>NC_072425.2:108855000-113855000 GCF_028878055.3 Symphalangus syndactylus
TGCTGTTGGTTTCCGGGGCTACCATGGATTTGGGGAGAGGAAGATGAAAGAAATACAACTTACACTACCACAAAGCTTACTCTTCTTACCAAGATTCAGATTTCTTTTTCTTGAATTAACTCTCCTTAGATTGTTGCAAGCCTTTGGTTAATCTTCCAGAATTTTGAAAAAGTTGACATTGAGATTGTTGCTACTGTTTTCATTTTTTAGAGGAGTGAATTTTTGTAGGTTCTTACTTCATTCTTCAGGGCGATCGTCTCTTTCTGTTACCCTTGCCCTCCTTTTTCACCATGGACAGTGGTAGAGCATGATAACCCCAGCCACCCTGAACCAGTTACCTCTGTACTTTTAGCTGGAATGCAACCAGTCTTGTACTAACTAAGAGGTTAAACTAATTTTTTTTACTGTTGAAGTATGTTATTTATAACAATCAGGAAATGCTTTCTCATTTTAGCTCAAGGATCTAAATTTACTTGATCGCTGTATAAAAGAAACATTAAGACTTAGACCTCCTATAATGATCATGATGAGAATGGCCAGAACTCCTCAGGTGAGTATCTTGGCTACATCTTCCCCTCTATACCCCCAGTTTTTATTTATCAAAAAGAAGAAATAGCTGGGTGTGGTGGTTCACACCTGTAATCTCAACACTTTGGGAGGCTGAGGTAGGAGGATCACTTGAGGCCAGAATTTGAGACCAGCCTGGGCAACATAGTGAGACTGACCTCATCTCTACAAAATTTTTTCTAAAAATTAGCTGGCCATAATGGCACATGCCTATGGTCCCAGCTGCTTGGGAGGCTGATGTGGGTAGATTGCTTGAGCCTGGGAGGTTGAAACTGCAGTAATCCATGATCACACCACTGCATTGCTGCCTGGGCAACAGAGCAAGACCCTGTCTCAAAAAAAAAAAAAAGAAAGAAAAAGAAAAGAGGAAGTAGAGTAGCATAAAAGAGATTTTTTTTAAATTAAAAAAGTAGAATACTCACTTCTACCTAATCTTCAGTTTTATATATTCTGAAAACATATTTTTACCTAATTGTAGATAGTATACATACTAATCTTTTTTTTTTTTTTTTTTTTGAGACAGCGTTTCGCTCTTGTTGCCCAGGCTGGAGTGTAATGGCGCAATCTCAGCTCACCGCAACTTCTGCCTCCCGGGTTCAAGCAATTCTCCTGCCTCAGCCTCCTGAGTAGCTGGGATTACCAGGGGCATGTCACCACGCCTGGCTAATTTTTTGTATTTTTAGTAGAGACGGGGTTTATCCATGTTGGTCAGGCTGATCTCGAACTCCCGACCTCAGGTGATCCACCCGCCTTGGCCTCCCAAAGTGCTGGGATTACAGGCGTGAGCCACCGCGCCCGGCCTACATGCTAATCTTTAATGCTAATCATGCTCTGCATTTTTCTTTAACAATTGGGGTTTTAAAAATCAAAGTACATATTTTTCTTGGTTTTAAAAATAACATTTTGTTGTAAAAAATTGTTAATATGAAGTGTACAAATTGATAGTGAAAGCCTCTCTGAAATTCCAATCCTACCTCCAAGGCATTATGGGTTTGATTTGTGTACTGTGTACTTCCAACCCAACGCTGGCTCACTGGAAATCATCTTGAGTTAAAATAATTTTTAGTTGGCCTATTATCTAGCCAGTTTTTAAATATATGTACAGATGGTTCTTGATTTCTGGTGATTCAACTTACAATTTTGTGACTTTATGATGGATTTATCAGGATGTAAACCTATCATAAGTCAAGGAGCATCTGAGTATCCCACGTGTATTCGTGCTTTATTACACAATTATCTGATTATTTGGCAGCACATTTTAAAATTCTCTAATGAAATGTGTGGCTTTTGTTTATAGACTGTGGCAGGGTATACCATTCCTCCAGGACATCAGGTGTGTGTTTCTCCCACTGTCAATCAAAGACTTAAAGACTCATGGGTAGAACGCCTGGACTTTAATCCTGATCGCTACTTACAGGATAACCCAGCATCAGGGGAAAAGTTTGCCTATGTGCCATTTGGAGCTGGTAAGATGATTATATTTTAGATTGGAAATGTTTGTTCTGATAACATATTTGTCTCTGTCAAAATATTCCGAATTGTGTTTACAAATTATCTCTCCCTTTTCTCATAGGGACATTTTTGCAAACTTTTTTAGGAGAAGAATCTTTATAAGTTGGAGAAAAATATTTCCTTTGTACTAAATGGAATTGTTCCATAAACTCTTACATAATGCTTCACTACTTCCCAACCTGTCTGGTTTTATTAGGTCTAATTTTTATAGAACATCCTTGTTTTCCCTTACAATAGTATTTAAAGCTCTTTGTGGATTCTCTTTTAAAGAACCATTGGAGTCAGCACACCATTCAGGGAATTAATTTAGGTTAAATATCATAACAGATTACTAGCATTTCACAAAAAAGCAAAGGCAGTCTTTTAAAATTAAAGCTTTTCTGGATTGTTAGTCAACATTTTTGCTCTCTGTGAATATCCTTATGAGAAAATGTTCTTTAAATTTGGGCAGTTCTTTGTAGGCTTGCAAATTTCATTTCCAGTAAGATCCTAAAATAATTTATCTATACCCTTGTTTCTCCAGTAATTTCTCTGTCCATTGGTTCTCTGTACTGATTAAACTATATTCTGTGACTTTAGTCTTTCCAAAGGGATCATTTAAATGACAGATGACTTGTCATTGGTCACACTTTTTCCACATATAAAGGAAAGTATAAAGTCCTTTGGGAACTTCAGATCTTAACTTTATGTAATAAATTTAATACTGTGGTGTATAACACAATATATAAAAGAATCATAGTTTTTTTTTTTGAGAGAGTCTTGCTCTGTCACCCAGTCTGGAGTGCAGTGGCACAATCTCTCAGCTCACTGCAACCTCCACCTCTGGGTTCAAGTAATTCTCGTGCCTTAGCCTCCTGAGTAGCTGGGATTACAGGTACTCAGCCTCCTGAGTAGCTGGGATTACAGGTACAGGTACACGCTCAGCTAATTTTTGTACTTTTAGTAGAGACTGGGTTTTGCCATGGTGGCCAGGCTGGTCTGGAATTCCAGGCCTGAAGCGATTTGCCCACCTCGGCCTCCCACAGTGCTGGGATTACAGGTGTGAGCCATGCCACCTGGCCAAAGAATCAGATTGTTAACAGATGGGAAGAGCATTAGTTCTGTAGCCCAAATTCTGCCCCAAAGAGGAATCGTTTCTAAACTAGTAATTATCTGGTTTCCACTTGAACTTTACTAGAAATAGGTTGTGGGTTGTTCAGTTACCTTTTATGATAGCTCATTCCATGTTTGGACAGCTGTCATTTTTAGAGCCTTATGTTAAAGCTGAAATCCGTTTCCTTTTAACATCCCATTTATAGTTGGTCCTAACCATAGTCTCTGAACTTAATATTGTATGAGGTATTTGAGTACAGATATAATGTCTCAATCTTTTTTCAATCTTTGTGTTAGTTTCCTAGGGCTTCTGTAACTAACTACCACAATATGGGTGGCTTAAAACAATAGAAATTTATTCTCTCAGTTTTGGAGGCTGGAAGTGTGAAATCAAGGTATTGGCAGGACCGTGCTCCTCCTTAAGGTTCTACGGGAGAATCCTTCCTTGCATCTTCCTAGCTTCTCGTGGCTCTTGGCAACCCTTGGCTTGTAACTACATCGTTCCAATTACTACCCCTGTCTTCAACAGGCTTTCTTCTTGTTCATGTCTCTGTATCTTAACATGGCATTCTTATAAGGACACCAGTCTATTGGATCTAAGGCCTACCCTAAGTCAGGGTCATCTCATCTTAAATGATTGCATATATAAAGATCCTATTTCCCAATTAAGATCACATTGTAAGGTTCTGGATGGACTTGAATTTGTGGGGGGATAGATGATCTTACGTTAATCTTGTTAAATATCACGTTACATGTCTCTAATTTCTTTACCCATTCTTTTACCTCGTAATTGTGCTGTTTATTTATGTTGGTGCATATAGTTCATTCATTTTCATATTACATTTTGTGAATCATCAGAATTTATCTACTCTTATGTTGATTCAGTTAGGATACTTCTTGCTTGTTGCGATTAAGTCCTTTGACTATTCTTCCTGTAAGCCAAGCTTCTCTTTAGTTGTTATATTTGAAATATGGACCAATTTGTAAATGCTCATCTTAAATGTCACCCCTAGAAATAAGTACAGTTATGGGCCAAGCAAGCACTGTGCTAAGCACTGTCAGTTTAGGTTTTTTCTTTTGATGAAAAATCTTGAAATGAAATGCCCAAATCTTAGGTCAACATTCACTGAGTTTTGACAAATGAATAACCTTTAGTTTAGTCTGATTTATCAATCTTTTAAATGGTTATTGCTTTCTGGCCCTGTCTTAAAATTTTTGCTTAGCCCCTGAGTCATGAAGATATTCTCCTCTTCTTCTCTACTGAAATTAATGCTGTTAGCATCATGGTTTGTGACTCTTCTTGAATTAATATTTGATTATGGTGTGACATAGGAGTTGAATTTCATTTTTCCCCCATGTAATATCTAGTTATTCCTGGACCTTATGTTGAAAAGACTTCCTCACTGGCTTGCTTTGGTGTCTTTATTGATAATCAAATAACCATAAAAATATTCTGTTCGAGGCTCTCTGCTCTGTTCCATTGATCTATTTGTTGATCCTTACCTAGTACCACTCTGTTTTACCTTTAGTCTTGAAGTCAGATTTGAAATCAGTTTTATGTCCTCCAACTCAGTTCTTTTTCCAAGATTGCTTTGGATATCCTAGGTCCTTTGCATTTTTATATGCATCTTAGAATCAGCTTCTCAGTTTCTACATAGGTGCGACTTTTTAGTATATGTATTATTTTGGGTTCAGTAAATCTCATTTTCTTCCATAATCATTTATAATGACATTTGAGGTTTTGACTGGAAGGTTTTCATATTGACTTTTAACTAGGGCTTTCTTGGGACAAACAGAATATTCTACTATATTCCCAAACTAGATTACCATCTTATGATTCAAACTTTCCACATATTTAACCCAGATATATATTTTCAGAAAAATTGGAAAAGTTATGTGGTTAGTCAAGTACTGTTTTCCTAAAATGTGATATTGAAAATCTCCTGGAATTTTTAATAATTCACATTGTTTTATGTGAAAAGAATGTCATCTTTTTATTATACTATCTGTACATTTGCTGTTCATCTAAAAATGTAGATAAAAAATATCACCCCAGGCTAAAAAGGATGAGAAAGAAGTTAAACTGATTCTTATAACTTTTTTTTTTTTTTAGGGCGTCATCGTTGTATTGGGGAAAATTTTGCCTATGTTCAAATTAAGACAATTTGGTCCACTATGCTTCGTTTATATGAATTTGATCTCATTGATGGATACTTTCCCACTGTGAATTATACAACTATGATTCACACCCCTGAAAACCCAGTTATCCGTTACAAACGAAGATCAAAATGAAAAAGGTTGCAAGGAACTAATATATGTGATCATCACTGCAAACCACAAAGGCATTCGAAGAGAATGAAGTGTACAAAACAACTCTTGTAGTGTAGTTTTTTTGTGTGTAATTCTAAAAGCCAGTTTATGATTTAGTATTTTGTTAATTGAATGGTTCTCTCAAATATAATAGCATTTGAAACATTTTCTAATAGTTATGATACTTATGCTTTCAGGAAGTTCATTAGTAAACAGTTGTTCAGGGGGGGATCTAGGTAATTGGCAGATTCTAAATAATATAATTTCCAGGTAGTAATTTTAAGAGTACTCATTGCTCTTGCCAAATAAGTTCAGGGTATTCAAATCTTGGACTAGTCCTGCAAGGTATAAAGAATAAAAATCCCAGTGAGATACTTGGAAACCACAGGCTATTATTTATCTGGGCAATTATTGTGTGTGTGAGGATGGAAGGGTAGGGAATAATCGAACATCTAAGGCCTTGAATAAGAGAATACTGATTGTTTTGGTATGATGATACTCAGAAATTGAGATATTATAGAAAAAAGAAATCCTTTGGAATTTTAACTAAAATCACTGCATATGGGAAATTAAGAGAGCCAGGACCATATTTGATAAGATTTCCTAAAAATAATGTAATTATTAATGCTAAAGACTGCTCAGGTATCTTGATCTAATTACTAAATAATTACATATTTACCTGATAAATATGTATCTAGTTCTACAAGGTCACATTTATGTGGAAATCCAAAGTCAAGTCCTTAGGGGATAATTTTGTTTTGGCTCAGTTGTTCCCTGCTTTTTTTTTTTTTGAGATGGAGTCTCACACTGTCACCCAGGCTGGAGTGCAGTGGCACGATCTCAGCTCACTGCATCCTCTGCCTCCCGGGTTCAAGCAATTCTCTACCTCAGCCTCCCGAGTAGTTGGGATTACAGGCACCTGCCACCATGCCTGGCTAGTTTTTTGTATTTTTAGTAGAAATGGGGTTTCACTATGTTGGCTAGGCTGGTCTTGAACTCCTGACCTTGTGATCAACCCACCTTGGCCTCCCAAAGTGCTGGGATTACAGGCGTGAGCCACCGTGCCTGGCCTTCCCTGCTTCCTCTCTAGAATCCAATTAGGGATGTTTGTTACTACTTATGTTGATTAAAACAGTAAACAAACTTTTTTCTTTTTAAAATGTGAGATCAGTGAACTCTGGTTTTAAGATAATCTGAAACAAGGTCCTTGGGAGTAATAAAATTGGTCACATTCTGTGAAGCACATTCTGTTTAGGAATCAACTTATCTCAAATAATTATAACTCGGGGCCTAACTATATGAGATGGCTGAAAAAATACCACATCATCTGTTTTCACCAGATGATGCCAAAATATTTTGCTTTATGTATATTACAGTTCTTTTTAAAACACTGGAAGACTCATGTTAAACTCTAATTGTGAAGGCAGAATCTCTGCTAATTTTTCACATTAAAATTCTCTTTGAAAAAATACAGTCTGTATTCATGAATTGTAAAGTATGTGCTTCAGTGAGCAGAGTTAGGGAATCCAGGAACTTGGGTGGGAAAAATTACATCTTTATTTGCACTAATTTCTAACTGGAATTTAGTATTTATTTATGACTTTGGGCAGCATTAGCAGTATCCATGATTTTGTCAATAGAAATGTCTGTCAGATATTTTTGTATTACAGATGTTACAGATTTCTTGAAGTATCTAGTTACGACCCCGAGATAAGGCTAGTCTAATGTTTAGCGAATAGTTTTAGACGTAACAGATTTCGTTTTTAATCACAGACTAATTGTTGAGGTGCATAAACAAGTGTGATTGCAGAGGCCTAATATAAGGAGGTGTGGTGGTCAAACAATGGCAGTGAACTCAGCTTGATCAGATCCTTTGTCCATCTGTTTTTTTTCTCCACTGTCTCCTAGAGCAGAATGGCCTTGAATGGCAAGCCATGCTAGCTGAAAAAGGTTTTTACCCACAACCTGCCCCTTCAACTAACTGCTTTAGAGTACATTTGCTATTTATTTCTAGAATTCCTCTTATTGGAACCCAGCTTCTAATGTGGAAAATTTAAGTATAGTTGGCTCCTTGTATTTGTGGGTTCTGTATCCTCTGATTCAACCAACTGCAGGTTCAAAATATTAAAAATAAAACCCCACAACAATAAAAAAATACAGTATTAGCAACTATTTACATAATGTTCACATTGTATTAGGTATCAAATAATCTGGAGATGAGATGATTTGAAGTACACAGGAGGATGTGTGTAGATTATTTGCAAATAGCACATTGTTTTATAAGAGACTTGACTTAAGCATTCTCGGACTGTAGTATCCAAGGGGGATCCTGGAACTAATCCCCCACACATGCTGCGGGATGACTGAAATTAGAAATGTTCAAGAATGTACAACTTTCTACCATGTCTGTTTGTGTTGGTATAAATCATGGAACATCAAATAAGACAAAATCCTCCAGATGTAAGCATCAAATACTAGTCCTCTTGCTGTTTTAGTGAGTTGCCATGTTATTGGGGAGGACTCCAGATGAGAAATAACATTGCGATTTGTATTATCTCTGTGAGAGCCTCCCAGTCTGAATGTGGCTTGGACAACAGGGATACTGTTTAATTCGGCTGCAATGTGATTAAGATCTTTTGAGTTAATGATTTCTTCATCTTTTTAGTGGGCCGTGGATTTGTGAGAACACATCTTTGGAAACAATTAACACTAACTGTAATACAGTAAATATTGATTAATCATGAAATACCAATATAGCTTTTAAAAAACACTAAGTAGATGTAAAGTTGATACAAAGACACATGGAAAACTTTCAACAGTATTAACTCTAAGATTAGGACAGCTTTCTCTGAATCTCTCACTCCTACATATTTGACATAAGTAACGAGATGCTATGTACCAAGAACTATGGCTCAGTTAAAAATGAAGAAGGTTCAAATACAGTGTGGTGAAAATGGTGAAGTCATTTTTATTTCAGTACTTGACAAAATACCCCATAAAATTCAAAACTTCTACCATTATACAAAAATAGGTCTCTACAAGTGATATTATCTGTCTTCATCACCAGTAGAATATATTAGGCAAAACATGTAACTTCAGTAGCCTTATAAGAAAAGTGCAGGACACCTCGAGCTACACATTCAGCAGTATTGTAATGCGTAAAAGTTTAATCTTTTCACCCATTTGATAAATACACAAGGTTTATAATTTAATGTTTTAAATTAGCATTCCACAAATATACAGGTAATTCAATAATTATTGTGCATGAATACATACACAATGCTTATATATACAAATTCCAGTTTGTTTTCATGTGCTGGCAAGGGATTTGTATACAATCATAAGCTGTGTTCATATTGGTCCCATTGAATATTCACAATACAAAAGCACAAAAGAACCATTGATTTACAAAAGGAAATCTGTTTAAAATCACTTCAGTCGGCCGGGCGCGGTGGCTCACGCTTGTAATCCCAGCACTTTGGGAGGCTGAGGCGGGCGGATCACGAGGTCAGGAGATCGAGACCACGGTGAAACCCCGTCTCTACTAAAAATACAAAAAAAATTAGCCGGGCGTGGTGGCGGGCGCCTGTAGTCCCAGCTACTCGGAGAGGCTGAGGCAGGAGAATGGCGTGAACCCCGGAGGTGGAGCTTGCAGTGAGCAGAGATCGCGCCACTGCACTCCAAACTGGGCGACAGAGCAAGACTCCGTCTCAAAAAAAAAAAAAAAAAAAATCACTTCAATTAATGATGTTTCAAAGGATTATCTTCTCATGCCAGCATGAAATTGAGTAGTTGAACCTATGAGAGAAAAACAGGAAATTCAACTGATTTCAAATTACATTTTACCTGTATCAGACCCACCAGAGTTCACACAAAGGAAATTATTATTCTCCATTTTTTTAAAAGCCCTTTTTTTCCTTAAAATGTCCTCTTCATACTTAAACTGAGTCTCTCCCCCCTACCCCCAAGATGGAGTGTTACTCTGTTGCCCAGGCTGGAATTCAGTGGTGTGATCTTGGCTCACTGCAACCCCTGCCTCCCGGGTTCAAGCAATTCTCCTGCCTCAGCCTCCCGAGTAGCTGGGACTACCCACACGTGCCACCACGTCCAGCAAATTTTTGTATTTTTAGTAGAGACGGGGTTTCACCATGTTGGCCAGGCTAGTCTTGAACTGGTTGGTCTTGAACTCCTGCCCTAGTGATCCGCCCGCCTCGGCCGCCCAAAGTGCTGGGATTACAGGCATGAGCCACCGCGCCCAGCCCATATACTTAAGCTGATTTTTAAGAGATTTTGAATATATATGTAAAAATCACCATGACTGGCTCTATAGCAAAGTAGGTGAGACTAATATTTAGAGTTTTTTTCAAGTGCTCTCAAAATGGAATGTTCTATACCTCATATATTTTTGAAAAATCTTTTGGTCTTCAAAATCTGGGTCTTGTGAAATTTGGATGCTCAAAACAAAACAAGCCAAGGCAAACCAACAAACAAACTCAGCTATAATAAAAGTTTACTACTACTACAAGATGCTTGGGTTTAAACAAATGATTTCTTGAAGGAAGAGATAAACTACTCAATGATTCAAAGTCTCTGAATCAGGAGTGATCTGAAGTGAGATAGGGAAAAGAGGTTTTCCTTCCATGAACAGGGAATCCACCTTCATTTTAAAGTATGAATTGTTTTTTGTTTTTGAACAAAGAAAAATAAAAGAATCCTTACAAAGTATTTTAAATGGGATAGTTTTTTTCGATGATACATAAAGGCACAATATAGTAGCAGGGATAATGGTTACATTAAGTGCTTAAAGTAAGTGCTACCTCCTTAACTCCACCCGATTTGCATGCCTTACCACTTTCTTTTTTTTTTTTCTTTGAGACAGGGTCTCGCTCTGCTGCCCAGGCTGGAGTGCCGCGGCACGGCCTTACCACTTTCTGCCATGCACTACTTAGGAATACGTTCTCCAGTTAGGCTCTGTAGACTCAGAGTACCTTGCACACTGGTGCTCACTGTGCATTTTGTGTCATCAGTCTGCTGAATGAACATAGTAGGAAATCATTTTTGGGAGGAGTGGGATCTGGGGTGATAAATCATATTTTCACTTAAATTATTTAAAGTCAGTTTCTCTGCTGGTTACAAGAGTTTAAGCTTTAGCTAACTTAATAGCTCATGTACTAAACTGGAAGCTTTGATCATCCTAATGATGAGTGTGAAAGAACTTCAAAGAAAGGGGAGCTGTGGGTCTAGCACTGTGGTGCTGCCAAGATGTGGTTAAACTTAGAGCACCTGACTGTACAGTTCCAAGTCGTCTTTGCAGTGCCTCTAGCCGCGTGATATAATCTGTTAGGGCTCTGTCAGGATCATAATTCTGAAGCTGAGAACATGCTAAAGAACCAGGATTGAAATCAGCTGGAGTGCCTGGGTACCTAAAGGATTAAAAATATGTACATGAATCAAGTTATCCAGAAATATGCAAATAAGTTACCAACCTGCCTCCACTCCCTTCCCCAAAAAGGTGGGTCACTTGTACACACATAATGTATATCCCCCAAGCTTCAGCTTTGGAGCTTGGGATGAGAAAGAGACAACTCTCCAATGAATTAAAAGATGCTACTAAGTCAACATAAGAATGTCCAATACAATGCTTGTGGCAGAGGTCTCAATAAATTGGGTATGTATAAATGTATCTTTTCATGAAGATTGTTAAGCTTTTCCTAATGGTCAGAGTATCAATTTTAGTCAATACTTTTCCCAATATCTAACCATAGCATATGCTAAATAACACTTGGTCAGCTTTGTTTGCTATACCCTTGGAAATCAGTTACAAATTTAAACACTGGTTTTTACATTTTCACATTAAGCCTTAGATTATGTACTTTTTTTTTTTTTGGAGACTAAGTCTTGCTTTGTTGCCCAGGCTAGAGTGCAGTGGCGTGATCTCAGCTCACTGCAACCTCCGCCTCCTGAGTTCAAGCGATTCTCCTGCCTCAGCCTCCTGAGTAGCTGGGATTGCAGGCACCCACCACCATGCCCGGCTAATTTTTTTGTATATATATATATATATATATATATACATATATATATTTTTGAGACGTAGTCTTGCTCTGTCGCCCAGGCTAGAGTGCAGTGGTGCAATCTCAGCTCACTGCCAGCTCTGCCTCCCAGGTTCACACCATTCTCCTGCCTCAGCCTCCCAAGTAGCTGGGACCACAGGCGCCTGCCACCACGCCCGGCTAATTTTTTTTTATTTTTAGTAGAGACAGGGTTTCACCATGTTGGCCAGGCTGGTCTCAAACTAGCTGGTCTTGAACTCCTGACCTCATGACCTGCCCACCTCAGCCTCCCAAAGTGCTGGGATTATAGGTGTGAGCCACCGCACCTGGTCAGATTATGTAAATTATATATAACAAAGATGTCTATCTCAATACAAAGAAGTCAAAGCCCTAAAAATGTCCATTTTTCTGTTAAATATTAATACATTTAACAATTCCAGGCAGATTTTCTCAAATTCTTACCTATTCTGAAACGGTAAAGGGGACCTAATATAGTCCAGATCTGATCTTGAGCGATACGTAGTATGTCTTGGTTCTCCATATAGCTCCAGCCCACCAGAAGAATGATAAAATGAGTCAGTCTTTTCTGCACCTAAAGTAACCCAAAATATTCCTTGTAAAGAAAAATAAAATCCCAAGTCCTTAAAAAATTTCTACAAAATAGGTAACTGCTCAAAAGACTATTATACTATATTATACCATCTCCTATTTATAGTCATTTTCTATTATTCTTGCTAAAGGAGAAAACAGTACAAACAAAAATTTGGCTTTCAAATGTTATTTTACTTTTGAAAATGAGTATTTCTGATATCTGGAATTATGTCTCAAAGAAAATTATTTAATTGGCATATTTTCTTCTTTAAAGACCTTAGCTCTAAGTAGATGAGAGGAGGGGTGTCTAGAGTGGGTGTGGTTTGTGGGAAATGATGTGGATAAAAAATATTAGACTAATGGAACCATTCCACTCTACTGACTTGAAACCAAGATTTGCTAACTTTTAATAAAACACAACTCATTATGATACAAATTTCAGCTGTTTCAGTGTAATGATATTTCAAAATACTTTGTGTAGGGTGTCAAATCTATTTCCCCTCTCTCGGATGCTCAGCTCCTGGTAGAGTATGTAAAGGTGGTTTACTATGAACACACAGCACAGGGATGCTGTGTCCTCTGTACTTCTGTGTGCTCCCCAGATTTGGACCTCATCTTTATTGCCAGAAATGTTCAAGCCCTAGTTTGTTTCCACTTCTAGGTGTAGAGAGAAGGAATTTTAGCTGTTACCATTATTATACAACCTCTTGGTAAACTCAGAAACCTGTTTGAATATTGTTAAATTATGAAAACATCCTAATTCTTCCATATGACTAATAGCAATGCTGTCTTGAACCAGTGCCTTAAATGCAGTTATGAAGAGTGTGGGCTGTGGAGCCAGACTGCCAGTGTTTGGTCCTGGTTCCATCACTTCCCTACTGGCCATTCTGGGGCAAATGACATGTGTTTTCCATGCCTCGATTTTTCATCTAAAAGTGAGAATGGTAACAATTGTACTTATATCATAGGATTGGGAGAATACATGAAAAGAGCACGGCCTGGTGCAGACTAAGTTCTCCATGAAAATCAGCTATTATTACCCTCTTTAAAACAGTGAAGTTACCTAGTTTTGGCAGTTATAAGGGCTTTGTCTTTGGAAAACATTGCTTCCAGAATTCATTACTTGGTTAAGTGTTACACATGCAGTAATTCAGAGCAGCAGTCCCCAACCTTTTTGGCACCAGGGACACATTTCATGGAAGACAATTTTTCCATGGACCCAAAGGGGCCAGAATGGTTTCTGGATGAAACCGTTCCACCCCAGATCATCAGGCATTAGTTAGATTCTCATAAGGAGCACGCAACCTAGATTCCTCACGTGCAGTTCACAATAGGATTTGTGCTCCTATGAGAATCTAATGCCACGGCTGATCTGACAGGAGGTGGAGCTTGGGCAGTAATGCCCGCCGCTCACCTGCTGCTGTGCGGCCTGGTTCCTAACAGGCCACAGACAAATATGGTCCATAGTCTGGGGGTGGGGGACTTCTGATTTAGAGAGTCATAAACATAAGAAAATATGCTATTTTGACTTCACCTTGATTCAGTCCAAAGCCATCTCTGTTAATATTGATGGAACCAGAACCTGTGACTCGATGCCACCGTCGAACCAAAAATTTCATTCTAAAAAAGATTCCAAGATAAAATTTCACAGCCCATCTATAAACAGTATATACACTTCCTACAAAAATCACATCACACATTTAAATATGAACATAGAACAAATGTCAAATTTCACAATTGCCCAATTAAATTATGTCAATGCCTGTTGTGACAAAATCAATTGGAACAGAAGAATAGGGATTCAAGATCCCCTCATCCCCTTCCCAAGAAGCATTAGAGGTCTCTTATATTGTCAGCATCAGGTTGCAGCTTGAGGGATAAATTGGGTATAAGGAGATGGAAGGCAAAAGTAGATGGGAAAAGCAGATAGGCAAAGAAAGGGTGAGAAGTAATGAAAAGAGAAAAGAATAGAGAATAAAGGGCAGATGAGATAAGAAGAGAACAAAAAGACCCTTAAATTGGCAATAAGAATGTGCTGGGAATGCTGCAAGGTGGGTGAGGCTCTTGTCCCTTTGATCAGGGACAAAAAAATGTTGGTTTCAAAAGGAACGGGAGTGTTAGCTTCATGAACCAGGTGCAGCAAGTTACCACCTGCCCCATCTTGGCCCAAGGAGCTTTTGGAGCACCACTTTTTATTTACTTTGAATCAGTTCCAAGGCTCCGTCTTAGGAGGGTCAAAATATGATAAACGTAATCTTGGATAAGAAAAAGCGGGGCAGAGTGAAGTATGTCAATAACAACTTCTACATTGCTCTCATGAAGCCTCTCTAGATCCCTCTAATCAAAATTACTAGCTAACTCCTGAGACCTCCCATTTATTTATTATATTCTAAGTTCTGTGCATATTAGTCTTCCCCACTAGAAAGTGAGCTGCCTTTAGGTATTTAGGCAGGATTATATATTTTCTCATCAATGCATCTACCAGCACTTACCCTGGTTTACTCTATACAAGGTGATGAAGAAAATGAAAGGTGATGAAGAGTAAATGAAACCAGGAGACTACAATATGGAATATCAGAAGCAAGGAGGGTCTAAGGCCCACAGTAAGATAAAACTTGTGCTCCTGTTTCCAGAGCCAGCATGAATGAGACTTGGGAGACTGGGCTGGTTGTTCTAGCTCTATCACTACTGGCTTTGTAACCTCTCCCTGCCTCAGTTTCCTCGAGTGTGAAAGGAGATTCTGGACTAGGTGATCTCAGACAGCTTCCAATTAAAAAACTGTGCCATATTTTTAGAGGAAAATAGGCCGGGTGCGGTGGCTCACGCCTGTAATCCCAGCACTTTGGGAGGCCGAGGTGGGCAGATCATGAGGTCAGGAGATTGAGACCATCCTGGCTAAGACGGTGAAACCCCGTCTCTACTAAAAATACAAAAAATTAGCCGGGCGTGGTGGTGGGCACCTGTAGCCCCAGCTACTGGGGAGGCTGAGGCAGGAGAATGGCGTGAACCCGGGAGGCGGAGCTTGCCGTGAGCTGAGATCACGCCACTGCACTCCAGCCTGGGCAACAGAGCAAGACTCTGTCTCAAAAAAAATAAAAAAATAAAATAAATAAAAAAAAAAGCATCAGATGTGACCTGACAGAAAGAACTTTAAAAAGCAAAATTCCTTTAAGATTCTGTCTGCCTCCTAAAAGGGAGGGGGATGCATGGAGAAGCCTTGGTGTTTGTATGCATATATAACCAGGTCAGAAGACTGTAGAGTGGGCCAGGTCCTCAAAGTAGTTTGAGTCTTGGCTCCATGTCAATCACAGAATGAATACCAGCGTTCTTTGCTTGGAATTACTAGAGAAAGAACAATAAAAGCACTAGCAAAAATCCAATGCTCTAAAGGCTAACCTCTGACTTGAATACAGTTAGGAAAGGACTTTCCATAGATGGGCACCAAAAGTGGGTTATCTTAGCAATGAAGAAAATGAATGTATGCCAGCCTAAGAAGTAATTTGTCAACCACATTTTTAAATTTTATAATCTTTTATTTATTTACATGTGTGAGCTTGTTCATGGGCTTTTTCAGATTTTTTTTTTTTTTTTTTGAGACGGAGTCTTGCTCTGTCACCCAGGCTGGAGTGCAGTGGCGCAATCTCGGCTCACTGCAAGCTCTGCCTCTCAGGTTCATGCCATTGTCCTGCCTCAGCCTCCCAAGTAGCTGGGACTACAGGTGCCCGCCACCACACCCGGCTAATTTTTTTTGCATTTTTAGTAGAGATGGGGTTTCAGCGTGGCCAGGATGGTCTGGATCTCCTGACCTCATGATCCGCCGGCCTTGGCCTCCCAAAGTGCTCTGATTACAGGTGTGAGCCAACACTCCTGGCCTTTTTTTTTTTTTTTGACAGAGTCTCACTCTGTCACATGGCTGGAGTGTAGTGGCGCTGATCTTGGCTCACTGCAACCTCCGCCTCCCAGGTTCAAGTGATTCTCCTGCCTCAGACTCCCGAGTAGCTGGGACTACAGGCACCTGCCACTATGCCCAGCTAATTTTTTTTTTTTTTTTTTTTTTTTTTAGTAGAGATAGGGTTTCACCATGTTGGCCAGGCTGGTCTCGATCTCCTGACCTTGTGATTCGCCTCCCTTGGCCTCCCAAAGTGCTGGGATTACAGGCATGAGGCACCATGCCCGACCCAGATTGTTTTCTAAAAGGCAGCCGTGACTGGATAGGCCAGCTCTTGAGTCACCAGCTGCCTGGACCTAGGAAGGCCCTTTTCATAGTCTACACATACCGTGCCAGTATTCCTGCTAAATGAATGAAAACCTAGAAAAAAAAGCAGACATGCTTCAGTGATGGCACATACCTCCTACTATACCAATATAGAGTATAACCAGCAAAGAATAGAGGGAGAATTAAAAAGAACTAATCCTTTTAGAAAGTCTACTAGTAAAATGCATTTTCCTTCGAGTCTTTACCTGGAAATTGCAATGGATACTCTGACAGCCGACCGAAACCTGGTGAAGCCCTTTGGGCGATTGGTGATCACCTCTAGATCCGTGAAAGCCGGCTGCCCCCCCATCCGGGCAAGCAGGGCCAAGGTGGCATCTTCACATTCCTGGAACCCACCCAGTAACAGCAGCAGGTATTTCTTCTGGTAAATGAGAGCCTTTCGAAAACTTTCTGCTCTCAAGTATTTACCATAAATTCTCTATATTTAAGGAAGAGAAGAATGTAAAGACATTAAGAAAACATTCAACCTGCTCTCTAGGGGAAAATAACCTAGATTTTAAGAAGCAGTAGTAGTAGAGGTGGTAGTAGTAGTAGTAGTAGTAGTAGTAGTAGTAAAATGGCAGGTATCCTATCACTGTTTTCTACTTTATCAGCAAAGTTGAAATTTAAGATAAACTAACCTTTACACTTTTGCCTCTATTAGTCAATGGAGTCTGAATACTAATATTATAGTTAGGCTTCTTGTTTCTTTTGGGTTTTAGCCCTTATCAATCATATTAATTGCAAATATTTCTGTCATCCCAATTTTTTTTAATTGTACAGAGCTATTTTTATTAGGGTCACTAATCTATTTATTTATTTATTTATGAGACGGAGTGTCATATGTCAGAGTTTAGTCATATGGGTGACTAAACTCTGTCACCCAGACTGGAGTTTAGTGGCGTGATCTCAGTTCACTGCAACCTCCGTCTCCCGGATTCAAGCAATTCTCCTGCCTCAGCCTCCCAAGCAGCTGGGATCACAGGTGCCCACCACCATGCCTGGCTAATTTTTGTATTTCTAGTAGAGATGGGATTTCACCATGTTGGCCAGGCTGATCTCGAACTCCTGACCTCAGTGATCCACCCACCTCGGCCTCCCGAAGTGCTGGGATTACAAGTGTGAGCCACCAGTGCCTGGCCTAATCTAACTTTTAAAATGTTAATGTTTTCTATCCCTTCAGAGTCATAAACTGGAATAAATGTTCCAAAAGTTTTTCTTGTTGACTGATTAAGGTAGTTTTAACAACATTCATTATTAGTCACTAGAGAGGCTTTTCAGAGGGCTTACCATTTTACAGAGTATGATGCTCTTACATTGACAATAGTAGAGCTTTTGTTAGGAGTTGAAAAGATAACATTCTTTTGGTCTATTAGGGATGAAACCAGGGGAAGTGGAACCGTGAGCCCAGGATGCTGTCACTGTGACCATTAATAGAGGTTAATTTGGTCCCAATCCTGGGCATGCCTTTCCACAAACCTCTGTGACCTGCATTCATGACAAAGACGGAATAAAAAGACCTAGAGGCAAAACCTGAATACTATCTAAATTTTTTTTTTTTTTTTTTGAAACAGAGTCTCACTCTGTGGCCCAGGCTGGAGTGCAGTGGTGTGATCTAGGCTCACTGCAACCTCCACCTCCTGGGTTCAAGCGATTCTCCTGCCTGGGAGAGTAGCTGAGACTATAGGCGCCCGCCACCACGCCCGGCTAATTTTTTTTTTTTTTTGTATTTTTAGTAGTGATGGGGTTTCACCATGTTAGCCAGGATGGTCTTGATCTCCTGACCTCGTAATCTGCCCATCTCGGCTTCCCAAAGTGCTGGGATTATAGGCGTGAGCCACCATGCCCGGCCCTAAATTTCTTTAGACTGTTTATTTAAGGTCAGTGAGAGATGAAAGAAGGCAAAAACATAGAACCAGCTGTGATGTTTAGATGGGAGATGTCTCCTACCTTTAAAGTGACATGTTCAGAATCAGGGCTCAGAGTTTGAAGTAAAGAGTCATTTCTTAGTTCAGCTTTCAGTTTGTATACTTCAGCTTCTGCCCTTTTCAAAGATTTCTGGAGAGCCAATTTTTCTCTGTTCCATACTTCTTTTTCAGAGGCAATGATGGCTTCAATGTTGGCACTGCCATTCAATGAAAACCTGGAAGACTACAAAGACCACAGCCTACTTACATGATTTTTAACAAGTCTCTGAAGAAAAGTCTGAGCTAAACATATTAAAGATATCTGCATGATGATGCAGTCTCAACTTTCTAACCCCACCCAGACAAAGTTCAAAGCCAATCTCAATTGACATTAAGTATATACACTAACTCCTTTTTTTTTTTTTTGAGACAGAGTCTCGCTCTGTCCCCCAGGCCAGAGTGCAGTGGCGCGATCTCTGCTCATAGCAAGCTCTGCCTCCCGGGTTCATGCCATTCTCCTGCCTCAGCCTCCCGAGTAGCTGGGACTACAGGCGCCCGCCACTACGCCTGGCTAATTTTTTGTATTTTTAGTAGAGACGGGGTTTCACCGTGTTAGCCAGGATGGTCTCTATCTCCCGACCTCGTGATCCACCCGCCTCGGTCTCCCCAAGTGCTGGGATTACAGGCGTGAGCCACTGAGCCCAGCCCATATACACTAACTCTTAAGTACATGGTCCTTTGCTAAGTACATTAGTTTTACAACTAAAAGTCCTTGAGAAAGCCTGGCCACAGGGAAGGTTTAGCAGATTAGCAGAGCTTTGAACTAAAAAAGTCAAGAGACCTAACAGACCATTTGGGTCCAAATTTTGAGCCTGTGCCTGAAATAGTGTACTGGAGAAGTAGGAAAAAAACAAGCCAGTATGTACATAATAATTGGATTTCTATAAAAGGCACGTAAATGTGTTATTATGTATTTAACCATACAGTTGTCTTACAGGTCTCTTCTATCTTTATATTGGGTGATTATGGAAACTAGCAATTAATTTTATACCTGTTTTTAAATGGAAAACTTTTAAGTAAATTCTCAGAGTAATTTATCAGACTGAAAGACATAATTTAACAGAAACTTTTACTTGAGTCATGAACACAATAACTGATAAAGTAACTGAAGAAAACAGTCAGGATTCACACTGAACATCTTGTGTATCTGTTGTTGGTCCCTAGGTAGCAAAGTATCTGGCTTTGGAGATACATGTATCTTGGTTTGACTATGACTTCAATTCAGTTTTCTCAGGTATAAGGTGGATGTGGATTACAGATTCTATATGTATACAACCCAGAGTTGAGTACAGAGATGGTTTCCAATAAATAACGTAATTATTAGTAACTTAGTAATAATATTATTATTGTCATCCCTATAAAATTTTCTACAGATCCTACTAAGAATCAGGTGTGTGACAGTTTTACATTAACAGGATTAAAACTTGAACTAGATAGCAGAAATGATAAGCATGCACTAATTCTCATATATGGAGATGCTAAAAATGGACATACATTATCTCTACCAGCTCCTGTCTGTCGATACCACCTGATCTGCTCTTCCAGCTTCATAACCATGTTCCTTAAGTCATTCTTCTCTTCAGTCAGTTGACTGATATGCCCTGTCAGCTCAGCATTTTGTCTCAGTAGTCTTTCAGTCAGTGAGCCACAGGAAGTACTTGGGGACACCAAGCTGGGCTGGAAAAATAAAATGGTGTAAGGTCACTTAAGCACAAATGGATGTGAATAATGCATATAAAGTGTGAATAGGCACCGAGAGCAACAGAATTCATGAATTGGTGCCTGAGTTGAGTCTTCAGTAATAGGTAGATATTTACCAGGCAGAAAAGATAAGGAAGGGCATATTAAGCAAAAGGCACAAAGGCTTGAGCGAGTGTGTATTGTTTTTGGGGTGTTGTAGGTTGCCTGGTAAGTCTAGATTGCTTCACTTTATGAATAACAGACCTAAATGCAGGCAATGGAGAGTCATGAAAGGCTTGATGTAAAAATATGACACAAAATTTATGTGTTGGGAAAATTCCTTTGGTAGTAACGTACAAAGCAGGGGAAATTAGGGAAGATACAATCTTCGAGTCAGGTAGACCTATCAGGAAGTTCTTTCAACAGCCAGGTAAGAGATGCTGAAAGCCTGAATGGAGGCAATGACTAAGGGACAGAAAGTAAAGGGTGTGTGGGAGAGGTATTTAGAAGGTAAGAGGGACAGGACTTAGTGACTGTCTAGACGTGCAGATAAGGGTGAAGGAAAGTGGTCTATGGTGACTTTCAGCTTTCTAAACTGGGTGATATCATGACTAGAAATGAGGGTCTGCAGCAGGAAGTAGAAAGGGAAGATGGTGTTCAGTTTGGAATGTGCCTGTGAGTTTCCTAAGGGGTCACTATGGGGCACATTTCCCCAAGGAAAAATGTCTAGTAACTAATTGAAAATATAAACATGGAACACAGGACAGAAGTCTAGACTAGAACCACAGTCCACTAAAGATAAGTTCCATAAGGGTGAGGTTTTAGTCAGATTTGTTCACTGTATCTCCAGAACCTATCTGGCACAGAATAAGTGTTCAATGTAAGTATTTGTTTAATAAATAAGTCTAGTGAGAGCTCAGGGTGTTGGACTGTGTGAGCTTTCATAGTTACAGGTTAGAGAAAAGAAGGAAGAGGGTAGGAAGAGGAACCATAAGGCAACTGATGAAAGAAGCAGAAGAAAAGCTAGAATACTGACATGACAGGCAAGGAAAGAGAGGGTTTTAAGAAAATAAAAGAGGTCAAAAGTATCAAATGCTACAAAGAAGTCAAGAAATAAACTGAAAAGATTCACCAGTCAATTGTTTAGACACTGGTAGGAGTCGGGTGTTTCATGGAGTAGAGAGGATAGAAGCCAGATCACTCTTTCAGGAAGCTTGTCTCCATACAGTAAAAGGCCAACATAATTATTCAATAACAATAATGAAAGCTAATTTCCCCCCTAAGCTTTCATTATCTTCTCTTGGGGGAAAGCAAGCATCATTATTCATATTTAAAATAAATGAAAAGATACAAATAAAACTCTATATAAAGAGTATAAAGAATATGCTGCAAGTTTCAAATGATTCAGTTTCTATTAAATCTTTGCTCTCAATGCTTTAGAAATAATTTTTAAAAAGTATTACCTCTTCACCTTGCTGGCCAGTTAATTTCTGTAGTTGTAAAATAATTTCATCAATATTTTCCTGAACCCAAATGAAATCTTCATCATCTGCTGTTTCAAACTGTAGTCTTCAAGAAAAAGACAAAAAGTCAAAACATACCTTCTCAATTAGGGGTGTTTACTGCCACAAACATTACAGAGCAGGCAACGTTCTACTTCACCTATCACTTCTCCCTTATATCCCGTGCTCTCTTCCCTGGGTCAAAGTGTTAGATAGTTGTTTTCAGACATTTGAGTTATGTTAAAGAATATCACCTCCTAATGTAAACATGCATTACCTTTAAAATTTCAATTCCCCACCCTTGGCTAGCTGTCAAAGAGGCATGGGGGTCTACCCAGCCTAAGAATACTACTTTCCCAAAGATCAGGCAGAAAAGTCTAACCTCTTAGAGGCTTTCTGGGCTAGAATCTGTAGTTTTGAAGCTACACATTGAAGCTTTTGTCTGATCATTTCTAATTCATGATTACAGCCGGTTCCTCCTCCATTCATTTCAATCAATTTAGCGTAGTTTGATTCTTTTGTTTCTCCTTCTATTTTCTGTTGAAGAACCCAATTTCTAGTTCGATCACTGGTTAAGCTCCATGTGGTTGGCTGGCAATTTTGGACAGAATAAGAAAACAATAATTATAAGTGAACAGCATATCACAGTCTATCTTAAGGGAACACAATTATTGTTTATATCCAATAAACTTCTATAGATTTCATTTTTAAGTGATTTACATACAGCTATTTAAATAATTTAATCCAATATCAAAATTTAATGATCAAAGGGCTGCAGTACTTTCCTTAAAAATATCTAAAAAGAAACTGTCAGTTTACCTCATTAAGGTTCTGATACAGAATTCTTCTACTTTCTTGTTTTTCTTCTCGTTCTAGTTCTTGCTTCTGGAATTCCTGCATGATTCCTTGTAGTCGCTGTCCTTCAAGGTCTAACTTATAAACTTGTTGTCTTTTCTGTTCCAGCTGGCGCTGAAGATCTTCCACTTTGGACTGGAGCTCATGCATTTTTTTCTGTCCCTCAGTGTTGGCCTCTTGTTCTGTCTGCAGTGTTTTCCTATGAACCTGCCTATCTTTTTCCATTTGCTGTCGTGTTTGCAACGAATCCAGTTTATATTTTTCAGTCTCGTTTAACAATTCTACTATGCGACTGTGTTTTTCCTCTAGCTGTTTCTGCAGCTCTTTCAGTAGGTCCTCTGAGGGCAAGGGTGGCCGAGACTGCCCAGTACCATCACTGCTCTGCAGCTGTGCGTGCAATTCCCGCTCCCTATCTAGGGTACTACTCATTTCCAGAATTCGAACTTTCTCAGATTCAAGAAGTACTTGAAGCTCTAAGTTTCGACCTTGTTCTTCTGACAACTGGGCATCATATAGCATTCTCTGTGATTCTATTTTTTGCTGGGATTCATTCAGTAGTTGTTTCTGTTGTTCCAAAAGTAGATTTAGCTGAAGATTCCTTTGTTTCTGACTCTCAAGTGAAAACTTCAGATCCTGGTACGAGAAAATCAAATTTAAGAACTTGTTAATATTATTAAAAATACTTGGCCGGGCGTGGTGGCTCAAGCCTGTAATCCCAGCACTTTGGGAGGCCGAGGCGGGCAGCTCACCTGAGGTCAAGAGTTCAAGACCAGCCTGGCCAACATGGTGAAACCCTGACTCTACTAAAAATACAAAAAATTAGCTGGGTGCAATGGCACGTGCTTGTAGTCCCAGCTACTTGGGAGGCTGAGGCAGGCGAATTGCTTGAATCCGGGAGGTGGAGGTTGCAGTGAGCCTAGATTGCACCACTGCCCTCCAGCATGGGCAACAGAGCGAGACTTTGACTCAAAAAAAAAAAAAAAAAAATTTATAAGTATACAACCATGTGTTTATTAATACTATGTTGGTAGTATCTGTATTAGAAAATAGAACTGATTATTTAGTTTATTAACTTAAATGTTCAGTAGTTAGTGCATAATCATGAAATATAAATAAAAGAAGGGTAAGATAATACTTTTCTCAAAAAATCTTAATCTAGGTAATATGAAGCAGGGTACATTTCTTATAAGAATAACAACCTTTAAAAATATAACTGTTCCTGGAGATCTTACGTTTTGATAAGATTCCTGTGCACATTAATAAATTTGTATAAAAAATAAATGTTCCTGATATAATGTGATAGGAGTTCCTGAAAAACCTTATGTTTTGCAGTATCACATGCTAAAAATAATAGGGCTTATAAGGAAAGCAAGGTTAGGGGCAAATAACTCAAAATATACATAAACTTTTAATGGTCAAAAAACTATAATTGGTACCTAGGGAGATATCATGTCCCTGCCGGGCAGAGAGTTCTCTTTGCCTGGAGGCTAACACAGTGGACATTAAAAATAAAAAATTGGGCAAAAATGCTGGCAACACATTGTTTTTCAGCATAGAGTTAGTGAGAATTAGGATTACACGGCTAGGAGAGCTCTGAGCCAGTGAGACAACTCCACCTCTATTAAAAGGAGATATTGCATATAGTAGTACAGCCTGCCTTGAGCTGAGATCCTTGCAAAGCAAGGATGTGTCTCTCTGAAAGGGGCCAATGTTCACTTTAAATGTTCTTAAGCAGTGAGGGCTCCAGAAAAGTATCCCTGTTCCTCTTCTCTAGGAGAAAACAGGAACCAAAACTACCTCTGTATTAAACTGACAGGATTGCCATATTTATCTGTGTGTACCAACTCACATGCCCAAAACATGTTGCAGCAGAGCAGTCTATATGCATCCTTGGATGTAGCAAAACAAACAAAAAAAACCAATCACCACTCCATTAGCATTTCTTCATAATACGGTTTAGATAACATTATGTAGTATTCAACGCACAGTGAACAACTTACCATATCTTATTAAGAAGTCTAAGGTTGACATTTTAGATGGAGGAAAGTCTCAAGACTCTCTTCTATCATTCTGGATTTTCCAGACATTTAAAGACAAAGATAACAGTACCTCAAGTTCTTCTTTATCCCGTTCTTCACTGCGTCCCAACTTGGCTTTCTCCTTCTCCAAAGCCCATTGGAGCTCTCTTGATTTTTTCTGTTCACTTGCTAATGTGTCATTAAGCAAATGTACTTCATCTGTCTTATCTTTAACTTCCAACCTAAGTCAGAAAGACAAATGAACTTCCATAAAGCTATGTTGACGAAGCATATAATGAAAGAGAGAGAGAAAAACAGCTTCCACTGATAAGTTGAGGCATATAATAAACTAGCTAAGAGGAAAATATAAACTATTAAAGATTCTTGACTGGGGTTCATTTCAAATTAACTCTTTCTTTTTTTTGTTGTTTTGTTTCGAGACGGAGTCTCGCTCTGTTGCCAGGCTGGAGTGTAGTAGCGCCATCTTGGCTCACTGCAACCTCCACCTCCCGGGTTAAAGCAATTCTCCTGCCTCAGCCTCCCGAGTAGCTGGGACTACAGGCGCCCGCAACTACACCCAGCTAATTTTTGTATTTTCAGTAGAGATGGGAGTTTCACCATTTTGGCCAGGATGGTTTCAATCTCTTGACCTCATGATCCGCCTGCCTCGGCCTCCCAAAGTGCTCAGATTACAGGCATGAGCCACCGCGCCTGGCCCTCTTTTTTCTTTTTTTTTGAGATGGAGTTTCCCTCTTGTCACCCAGGATGGAGTGCAATAGCGTGATCTTGGCTCACTGTAACCTCTGCCTCCCGGGTTCAAGCGATTCTCCTGCCTCACCCTCCCGAGTAGCTGGGATTACAGGTGAACGCCAGCACGCCCAGCTAATTTTTTGTATTTTTAGTAGAGATGGGGTTTCACCATGTTGGCCAAGCTGGTCTGGAACTCCTGACCTCAGGTGATCCACCTGCCTTGGCCTCCCAAAGTGCTGGGATTACAGGCGTTAGTCACCACACCTGGCTTCAAATTAACTGTTTCTAGTAGTACAATTATTAGTTATTAATTATCAATGCAAACAACTATGCAATTTATTGTTACAAAATAGTATTAATAAAAATTTTGGCTGGGCATGGCGGCTCACACCTGTAATCCTGGCACTTTGGGAGGCTGAGGTGGGTGGGTCACCTGAGGTCAGGAGTTCGAGACCAGCATGGTCAACATAGTGAAAGTCCGTCTCTATTGAAAATACAAAAATTAGCTGGGCATGGTGGCGGGTGCCTATAATCCCAGCTACTCAGAAGGCTGAGGCAGGAGAATTGTTTGAACCTGGGTGGTGGAGGTTGCAGTGAGCCGATATCATGCCACTGCACTCCAGTCTGGGCGACAGAACGAGATTCCGTCTCAAAACAATTAAATAAAAATAAAATAAAATAAATAAATAAAAAGTAAAAATTTTTGAGTTTTACTGAACATGGGAATCACCATGTCTATTTGTGTGTGAAGCTAATGTTCAATATAAAAACGACTAGTTGTAATGTGTCTGGCAACAGAATATCTCAGTATTTATACCAAGAAATATATTCTTTTAACAAGCATTGTCTCTTCAAATATTTTGCATATTTTAGCTCACTCAATCATGAATTCTACTGCATTCATAAATATCACTTCAAATTGGTTGATGGTAAAATAAAGGTCAAAGTCAAAATTATATTTCATACAAGTCTCACACAGAACTGAAGTCACAGTAGAGAATATGCTATAATCATGATCATAAGTTCATCATTTGGAAGCATTTAGAGTTTTTTCTATTACAGTTTTTCCTAAAAAAAACAGTTGCATGCTATTTAAACATCATGCATGTTATATTTTTCTATATTTGCACAGTGTTTATGACAAAATTACTCCCATTCCTTGTTACATGTTTATAATAAGGAAGCCTGGCACACCTGAAAGCCTCCAGTTCCTTTAGGTGTTTATGCTGTGCCTTGAGTGTTGTTTCTAGTTCCAATTTAGTTTGTGCAAGCTCACTCTTCAGTTCAGCAACCACCATTTTCTCAGAACTCAGCTGCTCCTGCAGTTCCGTTGCTCTGTCTTTCATACTGCTGAGCTCCACTTGCATCTCCAGCATTTGAGACTGCTTCTGCTGTATATTATATTCCAAGAGTTCTACATAGAACACGATTAATATTTAAAACATAATCAAGCAACTCATATTTGGTTTATAAATATTTGTTAAGAACTGATTTGTAGGTTAGGAGATTACTTCAAAGGAAACATGAAAAATTATAGTCCCAAGAGTTGGTAATGCAGTCCAGGCATGGTGGCTCACACCTGTGATCCCAGCACTTTGGGAGGCTGAGGTGGGAGGGAGGACTGCTTAAGGCCAGGAGTTCAAGACCAGCCTGGGCAACATGGTGAAACTCTGTCTCTACTAAAAATACAAAAATTAGCTGGGCATGCTGGCATGTGCCTGTAGTCCCATCGACTCAGGAGGCTGGGGCGGGAGGATTGCTTGAGCCCGGGAGGTGGAGGTTGCAATGAGCTGAGACCATGCCACTGTACTCCAGCCTCGGTGACAGTGAGACCCTGTCTCAAAAAAACAAACAAAAAGGGTTGGTAATGTATAAAAATAAATTTCAGGCATGTTTTCCTCACAGTGCTAGTGGCCAAGATTTCAGAACTATAAATATATAAGGATAAAAGTTTAAGAGAATACATTAATGGATGCAAGACTTAAAATTAAAAAAAAAACTTTAAATGGAACTCATATTTGTACATTCAGAATTTCAAGAACGTACATTAAAAAATTCCAAAGATTTTTGATAGCCACACAAAGTACCTGCAGGAGTTACCAAAGTAACTGACTACAGTGATGAGCACTGCTGATATCTTTTGTTCAGCACTCCTTTGCAGATAGTCCCTTGGAACTTTAATAGGACTCTGATCCCAGAAGTGGGAAATTCAAACCCCCCTTTGGATACTGTCCTTTTATCCATTGAAAGCCAACAAAACCCTTGCTACATGTTTGCTACAATAAAAACAAACTGAAAATTTTAAATGCCTCAGTATGTTAAATGAAAAAAAGCATGTTATAAAATATGTATCAGGATTCCTTTTTAATGAAAAATATAAGCTTATGTACACATGCACATTGAAAAGGTCTGGAGACATATTTACCCAGGTGTTAGGTAGTCATTATTTTAGGATTTAGGTGATTCAAGGGATGATTTTCACTCTATTCTTTTCTGTATTCTACCATAAATATATAATACTATACTACTCAAATAAGAAAAGCATTTTTAACTTAAAAAATACTATCAAAGTCCAACAATTCACATTACAATTCATATTAGTGATGTTAGGAGACAGAAATAACATTAGCTTTAGATGATAATCAATCATGTTTAATTTAGGCTTCTAAAAACTTTAGAGGTTAAGGATTTACATAAATGTGAATCTGTGACATTAAGCTTTCAATGGTGTTCTATTTAACCTAAGTAAAACAATATTAATCTATCTCTAAAAGGCATCTTCAATTAAGCCTACGTTTAAAGTGGTATGTTTATCTCATTATGATTCTCTTTTCTGAAGTAATTTTAACCTGCTTTGGTTTTTTTTTCCTTCTTAAACTCCGTGGTAAGAATGCTTCAGCTTTGTTGTTTTTTTTTTGAGAGTCTTGCCCTGTCACCCAAGCTGGAGTACAATGGCACGATCCCGACTCACTGCAACCTCTGCCTCCTAAGTTCAAACGATTCTCCTGCCTCAGCCTCCCAAGTAGCTGGGATTACAGGCACCCACCACCATGCCAAGCTAATTTTTGTATTTTTAGTAGAGATGGGGTTTCACCATGTTGGCCAGGCTGGTCTCATACTCCTGACCTCGTGATCCTCCTGCCTCGGCCTCCCAAAGTGCTGGGATTACAGGAGTGAACCACAGGACCTGGCCTGCTTCAGCTTTTTAATGACCAATGTGAGACCATGCTGTGACTTTCAAAATTTTCAAAAGGATACATGTTTCTACCAGTACATGAAACAAAATTACTGAACACACAGGTATGTGTCCTCAGTGGAGATGATGAAAATTAGATTTCACTTTACTTTCTAATGATTTCCATCTGTAGCTCAATTTAAAAGACCAGATACTGTTATCAAAAAGTACCTAAACAAGCATATCACAAAAATAAAAATCCAACTAGCCAATTACCATATGAAAAAGGACTAAACACTTCAGGAACTAGAGAACAGCCAATTAAAACCACAGTAAGAATCCACTGCACACTCATCAGATTGGCAACAGAAGTCTGACTATACCAACTGTTGGCAAAGATGTGAAGCAACGTTACTCTCATATACTGCTACTAAGTGTATAAACTAATATGACTATGTGGGAAAATCATTTGACGTTATCTAAGATAGGCATTCCATGACCCAGCAATTCTGCTCTTAGTTATATACTCGGAAGATGCATGCACATATGTAGCAGAAACACTATACAACAATGTTTATAATAACATTGATAGCTAAACAGCTAAAAAGTAGAAACAACCCAAATGCTCAATCATATTAATAGAATGGATATATACATTTTGGAATATCTATACAGGGAATTCTTTTTTTTTTTTTTTTTTTGAGATGGAGTCTTGCTCTGTCACCCAGGCTGGAGTGCAGTGGCATGATTTCAGCTCACTGCAACCTCCACCTTCTGGGTTCAAGCAATTCTCTGCCTCAGTCTCCCGAGTGGCTGGCATTACAGGCACCCGCCATCACGCCTGGCTAATTTTTGTATTTTTAGTAGAGATTGGGTTTCACCATTTTGGCTAGGCTCGTCTTGAACTTCTGACCTCGTGATCCACCCACATCAGCCTCCCAAAGTGCTGGGATTACAGGTGTGAACTACCGCGCCCGGCCCTACACAGGGTTATAGAGTTACAGAGTAAGAAGAATGAATGAACTAGAGATAAATGCAGTAACTTGGAAGAATGTTCTACTACTAATTTGGAAGGATGCAGTAACTTGAAAAATGCAGTAACTTTAAAGAATGTTGGAAGAATGTTACAGAGAGGTGAAAGAAACAAGATAAAAAATACATACAGATTGATAAAGTTCAAAAACAGAAAAAAACTTGAAACTTATATGTTTTAGGAATATATAAATAGATAGTAAAACTAAAGAAAAATCAGAACAATAATTACCTCTAAGTTACTCAGAGGAGCATGTGCTTGGGAGAAAGGGCTTTCAGGATACTGGCTATATTCACATGGGTGATGTTTCCATAGATACTCATTTAAAAATGTGTCATACTGCATATTTGCAAATTGTAATTTTCTGTATGTTATGGCTCACAATTTTTTTTAAAAAAGGATTAAAAAAGAACTAGTTACATGCATTGTGGATTTTCCTCTAAAGAGTATTTTCTGTTTTATGATTGGAAAGACTGTTTTTTTAACATACAGCTCTAAAATAAAGAAAAAGAATGAACCCAATGGGCTTAACCTGATCAGGGGAATGGCAGTTTATTTTGAAGTCAACGTAGCTGTTTAAAACCAATTAGACAATCCTCTAACCCCTAGAGTAATTAATATAGATTGTATCCTTAACATTATGAGAATGAGAAGAAAATGTGACCGAGAAAATATGTTTTAACTTAATAAGAAAGAAAACAAAGTGAAATCTTTTCACCTATTTGTGTAACCATATGAGCTTGTCATACAACATACCTTGGCTTGGTTTCTCACTCTCTTGTTCTCCTTTCAGAGTAATTTTCCTACCATTCATTTGTGCATGCAGTGCCTGAATTTCAGATAGCAAACTCCTTCTATCTGCTTTCTGCAGGCATTCCATAGCTGCTTGATATTCAACACCCTGTAACAAAGGAAGGTAAAAATCAAGTGAAGAGCAATGTAAAGGCAATACAATTAACAACCAACGAATCTGAAGAATGAATGGAACACACATACTAAAATTTTCTTTTTCAAAAAATTTTCTTATTTTTCCTTTCCAAAATGTATGAGGATATGCTGTAGACAAATGCTCCTTTACCTCTAAATACCAGAGTGTATTTCCTTAAAACAAGAACATTCTTTTTACATAACACAATTAGCGAAAGTGGAATTAACATTACTACAATACCATTATGTGATATACAGAGCCTATTCAAATTTTGTGAAATGTACTTCACAGCAAAAAGAAAAAAAGTGATATTCCTAAGTCTTTCTTTGTCTTTCATGACCTTGAATTTTTGAAGACTACAGGCTATTTTGTTGTACGTTCCTCAATTTAAAAAAACTTTTTATTTTGAATTAATTAAAGCTAAAGTTCCCATGTTTCTGTTAGCCAGCTTTTCCCAATGATACCATCTTGCATTACCATAGTATATTATCAAAACCAGGAAAATGGTATTAGTACAATACTAAACTAAACTATAAGGCTTATTCAGATTTCATTAGTTTTCTTGGTGTGTAGTCCTACAAAATTTGATCACATGTATAGATAGGTTCATGTAACCACCACTACCATCAGGGTACCAACTGTTTCCTCAACACAAAGAAACTCCTCTGTAGTCAAACTTTCTCCCTAACCCTAACCCCTGTCAATCACTGATCTGTTCTCTATTACTATAATTTTGTCATTTTAAGAGCATTATATAGCATACAAGTGGTTGTAGGCATAAATAGTTTGTTTCTTTTTTTTTTTATTAATTTTTTTTGCACACATAAACAATAAACATTTTCTAAAAATACATACAAACAAAAAGATGTGTATCGAACATATTAGGAAGGTTGCACATGGGAAGTCGGGGAATAAAAATGGGGGGTGGGAGTTAAAATAAATGAGAGAGGGACTTTATATGGATCAGTGATAATAACTCAATCCTCTATTTGACAAAGAAGAGGAAGAAGGAAGAGGAAGAAAAAGAAAGTGGGATAAAGGATCAGAAAGGGAGGAAAATAGAAAAAATTAGAGTATGACTCCAGGGTAGACCGGTTTTGTTGTCACTGAGTTGGTTGGTTGGTTTGTCTGCTGTATTTTTCATGCTTCGCCAAGTTGGCCAGACTGGTCTCGAACTCCTAGCCCGAAGTGATCAACCCGCCTCGCCCCCCAGAGTGCCGGGACCACAGGCGTGAGCCACCACGTCCAGCCCCCACATTGCCCCTGGCCTCCGTGGTAGATCTCCCAGACGGGGCGGCCAGGCAGAGACGCTCCTCACTTCTTCCCAGACGATAGGTGGCCGGGCAGAGGCACTCCTCACTTGCCAGACGATGGGTGGCCGGGCAGAGGCGCTCCTCACTTCCCAGACGATAGGTGGCCGGGCAGAGGCGCTCCTCACTTCTTCCCGGACGGGGCGGCCGGGCAGAGGCGCTCCTCACTTCCCAGACGGGGCGGCCGGGCAGAGGCACTCCTCACTTCTTCCCGGACGGGGTGGCCGGGCAGAGGCGCTCCTCACTTCTTCCCAGACGAGGCGGCCAGGCAGAGGCGCTCCTCACTTCCCAGATGGGGCGGCCGGGCAGAGGTGCTCCTCACCTCCCAGACGATAGGTGGCCGGGCAGAGGCGATCCTCACTTCTCAGACGATGGGTGGCCGGGCAGAGGCGCTCCTCACTTCCCAGACGATGGGTGGCCGGGCAGAGGCGCTCCTCACTTCCCAGACGGGGCGGCCGGGCAGAGGCGCTCCTCACTTCCCAGACGGTGGGTGGTCGGGCAGAGGCGCTCCTCACTTCCCAGACGGGGCGGCCGGGCAGAGGCGCTCCTCACTTCCCAGACGGGGCGGCCGGGCAGAGGCACTCCTCACTTCTTCCCGGACGGGGCGCCCAGGCAGAGGCTTTCCTTACTTCTTCCCGGACGGGCCGGCCGGGCAGAGGCGCTCCTCACTTCCCAGACAGGGCAGCCGGGCAGAGGCGCTCCTCACTTCTTCCCGGATGGGGCAGCCGGGCAGAGGCGCTCCTCACTTCCCAGACGGGGCGGCCGGGCAGAGGCGCTCCTCACTTCTTCCCGGACGGGGCGGCCGGGCAGAGGGGCTCCTCACTTCCCAGACGGGGCGGCCGGGCAGAGGCGCTCCTCACTTCCCAGACGATGGGTGGCCGGGCAGAGGCGCTCCTCACTTCCCAGACGATGGGTGGCCGGGCAGAGGCGCTCCTCACTTCCCAGACGATGGGTGGCCGGGCAGAGGCGCTCCTCACTTCCCAGATGGGGTGGCCGGGCAGAGGCGCTCCTCACTTCCCAGACGGGGTGGCCGGGCAGAGGCGCTCCTCACTTCCCAGACGATGGGTGGCTGGGCAGAGGTGCTCCTCACTTCCCAGACGATGGGTGGCCGGGCAGAGGTGCTCCTCACTTCCCAGACGGGGTGGCCGGGCAGAGGCGCTCCTCACCTCCCAGACGGGGTGGCCGGGCAGAGGCGCTCCTCACCTCCCAGACGGGGTGGCCGGGCAGAGGCGCTCCTCACCTCCCAGACAGGGTGGCTGGGCAGAGGCGCTCCTCACTTCCCAGACGATGGGTGGCCGGGCAGAGGCGCTCCTCACTTCCCAGACGGGGCGGCCAGGCAGAGGCGCTCCTCAGTTCCCAGACGATGGGTAGCCCGGCAGAGGCACTCCTCACCTCCCAGACGGGGTGACCGGGCAGAGGCGCTCCTCACCTCCCAGACAGTGGGTGGCCGGGCAGAGGCGCTCCTCACCTCCCAGACGGTGGGTGGCCGGGCAGAGGCGCTCCTCACCTCCCAGACGGTGGGTGGCCGGGCAGAGGCGCTCCTCACTTCCCAGACGGTGGGTGATCGGGCAGAGGCGCTCCTCACTTCCCAGACGGTGGGTGGCCGCGCAGAGGTGCTCCTCACCTCCGAGACGGGGTGGCCGGGCAGAGGCGCTCCTCACTTTCCAGACGATGGGTGGCCGGGCAGAGGCGCTCCTCACTTCTTCCCAGACGGGGCGGCCGGGCAGAGGTGCTCCTCATTTCCCAGACGATGAGTGGCCGGGCAGAGGCGCTCCTCACTTCCCAGACAATGGGTGGCCGGGCAGAGGCGCTCCCCACCTCCCAGACGGGGCGGCGGCCGGGCAGGGGGTGCAATCCCAGCACCCTGGTAGGCCAAAGCAGGCGGCTGGGAGGCGGAGGCTGCCGCGAGGCCAGACCACGCCACCGCACTCCAGCCCGGGTAACACCGAGCACCGGGTGAGCGAGACTCCGTCTGCAGTCCCAGTACCTCGGGAGGCTGAGGCGGGCAGAGCACTCGGTGTCAGGAGCTGGCGAGCAGCGTGGCCAAGATGGCGAACGCGTGCCTGCAGCCAAAGGAGAAAAAGCAGGCAGTGGTGGAGCGCGCCGGTCTGCGGCGCAGGCAGCAGGGAGCCAAGTAGATTGCAGCCTGGGCCAGAGAGGGAAAGAAAGAAAGAAAGAAAGGAGGGAGGGAGGGAGGGAGGGAGGGAGGGAGGGAAGGAAGGAAGGCAGGCAGGCAGGCAGGCAGGCAGGCAGGCAGGCAGGCTGTAACACCGATTTCTACCAGACTCAGTGTCGAAAGGAAGGTCTCACCTTTTTTCCATCAAGCATGATCAAGCACAACTTTTTTTTTTCTTTCTTTCCTTTTTTTTTTTTTTTTTTTTTTTTTTGAGAGAAGATCTCACTCCACCCAGGCTGGAGTGCAGTGGCGCCATTTCGGTTCACTGCAATCTCCGCCTCCCGGGTTCCAGTTTGTTTCTTTTTAATTGCTGAGTAATATTTCATTGTATGGATGTACCACATTTTGTCCATCCATTCCCCTGTCAAAGAACATTCGTTTTTGGCTGTTGCCCTCCCATTTCATATTCCTACCAGCAATCTATAAGACAGTTTCTTTTCATCCTCTCCAGTACTTAGTGTCACTATTTTTTATTTTGATAGATGTAGTGTTCTCAATTTGTTTTGGTCTGATATTTCCCCAAGAGTAGACTCTGAATATTCATTTGACAAAAACACTACAAAAGTGGCATTGTGCCCTTCACATTAGGAACTGTATGATGTCTATTCCATTACTGGTAATAGTAATTCTGATCACCTGGTTAAGGTGGTATCTGCAAGGTTTCTCCACTGTAAAGTTACTGCTTTTCCTTGGTAATTAAAGAAGATTTTTCTGGGGATTTACTTTGAGACTATGTAAATATACTTTCTTAACAAACCTTTTCACACTAGTTTTAGCATCCGTTGCGAACTATTGCCTGAATAGTGTTTAATAAAGGGTGATTTAACATTACAGTGTTTAATAAAGGGTGATTTCCTAATTTCATTGTTCCTTCTACATTTACTAGCTGTCATTACATGGTAATACTATTTATTTATTCATATATTTATTTATTTATTTATATCAGTATGGTCTCATGAGTTCTTATTTCACTCTTTGGCTTATAATTTGTCACTATCATTTAATATAATGTTTAAATTTTTCTAGAATTTGGCCAATTGGAGCACCTTCAAGCTGGCTTCTGTGACCTTTCAACATGTTCCCTTCATTCTTTGAACAATTCCTTACTTGCCAGCAAAACAAGATGTTCCAGACTCACCTTGTACTTTCCCTGATCCATCCCTAGAATCATCAGTTCTGCAAGAAGTCCTAGTTCTTTCCAGTGGAGAATATATTAAAAAACAAGATCTGAGTGTTAAGTATTATGAGTAGATTTTTAACTATTGATTTGATTCTGTTACTAGTAATAGGTCTTTGGAGGTTTTCTATTTCTTACTGAAAGAGTTTTCATAAGTGATCTTTTTATAGGAAATCTGTCCATTTCATCCAAGTGTTTAAGTTTACTCTCATGAAATTATTCATAATATTCTATTATTTTTATATCTCAGGTATATCTTTAGTTCATTCCTAACTTTAAAAATGTGTGCTTTATCATTTTGCTTAACCAATTCTCCAGAAAAGTTCAAATGTCCAACTTTTAACATTTTATCCTATTGTACCAGTGTGTCTATTGACGTCTTCTTCTTCAGTAAAGGGAATCCTCATTATTCTGATCCCATATTTGCAGATTTGCCTTCTCACTAAAATGTATTTGTAACTCCCAAATCCATTGTTGTGTTGCTTTCACTGTCTTTCACAGAAATGCATACAGCAGCAAAAAATTTAAATGGTCCAATGTGGGTGTCCCCATCTGAAGTCAAATGTCCTTTTTACAAAGTATTTAGTGACTTCTCAAATTTTTGTGCCTTTTGTGATTTCACTGTTTAGAATGGACCCCAAAAGTAGTGCTGAAGTGCTTTATGGTGTTCCTAAGTACGAGAAGGCTGTGATGTGCCTTAAGGAGAAAATATGTGTGTCAGCCAAGTTTTTTTCAGGCATGAGTTATAGTGCTGTTGGTGGTGTTCAAGGTTAATCAATCAGTAATATATAGTAAATAAGGTGTCTTAAAATAGAATCACATATAGACAAGGTTATGTACTGATTGATGAAAATGTTGTGACCAAAGGCTTACAGGAACCTAACCTTGTACTTCCCTTAGGAGTAATGACCGCTCAATGTTCAGAGCAACTTTATGGAACGTAACCAGTGCAAATAATGAGAATTTACTCTCTCAAATTTGTTTGGGATTATTCTGTTGCTCTTTTTCTGATTTCCTAGGTTAGAAAATAAGCTCATTAACTTTCAGTCTTTCTTACTTTCTAACATAATATGTTAAAATAGTTACAATAATTTTTTTTAATATTCATAGTGGCTCCTATTAAAATCTTAACCTTCATACTTAAATTAAGACTCTAAAATCAATAGTCATTTCCTTATTTCTATTAAAGTGTTGTTTAAAATGAAGTTTCATTATACCTGTTCTTGTATTCTCTGTTCCAAACAGTTCAGTAAACCAACTGCATCTGTAGTACCTAAAGCTGTCAGCTCCGTCCGAAATGCTGCTAGTAAAACACAACGCTCTTCTAAGAAAACTTGTTGAAGGGCAAGCAGTAGTTCACCTCGCCAGTCTGAGAAGCTCTCATGAGATTGAGAACTATCATAAACCTAGCAAAGTACATACAATGATAGTTAGTTTTCAAATAAGCATGTTTTAAAAACATTCTAAAAATATTAATCTACAAAGAAAAATAAAAGCCTAGGAGCATGTGTACTTCTTTTATTTTATTATTTTTTTTCTTTTTGAGACAGAGTCTCACTCTGTTGCTCAGGCTGGAGTGCAGTGGTGTGATCTCAGCTCACTGCAACCTCCACCTCCCAGGTTCAAGCGATTCTCCTGTCTCAGTCTCCTGAGTAGCTGGGATTACAGGCACCCACCACCACGCCTGGCTAATTTTTGTATTTTTAGTAGAGACGGGTTTCAACATGTTGGCCAGGCTGGTCTCGAACTCCTGACCTCAGGTGATCCACCCACCTCGGCCTCCCAAAGTGCTGGGATTACAGGCGTGAGGCACTGCTTCTGGCTGAGTTTCAAGTGTGAAAATATATATATATACGGTTATTCATGCAAAAATATGTATAAAATTTAATTTATAATGTATTATTATTGTTCAAATAATATATAAAATGATTTAAATGCATAGTATTCTTTGGGTACCTCAGCTTCTCTTTGCAGTTGCATCTTAGTAATTAAATCCTTTAGAGATGAGATTGTATCAATGTAAGCTTTTCTCTCTTCTAGCCAAGATTCTGAAATCTGCTGAATAGAATGGTCCTCTCCATCACTATAGGGAGACTCAGTGAGAGAAAGCACCTGCATGCCTTCATTATGGACAGCTCTCAGTAATCCCTAGAAACCAAAACCCAAAAGCCAGAATTATGACAACTTCTTCACAGACTGAAAGAGATATAAATTTTATACAAAGAGAAATACAAAGAGAAATAAGTTTTAAGCAAGATAGCTTGCAGAGAGAAAACTCCAGCCCAACATTACTGAATGCCTTCTTCCTGTGGAGGGGTAAGCCAATCCCAGCAGATGGCCTATGACTTTCCATAACTCTCATCTCTAAGTTCCTTCTGTTTGGCTAATGTACTCTTCCTAGGTTTACTGATAAGCTACTGATTTGACCAAAATAAATACATGGGCTATAACTTCTCCTCTTTGAGACTACTTTAAAAATTCTGGCAAACGAATACATCAGGAATAAGAATTAAAGAAAAAAAGTCTTCATACATATCATAATTAATTTCTTTATTATCTGTGAAATATGGAAATAAAATAGATCTCTCACATTCCTTCTAGCTAAGCAATTCTCTCTTCAGAAACGATCCCACCATATAACTTCTAATGAACTGCTATGTTCAACATAGAAACAACACTGGCTGAGTTAATAAAAGGTATCTATCTTTTAGTACCTTTATTTTCTTTGGAAAGGAATCTGTTGCACTTTCACTTTCTTCTCCTCGGCCTTCTGATGCTATGCCAAATCCCTGACTGTGCGTAAGATAAATTCCCTGACCCCAGTCTGATCCAGAATCTAAAATAAAGAAAATCATTTGCTGTTAAAAAAAAAATCAAACCCCAGTCCCCAAAAAACTAATGCTTCCTAAACAAATACTACAAACATTACAGATGTTTATATAACTTACCACTGGAGCATATTTCTCTAGTCTGGTAAGCATCAGAATGTGCTAACTCAGGAATTGAGGATCCCTAATTAGAAAAAACAAAAAATACATATATTTTTTGCTTTAATAAAAATAGAATACAATGAATTATTTTGCTGGTTTCTCATGCTGTAATCAATCAAATCTGTCACACCTTTCATAATAAATGAAACTATTCTTGGATTTTTTTTTAACAAGTCTGTTTCTTCATGAATATCACCATAAGAAGAGATATTCATGAATTAAGGAATGATAACATGTTCCAAATCCATACAGGAACATCATATATTATTTAATTCTACACAATGGAAAGATTTAAAGAAATTTAAAACTAAAAACTCTTTAAATTTAAAAAAGTTCAAAACTATTAAAATTGTGATCATAAGGAAGAGACTGTCTCCCGATTTTTTTTTATTTTTTCTTAAAAGCACACAGTGTTGGAACCAACCCAAATGCCCATCAATGATAAACTGGATAAAGAAAATGTGGCACATATATACCATGGAATACTATGCAGCCATAAAAAGGATGCATTCATGTCATTTGCAGGGACATAGATGAAGCTGGAAACCATCATTCTCAGTGGACTAACACAAGAACAGAAAACCAAACACCGCATGCTCTCACTCATAAGTGGGAGTTAAACAATGAGAACACATGGACACAGGGAGGGGAACATCACACACTGGGGCCTGTCAGCGGGTGAGGGGCTAGGGGAGGGATAGCGTTAGGAGAAATACCTAATGTAGATGATGGGTTGATGGGTGCAGCAAACCACCATGGCACGTGTATACCTATGTAACAAACCTGCACCTCCTGCACATGTATCCCACAACTTAAAGTATAATAAAAGAAAAAAAGGAATATTGTACTAGGAGTTTAAAACTTGCCTTGATAATACACCTACTTAGAAAGATCAAGTGCCTTAATGAGTTGCATTTTGGTTTGTCATCTACAAAATGAATTAATTTAAACTGATTTTTTTTTTTAAAAAAGCACACAATGTTGAAAAACACGTATTATAAAAACCAAATACCTCTTTACTTCTCAGACACTGTATCACTGCCTTCAAGGCACCACATTCCTCTTTCAGTAACTGAACAGCAACATAGTGTTCCCTCTTTAAGGTTTCAGTTTCTGAAATATGTCTGGATTCCATATCCAAAATTTCAGCAGCATGTAGTTCTTGCATCTTCTCAATTTTTTCAGTAAACTGACTGATTATTTCAGTAACTTCTTCTGAGGAACATTCACTCTGTAAATTAATTTGTATTCCTGCATTTTTAACAAGAATTTGTGGAGTCTGATTGCTGCTATTGATCTTCAGAGTCCCATCTGTCTGGGATGCAATGCTCTTACTTAGTTTTATAGGAAGTGGCTCGAACATGCAGGCCTTTTTGCTTTCTTGTACCTCGGTCTTATCTTCTTTTTCTAAAATGGACAATTTCTCTTTTGCCTCTGCGAGGTGATCCCTAACTTGGCTTAAGTCTTTCTGAAGAGATGTCATATTTGTTTCTTTTACCTAAAACGTAATGAATAAAACAGTAGGGCATTCAGTTAAAATCTTTCCATATTAAATATAGAATTTAAAGGGGGTGGGAGGAATGTAATTCATGATTATACGTTCATTTTCCTCAGAGTAGTAGGAAAAACATTTCAGAAACACTCACAGTTTACATATATATATATTTGTATGTACGTATGGTCATAGATTACTATAGAAATGAAATAATTCTATCAGCTTCTATTTTTGGTTCTCATGGGATATACAGTTCTCTTTAACAACTTTCTACTCCTTCATTAACAGAATGGAAATAAAAAGTATCCTCCTAACAAAGATTTCCAGGAAAACCAAGCGAGAAGATGTTGGTAAAGAAATTTATAACAATGAAAGTTTTCATCAAATCCACAAAGTACTTTTTACCTAGCTTTCAAGTTATGGAGCTCATTTGTTACAAAAGAGTATATACTTTGAAATGCAATTAAGATAGGTAGAAATGAGTGAATTAGGAGCTATGTTACTTATCTTACCAAAAGCTCTTCTTGAAGTTTTTCAGCCTTTTCTTTATAACTGGCAACTTCTGCTTTGGTAGCCACTGATTCAGCTCTAAGAGCCTCGAGTTCATTAAAAAATCCACTTTCTTCATTGCTATGAAATAGCTCAGTAGTTGTCTGAATGACAGTGGAAAACACAAGAAACACATAATTTAAAAAAAATATAGCTAAATTCAAGGCTCTTATACATTCTAATAAAACTATCCAAGGAATGATTGCCTACAGATATAAGGAGGTGGAACATATCAATGCTCTTTCCAAAAACAGAGAAGCTTTTTCAGAACCATCATCTTATAGAGACAATGATTTTCTTCTTGAGAAAAGAATGATTTTCTGGGATAAAAGGTAAGTAATGTCATTCATATACAGCCTAAAATGGAAAGTTATATTACTATTTTAGGCCAGGCACGGTGGCTCACGCCTGTAATCCCAGCACTTTGAGAGGCTGAGACAGGTAGATCACTTGAGGCCAGGAGTTTGAGGCCAGTCTGGGCAACATGGCGAAACCCTGTCTCTACAAAAAATACAAAAATTAGCCAGGTGTTGTGGTGCACACCTGTAGTCCGAGCTGCTCAGGAGGGAGAGGTTGCAGTGAGCCGAGGTTGCAGTGAGCCAAGGCTGTGCCACTACACTTCAGCCTGGGCAACAAAGCAAGACTCTGTCTCTAGGAAAAAAAGAAAGTTGTATTACTATTTTAATTATCTATAGCTTAACAGTAACTTAGTTCCAATGAAGGAGGAAAAAGCCAAGGAATTATTATTCTTTGCAAAATATATTATATAATTATAGAATTGTGATTTATCAGTTAATCTTCTGGTGTTTGGAGAAGACTGAGGTTCAGCTACTCAAAGTTATAAATTTATAAGGTGAGAATTTGGAGGGAAAAAAAGCTCTTGTCCTATCTGTCATATGCTAAGAAATAACTGCGATTTCAGATCTTCTCATAAGTAAACTTACAGAGGTCAACGACGCATTTTTACTTAAAACAGATGAAATCTATTATCAGGTATAAAATTTGTAAAAGCTGGCCAGGCACAGTGGCTAACACCTGCAATCCTAGCACTTTGGGAGGCCGAAGCGGGCAGATCACTTGAGGTCAGGAGTTTGAGACCAGCCTGGCTAACACGGAGAAATCTCGTCTCTACTAAAAAAAAAATATATATATATATAAATTAGCCAGGTGTGGTGCAGGAGAATCGCTGGAAACCCAGGAGGTGGAGGCTGCAGTGAGCTGAGATCACACCACTGAACTCCAGCCTGGGCAACAGAGCGAGACTCTGTCTCAAGAAAAAAAAAAAAAATTGTAAAATATGTCACCCACACATTAATTAATTCAGTAGATGCTATTAAATAATAGATTTCTTTCTGTAAAGTCTGCATTCTTTGTCAATCCTAATATATTTTCATACTTATTATTACTTAAAAGGAATGATAACATAACATGCATATTAGAAGGAAATTAAGAAAAAAATCCCCAAAAATCCTAGAGGACATTTGCTAAAGTTAATGTTTCTGAGTTTCTTCTGACTGCTCCATTTAATGATGATATTAATGAAATAAACATATTTAAAGACCACAAAATACAGTCTGTATCCATTATTTTAGTGATAATAATATGACTACACAGTGTTAAGTTAAATTTGGCCTGAGGCTGTCTCTGTATCTTGAGTTCCTAGGTAAGGAACTGCGATCTAACTTAGGAGTATGTAAGCAAACTGAAAACGTATCTTAGGAGTATAATAAACAGCCAGTTCTTAGCTAATGACAAGCAGTCAACTGAGCAGACCGGATCCAAATAAGGCAAACACCTAACTGTAACTAATCAAGCTATTTCTGTATTTTATTTGGTAGTTCTGTCTATAAATATTCACTGGCCACTGTTGCACAAGAGATTTGTGAAACTCCTCTGGTTCTGAGTGCTACCCAATACATGAATCCTTTTTTGTTCAAATAAACTCTCGTAAATTTAGTTTGTCTAGTGTTTCTTCTTTTCGTTTTTGAGACAGAGTCTCCCTCTGTTGCCCAGGCTGGAGCGTGCAGTGGCGCCATCTTGGCTCACTGCAAGCTCCATCTCCCAGGTTCACAGCATTCTCCTGCCTCAGCCTCCGGAGTAGCTGGGACTACAGGCGCCCACCACCACGCCCGGCTAATTTTTTGTATTTTTAGTAGAGACGGGGTTTCACCGTGTTAGCCAGGATGGTCTCGATCTCCTGACCTCGAGATCCACCCGCCTCGGCCTCCCAAAGTGCTGGGATTACAGGTGTGAGCCACCGTGCCCATCCTACTTTTTCTTTTAACAAGAGTTTATTTTTTATAAGTGGTATATTTTTATAAAAACCCTCTTGTATAAATTGCTAGATGTAAACAGAACACCATATTTACTAAATTAGCAATCAGCTTAGTTTCTTGGAGTATTTAAATGAAACTAATAAAATACAAAACTAACCTTGAGAACTTCAACGTCTTGAGGGCTTCTTTTCTTTTCTTTCTCTCCCTGTTTTTCCTCATTGCCCTCCAATAGCTTCTGTAGTTCTAGCAGCTTCCTTTCTTTTTCTAAAACATTTTTTTCTGCAATTTCTACTTGTTCTTTTTCTAAAATCAAACTAGTATGCATATCAACAACCTGGCTTTCTAATTCTGATATTCTCAAGGTTAATGCTGATATATTTGACCCCGACTCATCTTCTCTTAGTTGATTTAAATTCTGAATATTTGTTCTTTCAGGTTCTGATGAAATTGTTTGATTATCTTGACGGAACTTTGCATATTCTTGAACTGCCTCAAGTTGGATTTGACTGACAAGAGCAGCAGCCACTTTTTCTTCAAGTATTTTCTGTAGGTTTACAATCTTCCTTTGAAGCATTTCTATTTCAGACTGGCCTTGTTCTTGCATGTCTTTTATTTGTTTATAACACTGGGTAAGTTCTAAGTCCTTTGCACTAACAGTGTTCTCAAGTTGTAGCAACCTTGTTTCCAAATTAATTATGGAACCTTTGCCATTTTCTTCAAAAGATTTGAAGTATGTCTGATTTTCTAGGGATTTAAGAGCATCCTCTTTAAGGACTACTTCTAGTTCAGGTTTGTCTTTGCTCAGATCATCTATAGCCACGTTAACACTTTTCTCTGGTATACTCTGAATCTTTTCCATACTTTCACGTTCTCTCTTTAAGCTGAATAATTCCTCTGTTAGCTGATTCATTTTAAAATTGGTTTCTTTAAGTACATTTTTCGTGAAAGTCATTTCTTCATTAGTGGTTTCTACTTGCTGTTCCAAGGCCAGCTTTTCAGCTATAACCATATCCAATTGATGTTTTAAACTGTCTGCTTCTTCTGGGAGGGAATGAGCATCCATTGATGTCTTCTGTCCAATATTTGCCAATTCCTGTTGAAGTTTTTCAATCACTTCATTGAGCTGCTCTATTTCTTCTTCTCTATTTCTCTTCACACATTCTTGATCACTCATCAAACATTCTATTTGGGTTTCAAGATCCCTTATCAGTTCATTTTTTTCTTCAATAACCTAATAATTAATGAAAAAGGTAACACATAATATATATGTATTTACATTTTGAAAATTTTACTTTACTTTAGGGCAGTACCTCAAAGAGATGATCACACACAAAACTAATACACTACTTCTCAGACATACTACCTTAATTTCTTTATAGACCAGTATTTCCCCCATCATATCAAACAAGGCTCAGAAAGTTCTGTTAAGTACAAAGTAATTTAAGCTTTTAGTTGCTGATTCCCTATTAGGAAAATAGTCAATATCAATACTTCTTAATGGAAAAGGATGAAGTACGGAAATAAAGTCTACAACCGATGGCACTAATTACCTTACTTAACTCATATTAAATATTAGAATTTATAATAGATTTGGTTAGAATAATATGATAAAATCTAAGTCACAGAGCCTTTCTGAAAAACATTAAAATCCTATGACAATATTAGTAGGGGAGAAAAATACATATAAATTATTAAGCCAATGTGTCTTTGCTTTTTTTTTGTTTCTTTTTGAGACAGGGTCTCTGTCACCCAGGCTGGAGTGCAGTGGTATGATGATGGCTCACTGCAGCTGCGACTACAGGTGGTATACCACCACGTCCAGTTAATTTTTATATTTTTTGTAGAGACGAAGTTTCACCATGTTGCCCAGGCTGGTCTTGAACTCCCGGGCCCAAGCAATCCGCCCACCTAGGCTTCCTAAAGTATAAGGATTACAGGTGTGAGCCACTGTGCCTGGCCACCAATGTGTCTTAATAAATTAAAATTAATAAATTAAAAGAGAATTGGGCCAGGCGTGGTGGCTCATGCCTGTAATACCAGCACTTTGGGAGGCTGAGGTGGGTGGATCACCTGACATCAGGAGATAGAGACCAGCCTGGTCAACATGGTGAAATCCCATCTCTATTAAAAATACAAAAAATTAGCCGAGTGTGATGGCAGGTGCCTGTAATCCCAGCTACTCGGGATGCTGAGGCAGAAGAATCACTTGAACCTAGGAGGCGGAGGTTGCAGTGAGCTGAGGTTGCGCCACTGGACTCCAGCCTGGGCGACAGAGAGAGATTCCGTCTCAAAATAAATAAAATAAAATAAAATAAAATAGAATTGGTTTGTTTTTTAAATTCAATGGGGAGCAACTTTATAACCATTTTGCCCTTTAAAACTCTGGCTCATATTAATTTCATAATAAATTTTAAATGAGTATACCTTGTTATCTGTTGTAATTTTAAGTTGCTGCTGGAGTTTCATAATTTGTTCATTTAATTGGTCAATTTCTACCTCTTTTTCCTGTATTATTTGAGCAAATTTCCCAAATAGCACATGTTGGTCTTGAGTAGACATGGCATCAGATTCCTTTATGGCAAGTCCCAGTTTCTCCATGTCATCCTAGGAACAAAAATAATTATCACTGTTGGATGTATCATTACATATCATTTTCAGAACATAATTACAAAAGAAATCAGAGCCTATAACGTACAAATGAATAAAATCAGAGATACCATATGGGTATTGTAAATCAATAATTCTTAAAATATTTTGATAAATGATCCCAAAATTTTCATTCGTGATGAATTCAAATGTTCAGGTTGGGCTGAAAATAAGTTCTATGCAAATGTGTCTGCCTGTTAATGTCCCTCTGTTGAGTATTATTTAACAGCTGGATTTATCAAATGCTTAATAAAGCAATATAGGGGCTGGGTGTGGTGGCTCATGCCTGTAATCCCAACACTTTGGGAGGCCAAGGAAGGCAGATCACAAGGTCAGGAGATCGAGAGCATCCTGGCTAACATGGTGAAACCCCATCTCTACTAAAAATACAAAAATTAGCCAGGCACGGTGGCACGCGCCTGTAGTCCCAGCTACTTGGGAGGCTGAGGCAGGAGAATTGCTTGAACTGGGGAGGCAGAGCTTGCAATGAGCCAAGATCACACCATTGCACTCCAGCCTGGGCGACAGCGTGAGACTAAATCTCAAAAAAAATTTAAAAAAAAGAAATAATAATAATAATAATAATAAAGCAATATAGGACTAAAACTATGACTTATTTACAGATAAATGTTTTTCTCAACTAATTACCTTAAATAATTTGTTTTCCTGTTCAAGTTCTTGTAGGCGGGTAGTAGATTCCTTTTTCTGTATTTCTAATTGCATATGTAATTGTTGAACTTCTTCATTCTTATTTTCCAGTTCTTCTCTAAACTGTTCTAATTGCTCTTCTAAGTTTGTAATCTTTAATATCAAAATTATCAAAAGAGAAAAAATGTTTATACAAACATTTATGAAGATAAAATGAAGAGTGCTATATTAGTTTTACAAAGTATGCATGCTTAAAACATGAGTCATAAGAATAAAAGAATGTGGTTTTTCTAAGCCAGGTATAACCTGTGTTACCTGTGTGGTTCCTAGACATGCTCAAACTGGCCACCCTTAAACTATCCTACACAAAGCACAGAGGAAACCTCCTGAGGAAGGATAAATGGAGCCACTTCCTATCTAAGTATCTTTTCCTGAAGCAGAAAAGAGTCATAGGAGGAAGGGAAAGAGTCCACATATTAAATCTTAGTTTATGTTACATTTAGTTGCTATCAAAAGGCCTAGAAAAGTCGTAGAATTGTTTGTTTTGTTAGCCACCATATAAGACCAACTCAATTTAGTCCAAAAATATCTAATTAACTTACTGAAAGGCCTGGCTGCCATGTGGCTTGTTAAGCAGAAGGAAGCTGAGATAGAAACTAAGACCAAGAGATCCTTAGGTCTGAATTACAAAAACCTCAGAGTAAGTGAATTATACAATTCAGGAGAAAATCAGATAGCTCCTATAGGTAGGACAACAGAAATTTATTTAATCATTTTGAGGATGGATTATCAATAATGGTAAAGCAACTGCTTTTTGATGGTTAGAGACTGAAACGAATGGTGAATATTAAGAATTATTTTTATATTTAAAAACTGGTTTTGACTGAGGACAGTAACATTCATTTGGCTCACTGGTTTGTTGCTACTTAATACAAAGTGAATGAATGATTTCCAAATGTGTATTTACCTCATGATCAAAACTGCTGATCAAAAAGCAAACTAAGATGCAGGAGCATCTCTGTTATTTAAGGCAACAGAGCCTATCCTCAGCAACACTTAGTGACAAGTGGCTCAGAAAGCAGCTTATAAATCATTTACTGCCTTAGAAACTGAAAGAGGGAATCGCTGATTACACACTAACACATCACATACTGAGAACCATATCTGAACACTGGCAAATCCTTGAAAACCAGTTAACTTAGTATTTCCTAAACAGTATCAATACTAGTAGTAATAGCCATCACTTGTAACAGTTTACCACTAAGCACTGTACAAAGTGCTTTACATGTATTATTTCTTAAAACCCTGTTACAACTTTATGAGATCTGTTCTGAGTATCCCCATTTTAGAGATGAGGATGGACGTCAGAGAGAGGAGTAATTTGCTTTGAGGCCACATGGCAAGTATGTGGAGAAGCCAGCTTTTGAACCTGAGGAGTTTATCTCTGAATCTTCCACTCTAAACTATCATTTATCCTGCTTCTAATAACTAATGTCTAAGACTTACACTTAAAATTTTTCTGTAACACTGGTTATTAAACTCAGTAGACACTGAAATACATTTAATGACTGAACATAAATAATTACCAGGTTGTTGAAAACTGTAATGATTATATCTTCTTCAAAGTGATCTAACATAGTATTTACAACTATCCCTACATTTCTGTAACTACTTTGATGACAAGGTATTATTTTAAAATCAACATATAAATAGTTATTTAAGTTCAAATTGCTGCCCTATCTCATATGAAATTTCCTTTTTTTATACAATAGTTTATGACCAATTTCTTAACTTTGTGACATGAAGCCTTGCTATTCAGTGTGGTCTCAAGAGCAGTAGAGTTGGCATCATGTGGGAACATGTTAGGTGTGCAAAATGCCATGTCACACCCCAGACTTGTGTTTTATTTTTTTTTAATTTTTGACTCATTTTGTTTTACAGTAATCACATAGGAAATGAACTCTATTATATATTCCTTTTTAATCTTTTAAAAAAAATTATACTTTTAAGTTCTGGGATACATGTGCAGAATGCGTAGGTTTACTACACAGGTACACATGTGCCATCGTGGTTTGCTGCACCCATCAATCCATCATCTACATTAGGTATTTCTCCCAATGCTATCCCTCCCTTAGCTCCTCACCCCCTGAAAGGCCGCGGTGTGATGTTTCCCTCCCTGTGTCCATGTATTCTCATTGTTCAGCTTCCACTTATGAGTGAGAACATGTGGTGTTTGGTTTTCTATCCTTGTGATAGTTTGCTGAGAATGATGGTTTCCAGCTCCATCCATGTCCCTGCAAAGGACATGAACTCATCTGTTTTTATGGCTGCATAGTATTCTATGGTGTCTATGTACCATATTTTCTTTATCCAGTCTATTATTAACGGACATTTGGGTTGGTTCCAAGTCTTTGCTATTGTGAATAGTGCTGCAATAAACCTATGTGTGCATGTGTCTTTATGGTAGAATGATTCATAATCCTTTGGGTATATACCCAGTAATGGGATTGCTGGGTCAAAAGGTATTTCTGGTTCTAGATCCTTGAGGAATCGCCACACTGTCTTCCACAATGGTTGAACTAATTTATACTCTCACCAACAGTGTAAAGGCGTTCCTATTTCTCCACATCCTCTCTAGCATCTGTTGTTTCCTCTTTAATGATTACCTTTCTAACTGGCATGAGATGGTATCTCACTGTGGTTTTGATTTGCACTTCTCTGATGACCAGTGATGATGAGCTTTTCTTCATACGTTTGTTGGCCACATAAATGTCTTCTTTTGAGAAGTGTCTGTTAATATCTTTTGCCCACTTTTTGATGGGGTTTTTTTTTTCTTGTAAATTTGTTTAAGTTCTTTGTAGATTCTGGATATTAGCCCTTTGTCAGATGGATAGATTGTAAAAATTTTCTCCCATTCTGTAGGTTGCCTGATGTTTCTGATGACAGTTTCTTTTGCTGTACAGAAGCTCTTTCATTTAATTAGATACCATTTGTCAATTTTGGCTTTTGTTGCCATTGTTTTTGGTTTTTTAGTCATGAAGTCTTTGCCCATGCCTATGTCCTGAATGGTATTGCCTAGGTTTTCTTCTAGGGTTTTTATGGTTTTAGGTCTTAGTCTTTAATCCATCTTGAGTTAATTTTTGTATAAGATTTGTGTTTTAACAAGATCCCTGGGTGATTCGCGTGTGTATTAAAGTTTGAAATGCACTGGTCTAAAGCACTAACTTGCCTATTCTAAGTAGCTGAAGTTCAGGCATCATATCAGACACTTCAATTCCCCCAAATGACACTATGAGACATTCTTTCCTTTATTCAGTCAGGCTCTAGTTTAGTACTAGGCTCTCTTATTATTGAGCCTGTAACCACCCACAACCAGAAGAACATTATTAAGATTTAAAAACAAAGGCTGGTAAATATTTGTTTTAATCTTGCTTAATTTATCTAATAATTGAAATTCATGTTTGGATTAATTTGCATCTATTTTTGTTTTTTTTCTTTTTCTTTTTTTTTTGAGACGGAGTCTCAACTCTGTTGCCCAGGCTGGAGTGCAGTGGTACGATCTTGGCTCACTGCAAGCTCCACCTCCCGGGTTCACAGCATTCTCCTGCCTCAGCCTCCCGAGTAGCTGGGACTACAGGCGCCCACCACCACGGCTGGCTAATTTTTTTTTTTTTTTGTATTTTTAGTAGAGATGGGGTTTCACGATGTTAGCCAGGATGGTCTCGATCTCCTGACCTAGTAATCCATCCGCCTCAGCCTCCCAAAGTGCTGGGATTACAGGCATGAGCCACCATGCCTGGCCTGTTTTCTTTTTTAAAAAGCGTTTTTATCCCTTTCAAATGTACATATGTCTCCTTAATTACACAGTAGATTCCTAGACGTCCACTGCTGGTTTTACAATTGGGTACTGGTGCTACAGGTGCATTAAGAGCTCACTAAATGTTGAATGGCAGTCTTTAATACTTCTCACCAACAAGACAAAATGGGCCCCAATGCTTTGAGAGTATAGTATCACAAGGGCTTCAAACTCACAGAAATCTAAGAGGAACTCCTTTTCAACCACTTAAAGTGTGACCATGATCAAGTTATTTAACTTCTCTTAAGGCTCAGTTTACACATCTGTAAAATGGGGATAACAGTCTGTCCTCAGGAAGAAAGTGTTAATGGTAAAAGGGCGTTTAAGTACTTAGTACTGTCTAATTACATAGGCCTCAACAAAACTATTATTTATTATTGCTAACTGTAAGCTAGATCTCGTTAGCTCTACAGAGAGCTAAAACCTATCAAATGTATCTTTTTCTAAAATCCTTCTATTCCTTTCCCCATTTTCTACCTCCTCCTATAATTCTAAAACTCCTTTCTTTTGTAGTTCTCTTTTTATTCATCCTGCATTTCTAAATTTCTAATAAACTTAAAAAATGTTTTATACAAATTTAGGCTCTGAGAGTAAAGTATCTCAAATACCATGATACATAGGGACATCTTATATTTATACTCCATCAGATATCTGAAAGCATTTGCCTAGTTTCTGGGGAAAAAATGCTTAAGAAGTTATTTTCAATAAAATACATTTTAATTCTATGTTCCTGCCTCTCAGTCTCCAGTTATGGTAGGTGAATGGGTTTTGATAAAGTACTTGTTACTGTTATTAGGGTCAGCTGTCAGTTTAACCTCTTACTCATTTACCGTTTCTCTCCTTATCTGTAAAAAACATCAGTCAGTTGACAGATGCCCTCTAAAGTTTCTCATAGTTTTGAACAACTATGATTCTGAGTAAAAGGTAGACAGTTATCAGATACTTAATTCAAGATAGCAGTGCTATATTATATTCAAAAGATAATAAAAATATAAAATCAGTAAGGTTAATCAATTATCCACAGTCAACTATCACTGCTTTGGGTCCAGTTTAGAAGGTCTGTCTTTTTAGGTAACATATAATTACTTTACTCAGTTTAAGGGAAATCTTTAAATGTTAACTCTTTGAAACACAGAAATAGTTACATATAAACAAAAGTGCTCCCCACCTCCCACAAAAAAATCAAAAGTCAAAATAAATAAGAGCCTCTCAGATAAACATTACTCAGTACTATGTGATAGTGAGAAAATAATCCTTCTCATGGAAATGATTTCAACTATAGTCACTTACATAGATGCCTTTTTTCTCCTCTAATCTACAGGTTTTCTGAACTATAGTTTTAGCTGATATCTAAATCATTCTTATATTTTTCAAAGCAGCTTAAGTTCATAACTATTTGTTAAAATATAGTAAGTCTTCTGAGAATATTAGAGACAAAAATGTAATTTAAAAAATTTTAAACATTTTAAATGATAAGATATAGCTAGACAATGTAGAGTAGGCTATGTTTTTTAAAAACTATTAGTAGACAAAGGCTTAAATAAGTTATAAATTAGGAAGTTGAGGTTACCATTGTTCTGAAAGTAGATTTTTAGTTTTTTGGAAGAAGGGGCAGAGAAACAAAGGAGAACTTTATATAATTGCTTTACTATTAAAGCAATTTACTATTAATCTTTTGTTTTAGGAACATATTCTATATATTGTAAAATAGGACTATAATCTCCCAGGGCAATACAATAAAAAAAAAAAAAAAGCACAGCAAAGCAGCAATAATTCAGTATGTATTCTACGGTTAGGAGAAAAGGGATATTGCCTTTTGTCCTAACACTACTATATCTCTCCACCCTCTACACTCCTGCTAAATTGGCCTTCTTCCTGTTCCTCCGAACTTCGTCCTGCTTCAAGGCCTTTACGCTGGCTATTCTCTCTATCTGGAGCACCCTTCTTTCCCGTCAGCTTAATTACTCATATGTTTACTGCCTTCAAGGTCAGTTTTGGCATTGAGCTGAGAAACAGCCTCAACTTTGGTTTTAGATTATAAACTCCATTGAGTTCAAATAATATTTTCAAGGTAACTGATTTAAAATAATTCAAACCACACTGTGTCATTTAAAAATAAACTCCTTACCTCTTTTTCCTTTCTGTCTATGGCATCTCGTTCAGCCTGCAATTGTACTTCTAGGGACAATTCTGGTTTAGCTTCTACAGCTCCAAAGTGTTTTCGGTCCTCTACCTTTAAATATATAAAAATTTTCTCAAAATTTGATAAAGTAAATCCTGATTATCCAGTTTTTTTTTTGTTTGCTTTTTTTTTTTTGAGAAGCAGCAATTCTGTTTCTCCAATTAGAAGTAGAAAGTCTACTTCTAATTAGTGAATAATAAAAAAGTTGGCCGGGCATGGTGGCTCACGCCTGTAATCCCAGCACTTTGGGAGGCTGAGGCAGGTGGATCACCTGAGGTTGGGAGTTTGAGACCAGCCTGATCAACATGGAGACACCCCGTCTCTACTAAAAATACAAAAATCAGCTGGGTGTGGTGGCTCATGCCTATAATCCCAGCTACTTGGGAGGCTGAGGCAGAAGAATCGCTTGAACTCAGGAGGCAGAGGTTGTGGTGAGCCAAGGTCGCACCATTGCGCTTCAGCCTGGGCAACAAGAGCGAAACTACGTCTCAACAAAGCAAAACAAAACAAAACAACAACAAAAAAACTCTTCCCTTCTCAGGACTAAGACATGCAAGCAACATTTGGAAATAAGAACAAACAGAAATGGTTATGATGTCAACAGAGACATAAACATATTATGTAATAATACCTACAAGAAGTTGACAATTTAAGAGTATTCTTCATTAAAACACTTAATAAAGTTAGCCCAAATAAAATGCCACACCTTTTGAAAAGTATCTGCACTCACAAGTAGTGCCTGCTCCAGTTCTCTTACTCTGAACTCCAGTTTCTCTATTTCTTCATTCCTTTCTTGTATATCCCTTTGAAGCTGCTCTTTAGAGAGCAAAAGCTCACTGCATTTGTCTGTTTTTTCTTTCAGATGATTTGCTAACTGTTCAACCTGAAATATAAGAGGCAAAAAATTTAATTTAAAAAAATTTCAGCAAGCTAGTTAGTAAAGGTTGAGTTATCCCTCATTTTGGATATCTACAATCCAAAATGCTCCAAAATCTGAAACTTTTTTGTCTGTTTAAGAAATGGGGCTGGGCACGGTGGCTCACGCTTGTAATCCCAGCACTTTGGGAGGCCGAGACGGGTGGATCATGAGGTCAGGAGATCCAGACCATCCTAGCTAACACGGTGAAACCTTGTCTCTACTAAAAAATACAAAAAATTAGCTAGGCGTGGTGGCGGGCGCCTGTAGTCCCAGCTACTCGGGAGGCTGAGGCAGGAGAATGGCGTGAACCCGGGAGGCAGAGCTTGCAGTGAGCCGAGATTGTGCCACTGCACTCCAGCCTGGGCAACAGAGTGAGACTCCATCTCAAAAAACAAACGAAAAAAGAAATGGAGTCTCATTATGTTACCCAGGCTGGAATGCAGTGGCTATTTACAGGCACGATCGTCATGCACCACAGCCTCAAACTCCTGGGCTCAAGCAATTCTCCTGCATCAGCCTCCTGAGTAGCTGGGACTACAGATGCACACCAACAAGCCCAGGTCAAAATCTGAAACTTTTTGAGCACTGACATCATGCTCAAAGGAAATGCTCATTGGAGCATTTCACATTTCAAATTAGGATGTTGAATAGGTAAGTATAATGCAAATATTACAAAATTCAAAATATCTGAAATCTGAAACACTTCTCTCAAGCATTTTAAAGAATACTCAATGCATATAAAACAATCTTCATTTCAAAAATTTTTTTCTAAAAAGTATTTTTAAATGTTATGCTAATATAACTTTGTATAAAGATAGCAACTGCTGTCTCCAACAAAGGTAACATTTTACAAGTTGAAAAAATTAAGCAACACTAGTAGACCACAAATAATATTGCTTTCACGTAATCCTTTAAAAAATCTTTCTCTTAAGACTAAGACTTTCTCCACCTAGGAAGAGGGGAAAAAAATGCATTTTTCATAAGGCTGAATTATCTAATGGCACAACCACACTAAATCCTAATAAAGATGACAAATTTGCAGGTACTGATTTACTCTTGTATGAGATAAAATGACCTAAATAAATCTTTTATGGACTATATTTTGGAAACAGTCATTGGGAAAGCTTTTTCAATCTATACATTCCATCAGCCCAGGAAAGAGATAAGGATGAAGGGGTGTGAGAGGGATCTGTGCACCTTGAAGGTTTCCCTAAATGTCTCTAGTCTTGGTTTCTCCTTTAACCAAAATAATGATGTTTGCCAAGACCTATTCCCTAAGAATGATATGGAGATCCCTTCCAGTGAATGGTTCTGTGACAGGAAGGATTAGTAGTACTGTATGGAAAGTGAGGAAGGAAAGCTTACTTTAAAAAAAGCAACATGTGACGTTAAGAAAGTAATTCTACCTTTTCTTTTCAGTGAAATATTCTGAGGAAATTATCTAAAAAATGACAGTTATTTCTCAGAACATTAAAAGAATGCAAGCTTAACTATAATTTCAGGTTCAAGGATGACAGCAATAAAGCCACTGATATGTGCAGTCAGTTTTAAAGAGAAAAAGAAAAAAATGGGAAAAAATAAGCTGCTGAGGAGAAACTTTAATAAGTTGACTAAGATTTGGAGTAAGGTTAAGAAAAAAGGCAACAATGTAGGTACAATAAAATGGTGCAACAGTTAGAAAAAAAAAAATCAAACATGCACATCTTTGTTAGTTTCTTAAAGTTTCATGAGCAAAGCAGGCCAACCTTTTCAAATAAAAGAAAACTACATAATAGGAAATGACAGCCTAGGTTCTAGAGCTTAAATATTCTTTGAAGTACAACAAATGACTACTTTTTAAAAGCCAAAAATATGTTTGTCAGAAATGGGGCAATAACTAGAAACTGTGGATAACTTTTTTCTTTTTTTTGAGACGGCGTCTTGCTCTGTTGCCCAGGCTGGAGTGCAGTGGCGCGATATCGGCTCACTGCAAGCTCTGCCTCCCAGGTTCATGCCATTCTCCTGTCTCAGCCTCCCGAGTAGCTGGGACTACAGGTGCCTGCCACCACGCCTGGCTAATTTTTTTTTTTTTTGTATTGTTAGTAGAGATAGGGTTTCACTGTGTTAGCCAGGATGGTCTCGATCTCCTGACCTCGTGATCTGCCCACCTCGGCCTCCCAAAGTGCTGGGATTACAGGCTTGAGCCACCACGCCCGGCCATGGAGACTGATAACTTTTGTACTACTCTAGTGTACAACATTTTATTATAAGGAATTTATTAGCACTCTGTACTTCTTCAGCTTTAAGAGAAATGAAATCCACTAAACTGTTTAGAAATTACATTCGAAATAAAAATTGTTTCAGAAATAATACTAGTTAAAGTGTTCACTATGTGCCAGGTCAACACTCCTATGATCTGGGTGCTATTACAATCTCTATTTTAGAAATGAATTAACAGAGATTTGAGAGGTTAACTGACTTAGTTACTGTCATTACCTAGTAAATGGCAGGGCCATGATACAAACTGGGATTGCCTTACCCAAAGCACAATGTCTTTATCACCATGACAAGCCATCTTTAGGTATTCATACAGTGAATCCTCTCTCATTTATGTAGCATTCATTTGGTAAATAGAGTTTTGACTATGTTTCTATGAGGAAAATGGGCAGTTGGGGTGAAAAAGGAGAAGCAGGGAGACTGGTTAAGAGGCTACCACAGTGATCCAGGCAAACAAGTGACAACTGGGATTTAGGAAGATGAACAAAAGTGCAAAGGACAGAAAGAGGCAGTGCAGTCTGACCCATCAGTGGGTTGGAAGTAGGGGTTGAGAAAAAGAGGAGAATCAAGGCTGATTCTAGTTCTCAGCAATGGGGCAGGTTAGAAGGTACAGAATTTACTGACATGAAGAAGGAAAATGTTTTATGCTTGTCTTTCTCTGGTAGTGGCTAATCAGGAATCAAGACCTCTCTTTTGGACATGTTAATTTTGAGACATCTAAGCAGAGACAGAGTAGGCACTGGATATCCAATTCTGGAGCTTAACAGAAATGTCACAGATGGAAATACAAATGTGGAGTCATTTATATATGACTGCCTGGGAAGAGGCTATAAATAGGAAATAAAAAGGGGCCCAAGAGTAAGTTTTGGGGCACTCCATCATTTATGCTGGGTAGGAAAAGGAGAAACAAAGACTAGAGGAGAGAGACCAGTGGAGTAGGTGTGTCACAGAAACAAGAGAAGGAAGTATTTCTGGGAGAAGGCTGCAATAAATGCCTGTAAATGGTTGAGTAGGATGGAGACAGAGGTGGATATTAGCCATAGCCATGAGGCTCTGGGTCAGCTTCACAAGAACAATTTAAATGGAGTAGAAGGTATAACCCTACTGAGAAACAAGGGTTGGATACTTCACTGGAGCGGACTAATAAGAGAATAGGAAATGGAAAAGTAAAGTGTGAACACAGATAACTCTCTTGATCACTTTTGTTAGGAATGGGAATAAAGAAATAAACAGAGTTTATTTAATTGGGAAATACTAGAAGACATATGCAGATGGAAATGATTCCAAATTTCAATACCAACAATTTTTACGGTTAATTACCTTCTCATGCTTAAGTAATATTAAGTTTTCTGATTTTGAAGATTTACATACAACAGAAAGAATCCACTTTTAAGTTTTTAATGATATGCATCTTATTTTACACTTGATACAAATTACTGTAAGTTGGGCAATATCAGTGAAGTCCTTACCTCTCTAGTTTGATGTTCACTGATAGGCTGGAATCGAGGAACAACCTTAAGTTGCTGTTCTAGTTTCTGTATTTCCTGTTGGAATACATCTCTCTCATGTTCTCTGTCAATGGCTTGCTCCTAAAGTTTAATGATAATAATGATAGCAGCTGAAGAAACAGTATTTAGTGAAGCTATTATTTCTTACTTCTCTTTTAGATATATGTTAGTTTTGTTTGAAGACAAAGGACTGATGATCATGGAATATCCCAAACCACAAAAGTTTTAAAAGATAACATTTTATTTTTTATATGCCATATAGCCTATTTGGCCTCCTCAACAAAAATTCAAGTATTAATATTAAAATATTATTTGAAGTACATTTCTTTTTTTAAGTAATATTAAATACAGGATGAAAAAATATTCACCTTAAAATGAATTTACTTTTCTGGAACAAAGGAGGAATTCCACGTTAGTTTAGCCATTAAACAAATAAAACAAATTGTTTGGTAAATCAATTTCTTGAATCCTAATCTAGGTTTTACATCTAAAGTTATAAAATGAGTAAGAATCTGATTCTCTGATCTATGAAGAGAATATCAGGCTTAAGTGAAATCTCAAAAGAAAAAAAAAATGTGAAATTAGAGATTTAACATCTTTTTGGAAGAGAGTAATGACAGCATGACCACTGTTCCAGGCCCATTTCCAACGGCCACACTGTTACCTATGTGTATCTTTTACAGGTGAAGCAGTGGTGGCCCATTATCTCTTTGCCTACCTAAATAAAAAACTAGAATAAGCTTCTGATCTGAATTTGGAAAGGTAAACTAGTGGGGCTTATTCATAATTTTTATTATGTATAACTCAATACATAATAAAATGTACTGATTTTAATTCTGAGTGCTGCACAATAAAAATTATTGGAATCTTAAATTGGAATAGTACTTTTTGATTGATTAGTAGAATCGACACCTAATAAAACACGGAAAAACTAATTCAACAGTCTTTTCATAATTTAAAATTCATAGCCTAGTATACTAGCAAAGAACATTCCACTAAGAAAAATCAATATTCAACTTGAGAATACTTACATCTAAAAATTTTCTCATTTTTTCTAACTGCTTTTCCAATGCTTGGTTTTGCTGTCTTAAATCCATTAGTTCAGCATTTTTTTCTTGTTCCAGCTCTATAAACCTACTGACTTGTTCTTCCACATCTATTTCTAGAGCTTTCACTTGTTTTTGAAGGTCATCACGTACTTTTTCAGCTTGACATTGTACTTCTAGTTTTTCCTTCATTAATTTTTCTGTCTCCTGTAGTAATTCTGTTTATTAATACAAAATATACTGAATTAAATCACAATTAATGATGTTATGATAATGAAATCCCTGATAACTATGTCCAAATTTTACGTTCATGAAATAAAAGGCTGAGAATTATTTTAAATACACATGAAAGTAAATATTCTTATGAAAATATCAAAATTATATTAAAATATTTCTATATAAGTAAACAAGCCATTATTAATAAAACTATACAGAATTATTAACAAAAAATATGTCCTGTCACTAAAAATAATATTTTTGTGAAAAGAACACAGCAAATGACCAAAAAAAGTCTATTTTTACTACTGGGCAAAGAACAAAGTCCAATTAAATTCAAGCACAGAAAAAAACTCAGCGTTTTCTTCACCTCAGGCAAAAAGCAATTCATTCCAAACCCATAAAGTCAATTTTATTTGCATACACAATAAACGTGAAGATCAAACAGTGTAAATCTTTAACCAAGGCAAGTCTAAGAGTTACAGAAATATAAATACAGCTATAATTGAAATTTCCTGTTAGTCTTACTCCTTATTAGATCCATATTCCTGAGTTGCTTTTGCATGGTCACATGTATGTGAATCAAGGGAAAACTGACATGTATGAGAGGCAGTGTGGTGTAGTGCTTAAGAGCAGACCATAGGCTCAACCTAGCTCAGCACCTTATCTCCCATGTGACAATTATGATGTCCTTTAGTTTCCTTATATGTAAACTGAGGATAATATTATTACTGATCTCTCAGAGTTATTTTGGCATTAAATGAGTTAATATATGTAAAGAAAAGTGTCTGAGGTATGGTAAGCACTATGTGTTAGCTATTAATATTATTAATATAACAAAGTGTATACAGTAAAAATAATCTTCTAATGAAGAAAATGGAAAGAACATATCCCTAGGGTCTTTAAACTAACTAGTATGCCAACATTATACTCAGGACTAGGGATCTCTAGAAAACAGCTTTCCTTTTAAAACAATATTAGATGTTAATATAAAAATAAATCAACCAGAAAGCCTCTTATTAAATTTCACTGATCCTTTTGCTACCATCATCTTACATACTTCCTGATTTAGAAGGAGTATTTAAAAAACTCATAGATTGAAAGAGTTTAATATATTTGTTAAATGGTTTCTTAAAAAACTCAAAATGGCTGGGTATGGTGGCTTACGCCTGTAATCCCAGCACTTTGGGAGGCAGAAGTGGGCGGATCACCTGAGGCCAGGAGATTGAGACCAGCCTGGCCAACATGGTGAAACCCCGTCTCTACTAAAAGTACAAAAAATTAGCCAGGCATGGTGGCTCCCGCCTGTAGTCTCAGTTACTCAGGAGGCTGAGGTGGAAGAATCGCTTGAACCCAGGAGGCGGAGGTTGCAGTGAGCCGAGATCACACCACTACACTCTAGCCTGGGCGACTGAGCAAGACTCCATTTCAAAAAACAGACAAACAAACAAACAAAAATCAAAATGGTTTTAAGCTCTATGCAAAAATCGACATCATAAGATGATGGTCAGTATGAATCTCAGATGTTAATTTCAAATGAAAATTTGTACTTTTATTGTAAGAAAAGTTTATTTGTTGTTGTTAAAGAGAAAAACTGTAAGTATGGAACAACAGCAACACTGCAAAACTAGAGATGTTAGTTGGCTGAAAATCCAGAGGTCACCCACATTTTGGAGTTTAAAGTCTACCACCGAAACATTGGCCATGCAATTGCACACACACACCTGCTCCTGGTGCTGCATCGACTGCAGCATCTACTAGTCCTAGGAAAATAGAGAAAAACAACAAAAAAAGACACAACAAAAGTATAATTTATATGTCTTCTACTTCCTAAAATGGGATAATGCACAGGCACACACATGTATCAAAAGCAAGAGTTGAAGACACTGATTATCACTGGTAACATTTTGAGAAGTTCCAGTATTTTTTGAATATTTTGCATATATGGCATATACTTTCCATATTAAAAATCCCAAACTAAACCTGTTTAATTAATTTGAGCAGCCGGAAGAAACTTAACTATATTACAAAAATGTATGCTGTATTTCTAAACTGATAAAATGAAACTGGTGAAATTGCATATTTAAAAATCCAACTGCATGTGTAATATAAAAGAGAGAGGACATGGTAAACAGGATTTAAAGTTCCATCGTTACAAGGACTGACATTTACTGCTAAACAAACTTTCACTTCAAGATATTACTTAATTTCTTATTTAATGAAAAATGAAAGGTTACTTATACATTTAAGTATTATTTGAATTCCTACTACATTAAACTAGATGTCAGCCTACCAGCCACTGACCTTTTTAAATCTACTCTGCTTGCAAGTCAAAAATCCCCTCCACCTGCTCATTACTAGTGCCAGATCAGTGCTTTTAGATATTTAATCCAAGTATACATTTTTGCTGCCTCTCTGCTATTAGAACTAAACCTTACACAATTTTTAAAATATCCTGCCTCATTATTTGCAGCTTTCTCTTGAAGCAGAAGTTTGAGGATAAATGAAGAACTATCTTTTCCTGTTAACATCTGCCTAAGGAAAAAGAAAAAAAAAAACCTGATTCCACATGATTGGCTAATAAGACATTTAACTGTAAGGTAGATTTTCTCATAATTTTTCAAATCTCTCTATAAAATATATGAATAATGGCACTGAAAGAGGAAAAAAGCCACCTTAAGCCTTTGAAGAATACAAATAAAATTAGAGGACTGTTTCATACAAATTCTGAAAATACATACGTTGTTCAACTGGGCCTGCCTCTGCTTTCATAGCTTCCTTTTGTCTGGACAGTAATTCTCTTTCTTCTTGGATCTGCTGTTGCTCTGCCTCCAATTCTTGCAATCTGTTACTTGCACATAACAACTCCTGCTCAAGACGATCTATTGTATCAGTTTTTTCCTGAATTTGCCTTTCAAAAAGAGTTTTTTCATCTGCATAGCCATCAATGACACCTATAATACAAAATTAACAGAAAATAGAACTATTATTCATTTCAAATTCAACCACTAGGTTTTAATATAAACAACAAAAGGTGTACTGTTAGCAAAACTTTCCATCATTCCAACCTATTAAAAGTCTTGAATGAATTTGCTGCTCATCACAGCAACTATCAACCTTTAATAGGGTATGGTCAATGCAGACATTTCCTTGTTTACCATTGTGCATAAACATGAAATTTCTCTGAATTTTCTAATACTTTGCCATACCAAAGTACCACATTATGTAGGTGTAACTCACTTTATTAAACAGATATAAACAGTAAGTTTCTCAAAAGCTTAATACAAATTAGATGCTTGTGAAGTGAATCACATTTTGAAAATTAGAAGATTGATATTTTAAGTAATTTTAGAAGGCCAACACCCGTAACAGCAGAGGAGAATTAAAAAGAGCATAGGGCTTTAGAGATTCAAAGCCTGGAATCACCATTTAATGGTATTGGTGCCCTTTAACAATTTAGTAACATCTTTTAGCTTCAGTTTCCTCATCTTTAAATTACAAGGGTTGTCTTAAGATGGTGTGATTATGGTAACGAGTCACCACCATCCTTTTTGGTATTTTCTGAAATTATTAATATTTTCTGTAACTCTATAAATTCTTTTTATAATTAAATATATATATAGTTTTAAAAATTGCTTGGAGGAACTCTGAAGATAAACCACAAGTACTTTTTAATGGTCATTCTAAATTGGATTGATGGCTTCCAAACCTGGCTGTGCATCAAAAATCTCTATTTTAAGACTGAAATTTCTCTACCCTTAGTTGTCAATGGCAAATTGCTCACCCTCAGCCTTACTGAGCTCCACAGCTAGCTGTTCTCTGGCCCTGGACTCCTCATGAAGGCGCTCTCGAAGTTCCTCTTGGCACTTAAGGGACTCTGTTGCTTCTTGTTTCTGTCTAAATGACTCACGCATCAACTCTGTCTGTGTAACTTTCGCATGTTCAAGCTAAACAAAGAGGCAAACAATACATAAAAGAAAATAAAGTGTGGAAATACTAGTTTCATTCCCCATTAAAGCTGGAAAAAAGGAGGATTTTAAAATAAAGATATACTACTGAATTGTAGTCATTTAGATATTGCCAGTGCATGCTAAGATTAGTAGGTAGGAGAAATCAGAGGAGACATGTATATTGGCTGTGCACAACTTTCCATAAAGTGATGCATTCTAGCTTTACTGAACAAAAGAATATGCTTCTTTTGGATATAAACCACTTTAAATCAATGGCTGTGTAGTTTATCATATAAAAGAAGATATAAAGTTAACGAAGCACAGGCATTTATTGTATTTGCCAAAGAATTTTATGTAACTATATGGTCTATGATAAACTTTCTTTTACATTTAGTATTTATGGATTATGACTCCTATAGTATCTGCTGTATACTGTGGGGGACCAATAATACATGATTAATATAATGGCATCAATTAACAAAATGATAGTAGCACAACAAAATGAAATTATATTTATAATCCATGTACTTAACTAAAAACTTTATATTTCTGTCCATTTGTGAAACACCTAAAGCTCCTATGAATATTCAGCTTATTTTCAAAACCGCAGAATACAGAGACATTAACCATAAACACAGATTCCTTAAAATACTACCAATAGCACATACTGACTACATTCTTAAACAATTTTCTAAGATGACAGGAAGCTTAAGGCCAAAGCTCTCTTGATCACTGCTACTAAATGAGCTGTGTGAAACTGCAGAAAAGTACTGTCTCTGCCTTAGTTTTCTGAGCTTTTGACTCTCAGTACCTGCTTATCTGTTATTACTGAAACAATTACATGGGAAAAAATTGAACTCAAATGTTTCTACTATTTAGTCCAAAAATTTTAAGAAGAAATCATCACATATAGAATAACAGGCTCACAGTAAAGTCATAAGAATTTGTAAATTTATATATAAAGTACTTTGTGCATTAAAAAGATATTACATTTTAAGCTTAAAATATGATCAAATGTAGTGGTTTCTAATTTATAGTCACATATTGAAAATGTATTACAAAATCATGATAATATTAAAGAATACTTTATTGTTAAAGACTTCCGCTTTTCACATCTGAGTGGTATTTGTCATAGCAAATGGATTTTAGAGTAACTATAGCTTTTGATGGCTACTCTAAATCAATTTCCAAAATATCCAGTATGCGATTATTCTTGTTTTAATAAGATATTTCAAATATCACTTATAACTTATTTGAAATTAAGATGAATACACGTATAAGATTCATAATAGAAAATTAATCATACATTTTAAATTATAAATTATTTCCTAAAATACCCATGATAATGTTGTTATCTCAAAAGGAATATTTTTACTTTTAACTGGCAAGCGTTTTTCCTTTAAGTCTGGATAACTAATATCATTAATTTTTATTATAAAGAAACATAACAATAAAGTATGAACTAATTTATATACAACTACATGGGAATTTAGTCACAATCCATATTTTAAAAACATATCAATTGCTTTTACACGTTTGTCATTTTTTTCTGTTCATTACATAATGACTATCTAGTAAATACATATAACTAAAAAGGATATGCTTTCTTTTTGTCTTTTTCAAATTTACTATAAGGATACAACAAAGGATTTACAACAAAATAAATGCTTGTTTTAGGTAAGTAAATTAAATAAGTCTTTGCTTCTATGTTCTACTTCTTGACAAGATTTAACCAGCCTTATAATCCATTTAAATATTTATCATAAAACCACAAGAAAAAAACTTGTTTTATAAAATAAAATGAAAAAGTTAGAACAATCAAACACAGTAAATCTAGCAAAAAAAAATTTCATTTATTATAGCAGATGAGATCCACACTTCATCGGGAGATAAGAGACACCCTTCAAATAAATGTTCATTAAATACTTAATATTTAAAGAATCTTCTTCCATTCAGTTAGAGTATGTTTATTCCTAATATCTATAACAATATGAAGTATATAAGATTTAATATTCAATATTTCCAAAGTATTTAAGAAACCTATTACATTAAAAGTACATGTAAAGTATCAGTTAATATTCTGTCACTTTAATTAAAAGTTGCAGAAGAGGTAACAAAACTATTCTGAGAACCATCTGGCTTGTTAAATATTAGCTAGTAAAGGATAAAGCTATGAAAGTCATAAAAAGTGCTGAATAACTTTTAGTTATACTGAATAACTTGTAGTGAACCTGAAATACTAAATATTCAAGCCTCTTTATGCTAAACACTTATCCTTAACAATGTTTATAAAATATATTTCATAGAAAAAGCAGAAAATGGTCTTGTTCCACAAGATTACGAGGCATATTAAAAACAAAAAGTAAGTTTCTTAGGTTGTTAAGAATATTAAAATTAGAATCCAAGCTTCCTTTTTTCCTGGACTGGAACAGCCAATATATCATATGATTGTAAACATTTCCTAATTGCTCAATGACAATTCACTTAGCTGCTTTATAAGTATCAGAATACCTAGTCTCTCAAATATAATAATTATTCCATTTTTATTCAGGATTGGCATCATAAACATACAAAAGCAAGAATATTAAGGAAAAGCAGAATCTTTTTAAACAACCTGCCTGGCATTGGAGAAATGTAATATTATCTCATTCTGCTTTCTGTAATTGAAAACATAGCCAAGTTGGAACTCAGACCAAATTTAGCCCTTAAATACATCTAGGATGAATGAGTAGTAACACATCAAACAAGGTTCTGTCCCATTTAGCCTTAATATAGGCACTCAAAATTTAATTTCTCATTATAGTGTTTAACTAAATGAATATTTTTATACTTACTGAATAAGGAGGGGTAGGCAGTGAAATTTTAGAAATAAGCTTTAATATATGCCCGTTTCTTTTATGAATAAAATGGAAAATAGAAGTATTAACAATTACTGAGTTATTTTCATCCAAATGTTCACATAGAGGAAAAGGATGTGGTAAAGGCACACGAGATTCAACCTCATAAATGTCTTCATCTTGCTCTTCTAACCACGAGCCACTGAGTTTGACAGTTGCCAAATAGGTGCTATAAGAATCCATCCCAGAAGATATAGCTGCTGAACTTCCTAATTTGCTTTATCAGTTTTCTAATACATTAAAGATTTCTTTTTAGTTTATCAAGATCTACCATAGCAGTATAAAAATTTCTTTTTTAGCACTATCAAATAAATGTTATAAAATTAATTCATATAACTGCACAATAAAAGGAGGGGGAAAGTCCAGGAAAAAAACTACAAATCTAAAAAAACTTAGGTCTCTATCAATCTTGATCCCCCCTCAAAAAAACCCAAACCAAAACAACAACCAAAAACCATCAAAAAACAAAAATAAAAGCAAGCAAACAAACAAAAACACCTTTTAAACTAGCATAATTAAGTCCTTGAAGAGAAGAATAAAAAACATCTAATTAGACGAGCAATAAAATTGCTTTTAATATCAACGATGTCTGTAGTAATAAGTAAGCCTTCAAAGCAGAACCTGGCAGGGAAGGTCAAGTTTGAAATCTCCATAGTAGCAGTCTTGAGAAATGCAGTTGCAACATTATTTCTCTTGCTCTTGCTGCTTCACTCTAATCAAAAGGAAAAGCTCTTCTGAACTGAGCTATTCAAATAGCCTCTCATGCTGAGCCAAAGGATTCTAGTCAGTGTCCCCTGAGGAAAAGGTCAGAACAGAGGGTGTGGTTTAATGTCTTTACCTATAGGTACACTGACAGGTGGAATGTGAATTAATACGCCCACAAAAAAGCCTGCCAGACAGGATCCAAGTTCCACGTCAGGGCTTTGAAAGGGCATTTAGACAAGTTTATAATGTTTGTAAGATAAGCTGGTATTTTTCCATTCCATTAAAAAATTGCTTTAATTTAAAAATGTGAAATTAATTATGTTTGAGTCCACATTAGTAACAAGTTATTCAAGTATATAAAATAACCATAATTATTTTTGGAAAATTAAAACTTACTTTTGCTGTTTCCTTAGAAATATTACTCATCTTTCAAGCAGCCACTAAAACTAAATATAGACATTTCAGTTATAACCTATTTTCATATTGTTTATGGAGTACATGTTGAGGAAAAAATTCTTTTTAAAGCTACACTGTATGTAATAGTTGAAAACTATACCACTTAAGGTATCTTATGAACCCTGACTAAATTTTAAAAGCCCAAGTTATATATAATAGCCTTCTGGGTAGCTCCAGAAACCTGGGCAATAGTGAATAAATAAGCCACTCAGAATTTTAGAAGATAAACAACTTACTTTTTAATATTAAAAGATTTTCAATAATGAAAGTTGTTTTAAAGAAAGGAAAAAGCCCTCATTTTGGTATTATTCTATCCAGTAACTAAATATCCTAAATCCACAAAGCCTTTATTTAAATGGAAAAACCCATACTAAAGAAGGCAGGTAATACCAACACAAATCCATTCTACAGCTACTCACACTATAAAGTTGTTTAAACCAGTACTCAAACCATTTCACAGTAGGTAGACTAATAATTAGGGCAGAGAAAATGACATTTTCTACAGAAAGCCAGAATCTACAGGGAGATGGCTTGTAGCTGTGGAGGGGCAGTTGCCTTTTACAAGTCTGGACTAGGCAATAAAAATTTTTTGTTTATTAGGGTTTCTTACGCAACCCTCCAGTTAGTCTGTGAAGGTGTCTTAACAAAGCACATTCACAGATTAATTGGAGGGTTGCATAAGAAACCCTAATAAACACCTATACAAGATAGAGGCCTAATCTTATCACTGCTGCAGCTAAATGTGACTTTAGTGGGGCTTTGGCAGATAGAAGTTGTCAATATCCCAGATGCTCAGCTTTATGAACTGTGGGGACCCATGCTTAGCCTATCAAATACCTCTTAAAATACTCTTTCCCTGCTCCTTCTGCAAACTACAGTTTGTTTTGATAATCTGATATCCAATTTCTCTTATTTGGAGCAAAAACAAAATCTGTAAGAAGAAATAGCCCTTTATAAACAGTAACATTTAGGTCAGGATAAGAACTAACTACAAAGAGAGAAAAATTACTGAGAAAAATGGACTCAAAAAAGTAACAGATTAAGATGATTCAGAATAGGGCAAACAGCCCTCATAACAGTATATTAACTGATGGAGTATTATATTAATTCATGTTCAGAAAGAGGACCATGAATTAAAATAATTGAAATTATTGTCTATTGTTTCACCCATTTTCAGAAGCATGTAAAACTTGCTTCCATCCATGTAAAACAAAAACCTGTAAGTAAGTAGTTATATTGGGAGCACAGGTCAAGGTAAGAAGCTTACACAAAGAAAATAAAGTAAAATCAGGGCAAAAAAGACTCAAAAAAGCAGTATTAAATAAAGATGATTCAGGATAGTGGCATACAGCCCTTGTAACAACAGTAATATTAACAGATGATATATTAATTGATGTTCAGAAAGGTGACTGAATTAGAATAATTCAAATTATATTCTATCTTGCTTCCCCCTCTATTTTAGAAAGCATATAAAACTTCTTGCAATCAAAAATAGTTATAATAAAATGACTTAGAAGAACACACTTTTAATTATCCAGACTAGCTTATTATCGCCAGGTTTCAGATAATCAAGATTTTAATGTATATTTGAAGGCTATTAATTTGCAGCATAGAGTTGTTTCCTAAACAAAATAGCTTTACTTAAATCAAATAATGTCAAACCATTTAACCACCTTTCTTCATAAATTATTTCTTCAAACTGTAAAACACTTTTGTTGCTCTCTTTTGGACTTTGATTTGTTCACCTATTTCTTGAAGTTATTTCACAGAGGGCCTATAACCTGCAAACATTACCCTGACAGAGCCTAGACCAATGCTAAGCATACTGGGGACAATACTTGAAGGCAAAATGTGTTTCAGTGTTTTGATTACAGTTATATTTCAAACACAACAATGACAAAACAAAATCTTAACTTACACTACTGTTTCATCCTCAGATTCCTTTTTTTGAGAAAATATAGAAACATGTAGCTTTGATGTTGTAATTCTTAAAAACAAGTATTAGGAAGCCCATAAAAATTTCTTACAGTGAAAATAATTCCATGGGAATAAATTACATTAATTTATTCCAAGGCCTAGGGGAATCTCTTGGTAAATAACCTCCTATGGCTCTAAATAATACTTCTGGATTCTGGAAAACTTTAATTGCTGAAAAACATTCCTAAAGAAGAGAATGGTTTTGATTTCTACCTGATCCAGGAGTCTAGAATCTGTGAAACCATACTCTCAAAGATAACATTTCTGCAGAACCACAAAGAGACTACTGAATAAGGATTCTGTTAAAGAGATTACCTCTCTAAGGGCCTTATGACAGTCTCTTAAGCATTCTTTTTCATACTATCATGAAAGCTATCCCAACCAGTAGGAACCTAACAATAAAGTGAACACAGGCCTGATTGTACGGTAGCCTGTCGAAGCAAAAGAGACGTAAAACCATTGTAATAAATGTATTATAATATGGACTTGGACATACCACTGGGCAAGTTACCCCTCAAATCAAATATCTAAAGTAAATAACTCCTATAATAGAGGTTATGAAATCACCCAATCAGCCTATAAGGCAGATACTTGTCCAGTGCCCTGATATTCAAAAATTTTGCCCGTGAATGACTCATCTTAAGCATCTTAAGCATCAAGTCCTATAGTAAACTTTACTTGGTCCCCACCATACTCTAATATGTCAGATGCTGCTCTCTTCTCTGGTCTCAGAGTATCCTGTACAAAGCTATTTTCCTGAATTTCTCTTTCACTGAAAACGCAAAGATAGTACAGCATGCCTCCCAGCTGTTTTACATTTTGTTATAATAAGTGAAAAAAAAATGAAGGTTAAAGGGAAGTATACTATTATAAAGTAGGACCAAATAATGACACGTTGAAGAGGAAAGTGGAATATAAGTTATTTCACAAAGATATTACACATTATTCTGTGTCAATCTGTTAAAAATATTCATCCAGGTTCAACATAGTTTTAGTTATTAATTAATAAGACTATTCTGAAGAAACTAATGGCTTTAAACATCTATCCATGGAAGATTTGAATTCATTTAAAAGAAAGTTTTTAAAAACGCCTACTCCCAATGCTGAAAAATATTATTCACTTAAGAAATACCTCCATTTTTATAACTTTTTATACCTAATGCCAACAACTAGTTTAACATTTTATATAAAAGATGTTAGTAGAGTGCTTCAAAATTAAGCCAGAGAACAATGTGAACATTATACTAATAATCCACAGATTAGTGGTTCTCAAACTTTAGTGTGAACCAGAATCATATAAAGGACTTATTAAAAACACAGGTTGCTGGGCCCTCAATTTCAGTAGGTCTGGGTGGGGCCTAAGAATTTATATATTGAACACATCACCAGGTGATGCTGATATTGCTGGTTATGGGCTGCACTTTGAGAAGTCTCTGCTGTAGGGTTACTGCTCTACACAAAGCTTTTGTGACCCATTCAGTGATATTTAGATTACCACAATACAGAAGAAGCTAAATAACACAGTGTGGATTTAGTATTCAACAAATTGGGAAAAATCTGGAAAATGCCATGGTCAGACTCCTACTGTACTTCACTACCTGGTCACATAAGCAGACGGCTGCTATGAGCCGTGGTCTTGGCCTGGGGAAGTGAATGTTTCAGGGGGAGCCCACATGCTTGACTATTGGCAGCATTAACAAATTTTGGAGAAGTTTCTCTCTAGTAGCCTGTTAAGAACAAGTAGCCTATTGGAACCACTGACCACTTCCGATTTATTTAACATTTTTCACGTTGCTTATCAAAAGACAAATACTATGTTGCATTAACTAAACTGCTCATAATTTACAATGGTATCAAGTAGTAGCAACAGCATTAACACTGGCTGAGATCCAGGTCAAAAGTACTTAATAGCAGTTAAGAAACAAAAAGTATTAACAGTTGTTTTCATATATGAAAGTACAAATCACAAAATTAAATATTAATATACCCGAAATAAGCAAAAACCAAAACAAAACAAAAGCAGGATCATGTAGGAATTCAGTATAGAATCACTTCTACTATACAATTTTCATACAACCAAAGGGATAATTAAGATGCATATGCATTCAAGCTTTGAAAATGCCAAACGGCTATCCATGAAAATATTGAAATTAGCTCAGTCGAGAGAGTGGGATAGTATATTGTACTTCAAACTCAGTACATATTAGCAATATAAGGAGGTTACCTGACTGCTAGTTTCACCTATGGCTTCTAGGAGTTTTTCAACTGCTGCTTGTAGTCGAGAGCTAATGTTCAGCATAAGTTCTTCATTTTCAGGGTCTATTTCAGTTCCAGCAAAACCACTCCTCACGAGTCGTTGTGACAGCTCTGTTCCTTCCTCAGTTACTTTTGACCACATGTTAATGTCATTTCTTGGCATATCACTTCCAGAATAAGAGGGAATGGATTCATCTGTAACTAGAATAACAGTGTTTTAAAGCATAAAGCAATTATAATAATCATAATTTTTTAAAGTTATGAAACAACATCAAACTAAACTGGAAATCAAGGAAATTGTAAGGTATTTTAAAACAATATTGCAACCAAACAAATAAAATACGCAAATATAGGGTATAATATTATTCAATAACCAAGCAAAAGAATGAGAAACGGGGGGGGGGGTGGGGGGGGTGGAGCCAAGATGGCTGAATAGGAACAGCTCCGGTCTACAGCTCCCAGCGTGAGCGATGCAGAAGATGGGTGATTTCTGCATTTCCATCTGAGGTACTGGGTTCATCTCACTAGGGAGTGCCAGACAGTGGGCGCAGGACAGTGGGTGCAGTGCACTGTGCGCAAGCCAAAGCAGAGCGAGGCATTGCCTCACTCAGGAAGCGGAAGCGCAAGGGGTCAGGGAGTTCCCTTTCCTAGTCAAAGAAAGGGGTGACAGATGGCACCTGGAAAATCAGGTCACTCCCACCCAAATACTGCGCTTTTCCAACGGGCTTAAAAAACGGCACACCAGGAGATTATATCCCGCATCTGGCTTGGAGGGTCCTACGCCCACAGAGTCTCGCGGATTGCTAGCACAGCAGTCTGAGATTAAACTGCAAGGTGGCAGCGAGGCTGCGGGAGGGGCACCCACCATTGCCCAGGCTTGCTTAGGTAAACAAAGCAGCCGGGAAGCTCAAACTGGGGGGAGCCCACCACAGCTCATGGAGGCCTGCCTGCCTCTGTAGGCTCCACCTCTGGGGGCAGGGCACAGACAAACAAAAAGACAGCAGTAACCTCTGCAGGCTTAAATGTCCCTGTCTGACAGCTTTGAAGAGAGTAGTGGTTCTCCCAGCACACAGCTGGAGAGCTGAGAACGGGCAGACTGCCTCCTCAAGTGGGTCCCTGACCCCCAAGCAACCTAACTGGGAGGCAACCCCCAGGAGGGGTAGAGTGACATCTCACACGGCTCGGTACTCCTCTGAGACAAAACTTCCAGAGGAATGATCAGGCGGCAGCACTGGCAGTTCATGAAAATCTGCTGTTCTGCAGCCACCGCTGCTGACACCCAGGCAAATAGGGTCTGGACTGGACCTCTAGCAAACTCCAACAGACCTGTAGCTGAGGGTCCTGTCTGTTAGAAGGAAAATTAACAAACAGAAAGGACATCCACACCAAAAACCCATCTGTACATCACCATCATCAAAGACCAAAAGGAGATAAAATCACAAAGATGGGGAAAAAACAGAGCAGAAAAACTGGAAACTCTAAAAAGCAGAGTGCCTCTCCTCCTCCAAAGGAACGCAGTTCCTCACCAGCAACAGAACAAAGCTGGACGGAGAATGACTTTGACGAGTTGAGAGAAGGCTTCAGACGATCAAACTACTCCGAGCTACAGAAGGAAATTCAAGCCAAAGGCAAAGAAGTTAAAAACTTTGAAAAAGAATTAGATGAATGTATAACTAGAATAACCAATACAGAGAAGTGCTTAAAGGAGCTGATGGAGCTGAAAGCCAAGTATCGAGAACTACGTGAAGAATGCAGAAGCCTCAGGAGCCGATGCGATCAACCGGAAGAAAGGGTATCAGCGATGGAAGATGAAATGAATGAAATGAAGTGAGAAGGGAAGTTTAGAGAAAAAAGAATAAAAAGAAACGAACAAAGCCTCCAAGAAATATGGGACTATGTGAAAAGACCAAATCTACGTCTGATTGGTGTACTTGAAAGTACGGGGAGAATAGAACCAAGGTGGAAAACACTCTGCAGGATATTATCCAGGAGACCTTCCCAAACCTAGCAAGGCAGGCCAACATTCAGATTCAGGAAATACAGAGAACGCCACAAAGATACTCCTCGAGAAGAGCAACTCCAAGACACGTAATTGTCAGATTCACCAAAGTTGAAATGAAGGAAAACATGTTAAGAGCAGCCAGAGAGAAAGGTCGGGTTACCCACAAAGGGAAGCCCATCAGACTAACAGCTGATCTCTTGGCAGAAACTCTACAAGCCAGAAGAGAGTGGGGGCCAATATTCAACATTCTTAAAGAAAAGAATTTTCAATCCAGAATTTCATATCCAGCCAAACTAAGCTTCATAAGTGAAGGAGAAATAAAATACTTTACAGACAAGCAAATGCTGAGAGATTTTGTCACCACCAGGCCTGCCCCAAAAGAGCTCCTGAAGGAAGCACTAAACATGGAAAGGAACAACCGGTACCAGCTACTGCAAAATCATGCCAAATTGTAAAGACCATCAAGGCTAGGAAGAAACTGCATCAACTAACGAGCAAAATAACCAGCTAACATCATAATGACAGCATCAAATTCACACATAACAATATTAACTTTAAATGTAAATGGACTAAATGCTCCAATTAAAAGACACAGACTGGCAAACTGGATAAAGAGTCAAGACCCATCAGTGTGCTGTATTCAGGAAACCCATCTCATGTGCAGAGACACACATAGGCTCAAAATAAAAGGATGGAGGAAGATCTATCAAGCAAATGGAAAACAAAAAACGGCAGGGGTTGCAATCCTAGTCTCTGATAAAACATACTTTAAACCAACAAAGACCAAAAGAGAAAAAGAAGGCCATTACATAATGGTAAAGGGATCAATTCAACAAGAAGAACTAACTATCCTAAATATATATGCACCCAATACAGGAGCACCCAGATTCATAAAGCAAGTCCTGAGTGACCTACAGAGAGACTTAGACTCCCACACAATAATAATGGGAGACTTTAACACCCCACTGTCAACATTAGACAGATCAACAAGACAGAAAATTAACAAAGATACCCAGGAATTGAACTCAGCTCTGCACCAAGTGGACCTAATAGACATCTACAGAACTCTCCACCCCAAATCAACACAATATACATTTTTTTCAGCACCACACCACACCTATTCCAAAATTGACCACATAGTTGGAAGTAAAGCTCTCCTCAGCAAATGGAAAAGAACAGAAATTATAACAAACTGTCTCTCAGACCACAGTGCAATCAAACTAGAATTCAGGATTAAGAAACTCACTCAAAACTGCTCAACTACATGGAAACTGAACAACCTGCTCCTGAATGACTACTGGGTACATAACGAAATGAAGGCAGAAATAAAGATGTTCTTTGAAACCAACGAGAACAAAGACACAACATACCAGAATCTCTGGGACACATTCAAAGCAGTGTGTAGAGGGAAATTTATAGCACTAAATGCCCACAAGAGAAAGCAGGAAAGATCCAAAATTGACACCCTAACATCACAATTAAAAGAACTAGAAGAGCAAGAGCAAACACATTCAAAAGCTAGCAGAAGGCAAGAAATAACTAAAATCAGAGCAGAACTGAAGGAAATAGAGACACAAAAAACCCTTCAAAAAATTAATGAATCCAGGAGCTGGTTTTTTTTTTTTTTTTGAAAAGATCAACAAAATTGATAGACCACTAGCAAGACTAATAAAGAAGAAAAGAGAGAAGAATCAAATAGATGCAATAAGAAATGATAAAGGGGATATCAGCACCAATCCCACAGATATACAATCTACCATCAAAGAATACTACAAACACCTCTATGCAAATAAACTAGAAAATCTAGAAGAAATGGATAAATTCCTCGACAAATGCACCCTCCCAAGACTAAACCAGGAAGAAGTTGAATCTCTGAATAGACCAATAACAGGTTCTCAAATTGTGGCAATAAGTAATAGCTTACCAACCAAAAAGAGTCCAGGACCAGATGGATTCACAGCCGAATTCTACCAGAGGTACAAGGAGGAACTGGTACCATTCCTTCTGAAACTATTCCAATCAATAGAAAAAGAGGGAATCCTCCCTAACTCATTTTATGAGGTCAGCATCATCCTGATACCAAAGCCGGACAGAGACACAATCAAAAAAGAGAATGTTAGACCAATATCCTTGATGAACATTGATGCAAAAATCCTCAATAAAATACTGACAAACCAAATCCAGCAGCACATCAAAAAGCTTATCCACCATGATCAAGTGGGCTTCATCCCTGGGATGCAAGGCTGGTTCAACATATGCAAATCAATAAATGTAATCCAGCATATAAACAGAACCAAAGACAAAAACCACATGATTATCTCAATAGATGCAGAAAAGGCCTTTGACAAAATTCAACAACCCTTCATGCTAAAAACTCTCAATAAATTAGGTATTGATGGGACGTATCTCAAAATCATAAGAGCTATCTATGACAAACCCACAGCCAATATCATACTGAACGGGCAAAAACTGGAAGCATTCCCTTCGAAAACTGGCACAAGACAGGGATGCCCTCTCTCACCACTCCTATTCAACACAGTGTTGCAAGTTCTGGCCAGGGCAATCAGGCAGGAGAAAGAAATAAAGGGTATTCAATTAGGAAAAGAGGAAGTCAAATTGTCTCTGTTTGCAGATGACATGGCTGTATATCTAGAAAACCCCATTGTCTCAGCCCAAAATCTCCTTAAGCTGATAAGCAACTTCAGCAAAGTCTCAGGATACAAAATCAATGTGCAAAAATCACAAGCAGCCTTATACACCAGTAACAGACAGAGAGCCAAATCATGAGTGAACTCCCATTCACAATTGCTTCAAAGAGAATAAAATACCTAGGAATCCAACTTACAAGGGATGTGAAGGACCTCTTCAAGGAGAACTACAAACCACTGCTCAATGAAATAAAAGAGGATACAAACAAATGGAAGAACATTCCATACTCATGGGTTGGAAGAATCAATATTGTGAAAATGGCCATACTGCCCAAGGTAATTTATAGATTCAATGCCATCCCCATCAAGCTACCAATGACTTTCTTCACAGAATTGGAAAAAACTACTTTCAAGTTCATATGGAACCAAAAAAGAGCCCGCATCGCCAAGTCAATCCTAAGCCAAAAGAACAAAGCTGGAGGCATCATGCTACCTGACTTCAAACTGTACTATAAGGCTACAGTAACCAAAACAGCATGGTACTGGTACCAAAACACAGACATAGATCAATGGAACAGAACAGAGCCCTCAGAAATAATGCCGCATATCGACAACTATCTGATCTTTGAGAAACCTGACAAAAACAAGAAATGGGGAAAGGATTCCCTATTTAATAAATGGTGCTGGGAAAACTGGCTAGCCATATGTAGAAAGCTGAAACTGGATCCCTTCCTTACACCTTATACAAAAATTAATTCAAGATGGATTAAAGACTTACATGTTAGATCTAAAACCATTAAAACCCTAGAAGAAAACCTAGGCATTACCATTCAGGACATAGGCGTGGGCAAGGACTTCATGTCTAAAACACCAAAAGCAATGGCAACAAAAGCCAAAATTGACAGACGGGATCTAATTAAACTAAAGAGCTTCTGCACAGCAAAAGAAACTACCATCAGAGTGAACAGGCAACCTACAAAATGGGAGAAAATTTTCACAACCTACTCCTCTGTCAAAGGGCTAATATCCAGAATCTACAATGAACTCAAATTTACAAGAAAAAAACAACCCCATCAAAAAGTGGGTGAAGGATATGAACAGACACTTCTCAAAAGAAGACATTTATGCAGCCAAAAAACACATGAAAAAATGCTCATCATCACTGGCCATCAGAGAAATGCAAATCAAAACCACAGTGAGATACCATCTCACACCAGTTAGAATGGCCAACATTAAAAAGTCAGGAAACAACAGGTGCTGGAGAGGATGTGGAGAAATAGGAACACTTTTACACTGTTGGTGGAACTGTAAACTAGTTCAACCATTGTGGAAGTCAGTGTGGCGATTCCTCAGGGATCTAGAACTAGAAATACCATTTGACCCAGCCATCCCATTACTGGGTATATACCCAAAGGACTATAAATCATGCTGCTATAAAGACACATGCACACGTATGTTTATTGTGGCAGTATTCACAATAGCAAAGACTTGGAACCAACCCAAATGTCCAACAACAATAGACTGGATTAAGAAAATGTGGCACATATACACCATGGAATACTATGCAGCCATAAAAAATGATGAGTTCATGTCCTTTGTAGGGACATGGATGAAACTGGAAGTCATCATTCTCAGTAAACTACCGCAAGGACAAAAAACCAAACACCACATGTTCTCACTCATAGATGGGAATTGAACAATGAGAACTCACGGACACAGGAAGGGGAACATCACACTCCGGGGACTGTTGTGGGGTGGGGAGAGGGGGGAGGGATAGCATTAGGAGATACACCTAATGCTAAACGACGAGTTAACGGGTGCAGCACACCAACATGGCACATAGATACATGTGTGACAAACCTGCACATTGTGCACATGTACCCTAAAACTTAAAGTACAATAATAAAAAAATGAATGAGAAATGTTATGCTTATAGGAATTTGCAGAAATTGATCATTTGGGCAATTCAGTATTTTTTTCTTTGATAAAAACTTCTAAGATACCTTTCAACAGAAATTTACTACATGCCCACCATGTGTAGTTTGCTAAGTAATAGGGACATACAGGTGACAAGATCTGGCTCCAATCCTCGACGACTTTACAATGTAATGAGGAAACACATAAACAATCACAAGAAAAGAAAGGCATTGTGCAGTAGGCCATTTCAAGTGTACAGAGGGATAGAAATAAGTGCTTGAATTTGTTGGGAGCAGACTGACTTTTGAGCCTGCATTGGGAGTACAGGATAGAAATAAGTGCTTGAATTTGTCTGGTGATGACTAACTTTTGGGCCAACATTGGGCAATATCATCTGCTCTGGCTACACAGTAAAAGGAACTGAGATCATTTTGTTGCTTGCTACTGTTTTAAGAGGAATACTGGGATAAGATTAGACTGATGAGCAGGTCTAATTTAACTTTGGACATTGTTATCCACATTACCCACACTATTCTTATTTCTTATGTAAAAAAAAATGAGTTTGCATGGGTAGAAGATAAGCTTTCCAAGTACTTTCTCTAGGCTGTAATAAAAGCACAGGCTGTTCACCACTGCCATTAAATACCCATTTGTGGCAGATGTTACAACTCAACAGTGAAGTTTCCTGAAGAGGCATTGCCTATTCTTTTATTACATGTAGTACGTATTTGTTATCAGTAACTGTACAAAGTTAACCAATTAAAGCAGAGGAAATCTTCATGTATCAAGTGCTTGGAATAAGCATTCAGTTTGACACATTCACTCAAAATACGAGCTACTTATTAGAACTTGTCTTGCTAAAGTAGCTGGTGCCATATTGAGTTTTCTTAATCTATGTAGTAATGACATCAGATACAGCTTCAGACGCAAGATCTGAATTCAGCACAATTCCATATTCACTAAACATGTCCCCTTTGTAAGTCACTGGCTGTAGAGCCCAAAACTGCATTTTAGGGCATGATTTTAAATGTTTGCCATTATATACAGGTTTATCTAATTCTTAAGGTAACAGTAAATACAACTTTCACTTTGTATTTTTATTCCCCAAAGTAAAAAACACGTCAGCTACACTGGTACTTATTTATATTACTCCATGTGCTCAAAATTGAATGCCGTGAAAATATTTAGAAGTGCAAGATAATCTTGGAATTTATAGCGTCTTTATGTGAGAAATTAAATGCATTCTAGTAACATTTTCTTTCTCATGGATACAGAAATGTGAGGCAAAGGAACAGTGTGATATGATGGGAACGCTAGGCTTTTTAGGGCAAAGGGACATGGAGAAGTAGTGATGAGGCAGGTGAGAGAGCTAAAAGAAGGTAGCTGGAAAGTAAGCTGGATTCAAGTTGTAAATGGTCATAAACTTTATAGGAACCTTAGGGGTTTTGCTATAAACAAATGGAAAGAGTAAATCATATTTTGAATAAGAAGATAATATCAAATATGTGAATCAGGAAGCAAATTGTAGCAATGCAGAGGTAAGTTAAAGGAGAAAAAATTGAGAAAGAGCACAGGTTGGAGAAGACAATGTAGAATAAGACAAGGAAAGAAGATATGCATAAGATGAGTCTGGGCTTCCAGCTGAGATAATTCTTGGGTGACAGAGAAATCATTAAGAAAAATACTAAAAAATCAGGAAAAAGTATACAGAGTAGGGATGAAAAATGATTAGTCTTAAGTGTTAATAGGATTTGTGAATGAGTCAACTGTTGGAATTTTGGGTCTGCAATGACTTAGGAGTTATTTGTAGAAAGGTGAGAGTTGAAACCTTGAAGTAGATACATTTGTCCTAGGAGTAATATTTAGTGAGAGAAGGAAGACAAAGTTGAAGCCTCTGCATATCACAATCTAACAAAAGAACCTGTGTTAAAAAATATCAGAGAGAGGCAGGAGAGAGATGTTCCAGCAGACAAAAAGAGACGGCTTCAAGACACTTTAGTAATGTTATTTGTCTAGAAAAACAAACAAGACAACGACTGGGAAGATGCTATGGAGACTCCTGTGTTTACCAGCCTTGATTTCTATTCCTGCAGTACCAAAGCTGCTCTCTCAGAGGACAACACTGACCTCCCAGTTGTCAAATCAGCTGGGCACGGTGGCTCATGCCTGTAATCCCAGCACTTTGGGAGGCCGAGGCAGGCAGATCACGAGGTCAGGAGTTCAAGACCAGCCTGGCCAATATGGTGAAACTCCATCTCTACTAAAAAATACAAAAAAAAATTACAAAAACACAAAAATTAGCCGGGCATGGTGGCACGTGCCTGTAGTCCCAGCTACTTGGGAGGCTGAGGCAGGAGAATCACTGGAACCCAGGAGGTGGAGGTTGCAGTAAGCCAAGATTGTACCACTGCACTCCCGCCTGGGCGATAGAGCGAAACTCCGTCTCAAAAAAAAAAATAAAAAAAAGTTTGCTGAAATTTACCTTGAGCAGGGAACAAAGGTGAGAAAATTCAACACTTCTTAAATTTTTAAGGCAGTATGAAGATGGTCTAATGTTTTGGGTTATAGAGAAGGAATCAACATGAAGAAAAGACTGAAGGTATGGTGTATTAGATGGGAGCAAATCTCAAGCACAAAATACAGAGGGTGCGTAAAAGTGACTTATAAAAGGCCTCTGGCTTTTTAAAGCCAAATGGCTAATTTTTAAAAATAGACATTAAAGTACCTAGAAAAGGCGAAGACGTCAACTAGCTTAAGGCATTTTCTTAATAACATTTTGAAGGTATAAACAATCTGAAATAATCTGAATTATGTTCCAAGAAAAAACCGAATTTAAAAAAATCCTATAAAATAGAAATATGAGAAAGACATCAAGCTTAAGCTTTATTTATTTATTTATTTATTTTTATTTTTATTTTTTGAGACGGAGTCTCACTCTGTCACCCAGGCTGGAGTGCAGTAGCTGGATCTCCGCTCACTGCAAGCTCTGCCTCCGGGGTTCACGTCATTCTCCTGCCTTAGCCTCCCAAGTAGCTGGGACTATAGGCACCCACCACCATGCCTGGCTAATTTTTTGTATTTTTAGTAGAGATGGGGTTTCACTATGTTAGCCAGGACGGTCTCGATCTCCTGACCTCATGATCCACCCGCCTCAGCCTCCCAAAGTGCTGGGATTACAGGCGTGAGCCACTGTGCCCGCCCCTAAACTTTATTTTTAATAACTAGTCTTGGAGGGAAAAATTCAGAGGATAATATAGATTAGCAGGGGAACTTCACATGATGCCAATAATAATCTTAGAATGTCCAGTTTGGTAAATATAATCATTTCAAATTGGTGAACCTCTTGGATTTATGTCTTAAAACATAGTAAATGATGATTATTCAAGTCCTTTAGTTATTAACTTTATGGATTATAACATGTTCATTCCCTGACAGATAACGATAAACTTCTCAGGTTAAAGCGGGATAGGCAATATGATAAAGCCTTCTCTGCCCCAAAGGCTCTCTGAATCTCTATGGCTCCAGTGGAAACCACTAGGCTTTAGTCTGATCCTGGTATCTGACAGTTGAGAAAACTGTACTGAAGCCCTGGGAGACTTAAGAGGTTTGCCCAATATCACGGTGGGCTAGAAAAAAAAAAAAAAAAGCCTTCTGATTAGTGCAGTGGTGGGATCTCAGCTTACTGCAACCTCCACCTCCCAGGTTCAAGCATTCTCCTGCCTCAGCCTCACGAATAGCTGGGATTACAGGTATGCGCCACCACACCTGGCTAATTTTCATATTTTTAGTAGAGACGGGGTTTCACCATGTTGGCCAGGCTGGTCTTGAACTCCTGACTTCAGGTGATCTGCCCGCCTTGGCCTCCCAAAGTGTTGGGATTACAGGCATGAGCCATGACTCTCAGCCCCTAGAGCATTCCTTCTGTAAGATCGCATTTCTCCAAAAGGAGGCAGCAGCAAACAAGATTCCATCCCTGGCCTCCTATGGGAGAGGTGAGCATAAAACCACTGAATCATCACAGTGAAGACCTAAAGGAAATTTTTTTTTCAACATAACCTGGGGAATTCACTTTTATGAACTGATCTAATATTCATTCAGGTTTAAGTAATTTTATGTTAGCTCAAATTTTCCCTTCAGTTTAATAAACTAGGTTACTCTTATGAGGAAGCAAATATTAGCAACTTTATTCTTTACTTTTTGAGTGTTAACAAGTCCATACATGTTTAAAATCGAAACAAGTTCAGACCTGAAGGCTGAAAATACATCACAAGTGTTAAAACAAAAAGTCATATATGAAAACTGAAAAGCAAAAGTTGCTTTGCAATTAGACTGATTTAATTTTTTTGTTACACTAAAAAACATAAATCTGTCAAAAGTTTATTTCATTTTTAAAAATAATGCTTCCATTACGTTTATGAAGGAATGTCAGAAAAAATTCTTACATATGGAACACAGTGTTAATATTTTAAAGCCAGTATTTTCTTTCAAGTTTACATAAAAATTAAAAATTTTAAATTATAAATTCTATTAACTCAATATATCCTTAAAGATGCAAGACGGATCCATTAAGTGTCCCCCAGTAATATTAGTGGTTGCTCCAATTTTATTAGTAAGACGATCACACCGCTGCTAAACATAAAAACAGTAAGATGGAGTTAACTAAATAGAAAGTAAATATAACCAATGATACTAATCCTAGCAAAATTATCTCTGCTACAATATTCTATATGCTATATTTCTTAACTGTGGATTTAGCTTTTTCTCTTATCTCACTATTATTCTCAGAATCTGTCAACAGTTAAATAACTAAAATTTTAAAGGCTTTATTAGTTGATTCAAATATATGTAGTGGTTTTAGGCAAAATATTAAGTATTATGACTCTATTTTGCTTTGAATCAGAATAGCAATGACTTCTTCATTAGACTATGAATTGCTGTAAAGCTGAGAGCATAGAGAAATAGCTCAGTAAATGTCTGTAGAATTAAACTCATAAAATTGCTTATAAATGAAAACTATGGTCAGTCGCAGTGGCTTACGCCTGTAACTCTAGCACTTTAGGAGGCCAAGGCTGGTGGATCACTTGAAGTCAGGAGTTCGAAACCAGCCTGGCTAACATAGTGAAACCCTGTCTCTACTAAAAATACAAAAATATTAGCCAGGCATGGTGGCAGGCACCTGTAGTCCCAGCTACTTGGGAGGCTGCGGCAGGAGAATCGCTTGAACTCAGGAGGTGGAGTTTGCAGTGAGCAGAGATTGCGCCACTGCTCCCCAGCCTACACGACAGAGCGAGACTCAAAAGGAAAAAAAAAAAGAAAACCATTACTGTATCTTAAAATAGGATATACATATTTCATCTGTGTTGGAAGATTTAGATACACTTATGCAAGAAAATAGGCTAGTGGATCAGAAGTCTTTTTAGGTCTGCTTTCTCATGGAAAATGAACATAAATATAATCCTCTGTGCTTGAGTTAAATTATCAATTTATTCCTTTTTATGGAGACAGTGCTCTGGAAGTAAGTTCAGTGTCTTTCAAGGTATTTTGTCTGCTGAATACTTTGGCAGCCATATTGAGAAGTATCTAAGAGAAGTGCCAACAACAACAACAACAACAAAAGCACAAAATACATCTGTAATGCACAGAACATTCTCAGAGTGTCTTCTGAATATGGCAGTCAACCTGGTCTAGGTCTTACCAGTAGAACAGCAAAATCCCTCCCTAAATGGTTAAGTGAAACAAGCTTGTGAAACAATTGTTTTTTAAAAAGCATAATTTGATAAACACTTCTACCAGACCAAGAAAATGTTACCTAATTCTTCTCTATAAAGATCCATATGCAGAAATAAAATAGCCGTGACTGAGAGCTTAACCAAGAGTGAAGTTAATTTTAAAAATCCTTCTACCAAGTTTGAAAAGAGTGAATTTGAAAGCAAGGTTTAAAATTCAGTATTATTTCAGCTCTTAATTTACTAAAAGCAATTTTTAAAACTATCTTTGAACTCAGCTGAGGTGTTTAAAAATCAGTTTTATTTGCAATTGCAAATCAAGCTTTTCTCTGTACTTAGAAACACACTACTGGCCAACTTATAATTAGGCAAACCTTCCATAAATGGGATAATTTCTTCTCATTTCTCCACATGAAATTTAACAAACAGAATGCTCTCAAAAATTACAAAAACTGGCATTTTAGGTCTGCCTCTATGGGAGAAGTGCTTGAGTGTGGAATGGTAGTGAACTGCGGGCTTGATCTTCTAAGCCAGGAGTCCAGATCCTATGTTTCTCCATCTCACAAAACTTTTCCCCTCTTTTGATTTCCTCATTTCCCTCTCCTGCAAGGAAAAAGAAATTGAAAAAACAAGAGACAATGGAGTTCAGCAATATGATGGGAAGAAATAGAAAGAAGAGGCCAGGCGTGGTGGCTCACGCCTGTAATCCCAGCACTCTGGGAGGCCAAGCTGGGGAGATCACGTGAGGTCAGGAACTCAAGACCAGCCTGGCTAACATAGTAAAATCCTGTCTCTACTAAAAATACAAAAATTAGCTGGGTGTGGTGGCATGCACCTGTAGTCCCAGCTACTTGAGAGGCTGAGGCAGGAGAATTGCTTGAACCCGGGAGGCAGAAGTTGCAGTGAGCCTAGACTGCGCCACTGCACTCCAGCCTGGGAGACACAGCGAGACTCTGTCTCAAAAAAAAAAAAGAAAGAAACGGAAAGAAGAGCCGAATCCACACAACTGAAGGAAGACAGAGTTACGAAGACAGCTCTGGCATATCAGGACCTAATCTCTTGATCCATATACATTGTGTAATATTTCAACTCACTTTTTCAAAAGGAAGAAAGAATCTAGCAGAGGACAGTCCAAAGATAAGACCAAATCTTGGGTTTCTTATCAAGACTTTCTTCTAACCATTTCAACAGGTACGTGAAACCGGTGCTGGGTTCCTAAAAAGTCTTTATTTCTAATCTTTCCTTAATCTATAGGATGGTTTCAGGATGTCATCCATACCTCACAGATACTGGTAAGAGTCCTGAGTGCTGATGTATAAATTTTATCAGTGGAGAAATGTAACAGCATTCTGGTTTATGTAGGCACTGTGGCAACCCTGGGTAAATATAATGACAACTCTATGATACCCACTTGGTAAATGCTATACAATAATGGTGTTTGAGAAGAGTTGCTCTAATGTATTTCTGTTTGAAGGTCCATTTGCTGGAAAATACTTATTTTCTCTTCTATATTTTCAACATATGGCAAAATGCCTTGAACTCAGCAAGATTTGTTGAAATGATAGTTTCCACAACATAGAAAACTAGTACCTCTTGTATGTTCCTCATGGACACATGACTTTACAGATGCCTCTGCTTCTGACCTCCAAATTAGGCTGGCAGATGACTGGCTTTTACTAGATCTATCTAGAATCCCAAGGACATGGCGACCAATCGTTTCTTCAACAGCTGCTGTTGTCTTTACAACTTCTAAGAGGATCTTCAAAAGTCTATTATTAGCTTTCTGGAGTGCATACCTGCATAGATAAAGAAGCATTGATTAAAATGTTTAGTATTTTTGAAGCAAACACTTTGCTTATGTCCACTAAAAAGTACACTGCAAAATATTTGATTTGAAAAATAACAGATGATCCTTTTTATTAAAATAATACCCAATAGCATCAACAATAAAGCGCTTCTTGTTTTTTATTTGTAACTATATTATAAAATGATTTGTTTTTGTCTGAAAAATTTTGGCCAGTTAGCTTAATCATACCATTTTTTAAAATGTACAGTATTTAATTGACTTGAAAAAAATAACTAAAGTCTTAAGCTAGTAACTAGGTTAAGAGAAAATTTTGGGAGACAAAATTTAAGTTTTAAAAAGTATGGTAGTGCCAAAGCATACGCAACTTATTGAGCTTGCTGCCCATGGTTATACATATGTATTTTGTACATTTAATCTTTCTATATGTTAAACATAAAAACATATTTTAAAACATAATTTTAAAATCACACCAGAAAAAATTATGTGGTAGTATCTGTACAAGTTAATGGTAATGAGCTGAATGTTTAAATTACAAAAAGTAATAGTTAGGCAGAGATCTGTTTTTAAAAAGGTCTGTAATGAAATTCCACTATCTGTCAACACCAGAGGGAGTATCATAGGCTGTTTTTATTACATCTGCTCCAGAGACAGAAATTTCTCAAGTTACACTCACCACACTCATTTAAGTCAGTAGAAGAAACCTGTTTTCAACTAAATAGAATGAATTTGGTGTGTCTCTCTTTTTAAAAAGTAATCCTTATTTAAAAAAATTTGGAAAATACTGCTAACCACTCACCAAAAAACGTCAGCAATCACTATTACAATTTAATGCCTGTATTTCTAGACTTTTCCTCCTGCCTCTTATAAATATACACATATTTTAAAAACAAAAATGAGATCATCCTGAACAAAGTGTTTTTGTACACTCTCTTTTTTGCTTAACATGAACATTCTAGCACGCGAAGAAAGGTACTTCCATAAATGGTGATTCAGAAGATTGCCTGATTAATTTTCTTAAAAATTAAACAACTCTCTTGTCCTAGCAACTCAGTTCAACAAAGGCACACTTTATACATGCAGACAAAATAAAAGATTTTCATGGTAAAGGTCTTCTGCCTTAAGACAGTTTTATCTTTTAGCTTCACACCGTAGGAGCTTGCCAAAAATCAGGCTAAAGGATACCTGTTTCACAGGCACATGACATATCTATTTTAAGACAAGATAATAAATGGAGAAGTTTTCCGTTAGTATTTGTCAAGTGAAAGAGACAGTTCTATTTTTGCACCTAGATCAAGTTCTCTGCTTATATAATCAAAAATACTAAAAATAAAACTAAACTAATTTAGTAGGAAGCCAAGGGTTTTATTTCCTTAACTTGTTTTGAGGTTTTGTTTAAGCCCCAAACCCCAGGACTAGAATAATGTGAAAATATTTCTACTTAAGAGAAATGATTAAAATTAATATCATGGTTTAAAAAAAAGAATACTCATTTTATTGGCACTTACTATAAAAATTCCTAAAAATTAAGTACTGCATAGTTTTCAAAATTTACCAATTAGAGATAAATAATATAAAATAAACAAAGTGTTTATTTTATATTGCCATGGTAACTCTAATTTTCATACACTGTCTTTCTTGTTTGAGTTCCATACTGACTGCGTTCCATACTGATGATCCAATGGGGAAGCCAAAATCTTAGGGGCCAAATTCCTCCATGCAAGCTGAGGAAGGAGGTTAGGAGAACACAAGAGGGTTGACAGTCACAGAAATTGGAAAAGGAGGAAATTAAGAAGTAAATATTAGTTTTAATTTAAAATTAAAGAAATTATTTTCATTTGAACAAAACAAAGTTTAAAATATTGTGCTTAAAAGTCTTTAATACTAACGTAGGATAACTATTCTCACTTAATATTTTACATTTTTATATTAACCTCTACAAAATCAAAGTAAGGAAAAGTTTTGCTAACATCAGGTAATTAACAGTTAAGTATGTGATTAATACCCAATCAAAATTTATATAGAAAAGATTTTTTTTAAATGTTATCTATTTAATGATGAAAAACTGAAAATCCTTTACATACTACACATACATGGATGTGTTTCATATACAGAGAGTATGATGATTTTTAAGACAAAGCATCAATGTACAAGATAAAAATAAGGACAAAGTCTATTACATTGAAACAACCATTTTCATTTACTTTGCACTGAAAAAGTACACATTTTGTATACCTTTCATTAGACAAAATCTCAGGAGGCACATCTTCAGGTTTTCTGTCTAATTCCTTTTCTTTATATGTCTGTTCTTCAACTTCTCCTTGGTTTTCATTTCCATTCTGTTTAAGTTTGTGTAAAGGAAGAGAGGAGAAGACACAAAGAAAACCTGTCATCTTGGAAACAGCATGTCATTCTTCTATATTGGTATGACATAAAATAGAAACCTCTGTGCACAAAATTGATACTGTTTGGTATAATATTTAACTATACTTGAGATTAGTGTTATCAAAAGGATAAAACATTCTCGTACACAATAAAAAATTTTAATGGGTTCAAATTACGCATGCAGTAGTGCAACAATAAAGTTTGTTAGGTTCTCTTTGGTGAAACAATACTTGCTGTTAACAGAATGTCAGATTCAAATTACCTTAAATGAAATGTAAGGCATTTTGACTCCACCTACCTTACACATATGCAGTCACAAATATGTTAAGCTCAGTACCTATAAAATAATACATCTCATACCAACAACAAAGACAAACAAATCCTACTGAATTGGTGATCCATTGCTCCTAGGTGGGGCAAAGTCCATACTACCTGTGTTTGCGTACTGCTGTTGCGCAGCTCACAACACAGCTTCTCTCTTCCAGCTAAAGACAGCTGCTTTAGTGCTTCCAGCTCCTCTAAAAGCACCCTCTCTCTCTCTGAAACCAGGTTTTCATTATCTATGGAGGATCTCTAAATAAGAAAAAAGGTCATGAAAGAATACTGTTTGCGATAGAGAAAAAGGGCAGATATATTAAGCAGATTTCTTTTAACCCCCAGGACCAACAGGCCCTGGTTCTACTTATGATTCATATTCCATCATAAGGGGTTAAAAGTATATACAAAGATCAATGCAAAATTTAAAATATTTTTTTTATTTTTTTTGAGACGGAGTCTTTCTCTGTCCCCCAGGCTGGAGTGCAGTGGCACCATCTCGGCTCACTGCAAGCTCCGCCTCCGGGTTCATGCCATTCTCTTGCCTCAGCCTCCCGAGTAGCTGGGACTACAGGCGCCCGCCAACACGCCTGGCTAATTTTTTGTATTTTTAGTAGAGACGGGGTTTCACCGTGTTAGCCAGGATGGTTAAAATATTTTTTAAAAGCCAATTAAGTCTATATATTCAGGAATTTGTGCAGTTCAATTATTTTTTGTCAATTTTGCATTGAAAATTAAGAAGTTTGAATTCACAAAATGCAATGAAGAAAAGCAAAGTTAATTTTTCCAAATAATGTTTTATGCTCAGCTCCCAATTATCCTATTATTTTATGTTTGAAAGAATACTGTTAATAGTTATCTCTAGATATTTATTATCTCTTTTTAGCTTCAGTTTTCAAAATTAAATTCAATAAATTTGTTTTCATAAGAACTTCTAAATAAATATTTCTTGCTTTTCTGCAATGGTTTTGTGAGTATATTTTATACAGCAGTTGACAAGAATCCAGCTCCCAAATACCAAGAAGTATTTAAATTTAGTCAAGAAAGGGATAAGAATGTTAAATAAATTTGCATTTCTCAAATCAAGAAGAGATGTTTCCCTGGAAAGAGTTCCAGAAGCATACTACTTCCGATTTCCATTCATGATTAAAAAGATGGATTAAAGACAGATAAAGGTAAACCTTCAAGATGCTAATTGGTGGACTCACAAAACTATAAATGAAGATAGTAAAACTGAACGATAGTAACTGCATAATGGAGCACCTCAGCGCAATGTTATTTCCAAAATGTCAAAGTGAGTTTGCTATATATGGCTAATGAAATGATTTAAAAGAAAAAAACAAAACCGTGTAGTCACTTTTCCAGTGCTTGAAAAAGGAGTTAAATAAAATGACAGAAAAGACAACGCCCACTCCAAGGTTGAGATAGGTGTCCCTAACAAGATCTAAAGCTGCTGTCTTAGTATAGAGTGTGTTCCTGATGCTAGATATATGTAATTTATTCAGATTTCAGCAAAAAAAAAAAAAAAAAAAAAAATGGCTACATAAAAAATACTGTTGTTTTAATTGGGGATCTGGTTCAAGATGGTGTTTGGAAAAAAAAAATAACTGGGGAGAGAAAGGGGACTACAAGACCCTTACCTGGGCTAATTGTCTATTAAGTCTCTTAATCTCTTCTTGTAGCTGTTCCTGGTCTTCTCGCTGTCTCTCCATTTGTCGCATATGTGCTTGCCTTAACAATTCTGTTGCCTGTTGATGTTCTTGGTATTGTCGTACAAGTTCCTGCCTCATATCTTCCAACTGTTCTTCATTCAACATTAGTTGTCTAGAAGCATCCATGCTTGACACCGAAATCTCATCAGGAATCTTTAATAGTAAAAAAAAAAAAAAAATTCAACCATAACACATTTTGTAAAAATCTGTCAGCATTAATATTTTAAACAAATACGAAAGCAATTCTATTACTTATCCCATAAAGCATGTAATATTTTATTATTAAACAAAAACATAATTTTTAAAATGGTGTTTTTCTTAATTACAATTCTAAAACAACATAAAGCTACTTTATTATCATGTTATTTTCCAAAAACAAAACAGCTATTTATCAATTAGTTTAGACTTAATCTAATTCTAATAGAAAAAAAAGAACTAAGATACTTAAGATTCCTTCTACTCTTAATGAAGCTATAATGCCATTATTCCTCTTGACATTTTATGAAGGGAAAATAATATCCATGGAATATTTATATTTTAAAATTAAATGTATAAAACATGAGAAACTACCCATTTAATTTACACAGTGGTTATCACAGTACTACAGAGAACTACTGATAAAAAATAATTTTCAATACATTTTATTTTAAAATAAAAGCTTTACATTCCAGAGTCTCACACTCATAAGAAGTCAACTCCTTAATACATTCTATGAGTACATCATTTCCTGGAGAAATGTTACTTATACGAATAATTTTACTTTGAACAGTTGCTGGTAAATTAAAGAGGTCTTGAAGAACACCTAACAAGTTTCGCATTCCATAAAGAGTTGGCAATTTTATTCTATTTATTTATTTTTGAGAGGGAGTCTTGGTGTCACCCAGGCTGGAGTGCAGCGGCACCATCTTGGCTCACTGCAACCTCCACCTCCCCAGTTCAAGTGATTCCTCTGCCTCAGGCTCCCAAGTAGCTGGGATTATAGGCATGCACCGCCATGCCCAGCTAATTTTTGTATTTTTAGTAGAGAGGGGGTTTTACCATGTTGGCTAAGCTGGTCTCGAACTCCTGACCTCAAGTGATCCACCTGCCTCGGCCTCCCAAAGTGCTGGGATTACAGGCATAAGCCACCACACTCGGCCTGGAGTTGGCAATTTTACTTGAATATTAGTCTGAACAAAACATAACCTATCCTGAATATTAATAAAAAATTTTAATTCAGATAATGTTAAAAGAAGTAGGATTTATTACTTTCTGTTAAAGGCAGTGAACAGTTGAGGCACAGACACAGAATAGATCTATTAATAAATAAGTACATAAATCAAGAATTAGGATATAGATAGTAAAATCTTTTAGTCTTCCTAAATAGGTAGCTATTTCCTTGTAATATTGTTATATTTAATTAAGCAAATCTTTTATTCACAGATATTACCAAATTGTAGTATAATTAATCTTGAATTGGTTGAAACAGAATTAATGTACGTACAACTTACAATGGGATTTTACCAGGTACAACATCTTTAAGATAAACAAGAATACTATGAACCAGACTTGTTTTATTTGATACTAATATTAAGTCACTTATCCACATATCTTACAATTAATAAAACACATTAACAGTGTGAACTGGCTGGGCACGGTGGCTCATGCCTGTAATCCCAGCACTTTGGGAGGCTGAGGAGGGTAGATCACAAGGTCAAGAGATTGAGACCATCCTGGCCAACATGGTAAAATCCCATCTCTACTAAAAATACAAAAATTAGCTGGATGTGGTGGCACGCGCATGTAGTCCCAGTTACTCAGGAGGCTGAGGCAGGAGAATTGCTTGAACCTGGGAGGCGGAGGTTGCAGTGAGCCGAGATCGTGCCACTGCACTCCACCCTGGTGACAGAGTGAGACTCAGCCTCAAAAACAAAACAAAACAAAACAACAATGTGAGTCATAAGACTGAATTTGATATTTTCCTCCTCCAAACATTAAGCAGCACTATTGCTAATATTTTTATAGTGAAAGAATTCACAATTTTTAAAAAAGTTTTTTATATTCCAGGAGGCATACTTACAGACTGTCTAACTATAAATGTTTTATCTTTGGAGAACATTTCTTCTGAAATAGTCAGCACACAGTCCTTTGATTCTGGTATATCATGGGGATCATTATTTGATAATAAAATTTCCTTTCCATGTTCTCCTAACTCTTTACTAAGTGGTTTAAATTCTTCTTTAAATTTCACATCCACTGTCTCAAAAGTCTGAAAACCAATTTGATCCTGTGATAATTTCATTTCATTAAAATAATGTTGTTGTTCTTGCTGACACACAGCATGTGCTTGCTTTGATGATGTAGTATTTTCTTTTCCCCCAGATATTCTAGACAGTTCAGTTTGTTGAGCAAATGCTATACTCATTGACACAATAACCTAGAGAAATAAAAGCAAACAATAAAGGATTAGATTTAGAAATATCAGCAGGAATTTAAAAAGCAAGTTACTACTCAAAATTGTATGAACAGAAAAAAGCATGGCCTCATGGTTCTAAACAAAAAGAAATCCTATAATAAAGTAATACCGAGATAGATTCTCTATTTCACAATAAATCTAATGTCAAAGTATTTATTTTACTGCCTGCCACTTTAAATAAAAAGTAAAATGTTTTCTTATTATAACAGCCATAAATGTTCAGTAAAAATTAGAAAATAAAAGCCCTTATATTTCTCTCTTCCAAGAAAAATCACTGTAAACATTTTAGTACTTTCCCAAATCTTCTTATTCTTCTTTAGAGAGATAGATATGAATAGATACAGATATCATTTTCCTATAAAAATGTGATCATATTCTAATACTGTAACCAGTTTTTATAGCTTAACTACAGTAAATATCTCTTCAAGTTAAGAAATAAATACATTTCTATGTAATTTCTAATGGGTTCAAAGTTTCATATTACACAGATGTAGTATAAGTTTATTAAATCAATTCTCTATGTTGGACATTTAGAGTGATTCCACTCTTTTACTATTTTAAATACCAGTGTGATGAAATATTTGTAATTATATAATTGTGCATATCTTTTCTTATTTCCTCAAAACAAATTCCCAGAAGCGGAACACTTAGTTTGTATGACTGGTAAATATGAGTAGACATTTCATTATAATCCAATTTGAGCTTTCACTACAACTATGATCCTGAATCCCTGCTTATTCTAGCCTCCCATCCCACCCCAGCACAGGTACTTCGGAATTCTGACTAGTAGTTTTGGCTCTGACAAGTCCTTACACCTTTGAGAACCAACTGCATCAGTAACTTTAAGTCCTTTTTCCATAGATAATTTGTAATGAAGGAAGGCTGGCTGTAATAAACCCAGAATAAAGTATGCCTGGGATTAGAAATATTTGTACTTACTGATCTGCAGCATTATTTTCCTTGCTGGTCCAGGTCATATAACTGAACTTTAGGTTTTAATTTCCTGTCCTGAATGTGATTCACCTATCTGGGGTCCTGATTCCCACCTGATTCCTGTGCTCGCCTCCTTTGGAGTAATTTGACTCAAAAACACAAAGCAAATAAATCATTGAAGCTGGGGTTCAAAATCCTATAGTCTTGCCTAAGCTCACTTTCTAAAAGGTAACATTATACTATTCCACATCTAAATGAGTCTGTCCAGAAGTATAATGCTAAAACTGACTTAAGAGGAATAATTATAATACCAGTAGCCAAGGCAGAGAAAATTCAAGTGCTGTAACATTAGGAACCACATCAAAGGTCACATATTTAATAAATGTTAGGGCAGAAATTTGAATCAAAATGTGTCTATACAGAGCTCAAGCACCTTAAACATTGTATGTCATCCTGTTTCTTCCCAGATAATCCTGGTACTATATCTCACCTATCAAATTGGACCTCTGGGTGCCTATGCTAGCTCAGAAAGAACCGGGGTTTGGTAACAACAATGTCATCTGGAACATATACCCATTACAGCAAAATGTCAAAAGATAAAGATAATTAAAAATAATTAACTAGACAATACAACTTAACAAAACATATCTTTAACCTTCTCTAACTAGTGATCAAAACCTTATGACTGGGTTTTGCTTTAATTTCCTGTCTTGAACCTGATCTCCCTCTGTCTCTTCATACTGAATATGTTGAGAATGTAACACGGAAAAAAAGGATTAAAAATGTGAAAGAGAAGAACAGAGATACGAAGGATAGAGAATGGTCAACCAACATCTAATTAGAGTTCTAGGAGGATATAATAGAGAACAATGGAAAGGAACTATTTCACGAGATAATGGCTGAGAATATTTATAGAAGACACCACTGCCAAGATTCAAGATAATCAATGAATTATAATAAAAACAAATACCTCATCTCTACAAAAATATTTGTAGCTGGGTGTGGTGAGCTACTCCAGGGACTGAGGTGAGAGGATTGCATGAGCTCAGGAGTGCAAGGCTACAGTGAGCTATGATCACACCACTGCACTCCAGCCTGGCTGACAGACCCATCTCTTAAAAAAAAAAAGGAGAAAAGAGAACACCAAAATCAAAAAGATCTTAAATGTTTCCAAAGAAAAAAGACATATTACCCACAAGGGAACAACAAAGTGACAAGGACCTTGTCGGCAGAAACAAGAAATCAGAAAACACTGGAATGCTACCTTCAAAGTTCTGGCATAAAAATAACTGTTAACCAGGTTCAAACAGTCAACAAAACAAACTGTTATGGATAAAAACACAATAAAGACATAAAATAAAGACAACTAAAAAACATAGTTTACTCCCAATAGATAATCAATAATAAAAAAAAAAAGGATGGCCTAAGATGCAAAAAGGATTAAAGCATAAACATCCTTTTTAAAAAAATATGTGGGTAAATTGAAATACTGATGCTATAAGGCAATAATCGCATCTGAATTGTGGAATAAGAAAACACAAAGACTGTGCTTCCAGGCAACATAAAATAAGCCCACTACAGCCTGCTTCTCCCACTGATTACCTAAAAACTGAGCACAATACAAAACAACTAAAGAATTCTGAAGAGTAAACAATGACTAGGAGACTGCAGAGGGAAGTCAAAACTTAGGTGATTTGTATGGGAAAGAAGAAACAGGATTTTTAGTCTGAACCTAACTGGGCCGACTGCCTATTTTTTAAAAAAAATTCACATTCTTCAAAGAATTATAATAACATCCAGAGCATATAAAACATAAAATACAAAACATTTAATATACAATTCAAAATTAGATAACATAAAATTCGTTGTATGTCGAACTCATTGTCAGCTCACCTGTTCTAAAAGAAATGCTAGAGGAAGGTTTTTAGGCTAAAGAAAAATGGCACCAGAGGGAAATCTGAAATTTAAATAACAGCAAAACACACACTCTTTTCAAGTACACACGGAGCTTTCACCCAGAAAAGACCATATTTTGGGCAGCAAATTTAAAAGAACTGAAATTATATGAGATATTTTGCCAGACCACAAAGAAACTTAAAAATTAATTAAGTTAATCAACCATGGGAAGCTATCTGAAAATCATAAAAATGTGGAAATTAGTACATTTCTAAATAACCCATGAATCAAAGAGGAAGTCACAGGGGAAATAATATATTTGGATTGAATGAAAATTTGCAGAATGCAGCTTTAAACATTGCTTACAAGGAAGCATTGCTATACTTACAAGCCATAATGTTTAAAGCTGTAATGCTATGCTTTTGAGTATAGCATTAAATGCATACATTAGAAAAGAAATTCCTTTTAGAAAAGCAGAAGAAGAGCAAATTAAGTCCAAAGCAAGCAGAAAAAGGATATCAAAAAGATACGGGTAGCAATTGAAAATAAAAACAAAAACAATAAAAACAACAATGAAACAAAAAGCTGAATCCTTAATATTATCAATACAATCAATAAACCTCTAGCCAATCTGACAAAAAGGTGAGAAATAGGGATAACACTACAGATTCCACAGACATTAAATGATAAAAGAATATTACAGGTGGGGCATGGTGGCTAATACCTGTAATCCCAGTACTTTGGGAGGCCGAGGTGGGTGGATCACTTGAGGTCAGGAGTTACAGCCAACATGATCAAACCCAATCTCTACTAAAAAAAAACCCACAAAAATTAGCTGGGTGTGGTGGTGCGTGCCTGCAATCCCAGCTACTTGAGAGGCTGAGGCAGAAGAATCACTTGAATCCAGAGGCAGAGATTGCAGTGAGCTGAGATTTTGCCACTGCACTATGGCCTGGGCAAGAGTGAAGTTCTTGACCAGCCTGGAGTTCAAGACCAGCCTGGCCAACATGGCAAAACCCTGTCTCTACAAAAAAATTAGCTGGGGTGGTGGTGCACACCTGTAGTACCAGCTACTTGGGAGGCTCAGGTGGGAGGATGGCTTGAGCCCAGGAGTTGGAGGTTGCAGTGAGCAGAGATTGCGCCACTGTACTCCAGCCTGGGCGACAGAGCCAGACTCTGTCTCCAAAAAAAAAAGAAAAGAAAAATGGTTCTCAATCTTCTTCTATCATATCTGAGGGGTACAGAGTACAGCATAATCCTATCGGTACTGGTGACTAATATCAACAATCTATATTATTCTAGGACCAAGCTGGGCCATCAAATGTAATCTCTTGGACCACAGTATCTTGGCTGCATTTAGAAGAGTCTTTTTTTTTTTTCATACTTAAGTTTCAGGGTACATGTGCACAACGTGCAGGTCTGTTACATCACTGACCAGTACTTTGGTGCTCTGCTATCAGCTTGAGTGAGTAATGCTTTATAAAACATCATCTTATTACCACCATTATCACAGTAATAAGACTACTTTTAAAATAATATTTATGAGTCTTTACTATGTATCAACTCATTTGCTAACTGTTCTATATGAATTAACTCATTGAATCCTTATAACAATTGCTACTAAGCCAATTTCCTCTTTCAACATATAAAACGCTGAGATTCACAAGTTAAGTAACTTTCCTAAGGTCACAAATCTAGTAAACCAAAAGAACAAGAATTTAAAGTATGGTATATCCAATACCAAACCTCATGTTAATTACTATACCCTGATACACCATTCCATTTGATAAATTTGTGTAAGAGCTACATGCAAGGGAAAACTTGCATTCCTCCAAGAACTAGACATTGAAAGCTATTAAAAAAATGATAGTGTTTCACTTTTCACTTTAGACATAATAAGTGAATAAGTCCTTACAGCCCAGATATTTCCTTAGGTCTTGACTTCCTCATCTAATTTATGTTTTTCCTAATTCCTTATATATTTCCTTTATATCCTACCAATCAATCCTACCCCTTTAAAATGCACATATTCCACTGGGATTGTTATATTAAGACAGTTGAAATATTATAAAAAATAAGCAAACTCATAATTCAATAGTTCCCATATATATATATATTTTTTCTTTTTTTTTTGAGATGGAGTTTCGCTTTTGTTGGCCAGGCTGGAGTGCAATGGTGCAATCTCAGCTCACCACAACCTCTGCCTCCCGGGTTCAACTGATTCTCCTGCCTCAGCCTCCTGAACAGCTGCTATTACAGACATGCGCCACCATGCCTGGCTAATTTTGTATTTTTAGTAGAGCCAGGGTTTCTCCATGTTGGTCAAGCTGGTCTCAAACTCCTGAACTCAGGTGATCCGCCCGCCTCGGCCTCCCAAAGTGGTGGGATTACAGGCATGAGCCACCGCACCCTGCCAGTTCCAATATTAAAAGCCAATCAGGTATACACGTTTTGAAAAGGAATACAAAGACAAAACAAATGGAACCATAATGTTACACTAGGGTATATGGCTAATATTAAAGAATGACTCTGGACACAGCAGATAAGCAGAGATGAGCAAAACTCACATTGATAAACTCCTTCACTTAGCCAGGAGCTAATTAATACTCAGTGATAATCCTCCCTTAGTATCTGTAGTCATTACCTAATAAAACTTCTCTGATTGGAAATAGATACAGATAATATATACAGAGGACCAACCACTTTCTCTTTCTTTTCCTATCTTCTCCCCAACTTTTAAGGAAGACCAAACTTCTTCACAAGGCAACAAATACACAGACTTGTTTTGGCATCCTGAAAAGCTTCTAATTACTAGTCTACATCAAGAAGAATGCTCTTCTCAAATAAAAATTCACAAGATATTTTGTTTAAAGGCAACTATAATTGATATTATCCAACCACTTAAAGACGAACTATATATGAAACTTATAAAAATAAAGTACATACCATCAATAAAATCTATGTTATTTTTGAAGGCTCAAAGGGAATATAAACCAAGATAATCTTCCAGATAAGCTATAAGCTTACCTTAGCTACTTCTTCTTCTAATTGTTCTTGGTATTGTTTTTCAAGCAACTTAATGGTATTTGTTTCCTCTTTCACTCCAAATTCACCAGAAAACTACATTTAAAAGCAAAATATCACATTTATTTACATTAATTATACACCACTTATTTTTAAACTTCTACCTCAAAATCTCCCCAAAGTATCAGTATTTTTAGAAAAGTTCTACGTACTTTCAGCAAAAAATAAATTTTAATTCTCTCAATTAAAAACAATTCTAGTAAATAATTTGGCCGGGCGCCGTGGCTCACGCTTGTAATCCCAGCACTTTGGGAGGCCGAGGCAGGCGGATCACGAGGTCAGGAGATCGAGACCACGGTGAAACCCCGTCTCTACTAAAAATACAAAAAAATTAGCCGGGCGTGGTGGCGGGTGCCTGTAGTCCCAGCTACTCGGAGAGGCTGAGGCAGGAGAATGGCGTGAACCCAGGAGGTGGAGCTTGCAGTGAGCCGAGATTGCGCCACTGCACTCCAGCCTGGGCGACAGAGCGAGACTCTGTCTCAAAAAAACAAAACAAAACAAAACAAAAACAATTCTAGTAAATAATTCTACTACATAATTATACTTACTACTGTGAACTTAACAAAGATGCAAAGAGAAATATGTTTACATATTTATAAACGCCAACGTACAGTTCTAGAGTGGGAAAAGGATACTTAAATACAACTAATAAAATATATATGTGTGTACATATTTTCTTTTAAGTAAAATGTTAAACAGTGGCTATCTTTGTTCATAAAATTACAAGCAAATTTTCTTTTCTTCTTGGTACTTATTAATACTATAACTTTCTACAAATACAAATTACTTTTATCAACAGAAAAAACCATAAACTTTTAAAAAATATAAATATGTTCTCAGTATGAAAGTATTTATTTACCAATCATCATGATATGGGATGAGTACAGCAGAATCAAGGATGTGTCTACCATCTTTCCTCTGTATACTGAGCAAGGAAGAACGATGATTTTAATTTTTTCTAAGACTTAAGAGCTAAAAATCTACTGAGTGAAGACCAGGGTTTGGCAGCTGCAGGTCTGAGAAAGTTGCAGGTGTGAGAAATTTAGAATAACACAATGTTGAGCAGAGGCAGGGGGTGGTTTAGTTAGATGGCATGCACTTTAAAAGATGTGGAACTTTTTTATCTACCATATGGACCTTATTGGAATAGGCCTAATCTATTATCCCAGCCATATTGTCTTGGATTCTGGGGATTCCTAAACCTTTTTTTTTTTTTTTTTTTGTGACAGAGTCTCGTTCTGTCACCCAGGCTGGAGTGCAGTGGCGCAATCTCAGCTCACTGCAACCTCTGCCTCCCAGGTTCAAGTGATTCTCCTGCCTCAGCCTCCTGAGCAGCTGAGACTACAGGTGAGTGCCACCACGCTCAGCTAATTTTTTGTATTTTTAGTAGAGATGGGGTTTCACCATGCTAGCCAGGCTGGTCTTGATCTCCTGACCTCATGATCCACACGCCTCGGTCTTCCAAAGTGCTGGGATTACAGGCGTGAGCCATTGCACCTGGCCCCTAAACACTTTTCTAGAGATGGCCTGGTCCAACTTCCCATGCTGGGAAGACAAAGCTTTGTTGACTAGGGCACTGAAACTAGTCTGTACATAGCCCACATGTTATAAAAACAAGATAAATCTTAAACTATAACATATTTAAGGGAAATATAACCCCTCAAACTTAACTTCCTCTGTGTTTTACCTATGCTATATAAATAGATTAAATTTCTTTACATGTGTATTCTGAGTTTTCTATATAAGGTATTATCCTCATATTTATTATGCTTACTTCTCAGCAACTATTTATTAGATAGTAAACCAGACATAAAAATGATAGCAGAAAAATCAGTGTATATAACAGTTAAAAGATAAAAATTAAAAATATAATACCTCTATTGTACCATCAATATTCTTTTTCACACAACTTCCAGGGTACATTGTTCTCTGTGCATCAGATTCTGTAATTACCACCGAATCAACAGGTAAGCTGAATATAAATAAAAAAAGTTAAAGAATTAGAGTTGTATATGTGCTTTAGTGTTCATCCAAAATCTACACTACACATAAAATGTGTAATGGGGCATGGGAGACAAAAATGAGTCAAGGGTTACAGGTATTGTAAGTTACATTATATTTTTGACTAATATTTCCACTTAAAAGAACACAATTGAATAACAGTATTTTAACAGATGATCAACTGAATTTTATGTCATTTTACACTACAAATGTATGATATGGAACTATAAGTACTAACTGTTTCTTTGGACAGATGGGGTCTCACTATGTTACACAGGTTGATCTCAAACTCCTGGCCTCAAGTGATCCTCCTGCCTCAGCCTCCAAATGTGCTGGTATTACAGACATGAGCCACTGTGCTTGGCCAGTACTAACATTTTTTTTTAAAGTTATCTAAGATATATTAGTGACTTTAAAAAAGTTTGTAAAATCTCACTTTTATGAGAAACTTCTTTTAACATACATATGTATATTTGGATACAAAAAGTTTGATTTTCTTCCTATGTATACACATCGAAAGTAACAATGTTTACCTCTAGTGGAACTCAGTCAGGAGCAGTGGTGGTAAAGAGAAGAATCTCAATTTACAAATATTCACTTTCAGACTTTTTTGTTTTATCTGTTGGTATTCACATCTGTATTGTGTAGTTTTCACATGCATTCATTATTAAAAAAAATTTTTTTTCTTAAAACCCTTAACTTAGGTCATAAAAACTAAGGTTAAGATCAGCATTTAGGAACCATGGGAAAAAAATAAAAGGAGCAAATCATAATTTTCATTTCTGGCAAATATAATTTTCCACACCCATTTTCATGTGCAACTATGCTGCTTTCTTAGTTTGACCCTCCTCTTGTCCACATATCCTTCTTTCTCCTATTCTTTTCTACCCTAAATTCTGTCCAAAATTGGCCAAAGTTGTCATCATCCCATTTCATAACTTATATAACTAAACCCCTAATGATGGCCATTTGATTGCTTCCAATTGTTCACCATTACAAACAATGCTATAATACAGATCTTCACAAACGTATCTTGGCACACTTCCATGGATGTTTCTATATGATAAAATCTTATAAGTAATTGTTAAGCTTAATATTTAATGTTTTAATACAGGGCCATATTCCAAAAAGTTTTATTAATTTTGTTCTCATAATAGTATCATTTAAATATTTTCTTAAAACTTCAGCAATCAGGGCTCATAACAATTGTAAAACTTTGCTAGAATATGTATGTCTTTATTTTTGAGAAGACATTTTCTTTCAAATGCTATTGGCCATTTAGGTTTTTCCTGCTGTGAACTGCCTTCTCATGTTCTATGACCATCCCATGCTTCTAAAAACTCGTTCCCTTCTCTTTCTTCTCTGCCCTTTCCTGCTTCTTCTTTATTACTATTTTGTCTCTCTTTTCCTCACTGTCCCTTATATATACTCCTCTGATCCTTGGCTTTATGTCTTGGATCTTACTTTCACAGCCTAGAAAATCCTCCTGATTATCTATCCGGTCATTATGATCTAAACTCCAAAAAGTACTACTTAGCCCACAATGACTTCATTCTTTAAGCTTTATGGTATTTGAAAGTGTTTACTCCAAACTGAAAAAAATAGTCTGGCGTAAACTTAATTCATTGTTCCCCTCTTGCAATTAAGCTCCTACTATCTGCAACCCCTGTTGATTTTCCTATTTATATGATGTACCTTCATTTTCCATACTCCCTAGGCTCAAGCAACACAGAATTCTCTTTGTTTTTTCCCCTCTGCTTTGTTTCCAACATTCCTTCCATTGCAATGTCTAAATATTCATCCTTCATTTCCATTTTGCTGTTATTACTCTAATAGGCAGTATTACAGATGTGCAGTGAAAAATGCGGCAAAGACATGGGTTTAAATTCCAGCATTTTAGTTATATCACTATGTTATATTCCCCAATCATTACCTTCGAAAAATTATTTTGCAAGTAATTATTATTTCAGTGATTACACTGAAGTCCCTGGAAGGAAATAGCCACTTTACATAAACCTCGAATTCTACCTCCAGGGTATCCAGCTAAGGCACTTCTCAGTTACTGTTTCATTTAATCCTCACAATCTTAAGGGTAATTATTATTATCCTTATTATTATTTAGAAATGTTTAAATAATCTGTCCAAGATCATATAGCCAGTAAAAGGTCAAATCAGGGTCAAATACAGATCTGTCTGACTAAAACCCATGATCTTTCCAACCTCACAGTGTTTCTCTTAGAGGTTTCTAGTATGAAATCACCAAATATTTGTTGAAAGAATGACTCAATTATTTTTCTTAACTATTTCAAGTCTACCCATAGGGAACAGTATACTGTATTCAAAATGTGTTACAGTTGTGTCCAAAATATGTGATGCTATTTACAAAAAATAATTTTGACCCATTACTATTAGTAAGAATGAGGATGGTGGCGAGTAAAACTCTTTTTCGTAGGCGTGCAGGGAGCAAACGAATGGTTTTCATTCAAAGCCATTGTCAACACATTTCCACGGAGTATTATAGAAACTCTGAGAGGCTGGTGAGCTGGCAGAAGCCCAAATGTAGGAATAACAATGTAAGCCTATGTTTCCAGAAGCCTCTCTTTTCTTCATGCTTTGGACAGAAAGCATCACTAATTAAAGGAAGGTTACTTGAAATACTGTTTATTACAAAGTTCTTCCTAATTACCTATTTTGTTTCATATCAGAAAGCAGTGGTTTCCAAATGTCAATCTATGGGTTCCGTGCCTCCAAATTATACTGTTAAAAACACAGATTTCTAAGTTCCATCTCAAAGCTATTGAGTATGACTCTCCAAATTATAATTCAGTGATCTTTCATTGTAAGTATTTTAAAAAATTATATTAAAGTTCAAAAACCTCCACTATTTCTGATGTATGGTCATGTTTAGAAACCACCAATCTCAAAGAAAATGGAGGCTTTATAAGGCTAAGCCCAATACCAAGCAAATAATTCCAAAGCCCATATGTAGGTTTCAAATAAAAAAGAGTAACGACTAGTTCCAAACAAGCAGACATTCAATATTTCGTCCACTATCCAAAAAAACTGTGTGGAGGTTTTACTAGCAAATGCCTAGGAAGACATCAGTGTTAGAATAGCAGAGCCAGCCACAGTTAGAATAAATCTCTGAGGGTTTTACGGAGCTAGTTATATACTATAGCATACTTCCCAACTAAATTATAAACTGTTCATTCATTAAACAAATAATTTATTGAGTACCTATTATGTGCAGGGAATTATCTTAGGTGTTTGTGATATATCACTGACCTAAATGGAAAAAGAGCCCCACCCTTATAAAGCTTAAAGTCTTTCACCAGAGACGAGCAATAAACAAAATAAAAATGAATCTACCCCCTCCAAATTTACATATATTTGGTTATATATATATATATATACACACACACACACACACATAATATATATATATATATATATATATCTATCTTTTTAGGCAGAGTCTTGCTCTGTCATCCAGGCTGGAGTGCAGTGGTGCAAATTCAGCTCACTGCAACCTCCGCTTCCTATGTTCAAGTGATTCTCGTGCCTCAGCCTCCTGAGTAGCTGGGATTACAGGTGCGTGCCACCATGCCTGGCTAATTTTTGTATTTTTAGTAGAGATGGAGTTTTGCCATATTGGCCAGGCTGGTCTCGAACTCCTAACCTCAGGTAATCTGCCTGCCTCAGCCTCCCAAAATGCTGGAATTACAGGCATGAGCCACCACGACCAACCTAGTTATATATATAATATATATTATATAAAATATGCATAATGTATACATATATATAAATAGACAATATTAAGTAACATAGAAAAAATAAAGTAGAGAAATAGGAATCAGCATTCTAGGAGACAATTTTAATTTACACAGAATGGTTAAGAAAAGCCTCATGAGAACATGACACTTGAGTAATGATCCAAAGGAGGTGAGAGTGTTGGCCAGGCATGTATCTGGAGGAAGACCATTCTAGGTAGAAAGAACAGCCAATGAGAAGTCCCTAAAGCAGAAGCACACTGATAATGCTTGTTTGAGGACCCCAAGATACTGGTCACAGATACTGGTGACAGATATCTTGGGGTCAGAAGACAGTGACAGACAAGTCAGTAGGAGATTAAAAATAAGAAAAGTAATGGGTACTCATCATGTAGGACAGAAGAGCTTTGGAATGATATCATCTATTTTAAATTTTAAAAGCAAGATTCTGGCACCTGCTTTAACTATGTCGAGAATAGACTTTAGGGAGGAGTTAGGGTAATCCAGTTGAGACAAAAGGATGGCAGAGACCAGCAAGGTTTTAAGGAGTGGTACAGTTTGCATATATTTTTGAAGGTGTAGAAAATAGGATGTCTTGATAGACTAGAAGAGAGGTATAAGAGAAAGAGGAGGAACGACAGAGGGATATAGCTGCAGAAGGAGCAAATTTTGAGAAGATCCAGAGTTCTACTTTGGACGTGGTGAATTTGAACATGAGACAATAAAGTGGAGGAAACCCTGCCATGACTGGAATGATCCTATCTTATATTCCTTAAGTATTCACCATATCAAAGTAGCAAAGACTAGGTACAGAATAAACTGCAAATATGTGCGCATTGCCAATTTAATTAAGCAGATTAACAACAACCAACATCTTTATAATGTAAAAATTTAAGTAAAATTCCTATGTCTTTGGTTTACATCAACATTTTTTCAGGCATTTCAAAGATATAGAATGATCTCTTGCTCTTCTTTCTAAAAAATGCTACATCCTATCTCTTTCTAGCAACTTTGCTTAAGTTACTTTTTAAAATAACCATTCTGGAGGATACTATAATTGTTACAAAGCTACAAATACTGTTGAATGAAGCTATAAGCAGATGAATACCTTGGCGGAACTGTGGACTCACTAACAGCTTGAAGCCTCTTCTGTAAACAGTGGATCTCTGCCACATAGTTTTGTTCAGTTTCTTTCAATTGTTGCTGCAAAGAGGATATGAGGCTTTCTAATTCTTGAACTTGTTCTTCAAGTTGTTTAGTTTTTTCAAGATCTTGCAGAGAAGATAACTTGCTTTTATGATTGACATCTATGTTATATAAAGAGACAAAAAATGCACATTTCAATATAAGTTTCTTAGTGAAATAGCACAATCACTGTGTACAGAAAATATTAATTCTTTTTTGAAAAAGTATGTTTTTAGTGGTAATAACTCTGGTTTCAATTTAAACTCATTCTGATGAAAACAAGAAACATAAATAGTACAATTCAAGATGATCTTTTAGATCCTCATGCTGTAGTACTCCTAAATCCAACATTTTGTATCTTTAAAATTTAAAACAATTTAGAATCACAGAACATAAGAAGGGGGAAAGGACCAAATAGATAAGTAGTCCAAATCTTTCATTTTAAGGATGAAAAAATTGAGATCAGAGAGGCTACAGTGAAATGCCAAAGGTCACTACGTTAGCTCACATTTTAAAGTAAAAAAGCAAATTACTCAATATTTGGTATAAAAACAACACATTGTGGTATATGATCAAAATTTACCAATGTCTTCCAAATTGGTCATCTGAGAATGGATTGATAAAAACTCTGTTTCCTCTTTTGGAACGTTTTCTTCTCCAAATTCAAGTTTCATACCATCCGTCTGCTGTCCCCAAATCTATTGAAAACCACAGAATAAAAGCAGTAACATAAATATGTAATCCAGCAATTAGAAAGCTGTATTAAAACAACTCTGCATTTAAGATGCTTTTTTAAAACCACCCAAAATTGTGGCACTCTAATACAAGTGTTTTCCCTTCTAAGTTATTCCCTGTTCTCTTCTGTTAACAGTAATTCATATTCCATACCTTTCATAGCACTGAAATTATATTAGTAATGTTCTCTGATATCTAAAAGGAAGTTCATTTTACTACAAAAACAAGTGCTTCTGAGAATTTTGGTAGACAGCTGATAACAATATTTATAGTATAACCCTGTCTTTGACATTTCAATTCATACATTATAAACTTTATATTACCAATACTTGATTAATACAGCCTGTTTATCTCTAGATATATCCTATGTACAACCAGGTAACTGACACATGGTATGCTGCTCTGTACAGTAAACAAAAAGAAAAGAAAATAATGAAAATAGATAAATCTCAGCTTATTTCCTTAACTATTAAAAAGCAGCAAGCCTGTAATCCTAACACTTTGGGAGGCCGAGATGGCTGGATCACCTGAGGTCAGGAGTTCAGGACCAGCCTGGCCAATGTAGTGAAACCTCATCTCTATTAAAAACACAAAAATTAGCCAGGTGTGGTGGCGCACACCTGTAATCCCAGCTACTTGGGGGATGAGGCAGGTGAATTTCTTGAACCTGGGAAGGGGAAGTTGCAGTGAGCCAAGATTGAGCCGTTGCACTCTAGCCTGGGAGACAGAGTAAGACTCTGCCTTAAAAAAATAAGTACGTATATAAATAAATAAATAAAACTAAGCAGCAATATGTCAGATACTTGTGTGTACTAATTTATTTATTCATCAAATACTTAATAATCAATGTGACCAGCACTGTGACAAGAGAGAGTAAAAATGTAAAATCCATTTAAAAAATAACAATATATCTGCCTGCACAGAATTCATCAATCAGATGGGAAAATAAACAATTAGAGAACGGCTAAACTATAAAATCTGACTATAACAACAATGATACAGAAGACCGATGTGGATATGAATAATTATGGAAGTCAATTTTGATTTAGGCTCATATATTTTTGGCAATGATTTGGGAAGGCTATAAGGAAGAAAGAGTAAGAATATTTGTGAAAGAATGACGTATGCCATAATTGACAATGATCTTCTTGAGGAGGGTTTAATTTGGATATGGAGGGGGAAATAAAATTAGTTAAATAAGATAGATCCAAATAACAGAAGACTTTAAAAGCAAGGGGAAAGACTTTGGACTTGCAAGACCGGATGAACAAAGGATACTGTAGAAGCAGCTGAGCAAAAGAAAAAAAAGCTATTTGCTAAGAAGGCTGTTTTAACTGTTCACTACTCTTATAAATCCTCTACCCAACTCCTACCCCATGAGTAATTTCAACAGAGGATCTTGCCTCTTAGTTCCCAGGGAAAATAAAGATCATCAGGTAAATTATTAAGTTTCCAGTCCAACCTTTCTAACTCATTCAGCAAACATTTATTAAGCCTTTACTGTATGCTAACACCGTGTTAAGAGAAGGAAATAAAAATAAACAGAAGATTCTCTTATTCTGAAGAGTTTAGAATAATAGTGAAAGAGGCAGAATGGTAAACAATTATATAACATGAAAAGTAATGTGATACAAATGCAAATGTGTATAAGGAGCTATAGGAACATGGAAGAAGGATAGAAGGGTAATCAAGTATTTAAAGTAACGAAAAAAGAGAAATGCGATAAGCAAGGCCTGTACTGTTGCTAAGGGAACAGAGGAAGAAATGCCTAAGCCTAGAAAGACAGGTAAAGAAGATGACACAGAGGGAGTAAACATTTGAGCCAATTGGAACAAGCAGGAACAAACTAAAAAGGCTGGGAGGGGATGGGCAGTATTATGCAGAAAGGGCAGCATGCAAAAAAGCCCAGGGTGCCAAAGATCAGGATGCATCTGGGAAACTAAGTATCTCAGTATGGCTGAAATGAGGAGGAAGATTAGAAGATGAAGCCAAAAGGTTAGGCAGTGATGTATTGCAGTCCTGATCCTGATCTCAAAGTAACTGAAATGCCTCTGTAATTGCAGCTAATTTACTGCATTCAAATATGATACCCTCTTATTACCCCTTGTGCAGAAAAGACATCTACCTGTTTGCTATATTCATCTACCTGTTAAGCAAACGTATTTATCTACATTTCTTTTCTTTTTTTTTTTTTTTTTTTTTTGAGATGGAGTCTCATTGTTGCCCAGGCTGGAGTGCAGTGGCACAATCTTGGCTCACTGCAATCTCCACCTTCTGGGTTCAAGCAATTCTCCTGCATCAGCCTCCCGAGTAGCTGGGATTATAGGCCCGTGTCACCACACCCAGCTAATTTTTTTGTATTTTTTTTAGTAGAGATGGGGTTTATATCTGAGGTTACAAAGTGAAAGCCTGAACTTTAAATCCAGTCTATAAAAGTGCTCTTTAGGGGACAAAACAGTTTTTGTTGTTGTCTGGCTGCTTTCTGTTTCCCAACCTTAAAATAGAACGTTTAGTTTTGAATACTTCTGTGTGTGTGTGTGTGTGTGTGTGTGTGTTAAATCTTTAGAAAAGAGGTCTTAAGCTCTGTTGCCCAGGCAGGAGTGCAGTGGCACAATCATAGCTCATGCAGCCTCAAGCTCCTAGGTTCAAGTGATCCTCCCATCTCAGCTTCTCAAGTAGCTGGGACGACAGGCATGTACCACCATGCCTGGTTTATACTTCCTAATATTTTTAAAAGAAAAAAATCATATAAAATTAATAGATTAAAAACACTGGGCCCTGATTCCTACTTAATGGCAACAAGATGCATAAGCTGGGCAGCCGCCGCCCCTTTTGGATGAGGCATGTTTTCTCCAGGTTTCATTTGGCCTTCTTCATTTATTTTATTAGCTAAGTTAATGTAGGGATTTACATTTGTGATTACTGACATAAACCTCCTCCCTTTCCATTACTCAATTAAAATGATAGTAAAGAATATTTAAAAGGCATAAATCCATAATGAACAAGAAAATAAGAGATGAAACCAAAAGAGATTCTACTTAAATAAATCTACTGGAGTAGGTTTATAGATTTTTGGAAAGGCTAGATAAGGTTGTACTTAATTGCACAGAAACAGAGTCGGGAAGAAGAAACAGGAGGGAAAGAGAGAAGGGGAGAGAGATGGAGAGGAAGAATTTCAGCCAAAACATAAATCATCAACATTATAACTTTCATTATTAAATCTTTCAAATCTGCCTAAACATTTTAATATTAACTGAACATCAAAAAGCACCCCAAATAAATAGACATAGACATCTTTCTGGATTTCTTTCTACATGAGAATTGCATTTATCCTTGCCAATATATGCCTTAAGTTGTTTTACTGATAAGAGTTAATAAATTACACTGTGTCACGTATACTGTCTTACCTAGTTTTCTATAGACTTTAAAAAAATTGCTTGAAAATAAAATTGACATATATAATGCTGTGTGAAACTAATTAGCTATGTGCCAAGCAACTAAACTCATTACCAGTTTTCTCTAAGACAGAAGGCCCACTACTTTAATTTTATATGTAAAATTAAGTGCAATTGTTTCACACAGTTTATAAGTTGATATATTATATATATTTTAACTTATCATAATTCTAAAAACTCTCTAAAGGGGTTATTATTCGACTTGCAGAAATTCTTTCAGCTTACCAATATAAATTATCTACTACAAATATGTCACTTTTCCCAATCTCCTTTTTCATGTTCTCTTACTTTAGAAATTCTTGGTTGATAAAAGCAGCTTACAAAAAAGCAGACAATACAATAAATGCAAATATTACAATACATTTTCCATCTCACAAACCTTGCTTAGTCGTGTTTGAAGTACCAAGAGTTTGTTGTATTCTTCTGTTACTTTGCTGAGAAGAGTGTGCATATTTTCTTGAAAGTCTGGATGGTAAACAATTACAATAATTTCACTTCACAGTAAAAGTCTGCATCTTTTCAATAAATATTATTCACCTATTTATAACTTAAAAAAATTGCCTGCTAGAAGTAAACCTCAGATATTTGTTAACTAAAAATTGAAATCTCATTCATGTGAAATGCCTGCTATGAAGATAACTTGAAAATTTCATATTAAAATATGTTAATTTCTTTTGGTAGTCATTAATTTATACACATTTTGTTCATTAGCTATACAAATGGAAAGGGCTAGGAAACATTTTATCTGTGAAAGAACATCAAAAAAGTGGTGACACTGCTATTTGTTAAAACAAACTTACAGCAGATCTATATTAAGAAAGATACTAATGTATTTCTTATTTCTTAATGTTTATCTTACTCGTTTTAAAGCAAAAACCATTGATATGAACTTATTCAATAAATACAATAACTTTTAAAAATTTGGATCTATGGTATAAAAAGTTAAAAGAATTAGGATAAGGAAAAAGATAGGAGTAGAGAAATAGAGGATAGACAATAGTGGACAGCTCCAATTATATTCATATCACCATTATCGCATTATAAAAATTTAAAATGTATATTAAATATGAGATTTCATGAATCTGAAAGGAGGATAAAATGTTAAGATGAAAAACAACTTGGCTGGGTGATTAAATCATAATCAAAAGTAAAAATCTGTCATCAATTAATTTAAGAGGATTAAATACTGTTCAATAGTATGGTAAGCTTTTATTACCTTGAACTTCATATCTGTAATCTTGTAATTCTGGATCTTCATTTTCAGAAGTGTAATCACCAGAATTCTCTCTGTCTTCTGCATTCACTTCACATTTTAAAGCAGGAGTATATTGACTAAGGACACTGCATAAAGTCTGTTAACAACAAAATTGTGTATTTTAAGGAATTTAAATTTTGATTTCTGCTTCTAAAGATTAAACATTATTCTCCTAGATGCAAGGCACTCAAAATGGCACATAAAAATAATTAAGAAAACATTCTCTCCATACCCTTATCAATCTGCAAAAGAAACAAGTCTAAATCTCTCTATCTCTCTGGCATGAAATCTTCTTATATCAGGAAGATAATAAACTTCATTGCACAAAACCATAATTTTTTCTGCTTCCCTATAATAAAATTTATCTTATACTTTAATCAACCACTTCCTAGCTTGGATCCTATTTCTGATGTATCTCTGTAATCTCAAATACTTTTGAAAAAACACCACAGGACAAGGATGGACGTTCAGAAATGTTGATCAGAAAGAAATCTATAAATTCTAAAGAAATCGTATCTAGCAAAAGAGTAACATTCATATACTTAAGATAACATTCATAACACATGAGGCCACGTGTGGTGGCTCACGCCTATAATCCCAGCACTTTGGGAGGTCAAGGCAGGTGGACCACCTGAGGTCAGGAGTTCAAGACCAGCCTGGCCAACATGGCAAAACCCCATCTCTACTAAAAATACAAAAATTAGCTGGGCGTGGTGGTGTGCATCTGTCATCCCAGCTACTCGGGAGGTAAGGCACAAGAATAGCTTGAACCTGGGAGGCAGAGGTCACAGTGAACCGAGATTGTGCCACTGCACTCCAGCCTGGGCGACAGAGCAAGACTCTCTGTCTCAAAAAAAAAAAAAAAAAAAAAAAGATTCCTAACACACAAGAATAGTTTTATGTAGTTTATATACACACACAAAAACTGAAAATATTTGACACATTGTTCCGGTTCTTCTCCTGAGCAACAGACACTTCTATCATCATTTAAAACAATACATGCCCCATAATCATTTGATAAGCTCTCAAATAACTTTTACCTTTGTTCTTCATAAAACTAAAAAATTACCACCACCAACTTCTAGACTTAAAAATCAAATTGTTTTTTGCTATTTCTTCAGATTTCTTGAGATTTGCTTAAACTATACTGTCAATTAAGTTTATTAAATTTTCAGCATAGCCCCTAAGATGCAGTTTTCTCACATTAGAGTTGATTTTAGAAAACTTAAAACAAACACCAATTTACAGACAAAGAAACTGGGACCCAGAAAGATGGATGCCATCTTAGTGTTTTGGCTCACTCTACAGTCTTCCAGGATGTCTCCATCTTGTCCTTATAACTCATCTATGGCAACATCAACAATTAGTGTCTGTTCTACGGGCGAGATAATTTACCTGAATTTCTTTTGTTTCAAACTAATTATCAGGAAAATTTTTAATGCTCATTTTAAGTTAAAAACTCAGGAATACTTTCTAAGTACAGTTCTGAAGGTAGTGGAGAAAACTAGGCTGGGTGATCATCAAATTAGTAGCAACTTATAATTTAGCACTCTTTGTGTAAAAGTACCTTTTATTTATTTTTTAAAATTTATTATTTTTTTGAGACAGAGTCCCACTCTGTTACCCAGGCTGGAGTGCAGTAGCATGATCTCCACTCACTGCAACCTCTGCCTCCCATGCCCAAGCGATTCCAATGCCTCAGTCTCCCAAGTAGCTGGGACTATAGGCACACACCACAATGCCGGACTAATTTTTGTATTTTTTGGTAGAGACCGGGTTTCACCACGTTGGCCAGGCTGGTCTTGAACTCAAGTGATCTGCCCACCTCAGCCTCCCAAAGTGCTGGGATTATAAGTGTCAGCCACCACATATGGCCATAAAAGTACTTTTAAACATCTTACCTGTAAAAAATAAGAACATTCTTCAGACACTGCCTTTCGAAGTTTTCCAATGAGCAGATGTAAAGGCTTTCCTTCATCACCTAATAGAACAGATAATGGATTAAGAAATTCAATTTAAATACTTAAGAACTATGATCATATTTAACTTATGTTTCAACTGGAAGCTCCCCTGCAATAAGAATCATTTTAAATTCTTTATTTCTTTGAGTTATTTTCCATTGCTCAACATTGTCTCAGAAAATTTGTGGGATTTTCCATTTCTATCCACAAAATGGTACAAAGCAGTGACTTCTTTTTACTACAACCCAACACAAAAAAATGCATCATATATCATAACCTATTACATACATCTATGTAAAACTGAAATAAAAATCTCAGAATCAATATTCTTCTACTGTAGTGCCATGTACTCCAACGTTTTCTGTTCTACTTTGTTTTTTTTTTTTTTTAAATGTTGATCATTACTCACTAAACTGACTTCACCACCCATTAATGGACCTATTAATTAGCCTCTAGTTTGAAAAACACTAGCCTGTTTGAAGAGGACATCATTAAAAATATCACATGCTTAAAATCTTATTAAATTCAAACCCAAAGCACTCCTGAAATTTTAAAGTTCGGTACTGTTATTTACGCCACTCTCAAATTTCTACTTTTGAATGCAAACTTCTTTTCCATCCTCATTAACATTTAGTTAATACTTACTGTTTATGGAAATGACAGTCTTAGTTGCTTAACTGATGTTCTAATCACTACTCTCACCTCCCCCAACTCACCCCAGTGGTGTCTTCATAAAATAAAAACCATATTGTGTTACTCTACTTAAAATCCTGCAGTAGGTCTTATCACCAACAGCATAAGGCTTATACATGCTTCTTTCAGAATAAAACTTTTTCTAATCAAACTCTTGCCAATCTCTCTAGCCGTAACCCCAACTACTTTCTCACACACCTTGAACTCTCAATTTTCCAAAATGGGTGTACCCTTATACCTCAATTCTAAAGACTCCAGAGCCTGCCTTAAAATTCCAACCCCACCACTCTGTCTACCACCTCACCCTACTCATCCTGCCAGGAAGCACTAGCTGTTTCTCCTTTCTCCTCCCATTCTTTCTATTCATTCTTCTGTTGGAGAAATTGTTTATTTTATATATGCTTTCGCAATGGATTGTGACTTCCTATGGGAAAATGATTTTAGTTTTCTCAAGCACTTAAATGACTATCTAGTGATTATATCAACAACTGGTAAACAAATCACCTTCCTCTGTGGGTTCTACGACAAGGAAAAAATTATAGAATGGTGGGCTCTATCCAATACTTATTTGGATCATGGTACTTATAAGTCAGAAACCATTTTACCTGTTTCTTGTGTTTTCATAGTCTGTAGCTCTAACTGGTGTATTTTCTGAAGTTCCTTGATCTTTTCCTCTTGAGCAGAAATAAGCTCTTCTTTAAGACTGCAAAGAGCTTTATCTTTTTCATTTTCCATATATTCACGAACCTGATCCACATGAGTTGAATAAACCAGAGAGAGGCAAATGCGTTGGGCTTCCATCTGCAGCCTTAAATCATTCTTAAAGTAAACATATGTAAACATTGTAATATTTTTAAATGACAAATCAAATAATTTAACTTCTATTTTTTTCATATACTGACTACAAGAGTTTAAAAATTCTTGAGAACTGAAGTCTAATTTTTTTTTCTGTCTTCGTGCTGTTGCATTGATCTACCTTTCTTTTTCAAGGAAAGTAACACAATGTTTTCATTACCTGTACTAAATTGTGATATTTGGTATAGCTAGCATGACTCATCCTTTTTTGTTCTAAAATATTTTAAATGTACAGAAATGGAAATAATGAAGTAATAAACATTTATGTACTCACAACCCAAATTAACAAATACTCTGTCACCCAGGCTGGAGTACAGTGGTACAATCATCGCTCACTGCAGCCTTGACCTCCTGGGTTCAAGCGATCCTCCCACCTCAGCCTCCCAAGTAGTTAGCACTACTGGTGCATGCCACCATGCCAAGCTAACTTTTTATTTTTAGGTAAAGATGGGGTCTCACTCTGTTGCCCAGGCTGGCCTGAAACCCCTGGGCTCATGCAATCCTCCCAAAGTGCTGGGATTACAGGTATGAGCTACCACACCCCGCCTACTACTTGTTTTTATTCACTGTTATATCACCAGGGACTAAAACAGTGCATAGAATGCAGCAGAGGCTCACTCAGTATTATTAGATAAATGTTGATTTGTAGGGTCTCTTTCCTATACATTAAAATTTCACAAGGATCTCAATGTGTTTCTGGGCTTTCCATTACGCTCCACTGACCTAATTGTCCATCCTAGCATCAAACCATCCTGTCTATTATGATTCTGTAATAAATCTTGCTGTCAGATGCAATACATTTTTCTAGGGCTCTTGATTATTCTTGAGTATTTACTTGTCTATATCAATTCTACAATCAGTTTTTCAAGATTCAAGAAAAATTTCCTTGTCATTATGACTGGAAGTACACTGAATACAGAGATTAATTTGGAGAGAACTGACATTTTTCTTTACATCTTTCCACTATGAATATGGTACATATTGCCATATAGTGAGGTCTTTACATGCTTCAGTGTTTTATAATTTTCTTGACAAAAGTTCAAAACATCTTATGTAGGGTTTATTTTGTTATTCATAAATAAGTTTTCATATTCTTTATCTCATTTCTTATTCTTGTCAAATTGCATTGGCTAGGAACTACAAAGCAATGTTGAAATAGTAATGTTGAAAGTGGGTATCCTATACTTGATTCTATGCTGGATTTTAATGGGAATGCTTCTATCACATTTTATTCTATACTTGATATTAATGGAAATGCTTCTACATTTCACTATTAGAAATGTTATCTGCTAAATGTTTTAATGAAAACAATTACTGCGGTTAAGAAATTTCCCTTCTATTCCGGATTTTCTCCATTGAAAAAAAATTATGAGTTACTAGTTTTTTATGGATTATTTTCCAATATGTATTAAAATGATTATGTGGGTTGGAAACAGTAACTTGTACTTATAATCCCAGCTACTCAGGAGGTTCAAGTGGGAGTATTGCTTGAGCCTAGGAATTCAAGACCAGCCTGGGCAACACAGAAAGACCCCATCTCTAAAAAAATAATAATAAATTAGCCAGGAGTGGTAATATGTGCCTGTAGTCCCAGCTACTTAGGAGGCTGAGATGAGAAGATTGCCTGAGTCCAGGAGTTCAAGGTTGCAGTGAGCTATAATCATGCCCCTGCACTCCAGCCTGGCAAGAGCAAGAACTTGTCTCTAAAAACATAAAATAAGGCCAGGCATGATGGCTCACTCCTGTAATCTCGGCACTTTGGGAAGCCAATGTGGAATAACTGCTCGAGCCCAGGAGTTTAAGTGCCAGGGTCTGACCTGCAGACTCAGGCTGCACAACAGATGAATAATGTACTCTGACACCAGTATTCAGTGAAAGAGCGGCTAGGGGGCTGGGCCGCTCACAGAAAGAATTGCAGTAGTGCACGCCCTGACTAGCTGGCCCTGCGGGCATTTATTCAGCATAGATTTAATGACAAAGGCTTTGAGTCAACACACTTGTGGGTAATTAATCTGGTTGCCCTCCCCAGAGAGAGCAGTTCTGCGAATGATCAAAGGTTGGTCTTAGGACCACATGAGTAAACAAGCTCTTCAGATAAACTTCCTTACATTCCTATATAGCTATGCCCTAAGCTTTTAAGAGAATTCAGCTGCCTTCAACCAAATCTTTCACTGAAGCTATGCAAACCTCCTGGCCTCCCAAGAAGGTTTGTGTCTATTTCCTATAACTTTATCTTTATATAATCTCCCACCACCCTGACTGATCCCCTACATTTAAGACCAGCCTGGGCAACACAGTGAGATCCTCCTGTCTGTACAAAAATGTTTTAAAAAATCTTAGCTGGGCATGGTGCTATGGGCCTGTGGTCCCAGCTAGTTGGGAGGCTGAATTGGGAGGATCACTTGAGCCTGGGAGGTTGCAGCCATAGTGAAATGTGATTGCCCCACTGCACTCCAGCCTGGGTGACAGAGCAAGACCCCATCTCAAAAACAAAATAAAAAATAAAATTGATCATATGGATTTTTTTCCTGCTATCTATGAATGTGAAGGTTACATTAATAGATTTTTCAGATGTTGAACTATTCTTCCATTCTTAGAATAATTTGCTAATATTTTATTTAGGATTTCTACAACCACTCATAAGTAAGATTCATCTATAATTTTATCTGTTTGTAGTGTTCTTATCAGGTCTTCGTATCAATATTATACCAGTCTCATAACTGGGTTTTTCTTTTGTCTAGCTTACCTTTCTTCTTTCCTTCTTTTCTTCCCCTTAGTTCTCTCTCTTTAATCCTATTTTATTAAGCAATTATATATTCATTGAGAGTTCGTAAGACCCACTTGTAAAATGGTCTCAGTCTAGTATTTTTGGTTGGAGGAGAGGAGAGAGGGAAAACCTCTATGATTTCAAATTCTTTAATGGTTATTGGTTTATTCAGGTTTCGTGTTTCTATTTGAGTTGATTCTGGTAGCTTATATTCTTCCAGAAAACCATCCAGTTTATCTCTATTTTCACATTTGTTGATGGATGTTTATTTATAGTATTCTTTTATGACTTTTATGAATCTCTATGGTATCTATACTTAGGTTTTGATTTTCATTCATTTGATTTTGTTTGTTTGTTTTAGAGACGGGGTCTCACTCTGTTGCCCAGGCTGAAGTACAGTGGTGCAATCATAGCTCACTGCAGACATCTGGCTGATTTTTTAATTTTTTGTGGAGACAGGCATCTTGCTATGTTGCCCAGGTTGGTCTTGAACTCCTGGGCTCAAGCAATCCTCCTGTCTTGGCCATCCAAAGCACTGGGATTATAGGTGTGAGCAACTGCACCAAGCCTCATTTGGTTTAAGTCTTTTTTTCCCTGATCATATTCTTTTTTTTTTTTTTTTTTTTGAGATGGAGTCTTGCTCTGTTGCCAGGCTGGAGTGCAGTGAGTGGTGCGATTTCAGCTCACTGCAACCTCAGCCTCCAGGGTTCAAGCGATTCTCCTGCCTCAGCCTCCCGAGTAGCTGAGACTACAAGTGTGTGCCACCATGCCCAGCTAATTTTTCGTATTTTTAGTAGAGACAAGGTTTCACCATGTTGGCCAGGATAGTCTTGATCTCCTGACCTCGTGATCCGCCTGCCTCGGCCTCCCAAAGTGCTGGGATCACAGGCGTGAGCCACCGTGCCTGGCCTATATTCTTTTTTTTTTGACATGGAGTCTCGCTTTGTCACCCAGGCTGGAGTGCAGTGGTGAGATCTCGGCTCACTGCAACCTCCACCTCCTGGGTTCAAGCAATTCTCCTGCCTCAGCCCCCCTGAGTAGCTGGGATTACAGGTGCATGCCACCATGCCCAGCTAATTTTCTGTATTTTTAGTAGAGATGGGGTTTTACCGTGTTAGCCAGGATGGTCTCAATCTCCTGGCCTCGTGATCCACCCACCTCGGCCTACCAAAGTGCTGGGATTACAGGCGTGAGCCACCACGCCCGCTGGCCCATATTCTTGAAAGTCCAATACTTTACTAGTGTTTTCTTTTCTTTTCTTTTTTTTTTCTGTCACCTAGGCTGGAGTGCAGTGGTGCGATCTCGGCTCACTGTAACCTCTGCCTCCTGGGTTCAAGCAATTCTCCTGCCTCAGCCTCCTGAGTAGCTAGGATTACAGGCACGTGCCCCCACACCCGGCTAATTTTTCCATTTTTGGTAGAGACAGGGTTTTACCATGTTGATCAGGTCAGTCTTGAACTCCTGACCTTGTGATCTGTCCACCTCGGCCTCCCAAAGTGCTGGGATTACAGGTGTGAGCCACCACGCCCAGCCACTAGTGTTTTCAAATAATAAACTTTCAAAATCCTTGAAAACTTTTCCTCCTGTTTTGGTTATTCTAACTTTGTTTATTTTGTTCTTAACTTTATTATTTCCTTCTTTTTACTTTTCTTAAGTCTACATGCTCTGATATTCTAGCCTCTAGAACTAACAGCATAACTCGTTTTCAATATTTATAAAATCAATATATTTAAGGCTAAAAATTGTTCAACACATCATGTTAAATGCATTCTGCATTTTTCAAAAATATTCTTGACTCTTCTTGTGCATTTCTTCTTCCAGATAAACTACACACCAATTACTATTCTGCGTTTTTCAAAAACATTCTTGACTCTTCTTGTGCATTTCTTCTCCAGATAAACTATAAAGCAATTACTAAGTTGAATTTCAGTAACTTTTCATTGTGAGTTGGAATGGAACTACATAAGGATTATAGATTAAAGATAACCTGGGATTTTACAATATTCAAATTTTCCCACTCAGAAATGAGACTTTTCATTTATTCAAGTCTCCTATCCTTCATTAAAGTGTTATAATTTTTACATTGGTTTATTCATATTTATTTTACATTAAAGATATAAATCACTTGAGGTCAGGAGTTCAAGACCAGCCTGGCCAACATGGTGAAACCCCATCTCTACTAAAATACAAAAATTAGCCAGGCATGGTAGTGGCCACCTGTAATCCCACCTACTTGATAGGCTGAGTTTGTAGTGAGCTGAGATTCACTCTAGCCTGGGCAACAAAGTGAGACTCTGTCTCAAAAAAAAAAAAAAAGATTTCAGTTCTCATGCTTAATTTTTAATTTAATTATACATGTGAATTATGACAATTAAGTATCTTTCTCTCCATTCACACCATGTATCTTTTTGTCTTTGCAATGTTTAGGACCCACACAATAGAATGGCAAGTGACAAAAGCTATTCTGATCTTCTTCCTGACTCTAACATGAAGGCCTGTGCTATTTCACTGTTGGTTCTTGGTAAGTGAGCTTTATTTATTCTCCCCCCCTTTTATTCATGAATTCATTCATTCATTTAAAAAAATTATTAACTGCCTATCATGTGTCAGACATTATTCTAGGCACTAGAGATACAGGAGACTGGGTCCCTGCTCTCAAGGAGCTGATATTCTAGTGGTTCCTCCTGTAGTTTCTAAGCTCCAGTATCTCTTTTGATTCTAATAATCATCTTCAAATTTAAACACACACACTTCAATCTATGACCTCTCCCAGCATCAATAATTAATCAGTATCTATAAAATTCCTGCCACTCTTCCTTCTTCCTTGCATCCCAACACTGAAAAGACTTCTATGATGTTTTTATTTTTCTCCTTCTGCCCAAACTACCTAAGTGTATTAGAGATATTTTTGTGGCATCCACATTATTTCAAGCATATTTAGGCTGCTCTTAGGTGTTACCATTGTGTAAGTCACTGCTCGATTTCTTCTGTGAACTTCCCTTCTCATCAATAAAGAGGTTTGTCTTGGTAATGAGAATGGGCAGGAAGTTTACAGGCTTTACTTTATGTAGTCAATGTCAAACAGAGGGTATCTGAATGCCATCAAAAGTATCTTTTTAGTATCTCTTTAGTACAGAAAATAGAATTCTGGCTGGGGACAAAGACTCATGCCTGTAATCCCAGCACTTTAGGAGGCCAAGGCAAGAAGATCATTTAAGCTCAGAAGTTTGAGACCAGCCTGGGCAACATGGCAAATCTCTGTCTCTACAAAAAATACAAAAAACTAGCTGGGTGTGTGGTGCATGCCTGTAATACTAGCTACTCAGGAGGCTGAGGTGAGAGGATCATCTGAGTCCAGGAGGTCAAGGCTGCAGGATGCTGTGATTGCGCTACGAGACTCTGGCCTGAATGGCAGTGACAGCCTGTCTCAAAAAAAAAAAAAAAAAAAGAAAAAGAAAATCAGAATTCTTAATAAGAAAATTTGACCATCTGAGGGTCAAATTCAGGTCTTCTCCCAAAAATGCTTTCTAAAAAATTTTAAAAGATGTGTGACATTTTTACAAGTAACTGCCATAAATTTTGGTTTTGAAAACAATTCCAGACATTTAACAGAACATTAATAGTTAAGTAATTTGGCCAGGCGTGGTGGCTCACGCCTGTAATCCCAGCACTTTGGGAGGCCGAGGCTGTTGGATCACCTAAGGTCAGGAGTTTGAGACCAACCTGGCCAACATGGTGAAACCTTGTCTCTACTAAAAATACAAAAATTACCCAGGCGTGATGGTGCACGCCTGTAATCCCAGCTACTCAGGAGGCTGAGGCAGGAGAATTGATTGAACCCGGGAGGCGGAGGTTGCAGCGAGCTGAGATCATGCCACTGCACTCCAGCCTGGGTGACAGAGTGAGACTCAGTCTCAAAAAAAAAAAAAAAAAAAAAATTGTTAAGCAATTTGAATTTCTTGACTCTAGGCAATTAAATATATAAAATATCTCTACATTTGATATAAATCATAAATATAAAATATCTCGACATTTGATATAAGATCATAAGTATGATATATTTAGGAATAAAAAGAGAAAACTTTCCAATGGCTTCCAAAGTCTGTAAGATTCTCCAAGGTCTGGTCTCTTCCTCCTTCAAACTCTTCTTCCACTCACCTGCTCTCTCAAACACAACTACACAAGCCTTCATTCTGTTCTTTAAACTTACCCATGTCGTTACAATTGCTCTAATTTCAATGTCATTCAGATCTCAGCTCAAATGTCAATGCCTCCTAGAGACCTTTCCTGACCACCATATTTAATGTTGTTACTACCCTCTCCATCATTCCCAATATCCCTGATGAACATCGATGCAAAAATCCTCAATAAAATACTGGCAAACCGAATCCAGCAGCACATCAAAAAGCTTATCCACCATGATCAAGTGGGCTTCAGCCCTGGGATGCAAGGCTGGTTCAACATACGCAAATCAAGAAATGTAATCCAGCATATAAACAGAACCAAAGACAAAAACCACATGATTATCTCAATAGATGCAGAAAAGGCCTTTGACAAAATTCAACAGCACTTCATGCTAAAAACTCTCAATAAATTAGGTATTGATGGGACGTATCTCAAAATCATAAGAGCTATTTATGACAAACCCACAGCCCATATCATACTGAATGGGCAAAAACCAGAAGCATTCCCTTTGAAAACTGGCACAAGACAGGGATGCCCTCTCTCACCACTCCTATTCAACATAGTGTTGGAAGTTCTGGCCAGGGCAATCAGGCAGGAGAAAGAAATAAAGGGAAAAGAGGAAGTCAAATTGTCCCTGTTTGCAGATGACATGATTGTATATCTAGAAAACCCCATTGTGTCAGCCCAAAATCTCCTTAAGCTGATAAGCACCTTCAGCAAAGTCTCAGGATACAAAATGAATGTGCAAAAATCACAAGCATTCTTATACATCAACAACAGACAAACAAAGAGCCAAATCTTGAGTGAACTCCCATTCACAATTGCTTCAAAGAGAATAAAATACCTAGGAATCCAACTTACAAGGGATATGAAGGACCTCTTCAAGAAGAACTACAAACCACTGCTCAACGAAATAAACGAGGATACAAACAAATGGAAGAACATTCCATGCTCATGGATAGGGAGAATCAATATCATGAAAATGGCCATACTGCCCAAGGTAATTTATTGATTCAATGCCATTCCCATCAGGAATGACTTTCTTCACAGAAATGACTTTCTTCACAGAACTGGAAAAAACTACTTTAAAATTCATATGGAACCAAAAAAGAGCCTGCATTGCCAAGTCAATCCTAAGCCAAGAGAACAAAGCTGGGGGCATCACGCTACCTGACTTCAAACTATACTACAAGGCTACAGTAACCAAACAGCATGGTACTGGTACCAAAACAGAGATATAGACCAATGGAACAGAACAGAGCCCTCAGAAATAATTCCATCATTCCCTATCACATTATCCTGTTTTATTTCTTCATAGAATTTATCATTATTTCTAACTATCCTACTTGTTTCATTTATCACCTGCCTCTCCCTCACTAAAATATATGCTCTTTGAGACCAGAAACCTCTCTCTTATTGGCCACTATATTCGTACTTGCCAAGAGAGTCAATAAATATTTGTTCGATAAATGAAGAAACACATAAAACTTTAGTTAGCATCATTACATTGTAGATAGCAGAATTTTCCTGTTATTTTAATATCAGTATCTGGCAAATACAAATTATCAGGAGTGATCTATTATTATATACATATAATTCTTTAACTATATTTAGAGTCAATACTGTTTTTTCCCCTTCTGAAAAAACTCTAGGATTTAAATCAAAAGTTTTTTTTTTTCTCCCAGGAAAATATAATTTCATAACCATCTAACAACTATAGAGACTATTAAAAAGCTTAGGAGTTCATTTTCAGTTGTGGAGACTTGAAAACATTACTATGAAATAAAAACTCTGAAACCAATCTTTGAGATTATAACAAAAATTACAAAATGAAATTAATAACTTTTCTAATGCTGAGATTCTCCACAAAGTTATACAAACTCGTCTTTCCAAAGAAAATCTGAATCCATTAGTGTCTTTTATTTCCTGAGCAGAATATACAAGATAGATTAACTGAAAGACAGGCAACAACGGTTAAAAAAAAATACTTAAATGATAAATAAATGATAGGCTCAAGTTAAAATTACATCAGAGGGTTCACTTTCATTCTCTTGTAAGGATATGAACTTACGTTTTATGAGGGTGAAACCTTAGTGTGAAATGTACATTTTTCCATTGTGCTTTACCATATATAAAGAAGTAAACATACCTGTTCTGATTTAAGTACATTGAGTTCTTTCTGAAGTTTATAATTTTCACTTGGTTGAGTTGCTCTAAGTGATGATTCCTTTGTTACAGATGGTAAGTGATCCAAAATCAACTGTTCTTGCTTACTTTCTTTTCCAATAGTCATATTTTCAAAAGAAACTTTATCTTCCACCATTATTTTTGATTCTTCACCAAAACTTTTGTTTACTTTAGAAATTGATCCTTCAGCATCCCTGCTTGTCATAGTCACAACTCCATCTAATAAAGAGCTTACTTGAGTATCACATGACTGTACATTTTCTGCCCTGTTGTGGTTAATAATGATTTCTAGCTCTCTACATCTCAATGAAACTTGTTCTTTCTCTTGCTTTAAAGATTTAACTTCTTCATTTAGAAAACTAATCTCACCATGTTTCTGTTTCAATTGTTCAGAAAGATCAGACAGTCTTTGTGATAGCTCTAATTTCTCTCGCTTGGTTACCTCAAGTTTTTCCATGAGTTCTGTTGTATCCTTCTCAACAACCTCACCCATTTCCAATGTTTCTGCTACAAAAGTTTTGTCTTCATCAAAGACAGAACTTTTCATTTTCACTGTAGTTGGATTTATTCTTTGCAAATGAAGCTCTTCATTAAGTGCTTTAAGCTTACTTTTATACTCTAATTCCTGTTTATTTTTACTGTCTTCTAAATCGTCTTTTACTTTGAGAAGGCAAGCATACTCCTCTTGTAACTCTTGATAGTTAACTTCAAAGTTTTTTTCGGCAAACGAAAAAGTGTTCCTTTGTTTTTCAATCTCTTCATTTAGCTGAATACATTGTTGTTTGAGGTCCTCATTTTCCTCTGTAAGTATTTCTATTTCTTTTTCCCAGACAGAGTCTTTGGATTTGGACTTAATGGAGTCTATGAAAATCAATCTTTCTTCTTGGCTAACAGGAGTATGTATTTTCAACATGTCTTCAAGAGCTTTCTTTTCATCTTTAAGAATGCTATTCTCTGCTTCAAGTTGTGCGAATTTTTCTTGAAGATCATTCTCTTTTTCCTTCATCTGTTTTTCTAATAATTCTGTTTTAAGTTGTAATTCTTGAACTTCTTGTTCAAGTGTACCCTTTTCCTTTTCTTCTTGTCTGAGTATTTCAATTTCTTTTTGAAGTTCATTGATTTGAAGAGTCATTTCTTCTGACTTTGAATTTACAAGAGATTGCTGTAAATCTTTTAGCTTTGAAATTTCCAAAATTAATTGATTCTGCTTAGTTATCAAATTGTCTTTTTCAAACTGCATGGTTTCTATCTTTTGACTCATTTCATTCTGTAAACCATCTATCTGCTGTTTATAGTGAATGCCTAAATTATCTTTAAGTTTTTCAATATTTATTCGATGTTCAATTTCTAAATCTTCCTTCAGTTTGGAAAGCTCTTCTTCATGACTAAATAGAAGCTGTGTTCTCAGCCTCTCTAATTCAGCTTCTTGTGATTCAGCCATTCTGTCTAACACAGCATTCTTTTCTTTTTCTAACATTTCAAGTTTTATCTTGTAATTTGTAACTTCTGCTTCATGTTTTAATTCTAGTTCCTTTCTGGATTCAGATGCAGAAACAATCTCAGCTTTCAAATCTTCCACTGTACTAAGGGACTTACGTGCTTCATTCAGTTTACTTTCTTGTTCAGCTATTGTCTGTCTAGCTCTCTGAATTTGTTCTCTTGAAAAGCTCAGTTCTTCAACAAGGTCTTCAAGCTGTCTGTGTAGAGCATACTTTTCTTCTAAAATTAGTCCTAGTTCTTCCTTGAGTTTTTCCTTTTGAGAGTTAGTATCATGCAATTTTATATTCAGTTCATTTATTGCCACATTCATTAACTTTATCTGATCTTCATTAACTGTAATATTTGGATATGACCTTAAAGCATTCTCCATTTCTCCCTTATGCTGTGTTTTAAGTTCCTCCATCTGTGCCATGTGTTGTCTTATTAATTCTTGTTTCATTTGCACTATCTGCTGCCCATACATCTCATCCAGCTCTGCCCGGAGTTGCTCTAACTTTCTTTGTGTTTCTTGTTCCATTCGTTGTACTGTATCAGTTTCGAACTGGCTGTCTTTATGATTTCTCTTCTGAAGTTCTTCGACTGTCCCCATTAACTGTTTTATTTCTTCAGAAGATTGTCTTTCTTTTTGCTTAGAATTAGTCAGCTCCAATTTCATGTTTTTTATTTCTTGGTTCTTTTGCACAACCTGTTCTTGTAATTCTCCTAGTAATTTATCAGCAGTTGTTAATTTATCCTTTAGCTCAAGAGCTTTCTTTTCTTCTTCTATTATTTTTGTGTTTAATTCTTCAATGATTGCCTCCTTTTCCTGTATTTCTTCTTTATTCGAGTTTTCTACTTTTTTATCTTGTTCCTTTAGGAAAAAAAATGAAAATGTAAGAATGGCATTTTTAGCTTCTGGCAAATTATACTGCTTCATCTCATTACCAAAAGACTGATAGAAGTTTCTCTTTTAAAAAATTCTACAAAAAGTAAATGTTGGTCCTGCCCCTCAATTTTTTCCACAATAATGAGACTTAGAACTCGTGTACCCAACACTACTTGTGAGCAAACACTACAGTAGTTTTGGCCTTCTTAGAAGAAATTTCTCTTAACATTTCTGTGATTAAAATTTTTAGTTTAAAAACCCAGTCTGATTTTAGATGTCTCCAAACTGTTATATTTCCATTTTTCTTATTAACTGATCAACAATATTTAGTATTCTCTATAGCTAAAGTACTGCATATACTCTAGACACATTCAGAAAGATAAAAATAAATAAAAGTTCCTCACATGTATTCCGGTTACTTCAATGTGTGTCATGGGCAAGGGCTATGGAAAAAGAAAAACAACAAAAACAGATTCCTAACGGTCTGTCTTAACTTCAGTCCTGGGGTCTTAAGTCTGCCAGTTCATCCCTTATAGAGAGGACCAGAGGGATGGAGAGGACTCGAGGTAGTGCAGTGTAGTACAGGAAGCTCCAGCTCTGGGGCAACTGACAGGGTCTGAATCCCAGTCTGACACCTGTTAGTGGGGCGACCTCAGGCAAGTCACTTCTGAACCTTGATTTCTCTTTTAAAAAATAAATAAACAGAATCTTCCAGGATGAGTAGTTTTTATGATTTAAGATTATAATCAATGTGATGTACATATATGTAAAATACACGCACCCATACACAGACACATATTCCCCCCACCAGTCCCCCACGAGAGAACTTATTTGCTAAATAAGCGTTCCCAGAAACACTTAAGTTTATGGAACACAACTTATGTAAATAAAGATAACTGACTACATTCAATTTTTTTCTCATTAAAATCCATACAATTTCTTCCTGTTGTGAAAATATTTTCTGAATTTCACAACCATAGCTAAAATAAGTGGAAATAATTATAAATGACAAAAAAAAAGTTATAAATTTGTATTTTCTTGCTCATTCAGTTTAACATAGGCTGATCACTTTTAGGGAACTCAGTAATTACTATTATCTTAAAAACTACATTACTGAGATTCCCATTTGCTTTTGAAATAAATTACACAAAGAGCTTAATTATAAAATTTTGTGATTCATGTGCCTAACAAAAAAAAACCACTTGCATAAAAAACTTGAAACTGTAAAGCTTCTACAAGTTAGCTGAATTTCTTAAAATAAACATACCATTTCATATACTTTAATTTTCTCTTGCAAGAAACTAATTTGTATTGTGAAGTCTTCTTTCTTTTTCTGATAATCTTCTAATAAGTGGTCTTGTTCTTCAAGCTGCTGTTGATGAGTGAGGATCTGTTGTTTGGCTTGTAGTAAGTCTGCAGCTGTGCTACTATGAGTGCTGTTTCTCAGAGTTTCACTAGCCTGTAACTGAATACAGAAAGAAACCTCAAAACGTTAAATCCTGAAGTGACTGTATTAGGGAATAGACACCTTTGGGGTGTCCCTGCAATAGCTCTCTGGGAACTTTGCAGGATTGAGACCCTAGCAAACATGTTACCTTGGCTGACTAGATAGGTATACCCAAGCTGAGCCAATAAACTTATCTTTTCCATGATACAGCAGAGAACCTAGATCTCCTGAGACTGAGGCAGATATACGAAGAAAAGTGGGACCTCAAAGACAGTACTTCCCGAATTCCCTATGGCTTTCCAGTTTGTAGTTCCAATCCCTTTCAGAGGCCTGGTTGTATTTCTGCCCTTGGGTTCTGGAAACAGCTTGAATCCTTACACTAAATACCTCCCTTTTGCTTAAACTATTTCAGATTGTTTTGCTACTTGCCATCAGAAATTCTGATTAATGCAGTTAGATTCCTGTGGCTCTAATTCAAGGAAAATGGAATATATTTAGTCGTGTTATCATTTAGAACCTAACTAAAATAAACCATACCAGAATTGGCAAAGGTAAGATGTGACTACAGGTTAATTTCTGCAGAAATACCCTCAATCAACCTTATACAATTTGTAAGATTTCAAAATAGAGACAGGGAGTAAATAAAAAGAAAATATTAGTAGAGAACCATTTAAGAAGTATGAATTAAATTCCTGGTTAACATAGCAACACATATTCACTTATTTTTCATACATTATATAATAAGAAATGGCTTTTAACAAATTTAGATTTGTTCTTGAAAGTGAATTTTTAAAATTCATTACTAAAAAACTAATGAATTTTGTTGCATTAGTAATACTTACTTGCTGAAATTGAATCTGTAATTTTTGACTCTGTTCTGTCAACTCTAAAAATTCTCTCATTGTCTCATCCTTTTCTCTTCTTGCTTGTTGTAAATTAGCAGTGAGCTGGGTTATAATGCCATCTCTTTGTTTAATGGCAGCTTCAAATTCTTGTAACTAAAAGAAAATAGTAAGTGCTAGATTTATTTTTTTTAATTGACTATTATTACAGGTAACTTTTTCAAAATAAGAATTCAAAACACATTGGTAGAATTCTTACACTTTGTAATCAGTATTTTCCACATTTGAAAACTATTAACTTACAGAAATTGGTGCTTCCAAATTAACTTCAAAAAATTTATCTGAACTAAGGAAAAAATTGATCTGGCTTATCCATATATTTACTTATAGAAGGACAAGTGCCTTTATATTTAGGGGTGCCCCTAATCTGTTCCCAGGCAACACCACCCTAGACATGTTTAATCCTAACTTGTTTCTGAAGAGGATGAAACTGCAATGTATTTTGTCATCCTCATCAATGTCCTATTTCACCTTGTTTTCATAACTGACTGCCATAGACAGTTATGGCAGTCTAACAACAGATGTTAGTCTAACCACAAGAGGTTACTTACAAGGACCCACTGACATTGTTTTTCTGTTCTTTTTTTGAGACAGGGTCTCGCTCTGTTGCACAGGCTAGAGTGCAGTGGTGTGATTTTGGCTCACTACAGACTCAATCTCCTGGGCTGCAGTGATCTTCCTGTCTCAGCCTCCCAAGTAACTAGGACTACAGGCACACACCACTATGCCTGGCTAATTTTTACATTTTTGTAGCTATTTTGACCAGGCCAGTCTCAAACTACCAGACTCAAGCTATCCTCTTGCCTCAGCCTCTTGAAGTGCTGGGATTACCAGCATGAGCCACCATGCCCAACTTGCTGACATTCCTAATGGACTTGTTATAATATTTTGATGTGGTTTGCACCATAATTTTCTCTCAGGCTGATTACAAAAACATCTCTTACTAAAGTGATTTCAGGCTAGCTATCATAAAGTTAAATAAGAGTCTGTGTTATATTAACCCTGTGAATGAAATCCTACTTTTAAACAGGGTTGTTTATGCAATGTATAAGGACAAAAATTATGAGTGATATTGTTACCATTTACTTTTCTGTTTGATTTTTTTAAGAGACAGGGACTCTCACTGTTGCCCAGGCTGGACTTGAACTTGTGGGCTCAAGTGATCCTCCCACTTCAGCCTCCTGAATAACTAGAACTACAGGTGCATGCCACTGTGTCCCACTAAGTTACCATTTGAAAACCCCCTTCTTTAGGCCAGGCACGGTAGCTCGTGCCTGTAATCCTAGCACTTTGGGAGGCCAAGGAGAGTCCAGGAATCTGAGGTGACACCCCGTCTCTATAAAAAATTAGCTGAGTGTAGTAGTGCATGCTTGTAGTCCCAGTTACTCAGATGGCTGAGGTGGGAGGATCGCTTGAGCCCGGGAGGCAGAGGATGCAGTGGGCCGAGATTGCACCACTACACTCCAGCCTGGGTAACAGAGCAAGACCCTGTATGGGGGAAAAAAAAAAAAAAAGAAGAAGAAGAAGAAAAGAAAAGAAAAAAGTTTAAAAAAAATTTAAAAACCCCACCTTTAAAGACTACTATTACTCACATTTCCTGTTTTTGTTTTTGTGAGTAGCAAATCAAAAGCCACAGAAAATAAACATACCTGCTGCAGTCCTTCAGTCCCATAGGTAACCCTCATTTCTTCCAGCTCTCTGTTTAGCTCTTCAATCTCATGCTGCTTCCCAGCCAACTCACTTTCCATCATCTCTAGGTGAGTCGGACTGTACTGTGCTCCTTGTTCAGAATAAGAATCATCAACACCAAATTCTTCTTCCTAAATCAATGCAAGATTTTAAAGAATTCAGTATTAGCAATATTCCTTAGGGAGAGAGATTCAGAAACTGAAATCTATAGCAAGGTCCACTTTAAAACATCACTCACCACCTGGAAGATTACGGTATGGCAACCTACTTTGTTAACATGATATTTACCTCAAGAACATAAACAGGCTATCTGCAAATTCTGTTATAATTGAGGTTTTTTTTTTTTTTTTTTTTTTAACAGAGTCTTGCTCTGTCACCCAGGTTAGAGTGCAGTGGCGCAATCTCAGCTCACTGCAACCTCCGCCTCCCGGGTTCAAGCAATTCTCTTGTCTCAGCCTCCCAAGTAGCTGGGACTACAGGAGGCTGCTACCACGCCTGGCTAATTTTTGTACTTAGAGTAGAGACGGGGTTTCACCTTGTTGGTCAGGCTGGTCTCAAACTCCTAATCTCAGGTGATCCACCTGCCTCGGCCTCCCAAAGTGCTGGGATTACAGACGTAAGTCCACGCCCGGCCTACAATTGAGTTTTATAATAAATGGTAGATAACTTTGTTTTAGTAAACATTAATTTGAAATCACACACAGAAAGAAGTACATGCAGGAACAAGTTTTGTTAGTAAGCCAGATGATTTTAAATAGTATCCAACATTAGTATCACGAGTAGTTTTAAATACTGTACCCTTAATAAATTTGTAGGCTTTCCTGTTCTCATCACAAAACTGCAACCATTTACCTGTATAAAAACAATTTCCTGATATATTATGATCTTAGACATAATTTTATTTAGCTAACAATATTTCTGTTAACTGTATTCATGTGTATGTCTTTTATTCCTAAGGAAAATGCATCATTGCAAAAACAGATACAGAGATTAATTTAAAATATCTAAGAGACATAATGACCATTTCAAATGCCATTCATTCCTCAAACATCTGAGTGCTTACAATGCAAAAGACACTGAACTACATATATACATTTTCACTTAAGTGAATTAAAGTTCTAAGTGCAGTTTCTGTTTGCTCTTCAGAAGTATAAACCTCCATAAAACCTCTTCTATGAAAGGCTTCCTTAAAATAGTTCAAATAATTATTTTTTTATTAAGCCCTATTCATTTTCAAGTAAAAAAATTTAGGCCGGGCGCAGTGGCTCACGCCTGTAATCCCAGCATTCTGGGAGGCCGAGGCGGGCAGATCACGAAGTCAGGAGATCGAGACCATCCTGGCTAACACGGTGAAACCTCATCTCTACTAAAAATACAAAAAATTAGCTGGGTGTGGTGGCGGGTGCCTGTAGTCCCAGCTACTTGGGAGGCTGAGGCAGGAGAATGGCGTGAACCCAGGAGGCAGAACTTGCAGTGAGCCGAGATCGAGCCACTGCACTCCAGCCTGGGTGACAGAGCAAGACTCTGTCTCAAAAAAAAAAAAAAAAAAAGAGATCTTCCCATTTGGCTGGTTCCTAGCTACAAGGGAGGCTAAGGAAGGAGGACTGCTTGAGCCCAGGAGTTTGAGGATATAGTGCACTACTGGCACACCTATTAATTGCCACCACTCTCCACTGTGGGCAACATACTGAGAACCATGTCTCTAAAGTAATTTTTTTTAATTAAAAGATTATTAATATCAAGTCATTTGCAGTAACTTTCAAATTAAATACTTCTAAATTGCAATTAGCTTTCCTTGATCCTGAAATGTAGCATTCTGATGTGTCCTCTAAAATATTTTAATGTAGCCCATCAGTGTAATGAAATGGATGTTTATGAATACAGTAGTCTTCCTTAATCCACAGGGGATATGTTCCAAGACTCCCAGCGGATGCTTGAAATCATAAATAGTATTGAACCCTATACACACTATGTTTTTTTGATCTGATAAGGTAGACAGCTACTAAATGAATATGAGATGGACAGAGTATATGGTGTAGATCCACTGTATGTTCAAAGGGATGATCCACATCTTGGGTGGGATGAATGGGATGGAGCAAGATTTCACCATGCTACCCAGAACAAGGCACAATTTAAAACTTATGAATTGTTTATTTCTGGAATTTTCCATTTAATATTTTCAGATAATGGTTGACTACAGAAAGTAAAAACAGGGATGGAGGGACTACTGCTTCTTCACATATGATATAAAGCAATGAATATTCCTTTAAGGAGTGATTATGTTAGTATTACATGAATCAGTTATCGGTTTGTAATAATTGTCAGTATTACATGAATCAGTTATCAGTTACCAGTTTGTAATAATTATGTTTATAGTTTCATCTAGTACTTTAGCCACTGTGTTTAATTTTTCTCTAATTCAGATAAGCAAATATTATACTTGAACTCATATGTATTGAATTCTTAAAATACCATTAATACATGACTGTTTTTCAAAACATACTTATGTTATAATAAATGTAAAACTTATCAATATTAATAAATTTGAAAAGTTTAACATCAAATTGGTTATAAAAGATTATTCACCAGAACTAAACTAAAACACACTCTATTCCAAAGTTGGAATAGGAACACTTAACGGAATATCAGGATCATTAATACTTAACAATAAATTATTCTATTTTTAAATTTAGGTAATTATTTTATTGATACCTAAAGGGTAGAGTATTTATCTCCTCTTCTAACATTAGTCTTCTAACACTAAGTAAACCTTCATATGAAAGTAAATAAATGACTTGAAACATGAAGATTAGATTAACAGACTCCTTTAACTGAAAAAAGCTCAACTTCTCTCAATGTCCTTTTTTATTGTGGCATTTGTTGAAGTTATTTAACCTACAGACTGTCTTAATATATTCTTTCCGCATTCACAGAAAAATTTACTCTATGTGCACAGATAACTTAAAGATCTGGGAAAGTACAAGTGAGGTACATTTTAAATTTTAAAATGTTTTATAGAGGCATCACATCATAACAACATTGCTATTCAGAAAGAATCAGAGGAAAGGTAACTTTCACTGTGTGACTATAAAATGGCCTTCACATAAAAACTCATCCTTGTGGTGAACATTAGGTTGATGAAACATAAAAGAACAACTCATCCTTATTTATGATTAATATCTTACTCTTGTACTTAATTTGGAAATATATAAATTAAAAACATTAATATTGAATATTTTCATAAAAAATAAAAATCTGATGGCTCATAAAAGTTCATGAAAATTGTAAGAGTTCAATGTGCCTAAATGACTTCTGGAGTTGCAGTCAAGTACTTAACGAGGTTAAAATAAATGTCATAAACCATACAAGCACTTGGTTAAAAAGTATTCAATAATCAGATGAAATCTGTAGTAAGAGTGAACACCCTATTACTATCATTTCATCTTTCTATACATGGCAAAGTATATTTATCTACTTGTCTTGACTATATTGCCTGTATTCCCAACTTGCTCCAAATAACCCTGCTCAAAGGGTATCAAAAACAATTCATGTAAATATGGTATTCTGGACATGAAACGTCCCTCCATTAATGATTGAAGATGATTGCATATAATTTAATTTGTAAGAAGAGTATTTTTCATTTAGTCTGATTTCTCTAGTGTACATAACAGGATACATATTTCTACAAAACAGATCTTGGAATAAAATTATTTGACTAATTCTAAGATGGAACCCATTTTCCAACCCAACGAGTGTACTAGTCACAGAAGTCAAGAACATTAAACCCACAATATACCTAAATAAACACAATTTACGAAGTAAGTTCTAATCAAATATTATCAGAACCTGAAATCCTTCTGAGAACAATTTATTAAGGGAATCCTCATCACTCTTTTCATATAAACATAGTGTAAAGAAAAGTGTATTTCTAGTGATGAGCAATTTAAAAAACCACGCTTTGCTGAACGTCTAATGTATGCCAAACACATATTAAACATTCTCAATGTTATTTTGTGAACTACTTTGTGAGGTATGCAAATAGGTGGATATTATCGTCCCCCATTTTATAGTTTAAAAAACTGTATTTCATCTAATGTAAATGACTAGTTGATGGGTGCAGCAAACCAACATGGCACATGTATACCTATGTAACAAACCTGAACGTTGTGCACATGTACCCTAGAACTTAAAGTACAATAATAATAAAACAACAAACTGTATTTCAGAGTTTAAGTGATGTGCCCAGGTTCATACAGCTCAAAGGTGATGAAGTGTGTAAACAGGACTTTCTGGCTCCAAAGTCCCCCTGCTCTTTTCTTACATCTTATTGCCCTATTTACCAGAAAAATGATAGTCATATGTAGGCAAAATACGAGATAATTATGTGATCTATGATTAAAACTACTTGATTTCAAAATTTTAGAATACTCAAATACAATCTAGATCTGCCAAGATTATTAAACTTTGCAAATATGGCATTGCAGTGAAGCTATAATGTTACATGCTGTCCAGAAATCTCTTTCTCTTTTTGAGACAAGGTCTCACTGTCACACAGGCTGGAGTGCAGTGGTGTGATCATTAGGTCACTGCAAACTCAAACTCCTGGGTGCATAGGAACCTCCTACTTCAGCCTCGAGCAGCTAGAAGTACAGGCACACACTATCACCTGGCTAATTTTTTTTTTTTTTTTTGGAGATAGGGTCTTGCTCTGTCACCGAGGCTGGAGTGCCAGTGGTGTGATCATACTCCTGGGCTCAAGTTTTTGGAAAGATACTTATTCTTACAGTATGACATATCTTGTGATGATACTGTTTCTTGTTAATGTTGGTCAAAAAAACTAAATTGATGAGCTATCTTACCATGTGGAATAAACAGTGACTTAGAAGATTACACTGAAAAATGTAACCTCAGTCTCCCAAGTAGCTGGGACTACATGTGCCTGCCACTGTGCCTTGCTAATTTTATTTTATTATTTTAATTTGTAGAGATGAACGTCTCCCTATGTAGCCAAGGCTGGTCTTGAACTCCTGGGCTCTAGTGATCTTCCCACCTTGGCCTCCCAAAGTGCAGAGATCACAGGTGTGAGCTACTATGCCCAGCCAATAAATCTCATTTTTTAGGTGTGTTATTGACAGATAATTCCATAAAAGTTCCAATATAAAAACTACTACAGTATGAGTTTATTTCTCGGGTTATAAATTTGGTCCACTGATGATTCTTCTGCCTCCTGAATAGGTGGATATGGCTTAGAACTCTCCTGTAATTCTAGTTCAGTCAAGCCAGTCTGATATCATTAAATGGAGGAATTCAAGCCTCGAAACTAGCCGAGAGCATCACAGATCCAACTAGTATCCATCTTAGCAATTTTGATGACACATACCAAACATTTCACCAAATATCAACTTTATTTCTATGTTTTCTCTAGACATAGTGAATCTATAAATTTCTCAAAGTATAATCCATTGTGAATCCATACATAACACATAAAATATTACTAGGGTTATAATTCATACCAGGTCAAATCTGTCAAAAATTATTTCATAATTATCTTTTTTCTTCTTTTTTTTTTTTTGAGATGGAATTTCACCCTTGTTGCCCAGGCTGGAGTGCAATGGCACTATCTTGGCTCACTGTAACCTCCACCTCCTGGATTCAAACAATTTTCCAGCCTCAGCCTCCCAAGTAGCTGGGATTACAGGCATATACCACCATGTTCAGATTATTTTTGTTATTTTTAGTAGACATGGGGTTTCACCATGTTGTTCAAACTGGTCTCGAACTCCTAACCTTAGGTAATCCACCCACTTTGGCCTCCCAAAGTGCTGGGATTACAGGCATGAATGAGCCACCTCATAATTATCATGAATGTGCCTAGCTCATAATTATCTTTTTTCAATGTAATCTTGTAAGTCACTGTTTATTCCACACGGTAAGATAGCTCATCAGTTTAGTTTTTTTGACCAACATTAACAAGGAACAGTATCATCACAAGATATGTCATACTGTAAGAATAAGTATCTTTCCAAAAACTTGTTTGAAAAAAAGTAAGCATATGTATATATTTATTCATATATAATTATTCATGTATATAACTATAAGTATATGTAACTATATATGTATATATATATGAAATTACAAACATGTATGTGAAATATATTTCTCACCACGAGCTATGGTCAACAAATATGATAAATACTGTTCTAAGTTTTATCAGTAGTACTTATATTCAAATACTATTTGTACCTTACCTTAAAACATATATTTACTAGGCATCTCAGATAAATAGGTTCAATACATTTTTTGGAAACTGATAATCTCCACCAGTTTTTTAATTTAAAAAATTTAACTGAAGACTGTCTTATTATAACAAGAATTTCTCATATTATTAATTCACATTTTCCTACAGAAAACCTGAAAATCACCATCTTTTGACCTCTTTAGCTTTTCAAATCAATATTTAAAATTAAAATTTGTGAGGATCTGTTCCAAGAAGGCCGATAGGAACAGCTCCGGTCTGCAGCTCCCAGCGTGATCAACACAGAAGATGGGTGATTTCTGCATTTCCAACTGAGGTACCTGGTTCATCTCATTGGGACTGGTTGGACAGTGAGTGCAGCCCACGGAGGGTGAGCCGAAGCAGGGTGGGGCGTTGCCTCACCCAAGAAGGATAAGGGGTTGGAGGATTTACCTTTCCTAGCCAAGAGTAGCTGTGACAGACTGTACCTGGAAAAACAGGACACTCCCGCCCAATACTGCGCTTTTCCAATGGTCTTAGAAACTGGCAGACCAGGAGATTCTCTCCTGTGCCTGGCTCAGCAGGTCCCATTTCTTTCATCTAGAAGAAATGGATGAATTCCTGGACACATACACCCTCCCCAGACTAAACCAGGAAGAATCTCTTAATAGACCAATAACAGGCTCTGAAATTGAGGCAATAATTAATAGCCTACCAACCAAAAACAGTCCAGGACCAGACAGATTCAAAGCCAAATTCTACCAGAGGTACAAAGAGGACCTGGTATCATTCCTCCTGAAACTATTCCAATCACTAGAAAAAAGGGGAATCAGCTGGGCGAGGTGGCTCATGCCTGCAATCCCAGCACTTTGGGAGTCCAAGGCAGGGAGATCAAGAGGTCAGGAGTCCGAGACCAGCTTGAACAGCATGGTGAAACCCCATCTCTAATAAAAATACAAAAAATTAGCCAGGCATGGTGGCACGCACCTGTAGTCCCAGGTACTCAGCAGGCTGAGGCAGGAGAATTGCGTGAACCCAGCAGGCAAGGGTTGCAGTGAGCTGAGATCACGCCACTGCACTCCAGCCTGGGCGAAAGAGACTCCGCCACAAAAAAAAAGGAGGGGGGAATCCTCCCTAACTTATTTTATGAGGCCAGCATCATCCTGATACCAAAGCCTGGCAGAGACACAACAAAAAAGAATTTTAGACCAATATCCCTGATGAACATTGATGCAAAAATCCTCAGTAAAATACTGGCAAACCAAATACAGCAGCACATCAAAAAGCTTATCCACCGTGATCAAGTTGGCTTCATCCCTGGGATGCAAGGCTGGTTCAACATATACAAATCAATAAACATAATCCATCACATAAACAGAACCAAAGACAAAAACCACAGGATTATCTTAACAGATGCAGAAAAGGCCTTTGACAAAATTCAATGACCTTTCATGCTAAAAACTCTCAATAAACTAGGTATTGATGGGAGGTATCTCAAAATAATAAGAGCTATTTATGACAAACCCACAGCCAATATCATACTGAATGGGCAAAACCTGGAAGCATTCCCTTTGAAAACTGGCACAAGACAAGGATGCCCTCTGTCACCACTCCTATTCAACATAGTCTTGGAAGTTCTGGCCAGGGCAATCAGGCAAGAGAAAGAAATAAAGGGTATTCAATTAGGAAAAGAGGAAGTCAAATTGTCCCTGTTTGCAGATGACATGGTTGTATATTTAGAAAACCCCGTCGTCTCAGCCCAAAATCTCCTTAAGCTGATAAGCAACTTCAGCAAAGTCTCAGGATACAAAATCAATGTGCAAAAATCACAAGCATTCCTATACACCATTAACAAACAGAGAGCCAAATTATGAGTGAATTCCCATTCACAATTGCTACAAAGAGAATAAAACACCCAGGAATCCAACTTACAAGGAATGTGAAGGACCTCTTCAAGGAAAACTACAAACCACTGCTCAATGAAATAAAAAAGGACACAAACAAATGGAAAAGCATTCCATGCTCATGGATAGGAAGAACCAATATTGTGAAAATGGCCATACTGCCCAAGGTAATTTATAGATCGAATGCCATCCCATCAAGCTACCAATGACTTTCTTCACAGAATTGGAAAAAAAGACTTTAAAGTTCATATGGAACCAAAAAAGAGCCCACATTGCCAAGACAATCCTAAGCAAAAGGAACAAAGCTGGGGGCATCACACTACCTGACTTCAAACTATATTACAATGCTACTGTAACCAAAACAGCATGGTACTGGTACCAAAACAGATATAGACCAATGGAACAGAACACAGGCCTCAGAAATAACACTACACATCTCCAACCATTTGATCTTTGACAAACCTGACAAAAACAAGAAATGGCGAAAGGCTTCCCCATTTAATACATGGTGCTGGGAAAACTGGCTAGCCATATGTAGAAAGCTGAAACTGGACCCCTTCCTTACACCTTACACAAAAATTAATTCAAGATGGATTGAAGACTTAAATGTTGGACATAAAACTATAAAAACCCTAGAAGAAAACCTAGGCAATAACATTTAGGTCAGGCATGGGCAAGGACTTCATGACTAAAACACCAAAAGCAATAGCAACAAAAGCCAAAATAGACAAATGGGATCTAATTAAACTAAAGAGCTTCTGCACAGCAAAAGAAACTACCATCAGAGTGAACAGGCAACCTTCAGAATGGGAGAAAATTTTTGCAATCTACTTATCTGACAAAGGGCTAATATCCAGAATCTATAAAGAATTTAAACAAATTTACAAGAAAAAAACAACCCCAACAAAAAGTGGGCAAATGATATGAACAGACACTTCTCAAAAGAAGACATTCATGCAGCCAACAGACACATGAAAAAATGCTCATCATCCCTGGTCATTGGAGAAATGCAAATCAAAACCACAATGAGATACTATCTCGCACCAGTTAGAATGGAGATCATTAAAAAGTCAGGGAAATAACAGATGCTGGAGAGGATGTAGAGAAATAAGAATGCTTTTACACTGTTGGTGGGAGTGTAAACTAGTTCAACCATTGTGGAAGACAGTTGGTGAAACCCCATCTCTAACAAAAATACATGCGCCACCATGTTCAGATAATTTTTGTTATTTTTAGTAGACATTTTAGTAGCAATTCCTCAAGGATCTAGAACTAGAAATACCATTTGACCCAGTGATCCCATTACTGGGTATATACCCAAAGGATTATAAATCATGCTACTATAAAGACACATGTACACGTATGTTTATTGCGGCCCTACTCACAATAGCAAAAACTTGGAACCAATCTAAATGTCCATCAATGATAGACTGGATTAAGAAAATGTGGCACATATACACCATGGAATACTATGCAGCCATAAAAAAGGATGAGTTCATGTCCTTTGCAGGGACATGGATGAAGCTGGAAACCATCATTCTGAGCAAACTATCACAAGGATAGAAAACCAAACACCACATGTTCTCACTCATAGGTGGGAATTGAACAATGAGAACACTTAGATACAGGGCAAGGAACATCACACACAGGGGCCTGTCGTGGGGTGGCAGGCAGGAGGAGGGATATCATTAGGAGATATACCAAATGAAATGACGAGTTAATGGGTGCAGCAAACCAACATGGCACATGTATACCTATGTAACAAACCTGCGTGTTGTGCACATGTGCCCTAGAACTTAAAGTATAATAATAATAATAATAATAATAATAATAATAATAAAAAGCAAACAACTCCATCAAAAAACAGGCAAAGGATATGAACAGACACTTCTCAAAAGAAGACATTTATGCAGCCAAAATACACATGAAAAAATGATCAACACTGGTCATCAGAGAAATGCAAATCAAAACCACAATGAGATACCAGCTCATACCAGTTAGAATGGCAATCATTAAAAAGTCAGGAAACAACAGTTGCTGGAGAGGATGTGGAGAAATAGGAATGCTTTTACACTGTTGGTGTGAGTGTAAATTAGTTCAACCATTGTGGAAGACAGTGTGGCAATTCCTCAAGGATCTAGAACTAGAAATACCATCTGACCCAGCGATCCCATTACTGGGTATATACCCAAAGGATTATAAATCATGCTACTATAAAGACATGCACACGTATGTTTATTGCGGCACTATTCACGACAGCAAAGACTTGGAACCAACCTAAATGTCCATCAATGATAGACTGGATTAAGAAAATGTGGCACATACATACCATGGAATACTATGCAGCCATAAAAAAGGATGAGTTCATGTCCTTTGCAGGGACATGGATGAAGCTGGAAACCATCATTCTGAGCAAACTATCACAATGACAGAAAACCAAACACTGCATGTTCTCACTCATAGGTGGGAACTGAACATTGAGAAGACTTGGACACAGGGCAGGGAACATCACACATGGGGGCCTGTCGAGGGGTGGGGGGCTGGGGGAGGGATAGCATTAGGAGATATACCTAATGTAAATGACGAATTGATGGGTGCGGCAAACCAGCATGGCATATGTATACCTATGTAATAAACCTGCACGTTGTGCACAGGTACCCTAGAACTTAAAGTATAATACATACATACATACATATATACATACATACATACATACATACGTACATAAAATAATACTTAGAATGATAAAAAAAATTAAATTAAAATTTGCTCTATTATCTCAATGTGAGAAAACAGCTATACAAATTGTAACCAAATTTCATGGGCATATATGGGAGGGTCTGACCTACAGCCACTAGCATATTAAAAAATATTCACTTTAGTGTAAAGAGAAAAATGCACTTTGTGGAACTCTGGGGTGCCCCCAAAGATATAGTCAGTTTAAGCACCAAAGCGTCTATGACTTTTGGTCAAGAAATACAAGTTATAGCCAGGTACGGTGGCTTACACCTGTAATCCCAGCGCTTCGGGAGGCAGAGGTGGGTAGATCACGAGGTCAGGAGTTCAAGACCAGCCTGGCCAAGACGGTGAAACCCTGTCTCTACTAAAAATACAAAAATTAGCCGGGCATGGTGGCGCATGCCTGTAGTCCCAGCTTGGGAGGCTGAGGCAGAGAACTGCTTAGACCCAGGAGGCAGAGGTTTCAGTGAGCCAACATCGCACCACTGCACTCCAGCCTGGGCGACAGAGTGAGACTCCATCTTGGGAAAAAAAAAAAAAAAAAGAAATACAAGGTACAAAAATTAGAGCATTATAGAGAAAAAAAAAAGTTTTCAAATGCAATAATCCCTTGGTGTCTTCAAGTGAATTAGCTTTAGGACCTCCCCTAAGGACACTAAAATCGCAGGTGCCTAAGACCCTTAATAGCATAGTATTTGTATAAAACCTGTGGACATCTGCTCACATACTTTAAATCATCTCTAAGATCACTATGTACTTAGTTGTTATACTATATTTTTAAATGTTATATATTTTTTATTGTTGTACTGTTATTTTTAATTTTTTTCTGAATATTTTCTATCTGTGGTTGGTCATATCCTCAAATGCAGAACCCAGGAATATGGAGGGCCAACTGTATGTGCCCCAAATTTAAAGTCACAAAAGCAGACTCTGAATTGTAAGCAGTGATTTTAAATCAAGATACTTCCCATAGAGGCAACTTTAGCCTAAATCAGGCACCAATGTGTTTATTTAATGTTGGCTAATTATTTTCCTGGCCAGATTACTAGTAAGTATGTTCCAACTTTTAAGCACATTAACTTCTAAAGTAGCAGTTTTTATTGCTATTAGCAATCTAAAACAGTAATATGTTCATTTAAGAACGTGGAGTTTTTTTTTTTCCTATTAGAAACCTACAATAAATTGAGACTTACTGAATACACTGAGTTGCTAAACCATTCAGAGTACAGAACAGTTTATAGTCTCCTCAAATTCTGGAGTAAAGAAATGACAATCACATCTAAAAGAATAAGAAAAAGATAACAAAATGACATATACTTTTACCAACACACAAAGAAGGTACTTCCTAAAGTGGCCGATACCTTTATCACCTAAACTACTATTGAAACATTAATTTCAATAAACAAGTTCATATGATTAACTAGAATTCAAGCATTTACAAAAAAGTATTACTCAAAATGAAATATCCTATTCAAAGTCTCAAAAAAATTTTGATATTTTTACTGTGCTAAATATGGATGCCTTGTAACTGTCACATGTCTAAGAAACCCAGTATCAAATACTTTCCAGAAACTAAAACAGAGACCAAGCTATTTAACCAGACTTAAGACCTTAGCTAATAATCTGAAAAAAAAAAAAAAAAAAAAAAAAAGTCAGTAATACATAATCCTCAGGTTCTGGTCACTTAACATTATATTTATAAAACTATAATAGAAGCATGAGTGACAAGAAATCAAGTAGCAACAATGATTTCAATAATATAAAATATACATTTATGATATTAGAAATCAATATAATTTAGTCTTACCTCTGAACTGTAGTCATCTGCTGTGGTTGAAATTTCACTTTCCAGCTAAAACAACAATAAAAACCAAATATAATTATGACTTTTTTTGTGCTAAATATCATACTTTACTAAACCATTACTATTGGTAACATATGATAGAAAAGTCACATAAAATACCACTAAAAAACTAGTAAAAATTATTCAAATCTTTAAAATTTTCATTTAATTATAAATAACAATGGCAAAATAATGCAACTAAAATGTACCAGTAGGCATTTTCTAAATATAGAAGTATCAAGAGGTACTTTCATACAGTGTCCTATATACATATCATTTGTAAGCCAAAAGCACAAAGTAAGACACCATTCCTCCAATCCTCATACAGTAGCCCCCTCTTTATCCACAGTATTGCTTCCTATAATTTCAGTTACCCATGGTTAACTGTGGTTAGAAAATATTAAAATGGAAAATTCCAAAAATAAACAATTCATAAGTTTTAAATTGTGCACTGTTCTAAGTGGCATGATGAAATCTTACTCTGTCCCATCCAGGACATGAATCGTTCCTTTGTATACGATATCCACACAGTATATGCTACCTGCCCAACAGTTACTTGATAGCCACCTCCATTATCAGATGCACTGTCATACAGTATGGCAGTATGCAGTATTGCAGTGCTTGTGTTCAAGTAATGGCCCCAAAGCACAAGAGTACTGTGCCTAATTTATCAATTAAACTTTATCATAAGTATATGAGTATAGGAAAAAACACAGTATATACAGAGTTCAGTACTATCTGTGGTTTCAGGTCTCCACTGGGGGTATTGGACTATACTCTTGATATGGTTTGGCTGAGTTCTCCCATCCAAATCTCATCTTGAATTGTAGCTCCCATAATTCCCATGTGTTTTGGGAGAGACCTGGTGGGAGATAACTGAATCCATGAGAGCAGTTTACCCATACTGTTCTTGTGGTAGTAAGTCTCACGAGATCTGATGGTTTTATAAGGCGTTTCCCTTTTCCCTTGGCTCTCATTTCTCTCATGTCTGCTGCCCTGTAAGACGTGCCTTTTGCCTTCTACCATGATTGTGAGGCCTCCCCAGCCACATGGAACTGTGAGTCCATTAAAGCTCTTTTTCTTTATAAATGACCTAGTCTCCGGTATGTCTGTATCAGCAGCATGAAAATGGAGTAATACAACTCTCCACAAATAAGGAGGAACTACCGTACCTCTTTAAAATGAAACAAAGTCCTAAAATGCTACTGTTAGAAAAGTTCGGCCAGGTGTGGTGGGTCATGCCTGTAATCGCAGCACTTTGGGAGGCTGAGGCGGGTGGATCATTTAAGGTCAGGAGTTCGAGACCAGCCTAGCCAAAATGGTGACATCTCATCTTTACTAAAAAAAAAAAAAAAAAAAAAAAATACAAAAACTAGCCAGGCAGTAGTAGTGCATGCCTGTAATCCCAGCTACCTGAGAGGCTGAGGCAGGAGAACTGCTTGAGCCTGGGAGGGAGAGCTTGTGGTGAACCAAGATCGTGCCATTGCACTCTGGTCTGGGTGACAGAGTGAGACCCTGTCTTTAAAAAAAAATAATAATAATTAAAATAAATCAATAAAAAAGAAAAGCTCAATTTCTCTGAAAGAAAAATCATATCATCTTGGTGCTAAAAAAAGTAATAACTAAAGAAAAAATAACCACTTTTGTTGTTATAACACCTTTACAGTTTACAAAAGCACTTTTAAAGTCATTCTTGTTTTACTATCACATCCCTGGATTTGGGTATGAAGTGAGCAGCTTTTTCAAGCTTCCTTAAAAGTAGTAGTAGAAAGAGTCAAGGAACAAATCCAAATTTTCTGACCCCAAAAGTACTATTTTCACTGTTGACCCTGTCATCTAACCTAAGAATCTCATTTTAATGGTTAGAAAGGTGAGACCCAGAGAGTTTCACCCTTTCATTCAACAAATATTAACTGTCACTGTCTCCTTTCTCATCTACACCTATGGAAATTCTATTCAACATTCAAGTCTAAGTTCTAAAACTACCTTCTCCATGAAGTAGTAACTGAGGCCAAGAACAAAAATAAGCTTGCCTTTAATCTAAAATGCTATTAACAGTGGTTCCTAACTCATAAGATTCTCTCTTTCTTTCTTGAGACAGAGTCTCGCTCTGTTGCCCAGGCTGGAGTGCAGCGGCATCATCTTGGCTCACTGCAACCTCCGCCTCCCAGGTTCAAGCAATTCTCCTGCCTCAGGCTCCCGAGTAGCTAGGATTACAGGCACGCACCAACATGCCCAGTTAATTTTTGTATTTTTAGTAGCAAGGTTTCACCATGTTGGCCAGGCTGGTCTTGAACTCCTAACCTCTAGCGATCTGCCGACCTCAGCCTCCCAAAATGCTGGGATTACAGGCATGAGCCACTGCACACAGCCAAGATTATCTTTTAAATCTGAAATACTTTCATGACACAATCCCTCATATTCATTAAGTGCATATTGTGTACTAGAAACAGTAGTACTGAGAATTAAATGGTGAATAAGACAGTTGTTGCATTCAAAATCCTAAAACTATGGAATAGAGAACCCAAATACTGGTTTGTTATATTAAAAAATAGATAATACACCTTTGCGCCAAATCAAGCAGTAGAGTTGCCACACTGCATTATTTTTAAAATTCCAGTTTTAATAAAACAAAAATTACAAGACATACAAAAAAAAGAAAGGATAGCCTATGCACAAGAAAAACAATGGTCAATAGAAACTGCCCCTGAGGAACACAGATATTGTACTTAATAGACAAAGTTATTTTTGGTTTTGTCTTTTTTTTTTTTTTTTTTTTTTTTTTGAGACCGAGTCTCGCTCTGTTGCCCAGGCAGGAGTGCAGTGATGTGCTTTCGGCTCACTGCAAGCTCTGCCTCCTGGATTCATGCCATTCTCCTGCCTCAGCCTCCCGAGTAGCTGGGACTACAGGTGCCCGCCACCACGCCCGGCTAATTTTTTGTATTTTTAGTAGAGACAGGGTTTCACCATGTTAGCCAGGATGGTCTTGACCTCCTGACCTCGTGATCCGCCTGCCTTGGCCTCCCAAAGTGCTAGGATTACAGGCGTGAGCCACCGTGCTCGGCCCTTGTCTTGTATTTTGAGACAGAAGCTCACTCTCTCACCCAGGCTGGAGTGCACTGGTGTGATCACAGCTTGCTGCAGTCTCCACCTCTTGGGCTCAAGCGATTCTCCCACCTTAGCCTCTGGAGTAGCTGGGACCACAGGTGTGTACAACCAGGCCCGGCTAATTTTTTTTACTTTTTATAAAGACAGAATCTCCCTTTGTTGCCCAGGCTGGTCTTGAACTCTTCAGCTCAAGTAATCCCCTTGCCTCCACCTCCCAAAGTGCTGGGATTACAGGTATGAGCCACCACGCCTGGCCAACAAAGATTTTGACTCAGCTATTTTAAATACAGTCAAATAACTAAAGGAAATAAAATTTAAAAACAAAACAAAACAAAATTTAAATTGTAAGAACAACATCTCACCAAATGAAGAGTATCAATAAAACAAAGAAATTATAAAATAATCAAATAAAAATTCTGGAATTGAAAAGGAAAATAAATGAAAAGCCACTGGAAGGACTCAGTAGTAGATCTAAGTAGGAAGAAGAGAGAATCAGCAAACTTCAAGATAGATCAATTGCAATTATCCACTCTGAAGAATAGAAAGATGACTATATGTTAGACCATTTAAATACCCAAAATATTTTAAAAGGCTGAATTTATATAATATGTGTGCTGTAACATCTTTTGTCCCTAGTATTGGTTTTTGTATTAAAGTCATTGCAAATAGACACAAAAAAAGCATTTAACAAAACTCAACACTCAGGTTGGGAGCAGTGAGTGGCTCATGCCTGTAATCCTAGCACTTTGGGAGGCTGAGGCAGGCAGATCACTTGAATCCAGGAGTTCAAGACCAGCCTGGGCAACATGGCAAAACTCCATCTCTACAAAAAAATACACAAATTAGCTAGGTGTGGTGGCATGGGCCTGTAGTCCCAGCTACTTGTCGGGCTGAGGTGGGAGGATCACTGAAGCCTGGGAGGTTGAGGCTGCAGTGAGCCATAATTGCACCACTGCATGCCAGCCTGGACAACAGAGTGAGATCCTGTCTCAAAAAACAATAAAATAAATGGATGGGCATGGTGGCTAATGCCTGTAGTCCCAGCACTTTGGGAGGCTGAGGTGGACACATCACTTGGGGTCAGGAGTTCGAGACCACCCTGGCCAACATGGTGAAACCCCATCTCTACTAAAAATACAAAAATTAGTTGGGCGTGATGGCTCACAATCCCAACTACTCAGGAGGCTGAGGCAGGAGAATCGCTTGAACCTGGGAGGTGGAGACTGCAGTGAGCTGAGATCACCCCACTGCACTCCAGCTTGGGTGACAAAGCGAGACTTAGTCTCAAAAAAAAAAAAAAAAAAACCAATAAAATAAAAAATAAAAACAAAACAAAAAAACCTCAACATTTCTTCATAATGAAAACACTTAATGAACCAGGAATAAAAGGGAACCTCCTCAATCTGATAAAGGATAGCTACAAAAACAAAACAAAACAAAAAAACCAGCTAATATAAAACTCAGTGGTTAAAAAAAAACCTGAATGCTTTCCCCTTATGAGAAGAAATAATACAAGGATGTCTGCTTTCACCACTTCTTTTCAACATTGTCCTATATCTTCCAGCTATGGCAATTAGAAAAAAGAGAAAAGAACATCGACATTGGAAAGGAAGAAGTTGAACATTTCTAGTTTAGTTGCAGATAATATGGTCTTGCATACAGGGAAAATTGAAGGAATTCAACAAAACAAAACAAGACAAAAAACCTATTAGAACTTACAGACGAGTTAGTTCTGCAAGGGTACAGGATACAAGATCAATATACAAATTTAGTTGTATTTGTATACATGGATAATGAATAATCAGAAAATAAAGTTAAGAATACAATTACATTTAGAATAGCAGTAAAATGCTTAGAAATAAAATGGCAATAAAATGCTTGGTGGCCAGGCATAGTGGTTCATGGCTGTAAATAAAACTTTACAGGCATAAGCACTTTGGGAGCCAGAGCAGGAGGATCGCTTAAGTCTCGGAATTCGAGACCAGCCTGGACACAAAGTGAGACCACATTTCTACAAAAAAATAAAATAAAATAAAATAACAAAAACAAGGCCAAGCACGGTGGCTCATGCCTGTAATCCCAGGACTTTGGGAGGCCAAGGTGGGTGGATCTCCTGAGCTCAGGAGTTTGAGACCAGCCTGGGCAACATGGCAAAATCCCATCTCTACCAAAAATACAAAACATTAGCCAGGTGTGGTAGCATGCACCTGTGGTCCCAGCTACTCAGGAGGCTGAGGTGGGAGGATGGCTTGGGCCTGGCTGTCAGAGGTTGCAGTGAGCCAAGATCGTGCCACTGCACTCCAATCTGGGTGACAGAGTGAGAACCCATCTCAAAAAGTAAATAAATAAAAATAAAAATAAAATGCCTGAGAGTATATTTAACAAAACAAATATAAGACATTTACACTGAAAACAAGATAACATTAAAAAAATTAAAAACCTAAATAAAAAATCCTGTGTTCATAGGTTGAAAACTTAATATTGTTAAGATGACAAAACTCCCCAAATTCATCTACAGATTCAATGCAATCCCTGTCAAAATCCTTGGTGTTTTTAATGCAGAAACAGAAAAACCTGACCCTAAAATTGATACGGAAATGCAAGGCAACAGCCAAAACAATCCCCAAAAAGAAGAAAGTTGGGAGACTCACACTTACTGATTTCAAAACTTGTTATAAAGCTACATTAATCAAGACTTGGGGGCATAGTAGCAAAGGCTAAACATACAGATCTACAGAACATAATTGAGGGAATAAATATAAACCCTCACCTTTATATTCATTGACAGTTCATTGGGAAAAGAATAGTCTTTTCAACAAATGGTATTGGTACAACTGGATAGCCACAAACAAAAAAAAATGAAGTTGGACATCTATCTCCCATACTAGCAAAGGTCTAATCATAGCACACTGCATATCTTTAAGTCTGCCTTCTCCACTAGAATAATTTTCCTAAAGGGCAGAGACAGTCATATCCATCTTTGTAACTCTGGTGCTCAATCTTTGGTGTACTGCAGTTGTTCAACATATATTAAATTAAACTCACAAAACTCCCTCTCTGAGGTGATCAAATCTTTCAGTTATGACTGTTTAGTTACCATACTACTAAAACTTTCAAGAGAACATAAAAATCATGATCAAATTGCACACAGTTGCTGATGACTGTTGTTATTACAACTACTTTCCATTGAGAACCATAATGATTAAAAATTTGGGAGAATACTTACTTCCACAGAGAAGACCTGCTCACGACTGCTTATTTCTCCACTATGTAGAGTTCTCATTATTGTAGATTCAGGAGTCACAGTTGATTCTACTCTCTGAGAACTATTTATGTACATTTCATCACACTGTGATTGATCAATATTCAAATCATGGTGTGCTGACACATCATGTTTACTGCTTGACGTTTTTCTCTTTTTTTTCTGCTTCTTGGGAGGATTCTGCCCATCCGATTGAGCTTTTCTTTGTCGAAACTGGGCAAGCTAAGAAAAAAGAAAATTACCGTTATTGTCAAAGGTAATTTTTCTTTATTGCCACCAAGAAAAAAGCAGCTTTGGGAGTCTCTCTTTTAAAGATCAAACTATCACTAAATAAAAATGATAAAATAAAGAACAATTATTACAGTCTTTAATGTAACTATTGGAGTGCAAAGAAACATTTCTGAATAAACCTACTGAAATATTGACGGGTAAGAACTGAAAATGTCATGTGTAAATAAAAGAAAATTAGCCCAGAATTAGGCAGAATAAGGGAAATCAGGCACTGTCATTCACTGCTTAGTGAGAATATAATCTCACCAAGATTTTATTTTATTTTTTGAGACAGGGTGTTACTCTGTCATCCAGGCTGGAAGGCAGTAGCACCATCACAGCTCACCTCAACTTTCTGGGCTCCACGGATCCTCCCACCTCAGCCCCCAAGTAGCTGGGACTACAGGAACATGTCATCCCACCTGGCTAATTTAATTCTTGTATTTTTTTTGTACAGACAGGTTTTTGTCATGTTGCCCAGGCTGGTCTTCAACTCCTAGGCTCAAGCAATCTGCTTGCCTCAGCCTCCCCAAAATACTGGGATTACAGACGTGAGCCAGGGTGCTGGCCAAGCTCTGGATTTTAGATTATATGAAAACACACACATATACACATGCACACACAGAGCACTAAATGAATTTGCTTTCTGGAATTTCTGTGTCTTCTGTCACTATATACTAAAAAGATTTAGTTCATGCAAAAAGATTTAGCTATATAAAGTGGTCACTGCAGCCTTATTTATAATGGGAAAAAAACTGGAAATAAATATCAAACAGCAGTGCTTTCCAGCCCTTAATCATTTACATATCATCATCAGGATTTTTGTCCTATCTTAGAGCCACCTTTATGTATCATTTACTTAACATTTTTTAACCAATGTAGTTTTCTTATTTAAATTTATTTTAAGAACAGAGGCTTCCATTAGATTGGTACAAAAACTGCAATTGCTTTTGCACCAACCTAGTAGCTCCAAAATGGTGGCATAGAAGCAAGCTGCCTTCACTTCCCCTCACAGAAAACCAAAAGCAAATATACACAGCCTAGATTATTACTGGCAATATCCCAGAACTCAAATATGAGGAAGAAACAGTATTCAAGACCACAGAGAAGTGAAAAAAACTCTGAGCAGAAGTTAAAAGAATTAGACTTTGATTTTCATGATTCCCATTCTCCTAATCTGCCCATCACCAAACAGGAAAATATTCCCCTGACTCATGGTTTCTACACTGGAAAAAGTGAGATCAAGGTGGACAACCAGCTTCCCCATCAACTTGGGCTCCTTGACAGGAGATCTGTCCCTGGCTCAACCCATGGGAAGTACTGGGAATATCTGAAGGGAGAAATATTCCTAACAGCCAGAGACCAAGTGGGAAGGCAAGACTACCATTCCTAGCCCTGAAAAACCCTGCTTTGTAACTTGGCCAAAGGAGATGCCAAATCAGACTGGCTGTTCAGCAGCATCACACTGTAAGAGGTTCATGCCACAGGTCCTCTGGGCATGAGCCCCTAGCCAGACTATGGGCCTTTGGGACCCTACCCATCAAGGATGGATAACACTGATTGTCTACTAGAACCGAGGCAAACTGGGGCTAAAGACATCATATACATTACATTATGTAGTACTGAAACAGAGGCAGTGACATAGTGCAAAAAAAAAAAAAAAAGGCAAAACATGAAAGCCTCTCTAAGCAAACACATCCAGTAAAAGCTAAAACAAGCCAGACAGAGAAGACTAGAATAAATAACAAAATCTTCACTTTAAAAATATAGACGTATATCCACAAGAAACAACAGCAAGTGGGAAACCTTGACTTAGTCAAATGGACAAAGCAAAGAACCAGTGAATGACTCTAACAAGACAGAAATATGTGAACTCTGAACAAGAATTCAAAATAGCAGTTTAAAGGAAACTTAGTGATCTCCATTACACAGAAAAACAATTCAGAAATTTATTAGAAAAATTTTACAAAGATTAAAATTTTTTATAAATCAAACAGAAATTTTGGAACTGAGAAAGATTTGCTGAACAGAAAGAATCATTAGAGGCTCTCAACAGGAGAATGGATCAAACAGAAAAAAAAATCAGTGAGCTCAAAGACGGGCTATTTAAAAATACACAGAGGAGAAACAGAAAGAATGAAAAGGAACAAAGATCACCTACAAGATACAGAAAATTATCTCAAAAGATCAAATCTAAGAATTATCAGTGTTCAAAAGGGAGTTCTAGTCTTCACTGTCTGGCTTGTTTTTTTACTGAATGTGTTCACTTAGAGAGTCTTTGCAATTTATTTATTGTTTTTGTATCTTTTTTTTTTTTGTACCATGTCACTGCCTGTTTTTCAGCACTACATAATATAATGCCTAACTATAATGCAAGGGGGTAGAAATCTTATTCAAGAAATAATAAAAACTTTCTAAAACTTGAGAAAGAGATAAAATATCCAGGTATAGGAACGTTAGAGAACAAAGCAGATTTGACCCAAAAAAGATTACTCCAAAACATGTAATAATCAAACTCTCAATGGTCAAGGACAAAGAGAGGATCCTAAGAGTGGCAAAAGAAAAGAAGCAAACAATGTATAAAAGAGCTACAATTCGTCCGGCAACAGACTTCTCAACAGATACCATACAGGTCATACAGGAGGAAGAAACCATATAGGAGGATGAGGGATAACATGTTCAAAGTGCTGAAGGAAAAAAACAGCCACCCAAGGATACTGTATCCAGCAAAGGTATCCTTCAAATACAAAGAAGAGGAATAAAGTCTTTCACAGACAAACAAAAGCTGAGAGAATTCACTAACACAGACCTGTCTGACAAGAAAAGCTAAAGAGAGTTCTTCAACCTGAAAGAAAAAAACACTAATGTGAAAAAACAAAACATGTAAAGGTATACAACCCACTAGTAAAATTAAGTACGTGGACAAACCCACAATACTCTAATACTGTAATTGTGGTGTAGTGCCCACTCATAACTCTAGGATGAAGTCCAAAAGACAAACCTACCAAAAACAATAGCTACAGCATTCTATTAAGAAATAGGCAATATAAAAACATGTAAATTGAGACAAAATAGTCAAAATGTGGAGGGAATGGAGTTAGAGTATAGAGGGTTTTTCTTTTGTTTTCATTCTTTTCTTTGTGATCTAAAGTAAGTTGTCATCTCATTAAAATAACTGCTTGAACCTATGTCTTTTTAAGTCTCATGGTAACCACAATGCCAAAAACTATAATATATTCACTACAAATAAAAAACCAACAAATTCAAACATACTACCAGAAAAAAAATCACTTAACTTCAAAGAAAGACAGTAAGAAAGGAAGAAGAGAGGAATTACAAAACAACCAGAAAACAAGCAACAAAATAGCACTAGTAATTCCTCACTTAATAATACTGAATGTAAATACACTCAATTCTTCAATTAAAATGGCGCGAGTGGCTGAATGAATACAGAAGTAAGGCCCAACCATAAGCTAACCACAAAAAACCCACTTCGCCTATTAAGAACACGCACAGACTGGAAGTAAAGGGGTGGAAAAGGATATTCCATGCAACTGGACACCAAAAAAGAACGGGAGTAGCTATACTTATATCAGATAAAACAGGCTACCAGTCAAGACTATAAAAAGAGACAAAGAAGGTCATTATATAATGATAAAGGTGTCAATTTAGCAAGCGGATATAACTATTATAAGTATCTATGCACCCAGCACCAGAGTCCCAAGTATAAAAAGCAAGTATTAATAGATCTAAAGGGAGAGATAGACTGCAATACAGTAATATAGGGAACTTAAATACCCCAATCCCAGTATTGGACAGATCATCCAAAGAGAAAATTAAAGAAAACATCAGAATTAAACTACACACTATGCCAAATAGGCCAAACTGACATTTACAGCACATTTCACCCAACTCCTGAAGAGTATTCTTTTCATCAGTATATGGAACATTCTCCAGAATAGACCATATATTAGGTCATAAAACAAGTCTCAACAAATTCAAAAGGCAGAAATCATATCAAGTATCGTTTCTGACCATAATGGAATAAAACTAAAAATCAGTCACAAGAAGAACCTCAGAAAACACAAAAAAATAATAATTAAGCATGCTCCTGCTGGGCATGATGGCTCATGTCTATAATCCCAGCACTTTGAGTGGCTGAGGTGGGGTGATTGCTTGAGCCCAGGAGTTCAAAACCAACCTGGGCAACAAGATTTCACTTTGTTGCCCAGGTTGGTCTCAAACCTACAAAAATTCAAAACATTGGCTAGGCATGGTGTCCTATGCCTGTGGTCCCAGCTACTTGAGAGGCTGAGGCAGGAGGATCGCTTGAGCCCAGGAGGTCGAGGCTACGATGAACCATGTTCACACCACTGCACTCCAGCCTGGGCAACAGAGAAAGGCCCTGTCTCAAAAAACAAAACAAACAAAAAACCAACATAATCCTGCAGGACAAATGGGTCAACGATGAAATTAAAAGAGAAAATTTTAAATTTCTTGAAAGAAACGAAAATGGAAATACAACATACCAAAATCTATGTGATAAAGCAAAAGCAGTACTGAGAGGGAAGTTTATACCAATAAAACAATATGAGAAAGACTTCAAATAAACAACCAAACAATGCACTGCAAGGAACTAGAAAACCAAGGACAAACCAAACCCAAAATTAGTAGAAGAAAAGAAATAACAAAAATCAGAGCAGATACAAATGAAATTGAGGCCAAAACAGTCAATACAGAAGTCAATGAAACAAAAAGTTGCTTTTCTGAAAACATAAACAAAATCAACAAACCTTTAGCTATACTAAGTTTCATAAAAGGAGAAAGGTCAAATAAAATCAGAAATGAAAAAGAAGATATAAAAACTGAGACCACAGAAATATAAAAATCATTACAGACTATTATGAACAACTATATGCTAACAAATTCAAAAACCTAGAAGAAAAAGATAAATAAATTCCTGGACACATAGAACCTACCAAAATTAAACCATGAAGAAATAGAAAACCTCAACAAACCAATAATGAAATCAAAGCCTTAATAAAAAGTCTCTCATCAAGCTGGGAGTGGCAGCTCACACCTGTAATCTCAGCACTTTCAGAGACCGAAGCAAGCGGATTGCTTGAGCTTAAGCTCAGGAGTTTGAGATCAGCCTGGGCAACATGGCAAAATCTCATCTCTACCAAAATACAAAAAATTAGCCAGGCATAGTGGCACATGCCTGTGGTCCCAGCTACTAGGGAGGCTGACATGGTAAGACGGCTTGAGCCCAGGAGGCAGAGGTTGCAGTGACCTATGAACACACCACTGCACTCCAGCCTAGGCAACAGAATGAGACCCAATCACACACAGACACAAAAAGTCCCCCATCAAAGCAAAGCCCAGGACTTCATGGCTTCACTTCTGAATTCTACCAAACATTTAAAGAAAGAATAACAATTCTACTCAAAGTCTTCAAAAAACTGAAGAGAAGGGAGTACTTCCAAACTCACTCTATGAAACCAACATTACCCTCATACCAAAACCAGACAAGGACACAACAAAAAAAGAAAACTACAGGCCAATATCACTGATGAACATAGATGCAAAAATCCTCAACAAAATACTAGCAAACTGAATTCAACAACACATTAAAAAGATCATTCACCATGATGAAGCGGGATTCATCCCAAAGACACAAGGATAGTTAAACATGTGCAACTCAATAAATATGATACATCACATTGAAAGAATCAAGAACAAAACCCTATGACCATTTCAATTAATGCTGAAAAAACGTTTAATAAAATTCAACATCCCTTTAGGATAGAAACCCTCAACAAACTGGATACAGAAGAAGCATACCTCAAAATAATAAAGGCCTTATATGGCAAACCCACAGCTAATATCACACTGAATAGGGAAAAATTAAAAGCCTTTCCTCTCAGTCTGGAACAAGACAAGGAGGTCCACTTTGATGCAACATAATATTGGAAGTCCTGGCCACAGCAACTAAGCAAGAGAAAAAAAATAAAAGATAACCAAATTGGAAAGGAAAAGGTCAATTTAGCCTTATTTGCATACAATATGATCTTAGAAAAACCTAAAGACTCCACCAAAAACTGTTAGAACTGATAAAAAAATTCAGTAAAATAGCAGGATACACAATCAACATACAAAAATCAGTAGCAATTATATATACCAACAGCAAACAATCTGAAAAAGAAATCAAGAAAGTAATCACATTTACTATAGCTACAAAGAATATAAAATACCCAGAAATCAATTTAACTAAAGAAGTGAAAAATCTATACAAGGAAAACCATAAAAGAGTGATGAAAGAAATGGAACAGGACATTAAAAATGGAAAGAAATCCATGTTTGTGGATTACAAGAATATTGTAAAAATGATACTACCCAAAGCAATTTACAGATTCAATACAATCCCTATTGAAATACCAATGCCATTATTCACAGAAATAGAAAAAACAATCTTAAAATTTTGACAGAACCACAAAAGATAACAAACAGCCAAAGCAAAAAGAACAAAGCTGGAAACATCACACTACCTGACTTCAAAATATACTACAAAGCCATACAAACAAATCAGCATGGTCTTGGCATAAAAACAGACACACAGACCAATGGAACGAAGCAGAGAACCCAGATATAAATTCACACATTTACAGTCAACTCATTTTCTACAAAGGTGCCAAGAATACACAACATCCACAGAGAAAATAAACATCAGAGTTAAACTACACACTAAATAGGCTAAATTGATATTTACAAAACATTTCATCCAACTGCTGAAGAATACACATTCTTTTCCTCATCACATGGAACATTCTCCAGAATAGACCATATATTCTGAGAAAAGGACAATCTCTTCAATAAATGATGCTGGGAAAACTGGATAACCATATGTAGAAGAATGAAACTACATAAGTATCTCTTACCATATACAAAAAAAACATATCAAAATGGATTAAAAAATCTAAGACCTGAAACTACGAAAAGAAAACAGTAGAGAAATACTCTAGGACATTGGTCTGGGGAAAGTGTTTTTGGTCTAAGATCTCAAAAGCAGAGACAACCGAAGCAAAAACAGACAAATGGAACCAGGCTAAAAAGTTTCAGAAGAGTGTGGTGGCTCACACCTGTAAGCACAGCACCATGGGAGGCCGAGGCAGGAGGATCACTTGAGCCTGAAAGTTTGAGACTGGCCTGGATAACATAGTGAGACATAGATCTATCTCTACACAAAATAAATAATTTAAAAAATGTTTTTAAAGCTAAAAAGTTTCTGTACAGCAAAGGAAACAATCAATAAAGTGAAGAGACAACCCACAAAATGGGAGAAAATAGCTACAAACTTATTCATCTGACAGGGAGTTAACAACAACCAGAATATATAAGAGGTTCAAACAGCTGGACAGCAAAAGAGCAAATAATCTGATTAAAACATGGGCAAAATATCTGAACAGACATTTCTCAAAAGAATACATACAAATGGTCAACAAGTATATGAAACAATGCTCAATGTTACTAATCATCAGAGAATTGCAAATCAAAACCACCATGATATATTATCTCACTGAAGTTAAACTGACTTTTATCAAAAATACAGGGAATAACAGATGCTAGGGAGGATGTGGAGAGAGAAGAACCCTTGTATACTGTTAATAGAAATGTAAATCAGCACAGCCACTATGGAAAACTGTATGGAGGATTTCTAAAATGCGAAAAATAGAACTACCACAGGATCCAGCAATTCCCCTACTGGGTATATATTCAAAAGAAAGGAAATCAATATATAAAGGAGATATCTGCATTCCCATTTTTTTTTGTAGTACTATTTACAATAGCTTAAATATGAAATTAGCTTAAGTGCCCATCGATTGATAAACGGATAAAGAAAATGTGGTATGTACACAATGGAATATTATTCAGCCATAAAAAAGAACAAATTGTCATTTGCAGCACCATGGACACAACTGGAGGGCATTATGTTAAGTGAAATAAGCTAAGCACAGAAAGACAAATATCACATGTTCTCATTCATACATGGGAGCTGAAAAAGTAGATGAAAATAGTGAGTACATTGGTGGTTACCAGAGACTGGGAAGAGTAGGAGGGTGGAGAAGATGAAGAGGGGCTGACAATGGGTACAAAGAACAGTTTAACAGAAGAAATAAAACCTAGTGTTTGATAGATTGGTAGGGTGACTATAGTTTACAAAAAACTACTAAATATTTCAAAATAGCTAGAATAAAATAATTTGAATATTTATAAAAAATATTTGAATATTTCACTACTTAAAGGTAACGGACATCCCAATTACACTGATTTGATCTTTACAAACTATGTGAGTGCATTAAATTATCACATGTATTCCCAAAACATATACATTACATATCAATACAAATTTTAAAGTAAATTTATTTTAAAAGGAGACTTTCCCTGGCACAAATTAAAAGTCAGTATCACTGTCATTTCTTTTTTAGAAAAGTAAACAAAAATAAATACAATGAAAAATTATTAAAATTTTAGTTAGATTTTGTTGAAGGGTATGAGAGAAATAGGCAAGTGTTAAAAGGGTGTTAAAGATATACGAGTATCAAACAGACTCTTGGCTATCACAAGCAGATGAACTAAAAGAAAACTGGCAAACATAATAACTTTCTTACAATACTATCTAATGTTTAGATTTAGGGGGTACAAATCCAGTTTTGTTACATCGATATATTACATAGTGGTGAAGTCTGGGTTTTTAGGGTAGGCATTACCCAAATAGTGTACATTGTACCCATTTATCCAATGTTTTTAATACTGGATCAGGATAGACCTAAAATATCACCACCTAACATCAGAAGTATGTATTACATGCTTTAGGCAACATTAGGTTAGCTATGATGATGCCATATTAAAATATTTATGTAAAACATTATTGCTAACAAAGATGTTCATGACACAGTAGTAGGTATATTACTGCTGTATAACCTATTTTTATGAAAAAATATGTACACCTCTTTTAACAGAGAAGGCAGGACTCGAACTCACATCCTTCAACAATTATATCTAGCTTGAATTTTAATAATATTGTACTTGTAGGCATAAAGAAACTCTGGAAGAATATAACCGATAACTTTGGTGTGTCTCTGGACTTGAGATTACAGGTATTTTTCCTTTTGCTGATGTGAAATTTCCTTTTGCTGTGCAATAGATTTTCTAATTTTTCTAAGAAGCAACTATTAGCCACCTATTCCTAAATTGAATTTGAGCTCTTTGGTCATTCTGAGAGGAGAGAAACCAAAGAATAAGAAAAGATGTAAGCTTTTTTGTGCTTTAAAAAAAGGAAATATACTACTAGTATTAATATAACTATTAATTAGACCAATTACAACAATGGTCAGAAAATTTATCATAAAAATAAAGCAATTTTTAATGATGCTCATATTACTATCAAAATATGTGACAAATGGCCAGGCGTGGTGGCTCACGCCTGTAATCCCAGCACTTTGGGAGGCTGAGGCAAGCGGATCACAAGGTCAGGAGTTCAAGACCATCTTGCCTAACACGGTGAAACCCTGTCTCTACTAAAAATACAAAAAAATTAGCCGGGCATGGTGGCGGGCACCTGTAGTCCCAGCTACTCAGGAGGCTGAGGCAGGAGAATGGCGTGAATCCGGGAGGCGGAGCTTGCAGTGAGCCGAGATCGTGCCACTGCACTCTAGCCTGGGCGACAGAGCAAGACGCCGTCTCAAAAAAAATATACATATGTGTGTGTGTGTGTGTGTGTGTGTGTGTGTGACAAATATGTTATCTACAGAATAACACACAACATATTTTATACTTACTTTGTCTGCTGTGAATGAAGGAAAGTATATGTACTATTTACTTAATAAAGACATCTAATTTATAAATCAGAAATAGGTAATCACTAGCCTAGTAGGATATAAAAATAGATTATATTTAAATTTTTTCCCAGTTATTCAGCAACTACACAGTTATTCCACATCATGTCTCCTTGAGGAACAGATGCAAGACCAGTTGCCTCTATTTGTACATTAGGCAACTGGAATGCACTCAAACTACTTTGGAGGATAGCAAATTCATTCTTAAAAATAAACCAACTGGAATACTGCTAAATATATTATCTGTAAATGGAATCAGAATTCTAGGTGCATTGTTTAAAAAGAAAAGATCCCTCAGAGAGGATGCAAAACCAAAAGAAATTAATAGCATTCTTGATATTTATGCTCAATTTCAGAAACTTAAAATTCCGCATTGTCTGCATTAGAAAATACATTTAGACAGCAAAATATATCAGAGAAAAGATGAAAATTTGGTTTGAGATTCCAACTGTAATTAGGGTATACATAATTTATATTTAATATTTATTCAGATGTGCAAACACATAATAAGAAAAACTAAAACTCTGCATCATAAAAAGTTTGATTAAAAATCTGAGACAATAATATTCACTACTAAATGAACCCAAATTGAAAAGATAATAGATAGATATGGAATAAAAATAGGAATTTTTCTATTATAGTGCTTAGAATGAATCACTTTTAAGGACATTAAATTACCATGGCATTGTTTTACACCTATGTTACTGATTATATGAAGTCATATTATTTTTCAGATTAACCGGAAGGTAAGTTCAATGAGGGTTAAGGGCTTTTCTTTTGTTCTCTGCTATATATACAAAGCCTAAAATAATATTCAGAGTAAAAAAAGATAATTTATCTTTTACAGAAAAGTCACCACCAAGCAATGATTTCAAGCACCACTTCATAGGACTTGAGAACCAAAACAGTCTAATGGGCATATTTAATTCTACTACATTAAAAACTCATGGTTTCAAAATTAACAAATTTCTAGTTACTTATTAAATGAATTAAAACACAAAAAATTATAATCTCCCTCCTCCACCAGAAGACAAAAAGCAAAACAAAATTTAAATTCTCAGGAAAATAATATCTACAATAACTTTTTAGCAAGAGTTCTGTTTGGTAAAAATGTGAGAGAGGGAACAAGATAATATATATCCAATTTCTTATATTAATAGATATTTAAGCTATTTACTTTCAATCTGAAAAATGGCAAGCTAGCAGATAAGGAAAAAATTCTACTCAATTAGGTAATCATCTTATACTGAAATGATGCACTTTAAATTTCTGAGAAAACATTTATTCTAAAACATGGTGAAAATTCAGACTACAGCCATCTGTGTTTGTTATTTGGAAGCCAATTATAAAAATGTTAACATATGTAGTCACAGAAATAGTTGCAAGATTTACTGGAAAGATATTATGTCCATATATAATTGCCTTTCAAAACTGGTTCAGATTTCAAGCAAATGTCTTATCCTGACCAGACAATGAATAAATGACTTAATACAAATAACTTATTCCTTAAACTCAAGATTTTTTTTTTTTTTTTGAGACAGAGTCTCACTGTTGCCCAGGCTGGAGTGCAGTGGCGCGATCTCGGCTTACTGCAAGCTCTGCCTCCCCGGTTCACACCATTCTCCTGCCTCAGCCTCCGGAGTAGCTGGGACTACAGGCGCCCGCCACCACGCCTGGCTAATTTTTTGTATTTTTAGTAGAGATGGAGTTTCACCATGTTAGCTAGGATGGTCTTGATCTCCTGACCTCATGATCCACCTGCCTAGGCCTCCCAAAGGGCTGGGATTACAGGTGTGAGCCACCGTGCCCAGCCAAACTCACTATTTTTAACTTAATAGACGATCATTCTGAATAAAACAATGAATTTTCAAAATGCTGTAAAAAATATGCCAAGTTTTGGCCGGGCATGGTGGCTCACACCTGTAATCCCTGCAGTTCGGGAGGCTGAGGCGGGCGGATAGCCTGAGGTCAGGAGATGGAGACCAGCCTGACCAACGTGGTGAAACCCCGTCCCTACTAAAATACAAAAATTAGCCGGGAGTGGTGGTAGGCGCCTGTAATCCCAGCTACTCGGGAGGCTGAGGCAGTAAAATCCCTTGAACCTGGGAAGCGGAGGTCACAGTGAGCCGAGATGGCACCACTGCACTCCAGCCTGGGCAACAGAGTGAGACTCCATCTCAAACAAAAAAAAAGCCAAGTTTTTATAACGTCAATTCAAAAAAATCAACTATTTGGAATCTCTTCAGTTTCTTGAGTGTTCATTGTTCATTATGTGCCAGGCACCGTGCTAGACATGTGTCAAAATATATGATCTTAACAGTAGGACCCTTTAGTCTACTATTATTTAATAACAGTCTCTCATTTCATCAAGTTGTGAGAAATAAATGAGATAAAAGTTAATACACAATTTCACAAACTCAACAGTCCTATATATATTTAAGGAGGTGGTATGGGAACCTCCCTTGTCCTGATTTCTTCATAGAAGGCTTTCCAAAAGAGATGTGGTTGTAGAGTCTTACCTGTGAAGAAAATAACCTGGCATATGTCAGGTAGTAAGTAGTTTATTTATTCAACAGATATTTATTGACTGCCCATCATCCATGCAACTTTGTGCTAAAGTAAGACATGTAGTGAGGAATAAAAGAGATATAAACCCTACTCTCATGAATTGTAATACAGATGGGAAAAACAAATTAAATATAGATAAACACAGAAATATATCATCTCAAGTGATAAAAAGTGCTTTGAAGAAGAAGGTACTAGGAGAGACTCACACAGAAAAGATTTAATTTGAATGGGGTTGTGTGGGAGAAGTCAGGAAATGTTGAAAGAATGTGGAAACCAAGATTTAAAGATGAATATGGGTTATCTGCCGAAGATCATAAGCAGTAAAGAGCAAAATAAAATGGAACAACAGTATCTGACTCAAAATCCAACTTTCCATTATACCATTTGCTTTCCATGCATTCTCATCTTGCTTTTCATTCATCTGTCATTATGAAACAAATATACTCGAGAGAATGGTACAAAATATTACTTAAATGTGTTACCTAGTTTCTCCAGTATTCAAAAATAGCGGCAAATAGAGCTGTTTTTTGTTTTTGCTGTAGAAAAGTTAAGAAATACCAATTAATTCTAATTATGATGACTATATATACTCGTCAATGCTGCCTTTAAACGTTTTTAGTATTCCTTAATGAATGATAAACAAGAATGCTAATACAAACAACTACAACAAAACTCCAGTAGCCTAACTAGGGAAATAAAAAGATTATAACAATTGTCCCAAAGACCATTTGTAAATGAAGCTGAAGTAAGGCAACTGAAAGTAAAGAGGACAAAGGCAACATTTTAAGGATGCTCTAAAATATTATTAAATATCACAAAGATACAAACTGTCGGAAAATAACAGTGCCAAACAGGCCTGAGGGAATCAGGAATGGAAAAGACCACAGGACTTTACAGTATTGAGTGACCAGTCCAGTTCTACTTATAGCCTATAATCTCACTTAATTTTTTTTTAAATAAAGGTTTTGGACCACCGTCATGTCTAAAAAGAAAACAAATTCTTCAGCTTAAGGAACCATCTTAATGTTGCATATTTTAACACAATTTCACTGCTTGCCACATAGTAGACACAAATGTTTATTTGTTGGAAAATAATGTTTCAAAAAGAATATGTGCTTTGGGAAGCTAAAGTGGGAAGATCACTTGAGGCCAGGAGTTTGAGGCCAGCCAGAACAGCGTAACAAGTTCCATCTCTTAAAAAGGTATTTTTTTTTTTTAAATTAGAAAGGAGTGGTGGCCCACACCTGTGGTCCCAGCTACTTGAAAGGCTGAGGTGGAAGGACTGACTGCCCAGGAGCGAGGCTGCAGTGAGCTAGGATCACATCACTGCACTCCACTCCAGCCTGGGCAACAGAGTGAGACCCTATCTCAAAAATAGTAGTAATAATAAAATTAAAATTATTTTAAAAACCAAGGTGATATATCAGGTCCATGGTTACACTATTGCACAACTATGCAATGTAATAACATGTAGCTGTCAAAAATAATGTTTTCAAGTCAGTGTGGTGGCTCATGCCTGTAATCCTAGCACTTTGAGAGGCTGAGGCTGGCATACTGCTTAAGCCCAGGAATTCGAGACCAACCTGGGCAACACAGTGAAACCTCATCTCTACAAAAAATATAAAAATTAGCCGGGCATGGTGGTGCAGGCCTGTGGTCCTAGATATTTGGCAGGCTGAGGTGGGAGGGTCACTTGAGCCTGAGAGGTGGAGAATGGAGTGAGCCAAGATCATGCCACTGCATTCCAGCCTGGGTGACAGAGTGAGATCCTGTCTCAAATAATAATAATAATAATAATAATAATAATAATAATAATGCATTCCAGCCTGGGTGACAGAACGAGACCCTGTCTCAAATAATAATAATAATAATGTTTTCAAAAAAAATCTTAATGAGCAAAAATGCTCTCAACATAAACTTGGGTAAAAAAGAACAAAGCTGCATATATAGAGTAAGATTTAAGTAACGTTTTACTTATGCATAGAAAAAAAAGAATAGACAACAACAAACTATTCAAAATCACTACTTGTAGGTTATAACACAACAGGTAATTGTTTTTCTCTTTGAAAGATCTTTACTGCCTGCCTCCCTCACACAACTCTAAAGAATATTCACTAATAAAATTATCGTGGGCCCATATGCTAATATCACTATTTTTTAAAGGATATATACAACTACATACCTACTAGAAATCTTATCCCTAAAGAAAGTGCTGTTTAGATGTCACCTATCTCTGCTTCATTTTACAGTCATCTCAGTTACTGCTAAAAATGAACAGTGAGAAGAATGGCACTTTGCCCCTAACGTTATCTACCCTAAGTATATTATTAAATTTAATCCCATTAAAAATAACAAATAACACTGCACAGTTTATGTAAAGGAGAATGCCCAAAGCTAGGTATATTTGTAACAAACAGACACTCTCTCAACAGCATAAAATGCATGCCAGTTTACCATCTGAGGTTAACTCATTTATAAACCTACATTATACATTATTCCCTTTTATATGGATATATTTTTGCAGGAAATATTTACTATAAAAGAACTGCTGCATCTGGTCAGTATAGCGGTCCATGTTGATGGACATCAGGTATCCATCATCAGCTCCCATGGACATCTGTCAGAGATCATTTATGTGATGAAATCAGGCATGTAATAAACACATGAATATCAGTTTGCTTTTGACTTCACTCCCTCTTCTTACTCCATTCCTGAATGTAGTCACTACTCCCCAAGGACTGACCTTGGGATCATGATCTCTGCATATCTCTAAACTCTTGGCATGTGCTGTACATCAGAACAGAAAAAAACAGCACAGTGGCAGTATTTTTTTTTCTGAAAATAGTTTTATTATGGAAACAAAATAAGGAGGGTAATTAGGCATGAAATAATTTCATTCTTGATAAAAGTATATTGATTATTACAAAATTTGAAGTGTTAGTTTATAGCCCAAATCTTTTAAAGAATTTGTGTCTGCTGAAATGAACTTTCCTCCTTTGCAAAGATGCAACTTTAGTTACAGGAGGAACATATTTAATCTAAATACACATTGTCATAGATAAGACTCAGAGGATAATATATATAAAGCTAACTGTACTCATCTGTGTTAAATAGCTATACAAAGCTACTAAGTTAAAATATGAAAGGGTTGTTTATGATACATTTCAAACTATAAGTTTGGAATTCTTGTTCCTTTGTGATACCATTATTCTACTAAATATAGTGATTAGAAGTCCAGTGTACCTCTTATAGAACAGCACATAGGATTAGATACGCCAAGATTAAAATGTTGCATATTTTAGGAAACTCAGAAATAATTCAAAGATGCTTTTATGCTAAACTCAGCAAATTTTGTTCCAAAATGTCTTTTTTATTATGAAAAACAAGTATAATGTTCAGACATTAACGTACAGAAAATAGTTGCCATATATATTCCTTTACAATTTTCACACCTATTTAAAGTGTTAATTCTACACATTTAAAAACAAAATAATGAGATCCTGTTTCAATAGGAAATTGCCAAATTTTACTTGCAACTTTTTGTAGCTATAATTCTAATACACATTGGGATCTAAAACTATTAGTAAACAGCAACAATAGAGACCACATATTTTTTAAATTGGGCAAATGAAAGGAGAATATATTGAGATGTAAATCAGGAAGTAGTTATTCGCGTTACAAAAAGTTTTTAAATATGCAGATTAATTAAAAACATATACCCTTTAAATACTAAAGCATTTAAAATAAGTTTAACAAAAAAGGCAACTTACATACTTTTTAAAACCCCATCAGTTGTGTAAAGAGAGGCACTACTTTTATCCACAAAAAGCATCAACATTTTTTAACAGTTCAAAAATAGGAGTCCAAAACAACTGATTTATCAGAAACAAAACAATACAATGGCTATTCACAGTGTAAGAAATTAAATCTATTTTGTTAGAGCATGTTTTTCAGTCTCAATTTATAACACACTTTGACTTCCATTTCTGCTTTTCCTTAAATCAATCTGGACTGTGTGCAAGAATGCCATAACATGAAGCTATTAGCAATCTGGGTTAATGTTCTACAAAAAAATATGCTGTCTATATCCACAGAAAGTAATGAAGAAGTAAGTTAGTGCTGAAGTACAATGCATACTCCTTAGGTTCTAAAACTCTATCAGTCCACAGAAAGCACCAAGATACAGATGCCAAAGTTAGAAAAAATACAAAGCAGCTCAGAATCAATATCATATATCTTATTCAAGGTAAATTTTATGTTAGATTGTTTGTCTGGCATTTGGGAGGCTAAATTAATTTAGGAGCTAGAAATCCCATCTCTACTTTTTTTTTTTTTTTTTTGAGACGGAGTCTCACTCTGTTGCACAGGCTGGAGTGCAGTGGTGCAATTTCGGCCCACTGCAAGCTCCGCCCCCTGGGTCCATGCCATTCTCCTGCCTCAAGCCTCCCGAGCAGCAGGGACCACAGGCGCCCATCACCACACCCGGCTAACTTTTTGCATTTTTAGTGGAGACGGGGTTTCACCGTGCTAGCCAGGATGGTCTCGATCTCCTGACCTCATGATCCACCTGCCTCGGCCTCCCAAAGTGCCGGGACCACAGGCATGAGCCACTGCGCCCGGCCTCCATCTCTACTTTTAACAAAGATTTGCTTATTACTGAATTAAAGTTGATAGTGAAAATAGCATAGTGAAGACTCTTTTTTGTGTTTATTGATGAGGAAACATTACTAAAATTTTCTTACGGAAAATGAGGAAATATATAATAATTTTTTGAAAATAAAAAGTAAACTTAGAAATAAATTCAAGGCGGTTGGGTGCAGTGGCTCACACCTGCAATTCCAGGACTTTGGGAGGCTGAGGTGGGCAGATCATCTGAGGTCAGGAGTTCGAGACCAGCCTGGCCAACACAGTGAAACCCCGTTTCTACCAAAAATACAAAAATTAGCCGGGCATGCTGGCAGGTGCCTGCAATCCCAGCCACTCGGGAGGCTGAGGCAGGAGAATCACTTGAACCTGGGAGGCAGAGGTTGCAGAGAGCCAAGATCGCGCCACTCAGTGGTAGTATTTATAACAGCAAAAACTGGAAACAACCCAAATACTTACTGACCTCACAATGGATACTGATGTAAATTCCTATAATGGAATACTATGCAGATGTGAACATGCTCTACATGATACTGAACAAAAGGCAAATCACTGATGACTTCATATGATACCATTAAGTTCAAGCACAGGAAAACTAGTATGTTGTATGTGTATATATATGTGGTATAGAAAAGCAAGGAAATAAATTTAGAACTATAGGTACCTCAAGTGGTGAGGGGTTGGGATTAGATGAGGAAAGGTTTCAGATATATTCGTATGTGTATGCTTCTTCAGCAGCGTGATAGGTACAGAGGTGTTCTTTTTATCATCAGTCTTTATACATACATTTTACATATATTCTTTTTTAGAAGAAACATTTAAGTATTTTTAAAGTATGTAGAACTTCTTTCTGAGGGAACTGGTCAGTGGTCATAGTTTCTCCCATCCATGACACCCCTGCCTCTCCTCCCACCCTAAGTTTGATAAGGAAAGAAAGGTCAATCAGTTAGATTCTTCTCTTAGAATTAGGGAACAAGAAGGTACGAAGCTATCCAGAAAGATAACATGAGGAGATTCATCTTATACAAAGGATTCTAAAATGAGCGCGTCACGCAATAATCATATCAATCTACAGATACTCCTAAAATCATCTATAAAGTACAATTTACATAATCAACCTACGAAACATGTTACAGACTATAAAACACTTCTCTTTGTATTCAACACAGTCAATTTTCCTTCCGGCATTGAATCATCCCTATTCCTTCAGTTCCACACCAAGTAAAGTAGCTGGCTTAGAAGAGGTCGTGATACATAATCACAGTATTGTAGAATCAAGTGAAGTGGCTATGTTAGTGGGTCCTAAAGTTTATTGCTCACTGGGGATCTTTACAAAAAATAGTGAGGCCTGACACCCCAGATTTTCTGATTTTGGTATGGGATGTAATGTAGGCATCAAAAAAATTGTAAAGCTTCCCAGGTGTTTCCTATATGCAGCAAAATTTGGGAGCCTCTAGGCTAGATGATTACTGTACGAGTAGATGTATTTCTATGATTTATATAATTTTTATTTTCCCCTTCTTTCTTTTTAAAGTATATTTACTGGGGCTGGGCACAGTGGCTTGCGCCTATAACCCCAGCACTTCAGGAGGCTGAGGTGGGAGGATCACTTGAGTCCAGGACCAACCCATGCAGCATAGTGAGACCCTGCCGCTATAAAAAATAATTGGGCATAGTGGTGTGTACCTGTAGTCCCAGTTACTTGGAGGCTGAGGTGGGAGGATTACTTGAACCCAGGAGGTTGAGGCTGCAGTGAGTAATGATCATGCCACTGCACTCCAGCCTAAGTGACAGAGTGAGACCCTGTCTCAAAATAAATAAATAAGGGTATATTTAGTAGGAAACAATTCCATTGGATAGAACAGATTTGGAGACTCATCCCATAATTTTGGTCATGTGCAAACTGATATGTAGACAAGGAAGCTGATCTACAAACAGAGGAATATAACACACTGTGAAAGTGAGAGAAAAAAATGGAGAGAATGGCACCAGTTTCCAATGGCTTTTCAGTTTCCACGAGGCCCAGCTATACACTGACCTTCCTCTGAAATCTCCACATCTTTACAATAACCCTCTCTTTTCTCTCCTTCACTTAACTAGTTTTGTTCTGTTTTGGAACAAAAGAGCCCTACTAGAATTAGACTGCTTACACTTGGCTATTTTAATCAAGTAAATATTTTATATTAAAAAAGAAACACATAATGGTTTTTACTTCATTTGTACAGCAATAACATATAACTGCCACTTGGTGGCAGCATACCTATCTTAAGATGAGGTGTGTGTGTGTGTGTGTGTGTGTGTGTGTGTGTGGGCAGGGGGTAAAGAAGTAACATTAGAAGTTAACAATGACAAACACACATTCTTTAACAGTTTTCCACTACTGTTAGGATAACATCCACACCATTTTAAATGTCATATGTGGCTCCTCATTATCTGATCCCTAGTTCTCCAATCCCATTTTCTGCTATATAGCTTAATCCTCTATGCTCCAGAATGACAATTGATGATAATGACTGGCACTTCTTGAACACTTCTTATAGACTGACAGTGTTCTCAATGTTTTAGACTTATTAGTGAATCCTCACAACTACCCCAAGTACCAAGGCAGGTACTACTATTGCTCTCATTTTCCAGAGGAGGAACAGAGGAAAAGAGAGGTTACGTAAATTCCTGATGTCAAAAAACTAGGAAATGGCAGTCAGGATTTGAGCCTAGACGGTCTGGTCCAGTCCAACCTCGTAACCACTAAAATTATCAATTCAAAATCTTTGAAAAATTCCATTTAGATGTCTAATAAGGAACTTCTAATAAAAAATGTACAAAACTGATTTCACAATCTTGCCTAGGTCAACAACCGAAACCTTGACCACATTTTTCTTAGTAGTAACAGAAACCTTCTCTTCATGCTCACTATCCTTTACCTTTCAGATCCAGCCAGTCACCAAGTTCTGCTGATTTTACCTTCTAAATATTTACTGATGTATCCCCTCTGTTCCTGCCTCACTGTCTGTCATTTGTCCTTTCAACAGCCTCGTAAATGGTTTTATCCTCCTCAACCTATCCTCTACACAGCTGTCAAATACATCTATCTAAAATGCAAATCTAGCTAACCATTATTCCCCAGCTTAAACACTCATCAATAAGCCAGGTGGGGTGGCTCATGTAGTCCTCAGTCAGGAGGCTGAGGCAGGAGGATTGCTTGAGCCTGGGAGTTCAAGTCTGCAATGATCTATGATCACGCCACTGCACTCCAGCCTGGGTGAAAGAGTGAGACTCTGCCTCTAAAAAATATATAAAACACAAAAATACCCCTCAATAATAGATCCCCACAATCTACAGGATATAATTCAATCTCCTTAACATAGATTCAAGGATTTTCAAGATGGAGCCCTAGCCTGTAGTCTCATTTCTTGCCACATCTTGCTAATAGCTTTATACTCCAATAATACCAAACAAGGTAGGTAATACAACACCTTCCCCAAAACAAGTCAAACGATTCCACATCGCTGTGCGTTTTCCATTTTGTCTCATTCTTCTGGAAGCTTCTACTCACCTTCCACTCCCTTCTCACCTGGGCAGTTCCTCCCCATTCTTTAAGGCTTAATTGAGTGTTTATCCATCCAGAAAGCCTTCCCTAACTGCCAAGATAGAATCAGATATCCCTCTTCTGTGTTTTTCATGGACCCAGAATTATATTACCCATTGTGTATTTATAATTATCCCTTTATGTGTCTGCCTACTAACTAAACAATGCTTATGCTCGGCAGAGTCCATGTCTTTCATATCCTATCATCTTAGTAAAGTGCCTAGCAAGTAGTAAGTGCTCAATCATATTTACTGAATGAGTAAATAAATAGCTCCCTGTAGTTCACTCTGAATACTTACTATATCGTGATTGACTTTCTACTCTACTCGAATGTGCAAGTATCAGAGGCAAGCTTGTGACTATCTCTGAATTCCCACTGACTTGCATAAAGTAGAGGCTCAAGTAAATATTAAGTTATCTAGGATTTGATCTGAAAGACTGAAAAGAACGGAGTAGAGGATTAACAAAATGAAAAGGGTGTTTTAAGATGAACGCAGTGACAATATATAGGATGAACCAGAGATGAATAGAGGCAAGGGAACTAGATAGATGAGGGGATGTGGGCCTGATTTTATTGGACTGCAATATTAGAATAGAAAGAAAAAGGTTAAGTGGGAGACAAATTTTTTTATTTTTATTTTTTGAGATGGAGTCTCACTCTGTTGCCCAGGCTGGAGTGCAGTGGTATGATCTTGGCTCACTGCAAGCGTGGGAGACAAATTTTTAATTTAAAAAGTAGGATGTGGTTATGAGTATATAGAATAAAGGAAAATAATCACAGAATAATTCAAAGGATCTTTCAATCAAGATGCTTTCTGAATATATTAATAGGTACGAACTAAACTACTGAGTCTAGAAAATATGATGATACATGAGACAGAAAAGAGAAAACTGGCTGGGCGTGGTGGCTCACACCTATAATCCCAGCACACTGGGAGGCCAAGGTGGGAGAACCGCTTGAGCCCAGGAGTTCAAGACCAGCCTGGGCAACATGGCAAAACCCTGTCTCTACAAAAAATTTAAAAATTAGCCAGGCATGGTGGTGAGCCCCTGTAGCCCCAGCAACTTGGGAGGCTGAAGTGAGAGGATCAATTGAATTCAGGAGGTCAAGGTTGCAATGAGCCGTGATCATGCCACCACACTCCAGCCGGGGCAACAGAATGAGATCCTGTCTCAAAAATCAAAGAAAAGAAAAAAAAGGAAAAAAAAAGAAGATAGAAAGAGAGTGAGATAGAGAAAGAAGAGAAAGCTTAGAACATTAAAAAAATTTAAGTACAAATCCTAGAAAAAAAGTAGACAGACTCTCCTGCCATACAATTAAAATCCTGAGGCCTATTAAAATTGCCTACCTTATTTCACCCTTTGAATTTATTAAAAAATTACATATTCTTCTCAACTAAAAAAAACCCTCAAATTATCTTTTCTTTTTCTCAAACTTTATTACAAAAATTACTAACGGTTGTTTAAAGTGGAAAAGTGAGAGTTCTCTTGTTGAGTCATTAGAAATGCTCAGATATGAATTTTCATTGTGAAAGGAATTTATACAAATTAAAATTAAATATTATTTTGGCAAATATAAAAAATTTCACACCAAAAGTATTTCCAGTATTTTTAAGTTGTATATGAATAGAAGAGTTTCTGTAACTTTCAGCCAAAACTCATTATTTCATATATAAACTCCTAGTAGATATTTCCTAATGCAGTTTTAACATATTTTCTAATACCTTGCCATTTAGAAGAAGATCTACTAATTTATTTGGCTCTCAAGAAATGGAGTAGAGGATATAAATGGCATAAGAATTAACTGAGATCTCTGCCCCATGCCCACTGCAATCCCCACAAGGTCTCCTTCACACACAAAATTTGATCCATGATACACATGGAGAACTACTATTTCAGTTATAATTGATCCCTGTCACTATCTTCTCTGAGGAAACAATAAGGCAATACTAACTTGAATAAAAGTGAGACCCTAGCCCGGACGCGGTGGCTCACGCCTGTAATCCCAGCACTTTGGGAGGCCGAGGCGGGCGGATCACGAGGTCAGGAGATTGAGACCATACTGGCTAACACAGTGAAACCCCGTCTCTACTAAAAATACAAAAAAAATAGCCAGGCGTGGCAGCGTACACCTGTGATCCCAGCTGCTGGGGAGGCTGAGGCAGGAGAATGGCGTGAACCCGGGAGGCAGAGCCTGCAGTGAGCCGAGATCGCGCCACCGCACTCCAGCCTGGGTGACACAGCAAGACTCTGTCTCAAAAAAAATAAAAAAAAAAGTGAGACCCTCGAGGAATAAATACAGCCTAATCACAGAGCCCACAATGAGCAATCCTAGTAAACAACAAGGAATTTTGTAGTGTGTCCAGTACTAATAGGAGAGAGAATCTAGATTTTATATCCTATTAGTTTTTCAGAGATCTGTAAATCAGAGAACCTATGAAATCAATCTTTACAGATTAGGACTTTGTATAGTAAAGTTGATTATAGTTCTGAATCATCAAAACAATAATCTTGGGGGCTTCAAGAAATTATTTCTTAAAAGGGGGAAAAACCCTTAGATTTTTACAGAGAAACTTTCAGACCACACAAAAATCTCAGATAACAGTAAACCACAATAAGAATCTTAACTCTGATGGTAACTGAAAACAAACACTACATTGTTAATGAACAAGGAGGAAAAAGGAATTTTACATACTACAAAAGAATCCATAAATTTATTTTTTTATTTTAATTTTTTTTTATTATACTTTAGGTTTTAGGGTACATGTGCACAATGTGCAGGTTTGTTACATATGTATCCATGTGCCATGTTGATTTCCTGCACCCATTAACTCGTCATTTAGCATTAGGTATATCTCCTAATGCTGTCCCTCCCCCCTCCCCGCACCGCACAAGAGTCCCCGGAGTGTGATGTTCCCCTTTCTGTGTCCATGAGTTCTCATTGTTCAATTCCCACCTATGAGTGAGAACATGCGGTGTTTGGTTTTTTGTCCTTGCGATAGTTTACTGAGAATGATGTTTTCCAGTTTCATCCATGTCCCTACAAAGGACACGAACTCATCATTTTTTATGGCTACATAGTATTCCATGGTGTATATGTGCCACATTTTCTTAATCCAGTCTATTGTTGTTGGACATTTGGGTTGGTTCCAACTCTTTGCTATTGTGAATAGTGCCGCAATAAACATACGTGTGCATGTGTCTTTATAGCAGCATGATTTATAGTCCTTTGGGTATATACCCAGTAATGAGATGGCTGGGTCAAATGGTATTTCTAGTTCTAGATCCCTGAGGAATCACCACACTGGAAGAATCAATATCGTGAAAATGGCCATACTGCCCAAGGTAATTTATAGATTCAATGCCATCCCTATCAAGCTACCAATGACTTTCTTCACAGAATTGGAAAAAACTACTTTAAACTTCATATGGAACCAAAAAAGAGCCCGCATCGCCAAGTCAATCCTAAGCCAAAAGAACAAAGCTGGCAGCATCACGCTACCTGACTTTAAACTATACTACAAGGCTACAGTAACCAAAACAGCATGGTACTGGTACCACAACACAGACATAGATCAATGGAACAGAACAGAGCCCTCAGAAGTGATGACGCATAGCTACAACTATCCGATCTTTGACAAACCTGACAAAAACAAGAAATGGAGAAAGGATTCCCTATTTAATAAATGGTGCTGGGAAAACTGGCTAGCCATATGTAGAAAGCTGAAACTAGATCCCTTCCTTACACCTTATACAAAAATTAATTCGAGATGGATTAAAGACTTAAATGTTAGACCTAAAACCATTAAAATCCTACAAGAAAACCTAGGCAATACCATTCAGGACATAGGCGTGGGCAAGGACTTTATGTCTAAAACACCAAAAGCAATGGCAACAAAAGCCAAAATTGACAAATGGGATCTCATTAAACTAAAGAGCTTCTGCACAGCAAAAGAAACTACCATCAGAGTGAACAGGCAACCTACAGAATGGGAGAAAATCTTTGCAACACACTCATCTGACAGAGGGCTAATATCCAGAATCTACAATGAACTCAAACAAATTTACAAGAAAAAAACAAACAACCCCATCAAAAAGTGGGCAAAGGACATGAACAGACACTTCTCAAAAGAAGACATTTATGCAGCCAAAAAACACATGAAGAAATGCTCATCATCACTGGCCATCAGAGAAATGCAAATCAAAACCACAGTGAGATACCATCTCACACCAGTTAGAATGGCCATCATTAAAAAATCAGGAAACAACAGGTGCTGGAGAGGATGTGGAGAAATAGGAACACTTCTACACTGTTGGTGGGACTGTAAACTAGTTCAACCATTGTAGAATCCATAAATTTAAACAAGGAGCCTAAGCAAAACTACTCCTGAAATAATGTTAAATTTTTGAATACTTTGAATATTGAACACTTTTGAATACTGTTAAACCCATGCACAAATCAACCAAAACTTTATGCAGTGTACCTAGAAGGGTACTAAGTGTTGTAAGTTACATTTTGGTGATGACTAAGACAAAAAGTAAAAGGGGTGTCAATATGACAACAAAGACATCTCATACTGAATTAGCTACAGACCCGCCATGTTCACATACTAAAATGACAGGTCTTTTCATTTTTGAACACTAAGTTACTTTTTTCTCACAGTGTAAATGGACTGGCAATGATCAAGCCAAAAATCCAACAGATGCCCCTTTAACCAACTGCATGCACTTGTAAAACAGCTGGTCATGGAATGGAATCACTCACTGGCCAACAAAGAAATCAAACTTCAGCATCATGCTCTTATCAACTCACCAAGAACCTATTATTCAAAGGAAGCAACAATTTAAATTTTGGCAAAGCCCAAAAAGCCTAAAAAAAATATATATGGAAGATAATCCCACCGGGGATATGTATTTCTACCCATTCCTCTCTGGCGCTTGAGTGCACACGCTCTCTCTCTCTCTCCACTTATACAGAAAGGATATATATATATGTTTTATATATATATAATTAATATGAGATAAAAGAAGTTGGTAACAACCCAATTAAAAAATGGGCAAGGGATATTAATATACATTTCTCTAAAGAAGATCTACAAATGGGCTGGGCACAGTGGCTCAGGTCTGTAATCCCAGCACTTTGGGAAGCTGAGGTGGGCAGATCACCTGAGGTGAGGAGTTCAAGACCAGGCTGGCCAACATGGTGAAACCCTATCTTTGCTAAAAATACAAAAAAATTAATCGGGCGTGGTGGTGGGTGCCTGTAATCCCAGCTACTGGGGAGGCTGAGGCAGGAGAATCACTTGAACCCAGGAGGTGGAGGTTGCAGTGAGCTGAGGTTGCACCACTGCACTCAAGCCTGGGCAACAAGAGCAAAACTCCATCTCAAAAAAAAAAAAAAAAATCTACAAGTGGCCAAAAAGCTCATTAAAAGATGATACTCAACATCATTATTCATTAGGAAAATACAAACCAAAACCACAATTAGAAATCACTTAATATTCACAAGGATGACTATAAAAAAAACAAAAAACATCTTCCTTCCTTCCTTCCTCTCTCTCTCTCTCTCTCTCTCTCTCTTTCTTTCTTTCTTTCTTTCTTTCCCTCTCTGGCCCAGGCTACAATCTAGTCGGCTTGCTGCTGCCCGCGCCGCGGACTGCCTGGGACTGCCGGCGCGCGCCACCGCTGCCTGCCTTTTCTCCTTTGGATGCAGGCACGCATTCGCCATCTTGGCCACGCTGGTCGCCAGCTCCTGACGCCGAGTGCTCTGCCCGCCTCAGCCTCCCGAGGTACTGGGACTACAGACGGAGTCTCGCTCACCCAGTGCTCGGTGTTGCCCGGGCTGGAGTGCGGTGGCGTGGTCTGGCCTCCCGGCAGCCTCTACCCCCCGGCCGCCTGCCTTGGCCTGCCAGGGTGCTGGGATTGCAGCCCCTGCCCGGCCGCCGCCCCATCTGGAAGGTGGGGAGCGCCTCTGCCCGGCCGCCCCGTCTGGGAGGTGAGGAGCACCTCTGCCCGGCCGCCCCGTCTGGGAAGTGAGGAGCGCCTCTGCCCGGCCGCCCCGTCTGGGAAGTGAGGAGCGCCTCTGCCCGGCCGCCCCGTCTGGGAAGTGAGCAGCGCCTCTGCCCGGCCACCCCGTCCGGGAAGAAGTGAGGAGCGCCTCTGCCCGGCCGCCCCATCCGGGAAGAAGTGAGGAGCGCCTCTGCCCGGCCGCTCCGTCCGGGAAGAAGTGAGGAGCGCCTCTGCCCGGCCGCCCCGTCCGGGAAGAAGTGAGGAGCGCCTCTGCCCAGCCGCCCCGTCTGGGAAGTGAGGAGCGCCTCTGCCCGGCCGCCCCGTCCGGGAAGAAATGAGGAGCGCCTCTGCCCAGGCGCCCCGTCCGGGAAGAAGTGAGGAGCGCCTCTGCCCGGTCGCCCCGTCCGGGAAGAAGTGAGGAGCGCCTCTGCCCGGCCGCCCCGTCTGGGAAGTGAGGAGCGCCTCTGCCCGGCCGCCCCGTCCGGGAAGAAATGAGGAGCGCCTCTGCCCGGGCGCCCCATCCGGGAAGAAGTGAGGAGTGCCTCTGCCCGGCCGCCCCATCCGGGAAGAAGTGAGGAGCGCCTCTGCCCGGCCACCCATCGTCTGGGAAGTGAGGAGCGCCTCTGCCCGGCCGCCCCGTCTGGGAAGTGAGGAGGGCCTCTGCCCGGCCACCCACCGTCTGGGAAGTGAGGAGCGCCTCTGCCCGGCCACCCACCGTCTGGGAAGTGAGGGGCGCCTCTGCCCGGCCACCCACCGTCTGGGAAGTGAGGGGCGCCTCTGCCTGGCCGCCCCGTCTGGGAAGTGAGGAGCGCCTCTGCCCGGCCACCCATCGTCTGGGAAGTGAGGAGCGCCTCTGCCCGGCCACCCATCGTCTGGGAAGTGAGGAGCGCCTCTGCCCGGCCACCCTGTCTGGGAAGTGAGGAGCGCCTCTGCCCGGCCGCCCCGTCCGAGAGGAAGTGAGGAGCGCCTCTGCCCGGCCGCCCCGTCCGAGAGGAAGTGAGGAGCGCCTCTGCCCGGCCGCCCCGTCCGGGAAGAAGTGAGGAGCGCCTCTGCCCGGCCGCCCCGTCCGGGAAGAAGTGAGGAGCGCCTCTGCCCGGCCGCCCCGTCCGGGAAGAAGTGAGGAGCGCCTCTGCCCGGCCACCCATCGTCTGGGAAGTGAGGAGCGCCTCTGCCCAGCCACCCACCGTCTGGGAAGTGAGGAGTGCCTCTGCCCGGCCGCCCCGTCTGGGAAGTGAGGAGCGCCTCTGCCCGGCCGCCCCGTCCGGGAAGAAATGAGGAGCGCCTCTGCCCGGGCGCCCCATCCGGGAAGAAGTGAGGAGCGCCTCTGCCCGGCCGCCCCATCCGGGAAGAAGTGAGGAGCGCCTCTGCCCGGCCACCCATCGTCTGGGAAGTGAGGAGCGCCTCTGCCCAGCCACCCACCGTCTGGGAAGTGAGGAGCGCCTCTGCCCGGCCGCCCCGTCCCGGAAGAAGTGAGGAGCGCCTCTGCCCGGCCGCCCAGTCGGGAAGAAGTGAGGAGTGCCTCTGCCCGGCCGCCCCGTCCGGGAAGAAGTGAGGAGCGCCTCTGCCCGGCCGCCCCGTCTGGGAGGTGAGGAGCGCCTCTGCCCGGCCACCCATCGTCTGGGAGGTGAGGAGCGCCTCTGCCCAGCCACCCATCGTCTGGGAGGTGAGGAGCGCCTCTGCCCGGCCACCCATCGTCTGGGAAGTGGGGAGCGCCTCTGCCCGACCACCCATCGTCTGGGAAGTGAGGAGCGCCTCTGCCTGGCCACCTATCGTCTGGGAAGAAGTGAGGAGCGTCTCTGCCTGGCCGCCCCGTCTGGGAAGTGAGGAGCCCCTGTGCCCGGCCGCCCCGTGTCTGGGTAGAAGTGAGGAGCTCCTCTGCCTGGCCACTCCGTCTGGGAGGTCTACCACGGAGGCCAGAAGCAATGTGGGGGCTGGACGTGGTGGCTCACGCCTGTGGTCCCGGCACTCTGGGGGGCGAGGCGGGTTGATCACTTCGGGCTAGGAGTTCGAGACCAGTCTGGCCAACTTGGCGAAACATGAAGAATACAACAGACAAACCAACCAACCAACTCAATGACAACAAAACAGGTCTACCCTGGAGTCATACTCTAATTTTTTCTATTTTCCTCCCTTTCTGATCCTTTATCCCACTTTCTTTTTCTTCCTCTTCCTTCTCCCTCTTCTTTGTCAAATAGAGGATTGAGTTATTATCACTGATCCATATAAAGTCCCTCTCTCATTTATTTTAACTCCCACCCCCATTTCTATTCCCCGACTTCCCATGTGCAACCTTCCTAATATGTTTGATACGCATCTTTTTGTTTGTATGTATTTTTAGAAAATGTTTATTGTTTTTGTATGCAAAAAAAATTAATAAAAAAAAAGAAAAAAAAAAAAGAAAAACAGGACACTTTTGTCATAATAGGAAGAAACAAAAGATAAGTTTTAGAGATGTTGTTCCTAAAAAGCAAGCATGGTTTCACACCCTTTACTAAATGAAGTTAAGGGTTGATGTTTCACTTTTATTAGGAAGTGTCCTAAGTTGGCTAAACATACGTTTGTCAAGCTAAGTCAAACTCAAATTTCTCCTGACTTCCTTTCAGGTTTACAGGCACAATGAGTACAGTGCTCACACCATTAGTACTCAATAGACATTTAATCTTGCATTTGGGAAGCTCCTGGTTAGTAATAACAGAATGAATGAAAGAATAAATCTGTACAACAAACCCCCAGGACACAAGTTTACCTATGTAACAAATCTGCCCTTGTACCCCTGTAAACCAAAAATAAAATTCTAAGACCCCCCCCAAAAAAAAAAAAAAACAAAAAACAAAACAAACAAACAAAGAACCAGAAAACGCAAGTGTTAATGAGGTTATGGGAAAATTGGAATGTCCTATATGTTGCTGATGGGAAGGTAAAATGGTACAGTCACTATGAAACAGTTTGGCAGTTCCTCAAAAAGTTGAAATATAACTACCATATGACCTTGCTCAGTTCTACTACTAGGTATATACCCAAGAGAAATGAAAACAGGTACTCAAATACATCCATACAAATGTTCATAGCAGCACTATTCACAATAGCCAAAAGATAGAAACAACCCAAATGCCTATCAATGGACAAACAAATTATGGTATATACATACAATGGAATATTATTCAGCCATAAAAAGGAATGAAGTACTGATATATGCAGCAAAATGGATGAACCTTGAAAACATACTAAGTGAAAGAAGCCAGACACAAAGGGTCACATATGATTCCATTTATATGAAATATCTAGAACTGGTAAATCCAGAGAGTGCGTTGGTGATTGTTAGTGGCTAGAGGGAAGAAGCAATGAAGAATATCTGCTTAATGGGCACAGGGTTATATTTTGAGATGAAAAAATGTTTGGGAAGTAGATAGAAGTGGTAGTTGCATAACATTGTGTTACGCCACTGAACTGTTCACTTTAAGATGGTTAATTTTTCTTATGAGTTTCACCTCAATTAAAAAAATAATTATAGCTTCTTTATATTTAGCACCTAGAGAACTCAAAAAGCTCCCAACCATTATTTCATTTATCCTTCAAAACACCTGTTGAGATACACATCATAAGATTATTCCAACAGACAATAAGGCACAGAATTTGTGATCATTTAAATAAATGTTTGCGGCCAGGTGCGGTTGCTCACACCTGTAATCCCAGCACTTTGGGAGGCCAAGGTGGACGGATCACAAGGTCAGGAGTTTGAGACCAGCCTGGCCAATATGGTGAAACCCTGTCTCTACTAAAAATACAAAAACTAGCCGGGTGTGGTGGCAGGTGCCTGTAGTCCCAGCTACTGGGGAGGCTGAGGCAGAAGAACAGCTAGAACCTGGGAGGCAGAGGTTGCAGTGAGCCGAGATCGTGCCATTGCACTCCAGCCTGGGTGGCAGAGCAAGACTCCGTCTCGAGGAAAAAAAAAAAATGCTTGCTAAGTAAAAATTCATAGCTGCAGTTGTAGGCGTTCAAAAATGTTGGTTGAACAAATGAACAAATAAATGTCTCCAAAGTCCTAGTGCCATTTCTACCAGGCCAGATAGCATTATAAATTCTCTTTCTCCCTCTCTCCAGCACACACACACACACACACACACACACACACCCACACACACACACCAGACACCAAACCACTTTTATAAATAAGTTTTGAAAAATTCCGTAGCTTTTCCAAATTAAAGTTTTTAAATGGATGTTAAACAATTACAAAGTGACTAATCTTAATTTTAGTGGAATCTTACTAAGAAATGAATATAATGTCCCTTATTAACAATTTACCATAACCTTTTCTAGCTATATTAGAGGAAATTCACTTACATTTCAATATTCAGTAGCCTATAATATATACTTTGTAGTAATAGTTTAGCTTTTACTAAGAACCTTTTTATTTATAAAATAAGAGATGTTTTTGTTTGAAAAAATTTTTGTTCCATTCTTGTCATATTTCAATCACTTAAATGTATCCTATCTTTTTCACTTCCTCTTTCCATGAGCTATCATTCAAATTTCAGTTTCACTGACAGGGCATCACATTCCTTCCTCCACATTCTCTCTCTAAACACCATGTTTTGCTTCATTCCGACAAAGCCTAAGCTGGGTGCAGTGGGTCACCCCTATAATCCCGGCACTTTGGGAGGTTAAGGCAGGAGGATCACTTGAGCCCAGGAGTTCAAGACCAGCCTGGGCAACATGGTGAAATCCCATCTCTACAAAAAAATTTTAACAATTAGCCAGGTGTGGTGGTGCACATCTGTAGTCCCAGGTGCTCAGGAGGTTGAGGCAGGAGGATCACTTGAGCTCAGGAGGTCGAGGCAGGCTGCCACTCCAGCCTGGACAACAGAGCAAGACCTCGTCTCAAAAAAAAAAAAAAAAAAAAAAAGCCTGAAGGTCATGAATTAGTTTTAAGTCACAGGCAGTGCACCATTGCTGCAATAAATGTTGATGAAGGTTTCAAACTGCTGCATCTACTCTGAATGCTAAGTAAGCTCAGCCACATGTAAGTATGAAAAACTAGAATGCTTAAAACAAGAAGGGAAAACACTTTCTTAGCTGTGGAACAAAGTATCTGAAACATGCAAAGAACAGTTTTACAGCACAACTAGCTTTGGCTATCACAGTGGAAACAGTAACTGAAAAGTCCTGCTATCAATAATCAATATACAGCTTGCATGGAGCACCATCCTTTTTTTTGTACATAATTGGAACTACTCTTCACACTGAAAATGCTTGTTAAACAAAAGTCATGTAATTACAAATTACTGAATATAACAGGCAATAGTTTTTTACAATTATTCAGCAAATAATGCCCATTATATAAAATACTTAATAACTTTAAAAAGTATACCTACTGCAAATTTACAAGAGTAATAATTTTATATTAAATATACAACTGTCCTCTATTTAATTCTGTTCACTTAAATTACAATACTTCCTTAAAGTGACATGAATAATTATACTTGGAAAAAAATGAAGTCATTTAAAGTGGAGTTAAAATAGTTTGGTTCAACACAAGGACAACCTATGTAGTGCCATCCCCGTCAAAACACTGTAGAGGGAGTTAGCCCAGCTCTGAAAATATTTACTTAATACATAATGCAGTAATGTCTTACATCTCCCAGGGTCATGCTTCTTGCAACATCAATACTGAGGAAATAGCCGAGGACCCAACAGTAAACCAAAACAACCAACAAGCAGCAGAAAAACTAAATTGCCCTAAAGCCCACTGGGCAGGCTCCACTGGCCTGTGTTTTTGTTTTGTTTTGTTTTTTGAGACAGAGTCTTGCTCTGTCACCCAGGCTGGAGTGCAGTGGCACAACGTCGGTTCACTGCAATCTCCACCTCCTAGGTTCAAGTGATTTTCCTGCCTCCACCTCCCCAGTAGCTGGGATCAGTACCCGCCACCAGGCCTGACTAATTTTTCTGTATTTTTTAGTAGAGACGGGGTTTTACCATGTTGGCCAGGCTGGTCTCAAACTCCTGACCTCAGATGATCCACCCACCTCAGCCTCCTAAAGTGCTCGGATTACAGGTGTGAGCCACTGCGCTCCACTGGTTTTGTTTTTTATACTTTTTTCTTTTTAGAGATGGGGTTTCACTACATTGCCCAGGCTGATCTAGAACCTCTGGGCTCAAGCGATCCTCCCACCTCAGCCTCCCAAAGTATTGGGATTACAGGTGTGAGCCATCACACCCCACCTAAGGTCTTTGTTGTTTTTTTTTTCTTTTTACATAGTATTCTATCAACCTCAGTTCTGGGTTCCTTAGTTGTAGCAAACCTAAAACAGCAAATTAGGAAAAGAGGCAGATGAGGAGTAAGAGCATAGCAATAAGAACTAACAGCAAAGGAAAGAATAAGAACAACAAAAACAGAAAGGAGATCTATAAAATGTCTAACGATATAATCCCAACCATATAATACACTCTGCACTGAACAATTACAATTCCAGGCCTATGCTAAAATAGGAAACCTAATTATTCTGTGCCTCATTTTCCTGTTCTGGATATGGTCATACACTATAATATGTGTTTAATATGATGTATTTGATAAGCCTTTATATTTTTTTAAAAATGGCATTTGAGGCTGAGTGCAGCAGCTCATGCCTGTAATCCCAGCACTTTGGGAGGTCGAGGCGGGCATATCATTTGAGGGCAGGAGTTCGAGACCAGCCTGGCCAACATGGTGAAACCCCATCTCTACTAAAAATACAAAAATTAGCCAGGCGTGGTGGCATGGGCCTGTAATCCCAGCTACTTGGGAGGCTGAGGCAGGAGAATCACTTGAACCTGGGAGGTGGAGGCTGCAGTGAGCCAAGATCCTGCCACTGCACTCTAGCCTGGGAGACAGGCTGTCTCAAAAAAAAAAAAAGGCATTTGAACATTCTTTTCTGGTCATAAAAGAGATATATTGTATCAAGAATTTGGAAAATACTAAAAGTATAAAGAAAATTAAAATTGCCTGTAAGCCACCACCCAGAGATAGCCACGATTTACATCTTGGTGCTTTTTTTCAGGTGTCTTCATATTTAAATATGTACATATACCTTTTCCTGGTAACTTTTTTCTTTTTAACCTGGCATTATTTGTGGGCATTTTCCGCACTCAAAAAGCCTTTGTAGAATTATTTTACATACCATAATTTATTAACCCATTATTACAGATTTGGGGTAGTATAAAACATTTTATACAGTATACTATACATTATACTGCATACATGACAAACTATTTAAAAAGTGATCATTTATAAGGTTTAGATACAGAAAGGGAATTTTTCAATGGAACTGTTTACCAACAAATTACCCCCAAAAAGATTTGTAAGTTGTGGTTTGTGAAACTAGATTATCAAATACAATACTTCAGTCCAGGGAACAAATGAGACACTTGGATAATGAAGTCTCAGATAAACTTTGGAAAATGATCATTTAAAGTTGTTTCTGATGCCAGCAATATGGATTTCACATTAAGAGAATTCTAGATTACTGTTATTAAATTACAGCCATGCTAGCAAAGTAACACTTATTAATGACTCATTAATCATTCTGCTCATTCGTTAAGCAAATATGTATGAATAACTACTATTTGAAAGGCATTATATTATGGTGCATTAATATCAATAGTAAGAGCTTTCTTAGTGATTCTATAAAATGAGATAGTAGCATTTAAAACACTTTAACAATATGTGGAAAAATATCCCCCAAATCCTACTGCATGCAGCTCATCTCTCTTTGTACTTATCACCCAGAGTCTGTCTCTCCCACTAAACAGTGAGCAACTTGAGAGAAGACACTGTCACCACCTCTAGGTATAAAATAGGGGTTCAATATAGGTTTGCTGAATGACATTATAATCCAGAGTTTTTCAGTTCTAATCTGAAAGCACACGTTTATACAAATGAAATAATGTATATACTATTTTTGATAATGCCCTTTTCACACTACTTTTCATATTCCTATCAGTCTTCATAATCGTAATGGCTTTAAAATATTCCATTATATTTATATAACTTAGAAAATGATTCTCTTCATGTTGTCTTTAAAAGTTATTTTCAGGGTTTTTGTTTGTTTTTTGAAACAGGATCTCATTCTGTTGCCCAGGCTGGAGTGCAGTGACATGATGATAGCTCACTGCAGCCTTGAACTCCTGGGCTCAAGTGATCCTCCCACCTCAGACTCCCGAGTAGCTAGGACTACATACAGGCACACACCACCACACTCTGCTATTTTTTTTTTAATTTTTTGTATAATCTCACTATGTTGCCCAGGTTGGTCTTGAACTCCTGGTGTCAAGCGATCCTCTCACCCCAGGCTCCCAATGTCAGCATTTTTATATTGTATAGCTAATGTTGCAGCAAACATACCTTGCCTTACAAGTCTCATATATTTATATCTTACTGGAAAAAGGGCTAAATTCTAAAAGAAGATACTCTTTTACAACAAAAATTCACCTTAAACAGGTTTTTACCCCATACGTAGAATTTTGAAAGGCAAAGAAACACACAAAGAAACTAGAATTGTATTTTGCCAAATCAACTACAACTGCAAGCAATTTAAATTAAATCCTCTATTATGAAATGTGTATGTCCAAAGTAAACCATGTTTTGTAGGACTGCTTCACATATATTTAGGAAAGATATTTCTGGGGGCAGGCAATAAAAATAGTGAGGTAACAGACAAATAAGACATCTAATCAGATCTTCAATGCTTCTGGAGGGGCACACACTTCACCTCCACTACTTCCTTAGATGCATAGAGCTTGCTCAGCCCCTCATTATTGCACAAGTGTAAGCTTTGGCTTCTAAAGATACCCTGATTGCCCTTTCCCACCATTTATAGATTCGAAAGTAAAAATTTACCTGGCTATATACAAGCATTTAAACCTTGATCTTAAATAGAGGGAGCTTATAGGAAAGTCAACTATATTTTAGAAATATGAAGCTAGTTTTTACATATATATTCATTTAACAAACTTGTATTGAGCTTCTATCACTGCATCTCTGCGGTATGGCCCTTCATTGATAATAAATCACTAACCTGGTTTCCTTTGTTTATGTGCGGAGAAGAGAAAGGAAGAGAGGAAAAACGGTTACCTGTAATACAATTTTTTGTCCAAGTATGATTGCTAACAATTATCTCTAAAAAGAATATAATCTATAAAAGAAGATTTCATTGACGGGAGGAAGGGGGCTTTTGAGCCCAGACAAAATATATGCTCAAATATGTAATTTTTAAAAGAAATATGCTACGCAGCTTATATTCTGTATATGTTAAATTTCTCATGAAGCCCAATGAACGATGCCTGTGTATAATTGTGTATTGTATTGTTTGCTTTACAGGCTTTTCCATACACGTACACACACATACACACACGCACAATCAGAATTCGCCAGAGAGATATATAACAACTAAATTATTTAAAGCAGGCATTCTATAGGTGTTTGCATATGGAACCTTTCGGTCCCCAGAAGTTCCACTCACAGACTGCATTAACATTCCATACGACACAAAAGCGCATGCCATGACAAAGACCTTCAAGTACAAACATACAAAGACACGCTTCTAAAAACGCCCCTAAAGCCAAGTTCACAGCTGGCACTTGTGGCACACACAAGCCACTGCTGAGACAGCTGTCACAGGCCAATCACACACACCCAAGAGTGCCAGCGTGCCACCTAAGGCAGACAAGCTGATGATCAGCGCACAAATCCCCAACCCAATAAAGAAAAGCTCTAAATCCCCACCCTGGAAAGCACAATGCCTGCACCACCCAGAAAACTCCTTAAAAAAATGAAAGGTCGGAGGTTTAGAAGCAACTAAACACTAGTTTACGGCAATACAGTAAAAGGGGAGTTTTATTTGGACATTCACGAGAAAGGAGCCACAATATTCAATCCTCACGGAAGTATTATCAGCTAGCACAAGGCTTTGTCCCCCATTTGGAAAAAGGGGAAAGGAGGAGGGCGAGGAGAGATGCAGACCCTGAGACCCTGCAGCACCTCCCTCTCGGGCAGTGCACTGGGGCTGCGGCGAACTCCGCTTCCCAGGCCCCCTCCCACCCCGTGCTAGCCACCGCCTCCCACCGCAGGCCCGGTTGCCTCGGGCTCTCCTACCTTGGCTTTGCCGGCCTCCAGCTTCTTCTGTCTCTCCTCGTCCTCCATGGCCTCTGCAAGGAAGGCAGGGGAAAACGGGGTTTGAGGGGTGGTCGGGGATAGAAAGGAAAGCTCGGTTTGGAGGTAGGTGGGACGGCAAGCTCCGCGGCCCAGAGAGCCGAGCCAGTCCGGCGCTCCCCCGCCCGAAGTGGAAGCAGTCTCCGCGCTCACTGGCGGATCGTCCTCAGCCGCACGGGAAGCGCCGTCACCGCCGCCGCCGCCGCCATCTTCGTCTCCACGTAAACACACGGCGAGGCGGGAGGGGCTGGAACGTCTGTCCGCGCAGCCGCCTCGCGGGCAGGTGCGCCTGGGGTCCCGCCCCGGCCCAGCCGTCAGGGGTCAGCCCTTGCCAGGCCTGGGACCTGCCTCCGACCGGCGAGGACCCCGCCGTAGGGAGCGCCCTTCCCTCATATCAACGGCTCCCAGGTGGTGGCCGAGCTGAGGGGTAGGAGAGACGGAGTGTGCCAGAGGCTCCTGGCCGGACCCCCACCCTCCGTCCGAGGAATCCAGTGCTATTAAAACATGAGTTTGTTTGTTTTTTTTTCCTTCAAGTTACAAAACTAACACATCTAATGGCGAAATTGGCGAACACCTAAAAGCTCCAACGGAAAAGTTCCGGGGGTGGGGGGTGGCCGGGGGGGCGGACGCCAGGTTTTTTCTACCTACATTAACTGCTTGACTAAAGGAATTATGAGAGCAGCTAATTGCTCTTATTACTTCCTTAGCCTGAAAAGTCCCTCCCTCTTTCCTCCACTGGTTCCCACTCAATCTCCGGTTCATCCTTCTAGTCCCATCGCACACGCCGCCTCCAAATGGCTTTTCTGACCTCCTGTTCCCTCCACGGCAACCGTGACACATCCAGTCAAAACTTAGTCCCCTCCCCCCACTCCTTCGGGCTTCCCTTTAACAGTAGTGTTCTGAAAGGAGCCTGAGCTTTAGAACCTCGGTTAGGGACAATGCTAGACTACACTAACTTTCTAGCTTTAATGACAAGTTACCTATCTATCCTCCCTGAGCCTACCTGGAATTTTTGGAAGGGTTGTTAATATATGTGACTACCCTGACATATCAGAACGTCCTGAATAATGTCAGCTTTATTTCTCCTTGGACTTCCTTTAAGTACCCTGCACCATATTTTAATAATTTGTGTGCGTCTTAGTTCAGCTCATACCCCCAGCTCCTTGATGACAGAGACTCATCATGAGTCTTGCTCATCTTGGCTTTACTAAAATGACCAGGACAGAGCTCTGCACTCGATAAACGCTTTTCGGGTTGAATTGAGCAGTGTTTGTAAATTTAGCATTACTATCTTTCCTTGTTTCCCCTACATGTGCTCCCTCAATCCTTTGTGTTCTTCTCCCTACCCTCCAATGCTCACATCCATTCCTGGAGTGAACTACACATTTTAATGTCTCTGGTTGATTACTCAGGTTTATCATGTTTCTCCGTTGCTTTGAGGTAGGTTGGACTGAAAAACTAGCAGTTGTGAACAAAAAATAGGCTAAAATGATTTCAAGCGTAGAAGTGTTGTTAAGTGAAAAATTGAGGTTAAAAAACAAAAAAGGAGAGACTAAAGACCTTAAGTCTACCACAAACTGAAGATGAGTTTTAAATAGCCCTCATTTAGAAATCTTAGCTTTAAAAAAGATTTTTTTCTTAAGCTCCGTAATGCATACATTCTGCCAACTTCTAACAGCCAAGTGCATATTGTCCTGTTATCTCAACCTGAATTAGGAACCAGGTAAAATTAGACATTTTATCATAGGGATAAAAGAATTGAGGCAATAAGTGATTTACTTAGTTACCCATCAAATTAAGAGTAAGGACTAGAACTAAGTGTTCTAATAGTGCAGTGATTTAAATACTGCCTGGATTGAGGGATTATGTGTGTAGATGCTGATTGCCTAGGAGGGGGAAGCCCCAGGGTATCTGAAGCTATTCCTGTTTGTTAAAGGATACTGCTTTCTCGGTGACTAAATAAGTCAGCTGTTTGTATGTGCTGAGAATGTTCAAGAATATCTTCCAAAGCAACAAGATTATTTCAATGTTTCCTTCACTGATAGCAGCCAATCATATACATGTCTATTTTACATAATGGGTGCCCGATCAATGTTGAAAGATTTGTGTTAACTTCTATTAGAAGGGCAAGCATTGGGCACTAGTGCTCTGACTCTTCCTTATGGCACCTATTCTGTCATATCTCGTCATACCAATCATTAATTCATGTCATGTCATTCACTTATTCAAGTGTTTCCTTCGGAAGATATTTCAGCAAAGACTTGAAAGAGATGAGGAGGCTGGGCGGGGTGGTGCACACCTGTAATCCCAGCACTTTGGGAGGCTGAGGGGGGGGCGGATCGCTTAAGCTCAGGAGTTCGAAACCAGCCTGGGCAACATGACAAAACCCTGTCTTTACAAAAAAAAATATAATAATAATACTGGATGTGGTGGCGGGAGCCTGTAGTCCTAGCTACTCCAGAGCCTGAGGCGGGAGGATCACTTGAGCCCGGGAGGCCAAAGCAGTGAGCCCAGATTGTGCCACTGCACTCTAGAGTAAGGACCTAGACAACAGGTGACACTGTCCCAAAAAACAAGGGGGTGGTGGGTGGGGAGTAGAGAGCCATGGAGATAGTTGAGGGTGCAGCAAATCCAAAGAAAGGCCCTCAAGGGAGACCATGATGGACCTTCTCAAGGAAGAGTAGGAGGTGAGGGTGGCTAGAGTGGAATAAGCAAGGGAAATAGTAGGAGATGAAGTCAGAGAAGTAACAGGGGGCCAGATCCTGTAGAGTTCTTTCTTTCTTTTCTTTTCTTTCTTTCTTTCTTTCTTTCTTTCTTTCTTTCTTTCTTTCTTTCTTTCTTTCTTTCTTTTTCTTTCTTTCTTTTCTTTTCTTTCCTTCCTTCCTTCCTTCCTTTCTCTTTCTTCCTTTCCTTCTTTCTTTCTTTCCTTCTTTCCTTCCTTCTTCCTTCCTTCCTTCCTTCCTTCCTTCTTTCTTTTTCTTTCTTTCTTTTTTAAACGGAGCCTCACTGTGTCACCCAGGCTGAATGCAGTGGCCCGATCTTGGCTCACTGCAACCTCCTGGGCTCAAGCAATCCTCCCACCTCAGCCTCCTGAGTAGGTGGGGCCACAGGCGCACTCTGCCACGACTAGCTTATTTTTGTATTTTTGGTAGAGACAGGGTTTCACCATGTTGCTCAGGCTGGTCTGAAACTCCTGAGCTCAAGCAATCCGCCTGCCTCAGCCTCTCAAAGTGCTGGGGTTACAGGTGAGCCACCATGCCTGGCCTCAGATCCTGTAGAGTTCTAAGGGTCATTGTAAGGACTTCAGCTTTTACTCTGGGTAATATTAGGAGCCATTGGAGAATTTTGAGCAGATAAATGACATGATTTGGCTTATGTTGTTCACGGACATTTGGCTGCTATGAGGAGAAAAGGGGATCAGTTTAGATGTTATTTCAGTAATCCCAGATAATGGGAATTTGGGCCATAGTACTGTAGTGGAGGAAATGATACGGAATCAGATTCTGGATATCTTTTGAACATAGAACCAATAGTATCATAGGAGTTGTAGATTGGATGTGAGGTTTGAGACAAAAAGAAAAGTCAAGGTTGACTCCAACATTTTTGGCTTGAGCAACTAAAGTGATGAAGTTGCCAGTAACCAAAATGGAGAAGAGAAAATCTGGGGACCAAGTGTTCAGTTTTGGACATGGTAATTTAGACATACACATTAGGCATCCAAGAACTGATGTCACCCTTAGACATCAGTTAGTCTGGACTTCAGGAGACAGGTCCAAGCTAGAAATAAAAATGTGAGAGTAGTCAGTATTCAGGATGTAGATGGTATTTTAAGTTAAGGAATTGGATGAGATAATCTAGGGCGATGCTATTCAATACAACAGCTATTAGCTAGTCTGAACTGAGATGTGCTGTAAGTGTAACACTTTGGATTTGGAAGACTTAATATTAAAGTAAAATAACAAAATGTTGCACTATTTTTGTATTATTAAATGATTATATTTGGGACCTATTGGGTTTAAGAAGATATATATTAATTTCACCAGTTTCTTTTTTTAAATGAAGTTACTACAAAGTTTCAAATTACATATATGGCTTGCATTTGTGGCTCACATTATTTTTCTATTGGACTATGCTGCTTTAAGGAGCAAGTTTAGATAGAAAGGTGTTACAATGACTGAGTTTTGGAATACTTCAACGTGAGCAGAATCTGCAAATGAGACTGAGAACAGTGGCTAGCTATGTGAAAGGAATCAGTACCCAAGCGAAGAAAGTGAAGGAGGAAGGAGTGATGAACCAGGACAACTGCTGCTAATAGGTCACGTAAAATGAGGAATGAGAAATAAACATTGGATATAGCAAGGTAAAGGTCACTGGAGGCTTCCATAGAAGGCACTGTAAATCAATCATTAATTATTTCCAAATGAGTGCAAGCACTGCTTCAGTATCCTTCTCAATAAAGAGCCTCTGGCAGTCATGTCCAATGGACCAGAATTGAAAAGGGAAATAAAATCTAATTGGTCTCTTCTATTGGGGTTACATTTGCCCCGGTCCTGTGGTCCTGTGATCTCGCCCTGCCTCCATTTGCCTTGTGATATTCTATTACCTTGTAAAGCACGTGATCTCTGTGACCCACACCCTATTTGTGCACTCCCTCCCCTTTTGAAAATCCCTAATAAAAACTTGCTGGTTTTACGGCTCAGGGGGCATCACGAAACCTACCGACATGTGATGTCTCCCCCGGACGCCCAGCTTTAAAATTTCTCTCTTTTATACTCCATCCCTTTATTTCTCAACCCGGCCGACACTTAGGGAAAATAGAAAAGAACCTATGTGACTGTTGGGGGCACGTTCCCTGATAGTGCCATTGCTTAAAATTCCACTGATAGGCTATCTACTGGTATTTCTAGCTTGGACCTTTCCCTTGAACTCCAAATTTGTTTATCTGATTATTTATCAACTTAGTTACCAACTCTACTTGAACGAGTAACACACATTTAAATATGTTTAAAACCAACCTTTGGTTTTCCCTCCAAAATCTGCTCTTCCAGTCGTCCTTCCTATCACAGTAAATGGTAGTCCTACTTTAGGAGTTTCTCAGGTCGATAATCTTGGAGTCATCCTTGTCTCTTCAATTTCTCTTATAACCCATAGTCAGTCTAATAGTAAATTGCGTTCATATAGATCCATAACCCTGTTACTTGTTCTCACTTCTGCAAATGCTACCCTGGTCCAAGCCACCATCACCTCTCACCTTGAATTTTGCCAAGATCCTAACTGATATCTTTGTTTCTACCCTTGCTTCCTTGTAATATATTCTTCATACAGTAACCAGACTAATCTTTGTAAAATGTAAGTCACATCATGTCATTCCTCCACTCAAAACCCTTTAATGGGCCAGGTGCGGTGGCTTACACCTGTAATCCCAGCACTTTAGGAGGTTGATATGGGTGGAGCATTTGAGGTCAGGAGTTCAAGACTAGCCTGGCCAACATGGCGAAACCCTGTCTCTACTAAAAATACAAAAATTAGCTGGGTGTGGTGGCGGGCACCAGCTACTCAGGAGGCTGAGGCAGGAGAATTGCTTCAAGCCAGGAAGCAGAAGCAGAGGTCGCAGTGAGCCAAGATCATGCTGCTGCAGTCCAGCCTGGGTGACAGAGTGAGCAAGACTTCGTCTCAAAAACAAAACAAAAAACAAAACAAAACAAAACATCTTTTAATGGCATTCCATATCATTCAGAATAAAACCTAAAATCCTTATAAGGCCTTCTGGATTTGGTCTCTGACCTCATCTGTAGCTGAGGCTACAGGCACATGCCATCACACCTGACTAATATTTTGTATTTTTAGTCTTACTAAAAATGTTTAGTCTTACTGTATCCTCTAGTCCTACTCTGACCCAGTCACACTGACTTTCTTACTTTTTCTCCAAAAAGCCAAGCATATGATCTACTTCAGGTTCTTTGCACTTGGCTATTCCTACTGCCTGGAATGTTCTTTCTCCATATAGCCAAATGGCTCATTTCCTTATCCCTTCTGGCCTCTGTGTAATTATCATCTTATCAGAGAACGCCTTTCCTACACACCCTATAAACATGTTCTCTCCTGTTCCTTGCCCAGTGTTATTTATTTGTTTATTTATTTATTTAGAGATGGAGTCTCACTATGTTGCCCAGGTTGGCCTTGAACTCCCAGGCTCAAGTGATCCCCCCTCCTCAACTTCCAGAGTAGCTGGGATTCCAAGTGCACCCAGCTCCAGCTCTATTATTATTATTATTATTATTTATTTTGTGTGGCACTTGCCACAAAAAACTTACCTGACATCTGTTAAAGCTAACTAAATATAGCCTGAGAAGGACTCCGTACTTCTATATTTGAGTGCTTGTGGACAAACTGAAACCTAGCTTAATAGGTAGACAAGGTTAAAAACCTAATTTAGGAGTGTGTGCTTTTAACAATAGCTGAGTCTTCGCTAATCCCAGCAGCTGTACTTCAACCATTCATACACTGCTAAGTGTTCACACTGTGTTCAAATAAGGCAAATGGCAACTTGTAACCAATCCAGCCATTCTGTACCTCACTTCTGATTTCTGTACATTATTTCCCTTTTTTGTGTTTATAAATTTTCTTTCACCATGTGGCTGCACTGGAGTCTCTGTGAATCTGCTGTAATTCTGGGGGCTGCCCAATTCGTGAATCATTCATTGCTCAATTAAACTCCTTTAAATTTAATTCGGTTGAAGTTTTTCTTTTATCACATCATTTGTTTATTTTATGTTTCTCTGTCAACTCATACCAGAAGTTCCACCGAAACAGTGACTTTTTTTATTTTGTTCATTGCTGTATCCCAGTTTGGCACATGGTCTGTGCTCAGTAAATATTTACTGAAAGAATGAATAGTCTTTTAGTTCTCTCTCTCGCCGTCTTTTGCTTTTTGATAGTCATTTAAATATATACTAAATCTTTTTGTAGTAAAACTACTCAGCATTCTTTGATAGTTCCCGAAATCAATTAAGATGGTATTCTAATGATTGGAAATGATCTTTATTTGTTCTTTTCTTTCTCTTTATTAGCCAAGTGTTATTATATACAGCTTTCCACAATGATTAAAGAAATATTCTATATCTGCACTCACTAATATGGTAGTCACTAGTCACATGTGGCCACTGAACATTTCAAATTTGGCTAGCACAAATGAAGGAACTAAATTTTTAATTCATTTACCTTTTCTTTTTTTTCTGAGACAGAGTTTCATTCTGTCACCCAGGCTGGGGTACAGTGGCATGATCATGGCTCAATGTAGCTTTGACCTGCTGGGCTTAAGCAATCCTCCCACCTCAGCCACTTGAATAGATGAGACTACAGGTGTGTACCACCACGCTTGGCTAACTTTTAAAATTTTTCGTAGAAACAAGGTCTAACTGTGTGGCCCCAGCTGGTCTCAAACTCCAGAGCCTGGCTATTTTTTAAATTTCTTTGTAGAGATGAGGCCTCACTGTGTTGCCCAGGCGGGTCTTGAATTCCTAAGCTCAAGCCATCCTCCCACTTTGGCTTCCCAAAGTGTTAGAATTACAGGCATGAGCTACCACACCTCTAGCCTAGTTTTTTTTTTTTTTTTTTTTTTCAGATACAAGGTCTCACTCTGTCACCCAGGCTGGAGTGCAGTGGCACAATCATAGCTCACTGCAGCCTCAACCTGCTGAATTTAAGCAATCCTCCCACCTCAGCCTCCTGAGTAGCTAGGACTACAGGTGTACACACCATGCCCGACTAATTTTTTAAAAAACATTTTTTTTGTAGAGACAGTCTTGCTATGTCGCCCAGGCTGGTCTCAAAATCCTGGCCTCAAGCAATCCTCCTTCCTTAACCTCCCAAAGTACTGAGATTATAGGCTTGAGCCACTCTACTCAGCAATTTCATCTAATTTTTTTTTTTTTGAGACAGAGTCTCGCACTGTCGCCCAGGCTGGAGTGCAGTGGCACAATCTCGGCTCACTGCAAGCTCTGCCTCCTGGGTTCATGCCATTCTCTTGCTTCAGCCTCCAGAGTAGCTGGGACTACAGGCGCCCACCACCATGCCCGGCTAATTTTTTAAAAAACATTTTTTTTGTAGAGACAGTCTTGCTATGTCGCCCAGGCTGGTCTCAAAATCCTGGCCTCAAGCAATCCTCCTTCCTTAACCTCCCAAAGTACTGAGATTATAGGCTTGACCCACTCTACTCAGCAATTTCATCTAATTTTTTTTTTTTTTTTTTTTGAGATGGAGTCTCGCGCTGTCGCCCAGGCTGGAGTGCAGTGGCACAATCTCGGCTCACTGCAAGCTCTGCCTCCCGGGTTCATGCCATTCTCCCGCTTCAGCTTCCCGAGTAGCTGGGACTACAGGCACCCACCACCATGCCCGGCTAATTTTTTTTGTATTTTTATTAGAGCCGGGGTTTCACTGTGTTAGCCAGGATGGTCTTGATCTCCTGACCTTGTGATCCGCCTGCCTCGGCCTCCCAAAGTGCTGGGATTACAGGCGTGAGCCACTGCACCTGGCCTAATTTCATCTAATTTTAACTTAAATAGACACATGTGGCTAATGGCTACCATACTGGACAGTGTAGTCTTATAGAATGTGATGGTTTAGAATTCCAATTACACATTTTGTAATTTTATTTTATTTTAATTGATTAATTAATTTTGAGATGGAGTCTTGCTCTGTTGCCAGGCTGGAGTGCAGTGGCACGATCTTGGCTCACTGCAATCTCCACCTCCAGGGTTCAGGCAATTCTCCTGTCTCAGCCTCCCGGGTCACTGGGATTACAGGTGTGCGCCACCACACCCAGCTAATTTTTGTATTTTTAGAAGAGACAGGGTTTCACTGTGTTAGCCAGGATGGTCTCGATCTCCTGACCTCGTGATCTGCCCCCCCTCAGCCTCTCAAAGTGCTGGGATTACAGGTGTAAGCCACCGTGCCCAGCCACATTTCATAATTTTATACGTCTATTTTAAATTTCTTTATTGTATTTATGATTGTTTTCTTAAATTGTGGAGAAAATAGCTTCATAATTCCCATTTTTAAATTTTCCTCGGTTTTTTCTGTCTAACCTGCTTTTTAGTAGGTTTCTTCCAAGTTAAACTTACATTTACCTTAAAATATACATATGCATATTTCTTTCTTTTTGTTTTTTAGATGGAGTTTTGTTCTTGTTGCCCAAGCTGGAGTGCAATTGCACAATCTCAGCTCACTGCAACCTTTGCTTCCCAAGTTCAAGTGATTCTCCTGCCTCAGCCTCCTGAGTAGCTGGGACTACAGGCATGTACCACCATGCCAGGCTAATTTTGTATTTTTAGTAAAGATGGGGTTTCACCACGTTGGCCAAGGTAGTCTTGAACTTCTGACCTCAGGTGATCTGTCTGCCTCGGCCTCCCAAAGTGCTGGGATTACAGGCGTGAGCCACCGTGCCTGACCACATATGCATATATCAAATAATAATAGTAGTATATAAATAAGATAATGAGCACTTTTTAATAGAAAGAATAAAACCTAAGTTTCATCATATAATTGAAAACTGTGAAATTAATTTTGGTGGATGTTGTTTGGCTACTCAAAAGCCATTCCCAGTCTGATTCTCCTTTGTAGTCTCCCATGATAGGAGCTAGAAACACAAATGCTTTCCTAGCCTCCTTTGCAGCAAGGAGTGACTGTGTGACCAGATATGACCCATCTCAAGAGATCCAAGAATACATTTACTAGGAAAGTTTCTAGGAAAGCTTTTGGTATCCTGATAAGAAAGGAACAGACAATGGAATATACTCACAATAAAAAGGCACAATCTATTTGATATGGTTTGACTCTGTGTCCCCACCCAAATCTCATCTCAAATTGTAATCCTATATTCCCCACATGTTGAGGGAGGGACCTGGTGGGAGGTGATGGGATCATGGGGATGGTTTCCCCCATGCTGTTCTCATGATAATGAGTGAGTTCTCATGAGATCTGATGGTTTTTTTCTTTTCTTTTCTTTTTTTCTTTTTTTTTTGAGATGGAGTCTTACTCTGTTGTCCTGGCTGGAGTACAGTGGGGCGATCTCAGCTCACTGCAACCTCCACCTCCAGGTTTCAAGTGATTCTCCTGCCTCAGCCTCCCGAATAGCTGGGATTACAAGTGTGTGCCACCACGCCTAGCTAATTTCTGTATTTTTAATAGAGATGGGGTTTCACCATGTTGGCCAGGCTGGTCTCGAACTCCGGGCCATAAGCAATCTGTCCACCTCGACCTCCCAAAGTGCTGGGATCTGATGGTTTTACAAGTGTTTGGTAGTTCCTCCTTCATGCACTCTCTCTCCTACCATCTAGTGAAGAAGGTACTTGCCTATTCTTTGCCTTTGGCCATGATTATAAGTTTCCTGAGGCCTCCTTAGCCATGCATAACTGTGAATCAATTAAACCTCTTTTTTAAATAAATTACCCAGTCTCGGGTATTTCTTTATAGCAGTGTGAAAACAGACTAATATGCTATGGATACACATACGAAAATCTCAAAAGTATTATGTTGAGTGAAAAAATCCAGACAAGTATACATACTGTATGATTTAATTGTTATGAAATTTAAAAATAGGTAAAACACGCCTTTGGCTGGGCGCGGTGGCTCACGCCTGTAATCCCAGCACTTTGGGAGGCCGAGGTGGGCGGATCACGAGGTCAGGAGATTGAGACCATCCTAGCTAACACGGTGAAAACCCGTCTCTACTAAAAATAGAAAAAATTAGCTGGGCATGGTGGCAGGCGCCTGTAGTCCCAGCTACTCGGGAGGCTGAGGCAGGAGAATGGCGTGAACCTGGGAGGCGGAGCTTGCAGTGAGCTGAGATCATGCCACTGCACTCCAGCCTGGGCGACAGAGCAAGACTCCGTCTCAAAAAAAAAAAAAAAAAAAAAAAACAACAACAACAACAACAAAAAACACGCCTTTACTTATAGAAATTAGAACTATAGTTGCTTCTGGAACAGGTAAGGGTACTGTCTGTAAAGGAGCACAAGGGAATTTCAGGAGTGATTAAAATGTTCTACATGTTTATTTGTGTAATGACCACATTAGTGTATATACATTGTTGACATTCATTGATTGGTATATTTAAGATATATTAATCTTATTACATATAAATTGTATCACGATTTTAAAAAAAGGAAGAGTGGTAGCTCATATACCCTTCAGCCATCCCCCTTTCTTACTAGGCAATATTCCTGGAGTTGCCACTTTCATTTGTGTCTATGAAGAAAGACCAAGATAAATGCAGAGATACTCACTGTAACTTTGCTAAGTCATAGAACCACTACAGTAATTGTCCACCTCAATTTCTCATTATGTCAGAAAAATAAACTATTTGTTTTAGCTACCCTAGTTGGGTTAATCAAGAAAATGAAAAATACATTTTATTTAGAGTTTTGAATGACACTAGTGATATAATAATTTCATATTATGTGATTTGTTACATCCCACATCTCACCCAATGGGATTCTACAGTGACCCAAAATAGTTTGTCATGGAAGCATCGACATGAGAAAATAGGCATATTAAGGAAATGTACCTTGTTACTGATTAAATATTTGTAAAGATAAACTAGAATGTACACTTATAAAAGTTAAGTGTTGGTTCTAAAGGTAAACAAGAGGACAAATATGAGTAAAGAACAAGATGTTATATAGCTTCTGGAAATTTGGTCTCTAAAGGAAAATAAAATAGTATTTGCTAAAATAAGAAGAAATTATACATGCTGAAAAAGTTCAAATTGCATACCATAAAAATAATTGTGAGAATACTCATTGAGTGCCTTCCAAGTATCTATCAGTCATGTGCTAAACTTTTTATACATAATCCTAACAACTCTATGAGGAATGTATTATTTCCATTTTGGTATGAGGAGACTGAGTTTCAGAGAGGTTAAGCAACTTTTGTAGAGGCAAACCTTGATCCTGGGTCTGTCAGACAGCTAAGATTAGTGCCCTTACCATGGCCATGTTTACTTTCCCCCTGTCACCACAGGACAATGCATGAGAATCTTATTGGGTTTAAAGTAGGGATTTTTTTTTCCTAACAAATATATGAAAAGAATCTTGACAATTTCTGACCTCATGGGGTGTTCTTATAAACTGTAAGTCACATACTAGATTTCCTCATAAAAATTAAAAGACAATCTTACTTTGAACTGAAGGAAGATATTGTGGCTAATAATCACAGTTTGCGTGGACTACACTGCAATTCTGTAGCTTAACACATTCCATAATCTGTCCTCATCTTAGTATTTAAATGGTGGTAAAACCTTGTATAAGATATTAGAATAATATTTGTCTATTATACCTCAATAAGTCTGGAAAAAAAGATCTCAGAATAATGATCAGTTATAATGTTTATAAGATAATTATACAGTCTCAGATAATTCAGAAGATGATGTATAATATCTACATTGAAACTTTCTAAAGATAACTAGAATATTTTCAGTTTTGCAATTTTATCCTTTTACTCTTTGAAAGACAGTGATAGCATAATTGCCAAAACATTAATTAAAACTATTCCATGAGAAAGTGGTTTCAAAAGATTAAATAACCTTTCTTCCAAATAAGAAAAAATTCAGAGGCTTTGAGAAAACATTTAGTAAAGCCATAGAAATAGAGACTAGCCTTATCCTCCTCCTCACCCAGTTGCCTGAAGAAGTTTCAGGAAAACTCCCCAAAAATATTTTAACTGAATATAGTTCTTGGTCAGTTCGTGAAGTTTCACTATTATAGTAAGGTCCTTCTTTCATTCTCAAAAAATAGAATTAGCATTTACAGTTTGCCATTCCTTTTCTGCAGGTCAGGGAATGGGAAGAGATAGGAGTAAAGAATTGTTGCTCTATTGAATTCTTCTTAATTTCTTACATAAATCTTACGTAGATACATGTTTAGTGGCCATGCCTCAATTATTTAGACCATATAAACATTCAAGAATGCAGCAAAACTAGACAGTAATGATCAACAAAAAGCTTTATAATGTAGTAAGTTGCTTGATTACTGAAAAACTATTATTTCTTCAATGATTCCCAAAGTGTAAATATAGTAATGATTCTTCTCCATGAACAAATAAGCTAGATAGTGGGTTAAAATAACAAGGAAGTTGTGGCCACAGATACTGAAGCATTTGAATCTTTTGAATAGTTCTAAAATGTAAAGAAAAGGAGGGGGATTAAATACATAAAGGAATTATTGAAAAGAAAATGGCTTGGGAGCAAACTTCATTTTATTTTAAAATCTTAATATACTTGTTGCTCAGCAAGTCACATAGCTAAATGCACATTCTCTCCCTTATGAGACACAGGTAAGGAAAAATACATGAAACTGATATCCCGCATTTATTCAAGAGATTCAGTGCTGAGATACATCTTGGGGAGATACAGAATAACCCAAAGGGTCTCATATTATCTATGTCTATAACACAGGACACTAAATGATTGTAAGGAAGATCTACATTCATCAAGATTGGAATATTGCTTAAGCAGGATGCTGTCTACTCACAAAGATTCCAACTGGAGTTTAGGAATATCCACAATGCCCTGGACCCACCCATGATCTTTCTTGAAGTTATGACATGTGAAAGGAAAATTAAATCTCAGGACCTCAAACTCACTATGCCAAGGAGAAAAGTTAGGCTGTCTTTTTGCTCCTAAACAGATAGCTGCAAAGACATTTTTTGTTGTTGTTGTCGTTGTTTTGAGACAGAGTCTCGCTCTGTTGCCCAGGCTGGAGTGCAGTGGCTCGATCTCGGCTCACTGCAAGCTCTGCCTCCCGGGTTCACGCCATTCTCCTGCCTCAGCCTCCTGAGTAGCTGGGACTACAGGTGCCCACCACCACGCCCAGCTAGTTTTTTGTATTTTTTTAGTAGAGACAGGGTTTCACCGTGTTAGCCAGGATGGTTTCGATCTCCTGACCTTGTGATCCGCCCGCCTTGGCCTCCCAAAGTGCTGGGATTACAGGTGTGAGCCACCGCACCTGGCCACTGCAAAGACATTGAATAGAAGGCCACCTATCTCCTCAGGAGGCCTCCCTCACAATTCCCTAAAACTGAGTTCTGTTGAATTTCTCCCTGACAATGTAAATAACAGCTTATATTCACAAGCAGGAGACGAAGACAGGGCTAGAAGTTATCCCTCTGTTCATCTAAGACAAATGCATATTTGACTGCTTCCCCTACTTTATGATTATCTCATGTAAAGCAGGTTCACTGAGCACTAGAGGAATTCATAATGGACTCTTCCATCTACTTTCCCCTTTTCACATGCAACATGTGGATTCAGTGAGTTCTAACTAAAGCCTCACAAGCATTTGACCACATCCTCCCTCTTTTATTTTCTTTCCCCTTTCCCCTCTTGCCCATTTTTCCCACTTTAAATACTGAAGCCCTCAAATCCTCTTTGGAAAACATATAGGCCACACATCCTATTATGGTTTGTGTCTCTTTTTCCCAGGCATATCCTCAACATTGGCAAAATAAACCTCTAAATTGTTTGAGATGAGCCTCAGTCATTTTCTTTAGTTTTACAGACTTCCTGTGGAATTTTTCTTATAAAGACATGGAAAGCAGTGATGAATGGAGGGGGGTAGTTTGTTAGGGCAGGACTGATTTCATGCTCCTTCTTCTGGGTCAAACTGCATAAGATAAATGCTTAGGTATGAGAGCTAGCTTTCATTTTTATGCTTGTACAGCACAGGTCACTGTCTAGGGGTTTTATTTATATTATTCATTTAATCCTCACTAAAACCCTGTGATAAAAACTTTATTGGCCAATAATTCTTACAAATAAAGAAATGGAAACTGAGAGAGTTGAAATGTTTTCTATTTTACCACATGGATAATAACTGACAGAGCTAGAATTCAAATCAAGCTCTGAGTCACTACAGCACTTTACTACAACTACTTCAGAAAAAAACAAGAAAGGTAATTAGCAAAGAACACTGAAAGGTCCTGAAGCCCAAACCTATCTCTCTTTTAAATTCCATCAGTCATTCACTTTAAATCAGATCACCACCCATAAAAACAGCTATCTTCAAGGAAGTAGTAGTGTTATTGAAGAAGTAGGGGATGAGTTATTTGATGGAAAAAAGATTGAAATTTTGAGCATGTGAGGAGAGGTCTATGGTTGAAAAGGATAAATTTTGGACATCGACTGAATGAGGGCCTAGGGTCAGAAAAGAGAGGTGGGTAGGAAAAATATTCAGAAAGAACAGGAGAACAACAGACTAATTTTTTTTTTTTTTGAGACAGAGTCTTGCTCTGTCATCCAGGCTGTGCAGCAGTGCGATCTCAGCTCACTGCAACCTCTGCCTCCCAGGTTCAAGCGATTCTCCCACCTCAGCCTCCTGAGCAGCTGGGACCACAGGCATGTGTCTCCACACTCCAGCTAACCAGACTAATATTTTTACCAGGACTCTGGTGCCAGCCAGTGTTCAAAGGTATCAGAATGAATTTCAGAGGCCACAAATCTGTTTCACTATAATTATCTCACTTCAGTATCCTCTGTTCAGTCTAGCTCCATCTTGCCTTGGTAGTTCACCCAGATCGTTTGCCATTCATTTCCTATCCTCTCTGCTGGAAAAATAAGGCAAAGTAGAAGAGTAGGAAGAGTTGAGCTCATGCATTCCCAACATCTAGTAAATTAGTCAGCTAGGGCTGCTATAACAAAGAACCACAAACCAAGTGGCCTAGTCAATAGAAATGTATTGTCTTACAGTTAAGGAAGGTAGAAGTGTGAGATCAAGGTGTCAGCAGGGTTGGTCCCTTCTCAGGGCTGTGAGAATTTGTTTCATGCCTCTCTCCTAGCTTCTCATGATTTGCTGGCAGTCTTTGGCATTCCTTGGCTTACAGATGCAATACTTCAGTCTCTGCTATTATTGACACATGGCATTCTCCCTGTGTGTGTTAACATAATCTGTCTTCCATTTATGTCTGTCTCTGTCTCTGTATCCAAATTTCCCCTTTTTATAAGGACACAGTCATAATGGATTAGGGCTTACCCTAATGACCTCATTTTAACTTGATTGTCTGTAAAGTCCATATTTCTAAGTTAGGTCACATTCACAGGTACTAGGTATTAGGACTTCAACATCTTTTGGGGGGACACAAATCCACAGTGCCAGTCTATGATTAATATAGATGGCCATTTTCTTGGGACTTCTAACTTTTATTATCTCAAATATTGTCTTCTCTACTATGGAGTCAGGGAAAAGCATGGAATCTGCTTCACCAAAAAGCATAAATAGAAGCTTTGGCCTTTAAAAAGATATAAACCTTAAAGGATAAAAGGAATGTGAGAGGAGATGACATCAAGCCAGAGATATAAAAATTTTAGAAGATAGAAAGTTGATCTCAGTAAAAGATTTAGTAGATAAAAATAAACCTGAAATCCCTATTGTCTGCAGAAGAGCAAAATCATTTTGGCAGAAGACATAAGTCTTCTGGGAGTGCATCTAGAAATTTTGAATTAGAGAGGCTCTGGTCTTGGAGACATCAGGTACAGCTGAGATTAGGGGTGGGGTGTCAAACTGATATAAGAGTCAGTAAACCTCCCTGCCTCTGTTTTCCTTCTTGGCTTCCAGAACTTTTTAGGCTAGACATATACTCCCAGATGCGATGTTGCCAGAAATCCTCTCTGAGGAAATGGATCAGCCTCAGACAAGACGAGAAGGTCCTTTTTGGAGGCCCTCTGACTCAATAGTCCTGGCACATCACTCTTAGAGGAACCCACTTATTATTAAACAGTGCCAATATACACACAAGCAAACAGATAATCAAGAACCACCAGAGAGGCTGGCCGTGATGGCTTATGCCTGTAATCTCAGTACTTTGGGGGGCCTAGGCAGGAAGACAGCTTGAGCCCAGTAGTTTGAGACCAGCCTGGGAAACATGGTGAAACCTCAACTCTACAAAATTAGCTGGGTGTGGTGGCATGCACCTGTGGTCCCAGCTACTTGGGAGGCTGAGGTGGGAGACTTGTTTGAGCTCAGGAGGCAGAGGAATTTGCAGTGAGATATGATTATGGAATTGCACTCTAGCCTGGGTGACAGAGCAAGACCCTGTGAGAGACACACACACACAAACACACACACACACACACACACACACACACACACACACACACACACACACACACACAGAGAGGGAGAGATTTTAAAAAAAGAATCACCAGACATTTGAAGGAAACTTTTAATATAAAAAAAGACACCAAAATAAACTGAAACCGAAACTTAGAGAAAACAGAGACAGTGCAGAGTGAAGAAAAACATTTTTAAGTACATAAAACGTATGTCTTTAGAGATAAAGAGAGGATATTGATTGCACATTTGAGGCAAAAACAATAGGCCATAAAAAAGTAATATTGAATGACCAAGAACAAGCTCTTGGAAAATAAAACAGAGCAGTGAAAATAAAAATAAAAAAACTCAATAGAAGAGTTGGAAGATAACCTTTAGGAAATTACCCAGGAAGTAAACAAAACAAGGCAGAGAAGGAAATAGATAAGAAATAATAAGAAAATTAGAGGCCTAGGTAGTAGAAGTTTTAGAAAGTGACAACAGAGAAGGTGGAGGGGATAAATTATGAAAGAAATAATGCAAGAGAATTTTCCAGAACTAAAGAGAATGAAATTCCACTTTGAAAGCGCCCACAGATTATCTAGCACAATGAATGAAAAATGTCCTATACCAAGGCAATCACTGAAAAATTACAGAACTCTGAGTATAAAGAGATCTTGTGCCTTCATCTCCCTTGCCTTTTTTCCTTCTTTGTCCTTGTTTGAGAAAACCACAACTTGGATTAAATCCAACTCAAAGCTTACTTTTTGTCTGTACTCCCTGCCACGGCTGAATAAAACTGCGGAAAAACCACACTGACTAGCATAATTTTAAATTAATGACACTAATCCCAAGAATTAGAATGAGAGATTCTGGTCTAATGCTGTTTTACTCATGCCATATTTCCAAGGTTCATTCTTGCTTCTAGTGACCACCTTATACCATCTCCTCTCTCATCAAACTCCAACTCTGCCAGCTTCCTCCCTTTAAGCTAACAATGTTGCTGTCTTTTGCTAAGAAAGGTTTTGAAACAACTAAAAGAGATCTTATATAAACTTCCATCACCACAATATCCTTCTACCTGCATCACGGGGGCCCATGTTCTGCCTTCTTGCCTGTTACTTTTGATGAACTCTTCTAGCAAAGGCCAATTTCTCTACTTTTGCATTAGATTTCATCCCCTCTTGCCTACTCAAGGAGGTTGCTCCAGCAATTCTCTTCTTTTCTTCTCTCTCTCTCTGTGTGTGTATAAAGCCAGCCTTTTCTTAAACTCACGTTTCCAGTTTCTGCTCCATTTTTGTTTCCCTTTTCAGCAACACTCTAGCCATTGCCAATTTCTCTCCACCCATCCACCCATTCTCTCTTAAACCCACTGTAATCATGTTTTCATCACCATCATGCCATCAAAACTGCTCTACCTAAAGTCTCTGATGACCTCCATGATGTTAAATCGATGGCTATCTCTCAGGCCTCCTCTTCCTTGATTTATCAACAGCTTTTGACACAGATAATCACTCTCTCCTCCTTGAGACACTTCTTCACTTGACTTCCAGGACTCATTACACTTAGTTTTTGTCTTAATTTTCTGGCTGCTCCTTCTCTGTCTTTTTTTTTCCCGATTCCTTTTCATCTTTTCAACCTCTAAATGTTGGAGTGCCTTGGACTTTTGTACCTACTCACACTCTCTGGGTGATCTTATCCAATCACAAGACTTTAAATACCACTGATACTTTGAGAAGTCTTACCTTTATATCTTAGCTTGGACTTCTCCCAAACTGTCTATTTGATATCTCCAGTTGACATCTCAGATTTAATATGAACAGAACTGAGCTACAGATACCTCTGCCAACCTGTTCTTCTCATAGGCTTCTCCATCCTTAGTTACCCTTAGTCAAGGGCAACTCCTTTCTTCCTTTTTGCAGGCCAAAACTTTTTCATGCTCGACTCCTTTCTCTCACTTTCTACATGCATTAAGTCAACAAATACTGTTAGCTCTACCTTTGGAATATGTCCAGAATTTGACCATTTCTCACATCTCCACTACCATCATTCTGGTGCCACTCACCTGAATTACTGCAATAGCGTTCTAAGTGCTCACCCTTACCTCTTCCCTCAGGCGATTCTTTTGCTTGATGCCAAAGTCAGATTAGTCCCATTTCTGCTAAAAATTCTCTAATAGCCTCTCATCTCTTGTAGAGTATAAACCCATTTTCTCACATGATCCGGCCCATCTTATTGCTCTGACCTCATTGCCTTCTACCTTTCATCTTGTTCACTTTGCTCCAGCCACAATGGCTTCCCAAACAAGTGCTTCTTGTTCCTCAAACAAACCAGTCGCACTTCTGTCTCACAGCCTGTGCACTTAGTGTTCTCTCTGCCCAGAAAGGAAATCCCTGGATATAAGCATGGCTTGGCACCTTACTACCTTCAGGTCTTTACTTAAAAGTTTTCTTTTAAAAAAGGTCGTTATCCAAATTTCTACCCCTGACACTACATATTCTCCCTTTCTTCTTATTTATCACTACCTAATATACTATATGTTCTACTTATTTATCTTATTTATTATGTGTCTCCCCCACTAGAATGTAAGCTCCACAAAGGTAGGAATGTAGGTGTGCCTTTCTTTTTTCAATGCTGTAATCCCCAGCGTCTAAAACAGACCCTGGCACAGTAATGGCTGTTCAATAAATATTTGTAAATAAATGAATATTTTATAAAAGCTCCTATAGAGAAAAAAAAAAACCAGACTCAGGGATCAGAATGGCACCATGCTTCTCAACATTGGAAGGTGAAAGAAAAAGATCAAGGCCTTAAAAATATAAGGAAAAATGATTTGCAGCATCCCTGGATTATATATCCAGTTAAACTTAATAGGGCATGAAGGTAAATTGAAGACACATTCAGATTTGCAAGATTTCAAAAATATTGTTCTCATGAACTTAGGAAGCTATCAGATGATATATATCCACTAAAACGAGGAAGAAAAACCAAGAAATAGGAAGACATAGGTTCCAGGAAACAAGGATTTCAACACAGAGGAAAGCCAAAGGGAAAACCCAAGATGATAATTAGGGAAAACTTTAGGCTGTTGCTATGCAGAAGGTCTAGAGAGCAACCAGTCCAGACAGGAGCAGGAGGATCTGGACTCCAAAAAAGATGTCTCCAAGGGGGAAAAAAAAAAAAACAGAACCAGAACTGAGAGCTCCCCTAATATATTTGTTCTTAATGAGAGAACTTCTGCAGTTCTACTGGAGATTTTGTGAAAAAGGTAGTAATAGATAGGCCTGGCATGGTAGCTCACACCTATAATCCCAACACTCTGAGAGGACAAGGCAGGAGGATTGCTTGAGGCCAGGAGTTCGAGGCCAGCCTGGGCAACAGAGTGAGATCCTGTCTTTATCAGAAAAAAAAAAAAATTAGCAGGGCTTGGTGTTGTGCACCCGTACTCTTCTTAGCTATGCAGGAGGCTGAGTGGGAGGATCCCTTGATTCCATGGGTTTGAGGCTGCAGGGTTTGAGGCTGCAGTGAGCTATGATCATATCACTGCACTCCAGGTTGGGCAACAGAGCAAGACCCTGTCTCTAAAATAAATAAATACATAAATAACACTTTGTGGCTTAGTTATGAACAATATTTGCATATGTAAAATGAATGCTGAGTTGACCAAAAATTGTAAGGTTGGGTTAGATAAGAATGTGAGGAAATGATGTACAGGAGCCAATCGAAATTTTTCATCATAAGAAATTGATAAATATCTATCTAACATGGAATAATTAAAAGAGCACTATATGCATATTAGCTAGAAATGTAAGTGTAAATAGCTAAAGAAAGAGATAAAAGAGTTGAAATAAGTTAAATCTGGAGGCTGGGCATGAGAGATTGAGAGGAATAGGACCCTCACAGGCTCCTGTCCATTATCAATTTAATAGTACTATTTGACTTCTTAAGTTATATAAATGAATTTTGATAAACATAAAACTTAAAATGTAAAAGTTAATCTAAAATCAAGAAATAGGCTGGGTGTGGTGGCTCACACCTGTAATCCCAGCACTTTGGGAAGCCGAGGCGGGGGATCACTTGAGGCCAGGAGTTCAAGACCAGCCTGGCCAACATGGTGAAACCCCACCCCTACTAAAAATACAAAAATTAGCTGGCTATGGTGGTGCATGCCTGTCATCCCAGCTACTCAGGAGTCTGAGGCAGGAGAATCGCTTGAACCTGGGAGGTGGAGTTTGCAGTGACCTCAGATCATGCCACTGCACTACAGACTGGGCAACAGAGCAAGACTCTGTCTCAAATAATAATAATATTAGAGAAATGTCACTTAGAGTTATGGAAATAATAAAGGAACTAAACATGGATGGTAAGAGATAATGGTTACCTCTGAAAAGTGGGATTTGGGGTGGACTTTTTATGACCATAGGCGTGACTGCTTTTACAATAAAAATAAATGAATAAAATCAATTGGCCTATCAGATATCTGTGAGAACACGATAGAACTAAAACAAAATCATTAATTAATCAGTTCTTATCGGGGTCACTTTGAGAGAACACATCAGCTAACAGAGAGAAACTACTATTTTTGAGAACATGGACATGTTTGCGCTTTATTTTTATTTTTTGAGACGGAGTCTCGTTCTGTCGCCCAGGCTGGAGTGCAGTGGTGCGATCTAGCCTCACTGCAAGCTTCGCCTCCCGGGTTCAAGCCATTCTCCTGCCTCAGCCTCCCGAGTAGCTGGGACTACAGGCGCTCGCCACCACGCCCAGCTAATTTTTTGTATTTCGTTTAGTAGAGACAGGTTTCACCGTATTAGCCAGGATGGTCTCGATCTCCTGACCTCGTGATCCGCCTGCCTCGGCCTCCCAAAGTGCTGGGATTACAGGCGTGAGCCACTGCGCCCGGCCCATGTTTGCACTTTTTTTTTTTTTTTTTTTTTTGAGACGGAGTCTCGCTGTTGCCCAGGCTGGAGTGCAGTGACGCGATTTCAGCTCACTGCAGGCTCCGCCCCCCCGGGTTCCCGCCATTCTCCTGCCTCAGCCTCCCGCGTAGCTGGGACTACAGGCGCCCGCCACCTCGCCCGGCTAATTTTTTTGTATTTTTAGTAGAGACGGGGTTTCACCGTGTTAGGCAGGATGGTCTCGATCTCCTGACCTCGTGATCCACCCGCCTCGGCCTCCCAAAGTGCTGGGATTACAGGCGTGAGCCACCACGCCCAGCCCCATGTTTGTGCTTTAACGTGATGTTGCAATGGCTTGCCATTCTAAAAATTCAGTCTAGTACCTTAATATCAAGGAAAGGTAGCTGTTGGCGTAATAGGAATTACTCAAAGGCTATAATCCAAATTCAAGTTGTCCACTTGAATCAAAATGACCTTCCTGGAAGCACTGATCCTCTTGAGATTTTTGTTCTAATCCTATTGTAAGGGCAGATTTTCTCTAATACCCAGTGGAGTCATTTGAGTTCTAACACAGAAATAGCAAAGAAACAGTAATGACAGTTAAGCGTACAGTCAGGAGTTCTGTGTGTGCCTGGTAGCATCCAACCCTCTCATGGATTATGCGGTACTCAGAGGAAAAGAATATTGGTTTTTATTTTTTAAGATACTTAGACAAAGACTTCACAACATTCCTCAATAACTCATTTCTCTGACAAATTTTTAAAAATATTTTTGTTACATAATATTTTAATATGCACTGAGACTGTAACCCATACATAAGGGATAAAGTATGGTGACATAATGAGCACCAGTGAAACCCCACCCAATTTAATAACGGGAGCGTTACCAGTACCTTTGTATCTCCCTGAGTGCTTCCTTTCCACATCTTATCCTCATTGATAACAGCACTCTCTATAAGCTAACTTCAGTGCTCCCAATCATCATTCAAATCTATTTTTTTTTTTGAGACGGAGTTTCGCTTTTGTTGCCCAGGCTGGAGTGCAATGGCGTGATCTCGGCTCACCACAACCTCTGCCTCCTGGTTCCATTGATTGTTGGGTCTCAGTCTCCCGAGTAGCTGGGACTACAGGCATGCGCCACCACACCCGGCTAATTTTGTATTTTCAGTAGAGACGGGGTTTCTCCATGTTGGTCAGGTTGATCTTGAACTCCTGACCTCAGGTGATCCACCCACCTTGGCCTCCCAAAGTGCTGGGATTACAGGCGTGAGCCACCGCGCCCAGCTTCACATAATTTCTTCTGGCTTTTTTCTTTTCTCTGGAGATGAATATCTACAAAATATCTTTGCTTTCACTCACAAATAAGTGATCATGGTATTTGGAGTAGATCTAGTTGCAAGTCCGGCTCTGCCTCTACTAACTATATAACTGTAGACAAGTTATTTAATTCTTCTAACCTGTAATTTTCTCATTTGTAAAGAAAAGATAATAATTTCTAATTTTCAGGGTTATTATAAGGCTTAAGTGAGTTAATGTATATAAAGTACTCATTACCTGCAGTTATGTTTATAGAAAGTTAATCATTGTAATCTTATGTGAGAATCTTTTTGCAAAGTATAAAGGAAATCTAATTAGATGTCTGGCTAATTTCTTTCTTTGATAATGTTTGCTTCAAAAATAATTAGGCTGGGTGCTGTGGCATACGCCTGTAATCCCAGCACTTTGGGAGGCTGAGGCAGGAGAATCACTTGAACCTGGCAGATGGAGGTTGCAGTGAGCTGAGATCGGCCCTCTGCACTCCAGCCTGGACGACAGAGCAAGACTCTGTCTCAGAAAAAAAAAAAAAATTAGCCTGGCGTGGTGGTGGGCGCCTGTAATTCCAGCTACAGGGGAGGCTGAGGCTGGAGAATTGCTTGAACCTGGGAGGCGGAGGTTGCAGCGAGCCAAGATCCCACCATTGCACTCCAGCCTGGGCAACACGAGCAAAACTCCGTCTCAAAAATATATAAATAAATAAATAAATAAAAACTAAACATGGCTGAGCACGGTGACTCACACCTGTAATCCCAGCACTTTGTGAGGCTAACGCGGGTCAAGAGTGATCACTTGAGGTTAGGACCAGCTTGGCCGACATGGTGAAACACCGTCTCTACTAAAAATACAAAAATTAGTTGGGCGTGGTGGCGGGTGCCTGTAATCCCAGCTACTGGGTAGGCTGAGGCAGGAGAATAGCTTGAACTCGGGAGGTGGAGGTTGCAGTGAGCTGAGATTGTGCTACTGCACTCCAGCCTGGGTGACAGAGCGAGACTCCGTCTCAAAAAACAAAAACAAAAACAAAAACAAAAAACAAACAAAAAAAACAAAACAATCTGGAAAACAAATCAATCTGGAAAACAAATACTTCACCCTGTTTTTTTAATGGGTATATTAACAACTGAATGTAGTCACCAGCATGGATGATTTTTAATTGATTGTACAGATATTAGTTGTCAGGGTAGCTAAACATCCTGTTCATTAATGAATTCAATGACTTTTAAAAGACTAATATAAGAAGGAAGAAAATTATAGAAATTACACATGAGAAATTTCTGTGGGATATTAATTTGATCTAGATTTTGTGTTTTGCTGAGATAGCATTGTAGATAAACAGAAAAAAGGGGTAACAACTTGGGAAATATTTCATTTTAGTCCTACTTTTTAAAACCATTTTTCTGCTTTAAGAAATAACAGAACCAGCCATTACAGTAAAGCACCCCAGAATGTTACCAGTTAGTCTGTCACCATGGTAGCAGCATCTGGGGAACATTCAAGATGTATTATTTCAGAAATCCAGAGGTTGACTTCTACATTTATATAAGAAGACTTGTTTATCTGAAGAAATGTATAATCAATTCTCTTTGTACTCTCGAATTGTATGTAATGTTAACTTCTTCAGAGAGAAGATACTAGTGTATAAAATTCCAGAATAACCTAAAAATGCCCAACATCAAGTAGCTGCAGAAATAAAATCACTGTTGAAAAGACAATAGGATGGAGAATCGATCATTTAAGCTTAAAAATTACTTAATGCTTTGGTATCACATATGATGCTGATGCTAGAAATGATGATGATGATGATAATGATGATGATGATAATGACCATGCTATTATGAGTCAATAAGGATAGAATACTTAATATTAGTGTTAAACACAAGTGTTCAATCATTTCAGTGCATTTCTTGTTCATTCTTAAAGAACAGTGCTATTTAATTTTCATGTGAGATGCATCCTACGTTATAGGAGTCATGTTTTTTGACTCATCTGTTGTGGTGAAACATGCCACAGAGTTACATAATTAGATTAATTTTAAAGACCTACTATAAAGTAGAGTTTTTGCTACCTTTTTCTCTGTCATCTGAGATTAGGGCTGAGATTATAGCATGAAAAATATTTGTGTGAAATATGAAAAATTCAGCCAAATGACAGTTTATCTTTTATATGATGTCAAAAGACTGGTTTGACTGGTTTTATGTTTTTGTTTTTATAGTAAGGATTTTATCGACTGCTCAATATGCCCTGGTCACCATGCTGACTTCACATTTAATGACTTCACATGCACCACTTCACATTTAATCTTCAGGCATAGGAGGCTAAGGCTATGCCCAAACCTATGTTAACTGACGATGTTTAACTGACTTGACCAGTAGTTATTTGACCAAATTGTTTCCTTTGTTATCTTGTAGACGTAATTTATAATAAATTTAATAACTAGCTGTGTGGGACTGTCTTTAAACTATTTGTTCTGGCAGAAGGAGGGAATGAGAGAGGTTGGTTAAGAGGCATTGTTAAATCAAGATTAGCCTAAAGCTACCTCCTTACATATTTTAAGTTCAGCTTAAGGGTTTTTATGTACATCGTGAACTATAACTAGTGGAGCTGTAAACAGACCGAAGCCTACACTTGTGCCAATTACTGAGTTTTGGCCAATCAAATGTAGCCAACTGTTGGAACCATGTTCAAATAAGGCAAGTGCCAATCTGTAACCAATCCAGCTGTTTCTTTACCTCATTTCAGTTTTCTGTATGTTACTTTCCTTTTTCTGTCCATAAATCTTCTCCCACCATGTGACTACGCTGGAGTCTCTGAGCCTACTCTGGCATGGCAGGGTGCTCAATTTGCGAATCGTTCATAGCTCAATTAAATTCCTTTAAATTTAATTTGGCTGAAGTTTTTCTTTTATCAGTACAAACACTGAGTTAGATAGAAGGAGTAAGTTTTAATATTTGATAGCACAGTAGGGTAACTATAGTTAACAAGAACACAGTGCACATTTCGAATAGCTAGAAGAGGAGACTTACAATGTTCCTAACACATAAAAACGATATCCTGACTTGATCATTACACATTCTATTCATGTAGCAAAATATCACACATATCCCATAACTATGTACAAATATTATGGATAAATAAAAATGATTCATTCACCCACTTTTAATAACAGAGTTTCAGTAATGAGGTTTTCCACTGAATATCTAGTCCAATCCCTGTAAGGTAAAAAGAAAAATCCACACAGCGGTATTGAGTTTTAGTTCGGCCTTAATTTTGACTGACAAAATGAATTGTGAATGACAAAAAGATGGTTGAGAATTATTTTCTTAATAAAGGAGATGATTTCTGTTTTTAATTTTGTAATTATAATTCATATCATTCAGAAATTTTATAGAACAGGTCACTATTATCTTACTTTGTCAATTCTTCATAAAAAACACATTTTTATCTGTTAACATCCCAAATATCCAGAAGTGACAATATGAGCTTAGCTAAGGCATACTTTAATTTTCCTTAGTGAAATAGTCACCTGGTGCTCTTAGAAATTTTATTAAGAGAGGAATCCTTTTTTTTTTTTTGACATTAATATTCCTTAAGACTCTTACCTCCAAAACTATGTGCTTAGATTTTTCTTTACCATTTCTATAAGTTTGTAAAACTTTTTTCATATTATGAAGTAACATAGTATTTGTCCTCTTGGTCAAATTTGTATACTCTACTGAAGTTTTTCAATCTTTAAGTGTTTTTTTTTTCTAAAAAAATTTTAAGATATACTTCCAGAATATCTATTTATCAACTTGTGGCCTAATTTAGAGTCTTGTAATATTATGATGTCTATTATTTTAGCACAGATTTTTAAAAAGTCACAGTCTAATTATATACTTGTTTTATGTGTCAAAGTTTTGTGTATCCCATACAATATTTTCTGTATTATCATTATTATTGGTAATAACTATTACTTTTAATAATAATAGAATAGATATAACAATTTTCCTGATTTTGAAAATTATAATTCAAAACCCTTTCTCATATTATAATATGGACGATTATTTTCTTGCTTGTCAACAAACTGAAATGGTTGCTATATACAGTGCAGTCAAGTTGCTATCTCTTACTTTATATTTTCTATCTTTCAAATGCTGCATTTTGCTAACATTTATAACATGTAAAAAGAATATTTTGTTCTTTTATTTCTTTTGAACACAAATATAAAATGAGTCAAAAATATGACTTCCTTCTCATACATTACTGTTGGAAATGAAAATTGGTACAACTTTTTTGGAGGGCAATTTGGTTCTATTTGTCAAAATTAAAAATGCTCATACTCTTTGATATAATAATGTCAACTCTTAGGTATTTATTGTATAGATAATCTTGCATATGTGCAACCCAAACTATATGCAAATAAAATATTTGTTGCAGAGTATTTGCAATAGTAAAAGATGAAAAAACATCTAAACACTCATCATAGAGACTGTTTAGATGAATTATAATATATTGATACAATGGATCACTATGCAGCTACTAGCTTGAATAATGACTTTAATATATACTGATATGGAACAATTGCCAAGAGTGAAAAATCAAGGAACAGAGCAAAATATATGATATACTATCTTGTGTGTGAAAGGACAGAGTCGGGGGTGAGGGAGAGGGAAAGAAAAAGAGAAAAAGAGGGAAAATTTATGCAGGTATGTTGGCAAATGAATAGATTGTCACTGGAAGAATCTTCAAGAAACCAGGTATAGTGTTTGCTTCCAAAGAGGGAAAATGAGTAACTTTTTCCCTTTTTGGGAAAAGAGGAAAAAGTAGAGGAAAGGTAGAGAGACTTAGTTTTTATTATACATGCTTTTGTATTTTGGTATCATGTGTATGTAAATATATATACACACACATATAATTTTAAAAACTAAAACAAGTATGGCCTCATGACCTAGAAGTAACACTCTGAAATGAAATTCATTTCCTCCTACCTTCTCCATCACTTGAAAAGGACTTAAGTTCTTTTATTAGTTGACAAAGAATAGACATTTCTACCTTTACAACTAGTCTGCACAATCATTCCCAAGTAATTAGAGAAGACTTGGACCTCTCAACCTCAACATTTAAAAAGTGTTTGGCTGCATAAATGTCTTCTTTTGAGAAGTGTCTGTTCATGTCCTTTGCCCACTTTTTGATGGGGTTGTTTGTTTTTTTTCTTGTAAATTTGTTTGAGTTCATTGTAGATTCTGGATATTAGCCCTTTGTCAGATGAGTAGGTTGCAAAAATTTTCTCCCAATCTGTAGGTTGCCTGTTCACTCTGATGGTAGTTTCTTTTGCTGTGCAGAAGCTCTTTAGTTTAATTAGATCCCATTTGTCAATTTTGGCTTTTGTTGCCATTGCTTTTGGTGTTTTAGACATGAAGTCCTTGCTCACGCCTATGTCCTGAATGGTATTGCCTAGGTTTTCTTCTAGGGTTTTATGGTTTCAGGTCTAACATGTAAGTCTTTAATCCATCTTGAATTAATTTTTGTATAAGGTGTAAGGAAGGGATCCAGTTTCAGCTTTCTACATAGGGCTAGCCAGTTTTCCCAGCACCATTTATTAAATAGGGAATCCTTTCCCCATTGCTTGTTTTTGTCAGGTCTGTCAAAGATCAGATAGTTGTAGATATGCGGCATTATTTCTGAGGGCTCTGTTCTGTTCCATTGATCTATGTCTCTGTTGTGGAACCAGTACCATGCTGTTTTGGTTACTGTAGCCTTGTAGTATAGTTTGAAGTCAGGTAGCGTGATGCATCCAGCTTTGTTCTTTTGGCTTAGGATTGACTTGGCAATGCAGGCTCTTTTTTGGTTCCATATGAAGTTTAAAGTAGTTTTTTCCAATTCTGTGAAGAAAGTCATTGGTAGCTTGATGGGGATGGCATTGAATCTATAAATTACCATGGGCAGTATGGCCATTTTCACGATATTGATTCTTCCAACCCATGAGCATGGAATGTTCTTCCATTTGTTTGTATCCTCTTTTATTTCATTGAGCAGTGGTTTGTAGTTCTCCTTGAAGAGGTCCTTCACATCCCTTGTAAGTTGGATTCCTAGGTATTTTATTCTCTTTGAAGCAATTGTGAATGGGAGTTCACTCATGATTTGGCTCTCTGTTTGTCTGTGATTCGTGTACAAGAATGCTTGTGATTTTTGTACATTGATTTTGTTTACTGAGACTTTGCTGAAGTTGCTAATCAGCTTAAGGAGATTTTGGGCTGAGACAATGGGGAAAAATGCTCATCATCACTGGCCATCAGAGAAATGCAAATCAAAACCACAATGAGATACCATCTCACACCAGTTAGAATGGCCATCATTAAAAAGTCAGGAAACAACAGGTGCTGGAGAGGATGTGGAGAAATAGGAACACTTTTACACTGTTGGTAGGACTGTAAACTAGTTCAACCATTGTGGAAGTCAGTGTGGCGATTCCTCAGGGATCTAGAACTAGAAATACCATTTGACCCAGCCATCCCATTACTGGGTATATACCCAAAGTACTATAAATCATGCTGCTATAAAGACACATGCACATGTATGTTTATTGCAGCACTATTCACAATAGCAAAGACTTGGAACCAACCCAAATGTCCAACAACGATAGACTGGATTAAGAAAATGTGACACATATACACCATGGAATACTATGCAGCCATAAAAAATGATGAGTTCATGTCCTTTGTAGGGACATGGATGAAACTGGAAAACATCATTCTCAGTAAACTATCGCAAGGACAAAAAACCAAACACCGCATGTTCTCACTCATAGGTGGGAATTGAACAATGAGAACTCATGGACACAGGAAGGGGAACATCACACTCCGGGGACTGTTGTGGGGTGGGGGGAGAGGGGAGGGACAGCATTAGGAGATATACCTAACGCTAAATGACGAGTTAATGGGTGCAGCAAACCACCATGGCACATGGATACATATGTAACAAACCTGCACATTGTGCACATGTACCCTAAAACCTAAAGTATAATAATGAAATAAAAAAAATAAAAAAATAAAAAATGTTTGGCTTTGTAAATATGCCAATATAGTTGGGTCTCTCTGATCTAAAGAGAAGTGGAGATTTGACAGTTACTAATGTAGAAAAAAATCCCATTTGGAGGTTGCAATTGTTTGTGGTCCAAACTGAGTAACTGCCACACCGCTTCAATGTACTATGTACACAGTCTCGGAATGATTATCTAATAGCATATTGTAATTAAATTTCTGAAGATGATTAAGTGAACACCACATAAAATATGTAAAACATTATAAAATGTGCACTATATATGTAAGACATATTTAAAGATTAATGGCAATAGGTTTGAGAACTTATGTCAAAGCTTTAAAATAAGTTTTTAAACTTTACAAGTGGGCTGGGGCAGTGGCTCACATCTGTAATCCTAGCACTTTGGTAGGCTGAGGCAGCAGGATTGCTCGAGCCCAGGAGTTTGAGACCAGCCTGGGCAAGAAAGTGAGACCCTGTCTCTACAAAAAATTTTAAAAAGTAGCCATGATGGAATATCATGGCATGATGGAGTACATCTGTAGTCCCAGCTACTCAGGAGACTGAGGTAGGAGGATCTCCTGAGCTCAGGAATTTGAAGTTGCAATGAGATATGATCATGTCACTGCAATCCAGCCTGGGTGACAGAGCAAGATTCTGTCTCAAAAAACAAAAGCGAACAAAAAAACGAAGAAAAAAATGTTAAAATTTCAATGTGGAAAAAAGAATTACAAAGACACTATAATGCTTTGTAAAATGCTATCTTGCTTATAGGCAAAGACTATCTCAAATCCTATATTTTGTGGCCATCCCATTGACACTCAATGAGGAACAAGAAAAGTAAAACTTTTTTCCTGAAAATAAATCTTAAGGATACTACAAAAAAAATCACATGCTCATATGGATTCTCACAACACAGGCACAAAAGCATGCAGATCAGTCCAGTGCCAATTCACTAATGTTTTTCCTTCACCATCCCCAGGAATTCATATCTGTTTCTCTTCTGAGGATGTTTACATGACTGGACAGTTATACAGATGAACTGGCACTTAATCTTCCAGAATGATTGTAATAATACATACCCCCAGGAGAAGAATATCTTTGTTTCCTGGATCTTGGAGTTCTACAACATATGGTCTGACAGATTTTAAGCTCCAAGTATCTATTTTTAGACATGATGGCTCTTTACCTTTATCTTTTAATAAAAGAAAAAGTATTTGTTGAGCAGATACTCACTGTCACAATATCATTTTAGCTAGAAAGCAAGTGGCTTTGTCAGTCTAGAAAGTTTGGTGAGATGAATAATTTAGTCTGTAGGAATAATATGTCTAGGGAAGAAATTTAAGTAGGGGTTTAAATAATGCAGGCAATTAATTAAATGATTTTAGGATACTTGATTCACAATGGCTAATTTGAATATGTACTAAAAATACATACAGATCACAAATCATGATTGCATTATTTTCAAGGGCAATATAGAACATACACTTCACTGCATAATAGAAAAGAATTGTTTATGTGCTTTCAACATTTGATTTTTTTTTTTTTTTTTTTTGGTCTTCTGCTAATGTTCACAGAGGATCACACTGCCTGGTCAAAATAGAGAACAGAATCAAGGTTAGGTTTATATTTAATGTCAGGAAAAATGAACATACTTTGGAGTACTTACTTTAATTAGACAAATATTTAAAATTTAAAAGCACCTTTCTGAGAATAGTTCCAGGCATGATAATAGGAATTGCTTCGACAAATTCTCATAGTAATTAATGGGTTCACTGGTGCTGTGTCTTAGTGCTTGGCACTAAGAACATCATATATGGCAGATTCTGCTAGGGCAAAGAAGAGAATAACTCCCTATACCTCACTGATGGCTGGGAAGTCATCAGCCTTTTTTTTTTTTTTTTGAGACAGAATCTCATTCTGTTGCCCAGACTGGAGTGCTGTGGTGTGATCTTGGCTTATCACAACCTCCATCTCCCAGGCTCAAGTGATTCTCCTGCCTCAGCCTTCCGAGTAGCTGGGATTACAGGCGTGTGCCATTACTCTCCAGCTAATTTTTGCATTTTTAGTAGAGATGGGGTTTCACCATATTTGCTAGGCTGGTTTTGAACTCCTGACCTCAAATGATCCACCTGCCTCAGCCTCCTAAAGTGCTTGGATTACAGGCATGAGCCACTGCGCCCAGCCAGTCATCAGTCTTATCCACAGAAACATATGCTATTAAAGTCTGCCTTCATATGCATTCCTCTCCTTTGGCAAACCTTAAAAACAATTCCCTCCGACACTGGCAAAGTAGATTTTTTAGTTAATGTGGTGCCCAGCACGCTGTTAGGCATATTCATGCAGTCCTCAATTTACAGATGAGCTGGGTTCCAAAACTTTGGTACTTAGAGTAGAATTTCCAATTTAAACAATGTTATAGATGGTGCTAATGTTCTGAGAATAACCCACACCAATGAAGTGTTGTTAAAAAAAAAAAGCAGAAAAAATAGTGGAAAAAAAAAGATTGCCAAATAAATATCAAATAGTAGTACTTTTATGGACACTAGATGTTCTTTATTTTCATATCAAAATTCCACGTTTAAAAAATTTAGTTTTCTTTTTCTTTGGTTTAAATAAACCACTGATATTCCAGCGTATATGGGGTTCAAAAAAAAAAAAGAAAAAAAATACCATTTATACCAGTCTTATGCTTAGACATGAATACAGTCAGCATTGGGGGAGAGATTTGTAAACATGAATCAAAGGAGAGGAGAGGATTCTGGAATTAACTAGGTACAAGTTAAAAGAGGGAGAAGAAAGGGAAGGGGATTAAAGATGAGTCATCTGTGGGAAAGAGATTATGAAGGTATCACTAAAGAGGTATGTAGTGAAACAAAGAAATATCTGGCAGCTTGACATAAAGCATGGCTGAAGAGACGTTTGGTCAGATGATTTCGTACGCATGCTTGTCACTAAGTGACACTATTTACTCAGTACAAGTTTGTTAAAATGTTGAGAGTAGGGGATGGGGGCAGAAATAAGTGGGAGGGCATTAAACACCTGCCGTTTTGTCTGCCCAACAACTCTTTCTCCTTTTACCACTCATATTCCTTTGGGCAAGAGGCTTAGTCACAATGAACAACGACAGCCTGTAATTAACTGCAACTGGGAGTCCAGGCCACTGTGGGATTAAGCTCTGAGGGTTGAGCCGCTGAGCTGCTGGCCTAAGAATCCTTGAATACTCCCTGGCTGAGATCATAACTGACCCCAGAATCCAGAGTAAGGGCTTAATCAGCAGGTAAAAATTAAGCAACTCTGGTTTCAAAGGTGCAGTAGTTCTCAATTCTGGCTATATATTAGAATAATCTGCTGGAAATTAAAAAGAAAAACAATGAAAATCAGACCAATATCTGGGCCTCATGTCAAACCCATTAAATCAGAATCCCTGGGGGTGAACAGCTGGGCTTCTGTATGTTTACAAAGCTCCCTAGGTGATGTTAATAGAAGCTAGGATTGAGAACCACAGGATATGAAGTATACAGAGGTGAAAGAGTCAAGCATCCACCTCATGGGTAAAAGTGAAGAAGGAAGCTGTACAGGCAGTCCTGGAGAAGGGGGCGCTTCACGTTTGGCTGGTGTGGCTAGTGTAAAGTGGGATCTGGAGGGAACTGGCTAGTACGTATTGGAGTTAGTAGTGCAATGAGGAAGGCTGGCAGGGGGCGGTGCAGTAAGGTAAGGCTTCCTATTCTTCATTATTTTGCTTTGAGGCAGCCCTGTATTATTCACTCCTCAGTGGTTATATGACAAGCAGTACTTGTCTCTTCTTCAAGTGCCTAGCAAGGGCAGTAGTCATTTAAAATGTATCAGAATTTACTCTTTTAGCATTGATTTGTGCACTTAGGAGGGGAGGAAGTATAAGCCATCTTCTTATAATAAAAAATCTACCACTTGGGTACAATGTGAGGAAATCTCTCACTAAATAGAATCTTAGAATTTTAGAGCTGGAAGGGGCCTTTGATATCACTTGGTTCACCTTTTTCTTTCAGACTGTAAATATCTCCATAGACTTGTCAAAAGCAGGAGGTATTTCTTATATTTCATGGTTTCTCTGGCACCCACATGGAGGATATTATATAACCAACGATATAATGGTGGATATTATATGACCAATAAAATAATTTTCAGATGGCCGGGCGCGGTGGCTCACGCCTGTAATCCCAGCACTTTGGGAGGCCGAGGCGGGCGGATCACGAGGCCAGGAGATCGAGACCATCCTGGCCAACACAGTGAAACCCCATCTCTATTAAAAATACAAAAAAAAAAATTAGCCGGGCGTGGTAGTGGGCGCCTGTAGTCCCAGGTACTCGGGAGGCTGAGGCAGGAGAATGGCTTGAACCTGGGAGGCAGAGCTTGCAGTGAGCCGAGATTGCGCCACTGCACTCCAGCCTGGGCGACAGAGCGAGACTCCATCTCAAAAAAAAAAAAAAAAAAAAATTTCAGATGAGGAATCTGAGTTCCAGAGTCAACAAATTAGTAGGTTCATTCATTCATTCATTATAATACTAGTAAAAACAGAAAGCTTTAGATATTCATGAATGACATAAAATGACATAATGACATAAGTTAATTAGAGTTATAAGAGGTTAGAGTGTTTCTGATGCTCTTATGCAAGTAAATTTAATCCAACTAACATATTGATACCTTACTAGGGAAAGCACTGCATTATGTTCTATAAAGGTTAGTAGAGTATAGTTATTAGGGCCCAAGCTCTGGATTTAGATAGCCTGGGTTCAATTTCTGGTTCCTATTTCCTAGCTGTGTGATATGGGGCTATTTATTTAACCTCTTTGTGACTCCCTTTTCTGAATTATAAAACCTGCCTTGCAGGGAAATAAAACCTGCCTTTCAGGGAAAGTAGTACTTTACACATAATAAATCCTTAAAAAATATTAACTATTACTAAATACAATATTATCTGCTATTTTAAATCCCCACTATCCACTAACAAGGGTAAGGCCTGTTACCTACATGAAACTTTATTTTGCTGAGCCTCATACTGGGTTTGGGGGTGCCACTGTGAAGATGGGGTCAGGGCACAGCTGAATTGGGACAAAATAATGGGGAGTCTGGAGGCCTGAGGACCAATCAGTCAGTAAGAAGAAAATGTGGGCCAGTGAGTTTAACAGGAGATCTCAATGTTGTTTTTCTGTTTGGTATGATATGTAACCCCTTGACAAACGTGCAATGAAGTCTATATTACTCACTAATGCTCGCTAATGTTTATAGGTGATGTGGTTTACTTTAGCAGAACTCAAAGTGGTCCTAGGTTCTAGCTCCAGCAGGGAGCATGTATAGCTGGCAGAGACAGAGGATGGAGGATGTTGACACATGTATTCCACAAAAATGGATAAAAGTCTGTGTCCTCAAGGAATTTCTAACTGTGGAGAAGATCGATACGTATGCAACAAATTAATTTTAACACATGGTAGAATGAATTCAGTGTTATAATGATTGAAGAAAGTGTTACATACATATGGAAGTGGGAAATATTTATTCTGATTTATACAAAAGTGGGAAAGAAGTGGATTTGGGAAGGCTTCAGGGAGAGACGATATTGCCCTGTGGGTTAAGTGACTAACAAGTAGAGATGAGAGAAGAGGAGCAAACAAAGGACCAGAGGCAAGGAAGCGCAAGGGTGTGCTTGAGAAATGGTGAGACTACATGGTGTTAGAAAACAATGTGAACAATTAACTCCTATCTCTAGACTTTTTGCTATGCAAGCCATCACTGACTGGAGATTCTGTTGCTTGCAGCTAAATACAATCCTCATAGACTGCTCAGTAACTAAGTGTTGAATGAATAAATAGAGAAATGCAAAGATGATTGAATGAAAGATCAAAGACCCCCAACTCCAATTCAGGGTCTCCAGCTGCCCTGGTGGACAGTAGATGCTTTTGTCTGTCCAACCTCCCTTCCTTCATGCTAGTAATAGTGAGCTCCTATTTCCCTTAACTTCCTTTCTCCAACTCCAGATGGTTTTTCTGGAACTGTCAACTACATTATATCCTGCCACCTCCACCCCACCTCCAAAATAACGGGATGGTCATATGACTCAAAGAAGCTAATCAGAATATTCATTTTGGATTTGATGTTCAAAGACTAATAGTTAGAATTTCTCTCATTCTTTTACGTTTCCAGTTAAAAGGTTGCAGCCTTAGAGATACTGGTAGCCATACATACCTTGTTGCACGGGAGAGCCTGAGAAAATTAGGACTACGTACAGAGGGAAGCTGAGATGAGATGCAGAGAGAGCGGTGGATCTAATTTAATTCCTGGATTCAGTCGTGCCTGAGGACATCTCTGCCTTTTTCCCATAGGAGAAAATAATTGTGCTCTTTCCCCTTTTGGGTTGAGTTAGCTTGAGGTGCATTTCTGTCACCTGCAATTGAAAGAATCCTGTGTAATAGCCACTAACTAGCAACATTATTTGTTAAATAATAATTTTTACCATTTTGGACCTCAGTTTCCTTATCTATAAATAATGGGGGTTGGACAAGATATTCAATATTCCTTCGAGCTCAGTTTGCATTTTTCACACTTCTATAACAACTAGAAAGTTTGAACCAAAATATGGTTAACCAAATCCTTTTAATTTTTTTAAAAAGAAAAATAATCTAGAAAGGAAAATTCTTAAATCAGGCTGAAACCTACTTTCCTTTCTTCATATCAACACTTAAGTTAGATAATCACAACAGACTTTGAGTAATATCTTCCACAACTGGAATGCAGTCATCCAAAAATGATAATAAAAGATTACTTTATAATTTAGTATATGATAAAGTAGTATTTCAAAGCAAAGGAGAAATAAAGTACTATTCATTAAATGATGTTAGGACAATTGACTAGCCATTTTGAAAAGAAACAAAAATAAATTTCTACTTCATTGCTCATTCCAAAATAAAATCCGGATGATTCAAAGATTTAAAGGAAAAACAAGAAAAATAATAATGAAAGTACTGGAAGAAAATATATGTGCCTGAGCTTTATGGACTTGAAGTGTAAAGGACTTTTAAGAACAAGGTCACTTCTCTATAAGCTTGAGGTGAAAAGGACTTTTTATACAACAAAGTATAATCTCAAATGCAGTATAAGCAAGGGGTTAAGAGTACAGGTTCTAGAAGCAATAGCTTGGGTTCAGATCCTGGTTTCACAAACATTAGCTTTATGATCCTGACATAATGCTATTGTTTGGCTATTTGAGCCTCCAAACCTCATGTCGAAATTTGATCCTCAATGTTGGAGGTAGGGCATAATGGGAGGGATACAGGCTTGGTGCTATAATGAGTGAGTTGTCTCTCTTGGTTCCCATGAGAGCTGGTTGTTAAAAAGAGCATGGCATCCCCCATCCTTCACTTCTTCTCCTGCCACATGATCTTTGCATGCCCTTTTGCCTTTTACTGTGAGTAGAAGCAGCCTGAGGCTCTCCCTAGAAGCAAATGCTGGCACCAAGCTTCTTGTACAGCCTTGATATAGTTTGGATGTCCCCTCCAAATCCAATGTTGAGATGTAATCCCCAGTGTTGGAGGTGGGGCCTGGAGGGAAGTGTTTGGGTCATGGGGGCAGATTCCTCATATTCTTGGTGCTGTCCTTGTAAGAGTGAGTAAGCTCTTGTGAGATCCTGTTGTTTAAAAGTGTATGGCACCTCCTGCCCCCGCTTGTTCCCTCTTGCCACGCGAGACGCTTGTTCCCCCTTTGCCTTCCACCATGATTGTAAACTTCCTGAGGCCCTCACCAGAAGCTGAGAAGATGTCAGTGCCATGCTTCCTGTATAGCCTGCAGAACTGTGAGCCAATTAAACCTCTTTTCTTTATAAATTACTCAGCTTCAGGTAATCCTTTATAGCAACACAAAAATGGACTAAGACACACAGTCATTTAATTCATCTGAGCCTCAGTTTCATCTGCAAAGCTATGATACCTGCCTCATAGGGTTGAATAAAGATATTCGATATACTCTATAGGTATATGTATATAGGCCATAGTCTGCTAAGACCTGCATTAAACTATAATGAGCTACTCACATATAACTGTAACTTAGCTTCAGTTACAGTTACACAATATGTCACCCACAACGCCTAAAATACTTAGTTTATATATTTTATTTGTATTCTTTTGGCTAATATTCTTTCATATGTTCTGGAAGGATATAAACCAAAATAATATAATAAAATATAAATAGTGGTTATTTCTAGGTGATGGAATTATAAGTGAAATTATTATTCTTTTGCCCCTTTCTTATTTGTATTTTCTAACGTAAATTAAAGTATTATGTCTCCCTGAGTGTCAGCATAGCATTGTGAATACAGTCATAGACGCTGGAGCCTGCTTGCAATGCGGGCTCCCTTACCTGCGTGAGCTTGGGGAAGTCACATAGTCTCTATTTCAGTTTCCCCATTTGTAAAATGGAGATAATATTACTTCCGTTATACAACAAAATGAGTTAATAGAGGTGAAATGATTAGAATTGTGCATGGCAGATAGCATTACATAAATGTTTTCAAATATTATTTTTCTTTCCATGTACTTTCTCTTAAAATTCCTAGTTTTTGGATGTCTTTAATATAGTAATCAACAAACGAAGTTAAGTTATATGTGAGTAGTTCACTATAGTTTTTAACACAGGTCTTAGCACACTATGGCCCATGGCCCAGCAGCCCCCAAGCTAAGTATGGTTTTCATACTTTTAATGGGTTGTGAAAGATGGAAAGAAAAAAAAGAATTTGCAACAGAGACAGTACGTGACCCACAAAGCCTGAAATACTATTTGGTCCTTTACAGGAAAAGGTTGCTGACCTTTGGCTTAATATGCTTTCCCTTTCAAATACATTTGCAATTTTAAATCAGCACAGTTTATACCGAGGAATAAATCTCTAAAGGAGGAATTTCAAGAAACACCTTAAATAGAAAGGAAAATAGTTTCGGACAGTGAAAATAGTATTTCATCTTGTGAATGTTTGTTCCCCTCCTCTCTGTTGAGATTAATTTTTCTACCAATGACTAATAATCACTTCATGGTAATTAATTGAAGGTTTGGTACAGTAGGATCAAACAGTCCAAAAGGTACTTAAACTCACGAGGCTAAATGGGATCTCAAATGATTATTGTGTTGCTCTTGGCCAACTCTGTCAGGCTGATCCAACTACCATGGGAATTGCTCTCATACCAGGTCTGGAATCAGCAAATTTGCTAGGCTAAGTATCCAGTTCTTTGCCACAGACCCTTGTGGTAATGAGTGTGGGAGCATGAAAGCTGACTCACGAAGTCTTTAAGCATACTTCAGAGAAATAAAGTTGCCTGAAGTAAAATCTTTAGAAATCTTAAATTGTTAAAAAGCAATTGTGAAAAGGGGGGAAATTAAGCAATGTTTTTTATTTTTTGCCAACAAAGTGTTAACCCGAGACTCTCTGGGTAACTTTATCTACTACTTTAATTAGCCTTGAACAATTGGGAGACATTTTATGCTTTATGCAAACAAAATAGCTGCAGGCAAGAGAATGGAATAAGGGAGTCCTGGGTAGAGACCTGATGTTCCTCCGAGGGCCCTCAAGTAAGTCACATAGGAAGCTAGCAGCTCTGTCTGTGAAGTTGATGTGGGGGTGGGGCAGGCATTTGTCTACTGAATCCAGGAGTCTGCGAGTGTTGTATTAACTGAAGGTAAGGGTGGGAGGAATGAAGGGACACTTTATTTTTGACCTTAATTGGGCTTGCTGAGATTCAAACATGAATGAATGGTCAATTGAGCGGCTGTGGTTTGCCAGAAATCTATTTGCATGAAGCAAGAAGGACACTTCCAGGGCAGAGGAACAGGCACATTTGGCACAGTCAAAAAATTCTTAATTATAAAAGGCAGAGGCACTTCTGAATACAGCACAGATTCTGTCTTCAGACTTGACTTTCAGCCCAGCTTCTGAGTATCTAAGTCCAACGTGTTGGGTTTACAGGTGTGAATCACTACACTCAGCCACTTTATTTTTCTTAATTACATCAACTTGGTAGGGACGTGGGTCTGCTATGGTCCTGGGGAAGGAGTTGGAAGAGGCATGTAGAGGAGAAGACATTCAGGCTGAGAGTAAGACCCACCACTACATATAAGACCCAAGAAGGCAGGGGCTTTGTCTTGGTTTCCACTATATCCCCTAACCTGAAAACAGGACCTGGAATGTGCAGGTGCTGAAAAAATGTTCATTGAATAAACAAATGAAATACAGGCAAAGTATATACAGGTCCTATTGTAAAACATCATAAAGGTTGATGAAGCAGTAGTCATTTCTCTTACTGGAGGTAATGACATTTCAAAAATCACTGAAGAAATACAATAAGAAAGAAACCTAATTAATTATACAACATCCTAACCCAACCATTATTACACTTCTATTGTTATACTTTCAGTATTTTATAATATGCATTTAAAATAGATTTGTAGTCAGAAAATTTCTGATGGGAAATATGGAACTTATTTTCAAAAGAACCAATCTGCCTTTACCGACAAAATATCACTAAAAACCAACATAGGTGATGTTACCTAAGTAAGTCTGAAATAATTATTGATAGCTAAGTCAATACAACAAAGTATGTGGTATAAATCTTAGAGTTACTGGTAAAGAAAATGTAAGACATGCGTTCTCTTGCTAGTCCTACTCTATGGGTTTCAGTGTTCTCATTTGTAAAATGAGAGGGCTGGGGCTCAATAATCTCAAAGGTTATTTTATTTAATTTAATCTCTAAATTTTATTTTACATGCCGATTGTAAAGCAGTTTGTGTGTGTGTATATACATAATATATAATAATATTAATTCAGACATAGGAGCTCCTTCCATGCAGAAGGAATACAAATTTTAGAAATTCACATTTTAAAAGCCATCTCCAATTTTTTGGGACTAATTTTTTTTTTTTTTTTTTTTTTTTTTTTTTTTTTGAGGTGGAGTCTCGCTCTCGCCCAGGCTGGACTGCAGTGGCGCGATCTCGGCTCACTGCAAGCTCCGCCTCCTGAGTTCACACCATGTTTCTGCCTCAGCCTCCCAAGTAGCTGGGACTACAGGCGCCCGCTACCATGCCCGGCTAATTTTTTTTTTTTTTGTATTTTTAGTAGAGACGGGGTTTCACCATGTTAGGCAGGATGGTCTCAATCTCCTGACCTCGTGATCCGCCCACCTCGGCCTTCCAAAGTGCTGGGATTACAGGCTTGAGCCACGGCGCCCGGCCTTTTGGGACTACTTTTTAACTGAAGGAATTGCAGTAAGTAGTTTCACTTAATAGATAGACTGATTATTAGTATTTTAAATTCCCAAAGATAAATCTTTATCCTTCTAACCCAACAAAACAGAGTTAATTAAAAACAAAGTCACAACAACAACCCAACTAGGAGTAGTCAAAGGGGAAGAGTGATGGTAAAACGTAATTGGTTCATTGGCATAGAAATGGGATAAACAGGCCGGCTGCAGTAGCTCACGCCTGTAATCCCAACACTTTGGGAAGCCGAGGTGGGTGGATCATGAGGTCAGGGGATCGAGACCCATCCTGGCCAACATGGTGAAACCCCGTATCTACTAAAATAAAAAAAAATAATAATTGCCGGGCATAGTGGCACGCCCCTGTACTCCCAGCTACTCGGGAGGCTGAAGCAGGGGAATCACTTGAACCCGGGAGGCAGAGGTTGTAGTGAGTCGAGATCGCGCCATTGCACTCCAGCCTGGCAACAGAGTGAGACTCCGTCTAAAAAAAAAAAAAAAAAGGGATAAAGAAAATTCTTTTTCTTTTTCGAGACAGGGTCTCACTGTGTCACGCAGGCTAGAGTGTAGTGGCACAATCACGGCTCACTGCAGCCTCAACCTCCCAGGCTCAGGTGATTCTCCCACCTTAGCCTCCCGAGTAGCTGGGACTACAGACACCTGTGACCATGCCTGGCTAATTTTTGTACTTTTTGTAGAGATGGTGTCTCACCATGTTGGCCAGGCTGGTCTCGAACTCCTGGCCTCAAGCCATCCTCCCGCCTTGGCCTCCCAAAGTGCTGGGATTACAGGCATGAGCCATCGCACCCGGCCAGAAAATTATATCATTAGGCTCGTAAATGGAGGAGTTAGTAATGCCTGAAATTTTTCCTCTTTGTAGAATTCAGGGTCAACCCTGTTGATCCTGTGTTTTTTTAAGGACCAAATCACCATCGTCTCCTGAGGATAACTCGACAGATACAATTAATTCATTAATGTAGATATTATCTTTCTTTTGATGGTCACAGGAGAAGTGCCTTGAATTGAAGCTTTATCTTCTCCACTGTCACCATCACTAGGCAGGTGAGGCTGACAGGACCGCGTGGCTTAAGGCAACGCCTCGGGAGGCAGCGAAAAACGCATCCACTGTGGAGATGAGGTTTCGGTTGCCTCCATTCTTTAAATAGCGCAAACCTGTCACAATGTCAAAAGAACCATATTTGAATTCGAGCTGCAAATAAGTAAATCGAAGTATACTAGAATTGATTCCCAGCCTGAAGGCGGATGCTGAATTCAGACCAGCCAGTGACACTCCAGGATTTCCACGGTAGTTCATGAAAGGAAGAGAATCTGGGACTAAACAGACAGAGTCTACACCCGCTTTTCCTGCACCAAAAAACGCCGAGATGTTCATCGGCATCGCGTTAGTCACATTAGGAGCAGCAACCGCATTATCAAAAACTGCAACATGCATGTAAATAATAGCTACTTTCCCACTACGTGTCGTCGGCCGGCAGTGGATGCCCCCTGTAGGATCCCTATAGGATGCCTTACAGTTCCCCACGGACATCTGCCCAGGCGACTGGGAGTCCCAGGCCCCACCCCGCCCTCCAAAACCCGTCTTGGGCGTTCAATACCCCGCGCTCACCGCGGTCTCTTGCTGCCCCCTGCCAGGCCCCTAGCGTCCGGCTACGAAGGGCTGAAGTACCGCCACGAGGGGGCGCAGGACCAACGACGTCACCTCTGCGCGCGACCCGAGGCCGGAAGTTAGTCTTTTCCACTTCCGCTTCTCCTAGCCGCTCCGGACCCCAGGGGCGGAAGTAAAAGCCATCTACAGCGGATGGGTGCAGTTCAGGGTGAGATTGGGAAGGTGGTGAGCCTGTGCTTTCCTTTCTTTTTGTTAAGAAGTGGGTGTGGGTGACTGCTGTACAGTGCAGCCCCTTGCAGAGTTGTCCTTGGAGGAGGAAGAGGGATGGAAAGAGCCTTCGGTGTGGAATTACCTTGGTTTTGAGTTAAGAAAGACCCACCTGGGTTCGAACCCTAATGCTTCAGCTAGCGAAGGCAGGCTAGTGTGGGAGCTCGGCGCTGTTTCAGATTTTGTAATTTTAAGGCTTATGCCTACCTTTTAAATTGTTTGGGAGTAAAGCGTGACAATGTATATGAAGCACTTAGCTTTGGTACAAAACATATTCGTGATTCCGCTACCTTTTCCCATCATATGTAGGCATGTACTTGCCGTTTTCTTTTCTGTATGTCTGAGAAATGTTGTTTGCAAGAAGTAATGCGTCTCACGAGAACATAATGCAACGAGAACGTTAGCTGGGATAGAACTCTTACTTTGTATTAGGAAGACCTGAAATATTTTGCCTTTTTTTGTGTGTGTCATTTCTAGAGACAGCTGTTCTCCAGCCTTTCTGGAGGGATGCAGAGCCTTTCCTTAAGACAAACAAGGTGAGAAATGCATGTAAAGATCTCCAAACTTAGCTTGCTGTATCAAAAGAAGACCAGCTGAAATGTGGTATTTTAGGGCCAGTGATTAGTTATTTCCATTAACAGCCTTTTTAACAGGCTAGTTGTGGGGCAGAGGCGAACGTAAATCTTTTTTCAGACCGCTCATACTACAAGCATAGAGATTTTCAGTGTGTTTGTTAAGTTTGAACGTTAGCCCTTTGGATGATGGTTTTGGTTAATTAAAAAATCTATTTGAGAAATAGATCAAAGTCAATTTTTGAATAGGTACCATTTTTGAAATTTGTACATGAGGAAGGTTGCTAACTTTCTTGTATTAGGCTATTTAGATGTTCATTTACCCTACTAGATATATTATGAGTATTTTGAGTGGAGATCCGTTGCTAAGAGTAAAGAAAGCATCATGGAGAATTTTGAAGTGTGACTTCTTTGGTGCTAGAAACCGAAAAATAGATACAGATAATTTGTATTTTCTATTGTTTTTCACACCAAAGGCCGGTTTTACTGGTTTAAATTTTTTCGTCTGACTGCAAAGTAACACATGTTCATTAAAGTCCCAGTATTTCAGAAGTAATACTTCAGAAGAAGCCTCTAATAATCTTTCAGGAATAACTGTCATTCCACTTCCCCCCTCTGTATATATTAACATCCCCCTCCCCGCCTTTAATATACATGGCATTATCCATACTGTTAGGCAGTTTGTCATGTAGAATATCTGACATCTTTTGATTGCAGTAGATCGGCCTTTATTTTTGACACCTTTATAGTATATTGCATAGATGTACCACAATTTATTAATTATTCTGTTGGTGGCCATTTGGGTTTCTTCTTCTTTGTTATAGCAAATAATGTTATGATGGCTATCCTTTTTCTTTCTTTTTCTTTTCTTTTCTTTTTTTTATGAGACAGAGTCTTGCTCTGTCACCCAGACTGGAGTGCAGTGGTGCAATCTCAGCTCATTACAACCTCCGCCTGCCGGGTTTAAGCAGTTATTGTGCCTTAGCCACCTGAGTAGCTGAGATTAGAGGCATGTGTCACCATGCCTAATTTTAGTATTTTTAGTAGAGATGGGTTTCGTCATGTTGGCCAGGCTGATCTCAAACTCCTGGCCTCCCAAAGTGGTGAGATTATAGGGGTGAAGCCACTGTGCTTGGCCTGGTCATCCTTTTTCATAACAAACACATATTCTTGTCTTTTTTTCTTCTTGAGATGGGCTCACTCTGTCATCCGGGCTGGGGTGCAGTGGCTAGATTATGGCTCACTGCAGCCTCGATCTCCTGGGCTCAAGCAGTCCTCCTGCCTCAGCCTCCTGAGCAGCTGGGACTATAGGTGTGTGCTGTTACAGTTGGCTAATGTTTTGATTTTTTGTAGAATAAAGGTCTCACTTTGTTGTCCAGGCTGGTCTCAAACTCCTGGGTTTAAGCAATCCTCCCACCTTGGCTTTCCAAAATGCTGGGATTATAGGTGTGAGCCACTGCCCCTGGCCCCTTTTTTCCCCTCTGGATAGTCTCCAAGAAGTGGAAATGCTGAGTTAAAGGCTGTGAACATTTAAAATTATGGCAGCTGGTGCCAAATTCTGGTCCATTAACAATATTTGAGAATTTCCTCTGTTTCCTCATATGTTCATTAACAGTCAATATTATTAATTACTGTTTCTAGGTTTAGCTGAGACCACACATGTCATTTTTAGAGTAAATTTATTGCATTTTAGTATTGTCATCAAGACATTTCTAGATTTAGCTGAGACTACATGTCATTTTTAGAGTAAATTTATGCATTTTAGTATTGTAATCAAGACCAAATTTCAGTTGCCAGTTGTAAGTCCATTTCAGCTCTTGTTTTCTATAAGTAGAAAGCTTAGTTTTAGATTCCTTAGTAATAAATTATCATAAAACAAATGGTTGATTTCAGTGGTTAGTATTTTAAGGTAAGTTAAGGATTTGAGGGAAGATTATATTTGAATGGGACCTTGTCCTATGGATAGGCATCAGGAGGATGGGCCTTTCTAAAAGAAAGTGCAACTTAAGCAAAGACAGGGAGACAGGAATGGGCAAGGATGTTTGGGATCAGAGGTTTGAGAGGTGATAGTGCTAGGTATTGAGGTGGTAGAATAGAAGAGATAGCTGGAAAGGTAGTTAGAAGTAGATGGTAAGGTAATTAGAACTAACTGAAAAGGTAGCTAGAAAAAGATTGAAGATTTTGTTTTTTTTGGGGAGAGCTACAGACGGTCTTTAATCAGAGAATGAGGGACATAATCACATCATTGTACAAATATCAGTATGGTGGCAGTTTTGAGTGATGGATGTCAGAGAAGCACATCAGGTGGCTGTTACAGGCTGGGTAAAAGAGAATGAAGACTTGTAACAGAATGAGAATTACAAAGAGTAGCGAGGTTGGATGTCAGAGAGATGCCAAAGGAGTTGAGTCTACATGATTTGATGACTGGAGTTGAGGAAGAGGAAGAAAGCAAAGCTCACTTTTAGATTTTTATCACAAATGACTCTTAGGATAGTGATTGTGATAATGATATCTTTAGTCAGAAGAGGGCAAATTTGGGGACTGGGAAAGATACTCAAGTTTGGGGCATGTTAGTTTGTGTGGAAGATAATTCCATGGAGGATGAGTTATACACAAGACATGAAATTTACTTGTGACAGATTTCAGAAACGTTTATAGATTTGTTACTTTTTGTTAGGAATTTTGGCATACATTTTCACTTATTTTTAGTTTGTTATTAATAGAATTTCTGTTGAACATTCTGTGGCTTGTTCAGCCTGTTTACCATGATGCTAATAGTCTCAAGAAAGTGCACTGTCTAGAGTAGTAGTCTTCACACTTTTTTGATTGTATACATTGTCAATAAAAATATGCCTATAATATATGTACATTTGTTTATTCATTAGATATGTCTTACAGTACAATCAGATTGTTTATATTATAAAACATATGTAGAAAGAATTTTTCAAAGGCTAAGACAAATATAAATCGTAGTTTTACTGTTTTCTTCCTCCATCCCATTGTATTGTCTTGGACCTCTCTAGAAAATACTGGTCTGATTTCCAGCTGATGCATTCTGCCCCTTTGTTCCAGTAGAGGTTACTCGAGCATCTGGAAGAGAGAACAGGCTGTTGAACTATGCAAGGTAGAGCCTTCCTTCTTCAGTTAGAAGGATAATTATATTTTAAAGTTTCTAAATTCATGCATTTTTGGAAAAGTATGTAATTACAGAGTAGTATGTGGTATTATGGAGAAGTGAAGAATAGTGAGCTCAGTAGAGTATGGGTCAGTCTGAAATGTGCTTTTGTTGTTTGATGTGAGTGCCTTGCATTTGGCTTTGAACATTACTTGATTCTATAGTTTTGGAATCTTTTCCCAATTCTGTGAGAATCTGTAGATTATGTGAGCCACAGGAATGTTCCCTGCCTGTAGGCATAATCAAGTTCTAGTTAAAAATTGGAGTAATTGAAAGGACAGACACAAAGAGGCTTTCTTTGAAATTGATCTTGAAAGCAGTATCTTTAGCCCAAAGAGGTTAATAGTGGGTTGGAATCATCTATCTCTATTTTCTGTTTTATGCTTAATTAGGAGAAGGAGAAAAAAGAAATGCCTTTTCTAAGTAAGAGCCCATTGTAAGTAATTAGAAATCAAGCACGAACTTGTTACAGCTATATATTCTAAAAAGGCAAAAGTACAGTTTAAAAAATATATATGTACTGTTATATGACTCAGGCACAAGTAGCTTAGAAACAAATCATTAGATAGGTTGAATAACAGAACGCTTTTTCTGTTGCTTTCCTCAAGGTTGAATAACAGAACACTTTTTCTGTTGCTTTCCTCATAAAATATTTCTAATAAATGGAGATGCTCATTTTAGTAGGGACCTATGATTATGATTATAAATAAGTTTGTATGTTTTGAGCCCCATTTCTAAATGATCAGGAAAATGAGTTATTGAGGTTTTAGTCACATGCTAGAAGCTGCAAGTTGAAAGTGTGGTGCAACAGATGCAAACAGCCCAGAATTAGTCTTGTGTAATATGGTGATGGAGAAGGGGAGAATGGTAAAAGTAGCGTTTTAATGTTTACATGCCATCTTTCAGCACAGTTTCACATGTGGCGGGCCATGTGGATTTAATATCACAACTAGATCATTTTGAAGATGAAAATTGGTTTGGAATTATTGGGTTACAACGTAGGGAATGGTAGGGTAAACCAAATGAGATGGAGATTGTGATCAAGAGCTGTTGACTAGAGGTCTATATAAGCTAAGAAAAATTAAGGCTTTAATGGTAGCATGGATATAAAGGGTAGCAGGAATTTAGAAAAAGATGTTCAAGATGGAAATTAATCTGAGGTGTTGGTTTTCAGGGCTAGATTTACAGTTTGAAAACCAGGAGGCCAGAGGCAAAGAAATCTAGTATCTATGGGCAGGGCAAGGTCAAAGACCTGGAAAATTGAAATATAAGGCAGAAGTGAAAGTGTCATTATAAGAAATAAGCCATGCCTGGCATGGTGGCTCACACCTGTAATCCCAGCACTTTGGGAGGCCAAGGCAGGCAGATCACTTGAGCCCAGCGGTTTGAGACCAGTCTTGGTGACATAGTGAAATGCTGTCTCTACAAAAAATAAAAATGAAAAATTAGCTGGGCGTGTGGGGCATTCCTGTGGTCCCAACTACTCGGGAGGCTGAGGTGGAAGCATCACCTGAGCCCAGGGAGGTGAGGCTGCAACGAGCCATGATTGTGCTGCTGCACTCCAAGCCTGGATGACAGAGTGAGACCCTGTGTCAAAAAAAAAAAAAAGTTTGGAAATCAGGAGGACAAAGCAGAGATAGAGAGGGTCAACTGATTTTAGATAGCCAAGGCAGGCAAGGGTAAACAAAAAGAGCAAGAAAAAAGCAAGAACAATTTTGGGGCACTAATGGTGCCCCATCCTGCTTTTCTTTATGTTAACAATGGAAGCAGCCCTGTGCTTACAGGTAACAGAAGCAGTGAGCTAGGGAGAGACAGTGATACATGTACATTTGTTTATTGATTATGTATGTCTTACAGTACAATCATATTGTTTATATTATAAAACATGTAGAAAGAATTTTTCAAAGGCTAAGACAAATATAAATTGTAGTTTTACTATTTATTTAATAACACAGTTTTGGAGAGCTGGAGCTGAAGGTATATTCTCATAGAAATGACCATGATGCTCATAGGATCATAATATGGTCATTTAGTTGTTTAACACATGCATTTGTGTAATATTTTATGTGTTGTTTTACACAGCATTTCAAAAGGTTTGAACTACCTAACCATAATGGCACCAGGAAACCTCTGGCATATGAGAAATAACTTTCTCTTTGGTTCAAGATGTTGGATGACCCGATTTTCAGCAGAAATCATCTTCAAATCAGTTTCATTTAGGCTTTTTGGTGTGAAGTGTCATAATGCAGACAGTGAGCCTTTGAAAAATGAGGACCTACTGAACAACTTACTTACTATGGGAGTAGATATTGACATGGCAAGGAAACGACAGCCTGGAGTTTTTCATAGGATGACTACCAATGAGCAGGACCTGAAGATGTTCCTTCTTTCCAAAGGAGCTAGCAAAGAAGTGATTGCTAGCATCATATCAAGATATCCACGAGCAATAACACGTACTCCCGAGAATCTTTCAGAACGGTGGGATCTGTGGAGAAAGATTGTGACATCAGATCTTGAAATTGTAAATATTTTGGAACGTTCTCCTGAATCCTTTTTTCGGTCTAGTAACAACCTAAACTTAGAGAATAATATAAAGTTCCTCTACTCAGTTGGATTGACCCGTAAATGCCTTTGTCGATTGTTGACCAATGCCCCTCGTACCTTCTCCAATAGTCTTGATCTGAATAAACAGATGGTTGAATTTTTGCAGGCAGCCAGTTTGTCATTGGGTCACAATGATCCCATAGATTTTGTCAGGAAGATAATTTTTAAAAACCCTTTTATCTTAATTCAGAGCACCAAGCGGGTGAAAGCTAACATTGAATTCTTACAGTCAACTTTCAATTTGAACAGTGAGGAACTGCTCGTTCTGATATGTGGTCCAGGAGCTGAAATCCTAGACCTTTCCAATGACTATGCCAGAAGAAGCTATGCAAACATCAAAGAGAAGCTGTTTTCTCTTGGATGTACTGAAGAAGAGGTACAGAAGTTTGTCTTAAGCTATCCAGATGTGATCTTCTTGGCAGAGAAAAAGTTTAATGATAAAATAGACTGCCTCATGGAAGAAAACATTAGCATTTCACAAATAATTGAAAATCCTCGGGTTTTGGATTCAAGCATAAGTACTTTAAAAAGTCGAATCAAAGAATTGGTAAATGCTGGCTGTAACTTGAGTACTTTAAACATCACTCTTCTATCTTGGAGTAAAAAAAAATATGAAGCTAAATTGAAAAAGTTAAGCAGATTGGCCTAAGGATGCCAATGTTTTTAATTCTTAGGAACTGTGAATATGTTATGCCACATTGCAAAAGAATTTTGCAGAAGTGATTAAGGGCCTTGAGATGGGGAGATTATCCTGAATTACTTGGGAGGGCCTAATATAATCGTAGGGGTCTTTAAAAGTTGAAGAGGGAGGCAAAAGAGGTCAGAGTGATCCTGTATAAGAAAGATGACTACTTTTGAAGGAAGTTAAAAGGTGGCTTTGAAGGAGGAAGACACCTTGAGCCAAGGATCGAAGGGGCCTGTAAAAAAAAATGGAAAAGGCAAGGAAACAGATTCTCCCTTAGAGTCCCCAGAAAGGAATGCAGCCTTGCTGGCACCTTTTTAGCCCATTGAGATCAATGTCAAACTTCTGATCCGCAGAACCATAAGATAGTAAATTTGTGTTGTTTTAAACCACTGAGTCAGTGATAATTTGCTGAAGAAGCAAATAGATTAACATAGCAACTAAGTAGATGATTAGTTGCATTATAGGTGAAGTCACAAAATACAGTCCTTTAGTATTAAGTCTGTATTTCTTCCTTTTATAAGAGTAATTATATTTAAAAAATCTACCTACCCTTCTGGAATCGCTAATGTTAGTGTTTATAAAGTCTTAAATGTGTGCATAAAAAGCTAAATGTGAATAATAAAATCTAAATAAAAGAATATGTTTGCCTAATATAGTTTAAGGAAATGGTAATCATTTCTGTGCATTTTGTTGGCATTTCAGCTAATATTAAAGAGTAATTTTCAGAGGCATTGACTTAAAAATGACAAATCAGATAATGTCGGTATTTTCAAGATACAGTCTAGCTCTGACATAAACTGAAAGACATGAGACAAATTATATGACCTTAATTTTAATTATTTTCCAGAGGCATTTGTTTTCTAGATGTGGTTTTTGAATTAAATAACATAATGGTGCTCAACCTTTTAAACCTCATTTGCTATCAGTGATGCCTCAAAAAACCTAATTCCTACTATTGATAAAAACAGTATGTCTGCTTTTCTAAGGCCATTTATATATTCAACAATACTCTTATTATAATTATCTTTGGTTAACTATTTGATGGCAAGCATGGCATAATTTAGAAAGCAAGAGCTTTAGAGTGGTGTATCTGGGCACCATTCCTGAGTAACTTGGGTTAATGTTTTAAATTTACTGAACCTGTTTTTCTTATCTGTAACACTAGAAATTGACCTTCCAGAGTTGGTAGGAATCAAATGAAAATGCACCTCTAAGGTTTCTTGCACATAGTAATGATGCAATCAGTGATAGCTATAATAAAAAGATAGTATTTTAAAAAGCAGCTTTATACATAATTCACATATTCAATTTACCTATTTCAAGTCTGACACAGTTCAATTTATATATATATAGAGAGAGTTGTGCAACTTTATTTTCCATTGCTTATAATACATTTATAATTTATTGGAAAATGTATAAAGAAGATGAATTTCTTAAAGTTACGGAAGCTGAGAAATCCTAGGTTGAGGGGCCACATCTGGTGAGAGCCTTCTTGCTGGTGGGGACTGAACAGAGTCCTGAGGCGGCACAGTGTATCACATGGCGAGTGCTAATGTACTTAGGTCTCTTTTCCACTTATAAAGCCACCAGTCCACTCCCGTGATAACCTATTCATTAATCCATTAATAGATTAATCAATTTCTGATGACATAGCCCTTATGATCCAGTCACCTCTTAAAGGCCCCACCTCAATACTGCCACATTGGGGATTAAATTTCAACATGAGTTTTGGAGGGGATGGATAGTCAAACCATAGCAGCAACCATCACCACAATCTAATTTTAGAATATGTTTGCAATCCTAACAGAAACCTTGTACCTGTTAGTGAATCCCCATTATTTCCCTCCATTTGTTCCCCCAGCCCTAAGCAAAAATGAATCTTTTCTGTGTCTATAAATTTGTTTATTCTGAGCATTTCATATAAATGGAATCATACAGTATGGTCTTTTGTGACTGGCTTCTTTCACTTAGCATATTTTCAAGGTTCATCCATGTAGCACATATTAGTATTTCATTTTTATTGGCAAGTAATATTCCATTGTATGGGTACAATAGTATTATTGGGAATACATTTTATTGTTATGGCTTAAAGTATTGATTTCTTAAGTCTTCTGAATTGTATGCGAGTGTTTTCTGAGGTATTGCTTTGGAATCTAACAAGCTCATAAGGGACTTGAAGGAGGTGGGTAGAAGAGATAATAGTTTATTGACATCAGCAGATCATAGGATTGTAGCTGTGCTGATGAGAAATGGTATAGCAACGATAGTTGCAAGTGGCCAGAGAGAATGTGGGTTGCACTGAAGTACAGTACAGCACTTGATCACTGGGCAGTAGGGAATGGGGGAAGGAAAACTTTGGAGAAACAAACAGATAATGCCTGTCAGGCACAATTAACATGTCGTACTTTAAGGTTTGAGTCTGATCAAGGGAGGGTCAATTCTTTTTTTTAAAAATAGAATTATGGAAATATTGGCCAGGTGTGTAATCCCAGCTCACGCCTGTAATCCCAGCAATTTGGGAGGCTGAAGTGGGAGGATTGCTTGAGCCCAGGAGTTCAAGACCAGCCTGGGTAATACTAGCAAGACATCATTGCTACTAGAAAAAAAAAAAAAAAGGCCGGCCATAGTGGTGCACACCTCTAGTCCTAGCTATTCAGAGGCTGAGGTGGAAGGATCACTTGAGCTCAGAAGTTTGAGATTGCAGTGTGCCACTGAACTCCAGCATGGGCAAGGATGAGACCCTGTCTCAAAAAATAAATTATAGAAATCTTCAGTAATATTTTGTCATGAGTGAAAAAATCCATGTTTATGATGGGAAAAGATAGAAAATAAATCCCCCAAAAGAAAATAACTATAATCTTATCTCTCAGAGGTCATTAACATTTTGGTGACTCTTCCTATTGTTTTTGTTGGTAGAAACATCCATACATGCATGTACTGTGAGTAGATGAGTGGCATATATATTTGAAACAAACTATTTTATAATTTTTTTAGTGTAATAGATCCTAAACATACTAAGTATTCTTCAGTAACTAATTACAGAATCAAGTATTCACCTATAACATGATTTTTTAATGGCTGCATGAAATTCTGTTCTTTGGATAAACCATAATTTGTCACCATTGGTCAGAGTGAGTAAATTTTAGTACATTAGCAATTTTTTGAAAATGCTACCTAGATTATTTCAGTATTCCATAGTGTTAATGCATACTACCATTTTTTAATCGTTGGTATATTTTATAACTTAAAATTTTGGTCTAGAAAATATAAATATTAAGAGTGCTGCATTTTGCCATTCTCCAGATGTCAGATGGATCTGTAAAACTTCATTTTTTAATGGAAACCATTCTAAATTATTGCCATAATTTTGAGCACTTTCAAATAACTGCAAGAATTTGGATAATATCACAGATTAAAAGGAAAAAAAAATGAGTTTCTTCCAGATGAACTTAGCAGGAAGGAATTTTAAAAGTGAATATTTATAGATGGGTTTATTGGGTTATTAAACTACTAATTTCTCCCCTTAAATAATTTCTAAGGCTGGGTAGGTACATGGTCAATGGCTAAAGATCCAACAATACAGCTTTCCTATAAAAAAACAAAACCCTGACTACTGGCTCCTTGTTAGTCTGTAATACCTCCTTACTTGCTACCATCTCGTGGAGATCCAGTAGAGAATGCAGAACCCTAGTCACAAACTTTGGTAATAGTCCATTGTTATACAGTTCAGGAAAAGTTTGTCACAAGCGAGGTAGAATAGCAGGATTGTATTGTTATTAGATTTTGAGAAGAAACAAGATACACTGATGGAATTTCATTTTCTGTCTCAGTTTCACTATTTTTCTGATCAGTATTTGGGATTTATTTGTCCTTAATAGAAATATTGTCTGAAGATTAATGAACTTTTGTACATGAATTTGTTAATTATGAACAATTTTAGTATGATGATATGCTAATTCTTTCATTTCCATTTTGAATATCCCAGTGCCACTTTTACCAGCTGTCAAGGTACCTTCAAATTCTGTCCACCGTAATTTTCTTTCTTTTAAAAGTTTACCGTGGAAATGAATTTATTCTGTGGTAATAATCATTGTAAAAGTCTTTGAACAATACAAAGAAACAAAGTCTCAGCTAACCTATTTATCATGAGGTTGAAGAGATATCTTTTTATTCTTAGTTCACAAAGAGGTTTATTTAAATCAGGGATGAAAGATGGTTTTTGAAAAAAAATCCTTTAAAAATAATCTCTTAATCCTTTAATAAATGACAGTGGATTTCTGCATATCACTTTTTGTTTTTACTGAAAACCTATGCCCTATTCAATTTACTAATATTTTACTTAGATTTTCATTAGTATTCATAAGGGAGATTGGTCTACAGATCCTACCTTTTATTATGAAAGTTTTGGTGCGTTGATTTTTTTTTAATAGGGGAGGGAGATTGCCACTTTGTCAGGTTTTTGGATCAGGGCTGTGCTATCCTCAAGATAATTTGGAAGCTTACTGTTTTTTCCCTATGTTTTGGAACTGTTTGAAAACTGTGGAAATGATCAGTTCTTTAAAGTTTGGCAGAACTTTGAAATTATGTGGGCCTGGTGTTTTGTTCAGGATAGATCTTTTACAACAATGGAAAGTTGTTGTAAAGACTTATATGAAAGCTTTTGACCTGTATCTTTTTGGCTGACAGCAATATAAAGCTCTCTCTTATTGTAGTTAATACATTTTGGTTTGAATTCTACATTGAAATTAACATTGCCATGCTTTATGTCTATTCAAATAATTGTACTTGTTCAAACAGCTTTACTTGGAGTAACCAAAAACTGGAAGTAACCCAATGGTCATTAGAACAACATGGAATGGAAAAGTACATTGTGATATATTCAGACAGTGGAATATTACTCACCAATACAAAATAATGAAATATTGATACATGCAATTACATGAGCAAATCTCAAAATATGCTGAATGAAAGAAGCTAAAGAGTAAAATCTTTATTATTCAATTTACATAAAATTCTAGACAGTACTCACTAATTTGTGGTGACAGAAAGCCGATCATTGGTTACTGAGATGGGGTGGGTGGATGAAGAAGGCCATGAAGAAAGGACTGCAAAAGACTACAGGGGAACTTTTGGGAGTGATGTATATATTCATCATCTTGATTGTGGTGATGGTTTTGTGAGTCAAAATGTATCAAATTATATGTTTTAAATATGTGCAGTTTAGTACACTTCAGTTATACCTCAGCAAAGCTGAAAAATCCATTCAACTCTGATTTGAAATGCCATCTTCATCTGATGCTAAGTTTCCATGTCTCTTGAGTGTGTTTCTAGGCTCTCTTCAACTCTACTAAACAAATATATTTGACTTTATGTTTCTACATTGATATAAATAATTAAACAGTATCTTTTCCGTAAAAGTGTTGGGAGACCTGGGAAGCCACCTGAAAAAAAATATTGATAGATTCATATTCATACACCAGGATAAATTCCAAGTGGAACAGTCATGAGCTCCAAACCACTCAAGCCCCTGCCTTGGCCTTACACTTAACGACCTATACTTAAGTCAGGCCATGACATGAATTAAACACTGGTACTAATATCAGAATCTTTTTTATAGGGGGCTTCCTGGAACTTGACTGGGAGCTATGGGCTAGAATTTACCGAAAGCAGCTGACCCGTACTTTGCTTTTACTATTCCAGGAATGCAGATACAGTCTAACTTCCAGCTAGGCATGGTGGCTCGTGTCTGTATTCCTAGCTACTCGGGAGGCTGAGATGAGAGGATTCCTTGAGCCCAGGAGTTTGAGTCCAGCCTGGGCAACATAGGAAGCCACTATCTCTTAAAGAAAAAAAAATAAAAAGTAGATTTTGACCTTTTTGTCACAAGAAAACAAAGGCTCTTATGAAATCCCATGCCCTGTTGAGCACTGGTTTATTTAATTAGTTAATGGATTGGATTTATGCTCTCACACAGCTACATATAGCCTCCGGAAAGTAGGCTGCAACCACCCAAGTTAGAGGCAATCCTTTTTTTTTTTTTTTTTGCTTTCTTGCAGTTACGGAGAACTGATTGTCATGTTATACCCTAAATATCAACTAAAGTGTCTATGACAAAATTAGTGCAGTTAGGTCAGCATTATCCCTCTCTGTATGTTTGAATTTCTCTCTCTGACCTGCACAGCTACTTCAGAAGCCTTTCTCCTGAATGAAGCTTTATGTTTGCAATTCATATAAGTACAATACAGCTGGCTATAGCTTACTGTTTTAGCTGAATGTGATAAATTATTCACAGAATTAAAATTTAACTTAGTGTATGATAAAAACAAATATATAAATTATATATAACTGATAAAAAAGATTAAAATTAGGTCTTCATCTGTGTTTACTTGTGTGTAGAACTTCATGAACTGTAGGGGGAACTGTAGATAGAGGTTTCGCTGTACAGTTTTCTAAAGCCAATTAGCTCTAAATCTGGCTGATAATCCAGACTGAATAAAGCATCCTTTAAATGCCAAAAGAGGTTGGCACTGTGCCATTTTTTCTGTAGGTTCTGTCAGCCTTAAGCTGTAAGAAAATAAACAGATACTTTTGCATATATATATTTCCCTGTTAATGTCTGAAACTGTTTTCTTTTAATGGTTATTCTTTTTCCTTCCTTCCTTCCTTCCTTCCTTCCTTCCTTCCTTCCTTCCTTCCTTCCTTCCTTCTTTCCTTCCTTCCTCTCCCTCTCTCTGTCTCTTTCTTTTTCAAGTACCACTTTTTCATTTTTCATTGTCTTAGTTCTGAAATTACATTAGGGTGCTTTTTTCATTTTCATCTAAGTTTAACACTCTCTTCTTGTTTGTTACACAATGTTAATGCTTAAAAATATATAGCAATGTCTTTATACTTATTCAGTTACTACTGCCAAATCTTCTATTCTTATTTAATTTTCACCTTTCAACTTCTGTGGTGGTATTTGTTGTGTATTTGTACACAAAACCCAACAAAGTGGTATGTTCTCCACATGATAGCAACTGATCTTAAATTTTCATCTTTTTGGGGGTTTAGGAGTTTTTTTAAATAGAGATCCTAATTGTGACATCTGAAGTGAGGGAATCAGATTTTGTTGCGAGACTAAATGTTGTATGCACATTATAAACTGTCCTTGATTTCTCCATCATTTAGAAAAAGTTGCAAACAAATGCATGTGCTCTTGGGTCTCTCATGGCATCTAATAGCTGCTTTAATGACCTTGCCCACTTAACTATGATTTGGTAAACAGTTCTATATCTGAGGATTGATATGTGAGGGAAAATGGTAGAATTCGAAAAAAGTAAAATAAATGCGGTATAAAGCACCATATGTACAAAGCATGCCCTAGATGTTATGGTGGCTACAAAAGAGGTTGAAATCTCTGCAGTTAAATGATGTTATGTCTTTATTGTCTGCATCATGCCCTAATCAAGTTGAATTCTGGTTCAAATTCTACCTGAAATCTGAAGATTTGATAACAGATTCTGGAACAGATTTGTCATCAGATAGAGAAATTCTCTTCCTCTCCCTGTCCCCCAGGGTGAAGTTAGTACTTCTTTAGGTAAGTTTTGCCTTGTGCTCCTTTATTTTCTTCCCTAGAGTCAGTGAGCAAGGGTGACACCTTGGCAATGGCTTGGTCAACTAGGACCTTCAGAGAACCTAAGTACACCCTCTCCTGCTCTCCCAATCAAACTGCTATTTATATAAAGACCACATTCTGAGTTACTGCCAACATTGATGCTGTTGGGAGCATGGAAGAGCTCAGTAGTAGCTTTGATAGTTTGTTGGTTTGTTTATAAAAATAGTATTTTTTTTCCTGATTGCAAAATAGTCATATAATTACCCAACATTGGAAAACACAGAAGAATGCACACACAAAAAGTACTTATAATTCCGATACCCCTGAGATAGTACTTGTTAACATTATTTAATATAACTTTCTAGGTTTTTTTCCCCCATGCATGTATGTTTTGTGTAGAAAATAAATACCCATTTTCTGACTAAAATTAATTAAATTATTGAACACATATTTGTTGAGCACTGACTATGCACTATTGCGCTTGACACTGGATTCTTATGTAATAACTATTTTAAACCTGTTTTTATAAATATATGATCAGCATTCTTCCACATCACGTATCATTTATGACTGGTCTTTACGTAAATTGGAGACTTGGCAAGCCTGGTCCACCGTGGTTAAGGGATGTGCCATTTGAGACCTATAGGGGAAAGACTGGCATTCCAGGAGGACTCTTTGGGCTCAGGAGGTTACCATATAGAATTAATAGAGCTCAGAGCTTGTCCAGAGAATCCCATTTTCTTTCCATGTAGCATAATGGAACTTCCTGGAAAGGTTATCAAAGACTGATAGGACGTGCAGGTTTGTTACATAGGCAAATGTGTGCCTATCAACCCATCACCTAGGTATTAAGCCCCACATGCATTAGCTATTTGTCCTGATGCTCTTCCTTCCCCGAACCCTGCCGCAGCACGCTCCAGTGTGTTGTTCCACTCCCTGTGTCCATGTGTTCCCATTGTTCAGCTCCCACTTATAAGTGAGAACATGTGGTGTTTGATTTTCTGTTCATGTGTCAGTTCGCTGAGGATAATGGCTTCCAGCTGCATCTATGGCCCTGCAAAGGACATGATCTCGTTCCTTTTTATGGCTGCATAGCATTCCATGGTATAACTATTTTAAGTGACAAAAATTATATTTTTTTATGGTGTACGACATGTTTTGATATATGTATACATTGTGGAATGGCCAAATCAAGCTTATTAAAATATGCCTTGTCTCACATACTTATCTTTTTTTGTGGTGAGAGCACTTAAAATCTACTTTCTTAGCAATTTTATTTTTCTTTCATTCTTTTTTTTTTTTTTTTTTTTGAGACAGGGTCTTACTCTGTTGCCTAGCTGGAGTGCAGTGGTGTGATCACAGCTCACTGCAGGCTCGACCTTCCTGTCTCAGGTGATCCTCCCACCTCAGCCTCCCGAGTAGCTGGGACTACAAGTATGCGCCACCACGCCCAGCTAATTCTTTGTAGTTTTTTGTAGAGACAGGGTTTCGCCATGTTGCCCAGGCTGGTCTCGAACTTCTGGGCTCCAGTGATCTGCCTGCTTTGGCCTCCCAAGGTGCTGGGATTACAGGCATGAGCCGCTATGCCTGGTCAGCAATTTTCAAGTATATAACACATTATTATTAACTAGAGTCACCATGTTGTACAGTGGATCTCTTGGACTTATTCCTTCTAATTGAAATTTTGTATCCTTTGGCCATTTGCCCAATCTCTCCCCGATTCTACTCTCTGCTTCTGTGAGTTTGTATTTTTTAGACTGCACATGTAAGTGAATTAATATATTTGTCTTTCAATGCCTGGCTTATTTCACTTAATATAGTGTCCTCCAGGTTCATCCATGTGGTTGCAAATGACAGAATTTCCTTCTTTTTAAGGCTGAATAGTAGTTGCTTGTGTATATATACCACATTTTTTTTTTATCTGTTCAGCTGTTGATGGACACTTAGATTGAGTCCATATCTTGGCTATTGTAAATAATGCTGCATGAGCACAAGAGTGAAGACATACTGATATCTTCTTTTTGATATACTGATTTCATTTCCTTTGGAAACAGCCAGTAGTGGGATTGCTAGATCATCAGAATGGACTTTAATTGCTCTTCTTGGGTTCTTTTCTTTTGCCTCTAACCTTTTCACTTCTAATTCCTACTCCTAAATATTCCTTTTTTTTTTTTTTTGAGATGGAGTCTTGCTTTATTGCCCAGGCTGGAGTACAGTGGTGTGATATTGGCTCACTGCAACTTCTGCCTCCCAGGTTCAAGCGATTCTCCTGCCTCAGCCTTCCAAGTAGCTGGGACTACAGGTGCTTGCCACCACACCCAGCTAACCTTTGTATTTTTAGTAGAGATGGGGTTTCACCATGTTGGCCAGGCTGGTCTTGAACTCCTGACCTCAGGTGATCCACCTGCCTTGGCCTCCCAAAGTGTTGGGATTACAGGTGTGAGCCACTGCGCCCAGCCCCTACTCCTAAATATTCTATACAGTGCCCCTAAAATAATTTTCTGACCAACACTGGGTCTATATTGCTAGGCTGAGCAGACCTGGTCCCTCCTATCATGGAGCTTACAGTTTAGCGGAGGATAGAGCAATTATCAGCTAAATATACAAATAAGAAACTATAAATTGAGAAAAGTGTTACAAGGAAACAGTTCTGCATTGGAGAATGAAGGGCGGAAACAGACTGGCCAATCAGGAATGGCCTCTTAGCAAGCTAAAATGTAAGCTGAGACTTGAAGGATAAGAAGGAGATGGCCAATGAGTGAGGCAGAGCATTACAGACATAGGAAATGGTTAGTGTGAAGGCCCTACTGGGTATAAGTGTGGTATGTCTTAGAAATGGAAGAATGCCCAGTGCTTCTGGAGAATAGTAAGTGGTGGGGCAAAGCAGAATTTAGATGAAGTCATAAAGATGAGTGGGGATGTGGGGGGCTGGAATCATGTTATATTACATGTAGGGCATCAAAGTCCATGAAAGGAAGATTGGATTTTAAGGACAATGAGAAAATCATTGAGACTTGTTAAGCAAATAGGAAAATATAATGGAATTTGCATTTAAAACAGATTCCAGTAACTTGTGAGAAGAATCATTTGGAATGGGACAAGTGAGGAAACATGTAGATCAATAAGGAAGCCATTGTAGTAGTTCAGGCCAGAAATGATGGTGACTTGGATTAGGGTGGTGACAGTAGATTTGGGAAGAAGTTGATAGATACACTTGACAATAGCAGCGTCTAATAGATTTATTTTGAGCCAGGAATACGAGCCATATGTATATTTTAATTTTTCTTGTAACCACATTAAAAAAGTAAAAAGGAAATAGGTGAAATTAACTTAATAATTTAACCCAGTATATAAAAATGTTTTCACAAACGCATAATCAATATAAAATTTATTGAGCTATTTGACATTCTGTTTTTGTACTACATCTTCAAATCTGATGCATATTTTATGCTTAAAGCACACCTCAATTTGGGCCAGCCACCTTTCAAGCGCTCAGTTGCCATATATGGCTAATGACAGCCATATTGGACCGTACATCCTTATAGAATTTGGTGATGGATTGGATGTGAGGAATTTGGGAGAGGGAGGAATTAAAGATAACTCCTTGGTTTTCAGCTTAAGCAAGAAGTATGTGGCAGTACCTTTGGAGATGTAATAAATTGGAGGGAAAAGGTTTAGGATACAGGTAATAAAGCATATAGCTTTGGACATGTTAAACTTGGGATGTATGAAGAGACAAGAAGGATGATGGATGACCCTGACACCTCCTGTGGATTGTCTGGCAATGAGACATCACTGATGGCCTTTTTTCCCTTGGTGTGAGGGCCTGCACGTCATTACCCTTCTCAAAAAGATTTTCAGGTGTCATCAGCGCTGTTCCCACCACTGGCAGCAACCTTTTATGAGAACCAGGTGACCCAAATATAGTTTCTCTTTGCTCACAAAGTTCTGTGAAGACCAACAGCAATAGTAGGAAGGGTCATTCTGTTTGAGGATATACCAGTGGTGTGTCCAGTTGCATGCCGGCCCAACCATACCTCTCCACAGGATGGCTAGAGGACAAGAGACCCATGCAACCTGCAGACTTCCTGCCTGTGAGTTAGCTCTATTGTGTTCTAAGTGATGCTTGCTGGTATCTGTCAGAATCCCTTTTCTGGACAAGATGCAGGTGGGACATTCAAGTAGACATGTCAAAGAAGCCATTTAGATATAAGAGTAGAGTTTAGAGGAGAATTTGAGGTAGAACTATTAACTTCTGGGATTAATGGCATATGAATGATAATTAAAATTTTGAGAATGCTTTAGAGGAGGAACAGACAAGAGAGTCTAGGACCCAGCCTTAAGTTCTCCAACATTTGGCGGTTGAGTGGAAAAAAAAAGCTGGGAATGGATGGAGTTGTGGAAGCTAGGAGAGGATAGTATTTCAGGAAGGAGGCAGTGGTCAACTGTGGTGATACTGTGGTGAAAAGATGAATAGGCGTTCTATGGAAGTTTCACTGTTCGCTTGTGATGAAATGCAAGCTCTCCACCAGCTGCCTCCCATCTACCACCTTCCTTAAACTTTTTATGATTTTTGTTTCTGTTTCCCTAAACCGAAACCTGTTTTTCTTGCTTCCACCCCCAGCTTGAGCTATTTTCTTGTGCTTTTCCCCACCTCCAATTCTAACATAGTGCTTTTGTGTGTGTGTGTGTGCTTTTTAATCTTCAAACCTTCCCTCAAATTGTTTCATATAGTGTATATGGAATAACCACTCTTTGGTTTGCTGTATAGCACCCATCTGCTGTACTTATTTGGATACCTATGTCGATTATGTTTTTGATGTCCAAGGATAAGAATTTTGAATATAAGGCTTATATCTATGCTACATGTACTAAGTGGTTAGCATAATGCATTTATTCACTGCTGGATTCTAATTATTAATCTAAATTCTAAAGGGGTTTATCAATAATAATTAACAATAAATTAATAACAGAGATTGGCAAAATTAGATTAACAGCTTGGTGGCAATGCTATGTTTTAGACTAGTGTTGCCCAACAGAACTTTCTGCAGTGGTGAAAATTTCTCTCTGTTCTATCCAGTAGATAGCCATTAGCCTCATGTGGTTATTGAGTACTTGACGCATGTGGTTAATGAGGAACTGAATTTTAATGAAAAAAAAACTTAAATTAGTTAGAATTAAAATTTAAATAACCACATGTGGCTAGTGACTACTGTATTGGAAAGCACAGCTTTGGACAACATGATCTGTTAATATAGCTTCTCTATTGCTTGAGTTTGGGCACAATAGGACCATGCTGATGCTTGATAACCACATGCAGATGACAGACTTTTTTTTTTTTTTTTTTTTTTTTAGGTCCTTGGTAGCCCTGAGATTTCTATATTCTATTAATAAAGCAGCCCTGAAATTTTTGTGCTCAGTTTACATATGTCCTTTACATCTGAAAGCCTGCTCAGGAACTATTTGAAGCAGTGGTTCTAAAATCTGATCAGTCAGATCATTACAATCACCTAGTGAGCTGTCGCCTAGTTATTTCCCTGTTACAGGGAATTTTTCACTGTCTGCCTCTTCATAGGCTTTAGCTGGCTGTCACGTGGCCCATCTAGACTCTTAGAATCTGATTTCGTTTCATTTCTTCTGTCTTTCACCACTCTTCAAGGCACCAGAGGACAATGCCAAAATTCCTGTTGTTAGTCGATCTCGAACATTTAAAATCATCATTGCCTAAACAACTTCCCATCTAAATTATGCCTAGAGGATCTCCACAATAGCCCAAAATAGCCAAAAATGCTCAGTAAAGTGTCTTCACAAATAAGGGGCAGTCTTTTCCTTAGAGGTATTCTGGTCTTTGAAGGCCATGTGGCTGAAACGGAAACCAACGTTGATAAATTTTTTCTTTCCATTGGACAAATTTCAGTCCTTTTTTTGAGGCACTTTCTGCTGCATTTGATACTGTTAAAATAGGAAATTACTGCTTATGGAATATAGTTCTGAAGGTACAAACAAATTTAGAATGCAAAGTAAATCTCCCCCACTCCTGTACTCACCTAATTTATCTTTCCATAGACTGTCTCTGAGAGGCCCCACAATAAATTAATATATTTTCCTCGCAGAGAGAGTCTGTGTTTATATAAGACATATGTACATATATGTTCCTGTATTGTTAAACCTACATTGTAGCATAAAATATATACTGTTGTTTTAACTTGCTTTTTTATAGTTTAGGGATCATTCTTTGTCAGTACACAAGGAGATGCTTCATTCTTTTTAATGGCTGCATAGTACTCTTGTATGAGTGTACCAAAATTTATTTAACTAGGCCTAATTGATGAGCATTTAATCTGTTATTAAATTACTATTATATATTGTTAAATAACACATTATAAAATTGCTATTAAAATAATCCCTGCAAGAATATATTTATTTTCATATCATTTTTCACATGTACAAAATATCTATAGGACATAGTCTTAGAAATATAATAGGTCAAAAGATATGTACATTGAAGTTTTGATATATACTGCCAAACTATCTTCCACTGATACTATACCAATTGTACATCTACTAATAATGTACGAAGATGCTTTTTTCTCCTTCACCAATGGCAGATTTTAAATTTTTTGATACTTGCCAACCTGATAGGTAAAGTTAGTATCTCGTAACTTCAATTTGCATTTAATTTACTGTGAATGAGGTTGAGTATTTAAAAAATATGTTTAAAGCCTCATATATTTTTTTATCTCTAAATTGTCTTTTTATGCCTATTGCCCATTTTACCCCTAATTGAGCTATTTGTCTTTTTGCAGGAGCTCTTTATATTTTGAGGAAATTAGCCCATTGACTGTAATAATGCTGTAACTTTTCCACCTGAATTTTAACTTTTAACTTGTTTAATGGCATTTTTTGGCCATGCAGAATATTTTAATTTGCATATGATTGGACTTATTTTTCTTTTCTTTCCTGGTTTAGAAAGACTTTCCCATTCTAATGTTATAAAATAATGTACCCGTATTTTCTTCTAGTAGTTTTATGATGAAAAAATTCAAATGTGATATATCTCAACAATCTTTTTCTGTCTACTGAGAAATACTTGTTTTATTTCTTTTCTTTTCTTTCTTTTTTTTTTGGGACAAAGTCTTGCACTGTTGCCCAGGCTGGAGTGCAGTGGCACGATCTCGGCTCCCTGTAACCTCCACCTCCTGGGTTCAAGTGATTCTCCTGCCTCAGCCTCCTGAGTAGCTGGGATTACAGGCGCCCACCACTATGCCTGGCTAATTTTTGTATTTTTAGTAGAGACAGGGTTTCACCATGTTGGCCAGGCTGGTCTTGAACTCCTGACCTCGTGATCCACCTGCCTCAGCCTCCCAAAGTGCTGAGATTACAGGTGTGAGCCACCATGCCTGGCCTATTTGTTTTATTTCTGGACTCTATCTGTGGTACCACATTGTTTCCATTTATTCAAGTGTATGTGTGTGTGAGTGTGACCTGCAGTAGTAGCATTTTAAAGCTTTTCTTTACATAGCTCTGACATATTTCTTGCTAAATTTATTACTAGGTATTTTTATCTTATTGTTGCTATTGTAAATAAGGTATTTTATCCCACTATATTTTGTAACTGGCTGTTTGTATACAGGAAGGCTGTTCATTTTATGTTACAGTTTTTTACCCATTCCTTTTTCTAATCTAATTATTATGTCAGCTGATACTTCTATAACAATAGCATTAACAATGTAATTATGCTATTAATAGACATTCTTTTCCTAAGTTTAACAGAAATGTGTATAAATGAAATTGAGACAAAAAAAAAAAAACCATACAAAGGATCAAGAAAACAAAAATTTTGTTCTTTGTTTTGAATAAACAAAATTGATAGACCACAGAGTTAGGGTAATGGCTTCCAGCTCCAATATTGTAGTTCAGTTTTTAGTTCTTTGAGAAATCTCCATACTGTTTTCATAGGAGTTGAACTAATTGACGTTCCCACCAGTGGTGTGTATGCGTTCCCTTTTCTGTGCGTCCTTGCCAGTATCTGCTTTTTTTTTGATTTTTTAATAATTGCCATTCTGACAGATGTGAGATGATATCTGATTGTGGTTTTAATTTGTGTTTCTCTGATGATTAGTGATGGTGAGCCTTTTTTTTCATATATTTATTGGTTACTTATATATCCCCTTTGAGAAGTGTCTGTTCATGTCCTTTTAACCCCCCTTTTAATGGGATTGTTTTTTTCTTGTTGATTTGCTCCTTACAGATTATGGGTATTTTTCCTTTGTCAGATGCATAGTTTGTGAATATTTTCTCCCATTCTGTAGGTTACTTGTTTTCTCTGTTGATAGTTTCTTTTGCTGTGCAGAATCTCTTTAGTTCAATTAGGTCTCATTTGTCTATATTTATTTCTGTTGCATTTGCGTTTGAGACCTTAGTCATAGATTCTTTGCCTAGGCCAATGTTTAGAAGAGTTTTTCCTAGATTTTCTTCTAGATTTTTATGGTTTCACATCTTACATTTAAGTCTTTAATATATCGAGTTAATTTTTGTATATGGTGAGAGATGGGGGTTCAGTTTGATTCTTCTGCCTATGAGAAACTAGTTTTCCCAGCACCATTTATTGAATAAGGTGTCCTTTCCACATTGTTTATTTTTGTCAGCTTTTTTGAAGATCAGTTGGTTGTAGGTTTATTTCTGTGTTCTCTAGTCTGTTCCATTGGTCTATGTGTCTGTTTTTGTACCAGTACCATGCTGTTTTGGTTACTATAGCTTGTAGTATAGTTTGAAGTCAGGTAATGTAATGCCTACAGCTTTGTTCTTTTTGCTTAAGATTGCTTTGGCTTGGTATCTCTTTTGGGGCCACATAAATTTTAGAATTATTTCTTCTAACTCCGTGAAAAATAATGTTGGTAATTTGATAGGAATTGCATTGAATCTGTAGATTGCTTTGGGAAGTCATTTTATTGATACTGATGATTCCAATCCATAAGAATTGGGATGTTTTTCCATTTGTTTGTTTCACCTATGATTTCTTTCAGCAATGTTTTATAATTCTCATTGTAGAGGTGTTTCACCTCCTTTGGTAAATATATTCTTAGGGTTTTTTTTTTTGGTGCTATTAGAAATGGGATTGAGTTCGTGATTTGGGTCTAAGCTTGAGAGTTATAGTGTATAGGAATGCAACGGATTTTTATGCATTAATCTTACATCTTGAAACTTTACTGAAGTTGTTTATCAGGTCTAGGAGTCTTTTGAAGAAATCTTTAAGATTTCCTGGGTATGAGATCATGTCATCGGCCAACAAAAATAGTTTGACTGCCTCTTTTCCAATTTGGATATCTTTTATTTCTTTCTCTTGCTTGATTGCTGTGGCCAGGAGTTCTAGTACTCTGTTTAGTAGGAGTGATGAGAATGGATATCCTTGTTCTGTTCCAGTTCTTAGGGGAAATGCTTTCAGTTTTTCCTCATTCAGTATAATGTTGGCTGTGGGTTTTTCATATATCTTATTATTTTAAGGTATGTTCCTTCAATGCATAGTTTGTTGAGGGTTTTTATCATGAAGAGATGTTGGATTTTTTTTTTAATTCCTTTTTTTGCACACAAAACAATAAACATTTTCTAAAACTACATACAAACAAAAAGATGCATATCAAACATATTAGGAAGGTTGCCCATGGGAAGACGGGGAATAGAAATAGGGGGTGGGAATTAAAGAAAATAAATGAGAGAGGGACTTTATATGGATCAATGATAATAACTCAATCCTCTATTTGACAAAGAAGAAGGAGAAGGAAGAGGAAGAAAAAGAAAGTGGGATAAAGGATCAGAAAGGGAGGAAAATAGAAAAAATTAGAGTACGACTCCAGGGTAGACCTGTTTTGTTGTCGCTTGGTTGGTTGGTTGGTTTGTCAGTTGTATTTTTCATATGTTTCGCCATGTTGGCCAGGCTGGTCTCGAACTCCTAGCCTCAAGTGATCCACCCACCTCGGCCTCCCAGAGTACTGGGACTACAGGCGTGAGCCACCATGTCCAGCCCCCACATTGCTTCTGGCCTCTGTGGTAGACCTCCCAGACGAGGCAGCCGGGCAGAGGCGCTCCCCACATCCCAGACGGGGCAGCCAGGCAGAGGTGCTCCTCACTTCCCAGACGGGGCGGCCGGACAGGGGCGCTCCTCACTTCCCAGAAGGGGCGGCCGGGCAGAGACGCTCCTCACTTCCCAGACGGGGTGGCCGCACAGAGGTGCTCCTCACTTCCCAGGTGGGGCGGCCGGGCAGAGGCACTCCTCACTTCCCAGACAGGGCGGCCACGCAGAGGCGCTCCTCACTTCCCAGACGGGGCGGCCGGGCAGAGGCGCTCCTCACTTCCCAGACGGGGCGGCCGGACAGAGGCGCTCCTCACTTCCCAGAAGGGGCGGCCGGGCAGAGGCGCTCCTCACTTCCCAGACGGGGCGGCCGGACAGAGGCGCTCCTCACTTCCCAGAAGGGGCGGCCAGGCAGAGGCGCTCCTCACATCCCAGAAGGAGTGGCCGGGCAGAGGTGCTCCTCACTTCCCAGATGGGGTGGCCGCACAGAGGCGCTCCTCACATCCCAGACGATGGCTGGCTGGGCAGAGGCACTCCTCACTTCCCAGACGGGGCGGCCGGGCAGAGGGGCTCCTCACTTCCCGGACGGGGCGGCCGGGCAGAGGCACTCCTCACATCCCAGACGATGGATGGCCAGGCAGAGGTGCTCCTCACTTCCCAGACAGGGTAGCCGGGCAGAGGCGCTCCTCACTTCCCAGACGGGGCGGCCGGGCAGAGGCGCTCCTCACTTCCCAGATGGGGCTGCCAGGCAGAGGCGCTCCTCACTTCTTCCCAGATGGGGCGGCCGGGTAGAGATGCTCCTCACTTCCTAGATGGGGCAGCCAGGCAGAGGCGCTCCTCACTTCCCAGACGGGGTGGCCGCGCAGAGGCGCTCCTCACTTCCCAGACGGGGCGGCCGGGCAGAGGTGCTCCTCGCTTCCCAGACGGGGCGGCCGGGCAGAGGCGCTCCTTGCTTCCCAGATGGGGTCGCGGCCGGGCAGAGTGGCTCCTCACATCCCAGACGATGGGCGGCCAGGCAGAGACGTTCCTCACTTCCTAGATGGAGTGGCGGCTGGGCAGAGGCGCTCCTCACCTCCCAGACGGGGCGGCCGGGAAGAGGAGCTCCTCATAACCCAGACGATGGGTGGCCAGGCAGAGACGCTCCCCACCTCCCAGACGGCCGGGCAGAGGCCGGGCAGAGGCTGCAATCCCAGCACCCTGGGAGGGCAAGGCAGGCGGCTGGGAGGCGGAGGCTGCAGCGAGGCAAGACCACGCCACCGCACTCCAGCCCGGGCAACACCGAGCACCGAGTGAGCGAGGCTCCGTCTGCAGTCCCAGCACCTCGGGAGGCCGAGGCGGGCAGACCATTCGAGGTCAGGAGCTGGACACCAGCCTGGCCGACATGGCGAAACCGCGCCTGCAGCCAAAGGATAAAAACCAGGGAGGGGTGGTGGCGTGCGCCCGCAATCGCAGGCAGCCCGCAGGCCAGGGCAGGAGAATCATGGGAGCCTGCAGCGAGCCAAGTGTACTCCAGCCTGGGCCACAGAGGGAAGAAAAGAAAGAAGAAAAGAAGAAAGCAAGGAGGAAGGAAGGAAGGGAGATGTTGGATTTTATTAAATGCTTTTTCTGTTTCTATTGAGATGATCATATGGTTTTTGTTTTTAATTCTGTTTATGTGTTGAAATACATTGATTGAATTGTGTATGATGAACCATTCTTGCATTTCTGGGATAAAACCCCCTTGATCATGATTAATTATCTTTTTGATGTGCTGCTGAATTTGGTTTGCTAGTATTTTGTTGAGGATTTTTGCATCTGTGTTCATCAGGACTACCAGCCTATAGTTTGTTGTTATTGTTGTGTCCTTGTCGGGTTTTGGTATCAGGATGATACTGATTTAATAGAACAAGTTAAGGAGGAATTCTTCCTCCTTGATTTTTTGGAATAGTTTCAGTAAGCTCTTCTTTGTATGTCTGGTAGAATTTGGCCATGAATCTGTCTGGTTCGGGGCTTTTTTGGTTTGGTAGATTTTTTATTACTGATTTGATTTCATAACTTGTAACTTGTCTGTTCAGGATTTCAATTTCTTTCTGGCTTAATCTTGGGAAATTATGTGTTTCTAGGAATTTATTCATTTCTTTTAGGTTTTCCAGTTTGTGTGCATAGATATGTTCCTAGACGTCTCTGAGGATCAGTTGTAATGTCACCTTTATCATTTCTGATTGTGCTTATTTGAATGATCTCTCTTTTTTTTCTTGGTTAATCTATTGAGTGGCCTATTAATTTTGTTTATCCTTTAAAAGAACCAAGCTTTTGTTTTGTTGGTCTTTTGTATGTGTTTTTTTTTTTCGTTTTGGTATCAATTTCATTTAGTTCTACTCTGGTTTTGTTATTTCTTTTCTTTATTTTTTTTCTTTTTCTTTTATTTATTTAAGTTTTAGGGTACCTGTGCACAATATGCAGGTTTGTTACATATGTATACATGTGCCATGTTGGTGTGCTGCACCCATTAACTCGTCATTTAGCATTAGGTATATCTCCTCATGCTATCCCTCCCCACTCCCCCCACCCCACAACAGTCCCCGGAGTGTGATGTTCCCCTTCCTGTGTCCATGTGTTCTCATTGTTCAATTCCCAACTATGAGTGAGAACACGCGGTGTTTGGTTTTTTGTCCTTGCGATAGTTTACTGAGAATGATGATTTTCGTTTCATGCATGTCCCTACAAAGGACATGAACTCATCATTTTTTATGGCTGCATAGTATTCCATGGTGTATATGTGCCACATTTTCTTAATCCAGTCTATCGTTGTTGGACATTTGGCTTGGTTCCAAGTCTTTGCTATTGTGAATAGTGCCGCAATAAACATACGTGTGCATGTGTCTTTATAGCAGCATGATTTATAATCCTTTGGATATATACCCAGTAATAGGATGGCTGGGTCAAATGGTATTTCTAGTTCTAGATCCCTGAGGAATCGCCACACTGACTTCCACAATGGTTGAACTAGTTTACAGTCCCACCAACAGTGTAAAAGTGTTCCTATTTCTCCACATCCTCTCCAGCACCTGTTGTTTCCTGACTTTTTAATGATGGCCATTCTAACTGGTGTGAGATGGTATCTCATTGTGGTTTTGATTTGCATTTCCCTGATGGCCAGTGATGATGAACATTTTTTCATGTGTTTTTTGGCTGCATAAATGTCTTCTTTTGAGAAGTGTCTGTTCGTGTCCTTCGTCCACTTTTTGATGGGGTTGTTTGTTTTTTTCTTGTAACTTTGTTTGAGTTCATTGTAGATTCTGGATATTAGCCCTTTGTCAGATGAGTAGGTTGCGAAAATTTTCTCCCATTTTGTAGGTTGCCTGTTCACTCTGATGGTAGTTTCTTTTGCTGTGCAGAAGCTCTTTAGTTTAATTAGATCCCATTTGTCAATTTTGGCTTTTGTTGCCATTGCTTTTGGTGTTTTAGACATGAAGTCCTTGCCCACGCCTATGTCCTGAATGGTAATGCCTAGGTTTTCTTCTAGGGTTTTTATAGTTTTAGGTCTAACATGTAAGTCTTTAATCCATCTTGAATTAATTTTTGTATAAGGTGTCAGGAAGGGATCCAGTTTCAGCTTTCTACATATGGCTAGCCAGTTTTCCCAGCACCATTTATTAAATGGGGAATCCTTTCCCCATTGCTTGTTTTTGTCAGATTTGTCAAAGATCAGATAGTTGTAGATATGTGGCGTTATTTCTGAGGTCTCTGTTCTGTTCCATGATCTATATCTCTGTTTTGGTACCAGTACCATGCTGTTTTGGTTACTGTAGGCTTGTAGTATAGTTTGAAGTCAGGTAGCGTGATGCCTCCAGCTTTGTTCTTTTGGCTTAGGATTGACTTGGCGATGCGGGCTCTTTTTTGGTTCCCTATGAACTTGAAAGTAGTTTTTTCCAATTCTGTGAAGAAAGTCATTGGTAGCTTGATGGAGATGGCATTGAATCTATAAATTACCTTGGGCAGTAAGGCCATTTTCACGATACTGATTCTTCTGACCCATGAGCATGGAATGTTCTTCCATTTGTTTGTATCCTCTTTTATTTCATTGAGCAGTGGTTTGTAGTTCTCCTTGAAGAGGTCCTTCACGTCCCTTGTAAGTTGGATTCCTAGGTATTTTATTCTCTTTGAAGCAATTGTGAATGGGAGTTCACTCGTGATTTGGCCCTCTGTTTGTCTGTTATTGGTGTATAAGAATGCTTGTGATTTTTGTACATTGATTTTGTATCCTGAGACTTTGCTGAAGTTGCTTATCAGCTTAAGGAGATTTTGGGCTGAGACAATGGGATTTTCTAGATATACAATCATGTCATCTGCAAACAGAGACAATTTGACTTCCTCTTTTCCTAATTGAATACCCTTTATTTCCTTTTCCTGTCTAATTGCCCTGGCCAGAACTTCCAACACTATGTTGAATAGGAATGGTGAGAGAGGGCATCCCTGTCTTGTGCCTGTTTTCAAAGGGAATGCTTCCAGTTTTTTCCCATTCAGTATGATATTGGCTGTGGGTTTGTCATAGATAGCTCTTATGATTTTGAGATACGTCCCATCAATACCTAATTCATTGAGAGTTTTTAGCATGAAGGGTTGTTGAATTTTGTCGAAGGCCTTTTCTGCATCTATTGAGATAATCATGTGGTTTTTGTCTTTGGTTCTGTTTATATGCTGGATTACATTTATTGATTTGCATATGTTGAACCAGCCTTGCATCCCAGGGCTGAAGCCCACTTGGATAAGCTTTTTGATGTGCTGCTGGATTCGGTTTGCCAGTATTTTATTGAGGATTTTTGCATCAATGTTCATCAAGGATATTGGTCTAAAATTCTCTTTTTTAGTTGTGTCTCTTCCAGGCTTTGGTATCAGGATGATGCTGGCCTCATAAAATGAGTTAGGGAGGATTCCCTCTTTTTCTGTTGATTGGAATAGTTTCAGAAGGAATGGTACCAGTTCCCCTTGTACCAGATTCCCTCTTTTTCGGTTGATTGCAATAGTTTCAGAAGGAATGGTACCAGTTCCCCTTGTACCTCTGGTAGAATTCGGCTGTGAATCCATCTGGTCCTGGACTCTTTTTTGTTGGTAAGCTATTGATTATTGCCACAATTTCAGAGCCTGTTATTGGTCTATTCAGAGATTCAACTTCTTCCTGGTTTAGTCTTGGGAGGGTGTATTTGTCGAGGAATTTTTCCATTTCTTCTAGATTTTCTAGTTTATTTGCATAGAGGTGTTTGTAGTATTCTCTGATGGTAGTTTGTATTTCTGTGGGATCGGTGGTGATATCCCCTTTGTCATTTTTTATTGCATCTCTTTGATTCTTCTCTCTTTTCTTCTTTATTAGTCTTGCTAGCAGTCTATCAATTTTGTTGATCTTTTCAAAAAACCAGCTCCTGGATTCATTAATTTTTTGAAGGGTTTTTTGTATCTCTATTTCCTTCAGTTCTGCTCTGATTTTAGTTATTTCTAGCCTTGTGCTAGCTTTTGAATGTGTTTGCTCTTGCCTTTCTAGTTCTTTTAATTGTGATGTCAGGGTGTCAGTTTTGGATCTTTCCTGCTTTCTCTTGTGGGCATTTAGTGCTATAAATTTCCCTCACACACTGCTTTGAATGTGTCCCAGAGATTCTGGTATGTTGTGTCTTTTTTCTCATTGGTTTCAAAGAACATCTTTATTTCTGCCTTCATTTCGTTATGTACCCAGTAGTCATTCAGGAGCAGGTTGTTCAGTTTCCATGTAGTTGAGCGGTTTTGAGTGAGTTTCTCAATCCTGAATTCTAGTTTGATTGCACTGTGGTCTGAGAGACAGTTTGTTATAATTTCTGTTCTTTTCCATTTGCTGAGGAGAGCTTTACTTCCAACTATGTGGTCAATTTTGGAATAGGTGTGGTGTGGTGCTGAAAAAATGTATATTGTGTTGATTTGGGGTGGAGAGTTCTGTAGATGTCTATTAGGTCTGCTTGGTGCAAAGCTGAGTTCAATTCCTGGGTATCTTTGTTAACTTTCTGTCTTGTTGATCTGTCTAATGTTGACAGTGGGGTGTTAAAGTCTCCCATTATTATTGTGTGGGAGTCTAAGTCTCTTTGTAGGTCACTCAGGACTTGCTTTATGAATTTGTGTGCTCCTGTATTGGGTACGTATATATTTAGGATAGTTAGCTCTTCTTGTTGAATTGATTCCTTTACCATTATGTGATGGCCTTCTTTGTCTCTTTTGATCTTTGTTGGTTTAAAGTCTGTTTTATCAGAGACTAGGATTGCAACCCCTGCCTTTTTTTGTTTTCCATTTGCTTGGTAGATCTTCCTCCATCCTTTTATTTTGAGTCTATCTGTGTCTCTGCACATGAGATGGGTTTCCTGAATACAGCACACTGATGGGTCTTTACTCTTTATCCAATTTGCCAGTCTGTGTCTTTTAATTGGAGCATTTAGTCCATTTACATTTAAAGTTAATATTGTTATGTGTGAATTTGATTCTGTCATTATGATGTTAGCTGGTTATTTTGCTTGTTAGTTGATGCAGTTTCTTCCTAGCCTTGATGGTCTTTACAATTTGGCATGATTTTGCAGTGGGTGGTACCGGTTGTTCCTTTCCATGTTTAGTGCTTCCTTCAGGAGCTCTTTTAGGGCAGGCCTGTTGGTAACAAAATCTCTCAGCATTTGCTTGTCTGTAAAGTATTTTATTTCTCCTTCACTTATGAAGCTTAGTTTGGCTGGATATGAAATTCTGAGTTGAAAATTCTTTTCTTTAAGAATGTTGAATATTGGCCCCCACTCTCTTCTGGCTTGTAGAGTTTCTGCTGAGAGAGCTGCTGTTAGTCTGATGGGCTTCCCTTTGTGGGTAACCCGACCTTTCTCTCTGGCTGCTCTTAACATTTTTTCCTTCATTTCAACTTTGGTGAATCTGACAATAATGTGTCTTGGAGTTGCTCTTCTTGAGGAGTATCTTTGTGGCGTTCTCTGTAATTCCTGAATCTGAATGTTGGCCTGTGTTGCTAGATTGGGGAAGTTCTCCTGGATGATATCCTGCAGAGTGTTTTCCAACTTGGTTCCATTCTCCCCATCACTTTCAGGTACACCAGTCAGACGTAGATTTGGTCTTTTCACATAGTCCCAAATTTCTTGGAGGCTTTGTTCATTTCTTTTTATTCTTTTTTCTCTAGACTTCCCTTCTCGCTTCATTTCATTCATTTCATCTTCCATCGCTGATACCCTTTCTTCCAGTTGATCGCATCGGCTCCTGAGGCTTCTGCATTCTTCACATAGTTCTCGAGCCTTGGCTTTCAGCTCCATCAGCTCCTTTAAGCACTTCTCTGTATTGGTTTTTCTAGTTATACATTCGTCTAATTCTTTTTCAATGTTTTTAACTTCTTTGCCTTTGGCTTGAATTTCCTCCTGTAGCTTGGAGTAGCTTGATCGTCTGAAGCCTTCTTCTCTCAACTCATCAAAGTCATTCTCCGTCCAGCTTTGTTCCATTGCTGGTGAGGAACTGCGTTCCTTTGGAGGAGGAGAGGCGCTCTGCTTTTTAGAGTTTCCAGTTTTTCTGCTCTGTTTTTTCCCAATCTTTGTGGTTTTATCTCCTTTTGGTCTTTGATGATGGTGATGTACAGATGGCTTTTTGGTGTGGATGTCCTTTCTGTTTGTTAGTTTTCCTTCTAACAGACAGGACCCTCAGCTGCAGGTCTGTTGGAGTTTGCTAGAGGTCCAGTCCAGACCCTATTTGCCTGGGTGTCAGCAGCGGTGGCTGCAGAACAGGGGATTTTCATGAACCGTGAATGCTGTTGCCTGATCATTCCTCTGGAAGTTTTGTTTCAGAGGAGTACCCGGCCGTGTGAGGTGTCACTCTGCCCCTACTAGGGGTTGCCTCCCAGTTAGGCTGCTCGGGGGTCAGGGACCCACTTGAGCAGGCAGTCTGTCTGTTCTCAGATCTGCAGCTGCGTACTGGGAGAACCACTACTCTCTTCAAAGCTGTCAGTCAGACAGGGACATTTAAGTCTGCAGAAGTTACTGGTGTCTTTTTGTTTGTCTGTGCCCTGCCCCCAGAGGTGGAGCCTACAGAGGCAGGCAGGCCTCCTTGAGCTGTGGTGGGCTCCCCCCAGTTTGAGCTTCCCGGCTGCTTTGTTTACCTAAGCAAGCCTGGGCAATGGCGGTCACCCCTCCCCCAGCCTCGCTGCTGCCTTGCAGTTTGATCTCAGACTGCTGTGCTAGCAATCAGCAAGAGTCAGTGGGCGTAGGACCCTCCGAGCCAAGTGCAGGATATAATCTCCTGGTGTGCCGTTTCTTAAACCCATTGGAAAAGCACAGTATTAGGGTGGGAGTGACCTGATTTTCCAGATGCCGTCTGTCACCCCATCTTTGACTAGGAAAGGGAACTCCCTGACCCCTTGCTCTTCCCAAGTGAGGCAATGTCTCGCCCTGCTTCGGCTCGCACACGGTGCGCTGCACCCACTGTCCTGCGCCCACTGTCTTGCACTCCCTAGTTAGATGAACCCGGTACCTCAGATGGAAATGCAGAAATCACCCATCTTCTGCATCGCTCACGCTGGGAGCTGTAGACCGGAGCTCTTCCTATTCAGCCATCTTGGCTCCACCCACCTATTTCTTTTCTTTTGATAGCTTTGTGTTTGCTTTGTTCTTGTTTTTGTAGTTCCTTAAGGTGTGATACGAGGTTGTTAGTTTGAGATCTTTTCTTTTCTTTCTTTCTTTTTTTTTTTTTTTTTTTTTGTGGAGAGGGGGTCTTGCTTTGTTGCCCAGGATGGCCTCAAACTGCTGGCCTTGGCCTCCCAAAGTGTTGGGATTACAGGCATGAGCCACTGTGCCTAGTCTTTTTTTTTTTTTTTTGATGTTGGCTTTTAGGCTGTAAACTTTCCTCAATACTGCTTTTGCTGTATCCCAGAGGTTCTGATATGTTATGTTTCTGTTTTCATTTGTTTCAAAAATTTTGTAGATTTCTGCCTTAATTTAGTTGTTTACCCAAAAGTCACCCAGGAGCAAATTGTTTAGTGTCCATGTACTTGTGTGATTTCAAGAGTTCCTCTTGGTATTGATTTCTAGTTGTATTCCACTGTGGCTGACAATATGCTTGATATGATTTCAGTTTTTTTTTTTAATGTATTGAGACTTGCTTTATGACCAAGCATATGGTCAATTTTAGAGAATGACCCTGTGCAGATGAGAAAAATGTATATTCTGTGATTGTTGGGTGAAGTGTTCTTTAGATTTATATTAGGTCCAGAATATTCCAATTTAAATCCAGAGTTTCTTTGTTAATTTTCTGGCCAGCTGGGGTGGCTCACACCTGTAATCCCAGCACTTTTGGAGGTCAAGGCAGGCAGGTCACTTGAGTCCACGAGTTCGAGACCAGCCTGGGCAACATGGGGAAACCCTGACTCTACAAAAAATACAAAAATTAACTGGGAGTGATGGTGTGCACCTGTAGTCCCAGCTACTCTGGAGGCTGAGGTGGGAGGATTGCTTGAGTCAAGGAGGTAGAGGTTGCAGTCAGCCAGGATCATGTGACTGCACTCCAAGCTGGGCAACAGAGTGAAACCATGTCTCAAAAAAAAAAATACCCCAAACAAACCAGAGTTTCTTTGTTAATTTTCTGCCTTGATAATCTGTCTAGTACTGTCAGTGGGGTGTTGAAGTCTCCCACTATTATTGTATGACTATCTCTTTACTTAGGTTTAGTAGTATTTGTTTTATAAATCTGTGTACTCTGGTGTTGAATGTGTATACATTTAGAATTGTTAAATCTTTTTGTTGAATTGAACCCTTTATATAATGTCCTTCTTTGTCTTTTTTTTTTCACTGTAATTGAAGTCTGTTTTAGATAAAACAGACTTATATTAGAATAGCAGCCCCTGCTCTTTTTTGTTTTCCATTTGTATATCTGTTTTTACCCCTTTACTTTGAGCCTGTGTCATTGCACATTAGGTAAGTCTCTTGAAGGCAGCAGATGGTTGAGTCTCATTTTTTTTATGCTATTTGCAAATCCGTCTCTTTTAAGTGGAACATTTAGACCATTTATATTCAAGGTTAATATTTATATGTGAGGTTTTGTTCCTATCATAGTGTTGTTAGCTAGTTCGTTTGTATTCCCAATTGTGTGTTGCTTTATATGATCTTTGAACTTTATACTTACTTGTGCTTTTATGGTAGCAACTATTGTCCTTTTGTTTCCATGTTTAGAACTCCTTTGAGCACTTCTTACTGGGTCGGCCTAGTGGTGTCAAATTCCCTTATTGTCTGCTTGTCTGGGAAAAAGACTTTATTTCTTTTTTGTTTATGAAGCTATGTTTGGCAGGATGTAACATTCTTGGCTAGATTTTTTTTTTCTTTAGAAAGGGTAAAAATATACCACCAATCTCTTATTGCTTGTAAGGTTTTGGTTGAGAAGTCTGCTGTTAGTCTGATGAAATTTCCTTTACAGGTGATTTGATCCTTTTCTCTAGCTGCCTTTAAGATTTTTTTCTTTAGCATTGATCTTAGATAGTCTAATGACTATATCCCTTGGTGATGTTCATCTGGTATAGTGTCTTGTAGCTGTTCTCTGAATTTCTTGTATCTGGATGTTCACCTGTCTGGCAAGATTAGGGAAGTTTTCCTGAATTATTCCCTCAGACATGTTTTTTAAGTTGCTTACTTTTTCTTCTTCTTCTCTCAGGAATGCCTGTAAGTCATAGGCTTGGTTGATTTACATAATCCCATATTTCTTAAAAAATTATTTCTTCTTTATTTTTGTCTAAGTTAATTAGGCTTCAACCTCTAAAATTCTTTCTTCTGCTTACTGTAGTCAATTTTCAAAGCTTTCAATTGCATTTTGAAATTCCATTAGTGAATTTTCAAATTCAAGTTCTATTTGTTGTTGTTTTTTAATATAGTGATCTCATGTTTCATATCTTGAATTGATTTTCTGGTTTCTTTTTGTTTTTTTTTCAACTTTCTCTTAGATGTCATTGAGCATCCTTGAAATTCATATTTTTAGTTCTTTTTTTGTCATTTTGGAATTTTCATCTTTGTTAGAATCTATTGCTAGGGAGCTGATGTGATCCTGTGGAGGAGTTAAAACACTGTCTTTTTGTATTGCTGGAGTTCTTGCACTGATTCTTTCTCATCTGAAGGAGGTGTTGCTGCTTATTTTTTAATTTTCCATCATTTGGATGGGACTTTTTGATTTTTTCGTCTTTTTTTTACTTGAGGATATGACTGTGGTGTATGTTGCGTATGATCATTTGGCTTCATTTCCAGGTGTTTTCAGGGGGCCAAGACTCTTATGAGTTCCTTGGTTGTGGATAGCTTTTGTGTGGTGGCTTTCTCAAATGCTGCTTGTTGTAACAATGTATTGGATGTATGAGTCAACACACTGTCTCCTGCAGGGCTGAGAGTGCTGAGGTCTCAGGAAGCTTATCTTGTACACTAGTGCTATGCCCTTTTGACAGCAGGTTTTTTATTTGGTGGTGCTATTTGGTTGCCAGTCCAGTAGGTGGCACTTAAGAATAAGAACCATCTCACCCTTGAGTAGTCTGATAATGAATAGAGGCAACTTTCCTGACTGGGGAGATCCTTTTGGACTGCACTGAGGTCTCTTGGGGAAGGGGTGGTGAGGGGGAAGTTGCACTAGCTTCTCAACTGGGCCAGCAAGAATGTAATCCACTTCCCTATCACACCCTAGTTGCACTGCTCATGACCTTCAGTTCTTACAGACATTGCCCTTTGACTGCCTGCTGCGGTGTGGCTGTGGACTGCAGGAATGTCCCTTTGACAGCTACCACCAAAATGGGCTCAGTGCAGAGCCTCTTATCCCAGTCCAAAGCAGATAATTTTGCACATATGTGCCTTGTGTTGCTGGGATGCTGCCATCCTGTGCAGAGATGGGCCCTATCCTTTGTGGAAGCGCTTGCTGTGGGGGATCACTTTCATCAGGGATGCAGCTACCATGAAAAGCACTGGAAAGTAACCCTAATGAGAGTGGCAGTCAGCAAGTACACACACATCAGCCCCCAGCTGGAAGAGCCTCTCCTGTGTCTGCAAGAGTAGATGGGGGAGCAGGAGATGACCCCCTGTCCATGTCCATTTCTGACCACTGGTACCTTCCCCTTTAGCAGTTGGTGCCATGCCCATGTTTTCTTTGTCCTAAGTGGGGCTTTGATGGGCTGAATTCTTCCCTTCCCTAGGGGCAGCCCATACTGACTGCTGGATCTCCAGAGATTCTGCAGTTCCCTAGAGACCTGCTGGCCCCTGTGGTTGTGAAAGTCAAAGTGGGTTGTGGGGTACGTTTGCAGGGGATCTGGTGATGTGGCAATTCAAAGGCTGAGGTTCCCTGGGGAGGGCAGTGGGCCACAACCAATATGGCACCTGCTGCCTCAGTTCAGGCCTAAGGGGTATGCAGGCACTTCTGTGTGAGTTGCTACCTGGTTCTCTATCCCCAGGAAGTTCCCACATTGCCACCAACAGCATTTTCTGGGGTCATGAGAGCATAGGGACTCCTCAAAAATTTGGTGGTCAGCAAATTGTTACAGGGGTAAGAGGAGCAGAGAAGCCCTACCCTTTCCATAGGGCTGTGGGTTTCTTAGGGGTTGATCTCTGCTGCACTCCTGCTGCTTTCCTTTTCTGCACTACAGCTTCATTCTCTGGACTCTCTGACAGATCCTGGTTCTCTTCCCTCATTTTTTCATTCAGATTTTGACCATTCACCTATAATTTTGATCTTCTGAGGAGAACTGGCATCCGATATCCCTAGTTAGCCATGTTGAAAAAAAAAAAAGCAACAAAAAACTGATGCTCCGTTTATGAGAATCCATGCTTAAATTCTCCTTAGACCACTAAGACAGGAAAGGCTTACTTCTGAGCAGGTGGGCTATTTTCTATCTTGTAGAATCACAGTCATCCTGACCACGTGTAGGCGGTTGTGCTTCTGTTATTTCCCCCCTGTAGCTACCAGGAAGCTAAGCCTTTCAATATATTATTTTTCCAAAATTTTATTCTGAAAAATTTTAAACATATAAAAGTTGAAAGAATTTTACAGTTAACATCCACCTGTCATCTATATTCCACCCCTTACATTTTATTATACCTCCTATATCATATATCTTTCCATGTATCTATATATCTATCAAAAATACTTATTTTAAAGTCCATACATGATAACTTCAATATCTGGAGCCTTTTTTAAATTTGTATTTTCTGTTGTTTTGGCTTGCATTCAAACTGTCTTGTTTCTTCATGTGCCTGGTTATTTTTTACTGTGTACCTGACATCATATTTGCCAAGGTTGAGAAAACATTTGAGACATGCAATGATATTAACTTCTTCCATAGAAGATTTATGTTTTCTGCCAAATACCTGTGGGCCTTAGCAATCTGTGACTCACCTCATTCCAATTTCAGGGACTGAAACAATTTAAAACTGTGTAGTTCTGTCTACTTCTGTTTTACCTTTCCTTCTAGGGTATCTCCTTCTTGGTCTGAAGTCAAAAGGAAGAGTATTTATGAGTCCTCCTTTTCCTTCAGGATCTGTATTTAGTCTGTCCCTCGCCTAGTGCTATCAAAAGCCTTGCTTAGCCTCTCAGCTGCCCCTTTCAGAATCATTAAATGCTCCATGGGGATGAGCACCCTCAAAATAAGCAAAGCTCAACTTTCTGAGTGAGGCCACCAAATCCTAGACCACCTTTATTGAAAACTGAAACTCTTTTATTTAAATAGAGTTTATCCCATGTACATTTAGTTATATGACAGATATTTTTTGCCTCTGTATTAACATCATATTTTAGGTTATATTTTCTGTATTTATTGATTTTTAAAAATTTCACCATATGGTGTATTGTCTTTGATTTTTGTTGTGTTTTGTTCTTTTGTTCTGATAATTAGGAAGTCTTATATTCTCTTTTTAGCTATAAGTTCTTCTATAAATGTATATAATAATTTTTTAAGGATTGTCAGTTTCCTTATCTGTAAGTTGTAATAATAACCTATTTTACTGAGTTGTGAGAATTAATTAAAATAATCACACTAATCATTTATTTGTCATACTGCCTGGTATATGGTAAGCCTGTTACAAATGTTGGCTTTAGAGATTATATGTTGCAAATGAATGAGTCACAAGATCATAAAGCAGAGAGAAAAGAATACTGAAAAAGGAAGGGGAGAGTAAACATCCCCTGCTATTGGTGGGGTTCTCTCAGGCCCAGTGTATAGGTCTCTTTGGTAGCATCTTCATCCTCCATGCCATTTACTCAGTACCGATATCTAAGGTCCTGGCTTGGTCTTCACAGCAGACCTATCATGAAATAACTGGATAAACTTGAGACTGAGCATTCCTCTAAAATGTATTTGTCAGGATAATTTATTGACATTTTGTTGTTGTTGTTTCCATTATCCCCAGGAGCTGTTATGTTCTGATTCTGGGATTCCCAGCTTCAAGGTATTATAAACTGTCTTTATATGGCAGGCCTGAAAAATAACATGGATGAAAATGAAAGTTTCTTGGTCTCCGGAATAAAACCCCATCACCCATGTTATTGTTTGGGGATTAGAGATGTTGGGGGAGGGAGGCAATGGGAGCATGAAGGTGAGGGGTTTTCTGGGGAGGGCAGAGGAAACAGAACTGGCAGGAATGGAAATAGCTTTCAGAGATTTGGGGGGAGTACTAATCTAGGTGATAGCTTTATGAATGGTTGGAACCTGTCCCCTTGCCTTTTAATAAGTCTTTGGATGGAGAGTTGAGGTGGTTCATGTTGATACTGTAGACAGTAAACATTTATAACTGTCATGGAAGCTGGCTTAAAAGATCCCTGGCACAGAAGAATGGTGTGGTCCTTCTTTGAATGGACTGGTGGACTGAGGCAATTAACATCTCATGTGTGATCATGATGGCCTAAGGATCATAAGAGATTTACTTTGTTTTCAGGGCACCATCCTGCTTCCGCATGCTAGTGGGGGGCATTGAAGAGAAGGCAGTCACCCAAAAGTGAACTGGAATATCTTGATACTTCTGGCTGGTGAGGGCAGAGCCAGATTTTTTTTTTTTTTTTTTTCTGAGTAGAACATATCCATTTAATGTGAGCTGTCTTGCTCTTAAATGTTGTAAAACAAATTTACACCTTTTTTTGTCCCCCACCTCCACCAAACAGATTGTTATCCAAGTGTGCTTTTTTCTCAACTTAGTCTAAATTAAAAAAAGAAAAGATGTAGAAGGTAAATTTGGGAAAGCACTTTTATCTCTTGACCTCCTTTGTTAGCAGCTGTAACAATCTTTAGGAAACTTCAAAAGGATACATGGAACAAAGGAGAAAAGCCAAGGCTGCTGTTCTGTGATGCAGTAGACCAGGAGGAAGAGTGAAACCTTGGTGGAGGCAACAGGTGGTAGCAGTTGGAGGGGAATCAGAACAATGCCAGGGCGGTTGGAAGAAAAGAATGATGGTGTACAGGCTAGACCAAGGAGTGAGGCCTGAGGTGTACCCTGGCAGGAGACTTTTGTTGATTCCTAACTTCCTAGACCCCATCCCACACTTTCACCCCTCAGACCCAGTCTCTGTCTTCATAAGCCCTTACATAAATATTCCACTATGCTGGAGCCCTGGCTCCAGACGATAGTGGCCAATACTGGTGGCTTATATTTAGGGCAAGGAAGTTGAACTCCTGTTGCCCAGTAGCAGGGGAGGTCTGCAAGAGGGAAGTGGGGATGATGTTACTGGAATTTGTGTCACAGGCGTAAAAGGTCGGAATTCTTAATGAATTTCCTCAGAGACATTATTATACATCATTCCATGGTATTACTTAACACAGGTGCGTTTTATTTCTATTAAACTGACAGCACAACTATATGTTGGGTTAAATAGGCTTTTAACCTTTTAAATGGCCTTTCTTAAGAACCTAACCAGTGGGTATAACATTGTTTCTGTGGCAAAATGCTTTTAAAATCCTACAATAGACTGACAAAAGAGCCTTTGAATACATTCTGTTTTTAAATTGGATTGGCCTGGCTGGGGTAAGGAGGCCCACCCTGTTCTTTAGCTTTAATGTCTACCCTTGTTCAAAGAAGGCAAAGTCTTTTATAGTGACAGGCCACACTGAGTTTAAATAAAGATAAAGATTGGCTCCTTGCAGGAGAGCCTGTCTGATTTAAGACAGGTCATATTTAATGAAATGTGGCATTAAATAGGCCTGCTTCAATTGGGGCAGTTTGTGTAAAGTTCGCTACTATTATCGGACCATCTGTGTTTACTTTTGTGTGAAAGCAAAAGTTTCAGTCTTATTTTGGATCAAAAAATTTCTCAGTGTGATAAGGGGTGTGAAAAGTAAAAAGTAAATCAAAATGGGGGTTTTATTTTTTATTGGTTGCCATTTTCAATGGAGAATAAATTAAACAGAGTCAAAAGAAAGGTAAAGAGGTGGTGGTTGACAGCTTAGTCATGTTTTATGTAACACTTGTTTTGCTTTTACATGAGCACGTTATACCATCCATCAGGATAAATTAATATGTTGTGGGCCTTTAAAAACTGTAAAGAAAATAATTTTAATGGTTCCAATAACAGCTCCAGATGAATGCTGGAAAGCAGATATTCCAAACTGTCAAATAGCATATGTATTGCTTGGCTCTGTTATAACTGCAAGTAAAAGCTGCTTTTGTATGAGGTTTCCTTGACTGCCAATGGAAGAACTGTAACACATTTATTGTGAACAAAATTGGAATGGAAATGAGACATGTTACAACAGAATGGCACCTAATTCCTTCTTGCCAGTTGGCCTGAGTTAACATAATAAATCATTAGGACAGTAAAAAGTTCTTGGTTAAAAGAAAGAATAATTAAATAGATTTACAAAAATGACAGGTTCATACATGTATCACTTATGATATGGAGACTTTGTTTGAAAATATGGTTGTCTTATGTGAGAGAATAGAATTATACCCCATATAAATGTATATGTTCAATGGAAAAAAAATCATGAACTTCAGAGGAGAATTTAACAGCGGTGTGGAAAGCACCTGAAAAGTGTTTGCAACAAAGGCGAGTTCCGACTGCTGTTTACTGCAGGTAAGGGGCTTCAGGATGCTGCCCTATGTTTGAAGGGGTGACTCATGCCATTATTTATTGCGGTTAATTGCGAATGTTTGTGAAGAGCACAGTATGTTGCATAGCAGGACCAAGTAATCCGTGGTGACCTTTTGTGCTATCAAAGCTTTATCAATTAGAAGCTCTTGATTATAAATTAATAGGATGCCCAGTGAGTGCCATCAAAGAAAGATTATACTTGGCTTCTTATGCAATCTGATTTTTTGTTGTTGTTGGCTCCTCTTTCTTCAAAACTGAACCCTCACCAGGGAACTATTTCTAAATCTGCAAAGTGAAGCATATTCAAAATGTTTTCAGACTTCAAGGAGTATTGTGGTTTTTATAAGCAATGGCAGGAATTTTATAAAAATAGTAGTTATATTTTCCTAATAAATACCTTTCTTCTCGAGACTCCTACACTGGCTATCTTCCTGGTCACTTTTTTCCCCATCTCCATTGTTCTATGGATACTAGGCCTGCATGACATTTACAAAAACTTTGTTAAATACTTCAAAATTATAAATTAAAGTCCTTATTTTACTATAATTCTTATTATGAGCCAGTCTTAAAATATTTGTTCATTTTCATTCACTGGTCCCCTGATAATAGGAACTTTGAGTTCTTATTTGCCTTCATGTTGCTACAGCTCTTGACAGTGTTTAATGCCCCATTTCTTGAAATGATCTGCTCTCATGTCTTTTTTTTTTTTTTTTTGAGACCGAGTCTCGCTCTGTCGCCCAGGCTGGATGGAGTGCAATGGTGCGATCGCAGCTCACTGCAAGCTCCACCTCCAGGGTTCACGCCATTCTCCTGCCTCAGCCTCCCAAGTAGCTGGGACTACAGGCGCCCACCACCACGCCTGGCTAATTTTTTGTATTTTTAGTAGAGACAGGGTTTCACCGTGTTAGCCAGGATGGTCTCTATCTCCTGACCTTGTGATCCGCCCGCCTCAGCCTCCCAAAGTGCTCGGATTACAGGCTTGAGCCACCACGCCCGGCCTCTCATGCCTTTTAAGACACTGCAGTGTCCCGGATTTCTTTCTGTTTACTTTGTCCTTTTTTTTTTTTTTTAATTGACTCTTCTTCCTGTTTGTTTTCTCTAATTTAGCCTTAACCAAGGCTACAGCAGCAGCCTTTTCTCTCCTTTTCTCTCCTCTAATCTCATTGCTAGCTCATCTACCGGCAACTGTTTTCCAAACCCTGGGTCCACATTGCCAACTGTTGTCAAACATCTCTACCATCTCCATCAAAATTGTCCAAAATCAGACTCATGGTTTTCCCCTGCCCATATTCAGGATCCTAAATTATGATCTGGATTACTCCCCTAAATCTCCTTGCCAGTTCCACTCTTAGGATTACCACTACTGACTTATCATGTTAGCACTAAGTTGTAGTTCTGCTTTCCCCCACCTCCCACCATCATGGTCTAGTCTACAAGACCGCATTTCTGCTATGGTTGCTGTTTATAATTGGATCGAGATCAGTGGAAGTCTATGGATCATGGTATAGTTATTCTGGAATTTATAAGAATTTATAGTTATTCTGGTCTTAACTGGGCTCACTTATGCATCTATGGTTAGCTATGGGTCTGGAAGTTTGCCCTGCTGATCTTGGCTGGACTTGTTCACGTGTTTGAATATCTGCTGGCTGTAGGTTGGTATTTCATCCTCAGAAAGACAGCTTAGATTTGTTGTCATGGCAGAGACAGTGCTTAGAAGTTATAAGCCTCTTGGAACTCATCTGAACGGTAGTGGGAGCCCCAATGGTTCATTCAAGGCAATAGGAAATGGAGTGAAGGAAGTAGATGGAATATAAGAGGTGGTATAGAAGGCAGGACAGATCTTGAGAGGAAGGATCCAACTGGAGACTAACTCCAGAGTGGCAGCTTCCAGTGAGGAGGCAGAGCAAGTCAGGAGTCTACACACAGTGGTGGTAGCTGAGGTGGATTGAGTGTGTTGATGGCACAATTAACAGCCTGTCTGTACTCACAGCCATTTCAGACTTTGCAGCTTTTTCCATTTGTGGTGTAGTCTATTTTCCCACTCCTTGAATCTGGGCTTGTCTCATAACTTGTTTTGGCCAATAAAAAAGTAGGTAAAGCCACAAGGTTTTGGCACTCCAGTCTTGAAAGCGTCTGTGGTCTTCCCATTCTCTATTCCCACTGACAGGAGAACTTGCTAAATGTTCTCTCTTCAGTCATGCCATCCCTGAACATCTCATCTAGAGTTGGTTTTACTGTTTTTATTTTCTTTTTTCTATTTTCAATTCTTTTTAAAAAATATGTTATTACGATTGATAATTATTTTGTTTACTTTGTTTTTCTTTTTGTTTCTCTAAACTGTGAGCTCCATGAGTATAGGATAGCTGTTATCCTAGTGACTATCACAGCGTCTGGCACAAATTAGGGACTCAATAAATATTTGTTGAATTAAATTCTATGAGACCTGGTGAATGAATTTTTAAGAAGCTTTTCAAGTTTCAGATGTGTGATCAAGTTGATGACCACCATAGTATACTTCTTTTCTTTTAGCTTCCTCACAGATTCATCTTCTGAATATTATCTTGGCTGGGTGCAGTGGGTCACACCTGCAGTCCTAGTGCTTTGGGAGGCTGAGGTTGGAGGATCACTTGAGACCAGCAGTTTGAGACCAGCCTGGGTAATGTACCAAGACCTCATCTCTAGCAAAAGAGCTGGGCGTGGTGGTGCATACCTGTAGTCCTAGCTACTTGGGAAGCTTAGGATTACTTGAGCCCAGGAGTTCCAGGCTGCAGTGAGCTATGACCACGCTATTATACTCCTGCCTGAGCAACAGAGTGACACCTTGTCTCTAAAAATATAAGAAAACAAACATTTTCATAGCCTCTGTTCTGCTTCATGGCCTTTGTTTCAGTTTCATATCTATTATCTGCCTATTCCCTATAGTATTTTGCAAATTGAATCTTTAATAAAAAGACTCTGATTGGTCTAGCTTGCCTCTGTTTGAATAGAATTTTCCCACATCAGGACTGGGTGTAGTTAGATGGTCAGCCTCGGGATTAGGTGCCCTTGCTTCTCTCTAGCCCAATGATACGTAGCCACAAAGGAAGGAAGTACAAAGAATAGAACCATATGACACAAAATATGGCAGCTTAGCAGGCTGTGAGTGTGGCAGGTAATATGATTGGTTTGTCAAGTACAGAAAACTTAATTGTATCTCCATGTTTTTACCAATTACAATCAATTAATTAAATATTGTTGAGTACCTTATGTGCCAGGTTTAGAGTGCCTTACATGTCAGGCACAGGAAATAAAGTAGTAAGCAAGGGAAACATGTAGTCTTTCCTCATTGAGCTTATTCTGTAGTAGGAAAGATAGCCAATTACTAAAGCCATTACAATAAAATATTGAAGTATGATGTTAAAAAATGGATAAATTGAGCTCCAATAAAAATAAAATATTTTGCTCTTTAAAAGTTACTTCTAAGAAAATGAAAAGTAAGCCTTGAACTGGGGTAAAATATTTCTAAAATATATATTTAATAAAGGACTTGTATCTGATTATATAGAGAAACTTTTAACTCAATAATAAAAAGTCAAATAATCCTATATAAAATGGGAAAAAGATTTGAACAGATACTTCAAATCAGGATATATAAATGGCAAATAAGTATATGAAAAGATGTGCAACACCATTAGTCATTAGGGAAATGCAAATCAAAGTTACAATGTGATATCACTGTACACTCACCTGAATGGCTACATTTAAAATGACTATAGCAAGGGTTGTCAAGAAGATAGAGCAACTAGAGCTTGCATATATTTGTGGGAATGCAAAATGAAACAGCCACTTTGGAAAGCAATTTGGCAGTTTAAAAAACAAAGTATACACTTAATATATGGTCCAGCAATCCCCTTGGAGGTCTTAACCCAAGAAAAATGAAAATATATGCCCTCACAAAGACTTGTAAGCAAATGTTCATAGCAATTTTGTTCCTAATAGCCCCAAACAGGAAACAAGCAGTTTGGAAACAACAAGTGAATGGATAAACAAATGGGTACATCCATACAGTGAAATACTGCCCAGCAATTAAAAAATAAGGAATGAATTACAGTATGTGCAGTAACATAGAAGCCAGGAACAAATGACTGACCTATGTATTGTATGATTCTATTTATGTAATATTCCGGAAAAGCTAAAACTGAAAGGCATTTTCCTTGACCCCTTCATGGGCCTTGTGACAGCAGTGCCTCTCTTATCCCAAAGCTCTTAACCCCTTGCGGGAGGGGGAGCACACAGGTGAGTGGTGCAGGAGCCAGGACTAGTGCTTCTGGGCACAGGCAGGAGCAGAACTCTGTGCAGCCCTATGGCAGCATCTAGGGGGGTACCCACGACCCCTGGAGCCCCAGAGGGCATGTGTTACAGTGCGTTTTTAGCTTTGCCATCCTCAGACGGCTTAAGTGTTGATCAGCTCAAGCATCTGCCCCTGTGGCTACTAAGCTCTGGTGTCCAGGAAGATTCAGGATGCACAAATGAATTGAGGGTGGTGAATACAGAGGATTTTATTGTTGATGAAAGTGGCTTTCAGTGGGAAGGGGATCTGGAAAGGGGATGGAGTGGGAAAGTGGTCTTCCCCTGGAGTCTGGCTGTCCCTGGCCAGGCTCTTCTCTCAAGTCCCACTGTCAAGCTGTCCCTCTGAAGTCAAACTGCTTCTCTGACATCTCGCTGCTGCTTCTCTTCTTTTCTGCTGTTCCTCTGCCAGTGGAGCCTGGGGTTTTTATGGGTACAGAATGGGGGGCAGGGCGGGCCAGGAGGGTTTTGGAAAAGGCAACATTCGAGCAGAAAAATGGAGATGTTCTCACTTTGGGCCATGGTTCTAGGCTTGAGGGTGGGGCTTCACCAGGGACACCACCCTTTTCTGCCTAGAATTTCCCTGCCTCCTGTCCCTATCAAAACTATAGTGAAAGAGAGCATATCAGTGGTTAATGCTGAAGCCAGAAGTGTGGAGAGAGGTTTGATTTGAAGAAAGTTGCAACCGAACTTTTTGGTCTGATAGAAATGTTCTATGTTTTGATTGTGGTTGTTACACAACTGACACATCTATCAAATTGTATTAAATTATACCCTTACATTGGTGAGTTTTATTGTACATAAATTATAACTTAAAGCTGATTTTAAGAACTAAAGGTAATACATTCTTATATTGGGAGAAGTATAGGGTACCCTGGGACCGCAGTATATGGTCATCTCAAACCAAGGGATCTGAGGAAGTTTTTCACGGAATGAAAATCTTAATCTTGACATGAGTAGCAATAGATTAAGTGCACAGGACTAGGTGGAAAGGAAGAGGGTTCTACAGAGTTAGCAGCATATACAGAGGCTTGGAGGCAAGAGAGAAGGTGCTGGCGAAGGAAGATGAGGAAAATGAACACAGTTATGTAGGCTGGGCAAAATAAAGGACTTTTTATGTTAAGATTGAATTGTATCCTAATAGTAACTAGAAGGGTTTTAAGCCCTTCTCATTATGGAGTAATGTGATTTCTGATTTCTAAGAATGACTCTGTCCAAATGTGTCATTCTAAGAATGACACATTTCTAAGAATGACTGTCTGTGGTGGAGAACAGGTTGTGTGGAAAGACATTCCCTGAGAGGGCATTAGATGATAGTGCCATAATTTAGGGGAGTTGCTGGGGATGGAGGGAGGTGGGTGGATTTCAAAAATATTTAGGAAGTAGAATTTCCTGCAAGAGTTGAAGGGATTGCCTGTTCACTCTGATGCTAGTTTCTTTTGCTGTGCAGAAGCTCTTTAGTTTAATTAGATCCCATTTGTCAATTTTGGCTTTTGTTGCCATTGCTTTTGGTGTTTTAGACATTAGGCCCATGCCTATGTCCTGAATGGTATTGCCTAGGTTTTCTTCTAGGGTTTTTATGGTTTTAGGTCTAACATGTAAGTCTTTAATCCATCTTCAATTAATTTTTGTAAGGAAGGGATCCAGTTTCAGCTTTCTACATATGGTTAGCCAGTTTTCCCAGCACCATTTATTAAATAGGGAATCCTTTCCCCATTTCTTGTTTTTGTCAGGTTTGTCAAAGATCAGATAGTTGTAGATATGTGGCATTATTTCTGAGGGCTCTGTTCTCTTCCATTGGTCTCTATCTCTGTTTTGGTACCAGTACCATGCTGTTTTGGTTACTGTAGGCTTGTAGTATAGTTTGAAGTCAGGTAGCGTGATGCCTCCAGCTTTGTTCTTTTGGCTTAGGATTGACTTGGCAATGCGGGCTCTTTTTCGGTTGCATATGAACTTTAAGGTAGTTTTTTCCAATTCTGTGAAGAAAGTCATTGGTAGCTTGATGGGGATGGCATTGAATCTATAAATTACCTTGGGCAGTATGGCCATTTTCACGACATTGATTCTTCCTACCCATGAGCATGGAATATTCTTCCATTTGTTTGTATCCTCTTTTACAATGAAAATTGAGCAGTGGTTTGTAGTTCTCCTTGAAGAGGTCCTTCATGTCCCTTGTAAGTTGGATTCCTAGGTATTTTATTCTCTTTGAAGCAATTGTGAATAGGAGTTCACTCATGATTTGGCAGCCTACAGAATGGGAGAAAATTTTTGCAATCTACTCATCTGACAAAGGGCTAATACGCAGAATCCACAATGAACTAAAACAAATTTACAAGAAAAAAACCCCATCAAAAAGTGGGCAAAAGATATGAACAGACACTTCTCAAAAGAAGACATTTATGTGGCCAAAAGACAGATGAAAAAATGCTCATCATCACTGGCCATCAGAGAAATGCAAATCAAAACCACAAGGAGATACCATCTCACACCAGTTAGAATGGCGATCATTAAAAAGTCAGGAAACAACAGGTGCCGGAGAGGATATGGAGAAATAGGAACACTTTTACACTGTTGGTGGGACTGTAAACTAGTTCAACCATTGTGGAAGTCAGTGTGGCGATTCCTCAGGGATCTAGAACTAGAAATACCATTTGACCCAGCCATCCCATTACTGGGTATATATCCAAAGGATTATAAATAATGCTGCTATAAAGACACATGCACACATATGTTTATTGTGGCACTATTCACAATAGCAAAGACTTGGAACCAACCCAAATGTCCAACAATGATAGACTGGATTAAGAAAATGAGGCACATATACACCATGGAATACTATGCAGCCATAAAAAATGATGAGTTCATGTCCTTTGTAGGGACATGGATGATGCTGGAAACCATCATTCTCAGCAAACTATCGCAAGGACAAAAAAACAAACATCGCATGTTCTCACTCATAGGTGGGAATTGAACAAAGAGAACACATGGACACAGGAAGGGGAACATCACACACTGGGGCCTGTTGTGGGGTGGGGGGAGGCGGGAGGGATAGCATGAGGAGATATACCTAATGCTAAATGACGAGTTAATGGGTGCAGCACACCAACATGGCACATGTATACATATGTAACAAACCTGCATGTTGTGCACATGTACCCTAAAACTTAAAGTATAATAATAATAAAGAGTTGAAGGGAAAGAAGGAAACAAGAATGGCTTCTAAGTTTCTAACCTGGGTAACTGAGAATATCATGGTACCATTCACTGAGATAAAGAAGAAAGGAGCAAGAGAAGGTTTGTGGTCAAGGTGATGACTTTAGTTTTGTACATGTTAGTTCTGAGGTACCTGAGAGACATTTGTAATATGTTTAGAGTTAGTTGGATGTATAGGTCTGTTGCTTAGAAGGCAAGTCTAGGATGCAGAAACAGATTTATGTCATTGGCATGTAGGTAGAAATTGAAACCATGCAATTGGTGACTGAGGAGATGGATGAGTAGCATGATGAGAGAAAAGGCCTACAACAGAACTCAGAAATGCCAATGTTTAAGGGTGAGGTAGGGGGAAAATCAGGAGGGCATTGTATAATGGAATCCACTAGAATGAGTGAGTGGTCAATAATATCAAATGGAATTGCTTTACTGAAGAATATGATAATTTTTAAGGTTCTTGATTAATATGTATTATGGAATTTTGGGAGATGATTTTACAGTAAAAAATGAATCACTTTAAAAGGAAAAGAAAGTTAGTGGTTTGATGGCTTGTGGAAAAGGCAGTGCATTTCCTACATAGATGGTAAACCTCACAGTTTTCTATTGTTTTGTTTTGTTCTTCCTTCTTTGGACTTTCCTCTTCCATTAGAAACTTTTAAAGTGGTAAACATTAAAAAGCTTCTAAAAATCCATTCATATACATTCTGTGTGGAGAAGCTTGCACACTTATGATCAGGAATATACTTTTTGCAATACTTGCTTCATAAGTATTATTCATCTTAATTCCCTCTTTCCTTTTAGTTTCTTTCATTCCCTGAATGCATGTGACTAAGCTTAAAGAGATCAGTTGAAAAGGTTTTTGATCCCCGTACTTTAAGCAAGAAGTGTTTGTCAAGCAGGTAAGAGGATCAGTCACTGATAGGTAGGAAAGTGTTTTTTAACTGACTGAAGTCCCAGTTGTTTTCAAAGTGATCTTACTACCAAGGTCAGCTTTAGCGGTCCATGACAGTATGTTGGAACAAATGTCTTCATTTTTCCAGATGCCATCTTTCCGTTTCCTTTTTACTATTTCCTTTTCCTAATTGCCTTCCCTTGAAAAAAGAAAGATACAGGTAGCTTTTGAAGAGTTAGAATTTTATATTAGAATTGTCATTAAACATGCAATAGGAGAATATTTTTAAGGGGCCCATTGGAGATCAGAATAGCCTGGGAACTGGCTATAGGGACCTTTACCAAATTATGGTTCCAATCAATGGCAATTTATGTTGTCAGTACTGTGGTTCAGGTGAGAGAGAAGGAGGAACTTGGTGCTATCTGTGCCAGTTACCAATAGTCTCTCAGCTCCAAATTTACCTGTTAATACCTGCTCCAGGATAAGAGATTGGACTCTTCAGGCATTTCTCTGTCACAGTGAGAAAGATATTGAGCTATGTCAGCAGAGGTTGATGGAAGGACATTGCAGGAAGACACAGTCTTCTCTTCATGGTTCCTGTGTGCTACATTTTGCTTTTCCTTGATGTTGTGGCAGGGTCTATTAGTAGTGTGTGTGTGTGGCAGTCATTTACTGGCAGTCTGCTCCAGATGTGCCCCAGAACTTGCAGTCTCTTGGTGACCTCAAAGGCCTGGCCTGGACCCAGTGTCTGCCTTGCTGTGACTCTCCCAATGTGGGCAGTGGTGTGTTCCAGGCCTTGTGCTAGCAGTGGCATCCTGATTTCTTCTGTGTGTCTGCCCACCTGTTTTGGCTTAACCGGCTCTTCAGAAGGTTGTTTTCGTGACTGTCCCACCATGGATAGCAGGTGCTCCACACTTCCCACACCAGTAGCAGTGATTTTCTCTGTGTGTCCACCCACCATCCTCAGCTTGCCTGCTCCCTAGAGGGTTGTCTCCTGCTCTCTGGTAACTAAAGACCAATGCTGACCTGGGCAACTCAGCAAACATCTTCACTATCCAGTGGGCTGCAAACATACCTTCTCCAATGAGGTCTTTACTCCAGCCTTGGGGAGGCAGCCCTCCTTCCAAGTTTCTTCTACTTTTTGTATTCTGTCTTTTCCTTTTGGATTCTCCATCAAACATAGTGTCCTTTTTTGAGTTTTCTGATATCTTTATAGTTACTCACCTATTATACTTAAATAATTTTTTATACTAAATGTTTCCTACTGAAATTAACTGTGGTGGCTTCTGTATCCTGACTATACCTAAACTGATACACTATCTTTTCCTTAATCTATTATACATACCTTTGCTCTACTTATTCTGATGAACTCTGATTTAAAACACCAATCAAAAAACTCCACCAAAACAAACAAAAAACCCCCTAATACTTCTTGAATGATTCTGCATGGCCTGGAATTCAAGATCCTCTGTGATCTGGCCCCTACCTGCCTTTCCAATCTTATTTTCTACTCTTCTTAAAGTAACTAAGGCAAGCAGCACTGTGAATACAGAAAGTCCAGTCCTGGGTTTGTCTTGTAGCTCTACTATTTATTACTAAGCAGACAAGGGCATGTCTTTAGGCCCCTCTGTGTTGCAGTTTCCTCATCTGAAAAATGGGGATACTAATAGCTGCTCTGCCTACCTCTTGGGGTTGTTGTGAGGTTAAATTAAATAGTGTACGTGAAAACTCTATGAATTTTAAATTTCTGTTGCTATAATATATTGCCATAGGATTTGTGTAGTGTTTTTCTTTTTTACTTTTTTTCAAAGTATTCATACAAAACAATGACAAGTATTGTCAAGCATTCATCTAGCACTTCTGGATTGGTAAAAGGGATTAAGGCAATACCTTTCTTTAGAACTCAGAATCGTATTTTATTTTTATATTTTATGCTTTTACTTTGTTTCAGGATGGGTGAAATAAGATGTTGAAAGTCTTTTGGCCGGACAATTTCTCCTCATTGCCATCATAAACAAAACAGAATGACTGTAAAATTTGGGAATAAGGAAGAGCATTTGTCTTTGATCATCTTGTCTTGAGGGCATCTGTCTACTTCAGTAGACAGATAATTTCATACATATGTGTGAATTCATTAAAGTGGTACTCTTCTCCATCGGTATTGGTTGTACATGTACCAAAATATGCAGAAGTGCTTTGTAATAGAAATAAATGAATTATTTTTAGAACACAAATCAGAGAAGGAAAAGCTCCCAAGCTGGTAAGGAATTCAACCAATTCGAGACTCAAATTTCTTGGGAGAGGTATTTTCATTCTGTGAGAATTTGTTTAAGAGCTGAGAGCCTAAAGTCTGCGATGCAAGATGAGGGACCTGACTGATTGTGTTAAAGGAGGCAGATTTCTCCAGTTGCTTATGGATTGGACTCATCCTTGCTGGGCGTCAGGCCAGCTTGTGAATGTTTTCATCAGCAGGTGGTTCTTCTGAATTCCTCATTATCTTGTATATATAATGCGGGGGAAAAAGCCAGTTCCAGCAGAACTTGAAACAAGTTCTGAAATAAGAGGCATTTTAAAATGTATTTTAAAAACTTCCTTAGAGAGGAAGTATAGGGTTCCTACTTTTGTAGCCTGAAGAGGAAGGTGAGTTCAACAGAAGGTGAAAATTAGGAGAAGTAGCCATTCCAGTCTTGCTTGGACAAAACCTTTATTATCTAACATTTCTATAGCTCTTTGTATTTTCCAAAGACCTTTACAAATGTATTTTTTCCCCCATGTAACAAGCTTTTGATCAAAGCAGGTTAGTATTCATCTTTACATTTTCTAGATGAGAGAAAAGAGTTCCAGAGAAGTGAAGTCACTTTTGCAGGTCCCAAGATGTATAAAAAGTAAAATGAGATTTTGAGCCTTTGACACAGAGTTCTTGGTGTAATTACTCTGCAACATGTTATATCTTGTCTTGACTAAATTTTTACAAATGGGTTAAAAGAGTTCTTAATCTAAGAAGCCAACTCTAGAATTCTAAATAGAGGATACTCAGTGGGGAGGCTTGAGGTTTTATTAGAACAGATTTCTTTGGGCCACCAGGCATAGAGGGCTGTGGTAAAGAGCTGATGTAGTTCAGAAACTTCAGAGAAGGAAGTCCCAGACTTCAGAGGAGGAGTTCTTTCAGTTCCTTGAGGATTATGGTTGTATCTCTTTATAGAAGAAATCTGAGAGTGATGCTTTTAGGACTAGTAGCCAAGGAAGTGGTTCAGCTCAGCTGTTGATATTTGTGTCCAGTGCTCAGTCAGCTCTTCATGTGTTGAATTCTTTCTTTCCTAGAGGAGAGAACCTGGCCAGTCTCCAATTTCTGAGACTGTAATTTAGGTTATATATTTCTCTGCAATGTGAATCTATTTCAAACTTGATGTAAGATTGCTCACTAGTGCATTGCCAAATACCCAATAGGCACCTCAGTAAATATTTATTAATGTTAATGATGAGAATAACCTTTTTAAATATTTGTGTTTGAAAAATGTAGTCTACCAATACTGCAATAGGGAAAACTTTCAGGATAATTACATTTTGTATTTATATCCAGTGATTTATTCCTTAGATCTCAAATTTTGTTAGAGATATGATTATAGTATATATATTTTTTCAGCCTTAAGGTTATTGGCAATTGTTAGTCCTGTTTAATAGATGAGGTGTGTAAAAGGAGAAGGGGAGTGATTTGTGAAAAGTCTCACTGTGGATTGAAGTAAAGTAAGATATGAAAGTTTAGATCTATGGGTCCAAATTTCACTAAAACGAGTCTAGCTCTGGGAACTAAACCAATGGTCAAGAAGTTACAATGGGGCATTGAATAACTCACATATGTGGAACTATCCCGATTAAAATTAATTTTTAAAAATGAATTTTTCTTTGACTCTATCTGTGAGGTGTGGCAGCTAGAGACTGTTTTTTCCCTATTAAATATAACCTGTGATTGTTTAGTCCTGATGATTCAAATGGTAATATTATGTATTTATATTACTACCATTTTTTTTTCAAATCAGCCTAATAAATATAGAAATTGATCTTTTTTGTTTGTTTTAGAGAGGGGATCTCGCTGTGTTGCCCAGGCTAATGTCAAACTCCTGGCCTCAAGTGAACCTACCACCTCAGCCTCCCAAAGTGCTGGGATTATAGGCATGAGCCACCACATCCAGTCAATATTTTACTTTTGAATATACAGATTCATAATTTTTAAAAGCACAGCAGTGGAAGTTACAATGATTAGTACTTTTCTTAATCAAAGTGGAAAATTGCTTTACTCTATCTTAGAAATAAATTCAGTAGATATTTTAGAAATGAAGTACCTACTTACTTTTATAACTTTTTGCATAAATAAAATAAGTAACCATTCTATGTATTTAAAAATAATAAAAATAAATGCAATTTTTAGCTTTTTTCTTGTTAAAATTGTCATGTAAAACATCTCCTAGTATTATTTTTATCATTTGTTGTAATCAGCATTTCTCAAAAGGTGATCTGTAATTCACCTGCAACAGAGTCACCTGAGATATTTATTAAAATGTAGAGGTTAGTTTCCCACCCAACTCTACTGAACAAGACTCTTAGCACCAGACCCTAGACATCTGTATTTTAAATAAGCTTTTTAGGTTACAAGTACAAACTGCGAGTAATTCCGAATTGCTTCAGTGTGAGAGGTTGGGGAAGTAGAGACAGAGGCAAGGGAGATAAGCAAGGGAAAGCATGATATGCTGAGGTGTTTGGATTTTATCCTGGAGGTAGTGAGGATTTAAGATAGGCAGTAACATCAATTAACTGGTTTCACTTAGAGTTACATTTACTTTTTACTTAACAATTTTTTAGAGACAGGGTCTCGCTACATTGCCCAGGCTGGAGTGCAGTGGCTATTCACAAGCTCAACAATTGTGCACTATAGGCTTGAATTCCTGGGCTCAAGTGATCCTCCCACCTCAGCCTCTCAAGTACCACCTCAGCCTCTCAAGTACCACCTCAGCCTCCCAAGTAGTTGGAATTACAGGTGAATATCACTGAGCCTGGCTTTTGAGTTACTTTTATAAATCACTTATTTAAAGAAGAGTTAATCCCACTATCAAGAAAGATAGGTTAAACTAACTGCACATAAGATTGCATTCTTATTTAAGATTATTTTGAAGGGTATTAGATGTGTATAATTTATTCTTCACTATCCTGGCCTTAGCAGTTCCAATTTGTTTTGCGTGTAAATGATAACTCATATAAACAACCATTATTTCCTGTTATGATCCATATAAAAATTGAAGTATGGAGAAAGAAACTCAAGAACAAATTTGTAATATTATTAATATACATGCACAAATACAAAGCCGTAACTACAAATGCCGTAATTGTGTTAATGAAGTGGAAAACATTCCTGATGCAGGTTGTCAGGGACAGATTGGAGCTTTACTCTGTGGAGACAGAATTTCACTCTTGTTGCCCAGGCTGGAGTGCAATGGCTTGATCTCAGCTCACCACAACCTCCGCCTTCCAGGTTCAAGCGATTCTCCTGCCTCAGCCTCCCAAGTAGCTGGGACTACAGCCATGTGCCACCACGCCTGGCTGATTTTGTATTTTTAGTAGAGATGGAGTTACTCCATGTTGGTCCGGCTGGTCTCAAACTCCCGACCTCAGGTGATCTGCCTGCCTCGGCCTCCCAAATCCAATGAATCATTCTGCTACCTTCTAAAGCGTTGAAATTTTGCCTGCATCCAGCCTTCAGACACGATGGGGAGAAGTTACACAAGCTCTTAACCACCTGGAGGTGACACATATCACCCTCTCCTCCACACTGCTGGTGACAGCCAGTCACACGATCCCACCAAATTGCAAGGCATCTGGGAGCTGTGATACTTTTTTTTTTTTTTTTTTTTTTTGAGACAGAGTCTTTCTCTGTCTCCCATGCTGGAGTGCAGTGGCGCGATCTCGGCTCACTGCAAGCTCCGCCTCCTGGGTTCACACCATTCTCCTGCCTCAGCCTCCCGAGTAGCTGGGACTACAGGCGCCCGCCAACACGCCCGGCTAATTTTTTGTATTTTTAGTAGAGACGGGGTTTCACCGTGTTAGCCAGGATGGTCTGTATCTCCTGACCTCGTGATCCGCCCGCCTCGGCCTCCCAAAGTGCTGGGATTACAGGCTTGAGCCACCGCGCCCGGCCTACTGTGATACTTTTTAAAGGAAGAACAGAGCCAGTCTCTGTCACAGTAGACTATTCTTCAGGATTGCTCATATCAAAGATATGTGCTAGGGAGTAGAAACTGCTCAAAAAAATAAGCTAACATACTATAGATATTTCCCAATTTATGTATGTTCTTACAGTCAGGCAGTCACTGAGGATAGCTGCCTTTGCTAAGAGGCTCAGAGCAGTCTTTATAAAACTTTTTGGACTGTACTCCCAAAAGAAATATATTTTACACAGTGACTCAATACCATACATACACACAAATACAAAAATTTCATACCTGTTGTTGAGGAAACAATAATTATTCTTACTGTATGTGGTGTACCTTGGTATTGATATGAACAGAAGAAAGGGAAATACTGGGTAGAAGAGGGCAGTTCACTGGCAAAGGCCCCACCCTCAAGCCTGGAAACCCATGGCCCTAAATGAGAACAGGCATTTTTGTTTTTGCACCCAAAAGTTGCCTTTTGGCCTGCCATGCCTGCCTATCCTGTACCCATATAAATCCCAAACCCCACGATCCATGAGCAGACAAGCATATGAGGAGACAAACAGAAGAGCAGAAGAATCACAGAATGGTATGGCAGAGAGGAAGATAAGAGAAAGAGCGTTTTGAACGTCGAGAGATTGGCTGGGGACAGGCAGAGAGGAGATTGGCCCCTGGATGGCCAAACTCCAGGAGAAGATCATCTTTTCACTCCATCATCCCTTTCAGCTCCCCATCCATCCCACTGACAGCCACTTCCCCTGCTCAATAAAACCCCTGCATTCACCATCCTCAAGTCGGTGTGTGACCTGATTCTTCCTGGACGCCAGACAAGGACGTGGGTACCAAGAGGGCACCGAGCTTTTTAACACTTAAGCCATCTGCGGATGGCAAGGCTAAAAGAGCACACTGTAGCACACACCCACATGGGCTTCAGGAGTCGCAGACTCCCACTCCTGGATGCTGTTGTGGGGCCAGATCCCAGGAGTGGGAGCCTGTGCTCCTGCACCTGCCGTCTGCGCACTCCCCCTCCTGTAAGTGGTTTGAGTGCTGAACAGATGAGCCACACCCTTGTTGCACGTCCTGTGAGGGAACTCTCCCATTTCAGTATTTTCTCCACTGTTTCCTATATTGTTATATGTGATAGTATTGCCTGTCTCAACATTGATACCATCTGTAGTTTTGGGAGGCTCCATTTCATCTTGAGCAGAGCCTCTGCTTCTGAGGTGAGATGCTCAGAGGAGTTTGAATCTGGATTTCCTGACATGTAGATTATTCTCATTGCAGTCCTTTAAGTACCCAAAACCTTGCCATTATCACCTAACCACCTCTGTATTCTTTCCTTCTCTCCAAAGCTAGGGTTCTCAGATTTTGCAAATAAAAATATAAGATATCCAGTTAAATTTGCATTTCAGGCAAAAATGTATAATGTTTTGGTATAACTATGTCTGATGCAATTATTTGGGACATACTTATACTAAAAAAATTATTTGTTGAAATTCAACTTTAACTGGATGTCCCAAATTTTATTTGGCTAATCCTACCTACAGTGAATTAGGCAATGCAGAGGGGAGTTTGTTTTTTTTTTGTTGTTTGTTTTTTTTTTTTTTTTTACTGCTATTTATTTCTCTTGGCTGCCGATAAAAAGGAAATCAGACTAGCTTTAGATATGATCTTCAGGGACAGAGGGGAGAGGCTGTGAGCTGGGGCCCATTTTGTAGTCATGTGGGGAGAGGAGAGAAATTGTACTCAAGTCACTGGGAGGTAGCAGAGAAATAGGTAGCTGGGAGAGGGGTGGTACTGGCCTGAGAAAGAGAAGGAAGGCAGGGAAGTGGGTATACACAAGGAGTGTCCCTGTAGTCTTACAGTGCAGGAGGTTCTGGCACACCAATGCCTATTATCTTCCTATCCATTCCTCTGGAAATCTCAGTCCTCTTCCTCAACTTCTCTTATTTTCACCTGAGCTCTGTTGGAGGCTGTGACAAACCATTACTGGGAATGTGGAGTATTGGTAAGGATAGGGAATCTCTTATGTAATAAGAAGGTGCTTTGATGGGGGGATGTATTCTTTAAATATTTAGTAGAAATTGTTAGTAGTAAATATTAGTAAATAGTAGAAATTGTAAATCACTTTCTCATAGGAAAGTGGTCTTAAGTGGTGTTATATTCCGTAGAAAATATTCTGCAAGAAATCCCTTGGGAGCTTACTAAAATGCAGTTTTCTGGGCTTCATGTAAAGGTTTGGATTTTGTAGGTCTAGGATGAGGCCCTGAATCCCACATTTATTTTGTATAGGCTTCCAGAACCACAGTTTGAAAAATACTGCAACAAAGTATAGCATGGTATAGTATAGTACATTTTAATCTAGTGTAGTTTAGTATTGTGTAAGATTACATCATATTAGAAAATTACAATACTATATACATACTATAAATTTAATTAGCCTTTATAAGTTTGCTGGAAAGGGTCTTTTATTTTTATTTATTTTTAAATGAATGCTTTCAATGTTTCAAGCTACATATTTACCAAAGGACTTTAAGAGTCTCTACTCAAATTAGAGATATGGCTAATACAAGTGCCATCTAGTGGCCAATAGGGTTTTTGCTTAAAAAGTCATTAAAATGCCTGGCTGAGCACGGTGGCTCACCTCTGTAATCCCAGCACTTTGGGAGGCCGAGGCAGGCGGATCACCTGAGGTTAGGAGTTCAAGACCAACCTGGCCAACATGATGAACCCCTATCTCTACTAAAAATACAAAAAATTAGCTGGGTGTGGTGACGGGCGCCTTTAATCCCAGCTGCTCGGTAGGCTGAGGCAGGAGAATCGCTTGAACCCCAGAGGCGGAGGTTGCAGCGAGCCAAGATCCCACCATTGCACTCTAGCCTGGGCAATAAGAGCAAAACTCCGTCTAAAAAAAAAAAAAATCATTAAAGTGCTAGAGAATTTGATTTTTTCCATCATACCAGCTTGAGGCAGTAGCTCTAGGACATGAATGTTATACTTTATTAAATTCTGAAAATAATGGTACTAGTTATGTTGAAGTTACTGAAGCACAGGTAGTTCTGATTTTTCCATCTTTGGAGGAGGTAGTAGGGATAGGAGGGCCTGGACTACAAAGTTGCTTTGCTATACAGAAAGTATTCCTTGTTATCACTTATCAAGAGGTTGCAGAGTATTTGCCATTCATTCATTCGTTCATTCTTCAGGAATTTATTCAAAATAGAGTCCATATTTATTGCCAACTAGGTTTAAGACACTGTACTTAAGATGAATCAGACTAGATGTTCTGTCCTTTCAAGGGCCTATTGTTTAATTGGGAACATAGGCATCTGTGCCTTTAATGTAACTAGTTTTGTGAGCTTTATAAAGGTGACTCAGTCATGGTCCTAATCTTAAGGAAGTTATAGCCTATTAGAAGAAATAGGAAACTCCCAGAACCGCTCTAGGTACAGTCCTGGGGAGATAAGACGTGTGCTCACAAAACTATGAGTAATGGAAGATGGTGGCTGAATCGGATGGCCCCATCTGTAAGTGCTACAAGAAGGCAGAAGCTGCCTCTCTCAGCTCAACACACTGCCTTCCCCACGTAGCTCTGTATATTCTGGAATCAACAGACAATGTTTTGTGTAGAAGGCACAACAAATTAGCTACTTTTCATACGGTTATCAAATGCAACATAGCAGCGTAATGAAAAACAAGCAGGCCCTGTCATTGTAGTTGACATTCAAATCAACTAATTTGTCTTAAAACTTTCTTATTTTTAGCTAGCTTATGCAGCTAATAAATTTAAATAAAAAGTTCTAGTGGCTATTACTCGGTTATTTTTGATGATAAAAAAATGGCACCAGAAGTTGAATAACAAAGAAAAGCTTGTATTTGAATTTAGCTACAGCAAATTAATAATCTCCCAAGTCCCTTGCCCTTATAGCAGCTTTAAATTTTGTAAAGTTTCTCAACTCTGTGTGCCATTTTCCTCCTTCAGGGTAATGAATGATACATTTTATTGACTTAATATCAAACTGATATTTTTACTGTAAATTCTTTCAAACATTCAGAGACAGATTTCATTTTAATGATTTGAATTTGAGGGTTTATTTCCCCAGTGCTTTGGTGGATTGTTGTTCTAAATACTTAGATGTAATAGGGAACTTAAAACATGATTTATAAAGCAAGTAAGATATGTGACATTAGTATTACCTACTAAAGTCTGCAAGGGGAAAATTGATCTCACTTTTTTTTCCTTCACAAAATTCCCTAAATCACTATTCAATTAAAATCTCTAACCCAACACCCCAGATTGTATGTATTAATAGTATAGATCTATACGATGTAATGCTATCTTTAAAAATAGTTGTAAGAAAACACTTTGAGTGATTTATGGTATAATAAATTTTGGAGATAAGATACACACACACACACACACACACACATACATTGGCTAGAGATGTCATTTTGACTAACATGGGCCAGGCACTGTGGCTCATGCCTGTAATCCCAGCCCTTTGGGAGGCCGAGATGGGTGGATAGCTTGAGGCCAGGAGTTTGAGACCAGCCTGGCCAACATGGTGAAACCCCATCTCCACAAAAAATACAAAAATTAGCTGGGTGCAGTGGTGTGTGCCTGTAGTTCTAGGTATTTGGGAGGCTGAGTTGGGAGAATTGCTTGAGCCCAGGAGGTCGAGACTACTGTGAGCCAAGATCACACCACTGCTCTCCAGCCCAGGTGACAGAGACCCTGTCTCAAAAAACAAAAATAAAAAACTTTGACTAACACGAAGGCCCCTGTAGTCCCAGCTACTTGGGAGGCTGAGGTGGGAGTATTACTTGAGCCCTGGAGGTCAAGGCTGTGGTGAGCCGTGATCATACCACTGCACTCCAGCCCGGGTGACAGAGACCCTGTCTGAAAAAACCAAAAAGCAAAAAACAAAAAGCTTTGACTAACATGAAGGGAACATTTGGTTACTTTTGTACTCTTGTAGGGAGGTGAGTAATAATGGTTAATGGGAGTGGGACTTAAGCAAATCATGGCTCTAATGTAATTTTTGTGGGTCTTATGGTTTTGTAAAAAGAGAGAAAGCATCTTTGAGCTACAAGCCATTATTTCTGAGATATCACTGAGAGTGGATCAACAGCAACTCTCTTTTTCTGGGCAAAGGAAACTGCTCACAGATGTTCCTGCTGGACACAGCGTTGTTCACAGCTTAATCTTAAAAGTAAGATTATTTTTGTAATTTTACTGACCAAATACAAATGTGGATTTAAGTGCTTGTTGTTAATGATTGCAGAGAGAACAACCTGACATAAACTAGCAAGCCAATAGGTGAAGTTTTGACACACCTTCTTTAATAAAGGTATTTTATTTATTCATTCATTCAACAAATATTTCTTAAGCACCCAATAGGTATAAAGTAGTTTCAAGTGCTAGAGTTTCAACAGTGGACTAAATAGGCTATAATCCTGGCCCATAGGCCAAAACTTATGTTCTAGTAGATGGATATAGGCAAAAAAACAAAACAAATGAGTAAAGCATACAGTATGCAGATGGTGATAAGTGCTATGGCAAAAAATAAAGCAGGAAAAGGGTAGAGGGATTTCCAGGGTGAATGAAGGGATTCAAATTTAAATAAAAGTGTCAGAGGAGACCTCATTGAGAAGGTGATATTTGAACAAAGACAAAGGAAGCAAAGGAGTGAGCCATAAAAATATATCCAGGGGAAGAGCGTTCTAGGCAGAGGAAATGGCAGGTGCAAAGGCCCAGAGGTAGGAGAGGACTTAATGTATTAACTGAACAACAAAGGGGTCAATAAGGAAGGAGCAATAACAGGGGTAAGTACAGAAGATGAGATCAAAGATGTAATGGTGTCAGGTCATGCAGGTCATTGTAAAGACTTTGTCATTTACTATGAGAGGGAAGGAGCCACTGGAAGGTTGTAAGCATCTGATTGATGTTTTAAAATAATCTCTTTGGCTCTTTAATTGAAATAGGAACCAAGGTTATCAGCTAAGAGTGAGGATAAAGGAGAAGGTGCTAGAAGATTGAGGAGAGATTATGAGGCAGTTGCCTAGGAGAGTGGGACAATTACTTGAATAGGAAATATACTATAATTACAAAGCAGCATAGTGGGCCCACTGGGGTTTAGTGGTCATGAATTTAAAGTGAGATCAGTCAGCCAGATAGAGCAGACAGAGTAGAATTTAATGAGGGTTGAAGTTTTGCCAAGTGACTAAGAGGAGAGAGTGGAGTAAGGGAATTGAGTGTCATGCAGGACAATGCTTTAGTGATTGACTGTGGAATTTAGTCTGGGCAAGGGAAGAAGTGAGTATATGGGGGACAAGAAAAATGTTGATCATAATTGAATCCTTTTATATAATGTTATTCTTTCTAGACTTTTCTACCTAAATATTTGGGACTTTAAAACACTAGTAGAAGATATCCAGAATGGCTGATTTAAAAATTCAGTTACTTGGTTTGTAGATTTCATTAAGAAAAAATTATACCCATCAAAATCCATCTTTTAACATTATTTGCTATATCTTAGCTAAAAAATACCCCACCACAACTAAAAATCAAAGAAATAAAACCCCCCAAACTAAATAGGACCAAGATTAAGGAAAGAAATCTCACATATTCAGCTGGAAATATTCAAGGAACAAATGAAAATCACATTAACAGTTTCCTGTTGTACCAGACACTGGCTGTGTAGTAGGGAAACACTTATGAATAGTAGCAGAATAATGGTTATAGTATATTTGCCATTGGAACATTTATCTCATTTAAAAAATAATAATGTTTCTCTGTTGCCTTTAAAGAAAGACTATTAGACGCTAAGCAGCTAAAACTTGAAAGAAGTGTAAAGTAAAGTATTTAATGCTTTTTCTCAAATACAGGATAAAATGCCAACATTTGGAGTTTCATACAATAAACGTGGTAGTTAGGCTGCTTGAGTAAAAATTGCATCAAAATGTGTAAGGATTCCTAAAATTAAGTTCTAATGAGGACTTGGAAACAGCTGTTTTGTTATTGTTTTCCATAAGCCTTTCTAGGTATAGATACTATAAAAATATTGGGAATTCAAGTTCTGCAGGTGGTTAAACATCAAGGATTATTAGCTATGCAATTATTTTTAAGAAAGGAATTAAAAGTGACTTACAAACTTTTATTAGGGCAAGCCCACAACAAATATAGATTTTATTGTTCAGTAGTTTCCAAAGTTTTGTGAGGAAAATGATGGATAGGTGGCAGGACTAACTTATACCTCGCACTTGGATGGACAGAGCAGTGTGTGGAGACTCACACTGTGAACTTTTGCTCCAAGAACTAGTGCAGGAATACACCAGGAAACTTGAGAGAATCCACAGACCCTGTGAAGGAAGTGCAGGCTCTGGGAGACATCTGAAAAACTGAGAGTACCAAAAGTGTGAAGGTGTGAAAGGGGGATCATCTGCCCCTGAACTCACATCCTCACTGGGGAACCTGAAGGTCCAGATCATGGGAGAAGGATTTGACCTTACCTGGAGCTGAGGTAAACAGAGAGAGCTGAGTGAAATACAGGGGTAGACGAAGCAGTGGGAAGAACGTGTGGGCACTCTTTGTTCCCAGGGAAGCCATTTCTGACTTTGTCTCACAGGGGTCCTTGGGAAGGGATACCAGTGGAATTGGGGAAAGACCACAGGGAGAAGGAAACCTCCAGCTGAACTTTGTAACAATTTCAACCAAATGTGAAGTTTCCTGGACAGAATCTGGGTGAGAGTGTGAACTGGCAGTGCAGAAACAGCACAGAAGTTGTGGCAGGCAGGAAGGCATGAAACCTGAAAGCCCTACTTGCTTTCCCAGCGGGAAGGCCTGGAGCCTGGGACAAATCCTCAGCCCTGCTTAGCCACTGCCTGGAAATAAACTTGGTGCTGTTGGGGGGTTGGCACGGTGAAAGTGAGACTGGCCGTTTGGGCTTGTGGGAGCTGGGTGAGAGCTAGGTGGGGCCTGTAACTGCTGGCTTTCCTCCACTTCCCTGGCAACCTGCATGATGCAGCAGAGGCAGCCATAATCCCCCTGGGAATATAACTCCATTGGCCTGAAAATGACACCCCCATTCCCCACAGTAGCCTCAGCAAGCGCTGCCTGAGGAGAGTCTGAGATCAGACATGCCTTACCCTGCCCCAAACTTATGGTCTTTCTCTACTCACCTTGGTAGCTGAAGACAAAGGACATAATCTCTTGGGAGCTGTATGGCCACACCAACTACCTGAGAAACTTTTGCAGGTGACCCTAGGGCAAGCCTGTATCCTCTCTATGCTACCACAGTTGATGCTCTTTTGAAAGTGCCACCTCTTGGCTGGAGGCCAACAAACCCAAAACTAGCACAGTAAACAAAACTGCAACCAAGGACTCTCACAGAGTCTACTTTACTCACTTGCTATCTCTACCAGAGCAGGTGCTGGTATCCAGGGTTGAGAGAACTGAAGATGGATCACATCACAGGACTCTTTGCAGACACTCCCCAGTAGCAGCCTGGAGCCTGGTAGCTCTGCTGGGCAGCTAGATCCAGAAGAGAAGTAACAACCTCTGCAGTTTGGCTCTCATGAAGCCCCATCCCTGAGCACCCACATCCAGGGAATACCCTATGGGACAAAAGAATCTGAACAATAGCCCTTGAACCCTGGATCTCTGATGTAGTCTACCCAAATGAGAAGGAACCAGAAAAACAATTTTGGTAATATGGCAAAACAAGGTTCTTTAACACCCCCAAAAGATCACACTAGCTCATTAGCAATGGATCCAAATCAAGAAGAAATCTCTGAATTGCCAGAAAAAGAATTTAGAAGGTCAATTATTAAGCTACTCAAGGAGGCCTTGGAGAAAGGTAAATACCAACTGAAAGAAATTTTAAAAATGTTATAGGACATAGATGGAAAAATTTCCAGAGAAATAGATAGCATAAATAAAAAGCAATCACAACTTCTGGAAATGAAGGACACACTTACAAAAATGCAAAATACACAGAAAATTCTCAGCAACAGAATAGAACAAGTAGAAGAAATAACTTCAGAGCTCAAAAACAAGGCCTTTCAATTAACCCAATCCATCAAAGATGAAGAAAAAAGTTAAAAAATGAACAAAGCCTCCAGGAAGTTTGGGATTATGTTAAATAACAAAAATCTAAGAATAATTGGTGATCCTGGGGAAGAAGAGAAATCTAAAAGTTTGGAAAACATATTTGAGGGAATAATTGAGGAAAACTTCCCCTGCCTTGCTAAAGATCTAGACATTCAAATACAAGAAGCTGAAAGAACACCTGGGAAATTCATCACAAAAAGATAATCACCTAGGCACATAATCATCAGGTTATCTAAAGTCAAGACTAAGGAAAGAATCTGAAGAGCTGTGAGGCAAAAGCATCAGTAACCTATAAAGGAAAACTTACCAGATTAACAGCAGATTTCTCAGCATAAAACCTACGAGCTAGAAGGGTTTGGGGTCCTATCTTTAGCCTCCTAAACAAAACAATTATCAGCCAAGAATTTTGTACCCAGTGAAACTAAGCTTCATAAATGAAGGAAAGATACAGTCTTTTCTAGACAAGCAAATGCTGAGAGAATTTGCCACTACCAAGCCAGCACTACAAGAACTGCTAAAAGCAGCTCTAAATCTTGAAACAAATCCTCACAATACACCAAAATAGAACCTCCTTAAAGCATAAATCTTACAGGACCTGTAAAACATTAACACACACACACACCCCCAAGGTATTCAGGCAACAAATAGCATGATGAGTGGAATAGTACCTCACATCTCAATACTAATGTTGAATGTAAATGACCTAAATGCTCCATTTAGAAGATACAGAATGGCTGAATGAATAAGAATTCACCAACCATTTGCTGTCTTTAAGAGACTCACCTAACACATAAGGACTTACATAAACCTAAGGTAAAGGGGTGGAAAAAGATATTCCATGCAAATAGACACCCAAAAGTGAGCAGGAGTAGTTATTCTTATATCACACAAAACAAACTTTAAAGCAACAGCGGTTAAAAAAGACAAAGTGGAACATTGTATAATGATAAAAGGGCTTGTCCAACAGGAAAATATCACAATCCTAAATATGTATGCACCTAATCTGCAGCTCCCAAATATATAAAACAATTACTACTAGGCCTAAGGAATGAGATAGACAACAGCACAATAATAGTGGGGGACTTCAATACTTCACTGACAGCACTAGACAGGTCATAAAGACAGAAAGTCAACAAAGAAACAATGGACTTAAACTCTACAACAGATGGACTTAAAAGATATTTACAGAACATTTTAGCCAGCAACTGCAAAATATATATTCTATTCATCAGCAGATGAAACATTTTCCGAGATAGACCATATGATAGGCCACAAAACAAGTCTCAATAAATTTAAGAAAATAGAAATTATATCAAGTACTCTCTCAGACCGCAGTGGAAGAAAATTGGAAATCAACTCTAAAAGGAACCCTAAAACCATGCAAATACATGAACATTAAATAATCTGCTCCTGAGTGACTGTTGGCTTAGCAATGACATCAAGATGGAAATTAAATGTTTTTTGAGCTGAACAATAATAGTGACACAACCTATCAAAACCTCTGGGATACAGCAAAGGCAGTGCTAAGAAGAAAGTTCATACCCTTAAATGCCTACATGAAAAAGTCTGAAACAGCACAAATAGACAATCTAAGCTCACACTTCATGAAACTAGAGAAAGAAGAACAAACCAAACTCAAACCCAACAGAAGAAAAGAATAACAAAGATCAGAGCAGAACTAAATGAAATTGAAACAAAAAAACTACAAAAGGTAAATGAAACAAAAAGCTTGTTCTTTGAAAAGATAAATAAATTGATAGGCCATAATGAGATTAACCAAGAAAAAAAGAGAGAAGATAAAAATAAGCTCAATTAGAAATGAAATGGGAAGTATTACAACCAATACCACAGAAATACAGATCATTCAAGGCTACTATGAATACCTTTACACACATAAACTAGAAAACATAGAGGAGATGGATATATTCCTGGAAATATACAATTCTCCTTGGTTAAACCAGGAAGAAATAGAAACTCTGAACAGACCAATAACAAGCAGTGACATTGAAATGATAATTAAACAATTGCCCACAATAAAAAGCCCATGACCAGATGTATTCACAGCTGAATTCTATTAGACATTCAAAGAAGAATTGGTACTAATCCTGTTGACACTATTCCACAAGGTAGAGAAATAGGGAATCCTCCCTAACTCATTCTATGAAGCCAGTATCACCCAATACCAAAACCAGGAAAAGAAATAACTAATAAAGAAAAGTACCGACCAATATCCCTGATGAACATAGATGCAAAACTCCTCAACAAAATACTAGCTAACTGAATCCAACAGCATGTCAAAAAGATAATCCATTGTGATCAAGTGGGTTTCAATAAATGTGATATACCGCATAAACAGAATTAAAAACAAAAATCACAGATCATCTCAATAGTTGCAGAAAAAGCATTGACAAAATCCAGCATCCCTTCATTATTAAAACTCTCAGAAAATCGGCATAGAAGGGACATACCTTAATGTAATAAAAGCCATCTATTATAAGCCATCTATTAAAAGCCAACATTACACTGAATGGGGAAAAGTTGAAAGCATTCCCCCTCAGAGCTGGAACAAGACAAGGATGCCCACTCTCACCACTTCTATTCAACATAGTAATGGAAGTCCTAGCCAGAACAATCAGATAAGAGAAAGAAATAAAGAGCATCCAAATCAGTAAAGAGGATGTCAAATTGTCACTGTTTGCTGGTGATATGATTGTATACCTAGAAAACCCTAAAGACTCCTTCAGAAAGCTTCTAGAACTGGTAAATCAATTCAGCAAAGTTTCAGGATATAAAATTAATGCACACCAACAGTGACCATCCTGAAAATCAAATCCAGAACTTAACACCTCTCACAATAGCTGCATAAATAAATAAATAAGTAAATACAATACAATACTTAGGAATATACCTAACCAGGATGTGAAAGACCTCTACAAGGAAAAGTATGAAACACTGCTGAAAGAAATAATAGACAACATAAACAAATGGAAACACATCCCATGCTCATGGATAGGTAGAATCAATATTGTGGAAATGACCATACTTCCAAAAGCAATCTACAAATTCAATGCAATTCCCATAAAAGTACCACCATCATTCTTCACAGAACTAGAAAAGAATCCTAAAATTCATATGAAACCAAAAGGGAGCCCTCATAGCCAAAGCAACACTAAGTAGAAAGAACAAATATAGAGGCATTACCCTACCCAACTTTAAACTATACTATAAGGCTATAGTCACCAAAACAGCATGGTACCAGTATAAAAATAGGCACATAGAGCAATGGGACAGAATAGAGAATCCAGAAATAAACTCAACTGCTTGCAGCCAACTGATCTTAGACAAGCCAAACAAAAACATAAAGTGGGGAAAGAACAGCCTATTCAACAAATGGTGCTGGGGTAACTGGCAAGCCACATGTAGAATAATGAAACTGGATCCTCATCTCTCAACTTATATAAAAGTCAACTCAAGATGGATCAAAGACTTAAATGTAAGACCTGAAATAATAAAACTTCTAAAAGATAACATTGGAAAAACTTTCCTAGACATTGGCTTAGGCAAAGACTTCATGACCAAAAATCCAAAAGCAAATGCAACAACACCAAAGATAAATAGATGAGACTTAATTAAAACAAAAAGCTTCTGCACAGCAAAAGAAACAATCAGCAGAGTAAACAGACAACCCGCAGAGTGGGAGAAAATCTTCCTAATCTATACATCTGACAAAGGACTAACATCCCGAATCTATAAGGAACTCAAACAAATCAGCAAGAAAAAAACCCAAAATTTCCCATCAAAAAGTAAGCTAAGGACTTGAATAAACAATTCTCAAAAGAAGATATACAAATGGACAACAAACATATGGGAAATTGCTCAACATCACTAATGATCAGGGAAATGCAAATCAAAACAGCAATGTGATACCACTTTCCTCCTGCAAGAATGGCATAATCACAGAATCTAAAAATAATAGATGTTGGTGTGGATATGGTGCAAAGGGAACACTTTTACACTCCTGGTGGGAATGTAAACTAGTACAACCACTATGGAAAACAGTATGGAGATTCCTTAAAGAACTAAAAGTAGATTTACCATTTGGTCCAGCAATTCTACTCCTCTACCCAGAGGAAAAGAAGTCATTATATGAAAAAGATACATGCGCACACATGTTTATAGCAGCACAATTCCCAACTGCAAAAATATGGAACCAGCCCAAGTAGATAAAGAAAATGTGATATCTATATATCTATATATATACCATGGAATACTATTCAGCCATAAAAAGGAACAAATTAATGGCATTCCCAGCAACCTGGTTTGAATTGGAGACAATTATTCTAAGTGAAGTAACTCAGGAATGGAAAACCAAACATTGTATATTCTCATTCATATGTGGGGGCTGAGCTATGAGAACTCAAAGGCATAAGAATAATACAATGGACTTTGGGACTCTGGGGGAAAGGTGGGAGGGAGGTGAGGGAGAAAAGATTATACATTGGGTACAGTGTACACTTCTTGGGTGAGAGGTGCACCAAAATCTCAGAAATCATCACTAAAGGACTCGTTCATGTAACCAAACACCACCTTTTCCCCGAAAGACTATTGAAATTATAAAAAAGTTTTGTTTTTTCGTAAATATATATAAAACACACACACATATATTTGTGTTTCTATCTAAATTTCTGCCTATGACAAAACAAAACTTTTGTTTAGAAAAGACAAAATTTCATAGGGCTTTGTAATTGTCTTCAAATATTTGATGGGTTTCTAGTAGAAATGGAATTACATTTCTTGAATGTTGCATCAAGGGGTTAGAACTGAGTTTAAGTGGTAGAAGTAATTAGAAAGCAAATTTTCATTCACAGTGAGATGAGAACTGTTTATTGAGTGCCTACCATGAGCTAGCACCATGCTAGCAGCTTTCTATACCTCATTTTGTTTCATTATCATAACTGTCATTATATTTAGGAACTATTTATGAAAGACTGATTATGGTGCAAGTACCGTTCTAAGTCTAGTAATAGAACAGTGAAAAACATAAATAAAGTTCTCGCCACTTGTGGAATTAAGGAGATAGAATTGCCATCTTTATTTTGTAGAACAGAAGCCTAAAATTTAGAGAGGATAACTTACAAATTTCATCAATGGTGAAGGTAGAATTTGAACCCAAGTACAAGGCTCATGCTCCCTCCTCATCACACTGCAGTTAGAGCTATTAATGGAACAGGCTGCTTAACTGAGGGATGAGTTACTTCATGGGCTGTAGTTAAATAGAGCCTGGAAACTGGGTGTGGCATGCACCTGTATTCCCAGGCACTTGGGAGGCTTAGGTGGGAGAATTGCTTGAGCCCAGGAGTTTGTGACCACCCTGGCCAAAATAGTAAGACCGCATCTCACTGCTCTCCCTCCCCCAAAAGGCTGGGCTGATCACAGATGTTTAGGAACATCTTAGGAGAGAAGTCAGTCTTGACTGAGAGGTTGAAGCGGATGCCCTCTAAAGGTACCTCTCATTCTATAATTCTAGAAAGGAAAGCATTTCAAGTGAGGGAACCAACATGGGCAATGTCATGGTGTGTGGGATGACATTTAAGAGGACACACTGGGTCACAGAATGGATATTATAGGAATCATATTCCCCAGAAACAGCTCTGCTCCTTTCAGAAATAGAATTGAAGAACTCCCAGTTTGAAGAAGACAGAATCCAGCCCTGTGGGATTTGACGTTCACCTTCCCCTCCCTATAATTGGCTGAGTCCACAATGAAAGTCTGTAACTGCTTTAAAAGGGGACAGGAAGGAGGGGGGTCTCTTCCACATAACTCCTTGGACAATTGTTCTCGCTGTTTGTTGTCTCTGGCACCAATAAATGGTACCTTGCTTACCTTCTCTTTCTTCTATTCAGACTTTGGTCCCATGATTAGCCACTTTAGAATAGATCATCCAATGTCATTCCGATGTCATTGCCAGCCCCTCCCTTCCCTGACAGCCTGATTTAATGCAGCTTTCTCACCTGTGCTCTTGTTCTGCCCTACTTGCCCCAGACCCTGCTTGGTAGTCCTGGTACCTGTGTCATAGACCGACTGGTAGCTACCTGACCCTTCTCTTAATTACTCAGCTTCCTCATCTACTTGCCCTGCCCTTGGGCTTTTTTGTACAATGTTTTGATAGATGATAGCAGCATCAATAACAGTAACAGTAACAACAACAACACAACAACAACAAAAAACTATAACAATACTGACAGACACTGTGCTAAGTGCTTTACATTAATTATCTCATTTAATCCTCATAGCCCCACAAGGAAAGTAATATTATGATCTGCATTTTTCAGATTGAGTGAGGAATGGAGAGATTAAATAACTTGTCTAAGATCAACAACCCAGTGAATGGGGGAACCAAGATTCACCATGCATTTTGAGTCTACAGTCTAAACTTGGCCATTTTATGAAGAATGGGTGGGGAGTCAGGGTGGGCATTGTAAAATGCTAGGAACTTCATGTATGTTTTCTTTCCTAGTTTTCCCAATAACCTTATTTAACGTTATTAAAATCTTACATATTTAAAAATTGTTATTATTTTTCTTTCCAACTTTTAGGTTCAAGGGGTACATGTGCAGATTTGTTGCATGTTGCATGTCACAGGGCTTTGGTGTACAGATAGTTTTGTTATCCAGGTAATGAGCATAATACCTGATACTTTTTTTTTTTGGAGATGGAGTCTCGCTCTGTCACTCAGGCTGGAGTGCAGTGGCATGATCTTGGCTCACTGCAACCTCCACCTCCTGGGCTCAAGCGATTCTCCTGCTTCAGCTTCCTGAGTATCTGGAATTACAGGTGCCCGCCACTATGCCCAGCTAATTTTTGTATTTTTTAGTAGAGATGGAGTTTCACTAATGCTTGCCAGCCTGGTCTCCAACTCCTGATCTCAAGTGATCCACTTGCCTCGGCCTCCCAAATTGCTGGGATTACAGGAGTGAGCCACCACGCCTGGCCTGATAGGTAGTTTTTCAATCATCACTCTCTTCCTACTGTCCACCCTCAAATATGCCCCAGTATTTATTTTTCCCTCCTTTACATCCATGTGTACTCAACGTTTAGCTCTCACTTATAAGTTAGAACATGTGGTATTTGTAAAACCTTATATGTTTTAAAACATATCTACAGCTTCCTTGACACTCTTCCCATTGAGAGATGGAGTCTGTGTCTCCCCCTTGAATCTGTTCTAATCTTAGCCATGAATTGACCAATAGACTATGGTAGAGGTGATACAGTGTGACTTCCAAGGCTAAGTCATAAAAGGTGATACAGCCTCTACATGGGGACACTTGATCTTGGAACTCAGCCACCATGCTGTGAGTAAGCCAAGTAGTCACGATGGGAGACTCCAGCTGAGACCAAGCCAACAGCCAGCATCACCTGTAAGACATGTGAGTGAGTGAGCTTTCAGATGGTTCTAGCCCCTAGCCTTTGAGTCTTCCCAACAGATGCCACATGGTGTGGAGACAAGTTTTTCCCACTGTCCAAATTGCAGATTTCTGAGCAAAATAAATGATTGTTGTTTTCAGCCTCTAAGTTTAGAGTGGTTAGTAAAACAAAGCAACAGATAACTAATGTTCTGTGATCTCGGCATTCTTATGTCCACCTTACAGATGGGAAACAGGCTTTAAAGGCGAAATCATTTGTTCAAGTTTATATAACTTTTTACTCCTCCATATTTTTGATTCTTGAGAATTTAGACTTGTTTCAGGAGAATAAGGAACTATTATAGGAATTTGATAGGGGTGATATTATGGCAGCCCTGGTTTAGGAACATTAGTCCAACAGAGAACTCAGAGCAGATTGGAAAGGACATGGTGTACTCATGGTACTATATTTTAGCAAACAGAAGACACTATCATTTGGAAGATGATATTATTTTATGTATTGCTAAGTAAGAAAATATGCCCAAGATAGGATTTTTAGTCCAAGACCTGAGACACCAGAGGGCTTAGATTTCCATGTAAGAGAAAATGAGAAACAAACTTAACGTGCATAGAGGGGCAGCAACAAAATGTTATGCTTAATTATTATATAAATAACTTAATTCTATAGAATTATTTATATAATTATATTTATAATTATAACCTTGGTATTATGTGAAGGGAATAAAATACTCTGAGAATTTGAACTATTAATCAATTTTTACTCAGATTTGTGATCTGAATCTATTCTACCAGAGTAGAATGAAATACATACACACATACACACAAGACACAAACTAGCACCAATACAGGACCACCACCACCAAGAACAACACAAGCCTCAAGCAGATAATTTAATTTAAACAAGTTTCAGGGTGGTAGTGCTATTGGACCTGACAGATACAAAGGCAAATCCTCTCTAGAAGATTTGGAAGAACTTGGAGAACTCAGTTTCATTCTGGACCAGCAGCAATTGTAGGACATCACTGAGGGTTAGATGGTATAGACTGTAAGGTATATGCCTATTTTAGAGATATTAAAATCTGTACAATTTTTTTATCTTAGAATAGTCAAAATAGAGCAATTTAGATAGGAGGATATGGAGGTGAAAACTAACTAATTTTTTATTGACCAGGCAATTATTGATCAATATGTGAGGTGAATTTTTATGCCAAGTGCTGGAATGGGGCATAAAAATGAATGTGAATGTACATTTCTTGTATTGCACACTGTATTAGCTTAGCTTTCTATAACCAAGTACCAAAAACTTGGTGTCTTAAAATGACCTAAATCTATTCTGTCTCAGATCTGGAGGCCAGAAGTCCAAAATCAAGTTCTTGACAAGGCCATGCTTCCTCTGAAGCTGCTAACAGAGTATCCTTTCTGGCCTCTTCTAGGTTTTGGTAATCCAGGTGTTCCTTGGCTTGCAGCTTCAATACTTCTGTCTTCAATTCCGTTGTCATGTGGGGTTATCTCTGTGTCTCTGTCTTCACATGACATTTTCCTCTTCTTATAAAAATAACAGTCATATTAGATTAGGGCTCCACCTAATGACCTCATCTTAACTTTTCCAAATAAGGTCACATTCACAGGTACTGGGGATTACGACCTTAGCATATCTTTTGGGGGACACAGTTCAACCCATAGCACACAATGACCTTTATGTTGAGGTGACTCATTTCTACTTTCCTAGTCTCATCTCTCACTTCTCATTCCATGTGCTCATACTTCAGTTCTACTGAATCAGCTGCTGTTGTCCTGTCAAGAAGACCCCAGGCTCATACCACATGATACTTACAGCTCAGCTCAAGTATCATTTTCTTTGAGAAGCCTACTCTGAGTCTGCCAAGTCAGGTTAGGGGCCTCCTTCTTAGGGACGTCGTAACACTTACCCTGCCACATTGTAATGATTGGTTCCTTTCCTTTCCTTGCTATTTTTTTTCCTGGCTAATTTTTTTGTATTTTTAGTAGAGACGGGGTCTCACCATGTTGGCAAGCATGGTCTCAAACTCCTGACCTCAGGTGATCCACCTGCCTCAGCCTCCCAAAATGTTGGGATTACAGGCATGAGCCACCATGACTAGCTGGTTTATCTTTCTTATATAAGACTCTGAAGTCATTGAAGGCAAAGACTTTGTGTCTTGTTTATCATTGTATTCTCCTTGCTGAGCACAGTGATCAGATTTGGCAGACACTCAGTAAATGTTTATTATTGAGTAAGAATAATATTATGAAGGGAATTTGATAGAACCTAGAGACCAATAGTATATGAAGCAAGAAGAAGAAATGAAGTATTGCTTTGAATTTTGAGTATAAGTAAGGAGGCGAAGAGAGGTACAATGGGCAGAAAGAGTGTAATTCAGAGGAGTAATGATTTGGGGGAAAATATGAGCCCAAATAAAAGGGATCATGGAATAATATGCAGTACAGCAAGCAGAGGAGGAAACCCTTGAAGGACAAGGACTTTGTCTTATTTTTGTATTCCTAGTACTTAGTATTGTGCTTGGAATAAAAGAGTTAATCAGTTCATATTTACTAAATAAAGTGTAAAGTGAACGTTTCCAGGTCTCTAGAATCATGTTTGTACTGACCAAATAGAGAAGTTGTAGAGAGCAACTGGTTTGAAGGCTGGGAAAGTAAAGCCTTCCCCTTTGGATATGCTGATTTGAAAATTAGGACAGAATATTTAAGGAAGTAATCTCAGTCACCAAACCTATGGAGCTCAGAGCTACAGACTTGAAAGTCGCAGATGTCTATTTGAAAATTATCAATATAGAGATGATAATTGAAGACATGGAAGTAGATGTATTTTTTTTAGAGGAATTAGGTATAGAGTTAAAAATGGAAAAATCTAGCAGACAAAAGTTGAACCAGTGAAGGAGACGGAGAAGTAGCAGCCACAGAAGGGAACACCTGGATAATACGGTGTCACAGAATCTAAGGGAGGAAATAATTTTTCAAAAATAGATCATTGTGCCAAATATTGGAAAAGGATAGAGAATAATGAGGACTGAGAAAAGTTAATCAGTTTTGGATTTAGATTTAGTAATTAGTGACCTTCAAGAGAAATATTTCAGTGGAGTGTTGGCAGAGGAAGTCTCATCAGGTGTTTATGAAGGGATTTGGTGATAGTTTAGTGACAGTAAGAGAGATGATGCCATGTAGACCATATAATTAAATTTGGCAAAAAGGAGAGAAATTGAATAGAAACTTGGAAGATCAGCAGGATCAACAAAGACTTACTGCTGTGCTTTTGATATGAGATACATTTTTGGTGAATTTTGTGTTCTATAGCTTGAGTGTTTGGTTTTCAATTCAGGCTAAAGCTAAAACAGTGTATTAGAAAGGCAGAGAGATTATATGGCTTTTGGCTTAATAAATCAGAGAGGTGTCCTACTGGGTGTGAGAGCCTGGCTCTGTGGCTGGCAGTAGAAAAGAGAAATGCAGGGGAAGGGATCTAAAAGTGTGTATGGTGGAACAGAAATTGTTAGGTCAGGGAGCAGAATCGCAGCATGTTAGAACAGGAAGGGACAAATTGAGCAAACCTTTCTATTTATAGATGAGGCAGCTGAGGTTCAGAAAGGAACTCTGGGACTTCTGAGCATTAATGAAAAAACATCTGAGCTGTTTAATAGGGTGGTGGATTTGTTTTCCTTCTTCCTAGAATGAGGGGGAATTTCATGGCACCATTTTTGCTCCTCGGGGGGTATTGGGTTGTAGGCTGTCTGCCCCTTTCTGGAGGATGTTGCTGACCAGAGAGTTGAGTATCAGCCTCTTTGGGAAGAGTCCCCTTCCCAGACAGCTTTTAGAACTAATTTGGCTGCATTTTGCAAATAGAGATGGAGAAATGTAGACCCGTGTTGTTGTCTCCTCAACATGTTGACTCCTCAGGGTCATCATTAGACACACCAGCTGGCTGAGAAGCCTGTGGCTATAAAAATCAACCTTACTGAGGAAAGATGGATTATAAAAATAAGCCTCTTTTCTTTTTAACCTGATTTTCTGGAATGACACCTTGGCCCTTTAAATTAGGTCTTGCAGAAATATCAGGTTGGATCATTTAATCTTCTCAGTCAATACATTATCATGTAAGTTTTCTTAAATGTACTCTCCCATGTGACCTGTTTGGTTCTGCTGAAGACGATGATGAACATTGCATTTCCCTACACATGAAGTTTTTACATTGCAAACTCATGATATGGTTCACTTTCCATGTGTGGAATAAACCAGAATTCCTGAGATAGAGAAAAAAATGGTCTGTGGTGCTGGGCATACCTTTGCTGCAGGGACTCAGGATAATGAAAGAAATAGTAAGCTGAGAGTTTGATGTATAGGTATCTAGCTATATATGCAAATATCAGTTTCTTTCCTCCAAAATATTTTTTTCCTTCATGGAGGTTTGGAGACATGTCTCATGTGCCATTTATTTATATATGTGAGATCTCTCTCTCTCTCTCTCTCTCACACACACACACACACACACACATCAGAACTCCTTAACCACACTTGGAACGCCAATATGCAGGGATAATACATACCATAGTTGAAGAGTAGGGGGAGAATATGTGTGACAAAAAAATAGAAGTCTTTATTCACATTTTTTTAGGATACTTGACCTATTTTCCTCTGACCTTATCTTTTGTCTCCCACACTGTTGTACAGTTTTTACATTATTATTCTAGATAGCACTGCAAAACCAGAGGCAGCTCATTTTATATCTCTTGGCATACTAAACTGAACAGCATGTAGATAATTTCAATCATAACTTGCAGCCAGTAAAAACCTTCCAGAAATTGGCAGACTCTTACAACTTTTGAAGGTTTTCTCTCCAACTGCAGAATTCTATAGGATATGAAAACCAAGCTCAGACTTTAGAAGGAAATTCCGTGGGTGGCACAAATGAGAAAACATCTCAAAGCCTTTCAAAACCATAAATTGAGGCATAGTGTTGTGTTTCAGTCATGGATGGAGAATTTGTCTTCACTTCTTGTTCTAAACTGTTCTAAACAGTTGTCAGAAGCTCACTCCCAGGAATACTGCCTCCGAGAAATACCTTGTACAGGATGTTGGGAAAAAGGAGGTACACAGAATAAACGAAAGGAGATCAGAGCAAAGGACACCAATAAGGGACCGGAAGAAACTTGAGTGGGAGAATCAACGACAGCCATACATTCAGAAGGTTCACGATGTATTAAAGTGATTACACCCCTGTTTTAGAGCAAGATTTCTGCTAAATTACTTTATTTTTATTATTTTTTAACTTTTAAGTTCAGGGGTGCCTGTGCAGATTTGTTATATAGGTAAACTTGTATCATGGGGGTGTATCGTACAGATTGTTTTGTCACCCAGGTACTAAGCCTAGTACTCATTAATTATTTTCCCTGATCCTCTTCCTCTTTCCACCCTCCACTCTCCAATAGGCACCTGTGTCTGTTGTTCCCCTCTATGTGTCTGTTTGTTCCCATCGTTTAGCTCCCACTTATAAGTGAGAACATGTGGTATTTGGTTTTCTGTTACTGCATTAGTTTGCTAAGGATAATGGCTGCCAGCTGCATCTATGTTACTGCAAAGGACATGATCTCATTTTTTTAAATGGCTGCAGAGTATTCCACAGTTTATATGTACTACATTTTCTTTATCCAGTCTACCATTGATGGACATTTAGTTTGATTTTATGTCTTTGCTATTGTGAATAGTGCTGCAATGAACATAACACGTGCATGTGTCTTTATGATAGAACGGTTTATATTCTTTTGGGTATATATACCCAGCAAGGGGATTACTGGGTTGAATGGTAGTTCTATTTTTAGGTATTTGAGGAATCACCGCACTGTTTTCCACAATGATTGAACTAATTTACACTCTCACCAACAGTGTATAAGCCTTCCTTTTTCTCTGCAACTTTGCTAGCACCTGTTATTTTTTGACTTTTTAATAATTCTGCTAAACTACCCTAAAGAGAGCTCTTCTTTAAAAAAAAAAAAACCCAAAGGAAGATGCATGGCCTCCATTGGTAACTCATTAAAATAGTTAATAATTCTTTCTGCCAAGATTTAGGCAATTTCTCTTATAGCCAAGTCAAACTTGTTACAAGTTTAGATATACTAGCTTGGTAACCTACACTGGGGTGTACTAATTCTTATATAGGAGGACTATAATTAAATATTTGATTTTAAGAGACTATAATTCCTTTATCCTTAATTTTCATATCCTTAATCATCTTGATTGCTTTCCTCTAAACCCTTCAAAATTCCCCACATACTGAAAATATGAACTTGGTTCTCATCTACGATTATTTCAGGGTCAAGCTTCTCATTTTGGAATCTGTATGAAATGTGAAAACATTGAAGCAGTTTTCAGTTTTTTCCCTGTGAAATATGTGATAGGTGATGTTCACATGTGTAACAGAATGTTAAAATGGAAGTTTCTGCCAAGATCCAAGGATACAGTTAATGTTGCATTCTAAAGCAGGAGGCAGTTTGTATGTAGAATTTCCAAAGGAGTAAACGAAGAACTGGCTACGTGATTCTTGAATCCCTCACCCACTTAAAGGTCATGAAAGGGTTGAGAGAGTAGAGATGATCTCAAGATTTGTAAGGATTTTTTTTTTTTTTGGAAAGAGTTGTGCTAAGTCCTATCATCTCCAAGGAGGTGAGTTGGGAGGGTGCTTATTTCTTCATCTCAAGTCAAGAGAAAAGGAGATTTAATAGATGGCATGGAGAACGTTGATATGTGCCCTCTGTGGTTAAAGGAACATAGTGGACTAGTGTCTGATGATTACAAGGAAAATCTAAGAGATGGAGACCAGTCTGTTAGCTGTTCTGACACCAGGAGTGAAGGAGATGTGTCTTTGTTGGGTGGCCTCTTTTTCCAGTGTTTGTTGGGCAAATACCAAGAGTATTTTCCATGGACCAGATGTAGGACATGCAAGGAAAAACTGGCCTGGAGTCTGGAGCTCAAACTGTTATCAGGGTCTATTTCTCTTTTTTCCATCTCTCAGCATAGCTTTTTGTGTGTTCAATCTATTCTCAGGCAGGCCCTCTTTTTAGAATTACCAGATGGCTGTCAGCAGTTCCTAGAGCTAATCCTGCTAGGTTTAAAACCAATGAAATAGAGCAAGATTCCATATCTCACTATTCTGAGCACAAGGTCTGAGATATGCTTCCCATTGGATTGGCCAGTGCTTGCCCCTGAATGATGCCTGGGCTGACTTTGGGCTGAGTTGTGTACTTCACCCATGGTTCTGGGAAGGTTGCCTTATCCAGTCCATCAGGCTGAGAGTGGGGAAGGAGTAGGTCCCCAAACAATTATCAGGTTCATGCCAGAGGAAGGGGATAGGATGCCAGGTAGACTGGCTATAAATGTTCTATATACCTAGCATTTCAGTAGCTGTTTTTCCTCTCTCCCCCCACTACCTCTCATTAGAAGAGTGAAAAAAATAAGGAATTTGGGCCTGTAGTGGCCAGAAAAATCTTTTCCAAAATTAAATGTGAGGCCAACTCTAGGAAACATGAGATGAGAATGTTTCTAAGAAGCTGGAGCATTTAGTGAAGTTATGGGCAAATTGAGAAGTTAAGAGGTTCATGGATCTTTGCTTGGAAGACCACAGCAGGACTTTATTGTAAATCTTTGTGAATGAGGTAAATAGACATTTAAGACTTGCCTTGTCCTTAGGCATGGGCAAGGACTTCATGTCTAAAACACCAAAAGCAATGGCAACAAAAGCCAAAATTGACAAATTGTATCTAATTAAACTAAAGAGCTTCTGCACAGCAAAAGAAACTACCATCAGAGTGAACAGGCAACCTACAGAATGGGAGAAAATTTTTGCAATCTACTCATCTGACAAAGGGCTAATATCCAGAATCTACAAAGAACTCAAACAAATTTACAAGAAAAAAAAACCCATCAAAAAGTGGGCAAAGGATATGAACAGACACTTCTCAAAAGAAGACATTTATGCAGCAAACAGACACATGAAGAAATGCTCATCATCACTGGCCGTCAGAGAAATGCAAATCAAAACCACAATGAGATACCATCTCACACCAGTTAGAATGACGATCATTAAAAAGTCAGGAAACAACAGGTGCTGGAGAGGATATGGAGAAATAGGAACACTTTCACACTGTTGGTGGGACTGTAAACTAGTTCAACCATCATGGAAGACAGTGTGGTGATTCCTCAAGGATCTAGAACTAGAAATACCATTTGACCTAGCCATCCCATTACTGGGTATATACCCAAAGGGTTATAAATCATGCTGCTATAAAGACACATGCACACGTATGTTTATTGCGGCACTATTCACAATAGCAAAGACTTGGAACCAAGCCAAATGTCCAACAATGATAGACTGGATTAAGAAAATGTGGCACATATACACCATGGAATACTATGCAGCCATAAAAAGGATGAGTTCATATCCTTTGTAGGGACATGGATGAAGCTGGAAACCATCATTCTGAGCAAACTATCACAAGGACAAAAAACCAAACACCGCATGTTCTCACTCATAGGTGGGAATTGAACAATGAGAGCACTTGGACACAGGAAGGGGAACATCACACACCAGGGCCTCTGGTGGGGTGGGGGGAGGGGGGAGGGATAGCATTAGGAGATATACCTAATGTAAATGACAAATTAATGGGTGCAGCACACCAACATGGCACATGTATACCTATGTAACCTGCATGTTGTGCACATGTACCCTAGAACTTAAAATATAATTAAAATAAAAGACTTGCCTTGTCTTCAGCATTGTAGCCCACAAAGACAGTGCTTGATGTGTGCTGTATCTTTGAGCAAAAGTGCTTCTCCATCTAAACCATGTCCTTTGATAATATTCTTTCATAGCGCTCTGTATTTGCTTCATAGTAGGAACACAACTCTTGGGTGGGGTTATTTATATCTCCCACTAGACTATAAATTCTATGAGATCAAGAACCATATAAATTTTGCTAACCGTTTAATTGCCAGCATTTCACAGAGTATCTAGCATCTAGTAGATGCTCAAAAAATGTTTGCCAAATGGATGATTGAATAATAGTTTTTCTCTTAGTACTAAAGCATAACTTAGGGAAAAGAAGTACGTGCTGCTATTTGGGAAGAGGGTCTGCTTACCTTACCAGTCAGTTTGCCCATCCAGGTGACTCTCCAATCCGATGTGGGTCAGATTGTATTACCTGTTATTTAAAGTACTTACTATAACTCTGTGTCAAGAATCCGCTTTCAAGATATGGTACATGTAGAAAAAGAACACTGCCTGGTGTGTAATATGTATTTGACACCCTAAAGGAAGGGAGTTATTTATAAGATTAATAATCTGGATCTTTTGGATGGTCATAGAAAAAAGTTACATTTACGTACTGTGTGCATTTTGTGTTTTGATTTAAAACACTCTTCATAATCATTTAATGGCTATATAACATCTCAGTGAGTAGACTGTCCATAAGGCAATTGACTATACTCCTATTATTGAATACTTAGTTGCTTCTAATTTTTCCAATGTTGTAAATAATGCAACAGATCTGTGCATAGAGCTTTTATCATTTCTTAGATATTTTTCTAGAAAGGCTTCCCTAGGGTATTATTTCAGACTGCTAGCTTAGGGAATGAGGAGTTAAATGAGTTTTCTAAACATGGGATGTGCTTTCAGATCTCTGGACCTTAGTCTGTATTCTGTCCACTGAGGGTCCTGTTGCAGGTGAGGTTCCAGAACAGTCCTCATAATATCAAGCCCCAGCCTGGGCACCTATTCCAATGCAATGAAGAGTTGTTGCCAATATATGGAAAGGAAATTAGAACACTTGAGTTGTCTACTTTTTCTCCACTTCTATGAATAGTATTTATTTTGAAATTTTCATAAAAGTATAAACATTATTTTAAAAACAGTTTAGATTTACAAAAAATACAAAGACAGTACAGAAAATTCCCATATACTCTGCACCCAGTTTACCCTATTATTAATATATTAATATGGTACATTGATTATAACTAATGAAACCTATATTGTTATATTATTATTATATTTGTCTACTTTTATTGATTTTTTTACAATTGAAATTATAAGACTGTTAGTTCAATAAAGTAATACTCAAGTAATCTTAAAGACAAAGAAATGAAAAGAGAAAGGGAAAAAGGAAAACCATGGTAATAGGCACAGATGCTTCTTAAGAAGATCAGGGAAGTGGTTCTTCCTCTTATTTCTACTTTTTTAAAAAAGGCAATGTGTGAGATAATGTACAAAATGGCAGGATTTGGAAGCATTCTATTTTTTAGAAAAATACTTTTAACTTTTATTTTAGATTTGGGGGTACACATGGAGGTTTGTTATATGGGTGTATTGTGTGATGCTGAGGTTTGAGATATGAATGATACTGTCCCCCAGGTACTGAGCATAGTACCCCACAGATAGTTTTTCAGCCCTTGCTCCCCTCTAGTACTCCCCAGCTTGTATTGTTCCCATTTTTATGTCCATGCCTACCCGATGCTTAGCTCCAACCTGTAAGTGAGAAAGAACATGAGGTATTTGGTTTTCTGTTTCTGTATTAATTTGCTTAGGATAATGGCCTCCAGATGCATCATGTTGCTGCAAAGGATATGATTTCATTCTTTTTCTATGGCTGAGTAGTTTTTCATGGTGTGTATATACCATATTTTCTTTATCCAATCCACTGTTGATGGGCACCTAGGGTTCCATGTCTTTGCTATTGTAAATAGTGCTGTGGGCCAGGCGCGGTGGCTCACGCTTGTAATCCCAGCACTTTGGGAGGCCGAGGCGGGCGGATCACGAGGTCAGGAGATCGAGACCACCATGAAACCCCGTCTCTACTAAAAATACAGAAAATTAGCTGGGCGTGGTGGTGGGCTTCTGTAGTCCCAGCTACTCGGAGAGGCTGAGGCAGGAGAATGGCGTGAACCCGTGAGGCGGAGCTTGCAGTGAGCTGAGACTGCACCACTGCACTCCAGCCTGGGCGACAGAGCAAGACTCCGTCTCAAAAAAAAAAAAAAATAGTGCTATGATAAACATATGAGTGCATATGTCTTTTTCATAGAATGATTTATTTTTCTTTGGGTATATACCCAATAATGGGATGAAGCATTCTGTTTTTAAGAGATTTCCATTAGCAATTACTTACTATATTTTTATTATTATTGCTGGGAACTGATTAGTGTGTTTTCCAAAATATTACTTTTTTTTTTTTTTTTACATCTTGTACTTTTGTTCCAATTCTGCTAAAAGTCTTCTTTTATAGTAAATTAATTTTGAATTGAAAATATTTAAAAATAACTTGTCCTAATCTTTTTTTCCAGCTATAATCTTTAGAAGTTACTACCAAACTGACTTGCAATCTTTCTTGGGCTATCCTTTTCTACCTCTTAACTAGTTTCCTAATCACCTCTCCAGGGAGCACTCTACTGGCTGAGGATACTGTTTTAAGATTGCAGCCCTAAAAAATTGAGAAGATGAAGGTTACCTTTCTCACTTTCCCTTTCCACTTTCATTTTCCTTTGTCTCTTCTTTGAGTTCTTCAAACCCCAAGTGTGGTCCACAGCCTCTACAATGGCTCCCAATGATTCCTGTCTCCTGGTATTCATAGTCTTATTTAATTCCCTCCTTCTAAGTAACCTGCGTCTAACTCATAGAATATGAGAATGTTGGGGGCATTTCATTTCTGTAATTAGGTTATAAAATATGGTGACTTCTTTGTAGACTTTCTCTTTCTTGCTAACTTTGATGAAATAAACTGCCATGATGTAGAGGTCCACATGGCAAGAAGCTAGGGTGGCCTCTGGTCAGCAGCCTGAAAGTAATTGAGGCCCTCGGTACAACACTCAAGCAACTGAATCCTGCCAGTAACCCCTTAATGGAGTTTGAGATTGGATTCTTCCCCAGTTGAACTTTCAGCTGAGACCTCAGCACTGGCTAATAGTTTGATTACAGCCTCATGAGAGACCATGAAGCTGCAGATCATGTTCAGATTCCTGACCCACAGAAACTGTTGTTTTAAGCTGTTAAATTTTGGGATAATTTTTTTTTTTTGAGATGGAGTTTCACTCTGTCACCCAGGCTGGAGCGCATTGGCGTGATCTTGGCTTACTGCAACCTCCACCTCCCAGGTTCAAGTGATTCTTCTGCCTCAGCCTCCCAAGTAGCTGGGACTACAGATGCACACCACTACTCCTGGCTAATTTTTGTAATTTTAGTAGATATGGGGTTTCACCATATTGGTCAGGCTGGTCTCAAACTCTGACCTCAGGTGATCCACCCGCCTTGGCCTCCCAAAGTGCTGGGATTATAGGCATGAGCCACTGTGCCTGGCCTGGGATGATTTTTTACACAGTAATAGATAACATATCGAGCTTCCTTCCACTTCAAAGGATGTGTTGAGTCAGTAACAAGTTACTCTTGGATATGTATTATATTGCCTAAGATAATAGGAATAGATATTAGTTATAAAAATTGTGGCACAATGGCTTCTGAATGGAGAAAATATTTTTAGTGACTTCTTAGAATGTTAAAGTGGTAAGAGATCCCAGAGATAATCTGGTTAATGTTTCTCTAGGTGTGTCCCATAGAAAACAGAACTCCTGAATTTTTCTCTAAAATTGGTTTCACTCCCAGACTTCTTTATTTTTTGAAAGGCATTCCCTGACACTCAGCTGATGAGCCTGAAAGGCCAGGAATTTAGGAGCTAGCCTTGATTCCCTCCTCTTGTACCCACTCGTCCACCTATAGGATCACCAACCAGCCGACTGGTTCTGTCTTCCAAACATACCTGAAATCTGTCTACCTTTTCTCATTGCCACCACACTGGTCGAATTGGCCTCATCTCTCACTTAGAACTGCTAACACAGCTTTTGTGGTAGGCAGAATAATGCTGTTTCCCCTACCCCCTCAAAGATGTCCACACTTTAATTCTCAGATTCTAAGAATATGTTATCCTACGTGGCAAAAGGGATTTGTCAATGTGATTTAAGGATAGAGACCTTCAGATAATGAGATTATACAGAATTATCTTGGTGGGTCTGATTTAATCACATACATCCTTAAAAGCAAAAAACATTTCTTGGCTGAATCAGACAAATGAAATGGAAGAAGACAACATTGGAAGCATGAGAAAGTCAACACACTGTTACTGACTTTGAAGACAGAGGAAGGCAGCCACAAGCCAAGGAATATCAGTGACCTATAGAAGCTGAGAATGGCCCTCAATTTATAGCCAGCAAGAAAACAGGGACCTCAGTTCTAAAAAACACAAGGAACTGAATTCTGCCAACAATCTGAATAAGCAAGAAATTGATTCACCTCTAGAGCCCCCAGAAAGGAATGCAGCTCTGCCAATACCTTGATTTTAGCCCAGTGAGACCCATATTAGACATCAAACCTACAGAACTGTATATTAATAAACTGCTATTGTCAAAGCCACTAAATTTTTGGCCATTTATTACAGTAGCAATAAAAATGAATACAGCTTTTTGTTCTTCCTAAGTATTCTGCCCCTTCAAGCTGTTCTTCACAGGATAGCCAGGGTGACCTTTTAAAAAACAAATTCTACCAAAAGCTCATGCAATGAAAACAGAAATAAATAAATGGGACTACATGACCACCTTGTAAAGATATCTGCACTCCCACATCACTGAAGCATTATTCAAAATAGCCAAGATATGGAACAACCTAAATATCCATTTACAGACAAATGGATAAAGAAAATGTGGTATATATATATATATATATATATTCAATGGGATTTTTTTTTTGAGGCAGAGTCTCGCTCTGTCACCCAGGCTGGAGTGCAATGATGTGATCTCGGCTCACTGCAACCTCCACCTCCTGGGTTCAAGCGAGTTTCCTGCCTCAGCCTCCTGAGTAGCTGGGATTACAGGTGTGCGCCACCACACCTGGCTAATTTTTGTATTTTTAGTAGAGATGGGGTTTCACCATGTTGGTCAGGCTGGTCTCGAACTCCTGACCTTGTGATCTGCCCACTTCGGGCTCCCAAAGTGCTGGGATTACAGGCGTGAGCCAGCGCGCCCGGCCTATTCGATGGAATATTATTCAGCCTTAAAAAGAATGAAATCCTGCTATTTGCCACAACATGGATGGACCTGGAGGACATTATACTAAGTGAAATAAGCCACATGCAGAGAGAGAAATATTGCATGATCTCACTTTTATATGTGGAATATATATATACATATATATACACACATATATACATATATACATATATACATATATATACATATATATATACACACACACACATACACACATACACACACATATTTATAGGCTCAAATACACAGAGTTAGAAAATGAAACAGTGGTTACCATGAGTGGAGGGGAGGAGGCGGGGAAATGGAGAGATGTTTAAAGGCTATAAAATAGCATTTCCATAGGGATGAACAAGTTTAGAGATCTAAGGTACAATATGAGCACTAAAGTTAATAAAACTGTGCTGTATTGATGGCAGCAGTGGCCCATCTGGAGTGGCTGCTGCCATGATGCTGGTTGCAGTGTGGGAGGCTCTGCTGGGGCTGCATGCTCCATGGAGCCAGCAAGGGCTGGAAGCAGGCAGGAGCCCCACTTTTCTGGGCACAGCTGCAGCCACCCAAGTTGCGGCTGCAGACCTGGGCATCTCTGCACTCTCGGGGACCTGGGAAGCAAGCTCGGGGTGTCTGCTTCCAATGTCTGGACTCTCACTGCTCATGGTGCCTGCTCTGATTTCACAGCAAGGTTGGGGCTGAGCCTTGGTACTGTCACAGCCCAGCTGGGTATGTGCACGCTCGGGGTAGCACTGATACACCAGCCCCCTGCCGCCTCACCCCCCCAGACTTTGGGCACTGATGAGCCTGGGAGGGAGGCCAAGGAGGGGCTGAGGGCAGTTTGGTGCTGGCCTGCAGGTGAACCTTAGCATGAGCATCCTGGACACCATGAACAGTGGTAGGAGGCATCAGGCTCCTGGGTGGAAGGGGGTGGGTCCCCTGTCAAGCCCCACGTTCAAGCTGGGGAGGGTCTGAAGCCTAGGGGCTGGGCTGCCAGTCCCATGTACTGAAGTGGGAACTTGTGGTGCTTTTTCTGGGCCTGCCCATGGCTGTCCATGGACCAATCAGTGTGCACTTTCTCCCCTCCGAGGCCCATAAAAGCCCTGGACTCAGCCAGACTTGAGGATACAATGGGACAGCCAGCTGTGGAGAGAAGCTACCCGCTCAAGGGTCTCCCCTTTGCTGAGAGCTGAGCAGATGATGAGCCAACCTGTGTACAGAGAGGAGCTCCTCACTCCAGGGTCTCCTCTCTGCTCAGAGCTGAACACTCACTGGGACACCCTGGCTGTGGAGAGGAGCTACCCTCTGTGGGTCTCCTCTGAGCTGTTCTGTCACCCAATAAAACTCCTCTTCACCTTGCTCACCCTCCACTTGTCTGTGTACCTCATTCTTCCTAGATGCAGGACAAGAACTTGGGACTCACTGAATGGTGGGGCTAAAAGAGCTGTAACACAAATAGGGCTGAAATACACCCATTGCTTGCCATGTTGTGGGTAAGAGGAAGGAAAGAAGAATGAAGAGCTGCCTTCAGGGAGCCCAGACCTAGGAGCTATCTGCATCATGACTGTGACACCCTCTTTAGGGCTCTGCGGTTTCTGGTGTCTCTAAGCTTCCAGGTGCCACCGTGTTCCCCAGTGCCAGCTGTGGAAGCTGCTTGCAGTACACCTGGTCCAGCTGCAGCCTTGCAGGGAGCCAGCACCTGTGCCAGTGCCTGGAGCTGCATGTCCCGCTGTAGCCAGTGTGCCTGGCTGTGTGCAGTGGCTAGACCCCATGCTCACTCACACACCCCTCACTGCTGTGTGCCTGGCTTGCCCTTGGCAGGCATGGGATCCAAGCCAGAAGCATGAGCTGAGTGCAGTCTGCTAGGTCGAGTGGGTGGAATGAGCCCAGCAGGCCTGAGCAAAACTTGGGCAAAGGCGTCACTGGCCACAGATGTTTCTGGCTGGTGAAGTGGCACCCGAAGAATCCTGTGACAGTATTAGAGATTTTTGTTAGGTAGATTTTTGCTGCTTTTGTCACAAAAAGTGAACATGTAAGATGATAGATATGTTAATTTGCTTCATTATAGTAACCATTTGCTATCTGTGTGTATTCCATAACATTATATTGTAAACTTAATATACACAAAATAAAATTGGTTAAAAAAACAGAAAAACATTCTATCAGGTGACTTCCCAGTTTAAACTTTCCATTGTACTTAGAGTAAAACCAACCTCTTTTATATGGCCCCAAACCCCTGCATGTCTGGCCCCTGCCAATTTCTCCAGTCCCTCCTGGAGTCACCTCCTCATCTGTCTCACTGGCCTTTCAATTCTCTTAACTTGTTAAGCAGTTTCATACCCTGAGGTTTTCACAGATGCTGGTATTTTGCCTGGAATACCTTCCCCTGCCCTTTATAGCAGACCTCTTCTCATTCTTCAAATATCATCTTAAGTGATACTAATTATATGAGTATCTCATAAATTATATAAGTATCACTTAAGATGCTGTGATATGCTGATGTAATATGATATTAGAGACACCACAATACCCAGTGCAGTGCCTGGCACATGGTAGGTAATCAATACATGGTAGGTAATCAATACATGGTTACTTCCAATGAGATGCTTATAGACTTTTTTTTCCCTAGGGAAATGGTTTCAGATCCAATAAATTTGGAAATGTTGAGATTAAATGAAGTTAAGGTTTCTTTTCTGTAGGACTTTTCTGGGATTTTAATATGCTAACAGGTTTTCCCTTGTTAATGGATTATGAATCTTTAAATGGGGTTGTTGTTTGTAGCTTTTCTCCTACTTATTTGACCTGGAACCCCTTTTTTTGGAGAGGAGTATCTCTTAGCACTGGTATTTTGTGGTATGAAATTCAGGGAATGCCAATGTAGTTCAAAGTTCTTATTTTATAGTCAAAGAAACTGAGGCCCAGGAAGAATCACTGACTTGTTTAAAATTACATTGTGAGCCTTTGTAGGAGTCAGGTATTTCATGAAGGTCTAAACATTTAGGAATGTCTATAGCATCTTTGAATGATTAGCCAAACCAATAGGGCAAGTTATGTTTAGAGTAAAATTATAGATGAGAGGTTAGAGCAGAGTGTATCAAAGAACTTGGCCTCCTTTGGAAATTGCCATTTCTGATAAAAATACCACAACAAAGTTATTCAGACCCCATAATTTAAAAATGCTACCATACCCCCTCACTCATGCCCAGATCAAAACAAGAATTTATACAATTTAGTTTGCTCCAGCTGTCTGGAATAGGAAGGAACCAGGCATGAGGCATAAAGGAAAGTCTGGCATTTATTTACTTACCTGATTGCTGTTTTGTGGGAATTTTTGTGTGGGAACGGATTCTGAGAGTGTGTGAGAGTAGATTCCATATGTTCAGCCTCAGTATTGGTTGAATGTGAATAAGTGGTTGGATTTGGAATCCTGCATCTGTGGGTCAGAAACACTCCTCCATCTGGTATGACATTTAGCACATTATACCAAACCTCCTCAAGCCTCTGTTTTCTCATCTGTAAATATGAGTAATATTAATCCCACCTCATAGAGTTGTTGAGATGAGATGATGCATGTAAAGAACTCAGCACATTGCCTTACACCAATGCACACTGTAAAAGAGAGTATTATTAGGAGAAAGGAGTTTAGGTGTGCCAATGAGTGTTTGAGGGATTTGTGAAAATACTGGGATAGGTTTCAAGCTTGCTTAATGAACTCCACTAATTAATTTCACATTTCCTTGTAAGACTGTGCAGAATTTGCAAACCAGGCCTTCTGACTTGGTTTTGAAAAATACCACATAAGAGAAAACAGAGTCCACATGTATTTTTCATCCAGTTCATTTCTTGGTCACTTAGGATTTTGCTTGCAGATCTGGAATAAGATAGTTTGACCTAGTGTAGTGTAAATACACTCTGGCCATCACTTACTGACAAACAGTGTAGTCAACACCCTGTATTACTTATGGGTTTACATAGTATGCTTGGCAAACAGCCATTAGTATGATTGTTTTGAGGCTTATCTTTCAAGCTTTGTTAGGGCAGGTGTTGTAGAGTACCTTTACTAGGGCTATAGTGGTCTTCCTCCTGAGGCATGGTCTTTCTAGGGTCTGTTGAATGCTCAGAGAGTGTTTACTGAGGCTGCTACTTAGACACGTTGAAATTTGAACATTTTCAAGGGCTGGGGGACCTCTGATAGTCGTTCAGCCCACAGCTCCCCTGTAGTCCTTTCCTTGGCTTTGTGGAGTCTTGTTTAACACATCTATTGCATAGTATTGAGCCAAAGATTCAAGGGGTCTCCTATGCAGATTCCTGGATCTCTTATCCTTTCATTTATATCACTTTTCTCAACTTGGAATTATGTATTTGTACAAACAGATTACACAACCCTTTCCTCTCCTGTACCATGTCCTCTGCATTCCAGCTGTCTCAGTGGCCCTGAATTCTGATCTCTGTTTCATCAGCACCCGATACAGAGGTTTGTAAAGTGCTTCTAGTCTCACCTTGTTTGTCTTCCTTCTCTCAGGAATCAGATTTTGCCCATTGTCTGACATCTGAAAACAGTTATTTCAAATGTCTTGTCAAGTTCTATGGTTGTTTAAGAGGAAAAGTTTCTCTGTTGTGGCCAGAAGCAGAAGTCCTTTCCCACCTTTAGTCTCCATTACTTTACCACAGGGTCTCTACCTTCAAGAGTCCACCCTGGCCTGGCGCGGTGGCTCACGCCTATAATCCCAGCACTTTGGGAGGCCAAGGCGGGCGGATCACGAGGTCAAGATATCCACACCATCCTGGCCAACATGGTGAAACCCTGTCTCTACTAAAAAAAACAAAAATTAGCCAGGCATGGTGGCAAGCACCTGTAGTCCCAGCTACTTGGGAGACTGAGGCAGGAGAATTGCTTGAACCCGGGAGGCGGAGCTTGCAGTGAGCCAAGACTGTGCCCCTGCACTCCAGGCTGGTGACAGAGTGAGACTCCCTCTCAAAAAAACAAAACAAAACAAACCCTACCTCCACCCATACAACTATTATGTATCCATAACAAAAATAAAATAAAAGATAAATCTAAGATTAAACCCCCCCCCCCCAATACTGTAGAGGCCTATGTGATGGGCTCATTTCTGATCAACCTTGATTTTAAACAACTTACTGGTTGTGTATATTGGTTATAACTGAAATCACAGGATCACATAGAACCCTTATTTAGTCATCATAAACACATTAACTAGAATAAGCTAATGATCTATTTCTATGCCCATATCTTCAATATAATTTGAAGGGAAAAGTGACAACATATTGGCATCTTTCATAAAGACATATCAAGAATGGTCTCTCTCCTCCTATAATATGACTAAGTGAAGAAAATTGCGATAAAACATGATTTAAAGGGCTCATAGACTTTCAGTTTTTTTTTTGCTTAATGTAGAAAATATAATCTAAAAATTGAAACAAATTTAAGAAAAATAATTAGTTTTTCTTCTTGGTAGGAGATAGGAGCCCACTGGTGAGAAGATATTCATTAGTAAGTTTTTGCTGCAAAGAATGTTTCCTGGCATCAGTAAAGAATGTTTATCTTTGCTTGCAAATGATATTGCCTATATCATGAATAACTATGAGAAGAACACAAAGGAAAATTACACAATTTAAATTTGCACACTTATTTCAATTCCTTGTTTCAAATGTCTACTGCCTATTAATTTAGGTGCCATGATTTTCTTTTCTTCTCCATGATTATTTTAACCTGGATAACTTTGGAAAAGCATTTGCAGGAGGATAATACATCTTTGTTTTATGACTGGATTGTGGATTTACTGACTCCAGCCTTATTTAAGGCCCTGAACTTTGAGAATATCATATCCACGTGTAACTTCAAAATAATCTTAAAAAACAAATTGCTTTGATGTTTTCTTTTTATTCTTTCGAGTGTATAACCTTATTATGCTAATTGTCAACATAATATTGCACAATCATCTTATGAAGACGATAAGTGGTTGATGTTACTCTGCTTTTACAGAGGAGAAATCAGAGGTATGGAAGGATTCTGTGATTTGCCTAGTGTTTTCCATAGACAATTCAGTGTTATGGCCAGAACTGGAACTGAAGACTTGGGACTTGGGTCTAGTAGAAAAAGCATTGTTTAAAGAGGAGGAGGGAAGTTGATTGTGGTTCCAACTCTGTTCTCAATTTAAGCTGGTTCCTTATGTGGGCCTCATTTTTCTTATTTGTATTAAGTAAAATGTTGGGGTAGAATAGGTGAGCTCTCAGATCCTTTCAGCTCTGAAATTCTGTGGTCATTTGGCTCCCTTTGGCTTTTCTCTCACAGTGCATTGCTTTCTTTAGCTTTCATCTGGATATACCTGGATTGCATCTGATATTTATTTCTCCACTTCTGCTTGTGCTTTAATGGTATATTATTTTGCCTTTAAGTAGTTTTACTGAAGAAGTAAAAAGGCATTTAGCCACCTAGCATACAATAACCCTGTGATTTAGGAACAGTCTTGCTGACTTTCTCATGGGTATTTTAATATTTTTTTATTGTATTATATAGTACTTTTATTTATTTTTATTATACTTTAAGTTCTAGGGTACATGTGCACAACAAGCAGGTTTGTTACATAGGTATACATGTGCCAAGTTGGTTTGCCGCATACCCATTAACTCGTCATTTACATTAGGTATTTCTCCTAATGCTGTCCTTCCCCCAGCCCTCCACCCCATGGCAGGCCCCAGTGTGTGATGTTCCTCACCCTGTGTCCAAGTGTTCTCATTGTTCAATTCCCACCTATGAGTGAGAACATGTGGTGTTTGGTTTTCTCTCCTTGTGACAGTTTGCTCAGAATGATGGTTTCCAGCTTCATCCATGCCCCTCCAAAGGACATGAACTCATCATTTTTTATGGCTGCATAGTATTCCATGGTGTATATGTGGCACATTTTCTTTATCCAGTCTATCATTGATGGACATTTGGGTTGGTTCCAAGTTTTTGCTATTGTGAATAGTGTCTCAATAAACATACGTGTGCATGTGTGTTTATAGTAGCATGATTTATAATCCTTTGGATATATACCCAGTAATGGGATGGCTGGGTCAAATGGTATTTCTAGTTCTAGATCCTTGAGGAATCACCACACTGTCTTTCACAGTGGTTGAACTAGTTTACACTCCCACCAATAGTGTAAAAGTGTTCCCTATTTCTCCACATCCTCTCCAGCATCTGTTGTTTCCTGACTTTTTAATGATCGCCATTCTAACTGGCGTGAGATGGTGTCTCATTGTGGTTTTGATCTGCATTTCCCTGACGGCTAGTGATGATGAGCATTTTTTCATGTGTCTTTTGGCTGCATAAATGTCTTCTTTTGAGAAGTGTTTGTTCATATGCTTTGCCCGCTTTTCAATGGGGTTGTTTGTTTGTTTTTCTTACAAATTTAAGTTCTTTGTAGATTCTGGATATTAGCCCCTTGTCAGATGTGTAGATTGCAAAAATTTTCTCCCATTTTGTAGGTTGCCTGTTCACTCTGATGGTAGTTTCTTTCGCTGTGCAGAAGCTCTTTAGTTTAATTAGATCCCATTTATCTATTTTGGCGTTTGTTGCCATTGCTTTTGGTGTTTTAGTCATGAAGTCCTTGCCCATGCCTATGTCCTGAATGGTAATGCCTAGGTTTTCTTCCAGGGTTTTTATGGTTTTAGGTCTAACATGTACGTCTTCAATCCATCTTGAATTAATTTTTGTATAAGGTGTAAGGAAGGGATCCAGCTTTAGCTTTCTGCATATGGCTAGCCAGTTTTCCCAGCACCATTTATTAAATAGGGAATCCTTTCTCCATTGCTTGTTTTTTTCAGGTTTGTCAAAGATCAGACAGTTGTAGACATGTGGCATTATTTCTGAGGGCTCTGTTCTGTTCCATTGATCTATATCTCTGTTTTGGTACCAGTAACATGCTGTTTTGGTTACTGTAGCCTTGTAGTATAGTTTGAAATCAGGTGGCGTGATGCCTCCAGCTTTGTTCTTTTGGCTTAGGATTGACTTGGTGATGCAGGCTCTTTTTTGGTTCCATATGAAGTTTAAAGTAGTTTTTTCCAATTCTGTGAAGAAAGTCATTGGTAGCTTAATGGGGATGGCATTGAATCTATAAATTACCTTGGGCAGTATGGCCATTTGCATGATATTGGTTCTTCCTATCCATGAGCATGGAATGTTCTTCCATTTATTTGTGTCCTCTTTTATTTCATTGAGCAATGATTTGTAGTTCTCCTTGAAGAGGTCCTTCACATCCCTTGTAAGTTGGATTCCTAGGTATTTTATTGTCTTTGAAGCAATTGTGAATGGGAATTCACTCATGATTTGGCTCTCTGTTTGTCTGTTATTGGTGTATAAGGATGCTTGTGATTTTTGCACATTGATTTTGTATCCTGAGACTTTGCTGAAGTTGCTTATTAGCTCAGTTGGCCTGAGATGATGGGGTTTTCTAAATATACACTCATGTCATCTGCAAGCAGGGACAATTTGACTTCCTCTTTTCCTAATTGAATACCCTTTATTTCTTTCTCCTGCCTGATTGCCCTGGCCAGAACTTCCAACACTATGTTGAATAGGAGTAGTGAGAGAGGCCATCCCTGTCTTGTGCCAGTTTTCAAAGGGGGAATGCTTCCAGTTTTTTCCCATTCAGTATGATATTGGCTGTGGGTTTGTCAGAAATAGCTCTTATTATTTTGAGATACGTTCCATCAATATCCAGTTTATTGAGTTTTTAGCATGAAAGGCTGTTGAATTTTGTCAGAGGCCTTTTCTGCATCTATTGAGATAATCATGTGGTTTTTGCCATTGGTTCTGCTATGTGATGGATTATGTTTGTTGATTTGCATATGTTGAACCAGCCTTGCATCCCAGGGATGAAGCCAACTTGATTGTGGTGGATAAGCTTTTTAATGTGCTGCTGGATTCGGTTTGCCAGTATTTTATTGAGGATGTTTGCATCTATGTTCATCAGGGATATTGGTCTGAAATTCCCTTTTTTTGTTGTGTCTCTGACAGGCATTGTTATCAGGATGATGCTGGCCTCATAAAATGAGTTAGGGAGGATTCCTTCTTTTTCTATTGATTGGAATAGTTTCAGAAGGAATGGTACCAAGTCTTCTTTGTACCTCTGGTAGAATTTGGCTGTGAATCCGTCTGGTCCTGGCCTTTTTTTGGTTGGTAGGCTACTGATTATTGCCTGAATTTCAGAGCCTGTTATTGGTGACCTACAGATGAGGTTTTGGTGTGGATGTCCTTTTTGTTGATGTTGATGCTATTCTTTTCTGTTTGTTAGTTTTCCTTCTAAGAGTCAGGTCTCTCAGCTGCAGGTCTGTTGGAGTTTGCTGGAGGTCTTCTTCAAACTCTGTTTGCCTGGGTATCACCAGCGGAGGCTGCAGAACAGCAAACATTGCTGCCTGATCCTTTCTCTGGAAGCTTTGTCCGAGAGGGGCATCCACCTGTATGAGTTGTCAGTCGGCCCCTACTGGGAGGTGTCTCCCAGTTAGGCTACACGGGGGTCAGGGACCCACTTGAGGAGGCAGTCTGTCTGTTCTCAGAGCTCAAACGAGGTGCTGGGAGAACCCCTGCTCTCTTCAGAGCTGTCAGACAGGGACATTTAAGTCTTCAGAAGTTTCTGCTACCTTTTGTTCAGCTATGCATTGCCCCCAGAAGTGGAGTCAACATGGGCAGCGGGCCTTGCTGAGCTGCAGTGGGCTCTGCCCAGTTTGAGCTTCCCCGGCTGCTTTGTTTACCTACTCAAGCCTCAGCAATGGCAGACGTCCCTCTCCCTGCCAGGATGCTGCTTCACAGGTCGATCTCAGACTGCTGCGCTAGCAGTGAGCAAGGCTCCATGGGCGTGGGACCCATCGAGCCAGGCACAGGATATAATCTCCTGGTGTGCCGTTTGCTAAGACCATTGGAAAAGTGCAGTATTTAGGTGGGAGTTTCTCATTTTTTCAGGTACAATCTGTCATGGCTTCCCTTGGCTAGGAAAGGGAAATCCCCCAACCCCTTGCTCTTCCCGGGTTAGACGATTCCCCACCCTGCTTTGGCTCGCCCTTCATGGGCTGCACCCACTGTCCAACCAGTCCCAATGAGATGAACCAGGTACCTCAGGTGGAAATGCAGATATCACCCATCTTCTGCATCTATCATGCTGGGATCTGCAGACCGGATCTATTCAGGCATCTTGGAACGGCAATCTCATATAGTACTTTTATAAAAAATTTACCTATTATGTAGTTTAACTAAAGTAATTAGCCATCACTATATTTTTAAATAAGGTGGACTTCGGGTCCCAAGATACTCACCATTGTTTGATTTCATTGATAATCCCATGTGTGATCTTGGGTCTCATACCGGCCTTTCTTTTTCTTTTTCTTTTTTTTTTTTTTTTGAGACGGAGTCTCTCTATGTTGCCTACACTGATCTGGGACTCCTGGGGTCATGTGATCCTCCCACCTCAGCCTCCTGAGTTGCTGGGGCTACTAGTACATGCCACCATTCCTGGCTACCATATTAGCCTTATTATAATACAATGAAGTAAGGTTATCAATAACTTACCTTCCTTGCAAAGACATGGTGATAGAACACCAAACTAAATAATAGTTATTCCCATGATTGTTTTATACTCCAGAGCTTAAGGACATAAATGTTGAAGTATTTCAAGATAAAATACGTACTTCAAAGTTTTCAAAATAATTTAAAAATAGAATTTTGAAATAGTGAAGAAAAGACTATTGGATCTTTCAACTGGGTTATGAAATGTATAACAAAGTTTGGACTTTTTGGAACCCACTTCCGGACTCTTCCGTGACTGATAAGTCTGTAATTTGCTATTAAAATGTTGCAATTTCAGTTTTAGACAGTTGAGCTATAAATTGCTGAGATCTGGGATAAATGGCCAATTATTTTAGAACAAATGACTATTGTTTTATTCAAGGAGGGAGAGAGTTCACTGTACTACTTACTTATAGTGATTATTTAAAATTTTTCTCCAGAAGAAAAAGTCCATGCCACACTTGTGGAAATGGTTAAGTGACCACAGTAACAAAGAATCCAGGGATGATTTAGTGCAGATCGTCATGCAGGCTTCCCAGCATGTGTATTTTAAACAGTATTGTGTTGTCTCCAAGTTTGCCAGAGTGTAATCTGTGAGCAACTGGGCAAAATCAGAATCATAAACCTAGGAGGGTAATATTGTTTTAGAATTGTCTAGCAAAAGACTTTGGTTTGGGTTTGTTACGTCTGGAACCAAAATGTCACATGTGGCTTACATCATTTAAAGTTTATTATTTTAACCTTAGACCTCCTTGTTTAAAATTTATGCTATTTGGTGCCTTGCATCCCAACATAAGCATTTCTATTCTATTACACACTAGTTCTTGCCAGTACATGGTGAGTATGGTGAAACCATAGCTTGAATGGCTAGACAGCCCCTTCCACAGTTCCATGCTTTTGCTGGAACTGCCAAACCCAATAGGTTCAAGGGGATGCTCAAAAATTAAGGCATGGCACTAGGTAATTGAAACCATTCTCTGTACATCTGGAAAAAACCCCAATTCTGGTCACATACTCTGCTGAAACAGAAATCATCCCATGTTATTGCTGGGAGTTGCAGGAAAGTAAAAGTGGTATCATTTTACGTTTACAGAAGCATTTAGCATTTTCACGGACAGACTCAAAAGCTTGTGGTTACAAAGTGTGAAATTCTTATTATAATTATTCATGAAATCAACAGAACACATATCTAGCAATTGTTCCAAGACCTTCTTTCTTCCCATTTGTACAGGATAGCAATGATCCTACTGATCCATTCTATTCTCCATATCCAAACAAAACAAAACAAACAAACAACAAAAATATACAATTTTCCCATTCAGTGGTTGACTTGTTCTAGCCAGGAAGTTTTAATTATTTGTCATTCAAAATAAGTTCATCCTTCATGCAATGGGCCTCCTTCACGCTGGCATGAGGCAAATCATCCTCTGGGATGAAGATGGAGTGAACTTGGGCTGGCTGTGGTCCCTGTAGAAGAGATAAAGGTGCTCAGGAAGTATATGTTTGTGCTCTTAAATCTAAGAAAAATCCACAGATTGAGAATTTGATTATATTCATTGTGTAGAACTTGAGCCTTCTACATGCCTTTAAAATTTACTTGCTTGCAATTATGGATTTATATGTCCTCCAAAGTTTCATGTCACTTTCTGTGGTAATAATAATACAGCATCCTACTGCTTCTGAGGTGCTTTCAGTATCTTAATTATTTTTACAGCATTCCCTTATGGGGCATATGGGGTAGGGATTATTTTTCCCACTTTGAAAATGAGAATCCTGAGGCCCAGAGAAGTTAAGTGGCTTACCCAGCATCACACAGCTAGTAAGGATAAGGCTGGCTCTCAAACAGGTCTTCTGTCTCCAAATCTTGTGCTACTTCCATTAGCATGTGGTACCTCTTATGTTTTTTGTATTTTTTTCTCACAAAAGTAAATTCTGCTTTGGACAATTTTTCAAAGCAATTTTGATGGAACACATCCAAATGCTGTTTCCATGGAACCGACAGCATGGAAATGTGCAGCTTCTCAATCAGGACAGTGCTTGTTATCCTGGAATTCTGGGACTGCTGAAGCTCAGTGTGAAATGGTTGCATACATTTCTACTTGTTTAAGCACAACAATTTGGTTGTTCTTTCTCTACAGTATGTTTTTCTATCTTACAGATAGTTACTTACCTTAGATTTCTAAATCTCAAAGGTCCCGAGGGCCACTTATAGTCATATTCATCTTTCTATGCTCTACTGCACCTTGTCCAGTGACTTGCAGGAAGTAGATGTTCAACAAATGTTTACTAAAAGGAATAAAAGATGACAGCAGGATTTGAAGAATTCAAATGTGTTTTCCTGTGTTAGCTATATCAGTCTTTCCAGTACAGCTTTCTGCAGTGATGGAAATGCTCTATATCTGGGCTGTGCAATACAATAGCTACTATTGGCTAGTGTGACTGAGGAACTAAGTTTCCAATTTATTTAAATTTAAATTTAAGTAGCTGCATGTGGCTGGTGGTTAACGTATTAGACATAGCAGCTCTAAATTGTAATGTATTTGAACTTTGTCAGATCCTCACGTCCTGATTATATTTGGGTCCTTTCATACGCTGATTGTTTTCACTATGTTGTTTGATGAGGAGATTGTACAGCCAGCCCTAAGCAAGGCGATAAAGGAGTGAGCTCAGATTTTCTCTTACACCTGCAGTGGAAGGCCCTTTCTGCTGCTTGACCTCTGGGGAAGGGCTGGTGCTTGTTCCTGAATGTTTTCTGGAAAGTAGGAGTGACTTGTCTCTTGGAGTTGCAAAGGGTTGACAGGGGCTCTAGAAGGTGACGCAGTGGGGGATTTCTCAGTTTCTCAAGGCTAAGTAATATATTATCTAGGCCTGTAGGAAAGAAAAGGTCCATCATTTCCTAAGAAAAGCAAATTTTTCCTTAGAAGAAAGAGGAAAGCATGAAGCTAACATATGTTAAATAGATTTCCTCATGCATAAGTCCGAGTGGCGCTCCACTGGGGTAAGAATCTTTAGGCTCTGTCTCTCTCCTTAACATAGGCTGTGTACATCACCAGCAACCATTACATTATGTATTTTTTCTAATTGTGAAACTTCTGAATTCCTCCTTTGAAGTTGACAGTTTGGGATTAATAATAATAATAATAAAAACCTCTCTCCTCTTCTTACCACCAGATAGGAGCAGCAAAAACTGCCTAGGAAGAGAGAAATGCTGTTCCTGCAGGGTGGACCCCTTTGATCTCAGTGACTTCTAAAACCCGCATTCCTCATTCAGTGGCTTCTGCTACTTCTCTTGAGGGGCCAAAAGGTTAAACAGAGACAGTGGCAGGAGTGAAATGGCAGCCAAATGGGAGAGTACAAGTTGGCCCTTGAGTCAAGGTCTATGTGTTATCATGTGATTCTGGGCACAAGTCTTTTCTCAGGATGTAAATAATGTTCTAAAGGTAGATTTTTAGGCTCTTATGCTCTATTAGAAGTAAAGCAAACATCGAGGAAAGGAAAACGGGTGCATCATTAATACCAATGTACTCATGGGTGGCTGCAAAAGCTACTCTAAATGAATCTGAAATTTCAGGATGAAAACTTAAGAGTTAAGAATTGGCATCATTATTTGTGAAGGGACTCAAGAGTATCTATTGTGAATCAAAGAGCAGGATCTGCCCTGAGAAGCCTACTATCTAAGGCTGACAAAAACAGTAGATATTAATATTCTGTATTATGTACAAAACTGGAACTTAAAAATGTTTTTCCTTTATAAAAATATGTTCAGATCAACTTTTTAGCCTTCCTTCCTTTTCAAGTAGAGGTAGGAGGTAAGTATTATCTGTCCCTTTAGGCATAAGATGAAAACAAAGCGCAGAGAGGGAAGTGACCTGGCTAAGCTCACAGAGCAGTCATGCCCCTATCTACATTGGCATTTGAGCAGGGAACTTCAAACAAGGAGCCACAAGGCTGGCCTTTCTCCTATGGAGTAAGATGACAGCTCCAATTCTTTACTGATGTAAGGGGGCCCGAGTGTATAGAATACATAAATAAATGTACAAAAGAGGAAAAGAAACCTCAGTCTGGCAAAGCTGTTGGAGAGAAGACAAATTAATACCTGTGACTCTGGTTCTGATTCCCTGAACTTTTTTTTTTAATCAAGCTTTTGCTTTGAAATAATTTTATATATATAGAAAAGTTGCCAAGATACTACAGAGTTCCCATATGCCCCTCACCCAGTTTCTTCTGATATTAGCATTTTACATTTGATTTCCTGAGTTTTGCAATAATTTTATATTCATGTTTACAAGTTAATTTGTTTCTATAACATTCCTATAACGTTCCCCTCAAGTTTACTGCTAAGATAGAATAACCTACATATATAATAAGGGTTCAACAGTTGAGCACTAAACATTTTGGTTAAAAAGTCACTGTTTTAACTGCAGTTATCATTACTGGAGAAGGGGGAAGGAAGAATAATATTGTGACAAAAGAAAAAACTTTAGAATAAGAGAGAACTTTTTAGGTTGCTCTCAGGCCGGAAGTTAGTTTATCCTCTCGGGAACAGTTGAGGCTTTATAGCAATGTGAGATGACAAATAATTTTGGAAGCAGCATTTTATAGGATATGCATTAAAGAAGATCTGTATTTCCCAAAGTTTCTGGATTTGTTCAATAGTAAATAAAAATAGAATTAACCAAGATTACAAAAATTTGGTTGATAACAGTGCTCCACTTTAAAGTTGGAACAGAATTGAATGGTGGATCAGTGGAGGATATGAAGGTACAGTGGAGCCCAAGCAGAGGATTGGTGTGTCATAGAGGAGTGCCATTGATGAAGGGTACTTGGGAAAGGACCAAGCCAGGTTTCTCCTGTATAAGAGTTTCACCAGTAGTTTAGTGAAGAGGGACTGACACTTGATAATGGACTAATACCGTACCATGGTTATTTATTATCTGAGATTTTTAAATTCACATTTATGCTTAAGGTAACTATAGAAGGAATCTTATGGAATTTCCCATACTTGACAATTTTTGATTCACAAAAATGGAACTTTTCTATGATTCATCCTAATAGTAAACTATGTGGTGAATTTGAAAAACTTTTGCTTAGTTTCACTTTATACTTTTTTTGTTTTTATGAACTTGGAAGTAAAGAACAGTGATTTGAGCTAGAAAAATCCAACTGAGATTTGTTATAAAAATAACTAGAATGAGCAGACAGATGAGCAGCCACCTAAATGCAACCCAAATAGGCACTCTTCCTATGTGCCAGATATTGCACACTTGCATCATAACTGTTTTATGTTTTCTTCACAGGGGTAAGTTGATTCTGTGCACTTCAATTTGTAAATTTTACAGGTTTAATAGTACTCAGCATCTTTTCCTTCAGGCATCTAAGAAAGTACATCTGAAAATGATTGTTTATCATCCTAAAACGTAAGGTTTAATTTTCAACCATAAGGTGGCATCATATCACATTTTATGCAGAAGAAGCAGGTCGCTTTTCTGTTCACTGAAATGACTAATGCTCTGCACATGTCTTTAAGTTGTGGGTGTGACACATTATTGAATTTTGAAGTTCATAAGCAAATATTAGAAGCTAGCATCTCTATATAGAGGCTTAACATTTTTTTCCTTATATTTGATCTTTCTATGTTATGGCTGAGAAGTTAGTAATAGAACAAATTATTGCTATATTAACTAATACTATGTTTTTCCTCATTAAAATATGTAAGGCAGTTTCTTGCATATATACAAGCTGCTCAGAAATATTCATTGCATGATTAAATTAATATATTCTTTTAATAGGCCTTACCCACAAGAATTCATTTTCTCATTTGTCAAGTTGAATTTACAGCATACTTTTATTGCTATGACCCATTTCTTACCAGCATAAGAAGCTTATTTCATGAAGAAGTTAAACTCAACTGAACACATTTAATTTCCCTACTACCCTTTAAAAATACATTACTGTTTACACCGCTTTTCTTTGCTTAATTAGAAATGTCTAGGATTCATGAATTGCATAAATGCACCAGTTTACTTCTAGTAGCTTGATTTTAAACTCTGGTTTAGTTTTGAAAAGATGAGTTAAAACTTTGCTTCATTTTTCTTTGTACAAACATTTGTATGTTGTAGAAAACATTGTAAACACTTTCCTTATAAAATCAGCCTTTTTTTCAGATGAAAGGATTTTGTTATTGGAGCGCTATAGTTTTGTGAGAAGTCAGTGCCAGTTTGCCTGCAGGAAACAGCCCCACAAGGCATATTGCAGAGCCTCTTAGAAATCTAGTTTGGAATTTGGAAATGGAATAATAGGACTTTGGTCTCAACATTTCTCTGATCCCGAACCTCTTGGAGCACTTAATTCTCATTCTGACTGGCTATGATGCCAAAGTAACATATTGAAAAATGAAAAATTGTCAATCATTAAAAAACCCTTAATGACACTATGTTGGAAAACCAGCTAGGCTGATGTTTCTATTAAATTGAATTGATTTCATGAATTGAGGCTTGGCTATACCTTAGATAGTAAATCTTTTTTCCGCTTGGGTGGAGCTCTGGTTTAAAAAGAACTGAATTATATTTCTCTCTGCTATTGATAATGTAGGCATTTTATCCTTAATGTTTCCTTCTCAGAGGAAAGTCAAGGTGAAATAAAGTGAAAAGTCAAGGTGAAACAAGCAGATTGGTGTGAAATAGAATGAGGGAGTATTCCAAGGAAGAAGGTTAAGGAAGCCATCCCTAAGAAGACGATCCCTGTTGAGGTTGAAGGATGAGGCAGAGCCAGCCCTATACATTTGGTTTTGAATTAGGTGGGTAGGAGACGGACTGATAGTGGCTAGGGAGAACATCTCAGGAACAGAAAAGAGCTTAGCATGTAACAGAGAGGGAGAATAGAAAGGAGGGCAGTGTGGATGGAGCATGGGAGTGGGGAGAAGGGGCTGCGGGTGTGGCAGGGTAAATAGGACAGGTGGGCTAGCGCCACTGCAAGGTGAAGCAAGTGAAGAGTTTGAAGTTGGGAAATTACCTGATCTTATTTACATTTTAAAAAGCTTAGTCTGGTTCATCAGCAGTGGAATGGATAGATAAATTGTGATCTATTCCTACAAGAAGATGTAATACAGCAGGAAAATGACTAATTTGTTGCTCTGTGGTACCTAATAGCATGAAATAATGTGTCGACTTAAATATAATGTTGAGTGAAAACAGCCAAATGCAAAAAAGGACACAGTGCATGAGTCCATTTTTGTGAATATTCTATTCTTTGATCTGGGCACTGGTCACGTGGATGTGCTGAGTCTGTGAAAATTCATCAAGTTGTACATTAATGATTTGTGCACTTTTAATGTGTGTTAAGCTTAAATAAAAGGTTAAAAAAGGATTACTCTTGTTACAGAAGAGAGAATAAATTGTAGAGGAGAGTGGAAGCAGGGGGACCAGTTAGGAGGCTACTGAAATTTTCCAGGTGGAAGATGGTGGTGGTGGAAATGGGGAGAAGTGAATGGATTCTAGATCTAATTTGAATTATTACAGGATTTATTATTAGATGGAAGCATATGAAATACCTGGTGTTCAACCACTTTTGGCCTTCAAAAATGACAATTTCATATGGCTCAACCTACTGGAAATGGATTGTAAGGACATCCTTGACTCATTCTAGTTATTGTTTCTCTGTTAAGTGTGATAACTTTTGGTTTTATATATCTTTTCTTTGTGATATTAAGAATAAAAGCTTATGGTTTTACTTGAGAACAGATACTGAGTTTTAGTTATTCCTGTCTATTCACATAACTATATTACTTTCTCTATGATGAGTTATGTTGTAGTTTTTTTCTATTTTACCTATACTAGGATTAATTTATCAAAATGAGAGTAGTTTTCAATGTAACTGACTAATTAACATACTAGTACTGTGTCTTATTATACTTGGTTGTGAAGATTGTGGTAACAGTAACTGTCCAAAATTTGTATTTTAGCTGGGTGTGGTGGAACGTGCCTGCAGTCCCAGTTACTCAGCAGCCTGAGGCAGGGGTATTGATTGGTTGAGGCCAGGAGTTAGAGGCCACAGTGTGCTATGATTGTGCTTATGAATAGCTGCTGCACTCCAGCCTGGGCAACATAGCAAGACCCCAACTCTTAAAAAAACCCCAAAAACAAAAAACTTTTATCGTTTTCAAAGTCAGGAGTTGAGTGTTTATGCCATCATGTAACAATATAAATTGTATTTGAGGATATGGATATTAAATACCAGGTTTATCAGTTTTTACCCCTCTGCCCCAGAGCTAAGGTAGTTTTTGTATCCATTTAGGTACGCTTGTGTGGGTTGTCAGATTTCTGAAGAAAAGTGCAGGATCAAGAGGCCCCTGACTGCTACAGTAGGGGTTCTTTAAGCTGTGAGCACTGAGGTGTCTTAGCTGGGCAGCTGAGATGTACAAAGAAGGCTGCTCAGTAAATTCTGACCCTGCAGCCCATTCTGTTGTAACAGGATCTTCAGATTCATATCCATCAAATTGACATGCGATAGTCCAAGGAGAAAACAACCTTGGAAATGGTCTATTGAAAGTAATTTACTTCCTCATCTATTGCATTCTCAAATGGTCTACATTTGAGCAAAGCAGTGGGAGTATAATATCCATATTCTGAAAGTTGAGAGGATCTAGGGACAGGTATTTTAATTTTATTCTTTTTTGCTCAACATATATTTTTTCATACGAATGTATATAAAAGTGGAAGAGGCAGATGACATTTGATATATATGTGTGTGTGCATATATATATAAATACATACATATATATGTTTTAATTCAGCTTTGAATTCATTTTCTCATATCAGAGAAGCATACCTCCTGGTTAGTATTAGATTTTCAGAATGCACAGATGGAGAATAGTTAATGGAAATCACACCAACTGGATTTATTTTGCATTGTGCTTCACTGAGTACAGAAATCATCTAGAAGGTTCTAATTTTTTTCCCCAAGGACCATCACAAAACTCAGTCCCTAGAAGAGGGGTGGGGTGGGTTGGTGGGGGAAGTAATCTGCAAATGTTTCCTTGAAAAATGCCCTTTCCTGTGTATAGAGTGAAATCGATACCAACCTCCAGATTTGTTGACCTGTTCGTGAGATGGAAACTAAAATGTGAAAAGTTGAAAGTTTTTCCTGATGATAGATTTTTTCCCTTTTTCAGATGCAGCTAGTGTGAACAATGTAATGATGAGAAAGATCTTCAGACCTCTATATAGTGCTGAAGAATGTCATGTCGATAAAGGGCATGCTTTTCCTATATCATTGTGCCTTAATCTTCTTAGATTTTTCTACAAAGAAATCACATTAATCAAATCTCCTTTCTGCTATATGAAAGGTTCAGGCTGACTAATGCTCGACTTTGGGTGAAATTGGATATGGAAGAAAATCCTGACTTGAAATAATACCAGGACTTTCCATAATCCTGTGTTGCTTGAGTCTTAGTTCAGGACTGTAATTTCCAGCTCAGGTTTTGTGAAATCCCAGAGTCATCCGGTGAACCCAAGAGGTACTCTTTATGCTTTAGAGACCAAAAACCCAATTTAAATGTATTTAAACATAAAATGAAATATTTGCTTTAAAAATGTTTAGGAGTAGGTTTTATGCATGTGTCTTTAAATCAAAAAAGCATAGCAATTATATGTTGCAAATACAAAAAGGCAGAAACCACTATTCATCTGGTTTGTAAGCTTTGCAGGTTACAACAAAGACAAAAATGTGTCTAAAATGTAATCTGACTATAAAGAAACTTAATTCAGAATCTATATATCTAAAATATGGTCTCTTAAAATGTTTTTTTTGGGGGGAAGCTATTACTGATTTCAACAATGCATTTATTAATCAAAGTATTTTTAGACCATCATGAAAACATATTTTTTTCCCCTCTGAGTCTGTGGCACATTCCTTTGAATATCTTTTAGTTGGGAGAGGCTGAAGCTTTTGAAAAATCCTAAGCCATTAAGAACCAAGTCTAGAAAGTAGGATATATGGTCAATGTGAGTACTATTGACTTTTAGAAAAAACACGACACAAATCACATTGTATTCATAAATCATAACATCACTTTGTACCCCATAAATGTATACAACTATAATTTGTGAATTTATAATTACAAATATAAAAATAAAAAACAAACCAAAACAGCAATAAAACTTCACGTATTATAAAATAATGGGACTTATTTACTTGTGTGGTTGCCCTGAGGGCAAAACGGAAAAATAAGTTAAAAAAATGTACCGAACTCCTTAAAACTTAACTCTTTAAAATTGGTGTGTATTTTATGCTTATAGCACATCTCAAATTGGACAAGCTGCATTTCAATTTACAGCCACATGTGACTAGTGGCCACCATATTAGATAGCATGAGAGTCCACACCTTTTCTTTTTTTTTTTTTTTTTTGTAAAAAGAGTTCAAAGAATGTGCATAAACTCTTCATTTAGTTACTCCAAATGTTAATAACTTATATAAATACAATATATAAATTATCAAAATCAGGAAATTAACATGGCTGCAATAGTGTTATTTAAACTACAGACCTTATTCAAATTTTGACAGTTACCCCACTAGGAATTTTTCTGGACCAAGATCAAATCTAGGATATCACATGCTGCATTCAGTTATCATGTCTCCTTAGTTCCATCCAATCTAGGAATTTCCTCATTCTTTTTTGGTCTTTTATGACCATGGCACTTTTGAAGAATATTGGCCAATTATTTCATTGAATGTCCTTTAGTTTGTATTTGTCTGATGTTTCCTCATGATTCAATTCAGCTTGGAAACTTCTGGCGAAAGTATTATAGAAGTGATGTTGTATTCTTCTCAGTGCATCATGTGAGAGGCACATGATTTTGATGTATCCAACACTGGTGGTGTTAACTTTGATCACTTGGTTAAGCTGGAGGCTGTCAGCTTTCTCCACTGCAAATGTACTATTTTACCTTTGTCATTTGAAAATTTAGTTTAAAGCTTATATGTTAAACAAGAGTAAGTATATACAGTTTCTTTATTCATTATTTCAGGAGCATTCACTGGATGTAGTTTTATTTTTAAAGAAGTTACATTCATTTGCTGTCAAATAACATTTTGAGCCAAAATAAATTTCCTGTTTTTCGTCATACATTTGCCCCAGCTTTTAACATTTATTGATGATACTTGCCTGGAACAGTTACAGTGGTGGTGATTGCCATTTTGTGATTTTTTATTTCCATCATTCCTTCTACATTTATTAGTTGCAATTTTACTGTAAGGAAGAGTCATCGTTTTATTTTTATCAGCAGAAACTGCATGGATTCTTACTTTTTTCTGTGGGTTATGGTCCATTAATATAATTACTCTGTAGCTCAAATACTCATATACCCAAATTTGGCCATTAGGAGACTCTTTTAGTTTAGAGCTCACATTCTTAAAGACTACTCTAAACTCCTCCCCTATAATTGTGCCTATTTACTTCAGAAAGGCCCCAACACAATCTTGCTTTTAATAGGCTTTCAGTCACATAGATAAATAAGAGGCTTATCTTGGCTTCTGAATATAATCCTTTGTTCTTCTCTAAAAGAAGCAATTCCTAATCTGTCATACCCTAGGTTCATTTTCCTCTCTCTCACACTTTTTGCTACACTTTACATACAGGTATTTTTCAGCCTCAAAGACTATTCATGATAAGTGTCCTATACATGCAGTAGGAATTCAACTATTCCTAGCACTTTTAGTTACTTCAATTTGATTTAATTCAACAAATATTTATTGCCAGTTACATTGGAGAGAAAAATGTGGAATGCAATCTATTCTATGATCTTGACCAATTTGCCGTCCAGTGGGGCAGATGAGACATCTATGTAATTATAGTGTAGTTATAGCAGGATGTGATAAGTATTTGAGCAAAATGTTGTGGGGACATAGGAAGAATGACTTTCATTCCAACTTAGGGGTGAGGTTAAGGTGATGTAAAAGGACAGGGCAGGGAGGAGAGGTGCACGTAAGATTTTCTCTGGGGTTTACCAAACAAGGACAAAAATATGAATGTTAATTTGACAAAAATGTTTGCCAAACAACTCATTTCTTTTGCCATTTGGTCTTTGTCTTGATTATTTCAAGACTGTTTCTTTTTAGTTGCAAAAATTCTGAAAACCAAAGGTCAGAGAGGTTTCCATTTTTATAACGAATTGCTGAGACATGGGAACTAATGGTGACCTAGAGGTGATAACCTACAAGTGTAACAAGAATGGGTTAAGTTTTTATCACTTCGCACTGTCCTGTTGTTCAGTCTTGAGATGGAGAATCAGAGCAAGCCTGGATTGGGAATGTCTTACATCATACACTTTCCTTCTTCGCTTTTCATTTCACTTGGCAAAAGTAGAACCAACACTCCACATTATCTGACTGGGTTCACAAAGAACTCCTGTCATGATGTCCCTTTAGGAGTTATCTAAGCGGGGAAAAGGATGATGAATTCCAGGACAGTGATTGCATTTTTAAGCAATAAGCGAATATCAAGAGACAGTTTTGGAAGGTAGTGGTGGTAGTAGGGGACTCTTCCTGTGCTTCGTGAAAGTATTTGTCTTTTATCAAAGTGACTCTTCTATTTTAGCATGTAATGCAGCTGCTGCTTGGATACCCTTTTCCTTGCAGCTTTTGGTACCCAAGGCATTTGTAGCTCTTGAACACTAGAGTTGGCTATTTGGCTCCTAGAGGTTTGTTGCTAAGTTTTTTGATGCCTTTGAAATTCTTCACGCCTGAGACTTGCCAGAGACCAGGGCAAAAAACGGAGCTGTCTAAATGAACGAATACACATGTGAGAGAAAAATGTAAGAAGAAAGCTGCCTCTCTCAGACTGGTCAAGAGTTAAACAGAATGCCATGTGCTCTTGTGCAGAAAATAATAGTGATACCATTTAGCACACAGAGAACTTTTCTTAGTCTGTGAGTACAAGTTTTCTAATTTATAACACTGAATAAAAGGTGAACTTAATGCACATAAAATATATGCAAAAGGATTAGTTCTGAAAAACTTCTGAAAATTATCTGTTAGTAAATGATTTCAATGCTGCTGGCACCTAGAGATATGGGAATTGTATCCTCTTATGGTCTTCTTATTAGGAACATAAATACCCAGAAATGTGCAAATATGTATATAACAGCTTTTCTATGTATAATTCATGTTTGTGTGTATAATTTATATTCCAACTGAGAATGTTTTTGTCTGAATGGTTGATTTTTGATTTTAAATGTGTGAAAAATCTTTAAAAATTTTGAAAGAGAATTTATTTCATCTTCTACTGTTTGTCTTTTTCCATCCAAGCTTATTTCATGAACACACAGAATTAAATATACTTGACTTATAGAAAGGGAATCCAAGATGAAAGTTCTCCCAAACCTGTTGTCATGTGGTTTAAAAATTACCATTGATTTTAAATCCTCAGTTTAAGCTTTTTTGGTATATGTATGTGAGTATATGTACACACACACACACGCACAAATATATACATTAATCCTAAAGATAAAGTGGAAATGAGCCTATAAGAAAATAATAACTAAAAAGTGATAGAATTATGATGATCAAAAACAATGTTACATCTGTGATGTAGTTTTTTGTTTGTATCAGAATTAATCACCTTTGGGAAGTTATTTTTACATGAAGAGGAAGAGGTTGCTTGACTCTTGGTCCTTTAGAGAGTTAGACTGTTTGGCCGGAGTTACGGAAAAGGGATTGTGTCACAAATGAAGTTATGGTTTCAGGACTGCTTCCAAATATTCCTGCTTTGGTTATAGGGATAAAGAGCTGAGGAGTCTTGAAGCAGTCTTTTTGGTCAAAGAATTTAAGAGGCAGTGGGTTTGGTGCCAGTGATTCCATTTCTAAAGGATTTTCCTTTGAAGTGTTTGTTCCTCAGTATGTTTTTCTAGCCAAACATGTGCCTGTGATTTGAAATCAGCCTAAGAGTTTTCTTTCACATTTAGTATTTGTGTTTAGTTTGCTGGCATTAAAAGATGCAGAACAAACTTGTTTGATTTCTAAATCCCTACAGTGATATGGCCACTAAGGATGATTCTCATGAGGAGAGTTTAGTTATTGGTGACTCTAGAAAAACACATGAAAGTTATTGTTAAAATAAACTTATTTCTGGAAAGGGCTAAAGGAAAACATGTTCCAGGTTGCATGTACTTTGCATCTTTTCTTCTAGAGTTTCTTAGAAAAGTATTTCTTATTTGTTAATACTGTGTTAGAAGCTTAAAGTTTTATTCTGCCTGAAACATGGCTGTTATCCTTGATTTCTCTACCAGGGTTATATATCTAGCTGGTGACTTGAAACTATACTCATTGGATTAGTTCCTCTTGAGAATTCATTGAATGTGTGGGAGCAAAATATTGAAGCCTTTGAAATCTATATATGTCCTGCCATGTTCTGGAGAGGTGAGACTTGCGTTTGATAAGACACTGTGTCCAGAGTGGGTAAATTGCCTATGAGTCTGTAGTATTTTGTTGTTGTTGTGGTTCGTTTGGTTTTTGACACAGGCTGTGTCACCCAGGCTGGAGTGCATGGTGCAATCACAGCTCACTACAGTCTTGATCTCCCAGGATCAAGCAATTCTCTTACCTCCACCTCCCAATTAGCTAAGGCCACAGGTGTGTGCCACCACACCAGGCTAATTTTAAAAAAATTATCTGTGAATATGAAGTCTTGCTATGTTGCCCAGGCTGGTCTTGAACTCCTGGGCTCAGGCAACCCTCCTGCCTTGGTCTCCCAAAGTGCCGAAGTTACAGGCATGAGCTACCATGCCCAGCTGATCCTTCATTTGAATTCAAATATTGGAGGATGGCAAGAGGGGCCAACATGAGAGCATCAGCTCATTAAAGTAACTGGGATGGCGCCGAGCAAACCAAGAGGTAAGTTCTACACCCTTGGCTTCAAGAGTAGGCCTTAGGTCTTCTCTTCTGAGGAACTAGTTTTCAGATCCTGAAGGACCAATTTTGACTAACAGAGATTTTCCTAAAGTTCTTCTTTTTTGATGATAAAGTATAGAAAATGCTTTAATTTAATCACACACAAATCAATCCTCAAATAACAAAAGCAAGAGCAAATCAAAGTTTATAAATAAAAAGAAGGTTATGAGTTATCTGCACAATACATGTTTTGAAATCCAGATCTGGTTGTTTTAGTTAGTGCCATTTCTTGGATTCAGGTGGCTTTTCAGAATACCCCTTTGTCCAGGTCAGGTCCGTTTCCCACACTTACCCAATTGAGGTGATTCTCATGCTTTGTGGCTCCCATGGTAGGGCCACCTTCTTTCTTCCCTGCCAGGAAATCACTCTTGGCTTTGTGAATGGTCATTTGGATTCAAATGCTGGAGGCTGGAGGAAGAACCCAAAATGGGAATAGGTACTTCTTACCTAGGAGACTGACTTAACTTGAGAAGTCCACTAGGTTCTCATTTCTTCTCAGTGGGTCCTCACCATGTCCAAGGGGCTCATTAACATATGAAACCCAGATGGCAGATGGACTATTATGGATTCTTCTAGTTCATTGTACCTGTTGGCTCAAGTTAGTTCACTTTTCCATGCTCAAGGCTTAGGCCATATGCTCCCAGACCCAGACTTTCAGAGTTATCACAGTCATGATGAATACCTTTAAATAGACAATGTGTCACCATACATGAGTTTAATTCATGCATAATGCTGATATTGCATAGTGATTTTGAAAAAAATTGGTATTTATTTTCTCCATTTTCTTCATTTTTGATTTTAATTATCTCAGCTTTTTTTGTTAAATTAAATCTCACCCTACCCCTCCTTTCAAAAGACAACTAGTTGCCAAGATTGTCAAATTTAGTATAGAGGTTCCTTTTATAAGCGATTGTTTTCATTTATTCATTCACACAACACATTTTTGCTAACTTCTGTGTTGATAAACTTTGTGTGACAAGGTGAATATAAAAAGATAAATATATGATGGATTTTGCTTTCAAGTAGGTCATGATCTAGGAAAAGCCATAACATATTGATAATGAACTCCAATAGAATGTATAAAATGATATATTAATGGTACAAATAAAGTCCTATCAGGACACCGAGGTGATTCATTCTGCCAGGGCACTGGGACCAGGTAAGGCTACAAACAGGAGACAACATCTGAAAAATACTTAGAACTATGGTCTCAGTTTTGAAATATTGGGCATTAGTATGATCATGGTGACCCATCCTGCTAAGTATACTTTTATTTTCTATCAACTAATTACAACCTTAGAGTCACTATGTGATGCATTAGTAACAGTAATGGAAATTTTGTATTGCATCTTGCTCTTCAAGGACAGATACTAAGAAAATGGAAGAAGATGTTAATTGAGGTTTAGGGATATGGCCACTAAAAAAACTAAAATAATTTTTTCTTTCTATACTAATGCCTACCTCTTTATAGCAGAGACTTCGAGAGACATTAGTTAGGGTTTTCTTTTTCTTTCTTTCTTTTTTTTGAGACAGTCTCACTCTGTCACCCAGGCTGGAGTGCAGTGGTGTGATCTCGGCTCACTGCAACCTCTGCCTCCTGGGTTCAAGCAATTCTCCTGCCTCAGCCTCCCGAGTAGCTGGGACTACAGACGTTCACCACCATGCCTGGCTAATTTTTTAAAATTTGTTAGTAGAGATGGGGTTTCACCATATTGGTCAGGCTGGTCTTGACCTCCTGACCTTGTGATCCGCCCACCTCGGCCTCCCAAAGTGCTAGGATTACAGGCATGAGCCACTGCACCTGGCCAGGGTTTTCTATTTGGAATGAGAAACTTTTAAGAAAGATGGAGTTGGTAAGAGGAGAGAAAGAAGAAAAAGAAGGCATTATTTTTTCTGGATTCCAGGATTTCCATATAGGGCATAATTGGGATGGGTGGTCAGACAGGAAGAGGGAACAAGGGATTTCTTGTAGCCATATTTCAGTAACCAGTTCAGTGATTACTTAGCATTATTTTGGGTGGACTGGAAGGGGCTACTAGACAATGTGTGTATATGCGGGAAGTTCTCAAGTCACTCCTTGGTACTTACACTGCTGATAAAGTGCTCAGAAAAAACCAGCAAATGTTTTTACTGGGTGGTAATTCATTAAAAAGTATTTTCGTACGAAAAGCCTTTTATCAATTTTTAGGATGAAGCACTAGGATGGAACTTTAGAAAATTCTGGCATGAAAATTTGTTGAAAAGAGTTTCACTTGACTCCAAAAAAATGCAATATTATATTCTTGATATACTTTAAGGAGATGAGCTTATGTAGTTCAAGGAAACAATTTCTCTAACCTCAGGGGAACAGAATAAGGTAGAGGCCAAATAACATCACAATTATCCTCTTGTCTTACTTGCCCACTCTCTGCTTCATGCTTTCGTGTCTCAATGCCTGCAGTGCTGGCGGGGTGGAAAACAACTATTCGAGTGTGCCAGGGGCTGGTGCCTTTACAACCCTCCTGAAAGCCAACTGGTTAGATGAATCAATAAATGTCTCTCTACTCTCTCTGCTCAGCACTGCATTGCCCTGGATCATATCCACATTCCTACCTTTGTCTTGAAACTGAAGTTAGGACTTGCTTGTTCCTTTTGGCAAATTTTCAGATCATGAGCACATTTTATGATATGTCCATCTGCACAGCTATCTAAATATGAGCAGACTTATGGGGAGTGTGGCTGAGAGTTCACTTAAGATCCTTCACAGGCTCCTGCCTGCCTCTTCTAGATTGGCAGGCACAAATGAAGTTAATCATATTGTATTAAATATGGTAGAATGATCTGATCATACATTACAGCTGGGAGTGTTGAATACTGCTCTGAATTGAATGGCTGGTACTGTTTTGGTGACTTGAACTTTGAGCTGTGTTGACTTGTCAAGAAGACAAGTCAACAAATCTTAGCTAAATAGTTTGTGGTATATTATTAGGAATGTTAGATAAGGCAGTTCCATGTAACTCCTATCATTATGCATTCTTGGATTGAAAATAAGCCAATCTCTCAACACTTTGGAGAGAAAGCCTTAGAACTGGTCCTTTGAATATCATGAGAAATGATAATGATATGTGGAGACACTCTGAAGGGCACCTCTGTATCCTCCAAGTTGCTAATGCAAGAAATATGAAGGGACTAGATGTTTGTTAGGAAAATACAAATGTGAACTACATCAGCACTTTTAATAGCTGAGATCTTTTTGCCTTTTCCCACATGGATACCTAAATAATGAAATCATAACTGCTTTGATTTGATGTATTTATGTATACTCTGTAAACCACTATGGAATCTGTGACATTCCTAGTCTGCAATCAATGGCAATATTATGAAAGGAGAAAAAAAGATTAATTATTAGCATTGATAAACATTTAATTAATGCTTATTAAAAAAGCAAATGCTTGTGAGGACATGATTCATTATTGGACTTTTAGAGGGCAAATCTCCCAAAGAACCACATGTCAGTTACAAACTAAACTTAGAAAGTTTTCCAAGGACCAGTCATCTATTTAATATCTTGCATTAAAGCAATGGTGATTTCATCTGAACTGTTGGGGAACACAGAATGATGTGTCATAAGTAACCTTAATCCCTAATTAGTAATGAAAGGGTAATAGTTATGTGGCTTTGCTCTTATTCAACTATTAAGATATAGCCAGTTAATTGCAACTTACAAATGAGGTAAATTTTCTAGCCTTAAATTATGAATGATGTTGATATGTGGCTTTATTATTTAATGCTTGGTCTCTGTTACTCTTTGCCAGCAACAGAGCTCAACTTTGAATTTCCAAAGAAGAACAAACATATCCATTATGCAGTGTCACTTTGAATGCAGGCTTTTGCAAAATTTGACTATGTTTTTAAGTGATGTCTGATCTGCCCATGCTCATAGTAAAGATTTGGCTTTACTCCACAAGAATGGGAATTTGATAATCAAGGGTATCCTTACAATTTATAATTTTGTTCCACAAGAGAAAGAAATGGATAAGTAGCTTGTGTATTTCATTTGATGATGTGTGTTTGCATTTTGAAGGTAGGTCTATTCATAGGAGAGTAAGTTCAGTTTAGATGTAAAAAGTAAATGGCTGCCTCTCCAATTGGCAATACTGGATAACTGGCAATAATTGGATACCCCAAAGGACTATTTAACTTTACATTTTACTTCTTTTTGAGAATTTGGACACCTCTAGGTGTCTTCCAGGTATGATCCTGTAGTAAGAAATTTTTCATACCATGCTTCTAAATCAAGCTTTCTTAGAATTTAGGAGTACATGATATGGTTTGGATATGATTTTGTCTTCTCAGCAAGATAGTGACTGAGACATAGATTTGACTTAGCTTGAAATGTCTCTCCTTTCCTTGTCCGTGTAGTATCAATTTTGCAATCAAATATATAGTAAGAAATTTATCACTATCATAACTCCAGAACAATGGATGGGTTGTCAAGGGAAGATGTAGAGCTCAGACTGCATTTTGTCCTGGATGGCTTAGATGTTTAATTGCTTAAAAGTAGGTGATGTTTGGAGATTCTTTCTTGTGTTAAATGTTACCATTATACATGAAGCTATTCTTCAGAGATAAGAAAAGCTAAGATAATTAGCTAGAAATATTATTTTATGACTCAATAACACTTAAGTTCTCCCCAGCCCTGAAATGTTTTATCTGTTTTCCTGATCATGTGTCCATCTGGATTATGTTAAGCAGAATTGTTATTCTCATTGCTGAATTCCCTGCTGGTACGCTGATTTTAGGCAATGACATACAGCAGAGCATTCTATCTAATATTGTAAAAAAGTTTTTTGGAAGGGTGGTTCAGAATGGGAAGGGAAGTGAATGCAAAACAGTGTAGATATTTCTAGCTGAAAAAAAAAAAATGAGTCAGGCGTGGTGGCTCACACCTGTAAGCCCAGTGCTTTGGGAGGTTGAGGTGGGAGGATTGCTTGAGACCAGGAGTTTGAGAACAGCCTGGGCAACATAGCAAGACCCCATCTGTATATAAAATTAAAAAAATTTAGCTTGGTTGTGGTGGCACTCACCTGTAGTCCTAGCTACTTGGGAGCCTGGGGTGGGAGGATTGCTTGAACCCAGAGTTTGAGGCTGCAGTGGGCTATGATTGTGCCATTGCATGCCAGCCTATGTGACAGAGCAAGGCCCTGTCTCAAAAAAGTATATTGATTATATAAAACTTAGATAAAAAAGTATAAATAAAAAAATGCCCACTTCTAAGACTCATGTCTCACTTCTAAGATACTAGACTTCTCTTAGGCAAAATTATTTGAAATATATGGATAATCTCTCATCTAGCTCAAATTATGAATGTTTCATTACATATACATTTTAACCTAGATATGACCACCTCAGTTGGGTGACCCTGAGGGCATAAAACATATTCTTTCATTTTTTGTTACTTGATATGCCCTTCTATCCCTTATCTTCATTCTTCACTTTTTTCTTGAAGTTACAGACTTGATTGCTGCCTTTATATTTACTCCTTCCCAAGCCTGCTCCTGGTTGAAAGGGCAGGTAGGGACTATTAGCTAGTACACTACAGCAGAGTGTAGAAGAAGAATTGATGGGGTAAAGAAGCAAGTAGCATGAGAAGAGAGGAGCACAACCTCTCTGGATTTGCTTTTCCATTCCCTTCCATTCCTATATCCAATTTTAACCATATTTTCAATGAATACCTCTAGTAAATATCTCTCATACTTGTATTTTTATCTTTAATTTCTTTGAAATTTCTAGATGTCTTCTGGACATTTCCACCCAAATCCCCAAGTTCCTAAAACATAATATGCCATATTTCCTCTGCATGGTAACCCTAGGTTTTCCTCTCAACTTCCCAGTTGTGTTAATAGTAGCATAGGTAAATTAGTAACTGGCCTTGAAATCTGGAGGCTGTCGTTCACTGGCTATTTTCTCTTGCTTTGCTTACATTCAGTTAGTTCTTAATCCTATCTCTTCTTCCTTATCAATTTCTTATCTATTTAATATGTTCCCTTCTTTTTATTCCTACTGTAAACCACCCTGTCCTCCAAAGTTTGTCCTTACAATGTCTTTTAATAGCTAGTTGGTCTCCCTACTTCTAGTCCCCCCACCCACCAATGATCTGGCACTCTGCCACTAGGTTTATTGTATGGCTTAATTTAGTGGCTTTCCTTTACTAACTCAATAAAGCACTTACACTTCAACCTAGCACTCAAGATTGTCTACTTTTTGACAAAAACCCTATAATATCAGTGTAATTTTTCTATTTTTCTTATACTGGAGACTGGTAGTTTTCAACTCTTACTGTGCATCATAATTTTTGGGGGAGATTAAAAAAATAAAAATATGTGGGCCCCATTTCCAGAGATTCTAATTGGTCATGATGAGGGGGTGGAGGGGCATGTATTTGTATATTTTCAAGCTTCCCAGATGGTCCTGATGTTTTTAAAGTGAAACCAGGATAAATCATGAAATCCTAACTCTGCTTGAAATGCTTTTTCTTTTTTAGTCTTTGAGCCTTTGTAAATATTTTTCCCAAGAGACCTGGAACGTCTTTCCCATCAAAATGTTGCTGTTTCTTCTGGTTCTAATTCAAATAACACCTCTCCCATGAAGTCTACCTAATCCTGCATCCACAAGTCTATTTAGCACTCCATTCCAAGCACATAAATAAGTTAAATGAAATTCATCCAAGTGAACGTAGCATCCATTACTTATTGTATTTGTTATTAGTATTCTTGTTTTATATTTTCTAGTGAGAGTCTTGAGAGATTAGAAACTATATTATGATATTTTTTGTTTCTTCTCTTCTTCTAGTTGTTAGTATGGTGCTTTGTACATAATAGGCCTTGAATAAATATCTTCTGAATGAATTTTCTACAACATTTAGCTATTGTACATATTATAGTTTGAGACAACAGTTTGCAATTTACTGTATGTTGAGTTTTGTAAGATGAATTTGAGGCCTTGACTTGCCCTATGATATGTTCAGAAACTCCTCCAAAGAGGCTTTTCTAGCGTGTGCTATTGAGACAGCCAGGTGGGAGGGGGTCCCTGGAAAAACTCCAACCAGCCTGTGTGTTGAGGTGGAGCCTCCAGAAGTTGACCATGTTTGCAGCAGGGAGGAGCCTGGTCTCTGCTCTTCCTGTGTGGAACCTGGGATTCCAACTGCTGGAGGGAAGCGCTCTAGCAGGGGATTCTGGCCTTCCAGAGGATCTCTGTCTCCCTTTTTTTTCCCCTTTTCACCCAAAAAACCGCTGCTCTACTCACCCTTTAAATCGTCTGCAAACCTAAATTTTTGTGGCCGTGGGACGGACAAGAACCCAGTCTTTAGCTGATCTAAGGAAAAGTCCTGCAACACTATTTGACCCTATTATAATAACTTGTGGGGATTTGAGTATAAAACTTTCATTTCTAGATGGAATATGGTGGGTTGCTCCTGCTGCAGCAACTAGAAAATAGTGGATAAATTACAAAACAATCATATTTTTGAAAACATCAGAGATCTGTGAAAGCAAAGAGGACTAGATAAGCTAAAACTCCATGCAGGGAAGAGTCCTTCTGAGGGTAGCTGAGATCACTGGCAGTTTTCTTCCATGAGAGTGTTTTCTCAGTCTTATATTAGAGATTATAGGCTGAGGATCAGTTTAGCCTAGGTGGAGGGCCTGTAGTGGAAGAAAGAGAATTCCATGGAGCTTTTGGTGACAAATGCTGACACGATGGATTTGAATCCAAAGGAGCCAAAAACACAAAACAGCTTTCCACATGAGACATTTACTGAGCACTGGGGACTGTGGAGTTTGTCTGTATAAAACATAGACTTTAAAATAACTATTATAGAAAAGATGAACAAGGACAAAGTGAGTTTTTAAAATTATTCTTAATTGACATCATAACTGTGCATATTTATGGGGTAAAGAGTGATATTTATATATATACACATATATATACACATACATATATACACACACATACACACATGCACACACACACATGTATATAAAATCTGAATGATCAAATCAAGGTAAGGAGCATATTTACCACCTCAAACATTTTTCATTTCTTTGTATTGGGCACATTAAAATTCTTTCTTCTAGCTGTTTGAAAAATACAATAAATTATTGTAACTGTAGTAACCCTACAGTACTATAGACCACTAGAATGTATTCCTCCTTCCCAGCTGAATTTTTTTATTTGCTGACTTTTCCCTCTGCTTCCTCCTCCCCACCCTTCTCAGCAATTTTACTTTCTACTTCTCTGATATCAACTTTTTTAGCTTCTTCACATGAGTGAGATCATGCTGTTTTGTCTTTCTGTGCCTGGCTTGTTTAAATTAACATAATGTCCTCTAGGCTCATCCATATTACTGCCAATGACAGGATTGTATTCATTTTTTATGGCTGAATTGTATTCCATTGTGTATATGTACCACGTTTTCTTCATTCATCTGTTGATGGACACTTAGGTTAATCACACATCTTAGCTATTGTGATTACTGCTGCAGTAATCATGGGAGTGCATATATCTCTTCACATAATGATTTCCTTTCCTTTGGATATATGCCCAGTAGTTGAATTGCAAGATCATATGGGAGTTCTGTGTTTAGCTTTTTGAGGAACCTCCATACTGTTTTCCATAATTGCTCTACTAATTACACTTGCCAAACAGTGTATATGAGTTTATTTCTCTTTGCATCCTCACCAGAATTTATTGTTTTTTTGTCTTTTTGATAATAGCCATTCTACCTGAGGGAGATGATACCTCATTGTGGTTTTGATTTGCATTTACCTAATGATTAGTGATGTTGAGCATTTTTTATATAGCTCTTGCCATTTTTATGTCTTCTTTTAAGAATTGTCTGTTCAGATCAATTGCTTATTTTAGAATTGGATTACTATTTTTTCTGTTGAGTTGTTTGAGTTCCTTGCATATTCTGGATATCATTCCCTTGAATGAATAGTTTGCAGATATTTTCTTCTATTCTGCAGGTTGTTGCTTCACTCTGTCAGTTATTTCTTTTGCTATGCAGAAGCTTTTTAATTTGATACAATACTGTATGTATATTTTTGCTTTCGTTGACTGTGATTTTGAGGTCTTTTCCGTAAAATCTTTGCTCAGACCAATTTTCTGAAGTGTTTTCTCTACGTTTTCTTCCAGTAATTTCATAGTTTGTGATCTTACATTTAAGTCTTTAATTCATTTTGAGTCAATTTTTGTATTTGATGAGAGATGGGGGGGGGGTTCTAGTTTATTTTCCTAATATGGATATATAGTTTTTTCAGCACCATTTATTGAAGATAATGTCCTTTTCCCAATGTATGGTCTTGCTGCCTTTGTCAAAAATCAATTGGCTGTAAACATGTGGATTTATTTCTGGGTTCTCTATTCTGTTTCATTGGTCTATGTGTCTGTTTTAATACGAATACCATGCTGCTTTGGTTACTATAGCTTTGTAGTATATTTTGAAGTCAGGTAGGGTGATACCTCCAGGTTTGTTCTTTTGGCTCAGGATTTCATTGTGTATCCAGGGTCTTTTGTGGCTCTACATTCATTATAAGATTGTTTTATTTTATTTTAAGTTCTGGGATACATGTGCAGGAGATGCAGGTTTGTTACATAGGTAAATGTGTGCCATGGTGGTTTGCTGCACCTATCAACCCATCACCTAGGTATTAATCCCAGCATACATTAACTACTTATCCTGTTGCTTTTCCTCTGCTCACCCCCTGACAGGCCCCAATATGTGTTGTTCCCCTCCCTGAGTCCATGTGTTCTCATTGTTCAGCTCTCACTTATAAGTGACAACTATGCGATCTTTGGTTTTCTGTTCCTGTGTTAGTTTGCTGAGGATAGTGTCTTCCAGCTCCATCCATGTCCCTGCAAAGGACATGGTCTCATTCCTTTTTATGTCTGCATAGTATTCCATGTTGTATATGTACCACATTTTCTTTTTTTTTAAAGTATACTTTAAGTTCTGGGATACATGTGCAGAATGTGCAGTTTTGTTACGTAGGTATACATGTGCCATGGTGGTTTGCTGCACCCATCAACCCGTTACCTACATTAGGTATTTCTCCTAATGCTATCCTTCCCCTAGCCCCCCCACCCGCCAACAGGCCCCAGTGTGTGATGTTCCTCTCCCTGGGTCCATGTGTTCTCCTTGTTCAACTCCCACTTATGAGTGAGAACATGTGGTGTTTGGTTTTCTGTTCTTGTGATGGTTTGCTCAGAATGATGGTTTCCAGCTTCATCCATGTCCCTGCAAAGGACATGAACTCATCCTTTTTTATGGCTGCATAGTATTCCATGGTGTATATGTGCCACATTTTCTTTATCCAGTCTGTCATTCATGGGCATTTGAGTTGGTTCCAAGTTTTTGCTATTGTGAATAATGTCACAATAAACATACATGTGCATGTGTCTTCATAGTAGAATAATTTATAATCCTTTGGATATATACCCAGTAATGGGATTACTGGGTCAAATGGTATTTCTAGTTCTAGATTCTTGAGGAAATGCCACACTGTCTTCCACAATGGTTGAACTAATTTACACTCCCACTAACAGTGTAAAAGCATTCCTATTTCTCTACATCCTCTTCAGCATCTGTTGTTTCCTGACTTTTTAATGATCACCATTCTAACTGGTGTGAGATGGTATCTCATTGTGGTGTTGATTTGCATTTCTCTAATGACCAGTGATGATGAGCTTTTTTTCCTATGTTTTTTGGCTGCATAAATGTCTTCTTTTGAGAAGTGTCTGTTCATATACTTTGCCCACTTTTTGATGGGGTTGTTTGTTTTCTTCTTGTAAATTTGTTTAAGTTCTTTGTAGATTCTGGATATCAGCCTTTGTCAGATGGATAGATTGCAAAAATTTTCTCCCATTCTGTAGGTGGCTTGTTCACTCTGATAATAGTTTCTTTTGCTGTGCAGAAGCTCTTTAGTTTAATTAGAACCCATTTGTCAATTTTTGCTTTTGTTGCCATTGCTTTTGGTGATGAGGTCTTTGCCATGCCTATGTCTTGAATGATATTGTCCAGGTTTTCTTCTAGGATTCTTATGGTTTTAGGTCTTATGTTTAAGTCTTTAATCCATCTCGAGTTGATTTTTGTATAAGATGTAAGGAAGGGTTCCAGTTTCAGTTTTCTGCATGTGGCTAGCCAGTTTTCCCAACATTATTTATTAAATAGGGAATCTTTTCCCCATTGCTTGTTTGTGTCAGGTTTGTCAAAGACCAGATGGTTGTAGATGTGTGGTGTTATTTCTGAGGGCTCTGTTCTGTTCCATTGGTCTATATCTCTGTTTTGGTACCAGTACCATGCTGTTTTGGTTACTGTAGCCTTGTAGTATAGTTTGAAGTCAGGTAGCATGATGCCTCCAGCTTTGCTATTTTTGCTTAGGATTGTCTTGGCATTGCAGGCTCTGTTTGGGTTCCATATGAAGTTTAAAGTAGTTTTTTTCAATTCTGTGAAGAAAGTCATTGGTAGCTTGATGGGGATAGCATTGAATCTATAAATTACTTTGGGCAGTATGGCCATTTTCATGACATTGATTCTTCCTATCCATGAGCATGAATGTTTTTCCATTTGTTTGTGTCCTCTGTTATTTCCTTGAGCAGTGTTTTGTAGGTCTCTTTGAAGAGGTCCTTCACATCCGTTTTAAGTTGGATTCCTGGGTATTTTGTTCTCTTAGTAGCAATTGTGAATGGGAGTTCACTCATCATTTGGCTCTCTGTTTGTTATTGGTGTATAGGAATACTTGTGATTTTTGCACATTGATTTTGTATCCTGAGACTTGGCTGAAGTTGCTTATCAGCCTAAGGAGATTTTGGGCTGAGACAATGGGGTTTTCTAAATATACAATCATGTCATCTACAAACAGAGACAATTTGACTTCCTCTCTTCCTATTTGAGTACCCTTTATTTCTTTCTCTTGCCTGATTGCCCTGGCCAGAACTTCCAACACTGTGTTGAATAGGAGTGGTGAGAGTGGGCATCCCTGTCTTGTGCCAGTTTTCAAAGGGAATGCTTCCAGTTTTTGCCCATTCAGTATGATATTGGCTGTGGGTTTGTCATAAATAGCTCTTATTATTTTGAGATACGTTCCATTAATACCTAGTTTGTTGAGAGTTTTTAGCATGAAGGGGTGTTGAATTTTATCAAAGGTCTTTTCTGCATCTATTGAGGTAATCATGTGGTTTTTGTCATTGGTTCTGTTCATGTGATAGATTACGTTTATTGATTTGCGTATGTTGAACCTGTCTTGCATCCTAGGGGTGAAGATGACTTGATTGTGCTTCTGGATTTTTGATGTGCTGCTGGATTCAGTTTACGAGTATTTTATTGAGGATTTTCGCATCGATGTTCATCAGAGATATTGGCCTAAAATTTTCTTTTTTTATGTATCTTTGCCATGTTTTGGTATCAGGATGATGCTGGCCTCATAAAATGAGTTAGGGAGGATTCCCTCTTTTTCTATTGATTGGAATAGTTTCAGAAGGAGTGGTACCAGCTCCTCTTTGTACTCTGGTAGAATTCTGCTGTGAATCCATCTGGTCCTGGACTTTTTTTGGTTGGTAGGCTATTAATTACTGCCTGAATTTCAGAACTTGTTGTCTATTCAGGAACTCGACTTCTTCCTGATTTAGACTCAGGAGTGTGTATGTGTCCAGGAATTTATCAATTTCTTCTAGATTTTCTAGTTTATTTGCATAGAGGTGTTTATAGTATTCTCTGATGGTAGTTTGTATTTCTGTGGGATCAGTGGTGATATCCCCTATATTATTTTTTATGGCATCTATTTGATTCTTCTCTTTTGTCTTCTTTATTAGTCTGGCTATCTATTTTGTTGATCTTTTCAGAAAACCAGCTCCTGGATTCATTGACTTTTTGAAAGGTTTTTCGTGTCTCTATCCCCTTCAGTTCTGCTCTGATCTTAGTTATTTCTTGTTTTCTGCTAGATTTTGAATTTGTTTGCTCTTGCTTCTCTAGTTCTTTTAATTTTGATGTTAGGGTGTCACTTTTAGATCTTTCCTGCTTTCTCTTGTGGGCATTTAGTGCTATAAATTTCCCTCTACGCACTGCTTTAAATGTGTCCCAGAGATTCTGGTCTTTGTTCTCATTGGTTTCAAAGAACATCTTTATTTCTGCCTTCATTTCGTTATTTACCCAGTAGTCATTCAGGAGCAGGTTGTTCAGTTTCCATGTAGTTGAGCGGTTTTGAGTGAGTTTCTTAATCCTGAGTTCTAGTTTGATTGCACTGTGGTCTGAGAGACTCTTTGTTAGGATTTCCATTCTGTTGCATTTTCTGGGGAGTGTTTTACTTCCAATCATGTGGTCAATTTTAGAATAAGTTTGATGTGGTGCTGAGAAGAATGTATATTCTGTTGATTTGGGGTGGAAAGTTCTGTAGATGTCTATTAGGTCTGCTTGGTCTAGAGCTGAGTTCAAGTCCTGAATATCCTTGTTAATTTTCTGTCTTGTTGATCTGTCTAATACTGACAGTGGAGTGTTAAAGTCTCCCACTATTATCGTGTGGGAGTCTAAGTCTCTTTGTAGGTCTCTAAGAACTTGCTTCATGTATCTGGGTGCTTCTGTATTAGGTGCATATATATTTAGGATAGTTAGCTCTTCTTGCTGCATTGGTCCCTTTACCATTATGTAATGGCCTTCTTTGTCTCTTTTTGATCTTTGTTGGTTTAAAGTCTGTTTTATCAGAAACTAGGATTGCAATTCCTGCTTTTTTTGCTTTCCATTTGCTTGGTAAACATTCCTCCATCTCTTTATTTTGAACCTATTTGTGTCTCTGCATGTGAGATGGGTCTCCTGAATACAGCACACTGATGGGTCTTGACTCTTTATCCAATTTGTCAGTCTGTGTCTTTTAATTGGGACAGTTAGCCCATTTATGTTTATGGTTAATATTGTTATGTGTGAATTTGATCCTGTCATTATGATGCTAGCTGGTTGTTTTGCCTGTTAGTTCATGCGGTTTCTTCATAATGTTGATATTTTTTACAATTTGATATGATTTTGCAGTGGCTGGTACCGGTTGTTCCTTTCCATGTTTAGTGCTTTCTTCAGGAGCTCTTCTAAGGCAGGCCTAGTGGTGACAAAATCAACATTTGCTTGTCTGTGAAGGATTTCATTTCTCCTCCACTTATAAAGCTTAGTTTAGCTGGATATGAAATTCTGGGTTGAAATTCTTTTCTTTAAGAATTCTTTTCTCTTCTGGCTTGTAGGATTTCTGCAGAGAGATCTGCTGTTAGTCTGATGGGCTTCCCTTTGTAGGTAACCCGACCTTTGTCTCTGGCTGCCCTTAACATTTTTCCTTCATTTCAACCTTGGTGAATCTGATGATTAGGAGTCTTGGGGTTGCTCTTCTCAAGGAGTATCTTTGTGGTGTTGTCTGTACTTCCTGAATTTGAATGTTGGCCTGTCTTGCTAGGTTGGGGAAGGTCTCCTGGATAATATCCTGAAGAGTGTTTTCCAACTTGGTTCCATTCTCCCTGTCACTTTCAGGCATACCAATCAAACGTAGGTTTGGTCTTTTCTCATAGTCCCATATTTCTTGGAGGTGTTGTTTGTTCCTTTTTATTCTTTTTTCTCTAATCTTGTCTTCATGCTTTATTTCATTAATTTGATCTTTAATCACTGATATCCTCTCTTCTGCTTGATCGATTTGGCTATTGATACTTGTGTATGCCCCATGAAGTTCTCGTGCTGTGTTTTTCAGCTCCATTGGGTCATTTATGTTCTTCTCTAAACTGGTTATTCTAGTTAGCAATTCCTCTAACCTTTTTTCAACGTTCCTAGCTTCCTTGCATTGGGTTAGAACATGCTCCTTTAGCTCGGAGGAGTTTGTTATTACCCACCTTCTAAAGCCTACTTCTGTCAATTCGTCAAACTCATCCTCCTTCCAGTTTTGTTCCCTTACTGGTGAGGAGTTGTGATCCTTTGGAGAAGAGGCATTCTGGTTTTTGGGATTTTCAGCCTTTTTGTGCTGGTTTCTCCCCATCTTTGTGGATTTATCTACCTTTGGTCTTTGATTTTGGTGACCTTCGGATGGGGTCTTTGAGTGGACGTGCTATTCCTTTCTGTTTGTTAGTTTTCCTTCTAACAGTCAGGCCCCTCTGCTGCAGGTCTGCTGGAGTTTGTTGGAGGTCCACTCCTGACCCTGTTTGCCTGGGTATCACCAGCGGAGGCTGCAGAACAGCAAAGATTGCTGCCTGTTCTTTCCTCTGGAAGCTTCATCCCAGAGGGGCACCCACCAGATGCCAGCCATAGCTCTCCTGTATGAGGTGTCTCTCGGCCCCTACTGGGAGGTATCTCCCAGTCAGGATACAGAGGGGTCAGGGACCCACTTGAGGAGGCAGTCTGACCCTTAGCAGAGCTTGAACACTGTGCTGGAAGGTCTGCTGCTGTATTCAGAGCCATCAGGCAGGGATGTTTACGTCTGCTGAAGCTGTGCCCACAGCCTCTCCTTCCCCCAGGTGCTCTGTCCCAGGCAGATGGGGGTTTCATCTATAAGTCCCTGACTGGGGCTGCTGCCTTTTTTTCAGAGATGCCCTGCCCAGAGAAGGGAAATCTGGCAGTCTGGCCACAGTAGCTTTGCTGAGCGGCAGTGGGCTCTGCCCGGTTCAAACTTCCTGGTTGCTTTGTTTACACTGTGAGTGTAAAACTGCCTACTCAAGCCTCAGCAATGGTGGAAGCCCCTCCCCCCATCAAGCCTGAGCATCCCAGGTCAATCTGACTGCTGCTGTGCTGGCAGCAAGAATTTCAAGCCAGTTGATCTTAGTTTGCTGGGTTCCATGGGTGTGGGACCTGCCAAGCCAGACCACTTGGCTCCCTGGCTTCAGCCGCATTTCCAGGGGAGTGAGTGGTTCTGTCTTGCTGGCGTTCCAGGTGCTACTGGGGTATGGAAAACAAACAAACAAACAAACAACTCCTGCAGCTAGTTTGATGTCTGCCCAAATGGCTGTCCAGTTTTGTGCTTGAAACCCAGGACCCTGGTGGGGTAGGCACCAGAGGGAATCTCCTGGTCTGCAGGTCGCAAAGACAGTGGTTCAAGCACAGTATCTGGGCCAGAGTGTGCATGGTTCCTCCAGCTCAGTCCCTCATGGCTTCCTTTGGGTAGGGGAGAAAATTTCCTGACCCCTTGTGCTTCCTGTGTGAGGCAATGCCCCACCCTGCTTTGGCTCACCCTCCATGGGCTGCACCCACTGTCCATCCAGTCCCAATGAGATGAACTGGGTACCTCAGTTGGAAACGCAGAAATCACCCACCTTCTGTGTTGATCTCACTGGGAGCTGCAGATCGGTGCTGTTCTTGCCAGCAATCACCACATTTTCTTTATCCAGTCTATCACTGATGGGCATTTGGGTTGATTCCAAGTCTTTGCTATTGTAAACAGTGCTGCAATAAACATATATGTGCATGTATGTTCTCTTTATAAGATAATGATTTATATTCCTTTGGGTATACACCCAGTAATGGGATTGCCAGGTCAAATTTTATTTCTGTTTCTAGGTCTTTGAGGAATCACCAGACCCTCCTCCACAATGGTTGAACTATATTTACATTCCCACCAACAGTGTAAAAGTGTTCCGATTTCTCCACAGCCTTGCTAGCATCTGTTGTTTCTTGACTTTTTAATAATCACCATTCTGACTGGTGTGAGATGGTATCTCAATGTGGTTTTGATTTGTATTTCTCTAATGGTCAGTGATGTTGAGCTTTTTTCATATGTTTCTTGGCCACATAAATGTCTTCTTTTGAGAAGTGTTTATTTATTTTCTTTGCCCACTTTTTAATGGGCATTTGTAGGTTGTCTGTTCACTCTGATGATAGTTTATTTTGCTGTGCAGAAGCTCTTTAGTTTAATTGATCCAATTTGTCAATTTTTGCTTTTGTTGAAATTTGATGTTTCTGTCATGAAACCTTTGCCTGTGCCTATGTCCTAAATGTAGGTATTGCCTACATTTTCTTCTAGGGTTTTTATAGTTTTGGGGTTTACATTTAAGTCTTTAACCTTCTTGAGTTAATTTTTGTATAAGGTGTAAGGAAGGGATCCAGTTTCAATTTTCTGCATATGGCTGGCCAGTTTTCCCAGCGCCATTTGTTATATTGGGAATCATTTCCCCATTGCTTGCTTTTGTCAGGTTTGTTGAAGATCTGATGGTTGCAGATGTGTAATCTTATTTCTAATATCTCTATTCTGTTCCATTGGTCTGTGTGTCTGTTTTGGTACCAGTACCATGCTGTTTTGGTTACTGTAACCTTGTAGTATAGTTTGAAGTCGGGTAGCATGATGCCTCCAGCTTTTTTCTTTTTTCTTAGGATTGTCTTGGCTGTATGGGCTATTTTTTGGTTCCATATGAATTTCAAAGTAGTTTTTTCTAAATCTGTGAAGAATATCAATGGTAGTTAATGGGAATAGCATTGAATCTATAAATTACTTGGGGTGGTATGGCCATTTTCATGATATTGATTCTTCCTATCCATGAGCATGGAATGTTTTTCCATTTGTTTGTGTCTTCTCTTATTTCCTTGAGCAGTTGTTTGTAGTTCTCCTTAAAAAGTCCTTCATGTCCCTTGTTAGCGGTATTCCTAGATATTTTATTCTCTTTGTAGTAATTGTGACTGGGATTTCATTCATGATTTGGCTCTCTCCTTGTGTATGGTTGGTGTATAGTAATGCTTGTGATTTTTGCACATTGATTTTGTATCCTGAAACTTTGCCAAAGTTGCTTATCAGCTTAAGGAACTTTTGGGCTGAGATGATGGAGTTTTCTAGATATAGAATCATATCATTTGCAAACAGAGACAATTTGACTTTCTCACTTCCTATTTGAATACCGTCAATTTCTTTCTCTTGCCTGATTGCCCTGGCCAGAATTTCCAATACTGTGTTGAATAGGGGTGGTGAGAGAGGGCATCCTTGTCTTGTCCTGGTTGTCAAAGGGAATGCTTCCAGCTTTTGCCCATTCAGTATGATATTGGCTGTGGGTTTGTCATAAATGGCTCTTATTTTTTGTATATATATATCTCCATATCAAATATATATGTATATATTTTATACATATATAATATGTATAATGTGTAATATAGAATATATATTATATATAATAAATATATGTGTAATATATAATATATTATATATAATAAATATATTATATATAATAAATATATAATATAAATATATATATAATAAATATGTATATATTTTAGATAGAGTTTTGCTCTGTCACCCAGGCTGGAGTCCAGTCATGCTATCTTGGTTCACTGCAACCTCTGCCTCCAGGGGTCAAGTGATTCTCCCACCCCAGCCTCCTGAGTAGCTGAGACTACAGGCATGTACCACCATGTCTGGCTAATTTTTGTATTTTTAGTAGAGACAGGGTTTTGCCATGTTGGCCAGGCTGGTCTTGAACTCCTGAACACAGGTGATCCATCCACCTTGGCCTCCCAAAGTGCTGGGATTACAGGTGTGAGCCACTGTGCTCAGCTATTTTGAGATATATTCTATCAGTACCTAGTTTATTGAAAGTTTTTAACATAAAGGGATGTTGAATTTTATTGAAGACCTTTTCTGTGTCTATTGAGATAATCATGTGGTTTTTTCTTTAGTCTGTTTATGTGATGAATTACATTTATTGATTTGCGTATGTTGAACCAGCCTTGCATCCCAGGGATGAATCTGACTTTGTCATGGTGTTCATGTGCTGCTGGATTCGGTTTGCCCGTATTTTATTGAGGATTTTTGCGTCAATGATCATCAGGGATATTGGCCTGATTGTGTGTGTGTGTGTGTATCTGCCAAGTTTTGGTATCAGAATGATGCTGGCCTCATAAAATGAATTAGGGAGAAGTCCCTCCTTTTCAGTTGCTTGGAATAGTTTCAGAAGAAATGGTACCAGCTCCTTTTTGTACCTGTGGTAGAATTCACCTGTAAATTTGTCTGGTCCTGGGCTTTTGTTTGTTGGTAGGCTATTTATTTACTGCCTCAATTTCAGAACTTGTTATTGGTCTATTCAGGGACTTCACTTCTTTTTGGTTCAGTCTTGAAAGGGTGTATGTGTCTAGGAATTGGTGCGTTTCTTCTAGATTTTCTAGTTTATTTGAATAGAAGTGTTTATAATATTCTCTGATGGTTGTTTGTATTTCTGTGGGGTCAGTGGTGATAGCCCCTTTGTCATTTTTTATTGTGTCCATTTGATTCTTCTCTCTTTTCTTCTTTATTAGTCTAGGTAGTAGTCTATTAATTGTTTCAAAAAAACAGCTCCTGGATTCATTGATGTTTTGAAGGGTTTATTATGTCTCTATCTCCTTCAGTTCCACTCTGATCTTGGTTATTTCTTGTCGTCTGCTAGCTTTGGGGTTTGTTTGCTCCTGGTTCTCTAGCTCTTTTAGTTGTGATGTTAGGGGGTTGATTTGAGATCTTTCAACCTTCTTGATGTGGCCATTTAGTGCTATAAATTTCCCTCTTAACACTGTTTTAGCTGCATCCTAGAGACTCTGGTATATTGTCTCTTTGTTCTCAGTATTTTCAAAGAACTTCTTGATTTCTGCCTGAATTTCATCATTTACCGAGGAGTTACTCAGGAGCAGGTTGTTCAATTTCCATGTAGTTTTGTGGTTTTGAGTGAATTTCTTAATCTTGAGTTCCAATTTGATTGCACTGTGGTTTCAGAGATTATTATAATTTCACTTATTCTGCATTTGCTGAGGAGTATTTTACTTCCAATTATGTGATTGACTAGAGTAAGTGCCATGTGGCACTGAGAAGAATGTATATTCTATTGTTTTGGGGTGGAGAGTTCTGTAGATAGCTATCAGGTTCACTTGATCCAGGGCTGAGTTCAGTTCCTGAATATCTTTGTTAATTTTCTGTTTCAATGATCTGTCTAATATTGACAGTGGGATGCTAAAGTATCTCACTATTATTGTGTGGGAGTCTAAGTCTCTTTGTAGATCTCTAAGAACTTGTTTTATGAATCTGGGTGCTCCTGTATTGGGTGCATATATATTTAGGATAATTATCTCTTCTTGTTGAATTCATCCCTTTACCACTATGTAATGCCTTTTTTGTCTTTTTTGATTTTTGTTGGTTTAAAGTCTGTTTTGTCAGAAACTAGGATTGCAACTCTGCTTCCTTCTGCTTTCCATTTGCTTGGTAAATTTTCCTCCATCCCTTTATTTTGAGCCTATTTGTGTCTTTGCATGTGAGATGGGTCTCCTGAATACAGTACACTAATGGGTCTTCATTCTTTATCCCGTTTGCCATTGTGTGCCTTTTAATTGGGGCATTTAGCCCATTTACATTTAAGGTTAATATTGTTATGTGTGAATTTGATCCTGCCATCATGATGCTTGCTGCTTATTTTGCAGACTTGTTTATGTAGCTGCTTCATTGTGTCATTGGACTTTGTACTTCAGTGTGTTTTGCAGTGCCTGGTACCAGTTTTTCCTTTCCATATTTAGTGCTTCCTTCAGGAGCTCTTGCAGGGCTGGCCTGGTGGTGATGAATTCCCTCAGCATTTGCTTATCTGAAAAGGATTTTATTTCTCCTTTGCTTATGAAGCTTAGTTTGGCCAGGTATGAAATTCTGGGCTGAAAATTCTTTTCTTTAAGAATGTTGAATATTGGCCCTCAATCTCTTCTGGCTTGTAGGGTTTCTGCAGAGAAATCCGCGGTTAGTCTGATAGGCTTCCGTTTGTCGGCGATCTTGCCTTTCTCTCTTGCTGCTCTTAACACTTTTCCCTTCATTTTAACCTTGGAGAATTTGATGATTATATGTCTTGGGGTTTATCTTCTTGTGGAGTATCTTACTGGGATTCTCTGTATTTCCTGAATTTGAATGTTGGCCAGTCTCATTAGGTTGGGAAAGTTCTTCCAGATGATATCCTGAAGTATGTTTTCCATCTTGGTTTTGTTCTCCCCGCCTCTTTCAGGTACCCCAATCCATCATAGGTCCCATTTTTTACATAGTCCTATTTCTCAGAGGTTTTGTTTGTTCCTTTTCCTTCTTTTTTCTTTAATCTTTTCTGCCTGTCTTATTTCAGCAACATAGTCTTCAAGCTCTGAAATTCTTTTTTGTTTGGTCTATTTGGTTATTGATACTTTTGGTTGCATTGTGAAGTTCTTGTGTTGTGTTTTTCAGCTTCATCAGGTAATTTATGTTCCTCTCTGAACTGGTTATTCTCATTAGCATCTCCTGTAATATTGTATCATGGCTCTTGGCTTCTTTGCTTTGAGTTAGAACATGCTCCTTTAGCTCAGTGAGGTTTGTTATTAGCCCCTTATGAAGCCTACTTCTGTCAATTTGTCCATCTCAGCCTCTGCTCAGTTCTGTGCCCTTGTTGGAGAGGTGAAGTCTTGTGAAGAGGAGGCACTCTGGCTTTCTGAGTTTTCATCACTTTTTTTGTTGATTCTTTCTCATCTTCGTAAATTTGTCTAGCTTCAATCTTGGAGGCTGCTGACCTTTGGATGGGGTTTTTGTGGAGACTTTTTCATTGATGCTGTTGTTGTTGCTTTCTGTTTGTTTTTCTTTTAACAGTCAGGCCTCTCTTCTGTAGGGCTGCTGCTATTTGCTGGGGTTTCACTCCAAACCCTATTTTCCTCTGTCCCTCCCACATCTGGAGGTGTCACCTGAGGATGCTGCAGAACAGCAAAGATGGCTTCCTTCTCCTTCCCCCAGGATCTCTGTCCCCAAGGGGCACTGATCTGATGCCAGCAGGAATGCTCTTGTATAAGGTGTCTAGCAACCTCTGTTGGGGGTGTCTCACCCAGTTAGAGGGCATGGGTTCTGGGATCTGCTTCATGAAGCACTCTGGCTGCCCCTTGACAGAGGGGCTGTGCTGAACTATGGGGAATCCCACTCGTCTGGGCTGCCTGCATTTCTCAGAGCCAGCAGAAGGAAAGACTAAGTCTGTTGATCCACAGAGACCATGGTTCCCCCTCTTCCCAGGGGCTCAGTCCCAGGGAGATCAGAGTTCTGTCCCTAAACCCCTGAATGGAGTTGCTGAAATTCCTGCAGGAAGGCCCAGCCCAGAGAGGAGGGAATAGCTCAGAGTCCAGCCTAAAAAGGCAGCCTGGCCATGATCTGCCACAGCCATTGTGCTGTGCTGTGGGGAATTCCTCCTGGGTGCAAACCATTCTGTCTCCCAAGCCCCAGCAGGGGAAAAATGGCAGGCTGGAGCTGCAGTGATGGCTGCTGCCCATCCTTCCTGGAATTCAGTCATCTTAGGCACCAGGCAGCCACAGTGATAATGGCTTCCCTTCCCTCAAGGAACTCAGTAGTCTTAGGCACTCTCCAGCTGAGTGGCTGCTGAGAATCTGCACAACTCTGTGCTTGGGACCCAAGGCCCTGGTGGCATGGGCTCATGAGTGGGATTCCCTGATCTGTGGGTTGCACAGATCCTTGGAAAAAGTGTGGCTTCCCACTGCCTCCTTTGGCTAGGGGTGGGAGCTCACCTTGCCCCATGTGGGTCTTAGGTAGGCTGTTGTACCACTCTGATTTTGCTCGCTCTCCACGAGTCACAAACCACCTAATTCCAATGAGCGAACCTGGATACCTCAGTTGCTGGTGCAGGATTCACTCACTGTTTTGATTCTTCTCAGTGGGAGACTCCAATTGCAGCTGTTTTTGTTTAGCCATCTTGGATCCTCCCTTCCTGCTTTTTCTATTTCTGTGAGGAATGACATTGGTAATTTGATAGAGATTGCATTGAATCTGTAAATTGCTTTGGATATTATGATCATTTTAAATAATATATTCCAATCCATGAACATGAGATATATGTCTTTCCATTTTTTTGTGTGTCCTCTTCAATTTCATCAGTGTTTTGCAGCTTTCATTGTAGAGATCTTTCACCTCCTTGATTGAATTTATTCCTAGGTATTTTATCTTTCAGTAGGTATTGTAGATGGGATTGCTTTATTGATTTCTCTATCAGCTAGTTCATTATTAATGTATGGAAACACTACTGATTTTTGCTTGTTGATTTTGTATCCTGCAACTGTACTGAATTTTTTTATCATTTCTTAGAGTTTTTTTGGTAATCCTTTAGTTTTTCTATTATATAAGATCATGTTATTTGCAAATAGAGATAATTTGGCTTCCTCCTTTCAAATTTGAATGCCCTGTATTTCTTTCTCATGCCTGATTGCTCTGGCTAGGACTTCCAGCACTATGTTGAATAAGAGTGGTGAAAGTTGGCCTTCTTACCTTGTTCCAGTTCTTAGAGGAAAAGCTTTCAACTTTCCCCAATCCAATAGAAGTGAACTGTGGGTTTGTCATATATGATCTTTATCGTGTTGAGGTATGTTCCTTGTATGCCTAATTTGTTGACAGTTAATTTTTAACCGTGATGGGATGCTGAACTTTATCAAATGCTTTTTGCATCTATTGAGATGATCATATGGTTTTTGTCTATTCTGTTGATGTGATTTATGGTGTTTATTGATTTGTGTATGTTGAACCATCCCTGGGATCCCTGGGATATCAATCCCTGGATAAATTTCACTTGGTTTTGGAGTATATTTTTGATGTGCTATTGGATTTCATTTGCTAGTATTTTGTTGAGGGTTTTGCATCTATGTTCATCAGGATATGGGCCTGTAGCTTGCTTTTTTTGTTGTATTCTTATTTGTTTTTGGTTTTAGATATCTGGTGTTATAGAATGAATTTGGAATTTTTTTCTTGCAATCAATTTTTTGGAATAGTTTGAGATAAATTGGTGTTTGTTATTCTTTAAAAGTTTGGTAGAATTCAGCAGTGAAGCCATCTGGTTCTGGGCTTTTCTTTTTGTTGGGAGGCTTTTAAATTACTGAGTCTATCTTGGTTTTCACTATTGGTCTGTTTTTTGTTTTTTGTTTTTTTTGTTCAATCCTGATTGAACCAAGGTTGTATGTTTCCAAGAGTTTATCCATTTTTTCTAGGTTTTTCAATTTGTTGATGTGCAGTTGTTCATGATAGTTTCTAATTATCCTTTCTATTGCAGCAATGTCAGTTGTAATGTTTCTTTTTTCCATTCTGATTTTATTTATTTGTTTTTTTTCTCTTTTTCTTAGTGTAGCTAAAGTTTTGTCAGTTTTCAAGAAAACAACTTTTTATTTTGTTGAGTCTTTGTATTTTTTCATCTCTATTTTGTTTGGTTTTGCTCTAATCTTTATTATTTCTTTTGTTTTACTAATTTTGGGTTTAGTTTGTTCTTGCCTTTCTATTTTCTTGAGTTGCATTGCTAGGTTGTTTACTTGAAATCTCTATTATTTTTGATGTAGGAGTTTATTGTTATAAAATTCCCTCTTAGCACTGCTTTTGTTATATACCATAGATGTGGTATGTTGTGTTTTCGTTTACATTTGTTTCAAAAAATGTTTGACTTTCTTCTCAATTTCTTCATTGGACGATTGGTTGTTCATGAATAAGTTGTACAATTTATATATATTTATACAGTTTTCGAAGTTCTTCTTTTTTATTTTTTTATTTTTATTTTTTATTTTTTATTATTATACTTTAGGTTTTAGGGTACATGTGCACAATGTGCAGGTTTGTTACATATGTATCCATGTGCCATGTTGTTTTGCTGCACCCATTAACTCATCATTTAGCATTAGGTATATCTCCTAATGCTGTCCCTCCCCCCTCCCCCCACCCCACAACAGTCCCCGGAGTGTGATGTTCCCCTTCCTGTGTCCATGAGTTCTCATTGTTCAATTCCCACCTATGAGTGAGAACATGTGCTGTTTGGTTTTGTGTCCTTGCGATAGTTTACTGAGAATGATGTTTTCCAGTTTCATCCATGTCCCTACAAAGGACATGAACTCATCACTTTTTGTGGCTGCATAGTATTCCATGGTGTATATGTGCCACATTTTCTTAATCCAGTCTATCGTTGTTGGACATTTGGGTTGGTTCCAACTCTTTGCTATTGTGAATAGTGCCGCAATAAATATACGTGTGCATGTGTCTTTACAGCAGCATGATTTATAGTCCCTTGGGTATATACCCAGTAATGGGATGGCTGGGTCAAATGGTATTTCTAGTTCTAGATCCCTGAGGAATCGCCACACTGACTTCCACAATGGTTGAACTAGTTTACAGTCCCACCAACAGTGTAAAAGTGTTCCTATTTCTCCACATCCTCTCCAGCACCTGTTGTTTCCTGACTTTTTAATGATCGCCATTCTAACTGGTGTGAGATGGTATCTCACTGTGGTTTTGATTTGCATTTCTCTGATGGCCAGTGATGATGAGCATTTTTTCATGTGTTTTTTGGCTGCATAAATGTCTTCTTTTGAGAAGTGTCTGTTCATGTCCTTCATCCACTTTTTGATAGGGTTGTTTGTTTCTTTCTTGTAAATTTGTTTGAGTTCATTGTAGATTCTAGATATTAGCCCTTTGTCAGATGAGTAGGTTGCAAAAATTTTCTCCCATTCTGTAGGTTGCCTGTTCACTCTGATGGTAGTTTCTTTTGCTGTGCAGAAGCCCTTTAGTTTAATTAGATCCCATTTGTCAATTTTGGCTTTTGTTGCCATTGCTTTTGGTGTTTTAGACATGAAGTCCTTGCCCACGCCTATGTCCTGAATGATATTGCCTAGGTTTTCTTGTAGGATTTTAATGGTTTTAGGTCTAACATTTAAATCTTTAATCCATCTGGAATTAATTTTTGTATAAGGTGTAAGGAAGGGATCCAGTTTTAGCTTTCTACATATGGCTAGCCAGTTTTCCCAGCACCATTTATTAAATAGGGAATCCTTTCCCCATTTCTTGTTTTTGTCAGGTTTGTCAAAGATCAGATAGTTGTAGATATGCGGCATCATTTCTGAGGGCTCTGTTCTGTTCCATTGATCTATGTCTCTGTTGTGGTACCAGTACCATGCTGTTTTGGTTACTGTAGCCTTGTAGTATAGTTTGAAGTCAGGTAGTGTGATGCCTCCAGCTTTGTTCTTTTGGCTTAGGATTGACTTGGCGATGCGGGCTCTTTTTTGGTTCCATATGAATTTTAAAGTAGTTTTTTCCAATTCTGTGAAGAAAGTCCTTGATAGCTTGACGGGGATGGCATTGAATCTATAAATTACCTTGGGCAGTATGGCCATTTTCACAATATTGACTCTTCCAACCCGTGAGCATGGAATGTTCTTCCATTTGTTTGTATCCTCTTTTATTTCATTGAGCAGTGGTTTGTAGTTCTCCTTAAAGAGGTCCTTCACATCCCTTGTAAGTTGGATTCCTAGGTATTTTATTCTCTTTGAGGCAATTGTGAATGGGAGTTCACTCATGATTTGGCTGTTTGTCTGTGATTGGTGTATAAGAATGCTTGTGATTTTTGTACATTTATTTTGTATCCTGAGACTTTGCTGAAGTTGCTAATCAGCTTAAGGAGATTTTGGGCTGAGACGATGGGGTTTTCTAGATATACAATCATGTCATCTGCAAACAGGGACAATTTGACTTCCTCTTTTCCTAATTGAATACCCTTTATTTCCTTCTCCTGCCTGATTGCTCTGGCCAGAACTTCCAGCACTATGTTGAATAGGAGTGGTGAGAGAGGACATCCCTGTCTTGTGCCAGTTTTCAAAGGGAATGCTTCCAATTTTTGCCCATTCAGTATGATATTGGCTGTGGGTTTGTCATAGATAGCTCTTATGATTTTGAGATACGTCCCATCAATACCTAATTTATTGAGAGTTTTTAGCATGAAGCGTTGTTGAATTTTGTCAAAGGCCTTTTTTGCATCTATTGAGATAATCATGTGGTTTTTGTCTTTGGTTCTGTTTATATTCTGGATTACATTTATTGATTTGCATATGTTGAACCAGCCTTGCATCCCAGGGATGAAGCCCACTTGATCATGGTGTATAAGCTTTTTGATGTGCTGCTGGATTCGGTTTGCCAGTATTTTATTGAGGATTTTTGCATCAATGTTCATCAAGGATATTGGTCTGAAATTCTCTTTTTTGGTTATGTCTCTGCCAGGCTTTGGTATCAGGACAATGCTGGCTTCATAAAATGTGTTAGGGAGGATTCCCTCTTTTTCTATCGATTGGAATAGTTTCAGAAGGAATGGTACCAGTTCCTCCTTGTACTTCCGGTAGAATTCGGCTGTGAATCCATCAGGTCCTGGAATCTTTTTGGTTGGTAAGCTATTGATTATTGCCACAATTTCAGACCCTTTATTGGTCTATTCAGAGATTCGACTTCTTCCTGGTTTAGTCTTGGGAGGGTGTATTTGTTGAGGAATTTATCCATTTGTTGTAGATTTTCTAGTTTATTTGCATAGAGGTGTTTGTACTCTTCTCTGGTGGTAGATTGTATTTCTGTGGGATCAGTGGTGATATCCCCTTTTTCATTTTTTATTGCATCTATTTGATTCTTCTCTCTTTTCTTCTTTATTAGTCTTGCTAGTGGTCTATCAATTTTGTTGATCTTTTCAAAAGAAAACCAGCTCCTGGATTCATTAATTTTTTGAAGGGTTTTTTGTGTCTCTATTTCCTTCTGTTCTGCTCTGATTTTAGTTATTTCTTGCCTTCTGCTAGCTTTTAATGTGTTTGCTCTTGCTTTTCTTGTTCTTTTAATTGTGATGTTAAGTTGTCAATTTTGGATCTTTCCTCCTTTCTCTTGTGGGCATTTAGTGCTATAAATTTCCCTCTACACACTGCTTTGAATGTGTCCCAGAGATTCTGGTATGTTGTATCTTTGTTCTCGTTGGTTTCAAAGAACATCTTTATTTCTGCCTTCATTTCATTATGTACCCAATAGTCATTCAGGAGCAGGTTGTTCAGTTTCCATGTAGTTGAGCGGTTTTGAGTGAGTTTCTTAATCCTGAGTTCTAGTTTGATTGCACTGTGGTCTGAGAGACAGTTTGTTATAATTTCTGTTCTTTTCCATTTGCTGAGGAGAGCCTTACTTCCAACTATGTGGTCAATTTTGGAATAGGTGTGGTGTGGTGCTGAAAAAAATGTATATTCTGTTGATTTGGGGTGGAGAGTTCTGTAGATGTCTATTAGGTCCACTTTGTGCAGAGCTGAGTTCAATTCTCGGATATCCTTGTGAACTTTCTGTCTTGTTGATCTGTCTAATGTTGACAGTGGGGTGTTAAAATCTCCCATTATTATTGTGTGGGAGTTTAAGTCCCTTTGTAGGTCACTCAGGACTTGCTTTATGAATCTGGGTGCTCCTGTGTTAGGTGCATATATATTTAGGATAGTTAGCTCTTCTTGTTGAATTGATCCCTTTACCATTATGTAATGGCCTTCTTTGTCTCTTTTGATCTTTGTTGGTTTAAAGTCTATTTTATCAGAGACTAGGATTGCAACCCCTGCCTTTTTTTGTTTTCCGTTTGCTTGATAGATCTTCCCCCATCCCTTTATTTTGAGTCTATGTGTGTCTCTGCACGTGAGATGTGTTTCCTGAATACAGCACACTGATGGGTCCTGATTCCTTATCCGGTTTGCCAGTCTGTGTCTTTTCATTGGAGCATTTAGCCCATTTACATTTAACGTGAATATTGTTATGTGTGAATCTGATCCTGTCATTATGATGTTAGTTGGTTATTTTGCTCATTAGTTGATGCAGTTTCTTCCTAGCCTCGATAGTCTTTACAATTTGGCATGTTTTTGCAGGGGCTCGTACCGGTTGTTCCTTTCCATGTTTAGTGCTTCCTTCAGGAGCTCTTTTAGGGCAGGCCTGGTGGTGACAAAATCACTCAGCATTTGCTTGTCTGTAAAGTATTTTATTTCTCCTTCACTTATGAAGCTTAGTTTGGCTCGATATGAAATTCTGGGTTGAATATTCTTTTCGTTAAGAATGTTGAATATCGGCCTCCACTCTCTTCTGGCTTGTAGAGTTTCTGCCGAGATATCAGCTGTTAGTCTGATGGGCTTCCCTTTGTGGGTAACCCAAGCTTTCTCTCTGGCTGCCCTTAACATGTTTTCCTTCATTTCAACTTTGGTGAATCTGACAATTATGTGTCTTGGAGTTGCTCTTCTCGAGGAATATCCTTGTGGCATTCTCTGTATTTCCTGAATCTGAATGTTGGCCTGCCTTGCTAGATTGGGCAAGTTCTCCTGGATAATATCTTGCAGAGTGTTTTCCAACTTGGTTCCATTCTCCCCGTGATTTTCAGGTACACCAATCAGACGTAGGTTTGGTCTTTTCACATAGTCCCAAATTTCTTGTAGGCTTTGTTCATTTCTTTTTATTCTTTTTTCTCTAAACTTCCCTTCTTGCTTCATTTCATTCATTTCATCTTCCGTCACTGATACCCTTTCTTCCAGTTGATCGCATCGGCTACCGAGGCTTCTGCAATCTTCGCGTAGTTCTCGAAACTTGGCTTTCAGCTCCATCAGCTCCTTTAAGCCCTTCTCTCCATTGGTTATTCTAGTTATCCATTCTTCTAATTTTTTTTCAAAGTTTTTGACTTTTTTGCTATTGTTTTGAATTTCCTCCCGTAGCTCGGAGTAGTTTGATCGTCTGAAGCCTTCTTCTCTCAACTCGTCAAAGTCATCCTCCGTCCAGCTTTGTTCAGTTGCTGGTGAGGAACTGCATTCCTTTGGAGGAGGAGAGGTGCTCCGCTTTTTAGAGTTTCCAGTTTTTCTGCTCTGTTTTTTCCCCATCTTTGTGGTTTTATCTACTTTTGGTCTTTGACGATGTTGATGTACAGATGGGTTTTTGGTGTGGATGTCCTTTCTGTTTGTTAGTTTTCCTTCTACCAGATAGGACCCTCAGCTGCAGGTCTGTTGGAGTTTACTAGAGGTCCACTCCAGACCCTGTTTGGCTGGGTGTCAGCAGCGTTGGCTGCAGAACAGCGGATTTTCGTGAGACCACAAATTCAGCTGTGTGATAGTTCCTCTGGAAGTTTTGTCTTAGAGGAGTACCCGGCCGAGTGAGGTGTCAGTCTGTCCCTACTGGGGGGTGCGTCCCAGTTAGGCTGCTCGGGGGTCAGGGACCCACTTTAGGAGGCAGTCTGTCCACTCTCAGATCTCCAGTTGCGTGCTGGGAGAACCACTGCTCTCTTCAACACTGTCGGTCAGACAGTGACATTTAAGTCTGCAGAGGTTCCTGCTGAATTTTTGTTTGTCTGTGCCCTGCCCCCAGAGGTGGAGCCTACAGAGGCAGGCAGGCCTCCTTGAGCTGTGGTGGGCTCCACCCAGTTTGAGCTTCCTGGCTGCTTTGTTTACCTAAGCAAGCCTGGGCAATGGCGGGCGCCCCTCCCCCAGCCTCGCTGCTGCCTTGCAGTTTGATCTCAGACTGCTGTGCTAGCAATCAGCGAGACTTCGTGGGCATAAGACCCTCCAAGCCAGGTGTGTGACACAATCTCCTAGTGTGCCATTTTCCAGGCCCGTTGGAAAGCACAGTATTAAGGTGGGACTGACCCAATTTTCCAGGTGCCGTCTGTTACCCCTTTCTTTGACTAGGAAAGGGAACTCCCTGACCCCTTGTGCTTCCCAAGTGAGGCAATGCCTCACCCTTCTTCGGCTCGCACACAGTGCCCTTCCCCGACTGTCCTGCACCCACTGTTTGGCTCTCCCTAGTGAGATTAAACTGGTACCTCAAATAGAAATGCAGAAATCACCCATCTTCTGTGTCGCTCAGGCTGGGAGCTGTAGACCGGAGCTGTTCCTATTCCGCCATCTTGGCTCCACGCCTTCTCCCGAAGTTCTTCTTTTTACTAATTTCTAGTTTCATTTTATTGTGGTCTGAAAAGATACTTGATATGAGTTCAATTTAAAAAAAATTGTTTGAGACTTGTTTTGTGGCTTAACATGTGGTCTATCCTGGAGAATGTTTTCTGTGCTGCCAAGAAGAATATGTATTCTGCATCTGTTGGACAAAATGTTCTGTAGTCTTTTAGGTCCATTTGGTCTGTAGTGCAGTTTAAATCTATTGTTTGTTGATTTTCTTTCTAGATAATCTATTTAATACTCAGAGTGAGATGTTCAAGTCCCCAGCTATTATTGTATTGGAGTCTATCTCTCCTTTTACATCTAATAATATTTGCTTGATACATCTGGGTGCTGAAGTGTTGAGTGTATATATATTTAGAATTGTTATGTCTTCTTGGTGAATTAATTCCCTTATCATTATATAATAACCTTGTCTCTTTTTACAGTTTTTGACTTAAAGTGTATTTCATCTTATATAAATATAGCTACTTTTACTCATTTTTGGTTTCTGTTTGTATGGAATATCTTTTTCCATCCTTCCATTGCAGTCTATGTGTATATGTGTACCTTTATAGAAGAGGTTATTGTTATTTTTTTTATTGAGACAGGGTCTCACTCTGTTGCCCATGCTGGAGAGCAGTGGCATGATCTCAGTTCATTGTAACCTTCACCTCCCTGGTCCAAGCAATTCTCAAGCCTCAGCCTCCTGAGTAGATGGGACCACAGGCATGTACCACCACACTTCGCTAATTTTTGTATTTTTTGTGGAGATAGGCTTCACCATGTTGCCTAGGCTGGTCTCAAACTCGGGTCTTGTTTTATTATTCATTTAGCTAGTCTGTATCTTTTAATTATGGAATTTAATCCATTTACATTCAAATTCATTATTGATAGGTGAAGACTTATGTTTTTGTTAATTATTTTCTGGCTGTTTTGATATTGTTTGTTATTTTTTTCCTCTCTCAATTTTTATCATTGTGGTTTGGTGTTTTTTATAATTGTAGTTAGTGTGTTTTTATTTCTGGATATAGAACTCCTTTAAGGATTTCTCATAAGGCCCATCAAGTTATCACACATTCCCTCAGTTCTTGCTTGTCTGGAAAGGGCTATTTCTCCTTCATTTTTGAAGAACAGCTTTACTGAATACAGTACTTTTGGCTGGCAGTTTTGTTCTTTCAGCACTTCGAATACATCATCCCATTCTCTTCTGGCCTTTAAGATTTCTGCTGAAACCTTATATGTGTATTCCCTTATATGTGACTTGGGGAAATCTGTTTGTTTTTTTTCTATTTGGGATTTTCTTATATGTGACTTGATGCTTTTCTTTTGCTATTTTAAGAATTCTCTCTCTGCTTTTGACTTGTGGCAGTTTTACTATAATGTCCCTTGGAGAGGACCAATTTGGCTTGAATCTGTTTGGGAACTTTTGAGATTCCTGGACCTGGATGTCCATATTTTTCCCAAGACTTGGGAAGTTTTCAGCTTTTATTTCATTAAGTAGGTTTTCTATTCCTTTCCCCATCTCTTATCCTTTTGGAAATCACATAATACAAAAAATTGTTCTCTTAATGGTGTCCCATAGATCCTGTGGGCTTATTTCACCTTTTATTTTTTTTCTTTGATCTGACTTATTTCAAAAGACCTGTCTATAAGTTTGGAAATTATTTCTACTTGATCTAGTCTATTGTTCAAGGTCTTGGTTGTATTCTTAATTTTATTCATTTAAATCTTCAGCTTCAAGATTTCTGTTTCTTTCTTTTTAAATAATATCGATCTCTTTGTTGAATTTCTCATTCACATCATGTATTATTTTACTGATTTATTAGTATTATTCATCATCATTATCTTGTATTACAGTAAGTTTTCTTAAGATCACTATTTCAAATTCCTTTTCAAGCTTTTTATATATTTCATTTTCTTTGAAGTGTGTACAGGAATATTATCGTGTTCCCTTGCGGATGTCATATTTTCTTGCTTTTTCATGTTTTTGTATTCCTACTTTGATATCTGTGCACCTGGTGGAATTCTCACCTCTTCCAATTTTATGGAGTGGCTTTCTTAGAAAAAGATTTTTTCTGTAGCTGTGACCTATAGTGTTGGCTGGGTAGGGTGCTTTGGTATTGGTTCTGGATGCATGCAGTAGTAAAGTCTCTATGTGATTTCTTTGGCTGTAATTAATGTCAGTGATTTCTCCAGATGCCTCAGTGGCCTAAATTGCAGGGTTTATGGAGGCATTGGAGCAGCTTTGCTGAGGATGGAGTTTCTGATGGTGGTTTGCCTTGGGCAGGTCAGTCCTTGGTCCCTGAGGGGCATGTGCACAGTGTGTGGTAGCTCTGCCAATTAAGGGATCTGAATTGCTAGCTGATACTGGCCAGACCTATCCTTGGGCCCTGGGTTATGTGTGTGTGGGATTCTGCAGCTTTTTTGGTTGAGGGGGAGGGGCAACTGGCAGTGGCAGGCATCAGGTCGGCCCATCCTTTGGCCCTGGGGGGCACAAGTGTTGTGCATGGTAGCTCCACCAGTCAAGGATGTGGGGTTGCTGATGGTAGTGGGTGCCAGATAGGCCTGTCTTTGAGCCCTGGGGCATGCATGTATGGCACACATGGTGGCCCCATTTGTTGAAGGTGTGAGGTTGCTGGTGGCTGCAGATTCTACGTGGCTGGCTTTCAGGCCCTGGAGAGTGCATGCATTGGTTTTCCCAGTCCTGGGTGTGGTCCCCCACTGCACTGACTGCCTGGTTCCATGGGGTGTAGGGAGCTGAGTAGGCTTGGTTGTTGAGATCATGACTGTAACACTGGGTCTATCTGGAGTCATGACACTGCAGCCCTTTGTTTGGGCATGGTGGGGTGAAACGGGGATCCAGGGATGTGAAGATGCAGGGGCTATTGGGTTCCAGGGCAGGATGTGCTTTAGCAGTGGCTCTGTTTGCAAAGTGGTGACAGGCTGCAGCAGCTTGGGTCCTGGGGATTTGGGGAGATCCAGCATGAGTTTCCTCTCTGGAGCAATGCAGCTATATGGACTCCAAGCAGCTCGCTATATTGGGCTTAGGGTCTGTGAGGACTCTGGGACTCTTATATAGCTGGGATTGCAGGTGTCCATGGTGATAATGGGCACTGCCGAAGACTTCCCACGACCCTTTCTTCACAGTAGGAATCTCTCATGGCTCTGAGCTGATCCTAGGCATGGAATTTGCTTCTTTCTGTATGCTGCCATCCTTAGTTTCTGTGCCTCAGAGGGTCTTTTTCAATTCCTTGTTGAATTCCAGTGTTCCCCCTTAGCTTCTCTGCTCAAAGTACAGTGATCTATTTATTGTTTTGGTCCTTCTTTGTGGGGAAGATGGGTGTTGGGCACCTCTAGTCAGCCATTTTGATTTGTAGCCCCAAATGGATTTAACAGAGTAAGATTTAAACAGAGAATTATCACATATACAAAATAAAATGGCCATTGTAGAGCAGAAAAATAAAAATGCAGTATCTGAAATTTAGAAGTCATTGGATAAGTTTAACACCAGATTCTATACAGCTAAAGATAGAATCAATGACATCAAGCACCCAAAAAATATTTAAATAAATCATTCAAACTGAAGCATAGAGAGAAAATGGAATAGAAAGAACAGAACAGGGGGCAAAGGGCTATATAGGACCCAGTCAAGTTGATTAACATGTATGTAGTGGAGTTCCTGATGGAGGAAATAGAGAATGGATAGAAGCAATATTTGAAAAAAGATAATGATCAAGAATTTCCCCAAACTGATGAAAAATAAGTTTACAGATCCAGATGCTCAGTGAACCCCACACAGAAAAGGCATAAAGAAAACCACCAATGCACATCAGCCTCAGTAAAGCCACTTAAAATCAAGATAAAGAAAAAAAATCTTAAAAGAAACCAGAGAAAAAAGGATATATTATCTTCAAAAGAACAACAGTATCACTGATGGCTGACTTTCAACAGAAACCCTGAATGCCAGAAAACAGTGGAATGACATCTTTAAAGTGCTAACAGGGAAAAAAACCCTGCCACCTTAGAATTCTATACTCATTAAAGATATTCTTCAGAAATAATAGTGAAAAAATAAAAAGAATGTGATGCAAAGATTTTTCAAAAAATGAAAAAAATTAATTCAGATTTTGTAATTTGTATCTGTATTAAAAGAAATACAAGAAATAATACAAACCATGTTACAAGCACAAAATTAAAGGAAGGAATGAACATAGCTAGAAAGAGTAAATAAAAAGAATACTGACCATTTAAAGTAACAATAATAAAAATGCCTCAGGTTTTATAACATGTAGAAGTAAAACATATGACAACAGTAGCATAAAGGGCAGGAGGGAGGAAAGGAGTTAAACTGTTCTAAGATTGATGCAATAAGGAAATAGGAAAAGTATACATTTAAAATGATTAGAAATAATTCAAGAATGCATATTGCAATCTCTAGGACAACCACCAAAAAATACATAAAGCTAGTAGAGGAGCTAAAAATGGAATAATAAAAAATACTCAGTTAATCCAAAGGAAGATAGAAAAGACAGGATCAAAGGACAAAAAGCAGATGAGATAAATAGAAAAAAAAATCAAAAGAAAGCTTAAACCCAGTATATCAGCAATTATATGAAATACAAATAAACTAAACACTCTAAGAGGCAAATGTTAGATTGGCCCAAGTATGTCCTGTTTATGGGAGCAATTTGCTAAATAAAAGGTCACAAATAGATTGAAAGTAAAATTATGGAAGAGATATGCTATGTAAATACTCACCAAAAGCTAGTCAGTGAGTCTAAAATATCCAAGTAGACTTTAAGGCAAAAAATATTAATGAAAATACAGGGGAACATTTATTAATGTTGAAAGATTCAATTCAATAAGAAGGCAAAACCAATGATACCAAAGATAACTTTAAAATACATAAAGGTTGACAAGATTAAATAGACAAATAGATTTTAATACTCTCAGTAACTGATAAACACACTCCATAAAAGCTAAAAAGAATATTGAAGATTTGAGCAAAACCGTTAAACAGCTTGACCTAATTGACATTTATAGAACACTATACACAACTGCAGCATGCTCATTCTTTCCAGGCAACCATGGAGTATTTATAAAAATAGACTATACTGGAACATAAAACAAATCTCAACAAATTTTAAAGAATTGAAATACTATATAATGTTCTTTCACTGAAGTGGAATTCAACTAGAATTCAATAATAGAAAAAGAACTAGAAATCCTCAGAAGTTTATACATTAAGCAATACACTTCTAAATAAATTTTGGGTCAAAGAAGAAATCACAACAAATACTAGAAAACATGTTGAGCTGAATTATAGCAACAAAATAAGAACAGAAATCATTGAAAAAGAAAATATTTACTTAATGGGCATGTAGTTTCAGTTTGCTCATTTGTAAAAGAGGGATAATAACTGAGCCTGCTTCCTTGCATGCTTGTGAGGATTAGATGAGCTAATACATAAAAATATTTAAAATGGTACCGATCATATAGTAAGCACTCAACAGCTATTAGCTGCTGTTGCTGCTGCTACTACTGCCACCACCATCATCACCACCACTACTACTATTAATACTACTATTACAGGATGAACTATATGCACATATTCTTACTTTAAAAAATATGGTAATCACCTGGGCTATGAAGGAGTCTGGATGTTCTAAAGCAACTGGTACCTAGCTTGCCAGTTTACATAGGGGCATTCCTATGCCAGAAGGGATGATATATGGTGGAGCTCTCTTTTCAGTATAAAACACATCCTGCCATTACCCTATTTAAAGTTTTCCTATTGTATTTAATATATAGTCCAAACTTTCTCTCATGGTCAACAGGGATGCATTGTCTAACCTCTGCTCAGTTCCTCAACTTCACCTCTTTCCCTTTTCTCACTTCGCTATAAACACTTATTCTTACAGAGTCTTTGCACTGGCTGTTTCATTTAACTGGCACAGTATTAGGGTGGGACTGACCTGATTTTCCAGGTGCCATCTGTTATCCCTTTCTTTGACTAGGAAAGGGAACTCCCTGACTCCTTGCAGTTCCCGAGTGAGGCAATGCCTCACCCTGCTTTGGCTCGCGCACAGTGCGCTACACCGACTGTCCTGCACCCACTGTTTGACACTCCCTAGTGAGATGAACCTGGTACCTCAAACAGAAATGCAGAAATCACCTGTCTTCTGTGTCACTCACGCTGGGAGCTGTAGACCAGAGCTGTTCCTATTCGGCCATCTTGGCTCCTGGTCTGGCGAATTTCTATAGTGATACCATTTGAGTCCTTTTTCTTTCCCTTCTTTGTGTGATTGCTTTACTAGTGAGTTTTATAATTTTGTGTGTTTTAATGATGGGAAATGTCATCCTTTCACTTCCAGGTTTAGGATTCCCTTGAGCATTTCTCATAGAACCAATTGAGTGATAATGAATTCCCTCAACATTTGCTTGTCTGATAAATAAAGGATCTAGGGCTAGAAATACCATTTGATCCAGCAATCCCATTACTGGGTATATACCCAAAGGATTATAAATCATGCTGCTATAAAGACACATGCACACGTATGTTTATTGTGGCACTATTCACAATAGCAAAGTCTTGGAACCAACCCAAATGTCCATCAATGATAGACTGGATTAAGAAAATGTGGCACATATACACCATGGAATACTATGCAGCCATAAAAAATGATGAGTTCATGTTCTTTGTAGGGACATGGATGAAGCTGGAAACCATCATTCTCAGCAAACTATCGCAAGGACAAAAACCCAAACACCGCATGTTCTCACTCATAGGTGGGAACTGAACGATGAGAACACTTGGACATGGGAAGGAGAACGTCACACACCGGGGCCTGTCGTGGGTGGGGGGAAGAGGGGAGGGATAGCATTAGGAGATATACCTAATGTAAATGATGAGTTAACGGGTGCAGCACACCAACAAGGCACATGTATACATATATAACAAATCTGCACGTTGTGCACATGTACCCTAGAACTTAAAGTAAAATTTAAAAAGAAAGAAATATTTTTAAATAGAAAAAAAAGTTCTTGAAAATATAATATTTCTAATATACCACATTTTATATCCTTATTCATGAACAGAATAACCAGAATCCCAACCCTGCATGAATAATTTAAGTTACCCAAAGTAAATAGGTGTCTCTGTATAATAAAATGCACCAAAAACTTACAGATACTGAACATTAATTTGTATCAAATGTACATTTTATAGTATTACTGATAATGTAATAAAACTCTATCAAACAATAAAAAAATTGTATTTCTCCTTTACTTATGAAGGATTACTTGGTGGATATAGTATTTTTGGCTGCCAGTTTTTCTTTTCTTTCAGCACTTTGAATATACTATCCCATTCTCTTCTGGTCTGTAAGGTTTCTGCTGAGAAATTTGCTGTTAGTCTCATAGGGATTCCCTTATAGCTGTCTAGGTGTTTTCTCTTCCTGTTTTAAGATTTGCTCTTTATTTTGACAGTCTGATTATAATGTGCTTTGGAGAAGGCCTTTTAGCATTATATCTTCCTTGAGATCATTTAGCCTCCTTTATCTGAATGTCTAAATTTCTTGCTAGACTTGGAAAGTTTTCATCTATTCTTTTGGTAAATATATTTTCTAATCCTTTCATTGTTCCTGTTTATTCTTGGGATACTAATCATATATTTCGTCACTTTATGTTGTACCAAATGTCATAAAGGTCTTGCTCATTTTTAAAATATTTGTTTCTTTATTTTTGTCCGACTGGGTTATTTAAAAAAAAACTTTGCTCAAATTCTAAGATTCTTTCTTCTGCCTAATCTAGTCTGTTGTTTAAGCTTTCAAATGTATTTTATATTTCTTCTTGAATTTCTATTTAGTTCTGTTTAAAAAAAGTCGATACCTATCTTTTTGATAATTTTCTCATTTAATCCTGAATTGTTTTCCTGATTTCTTTGCATTGCTTTTCAAAATTCTCTTTCATTTTACTGACTTCTTGAAAATTAATATTTTGAATTCTTTATCTAGAATTTTGAAGTTTTATTTTTAGTTAAGATCAATTTCTGGACAATTGTTATGTTCCTTTTCAGGTATCATATTTCCGTGCTTTTTCATGTGTCCTGTATCCTTACATTGATATTTGCACATCTGCTGTAACAGGCACTTTTCTGTTTTTCTATTTGCTTTTATAGCGGAAGACTTTTCCCTGAAGATGAATCTGTGGTGTTGGTTAGGCAAGGTGCATTGGCTTTGATTCTGGGTATGTGTAATACTGTATTCTCTGTATGATTTCCTTGACTATCAACAGTGTTAGTGCTTTCTTGCATTTACATGGAGAGTTAGGGTACATTTATTAGTGGAGGCTTTGATGAAGTTGTGCTGGAGACTGGTAAGCCATGTGGGCCAGGCTTTAGGCTTCAGTAATGGTAGTAGTAGGCTGAACATGCCTCTTTTTGCCCAGGGTGGTGTATGCTGGCACCTGTGTTGGCAGTTCCCAGTGGGCCTATGGTGGGCCTTCAGGTGGCTTGCTTGGAAGCCAGTAGTGGCAGTGGTGGGCTGGGTGGGTTAACAGATTCTTGGGTCCCTGGGAAACCAGAGTGGTATGGGCTATCATGGTGGTAGTGGTGGGCTGACCCTCTGTGTCCTGAGCAGTGCAAGCTGATGTTGGTGCTGGCTGCAGTGCAGGGCTGCTCCCAACATCCCCAGACATGCCAATCTCAAGCTCTTCTTCTCTTTGTTGCAGCAGTTGTGTAGTGCCACGCAGAGGGAGGGAGGGACCCTGCCTTCATGCACAAGCCCAGGCATGAGAGCCAAGCTGCCATGGGAGGTTGGGGTCAGAGTCACCACTCACCATCCTAGACAGGTAACCTTCCAGCTCTCCCTTGGCCAAGCCTCCAGCAGCAGTAGAAGTGGGTGTGTGGAGGGAGAGGAGCATTCGTGTTCTCTGTGCAAGAGCCTGAGCCCAGAGGCTGCTCCACTGGTAAAGAGGATGTCACTCTTTGCCTGCAAAGCTGAGCACAGAGTTTGTGCTACTGCTACGGGCAGTCTCTTCACACAGCCCAACGTGGGGAGTTCTCAGGCTCTGGAAAGTGCATTCTCTGGTTTCCTTTGTCTCAGGGGCTGCCTTTTGCTACATGACACTGTCTTTTTCCCTGGGGAACAGTAATCCTTGTGAGCTAGAGTACTAGAGACCTTGCAGTATCTTTGGGTCCAGCCAGTGCTGTGCTGCTGCAGCCTTCTGAGTGGATCCTGGGGAATGTTGGTGGGAGCTCCCAGGATGTGGAGAGATAGGGGCTGTTTTCCTAGAGCAAGATGCCGTCCATGATAGCTGCTCCCCAAATGGGTCCCTGCCACAGCTGATCATGTCTCAGCAGGGTTTGAACGATACAGTGCGAGTTCCCTGTCGGGTGCAATGCTCTTGCAGGGGTCTCCAGATCACTGCTCATGCTAGTGTCAGGGTTCATGTGGGTAGAGAAACTCTCCTGTGGTTCAGATAACAACAGTCCATGGCAAGGATGTGGACAACTGAAGCTTTCTCACTTACCTTTTCCCCACAATACCAATCCCCTTGCTATTGGTTGATCTTGGTTGAGCCAGCTGCTTGCTTCCTTCCCCTTCTGTGCCTCAGGTATTTTCTTTGAGCTCTATGTTGGATTCTAGTGTTCTCTCTTAGATGTCTTGTTTGATGTATGATTGTCTATTCACAATTTTTATTCTTTCTGAAGAGGGCAGGTGTGTGATGTCTCTAGTTAGCCATCTTGTGGCCTCTTGATTTTAGCCCGGTGAGATCCATGTAGGACTTCTGTTTACAGAACTATTATTTTTCTTAAAGTCTACCAAATTGTACAAACTTCAGGCACCATAAAACTTAGGTCTTCCCTGGATAGGCCAAAAACCTGAGTCCCACTCCCAGCCCTGTGCCTCATTCCCCCAAACTCCTCTGAGGTAAGGGGCTGCCCAAGCTGCCTGCTCACTCCTGTCCTCTTCTTGCATCAGCTGGACAACTGGGTCCTTGCCTCCTTCAGAAGCTGGGTAGGGATCTGCATCTCTCCCTAGGAATTGAAGTGTCCATGGTGAGAACCTCAGATTGGTAGTGGCTGGAGTAAGGAGCAGGACATATGATGGGCTGACAGGTAGCAGGGTCTGCAAAAATGACTTTTTAAAAAGATATAGTTACTACATTCAATGAATGAAACATTGCTATAGTTTGATTTTTTTTTAAATTTTTACTTTTTAAGTTCCAGAGTACATGTGCAGAACATGCAGGTTTGTTACATAGGTATACATGTGCCATGGTGGTTTGCTGCATCTAACAACCTGTTGCCTAGGTTTTGAGCCCTGCATGCATTAGCTATTTGTCCTGATGGTCTCCCTCCCCTTGCCTCAGGCTGACAGGTCCTGGTGTGTGCTGTTACCCTCCCTGTGTCCATATGTTCTCATTGTTCAACTCCCACTTATGAGTGAGAATATGTGGTGTTTGGTTTTCTGTTTCTGTGTTAGTTTGCTGAGGATGATGGCTTTCAGCTTCACGCATGTCTCTGCAAAGGACATGATCGCATTCCCTTTTATGGCTGCACAGTATTCTGTTGTGTATATGTACCACATTTTCTTTATTTAGTCTATCATTGATAGGCATTTGGGTTGGTTCCATGTCTTTGCTATTGTGAATAGTGCCACAATAAACATATGTGTGCATGTATCTTTATAAGATAATGATTTATATTCCTTTGGGTATATACCTAGTAATGGGATTGCTGGGTCAAATGGTATTTCTGGGTCTAGATCCTTGAGGAATCACCACACTGTCTTCCACAATGGTTGAACTAATTTACATTCCCACCAACAGGGTAAAAGCATTCCTATTTCTCCACAGCCTTGACAGCATCTGTTGTTTCTTGACTTTTTAGTAATTGCCATTCTGACTGGCATGAAATGGTATCTCATTGTAGTTTTGATTTGCATTTTTCTAATGATCAGTGATGTTGAGCTTTTTTTCACATGTTTGTTGGCCGCATTAATGTCTTTTTCTGAGAAGTGTGTGTTCATGTCATTTGCCCACTTTTTGATGAGGTTGTTTGTTTATTTCTTGTAAATTTGTTTAAGTTCCTTGTAAATTCTGGATATTAGCCCTTTGTCAGATGGATAGATTGCAAAAATTTTCTCCCATTCTGTAGGTTGCCTGTTCACTCTAATGATAGTTTATTTTGCTGTGCAGAAGCCCTTTAGTTTAATTAGATCCCATTTGTCAATTTTAGCTTCCGTTGCAATTGCTTTTGGTGTTTTTGTCATGAAGTCTTTGCCCATACCTATGTCCTGAATGGTATTGCCTAGGTTTTCTTGTAGGGTTTTTATGGATTTAGGTTTCATATTTAAGTCTTTAAATCATCTTGAGTTAATTTTTGTATAAAGTGTAAGGAAGGGGTCCAGCTTCAGTTTTCTGCATATAGCTAGCTAGTTTTCCTAGCACCATTTATTAAATAGGGAACCCTTTCCCCATTGCTTGTTTTTGTCAGGTTTGTCAAAGACCAGATAATTGTAGGTGTGTGGTCTTATTTCTGAGGACTCTATTCTGTTCCATTGATCTATATGTCTGTTTTGGTATCAGTCCCATGCTGTTTTGGTTACTGGAGCCTTGTAGTATAGTTTGAAGACAGGTAGTGTGATGCCTCCAGCTTTATTCTTTTTGCTTAGGATTTTCTTGGCTACATGGGCTCTTTTTTGGTTTCATCTGAATTTTAAGTAATTTTTTCTAATATTCTGAAGAATGTCAATGGTAGTTTGATGGGAATAGCACCGAATCTATAAATTATCTTGGGCAGTAGGGCCATTTTCATGATATTGATTCTTCCTATCCAAGAGCATGGATTGCTTTTCCATTTGTTTGTGTCCTCTCTTACTTCCTTGAGCAATGGTTTGTAGTTCTTGAAGAGGTCCTTCATGTTCCTTGTTAGCTGAATTCCTAGGTATTTTATTCTTTGTAGCAATTGTGAATGGGAGTTCATACATGATTTGGCTCTCTGCTTGTCTGTTGTTGGGTGTAGAAATGATTGTGACTTTTGCACATTGATTTTGTATCCTGAGACTTTGCCGATGCTGCTTATCAGCTTAAGGAGCTTTTGAGTTGAGATGATGGGGTTTTCTAAACATAGGATCATCTTGTCTGCAGACAGAGACAGTTTGACTTCCTCTCTTCTGATTTGAATATGCTTTATTTCTTTCTCTTGCCTGATTGCCCCGGCCAGAACTTTCAATACTATGTTGAATAGGAGTGGTGAGAGAGGGCATCCTTGTCTTGTGCTGGTTTTCAAAGGGAATGCTTCCAGCTTTTTCCCATTCCATATGATATTGGCTGTGGGTTTCTCATAAATATTTTGTTTGTCTTATTATTTTGAGCTATGTCCCATTAATACCTAGTTTATTGAGAGTTTTTAACCTGAAGGGATGTTAAATTTTATTGAAGGCCTTTTCTGCCTCTATTGAGATAATATCATGTGGTTTTTTGTCATTGGTTCTGTTTATGTGATGGATTACGTTTACTGATTTGCATATGTTGAACCAGCCTTGCATCCCAGGGATGAAGCTGAGTTGATCTTGGTGGATAAACTTTTTGATGCGTTGCTGGATTCAGTTTGCCAGTATTTTATTGAGGATTTTAGCATCGATATTTATCAGGGATATTGGCCTGAAGTTTTCTTTTTTGTTGTTGTGTCTCTGCCAGGTTTTGGTGTCAGGATGATGCTGACCTCATAAAATGAGCGACTCATAAAACAGTTGCTCCTTTGCAGTTGTTTGGAATAGTTTCAGAAGAAATGGTACCAGCTCTTCTTTGTATCTCTGGTAGAATTCAGCTGTGAATCCATCTGGTCATGGGCTTTTTTTGGTTGGTAGGTTGTTTATTACTGCCTCAATTTCAAAACTTGTTAGTGGTCTACTCAGGGCTTTGACTTCTTCCTGGTTTAGTCTTGGGAGGGTGTATGTGTCCAGGAATTTATCCATTTCTTCTAGATTTTCTAGTTTATTTGCACAGAGGTGTTTACAGTATTCTCTGATGGTAGTTTGTATTTCTCTGGGGTCAATGGTGATATCCCATTTATCATATTTTATTGTGTCTATTTGATTCTTCTCTTTTCTTCTCTATTAGTCTAGCGAGTGGCCTATTAATTTTTTCAAGAAACCAGCTCCTGGATTTATTGATTTTTTGAAGCATTTTTCGTGTCTCTATCTCCTTCAGTTCTGCTCTGATCTTAGTTATCTCTTGTCTTCTGCCACCTTTTGGATTTGTTTGCTCTTGCTTCTCTAGTTCTTTTTTTTTTTTGTTGTTTTTGTTTTTGAGACGGAGTCTCGCTCTGTCACCCAGGCTGGAGTGCAGTGGCGCAATCTCGGCTCACTGCAAGCTCCGCCTCCCGGGTTCACGCCATTCTCCTGCCTCAGCCTCCCGAGTAGCTGAGACTACAGGCGCCCGCCACCACGCCCAGCTAATTTTTTTTTTTTTGTACTTTTAGTAGAGACGGGGTTTCACCGTGGTCTCGATCTCCTGACCTCGTGATCCGCCCGCCTCGGCCTCCCAAAGTGCTGGGATTACAAGCGTGAGCCACCGCGCCCGGCCTCTAGTTCTTTTAATTGTGATGTCAGGGTGTCAATTTGTCATCTTTCTACCTTTCTGATGTGGGCATTTAGTGCCATAAATTTGCCTCTTTTTTTTTTTTTTTTTTTTTTTTTTTTTTTGAGACAGAGTCTCACTCTGTCACCCAGGCTGGAATGCAGTGGCACAATCTCAGCTCACTGCAACCTCTGTCACCCAGGTTCAAGGGATTCTCCTGCCTCAGCCTCCTGAGTAGTTAGGATTACAGACATGTGCCACCATGCCCAGCTAATTTTTGTATTTTTAGTAGAGACAGGGTTTCACCATCTTGGCCAGGCCAGTCTCGAACTCCTGACCTCCTGATCCACCCACCTCAGCCTCCCAAAGTGTTGGGATTATAGGCATGAGCCACCACGCCTGGCCTAAATTTCCCTCTTAACACTGCTTTAGCTGTATCCCAGAGATTCTGGTTTGTTGTCTCTTTGTTCTTTTTGGTTTCAAAGAAATTCTTGATTTCTGCCTTAATTTCATTATTTACACAGGAGTCATTCAGGAGCAGGTTGTTCAATTTCCATGTAATTTTGTGGTTTTGAGTGAGTTTCTTAATCTTGAGTTCTAATTGGATTGCACTGTGGTCTGAGAGACTGTTTGTTATGATTTCCATTCTTTTTTCATTTGCTGAGGAGTGTTTTACTTCCAATTATGTGGTCGATTTTAGAGTAAGTGCCATGTGGCACTGAGAAGAATGTATAGTCTTTTGTTTTGGGGTGGAGAGTTTGGTAGATATTTATTAGGTCCACTTGATCCAGAGTTGAGTTCAATTTCTGAATATTCTTGTTAATTTTCTGCCTCATTGATTTGTCTAATATTGAGAGTGGGGTGTAAAAGTCTCCCACTATTACTGTGTGGGAGTCTAAGTCTCTTTGTAGGTATCTATGAACTTGTTTTATTAATCTGGATGCTCCTGTATTGGGTGCATATATACTTAGGATAGTTAGCTCCTCTTGTTGAATTGATCCCTTTACTGTTATGTAATGCTTTGGTCTTTTTTGATATTTGTTGGTTTAAAGTCTGTTTTGTCAGAAACTAGGATTGCAACCCCTGCTTTCTTTTGCTTTCCATTTGCTGAGTAAATTTTCCTCCATCCCTTTATTTTGAGCCTATTTCTGTCTTTGTATGGGTTATGGGTCTCTTGAATACAGCACACCGATGGGTCTTGACTCTTTATGCAATTTGCCATTCTGTGTCTTTTATTTATTTATTTTTTTCTTTTTTTTTTCTTTCTTTTTTTATTATACTTTAGGTTTTAGGGTACATGTGCACAATGTGCAAGCTTGTTACATATGTATCCGTGTGCCATGTTGATTTCCTGCACCCATTAACTCGTCATTTAGCATTAGGTATATCTCCTAATGCTGTCCCTCCCCTCTCCCCCCACCCCACAACAGTCTCTGGAGTGTGATGTTCCCCTTCCTGTGTCCATGACTTCTCATTGTTCTATTCCCACCTATGAGTGAGAACATGCGGTGTTTGGTTTTTTGTCCTTGCGATAGTTTACTGAGAATGATGTTTTCCAGTTTCATCCATGTCCCTACAAAGGACATGAACTCATCATTTTTTATGGCTGCATAGTATTCCATGGTGGATATGTGTCACATTTTCTTAATCCAGTCTATCGTTGTTGGACATTTGGGTTGGTTCCAAGTCTTTGCTATTGTGAATAGTGCCGCAATAAACATACGTGTGCATGTGTCTTTATAGCAGCATGATTTATAGTCCTTTGGGTCTATACCCAGTAATGGGATGGCTGGGTCAAATGGTATTTCTAGTTCTAGATCCCTGAGGAATCGCCACACTGACTTCCACAATGGTTGAACTAGTTTACAGTCCCACCAACAGTGTAAAAGTGTTCCTATTTCTCCACATCCTCTCCAGCACCTGTTGTTTCCTGATTTTTTAATGATGGCCATTCTAACTGGTGTGAGATGGTATCTCACTGTGGTTTTGATTTGCATTTCTCTGATGGCCAGTGATGATGAGCATTTTTGCATGTGTCTGTTGGCTGCATAAATGTCTTCTTTTGAGAAGTGTCTGTTCATGTCCTTCGCCCACTTTTTGATGGGGTTGTTTGTTTTTTTCTTGTAAATTTGTTTGAGTTCATTGTAGATTCTAGATATTAGCCCTTTGTCAGATGAGTAGGTTGCAAAAATTGTCTCCCATTCTGTAGGTTGCCTGTTCACTCTGATGGTAGTTTCTTTTGCTGTGCAGAAGCTCTTTAGTTTAATTAGATCCCATTTGTCAATTTTGGCTTTTGTTGCCATTGCTTTTGGTGTTTTAGACATGAAGCCCTTGCCCACGCCTATGTCCTGAATGGTATTGCCTAGGCTTTCTTCTAGGGTTTTTATGGTTTTAGGTCTAACATGTAAGTCTTTAATCCATCTTGAATTAATTTTTGTATAAGGTGTAAGGAAGGGATCCAGTTTAAGCTTTCTACATATAGCTAGCCAGTTTTCCCAGCACCATTTATTAAATAGGGAATCCTTTCCCCATTTCTTGTTTTTGTCAGGTTTGTCAAAGATCAGATAGTTGTAGATATGTGGCATCATTTCTGAGGGCTCTGTTCTGTTCCATTGATCTATGTCTCTGTTGTGGTACGAGTACCATGCTGTTTTGGTTACTGTAGCCTTGTAGTATAGTTTGAAGTCAGGTAGCATGATGCCTCCAGCTTTGTTCTTTTGGCTTAGGATTGACTTGGCAATGCGGGCTCTTTTCTGGTTCCATATGAACTTGGAAGTAGTTTTTTCCAATTCTGTGAAGAAAGTCCTTGGTAGCTTGACGGGGATGGCATTGAATCTATAAATTACCTTAGGCAGTATGGCCATTTTCACGATATTGATTCTTCCAACCCATGAGCATGAAATGTTCTTCCATTTGTTTGTATCCTCTTTTATTTCATTGAGCAGTGGTTTGTAGTTCTCCTTGAAGAGGTCCTTCACATCCCTTGTAAGTTGGATTCCTAGGTATTTTATTCTCTTTGAAGCAATTGTGAATGGGAGTTCACTCATGATTTGGCTGTCTGTTTGTCTGTGTTTGGTGTACAAGAATGCTTGTGATTTTTGTACATTGATTTTGTATCCTGAGACTTTGCTGAAGTTGCTAATCAGCTTAAGGAGATTTTGGGCTGAGACGGTGGGGTTTTCTAGATATACAACCATGTCATCTGCAAACAGGGACAATTTGACTTCTTCTTTTCCTAATTGAATACCCTTTATTTCCTTCTCCTGCCTGATTGCTCTGGCCAGAACTTCCAGCACTATGTTGAATAGGAGTGGTGAGAGAGGGCATCCCTGTCTTGTGCCAGTTTTCAAAGGGAATGCTTCCAGTTTTTGCCCATTCACTGTGATATTGGCTGTGGGTTTGTCATAGATAGCTCTTATTATTTTGAGATACGTCCCATCAATACCTAATTTATTGAGAGTTTTTAGCCTGAAGCGTTGTTGAATTTTGTCAAAGGCCTTTTCTGCATCTATTGAGATAATCATGTGGTTTTTGTCTTTGGTTCTGTTTATATGCTGGATTACATTTATTGATTTGTGTATGTTGAACCAGCCTTGCATCCCAGGGATGAAGCCCACTTGATCATGGTGTATAAGCTTTTTGATGTGGTGCAGGATTCGGTTTGCCAGTATTTTATTGAGGATTTTTGCGTCAATATTCATCAAGGATATTGGTCTGAAATTCTCTTTTTTGGTTATGTCTCTGCCAGGCTTTGGTATCAGGACGATACTGGCTTCATAAAATGTGTTAGGGAGGATTCCCTTTTTTTCTATCGATTGGAATAGTTTCAGAAGGAATGGTACCAGTTCACCCTTGTACCTCTGGTAGAATTTGGCTGTGAATCCATCAGGTCCTGGAATCTTTTTGGTTGGTAAGCTGTTGATAATTGCCACAATTTCAGAGCCTGTTATTGGTCTATTCAGAGATTCAACTTCTTCCTGGTTTAGTCTTGGGAGAGTGTATTTGTTGAGGAATTTATCCATTTCTTCTAGATTTTCTAGTTTATTTGCATAGAGGTGTTTGTAGTATTCTCTGATGGTAGATTGTATTTCTGTGGGATCGGTGGTGATATCCCCTTTTTCATTTTTTATTGCATCTATTTGATTCTTCTCTCTTTTCTTCTTTATTAGTCTTGCTAGCGGTCTATCAATTTTGTTGATCTTTTCAAAAAACCAGCTCCTGGATTCATTAATTTTTTGATGGGTTTTTTGTGTCTCTATTTTTTTCAGTTCTGCTCTGATTTTAGTTATTTCTTGCCTTCTGCTAGCTTTTAATGTGTTTGCTCTTGCTTTTCTTGTTCTTTTAATTGTGATGTTAGGGTGTCAATTTTGGATCTTTCCTGCTTTCTCTTGTGGGCATTTAGTGCTATAAATTTCCCTCTACACACTGCTTTGAATGTGTCCCAGAGATTCTGGTATGTTGTATCTTTGTTCTCGTTGGTTTCAAAGAACATCTTTATTTCTGCCTTCATTTCATTATGTACCCAATAGTCATTCAGGAGCAGGTTGTTCAGTTTCCATGTAGGTGAGCGGTTTTGAGTGAGTTTCTTAATCCTGAGTTCTAGTTTGATTGCACTGTGGTCTGAGAGACAGTTTGTTATAATTTCTGTTCTTTTCCATTTGCTGAGGAGAGCTTTACTTCCAACTGTGTGGTCAATTTTGGAATAGGTGTGGTGTGGTGCTGAAAAAAATGTATATTCTGTTGATTTGGGGTGGAGAGTTCTATAGATGTCTATTAGGTCCACTTTGTGCAGAGCTGAGTTCAATTCCTGGATATCCTTGTGAACTTTCTGTCTCATTGATCTGTCTAATGTTGACAGTGGGGTGTTAAAATCTCCCATTATTATTGTGTGGGAGTTTAAGTCCCTTTGTAGGTCACTCAGGACTTGCTTTATGAATCTGGGTGCTCCTGTGTTGTGTGCATATATATTTAGGATAGTTAGCTCTTCTTGTTGAATTGATCCCTTTACGATTATGTAATGGCCTTCTTTGTCTCTTTTGATCTTTGTTGGTTTAAAGTCTATTTTATCAGAAACTAGGATTGCAACCCCTACCTTTTTTGTTTTCCATTTGCTTGATAGATCTTCCTCCATCCCTTTATTTTGAGTCTATGTGTGTCTCTGCACATGAGATGTGTTTCCTGAATACAGCACACTGATGGGTCCTGACTCCTTATCCAGTTTGCCAGTCTGTGTCTTTTCATTGGAGCATTTAGCCCATTTACATTTAAAGTTAATATTTTTATGTGTGAATCTGATCCTGTCATTATGATGTTAGTTGGTTATTTTGCTCGTTAGTTGATGCAGTTTCTTCCTATCCTCGGCGGTCTTTACAATTTGGCATGTTTTTGCAGGGGCTGGTATTGGTTGTTCCTTTCCATGTTTAGTGCTTCCTTCAGGAGCTCTTTTAGGGCAGGCCTGGTGGTGACAAAATCACTCAGCGTTTGCTTGTCTGTAAAGTATTTTATTTCTCCTTCACTTATGAAGCTTAGTTTGGCTGGATATGAAATTCTGGGTTGAAAATTCTTTTCTTTAAGAATGTTGAATATCGGCCCCCACTCTCTTCTGGCTTGTAGAGTTTCTGCCGAGAGATCAGCTGTTAGTCTGATGGGCTTCCCTTTGTGGGTAACCCGACCTTTCTCTCTGGCTGCCCTTAACATTTTTTCCTTCATTTCAAGTTTGGTGAATCTGACAATTTTGTGTCTTGGAGTTTCTCTTCTGGAGGAGTATCTTTGTGGCGTTCTCTGTATTTCCTGAATCTCAATGTTGGCCTGCCTTGCTAGGTTGGGGAAGTTTTCCTGGATAATATCTTGCAGAGTGTTTTCCAACTTGGTTCCATTCTCCCCGTCATTTTCAGGTACACCAATCAGACATAGGTTTGGTCTTTTCACATAGTCCCTAATTTCTTGGAGGGTTTGTTCATTTCTTTTTATTCTTTTTTCTCTAAACTTCCCTTCTTGCTTCATTTCATTCATTTCATCTTCCATCAGCGATACCCTTTCTTCCAGTTGATTGCACCTGCTACCGAGGCTTCTGCAGTCTTCGCGTAGTTCTCGAAACTTGGCTTCCAGCTCCATCAGCATCTTTAAGCCCTTCTCTCCATTGGTTATTCTAGTTATCCATTCTTCTAATTTTTTTTCAAAGTTTTTAACTTCTTTGCTATTGTTTTGAATTTCCTCCCATAGCTTGGAGTAGTTTGATCGTCTGAAGCCTTCTTCTCTCAACTCGTCAAAGTCGTCCTCCGTCCAGCTTTGTTCAGTTGCTGGTGAGGAACTGCGTTCCTTTGGAGGAGGAGAGGTGCTCTGCTTTTTAGAGTTTCCAGTTTTTCTGCTCTGTTTTTTCCCCATCTTTGTGGTTTTATCTTCTTTTGGTCTTTGACGATGGTGATGTACAGATGGGTTTTTGGTGTGGATGTCCTTTCTGTTTGTTAGTTTTCCTTCTGCCAGACAGGACCCTCAGCTGCAGGTCTGTTGGAGTTTACTAGAGGTCCACTCCAGACCCTGTTTGGCTGGGTGTCAGCAGCGTTGGCTGCAGAACAGCGGATTTTCATGAGACCACAAATTCAGCTGTCTGATAGTTCCTCTGGAAGTTTTGTCTCAGAGGAGTACCCGGCCAAGTGAGGTGTCAATCTGTCCCTACTGGGGGATGCCTCCCAGTTAGGCTGCTCAGGGGTGAGGGACCCACTTTAGGAGGCAGTCTGTCCCTTCTCAGATCTCCAGCTGCGTGCTGGGAGAACCACTACTCTCTTCAAAGCTGTCAGTCAGACAGGGACATTTAAGTCTGTGGAGGTTCCTGCTGACTTTTTGTTTGTCTGTGCTCTGCCCCCAGAGGTGGAGCCTACAGAGGCAGGCAGGCCTCCTTGAGCTGTGGTGGACTCCACCCAGTTCGAGCTTCCTGGCTGCTTTGTTTACCTAAGCAAGCCTGGGCAATGGCGGGTGCCCCTCCCCCAGCCTCACTGCCCCCTTGCAGCTTGATCTCAGACTACTGTGCTAGCAATCAGCGAGACTCCATGGGCATAGGACCCTCTGAGCCAGGTGCAGGACACAATCTCCTAGTGTGCCGTTTTCCAGGCCCGTTGGAAAAGCACAGTATTAGGGTGGGACTGACCCAATTTTCCAGGTGCCGTCTGTTACCCCTTTCTTTGACTAGGAAAGAGAACTCCCTGACCCCTTGCGCTTCCCGAGTGAGGCAATGCCTTGCCCTTCTTCGGCTCGTGCACACTGCGCTTCACCTACTGTCCTGCACCCACTGTTTGGCACTCCCTAGTGAGCTGAAACTGGTACCTCAAACAGAAATGCAGAAATCACCCGTCTTCTGTGTCACTCAGGCTGGGAGCTGTAGACCGGAGCTGTTCCTATTCGGCCATCTTGGCTCCACCCCCATTCTGTGTCTGTTAATTGGGGCATTTAGCCCATTTAGATTTAAAGTTAATATTGTTACTTGTGAATTTGATCCTGTCATCATAATGCTAGCTGTTTATTTTGCACAGTAGTTGATGCAGTTTCTTCATAGTGTCATTGGCCTTTAGATTTTGGTGTGTTTTTGCAGGGATTGGTACTGGTTTTTGCTTTCCATATTTAGTGCTTCCTTCAGGAGCCCTTGCAAGGCAGGCCTGGTGGTGACGAATTCCCTCAGCATTTGCTTGTCTGAAAAGGATTTTATTTCTCCTTCACTTATGAAGCTTAGTTTGGCTGGATATGATATTCTGGGTTGAAAATTCTTTTCTTTAGGAATCTTGTATATTGGCCCCAAATCTCTTCTAGCTTGTAGGGCTTCTGCTGAGAGATCTGCTGTTAGTCTGATGGGCTTCCCTTGGCAGGTGACCTGGCCTTTTTCTCTAGCTGCTCTTAACATTTTTTCCTTCACCTCAACTTGGAGAATCTGATGATTATGTGTCTTAGGGTTGATCTTCTCATAGAGTATCTTAGTAGGGTTCTCTGTATTTCCTAAATTTGAATGTTGGCCTGTCTTGCTATGTTGGAGAAGTTCTCCTGGATAATATTCTTAAGTGTGTTTTCCAATTTGCTTCCATTCTCCCCATCTCTTTCAGGTACTCCAATCAGTCATAGGTTCAGTCTTTTTACATAGTCCCATAGTTCTCGGAGGTTTTGTTCATTCCTTTTCGTTCTTTTTTATCTAATCTTGTCTGCCTGCCTTATTTTAGCAAGATAATCTTCAATCTCTGATATTCTGTCTTCTTCTTGATTGATTCAGCTATCTTGTGTGTGCTTCATGAAGTTCTCATGCTGTGTTTTTTAGTTCCATTAAGTCATTTGTGTTCCTTTCTAAACTGGTTTTTCTAGTTAGTAGCTCATGTAACCTTTTATCATGGTTCTTAGCTTCTTTGCATTGGCTTAGAACATGCTCCTTTAGCTCAGTGAAGTTTGTTATTTCCCACCTTCTGTAGCCTACTTCTGTCAATTTGTCCATCTCATCCTCTGTCCAGTTCTTTGCCCTTACTGGAAAGTTGTCATAATCATTTGGAGGAGAAGAGTCACTCTGGCCTTTGGGTTTTTCAGTGGTGGGTTTTTTTTTTTATTCTTTTTCATCATCATGAGTTTTTCTAGTTTCAATCTTTGAGGCTGCTGACCCTTGGATGAGATTTTTATAGGGACTTTTTTTGTTGATGCTATTGTCTTGCTTTCTGCTTTTTTGTTTTTCTTTCTATAGTTAGGTCCCTCTTCTGTAGGGCTATTGTGGTTTGCTAGGGGTTACTTCAGGCCCTATTAATCTGCTCCCATGCCTAGAAATTCACTGGAGGAGATTGGAGAACAGCAAAGATGGATGTCTGCTGTTTCCTCTGGGATCTCTGACCTTGAGTGGCACCCACGTGATGCCAGTAGAAATGCTTCTGCATAGGGCATCTGACAACTTCTTTTGGGGGGGTCTCACCCAGTTGGCATGGGAAGCAGGACCCATTTAATGAAGTACTTTGGCTGTCCTTTGGTGGAGGGAGTGTGCTGCTCTGGGGGGAAACCCATGCATCTGGACACCCAGATTCTCCACAGCTAGTAGGAGGAAAGACTAAGTCTGTTGGTCCATGGAGACTATGGCCACCCTCCCCATAGGGGCTCAGGCCCAGGGAGATCAGAGTTCTACCCCTGAGCCCCTGGCTGGAGTTCCTGCATGGAGGCCCCACCCAGTCAGGAGGGATGGGTCAGGGTCCATACTGAAGAGGAAGTCTGGCTGTGGACTGCCACAGATGGTGTGCTGGGCTTTGGGTAATACCTCTTGGGACCAAGCTATCCAGCCTCCCTGGCTCCAGCAGGGGAAAACACAGCCTGGAGCTATAGTGATGGGTGCTGCCCTTACCCCCTCTGGAGCTTAGTGTGTTAGGTGGCTAGCAGCTGCAGTGATGGCTGCCATGCTTCCCCCAAGGAGCTCAGGCAGCTTAGACAACAGACAGCTGCAGCTGTGGTGATGGCTGCCTCTCCCTCCAGGAACTTGCCAGGCTTAGCCAGATTCCAGCCAAGTGGGTGTTGAGAATCTGCATGACTCCATGATTGGGACCCAAGGCCCTGATGATGGGCTTACGAGTGGGATCTTCCAACATGTGGGTTGCCCGGTTCCATGGAAAAAGCATAGTTTCCCAGGCTGGGTAGCATACTCACTCACTGCCTTCTTTGGCTGGGGATGGGGGTTCCCCTTCCCCGTGTGGCTCTAAGGTGGGCTGCTGCACCACACTGCTCTTCCTTCCTCTCCGTGGGTCACGCCAGCTGCCTAGTCAGTCCTGATGACAGAACCTGGATACCTCAATTGCTATACAGGATTCACATGCTGTTTGGTTCTTTTTGATGGGAAACTTGTATCGCCACAGCTTCTAGTTGGCCATCTTGGCCCTGCCCTATAGTTTGATTTTGAAAAGTCGAATTATGTTCTCAGATTTGTTTGTAATGCTCTTCTCAGAGGTGACCTTTATTTTGTGTCTTTTGTTTGCATTGCATTGAAAGTGAGGATAAAATTGAGAAAAAGAGGTTCCTCTTTCTCTCCCTTTACCTGTCCTGACGAACTCAAGCTTTCTTCTCTGCAATGGGACCCTGCCTGGAAGCTTTTGTGTTTCTTTTAGCGTTTAACTTAAGTCACTTTTTAGATGATGAAGTTGGGTACAGGTAAGGTTCTCAAGCTTCTGAAATTAGTTTTCCTTTCCTTAAAACTCTTTGTTTTATTGTGGAGAAGCACAGTGGGTTAATTCATATTTGAGAGAATTCTTATAGAAAAAAAGATGTCTTAGTCTGGATTCTCTCTGAATCGGATCCTGAAATAAGGATTTGGGTGCAAGTAGTTTATTTTTGAAGGGGTCCCTGGAAGCACCATGAAGGAGTAGGATTATGGGATGGAAACATGTGAAAAGTCAACAGAGAGTGCATTCAGTAGTGGTTACCACCATGGGTACCTGGGACTCAATCCTGCTGGAGACCCTCTAAGAAACTGTAGTTGCTACAAGTGGTAAGGAAGCTGGGACATTTATTTGCCATTTTCCATCTTTTATGGGTTGAAGTTTGTGTCTGGAGAAATTAACTCTGCACTATTTATGGCCTACCTGGATATGGGCAGCACATGCTCTTCAGGCAGAGGAAGTCCAGAGTCAAAGAGACACAAATCTGAGGTAGGAACTCATTGGTTTGTGAAGTGAACTGTCTGCCAAAGCAATAGGCAACCAACGCTATAGGAGTGGGTCAGGGAATATGGGTGAGGCACCAACTGTCTGTGTCAGAAGACTGTTGTTTTCAGATATGAGGAAGTTGGACTTGCACTGCCTAAAGTTATACTCTGTTAGTGGCCATAAAAATAGATCTGTAATGCTTTGTGCTTTTTGTGGATAATTCCTGTTCATCCACTAAAACTCCATTTAGAGCCAATCTGCCTGAACTTAATTTATCCTTGTAATTCTACACAGGCTGTTCTTGTATTGACCCTGATCATTGTCTCTTGGTGGTCTACCTACCCAGAAAGTATGCTCTATCCTGACTGCCCATCAAAGCTCCCAAATAAGCCATATCAGAATGCAAGGATAATTTAATTTCATCTTTAGCACCCCCTTTTACCCTCAAAGTGTTTGTTTCTTAGTAAAGGGTGTATGTGTTGGGGAGTGGGTGTTTGAACATGGCAATAAACCTACACAGTGGCTCCCACTGACGTTCAGCCATGTTCTGAACATGTTATAATTACTGGTGGGCAGAGCTTGTCAGAAGTCTGTTTGTAAAAGGATTTGAGATCATCCTGGGAGATAATTATTATAAGGGGTGAGGAAGTTAGGGGTGACAGCTTGATCCAGTAACAAGCCTTGTTAATCAGAGGAGGGGGGCTATTCTGAGAATGGTGTGATGTCTATGACTCAGATTTGTCTCCATTTCTGGCCTCCATTTAGATCATGTCTCAGTCTTTCAGAGAGTTGAGGGTAAAGCTGTAAATGAATACTAAATGAGTTGTTTTGCTAAAACTGTTGGACACTGGAAGTACCAGTAAGATTACTTGGAGATCTCTCTAACAGAATGTAATACAATCTAAAGAGAAAGGGCTTATCTTCCAGTTCCAACAATGACCATGGAGAGGGCTGGAAAAGGGCAAGAGGAATTGGAAGCCACATGGTATCTGACAAGGCTTGTTCATTATCACAGGTGAGATGCACCCAGGGATTTACCAGAGCTACTTGGACAGTACTTGATCGATGGCTGCATCCCAGGGAAAGCCATGAAATCTGGGTTAGCTGATTAATGCAACCTTATTTGTTCCCATAGGCTGATGAGAACTGGGTAAACTCGAGCTGCAGATGGAACATTCTGGTAGATATGGACAAATCCTTTCATTTCTTTTCCACAATCAAGTTTAGGATAGACATATACTGCCTGGTCCATAGTAGGTACTTATACTAGATATCCATTGAATGAATTAACTTTTCTCACATTTGATACACATCAAGAGTGAGCAAGAATTGAACTGATCCCTGACAAATTTCTAGTCCCCTTGAGGTAAGGGAACCATTACTTCTTTCTTATTTGCTATGCCTTACAGAAATAAATTCATGTGATTTAAAAAAAAAACATTAACAGATATCTAAATGACTGTGTCAGCCAGGTATGGTGGCTTACTCCTGTAATCCAAGCACTTTGGGAGGCTGAGGAAAGAGGATTGCTTGAGTCCAGGAGTTTGTGACCAGCTTGGGCAATACAGGGAGACATCATTTCTACAAAAAAAAATAAAAAATTTGCCAGGCATGGTGGTGGTGTGCACCTGTTGTCCCAGCTACTAGGACGCTGAGGTGGGAGGATTGCTTGAGCCTGGGAGGTCGAGGCTGCAATGAGCCGTGACTGTGCCAATGCACTCCAGCCTGGATGACAGAGTGAGACCCAAATAAATAAATGACTTCGTCATTGTGAAAACTTCAGAAAAATGAATTTACTGGTGAATTAGTTTAATTGATTACCCTCAGTTTGGCATCACTTGCTAACAGTGTGTCTTTGGACAAGTTACCTAACATCTCAGAACCTCAGATTCTTCTGTAAACTAGAGATAATATTACCTACCTAATGATTATGTACATAAAGTTCTTGGTATAGCATATAGGACATGAAATAATTTTAATAAGTAATTATAATGGTAATGACAATCATCATTGTCATCTTTTAGATAGTCTATGGCGATGCTAATTAAGATCCACCTAGGGAATTGCCTCTACTTTGTTCTTTGTTTTTTAGTTGGTTTTCTGCCTAAGAATAAATATGTAATGTAACCTTCATAACAACTTTTTAATAAAGCCTTTGGTAGAGAGGCTTATAAAAAGTTTCTGGAAATTTAGATATATTGACTATGTCCAGTGGTTTTGTTTTATCTATTTTTGATCCCCTCAAAAAGTATCAATGGATTAGAGATTTCATTTCCTCTTATATCACCTGGGTTGGCTTTTCTGTATCAGCTTTTGCCTGTTTGCATCTTTTGGCTAAACCAGTACCTAAAACTAGGGACTATTGTGTACTTCTCCTGATATATCCTTTGTAGGCTGCTTGAAGCAAGGTTTGCTGGAGCCGTGTGAAAGTGTATATTGTCTAGAAACAGAACTATTTTTAGCTTGAAGGTAGAGCTGTGTTATTCCTTCTTGGCAAATTCCTTTTCTTTTGATGAAAGCCAAAACTTGAAGGTAGTGGTGACAGATTAGGGCCCTAATTGCTGTGTTGTTGGAAATAGAGATATTTATTGCTAATCAGGTAAATAACAGACTAAATTTCATCAGTGTAGTAAGATGAGCCCACTCAGTGGGCTGGTCTTGTAGAATACTTTTTCTAGTCAGCCTGGGAAAACTTGTGAAGTGGTAATAATAAAAACAGCATATGGTCTTTGCTGGAACTTTGTCATACATTAGCAATGTGCTGTGGGTGTGGTAATGAACATCAGGTGTATTTGGCTCAAGACTTCTAAACTTGGGGAAGTGGAATTTTGCTTTTATCCACATACTGGAATGTGTTTTTACATTTCTGGTATTTTTTTAAAAAATAACTTAAGAACTACGTTATTTTTTTATTCCTTATTTGGAAGCTATACTGGTCAGCATAAGAAAATACTTAAGATCTTCAAAGGCATACTGTAGAGGTTTGGAAAGCATTTGGTTTGGCTTGAAGTGAGTTTGGCGAGTGAAGTGACAGGCACATAAGCAAGAACAACAGGTGAAAAAATGTGGAGTGTCTTTCATCTTTCAAAGGATTTTCTTGATGAATTAAAACAGCCATGAAAATAAGCACTGGCCTTCATGCCCAGTGGCCTAAAAGGACTTATAGTGGGCCAAATCAGAGTCAGGCAGGGGCCTAATGAAAATCAGGCAACAGGCCTAGGCCTAATTAAATATATTCTGCCTCTCCCCACTTTTTATTCCTTTTGGGATTTGTGGTAGAGAGATATTTCTCTTCTTTGACTCAGATAGAGCTGGTAACGACTAGCAAAGGCAAACAGTGGCATTAGTACCTTAAGTAGAACCAGGAAAAATTTTTGTTGGCTAAATAAATTTTCTTACAGGCCTATGTCTTTTAAAAACTGCTTATAAAAATTAACTAATATATTTCTGGACCAAAGTAAATATCTCTTGAAGTGGTTGAATGGGAGAGACAAAAATTTTTTATTTTGTTTGGGAAAAATATATTGCATTTCCTCATAACTATGTTTTAGAACAGCTTTTAAAGATGTTGATTGAGATTCAGCAGCTTCCCAAACTTGTCTAAAGGAGTCTTTGGGATCTATGAGTCATAAATTTTCGGATTAAGATCACAAGAAAGATGTCTCCATAGAATTCTGCAAAACTGTAGAGCATACTTGAACAATGTGAATTTGACATAAGAGTAGAACATATTATCCAAGGTCCCTAATTCATATTTTGTTCATACATGTTCAAACTATGGCAACGTTTCCATATTTTTCCACAGTTTATAGAGTGTGTACAGAGAGGACCTGAGACTGCACCACATATTCCCAGGCCCTCAGTGGAGGACTTCTTTCTTGCCAGTACCTCCCATGAAGAATGTGGGGCTTAGTTTAGCATTTAAATACAACTAAAACTTCTATGTAACTCAGGGAGATAACAAAGTTAATTTATTACAGCACATTTATAAAGTCCTAGGAGTTGCCTGAATAATAATAATTGGTGAGTCCGTTTTGTGTTTTTCCAGCCTTTGCTTAGGGAGCAACTTTCGAAGTAAATGATGATGCCAGATTTGGAAGAATTCTAGAGGCATGTGTTTTGGGAGCAGCATGGATGAGAATCAGAGTGGATCTGCAGACTGCAGGACATTACAAGTATGTATTGAGCACAAGAATATAAAAGGTCAGAAAGACAGTAAAATCCTGTGATATATTCCTTTTTTAAAAGAGAAATATAAATACATGACTTAGCCACTGTCAAAGGGTAGTCATAAACAACAACAAACCATACATTTTCAAAAGAAGTCCATTCCCCTGTTTTCCTTTTGAAATGCTTAATGAAAAGCTACACAAAAAATTTCTGTGGATTAAGGATTCTGGAATAAGCAAGAGGCAGGAACAGAAGTCCACGTGCTCTGTCTTTACTGGCTTTCATTGTTTTGGTTTCAAGCTAAGCAGCAAAATGTTCCTGCCAAGTGAATATGCATGTGCATGGGATGTTTTCTGCTTTGTTTCACTCAGGTGTTTGAAGAAATTTCCTGGTTTGTATCAGTTGTACATCATTTTAGTGTAAGAGAAAACACACCCCTTGGAACAATTAAGGACTTGCAACTTATCATTAGAATGAGTAATAAGCTGCAGTGTCTATTTAGAATTGGTTTTTTAGAAATTAATTACTGAGATGTCACAAAATGCTTCACTGTTTTCTAATAATTAAAAACTACAGTTCCACAATTCATCAGTGAGAAATTTGTCAGGCCAATATATTTATCATTTATCACTTTAGAAAGGGGTCCACAAACTTTTTCTATAAAGAGCCAGATAGCAAATATTTTAGACTATGAGCCTTTGTAGCATGCAAGCAGCCAGAGACAATAAGTAAATGAATGAGTGTGTCTATGTTTGAATAAAACATTATGTATTACATGCATTATGTATTACATTTCGTAGAATTTTAACATGTCTTAATATCCCATTCTTCCTTTGATTGTTTTTTAAAACCATATGAAAATGCAAAAATCATGTTTAGCTTTGAGTTGTAAGCCAGATTTGGTGCAAGTGCTATAGTTTGCTGACTCTGTTTTAGAATATAAGACTATTATTATTTTTACTAAGATGCCTGAGTATTATTTTAAAGAGTAATGCATTTTTTTCCAACTCAAAATTATTTTATAATTCTGGTCCAATGATTCCTATTTTTCAAATGCATTGTTTGGGCTGTTGGAAGACTGCAGGATGTGGGCTAGCTGAGTGGTGTGAGGTTGGACAAATTAAACTCTGACTGTGTTCCTCTCATTATGTTTTAATTCTGTTCATCAGTAAAAGAAACTCATGCCATTGCCTCACTTGTTGCAATGAATAAATTGGTATAATTTTACAATGGGACAACTGCGTGGATTCTTTTGCTGCCTGAAGACCTGAGTGTTGGGCTCTTCTTCATAAAAGTTTCCATGACAATCTGGCCTGAGAGAATGACAGGTTTGCCCTCATGGGGAATTTCTCATTAAGGAAGCTTTTCTTTTACTAGGAAGCTTTATGGAAGGTTAATAATAGGTCAAACAGAAAGGAACAAATAGGACCTTTTCATCAGCCATACCTTATACCCACCTTGGCCTGAAAGAGAGCTTGTTTCCTCCTGTGTGTGGTGATGGGGTGATGTTCAGAAGCTGGGAGTTTAGGGAGGACCACCATGCGACCTTGGGGTCCTTGCTTCCTTGTGTAACTAAGAGACTCAGACACAGGCATGTGTTATTAATACATGGGCTAAGCCAAGAATTGTAGGTCCCTAGCTTTGCTTATTGAAAGGCAGTGTGTGAAGTCTTCAAGAAAGTGGGCTCTGGGCACAACTAACTGTGTCTTTAGCTGGTTCTGCTATTTACTAGCTGTGTGCCCTTCACTTCTCTGTGCCTCAGTTTCCTCATCTGTAGAAGTGGTATGATAATAATGATTTTCCTTTCACAGGGTTGTTGTGGGGACAAAGTACATTAATATATGTAATACATCTTAGAAAAGCACCTGGCACATGGCACTGATAAATGATAGCTATTGGGATAATTTTCATTCTTTTTGGCCTTGAAAGTAACATTTGAAAACTCTTATTTAAAAGATTTTCTTTCAGATATAATCACTATGACAATATCCTTTCATCTCTTCTTTCTCATCCATATCACTCCTTTATTCTACTGATGTATATCTTCCAGTCACCTCAGCCACCCTGTCCTAATATTCATTTTGGATTCTGACCGTTGTTTTCTGCCCACTCACTACATTTTGTTTTACACTCAGCAATCTCCTGGACCTAAATTGACAAACACTTGGATCGTATATAAAAGGGAAGCCCCGTTCATTAGGTGTAACCTAATATGTTGTCATGTAGCTATGGTATAGCCCAGGCTGGATTTGGTTACAAATCTATAGGTAATTCAAGGCAGATTTGTAGTAAGCTGCTCACCCACCTACCCAGAGCTGAGAAGCTGAAAAGATGGAGCCCAGTTGGGAAAACTAGTAGTGTTCTGAGCATAGGCTTTATGGCTCATCATGCTTTAGTAGGGCTTCCCAGGGGCATAGTGGAATGTTCTGAGGACCTTCAATAAATACATTTGTGCTTGACTATGTATGTTGGGTTTGTTTCCCTTTCCTGCCAACTGCTCTCTGGCTGGAGAGAGAAAAAGCCTTAAACATTGCTGCACACTATTTTAAATCCAGCTTAAGCTGTTTTATCTTTCCTCTTGGGCCTGTTCTGCCTGTGCTCTCTAGAACAGGGCAGGGGTGTGAACAGCTATTGAGGGAAGCTTTTATTTTTGTTAATTACTAACCTGGATTTGTCTACTCCTATTTTCTTGGAATGAAAGTGAGATGCTATTTTTTGTCTACTCAATGTAGGATTTTTTTTTCTGAGAGGATATATAAGTTATGGACAAAAGCAATTCTAAAACAGTTTAATATGCTTGAATAAAGTAAGGTCACATTGAGGAAGACCACCTGCAGATAAAGGGGCATTGCATAATACTTATGTGAAGTCTTTGGGTTTTGCTCTTTGGGGTAACTATAAAACCCAGTTCTCAGCCCTGTAAGAAACAATGTTTGCGTGGAATACCTGCTAATTCCTTAAAACAAAACAAAACACACACAGGTCTAGTATTTAATCTCATAATTCTTCACTCCTTAGGTATCCCATCCTATAAGACATCCATATGAGGCACCCTCTTTGACTTCAAAAGGTATTTTGTGTAGGCAAGAAACACCCAGAGCATAAAGAGGAATGAGGCTTTGCTCCAGATATATTTTTATTTGATTGAAACAATTCATCTGAACGACATTTGCTGTGTATTAATCACTTATGTTTAGGCTTACGTAGAGTGTACATTTGTTTAGTAATGCATTTTTATCCAGCATGTGAGATTCCTATTGTGTGCAAAGGGCAAAACTAAGCCACATGCTTGGACAACAAGGCATGCAAATGCCTGATTCTGTCATTCAGTCCAAAGGTGAAGTATTTCTATCTCTGCAGTGTTTTTACTGTAGATTTTCTGGTGTACAACTAGTAATGCCTATCATAAATCTGTTTATTTTTCTAAGAGAAAAATAAAAAAGAAAACTAGCATTTTTAGTGCTTTCTGGATGCCAGGCATTGTATGTATACATAACTTTATTTATTCCTCACGTTAGGCCTTGAGCATAGGTATTATTCCCATATTATAGAGTGAAAACTGAGGTTGGGAATAAAATAGTGTATTAGTTCGTTCTCATGCTGCTAATAAAGACATACCCAAGACTGAGTAATTTATAAAGAAAAAGAGGTTTAATGGACTCAGTTTCACATGGCTGGGGAGACCTCACAATCATGGTAGAAAGTAAAGGAGGAACAAAGCCACGTCTTACATGGTGGTAGGCAAGAGAGCTTGTGTAGGGTAACTTCCCTTTATAAAACCATCAGATCTCATGAGACTTATTCACTCTCATGAGAACAGCACAGGAAAGATCTGCCCCCATGAGGTTACCTCCCACCTGGTCCCTCCCACAACATGTGGGAATTATGGGGGCTACAATTTAAGATGAGATTTGGGTGGGGACACAGCCAAACTATATCAAATAGCTTGCCTAAAGGCCACACAGCTGGTAGGTTGTACAGAGACAGGGTTCATAACAAGATCTGTCTCTTTTCACTAACCCAAGTCACCTCTCTTCAATCAGAGATGATCTTTGTTGACCATCTAGCAGAAAATGCTCACTTGGGAAAGAGAAAAGTGTTTTCTAAGTGAATTTAACTTTTTTTTTTTTTGGTTATAGAAATAGGTAGAAAAAGTATGCTACTTTTCAGATTTTAAGAAAGCAAAAATGTGAAGTTTGAATTACTGAGAAATAGGCACAGTTACTTGATTAAACTGTGTGTATATGTCTACATCCAGAGAATTAAACATTTAAAATGATTGCACTACATAATTAATCAAATCCACAATCTGTATCAAAGTAAGGTATAATTTAATAAGCACAATGTAGACTGAAAAATGAATAGCTAACTGTTTGGTTGCTAATATTAGTGTAATAATTATAGTTTAAAGAGTATTGCCCGTGATGGAATAAGAACTCAGGTTTTTGCAAATGCTTAAGAGCACCCTCAAGTTGCTGCTTCAAAGCAGAGACAAAATAGTCTTCATTTTTCTGCCAGAATCTCCTTTAAGCTCAGATGACCAAATCTACAAAGGAGAAAATGGGGAGATTTTGCTGTTCTAAAAAGGCTTCCTGATATCCTTGTGAGGAAACTTGTAAAAGACATATAAATTCTTCTAAAATAGGTTATCTGTGGGCTATCTTAATATTGCACAAAAGTCTTTCATTTTTCTTTTGTCTAGAAATGGTAATAACTTCTCTATATAGGTTTTTGAAAGAGTCAAATGGTACGTAAACGTGCTTTGGAAAGGTTAAAGTGTTATTCATATATGATATGATTTCAATCTATGTCCCCACCAAATCTCATGTTGACATGTAATCCCCAGTGTTGGAGATGGGGCATGTGGAAGGTGATTGGATCATGGGGTGGTCCCTCATGAATGGTTTAGCACCATCTCCTGGTGCTGTCCTCATGATAGTGAGTTCTCATGAGATCTGGTTGTTTAAAAGTGTGCAGCACCTCCCCTTTTGCTCTCTCTTGCTCTTGCTTGGGCCGTGTAAGATGTGCCTGCTTCCTCTTCACTTTCTACCATGATTGTAAGTTTCCTGAGGTCTCCCCAGAAGCAGAAGGTGCTATGCTTCCTTTATAGCCTACAGAACTGTGAGCCAATTAAACCTCTTTTCTTTATAAATTACCTAGTCACAGGTATTTCTTTATAGCAGTGTGAGAACAAACTAATACAATATTGAATGTTAAGTACATGCAAACAGTATTTTCCAGTATACTTTCCCCTTGTAATTCAGTCTGCCCCTAACCTCCCACCTTTTCTTTTGTTGCCCTAGGGAAAAATGGAAGAATGCCACCTAACAGAGGGGAAGGATAAAGACGGGAGATAGGTCTTGTCAATCAAAAGAGAGAAGTTGAAAAAACTTCACATTTTAGGTGGCAAAGGGGAAGGAGAAAATGGGAGGAAGGAAAGAAGAGAGGGAGGGAGGGAGAAGGGCAAGAACTCAGGACTAGTGTACTGACTCCATGCATTGTGATGAAAATTCCCATAGGGTAAGTAGAAACATCCAGAAAGGTTTTAGGAGAACTTGGAATTCCCTGTCTTCTGAAATGGAGAATGAAAGCCTATAAGGCCACATGACTCTACACTAAATGGAAACATTAGAGCAGTTTTTGAGGGAAGAATCTACGTAGATGGTTCTAAGATAACATTTCTAGTTGCCCAGGGCCTGGGCAAAGCATGCATAGAATCTAGAAATCTTCCTGAATAAAAGGGAGGAGGCTCAAACATTTCAGAGAACTGGTGAACTAGAATAGGACCAATAATACTCTAACACCCATTAGATGAACATCAGAAAGTCAGATAATACCAACTATTGGTGAGGAAGTTGGAAAACTCTCTTGTACTGTTAGTGGAAGTCTGACCTAGAACAGCAATTGTGGGGAGTAATCTGGCAGCCCTTAGAGAAACCAGGTCATATACATGGACACCCAGTATTCCCACTGCTGGGTTTACACCCTAGAGCCACTCTGACACAAGACTATAAGGAACATGTATTAGTATATTTATTGGTTCTCTATTTGGGAAGGCAGAAAGTTGGAAGAAATTGTCCATCACTGGTGGAAAGGAATAGTTAATTGTGCGACACACACAGATGCATACTCTGTCTGTCTGTCTGTCTGTCTGTCTATCTATCTATCTATCTATCTATCTATCTATCTATCTATCTGTCTATCTATAGATCTATATCTCCAAGATCTAGCCATGTTGCTTTATGTACATCTGGATAATTAATTCAGAATGGTACATAGGTATATATACATATATATAATAAATGTTTCATCTTGCAGGCACTTGAGATGAAAGAAATCTATGAATGGTGCATAGATTTCTATATATCTACATAGCATATATATATAATATATAAATATATATAAAATCTTTATACCATTCAGAATCAATTATCTAGATGTGCCTAAAGCGACATGGATAGATCTTCCTTAGTCCACTGATTCAAATATCAATCTCTTATGGAAAACCCTCAAAGACATATCTAGAAATAATGCTTTACTACCTGTCTGAATATCCCTTAATCCAGTCAAGCTGATACCTAAAATGAACAATCACTATACCTAAATACACTTATGTTTATAAACATTAGAGTGGATGCCTGGCAGTGGTTAAGTGGAGGGGAGATGTGAGCAGAGGGAGGGGAGATGTGAGTGGGAAGTGGGAGTTAGGAAGAGAAGAGGGGAAAGCAATAAAGTTAATAAAACATGACATATATCTTATGAAATTGGATGGTGATGTACCATGAACTAAGAGATGTAATCCACTCAACTCTGAACCTTAGGTTAAAAAAAAAAAGAAAGCAATGGTTGGTATATCCGAATCATGGTGAATGCATAGGTGTTGTATTGTGATGACTATCTTCAGGAGATCCTCTGCCTTATAAGGGTGACCCTTCAGGAGTAAGAGTAAGCTACTAATCCGTATGACATAGACAGATGATTTCAGGACCAGGATGGAATTTGGTAAATTGCTCGTTATTTAGTTCTCCAATGCCCTGAAAGATAAAACATTTACCCCTTGAGATTAACTTTTCACTGGCCGATCAAATTCAATGTACTGTTTATGTTCTCTGTAACAGGAATTTTAAAGTATATAAATTTTTAAGTAAGAGTCTGATATCCAAAAAGATACATTACTTTGATCTGAAGTAATTTGAAGTTCAACTGGGTGAAATATTGCCACTATTTAAGCTACTTATTTATAAAATATGGATCCTGTTAATCATATTGATAGTGTGAAGTTGGAACTCTCTCTGATGACAAGAGATGGAAGGCAAATGTTCTTAAAATACTACCCTCCATGGTCTTCATTATTCACCAGCTGCTTGTTGACCAGCTACTTTACCTTTCTAAACTGGGTTTCCTCATCTACAAAATGATTGGGTTAGGTTATCACTCCCTTCAAGCTCTAAAAATGATATGATTTTGCAGTAACAAAACCAAAAAGGGTAATCATGTTCCAGTAAATAGAAAGTCCTCTCTGCTGTACAGTCTATCAAGATTGTCTCAGAGACAGGAGAGAAGTTGACTAGCACTGACTTCAAAGATGTGGGTGAGTCAAATTCTATTTCCACACTGTTATATTTGAGTAATCTAGTGCTTGTCAGAATTAGGCATTTTTTAAAAATTCCAGTGTACAAAAATATCTACTTCTAATTATTTTTAAGGATAGAATTTGAGCAATGGATCTGATGCTGGTACCTCAGTATAATCCCATCATCAGAGTCAATGATTCTGGGTAGCATTAGAAGTAAAATTAGTAGCACAAGTTTCTTTGGGTGCTTCCAGTACAAAAATATCTTGGGTGGTGTGCAAGATGGCCCTGTAATATAATGATAATAGCTAATAATTTACACCACTGGTACAGACACTGTGCTAGATGCTTTCCAAATATTAACTTGATTCATTTTCACAACCACCTCATGAAATAGGTACTATGATTATCCCCTTTTACAGAGGAGATAAATGAAGAATGGAGATGTTAGGCAACTTGCTTAAGGATACATTGCCAGAAACTGGGAGAAATGGGATTTGAATCCAGGCTGTCTAACTCAAGAGTCCTTGCTTTTAACCACTAGGCCTATTATCTCTCTCATATGTGGTGAAGCTCAGTTTTGCATCAAGATTTTAATATTATACTACATATTTTTCTGGACTGTATGTTTTGAATAATGTTCTCATTACTCCACTCATAGCCAATTCTTGGAGGAAGATAGTCAGAAAAAAACCTATTGACTTTTTCCCCTTATTCTGGGTCTTCCTTCAACACTGACTCTTATAGTAATAGTGGTATCTAATATTTATTTGGCTTGTATTCTGTACCAGGCTGAGTGTTCTATGTTTGTTAACTTGTTCATTCCTTCTGACCCACATGAGTTGTGCATGATGATCAGTCCATCCTGCTGATGAGGAGGCTGAGGCTTACGGAGGTTCTGCATTTTGCTCATGGTCATATAAGTCTAGTGAACACCCAAAGGAGCAGCGTCTGGCACCAGAGCCTGCTTCTCCCTTGCGGGATTGCTTCTAAGATGCTTAACATCTCCATCCCTAAAGCAAGAGCGTTGTTAGGATGTCTTGTTATGTAATGTCTAGTTCTAATTCTTTATGAGTCTATTATTCATATGAGTCATGGCTCTCCACTTAATAATGGCTGAAGTAGAATTGCAAACCAGGCTAAAAATTTGGTGCCTTTGTCTCTTGTTAGCTTTGGTAAATCCCAAATCTTGAGCATATTAAGGAACAAAACAAAATAATACATAGAAAACTTGATTTTTATTCATTTTTCTGGAAACTTTTTTAAATCAAGCATTGCTATTATTTATATTATACAGGCTTTAATTTCATTAATAAAGTATTTTCTAAATAAAATTTTCTTTTAAAAAGACACTGTTTTATGTTAGGGGAGGATTTGTAGGGTTAAACCAGATGAAGTTTTGCTGGTATTCAAATCTTTAAAAACGAATTCTAAAAATTGACCCTGAATTTCTAAAGCCCTTGAAGCAAACTTTCTTAGTGAAAAGTATCAGGAGAGAGACTGAGGTAGAAGAAAAGGCATGACTAATTGTTGGGGAACATTTCTAAACCCTTGAAAAGAAGTAGAAGAGTGGGAGAGGAAGTGGGGGGATGTGACCCAGATGTCTTGTTTATGTTTCCTTATCATGAGTCTTCTTGCTAAAAGTGAAGTGTTGGTAAAGTGGTTTTAGTCTGCCAGAGAGACTCCTGGCCTTGGTCCAAACCTAACTGAAATATTATCAGAAATACATTCTTTACTATGTATAGCACTGGCAAGTTCTTCTAATGAGATCCACACATTGTAGCTAATTAGGCAGGATAATCCTGGGCTCCCTTGGGCTGGGAGGAACATGCCCTTTTCACTATCTGTCATGCAGGGGTTATCCACCAAATGTGGCTTTGTGTGCATGTCCAGAAGACTGATGCCAAAGTTTTATTTTGTGAGACAGAAATAAGTACCATTATGTGTTGGTGAGCCTCAAAAAGACCATCTAGCTTTTGAACTCTTATTTGGGGAACAAAAAGAGATTTAAATCTCATTTATTCTTGAGCAAAACTATAATATATTTAAAATTATGTATCTAAATTATTTAAAATAACTGAGTGTTCAGCATGGCTACAAGAAAAACCTTGATAGAATATGCCTCTGGAAGGAGGCTGCACAGGCAATTTTAGGAAAAATGAGACAATGGACGATTAATAGGACAAAAAGAAAAGTTGATAGAAGTGTCTGTGTAGAGGAGGTAACAAGATCATAACAAGTTCACAATGGGCACAAATTCATAGAATGTCTCTAATCGATGTGGTGAAATACTCAAGGTCCTAGGTATACTTTAAAATGTCAGGTGTGCAATGTCTTTTATTTATATAGTGCTTATTTCTAAGCAACCCTATGAGTTTATTAAGAATTAAGATTAGTCTTTACAAAAGTCAAATTGGCTAGGAAAGCAACACTTCTGTTTAGAAGTGAGAAAGCTAGGATATGGAGTGTTTGCATTATTTTCTCACAATCATGTTATTGGACTATGTTAAAAATAGGAAGAAAGAAACCGTTTACTCCTACTTTCTCTTTTCTCACTACTCTCAATACTTCACTTTTATACCAGATGTGTGGCTTTTTCCCACACCAAGCAATTTTCCAACACCAGCTGGTTGTCCTACAGTTCAATTTAATTCTATCACTAACTGAAGTTAGCACAGATCTCACAGGTTAAGGGCTCAGTCTCACAAGACTGCCTCCTACTTCAGACGTCAACTGAAAGTCTAGGTTGTTAACCTGTGCTTCTATTGAAAGTCTCGCAACTCCCTTCTTGGGTTCAATAATTTGCTAGAGTGGCTCACAGAACTCAGGAAAGTGTTTTACTTACTATCTCTAATTTATTATAAAAGGCTACAACTCAGGAACAGCCCGATGGAAGAGATGCATAGAGCAACATATGGAGGAAGAGGCATGAAGCTTCCATGCCCTCCCCAGGCTTGCCACTCTCCATGTGTTCAGTCAACTGCAAATTCTCTCTCTTTTTTTTTATGGAGACTTCATTATGTAGGCCAATGATTAAATCATTGGCCATTAGTGATAAATTTATCCTGCAGCCCCCGAGGTAGAACTGAAAATTCCAATTCTCTAATCACAAGGTTGGTTACTCTGGTAACCAGCTCCCATCCTGAGGCTATCCCAGAGCCCCACTCACTAGTTTTCTCATTAGCATACCAAACGATGCTTTTGACATAAGAGATTCCAAGGGTTTTAGGAACTATGTGCCAGGAAACTGGAAGAAGATATATATATTATATATATATATCACAGTTTCACAGACTGTAACCCAGGACTTCTTCAGCTTACTGATTAAGAAGGTGATGTTTCTCATCTTTACCAAATTTCAGCTGTGCACTTCCCTTTGGCTGGAATCATAAAACTTTGTGTTCTGAAAGGATATCTTGTTGAGCCTTGATATAGTTGGGCTCTGTGTCCCCACCCAAATCCCACCCTGAATTATAATCCCCATAATTCCCATATATCAAGGGAGAGACCAGGTGGGGGTAATTGGATCACGGGGCAGTTTCCCCCATACTGTACTCATGATAATGAGTGAGTCTTATGAGAGCTGATGGTTTCATAAGTGTCTGGCATTTTCCCTGCTTGCACTCACTTCATCCTGCCACCTGTGAAGAAGGTGCCTGCTTCTCTTTTGCTTTCCACCATGATTCTAAGTTTCCTGAGCCCTCCCTAGTCATGCAGAACTGTGAGTCAATTAAACCTCTTTCATTTATAAATTACCCAGTCTCTGGCATTTCTTCATAGCAATGTGAGAATGGACTAATACAGTAAATTTGTACCAGGAGTGGCGTGCTGCTACATAGATACCAAAAAATGTGGAAGCAAATTTGCAACTGGGTAACAGGCAGAGGTTGAAACAGTTTGGAGGGCTCAAAAGAAGGCAGGAAAATGTGGGAAAGTTTGGAACTTCCTAGAGAGTTGCTGAATGGCTTTGACCAAAATGCTGATAGTGATATGGACAATGAAGTCCAACCTGAGGTGGTCTCAGATGGAGATGAGGAACTTTTTGGGAATGGGAGTGAAGGTGACTCTTGCTGTGTTTTAGCAAAGAGACTGGTAGCATTTTGCCTCTGTCCTAGAGATCTGTGGAACTTTGAACTTGAGAGAGATGATTTAGCGTATCTGGTGGAAGAAATCTAAGCAGCAAAGCATTCAAGAAGTGACATGGGTGCCTTTAAAAGCATTCAGTTTTATGCATTAACAAAGAGATGGTTTAGAATTGGAACCTATATTTAAAAGGGATGCAGAACATAAAAGTTTAGAAAATTTGCAGGCTGACAATGGAATAGAAAAGGAAAATCAATTTTCTGAGAAGAAATTCAAGCCAGCTGCAGAAATTTGCATAATGAGGAGTCAAATGTTGATCACCAAGATGATGGAGAAAATGTCTCTAGGGCATGTCAGAGGTCTTCATTGCAGCCCCTCCCATCACAGGCCTAGAGGCCTAGGAAGGAAAAAATGGTTTTGTGGGCCAGGCCCAGGCCCAGGGCCTTGCTGCTTTGTGTAGTCTCAGAACTTGGTGCCCTGCATCCCAGCCATGGCTACAAGTGGCCAACGTACAACTCAGGCTGTTGCTTCAGAGGGTACAAGTCCCAAGCCTTGGCAGCTTACACGTGGTGTTGTGCAAGCAGGTGCATAGAAGTCAAGAATTGAGGTTTGAGAACCTCTGCCTAGATTTCAGAGGATGTATGGAAATGCCTGGATGTCCAGGTAGAAGTTTGCTTTAGGGGTGGAGCACTCATGGAGAACCTCTGGTAGGGCAATACAGAAGGGAAATGTGGGGTTGGACCCTCCACATGAGGTCCCCACTGGGAAAATGCCTAATGGAGCTGTGAGAAGAGGGCCACCGTCCCCCAGATGCCAGAATGGTAGATCCACCAACAGCTTGCACCGTGCACCTGGAAAAGCTGCAGACACTCAATAACACCCTGTGAAAACAGCCTGGAGTGGGGCTGTACCCTGCAAAGCAACAGGGGCAGCGATGTCCAAGACCATGGGAACCCACCTCTTGCATCAGTGTGACCTGGATGTAAGGCATAGAGTCAAAGGAGATCATTTTGGAGCTTTTAAGATTTAATGACTGCCCCACCTGGTTTCAGACTTGCATGGGGCCTGTAGCCCCTTTGTTTTGGCCAATTTCTCTCATTTGGAAAAGGAACATTTATCCAATGCCTGTACTTTCATTGTGTCTTGGAAGTAACTAACTTGTTTTTGATTTTACAGGCACATAGGTGGAAGGGACTTGCCTTGTGTCAGATGAGACTTTGGACTGTAGACTTCTGAGTTAATATTGAAATGAGTTAGGACTTTGGGGGACTATTGGGTAGGGCATGATTATGTTTTGAAATGTGAGGACATGAGATCTTGGAGGGACCAGGGGCAGAATGATATGGTTTGACTGTGTCTCCACCTAATCTAACCTTGAATTATAATCCCCATAATCCCCACATGTCAAGAGTGGGACCAGGTAGAGGTAATTGGATCATGGGGGCAGTTTCCCCCATGTTGTTCTCATGACAATGAGTGAGTCTCATGAGATCTGATGCTTTTATAAGTGTCTGGCACTTCTCCTGCTTGTACTCACTCCATCCTTCCACCCTGTGAAGAAGGTACCTACTTCTCCTTTGCATTCCACCATGGTTGTAGGTTTCCTGAGGCCTGCCCAGCCATGCAGCACTGTGAGTCAACTAAACCTCTTTCCTTTATAAATTAGCCAGTCTCAGGTATTTTGTCATAGTAGTGTGAGAACAGACTAATACAAGCCTTTTGATTGAATCCTCCCTATTTACCCTTTTCCACGTTTTGAGTATCTCCAATGATGACACAGTTGAGTAGTAATGCTTTGTCTTAGTCTGTTTTGTGTTGTGATATGATTTGGATGTTTGTTCCCTCTGAATCTCATGTTGAAATGTCATCCTCAATGTTGGAGGTGAGGCCTGGGGGAGGTATTTGGGTCATGGGGCAGATCCCTCATGAATGGCTTGGTGTCCTCCCCACAGTAGTTAACACAAGAGCTAGTTGTTTAAAAGAGCCTGGCATCTCCCTTGCTTCCTCTGTCACTATGTGGCATACTGGCTCTCCCTTCAATTTCTGCCATGAATAAAAGCTTCCTGAGGCATCACCAGAAGCTGAGCAGATGCCAGTGCCATGCTTGTACAGCCTGCAGAACCATAAGCCAAATAAACCTCTTTTTAAAATAAATTACCTAGTCTCAGGTATTGCTTTATAGCCATGCAAAACAGACTAACACATGTTGCTATAAAGGAATACCTAAGGCTGGATAATTTCTAAAGAAGAGGTTTATTTGGCTCACAGTTCTGCAGGCTGCACAAGAAACATGGCAACATCTGCTTCTGGTGACAGCCTCAGGCTGCTTCCACTAATGGTGGAAGGGGAGTGTGAACCTGTGTGTGCAGAGATCACATGGCGAGAGAGGAAGCCAGATAGGAAGCAGGTGTCAGGCTCTTTTTAACATCGGCTGTTTTGGGAACTAATAAAGCAAGAACTCACTCATTACTTTGAGGATGGCACTGAGCCATTCATGAGGGATCTGCCCCCTGACACAAACATCTCTCATTAAGCCCCACCTCCAACATTGGGGATCAGATTTCAACATGAGATTTGGAGGAGACAAGTACCCAAACTATAGCACACTTCATTACCCATCCCCTGCAAAAAAAGGAGCTGGGAGAAAAGCCCAAGGATTGTCTCAAAGTAATTCTCTTAAAGATAATGGCAGCAAAATTCTTCCCTCACATTAGCTATATCTAATGTTCAGACAGTGTGACTTTTGACTAAGGCTAAGGCTCTTAGACAATTACCGCACTTATTTCTTAAGTACTTTTTATGCATATACTACCTCATTTGATAAAAGGCATGGCTAGGATGTCCTTCTTTACCTATAGTTATCCTTGTAGGTATCATGATCATCTTGTACCACTGGAAATGTACTTTGGTTTTCCTTTGGCCTCGAGCAGCTCAGTTTTTAAGAAGATTGAGATGGTGCCCTTGAAGTCTTGAAGGCCTTGGGCTCCTTTTAGACAGGAAATAACTGCTTCCATTCCTGGCATGATCTCATGTTAAGAAACCCAGTTCACTTGGTATTTTCTGAAGATTGTTTCTATCCATGGCAAAATTAGGTCTGTTCCACAATGTAAAAACAATCAAACTTGAAGGGCATGTGGTGGAACCTGCCTTCACCCAGAACGTTTTGAAATGCAGTGAGCAGTCACTGAGTCCAGAAAACTCACTGAGTTGCTTCTTTGTGAGTCTTTGGAGACAATGGAGCTGCACTGCTCAATGGTGCCCTTTCTGTGCTCTCTGGGATTCCTGGAATCCAGTACAGGAGAACATTGTAAAATGGCAGGAGGCATGCCTCTTACTCCTTGAAAAGGACCCAACACTAGTTGACTGTCTAAAAAAACAGACGGGGTGGAGGATTTCCAAGGTGTCAAATCTAGGTGAAACTTACTTCTTGCAGGGATAAAATTGTGAACCCTGGTGATATCTTTCCAGAGTTGCTGGAGCTTTTGGGGGAGGAAAATAATATTTATCCTTTCAAAGTCACTCTCTATCACAGGAGAACCAATGGGAAATCTATCATTGGCATGGGGCTTTTTAAAATGGATCTGCTAGGGATGCACATAAATGGAGTTCTAAAGTCTTGGTCAGTTTTTGAGACCACCCCACTTCCTACTTTTGCCTCTCCAAATTACAGAAGATTCTGATAAATTAACATGTTGCCTCTTGTGAGTCATATGTTTGCATTTTAACATGGTTATCCTGGAGATAGTATCTTCACCCAGACAAGTGAATCCTGATGAGAATTTCAGCTAATGGGGCAGATCAGAGGGGCAGACATTTTGAGGGTGAATGTGCTTTGTGGACAGGCTCAAATCAATCCAAATGGATGGGTAATTATAATTTATAGTGTGCCATCACTTGCCAAAGTTACTTCTGGGAGTCTCTCTGCTGTGGAGTCCATAGAGTCCTGTGAATCAGAAAAAATCAGCAAAAGGCCTTAGCTCCAGTGGAGGTTGCCTACCTCCACCTGTGCCAGGGTCTGGATGACAGGGAGTAAATGTAAACCCTGATCCGTGGGTGCCATTCCTTCCTGGGAGACTGGCCTTCTGTAAGGGAGGAGCGTAGGCCTAAAAAGACCCTCACACCATAAAGTACCACATGGGAGGGAGGATAGCAGATCTGTGGAAAGGGAGAAGGCCATCTACTCACCCTCCTCCCCAGGAAGAGCCTGCAGAGCATAGGAAAGAGTACTCATTTATCCTAGCCCTGGATATGCTGCAACTTGGCTAAGTGGCCTTGCTGAATCCCAGTCAGTAGCTGAAGGATCAAAGTGCTTCTTGGAGGCCTACTCAAGACCAGACAGTTCCTCAGAACAGTATTGGCAATTTCTTTTACTGTGATGGGTAACTCCAGCTTTGAAAACAATTGAAAATAAATAATTCTGGAGATCATATATGGTAAAGAACATTAAGGCTATTGTTTAAGGCTACTATTTATTCATGTCTAATCCAGATCTAAGAACACTTGTAGAAAACCTAGGCTCTGAATGGCTGAGTTAAATGTGCTGTTCAGCATGAGTCAGTATTAGGATCTTAAATTTTATAATCTCAAACTGGTGATTTTTTAAAAAGAAATTTTTAAATTATAAAAGTAATTTACACCAATTATTTAAAACATAAAAAAAAACACTCAGTTCTGGGATTCAGAGATTCTCTTTCTTAATTCTATGTATTAGTAACTTATTTATTTTATAATGATAGAGATTATGCTCATGTTATATATACTTAAAATTCTGTTTCTTTTACTTATTACTAAATCAGAAATGTTTTCTGTTGTTATTAAACATTACTTGAGATTATGCCATTTACAGATTACATAGTATTTCATTGCATAGATATATTATAATTTATTTAAGCAATCCTTTATGGTGGCAGCTCAAATTACCTTGACTTCTCATGCAACTGCTTTCTGCTGGTGTGCCCTCAAATTTTATGAGATGTTGTTAGAAGCTATATAGGCCTATTGTGATAGTTAATTTTATGTGTCAGCTTGGCTAGCTAGATTCTGGTGCCCAGTTGTTTGGTCAAATACTAGTGTAGATGTTTCTGTGAAGGTATTTTGTAGATGTGATTAACATTTACAATCAGTTGAATGTAAGTAAAGGAGATTACTCTGGATAACGTGGGTGGGCCTCTTTCAATCAGTTGAAGGCCTTAAAAGCGAAAAACTGAAGTTTCCTGGAGAAAAACGAAATCTTCCCCAAGACTATAACACAGAAATTCTGCCGGAGTTTCCAAACTTCTGGTCTGCCTTACAAATTTCAGACTCACAGCTACATCATGAACTCTTACTCGAGTTTCCAGTCTGCAGTACTGCCTTGCACATTTTGACTCCACAATGGCATGGACCAATTCCTTGAAGTATATCTCCCATTGGATTTATTTCTTTGGAGAACCATGATTGATATACCTACAAAATCTAGCTGTCATCACATTTGCCTTGAGGATGTCATCAGAAACCTTCTCTATCACCTCAGTTAGAGTACTCACAAGAAGTCTCACATACAATTTTCTTAAAGATTAGTGGCAGGGAAATATTTGCTTCCACTGAAGTACTAGTATATTTCCTATTCACTGATATTGAGAATTACTTGACTATCCTACACCTCTTAATTCAGTTGGGAAGAAGCATGGTGCTTAGCCACAGTGACTATGTGGGTTGAATTATATTCTTTATTCCTGGTACAACTTGTCACTTCATTAAAATTTTCCTCTACAGTTTTCTCTACTCTTATCTGTAAAATGTCTCAATTCTTTGTGGAAAAGGATAAGGTATAAAGGCTAGGTTCCATCTTTTGTTTTTCTTTCTTTGGTTTTAGGGTAAATTTTCCCTCTCCTGTATGGCTGAATAAAAATTATATTTACTTTTTGCCCTCTTCCTAAAAACTTGGGGAAAATCATTAAACAAAATCTGTTCTCTTTTCTTCTGCTTGTATGCAAAAATATTATATGCTGCTATAGTAATGGCTTCCTACTGAGTCATACCCAGCAAGGCCTACTCTTGGCTTACACCCTGGGAAGGCCATCGGACCAGGCTTTTGAAGTTGGCTAGACCTGGTAGGTGGATAAACCTAGAGACTGGAAAGCAGAATATTGGGTAGGCTTAATTGACTCAAGTAACTGTATGTATTAGAAAGATTTGCTCAATAATTTTTCCTGGTACAATCCCCATTTTTTAGTGTGAATGCCTGTTTCAATAAAAGTCATTTCGTTGTTAGTGTCAAAATTTTCTGCATAAAAATCTAGTCCTATGGTGGCCATTGGCAGCTTAGTAAGATTCAGATGATGTACAAGCCACCATGAAGATGTAAAATTTTTAGACATGCAGTAACAGTCCCCAAATCCAGCACCACAAAATATCAGCAAACCCCAGGTCCACTTTTTGCTTCTAGTAGGTACTTTTGATTTATAGATACATTAAAATTACATAGGAAATACAAATATCTAAGGTAAAAGGCATATGACAGAGACTATTTTACCTGTCTGGGAATGTTTTATACCTTGATGAGAATAAGATGCTGCAGCCTGGCACATTTGGAATTCCAGAAGGGAAAGAGAGCCAGGCAGTCCCTAAAGAAATATGTATCGAACAGAATAATCTCCAATGACTGAAGAATTTGGCTAGTATGGTATGTCAGGAAACAGAATCCTCTTATTTTCTTCTTCTGGGAGTGCAAAGTGTAGAGAAATGTAATATCCTTTGTAAAAATATTTCTGTATTTATTGTTCATTCTCCCAAATGGCTATTCTCCCAAAAGGTAAACATAGTTTGAGTCCCAGAACTTGGATTTAGTTGTAGAGTTCCTCTAAATACCACTTGTCTGATGTTTCTTTAATATGGAGATTAAACGCAAACATGAAATTAGCTTCCTTGGAACATTCACTTTGAACCTAGCTTTTCTGCGACTGAGGAGATGATCTTTTGAACTCATGATGCCTTGCCACATTGGCAGTGCGTTCAGTGCTTGGATATGGGCCAACCTTGCTTAGCTCTTTTTCTTTATTTAGCTTGCTCAATATTATTGGCAGGTTGCTTCCACCAAAACCTGTATTCTTCAAGTAGGTTCAATATCTTTCATGGGAAGATATGCTAACTGGACGGAAAGACTAAAGAGCCAATTATAATAGCAGCAGCAGAAGCTGGATTGTTTTTGTTTCATTGAGCATGTAAGGGAATCCTGTGCAGGCCAATATATAGAGCCTGTGATGTAACTTTTAAAGTAAAATGTGACTGAGTAATTGTTCAAATAAATAGTGTCCCTTTTCTGGATGGTCTTGGAGGACCCCTTTAGATCATTTCAGATCTTCTAATAAGTTTTGTAAGCTGGTGACTAATGTTATCATCCTCCCCTTAAAAGGGAGAACTTAGTTTTAGGGTGAGCATGGCCCTTTCCCTCTATTTTAGCAAGTATATAAAAATAATTGAATTTTCATAATTTTTTACCACTTTGAGGAACTCAGGCTAATTGCTGGAATAGCCCTCTAAGTTAAACCACCTATTTGATGCATTTACTAAAATGTAAGGACTGAAAAATTCAAGAATCTTAACTTGTCATTTTGGTAGCATTGCTCACTGAAAAACAAAGAATTATTTGCTAATGAGGAACATTTATTTTTGTTGATTGTTTTCAGTGCAGACTTTTTTTAAGGGCTGGCAGAGATTGGGAATACCACTGACTAGACACAGGAAATGCTCTTTCATTTGCACATCACAAATACTTTTTTTTTTTTTTTTGAGATGGAGTCTTGCTCTGTCCCTCAGGCTGGAGTGCAGTGGTGCGATTTCGGCTCAATGCAAGCTCCACCTCCCGGGTTCATGCCATTCTCCTGCCTCAGCCTCCTCAGTAGCTGGGATTACAGGCACCTGCCACCACGCCCGGCAAATTTTTTTGTATTTTTTAGTAGAGACGGGGTTTCACCGTGTTAGCGAGCATGGTCTCCATCTCCTGACCTGGTGATCGACCCGCCTTGGCCTCCCAAAGTGCTGGGATTACAGGCGTGAGCCAGTGCGCCCGGCCCACAAATACATTTTATGATAATCTAGCTGTATAAGAAAAGATTTATGAATTCAAAAAGGGTCTTTATACTACATTTTTGAGTGTTATATATAGTCCTCTTTTTAAGTGACCACAGCATACAATACTGTAAGCCTAATAAATTACAGGAATACTTTATGTTAGCCATTCTCTGTCCTCAAAATTAAAGTGCCGTGTGTTAGATGGTGAGGAATCAAAGTGCTATCCAGCCTTATTAGTCAATGAAAGAGAGCAAAGCCACAAAGATAGAAGCAGTGGGGGTAAAGTTGGGGACTATGGGAAAAATTCCATGGCTCAAGAAGGGTAGAAGAAAACTAGGGTAGCCAATAGCAGAGAAAAGTTGCTTGGTTGCTGCTACACAGAAAATGTGAACTGTTAAGAGATGCTATATCATCAGTTAGTGTTCAATTGTTTGATTTTAATGACTGGTATTTTAATTGACTTAGATAAAAAATGTTCAGACTAGCATTTAAAAATATTCATTCGTTTGTTCATTCTTTAGAGACAACGTCTTGCTCTGTCACTCAGGCTGGAGTGCAGTGGCACAATCATAACTCACTGTAGCCTCAAACTCTTAGATCCTCCAGCCCCAGCTGCCCAAGTAGCTTAGGACTACAGGCATTCACCACCACACCCAGCTAATCTTTAAGTTTTTTGTAGAGATGGGTCTTATTCTCTTGCCCAGGCTGGTCTTCAACTCCTGGCCTCAAGCAGTTCTCCTGCCTTAGCCTCCCAAAGTGCTGGGATTACAAGCGTGAGCTACCACGCCTGGCCCAGACTGGCATATTGTTTCTCCTATCCCCTGACATTTATGATAAAAAGCAATGGTAAATTAGTAAGAAAATAATTTTAGAGATAACTTTATGAAAAATTTAAAAAGATTCTCCTGCATAGTCTTTAGAAATACTCATTTAAGTATCAGATTTTATTTTGAATCTACATATTATGTTTTATTATTCAAAATTTTTTTACATTTGACTAATTTGCTTGAATAAATGCTTGATCAGTGAATCAAAATATCCTATTTTGGCAGATTGGGCAGAATAAGTGATAACAAATCTTGATTTCGCAAGGATAACATTTTATGGCTGTGAACAAGACAGCTGTCTTCTAAGAATCATTGTTTTATATTGGTCTTATTGGTAGCTATCACTTATTTGGTGTTTGCTCTATGCATAGCATACTATACACATTATTTTATGAAATCATAGTAACTCACAGAGGCTCACAGAGTTTAGGTAAATGCTACAGTTATATTGTAAGTAAGAGGCAGATTGGATTGGGACCAGGTAGGCCTGGCACCATATTCTATGTTCATTATCACTATAGTACTCTCTGTCTACCAATTTTCATTGTAGACATATTCTTGAAATCTTCTACTACTTTTCTTTATGATGCTTTGGCTACATGTCAGGTGCTAATGCTGAAACAAGCAGGACGTTTTCTTCTTGTCTTCCCTGAAAGTCCTCTTGGTTGTTCTGTGTTTGGCGGTACCAACTGTTTGTTCGTGGAGTCCCTGAGGAGGCTTTGATCTGAGAACTCTGTTGAAAGGTCTTGGGTATACTCTCAGCCTCTGCCTTCTGACTTTGTAATAGTGTCTGGAAGGGGTAGCAACATCTCAGGGTCATCCCTGCTGGAAAGAGGTATTCTGAACGGAGTAGAATTGAGGAGCCTTCTCTCCCACATCCTTCACCTTGCTGGCTGGCATAGTTTTCTCTGAGCCTTGGAAATCCTGGAACAATCTTGTTTAGCTGGCTCCCAGAAGCATTCCAGATGAAGGAGTATGCAGGATGTTTGAATTACATAGTAGGAATTGGAGAAAGAGAGAAATCCCTGCTCTAACCTTGAGCCATGGTACAGTTACACACCATAAGAATTGCCCACAAGGTAAAGGGACAGAAAAAAAAAAACAAAACCTTTGAGGGTTTTTCCATTTTGTGGAGACATACTCTCTACCCCTTGTTTCTTTTTATAAGGAGATATTAAGGTGGGATAGAGGCTTGTAAAAAAAAAATGCTTGGCAATGTGGCTGGCATATGCTTTGGAATCTGGAGAAATCTTGCATAATACAGCTAATTTTTATGGCATAATGAATTTTCTATTGGTCTGGATAGAGGCATTCTGACAGTGGGAATCAGCAAAAGGGAAATTCTTCATGCAATACATTAGCAATACTGTTTGACATAGACCCTCCTCCCTTCCTTTCTCTCCTTCATTTCCCTCTGCCACCTTTCTTTTTTCTTTTTTTCTTTTCTTTTCTTTCTTTCTTTTTTTTTTTTTGAGACAGAGTCTTGCTCTGTTGCTCAGGCTGGAGTGCAGTGGCATGATCTCGGCTCACTGCAAGCTCCGCTCCTGGGTTCACGCCATTCTCCTGCCTCAGCCTCTCTAGTAGCTGGGACTACAGGTGGTTGCCACCACACTTGGCTAATTTTTTGTATTTTTTAATAGAGGCGAGGTTTCACTGTGTTAGCCAGAATGGTCTCCATCTCCTGAACTCGTGATCCACCTGCCTCGGCCTCCCAAAGTGCTGGGATTATAGACGTGAGCCATCGTGCCCAGCCTTGCCACCTTTCTTTTAAATTAAGCACCTACTGTATATGAGTTAGTGCTGGTCACCAGAAATATAAAGGTAAGTCAGATATGGATCTTACCGATTAATATAATATGTTAGTAATTTCTCTCTCTCTCTCTCTATATATATATATATATACCCTAATTAATATAATAAGAGAAAATGGATATGAAGTAAGTGCAAATATGATGCTAAAGGAATTCACCTTTATTTATGTATTCATGAATGGGCGTTTGTTTAGGGATGCTAGGGACTGATGCTTATTGGGCCAGTGCTGGAGGTACAGCTGTGGCTGACCTCAGAGAGCTTAAAGTTCAGTCAAGGAGAAAGACCTGTAAACTGGCATTTACCATACAGAATGGTCAGTGCTAAACCATATTCTTTAACAAATCATTTTCATTGCCTATTAAAATGCCAGACATTCCTTAAGAGCAATTGAGATGAATTCATGGAAAAGGTCTCATTTGAGCTGGATTTTGAAGGGTGGATTTGAACACAGAGATAGGAGGAGAAAAACATTCACATTTGAGAGTGGAGGGGGAGTGAGGGTAAGCATTTGAGAATTTAGGAGGAAAATAGTAATAGTAGCAATGACAGCAAACCTCATATGTTTATACTCAGCCTATGCTTTATTAACTCAAGTGTTCCTCCATTTTGCATATGAGAAAATTGATGCCCAGAGAGTTTAAATGACTTGCCCAAAGCCACACAGCTACCAAGAGGTCAATCTGGGATTCAAACATGCCAGTCTAGCTCTCAGGTCTGTGCTCTATATCAACCTTGCTATAAGCAAAGTCAAGAAAGGAAAAAGTTGTGAGGTGGCAAATAGCAAAGATTCAGTATGACCTGCAATTAAGGTTTGCATGTAGGAACCATGGGAAATAAATTGGAAAGGTAGTTGGGACCATATTATAAAAGGCCCTGAGAGTTAGGTTGCATTTATTTCCTTTGGCAGATAAAGGGGAGCCACTGAAGGTTTTTGAGCAGGGGAGTACTGTGATCTGAGCTGTGCTTCAGAAGATTCAGCCTGAAACACTGTGTAAAATGAGAGGGGACAAGACAGGAAGAGAAGTTGGGAGCTGATTGCAACAGTATGCAGGAAGGAGGTTCAGTGTTAGTATTGAGAGTTATTAAAAAGAGGGAGAAGGTGACAGGGCCTGGGAACTAAGAACACTGAGAACTTGTGTTAACCTTTGACCTATGACAGGCCATGGTCATAAAGGGTTAAATGAATATGCCTGCAGTGGAAATTTCTTGGGCATTAACATTTTCCACTTTTCTTTGGTTGTATCAAATGCCCTTGTGATGGGAGAAAAAGAACAAACATCAAAAGTACCTTTTAACTTCACAATTCTTTCTAAATTTCTTTAAACTTATAGGCTATACTGCTGATTTGCAGACTTCAAAGTACACAGAAGGATCAGGGTCAGATTGAAAAATTATTTCTTACAGTGTAATAAAATATGCATGTAAATCCTATGACTTGCCACTGAAATTATTTATGTGCTAATGTAACTTTGTAACATTAATTGCACAGTTTAGTGCCTTTTCTTTCCCTCTCTGTAGTGTTTTCACTGTAAGTTCTGGTAAATAATTTTGGCCTATTATTTATGTTGTACTTTACAGATTCCATGTGTTGTTTATGGATTCAAAAATGTCAAGTTGTTTTTTGGAGAAATTTTGGCAAGAAGACTAACTGGGGTGTGTTCCTATGGGCAGTGGTTGGGACTTCTGTATCCAACTTGGTGTCAGTTTTATTTTTTTTTTAGTCTTTATTACCTAATGAGAACACCATCTCAATATATTATATTTGTAATAATTTTTCTTGGACGTAACATTATGGTTTTAAAATTCTTTTTCAAATATGTGTGACTCCTTGCCTTCCTCCAATCTGGAGAGACGAAATTGAGATAGAGAATTGAGAATGGAAGTATCTCACAAGAACTTGCTAGTTTTCCTGGTTTTCACATATTTGTGAGATTCCCATTAATAACAATATCAGAATCTTTATGTGTTTGTGGATTAAAATGTTGCTCTTGTTAGAATTGATGACCTTTGGTAATACTAAACATGGACTATTCTGCAGTTTTGGGATATTGGTTGTTTGCAGTTTTCCTCCTAGAGTTGAATGTTGATCTTTAAAAGTTCTTAAGGCACTGGGCTGTATTTAATTCTTACTTATATGATGTCAACATGGTAGTTTTTAATAGTATCTTTGACTTTTCCAGAGGTTAGAGGCAGTAGTGTGAAATGGTTAAAAAAAACAGGCTTTGGATTTTCCAGTGCTGCTCAAATTTGAATGTGTGTGTAAATCACTGGGGGATCTTTTTAAAGGGAAGACTATGAACATTAGGTCTGGGATGGGGCCTGAAATTTGGGATTTCTAATCAGATAGTCTATGGACCACACTTTGAGTAGCACAGTCTAGGTCCCAGTCCTTGTGTATATTGCTTCCTAACTGTGTGACCTTGAGCAAATCATTTAATGATTGCTTTCCTCTGTTGCCACATGCTATGAGGAAGCTGTAAAGATAAAGTGGGAAAACCTATGCAAAGAGCCTGGCACATTGAAAGTGTTTAATAAAGTAAATGATACCAACTATTATTTACTATTTGCCTTTATAGGTAGACTATCATTTTAAGAGCTTGCTGAGATGTCAAAATCGATGCATGGTGACTAAATCTGACTGTGGAACAAAAGCCCTTGGTTGATATTTTTTCTCTTCCATGTGTTACTGTGGGACCACAGACAGGTCATATCATCTCCTTTTTATGGATTTTATTTGCAAAATAAGAAGATTGGGCTAGAAATTTGTGAAGCTTCTTTTAACTTGAATCTTTGATTCTATAACCATTCAATGGAGTGCAGTATACTATATTTCATAGTGTGTACTTGCATATATATTTCATTCTTACTGGAAAAATGGGAAGGCTGCACAAAATAAATAGGTAAAAACTCAAAAATAAAAAGGTTGAGGTAGGATGAGTCATTATCTTGTATTTGTTTCTTCTGCTGGTAAATTTGTTTGATGTGGGTCCAACTTAAAATATCATTAATAATTTATCTCTCTGCCCCCCATAGGTAGGTTATTGTTTTGATAAAGAGTTCTGGAGGTCTGTTGGGGCAGTGGAGTGAAGCTATAGACAATTCTGAAGTATCAAAGGAAAGCTCAATCAGGATATTAGAGAAACCCCTATGTAGCTAAAGAAAAAAAATGGTCTCAGGCCGCTTTGTAAATTATCATATCTGAACCAATATGATAGCTTATAAAATCATTGAGAATGCTCTCCAGTTGCTTACATAATTGTTTAGAGCTTGCCTCCAAAATCCAATCTTAGAGAAAAATCATCCCGCAAATACTCCAATTCCAACTACCAGCACATTTTAAAAATTCTATTAAATTATTTAACATGCTAGAGGTATCAAATATAAGTGGTATCACCAAAGGGAAAAGATCTTTATTAAGAACAGGAATTTGGGAAAACATCTATTATTATATAAGATTTGTTAGTTATCAAAATTTTCTGTAGCTGCATTATCAGCTTTAGGGTATGAACACAACTTTGCTGTGTGACTAGAAATTTGAAAGTGGGAGATGGGAGAGTTGATTTTTATTAATATGGAAATATTCTTGCTCATTTCCAAAAATGTTTTGAAGTACCTGGAAGCTTTGTTAAAAATGCAGCATTGACAAAGAAATGATGAGATGGCTACTGTCACACACTGCCAATAGAAATGCAAATTTGCATGACCTTTTGAGAAGCTACTTGGCAATATTTCTTTTTTTCCCTCATGCTTCACTGAGGTATAATTGACAGATAAGAATTATACATATTTATGGGGTACATGATGATTTGATATCCATATAAATCATGGAAATGTTATCATAATCAAACTAATTAATACATCTATCACCTTACATAGTATGTGTGTGTGTGTGTGTGTGTGTGGGTGGGTGGTGAGAACACTTAAGATCTACTGTCTTAACAAATTTAAAGTATACAGTAAATATTATTAACAATAGTCAACATACTGTACATTAGATCCCCAGAACTTATTCATCTTACAGCTAAAAATTTGTACCCTTTGATGAACATCCCTCCATTCTACCCCAACCCCTACTCTCTGGCAACTACCATTCTATTCTGCTTCTATGAGTTCAACTTTTTTAGATTCCACATGTAAGTCAGATCATACAGTGTTTGTCTGTGTCTGGCTTATTTTACTTAACATAATGTTCTGCAGGTTTATCTATGTTGTTGAAAATGGCAAGATTTCCTTTTTAATGGCTGAATAATATTCTACTGTGTATTTACACACACACACACACATACACACACACAACACATTTTCTTTATCCATTCATCAGTTGACAGACACTTAGATTGTTTCAGTATCTTAGCTTTGTGAATAATGCTGCAGGGAACATGGGAATGCAGAGATCTCTTTGAGATACTGATTTCATTTCCTTTGGATATATTCACAGAACTGGGATTGCTGGATCATATGGTAGCTCAGTTTTTAATTTTTTAAGGAACCTCCATAGTATTTCCCATAATGGCTATACCAATTTATATTCCCACCAGCAGTGTACTAGAGTTCCCTTTCCTCCAAACCCTCACCAATGCTTGTTATATTTTGTCTCTTTGATAATAACTATCCTATTAGGTATGAAATGATATCTCATTGGTGGTTATCGCATTGTGGTTTTGATTTGTATTTCCCTGATAGTGAGTGATGTTGAGTACCTTTTCATATGCTTATTGGCCATTTCTGTGTCTTCTTTGGAAAAATGTTTATTCAGGTTATTTTCCCACTTTTTAATTGGGTTATATTTTTTGCTAATGAATTTCATGAGTTCCTTATATATTTTGGATATTAACTCGTGATTAGATATATGATTTGCAAATATTTTCTCACATTTTATAGGTTGCCTTTTCATTTTGTTGATTTTTTTCCCCTTTTCTGTGCAGAAGCTTTTTAGTTTGATGTAGTCTTACTTGTTGTTTTTGCTTTTGTTGCCTGTGCTTTTTGGGTCATATTCAGAAGATCATTGCCCAGACCAACGTCAAAGAGCTTTTCTCCATGTTTTTTTCTAGGAATTTTATGGTTTCAGGTCTTACATTTAAGTCTTTTAATCAAAATCCATTTCGATTTAATTTTTGTGTATGGCATAAAATAAGAGTCCAGTTTCATTTTTTTGCATTTGGATATACAGTTTCCCCAATACCATCTATTTAAAAAACTATCCTTTGTCCATTATATATCCTTAGTGCCCTTGTCAAAGATTAGTTGACCATAAATGCATGGATTTATTTTTGGGCTCTCTATTCTATTGAAAAGAGACACATTGATCTATTTATCTGTTTTGATTACTATAGCTTTGTAATACAATTTGAAATCAGGAAATGTGATGCCACCAGCTTTGTTTTTAAATTCAAGATTGTTTTGGCTATTTGAGGTCTTTTGTAGTTCCATGAAAATTTTGTGACTTTTTTCTACATCTATGAAAAATGCCATTGGAATTTTGGTAGAGATTGCATGAATCTGTACATCGGCTCTACAAATATTGGTGTTTTCCCCACTGTTGCATTGAATGCTACACTGCAGTGTAATAGGAGATTCCAATTTGAATAGCAGAGATTGATTTTATTTTATTATATATATAAAATAGGGTTTTTTTTGGTGGTCAACTAGCATGCATAAGATATTTTTATAGCGAATCTGCTTTTCCAAATTCTAAGTAACCCACTTTCTCCTTAATTTAATGGCCACACTTTGCTGCCTGCGTTATTTTAATAATATTTTTGAGAAAAAATCTCTGCCTTTCCAGAAGCATTAGAATTAATATGAAATATGGATAAGACTAGAAACCAGTCATATTTAGGCTGGTAAAAAATTAAAATTCTTACTTTTAAGAAGTAATATAGACAATTCTCAGATTATCTGAAACAGAAGCCTAATTAGGATTTTCAATGCCATCCCCATCAAGCTACCAATGACTTTCTTCACAGAATTGGAAAAAACTACTTTCAAGTTCATATGGAACCAAAAAAGAGCCCGCATCGCCAAGTCAATCCTAAGCCAAAAGAACAAAGCTGGAGGCATCACGCTACCTGACTTTAAACTATACTACAAGGCTACAGTAACCAAAACAGCATGGTACTGGTACCACAACAGAGACATAGATCAATGGAACAGAACAGAGCCCTCAGAAATGATGCCGCATAGCTACAACTATCTGATCTTTGACAAACCTGACAAAAACAAGCAATGGGGAAAGGATTCCCTATTTAATAAATGGTGCTGGGAAAACTGGCTAGCCATATGTAGAAAGCTGCAACTGGATCCCTTCCTTACACCTTATACAAAAATTAATTCAAGATGGATTAAAGACTTATATGTTAGACCTAAAACCATTAAAATCCTACAAGAAAACCTAGGCAATACCATTCAGGACATAGGCGTGGACAAGGACTTCATGTCTAAAACACCAAAAGCAATGGCAACAAAAGCCAAAATTGACAAATGGGATCTCATTAAACTAAAGAGCTTCTGCACAGCAAAAGAAACTACCATCAGAGTGAACAGGCAACCTACAGAATGGGAGACAATTTTTGCAACCTACTCATCTGACAAAGGGCTAATATCCAGAATCTACAATGAACTCAAACAAATTTACAAGAAAAAAACAAACAACCCCATCAAAAAGTGGGCAAAGGACATGAACAGACACTTCTCAAAAGAAGACATTTATGCAGCCAAAAAACACATGAAGAAATGCTCATCATCACTGGCCATCAGAGAAATGCAAATCAAAACCACAGTGAGATACCATCTCACACCAGTTAGAATGGCCATCATTAAAAAATCAGGAAACAACAGGTGCTGGAGAGGATGTGGAGAAATAGGAACACTTTTACACTGTTGGTGGGACTGTAAACTAGTTCAACCATTGTGGAAGTCAGTGTGGCGATTCCTCAGGGATCTCGAACTAGAAATACCATTTGACCCAGCCATCCCATTACTGGGTATATACCCAAAGGACTATAAATCATGCTGCTATAAAGACACATGCACACGTATGTTTGTTGAGGCACTATTCACAATAGCAAAGACTTGGAACCAACCCAAATGTCCAACAACGATAGACTGGATTAAGAAAATGTGGCACATAAACACCATGGAATACTATGCAGCCATAAAAAATGATGAGTTCGTGTCCTTTGTAGGGACATGGATGAAACTGGAAAACATCATTCTCAGTAAACTATCGCAAGGACAAAAAACCAAACACCGCATGTTCTCACTCATAGGTGGGAATTGAACAATGAGAACTCATGGACACAGGAAGGGGAACATCACACTCCGGGGACTGTTGTGGGGTGGGGGGAGGGGGGAGGGACAGCATTAGGAGATACACCTAATGCTAAATGACGAGTTAATGGGTGCAGGAAATCAACATGGCACATGGATACATATGTAACAAACCTGCACATTGTGCACATGTACCCTAAAACCTAAAGTGTAATAATAAAAAAAAAATAAATGTTTGATATATATTTCCAAAAAAAAGGATTTTCAGATAATTTCTGCTCTTGTATTTTTTTTCTTCATTCTATGGTCATTATTATACACCCATTAGAAACCATGAGCTAGCCTGGGCTCTGTGAATATAAAAATAAAGAACATATATGGTGCCCATTCTTGTGAATCCTGGTCTGGTAGGAAAGCTGACAGATAGACAATTACAATAACAGTGAGATAAGTGGTGGGGTAGACAAAGAAGCACAGATCCTCTGAGAGTGCAGAGTAGGGGCTTATGTCCCAGAGAAGGTGATGCTGGAACTATGTCCTAAGGATATAGGGAATTATCCAAGCCAGAGGCATTCTGAGTATGGCATGTGCAGACAGAGGTGGGAGAAAACATAGACCCTGAATTGTCTTTCAACACCTGTTTTCCCCTCTTCCATTTTGGAACTAAACTCTCCAAGTTTTAGCTGAACATAGGGATATCCAGCTAGAGATTACAGTTTCCAGTCTAGTTTTAAGATTAGTTATGGCTTATGAGATATGAGCAAAAGTGATGTGGGCTGCCAATTTCCTTCTGGAATGTTAGGTGAAAAACATCTGTCTGCTATGAATCACAGTATTTTGGCTTTTTTGTTATAGCAGCATATTTAACAGTGCCATGCTAGGATGGTTGGATCATCATCCTGAAACCTTTGGGGACCCTTTGAAAGATTCTGATGTGTTTGCTGGAGTTCACAGCTGACTATGACTTTTTTCTGAGGTAAGTATTTTATAGAACTTAAGAATCTCAGATAGTCGTCAACAAAATACTAGCAAACCAAATTCGACCACATATTAAAAGGATCATTCACCATGATTTTCCCCAGAGATGCAAGGATGGTTCACCATATACACATCTAGAAATGTGATACACCACAATAATAGAATGAAGGACAAAAACCAGTCATATGATCGTCTCATTAGATGGAAAAAACGCATTTGACAAATTCAACATTCTTTCATGATAAAAACTCTCAACAATTAGGTATTGAAGGAATATATCTCAATATAATAAAGGTCATATGTGACAAGTACACGACTAACATCATACTTAATGGTGAAAAGTTTAAAGTTTTTCTTCTAAGATCAGGAACAAGACGATACCCATTCTCATCACATCTATTCAACATAATATTGGAAGTCCTTGCCAGAACAATTAGGCAAGGAAAAAAAGGCATCCAAATTGGAAAGGAATAATTGAAATAATTGCAATTTGCTGATAACATGATCTTATATATAGGAAATCCTAACAACTCCACAAAAAAGTTAGAACTAATAAATGAATAGAGTTAAGTTGCAGCATATAAAATAAAGCAAAAATCAGTAGCATTTCTATGCACTAACAACAAACGATCCAAAAAAGAAATCAAGAAAGCAATAGCTGCAAAAGATACTTAGGAATAAATTCAACCAAGGAGATGAAAGATCGGTAAACTGAAAAATATAAAACTTTGATTAAAAAATTGAAGATGACACAAATAAATGGAAAGATATTTTGTGTCCATGGATTGAAAGAATTAATGTTTAAAAATGTCCATACTAGCCAAAGTGATATACAGATTCAATGAAATCCCTATCAAAATTCCAATGCTACTTTTCACAGATATAGAAAAAACAATCCTAAAATTCATATGGAACTATAAAAGCCCCCAAAGAGCTAAGGCCATCTTGACCAAAAAGAACAAAGCTGGAGGCATGAGACTACCTGACTTCAAACTATATTACAAAGGTATAGTAATTTAAAAAGCAAGATATAGGCATGAAAATAGACACACCGACCAATGTAACAGAAGAGAGAGCCCAAAATGAACCCATGCATTTATGGTTAACTTATTTTTGCCAGTGGTATCAAGAATAAATTATGAGAAAAGGACAGTCACTTCAATAAAGGGTGCTGGGAAAACTGGATATCTACAGGCAGAGAAATGAAATTAGACCCTTATCTCATACCATATACAAAAATCAACTCAAAATATATTAAAGAGTTAAACATCAGACTTGAAACTGTAAAAGTTTTGGAAGAAAGCATAAGGGAAAATATATACAACGTTGGTCTAGGCAATGATTTTTTGGGTTTGACCACAAAAGCTCAGGCAAGAAAAACAAAAATAGACAAATAGAATTACATCAAACTAAAAAGCTTCTGCACAGCAAAGGAAACAATTAATAGAGTGAAGAGGCAACTTACGGATTTGGAGAAAATATTTGCAAACCATACATCTGATAAGGGGTTAATATCCAAAATATATAAGGAGCTCAAACAACTCAATAGCAATAAAACAAATAACCTGATTTAAAAAAAAAACAAAAGTGCTGAATAGGCATTTCTTAAAAGATGTCATACAAATGGCTGACAGATATATGAAAAAATTCTCAACATCATTAATCATTGGAGAAACACAAATTAAAACCACAATAAGATATCACCTCACACCTTTCAGGGTCGCTATTATCAAGAAGTGAAATGTAACAAGTGTTGGCAAGGATATGGAAAAAAGAGAACCCTTGTACATTGTGGGTGTGAATATAAGTTAGACATGGAAAAACTGTATGGAGGTTTCTCAAAAAACTAAAAATAGAATTACCATATTATTCAGCAATTTCACTTTGTATATATTCACAGGATTTGAAAGCAGTATGTCAAAGAGGTATCTATATGCCTGTGTTCACTGTAACATTATTCACAATAGCTAAGTTGTGAAATCAACCTAAATGTCCATCATCAGATGAATGGATAAAGAAAATGTGGCATATAACACAAGGGAGTGCTATTTAGCCTTTTAAAAAAGTGGGAACTTCTGTCATTCACAACAACATAAATGAACTTAGAGGACATTATGTTAAGTACAATAAGCCATATACAGAAAGACAAACACCACATGTTCTGACTTACATTTTGAATCTAAAACAATAGAACTGACAGAAGCAGAGAGCAGATTGGTGCTTACCAGAGACTGGGTGGAGGGAATGAGGAGATGTTGGTCAGAGGGTACAGTGTTTCAGGTAGACAAAAGGAGTACATGATAAGTATTTGAAGTAATGGGTTGAAAAAACAAAAGAATCTCAGGTAGGTTTTTAGTATTGCTTACCTTGCAGTTTCAGGCTTGGTATACCTCAGAACCCATATGATTACTGCTGTAGTTTGAATGTGTCCCCCAAAAGTTCATGTGTTGGAAACATGATTGCTAATATAACAGTATTAAGAGGTGTGGCCTATAAGAGGTGATTGAGTCATGAGGGCAGAGCTCTCATGAATGGATTAATGTTTTTATCATGGGAGTTAGTTCTTGAAGGAGTGAGTTGTTATAAAAGTGAGGTTGGCTCTCTCCTATGCTCTCTTTGGCACTCACTTGCTTGCCCTTTCACTTTCTGCTATGTTATGACACAGCATAAACACCCTTGCAGGATGCCAGTATCATGCCGTTGGACTTCCCAGCTTACAGAATCATGAGCTAAATAAACTCCTTTTCTTTATAAATTACCCATTCTGTGATATTGCATTATAGCGGCAGAAAATGGACAAGTCGGTCACTCATTGGCCTATGAGGAGTGTACAATTTTCTGGAGTAAGTAAATGGGGAAGGGTAGGGAAGGAGGGACATAGGGAGAAACCAGGTGAGATGGCTCTTGGGTAACCCTTTCCTCCTGTTGCTCACATATTCCTCACAGAATTTCCAGCTTTGAAAGTCCCAATGCTGGCAGTTCTTCCCAGTGTTCTGAGAAAATGGGAATATGCCTGGTGTGCTGGACTAGTATTTGACCCTGTGTGGGAAGCACCAGCAATCACACTAGGCCCAGGGCCCCCTTCCTCACTGCTTCTACTCTGTCAGGGTTTCCCAGCCCTCCAGAGATTCAGTAGCTGCCACCACTACAAATGGAATATCCTATTCCCCTTGCCAATTCAAACTGGGGATGCTCAGAAGGAACATTATTTAAACCAATTTTTTGAAACCCACAAAATCCTAGGAATAGATGAGCCTACAAGGCATGGATTTCTTATCACAAGATAATTTATTTACATGAGTTTGTTTGATTGGCACCATTTTAAATCATCATGCCTGGATCCTCTCTCCCTTCCCTTAGCTTGGCCTCAGCTGAAAGAAAAGTTCCCTTGCTTGTGCTTTAACATGGTTGATCTGGGCAGGTCTGGAGGAGCTCTGGAGTTCTGTAAAGGAGGTAAGCTGTCCAGGAGGCTGAAGTTCGGAAAAACCAGAATTAATACTCCTTTTACTTAGGATTGTCTCTTATCAGAGTTAATCAATAACGAGACTGAAATTTCACACCAGGGAATGATGTAAAATCAGTAAAAGGTTCAGGAATGGTGGCCTGGGATTTACATTAAGTGGGACTGGTCTTAGCCTCATTGTATATGCCAAAAAAATGCATACATTTTAATTCTAATTGAGTTAAAATACATATAGTTCCATAATGTTATATGTCTTCACATTGTTGTGCAACTGATCTCAAGAACTTTTTCATCTTGCCAGACTGCAACTCTATATCCATAAAACAACAACTCTCCTGTGAAATACATGTATATATTTTAACTGAAATATTTTCCCCCATCTCGTCACTTGGCTACCTCATCTTTCAGGCCTTAATTTAGATGCCACCTTTTCCAGGAAGCCTTCCATGATCATTTCTGTTCAGTGCCCTGAGTGCCCTCTTTTGTATGACTTGTTCTATTTGACTGTAATTATATGTCTAATTTAGACTGTGAGCTCCTCAATGGCTGGTGAGGGGTAAGTCTTATCAATTGTTGTCTCCTCAGAGCTTAGTGCCTGAAAAGGAGGTGCTTCATAAGTAATTGTTAAATTAAAAACCATCTGTAACATGACCAAGACTTACTTTAGACCCAAGTGAAATGAATTGGGATGGAGTTTAGACAGACCACATCTGCCCACAGGGTGTTTGACCATAGTCTGAATGGGTTTCCCAAACCTTCTGTCAACTACTTGTACTTGAGAGGAAAGAGAGGCACCAGGAAAACAAAAACTTCTGAGAATGACCCTGCTTTCAGGAAATGAAATGATAGGAACACAAGTAGTATGTGGGAAGGAAAATAGGATTGGAAATTAGAAGTCCTGAGGTAGAGCACTAGCTTCTCTACTAATTACCTTTGTGATCTTAGACAATTCATGGAACCTCTCTGAATGAAAGTTTCCTCATCTGTAAACTATAGCTAACACAAAACCTGCCACGTTCTGTCACAGAACTCTTGTGAAGTTATGAAAATGCTTTGTGAAGTATAAAACAGCATAGAGGCATTAATTATTAGAACTGTAATATTACAGGGCAAGCAGGATTCCTGGGGGCAGACTCTGGAGACCCCAAGTTCAACTTCACAGATAATTTTTCTTTGGAGACTGAGCTGAGGCTTCAGAACCTGATTCTCTCATAGAGAATGGCCAACTTCATTTTCCTTGACCGCATTTCTTGGCCTTCAGGGAGGCCAAGCAATATGCAAAAGGGATAATATGAGAACAATAAGAAGAATTCCTGTGTAGAAAATTGAGATTTAGAGAAAGCAAGATTGGAGGTCAGGAGAGAAATCATAGGGTGAGTACTGGGGACATGGCTGAGACTTTCTTTTTCAGCCATATGAACCCAGGCAAGTTTGTTCTCTTGGAAACTTTACCAGGTTGGTGTCTTTCTCCAAATGAGCCCCTGTTTCCAAATGCGGTTGTAGTTCAAGACCATTTCAAAAAATCAGAAAACTGTAATAAAAATCTCTTTTTTTTTTTTTTAAGAGTCATCCCATCGGCCTGGATGCTCTGAAGTTTCCAGTCTGCCTTCTCCCTTGTTATAAGAGATATCCACTTAAGGGGTACCATGAAGTTGCTCTAACTTTAAGTTTAGACTTGGAGAAGTTAAAAGCTGTGCAACCTGATCTGAATAGAAATGTGGTCACAAAGCGTAAAGAAAGTAAATGAAAACAGGATTTTAATATTTTAGAAGCCATTTCCTCTGCTGCATTGGAAATTCAAATAGAACAGCACGGGGGCATGGGAATTGGAAGCAGAATATAAAACCTACCAGGACAGAAAAGCAAAACAGATATGCCTCATTTCATTGTCCATCATAAATAATTGTTAATAAACAGCTCAAATATGGGAAACTCTCCTTGTCCTATTTAATCTCAAGGAATAAAAAGCAAACTTAGGAACACAGGTGAAGTTTTGAAACTGGGCAATTTTGGCCTAGTTATTGTGCTGTTAAATGTTTATGTATATGAAACATATTCTTGGAAGATATCTGGAGCCTGTCAGTTACTTCAAATCACTTTCACGTCCACATCTGTTTCCCATTATAAATCTCTTCAGATTTGATTTTTTTCCCTATTGCTCACTTTCTCATTGTAAAACAACTAATATATTTATTTAATTTTACTTCTCCCATGCTTTTTGTTCCTTCTGATGTGTATAAAATGTGGCTACTACCCAGAAACACCCAAATGGAGAAGAGTAATTCTTAACGTTAAAAGATTGGTAAAATCACTTTTCCTTTGATTCAGTAAATAGGGCTGTCAGTTTGGTAGGTGAAAAAGTATATTTGAAATCTGACAAAATGCCAACTTATGACATCAAATTGTGGGCCAGGAACACTCCCATTGAGTGGATCCTCCAGTGACATGTTAGGAATGCATTTGCTGGGAAGGCATTCCACCCAACTCTCATCCCTCAAGGTGATTAATTGCCTGGTGTGTCTGCTTTGTGCTTTGAACTTGAAAAGCCCAATATAAATACAAAGTATCTCAGGATGGGGATGGTGGTGAGGATGCTAATGACAGGATGATAGATAAGAACTTTAGTGAAATATGACTTTAAACACTTAAACAGAATTCAATATTTTTTCTCTCTCTCTCTTTTTTTTTTTGACATAAGGAAATAGTATTTGAATCCATGCAGGAATTCACTGGGTTTGCTTCCAAGATGGCATACTGCTTTACTTCCATTCATAATGATTTTCAGCTTTTCACACACATGGTACATGAATTACCGGTTCTGTGTTCCCATCACTTCGGCTGCCATTAACAACTGGAGAAAAGAATCTATAAAACTGTATAGCCTATACTTATCTCTGAACAGATTTAGTTGGCCACACCTTAAAAGGAATTCCTTCTTTTGAATATATTGTGCAACCAAATGCTTCCCCCCAACCCCACCCCACTGCTTCCTCCTGACTTCCAATCAATTTGGGGCCGAAGGCTGGTGTAATCCATCGTTGACAGATAAGTTTAATGAGCCTGGCTTTGAGCATTTGTAGCTGAGGGACTGCGGATTAGGTTTTATCTTATTTCACATCTTGATTAATAATCTGGGAGGAGGCTTCGACATGGTAATGGAATGAAATTTGCAGTATGAATGAAGCTGGGAGACCCTGCAAAGCAAGAGGAAGCTTAGAAAAGCCAGTGTCAGGTGGGCAGGTGGAAAGGCCTGTGTGAGGTGGCCCCACGGTGCTGTTTGGCAGAGGGGCTGTGGTGGGAGCCAGAAGGCCCGACCCTTTCCTAGTGTTGCCACACTGTATCTGAAGGGCCGCAGCTTGTGTGGCTGCCCAGCACAGAGCTCTTTTGCGATGTGTTACTCACTGCTAGTTCATGCCAATTTTGGGAAAATAATAAGAAACATAGGTTTTCCACATTAAGGAGGAAACCAGACTGCAGCAGTGCTCAAACAGATCTGGAGGCAGCACTTCCTTATGGGGTGGGCTGCTGGGAAGTGTTTCATGAATGGGCTTCACCACCTGCACATGTGGAAACCCTTTGCTTGGTCACCTGAATTAATTCTCTTGGCATATCAAAGTGCTTCTAGAACAGCTCCTCTACTAGGGGAGAAATGCCACCTAAGTCTTCCTCCAACTGGAAGCATTCCCTAATGATCGAAAGAGCTGGATCTCTGTGTTAGAAAAATCCTAACTTGATGTGCTCTCTGGTCTATGTACCCATTTTAATGAATCTAGTAAAGGCTGAGTACTCTGAATCCCCTTCCTGTGGTGATATAAATGCTTTCCCAAGGTTCGAGTTAACCCAGCTGTCTTGCTTTGTGTGAGGAGTACTGGTGGGCCAGTTTAAAGTGAAAATGGGGCTAGAGAGCACACAGTGTGGCTTATTTATTCTTGATTACTTTGCCTGTTGCTTTCCAGTGGTGACTTTCGACAAATGAATAAATTATACTTTTAAAGCAAGAAGGAAATTAGAGTCAAAAATCCTTATTTTATTCCATCTCTGCCTGAACCTGAGGCCTGTAGAGGAGCCTTGCCTTGCCCAGAGTTACCAGGATGGATATAAATGGAGCTGGGATGTGAATAGGTCTCTGCTTCTCATTCCATCCTCTCTCCCTCTACAGAATTCCTGAGCTACCCAGTATTTAGATTGTAGGCCACATGGACATCTATCATGTCCTGGGGAGACTCACTAGATAACATATGGCCTGTGATTAATTTATTGGTCATAGGACCAGGAATTTTAAAGATTTAGGAAGAGTCTTGTGACATACTTTATGGAATTTTAAAAATGTACCAGAAGTGAAGAACATGTTACCTTTTGAGCACTTTGCTCATAGGAAATGTTGCTCTTGAAATTTTCAGAGAAGGCATGGAGAAGGAATCAGGGAAAAAATTTGATTTTTGTAAACTATTTTGAAATTACCTGTCAATTTCAAAGCTATTTATGTATCCCAGTTCTTTGGCTTGGTGAATAAAGGAAACTTCTGTAACATCTGGAAAGATGAAAATGTCAAACAAATTATACTTCTTAATGAACCCATTTTGTTGTCGTTTTAATATCGAGTAACATACTGTTTAACAGTCTCAGTGCATTGTCATTGAAATGATTGGAAGAGAGAAGGCTTTCATATCAAAATTAGCCACTTCAGAGCAAATTGAAAGATAGGGCAAGGGAGGACTCTTGGAAGCAGAAGGAGGAGAAAATATAGTAGAAATAATTCATGGAGACCTGTTATTTTAGTTTTAGCACAGTTTTTATTGTGTGTCTGGCAGATTAACATACTACTACTTATTCATCATAATATTTATCTGTGAAAAAAAGTGATTGAGAGTTTAATTTACTTGAAGGTTGTTATTATGTCTTGGAATGAAGGTATTGGACAAGTATAAATATAAGTGTGATTATTTTTATTATCGTTGGTTTAAACTCCTAACTTCAAAGTCAGTGGTGAAGGAGGGGTTCCTAACACCTAGGAGTTTATGACAGGTCTCTGAAGTATAAATTTTGATTGACCCTAAATATGAAAAACATGTCTTTCCCAGAAGAATAGGTTTGACCTTTTAAAAAGTTTTGTTTTCTAATAAAATAACGCTAGTGTAAGGGATTTTTTTCTAAAAGTATAACTTGCTTGAATTGTGTGAGCTTTGTAAGTTTAAGAGCATGTGGTCAAAGCAGTGTGTACACATAGAAGAACAGAAAAGCCCTACTTAAAGAAAGAAGTAAAATAGTGGGAAAGGAAGCAAAGGAAAAATAAAATCAAGTTGAAATCAAAGGAGGGGTAAAAATGTCAATGGAAAAATAGGAGAGTCCAAATCTTCTTGAATATTTTATAGCAAGCTTTAGAGCAAGCTTGATCACCCAAAGGACACACCGCAGGGATTAGTGTTCGAAAATGAACAACAGATGTTGCATGTCAACAGATAATATCCCAGTGGGTGAAGAGCATTTAGGGTGAAAGAAAGTAAAACACATCGTCAGGTGGTCTCTGGTAGTTTGGGTAAATCTTTGATGAGGAATAAGTTTCTTGTGTAACTGTCAGAGGCTCATTGGAGCAACCCAATGATTTTTCCAGTTAATAGGATTCTAAGTGAATATGCAAGGAAGATTAGTCAGGTAATGGCCACTTATAGAACATCTCTTATAAGTCACTGAACTTTAGCATAAACCCTTCTTTGAAGGAGGCTATAACTGAAAATGACTCTGATTGACAAATGTCGTTGAGCAAGTTGGCTTGAGTAGGGAGGAATTATTCCTCTTTTTAGCACTGAGACCTCCTCAAAAATATTTTTCCTGGTCACTATATTTGTAAGGTGGCTGTATCCTACTTCTTCAGTGATCTTTATTCCATTTCTCCACTTTACTGTCTCCATTTATCATTCTGTGAAACTCTGTACATATTTGTTTCCTCAGTCACTATCTGTCTTTCTTATCAGAATAAAACTCCATGAAGTTAGAGATGACCTTCGTTTTCTTCATCACAATATACCCAATGCCTGGAGTAGTGCCTAGTACATGGTGGGAAGTTCAAAATGCATCCAGTGTTATTTCAGACATAATATTTAATTCTATAACTTGAATTAAGAATCAATATATTAAGTCATTATGGTAAGCAGAAAGATAGAACTCAGGGAGGAGGGAGAAGATGGAAGAGAGCGACAATTTACAATTTGCATATCTTTCATGTTTCTTGACTATGCATTAAGAAAGTATCAAGTCTGGACTGCTGAGTGTAGACAATCTCTGATCAATCTGGATGTCTTTGAGAAACTTGCATCAAAGAACAAGACAACATGGAAATGATGTCTTTATTTCAAGTGAGACCACTGAGCATCAAATATATCTATCAGCTCATTCTTATCCCATCTCTTCCTCTCTCCTGCCCCCAACTTCCCTAAACAAAAATACTGAGGATTACTGTTCTGTTCTTAGAAACTAGGACACTAAGTTTTCTGCCAAAATAATTAATCTATTCTCTCACTTAGTATACATTATTTGATTACATACTAAGTAATGGGGCCTCCCAAAGAGACTAAGACATAGTTTTAACTTTGCATGAACTTTATCATTAATGACTAACAGATCTCTAGCTGGTATTGTGATTGGTGAGATTCCAAGGTTATTGTTCTCAAATGAGAATAATGACTGTATTAGGATCCTCTGGTCTCTAGCTTTATTCCTTTGCTTTGGGACATCAGTGGGAAAGGGAAAGATCTAGAAATGGAATTTATATAACCTACGTTCACTGAAAATAAGACTCAAAAATTAAATAACTGTTTGAAAATGATTGCCATCTTAAATTACTGACAAAAATTTAAAAATCATTAACAAAATTATTCTGCCAAACACTTCATTGAGCTCTGTTCCTCCCATTAATTTAGCGAGCTTGTTTTTTTTCTGTGAGGGGTCAGTTCTGTTCAACAGATTGAGTGCCTACTGTGTGCTAGGCACTGAGGAAGCCAAAATGAGATAGACAAACCCTTGCCCTTAGGAGCTCAAAATCCAGTGGAGGAGACAAACAAACCATAACCCAAAAATACTACAATAGAACAGAAGTCTGTACAATGTCTTGGAGTAGCTCAGAAAAGGGTCGGTTAAATCTCTGAACAATGAATGAGTAAAAAGAATAGGGAGGTGATGCAAGCCAAGGATGCCTACCTTTTTGTGAAGAGGAGCTACTTCAAATCTCTCCTGAATCTGGAGCATGGAAGTGCAGACATCACTCTCGCAGAATGGTTGGCACTGGAGAGCCTGTGAGTTGTTCCAGGTTTGTTTCTCAATCTAAGGATTGAGATCATGGTAGGCTACATGGCTTTAGTATTGGGAGATGAGTCTAGCATATATTTTTTCATAAAGGTAAATTTGTTTTGCTTAAGAAATATCTCTGAGACTATGTCTAGTTTGGTGTTTAAAATATTGTTTCTTTTGCAAAATGATAGCAATGAGAGATTATTGTTGTTTTAATGCATTTATTTGGCAGAGATGTACCCGGGATCAGGAACCAAGGGGGGTCAACAGAAAAGACCACAGGAGTTAAGCAGAAGTGAGATGTTGATTGTGCAGGAAAAGTATCTCTTCAGAGCTGTTTTTAAAATCTTGGTGGTGCATATTTGCACTCTCTCTCTCTCTATGTGTGTGTATGCATGTGTTTTTATGACACTACTGTGTATTGGGCAGTCCAGCCATAAAAATGCAGGGAAGAACCACTGCCTGCTTGGCTGTGAAAAGGTAGAGATGCAGAGGAGAGAGAGCAACAATCTCATTAACAGTCCTTTCAATCAATGGTCCATCAGGGAGGCAGGTGGTGAGGTGAGAAGACGGGGAGGGGAACCTGTAATCAGGTAGAGGAACAGAGATAGAATTTCTCACCTTTTTTCTTCACAAGCCTTGCTAAGGAGCTGCTGCTTTATCCTGTAAACAGATGGGTATGGTTTGAATTTGAGATCTTTCACTCACTAGCCCTCATAGGTGTGCTATGAAAGTGAATTATGACAATCTATATGATAGTTGTTTAGCAGAGTATCTGGCACATAGCAAGTGTTCAATAAATATTACTACTACCACCACTGTTATTATTAAGTAGTTCCATTCATACTAAACCACCATTGCCAATCCAGAAGCAGACACCACCATTAATCAGCTTTGGGGCAATATAAGAAGTAGGACCTGAGTGCTGGAGGGTTTGAGTCATCCCAGTAAGGTCTGGGGATTGCAGCAGAGAAGAAAGAGCAATCCTAAGGACACAAGCAGAGAGGGCAAAGGATTCCTGCAGCTGTTCGGCCAACGGTGTCAGTAAATTGGATTTAAGTTAGGGATGGAGAGAAGCAAACAAAGAGCAGATGCCATTGGAAAAATAAAAATAACTAGGATGACAAAGATATGTAAAAACAAATCAGTCTGTAAATTTATATGGCAGGATTATGAACAGAATCCAAATATCAAACAATTTTATGGTCCAACTATAACCTTCCCTTTGGAATGAAGGTATCATTGCCAGTCCTTGAGGGTTCAGCACACTTTGGATTTAAATTAAATGTATAAATCTCTTTCTTCAGTCGGGAATAACCAGGTTTTGAACATTTTAAGCTAGCTTCTCTGTCTTGCAGCTTTAAAAATGATAATACAAAGTTATGTGTAGTATTGACAATAATATGTAATTATCTTGCTATCTTAATTTGATTTAGAAACAGGTCTAGCAGAGAAAGTAATAAGGTTTCCTTTAAAGGAGAGAGTAGTTAAGATAGGCTAGAGCTGGCTATGTCCATAGTCCCAGCATTCAGAATCCAATGACTAATGCATTTATCAAACATGGAGTGAGCAGTGGGAAATACAGGTAAAGACAGTCTCAAGGCACCTCCCTGTAAAGAGTTTACAATCTGGAGAGTAATGAGACATGAAGAAACAATACAATGTAATGTGGGAAATCGTAAAATAGGGACTAAAATAATATGCTATGGGAGCCCAGGGGAAAAAAATCCCCTAACTTGCACTGGGTTGTCATCAAAGACTTCCACAAAAATAATGCAGCCTAAATCAACTGAACAGGAATTTTCAGAGTAGAATTAAGGACTGAAAGGGTAGGGGGCAAGGTGGGGACAGGTTTTCAGGGTAGAAAGCTGTCTATAGAGAACATGTTACTTTCAGAGAACAAGTATTTCACTGTGACTGGAATAAAGGATACCTCTGGGAAAATGTCAGAAGATGCGATTGGAAAGGTAGGCAGGGGATAGATCACAAGTGGATTTTTATGCCTCAGTAACAAATTTGAATTAATCCTATAGGTGGGTGAGCACTTTGACGAGATGGCATTTTAGAAAGATACTCAGCATTGATGTGGAGACTAGATTCGATTGTTTAGAGACTCAAGGCTGGAGGCTACCACATGGCATACGTGGGACGTCACAAGGGCAGTGGTTAAACTGAGGCAGTGGTTGTGAGAATGGAGAGGAGGAGGGTGATGATCTGGGTATGTGGGGAGTGGTGATGGTGTGGGTTAGGAATGAAGATGGGGTGTTGGATTATATTCTGAATTCTCCCTTAGGAGCTAGGTAGATGAAGATGCCAATCACCAATGTAAAGGATAAAAGACAAGTTAAGGTTTGAAGGGCTTTCTATTTTTCATTTATTTTTTGTTGTTGTTGTTGTTGTTTTTTTTTTTTTTTATTATACTTTAGGGTTTTAGGGTACATGTGCACAATGTGCAGGTTTGTTACATATGTATCCATGTGCCATGTTGATTTCCTGCACCCATTAACTCGTCATTTAGCATTAGGTGTATCTCCTAATGCTGTCCCTCCCCCCTCCCCCCACCCCACAACAGTCCCCGGAGCGTGATGTTCCCCTTCCTGTGTCCATGAGTTCTCATTGTTCAATTCACACCTATGAGTGAGAACATGCGGTGTTTGGTTTTTTGTCCTTGCGATAGTTTACTGAGAATGATGTTTTCCAGTTTCACCCATGTCCCTACAAAGGAGGCATCACGCTACCTGACTTTAAACTATACTACAAGGCTACAGTAACCAAAACAGCATGGTACTGGTACCACAACAGAGACATAGATCAATGGAACAGAACAGAGCCCTCAGAAATGATGTCGCATAGCTACAACTATCTGATCTTTGACAAACCTGACAAAAACAAGAAATGGGGAAAGGATTCCCTATTTAATAAATGGTGCTGGGAAAACTGGCTAGCCATATGTAGAAAGCTGCAACTGGATCCCTTCCTTACACCTTATACAAAAATTAATTCAAGATGGATTAAAGACTTATATGTTAGACCTAAAACCATTAAAATCCTACAAGAAAACCTAGGCAATACCATTCAGGACATAGGCGTGGGCAAGGACTTCATGTCTAAAACACCAAAAGCAATGGCAACAAAAGCCAAAATCGACAAATGGGATCTCATTAAACTAAAGAGCTTCTGCACAGCAAAAGAAACTATCATCAGAGTGAACAGGCAACTTACACAATGGGAGAAAATTTTTGCAACCTACTCATCTGACGAGGGGCTAATATCCAGAATCTACAATGAACTCAAACAAATTTACAAGAAAAAAACAAACAACCCCATCAAAAAGTGGGCAGAGGACATGAACAGACACTTCTCAAAAGAAGACATTTATGCAGCCAAAAAACACATGAAGAAATGCTCCTCATCACTGGCCATCAGAGAAATGCAAATCAAAACCATGGTGAGATACCATCTCACACCAGTTAGAATGGCCATCATTAAAAAATCAGGAAACAACAGGTGCTGGAGAGGATGTGGAGAAATAGGAACACTTTTACACTGTTGGTGGGACTGTAAACTAGTTCAACCATTGTGGAAGTCAGTGTGGCGATTCCTCAGGGATCTCGAACTAGAAATACCATTTGACCCAGCCATCCCATTACTGGGTATATACCCAAAGGACTATAAATCATGCTGCTATAAAGACACATGCACACGTATGTTTATTGCGGCACTATTCACAATAGCAAAGAGTTGGAACCAACCCAAATGTCCAACAACGATAGACTGGATTAAGAAAATGTGGCACATATACACCATGGAATACTATGCAGCCATAAAAAATGATGAATTCGTGTCATTTATTTATTATACTTTAAGTTTTAGGGTACATGTGCACAACGTGCAGATTTGTTACATATAGATACGTGTGCCATGTTGGTGTGCTGCACCCATTAACTCGTCATTTAACATTAGGTATATCTCCTAATGCTATCCCTCCCCGCTCCCCCCACTCCACAACAGGCCCCAGTCTGTGATGTTCCTCTTCCTGTGTCCATGTGTTCTCATTGTTCAGTTCCCACCTATGAGTGAGAACATGCAGCGTTTGGTTTTTTCTCCTTGCGATAGTTTGCTGAGAATGGTTTCCAGCTTCATCCATGTCCCTACAAAGGACATGAACTCATCATTTTTTATGGCTGCATAGTATTCCATGGTGTATATGTGCCACGTTTTCTTAATCCAGTCTATCATTGTTGGACATTTGGATTGGTTCCAAGTCTTTGCTATTGTGAATAGTGCCTCAACAAACATACGTGTGCATGTGTCTTTATAGCAGCCTGATTTATAATCCTTTGGGTATATACCCAGTAATGGGATGGCTGGGTCAAATGGTATTTCTAGTTCTAGATCCCTGAGGAATCGCCACACTGACTTCCACAATGGTTGAACTAGTTTACGGTCCCACCAACAGTGTAAAAGTGTTCCTATTTCTCCACATCCTCTCCAGCACCTGTTGTTTCCCAACTTTTTAATGATGGCCATTCTAACTGGTGTGAGATGGTATCTCATTGTGGTTTTGATTTGCATTTCTCTGATGGCCAGTGATGATGAGCATTTTTTCATGTGTCTTTTGGCTGCATAAATGTCTTCTTTTGAGAAGTGTCTATTCATGTCCTTCACCCACTTGTTGATGGGGTTGTTTGTTTTTTTCTTGTAAATTTGTTTGAGTTCATTGTAGATTCTGGATATCAGCCCTTTGTCAGATGGGTAGATTGCAAAAGTTTTCTCCCATTCTGTAGGTTGCCTGTTCACTCTGATGGTAGTTTCTTTTGCTGTGCAGAAGCTCTTTAGTTTAATTAGATCCCATTTGTCAATTTTGGCTTTTGTTGCCATTGCTTTTGGTGTTTTAGACATGAAGTCCGTGCCCATGCCTGTGTCCTGAATGATACTGCCTAGGTTTTTTTCTAGGGTTTTTGTGGTTTTAGGTCTAACATTTAAATCTTTAATCCATCTTGAATCAATTTTTGTGTAAGATATAAGAAAGGGGTCCAGTTTCAGCCTTCCACATATGGCTAGCCAGTTTTCCCAGCACCATTTATTAAATAGGGAATCCTTTCCCCATTTCTTGTTTTTGTCAGGTTTGTCAAAGATCAGATAGTTGTAGATATGCAGCATTATTTCTGAGGGCTCTGTTCTGTTCCATTGGTCTATATCTCTGTTTTGGTACCAGTACCATGCTGTTTTGGTTACTGTAGCCTTATAGTATAGTTTGAAGTCACGTAGCATGATGCCTCCAGCTGTGTTCTTTTGGCTTAGGATTGACTTGGCGATGCAGGCTCTTTTTTGGTTCCATATGAACTTGAAAGTAGTTTTTTCCAATTCTGTGAAGAAAGTCATTGGTAGCTTGATGGGAATGGCATTGAATCTATAAAGTACCTTGGGCAGTATGGCCATTTTCACGATATTGATTCTTCCTACCCATGAGCATGGAATGTTCTTCCATTTGTTTGTATCCTCTTTTATTTCATTGAGCAGTGGTTTGTAGTTCTCCTTGAAGAGGTCCTTCACATCCCTTGTAAGTTGGATTCCTAGGTATTTTATTCTCTTTGAAGCAATTGTGATGGGAGTTCACTCATGATTTGGCTCTCTGTTTGTCTGTTATTGGTGCGTACGAATGCTTGTGATTTTTGCACATTGATTTTGTATCCTGAGACTTTGCCGAAGTTGCTAATCAGCTTAAGGAGATTTTGGGCTGAGACGATGGGGTTTTCTGGATATACAATCATGTCATCTGCAAACAGGGACAATTTGACTTTCTTTTTTCCTAACTGAATACCCTTTATTTCCTTCTCCTGCCTGATTGCCCTGGGCAGAACTTCCAACACTATGTTGAATAGGAGTGGTGAGAGAGGGCATCCCTGTCTTGTCCCAGTTTTCAAAGGGAATGCTTCCAGTTTTTGCCCATTCAGTATGATATTGGCTGTGGGTTTGTCATAAATGTCTCTTATTATTTTGAGATATGTCCCATCAATACCTAATTTATCGAGAGTTTTTAGCATGAAGTGCTGTTAAATTTTGTCAAAGGCCTTTCCTGCATCTATTGAGGTAATCATGTGGTTTTTGTCTTTGGTTCTGTTTATATGCTGGATTACATTTATTGATTTCCGTATGTTGAACCAGCCTTGCATCCCAGGGATGAAGCCCACTTGATCATGTTGGATAAGCTTTTTGATGTGCTGCTGGATTTGGTTTGCCAGTATTTTACTGAGGATTTTTGCATCGATGTTCATCAGGGATATTGGTCTAAAATTCTCTTTTTTTGTTGTGTCTCTGCCAGGCTTTGGTATGAGGATGATGCTGGCCTCATAAAATGAGTTAGGGAGGATTCCCTCTTTTTCTATTGATTGGAATAGTTTCAGAAGGAATGGTACCAGCCCCTCCTTGTGCTTCTGGTAGAATTTGGCTGTGAATCCTTCTGGTCCTGGACTTTTTTTGGTTGGTAGGCTATTAATTGTTGCCTCAATTTCAGAGCCTGTTTTTGGTCTATTCAGAGATTCTATTCTTCCTGGTTTATTCTTGGGAGAGTGTATGTGTCGAGGAATTTATCCATTTCTTCCAGATTTTCTAGTTTATTTGCATAGAGGTGTTTATATTATTCTCTGATGGTAGTTTGTATTTCTGTGGGATCAGCGGTGATATCCCCTTTATCGTTTTTTATTGCTTCTATTTGATTCTTCTCTCTTTTCTTCTTTATTAGTCTTGCTAGCGGTCTATCAATTTTGTTGATCTTTTCAAAAAACCAGCTTCTGGATTCATTGATTTTTTGAAGGGTTTTTTGTGTCTCTATTTCCTTCAGTTCTGCTCTGATCTTAGTTATTTCTTGCCTTCTGCTAGCTTTTGAATGTGTTTGCTTTTGCTTCTCTAGTTCTTTTAATTGTGATGGTAGGGTGTCAATTTTAGATCTTTCCTGCTTTCTCTTGTGAAGGGCTTTCTTTAAAATACACTCCATTCTCTGAGTTAAAATCAGTGAAAGGATTTTGGGTAATACACTTGCCATGTGCTTCACAATTCCCCATGTCCCAGATTTGTGTTTTTTTCCTCTACTTGGAATGCTGTCCCTCAACCTTCTACAAATTCAAGAGCTACCTATTCTTCTAGATCCAGCACTAATGCCAACTTTCCCAGGAGTCCGTCTCGCATCCTGCAGCAGTCAAAAGTAATTTGCTCAGTGGCTCACTGTCATGTACCAGTTGCATGACCTAACCACCCTCTCTTTCCATTTTGTCATCTGTAAAAAGGGGCTGGTATTAGTATCCACCTTGCAAGCTTATTTATTAAATAAATTCACTTGGGTAAGGCAATTCGAACAGTACCAAGCACATAGAAAGCGCAGTAATGCTGGCTGTTATTGTCATCCTCCCTTCTGGTACTAAACCCTTCCTATATTGTATTATAGTAGTTAATTATGTAAGTGTCTGTGTCCCTGACCAGACTGTCTACTCCTTGAGGGTAGGAATCATCTTCTGAATTTCTTTCAGTACCAAACATAATGCCTTACACACAAATATTTATTGATCCACTGAGCTCTTCTATACTGTTGTTTTGGGCTACAGAGTTTTCTTGTTTATGGCAAACAATACATTTCAACTTATTTTTTTCCCCTCAGGCTTGAAGAATCAGCCCAGTGTTTTAAATAATTTAAGAGGTATAGTTGATGGTTCAGATATGTTGTCATTCATATTTATGGTTTCCTTGATACTGAATACTTGGACAGAAAAGTAACCTCTGATTATTTCATTTTTCAAGTGGGAAACCTGGCCTTCTTTATTACTTGGTTTCCAGGAATGGTGAAAACTGAGGACTATTTGTGATTTTCCAAAGAATATCTATATCTATTTTCTCAGAATTCATAATTTCCTAGTTTTTCTATCTACTTCACTGATACTAAGCTAAGAAAGTGACTTACTATCCAATTGTCCACCTACACAATAATCGTGTGGTCTAATAATTCTAGGCCATATTTTCCCAATTTAATGAAAGTATGTCTTAGTTAAAGTCTTGTTTGTAGTAAGGCTAGTCCATAGCAAATAAAACCCATTGTCATCTAAGTCTAGTCATGGCATGTCTTTTTTATTTATTTATTTTTATTTTTGTTTTTATTTTTTTTTTATGGATCAATGATAATAACTCAATCCTCTATTTGACAAAGAAGAAGGAGAAGGAAGAGGAAGAAAAAGAAAGTGGGATAAAGGATCAGAAAGGGAGGAAAATAGAAAAAATTAGAGTATGACTCCAGGGTAGACCTGTTTTGTTGTTGCAGGGTTGGTTGGTTGGTTGGTTTGTCAGTTGTATTTTTCATATGTTTCGCCATGTTGGCCAGGCTGGTCTCGAACTCCTAGCCTCAAGTGATCAACCCACCTCGGCCTCCCAGAATGCTGGGACTACAGGCGTGAGCCACCACGTCCAGCCCCCGCATTGCGTCTGGCCTCTGTGGTAGACATCCCAGACGGGGCGGCCAGACAGAGGTGCTCCTCACTTCCCAGAAGGGGTTGCCGGGCAGAGGCGCTCCTCACATCCCAGACAATGGGCGGCCGGGCAGAGGCGCTCCTCACTTCCCAGACGGGGCAGCTGGGCAGAGACGCTCCTCACTTCCTAGATGGGGCGGTGGCCGGGCAGAGGTGCTCCTCATTTCCCAGACGGGGCGGCCGGGGAGAGACGCTCCTCACTTCTTCCCACATGGGGTGGCCAGGCAGAGGCGCTCCTCACTTCTTCCCACACGGGGTGGCCGGTCAGAGGTTCTCCTCACTTCTTCCCAGATGGGGTGGCCGGGCAGAGGCGCTCCTCACTTCCCAGACGATGGGCAGCCGGGCAGAGGCGCTCCTCACTTCCCAGACGATGGGCAGCCGGGCAGAGGCGCTCCTCACTTCCCAGACGATGGGCAGCCGGGCAGAGGCGCTCCTCACTTCCCAGACGATGGGCAGCCGGGCAGAGGCGCTCCTCACTTCCCCGACGGGGCGGCCGGGCAGAGGCGCTCCTCACATCCCAGACGGGGCAACTGGGCAGAGGTGCGCGTCACTTCCCAGACGATGGGCGGCTGGGCAGAGGTGCTCCTCACTTCTTCCCAGACGGGGTGGCCAGGCAGAGACGCTCCTCACTTCTTCCCAGACGGGGCAGCTGGGCAGAGGCGCTCCTCACTTCCCAGACAGGGCGGCTGGGCAGAGACGCTCCTCACTTCTTCCCAGACGGGGTGGCCAGGCAGAGGTGCTCCTCACTTCTTCCCACACGGGGACATGTCTTTTTTATAGGTGGTTCCATATAAGAGGTCCAGGTAACCAAAGTTTATAATTCAGATGCCCAAATGATTTTCATTTTAATTACATTGATTAGAAATTATTTAAAATAATGACTCCCTTTTTTTGCTTTCGTAAGCATAGTATCTCCAATATAAGATTACCTTTTATTGATAATTTATTAATGTACAACTTAATTAAATAAGCTTTTATTTAGTACTGTACCACATACTAAATGCTGGGGACCCAAACCTAAATATTTGAGTTCCACCTGCTATGCAGTGCTTTTATTATTGTGGGAGTGACTCTGGGAGATATTGAGCTATATAGGACTGTTTGTCTCTGCACTAATATCTCTTAACTGCTCTACCCTTTTAGATTTTTAGATATACTTTTTTGGAATTTTTCCAGCTTCTCCTCTTCTGTTGTGCTGTGTCAACCACCAAATTGTGCCAGCTGAGAATTGTGGTCTCAAGTCTCTATCCAGATCTTTGATTGTGTGGCCACATGAACACCAGCATGGAGGCATAAGCTTTCCCTCTGAGGGTCTCAGGAAGACCACCAAACATCAGGGGAAACCGAAGCTGAGGTCTACATGCAACAGTCTTTGAAGAGCATGAGAACACACTGAGACCAGCAGAAAGGTATATAAAGCTTGTTAAGTTGAGCAACTCAGATGATCTGTCCAGCTGTGCCTAGCTCCTCTGGATTTAAGGGACCTTCTTTTTCATGGAAAGGAGCTTTTCTGGAGATCAGCCTCTGAAGGTGGAGCCAAGGCCATGATCAGAGGCCTGTGTCAGAAATCATTTCCTGATACTCCTGGCATTCTTCCAGAAACTCCTCTTTCCACTTTCTAATGCTGACATAATTACCTATAGGTTAGAAAATATTTCTATCTGTTCTTGATCGAAATATGTGTGAAGAGTGGGTAGATAGGTTCTAACCCTTGGTCTATGTATTAGGCCGTTCTTGCATTGCTATAAAGAAATACCTGAGACTGCGTGATTTATAAAGAAAAGAGGCTTAATTGTCCACGATTCTGCAGGCTGTACAGGAAGCATGGTGCCGGCATCTACTCAGCTTTGGGGAGGCCTCAAGTAGCTTTCACTCATGGCACAGGGTAAAGCGGGAGCTTGCCTGTCACATGGTGAAAGCAGGAGCAAGAAAGAGAGGTGGGAGCTGCCACATACCTTTAAATAACCAGCTCTTGTGTGAACTCACTATCACGAGGACAGCATCAAGCCATGAGGGATCCACCCCCATGACCCAAACACCCCCCACTAGGCCCCAACTCCAGTACTTGGGATTACATTTCAACATGAGATTTGGAGGGGATAAATGTCCAAACTATATCTGTCTATTTGTAAACTACATGAAATTTAGTCTATTGACTTTATAGTGTCTCTTTATCCTTCTGTATTGCTAGGTTCTTGACTATTTGTGGGGATAGTTGATGTTATCAAATGAGTTATTACAGTCTCTGAAACTGTTATTAAAGAGATTTTTGGCAGTATTTTTCTAGGAATATATGTCAAGTTTTTATGCTTTCATTTTAAAGACATTTTCTTTGTTTTCTAAAGATAAATGTTATTTAACACTATCAGCAACTTCATTTTCCATTTCACTTCTGTAGGAGTTTTTAAAAAAACAGTGATTAGTGGCACTAAAATAGTTATATTAAATGCTCTGAAATGTAGCTCACCAGAGAATGTAGATAAATAATATTTTTCTTAGTAAAATGTGCCGTTTAAACTCCTCTTCCTCTTTCTTTTTTCTTAATCCTTCTCTTTCCATTTCCTCTCTATTAGTACTTGGACTCATTAGACTCAGCTACCTCCTTCCCTTCTGTTCTTTATCTGGTATTTAGTTAACACTTACTATATTCTAGGTGCTCATGGTAGGAACTTATACTCTAGAAGGGAAGGCAATGCACAGAAATTCCATAATAAAACAGAGCATATGTTTAAATGCTATAAGAGTTATAAAATGTGTTAGGAGAGATTCTTCATTAAGGAGAGATGATTCTTGATTGAGTGATCATAACGGTGATTAATTAGCAGAGAACAAGTTTTTAGAAATGTGCGCTCTATGTAAATTTGTTTAAGTTTTTGTAGATTCTGGATGTTAGCCCTTTGTCAGATGGATACATTGCAAAAGTTTTCTCCCATTCTGTAGGTTGCCTGTTCATTCTGATGATAGTTTCTTTTACTGTGCAGAAGGTCTTTAGTTTAATTAGATCCCATTTGTCAATTTTGGCTTCTGTTGCCATTGCTTTTGGTGTGTTAGTCATGAAGTCCTTGCCCATGCCTATGTCCTGAATGGTATTGCCTAGGTTTTCTTCTAGGGTTTTTATGGTTTTCAATTTTACATTGGTCTTTAATTCATCTTGAGTTAATTTTTGTATAAGGTGTAAGGAAGGGGTCCAGTTTCAGTTTTCTGCATATGGCTACCCAGTTTTCCCCATCAAAAAGTGGGCGAAGGATATGAAAAGACACTTCTCAAAAGAAGACATTTATGCGGCCAACAAACATATGAAAAAATGCTCATCATCACTGGTCATTAGAGAAATGCAAATCAAAACCACAATGAGATGCCATGTCACGCCAGTTAAAATGGCAATCATTAAAAAGTCAGGAAACAACAGATGCTAGAGAGGATGTGGAGAAATAGGAATGATTTTACACTGTTGGTAGGAGTGTAAATTAGTTCAACCATTGTGGAAGATAATGTGGTGATTCCTCAAGGATCTAGAACCAGAAATACCATTTGACCCAGCAATCCCATTACTGGGTATATACCCAAAGGATTATAAATCATTCTACTATAAAGACAGATGCACGTGTATGTTTATTGCAGCACTATTCACAATAGCAAAGACTTGGAACCAACCCAAATGCCCATCAATGATAGACTGGATAAAGAAAATGTGGCACATATACACCATGGAATACTATGCAGCCATAAAAAAGGATGAGTTCATGTCTTTTGCAGGGACATGGATGAAGCTGGAAACCATCATTCTCAGCAAACTATCACAGGAACAGAAAACCAAACACTCCATGTTTTCACTCATAAGTGGGAGTTGAACAAGAGAACACATGGACCCAGGGAGGGGAACATCACACACTGGGGCCTGTCGGGGGGTAGGGGGCTAGTGGAGGAATAGCATTAGAAGAAATATCTAATGTAGAAGACAGGTTGATGGGTGCAGCAAACCACCGTGGTACATGTATACATTCTGCATATTCTGCACATGTATCCCAGAACTTAAAGTATAATAAAAAAAATCACTTTCCGATCAACTTATGAGAATCAAACTTTTCATGCTTGTAAAAAAAAGAAATATGCACTCTAAGTTTCTAAAAAGTACGGTTGGGAAACATCAGAATGAGAATGGACAAGTTTGGAGAACAAGGCAAAGGCAGAGTCTGGAGGTGTTTGAAAGTCAGACTAAGGACTGGACACCATCAGCACATCCATTCTGTGCTTCAAATGAGCCTAATATGGTGTTGCTACATGGCTATCATTGGGAACCAGGAGCCATTGAGTTTACTAGATTTGACTGGGGAAAGGATAGAATCTGGGTCGAGGCATGGGCAGAGCAATAGATGCTGTCCCTCTTGACCAGTTGGCCCCTGACTGCACGACTCGATGGGCAGAGCAGCCTGTGAGAAGGCAGATCCAGTTCATCGAGGCCACACCAGTGGTAGAAAGAAGGCAGTTATGGGGTTGGGAGGCCAGTGTGGAACTTTCTGTGGGCTGACACTTGACCCAGATAAGCTCAGAAGTCAGGCCTATCTTTACACCTTTAGGCTTTGCCCTCATTTCTTTCCTCTATGTTCACTGTGAATTTTGCGTCTTTTCTGTCCTTCCTTCTCTCGTCTTTTCTCCATTTTTCTTGCTGTTTTGTTTGCAGTATATTTCCCTGTGCTCTTTCCTCTTCACCTGCCCTCTGCTTGACATGAAAGCCATCTCCCTTCCCTGTCACCTCTTCCCTTTGGCCAGCTCTATCCTGGGTACTTTTCTCTCTTCTCTTTTGGCCTCTGGAGTTTGGAAGTATTCTTCACTATTAGGTGGATGTACCCGTGCAGTTCTACAGACTCATTCTGAGCTACTTTCCTTTCTCTCCTAATCTTACTCAAAAAATTCCTGTCGATGGCCTCAGTCTCATTCTTGATTTTAGTGGCCGCTATTAGCTTTCAGGCCTGGTTAATATCTCTGTCATACAAATTGTAATATGTTCTTAGGGTGTGTCACTGGTTTCCATAGCTTTCACCAGTTCAAGTGCTCTTGCTGTTCTACATGTACAGTAAATGCAACCAAAGAAAACACCAGCTAGATAAACTCTGAAGCAGTGGTACTCTACTGGGTTATTTTGTCCCCCAGGGGACATTTGGCAAAGGCTGGACACTTTTGGTTGTTACAACTGTGGGGAGTGGGGAGGGATGCTGACACCTAATAGGTAGAGGTCAAGGATTTCATGAAAAGTCCTATAATGCACAGGACAGTCCCCACCCTGAAAGAATTGTTCAGCTCAAGATGTCAATATTGCTGAGGTTGAGAAGCCCTGATCCAAAGGTGTTTGTCTTGGAGCTTGCAACTAGGGTGAATATGTAAATAATGAGGGCTAATTAAAAACAAATTAAATTGCAATCACTTAGGAAAAACAATGAGAGAATCTTGAGATGGCACATAGTAAAATGTGCCTGCTTTAATAACAACAAAAATAATTATTTGTGCTTTATTGAGTACTCATTTTCACTTATAAAAATTATATCCATTAGATCTCCCGCCCTTCCCAACAACCTGTGAGTTTGGTATTGGAGATACCTTGCATATAAAGAAACTGAGGCATAGAGAATAAGATGACTCTCATAAGGACCCCAGACAAACATCGATTTTATCCAATGGAAAAAAAACCCCACAGGGCTGTTCTCACAGCTTAACTGGAGCTATAATGGCAGAAAATAAGGGCAGGAACCAAAGCTGCTGTCACAAAGAAAGGACTCTCCCAGTTCTCTATTTGGTATTTAAAAATAGGAGAGAAAATGGCATAGCTTGAATCTGAGATAATGCTTGCCACTTTGTGAATGCTCTTACAGTGCATCGCCTTCGAAACAAATTGGCCCTCGTCTACAAAGGTTTCTTTTTTGTACTCTCGCAAACTCATTTTTAATGGCTTGTGCGGCATCAGTTGTGCCCTTGAGCTGTAATGAAGGGCTCTGCAAGTCACCACAAGCGAGTCAGAAATGAATCTCACGGAGAGGAAAATGCTGGAACGTTAATAGGTTTTAATCTAAGGTAAGCAAACCTACTGAGCCACCACCATATGCTTTATAAAAATCTAAATGTCATGAAATTTTCAGCAGTCTTCCCTTGCCTGCAAATCAGGTTTGGTCCACAGACAGCCAAGTAGGGATCAGAAGGGAAAAATCTCAAATGCGCATAACTGCCCAGGAGCACACCTTGAGGAGTTTACAAGCACCATCCAGGCAAAACAAAGAAATAATTGATGGAGCACAGGAAAAACTGGCGGCTGTGTCGGGCAGGCATCGGAACAGCCTGTGAGTGTGGCAGACATCTTGCAATATATTTGATCCTATCTTCAATACCTTGGGTGGAGAAGGGGTGTTGAAATCTGACGGTCTCTGTTACATGGGGTTTCCCCTTAGGTTTTTATTTAAGTGGAAAAGCAGTGTTTGTATATTTTAATTTATTAGATGGATCCTAGCCAATTTACAGAGTGAGATTTAATTGCTAAACACCCAATTTTAAAGTTCATTTTCTGCAGTGCCTTGGCAGCTTTTGATAGATGTTTGTTCAGAAAATAACAATCTCTGAATATTAAAGTAAAATAAATTGGTTTTTAAACTGGTGAGCCTTTCTGCTTATGTGGGAATTTGGAGGTGTACCTTGAATTTTCCTCCTCTGCCAGGTGGGTGACAATGAAATACAGAGATAGACTCAGGGCCACACCTTCAGGGTCTTTGGGCCAAGGGTCTCCCTTTCAAGGGTCCTTGGGGCCAGCAGATCCTCTTTCAAGTGTCTTGTTAGATGTGTTAATTGCTATAATAACTACAGGGATGTTCCAGATACTTGAGATAGGATCTCTTCTCTCTTATGGAATGCAAAATGTGTCCCCAATTATAATGCAACAGATTCAATTAAGCAAAGTTATAGAAATGTTGAAGCCCTGCAAATGAAAGTTTAAGATTTAGCTGTCTTTCCAAGTTTGCATTAAGACATCTTTGCAAAGCTTACTACTTTATGCAAGCCATGATTCCAAGGATCTTATGGCTTTAATACTCATAATACCTTATGAAGTAGGTACTGTTATCACATCTGTTTTAAAGGAGGAAACAGAGGCACAGGGAGTTTCATTAGTTGGTCCAGGGTCACACAGCTCATAGGGGGCATGAGTACAATTTGAATCCAGGCAGTCTGTCTCTGGAGCCTCTGTGTGTTCCTAACCACTCTGCCATACAACTTCTCAGAGCAAGTAGCATAAATATATCCACTTAATACTGTATTGCAGAAACTGTAGACCTCTTATGTTGAATTTTCTGATTCTCTCAGCCTATGAATAACTTGCAACTATTCACAGTCCAATGGGTAAGTGCACTCTATGATTCTCTATAGATACCTCCTGTCCAGATTGAGCCTCCTCTATATAATGAGAATGTTGGTCCTGCTAATATTTTATAAAAATTGAAGCTACAGATGAGTCTTAGGTCATTGCCAGAAGTTCTACTATCCTGGGACATGGTGGGAGAGTCAGGATAAGGAATAAAACAACATTGAATGTGTCTTTCCTAAAACCTACCAGATTATAAATTTGGGACAGTCACCAGTAGTCTCAGTGACAGATCTCCATCTTGTGGCTTTGGAAAGCAGAAGAAATGGGAGGAGAAAGATGATTCAGAAGGCTTAGGGTAATGCCTCTCACACTTCAGTGTGCTTTTGAATCTCCCAGATATCTTATTAAAATGTAGATTCTTTTTTGTAGGTCTGGGTTGGGGCCAGAAATTCTAAATTTCTAACAAACTTCTAGGGATTGCTGATGCTACTGGCCCATAGACCATATTTGGGGGACAAGGATCTAGAATAGACCAGCATCATCACAGTCACCTGGAAGCTCATTAGAAATGCAGATTCCTGGGTTCTACTCCAGGCCCACTGAATCAGAATCTACATTTCCAAGTGGTTTATATGCACTTTAATTGTTTAAGAAACACGAGTCTAGAGTAGTCTTCTAACCATGAAGATGCACATAACCAATTAGACACACTTGTAGATGAATTGGCTATGGTGGGAGAGAAGATGGAGAGAGTATAAAGTTCCCATTAAAAGTTTCATTCAAGACTTTCAAATGTCTCTTTTCTTTGTGATCACTTGAATAGCTGAAAAAGTCCCTGAAATACCTCATTCAAAGCTTATTTGCAAAAGTCTGGAGAATCTTTTCATTTTAGAGGTGTTATTCAACTCAAATTGTTTCTCCTTTAGGGGTCTATAACTCAACCACTTGAATATTTTAAAATTTAGAAGGACAGGTCTTTCCCACCAATATCTGTCTCTGAATGGCATAGTCCTAAGTTTGAGTTGCCAGCAGAATGGACTGTGGCACTGTCAGCCCAGACTAGGGATGATCATAGATACCTTACCCCACCCAGAGAAGCCATTGGGACTTGCACCCAACCCTGACCCTTCCTGCATCAGTGCCCAGGCCCCTTTGGGGGTGAGTGGAATGCGGTGGAAGTGGCGGAGAGTAAAGCCAGGTTGTCTGGGGGCACCGGGAGACAAGGAACAGTGAGGACTGAGAACCATCCTTGTAGGGTGGAGAGGTAGCAGGAGGCAGGGCTACACCAAGGCTTCAAGCCCACAAACCATGCTCCATTGTCCTGTTGAATTTCACTTACAAAACACAAATTCAAAGATGAAATCAGAGTATTAAACCCTCAGGGCAGGGCTCTTCTGAGCGCAGGGCCCTGTGTAACTGCAGTGGTCATGCTCATGAAGCGGGCACTGACTCTGGACATTGCCTGCTATCTTTGTGTTTTCAGAATTTATTCACTCTTGCTTTTGCTCAGTCTATATGAAAAACTAAATAATGTTTATGCTAATCTGATAGTCCAATGCAGCGATCCTCCAACCCTGGGCCTGGACTAGCAGCATAAGCATCCCTGGAAAACTTATTAGAAATGCAGATTTGGGGTCTCTATCTCAAAGTATGGAAACAGAATCTCTAGGGGATGGAGTCTAATAACCTGTGGCTTTGACAAACCCTCCTGATGATTCTGAAGCATGCCAAAGTTTGAGAGTTTGTTGTTTGTTTTTGCTTTTATAAAATCACAAATTATTTCTGCAGAATTCCCAACAATATTTGGAGGTGACAGTAGCATCAATTTGTGGGCCCCATAGGTATTCCCTACTCTTGCCAGTTTTCTTCCAGTGGGAAAAAAATTTGTTGCAGCACCTGCTGCATGGGACACTTGAGTTGAAGTGTTCCTAATAGTTGCTTGGAGATGGTGGGAGGGCTTACATATTAAAGGAAATTCAGGTATGGGTTAGAGAGACAGAGAACCCTTAGCACAGTGGCTTTGGGCTCCAAGACACCCAACACAAAGAAATCCTAGTTCTCTTTCTAACCAGTTCAGTGGTGAGACCTTAAGGAAATTATTTACTTTTTTCTGATCCCACTGGGAACAGTATCTTCAGCCATAAAATGGAGATAATAATGGTGATATCTACTTCATGGGGTTCTTGTGAGGTTTGACTGAGCTCATGAGTGAAAGTCCTTATCATACTGCTGGCACAACAAATGGAAGCTGTTATTCCGGACATAAAATTATTGTGCACTGATCTAATCATATGATGCACTTATGTATCTATGAATTTTATTGGTAATAATGATTATTTGATATAAATTGAAACATCTTATTTCCATAAAGGTCACTGGAATATATATGTGTTTGTGTATATATGTGTATATATATATATATACACGTATATACACATACACACACATATAAATGTGAATCAGAACAATTCTCTTATGGGATCATTTTTCTTTCCTTTTTTCATATTTTCAATAGATATATCGTGGTTGTAGATATTTTGGAATATATATATATAATATTTTGATGCATGTATACAATGTGCCACGATCAAATCAGGGTAATTGAGATACCTATCACCTCAAACATTGATCTTTTCTTTGTGTTGAGAACATTACAAATTTTTCTCTTCCAGCTATTTTGAAATATACAATAAATTATTGTTAACCGTAATTTTCCTACTATACTGTCAAATACAAGAACATACCCCTTCTGTCAAACTATTTTGTAAACATTAATCAACTTCTCTTCATCATTCCTCCCCCTTCTCTTCCCAGCCTCTGGAATGGATCATTCTACTCTCAACCTCCATGAGATGTACTTTTTAAGCTCCCACATATGAGTGAGAAAAGCGATTTTGTCTTTCTCTGCCTAGCTTATTTTACTTTTTTTCTTTTCTTAGGGGGCTTCCGTAGATTCTACCTGGCTTGCTGGAGGCTTTAGCTTTCTTCTTTCCAGGACTGGAAACTCAGTTCTTCCCAGCATTAGCTTTGCTTCTGTGCTAAGCATAAATCATTGGAATTTCATAAGCTTTCTTTCTCTTAGCACTCATACACTTTGTAAATCAATTATTTGCAAAGTAAAAAGGACTCCCTTCAGTAAATATTTGCAAGGCAGGTCTGTCTTCCCCTGCTTTCCGAGCAGGGGCAAAGACTCCCTCTAATCCTGGCATTGAGGAGGATGGTGGAATATCGATTTGCTGCCTGCTATTTGCTCCATCATCACATCAGTTATAGGGGAAGTAGAATTATTCCTCCTCGGATATGTGGGCCTTTCTTTGTGTTTGGGTCTAAAAACCAACTCCAGGCTAATTGTATTCTTCTTATTGAATAATAAATGAAGATCAAGGTCTGTTCGACTCTGAATACAGCAAGTCAACTGGACTGTGAGTTGAGTATTGAGGCCAAGAGGCTTTTTCTGCAAACACACACTGCTTTTTGATTAAAAACCAACCACATAAAAGCAACAAAAAATAACCTGAACCCCAAGTGATTCAACAGGGAAAGAATACTCTCTTTAGGGACTTTGGATCCCAGGTGGCATGCATCTGGATGCTTTTAGCATTGCGGGACTTGAATGCTAAGGGCTGAAAACATTTATACCCAGCTCTTCCTGGTATTGATTTCCCTCATACTGATTTAGTGTGGGGCCTCTTGGTGTCTCTCTACTGCTTCTAGCAGCTGAGTTTTGGCCCCAAAGGGCTTTATTTAATGAAAACTTGGGGCTTATACTGTGAGAAAGATGCCCCAGGAATTGAAGTTGTAGACATCCCAATGGAGAAAACATCAAGACAAGAGTCATGTGCTGTGCAGTGGATGAGATGATGATATGAAGCCGCCACTAAAGGATGTTTTAAAGAGAAGAGGGAGCAGCAACCTTCAAATGACTGTTGAGAGTTAAAAGAAGCTCTTATTACTGAAAAATAAAGTACTTACATGAAATATGTGCAGAAGTTGCACTGGGAGAGGGATCAGAAGAGGAGGGGAGCCACATATTAGAATCTTGGAGAAGACTGTCTGGCTACGTATTAGAGCCACTTACAGACAACCATGGCCATTGGGGAGAGTTAAACAGGGTATGCTTTAAAAATAAAACTTTTATTTTAGAACAGTTTTAGATTTACAGAAAAATAGTGAAGATAGTACATGGACTTCCCATACATCCCACATCCAGTTTCCCTTATTGGTAACATCATAATGATTATTTGTTACAATTAATAGACCATGTATATTTGTTACAATTAGTAAATCAGTATTGACAAATTATTATGAACTAAAGTTCATATGTTATTCAGATTTCCTTCATTTTTATCTGATGTTCTTTTTCCATTCCAGGATTTGATTCATATTCCATTATCTCCTTAGTATCCTCTGGTCTGTGACAGTTTTCCAAACCCTGCTTGTTTTTGATGACCTTCACAACTTGCAGAAGTATTGGTCAGGCTTTAGTCAAATTTCCCTCACGTGGTGACACAGGATTTGTCTCACACTTTTCTCATTATTAGACTGGAGTTACGTGTTTTTCTGCGGAAGACCATATAGGTAAAGCGCCATTTCCATCATGTCATTTCAAGTGTCCATATTATCCACATGACTTGTAACTGTTGATGGAACAGGAACATTTTTAATGGGAGACTGAATTGCAACAGATGTTGAGTGTTGGGAATTAAGAACATTACGGATCGAGACCATCCTGGCTAACACGGTGAAACCCCGTCTCTACTAAAAATACAAAAAATTAGCTGAGCATGGTGGCGGGCGCCTGTAGTCCCAGCTACTCGGGAGGCTGAGGCAGGAGAATGGCGTGAACCCAGGAGGTGGAGCTTGCAGTGAGCCGAGATAGCGCCACTGCACTCCTGCCTGGGCGAAAGAGCGAGACTCCTTCTCAGAAAAAAAAAAAAAAAAAAAAAAAAAAAAGGAACATTTTACTCCTCAAATGTGGTATATTTCAGTTAGTGTTGCTTCTCACAAAATAAGAAATGGTCAAAACAAAACAAGTGAAGCAGTGGTAAAACTTATTTGTTTTTTTCTTGTAAATTTGTTTGAGTTCATTGTAGATTCTGGATATTAGCCCTTTGTCAGATGAGTAGGTTGCGAAATTTTTCTCCCATTTTGTAGGTTGCCTGTTCACTCTGATGGTAGTTTCTTTTGCTGTGCAGAAGCCCTTTAGTTTAATTAGATCCCATTTGTCAATTTTGGCTTTTGTTGCCATTGCTTTTGATGTTTTAGACATGAAGTCCTTGCCCATGCCTATGTCCTGAATGGTATTGCCTAGGTTTTCTTCTAGGGTTTTTATGGTTTCAGGTCTAACATGTAAGTCTTTAATCCATCTTGAATTAATTTTTGTATAAGGTGTAAGGAAGGGATCCAGTTTCAGCTTCTACATATGGCTAGCCAGTTTTCCCAGCACCATTTATTAAATAGGGAATCCTTTCCCCGTTGCTTGTTTTTGTCAGGTTTGTCAAAGATCAGATAGTTGTACCCATCAAAAAGTGGGCAAAGGACATGAACAGACACTTCTCAAAAGAAGACATTTATGCAGCCAAAAAACACATGAAAAAATGCTCATCATCACTGGCCATCAGAGAAATGCAAATCAAAACCACAGTGAGATACCATCTCACACCAGTTAGAATGGCAATCATTAAAAAGTCAGGAAACAACAGGTGCTGGAGAGTGTGTGGAGAAATAGGAACACTTTTACACTCTAATCTAGTTCAACCATTGTGGAAGTCAGTGTGGTGATTCCTCAGGGATCTAGAACTAGAAATACCATTTGACCCAGCCATCCCATTACTGGGTATATACCCAAAGGACTATAAATCATGCTGCTATAAAGACACATGCACACGTATGTTTATTGCGGCACTATTCACAATAGCAAAGACTTGGAACCAACCCAAATGTCCCACAACGATAGACTAGATTAAGAAAATGTGGCACATATACACCATGGAATACTATGCAGCCATAAAAAATGATGAGTTCATGTCCTTTGTAGGGACATGGATGAAACTGGAAACCATCATTCTCAGCAAACTATCACAAGGACAAAAAGCCAGACACCGCATGTTCTCACTCATAGGTAGGAATTGAACAATGAGAACACATGGACACAGGAAGGGGAACATCACACTCCAGAGACTGTTGTGGGTTGGGGGGAGGGGGGAGGGACAGCATGAGGAGATATACCTAATGCTAAATGACGAGTTAATGGGTGCAGCACACCAACATGGCACATGGATACATATGTAACAAACCTGCACATTGTGCACATGTACCCTAAACCTTAAAGTATAATAAAGAAAAAAAACTTATTTGACTCCAGTTCCGATTGCAAACTGAAAGGCTTCCAGTTTCTCAAACCGGTTTTCATTGAGACAGCTTGCAAGAAAAACTCACCCATGTGTGCAAGCAAATCTTGAAACTGTAAGTCTGTAACTGAGAGACTCCACCCATTCAGAAATAGTTGTTAAATAAGAGAGGTTTAGGAGTTTTTCAAATGAATTGTTATTGTTCCATGGTTTATATCTTCAGGAATTAGCTGGACAGTGGTCTGACCCTCCTTGGCTCACCTATCCAACAGGGTATTGATTTTTACAGAAATTTTGTAAAATATCAAGACAAAATTAGGATAATCATAAATTTTTGTGCTTTCATTATATGAGTCCCTCATCTTGTCTGTGTCAAAGACTTTGTGCAGGTTGTAAAAGCATTATACTTTCAAGCACTCATGCCTCAGACACCATGGCTGTGGTTACTTTGGCAAGAGTAGACAACGTTTATAACATATAGGGCTCCAAAGCCACCTACCTGAGAAACTGGAGTGGAGATAAGCATGATGGACTAAAATGCATTCTTGATGACAGTGGTAGACAGTTTTCCATGTTGTTAAAGGTCCCAGGTAGACATCTTCTGTTTGGAATGGTTGTAGGAAAGAATCTCAATGGAAGTGTATTTATTTGCTAGGGCTACCATAACAAAGCACCACAGACTGGGGGCGCTTAGACAACAGCAATTTATTTCCTCACAGACCTGGAGGCTAGGAGTCTGAGATCAAGGTGTTGGCAGGGTTGATTTCGCCTGAGGCCTCTCTCTTTGGCTGGTAGATGGCCATCTTTTCAGTGTGCCCTCACATTTCTTTCCTCTGTGTGTGTCTGTGTCCTAATCACCTGTTCTCACAGGGACACCAGTTATATTCAACTAGGGCCCACACTAATGACCTCTTGTAACCTTAATTATGTTGTTCTCTTTGTTTTTGTTGTTTTTTTAGGTTCAATACTTACTATTCAACAAATATTTATTGAGTACTATGTTTACCTTATGGGCTTTAATTTTTTTTAATTTTAATTGTTGTGGGTACATAGTAGGTGTACATATTTTGGGGGTATGTGAGATATTTTGATATCTCATGCAATGTATAATAATCACATCAGGGAAAATGGGGTATCCATCACCTCAAGCATCCATCCTTTCTTTGTGTTGCAAATGACACAATTATACTCTTTTAGTTATTTTTAAATGTACCATAAATTGTTGACTGTAGTCACTCTGTTGTGCTATCAAATACTAGACCTCATTTATTTTAACTATTAACCATTTTTTTGTACCCATTAACCGTCTCCACTTTCCTCCCCAACTACCCTTCCCAGCCTGTGGTAACCATCCTTCTACTCTCTATCCCCATGAGTTCAATTGTTTTGATTTTTGCTCCCATAAATGAGAACATGTGAAGTTTGTCTTTCTGTGCCTGGCTTATTTCACTTAACACAATGATCTCCAGTTCCATCCACGTTGTTGCTAATGACAGGATCTCATGTTTTTATGGATGAATAGTATTCCTTTGTACCACATTTTCTTTATATTCATCTGTTGATGGACACTTAGGTTGCTTCCAAGCCTTGGCTATTGTGAATAGTGCTGCAATAAACATGGGAGTGCAGATCTCTCTTTGATATATTAATTACATTTTTAAAGACACTGTCTCCAAATACAGTCACATTCTGAGGTAGTGGAGATTAGGGCTTCCACACACAAATTTGGGGGGACACAATTCAGTCCATAACAGGAAGGGTAAAGAATTCAGTAAAATAGATATTTCCTTCTCTCTAGACCTGGGTTTCCAGGAGTCTGGGATGACTGACATTTGATGCTGACTTTTTGCTGGGCTATTTGAGGGGAATTTAACAATGGAGAAAAATGTGAGAGGGAGCACTTCATGTGGGGAGAGCCATGCTGTGTAATATGGCTTTGTCAGGAGCCCATTTCCGGACGTTACCTGTGGTGTTTGCACAGCTGTTCTGTCATTGTACTCCTTGGCAGCCTGAAGGCTGATTTCCTGGTGAATTTTCACCTAATTTCCTTTGCATCTGCCTTATAAGTGATAGTTTCATGTCTGAACTTTAAAAATGGCATCAGCCAGAATGCTGATTTATTAATTTACAATGAGAAATGTAATCATTGAGTGGACTGAGTACTCCAGTTTCTTGTCCAGCATGTGCTTTCCCTGCAGGCAAATGTAACTGAGAAGCCAAATTATCATCAGAAGGTGGCTTGGTGAGCATGGAATCAGGCCAGGGGAGTTAGGGATGAGATTTGGCATTCCCGTGCTTTTTATTCTTTGGGCCAAGTAGTGCTGAGCAGCATAGACTGGCAGCACGTGCTGGCTGCCTCTGCCTCTGCCTCTGCTACTCTCCCTGACTTGCCATTGCCTTCTCTGGCAAACTCAGCAAGCAGGACTCAGCTCAACCATCTCCACCTCGGAGAAGCCTTTCTTCATTTCCCCCGACAGAGGAGGTCTCTCTTCCTTACCCCTGTGGTACTTTATGCTAAGTATGTATTTGGCATCCTGTGTTTTGGTTATTTATTTACTCACCTGTCTTCTCCACTGAACTCAGAGAAACTTAAGTGAAGGGATTTAACTGTGTTTACTGTATACAATGCAAGTGGTCAGTGTTCAATAACTACTAACTGCTTAATAGAAGTTATCATTATGGTAATTCACATTACGGTGGGGGTTTATATATATTTGTTTTTGTTTTTGCTTTATGTTTTAATACACTTTCCAGTAAGTTGCTCGTAAGACAAGATCTTACATTGCACTAATAGCTATGAGGTGAGATAGTCAGGTAGGCACCAGCATCAGATGACAACATACTTAGAGGTTAAGTGATTTGTCAATCAATTAAAGGCACTTTCCACCAAACCTGCTTATCTTGAGAACTGGGTCTCCTCTCCCGTGAGTTCTCCCTGTTCTTGCCCTGTGGGTTGATACCTACGGCTTAAGCCTTTCTCCCACATCTTTAATTTTCCTCTTTCCTCCTCCTTAGGAGCCTGGAGCTCTCTGAGTGCTTGGTGTTCTCTCTTTAAAAGGACCTTCCTTCTCAGCCCTGTCTTACTGGGGTGGATTCTGCACTTGAAAATCCTGCTCTTCCCTCTTTGAGCACCCATTTTCTCCTCATGCATTTCTCTTCTAATTTCCGGGTCAAACTCTGATTCCCTGAGACATTTAGTCTTGTGAAGAAAGCAATGTGATTAAATTTAATTTACACTAAGATGCTAATAACATCCCCAGGGTATTTGCATATTAAGATTTTAAGAGTGAATTCCTTATAGCAATGTTCTGAAAGCTGGCTACGTGTTACCATATTGGCATTTCTCTCTCCCTCTCTCTGTGTCTCACACACACACACAAACACACAAGTGTGCACACACACATTTGTGTTTACTCCGTATTTGGTAAAATTTCCTGGGCCTTTAGAAACTATTTCTTTTTTTATGTTTTTAAAAGAAATTTCTATACTTTGCAGTCCAGATGCTACCATGAATTTCTTCAGACCATCAGCAACTAGTCCTTATAACCTTTGGGGAGATACAGCGCTTCACCAGTGAGTCATTAGCTTTTGGGCCTAGAGAACAAATCTGAAGGACCTTTTCATATCTCATAATTAAATACATTCTGCAGCTTGCAGATAAACATGCTGATCTGACAGTGAGTTAAGGAGGTTTATCAGCATTTGTGCACCTGCAGCGTTACACTAAAAGACATGACTTCATTAAAACTCACTGTGCTTGTGAGAACAATGAGGACTGGTGGTAGGTGTTAAAAAGAAAGACACTACTAGATGGCGGCTTTAAGCTCATCTTTGAAGGGATGAACTCATTCTATCCGACATGTCCAGCTGTGCAAACAGCAGCACCGAGTGAGCTGCAGTTAGCTGTACTAATACATAGGATTAGAACAGAGGCTGGGCCACATACAAATGATGCGTATGCTTAATATACTTGAACACTATGAATGCTGCACAGAAGGGGAATAAGAGCCCCAGAAGTGACAGAAGATATTTTGCTAACTGTCATAAAAAAGATAGTATGTTAGGGCCTTCTAGGAACATTTCTCTTGCTGGTGACTTTTGCCTTTTGAGGCCAGTGTTTTCTTAGATGAAAAAACAATACAAAACATCGATCTCTCAGAAAACTTCACAGGGAAATAACAAGGGTTGCCACAGTTACCATTGTTCTCTCATAAAATCCCAGAATGAGAAAACCGTGGGGTGTGTGTGTGTGTGTGTGTGTGTGTATGTACGCATCTGTGTGTGTATGTGAATGTGTATTTGGGCTTCATCTGCAATAGCAACTTAAGCTCACAATAAGTGAATGGGTTGTCTAGGTGGGCATTAGCAGTGAGAGACCAAGAGTCTGGGCAACAGGGATTCAGTGATTGGGCTAGAAGGTACTAGAAAGTGGGTCAAAGGAAGCACAACTCCGGTTCTAGAAGGCTTGGCAATGGATAGAAGCAACACAGGCCTAGGAGCAACACAGACCTTGATACTGATGCTAATCTCTTCTGAGGAAGTGTTAATGGGAGTGGATTCTTTATATGCTTCCTGTCCTTAGTGAGAGCTGTGGGTAGGCTGGATAGAGCTGAACCAAGCTCCTTCATGGGCAGATGAAAGGGAGGTTGCAGTGGGAGGGAAACCAGCAAGTCCTGAACATTTGGAGACCCATCCCCAACCCTCACAGCACTGCTGTAAAAACTGAAGAATGAACGACTTCATAACATCTTCTTATTTCCCTACGATTTGAAAATGCTAGTTATCCTTAAAAGTGTTCTGAGTAGTGCAAAACATATATAGGTTTATTTCTCTCATAGTATTAGGAGCTGAATATTATAAGTTCCTATGTTCCAGGACCTTAAATGAATGGATCTCTTTGGGAGGTGTCCTGAAACGTTCTACCACATTTGGCTCATGCAGTCAGAAGAGCCTTTAATATAATATACGTAAGTGATTCCAGGAGACCAGGAGTACTTCTGACAATTTCATTGCAGTCCATAATTACACTTTTCTTTATTTTAGTCATGTTTCATGAAACTTATACTATCTCTTTGATCTTTGCCAGAATGTATGGCAAGAGCTGAAACAATCTGTTTTTTTAAGAAAGTTTACTTAGGTAAGATGTGATCATGAGTCAGAGCCAGAGATGAAGTAAAAGACATAACTCCATGTTGTAAATAATCACAGTGGTCTTTTTGGAAACATGAGTAAATTATATTGTGTAACAACATATTTGCATATTTAGCATCTCTAGATAAACTATAAACCCCTTTAAGAATGCTATTTGCTTCTTTTATATCTCCTATCATTGTAACACAATATTCAACGTGGTAAATGTTCACATTCAGTTACAACTGGTAAATATAAATGAGAAACCCACATAACTAACACACTATGTAAATATGCTCATGAATTTCTCTAAATCATCTCACACTTAGTCAACTCCTTTGGCAATATATCTAGACCTGCCTATTTCATGCATTGCAAGCAATAGAGGTCAGGAATTATTGGCATGTTGGTCAATAAGTTATTGAAGTTAATCTTCATTTAATGAATCATCAGCAAGGGAGCTACACAGATGACAAGTATTCAATTTTCAGAAATCTCTTGCCCAATCTGTCTCTCTTCCTTCTGTCTTCTTAATTATTGATTTGATGTATGAGCCCCTCCTCCCAATCCTTCAGCCAGCACCCTTGAGAGTTCAGCCTTTTAAAGATGTTCTCATTAGAGTCAATAATTCACCATGGCATATTATATAGTACCCTGAATATCTATAAAGCTGTTCTTTCATGTTGTACATCCTGGGGTGCTCAAATAATTAATTTCAGTAGCTATAAAGAACAATACCTTCTATTGTGAGTGGTAAAAATGTACTATACATAGAGCCAATTGTATGGCATGGCTTGGAGACAAGCTCTGCTGGAGAGTTTCTCAAGAGGATTTTAATGTTGAAGACAGGTAGTTCTGTTCTTGGACCGATATGAAAGCATAAAATAAAGTGTAAATGTTCTTTGGAATTTGTCAATTACCAATTGGTCCAAATACTTTCTTTGGGCATTTTTTTCTCTTTCCTCTAATTTATGAGTAAAAATAGTTTATTTAGTATCATTGAAAACTCTTGCTTGGAATAAAGCATTCCAAAGACATAATACCAAGACCTAGGAGAAAATACCAGTGTCTGTCTCTCACATTGATTCAGAACTGTTTGGATTTTAAAACAGGTATTTGTATGAACGCTAAAGACTTTTTAGTTAATTAATATTAATGAAGGCCAGTCATATCCCAATTTAGCTACCTAAAGAGGGGAATAACAATATGCACATTAACATTTTAATTACTCCTAAGTAAAATAAAGACTTCAATTTAGTTTGTGGCAAATCAGTAACAATTTAGATAAATTAAAAATTACCTTTTAAACTTTTGTAGTGTAATTAAGAGTCAGGGGTCTCAGATTCAAATTCTAGCTCTGCCAATAACTAACTAGGTGGCCTTGAGTTAAGTCATTTAAGTTAATCTGGCCTTGGTTTCTTCAGTCCTATAAAATAGAGATTAGTTCCTTCCAGTTCTAGTACTCCAGGCTTCTTTCTATGATCATCACTTAGACCTCCAATGAATAAATCACTCACTCCATTGGAATAGAAACATTAAGTAGCAATCTTTTTTTTTCTTGAATAAATCCTGGGCAAAAGGTATTTATGGGAACAAAGAAATGGATGAATTATTTTCAAAACATGTATGTTCCCTTAGATGGAAGAGTTCCTGGGATGAAATTTTTGTTTTATAGGAGACTGGCTTAGGAAACCCAAGACAGAATGTATATCTATCTAATCATTTCTAGGTCATACTGTGAAAACTTGCATTTGGAAATCTGGGAGCAGTTCTTAAGTCAAAAAACAGACCTGGAATCACAGTATCCATACATACCAGTTGGAGGACAAAAGACATTGCCCCAGAGACCAGAGGCACCAAAATATGCTACACCTAGCTACCTGAGAATGCCTCTAGCTGGCAACTCCAGCAAAGGCCCTTTTCCCTATCCTTGACCGTCTTGAGTGAAAGCAAAGAACTGAAAGATTGAAAAATCTGAGACTGAGCGTTCCTTCCTGGAGAAACTCGTACCATATCAACCAGATTGGATATGTATTTATTTTTCTTTTCTGCCATTCAGCATGTGGCAAAGACCCATTTAGTTATAAACAAAATAAAAGGGGTTGTATTTATAAAATTTTGCATGTCTAAGTTGTAGTATGTATTAAGTTTGTATCCTTGTTATATGCGATTCCCTGCTGTGGCCCAGCAGATAATATAAACACTGTATTTTATAGACCCCAAATTTAATACTGGACTCTTAAGCAAAGCAACAGTCTTTCTCACACATTTTATCGTATTTGTCACTAAAAGTCCTTTGTCTCCAGGACATCAATCTGGGTACTGTTCCTAAGAACCCAATTGGTACAACTTTTTGGAGTTAATAAAATTGTGTTCCCACTGTTTTCCATTGCTGTTTTGTGCACAATTCCCCACCGAGTATTTGATGAATTTCTACTCCTTGGGGGCCCCATTTTTTGTGTGAGTATGCTGAGGATCCATGCGTCTTGTCACAGGGAGGAAGATGATTTCCTCTGATAACATTCCCCTGGTACCTGAGGAGCTTATCACAGCCCTTTATTTGGCTGTTTCTGTTATGTTGGCATGCGTCCAGAGCAATGGGAAAGAAAAGATTGTGCTTTTACAGGGAACATTTTATTCCCTCTTGGGAAAAGTGAACATGACTCAGTGTCAGGAAGGGAAATTTTTCATTCACATAAAGAGAATGAACATCCGCCTACCTCTTTTAATAGTTAAAACACATTTATGGTCCTTTTGTATTTTGTTTTCTTGAAGAGCTCAAATTATTTTAGAAAATCTGATTTCTTGACACCAGACCTGCCCCAGCTTGTTTTGTGTGTGAAGAGGGACTATTTTTCATTTCTCAAAAGACCTGTGTGGTGAGGGGGGCCAAGATGGTGAGGTCAGGTTGGATATGGGTGGGTGGGGGAAGATTTCCGAAATAAAGAACCAAAAGCTGGGTGCAAGCTGGACTTTCTCCCTAATGAGAGAAGCCAAGAGGGGAATGAAAATTATTAAAGATTGATCGGGAAAGGCATTTGAACTTATCAATAGATTTCAACCTATTGGATTGCTATTAAATAGTCACAAAAACTGCATCCTGATTTTGAAGGTGATGGATATTGGAAGGGACTTGGGCAAATCCAACCCTGAGTTTACCTTTGTAAATTTATCATTTGTCATTCATTTGAAAATCTCAACTCCTTAATAGAACTGTAAGTCTCCAGAGAGCATAGAATCTGTTTCCCTTTATTAAAAAATGACTTCTTGTTCTACTCCTCAGAGTACCCAGCTTAGCTCTGAGTATGTGCTCAGTAACATTGTAGGTGTCTCAATATATGTATTTTAAATTGACTGCTGTATTATCTAAAGATAAAGACTCACTGGCTCTAATTCAGCAGTTCCTCTGGGCACCAGTGAGGCACCTACACACTGGATTAAGGACAGTATAATATTTTGCTTTAATTCTCTGTAATGAAAATGTGTATTTGCTGATGATCAAGGGAGAGAAAATTTTTTTGTTCCTTGTTTTCTCCAGACTCTAGTTTTTGTGTGAGTTCAGAATCAAGGATGCCTCTTGTTGCATCTGTAACCATCACCACTATCCATTCCCAGAACTTTTTCATCTTCCTAAACCGAAACTCTGTGCCCATCAAACACTAAATCCCCGTTTCAACCCTTCCCCCAGCCTTTGGCAACCACCACTCAATTTCTGTATCTATAAATTTGAGTACTGTAGGTGCCTCATAGAAGTGGAATTATACACTATTTGTCCTTTTGTTACCAGCTTATTTCAGTTAGTATAATGTCTGTAAGAGTCATCTATGTTGTAGCCTATGTTGGAATTTTCTTTTCTTTCTTTTTTTTTTTTTTTTTTTTTTTTTTGAGACGGAGTCTTGTTCTGTCGCCCAGGCTGGAGTAGAGTGGTGCGATCTCAGCTCACTACAAGCTCCACCTCCCGGGTTCACGCCATTCTCCTGCCTCAGCCTCCGGAGTAGGGGACTACAGGCGCCTGCTACCACAACTGGCTAATTCTTTTGTATTTTTAGTAGAGACGGGGTTTCACTGTGTTAGCCAGAATGGTCTGGATCTCCTGACCTCGAGATCCGCCTGCCTCGGCCTCCCAAAGTGCTGGGATTACAGGCGTGAGCCACCAAGCCCGGCCTGTGTTGAAATTTTCTATTCAAGACTGAATAATACTGTTGTATATATATACTACATTTTGTTTGTTCATTCATCTGTTGATACGAATTTTGAGGGACAAAAACATTTGATTGATAGTAGTTTCCAAAAGATATTCACATCCTAGTCCCCAGAACGTACGAATGTTACCTTACGATGGCAAAGAAGGATTCTGGAGATCTTGAGATGGGGAGATTTTCCTGGATTATCTGGGTGGGGCCTAAATGCATTCACAGGAATCCTTAGAAGAGGGAGGCAGAGGGAGATTTCAGCAGAAGAGGAGAAGACAATGTGAGCAGGGAGACAGAGAGTAGAGTGACAGTGATGCAGACCGAAACCAAGGAATGCCCAGAGCCATCAGAAATTGGAAGAGACAAGGAGTGGATTCTCCCTTAGAGCATGCTAAGGGAGTGTAGCACCTTGATTTTGGCCCAGAGATACTGATTTCAGACTTCTGGCCTTTAGAACTGTGAGGGAATATATTTCTGTTGTTTAAAGCTGCCAAGTTTGTGATGATTTGTTACAGAAGCCACAGGACACTAATACATCGTATAAAAATTAGCTGATGATTTATTAACAGGATGCCAAATGTTCAGCTGGTGAGATATAATTTATATAGACAAGTTATGGAAATGACCTAAATTTTTTTTATCTGTCTCATTTAGCGTCATTTTATACTACTCAGAATTTCTGCATTTGTTACAGTATTCTTAGAAATGTTTTTTTCCTGACTGGTAAAATAATAATACATGTTAGTTACAGAAAAATTAGAAAATACAGAAAAGTGGGCTAGGCACGGTGGCTCACGCCTGTAATCCCAGCATTTTGGGAGGCTGAGGTGGGTGGATCGCTTGAGCTCAGTAGTTTGAGACCAGCCTGGGAGATATGGCAAAACCCCATCTCTACAAAAAATGCAAAAATTAGCCAGGTGTGGTGGCATGCGCCTGTAGTGTCAGCTACCCAGGAGGCTGAGGGAAGATCGCTTGAACCTGGAGGGTAGAGGTGGCAGTGAGCCATGATCTTGCTGCTGCACTCCAGCCTGGGCAACAGAGCAAGACCCTGTATCAAAAAACAAACAAACAAACAAACAAAGAGAAAAATATGGAAAAGCATAAAGAATTAAATATAATCTTACTCACAATCCCAACATTCAGTTTTGATGACATTTAGATATATTTCCTTCAAGTCCTTTCTTTAGATTTACAAACTGCATTTACAATAACATCTCATATTTATTTCACATAGAATCAGTTTGTGTATATATGCATTTATTAATGAAATAATATTTTATATAAAACATTATTGTCCATAAACTAATCTGGATGTAGTAAACTGGATTGCCTGAATTACATGTACTGTTACTAAACTAACACGATAGAGAAAAAGGTTTAATAATCTCTCTTTTAAAATATGCATTTGTTTTATATCTATTTGTGACAGAGTTGTGATCTCATTGTATATAATTACATATTATATACATTTTATTCTTCTTTTTTTACATAACAAAATCCTTTCCCCAGATTATTAATAATTTATCCTATATGTGATTTTAAATGTCCATATAATACTCCATAGAATATCATGTATATTTCTATACCTATAAAATATGGAAATATCTTAGCCATTTCTCACATTTATAATTTTTATTTATATCATTTATCATTTTTATTATTTTCTGAGACATAATAGATCTACACATTTGTGGGGTACATGTGATAATTTAATACATTCATGTATTTGTAAAGATCAAATCAGTGTAATTGGGATCTTTGTCTTTTCTTTATGCTAGAAGCATTCAAATTATTCTCTTCTAGCTATTTTGAAATATACAGTAGGTTAATGTAAACTTACAATCAACACATTGGAGAGCATCTTTGCACATGATAATTGGGTCCATTCTCGGTTGTTTGTAAATTGTTCATTCCATGTACTTTATCCTTTTATCCATTTATCTCTTGAGGGCCCTAGTTTTTTCCTTAGTAATTTATATAATAAAGATGTAAACACTTTAAGATAACAAAACAGATTTTTATTATTTGTGCTTACTTAATTATAGATATACTTGTATTCTGAACCAAAATGGCAATTATGTTACAATAAATCCAATCCTTTGGTTATCTCAATGACAAATTATTTCTGCTTTATATGTGTAGGATACACCCTATTAGTAAATGCACTGATTTTTAAACTTAAAACACCAAGTAGTTGATAATGTTGGATATCACAACTTTACTGTTGTAGAAAATTTTTCTCTAGATCTGCCCCTATTATCTATTACAATCACCCTTCTTAGCTAATATCAATTTCTTTTGCTAAGGTGAATATTTAGGGAAAATTAGAAATGGAAAATTGGAATTAGAAATTAGAAAATCCCACTCAGGCAGTAATTCTGAAATCTTAAATATTATTGGTTTTCAAAATGATTGTATTTTCAATTGAAGCAAGAGGTCTAAAGAAAGAGGGAAAAAAAGCATAAAATCCTTTGTTCCTGAGCCTTTGAAACTGCCAATTTCTACTGAAAAAAATTTTTTTTAAAGATATGTGCACTGCAAATAAACAAAGAAGCATTTTTAGGGTGGAATCAGATTTTTCAAAGGCAATGAAATGTTCAAGGGTTCACACAACCGTTAGATATTTTCCCAAATGGAGGCCAAGGAGAATAATTGTGGAACTGGAAGGGAAATAGGAATTAATCAGATGCTTCATTGGAAAGCAAGTTACAATACAGCTCCAGACAAGTGTATCCATTGGGAACTATGACTCCAGTTGCTGGAAGACACTTAACTAGATAAAGACTCTTCATTTCATCCTGGTAACTTTTTATTTTGTTTGCATATTTAATTTAAAGGTTTTAATTGCGTGTATTGCTTCAAGAATCTCTTGTTGATAGAGCATATATCATTTTTCTTCCTTTTTCAAAATAAAAAGCTCTAGAGAGAATAACTTTTCCCCAATATTTGAACTTTAATTCCTGGAATAGTATCTAAATCTAAATATACCACTTTGGAACTTCAAAAAGATATTATAAATAATCTTATCTATAAAGTTGAAAATGTACAATAAACAATTTTGTAAACTTATGACACTAGTAGTTCAGAAGAGACCACCGGTAGAAAAATTTATTTAATACTAAAATTTTTTGGCAGAAGGCTTTGAGAATACCAGAATGGCAATTCACTTTATATTAATAAAACCCTTTTAGAAGCTTTAGATGAATGGACTAATAGCTTCGATGAATTGACTATATAGCAAATCCTTATGCAACGAAATTAGAAATTTCCCAAATATATTGGGATGACTTTCCTGGAAATATGTATGTCTTCATCCCTCTTATAACTCTGAATAAAGTTATTATTAAAGGCTAACTTGAAAAATATGAAGTTACTTAAAATTATAAATAATGTTATTTTTTAAATATTAAAATATCTTGAATAAATACGAGTCGCAAAAATCAGCTCTTAATCATTTATTCAACACCTGTTTGTTGGGCATTTATTCAACAAAATATATTGAACATCTTTATGTGACATTCAATGCTGTAATTAAGGAATACCAACTAGTGGAAGAAATAGGCACTAATACAGATAATTTAAAAATAATATGGTAAATGCAATTAATTTATTCACTCATTTGTTATGTTGCCTATTGTAGGTGCTAGTTATACAGAGGCTAGAAATCAAACAAAACCCTGGCCTGATTCTGCTTCTCATGTAGTTTAGAGTGTATATTTGTAAATAAACGTAATTAAGAACCGATCATTTTTATGAATGAACATGGTTGGCGCTATGAGTGAGTTTAGGAGGATGTAAGTGAGATTAGGGACAAGAAAAGCTTCTCTGAGAAAATATTTCAGCTGAGGTCTGATGAATGGGTGTTAGACAGAGTAAAGGAACCAATAATCTGGGCAGAGGGAGTAGCTTGTTTGTCTTGAAGGCCCTGGGCCAGGAATGAGCTTGTCTAGATTGAGAATCCTAAAGAGGGTAAGTGTGGCTGGAGCTTGGTGAGTGAAGGTGAGATATAAGAAACTGAGGCTGGAGAGGTGGGAGTGGCCAGAGCATGGAGGGCCTGGGTGACCACATACCTTCCATATGGGGAAGTCATTGAAGCAGTTTCTACAGAGGACTCACATGATCTAGAAATATGACTTTGAAAATATCCAGGAAGAGGGGGCACCTGGGAAGGGCTCTCTCTCTCTCTCTCGCTGTCTGTCTCTCTCTCTCTGTGTGTGTGTGTGTGTGTGTGTGTGTGTGAGAGAGAGAGAGAGAGAGAGAGGTTTTGTTGAATTATAGCCTGTGACACAGGGAGTGTTGGGAAATGAGTTGGAGGGTGGGCCACAGACAGGTCTCAGTGGGTCTTGGTGGGACACATCAGGAGCTTGCATGCTGTGGGAAGGCACTGCATGGTTTTAAGCAGGAGAGTGACCTTGTCCAATTTGTAATTAACAGAGCAAATTGTAGCCATCTTGAAGGAGATTGCAGTATACCCACCTTTAACTGGGGTAATGATACTAAAGGTGGCCTGGAGCAGATACACTCAAGAAATGTAAAAGTAAAAGGTAAAATTGGCAGACTTCAGTGACTGCCATATGTGACAGGCGAGGAAGAAAAAGAAACCAAGGTTGAAGTGAGGTTTCTAGCTTGAGTGCCTGGATGAAGAACACCGGTCAGGAGTGTGTGGGGGGGTGCAGGGGAGGATGATGACTTTAGCATTGATGTGCCCAGCATGGTGCTAGAAACTGTATTTGATATAAAAGGTCAGGAAAGCAACCAATCATTAAGAATCTAATCTATTCATGATACTCTTTCAAACACCTTACTTATTTAGTTCTCCCGGCAACAATATGAATAGGAATTTCAAATCTCATTTACAGATGAAGCAATGAGGTGCATAGAGACTTAGACTCTGTGACGAAGATCCCTATAATCGTAAAGTTGTAGAAGTGAAGGTCACTGAACTTAGAAGGAGTTTATGGTGTGGGAGAGGTTAAGATGCACACACAAACATATGTCCTAATAGGATTAAATGCTAAGCTATATGGTGATAACAATAGATGGTGAAGACTCCTAGAAGGGTAAAAACAGAGTGGATGGCAGTATTTGGGAAGTCTGATAGGATGTATGGTACCATGCTGAGAACCTCAGGGATATTGCAAAAGGCAAAGATGGAGTCTCTGGATTACGTGTCAGGGATATATAGTGTTTAACCCCTTTCAAATGTGTTATATCCTGTCAAGATGAGTAAGCAAAACCAGGGGATTTATTCTTGGTTCTTTTTACTTGCACATGTTCTTGGCAAATACTTAATTGTGCCATTTCATTAGAAAGAAAATCCCATTTCTTTAGTATGGCTAGCCTGATTGTTTTAGCGGTTTCCATTGTTTTCAGGAATCGAACATTTCTTGGAAATGGAAAGTGATAAGAGGATGGTTACATAGAAAAATCCCCATAGAGTTGAGCAATGCAGTTCCCTGGGCTAGAAAAGTTCATATAGTGATGTCAAAGCTTAGCAATAATTTATATAAATGCTGGCCCAAAGCCACTGACCATGGGAAAAGTTTCTGTATAACTACTCTTCTGATGGGGTCTGACCCAAAAATAAGGGAGAGAGATAACCTATTTGAACTGGGTAAAAACAAGAATTTCATCTGGTTCAACCTAACAGTACTGAAATAATTGCAGAAAAGCAACAGTCTATACTTTTCTTACCAGCTTCAGGAAAAGCTCTTCCCCAACTTCCTTTGGCAGCCCCTTCTATTGTCTTGGAATTCATTCATTCAGGGAGTTCTTAGTATTGACCTAAATCCGTCTTGAATTAATTAAAGCCATTTTACTTCTCTTGTCCAGAACAAGCATTGAAAAGGACAGCTTGTCATTACTTGTTTAAACCCCCTTCATCATTTTGAAGACAGTAATGAAATGTCCAGTCCACCCCTTTTCTCTAACTTAAAAGTTCCCCTAGCTTTCCCTCAAGGACCTATTCCCTTTCAATTTTTAGATGCTGTTCGGAAAGACCAGGTAAGTGAACTTGGACAAACACTTAATCTTTCTAAGACTCAGCTTCTTTGTTTGCAAAACGAGGATTTGGAATAAAATCAAATGTTTTCCATCTGCTCTGAAGCTCTTTCTTAGGGGTTTCTGGGAGGGGGCATGGCATATGTGTGTGTGTGTGTGTATGAGACAAAGAGAGAGAGAGAGAAGGCTGATTTCTGCCGTACTGTATTTGTATGCAATACTTAATTTTTTCAAAGTTATACATGCTAAATTATCCCTTTGTATCCATTATTCCCCCCTTTCCACTCTTTCCCTTGAGTTCACATACACATACATATACACTCAAAAGGAAAAATTAAAACCAAACTGTTATAAATAGCAGTTTTAAAAATCCTAAATAAATTAACAAACAAAACCCAGGAGCATATTTAAAGACTAATATACTATGATCAATTTAAATATAAAAATTAAAAAATTACCTAATTATAATTTATTAATATAGTATAATTTTTTGTACTCTTGTAATGATCTCCAAAGATGCTGAAAGTGAATGCAATAATTTTAATATTCCTTTTTTTACTTTAAAAACCTCTTAAATAGGACTAGATAGATGGGTATTTCCCTATTATGATATATATTTATATATCTCAACCAACAAACCTGCCATATGACTAATGAAGGAGAACTAGAAGCAGTCACAATAAAGTGATGAACAAGTTGAAAATGTCCAGTTTTACTATTAGTATCTAACATAGGACTGGAGGTATCAATAAACAAATATGAAAAATCAGGTTGGGGGACTTGAGAAGCCCGATGGCAAGTCCTATATAAAGCTATTATAATTAAGAAAGATATAGACATTGGAACAGAATAGAGAATACAGAAGCATCCACAGATATATGGAAATCTGAAAAATGACAAAAGTCACATTACAGATCAACAAAGAATGGATTATCTAATAAATGGTACCTGGTCTGGTTGCCAGACAAAATGCAGGATGTCAGTTAAATTTGATTTGCAGATAAACAACAAATAATTTTTTGGCATAAGTGTGTTCAAAATATTGCAAAGGTGGCTGGGTGCCGTGGCTCACGCCTGTACTCCCAGCACTTCGGGAGGCCGAGATGGGCGGATCACGAGGTCAGGAGATGGAGACAATCCTGGCTAACACGGTGAAACCCCGTCACTACTAAAAATAAAAAAAAAATTAGCCAGGCGTTGTGACGGGCCCTGTAGTCCCAGCTACTCGGGAGGCTGAGGCAGGAGAATGGCGTGAACCCAGAAGGCGGAGCTTGCAGTGAGCCGAGATCCTGCCACTGCACTCCAGCCTGGGCGACAGAGCAAAACGCCGTCTCAAAAAAAAAAAAAAGAAAAAAAAAATTGCAAAGGACGTACTTATACTAAAATATTCTTTTTTATCTGAAATTCAAATTAAACTGGGTGTCCTGTGTTTTTATTTGCTAAGTCTGGCAACTCTAGTACCAAGCCAATATTTTATTCACATGGTCCAAAGTAAAAATGGACTCCTACCTCATTTTCTATACATAAATAAATTTTAAATGAATCAAGGTCTTAAATGGAAAAGGCAAAAACTTAAAATACAAGGAAAAAATTTCATGACCTCAGAATAGGGAAGAATTTCCTAAATAAGACTCAGAATGTAACCCATTTTTTGGAGAAGATATATAAATTTGACCACCTTAAAATGACATACTTCTTTTTTCTCAAAAAATACTCCAAAAAATATGAAAAGACAGCTATAAACTGAGAGTTTTTTTGTAAGACATAATCAAAAAGCATTACTATTCAGAATATATGAAAAATTTCTACAAATCAAAGATTTCAATGATAAAAGACAACAAAAAAGAAAAATGCAAAAGACAGAGGCAATTTTTTAAAAGAGGAAGCACACCAGGGTAAACATCATTAATAATCAGGAAAATGCCAATTAGAGACATCATTTTACAGCATCAGATGGCAAACATTAAAAAATTATTAATCTGATTGTGATATTATTACACAATGTATACATATTTAAATTTTCATGTTCTAGATCTTCAATGTATATAATCTTTATTTGTTAATTAAATATTTTAAAATTTAAGAAAGGAAAACATTGGACAATATTACATTTTGGCAAGAATGTGCAGCAATGGGAACATAAACACATCTCTGGTGGTTGTGTACTTTAGCAAAATCACTTTGGAAAACATTTGATTCTACCTGGACAAGTCGAATAAGTGCATATACCCTACTTATAGCAATTCCACTCTCATGTGTATGTATTCCAGAGGAACTCCTGAACATGTTTATCTGCATATGTACACAAGAATGTTCAAGGTAGCCTTATTTGTGACAGGAAAACAAAAACAAAAACAAATCTAGATATCTACAAAGAGTATATTGAATACATAAATTGTAATGTATTATTACAAAAAATATAGTACAGTGGAGAAAATGGCCAAAATACAACTACTTCCTACAAAATGGGTAAATCTCAAAAGTATAGTGATGGGAATAAATAAGCACATCACATACTGATTTCCATTCCTTTGGATATATACGCAGAAGTAGGATTCCTGACATATAGTAGTTCTATTTTTAGTTTTTTGAGTAACCTCCATACTATTTTCCAAAATGGCTGTACTAATTTACATTCCCACCAACAATGTACAAGGGTTCCCTTTTCTCCACATCCTCACTAATATTTGTCATTTGTCTTTTTTATAATAACCATTCTAACAGGCACAAGGTGATATCTCATTGTGGTTTTAATTTGCATTTCTCTGATGATTAGAGATGTTGACCTTTTTTTCATGTATCTGTTGGCCATTGATATATTTTCTTTTGAGAAATATCTGTTCATATCTTTTGCTCATTGCCAAACAGGTATCTGCATTCCCATGTTTATTTCAGCATAATTCACAGTAGCCAAGATATGGAAGCAACCTAAGTGCCTATCAATTCATGAATGTATAAAGAAAATGTGGTATATACACACAATGGATTATGATACAGCCTTAAAAAAGAAGGACAATCTGTCATTTACAACAACATGGATGGAACTGGAGGGCATTATGTTAACTGAAATAAGCCAGGCACAGAAAGACAAATGCTTTATTTCACTTACATGTGGAATCTAAAGTCAATCTCATAGAAACAGAGAGTAGAAAGGTGGTTACCAGAAGCTGGGGGGAGGGGAAAGGATAAGGAATGGGAAGATGTTGATTAAAGGGTACAGAGTTGCAGTTAGACTGGAGGAATAAATTTTAGTGATCTATTGAACTGCATGGTGACTACAGTTAATAATAATGTATATTTCAAAATTGCTACAATAGATTTTTCATGTTCTCATTACAAAAAATGATACATCGGTGAGGTGGTAGATATGTTAATTAGCCTGATTGAATCTTTCCATAATGAATATATAGATTAAAACATTACATTGTACCCTATAAACATACACAATTATTTATTTAAAAATGTTTTAAAAAGCAAGACATACAATATATACAGTATGATTCAATTTACATAAAGTTGAAAATCAGACAAAATTACACACACACATGCATTAAAATGCAAGGGCATTAGTATTACTACAAAATTCAAGGCAGTAGTTACTTCTGGAAGGGACACACAAGAGCTACAAACAAATTAGTGGTGTGCTATTTGCTTGGGGAGTACATAGGAATTTATTTTATTTTTAAATTATTATTATTTAAAATGTACAGGTGTGTTATAATGTGCTTTTGTGTGGGTATAATGTATTTTGGTATAAACGAAAAGAAAGAAAGTGATCAAGTTACTATTTTATTTTCTAGAGAGTGATTGTATTCTTAGAAGATTCCAGAGAATTAAAATACTGAGAGTTCAATGGGGTTGGATAAAAATAAACACGCAAAACATAATTACTTTTATTTACTAATAAATAGCCTGTTTAGAAAATACCTTTAAAAAATTTAATCCCTGATAACAATGAAATCATTAATTTTCCAAGGAATAAACCTGACAAAGGATGTGCGACATTTATATGAAAAACACTGTAAGGGTTCACTAAAGGGTTTAAAGTTCTGAATGTACGTAAAAAAATACTTGTCAACTTCTAATGGGAGTCCTCTCTGAACCCCTTCATTACATCTGTGCCTCAAACCTAATGGAGAGGCCGGGCGTGGTGGCTCACGCTTGTAATCCCAGCACTTTGGGGGGCCGAGGCGGGTGGATCACGAGGTCAGGAGATCGAGACCATGGTGAAACCCCGTCTCTACTAAAAATACAAAAAATTAGCCGGGCGTGGTGGCGGGCGCCTGTAGTCCCAGCTACTCCGAGAGGCTGAGGCAGGAGAATGGCGTGAACCCGGGAGGCGGAGCTTGCAGTGAGCCGAGATTGCGCCACTGCACTCCAGCCTGGGTGACAGAGCAAGACTCCGTCTCAAGAAAAAAAAAAAAAAAAAAAAAAACCTAATGGAGAGGAATGCTGATCCAGTTGGTACGACTCACATAACTGATTAGGTCACTTTTTCTGAGGGTGGAGCTTTGAAAGAACTGGAAATTTTACATTTGTCTGCACGTGCAGTGAGAACATAAAGTGGCCCCAATTCTCTTTTTTTTCCATCAAGCTTAGCCGCTTCTCTTTCTTTCACTGGGTCTCTCTCCTCTATCTTAGCTGGTTTTACTTCATATATTACTTTTAACGACTGGAAAATGTGTTTTCTCTTTCCATGTATTTCTCCAGATCCTCTTTCTGTAGTGCTGATGGGAGTGGCATATCATCCCACTGGCATAGCAAGGTTTGGTATTAATATTTGGGGTTTATTATCAGTTGGTGGTAGGAGCTGGGAAGGGTGGTGCAACAAAGAGCAAGAGGACTGGTGACATGTGGCATGAGCAGAGCAGATTCTTCTTTGATGCTAGGCCATTCACACTGATGTAGCTTTAAAGAGGATATCCCTGCTTTGTCCAGATGAGCTTACCAGAAGTCTGAATATGGTGCAGGGCCAAAGTGTCAGCTTATAATAAAGTATTATTTTTCCTTACTTTGCCTTCTTTGGGAAAAAAGGGTTGATTCTGCCAAGGCAGAATTCAATTCTTTTCCACCAATATCTCATCTTATTTTCTAATGATATGTTCCTGAATAGGAAGATGCAGAGTTATAAAGATTCTCTCCAAGTAAAACCGTAAGTTTAATAACATTTTAACAATGTTCCCAACCAGTTGTTTTTTATCTTGAAAATCTGATCAAATTGTTTATCTTGAAAAATAAATGTAAAAGAATGCCCAAAAACTATAGAGGAAAGAAGAATAATAAGAGAATTGCATTACAAATCATAAGCACATACCCTAAATATACTGTAATTAAAATTGTAGTATTGCCTAGAAATAGACAAATAGATCAATGAGTGGAATAAAAGACCTGGAAACTACACATATATAGGGGCATATAATATAAGATAACAGATGGCATATGAAATTAACGAGAAATTTAAATAACAAATATCACTGTTACAATTGGATAACAGTTTAGGGAAAAATAGGTTAGGTAACTACCACTATAGTAAAAAATAAATTCTAAGTAAGGATTTAAACATACATATTATGTAAATTACAGGAGGAAAAAGAGAGAACATTTTTACAATCTTGAAGCAAGGATCATTTTCCTTAGCATGTTGCCAAGGCCTGAATATATAAAAGGAATGACTTATTAAAAACATATGAATGGAAAAAGAGGCCATAAATAAAGATGAAAGTCAAGAGATAAGCCAGAAAATATATTTATGTGTATTTATGAAAGGGGTTAATACACATAATATAGCAAAGAGATTAAAGCAGAAACAACAACGAAAAAGAAAAAAAATTCCAATAGAAAAAAGAGCAAAGTATTACACAGGCAAATCACAGTGTGCGGTAAAGGGGGGAAGGTTAAGCCACAGGTCAGGTGTTTCATGTGAGCTCCCTGCTCTTCACCAAGTGAGACTTAAGAGGGAAGAAATAAATTATTCCCTTCATCTACTTGACAAATGCTTCTTATTTACATTCAAAATCTTCCAAGACAGTTGACATCTTGTCATGACTTTCTTTATAACCTTGATGCTGAGGATTTATCACTCTCTCTTCCCTAGGTTCCAGGTCTGTTATTACCAAATACCATTTTGAATATCTTGTAATCATTTTTAAATGTCCAAAATTCAATTCAGCATTCATAGGATCATTTATGTGAGTTTTCTATAAGAAAATTAATGCCTCATGATGTATTAGTTTTATTTATTGCAGCTGAAAAATTTACCCCCTAAACTTAGTAGCTTAAAACATTCAGCTCCTGTCAGTTTGGAATCTGGATGCAGCTTATGTAGATGCCTCTTCCTCAAGGGAGTTCACTCACAAGGCTGCAATTAATGTGTTGAGCAGAGCTGAAGTCTCATCTGAAGGCTTGACTGGAGGAGAGCACATGATTGCTTCCGTATTCACTCATGTGGTTGTTGGCAGAACTCAGATCCTCAGGGATTGTTGGGCTGAGACTTCCCTCAGTTTTTTGCCATGTGAGCATCTCCATAGGGTGGACAGCAACATTTCAGCTAGCCTCCCTCAGAATGAGTGAGTGAGAGAGTGAGAAAAGGTGCCCAAGATAAAAGCCACAGCACTTAGTAATCTAACATCAGAAATTAAGTCCTATCATGTTTGCTGTATTCAGTTGGTTAGAAGTGAGCTGCTAGGTTCCAGCTGACACTCAAGGGGAAGGATTACACAGGGTATAGATCCTAGGAGCCAGTTCACTGGGGCCATCTTAGAGGCTGCCTACCTCAGATGCTAAGGTATCCAGGAGAACTAGTGATAGAGGTGTGATCTGAAGTCCAAGTAGATGGACTGCGCTGGATATTACAAGGCTCTGTGGCATACACCGGAGCAGGGTCAGAGACAGAGCTCATGGCCAAGGGTGGCAAGAGGGCACTAGTAAAAGTAGAGTGCACACAAGTTAAAACTTAGGGTTCAGAAAAGCTATGAGAGAACAGGTGTGTGTAAAGTTCAGACTAACATCTTAAGATTCACAGCTCAGGCAAACAGAACCACAGCACAGCACAGCACAGCTGAGGTTTGACTCTGATTTTTGAATAGATTGGACAGGTTTATGGGCAGCCATTGAATGGTGTGGGCCAAAAGATACAAGCTGTTCTGATGGAAAATTCTGTAGGTGCTATTAATTATCACAGGGAGCTTTGTTCCTCAAGGGAGGGAACTTTCAGAGCTCTGATGTTCTTTATCTTCCTCCTGAACCAAGTATTTTTTTTTTTTTTTTCAGTGTCACTGATTCTATCAAGGGTGCCTTAATTCTCCCAAACCCTTTGACTCCTCTTTTCATTTTCCTCTCCCATATTCAATTCCTCTCAAGTAATTATTTAAGGAAAAGTATGAAAGTGGCTGCGAGTAATCTGTGGAATTCGGGCAGATTATGCAATCATTCATTTCAATAAACATTAATTGGGCACCTTGCTATGTATCAGGTGGGACCTGTGCTGTCTAGCCACTGGCCACATATGGCAACTGTGGACTTCAAATGTGGCTAATATGACTAAGGAACTGAAATTCTAATTGTTTTAAATTTAGAAACAGAAGTAGTGTAACATTTTTCTATTAAGACAAATTTATCATTTTGGTAGGAATACATTTTACTATGACCATTGAAAATTTAGCATCCACATTGAGATATACTATAAATATAAAACACACGTGGATTTTGAAGACTTGGTATGAGAAAATATTTTTTATACTGATTACATGTTGGAATATAAATATTTTGAATATATGGTGTTAAATAAAATATATTATTAAAATAAATTTCACCTGTTTTACTTTTTACATGTAGACACTAGAAAATTTTAAATTACATTTGTAACTTGTATTATATTTCTATTGGATATGTTAGGTTGGACTATGTAACTTCTTTAGTTATATTTTTCCTTAAAATTCATAGATGTTAAAAAGTCTTTGCAGTTTTTAATCTCAAAATATTTGCATAACCTTCCCTATACATGTGTTTTCACAACCACTGACCTCACTGATCTCCAAGATGAAGAAATTTGTACAACACAAAAAAAATTAGAAGTAAAATCTTTGTTTTATACTTCTGTATACTTCCTAGGAAACTCTCAATTTACAGCTGAACACCAACAGGAATTTCAAGTAAACATTGAGAAGTTGTAATGGTATTTGTCACAGTGTATGAATTGTGTTTGATGCCTTCTTCTTAAATTGTCAGCAGACTTTAAGAATCATAATCATTGAAATTTGAGCAAATTACCAGTAGATGATGGCCTTCAACTTTTCCACAGGTAGGACTTTTAGACTAGCTTCATTTTTTTAAGATGGTAAATTTTATGTTGCCAAATACTGAATAACTATATGTTGAGTGATTATAAAATTAAACTTACTGTGCTCTCAGATGCAAATATCATGAGTGTTTTTCATGTGTCCACTAGGAAATCTGTGTCTTATGAACACACACATGCTCCTTTCTTGTTATTTCCCAGCTTGGGCAGGGTCAAGTGACTGTTCTCTGCTGCCTTGTCCTCACTTTTGTTCTTTGTGAAGACTACTGAGTGTCCATATCCTCTGTCTAGTTCCTGGGCCTTGGTAGTTTGCCCTGCAAGCTCTTTGCAGGGTCCCCTCACCTCTTTTTTTTTTTTTTTTTGAGACAGAGTCTCGCTCTGTCGCCCGGGCTGGAGTGCAGTGGCGCAATCTCGGCTCACTGCAAGCTCCGCCTCCCGGGTTCCCGCCATTCTCCTGCCTCAGCCTCCGAGTAGCTGGGACTACAGGCGCCCGCCACCGCGCCCGGCTAATTTTTTGTATTTTTTAGTAGAGACGGGGTTTCACCGTGGTCTCGATCTCCTGACCTCGTGATCCGCCCGCCTCGGCCTCCCAAAGTGCTGGGATTACAAGCGTGAGCCACTCTTACCATGGTAAGGCCCTATGGCAGCCTTTCTGGATCTCAGCTCATCCATTTGCCCTCCTCCTCACCCCTCCCTCCATAGGAGAATGTGGAATCTTCTCTGAGTTGCCCACCTGAGAGCTAGAGAGATGGCTCTCTCCTTTGGCCAGACTTGTGTGGCCTCTTTACATGGCTAGGCCTGCCCCATGTTGTCATAGAGCACCCTGCTCAGTGGATTCCTCCCAGGGAACCAAGCAGGAAGCAGAGCAGGTGCACCTCTGCCTTCAGCCTTCCCGCCCACTCATCTAATATTCCCTCTCTACCATCCTCTAGATCAAATGCTGGAGAAAGGACACTAGGACTCATGTGTCCCGCCTCCTTTTTCCTCTCCTGACTTTCTCCTCCTAACTGCCCCTGCCGCCAATCACTCTCCCTGCCCTCTCCCTCTGACTGGATGGATGGGGCTTTTGTTTCATGAATCTTTTCACTCTAGTTTTATGTTCTTTATATCATATGTTCCTCCTTCACAATCTGAAGATGGTATCTGTGCCTTAAGGCAGATGCAGATGGGAAGAAGATCAACTTACTCCTAAGAGTAGTTATATCAATAAAGACTTAAAAATATTGTACATGAACCAGATGTATTTTCATATAATTTTCTAAAGTGTTCTGGAAACAGAAAGGGCCATTTTGAACATTTTTTGAGAGAAGAAAAGATAAGAATTATGTCCAAAATAGGATTAAACAGACTTTTAAATATCTCTTCAGTATTCGCAGACATGTGGTAGCTTATATAAAAATTGCTCCTCTTGGTCAGTAGTATTTTGTACCCTCTCCACCACATGAGGTCACAGCTTGCCCAGAGAATCAAAACCTTTCTTTTCCGTTTAGAAAACTAGGTATTCAGCCTTATCTAAATGGACTGTCTCTGTCCCCTACAGATATAATTATAATAAGATTTCATTCTCTGCTTTTCCTAAGTTAAAACTAAAATCACAGGTCAAATATATGTTATTTCTCCTTTATTCTTTGTTCCCAGAACTTTTCTTTTTCTGTGAAAAGGATTCTGGGGCAGAGATGAGATGCACATGATGGTTTGTGATTTAGGCTCTGATCTCCCCTATCAGATGATATTTTCTCTGATCCTCTCCTAGTTTATAAACACACATAAACATGTCTGTCTGAGTTTGGCTGGAATATTTTACTCAAAAAGGAAGGTAATTTTATCCTTTGGTATCTACTAAAAATATCATACTTTACAAAAAGAACTTCCTTGTTTCTCATAACATTGAAATTTATTTTAAATGAACAGATTTTTATTGATAAAATCAGCTAAGCACCAGTATTACAAATTGAAATATTCGAACGGTATCTAGAATCTGTTATACTGAAAAATGCTCCAGATTGGGGATCAGGAGAAAAGGGTTGTAGTGCAGCCCTGCTATCATCACATACATATCTGTGAACAGCTCATTTCATTTTGCTGGGCTCCAAATTACTCCCTCTATAAAATATGAAGTTACAGTAACTTTTCTTCTAAGGTCTATATTTTGATAAAAATCTGTGATTCTAATATATAGAGAAGGAAAGTGACCAAATCTACTGAAAAAATAGACAAGGCAACATTTCCACCAGCAACTCCCACTTCTAACTATGCCCTTATATGTTTTCTGCCAAACCAACAAGGGATATGGACTGTCTGGAAGAGTCACTAGGACAAAGGATTAAAGGAAGAAAAAAGGATCCAGATGTTTCCATTGGGGTAATTGAATTTTCAGACACATCTGATTCAGATGAGCTGTATCCATGGACAATTGAGCCAAAGACATAAAAGTGAATCTTGAAATTCAACTGGGTTTTCATGATACCACTTCCCATTTAGCACTCTAATTGATATTATCCCCTCACATGTCTGTGACGACATGGTAGGAGTCAAGGGGAAGGACACCCTTAATCAAAAAGCAAATTAAAATCTCCATGCCCCCAGTGGTTTCACAGCAGAATTGGTTGCATGCTCACTGAGTACAGAGTACTGTTTCAAGTGAGACGAGGAAGGGATACAAAAGTAAGACTAATGGTACTGCAAAAAGTTCTCCATCTAGTTGAAGAAAATGAGTACAATAACAATAAACTTCATGACCTACTTCTAAAAAATAACATAAATGGCAAATGTCTTTATCTGTGTATTGAATGTTTCCCTTAATTCTTTGAGGTTAGGCTATCATAAAAATTTAATTAATTAAACCAAGAAAAGAGGTTTAATTAACAAAGCATAATTAACAACCCCAAACTCATATCATACTTAGAAAGTTTGACCTTCATCTACCAAGTCTGTTAAATTCTGTGGTAAATTTTAGGTCTAGGAAATAAATAAGGAACCAGAGCCAGCAATAAATAGGATGAGAATATAATTTATCATCTGAAACTTTTGGGAGTGAAAGGGGGCACTTTTAATAATTATACAGTTATGGTAATTATTATGGCAAGCTTAAACTGAGCCTGCTTTGAGTAAACTGGAATATGTGGATGCCCTTTTGATAAATAAAATAGACTTGACATCATTGGAATAAGTTTTATCTAGGATCAGAATGCTGAGGCAAGCAGTAAAATGGAGTTCCAGAACCTGCCTGGCCGAATGCTTCTGCCAAGCGTATTTCCAGCCTGGAAGATCTGAGGTGACCTTTGTCACTTACCTTCCCTTCTATTCATTTTAAAAATAAGCCTTTATTTATTGTTTATTGAACACCTATTTGAAGGAATGGAGTGAATACAAAAGTTAAAGGTACACTCCTGTTAAGGAGTTGGTTGCTGGTGTGGACAGATGGGACTTGCGTGTAATTGACAATTCTTAGGTATGTCATCAGGCACTATGGGGTAAATTGCCAAATAAATTGTACAATGAGTTGAAAGGTAGGTAGAGGGAGAAATCACATTAGGATGGCAAAGGAGGTAAGGCTTTAGGAAAAGATGTGGGATTGAAGTTGGGTCTTGAGAGATAAGGTGGAAATTTACAGAGTAAGTGGCATATTATGCTTTCCATCTTCTTTTCCAATCAGCAAATAACAAGCTATTAAATACAACAAACAAAAAACAGCAACAACAACAAGGATAACAAAAACCCTTGCAATTTTTGTGGCACTCAGAGTGTTATGAGCTCTACTATGTAGATAGTTTTATAAATAATTAAGAGAAGGATGAATTTCTCTGTAGAAAAATGGACTAAGGACATGAAAAGGCAATTAATATAAGAAGAAATGTGAAAGGCCAGTCTGCGTTTGAAAATTTATTCATTCATTAGTGTGAAAGAGGTGAAAAAAACTTGACTAACTGGTGGGAGTAGGTAGAAAGAATGGTCACTCTCAGGACTTTTAGTAGAAAAGGGTACATTGGGATAATGTTTTTGAGTCAGTTTAGCCATATGTATCGATAGGTATATATTCTTTGGTTCAGGAATACTACTTTTAGAAATTTGTGATAAGGATATGATTATATAATTGTACAAAGATGTTTGTGCAAATGTGTTTAACATAGCACCATTTATATTAATGTGAAACATTATAACCAACTAGTAGTACATTGATAGGATATTTGCTTAATAAATTTTGGTACAAATAGTAGAGCACATAGTAGAGCTCATGACTATATGGGGTGATGGATATATTCATTAGCTTGACTGTGGTAATCATTTGACAGTGTATACATATATCAAAACACCATATTGTACCCTATGTACAATTTTTATTTGTCAATTATACCTCAATAAAGTTAAAAATAAATGTTGGCACATTCATACAATAGAGTAATGCATAGTCACTGAGAAGGTTAATGTGCAAAATATTCATTAAGATATTTTAAGTGAAAAAAATCAGACTGAAAGTAACATGTGAAATAAAGATCACGTTTACGTCTCAGGATTTTTGTCCAAATATTAACAATAATTATCTCTAAGTGGTAATTGTAGCAGCAGTACTAGTAGTCTTTTTTTTTTTTGAAGGGGGTTTTAGATGTTTTTATTTTATTTTTATAGTTTATATTGTTTGAATTTTACTCAATGAGCATGTGTTGTCTTTATTACTAGATTATGCTATTAAAACAAAAGTATTTTGAGGAAAACTGTCTTGCTGATTTGATAAGCAATGTGCATATAATAGGCACAGAAACACATTTTCAAGGTTGTTCCTTTTAGAAATCCTCAACAAACTATTGGTATTCCCTTAAGTCATGATTTAACACAAAGAATTCTGAGAAGATTTATGTCTCTAGATGTCTGTCTTGATCCAGGGATCTATTTTTGGCTGTCTAGATGTGTGAACATTTAAGCCATTTCATCCAATATTGTTTCTCTAACTGAACTTTTGGGTAAAATATCGAATTGCAGTGAACTTGAGATTATATTTCATGACAGCTCCCTGCAGTGCATCTCAGTCTATATAGGAGGGATCTTTAAAAGTTTATGGAAAATGCATATTATTAAAAAAAACTATGTGTGGATTTCAAACCTTTTTGCACCAAAATAAATGTGTCCTAACTTGTTATAACATGCCTGAACAGGATCTAGTTTGGAGAATTAAGACGTATAAGACATCAATTTGAAAAGAACCCCATCAGAACAACATGAATTCTGCTAAAATTGAAGCAAGAACAAACATCAAATTTATGGTGAAGCTTGGGTGGAAGAATAGTAAATCACTGATGCTTAACAAAAAGTTTATGTGTACGATATCCCAGAGAAATCAGTAGTTTACAAATGAATAACTCATTTTAAGAAGGGATGAGACAACGTTGAAGATGAAGTCTGCAGTGGCAAAACATATCAATTTGTGAGGAAAAAGTTAATCTTTTCTGTACCCTAATTGAAAACAATGGTTAACGGCAGAAACAATAGCCAGCACCACAGACATCTCAATTGGTTCTGTTTCCACAATTCTGACTAAAAATTAAAATTGAGCAAACTTTCAATTTGATAGATGTCAAAACTATTGTGCCTAGATAACCTGAAGACAAGAGCAGAACTTTCAATGGAAATTTTAAACAAGTGGAATCAAGATCCTGAAGTATTTATTTAAAGGACTGCAACAGAAGATGAAGCATGGCTTTACCAGGATGATCTTGAAGACAAAGTACGGTCAAAGCAATGGCTACCAAGAGAGGGAGATGGTCCAAAGTAAAAGCAGACTGGTCAAGAGCAAAGGTCATGTAAAGTTTTTTGAGATGCTCAAGGCATTTTCTAGTTTACTTTCTGGAGGGTCAAATAATGATAACATCTGCTTATTATGAGAGTGTTTGGAGAAAGTTAACCAAAGCTTTAGCAGAAAAACACCCAGGAAAGCTTCACCGGAGTGCTTCTCTACCACAAAAATGCTCCTACTCATTCCCCTCATTCAAACAAAGGCAATTCTGTGAGCATTTCCGTGGGAGATTAATAGGCATCCACCTTATGGTACTAATTTGGCTCCTTCTTACTTCTTTTTGTTTTCTCATCTTAAAAAATCTTTAAAGGGCACCCATTCTTGTTTCAGCTAATAATATAAAAAAGACTGCATTGATGTGTTTAAATTCCAAGGATCCTCAGTTCTCTAAGTGTGGACTAACTGGCGGGTATCATTGCTTACAAAAATATCTTGACCTTCATGGAGCTTATTTTGATAAATGAAATTTATATTTTTATCTTTATCTTTTAATTCAATTTTTCCATGAACTTTTTGAAGTCGCTTTATATAGTTGGTTGTCTATGAAGCCTTATGTCTTAGTTATCAATCCTAAGGATAGGATTAATATTCTTTTGTTGAAGCTAAGGACTATTACTGTCAGGAGAACATGGCTAGGTAGAAGGCCAACCTACCTCCTCTCTTAAATAAGGACTCCTTAGCAAGGCTGAGCTTTTCTGCAGAAGAGTTCTGCATCTTATTCAGGGTATTAATAAATTTACAGTCAAGGTACTACTGTTTCAATCATGTAACATCATAAAAATAGCTTTGGTTTAAAATGTTCTAAGGCAGTTATAAACATGCTCACCTTGGCCAAACCACTGTAAACTCTTAGTTAAGTATACATATAAAATGAAAGGTTCACAATGACCAATGCCAATTCTGTATTTATCCTCCCAAATACATTGTATGGCTAGATAACTAAATGTATAGATGGGTTGTATGGTATAGTTATTTATGAAACAGAAGAAAAAATCTTCAAAGAAGAATAATTATATTTTAGAATAATGAATATGTCTGCAATCCTATTTTCTGGTGATACTTACCTACAGAAGTCAGTAATCTGCTAAACCCATTCCTAATTTAAGATAGTAAAATATGTTGTTTGCATTTTTAAAGCAGTTTTACCTGGTTTTTGTAGCTGGAGTTACAATCTGGTTGGGCCAATTCTGTACAAACAGAGTAACTCAATTAAAACAAAATAAAACTTTAAAAAATCAAAATCTAAGGCCTATGGTACAACACAAATTTTAGGAAAATCTCAAATGACAATGAATTTTAGAAAAATATCACACCCACACACACCCACACATACCAGATTATCAAGTTCTATTTACTCTAAAGCTGCAGAAAAAGGATCTCCAGGTGGTAAAGCCTGAGCATGCGTATTTTTAAAGCACCAAGGCAATTCTGATGGGCAGCCAGGTTGAGAACCATTGTCCCAGCAGGCAAGCCATCTGGCCTCACTTGGTGTCCTTGGCAAATAAAAGGTGAGCCCTCCATTGCAGGACTTGTAAACTAATAAGCAGCTGAAAATAGTATTGGGTTTGGAACCAAATAACACTCGGAACAAACTGCTCAAAAAAACTCCAAGGTTGAGGCTAGTCATTTTTGTGTATATGTGAAAAAAATGTGTTTTTGTTTTCTGGAAAATTTCTTGCTACTTCTTACAAAAGCAATACATGTTTGCTATTGAAATTTTGAAAATAAACTATAAAAGAGCACAAGGGAGATTTAAAAATTACCTGTAATTCCATCAGCCAGATATTACCACAACTCTGTTTATATCCTTTCAGACTTTTTATATAAATGGAAATATATTGTATATTTGATTTTGTAATATGCTTTTTAAAATTAGCAGTGTACCACGAGCACTTTCCCTCGTTAATATTCTTCAATAAAATGATGTTCAAGGGCTACAGAACATTTCATTCCATAATTAGCTTTATTGTTTTTCTATTTTAGCTTTTCAATTTATGACCAAAATAATCCTTCAGTGATCCTCCTTGACCAAAACTCCGCATGCATCTTTTGAATACAGATCCTCTTTGACTTACGATGGGTTTACATCCCAATAAACCCATTGCAGGTTGAAAATATTGTAAGCCAAAAATGCATTTAATAGACCTAACCTACTGAGCATCCTAGCTTAGCCTTGCCCACCTTAAACATGCTCAGAACACTTACATTAACAGTTGGGCAAAATCATCTAATGCAAAGCCTATTTTATAAAAAAGTGTTGGATATCTCAAGAACTTTATTGAATATTGTGCTGAAAGTGAAAAACAGAATGATTATATGGGTACTCTCTAGGTACAGTTTCTACTGAATGTATATTGCTTTCACATCATGATAAAGTTGAAACAAGTTGAACCATAAGGTGGGGACCATCTGTACCTCCTTAGGAGTGCTAGAGTTGGGGTCGTTGGATTAAAAAATAAATGTTTACAAGGCATTTCATACATATTGTTCAACTATCCTTTGGGAAGGATATATCAATTTTACATTTTTTTGACCACAGTTTCCAGTCCATAAATTCTTACCAATATTGAATATGTTATAATTGTTGCTAATCTGATAGGTGACAATGTCTTAAGTTAATTTGCATTTCTTTGAAATAACTTCCAAAGATATTTAATATTTCATTCATTGTTACCGGTCACTTACATTTCTTGAGAGAACTGCCTGATCATGTTCTACATTTGTTTTTCAGTTAGGGTATTTGTCTTTTCCTTATAGTGTAAACTCTCTGTGTTTCAGAAGTGTAGAATATATTTTTTCCTACTTTATTTACTTAAAATTTTTTCTTATGATGTTTTGGGATGTATACAAGTTGATAACTATTTTTGAGAAGAATTTATAATTCAATTATGTCACTGTAGAAGAGTCAGCTTTGGAAAGATTACCATCTTGGTAAGAATGATGCCCTCCCATCCTACACTGCATCACTCCAAGCCTGAAATCTAATAATTGTTCTGCCTAACGATATCTGGTTTAGCAAAGGATCACTAACCCTTGGTATGAATTTAACTCAATGTTTTATATCTTCAGGGGCTACTTACATTTTAAGCTTTGTCCCTAAACACTGTACCCTCTTAAAGAAATGTTGGTCGTTGAAGAATAGCTGCAATTCTATAGTTATTTATTGAACAGGTCTGATGTAAAGTCCCTAAATAAATATTAATCTACCTATGTGTAAATGTGAACATGCTGTACTGCAAATCATCTTTTAAAAAAACTTATGAATGAAAATGTATGCCTTGAGTATGAAATAAGATTTTATGTTTATGTAGAGCTTTACAATGGAAAAAACCCCACATTCACATAGTATTTCTTTTGATCCTCAAAAACTGATGAAGTAAACAGAGTAGTAATGCTCACCACAGTTAAACTGATGAGGAAATTGATATTAAAATGCAGGATGACCCACCACAAATTCAGTGCTTAGTGAAGGAACTGGTATTTTTTAAAAGCTTCTGAACATTAGAAAAAGACAAAGAAGGCTGCGTGCAGTGGCTCATGCCTGTAATCCCAGCACTTTGGAAAGCCGAGGCAGGCAGATCGGTCAGGAGTTCGAGACCAGGCTGACCAACATGGTGAAACCCTGTCTCTACTAAAAATACAAAAACTAGCAGCTGGGGGTGGTGGAGTGCACCTGTAATCTCAGTTACTCAGGAGGCTGAGGCAGGAGAATCACTTGAACCCCAGAGGCGGAGGTTGCAGTGAGCCTAGATTGTGCCACTGCACTTCAGCCTAGATTGTGCCACTGCACTTCAGGGCGACAGAGCGAGACTCCTTCTAAAGAAAAAAAAAAGCTTTTTGATGTGCTGCTGGATTCGGTTTGCCAGTATTTTATTGAGGATTTTTGCATCAATGTTCATCAAGGATATTGGTCTGAAATTCTCTTTTTTGGTTAAGTCTCTGCCAGGTTTTGGTATCAGGACGATGCTGGCTTCGTAAAATGTGTTAGGGAGGATTCCCTCTTTTTCTATCGATTGGAATAGTTTCAGAAGGAATGGTACCAGTTCCTCCTTGTACCTCTGGTAGAATTCAGCTGTGAATCCATCAGGTCCTGGACTCTTTTTGGTTGGTAAGCTATTGATTATTGCCACAATTTCAGAACCTGTTATTGGTCTATTCAGAGATTCAACTTCTTCCTGGTTTAGTCTTGGGAGGGTGTATTTGTCGAGGAATTTATCCATTTCTTCTAGATTTTCTAGTTTATTTGCATAGAGGTGTTTGTAGTATTCTCTGATGGTAGATTGTATTTCTGTGGGATCGGTGGTGATATCCCCTTTTTCGTTTTTTATTGCATCTATTTGATTCTTCTCTCTTTTCTTCTTTATTAGTCTTGCTAGCGGTCCATCAATTTTGTTGATCTTTTCAAAAAACCAGCTCCTGGATTCATTAATTTTTTGAAGGGTTTTTTGTGTCTCTATTTCCTTCAGTTCTGCTCTGATTTTAGTTATTTCTAGCCTTCTGCTAGCTTTTGAATGTGTTTGCTCTTGCTTTTCTAGTTCTTTTAATTGTGATGTTAGGGTGTCAATTTTGGATCTTTCCTGCTTTCTCTTGTGGGCATTTAGTGCTCCTCATCACTGGCCATCAGAGAAATGCAAATCAAAACCACAGTGAGATACCATCTCACACCAGTTAGAATGGCCATCATTAAAAAATCAGGAAACAACAGGTGCTGGAGAGGATGTGGAGAAATAGGAACACTTTTACACTGTTGGTGGGACTGTAAACTAGTTCAACCATTGTGGAAGTCAGTGTGGCGATTCCTCAGGGATCTCGAACTAGAAATACCATTTGACCCAGCCATCCCATTACTGGGTATATACCCAAAGGACTATAAATCATGCTGCTATAAAGACACATGCACACGTATGTTTATTGCGGCACTATTCACAATAGCAAAGAGTTGGAACCAACCCAAATGTCCAACAACGATAGACTGGATTAAGAAAATGTGGCACATATACACCATGGAATACTATGCAGCCATAAAAAATGATGAGTTCGTGTCCTTTGTAGGGACATGGATGAAACTGGAAAACATCATTCTCAGTAAACTATCGCAAGGACAAAAAACCAAACACCGCATGTTCTCACTCATAGGTGGGAATTGAACAATGAGAACTCATGGACACAGGAAGGGGAACATCACACTCCGGGGACTGTTGTGGGGTGGGGGGAGGGGGGAGGGACAGCATTAGGAGATACACCTAATGCTAAATGACGAGTTAATGGGTGCAGGAAATCAACATGGCACATGGATACATATGTAACAAAACTGCACATTGTGCACATGTACCCTAAAACCCTAAAGTATAATAAAAAAAAAGAAAAAAAAAAAAAAAGATTACAATCAAAAAAAAAAAAAAAAGAAAAAAGAGAAAGAAAAGAAAGAGGCAAAGAAGCCAAAGCAAAGTTGAAAGAAATAAGCCAGAGAATTTCCCAAACTCTAAGTGAAGGATGGGTGTGGTTGAGTTTGAATGTAGCTGCAGATTTAATGGAATTCTTGGTTTTCTTTTATTATCTAAATTTTAGGGCCTGTTCATTTGTTTGCGATGTTTTAAACACAGAGATTGAGATGGCTTCTTGGAGGGGTCAGTAAGGCTTGGACAAGACTCATATTTGACATATGGCAGTGAAAGGGTATGCTCTGTTAAAAAGAACCAGATCTAATAGCAGCACTGGGCAAGATGCTGTATGTGGGGATCAGAAGGTATTACATCCATAGCAATCCTACCTGAGAGTGGAATAAGGTAGAGAATGAAAGGTAAGGGAGAGAGAAGAATTCTGTTTAGTGACACCATTGCATACAGACCGACTGGTGAGTGACATGGATAGTTTTTTTTTCCTGACATAGACAAAAAAAAAAGTAGGGACAAGATTTAGTAGATTTTAGTACATAAGGGAAAGATGACTATTTGCCTGTGGCCTATCTGCTAATCAGCTACTGTAGTCATATTCATTCTCTTCTGGAACCTTTACATTTCAATAACAATTTTAGGATCAAATGCCAAATAATGAAATTTTGATAGAGATTACATTAAATCTGGAGATTAGTTTGGGGAGTATTGCCATTTTAACAATATTAAGTCTTCTGTGAACATGTGATGTTTTTCCATTTATTTAGGTTTCCTTCATTCCTTTTAGCAGTGTTTTAGAGTTCTCAGAGTGTAAATTTTGTACTTCTTTTGTTGAATTTATTCCTAAATATTTTATTCTTTGTGATGTTACTATAAATTAAATTACATTCTGAATTTTATTTTTAGATTTTTCATTGCAAGTAAACAAAAATGGACCTGATTTTCATATGTTAATCTTGTATTCTGAAACCTTGATGAACTCACTTATTAGTTCTAATAGTATTTTTAGTGGATTCCTTAGGATTTTCTCTCTATATAAGATCATGTCATCTGCAAATAGAGATACTTTTACTTCTTGCTTTTCAATCTGGTTGCCCTTTATTTCATTTACTTGCCCAAATGCCCTAGCTAGAACTTTTGGTACGATGTTGAAAAAAAGTGAGAACAGACATTCTTATCTTGTTCTGGATCTAAGGCATTCTTTAAGCTTGATGAAGTCCCAGCTCTGTGTCCCCTCAGGTGACCCAGCCACACCTTGATGAAGTGCTCATTTCAGTCAGATGCAACAATATTCTAGACAAAGGATCCTTACTCTTATAGCTGGCATTGATGACCAGAATGCTCAGAACCAATGGTTGGACACAGCACCATTAAGGGATTAAGACTCAGGACCTAGTCACAAAGCATAGGCTACAATAGATGCTAAATTATTATATACTGTTCATGAAAGGGTAGTGTCTCTAAAGTATTTGAACCAATATATATATCTTTATTTTCATCAATTTAATCTACTTCCACTAGTTTCACCAATGAAAACCCATTTGTAACATTCATTATGCTAATTAGCAGAGATTTGGGGTTGGTTAAAAATAACAATAGCCAAAGCACCTGTAGTAGTGACACGTGGAGGGTAGATTTTCTGATATAATGTTATCCAACCACCTTTGAAGGTTGAATTCTGAATTAGGACAATTAGCTGTCCCTAGGGTATTGCCTAAATTAACAGAAAACACACATGCACACACACACACACGCCCCTTATACTCTCAATGCAGAAATATTTTACAGACATTATAGCAATGTTACAGACATTATAACAGTGTCGTTACAGACATTATAACAATGTCAAATAGGCATTCTTTACTTGGTGTGGCTGAAACAGAACTCCTATTTCCTTCTTAAAGATGTTCTCCTCAGGAATTTCCATCCCATTAAATTATGCCATCAACATCACCATCCAGGCATGTGCCTAAGCTGAAAATCTAGGTGTCAGCCTTGATTTCTTGATTCTCACCTTCTGTAATCAATCCAGTAGAAAGCCCTTTTGATTATGCATCTAACTCATATCCTAAAGCCATCTCCTTGTTTTCTCCACTATCACCACCTTAGTCCAAATCACCAGATTTACATCTGTTAAAAAAAAAAAAAAAACATGAAGTGATGCGCAAGAAGCCTATGCCAGCTCCTGTGGCCACACTCTTACCTTTTTTTCTGAATATCTGACTTAGCCTCCTCACAGGTATTCTGGCTTTTTCTCCACCATCCCTTCCTCCTACCTGACTCCACTCTCAGAAAAGCAGCCAGAAGCATCATGTAAACATGTAAATTAGGTTACATCACTTCCTTTATTGAAACCATCCAATGACTTCCAATCATACTTGGAATGAATTCCAGATTCCTTACCCTAGCTGTCTGGCTCCTGATTATTTCTTTGACCTCATTTCAAACAACCTCCATTCTGCCTGCTATGTTTTGGCCATGGTAGCCAACTTTTTGGTCCTTGAAAATGACAAACTCATTCTCGCCTTGGGGCCTCTGCACCAGCTGTCTGGCTGGCTATTCTGGCCACAAAGCTCTTGCCTGGATCTTATAACAGCTGCCTGTTTCTTGTGATTCAGAACTCAGCCTAAATGTAAATTACACATTCTAACTTGGATCCAGCTTGTCATGCTCTACTATATCTGCCCATTTTAATTGTCTGTATTACACATGTTTAGATGTGTGTGTCATTTCACCGTAGCCAGGATATAAGCCCCATGACAGCAAATATTGTGCCTGTGTTATTCACCTGTGTATCTCCATCATGGAGAACCATGCCTGGTTCCTAGAGATGCTCAATAAGTGCTTATTGAATGAACAAGTGGAAATTTCAGAATCAAGCCTGATGTTGTGATAAAAAGACCATCATAATTATTCTGCTTGACTGGATTTTTTGGTATCGAATACTGTTCAAATAAATGAGTTATAATCTGGGGCTCAAAACTTCTTTAGGGACAAGAACTAATTGTATGCTATTTGTTGTAATGGAATATAATCAAGATCAATTTTTAAAACATTGTGTACATTATTTGTTTAATTTGTACATCACTAAATGATTTATATCCTAATTGCACTGGGTAGTCCTGGAACTTATCTATTTAACTTTCCTACAGTGTCTGCTCCATCAATTAACCACCCTCTGCACATGAAGCTCTTGGCCAGGATTCCAACAGAATCAGAATCCCCTGTGATACTCCAATAAGGAAACTCATCAGTATTCCTGATTTTAAAAAGAAAAAAATTCACATTGCCTCAGACAAGAATTCTCAGGTGCTAGAGTCGTTAATGATATTTTTCGTATTAAATTTTCTCTTAAAAAGGAAAATGTGCCTTAGATTGCAATTACAGGGAGCTAGGGGACTGGAATGGAGCAGAGTCAGGGAACACAGGACAATTGCACCTGTGTGGGGTGCCCTTTGAATAATAATAACTTGAAGTATGAACTGGTCCTGTGTTTTTTTCTTCTTCCTCACTTCTCTCAATACTATATCCTTATGACCATGAGGTGAGTCTGCCATTGAAACCAGGAGAAATGTGTCAGTTCATATCCTGGAATCAAAGTGATGGTGCATTGGTAAATGTTTGACAAATGAATTTCCAGAAGAAAGAGCCCTGGTTTGTGGTCTTTGCTGGTTTCTGCAGGGTAAATGCCTCTTCGAGCTATCAATGAGGCACCAGTGAATTTGGAGTTAGGAAGAGATGCTAACAATTGTCTCTCGTGAGCTAATATGACCTGGCTCTACCACACCAATGGATCAATGATACAAATTCTTAGAGTTCTTAGCTTCAAGTTCAGCAAGTCTGATCCAGGTACAAGACAGAAAAGATTTGACAACAGATACAATGAGGCTGAACTAACTGCACACCCCATCCCAAGACATAAAACAAACAAACAAACAAAACGCAAACCAGAACAAACAGACAAAGAAACTTTAAGCTGGAGAGAGAGAAGAGGGAAATGTTTAGAGAGAAGTGATATTCTTTAAGAGCAGGTCAGGGTGAGCCTGGGAGGGCAGGGTTTAAAGACATGATGAAAGTTGGAGATGCTGAAGTAGAAGAAACTTGTCCTGCCCAGTGACAGGGCACTAATGATATTAATGTTTCCTCTAAGAGGAAGAGGCATTGTGTCCTGTTAGCCCTACCTATAACTCCAGGAGTAGGCAGTCTTGCTTATGCTCATCTTGGCACACAGGTAGAATGAGAGAGCCAGGATAGCCACGGCTATCCATGAGCAGATAGAGTGCTGCCTATAGCCCAGAGTCTTCCTGAGGCCTCAAAAGGTGCCACCCTTCCCTTTGCTTTTCAGTTTCTGTGTGGCTGTAAGAACACGAAAGGGCTAAAGGGCTGGGGTCAGGATTTGATGATCTTGGGGTCCTAATGGGGATGCTGCAGAGGGTTTAACTGTATAGATCCAGAAGATTTTCCAGGACAGCAGGCATCTAATGGAAAAAAAGAGAGAGGCTACATTTTAATTTTCATTTTGCACAGGGCCCTGCAAATTATGTAGCTGGTCCTAGACCTGGGTCTCCCCAAAACTAGCTTATCCTCATTCCCTTAGGATTCTCCCTCACTAGAAGAGCAGGGCAGGAAAGAAGAGAGCAGGCCAACACTGTCTTTAGAACAACTGTCGGGGTGGCCCTGGGTCTGCATTTCCAAACCTCATTCCCTACTATCCTAGCTCCCCAAGACATTTATGCATTCTTGAAGAGCAAAGGGATAAGCAGACGCAAAAACTCAGGAAACGGTATCCTAAAACCCTGTCTGCAGATTTAAAGGCTGTATATCCTGGGAAGTCTCAGTAAATAAGATACCTATTTAATTGTGCTTTATGCTTGAATAAACAACTGCATTTCTGCAGATTTTTTTTTCTGACCCATGTGTAAACATCCTGAAACAATTTCCCTTAACACTCATTTGAGAAGTGGTGCCCCAGAAACTTGAGAATTGGCCACACCTCCCCGGTCTTGGGTGTATAGGGATCTAACAGCCTGGCACTGACATCCTTCCTACACTACTTTTGGAAGTGATGGGCAATGAATCATTAGGTTGCCATGGTATTTAGGAACTAAAAGAGAGCTCACACAGCCTATTTCAGATGTAAACAAGAACAGAGGGGTCCTTTAAGGTTAAATCATTGTTGCAAAGTAACAGGAGCTTGAAGCAGCCCAGTCAAGAGTTAAGTACAAGCAATAATGATAACAGTTAACATTTACTGAATATTTACTTTTCCAGGGGTGTGTTATATTATTTTACCTTCACACAAAACTGTAGAGTAGATACCAATGCAGATATATGAAGTAAACACCTGTGGTGGCTCATATTGTGTGACAACTTGGTTAAGTTATGGTGCCCAGTTATTTGGTTAAGCACCAGTCTAGAGGTTGTTATGAAAGTATTCTCATTTCTAGACAGGGTCTTGCTCTGTCACACAGGCTGGAATGCAGTGGTGCAATCACAGCTCACTGTGGCCTTGACCTCCAGGGTACAACCTGTTCTCCCACCTGGGACTCCCAAGTAGCTGGGACTACAGGTGTGCATCACCACACCCAGCTAACAAAGTATTTTTTTTTTTTAAAGAAAGAACATAATTTTAATATTAATTATCCATTAAACTATAATGTGATGTACATCATAGGCAATCCACTAAGAGAAGGCAGAGACAGAAATAAAAATCTCATCTTTACATAACCAAACAGAATGCAACCCACTTGTGATAAGTAACTTTTTTTTTCCTTCTCAAATTACCTTATCCAAATGTTGATTTGGATTTTTTTTTTATTATACTTTAGGTTTTAGGGTACATGTGCACAATGTGCAGGTTTGTTACATATGTATCCATGTGCCATGTTGGTTTGCTGCACCCATTAACTCGTCATTTACAAAGTATTTTTTAAAGATGAAATTAACTTTTAAATCAGTAGACTTTGAATAAAGCATATTACCCTCCATAATGTGGGTGGGCCTCATCCAATCAGTTGAAGGCCCTAAAAGCAAAACTGGAATTTCCTAAAGAAGAAGGAATTCTCCTAAAGACTGCAATGTAAAAACCCTGCCTGAGTTTCCAGCCTGATGCTCTGGAATTTGGACTCAAGACTGCAAAATCAACTCTTTCCTGAATTCCCAGCCTGGTAGCTCAGCCTATCCTGCAAGTTTGGGACTTGACAGCCTCAAGATCACATGACAATTTCTTAAAGTAAGTCTCTCTGTCTCTCTATTTGTGCGTGTATATATATTTCAGTAGTGATTCTGTTTCTCTGAAGAACCTGACTAATACAACACCCATGACCGATGCTGAGTATTGTTTGCCCCTCCAGATCTATCCTCTACTTCCTTCTGCCCCATCTGTGACTGTTAAAACGTGCATCAGTTCGCTTCATCTGCTTCATTGCTCTCTGCTTCTGGGTGGGTTAGACCAAAGAGAGTTAGTGGCAGGAGATCAGAAGTCAGGAGGAGAGTGAGATTAGGATGTTGGTTCTCTTGGCTCTCTGCTGATCAGGCTGCAGGATGGCAGTGGCTGTGTTCCTTTACCTGAGGCTGGAGCTCCAGCTCAGTGGCCTCTCCTACAGCAGCAGCTAAAGTCTCAGTACTCATTGAATTCCTGTGGCCACTCCCCTCCTTTGGTCTTCAGGCCTAAGATGGGAGGGGCTCTCCACTGCTGCTAGTCCTTCCCTTCTCATCCCTGCCTCCCTGTACTTTACCATTCTACGTAGTTTTCTCTTAATCCTGCCCGTAGCTCTGTAAATCATCTTCAATTTTTCTGTTGGAGTGTGCCATCTGTTTCCTGCCAGGACCCTCAGTATCTACTGGGGACTGGTTCCAGGAGCCCTGCAGATACCCAAATCCATGGATGCTCAAGTTCCTTATATAAAATGGTATAGTATTTATATATAACATATGCACATCATCCTTCTATATACTTTAAATAATCTCTAGATTACTTATAATACCTAATACAATGTAAATGCTATGTAAATATTTGTTATACTTTATTGTTAGGGAATAATGCCAAGGAGAAAGTCTGTACATGTTCAGTACAGATGCAACTTTCTGAAATTATTTTTAGGAATATTTTCAATCTGTGATTGGTCAAATACACGAATGCAGAACCTGTGGATGCAGAGGGCCTACTGTAGTTCAATACCCTTTTAATTCTCATTTATGCATGAGGAAACTGAGGCCTAGAGAGGTTTGGTAACTTCTCCACAGCTGGGATTTAAACCAAGGTCTCTGATTCCCATGGCAATATTCACAGCTTGTGCACTATATATCATTGTTTACTCTTTCTGAATTAGTTTCCCGATTTGTAAATGGAGTCAGCACAAAAATTTCTGTGATGGTTAATTTCATGTGTTAATCTAACTGGGCCATAGAATGCCTAACTATTTGATTAAACATTATTTCTGGGTGTGTCTCTGAGGTATTTATTAGCATTTGAATTGGTGGACTGAGTAAAGCCCATAGCTTACCTCAGGGAACGTGGGCATCATCCAATCAGTCGAGGGCCTGAAAAGAACAAAAAGAAGGAGGATGATTAGATTTGGTTTCTCTCTGCCTGATTGCTTGATCTGGGACACAGACTTTGTGTGTGCTCCTGGTTCTTAGGCCTTCAAACTCAGATAGGGATATACACCATTGCTCTCCAGCTCTCAGGCCTTTGAACGATCCCACCAGCTTTCCTGGATCTGCAGCTTGCAGATGCAGATCATGAGATTTTCAGCCTCCATAATCACATGAGCCAATACCTCCTAACAGATCTCTTTCTATATATATTCCTATGAGTTCTGTTACTCTGAAGATCACTGACTAATACAACTCCTTATAGGATTTTGGTTAGCTCTTAATAAATATTAGCTTTTGTTATTATTTGCCACAAAAAAGGACATTAATGAGATGGAAATTCCTACTTTATAGGGTTACTGTGGAATTCCTCAGCTAAGAGGCCTACAGCACCAGCACAAGGCTCCCCACACACTGGCTGCTCAGTTAAACTGTAATCATGCCTATTGTTCTTTTCCAAATCCACACTCTCCAGGAATGTGCTCTTGAAATCTCTATGAGCAGAATTTTGAATTGAGAAGGAGTTGGGGGGTGGTGAGGGGTGCTTTACATATGTTATTTCATGTAAATGTTACAAGAGAACTAACGTAACTCATTCCAGTTTTACAGATGAGGAAGCTGAGGGTTTAGAAGTTAAATAACTTATCTAAGGTGACTACCATATCTGGTAGTGAAAGATTGAGGATTCCAACCTGGATATGTTTCATTCCATATTTATCAAGTCAAAGAAGTTTATTAATAGAGCTCAGATGATATGTCCCGCTGTTAAAATATTAGTCTTTTCCATTAGTAAACGGCTGCTGCCTCATGTCTTTTGTATATGTCTTGTCCACCCACTCCCTTCCTCCCAGCTCCAAAGAGAGGGCCTGTTCTGTTGGGTCTGTGCCCATAACTTATCAGTTATTAATTTTCACAATATCACTCCTACATACAAGCTCAGTAGAGAAACTGGAGAATTAAGTCTCAGAAAAGTACAGAATAAGCTATGTGCAAACTTACATCCTCCAAGAAGGAGGATGACTGGGGCATTTTGAGCATTGCAGAACATTTTCATTATTTCTGTGTCTCTGTCCTGTGGCTGACTTTCTTGGAAGAATGAGCTTCAGAGGGAGCTTTAGAGTGAATGTATGGAGGGGTGGGATTTCCTGTCCCCATAGTCCAGAAAGCCTAGCTTTGTTTCTGAGCCATCTTCATTTCAACTTTTATTGTACCTCAAACCTGAACCCCAAATATCTGTGGTTCTTTTAAAACAACTCAGCAGAGAGAAGATATATATGAACTCTGTTTTAGGTGGTGAGACGGAAGTCCAACTTCTTCCTAGGCTTCCAGGTTTCAAGTCCATCAGCCTGGACCTTCATGTTTACCTGAAGGAGGTAGCCTGGCAGCTTATGAACATAAGCTACCCAGTCAATGATATTTTGTTTTAGCAGCCTGAACAGACTAAGACAACAGTGAATTAAGAAACTCAAAACGCCGGGCGCGGTGGCTCACGCCTGTAATCCCAGCACTTTGAGAGGCCAAGGTGGGTGGATCATGAGGTCAGGAGATCGAGACCATCCTGGCTAACACGGTGAAACCCTGTCTCTACTAAAAATACAAAAAAATAGCCGGGTGTGGTGGTGGGCACCTGTAGTCCCAGCTACTCGGGAGGCTGAGGCAGGAGAATGGCATGAACCCGGGAGGTGGAGTGAGCCAAGATCGCACCACTGCATTCCAGCCTGGGTGACAGAGTGAGACTCCGTCTCAAAAAAAATAAACAAAAAACAAAAAAAACTCAAAACTTGAGTTCATGGGCCAAAGAGCTGGGTCTAGTGGGAGGAGGCAGCTAAGGGAAACTTAGTCATTGGGGGATTTTATGCTGAGGGCAGTTTTGCTCTGTGTTTCCTTGCAGACACCTCTGCAGAGCATCAGGCTCTGTCCCTGCTGTGAGGATCTGCAAGGCTAGCCCTTGCCCTTTACTAATCTCCTCTCTCTTTCTTTCCTTATAAATGGACTTGCCTTGTATTAATAACGATGTGCTGGAGAGCTTCTTATCTCTGCCTGGAATTATGCTTTCATAATAATATTATCCTTAACCTTTAATCTAAAAAGTAGAGGGGAATTAAAAATAATTCACAAAGGAAAAAGCAAACCTCCACAATCGAAAGAGATAGGGTTAGGGGCAGAAGAAATGGGAAGAAGACATCAGGCTGGAAATGGTGGCATTTAATCGGGGATTAGGCATGAAGTGGGTGAGGCAATTCCAGATGACAAGAACCAACTCGAACCATCTAATGGAACCTTTGTCAAGGTTTTCAAATACTCTAGTGCCCTTTAAAAGTCATTTTCTCCTCTGCCCTTATGTTTTTGTCCAGGCTTAGAGGTGAAAATGAAATAATCAAGGGTGAGATGCTGGCTCTATTGACTTTTTCTCAAAGGGATGCGAGTTACAAATTTCATGGGAAATCCTCTTGCTAAGTAAAAGCCTTTAAGAACAGGATTGGCTACGTGATTTGCAGAGGCCAGTGCAAAATGAAAACATGGAGTTTCTTGTTCAAATTATTAAAAGGGTCAAGAAGACAGGCAAGCATGAAACCCAATGTAGGGCCCTTCTGAGCCTGGGGACCCTGTGTGACTGCATAGATCACACACCCATGAAGCTGGCCCTGCTTAGGAGTCTCTGAAGTTTCATACTATTCTCATTTTCTGGCTTAATAATGTTTCTTCTTCCATTTTCAAAGCTTCAGGGATGTGGTAATTGTGTGTGTGTGCACTATTTTTAAGCAATTAAGTTGATTTTCAAAATGGCTCTTTAAAAACTCAAACATTTCTAAAATCCAATTGATCCTGTCATTGTCACCTTTAGGTATAAATCTGAGCAAGAGAGACCGCTGCCCAAGGCCCTGTACTTTAGAGGGCTTTGCTTTGGCTTCTTTCCAGCTCAACTTGAATCTGAGCAGGCAAGGAGACATGCCTACCCAGACATATGCTCGGGTGGCCTAGACCCCAGAATTCCTTCCCCAGATTGCCCTGATCTGCTCCAGGGATAGGCAGATATCTTTCCTGGATTCTATCTTCCAAGGGTAGGTCTCACTGCTAGCATGGCCACCCTGGGGCCTAAGAGTAGGCCAAGAAACAGCTGTTTGGGAGTGGAGAGAGCAGTCATCATGACAGAGCTTGCACATGTGGGCTTGTCTGGGATATCCTTATGTGTTTGGAGGAGGCCGCCTGCTGTGCCAGATGAAGCTGGAGGGAGGATGAGCTAGGGAGGGGCTGGAAGGGGGTGTTTTCCCCACACAGGGATTCGATGAACTCTGAAAAGTCTAAATTATAACCTGGCTTTTCAGGCCATTAGGAAAGTATATTTGTTATGGTAGAATCAAATATATTTTATTAAACAGCTTGCTGGCTTGATTTATAACTTATAAATCCTTTGACTCAAAATATGTGAGCTTTCTTTTATATTCTTGCGATGGGTTCTGCAAACATTAGGGGCTGACCTGGATGGTGGGCAGCAAAGAAAGTGTATATTTCATCATGATGTTGTGTGCCATCTTCCCCATAGAAAGTTTTGTAGTTCAGTTACTCTGATTTTGCATGTACATGAGCTCGTATGTGTATAATATTTATATACATTTTGACAAGTACAATTTCTATTTTGATCAGTGGAAAATAACAGCTTTTAAAGATGTAATTATTAATTATATATGTACTATAGCCCATTTCAAATACCTTTCTGCTCCAAAAATTTCTTAATTTACTAAGAATATTCAGTTTCTACCACAACACTCCACTCTGCCAAAATTTGTGTTGATATACCACACAACAAATAATTTTATCTTTAATGTTGAACTTTTTACATGAGCCTCTAATCACATTCACAATAATGTCAAATATTTTATTTTAACAGAATGAATATTCAAAAGTTATATTTCGATTTCATGAATTTAATAAATAAAAACAAACCTTTATTGCAACTGATTTTCTCTTTGAAGTATCTAGGGCACTGGTAAAAACTGGCCTTATTTAACTGTTTGTGCAGTTCTTCTTCTGCTAATGAAGCCAACATGTGAACAGTAATCACTTTACTTTTTATAGATCCAAAAGGAAACTTGGAATTCAAAGTGGATGACAGTAATGTAGAAGAACAATCATTTTAGGTAAATGGGAAGTTGTGCTCCACTGAGTAATATAAACACACCTTCTGTACACACACATGTTCAACAGTCTAGTTATTGGACACAGTCTTAAAGTAACTTCTAACTTTTCAATAGATGCTGGTGCTTTTTCAGAAGATTTGTGTCTTCTGGTTTTCATATGGTCAGTGTGTCATTCAACCTTTATGGTTGATGTTAAACTGTGTTTATAAATATTCTTTATAAGTTCCACATTCATCAACTTCATTGTGAAATCAAAATTTCGAGCTTGATTTTCACTAAATACATACTTTTGCTTTTTTGATTGCTGCTGAAAGATTTTTTTGCAAAACAAAACAGCATAACTTAATACTAATAGTTAGAGATATGCATATTAAACCATACAGTAAATTACACATGTAATGAGGATGTTAAGGCTACTTTCTCTAAGTTCTATGGCAAGATAGCTCAGCCTCTAGTTCTCATTCATATTTCCCAACTAACTGATGAAGTCCCGCATTTCTACTGACTCTGCCAACTGATGGCTCAGTGGTTTCATGCATTTTGAAGGGTCTGGCATAGGCCACAGCACAATTGACTGGCCCAACAATGGCCAGCAGAGGCAATGGTTTTGAGTCCTCTCAAGACCACTCAAACTTTGGTAAATTAGCTTCATGAGCTCTCTCTTGTCTGACTGCATTGCATTTATCAGAAAGTGCCATGCATGCTGTCTTTGAAAGAGAAGTGCTTAGGGATGCAGGGATAGTTTAATATATGCAAGTCAATAAACGCGATACACTACGTAAACAAAATTTAAAACAAAAATCACATGATCATCTCAACAGATGCAGAAAGAGCATTTGACAAAATCCAGCATCCTTTTATGATTAAAACTCTCAGCAAAATTGGCATACAAGGGACATACCTCAATGTAATAAAAGCCATCTATGACAAACCCACAGCCAACATAATACTGAAGGGGGAAAAGTTGAAAGCATTCCCTCTGAGAACTGGAACAAGACAAGGATGCCCACTCTCACCACTCCTCTTCAACATAGTACTGGAAGTCCTAGTCAGAGCAATCAGACAAGAAAAAGAAATAAAGGGCATCATCAGTAAAGACGAAGTCAAATTGTCACTGTTTGCTGATGATACGATCGTTTACCTCAAAAGCCCCAAAGACTCCCCTGGAAAGCTCCTAGAACTGATGAAAGAATTCAGCAAAATTTCTGGATACAAGATTCATGCACAAAAATCAGTAGCTCTTCTATACACCAACAGCAACCAAACAGAGAATCAAATCAAGAACTCAACCCCTTTTACAATAGGGGCAAAAATAAATAAATAAATAAATAAATAAATAAATAAATAAATAAATAAAACAATTAGGAATATACCTAACCAAGGAGGTGAAAGACCTCTACAAGGAAAACTACAAAACACTGCTGAAATAAATCATAAATGACACAAACAAATGGAAATGCATCCCATGTTCATGGATGGGTAGAATCAATATTGTGAAAATGACCATACTGCCAAAAGCAATCTACCAGTTCAATGCAATCCCCATCAAAATACCACCATCATTCTTCACAGAATTAGAAAAAAGCAATTCCAAAATTTACATGGAACTAAAAAAGAGCCTGCATAGCCAAAGCAAGACTAAGCAAAAAAACATGTCTGGAGGCATCAGACTACCTGATTTCAAAAAATACCATAAGGCCATAGTCACCAAAACAGCATGGTATTGGTATAAAAATAGGCACATAGACCAATGGAGCAGAATAGATAACCCAGAAATGAACCCAAATACTTACAGCCAACTGATCTTTGATAAAGCAAACACAAACAAAGTGGGGAAAGGACACCCTTTTCAACAAGTGGTGCTGGGATAATTGGCTAGCCACATATAGGAGAATCAAACTGGATCCTCATTTCTTATACAAAAATCAACTCAAGATGAATTAAGGACTTAAATCTAAGACCTGAAACTATAAAAGTTCTAGAAGGTAACATTGGAAATAAACCTTCTAGACATTGGCTTAGGCAAGGATTTCATGACCAAGAACCCAAAAGCAAATGCAATAAAAACAAAAATAAATAATTGGGTCAATTAAACTAAAGAGCTTTTGCATGGCGAAAGGAACAGTCAGCAGAGTAAACAGACAACCCACAGAGTGGAAGAAAATCTTCACAATCTATACATCTGACAAAGGATTATTATCCTGAATCTACAACAAACTCAAACAAATCAGTAAGAAAAAAAAATCCCATCAAAAAGTGGGCTAAGGACATGAATAGACAATTCTCAAAAGAAGATGTACAAATGGAAAACAAACATATGAAAAAATGCTCAACATCACTAATGATCAGAGAAATGCAAATCAAAACCACAATGCAATACCACCTTGTTCCTGCAAGAATGGCCATAATCAAAAAAAAAAAAAAAAAAAAAAAACACACAGTAGATGCTGGCATGGATGTGGTGATCAGGGAACACTTCTACACTGTTGGTGGGAAGGTAAACTAGCACACTATGGAAAACAGTGTGGCGATTCCTTAAAGAACTGAAAGTAGAACTACCATCTGATCCAGCAATCCCACTACTGGGTATCTACCCAGAGGAAAAGAAGTCATTACATGAAAAAGACACTTGAATATGCATATTTATAGCAGCACAATTCGCAATTGCAAAATCATGGAACCAACCAAATGCCCATCAGCCAATGAGTGGATAAAGAAACTGTGAGAGAGGGATATATATACAGATAGATATATTCTTAAATATCATATAAATATATGATAGAATACTACTCAGCCATAAAAAGGAATGAATTAATGGCATTTGCAGTGACCTAGATGAGATTGGAGACTATCATTCTAAATGAAGCAACTCAGGAATAGAAAACCAAACATCGTATGTTCTCACTGATATGTGGGAGCTAAGCTATGAGGAAGCAAAGGCATAAGAATGATACAATGGACTATGGGGACTTGGGGAAGGGTGGGAGAGGGATGAGGGATAAAAGACTACAAATAGGGTACAGCGTACACTGCTTGGGTGATGGGTGCAACAAAATCTCACAAATCACCACTAAAGAACTTACTTATGTAACCAAATACCACCTATACCCCAATAACTTATGGAAAAAAAAAGAAAGGGAAGTGCTTGTTATGGTGAGCCTGGACAAAACAGTGGAAAGGGAGATGGGTTATTGATGTACATCTTTTAGTTTCAATCACATATTAAAGTAAAAAATTTGTTGATTGCACATTGATCTCCCATTATACAAGATCATGTCAGAAGCTGAATACACAAAGTAGAGATCTACCAATACAACTATTAGTAATTATTATTCATTAAAATTTTAAAATCTAGGACAAATGCTAGATCAGTTGGGATACTGGGACAATAGGTATAAGCTAGGATGACCCCCCTTTTGGTCACCATAGTTATAGAACAATAAAGAAGCTTCACTTTCTTTGCTCTTTTGGAAATGGTATTCATAATTTTGCTACCTGGTATACAAGTGCACCTGAGTTTTCCAAAGGCACAGTTTCCTGGATTTGAGTTCATTTTAGGCAATGGCAATACATGAGCCCAGGATGTCTGCTTGATATTTGTGACTGTGTGACCTTCAGTCTATTCCTTTTGCCATTGAAAGTAGTTTAAAGACTACCTGGTTGACTAGGCCATCTTGGTCATTTAGTTATAAAGTAGAGCTAAGCAGGCCAGGGGACTAAAGAGCTGGCACATGGTATGTGCTCAATAAATACTTCAATAAAAAAAGCCATTGTTGGAACTGTTACTGAAAGTCACCAACTTCTAGGCTGTTTTCTTTGTAACATCAGTGATTTCATAGCAGCTTTCGTGGCTATGTGTTTGTGACTCAATAGATATTTACAGGAAGTTTAAATAATCAAAAAGTAATGTCAGTAGTTCCTTGAAGGTCCTATAAAATGACCTTACAACATTCAAAATATCAGTGAATAACTTCTGCATTAGGGCATCAGAGTCACAAGATCCTTGCAAGAAGGTTTACAGCAAAAAAAAAAAAAAAGAGAGAGAGAGAGACTGATTACTTGCCACAGAATGGCTGAGTGAATCGCTAGGTGAAGACCTGCCTATCACAGTTTTCTGTTCCTGAAATGTTGACTGCAGATTTTGCTTCTGCTTGACATATCAAGCTAAGTAACTAAATGCTGATATTTGATCTTATTTGATGTCATAATCAGATGCTCATTCAATAAAAGTCACTGCCAAATTTTGCAAAGACTTACAGAAATTGAAATTCTAGTTAATGTTATCCTTCACTTGCTGCTTTGGTTCCAGACTTTAAGTTAATTCTTTTCTAGGCTTTTAATTAAGTAGATGATGAGAGTGGGATGGGACAGGGGTCAACATTAAGTTCAGAGTATTGTTTTCTCATCATTCACCACAGCCTGCTTCAAATCTGTTTTATTTTTATTTTTGAGTTTATTTTTTCAGCACTGAGGAAAGCTGTTAACATCATATATATTTGGTCTGCCCCAAGAATGTCATAGAGAGGCCAGATAGATGCATTCTCTCAAAAGACATAGATGCCTGTAGTATACTTAAGAATTTTCTAGTTATTTCCTAAGAGATAGGTGTTATATATTTTGGAACATAGTTGTCTAGATTCTCTGACATAATAAAATAACTTTTGTTACTACAAAAATAACAGGGGTGGAGAAAAAAATTATGTTATCATAGGCTTTATTAAAGAGTGTGCCGTGGAAAATGAATTATATAAGCTGCTCCAAGAAAGAAGGGTTCTCTGGCCAAGACCTTCACATCACACCTTCCTCTTGGTGGTTTCCAACACACGTTAACATAGTAAAGAATCTGATTGGTTCTGTGATGAATAAATCGTTTAGAATTGCTTAACCTGGAATTTTCTAAAGCTATTTATCATGAAACTCTCATCCTGTGATACTTCCCATAGAAACACTATACTGGTTAGAATATAATTTTTAAAGTCTGTTTTCTTGCATTAATTAGACTAATGATTTTCTTCCTACAGTCCAAGACATTATTTCCTTTTTTTATCTATACTATTTATTTAATCTAGATATATTTTCTTTCAGTTATTTTCTGCTAACAAGCTATGATAGTCCCTCCAAATGCTTAGTGCCACATGATCTTTTAAAATCAGTGACTCTCACTCTTCCCAAAGCCCTTGAGCTTCTGTTAACCAGTCTCATGTTTTTCTTTCCCTTTATTTTTGATTTTTGAAGCTTCATTGTCTTCTACTCTACAGTAGAACCATTGCAACGTAGCTGGCATTTGGCCAGGTTCTGTTTTTCTCATTCCCATTTCTCTTACTCCCAGTTGTTACTTTGCTCTCAAGATTCGATCAGTATGATAGCTGTCATTTCAATAAAATGAAAACATTCCAGATTATGGATATAATCTCTTGACAGAGCAATATTGACCTGACTTGCATTTTTTTTTTTTTTTTTTTCTGGATAGATTTACTACAGTCTTTCCCCCTGTGGTGGAGCCCTCAATATCTACTGAAAGTATTGTAGAACTCAGGCCTGTGGTTTCTGCCCTGGCCCAGGCCAGTGGTTTGGCCCAACAGGGCCACCATTCTGCCCTGCTGTAGGGTTGAAAGAATGGATTGATTCAATTTATTCAAGAGAATGTGGGGGGTGCCTTCAACATACCAGCATTGGGATAGAGTGACAAGGAGAACAATCTAGGCAGGAACCTGTTTTTATGAAACAAATATTCTACTAGCTGAGAGTTTTGTCAGTGACTGCTATTATAGTTTAAAATATAGTTTTTAAAAAAGGAATGCTGTCTTCACCCAGTTTCGAGGCACCGGCTGGAGGCTGGTCAGCTTCCCCCTCTGAGCTGCTGATTAAGTCCATACCCCCAAGGACTTCCCTTATCAGGCTCTCACATTCTGGAACTCTATGCAGCATCTCTAAATGCCTCACGGCCAGGTACCAGACAACTAAGAACAGCCCCTGTGAGCCAGAGAAATTATTCAAATAAGCCAGTTCACAGGGAGCTCAGGAAACCTAGCTAACCCCACCCAACTTGTCATGCACAAACTCCCTGCTATAGCTCAAGCTTGCTGTTGCCTTGTGCCTCAGGTGCAGTCCTTGTGTGGCCCTGGGTGGCATCATTCTGTTCTTTTATTTGGAGCTGGAAGCAGAAAAAAGTTTTGTTATTCATCTATTTGAGAGAGTTGGTGCATTGTGCCTCACCATCAAAATAACTTTCTTATAAAATTTAGCTGCAGGCAGCAAAATTTTGGTTTTTCCCTTCATTGTTATGGAAATTGCAAAGGATTTAGAGGTACTAGTTGGTGGTGAAGAGGAGGTGGAATCACGATTTTAAAGAGAGGAGAATTCTTTTTTAAAAAATTAACTTGAGTAACTTAATTTCCCCATCAACGACTCTAGCAGGTTAATATACCCCATTTATTCACATATTTATTGTGTGTTTACTATTTACTGTGGCCCTGGTATTGTAATGCCAGGAGGTATGCAAGAAACAGAAAATGTGTATCCTTCTCTTGAGAAGCCTATAGATTAATACAGGAGACATGACATGCACTTAAAATGATTAGAGAGCCAAAATCAAGCATGTGGTAATGTAATCAAACCATCCCTAAGACAAAGAAAAAAAAAGAGAGAAAAAAGAAAGAAAGAAAATAATGCGAAAGAACTACAGAAATACGTTTGCTTGCAATTTTCAATAATAACTAACCTAAAACCCCCTTTTTTAGACTTTCCTAGTTATTTTGCTGGAGAAATGTTTGTGTGATTGCTCTGTCCCTCAGTTCATTCTTCCCAGCTCTGAAAACCTTTCTCTGAGGCACACAGGGCCTGGCTGTTCCAGCCTTGCTATGAGAAGCTAAGATGTTCTGGAGTCATGTGGATTTGAGCTGAAGCAGCTAACAAGGTTCTCTCAAGGGATGGATTTGGAGGAATGTGTTGGCAGTTCAGATCAGATGAAGCTATTTATTTTAAAACTTGGGTGCATTTCAAAAAGGAAAATGGTTTCAGCACAAATCCATTTGCAATACCAACCTTCCTGGTTGGGGAATTGAATGTTTAGCTAATTTATTTTTGATGGGCAGGCTTCTGTGTGTTTTAAATGATGGCTGACTGGCCTGGAATTTGGACTCCTCTAGAAGGCATTGGGTGTTGCTCTATGGCTTTCAAGGGAACTCACGCTTTTCCCGGAGGAGATGCAGGAAGCTGTAGTTGATCAAGCCTCTGCCCTTTCTGTGGACCTACTCTCCAGTGACTTTCAATCATTCTTCCTACCAATACTTTATTATTAAATATCTACCTTGAGTAAAGGATTGTGGCAGCCTCTGCAAGGAATGCCTAACTTGTCAACACAGAGAGGAGGCAAGGACTCTGTGCAAGGCAGAATATGCGCATTGCCATAAAAGAGGCATAAAGTGCATGGAGTGAGGAAGGAGTCACTTCGAACTGGATGAATCAGAGGGAGCTTTACAGAGAGAGAGGTACTGCAGCTGACACTTGGAGAACAGGTTTGATTTGGCAGCTAGAGAAGGGAATTGTAAACTATAGTGGGCCAACTGTCCCTTCCACTTGTTTTGATAAATAAAATTGATTTGGAACACAGCCATGCCCATTCATTAATGTATTGTCTGTAACTGCTTTCACACAACAACAGAGTTGAGTAATTGTGATAGAGGCTTGTATGGCCCTCAAAGTCTAAAAAATTTACTATCTGGCTCTTTAGAGAAAAAGTTTGTGACCCCTGTTTAAAGTCAGTTGCTTAAGGGAATGATATATGGCCTTGCTGTTTGGACTTGATGTAGGCCAAAATATATGACTTCATTTGGCAGGCATTCTGGAGACAAAGTGCCTCTGAGTGCTGGGAGTGTTTGGATGATATGATGGTTCTGAACTTCAGGACAGTGAGTGTGGTAGATGGACTGTGGAAGAGAGATGCTACAGTCAGGAAGAAAAAATTCAGAAGTTCATGTTGTCACCTAAGTGAAAAATAATGAATCTGGATTAGAAGCATAGCTGTGATGAAAGAGAGAAGACACAAAAGACATTGTGAATAAAGCACTGTAAGGGAAGACCAAAGGAAAGAGAGAATTGAGGATGGCTCTGGAGTCTTGAGCCCGAATGACTGGGGATGTCAATGACCCCTTCTCTGAACATCCACCCATCTGAACAGGATGAATTGGGTACTCCTCCCACCCTACCCCAATTAGGAGAAGGGATAAAGCTGGAGTGGCTCCATCCCTCCAGGGCAGCTAGTGTTGGGAGGGGAGGTGGTCAGAAGCTTTTGTTATAGAGGGAGCAAGACCCAAAGCCTTGCCTATGGAAAAATATCTGTTACTAGACAGAAAATCAGGCTATGTTATCTCTGAGACAAAAATATTGCCTGAGTTGGAGGAGTGTCCTTGTAATTTGGGTCACCTCGGAAGATTGCCAGATGAAATACAAAATGCCCAGTTAAGTTTGAATTTCAGATTAACAAGGAATTTTTTATAAGTATGTCCCAAATATTGAATGAGAGATATTTATACTAAAAATTATTTGTGGTTGATCTGGAATTCAAATTTAATGGAATAAATTTCAGATCAACAGTGAATAATTTTTTAGTGCAAGTATTTCCCAAGTATGGAATATATTTATAATAAAAATTATCTGTTGTTCAAGTTTAGTTGGGCTTTTTATTTTTCTCTAAATCTGACAACCTTACTGTGCTGGGGTAAGCAGCCATAGCTCTCACTTTTGGGGAGATTGAGCACAAAGTAGGACACCTGTATTTGCTTTACCATGTAGGAGTAGAGTTGACACGGCCAGGGTTTCTGAGACCACAGCTGAGTGGAGGATAGTTCAGTGAACACCAGGCCTAGGTATGAGGCACTTTTCTGGAGTGTGGACAAAGGATGGACCCAGGGGTGTGATAGGGTGAAGTTTCCAATGGTGGTGGTCTGATCATCTAGCTAAGACTTTAAAGAGGTCTGGACTAAACAGGAAAAGTGAATTCAGGGTGGAGATAAATTCCTTAGAGGAGCTGCCTTTCAAAGACCTAATTCTGGAAGGAATTTTCTTGTGACAGAACAAAGCAACAGCTATGCTAGATGAAGGTTCCAGCTTCTATCGCACTGGCTCCAATGTACAGATCTGCCTACTTCAGACCTTTGGAACTTTGACATGTTAACTCAGTAAATAGATGAACATTATCCACCCACAGTCATGGAGCTATGTGGTAGTTAATTTTTTGTGTCAATTTGGGTAGACTATGGTATTCAGTTGTTTGGTTTAACACCAGTCTAGATATTGCTGTGAAAGTATTTTCTTAGAGGTGATTAAAATTAAAGTCAGTAGACTTTAGATAAAGCTGATCACTTTCAGCAGTGTGGGTGGGCCTTACCCAATCAATTGAAAGCCTTAAGAGAAAAGACAGTTTGCTGGAAGGGGAAGGAATTCTGCCTCTCAGCTGCCCTTGAATTCAAGACTGCAACATCAGCCCCTCCTAAAGTTTTCCAGGCTGCTAACCTGCTCTGCTAGCCAGCTCCTTAAATTGTTAGTCAATTACTTAAAATCTCGTTCTCTTGCTTTCCCTCTTGCTGTCTCTGTTTTGTTTCTCTAGAGAACCCTGACTCATACAGGCTGCCACACAGGTGATCCTGGAGTGGCAATGACTTCCATCCCACTTCCCACCAATCTCATCCAGAGCCATTGCTCGTTTCTGGCAGCATAGATTCCTCTTCCCAACTCCAGTCCTGTGCAACAATAAGACCAAGCTCCCTGGTTACACAAATAGGTCACCACAATACAGTCCTTTAGTCAGGGGAAGGTAGGACACACCTGGTCTGGGTCACACATCCAAGAGCTGTCAAGAGTGGGTTGTTCCCCATAGCTTGATGAGTACAGCCTTGGCCTTGCAACACTGGGGTGTGGGACTGTGCCCTTTGACCTCAGACATGCTCCCAATACAGCAGCTCAAATTCACTCTGCACAAAGTGTGCTGTAGAGCAGTCTGTTTCTAAGAAGGCCGTTTGCCAAATGTCTTTTCCTCTTTCTCCAGCCCCCTCACTGGAGAGACGATGCAAACAGAGACATGCAGGTCGATACAGAAAATCAGGTGGAGGGTGTGTCTGCTCTTCTCCCAGCTCCCTAACAACATCGTTTTATAAATCTTTTATAAATCCCTAGATCATCCTTTTATAAATCTTTTCATGGAAATTCTCGCCTTTCTGTGCAGGTCTCTTCTCTGTTTTTTGTCTCTCAGTATCTTCCTCCCTGCCTGTCTGTGTCTATCTATTTCTCTTTACCCTTTCCTCCCTCCCTCCAACACCCTATCTCTGTCTCTCTCTGCATGTTTCTTTCTCTCTGGTGTGATTTCCCACATTAACCACCGTCCATTTCTTTGATTCCTTCTTGGCAATGAGAGCTGGAGCACCATCATGCAACAAGCAGTCCTGCCTCCCTGCTACCTTAAAATAATAATGTTTCATGGTGACAAATGGATATGGTTAACAATGAAAGTAAAATGCTTAGCAGGCAGGGGTGTGACTGTGTCAGATTTCTCTGCTGGCAAAAACAGACAGTGGCCCAAGAATCTCTAAAGAAAGGAATCTGTATGTGGGGATAGTTGGTGTTTGCCAGGTGGACTACTCTGCCGTTTTATTCTTAATTTAGCTTCTGTGAATCCCAAGACTAACTTCTCAAAGGTGATACAATAGTCATTCTTAATTTACAAAGTTTTTGTCTTCTCCTAAGAAACTTAAAATGTGTTAGTGGATGTTAAAATCTGGCCTTTCAGATTTACATCTGTTATTTTTCTTTGATTAAAAAAAAAAGACAAAAAAAACCCTCAATCTGAATTAGTGAAGAAACATAATGCTTTTTGTGCCCTGGTGACTGAAGTTTCTACATTGTGTCAAAAAAGTCTCAATTAGAAGAAAGAAAGAAAAAAGAAGAAAGAAAAGAAAGGAGTTTTTCTAGACTTCTTTTCCCTCCTCACCACTAAGAGGGATACAAGATGAATGTTAAGAAATCTTCCACCCAAATGCTGTCTGCATGTGCATGTGTGCATGTCTGTGTTCTGCACACTGCATGTGTGCCTTTCTCCTGGGTGCAGATGGCTACTCCAGGAAGCAGCATATGTGGGCTGTGTATGTCTGAAAGTCAGCTCGGTTGTGCACATGGAAAGAAGAAAATAAGAGAGTGAGGTGGAAACAACACAAATCTAAATCAAAAGCAACTGTTCTACCATGAGGAAAGCAGGCGAACCTTGCTTTGTGCACACTGCACTCTTTCTTTGCCGCCCAGACTGATCTTTGAAATAAAATACAGAAGCGTGGCAAACTAACTGAAACATAGGTAGAAATAATATATTTGGGTTTCAGAAAAAAAAAAAACCTGGCATAGCTTAAAAGGTACCCATTTCATAACAACACATGTGCAAAGAATTACAATAATTGCAGTGCACACATCAGGAACAGACAGAGTGAACAATGAATATTAAAAACATTCCTAGAGCTGGCCCTGTGGCTTGGCAGCCGTGCACAGCATGGAGACCTGCGAGGGAGTCAAAGGAAGCCTCTTTGCTTTTCCAGAGCTGTCAGAGCTTGGCAGGAGCTGAGGTGGGAACGTGTATGAGGAAAGTGGAAGGAGGAAGGTGGCGGTGACTATGCCCAGCGGTGTGACTCCTGTCTCCTCCTGGCAGAGCCTAGGGTGGCTTCAGGAGGGTTTCATAGAAGAAGTCAGTCCCAGCCGTTTGGTGCTCCAGTTCAGAGCTGAAGCGGAGCCAGACTGAGAAGGAGGAGGGATGGGGATAGAAAAACAAACACCAGAGAACAAACAGACAGAAGGTAGTGCTGGGAACAGCCAGCCTGTGTCCTGCATGAAAATCCCAAGTCCTCTCTCTCTCCCTCCAGGCCGCCTACAGCATGATCTAGCATGAGGGCCTTCACTGCTGCCGAGACATAGACTGGGAAAGTGTTTATCTCCATGAACTAAATACATTGATCTGCCTTTTTTCTTTCGATATTTGCTGTGCAGTGGGGGATGAATTCCTCTAGCGGTGTGCTGCAGAACCTTCAAAGGCACATTAACCAAACATTAAAGGTACATAATGATCTTTTCAATGAATCCCTTCCATTGTCAGCAAAGACAAAGGCCCTTCTCTTAAGTACAGCTTTGGTTTTGAGTGTTCAGATTTTGCCTCTTGCCATTGGCAGGCAGTTGACTCTGGAATCCTTGCATCTTTGGCAACGAGAGAGGTCAGAGGGTGGGAATCTCTAACTGGAGAGTTTGGTTCACATGCTGAGAGTTGAGGTCTTAGGATTCTTAAGCTGCCGGCCATGAACATCTAAGGAAGCATGGAGATAGAATTCAGGGAGCTCCATGAAGGTGGATGAAAAAAAGAGACATCTTTAATCTTTATTTTTGATAATCTCCGAAATTTAGCATTCCTTCTATCACAAATGTAGGAAACAAACTATAGTCATATTATTAATACTTATGACTTTGTCACTAGTAAAAATTACAGATATTTTAATGCTATTTTGTTGTTGTTTCAGATGTCTTCAAATTATTATTCCTATTCCTCACAGTTTTGGAATTATAGTAATTATTAGACCTGCTATAAGATATTATTTTGTGCATTAATGAAGAGGCAATTATCATAATAAAATACTTTGATAACTGTATTTTCATGTAATTGGTTTCCCTTGACATCATATTATGTACTGTATTTTATTCTTGTTAAAAAAGATGATTCTGAGAACGGGTCCATAGAGCACGTGGCTACATTACCAGAAGGTCCACGGCACACACAGCATTCTCCAGACAGAAAAGAGAATCCAGACTCAAAAGCAGTTGTGACATGCTGGACCCTCCACATACAGGTCTCCACACATGGGGGAGAGAAGGGAAAGGCAAACATATGTCTCCAGACGCAACACTGAGGATTTAACGAAGAAATTTTACTTATCTACTCCTTAGATATGCTCAACAAATATTAGCATTTGCCAAGATGAACATTTGCATTTTCTCTTCAACAATTTTCAGCAGAGCTCCAAAATGATTACATTAAAAATGAAATAAAATAAATCCCTCCAACACCTCCCATGTCTCCAGATACTGGCCAAGAGTGTTTGCCATTGAATCACAATCAGTAAGGTGGAAAAAGGCTGATGACGAACTGTTTTGCCAGTTTCTACACCAAGTGGAAGGACAGAGAACAGTTGTAAAAGGGGTGGGGAGAGACTCAAATAATACAAGACAACATGGGATGACATCTCTGAAATCAAGGCATCAACTAAAAGAACTGACACCCACAAATGTCAGAGTGGTGAGTTAGAAAGTTCCTGTATTTCCAGTTGTTCTCATGATAGAGAGTAGGAGGAGTTCAGATTTGAAAGCAATGATTCCTTTGATTGATTAGAACCTGAAATCCTGCTGAACTCTCCTTGTACCAATGCAGAATCTAGCACTGGGAGGGGTGCTGAGAGAAACAGGCCTACTCACAACACTCCAAAATATGAACCTCAGTATTTGGCTCACAAGGGACAAAAGTACTGCCCTGGATAAAATATGCAAAATAGTAGCAATCTTCATGGACAATTTTTTTAACTTGAAAAAAATATTGAATGTTATACTAGATTTCTTGCTATATGAGAAAGTCAAGAGAAAGAGAGAGAGAGAGAAATGTTTGGAAGGATCTAGATTCATTATGTACCAGACACCATATTAGTTTTTTTTGTACTTTATCTATCTTATTTATCCCTTTCAACATTTCTATGAGGTATTATCAGCCCAACTCTTTCGGATGGGGGCACATTGAAGTTTAGATCATGAAATAACTTGATTGAGGTCACAGCGCTAGTCAGTGGGATTTAAACCTAGGTTTGTCTGACCCCCAAAACCACTATTCAGTTATTTCAAATGGTTCCAATTATAAAAATCTCTGTGACTAAATCATTAAAATTCAAGAAGTCATTACATATATTGAAGGATTAAATTTGAAGTTAGGGACATGAATGGCAATGTGGTAACAAGTTACATGTTGTCAAGAGAAACTTTATAATAGCAAACAAAATTGTTTCTCACCTGCAGAAAGCCAAATGGGCTTGTCCATCTATTTTAATCCTCAACTTAAATAAATATAAAAGCAGCCACCTGGAACTGAAGGGCTCCTTGATGATCTACTCATTTGCCCACACAGTAGTGTTCTGTATCTACTGTCAGAATGTAAAACTGTCATCCCCGTTCCTTGTCTGTAGAAAATAGGAGAATCCATCTGGTGCATGAGATTCTCACCACATTTTGTTGAGTTCAAAGTGTGTTTTTGCACGAATTGCCATCTCTTACCAACTGTATCTGCAGGGCATCCAAGGTTAGAGTTAAGGCCAGGAAAATAGCTATTAAAAATTAGGAAAAAGGTAACAAAAGAAAATCTCAAAGACATGCCAGAATATTCATCAAGGCATCACTGCTCTTCACCATCCATATGCCTCCTCCCATTTCAAGGAAAGCTGTGATGAGAGAGTGGACATGTTTGAGGTCCTCCTTAAAATAATTTTGCCCCATCACATCATGACAAGATATTGTAGTCTGCAAGCTACAGACATGAGGTGCTACTTTAGGATGACTTTTAAGGCCTTGTCCAGCCTTAACTTTCTGTGATTTTTGGGAGGTTAACAATTGTTAAGAAAGAAAAACCTCTAAAGGTGTTTTCATAATGCCTTGTAGCTGCTAGAACTAAAAGAGTTCTTGATTGAAGTTCAGTTATGCAAGACTACAGCTCTTTCATGCTGCAAGTTATAGGACAAGTTATAGGATTTCAAAGACTTAGTAAATAACCTACGATCAGAAAATTCAATTTGTTCATGAGGTGGAGAAAGGCATCCTGCTATTAAGCAGTCAGACGGAAAACATGCAAACCACAGTTTGTGGAAGAGAAAATAATATAAAAACCCTTGCCCAGAAGCACAAGCAAGCGCAGGAAACATATTCAGCAAAGTCAACGTGTCCATTGTAAATGTGGGAAGCAGGAGCTTCAACACCAATTGAAATTCCAAACTGCAATAACCGGATACATCACACCCAGGTCAATCTTTCCAGTGGGGAGCACTGAGGAGTCTATGAGATTCACTCACGCAGAGCTGGGTTTGAAACAGAAGATTCTGGTCAAGTAAAAATGCTCTCTGACAGGCACAGCCAGTGATAAGCAAAGCAATTAGCCAGTGATAACACCAGCAATAAGCAAAGATGGCAAAAGGCACAATTAGACAAGGCCACATCTCTGTTAGGCAAAAAGATGAACTCTCCTCTGAAAATAGAAGAAAAACTCATCATAAAGCACACACTCATTATTGCTGCAGAAGATCTTGGGAAATTGCTTTGAATAGATTGGCAAAACTATATTTGCATTAAGAATCACCCACCTCTCCCAAAATGGATTATTACCTACTGCAAAATCTGGCTGCTCTATATTGCCTTATTTTTCTGGTGTGCTTTCTTTTCCACATCAAAAAATAACTGTGATGTGTAAACTCAGATCCTATAACGCTTGTATTTTTTTGGCATCTGTTGTAATATTGGGGTAGTGTAATCAGGGCCACTGCTAACCTATTTGCTATTCTTGTGCAAATTTGAAAAACAGCTTTCCTTTCTCCAGGTGGATCACAGGCCCATGCCAGGGCAAACAGTTTGGTAAACAGAATATGGGCTGGATTTCAGTCTCACTCTCACCCTCAGCTGGATGTGCAGTCCCAGGTGCAATATTATCTCCATCACTAGATGGTGGGACCTGCTGAGTTCCATTTTATATCAGCGAGGGTAGCAGATGCTGTTGGTCCCTGGCCATATTCCTTCAGCTGTTCCAGAGTTTACCTGAAACTGCAGTATTCAGCTTTCTGTATATATCAATATTTCTTACCTCAAGCTCCTGTTTCTCTCTGCCTGGGGCTTTTCCTGGCTTCAGGAGCATGCTGGACAAGGCAGGGGTATTAATGCCCATAAGCAGTCCTCAACCAGAGTGGTGGAGTGGAGTTGGTGGATAAATCCTCCGGCCTCCATGCCCCTAGGTGAGTCAATTCTGAGGTGTGTCTGCACAGTATCCTATAGGGTCCTCAGCATTCACACATCCTTTGCTGATTTCCTTCCTTTCCTTGTTTCACTTTCTGTTATGAACCAAATGTTTGTCTCCCCCCAAATATTTATGTTGAAATTCTAACCCCCAGTGGGATGGTATTAGGAAGTGGGCCTTTGGAAGGCAATTAGGTCATGAGGACAGAGCCCTAATGAATGAGATTAGTGTCCTTATAAAAAGGGACCACAGAGGGTTCTCTTCTTTTTTTTTTTTTTGAGACGGAGTCTCGCTCTATCACCCAGGCTGGAGTGCAGTGGCGCGATCTCGGCTCACTGCTAGCTCCGCCTCCCGGGTTCACGCCATTCTCCCGCCTCAGCCTCTCCGAGTAGCTGGGACTACAGGCACCCGCCACCACGCCCGGCTAATTTTTTGTATTTTTAGTAGAGACGGGGTTTCACCGTGGTCTCGATCTCCTGACCTCGTGATCCGCCCGCCTCGGCCTCCCAAAGTGCTGGGATTACAAGCGTGAGCCACCGCGCCTGGCCTGCACTTTTTTTTTTAACCACGTGAGAAGTCTGCAACCTGGAGGGGCACCCGCATCAGCACATGACCATGCTGACACCCTGATCGAAGACTTCCAGCCTTCAGAACTGTGAGAAATAAATTTCTGTTGTTTATAAGCAACCCAGTCTATGGTATTTTGTTATAGCAGAATGAACAAATGAAGTCACTTCCCCATTCCTTCCTTATGCCTCCTAGGATCAACTTCCAAATCCTGGCATTCTATTCCTTGTCTCAGAGTCTGCATTTGAGGAATCCAAATTAAGACACTGGGCTTCCTCACTATGATTCTAACTCTTGGCTTGATATACCCCCCTAAGATTTAGAGCATTAAATAGAATTTTCAGCACATAAAATTCTTCATGAATGAAGGTAGTATTTCACTAGTCAGGTAACATTAACAAAAAGAAAAAAAAATCACACCATAAGGAGGGAAGAAGCAAAATGGTTGCCCAGAGAATTTACAATGAGAAAAGTTTTCTACGACTGTCTTAAAGAAAATGCACTTAAAGGCAAAGCAAACCATATGCCCTGGCAGTAGGCAGGGTAGGGGGAGAGAGGAGAAAAGGGAATGACTGTGCTTAGTAACATCTATGCAATAGAGAATGGCCTTCAGGTTTAGTGTAAGGTTAGGTTGTGAGGTTAGGACTGAGTGAAGGAGCAAGGGCTCAATGCTTTGAACCTCACTGCAGAAGCTTGCTGGAGGCTGGCCAAAAAGAGAAGCAAATGGGTGTGGGGGGAGACATAGTGTGGAGCAGGTACTTTTTAATCCATCCATCCAGTTTTAAAGTTCACCCCCAAATCTGGGGATTCCATTCAAACATTATGGAACCCTGTATTGATATATGCTGAGCACAGTGCTAGGCACTACTTCATGAGAGAGAGAAACGGACACAAATCCTGTCCTTAAGAAACTTGCAGTCTAACAGAAGACCTAAGATATGCCAAGACCTTTGGCACAGGCCAAAATAAATGCCCACGAAACAACTACCTTCTAGACTTTATGCATGTTAAGGGCAGGGCTGTGTTTTCTACATCTTTATATGGCATGCCTTGAATATAATGGGTGCTCATAGATGAGTGGTGTTTGAATAACCCAAGGAAGAATCTCATTATGTAACATAAAGTTTCATGGAAAAGCAGAGAAGGCAGAAATCCATTGCAGCTGGAGAAATAAGGGAAGGCTTCCTGGGAGAGGTGGCTTTGGAGCTGACTGACAGTTACAAAGTAAAATATGCCAAAATAAAATGGGCTCTGTGGAACTCTGCTTTGCTTGTCAGCAGAGAGCTGAGATCAGGTTTGGAGATATGTCTTTTCTTCCACTATTCCTTGGAATCTCATGGGTATATATTCAACTCTAACTTCTTAATATTTTAAAAGTGGTTTACTCTGAAAAAATCCCTTTTATTCTCTTGACATCAATGAAAGGGTTTTATTTTACTGCTTTCACTGCAGCTAAGGGACTATTGTTAGTTTATTCTTCATTGTTGCTCAGAGATACACTTACAAACACAAGCATACATTTGAAGATGGGAAACAAAAAGATGGAAAAATGCCCCTATTTAGGAAAGCCAAGCCTCCTCAAGAGAAAACAAAAGGCTGCCAAGTAGATTTGTGTTTTAACTTGTGATCCTTCTTGCTCCCAGCTGGTAGCCACCTAACTCTCCTTCACACCCGATCTCACTTTTCCTCTGCCAGGACTCACAGCAATGCCTCATCAGTCGGTGTTCCATGTATGTCAGGAGAACAGCAAGAGTTTATGTGGAGGACCTTTGCTCAGGGAAACCCTTGAACGGGCAGAGCTCTCCCGTTGATCCAGCAAGGTCAGCCCCTGCCAGGTGGATAGACTACCTTTTCATTAATTTGTGAACCTTATGAAATTGCCATTTGTGTGGGTCAACAAAAGGTTGAAACCAATAGAACAACTAGCCCACCACCTAGGAAAAAAAACAAAAAACAAAAAGTCAACCTCAAAGGGTTTTTTTCTTTGCTGATCTCAATTTTGCCATTGAAATCTATCCACATAGCACCTGCGCTGTGTGAAAATTCTTAGCAAGTCTAATGAGGTCACCACAGGAAGAGAAGATTTGAAATTCAGTCCATGAGCAGAGATGGGTAGAGAACATCAGAGACTGTGCCTACTCTTAGATCGATCTCATGATCACGCCTCTCTGCACCCGTCCCTGTGGAGCTGCCTGAGAGCTGATCCAAGTTTTTGTCCCCCTGGATCAGACAACTGCTCTGTTCCCTGATTTCTTACCTCTAGACATGGAAAAGTCAGTTTTATTGTGGTATCTTCCTAGGCTTCTCCAAAGCTACTCTGCTTCTGCCTATAAACTTCCTTCTCTTCCTTCTACCTCTCCAGTGAACTCACTGTGTTCTAAAAGTTTAGGCTTTTGGAAAGCAAAGCCAGGAAGCCCTGAGACATTCTACTTTCTGATTATAAAATGAACTTCCCCTGGGGCAAAGCAGCGCGGAGTCTACTTAAATGGGGTAGAGGGTAGTCAGAAAAAAAGTGGAGGAAAAAAAAGTAATTAATATCACAAAATATTTAGCCACAAGCAGAATATATGGTAGGGTGGTAGGGATTAGAAATGTACAAGAACATCATCTCCTTAATAAGCTTCCCCAGGTCGGATTTTAATTGTCTTGAAGCTTGAGAGACTTTAAGACCAAAAGAAGAGTATCCTGGACTCATTCGCCTCCAGCTCTCTTCCTCGGGGACAGTGAACTAGCACAATCCACACCTCATGAAAGACTGAGGCTGATGTGGGTTTGTGAGATGGATTGGGTTGGTTCCCACCTTGTTTGAACTGGTACATTACAAATAATCTGAATAAATGCTCGGGAATCACTTCCAGACATTCGGGATCAGAGCAGGACAGGCTAAAGGAACTTCTTCTCCAAGCCCTAAGGTTATGGTTCCCTCCTTGCATGTTGTTTTTTTTCTCTTAAAGCCATTCAACATTTTTGTTTTACGACTGCTTCAGGCTCTTTGCCACCCATTGGCATGAGGGCGGCACTGGTTTACGTTTAAATTTCTTTTTTTCCTTGACTGTCTGTTTGCCCAGTTACCCAGGTGATTGACTCAGCTACTTATGAGTCAATCTTCTGAAAAGTCATTTTCAGAAGCCTTACCATTTATTTGCACCATCAACAACAAATATTTCAGGTGTGATTCAGAGAGCCATTGTCTTTGTGGAGGTCGTCATGATGCTGACTTGTCTTCATTGGTGTTCTCTCCTACGTGGGATCCTGCCAAGGAAGCCTCTCACGGGATGAGCTGGAGAATGTATTACCATTTAGAAGAACTAATTTCATTTAGAAGTTGACGTTTCAGCCAGGCCTTCTGAGAGTCAGAGTCATTGTGAAGGTGAACTTGGGATGATCTAAAGAAGACAGTAAACAACAAAAACTAAAAGCCAGCTGACATACTGCCCCAGAAATTTCTGTTAAACAATGTTTAACAGAAACATTGTTTCTTTTTGGGGGGGTGGGGGGGAGGGCAACTTTGAAAAATAGATGCAAGGACCACATAAAAGGGATATGTACCAATAAGAAAAAATTTGTGCCAGATAGGAAATGAGATATAATAATAAAAAGGAACTAAATATTCCAGTGGAGTTAGGAAGAAATAAAATATTTATGGATAAATCTTATTTGGGGATGACAGCATGAATGCCAAGGAAAAAAGAGAAACACCAAGCCTGCTGCTTACTGAGTTAGGACATGTTCTTTCATTAGTTCCCTAGTGTGTAAGGGGAGGTGAGGAGTTCCCTGGCTTGTTGTGAGGAAAAAGCTTCAGAGGGAAAGAAATGGGGCAGGCCTAGGCTTGTTGGTGGGGCTGAGATGTGAGCAAATGAGACCTAAAACAACAGTCGCAATGATGAAACGCGCCTAAATGGCCTCAGAAGGACTTGGAATGCAGCCCTGTCTATACTATCAGACCATTTCATCTCTGTGTGAAAGAAGAATCCAGCATGAATTTTCTTCCCCCATTCTGGGCAAGAGGCAGGAGGGGTTGAAAGATAATAATGAATGGCACTTTCCTCTCCTGAGTATGGCATTGAAAGGTGTTGAAAACCAGAGGAACATCTACTGCCATCTATTCAGTTCCACAATTATACAATTGTCAACCACGGGCTCACAGATTTAGCAAGTTTTTCCACTTACAGGAAAAAAAGTGGTCAGAGGAATTTAACCTTTTTTCTTCGAGAGCTTAAGCAAAGACGTTTTCATAGCCTTAGGCATGCTGGGGCCAGTTTCCAATCTTGAGCTCACTTGCTGTCCACAGGTGGCAGAACAATCTCTGCCGACTGTTCTCACAGGTAATCTCAGGTAGGACGTAGTTCTTTGCACTGCTTCACAGCAGATAAACTGAGTCAGAGGGGCTTGTCTCTGGGCCTGGGAGAGGACAAGGAGCCTGGAGTTCCACAACCCAGAGCAGAACACAGATCTCTACTTCAGTCCTTGCCCCCTCCTCTCACCTTGACACGCTGTTGGAGTTTAGACAAAGGCTGACAGATCCTGAAACTTTCCTGGGGAAGGTCAGCCTCAGATACTGACAAGACACCAAGGGACTGCAGCTGCTTACTATGGAAAGAGCATGACCCTATGAAGAAAGGAAATGAAGGCTGGTAAAAGGGACATTTTTATAAGCAATATAAAAGGAGATACTTTTTGGATTCATTTCTTTTTGTGCAAAAATGACAACTAGGGATATGAATCAAAGTTTGGGCTGGATTAGAAGTATGTGCCTCAGACATGGCCACTGGCAGGTCAATCTACACTCTGGTTCGTGGCTAGTCCTCTTCTCACATCCATCAGCTCCCAGCTCTGTTACCCTTGGTAGCAGTGTGGCAGAGCCCTGTAAGCTGTGCATTTAACCAAAATAGATGCTCTATTACTACGTGATTGTGTGGCCTTGGACAAACTGCTTAACTTTGCCTGAGCCTCAATGATATTATCAATGAAATGGGGAAGTTTCTATTTTCCTTGTGCCAAGGGCTGCTGTGAGAGTCAACAAGAGGACACAAAAAGAAAAATTTTGACCACAAAAACTGCTGTATGCAAGTGTGAATTCTAGAAAAATCAAGCTGTAAGCCTGGTGTTCTGTAGAACATTGTTTCTCTGTAAAATGTAGAGCGATAAGTGATAACACTTTAAAGAACTGTTGAAAGTGTGTGCAGTTTTACTTTTTTGAAGGGTGGCCTCATAAGCCTTAGATTCCTTTTAGCTTTCTTGAGGAGGTACCGCTTGTGCCTATATACTGCCATTTTTCCTTATAAAAGAGTTCTGGGTGCAGTGGCTCACACCTGTAACCCCAGCACTTTGGGAGGCCAAGGCGGGTAGATGACCTGAGGTCAGAGTTCGAGACCAGTCTGGCCAATGTGGTGAAACCCTGTCTCTACTAAAAAAAAAAAAAAAAGTACAAAAATTAGCCGGGCATGGTGGCATGCACCTGTAATACCAGCTACTCGGGAGGCTGAGGCAGGAGAATCGCTTGTACCTGGGAGGTGGAAGTTGCTGTGAGCTGAGATCGCGACATTGCACTCCAGCCTGGGTGACGAGCAAAACTCCATCTCAAAAAAAAAAAAAAAAAAAGAGTTCCCAGACCCTCTTTATGTATCACATGGTGTCCATTTCCCATGAAAAGGAGTGAAGGTTTTACCTTATGGCTCTTCTTAATCTTCCTGACAATTAAGGTTTTATAATTACTTTCGTAAAATGTATGTTGTTAGGTCCATTTGGGAGAAAGTACTTGTTTTCCATAGACAGCTGGTAAAATTTCATAAATCCAGAATCCTACATTCTTTGGATTTCAGACTCTGTAGGTCAATTTAATTGAAACAAAGAGACAGAAGGGGAAAAAACCATATGCACCTGAAGGCGTTTTCTCTTACGTGGAACTAACCCAAAGGCAATGAGGTTTGTTTCTACCTTCATTCTGCCGCACCATTTAAGACTTAACATTCCTTTGCCCTGGTGCCAAATTTAGGGCAGGGTTGTGGGGAGAAAGTGGATGCCAGGGAAACATACATTTTGTTTTATATTCATACAAATGTCTTCTTCAATTTTTGTAACAGGACTGCGAGCTTCCTAGGCAGGAGGAAAATTTGAACGAACTCTGCTTTTAGTGACTAGGAGTGAAGATATAAAAAGGGCTTTTCAGCCTCTCTGGTTACAGAGATAAGTACAAGGGGTAACTGGCATTAAGTCTGTAGTAATAGCTGCTATAAGTACTGACCATGATTTGAATCTCTTGATAACTGATTCTGGGGAGGCAGGAATATTTATCAAGCCATTAGGAGAGGCTGTTTTGTGCTGATAAGATGCCTACAACTGATGAGGTACACCTGAAGATGGGATGAGGCTGGGCGGGATTTACAGCCATTTGCAGTGAGAGCAAAAACATGGTCTCCTTAAGAACAGCGTGAGGCATTCAGCAAAATCATGCAATCTGTTGCCTGGGGAAAGCCTATGGAATCTTAAGAAAACAGAGTTGGTGAGCACCCTAGCATGTAAGGTGATTGGGATACTGTACTAATATTTGGCCAGTAAGTCACAATTTCATTGATGTGGAGGGAGGGTGAGGAAGTGGTGGTGGGGGGCGGCGGGGTGGGGGGTGGGGCGGATAACTGAGACAGAAAAGTTATTAATCTGTAAATCTCATTTTTCAGAAAAATCTCACACTGAATTATAAGATGCCAGACATGGGATTATCCTGGGTTTTAAAAAAAAGTGAAATCACCCATTTTATACAACTCCAGGGCCTTAGTTTGGGTTATTAGCACCATGGGAGAAGTTGCAGTACAGGCAATATTAAAGTTAAAAACAAACAGCAGTAAAGCAGTGGCCCACATTTTATATTCCTTGTCTGTTATGTTTTGCACTCATGCATAACCTCAGTACCAGCTTTTACATTTCGTTTTTAAAAAATACAAATATACTATCTCACACTTTAAAAAATGACTTTAGTTGGCTTCTAAAATAAGAACTTGTTTTTTTAGATTGATTCCATTTAAAAAAATAAAATATAGGATGCGATGCAGATATGCTGACCCATAAGGGCAGTTGAGTGACCTTGCCAGTAAGTCTCTGGGACATATCCCCCTAGTGTCTTAAGGGGAACTTCCTTTTTACTTTCTCCTTAGCTGATTTTTCAAAAGCATATAGATTTAATTAGCAATATGTTTCTCCCTCTTTTGTCTGTGTTCAACATTTGCCTAAAGCTTTCTTATGAGAAATAATATTCATGGAGGATTGCCTGAAGGATATGCTGTTATTTTATTCCACTGGATATGCTAGATTTTTATCTCTGTATCAAACCAGACCATCAGAGAAATGACTATTTGCATCTTACTGGTTTTCCCTCCTCTTGAAGAATTGGTTTTACTGAATTTGTAAAATCAAATTTGGTGCTTTGATGTTATACCTTTGGTCTGCTTTGAAGGCATGTTAAACAAATAGCCCTATGTAATTTGCTGCTCTCAGCCTGGCTGTGGTGAAAGGCATTGTCGCCTACCCCTCTCCTCTGTCCCACCCAAACATCTACTTTAGAAGAAGGAGAACTCAGTCATCCCAGCTGGGCTGAGTGTGAGTGTGAGTGTGTGTGTGTGTGTGTGTGTGTGTGTGTGTGTGTTTCCTGAGCATCTGATATGTTCTCCTTTTATCAGTACTGTAGCTTATCCAGGGTCCCTTTTGGTTTTGGTCCTGAAGACTCACAGACACCCCTGTGGCCCATCTCTGGTAGCTGCCTGTGGCTGTCTCTGGTGTTTCCTCCATCTAGTTTCATCTTGCTTTTCTCACAGGAAGTACAGCATCGCTGTTAAGAACACAGGCTCTGGAGCCAGACAGCCTGAGTTTGAATTCTGCTCCATCGCTTTCTCTAGGGTGTATGACTTTCAGCAAGTTTCTTAACTCCTCTGTGCTTCAGTTTTCTCATCTCTAAAATAGAGACAATAATTGTAACTGTTTCTTAGAGTCCTGGTGAGGGGTTTAAAAATGTAAAGTGTTTAAGATGATGCCTGAAACAGAGTAAGCTCTATATAAATGTTAGCTACTATTCTTATTAGCCTGATTGGTTTCTTTAAAAATCGTATTTTACTCTGCAGGTTTTAGTCAGTTACCTCAAATTATCTTGGGAAGAGATGGGAAACACACAATTCTAAAATGTGAAAATTTAAATGGAGAATCAAGGTGACTATCTGTGTTTAAGCCCAACCGACATGTTATTTTTTACTTTAATTATCTGGATTTTTTATGTAAAAATGCTGTTTTGCCTGAATTGTTTTGGATGATCACGGCAGTTTCTCTGCTTTACTCCATGTGAGCAGAGAGTCTCCCTATTTCTTTCTTAAACATTAAGCTCAGTGGTAAGGCCACTGAAGCCAACTGGGGCTTAAGTGAATATTAGGAATAATATCAATAATAACCCAATACTCAGTTGCCACTCCTGGAGCCCTTCCTATCCCAGCCTATGGTGTACAGAGCTTACCTGAATGCCTCTCCTGACTTCAAGATGTCAGTAGGATCCATGACAAAAGTCACACCCATAGTTTAAACCTCAAATTCTTGCTATTCTGCCACTCTCCCAGCAGCAGGTGAACAAAGGACATGGGCATCAGACAGGGAACCTGTCTCTGAATGGCAGCCTGAACTCCCTCCTCGGAGGACCCCTCCCAGACCACAGACTAGCTATGCCCTGGGAGACAGCCCCAGTTCCTGAAGGCTTGGGCTTTGCTTTTGAAGCAGCAGGAACCAAAGAGAAAAATGATTCTTTTCCAATGTGCCTCACTCTTGCCCAGTTCAGTCTCTTCCAGAACAAATTTCAGACATTAGATTCTCTGTGGGGTTTGCTTCAGAGCCCAGCTCTTACAGTGGTGCTAAACAGATAAAATATTAAGCATCAGTGCATTCCCCAAATCATTAGCACAGAATCCACAGGTAATGAATTCAGCTTGAGGCTATTTGGGGCCTGTTGTTTTTGTTTCCCACCCATAGCATGCACTTTTCAGTAATGTACTCTCTGCATAAGATGAGGGTACGTATACTGTGTCCCCAGAAGGCTTGGAATGTCTCATTTCTGCCAGAAACTCTAGCTCTGGGGTCTCCAAACTCTGCCAGGAGCAGAGAGGAAGAAAAGACAATCATGTAGCTATCTCACTGATGACAAAATGCTGTTTCTTAAGCCAAATTACTGATTTGAAACAACTGGAGGATTTAAAAATCTATAAAAATAAATCAGAAGTTAAAGAGTACACCTTTTCCTCTTTTCATAATTATTTAAAATTGCTTCATTAGTTGACCAATGTCACCTTTAATTCTTACACTGACCCTAGGAGGTTGGTAGTTTGGGTTCCTATCGTCTCTGAGCTCCCAGTAGAGAAGTCAAATCTCTAGAGAAATAGGTTTCTACAGGTCTCCTGATGAGCAAATGGAGACAGATTTTGAAGGCAGTCCCAGCTGATTGATCTGGAGTTTTCCTCATAGTCTGACAGTAGTCTAACTCTGATTAAGTGGAAAATGGCAAATTCACTTTGCACAAAGGCAACCCAAATATTTTTAGTAAAAGAGAGAAACACATTTTCAATTTAGAGATGTTATCAGCTAGATGGATAAATTATGTCGCCCAAAGTGGGCTGCTGGGCGGCAAGATTTTGGAATGGAGTGAAGTTCATTAAACTTTCATATAAACTGTTTCATGTACATTTGTGTGTGAGGTAATAATATCAGACTTTTGCTGATTGCCCTTTGGAATATAAACACCACACAGTTTAAATAGAAGGTATTATTTGAAACTTGTTTCTCTGCACTGGACTCATGAAGTCAGCTACTAGTTATTTCCTGCCTGGCATTTATAAATCTGTATTGGTCTTTTAGTTTAATGGTTTAATGCTGTGAATCATAGTAAGGGGTTGTGGAGATTGTATTTAAGAATTATCTTCAAACATGCAAAACAGCAAGTTAATGTAGAGTAAGCTTGGTTATTTGATCTTGAGAAGAATACTGTGAACAAATAGAATGAGGAGTAAAAATGGGAAGGGAAAATAATTCTACTGTAATGTAAGGCAATGATAAGTCAATTTAAGGATGAAAACAATATGGCTAAAGGCTGAGCAGCAGATAATAATATAGTGTGGCAGAACCACTGGACAAGTTGGTGAATGAATTTGTCTTCAATAATTATCAGGTATCAGCACAATTTCTGTTGTGACAGAAAACCTAGCCCAAGTTGGTTTAAGTCAAAAGGGAATTTATTCACTAATGGAACTAAACATTCCAAGCATATCTGGTTTCAGGAAAGGCTTTACTTAGCAGGGATACTGGGACCCTGTTGGTTTGGCTCTGCTCTGTTATATGTTGGGTTAATTCTTAGGCAATTATTTACTCTCATTATGTTTAAATTAAGATCCAAAAGTTTCATTGAGTTTAATGACATCACATCATCTCTGATGTCTTTCTCCAAACAAATCACTGTGGCCAGAAGATCCTGAAGTTCTGTTCAGTTGGGCTTAGGTCACATGACATCTATGGAGTTGAGTGTGGAGTCATTTTCTGCCATTCCTGCTGTAAATGGAGCATCGGGAAAGAGGATACTCAAAATAGAAAGGAGAATTAGTAAAGGAAGTAGGGTGAATGGATGCCAGAGGCCAAAACCTAGTTTTTACTATACATAGCATAGTCATTAATAGGAGCAATAAAGGAAAAAATATGCTAATACAAAAATTCTAAATAGCATTAACAATAAACAGTAGCCCAAAGGATGATTATTAATCTTCTGTTTTAGAGACATCCATGTATCATTTTGTACTTGGACATACTTCAAAGAAGTATTAGCCAAAGACCATGACATTTAATTGTAATGAAAGACCTAAAGTGTTTCCAGAAGTTTTCAACTGGGTGCAGAGGTCTATTACACTGAAAGTGTAGCAATGTGCTTCTTTATCAGCTCTTACCTTTTCTGTCTTGAGCTGAAATATTTGTACTGAGAAAAATAATGAGAGCTAGATTAGGGGATTTGCCTTAGTCCATTTTGTATTGCTGTGAAGGAATACCTGAGGCTGGGCAAGAATTTATAAAGAAAAAAAAGCAATTGGTCATCTGAATGGGTGAGGCCTTAGCCTCCTTCTACTTATAATGGGAGATGAAGGGGAATCAGGGTGGGCAGAGATCCCATGGTGAGAGAGAGGAAGAAGCAGGGGCTAGGGGGAGGTAGTGCCGGGCTCCTTTTACCAGTCAGCTCTCTTAGAACCTAATAGAGTGAGAACTCACTCACTCCCCATCTACTCCCATCCCAAGGGAGGCATTAATCTATTCATGAGGAGTCCACCACATGACCCAACACTTCCCATGAGGCCATACCTCCAACATTGGGGATCAAATTCCAACCTGATGTTTAAGGGGGCAAATGTTCAAACCATAGCAGGATTCTTCAGGTAGGACTTAGGCTGGAAGATGATGAGGTCAGCCTTTAAAAGGCATTTGAGAGTTGTATAAGTGAGCTACAAATCCCATGTTTCCTGTCTTATGTGGATGTGTGCAAGCACAATGGAAAAGTAGTAAGAGCAACATAAATGTAGTTGATGAACTCTGAGCACAGAAGCTGAAGTTGAGCACTTGCAAACCAAGGGAGAAAACCATCTGAACTTAGTTGATCAACACTCTAACCAGAATGTAGCCAGTCGACCATGGGCCAACATATGATTTTTGTATTATTGCTGTATTTGCATTTCCTTTTTCCTCTGTCTGGAATATGTATTTCCCAGCATTTCCCATGCTTGGCACATGCCCATCCTTCAGACCTCAACTCTCCAGAGGGAGTTTCCTGACTCCCTCACTTTACCCATTTACTTAGCATTCTGTTTATTTCCTTCACAACACCTTTTTTAAAATTTAAAACTACTGTTTATTTACTTGTCTGTTGCCCACGTCTTCCTACTAGAATTATACTCCTTGAAGTTAAAGATGTTATTTATATTACTAACTTCTGAATGTCCAGCATCTAGTACCTGGCACACATAAAGGGTCAATAAATGTTTGTTGAATAAATGTTTGGGACACAGAAAGGACAAAATATGTTGGAAATAAAATAGCTCACTTTGCCAAATACCAACAACAAATCATGGCCACTTCTGGCAGAGGTTCTGAACATTTTTTATGTGCAGCGGACCCTCTGGCAGTCTGGTGAAGCCTGTGGACTCCTTCTAATAGTATTTTTATATGTATGAAAATACGGTTTTGATTCAATTTTCAACTTATATCAATTTATAGAAACACAGTTATCAAGATATTTAAAAATTTATGATACAGCAATATATGTGCCTCTTAAGGTAGACAATAACAAGATCTAGACTGATCTAATAACTAACATGATTTTAAGGTAATGAGAGTAAATTATATTTTGAGATTTTGCAACAGCTATACTGTGATGAGAAAATACGTGTGATTTCTATTGGTAACAGTAGCTTGTTGTCTATTGCAATACTTGAAGGAAACGCTAAATTTCATTAGAGGTTAATGAAAACAAAGGTGTAATTTTTTTCCTCGTCTAAGTATATGCACCCCCTAAATTCTCCCTACACAATTCTTAAGGGGGCTGTTAAGAACTCCTGGAGCTAAGGGCTTCACCATTCCTCATATGTGGTGGAGTTAAGGATTAATGTTAGGGCTATCAGCAGTTATGCCTAAATCTTGTCTGTAATTGCCTGGTGTGTGTGTGTATATATATATATACACACACACACACATGCATACACAGTCATGTGTTACACACAGACACACACACACACACACACGCACCATAAATATATGTATGCTAGCCATTAGAAAACAGTATATAGTTTATCCAAAAAAGGTGGCTTAGTTCTTATTTAAATACAATGTTTTTGCCCTCATAGAGTACTGAGCTAAAGGACTCTTTAAGTACTGCTAAGGAAAATAGCCTGACCTGGTGACTCCACACATATTATTCTTACAATTCTGGTTCTGTGATTCGATGAGTGAGAAAACAAACATTTATGGAACATATGCTGTTACAGGCATAAACTATTTAGCTCAGGTGGGTCAAGATCCTTAACATATGCAGAGAAGAGTTAGGACTTCAGACAGCTCTCTTCTATAAGACATTCGCACATCACATCTTCCTTTTGCATGGGAAGAGAATCAGTCCATTATGAGTTTTCCCTTTTTCAGTAAATAATGAAATAAATATTTCAGTGGCTATGATGTGATGTACTTATCTCTCCAACATTATGTTTTATAATAATTCCTTTATTTCTGTCTTTGTAGCTTTTACTAAATTTCACAGGGGAAGAGATTCACTTTCACCACTAGTTTGGAAATATGTAAAGGGTTGGGCATTACAGATCTCATTCTTTATTCTCACTCTTGACCAGAAAAACATCATCCTGCAAAGGAGGGTCCCAAAAGAGAAACAAGAATTCGGGGTAGATTGCCCCCCTTCAGCTCACTGGGAGAGCATTTAGTGCACCTCAGAGGGTATGTGGAAAACCATCTGTGATACTCCTCAAACTGGAAGATGAGGCTGTGTGAGTGAGTGCATCCATTTCAATAAGGACTTCAAAGAAGTGTTTAAGAATTTACTTTCCACTATGACCGCAGAATAAACTATGATCCTCACACACACTTTCTCTTGATTCTTCTAAGGTATCATTAAGAATTTAGAAACATGAATATAACTTTAAAAATTTTCAAAAATTGTGAAGTATAGTTATTTTTGATATGAGGGTCTTATTTTTCAAGTGTTTTCAATGCCTATACCAGCAAGGGCTGGTTCTAATTTAATTTGACATGTGCATCAGTCAGTATATAGTGCATTTTGTCATGGTAACAAACAACCCCTAAATCTCTTTATCTTAACCCAAGAAAAGTCTATCTCATACATTTTTCTTGTGGTTCAATATAGAGGCTTCTGCTCATTGTAGATACTTGGAGATTGAGGCTGATGGAGGCTCCATCCTGACACACACTTTCATGATCATTATACTAGGGGTAAGAGAATGTGGAAAGCATGAACCAGCTCATAGCATCACACATACCTTCTCTCATATTTTACTGTCTAAGGAAAGTAGCATGGCCACATCAAACTTCAAAGGGTGGGGGAAGTGCAAGTCTACCATGTGCCTGGAAGGAGAAGAGCTGGGAATGTTTGTGAAAAGTATTATGACTACCACAGTGCACCCTCTGGTTACTATATATTTTGTTCACTCCTTGTGCCCAAGGGAGAACAACCCAAAAGTCCTACCTATTGAGCGCATCAAGCTCAGAGCTCAGGATCTCTGAGAGACATTCAGTAGTCGCTATATCAGGTCTGGATGTAGTTCTTCTTAAGCCAGAGATCTGTGCGTTAAAAGATGTGTTTTGTTCCCTCTATACACCTGATATATAATGGTGGAACAGGAATAGAAAAAACTCAATAAATATTAACATTCAGAAAGAGGAAGAATGGGATACACTTAGGAATTCTAAAATCCCTCTGGGCAGAGGTGGCAGGAGCCTCCACCCCTGAGGAGCAAAGAATGTTCCTTCATTGGACCTGATTCTGCCCTTTGCTCCTCCCTCTGAGAGGCTTGCCCTTCTCCATTATCTCCTTGGTCACATCTGAAGTGAGCCTTGGAGATTATGTCTTATTTGAGCATTAACAACTTCCTCAGCCTGCTTCGTGCCTCTCATGTCGCTAGCACAAGGGTCCCTTTAAACCACAATTGCAACCTGTTTTAATTAGGCTGGTAGTTCTATTGGCAGTACAACTTTCTCCAAAACTTGGCCAGCTTCTTAGGTATTTGATTCTAGTCAGCCTCATATTCCAAGAGCTCATTCACAACTTTTTTTAGAAATGGTTCCTACTTATGCTGTATTTCTTTGTTTTCTCCCCTCCATATCCTCTCATTGTTTCCGTACTTGATTGTGGGTTCCTTGGATTTATCAGGATTCAAAGGTAGAGCCACACTCATAGTCTTCTTTCTCTTAACATTTTGTCCAATTTGAACAAACCCAACTTACTGGGTTTGTTCCTCATTTGGAATCTCAGACACCTTATTCCATTAAGAAGCTTTTGTTTGCTTGTTTTATTTTATATCCTGTGTGATTTATATTCATTATTTTCTGTCCTTTTCATTATAAATATCCTAGTGAGTGTGAAGTGGTATCTAATTATTATTTCAATTTACATTTCCCTAATGACTAATGACATTGAACATCTTTTCATGTCTTTATTACCCATTTGCATATCTTCTTTGGTGTTCTGTCTGTGCAAGTACTTTGTTCATTTTTAAATTGGGCTTTGTTTTTATTGTTGAGTTGTAAGAGTGCTGTATATATTCTAGATACAGGTCCCTTGTTAGATATATAATTTGCAAATATTTTCTTCCATTCTGTTGATTGTCTTTTCACTTTCATTATGGTGTCCTTTGAAGCACAAAAGTTTTAAATTTTAATGAAGTCCAATTTATCCTTTTTTCCTTTTTTTTTTTTTTGTGCTGTGCTTTTGGTGTTGTATATAAGAAACCATTGTCTAACCCAAAGTTATAAATATTTGCTTCTATGTTTTCTTCTAAGATTTTTATATATTTAGCTTTCACATTTGTGTCCATAATCTACTTTACTTGGAGGTAATTTTGGTGTGTGGTGTAAAGTAGAGGTCTAAATTCGTTATTTTCCATGTGGCTGTCTTGTTCAGCACCATTGGTTAAAAAGACCATTCTTTCCACCATTGAATTGCCTTGACATCCTTGTTGAAAATTTCTTCTTCCTTCATTTTTTTGTTTTCCTCTTTTTAAAAATTCAGTTGTCTGTCATCCAGCAGCCCTATTTCTCTGCACACATGCTCTTTTTTTAATCTCTTTACTTCCATCTCTCTTTTCTAGTAACATGTTCTTTTTGTTCCAATTGATCTTTCTCTTAAGTAGGTTTCTCTTTAAATTTTTTTTTTTAAAATTCAGACTCAGATCCAGTATCTTAAGCACATTAGTTCCTTAAGCAGGGGAAGATGACTTTGTTTCCCCCAACTAGGTCAAAGCCTCTTGGCAGCCTAGTCTCTTTTTACTCCTAGCTTGGCTTAGAAAAGCCACAGCCTACCTAGTCAGCTCTTCTTGGTGTCTTAGAGAGAGGAAGATCCACACATTTACAGGAGACCATGTTTCATCTTCCTCTCTGGGCTGCAGGTATGTTTCTGAGCCAAGCTCTTCCCAGAACCCACTACTTTGTGGAAATCAAGAAAGCGTCTGCTTATCTTCAGTCATTCATGGCACCCACAGTGAAAATTCTCTCCATCAAGATTCCCACAAAGCCTGAGGTCTCTCTTGTCCATGGATTGCAGCACTCTGTTCTCTCAGGAGAAGCATGAAGAAATGAAGTTGGGTATGGGTTTCTGCTAATCCCTAAATAAATATCTATATATTTCAGGAAGTAACCTGAAATAGCCAAATCTAATTTCGGTGATGGTTATGTTTGTGGTGATAAAAAATTGACAAGTTTCATGGCTACCAAAGCAACATTATATTTTAAAAATTTTAATATAAAACAGTATTTGTGTTTTGGTATTACCTTTTTCTGAAACTATTTACACTGTTTTTGTCAGGCAACAGCATCAATTCTTGGCTCAATAATATCTCTTTAGCATATTATTAATTATGAAAAGATAATTCAGCAAGTTGCTGCTGAAATGCAGGAATCGGGTGTCTTAAGTGTTATTTTAGTCATGATTGAGTAATCAGAATGAAGCTTTTATACCACATGATTACAACTTATTGAAGAGCTCTTAGGCTCTTACTGAGTGAACTATCTTTAAACTCAGATATCAATAAAATATTTTTCAATTTTAAAATGCATTTAGTATTTGAAAATAGTGGAGAATTTCTCAATGATTCCATTTATTCTGTATGCAAGCAAAATGGCAGATTGTTACATACTAACAACTTCAAAAATTACCATGAAAAATTAAATTATAGCAGAAATTTATAGATTCAGATGAATAGGTATGGATGTAGGAAAAGGAAAGGGGCAATTAAATTTAGTGAACAATTTGAACCTTAAATTCTTTTGAAATAATTTTTAAGCATATACAGTATCTTAACTCCTCCAAAATAGTTTCTAGGTAGAAACCATTGAAGGGAATCTTGGTGTTTTGCTTTTTAAATTATTTCTTAATTTTAATTTGTAAGTAGTGACAGCTATTTGTAAGCAATTAATAGGTTCAAAAATCCTTAAAAGCTTTCTTCACAGTTTATATAACGTAGACATTCTTTATAGTTTGTATAATATTCTAGAAAAATATCAGTTATCTCATGAATTCAATTTATAATTTTTTTAAATCATAGATTGTTGTTGAGTTGTCAATAAGACAGCATTTAATTGTTGTAAAACCTATCTCTATCTTATAGTCACTTCAAAATGTCTCTAGAGGAACTAAAAGGACCCAAAATACTGGGATTTCTGCATAGTACTCCAGGCATATAAAATACTTGCTCAGCTGTCTACACCCTTAGTAACCTAATATTTGAATGTGCAAGGAGCATTCCTTTGTGAGATTCCAATGTTATGTTTATGGGAACAGGCTAGGTCATCAGTTGCTATGGCCAGAAAAGAGTATTGGCTTTTTCAGTTTTTGTCCCTTGTGAGTAATCCAAATCTTCTTATAACAAGAACACCAATACATATATACATACATAAAATAATTAAAATCGTGCTAGCTTGCTAGATTTCCCTAGAGGAGGTGTTTCTCTGTTTTTTCAAGTTTATTATTTTACTTTTAGTTTTTGTGGGTACATAGTAGTGTGTATATTTATGGGGTATAATTAGAAACAGGACTTCATTATTATCTCAGAAATCCTAAAAAACAGCCTCAAAAACTTGGACAAAATGCTCTGAGAAAAATTGATATAGATGCTTCCTCTTGACTGCATTATCCAAATATCACAAAATGAGTATGCTATGGTTTGAATGTTTTTGTTCCTGCTAAAATTCATGTTGAAACTTAATCCCCAGTGCAACAGTATTGGGATGTGTGGCTTTTGGGAGATGACTGAGTCATGAGGGGAGAGCTGATCCTGGCTGAACTTGGGGCTAGAACTTGGCTTAATTATGTCTGCGTCCTAGGACTTTGTAGAAGACAGAATTTAAGAGCTGTGGACTAGGATATTTGGCAGAATAAATCTCTCAGGACAAAGTATTGAGGGGGCTGTGTGGCTTCTCTTAACTCCTTGTAGTAGAATATGAGAAGATAGAATCAATTTAAAGACTGAATTTATAATCAAAAGGGAAGCAGAATGTAAATATTTAGAAAATTCTCAGCTTGGCTATGTAAAGAATAAAAAATGTGTTTAGTAGAGAAAACCAAGAGTGTGGCCAAGCAATCATTTGATAATGAGGTAAAAGTATGGATAGAAAGAAACCAGATGCTATTCATCAAGACAATGGGAGAATGACCCTGAAGGCACCTCAGAGATCTTCAAGGTTGCCATGTTCATAACAGGGAATTGAGGGCAGAACAGGTTCAATGGAGGGACTCAGGGAGCCTTCGGGAGCTCAGGGCTCACTGCTCAGGGCCGCCTCAAGTCTCTGTGCCCCACATTCTGCCAATGCACTCTTCAACAACCCAGGCTCAGGTGGGCCCAGGTTCAACTCAGACCGCTACTCCAGAGAACATAAGGGAGGAGCCTTGGTAGGATCCACGTGGAGCTGACCCTGCAGACATGCAGAGTGCAAGAGTAGTGGAAACATGGCTACCTCCACCTATATTTTAAAGGATGTATTGGATAGCTTTGTGGTCCAAGCAGAGACTTGCCACAGAGGTGGAGCCACTACTGACAGCCCCCATTAGGTCAATGCTTAGTGGAGCTATGGAGATAGGGCTGTCCTCAAGACTCCAGACCTGTACAGCCATAGCATGCCACACTAGCTTGGGAAAGAGTCAACACTAGCTTGACTCTTGACTGAAATAGACACTTGACTCTAACTCATGAGAGCTGCATCATGGCCTGTGCTCCACAAAGCCATGGGCACAGGGTCACTTGGAGCCTTGGAGGCCCATCCCAATCTGGTGTGTCCAGAAGGCAGGATATGAAATCAAAGAAGATTGTTCTCCAGACCTAAGATATAATGTTGTTTGTCCTGTTCAGTTTTAGAATTGAGACCCGTTACTTCTTTCTTCTTTCTCCTTTTTGGAATGGGAATGTCTATCTAATATCTGTCTCACTACTGTATTTTGGAAGCACACAACTTGTTTGATTTCACAGACTCACAGCTGGAGGGGAATTTGCCCCAGGATGAATTGTATCTTGAGTCTCACCCATGTATTTGAATAAGACTTTGGATTTAGACTTTAAAGTTGATGCTGGGATAAGACTTTTGGAGGCTAGTGGGATGGAATGAATGTATTTTGTATGTGAGGACATAAATTTTAGGCAGTGAGTGATACAGTGATATGAATTAAATGTTCTCATCCTCTCCAAAATTCATGTTTAAACTTAATCCCTAATGCAACAGTGTTAGGAGGTATTACCTTTTCGAGGTGACTGACTCATGAGGGCTCTGCCTTCATGAATGGGATTAGATGCTCTTATAAAAAGACTTGATGGAGGGAGTTTATCCCTTTTTGCCCTTCTACTTTCTGCCACATGAAGACATAGCATTCCTCCCCTCTGGAGGATGAATGATCAAGGTACAATCTTGGAAGCAGAGACTAGAACCTCACCATATAATAAACCTGTTGGCGCCTTCATCATGATGTACCCAGCCTCCAGAACTTTGAGAAATAAATTTATGTTTATTGTGAATTACCCAGTCTCAGGCATTCTGTATAATAATACAGACTTAGAGTACAAATTCCATTTTCCACTCATAGTCATAGATAGGTACTGTTGTAAATACTGTGGTATTCAGAACTATCTTACTATAGCATCTGGGGCTTAGATCAGTGGTTCTCTTCTATGACTTCATCCAAAATTTGGCTCCATCCCAGGCTAATTAAATCAACATTTGGGGCAGGTAGAGGGAAAACCATCTGTATTTGATTCTAATGTTCAACCAGGTTGAGACCTAGCACCCTGGGCCACCTGAATGTGATACTATTTTTTGAGTTTCATTAAGTTTAATCAAAGTCCGGTGTTGGAAGATGCTATAGACTTTTTTTTTCTTTTTTCTTTCTTTCTTTCTTTATTTTTTATTATTATACTTTAGGTTTTAGGGTACATGTGCACAACGTGCAGGTTTGTTACATATGTATCCATGTGCCATGTTGTTTTGCTGCACCCATTAACTCGTCATTTAGCATTAGGTATATCTCCTAATGCTATCCCTCCCCCCTCCCCCCATCCCACAACAGTCCCCAGAGTGTGATGTTCCCCTTCCTGTGTCCATCAGTTCTCATTGTTCAATTCCCACCTATGAGTGAGAACATGCGGTGTTTGCTTTTTTGTCCTTGCAATAGTTTACTAAGAATGATGGTTTCCACTTTCATCCATGTCCCTACAAAGGACATGAACTCATCATTTTTTATGGCTGCATAGTATTCCATGGTGTATATGTGCCACATTTTCTTAATCCAGTCTATTGTTGTTGGACATTTGGGTTGGTTCCAAGTCTTTGCTATTGTGAATAGTGCCGAAATAAACATACATGTGCATGTGTCTTTATAGCAGCATGATTTATAGTCCTTTGGGTATATACCCAGTAATGGGATGGCTGGGTCAAATGGTATTTCTAGTTCTAGATCCCTGAGGAATCGCCACACTGACTTCCACAATGGTTGAACTAGTTTACAGTTCCACCAACAGTGTTAAAGAGTTCCTATTTCTCCACATCCTCTCCAGCACCTGTTGTTTCCTGACTTTTTAATGATGGCCATTCTAACTTGTGTGAGATGGTATCTCATTGTGGTTTTGATTTGCATTTCTCTGATGGCCAGTGATGATGAGCATTTTTTCATGTGTTTTTTGGCTGCATAAATGTCTTCTTTTGAGAAGTGTCTGTTCATGTCCTTTGCCCACTTTTTGATGGAGTTGTTTGTTTTTTTCTTGTAACTTTGTTTGAGTTCATTGTAGATTCTGGATATTAGCCCTTTGTCAGATGAGTAGGTTGCAAAAATTGTCTCCCATTCTGTAGGTTGCCTGTTCACTCTGATGGTAGTTTCTTTTGCTGTGCAGAAGCTCTTTAGTTTAATTAGATCCCATTTGTCAATTTTGGCTTTTGTTGCCATTGCTTTTGGTGTTTTAGACATGAAGTCCTTGCCCATGCCTATGTCCTGAATGGTATTGCCTAGGTTTTCTTCTAGGGTTTTTATGGTTTTAGGTCTAACATGTAAGTCTTTAATCCATCTTGAATTAATTTTTGTATAAGGTGTAAGGAAGGGATCCAGTTTCAGCTTTCTCCATATGGCTAGCCAGTTTCCCCAGCACCATTTATTAAATAGGGAATCCTTTCCCCATTGCTTGTTTTTGTCAGGTTTGTCAAAGATCAGATAGTTGTAGATATGCGGCATTATTTCTGAGGGCTCTGTTCTGTTCCATTGATCTATGTCTCTGTTGTGGTCCCAATACCATGCTGTTTTGGTTACTGTAGCCTTGTAGTATAGTTTGAAGTCAGGTAGCGTGATGCCTCCAGCTTTGTTATTTTGGCTTAGGATTGACTTGGTGATGCGGGCTCTTTTTTGGTTCCATATGAACTTGAAAGTAGTTTTTTCCAATTCTGTAAAGAAAGTCATTGGTAGCTTGATGGGGATGGCATTGAATCTGTAAATTACCTTGGGCAGTTTGGCCATTTTCACGATATTGATTCTTCCAACCCATGAGCATGGAATGTTCTTCCACTTGTTTGTATCCTCTTTTATTTCATTGAGCAGTGGTTTGTAGTTCTCCTTGAAGAGGTCCTTCACATCCCTTGTAAGTTGGATTCCTAGGTATTTTATTCTCTTTGAAGCAATTGTGAATGGGAGTTCACTCATGATTTGGCTCCCTGTTTGTCTGTTATTGGTGTACAAGAATGCTTGTGATTTTTGTGCATTGAATTTGTATCCTGAGACTTTGCTGAAGTTGCTTATCAGCTTAAGGAGATTTTGGGCTGAGATGATGGGGTTTTCTATATATACAATCATGTCATCTGCAAACAGGGACAATTTGACTTCCTCTTTTCCTAATTGAATACCCTTTATTTCCTTCTCCTGCCTGATTGCCCTGGCCAGAACTTCCAGCACTATGTTGAATAGGAGTGGTGAGAGAGGGCATCCCTGTCTTGTGCCAGTTTTCAAAGGGAATGCTTCCAGTTTTTGCCCATTCAGTATGATATTGGCTGTGGGTTTGTCATAGATAGCTCTTATGATTTTGAGATACGTCCCATCAATACCTAATTTATTGAGAGTTTTTAGCATGAAGGGTTGTTGAATTCTGTCAAAGGCCTTTTCTGCATCTATTGAGATAATCATGTGGTTTTTGTCTTTGGTTCTGTTTATATGCTGGATTACATTTATTGATTTGCATATGTTGAACCAGCCTTGCATCCCAGGGATGAAGCCCACTTGATCATGGTGTATAAGCTTTTTGATGTGCTGCTGGATTCGGTTTGCCAGTATTTTATTGAGGATTTTTGCATCAATGTTCATCAAGGATATTGGTCTGAAATTCTCTTTTTTGGTTATGTCTCTGCCAGGCTTTGTTATCAGGACTATGCTGGCCTCATAAAATGTGTTAGGGAGGATTCCCTCTTTTTCTATTGATTGGAGTAGTTTCAGAAGGAATGGTACCAGTTCCTCCTTGTACCTCTGGTAGAATTTGGCTGTGAATCCATGAGGACCTGGACTCTTTTTGGTTGGTAAGCTATTGATCATTGCCACAATTTCAGAGCCTGTTATTGGTCTATTCAGAGATTCAACTTCTTCCTGGTTTAGTCTTGGGAGGGTGTGTTTGTCAAGGAATTTATCCATTTCTTCTAGATTTTCTAGTTTATTTGCATAGAGGCATTTGTAGTATTCTCTGATGGTAGATTGTATTTCTGTGGGATCAGTGGTGATATCCCCTTTTTCATTTTTTATTGCATCTATTTGATTCTTCTCTCTTGTCTTCTTTATTAGTCTTGCTAGTGGTCTATCAATTTTGTTGATCTTTTCAAAAAACCAGCTCCTGGATTCATTAGTTTTTTGAAGGGTTTTTTGTGTCTCTATTTCCTTCAGTTCTGCTCTGATTTTCGTTATTTCTAGCCTTCTGCTAGCTTTCGAATGTGTTTGTTCTTGCTTTTCTAGTTCTTTTAATTGTGATGTTAGGGTGTCAATTTTGGATCTTTCCTGCTTTCTCTTGTGGGCATTTAGTGCTATAAATTTCCCTCTACACACTGCTTTGAATGTGTCCCGGAGATTCTGGTATGTTGTGTCTTTGTTCTCGTTGGTTTCAAAGAACATCTTTATTTCTGCCTTCATTTCATTATGTACCCAATAGTCGTTCAGAAGCAGGTTGTTCAGTTTCCATGTAGTTGAGCGGTTTTGAGTGAGTTTCTTAATCCTGAGTTCTAGTTTGATTGCACTGTGGTCTGAGAGACAGTTTGTTATAATTTCTGTTCTTTTCCATTTGCTGAGGAGAGCTTTACTTCCAACTATGTGGTCAATTTTGGAATAGGTGTGGTGTGGTGCTAAAAAAATGTATATTCTGTTGATTTGGGGTGGAGAGTTCTGTAGATGTCTATTAGGTCCACTTTGTGCAGAGCTGAGTTCAATTCCTGGATATCTTTGTTAACTTTCTGTCTCATTGATCTGTCTAGTGTTGACAGTGGGGTGTTGAAATCTCCCATTATTATTGTGTGGGAGTTTAAGTCCCTTTGTAGGTCACTCAGGACTTGCTTTATGAATCTGGGTGCTCCTGTGTTGGGTGCATATATATTTAGGATAGTTAGCTCTTCTTGTTGAATTGATCTCTTTACCATTATGTAATGGCCTTCTTTGTCTCTTTTGATCTTTGTTGGTTTAAAGTCTATTTTATCAGAGACTAGGATTGCAACCCCTGCCTTTTTGTTTTCCATTTGCTTGGTAGATCTTCCTCCATCCCTTTATTTTGAGTCTATGTGTGTCTCTGCATGTGAGATGGGTTTCCTGAATACAGCACACTGATGGGTCTTGACTCCTTATCCAATTTGCCAGTCTGTGTCTTTTCATTGGAGTATTTAGCCCATTTACATTTAAAGTTAATATTGTTATGTGTGAATTTGATCCTGTCATTGTGACGTTAGTTGGTTATTTTGCTCGTTAGTTGATGCAGTTTCTTCCTAGCCTCCATGGTCTTTACAATTTGGCATGTTTTTGCAGTGGCTGGTACCAGTTGTTCCTTTCCATGTTTAATGCTTCCTTCAGGAGCTCTTTTAGGGCAGGCCTGGTGGTGACAAAGTCACTCAGCATTTGCTTGTCTGTAAAGTATTTTATTTCTCCTTCACTTATGAAGCTTAGTTTGGCTGGATATGAAATTCTGGTTTCAAAATTCTTTTCTTTAAGAATGTTGAATATCGGCCCCCACTCTCTTCTGGCTTGTAGAGTTTCTGCCGAGAGATCAGCTGTTAGTCTGATGGGCTTCCCTTTGTTGGTAACCCGACCTTTCTCTCTGGCCGCCCTTAACATTTTTTCCTTCATTTCAACTTTGGTGAATCTGACAATTATGTGTCTTGGAGTTGCTCTTCTTGAGGAGTATCTTTGTGGCATTCTCTGTATTTCCTGAATCTGAATGTTGGCCTGCCTTGCTAGATTGGGGAAGTTCTCCTGGATAATATCTTGCAGAGTGTTTTCCAACTTGGTTCCATTCTCCCCGTCATTTTCAGGTACACCAATCAGATGTAAGTCTTGTCTTTTCACATAGTCCCAAATTTCTTGGAGGCTTTCTTCATTTCTTTTTATTCTTTTTTCTGTAAACTTCCCTTCTCACTTCATTTCATTCATTTCGTCTTCCATCACTGATACCCTTTCTTCCAGTTGATCGCATCGGCTACCGAGGCTTCTGCAATCTTTGCATAGTTCTCGAAACTTGGCTTTCAGCTCCAACAGCTCCTTTAAGCCCTTCTCTCCATTGGTTATTCTAGTTATCCATTCATCTAATGTTTTTTCAATGTTTTTAACTTCTTTGCTATTGTGTTGAATTTCCTCCTGTAGCTCGGAGTAGTTTGATCATCTGAAGCCTTCTTCTCTCAACTCGTCAAAGTCATTCTCCATCTAGCTTTGTTCCGTTGCTGGTGAGGAACTGCATTCCTTTGGAGGAGGAGAGGTGCTCTGCTTTTTAGAGTTTCCAGTTCTTCTCCTCTGTTTTTTCCCCATCTTTGTGGTTTTATCTACTTTTGGTCTTTGATGATGGTGATGTACAGATGGGTTTTTTGGTGTGGATGTCCTTTCTGTTTGTTAGTTTTCCTTCTACCAGACAGGACCCTCAGCTGCAGGTCTGTTGGAGTTTGCTAGAGGTCCACTCCAGACCATTTGGCTGGGTGTCAGCAGCGGTGGCTGCAGAACAGTGGAGTTTCATGAGACCACAAATTCAGCTGTGTGATAGTTCCTCTGGAAATTTTGTCTCAGAGGAGTACATGGCCAAGTGAGGTGTCAGTCTGTGCCTACTGGGGGGTGCCTCCCAGTTAGGCTGCTTGGGGGTCAGGGACCTACTTTAGGAGGCAGTCTGTCCGTTCTCAGATCTCCAGCTGCGTGCTGGGAGAACCACTACTCTCTTCAAAGCTGTCAGTCAGACAGGGACATTTAAGTCTGCAGAGGTTCCTGCTGAATTTTTGTTTGTCTGTGCCCTGCCCCCAGAGGTGGAGCCTACAGAGGCAGGCAGGCCTCCTTGAGCTGTGGCGGGCTTCACCCAGTTCGAGCTTCCTGGCTGCTTTGTTTACCTAAGCAAGCCTGGGCAATGGCGGGTGCCCCTCCCCCAGCCTCACTGCTGCCTTGCAGTTTGATCTCAGACTGCTGTGCTAGCAATCAGCGAGACTCCATGGGCATAGGACCCTCGGAGCCAGGTGTGGGACACAGTCTCCTGGTGTGCCGTTTTCCAGGCCTGTTGGAAAAAGCGCAGTATTAGGATGGGACTGACCCGATTTTCCAGGTGTCGTCTGTTACCCCTTTCTTTGACTTGGAAAGGGAACTCCCTGACCCCTTGCACTTCCCAAGTGAGGCAATGCCTTGCCCTGCTTCGGCTCATGCACAGTGCGCTGCACCAACTGTCCTACACCCACTGTTTGGCACTCCCTAGTGAGCTGAACCCCGTATCTCAAACGGAAATGCAGAAATCACCTGTCTTCTGTGTCGCTTGGGCTGGGAGCTGTAGACCGGAGCTGTTCCTATTCGGCCATCTTGGCTCCACCCCCTGATGCTATAGACTTTCTTGGTCTTCCTTATAATAGCTTTTCAATGGTTTATTCTCTTATAGTGTTCTCTTCTATCACAGAATACTGAATTTGTCTTCTTGAATCTGCAAGTGGACAAGAAAAGTAATCCTTTGTATCTCTAGACATGGCAAGCATATCGATTGAGCTGCAGGTGCTATGAAGCAGGAAGTTCCTAGTACTTCTGACTGTTGGGTCAATAGAGACTTCTACCTGTATTTTATGGCTCTTTGGTTTTGGTGGTGAAAGGATGGTCTTCTACTACCAAGGATCTTTCTTTCAGCAAAAATAATAAAGTTGCATCATTCATTAAGTTTTCTTATGTGTTTAATTGTGTCTCCCCACAAAAATATATTGGAATTCTAGCCCCGAGTAACTCCAAATGTGACCTTATTTGGGGATAGCATCATTAGAGAGGTAATCAAACAGACTTAGAGTACAAATCCCATTTTTCACTCATAGCCATAGATAGGTACTATTGTAAAAGCTGCAGTATTTAAAATATGGGGTCAGTTAGGGAGGGCCCTAATCCAATATGACCGGTATCTTTTAAAAAATGAGAAAATTTGGACATAGACAGACATACACACAGAGAGAATGCCATGTGAAGATTGGAGTTATGCTGTCACAAGTCAGGGACTTACCAGAAGCCAGGCAATAGGCCTAGAACAGATCTTCCTTAGCTCCTTCAGAGGCAGTGAGGCCCTGCCAATACCTTGATCTCACACTTCTTGCCTCCAGAACTGTGAGACAATACGTATTTGTTACCTTAGCCCCTCACTTTTAGTACTTTGTTAAGTCAGCCTGAGCAAACTAATACAACTTCCCAGACTAAAGTGTTTGCAAATAACTTTTTGCATCCTTGTATCTGTCACATTTTTAATAGTTTACAAAGGACACAACATATGTTATCATATTACTGGCCCTCGGGAAGTGGCATTTGAGATTGGCCTTAAAGAATAAAGGGGTGTTTAACAGGCAGAAAAGTTTGAGGGTAAGAAGGGGTGAGGAGAAGTTTGGAAGAAAAGAATTCCAGGCCTCAGAAACAAAGATATGCAGAATAAATGGTGTAGAATGTATCCCAGAAACAGAATAGTACACTTTGTTTGGAATGTACATGTAAGCACAGGGGATCAATGAGAGAAAATATTGTAAGTTTAAATTATTTTCACATTGACAGTGGCCTCAAATACTAGGCAGAGGATTTTGAGCTCAGCCTGGCACTTCACAGGCCACAGGGAGGTGATGGTTCTTGAGTAGGGGTGTTACATGTCAGAAATGTGTTTGGAGAGGCACTTCTGGGAGCATGTCATGGGATGGATTCCTTATGCAGGGAAGACTGGAAGCAGAGACTTTAGTTGAGAAGCGGTTGCAAAAGCCAAGGCAACTGGGGATGGGGGTGACGGCAGTGGGAATGAAAAAGACAGGTAGTTTAAGAGGCATTACTGCAAAGGAAGAGAGATATGCAGGAACTCCAGGCATATGGCATGCTAATGTGAAAATGTTCTTAGGTGGGATTCTCTTGCCTGTTACATCATACCTCTCTGTGCATGGGCATAAGGCTGACGTGCAGAGGTTCTTCAGTTAGAAATGGAATCTGGATCCTGACTCACTGGCATCCAAGAGGGAAAACTCAAAATGGTCCATGTAACATGGGGCATTCAAGGTGCATGACAAGAGCTATGGGGCTGTGTGACACCAGTGAAGTATCTGTGTTTAACACATCTGTATCATGGGGCATGTAGACACGGGAGCAAGAACATCTAGAATTTTTCACTTCTACCTGAAGGTATCTGCTCTGTTGACCACCTAATCTAGTCAGGAGTCACCTGACATATGTTTTAAGTATAAATTGAGTTATTTCTCCTCTGCTCAAAATTGCCATTTGTTAATTGTCACACCACAATCATCTTTTTACCACCTTCTCCTCCAGCCAAAATAAACCTCCAGCAAATCATGGTGATCCCCTTTAGAAGCACTAAAAATCATATGTCTCACAGATGGCTAGACTTCCTCATCTGCGGTACATGATGGCTGCCTAATCTGCTTAGGCAGCTCAGCACGCACAGGTAAGTTAGATGTAACAGTGCCAATTGCATGGATTATAGTGTTCAACATCAGGTCACTCTTTCACTTCAAATTCTTTGTAAATATGGACAATTCTGAAGCCCCAGAAGCAGTGTAATCCTCCGTGCCGGGCTGCACAGGCTGAGCCAGCTCTGAGGCTGCCTGGTTTCCTTCTCCAGGCATGAGACATCACTCACCCTCACTTCTTAGTCCTGTCCTGAGGACATAATAGCTCTTTGCCTGTTGATAGGAAAGTCCAAGTGTGTGGAGCCCTGTATTAAGGCATGCTGGGGACTATGAGCTGCTGTTCTGTGTATTTACCATCACCGTGGCGAGGGCAGCAGTTTCCCTCAGGTATCCTGTAAGGCAATCTGTAATTCTAGTTGCTTGCAGATCTGAATTCTGCATCTGAGCGTAACTTTCTAACAGATGCATAAGAACAGGACCTCAGCTTGTTCCTGCTGCCACTTTCATAAGCTAAAACACGCATAGCTGAAGCTTTTTTTTTTTTTTTTTTTTTGAGACGGAGTCTCGCTCTGTTGCCCAGGCTGGAGTGCAGTGGCGCGATCTCGGCTCACTGCAAGCTCCGGCTCCCGGGTTCACGCCATTCTCCTGCCTCAGCCTCCCGAGTGGCTGGGACTACAGGCGCCCGCCAACACACCCGGCTAATTTTTTGTATTTTTAGTAGAGACGGGGTTTCACCGTGTTAGCCAGGATGGTCTCGATCTCCTGACCTCGTGATCCGCCCGCCTCGGCCTCCCAAAGTGCTGGGATTACAGGCTTGAGCCACCGCGCCCGGCCTCATAGCTGAAGCATTTTTAAGTAAAAGTCCTTTGCACAAAGGATTAAGGATTTGATCATCATTAAGTAGATAACGTTCACTCTCTATTGTTTCTTAAGGATACAGTGGAAAGCAGTCCCAAAGTAAAGAGTTCAGAAGTGATTACAGTTTGAATGTAGTGAACTAGGCATATATTTCCCTTGTAGCAAAAAATAGAATCTGTCTGGTAACCCTGAGAAATGTAAATTTAACCACATATAACTGCTTTATAGATGGAGAAGCAGAAATAACTAGTTTATCGAAGGGGAGGGAGAGGGGGAAGAAGTGGGGGCAGGTATCAGACATGCGGAGGAAAACAGATAAGAGAAAGAGTACTTCTGGCCTTACAGTTTTTTGTTCCAAATACTTTGTGAATCTTTATTTCATCTCCGCCTTCGTATGCTAAGAGATACTCTTATGTTAAAATTTCTTCCTTTTTGTTTTAGCTATGTGTTAGCTAAAACTGTTTGCTGTTGTTTATTGCAACTTCCTCATAGTTTTTGTGATTTAGAAAATCATATTGCTCCAAATGAAGCCTCTCTTTCATTTGGTATTTTTAAACAGCAAAAATCTCTCCAGTTTAGTTATTTACAGTCTAAGAGTCTTAACAATTATGAGTGTTTCTTAGGATGGACCAAGTTAATTTCCTCTAAAATACAATTATAGTCTTTTTCCAACTTTCAGGAAAATGTAAGGTAATGAATGATCTTGATTTTATGTTTTTCTCCCATAAGTTATTTCTCAAGCCATTGGAAATTGTAACCACTTGCCTGGTTGTGAATACTAGCAGATGACAAAATGAACAAGCTGAAAAATGTTAATAGGAAAACTGAGGAGCAGCTCCTTGCGTTTAGCTTGCAGCTTGTTTTGGTAGACATGTGGCAATAATTTTGCGTTGTGTATATGTACTTATACACAGGTATATTTATATGTACACAAAATATATATCTATGTAAGTCATATTTTCTGCTACTAAAACAGATGCTAATTGTGCGATAGAATATAACAGACCAATAGGCATTTTTGGCACCTGAAAAAGTTTGGGAGCCACTGCCTTAGATTCACTTAAGTATCCTTTGTTTTTTTTCGTTCTTACCTTTCCCAGGCGCTGCAGAGCCATATGGGCCCCAGTCTGTCTCTCCCACTACTGTTTTGTCACCTGCCAGCTCAATTTCTAGCCTTTCACAATAGGAGTGTCCTCATAACCCACACTGGCATGGTACGTGCATAGGGTATCTGTTGTATATAGAGACTAGAGGGCCAGAATCTGCATGCATGTTTAACTGGGGAGAGGAGCCATTCCTCTCAATGACCCTGGTGGAGTGGAAGGCCAGATCTTGAGAGCCATAGTATGTATTTCTTAAAAGTTTGCTCAACCTTGCATCAGTCCCTGTGGAGAATACCTAATCATTAGATTGGTTCTTTGTCTGGCTTAGAGATTCTCATGTTTTTTTAAGTTAGGTCTGTGGATGGAGATGGGAGTATATTATTAAATATAATAACATTTTCCCATCAATTAAACCTTGGGCATACTTGTTAAATGCTTTTCATAACATGCTTATTAAACTTCTCAGGTGTTCTGATAACAGAAGATAATTTTTAGGTTTGTAGAATTCAAGACTAAGTTGATTTTTTTCTTGCTATTCATATGTTTTAATGAAGAGCGTCATGCCAGACCCCTATTAACTTCACTAGGGAAGGTGCCAGGTTCAAGAGGCCAAAGAAGAGACCCAGAGCCAGTAAACAAGACATGGGGCTTATTGAGAGAAACTTACATATAGGGATGGTCCAGTGGCAGTGGGCTGGATAGGAGAACTGTATGGACCAGTGGCAGCAGGCTGGGCAGGAGCACAACAACCGCTTGTGAAAAGCATGCAGTTTATATAGCATTTCACTTAGCACCCTCCCCCTAGAAACCTCCACCTGGCAACCTTCATTTAACCCAAACAAGAGGGCCTCGATCTCCTGTAGGCCCGCATTCCATGGGTGAACTGGGTGTTCAGGTGTTTCTCATAGGTAAGGAATGAATCTCCAGGTTGGCTACTCCCAGATTCCTTAGTTTGACACTCCGAACACACATTCAGGTGTATCTGCCATACAGGGTCATTCTCAGGGTATGGTTATGCTAATTTATCAGGTACGGGTACCATACAAAGAGATAAATACTAATAAGTGCATCTCCCCTTTCACAAAAATCTACATTACTCATGTAGATAACTGGCAAGTTCAATATTAATGAAGCTTCATTTTCCATGATAGAGGAATCTGTTAGTTACAACTCTATTTGCTAAAATATCAAGGGAGCCTGCTTTCCCATGGGAAGGTCATTTATTTATTCATTCAAATTTGGCATTTAAAATGCTGTTGTTTATTGCATCTTCTTTATACTTTCGGGCTTTAGAAAAATCACATTGCTCCAACCCCCATGGCACATGTATACCTATGTGACAAACCTGCATGTTCAGCGCATGTATCCCAGAACTTAAAGTAAAATTTAAAAAAAAAAAAAAAGGGAAAGAAAAATTGCATTGCTCCAAATGGGGTCCCTTTCTTTTATTTGGTATTTTTAAGCAGCAAAATATTTGTCTTTAAAACTGTCTTCCACCAAAGCCTCCCCTATCTTAATATATTTGAGAAATGCGCTTTTTAGAGCTAATATGTTAGACAAACATGAAACATTTTAATAAAATCTTTCTATTCAATGTTAATTTCTAGACATAAATTTATAGGATGTTATTTTCCTTTGTAAAGGTTTTTTTGTTTGTTTGTTTTTTCTCTCACTCCTCATCCTTTTACTTCTGTTTCTTCCACTGCCTCTCTCCTGGTGAGCCTGTTCTTTTCCCTTGTGGCTCCCTCATGGCAAAAGGTTCTCAGTGGTGATGGGAGGGTGAGGGATAAGGATGGAGTTTATGCAAACAACTCAGGAAGTCATTTCCAAATAGTCATGCCTGAACCCATCATCTAATATTTTGATTCAGTTGGCCTGGGGTGAGACCCAAACATATATATTTTTATAAAGCTCCCCATGTGATTCTGATATTCTCCCTTGATTTGGAATCACTGCTTTAGTGGCTGCCTCTATTCTTGGTTTATTGAGTCAGTATTTTCTTTCCCTTCGATTTCTATTACTGCAATTCACAGAACTGCCCATACTCAGGCCTTACATAATTTGCATCAAATATCTCCTAAATTTAATCCACCCAATACACCTCATTCATGTTTTTATTTAAAAATTGGTTTTATTATGATTGCAAAATTAATATCTGTCATAGAATTTTCAAAACACAAAACTAAAATGTTGATACATAAAAGTGGCAATCACTTATATCCCCAGATATAACCTGATCCAATTAGAATGCTAGAAACCATTGTGGCTATTTAAAGCAGAAGGAACTTAATGCAGGTGCTTCATTACAGCAGCCATGGAAGAGGATGAGGAATTTACCAGGGCTTGATGAGGTAACCCAGTGATTAGTAATACCAAGAAGCTGCTAAGCTCCTTAACCGAGGGACGAAGGGAAGGGCAGTGTTACCCAAACTCGGGGGCCAGGGCCACCAAAGAGTAGCCAGGAAGACATGCCAAGAAAGCGATTTAGCTGTTGCTGGAGAAATCCAAGGCAAACAAAGAGGGGGAGATATACCCTGGCTTCTTTCCACTCACTCCTCAATCTTTTTTTTTTTTAATTTGTTTATTTTAACAGGTTTTTGAGGAACAGGTGGTGTTTGGTCACATGAATAAGTTCTTTAGTGCTGATTTCTAAGATTTTGGTGCACCCATCACCTAAGCAGTGTACACTGTACCCAATGTGTAGTCTTTTTTTTTTTTTATTATACTTTAGGTTTTAGGGTACATGTGCACAATGTGCAGGTTTGTTACATATGTATCCATGTGCCATGTTGATTTCCTGCACCCATTAACTCGTCATTTAGCATTAGGTATATCTCCTAATGCTGTCCCTCCCCCCTCCCCCCACCCCACAACAGTCCCCGGAGTGTGATGTTCCCCTTCCTGTGTCCATGAGTTCTCATTGTTCAATTCCCACCTATGAGTGAGAACATGCAGTGTTTGGTTTTTTGTCCTTGTGATAGTTTACTGAGAATGACGTTTTCCAGTTTCATCCATGTCCCTACAAAGGACACGAACTCATCATTTTTTATGGCTGCATAGTATTCCATGGTGTATATGTGCCACATTTTCTTAATCCAGTCTATCGTTGTTGGACATTTGGGTTGGTTCCAACTCTTTGCTATTGTGAATAGTGCCGCAATAAACATACGTGTGAATGTGTCTTTAGAGCAGCATGATTTATAGTCCTTTGGGTATATACCCAGTAATGGGATGGCTGGGTCAAATGGTATTTCTAGTTCTAGATCCCTGAGGAATTGCCACACTGACTTCCACAATGGTTGAACTAGTTTACAGTCCCACCAACAGTGTAAAAGTGTTCCTATTTCTCCACATCCTCTCCAGCACCTGTTGTTTCCTGCTTTTTTAATGATTGCCATTCTAACTGGTGTGAGATGGTATCTCACTGTGGTTTTGATTTGCATTTCTCTGATGGCCAGTGATGATGAGCATTTCCTCATGTGTTTTTTGGCTGCATAAATGTCTTCTTTTGAGAAGTGTCTGTTCATGTCCTTTGCCCACTTTTTGATGGGGTTGTTTGTTTTTTTCTTGTAAATTTGTTTGAGTTCATTGTAGATTCTGGATATTAGCCCTTTGTCAGATGAGTAGGTTGCAAAAATTTTCTCCCATTCTGTAGGTTGCCTGTTCACTCTGATGGTAGTTTCTTTTGCTGTGCAGAAGCTCTTTAGTTTAATTAGACCCAATTTGTCAATTTTGGCTTTTGTTGCCATTGCTTTTGGTGTTTTAGACATGAAGTCCTTGCCCATGCCTATGTCCTGAATGGTATTGCCTAGGCTTTCTTGTAGGATTTTAATGGTTTTAGGTCTAACATTTAAGTCTTTAATCCATCTTGAATTAATTTTTGTATAAGGTGTCAGGAAGGGATCCAGTTTCAGCTTTCTACATATGGCTAGCCAGTTTTCCCAGCACCATTTATTAAATAGGGAATCCTTTCCCCATTTCTTATTTTTGTCAGGTTGGTCAAAGATCAGATAGTTGTAGATATGTGGCATTATTTCTGAGGGCTCTGTTCTGTTCCATTGATCTATGTCTCTGTTGTGGTACCAGTACCATGCTGTTTTGGTTACTGTAGCCTTGTAGTATAGTTTGAAGTCAGGTAGCATGATGCCTCCAGCTTTGTTCTTTTGGCTTAGGATTGACTTGGCGATGCGGGCTCTTTTTTGGTTCCATATGAACTTTAAAGTAGTTTTTTCCAATTCTGTGAAGAAAGTCATTGGTAGCTTGATGGGGATGGCATTGAATCTATAAATTACCTTGGGCAGTATGGCCATTTTCCTGATATTGATTCTTCCAGCCCGTGAGCATGGAATGTTCTTCCATTTGTTTGTATCCTCTTTTATTTCATTGAGCAGTGGTTTGTAGTTCTCCTTGAAGAGGTCCTTCACATCCCTTGTAAGTTGGATTCCTAGGTATTTTATTCTCTTTGAAGCAATTGTGAATGGGAGTTCACTCATGATTTGGCTCTCTGTTTGTGATTGATGTACAAGAATGCTTGTGATTTTTGTACATTGATTTTGTATCCTGAGACTTTGCTGAAGTTGCTAATCAGCTTAAGGAGATTTTGGGCTGAGACAATGGGGTTTTCTAGATATACAATCATGTCATCTGCAAACAGGGACAGTTTGACTTCCTCTTTTCCTAATTGAATACCCTTTATTTCCTTCTCCTGCCTGATTGCCCTGGCCAGAACTTCCAGCACTATGTTGAATAGGAGTGGTTAGAGAGGGCATCCCTGTCTTGTACCAGTTTTCAGAGGGAATGCTTCCAGTTTTTGCCCATTCAGTATGATATTGGCTGTGGGTTTGTCATAGATAGCTCTTATGATTTTGAGATACGTCCCATCAATACCTAATTTATTGAGAGTTTTTAGCATGAAGGGTTGTTGAATTTTGTCAAAGGCCTTTTCTGCATCTATTGAGATAATCATGTGGTATTTGTCTTTGGTTCTGTTTATATGCTGGATTACATTTATTGATTTGTGTATGTTGAACCATCCTTGCATCCCAGGGATGAAGCCCACTTGATCATGGTGTATAAGCTTTTTGATGTGCTGCTGGATTCGGTTTGCCAGTATTTTATTGAGGATTTTTGCATCAATGTTCATCAAGGATATTGGTCTGAAATTCTCTTTTTTGGTGATGTCTCTTCCAGGCTTTGGTATGAGGATGATGCTGGCTTCATAAAATGTGTTAGGGAGGATTCCCTCTTTTTCTATCGATTGGAATAGCTTCAGAAGGAATGGTACCAGTTCCTCCTTGTACCTCTGGTACAATTCAGCTGTGAATCCATCAGGTCCTGGACTCTTTTTGGTTGGTAACCTATTGATTATTGCCACAATTTCAGAACCTGCTATTGGTCTATTCAGAGATTCAACTTTTTCCTGATTTAGTCTTGGGAGGGTGTATTTGTCAAGGAATTTATCCATTTCTTCTAGATTTTCTAGTTTATTTGCATAGAGGTGTTTGTAGTCTTCTCTGATGGTAGATTGTATTTCTGTGGGATCAGTGGTGATATCCCCTTTTTCATTTTTTATTGCATCTATTTGATTCTTCTCTCTTTTCTTCTTTATTACCCTTGCTAGCGGTCTATCAGTTTAGTTGATCTTTTAAAAAAAAAAACAGCTCCTGGATTCATTAATTTTTTGAAGCGTTTTTTGTGTCTCTATTTCCTTCAGTTCTGCTCTGATTTTAGTTATTTCTAGCCTTCTGCTGGCTTTTGAATGTGTTTGCTCTTGCTTTTCTAGTTCTTTTAATTGTGATGTTAGGGTGTCAATTTTGGATCTTTCCTGCTTTCTCTTGTGGGCATTTAGTGCTATAAATTTCCCTCTACACACTGCTTTGAACGTGTCCCAGAGATTCTGGTATGTTGTGTCTTTGTTCTCGTTGGTTTCAAAGAACATCTTTATTTCTACCTTCATTTCGTTATGTACCCAATAGTCATTCAGGAGCAGGTTGTTCAGTTTCCATGTAGTTGAGCGGTTTTGAGTGAGTTTCTTAATCCTGAATTCTAGTTTGATTGCACTGTGGTCTGAGAGACAGTTTGTTATAATTTCTGTTCTTTCCCATTTGCTGAGGAGAGCTTTACTTCCAACTATGTGGTCAATTTTGGAATAGGTGTGGTGTGGTGCTGAAAAAAATGTATATTCTGTTGATTTGGGGTGGAGAGTTCTGTAGATGTCTATTAGGTCCACTTTGTGTAGAGCTGAGTTCAATTGCTGGATATCCTTGTGAACTTTCTGTCTTGTTGATCTGTCTAATGTTGACAGTGGGTTGTTAAAATCTCCCATTATTATTGTGTGGGAGTTTAAGTCCCTTTGTAGGTCACTCAGGACTTGCTTTATGAATCTGGATGCTCCTGTGTTGGGTGCATATATATTTAGGATAGTTAGCTCTTCTTGTTGAATTGATCCCTTTACCATTATGTAATGGCCTTCTTTGTCTCTTTTGTTCTTTGTTGGTTTAAAGTCTATTTTATCAGAGACTAGGATTGCAACCCCTGCCTTTTTTTGTTTTCCATTTGCTTGGTAGATCTTCCTCCATCCCCTTATTTTGAGTCTATGTGTGTCTTTGCACGTGAGATGGGTTTCCTGAATACAGCACACTGATGGGTCCTGACTCCTTATCCAGTTTACCAGTCTGTGTCTTTTAATTAGAGCATTTAGCCCATTTACACTTAACGTTAATATTGTTATGTGTGAATCTGATCCTGTCATTATGATGTTAGTTGGTTATTTTGCTCGTTAGTTGATGCAGTTTCTTCCTAGCCTGGATGGTCTTTACAATTTGGCGTGTTTTTGCAGTGGCTGGTACTGGTTGTTCCTTTCCATATTTAGTGCTTCCTTCAGGAGCTCTTTTAGGGCAGGCCTGATGGTGACAAAATCACTCAGCCTTTGCTTGTCTGTAAAGTGTTTTATTTCTCCTTCACTTATGAAGCTTAGTTTGGCTGGATAGGAAATTCTGGGTTGAAAATTCTTTTCTTTAAGAATGTTGAATATCGGCCCCCACTCTCTTCTGGCTTGTAGAGTTTCTGCCGAGAGATCAGCTGTTAGTCTGATGGGCTTCCCTTTGTGGGTAACCCGACCTTTCTCTCTGGCTGCCCTTAACATTTTTTCCTTCATTTCAATTTGGTGAATCTGACAATTATGTGTCTTGGAGTTGCTCTTCTTGAGGAGTATCTTTGTGGCGTTCTCTGTATTTCCTGAATCTGAATGTTGGCCTGCCTTGCTAGATTGGGGAAGTTCTCCTGGATAATATCTTGCAGAGTGTTTTCCAACTTGGTTCCATTCTCCCTGTCATTTTCAGGTACACCAATCAGATGTAGGTTTGGTCTTTTCACATAGTCCCAAATTTCTTGGAGGCTTTCTTCATTTCTTTTTATTCTTTTTTCTGTAAACTTCCCTTCTCACTTCATTTCATTCATTTCATCTTCCATCAGCGATACCCTTTCTTCCAGTTGATCGCATCTGCTACTGAGGCTTCTGCAATCTTCGCGTAGTTCTCGAAACTTGGCTTTCAGCTCCATCAGCTCCTTTAAGCCCTTCTCTCCATTGGTTATTCTAGTTATCCATTCATCTAATATTTTTTCAAAGTTTTTAACTTCTTTGCTATTGTTTTGAATTTCCTCCTGTAGCTCGGAGTAGTTTGATCGTCTGAAGCCTTCTTCTCTCAACTCATCAAAGTCATTCTCCGTCCAGCTTTTTTCCGTTGCTGGTGAGGAACTGCGTTCCTTTGGAGGAGTTGAGGTGCTCTGTTTTTTAGAGTTTCCACTTTTTCTGCTCTGTTTTTTCCCCATCTTTGTGGTTTCATCTACTTTTGGTCTTTGATGATGGTGATGTACAGATGGGTTTTTGGTGTGGATGTCCTTTCTGTTTGTTAGTTTTCCTTCTACCAGACAGGACCCTCAGCTGCAGGTCTGTTGGAGTTTACTAGAGGTCCACTCCAGACCCTGTTTGGCTGGGTGTCAGCAGCGGTGGCTGCAGAACAGCAGATTTTCATGAGACCACAAATTCAGCTGTCTGATAGTTCCTCTGGAATTTTTGTCTCAGAGGAGTACCCGGCCGAATGAGGTGTCAGTCTGTCCCTACTTGGGGGGTGCCTCCCAGTTAGGCTGCTCAGGGGTGAGGGACCCACTTTAGGAGGCAGTCTGTCGGTTCTCAGATCTCCAGCTGCATGCTAGGAGAACCACTACTCTCTTCAAAGCTGTGAGTCAGACAGGGACATTTAAGTCTGTGGAGGTTCCTGCTGAGTTTTTGTTTGTCTGTGCCCTGCCCCCAGAGGTGGAGCCTATAGAGGCAGGCAGGCCTCCTTGAGCTGTGGCGGGCTCCACCCAGTTCGAGCTTCCTGGCTGCTCTGTTTACCTAAGCAAGCCTGGGCAATGGTGGGCGCCCCTCCCCCAGCCTCACTGCCGCCTTGCACCTTGATCTCAGACTGCTGTGCTAGCAATCAGGGAGACTCAGTGGGCATAGGACCCTCCGAGCCAGGTGCGGGACACAATCTCCTAGTGTGCCGTTTTCCAGGCCCGTTGGAAAAGTGCAGTATTAGGGTGGGACTTACCTGATATTCCAGGTGCCGTCTGTTACCCCTTTCTTTGACTAGGAAAGGGAACTCCCTGACCCCTTGCGCTTCCCGAGTGAGGCAATGCCTCGCCCTGCTTCGGCTCATGCACAGTGCGCTTCACCGACTGTCCTGCACCCACTGTTTGGCACTCCCTAGTGAGATGAAATGGGTACCTGAAGCAGAAATGCAGAAATCACCTGTCTTCTGTGTCGCTCGGGCTGGGAGCTGTAGACCGGAGCTGTTCCTATTCAGTCATCTTGGCTCCACCCATCTCAATGTGTAGTCTTTTACACCTTGCCAGTCCCCACCCTTTCTTCCAAGTCCCCAAAGTCCAATGTATCATTCTTATGCCTGTGCTTCCTCATAGCTTAGCTCCCACATACCAATGAGAACATATGATGTTTGGTTTTCCATTCCTGAGTTAGTTTACTTAGAATAATAGTCTCCCGGCCGGGCGTGGTGGCTTATGCCTGTAATCCCAGCACTTTGGGAGGCCAAGGCGGGCAGATCTCAAGATCAAGAATTCGAGACCAGCCTGACTAACATGGTGAAACCCCGTCTCTACTAAAAATACAAAAATTAGCTGGGCGTGATGACACACACCTGTAATCCCAGCTACTCAGGAGGCTGAGGCCGGAGAATCTCTGGAATGCGGGAGGCGCAGGTTGCAGTGAGCTGAGGTCAATCACGCCATTGCACTCCAGCCTGGGTAACAAAGCGAGACTCTGTCTCAAAAAAAAAAAGAAAAAGAATAATAGTCTCCAATTCCATCCAGGTTGCTGCAAATGCCATTACTTCATTCCTTTTTATGGCTTTTTATGCACCACATTTTCTTTCTTTTCCTTCCTTCCTTCCTTCCTTCCTTCCTTCCTTCCTTCCTTCTTTCCTTTCTTCTTTCCTTCCTTCTTTCCTTCCTCCCTCCCTCCCTCTTTTCCTTTCCTTTCCTTTTTTTTCTCTTTTCTTTCTTCTTTCTTTCTCCACTCATTGATGGATGGGCATTTGGGCTGGTTCCATATTTTTGCAATTGTGAATTGTGCTGCTATAAACATGTGAGTGCAAGTATCTTTTTCGTATAATAACTTCTTTTCCTCTGGGTAGAGGGATTGCTTGATCAAATGGTAGATCTACTTTTAGTTCTTTAAGGAATCTCTACACTGTTTTCCATAGTGTTGTACTAGATTACATTCCCACCAACAGTGTAAAGGTGTTCCCCACCAATATCTATTATTTTTTGATGTTTTAATTATGGCCATTCTCGCGGAAGCAAGGTGGTTTTGCATTTGGTTTTGATTTGCATTTCCCTGATCATAGTGATGTTGAACATTTTTCCATATGTTTGTTGGCCATTTGTATATCTTCTTTTGAGAATTGTCTATTCATGTCCTTAGCCCACTTTTTGATTAGGATTGTTTTTTTCTTTCTGATTTGTTTGAGTTCTTTGTAGATTCTGGATATTAATCTTTTGTCAGATGCATAGATTATAAAGATTTTCTCCAACTCTATGAATTTTCTGTTTACTCTGCTGATTATTTCTTTTGTTGTACAGAAGTTTTTAGTTTAATTAAGTCCCATTTATTTATCTTTGTTTTTGTTGCATTTGCTTTTGAGTTCTTGGTCATGAAGTCTTTGCCTAAGCCAGTGTCTAGAAGGGTTTCTCTGTTGTTATCTTCTAGAATCTTTATGGCTTCAGGTCTTAGATTTAAGTCTTTGATCCATCTTGAGTTGATTTTTATATAAGGCAAGAGATGAGGATCCAGTTTCATTCTTCTACATATGGTTTGTCAATTACCCCAGCATCGTTTGTTAAGTAGGGTGTCCTTTCCCCACTTTATGTTTTTGTTGGCTTTGTCAAAGATCAGTTGGCTGTAAGTATTTGGCTTTATTTCTGGGTCTCTATTTTGTTCCATTGGTCTGTGTGCCTGTTTTTTTTTTTTTTTTTTTTTTTTTTTTTTTTGGAGACGTAGTCTTGCGCTCTCACCCAGGCTGGAGTGCAGTGGCGCTATCTCGGCTCGCTGCAAGCTCCGCCTCCCGGGTTCACGCCATTCTCCTGCCTCAACCTCTCCGAGTAGCTGGGACTACAGGTGCCCACCACCACGCCAGGCTAATTTTTTGTATTTTTAGTAGAGACGGGGTTTCACCGTGGTCTCCATCTCCTGATCTCGTGATCCGCCCACCTCGGCCTCCCAAAGTGCTGGGATTACAAGTGTGAGCCACTGCGCCCAGCCTGTGTGCCTGTTTTTATGCCAGTGCCATGCTGTTTTGGTGACTAGGGCCTTAGAATATAGCTTGAAGTTGGATAATGTGATGCCTCCAGATTTGTTCTTTATACTTAGTCTTGCTGTGGCTACGTGGGTTCTTTTTTGGCTCCATATGAATTTTAGGATTGTTCTTTCTAGTTCTGCGAAGAGTGATGGTGCTACTTTGATGAAAATTGCAAGGTTGCTTTTGAAGTTATGGTCATTTTCACAATATTGATTCTATCCATCCATGGGCATGAGATGTTTTTCCATTTGTTTGTGTTGTCTGTGATTTCTTTCAGCAGAGTTTTATAGTTTTCCTTAGAGAGGTCTTTCACGTCCTTGGTTAGGTATATTTCTAAGTATTTTATTTTCTTGAAACTACTGTGAAATGGGTTGAGTTCTGGATTTGATTCTCAGCTTGGTCACTGTTTGTGTATAGCAGTGCTACTGTTTGGTATACACCAATTTTGTATCTTGAAACTTTGCTGAATTCATTTACCAGTTCTAGCAGCTTTTTGGATGAGTCTTTAGGGTTTTCTAGGTATACGATCAAACCCTCAGCAAACAGCAACAGTTTGACTTCCTCTTTACCGATTTGGATGCCCTTTATTTCTTTCTCTTGCTTGATTACTCTGGCTAGGACTTCTGGAACTATATTAAATAGAAGTGGTCAAAGTGGACATCCTTGTTTTGTTCCAGTTCTCAGGGGGAACGCTTTCAACTTTTTCTCATTCAGTAAAATGTTGGCTCTGTGTTTGTCATAGATGGCTTTTATTACCTTAAGATATGTCCCTTGTATGCCAGTTTAGCTGAGGATTTTAACAAAAAAGAAATGCTGGATTTTGTCAAATGTCTTTTCTGCATCTATTGAGATGATTGTGTGATTTTGTTTTTAATTCTGTTTATGTGGTGCATCACATTTATTGATTTGCAGATGTTAAACCCTCCCTGCATCCCTGGTATGAAACCCACTTGATCATGGTGGATTATCTTTTCGATACACTATTTGCTAGTATTTTTTTTGAAGATTTTTGCATGTATGTTCATCAGGGATATTGGTCTGTAGTTTTGTTGTTGTTCTTGTTATGTCCTTCGCTGGTATGAAGCTGCTGGCTTCATAGAATGATTTAAGGAGGATTCCCTCTTTCTCTATCTTTTGGAATAGTGTCAATAAGATTGATACAAATTCTTTGAATGTCTGAAAGAATTCAGCTCTGAATCTGTCTGGTTCTGGACTTTTTTCTTGGCAATTTTTAAATTACCATTTCAATATTGCTGCTTGTTATTGGTCTGTTTGGAGATTCTAAACTTCTTGGTTTAATCTAGGAGAGTAGTATATTTCCAGGAATTTATCCATCTCCTCTAGGTTTTCTAGTTTATGCACATGAAGATGTTCATAGTAGTTTTGAATGACCTTTTGCATTTCTGTGGTATTTGTTGTTGTATCTCCTGTACCATTTGTAATTGAGTTTATTGGATCTTCTCTCTTTGCTTGGTTAATCTCATTGATGGTCTATCAATTTTATTTATCTTTTCAAAGAACCAACTTTTTGTTTCATTTGTCTTTTGTATTTTTTTGTTTAAATTTCATTTTGTTCTGCTTTGATCTTCATTGTTTCTTTTTTCTGCTGGGTTTGGGTTTGGATTGTTCTTGTTTCACCAGTTCCATGAGGTGTGACCTCAGACTGTCTATTTGTTCTCTTTCAAACTTTTTGATGTAGGTGTTTAATTATATTTAACTTTCCTCTTAGCACCACTTTTGCTGCATCCCAGAGGTTTTGATAGGTTGTGTCACTATTATTGTTCAGTTCAAAGAATTTTTAAATTTCCATCTTGATTTCATTGTTGACCCAATGATCATTCTGGAGCAGGTTATTTAATTTCCATGTATTTGCATGGTTTTGAGGGTTCCTTTTGGAGTTTATTTCCAGTTTTATTCCACTGTGGTCTGAGAGAGGACTTGATATAATTTTGATTTTCTTAAACTTACTGAGACTTATTTTGTGGCCTATCATATGGTCTATCTTGGAGAATGTTCCATGTGCTGATGAATAGAATGTATATTCTGCAGATGATGGGTAGAATGTTCTGTAAATACCTGTTAAGCCCATTTTTTGTAGGGTATAGTTTAAATCCATTGTTTCTTTGTTGACTTTCTGTCTTGATGACCCATCTAGTGCTGTCAGTGGTGTATTGAAGTCCCCCACTATTATTGTGTTGCTGTCTATCTCATTTCTTAAGTCCAGTAGTAATTGTTTTATAAATTTGGAAGCTCCAGTGTTAGGTGCATATATATTTAGAATTGTGGTGTTTTCCTGTTGGACTAGTCCTTTTATCATTATATAATGTCTCTCTTTGTCTTTTTTAACTGCTGTTGCTTTAAAGTTTGTTTTGTCTTATATAAGCATAGCTACTCCCGCTCACTTTTGGTGTCCATTTCCATGGAATATCTTTTTCCATCACTTTACCTTAAATTTATATGAGTCCTTATGTGTTAGGTAAGTCTCCTGAAAATAGCAGAAACCTGGTAGGTAAATTCTTATCCATTCTGCCATTTTGAATCTTTTAAGTGGAGCATTTAGGCCATTTACATTCAATATTAGTATTGAGATGTGAGGTATTATTCTATCCATCATGCTATTTGTTGCCTGAATATCTTGTGTGTTGTTTTCATTGTGTTATTGTTATATAGGTCCTGTAAGATTTATGTTTTAAGGAGGTTCTATTTTGTTGTATTTTGAGGATTTGTTTCAAGATTTAGAGCTCCTTTTAGCAGTTCTTGTATTCCTAGTTTGGCAATGGTGAATTCTGTCAGCACTTGTTTGTCTGGAAAAGACTGTATCTTTCCTCATTTATGAGACTTAGTTTCACTGGATACAAATTCTCAGCTGATAAGTGTTTTGTTTAAGGAGGCTAAAAATAGGACCCCAGTCCCTTCTGGCTTGTAGAGTTTCTGCTTAGAAACTGCTGTTAATCTGATAGGTTTTCCTTTATAGGTTACCTGATGCTTTTGCCTCACAGCTCTTAAGATTCTTCCATTTGTCTTGGCTTTAGATAACCTGATTACTATTTGCCTAGGTGATGATCCTTTTGTGATGAATTTCCCAGGTGTTCTTTCAGGTTCTTGTATTCGGATGTCTAGATATCTAGCAAGGCTGGGAAGTTTTCCTAGACCATTTCTTCAAATATGTTTTCCAAACTTTTAGATTTCTCTTCTTCGGGTTTGCACGTATAACATAGTCCCAAACTTCTGGGAGGCTTTGTTCATTTTTTTTTTTTTTTTTTTTTGAGACAGAGTCTCTCTCTGTCACCCAGGCTGGAGTGCAGTGGCAAGATCTCCACTCACTGCAAGCTCCGCCTCCTGGGTTCACGCCATTCTCCTGCCTCAGCCTCCCGAGTAGCTGGGACTACAGGCGCCCGCCACCATGCCCGGCTAATTTTTTGTATTTTTAGTAGAGACGGGTTTTCACCATGTTAGCCAGGATGGTCTTGATCTCCTGACCTTGTGATCCATCCACCTCGGCCTCCAATGTTCATTTTTCAAAATTCTTTTTTCTTTGTCTTGGGCAGACTGGGTTAATTCAAAAGCCTTGCATTCGAGCTCTGAAGTTATTTCTTCTGCTTGTCCAATTCTGTTGCTGAGGGTTTCCAGTGCATTTTGCGTTTCTCTAAGTGTGTCCTTGATTTCCAGAAGCTGTGATTGTTTTTTATTTATGCTATCTATTTCACTGAAGAATTTTCCTTTCATATCCTGTAGCATGTTTTTGATTTCTTTAAGTTGGACTTCATATTTCTCTGGTGCCTCCTTGATTAGCTTAACAATCACCCTTCTGAATTCTTTTTCTGGCAATTCGGAGATTTCTTCTAGGTTTGGATCCATTGCTGGTTAGCTGGTATGATCTTTTGGGGGTGTTAAAGAACCTTGTTTTATCATATTACCAGAATTGTTTTCCTGGTTCCTTCTCATTTAGGTAGACTATGTCAGAGGGGCAATCTGGGATTCAAGGGCTGCTGATCAGATTCTTTTGTCACACAGGGTGCTCCCTTGATGTGGTGTTCTCCCTTTTCACTTATAAATAGGGCTTCCTGTGAGCCATGTTGTAGTGATTGTTTTTTTTCTTCTGGGTTTAGCTACCCAGAGGAGCTACTGGGCTCTGAGCTGGTACTGGGGAGTGTCCGCAAAGAGTTCTGTGATGTAAATCTGTCTTCAGGTCTTGCAGCCATGGATACCAGCACCTGCTCCAGTGGAGATAGCAGGGGAGTGAAGTGGACTCTGGTGAGGGTCCTTGGTTGTGTTTTTGTTTAGTGCACTGTTTTTAAGGTTGATTGCCCTCCAGCCAGGAGGTGGCACTTTCAAGAGTGCATCAGCTCCAGTCCTATAAGGAGGATTCAAACTTGTCCTAGGGACACTTGGTTAAGTATTCAGGTTTCTCAGGCAGTGGGCAGGGCCACAGAGCTCCAAAGAGATTATGACCTTTTCCTTTGGCTACCAGGGTGGGTAGAGAAAGACCACCAGGTTGGGGCAGGGATAGGCATGTCTGAGCTCAGCCTCTTCTTGGGCAGGGCTTGCTGCAGCTGCTGTGGCGGATGGTGGTGTGGTTCCCAGTCCAATGGAGTGATAGTCCCAGGGAGATTATGGCTGTCTCTGCTGAGTCACACAGGTCACCAAAGAAGTGAGGGAAAGCTGGCAGTCATAGGCTCACCCCACTCCCATGTAGCCCACAGTCCTAAAGGCCAGCCTCACTCCCACTGTCCCCCCACAATAACACTGAGTCTATTTCCAGGCAGCTGGTGACCAGGGCTGAAAACTTGCCCCAAACCACAAGCCTCTTCATTGAGAAAGCAAGCAGATTCACAGTTTTTCGGCATCTCAGGGAGCCTGCAGTGGTTATTACAGTTCCTTCAAAAGGTCTCTGGGTTCTCTTGGGTTTCCTGGTATGTTCCTGTGGTAGTTCTTGGAGCAAAAATTCACGATGCGAGTCTCCACACACTGCTTTGTCCATCCAAGTGGGAGCTGCAAGCTAGTCCTGCCTGCTGTCTGCCATCTTAATCCTCATTCCCACTCCTCAGTTTTACAGGTCAAATAAATCCAGTAGCTATGTAGATCCAGTGGAGTTAGCCCCACCATGATACAGAACAAGGGGAGGGCAAAAAGGTAGATCCAGTGGGGTTAGCCCCACTATGACACAGAACAGGGGGAGGGCAAAAAAAAAAATGGGTCTGAGGGCAAATAAGCATGGTCACTATTCACAGATTACTGTAAAATCAATGTTTTCATAGTCTGACTCTGATTCCATGACTACTACATTGATACTAGGACTTTGGATTTGCATTAATGCCCATGCAAAGCCAAATTCCTAGACCCTCCAAAATATAACATCTCCTAATCTTTGTAATCTTCTAGCCTTCTCCTCTCAAACATGCACCATGTTATGTTCATGACATTCCCTTTTTCAAAAAGGCCTCCCTGAACCTGTCTAATTTACCTTACATTTTCTTAAGTCTCATCTCCCACATGAAATCTTTTCTACTCACCAGAGCCTTCTGTGACTGCTTTTTTAGAGCACTACATTTATTGCTGGTCCCACCTACTTGGCATATTTTTAAAATTCTTCTTTACCACATTATTTACATTTTTAGGTGTCTTCCCTGTCTCCCTAGCTAGATTTTAATGGCCCCTGAGGGCAGGGAATGTCCATATCCCCACCACATAATTTCATGCCATAACATAGTAGATGTTCAACATGTTCACATTGTGGTTGATGCTCTTGTTCTGACCAAAAGCTGTGATCAGAAGAATTCTTGGAACTATTTCCTTTTCAAGACTGTAGAGCAAGTTATCATGTGTCTCTCAATGAAATTGTAACACACAAATAGCCGTATGGAACTTATAGTGTTAAATTAATTTGGGGGGTTATGCTAATCAAAGATGAAATCAATCTGATTAAAGCTATGACCCAATCTCATCTAAAGTTAACTCTAGAAGATATTTGAATCATTAATATCTTACTATGACCGCCATACAGAAGAAAGGAAAATAAACAAAGTAAAACAATATACTTGGTCTCCAAAGTTTTATTTTACACAATATTGAGAATATAATAGTAATTATAAGATGTGAAGAAGCAGGAAAGTGTGGCCTATAATCAAGAGAGAACATAATAAATGAAAGCAGACAGATGACTGGTTTTTAAGAATTAATCAACAAGGACTTTAAACAAATATTATAAATGTATAAAAGAATCTATAGAGTATAGATATCAAAGTTGACAGGTGGGGTATTTTAGGAAAGAAATGAAAACTGCTACAAAAGAACCAAGTGTAAATTCTTTCCCCTACCATTGCTTCATTGAGGTATAATTGACAGATAAAAATTGTATATATTTAAGGTATACAACATGGTGTTTTGTTATACATATATATTGTGAAATGATGATGACAACCAAACTAATTAACATATCAATCAACAATCAAGATCTGTTCTTCCAGCAAATGTCTAGTATACAATACAGTATTCTTTTTTTAATGTAAAATAGTAAGTGTAATTTGGAAATATTTGCTCATTACGAATACAAAGCTAGTGAAGTACAAAAATTTAGAGCCCTTGTTACAGTCCTTGAAGAAATTCCCTTTTTAACCAAAACAATAATAATGCTTTCTATTTCATAAACGTTGCTCCTCTGGCTGTTATAGCCACGTGTAAAATGAGTGTAACATAACTTTGGCATATGATGTTTGTTTCACAATTGGAAAACTGAGATGCAGATACAATACAGTATTCTTAACCATAGTCATTATCCTATACATTTGATCTCCAGAAAATATTCATCTTGAGTAACTGAAACTTTGTATCCTTTGACCAACATTTTCCCCACATCCTAGCACATGGTAATCACCATTCTACTCTCTGCTTCTCAGAGTTTGACTTTTTTAGATTCCACATATAAGTGAGATCATGCAGTACTTGTCTTTTTATGTCTGGCTTATTTCACTTAGCATAATGTCCTCCAGGTTCATTCATGTTGTCACAAATGGCAAGATTTTCTTCTTTTTTATTGCTGAATGGTATTTCATTATGTGTATGTATATATATGTATATATACATATACCATAATTTTTTTGTCCATTTATCTATTGATGAACACTTAGGTTGTTTCCGTACCTTGGGTATTGTGAACAGTGCTGCAATGAATGTGGGATGCAGTTATCTCTTTTAGATACTGTTGTAATTTCCTTTGGATATATACCCCAAAGTGGGATTGCTGTATCATACGGCAGTTTTATTTTGGATTTTTTGAGGAATGACCATACTGTCTTACATAATACCTGTACCAATTTACATTCCAGCCAATATTATACAAGGATTTCCTTTGTGTCACATCATCTCTAACACTTGTTATCGCCTGTCTTTTTTATAATAGCCATTCTAACAGGCATGAGGTGATAGCTCACTGTGCTTTTGATTTGCATTTCTCTGATGATTAGTGATATTGAACACCTTTTCATACACCTGTTGGCCATTTGGATGTCTTATTTGGAAAAATGCCTATTCGGGTCCTTTGCCCATTTTTAAATTGGGTTATTTGTATTTTTGCTATTGAGTTGTGTGAATTCCTTATATATTTTGGATATTAACCTTTACTAGATATATGGCTTACAAATATTTTCTAGCATTCCATAGGTTGCCTTTTCATTTGCTGATTGTTTCCTTTGTTGTGCAGAAGCTGTTTAGCTTGATGTAGTCCCACTTGTTTAACTTGCCTTTGATGCCTGTGCTTATGATGTCATATTAAAAAAATTATTGCCAAAGCCAAGGTTAAGAAGACTTTTTCCTATTTTTTTCTAAGAGTTTTATGGTTTCAGGTCTAGATTTAAGTCCTTAATTCATTTTGAGTTGAATCCTTAAGTAGATGAATGGATAAATACAGACAATGGAATATTATTCAGTGCTAAAAAGAAATAAGCAATAAAACCATGAAAAGATGTGAAAGAAACTTAAATGCATATTACCAAATGAAAAAAGCCAATTTGAAAAGGCTACATGCTGTGTGAATCTAACTATATGACATTCTGGAAAAGGCAAAACTATAGAGACGGTAAAAATAACAGTGATTGCTAGGTGGTAGGACATAGGGAGAGAAGGATGATGTGGTGCACAGAGGAATCTTAGGGACATAAAACTACTCTGTATGGTACTATAATGGTAGATACATGCCATTATAGATTGGTTTCAAACCTACCAAGAATGGATACATCACCAGGAGTGATCCCTAATATAATCTATGGGTTCTGAGTGATAATGTATGAATGTAGGTTCATTGATATTGTAACAAATGTACCACTCTGGAGGGAGATGCTGATAATGGGGGAGACTATGCATGTTTTGGGGCAGGCAGTATATGGTACATCTCTATATCTTCCATCAATTTTGCTGTGAACCTAAAACTGCTCTAAAAATAAAGTCTATTAAAAACAAGAAAAAACAAAAAACCTACTAGAACTAATACATTATTTAGCAAGATTGCGGTCAATGTATAAAAGTGAATTTTATTTCTATGAATTGGCAATGAACAACTGGAAAATAAAATTAAAAACTGTGCCAATTATAATAACATCATAGCAGAAAATATTTAGGATTGATTTAATAAAAATTATATACAAGATATATGTAATCAAAATAAACAGTGTTGAGAGGACTTAACAAGGCTCTCCAAATAAAAAGAACGATATATTGAGTTGAAAAATGCATCATTATTAGGATGTCATTTTGAAATCACAGTGGGCTTTTTTGTAGAAATTGACAAGCTAATTTTAAAATTTATGAGATAATTCAAAGGGCTTGCAATAGCCAAAATAACTTTTATAAAAGAACAAAGTTGGAGGACTTACAGAATCAAATTTTAAGATTTATACAAAGCTACTATTATTAGGATAGTGTGTTATTGGTATAAGGACAGACAAATAGATGAATGGGCAGAATAGAGAGTACAATAATCAACCTACACTTATACATTTAATAGACTTTTAACAAAGTAAGGCAATTTAATGGGGGAAAGCAAAGCCTTTTCAATAAAAGGTGCTAGAACAACTGGATAATTATATGAAAAAATTGACCCTTACATGGTAATTTCTGATAATTACATGGGAAAAATGGATCTTCTGCATCCCATCATCATAAAATTAGAGATGAATCATAGACTTAAGAAGAGAAGCTAAACTATGAAGTTATTAGAAAAAAACAAAAGAGAATATCTTGGTGACTATGAGGTTGGTAAAGATTTCTTAGACTGTATGCTGAAAGAATAACCATGAATGAAAACACTGATAGATTGGACTTCTATCAAAATTTCATTAAAATTCATCAAAATTACTGCTTATCAGAAGACACAGTCAAGGGAATGAATATACAGGCCATTGGCTGGAAGGAAATATTTGTAATATGTATACCTAAAAAAGCACTTGTATTCAGAATATATACAGAATGCATGTCATTCTACAGTAAAAAGACAATGAACCCAATAGAGAAATAGGCAAAAGACTTGAACAGACAATTCACAAGAAATGATATACAGATGACCAATATGCATATAAAAAATTGCTCATCACCAATAGGTCCTCAGAGAAAAATGCAAATTAAAACCATCATGCAATAATGCTTCACACCCATAAGAATAGCTGAAACAAAATATTGTAATATGCTACATGTTGATGAGGATGTGGAGTAACTAGGACTCTCAAACATTTCTGGTTGGAATGTAAAATGGTACAGCTACTTTAAAAAATTAGCAGCTTTTAAAATAAGGTTACATACACACTTACTACATGACACAACAATTCTACTCTTAGATATTTATCTAAGAGAAATGAAAACATGATTATGCAATACCCTATATGCAAATATTCTTAATAGCTGTATTAATCATAGGCAAAACTAGAAAAAATTGAAATGTCCATCAACAAATGAACGGATAAACAGATCGTGGTATCGTCTTAGTCAGCTTGGGCATAATAAAATACCATAGACTGAGTGGCCTAAACAACAAAAGTTTATTTCTCACAATTCTGGAGGCTGTGAAGTCCAAGATCAAGGTGTTGGTTAATTCAGTTCTTGGGGAGGGCTTTCTTCTTGGCTTGTAGATGGCCACTTTCTTGTTATGTCCTCACATGGCCTTTCCTTGGTGCATACATGTTGGGAGAGGAGAGAGAGAGAAAATCTTCCTTTTCTTACAAGGCCACAAATTCTACTGGATTAGGACCCTACCTTTGTGACCTCCTCAAATCTTAATTAACTTCTAAAATCCCTATCTCCAAATTCAATCACACTGGGAATAGGACTTCAACATATGAAATTTGGGGGACACCATTCTGTCTATAGCAAGATATTCATCCAACGGAATACTACTAAACAATAAAAAGAAATGAGTGACTGAATTTCATAGATACTATGAGTGAAAGAAGCAAGATACTAGGGAATACAGACTTTTAATTCCACTTAAATAGTGACAGAAGTCAAAGGGTGTTTGACTGTGGGTCAGAAGGGATTAACTAGGAAGGTGCACAAGGGAAACTTCTTTAGCAATGCTTTGGAGTGAGGTGATAGTTCCACAGGTGTATACATTTGTCAAAACACATTGACTCTGCTTAAGAATTGTGCATTTTAGGCTGGGCATGGTGGCTCACGCCTGTAATCCCAGCACTTTGGGAGGCTGAGATGGGTGTATCACGAGGTCAGGAGATCGAGACCATTCTGGCTAACACGGTGAAACCCCGTCTCTACTAAAAGTACAAAAAATTAGCTGGGCATGGTGGCAGGTGCCTGTAGTCCCAGCTACTCGGGAGGCTGAGGCAGGAGAATGGCTTGAACTCGGGAGGCAGAGCTTGCAGTGAGCCAAGATCATGCCACTGCTCTCCAGCAAAAAAAAAAAAAAAAAAAAAAAAAAAAAAAAAAAGGTGCATTTTATTATGTGTTAGTTATATCTTAACAAACAAACAAACAAAAAGGCAACTGAAGCAAGAAATTTCCCTGACCCCTTCACGGGAACTGGAGTGGACTGGTGCTGGATCTAAACTGGCTGCTTTGGCGTTGGCAGGGGCAAACTCCACTCACTTGGACCCATTGTGCTTCACCCCTTGTGGGAGCGAGTGCCCAGGTGAGTGGGTGCAGGAGCTGCAGTGAGCGGTTTTGGGTGCCTGCTGGGGCAAACTCCATGTGGGGCCCCATGGCAGCATCTAGTGGGTGCCTGCAACCCTGAAGCCCCAGAGGGTGTATGTTACTGTCCTCTTTTAACTTTGCTGTCCACAAATGGCTTAAATGTTAAACAGCTTAGTGGGCCCTCTGCCTTTTTGTGTGAGGCAGTTGCTCTCCACCAGCATGGGCAGAGGTTCTGTGTGACAGCCTTTAGCATCCATGCCTGTGGCACCTGAGCTCTTATTTGGCATCCAGGAAGAATCAGCTTGCACAAACTAATTGAAGAGTGGTGAATAGGGAGGATTTTATTGCCAATGAAAGTGGCTGTCAGCAGGAACGGGAGCTGAAAAGGGGATGGAGTGGGAAAGTGATCTTCCCTCAGAGTCCGGCTGTCTCCCACCAGACTCCTCTCTGAAGCAATACCATCAAGCCAACCCTCTGAAATTAAGCTGCCTCTCTCTGACATCCAACTGTAGTCACAGACGTCCAGCTGCTGCTTCTCTTCTCTGCTCTCTGTTGGTGGAGCCTGGCGTTTTTATGGGCACAGGATCTGGGGCCAGGTGGCCCATGAGTGGTTTTGGAAAAGGCAACATTTGAGCGGGAAAACAGGAATGCATGTTCTCACTTTGAGCTGCAGTTCCAGGCTTGAGAGTGGGGCCCTCACTGGGGACCCACCCTCTTCTTCCCAGAATTCCCCTGCCTCCTGTCCCTATCACAACTAAGAAAAACTCTTTTTCAGCAATTTTCTTGTACTTCCAGGTTAGGGAGCAGTATTCTAACAGAGCTTTTCCATTTTAAATGATGTTACAAATTATGGAGCAGTTAGGGGATTTCAAATTAACACATTTATTATGTGCCTTCATGTAATAGACCTTTCAGTTCATAGAATACAAATTAGAGAAGGGACTTGCTCAAGGTCATATTACTAATGACTTAGGGGATGGAAACCATATTTCTAACATCTAAGCTTAGACCCTTTGGTATTAAAGAAAAAATAGTACAGCACACCAAGTAGGGATAAAGGGGTTCAGGATGCTAGAGCTGGCTGTCTCCCAGTTTGTAATCCTAAACCTTCATTTGGGTTGTGAGGAGCAATTTAGGAGCAGGCAGATTTTCTGTGGTGCTGACCATGCAGAGGCAGGGAATGTGATCGAGAAGGTGTCTCCAGTCACTAGCAGCGCTCTCAGTTCTGTAACTTTACCCAAGTATTTTCTTCAGACTTTCAAGCCTTTCCTTCCAGAGATGGGTTTTCAAGTTTAACCTCTGAGGCACCAGTTCTACCATTAGCATTTTCCTTTCTAAGTCATTTTCAATGAATGTTTCACCACATTTAGAATTCTCTGAGGGCAGGAATCATGGTCATATGTCTAAAACAATAGTGAGGACTGAATGTTTGTGGGATAACTCTAGTTATTTAACAAAAAGAAGAAATCATCCTCATTTCCATCAGTGACAGCTTGCAGTGTTATGCAAGCACTTTGACATAACTTCATGAACTGCAGAATTAAATCTGCAACCACAAAAGAAAGAAACTGATTTCTCATGGCCCTTTTGTAATTTCAGAAAGGTTTTGGGAAGTCTTTAAATTGAATTTAACTGTTGAGCACAGGCTGAACTTAAAACCCTCATCTGTTTTAAGTCATTTCCTCCCTCCCGTACACTGTACACTCATAGGGGTTTTGAATCCTAAGTGCTTTGGCTGTGGACATAAGTTCTCTGGGAAAGGCCAAGGAACCCAAGGGGCTGAGATTACTGCCTGCATCACCACATTCCTTTTGTTTGAATTCATTCAGCTGAAAACCACTGAGTGGTTGTAGAATGCCCTGCACACAGCCAGGGGGTCTCATCAGGCCACAAAGGTGGGTAGAAAGAGCCCTGCCTCACAAGGAATGTCAGTGTTATTATTTGGGAAGGAACACAGGAAGATGGGAAGAAAAACAAATATTTCTCAACAACAATAAGCTCAAATTTTCCTACTTCAGAAGGAAGATATAATCGGCATTTACCTAGAAGCCATACGCTATGGTAATTTATTTTTTAATGTGTGCCCTGGCACTCACTGCACTAATTATCCCACTGGTACCCAGTGAATCTTCCTGAACACAAGGAAAGTCCATTTTGTTAATCAGGAAAATGGTTGTAACAAGCCACTGATATTTGGGGTATGTTTGAGACAAGGAGAGTTGCTTTCTTGCTCACAGTACAGTCCAATAAGGGTAAGGAGGGGAAGGAATGGCCGTTGTGTTTGTTCTTCTCTACACAGTTATTCAAGGCCTTGGGTGCCATTTATAGCATGACTGCTATTGTTTAGTGTTTGTCGTTTGCTGCATTAGGCTGGTAAATGGAGAAAGAGAGAGCTCATGGAGGACCACACAGGAGGTTGGTTTAGGGACTAGGTCAAGAAGTGCCTTAGCATCACTTCTGCCTACATTCTGTTGGCCAGAACTCATTGATATGGCTTCAACTAACTTCAGGGGAAGCTGCAAAATGTGGTCTAGTTTTGCCTAGAAGAAAAAGAAATAAGGATTCATGAGCACATAGCACTGTCTCTGCCACAGTATATAATAGTAGGTGGCAATAACATAAATTCTATCTATATTCAGATACTTAAATATTTACTGACAAGTGGGAAAAAGAGTATGTTCCATGCTAATCTTCCCAAGTGGTGTTGGTTCTGCTTCTGGGTGTGTTACTTGTAGACAGTGGTCCATTCATCTCTATACCACCTTCATGACCAATGCCTATTCCTCAACTCATAATTTAACAATTGGCATTGATTGTATACATGCTCCCACAGAACAGGTATTTGCTGCAGTACTAAAATTATACATATTTTGAGGGCTCTGCAGCCTTCAGCTGATTGGGAGTCAGAACACAAGATTCCATGACAAGGCTTCTCAATTGTTGTTTTGTTCCTTCACTTTCTTATATTAATCAGCAGAGTTATTGGTTAATATATCCCATTGTAATTAAACTCGAAGACAGCAAAGATCTGTCAGAAAATAATGCCTCTTACTATCTGACTAGGAAAGTAGGAGGTTAACAATTCCAAAACTAAATCAGAAGCACCTGTTAGGAATGAGGCTCTCAACAGGTGGAGGTGGTAGGAGCAGAGAGAGGGAAGTAGGGCCAGATCTCTAACTCTGGGAAGGGAAGGAAGACAGGGATGGGAGCCCTTGGCAGCATGCAGAGAGCTTGAGGGTGCCAGGGTCCTCAGAAAAGTTGAAAGCAGGGAGAATAGTTTCAGCAGAATTCCTAGGTGTTATTTTAGCTGCCTTGGGTCAAGTACCACAGGCATAACTGGACTGACCTCCCTTGGTCTCAATGCAATGTATGGGTTAAGAGCTAGTGAATTCCCTATACTGGGCTCCCAAGTGGGTGCTCATGGTTGATCAGGCATTAAAAATCTATAGGTACTGCCCTAGGCCATGCCTCAATGAAACCATCTCAACGTTTTCTTAGAGATTCTTTATCAAAGACCTGACAGAGATCTGGAGGATTAAAGAGTAGTGATACTGGTGATAACTAGAAATCCAGACCTCCATTCCTTCCTGCCAGAGCTGTCACTCCCAGGAAAGTCACAATTTCATTTCCTAATGAGATATAACATTCTGCTCCAAGGGCATTTTTTAGTTCTCACTGCTCTGTGTGTTGTACTATGTAACTGAGGGGTCCTGGCCTACACATTTCCATGTGGTTAATTACAACAGCATGTGGTAGAAGTCCTTACTGAATATGTAATCTGATGCCACTAATGTGATGGTGTCAGGTGCATAAAATGCTTGAGATAGTTAGTTGTGTTTTCTTTTTTGTGTAGGTGGAATAAATTACTTCATTGGGAGTTTGGAAACTTGCCCAGTAGTTTTTGAGAGCAGGAAAGTTTCTGTCTTTGTCATAAAGAGACTTCTTGCAAATAAAGCCCCTGTAATACAGGCCTGTATGAGACAGGGCTCCTCTGCACCCTTGTCATGTGCTTTGTACCTTGTGTAAGTAGGAGGGAGCAGAAAGGTGGAAGGAGAGGTGCCCAGAAGTCTCATACATGAGGGTGGTGAGAATAGAAGTGAGACTGATGAGAGCAAGGACAAGGAGGAGAAGAGTAGGTGGCAATAACATAAATTATATCTGTGTTAAGATACTGAAATATTTAAACTAGTAGACCAATAGCAGAGAGGAATGAGTAGCATAGAGACTTTGAGAGTAAAGAGCTCAGCATATTTCATTCACTTGAAATTAATTTAAGAAATGCAGAAATCACTCCATAAATATGAGGCCCCAGGTCAAAAGAATAGTTACTTATTGGATGCCTTAGGGTAGTCCCCAAAATAGATGTAATCATTACCAGTGCATAGGTCACATAACCTCCTCCAGTCTATTTCCTCACATGCGAAATGGGAACAATAGTAGTATGTACTTAATAGAGTTATTGAGAGGTTTATAAGAGATAATATATGTAAAGCCTTTGGCATGGAATCTGTCATAGAGTGAGAACTCAATATAGTTTAGTGATGATTATGGGAATGGTGATGAAGATGATGGAAGACACTGAAGAGGATGCCACAAGAATCAAGCTGATTAAATGAATTTAAATGGAGCAAGAGATAACCAGATTTAAAAATTACTGGGACATTTTCCAGGCCCATGAAAGAGCTATATGATAGCTACGGTTTATTTGCAGATTAATTACATCCCATCTATTCTGACACTCTCCAAACATATGGATGAAGTAGAAAGTAAAACTAGGAGAAAAGCCAGCACCTGTGTTTTTGGGCTATTCAGTTACAGTGTTGGAGGGAGTATCAAGAAATTCTCTTTTATGGGGAATTGTATTTGAGCATCTAAGACAGGTGAGTGTCTATAGTGTTCTTAAAGACTTCTAAAGGTGTAGTTTTTCTCAATAGTTTGGTTCAGGGTCTAATTATCTGGATGTTTAACTTAAACACCATTTCAGTCTGGTTCTGGTCTTCCTGGCAATGCACAACAGATGGAGTTCTATATAACCCATGATCCATAAGGTTGGATGATAGGAATAACATCCATGCTACAACCTAGCTGTGCTAAACCAGGCTTAGCACAGATTCCTAAGGGTGAGCTAAAGGTCGTGTGTCATCTGCCTTCAATCAGGGATGTTTGTGGGGAAAATGAGGAGCATGTAATGGCACAATGCAGTCCAGCTGCCTGAAGAACCTCCAGGCAAGAGAATCCAGAGGCAATAATGCGAAGCAGGCAGAGTTCAAGGTGACTCATGTGGCAGCTCTGGATAGGCCCATTCTGACATCAAAATAGCCACCAAAGAGTGGAAGTTCTATGTGGAGTTTAGTCTGCACAGTCCCTTTGGGACTATTTGGGGTTTGATCCATGGTAGAGCTGATTATAAATTCAGCTACAACGGGACCTCTTATTGCTTCCATCGGCTCCGTCAGAGCCTTCTTTTCCAGGCCTTTGTCACCTTTGTGAATCTCCACTGCATTCTCCTATATTCCTCACTCACCTCTTAAACTGAGAGGAACAAATCTGAACCCTGGGTTATACTTAGAGTCTGACTCAAAATACCTGCAGCCCAAGGATCTTTTGCCAGCTGTTTTATGCCAATGTCATATTTCTCATAATTCATCCCAGGAAAATCCTCCCACAAATAGGCAAATAAATAAAACAAGAGCACACTTTCCCTGACTCAAATGTATCATGTGTTCCAACATGTGAATGTTTTCCATTTTATTAGTGTTAAATCTCTCATTCTTCATGGTTTGGTTTTATAGTTTTGGGGTCCTTAAGCACATAACTTGCACCTGAAAAACAGAGTTGGTGTCTTTTTATCTGTATTTCTCTATTGTCTTAAACAATACTAACACCATAGGCAAATAGCAAATGCTTCTTGAGCAAATGAATAAATAAGGCATGAAAAAAAGCAACCATCTTTTGCGCTTATTCTGATTTTTATTTCAGATCCTAGATCAGAGGCTTGAATTCACCAATCTGTGTACACACAGCTGGATGCAATACCCTTGGTTTTCCTGGTACCATCTGCTCACTAAATCATCCCCTGAAGGCCAAAAACAGAACAAAAGAAGCATTGGGGAAAGGGGAAAAGAGGTATGGAAACTGGACAGGTAGAGGTGTTTAAGGAAATGGCAGACATTAGCAGATGTCACAGAGATTTATTTCTTTTTCTATGGGGATTTACTCTAGTGACTAAACTCTGTTTCAGCGTTTTTTTTTCCCCCCAGAAAGCACTTAGAGCACTCATCATTTGCTGTGGGAGCTGCTTTGTGGGCAAAACTTTCTTTCCTTTCAGATCTTGGATTCAGGGTTTAGACTTGAAATATTAAGAGGAACAATACCTTGAAGTTTCAGGGACAGAGAAAGTGCAAAGCCTAAGATGAGGAAGAGTTGTCAAAATAAATTCTCAAGGTACCTTTCTCAAAAGCATTCTTTCTCCTACTCACCTCCGGCACAACCACATCCAGGAAGCATGAGGAGTGAAGGCCTCAGACCCTCTGTGTAGTGTATAGTGGGAAATACAAGAGATTTGAGCTCTTGGCATAGTGTTTCAGGCCATGTTTTGGAACCAGTGCCCAGAAAACAGGCGCTATGTTTTCTTGAGGGAGCATCCTCAGGGTTAAGGCTTTGAGGGTTGCCAACGAGCAGGGAAACCCATGCGTAAGTCATACACTTAGGAAACTCAATAAATCCTCACTGATTAATTCCAGATCACCACTCCCTTCCCAGTCAGAGATGTACATGTTCCTCAAAATTACCTTTGAAGATGGGAATTGCTTGGAAAGGTTTAAAAGAGGGAAGTCTTTTTAATTTTTTTGGTCATATACATTTATTTTACAATTAATTATGCCATAATGGAGTTTTTTAAAAATTGTTATTATTATACTTTAAGTTTTAGGTTACATGTGCACAATGTGCAAGTTTGTTACATATGTATCCATGTGCCATGTTGGTGTGCTGCACCCATTAACTCATCATTTAGCATTAGGTATATCTCCTCATGCTGTCCCTACCCCCTACCCCCACCCCACAACAGTCCCCAGAGTGTGATGTTCCCCTTCTTGTGTCCATGTGTTCTCATTGTTCAATTCCCACCTATGAGTGAGAACATGCGGTGTTTGGTTTTTTGTCCTTGCGATAGTTTACTGAGAATGATGGTTTCCAGTTTCATCCATGTCCCTACAAAGGACATGTACTCATCATTTTTTATGGTTGCATAGTATTCCATGGTGTATATGTGCCACATTTTCTTAATCCAGTCTATCGTTGTTGGACATTTGGGTTGGTTCCAAGTCTTTGCTATTGTGAATACTGCCACAATAAACATACGTGTGCATGTGTCTTTATAGCAGCATGATTTATAGTCCTTTGGGTATATACCCAGTAATGGGATGGCTGGGTCAAATGGTATTTCTAGTTCGAGATCCCTGAGGAATCGCCACACTGACTTCCACAATGGTTGAACTAGTTTACAGTCCCACCAACAGTGTAAAAGTGTTCCTATTTCTCCACATCCTCTCTAGCACCTGTTGTTTCCTGACTTTTTAATGATGGCCATTCTAACTGGTGTGAAATGGTATCTCACTGTGGTTTTGATTTGCATTTCTCTGATGGCCAGTGATGATGAGCATTTTTCCTGTGTTTTTTGGCTGCATAAATGTGTTCTTTTGAGAAGTGTCTGTTCATGTCCTTTGCCCACTTTTTGGTGGGGTTGTTTTTTTCTTTCTTGTAAATTTGTTTGAGACCATTGTAGATTCTGGATATTAGCCCTTTGTCAGATGAGTAGGTTGCAAAAATTTTCTCCCATTCTGTAGGTTGCCTGTTCACTCTGATGGTAGTTTCTTTTGCTGTGCAGAAGCTCTTTAGTTTAATTAGATCCCATTTGTCAATTCTGGCTTTCGTTGTCATTGCTTTTGGTATTTTAGACATGAAGTCCTTGCCCACGCCTAGTCCTGAATGGTATTGCCTAGGTTTTCTTCTAGGGTTTTTATGGTTTAAGGTCTAACAAACATGTAAGTCTTTAATCCATCTTGAATTAATTTTTGTATAAGCTGTAAGGAAGGGATCCAGTTTCAGCTTTCTATATATGGCTAGCCAGTTTTCCCAGCACCATTTATTAAATAGGGAATCCTTATCCCATTGCTTGTTTTTGTCAGGTTTGTCAAAGATTAGATAGTTGTAGATATGCAGCATCATTTCTGAGGGCTCTGTTCTGTTCCATTGATCTATGTCTCTGTTTTGGTACCAGTACCATGCTGTTTTGGTTACTGTAGGCTTGTAGTATAGTTTGAAGTCAGGTAGCGTGATGCCTCCAGCTTTGTTCTTTTGGCTTAGGATTGACTTGGCGATGCGGGCTCTTTTTTGGTTCCCTATGAACTTGAAAGTAGTTTTTTCCAATTCTGTGAAGAAAGTCATTGGTAGCTTGATGGGGATGGCATTGAATCTATAAATTACCTTGGGCAATATGGCCATTTTCACCATATTGATTCTTCCAACCCATGAGCATGGAATGTCCTTCCATTTGTTTGTATCCTCCTTTATTTCATTGAGCAGTGGTTTGTAGTTCTCCTTGAAGAGGTCCTTCACATCCCTTGTAAGTTGGATTCCTAGGTATTTTATTCTCTTTGAGGCAATTGTGAATGGGAGTTCACTCATGATTTGGCTCTCTGTTTGTCTGTGATTGGTGTACAAGAATGCTTGTGATTTTTGTACATTGAATTTGTATCCTGAGACATTGCTGAAGTTGCTAATCAGCTTAAGGAGATTTTGGGCTGAGACAATGGGGTTTTCTAGATATACAATCATGTCATCTGCAAACAGGGACAATTTGACTTCCTCTTTTCCTGATTGAATACGCTTTATTTCCTTCTGCCTGATTGTCCTGGCCAGAACTTCCAACACTATATTGAATAGGAGTGGTGAGAGAGGGCATCCCTGTCTTGTGCCAGTTTTCAAAGGGAATGCTTCCAGTTTTTGCCCATTCAGTATGATATTGGCTGTGGGTTTGTCATAGATAGCTCTTATTATTTTGAGATACGTCCCATCAATATCTAATTTATTGAGAGTTTTTAGCATGAAGGGTTGTTGAATTTTGTCAAAGGCCTTTTCTGCATCTATTGAGATAATCATGTGGTTTTTGTCTTTGGTTCTGTTTATATGCTGGATTACATTTATTGATTTGCGTATGTTGAACCAGCCTTGCATCCCAGGGATAAAGTCCACTTGATCATGGTGGATAAGCTTTTTGATGTGTTGCTGGATTCGGTTTGCCAGTATTTTATTGAGGATTTTATTTTATTTTATTTTATTATTTTATTTTATTTTATTTTATTTTTATTCTATTGTATTGTATTGTATCGTACTGTACTGTATTGTATTATATGGCATTGTATTATTATACTTTAGGTTTTAGGATACATGTGCACAATATGCAGGTTTGTTACATATGTATCCATGTGCCATGTTGGTTTGCTGCACCCATTAACTCGTCATTTAGCATTAGGTATATCTCCTAATGCTGTCCCTCCCCTCTCCCTGCACCCCACAACAGTCCCCGGAGTATGATGTTCCCCTTCCTGTGTCCATGAGTTCTCATTGTTCAATTCCCACCTATGAGTGAGAACATGCGGTGTTTGGTTTTTTGTCCTTGCGATAGTTTACTGAGAATGATGTTTCCCAGTTTCATCTATGTCCCTACAAAGGACATGAACTCATGATTTTTTATGGCTGCATAGTATTCCATGGTGTATATGTGCCACATTTTCTTAATCTAGTCTATTGTTGTTGGACATTTGGGTTGGTTCCAAGTCTTTGCTATTGTGAATAGTGCCGCAATAAACATACGTGTGCATGTGTCTTTATAGCAGCATGATTTATAGACCTTTGGGTATAAACCCAGTAATGGGATGGCTGGGTCAAATGGTACTTCTAGTTCTAGATCCCTGAGGAATCACCACACTGACTTCCACAATGGTTGAACTAGTTTACAGTCCCACCAACAGTGTAAAAGTGTTCCTATTTCTCCACATCCTCTCTAGCACCTGTTGTTTCCTGACTTTTTAATGATGGCCATTCTAACTGGTGTGAGATGGTATCTCATTGTGGTTTTGATTTGCATTTCTCTGATGGCCAGTGATGATGAGCATTTTTTCATGTGTTTTTTGGCTGCATAAATGTCTTCTTTTGAAAAGTGTCTGTTCATGTCCTTTGCCCACTTTTTGGTGGGGTTGTTTTTTTCTTGTAAATTTGTTTGAGTTCATTGTAGATTCTGGATATTAGCCCTTTGTCAGATGAGTAGGTTGCAAAAATTTTCTCCCATTCTGTAGGTTGCCTGTTCACTCTGATGGTAGTTTCTTTTGCTGTGCAGAAGATCTTTAGTTTAATTAGATCCCATTTGTCAATTTTGGCTTTTATTGCCATTGCTTTTGGTGTTTTAGACATGAAGTCCTTGCCCACGCCTATGTCCTGAATGGTATTGCCTAGGCTTTCTTGTAGGATTTTAATGGTTTTAGGTCTAACATGTAAGTCTTTAATCCATCTCAAATTAATTTTTGTATAAGGTGTAAGGTAGGAATCCAGTTTCAGCTTTCTACATATGGCTAGCCAGTTTTCCCAGCACCATTTATTAAATAGGGAATCCTTTCTCCATTGCTTGTTTTTGTCAGGTTTCTCAAAGAACAGATAGTTATAGATATGCAGCATTTTTTCTGAGGGCTCTGTTCTGTTCCGTTAATCTATGTCTCTGTTGTGGTACCAGTACCATGCTGTTTTGGTTACTGTAGCCTTGTAATATAGTTTGAAGTCAGGTAGCGTGATGCCCCCAGCTTTGTTCTTTTGGCTTAGGATTGACTTGGTGATGCGGGCTCTTTTTTTTGGTTAAATATGAACTTTAAAGTAGTTTTTTCCAATTCTGTGAAGAAAGTCATTGGTAGCTTGATGGGGATGGCATTGAATCTATAAATTACCTTGGGCAGTATGGCCATTTTCACCATATTGATTCTTCCAACCCATGAGCATGGAATGTCCTTCCATTTGTTTGTATGCTCTTTTATTTCATTGACAGTGGTTTGTAGTTCTCCTTGAAGAGGTCCTTCACATCCCTTGTAAGTTGGATTCCTAGGTATTTTATTCTCTTTGAAGCAGCTGTGAATGGGAGTTCACTCATGATTTGGCTCTCTGTTTGTCTGTGATTGGTGTACAAGAATGCTTGTGATTTTTGTACAGTGATTTTGTATCCTGAGACATTGCTGAAGTTGCTAATCAGCTTAAGGAGATTTTGGGCTGAGACAATGGGGTTTTCTAGATATACAATCACGTCATCTGCAAACAGGGACAATCTGACTTCCTCTTTTCCTAATTGAATACGCTTTATTTCCATCTCCTGCCTGATTGCCCTGGGCAGAACTTCCAGCACTATGTTGAATAGGAGTGGTGAGAGAGGACATCCCTGTCTTGTGCCAGTTTTCAAAGGGAATGCTTCCAGTTTTTGCCCATTCGGTATGATATTGGCTGTGGGTTTGTCATAGATAGCTCTTATGATTTTGAGATACGTCCCATCAATACCTAATTTATTCAGAGTTTTTAGCATGAAGAGTTGTTGAATTTTGTCAAAGGCCTTTTCTGCATCTATTGAGATAATCATGTGGTTTTTGTCTTTGTTTCTGTTTATATGCCGGATTACATTTATTGATTTGCGTATGTTGAACCAGCCTTACATCCCAGGGATGAAGCCCACTTGATCATGATGGATAAGCTTTTTGATGTGCTGCCAGATTCAGTTTGCCAGTATTTTATTGAGGATTTTTGCACCAATGTTCATCAAGGATATTGGTCTGAAATTCTCTTTTTTGTTTATGTCTCTGTCAGGCTTTCGTATCAGGATGATGCTGGCCTCATAAAATGTGTTAGGGAAGATTCCCTCTTTTTCTATCGATTGGAATAGTTTCAGAAGGAATGGTACCAGTTCCTCCTTGTAGCTCTGGTAGAATTCGGCTGTGAATCCATCAGGTCCTGGACTCTTTTTGGTTGGTAAGCTATTGATTATTGCCACAATTTCAGAGCCTGTTGTTGGTCTATTCAGAGATTCAACTTCTTGCTGGTGTAGTCTTGGGAGGGTGTATCTGTCAAAGAATGTATCCATTTCTTCTAGATTTTCTAGTTTAGTTGCATAGAGGTGTTTGTAGTATTCTCTGATGATAGACTGTATTTCTGTGGGATCAGTGGTGATATCCCCTTTTTCATTTTTTATTGCATCTATTTGATTCTTCTGTCTCTTCTTCTTTATTAGTCTTGCTAGTGGTGTAACAATTTTGTTGATCTTTTAAAAAAAAAAACCAGCTCCTGGATTCATTAATTTTTTGAAGGGTTTTTTGTGTCTCTATTTCCTTCAGTTCTGCTCTGATTTTAGTTATTTCTTGCCTTCTGCTAGCTTTTGAATGTGTTTGCTCTTGCTTTTCTAGTTCTTTTAATTGTGATGTTAGGGTGTCAATTTTGGATCTTTCCTGCTTTCTCTTATGGACATTTAGTGCTATAAATTTCCCTCTACATACTGCTTTGAATGTGTCCCAGAGATTCTGGTATGTTGTGTCTTTGTTCTTGTTGGTTTCAAAGAACATCTCTATTTCCGCCTTCATTTCTTTATGTACCCAGTATTCATTCAGGAGCAGGTTGTTCAGTTTCCATGTAGTTGAGTTGTTTTGAGTGAGTTTCTTAATCCTGAGTTCTAGTTTGATTTCACTGTGGTCTGAGAGACAGTTTGTTATAATTTCTGTTCTTTTCCATTTGCTGAGGAGAGCTTTACTTCCAACTATTGGTCAATTTTGGAATCGGTGTGGTGTGGTGCTGAAAAAATGTATATTCTGGTGATCTGGGATGGGGAGTTCTGTAGATTTCTATTAGGTCTGCTTGGTGCAGAGCTGAGTTCAATTCCTGGGTTTCCTTGTTAACTTTCTGTCTCATTGATCTGTCTAATGTTGACAGTGGGGTGTTAAAATCTCCCATTATTATTGTGTGGGAGTCCAAGTCTCTTTGTAGGTCACTCAGGACTTGCTTTATGAATCTGGGTGCTCCTGTGTTGGGTGCATATATATTTAGAATAGTTAGCTCTTCTTGTTGAATTGATCCCTTTACCATTATGTAATGGCCTTCTTTGTCTCTTTTGATCTTTGTTGGTTTAAAATCTATTTTATCAGAGACTAGGATTGCAACCCCTGCCTTTTTTTGTTTTCCATTTGCTTGGTAGGTCTTCTTCCATCCCTTTATTTTGAGTCTATGTGTGTCTTTGCACGTGAGGTGGGTTTCCTGAATACAGCACACTGATGGGTCTTGACTCCTTATCCAATTTGCCAGTCTGTGTCTTTTAATTAGAGAATTTAGCCCATTTACATTTAAAGTTAATATTGTTATATGTGAATTTGATCCTGTCATTATGATGTTAGTTGGTTATTTTGCTCGTTAGTTGATGCAGTTTCTTCCTAGCCTCGATGGCCTTTACAATTTGGCATGTTTTTGCAGTGGCTGGTACTGTTTGTTCCTTTCCATGTTTAGTGCTTCCTTCAGGAGCTCTTTTAGGGTAGGTCTGGTGGTGACTAAATCACTCAGCATTTGCTTGTCTGTAAAGTATTTTATTTCTCCTTCACTTATGAAGCTTAGTTTGGCTGGATATGAAATTCTGGGTTGAAAATTCTTTAAGAACGTTGAATATTGGCCCCCACTCTCTTCTGGCTTGTAGAGTTTCTGCTGAGAGATCAGCTGTTAGTCTGATGGGCTTCCCTTTGTGGCTATCCCGACCTTTCTCTCTGGCCGCCCTTAACATTTTTTCCTTCATTTCAACTTTGGTGAATCTGACAATCATGTGTCTTGGAGTTGCTCTTCTCGAGGAGTTTCTTTGTGGTGTTCTCTGTATTTCCTGAATCTGAATGTTGGCCTGCCTTGCTAGATTGGGGAAGTTCTCCTGGATAATATCTTGCAGAGTGTTTTCCAACTTGGTTCCATTCTCCCCGTCACTTTCAGGTACAACAATCAGACATAGGTTTTGTCTTTTCACATAGTCTCATATTTCTTTTTTTTTTTTTTTTTTTTTTTTTTTGAGACGGAGTCTCGCTCTGTCGCCCAGGCTGGAGTGCAGTGGCTCAATCTCTGCTCACTGCAAGCTCCGCCTCCCGGGTTCACGCCATTCTCCTGCCTCAGCCTCTCCTAGTAGCTGGGACTACAGGCGCCCACCACGATGCCCGGCTAATTTTTTGTATTTTTAGTAGAGACGGGGTTTCACCGTGGTCTCGATCTCCTGACCTCGTGATTCGCCCGCCTTGGCCTCCCAAAGTGCTGGGATTACAAGCTTGAGCCACCGCGCCCGGCCTAGTCTCATATTTCTTGGAGGCTTTGTTCATTTCTTTTTATTCTTTTTTCTCTAAACTTCCCTTCTCACTTCATTTCATTCATTTCATCTTCCGTCACTGATACCCTTTCTTCCAGTTGATCGCATCGGCTACTGAGGCTTCTGCATGCTTCACGTAGTCCTCCAAACTTGGCTTTCAGCTGCATCAGCTCCTTCAAGCACTTCTCTGCATTGGTTATTTTAGTTATACATTCGTCTAATTTTTTTTCAAAGTTTTTAACTTCTTTGCCATTGGTTTGAATTTCCTCCTGTAGCTCAGAGTAGTTTGATCGTCTGAAGCCTTCTCTCAACTCATGAAAGTCATTCTCCGTCCAGCTTTGTTCTGTTGCTGGTGAGGAACTGCATTCCTTTGGAGGAGGAGAGGCACTCTGCTTTTTAGAGTTTCCAGTTTTTCTGCTCTGTTTTCTTCTCATCTTTGTAGTTTTTTCTACTTTTGGTCTTTGATGATGGTGATGTACAGATGGGTTTTTGGTGTGGGTGTCCCTTCTGTTTGTTAGTTTTCCTTCTCCCAGACAGGTCCCTCTGCTGCAGGTCTGTTGGAGTTTGCTAGACGTCCACCCCAGACCCTGTTTGGCTGGGTGTCCGCAGTGGTGGCTACAGAACAGCAGATTTTCGTGAACTGCAAATTCAGCTGTCTGATCGTTCCTCTGAAGTTTTGTCTCAGAGGAGTACCTGGGCGTGTTAGGTGTCAGTCTGTCCCTACTGGGCGGTGCCTCCCAGTTAGGCTGCTCGGGGGTCAGGGACCTACTTTAGGAGCCCATCTGTCTGTTCTCAGATCTCCAGCTGCGTGCTGGGAGAACCACTACTCTCTTCAAAGCTATCAGACAGGGACACTTAAGTCTGCAGAGGTTACTGCTGACTTTTGTCTGTGCCCTGCCGCCAGAGGTGGAGCCTACAGAGGCAGGCAGGCCTCCTTGAGCTGTGGTGGACTCCACCCAGTTTGAGCTTCCTTTCTGCTTTGTTTACCTAAGCAAGCCTGGGCAATGACGGGCACTCCTCCCCCAGCCTCGCTGCCTCCTTGCAGTTTGATCTCAGACTGCTGTGCTAGCAATCAGCGAGACTCCGTGGGCATAGGACCCTCTGAGCCAGGTGTGGGACACAATCTCCTGGTGTGCCTTTTTCCAAGCGCATTGGAAAAGTGCAGTATTAGGGGGGGACTGACCGGATATTCCAGGTGCCGTCTGTCACTCCTTTCTTTGACTAAGAAAGGGAACTCCCTGACCCCTTGTGCTTCCCGAGTGAGGCAATGCCTCACTGTGCTTCGGCTCATGCACGGTGTGCTGCACCGACTGTCTGCGCCCACTGTTTGGCACTCCCTAGTGAGATGAACCCAGTACCTCAGATGGAAATGGAGAAATCACCGGTCTTGTGCATTGCTCACGCTGGGAGCTGTAGACGGGAGCTGTTCCTATTCAGCCATCTTGGCTTCAACCCCATAATGGAGTTTTTATGATGATTTTGTTTGGATACCACAAATAGAAATATAAGATAGAAATTATCATTCACCTTAAACAATGGAAAACCAAGGGACAGAGAGGTCATTGGAAAAGTGACTCTCCATGATCATTTCCATTTAGCACAATTAAAATCAGTGTTTTGGTAAATAAGTGTTATGGAGATTTGTCAGAGAATTGTAGAAATCTGAATTCTCATCTCCATTATGAAAGATGCTCATTTTAGTTAGAGTACTGCTAGTTCCTGTAACAGACAAACTCCACAATTTCAGTGGCCTTTACAAGAAACATTTGTTTTTGCTAATGTAACAGTTCATTGTGTTTATAAGTGGTTAACAGCAGAGTGGTGAAAGGCACAGTTGCCCCACTCTTATTTAGAGACAAAGGCACAGTGGCTTTGCCATCTTCAATATGTGCCTTCCTTTAGAGATTTTGATCTTTCCAGATTTCAACATTCGGGATTGTAGTATTCAGGACTGTGTCTTTTGAAATTATGGCCCAAACCCCTCCCAAGGACACCCTGGAAACCAACACAATCCAGAGGGTAGGGGAAAAGAAAGGATGGAGAAGGCATATCTTCTTCTGACACATAACACTTCTGCTCATATTCCACTGATGACCGTTTATCACAGGGCCGCACCCAAATAGGCATGGAGCTGAGAATGTAGTCACTGTCCATGCAGCCACCTTCTGGGTAGAACTCTACACTCTTGAACTCTACACTCTTGAAATGGGAATCTCGAACCCACTGGGGGATAGCTGGGGAACTCTGTCGTAAAAAGAATTAGGAAATGTGTTGAAATGGGGGAAGCAATAAAATCAAGTTTATAAAGCCATTTTTGAGTTCTGACTCTGCCATCTAACAGCTGGATAATTTAGTCTTTTTGATGAAGTTTCCTCATCTATAAAGTCAAGTTCATAACAACAGCTGAAAAGATTGCAGTGAGAACTAAATAAAACACTAAACGTGAGCTTTTTTTTTTTTTTTTTTTTTTTTAAATAAACCAGCTCCTGGTGCTCCTGGTGCTGTGAATAAGCAGAGTAGTTCGTTTTTCTTATTTTTTAATAGACTTACTACATATTTTTAGAGGCTTGCTCTTCAAGTCACTGGCTAATTAATAACTAAAGAAAAATACGAATTCCTTATGCTTATATGATATTTCTTAATTATTACATTAGGAAAAGATACTGGATTTTTAAAAGTACAATTTGGAAATCTGGAGTTGGGATAATGGAGAGAAAGCCTGGTCTCTAATTGCTGCTCTGACATTGGCCAGCTGACCAACCGCAATCTGGTTACTTCATCTGTCTGGGCTCCAATTTCCTCAGAGGCAAAAAAAAGTGGTTAGCTAAATAGTCCTTCCTGATCTGGAATGAGATAATATGAGGAGGAAACTCATCTCAATGACTCATCCACATTATCACGTTGAAATCATGAGGAGGTCAGTGGAGAAATAACACCCAACATATAAATTTAGAGGTAACATCATTTCACAATTCGAAGCAAAATATGATTTATTTTCTAACCTCTTAATGGAATAAGTAAACACTTATTTACTACTTTTAGATGGGTCTAGTGTTTCAAAAAGGTATGTTTTCTCATTTGCTTCACACTTTCTTCCTAGTTTTGTTTTTACATTTTTCTTCATGAGTGAATAGGGGAAATAGTGTATAAAATAGATTTATGATTGAGTAGACATTATTTCAATGGAAAATAAGCATAAGACTTGACGAAAAATTTGCCCCTTAATAAGTCTGATATAATGATTTGGAAAGAAAGATTTAGGGCAGACAAGCATCTTACGTGATTGAACTGATTTCTGTGTTCCGGGAACAGTGAATAAATAGTGATGAGGACAGTAAAATATGTCAACAATTAACAATTACTAGTGATACTTTATTTTGGTTCTTGCTTTTCTAAACTGTTAACCATGAACATATAAGTATTTAAAACATATATTATTCATTAAATGTATGATCATGTTTATTTAACCAGCAGTATGCTCTTGGCTTAGTCTTATAACCATAGCCTCTCTGACCCTCATTTTCTTTCCTTTTTTTTTCTTTTTTAAATATCCCTTTCATTGTGAAAATGTAACATGACAAAAATAGTCAATTCCAAAAAAATGGAGAAACATAGACGTATATATCTTAATGTATATTTTAAATACCTGAGCAGTCATTGCATAGATCAGGAAATACAATATAGGAATCTTGATATCCAACACAGCAATTCTCCTAGCTTGTCCTTTTTTAAATTTTTTATTTTTATTTTATTTTTATTATTATTATTACTATACTTTAAGTTTTAGGGTACATGTGCACAATGTGCAGGTTTGTTACATATGTATCCATGTGCTATGTTGGTGTGCTGCACGCATTAACTTGCCATTTAGCATTAGGTATATCTCCTCATGCTGTCCCTCCTCCCTCCCCCCACCCCACAACACTCCCTGGAGTGTGATGTTCCCCTTCCTGTGTCCATGTGTTCTCATTGTTCAATTCCCACCTATGAGTGAGAACATGCGGTGTTTGGTTTTTTGTCCTTGCGATAGTTTACTGAGAATGATGTTTTCCAGTTTCATCCATGTCCCTACAAAGGACATGAACTCATCATTTTTTATGGCTGCATAGTATTCCATGGTGTATATGTGCCACATTTTCTTAATCCAGTCTATCGTTGTTGGACATTTGGGTTGGTTCCAACTCTTTGCTATTGTGAATAGTGCCGCAATAAACATACATGTGTTATGTCTTTATAGCAGCATGATTTATAGTCCTTTGGGTATATACCCAGTAATGGGATGGCTGGGTCAAATGGTATTTCTAGTTCGAGATCCCTGAGGAATCGCCACACTGACTTCCACAATGGTTGAACTAGTTTACAGTCCCACCAACAGTGTAAAAGTGTTCCTATTTCTCCACATCCTCTCCAGCACCTGTTGTTTCCTGATTTTTTAATGACGGCCATTCTAACTGGTGTGAGATGGTATCTCACTGTGGTTTTGATTTGCATTTCTCTGATGGCCAGTGATGATGAGCATTTCTTCATGTGTTTTTTGGCTGCATAAATGTCTTCTTTTGAGAAGTATCTGTTCATGTCCTCTGCCCACTTTTTGATGGGGTTGTTTGTTTTTATCTTGTAAATTTGTTTGAGTTCATTGTAGATTCTGGATATTAGCCCTTTGTCAGATGAGTAGGTTGCAAAAATTTTCTCCCATTCTGTAGGTTGCCTGTTCACTCTGATGATAGTTTCTTTTGCTGTGCAGAAGCTCTTTAGTTTAATGAGATCCCATTTGTCAATTTTGGCTTTTGTTGCCATTGCTTTTGGCGTTTTAGACATGAAGTCCTTGCCCATGCCTATGTCCTGAATGGTATTGCCTAGGCTTTCTTCTAGGGTTTTTATGGTTTTAGGTCTAACATATAAGTCTTTAATCCATCTTGAATTAATTTTCGTATAAGGTGTAAGGAAGGGATCCAGTTTCAGCTTTCTACATATGGCTAGCCAGTTTTCCCAGCACCATTTATTAAATAGGGAATCCTTTCCCCATTTCTTGTTTTTGTCAGGTTTGTCAAAGATCAGATAGTTGTAGATATGCGGCATCATTTCTGAGGGCTCTGTTCTGTTCCATTGATCTATGTCTCTGTTGTGGTACCAGTACCATGCTGTTTTGGTTACTGTAGCCTTGTAGTATAGTTTAAAGTCAGGTAGCGTGATGCCTCCAGCTTTGTTCTTTTGGCTTAGGATTGACTTGGCGATGCGGGCTCTTTTTTGGTTCCATATGAACTTGAAAGTAGTTTTTTCCAATTCTGTGAAGAAAGTCATTGGTAGCTTGATGGGGATGGCATTGAATCTATAAATTACCTTGGGCAGCATGGCCATTTTCACGATATTGATTCTTCCAACCCATGAGCATGGAATGTTCTTCCATTTGTTTGAATCCTCTTTTATTTCATTGAGCAGTGGTTTGTAGTTCTCCTTGAAGAGGTCCTTCACATCCCTTGTAAGTTGGATTCCTAGGTATTTTATTCTCTTTGAAGCAATTGTGAATGGGAGTTCACTCATGATTTGGCTCTCTGTTTGTCTGTTATTGGTGTACAAGAATGCTTGTGATTTTTGTACATTAATTTTGTATCCTGAGACATTGCTGAAGTTGCTAATCAGTTTAAGGAGATTTTGGGCTGAGACAATGGGGTTTTCTAGATATACAATCATGTCATCTGCAAACAGGGACAATTTGACTTCCTCTTTTCCTAATTGAATACCCTTTATTTCCTTCTCCTGCCTGATTGCTCTGGCCAGAACTTCCAGCACTATGTTGAATAGGAGTGGTGAGAGAGGGCATCCCTGTCTTGTACCAGTTTTCAGAGGGAATGCTTCCAGTTTTTGCCCATTCAGTATGATATTGGCTGTGGGTTTGTCGTATATAGCTCTTATGATTTTGAGATACGTCTCATCAATACCTAATTTATTGAGAGTTTTTAGCATGAAGGGTTGTTGAATTTTGTCAAAGGCCTTTTCTGCATCTATTGAGATAATCATGTGGTTTTTGTCTTTGGTTCTGTTTATATGCTGGATTACATTTATTGATTTGCGTATGTTGAACCAGCCTTGCATCCCAGGGATGAAGCCCACTTGATTATGGTGGATAAGCTTTTTGATGTGCTGCCGGATTTGGTTTGCCATTATTTTATTGAGGATTTTTGCATCAATGTTCATCAAGGATATTGGTCTGAAATACTCTTTTTTGGTTATGTCTCTGCCAGGCTTTGGTATCAGGACGATGCTGGCTTCGTAAAATGTGTTAGGGAGGATTCCCTCTTTTTCTATCGATTGGAATAGTTTCAGAACGAATGGTACCAGTTCCTCCTTGTACCTCTGGTAGAATTCAGCTGTGAATCCATCAGGTCCTGGACTCTTTTTGGTTGGTAAGCTATTGATTATTGCCACAATTTCAGAACCTGTTATTGGTCTATTCAGAGATTCAACTTCTTCCTGGTTTAGTCTTGGGAGGGTGTATTTGTCGAGGAATTTATCCATTTCTTCTAGATTTTCTGGTTTATTTGCATAGAGGTGTTTGTAGTATTCTCTGATGGTAGATTGTATTTCTGTGGGAACGGTGGTGATATCCCCTTTTTCGTTTTTTATTGGATATGCGGCGTCATTTCTGAGGGCTCTGTTCTGTTCCATTGATCTATGTCTCTGTTTTTCTACCAGTACCATGCTGTTTTGGTTACTGTAGCTTTGTAGTGTAGTTTAAAGTCAGGTAACGTGATGCCTCCAGCTTTGTCCTTTTGGCTTAGGATTGACTTGGTGATGCAGGCTCTTTTTTGCTTCCATATTAACTTGAAAGTAGTTTTTTCCAATTCTGTGAAGAAAGTCATTGGTAGCTTGATGGGGATGGCATTGAATCTGTAAATTACCTTGGACAGTATGGCCATTTTCACCATATTGATTCTTCCAACCCATGAGCATGGAATGTTCTTCCATTTGTTTGTATCCACTTTTATTTCATTGAGCAGTGGTTTGTAGTTCTCCTTGAAGAGGTCCTTCACATCCCTTGTAAGTTGGATTCCTATGTATTTTATTCTCTTTGAGACAATTGTGAACGGGAGTTCACTCATGATTTAGGTCTCTGTTTGTCTGTTATTGGTGCACAAGAATGCTTGTGATTTTTGTACATTGACTTTGTATCCTGAGACTTTGCTGAAGTTGCTTATCAGCTTAAGGAGATTTTGGGCTGAGACAATGGGATTTTCCAGATATACAATCATGTCATCTGCCAACAGGGACAATTTGACTTCTTTTCCTCACTGAATACCCTTTATTTCCTTCTCCTGCCTGATCACCCTGGCCAGAACTTCCACCACTATGTTGAATAGCAGTGGTGAGAGAGGGCATCCCTCTCTTGTGCCAGTTTTCAAAGGGAATGCTTCCAGTTTTTGCCCATTCAGTATCATATTGGCTGTGGGTTTGTCATACATAGCTCTTATGATTTTGAGATACGTCCCATCAATACCTAATTTATTGAGAGTTTTTAGCATGAAGGGTTGTTGAATTTTGTCAAAGGCCTTTTCTGCATCTACTAAGATAATCATGTGGTTTTTGTCTTTGGTTCTGTTTATATGCTGGATTACATTTATTGATTTGTGTATGTTGAACCAGCCTTGCATCCCAGGGATGAAGCCCACTTGATCATGTTGGATAAGCTTTTTGATGTGCTGCTGCATTTGGTTTGCCAGTATTTTATTGAGGATTTTTGCATCAATGTTCATCAAGGATATTGGTCGGAAATTCTCTTTTTTGGTTGTGTCTCTGCCAGGCTTTGGTATCAGGATGATGCTGGCCTCATAAAATGTGTTAGGGAGGATTCCCTCTTTTTCTGTTAATTGGAATAGTTTTAGACGGAACGGTACCAGTTCGTCCTTGTACCTCTGGTGGAATTCAGCTGTGAATCCATCAGGTCCTGGACTCTTTTTGGTCGGTAAGCTATTGATTATTGCCACAATTTCAGAGCCTGTTATTGGTCTATTCAGAGATTCAACTTCTTCCTGGTTTAGTCTTAGGAGGGTGTATTTGTCGAGGAATTTATCCATTTCTTCTAGATTTTCTAGTTTATTTGCATAGAGGTGTTTGTAGTATTCTCTGATGGTAGATTGTATTTCTGTGGGATCGGTGGTGATATCCCTTTTATCATTTTTTATTGCATCTATTTGATTCTTCTCTCTTTTCTTCTTTATTAGTCTTGCTAGCGGTCTATCAATTTTGTTGATCTTTTAAAAAAAAAAAACCATCTCCTGGATTCATTAATTTTTTGAAGGGTTTGTTGTGTCTCTATTTCCTTCAGTTCTGCTCTGATTTTCGTTATTTCTTGCCTTCTGCTAGCTTTTGAATGTGTTTGCTCTTGCTTTTCTAGTTCTTTTAATTGTGATGTTAGGGTGTCAATTTTGGATCTTTCCTGGTTTCTCTTGCGGGCATTTAGTGCTATAAATTTCCCTGTACACACTGCTTTGAATGTGTCCCAGAGATTCTGGTATGTTGTGTCTTTGTTCTCGTTGGTTTCAAAGAACATCTTTATTTCTGCCTTCATTTCATTATGTACCCAGTAGTCATTCAGGAGCAGGTTGTTCAGTTTCCATGTAGTTGAGCGGTTTTGAGTGAGTTTCTTAATCCTGAGTTCTAGTTTGATTGCACTGTGGTCTGAGAGACAGTTTGTTATAATTTCTGTTCTTTTCCATTTGCTGAGGAGAGCTTTACTTCCAACTATGTGGTCAATTTTGGAATAGAGGTGGTGTGGTGCTGAAAAATATGTATATTCTGTTGATTTGGGGTGGAGAGTTCTGTAGATGTCTACTAGGTCCACTTTGTGCAGAGCTGAGTTCAATTCCTGGGTATCCTTGTTAACTTTCTGTCTCATTGATCTGTCTAATGTTGACAGTGGGTTGTTAAAATCTCCCATTATTATTGTGTGGGAGTCTAAGTCTCTTTTTAGGTCACTCAGGACTTGCTTTATGAATCTGGGTGCTCCTGTATTGGGTGCCTATATATTTAGGATAGTTAGCTCTTCTTGTTGAATTGATCCCTTTACCATTATGTATTGGCCTTCTTCTTTTTCTCTTTTGATCTTTTTTGGTTTAAAGTCTATTTTATCGGAGACTAGGATTGCAACCCCTGCCTTTTTTTGTTTTCCATTTGCTTGATAGATCTTCCTGCATCCCTTTATTTTGAGTCTATGTGTGTCTCTGCACATGAGATGGGTTTCCTGAATACAGCACACTGATGGGTCTTGACTCCTTATCCAGTTTGCCAGTCTGTGTCTTTTAATTGGAGCATTTAGTCCATTTACATGTAAAGTTAATATTGTTATGTGTGAAATTGATCCAGTCATTATGATTTTAGCTGGTTATTTTGCTCGTTAGTTGATGCAGTTTCTTCCTAGCCTGGATGGTCTTTACAATTTCGCATGTTTTTGCAGTGGCTGGTACTGGTTTTTCCTTTCCATGTTTAATGCTTCCTTCAGGAGCTCTTTTAGGGCAGACCTGGTGGTGACAAAATCACTCAGCATTTGCTTGTCTGTAAAGTATTTTATTTCTCCTTCACTTATGAAGCTTAGTTTGGCTGGATATGAAATTCTGGGTTGAAAATTCTTTTCTTTAAGAATGTTGAATATTGGCCCCCACTCTCTTCTGGCTTGTAGAGTTTCTCCTGAGAGATCAGCTGTTAGTCTGATGGGCTTCCCTTTGTGGATAACCCGATGTTTCTCTCTGGCCGCCCTTAACATTTTTTCCTTCATTTCAACTTTGGTGAATCTGACAATCATGTGTCTTGGAGTTGCTCTTCTCGAGAAGTTTCTTTGTGGTGTTCCCTGTATTTCCTGAATCTGAATGTTGGCCTGCCTTGCTAGATTGGGGAAGTTCTCTTGGATAATATCTTGCAGAGTGTTTTCCAACTTGGTTGCATTCTCTTCGTCACTTTTAGGTACACCAATCAGATGTAGCTTTGGTCTTTTCACATAATCCCATATTTCTTGGAGTCTTTGTTCATTTCTTTTTATTCTTTTTTCTCTAAACTTCCCTTCTCACTTCATTTCATTCATTTCATCTTCCGTCACTGATACCCTTTCTTCCAGTTGATCGCATTGGCTACTGAGGGTTCTGTATTCTTCACATAGTTCTCGAAATTTGGCTTTCAGCTCCATCAGCTCCTTCAAGCACTTCTCTGCATTGGTTATTCTAGTTATACATTTGTCTAATTTTTTTCAAAGTTTTTAACTTCTTTGCCATTGGTTTGAATTTCCTCCTGTAGCTAGGAGTAGTTGGATCATCTGAAGCTTTCTTCTCTCAACTCGTGAAAGTCATTCTCCCTTCAGCTTTGTTCCGTTGCTGGTGAGGAACTGTGTTCCTTTGGAGGAGGAGAGGTGCTCTGCTTTTTAGAGTTTCCAGTTTTTCTGCTCTGTTTTCTTCTCATCTTTGTAGTTTTTTCTACTTTTGGTCTTTGATGATGGTGATGTACAGATGGGTTTTTGGTGTGGGTGTCCTTTCTGTTTGTTAGTTTTCCTTCTAACAGAGAGGACCCTCAGCTGCAGGTCTGTTGGAGTTTGCTATAGGTCCACTGCAGACCCTGTTTGGCTGGGTGTCAGCAGCGGCGGCTCCAGAACAGCAGATTTTCGTGAACTGCAAATTCAGCTGTCCGATCGTTCATCTGAAATTTTGTCTCAGAGGAGTACCTCGCTGAGTGAGGTGTCAGTCTGTCCCTACTGGGGGGTGCCTCCCAGTTAGCTGCTCGGGTGTCAGGAGCCCACTTTAGGAGGCAGTCTGCCTGTTCTCAGATCTCCAGCTGCATGCTGGGAGAACCACTACTCTCTTCAACGCTGTCAGACAGGGACATTGAAGTCTGCAGAGGTTCCTGCTGACTTTTTGTGTGTGCCCTGCCCCCAGAGGTGGAGCCTACAGAGGCAGGCAGGCCTCCTTGAGCTGTGGTGGGCTCCACCCAGTTCGAGCTTCCTGGTTGCTTTGTTTACCTAAGCAAGCCTGGGCAATGGTGGGCGCCCGTCCCCCAGCCTCGCTGCCACCTGGCAGTTTGATCTCAGACTGCTGTGCTAGCAATGAGTGAGACTTCATGGGCGTAGGACCCTCCGAGCCAGGTGCGGGACACAATCTCCTGGCGTGCCGTTTTCCAAGCGCATTGGAAATGCGCAGTATTAGGGTGGGAGTGTCCCGAATTTCCAGGTGCCATCTGTCACCCCTTTCTTTGAGTAGGAAAGGGAACTCCCTGACCCCTTGCCCTTCCCGAGTGAGGCAATGCCTCACCCTGCTCCCGCTCGTGTCCGGTGCACTGCACCGACTGTCTGCACCCACTGTTTGGCACTCCCTAGTGAGATGAACCCGGTACCTCAGATGGAAATGCAGAAATCACCAGTCTTCTGCGTCGCTCACGCTGGGAGCTGTAGATTGGAGCTGTTTCTATTCGGCCATCTTGGCTCCACCCTGCTTGTTCTTCAAGAGTGGTGGTGTAGGTCTTCTCTGCCCTTTGTCATTCCATTTAAATTTTAGAAAGAGATTTTTAAGTTCTAACAAAAATCCTGCTGGGACTTCGATTAGGATTGCCTTAAACTTACAGATCAATGTGAAGAGAATGTACTTCTTTATAATATTGGGTCTTCTAATCACAAACACAGAATATTTATCTATTGAGGTCTTTGTCTTTTTCTCATAAAGTTTTGTCATTATCATCTTTGTAGACGTCTGGCATGTAGACGTCTGGCATGTCTTTTGGCAGATCTTTTCCTTGGTACTTGATATTTTTTATTATTATAAATTCTCTCTTTATTTAACTTTTGCTGTTTATATTTTGTGATTCAGAAATATAACTGATTTTTGTATATTGCTTTTTTATCCTGAAAACCTGCCCAGCTATCTTTTTAATTCTAATAATGTAACTGTACATTATGTAGATTTTTTAATGTATAAAACCAAATATTTATAAATACTGATAATTTTGGCTCTTCCTTTTTAATTCTTATCCCTTTTGGTTTTATTTTGTTACCTTACAGCACCAGCTAGAACCCTCCATTTCTTGATCTGTTAAATTGGGATAATATTTTCTTTTGGGGTTATTGTACAATTGTATTAGTTAGAGACAGTGTATGTTACATGACTGATGCAGGGTCTGGAACATGGAAGAGGATCAATAAATGTCAGCTATTAACTACTTTCATTTTATAATTATTGGTGACCTTTGTGCTTTCTGTATTCTGCTAAATAAGGAAGGTTAAAAAAGACTAAGAGATGTTTTTTATTATTTGTAGGAAGCATACAGAGTAGTTGGAGAGATGAGGCAAGCTAATAAAAATACAAACTAGCATTTGCAAGTCGCAAACCACTGTTAGTGATGGTGCCCTGCTTTAAAGACAGCCACTATGCCTGGCAGATGTTTCACAATGTAAACATCATAGTTAAATAACAGCTACTGCCCAAATTTGCATTTATGGATGGGGCCCTTTTATTTGCAAAAAGTTCTATGGGGACTTTGTAATAGGTACCATGGTAACTATGTGGCACCAGCCAAACTCTCCCATTTTACAGGGTGAGAATCGAGATGAGAAAATCTGATATTTTTGTAAGTTTGTGCATGAAGGGCTTTGCAGAGGGAAGATAGATATCAGATGTGTTGATATCTATGCTAGTGTTCATCTTTCTATGTCCCATTAGAGTTCAGGGGAATAAGATTCACTTATGAACTGAGTCTTGTTTTTCTGTCTCTTAAAATTCAATTCATTTATTCTAAAAATATTGATGGCTCAAATGAACACTGGAAACTGCCTCCACCTTTCATCTCCTTGAAATCGTGCCAGAAAAAGCCTCCAGCATGCTTAACTCTAGCTTACCTTTTCTAAAGTTTCTCCCTCCCTGGATGGTGGTAGCGAGTATCATCACTTGTTAACATACAGATGACTCCAGAAGTTTCTGCACTTCAAAGTGAATCTTTTATTCACCTGAGTGTTTAACTATGTCAATGTGCTCTCATTATCAGATTTAATTGAATAATTCAACAAGGAAATGTGCCCAGTGCACACGTTATACAGATGTGTTTGCCAGCGTTATCTTGGCTTGCGGGAGAGAGCAACCCTCTGATGCCCTGAGTTATTCAGAAAGGCCATCATGGATGTCAACATAAGCTAGAGGAGATAGATAGACATCTGTGGTAATATGTGAATACCAAAATTTGTCCCTAGTTTATTCTTTAATCACATTAATAGGAGGCTGCGCTTGTGCTGCATTTGCATAAGTGAACAGCTGGTCATGAGGAAGTTGTTGTACTTATCTTCCCACTGGATAGGATGTTATTTTTGGCCAACATAAAGCCTGTCAAGAATGGCTATACTCCAGGGTGAGGTAAAAGGCCTTGCATATATGAAGACCTTGCTAGTTTCCTGGCCTGCTGGTGGAAAACAATTGTAATATTTCTGACCTAATGGAAAGATGCAGATTGCTTTTATATGCTGAAACTTAAACTCCAAGGTCATAATGTGAAGAGGTGAGGCCTTTGAAAAAGTGTTCAAGTCATGAGGGCTAAAAAAAGTTTCGGAGAGCTTCCTGATCCTTCCTTATCTATCTTTTGCCATGTGAGGACACAGTGCTGTTCCCCTTAATTGCCTCTTCTACCATGTGAAGATGCAGTAAGAGGTGCCATCTTGAAGCAGAGAGTGTCTTCTCCAGACACTAAATCAATCAGGACCTTGATCTTGGACTTGCCAGTCTCCAGAACTGTGAAAAAGTAAATATTTATTGTTTATAAATTACCCAGTCTGTGTTGTTTTTTTATAACAGCAGAAATAGACTAAGACACAGATATATTTCCACTGCATCCATCCAAGTGTGGTTGAAAAAACTACATACTACAAATTATTTTATCTTGTTAATTCATACAGATACTTGGTTGAACTGCACAATCAGATATATAATTTGAATTAAAACTTCTGTGAACCATGTAAAATATAGAGCATGCAAGACTAATTTACTATAAAACTGCTGTATTAGCTGTTTGCTTAATGCTGTGCAAAAAAAAACACCTCCCAAATCTCAGTTGACTTATACAAACGAACACTTATTTGTTTGCTCAGGCCCATGAATTGGGTATGGCACAGCTGGACTTGGCTGGGCTAGATTTGGCTAGACTTGGCACCAGGATACAGACTGGATTTAGATCTGTTTCATATGTCTCCTCATTCTGGGACTTGGATTGAAGAGGCTGTGGTTCCCTGGAACAATATCTCTTGGGGACAGAATGCAAGAGCGCCAACCAAACCATATATGAACATTTAAAGCCTCCGATTGAATGTGGTTCACATTATGTTCTTGAAAATTCCATTAACCAAAGCAAGTCACCTGGTCAAACTAAGCCAGTGACATTGGAAAGTGTCCCTGCTAAAATATATGTCTGGGATGAAGAGGGAAGAAAGAATGGTGAACAAATAATATAATTTACCATAACTGGTGACTATAAGCCACTGAATGAAGTTAGGCCAACTGGATCATAAGGAAATTCAATCTATCAGAATCAATTTGGTATTTTTTAATATCAAGATTTTTTAATTCACTTAAAATTGTTATGCCATGTGATTTTCCTTCTATTGGATCAATAAGCTTCTGCACTTCAGGACTAGAAAATATGTCTTCTAGAACAATAAAGTCACTGCTAGTCTCAAATTATGATTTCTGAATCTCTAGTAAGAAAATACTACAAGGTCAGGCTTTTGTGGGAGAGAAAATGGGTTTCTAAATTCCAAAATTCCCTTTTACTATCAAAAACAGAGCATAGGGGCTGGGTGTGGTGACTCATGCCTGTGATCCCAGCACTTTGGGAGGCTGAGGCAGATGGATCACTTGAGGTCAGGAGTTCAAGACAAGCCTGGCCAACATGGTGAAACCCTGTCTCTACCGAAAATATAAAAAATTAGCTGGGCATGGTGGCAGACCCTTGTAATCCCCAGCTACTCGGGAGGCTGAGGCAAGAGAACCACTTGAACCTGGGAGATGGAGGTTGCAGTGAGCGGAGATTGTGCCACCACACTCCAGCCTGGGTGATGGAGCGAGACTGTCTCAAAAATAAATAAATAAATAAATAAATAAAAATAGAGCATAGGAATCTGAATTTCAAATTTTACTGCAAAATATAGACAGAAAGCTATGATAAAACAAAAAGTAAGTTATTAATTGCCTCAGAGGAAGTGACCACCTCTGGGTTTTAGAGGTGGGAGGAACCTAATGAAGGGCAAAGCATCATACAGGTAGGGCTTGGCAACCCCTTATGTAAAGGGGTAAGGATAGAATCACCAGATGGACAGGGAAATTTTCTAACAAACAGTGAAGCCTATCTCCTGATTGAGAACAGCACCATTTCAAGACCTTTTGAGATACTTCATGTTCAGTTTGGTGCTAGAGCAACTTGCGTCAGGAAGTAGGTTAGTATGTTAGTCAGGGTTTCCCAGAGGAACAAAATCAGTAGGAGATACTCATATATGTATATCCTCACATGTGTGTGTAATAACAGGTTTATTTCAAGGAATTGACATGTAATTTTGGAGACTGGCAAGTCCAAAATCATAGGGCAGAATGGAAGGCTGCAAACTGTTAGGTAAGAGCTAATGCTGCAGTCTTGGAACAGAGTTTCTTCATTTTTAGAGAAACTTCAAGGCCATCTGTGACAAACCCATAGCCAACAAAATACTGAATGGGGAAAAGATGAAAGCATTCCCTCTGAGAACTGGAACAAGACAAGGATGCCCACTGTCATCACTTCTCTTCAGTCTAGAACTGGAAGTCCTAGCCAGAGCAATCAGACAAGGAAATAAAGAGCATCTAGTTAGATAAAAAGGAAGTCAAGCTGTCACTGTTTGCTGATGATATGATCATTTACCTCAAAAACCCTAAAGACTTCTCCAGAAAGCTCCTAGAACTGATAAAAGATTTCAGCAAAGTTTCAGGATACAAAATTTATGTGCACAAATCAGTAGCTCTTCTATACACCAACAATGACCAAGCAGAGAATCAAATCAAGAACTCAACCCCTTTTACAATAGCTGCCAAAAAGGAAAATAAAATAATTAGGAATATACCTAGCCAAGTTTGTGAAAGACCTCTATAAGGAAAATTGCAAAACACTGCTGACTCATAGATGACACAAACAAATGGCAACACATCCCATGTTCATGGATGAGTAGAATCAATATTGTGAAAATGACCACACTGACAAATGTAATCTACAAATTCAACACTATTCTCATCAAAATGCCACCATCATTCTTCACAGAATTAATTAAAAAAAATTCTAAAATGTATATGGAACCAAAAAAGAGCCTGCATAGCCAAAGCAAGACAAAGCAAAAAGAACAAATCTGGAGGCATCACACTACCTGATTTCAAACTATACTATAAGGCCATAGTCACCAAAACAGCATGGTACTGGTATAAAAATAGGCACATAGACCAATGGAACAGAATAGAGCACCCAGAAATAAACCCAAATACTTATAGCCAACTGATCTTTGACAAAACAAACAAAAACATAAAGTGGGGAAAGGACACCCTTTTCAACAAATGGTGCTGGGATAATTGGCTAGCCACATGTAGGAGAATAAACTGGATCGCATCTCTCACCTTATGTAAAAATCAACTCCAGATGAATTAAGGACTTAAAATCTAAGACCTGAAACTATAAAAATTCTAGAACATAACATTGTAAAAACCCTTCTAGACATTGGCTTAGGGAAGGAGTATATGACTAAGAACCCAAAGCAAATGCAATAAAAACAAAAATAAATAGTTGGGACTTAATTGACGTAATTAAACTAAAGAGCTTTTGCCTGGCAAAAGGAACAGTCAGCAGAGTAAACAGAAAACCCACAGGGTTGGAGAAAATCTTTATAATCTATACATCTGATGAAGGACTAATATCCAGAATCTACAATGAACTCAGACAAATCAGCAAGTAAAAAACAAACAATCCCATCAAAAAATGGGCTAAGGACATGAATAGACAATTCTCAAAAGAAGATACACAAGTGACCAACAAACATGTGAAAAAATGCTCAACATCACTAATGATCAGGAAAATGCAAATCAAAACCACAATGCAATATTCTCTTGCTCCTGCAAGAATGGCCATAATTAAAAAGCAAAAAACAGTAGATGTTGGTGTGGATGCAGTAGTCAGGGAACATTTCTACACTGCTGGTGGAAATGTAAACTAGCACAGCTACTATGAAAAACAGTGTGGAGATTCCTTAAAAAACTAAAAGTAAAACTACCATTTGGTACAGCAATCTCACTACTAGGTATCTGCCCAGAGGAAAAGAAGTCATTATACGAAAAAGATACTTGCACATGTATGTTTATAGCAGCACAATTTGCAATTGCAAAATTGTGGAACCAACCCAAATGCTCACCAATCAATGAATGGATAAAGAAACTGTGGCTTACAGAAATACAAACTATCATCTGAGGATACTATAAACACTTCTACACAAATAAACTAGAAAATTTAGAAGAAATGGATAAATTCCTCGACACATACACCCTCCCAAGACTAAGCCAGGAAGAAGTCGAATTCCTGAATAGACCAATAACAAGTTCTGAAATTGAGGCAGTAATTAATAGCCTACCAACCAAAAAAAAGCCCAGGACCAGATGGATTCACAGCTGAATTCTACCAGAGGTACAAAGATGGGCTGGCACCATTCATTCTGAAACTATTCCAAAAAATAGAAAAAGAGGGAATCCTCCCTAATTCATTTTATGAGGCCAGCATCATCCTGATACCAATATCTGGCAGAGACACAACAAAAAAAGAAAATTTCAGGCCAATATCCCTGATGAACATCGATGTGAAAATCCTCAATAAAATACTGGGAAACCGAATTCAGCAGCACATCAAAAAGCTTATCCACCACAATCAAGTCAGCTTCATCCCAGGGATGAAAGGCTGGTTCAACATATGCAAATCAATAAACATAATCTATCACATAAACAGAACCAATGACAAAAACCACATGATTTTCTCAATAGATGCAGAAAAGGCCTTTGATAAAATTCAACACCCCTTCATGCTAGAAACACTCAATAAACTAGGTATTGATGGAACATATCTCAAAATAATAAGAGCTATTTATGACAAACTCACAGCTAATATCATACTGAACGGGCAAAAGCTGGAAGCATTCCCTTTGAAAACTGGCACAAGACAAGGATGCCCTCTCTCACCACTCCTATTCAACATAGTATTGGAAGTTCTGGCCAGGGCAATCAGGCAAGAGAATGAAATAAAGGTATTCAAATAGGAAGAGATGATGTCAAATTATCTCTGTTTGCAGATGACATGATTGTATATTTAGAAAACTCCACTGTATCAGCCCCAAAACTCCTTAAGCTGATAAGCAACTTCAGCAAAGTCTCAAGACACAAAATCAACGTGCAAAAATCACAGGCATTCCTGTACACCAATAATAGACAGAGAGCCAAATCATGAGCAAACTCCCATTCACAATTGTTACAAAGAGAATAAAATGCCTAGGACTATAACTTACAAAAGATATGAATGACTTCTTCAAGGAGAACTACAAGCCACTGCTCAAGGAAATAAGAGAGGACACAAACAAATGGAAAAACATTCCATGCTCATGGATAGGAAGAATCAATATCATGAAAATGGCCATACTGCCCAAAATAATTTATAGGTTCAATGGTATTCCCATCAAGTTACCACTGACTTTCTTCACAGAATTAGAAAAAACTACTTTAAATTTCATATAGAACCAAAAAAAGAGCTCCTATAGACGAGACAATCCTAAGCGAAAAGAGCAAGACTGGAAGCATCACGCTACCTGACTTCAGACTATACTACAAGGCTACAGTAACCCAAACAGCATGGTACTGGTACCAAAACAGATATATAGACCAATGGAACAGAACAGAGGCCTCAGAAATAACACCACACATCTACAACCATCTGATCTTTGACAAGACTGACAAAATCAAGCAATGGGGAAAGGATTCCCTATTTAATAAATGGTGCTGGGAAAACTAGCTAGCCATATGCAGAAAACTGAAACTGGACCCCTTCCTTACACATTATACAAAAATTAACTCAAGATGGATTAAATATTTAAATGTAGGATCCCAAACCATAAAAACCCTTGAAGAAAACCTAGGCAATACCATTCAGGACATAGGCATAAGCAAAGACTTCATGATTAAAACACCAAAAGCAATTGCAATAAAAGCCATGATTGACAAATGGGATCTAATTAACCTAAAAAGCTTCTGCCCAGCAAAAGAAACTATCATCACCATGAACAGGTAACTTACAGAATGGGAGAAAATTTTTGCAATCTCTCCATCTGACAAAAGGCTAATATCCAGAATCTACAATGAACTTAAACAAATTTATAAGAAAAAACAAACAACCCCATCAAAAAGTGGGCAAAGGATATGAACAGACACTTCTCAAAAGAAGACATTTATGCAGCCAGCAAACATATGAGAAAAAGCTCATCATCACTGGTCATTAGAGAAATGCAAATCAAAACCACAATGAGATACCATCTCACACCAGTTAGAATGGCCATCACTAAAAAGTCAGGAAACAACAGATGCTGAAGAGGATGTGGAGAAATAGGAACACTTTTACACTGTTGGTAGGAGTGTAAATTCGTTCAACCATTGTGGAAGACAGTGTGGAAATTCCTCAAGGATCTAGAACTAGAAATACCATTTGATCCAGCAATCCCATTACTGGGTATACACCTAAAGGATTATAAATCATTCTTCTATAAAGACACATGCATGCATATGTTTATTGCAGCACTATTCACAATAGCAAAGTCTTGGAACCAACCCAAATGCCCATCATTGACAGACTGGATAAAGAAAATGTGGCACATATACACCATGGAATACTATGCTGCCATAAAAAAGGATGAGATCATGTCCTTTGCAGGGACATGGATGAAGCTGGAAACCATCATTCTCAGTAAACTAACACAGGCACAGAAGACCAAACACCACATGTTCTCATTCATAAGGGGGAGTTTAACAATGAGAATATATGGGCACAGGTAGAGGAACATCACACACCGGAGCCTGTTGTGGGGTTGGGGGCAAGGGGAGGGATAGCATTAGAAGAAATATCTAATGTAGATGACGGGTTGATGGGTGCAGCAAACCACCATGGCACATGTATGCCTGTGTAACAAACTTATACATTCTGCACATGTATCCCAGAACTTAAAGTATAATAAAAAAAAGAAACTGTGGCATATATATATATATATATATATGATGGAATACTGCTCAGCCATAAAAAGGAATGAATGAACAGCATTTGTAGCAACCTGGATGAGATTGAAGACTATTATTCTAAGTGATGTAATTCAGGAATGGAAAAGTAAGTAAAGGCATAAGAATGATACAATGGACTTTGGGGACTTGGGGGGAAGGTTGGGAGGGGGCAAGGGATAAAAGACTACAAACAGGGTGCAGTGTACACTGCTAGGGTGTTGGGTGCACCAAAATCTCACAAATCACCACTAAAGAACTTACTCATGTAACCAAATACCACCTGTACCCCAATAACCTATGGAAAAATAAAATAATTTTCACCTAGAAAAAAAATGTTAATTTTGGGCTTTTCCATATTAAAAATAGTTGAATAATCACATGATTTAATACATAGTCTTTCTTTATTGTGTTTTCTGTATTAGTTTGTTCTCCCACTGCTATAAAAACATACCTGAGACTGGGTAATTTATTAAGAAAAGAGGTTTAATCTGCTCACAGTTCTGCAGGCTGTACAGGCTTCTGCTGCTGGGAAGCTCTCAGGAAACCTGCAATCATGGTGGAAGGCAAAGGGGAAGCAGGCACAATTTTCACATAGCCGGCAGGAGAGAGAGAGTAAAAAGGGAAGTGGATCTCATGAAAACTCTATCATGAGACAGCACTCCGGGGTGGTGCTAAACTATTAGAAACCACCCCCATGATTCAATTACCTCCCACCAGGCCCCACCTTCAACAATAGGGATCACAATTCAACATGAGATTTGGGTGGAAACACAGAACCAAACCACATCAGACTTTATAGTCAATGAGGTGTAATTAGTAGGAAACTTTGTATGCAGTTTTATTTACTAGCAGTAATAAGCACAGACATCAGAATGACCTAATTTTTGTATCTGACACATATTGAAGTGATTGCACCATTTGATTTTAGCATATATCACATTTAATTATGATCACACGAATTTGTGAATGTAATTTTGAAATAAAAGAAGGTTATGTCCAGCAGATCTCACTGACAAAAATTATCAGTATTTAAAGCAAACAATGTGGGGGTGGAGCCAAGATGGCCGAATAGGAACAGCTCCGGTCTACAGCTCCCAGCGTGGGCGGTGCAGAAGACGGGTGATTTCTGCATTTCCGTTTGAGGTACTGGGTTCATCTCACTAGGGAGTGCCAAACAGTGGGTGCAGGATAGTGGGTGCAGCGCACTGTGTGCGAGCCGAAGCAGGATGAGGCATTGCCTCACTTGGGAAGTGCAAGGGGTCAGGGAGCTCCCTTTCCTAGTCAAAGAAAGGGGTAACAGATGGCACCTGGAAAATCGGGTAAGTCGCACCCTAATACTGCGCTTTTCCAACGGGCTTGGAAAACTGCACACCAGGAGATTGTGTCCCGCACCTGGCTCGGAGGGTCCTATACCCATGGAATCTCGCTGATTGCTAGCACAGCAGTCTGAGATCAAACTGCAAGGAGGCAGCGAGGCTGGGGGAGGAGTGCCCGCAATTGCCCAGGCTTGCTTAGGTAAACAAAGCAGCCAGGAAGCTCGAACTGGGTGGAGCCCACCACAGCTCAAGGAGGCCTGCCTGCCTCTGTAGGCTCCACCTCTGGGGGCAGGGCACAGACAAACAAAAATTCAGCAGGAACCTCTGCAGACTTAAATGTCCCTGTCTGACAGCTTTGAAGAGAGTAGTGGTTCTCCCAGCACACAGCTGGAGATCTGAGAACGGACAGACTGCCTTCTAATGTGAGTCCCTGATCCCCGAGCAGCCTAACTGGGAGGCACCCCCCAGTAGGGACAGACTGACACCTTACTCGGCCAGGTACTCCTCTGAGACAAAACTTCCAGAGGAACTATCAGACAGCTGAATTTGTGGTCTCATGATAATCCACTGTTCTGCAGCCACCCCTGCTGACACTCAGCAAAACAGGGTCTGGAGTGGACCTCTAGCAAAATCCCACAGACCTGCAGCTGAGGGTCCTGTCTGGTGGAAGGAAAACTAACAAACAGAAAGGACATCCACACCAAAAACCCATCTGTACATCACCATCATCAAAGATGAAAAGTAGATAAAACCACAAAGATGGGGAAAAAACAGAGCAGAAAAACTGGAAACTCTAAAAAGCAGAGGACCTCTCCTCCTCCAAAGTAACGCAGTTCCTCCCCAGCAACGGAACAAAGCCAGATGGAGAATGACATTGACAAGTTGAGAGAAAAAGGCTTCAGACGATCAAACTACTCCAGGCTACGGGAGGAAATTCAAAACAATAGCAAAGAAGTTAAAAGCTTTGAAAAAAAAATTAGACAAATGGATAACTAGAATAACCAATGGAGAGAAGGGCTTAAAGGAGCTGATGGAGCTGAAAGCCAAGTTTCGAGAACTACGTGAAGATTGCAGAAGCCTCGGGAGCCGATGCGATCAACTGGAAGAAAGGGTATCAGTGATGGAAGACGAAATGAATGAAATGAAGCAAGAAGGGAAGTTTAGAGAAAAAAGAATAAAAAGAAACAAACAAAGCCTCCAAGAAATTTGGGACTATGTGAAAAGACCAAACCTACGTCTGATTGGTGTATCTGAAAATGACAAGGAGAATGGAACCAAGTTGGAAAACACTCTGCAAGATATTATCCAGGAGAACTTCCCCAATCTAGCAAGGCAGGCCAACATTCACATTCAGGAAATACAGAGAATGCCACAAAGATACTCCTCCAGAAGAACAACTCCAAGACACATAATTGTCAGATTCACCAGAGTTGAAATGAAGGAAAAAATGTTAAGGGCGGCCAGAGAGAAAGGTCGGGATACTCACAAAGGGAAGCCCATCAGACTAACAGCTGATCTCTCGGCAGAAACTCTACAAGCCAGAAGAGAGAGGGGGCCGATATTCAACATTCTTAAAGAAAAGAATTTTCAACCCAGAATTTCCTATCCCGCCAAACTAAGCTTCATAAGTGAAGGAGAAATAAAATACTTCACAGACAAGCAAATGCTGAGTGATTTTGTCACCACCAGGCCTGCCCTAAAAGAGTTCCTGAAGGGAGCACTAAACATGGAAAGGAACAACGGGTACCAGCCCCTGCAAAAACATGCCAAATTGTAAAGACCATTGAGGCTAGGAAGAAACTGCATCAACTAACGAGCAAAATAACCAACTAACATCATAATGACAGGAACAAATTCACACATAACAATATTAACTTTAAATGTAAATGGGCTAAATGCTCTAATTAAAAGACACAGAGTGGCAAAGTGGATAAGGAGTCAAGACCCATCAGTGTGCTGAATTCAGGAAACCCATCTCACGTGCAGAGACACACATAGACTCAAAATAAAGGGATGGAGGAAGATCTATCAAGCAAATGGAAAACAAAAAAAGGCAGGGGTTGCAATCCTAGTCTCTGATAAAATAGACTTTAAACCAACAAAGATCAAAAGAGACAAAGAAGGCCATTACATAATGGTAAAGGGATCAATTCAACAAGAAGAGCTAACTATCCTAAATATATATGCACCCAACACAGGAGCACCCAGATTCATAAAGCAAGTCCTGAGTGACCTACAAAGGGACTTAAACTCCCACACAATAATAATGGGAGATTTTAACACCCCACTGTCAACATTAGACAGATCAATGAGACAGAAAGTTAACAAGGGTATCCAGGAATTGAACTCAGCTCTGCACAAAGTGGACCTAATAGACATCTACAGAACTCTCCACCCCAAATCAACAGAATATACATTTTTTTCAGCACCACACCACACCTATTCCAAAATTGACCACATAGTTGGAAGTAAAGCTCTCCTCAGCAAATGTAAAAGAACAGAAATTATAACAAACTGACCACAGTGCAATCAAACTAGAACTCAGGATTAAGAAACTCACTCAAAACAGCTCAACTACATGGAAACTGAACAACCTGCTCCTGAGTGACTACTGGGTACATAATGAAATGAAGGCAGAAGTAAGGATGTTCTTTGAAACCAACAAGAACAAAGACACAACATACCAACATACCAGAATCTCTGGGACACATGCAAAGCAGTGTGTAGAGGGAAATTTATAGCACTAAATGTCCATAAGAGAAAGCAGGAAAGATCCAAAATTGACACCCTAACATCACAATTAAAAGAACTAGAAAAGCAAGAGCAAACACATTCAAAAGCTAGCAGAAGGCAAGAAATAACTAAAATCAGAGCAGAACTGAAGGAAATAGAGAAACAACCCTTCAAAAAATTAATGAATCCAGGAGCTGTTTTTTTTTTTTAAAAGATCAACTAAATTGATAGACTGCTAGCAAGGGTAATAAAGAAGAAAAGAGAGAAGAATCAAATAGATGCAATAAAAAATGAAAAAGGGGATATCACCACCGATCCCACAGAAATACAATCTACCATCAGAGATTACTACAAACACCTCTATGCAAATAAACTAGAAAATCTAGAAGAAATGGATAAATTCCTCGACAAATACACCCTCCCAAGCCTAAACCAGGAAGAAGTTGAATCTCTGAATAGACCAATAACAGGCTCTGAAATTGTGGCAATAATCAATAGCTTACCAGACAAAAAGAGTCCAGGACCTGATGGATTCACAGCCGAATTCTACCAGAGGTACAAGGAGGAACTGGTACCATTCCTTCTGAAACTATTCCAATCAACAGAAAAAGAGGGAATCCTCCCTAACACATTTTATGAGGCCAGCATCGTCCTGATACCAAAGCCTGGCAGAGACATAACCAAAAAAGAGAATTTCAGACCAATATCCTTGATGAACATTGATGCAAAAATCCTCAATAAAATACTGGCAAACCGAATCCAGCAGCACATCAAAAAGCTTATCCACCATGTTCAAGTGGGCTTCATCCCTGGGATGCAAGGTTGGTTCAACATACGCAAATCAATAAATGTAATCCAGCATATAAACAGAACCAAAGACAAAAACCACATGATTATCTCAATAGATGCAGAAAAGGCCTTTGACAAAATTCAACAAGGCTTCATGCTAAAAACTCTCAATAAATTAGATATTGATGGGATGTATCTCGAAATCATAAGAGCTCTCTATGACAAACCCACAGCCAATATCATACTGAATGGGCAAAAACTGGAAGCATTCCCTTTGAAAACTGGCACAAGACAGGGATGTCCTCTCTCACCACTCCTATTCAACATAGTGCTGGAAGTTCTGGCCAGAGCAATCAGGCAGGAGAAGGAAATAAAGGGTATTCAATTAGGAAAAGAGGAAGTCAAATTGTCCCTGTTTGCAGATGACATGATTGTATATCTAGAAAACCCCATTGTCTCAGCCCAAAATCTCCTTAAGCTGATTAGCAACTTCAGCAAAGTCTCAGGATACAAAATCAATGTACAAAAATCACAAGCATTCTTGTACACCAATCACAGACAAACAGAGAGCCAAATCATGAGTGACCTCCCATTCACAATTGCTTCAAAGGGAATAAAATACCTAGGAATCCAACTTACAAGGGATGTGAAGGACCTCTTCAAGGAGAACTACAAACCACTGCTCAATGAAATAAAAGAGGATACAAACAAATGGAAGAACATTCCATGCTCATGGGTTGGAAGAATCAATATCGTGAAAATGGCCATACTGCCCAAGGTAATTTATAGATTCAATGCCATCCCCATCAAGCTACCAATGACTTCCTTCACAGAATTGGAAAAAACTAAAGTTCATACCGAACAAAAAAAGAGCCCGCATCGCCACGTCAATCCTAAGCCAAAAGAACAAAGCTGGAGGCATCACGCTACCTGACTTCAACCTATAATACAAGGCTACAGTAACCAAAACAGCATGGTACTGGTACCACAACAGAGACATAGATCAATGGAACAGAACAGAGCCCTCAGAAATAATGCCACATATCTACAACTATCTGATCTTTGACAAACCTGACAAAAACAAGCAATGGGGAAAGGATTCCCTATTTAATAAATGGTGCTGGGAAAACTGGCTAGCCATATGTAGAAAGCTGAAACTGGATACCTTCCTTACAGCTTATACAAAAATTAATTCAAGATGGATTAAAGACTTACATGTTAGACCTAAAACCATAAAAACCCTAGAAGAAAGCCTAGGCAATACCATTCAGGACATAAGCGTGGGCAAGGACTTCATGTCTAAAACACCAAAAGCAATGGCAACAAAAGCCAAAATTGACAAATGGGATCTAATTAAACTAAAGAGCTTCTGCACAGCAAAAGAAACTACCATCAGAGTGAACAGGCAACCTACAGAATGGGAGAAAATTTTTGCAACCTACTCATCTGACAAAGGGCTAATATCCAGAATCTACAATGAACTCAAACAAATTTACAAGAAAAAAACAAACAACCCCATCAAAAAGTGGGCAAAGGACATGAACAGACACTTCTCAAAAGAAGACATTTATGCAGCCAAAAAACACATGAAAAACTGTTCATCATCACTGGCCATCAGAGAAATGCAAATCAAAACCACAATGAGATACCATCTCACACCAGTTAGAATGGCCATCATTAAAAAGTCAGGAAACAACAGGTGCTAGAGAGGATGTGGAGAAATAGGAACACTTTTACACTGTTGGTGGGACTGTAAACTAGTTCAACCATTGTGGAATTCAGTGTGGTGAGTCCTCAGGGATCTCGAACTAGAAATACCATTTGACCCAGCCATCCCATTACTGGGTATATACCCAAAGGACTATAAATCATGCTGCTATAAAGACATACACACGTATGTTTATTGTGGCACTATTCACAATAGCAAAGACTTGGAACCAACCCAAATGTCCAACAACGATAGACTGGATTAAGAAAATGTGGCACATATACACCATGGAATACTATGCAGCCATAAAAAATGATGAGTTCATGTCCTTTGTAGGGACATGGATGAAACTGGAAAACATCATTCTCAGTAAACTATTGCAAGGACAAAAAAACCAAACACCGCATGCTCTCACTCATAGGTGGGAATTGAACAATGAAAACTCACGGACACAGGAAGGGGAACATCACACTCTGGGGACTGTTGTGGGTTGGGGGAAGGGGGGAGGGACAGCATGAGGAGATATACCTAATGCTAAATGATGAGTTAATGGGTGCAGCAAACCAACATGGCACATGGATACATATGTAGCAAACCTGCACATTGTGCACATGTACCCTAAAACCTAAAGTATAATAATAAAATAAAAAAAAATAAATAAAGCAAACAATGTAAAAATATGTGTTTCTGTGTGTGTGTGTGTGTGTGTCTGTATGTACATACAGATGCAAATATACATATACTTTAGGTATATATGTACAGTGTTTTCATGTTTGTATATATATTGTATGTTGTGTATATATGTTGTATAACATATATATGTTGTATATATATGTCTAATATGAATGTGGTATATCTATACAGTGGAATATTATTCATCAATTCAAAAGAATAAAGTTCTCAAAAGAAGAAAAAGAACAGGCCAATAGGGATATAAACAATTTTCAACATCCCTAATCATCAGGGAAATGCAAATTAAAATCACAATTCACAATGAGATATCACCTCATACTTATTATAATGGTTATTATTAGAAAGACAAAAGATAATGTGTTAGTGAAGATGTAGAGAAAAAGGAACCCTTTTACATTGCTGGTGGGAATGTAAATGAATACAGCTATTACGAAAAAAAGTAAGGAGGTTCCTCAGGCAATCAAAAATAGAACTACCATATGATCTAGCAATCCTACTACTGAGTATAGATCTAAAGGATATGAAATCAGTAGTCAGACATCTGCATTCTCATGTTCATTGCAGTATTATTCATAATAGCTAAGATATGGAAACTATGTCTATAAGTGGGCAAATAGATAAAGAAAATGGGGCATATATGTATAAAATGTAATACTACATACCCTTTAAAAATGAAATTCTGTCATTTGCAAAAATATGGATGAACCTGGAGGACATTAAGTGAAATAAGCCAGTCATTGAGAGACAAATATTGCATGATCTCACTTACGTGTGGAATCTAAAAAAGTCAAACTCATGGAAACAGAGAGCAAAGTGGTGATTACCAGAGGTCGAGGGTAGAGAGATTAGGGAAATGTTGGTCAAAGGACACAAAATTTCAATTAGACAGGAGTAATAAGTTCAAGAGATCTATTGTATATCATCTTGATTACTGTTAATAGCAATGTATTGTATGCTAGAAAATTGCTAAGAGAGTAGATTTTAAATTTTCTCATAATAAAAAAATAAGGATAGGAAGTAATGCATGTATGTTAAATAGCTTGAGATTTGGCCATTCTACAATGTATACATGTATCAAAACATCATGTTGTACACCATAAACACAATTTTTACTTGTCAATTAAAAATTTAATTAAAAATAAAATAAAAACTCTTGTTAAAAAGAAATCAATCTTATCTTTTTCCATTCAACTATTCCACTACCCTAAAATGTAAAAAAAGAATGAAATACTGAAACATGCTACAACATGGATGGACTTTGAAAACCTTATGCAAAGTGAAAGAAGCCAGACAGCGTCCACATACTGTATAGCTCCATTTATATGAAATGTCCAGAATAAGCAAGTTTATAGAGACAGGAAGTGGATCACTGGTTGCCAGGGTCTGCAGAGAGGGGAGAGAAAGGATAATGACTACTAATGGATAATGGGGTTTATTTGAGGTGGAAATATTCTGAAAGTAGAATTGCATATCTACTTAAATATCCTGAAAGTTTCTGAATTGTGTACTATAAAAGATTAATTATATATTTTGAGAATTATTGATCCATGACAATAAATAAATTATAGAACTGTAAGGATAAATTGACAAATCCACAATTGTAAAAGGAAATTCTATGTCACTTTCCTTAGAAATTGACTAGTTAGGAAGACAAATGATAGGTAAGAATGAGGAGGATTGCAATCGCATAATAAACAAAATTGACCTGATAGATTTCTGTTTAACTTTGTGCCCCTCACAATAGAGAATGTATATTTTTTCAAATACATACAGATTCATTCACAATGATTAACCATGTATTAGCATAAATAAGAAATATCCACAGTTTTCAATAGCTTTCCATATACGTGACATTCACTGACCACAATACAGTAAAATTGTAAAATTTACTGCATTAGCTACAAATTAATATTTTAGAAAGTATCTGTACCCTGGAAAAAAATTTCCAAATAACTCTTGGGTTCAAGAAACAAAATAAGTTGCAAAATATTTACGACTAAACAGCAGCAAAAACATGGTATGCATATCAAATCGTATGAGATGCATCCAAAGAAAGACTCAAAGGAAAATTTAAAGTCTTAAATATAGTATTTTAGAAAATAAGAAATAATGAACTGAAATTGATTAAGCTTTAAAGTTAAAAAAGGAGCCAATAAAGATAAGAGAAGATATTAAGAAAACAGAAAGCAAATAAAAACAGCAAAGATAATCACAAAATAAAATCTCATTATTTGAAAATACTCATAGGAAAACATAAAGATAGACATTGACAAGTATCAAGGAAAAGAGACACCCAAATAACAAGATAAGGAACAACAACGAATCATACACAGAGGAATAAAATATAAGAAGAAACACCAGTAAATGTGAATATTCCAATGAAATGGACACTTTCCAGGAAAACACGAGTCGCTAAAATTGGCCCAGTAGGTTACTTAAATAGATGAAAACCATAAAGGAAATAAAAATGTTACTTATTGCTCTGTCTCTACAAAAGGCACTAAAGTGACTGCTGTGAACTGTTTAAACAATGGGCACAGTGAATTCTCATTATCCACAATAGTTTTGTTCCATAAAGTTGCTGCTAACACTGAATTAGTGAATCCTGAACCATTGTTCCTAGGGGAAATATAGAGTTAGGTTTTTGTGAGCCTCTAGCCACAACATTTTCACTAACTGATCAATGCATAACTTTATTTTCTGTGTGTTTCTGTTTAAAGGCCCTGTAATACATATTGCTGATTCATTAACATTGAGCTTATGTCCAGTAGCACTAAAACTTATGCCTGAGTAAAGGTAATTTAACACACATATTTCCTCCATAAGGCATATCACAGCCAGTTGTCTTGCTTAAGAACACTAGACAACACTTCAGCATTATACTTGAGGGCCATTTTAAACTGTAACATCACCAACGAAAATGCAAAAAACATAGCACTAAGTATACCACGAACAAGATACTTATTTATAGTATGGGATCTGAGACAAGAAGGCAGAGCATTGCCTGGTTTGACCTTAGCTGGGAACATGAACATAGAATGACAAATTTTTGGCCACTCTGCTTATGTTCACAGACTACCATCAAAGTGCTACAAATATTGATTTTGGGGTTACGGATCAATTTTAGCTGGTAGGCAAAATTACAAATACAGAGTCTATGAATAATAAAGATTGATTATAATTGCTAATTTATCTATTTGCTCCAAGACATAGGAAAATGTGAGGAATTATGCCACTTTAAATTAAGCTAAGGACCACACAAGGAAATAAAATTATAAGCCTATTCCATATTAACAAGGAATCCAAAATGTTATGTCACATATTGGCAAACTAAATCCAGCGGGAGATGAAAAGAACAAAACATTAGGAATATGTATATCTGAGGAATTCAAGGATAGTTCAAAACTGGAAAATATACTGGTATGTGTCTTTGTTCAGACTGCTATAACAAAATACCACAGACTGGATAGCTTATGTACAACAGGAATTTATTTCTCATAGTCTGGAGGCTGGAAAGTCTAAGATCAAGGTGCCAGCAGATTCAGTGTCTGCTGAGGACCTGCTTTCTGGTTCACAGATGGCACTTTCTGACTATGTCCTCACATGGTGGAAGGAGCAAGTCAACTCTTTGGGGTCTTTTAACATAAGGGCACTAATCTCAATTATGAGAGCTCCATTCTCATTATCTAATCACCCCCCAACGACAATACCTCCTAATGCCATCACATTAGTGATTAGGTTTCAACAGAGGAATTTTGGGGAGACACAATACTCAGACCATAGTAGTATGTTAATTAGCACTTTAAAAAATAGAACAGCATTACCTCAATAGCTGTAGAAAATGCATTTAATCATATTTAACATTCAATCGTGATGAAATTTCTACAAATTTCTTAGCAAACCTGGACTTAAGCCTGAGGATTAAGCAACACTTGGCCAAAAGCCTGAGGATAAAGTCAATACAGGAGGATAGCAAAGCAAGAGGACTTTCATAAAAGCAGAGCTGGGGTTTGACATGCTCTACCTGAAGTGACTCTTCTTGAAATTTCCTGGTATGTAAAATAATGTATTCTTGTGTTATATGAGCTAATTTTAGAACTGTGTTTCAGTTACTTTGTAATAAATATGAAAAGCAAGACCAAGATAGTCAATGATTTTTAGATGATATGATTATCTACCTAAAAAGTAAAAAACAAGAATCTCATCTTATGAACTATTAGAACCAAGAAGAAAGTTTAATAAGGTGGCCAGATATAGGAATGGCATATAAAAATCAATAGCTTGAATGTTATCATAAACTTGGAATACACAGATTTTTTTTATTATACTTTAAGTTCTGGGGTACATGTGCAGAGACAAGATTTTTTAAGCCAATCGCAAAAAGCAATAACAGTAAAGATGAAAATGATCAATTAGACTATAGCAAAAGACACTCTTAAGGTAGATAAAGTCTATCCTCAAAGGGAGAATATATTAGCAATGCATACAACTGACAAAGAACTCATATCTAAGATATAAAAAGAATTCTTGCAAAGCAATAAAAAGACACAAAAGAAAAATGAATGGAAAGCTTGAGGAGGCACTCCACAAATGATTTTCAAATGGTTGGTACACATTTGAAAATGTGCCTGACTTCACTAGTTTTCAGGGAAATGCAAAATGAAAGCAAAGGCTGCTATTACATTAAACGACTAAAATGAAAACGAAAAATGTACTCAGTATCACATGTTGGCAAGGGTGCAGAACTGGAACACTGTAGGTTAAGTACTAATTCTCATACACTCCTGGTGGTACTATAAATTTGTTCATCCCCTGTAGATATCTGGCAGTATATATGAAATCTATTAATAAGATATTCTGTTCCTGGATATGTAAACCAACAAAAATGCATAAATAAGTTTAAATGTATAAGACATGTTCAATAATGTTCATACAAGTACCATCCAATCCCCATAAAATAGCATAGATAACTAAATTGTGGTATATTAGCAAAATAAAATACAATTCAGCATTAAGAATACATAAATGCCAACTTTATACAATAAGGATGAATCTTGAAAACAGAATGTGGGATGAAAGAAGCCAGACACTAAAGATTTTGTAGTGTATGAGTTTATTTATAGGAAATTTAGAGCAGGTGAAATTATTGCATGGTGCTAGAAGTTAAGAAAGAAGTTACCGTTGGGGTGAAGGCAGTGGTGGGAAGAGAATACGAGGGAGGCATCTTTTCTTCACCTGGTTGCTAGTTGCAGGTATGAATTGAGCTTGTGAGACTTTATTGAGCTACAAAGTTTTCTGCAGACAAACTTTTTCTTCAGTAAGATTATCTTCCAAAAGACTAAAAAATCAAGAATTTTCCTGTGCATGATCAATAACCAGCTGGTAAAAATATTAGAAGAAAATATTCCACTCAAAATAGCAATAAATAGGACAACGTACCTAGGAACAAAACATTTTATAGACAACTTTGGAAATAATAAAGACATTTTTAGTAAATAAATGTATACAGGCTGACATTCCTCATCTGAAAATCTGAAATCCAAAATGCTCCAAAATTCAAAACTTTTTGAGCACCAACATGATGCTACAAGTAGAACATTTCGCACCTGACCTCATGTGATGGGTGGCAGTCAACGCATAGTTTGTTTCTTGTCCCCAAGGGAAAAAAGACCTTCCCAGCCCTCTTCAGCTGTGATACAGCTTTTTATGCACAGGCCCAGATTCCCCCCATGTAAGCACGCCTACAAAGGCTGATAAAATGGCTCATGTGCAGTCCAGACATATCAATGGTAGGTTCCCCATGGTGACCAGATGGGTCCAAGACCTACATGCATTAGTCACTGTGGGTTCTTTTGCTTATTCTCTGCTCTGCTCTGTGGTATAAGGGTAAAAGAATGGTGTTGGAATGACCACTATATATATAACCTGAAGAAACAGATGGATAAACTGTTGAAGTTCTACACTGAAAGTGATAAACAGGATTTAATGAAAAATGGGAAAACACTGCATAAAGCTAAAAAGGAAGATCTCAATTGTGTATTGAAAGAATGAATCCACAGTATCATATTGAACACATGCTACTTAATGGGATACTGATCATAAAACAAGCAAAGCTCTATCATGATGAACTGAAAATTAAAGGGAACTGTGAATATTCGATAGGCTGCAGAAATGTAAGGAAAGATATGACATTAGGTTTTTAAAGATTTGTGGTGATAAGGCATCTGCTGATCACAAAGTAGCAAATTTATTGATGAGTTTGCCAAAGTCATCGCTGATGAAAATATCATGCCAGACCAAGTCTATGATACTAATGAAACATCACTGTTTTGGTGTTATTGCCCCATAAATCCACTCACTAAAACTGATGAGACAGCTACAGGGATTAAGAATGTCAAGGACAGAATAACTGTGCTGGGATGTGCTAATGCAGCAGGCACCCATAAGTGTAAACTCGTTGTAGGCAAAAGCTTGCATCCTGTTTTCAAGGAGTGAATTTCTTATCAGTCCATGTTATGCTAACAAAAATGCATGGATCACCAGGGACATCTTTTCTCGTTGGTTTCACAAACATTTTGTACTAGCAGCTCATGCTCACTGTAGGGAAGCTGGACTGCACGTCAACTGCAAGATTTTGTTATTCTTTGACAACTGTTCTGCTCATCCTTCAGCCAAAATCTCATTAAAAATAATGTTTATACCATGCACTTTCTCCAAAATGTGACGCATTAGTTCAGCCATGTGACTCGGTATCCTTACATCAATGAAGAGTAAATAGTAAAACACCTTCTTTAACAGCATGCTAGCAACAGTGAACGTTGGTGTAGAAGGATTGTGAAAGGAGTTTGGCATGAAGGATGTTGTATACATTGTGGCTAACGCTTGGAACACAATGGCTAAAGACACAGCTGTGCATGCCTGGCACAACCTCTTGCTTGCAATTAGGTTCAGTGATAATGATGAACAAGATGGTAACTTTGAAAGCTTTCATACATCAAGTGAGAAAAAATGATGTCTATCCTCCCTACATGAGCAAAAAATATACCTTCGGAGTCCATCAATAAGTTGGAGGAAGTGGATATCAAAGCAGTTTTTAGCCTTGATAATGAGGCTTTAGTTGTTCATTCATTGACTGCTGGTGAAATGGCAGAAATGGTTCTGAATCAAGGTGATCATGATAATAGTAATGATGAAGGTGATGTTAACACTGTAGGAAAAAGTGCCTGTAGATAACATGGTGAAAAGTGTGATGAGCATATTGAAGGACTAGAGCAGTGTGCATTCATAATAGAACAAGAAATCATGTCAGTTTATAAAATCAAAGAGAGACTTCTAAGACAAAAACCGTTGTTAATGAGGCAGATGACTCTGGAGGAAACATTTTTAAAAGCCATCCAGCAGAATGCCTCCTCATCCCTAGAGGACCCACTTCCTGGTCCCTCAACTGCTTCTGATGTTTCTTCTCATCTAAAAAATAAAATACAGTGTACAGTAACCTTTTAATCGAAACACAGCATTGTAGGTAGAGAGTGAAAGCCTGCCATTGTTTGTTGTTGCTCTTATTTAACAGCTGACACAGGTATTCAGATGATGCTACTGTGCTGCTTAGTTACTCTGAACACTTTATTTTTTCACTGTATTAATGGTATGTCATTTTTTTTACTATTGTGTACTTATGTGTAAATAAGTGTAAGAAAATGATTGCTTATCAATAGCATATAAAATTCGAAGTCAGGGTTGATGGTGATGCCAAAGACCTGCAGATTGTCCACAGGGGTGGCTAAGATAATGACACCTTTGCTTTCTGATTATTCAATATACACACTTTGTTGTATGCACAAAATCATTAAAATATTGAATAAAATTTCCTTCAGCTATGTGTATACAGTGTATATGAAACAAAATGAATTTTGTGTTTAGACTTGAGTCCCACTGCCAAGATATCTCACATATGCAAATATTCCAAAATCAAAAAATCTGAAATCTGAAACATTTCTGGTCCCATGCATTTCAGATAAGAAGTACTCAACCTGTATGGAATGTTCATGAATGAGAAAAATCTCTGTAATTCACAGCCCAGCCATGCCTGCAGAAACTTGGCTGCAAGTGTGGATAACCCTTCAGTTGTTCCCTCCAGCATGGACAGTTTGGAGACTAACAAGAGATTAATGCCATCCCTGAGGGTCTGAACAGCTCAGATTGTTGAAGAATCTCACATTTATTGGAGAATTGCAAGAAGAACAGGAAATATATGGGTATTGCCTGGCATTCTACTTGATAAGAAATAGAAGGAAATTGAAACTCTCTGACTAATGTCTGTGTTCTGACGTGTAATTTCCATTTTACTGCATTTATTAAAAGGAATCAATGTACATGTAGTTCAGAAAAAAGAAACAGCTCTAATTTTGGCATCTACCCAAATATAAGACTATGCCCTGCTAGATATCAAGACAGAATATAAAACTCTGGCAGTTAAAACAGTGTGGAATCATCACAGGAATTGATAAATTAACCAATGGAATGAAATAGAGAATTGAGAAACAGACCCACATAATAGCCCCCAAACTTATGCTGGTGGAATTATTTACATATTAACTTCTCATAAATTCAATATTATTGACTAAATAAGGTATGACATTATTATGTGTCATGCACACTCTTTCTACTCTTACTCTCTGATTTCTGGAATTAGAATAATAGGGTTCAACAGAAGGAAAAATATACTCAGTACTACACTCCCTCATAAATATTCAACTTATGTTGAACAAAATATTCATTGTCCCCCGAAACTATTTTGAATAAAATATTTATTGTCCCCCAAAACTATATTCCAGTGTTTGGTGGCAACAATTATTTTTTCTATTGGCCTGTGTTACTTAAAAAAAATCTAATATCACATATGGTTTCTTAAAAAGATAATGGAAGTTAATCTTATTAAAAAACTGTATTTATGGTAGAAACTGAGATGAGTGAATACTGATGGGTGAAGCACTAAAGAGCTATTAGTCTGAAGGTGAAGAAATGACAGTGTCACCTCATGAAGAAGCTTCTGTGATTTTGCTACTGGTCTTGTCAGCTGACACCACACGGCCATTCAAAGGGCCTACACTTTGGCCTAATCACTAGATTCTGCTACTATTGTCTGTTTGGATTTCTTGCTCTGCAGGGAATCATTAGAAACATAAATTCACAAAATTCATTGAGTCTAATACATGTAAGGCAATGGGATATGTTAGAAAATGTTACTGACTGTGAAAATGTCCACAGCCTAATGAAAGAGGATAGAAACAAACAAAAGATTGTAGTCAGGTGGCTCTTCTTACAATAGTGCAAGTCAGAAGTATCCTTTGGAATTCTGAGAAAGCCAGATCATTTTTCTTGAGATTTTTCAGGGCCCCACCTGTGGGAGGAAATCTGAAATTTCTCTCTAGGTAGTTCTGGGACATTGCAAATTGTCATGTTTTTCATTCTTGAATTTGATATGCAATGTCATGTTACTGTTTGTCATAAAACAGATCTAAATTATAGTCAGCACACTTAAATGTTTCTTTCTTCGGATGGATCTGGAGGCCATTATCCTTAGCAAACTAACGCAGGAACTGAAAACCAAATACTGCATATTCTCACTTATAAGTGGGAGCTAAATGATAGGAACACATGGATACACAGAGGGGAACAACACACACTGGGGCCTTTTGGAGGGTGGAGGGTGGGAGGAAGGAGAGGATCAGGAGAAATAACTAATGGGTTTTACGCTTAATACCTGCGTGATGAAATAATCTGCAAAACAAACCCCATGACACACGTTTACCCATGTAACAAACCTGCACTTGTACCCCTGAACTTAAAATAAAAGTTTTAAAAAGTTCCTTCTTGTGGTCAAAGAAGCAGGAATAATTTACATACAAAAATGGGGAAGGCTCATCCCTTAGCTAAATACCAAGGAAAACTAGAAAACGCAGCACAGTGGTAGCTGAGGTCCTATTCTCTGAGAACAAAGCTAGTGAGAAACAGGATGCAGGGTTCAGAAATGTCAGGGATCATGCAGAACTGAATTTCTTCTCAGAAATTTAAGGTGTTTTGCAAACATAGACTAATCCTCATGTTATTCTTGTGTGTGTGTTTTAAATTGGATTTTTTTAAACTTGCCTATAGAGTAGCATCTTATATTACAGAAAATAACAGAAAGAGTGCTGTCAGTGTCCCTGTTCTTGGCTCTGTTCTCAAGCTTAATTCTTTCATAAAGAGGATCCATATTTGGTAATAATGTCAGAAATAAAAAAAAAAGAAAGAGGCCTTCTCTTGCTTTTCCATTGCCATTTATGTCCATACTTTATGATTTGATTTACATTTTATGACTTGAGTTTTTCCCTTACTAAATTTACAGGGACTTTGAGATGATAAAACTTTCCTTATATCAGAATAAAGACAAGGCTTCAGAGAGAAAATATATTTGAATATTTCATTCCCATAACACTTTAATCCTTGCAGCTAATCTAATACAACCGGATTTCCAACAATGTAAAAAGAAAGTAAGCACTGCTGAGAGCCCTAAAGAGCTCCAGGTTGCCAAAGAGGGGAAATTTGTTTCTTTTTCTCAGAGGATCAATCATCCTGAAATGGCTGCTCCAAATACTGGTAGTGAAATAATCATTCACCTGAAATATTGCTTCTTAATCCTATGGTATGTTTACTTTCTCCTTGAAGCCTGTTATCCAGCTGTAAATCACATCAAAGAGCTATTAGGGCAGTAGCTAAATATTCTGATTGAAAAATTCTTCAAAAGCTTACATTATATAATAATTTTATTGAAATTTCCTGGTTTTAAGTAGTCTCTATTTCATTTTTTCATCTGCTTGTTTCAATGACTTTATATTTTAAAAAATTACAAGAGAATCCTATCAAAATCCACAGGTCCAATTATTTTCCCATAACAGCACCTATTTATTTTTCATTACATTTTATTTTTTAAAATTTCATTTAAAATGTACTTAAGTAATGCATATCCACTGGGGAAAATTAGAAAATACAGAAAAACAGGAAGAAAAAAGTAAGTACAATATCTGAAATGATCAATTAAACATAACCAAAATGGACTTCCACTGTGTAACTGTTTAGATGTTCTTCTGTTTGTGTGAATACATGTGTTGGAGGCATTTTAAATAAATCCTTCTGTACATACCTATATTTTGCAGCTGGCCCTTTTCTTTGTAAACTTGACGTAATGTCAACATTAAAAAAATTACATATATTTTCAGTTTATTATTTATTTATTTATTTATTTTAGAGACAGGGTCTTGCTATGTTGCCTGGGCTGGTCTTAAAATCCCATGCTCAAGCAATCTGCCCACCTCAGCTTGCCAAAGTGCTGGGATTATAGGCATGAGCCACTGCACTGGGACAACATTTTTCTATATCAATGCATATACTTGCATATAAGTTTTAGTGGTTATATTTAATCCATTAGAGTCCTTGGATCATGTTTTCATTCTCATTCATATCAAAGTATTTTCTAATTTCCCATTGTACTTGTAGTTGTTAAGATTGTGTTAATTTCCATATGCTTGTGAACTCTCATTTCCTTCTATTATTGATTTCTAATTTTATTCCATTGTGGTCACGGAAGATAATTTGTATAATTTCCTTTTTTTTTTTTTTTTTAAACATGGAGTCTTGCTCTGTCACACAGGCTGGAGCGCAGTGGTGCAATCTTGGCTCACTGCAAACTCCGCCTCCTGGGTTCAAGTGATCCTCCACCTCAGCCTCTCAAGTAGCTGGAATTATAGGTGTGCACCACCACACCTGGCTAATTTTCATATTTTTAGTAGAGACAGGTTTTCACCATGTTGGCCAGGCTGGTCTTGAACTCCTGACCTCAAGCGGTCCACCTGCCTCAGCCTCCCAAAGTGCTGGGATTACAGGTGTGAGCCACCGCACCCAGCCTATAATTTCAATCTTTTAAAATCTGTTAATATGCATTTTGCAGCCTAACATATGGTCTATCCTGGAGAATGTTGTATGTGCATATGTGTTGTTGTGTGGAATGTTCTGTATATGTCTATTAGGTCTAGTTGGTTTATAGTGTTCTTCCAATCCTTTATATCCCTATTAATCTTCTGGCTAGTTGTTTCACCCACTCTTGAAAGTGGGGAATTGAAGTCTCCAACTATTAGTATTATTTCCTATTTCTCCCTCCAATTATGTCAATTTTTGCTTAATATATCTTGGGGCTCTGTAGTTGGGTGGGTATAAATTTATAATTGTTATATCTTCTTGATATATTGACATTGTCTGTATATAATATCCTTCTTTTTCTCTTGTAACAATTTTGACCTAAAATCAGTTTATCTGACATTAATATAAGAAGTCCCACTGTCTTTTGGCTACTGTTTGCAAGGAATATATTTCTTCCATCCTTTCACTTTCAACCTTTGTTCCTTTGAATCTAATGTGAGTATTTTGTAGACAGTACAAGTTGGGTCAGTTTTTTTAAATCCCTTCTGCCAATCTCTGTCTCTTAATTGGAGAGTTTAATCAATTTACATTTAAAATAATGGATGATAAGGAAAGATCTACTTCTGCCATTTTGCTACTTGTCTTCTACATGTCTTATATCTTTTTTGTTCCTCAATTCCTCTATGACTGCCTACATTTGTGTTTAGCTGATTTTTTTCTAGTGCACTGTTTTGATTTTACTTTTACTTTTCTTTATCTTTAAACAAATATTTTCTTAGTGGTTACCCTAGGGATTACAATTATATCTTACATGTATAACAACATAGTTTTAATTAATATCAAGTGAGCTTCAATTGGAAAAAGAACTCTCCTATATACTTCTGTCCCTTACCCTTTGTCTTGTTACCATCACAGATTACATCTTTATACATAGTATGTTTATGAACATAGATTTATAATTTTTTTATGCATTTTTAAGTCACATAAAAAAGGAGTTACAAACCAAAAATACAATAGTACTGGCTCTTATATTTACATATTTAATTATTTTTACTAGTGTTCTTTATATATTTGTATGGCTTCAAGTTACTATCTAGTGCCCTTCATTTCAGCCTGAAGGACTCATTTTAGATTTTCTTGTAGGGCAGGTCTATAAGCAGAGTGATGAATTCCTTCAGCTTTTATCTGGAAATGCCCTAATATATCCTTCACTTTTGAAGGATGGTTTTTCCAAATATGGCTCTCTTAGCTGATAGTCTTTTTTTTTTCTTTCAGCACTTTAAACATCTCATTCCACTGCCTTCTGGCCTCCATGGTTTCTGATGAGATACCAGTTGTTGATCCTATTGAGGATCCCCAGTACATAACAAATTGCTTGCCTCTTAATGCTTTAAAAAACACTCTTCGTCTTTGAACAGTTTGATTATAATGTATCTAACTGTGAAACTCTTTGAGTTTATTCTATTTAGAGTTTGTTCAGCTACTTGGAGGTACAGATCTATGTCTTTCATCAAATTTGGGACATTTTTAGCCATTATTTTAAAAAATATTATTTTTGTTCCTTTCTCCCCTTACCTCTGGTCTATCATTATACTTATGTTGGTAAGCTTGATAGTGTCACATGGCACTCTGAGGTGCTGTTCATTTTTCCATGTTCCTTTTTTTCCCTTGCTCACCAACTGAATACTTTCCATTAACTTACTTTCAAATTTACTGATTTTTCTTTTGCTTGCTCAGATCTACTACTGAGTCCCTCTAGTGAATTTTTCCTTTCAGTTATTGTACTTTTCATCTCCAGAATTTCCATTTGGTTCCTTTTTATAAGCTCTATCTCCTTATTGATATTCTATGTTTATTGAGAATTAGTCTCAATTTTTGTTCGTTCTTAGTCCATGGCTTTCTTTAACTCTTTGGGCATATTTAAGACAATTGTTTTAAAAGCTTTGTGTATTAAGTCCAACAGCTGGGCTTCCTCAGGGATAGTTTCTGTTAATTTCTTTTGTTCCTGTGAATGGGCCATACTTTCTTGTTTCTTTGCATGCCTCATAATTTCAAACAAAAAAACAGGGCATTTCGAATATTATAATATGGGAAATCTAGAAATCAGACTCTCCCCCTTTCCCAGGGTTTCTTGTTGCTACTTGTGGTGGGTTATAGTTATTTGTTTAGTCAATTTTCTAAACTATGTTTGTAAAGACTATATTCTTTGTCATGTGTGGTCTCTAAAATCTCTATTCTATTAACTTAGTGGTTAGCTAGTGATTTGATAGAGATTTCCTTAAACACTTGGAATCACACACACAAACACAAAACAAACACACAAATGAAGTCTTCTAGTCTTTTGGAACTGAGCTCTGTGTGTATTTGTGTTTATGTTAGTGCACACTTTAACTATTCAGCTGGAAAGTTTACAACTCTGCCTTTGCCTTCATTTCCTGCCTATGTGGAACTTGAAGTTCAGCCAGAGGTAAAAGCTTAGGATGTTCTCAGATATATTAGGAGTATGTGCCCATCCTGGGCATGTGTATGACTAAATTTCCATAATTTTAAAAACCTTTTTGAAGCCTTTATACTCCAAAACATCTCACTACCCAGCTTTTCTTTCCAGCTTTTCAGTGTGTCTATTGTTTACCCCAACTGATCTCCTTTGCCCTAAGTGACAGTAGCTGTTCAGTTTCATAGCCATTTCTCAACCCTGAGAGAGTTCCAAGTTAAGCAAAATAGAGGCATGCTTTCTGTGTTAGTGTTTCAGGGAGCCACTTAATAGGTCAAAACTGACAATGACAGTTATTTGAAAACAAAATTCACTTCGCTCCCACCATCACGAGGAACAGACATCAGGAATTGGATTGCTATCTTCAGTGCCATTGCACTAGAGGGGGTGGAAACAAAGGTAAGTTAAAATGCCACAAAGCTCTCTTACCAGGTTTTAGTTACCCCTTTTTTGGTTAAGCATTTGCTTGGTTGCTTTAAGTCTGATAATTTTTCAGAGTTCTGACAAAGTTGATTCTGACAGTGTTTTCTAGTCTTTTCGGGGTTTCTATTGAGGGATGGGCCCTTCAAGTTTCCTACTACCATTTTTGCTGGCATTCTTTTCATTAAAAAAAAAAAAAATCATCTCTCACATAAGCTAGGCACAGAAAGACAAATAGCACATGTGCTCACTTAAACATGGAATCTAAGACAATCAGACTCAAATAAGCAGAGAGTAGGATGGTGGCTACCAGAGGCTGGGAGGGTGGGAGAGAAGGGAAGATGATGGTGAAAGGGCAGAAAGCCTCAAATAGGACTAATAAGGATTTTTTTCCTTTGAGATATATTGCACAGCATGCTGAATGTCGTAAAACATGATGTATTATACATTCCAAAATCACTAAGAGAGTAAATTTTAAATGTTGTCACCACAAAAAAATAAACATTTCAGGTGATAGATATGTTAATTAGTTTTATTCAATTATTCCACATTTATTCATAAATCATAACATTACTTTGTAGTCCATAAATATATACATCTATAATTTTTCAGTTTAAAATTTGAAAAGTAAAAATTAATAATAATAAAAGGTCATCTCCCATTATATCTTATTTCAACTTTATTTAACAAATATCACATTTGTGGATATTTATGGTCCTTTAAATTTGGGAGCCATTATAAATAACATTATGGTGAACATCTTTTATAGCCAGAATTTATATAGGTTAATTTCCTGAGACAATTTCTAGACAAAGAATAAAAGGATGTATGTTTAGAGTTTTATGGATGACAACTTTAGCAGACAGGAAAAAATATCGCACAACCATGATAATTAGTATATCAAGAGTTAAATCTTACAACTATTTGGGCTTTATAATGAGCCACTTGAATGCATTAAAAGTGTTAATTCAATTGCAACTTGTTTGGCTCTTCCTCAAAAATAGCCAGTTTTTGAACTTGAGTTAGTGTACATGAGTAAGCCCTTTAGTGCTCCAGTTGGTATGCAGGCTGAAGTTCTCCACTAATCACCAAAGGCCCCCAGTGCATTAAAGACAAGACAGGGAATAAACCTCAATTCTTTTGACTTGGGGTTGGGGGCGCTCTGTCCATTAGTTCCATTGGTCTGTGTGCCTATTTCTAAGCATAAAGTGGTGAAAGGACAGCCTATTCAACAAATGGTGCTGGGATAATTGGCAAGCCACATGTAGAAGAATGAAACTGGATCTTCATCTCTCACTGTATGCACAAATCAACTCAGGATGGATCAAAGACTTAAATCTAAGACCAGAACCATAAAAATTCTAGAAGATAGCATGGGAAAAACTCTTCTAGAAATTGGCTTAGGCAAAGAGTTTATGACCAAGAACCCAAAAGCAAATGCAATAAAAACAAACATAAGCAGATGGGACTTAATTAAACTAAAAAGCTTCTGCACAGCAAAAGAAATAAGCAACAGAGTAAACAGAAAACCCACAGAGTAGGAGAAAATTTTTGCAAATTATGCATCCAACAAAGGACTAATATCCATAATCTGCAAGGAACTCAAACAGATATGCAAGAAAAAAGAAATAATTCCCATATATAAAAAGTGGTCAAAGGACATGAATGGAAAATTCTCAAAAGAAGATATACAAATGGCTAACAAACACATGAAAAAATGCTCAACATCACTAATTACTAGGGAAATGCAAATCAAAACCACAATGCGATACCACCTTGCTCCTGCAAGAATGACCATAATTAAAAAATAAAAATAATAACAGATGTTGGCATGGATGTGGTGCAAAGGGAACACTTTTACACTGCTGGTGGGAATGTCAACTAGTACAACCATGATGAAAACAGTATACAGATTTCTTAAAGAACTCAAAGTAGATCTAGCATTTGATCCAGCAATCCCATTACTAGGCATCTACCCAGAGGAAAAGAAGTCATTATATGAAAAAGACACTTGCACATGCATGTTTATAGCAGTGTGATTCTCCATTTCAAAAATATGGAACCAGCGCAAATGCCCATCAATCAATGAGTGCATAAAGAAAATGTGGTATGTATATACTGTGGAATACTACTCAGCCATAAAAAGGAATTAAATAATGGCATTCTTAGCAACCTGGATGGAATTGGAGACCATTATTTTAACTGAAGTAACTCAGGAATGGAAAACCAAACAGCATATGTTCTCACTTGTAAGTGGGAGCTAAGCTATGAGGATTCAAAGGCATAAGAATTATGAACTTTGAGGACTCAAGGGGAAGGATGGGAGGGGGATGAGGGATAAAAGACTAGACATTGTGTACAGTGTACACTGCTTGGGTGATGGGTGCACCAAAATTTCAGAAATTACCACTAAAGAACTTATCCATGTAATGAAACACCACCTGTTCCCCCAAAACTACTGAAATTTTTAAAAAGTTTTAAAAAATTAAAATGAGACAAAGCATAGGATGAAACTGTGTTTATAAACAATTCCATCTCTGTATAATTTGTTCTTGAACTATTAATACAGTGACTATAGTAGACCTGTAATAGGTATTCAATAGATTTGGCAAATTCCTCTTTCTCTCCTAGCAGCCCTTCCCTGAGTCTCTCCAACCTCAATTACATAAGCCTCATACCTAATTCTGTTTATAAAGCAAAACCATTGTTGTCAGTCACATATTATCCTACAATTAGTAACTCTGGTCATACAGTAATCTACCTCTTTTTATTATACACAGCTATTTATATTTTACTCCTCCCTCTTTGTTGTTGCTTGACCAGCCACAAACCCAATTTGGATCAGAAGACTCATTCCGATGTGCTTGAATTGTGACACTAAGATCCATTAGATTCTTCCATTTTCTTATTTTAACATGACATAATTTACCTCTTAATTGATTCTAACAAGTTGGAAAATATTTGTAACTAGGAAGTCAAAGTAGAATAAAAATGTATTCCTTTCTTCTAAGTGTTTGGTGGGATCTGGGATTTTACGTCTTACTTCTAGTCAAAATCCCCTTAAAGCCAATGGGAATTCTGCACATGGGGTGAGATCAGATGGGCTGGCAAATATTACCAAAGAGAGACTTTTATCTGCTGGATATATAAAAACCTTCTGCAAACCCACAAAAGTCCTTCTAACCCGGGATATAGTGTGCTTCTGTTCAACTTCAAAATGCTGTGAACCAAAGTATTTCAAGACCAACTTTCAAATTCCAGAAAAGGGTTAAGGTCTAGGATTGTTCCGGTGTTGTTGTTGTTGTTTCTTTTGGTTCATTTCATTTTAGTTTTTAAGTAGCAGTTAAAGCATGAATTTCCTGTTATTTTTCCTTAAAGAGAACTAATGTGGAGACAAATTCCAAAGTAGGAATAGGAAATGACTACCAGTTTAGTTGAGGTATGACTAGCACTGTTTGCATCCTTTGCTCCACTTCTCCTGACTCTCATTTGACCCTTAGCATCAAGCTCAAATTATTTTTTTCAAGGGCTCTCTGTATGAAAATGAATGGTTATGTCTCCCAAGAGAAGGAAGGCACAATTTACCAAACAGCAAACACTCTATTCCTATTTATTCATCCATTCATTATTTATGAATTGCCCTATATACATCAGGAACTGGGCTGCATGATGATGGAAGAGGTGTGTGCTATTTTCAGAGAATGAATGTCATATCAGCATTTCAGGGCCGGTGTGCTGTTTCTTCCAGACACCGTGGAAATATCCAAGTCTATGTCTAAACTTGTATACTGTTACAAGTAAATTCAATGAAAATAATAAGACACAAATCTTCTGAACTCATTCAGACTGTGCCCTGCATAACTGTTGAAACTTATTTTAGTTTTTCACTTTTCGTCAAGTATTTGGGAAAGAGTTACCTCAGCTTCAGTCTGAAATGTGGAAGCTGAGTGGCTTAGATGTGCTGATTGAGAATGAAATAATCTTACTATTTTGCAAAAATCTCTCCTATTAGATCAAGTGTTCCAGCAAGTAATTACTCAATGAAATGTGTACTTACTGATAATTATTCTAGATAACTATTTTTAAGGGTTTACAGTTTCTTCCTTTTATTCTTCAATTTCTGGCAGGAGTACCACAGTTTTCAAGGAAGGCTTGTAGAATCACAGCTTAACCAGAAAGGAAGCACTACAAGTCCTCCCAGGAAAAAATATTTTTGCAGATCCAGGGAATTTCAAAATTTGGCTCTTTGCATTTGTACCAAAATCTTATAGAGATTTTATTGGAATTGAGTTTCTAAAACCTTGGGTGGCTCATTCATCTTCAATAATAACATTAAGAGTTACTGAATGGGTTTGCCAGAAGTGGTGGGAAGAAGTTGCCCACAATTTGGTTCAGCATTTTTGGAGTGAACAAAATGTCAAGTTAGAAAAATTGTCAGTTATGAAGTTGCAGCATGCTTTTTCTCCACAAATTAAGCCCAGTGTGGCATTTTATATAAGCTGCATTTCAGGAAATAAGGAGATGGCATCTTTTATCTCTAACTAGGTTCTGGAATTAATTTGCGCTTTTTCACTTGCATCAATATATTTGTCCTCCAATGGCATATGTTTCATCAGGGCAACCATGTGGAAAACTTAGACACAAAGAAGGATTTGTTTCTTGCAAGAGCAATGTGAATAGAGTATTAATGTAATTTTGATGCCAGATAAAGTACTTTGTGATAGCAGAGACATAATAATGAAGAGACTTACAGAGGGCCTGGGTTTGTTGATCTTTGGATTTCTTCCATGGTAGAATAGTAAAGTTGGCTCAACCATTTCAAAAATCTGGGTATGCTGTGGATACGTTTTATTATTTTCTCCTTCCTAAATGGGGTAATTTATAGCAATTTCAGATTATAAAGATTTTATAAGGGATTTTTCATGCAGACTTGTTCCAATAGGGTAACAATAATAGCATGCAGTGGAGAGATGATCTCCACGATGAAGCTCATCAGACTTTGGGAAGCAGGATAAATCTATTGAATAATTTATAGCTACACTAAAGAGATATTATGCCTAGAAATGGGGATTTATGTGGTGATTCAGTTCTTAAGGAGACAGCACAGGAAAATAAAGATGATAGTGACAACATTTTAACATAAATGAGTTAGGTGAGGGATAATTCACACATATTTCAGGATTTTAAGAAAGTTACAATGATGGAGAAAAAAAGATCAATGGATAAAAAATCAGGAGACTGGATTCTAATGCCAGCTAAACAGTTGAGCCACCAAGGGCAAGTGACAATGGTGGGGATAATGCTTTTCCAAGTTATTTCATAGGGCAGTTGTGAGCATTTGATGTAATAATAAAGTTCCTTGAAAATTAGAAATTACCCGTCAGTTATTATTTCAGAGCAAGTTTAACAACCAGAATAACAGATGGACATATCTTGCCTAATATAAAAAAGAAATAAAGTATATCCCCAATAAAACATACGATTTGGCATTCCACTAAAATGTAAGGGGCACCACCTACTAAATCTAGAACTGTTTCCTGTGATATCTTGATTTTCATATTAAACTTCACCATTAATGAATCCTTTTATGCAATTTATGGAATCACAGCTTCAGTGTGGGTCCCTGACAGGGATGGTTGAGAGTTACTGATGGAAGGCTGAAAATGTAAACTAAAGGAAAACCCACATTTTCCTCTGTACTCTCTTTGTGAACTCAGCAGCAGGCAAATGTGATGGGGATACTTTAGTAAGATCTTCACTGTGAAACTGCCTTCTGAGAGCTGACCGGCCATGTTCACATAATGCTTTATAGACTGATTCAGACCCCTGGTTAACACAGACCTAAATGGAAGAGTACTAAAACTGAATAAGTAAAATTACCTTTAAAAAAATGCATTCTTATTAATTTCTATGAGGATCTTTCAATTCCAAGTCTTTAGGAATTTAGAGTAATCATCAATCACCAACAATGGATTCATCTAAATGTTGTCAAGACCCTAATGAGTTTACTTTAATAAGGAAAATTGCTAATTTATAATTAGCTTATTAATTTTCATTTGTATTCAAAAAGTTTGTCATCAGTCAAATACAATATCATAAAATCTTAGTTTTACTATGAATTTTCTTTTCTTTCCTTTTTAAAAAGTTTTTGGGGTACAGGGTGTATTAGTTTGTTCTCACACTGCTAATAAAGACATACCCAAGACTGGGTAATTTATAAAGAGGTTTAATTGACTCACAGTTCCATGTGGGTGGGGAGGCCTCACAATCATGCTGGAAGGCAAAGGAGGAGCAAAGTCAAGTCTTAATGGTGGGCAGGCAAGAAGGCTTTTGCAGGGAAACTCTCATTTATAAAACCATCAGATCTCGTGAGACTTATTCACTACCACAAGAACAGTATGGGGGAAACCACCTCCATGATTCAATTATCTCCACCTGGCCCTGCCCTTAACAGGTGGATTATTACAGTTCAACGTGAGATTTGGGTGAGGACACAGCCAAACTATATCACAGGGTCTCATTCCGTCACCCAGGCTGGAGTGCAATGAATGGCATAATCACAGCTCACTGCAGTCTTGACCTTCCAGGCTCAAGCAATCCTCCTACCTCAGTCTCCCAAGTAGCTGGGACTACAGATGTGTGCCACCATGCCCAGCTAATTTTAATACTTTTGGTAGAAACGAGGTTTCGCCATATTACCCAGACTTGTCTCCAACTCCTAACCTCAAGCAATCCACCCACCTCAGGCTCCCAAAGTGCTGGGATTGCGGGCATGAGCCACTACCCCTGGTCACTAAATTTTCTTAAAAACTTATATTGTTGGTCAAAGATGGACTTCTACCTAGCTTCTGCTTCCTAAGTCCCAAATAGTGGAGTTCAAAGCTTTCCTTATAATCCGGTGAACTTCAGAATATTGGAAAGTTAATGCATTATTATTTCTTATTCTTATAAAATTTGATTCCAATTTCTCTTCCCTTTCAATTTATAAGGAGAATTACTTAAGAACCAAGAAAAAATTGTTTTGACAATACAGAGCCCAACAGGAAGCTCTGTAAGTATCTAAAGAAACCTCACTCCTCAAATATTGCCAACTTGTTTTTTTGCAGATGTGAGAAATTTAGATAGTTTTAACTAGCTCAATTTCCTTACCCCTTGACATTTAGATCTCTCACTGTCAAAAATAAAATGTAATAAAAATAAAAAATAATTTTAAACAGCAGGAAAAGGGAAATAATGAATCATCAGCTGGGGATGGAAAAGTTTAGTTGTTTATACTGCTGAAGCCGCTGTACTTTTCATTTTTCTTGAATAGTTAGGTGGGGACAATAGACTGAAAGACTTTTGTGAGTCAATATTCTAGGCTCTATTTTTGTTTCCGTGTTCTTGCATCTAGGTGAATTTCCCCATCAACCAAATACTGAGATTTTGAGTGTATTGTTAAGTGAATGTTTATATAGGCTTAAGATTCTTGGATTAAAGGTGCTATTTAAAAAAGAATATTAATGTTATTACTCATGAAAAATAGTCTTAGTGCTTATTTTGGCAGGGACTGGCAACCTTCATATTGGCTAGCAAAAAAAAAAGTCAACACAAATTCATCAAGCACATTTCTCTGCACTAGAAACTAATGACATAAGAGCTATTAGGCTTGGAATTAAGAATACTTCCTTTAGAAACTAATAATCAAATATGAACAACCTTTCTCATGAAAAAATACAAATAATTTATCTACTCGATTAAGTTTTGGGTAAAATACTGGGCACAAGTAGACACTTAATAGACTTGTTGTTTGACTTTTCTCTCTAATACCTGAACTAATTCTATCCTTTATCCAACCCACCTGAAGCAGAGTAGATTACCCAGGAAGGGTCTTTATAAATAATTTTTATTTCTGTGTTCTGAGAGCCACATTTCCTTAGAGAGAAATTCACAGAGAATGGCCATGTATCAGCAAACTACATTTTTCAAAGCATTTTCAGAGATGAGGGTGTGAGGGTGGGTTATCAAGGATAAAGTTAGAATTTCTGTCACCCACATTTTCAATTAGGATGCCTTCAGCTGCAGTTAACAGAAAACGTCTATTAAACAGGTTAAAATAATTATTTCCCAAAGACACAGTTTCTCAGGGCTCTGTCTCTACCTCTCTGACACCCACTTTGGGTCTACAATGCTTTCTGGTCAGGTTCATTCTCAGGCAGACATCAGGATGGCTGTAGCAGTTCTGGGCATCACACCCAGATATAACTGTGTCTAGAGAAAGAAAAGGGGCCATGTCTTCCTTGTTAACTTTTTAGGAGCAAGGAAATCTTTCCCATAATTCCCAACCCCACCTAGCAGACCTTCCTTAATGGATCATTGGTTACAATCAGATCACATGCTTTTCCTAAACCAGGCACTGGCAGGGTGAACGGGATTAGCAGGATTGGTAGACTAATTGGATAAGGAGGAAATTATGTTGGGAGACCTCCATCCATCATGATACGTTTACCTGGGGAATATTTAGTTCAAATTTCCATAAAATAAACAAAAAAGTACAAAATAAATTTGTAGTTAAGTATAAATTCCATAATTTATAAGTCCAGGGTATACTTTGAGTAGAGTCTGGAAGCTGCTACTTTAAAAAATAATAACCTAACCACTAAAAGCATCTGGCATTAGGAGTTTCTCTTCATAGAATCTGTGTTTTATGGATTCCAAATAATAAACTAAAGGACAAAACCGGGAAGTGCTGTGTCACCCGAACAGGGATGTCAGCAACCCTGAAGCCCAGGGGGGTGTTTTGCAGTGTGCTAACAGCTCTTTTAGTCCCGTTGCCCTGTTCTTGCCCACGGCTCTGGGGCTGGCCTAGCCCTGCCACGCCTTCCCGTAATGTGGAGTGGCTTCCCACCTCTGGCAGAGGGTGGAGGGCTACAGTGTTACAGCCTTTCTGGTACTCAATTTTGGCAGGTGCCGAGTTCTTGTTTCACTTCCAAGAATAATGAGGTTACACTGACAACTGAAGGTGAGGAGAGTTTTACTGAGCAATAGGTCTCAGCAGAGAGGGGACCCCAGAGGGCAGCCCCTTCTCCGAAGTTGGATGGTCTCTTCCCACCTAAAGGCGGGCAGTCACAAAGTGTAGATGAATCCAGGGTTTTTAGGAGCTCAGAATAAGGGAGTGCATGCTGATTGATTTGTGCGTGTGCGTATGCGAAAAAGGCTTAAACAAAGGCAACACTCAAAGATGGGTATGACAGTGTAAAAACTCAGCTAGGGAAGGGTAGGTATATGTAAAATAGGAGAAGGGCAGAGATCTATTAGAGGAAAGTGCGCCACTCGGGAAGAGAGATTCTGAATCTGGTCCATGGATTTATCAAGACTTGTAGCTTGGCTTTCAGGCTTTAAAGTGTCTTTGGTTTGAAGGTGGGGTTTCACCAGAAACCCGCCTCATGTGCCTAGGGATACGTCTGCCTCCTGCCCCTATCAGCAGTATTTATGTGGGAGAGGAACAAGAGAAAAGGGAGTACCTAGGAAAACATAAATAGAATATGGAAAACACTACATCTTTCAGCTCTCTTCAGTTTCTGACACATTGCTATTTGCTCAAGTGATCTTCACCACAACTCAGTGATGTAGAAAGAAAATATGCTGTGGCCCCCATATTACAGATAAAAAAATATAAGAGGCAGAGAACCCAGAAGAATGATATTAGCTGAGCCAAGAACAGAATTGGATCTTTTCAATGGAGAAGAAGTCTTTAGGGGATTCCACATATTTTTTAAACCATGATTCTCATATTTGTAAGATAAATTTACAATCTAGTAGCTGTTCAACAACTGACTTCTAATAAAGTTTTGATTGGTGGTATTTTCATATATTCATTCAATAAATATTATTGATATCTGCCATGTGCTACATATACTTAATGATGTCTCCATATTGAAGTATGTTTATTCCTATCTTCCGAATAGTCCCTCTGGGTTGAAAAACCTCTTAGTTAGCTGAGATATTTTGTTGTTGAGTTTAAGTCTCTTTTTTGTATTTGTTAAAACAGGAAATAGAATGACTGAAGAGCTAAGAGAAAGGCTTTTGCCCCATTCCATACTTAATGCCTTCTTGGCTAAGCACTTAGTGAAACTTTTCCTAAAACTACCTGCACAGTCAGACGCAGTTTATGTTACCTCAAGGTCTTTCAAATTGCTGCACCTACTTAGCTATAAAGTTTCTGGGGCAGATTAACACTGCTTTTCCCAGTTAACTTAAACACCATTATTCCTAATCTTTTAAACCGTAGTCATTTTGGCTAAGTAAACTCATCAATTTGTTCCATTATTATGAATCCATGATCATGCCAGGCACTTAAATAGCAAAGGAAATTTCAGAATGATGATTTAACTCCTCCTGGTCCAAGAAAAAAATGCCCTGGTAAAGGATGGAAACAAGTCCTGGCAGGTAACAGTAAAACCAATGTTTTCTCTACAGACCATGATGATACTTGTAATTACTGTCACCTAAATCAAAATGATTAAAGTAAAATCATGTCCTTCCAGATGCTCATCATACACTTCCTCACAGTAAATTAAAGTCACCATTAAACATCTGAAATGCCTATAATTTGAACCACAGCTGCAAGAAAAGTCACTCAATTGTGAATTTGCTAACCATATATTATTGCACCAAGTGTAAGCTTTCCTTCCCAGGACCAGTATTGCCCCCATTGGAATAATTTTTTAAAGAATGACATTGGCTGTGCTCATAGCTACTCCATGACTAAGACGTAGCATGTTAAACAGGAGAAAAAAAGTCTACTTTGACAAGTAACAGTTTTTAAAAATAAAACTAGTTTTATGTTTTATGTTTGAACTATCGAGTCTACTGTTTATCATAACCATCTCTCTTTCCTCCCCCACCCCAACATACACACACCCCACATCAATAGTGTCAAGATATGAAGCTTGTCATAAAAAAATTTTAAGATAATTCTAAAACCATTATTTAAACTACAGTGTTTATTTCTCCCCACAAATTGAGGTATTTGCCAAGTAAACAGATTTGCTTAACTATGACCTGGCTTTCCTCTGGTGTCCAAGCCTCTTTTCCAATGGAGAAATAGACAAGTGGGGGTAAAATAACGAAAGAATAAGAGAAACAGAGAAGCTATATAATTCACAAAGAGAATAATCACTCTTTCAATTACCAAATTGGATTGCACTTTTGAATAGCTTTGAAATGTTAAAAGAAACTCATGAGTTTTCCTGGTGATTCACTGAGAACTAGCACAGAAAGTTCTTCTATAGATTCATCAATCATTTCAAGAGCCTAGAAATTAAAGAAAGTTATTTCTTGGATAGGCCATCAAGAAAGAAACAGCTCCCTAACTAGTTAGATCTATTATGTAAAAATGAAAATTTGTGCAAGTACAATTCAAAGTGGATTTAAAATTTTTGAAATTCAAGTATATATTATTTTTTAATCTTAGAAGGCAGTTTCCATAAGGCAGATAATACATCTTTTATATCCATCTAGTCCAGGATAATAGTGGGGAAAGCTGGAAATGGTTACTGAATACTTATTCTTCATAGAAAATGACTGTCCATCTAGTACTTTGGCAAAATGTTTTCTTTCCTGGGTAAATGATGAAGAATAGAGTTGCTCAGTTACATGGGAAATTCATATTTGACTATAGTCATAGGCCACACCATGATGTTTTTGTGAATAATGAACTGCATATAGGATGGTGGTCACATAAGATTACATGGGAGCTGAAAATTCTCTATTGCCCCATGATGTCTTGATGATCCTGACCCTGTGTAGGCCTAGGTTAATATCTGTGTTTTTGTCCTAGTTTTTAACAAAAAAGTTTTAAAAATGAAACAGAAACATTTAAAAAATAGGATAAGGATATAAAGAAAGAAAATAATTTTGTACAGCTGTGCAATGTGTTTATGTTTTAAGCTAAGTGTTATTGCAAATGAGTCTAAAAGCTAAAAAAATTAAAAATGTGTAAAGTAAAAATGTTACAGTCCGCTAAAGTTAATATGTTATTGAAGAAATAACTTCTTTTTGTTGTTGTTGTTTGTTTGTTCGTTTTGAGACAGAGTCTTGCTCTGTCACCCAGGCTGGAGTGCAGTGTCATGATCATAGCTCACTGCAAGCTCCAACTCCTGGACTTACAGGATCGTTTCACCTCAGTCCCTCTAGTATCTGGCACTATAGGCAAGCGCCAACCAGCCTGTCTAATTCTTTTATTTTTAGTAGACATGAGGTCTCATTATGTTGTCCAGGCTGGTCTCAAACTCCTGGCCTCAAGCAACCCTCCTGCTTTGGCCTCCCAAAGCGCTGAGCCACCACGCTGGGCCTGAAATTTTTAAAAAATAGATTCAATGTAGGCTAAGTGTATAGTATTTATAAAGTCTCTGTAGTGTACAGTGAAGTCCTAGGCCTTCACATTCATTCACCAGTCACTCACTGACTCACCCAGAGCAACTGACAGTCCTGCAAGCTCTGTTCATGGTAAGTGCCCTATACAGGTACACCGTCTTTAAAACTTTATACTTACAGTTTTACTGTACTTTTTCTATGTTTAGATATACCATTTAGTCTAGGTGTGTAGTAGGTTATATCATCTAGGTGTGTACATACATACATTCTATGATGTTCTCACAATAAGGAAATCACCTAATGATTTATTTCTCAGAATGTATTCCCATTTTTAAGTGACATATAACTGTATATAAAAAATTGTCACGCTATTTTCAAAAGTGGTTTTACACACTCCCAACAGAATCTAGGAGATGTCCACTTGCTACACATTGTTACTAACACTTGGAATTGTCAGTCTTTTTAACTTTAGCTATTATAATGGGTAGAAACTGGTATGATTTTTGGTTGTAATTTACACTTAGAGGAATGGCTAACAATATTGAGCAACATTTTGTATGCTTATTGGAATTCTGATAGAGTTGACGTAGGTTGCCTGTTCACTCTGATGGTAGTTTCTTTTGCTGTGCAGAAGCTCTTTAGTTTAATTAGATCCCATTTGTCAATTTTGGCTTTCGTTGCCATTGCTTTTGGTATTTTAGACATGAAGTCCTTGCCCACGCCTATGTCCTGAATGGTATTGCCTAGGTTTTCTTGTGGGATTTTAATGGTTTTAGGTCTAACATTTAAGTCTTTAATCCATCTTGAATTAATTTTTGTATAAGGTGTAAGGAAGGGATCCAGTTTCAGCTTTCTACACATGGCTAGCCAGTTTTCCCAGCACCATTTATTAAATAGGGAATCCTTTCCCCATTGCTTGTTTTTGTCAGGTTTGTCAAAGATCAGATAGTTGTAGATATGCGGCATCATTTCTGAGGGCTCTGTTCTGTTCCATTGATCTATGTCTCTGTTGTGGTACCAGTACCATGCTGTAGCCTACAGAATGGGAGAAAATTTTTGCAACCTACTCATCTGACAAAGGGCTAATATCCAGAATCTACAATGAACTCAAGCAAATTTACAAGAAAAAAACAAACAACCCCATCAAAAAGTGGGCAAAGGACATGAACAGACACTTCTCAAAAGAAGACATTTATGCAGCCAAAAAACACATGAAGAAATGCTCATCATCACTGGCCATCAGAGAAATGCAAATCAAAACCACAGTGAGATACCATCTCACACCAGTTAGAATGGCCATCATTAAAAAATCAGGAAACAACAGGTGCTGGAGAGGATGTGGAGAAATAGGAACACTTTTACACTATTCCTCAGGGATCTAGAACTAAAAATAGCATTTGACCCAGCCATCCCATTACTGGGTATATACACAAAGGACTATAAATCATGCTGCTATAAAGACACATGCACACGTATGTTTATTGCGGCACTATTCACAATAGCAAAGAGTTGGAACCAACCCAAATGTCCAACAACGATAGACTGGATTAAGAAAATGTGGCACATATACACCATGGAATACTATGCAGCCATAAAAAATGATAAGTTCATGTCCTTTGTAGGGACATGGATGAAACTGGAAAACATCATTCTCAGTAAACTATCGCAAGGACAAAAAACCAAACACCGCATGTTCTCACTCATAGGTGGGAATTGAACAATGAGAACTCATGGACACAGGAAGGGGAACATCACACTCCGGGACTGTTGTGGGGTTGGGGAAGGGGGGAGGGACAGCATTAGGAGATATACCTAATGCTAAATGACGAGTTAATGGGTGCAGGAAATCAATATGGCACATGGATACATAGGTAACAAACCTGCACATTGTGCACATGTACCCTAAAACCTATAGTATAATAAAAAAAAAAACTATGAGAAAAATAAAAATAAAATAGATTAAAAAAAAGAGTTGATGTAAAGTTGGTGTTATTGATAGAAATTTTATTATTAAAATACCAATGTTCGAAAATAAATTAGAAGGTTTTATTTTTTTTTATTTTATTATTATTATTTTTTTGAGACGGAGTCTCGCTCTGTCGCCCAGGCTGGAGTGCAGTGGTGCGATCTCGGCTCACTGCAAGCTCCGCCTCCCGGGTTCACGCCATTCTCCTGCCTCAGCCTCTCCGAGTAGCTGGGACTACAGGCGCCCGCCACCACGCCCGGCTAATTTTTTGTATTTTTTAGTAGAGATGGGATTTCACTGTGGTCTCTATCTCCTGACCTCGTGATCCGCCTGCCTCGGCCTCCCAAAGTGCTGAGATTACAAGCGTGAGCCACCGCGCCCGGCCTAATTAGAAGGTTTTAAATTGTGAATTTTGATATATGCTTATAATTTTAATTATGAATTTAATTTCTTAATAGATATGGGGCTATTTACATTTTTTATTTTTTGAGTCATATTGGGTGAGATGTATTTTTCAAGGTATTTCACTGTTTTATATTGGTGATATTTTCCTATTAGTTTTCATTAGCATCTGTAATATACTTCTCTTTCATTTCTGATATTGAAAATCTATGTTCCTTCTCTCTCTTGGGTACAGTCTGTTTTTTTATTTCCTTATTTTTGCCCTTGTCATTATTATGTCCTTTTTCTTATTTACATTGCTTTCCTTTTTCTAGTTTTTAAAAGTTGAAATAGATTTTTAAAACTTTATTTTTTAGAATAAGCACAAAAGCAATAAATTTATCAGCACTGCTTTAAATATCTCACAGAGTTTGATATTTTGTGTTTTCATTATCTTTCACTTTTATTTTCTAATTTCCCTTTTCATTACTTCTTTAATCCACGGGTTACTGAAAAATGCGTAATTTTACTTCCATGTTTGTGACAACTTATTTATGGTTATTAAAGTAATTTATATCTAGTCAGAGAACATGCTTTGTTGAAATGTATTGAGATTTATTTTATGGCCCAGTATATCTTGGTGAATATTTCATGTGCACTAGAAATTAATATATTTTTTTCAGTTATTGGATATAGTGTTCTATAAAAGTTAGGTAAGTTAGGTAAACTTGCTTAATAGTTTGTTCAGGTCTTTCATGTCTTAATTTTTTTGCTTACTTGTCTCTTCAATTACCAAGAGATTTGTTTTAAAATCTCTAATTATGATTGCAGATGTGCTTATTTCTCTCCCTTGATTCTGTCTGTTTTTGTTTCATAAATTTTGAAGCTCTCATTCAGTGGAAGAATATTTAGGGTTGTGGGAAGTCATATCATTATAAAATGCCCTTCTTTACCTCTTATAATACCCTAATATCTTTTCTCTTAAAGTCTTAAATTACTATTTTCATATGAATTTCCTTATGCTTACTATTTGCATAATACACATTTTTACCATTGTTTTACTTTAAAATTTTTATATAGCTATATGCATTTCTTATAGGCTGCATCTTGTTTGGTCTTGCTGTTTTTATCCAGTCCAATAATCTCTTCCTTTTTATTGAATGGTTCAGTCCATTTACATTTAATGTAATTTTTATGTGGTTGGGTTTAAGCCTACCCTTTTGTTGTTGGTTTTCCATTTGTCTCTTGGGGTTTTTTTAGTCTTCCATGGTTCATTTCTTGTCTTCTTTTGGGTTAATCAAATATTTTTAGTGCCCCATCTTCTATTCATGTTTTGGCTGAACATCTTTTTATTATTCTGTTTTTACATAGTTGCTCTAGGACTAACAAAGTATATTCTTAACTTATCAAAGCACATTTATAGTCAATAATAGACCATTTTATACTTCCTAGTTCACATCTGAAACTTTCTACTTCTTACTTCACAAGTTATAATATTGTAAAACAATATTACAAGTAACATACTGTTACCATTGTAACAGTACATAATTCCATGTACCTGCTGTGTTAGTTTTCTATTGCTGTCATAATACTTTACCATAAATTTAGAGGCTAAAACAATATAAATGTATTATCTTACAGTTCTGTAAGCCAGAATTCTGATGTAGATCTCACTAGGCTAAAAACAAAGTGTTGGCAGGGCTGTGTTCCTTTCTGGAGACTCTAGGGGAGAATTCATTTCCCACTCATTCAGGTTGTTGGCAGAATTCAGTTATTTGAGATTTTGGGATGAAGACTCATTTTTTTGCTGGCTGTAAACTGAGGATCATTCTTAGTTTCTAGAGGCCACTACATTTCTTGGCTTTTAGCCACCTTCGTTCATATTCAAAGCCAGCAACCACTGGTGAGTTAAGTTCTTTTCACAACACATTTCTGACCCATTCTTCTGCTTTACTCTCTCACTTATAAGAGCTCATATGATTAGATTGAGCCCATCCAGGATAACTTTCTTGTTTCAAAGTCAGCTGATTCACAGTCTTAATTCCATCTGCAACCTGAATTCCCCTTTGTCATGAAATGTAACATATTCACAGGTCCCAGAGATTAGAATGTGGACATCTTTGTGGGATCATATTCTGCCTATCACTCTCCCCTCTTCACTCTAAATATTTATGGTATTATTGTTATTCCTTTTACTTTTTTTCTTTTTTTGAGATGGAGTCTTGCTCTGTTGGCATGTTGGAGTGCAGTGGTGCTGAGAGGTGAAGCTGGCTGGGCTTCTGGGTCGGGTGGGGACTTGGAGAACTTTTCTGCCTAGCTAAAGGATTGTAAACACACCAATCAGCACTCTGTGTCTAGCTAAAGGTTTGTAAATGCACCAATCAGCACTCTTTAAAAACGCACCAATCAGTGCTCTGTGTCTAGCTAAAGGGTTGTAAACGCCCCAATCACCAATCAGCACTCTGTAAAATGGACCAATCAGCGCTCTGTAAAATGGGCCAATCAGCAGGACATAGGTGGGGCCAAATAAGGGAATAAAAGCTGGCCACCCAAGCCAGCAGTGGCAACCCACTCAGGTCCCCTTCCATGCTGTGGAAGGTTTGTTCTTTTGCTCTTCACAATAAATCTTGCTGCTGCTCACTCTTTGGGTCTGCACTACCTTTATGAACTGTAACACTCACTGCGAAGGTCTGCGGCTTCACTCCTGAAGTCAGAGAGAACACGAACCCACCAGGAGGAACAAACAACTCTGGATGCGCCACCTTTAAGAGGTGTAACACTCACTGTGAAGGTCTGTGGCTTCACTCCTGAAGTCAAGTGATACCATGAACCCACCAGAAGGAACTAATTCCGGACACATTTTGGTGACCCAGATGGACACATCTGAACATCTGAAGGAACAAACTCTGGACACACCATCTTTAAGAACTGTAACACGAACCCACCAGGAGGAACAAACAACTCAGGATGCACCACCTTTAAGAGGTGTAACACTCACTTCGAAGGTCTGCGGCTTCATTCTTGAAGTCAGTGAGACCAAGAACCCACTGGAAGGAACCAATTCCAGACACATTTTGGTGACCCAGATGGGACTATCGCCTATCACCAAGTGGTGAGTACCAATTCCAGACACATTTTGGTGACCCAGATGGGACTATCGCCTATTGCCAAGTGGTGAGTACCATCAGACCCCTTTTGCTTGCTATTCTGTCCTATTTTTCCTTATAATTTGGGGACTAAATACCAGGCACCTGTCAGCCAGTTAAAAGTGAATAGCACGGATGCCGGACTAAAGACATGGGTGTCAGGCTTTCTGAGAAAAGGCTCTCTAACAACCCCTGACTCTTCGGAGTTGGGAGCATTGGTTTGCCTGGAATCAGCTTCTGCTTTTCCTGTACTTCTGGGCTTAGCCGAGGATCAACAGAGAGGAAAGCCATTCAGCTCCGGGGTCCCAACAACATGTTGATTGACCCTGCGGCCGTAAGCAGAACTCTCAAAGTCACGTTGCCCAAGTGAGACTTGACCATCTATCCTGTCTGTCCTGACCCTTGCCTCCTGGGTCCTAATGCCTGTCAGACAAACTTCCTCTTGCCTCTCTTCTCCGAGGCTAGTCCCGCTTCTAAAAACCACTCCCTGTCTCTGGTGCTTTTCTAGTTTCTTCTATAAGAATGATTTCTAGTATAAACTCCAGGACTCTATTCCCTTCTTTAGGTACCCGGGCTCACCAATCAAAAAGACATAATTTTTGCCCAAAGCCCCATTGTAAGGGGCACTATCTGGAATTTTACAATCCCTCCTCAGACAAGCAGGCCTAACAAAAGCTATTCCTGAAGCTAGGATATGGGGAGCCTCAGAAATTGTTTCCTTCCTATTCATATAAGTGATGACAAAAAGCATCACTCTTCCAACTCTGGATATCCCTTCCCTCCCTCAGGGTATGGCCCTCCACTTCATTTTTGGGGCATAACATCTTTATGGGACACGAGTAAAATCCCAATACTAACAGGAGAATGCTTAGGACTCTGGCAGGTTTTCAAGAATGCATCAGTAAGGGCCACTAAATATGATTTTTCTCTGTCCTCTTTGTGGTCTAGGAGGACAGGCAAGGGTGCAGGTTTTCAAGAATGTGTTGGTGAGGACCACTAAATCTGATTTTTCTCAGTCCTCTTTGTAGTCTAGGAGGACAGGCAAAGGTGCAGGTTTTCGAGAATGCATTGGTAAGGGCCACTAAGTCTGACATTCCTTGGTCCTCCCTTGTGGTCAAGAAGGAAAACTAGTGTTTCTGCTGCTGCATTGGTGAGCGCAACTATTCTGATCAGCAGGGTCCAGGGACCATTGCGGGTTCTTGGGCAAGAGGTGTTTCTGCTGCTCCATTGGTGAGTGCAACCATTCTGATCAGCAGGGTCCAGGGACTGTTATGTGTTCTTGGGCAGGGTGAGAAACAAACAAACCAAATCCATGGGTGGTTTTGTCTTTCAGATGGGAAACACTCAGACATCAACAGGCTCACCCTTGAAATGCATCCTAAGCCATTGGGACCAATTTGACCCACAAACCCTGAAAAAGAGGCAGCTCATTTTTTTCTGCACTATGGCCTGGCCCCAATATTCTCCCTCTGATGGGGAAAAATGGCCCCCTGAGGGAAGTATAAATTACAGTACTATCCTGCAGCTTGACCTTTTCTGTAAGAGGGAAGGCAAATGGATCTCACTGTCTGGACTACTCATGATGTAAATGCCATACTAGGTTCCAAAGGAACTTTATGGCTATCAGATAACCTCTTACTTAGATTCCAGGTGCTACTTCTTGAGGGACCGGTGCTTCAAATATGTATGTGTGTAGCCCTCAACCTTGCCATTTTTCTCCCAGAGGATGGGGAACCAATTGAGCATGACTGCCACCAAATTATAGTCCAGACTTATGCTGCCCAAGATGATCTCTTAGAAGTCTCCTTAGCTAATCCTGACCTTAACCTATATACTGATGGAAGTTCATTTGTGGAGAATGGGATACAAAGGGTAGGTTATGCCATAGTTAGTGATGTAACTGTACTTGAAAGTAAGCCTCTTCCCCCAGGGACCAGCACCCAGTTAGCAGAACCAGTGGCACTTACCCGAGACTTAGAACTGGGAAAGGGAAAAAGAATAAATGTGTATACAGATAGCAAGTATGCTTATCTAATCCTACATGCCCATGCTGCAATACAGAAAGAAAGGGAGTTCCTAACCTCTGGGGGAACCCCGATTAAATGCCACAAGGAAATTATGGAGTTATTGCATGCAGTGCAGAAACCCAAGGAGATGGCAGTCTTACACTGCCAAAGCCATCAGAAAGATGAAGGAGGAAACCATCAGGCAGATGCTGAGGCCAAATTGCTGCCAGGCAGAACCTCCCATTAGAAATAACTATGGAAAGACCCTTGGTATGGAACAACCCCCTCCAAGAGATTAAGTCCAAGTATTCCCCAACTGAAACAGAGTGGGGACTTTCCTGGGGGCATAGTTTTCTCCCCTCGGGGTGGTTAATGACAGAAGAAGGAAAGGTACTTATACCCGAAGCCAGCCAGTGGAAAATACTTAAAACCCTCCACCAAACTTTTCATATGAGTATTAAAAACACTTATCAAATGGCCAAATCCCTATTTATAGGGCCAAATCTCCTCTGGACCATCCAACAGGTAATCAAAGCCTGTGAGGTGTGCCAAAAGAATAATCCGTTGGTCCATCATAAGACCCCTTTGGGGGAACAAAGAATAGGTCACTATCCTCAAAGGGACTGGCAGTTAGACTTCACCCATATGCCTAAGTCAAAGGGATTTCAATACTTGTTGGTCTGTGTTGACACCTTGGATAGAAGCTTTCCCCTGCAAGACAGACAAGGCTCAGGAAGTGATTAAAGTCCTAATTCATGAAATAATTCCTAGATTTGGGCTTCTCCAAAGCTTACAGAGTGACAATGGTCTGGCTTTTAAAGCCACGATAACTCAGGGAATTTTCAGGGTGCTAGGAATACAATATCACCTTCACTGCACCTGGAGGCCACAATCCTCAGGGAAGGTCAAGAAGGCACATGAAACAATCAAGAGGCACTTAAAGAAACTAACACAAGAAACTCATCTCCTATGGCCTACTCTTTTGCCCATGGCCTTGTTGAGAATCCGAAATTCTCCTCACAAAATGGGGCTCAGTCCATATGAAATGCTGTGTGGATGAACTTTATCTCACAAATGACCTCCTACTTGATCAGGAAATGGCCAACTTGGTCAAAGATATAACTTCTTTGGCAAAATATCAACAAGACCTTAAAAACCTACCTGAAGGATGTCACAGAGAAAAGGGAACAGAGCTGTTTCAACCAGGAGATCTAGTGTCCGTCAAATTTCTCCCCTCTACCTCCCCATCTATGGACTCTGTGGGAAGGACCGTACTCAGTAATCCTCTCTACCCCCACTGCAGTTAAGGTGGCAGGAGTGGAATCTTGGATTCACCACACCAGAGTTAAATTTTGGACACCCCCTGAGGAAACTGCGGGACCATCAGCTAAGGAGTCCCAAGGTCAGCCAGACCAGCCTCGATATACCTGCAAATCACTGGAGGACTTGCATCTTCCTATTTCAGAAGGAAACATCCCAGACTAAAAAGGCTCCTACCACTGATCCTGAAGAAAAACCCCTTCCTTCTTAAAAAAGATAAGTGAAAACCTACATAATCTTAATCTTTAACACCTCTCCTTGCCCCTTTAATGGAATCCTTTTACTATTTCATCATATTATTAAGCAGCATACTAACCATACTCTGAGATAAGTCTACACACTGTAGCTCCTGCTGGGATGAAAATCCTAATCACATCAACCTTCTTTCTATCTTCCTCCCTTCTGACAGCAATTTACTCCTACCTTTAACTCAGACTGGATAAGATGATCTCATCTTCCAGAGCACCCTCTTTACCTTCCTATTTGCTCTTTGCCTGTCTATCCCTCCTGCTTCCTTGGATACCTCATACAATTACCCCTCTCCTTCCACTACCTCCTAATTACCTCTACAAGACTCTCAACTTAACCCACTCTCTGTTAAACCAGTCCAGTCCTTCCCTGGCAAATGACTGTTGGCTTTGTACCTCTCTATCAACTTCTGCATACATTGCCGCTCCCATTCCCTCAAAAAACTGGGTCTTTACCAAATTAACTTACCACCCTCGTTATGAAGGAAAAGACCCTTTCTGACTTCTAAATATGCAATCATTAGCCCACTTCCCCATCTCTGATAGGACGAAGAATACTCTAACAGGACGTGCAATCCAACTTTTACGTTCTTACATTTCCAACCTCACCTATTACACAAGCAATGAAAAGCCCATACACAGCCCTGTAACTATAAATACCATCTTAACTTTCCAAGCCCCTTTATGCATCCAATGCAACCTGTTATAAGGCCTGCCCCTGGGGCGCCTACTATCCCATCAGTGTAATTACACCCTACAACTTCAAGCCCCAACTGATCATAGTAACTTCTGAGTCACCCAAACAGCTCCATTCAGACGACTTGTCCACTTCTCGGGGTCCCCCAAAATCATTACCTCCTCCCTGCTTAACAAACAGTCCAGGTTTTGTAATGGCAAACATACTGCCTGCATGACCATTCACCGCTGGACTCCCTCCAGCAGTGCCCCCACCACTAGTGAATGTCTTCTCATCCCCTATTTCAATCACTCTCTCAAATGGTTCCTAGTAGATACAAAATGATTTTTTTCTCCAATGGGAAAATAGAACACAGGGAGCCACTCAGTTTGCTCCCAACACCCCTTTCCAGCCGCTCACCGGAGCTACTTTGGCAAGTACTCTAGGAGTATGGGAAAATGAAAACAACAAACTCATACACCTTTTTAACATAAACAATCAGTTCTGTCTACCCAGCCAAGGTATATTCTTCTTATGTGGAACGTCAACCTATATCTGCCTCCCCACTAACTGGACAGTCACCTGCACCTTAGTCTTTCTAAGTCCCAACATTAACATTGCCCCAGGAAATCAGACCCTATCAGTACCCCTCAAAGCTCAAGTCCATCAGTGCAGAGCCATACAACTGATACCCCTACTTATAGGGTTAGGAATGGCTACTGCTACAGGAACCAGAATAGCCAGTTTATCTACTCCATTATGCTACTACCACACACTCTCAAAGGATTTCTCAGACAGTTTGCATGAAACAACAAAATCTATCCTTACTCTACAATCCCAAACAGACTCTTTGGCAGCAGTGACTCTCCAAAACTGCTGAGGCCTAGACCTTCTCACTGCTGAGAAAGAAGGACTCTGCACCTTCTTAGGGGAAGAGTGTTGTTTTTACACTAACCCGTCAGGGATAGTGTGAGATGCTGCCTGGCATTTACAGGAAAAGGCTTCTGAAATCAGACAACATCTTTCAAACTCTTATACCAACCTCTGGAGTTAGGCAACATGGCTTCTCCCCTTTCTAGGTCCTGTGGCAGCCATCTTGCTATTACTCACATTCGGGCCCTGTATTTTTAACCTCCTTGTCAAATTTGTTTCCTCTAGAATCAAGGCCATCAAGCTACGGATGGTCTTACAAATGGAAACCCAAATGAGCTCGACTAACAACTTCTACCGAGGACCCCCAGACCGACCCGCTGGCCCTTTCACTGGTCTAAAGAGTTCCCCTCTGGAGGACACTACAACTGCAGGGCCCCTTCTTTGCCCCTATCTGGCAGGAAGTAGCTAGAGCGGTCATCACCCAATTCCCAAAAGCAGTTGGGGTGTCCTGATTAGAGGGGAGATTGAACCAATTCCAGACACAGTGCAATATCAGCTCACTGCAACTTCTGCTTCCCAGGTTCAAGTGACTCCCCTGCCTCAGCCTCCCAAGTAGCTCGGATTACAGGCACGAGCCACCATGCCTGGCTAATTTTTTGTATTTTAGTAGAGACGGGGTTTCACCATGTTGGCCAAGATGGTCTTCATCTCCTGACCTCGTGATCCACCCACCTTGGCCTCCCAAAGTGCTGGGATTACAGGTGTGAGCCACTGCACCCAGCCTCCTTCTACTTTTATATCTGTTATATACTCCACCTGACAGTGTTACTAATTTTGCTTTAAACCGTGTTGTCTTTTACAAAGGATCACATATTGTATGATTTCACTTATATGAGATGGTTAGAATAGGCAACTTCATAGACACAAAGTAGATGAGTGGCTTTCAGGTGCTGAGGGAGGTGGGAAATGGGAAGTGACTGCTAATGAGTACAGCTTCTTTTTGAGGTGATGAAATGTTCTGGGATTAGATAGTGGTGATGATTTCACAACATTGTGAATATATGAAAAACCACTGGATTGCACATTTTAAAGGGGGGAAATGTATGGCATGTGAATTATATCTAAAGCCCGACTCCAAAGTTTCAGGTGATTCTGATGATAATAATCTAGAGGATTTACTTTAGAAATACTAAACAGGTAAATGTTTACCTAGTTACCCCCTTGCAATTTTTGCTAAAGCTCGGATAAGACCAATGACAATGATAGGGCTTCCTTGACATATTATCCCTAAACCTTAGCAGGCATGTTTGGGAGCAGCTTTTATACCAGTCACATGTTGAATAAGCTCTCTCTGTGAAGAATCAGCCCAGCTACCCCCTTCATGGTACTCCATCACATACTAGACTGGAGGCTATAGTGAGCAATCCTGAAAATAGGCAGTAAAAATACATATTTGCCAAAATGGGTATTAAACTATAGATACAAGCCCAGTTTAAAGAGAATAATTAAGTTAATATTTGAAGATAACTTTATATCTCTGAATCATTCCTTGATCTATCTTTATTAAAGTCAGTTTCTTCCTACTCAATAATCCCATAGTATTTTGTACATAACTCTATTATCATATTAATATAGTTCTTTCATGTTTGTATATACTAGTAGGTTGTAAAGTGGTATAGGACAGGGACTGTGTCATTTTTCTTTGACACCTAGTGTCTAAAATAGTATCTCCCATAAATACTTTAGTATTTCTTGGGTGACTAAATTTAAACTATATTGAAACACCATATGCTTATTCCTACATGATAACTGATAAGTTATTAGGATAATTTAAAACTAAGCAAAGAGCAATATAGGAATAGAAGGATGATTTCTTAATCTAATAGACTAGAAACTAAAAAAAATCTATACTAACCTGTACTTAATGTGAAATATTGAATGCATTTCCTCTGAGGTCAAGAATGATACAAAGGTGTACACTATTACCAGGTCTCTCCAGCACTTACTGGAGGTACCACCAGCGTGATAGGGCAAGACAAAAGAAAGAATAACCTATGCAAAATTACATTTAGCTATACATGACAGATTAGTGTATTTACAAACAATATATCTTTTCCAAAAATATATTATAGATAATATATATTATACCAAAAGAACTCTACACTAAACAGAGACAGTAGGATATAAAGGATTCAGAGAAAGTAATATTTGAGCCAAACTTTGCAGGTACACAAAATGAGCAAAGGATATTCTGGGTAGAAGTCACAGCTTGGAGATGTGAAAAAACATGGAGTATGAGGGACAATCTTAGCCCATAGGATCACTGAGGAAAGGTAGTAGGACATGAGGCCAGAAGGGAAGGTCAAGGCAGACTGCAAAATAAATTATGAAACTTGCTAAGGGGTTTAGACTGGATTCTGTGGACAAAGGAGGGCCATCAAAATATTTCAGAAAGATCGTTCTGCTGACAATGTAGGTGGTGAAATAGATGATAAAAGGGATTGGAGTTGGGACATTAGTTTGGAAAGGATTTGACATAAAGACAATATGTTCAAAAGGAAAGGATGATATATAATGAGCTTTAGGAAGTAGAAACAACTGAATTGATTGTCTAATTGGATACAGAGAGTGAGGGAGAGGAAGAATCAGTGTTTCTTTCCTGGTTACCTGGGTGGTTGGTAACCTCAACAAAGCTACAGGGAATGGGACAGGGTGAAGGGACTGCGTTCAGTTCTGGACATACTGAATCTAAAAAAGGCCACCAGAAGGGATGTCTACAGAAAAGCTGAAAATGCTGGGCTCACTCATGATTATACTTCAAAATCAGTTCTGGTGAAGTCTCTGACCCAGAAGATTATTGTTAAAATAAATCCAGGATTGATGCTAAAAATTTGAGGAATTTATAGCAAGCCGTAGCTCTGGGGGGTTCGCAGGCCCCACACTTTTCCTCATTTAATAGTCAGGGTTTCTAACCCATATGTGGCATGGCTATCTGAGAGTTCCATGTGCCACCACTAACCCCCAGAACCAACCCACTAAATCACTCTTCTCTAGACTATGGTCCTGAGTTATTTTGACCTCTGTTCTCTGGTCTTGCATGACTTTGACTTGACTCAGCTATCCTAGGTTCTGACTTTAACCTGGATATGGAAGAACCCTGTTGAAGTCTAATTCTGCTATCAACACAACCAAATAAAAATCCACATACAATTCTAGGAGATTTAGAAGAGTTTTATGGATGACTTCTGACAGCATTCTTAAATGAGAGGCATGAGGTTTAAACAATGCGTCACAAAGCAAAATACCTTAACATTCATTTTCACCCACTCATCACTCCAAAGCCTCTACATCAACATGCCAACTGCCCGAAAGTCTCTTCCCTCTCTCCCTCCCACATAATTTCTCTCTCAATACCCACTGATGCAGTCTACTCCCCGCTACTGGTCTCTGTTTCTACCAAGATGATGTATATACCAACACACACACACACACACACACACACACACACACACACACACACACACAGAATGAATTATTACTGATACTCAAATCTCTTCCCCAGTGGAAGAATGGACGAAAGTAGATATATATTAGGTGTCTGTGTGTTTAACTGAAGTGAATTTAGTTGAACTGAATGCAGATCAGATAACTAGCTTATGATAGGTGAAGAAAGCATGAATCTTGTGCAGGCTGGGAATGGGTAGTGAAAGTTGGCAGGGGATGATGGTCATGCCAAACAGCATAGTTGAAATGTTAGGCTTTGTTGGTAGAAAGTTTCACAAGGCACATCAAGAAAAAACTCTCAAGCTAGGTACCCTTGAACTAGTGCCCCATCTTTTTCTCTCTCCCAAGGAGTTGTGGAAAGAAGTCTGGGAATTTCATCTTGCTTGGTGGAGTACTCTCAGCCACAGCTGGCTCATGGTCCTCCTGTGGTGACCAAGAATGTGTGAAGATGAGTGGTCAGTAGGATGGCCAGAGAACTCCCTACAGAGTGAGAAATCATAGGCTTTTCTTTCCCAAGCACTCTTGCCTTGCAAGTCTTCCCCTGAGCAAACATAAATACCAGAATTCAAAGAAGGTGCACATATTCCTTTTAGAAAAGGAGGACTCACTGAGCAACACGACCTGGGAACATGAGATTTTCTGTCTCCCTCCACCATGGAAAGGCATGGAGGCAGTTTACAGACTTAGACCTTCAGAAGGAAGAATTATTCCTTTTTACCAAACCTCTTTTACTCTCCTCGATGTCCTCTCTTGTCATCTAATAGATCCTTCTTCTAGACCCTCTCCCCCACTTCCCAATCCAGTATCCAAACTCACCGTTCAGGAATCCGCTCCTCACTGGAGTTTTCTACCCTATGTTATCTCTGATGTCATGAACTCAAGCTTCTCAGGCTTTGCAGACCCCAAAGGGGAAAAGCATGCTCTGGATTTATGAGTTGAAGAGATAAAAAATGCCTTGATTCATTTTCCCATCAGCAAGCCTTGTGGCCAATTTCCTCTGGCCTTTAAAGAAGCAAGTGTATTCATCAAAGCAAGCATTCATTACACGCTCATCACACACACCCCCTCCTGGCCCACCCTGAAGACCTCATAGTCTAGTCTCATACGGAGAAAGCATATTTCATGGGAAATAATAACACTGACATTATCAGGTTATGAAGCATTTGTTCCCCTTCCTTATGAGAGTCACAACTTGAGTATGAATGAGTCCATTTAGTATGAAAGGCTCCAACTCCAACAGATGGCTCTAATCCAATTAGATTTTTCTCTCATGAAGGAGATAGACCAGCATGTGTGTGTTGGATCTCAGTCCATTTTGCATCAATGCCTTCAATTATTAACTCATAATTAACTTGCAAATATAATTCTACGTAATCCTTACAATGACCCAGCAAGGTCCACATTATTAAGCATTTTATGGATGAAGAAACAGAGGCTCAAATAGTTTGAAAATTTCCCAGGATCTCATAGATAGCCAACAATGGAACTGGTATTTGAGCTCATATCTATCTGTCTTTAAAGCCCAAGATCTTATCACTATATTGTGCTACCTCTTATCATGAGATGGGCAGAGATGGAACCAAAGGAAATATCACAAGATTCTGGACTTTTGAACCAATTACCAATGTGCTTGTTAACTTATTAGGGAAAAAAACTAAAACAAGATCTTTCTTCCTCTTTCTTCCTTTCTTTCTTTTTTCTTTCCTTTCTTCCTCTCTCCTTCCTTTCTTTTTCTTTCTTTTTTCTCTTTCCTTTCTTCCTCTCTTCTTTCTTTCCTCTTACTTTCTTTCTTTTTTCTCTTTCTTTCCTTTCTTCCTCTCTCCTTCCTTCCTTCCTTTCTTTTTCTTCCTTTCTTTTTTCTCTTTCCTTTCTTCCTCCCTCCTTCCTTCCTTCTTTCCTTCCATTCTTCCATTATGAAACCCCAATAGCAATCACATAAGAATCAGAAATCATAGAACAGAATTTCTTTCTTTCTTCTTTCCTTCCTTTCTTTCTTCTTTCTTTCTCTCCTATTTCTTTCTTTTTTCTCCTTCCTTCCTTCTTTCCCTCCCTCCCTCCCTCCCTCCCTCCTTCCTTCCTTCCTTCCTTCCTTCCTTCCTTCCTTCGTTCCTGTATTAGTCCATTCTCATGCTGCTGTAAAGAAGTGCCCAAGACTGGGTAATTTATAAAGGAAAGAGGTAATCAACTCACAGTTCTGCATTGCTGGGGAGGCCTCAGGAAACTGTCAATCATGGCGGAAGGCAAAGGAGAAGCAGGCACCTTCTTCACAAGGTGGCAGGATGGAGTCAGTGCAAGTGGGTGAAATGCCAGCTACTTATAAGACCATCAGATCTTGTAAGACTCACTCACTATCATGAGGATAGCATGGGACAACCTGGCCCCATGATCCAATTGCCTTCACCTAGTCCTGCCCTTGACATGTGGGGATTATGGTGATTATGGGGATTCCAATTCAAGATGAGATTCTGGGTAGGGACACAGCCATAACATATCATTCCACACCTGCCCCTCCCAAATCTCATGTTCTCACATTTCAAAACACAATCATGCCTTTCCAACAGTCAAAGTCTTAGCTCATTCCACCATTAACCCAAAAGTCCAAGTCCAAAGTCCTAAGACAAGGCAAGTCCCTTCTGACTATGAGCCTGTAAAATCAAAAGCAATTTAGTTACTTCCCAGATACAATGCGGGTGAAGGCATTGGGTAAATACGTCCATTCCAAATGGGAGAAATTGGCCAAAAATGGGGCTACAGGCCCCATGCAAGTCCAAAATCCACGAGGGCAGTCATCAAACCTTTAAGTTCCAAAATGATCTCCTTTGACTCCATGTCTCACATCCAGGGCATGCTGATGCAAGAGGTAGGCTCCCATGGCCTTGGGCAGCTCCTCCCCTGTGGCTTTGCAGGGTACACCTCCGCTCCCAGCTGCTTTCATGGGCTGGCATTGAGTGTCTGCAGCTTTTCCATGCACATGGTGCAAGCTGTCGGTGGATCTACCATTCTGGGGTCTGGAGGATGGTGACCCTCTTCTCACAGCTCCACTAGGTAGTGCCCCAGAGGGGACTCTGTGTAGGGGCTCCAACCCCACATTTCCTTATTGTACTGTCCTAGCATAGGTCCTCCATGAGGGCTATGTCCCTGCAGCAAACTCCTGCCTGGACATCCAGGCATTTCCATACATCCTCTGAAATCTAGGCAGAGTTTCCCAAACCTCAATTCTTGATTTCTGTGAGCCCACAGACTGAATACCATGTGGAAGTCACCAAGGCTTGGGGCTTGCACCCTCTGAAGCAATGGCTTGAGCTGTACCATGGCCCTTTTTAGCCACAGCTAAAGCTGAAGTAGCTGGGACACAGGGCACCATGTCCTGAGGCTGCACACAGCAGAGGGGCCCTGGACCTGGCCCACTAAATCATTTTTCCCTCCCAAACCTCTAGGCCTGTGATGGGAGGGGCTGCCATGAAGGTCTCTGACATGGCCTGGAGACATTTTTCCCATTGCCTTGGTGATTAACATCCTTTTCCTTGTTACTTATGCAAATTTCTGCACAGGCTTGAATTTCTCCCCAAGAAAATAGGTTTCTCTTTTCCATCACACTGTCAGCCTGCAAATTTTCCAAACTTTTATGCTCTGCTTCCTCTTAATGCTTTGCTGCTTAGAAATTTCTTTTACTAGATGCCCTAAATAAACCCTCTCAAGTTCAAAGTTCCACATATCTCTACAGCAGGGGCAAAATGCCACTAGTATCTTTGCTACAACATAGCAAGAGTCATCTTTGCTCCAGTTCCCAACAGTTTTCTCATCTCTATCCGAGACCATCTCAGTCTGGACTTCATTATCCATATCACTATCAGCATTTTGGTCAAAGCCATTCAACAAGTCTCTAAGATGTTCCAAACTTTTCCACATTTTCCTTTCTTCTTCTGAGCTCTCCAAACTGTTTCAACTTCTGCCTGTTACCCAGTTCCAAAGTCACTTCCACATTTTTGGGTATCCTTAGAGCAGCACCTCACTCCTGGTACCAATTTACTGTATTAGTCCATTCTCACATTGCTATGAAGAAATGCCTGAGACTGGGAAATTTATAAAGGATAGAGGTTTAATTGACTCACAGTCCTGCATTGCTGGGGAGGCCTCAGGAAACTTACAATCACGGCAGAAGGCAAAGGAGAAGTAGGCACCTTCTTCACAGGGCGGCAGGATGGAGTGAGTGCAAGCAGGGGAAATGCCAGACATTTATAAAACCATCAGATCTTGCGAGACTCACTCACTATCACGAGGACAGCATGGGGGAATCCTCCCTCATGATCTAATTACCTCCATCTAGTCCTGCCCTTGACATGTGCGGATTATGGGGATTACAACTCAAGATGAGATTTTGGGTGTGGACTCAGCCAAACCATGTCCCTCCCTCCCTCCCTTCCTTCCCTTTTTCTTTCTTTTTATCTCTTTCTTCCTTCCTTCTTTTCCTTTTGCTTTCTTTTTCTCTCTTTCTTCCTTTCTTCTCTTCCTTTCTTCCTTCTTTCTTTCTTTCCTTCCTTCCTTCCTTCCTTCCTTCCTTCCTTCCTTCCTTCCTTCTTTTTTCCTCCCTGTCTCCTGGCTGCCCACCCTGTCTTCCTTCCCTTCTTCCTTTTATTATGAAACCCCAATAGTAATCATATGAGAATCAGAAATCATAGAGTGTAAAACTACCTCAAACCAATGTCTGCATAAAAAGAGTATGAAAATACTCTATTGTTTTATGACCCCATTTAGAGTGAATATTATATTTATAGCTTTTCCCCTGAATACACATTAAAGTAATATTAAACTTTTGGTAAAAATTATACCATACATCTGTGCTGACAGCTTGTTTCCTGCAAACAAATCTTTATCTACTACTTTCAGCTTTCAAATTTTTCTCCAAAGAAATAAGTTAGGTTAAAGGGCCCAGAAAGAAACAGAAAACAGATGGACCTCAATTTTTGTAGGAGGTGACAGCCATATTGAATTTAAAGGAAAACTAGCCAGAGAGACTCCTAATAGAAAAACTCATGAAGCAAATACAGGGAGGGCCCTGATGTGGGATGAAATATCAAGAGTACACGTCTGGCTTACAATTGCAGGTTGTCCTTGAAGTTGGGAGTTCTTTAAGATGGAGTAAGAGATTGGTCATCAGCTCTTCCTATGACAAAAATATTTCTGGCTATTGAATAGTACTGATCTTTTGTGAGTATGTATTTCTGTCACTTCCCATCCTGTTCAAGTGAAGAGCCTGTGGATTTTATCTAGAGTAAGGCACCCAAGGTCCATGGCTAGGCATTTGTTGTGGCTGTGGTCTTGGGGCAAATGTGAAGCAAATTTGGAGGGCTGGACTGGACTGCTTTCAGGGAGCAAGAGACCACTAAAGTTTGAAGGGTCAGAAAGAGGCTTGGCCAAAGTGGGTGCTTCTGGTTCAGAAGGCCTAACTTGGAGGCAATTCTTGGCAGCACAGGGACCCTTTTCCATGATGTCTTATGATAGCCAGGAAGAAGAGTGCATGTGTGTGATGTGGGGTGTGATGTGGGGTGTCTGAGCCTGCAATTAACACAGGATGATACCAGTAGCAGACTCTTTCACCAATCTAGCCATTGAACCCTTTTCTTTCCTCTTTATTCAATCTGTCCCTCTCAGCTGTATCATTCTCATCAATATTTAAATATCCTTTAGTCTCTCTTGTTTAATAAAGAAAGAAGCACCATTTAATGTTGCTTCCCTTTCATCCATTAGCCTCTCTTTTCTCTTCCCAATAAAATTTATCAAACTCTATATTCGCTTTCTCCATTTCCTCACATTTCACTAACTCCTCTAAAGACCCATTTCACTTTGGACTTCATTCCTTCACTCTAACAAAATGGCTCTTTCTAGAGTTACACGTGACCATGATGTTTCTAACTCCAGCAAAGAATTTCCAGTTCTTGTCTGTTTGATGCTCGGAGTGTTCAACCCTGCCCTTCTCCATTGATCACTCCCTCCATCTTGAAAGACTCTTTTCTCTTCATTTCCCTCTCCCTTTCATTTCCCATTCTTCATGTTTTCCTTCTACCTCTCTAGCTGCTCTTATTCAGTCTCTGCCAGTTCTCCTCCTCCCATCACTAAATGTCAAAGTTTGTTAGTGCTAGGTTCCAGGCCCCCTCTTCTCACTTTGTACTCTCTTGCCAGGCCATCTCATCCATGGCCATAACCTGGATTATCAATGTTGATGATAGATATCTCCTCTCAGCTCTAGACCTACATATTCTGCAACACCTTGTCTTGGCTATAAGGACCTCAAACTAAATATGTGTAAGCCTGAATTCATAATCTTTTCTTTCATGTGTAGTTTTCTCCAGTGTGGTCACTCTCAGTAAATGCTATTACCATATACTCAGTTGCTGAAGAGATATATGAAAGTCATTCTTGACCTTTCCTCCTCCCTTGCACTACATGCCCAATTCATTAATAAGTAGTAAAGATTTTTCATGTCTTAAATATGTCTAAATTCTTTCCATTTTATTCTCTTTTATCTACACAGCCAATACCCTAATCCAAAATACCATGATTTCTCACCAGGGATCACTGCAATAGCACTGATCCAACCTCACCTTTACAAGTCTCCACATCCAATCTATCTGTCTTTTCAGAAAACAAATCTGACCACATTCCTGCCTTTCTACTTGCATTGCATAGTTAAAGCCATTCAAAAGCTCTTCCTTTACTTTTGGGTTAAAGAGCAGTATCCTTAACACACTCTGTAAAGCAATGCATAATCAGGCTTCTACTTATTTTGTCCCTCTTCTACCTTTACTCTTCCCTCTGTACTTTATTCTTCCTCACATTGCATTCTTCTAATTTCTAGATCCTTCCATGTTTTATCTTCATAAGACCTTGACACATGTTTTCCCACTGTCATTCTTGGAATATTCTCCAATAACCCTTCACTTGTCCACAGCAGACCCTTACAGAAGGGTCTTGAAATTCATTCTTTGAAAAACTGAAATGCTAACCCACTCTGTGACCTAAGCCCACTATGCTGAGTGAACCCCAAGTAAACATTCATGTCTTTAACAGCTCAAGCCACTTTCCTTTTTAAGTTTTTTTTTAATTTGACTTAAGTTACCAAATCAAACTTAAATAAAGCAACATAAAATAACAAAACTTCCTAGGAGTTGTATTAATTTCTCCATATTTAATAGCCTATTGCAAATTAACCAAAATTTAAACTGTATCATTCTTCACTAAATAGGAAGTTTCAAACAAGAACTAGTTGCTCACAGACATAAAACAATTTTATATTTTACAGTGATATTTACAATAAATGGTATTGTTATTGCTTTTCCTTAGCATACACTCAAATGATACTTAACAGAAACAAGTAAAACAAAACTCTCAGTCTTTAACCCTCTTGATATGAGGCAAGTTGAAATAATAGGTCTTGGTCCTTACAAAAGGTTTGAAGCAGGCAAGAAGAATGAGTTAATGAGATCCTGTAATCTGATCCCCAGCAAACATGGACAGCTGTTCTCAGAGTACTAATGAACCCTACACCTTTATAGATCACGGACTGGCAGAACCCCACCCGACCCTGGTGGGCTCAGACAAGTCCCAACACAGTGGAAATGGCTTTGCTGGTGTAAATAACAGGGATCTGTTATCATGAGATTACCTGTCTGTAAAATGCCTATTTATCTTCATTACATTGCCTTTAGGAGGAGGGAGGAGGGGGTGAGTGTTAGTATATGAGAGGATGGAGTTACGAGATGAGAAAAGCATCTCTGACCTAAGGCGAAACCTGCTTTAACTCAGGGGGTTTGTTCGACAGCCAGGTGGATTCCATCATGCTGAACTTCCAGTGTTGAGCCCTGTTTAGTATTATAAGCAAGTGTCTTGCACAAACAATGCAATGATGGGTTTGTACCTGTAATTACAACATCATAGTTTCCATCTGATAGCTTTAATCTGGTAATTTTTTTCTTTTCTTTTCTTTTCTTTTTTCTTTTCTTTTCTCTTCTCTTCTTTCTCTCTTTCTTTCTTTCTCTTTCTTTCTTTTTCTTTCTTTCTTCTGTTTTTCTTTTTCCAAATATTTGAGTGACTACTACATGCCTAGTACTATGCTAGACATGGGCTATAGATTGGCGAATAAAAAAGACACTGCACCTACCCTGATGGAGAATTGAATCTCATGAGGCAGACAATAAAATAAACAAATAAACATGTAATTATAAAGTGTGATAAATGCTACCATGTAGAAGAATAAGGTACCATGAGAGAATAACAAGAAGAACCTACTTCAGAGAAAGAGAAATGACTGTTAATCTCATGTGTGAAGAGTAAACTGGAGCCAGCTATGCAAAGAAGGGAATGAGGTGGGGACAGCACACTATACTGATGAATTTAATTTTTTTTAAAGAGATAGAGTCTTGCTATGTTGCCCAGACTGGCCTTGAATCCTGGGCTTAAGGGATCCTCCCATCTCGGTCTCCCAAGTACCTGGGACTACAGGCATGCACCACTGCACCTGACTTGAATTTTATTTTTATTTTGTTTTTTAATATAAAATTTAAATATGAAGTAAATATGAATTTTAATATGAAGTATTTTATATAAAATTTAAATAATTCAGTAATAAAATACTCATTTAATCAAAACCAAATAACCCTAAAATATGTGAAGTAAAAAATCACTACTTTTTGCCTGTCGCCCTGCAAAATATTGCATTATCTGGAAAGAAGTACGGTTAACAGGTTGGTGTGTTTGAATAATTCTCACCTGATCATTTCCCATCTGTGAAAGAATGCAAACTGTAAGGATCTTCTTTTGGAAAGAATGAGAAAATTAACACCAAAGTAACAAAGGCAGCAGATGACTAATGTCAGAACATCTTTGCAATATCTTAGTATGCTTCCAGTTGCACAATAGTTTGCATCTGTGAATAATCAGTGGAAATAAAGGTCTTCGCCATCTGCCTTCGAATAATCACATTCCCAGATCTTTTAGAAATTTACTTGAAATAAAGTTTATAACTTATCTTTCTAACAATCAATAGAGCTAGTAAAAATTGTTTTACTGCTTGTTTTGGCAGCTCAAATTTCAATTTTGAGTCATTCAAATTGCCTTTGCTTTTGCTCACATTTGATTGATTTTGCAATAATGGTAAATACAAAAGTGGGTATACAAGGCATATCACATTACTAAATAACAAACAGATGATATTCAGAATATCTAATCGATAGTACTCTGTATTTCACTAGATCTAAAATATACTTGAAGACAGGCTAGATTTATTTCAAAAGTGTAAAAATGTCAATTACAGACTCAATTACAGACCCACGAGGAAAAAATACATCCAGATTTCTAAAGTAGAGAATGCTGAGCTACCTCAGCTTCATGCGAAATGGGAAGAATTTCACGACTATGAGTCGCTTATTTCCTAACACAGAGTGGTACGTGCAGTGAGCCTGAATTACCGGGAATTCTGGGTCTCAGGGGAAGCTCAACCACAAAGAAAGAGAAATCATGGTCCAGAGACACATGCCCTCAGCTCCCTAAGAAAAAATATCCAAAATGCTTGAACTTCTTTTTTTTAACTGTTTAAAGAATTGTGAAATATAACACATATGTGGAAAAAGTGATAAAAATCTGAAGATGTATTTAATTAAGTGTCATATGTGTGATTATGAACCAGATCAAGAAACCAATTATCAACACCCCAGAAGCTTCCATGTGTTCCTTCTGGTCCCAATCCCCCTTTTTCCCTCAAAGGTTACCTCTTGCCTTTTATGGTTATCACCCCTTACCTTTTCTTATACTGTGATCGCCTAATTATGTATTTCTAAACACTAGAATGTAGTTATGCTTAATTTTGAATTTTATATAAATTAAATAACACTGTATATATTTTTGTGTGTCTGGCTTCTATCACTTGATATCATGTAGTCGCATGTAGCTGAGGTTCCTTTATTTTCGTAGCTGTGTGATATTCCATTATATGCTGTCCCACAACTTATTTATCCCTTCTGATCTTAATAGCAATGTAAATAGTGTCCACATTTTGGAAATAATGTTGCTATAGACATTCTTATACATATTTCCTGTGGCACCCATGCAAGAGACTACATACTTAGGAGTGGTATTGCTGGACCATGGGCTATACACAAATTTAATGTAACTAGGTAATGTCAAAGTAATTGTCCTGATTTTTACTCCCACATGGACTGTCTGAAGGTTGTCATTGCTTCACATCATTACCTACATTTGCTATTGTTAGACTTTTGGGTTTTGCCAATTTTGTGGGAGTGTAGTGTTACAAGATGAACCTCTATTTTCTTTCTTAGGAATCCTATGTAATAATAGTTGAATTTAATTTTTATAAATAGAACAAGCCAGTGGAAAAATTAGGATACAGAGAAAAGATAGATATTTTATTGACATCAGAGTGAACATCACATTAAATAAGGCAGTGTGGCAATCAGTGTATTTCTTTCAACTGAACTCGTTATTCCAACTCTATAATTTGGGGATAAAGCAAGAATAGAAATAGTATGCCTGATACCTTATAATTTGTGCCTATATTAGTAAATATAGTTAAATCAATTATGAAATAAATTAATGAATGGCCTGCCAAGAGAAGTGTTATATGCTATCTCATCATTTATGTGGATTTGTTTCCTAACCCTTCATTGTTTTCTGTTGATCTGTCTATTCCTGTGATAATTCCATACCGTTTTAACCACTAAAGAGTTAAAACGGTATGGAATTATCATTATATCTGTCTTGATATCTAACAGGGCATAACCTTGTCTTAGGTTCTGCAAAAATGATAGCTATTTCTGGACAATAATGCACTTTGATTCTTTTTAAAAACATAGTCAGGTAGAAATTATACAGCCTTAAGACACAGATGTTGATCAGAGAATTTCACTTTCCCTTTGTACTTACCAAGCAGAATGCAGGTAATACCCATATTTTACCAGCATAGCCCCCAACACTTTGCTGAATATGAGGATTTTCTGAGTACGACCTAGTCTGAGCCCTAGAGCTGGCATTACTCTCTCATGATGTGATGGACCACATAACACACCTGCAGCCAAGTTTCTGCAGGCCCATGACTGGGTTATTGAACGACGAGGAGTTTTTCTCATTCATGAACATTGTGTATATCTTCATCTACTCAATTTCTGGGGAGACGTCATCAAGATGACTGGCTAGAGGTGCCCAGCACTCACTTCCCCCACAAGGAAGGACCAAAACAGTGAGTAGATAATCACACCTTTAATAGAGCATCTAAGGGAGAACACTGAAATTCAGCAAGGAAGTGATAAAGACCCTCTCAGACATGGAAACTCAAGATGGCAGCATAGAGTGAAAAGTGAAACAGCCAGCCAGAATCAATTAAGAGCCAAGAGGGACTCTTCATTGTAGGGGAAAAGGGAGCGAGAAATCCCCAGCAGTCCACATTCCCACCACAGATGCCTGCGATCTTAGCTAGAGGAGAGCCCTTTAGCCTTCACACTCCCTGAGCTCCGGGGAGTTACCTGGAGTCCACATGGCTGTGTTTTTCTAGATAGAAAATCCACCTTGTGGCTGAGCATGGTGGCTCACGCCTGTAATCCCTGCATTTTGGGAGGCTGAGGTGGGTGGATCATGAGGTCAGGAAATTGAGACCATCCTGGCTAACACGGTGAAACCCTGTCTCTACTAAAAATACAAAAAATTACCCGGGCATGGTGGCGGGCGCCTGTAGTCCCAGCTACTGCGGAGGCTGAAGCAGGAGAATGGCGTGAACGTGGGAGGCGGAGCTTGCAGTGAGCTGAGATTGCGCCACTGCACTCCAGCCTGGGCGACAGAGAGAGACTCTGTCAAAAAAAAAAAAAGGAAGGAAGGAAGGAAGGAAGGAAAGAAAGAAAGAAAATCCACGTTGTGTTCCTCTGCCCCAGCAGGGTGCTATAGCATGGGGCCATTTTGGGAGCAGTTACCACCAGACTACATCCTGCCTTGGGACTCAATCGTCTCTGCATCTCCACATCCCTGGGGTCCTGCTGACATCCCCCCATATCCTGAGAGCTCCATGCCCCAGCCACCACTACCACCAACAGTGACCTTGACCCCTCCACCCACACTGCCTGGGAACCCAAGGACTGTTCAATAATTGGTGCTGGGAAAACTAGATGTCCATATGCAGAAGAATAAAGCTAGACCCCTATCTTTCATGATATGCAAAAGTCAACTCAAAAGGGATTAAATACTTAAATGTAAGACCTAAAACTCAAAAACTGCTAGAAGAAAGCATAGGAGAAATGCTTCAGGACATTGATCAAGGCAAAGATTTTATGGTAAGACTACAAAAGCACAGGCAACAACAACAAAAATAGACAAATGAGATTCTATCCAACTAAAAAGCTTCTGCACAGCAAAGGAAACAATCCACAAAGTGAAGAGACAACCTGCTGAATGGGAGAAAATATGTGCCAACTATTAATTTGACAAAAGACTAGTATCAAAAGTATACAAGGAACTCAAATAACTCAACGGCAAAAAAATACCACACATAAATTACACGATTTAAAAATGGGCAAAGGCTCTGAATAGATATTTCTCAAAAAAAAGACATACAAATAGCCAACAAGTATATGAAAAAATGCTCAGCGTTACTAATCACCATGAAAATGCAAGTCAAAACCACAATAAGATATTATTGCACCACTGTTGGCTGTTCACCCCAATAGAATGGCTATTATTAAAAAGATGTAAAAAATAAATACCAGGAAGAAGAAACGGGAACTCTTACACTCTTTTGATGGGAATGCAAATCAGTACAGCTATTGTGGAAAACAGTATGAAGCTTTCTCAAAAATATCTAAAACTAGGACTACCATATGATATAGCAATCCTATTAACTGGATATTGGTCCAAAGGTAAGGAAATCAGTATATCAAAGATATATCAGTACTTCCATGTTTTTTGCAGCACTATTCACAATTCACAATGGAATAAATCTAAATGTTCATTAATATTTGGTATATTATACACAGCGGAATACTATTCACCCATAAAAAAGAATGAAATCCTGTCATTCACAGCAATGTGCATGACTCTGGGGGACATTATGTTAAGTGAAATAAGTCAGGCATGGAAAGATAAATACTGCACATTCTCATATATGGGAACTAAAAAAAAGAGCTCTTAGAAGTAGAGAGTAGAATTATAATTATTTGAGTGTGGGAAGGTCAGGGGAATGGAAGAAAGGGATAGGTTGGTTCACAAATGCAAAATTACAGCTAGAGAGGAGGAATAAGTTCTATTGCTCTATAGCGCTGTAGGGTACATAGTTAACAATAATTTATTGTACATGTTAAAAAAGCTAGAAGAGAGCATTTTGAATGTTCCCAACACAGAGAAATTATATATGTTCAAGGTGAGGATACACTAATTAACCTGATTTGATTATTACACATTGTATACGTGTATTGAATTAACACTCTGTACCCCATAAATATGTACAAGTATTATGTGTCAACTAAAAAGAAAAAGAAAAAATATTAATCTCAAAGAAAAAATTTCAGAAAACATTTTGCTTCTAGAGATATTTTTAAAAATTTTATAGGTATATTCCTAGGTGTTTTGTACTTTTTCTGATATTGTAAACAAGATCCTCTCTTCTATTACACATTCAAATTCATTATTTCTGCTGTATTGGAAAGTTATTGATCTTTATTACATGAATCTTATAGGAGGAAGTTAGTTGAAGAAAAATATATGTATAGAAAATTGAATAAAATATACATGTATAGTTCAGTAAATTTTCATAAGCTCAACTTACCTCTTTAATCAGCACCCAGATTCAGAAAGAGAGGGTTCCCTTGTGTTGTCATGCTCCCTAAGAGTAACAACTAGCTTGACTTTTAACACCACAAAATAATTATGCCTGTTTTGAATTTAAATAAATTGGCTCATTCAATAAGAACTCTGTGGTGTCTGGATTCTTACATTCAATATGGTGTTCATAAGATTTATTTATATTGTTGCAAGTAGTTGTAATGCTTGCAACTATATAGTATTCTCTTTTGTGAATTTACATAATTTGTCCATTTTACTCTTGATGGGTATTTGGGTAGTTTCCAGTGTGAGGCTATATCAAATAGTGCTGCTGTGAACCTTCTTGTATGTGAATATATGTATGCATTTCTGTTGGGCATATACCTAGGGATGGAATATCTGTGTAATTAGGTATGCTTTTTTTAAGTGTCAGTAGATACTGCCAGATTTTTAAAGTGGTGGAACCAATCTATATTCTCACCAGCACTGTATGTGATTTTTTTAGTTGCTCCAAATTCTTGCCAAAACGTGGTCTTTTATCTATTCTGGTGGGTATGTAGTAGAATCACATAGTAATTATAATTTGAATTTCTCTGATTACTAGTAAGTGTGGGCCTCCTTTCATCCATTTCTTGGCCATTTGGATTTCCACTTTTATAAAATTCCAGGTCAAGTCTCTTGTCCATATTTCTAAGTATCTGTCTTCTTATTATTTTGTAGGAGTTCGTACGTGTGTGTTCATGTGTGTTTAAATTCCTGAAGAGTATTCTTTGTTGATCATAAAATATGTTTCAAATATCTTCTCCCACTCCATCACTTCTCTTTTCATTCTGTATAGTATTTTCTGACATAAGTTTTTTTTATTTTTAATCTTTTGAGTAAAATTTATCAATATTTTCCTTTATGGCTATACATTTTTGGCAGTATTTAGTAACTCCTCCCCTACCTTAAAGTCACAAAGATATTTACTTATTGTAATTTTAAAATTCTATATTGTTTTGCCTTTTACATTTGGATTTATAATCCACCTGAAATTGATTTCTCTGTTTGACATAGGTTAGGAGTTCAATTTCATATCTGTGGTTACCCAACTGCCCAGCACAACTAATAGACTGTCCTTCCTCGTTATTCTTCATTCCATCTTTCTCTTTTGTGCATTTACCACAAAAGAGAATTTGTGACATTTTTAATAAAGTGTCTGCTGATTCGTGGTTCTGTTTCTAGGCTCTCCATTTTTTTCCCATTGGCCTATTTGTCTATTTCTGTCAATATCACTCTGTATTAATTACTGCATTCTTTGCTGTTAATTATATCTATTCACGTTGTGCTTCTTCGGGAGGCTACTCTTGACTCATCACATTTCCATGCATATTTTAGAATAAACTTGCCAAGTTACATATACACACCTACACATGCATATATACACCCAGAGTAAAATTTTGATTGAGATGATGACTCTTTACAATATTGATCCGAATCCATTAATGTGATATAACTATTTAGGTATTCTTTAATGCCTGTTAATAAAATTTCACAAGTTTTTCCATTGAGCATATCTTTTGTTAGATTTATTCCAGGTGCTTGATATTCTTAATTTTTTAAAAAAATAGAGATGGGGTCTTGCTCTGTCACCTAGGCTAGAGTGCAGTAGCATAATCATAGCTCACTGAAGCCTCAAACTCCTGGGCCTAGGCAATCCTCCCGCCTCAGCCTCTTGAGTCGCTAAGATTACAGGCATAAGCCACTGAACCTGGCTTGATGGTATTTTAAATAGTATCTTTAAAATTGTTTATACTATGTGGCTGGAGTGTGTGTGTTTGTGTGTGTATGTGTGTGTGTATACACATACACGATTGATTTTTGGATGATGCTTTTATATTTTATAATCTTTCCAGTGTTTAATAACTTAAGAATATTATTATAGACAGTACAAAGTACTTTTTTATTCTTTACTACTCTGGCTAGGACTTCACCACAATGTTGAATAGAATTAGTTAAAAAGGGACAGTTACCATATCTGTTTCTGATTGCAAAGGAAAAGCTACAATGTTGTACCAGTAATTATAATGATTTGCTATGGTTTTTATAATACCTATATCATCTATTTTTATCAAAGTTTTTAATTCTATTTCTGGTTTTCTGAGTTTTTAAAATAACAAATATTGAATTTTATCTTTTTGTGAAATTTATTCACTTCATCTAAAGTTTCAAATACAAGCAAAATTTTAATCACATCTTCCCATTTTATATTTAGTACCTTCAGGATGTGATATAATATTCTTTTTTTCATTCCTTATACTGGTCATTTGTTTCTTCTCTCTTTCTCTTTTTTTCTTGATTAGTCTTGCCAGAGGTTTAATCAATTTGGTTAGTCGTTTCTAAGAACCAGTGATTTGCTTGGTTTATTCTCTCTATTATATGCTGCTTTCTATTTCATTGACTTCTGCTTTTGTCTTTATTTTTTTCTTTCCTTCCATTTCTTTGAGTTTCCTTTGCTGATCCATTTTCTACCTTCTTGAGTTAGATTCTTCAGCTTTTCTTTAATAACTAGAAAAAATTTTCAGCCTTTTTTTAGTTACTAGAAGTGTCATTTACCTATTTTTTAAGTTCATAAGTCAAGAACTTTCCTTTATTTGTGTAAAGTGGTGGGAAGTTGGGGGGTATCCAGCCACCTTATGTTTTCTCTCCTCTTTCTGCAGTTACAGGATCTGTTTGGATAGTGTTTATTTTTGTGTTAATGCTATTAGATACACATGATTGGTAATAATAGTTATAGCTAATATTTACTAAGCTTCACTATAGGTCAGATATTCTGTTAAGCACCTAATGTACATTATTCCATTTACTCCTCATGACAAAACTGTAAGGTAAACACAATTATTGACCTCTTTTACTGATGAGGAAACTAAGGTTTAGAGTGGTTTAATAAATTCTAATTTATTATTAGTAAATATCTAAACTTCCACAGCTAATAAGAGGTGGAGCCAGGGTTTGAACTTGAGCAGTCTGGTTCCAGAGGCTATATTCTTATATTAAACTTATTCTGATTTGTCTCTGAGGAAAATCACCTTGCCAGCCTCTGAATATTTTAATGTTGTCTTAAAGGAGATTTAACAATTTATTAGCATTTGTGTGATTCAATTTCAGTTGGGAAAGTAAGTTTTAGAAGACCCACAGAGCAACAGACGGCCTCCCTGTAATTGTGAACTCAATTCTAAACAGGGCAAATAGAGCCCTATTTCTTCAAGACAAATGATGAAACATGGCCCACATTTCAAACACATGTGCCTGTTAACCTACCTAGATTGGTAGCACTGGTAGAAGCACTGATGGAAGACTGCTGGGCTTTTGTGGCACTTCCCTCCTCTCATTTCACAAAAAGTTGGGCAGCCATCTGCTTACTTTCCAATGATCCAGCATTTTCCCCACTGACATATGTGGGGAAAATGTAGTCAGTGACTCTGGGGAACCACTCTGTTGTCAAAGTTAAAAAGCTACTGTCCTAATCATGCCTTTCTATTGCACACCCCCCTTATGCTGTTTCAGTGCTTTGAACAAAAGCTGGTCTGAATCCAAACACTATTATGGACATCTTTACAAATCCAGCCCAATTTGGGCAGAAATTCTTCCAAATCTCTAGCAATCACAGGAAGGCAACATGCCCATGGTTCTTCAATTATTTTCAATACGTTCTCTTTATCACTCAGGGCAGTATTAAAAAGTTGTCTTTTTAAAGTAACTCTACCTTTGTTGAGGAAAGCTTTTCATTGAAGATACCACAGAGTTATTAAAGACTTCTGAGCAAATGATGGCTGATCAAATGAAGCAACCCATAAAAATCCTATAAATTCTTTTTAATCTGAAGTATTTCTCTCTTCAATTTTCGAACTATGCAATCTACATTGCCATTATGAGAAAATGTCATTAAGTCAGTTTCTACCTGCAGTACCATTGAAAACAGTCCATTGTACAGTTTCCACGGTGAAACCATTAGAATCCTATTCATGTCTAAACCTTACACTGTTTGTTACTTTCCCAAGCTACCAGACAGAGATACTCAAAACTCGTTTTTATGTGTATACACTCTATTACTCTCCTCTTCTTATAGATTTTTATTCCTTACTGTGATGCTTCTGTTTCTTCTTAGGGAAACAGTGCATAGAGCCCTAATGTGCATAGAGCCCTATTGTAGACTACTAGTGGCATAACTATGTCTTGATTTTTTTTTCATAAAATGAAGAAAACCAAAACCAGCAACTTGTAGTAAATAATTTAAATGTCTTTTCTGTCATCTTGTGATCACAGACTTCCTCTTGACTAAGTTTCTAGGCAAGAGGCAGATAAGCCAATCAAACACATGGTGAATATTAGAATCCACAAGCTGAATAATGATGAAGGGATGAGTCAGTCCTGTTGGTCTCATGAAGCAGGCAGATCCCAGAAAAATCATTAGGAGAACCACAAGGGAGAGATAATGGAATTGGATACTATCCTGAAACCATACATTTTGACCCAGGATTGTACATAACATTTTCTACAAGCAGGCTGCCATGGTGATCTTTGGAGCAACATGTTGTTGGCATCTGGGTCATGGCAACAGACATCTTGATTCCAGGTTGGCCACGTAAAACTGCAATACTTCATGGTGATTTTATTCCAAAGTTATTTATATGAGCAAGGCATTAGCCATATCCTCCCTAGAAGCACAAATATGGGGAGGACCGGCATTTAAAGTCCAACATAATGCTTGGCACATAGTGGAAATTCAACAAATACTTATTGAATTAATGAGTGACTAAATAAAGAAGTGAATAAATGAACTCAGTGCTCCCCAAAGATCTTCTAGTCCTCAGTTTGCTTTTGCATGACCAACTGACCCCTTGTGTGGGGAAAAGAAGCTGGACTCAGAGTTCTATGAGAGGTTTATACTCAACCCCCAGCTGTTCAGTGAAAACCTAAAAAGGTCTAATTTCTTTTCTGGATAAATGGAATCAGAACTGACAGGATCCCCCAAGGCTGGTCTAATGGAGGGATTCTGCTCAGAACTGTGGGGTGTGGGAAGTCAGGGAAGTAGGTCAAGCTCAGAGTTGGGATGGGGGAGGGTATGGGTTACGTTTAGTAATCCAGAAAGAGGGACCTCAGTAGGTGCTCCAAAGCTCGGGATTAGGAGAGGATGTAGGAGACCAGGGAAAAGAGCCAGAAAAGACAGGGATCGGGGAACTATAGTCAAGAAAGGGGCAGAACTTGGCCAGTAAGTACAGGCCATGTACGTTACCCAGATCAGCTGTCATCTGAGGCTTTTTGTGAGCCTGTTGCATTGCTGTATGGGAGGGGCTCCTGGGCCTGGTAGGCTAAGAATAGGTGACCTATCCTAGAACCCTGCACACTCAGCACTTAGTTTATAGAACTTGAACGACAATCCTGGATCAGTGAACATGGGCTTCTTGGGCTTCTAGACAAGACAAAGAAAACAACTTGCCCTTCATTTCTTCATAAATATGATGGGGTGAGTGTGAGGGGAGAGGAGAATTGAGTGAGCTATTGGTGTCTAAGGTGACTCAGTAATATCAAAGACAGGCTTACAATCCTAGATCTTTTCTGCCAATCTTCAAAAATAAATATTTTTTATTTCTCAAGGGGAAAAGACAATGAAAGTGACATATCCAGTGGTTTCCCTAAATTAATTCACTTCTTGGAAACTAATGACTCTATGTCTGATTAATTCTTCTGACTAATTCTCTATGGCTTAATTTCTTCTATGCAAATCTGCCCGTCAAGCTACTGTGAAATCCAACTATAATATAATATAATATAATATAATATAATATAATATAATATAGAATTGGGGAAGGAGGAGGAAGATTGCAGTTATTGTTTAGTAGAAGTGGTTATTAGTCAGAAAATAATGACAAGGCTCAGAAGGAATCATTTCTGGAAAAAAGGTAAATCCCTCAAGGATTAGCAAGAAATAAGCTGTCCCTCCACCTTGTTGTGGAAAAAAATCCTGGCTTGGGACATTTGAGGACTCAACTGAAGGCATTCCTTCCTCTGTGTGCCTAGGATCTCCCTCTTCAGTCAACAGGGGCTGCTACCCAGCACTAACAGTATTCCAGCACCTCCAGGTGGCACCCTCCTCTGGGACCCGGGGATTCTGTAAGCCAGATGGTGGGACTACCTCAGCATCTGTTTACCAGATCTCTCTAGGGGAAAAGTAGCTTCCAATTTCCCTTGTCTTTTGCCTTGCTCCTCATGGCACCAGAGCCCAGGGAGGAAATGAAACTGTCTAACCATGTTTGACTCTGAAATACTTTAGGCTTCTTCAAATGTGTGAACAGAATGAGAAACTCCATTTGTTTATTTGATTAACGTCCCCAACTACATTGTGCCTTGTTAATTTCCCTGTTGATAATGCTACACTCGGCAGACACACCTTTTTTCTTTTCTTTCCCAGGTCTGTTCTTTTTCTTCTTTTCTTTGTGTAAAGGGTATGTACTGGCTTTGTGAAATCCCTGTAGCAAGTTGTGAATGATGTATGAAGTGAAAAGTCTTTACTCAGGGCACAGTAGGAATACAGAAAGCGCTGTGCATTCACTGCTGGGCTGAGTTTTTGACTGTGTGCTGTAGGCATAGATATCCTGTATTCATTCTACACTGCCTCAAAATCCCAGGAGCTCTAGATCTGGTGGCAAGGGGCACAGTCCTGCAGAAAGGCAGAGAGATGAATTTATTGAGCTCCAAAAATCCTTCTTGGCACTGTGATTCTGCATTCACTACAGGTAGGGATTTTTTCCTGTAATGTTAACAAAGGGATGAGAATAGGAATTCAAAGTCTTAAGTTCAAGGTGCAGAAAATTAACCCACTCCCTGGCCTGTGATATGAGAAGGTGGAGGTAGGAGACAGGTGATTGTCAGCACTCTGCAGGGTAATCTCACTTAGAGAGGATATATCTTTTTCACCCTGCTTGAGAAGGTATATTGTTATGTCCCAGGGAGCCAGGAGAAAAGACCTGTTCTTGTGATTTATGCAGTATTTTCCTTTCAAGGAACCCAGAACTCCCTAATAATCATCACAGTTTTTTTGTGGGCTGTGTGTCATATTGGTGCATGATTTAAAATTCTCTCGTGTTTAAAAATTAGATGCCCAATTATCCAACAAATATTTTATACAATCAACTTGACATTATCCAGTGTCAAATTAGCTAATTTATGGATTAATTGTGGTTCAGGTGCAACTGGGATGTGAGACACACCCCCATGGAAGAGGGGAGCTGAATAATTAGGCAGTGGCTAATTATTTTTCACTGTAACTTCCATGGAAAATGAACAGAATGGGTGTGTAGAGCTGCTCTGGTTGCAAGGAGGCCATGGAAGCAAAGGGGACAGAACCCTCCCACTTAGCCTGATCCTCAGTTCTCCCAACAGGAAGCCCAGGAACTTCAAGCCTTGAATCCTCTCTTTTGGGTGTAGAAGAACTAAGCAACTATTTTCTAAGTGTTCAGCCATATTCAGGGGCGAGCACTTTACAGATCCTGACACTTTGTAACCACACTATGTCAATGCTGAGCAGTTGAGCAGTAACTCCAGTTTCATTTGTATCCTTGATTTTTATTTTCCATGACTACTGCCCTCCCATCCCATCCCCTAATCTCACTTACCTAGTCCAATGACAATTGACTATGTTACCTTAGTCTCAGAAGATGGGGCAATTATTGTCCAAGCTAACAGGCCAACATTCAAATTGAATCACTGACTTCCCAAAATTACCAATTTCTTGGGCAATTTGGGCATTTATAATTAGATTTTAGACGTTTCATTCAAAGTCAAACTATCTTTTATACACACGACTTAAAAAAGAACAAACCCATGGCCCGCCATAGTCTCAGTCTTCTACTTGAATTACCACATTCTACATTCTCATTCACAGCTTGGAATATAATGAACCTAGAGATGACCCATGAGTAAACAAGAGGCATTAAATAACAATAAATTAAAGATACTTTGGGAGGCTGAGATGGAGGATCATTTGAAGCTAGGAGTTTGAAACCAGCTTGGGCAACATAGTGAGACCCTGCTAAGAATATAAAAATATTATCTGGGCATGGTGGCTTGTGCATGTAGTCCTAGCTAAAATCAGGAGGCTGAGGCAGGATTGCTTGAGCCCAGGAGTTTGAGGTTGCAGTGAGCTATGATCACACCCCTACACTCCAGCCTGGGTGACAGAGCAAGGCCCTGTCTCAAAAATTAATAAGTTAAAGAAATTATGGATCCATTCATCCTGAAGAGAAGAAAACAGAGACATAACCATGGTTTTTAAGCACAGGAAAAGAGATCCCAGACAGAATGGGGAGGAGTTGGGTCCAGATTAGTCTGGAAAAAAGGGAATAAGTTCAATGTACAACTAGGGGATTTGTGTAAGAATCTTTATAAAGAATACACCCAACTCCTACTAGCCCCAAATCTTACTAGCCCTTGCTTTTGATATGAAATGTTTTTATTTTATTGCTTAGTTCAATTATTTCAGGAGACCAAAAGTAATAGAAAAGTGTAAACAGGAAAATACATTGCAGAATAGTAGAGGTGGAATCTTCTGAGATTGTAAAGGAATATTATTGTTCCTTTTAGGCTGCAGGTTAGAACAAAGAGCAGATATTACTTCTAACTCCAAACAGGTCTGTGAGTCTATTTTGGGAAGATACGTTATCTCCATTCGTGTATGGTTTTCTGTGTAGGGGTAAAATGATATTATGGTATTTCAAGTTTGCATTTCATCCTTTTGATTATCCCTAGGCCATTTACCCATATCTCCTTTCCAAATGAAACCTGGTGTCTGCAGGCTTTTTCACATCTCTGGAGTTATTTCATATTTTCTCCTTGTATCTCTTCTGATGACTACTAGATGTTCATTTACTACTAGATGTTGCCTGGCAACATCCCAACTATCAAATGCATAAACCAAAACAGTAAGAAGGAAGAGGCGGTAATAGTAGAGCAGCCTACTACATAAGTTTAAACAGTCTGTTTTATCTCTAAGGGGAAGAGCCAAACTTAGGCCTCCTATATGCCTAGGAATATCTTCTCCTACTGAGACTTTTCTCTTATTTTAAGTAGTCTGAAAATAACTGGTCCCGGAAATAAAATGAAACCTCTCTGTATCAAAAGCAAGAGCCTTGAGCAAAGGTGGTAACAAACCCTGAGACACTTAGGCTTGTCTGAACTCAAAATTCAGCAGGGTTCTATGACTCACAATGTCATGAAAATCTGAATTTGATTTTTGAAAAATGCCTGTGCTCTGGATCTATCAGGAGCATATTAAACTGTTAAAATAAGAAACATTTTTTTTTTCTCTCATGGAGAAGATCAAATAGAATCCCCAATGCAAATTTACCACATTCTTCACCAATAGATCATTTCCAACAACTAGACAAATGCTGGAGGATGCAGATGAAAGCTTCCAAGCTTAGGAAGAGTCATGTCTTGATTGCAAGGCTAGGCCTGTCAGTAATGCAGTAGTGTGAGCTCAGCAATGGCCCATTGAAATGTAAAATTCAATGAATTTCCAGCCTCCTTCTCAAACAGTCAATGCGGAAATCACGTCCTCCAAAGAACATTACTCGATGGAAGCATAATCTCTCCACACTTGAGCAATAAGAGATTGCGCCAGTCCATGACACACGAGGTTGCAGAGCGCTCCTCCAAGCATCGCACCAACCCTCAGTGATTTCTTACAGATATTTACTTTCACACATGGCATATAGAACATTAAAAGAGTTTTGAAAAATCCCTCAATTTTCAACTTCTGAAGGATTATTAACTTCAAAGTCTGAAGAAATGTCGCCCTTCTATCTTTGGAAATGCCAGGAGCCTTTGCATATCCTTACCACAGGACCAAGCAACCCCCAGCAGAGAAGAACGATTACTGCCTCGGTGGCAAGAGGATGGCTTTTGATCTCTTAACATATTGGAAATTACTTAAAGGTAAGCCATCTGCTAGCTGAGGAACAAAAACAGATTACATCACACCCTGCTAGAAAGACTGTGTTAAATCCTGTATATCAAGGCTTTTAATAATTCTACATTAAGTCAGCTAATAGGATTAGGTACACATTTTCTTTAGGCTTATTTTCTCAACTATTAAAAAAAAAAAACCTTTTTTTATATGTTTGACGATCTGCAAAATTCAAGAGTATTCCACTGTGAATAAAAAGGGTTCTTTCAAGAGGAAGCATTTCTTCAGATCACCACTGCTCTCCAAAGAGATGTACAGCAGAAATGCCTTTCCAAGTAGTTTGTGGGAGAGGCAAGACAAGAGTTTCTATTATTGCTAATACGATATATTGCCTGGGTATTACAAACCTGCCTACTAGAGCTTCCTATCTTCATTGTTCTTCTTCATCAGGTCAAGGATGGAATTCAGGCAGGTGGGAGATGAAAAGAATGTCTGACCTGATCTTTTTGGTAATAAGGATTAATGATAACCATGGTGATAGTCCACCACAAGGTTGGTATGGCACAAGTATTGGGATAATCAAAGAATAAGCCTTGATTAATGAGAGCTTAAAGCATCTGCAAGACTGGACAGTCCCAGCCTTGAGAAAGCTTGCATTCTAAAATTACCACAATACAAGAAATCTTACATTCTAAAATTACACTATGCCCAAACCAAACATACTGTCTGTGGTAAGCTTCAGGTCATGGGAATATTAGAATATATTCACTTCATGGCATGCAAAAATAAAGTTAATTCTTTGCCCCCTTCTTTCATTAATTTGCCCCTTCCTTATTCTTTGCTACTTCTTACAATAATTAGTTTAGTGTTATTCTAAAATTTCAAATAATTAAATATACACATTATACAAATTAACTTCCACTTATTGCTTCTAAGTATTTTACAAGATGCTCATTTACTCTGTGTGCTATTCATCACTCGGGGATACTGAGAGTTGAAAAAGGTTATAGCGGTATAGCAACAAATGTCTTTATCTCTCAATGGTCCTTGAAGTCGTTCTTTAAAAGGTTAAAAAGAAAAAGCCTCTGTTCTCCTGAGAGAGGGTAATTCTTATCTTGCTGACAATGGAGGGTTACAAATAACCCTTGAGAGCCAAATAAAATGCAGGATTCAACATATTTAGAAACCAGCACAAAGTGTTGAGTCTTGAAGCCACTTGAGAACTATTTGTGGAATAGCATTTCTAAGAGATTATTAGCAATGGTTGCCATGATTTTGCCGTAATTATTGAATGATATAGAATAAAATGAACTAAATTTTGCTATGGCACAAATGAGAAAAGGAAACTGTAAAACCAGTAGCCTAAATGTTTAGTTGTTTTATATTGTACTTTGGTGCAAATGGTTCAAGCTTTCTTTGTGTGCTTTTTACAAACATAGGACAAGGAATTAATAATAAATCTCATACTAATTACCATACTTAGAGACAGTTTATTCATTAGCACTTTGAAAAGTTTGCTCTAATCCTCACAGTGTTTTCGAGAGGTGGATATTATCACTCCCTGTTTACTGGTGAGAAAACTGAAATTCAAGGTGGTTAAAATAACCTGCAGCAAGTGGAAGAGTGAAAATTCAAAGAAGGGTTTGATGCCAAAGTCCATGCTCTTTTTGCCATATCTGGCTGCCTTCAATTTGGAAGGGGCCAGGAGGTCTTGCTCTTCACTCGGTGACTTGGCTTACCTGGCAACTTGGCTTAGCTTTCTTTGTGTCAAATCTTTAAATGAATTGAGGAAACAGCATCATTTCCTTTGAGATGCTCAGAATTCAGTCAAGGGATCTCACATTCTGCTCCTGCAGGCCAGTCCCTCCATGTTTCTCCAGGATATTGGTGTTCTTTCCTTTCATTAGTTGGAGGCAGTCAAAACAAAATACTTGAAAGTCTTTCCCAAGCCACAGAATTTCTCTTTCATTAGCCATCAAGTTTAAGTTGTCAACCTAATATTTTTCTGTCATGTTTTAATATACCCAAATGTTGATTAACTTACTTGCTTGCCACCTAATCCTAGTGGAGAACAACATAAATGTCCAAACAAACAACAAATCAGCAGTAAGAGTCCTTTGTAGGGACATGGATGAAACTGGAAACCATCATTCTCAGCAAACTATCGCAAGGACAAAAAACCAAACACCGCATGTTCTCACTCATAGGTGGGAATTGAACAATAAGAACACATGGACACAGGAAGGGGAGCATCACACACTGGGGCCTGTTGTGGGGCAGGGGGAGTGGGGAGGGATAGCATTAGGAGATACACTTAATGCTAAATGACGAGTTAATGGTTGCAGCACACCAACATGGCACATGTATACATATGTAACAAACCTGCACGTTGTTCACATGTACCCTAGAACACTTTTTTAAAGTATTAAAAAAAAAAGATCTTTACTGATCCCCTAAAAAAAAAAAAAAAGAGAGAGAGAGAAAATCTCAGAAATGTGATTTGAAATATCTCATGCATTACTGTCTATTGAAATTAGGGGACCTATATGTAATAATAGAATCATATTATCTGCTTGTTGAATTAGAATTAAGAGGAAATTAAATATGTAATAGTACCCAAATAAATATTGTCAAATACGTATGTTAGTATTTGTATTAAAGTAATGCTAACTGCTGTAGTAACTCCTAAAATTTCAGTGTCTTAACTTGATTTCTTCCTCATATAATTGTTCAATGTGGGATTCCAAGAAGGGTGGCCTTCCAAGTCGCCACTCAGCATCACAGGTTCTTTCTATGTATGACTCTGATATCTTTAACATGTGGTTTTAGGGTCACTAGGCTCATCTGCATTAAGATGGAGACCAGGGAAGAAACATGGAGATAAGCTCCATGGAGAATGTCCACGGAGCAGGGGAAGACATGGTGCCCATTATGTTCCCTGACTTCCTATTGGCAAAAACTCAGTCATCTGTCCACATCCAACCATAAGGGAGGCTCGGAAGTGTGTTCTAATCATGTGCCCAGAAAGAAGAGGAAATAGGCTTGGTGATAAACTGGCAGTTTCTGCCATGGTGTTTGTTCTATGACAGTCTATAAAGAGAACCTAGACTTCCAGGTGCTTTCAGCCAAGAATTACCTTGAGAATCAAAATGTAGATCTAGAAACTTTATTCAGGTTAAAATACTTGCCCTATCCCACCATTTGTATTGGACTGACTGCTAAAAATTAGAGGAGTTACCATAAGCACAACGACATTCTGATTTGATGAGTACACTAATATCAGAACTCCTTCTAGCTATGTCATTGAGACCTGTATTAACTTCTTCTTACTTTCCTCAACTCCAGCACCTGGCGCAACTCTAGCACCTAGAGCATACTCAGCAAATGTATGTTCAATGAATGAGTGGCCTTCTAGGATTGACCGTGCATTTTTTCCATCAATTCATAAAGATTGTGGCCCACGTATCACAGTGAATCAACTCTTATTTTTGTTGCTGTTGTTGTTGATTCAGCCATGCACTACGGCAATGGCCTAAATCTTGTTTATTCACCACTCCAAGCATGCCTATTAACTCCACTCGGTAATATGTCTTCCATAACATGTAAGATTTTTACTGAAGTCTGCCCATGCTTATCTAGACTCCTGGAAGAGACTCAGCAGCCACATTGTATAATGGACAAAACAGAGAGGAATGTAGGTTAACTTAATTATCTCAGCCTTTGTCTTAGGCAAGTTGCTTATTTCTTCTCAGCTTTCCTTATGTAGAAAGTGAGAATAATAACACTTACCTTGCAATGTTGTAAGTATGGCAATTTTAAAGACTCAATAAAGTAGGCACTGAATTAATGGTAGTCACTGTCTTCATAATTTATAATAATGATTGATTGTAATGTTAGCATTCATAATACAAATTATAAACATCACTCAGCTTTGTTTCCTATTAGATACATTAAATCAGAAAGCCCTAATATCCAGAAGCAACACCATGACAGAATTGTAAGTAGAGCACAAGTTTTTTCAGCCTCCTGCTGTCAGCTGAGTCCCTATTGAGCACATACATCCCTGGGGACAGATGACCATCCATCAGAGGCTATAGCAGCTAATAGCTAGAGTTGTCACTTTCACCTCTATTTGCATTGGATTGAGTCAATCTGCCTTAAGCTTTCACAAGGGTAAACAGCCAGTAACAAATGAAGTTCTTATGACTTACAGCCCCACAGAAACTTATTACAGGATCTTATCTATTTCAATACCTGCCAGCAGGTGTGGATTATTAAAATGTGTGTCCTGAGAATTTACTGCTTTCTTGAATTAGCAACCTTGACTCAGAAATGACATATTTTTATGTCAAAATAGCAGAAACCTTTCTTTTCTCTCTTCACTGATGCATAACATTCTAAAAGACAGGAATGGCCTTCAGCTAATACAGATCTATTTCCATTTGGCTTCAGTCACCATTTAATTACTGTTGACTTCTTTAACCTTTCTCACTTCCCTTCTGGATTATATTTCTTTCTACTCTATTGTCATTTAGTTTATTTGGTGACATAATCAAACTTGAAATTATATAATAAGGTTTTGCATTTTTCTTCTTTCATGCCACTTATTATGTTGAATTTATTTTAAAACAAATTATTTTCTGAAAAAGAAAATATTTTAATGAGCTGACTTTGTACTTTATCTTTGTATTTACTTCTTAAATCCTGATTTTTAAAAAGGAGGATACTCCAATTTCCTCTATCACCCATTTCAGAATGATAGAACCCTAAGTAGCTTCCTGGAAAATAATCTATTGTTCCCTTCAACTTTCCTACAGTACTTACCTGTTAAACAATACACTATGTACTAAATTACATATTAAAAAGAAAAACAAAATCTTGAAGCGAAAACCAACCACTAATAATGCAAAGGGGATTATGTCAGAGTGACATAAGAGGGGGAATTGTCTTCTTTCTGAGCATTCATTTTTATTATTGCTGACCTAAGCCATGAGATATAGAGGACAGAGACTGAGCTTTGGAGTTGGACATTTCCTGATTCAAAACCTGACTGTACTACACATAAACTGGTGGTCCCCTGGAAAGTCCTTGGACTTAGCTGATCCTGTCTCCTTATCTGTAAAACAGAAATAAGTATTCTACCTCTCAAGATTGATGTGAAGGTTAAGTGAAATGAAATATGTAAAATGTCTGGTATATGTGTTCTCTAAGTGCAACAGGTACATTTGAACCTATGAGTGTTACAGCAGCCTGAGCCTGGGTTTTCCTGAAAGTGGAGCCCAAGGCAGAGGCTTTTGTATTACTATTTTGTTAGGGGGTGCAATTTCAGGGAGATGCAGGGAGGGACAACGAGAATGAAGCAGGGAAGGAGGAGGAGCCAATATGAGTATGTGTAATCAAAAGAGCTGCCATTAAGTGCATCTCATTGATACAGGACATACTCCTGCCTGTCTGCATTGTATAGCAGCAGCTCTAGCTCCTCATATTAGTCAGGGTTGATTACCATTGCCAATATAGTAATTCATTTCTTTGCCTTCTGGTCCACTAGTGCAAGGAGCCTAAATGTGGTAGTTGAAGCTTCAAATTTGGTGGAGCCCTTCCTGTGCACCTGGTTTCAGAAGAGGCTCCTCCCCTTCTCAGCCCTGTGGTGGAAACCAGGACTTTAGAGTGTGGGAACAGAAAGCACAAATTTTGCAAATGAGTTGTTGTTTCTACCATGTGAGGGTAAGCTGTTTTGATCCTTCCTCCTTATGAACATTGAGAAAGGCACATCTGCCAGACCATCACATACCTAGTACCAGAGGCCTGCTAATCCACTTGCAGTAAAGATAGCACATCTGGCACAGCAGATACCATTGGTGTTAACATCTGGTTATATTTATGATAATTCACCATCATCCACCATGAGCTCTCAGGATTTTCCAGGGCTAGGTATGCCCAGAAATGAGCATGCAGAAAAAATTGAACCAGGGATATGAAGGAAACCATCACCCTTGTATTCTTCAAGTGTTTGATTGTGTCATTAATCTCTGCAATTCCTCCTGGCATGCAGTGTTGCTTCTGATTTATGGTCTTAGATGGGGATAGAGGCAGTTTCAGGGACTTCTACTTGGACCTTCCCTCATAATATCCCTTATACTACAAATCTGGGAACCAGTGTGAGGGCTTTATCACCTGATAAATATATTTAACTTAGTTACACACACTCAAGATGTGGGCAATAACCTCAGGACCGATCTGTGAACACTAACACACTGTGAAGCAAACTTGGCCCAAAATTCTGTTCTCATTGTGTCCAGATGGGCTCCCACTCTAACCAGAGATCTTTGATAGTATTTCAGTTCATTTGGTATCATTCAGCCCCAATTCCTTACCTAACAGCCTTTGAAAAGTCTGGGTTTTCCCCTTCCAACAGTGCAAAGTTACCCTGCTGCAAGTACATTTGGGGAAAGGATCAAAGGAAGATGTGCTATATATACTGGTGGTGGCATGGAACAGTCCCTCCTCAAAGGATCCTGGTTTCCACATCCATTACTGAAATCTGGATCTATGAGCTGAGTTAGATCTGGAAAAAGGGTGATGGGAAGGTGATTTTCTATCATAGTAGTTGATGTAAACATTCTCTTTACCAAGTCTTAAGACACATCTCAACAGACCATTAGGATGAGCTCCAGGGCTTCTTTATAGGGCATCAAATTCTGATCATGGCTAGATGCCTCCATGTTAGTAAACTTTCCTCTGTCCAGCCTCATATTCTGATTTCCTCACCCCAGTCCAAGACCCTCCAGCTCCAGTTCCACGTATAAAGCCCTCTACTCTTACCAGATCATTTGAACTAGTTTCTGCAGTTCTTTTGGGAGGCAAGCTATTTCCTCCAGGAATGGTGCTTAGGCTGGGATAAGATTTCTCCTTGGTCAACAGTCTAGAGGGAATGAGGAATGCTGGAGGCAGATATCAAAGAGATAATTATCTTATGAGGCACCTGCTTTAGAGGGGAGTCCTTGAACAGTCTCCAGGCAGGAGAGACTTACAGGATTTCAACATTCAGGATTATGGCATTTAGGATTGTGTCTTTGTGGATTTTGATCGGCTTCTGATGAGATGACAGTTTCCATTACAGCTGCCATAGAGGATCTCTGACTTTCATAGCATGGCTTGACTTGACTGTTGACTTCTCTGGGTCTTTTTAAAAATGTTTTCCAAGACTTCCATTGTAGTTAACAGCAGTCATCTCCTTTCTACAATTTTTATAATTATCATTTTATCCATGCTTTTAACCATGATGGCTCCTCCATTTGCCACCTGCACCTCAACCCAATTAACCACAGATGAAAGTCTTAGTTATAATGCTACTACATGCAAGTATTATCCCTACTACACCTTCTGCCAGCAATGGGACATTTATAACCCAGATACGAAATACCTTCCTGAGGAGCTGCTTTCTGAAGTCATTCAGCATTAATTGTCTTAGTCTTGGCTCCCCAGAAAGCAGAGCCTGAACCAAAGATTTACATTGTACTACCTTATTAGGGCATATAACCCAGAATGAGGAATATGGATTACAAAAGCGGCAAAGAGTGAAAGAAAATGCAAGAATGCTGATCAAGCTGGTTGTTGCTAAGCTCAACTTATTGCTTGATGTTGCAAGACCATCCTCTGAGAAGACCTATAACTGCTTCTCAGGGCAGTCTCTCTAGCAGGAGAGAGGGAAAATAAATTAATCCGTGGGCTCCTGCCTCCCATGGGTCAAATTTTCATCTCATGGGGATGCTAACTCCCTTGCACGTTCAGGTATTTGCATGGGTACCTAACAGAGTCCTGTGGTGCTCTAAACTTCTGTATTACCATAGAAGTTTTTGGAGTAAGATGCAAAGTCAGGGCATTTAGTACATCACTGTCAGGGTGAATTTTATCAGAACCTGTGCACAACTGTCACCACAGCAGTGGCTGGAGTTAGAAGCAGGTAGTACAGAAAGGATCCTAAGTGATGCATGTCAGGGGTTTGATAAAGATCTTTCCAGCTTCCTGAGGTAAGAAATCACTTGGCATTATTCTCTATTTCTATACCACCTAAACAAACAAATAAACCGCTAAAGAAAAATTAACTGAAGGCTAAAGACTCATCCTCTCACCCAAAAAGAATCCAGTTATGGAGTATGTTATATTTTATATCTCATTTTATTTTCATATCAACCTTCCCAGGCAGGCAGAGCAGGTACTGTTAGACCCCTATGAAGAAAACGAAAACTCACAGTGGCTGCAAAATATAGTTACTATAGCAGGTAAGCAGCAGATCTGGAGATATAATCTAATAGATTTACTCAAAAGTATGCGCCATGCAGCTAATTTATCTTTTCTCTCCTTCTAGAAATTCTGATTTTCATGACTTTCACTTTCATCAACAAGCTACCATACGATGATCCATACATCAGAATGAGTCTGGAAGCTTGGGCTTTAAAATAAGTTGAACCTTAAATGTTTTCTGTGGTATTCTATCTTTGATTTTTTTCCTCCTCAAACTATTTGTTTGTGTTTGCTTGTTTCTTTTGAGGGCAGAAGGGACTTCAGTGGGGTAACAATTGAGGATGGCCCAGACAAGATGGTGACGTGCATCAAACATGTCTATACGGCAGCCAGTCCTGTTCTCATTATTGCAGGTATGACTCTGGCCTTCTTCAAGAAAAGGATCGTACCATCTATTCCTCTATTTTCCTTAGCCTCCCAGTAGTTACTTAGACACAACAGCTGCTCCAAATAACTTTGTTGAAGGAATACACAAAAAATCCCCTTTCCTCAAAACATGTAAGAGTGCATTCTTCTCTCTTTCCTCAGGGGTAAGACTAGCTTTGCAGGCCTATGTCTTATAAAATGTCCTTTGGCAAATTAAGCAATTTTCAAATGAGTAGAGTCATCTCAGACATTAGGAGGACAATTAGGGAGGACGTTATACAAAAGAATAATTATAAAATGCTTTGTGGGGGCCGGGCGCGGTGGCTCACGCTTGTAATCCCAGCACTTTGGGAGGCCGAGGCAGGCGGATCACGAGGTCAGATCGAGACCACGGTGAAACCCCGTCTCTACTAAAAAAATACAAAAAAATTAGCCGGGCGTGGTGGCGGGCGCCTGTAGTCCCAGCTACTCCGAGAGGCTGAGGCAGGAGAATGGCGTGAACCCGGGAGGCGGAGCTTGCTGTGAGCTGAGACTGCGCCACTGCACTCCAGCCTGGGTGACAGAGCGAGACTCCGTCTCAAAAAAAAAAAAAAAAAAAAAATGCTTTGTGGGTTTCATGACATCCCAAGCCTCTTTTCAAAATATGTAGTACACATATGATGGTACCAGGCAGCTAAGGAAATATAAAGATTCAACTGTCTTTTTTTCGCAACAGCTCTGATAGTTTTGTGATAACATTAAAAGATTCCTCTGAAGGAAACATGTAATGTACCTCTGGGCTTGGGAGCATGAGCCTGGTGTCGTTAGCCAGTTCTTCTCTGGGTGACTTATACCATTTCTGTGATGTTTGTCGCCTTTGTGGTTAACGAGCCCCAGGAGTGGAAGCTGCTAAACACACTTACCCAACAATTAACCTGCACCGCGCCGCTGCTTCTACTGCAGCAGTCAGCACCAGGCAGGGGGAAACAGGAGTCTTGGCTTGTTCCTAAGGATTAAGTCACAATGAGCTCCTGGTTTCCCCAGAACCTCTGTTGCTGTTTTCACTTTCTTGGTAGATATTTTTCTTCAGCCACTGAGAACACTCAACATTCGTGGAAACTGTTGTATTTTCCCTAATCTATTCTGAGTTTTTGAAACCTTTACTAAGAGTTCCAAACCAATGCAAGGTGTACTGGTTATAGGTTGGTGGTTAAAGTGATGGGATCAGGAGTCTGACTGCCTGGGTCCAAATTCTGTTTCTGCCATTTACTACTTGTGTGACAATGAGCTTGTGACTTACCCTCTCCAAGCCTGTAAAATGCAGATAAGAGTAGCATGTAACTGCGAGAAATAACTAGAATGCATACAGGTAAAACACTTAGCCTAACACCTGTAATGTAGTAAGTGCTTAATACCCTAGGAGCTGTTACTATTAGCCATTGTAAGCTGGAATGACTGCTCGAAGCCTACAGTGACTGTATTTGGGAAAGGGTCCACAAGGAACAGTGTTTGTTGTGATTTGGTTATGAGAATAGCACATTCCTGGAATTGCTTCGAAATTTTCAGTTCTTATATATCTTTTCTTCATGTGAAAAGGGAGGTCAGCCTTCCTTTAAGACCTGCAGGAACTATGTGTCACAAGTCACAGAGGGGATTTAAGTTTCCTCAAAAGATCAGCCTGTCTTTTGGGTAAGTACTAGACTCTAGCTAAGAAACTTTATTCCAATTAGCCCACCTCTCTCCACATGGAATTGGCACTATGTGCAATCCAATCACTTTAGGTTCTCCCCACATTGCGAATTACTTTCTCAAAGAGGAGAGCAACAAGAGGACAAGATCAATGTTGCTCAACAGAGTGGTCTTTAGTAACAGGCTGTAGTAACACTGTTACTAAAGCAGCCTTGTTTAAAGGGAGTTCACATTTTGAGCCAACCAAACCATTTCTTTATTTTGGCTGCATCTCTCCTTCAGTCCATTTGTATGACCACTGAATCAAACCCATGACAATCTGGGATGTTGAAAATATGTACAAGTATGGATTTATACATAAACACTCATATAAAAACACTTCTAGATATGTATGAACATGTATGGTACATATGTATATATAATATATATACCTTTTTATAAAGAGAGAGGCTTGGTCTTATAGCTTCCCTGCAGCAAGTTCTTATCTACTGTTTGGTCTAGTAATTAAACAATTAAGTGTCATTTACGATAATTACACATTACAACAAAGTGGTAAATAGGCATTAGCTCACTTGAGAAATATGTTCTATTTTAGAGCCAGCACAATGTAGTAGCCAAAGTCAGCAAAGCATTCGTTCTTGGAACATGGCTTAGTGTTAGCATCCTTGTAGATGAGGATGCTCTAGTTACCACACCAGAAATAGGAAAGGCCCACAATCAATCTTAACCAGTGGGGCACAATGGCGCCCTCTGGAATTTTATCACCACGAGGCTAGTTCCACTTGTAAGTGGCTCAGATGCTAATTCCTGTGCTAGCTCTTGTGGATTAAGGGGGTTGGTGTACATTTGTCCAATACTTGCACACACATACACAGACACACACACACATTAGAAAGGATTCTTCATTTTTTTGAAAACTCTGTCATGTGGAATATCAAAATTCCTGGGGTTAGAGAAAGGAAACTCCTTACTTGTCTGCTCATCCTACATGGAGCTTAAGGATGCCTAATGAATCTCAGCTTTGGAGCTTAGGGCTCTTGAGAAAAGAGGAAGTAAGGAGACTTGAAGTGGCCACACTCTAGGCTACCCGGCCTAGCCAGGTCTTTATCTGCCATATGATGTTCCATCCCTTCCTGCAGCTTGTAACTGATCCAGGCTGGAGACCCCAATAATCACGAGCAGGCTTAGCCTTCCGTACAGGACAGGAGAGGTATTAGAAGGATTGAAAAAAATCTCAACAAGACCATGCCCTTAATGGGAAGCTAGAAACTGAAACTTCACAATCCTCCCTTTAAAGGGAAAAATCATTGAAAGCCTCTAGGAAAACAATACTACTTGGAGAAGATGGTCAGTATACCACTAATAGCTGCTGCTGCTGTTGTTATTGATAACAATAACAATCCAATAATAATAGCTCTGCTTTATTGAGCCCTTACAAAGTTCCAGTTACTACAGTTTGACTTTAAATCACATACTCTTAAGAGCTAAAAGATATTGCCCTTGTAACCTTACTGTGTATTGGTTTATTAAGTCTCTTACTGATTATCTACAAGATCTTAAGGAAATGGATATGGGATACAAAGTTTGGCTAAGAATGTTGATGATCTGGCAAGTTATAGTTTCAGTAAAGGAGGTAGGATGACATTAGTGAGACGAACTCCTTAGGGAGGTCAGACACTGGTCAGGTGCTATTATACAATGAGGTTGCTCTGGGCTAATCTGGGACATAAAATGATTAGGGGGTAGCTGAGAAGTAAGAAGTGGAGATGAAAAATCTCCCCCATAAAAAAGAAAGAAAATCTTCTGAGACAGAAATTACTTGGATTGCAGCTTTGCCTTCTACAAATATTGAGGTTTGATCTGAACCCGAAGCCCTAACCCTGGACTGGCTGGGAAGAAAGATGCTGGGATAACAATCCTTCTATTAATTTTAGTCATTTTAATAATCATGGGTATAATTATTTTATAAAACAACTACATAAATAAATCAGGGCAAATATTCTAGGAATGAAAGTTCTCCCTTAAGGGAATCTGCAAAGTCATTGTCACAGAGAGCCACAGTTACTGGTGAACTTGTGTTCTATCTCTTTGTTGTATTTAGGGTAGAAAAAAGGCTTGAGGAAAATTTGGGGGTGGCATTTTGGAGATGCAGAATTCTTAAATATGAGATTTACTCACTAAAAAACCATTATTTATTCTTCTCAAGGTGGTTGTATCAAGCTACCACAATCCTGTGAGTTTGAAAACAACCATCATGAACACTGATTTACCAGACAGAATTTACCAGACAGTAAATCTATCATTATCATGGTGGATAAGCTTTTTGATGTGCTGCTCGATTTGGTTTGCCAGTATTTTATTGAGGATTTTTGCATCAATGTTCATCAGTGATATTGGTCTAAAATTCTCTTTTTTTATTGTGTCTCTGCCAGGCTTTGGTATCAGGATGATGCTGGCCTCAAAAAATGAGTTAGGGAGGATTCCCTCTTTTTCTATTGATTTGAATACGCAGCCATAAAAAGGGTGAGTTCATGTCCTTTGTAGGGACATGGATGAAGCTGTTTCTATTGATTGGAATAGCTTCAGAAGGAATGGTACCAGCTACTCATTGTATCTCTGGTAGAATTCGGCTGTGAATCTGTCTGGTCATGGACTTTTTTTGGCTGGTAGGCTATTAACTATTGCCTCAATTTCAGAGCCTGTTACTGGATAACTAGGATTCTTAAAATGCCTTCCTGGAGCCAAAAGATACCACAAATCAAATATGAAATGATAAGATTGAAACACATATACACTCTCCTTTTTTAAAGCTTGTATGATATAAAAAGATATTGCTGGACCATTTGTTTTTCAATAAAAAGTTCCCACCAACATTCAGAAAGAACTTAAAGCTGACCAGTTGGACAAGGGAGAAGGAGAAGGGGTAATTGATGATGGTATAGATAAATGTGAAGGGAGACAAGCCCTGACATAAGCTCGCAGCCCCATGCTAACAGACCCACTGGTGCTAAAACAAGGTCCTACCCCTTTTGGATCAAGTCATGCCAATGGAGTATTCAGTTGCTCTATTCTCTGTTTAAATCCAAAGTAATTAAGTTAGGTACTTTTTTAAGTTCTGATTTTAATGTCTAACTGACATTTTTATTGTGATATCACATTTCATGCTTCACAATGGTTTGGGGAAATTAATGATTGGCCTAGTTGGTAGATTGCCAATTTGAGGCAGGTCTGAAAGGATGATGGCCACTGTGCTTCCTTTTAATTCTATCTAATACCAAAGATATCATGTGGAGACAGTGATTTAACATGATCCTAGTCTCAACCATGGTGCATGATTTCCCTCAGCAGAATCAAGTGAGAAGGCTATGGGGTAGTTTTGCAAGAGCCCTGAGCTCATAGCTTCATGTCACAGATGGGCCTCAGTTTCCTCATTCATGAAGTGAGACAGGAATGGCTTCCCTGTGGTCCTTTTCCAACTCTGTGGTTTTCATCACAGTCAGCAGTTTTTAAAACATAAAGTACTTAAAAATGGTTATAGTGAATTCCCCTGAATCTCTATAGCACCTCTTCTTGAGGAGTTCAAAACATAATTTTTAATTCATTTCTGCCAGGTAAAAAGACATTTCAACTAGTGAAAGTGTGAGCCAGAAAATTATTCCATAAGATAAAGAATAAGAGAGGGTGGTAAGATCAAAATTCTAAGTAACTCAGTGTTAGTCCTGAGCTAAATTGAATTAGGAAAAGTCCATCTCTGGCCCCTACTCAAATCTTGTATCCTGATTGTTCCTTGTCTTCTGTAGAAAGGTTATTGTTTTCTGTTATAGCAATAGCAATGACTTTTTAAAACCCTCCCACGGACACTGTATTGGAATAAAGGATTCTAGAAAGCAAAAAAAAAAAAAAAAACAAAAAAAAATTCTCAAAACTGCAATCATAAGAAAGGTATTTTGAGTACAGTCTGGTCTGTTAACACTGCTACCACAGTCTGCCTTCATGTACCAAATTATCTCCATGAAAAAATAATTTTTAAAGAAAATTATTGAAAATAAACAGGATCCAGAATCCAAAATTATCTCCTTCTCTCCCTGAAACAGCCCCCTGGATTGGCAACTCCCTTTTCTCAGAAACCACCATGATAAAGAAATGGGTGTTGTACCAAGGCCTTTATACCTTCTCATATGTTTTTTGCCCCTATCTCTTAAAATTCTCCTGTGGTTTTCTGATTATCTCTAACTTGCTACTTCTCCAAGGAGGTGCTATGTCCAATGGTAGCTTAAGATACACTTGACTAGTGGTGCAAATGTTATTAATTTCATTAATCTACTTCTAACAGCCTTTTCTATGTATGAAGGAGCATGAAAGCTCCAGGAAATAAACTACAAATAGCCCCACAATAGTAGCAGGATGGCATTTCAAAAGAAGGCATCAAAGAAAGCTCACCAACAGTGATACTTTTTCCTAATGGTTCTGGGAGGATAATTAAGTTGTTTATCACCTTTGTTGCTTATAACCCTAACACAGGTGTTCCCTGGAAACCAATTAAAAATACTTACAGCTGATAAACAGTGCCTTTCAGCTCAACAAATTTACTAGTAATTCCAATCCCATTTGGAAAAGAATCTTGTAAGGTCTTTTGACACCAAAAGGCAACTTTCATACTCATTTACACTTCAGTGCCCATAGTGATAAGCATACACAGGGTATTTACTCAGCCTCCCTTGATCTCAATACAAGAGTCCTCCAGAAGCTTCCCCTGGTGGTTGAATGACAACTTTGGTTTCAAAATATGAATTGTGTTCTGTAGTTTGGGATTTCCTCTGAAAGGAAATGGACTAGGATCTTTCTGATGATACTTTTGCCTAATTGTGAGGAAATAGTAGTGCTTAAGTGTATTTCCCTTATTTTGTAACTTTCAGTGGACACCCAGTTGATTATTTTTAGTAACTCATGGAAGAAGGAAGAAGGTCGTTGTGAAAATCCCAGGTAGCTTATGTGTCAGACTCAGAAGGTGGACTTTTATTTGGTTTGTTCTAAACCCTGTTGTTTGCTTATATACTGATCAATTGTCCCACCAAGGCCCCAATACTGTCCTCATCCACATGCTGGCACCTGTCTATAGTAGGCTTTTTCAACCTGGTCAAAAGTTGAAATCATTCCCCTTGAAAACTGGAGCAAGACAAGGATGTCCACTCCCACCACTTCTATTCAACATAGTACTGGAAGTCCTAGCCAGAGCAATCAGACAAGAGAAAGAAATAAGGGGCATCCATATAGGTAAACAGGAAGTCAAACTGTCACTGTTCATTGATGATATGATCGTATACCTAGAAAACCCTAAAGACTCATCTAAAAAGCTCCTAGAACTGATAAATGAATTCAGTAAAATTTCAGGATACAAAATCAATGTACACAAATTAGTAGCACTGCTATACACCAACAATGACTAAGCTGAGAATCAAATAAAGAACTAAATTCCTTTTGTAACTGCAAAAACTAAAAAAGACTTAGGAATGTACCTAAACAGAGGTGAAAGATCTCTACAAAGAAAATTACAAAACACTGATGAAAGAAATTATGAATGACACAAACAAATGGAAACATATCCCATGCTCATAGATGGGTAGAATTAACATTGTGAAAATGACCATACTACCAAAAACAATCTACAAATTTAGTGCAATTCCCATCAAAGTACCATCATCATTCTTCATAGAACTAGAAACAACAATCCTAAAATTCACATGGAACCAAAAAAAGAGTCTGCATAGCCAAAGCAAGACTAAGCAAAGAAACAAAACAAAACAATCTCTGTAGGCATCACATTACCTGATTTCGAACTATACTACAAGGCTACAGTTACCAAAACAGCATGATACTGGTATAAAAATAGGCATCTAGACCAATGGAACAGAATAAAGAACCCAGAAATACAGCCAAATACTTATAGCCAACTGATCTTCAACAAAGCAAACAAAAACATAAAGTGGGGGAAAGGACACCCTATTCAATAAACAGTGCTGGAATAAGTGGCAAGCCACATGTAGAAGAATGAAGCTGGCTCCTCATTTCTCACCTTATACAAAAATCAACTCAAGATAAATAAAAGACTTAAGTCTAAGACCTGAAACCATAAAAATGTTCCCCCAAAACTATTGAAATACAATTTTAAAAATTAAAAAAAAATTTAAATTTTTTTTCATTGACAAAGTTATTGATTATTGAGTTTGAAGGCTTATTCCTAGCTCTGCCACTAAATAGCTGTGCGACTTTGGTCAGTCTCTTCTCTCTGGGCCCTCATTTTCTTATTTGTGGGGAGAGAATTAGACGAGATGATATGGAAGGACCATTTGACCCTAAATTTTATATGATGATTTTGGCAGATGACAGATGGCTGATTTTCTTTCTTTCTTGGCTGATTTTCTTTTTTCTTTCTTTCTTTCTTTTTCTCTTTCTTTCTTTTTTCTTTCTTTCTTTATTTCTTCCTTTCTCTCTTTCTTTCTTCCTTTCTCTCTTTCTTTCTTCTTTCTCTTTCTTTCCTTTTTTTTCAAGGCAGAGTCTCTCGGCTCACTGCAACCTCCACCTCCCAGGTTCAAGTGATTCTCTTGTCTCAGCCTCCTGAGTAGCTGGGACTACAGGTGCCTGCCCCCATGCATGGGTAATTTTTGTATTTTTAGTAGAGACGGGGTTTCACCATGTTGGCCAGGATGGTCTCCATCTCTTGACCTCGTGATCCACCTGCCTCAGACTCCCAAAGTGCTGGGATTACAGGCATGAGCCACCACAACTGGCCAGATGGCTGATTTTCATATGCAGTGTTATTTCTGACTACCTCACTATTTGAGCCTCATTATTTCATAATTAGTTTCTCATCTAGTCTTCTCAATATAGTTGTATAGTTGCATTTAAGAAACCAATTCCTGGCCAGTGTTGCTGCAGCTGAGAGAAAAAGAGAGTAGCAGGGGTAAAATTGAAAAGAGAGATTGGGGGCCCCTAAGAAACCAATGAAGAATTTTCAACAGGGGGAAAAAAACCACATTACCTCTAAATGTAGGGAACAGATTGGAAAGAGATCTGAGTCAATGAATATAGCTCTTTTAGTTAAGAAGCTATTGTAGTTGTCTAGCGAGAGGTAACACTTTTTTGTACTAGGTGACTATGGAGATACAGAGAAATGAATAGATTCAAGAACTGTTTGGGAAATGAGATTTACAGGTGCCCAGGATGACTGGTAGTTTTCTGGTTTGTGCCTTTAGATGCATGAAGGTGTCATTCAATGAGATGTGAAACAACAGAAGACAACCGGGGTTAGGGTGAGCAGAGGATGTCTTAAATTCAGTCTTAGACAATTGAGTTTATTTGCTGATGACTCCAAAATCTTTGGGCTGGATATACAAATTTTGGGAATCATCAGCAAATAAACAGTCATTGAAGCCATGGGCATAGATGATATTACCCAAGGGAGAGAACATAGAATGAACAGAGAATAGGCCTCGACTAACTCCAAGTTTTGTTTTTGTTTCTTTTTTTTTTAAAGATATGGTCTTTCTCTGTCACCCAGGCTGCAGTGCAGTGATATGATCATAGCTCACTGTAGCCTCAAACTCCTGGGCTCAAGCAGTCCTCCTGATTTAGCCTCTGGTATAGCTAGGACTACAGGTGCATGCCACCATAACTGGCTATTTTTAAGAATTTTTTGTGGATATAGGGGTCTCACTATGTTACCCAGGCTGATCTCAGACTCCTGGTACTGGTATTACAGACGTAAGCCACCACGCCCGGCCTAACTCCAAATGTTAATGGCCAGGTAGAGAAGGACAAATTAACAAGGGAGTGATTATAGAGGTAAGAGGAAAACCAGGAAAGTGCATTGCCAGTGAAAAAGGGGGTTTATTTCATGAAGTGGGAAGTGGTTTATAGCATCATATCTTGAGAGATTAGATGGGGGTTAAAAAAAGTCCAAGTGATTTAACAAAAGGAGGTAATTGGTGACCTTATCCAGAGCTGTTTTGGTGGAATGATAAAAGCAGAGCCAGAATGGAGTAGGGAGAGACGGAATTGAGAGATGAAGTCATAGTGACAGTGAATGGTAAGAACTCTTTTAAAAAAATCTGATTCTGAAGTGGGAGAGAGAAATGAAGGAGTAGAGCTAGAGAGGTTGTGGTGTTGAGTGACAATTATTTTAAAATAAGAGAAACTCAGGCATTTATTTATTCAAAAATATTAATTAAACCTTAATGTCATGCTACACCCTGTTTTAGGCAGTGGAGATGTGACAGAGAATTTTGAAAGCTCTTGCTCCCATGGGCCCTACATTCTAGTGGGAGGTGGAGAGACACATACAGTATGCAAACATATAAACGTATGCTATACCCAGTGGTGATCATGTATGAAGACAAATAAAGGTGATAGAAACCATCTGCAGAAAATAGTACTATTTTCTGTAGTGGGTTGTCAAGAACTCTCTAGTGTGTGGTTGCCATATTTAGCACACAAAGATACAGGATGCCCAGTTTAATTTGAATTTCAGATAAACAGCAAATACTTTTTCAGTATAAATATATCCCATGCAATGTTTGGGACATACATATACTAAAACAAGCCTACTCTGGTGGAATGACATTTTCAGTATTTAATGTCAGAGAGAAGACTACAATTTATAGGACTCAGTTGAATATAGAAGAGAAAAGGGAGGTTGCATTTGACAGTGGTATAAAGCCCCTGAGAAGTCATAAAGGGATGGGCTGCAAAGTCCAGATGGAGGGGTTTACCTTAGCTAGCAGAAGGAAGATGCCTGTAGATGGACAATGGTTTGTAAGCATGGCGGCGGGAAGAGGAAGGATTCCTGGGTGATATGTCAATGTTCTTTGCCAATAGGTTGCAAAGACAGGGGCTAAATGGGAGAGGTGGGTTGGAGGTTGGAGAGAATGGAGGTGTAAAGGAGGAAGAGCACGCGTTGCCCTGACAGGTTGAGTGCTCTAAAGTCATGAATGAAGCTGATGATTCATAGTTCCATTGTCACTGCAGAGTGCCCTGAAGGTAGATGGGAAAAAGCTCCATCTACTTCCTCGCCTTTCTCTACCCCACGCCTATCTGTGGCTCCTGTAGTGCTAGAGGTTGCTACATCCTTATTCTCAGCAGCTTTGCCTCAGGGGGTTGGTGAACAGATGCTTCTGCAGAGAATTGGGCCCATTAAGCATTTAGCTATTTTACTTTAGTTGGAAAGATTGTTGACACTCTAGAAGCTGCTTTAATAGCGCTTCTTTGGTAAGGAGATGAATTCAAAGATAACATCAAAAGAGCCATTTATGAAGCATCTAATTTTGACAAAGCTCCATCTATACAGCCTGAAGTAAAGTGGAGATCTGTCAATTAACCCAATAATTTGAGCCATATCGACAGCCAGTATGAATAGATAACACAGTGAACTTGACTTTTTGGGTTCTGGCTTTCGACTCAGTTGTGTTAAGGTTTCTGGCCTTTACACACTACTTCAATATAGCATCTTTCCTTATTTTAGTTGCACATATTGAATTCAGAAAAGAGGCAAATAATTTTGAACAAGTTAAAATATATTCATTAACACTCCACATTTCATAATCATATCATTGCATTCTTAACAAGCATCATAATTGCTTTACATTATTTCATTTATATGCAGAGCATTTTTATGACATGTGCCTTCATGTTTCAGAAACAGAAGACTAAATACAGATCTCCTTTACAGAGGGAGAGTAACAACATGAGTGTAACTTTCTTTCCTGTGAAGATTAGCTCAGTGGGCCATTCTCACAGTGCTCTATCCATGCAAAATCAACAGCTCAGCAAGCAGCAGCATTTAGTGACATTTCCCTTGCATGGGTGAACATTAAGTGCAATGAGATCAGCATTCAACAGGACAACAGAGACAAAAGTCAACAAGAGGGGTATAAATGTCCACCAATTGTGAAAAGATATTTATGGGGTCAGGAGAGAGTTCAATGCAAAGAACTCCACTCTTCCCTTCTCCCATGGTGAGGATAACACCATAAATGTGCTTTCCAGAAGCACATTTTTAGCACTGTCTCTGGATAAGTTTAATTTGAGAGAAGAGACTATCATGAAAAAACTTTTATTCAGTGACCTAGAACCAAAGAAAATGAGAATGACCAGGAAAGGGACAGTTACTATTCAGTTATTTGATGCTTGGTCTTGTTGGCTTTTGGATCCTCTCCTCTGTCGATTTTTCCACAGATGCACTTGTGCGTGCTGCAGAACTGAGTTTCCACCTATTTTCTGTAACAGTCTTATGTAAACGCAGTTTCAGCCAGAAGCAAATAAGTCTTTTGGAATTTGTGGACAGGGTGGGGGAGCAGAGGGAAGTTTTCTCTAGGCCACCTGTTAGGAAATGTTGTGTTTCATGTGTGGGAGAGAAGGCCCAGTTCTGAGCCAGCCTTCTGGATGTTTCTGTACAAAATCACTCTGGTTAATCAAAATTCTATGAAGAATTACTTCCTGGTTGTGGCTAGGATCTGTGTATCTTTCATAGAGTCAGAGATGTCATATGTCCAGAGATCTAAACAGTTACCTTGTCCGGTGGTCCTGAGTTATTGCACTGGGACACATTGGTGGGTCATGATTGGTTGTGCACAAAGTGCCAAAGTTTTTGCACATCAGAAGAGACTACAAACTATCCCTATATTAATGTAACCTTCCTTTCCATTGCATTCTGACATGTTTTCTTGACTAGTAGGCAAAGAGAATGTGCCAGGGATAGCACCTACAGACTGTGTATGTCTGTATTCACAAGCTGAGCTTGTGAACAACATCTATGATGTGTGATATGGAGGAATGAAGGCTGAGAACCACAATCACCATCAATGGATGGCTGCCAGGTGTCCATAGGTTGGCTGGCAGTGGTCTAAACTCTGCTGCAGCAATGGTGATTCTCCTTCCACTGAAGGGCATGTTCCCAGCGATCTAACCCACAGCCTACAATTTGGAAATTTTGCAGAGTGGTGGGTAGCAGCAGAAGCTGTCTACCCTCTGTCCTTCAGTCCTTAGACAAGAAAGAGGACTACATTGTTTATTAGGTGGATTATAAACTGTATATCTCAACCCTGTCTTTAGGAGAAGATTCCATTAGCTGTCACCACTTTCCCTAAGTCACTGTAGTAAGGCAAATTCTGTCGTACGCCACCTCTTATGTTTACATAGACACAATGAAGAGAATTGTCCAATTAATCATTCTTAGTGTACTTGGAAAATTAAGACCCCACATATTCCCCTTATAAGCAGGCTTATTGATGAAAATTTTATTTTAATTTGTAAATAGCATATCAGGATAGAAAATTCCATTTCTGTTTTCTTAATAAAAATTACAATTTCTGTCTCTTGACAAAAGACCTGCTAATGCTCCACTTCTAGTTCAGGTATAATTTAAAGTAAAATAAAACAAACATAATAGAGACATACATACGAATCAAACAAAACGAAAAAGCTCATTTTACTCTTTGTAACAGATGACATCAGTACACCTTTTTTTTCCTCACACACTTCACTTTATAGTCTGAGCCTTCAATTCATTTGTACTTACAAGGACAAGGTGTAGGAATTTAAAAATTTATTTTAGAATATAAGGTAGCTGAATAAATAGAGGCTACCCATTGAATAAAAATGGATTCACCTCCCAGCAAGGACTATTAGATGTTTCATTGTACATTCGATTATCAATAGTTCTTTTTAAATCCCTGCAATAAATCAGATTTCCAGATGACGATGGTGGTTCTGCACTGCAGGCAGCATATTACTTCTCCCTTTGTACATCAAGAGTGTTTACATTTAGAGTTTAGAAGCTAAAACTAGTGTAGTTATGTTATAAATTTTTATTTGACAGTCAAAATAATGCACTATATTCAAACTATGACTTGTGGTTTTATGAAGCACTTTCTCATGTACTGTCTTCTTTGGACCTTACAAAAGACCATCAAAAAAGATTGCTAGACAAATTAGGTATCATCCATGCAATGGAATATTTTGCAACCACCAAAACAGGATCAGGGTGAAGTGGAATAATTCCATATTGTTAAATTTATTTTTTAAAAAAAGCAGTTTCAGAAAAACACGTACTGTCTGATTCCATTTTTTATTTAAAAAATCACAAAAATAGAAATTTTGCATATTTATATAATTGTGAACTTATATGAGCCTAAAAGATATGAATCAAGCTTTGGGATGGTATTGTTGTGCTAGAAAAGGGGCAGTACAACTTCTTATTTTTTTTAATTAATTAATTAATTAATTAATTTATTAATTAATTTATTTATTTTAGTCAGAACCTCTCTCTGTCACCCAGGCTGGAGTACCATGGCGCAATCTTGATTCACTGCAACCTCCGCCTCCCAGGTTCAAGTGATTCTTGTGCCTCAGCCTCCCAAGTAGCTTGGACTACAAATTGGAGCCACCACACCTGGCTAATTTTTTTAATTTTTAGTAGAGATGGGGTTTCACCATGTTGGCCAGGCTGATCTCGAACTCCTGGCCTCAAGCGATCCTCCTGCCTCAGCCTTCCAAAGCGCTAGGATTACAGGTGTGAGCCACTGCGCCTGCCCCAGTGCCACTTCTTTTTATATATACACATATGCTTCAAAAAGTGCAGTGGAATGATGGGCAATTTAACTTTTTTATTTTTATTTTTTGCATTTTTCAAATAATCAACTTTCAAAAGTATTATCTTCCTTTTGAGGATGAAAAAGCAAGTCCAAGAAATTTTAAATGACTCTTGAAAACTCATACAGCTTCCCTGTCTCTACTAAAAATACAAAAATAAAATTAGCCAGGCATGGTGGCGGGCACCTGTAGTCCCAGCTACTCGGGAGGCTGAGGCAGGAGAATGGCATGAACCTGGGAGGCGGAGCTTGCAGTGAGCTGAGATTGCACCGCTGCACTCCAGTCTGGGTGACAGAGCGAGACTCCATCTTAAAGAAAAAAAAAAAAAAAGTCATACAGCTTAATCCTAGAATCCAGGCCTCCTGATACTCCAGCAACAGCTTTGGCCACTATATCCCAAGAAAAGAGCATTTGAACTGGAAACGAGGCTGGAGAAGAATCATGAGCTTCAAACCCTACCCTTTGGTACGCTATCACCTCAAGATTTCTTGGTCTACAGCAGTGGTGCTTTAGCATAGTTAGCATATAAAAATATAAAATAAAAGTTGCTAAATGCTTGTGTTTTCTCTTTCTGGGAATAAGGCAGCCTAGCTGACTGAGTCTCCAGATGGAAATTCATAAATTGTGTTTCTACCCTACTCATACATGTTGAGTGAGCCACTGAACACTGTATCTCAGTTTCCTCGCCTGTGAAAATATTGTGCTGACCTATTTTTTCAGGATAGCTGGGTGGGCTGCTTCATGATTTAAAACTACTTTGAAAATACAAAGCTCCATTGAAATTGTTTGTCCAGCATTCTTCCCGGCTTACACCTTCCTTCCTTCTCATGCACCTCTCTGGAATATAAGCCCTGTAGTCTTGGTGTTTTTCTACATCTGATCTAAAAGTCTACAAAATTAAGCAGCAATTTTTGCTTTGGAAATGTGTCCTCTGGTATTTGGTTGAAATGTGACTGGATTTAACAAAGCATTATTTTTCTCAAACATTAATGTAAAATGTGTGTGCATGTGTGTGTGTGTGTGTGTACTCATAATGTGCATGTCCATGTGTTTAGCACAGTCAGATAGAAGCCCACTGAGCCTGGACACTTTCCCTGGCTTCATTTGGCATTGTGAGGCTTAACATCACCTGGACAGTGGGAAGCAGAGGCACATCCTATGGGTGTGGGGAGTAGAAACTGTTTTCTGTCTTCCTCCAGTCACTTTCGCTGCCTGTCCCATAATTGCCCTCTGTGCCAGTCTGTGGGGAAGTGGAGGCCAAGTATTAATAAAGCAGCTTGGGCATAAGAAGAAAGAGATCAGTGGAGTGAAGCCAAGTATTTTCATGAGCTACTATAACCAACTAAAATATTGTTGTGTGAAAGCAAAACCCTCCACCAAGAAGAGAGTTCTTCCTCATTTCACCCTACCTCAAACCCTGGTCAGGTCCAGGGAGGAACGAGAAGGGGATGTGGGTTGTCACATTATAGGCCCACACCCGCAGGACACTTAAATGCAGGTATAAAAGGGACCCAGGGAAGCCTAACCTTTTAAGTTACAGCTGAGATCCTCTTTGATTGCTCCCTTTTCTTTCCTATTTGGATATGTTCACAATTTTCTCAATGTTGATTTTAAGTTTTGGGTTAGTAAAAATGTCTTTCTCCATATACATTACACTTTCTTTGGGCCATAAACATCTTGTAACTCTTCCAATACCTACAATAGTGCTGTGTGCATAGCAGGCAAATCAGAATACCTAATAAAAATAGTTCTAGATGCTGTCTAGTGTGTGTCGAATGTACTGTGAATCGGGGATTGTATCTCAGACTCCTGCCAGCTTACTATGGCAATGTGTATGTTTTTCTTTGAGTGGGCTCTCTTTGGTTAATGATCAAAATCGCTCTGATGTTCCCTAACGCACTCATGAAGATCCAACAAACATATTTTAAGCAAAAGATAATTTATCCTTCTTCTCTGACAGGCTCCAAGACTGTAGTTTCTTATATCTTTGAGGAAGAAAGGAATATCCATGGTCTTGTAGCCCAGTCACCCCCCGGGTTTCTACGGTCCCCCCTCTACTTCCCCATGAGGTGGGCTCCCAGTGTCTGGTTGAAGCTCTTCAGGGAGAGAGAGCACAGTCCCTTCCGAGACAGCCCGTTTGCTCTTTGAACAGCTCGTTTGGATAGAAAGATATCCACCACATTGAGTGGAAATAGGTCTACCCTGGAGTTCTGCCTCATGTGACCATGGAGAATTGGCCTAATCTCTTTTGAAGACAATTCTCATGTGTCTTTCCATTTTATAAGCTATCTCCAAGTCTTCTCTCGTCCTAGCAAAACAGCCTGGCTTCCTTCTGGCAAACAGCTGCTTGGCTGCTGCAGGTGTCATGACTTGTGGGACAGAGACGAAATCCTGCAATTCCCAGAAACCCAGAGCAGGCCTGTTTTATGGAAGAAACATGAACACTCCTCTCCTTTTTCTTTGATTGGCCCATGCCCAGTACTATTGCTGAGGGTGGGCACTCAGGGTGTGTGCTCAGGCAGGAAAACCTTCCTTCCCACCATCTGAATGTGCCCTGGTGGACAGGCCAGTGCTTGCTTCACCCTGCTCCTTCTCTGAGGCGTGGGTAAGACTGAAGCTTGGGATGACAGGATAGAGACACTAATGTTCCAACCTCTCCCTATACCACAGCCCTTACCCTGGGAGCTCATAATTCAGAGGATAAGGAGAAGCACATTTTTCTCTAATGTAAGAACTAAGATTAATTTAACTAGTAAGAGTAATTACAAGTCTTCTAAATGTTTCTGGTTTTGGTACACATTATGATGAGAAACTATCACATTCTTCATCAGTAGGGAGGGTCACAAATGACCAAGAAAACAAACCAGGACTGAATAAAGCCATGCTAGTGGGAGTTTTGCTTTTGGCTTTGTTTTAAAGTTAGGCATAAAATTATGGACTACAGAGATGAAAATAACTAATCATGTTACAAATCCCTTAACTAATGAAGGCAAAATAATTAAATAATATGTTCTGTTCTCCTTGGGCTCAAGTGGCGAAAGTTTTGAGTTGGGACAGTTTGTGTAAGACCAGGATATGCACATTCAAATGTACTTTACATGAACTATCCTGTAATCTCTGATTCTGAGGAAAACATGTTGAAAACTATCTAAAGATGGAGATACCTAGGGCAGGAAACTAAGGTGCCAGCCTGAAATATTGAGTCAATCTGGTTCATCTGTCTTCTCACTAGCCTCTCAGGTTGAATCACTATCTAGGTCTGACTGTATTCCTTGGCAGTAAAGTCAGGTAAGTTGGAATAGTTAAAAAGTTTTCAACCTGCCCCATTTGGGTACATTTGCATTAATTGGGTTTCCAACTATGAGAATAACTGGTGCTGGGCATGGTGGCACACACCTGTAATCCCAGCACTTTGGGAGGCCAAGGAGGGTGTATCACTTGAGGTCAGGAGTTCAAGACCAGACTGGGCAACATGGCTAAAGCACATCTCTCCAAAAAAAAAAAAAAAAAATTAGTAGGTGTGGAGGTGTGTGCCTGTAGTCCCAGCTACTTGAGAGGCTGAAGTGGGTAGATTGCTTGAGCCTGGGAGGTCAAGGCTATAGTGAGCCAAGATCATGCCACTGCACTCCAGCCTAGGTAACAAAATGAGAGCCTGTTTAAAAAAAAAAAAAAAAAAAAAGACATCCAACACACACACACACACACACACACACACACACACACACACACACACACACAAACACACACCAAATAAGACCCAAAAGTATGGTGTAAGGTCTTTTTCCTACAGGTAAGATGGGTGGGGGGCACGGAATTAGCTATGAAAACCTGGTGTGCTAACTACTGGAACAGAGGGTTCTGAAGCACACTGGGGAGAGGAGGAGGAAGGGAGGCTGGTGTGACGAGGGTGAGATGGAAGGCTTCAGGATAGACCGAGGCCTTAAGCTCAATCTTGAAAGACAAATAGAAGTTAGCCTGATAGTTGAAGTAAAGAAAGGCATTAAGAGCAGGTGGAATATCACATGAATAGGCACTGTCAACGAGATAGGAGGAAAATCAGCAAGGAGAAGTAGCACAGGAAAGCTAGGAAGGAGAGATGATTAACAATGCCAAATGACAAGAGATCAAGTAAAATCAGGATTTAAAAGTGTTTCCTGGCTACTAGGGTGACCTGAGGCTCCCATCCCTGCACACTAGCTTACTGTAGTTGGAGTATCCATTACCTGGAATCACAGAGAGTTGGAAGAGACCATAAAGGCCTCAGTCCCAATATGAGAGCCTCTCTATGGCCTTCTGATGAGGGCCTTGAATCTAAGCTTGATTACTTCCAGAGCTAGGAAGTCCCACCCAATCTCATGGTCGGGCCAACTTTAGTGTTTAACAAGTTATTTACACCAGACAGTTGCTGGGGCCTAATATTTGAGAATAGATATCCCAGATGATGTATCCACCTGTTAGAACTGTTCTCCCCTCATCATGGGCCCACAGTACCCAATAGTCAAAAAAGCTACCATTAAAGAGCACACATTATGTGCTAGACATTGGGGCTATATCAGAAGCTTATGTATGTTTTCTTATTTAATCTTCCCAGTGACCCTATTAAAGTAGGAGTATAGATACAGTTATTTTGCTTTTGCAAACCACAGAAATTGATTCAGCTAGCTTAAGCAAAAACACAATCTATCAGAAGAAAATGAGGAAGCTCATAGAATAAAAGAAGCTGAACAACTAGGCCCCAAGAAGGAGGCAGCAACTTGGTAACTCAGGAAATTCAGGCCACAGGAACTGGTGAAATTGATGGACACCTCTTTATAATGCCATCCTCAGAAGGAATAAACTTCAACTACTTTTCATCCTTGGGTCACTCTGCTCAAGATTAAAATCCCAGGGAGGCAAAGCTTGACTGTCCATGGTAGATAAGTCATCTTGATTGACACTGAGGCTCTATTTGACTTGGGAGAAATTAAGGTGCTTCTACTAAAGCAGGAAGACGAAATGCTGAGTAGACAGAAACAACAGATGTCCATTAAGACAGGTGAGGTTATCCCCATTGTACAGATCAGGAAACTGCAGCTCAGAGAAGCTAAGCAACTCTCCCAAGTTTACATAGACAATAAATGACAGGGCCAGGGTTTCAACTTAGACCTTCCTAACTCTAAAGCCTGGGTGCCTTCCATTCCTCCTTGCTGCCTGTTTGCCTAAATTGCATATGGACGTTGCCTTTGGAGTCAAGCCATGCCTGGTGGGCTGAAACTCTACTGTCAGTCCAAGAGCTAGGTCAGTCTCCTCAACTCCCATCCCAGTTGCCAGGGGGAGGCTCCACAAACAGTTTCCTGTCCTGCCACAGAAGCTTATCTTGCTGTGAGGAAACAGCCATGCTCTGAGGCCCTACTGGGAGACAAGAGAATATTAAACCACAGCCTGTCTTTCCAATGTCTATCCATTGACCCTGTGTTGCCCTTGAGAGCAACACACAATACTCCCTTCTCCACATGCTAACCTTCCAAATATTTGAAAAGAGGGATCTGTCCCTCTTTCCAGATCTTCTCTTTGCAAAGCTAAATATTCCTGTTCCTTTAACGATTCCTCATACTATCCCATATGACCACATGGGGATAATTTCCATATGTCGGCTAATTCTCCAAGACTTACATCAGATGAGAATCTGGCCCTGTATGAAAAGAAACCATTTCCCCTCGCTTTCTCTTTCTGATTCATTAGATTTCACATAAACCTTTCTGATGACGACCTGCTGTTTTCAAACTCAGCTGCAACCCAATATGACTTACTAGGCAAAATTCTCATTCTTCAGTTTTCGTTTATCATTTCCCACCAACCCAAGGCCCCAGCAAGCACCCTTCAGGGGCTACAGCCCATGGGCAATATGTGTCCGTGAAAAATGCCAAGTTTTGACTCTTTGCCATTTTTTGGTTTATATAAAGTCATATGACTTTTAAAAATCAAAGCTTTTGCTCAATGTAAATAATTCAAAGTTTGAACAGCTGTAATCATATTCTCCAAAGAAAACACCCTGAAAGGTGGTTAAGGGCATTGTGTGCCAAATCCTCCCCCTAAAATCTCTTTAATTGTTCTTTTCATTAAAAAGAGGGAGAGTGCAAATAGAGATTTGAACAATGTTTTGAGGTTTTGAGCATTTGCAAGGTATTTCTTCATAAAGACATTAGTTGTACTGTTTCTGAAACAAAGTGTCTGATTATATAAATAGTTATGGAACCTCAAAGTTTGAGTTGGAAGAAAGGAGGAAAAAGAAGAGTTGCATATGTAGGGAAAGAAGTCTAGGATTTTTCTGTTCAGAATCTTTTAGCTAGACAACTCCAAAAACTGCAGCTGGAACATTCTAGAATTAAATAGGTACTGGAAGTTGGACTAAATGAATCCATGTCGAAGGCTCAGCATGTGACTCAGACATAGTAAAATATTCCCATCGTTTTGCTCTTCAGAACATGATTCAAAGTCTACCATTTACGTTCTGTCTGTCATAGACAAGGAACCGAACTCAAACAGAGGAACTTATTGTTTGGGCTCTGCCACCAAAAGCTAAGTATCTTTGAACAAATTACTATTCAACTTTGAAAACCCCTTCCATAAAACTGTTGGTCAGTGACCATCTCTCCAGAGAGAAGATCTTTAAGAGTGAATCTGTGGTAAGAGGAAGGTAAGAAGACAGAGCAGTTTCTATTGCTATATTGCGTTGTTCTACCTGGAATAGAGTCTCTCCAGTCCTCTGCTTGACTGGATTTAGGATGTTCAGGCTGAAGAATGAATTGCTTAATGGAGTTGGTAGCTTCTGTGGTCACCAGCCATCAGGTGTATAGAACTGTAAAATCACAGAACTGGAACGTTCACTAGACGTCATCTGATACAAAAACATTTGCCTAATGAAAAGATGTCTCCACATTGACTGGTTGCAGTGGCTCGTGCCTAGAATCCCAGCCCTTTGAGAGGCTGAGATGGGAAGATGGCTTGAGCCCAGGAGTTGAAGATTACAGTGAGCTATGATTGTGCCACTGCACTCTAGCCTAGGTGAGAGACTGAGACTTGAAAAATAAAAATCTCTCCACAAGACCACTGATAAATGATGTCTGAAATGGTGGCTACTGGAACATAGGAATGGAGCTCTTGCCACCTTTCAAAGCAGCTTATTCTGTTCTGGGATGGCTCTAGATGTTATACCATTTCTATATTGAACTGACATCCACCACCTTTTTGTCTTGGATATACCCTCTTGAATCACAGAGAATAATATCTACAACATTCCTAAACTTCCCAATTTCCTTCAAGTGTTCTTCATATGGCATCCCCAGACCCTTTACTTCCCTGGTCATCTTTTTAGTGCATACCTCATTTTGTTGCAATTCCTTGTGCATAATTTGAATCTAGCCCTTCTACTGGGCGAACAATGCAGATTTGTGGAAGTCTAGACTATGAAGCCAAGTGCTGTATTTGTCTTTTTCCACTAGCAACTTGTAAGGGCTGACATGTTGTAGGTACCCCCACAATATTTATTGAATGAGTTGTTTTTGTTTTTTTGAGACAGAGTCTCGTTCCGTCACTCAGGCTGTAGTGCGGTGCTGTGATCTTGGCTCACTGCAACCTCAGCCTCCTGGGTTCAAGCAATTCTCATGCCTCAAGCTCCAGAGAAGCTGGAACTACAGGTGTGCACCACCACATCCAACTAATTTTTGTATTTTAGTAGAGACGGGGTTTCACCGTGTTGGCCAGGCTGGTCTTGAACTCCTGGCCTTAAGCGATTCTCCTGCCTCTGCCTCCCAAAGTGCTGGGGTTACAGGTGTGAGCTACTGTACCCAGCCTAAATGAGTGAGTCTTTAACCTTCCCTCTAGTTGACTTGAGTAGAACTCCAAGGAATATCAAAGTCAATTCTCCTTCTAATAGATGGTAAATGAAGCCCTTTGGATTTGAATAAAGAGAATCGTTCTCTCTCTCTCTCTCTCTCTCTTTCTCTTGCCCTTGCTCTCTCTTGCTCTCTCTCTCTCATCCTCCCAGGAAGAGCCAGATTAGACTTATTGGGAGGCTGGTAAGTTATGCTTTACTATGTTAAACTAGGTGGAAACACCATTACTAGAAAATAATTTAGACCTTGGGCACCTTGGACTCAACATGTGTTGTACTGATGTTTTCCAGTGCCTTGGTGATTCATACAACTTTCTAGGATCTTTTGATTAACAGAGAAAAAGTCATAAGATCAGCAAGAGGAGAAACTGTAGATTTGCCTCAACTCAACATGTTAACTAATCACCTGACATCTGCATAAGACCACCTCTTGGCACCTGGCTACACAAGCTGAAATGGGTAATTCACTAATTACTTGGGTGAGTGCTCCTTTAAATGAGATGTGGAGTGGGTGACTATTTGGGGGACTCCACTGGAGTGAAACACAGCTGTTGAATTATTTACATTTGAATTATTTATGTTCACTTGAAAAGCACAGAACACAAAAGTCCTGTGATTTCACCTCAGCATTTCCAGCCTCCATGGACAGATTTTGGCTGGTGCTTGAGATCCAGGTCCTGTCTCTAGCAGGCCCAATTGTGAGGTATGACTTAACTCTCTGTAAAGGGCTGTTGATTGGCGGGCACCTCTCTTTGAGGACAAGAAAATAATCTAATAGGATTTATTATGCCTCTGAATACTTCCAGTTTTAGTGCAATTAAATTAATGTGAACATATTTTTCTGTGGTGCTGTCTTGCACTAGGCTCTCGCATGCTGTGTGTGTGTGTGTGTGTGTTGGGGGGAAGGGGCATGTGCACTTTGTTTTATTTTATATTTTCATAAATAGCGAGGAGACTGAAGAGGGCATGGACAACCAGAACTCTAGTTCTTGGCAAGGAATTACAAAGTGAAGGAAATCAGCTTTAAGAGCTTTTTTGGCCCCTCACATTATTATTAAGCAAAACCTAACAAGGATATGAGGAAGGAAAGGAGGTAGTATACTTTTCAAGGAAACTAGCTTGAAACTATTTAGAGACATGCTATCTACAGTTTCTATTAAAACAAACAAACAAACAACAAAAAAAAGTTCTCAATACCTTCTTTTCCTCCTAAGGTTTAAAATAATCCTTAAAGCCAATATAATTACAGCATTTACTTCCAGTCTACATCCATTTTGTTAGCCCTCTCCAATCTCAACCTCTCATATCCTTTACCACTAGAAACCACCTCATTTTAACTGAAAACATAAAAAAACTGTAAAACAAAAGCAAAGACTCGTAATGATATATGGCTTTAATTCTTAGCAAAGACAAACCATTACAGATGAGCATAAATTAAATGACTAACAACAAAATCTGCGCTTTACTTGGTGATCCTGGATTGACCTTTTCCTAAGATGTACTTCTGTTGTGGTCCCTGGGAAGAAATACCTATTGAGGGACAGGATTCTGATTGTAAAGAAATGATTATAATTCACAGTGCAGATTAAATGTTCACAAACAAGCTATTCATTTCTCCTAAACTTCCCAGCCAAAACCCCACTAGGCTATACTTTCACAACTCCTGCATAAGAATTTCACTAACAGTTCAGGCTATCTTCTTTCCAGTTCCCACTATACCTATTGCTGACTGTTGGAATTCTCCACCACTAAGCGTGGGCAGTCTGACTCACTCTAGGGTCTGAGAATAGGGGCCTCCACATCATGAAGTTAAGGCTTCTGAAAAATAAGGAACATTAGACAGTGTAACCACACCAGTTAAATAAAGACCCAAGGCAAAATCATGCTGGGGAAACCTTCCAGATTTTAGTGAGGACTTGCTGATTTCAAGTTTTCTTTCTTTCTTTTTCGTTTTTTTTCTGAGACAAAGTCTTGCTCTGTTGCCCAGGCTGGAGTGCAGTGGCTCGACCTCCGCTCACTGCAACCTCTGCCCCCTGGGTTCAATGGATTCTCCTACCTCAGCCTCCAGAGTAGCTGGGACTACAGGTGCACACCACCACGGCTGGCTAATTTTTGTACTTTTAGTAAGAATGGGGTTTTACCATCTTGGTCAGGCTGGTCTCAACCTCCTGACCTCAGGTGATCCACCTGCCTCAGCCTCCCGAAGTGCTGGGATTACAGGCATGAGCCACTGCACCTGGCCAGTTTTCATTTTTGCTTCTATTCAAAAAAAGATTTAGTGTAGGGTATTTATTAATATGTGGCTTCTTGACCTTCTAAGTGATTATTGAAAAGTATGCAGTGTGAAGACCTTAATCCCAAACTCTCTCTCTCTACAGCATCAGATTATTACAATTTTGAGTGCTCAGAGGACAAGCAGAGGGCAGAGCACTGCAGTGTAATATTATTTACTTGTTTATAGGTCTGTCTTCCCCCACTCAGCAGGAAACTCTATCAAAGGCAAGAACTGTGCCCTTTGCATCTTTTTATCCCCACTGCCTTGTTTGATGCCTGGTACGCAGCCAATAAATATTTGTCAAATTAATCCATGAAGGTAAATTGAAAGCACACCATTAGTGTTAATTGGCAAGACCTTCTGTGGGCAAGTAAATGTGCCCACTAAGCCCTGGGAACCACAGTGTCTTTTGAGGCCTAACATTAAGCCCTTTTTCATTCTTATTGCCAAGCACAGAGCCTAAGAAGGCCTCAGTTTGATTTCCATATTTGGATCATGCTGAGTGCAGACCCCAGTTCTATAATCCATTTCTTTCTGAGGCTGTTGGCATCTCTGGAGTCGGAAAGTAACATCTGCTTCAGTGAGCTGATTACCCAATGAGAAAAAAGAGGTAAAGGCCAGCGTTAGGTGGGGTCTGACTTAGCTTCAAAGCAGGCATATGGCATGTATCTTAATGAGAATTTGCATATTCAGGAAAGATATATCTGAAAGGCAAATTAACTGGTTCAAGACAGAGCACATAAATACAATGTGTCTGATCAGATTGCCCCTAGTTGATGGTGCGCTGTCTTGTAAAAGCCTTCATATTTATTTTTCCCTTTCAGTTCCCATTGCATCACTCTGGTTGGTGCCCTGGTTTACCTCAACTCTGGATTACTGTAGTGGCTCTTCCTATGGTCTGTCTTTGCTGGATGTCTCTTTGTATCAAATCCTGCTCCACAAACTAGAATGTTAATCTCTCTAAATCCAAGGCTCAAAAACCAAGGCTTCATTTGCCTTGGTTTGCCAAGCTCAGAAAGCTTGGCTCAAAATCAAGACTTTCATTTGCTAAAAAACCAGGGCTTCTGTTCTTTTCCTGGCACTCAAGTATTTCCTTGAGGATCTGGTCTTAATCTGCATTTCCATGCTACCTCACTACCGAGTTTAAATCCATCTCTCCATCTCACCAGGTCCATTCATTCATGCAGGGTTTCCTGATTCCTTTCTGCTATCTTTATTTGTCCTAATTGCATACAAAGTCCTATTTACATTGCTTCTGCCCACCTATTCAGGTTCAGTTCTCGTCTACTCCACAAAGCCTTCTGTTGTCATTCTAGTGATCACCAACAGTTCCTTATCTGAACAACTATAGAACTATAGGACACTGGGAGGGAACTAATATGTATCTATGTTTTAAGAATCTTTTGGTTCAAACATTATTCAGTAGGATAAAAGCATGGTTTCTTTTGAAATTTCAATGTCAGCTCACAGAATTTCCAATGTGGGGACCTCCTGTGATGCAGAGAACACATCCCCAGTATAATGAGATAAGACAAGTGTGCTCTGTCCACTTCATGTCTTTTGTCCCTTTTAAAAATAACAGTGTATTAGAGTTATGTCTAGAGGTGAGCAGGATCAGCCAGAGAAAGGTTTTAGTTTTAAGACAATTCCACTCTGAAGCATGAGAAGATCCAAGTGAAAAAAAAAAACTGTTGATTTGGATCTGAATGGTGACAGCTTGTGGGATTGGCTGGTTAGAGTATAAGGCATAGTGGCAGAATGAAACTGAATTATCCGAGAAGAGGAGGGAATCCCAGGAAAGAAGGCATTCCCAGGCATCCATACAAGGCAGAAACATAGAAACACAGCAGAAGTTGGCTTGTGGAGAATGAGAATGGCAACAAAATCTGCCCTATCTTTTGAACTCTATATGGATTTCTGAGCAGTTATGAGTTAGATTAAATTATTTCTGGTGATGGACTGATCATGTATCCATTTACAGGAGATGCAGAGAATAAGAGCAAGGATCCATCAGCCTGTAAGGGACTAGATCAAGGGGCCCTGCCAGAAAGATTCTCCTGTGGAAGTAGGAGGAGACCGTGGTGGTTGTGGTGGTGGTAGAGATGAATATGACATCGGGGGAAATCTACCTGATTGGTTCGTGTAGCCAACAGAAGGGAAGACCATTTATCTAATGTCAACTACATAAATTTTATTAGCAATGCCTAGAATGAAACAGCTTCCGAAGTGCTAGATTTAAACCTAAAGACTGAAACCTGCCACTTATTCCACAAACACTCCTGGCAGTTATAATTTGTAAGACTTTGTTTTTTAGAACATGTTTTTCAAATATTTTTGGTCACCTGCAGTAAAAAATATCCTATACAGGCTAATGTTTCATGGAAAAAAAACACATTTACTGAGGATAAAATACAAGGCATTTTGATTTTTTTTCTAATTTGGTCTGGTCTTTTTCATTTAAAAAATGCTGGCCAAGACCTACTAAATTGACTTCATGACCCACTAATTTAAGACTATGTTAGAACAAGCAGGCCTGGCTGACCTCTAGACCAGAAGACAAGAGCTGAGAGAGACCCAGCAGACCCTGCTTCTGAGAGATTGCCAGGGGTACTATTAATGGAAGATTGTAAAGGTCTCTTTTAACTTTTAAACTTTATCTTTTATTGCTTTGACCCTGTTGTTGCAGTAAAACTCCTTGAGAAACCACACAAGGATGGAATGCTTGCTTAGAGACATGAGAGTAGACTAGAATCTAAGAATCTGTGCTTCCTTCTACAGTTGTCTTTGGAAAAAGAATAGACATTCATGGCAGACCAAAGACCACTCTCTGAAGGTAGGACCATGTTTTTATATCCCCTTCAGCACCCAACATGGTGCCTCGCATGAGGAAAATCCTCAATATAATGGTTAATCACATATTTTGAGATTCATACATCCTGGAAGAGCATCTTTCAACTTTTAACGGGTATTTCCCCTTTTGATAAACATGTACTCACATTGCTGACTATATAATCCCAGATTCTGATCCAGGACCTTTCACCTATCTATGCCTTCATTTATGACTACCCGCTCCAGAAGATGAATAGAAAAGGAAATCAGCATTTGTTTTTTAAAAACTATTAAGCTCCAGGCACATGGCAAAATGTATCTCATTTAAATCATGCAGCAATTTTATGAGATAGGCATTATTTAAGTAACCAGTTAAGATAAAGTAACCAGAGCGGTATGAGGTTAAAAGACTTGACCAAGGCCACAGAGCTAGGACATGGCAGAGCCAGGACTTGAATTGCCACATCTGGATGATTCTGAAGCCTACATTCTTTGCATGCCTTCAGAGTGGGTCTTACATGGAAGTAGGCCTTTCAGAGCTTCCTAGAATGGATACTAATCTGGGCGCAAGTGTTAGCTCTTTCAAAACTCTCTTTGTATTGATCAGCCTCTTTGGACCTCAGTTTTTTCACATGATCTGAAATGTGAATCATGCCCTTCTCACGACAGAACAACTGTGAAGATGAAATGAAGTAATAATTTATATGAATTATACAGAAAGACCATTTTATAAATGTGAGATGCCATGTAATGCCTTGACTTCCTTGACTTACCATAAGGGGTAAGGATAAATGTGATAACTTTTGTAAATTACTTGGCATCCTACCTGAAAAATTATATATGCTCAATAAGTGTTCATTTTCTTTTCTTCTTCCTTAAGGTGTTGTATGAGAAATCCACATAGGAGCAATCCAAGAAAACCATGCAGGTAAATACTAGTCTGGAAAGACAGAAGGAAAACATGCCAAGTGGAGCCCACCGGAAGGACAGCAGTCAGAGCTCAAGAGCCCAGCTTTAAAAGGCATGTGTTCACTGATGTGCCTTAAAATCTGTAATAAGCTGTAGTATACTCTGGTAGTGAGGAAGAGTTGAGGCACCTGGAGAACTGGAAGACTATTTGAAGAAGATGATGATACCTACTGATCATGTGAGTCAAGACTTTGGAGTCTTGTCTACAGATTACATGAGTGGCTTCCAATGGTGAAGATTTGAATTCAAGGTTGCCAAGCAACAATTTCAGAAGGGCCTCCTTGCCTTTAGAAAATAAATGGGAAACTGGCTCAAGCTGCCTTTATTATATCTATCTGTCTTGGGTAGCCTCAGCAGTATGCATTAGCTTGGGGGAGGAGTAAGAAAATAGGAGATAGTTTTATTCCTATTCGAATTAACCCATTTATGCTGGAGGTCACAAATTTTTGTGTGTGAAAAATCAGACCTTGGCAATGACCTTGAGCAGTAGGATATAAATAACTCCCACAAGCTTAGCATTCCAATAATGGAACACTAGGCATACATGGGTTAAGGTTCATTAATATTTAACTGCTTTCCAATGTCCGTATCAGTAGATATCATCAGCTTCTTCAAATAGACTTCCAGTTCTCCAAGAGCCTCAACTCTTCCTTACTACCAGTGTATACTATACTTTATTACAGATTTTAAAATTAGATTCTCTTGATCACCTGGAAGTCAGAGGAACCAGGGAACGAGGACTTGCTTTTTCAAATCCTCTTTCTTTTCCAGCATTTCTGCCCTAGCTGCTGGATTTCCAAGCTAATCACCTACAAGTTACACTTCTTCTTCCTGTCACTTCATCTCACATGCATTTCATGGGCATCTTACTCTATTTATGTGGCTTTGTCCCCCAATGTATAGGAAAGCTCTGCTTGAGGGTATTGTTAAAGAAAATTCCCAGCCGTAGCTCACAGGAAACAGGAGAGAAGGAATCTTCAAGTCACTGCCAAGGCCCAGTTTCAGGATGGATAAAGAGAACATTTTCCTAGTGTCAGTGACTTGGATCTTCTGCCACTGAAAATGTCATGGGCAAGGCTAGGAAGATCTTAAGGTAGTTCTCAGGGTTGTGAAAATCAAGTGAGCTACTAGAAGTAAACATGCTTTATAAATTATGAAATGTTTCACAAATGCAAGGGAGTATTTGTGTCAGAGGCTGGAGGGCCTAAGATTCACCTCTCCTCCCTTCCATGTTCTGACTGACAGAGAATAGGTATAAAGATAACAGGCCAAAGGGAACAAGTATAGACTTTGCTGTGGGTAGAGAAAATACCCACATCCCTCAAAATGCAGAGTCTACTAACATCTGGATTAGAGAACACAGCTTGGAACTGAGGTCAACATGAAATCTAATACGCTCCTGAACCCAAGCCATAGTATCTCCCTTACAGGTTGACTCCATCTGAGAAACAGGCTCCAAATCCATTCACCCAATTAGCTGTGGGCCTGGGAGTGGAAAGGAGCTCAAGAGTTGTGGTACCCAGATGGCTCACAGCTAAAACCAGAACCCATGGACTACATAAGCCTTGACCAGTCAGCCCACTCTTTCTCCAACTGGGAGGAGGGAATTAGATGAGTAAAGAGAGAGGCCCCCAACAATACCCAAGGGAAGAGAGGTCAGAATGCCAATGGAAATGGGGTTGGGGGGGATAAATTTCTCTCTTTCTCAGTACTTCCTGTGGGGGATGATGATATCATAATTTAAATTTCCTGTGCAAAGCAAAGAACCTCATAATTATTTTGGGTAACTGACTTCTCTTTTCCATCCTGGTCTTTCAGTTCCCCTTCCTATATTTGGTTCACTGTGAGAAGTTAGGAACTGCGTTGTCAGCAAAAGCCCAAATTCAGAATCAAGGGTAATAAAGGAGATCAAGAAGCTCCTCATGAATGAGTTAAAAGCAAGGGAAGAATGCATTTCAACAAGTTGTTTGAGAGAGTTATGCTTACTCAATACATATCTGCTTACAGTAACATCATATATGTAGAGTTATTTCAAGACCTGATTCTTGAAATTCATGTTAAAAATAATTTTGTTATGGACTTAAATAGCTGTAACTCCTTTTTCCTATTAAAACAATTGTTTTTGTAACAGATTTTCTCAGGGAGGCAATTATCATAGTGTAAAATACAGACCATAATTTTTCTCCAAATATCTGCTAAGTATCTGGCATATGCTACACAACGTGAGATATCCAGAATTGAATAAGATATGATGCATCTTCTAAGGAGCCACTGCGAGAGGCAATGAAAACAATAATAATATAAAATGAGCTAGATGTATAGAGTTATATTCGAACTGGAACTGAATACGTGCTCAGAGTGGGATCTATATATATAGTAATAGAGCGATTACTAGTTTGAGGAGCAGGCATGGGGAGAACTTTGGAAGGAGAGAGAAACTCAGGAAGGACTTCAGGGAGGAGGTGGCATTTTAACTGAGTCTTTGAAAGGTGGGTATTATTTAGACAATATAGAGGAAAGATAAGATGTAATAGACAAAGGGAGTAGTGAGAGAAAGCCACTGGGTAGGATGCAGATTAGAAAGAAAGAATAGCCACCGTTGACTAGATTACAGTGCTTGCCAAAGGGAGCAATGATAAACAGAAAGCTGATTAGAGACGAAATAGCGGAGAGCTCTTCATGGCAGGCAAGGGATTTTGAACTCTGTTCTCCATGGTAGTGGGCCTTTATAACAAAGCCATGAGCAAACTGCAGGATGTCCTACCTGTTTGGTATGTATGAACCTTGGCTTTGTCTTCCAAAGGACTGGAGGTGGAGGGGGAGGCTATTTGGGAGGCTGTTCTAATTTTCCAGCAGAAGTTGTTATTTGCCTGAGCTAGGACAGTGGCTGTGGGAACTGCAAGGAGAGGAAGAATGGCAAATGTCTTGCTCAGAAAGAACCGATGGCATTTGATATACTTGATGTTAACCTAGTGACAGCCAGGCCCACTTGCTTTAACAGAGATTCCCGTCATCTTTGTAACTGGTATTCTTTTTTAAATCAAGAATAAATATAAAATCATTTAGGTAAATACCAGCTGTCTTCAATCCACTGATTTCCAAGCACTGATTTCCAGAGCTCAACAACACCTGAGCAACTTGCCCATGAGCTTGAAACCTGGCTCACCACGTCAGCTTGCTGTCCCTTTTTCATTTCTTTCACATATAGAGCTGCCATGTATGATTTCCTTTGCACAAAGGGTTCCATAGCTATAGAATAGTTTGAAAATCATAACTCATCCAAACTTTATAGATGAAGGGACTGGAAGGATACTGCAATTTCTGGACTCCAGGTCAGATCACAAAAGAAATAGATAATAAATCCCCTTCTCAATATGCTGAATTCCCAATTTCTCTTTCAATGTTGTAACCCTGCTGTGTCATTATTATTCTGTTTTTCATCCTGGCACAATATTAACATCAGAGCTTGATTATAGATTTATCAGTATTCAGATGTGGAAAAATCAATCATTTACGAAAAGAACACCAGTGTTAGATGAAAAGCTGCAGAGCCACTTCCGTGGAAAAGAAGTAGAGAGTCTTGCCTGGGTGTTCTCTCTCTTGTAATAATTGCTGTGTAGTACCATTTTACTCCAATAGCTAATATTTCATTAACAACTCACATTATAGAGTCAGATTATTATGGATTTTCTGTTTGTGACAGGAAAGTTTTTCTTAACCAAAATAATTACAAACCACGAATCCTCATGAGGGTAGAGGTTGTTGACATAATAAAAAGATAATTTAGAAATCCAAAAATGGGTCTGAAGGGTCAAAGTGAAAAGATGAGTAAAATGTGTTTTCCTTTTAATAAACTCATACTCCCTGAAGACATCTGAGAAATGCTAATAATAGCATACAGATTATTAAGTTTCTAAAGAGGATTAATGGAGTGCAGCTTTGGCAAAAATTTAGTTGCACTCTCTTGGTATGCCTCACATTTTGTGATGACTCTATCGTGTGCTTTCTCTCACATCCTCACATTGTACCAGAGCTTCTGAAACCCTAAGGTGTGCACAGATCACAGATCGGCTGGACAATTACAACAGGAATGCAGATTCTCATTCAGTATGTCTGAGATGAGCCTGGGATGCAGGTGATACTGATGGTTCTGGAACTATACTTTGAGTAGCAAGGCTACACATACTGCTCTGCTCTGACCCTGTGGAGTCTGGCCACCTTTACAGGGTTTCCTGTATCAATACTGCAAACAATTTTTTTCTCAAACAGTGCTCCCTGATATTCTAGGGAACAGTGGGAATTGCTAAAGAGATAGGGTAAGGTCCAGAAGTAGACTCACACAAATACAGCCAGGATACTACCACTCTGCTAGAGCAGTTCCAATTTTATGGGTTTGACATATAGGCTGACCAACATGGAGAAATCCCGTCTCTACTAAAAATACAAAATTATCTGGGTATGATGGTGTATGCCTGTAATCCCAGCTACTCAGGAGGCTGAGGCAAAAGAATCTCTTGAACCCAGGAGGCAGAGGTCGCAGTGAGCTGAGATTGTGCCATTGCACTCCAGCCTGGGCAACAAGAGTGAAACTCCGTCTCAAAAAAAAAATAAAAAAATAAAAAATAAAATAAAATAAAATAAAATAAAAATTAAGAAGCTCCAATGCTTAAAAAGGAAAAAAAAAATCTGAAAATGACAGCTCTAGGCTTTTCCATCTTCCCTTCATCAAGGAAAGCTATTGCTTGCTGAGAACTTACAGTATGCCAGTCCTATACAAAAGGATTGCCCAAAGTCACACATTTGAGAAGACAAGCTAGGGTCCTAGAGCTGTCTGATTTTACCTAAAGCCTAGGTTGCTCCACATGCACCATTCTTCCTTCCTGTCCTGTTTCTATGCTATGTCCTAGCCTCAGGGGTCTAATACTCTGCTTTCTCTGGTGAGAGTGAGTAACATGAGAAACTATTCAGTATTTGCTAATGGATTCTGTAAAGAGAGTGGGAATAAAAGGTCAATATACATGTATCAATACATTTCTATATATAGAAGCAATGAAAATTGGAAACTAAAATTTAAAAATATATACCATTTAAAATAGTTCTAAAAATGAAATAGTTATAAATCTAGCAACTGTAACTGTATAATAACCATAACTAACATGCTATATTTGCTACATTTTCAATTACAAAATGCTAATGAAAGAAGTCAAAGAAGATCTAAATAAATAGAGAGACACACAGTGTTCATTGTTTGGAAGACTTAACATAATAAAGATGCCAATTCTTCCAAAGTGAGCTATAGTTTTAAGCAATACCAATCAAAACCCCAGCAATTTTTTTTTTGTAGATATAAACAAGTTGGCGCTAAAATTTATATGGGAGAAAAGAAATTAGAAGAACTAAAATAATTTTGAAAAAAAGAATAATGTTGGAGTTCTTTAAGTATAAGTAAAATTTTTAGGACTTACTATAAAGTTACAGTAATCAAAACAGTGGAATGGAATTGGTGAAGAGATAACAAGTGGATCAGAACAAAATAGAGTCCATAAATAGACTTATACAAATATGGCCATTTGATCTCCGACAAAGGCAGTTGACAAAAACCATTCAATGAAGAGAGAATAGTCTTTTCAATCAATGGTTTTGGAACAATTTATCTTTTTATGTAAAAACATGAATTTGACCTAAATTTCACAGTTCATGCAAAGATTAACTCAAAATAGAGCCTAGCTCTAAATATAAAACATGAAACTACAAAACTTTAAGAAGAAAACATAAGAGAAAATCTTTATGACCTGGGATTAGATGATGAGCCCAAATGACACCAAAAATACCATCCATAAAATAAAAATTGGATATATTAGTCTTCATCAAAATTAAAAATTTTTGCTCTGTTAAGGACATGGTCAAAAGAATGAAAAAATAAGCCACAGACTAGGGGGAAATACTGAAAATTACATATCTTACAAAGGTCTTGTATCGGTATATAATAAGAACTCTCAAAACTCAATAAAAAGACAACAACAATAACATTTACGAATGGGCAAAGGGCTTGAACAGACACTTCACCAAAGAGGATATAAGTATGGCAAATAAGCACATGAAAAGATATTCAACATTATTAGCTATTAGGGAAATGCAGATTAAAACCATGATTCAATACTGCTACAAAAACTAGAATAACTAAAATAAAAATACTAATAATACCAAGTGCTGACCAGGATATAGAACAACTAAAGCTCCCATACATTGCTGGCATAAATGCAAAGTGATATAACTACTTTGGAAAGTGGTTTGGCAGTTTCCTATAAAGTTAACATATGCTTACTAGTGATGCAGCTCTCCCACTCCTGAATGTTCATCTCAGAGAAATAAAAATTTATGTTCCCACAAAAAGCTGAATATGAAAGTTCATAGTAGCTTTACTAGCAAAACCATCTAAATGTTCTGTTGCTTAACAGGTGAATGGTTAAACAAATTGTGGTACATTCCTACAATGAAATACTACTCAGCAATAAGAAGGAATAGACTGTTGATACATTCAACAAGTTGGGTGAATCTCAAAGACACTATGCTGAGTAAAAGAAGCCATCTCAAAAGGTTGTTTATTCTATAATCCCGTTTACATGACATTCTTGAAAAGACAAAACTACAGTAATGGAGAACAGATCAGTGGTTGCCAGGGGTTGGAGGAGGGGGAAGTTGTGACTGTAGAATGACAGCATGGAGGAGATTTTGGGGTGTGATGCATGTGTGCTTTTTATGGTGGTAATTACATATATCTACATGTTTTGAAATTCACAGGGCTGCATACCAAAAGGAACAAAAGCACAAAACAAACAAACAAACAAGCAAGTGATGGTGGAAACTATTTTCAAAACTTCGCTGTTCTGGTAAACACGTTTTCAGAGCTCAAACTAGTCCTGCTGAAACTATTTTTTAAAATATGAAAGCACAGCGGAAAATGTAAGTATTTTGTTCTTTTGGATTTTTCTATTCTAATTAAGCAAGTAAATTGATGTAGAAAAGCAAGTCTCCTTTAGTTGGTTTGTGAGTACAGATGAGTGTTTTAACACCCAGATTTGCAGGAGGTAAAGGAACTGAAAGAATTGAGAGTGTTCGTGGCTGGTCCACCCAGACCAACAGGGGACAGAATGTGTTACTCTAATGACTAGAAATTTTGTAGATGAGCAAAAGGCATTCTAATTATCAATTACTGTTTATAATACCTATATCCTCTTCCATTAGTCTTATCTGTCAGTGTTAACGAGTCAGTATAGATAAGATTATGATCATTTCATGTGAATACTTTAACAAAAAGTAATATATTTAAGGACTAAAATTAGGTTGTCAGTTCATTCTATTCCTCTGGTATCCCAAAACTGAGGAGGTGGAGGCTTAGCAATTTGATACTACTGTCCTTAGTGTTAACTGTCAAATTGTAGGTATAACAAACCTCTAGGTCAGGAGTTAGCAAACTACAGTTCAGTGGCTCACAAGCTAAGAATGTCTTTCTATATTTTTAAACAGTTGTATGAAAAAGAAAAAAGAAAAAGGAAGAGGAGGAGGGAGAAGAAGAAGGAAGAAAAAGGAGAGGAAGAAGAAGAAGGAGGAGGAGTAGGGGGAGGAGGAGAAGAAGAAGAAGAAGAGGAGGAGGAGGAAACAGCAGAGACAATGTATGTCCCAGAAAGCCTAAAATGTGTACTGTTTGTCTATTTATAGAAAAAGTGTGCCAATCCCTACTCTGTTCCCAATTTTAAAAACAAGTAAATAAAAAGAAAAACAAGCAAGTCTCTCAGCCAAGAAGGAATCAATGGGAATTTTTCAACTTTATAAAGTGGATCTACAAAAAACTACAACTAACACTAACATCATACCTAATAGTGAAAGTCTGAATGTTTTCCCTCTAAGACTAGGAAAAGGTGGCATGGACGTCCACTCTCCCTGCTCTATTCAGCATTGTATCAAAAGTTCTTGTCAGTGAAATAAGACAAGAAAACTAAATGGCATCCATATTGGAAAAGAAGTAACACCATCTTTATTTGCAGATGACATTATAATCTAAATAGAAAATCCTATGGAATCTGCCAAAAAGCTAGTAGAACCAATAAGTGAGTTTAGCATAGTTACAAGACACAACATATAAAAATTAATTATATTTCAAAATACTAGCAACGAACAATTAAACTTTCCTTTTAAAATTTTCAACAACATCAAGACATGAACCACTGGGGGATAAACCCCAAAACATGGCAGAAAAAAATTAACGAAGATCCAAATAAATTGAAAGATATACTCTGTTCATGAACTATAGGAATAAATATTATTGAAATACTAATTTTACCTAAATTGATGTACAGATTCAAGGCAATACAACCGAAATCCGAGCAGACTCTTTTGGACAACTTGAAATTGCTCATAGATTTTTATGGAAATGTGAAGGGCCTAGAATAGCCAAAACATCCTTTAAAAAAAAGACAAAGTTAGAGGACATACACTCCCTGTTTAAAAGCATAAAGGCAAACAAGGAGAGGTAATGGCCCTCATTGTATTTTTTTGATGGTGAAGATAAATTGAAATATGTTTTTCAGCTCTCATACTGCATTTTTAGACACACAGAGCAAACAGTGGGTGATGTTTCTAAATATACTATTTGAGGCCAGGTGCGGTGGCTCACGCTTGTAATCCCAGCACTTTGGGAGGCCGAGGTGGGCAGATCACGAGGTCAGGAGATCGAGACCATGGTGAAACCCAGTCTCTACTAAAAATACAAAAAAATTAGCCGGGCGTGGTGGCGGGCATCTGTAGTCCCAGCTACTCGGAGAGGGTGAAGCAGGAGAATGGCGTGAACCCGGGAGGCGGAGCTTGCAGTGAGCCGAGATTGTGCCACTGCACTCCAGCCTGGACGACAGAGCGAGACTCCGTCTCAAAAAAAAAAAAAAAAAAATCATACTATTTGAGAAAATGTCAAAGTAACTGGGAGTATTTAGCCTGGGGAGAAAAGGAGGGGTTTGTTAAGGAGGCCAGCTTACTATGTCGAATAATATGAAGGGCTGTTATAATAGGAGAGGTATTTGAGCTATTCTGTGTAGCTTCTGAAGGAAGAGCCTGAACATACAGAAGACAAAGGCAGACTTGGCTCAGAATGAGGATAAACTTTCTGGAAGCCACCTGTCATGCATGATATGTTGAAACTAGATTAGTGTTTCTAAAAGTGTAGTCTGAGGTCTATTTGCATCTTAATCTTAGAGAGGTTGTTTAAAATTTAGATTCCTGGGTCATAACATGAACCATTAATTTTAATCTCTGGGAATGGGAGCCAGGTATCTGCACTTTAAAAACCTTTGCAGACGAGTTGTATATTCATTAAATTTGGAAATTGCTGGCTGAGATGACTGACAGGGATTCTTTTGAATTCAAAGAATCTCTAATTGTTCTTTTCCTTTCCTAAAGGTCTCCTTTAATTCATTTTGTTGGGTAAATATGACAGTCTTTCTATAGTTTGCATTTAATTCTGTGTTCCAAACAACTCCATGGCAAATTAAACTTCACAGCATAAACTTTGGGAAATGTTTAATAATGGATGACTCAATGTGTTTTCAGGTGTGATTGTTATCACGGTAGAGCATCAAAATTGCTTGCTGATTTCTCTCTTTGCTTTAATGTCAGGATTTTAGCAATGCATGGACCAACTGTAGTCTAATGTGCAGAAAGAAACATCAAAGTGATAGCCCCACCACGGGGTACATTATGGCCACGACATAGACTGTACTGGGTTGTTGACCCCACGACATAGACTGTACTGGGTTGTTGACCCAGGCTTTTTTTTTTAAAGTCACAATGTTACAGGAAAGGGGTCCTGATCCAGACCCAAGAGAGAGTTCTTGGACCTCGTGCAAGAAAGAATCCAGGGCAAGTTTATTAAGAAAGTAAACAAATAAAAGAATGGCTACTCCATAGGGCAGTCCTGAGGGCTGCTTGTTGCCCATTTTTATGGTTACTTCTTGATGATATGCTAAACAAGGAGTAGATTATTCATGCCTCCCCTCTTCAGACCATATAGGGTAACTTCCTGGCGTTGCCATGGCATTTGTAAACTGTCATGGCGTTGATGGGAGTGTAGCAGTGAGGACAACCAGAGGTCACTCTCGTCGCCATTTTGGTTTTGGTGGGTTTTGGCCAGCACCTTTACTGCAACCTGTTTTATTAGCAAGGTCTTTATGACCTGTATTTTTTGCTGACCTCCTATCTCATCCTGTGACTTAGAATGCCTTAACCGTCTGGGAATGCAGCCCAGTAGGTTTCAGCCTCATTTTACCCAGCTCCTATTTAAGATAAAGTTGCTCTGGTTCACACGCCTCTGACAACAACTCCTGGCTAGAGAAACCTGCAAAGGAGATCTCTAAATACAGTCCATGAACTAGGGATTACAGTCATAAAAACAGTAACATTTTACTCTTCAAATTTAAAAAGAAACAAACAATTATCACCTGAAATCCAAATATAGACTCATGGCAGGAAGAAACATACCATTTAGCTACATTGCATATACAATTAAATACCTTATAAACATCATTTAAACCATCTCCATCATCACAGCATTCCTGAGCATATAACAGCAGCAGGAAGGATAGGACCTCTTCCACAAAAAAAAGCAGGGAACAACTTTGCCAATTAACTCAATATTATATACACTATAAATAGCAAATGCATGCATATCTAAGATTGTTAGATCTCTGGATGAATTGGTTCTTTCTATCATTATGAATTGGACTTCCTTATCTCTTGTAATACTGTTTGTCTTGAAGTCAATTTTGTCTGATATTAATTTGGTTTTACTGGCTTTCTTATATTTAGTGCATGCATGGTATGTATTTTTCAAGCCTTTAAGTTTCAACTTCTGTCTTTATACTTGAAGTGTCTCTCCTGTAAATAGCATATAGTTGGGTTTTAGTTGTTACTGCTTTTTTTCCAGTCTGACAATCTCTGCCTATTAATTGGAATAGTTAATTCATTCACATTTCATCTAATTATCAATATGACTGGGTTTAAGTCTATCATCTTTCTGTCTGTTTTTTATTGGTCATCTTTGTTCTTTTGTCTTGCGTGTGCATGTGCGTGTGTGTGTGTGAATCAAATAGTTTTTAGTATTTCATTCTGTTTGTTGGCTTCTTTTCTATACCTATTTATATCTTTTCCTAGGAATTAATATTAGCCTATCACAGTCTATGTTGAATTAATATTGCACTACTTCATGGATAATGTAAGTACCTTGCAACACAGTACAATTCTATTTATACTTTGGACTTTTTTGTGCTGTTGTTGCCACATATTTCACTACTATTTATATTATAACCCTCCATAACATATCGTTTGTTTTAACTAACAAACTTAGAAAAAATAGTATTTTATAATTACCCACATATTTACCATTTCCAGTGCTCCTCCTTCTTTCCCATAGATCTGAATTTCCAGGTGATATCATTTCCCCTTTGAAGAACTTTTAGCATTTTTAGATTTAAACTTTTTTAAAATGTAAAATCTTTAGCATTGTTTTGTAGTCAATTCGCCTGGTGCAAATATTCTCAGCTTTTATCTGCTTGAGAATGTCTTTATTTTGCTTTAATATTTACGAATATTTCACTGGATATAACATTCTAAATGATGAGATTTTTGTTTGTTTGTTTTTTGAGACAGAGTCTCGCTCTGTCGCCTAGGCTGGAGTGTAGTGGCACGATCTCGGCTCACTACAGCCTCTGCCTCAGGGGTTCAACAGATTCCCTTGCCTCAGCCTCCTGAGTAGCTGGGACTACAGGCACGTGCCACCACGCCTGGATAATTTTTTTGTATTTTTAGTAGAGACAGGGTTTCACCATGTTAGCCAGGCTGGTCTCAAACTCCTGACCTCAAGTGATCCACCCACCTTGGCCTTCCAAAATGCTGGGATTACAGGCATGAGCCACCGCATCTGGTCTAGATGATGAGCTTTTAAAAGCTGTCATTCCATTGTCTCCTGGCTTTCACTGCTTTTGATGTCAACAGTTATTCTAATTATTGGCCCTGTATTTAATGTGTCTTTTTTCTCTGGCTGTGTTGATTCTTTTTTCTTTGTCACTGGCTTTCAGTAGTTTGTCTGTGATGTCTAATATTATTGCATTGTAGAAAGAAAATGTGGTTGTGTTATTGATTCCTTAGAATTTCTTGGGAATTCTTTTGTGGTCTGATATGTGGTCAGTGTTTTCTATGTGTGCTTGAAAGTAACGTAAATTCTCTATTTCAGGAATACATATTTCCATATAGGTCTCCTTTAATCTGGCTTGTTAATTATGGTGTTTAAAATGTCTATACCCTTATCAATATTTGATCAGGTTCTGAAAGAGGCATGCAAAAATATCTTCTATTAAGGTAGATTTGTCCAATGTATTTGATAAGCTAGGAGTCTATTTTGTTAGGAACATACAGACTCAGCATTGCTATTGATTCCCTGTGAATTAATCTTTAGTCATTGAATCATGACCTTCTTTATTCCAAATTAAGCTTTTATGCCTTAATATTGCTTTCCTTGCAATGTCAGTCTTTATCTATTTTGTCTTTTTCCATACCTTTCAACCATTAAGCATTATCATGTTTTAGGTATTCCTCTTAAAAACTGCACATAGATGAATTTTATTTTCTAAAAATAATCTGAGGGTCTCCATTTTTGAATACACTAGTTTAATCTGTTTACATTTACTGAGATTACTGAGATATCTACACTTTTTCTACTATGTATTTTTTTCTGTTTATTATGCCTTTTCTTAGCTTATATTTTCTCTTTCCTGCTTCTTATTAGAGCAATCTAGTGTTCTTTCTTCTTTAAAAACTTTTATTTCAGGTTCAGGGGCACATGTGCAGGTTTGTTATATAGGCCCACTCGTGTCACCAGGGCTTTTTGTACAGATTATTTCATCATCCTGGTACTAAGCCTAGTACCCAATAGTTATTTTTTCTGATCCTCTCCCTCCCCTCACCCAGGCCCTGACAGGCCTCAGTGTGTGTTGCTCCCGCTAATGTGTCCATGTGTTCTCATCATTCAGCTCCACTTATAAGTGAGAACATGCAGTGTTTGGTTTTCTGTTTCTGCGTTGGTTTGCTAAGGATAATGACCTCCAGCTCCACCCATGTTGCTGCAAAGGACATGATCTTATTCTCTTTTATAACTGCACAATATTCCGTAGTATATATGTGCCACATTTTTTTTATCCAATCTGCCATTAATGGACACTTAGGTTGATTCCATGTCTTTGCTATTGTGAATAGTGCTGCAGTGAACATTTGCTTGCATGTGTCTTTATGATAGAACAATTATATTCCTTTGGGATTTTGCTCAGTAATGGGATTGCTGGGTCGAATGGTAGTTCTGTGTTTAGCTCTTTTAGGATTCACCATACTGCTTTCCACAATGGTTGAACTAATTTACACTCCCAACAACAGCATATAAGTTTTCTTTTTTCTCCACAACCTTGACAGCATCTGTTATTTTTTGACTTTTAATAATAGCCATTCTTGACTGATGTGAGATGGTATCTCATTATGGTTTTGATGTGCATTTCTCTAATGATCAGTGATATTAAGCTTTTTTCTTCATATTTCATTTCATTTCTTCTTGTTGGCCACATGTATGTCTTCTTTTGAAAAGTGTCTGTTTATGTTCTTTGCCCACTTTTTAATGGAGTTGTGTGGTTTTTTCTTGTAAATTTGTTTAAGTTCCTTATAGATGCTGGATATTAGACCTTCATCAGATGCATAGTTAGCAAATATTTTCTCCCATTCTGTAGGTTGTCTGTTTACTCTGTTGATATTTTCTTTTGCTGTGAAGAAGTAGAACAATCTAGTGTTCTTTAATCTTTTTTCTTATGTAAAAGAAATCTTACATTTCCCCCTATTCTTTGAGAGTTACTCTTAAATTTTGGAAAGTATACTTGCTTGAAGTCTAAAGTAAACCTAAGTCTATCTTCCTCCTAAATAGTTAAATGAACTTGGACTTTGTGATTTTAGTCTCTCTTAATCCCTTTGTTCCTGTTGTTGTCATCTAGCATTTTAGTTACTTGCTATTTACATAACCCCTTAACTGATCCTCTTTAAAACAAACAGTGCTTCTTAGAGTTACAAACAGTTTACAAATTTCTTTGTTCATCATTATTCCTTCTTGCACCCCACTTTGTATTTTGGGATTAAATTTCCTTTTTCCAGAAGTATGTATATATATATATATATATATATATATATATATATATATTATGAGTTCTTTGGTGAGGTCCTCAAGTTGATAAATTCTCTCAACCTTTGTTTCTCTAAAAATGCCTCTTTATTTCACCCCACCTTTGAAGAGTAATCTAGTGTTGTATATTATTCTTAGTTAATACCTATTTTCCGTAAGCATTTTGAAGATAATATTTTGTCATCTTGTGGCATCTGTCGTTGCTAATATGGAGTCTGCTGTCAGTTTAATTTGCAGTTTTCTACATGAACAATCCCAAATTATTTTATAAACTTTTTATATTCTTTTATTCCACACATTCATAAGCAGTGCCTCTTAACCTTTTTTTTAAAAGAAGGGGTTTTGCAGAGTCCTGTGAGAATCTGATAGCTAAAGTCACCCACACATTCCCCTCCGTACCAGATCAGGAGATTCAGAGATCACTTGAAGTCTATCTTTGAATCCTCTGAAGAACTTCTGCCGAGAATTGCTCTAAAACAAAGAAAAACTATTCAAAAAATATATTTGCTAAATTAATTAATTAATGGACATAGGGTCTGGATGGAGATCTGGATGGGTGAATAAATGAATCCTGGATAATCCTAGGGAAAAGTCATGATTTCAGACATCCTACCTGTTACTCCTATTAACATTACTGATGGCTATTTCTTAGTCTATTAATGCAGATGCTATAATTTGAATACAAAAATGAAATGAATATCATTTCTTAGAGATACATTTATACTTCAAAGTGACAATTTGACTATTAATAAAAATACCCTGCTGAAAAGATAAACAGTGTTTGCTTTTTAAAGTTTGCAGAGCATTTCCATATACATTCTTTTAATTCATTTAATTATCAAGTAAACCTAAGTGAGTTAAGTATTTTTGCCTTCATTTTTTGCAACTGAGGAAGCCAAAACCATGGAGAAAATTTTGGTGATTTGCTTAAAATTGTATAACCAGCTAGCTGGATTCAATGCAGGATTTCATTTTATTCTCTCTAATTTCTCTTTGCCTGCCCTTACATTCTCCATTCGCCTGCAACTTAGTCATTTTGGGCTCCTATAACAAAGTACCATAGGCTGGGTGGCTTTTAAGCAACAGAAATTTATTTCCCACAGTGTGGAGGCTGCAATTCAAAGCTCAGATGCTAGTATGGTCGAGTTCTGGTGAGGGCCTATTTCCTGATCTGTAGATGGCCATCTCCTTATTGTGTCCTCATGCAGTGGAGGAGACAGAGAGCTCTCTGGGGTCTCTTGTATAAGGGCACTAATCCCATTCATGAGGACTCCACCCTCATGACCCAATTATCTATCAAAGGCCTTACCTCCTTATGCCATCACATGGTGGGCTTAGGATTTCAATGTATGAATTTTGGGGGACACACATTTAGTCTATAGTACCCTTGCCTCAGAGCTGCTAGACACCAGTAAGAGGGTATAAGAATTTGTATGCCCCAGCAAGGGCAGCCATGTATTAAGAAGCAGGGCATCCCCAGGGCTCCAAAGTGCTACCTCAGACCTGGGCAGCCCTTGAGCATGCTCCACTTGGACTAAAGAAAAAAGAAAGAATCCACCTGGGGTGATTCTCTGGGATGCATGCTGTGGGTGCATGCATCAGAGCTGGAGAGGAACGCAGAGTGGGCGATAAACATCCACGGAGGCTTCTCCTACCCACTAAATGATCTCAAATGATGACTGCTCCCTCCTTTAGGCTGCTGTCTCTGATCCTATCCTTTATTCACTAAGTCATATTGTTGGGGTCCTTTCCATTAGACCTACTGTCCACTCTTCTCCTTACTCTACACTGCCCTTTAAAATTTAGCCTGCATCAGTTAGAATTCTCCAAAACATTTATCCCAGCTTTCCTCTAGTGCTGGTAGGGTGCAAGTTGGTACAACCTTTCAGGAAAAGTGTTTGGTAGTATCTAATACCGCTGAAGATATGCACACCCCACAACACAGCAATCCCCCTCCTAGAGACCTGAGTGAAATGTGCTCACATGTTCACCAAGAGATATGGACAACACCATTCACAGCCGCTTTATTCATAATATCACCAAACTGGAAACTATCCAAACACCATCAATAGTCAAATGATAGATAAATTGGGGTAGTGTATTTACTCAATGGGATGCTATACAACAACGAGAATAAGCAAACTACACTATAGATGAATCTTACAAACACCGTGAACAAAATCAGCCACACAAAAGAGCACACACTGTACGATTTCATTAAAATTTAGCACAAAACGGATAAAATTAGTCTTCGCTGAGAGAGGTTAGGACAGTAACTACACTTGGAGGGAACAGAAATGAAAAGGAGGGATAAGGGAGGCTTTTGGGGTCCTGGTAATATTCTGTTTCTTGCTCTGGGCGCTGCTTACATGAGGGTGCTCAGTCTGTGGACTGTGCAATGATGATATATTTACTTCTTTATATGCATATTATGTACCTAACAGGGAAAATATTTATCTCTGCCCAAACTTAATTTAAATATACCTGTTGAAGTCTTATATATACCACACAAATGTACATTGATTTGAAGGCCCTTATTCATTCCGTCAAAAAAATCAAAGTCGCTATTGTTATCTACCAGCTGGGGCAGGAGCTATGCCTTTAACTTGTTCATGTCATGAGATGCTATGTTAGTGCCCTCCCACCAAACCACACCAAGATCAGTAAAGGAATTATGTAAATACAATAGGCAGCACTGATGAAACAGCAATTATGTATCTTAGCAGCTGTGTGCTTCTGTTCATGTTAGATAATTAGCCAGAAAATTGTTTGCATAATGATTTTATGAAGCATTTGGTGATTTAACCATTTAATTCTGAAGACTTATCCAAAAGTCATTAAACCATTTAAAGTGGTAGAGATCACAGTTGGTGCTATTTCAGCAAACTTAACAAAACCCAAATGGCTTCAGAATTCCATGGATCTCTTCTGTGTAACCAGTCATTGCAGCTGGCAGGTCTGTGCTGGCTTTTGCTTTTTAAATTATTATTATTTTTCCTCTAAAGGACATATGTGTCAGCTCTGTTAAAATGATATACAACCAAAATGAGTTCTTGGGCCTGCCACTACGCTTTCTGATTAGATGAAAGTACACATGAATCACTGCCTTGGTTATTAAATCCATGTGCTTCATTCCTTATTTGTGAATAGGAGACATTAAGAAAGAGAAATCAAGAGAGGTTACAAAGGCAGAGGCAAAAGCAAAGAAGGGGAAACTGACCTTGGAGATTTGTTTGAAAAGTACTTCTGGCCCACCAGAAGTATAGCCAACTTTATAATATTTTGGTAGCTTTTCTGCACGTCGCTAATGTCATAATAACAATATAGTTGATGACATAAAGCTTCAATAGGGAATATTTTGTCTTCCTTTTTCTTTTGACTTAGAGGAAAAACTCAATTCTTTATATCTGGCAAGATACTGAGGTATCTTTGCCATTGATGCCATCCATTGATGGAGGTATGTTGACTGGTTATAGCATTGGGCTTGGGGTCTGAATCCTTGTACAGTATTTAAGTTCTAACTAGGTTCCTCTCGTAATGTATAACCTCTCAAAGTTCTCATTGCTTCTCAAATGGGAACACTGGAAGCAATTAGAGTGGAGCTTAGAGTTCAGATTAGAATCAAACTGCATATGCTCACATCTCAGCTCTGCTCTTACTAGCTCTATGACCTCAAGCTTGTTGTCACTTAACCTCACTACTCCTCTGGCTAATTTTAACAATATCTGTCTCGTCTAGTGGTTGAGGATTCATCTTGTCCAGTTGTGCTACAATAACAAAATACCTGAGACTGAACAATTTACAGACAACAGAGGTTTATTTCTTACAATTATGGAGGTTGAGAAGTCTAAGGTCAAGGTGCAGGCATTGGGTGTCTGGCGAGGGCCTTCTTGCTGCATCTCTACATGGCAGAAGAGATGGAAGGAATGCACTGGCCCTTTCAAACCCTTTTTTTTTTTTTAATTGTACTTCAATTTCTGGGATACATGTGCAGAATGTGCAGGTTTGTTACAGAGGTATACATGTGCCATGGTAATTAAACCCTTTTATAAGGCACTAATTCCATCCATGAGGGTGTTGTCTTATGACTTAATCACCTCCCAGAGCCCCACCTCTTTATACTATGCCCATTGGCAATTAAGTTTCAACATATGAATTCTGGGGGACACATTCAGACCATAACAGGATTAGATGAATTATGGGAACACATATGGGAACTCTAAGAGCTGCCTGGCACAGAATAAGCACTTTATAAATGATTTCTATTGTTATTTTTACATCTGTTGTATGGGAAAATAAAATAACATTGTCTGTGTGAAAGTGTGACTTAAACTGTAAATTTTAGAAAAGATGATTCCCGTAATCCTGTAATTTGTCTAAGGATGACCCATTTGTGATTCCCTAGGGAAAAAGTCAGAAGTTGAAAATTAAATATACTAAACACAAGTTCAAATTAGTGCGTCTTAGGGAAGAAAACTCAACTGCATAGCCACCATCAATGAATTAAATCTTCACAAGAGGCCAGTGCAGGCACAGCTCAGCTGGAAGATAGCAACTGAACAGTTAAATCCAGGAAGGTAACAAAAGATGGGCAACTATTGTTCAAGAAACAGAGGGTCTGCCATTTTTAAAATTACCCCTTGGGAGTCACTGCTAATGGGTATGGGCTTCTTTTTAGAGTGATGAAAGTGTTCTAAAATTGATTGTGGTCACAACTACACAACTCTGTGAATATACTAATTCCATCAAATTGTACACTTCAAATGAATGAACAGTATGGTATGTGAACTATATCTCAATAAAGCTATTGTTTTTTTTTTTTTTTTAAATCCTACCCCTCGAACTTCAATTCATATCACAGGTTTCTTTTTTGAAAAACATATGAAAAGAGAATGCATTTGGCCTCTTCTGGAGTGGCGAGGCTGCCGGCACCCAGGCTGAGCTCAGCAGCTCCCGCTCTGGCCTTCTAGGTGATGATGGCAGGTACCACAGAGCCTGGCAGCCTAAAGTCCCCACCGGACCATGAGCACACAGAAAAGAATGTCAACTTCTTCCTTTTTTCTTTTTTTCTCATTTGTTCGTAAATGAGAGCAGGGTTTGAAAGGAAAAGGCAGATCCCACGGGTGTGTGTCCTGCTCATTACGTCAGGTGGCAGTCGGAGGGAAAGAGCAGGGGCCAGCACCCACGGGATTGTGGTGGTGGGCAGCCTCCCAAATGGGACAGGAGTTCCTCTTGAGGAGTGGTGTCTGTCTGTCGTGTTTATGGTACAACCTCTCCCCAGCTGTTTGCATTTCCATAGCGTCTTTTGAAGAATAAAGAGACTGAGCTCTTGCGTGGTAGCAGGGGGTCATTCCGATACTCACTCTAGTCTCCCATTCAGACAGGGGCTCAGAGATTTGGCTTCTGCCGGAGGGAACCTCCACAGCCTTAAATGTCCCTGTCTGACTGACAGCTTTGAAGAGAGTAGTGGTTCTCCCAGCACGCAGCTGGAGATCTGAGAACGGACAGACTGCCTCCTAAAGTGGGTCCCTCACCCCTGAGCAGCCTAACTGGGAGGCACCCCCCCAGTAGGGACAGACTGACACCTCATTCAACCGGGTACTCCTCTGAGACAAAACTTTCAGAGGAACTATCAGACAGCTGAATTTGTGGTCTCACGAAAATCCGCTGTTCTGCAGCCACCGCTGCTGACACCCAGCCAAACAGGGTCTGGAGTGGACCTCTAGTAAACTCCAACAGACCTGCAGCTGAGGGTCTTGTCTGGTAGAAGGAAAATTAACAAACAGAAAGGACATCCACACCAAAAACCCATCTGTACATCACCATCATCGAAGACAAAAAGTAGACAAAACCACAAAGATGGGGAAAAAACAGACCAAAAAAACTGGAAACTCTAAAAAACAGAGCACCTCTCCTCCTCCAAAGGAACGCAGTTCCTCACCAGCAACGGAACAAAGCTGGATGGAGGATGACTTTGATGAGTTGAGAGAAGAAGGCTTCAGACGATCAAACTACTCTGAGCTACGAGAGGAAATTCAAAACAATAGCAAAGAAGTTAAAAACTTTGAAAAAAAATTAGAAGAATGGATAACTAGAATAACCAATGGAGAGAAGGGCTTAAAGGAGATGATGGAGCTGAAAGCCAAGTTTCGAGAACTACGCGAAGAATGCAGAAGCCTCAGTAGCAGATGCGATCAACTGGAAGAAAGGGTATCGCTGATAGAAGATGAAATGAATGAAATGAAGAGAGAAGGGAAGTTTAGAGAAAAAAGAATAAAAAGAAATGAGCAAAGCCTCCAAGAAATTTGGGACTATGTGAAAAGACCAAACCTACGTCTGATTGGTGTACCTGAAAATGATGGGGAGAATGGAACCAAGTTGGAAAACACTCTGCAAGATATTATCCAGGAGAACTTCCCCAATCTAGCAAGGCAGGCCAGCATTCAGATTCAGGAAATACAGAGAACGCCACAAAGATACTCCTCGAGAAGGGCAACTCCAAGACACATAATTGTCAGATTCACCAAACTTGAAATGAAGGAAAAAATGTTAAGGGCAGCCAGAGAGAAAGGTCGGGTTACCCACAAAGGGAAGCCCATCAGACTAACAGCTGATCTCTCAGCAGAAACTCTACAAGCCAGAAGAGAGTGGGGGCCGATATTCAACATTCTTAAAGAAAAGAATTTTCAACCCAGAATTTCCTATCCCGCCAAACTAAGCTTCATAAGTGAAGGAGAAATAAAATACTTTACAGACAAGCAAACGCTGAGTGATTTTGTCACCACCAGGCCTGCCCTAAAAGAGCTCCTGAAGGAAGCACTAAACATGGAAAGGAACAACCGGTACCAACCCCTGCAAAAACATGCCAAATTGTAAAGACCATCGAGGCTAGGAAGAAACTATAGCAACTAATGAGCAAAATAAGCAACTAACATCACAATGACAGGATCAGATTCACACATAACAATATTCACGTTAAATGTAAATGGGCTAAATGCTCCAATCAAAAGACACAGACTGGCAAACTGGATAAGGAGTCAGGACCCATCAGTGTGCTGTATTCAGGAAACCCATCTCACGTGCAGAGACACACACAGACTCAAAATAAAGGGATGGAGGAAGATCTATCAAGCAACTGGAAAACAAAAAAAGGCAGGGGTTGCAATCCTAGTCTCTGATAAAATAGACTTTAAACCAACAAAGATCAAAAGAGACAAAGAAGGCCATTACATAATGGTAAAGGGATCAATTCAACAAGAAGAGCTAACTATCCTAAATATATATGCACCCAACACAGGAGCACCCAGATTCATAAAGCAAGTCCTCAGTGACCTACAAAGGGACTTAAACTCCCACACAATAATAATGGGAGATTTTAACACCCCATTGTCAGCATTAGACAGATCAACGAGACAGAAAGTTAACAAGGATATCCAGGAATTGAACTCAGCTCTACATAAAGTGGACCTAATAGACATCTACAGAACTCTCCACCCCAAATCAACAGAATATACATTTTTTTCAGCACCACACCACACCTATTCCAAAATTGACCACATAGTTGGAAGTAAAGCTCTTCTCAGCAAATGTAAAAGAACAGAGATTATAACAAACTGTCTCTCAGACCACAGTGCAATCAAACTAGAACTCAGGATTAAGAAACTCAGTCAAAACCGCTCAACTACATGGAAACTGAACAACCTGCTCCTGAATGACTATTGGGTACATAATGAAATGAAGGCAGAAATAAAGATGGTCTTTGAAACCAACGAGAACAAAGACACAACATACCAGAATCTCTGGGACACGTTCAAAGCAGTGTGTAGAGGGAAATTTATAGCACTAAATGCCCACAAGAGAAAGCAGGAAAGATCCAAAATTGACACCCTAACATCACAATTAAAAGAACTAGAAAAGCAAGAGCAAACACATTCAAAAGCTAGCAGAAGGCTAGAAATAACTAAAATCAGAGCAGAACTGAAGGAAATAGAGACACAAAAAACCCTTCAAAAAATTAATGAATCCAGGAGCTGGTTTTTTGAAAAGATCAACAAAATTGATGGACCGCTAGCAAGACTAATAAAGAAGAAAAGAGAGAAGAATCAAATAGATGCAATAAAAAACGAAAAAGGGGATATCACCACCGATCCCACAGAAATACAATCTATCATCAGAGAATACTACAAACACCTCTATGCAAATAAACTAGAAAATCTAGAAGAAATGGATAAATTCCTCGACAAATACACCCTCCCAAGACTAAACCAGGAAGAAGTTGAATCTCTGAATAGACCAATAACAGGTTCTGAAATTGTGGCAATAATCAATAGCTTACCAACCAAAAAGAGTCCAGGACCTGATGGATTCACAGCTGAATTCTACCAGAGGTACAAGGAGGAACTGGTACCATTCCTTCTGAAACTATTCCAATCGATAGAAAAAGAGGGAATCCTCCCTAACACATTTTACGAAGCCAGCATCGTCCTGATACCAAAACCTGGCAGAGACATAACCAAAAAAGAGAATTTCAGACCAATATCCTTGATGAACATTGATGCAAAAATCCTCAATAAAATACTGGCAAACCGAATCCAGCAGCACATCGAAAAGCTTATCCACCATGATCAAGTGGGCTTCATCCCTGGGATGCAAGGCTGGTTCAACATACGCAAATCAATAAATGTAATCCAGCATATAAACAGAACCAAAGACAAAAACCACATGATTATCTCAATAGATGCAGAAAAGGCCTTTGACAAAATTCAACAACCCTTCATGCTAAAAACTCTCAATAAATTAGGTATTGATGGGACGTATCTCAAAATAATAAGAGCTATCTACAACAAACCCACAGCCAATATCATACTGAATGAGCAAAAACTGGAAGCATTCCCTCTGAAAACTGGCACAAGACAGGGATGCCCTCTCTCACCGCTCCTATTCAACATAGTGCTGGAAGTTCTGGCCAGAGCAATCAGGCAGGAGAAGGAAATAAAGGGTATTCAATTAGGAAAAGAGGAAGTCAAATTGTCCCTGTTTGCAGATGACATGATTATATAGCTAGAAAACCCCATTGTCTCAGCCCAAAATCTCCTTAAGCTGATTAGCAACTTCAGCAAAGTCTCAGGATACAAAATTAATGTACAAAAATCACAAGCATTCTTGTACACCAATAACAGACAAACAGAGAGCCAAATCATGAGTGAACTCCCATTCACAATTGCTTCAAAGAGAATAAAATACCTAGGAATCCAACTTACAAGGGATGTGAAGGACCTCTTCAAGGAGAACTACAAACCACTGCTCAATGAAATAAAACAGGATACAAACAAATGGAAGAACATTCCATGCTCATGGGTTGGAAGAATCAATATCGTGAAAATGGCCATATTGCCCAAGGTAATTTATAGATTCAATGCCATCCCCATCAAGCTACCAATGACTTTCTTCACAGAATTGGAAAAAACTACTTTCAAGTTCACATGGAACCAAAAAAGAGCCCGCATCGCCAAGTCAATCCTAAGCCAAAAGAACAAAGCTGGAGGCATCACGCTACCTGACTTTAAACTATACTACAAGGCTACAGTAACCAAAACAGCATGGTACTGGTACCACAACAGAGACATAGATCAATGGAACAGAACAGAGCCCTCAGAAATGATGCCGCATATCTACAACTATCTGATCTTTGACAAACCTGACAAAAACAAGAAATGGGGAAAGGATTCCCTATTTAATAAATGGTGCTGGGAAAACTGGCTAGCCATATGTAGAAAGCTGCAACTGGATCCCTTCCTTACACCTTATACAAAAATTAATTCAAGATGGATTAAAGACTTATATGTTAGACCTAAAACCATTAAAATCCTACAAGAATATCTAGGCAATACCATTCAGGACGTAGGCGTGGGCAAGGACTTCATGTCTAAAACACCAAAAGCAATGGCAACAAAAGCCAAAATCGACAAATGGGATCTCATTAAACTAAAGAGCTTCTGCACAGCAAAAGAAACTATTATCAGAGTGAACAGGCAACCTACAGAATGGGAGAAAATTTTTGCAACCTACTCATCTGACAAAGGGCTAATATCCAGAATCTACAGTGAACTCAAACAAATTTACAAGAAAAAAACAAACAACCCCATCAAAAAGTGGGCAGAGGACATGAACAGACACTTCTCAAAAGAAGACATTTATGCAGCCAAAAAACACATGAAGAAATGCTCATCATCACTGGCCATCAGAGAAATGCAAATCAAAACCACAGTGAGATACCATCTCACACCAGTTAGAATGGCCATCATTAAAAAATCAGGAAACAACAGGTGCTGGAGAGGATGTGGAGAAATAGGAACAATTTTACACTGTTGGTGGGACTGTAAACTAGTTCAACCATTGTGGAAGTCAGTGTGGCGATTCCTCAGGGATCTAGAACTAGAAATACCATTTGACCCAGCCATCCCATTACTGGGTATATACCCAAAGGACTATAAATCATGCTTCTATAAAGACACATGCACACGTATGTTTATTGCGGTACTATTCACAATAGCAAAGAGTTGGAACCAACCCAAATGTCCAACAACGATAGACTGGATTAAGAAAATGTGGCACATATACACCATGGAATACTATGCAGCCATAAAAAATGATGAGTTCGTGTCCTTTGTAGGGACATGGATGAAACTGGAAAACATCATTCTCAGTAAACTATCGCAAGGACAAAAAACCAAACACCGCATGTTCTCACTCATAGGTGGGAATTGAACAATGAGAACTCATGGACACAGGAAGGGGAACATCACACTCCGGGGACTGTTGTGGGGTGGGGGGAGGGGGGAGGGACAGCATTAGGAGATACACCTAATGCTAAATGACGAGTTAATGGGTGCAGGAAATCAACATGGCACATGGATACATATGTAACAAACCTGCACATTGTGCACATGTACCCTAAAACCCTAAAGTATAATAAAAAAAAAAAAAAAAAAAAAAAGAAAGTTAGTGACTTCCAATGTAAACAATGAGAAACCATCATAAAGAGATCCACAGACATGAAAAAAACAAAAGCTCTGCAGGTAAAGCCCCCCAAACAAAGCACCAGACCCCATTCTCAGGGCATAAGACTAGATTCTCTGGAGGCTGCCAGGGGCCCAGTTTGTCCCAACTTCCAAATTGGAGGACTATTTGAAACATTTCTTTCCCAGTGAGAGTGGAAGGAATCTTTAAAGACATAGTGAGCTCCTAAGACACCCAGAGAGAGCAAGCCTGGCCTCAGGGCATCAGGGCTCTGCCATGGGGTTGCCTTGTGTGCCACAAAGTGCACCCTTCTTATATGTGGCTTTCTGGGGAGACGAGCTTTAATCGATAGTGTAACTTTGTTGTGTTTAGCCAAACGTTACAAAAGGGTCAAATTCTAAAATGTTTTAAAAGATAAAACTAGTGGGTACAAGTTTGAGGAGAAACACAATATTTACATGGTCCCAAAGTATCTCCCCACAAGATTTTTATTAATTACAAAGAGAACAATAACATCAAGAATAGGAAAAACTAGGCTGGGTGCCATGGCTCATGCCTATAATCCCAGCAATTTGGGAGGCTGAGGTGGGAGGATCACTTGAGGCTAGGAATTCGAGACCAGCCTGGACAACAAAAGACGACTCCATCTCTATGAAAAATAAAAAATTAGCCAGGTGTGGTGGTGCATGCCTATAGTCCCAGCTACTTGGGGATGCTGAGGCAGGAGGATTGCTTGAGGCCAGGAATTCAAGACTGCAGTGAACTATGATTATGCCAATGCACTCCAGCCTGAGTGACAGAGTAAGACCCCGTCTCAAAAAAAAAAAAAAAAACTAATACGATAAATTGACATCAAGTGTGATAATACACTGAGAAACAGCCAATATATCTTCTGTGATATTCCGCCAAATATGTGTAACCTGAAAATAGTTACTAAGAAGCATTAGGCAAACCCAAATTAAGGGACCTTTTATAAAACAGCTGGTTTATATTCTTCAAACATGTTAAGGTCCTAAAGGACAAAATAAAAAAAATTAAAAAAAGGAAGAGTTCAAGATTAAAAGAGACTAAAGAGATCCAAGGCAATGCCTGATCCTAGATTGGATCCTTGATCCTTTTGCCATAATGTCTATTGCTGGGACAGTAGTGATTTGAATAAGGTCTAAGGATTAGATAACAGTGTAGCAGTGTTAACTCCTTAATTGTAATAATTGTATTGTGTTTATGTAAGAAAACACCCTTGTTTTTATAGGACATATACACTGATGTATTTAGGGGTAAAGAGATATGAGATCTGCAATCTGCTCTCAAAAGGTTAGACAATATTAATGATGACAATTATAAATAATGAGAGAGAGAGAATGGGAAAGCAAAACTGCTAACCTATTAACATTTGAAGAATCTGAGTGAAGGATACATAGGATCCTTTTACTATTATTGCAACTTCTTTGTAAGTTTGAAATATTTCAAAATAAAATCCTTTTTTAAAAAACATTACATTTTCCAGGAGAAAAAAGTGAAATGAATTCTACTTGGCTTCTGGAGTCTTTACAGACAAAAATGAGTTTTGTCTGTAAAGACTCCAGAAGCGGGATGCAGCTTTGGATAAAGCAACCCTTCTGGAGGCTCCCCATGCTGCACTGGATCTCTGTTGGAGCTTTGGAATTGCAGAGGTCTCTTCCACATGGCTGCTCTGTGGGTTGCCAAAATCATCCTTCCGTGAAGGGAGATGATCTGTTTAATGGTTAGGAGAATGTGAAACACTCCCTTGACACTCAACATTTGGAAATAATATCTTATGTGATAGAAAGTCTGGGTACCCTGTCCAAGGAAATTATTTCCCATCCTCCTGTGCAAGGCATCGAAGAACTATTGTTTGGACTATTAAGATAATGAGATGCAGATGAGAACTTAAATTACAATGCTATATATAGACTCTTGAAATGTTTTCTTACTGGATTTTAGCTACCCCTGTCCTTTTCTTGCCTAATTTTCTCTTTACTTGTTTTATGTTTATGAGTTCATTAGCTGCTATCGTCATGATACTGTAGGAAGAGGCTTAAGGACTTTGTCATTTGTCATTTGCAAAATGCTTTTAGGAACTTCAACATATCATTCTGCCCCCTCCACCTCCCCCACCCTGCCGCCACTCCCTACCCTCCTGCTCCAAGTCATATTTCTAACTGGTGAAAAAAAAAAAAAATAGAGAAAGGAAGGGAAGGAAAGAGAAGAGAATTAACAAGTGATTTACATCAATATCTCATTTAATCTTTGCACAATCTTGGAAGGCAAGTGGCAATATTTATTGACAGATGGAACTGAAATTCTAAGAAGTTAAAAAGTGGCCAATGCCTTACAAACCACACAGAGAACAGCGAGATTCAATATTGAAGTTTTTCTACCTCTGGAGCCTATGGTGTTTCCACTTTACTATTTAATACCAATAAAATCTCATTCACTGAGTTCTCTTCAAAAATAACATTTTTGAGCTGGGCATGGTGGCTTATTCCTGTAATCCTAGCACTTTGGGAGGCCAATGGGGGTGGATCACGAGGTCAGGAGATCGAGACCAGCCTGGCCAACATGGTGAAACCCTGTCTCTACTAAAATTACAAAAATTAGCTGGGCGTGGTGGCGGGCGCCTGTAGTCTCAGCTACTCAGGAGGCTGAGGCAGAAGAATTGCTTGAACCCGGGAGGCGGAGGTTGCAGTGAGCCGAGATCGCGCCACTGTACTCCAGCCTGGGTGACAGAGTGAGACTCCATCTCAAAAACAAAACAAAAACAAAAAACAAAACAAAACAAAACTTTTTTTCCCTAATTCTGAGGAGATTATATAGCAGAAAGCATAGAAAACTTAGAAAACACAGAAAAGCACAGTAAACAAAATTCAATAATTCTATCACCCACAGTTAATCTTTTTGCATTTTTGATAATGATTACATTTTAAAACATCATTCATGAGCTAACAAACTTTTGGAAAACTGTTTTTAAAAAATTTTTATGCCGGGAGCGGTGGCTCACGCTTGTAATCCCAGCACTTTGGGAGGCCGAGGCGGGTGGATCACGAAGTCAGGAGATCGAGACCACGGTGAAACCCCGTCTCTACTAAAAAAATACAAAAAATTAGCCGGGCGTGGTGGCGGGCGCCTGTAGTCCCAGCTACTCGGAGAGGCTGAGGCAGGAGAATGGCGTGAACCCGGGATGCGGAACTTGCAGTGAGCCGAGATTGCGCCACTGCACTCCAGCCTGGGCGACAGAGCGAGACTCCATCTCAAAAAAAAAAAAAAAAAAAAAAAAAAATTTTATTCTTATTTTTAGTAGTCTTAAAACTCAATATACAATTATTTTTCTATATATTATTATGTTTACCATGAGTAAAATTTTAGAATCTCAAAAACATTTAAATTTTCTATCTTCAATGGTAATATATTTTTTCTTAATATTTTTCAAAAGCATGACCTTATGAATATTACTTACGCAGGACAATTTAAACATCTTCTAACTTGCTAACAATACTAATATTAACGTTGATGTAAATAAAGATGTTTATGGTGACATAAAGCTAGAGAAAAAAAAAATTAAAACAAAAGAGTCCCTAATGTTATAGATGGAATTTTATCCTCCCCTCAAATCATTCCGTTGAAGCCCTACCCCCCACTACCTCAGAATGTGTCTGTATTTGAAGACATAGCCTTTAAAGAATTAAGTTAAAATGAGGCCATTAGGGTGGGCCCTAATCCAATCTGAATGGTGTTCTTATAATAATAAAAGGAGATTAGAACACGCCAAGGAAGACAACCAGGGATGTGCAGGCACAGAGAAAAGGCCATGTGAGGACACAGCCAGGAGGGGCAGCCATGTGTGAGCCAAGGAGAGGGACGTCAGGAGAAACCAAATCTGTGGACACCTTGATCTTGGACTTCCAGCCTTCAGAACTGTGAGGAAATACATTTCTTTTGTTTAAACCACCCATTGTATGGTATTTGCTATGCCAGCCTGAGCAGACTAATAGATCTAATAATATGTGCCCTCCTCATATTTTCAGAGCACTTACATTTATTTTAATCGCTTATTTAGTTTTTTGTCTTTTCTGTTAGCCTGCCACCTGTGTGCAGGTAGGGGCAGTGTCTGCCTTGATAGCTACTGTTTATCAAGAGTTTTACTTCCCTTACCACAGTTAACCTCACCCTAAGCGTGGGGTAAGTATCTTTATCTTCATTCCATAACTGAGGGCTTGAAGCATGGAGAGGTTAAATAACTTACCCAAAATACCAGTTGCAGTTGGACCTGCACATAGTGTTTGGAACATAACAGCACCCAATATATGTGGGTTGAATAAATGAATAAACAAATAAGTTAAGTTATGGAAGTAAGATTCAAATACAGGTGTGTCTGACTCCAGTGCTTATGCTTCTAAACCTGCACTGTCTTCTGCTTGGATACAAGCATATTATCAGGGCTGCTACTGTGCCAAGGACACCATAAGCACTCAAAAATGCCTGTTAAATAAATGAATGACTGAATGAGTCACAACCTGACTGAACTCTAGTTTCTCATGAATAATACCACCTACTTTCATCTTGCAGTTGTCATAGGGTATAAATAGGACATGAAAGGCAAATGAAAAATTCATTCTTATTATCGCCTTATTTTAAAATTATTAATAGCACAGTCTTCAGAGTCACACTGATCTGGGTTTGAAACACAGGACCAACATTTAATGGCTGTGTGACCTAGGACACATTATGTAATCTCTCTGTGCCTCAGTTTCTTCATCTATAAAGTGGAGATTATGGCACCTACTTCATAAGGTTATTGAAAGAATAAATGATACCTATTACACATAAAGTATTTAGCATTAATGAATGGTAACTGCTTTATTATTTTTAAACTAAAGCACAAAGTTGAAGTCTAATCTTATTGATAAATAAACCAATGAGAATTAAACAATTCCTCTCACTACAAATTGGTAAGAGCTAAATCTCCGATAGCACCATAGAACTGATAGGTCTTTTGAGAGGAATTCCATAGCAAGTGTCCCCTGTCCCCATCAGCCCCAGACATCCCTGAGAACAGAGTTTCTGAGAGGAGAGGGTACATTCCCAAGCCTTCTTCATCTTGGGAGCAGTGGCCATAAGCTGAAACCAAGATGGCCTTGTCACACACACTAAATCCAACAAGACACTACTACTTAAGGAGAAGTTTTAAAAACAAACAAAAGACCACTTCTGAGAACTTCCTTTCTACTTTTATGTCCAGGCCAATGATCCCTAATTTTGTGCATTTATGGCTTACATAAAATGTGGCAAGCTCTCCTGACCATGAGCATTTGGAGAGTCTCCCATCATGAATGAAGATAGTAGCACCAGGGAACCCATGGTTTAGAAGTCAGGCTAATTAAAAATAGCACATTTATTGGTGGTAACAATCCAAATCTAATATTGGGTATTGTGCCCATTTCAAACAAATTAAATTTCAGGGGGAAAAAGTGCATTTTAGGTAATCCAGGCTGGAACTTTTTTTTCAGGTATGAGATCTCCTCCATCTGACAGGGATATGGAAATATCAACTTTCTGAACTAAAAAATAAGATGAACTACATGACTTTGAAAGTCCCTTTTAACTAAAGGCTTAATGATAGGAGGGTCTGTGTTTGTGTTTATTTGTTCCACCTGTGCTGCTAACCTGGCTTTCTAAATTGGCACTCAGTTTTTCTGTATCCAAAAAAAGCAGTGATGAAAACACCTACACAGTGATGAAAGGAAATTTTGAATATGACACCAATACATCAGTCCTTCTCAGCTACCTTGTCTAAACAGCATACATAGTGGTCAAGAGAATGTTCAGGGCCAGACAGGCCTAGAGCTGAGTTTGAATTCTACTGCTTTCTAGCTGTGAGATATTAGGCAGGTAATTAAATCTCTTTAGATCTTCTTCCCTCCTCTGTATAATCAGGGCAATTATAAATAATCATTGAAGATAATTAAATGAGACAATGTATATAAAGTGTTTTGCACAGTTCTTGACGTATGGTAAGTGCCTAATAAATGTTTTCTCTTATCCATATATGCTAGGATTAAAGTGGGTAGATAGTACCCCATAGTGAAACAGTATAAGTTCTGGAGTAAGACAGGAACAGGTCAAATCTTGGCATGGTTTTTCTGCTTACAAATTTTGTGATTTCCTGCAAGTAACAAACTATGAGCCTCAGTGTCTTCATTTGTAATTATTCAAACCCAGATCTGTTTGACTCAAAAGCTTATGCTTTCAATTACTACGCTACAGGGGTGAACATGATACCTGCAGGGTTGATATTTCTATAACCCTTTGTAGTGAAATTGACATCTAGAATAAACTCAAGTAGTAGTAGAAATAGCAGTAATTATTGCTTCCGTCATGCTCTTCTTCATCATTATCATTCAGTGGCCTAGGATGCAACTGTAAGGTAAAGCCAGGCTATCTGCGAAGGTAATTGGGGTTGAGCTGATAGAGACCCAGCATAAGGCAGCCTGAGTGGCAGAGTAAGACCCAGATGGTCACTACCCCTCCAGCTCAGGTCGTCCATTCATTCAGTGGAGATAATGGCAGGAGAAAGGAGTATCACAGCTTTGCTTGTGTGTTGCCTCCTCTGATGAAGGAGAAATGTCTATGAAAACCAGGAAGGTCTCTTCCAGTTTTTACATTCTCAAATTTGATATCTAATGAAACCACCATTTAGAATACTCTGACTCTGAGCCACTTAACCTCTCCAACCCTGTTTTGTCATCTCTCAAATGGTGGTAATACTATGTACCTCTGTGCTCCTGGCAGGGGACACTTACTCCTGTGTGTCCTGAATGCCTTGGGCAGTGCCTGATCTTAGTTAGGGTGAGGACATAATTTCATGCTTGTTGAATACTAAAGAAATGGTGGGGGCAGAGGCAGGGGTATAGATTCCTGCAGAGGCATCTACCCTCTTACTGTTAACAAACAACTCCTTTTGGATAAATCAAAACCCAGAACTGAGGCCACTCACCAGCTCCCTTGCTGTGAAAGCCCTGCAGCTCCCCACAGAAAAAGTCTCTTTAAGAGTGAAGAATGCCAAGCATGTCTCCATGCTCTTAGGTGCAGAGGAAACTGGCCTGCCAAGTTTGAAAAATGATGCAAAAACTCAGCACCTCTGAATTCCCCAGAGGAAAGCCTGCTCAGCTTCCTCTCTGGTGCTTACCAGATTGGAATGTGATACCCAGGAGTGGCTTTTTGCTTGACCATAACAGCAAGGTCCAGCCCCCTTAAGTGTTTCTCCATGCTGTTCAGCAGCCAGCCACTGGAGTTTTTTTGTTTTTGTTTGTTTTGCATTAATGAAACTGTAGCCTCTGGTTTTGTGTTTCTACTTCACATTTTCCCTTCCTCCCCAGTCCACATCGTCATCATTCATTGCCTTTATTAAGGGCCCGTTTGCTGGGCATTTGACTGTCTGTGCATGATAGTGGATAGGCACCACTTCATCTCTAAGAGATAGGAAATCGCTCCCCACACATAAGACCCAATATGGTCTTACCTAGTTCCCGACGTCCCCTCCCTATCAACACACACACACACACACACACACCCCAATCTCACAATTCACTATTTTCAGCTGGCTAATATACAAATGTTTAACTAGAGATTGAGAGCACATTAAAGCCATTTTTAGTCCAGATTCTCCTGCCAATTCTTTAAGGATGGTGCAGTCAGAAGCAGGCCCTTGGAATACATTTGTTTCTGGAGGGTGGCTTATAAGAAGGAAGGCTGAGACAAAGATCTGGAACAAGAAGCAAGCCTAAAATACACCATTATGAGAAGATGTGGGGAAGGGAGTGTCTTTAAAGTCATGCTACCTTCCTCCAGAGCCAGCCTGCCTCTGCCTTTGAGATTATTTGCGATAGGATCCAGATTATCATCCCCAAAATTGAGCACAAATAGAAACAACATTGAAAATAAAGTCAATGTGGGTGACAGCATTTCTTGAGGCAAAATCTTCCATACCAGATGCGAGAATGTATATCCCTGTTACCCAAGACCTAACAGTTCTCAGGGCTGCATGAAACCAAGGCGTGGGTGCAGCTTTGGAGGGACAGTTCTCAAGCTCTGGTCACAGCTTCCCAGCCACACTGCCCAGTGTACTTGGAGACATCCCTGAAGGAGGTATAGGCCAACAGGGAGCCCCTGCTGGCTTGACCTCATGCTCCCAAAAACATGTAGTAGCATCAGGACTGGAAAGGTAGGGAAGAGCAAAATTGAGAAAGAGAAAATAACTTTCTTTCTTCTGGTAAGAAAATAGATTTTCTGTTGAACTGCTCTTAGAGTGTCCATAATCTCATTATTGATTTCCTGGGGCAAAGCCTTGGGTCACAATGTTTTCTTTTCTAATGCAGCCTCACGATCCTCTTACCACACCTTCATCTGGGTGGATGGCAGTGCCATCTTAACCCTGATTTCCTAATGGCATATTTCTTCTTATTGCCCTTGTGTGAAATGACAGTTCTCTTTTTGGCTTGGTTTCCAAGGAGCCGGAAATCTTGCTGTCTGACTTCTTGAACTAATGAGTTCACTACTGGGACAGCACAAATAAAGACTGGTGCTTGGGAGATCTTGGCTCACTTTCAGAGAGTGTTATTTCTGAGAGTGCCTTAAACAATGATCAGAGGAAGACAGCAGAGAGCTATAAGAAGAATTATGTGTAGTCATTTGGGGTGGAGAGATGGGAAAAGCTTAAATAATTTGGGGAGTCCCTAAACAACATAACTAAAGCTTCAAATGCACAAAGATGCCTAAATTGGTTGATGTTTTAAAGTCAAAGGAAAACCAAATACAAACAAATATGGGAAAATGTTTGAATGAGGAGGTAATGGTACCCGACTTGCAGGAATGACTTTCAAGATCCCAAAGTTGGGGACAGTGGGAATTGCTCTTTTTAACATTTTAGAAATTTTCCTCTTGCTGTTCTTATAAAGAGAAAGCAAGTCTGTCCTTGAGAAAACTTGTAAGACAGCCTTGTCTTTAAAAAAATGCTCTAAAAACAGTCAAGTGCCACAAAACTTTGAAAGAACTAAGATCAACTTGGTGTTTGACAAAGCTAATATAAGAATGGTAATCAATCCCTTGGCAATGGAAATTTTAAATTTAAAATAAGCTTCAACAAAGCCTTTGAACCTTCAAACACTTTATGCTTAAGAAATTAATGGGTCCCTGAAGAAGTCACATTTCCTTTTCTGTTTCTGTAATATATACTTCAATTACATTAATCAACAATGCAGCAAAATAACTGACACCAACCAACTTCCAAGTCACATTTCCAAGCACTCCTTTTCTTCAACAGAGACTTAGCATTTTAAGATAGCTAATTGAGGTTTATATAAGCATGAATAAATATTTGGTGAAGCTGGATTTTCCCATCCTGTTGTCACCCTTTGCTCACCCCGGAATGGTTTCCCATCTTTTTTTTCCTCCTACTGTCATTCCTGTTGAGTGTGATAAACCATCTTGCTGACAGAGATATTAAGTTAAAACCTTCCTTCTGCAGTATCTTTGAAGATGCTGAAACACACATCAGATGAGTTTCCTTTTCAGGCAAATTTTAAGAATCTCACAAGACTGTTTTTCTTCGTTGCAAAATCAACTGAAGGGTCCCTGCTCCCCTGTAGTCTCCTATGCTCTAGACAAAACAAAGTAAAACGAAACGAAAAAAAACAGACATGCACCCTTTTACATGTGATCCTCCTTGTAAATTGGCTTTTGCTTTCATTGTATCTACCCTCAACCCTATCCTTACTAGAGTTTTGGTTTTACCTAACTTTTCTCAGAGAAAGTGTCTCCACAGGCCCTATTGACAATTTTCCCTCCCATTTGGGTTCTCTCTCTCTCTCTCAGAAATGAAGACCTTAAAAGTAAAAGGCTTCAGGATGGGTGCGGTGGCTCATGCCTGTAATCACAGCACGCTGGGAGGCCGAGGCGGTGGATCACTTGAAGTCAGGAGTTCGAGACCAAACTAGCCTGACCAACAAGGTGAAACCCATGTCTACCAAAAATACAAAAATTAGCTGGGCATGGTGGCACATGCTTGTAATCCCAGCTACTTGGGAAGCTGAGGCAGGAGAATCACTTGAACTTGGGAGGTAGAGGTTGCAGTGAGCCCAGATTGCACCACTGCACTCCAGCCTGGGTGACAGAGACTCCATCTAAAAAAATAAAATAAAATAAAAGGCTCCAAACTTAATTTTATTAGTGTAGTATTCTATAAAACAAACAAATGAAAAACTTCAATTTCTTATTTCAGAAACTTCAATTTTCTATTATATTGGGAGTGGTCAGCGACTATCCCGGGGGAGGCCATTTCTCCTTTTTGCTAATAGTCTACAAGGGAACTGCTCCTGACACTTTGCATACTGCAGAGAGGGCCAGTCTTGTTTTCAGGTTCTTTCAGCACCTGCTGGGCATTTCCAATTTTACAGTCTCCTCTGCGGGGCATAGATACTTTACGAAGGCCCTTGCCTTACTCATCATCTTAGAAACATTTCAGATAAATTTATCTTCCAAAGGTGAATTACCTCTCCCAGGGGCTTTCGAGTTTTAATAAAGAATCTCCTGAGGAAAAAATGAATAAATTAGCTTCTAATGGTGGAGTTACTTGCACAAAACAGTGTAAGATATTTGAATAGGTTGTGGAATAAGGTAGACCTTTCAGTCATGTCACCTCAGCAGCCTAAATCCATACACTCACAAGGCTTATCCTTTCTAAAAATAATGCTAGATTTCAGAAATTTTATTATTTATAGTTCAGGTAGATTGCAAGAGAATTCGGTGTCATGAGAAATGAGATGCATCATTGATACTTCGATGGTTACTCATCTCCCTTTCAAATCTGCTTGCCACCGAGAGGAAAAGTAGAGCACTTAGTACAACACAAACAAATCATCTGTACGCTTGGTTGGATTCTTCACTTTCCACATGGGTGTTTTAGTCAAACTAAAGACAGGGAAGTTCACAATTCAGTTACCAAGGCCAATCAAGCTCTCCACAGTCTTACCTTGCTGTACTCTGCTTAGCTCGAATCAAGAGACTAATTTCTTCCCTCTAGTCCCTGAGGAGAGAGAAGGGCCTTTCATGTGTTCCTTTCTCCCATGGCTCGAATATCACTTTTGTCATTGTGTACATGTGTTTTGGTTACTTCTTTCAATTTAATAAGATTGGCAATGTATGTAAATAGGCAGAGTTGGATGAGAATATCTACCCACACAATTACACACAAAGGGAAACCGTTTGGGTCTAGATCATCACTAGAATTGGAAACTGGTATTCAATAAAAGGCCTCTATGTACAGAGATAGATTTAGACAGTCCCTGCCTTTGTGCATCGAGGAAGGAAACGATGTGTATTCAGCTACCCAACTTGGCCACAAGCAAAGCTCAACACTTCCACAATCTCTGGGAAAATGAGATGTTACACGTTCTTAGCAGGAGCTGACAATTAAGCTGAGTGAACAATCGTGCAAGGCGGGGGAGTGGGAGTTCATGCTGCTTAGCCACATGCCTCAGGTGCTCGGCTGAGTGTGAGGCCGAGGGCCAAAAGCTTTCAACCACCCAAGAAGCCGGGGATCCTGAAACCTACAACCCTATGGCACGTTATTCTGTTTATTATCTTGGAGACTCCCTGTTCCTTCCAACTATTTCCTCTGGCATGATAAGGAGTTTGTGAGGTGCCAGGGGAGATATAATTCATTAGAATCAAGTAATGATTTGTAATATTTAAACTCTTCCATTAAACCAGGAAGCAGGTCAGAAACTAACCTTTAAATACAGCCAAGGGAGAAAGTCAGCCCAGCAGCTTAAAATATATATATTTTGCAGGATGCATGGAGCGTATAATTAGCTATAATTTCTGCAACTGCAGTCAGGAAGCTTTATTTTTTTGGCTGATAGGCAATGTTATCTCCTGATGGCCTGGGAAACCAAACGCTAGGGTTACATTCCTGGTTCCCACATAGACCTTGGTGGGTGGTTTTGGGGAGAAACTGGGCAAAGGAGCAAAGGAAAGGAATGGTCAGGGTGGGGCCAGAAGCTGGAGAAGTTGCAGGTAAGGATCAGGGTGATCGCCTCTTTGATTCTTTCGTAAGGAGACTCTGAATTTTGAGAACTGTATTTAAACATATTCTGATTTCCAGTGTGATCATTTCCCCAAGACATTTTTAATGCTTAATATATTGGGCAAATGCTATACTGCTTGGCTCCTGCTGATAGTTGTAGAGGAAGTTAAGTGTACTACTGTTAGAGGATCACTTTTATTTTTGGCTATTTCAACAAGCGTAGATTTTTTTTTTTTTCCAGTGGGCAAGTCTCAGTCTGGCAGAAGCATTAAAAATTGGTAAAGGTGGAAGTGCTTTGAAACATTTGATCTCTTCTTGAGGAAGCTGAGCAGAGGGGAGGGGAGTCCCTCAGGAAGGCTTGCTGTGTGGAAGCATATACACCAACAATGAGATTTTCTTCAATGCCTCCTGTGGCCTTGAATTCTCCCCTCTAGTCAGGCACCAAAGGGGAAAAGCCCAGCACTCCTCTCTGACATTTGATCTAAATCTCCTGAAGTCACAGGGGAGGCTGGGCAAGCTCAGATGGGGGCAATAGAGCAAGAACAGCAACATGGCAGTAAATAAATCTGATTTTTGTCCATTTCAGCCAAGGCTGATTTTGTTTGCTGGGAAGCAATTTCTCTTACCTTTGTTTTTCTGCAGATTGTCAAATCCTGGCTTAGTTTGCCCTGTGAACCACATCAACCAACTAATCATCCACCAAGCAGACGAACTAACAGACATCTAGCCTGTCCTTAACAAGAGTGACAGTAATTGGCATTTTTTAAAAAACATTATCTCACCCAGTTATTTATCAGCATTCTGCAGTGTATTAAATCTCTTTTCTAACTATTTATAAAAATTCCACAGTTCTTTTGGGAAGGAAGATATATGATTTTAAATGATTTAATCTTTGAAAATAGTGTACACTTAGCCTAGCAACAGAAAAGCCCAAATACTATTTCTCTCTTCTGCTTCTGGGGATGATCTCCCTTTGATGGGGATCACCTTCAGATGTGTATTATACTGATATTCCCCAGATAACACATCTTGAATTACAAACTCGGGCATCTTCCAGGTACTGAGGAAGAGAGGATAAAGCAAGAAGGTGAACAAACACTCATTAGATGAGAAATGGGAAAGCAAGGGGCATCTTTCCAGGGACCTCCATTGCCAGCATTTATCCTACAACATCCACAGTATACAAATAATTGCCTCCGAGCTCTGACTTGGTCAGATGAATCTGCTCACTGCCTCATACATAGTAGCAGCCCGAGACCGTTTCTCGGAAGGCTCACATCTCTTCCACAGCAGCTGCTCATCTCTAATGAAACCGTTCTGTGCTGTACTCCAGAGCGGAGCCGCATTGTCCCAGCCATGAATAAATCATTAACCCTATTTTATTAATAAGGCTAAGCTAACAATACTCCCAACCTGGCCCCGCTCTTCCTTTCCTGCAGCGCCTCAGAAACAAGTGCCACACCGCTCTTCCTGTGCGGAGAAGGGTTGTGAGCCTTAAGGACTTGCCTGGCAGGATCTGGGGTCTGAGGCATGAACCAGCTGTTGGCAGATGAGACCTATATCTAAAGCCTGGGAGAATTGCAGCGATGAGAGAGTCGGCTTTAAAGACAGGCAGTTACTCCCAGACATCCACTGCTTCTACGGTACCCCATGAGGGGAGGCAGCTATGCAGTGTCCCAGGGTGAAGAGTCAGAACAGGGAGCAACTCACCTTGGTCTCATTTTTTATAAAGAAGTAACTGGGATTTTAAAAAAAAATTTGCTTAAGAAAATAATATTTTAATATCATATTCCCTCTTATAGAGACCTCAAATTATTTCCCCACTTTGGAAACAGGTAGAAATAGACTATAAACTTTGTTTTTAAAAAAACTTTCTCAATCAATGTATAAAGCACCTTACTATGTCATCAGTTCTCTTTTACCATTTACTGAACTGTATTTCAATTGTATGCAGGCCTCTTTTGGAGGCAAATGACAGAAACCCAACTTAAATTAAGCAATATGAAAGGAGAGAAGTTGTTGACTTAATGAAAACTTGAAGAGGTGGGCTGGACATTAGGAATGGGCTGAATCCAAGAGTTCCAAGAATGTCATCAGATTCTTCTCTGTCCTCTACAGATTTCATTTTCAGGTAGACTGTTTCACATGATGCCTCCCATTGGGAGTCTGCTGAGGGTTTTGGGCACCTAACTGCCCTCTAGACTAGCTGAGGAATCAGACTTGAAAGGACTCTACTGCAAGATATTTCCATGGGAAATTTCATGAGGAGCTCAATCATCAGAACTCTTGAGCTTCCCCAGACCTGCTCATTTTGAGGCTTCCCACCGAGCATGTGATAACCAGCCTCCACCCAGGGATCCATTAAGAACCTTGGAGTCATCCTGGTTCTTTTTCCTTCTCCCTCCTGTTCCAAGCCACCAGCTTGTCCTATTGGCTCAATCTTCATAATGTATATGGGCCCAACTACTTGTCCATATTTGTTACTACCACCCTAATCTGAGCCATCATCATCTCATGCTTGGACCAGTGCAGAAGCCTCCTGACTTGTCTCTCTACTGATATTCTTGCTCCCCTAAAATCCATTCTCCATGCTTAGCTATAGTGATCATTTTCAAATGATCATAAGTGAAATTGTGTCTGTATCTGCTTAAAACCTTCCAAATTCATTTTCTCAGGTCTAGATTCTTAAAGAAAGGTGTTGGTAGATTTACTTCCTTCTGGAAACTTCAAGGCAGAATCTGTTCCATGCTCCTCCCTTAGATTCTGGTGGGTGTCAGAAATCCTTAGTGTTCTTAGCTTGCAGCTGTACCACTCCAGTCTTTGCCTCCATCATCCCATGGACTTTTTCCTGTGTGTCTCTGTGTCCAGATTTTTCTTATCTTATAAGGATATGGGTCATTGGGTTAAGCCAGTATGACCCTATGTTAATTTGATGACATCTTCAAAGATCCTATTTCCAAATATGGTCTCATTCACAGGTTCTAGGGGTTAAGGTTTGAACATGTCTTTTGAGGGGACACAATTCAATCCAGTACAGAACACTCTATGGCCTCCTTCAAATTCACATCTGTCCCATGTGCAAAATACATCCACCCTCTTCCCAAATCCTTAAAAGAATCAACCCTAAGTCCAAAGTCTCATCTAAATATATCAACTCAAAAAGTCCCAAATCTCAGCTGCTAAATCATCTAAATCAAGAATAGGCAAGATTCTGGGCTCGGTCCATACTGGAGTAAAATTCCATCTGTGGACCTGTGAAGCCTAGAAAACAAGTTAACTGCTTCTAAAATACGTACATACATGGAATAGGCATAGAAGAGATACTTCCATTCCAAAAGGTAGAAATTGGAATGGAAAAAGAAGTCATAGGTCCCAAACAAGCCTGAAATGCAGCAGGACAAATTCCATTACATTTCAAGGCTCAAGAATAACTCCTGTGGTATAATGCTCTGTCCTCTGAGATGGCCAGGAGAGTACTGTGGGGGGACCCCTAGCCCTCAGGGAATTATAAGAGGGTCTAGCTTCCTTAGCAGTGAGGCCTAAGGGAAGGTAGCAGTCACCTAAAGAAGAAAATGGAAAATATCTGTAAACAAACTGCCTATTTTATCAGGGATGAAACCTGAGGACAATGGTCCCTTGGACTGGCCTTAGCCATGTCTGAAGCTACAAACATTCTGGTAGCCCTGCAAAGCTGCCCTTGAGAGTAAGAGAAGGGAAGGAAGAAGAAAGTTCTATAGCCAGTAAATTGCTTATGCTTGAGATGAGGGCATAAGCAGAGCCAACTTCAAGAGTCTGCAACCTGTGCAAGTGTACAAGGCCCTCACTTAGAAGGACCTCAGGATTGGTTTACTGCTCTTGTATTACCATCTTGAAATTCTTTGTATTTGAATGAAGGTCCTATGTTATAATTTTGCATTGAGCTCCCAAAATTATGTTACTAATCCTGAGTGTAAGACACTGCCCTACACTTGCTTATAACAAATTTGTAAACGCATAAGGAAAAAATTGGAATCCTGAAAAAGCTTTCCATCTTGAAGTCAATTAGAAAGAATCCTGTAAGCCTTGTTTTCCATACAGAGATTTTTGGAATAAGTCACCTGTGGGAAGAAGCTGAATGCTTCTTCAAAGACATCTAATGGATGGAGGGTCTTCCAAGATCCTTAAGCTGTCTCCATTAGTCTTCCCAAAGGAAAGAAGGAGGAACACATCACCAGTACTCACAATGCGTTCTTTTTGGGGATCTAACTGCTGATTTCTGATTGTGTCCCAGCCTTCCAATGTGCTGTAGAAGAAACCTGTAGAGCAAACAGTGTGGCTATGGGCCACCCTGCATGTTTATGAGTCCCACATCACCTGGGGCTAGTGATTCTCAGCATTTTATGTCCCTTTATTTGGAAGCATTTCCCATTGTCCACAGAATATGCTAAATGTAACTCTGCCCTTCTGAACCATCAGTAAATAATTATTCTTCTAGCTGCCCAAGAAAATGAAGGGCATTCAGTAAGAAGTTTCCTAGCCTCTCTGCCTTCAAGCTTTTCTTTACTTTAAAACATATCCCTCTTATCTGGCTTCTATCTCTTATCTTGCAAATGGATAAAGTCATGTTTCTCTTTTCATATAATAACATAATGTCATCCTTACCAGAAGTACATTTTCAGGATGAGAAACCCAAGGTTATTCTCATCCAATTTTTCGTCATCCAATATGTCTTTCAAGATTTAAATAAATAAATATTCATGCAGGGGGTACAACTTTCTGTACTTTGGGAGTATCCTTACATACTAGTTAACATGTTTAATCTATTTTTGAATTAGCTCTTTTCATCTGCCCAAGCTCAGAGCTCACTTTCCCTATCTTCATTTTACAGCTTTTATCTTGGCTATCTATGATAGCCAGTCTCCAAAGATGGCCCCAGTGGGCCACACCTCCCAGTATTTGTAGACTTGTGGCTGGTCCTGTGCCTAATTTTTCCCAATAAATAGGATGGTAGTGACACTGTGCCAGTTCTGGGTCTATGCCTTCAGAAGACCTGGAAGCTTCTGTTTTTGTGCTCATGAGATTCAAATTTAAGAAGCCTATTTTAATAGACCAAGCTAGACCCATAGTCAGACCATATGGAGAGAGAAGAGATGGATGTTTCAGCCTTCCAGTCAACCCTGTCAACACTTGAGACACGTGAGTGGAGACAGACATCTTGGATAATCCACTTCAATCCACCATATTTTACTACATAAGAGACTGTGAGTGAGAGCATCAGAAGAATCATCCAACTGAGCCCAACCAACCCACAGAATTATAAGGAATAATAAAATGGTTGTTTTAAGCTCCTATGTTTTGGGATGGTTTGTTTGGCAGTAATAGATAACTGAGACACTAATTCTCCTCACCAGTCTCCTCGTGTCAGCTTCCTAGCAGCCCCATCACTTTTATTACCTAGTCTGGAGCCAAGTAAACATAGGTAGTCAACATATTGTATACACAAATTTCAAATGGATGGAATTCCAAAATATATCTTTGCTTGCACAGTTTGAAGTTCTTTGGGGAAGCTCCTTTCTAACATTTTGAGGCCCAGCCCTGGGCTGCCATTCAAGCATTTGCCAATTATCTTATAATTTTGGCAGTTGTACTTTGCCTGACATTTCTGTAGACCTCATTTATATTTAAAGTACCTCAATATGGATACAGCAGTTGTAGTCTAAAATACAGAATGTCACTTAAAATTAATGTGTTTTGATTGCTGTGTGTCTGATACTGAGGTAATTTAAAAAATGACATGAGACCATTCCTCCAGAATTTCAGGCTGTTCTGTAAGTATTTTGTTTCTAGCAATGTGTTGCAGGTTTTTGAAAGTAATAATCTACAATGCATGCCAGAAGAAAATGCCAATTTGGAGTATTAAAAGAAAAGTGTAAAACATTGCCACATTTATTAGCATTTTGAGGTGCCAAAATCTGTGTGAAATTTCAAATGCTATCCATTTCCTCATTGTGGTAACATTACACATCAGAATTCACAGGCTCTTGCCTGCAGAAACACTTCCAAGGAATTTCTATTGGGTCCTCAATGAGGGTTCCATATCCGCTCTAGCCAGAGCCCCACTTCCTTTACCATTTTCTTCTCCCATGCATCTGATGGGTACTGCTGTGACCTCATGGAACATATGTTTTCCTATCAGCTGAGGCACCAGAACCTTCTACATGCCAAACTTCTGAGTGTTCTGATTCTTTTCACACTCTGTTAGGTAGACACATAGCTGTGTTTCATGGGCACTATGTTTTCCTGAAACAAATCTTTTAAATTTAATTATTGCGCCCCTGTTTACCACAGGATTCCTATAAACCCATTGGGCTCAGAGAGGACTCATCTTCATGGATACTGAGTGATGGACACCATTCTGTATGCAGGTCTACTCCTGACCACCATAACTTATCATGGCTTTAGAAGGTCACACTTATCAAGCTTATATGACTTACCACAGCTTTATAAGGTCACACTTTTCAAGCTTCCTCTTCTGGTAATTTTTTGCAGGCTTTCTCAGAAATGTCCAGCCAGTCTGAATCATAATCCTGTACTTGAACCCAACTCAGGTTCGAAGAGAGTTTCCCACCATGAAACATGGTAAATAATTGCATGAGACACTGAAGACCTGAGATGTAGGCATAAACAGTTCACTGACATTTCCCTAGTGAGAATTGCAAAGAACATGGAAAGGGGAGACTAGAGGCCAGGTATATTCCTAACTCACTCACTCACTTGTCGGATAACTTAAGCAGGTTAGTGACACTCTCCTGGTCTCAGTTTGTAGATGATCCCAGTAATTTAAGCCCATGATTCTGCTGGACAATCAGGCATGGTTTTCTTCCTACATGCTGAGAATGCACTAATCCTAAAGAGAGATGTGGACTTGGATGAAACCATGGCAGGCTCCCTTCTCACTAAGCACACCCCATGGTGTGATGATGCAGGGGGAACAGGTGGACAGCCTAGGCCTCTGAAGGTATGCATGAAAACAGCAAAGCAATAAAATGCAAGTGCAAGACAGAAACACTGGCTTTTTATTGTAAAACAGGGTGCAGAAAAAAGATGACAAAGAGACATTGCATTAAAACACATCAAGGATAACTTTTCCTAAACTTCCTAGTGGGCTAAGATAGAGTATTCTCTTTAGGATTTACATGGACAAAAACTATTCCCTGGGATGGCGTGGACTGAAAATGTCCTCTCAAGGCTTCTATCAAGACTAAAAAGAAGCCTTAATTTGTCTCCCTAAGGCCAGAAAGGCTCTACATAATAAAAATAAAAGCTAAAATATGGAGCCCTTACCACGTGCCAGACACTGAGCTAAACATTTTACTTACATTAATACATTTAATCATGCCTCAGCCCCATGATGTAATATTACTATTTTCATTCCCATTTTAAAGATGGGAAAACGGACACACAAAGAGCTTAAGCAACTTGCCCAGGATCCACAGCTAGTAAGCTGCAGAAGCAGGATTTGAATTTAGTCAATTTGGGCAAGAGCAGTTAAATCATGTGGCACTAGGGTTTCTCAACCTCTGCACTGATGACATTTTGGGCTGGATAACTGTTGTGGAGGGTTACCAGATGCTGTCTGGCATCTTTTGCCTCTATGCACTGGATGCTAGTAGCATCCCCCCAGTTGAGACAATCAAAAATGTTTCCAAACATTGGCCAAATCGCCCCCTATTGAGAACCATTGTTTGGCACCAAAAATCTCTACAGTCTGACAATGGCCTCTGTCACAGCTCTGACCAGCAGTTACTATTCCCACCTTCCTTGGTGTTACAAAGGAGGTTGTGAATAGGCATTAATGAGTTAATATAGATGTAATGCTTAGGGAAGCCTTGGGTTCATAACAAGCACTAATGTAAGCATTAGCTTTTATTATTGCTGTCTTTGCTGTTGTCGTCCTGACAGGAAAGGCAGCATGGTGGGGTGGAAGGGAAGCTCTGTAGTGGACAACAGAAGGTTTGGGGAGTGATTCTTTCATCTGTTGGATAATCAAAACCAGGGATCCAGTGTGAAAGACCCAGCCATCAGAGACCAATTCCAGCAGCCATGGCCAGCAGTAGAAGCTTTGTAAACACAGTTAAAACATCAGCGTTGTCCAGGCAGAAAATTAAATCATCAAGAAAAATTAATTGCTTTCAGTGAGTTTTTATTAAAAAGCCCTTTTAAGAATATGATCTCTGTCCCATTCTTGCAATTCGTCCTTTCTATTGGAGCCTTAGTTGTCTCCTGCCTTGAGGTAATCCGCTACTGACTTATTGAAGGACACATCTCATGTCAAACAGGCAATGGCTGGAGGAAGAAGAAGAATAGGCCTGCATAGGAGCAAGAAAAGGAGACCAGCCTGATGTGTGAAGGGATAAAACAGTCAAGGGAATCATCATATTTTGTTGCCCAATTGCTGGCAGAAGATGAATCAACAAGTAGGCAGCCATCTTTAACTGGTGATCAAGTGGTGGAGGCTGGTGGATAAGTCAGGGAGGCTGGAGTGCTTACACACCTGTGTGAGGTGAGCGCTGGGACTCATTCCAGAAACAACCACAAAGGGCTTTCTGGAGACGCTGAGACACTCAGGCACCCTTGAGACAAATTATGAACTGCTAGGCAAAATCCACCATGAGCCTTCACCACTAAATCTAAGATTGACAGATGATCAGGGTTCGATGGCATCAGCTGCTTTAAAACAAGAAACATAAAAAATTCAGGGAACACGAGAACACAGTGCACGTAGAAAGGTTTTGTCATTTTCATTAAAAGCATCACATCAGCTTGGTAATGCTTACAGACTTGGAAAAGCATGGTAGAGTTTCATAGGTGAGGGTTGTGAAGAAATCTACTGACAGCAGTTAAATGACCACTTTTCCATATGCCCATTTAAACTCCCTGTGTGTCCGTTTCTTTATCTGAAGTCACAACCATGTTGTACATGGTTTCACCTACTTCACATTAAGCATTTAATTTACTCCTCATAACACCTTGAGAAGTAGGTATTATTATCCTTAATTAACAGGTGAAGTGGCAGTTTAGAGAAGTTAAGTCATTTGCCTAAAGTCACAGAAGCAGTCCTAGATACACCAGGATCTCTATTTCAATTCCTGTACTCTTTCTAGTATCCTGATCCTGAAAAGCAGACACCAGCTCTCTGAGGCCTCTTTTAGCTCCAAAATTCCATGACTTTTATGGGCTCTGTATTTTTAAAAGCGTGTCTGGTTCTTAAATGTTTTCTCTTGGAAAGGTTTTATCAGAGGCAGAGAAGCCACCAAGAAGGCCTATTTCCCTTTCCCCACCACCTCTTGTCCCTTTCTGTCCCCACCAGTTTAGAAGACCTGGAGATGAGCCCCAAATACCTATTCCAGATAAATGTTTTGATTCAGAAGCTTTCTCAGGAAAGAACCACAGAAGGCAAGCTAACTTTGGGAAAAGATAATTCAGACTAACGCTGAAAGAACCAGAGCTGACTAGGAACAGTCTAGCTCTAGTGGCCTTTTATGAGTGAGAATAGAGCTCTATGGGTTTGCAGCTTAAATGAGATGATACACCTGGGAAGAGGCCACCCAAATAACTTCCATATCCAGTCAGTCCATCACATGGAAGGCTGATGAGCTCTGATAAAAACAGACCATGTCACTTCTTGGCTGCAATATCTCCATGGGATTTCAGCAACTTTTAGGATAATCCAAAATTCCAAGCACAGCCTCCAGGCTCCTCCAGAACTTTATCCCTCTTACTGTTCCCAGCCCTAACTCTAAACCCATGCTTATATTCACCTCATACTGGAATTGCTGCTTTTTTCAAACAAGTTGTTGGCTGCTTGTTTTTGCCCCTCTCATAATGTGAAATGCCCCCAGCCACAAGATCCAGACTAAAGTTACCACCTCTATAAGGACCTCCATCCTTTAATCCTACCTCTAGGAAGATGAGCTACTTTGGGTTATTATTCCATTTCTCTGTCTCCACCATAAGTCTATATCTTCCAAGTCCATAACTTGTTTGTTTTCTTGTCATGGTGCCAAACTCAAAGTAGGTGTTCAATGAGTGTTCATGTGAATGCAAAAGTGTTAGAAAGAGTTAGTCAAAATGATGTAATAAGAAAGAATTAGGGCATGCATTTGATTGCACTTTGTCTTCTTTGCTTCATCCCCTCCAACTCCTTGGCTCTATTTTGGTACTGGTTGATTTGTGTTAAAATGAATTAATATTGGTTGATTTGTGGTAGAATTTATTATTTTCTTCATGTTTCATATGAGTCAGGGAGTGGTATGTCTATCATTCATATAGACACTACAAATCTCTCTGCACATAGGAAAGCACCCATCTCATGCACTTACAAGTAGGTAGGTGTTCATCAACAAAGTCCTGCTTTCTGCAGTCTAACAACCTCTCCTGTACTTTCTCCTCTTAACCTATGATGAGCATTCAGGGATGGTTTCCTAATTTAGGCAGCTCACCTGCTCTGTGTCCAGTCACTTGAGGTTCAACTGCTAAATGGTTCCCAAAGATATCATGAGTCAATGAGGACAAGACAAAGATGGAAGAATGCTAAAGAAAATTCCTCCTCCACCCTGGTCATGCCCCAGGACTTTTTATTCCCTTTCAGGTTATACTTTTCAATACTGTGGCAGCTTCTGGAATTAATCCCCTGACTTTTTTACTGCCTGTGCCCAATATAGGACTAGGCAATGAACATTTGCAGCCAGACCAGCTGAGGAAGAACACAGATGTTGAGATTTATAGATAAAATAGGAAGCAGGCTGGTGGAGGGAGGTGAGGTGGGCCCAATGTGCACAGATAGACACAACTTAGCAGGGACCCTCACATTACATACAACCTACACGCAGAGCTGGGCCCATTACTAGGCAAACATGAAGATCAATTATTTGTAGAGAGCACAATTTGCTGCTTCTGCTTAAAGAAGAGTATATATGGAGTCTATAGGCCTACTTGTTTGAGTCAAAGCTCAGCTTTCTCACTATGAAATCTTGAGTGAATCATTTAATTTTCCAGGTCTTAGTTTCCTCATCTATAAGATGGGTACACACCTCATAGGATTGCCATGAAGACTAAATGTGATAATACAAGAAAAGTGCTTAGCACAAAATTTAGCAAGGAGTAGTGGTCAAAAAATTTTAGCCATCATCACCATCGTTATCATCAACATTACTATGACTGGCTTAAAACTCAAATTAGGTCAAGTAACTTGCAAATAGAACATTTTCAACTAGGAAAATACCCCCAATCTTTTATTTTAGTTACTAAGAGTATAAGATTTCTCTTGAAATATGTTGAGAATTAAAAATATATTCAGACTATTTCACATTTTGAGGGCACTATTCACAAAACTGTGGCTACTGTGAAGAACGACTAGTGTCTTAAATCTGCTTCTTATTGTCATGTAAGAAGGCAGCTGATATTTACAGACTTCTCCCTTTTGAGTCATCTCAGCTGGTCTGGCTGTGAATGAATATTGCCCAATGCTGTCTTTGAGGGTAGCCAATTGATGTAATATGGACTAGAGGTTCTAGGACCTCTCCTCAGGCAAAGACCAAGACATCTTACTTCTTTTGTCCCCGCCCCCCCCAACCCCGTGATGCAGAGCGCAGAATGGATACCAAAGACAAATGAAGAATCCTGAGAACTCTGCTGCTTGCTCAGGCTGCTCAGAGAAAAAGCATGTAGCTTTGTTGCTATGATAATCTAAGTCTGAGTCCTTCTCCACCAAGTATTAATAGATGTACAACCTCAGATGTTTAGCTTCTCTGCAGCTGGGTGACATGACTTACCTTGTACAACTGTGGCAATGAATGATTTGACATTCTTAGCACAGTGCCTGACATATATGAAATGCTTAGCAAATTGTAGGATTTTTTTTTTTTTACCCCTTTCTCCCTTTTTATAAGAAAAGAAGACAGAATGAGAGATGGAGAAAATTATCCCTCTGGGATGCAATTCAAAAAATGACCATTTAGATAGGGAGAGGAGCCAAAATAGTCTAGAGGATTATTTTAGAACAGGATATGGGCTCTCAATTCAAGAAAAATGAACTTTGTAAAGCCACGTAGCCTATCTTGAGAAATATTTTTTTGGGAAACTTTCTTTTTCTGGCAAACATTTAAAAACTGTTGCTTTTACACTAAAAGCCAAGATTAAACTATTTTCAGAGTACAGTGTTGGCTCACTGAGTGATGGTGGGGTCTATGCTTAGTCTATGGGCTCCATAAATATTAATGAAGGACCCAGATAACAGATAATAATGGTGGTGGTGCTGGACTTGTTCTCATGCCTTACGTTTTCACCCAGAGGGGTTGGCTATGATTTCATGTTTAAAGGACTGAACTTCACTAGAAAATATATCAGGCAGTGTGATGTATGTCTTCCTACTCTTAACAATGAGATCTATGCAAACTCACAGTCATACACATATACACACAAACTGAAATCAGTAAAAACTGAATTTACACAAGTGTTTAGTTTGTGTTGAAGATTCACTTTTGCCACAGGGACTACATGTTTTGCCTTAATTTGATTATTTTGCTGATACGTCTAGATATGTTGGTATCTCAGAAAAGCAGTTATTATCCCCAGTTTTTCCCCAAAGTTTCTCATATTTTCCAGCCACAGTAACTCCTGCTTCACCTCTCCCCATACTCATACATGACACTCTCAGTTTGCCTGTCCTATTTATTCACAAGACTGTGTACGTGTTCTATTAGCAATGGGCTAATAACTTTTAAATCTATATATGCACGTGTCTTCCTGGCACACACTTTCACGTGTACATAGGACTGGATATACTCACTGCCTGCTGCTGGGCAAGGGGTGGGGTCTCATTTCCAGGCTGAATGGGGATGAACCACCTCATATCTTTGACTTGCATTCACATCACATGGTCCATAGGAATCATGTAGCTGTTTTGTAATATAAACTCCAAAGCAAATCCAGCATGCATGCCTGCCTGTAAACTACCCAAAAGTCACTGTGCCCACAGAAAATAGTTCAAAACCACAATATTATAACTGAAAATCACAAATAAAGAAATGGCCAGGCACGGTGGCTTACACTGGTAATACCAGCACTTTGGGAGGCTGAGGTGGGCAGACCACCTGAGGCCAGGAGTTCAAGACCAGCCTGGCCAACATGGCAAAACCCTGTCCCTACTAAAACTTCAAAAATTAGATGGGAGTGGTGGTGTGCATCTGTAATCCCAGCTACTTGGGAGGCTGAGGCAGGAGAATTACTTGAACCCAGGAGATGGAGGTTGCAGTGAGCCGAGATTGCACCACTGCACCACTGCACTCCAGCCCGGGTGACAGAGCAAGACTCTGTCTCATAAAAAGAAAAATAATAATCAACAATTCTACTTTTTAACAGCAAATAATAATGAAAATCCAGGAACCATAAAAGACAATTAACTTACAAAATAATCATCTGAATATTGCATGACTTTTCCTTCAAGAAGAATCTTACATAGTAATTATTTTTCTGTACCATGGAAAGGCAGCAAATAAACATATAAACATCATTATCTTATATATTTAAAAACCCTCTCCCATGGATGCAATCATGATGAATATCATTGATATCTTTTTCTAAAAGACAACAAAGGAACACCACACATCAAAATTTCAGATGCGCATTATCTTCAAATCAACAAGTCTACTTTTGGAAATTTAACCTAAAGGTGTCATAAAAATGTACACAGGTGTATTCCCAAGTATCTAAGTTGCAGAGTACTTTTTAATAATGAAGAAAACAACCACCCTATAATAAATACTAAGAAACCATTTGAGAGAATAATGTAGAACACAGTTATGGGCATGGGAATTTGGATGTTTCCAAATAAAAAAGGAGGGTTTTCAAAAGAATATATGTATGTTTATGCCTATGCGTGTTTATGTGCATACATGCATAGCAAAAATATGTAGAAAGATATTTAGCAAAGTATTAAATGGGTTATCACTGGTTGGTAAGATTAAAAGTTATTTTCATTTACATCTTTATACCTCTTTGCACTGTATAAAATTATTTAAATTGGGGGGAAACACACAACAATAGTAGGCACACAAATATTAATGCCAAACTGGAATATATTAAAAGTCAACCCTCCCCAGTACACATGCACAGGTCACTGGGGATTGATGGTCTCTGTAATGTCAGTAAGAGGATCTGAGTCGTCAGGAGAGTAGGAGTGAAAGTGACAAGTGGTGTGTCCCTCAAGGCAGATGAAATCCAGGAGAGTGTGCCCATGTACCACATGCCTACTGTATCCAGAATTGGATTTACTCGTGAAACAAGTGAAACATTCAATGCAGCTCATTTAGCACTTCATTGCAAAAAAATGAAACAGGCACAGCAACTAAATCTAATGCTTTATTCTTTCTCTCTTACTTTGGTCCCTCCTTTCCTTCCTTCTTTCTTTCTGTCTTTCCTTGTCTCCCTCTCTCTCTCTTTCTTCCTTTCTTCAGATTTCAAATTCCTTATAGCCTGTCATATGGCCAAACCACCCCTGGAGAAAGTGGCAAGCTGACATATTTAAATTTAAAAGTTGCCTTATTTCCTCTGCATTCTGGTCCTGGAAATGGAGTAAGTTTGCTTTGCACACTCTTGGCTACAGGGGTGATCAGCATTCTGACTGTGCTTCCCAACATTTCTGCAAGCATCTCCCATCTGAGGTGCTGCATTATTTCCAACCTGCCTTAGACTCAGACACTCTACCAGACATATGACGGGCCAGTTAAGCTTCATAACAAGCAGAGCTAGGACATGTAGATTTTATTTAAAAGGACACATGACTGTCCATTCAAGATGAAATGTTGTCATCCTGGTCAGGCCTGGATCCAATTTGTGTTGGAGAACATGAAAGAACTTCTGGCTACAACAATGAATCATCATACGCTAATATAACCTAGTCAGGTACACTGCTATTTCTTGCCATTTTCTTTTTTATCCTGTGAAGTTTGTCATCATTTCACACACATTTTGCAATGATAAGGGTAGTTCCATTACTGACTATCTTGTAGGAACGGGGAAGCAAAAGCACTTTATAACTGTGTTTCAACAATTTTGAATTTACTTCCTCAAATCTCTTTCTAACTCTATCCTCTATATGTCTTTTTTCTTTATGTACAAATATGATGTCTTTCTCTGTGACACACAAACATATAAAGTCTGGACAAATAGCCAGGGGGTTGGGAGTTCTATTCCATTTGAATTTTGAAAATGGAATAAACTCAAAATATGACACTTTCAAAGCAATTTGGAGACAAGGCTCACTCGACTAATGGGATGTAGGTAAAGCAACAACTAACCTGAACTGTTAGAAACCTCCAAGTCTCTGGAATTGCCACCATTCACAGATCCCAAAAAGTCCAGCCCACACACCTTCAACCATGAGACAAGATGGCTGGTGCAAGGAGAGACCATTGTTCGTGGTATGGTTAGGTTGTTTATGCTGTTGTTTATATGTTTTAAACAGCATAGCTATTAATGAGATTATGTTATGAAATACTCATTTCCTTCTATGTTATTGCCATGACACTCAGTGGCAAAGGGGAAACACCCAAATACACAGTAACTACATACGCAGTTGGATTCTACAGACTTTCTCCCCTCCTTTCAGAAGGAAATTTCTATTACTTTCACTTCTCAGGTATGTCACAAAGAGTTTGAGAAATAAAAAAGAGAATATAACTCTCAAAAGAACAAATAGCACATACCACGAATTAATAGAGCAATAGTAATTGGCAACAACATCCACAGATATTAACCCGCAGTGCTGAGCTACACAGAAACGAGTGAGATTAGTTCCATTTCAGTTACAATAACAACAGGAACCAGGCCCACATGTTTGTATCTTAGTGGAAGCAAAGAACAGATTATAAAGCAAGTCTAGATTCAATGATCAGACAGGATGCAGCCCTGCTTCCGAAAATCAAAACGAAATAATTGCCAGTGGCAGCTTACACTGGGTTCTAAGAGTTAGGAGGCAAATATGTTTGCAACAAGAACCATGGGGAAGCAAAATGAAAATACATTGCCCCAGGTTCTAGGCATTCTCTGTGCTTGGGCCCTGGCTGGCTTATACACAATTTTCAGAAAAATGGATGGTTCAAAAGCAAGACAAAACAAAATAGAACACATCAAGAGGCAATTTTTGCCTGGCCCTGAGTAAAACAATTCAGATCTCCCAAGCTGGTGTCTATGGTTTAATAAAGGATTTAAAATATGCCTTGCAATATTTCTAATTCTTTCTACAACAGTCAAAACACAAAGAACCAAAGTTGTAAAAGAATGTTCCAAATGAGTACTATACTGGAAAATAGAAATCAAAAGTGGGAACTTTTAAAAAACAAATGCTTGTTTAGCTTTTATACCACCCTAAAACAAGCAACCCCGGTCTGTTCACTTGGATTTGATTTGAGAATTTGAGATCTGCCTTTTCCTACCTCTGCGAAGTTAATCCCACTCCTCCTTCCACTCCCACTCATGGGTCTTTATGACTTTCTCCCTCTTTTACACCCAAATGCAGAAGTGAAGTGTGAAAAGCTGTTTAAGTACTCTTACTGAGAAAGGAAACTACCTGGCCATTTTTTATATTCCATGATATTAAAGTAATTCATCTGCATTTGCATTAATGACAGTAAATCTCTATTGCTGACAAGCTGTGGTCAATTATCCTTTCTACAGCCTTTTAAAAACGAAGCAGTAGGAAGTGCGTCAGTGTTGGAAACTTGTGGCTTGCTTATTCAAACGAAACAGCCAACCAGCTTAAGCAGCTCCCTCAAAAATGCATCACCTTGCTGCTAGACCCCAAACAGCTCTCCCAAGGGCCTGCAAATACTGGGAACTTCCGCTGGAATTTACATTTATGAAGGAAATTGTTTAAATAAAGTGGTATGCTATTTATCCCTATAATGAGTAGTTTAACAGTGACAATTAGAAAGGAAATTCTACAAGCCAGGACTCCAGTTACTTATTACTGCCACTGAAAGTCAATTAAAGTATCTAACTAATTATAGGGATTGGGATCATCTGTCATCTGGCAAATCATATTAGAGGGAAGAGGGCCTTGGTTTGTTTTTGAAAGTGTGTGATCTAGTCTCCATCATGCTGGTTAATTTTCGGACAAGGGAGCGAATGAGGGGTCTTGCCCCACACATCTGCAGATCTATTCACCTGGGAAGCTCCAGAAACGTTAGCTGTATTTCCATCCAACCTCAGCTGCTATACAAAGAGCAAGAGTTGGCCAGGAGATGGATGGAGAGAGATCCACTCTGCCAGACCAATCATTGACCAAGAACATCGTTCTTCAACTCAAGAGCCTGTAGTGATTCCTTGTAGCCTCCTAGAGCAAGTTCTTACTCCTTTGCCCACTCCCAAGCCTGCTCTCCTACCACTCCCCAGCACTTCTGTCAATCATCTTGGTCAGCTGTTTCACAAATGTTATCATCATGACTTAAACCCCATCTGTGCTTTTTCTCAACCTGTTAGTTAAGATGCATTCTACCCCTCTCTTCTGCCTATCCAAACTCTTTTCACCCTTAAAGGCTCAGCTCTGGTCCTGATTCCTGCTTCATGCAGAATCCAATACAGAAGATCTTTCCTTCTGTACACTGCCTGTGGGGTTTGGAGTTTATCACTCAATGGTTCTCAGATTGTGAACAGGCTACATCTTAAGTCTTTGCTTCCTGCCCAGCATCTGGGATACATTTACAACCCCAAAGTGGTAACCCCCTGATTCTTGGTTTCTGTTATTACTGCATTTAGTCTCATGTTTAGTAAAGTGTCTTAATCAGACCTAGCTAGCATTCTTTTGTTAAATTAAATTTAGCCTAAAGCACCTCCTTACGTATTTGAAGTCCAACCTGAAGGTTTCTCCATACATAGAGAACCTAACTGGATGTGTAAACAGACTGTAATTTACTTTTGCACCAATCACTGAGTTTTGTCCATTCAAAGGCAGCCAACTGTTCAAACTGTGTTCATATAGGACAATTGCCAAGCTGTAACCAAAATCTGGCTGCTTCTGTACCTCACTTTTCTTTTTCTGTACATAAATCCTCTCCAACCACATAGCAATGTGGAGTCTATCTGAACCTATTCTGGTTCAAGGGGGCTGCCTAATTTGCAAATCATTCTTTGCTCAATAGAACTCTGTTAAATTTAATTTGTCTTAAGTTTTGCTTTTAACACCTTCATTTGTTCAATCTTTTGCTCATTCAGCACATGTTTAGAATGGCTTCTTAGAGCAAGACACTTCAACAATGACTTCTAAGTCTGCGTCCCGTGCATCCTCTCCTACCACATGGCCTCAGTGGGAAGCTGCATGTGCTCATACCACCAAGAACAAATCAAGGAGTCTCTTACTGCTCACTGATTCTTCTTTGGCCAACGCTTACAGGGAAATGGCTATAAAAGCACTTACAAATATTAAAAAATTGAGCTCTCACCCCTCAGCTCCACACAGCTCTCCGCAGAGCAGTCCCAGAGCAAACCAGGAGACAAAGAGGGAAAAAGATTTTCAAATGATCTTCTGAATGACTTCAGAGCTCACATAAGGTTCAAGTTTAGTTCAAGGGATGGGCAAAAGTTGGGTCAGCCAGCTATGCTGGGGTCAGCCAGACACTGGGGTCAGCCGGCCATGTTTGGGTTGAAGCAAGAACATTTCTGTACTTCACATCCCAAGACAGATATTGGAATTTTAACTTTCCTTCTTGCAGTTTCTTTATGTTTTAATAGCTCATTTCACCATGGAGTGATACTTCCCAGAGGATCTATTTTCTCACTCTTCCCACTCCTGGCATGTCCTTTGGCATCTCATGTTCTGCACCTGTGGTGTTTAGACTTTGTATCTCCACTAGCATTTGTCTCCAATACATTGTGGAAAAATGAACATACTGCATGTGTCCAAGGAAACTGAGTAGGAAGAAACAAGAAACCTGACCAATGTGAAAATGCACAAAGTTTTTTCATTAAAGCTTCTTACTATTTTCTGCAGGAAATATTGCCTATAACAAAGCATTGAAAATGGAATATTCTCAGGCATCAAACATAAAGGCAGGATTCAACAACAGATCATATCACAAAGGACTGCTTAAAACTCTTCAATGCTCCACCTCTCTGACAGTACTCAGCATATTGCATCGAAACTATTGTATTTTCCTTGCAACCCCCACACTAAAAGAATTAAGAGTATACAGCTGTATGTCTTCCTGGTACTTAGCATGGTGCCTGGCACCCAGTAGGCCCTAGTAAATATTTGTATTTGGTTATATAAGTACCATGTTCTAAGTACAGAGGTTTCAAAATGCCCAGATACATAGTAGCCATCTTCAAGAAATTCAAACCCTAGTGCTGTGATTCCCAAGCCTGAGTGATCTTCAGAACTGCTCACAAAGCTGTAAAAGTACAGATTTCCAAGACTCATCTCCAGAGATGCTAATTCAATAGGTCTACATAAGGGCTCAGAATTCTATATTTTTAATAAGCTTCCCAGACATCTCTAATTATCAGCTAAATTGGGAATCATTGGTCTAGAGGGTAATAATAAAGCCTTGTTTTTACATCTCTTTTCCTACATATAAAGTATTTTCATATCCATTATCTCACTTGATTGTTACTCTCTGAGGGGGTAACATACCCTGCAGGTTACAAATGTGGAAGTGAAGCTGAGAGAATTTATAAAGTTGGTGAATTCAGAGCCTGAATTTGCACATAGGATTTCCATCCAAAAGCTCAATAGTGTTTCTATCTCACCAATCCTTCCTGAGAGTGATGACCCAGGTTAGCGCTTTTAAATAAAGAGTAAAAAACCACAAGTCATATTACGTGAACAGCTAGTATGTTTGAGTCACTCTCTTAGGTTGGAGAGATGAAGTAAAAGGAAAATACTGCCTTCTCCCCCAACATATCCCTGAGAACGACACCAGAGAGAAGAACAATTATAGGGACAGAGCCTCTCAGTGACAGCAAACAATGAAGGTTATTTCCTTATAGGTCCATTTGACATGGAAAATACTAACAAAGTCAATCCAAATAGGTGCAATAAGCTTGGTTCATGTGTCACATGGTCCTTTGGTGGAGACTACATGGTGAAGCAGACAGCAAACCACATGCAGTTCTTCAACTGAACATGGTTCATTAATTCAGTGCTCTCGCTGTTCTCCGAGTTGTTACCTCCTAGCCCACTTTGCTTCACTCTACCATCTGCAGGGCGGCTGAGATAACTCATTGAAGGATTTATCCCACTATTATAATATAATCCAATATGATATTAGCAGGGCATTTTATAGCAGACATGAAAATTCCAGCTGCCTTTCTGGATTAGTAACACAGCGAGTTTCATTTTGCAATTACAAACTACAAGGGAGCAACGCCAGCAAAAGTCACCTCCATTTTCTATGTCAGTACACGACCTGCAGCTTTTCCCTGCCATGTCCCTGACAGGAAGAGGCCAGAGGTCCAACAGTGTGGACACAGAGCTATCTCATCATTCAAGAACATGGTCCCTTCAGGATGGGAGACACACAATGAGGCTCCATGAAGCATACAGAGGATTTGTGCTGACCACAAGAAAATAGGAGAGAAGCCACTGAAAAAAGAACCAGAAAGAAACGAAAGTTTTTAGTCTTTGATCTCTTTTAAATTCTGCTTGGAAGTGTTTCTGGGCAGAAGAACATCTCACCAAGGTTTTTTTGTTTTCACTCTTCTATGTGGTGGTACTAGGTATTACCAGAGGAAGTTAGGGAGGGAAGATGGAAAAGACAAATGTTCCTAGTCATTTTTCAGAGCATTGACATAGAGGGAAAATGACTGACAGCTTCTGTTTCCTTATACTCACAATTGGACATTAACAACTCTGAAAGGTTTGTGTCTTGACGAAGGTGGCATTCTATGATAACTCTCCCTTTATGGCCTCCTGGGTAGGGATTTTGTGGCCTAATCATACTAAAATCAGATTTCACTGGGCCCACTGAATTATACACACACACATACAAGTTCAGACCACCTTTTAAGTAATCATTCTGGGAAGCTACATGCTTGATGGGAACCTCCTTCTTTTAAAATGAGCATTATGGTCAATGGCACATTCATTCAGCCACGGAATATATATTTACTGACATCTATTATTACAAGGTCCAGGGCAAGTTGCCACTGCTAAGATGAGATGAGGCAGCAAAGGCAGCCAGGGATCATCCTGAGTAGGTGCAATTTGGAATACCCCACAGAGAGGAGTCCAGCTGCAGCCCACACTGTGCTTACTTCCCACTGGGTGTAGACGAAGGCAGGGGAATGGGGGGTGGAGGCTATAGTAGCCCATGAAATCTGTATGGTGAAAGTCTGAGATTTGAAGACTGGATCACATTACTTCTAATATAACAGTTTCTCTTTTTCTGTGATCAGTGTTATTCATGGACATTTCTTTAGTAACAAATATATCCAAAGGCATGGAATAAATGACTTTCATATTGGTGTGGTATTATCTCTGAGCTCTAGCATTTTTAGTGGGGAGAAGTACATTTTGAAATAAACAAAAACAAGGTCTCTTACCAGGATAGGAACCATGAAAGCAGATCTAAGTGACCATGCATATCTAAAAGAATGGTTGTGGTGGGCCGGACTCTCAAGGGGAGCCAATGAGGTTGCCAACTTTACTGCCTCTGGGCCAGCTGCCTTAGCGCCTCCATTAGGAGCTCTCATTGTCCTTGTAAAGGTCTGCAGTTACAGTCATTCATCCTTCAAAAGGAGAGGACATAGAGGCCTTACATAAAATGTCTTGCAAGCTAGGTGATCCACATTTTATGGTTTTTGTAAAACTTGTGGCCATTGTAGTCTTGATTTAATCTTGGTTTTAGGACTTCACCACAAACTGAGCATTGCTTTTACATAACCATCTGCTCTGTAAGCAGAGCGTTTTCAGTCTGCTATGTTAAAGGCCTGAACATTGTTTTAAAGAACTTTCTGCTGGAAAACCTCAGCTGAGACATCCCTTGGCCTGGTTTCTGCTGCTAAGCCTCACAGCCTGTGCAAGCACACAGATTAATTATTTAAAGAGGGCCCTGGACATATTGAACCCTTCTATATAGCAACTTCAATGTATTATGTGTTCTTTAACATCAGTTTTAACTGCTCAGCTCTTTAAGAAGGGGCAAGATATGCCTGTTGATTACATTATTGGTACTTTGAGTGTCTTCCTTAGGATGTTTATGGGGATGTCATTATTGCATGCCTTTAAAGATGACTGTTTAGCAACATTTCCCATGTCTTTTTGAGATGAAAAAGCAATTAATGCAATCTCTCTAATATTCTTAATATGTCTAATATTATTAATAGCAACAAATAAAGTTTAACTTGTAGAACTGAACAACAAACTGGTCAAAGTATCCCCCAAAATAAATAAAAATCTGATAGTTTTTAAGAAACAAATTTAATTAAAACATTATTCTGTAATTCTGCTACAAAATGAGTTCAATTTTTAAAACATGTCTGAAAATGACAGTGTCCTCTTAAATACTGTTCTCTAGAGATAATCATTTTTAGGATCATGATCTTAGTGAAATACGAGGTCGATTTCTATTTTTATTGACACTATATTGTAGTGTCATGTGTGTGCATGTGTGTGTGTTTTGATTCCTCCACAAAGAACCAATGTATTAGTGACAATTTTGAATGTAAGAAAATGTTTTATTTCTTTACTGGTGAAAATTTAAAAAGACATCTCTGTAGCAGGGTATTGGTCAAGTAACCTACTAGTTAAATAAGCATAGAATTTTTTTTTTCAAAATATTATTACAAATTTTTATCTGGAAGGAGCGATTAATTTTCGGGATTTTTAGAAATAGTCTGAAATGATGTGAAATGAGATCTAGTAGATAAACTAGACCGTCAAACTTGATAACAACATTTTGGGGGATACGTAACTATAATGAAGAGACCCATTTTCCTTCTGGCTCTGCGATGATTCTACCAAAGAGAAATTTTGAAAATGTGTGGAGAAAGGGTAGTGCCAGCAGAATACACAACACACGTGACCTCATGCATGACTGCCTCAGAGGCGGCTATCATTTGAACTTAAAGAGTATGAGATATTTACTTACAAATCATCAGTTCAAAACAGAATGGGAGAGGTCATGTTTAAAATATCTGTCAGTCAAAGCTGAGAAGCATTATTTTTTAAAAAAATAGAAATGCTTTTTTTTGCAACCGATATCAGAGTAAAATTATTCTAAGAGCACATCTTGGGCAGAGAATCTTAAGTGCTTTTCATTTTTTGGATTAAAAAGAATTCCACACATCCAACATTCCTCTGTATGCCTAAGAGATTAATTTCTCACCACTTTAGGTAATGTCAGTGAAGTCATTATGAGGTTAATCAAAAATTTTAATGCAAGAGACATATGATATAGGAAAATGTATGTACATGCTACAATTAAGTAAGAAGTGCTTTCTTTAGACATAAGTAATGAGTTGTCCATTAAAAACTAAAAAAAAAAACTCCTGGAAACTTGCTAAAGTCTTTGTTTTAAAAGAAGTTGACTCTTAGTTGTCTTCATGATTAGCACATTTATCTGTTCAGTTAAATCTAAAGAAATTCTGTCTGAATATATCCATTTTTAATTTTACAACTTTATTGTGGGTTTAATGGACCCTAAATAAGCTGCATATATTTAAATGTACAATTTAATAAGTTTTGCCTTATGTAAACATCCATGAAGCCATCATCACTGCAATCAGAATAGTGAACACATCCATCACCTTCCAAAGTTTCTTCATGCCTCTTCATAATCCTTTCCTCCCCATGAATCCCTCCTTTCCCAGACAACCACTGATTGCCTTTCTATTACTATGAATTCTGTTAATATAGAATTTTATGTAAATAGAATCATGCGATATACTATACTCTCTTTTGCCTGGCTTCTTTCACTAGGCATAATTATTTTGAAAATCACCCATGTTGTGTGTTATCAGTCCTTTATTCTTTATTACAGATAATTCTACTTATTCCTAGTATTCCAGATACTCGTATTTATTCCTTCTTATTCCATCATATAGATGTGCCAGAGTTTGTTTATCCATTTACCTGTTGATGGCCATTTGCGATGTTCCAGTTTTTCATTATTATGAATAAAGCTGCTGGGAACATTTATGTACAAATCTTTGCATAAACATGCACTTTCTTCCCTCTTGGGTCATAGATGAGTGTATTTTTAACTTCTTAAGAAATTGCCAAATTGTTTTCCAAAGCGGTTGTGCCATTTTCCATTCCCACTAGGAGTGTGGGAGAGTTCCAATGACCATATTTATATAACTGACCTATGTCACGATCTTCTCATTTAAACAGATATTAAGTATTTTTATTTTTTTATCTTGTTGACTGATAGAGAAATGACTTGATTGTCCCTAAATTGAACCACTTATGCCTTACTAACACAAAGATAAGTCTTTTACAGTGACCCTGTGCCATCCCTCCAGATAGCCCACCTTCCCTGTTCTCCCTCCCTCTCTCTCCTTTCAGTCATTACCTTTGCTTGAGGAATTCTCATGAAAAATAACCCTGAAATAAAGGGATAAATGGCGAGAGAGAAAAAGTAAAGTCGGTAGCGACTGGATGGGGTTGCAAAGTCAAGGAGTGTAGTTGAGTAAGTTGCTGTTTAGTTGATGTATTCCTTAGGATTGGGTTCACCTTATGTGAGAGACAACCAAGAATAGAAGTTGCTAAAATAGAAACTTATTTTGCTCTCTCATAAGAAAAGTTCAGGGCACTAAATGGCAACTATGGAATCCTTTGAGTTCTAAGTCCTGTCATTCCTTGGGTGTGACTCTTATCATCATGATCTGTGGTAGCTTGTCTCCAAAGTTGGCCCTGACAATTCCTCTCTGTACTATATGCATAAGCTCCCCCAACTTCTTAATTATGGGGACTGTTTTGACCATTAGAATATAGTTAAAACGATATTATAAGGCTTCCAAGGTCAGGCCTTAAAAGAATTAACAACATTACTTCTTGCCCTTTGGAACTATCTCACCATGTGAGGAGCCATGTGGAGAAAAACTGAGGCACTCTGGTTATAACAGCCACAACTGCAAGTCAGCCCCAACTCTCAGTTATGTGTTTGGCCCACCTTGGATGTTCCTGCCTAGCCCCAGAAGAATACAGCCCCAAATGACATCACACAGAGAAGAAGAACTACCCAGCTGAGTGCAGTCAACCCACAGAATCATAAGAAATAATAAAATCATTGCTTTGAACCACATGGCAATAAATAACCAAAACACATTCTAAGAACTGTGATTAGCCACGTGGTTACATGTGTGTAATCCCAGCATTCCGGACAGCAGGATGGGTAGACGACAGGGGTTACACAACTTCTTTTTAAAAGAAATATTCCAGAAATTGCCAAATTGTACTTCTTATGTTTCATTGGTCAGAACTCAGTCACATAGCCCTACCTAGCTTGTAGAGAAGCTTTTGTATTTTTGTAAAGAAATTTTGTATTTATACATATATTTTTTAAGTTCTGGGGTACATGTGCAGAATGCACGGTTTTGTTACATAAGTATAGAACTTTTAACTAGACATTGATGAACTCAGCTAAAAATCAGGGTTGTGTTAACTTGAGGGAAAAGGAGAGCATTGGTATTTTGTGGGCAATTGGAAGTGTCTCTCTTAGGTTTTCTGGGGTTTTTTTTGTATGTAGTAAGATTAATTAGGGTTAGCACTGCTCAAAGGGGAATACATATTTCCTCAGAAACTCAGGTGGAAAACAATCTGAAGGAAAAAGCAACATTTTGAACAAGAGAGAAATGGAAGGAATATCCATCAGAGGATTCCAAGTCAGCTTTGTTAGTGCCACTTACTAAGATTAAGGAAGCAAGTGCTAGGTTCAAACATAGAGAAAGAAACTAAGGTCTTGGAAATTCTGCTTTGGGAAATTCAATAGGAAGTCAATGGTGAATAATAAAATGCATTCCTGAGCAGCACCAAGGACCTAGTGTGAATCTGTGGGACAATCAGTGAAGCTGTTTGGGGAATCACTTTAGTAATGATCAGAAAACAAAAGCAGACAGTGGGAGATACTTGGGTTTGGGGACTGACAAGGTAAGAATGGAAGAAATTCATTTTAAAAAACAATGTTGGCATAAAAAAAGTGTGTGTATATATACAATTATATATATAATTTGTACACATATACATGTATATATACAATTATATATACATTTATATATATAATTATGTATATATACAATTTATAGATACAATTATGTATATATATACAATTTATATGTACAATTATGTGTATATATATACAATTTGTATATATACTCTCTCTATATATAATTTCACATGTGTCCAAATATATTCATTGAAGGAACAGTTCCGGTCTACAGCTCCCAGCGTGAGTGATGCAGAAGATGGGTGATTTCTGCATTTCCATCTGAGGTACCGGGTTCATCTCACTAGGGAGTGCCAAACAGTGGGTGCAGGACAGTCAGTGCAGTGCACCCTGCGCGAGCCGAAGCAGGGCGAGGCATTGCCTCACTCCGGAAGTGCAAGGGGTCAGAGAGTTCCCTTTCCTAGTCAAAGAAAGGGGTAACAGATGGTACCTGGAAAATCGGGTCACTCCAACCCTAATACTGCGCTTTTCCAACCAGCTTGGAAAACGGCACACCAGGAGATTGTGTCCCGCACCTGGCTTGGAGGGTCCTATGCCCACGGAGTCTCACTGATTGCTAGCAAAGTAGTATGAGTTCAAACTGCAAGGCGGCAGCCAGGCTGGGGGATGGGCGCCCGCAATTGCCCAGGCTTGCTTAGGTAAACAAAGCAGCCAGGAAGCTCGAACTGGGTGGAGCCCAACACAGCTCAAGGAGGCCTGCCTGCCTCTGTAGGCTCCACCTCTGGGGGCAGGGCACAGACAAACAAAAAGACAGCAGGAACCTCTGCAGTCTTAAATGTCCCTGTCTGACAGCTCTGAAGAGAGTAGTGGTTCTCCCAGCATGCAGCTGAGATCTGAGAATGGGCAGACGGCCTCCTAAAGTGGGACCTTCACCCCCGAGCAGCCTAACTGGGAGGCACCCCCCAGTAGGGACAGACTGACACCTCACTTGGCCAGGCACTCCTCTGAGACAAAACTTTCAGAGGAACAATCAGACAGCTGAATTTGCAGTCTCACGAAAATCTGCTGTTCTGCAGCCACCGCTGCTGACACCCAGCCAAACAGGGTCTGGAGTGGACCTCTAGCAAACTCCAACAGACCTTCAGCTGAGGGTCCTGTCTGGTAGAAGGAAAACTAACAAACAGAAAGGACATCCACACCAAAAACCCATCTGTACATCACCATCATCAAAGACCAAAAGTAGAAAAACCTACAAAGATGGGGAGAAAACAGAGCAGAAAAACTGGAAACTCTAAAAAGCAGAGCACCTCTCCTCCTCCAAAGGAATGCAGTTCCTCACCAGCAATGGAACAAAGCTTGATGGAGAATGATTTGACGAGTTGAGAGAAGAAGGCTTCAGACAATCAAACTACTCCGAGCTATGGCAGGAAATTCAAACCAATGGCAAAGAAGTTAAAAACTTTGAAAAAAAAATTAGAAGAATGGATAACTAGAATAACCAATGCAGAGAAGGGCTTAAAGGAGCTGATGGAGCTGAAAGCCAAGTTTCGAGAACTACGGGAAGATTGCAGAAGCCTCAGTAGCTGATGCGATCAACTGGAAGAAAGCATATCAGCATTGGAAGATGAAATGAATGAAATGAAGTGAGAAGGGAAGTTTAGAGAAAAAAGAATAAAAAGAAACGAACAATGCCTCCAAGAAATATGGGACTATGTGAAAAGACCAAACCTACATCTGATTGGTGTATCTGAAAGTGACGGGGAGAATGGAACCAAGTTGGAAATCACTCTACAAGATATTATCCAGGAGAACTTCCCCAATCTAGCAAGGCAGGCCAACATTCAGATTCAGGAAATACAGAGAATCCCACAAAGATACTCCTCCAGAAGAGCAACTCCAAGACACATAATTGTCAGATTCACCAAAGTTGAAATGAAGGAAAAAATGTTAAGGGCAGCCAGAGAGAAAGGTCGAGATACCCACAAAGGGAAGCCCATCAGACTAACAGTTGATCTCTTGGCAGAAACTCTACAAGCCAGAAGAGAGTGGGGGCCAATATTCAACATTCTTAAAGAAAAGAATTTTCAACCCAGAATCTCATATCCAGCCAAACTAAGCTTCATAAGTGAAAGAGAAATAAAATACATTACAGACAAGCAAATGCTGAGTGATTTTGTCACCACCAGGCCTGCCCTAAAAGAGCTCCGGAAGGAAGCACTAAACATGGAAAGGAACAACAGGTACCAGCCACTGCAAAAACATGCCAAATTGTAAAGACCATCCAGGCTAGGAAGAAACTGCATCAACTAATGAGCAAAATAACCAACTAAAATCATACTGAAAGGATCAAATTCAAACATAACAATATTAACTTTAAATGTAAATGAGCTAAATGCTCCAATTAAAAGACACAGACTGGAAAATTGGATAAGGAGTCAAGACCCATCAGTGTGCTGTATTCAGGAAACCCATCTCACATGCAGAGACACACATAGACTCAAAATAAAGGGATGGAGGAAGATCTACCAAGCAAATGGAAAACAAAAAAAGGCAGGGGTTGCAATCCTAGTCTCTGATAAAATAGACTTTAAACCAACAAAGATCAAAAGAGACAAAGAAGACCATTACATAATGGTAAAGGGATCAATTCAACAAGAAGAGCTAACTATCCTAAATATATATGCACCCAACACAGGAGCACCCAGATTCATAAAGCAAGTCCTGAGTGACCTACAAAGAGACTTAGACTCCCACACAATAATAATGGGAGATTTTAACACCCCACTGTCAACACTAGACACATCAACGAGACAGAAAGTTAACAAGGATATCCAGGAATTGAACTCAGCTCTGCACAAAGTGGACCTAATAGACATCTACAGAACTCTCCACCCCAAATCAACAGAATATACATTTTTTTTCAGCACCAAACCACACCTATTCCAAAATTGACCACATAGTTGGAAGTAAAGCTCCCCTCAGCAAATGTAAAAGAACAGAAATGATAACAAACTGTCTCTCAGACCACAGTGCAATCAAACTAGAACTCAGGATTAAGAAACTCAGTCAAAACCGCTCAACTACATGGAAACTGAACAACCTGCTCCTGAATGACTACTGGGTACATAACGAAATGAAGGCAGAAAGAAAGATGTTCTTTGAAATCAACAAGAACAAAGACACAACATACCAGAATCTCTGGGACACATTCAAAGCAGTGTGTAGAGGGAAATTTATAGCACTAAATGCCCACAAGAGAAAGCAGGAAAGATCCAAAACTGACACTCTAACATCACAATTAAAAGAACTAGAAAAGCAAGAGCAAACACATTCAAAAGCTAGCAGAAGGCAAGAATTAACTAAAATCAGAGCAGAACTGAAGGAAATAGAGACACAAAAAACCCTTCAAAAAATTAATGAATCCAGGAGCTGGTTTTTTGAAAAGATCAACAAAATTGATAGACCGCTAGCAAGACTAATAAAGAAGAAAAGAGAGAAGAATCAAACAGATGCAATAAAAAATGATAAAGAGGATATCACCACTGATCCCACAGAAATACAATCTACCATCAGAGAAGACTACAAACAACTCTATGCAAATAAACTAGAAAATCTACAAGAAATGGATAAATTCCTCGACAAATACACCCTCCCAAGACTAAAACAGGAAGAAGTTGAATCTCTGAATAGACCAATAACAGGTTCTGAAATTGTGGCAATAATCAATAGCTTACCAATCAAAAAGAGTCCAGGACCAGATGGATTCACAGCCAAATTCTACCAGAGGTACAAGGAGGAACTGGTACCATTCCTTCTGAAACTATTCCAATCGATAGAAAAAGAGAGAATCCTCCCTAACACATTTTATGAGGCCAGCATCATCCTGATACCAAAGCCCGGCAGAGACACAATCAAAAAAGAGAATTTCAGACCAATATCCTTGATGAACATTGATGCAAAAATCCTCAATAAAATACTGGCAAACCAAATCCAGCAGCACATCAAAAAGCTTATACACCATGATCAAGTCGGCTTCATCCCTGGGATGCAAGGCTGGTTCAACATACGCAAATCAATAAATGTAATCCAGCATATAAACAGAACCAAAGACAAAAACCACATGATTATCTCAATAGATGCAGAAAAGGCCTTTGACAATATTCAACAACACTTCATGCTAAAAACTCTCAATAAATTAGGTATTGATGGGACGTATCTCAAAATCATAAGAGCTATCTATGACAAACCCACAGCCAATATCATACTGAATGGGCAAAAAATAGAAGCATTCCCTTTGAAAACTGGCACAAGACAGGGATGCCCTCGCTCACCACTCCTATTCAACATAGGGTTGGAAGTTCTGGCCAGGGCAATCAGTCAGGAGAAGGAAATAAAGGGTATTCAATTAGGAAAAGGGGAAGTCGAATTGTCCCTGTTTCTAGATGATATGATTGTATATCTAGAAAACCCCATTGTCTCAGCCCAAAATCTCCTTAAGCTGATAAGCAACTTCAACAAGTCTCAGGATACAAAATCAATGTACAAAAATCACAAGAATTCTTATACACCAATCACAGACAAACAGAGAGCCAAATCATGAGTGAACTCCCATTCACAATTGCTTCAAAGAAAATAAAATACCTAGGAATCCAACTTACAAGGGATGTGAAGGACCTCTTCAAGGAGAACTACAAACCACTGCTCAATGAAATAAAAGAGGATACAAACAAATGGAAGAACATTCCATGCTCATGGATAGGAAGAATCAGTATCGTGAAAATGGCCATAGTGCCCAAGGTAATTTATAGATTCAGTGCCATCCCCATCAAGCTACCAATGACTTTCTTCATAGAATTGGAAAAAACTGTTTTAAAGTTCATATGGAACCAAAAAAGAGCCCGCATCGCCAAGTCAATCCTAAGCCAAAAGAACAAAGCTGGAGGCATCATGCCACCTGACTTCAAACTATATTACAAGGCTACAGTAACCAAAACAGCATGGTACTGGTACCACAACAGAGACATAGATCAATGGAACAGAAAAGAGCCCTCAGAAATAATGCCGTATATCTACAACTATCTGAACTTTGACAATCCTGACAAAAACAAGCAATGGGAAAAGGATTCCCTATTTAATAAACGGTGCTGGAAAAACTGGCTAGCCATATGGAGAAAGCTGAAACTGGATCCCTTCCTTACACCTTATACAAAAATTAATTCAAGATGGATTAAAGACTTACATGTTAGACCTGAAACCATAAAAACTCTAGAAGAAAACCTAGGCAATACCATTCAGGACATAGGCATGGGCAAGGACTTCATGTCTAAAACACCAAAAGCAATGGCAACAAAAGCCAAAATTGACAAATGGGATCTAATTAAACTAAAGAGCTTCTGCACAGCAAAAGAAACTACCATCATTTTTCCAGGGGGGGTGGAGCCAAGATGGCCCAATAGGAACAGCTCCAGTCTACAGCTCCCAGCCTGAGTGACGCAGAAGACAGGTGATTTCTGCATTTCTGTTTGAGGTACCGGTTTGATCTCACTAGGGAGTGCCAAACAGTGGGTGCAGGACAGTCGGTGAAGCGCACTGTGCGCGAGCCGAAGCAGGGCGAGGCATTACCTCACTTGGGAAGTGCAAGGAGTCAGGGAGTTCCCTTTCCTAGCCAAAGAAAGGGGTAACAGACGGCACCTGGAATATCGGGTCAGTCCCACCCTAATACTGCGCTTTTCCAACGGGCCTGGAAAATGGCACACTAGGAGATTGTGTCCCTCACCTGGCTTGGAGGGTCCTATGCCCACGGAGTCTCGCTGATTGCTAGTACAGCAGTCTGAGATCAGGCTGCAAGGCAGCAGGGAGGCTGGGGGAGGGGCGCCAGGCATTGCCCAGGTTTGCTTAGGTAAACAAAGCAGCCAGGAAGCTCACACTGGGTGGAGCCCACCACAGCTCAAGGAGGCCTGCCTGCCTCTATAGGCTCCACCTCTGGGGGCAGGGCACAGACAAACAAAAAGTCAGCAGGAACCTCCACAGACTTAAATGTCCCTGCCTGACTGACAGCTTTGAAGAGAGTAGTGGTTCTCCCAGCACGCAGCTGGAGATTTGAAAACGGACAGACTGCCTCCTAAAGTGGGCCCCTCACCCCTGAGCAGCCTAACTGGGAGGCACCCCCCAAGTAGGGACAGACTGACAGCTCACTCAGCTGGGTACTCCTCTGAGACTAAACTTCCAGAGGAACTATCAGACAGCTGAATTTGTGGTCTCACGAAAATCTGCTGTTCTGCAGCCACCGCTGCTGACACCCAGCCAAACAGGGTCTGGAGTGGACCTCTAGTAAACTCCAACAGACCTGCAGCTGAGGGTCCTGTCTGGTAGAAGGAAAACTAACAAACAGAATGGACATCCAAACCAAAAACCCATCTGTACATCACCATCATCAAAGACCAAAAGTAGATAAAACCACAAAGATGGGGAAAAAACAGAGCAAAAAAACTGGAAACTCTAAAAAGCAGAGCACCTCTCCTCCTCCAAAGGAATGCAGTTCCTCACCAGCAACGGAACAAAGCTGGATGGAGGATGACTTTGACGAGTTGAGAGAAGAAGGCTTCAGACGATCAAACTACTCTGAGCTATGGGAGGAAATTCAAAGCAATAGCAAAGAAGTTAAAAACTTTGAAAAAAAATTAGAAGAATGGATAACTAGAATAACCAATGCAGAGAAGGGCTTAAAGGAGCTGATGGAGCTGAAAGCCAAGTGTCAAGAACTACGCGAAGATTGCAGAAGCCTCAGTAGCAGATGCGATCAACTGGAAGAAAGGGTATCGCTGATGGAAGAAGAAATGAATGAAATGAAGCGAGAAGGGAAGTTTAGAGAAAAAAGAATAAAAAGAAATGAACAAAGACTCCAAGAAATTTGGGACTATGTGAAAAGACCAAACCTAAGTCTGATTGGTGTATCTGAAAGTGACGGGGAGAACGGAACCAAGCTGGAAAACACTCTGCAAGATATTATCCAGGAGAACTTCCCCAATCTAGCAAGGCAGGCCAACATTCAGATTCAGGAAATACAGAGAACGCCACAAAGATACTCTTCGAGAAGAGCAACTCCAAGACATATAATTGTCAGAGTCACCAAAGTTGAAATGAAGGAAAAAATGTTAAGGGCACCCAGAGAGAAAGGTCGGGTTACCCACAAAGGGAAGCCCATCAGACTAACAGCTGATCTGTCAGCAGAAACTCTACAAGCCAGAAGAGAGTGGGGGCCGATATTCAACATTCTTAAAGAAAAGACTTTTCAACCCAGAATTTCATATCCAGCCAAACTAAGCATCATAAGTGAAGGAGAAATAAAATACATTACAGACAAGCAAACGCTGAGTGATTTTGTCACCAACAGGCCTGCCCTAAAAGAGCTCCTCAAGGAAGCACTAAACATGGAAAGGAACAACCGGTACCAGCCACCGCAAAAACATGCCAAATTGTAAAGATCATCGAGGCTAGGAAGAAACTGCATCAACTAACGAGCAAAATAACCAACTAACATCAGAATGACAGGACCAGATTCACACATAACAATATTAACGTTAAATGTAAATGGGCTAAATGCTCCAATTAAAAGACACAAACGGCCAAACCGGATAAGGAGTCAGGACCCATCAGTGTGCTGTATTCAGGAAACCCATCTCACGTGCAGAGACACACATAGACTCAAAATAAAGGGATGGAGGAAGATCTATCAAGCAAATGGAAAACAAAAAAAGGCAGAGGTTGCAATCCTAGTCTCTGATAAAAGGGACTTTAAACCAACAAAGATCAAAAGAGACAAAGAAGGCCATTACATAATGGTAAAGGGATCAATTCAACAAGAAGAGCTAACTATCCTAAATATATATGCAGCCAACACAGGAGCACCCAGATTCATAAAGCAAGTCCTGAGTGACCTACAAAAAGACTTAAACTCCCACACAATAATAATGGGATATTTTAACACCCCACTGTCAACATTAGACAGATCAATGAGACAGAAAGTTAACAAGGATATCCAGGAATTGAACTCAGCTCTGCACAAAGTGGACCTAATAGACATCTACAGAACTCTCCACCCCAAATCAACAGAACATACATTTTTTTCAGCACCACACCACATTTATTACAAAATTGACCAAATAGTTGGAAGTAAAGCTCTCCTCAGCAAATGTAAAAGAACAGAAATTATAACAAACTGTCTCTCAGACCACAGTGCAATCAAACTAGAACTCAGGATTAAGAAACTCACTCAAAACCGCTCAACTACATGGAAACTGAACAACCTGCTCCTGAATGACTATTGGGTACATAATGAAATGAAGGCGGAAATAAAGATGTTCTTTGAAACCAACGAGAAGAAAGATACAACATATCAGAATCTCTGGGACACGTTCAAAGCAGTGTGTAGAGGGAAATTTATAGCACTAAATGCCCACCAGAGAAAGCAGGAAAGATCCAAAATTGACACCCTAACATCACAATTAAGAGAACTAGAAAAGCAAGAGCAAACACATTCAAAAGCTAGCAGAAGGCTAGAAATAACTAAAATTAGAGCAGAACTGAAGGAAATAGAGACACAAAAAACCCTTCAAAAAATTAATGAATCCAGGAGCTGGTTTTTTGAAAAGATCAACAAAATTGATAGACCGCTAGCAAGACTAATAAAGAAGAAAAGAGAGAAGAATCAAATAGACACAATAAAAAATGAAAAAGAGGATATCACCACCGATCCCACAGAAATACAATCTACCATCAGAGAATACTACAAACACCTCTATGCAAATAAACTAGAAAATCTAGACGAAATGGATAAATTCCTCGACAAATACACCCTCCCAGGACTAAACCAGGAAGAAGTTGAATCTCTGAATAGACCAATAACAGGTTCTGAAATTGTGGCAATAATCAATAGCTTACCAATCAAAAAGAGTCCAGGACCTGATGGATTCACAGCCGAATTCCACCAGAGGTACAAGAAGGAACTGGTACCATTCCTTCTGAAACTATTCCAATCGATAGAAAAAGAGGGAATCCTCCCTAACACATTTTATGAAGCCAGCATCATCCTGATACCAAAGCCCAGCAGAGACATAACCAAAAAAGAGAATTTCAGACCAATATCCTTGATGAACATTGATGCAAAAATCCTCAATAAAATACTGGCAAACCGAATCCAGCAGCACATCAAAAAGCTTATACACCATGATCAAGTGGGCTTCATCCCTGGGATGCAAGGCTGGTTCAACATATGCAAATCAATAAATGTAATCCAGCATATAAACAGAACCAAAGACAAAAACCACATGATTATCTCAATAGATGCAGAAAAGGCCTTTGACAAAATTCAACAACCCTTCATGCTAAAAACTCTCAATAAATTAGGTATTGATGGGATGTATCTCAAAATCATAAGAGCTATCTATGACAAACCCACAGCCAATATCATACTGAATGGGCAAAAACTGGAAGCATTCCCTCTGAAAACTGGCACAAGACAGGGATGCCCTCTCTCACCACTCCTATTCAACATAGTGCTGGAAGTTCTGGCCAGAGCAATCAGGCAGGAGAAGGAAATAAAAGGTATTCAATAAGGAAAAGAGGAAGTCAAATTGTCCCTGTTTGCAGATGACATGATTGTATATCTAGAAAACCCCATTGTCTCAGCCCAAAATCTCCTTAAGCTGATTAGCAACTTCAGCAAAGTCTCAGGATACAAAATCAATGTACAAAAATCACAAGCATTCTTGTACACCAATCACAGACAAACAGAGAGCCAAATCATGAGTCAACTCCCATTCACAATTGCCTCAAAGAGAATAAAATACCTAGGAATCCAACTTACAAGGGATGTGAAGGACCTCTTCAAGGAGAACTACAAACCACTGCTCAATGAAATAAAAGAGGATACAAACAAATGGAAGAACATTCCGTGCTCATGGGTTGGAAGAATCAATATCGTGAACATGGCCATAGTGCCCAAGGTAATTTATAGATTCAATGCCATCCCCATCAAGCTACCAATGACTTTCTTCACAGAATTGGAAAAAACTACTTTCAAGTTCACATGGAACCAAAAAAGAGCCCGCATCGCCAAGTCAATCCTAAGCCAAAAGAACAAAGCTGGAGGCATCATGCTACCTGACTTCAAACTATACTACAAGGCTACAGTAACCAAAACAGCATGGTACTGGTACCACAACAGAGACATAGATCAATGGAACAGAACAGAGCCCTCAGAAATGATGCCGCATATCTACAACTATCTGATCTTTGACAAACCTGACAAAAACAAGAAATGGGGAAAGGATTCTCTATTTAATAAATGGTGCTGGGAAAACTGGCTAGACATATGTAGAAAGCTGAAACTGGATCCCTTCCTTACACCTTATACAAAAATTAATTCAAGGTGGATTAAAGACTTAAATGTTAGACCTAAAACCATTAAAATCCTACAAGAAAACCTAGGCAATACCATTCAGGACATAGGCGTGGGCAAGGACTTTATGTCTAAAACACCAAAAACAATGGCAACAAAAGCCAAAATTGACAAATGGGATCTAATTAAACTAAAGAGCTTCTGCACAGCAAAAGAAACTACCATCAGAGTGAACAGCCAACCTACAGAATGGGAGACAATTTTTGCAACCTACTCATCTGACAAAGGGCTAATATCCAGAATCTACAATGAACTCAAACAAATTTACAAGAAAAAAAAAACCCCATCAAAAAGTGGGCAAAGGACATGAACAGACACTTCTCAAAAGAAGACATTTATGCAGCCAAAAAACACATGAAAAAATGCTCATCATCACTGGCCATCGGAGAAATGCAAATCAAAACCACAATGAGATACCATCTCACACCAGTTAGAATGGCCATCATTAAAAAGTCAGGAAACAACAGGTGCTGGAGAGGATGTGGAGAATTAGGAACACTTTTACACTGTTGGTGGGACTGTAAACTAGTTCAACCATTGTGGAAGTCAGTGTGGTGATTCCTCAGGGATCTAGAACTAGAAATACCATTTGACCCAGCCATCCCATTACTGGGTATATACCCAAAGGACTATAAATCATGCTGCTATAAAGACACATGCACACGTATGTTTATTGCGGCACTATTCACAATAGCAAAGACTTGGAACCAACCCAAATGTCCAACAACGATAGACCGGATTAAGAAAATGTGGCACATATACACCATGGAATACTATGCAGCCATAAAAAAGGATGAGTTCATGTCCTTTGTAGGGACATGGATGAAACTGGAAAACATCATTCTCAGTAAACTATCGCAAGGACAAAAAACCAAACACCGCATGTTCTCACTCATAGGTGGGAATTGAACAATGAAAACACATGGATACAGGAAGGGGAACATCACACTCTGGGGACTATTGTGGGGTGGGGAGAGGGGGGAGGGACAGCATTAGGAGATATACCTAATGCTAAATGATGAGTTAATGGGTGCAGCACACCAACATGGCACATGGATACATATGTAACAAACCTGCACATTGTGCACATGTACCCTAAAACTTAAAAGTATAATAATAATAATAATAAAAGAAAAAAAACAAAAAAACAAAAAAACACAAAAAAACTCTATTAAAGTAAAAAAAAAAGAAACAAGATATCTAGTAAAATAGTGTTATATTCTGTACCAAATCAATCTGAAATATTTAGTAGCTTGACTCAATACAAATGTATTTCTTGCCTACTAAAAATATATATATATATCATTGAAATAATTTACCTATTCAAAAAAATTAAAGAAACCAATAATTAGTTTATCAACAAAAATAGCTAAAGAAGATAATATCTATAATACCTATATAAAAAAATCATGAAGATCAGATGATATCACAGCTTACCCCATCCTTGTTTTATGAACCCGGAAATGTCAACCTCAGCAAACTGCAGTTTCCACACCTATAAAATAGAGTTACATTTTCCATCTTAAAAGTTTGTTGTGGAGACTAAATAAACCAATATATGTATAGTACCTGGAACCTGGTAGGCACTTAATAAATGTAATCCTCTCCCTTCATTCTTTCCCCACAAAAACACACTCTAAAAAGAAACTATGAAGTACTATTTAGCTGTATTAGAAAATGGTGTATCACTTAGTATAAGATTTACATTTTAAAAAATATGAGCAAAGAATTCATAGACTCTTGAAAGTTTGGTGCTAGAAGAGTTCTGAGCTTGTCTCATCCAACCCACTCCTTTCAAAATCGAGAAGACGAAACTAGAAAGCTTACTTGGTTCACCCAAGGTCATTCATCAAGATGGTGCAGAGATGAGCTAGAAACCTTGACCATCCCCCATCACAACTGCCAATCATTACTTAATAGAAAAATGGGCTACAAACACTTGTTCAGAGTCAAAATTATGTCATAGATGGAAATAGAACAACTTAGAGACATGCAATGATTTCCTCACAAAATTTTTACCAATTACATCTAGTAGCCTAAAAGTATTAGCACACAATCTTCTAGCCAACAAACTTAAATTCTTTATTGGAGGCCATTAAAATACTTGAGAGTAAATGTTAGAAGTAGATTCATAACCTTACTGAGTTTTTTAAATGAACAAAAGAAGAAAATATTTATATACTATGTGAAAATTAAAATGTCAGCCTGGTAAAAGACATTATAAACAAGAAATTTAAAAAATGAAGCAAACTGGGAAAAAAATGACACTCTATATGACAGGCAGTGTACTGGTACATAACAAGCTATTATGAATCACCAGGGAAAAATATGAACACCCCAGGAGAAAATGGGCAAGGGATATGTACAAGCATGTCCCAGATAAAGAAATATATATAACCATAAAACAGAAGAAAAGAGTCTAACTAAAATTTAAAGAATCACATCTAAAAACAGTGAGAGACATATTTACCTCTCAGATTACCAAAGATAAAAAAAGAGTAATAATATCTCACACCTTGGTTAGCATATAGGATAGGAAGTTTTTAAAAATATATGCCTAGTATTGACATAACTTTCCTGGAGGGCAATTTGGCAATTTCTATAAAATTTCTATGAAAAATTTTATAAAATTGTTGACTCAGAAATGCCATTGCCATGAATTTATCTTATAAGAGTACTTGCTCAAATGCCTAAAGATAATTTTTAAAGATGTATATTGCAGACTGAGTTGCAATATAAAAAAACTAAGAAGTCAACAAAATGTCTACTCATTCATGAGTAGAAATAAATAGAGGAATGATGTGTTCATATGGCATGTTCTACTGTTTAAAACAAACAACAAAACAAAAACAAGGTTGCTCTAAATGTACTATCTGGAAAAGTGCCAGTGACACATTAAGTTGAAAAGCAAGTTGTAAACAATATGTATAGGATGACCCTATTTTGTAAAAGGGGAAAGAAAATATAGGTGTTTGAATATACATGGAAAAATGTCTTACTCAGAGATCTTAACTGAAAACAACAGAATTGAGCAGAATCCAGCTTAGGCCAAAAGGGATGGTTTGGCTCATGTCACTGGGAAACCCTGGATGGAGCTGGCCTTAGGGGCAGCTGGATCTGGGGGTTCAGGTGATGTCTTCAGAGTTGTCTGTGCACCAACTCTGCTTCTCTCTGTGTTTTGCCCTCATTCTTTTCATTCCAGACAGCCACCTCCCTCATGTAACTAAAACACTTCAGCCATTCATAAGCTGACTTCAGACCTTTCTAACAAAATGATCTGCAAAAGCAAGACATAGAATTTCCTACTAGCTCTAGCAGGAACCTCAGGGAGAACCTTGCCAGTTTGGTCCCCAAACCCTTCCCTGAGGCAGTAAGTGGGGCCAGGGCCAGGGCTCATTCTCATTGGCCAGCAAAGCTCCTGCTTCCATCCTGAGAAGCAGTGGGGGCACAGAGCAGGGAGTGGTGGTTCCCCAAAGGCAGAACGGATTCTGGGAAACAACGTATGTCCACTACTACTGATACTGTAATTTAAATAGGCAAATATGGGCCAGGCGCAGTGGCTCATGACTGTAATCCCATCACTTTGGGAGGCTGAGGTGGGTGGATTGCCTGAGGTCAGGAGTTCGAGACGAGCCTGGCTAAAATGGTGAAACCCCATCTCTACTAAAAATACAAAAATTAGCTGGTGTGGTGGTGCACACCTGTAATCCCAGCTACTCTGGCAGCTGAGGAACGAAAATTGCTTGAACCTGGGAGGCGGAGGTTGCAGTGAGCCGAGATCAGGCTCACTCTGGGAAATAGGATTTTTCAAAACACCAAACTCCTACCAAATCTCTTCTTCTCATACACACACACACACACACACACACATACATACACACACACCTTTTCCATTATTTTATCAAAATGCAGCCTGTGTATTTCTGGACAATAAAGTGGCTAATTTCTTCTGGAAGGATACCGGGAAAGGAATTTTATTAAAGAGGCTGATTGGGCTTTTTCTGTGAGCAGAGACCCTGATTCTGTGAGATAAGTAGGGGAATGCCAGCCTTGGCTGAAGGCTGCCATGGCTCTGCGTGGGCTTGTTCTGGATCACTCCCCAGCCCCAGGGGCAGGAGGACTCCAGGGCAGGGCCAGCCTCATGGCTCTGCTGCAGCCCTAGGACCTTCTGACAGCTGCTGAATAGGCTATAAATGTCCCCAGAATATATTTTTCTCTCCAGAAAGCACTTAGTACACTCTCTGCCACATTGGAAGCTGATTGCCTTCTTTTCCTCGTATAGGCATGTCAAAGAGAAACCAGAAGTGCAAGACCTAACAGTTAAACTCCTTAATTTGGATTCCACAAATCTAGAATTTGAGATAAATCATCTAGGAGCTATAATAAAGTTTCTGTGTTATCTCTAAATAAAAGATTTATTTTGCAAATTATAGGGTAAATAAGATTGCAGAGAAATGGGGAAAGCTACTTTTCAAGTACCATGCACTATTTCAGAAGCATCCATCTGCAGGTAATCATCTGATAAACTGATGACTAATTGTAAAGCACTGTTATCTATTCAATCAAGTTTTGTTTTTTTTAAAACAACTCTTCCATTGGACACTTTGTAGCCTAGTTCCTAGTTACTATATTCTGAAAAGCATCTAAAAATGGTATAATTCAGAATGCTTTACTAATTCAGTTTACTGGAGAGTTTTTATTGTAGGATGGCTAAAATTAGTTTTCAGATGTTATAGTGCTTTAAGAGCATTGGTTTCTGAGGTTCAAATTCAGGTTCTATCATTTAAGATATCTCGGGTAAGCTGCTCACTCTCTGAGCCTGTTTTCTCATTTTTATAATGGGACAACAAATACTTACCTCATGGAATTGTTGTCAGGATTCGGTTGGAAGTTTGGCACATAGTAATCCATCAATAAGTATTAATCTTTAATCTTCTTAATCACATAATTGTGTTTTGAATGTGTCCAACTCTCCTAAGACCCTAGATATTTTTGAAAAAAAAATTTGGTTTAGTGAGAACAGAATAGAATAAGAACCCAATGGAGCTAGCCCTAACACACATGCTGGCCAAGTGCTTGACAAAACACCACTTTGTTCAGTATAGCAGGTTATGTCAACTCTGAGGAAAAAAACTCATCATTCTGAATCAATCTGTCAACTTCAGTTCATTGATTTTACAGGATCTGTGGATTATTTTCTTTAAAGAAAGCAACCTTACTTACCATGTCATACCATTCCTATATTTAAAAACCAAAAACTAAAAAACTCTCCACCTCTCCTCCCTAGAGTTAGGTGGCATTTTGATCTATTCAACTTTGGCAGAGTCCACCAGCATAGATTGTTCCCATTTCAACAACATTCTTGTGCATGTGACATGCAGTCAGTGCTTACCCACAAACCACACTAAGGGATGAGCTAGGAAATCAAAAGGCAGACCAAGCAACCTGGTAAAGTAGAATGAGTGTGGAGAAAATAAAACAAGTGACAAACTGGGGAAAAATATTTGGCACACATCTAACAAGCAGAGGCTACAAAATTCTACTATAAGAATGCAAACATTTAAAAGAGGATACAATTTAATCAGAAATGTCAAACAATCCAACAGAAGAATAAGCCCAGATTCTTCTCTGCAAAGTTACAAAAGAAATTCGAAAGGTCAAAAACTTATGAAAAAAAGCTGAGCATCATTAGTAATCTGGGAAATTCAAATGAAAGCAACAGTGGCTCACCAATTTTGACTATGAGATTTGAAAAAGTTAAACAGACTGATAACATCTAATGCTAAGATTTTTAAATGAATATTCTCTAACATCAATTTTATTCATTTTCTATTACTGCAGTACCAAATTGACACAGATTTGGTGGCTTAAAACAACAAAAATTTACTGTCCTATAGTTTAGTAGATCAGACGTCCCACAGAGTCTCACTGGGCTCAGATCAAGGTGTCAGACTGGGCTGTATCCCTTTCTGGAGGCTCTAGAGGGAATCTATTTCTTTCCTTGCCTTTTCCACTTCCTTGCCTTTTCCATTTACTTGCCTTTCCCATTTTTTTTGCCTTCTAGAGGACACCAGCATTCCTGGCCTCCATCATGCATCTTTAAAGCCAGCGATGTTGCAACCCTCTGATCCTTCTCCTGTAGTCAACGCTCCTTTTCTGACCACAGCTGGGACAGAGTCTTTGCTTTTAATGATTCACGTGATTAGATTGGGCCCAACTAGATACTCCAGGATAATTCCCCCATCTGAAGGTCCTTAACTTTAATCACATCTGCAAATTCTCTGTGGCTGTGTAAGGTAACATATTCACAGGCTTTCAGGATTAGGACATGGATATGTCTGGGAGGAGGCTTTATTCTGCCTATCACACTAACGGTGAGAGGATGGCCTGTTTGTAGGACAGTTTCGCAGTATATGCATTATCACTGACCCAGCAATTTGACACCTGAGTATCTATCCCACAGAAACACTTGCACATGTGCATAAAAATGTACATTCAAAATGTTCATTGCAGCATCATTTGTGAAAGCAAGAGATTAAAACAAATCAAATATTCTTCGAAAAAGAATGGTTAAATAAGTTATGATATGACCATACTATGTTACTAGGTAGCAGTTAAAAATACAGGTAGATCTCTATAAGCACATATGCAAAGACCTCCACAACACCTTTTTTTTTAATATTTAAGTTTTATTTTAACTTTTAAGTTCACGGATACAAGTGCAGGGGTACAAGTACATAGGTAAACTTGTGTCATGGGGGTTTGTTGTACAGATGATTCTATCACCCAGGTATTAAGCCTAGTACTCATTAGTTATTTTTCCTGATTCTCTCCCTCCTCCCACCCTCCAGCCTCTTAAACGCCTCAGTGCATGACATATTGTTAAGTGAAAAAAAGAAAAGAAAAAAATAAGTTGAAGATAAACTATAATACAAATTTAAATTTATAGATTAAGAATTTAGAAAATGTCTGGAAAGATCTCCACCATTGGAGGGCTCTGAGAATTAGAATGGAATTGAGGATGAGGGATGGAGGGAACATGTGTGTGTGTGTGAATATATATACATGAATACAGTTATCTATACATAATACATTTTATATTTTATGCATAATATATTATAAATATATACTAGGTCATCTGTATATTTATATGTAATATATATTACATATAACATTTTCTACATGTTTGTATATTAAATATATTTATATATTATTTGTATATTACACACATTATATATTATCGGTACATTTATATGTTTATGTTATATCTCTGTAATATTTGAATTTTTACAGAGGTATATTCACGTGTTACTTGTATTTTTAAATATTAAGTTGTTTAAAAAACAAAGTGCACCAGACTGTAAGTCATGGGCACAGCTGTGTGACTTGGGCTACTCACTTTATCCTTCTGGGCTTTAGTTAAATAGTCTATAAAATAAGAAGTTAGACACAGGGATTCTAAATTCCATTTCAACTCCAGATTTTATGAATAGTTGCAGCAAGAAAATTTAAACTCACTCTAGTAATATTTTGGTGATGTATGAAAAGGAAAATAGTAATTTCTTTATTGATTTTTAAAATCACGTCCTAAATTTTCTGGAATGGTCTTGACATTAAAATATTTTAATTTTCGATTCTGTAATATATTAGTACTTGCCATATTGTATGACTCAATTTGGATCTCTACAGGCGAAGTCTAATACACTGCTGGTGTTAATGCAAATTGGTACAACCTTTCTGAAAAGCAAATCACAACAGGAGAAAGTTTTTTAAAGCAGTTTAATCATTGACCTAGTAATCCCACATCTAGAACTTTTATTCTAAGAAAAAACACAGAGGCCGGGAGGGGTGGCTCATGCCTGTAATCCCAGCACTTTGGGAGGCCGAGGCGGGTGGATCATGAGGTCAGGAGATTGAGACCATCCTGGCTAACACGGTGAAACCCCGTCTCTACTAAAAATACAAAAAATTAGCTGGGCGTGGTGGTGGGCACCTGTAGTCCCAGCTATTCAGGAGGCTGAAGCAGGAGAATGGCGTGAACCCAGGAGGCAGAGCTTGCAGTGAGCCGAAATTGCACCACTGCACTCCAGCCTGGGCGACAGAGCAGACTCCGTCTCGGGAAAAAGAAGAAAAAAAAAGAAAAAACACAGAAACACCCTAAATGTCCAAAATCAGGGAAATCGTTCAATAAATTAAGCTTTATTTGCAGGCAGCATTATTATATAGTCATTGATAATATTTCAAAGAAATGTTAATAACACAGGAATATTTATAATCAAATATTAAGTGACAAAATATATCAAAATATGTATATATTTCCTGTTCTCTGGTATAGGTTTTATGTACATGGGCCTAGAATAAAGATTGGAAGGGAATGTACCAAAATGTTAAAGATGGATAACTCCAGCTTGTGATATTTAAAATGCTTTTTGGCAATTTCAAATCTTCACACAGTGAACTAGTATTATTACATTTTTAATCATAAAATAAAATTCAAATTGGTCTCTGTACTTATAAAGTATAATAAGCTTTTCAAATGAAAAATTTCACTGCATTTATAGAAAAATTACTAATTTTCTTAACCTTTGGAGAATTATCTATTTTTAATTCTTCCTTTTTGTTTTAGGTTTAGTTTATTCTTCTTTTTCTAGTTTCTTAAGGTGGAAGGTAAGTTATTGATTTGAGATCTTTTTTCTCTTTAAATATAGGTTTTAGAGCTATAAGTTTTCTTTTAACTAGTGACTTTGTTGTATCCCATAATTGTTTTTATAAAATGTGTACTTTCTGAAAGTACTTTCTTTTTTTTTTTAATTTTCTTCTCCTTTTTTTTAAATTATATTTTAAGTTCTGGGATATATGTGCAGAACGTGCAGGTTTGTTACATAGGTATACACATGGTCATGGTGGCTTGCTGCACCCATCAACCTGTCATCTACATTAGGTATTTCTCCTAATGCTCCCCTAGGCCCCCCATCCCCTGACAGGCCCTGGTATGTGATGTTCCCCTCCCTGTGTCCACGTGTTCTCATTGTTCAACTCCCACTTATGAGTGAGAACATGCGGCGTTTGGTTTCCAGTTCCTGTGCTAATTTGCTGAGAATGACTTTCTAACTTCCTTTGTGATTTCGTGTTTGATGCATTGGTTATTCAGTAGAATATTTTTAAAAATTTCCCCATATTTGTGAATTTCCAAATTTCTTTCTGTTATTTTAAATTAATTTCCTTGTGGTTAGAGAATATGCTCTACATGATTTCCATCTTCTTAAAAGTCTCAGGACTTGTTTTATAGCTAACATATTGGTCTATCTTGGAGAGAGTTCCACGTAAATTTGAGAAGAATGTATATTTTGTTGCTGTTGATTATTCAACAAATGTCTGCTCGGTCTAGTTGGCTTATAGTATTGGTCAAGTTTTCTATTTCCATGTCTATCTTCTGCCTATTCTTTTATTGAAAGTAGGATATTGAATACTGTCAAATTGCCTATTTCTCTCTTTAATTCTGTCAGTTTTTGTTTCACATGTTGGGGTTCTATTGTCAGGTGCATATATGTGTATAATTTCTATGTCATCTTGATAGACTGATCCTTTTATCATTATCAAATGATCTGTCTATAGTAACAATTTTTGGCTTAAAGTCTATTTTTTTCTGATATTAGTATGGCAAATCCAGCTCTCTTTTAGTTATTACTTGCATGACATTTTTCCCATCCTTTTAATTTCAACCTATTTGTATCCTTGAATATAAAATGTGTCTTTTGTAGATAGTAAGTAGTTGAATCGTTTTTAAATATCTATCCTGCCAGTCCTCTGGCTTTTAACTGGAGTGTTTAATCCATTTATATTTAATACTACTACTGATAAAGTAGGATTTACAGCTGCCATATTTTATTCATTTTCTATATGTCATGTCTTTTTTATTCCTTGATGCCTCCATTACTGCCTTTCCTTGTGCTGAATAGATATTTTCTAGTATATCATTTTAACTCCCTTGTTTATTTTACATCATTTTTAGAGTTAAATTTTCTTTTTTTTTTTTCTTGAGACGGAGTCTCGCTCTGTCGCCCAGGCTGGAGTGCAGTGGCGCAATCTCGGCTCACTGCAAGCTCCACCTCCCAGGTTCACGCCATTCTCCTGCCTCAGCCTCTCCGAGTAGCCGGGACTACAGGCGCCCGCCACCACACCCGGCTAATTTTTTGTATTTTTAGTAGAGACGGGGTTTCACCGTGGTCTCGATCTCCTGACCTCATGATCCGCCCGCCTCGGCCTCCCAAAGTGCTGGGATTACAAGCGTGAGACACCACGCCCGGCCTAGAGTTAAATTTTCTTAGTGGTTGCCCTGAAGATTAGAATTAACATCTTAGTTTAAAATATTCTAGTTTGGATTAATACCAAGTTAATTTTAATACTATATAAAAACTTTGCTCCAATACCATTACATATCAACTCCCAACCCTTCCCGTGTGAGAACAACATTTGGGATATATTCATTGTGTCAGTTCTACTAGTAAGCAGTGGTTATATCTCACTTTAATTAATGAGCATGTCTTGAAGAATTCCTAATTTCTATTTAGGAGTTAAATGAAGAGGTAAAACAACCAGGCTAACTATTTAAGCAAGGAATATGGCAGCTCCATTTCACAAAGGAAATTTTGAAGCAGGCACCCGCATTCACTGCGTTTTACCAGTTTCATTTGGCAGCTCATAAGGTGATTTTATGTGCAACTGAAAAAATGTAAAACTCTTTCCCACAGTGATTTAAAGAAGTTTTAATGTATTTTCAGATACAGTGGGCTACGGGGAGATTTCCTGACAAGCTTGAATAAAGGTGGAAATTTCAATTTTTTATGAGATTGTTTAAGCACTGACTTTAAGGCAGCAGCAGTAAGCACACTCTTGCTGGCTGTGAGCACATTGAAACTCCTAAGCTGAAGAGAGGTAAATGAGCATTCCAGGGTGTGCAAACTGAAAAAAAATATGTGCACAATTTGTGTGTCACAGAAACAATTATTCTTTAAGTTTTATCATCAAGAAGTGAGAAAGGCAAATTATCCTTTATATACACATTCACACACACACACATTTATATAATGTGTAATGTATCACTTTGCATGGCAATGATTTATTTGACCATGGACTGGAATAGGAAGTATGGCTGAAATATAGTCATTTCTATATGATCTTTCTATTTTTTATTTTTTAATCACCCCTTTATCAGAATATGTTTTTAAACATGTGTGTCAGCTTAGTTAAAAAGAACCTGGCATTGTTGTTAGGCAGATCTGAACTTGAGTCATGGTGCTGCCACTAGTGTGACTTGGTACTTAATCTCTTAATCATTTAATCTCTCTAAGCCTCAGCTTCCTCAACTGAAAAGTACACTTAAATTTGGTACCAACTTTAAAGAGCAATTAAGATAATGAGTCAGTCTGATTAGGTATTACTAATATAACTATTGCTAATAATGCAACTATAAATAAAAATAATAATAACAGCAACTATTTTGAGTACTTGCTACATGCAAATCAATGTATTAGGGCCTGAAGACAAATGGTAAATGGAAATATGTTGAGCTCATTTGATTCAAATGTGCTTCAAGTAAAGTCTGAGAAATAAGGAATAATGGCATACAGAATGCAATGCAGATAAAAAGAAGTTTCAGAGAAATGTTTAGGGAAATTGGGGGCAATAGGATTAAGGTAGAAATGGAATTGGAGTTGGAATATGTCTGCTTACCAGTTTTCAACCTATTAATGAAAATAAAGGCCGGGCGCGGTGGCTCACGCTTGTAATCCCAGCACTTTGGGAGGCCGAGGTGGGCGGATCACGAGGTCAGGAGATCGAGACCACGGTGAAACCCCGTCTCTACTAAAAAATACAAAAAATTAGCCGGGCGCGGTGGCGGGCGCCTGTAGTCCCAGCTACTCGGAGAGGCTGAGGCAGGAGAATGGCGTGAACCCGGGAGGCGGAGCTTGCAGTGAGCCGAGATCGCGCCACTGCACTCTAGCCTGGGCGACAGAGCGAGACTCCGTCTCAAAAAAAAAAAAAAAAAAAAAAGAAAATAAAATATTTGGGCTTTTTTGTTTGTATGTTTTGTTTTTCCAAAGCTCCATTGTGCTTGTACTTTCATCAATGTCTTGGAAAAATACCGGTATTGGTTTATTCAGCATAGATTATTTTCATTTTTTATAACAGACATTTCTTTGATATTACAGTCAGCCCTCCTTATCCATGGGTTCTGCATCTGTGGATTCAATTGACCATAGATTGAATATACTTGAGAAGAAAAATAAATGTTTGTGTCTTACCTGAATATGTGTAGATTTTTTCTTGTCCTTATTTCTAAGAAATACAGCATAACAACTGTTTACATTGCATTTACAAGGCATTAGGTATTATAAATAACATAGAAATGATTAAAGGTGTACAGGAAGATGTGCATAGATTGTATGTAAATACTACCCACTTTATTTCAGAGACTTGAGCATCCATAGATTTGGGTATCTGCAGGGGGTCCTGTAACCAATCCTCAATGGATACTGAGGGATGACTGTATATGTAAAAATATTTGTAAAGTAAATCACATTTGAAATGAGCTTTGTGCTTTCCAGTCATTGCATTTTGCTCATTTTACTCCCTGCTTAAATTACTTTCCCTCTCTTCTCTGTCAACTCAAATTCTATCCAATCTTTCTGGGTCACTACCAACAACACTTATTCTCTGAACCTCCTCTAAGGTCATCCCAGTCCTCATCGTTTTCCTACTCACGTGAATTACTACGGGATCTGCATTTAATTATAAAGAAACTCAACAACCAACTGTTGACCAATTACAATGAGCCAGGCCCTGGAATTGCTATTGGAGACATAAGATGAACAGGATGCTGTTCCTGTCCATTCTTAGGGGACATAGAATCCAGTGGCAGGAGACAGACATACTAAGAGAATCATTATTCCAAAAAATATTTTTATAAATAAAGGGCATATTTATGGATAAATACTGCATCAGAAAGATCAGAAAGAAAACCAATCACTCACTAATTTTGTCTTTTTGGTAAATCTGGATTTTCGTCTGAAGCACAATGCACAGCTAGTCTTTCTTTCTTTTTTTTTTTTTTTTTGAGACGGAGTCTAGCTCTGTTGCCCAGGCTGGAGTGCAGTGGCACAATCTCGGCTCACTACAAGCTCCGCCTCCCGGGTTCACGCCATTCTCCTGCCTCAGCCTCTCTGAGTAGCTGGGACTACAGGCGCCCGCCACCATGCCCGGCTAATTTTTTTGTATTTTTAGTAGAGACGGGGTTTCACCGTGGTCTCGATCTCCTGACCTCGTGATCCGCCCGCCTCGGCCTCCCAAAGTGCTGGGATTACAAGCGTGAGCCACCGCGCCCGGCCGACAATGCACAGCTAGGCTTTCATATATTTTTTCAGAAATAAGAAAGTTGCCCTTCAAAAGTAGTTACAGGTTTTCTATCTCCATAGATCGAGAAAAAATTCACCTTTATAAGAAGACTTCTCTTTTTATTATGAGAAATAATTCTAACATGCATTTTCATTATGCAAAGTTAAAGCTAAAATGTTACTCTGGAATGGAGACAATTGGGACAAGTAGCTAACCTACTTTGCATAAAGATGTAAACATTTGACTTTACTGTGGTAAGAATTACATCTTGCAGCAATTAGCCTTTGCCACAATGGTGTATTACAAACAACTTCAAAATTCAGTGACTGAAAAAAATTATTTTATTTCTCCAGATGTTTGAGTCAGCTGGGCAGGTTTTGCTTCACATTGCAGGTCTGCAGGTCTGGGTCTTCCTCACATGTCTTTCATCCTTTTCGGTCCCATTGAGCTATTCAGGGCACATTCTTCTCATGGTGACGGCAGAGGCACACCAAATGGCAAGCCCAACCACACAAGCACTTTTCAAACTGCTTTTTGCATCACATCTGCTAACATTCTATTAGCCAAAGCAAAACACATAGTCCAGCCCAAAATTAAGAGGCTGGGAAGGACATTCCGTTTTTAGTAGCAGAAAGTGCAAAACTACAAGGCAAAGAATGTAGACATAGGAAATGATAGAGTCAGATAAAATAATTCAACCTCTCAGAACCCATAAAGATACTGATTGAAATGTGTTTGAAACTGAGGGAAGGATTTGGGGTTTGCAGTCATTCTCAGTGGACCAGAGAAAGAAGAGATTTGAGGGTTCTCTGAGCAGCAGACTATGAGACAGAGCAGATTAAACAGGGAGGGCTCTTGAAATCAATACCTGTGAAAAGGAGTGAAAGGAAGCAAAACTGGGCAAAGGGAAAAGTTGAGCTTTGATGTGGTCTCAATAAAGGGTTCTGGCAACTCCATGGGAAGTGTTGGAACTTGTGGCCCTTCAGAGTTGTCCCAGGTTGGGGCATGGTGTCCAGGCTTTTATATCTCTGCTCAGTCAATCTTCACAATACCTTTGCTTGATCAGGTCTTGTGTAATTTTGGCTATAGGCAATCTCCAATGAGGGCTGATGGGTGAGAACTGTCTTTTGGCAGCACTCACAGGAGTCTTCATTTTGAAGAAGATCTTGGTTGCAAAGCACTGCACCCTTACAGCAGCTACTATGTGCTAGGCACCATTCTAAGTGCTGGGGATATAGAAAAAGAACAAATGAATAAGAAAATATATCACACATCAGATGGTGCTGAATGTTACAGGGAGAAATAAAGCAGGGTCACTCAACTCCAGCCACATAGCATCCTTGAAATTATTCAAACCCACCATGTAAGTCCCCATTCTAGGGTCTTTGCTACCCATCACTTATGGCCCCACTCCCTTTAGGTCTTGGCTCAAGTGTTCCCTTCTCAATAAAGCATTGTATCACTATTCTGTTGTAAATGTCAGCGTCTCCAACATTCACCCATCCTAGCATTCCCGTCTCTCTTCTGCTACTGGCCAGTTTTCTCTGTTCTCCTGAGAAACCCGCACTCTGCGCCCCTGGCTACCTGCTGCCCTTCTGAGACTTGAATATCCTTGTCGGGGCCTTATAATGACTTCTTTTACTTTCTTTTTATTTCTCCTAAATAAGTAAAACATGGCAACATCAAGGAAGGAGAGTGATTACTTTGCGAGAATTCCCCCATCCCCTCCTCCTGCCCCATCCTACCCTATCCTTGCCATTAAATAATAATTTTTCTCAACACTAGAAGTAAACTGGAAAAACATACAAATAAGAAACTCTGATTAAAACTGATCAGGTTTTTTTCTCTAAATCAAGTTATTTTCTCTAAAGAATAGAAACATGGAGCTTCATGTGAGGTGATTCAAACCAAAGTTGAAATGCATTTCCAACTTGTAACATATAGGCATGGTCATTTATGCGAGTTAGGTATTTGATGCCTTTTCTAGCACAGCCATCTTCCCACCATTTTACTTTCCACCGCCTTTTCACTCCTAATCCCCACCCCCACCCCAGTATACCCATTCCAGCCCACCACTCTTTATCCTCTAATCCACAAATTAAAGTATTTCTGCTGGGAGTTATATATTCCACTGCTCAACAGGAGTTCACCACTGAAATTCTTGTAACTGAAATATCCAGATGGTTGTCCTAATTTTTCACTTAGCTATTCAGTGTGCTTGGTTATTCTATCTCATTTTATTCATCCTCAAAACATTTTTGAAAGTTATTTTCTCTAAAGAATAGAAACATGAAGCTTCATGTGAGGTGATTCAAACCAAAGTTAGGAATTATAGTTCACTTCAGAAGGCAGGTTTTTCAAAACAAATACAGACTGAAGTAAGAAGGTTACCATGCCTTTAAATGTTTGCCTTTTCTATATAAATAGGCTTATTATTTATTGAAGGTTTTTGAACAAATATTTATCGAATACTTACTACGTGTCAGACATTTTCTCAGTGTTTAGAATATCTCAGTGAACAAAAAACGAAGACACTGACTCTGTGAAAGCTTAAGTTTAAGATAGGAATGCTGATAATAGACACAAGCATAATAAATAAATAAATTATATAGCTTGTCAGAAGCTTCCTATACAATACAAGAAGCATTTCCATATAATATGGGGAGGAAAAGAAGAAGGAAGCTACGGTAATAGGAGAGCAGGAGGTGTTAGGGCACAATATAGCATAGAGTGGCACAGCAGGCTTATTGAGAAGGTGGTATTAGCATAAAGACTGAAGAGCTTTTCAGGCTAAAGTAACAGCCAATGCAAAGGGCCTGAGAGGGGAGTTTGTCTGGCATGTTTGAGGAACAACAAGGAGGCCAATGTGGCTAGAGCAGGGCAAATTGGGCAAAGAGAAAAAGGATCAGACAGGTAACTGGGATCAGAACACTTAGGGCCTAGTAGACCATTGTAAGGACTTTGGCTTTTACTCTGAGTAAACTGGGAGCCATTACAAAATTCTGAGCAGAGAAGTAGGGTATTTTTGGTTGTTTGTTTGTTTGAGACAGGGTCTCACTCTGTTGCCCAGGCTGGAGTATAGTGGTATAATTCTAGCTCACTGCAGTCTAGAATTCCTGGGCACAAGTGATCCTCCTACCTCAGCCACCTAAGTTGCTGGGACTACAGGTGCACACTACCATGTCTGGCTAATTTTTAATTTTGTTTGTAGAGACAGGGTCTCCCTATGTTACCCTGGCTGACTTCAAACTCTCGGCTTCAAGCAATCCTCCTGCCTCAGTCTCCAAATTGTTGAGATTACAGGCGCAAGTCAGCAAGCCACCCCACTGGGTCCATATTTAGGTTTAAAAGGGTCACTCTGGCTTCTGCGCTGAGACTAGATGGTGGGTAGAACAAAGATAGAAACAGAAAGGTTAGGAAGCTGATGATGGTGGTGCAGACCAAGGCGGCAGCAGAGGTAGCACTGAGAAATAGTCATGTTGTGGATGTAGGATGAAGGTAGAGCAAGAGATTTTCTGATGAATTGGATATGGAGCATGAGAAAACTATGAGTCAAGAATGATCTCAAGGTTGTGACCTGAGCCCTGGGAAGATGGTGTTTCCATCAATTGAGATGGAAGTGGCCGCCAGAAGTACAAGTGAGGGGGCCATATCGGGAGTTCTGTTTTTGACATATTCCATTGAGGCAACCAAATGAAGACGTTAGTAGATAACTATATGTGAGCCTAGAGTCAGGAGAGAGGTGTGGATGAAAAGGTAAATTTAGGAGTCTTAGGCATTTAAGTGGTATTTAAAGCCATGAGATTAGATGAAATCGCCAAAAAAAGGAAGTAGAGATAGAGAAGAAAAGAGAATCAAGGACTGAGCACTGGAGATCAACATTCAGAGGGCAGGTAGAAAAGGAGAAGTCAGCAAATGAGACAAAGAAGCAGCAGCTAGGAAGATAGGAGGGAATTCAAGACAGTAGCCAAATGAAGACAGGTCAAGTAAAATGAGAAGTAAGAATTGGCCACTGCAGTTAGCAACATGGAAGTCACTAGTGATCTTGACAAGAGCAGTTTCAGTGAAGGAGTCGAGGTAAGCAAAAGCCTGACTGGGGAGGATTCAGAAGATAATAAAAGGAGAGGAATCAGAAATGGCAACTAGAGACATCCCTTTCAACAAGTTTTGAGGCAAGCAATCCAGAGAAATGAGGTGATAGCTTGTAGGGAAAGATGGGAGAATAACAGCATGTCTGTAAGCTACTGGGAATGATCCAGTAGAGAAGAAACATTTTGATAATATAGGAGTCCGAAAAGATAATTGCTAAGGCAGTGTCCCTGATGGGAACTAGTCATGGCTGGAGGGACTGGCTTTAGTTAGCAAAATGGAGACCTTATCTATGATAGCAGGTGGGAATGTAGCAGATGAGAGGCAGATGGAATGAGTGTAGACATGTGATTGTAAGGGTCAAGGGAAGTTCTCTTCTAATTGCTTCAGTTTTCTCAGTGAAGTAGAATGTAGTATCATCACCTAAGACAATATAGATGGGAGGGGGAAATGTCAGAGATTTGAGGAGAAAAAGGAGAGCATCAAATAGTGAACGAGTGAACAAATGGACTAATGGAATCAGGAAGGGTTCACTTGAGTTTGTGCTTATGAATTTAAAGTGAGATCAATCAGCATGGTTGTGTTCTTTTCTTCTCCAGCTCCAGTAAGTTACCCAGGTGCAGATACAGAGAATGCAGAGAGTTTAATTTAAAAAGCATTGTGGTTTTTATCAAACAAGCATAAAAAAAAAGTAGAAAAGCAGCAAGGAAATTTTTTTCCTTGAAGGTGTGTACAATTGAGAGTGATTATTGAGGATGGAATTCAGCTGGGTATGGAGGGGAGTAAGGACATGAAGTGGCGATGGACAGTAAAAGGGTGGTAGAAGAATTGGAGGTCCCAGTCAGGTTAGAGTATTAGTGAGAAAGTCAGGCAATGTTGATCACATGTAATACATGACATTGAGAGAATGAAATAGCATGTTCTAGCAAGGCCTGCCCATGGGAGTGGGGACTGCAGAGGGGAGGACACACAATGAGGGAAAAAGAGGTCGGGGATCTAAGGTCACAAGACACTAGAAAGATGATTCATGCATATTGAGATCACCAAGAAGTTAAAACCCCAAAAGGTAAATTAAGGAAAACAAAGTTGTGGTACAACTCTGCGATGAAATATTATACAGTCACTAAAAATAGAATTTTGGAAAAAATATTTAAAGACATGAAGAAATGATAAAAAAAGCTAAGGGAATAGGGAATCTAAGATATTTAATTTTATATTTAGTAAAATTCCATTTTCTTAAATATATCTTTGTGCATAGAGAAAAGACTTGAGGAAATAAAATGTCAGTGGTGTTTATCTCTGGGTGAAATTTATTGTTTTCTGTGTATCTTTATTATTTTCTAAATTTCCTACAAAAAATAGGGAAGAAATCATTAACAGAAAACAACAAAAGAGAGTAAACATATTATCTCTGGTGCATTAAATTTTGTAAGAGCATTTTTAAAAATAATTTAGTCACAGCTCCCAGATTTCCCACTGTCTTCTCTGTGTTAGTTCACTTAGGTAATGTGAGATGTGACACAGTTTTACAGCCAATTTCTGAATTTCCTTTCATCTTCAGATGGTATTTTTTCCATATAACAGTTTTCTTTTCAGTCAACTGAAACTCTAGAAAGTTGTGTTTCTGTCCAAAAGTTCTCCAAATGGAGATGTTCAAATTTGAAGTAAGCTTTCCTTCTAGAGAGGACACATGTCCTTTACAGAAAATATGGGAAAACAGTAGCTATGTTTCTAAAGCTTAAGCATCCAAATCTGGCATGGAAAACTAGAATGGTTATAACTTAGATTGCTTTAGTAGATGCTTCTCCCATTCAGGGATAAGTTGAGCGAATAGGCTTCAACTGTGGGGTCTTTGTCCTTTGGTAATGTACACTGAAGTAAGCATATTTAAAGAGAATGTCAGTTAATTTTAAATTTGTAATTAAGTCTGGTTCAAAGTAAAAGTAAATACACACAAATGCACCCTTCTCTCCACCCCGGGAACAAAATACATGTTTGTGTTTGTGAACCTAGTGGTCGTCTTATGTTTCACTTTTAGTTTCAGCTTTTCCTGAAGGTTTTTATCCCTAACCTATTAAGAGAAACTCCACAGAGAAAAAGACCCCCCTCTTGACTCTCAATCAAGTAGATTTCTACCTGTCCTTATCTCTAACACCCTCTGTAGTCTCATGTTGACAATAAATAGGTTAGGGAAGATAATATAAGAAAAGATTTAGGATTGAATCATATGACATTTGATTTGAAATTGTACAAAATTGTGAAAGCATTAATCTCATGCTAACTCGGTCTGAGGAAAAATCCCATTTATCATTTTGGAAAATTTTTTATTTTTAATTTAAACCAATTTACAATACAATTGACACAAGAAAACTAAAAAGAAAATGTGGTTGAATTTTAACCATTGAAAGTTCATGTTCTAATCTCTGCAGAAAAGTCTGGAGTAATTTTGAGAGGAAAGAAAACATATTCTAAAAGCTGAAAAAATATCACTTTTAAGCATGAAATTTCCTAAGTCATGAGAATCTGAAATCACACTGCTATTTCCCTGGCTACTAACTTCAAATCCTTGCCATCCTTGTCTGAAAACCTACTGCCTACAGCCTGGCCAGAACACGGGGTGGGAATGCTCATTTGTAAAAGGCTGCCTGTATCTCACTTTGCCATCACCCCATCCCTAACCACAAAGCCAAGATGAGTGAAAAAGAAGACCCCTATATTTATATCAGATTTACATTAGACCTTCAATTCAAACATATAAAGTGTGCAGTGACTAGGCAACTTATAGCCCTTCTTATCATAAGGAACTTTATTCCACTTTTATGGTAGTATAACTAGCCTGAAGATGAGGGAAAGGCCTGAGAGGTCATCTAGAGCAGTGGTCCTCAACATTTTTGGCACCAGGGACTGGTATCATGGAAGACAATTTTTCCATGGACTGGAGAGCAGGGGACGGGTGGCGGGGGTGGAGTGGGAAGATGGTTTTGGGATAATTCAAGCACATTCCATTTATTGTGCACTTTGTGCCTAGTATTATTACATTGTAATATATAATGAAATAATTATACAACTCTCCATAATGTAGAATTAGTGGGAGCCCTGAGCTTGTTTTCCTGCAACTAGACAGTTCTATATGGGAGTGATGGGAGACAGTGACAGATCATCAGGCATTAGATTCTCATAAGGGGCATCCAGCCTAGATCCCTCATATGCACAATTTACAACAGGGTTCGCACTCCTATGAGAATCTAATCTAATGCCACTGCTGATCTGATAGGAGGTGGAGCTCAAACAGTAACGTGAGCAATGGGGAGTGGCTGTAAAAACAGATGAACCTTCTCTCCCTTGCCCCCCACCCCCACTCCCCTGCTGTTGTGTGGCCCTGGTGTTTGGGGACCCCTGATCTAGAGCCAAATCTTGTAACTAGGAAGGCACATGACTCTCCCCAAGGTCAAGAGGCTGAATAGAAACACTTAAATGAAGACTTCAAAATTAGATTCTCTTGTGTACATGTATCTACAGTAGAGGGTTACACACACATCTACCTTCACAGTATTCAAATCGCTCTTTACTAAGGATTTAAAGAAGCACATTTTCAAAACTTGGCTATAGTTACTGGCTCAATCATTTGCTTACTATAAACTAGAATTCCTTCTTATTTAAATGTAACATTTCAATTGCAGGAGTTCAAATACATTGTGTCCTGAATAATCTTAAGGTACAAATATTTTTAAATAATACTTTAAATAGAAAAACTTGTCTTTGGTACATTAACACTGAATTTTTCCATTTCTTCCTAAGCCAGCCATGAAATACCTACTAATTCTAAATGAAGTAAGAACTTGGTTATGTGATTCAAAAATGTCAAGAACCTCTGGCCTGCATGATCTAAGATAAATGGAAGTTTGTGCAACTAACATGATTTTGGTAAAACGTATTTTTTAGGGGTGGAGCCAAGATGGCCGAATAGGAACAGCTCCGGTCTCCAGCTCCCAGCCCCAGCGACACAGAAGACGGGTGATTTCTGCATTTCTGCTTGAGGTACCGGTTTCATCTCACTAGGGAGTGCCTAACAGTGGGTGCAGGACAGTCGGTGAAGCGCACTGTGCGCGAGCCGAAGCAGGGCGAGGCATTGCCTCACTCCGGAAGCACAAGGGGTCAGGGAGTTCCCTTTCCTAGTCAAAGAAAGGGGAAACAGACGGCACCTGAAATCCTAATACTGCGCTTTTCCAACGGGCCTGGAAAACGGCACACTAGGAGATTGTGTCCCGCACCTGGCTCAGAGGGTCCTATGCCCACGGAGTCTCGATGATTGCTAGCACAGCAGTCTGAGATCAAGCTGCAAGGCGGCAGTGAGGCTGGGGGAGGGGCGCCCGCCATTGCCCAGGCTTGCTTAGGTAAACAAAGCAGCCAGGAAGCTCGAACTGGGTGGAGCCCACCACAGCTCAAGGAAGCCTGCCTGCCTTTGTAGGCTCCACCTCTGGGGGCAGGGCACAGAAAAACAAAAACTCAGCAAGAACCTCCACAGACTTAAATGTCCCTGTCTGACTGACAGCTTTGAAGAGAGTAGTGGTTCTCCCAGCACGCAGCTGGAGATCTGAGAACAGACAGACTGCCTCCTAAAGTGGGTCCCTCACCCCTGAGCAGCCTAACTGGGAGGCACCCCCCCAGTAGGGACAGACTGACACCTCATTCAACCGGGTACTCCTCTGAGACAAAACTTTCAGAGGAACTATCAGACAGCTGAATTTGTGGTCTCACGAAAATCCGCTGTTCTGCAGCCACTGCTGCTGACACCCAGCCAAACAAGGTCTGGAGTGGACCTCTAGTAAACTCCCACAGACCTGCAGCTGAGGGTCCTGTCTGGTAGAAGGAAAACTAACAAACAGAAAGGACATCCACAACAAAAACCCATCTGTACATCACCATCATCAAAGAAAAAAGTAGATAAAACCACAAAGATGGGGAAAAAACAGAGCAAAAAAACTGGAAACTCTAAAAAACAGAGCACCTCTCCTCCTCCAAAGGAATGCAGTTCCTCACCAGCAACGGAACAAAGCTGGATGGAGGATGACTTTGATGAGTTGAGAGAAGAAGGCTTCAGACGATCAAACTACTCTGAGCTACGAGAGGAAATTCAAAACAATAGCAAAGAAGTTAAAAACTTTGAAAAAAAATTAGAAGAATGGATAACTAGAATAACCAATGGAGAGAAGGGCTTAAAGGAGCTGATGGAGCTGAAAGCCAAGTTTCGAGAACTACGCGAAGATTGCAGAAGCCTCAGTAGCAGATGCGATCAACTGGAAGAAAGGGTATCGCTGATGGAAGATGAAATGAATGAAATGAAGAGAGAAGGGAAGTTTAGAGAAAAAAGAATAAAAAGAAATGAACAAAGCCTCCAAGAAATATGGGACTATGTGAAAAGACCAAACCTACGTCTGATTGGTGTACCTGAAAATGATGGGGAGAATGGAACCAAGTTGGAAAACACTCTGCAAGATATTATCCAGGAGAACTTCCCCAATCTAGCAAGGCAGGCCAGCATTCAGATTCAGGAAATACAGAGAACGCCACAAAGATACTCCTCGAGAAGGGCAACTCCAAGACACATAATTGTCAGATTCACCAAAGTTGAAATGAAGGAAAAAATGTTAAGGGCAGCCAGAGAGAAAGGTCGGGTTACCCACAAAGGGAAGCCCATCAGACTAACAGCTGATCTCTCAGCAGAAACTCTACAAGCCAGAAGAGAGTGGGGGCCGATATTCAACATTCTTAAAGAAAAGAATTTTCAACCCAGAATTTCCTATCCCGCCAAACTAAGCTTCATAAGTGAAGGAGAAATAAAATACTTTAAAGACAAGCAAACGCTGAGTGATTTTGTCACCACCAGGCCTGCCCTAAAAGAGCTCCTGAAGGAAGCACTAAACATGGAAAGGAACAACTGGTACCAGCCACTGCAAAAACATGCCAAATTGTAAAGACCATCGAGGCTAGGAAGAAACTATAGCAACTAACGAGCAAAATAACCAACTAACATCATAATGACAGGATCAGATTCACACATAACAATATTCACGTTAAATGTAAATGGGCTAAACGCTCCAATCAAAAGACACAGACTGGCAAACTGGATAAGGAGTCAGGACCCGTCAGTGTGCTGTATTCAGGAAACTCATCTCAAGTGCAGAGACACACATAGACTCAAAATAAAGGGATGGAGGAAGATCTATCAAGCAACTGGAAAACACAAAAAGGCAGGGGTTGCAATCCTAGTCTCTGATAAAATAGACTTTAAACCAACAAAGATCAAAAGAGACAAAGAAGGCCATTACATAATGGTAAAGGGATCAATTCAACAAGAAGAGCTAACTATCCTAAATATATATGCACCCAACAAAGGAGCACCCAGATTCATAAAGCAAGTCCTCAGTGACCTACAAAGGGACTTAAACTCCCACACAACAATAATGGGAGATTTTAACACCCCACTGTCAGCATTAGACAGATCAACGAGACAGAAAGTTAACAAGGATATCCAGGAATTGAACTCAGCTCTACATAAAGTGGACCTAATAGACATCTACAGAACTCTCCACCCCAAGTCAACAGAATATACATTTTTTTCAGCACCACACCACACCTATTCCAAAATTGACCACATAGTTGGAAGTAAAGCTCTCCTCAGCAAATGTAAAAGAACAGAAATTATAACAAACTGTCTCTCAGACCACAGTGCAATCAAACTAGAACTCAGGATTAAGAAACTCACTCAAAACCGCTCAACTACATGGAAACTGAACAACCTGCTCCTGAATGACTATTGGGTACATAATGAAATGAAGGCAGAAATAAAGATGTTCTTTGAAACCAACGCGAACAAAGACACAACATACCAGAATCTCTGGGACACATTCAAAGCAGTGTGTAGAGGGAAATTTATAGCACTAAATGCCCACAAGAGAAAGCAGGAAAGATCCAAAATTGACACTCTAACATCACAATTAAAAGAACTAGAAAAGCAAGAGCAAACACATTCAAAAGCTAGCAGAAGGCTAGAAATAACTAAAATCAGAGCAGAACTGAAAGAAATAGAGACACAAAAAACCCTTCAAAAAATTAATGAATCCAGGAGCTGGTTTTTTGAAAAGATCAACAAAATTGATGGACCGCTAGCAAGACTAATAAAGAAGAAAAGAGAGAAGAATCAAATAGATGCAATAAAAAACGAAAAAGGGGATATCACCACCGATGCCACAGAAATACAATCTACCATTAGAGAATACTACAAACACCTCTATGCAAATAAACTAGAAAATCTAGAAGAAATGGATAAATTCCTCGACAAATACACCCTCTCAAGACTAAACCAGGAAGAAGTTGAATCTCTGAATAGACCAATAACAGGTTCTGAAATTGTGGCAATAATCAATAGCTTACCAACCAAAAAGAGTCCAGGACCTGATGGATTCACAGCTGAATTCTACCAGAGGTACAAGGAGGAACTGGTACCATTCCTTCTGAAACTATTCCAATCGATAGAAAAAGAGGGAATTCTCCCTAACACATTTTATGAAGCCAGCATCATCCTGATACCAAAATCTGGCAGAGACATAACCAAAAAAGAGAATTTCAGACCAATATCCTTGATGAACATTGAATGCAAAAATCCTCAATAAGATACTGGCAAACCGAATCCAGCAGCACATCAAAAAGCTTATCCACCATGATCAAGTGGGCTTCATCCCTGGGATGCAAGGCTGGTTCAACATACGCAAATCAATAAATGTAATCCAGCATATAAACAGAACCAAAGACAAAAACCACATGATTATCTCAATAGATGCAGAAAAGGCCTTTGACAAAATTCAACAACTCTTCATGCTAAAAACTCTCAATAAATTAGGTATTGATAGGACGTATCTCAAAATAATAAGAGCTATATATGACAAACCCACAGCCAATATCATACTGAATGGGCAAAAACTGGAAGCATTCCCTTTGAAAACTGGCACAAGACAGGGATGCCCTCTCTCACCACTCCTATTCAACATAGTGCTGGAAGTTCTGGCCAGAGCAATCAGGCAGGAGAAGGAAATAAAGGGTATTCAATTGGGAAAAGAGGAAGTCAAATTGTCCCTGTTTGCAGATGACATGATTATATATCTAGAAAACCCCATTGTCTCAGCCCAAAATCTCCTTAAGTTGATTAGCAACTTCAGCAAAGTCTCAGGATACAAAATTAATGTACAAAAATCACAAGCATTCTTGTACACCAATAACAGACAAACAGGGAGCCAAATCATGAGTGAACTCCCATTCACAATTGCTTCAAAGAGAATAAAATATCTAGGAATCAAACTTACAAGGGATGTGAAGGACCTCTTCAAGGAGAACTACAAACCACTGCTCAATGAAATAAAAGAGGATACAAACAAATGGAAGAACATTCCATGCTCATGGGTTGGAAGAATCAATATCGTGAAAATGGCCATGCTGCCCAAGGTAATTTATAGATTCAATGCCATCCCCATCAAGCTACCAATGACTTTCTTCACAGAATTGGAAAAAACTACTTTGAAGTTCATATGGAACCAAAAAAGAGCCCGCATTGCCAAGTCAATCCTAAGCCAAAAGAACAAAGCTAGAGGCATCACGCTACCTGACTTTAAAGTATACTACAAGGCTACAGTAACCAAAACAGCATGGTACTGGTACCACAACAGAGACATAGATCAATGGAACAGAACAGAGCCCTCAGAAATGATGCCGCATAGCTACAACTATCTGATCTTTGACAAACCTGACAAAAACAAGAAATGGGGAAAGGATTCGCTGTTTAATAAATGGTGCTGGGAAAACTGGCTAGCCATATGTAGAAAGCTGCAACTGGATCCCTTCCTTACACCTTATACAAAAATTAATTCAGGATGGATTAAAGACTTATATGTTAGACCTAAAACCATTAAAATCCTACAAGAGAACCTAGGCAATACCATTCAGGACATAGGCGTGGGCAAGGACTTCATGTCTAAAACACCAAAAGCAATGGCAACGAAAGCCAAAATCGACAAATGGGATCTCATTAAACTGGGGAGCTTCTGCACAGCAAGGGAAACTATCATCAGAGTGAACAGGCAACCTGCAGAATGGGAGAAAATTTTTGCAACCTACTCATCTGACAAAGGGCTAATATCCAGAATCTACAATGAACTCAAACAAATTTACAAGAAAAAAACAAACAACCCCATCAAAAAGTGGGCAGAGGACATGAACAGACACTTCTCAAAAGAAGACATTTATGCAGCCAAAAAACACATGAAGAAATGCTCATCATCACTGGCCATCAGAGAAATGCAAATCAAAACCACAGTGAGATACCATCTCACACCAGTTAGAATGGCCATCATTAAAAAATCAGGAAACAACAGGTGCTGGAGAGGATGTGGAGAAATAGGAACACTTCTACACTGTTGGTGGGACTGTAAACTAGTTCAACCATTGTGGAAGTCAGTGTGGCGATTCCTCAGGGAACTCGAACTAGAAATACCATTTGACCCAGCCATCCCATTACTGGGTATATACCCAAAGGACTATAAATCATGCTGCTATAAAGACACATGCACACGTATGTTTATTGCAGCACTATTCACAATAGCAAAGAGTTGGAACCAACCCAAATGTCCAACAACGATAGACTGGATTAAGAAAATGTGGCACATATACACCATGGAATACTATGCAGCCATAAAAAATGATGAGTTCGTGTCCTTTGTAGGGACATGGATGAAACTGGAAAACATCATTCTCAGTAAACTATCGCAAGGACAAAAAACCAAACACCGCATGTTCTCACTCATAGGTGTGAATTGAACAATGAGAACTCATGGACACAGGAAGGGGAACATCACGCTCCGGGGACTGTTGTGGGGTGGGGGGAGGGGGGAGGGACAGCATTAGGAGATACACCTAATGCTAAATGACGAGTTAATGGGTGCAGGAAATCAACATGGCACATGGATACATATGTAACAAACCTGCACATTGTGCACATGTACCCTAAAACCCTAAAGTATAATAATAAAAAAAAATATAAAAATGAAAAAAAAAAAAATGAAAAAAAAAAAAAAAAAGAAAACCAAATCACACTGGAGAAAAATTTCAAATAAAAAAAAAACAACAAAAACAAAAACGTATTTTTTAATTAAAAGAGTCACATAATTATATTAAAAGCTGTTTATGTTAAAACCAAAATCAATACCAGTGATAATAACTAATACTTACGAAGTGATTACTAAGTGTTAGACATTGTGCCTAATAATTTACTATATTATCTTGTTTTAGGCTTTCCACAATCACTTGGGGATAGCTATGGTTATTAGGCTCATTTTACAGTTGGGGGAACTGAGCACTAGAAAAATTACGGCATTTGCCGAGATAATAAGCTAGCAAATGGCAGAATTGAGATTGAAGCCCAGGTAGTCTTAACCACTCTATCAACCAGATCGCATAGAACAGTTATTAGCAAATAAGAAAAGTATGGCTTTGTGTGAGTTTAGTTTTCAGTTAAATGGTGTGTTTCACTGATGGCTGATGTGATTAGCACCTTATAAACCTTGGAAATGTTGCTTGTCAAGCATGGAAAAGTAAAATATTTGTGCTTGCTATTCTGTTCCCAAGACTAATTTTTAAAATTCCATAATATGTTAAGGTAATAATAATGAAAAAATTAATTACATAAACAGGCCATTAGGTTAAGAGCCTACACAAGCATGACTTACCAATTTTCCAAACTGATGGTAGAAATTAGTATGTTGATGGACTTTAACCACTGCATAAAAATAACCCAACATGCCCTTGTAAATCATTGTCGAACTCATTACTCATTACAGATTGTACTTCTCATTATCATGCCACATGTAAAATCTTGACAAGATTTGTCTGACATCCAAAGAAACTCTTAAAACTAACTCAAGCAGCATGTTTCTATGGTATGTCAGCCCGCTGCAGGTGTTTCTCTATCACAATGAATAATTACATCAAACAAAGACAAGAAATATTCTAAAGCTGACAAAACCGCACATCTGAAATCTGTATTTTCTACCTCTTGGGAAATTAAAATCTACAAGTATAGGGGCTTCAGTGCCCATGTCTTGGGGCTATTCCAGGATTATAAAGAAAGATTTTTTTTTTTTGCAAACCCAAGGATTATAATAGTACAGAAAATTAAACTGTATTTATAGACTGGACACCAGCACACCAGCATGCTTTCTTAGCTCTTCAAATCTCCCAACAAAAATAAAAACACTAGCAATCAAATGGGTGAGCAAGAAATGACATGTATTTTGACAGCTCTAGAATACTTTGAGGTATTTTTAGCATATTTCTGAGTCGTATTAGCTTAACCTGTTATAGAATATAAATGAGCCCATATGGCACAGCTGTAATTATGCTCCATGTGAGAAATCCCTGTAGTAGGTTGAGGAGGGGGCTGGAGGAGAAGAATACACCAGCTCCCACCTCCCTCCCCACCCTCTCCCCCTCACCACATGTGCCTTCTGGAGGGCATGATTTACACATCATTTGCATTGAGAAGAATATGAAGAAACACAATGCTAACAACACAGTACTGAAAAGGGCAAGCAAAAGATTGGGGATCCCTAAGGGTGCTGCTCTCTGTGACTGACATCCGGTTAGGAGTAGAGGCAGCTTCCCCTGGGGATCACATTTGATGAAGCGATCTTTGATTATGTGGGCACAGCAATCATAAGGCATAATTATTATTACTGCAAGAGAATGGGCAACAAATCTCTGGGGAAAGCCTCTGTCACAGACACTTTGCTGGCGCACGCTGGAAGCGAATGTTCTCTCAAGGATCATTTTCATTCCAACCTGATATTTAGCTGAAGATTCTTTGACTACCAGTCATGAAACATTAAATATAGATTAGAGCCAGAGAGATGTTGAAAGTTGAAATTCACCGGAGGTGCAAGCTTGTGTCCTTGAGAAACAACCTCGAATGCTGTCCAGATGTTGTAGCAGCAAGGCAGAATGGTCCCAAGCTGCAAGGAGGCTGCAACAGAGGAAAGAGAAGATGTTTAGCATTCTACCAGCCTTCTGTTTGGTTTATCTGTACTACATTAATTTAGCAGAGAACCTTAACAGGCTGTTAGTGGTAGATGTTGCTAAGTGTTCACTATCCCGAAAGAATGAAGAAATGCTTTGGGCCAAGAAGAGGAGTAATTCAAAGCACATAATTGATTTTCTACAGTTTCAAACTGTGATAAGACTAAGGTCTAGCAACAGACACATATGTTAGTAGTTTTGTCTGTGTTTCTCGATGAAATAAAAAAAGAGCACCCCCATAACTAGTAGATGGTTAACTTACTTTGAACATCTCACTAGATATTAACAGATATTGCAGTGGAATTTGGAATAAATTGGGTTGATTTGGAATGGTTTGCAGAGGGCGGCTGTGCTGTAGGAAGCAAAATTCATTGCCCAGGTGTGTGATGGAAACACCTCTCCCATTTCCTCAAGGAACTAGGTGTGCTGCACTCACATTCAAGACTCTCTCTACTCCCCTTACCTCACCCACTTTTGCAGAACATGAATCACAGGGAGGCCCTTTTGGTATTAGTTAGCAGGCAACACGCTTCACTCAGGGACAACTCTTGCTCACTATCATTCCCAGCAAACCAGAGATACTAAACCAGTCACCCTAGAGGCAACTGACCAGCTGTTCTTCTTGTTCACAGGAAACAGAGGAGATGAGGAGGTGAGCACCAGGTAGGGATAAGAAGTGAGACCTAGGAACTCCTTGCCGATGAGGGCTGACAGGTGCTGGCTTGGATGAACAAAGAGCAAAGAATTTTTATTCCCATAGACCTTTAGAAACAGGAGGTACTGGTTAGTTCCTCAGGTCTTTCTGGAAGTGAAGAGCTGGATTAGATGACATGTAAGACCACCCCCTCTTTTCCAGCTCTCTTTTACCTTCTATCAAACTAGCATATGAAAATTCTGAATCTGTCTCCCACCAAAAAAAAAAAAAAAAGTTGGGGGGGGCGGAGAACCAGAAGCTTTGTCTGAAGTTGCAACAGTCACTGGGGGTCTCTCATCACAGTGCTTCAGGGCCTAAGGTGATCATTAACAGTCAGCAAGGCAAGTTCCCTGAGGCATGTGAGAGCAGGGAGACCGCAGAGTCAACTCTTACCTTTTAAGCATCCCTCCCCCAGCTCTTGTTAGAGGCCCCTTCTGCAATGCCAATTCTGTGTTTATACTGATGGTGGAAATAGATATGTATGGAATAACCCCAAAGTCATGTTAAACAAATACAATTCACCAAAAAGGAGGAGCCAGTCCCTGCCAATTTTCATCAGTCTTTGTTCCACTTATGTAAGAGCCCTGGCAACTGGGCGCAAAAACAACCTCAAGAAATATCATCATACTCCATCAGTGGATAGCCCTCCGATAATAGGTTTGGAGTGGGGTTGAAGGGTGGAATGGGAAATGTTTCCCCAGGGAGGTGGCCCTTCAATTGGCTCTTATAGGGTAGAAAAGGATTTTGTTGGAGGTTCGGGGTGCTAAGGAGGAGATTCCTGCAGCTGGATGGCACACTTCAAAGCACAGAGACTTTGAAATTGCAAGTTGTCAGGAACTGCAAATAGTGGGGTAAAGCTAGACGGTAGTAGGTAAGCGGGGAGAGAAAAATAAGCTAGATGGATAGAAGGTGGTCATCCTAAGTTTTCCTGTCATTAAAGGGTCCTGAATAGAAGTAAAGAAAAGATTGAGCAGAAGTGATCAAATCAGTTAGTATTATAGAGGTCCAGGTGTGAGAGGATGAGTTCCTGAACTAGGGCAGTGACAGTGGGAATAGAAACTACAGGATGAATAGGAGAGAAGTTAAGGTGGTCTAATCTACTGGACTTAGTATCTTTTACAATGTGAAGAATGAGGGCAAAAGGGAACCTGGGATGATTCACAAGCAGAGTGAGCAAAGAGCAAATACTGTCCAAATCATTGAATTTTATCTCCAAATTGATTATTGTGTTACTTGAGAAGGAAGTTTGTTTCTGTATTTGACTTTGGTTTGATTTGGGGAGGCTTCATTAGGAATTTCCAGGTATCCCCTTCGTGTAGCAGTCCCTAACCTTTTTGGCAACAGGGATTGGTTTCGTGGAAGATAACTCTTCCACAGATTGGGGTAGGGAGGATGGTTTCGGGAAGATTCAAGTGCCTTATATTTATTGTGCACTTTATTTCTATTATTATTACATAGTAATACATAATGAAATATACAACTCACCATTATGTAGAATCAGTGGGAGCCCTGAACTTGTTTTCCTGCAACTAGATGGTCCCACCTGGGAGTGATGGGAGACAGTGACAGCTCATCAGGCATTAGATTCTCCTAAGGAGCATGCAACCTAGATCCCTCACAGGCGCAGTGCAAATAAGGTTCATGCTTCTCTGAGAATCTAATGCCACTGCTGATCTCACAGGAGGTGGAGCTCAGGTGGTAATGTGAGCAATGGGGAGCAGCTGTAAACACAGATGAAACTTGGCTCGTTTGCCTGCTGTTCACCTCCTGCTGTCCAGCCTGGTTCCTAACAGGCCACAGACCATTACTGGTCTGTGGCCCAGGGCTTAGGGACCCCTCCCTTAGCGGACAGCAAAGAGAAAGTGCCTGGATGAAGGAGAGGAAAGAGAGCAACTGTGCTGGGAGCCTTCAGAATGTGGACAGTGGAAGTAAGGTGATGATGGTCACTAGGAGAACTTTATGAAAAACTAATATACCATGTTCTAAAAGCTTTATTTATTTTATTATTTTATTTTTGAGATACAGTCTCATTCTGCTGCCCAGGCTGGAATGCAGTGGTGCAGTCTCGGCTCACTGCAACCTCCGCCTCCCAGATTCAAGTGATTCTCCTGCCTCAGCCTCCCCAGTAGCTGGGACTACAGGAAAAGTGTTGAGATCACAGGCCTGAGCCACCACGCCCGGCCCTAAAATCTTTTTTAAATTATTCTTTCTGACCCAACAAATTACACTTGTAGAAATCTATCTTAACAAAATGACCAAACTGCTGTTTTCCATTCTAATGATGTTGCAGTGAATATTTTAGGAATGTTCACTGCAACATCATTAGAATGGCAAAAATTCCACGTCATCAATAATTGAAGTGATTAAACAATTGCTCTAGAAGTAGTAATGCAGAGACATAAGATAACAAAGTAAAAAGCATAAAAATTGGAAAGGAAGAGGCAAAATGTCATTATTCACAAGTGAGATGGGTGTACCTGTGGAAACCCCAAGAGAATCAACTAAAAAATGGTTATAAAAGATAGAAAATTCAATAAATTGACAGATTGAATTATTGGTAAAAAATGTCAGCAGTTTTCGGACCAGCGCGGTGGCTCATGCCTGTAATTGCAGCACTTTGGGAGGCTGAGGCAGGCAGATCAAGAGATCAGGAGATGGAGACCATCCTGGCTAACACAGTGAAACCCCGTCTTTACTAAAAACACAAAAAAATTAGCCGGGTGTGGTGGCATGCGCTTGTAGTCCCAGCTACTCGGGAGGCTGAGGCAGGGGAATCTCTTGAACCTGGGAGGCAGAGGTTGCAGTGAGCTGAGATCACGCCACTGCACTCCACCCTGGGTGACAGAGCGAGACTCCGTCTCAAAAAAAAATGTATTTTTTATATATATATATATATATATATATATATATATATGAACGAAAAATCTCATTTGCCAAGGAAACATAAATGATTGACTAAATGGAAAGGTATATCCTAATTTAAAAAGATTTAAATATCCTATTTTAGGGAAAAACTGACTCAATATTAAAAAGTCAATTCTCCCTAAATCGATCTATAAATTTCATGAGTTTTCCAATAATACCAGTATGCTTTTTGTTCCTGATGGTAGTTTTGGGCATTTTTGTTTTGCTTTGCTTTTGAATAGGCAAAATGATTTTTCCTAGTGGTGGGGTTTAAATTTTATAAGATTTAAGAGTGATGAAGGGATACTAATCTTATTGATCATAATATTTCAGTAAATAAAACCCTTATGCACTGGTAATTAAGTACATGACTAAATTAATGGAAGAGAAATAGAATCAAATACTTACTAGAATTTAGCATGTGATAAATAGTGCAGCATTGGTCTGGTCTTAAACTCCGAGATGAAATTCCCTTTAGAAGAAAACTGGTAGTGTTTCAAGATTCAATGGATTTTGAGTGAGCAATAATTTGCCTACTGGAGAACATTATAATTTTGTTCCATTCTTTACAACAGGCCAGGATGGGCAGTATATTTGTTTCAATGCAATTGTTTTTTCTAATTGATATGTATAATTATATAGCTATAAGTAGTCTCCACATTTGTATTTATAACCAGATACCCAGTGCGCACTATATGTGTGACATTTTTGCTTAATGCAGTATTCATGGGTGCCCAGAGAAACAAAACCATTACATTATCATCTTTTAAAAAAGGGTTGATAGGTGAGGCATTTAAAAGTTCTGGCTAAAATAAGGTTTGGGGATTATTAACGGATTTAATTTCTGCAAGCCAACTCCATGACACATTACCATGGCTAGCTAAGCATTAACTGGATTTTCCATCCGTTTCCCATATTGTTGAGCTCAACCTCAACTTTTCAGCTTGGGCAAATCCCTTAACCCCTGTAAGCCTCAGTTTCTTCCCCTGTCAAATGAAGGGGTTAGGCAAATTGATCCCTCCAGGCCTTTCTCACTCAAAGCTTCTGTTATTCTGGGTACAGCAGCTCGTTGCCACAATCTGTTGCACAAAACATAAGGTAAAACAAAAGGAGAAGGATGCTTAGCTAAAAACAATGCAGACATTTTAGGTAGAGTAGTTACCAGTTTAGAACAATTGTTGCCAGTCTTTCTTGAAACTGCAGTTCTGTGCCAAAAAAAAAAAAAAGAATGTATGCATCTCAATATTTGTAAATACGCTTACTTATAAATTCTACGCATGTATTGTTATATGTGCATATATATCTTTAGGTATACTGTAGTAATGAGTTATGTTCATTTTAACGCATTCAAAAAATATAAAACTGTAAATCCTAACATTTTCTTCCAACGCTTCAGTAGGTCATCTTGCATATCCTCTAGAATGACTGGTTTAGAGACAGAATTAGTTTGCTCTTCAATAAGTATATTTAATAGGGAGCAAAACTGGTGGAGCCCAGAAGCTTTTTCAATTAATCTGTGGGTGAGGGGTAGCCAAGTATGCTTGAAAAGAAAAATCTTTTTTGAATCTGAAGTCAGAAAACCCTGCTCTGATGATTAGTAGAACACTAACGAAAATGCCATTTCCATCCCCAGGGACTTCTACCACTCTCCTTGCCTCTTAATTCTTCGTGCCTTATTTTCTTCATAAGTTAAATAGAGTTAATACTACATGACCTATAAACCTCACAGAGTTATTGTAACAAAATAGATTTTATATGTAATGTATATAGATTATATATAGTAAAAAAGTAGATTATATATAGAAATCTATATATATTATAACCTCTATATAATATAGATCATTATGTGTATATAATATATACAATGCATTATACAAATGGGAAGTGTAAGAATTATTGTTACCAAATGCACAAATAGTATACATTCTAATCCAGTTTAACCTTCTACAATTGACCTGATTCTTACACACACGTAAACCTAACCAAAGAGTACCATATACTGCATCCTTCATTGATCAAGGTTCTAATTAGGAAAAAGAACAGGGCAATTAAGTTGAAAAGCCTTCTGAGAATGCTGTTGAGCTTCTCATCTTTGTAACACGTTTTATTCCCAGGTAGACAATAGATATTTTAGTGGCAGAGCCCCCCTACCTATTCTGCTTACACCCTGCTCCTCGCGCCACTCACTCTTAGCCACTCTCCTCCAAAGCGCCCCACCCTGGCAGGATTGGACTATCCTTTCTTGGGCACTGTCCCATGCTCTGATAAAACTTATCTGCCCTGTGATCCATTCTTTCAGAACTTTGCCATCTCCTCACTAAGAGAACAGTATCCATGTGCAGATGGCATAAATGCCATTTGTTGATGACCGGTTAATATATGACCTCTGGCCAGGTGTAAGCCTGGGCCCATGAAGCAAGGACTACAGCATTATTGGCAACTGTCCTTCCCCATAGTCAAGGAGGACTAAGCAGGAACCAGTCATTGATTCTTGAACTCAGGAGTGCCCCCTGCTGGGATCCTACAGTGTTCCCCAATCTTCCTCGGTGTCAACCTCTGTGCCTTGAAATTGATGGCAGCTGACATTTATTAACCACTTGATATGTGTCAGATTTTATTGTGCTTAAATTCATGTTTTAATTCATGCAATCATCACAACAATCCTGTGACACTGAAATGATATATCAGAATGGAAATCAGCTGAATATCAACCCTGGATACAGGTTTTATTAGTATCACATCTCGACATTTTGAAGGTGAAGACATATTCTTTTATTCAACAAATATTTTTGAGCTCCTACTATAACCCAGTCACTGTTCTAGGCCCTGAGCATACTCCTATAAGCAAAACACAAAAACCCCTGCCTTCATAGAGCTTAGATAACTGTGAAGTTAATGAAGAAAATTTTTTGGCAGTGATCTTAAATCAGACCAGACAGTGAGCTACTTCCCCTGCTGGGCCTTGCCTGTCACAGCTGAAAAGCTGCTTCTCAACTTGTGTGGAGCTATCAGAGTTATAGTCATTGGACTGGCAGCCCATCTGCTCTCATACATGGCTTCAGCTCCAGCTTCATTTGCACCCCTGTAGGCACTGGGAGCTGAGTTGCCAAACTTCTCTCATAAAGGCTCCAAGAAGTGGGCTGTCAGAAGAGTTCATAATTCTGTCTTTACCAGCTCTGTGGACAGAGGAAGAGTGTCGATGCCGAAACATTAAAAAAGTTATAAAGTCACTTGGAAAGGGCTTGAAACAAAACAAATACACTTTGCAATGGAAATTTCCAGCCACATGTAAGAATTTACTAAAGACAGAACCTCAACTTAGTTTTAAAAAAGAAGGCAACTTCCCTTTGTGAATTAGGAACAAAGTAAATTAAGATCTTGATCTCATGGGTACTCTATTTATAAAGAAACATTCTACCATTAGCATTTTGACAGGACTGACGTGGCCAGCTGTGATGAGGAAGCATTGCGTTTGTAAACTTTACCTCCAGGCTTGTAACATTCAAATGTCCCTTTGAACCTTGGAAGGCTACTATCTCAGAGAGAAAAAGCAGAAAGCCAAATAACTAAAGTGAGGGCACATCAGAACTGCTGGGACAGCATGGCCTTGCTAAGGAAGGTAAGCTGCTCTGGGGTCACCACTGGATGTTGAATAATTTGCAGATGTAATTTTCTAAACTGTGATGTGGGGTCAGGAGGGGGCTGACGGTGGGGGGGACTGGGGTCACCCTAACAATGTAAACATTATGCTGCTATCTTCGCCCTCATACTCCATTCTTATTTCTTCCGGTAAATTACAGTATTTTACATTTTTCTGATTTTAAAACAGTACATGGTTAGAATAAAACTGCAAGCATGGCAAAACTAACAATCGAAGTTGACAGTCCCTCATAGTGTGACAATGCATTCCAGTTTGTCCAGGGCAGTCATAGTTTATATCTGTTGTCTTGGTGTAATTATTAGCGGCAAATCCTTCATTTTCAAAGGCATCTCTGTTTGTACAATAAATTACATGTTACTCTATTCATAACCTACACCCCAGGCTTAACTATGGTTAACTCTTTCAGTCTATTCTCAAAATTCACCCTTGCCTACTAAATTCAGGAGCTCTGAAAGGTGTTTCACATGTGCTCAAGAGCATAATCTTCACAATTACTGTATGACGCCCCATCTTTCCTTCCCTGAGATTTGCTTTGGCAGTGTGCAGCATCTGTGCGGCACCTATGAAGGCACTCCTGCAGCCCCTCTGCTGCCCCTGTTGGCACTGGGCCACCTCCTTTTACTGTCAAAGCCAGTCAGCCCCACCTGCACTGATGATGCAGTAACATGATAGCTCCAGCGAACCAAATCCACTCAAATTGCTGCCAATGAGCCAACTCTTTCTGCTCCACGAAGTCATAATGAATTCTCCAATGAAGTAGGGCACTTTTCATGGTGCATTTTATCAATGTAGTGGCACAGCATGCCAAAGATTTTCATTAAAATAAAAAGTAAAAGAAAAATCTCTTACAGACTTTTTATGGAAACAGCCCTTTTAGTGTTCATTCTCAGGCTGCCTTCTTAGTTGGCTTTAAGGGCAGATCCACGGGTACTATTGGTGTACATCCCACTCCTGAAAGTTGAGCACTGATCTTCCACCAAGCTGGAGGGATTTGACTCTGGCCTAAGGTAAGTTATTCCCCAGGAGATGCCTTGGTCCTCATTAAAAGAGAATTCTGGCAGTGTTCTAGATACAAAGGCATGTTTGACTCATAGTGTGATCTCATTTGCCACATGCAATCATTTTAAAAATCTATTTATATTAATGGTCTGCTTCCCCTTTATCTTTTCCCCTCCCTCGTCCACATTTTCTTCAGTTTTCCGGTCTCTGTGGTGTTTTATTAGTGTAATGTTTATTCATTTTCTTACTTCTTGTACTTTATTTTTTATGGTGGTAGGAGAAGGAGGAAAAATCTTTCTTGCCTAATGGTGTCACTTTTCAACTGTCAATTTCTGGCAAACAAGACTATGTTATAGCACAGACTCAATGCCATGTGCATGTGAATCCTTAATAATTGCTGCTGTGATTCGAAGAAGAAAGCTCAGGACTTATAATAAATCCTTCGTATTATTACCTTTTCGACAGAACATAAATATAGATGTCAAGATATTTAAAATATTGGGTGGGCTCAGGAAATAGAGACATATTTTATTTTTCATGGCATCCAATAGCTAACCAACAGGAAAGAAAGCAGACAGGAATGGTATTTTTGTCTCTTCAGCATTTGCTAACAGAAAACCTACTTTTCATTGGAGCTGCTTAACTGAATGTACATTAAACAGCAAACCATATCAGAAAAACTTTAGTTTTGATAATTTTCACTTCTTACATTTTTCTGTCTTGGTGTTCTGGAAGTTTCTCTTGCCATTTAGCCCAGTAGCTGACTGTTGCATCCCGGTGATACATTCAAACATAAGAATTCAGTGTAGGGTCAACAAAAAGGCTCTTTCAGATCTGGAAGGAGGGAGCTCTCAAAGCTGCCCACATTGCTGCATACTATAGTTCCACATTTCCTAAGACCCTGGCTTAGTTTGCCAAATGGGGCAAGTTGATAATTTTAAGCAGCCCTAAATTGCACTGCAGCATTTTGTATGAAGGAACTGAAATTCTGTGCTAATTAGGAATACTTATATCGTGGGGATGTATTGCAGAGTGGAATTTTTGAAAACCAAATTATACTGAAATCTCACCATAACACTCTTCTTAGACTTCCTGCTGTGGGACCTTCCTCATGGTGTGAGTGGCTTCTAATAAGATCTTTTCAGTGCTTCAAGGATGAAACCTCTTGAATAGTGCCTAAGATCTCCCAGTTGATTCAGCGTTGCAGCCTAGAGTTCTATAGAAGTTTCAGGGCAACAAATACTAATAAACCTTGGAATGATTAAATTAATACTGTTTATTGATAAAGTATTACAGTCTATATTTTGGGAGATTTTAAATTTTGCTAAATGTAAGTCATTATTTGACTAATGCTATGGTTTGGACGTGGTTGGTTCCCACCAAAACTAGTGTTGAAATTTGGTGTCCAATGTAGTGATGTCAGGAGGTGGGGCTGATGGGAGGGGTTTGGGCCATGGGGGCAGATCCCTCATGAATGGCTTGATGCTGTTCTTGGGGTGAGTTCTCACTTTTTTTGAGACTGAATTATTTCTAACAGGAATGGATTACTTCCTGAGAAAGTGGGTTGTTATAAAGCCAGGATGCCCCTAGGGTTTTGCCTCTTCGTATGTGTCCATTTCCTCTTTAACTTTCTGCCATGTTGTCCCACAGTATGAAAAGCCCTCACCAGAAGCTGAGCAGATGCAGGTGCCATGCTTCTTGAACTTCCCAGGCTGCAGACCATGAACTAAATAAACCCCTTTTCTTTATGAATTAATCAGCCTCAGGCATTCTGTTATAGCAATACAAAGTGGACTAAGGCAATTAGTTTATGGTAAACTTGAAATGGTACTATCAGATAGATAATTTAATCTGCTGACTGCCTCAGCTGTCCCTGAAATAATGTCTCTGGCTACTTTGAAATAGGAACCCTCTTTGTAGTTACCGATTCAGTGTTGAACCACACAAAATAATATAGTATTTATACATATTACATTATTGATCTAAAGTAGATTTGACTCAAATAAAATTTTAACCAGGTAATGTACTAAGCTTTTGGGATACTGAGTAAAACAGAAATTAGTAGACTAGAAAGGAGGAAAGACAATTATATAAGCTGTTACATAAACTGTGACAAGTTTTATGATAATGAAGGTGCAGGATGCTACATGAGTGCATAGCAGAGGCACATAAGAGGCTCTGTGGGGGTTAGAAACATATCAGACAGAGACACATATATTTAATGATAACATTGTTTTCCCCAAAGCTATCTAAAGAATATCTCCATGCATCTTTGGAAGGTTTGATGGTGGTCAGGAGGACAAATATGATATTTTAGAATCTTGGATTCTAGAAGTACAACAAAAATTTCCCAATAAATAGACGTACTGCATATTTTTTCTTTGTTTACTAAATAATAATTACATTAAGAAGGCAAATGCACATATTTCACATTATCTTTCCATACACAGGTGACATCAAACTGGAAGAGAGAGTGGATATAACAGATGATGGAATTAAAACTGAAATGTACTGTTTTAGTTCAAAAGGATGAAGTTATCTTTTTTAGTGGGAGACAATATTAAATGTATCAAGGATACATATAAGGACTTACATTTAGATGAGAAAGTAGAAGCAAAGGAAAATCTGGTCTGTTAGTGGTTTGCCCAGGGGGGAAAAAAATCACAATATTCAGCAAAGTTTTCTGGGCTGCTATAGTGAATGTGTCTATGAACAAAACCCATGCAGCCTGAGATGACATTAATAGAAATATATAATTTCCAGAGCAGATGGGTGTTTAGCACATTGATGGGCTAACATCTGAAAGAAGATTTTTCCTTCTGGGGGTCACTTTTAAAGAGAGACAGTGACAAACCCACGTGTTTACAGGAGAGTGAGAAGTCAGGAATGATTTATTAAGTCAATTTGATGCAACTACCCTTTGTTGAGTATTTGCTTTGTGCTGGGCACTGAGGATATAAAAAAGACAGTTTCCTCCTGTGAAACTGATCACAGTCCACTGGGGAAGATGGACACATGAACAAATCACTATGATGTATTCATACAATTGCTGCTTTAAAAGTGCTATGGGAACACAGAAAAAGGAAAATTAATTCTGCCTGGGGGTATTAAGAACCTACCAGGAAAAGATAACATCTGAATTTGGCCCTTGAAGAGTGGTGTTCAGATTTCCTCAGTGGTAAGGGAACAGGGAATGGAGGAGACAAGGACCTGCCAGGCAAAATGAACAGCGAGTCCAGTGTGCCTGGATTTCATGAGGGGCTGAGGGGAAATGGGGCTAAAGGACCCAACAGGCGCCAGCAAGTTTGGACCTAAATCTTTAGAAAATAGGGAGCCATCTGATGCTTCTCATAGGAAGAGTGAGTGTTCAGCTTGGAGAAGGAACAGTCAAGGTTTTACAGGTGCTTTATACTTTCAAATAACCGCACTGCTGCTGATAGAAAGTAGGGTAACATATCTATTAAGAAAGGTTCCGAGGAGCAGACATGGTACTAATAGATGGATGTGACAGGCTGATTTTAACCCTTCTGTCAACCAGAATAGTCAGCAATGGGAAGGAATGTGTCAAGATTCAGGGTCCTTTTGATATTGGTGGGATCATGCAGAGAATAGATAATGACTCCAAATAGTCAGCAATGGATTCTAACTTGTTTTTAATTTTATGAGCACTATGGAGTCTTTGATTTATCATTTCAGTTTGGCTCCTAGGAAGTTCAGAGATAAAATTTTAGCCCACCTCTGGCTAGTATACAAAAGCTTATAATATGCCCATAGCATATTACAAGTTACCTTATCTGTATTTTCTACTCAGCTAATACTCTAATATATTTTTACATTTATGTTATACAATGCATTATGATGAACCATATGAAGCCTTTTTTAATGGAGTGGTATATAAATATATAGGTAAGCAATGAATCTAACTAATTCTAGAATCACCCCTTTTTCAGTTTATTCAGAGGTATAAAAACCATCATGAACTTCCCTCCCTTCTACCATGGATCAATTTCAGAATATTGACAAGAAGCAAACTGCAAAGCAAAACCACAGTGAGATACCATTTTGTGCTCATTAAAACAGCTAGAATCAAAAAGACAGACAATAATAAGTATTGGCAAGGATGCGGAGAAACTGGAACCCTCACACATTGTTGATGGGAATACAAAATAATTGAAGCCACTTTGTTAAAAGAGTTTAGCAGTTCCTCAAAAAATTAAACATAAAGTTACCATACCACCCAGTACCACTCCTAAGTGTATATGCAAGAGAATTAAAATAATATATTCACACAAAAGCTTGTACACAACATTCATGGCAGCACTATTCATAATAGCTCAAAATAGCAACAACCCAACTATCTACTAATGAATAAGTAGGAATAAGTAGGTAATCAATGTGCTATATTTATACAATGGAGTATTATTTAGCCATAAAAGGGAAGGAAGTACTGACACATGCTAAAACCTGTGCAAGTCTGGAAAACATTCTGATAAGTGAAAGAAGTCAGGCACAAAAACCACATGTATGACTCTATGTGATATATCCAGAATAGTCACATCCACACTGACAAAAACTAGATCAGTAGTTGCCAGAGGCTGGGGGAGGGAGAAATGAGGAGTGCTTCCTAATGGGTCAGGGTTTCTTTTTAGTGTGATAAAATATTCTGGAGTTAGGTAGTTGTGAGTATTGTACAACTTTTGGAATACTAAAAACTACAAAGTCTTATTTTTAAATTTTATGGTATATGAATTGTATCTCCGTTAAAAAAAAATTTTTAAAAATTAGTTGGGTAGGTAGAATGTGTGGGGGATGGGTCAGTTTTATTTTCTTGAAAAAGGTTTTACTTGATCATCACTTCAACCACCTCTACTTAATTCAAGTGCTGTTTTAACTTTCTTTAAAAATCTCATTTAAAAATGCATGTGCCTTAGCCTTGAAATTAGCATAATTTGCTATTTGGAAGGAATTGCTACTAAATGACCATCTAATAGCCAATTCTTTTTTTATTAGTCATGAACTGCCCTCTGAATTAAGTATTAATACTATGTATAAGTAATTAATTACATCAAATAAATATTTATCTTTGAAATTCAACATCCATCTTTCATAGACTAATTTACACATCATTAACATGTTTATATAAATACTATGCAAAATGTTTATTCACATAAACATCTTAATTTAAAAAAATCAAAAATTGTTTTCCATACTCCCTAGCTAGAGTCCCTAGCTAGACTCTAACGTGGCATCCTACATACCTGGAGGAGGTATATCTTTCCAGTATATTACACACTATAAAGGAAGGGGCTGCTTGGAACTTTCCAAGCTACAGTAAGTTCTAGAATAAAATTATTTTATTCTAAAAAGATTTGGCAGTCTTTTCCTCTGTGCTGTGATTCTTTCCTATGAAGAATTAACATTCTTTACATTCTTAACATGCTTAAGACAACATGAGTTTAGATATCTTAGATTTTTTTTTAATCTTGTAAAATCAGTTGGGATATATTTTAGTCCTGTCTTACTCACATTTCCCAGTTACCTGGATTAATTGATGTGAACAACAATGGTGCTTTGAAGCTCTCGGGTACAACAGTGGAAATGATCGCATTTCATGATTAATGAATGAATTGTTCTTTCATAAGGATTTGTTTATGGAAATAAATAGAGTAATACCTTGATTAGTGAATTCCCTGGGAAGGAAGGGCCTTTTAAGAAATCAGATGTATTAAAAACCTAAACAAACAAAATACTCAGAAAGGTTGGGAAGCTGAGCTGCCTGAGAAGTCTCTATGCACAGCTTCTTCTGCAAATGGCAGCCCCACTGAAAGCAAAGAGGCCCACCCTGGGGAATACCAGGAGCTTTTTAAGTCCCTCCTCTGCCTGCCCATCAAGCTGCCACCTGCTGCACTATCTCCCTCTCTGTGGCTGTTGTCAGAAGCCCTATCTAAGCAAGAGAGAAACTGTATCCTTCTCCTTCACTGTTTAGGGGTCAGTTAAATGATACTACTCTGAAAGTCTTCTTACTAAAGGGATAACTCTAAGTTAATCTCTAGTTGTGGAATTCAACTTCCTCCCTTTAAAAAATTAAAAGCTAATAATTTTAAAAGAATTTTAGACATGAGTAAACCACTCAGTGGCCTTGGCCACTTGACTCTTCCTGATTTAGACCTTTAGGGACAAAGACCATGTGGACAGAACAGGTCTGCTCCCTACTGAGGATTCTGTAAAGCTGGTTCTCATAGCTTCACTTCACCGGTGAAGTTCCACAACATATTTATAAGAGGGAGTTTGCTGGTGAGACGAATCGCTAGGGGTTTATCTTGAAGTTTTGTTTTAATCCAGTGTTTCAAAGAGAACTCAAGAACAACCAGCATCAGAATCACTAGAATGGAGGTTCCCGAACCTTTTCCCTGGCCAACAAAATCAGCACCTCTGGAAATGAGGCCGGAAATCCTCGTTGTTAACATGCTCTCTGAGTGATTTTTATGCACATTCAATTTTAAGAATTCCTAGTAACCCATTGTCACCTCTGATAAATACCGTATATTTTGAGGATCATCTGATTTTATTTTAGTTAGCATTGAATAAGTATCCCCATCATAACCGGTCTTATCTGAGGTCTTCAAACACACCCTACAACTCCTACATTCATTCAGTTTGTCTCTAATGAAGCTGTATATTATTAAAATACATATTCTTTATTTACAGAGCCATTATTACATTCAAGTGACCTCTAGTCTATTCCTGAATTATGCCTCCTTGGGAAAAAAAGCTATAAAGAAGATGGATGATGTAAAATTTTAGAAGACTATAAAGGATGGTGGTATTAGAAGATAACTGCATATGCTAACTTATTATTGATTTATAGAAATTTTGATATATTTCTATATAATTTCTCCAAATTCACATTCTTAAAAATAATGTATATTTGGGGAGAACTATGAACATTTAGAATCTTTTTCTTAAGTAATTGCCTTAAAAGGTATATATTTTCAGAAAGATTTATATATATAAATACATATATATAAATATATATTTATATATATGGAGGCAAATATACACTTCTAGCCGTAACAGTATAGATAGAAGAAAAAAATCTTGCAGTTGGTTTTTAGTATGGAATAAAAGTTACATTTTAGAGAACATTTTTAAGGATGCATTTGTAACGCCAGGAAAATTTTTTCTCTGAAAATGTCAACATAAAATTTTAAACTAGGGCAGGTGTATTCATTATCTGAATTTGTATAAAATGCAACCCAGGCAATCGAGATTTCTTTTCTTTTTTGACAAAATGTTTAAATTAAAGATAATGAGAAAAAGATTGTCTCTATAAATATGATGGTAACTTCATGAAGAATTAAAATCTATAATCACAGCTAGAGATACATACTAGATTAATCAGAGATGAGATGAACTATATCGACTCTCGCTCCCATCCAGCCCCTCACTAAAGGGCAAAAATGTAATCACTTGACAGATGTGTTTCTGATGAAAGCCATACAATTATATCATCTGTAGCTTAAAAAAAAACAGTGGGGTTATATGTGTTCACTTGGGAGAAAAGGGTTGACATTAGTCAATCTCCATCTTTTTCTGCTCTATTTCTGGGACAGACACAAAATATGAATTTAGAGAAATGTGTATTGAAAAGACATATAGAGTAACAAAAAGGGTAGCAATCCAGAGAATATGTGCAAAGACAAGGAAGAAAAATGACATCTGAAATACAAAGAAATCAGGTAGAGTTAGAGCATGAGGACTGATCTGCAGACCTCTTAACAGAAAATGGGGTAAAAGGAGAGGGGAAATCAATGAGGAATTGACCACTGACAGAAACATACTTTGAAAGAATGAAATGGGGAAGTGAAGAAATTCAGGAATCCACTTAAAAAAAAATCGTAAAGAACGAGAATGTGGAAGGAATACTTCTAAAAGAAAAATTTTCTAGCTCCAACTGCTAAACATAGATGTGGCAGGTAGAATAATGGCTCCCAGCAATGTGTATGCCCTCATCCTTGGAACCTGTGAATATGTTACCTTATATGGCAAGAGGTACTTTGCAGATGTCATTAAAGCTAGGAACCTTGAGGTGGGGAATTATCCTGTATTGATCTAATCATGAGTCTTTAAAAGCAGGCAACTATTTCCAAATGGAGAGAATCAGACAGAAAGAACTCGACCCAATGTTGCTGGCTTTGAAGATAGGAAAACTGTGCCATGAGCTATGGAATAAGCCTCCAGAATAGAGGAAATAAAGCTGGAAAAAGTACAGAATAGATTCTCCCTTAGAGCCCCCAGAAAGAAACATAACAATGCAACAGCTTGATTCTAGCCCAATGAGACAGGTGCCAGGCTTCTCACCTACAGAACTGTAAGATGATAAATTTGTATTTTTTAAGTTTTTAGTAATTTGTTGCAGCAGCAATAGAAAACGAATACACTAGATCACAGAGGTGACCAAGGCACCAAAATGGCTAGCTACTCTTATATGAGGAAATAATACAATTACTAATCAATCTCTTCGATATAATCCCTCAATCCTGCTCAACTTCATGCATCAAAATATGTTCAGTCCATATCAGTTGTATCAAAGGAACATTTTCATAATTGCTGTGAAGTAAGTTCCCTTTGGCAATATAGTCAACAAGGACAAACAAAGGATTCTTACAATTTTTCAATTTGTTATCAATCCAGTAGAGGAGTATATTTCTGAAGGGAAATTATGAATCTCTTCCTGGTCATGAATTAGAGTGGCCTCAAAGAGCTGTTTCCATGTTACCCAAGTACAAAACCTACCAATTAGGTCAATTTGTTAGGGCTGTAAAGAAATTAAATTGAAATTTAATTAGTAGTTCCCCCTTATCCATAGGGGAGATATTCCAAGGCTCCCAGTGGATACTTGAAATGGTATAGTACTGAACTCCATATATATTATGTTCTTTTCTATATGTATCTATGACGAATAAAGTTTAATTTATAAATTAGGCACACAAAGAGATCAACAATGACTAATAATAAAATAGAACAATTATGACAATATACTATCAAGGTATATGAATGTGGTCTCTCACAAAATATCTTAGTGTATTGTATAGTATTTACCTATTTTAAGACTGTGGTTGACTTTGGGTAACTGAAACCTCAGAAAGCAAAACCACAGATAAGGAGGGAACTACTATACAGTCATACATCTTTTAATGATGGGGATATGTGCTGTGAAATGCATCATTAGCAATTTCAACACAGTGAGAACACCATAGAGTGTACTTACTTCAACCTAGACGGCATAGCCTCCTTACAAGCCTAGGCTATATGGTATAGCCTATTGCTCCTAGGCTACAAGCCTGTACAGCATGTTACTCTACTGTACTGAATACCATAACACAATGGTAAGTATTTGTATATCTTAAAGTAGAAAAGGAACAGCAAAAGTACTGTATTATAATCTTATGGGCCCACCATCATATATGTGGTCTGTCACTGACTGAAACATCACGATGTAGCGTGTGACTATAGCATATCCCAAAGCATACATTAATGCACAGAGATGTACTTATGCTTTAAGAGCAACATCACCGGTTGATTAATAAAGTACATTTGTGTCATTTAACCTCAAGATTGCCCATTATCTTAATCTTTTGTGTAAATAAGTCTTGTAAAACATGCTTAGCCTGAAAAGAGATGCAGGAAAAATATGGCATTAGTTTGCTTTATGCCTTTTCAATTCCCATCAGCAGTAAGGGTGAGTGATAGAAGCAGGAGGAGTGAAAGAGGGAGGTGGAAGAAAGAAGAGACAGAAAGGAGGAAGGGGGGAGAAGAATAGGGAGAAGACGAAGAGAGAAAAGAAATACGCAAGGTGAAGAAGACTAAGATGTGTAGCTGACTCTAGTGCTAAAAATATCATTATATACTTCATTTCTTTGATTCCCCCAACAGACGTGAATTAGTGAAAAATGATTATTATTACTATTTTAGGTAAATGGATTTGAGGCTAAGAGCTGGTTTGGATTCAAGCCAGTTCTCGCAAGTCCAAGATTCTTTCCAAGATGACATTCGAGTTCTCTGTCCAATTCTCTATTATCTTGAAGTTTATTTCCTTTTTAAAGGAGGAGGAGGAAAGGTCATATTTAAAATCCAGGGTTGTGTCTCTATTTGAGAGATGTTTCCATTCAATTCCTCTACTCACTCCCACCTGGGCTAGCCCCAGGAAAGAGTAGTTGACTTTGGTTTTCATTATATCCCTTCTCTTTTTCTCCCTTCCAAAGCAAAATGACCCCAACTTGTCTACCTGTAGGACATGAGCCTCCCCTCTCCCGGCAAGATGCTCACATCTACCCCAACTTGTCAATGAACAAATGAAGCAACACAGCTCCTGGGCACTGTCCCACTCTATGAGGACTCTCAACTCAGAAGGTCTGTCTGTGAATATGCCACATTTGGACCTGGACCATACATACTCTTAAGCCCCGCTCTCCTCTGACCTCAGAACACTCTTGTAATAATTCTTGCTCCATTCCAGCCCTTTCAGAAGAGGGCCTTCTTTCTTCTAACTAGGACTTGGCCCCCTCTCCAATGGCATAGTAGCTGTACTGCAGACTAACTCATATGAAATTTACCAGGTCTGGAAAAAATTTAAACACAAAATATCCTAGGCGTACACAGGAGAACTCAAGTGTGGTGATGAAATCAGAGAAGAGGTGACTAGGAAGACAACAGGAAGGTCTCCAGTCATCCTGGGGCCCTTCAGTGACCGGAACATCGTTTTCTAAAGGGGAGGCAGTCAATGCTAAGCAGGAGCCTTCAGATCCTCAACTTCCTCCTTAATTAGCTTAAAGTGAATGATAATTCTCACATTTTTACAGAGCTTCACCATTTATAATGGGGCATTTATATCTATTACTTCATTATTGTCTCTATTTGATTCATTAGGTCCTGTGGGTCAGACTCACTCAAGGTCCCTTAACCAAATAAATCAAGACTAGAACCCAGGTTTTCTGTCTCCTAGGCCAGAGTTTTTCCCCACACCATAACACCTGTGATGATGCAGGGAAATGTGTAAAAGAAAATGGAAGTGTGGAATATGAAGTATAACAGCGTAATACTACTAAACGCCTTTCAGAGATTTTTTTTAAACTTGCTTAATGTTATTTACAGATTTTTCCCACTGAAATTATGATACCGTATGTCCGTGTCTAGATTTGAATAATAAAAGTTTTATTTTATTGCCTGCTATGAGTTGAATATTTATGTCCCCCCAAATGCATGTTAAAGCCCTAACCCTCAATATGATAGTGCTTGGAGATGGAACCTTTGGAAGGTAATTAGGCTGAGATGAGGTCATGAGGGTGGAACTCTCATGATGGGATTAGTGTCCTTAAAAGGAAAGGAAGACAATCGTCTTCTCTCTCTACCTGCATGAACTGAGGAAAGGCCATGGGAACACAAAGCCACAAGACAGCTGTCTGCAAGCCAGGAAGCAGGCCCCCACCAGGAACTGAATCTGTTGGCATCTTGATCTCGGACTTCTCAGCCTCCAAGACTGTGAAAATTAAGTGTCAGTTGTTTAAGCCACCAAGTCTACAGTATTTTGTCACAACAGGCCAAAAGACTTCGGACACCATGCAATATTATCAGGCTATTCACCAATCTAAAAGAAAATTTGCAGGTCAAAAATAAAGCCCACCAGGCGTGGTGGCTCAATCCTATAATATCAGCATTATGAGGCCAAGGCAGGAGGATCACTTGAGACCACGAGTTCAAGACTAGCCTACGTAATACAGTGAGACCTCATCTCTACAAAAAGTTTAAAAAACTAGCCGAGTGTGGTGGTGCATGCTTGTAGACCCAGCTACTTAGAAGGCTGAGGTGAGAGGATCACTTGAGCCCCGGAGGCAGGTTGCAGTGAGTTGTGATGGCACTGTTGCACTCCAGCCTGAGGGGCAGAGAGAGACCCTGTCTCAAAAAAAAAAAAAAAAGATAAAAATAAAGCCCATGTTATATACACAGTAAAGCCATATTTTTCTCAATTGTATTTTATAAATTCGATATATTTCACTATTTTAAAAAGTATATTTGCAATTTTAATCACTCCTCCAAAGCAAGGTCTCTCAACTTTGGCACTTTCGATAAGATAATTCACTGTCATGGGCTGTCCTGTGCATTCTAGAATGTTTAGCAGCACCCTTGGCCTCTACACGTTAAAGGCCCATAGCACCTGATATAGTTTGGGTGATTGTCCCCCCCATATATTATGTTGAAATGTGATCCCCAGTGTTAGAGGTGGGGCCTGGTGGGTGGTGTTAGGGTCATGGGGGTGGATCCTTCATGAATGTCTTGGTGCCCGTCTCTTGTAATGAGCCAGTGCTCACTCTGTTAGTTACCAGGAGATCTGGCTGTTTAAAAGAGTTTGGCACCTCCCTCTCTCTTGCTCCCTCTCTTGCCAGGTGATAGGCCTGCACCCCCTTTGCCTTCCACCATGAGTAAAGTCTTCCTGGGGTGTGGACTAGAAGTAGATGTCGGCACCATGCTTCTTATGCAGCCTGCAGAAACATGAGCCAAATAAACCTCTTTTCTTTATAAATTACCTGGTCTCAGGTATCTCTTTATAGCTATGCAAAGCAGACTAAAACAGCACCCTTCAGTGCTCAGTTATGACAGTCAAGTATGTGTCCCAATATTGCCACATATCTCCTAGGGAACAAAATTGTCCCACATTGAGAATTAGCTCTAGAGTCTAATGTGTAGGTACCTCTTGCAATAATTACATTACCTATGTGTCTTTTAAAATTCATTTACATTGAGTTTAATTAAGAGATAGCAAGAATAGTATTGTGGTTTCAACAATAAAGGCAGTGAAACTGCATGTGCATTTATAAGAAGGATGACGGTAAGCTCAAAAAAGAAGTGGACCAATTCTGATGGAAGAGTTTCATGTAGAAACGTGAAGGTCTACATTCACATTTCCAGGGAAACCCATCGTGAAATCCATTGTGAAGGATTGCATGGTCCACACCGTGTATTCTACAATTTTCAATAATCACAGTATAATTTTTAAGACTTAGTTTACTTTGTCCTTTTTGTAGATACAACTTTTGAGGAAAGATATGGGTGTTAACCCTACTTACCTTGAAAAAAAGTATAATAATTATATAAACTGTTGATGTAGAGCCATTTGGGGAAATCTCTACTTGAATTTATAATCTCATCCTAATGTATTGCTTTATTATACAAATATATATGTACATATATAATTATATATATATACATATATATATACACACACATATATGTACACACATGCAGAAGCCTGATAGTTACTTACAATCTGGTAAACTTTAACATGAATTTTTTACAAAACAACGATTTAATCCAAGGGAATACTTTTTGAGAGCCTTTTCTAAAAGCACCTATTTAACCTGATTTCACGAACAGGGTTCAATGGCTAGTTAGAAGCCTACACCTATGTCCCATTTCTTCAGGAGGCAAGGGCTAAAGGTGGAGTGGCCAAGATAATCAAAGTAGTTTGTTCCATTTTATCTTCATGGTCCACCCAGCTTCTGTTGATTGGTACTATGAAGACCAGTTACAAAGGGCTGTGTTCATTGACTTTTAATCTGGTAATTAAGAAGGCTACAGCCACTGTGGAGTACTTTCAATGCTGGACCAGAGAGCAACATGTAAGCTTTTACTCTATTTTGTGAGAGCACAATTTAATCCATGGAATAAGGTTTCCAATCATCCCAGTTTGTCCAGGACTTTCCTGGTTTTACTACTTAAAATTCCCACATGCCAAGAAAACTCCCAGCCCTGGGCAAACCTAGACAGTTGGTCATTCTATCTGAGGGGCCTAGAGTTTTTGACAGAGTATTTGGTGAAGTTAACCTTTTAAAATATTTCCAAGAGTTGGAAAGATAAGGTCAAGAGTAGTTCCCAAATCTACTTTTTAAGAAAAAAAACCCTTATAATGATCAAGCAGGACATGACATTTAGAATATGTATCTAACTAGCCTGTATGACTTCCAGGTATTTGCTACTGCAATTGTAAAGACAAGCATTTCCAAGGGCAAGAGAACAGTCTGTCTCAGAGTGCTTCATTTAAGCAAGGACACGCTGCCAACTTGAAAGGAAATAAAGGCCACACTTTGTCTATGGGGGGATCCTGCAGTTATTCCCCTGCAAATTTAATTCAAACAGGTACTGAGATCTGAAACATGGAGATATCCACAAATTAGAGGATACTTGGTTTTTAAAAAGGAAAGAAAGAAAATCCAGGCCACAGAGAACTGTATCAAAGCAGCAATAGTGATTCCTTTTCATGTTAATCACTGTATTGCTATGAACATGTTTTGAAAGTCTATATTATGAATGAAATTTCTTGAGATCTTTTTTATAAAATACACATATAAATTTTAAAACAAAAACTATTGTTTTCAGGTAAGTCAATTTCATCTTTTAAAAAATGTACAAATGTGTGTAAAATGTACAAATCAGTGCTATTTTAATACTGTTTTTAGAATTATTAGTCATACGAATATGCCATTCAACTAATGTATTAATAATACCTCAAGAAAATGCAGTGTTATTTAAATTTTATCATTCAAAAATACACCTCTTTAGAATACCAATGAAATAATTTACTTAAAGTAACCTCTTTTGGAAAATTGCATCTTATTCTTTCAAGCAATTTAAGGATCTGCTTGACTCATAAAACTGACGATGACCCACAGAATACTTATTATATGTTCATTGTGTACATGTATAAGTACATGTACTTATAAATTGTATTTGAAATTATACATTATATTACATTAGAAAAATTTCTTTGAGAAACCCTTTTGTTTGACCTGTTATTAGGGTCCCAAACTAACCTACAAACAAAGATCCCCAGAGGAAGTATTATATTTGAATAGCAACTTGATTCTGTAATGGAGTAGAGACATTTGTCACCACAAAACACGATACAACTTAGAAAAATTACTCTAGAAATTGTGTTTTAATTTCCAGGTTCTAAGCAAGCTGTTTTGTCACTATAATTGTTAAAGTTTAACATATCCATTGTCAAAGGTATGACCAAAGTGAATTAAAATATTTAAGCCCAAAAAGTTTAAGGGAACTCTGAGACATAATTGACGTTCAAGTACCATTTTTCAAATGTTAAGGGCTACTGGCATCTGCCAACATTCAAAACAAAGATATATATCTTGAGAGTCATCAAAATAAACTTTACTTTTTTGGTACTTCCCTTGTAAGATCCCATTTAAAATGTAAGGACACTGAAATAAAAGCCTTCAATTTAAGATAGTATTGCAATTCCTTTTTAGTCATGTAACTAGAGAATTCTTATATATATTCCATGTCTTATGTTGGTTCCTACACATTAATCCTGCAAGCCTTTGACATTAGTGTATTCTGCAAAGTATTCAATGACAATATCATCAGCGTCCACCTCTAGACATATGTACGACTACATTTTGCTTCTAATCTCTCAGCCTCCAGTTACACAGACTATTATAATAAGAAATGAATCAGAGATATCCAATGCCATGACACTGGTTTCAATTAATTGCATGTGCATTATATAAATTGTGGCCAATAGTCAATAGATGGATTAGAAAGCAAAAGCACACACAGTAAATATGCATCTTAAAAAAAATGTATACCAAGGTTGAAACATGCTATCAGGGAATGTGATCTGCTGCCACTCAAGTCCTGAAATGATTTATGATGTAGTCTATTATTTTTCTTAATTGGCCACCAACTCTTCATCGTAGTCTCCTTTCCTAGTTAAATGCTGGACATTAAGAGTGATACAACTACACCAGAAGGCTTCAGTACTTACAGTGGAGACAAAAGGACCAGGCCAGTAAACTCAGGCTGACAAGTGACTACCACAGGACAAGCTGAAAAAATCCGGCCCGGCTCTTTTGCATGTTTGACACTGGCTGGCTCTGAAATTAAAAATATGACTCTCTGTCCCCACAAAGCTTAAGTGAAAAACTGCTTTTTTAGAAAGAAGAGCTTCAGAAGTCTTTCATACTACTTATATATTTACTCCAAAAGCTAAATTAAGTACACTATGAGGGGGGAAATTGACCCCAATTTATAGCTGGTTTAAAAAAAAATAGGCAAATCAAACCATCTGAAAATAGGGTTTGTCATGGAAACAGCATGCTAATGGGACAGTATCCCAAGTAGCCTTATGGTTTTCCAGACACGTCCTATTTTGCCACCAGTATTAAAAGAAACAAAAGAATACACTGGTTTTCTATAAGCTAAATCATTTAAAATAAATTGTTTTCTAAAAGTAAAGGCTGGTGGTGACTTAAAAATGTCTTCTAAAGCTATTTAACCACAGCATGTAAAACCTTTCTGCATCAAATTTATAGTTACATCATGTTAAGGACACCTCCAGTAAGACTGCTTTAAAATATATTTTTGGATAGCAATTAATGTCAAAAACATGTTTTTCCAGAAATTATCTAATTGAACTACTTAGTGAGGAGATATGTGTGAATTTGGCCTAAGAATACTATTTTTTGTGTGTGTCTATACAATAAACTTTCTATCTACTATATTATGTTAATGTAACAAAGAAAAAGGGAACACAAAATTGCATCTTGCTACTTAAATGCTACATTTTTAGTAAGATTTAATTTTTTTGATTTTCCTTAAAATGAATAATGACTTATAAGACAATTGCATTATAACAAGGAAAGTAACTCTATTGTATTAGTGATCTTCATTTTAGTCCCTTGTCATTTTATCACAAAATGTTTTCATGGGAAAATTTAGTAAAGATATTTTTAACCTGTAAAGGTATTTGAGGTTTTCCATCTAGCATTTTGCATTTCTCATAACCATATTTCCATATTATGAAATGTAAGTAACCTTTACATCTCTATTTTATAAAAATTAAATGCATATATACTTAGGTGTATACTTGTCTATATACACACATATATACACCCATGCATAAACTCTGACTAAGAGTAGACCAACTAGATAATTTATCTGGAGAAGGTTCCTTGAACAATTAAAAAAAGGGGTCTTCAGAAACAACAAAACAGCCTTACAAACCCAATTGCTGTTTAAAATGTTTATGAACACATAGCCAGTTAACCATCTATTGATTGCCTATTTATGGTTTTGTAATATCCAAGATTATGGAAGAGATAAGACAATACCTCTAAAAAATATGTGAAAGGTGATGATTTAAAAATAAACCTCCATAATACAAAAAGTCATGTAAATTTATTCCCTGAAAGAAAAGAAAGCTTTAATATTAAAATTAGAGTTCTCTTTTAATCCTCTTTGAGTAAAGAAATAATTTGCAAACTTCTATTTTCTACTGTCATGAAAACAGATCTTTTCTTGGGACTTCACAAATGTCAATCGCAACAATGCAAACAGAGTAATCCCTTGGAAAGACTGATCTGAGGGTTTAAGGGTAGACTTTTTTCATTGAATTCCTGAATTTTTACACTGTGGGATTGGCTATGAGACACCATAAAATGTAAAATACTTCAGACAGCTCAAGCTCTATTATTTTCAGGCACAAAATCCATATAATTTTGTACAAAACTTTGAATTTTTTATTTGCGAAATTAAAAATATGGTATTATATATATATATATATATAAACTTCTATTCCTCTATAAATATAGATGATTTTGTGATAGTGAACAGAATAAATGTATACCAAATTCAAAGACCAATATCATTTTAGCGTATGACAGACATAGATAAATTTAGGTCCTAAGTACCGGCATTTTGATAAATTCTTAAAGTTTAAAACAATATAATCAGGAGGATTGCTTTTCTCCTCTTCTTCACAGAGCACTAAAGTGAATATTTTTAAATGGCTTTGAAAGATTTACATTTGACACATTTCTGTAAATCCAAAAGAGGAGCACACAGGATTCAATGCAGTAGACCTGCACACATTTTCCCTTTAGCATGCATGCCCATATTTTGTTTATTTCAGGCGCTATCTCCCCGTCAATTATTCCACCTTCTTTACCTCCTGAAATCTCACCAGGTTATTATTGGTGGTGTGGATTGTTCCTCCCTCAGAATGTGTTGCTGAATAACAATCGTAATAAAATGTTAAAAGTGTACAACTTTTACATTTTAAAGTTTCTGATATATGTCTAGTTATTTGATTAAAAATAAGAAAATAGCACTTCATTTTGAGGAAGTCCATGACACTGAAATATCCTTCAAGTTTTCAATTTCTGTTTACGTTTTGCTGTCTTGTTAAGGAAAGCAAATATCAACTCTTTAACAAAGCTTTCCAGGTTACCTCAACATTTCCATTTTACAGACCGGTAAAATCTAAGCGCAGGCTGTCTCATTCTTAAAGGCAGGTTGCCAGGCATCCGTATGCAATTAGAATTAACATTTTATAACCCATATCTTCAGTCTCTTCCAACCCACACAAAGCTTCATGCTTCTTCCCAAATCTCAGTAACCACATCTTTCCATGACGCTGGCCAAACCCATACCAGGTTTTAGACACTAGAGAATGAAATGAGCTCACCCCTCAAAAATTAGACTTCAAAAAGTTTGGCATTGGTTATCTCACTCACCCTGTAACCAACTAAGGTGGGAGAAGGGAGTGTCTGGGCGTTGAAGGTGACCGTGGAGGGAGGCTGAGACTGCCAGTGCCCACACCCGTGGGCTCCCATGAAGTTGGAGGAAAGTTCTGGACAGTTAAAAATCCAACTTCAGGAAGTCGAAGGGACGGGCCTTCGCAATCCACCGCTGAGCAAGGGATGAATTGTAATGTATGGGGGCCCACCTCCAGATTTGGAAGCTTTGTGGAGTTCTGTACCTTGAGCCCCTACCTCAAGCCAGGAAAGAAAGGGAGGGGACAGAAGGAGGGGGAGGAGGAGGGGGCAGAAGGAGGAGGCGGGAACTGACCCTGGCAGCGCAGCCCTAGTCGCACCCCGCAGTGCTGAACTCGCCCCGGAGCTGGCGCCCAGCCGTCCGAGTACCCGCGGCAGGGAGAGGCGCGCGAGGACGACCAGGAGCGCTGTGCGGTTGCACTCTAGTTTTAGCTCCTTTGCAATACTCCGAAAAGGGCAAGAAGGAAAAGCCTCAAACGGTTAAACCGCCCTAAATAATTAAAAACTTTTGAAAAAGAAAAACGCGTGATCGGTCGTCATTTAAATACAAATATACTTACAAAAATCTTACACAGGCTATTTACAATCATAAAAGCGAACAGTCCCGCTACCAGAGTGTGAGGGCAAGAGGTCTGTCCATCCTCCCTCTAGCAGTCGGGCCCTCGTGTCCTTTTGCCTCAGAGACGGAAGGTTTTGCAGGAGCTGAGTTGTTCAAAGGAGCCTGCGAAAGAGAGTTGTCTAGTGAGGAAGCCTCGCGATGTCAGGATTGGCACGAACTCCACGGGGCTGGCTTTGGAGGATGGCTGCGCCCCGGCCGAGGCCTGGGCATGGGCTGAGCCCTGGGTCTCAAACGGTAGTCTCCCCTTGTTTGCTGTTGGTGAGCCTCGTGTAGAACTTCCTCCAGGAGTTGAGGGTCTTGCCGGACCAGATCCAGAAGCCCGACGTGATGCCCACGATCAGCGTCATAAGGTACTTGATCATGAAGACCGTGAAGTCCGGGCTCATGGGCGGGTGCGGCGGGGCGCCTCCGCCCGCCTGGAGGTGAGGGCAGGGGATAGCGTAGCTCTTGCAGCTCTGGGCCACCCAGCTGCGTTCCCACTGGTCCCGGAAGGCCTGCTCGTAGAAGTAGCAGGCGATGACGATGGTGGCTGGCACAGTGTACAGCACGCTGAAGACGCCAATGCGCACCATGAGCTTCTCCAGCTTCTCGGTCTTGGTGCCATCGTGCTTCATGATGGTGCGGATGCGGAAGAGCGACACAAAACCGGCCAGCAAAAAGGACGTGCCGATAAACAGGTACACGAAGAGGGGCGCCAGCACGAAGCCACGCAGCGCGTCCACGTTGTTAAGCCCCACGAAGCACACTCCGCTCAGCACATCGCCGTCCACCTGGCCCAGCGCCAGGATGGTGATGGTCTTGATGGCCGGCACAGCCCAGGCGGCCAGGTGAAAATACTGTGAGTTGGCTTCGATGGCCTCGTGGCCCCACTTCATGCCAGCCGCCAGGAACCAGGTGAGCGACAGGATCACCCACCAGATGGAGCTGGCCATGCTGAAGAAGTAGAGCATCATGAAGAGGATGGTGCAGCCCTCCTTCTTGGTGCCCTGCGCCACAGTGCGTGCCCCGTCCTCGGCGAACTTGTCGTTACACACCACTCGGTCCTCCAGGAGGAAGCCGGCGATGTAGGCCACGGCCACGGCCGTGTAACAGCCGGACAAGAAGATGATGGGCCGCTCCGGGTAGCTGAAGCGCCGCATGTCCACCAGGTACGTAAGCACCGTGAAAAGCGTGGAGGCGCAGCACAGCACTGACCAAATGCCAATCCAGGTGCGCGAGAAGCGCAGCTCCTCGGGCCCGAAGTACATGAGCCCATACACCTTGGTCGGCTCACAGGGTGCGCCGCAGTCCTTCTCCCCCAGGAAGTGGTAGTTGAGGTAGGAGGGCACCTTGAGGGCGCGCGGGCAGGAGAACTTGCCTCGCTCCGACGCGCCGGCGCCCCCCGGGAAGCCGCCACGGTGCCCTCCGCCGCCGTGCTGAGGGTTGCTGGTCCAGAACTCTGGAATCAGCGAGGGCGTCGGGGTGCCCTTGTCGGACGTGTTCTGGCCCACGCACAGCTCGCCGGCGCCGTGCACCGGGAACTTCTCGCACTTGAGCGTGTCTGGCCACTGGAAGCCGAACTTGTTCATGAGCGCCTCGCAGCCCTGGCGCGCGCGCTCGCACAGGGAGCGGCAGGGCGGCAGCGCCTGCTCTAGCACGGTGCACACGGGAGCGTACATGGAGCACAGGAAGAACTTGAGCTCAGCGGAACACTGCACTTTCACTAGAGGGTAGAACTGGTGCACCTCCAGGCCCGCGTCCTCCTGGTTCGTGTGGCCCAGCAGGTTGGGCATGATGGTCTGGTTGTACGCGATGTCCGTGCACAGCGGGATGGAGATGGGCTGGCAATAGCCGTGGTCCGGGATGGAAATGCCACGCTCGCCGTTGTACTGCTGCCCGCTCTGTTGCTGCTGAGGCGGCGGCGGTTGCTGCCCCGGCCCGGGCCCCTGGCCTGGCCCCTGGCCCGCCGCCTGGGCCCGTACCCCCAGCAGCAGCGGAGCCTCCAGCAGCCAAAGCAGCAGCAGCAGCTGGCGCGCCAACCGCCGGGGGTCAACTGGGGGGCGGCGGCGGCCACCGGCGTCCCCGCTGCCCTCCTCTGCCAGCCGGGCCGAGAGCGCCCCGGCACAAAGTTCCCAGCTCGCGCCACCGCCGGCGGCCCGGGACTTCTTAGGCGCCTCCTCCTCAGCCATACTTTCTCGGCTCCTCTCTTGGCGCCGCTCCGCTGGGGCTGCCAGGGGCACGACCGGCGGCGGCTCCCCCTCCGGCCAGGGAGACCTCTGCACCGGTGCCCTCCGTCGAGCCCAAGCCGCTTTCGGCCCGCTCCCCCGGCTCCTGCTCTGCGTACCGCAGCCGCCGCCGCCGCAGAAACTTGCGATTCATGAAGCGCGGGCGGCGGGGAGAACCCGGGTGGCTCGGGCGCGCCGAGGTCGTGTCCCGCCTTTCTGGCCCTCGGCTCGCTGGCTCCCGGCTGGCGGCGCCGTGCTAGTGGCCGCGGCCCCGTAGAGAGCGCAACTGTCCGCAGCCCAGCGGGCTCGGCTCCCCCCTGCGCCTCCGCCTCCTTCTCCGCCGCCGCCGCCTGACCATTTGTGTCAATCCCTCAACTCGCTCCGTCTCCTCTCCCTCGCGCGCCCTCGGACCGGTTTCCAGGCGCCCCGCAGTCTGTCTTTCACCAGGAGGGAGGAGCCTTGAAACCGACGCAGAACTGGAGGCTCAGGGACCGTCGCCCAATCGCGGCTCCGGCTTCCCGGCGCAAAGGGAGCCGGCCGCCTCCTAGCCAGAGCGAAAGCCAGCGGCAGGCGGGCGAGGTAGGAGGAGGCGGGAGGAGGAGGAAGTAGTGGTGGTGGCACTACTCAAGCACAAAGAGTAGGATTGCTCTGAAGCGGGACAGGCTTGGTTGCTTTTGCTTTTTCAGAAGAAAAAGGCGAGGATAAGTAGGAGAATGGTCCCATATGCTGCTGGAGATAATGAATAGGAGTCAGAGGACCGCGGGACTTCGCTTTTCTTTTCTTTTATCCATTATCATGTTTAAAAATCCTGCTCTTAACGCTGGTTACCAACAGCAAACCGGGTGCTGCTTCCAGAACAGATGCCTTTGACTTAAGGAGCGCACGGTTTCCTTTGAGTTTGTGTCTGTCGAGGTTTTGTTTAAAATATTACATTAATAAATCCTCCAGTTTGCAGGCTGGGCTTGGCGGGCTTTGGTCGCGCCATTTCCCCAGAGGAGACGTTCACGGGATCGCTGTCAAATGAAACAAAACACAAACTTTGATGGAATTTGGAAAGTAAAGCCAGATGCGCCTTCTGCTACTATCATTCTTCTTGGAGTCAAACTCCTTTTTTTCCGCCTCTTTAATCAAGTCAGAAACAGAAGCAAAATAAAACTATCCATTAAATTTTTGGAGAGAAAAACTTAAGAACCCGACGACCGAGGCGGTGGGGGCGCCTCTCTGGGATCGTCCTCACCTCTCCAGACCGCAGAGGTGGCGCCGGCGGGAGCTGCACTCGCCGGCAGCCTGGGCCCTTGGGGAGCCTTTCTAAACCCTGGGGACGCCCACGGCTCTGATGGGAACTCCTAGGACCTGAGCCATTTAGGTTCCACAGGCTGGGCTGCAGAGCTGGAGACGCCAGTTTAATAAACAAAACAAACAAACAGTCTGAAAGCAAACAGCGAACTGCACATTCTCTTCCTAATTCCAAAACAACATAATCTGTCTCAACAGATGCACATAAATGTTGTTTTCCTTGTAAGATTATTTTAAATGATGGTTTGACTATGTGATTCAGTTTTATAAGAAAAGTGCCATTGGACTATTAATTCTTCGATTTTTTTTTTTTGCCTGTGACCTCAGCGTACTTTTCACCAATTAATTTCTATCATTCATTTACACATTCATTTGTTTAATAGATACCAACCACCCATTGTGCTATAAGCACTCTTAGGTCGTAGAGTATAAAATGAAGGAGACCTGTGCCAGCCTTAGAGAAGGGCATAGTACAATGAGGCACAGAAATGCAAACCACTTGTTACAGTGTCCATCCCAAAGCCAAAAGGGCACATAGAAAGCAACCAGCTCAGATAAAATGGGGTTCTGACGGAGAGGTAGGTGCAAGGTGCAAAAGATTGAAGCTCAAATTCACTTGAATCGCTGAAGGAGGCCAGAGAGGTGAGTGTAGCTGAGGCACTTTGAGGGGAGGCAGGAGAAAAGGTTTTAATCCAGACTAAAACGTTTGGGCCAAATTATACAGAAAATAGAAAACTATTGAAGGTCACTTTCCTCACATAAGTAGGGAGTGATTTCAGGGTGACTGAAAGAGGACACCTGAGGCAGGCTGTCATTAGGAAGCTTTAGATGAATGTGTAACATTCATCTACACATAAAGGTTACTACTTAGATGGGTGTTACTTGTACTACATGCTAACAAGTCTCTGAGAATTTCACTACGCAGCATGTTGGTGTCTATAAAGAAGGTGCAGTCATATCTTTACCTGCTAAAGCAAAATGACATCTATTTGTCTCAGATACATGTTATGATTTTTCAAATGTTTATATAAGCAGTACATTCATAAAATGCATATTTGCTTTAAAGTATTTATTCTGATTGCTAGCATTTTTTTAAAGCAACAGGTACTAAATGCATAATTATGTGAGCATGTGTATGTGTGTTGACTGTAATTTATGACACATTTTGATATTGAAAAGGAGGTTGGGAAGCACAGCTCTCTGAAGTTCTTTGAACCGTTCAATAAGTGTTCATTTTCACTCTAGCATCCTGGCCCCCAGGCTCCCAGGGACACTTTTTCTCTAGCCTTTCCACTCTGATGCTCATTCCTCTGCTGATAGTATCCCATGTTTAGGAACTTTATCAAGCTGTCTCTCTCCTATCACACCTATCTTGGAAAGATTTAACCTGTCTTGTGTTCTAGTCTCTCAAGTCATTCGAGCTGACTAGGCTGAGTGAAAAGTGAAGTTATTCTGACGTGTTAATTACCAAGAAGCATCACATGTGTTAAGCATCCATCCATCCCTACTATCACTCCAAATCCTTCTCCTTCTCCCCTAAGGGGTTGGGGCACAGAGATATGGCAGAACACTCAGTTCTGTTTCTCAGAGTAGAAGACACTCTCTTGCTTCAGAAGTTGTTCTACTGAAATTCTTGAACTTGTTTTATGTTTCACTTGACAGTGAAGTTTACTATGAGGAGGCTTAGAAGTACAGCTAGAGTTAAAAAGAGAGAGAGAGAAAAAAAATGTCATTCTTACCAGATTATGAAACTGGAAGCAACTAAAGATGTCATCTAGAAATGAGTTAATTTTCTGCAATCTACAATTAAGAATATTGGACCCAGAAATATTAAGGGATGTGCCTCATGTTAAATGGCTCTATTTGGCTTGAATTTCATTAGAAGCTTATTTTAATCCTTCTGTGTTATTTTAAGTAGCTATAGTTCTTTTTATCTTTTTTTAAAAGTTAGTTTTCTATGGAAGTTCTCCCTCAATAGAATGTGTAAATAAAAGACCTTATAACATTTAAAAAAAATCATTTTCTGAGAGTTGTCTTCCAAAGTTAAAAAAAAAACAACAAACTTGATTTTCATTTATTATACAAATAAAATAATTAATTTATCAAAACTATGTAATACAGAGGAAGGTACTAAAATCAGAAACAATTCCGAGTTTTAGTCAGTAATAACCAGGGTCATGAAAGGAGGTCTTTTGGGGGAGGTAATGAAGGCAATGGGTAACAAAATATTAGAAGAGAAATATGAGCAGTGTATTTTAACAGAGTATAAAATGTAATATTTTCTCAAGATGTGGAAAAGTTTGAGATCCACAGATAAAAATTACTAAGTAAGTATGAACTATTATGAACTTGGTAATAAAAACATTTCAGTTAGGTCAAAACTATAAACATAACCCAATTCTTCCTTGATACTGCTTTGTCAAGCATCAGACTCAGTCAAGTTTTCTTATATCAAAGATCTTGTTTTATCAGGCCTTTCCCAAATCTTCTGAAGTTTCTCCAGACTGCTTATGTCAGGTTGAATGTGGATAATTAGCAGGGATGGAGATCCAGTTCCAATTACATATAGTTGAGTGTACACAGACACACAGGCAGTTAGGTGAACGCTCCATGTGCAACCTGAAGGATCTTAAGCTTTTAGGTAAGTTGCTTTTTTGCTGGCTTGTGAGTGGCAGACTTGAATTGTCTTTGTTGAAGAATAGAGATTAACACAGGTTAAGACTGTATTTTTGAACACCTACTGTGTATACTTGGTGTTATTCTGCACAATGTATCCATATGTTGTGTTGCTTAAACTTTGAGGAAGGTACTAATTATCTTATCCCTTTTTATTTCTTTCTCTTTTTTTTTAGAGACAGGGTCCCATTCTGTCTCCCAAGCTGGCATGATCATAGGATCATAGTTCGCTGCAGCCTCAAACTCCTGGGCTTGAGCAGTCCTCCCACTTTAGCTTCACTAGTAGCTGGGACTACAGGTATGCACCATCATGCCCATCTAATTTTTTAATTTTTTGTGGAGACAGGGTTTTGCTGTGTTGCCCAGGCTGGTCTCAAACTCCTGGGCTCAGGCTGTCCTCCCACTCAGCCTCCCTATGTTATCTCCTTTTGATAGATGAAGAAATGAAGGCTCAAAACAATTAAGTAATTTGTACAAGATCCCATAGCCAGTAAGTGCCAGAGTGGGGCTTGTGTCTGACCAAGGTCCATGGACTTCCAGTTAGTAAGACTATGTGATCATGCCCACTGAAAAAATTATAGAAGAAAATGTGGTTTCTAGGAGCACATCAGATGATTGCTCAGTATTTAACATAGTTTTCCATACCAGGATATATATGCTAGGGGCTTAAATGCTGGGATTCACTAATGAGTTAGACCAGCATTTTCCAAACTGTGTTCTGTGAAATACAATATCTTCTCCAAAGGCATTCTGTGAAATAAATTTGTTCAAATAAGTTCGGAAAAAGGCCATATTCTATGTCCTTATTGGAGATTCACATTAGCCTAATATAATCTCTGAGACTTGCTGAGCTTAAGAACCCTTTTAAACTTTCTTCTTATCTAGTATTTCCCACATTTGGAATATACATATACATATACACACTTGGAATACACACATGTATATGCATACACACATACATAGACACACATATATATTACACTGCGTCAATATTTTGCTTGACATTAATGCTCTGTGAGATTCAACTAGAAAAATGCTGAATTAGACCTACTACATTTTGAATTTTTATTTTATGAGGTTGGGCTCTCACCCCTGTATTACTTTTGAATGTCAGTTGTAGAAAGTGAGAACTTGGCCTGCTATGCTTTGAGTTCCTGACTCTTCTTGAATTCCTAGTGAAGGGAAGTTGATTGCTTAGGGAGCTGATGGTGGTAGAGAAAACTCAGACCATACTATTCCCTTCTTTCTGGGTGGCACCACGTAGGAGTCTATTATATTGTCTTTGTAGAGACACATTAGGTATAACTCTACTAAAGCTTTCAGCATAGTTCTCTATTTCATTTCTTCTTGAATTTCCAACCCAGAAATTACTACATAAGCTATTTCTTTTTTTTTTTTTTTTTTGAGTCTTGCTCTGTCACCCAGGCTGGAGTGCGGTGGCGCAATCTTGGCTCACTGCTAGCTCCGCCTCCCGGGTTCACGCCATTCTCCTGCCTCAGCCTCTCCAAGTAGCTGGGACTACAGGCGCCTGCCACCACGCCTGGCTAATTTTTTGTATTTTTTAGTAGAGACAGGGTTTCACCGTGGTCTCGATCTCCTGACCTCATGATCCACCCGCCTCGGCCTCTCAAAGTGCTGGGATTACAAGCATGAGCCACCATGCCCGGCCCTACATAAGCTATTTCTTATCTTCCATAATATCTGTATTCTTCTGCAACAATTCTAAAAATGAATGTCTTTTCTTTCTTTGTTTTTTCTTTCTTTCTCATACAAATCTGCTCTTGACATTGGTAAAATAGTTACTGAATTCACTCACACACAGAGGCTCAATTTGTAGACTCTCTTTAAAATATATATATATATATATATATATATATATTTATCTATCTTTCCCTAAAACCACTTATCAAAAGAGATTTTCAGTGTGATTACCTTGACTTTTAGCTTATAGAGTACTTACAGCTGATTGATATTAAGATCCTGAACTAACTTATTATTTGAGAGTCAGCCATAATTTGTTATAATTTACATTTTAAACATGGCAAGACTCAAAGATTTAATATAAAGGGGTGGCTCAGTAGTTCTAAATATGAATCATGGATTACTTGTACACAAATCTCACAAAACACATTTTTTATTTTAAAAAAAAGATAAGTATGAAAGGGGAAAAAATCACCATCACTGAATTTTCATCAAGGTAGGATAATAATTAACCCAAGTTTTCTTGCAATTAAAAGATTAAACTATAATAGATTTTGCTAAATACATTACTTAAACATCAGTTTCACAAAAAAAAAAAAAGTGCATATAAAGAGTACCTCATGGCTCTGCTTTAATTAGTTCTGTTGTCATTGTCATTGTGCAATTGGAAATGGTGTATACTATCTGAGAAAACTTTTGTAGAACATACAGGCATTTGTATTAGAGTTAGAATGTAGTCCTTCTTCAAGGCCCTGGGAAAGAAATATAGATGAGTCCTTGTAAATTAAAACCTTATGCCTCATGTGCTTAAAGAGGCCTCTCTGGTTGGCTAAGATGTGGGGTGCTGAGTTTGCAATCATTTTGGTGCAGAAATTTTAGGAGAATAAGTAAAACTTGTGCTTCTGTAAGTCAACATTTCTGTTCTCCCTTCTAGATGATTTGTTTGTGTATGAGGGAAATAATGTTATGCATCTGTTAAAATTATAGTCTGATCAAATTGTTTTCTTCTTTTTTGTTTCTTGCTTTAACCTGAAATCTCCTGGCCGAAGGTAACAAGGAAGTCAATTTATGGTTTCTAAAGTGTAGGTACAAATATTTCTTAAAATAACATCTTTGGGGTAGGGGGCTGGCAAGATGACCAAATAGGAACAGCTCTGCTCTGCAGCTCCCAGCGAGATCAACACAGAAGGTGGGTAATTTCTGCATTTCCAACTCAGGTACCTGGCTCATCTCATTGGGACTGGTTAGACAGGGGATGCAGACCACAGACGGCGAGCCAAAGCAGGGTGGGGCATTGCCTCACCCGGGAAGCAAAAGGGATCAGGGAACTCCCTCCCCCAGCCAAGGGAAGGCGTGAGGGACTGTGCCATGAGGGAACGTTGCACTCCGGCCCAGATATTGCACTTTTCTTACAGTCTTCACAACCCACATACCAGGAGATTCCCTTGGGTGCCTACTCCACTAGGGGCCTGGGATTCAAGCACAAAACTGGGTGGCTGTTTGGGCAGACGCTGAGCTAGCTGCAGAAGTTTTTTTTCACACTCCAGTGGCACCTAGAATGCCAGCAAGACAGAACCGTTCACTCCCCTGGAAAGGGGGCAGAAGCCAGGAAGCCAAGTAGTCTAGCTCAGTGGATTTCACCCCCTTGGAGCCCGGCAAGCTAAGATCCACTGGCTTCAAATTCTCGCTGCCAGCACAGCAGTTTGAAGTTGACCTGGGATGCTTGAGCTTGGGAGGGGGGCGGGGTGTCAGCTATTACTGAGGCTTGAGTAGGCAGTTTTTCCCTCACAGTGTAAACAAAGCTGCCTGGAAGTTCAAACTTGGTGGAGCCCAACAAACTCCTCCGAGCTAAAGGAGCATGTTCTAACCCAATGCAAGGAAGCTAAGAACCTTGAAAAAAGGTTAGATGAATTGCTAACTAGAATAACCAGTTTAGAGAAGAACATAAATGACGTGATGGAGCTGAAAAACACAGCATAAGAACTTCATGAAGCATACACAAGTATCAATAGCCGAATCAATCAAGAAGAAGAAAGTATAACAGAGACTGAAGATCAACGCAATGAAATAAGTGAGAAGACAAGATTAGAAGAAAAAGAGTGAAAAGAAATGGACAAAGCCTCCAAGAAATATAGAACTACGTGAAAAGACCAAATCTATGTTTGACTGGTGTACCTGAAAGTGATGGGGAGAATGGAACCAAGTTGGAAAACAATCTTCAAGATATAATCCAGAAGAAATTCACCAACCTAGCAAGGCAGGCTAACATTCAAACTCAGGAAATACAGAGAACACCACAAAGATATTCCTTGAGAAGAGCAATCCCAAGACACATAATCATCAGATTCACCAAGGTTGAAATGAAGGAAAAAGTGTTAAGGCAGCCAGAGAGAAAGGTCGGGTTACCCACAAAGGGAAGCCCATCAGACTAACAGTGGATCTCTTGGCAGAAACCTTTCAACCCAGAATTTCATATCCAGCCAAACTAAGCTTCATAAGTGAAGGAGAAATAAAATTATTTACAGACAAGCAAATGCTGAGAGACTTTGTCATCACCAGGCCTGCCTTACAAGAGCTCCTGAAGGAAGCACTAAACATGGAAAGGAACAACGGGTACCAGCCACTGTAAAAACATACCAAATTGTAAAGACCTTCAACATTATGAAGAAACTGCATCAACTAACGGGAAAAATAAACAGCTAACATAATGACAGGATCAAATTCACACATAGCAATATTAACCTTAAATGTAAATGGCTAAATGCTCCAACTAAAAGACACAGACTGGCAAATTGGATAGAGTCAAGACCCACGAGTGTGCTGTTTTCAGGAGACCCATCTCACGTGCAAAGACACATATAGGCTCAAAATAAAGGGATGGAAGAATATTTACCAAGCAAATGGAAAGGAAAAAAATAGCAAGAGTTGCAATCCTAGTCTCTGATAAAACAGACTTTAAACCAACAAAGATCAAAAAAGACAAAGAAGAGCATTACATAATGGTAAAGGGATCAATGCAACAAGAAGTGTTAACTGTCCTAAATATATATGCACCCAATACCAGAGCATCCAGATTCATAAAGAAAGTTCTTAGAGACCTACAAAGAGATTTAGACTCCCACATAATAATAGTGGGAGACTTTAACACCCCACTGTCAATATTAGATTAATGAGACAGAAAATTAGCAAGGATATTCAGGACATGAACTCAGCTCTGGACCAAGTGGATCTAATAGACATTTACAGAACTTTCCACCCCAAATCAATGGAATATACATTCTTCTCAGCACCACATCACACTTACTCTAAAATTGACCACATAACTGGAAGTAACACACTCCTCAGCAAATGCAAAATAATGGAAATCATAACAAACAGTCTCTCAGACCACAGTGCAATCAAATTAGAACTCAGGATGAAGAAATTCACTCAAAACCACACAACTACATAAAAACTGAACAACCTGCTCCTGAATGACTGCTGGGTAAATAACAAAATTAAGGCAGAAATAAGTAAGTTCTTTGAAACCAATGAGAACAAAGACACAACATACCATAATCTCTGGGACACAGCTAAAGCAGTGTTTAGAAGGAAATTCATAGCATTAAATGCCCACAGGAGAAAGCAGGAAAGATCTAAAACTGCCACCCTAACATCACAATTTAAAGAACTAGAGAAGCAAGAGCAAACACATTCAAAAGCTAGCAGAAGACAAGAAATAACTAAAATCAGAGCAGTACTGAAGGAGACAGGGACACAAAAAACCCTTCAAAAAATCAATTAATCCAGGAGCTGGTTTTTTGAAAAGATTAACAAAATGATAGACCACTAGCCAGACAAATAAGAAAGAGAGAAGAATCAAATAGACACAATAAAAACTGATAAAGGAGATATCACCACTGGCCCCAGAGAAATACAAACTACCTTTAGAGAATACTATAAACACCTCTACACAAATAATCTAGAAAATCTAGAAGAAATGGATAAATTCCTGGACACATACACCCTCCCAAGACTAAATCAGGAAGTACTTGAATCCCTGAATAGGCCAGTAAGAAGTTTTGAAGCTGAGGCAGTAATTAATAGCCTACCAACCAAAAAAAGCCCAGGACCAGACAGATTCACAGCCGAATTCTACCAGAGGTACAAAGAGGAGCTGGTACCATTCCTTCTGAAAATATTCCAAACAACAGAAAAAGAGGGAATCCTCCCTAACTCATTTTATGAGGCCAGCATCATCCTGATACCAAAACCTAGCAGAGACACAACAAAAAAAAAATTTCAGGCCAATATTCCTGATAAACATCAACACAAAAATCCTCAATAAAATATTGGCAAAGCAAACTCAGTAGCACATCAAAAAGGTTACTCACCATGATCAAGTCGGCTTTATCCCCGGGATGCAAGGCTGGTTCAACATATGCAAATCAATAAACATAATCCATCGCACAAACAGAACCAATGACAAAAAACACACGATTATCTCATTAGATGCAGAAAAGGCCTTTGGTAAAATTCAACACCCCTTCATGCTAAAAACCTCAATAAACCAGGTATCAATAGAACATATCTCAAAATAATAAGAGCTATTTATGACAAACCCACAGCCAATATCATACTGAATGGGCAAAAGCTGGAAGCATTCCCTTTGAAAACCAGCACAAGACAAGGATGCCCTCTCTCACCACTCCTATTCAACATAGCATTGGAAGTTCTGGCCAGGGAAATCAGGCAAGAGAAAGAAATAAAGGGTAATTAAATAGGAAGACAGGAAGTCAAATTGTCTCCGTTTGCAGATGACATGATTGTATATTTAGAAAACCCCATTGACTCAGCCCGAAATCTCCTTAAGCTAATAAGCAACTTCAGCAAAGTCTCAAGATACAAAATCAATATGCAAAAATCACAAGCATTCCTATATACCAATAATAGACAAACAGAGAGCCAAATCATGAGAGAACTCCCATTCATAATTGCTAAAAGAGAGTAAAATATCTAGGAATACAACTTACAAGGGATGTAAAGGACCTCTTCAAGGAGAACTACAAGCCACTGCTCAAGGAAATAAGAGAGGATACAAACAAATGGAAAAACATTCCATGCTCATGGATAGAAGAATCAATATAGTGAAAATGGCTATACTGCCCAAAGTAGTTTATAGATTCAATACTATCCCCATCAAGTTACCATTGACTTTCTTCATAAAATTAGAAAAAACTACTTTAAATTTCATATGGAACAAAAAAAGAGCCTGTGTAGCCAAGACAATCCTAAGCAAAAAGAACAAAGCTAGAGATCATGCTACCTGACTTCAAACTATACTACAAGGCTACAGTAACCAAAACAGCTTGGTACTGTACCAAAACAGATATATAGACCAATGGAACAGAACAGAGGCCTCAGAAATAATGCCACACATCTACAACCATCTGATCTTTGACAAACCTGACAAAAACAGGCAATGGGGAAAGGATTCCTTATTTCTTAAATGGTGTTGGGAAAACTAGCTAGCCATATTCAGAAAACTGAAACTGGACCCCTTCCTTAGACCTTTTACAAAAATTAACTCAAGATGGATTAAAGACTTAAAACTATAAAAACCCTAGAAGAAAATCTAGGCAATAACATTCAGGACATATGCATGGCAAACACTTCATGACTAAAACACCAGAATCAATGGCAACAAAAGTCAAAATTGACAAATGGGATTTAATTAAACTAAAGAGCTTCTGCACAGCAAAAGAAACTACCATCAGAGTGAACAGGAAACCTATAGAATGCGAGAAAATTTTTGCAATCTATCCATCTGACAAAGGGCTAATATCCAGAATCTATAAAGAACTTAAACAAATTTACAAGAGACAAACAAACAACGTCATCAAAAATTGAACAAAGGATGTGAACAGACACTTCTCAAAAGAAGACATTTATGCGGCCAACAAACATGTGAAAAAAAGCTCATCATCACTGGTCATTAGAGAAATGCAGATCAAAATCACAATGAGATACCATCTCATGCCAGTTGGAATGGTGATCATTAAAAAGTCAGGAAGCAACAGATGCTGGAGAGGATGTGGAGAAATAGGAGCGCTTTTACACTATTCGTAGGAGGGTAAATTAGTTCAACCATTGTGGAAGACAGTGTGGCAATTCCTCAAAGATCTAGAACCAGAAATACCATTTGACCCAGCAATCCCATTACTAGGTACATACCCAAAGATTTATAAATAATTCTATTATAAAGACACATGCACACATATGTTTATTGCAGCACTGTTCACAATAGCAAAGACTTGGAACCATCCCACATGCCCATCAATGACAGACTGGATAAAGAAATTGTGGCACACATACACCATGGAATACTGTGCAGCCATAAAAAAGGATGAGTTCCTGTCCTTTGCAGGGACATGAATGAAGCGGACAACCATCATTCTCAGCAAACTAACACGGGAACAGGAAACCAAACACCGCATGTTCTCACTCATAAGTGGGAGTTGAACAATGAGAACACATGGACACAGGGAGGGGAATATCACACACCAGCGCCTGTTGGGGAGGTGGGGGCCTAGGGGAGGGATAGCATTAGGAGAAATACCTAATGTAGATGACAGGTTGATGGGTGCAGCAAACCACCACGGCACGTGTATACTTATATAACAAACCTGCACATTCTGCACGTGTATTCCAGAACTTAGGGTATAATAACAATAAAAAATATCTTTGGAATTATAATTATGAACAAATGAGCTGGGTACTATTACTCATGCCTGGATCCCAGCACTTTGGGAGGGCAAGGCGGGAGAATCACTTGAAGCCAGGAGTTCAAGACTAGCCTGGGCAACATAGAGAGACCCTTTCTCTACAAAAAGAAATTAAAAATTAGTTGGACATGGTGGCGCATGCCTATAATTCCAGATACTTGGTACGCTGAGGCTGGAGCTTTGCTTGAACTCAGAAGTTTGAGGCTATAGTGAGTTGTGATCGCACCACTGCACTCCAGCCTAGGTGACAAAGCGAGACCTTGCCTCAGAAAAGAACAGATGGGGCATGTACCCAGGTATTTTTGCTTCAGATATGACAATAATTTTCTGGCCAGGATAAAGAAAATCACTCAGCTGTTTGTACTTCAATAGAAATCTAGCTAAAAAGATCATCATGCTTTTTTAAAAAGAAGCAAAAAGCAAAAGAAAAAGCATTTTCCTGTGTGGAAGTTGCCATCATGTCATAGTACCTGGTTTAATCTTCACAACAACTCTGGTGCAGGTTGTAGAATAGTCACCCTCATTCAAGATACAAAAATGGAGTCTTAGGAAGGTGACTTGCTCACACAGCCTGTAAATGGACGAAAGAGGATTCACATGCGGTTACCATATATATTAACACAGCCGCATGCCAAGGGAAACAAGATCCATTCCAGAGTTTTTGTAATCTAATTAAATCAAGGTCATTAGGAAATACAAAATTCTTCTATGAACCTAGCTCTAAGACAGCCATTTGGATCTTCTGGTGTGAAAGATATCAAACCCCATACAGGCAATGACAGAAGGCCATTTCTTACACCTAACCACGACGAAAACTAGGCTGCAATGGTGAATCCATCTTAGATCAGGGCAGGTGTTCACGTAGGGAATAAAACCATAAATTCAATATGTAGCTTTCCTGTGATTTGAGTTGAACTGGGGGTAGAACTTTAGGGGATGTACTCAGCATTTTCATATTTATTTCTGCATCCAAAGAAAGGCCTGGATATTCGTGTATCCTTTGGTGCTGGGTAAAAGGCATTGTTGTGTCTTTTATCATGGCAAGTTTTTCTTGCTTTACTGAACCTCAGTTTCCTCATTTATAAAATTAAACTGATCACCTAATGGATAGTGTTTATCTTGCTGTCTTTAATATACTGTAATTCTTATCACAACAAAGAGGTATGTGTGTTTATATTTAAAAGTCAGAATATTAATGAACAGGCCAGTGCATTTGTTAAAACTGCCCCAGCACATTGATTTTAGGAATCTCTGCATTATTGATCTGATAGGATGAAATGCTATCGGGATCCATTTAAACCAAGGGCTTTTATTTTCAGCTTTCATTTCCCCTCAGTTCTCTCAAGAACAGAAGCAAGGGGAATCTCTGTCTACATGGGCTAGTGTGCTTCCCCTTGGGCCCTTTCAGACTGTGGAGTTCATATGGCATTCTGTTTGCTGCAGGTCCTGCAGATTAACATAGAACTTTTAGCTTCAAAAGTGAACTTTGCAATCATTAGACACTATATATGTGTTTGAAAAATGTGCACATAGATCAAGATTGGATCTGATGATTTCGATATGGTTAAATTTTCCCTTTTATCCCATTCTTACCGCTATATCCATTATTTCTGAAATGTTCCATATTCCTATTGTTGTGTATCAAACCACCCCAAATTTAGTAGCATAAAATTATAACCATTCTATTATGCTTATGATTCATGGGGCCAGGTATGTGTCCAGGGTCAGTGGGAATGACTTGTCTGTACTCCACAGTCTGAGAACTCAGCTGGGAGGACTCTGACAGCTGATGGGGAGCAGGGGTAACTACAGCAGTTGAGGGCTGAAACAGCTGGAGCTGGAAGATCCACTTCCAGATGGCTGGACTCTGATGGGACTGTTAGCCAGAGTGCTTACTAGTGGCTTCTCCAGCATGGAAGCCTTAGGGTAGTCGAGGGCTCTTTACCTGGTGGCTCTGTTTCAGCAAACAAGGCACAAGCTGCATGTTCTTTTATTACTGAACCTTGGACATTATGCAGTGCCACTTCTGATAGATTCTAATGATCAAAGCAGTCACAATCCTGACCAGATGCAAGTGGAGGGCACAGACACTGCCTCAAGGGGAACAGTGTCAGAGAATTTTTAGCAGTTTTTAAAAACTGCTGCACAAAGAAAGCTGAATTTATACAATAATTTTCTATTATCAGGGTTAAAGATAGCTGGAGTAATAACATTTATTAAGCACCTACTATGTGCTAATCAATTTTATAAGGGATATCCTATTATTATCTCCATCTCACTGAAGAGGAAAATGAGGTGTAGAGAGGTTAAGGAACTGGTCATATCCTAATGAACATGAGAATGGAGATTTGAACCAAGGCTGTCTGACTACAGCATGTAGGAGCTTAGCCACTGGCCTATAGAATTTCCCCTCAGCTAACTAGAGTAAGGCCTTTTAAGAACTGTTAAACAAACATTTTAAAGCTATAGGCACTCACCAAATATTAAGAAATGTTTTGAATAAAATTGTTACTAAAATTGATTTGGTGGTCTTGAACCCATGGTAATTGACAAAAATGTCTCACCTTTATATACATAGACACCTGTACATTGGCAGAGTATTTTCCTAACAGGATTGGGCAAGCTTGAACTGGCAGAGCTGGAACCCTCCCCACGAAGAATGAGGTGAGTCACTAGGCCTGAGGGTTACTGGATTGTGACTGTTGGGAAATCAGACATTCATCCTTGGCTCTCTTCTTTTTTTTTTTCTTTAAGAGAGACAGGGTCTCACAGTCTCACTCTGTCACCCAGCCTGGAGTGCAGTGGTGTGATCATAGCCCACTGCAGCCTCCAACTGCTGGGCTCAAGCAATCCTCTGGCTTTGGCCGGAGAGTAGCTAGGACAACAAGCACACACCACCACATCTGGCTAATTTTTATAAAATTTTGTAGAGACAGGATCTTGCTGCGTTGCCCAGGCTGGTCTTGAAATCTTGGCCCCAAGAGGTCATCCTGACCCGGCCTCCTGAAGTGCTGGGATTACAGATGTGAGCCACTGTGCCTGCCCCAGCCTGTCCTTGACTGTTAGTTGGATATCATTCCATAGTTTAGAAATGTTTTTTCATCCACAATTTGGCTGTTTTCAAGACATATTCTAATGTAAAGTTGTTTCACCTTTCAGGACGATTAGAAAGTAGATAGCTAAAACATAAAAATACAAAGTTCTCATTTCCTGAAGTCAATTTTCACACATCAGACCAAGTTATCTGGTGGGCTCATGTGCTACAAAAAATATAAAATTACAAAGAGATGCACTTCTGTGATGAATTAAAAACCTGTGTCCTGCAGGAGCCCTGCTTTTTACTAAAATACCTCAGCATGCAGCTGAGAGTATAACTCTTGGGATACTAGCCATGAAGTGTTAATGGCTTGGAGAGGAGGGGCCAACCCCAGAGCTCTGTGGCTTTAGAATCAATTTGGGTACTGAAATGTCATCCCTGCCAGCCCTGTTTCCAGTTTGCCTTATACGTGGGGACTGGTGAAGACAGGAAATGGGATTTCCCCTGTCTTCCCACTCCCATCCACCCACCAGCAGCTCTCCAAGCTGAAAATGGCTGTTATGGCTGCTCTGTCCTTACACAGCAACCACCACAGGCTACATCAGGGTTGTTCCTGCTGCATGGCTGCCCTCTCAGGAATGGGTCTATAATGGGCCACACAGTCCTGCAATGTCCTATGCTTCCCAGAGCATCTTCCCCTCCTGCCCAGACCCAATTTTGAGAGATTTTCCTGTCCATGGTGAGAAAGCTCCTTCAGCCAATCTCAGCATTCAAATGTAGACAAGGTGTTTGTACTTTACTTCTCCTCCCACAAAATAATATAGGATTGTGGGACATCATTTTCCAAAAGTTGAGCTAAGAGACCACCTGAGCAATTTAATCAAAGGTTTCAATTCAAAGCATTTCTCACTAACATGAAATCCAAATCCACAATGATCCCTTAAACCTCCCATCCAGCCAAAGTGAAGTCATTCTTTCCCAGGCACTTCCCAAAGAGCTGCATCAGTCTTTTATTTCCATCGATTCGTTCATTCAACAAATATTTGTTAAGTGCTGACTGTGTGCCAGGCACTCTGCTTGGTACTCAAGATGCAACACCAAATGAGGCAGACAGCTTCCCTGTCCTCACAGAACTTCCATTCTAGCTTCAAGAAAGGACACAGTGCAAATACTTAAACCATTCAATCATGCATGCAAGTGTGAGTTCATGCCAGTTGGTATTAATTGTGTTAAGTCTTCTGGTTGGGAGTTATAGACAACTCTGGAAAACTTCATGAAAGAACTGAATTCATGGGAGAGACTGGAGAAGTCTAACAGGATCCAAGGAAGAGATAAACAAGTGCAGGAACAAAATTAGCTCTACCTCCTTGGCAACAGTTTGTGAATCTTCCTTCTATTGTGTTTCATTAGTGTGACTTAGTTATCAACAACTATAATTATTTCAGTTAAAAAGGGAATGTCATTGGTCCACCCTGCATTTAGCGTCTGCCTTTGGACTAACTGGACTGAGCTAGGGATGTTGGTGTTAGAGGACAGACATAGCTGTTGAGGGCCACCCCTGAGCAACAAGTGAAGGCCCCAGAAAAGAGATCAGGCAGTTTCTGCAAATTATCTATATAACAGAGGTAGGAATTGTCCCAAGAGCATCTGACTTAGTTTTGGGAAGGGGATGGATCAAAGAAAGTTTCACTGTGGATGAGAAATATAATCCCATTACCTGAAGGATGAAGGAGTTAGCTAAGTCAAAATGAAAAACAAAAACATGGGAAGGAGAGAGAGTGGGACATCATGACACAGAGAAATGGCATCTGCAAAAACTCAGAGGCAAGAAGAAATAAGACATATCTGAGGACTGGTGAGAAGGCTGGATTACAGCTGACAGGGCATTTTCACTCTGGTGGATTGGAGGCCTTATCTCAAGCCCTACATCCTTTTTATCAGCTTTCTTGGGAAGTCAATGGGACTCCCGGTGGCCAGCAAGGAGTTTCTGGGCAGGGCATCCAGAGAAGGCTCTTCTCTAGAGTTAGTAATAATGCTAGTTGACACCTCTGATTTATGGTTGTTTTTGCCTTCCAGAAATACTCATCTTTTTTGCAGAAACATATTGGCTTTTCTTTTTGAAAAGAAAAAAGTTGATTAAAATTCATTTCACCCACTTTCTCTAGATTTCATAGATATGCCACCTGATCTTTGTATCTATAAAACAGACCTATATAAATTCTAACTGAATTTTAAATAGTTTTTAAAGCAGGTCTTGAATTTTAAGATTCTATAAATTATTTTTCTATTAACCTAAGGCCAGAAATTGAGCTGTTTTGTTCTTCTGGAGAAACAGTTAAAAGCTGCACAAGATGAGATTTCGACCCAGATTTATTAACACTTTATGAAATAATTCTAAATAATATCGTGATAACTTGTAGTGATTTGAGCTGAGAAAATGTGGAGGTCTGTGGTGGGTTAAAGACGGCTGCAAATTCCTTGCCATTCCTCTCAACAAGATACGGGGTTTATTTCCCCGTCCCTTGCATCTGGGTTGGTCTTTGAGTACTAGTAGAATGAGGAAAGAGTGATACCGTGCTGGCTCCAGGCCTAAGACTTCAAACGTCTGGCAGCTGCCATGTTTGTGCTCTGCCAGCTGCCATGCTATCGAGCAGCTTCAGTAGACTAAGGAACCATAAGAAGGCATGGAAAGGTTCTGGAGGTTGAAGCACCATCTTGTGAGTACCAGCGCCAGCCAAGCTCCCCACTGAGTGCAGTTCCTGAGTGATCTCAGCTACGCCCTGTGGAGCAGAACTACCCAGCTGAGCCAAGTCAACTCGCAGAATTGTAAGACATAATAAATTTTTGTTGTTTTAAGCTATTCAGTTTTGGGATGGTTTGTTATACAGCAATAGATACTGAAGCAGGTTCCGTGTGGATTTCTTTTCCATTTCTTTAGGAGAAAGTGGATTTCTTGGTCTTTTGCTTATTTGTTTATTTTGGTTCTTAGTATTTTTTGTTTTACTAATACTTTAAAAACTGTTTTACTAACAATTTATACCAAAAACCAATAGCAAAATAATGAATCTTTCTTACTTTTCAGTCACCCAGTTTCACTCCCAGATGCAATCACTTTTGGTAGTTTCTTAGGTATTTACGTAGAAGCACAAACATATGTATTGTCTTTTTTTCATTCCTTTCTTTTTACGTCCAGATGGAAAGTTACTTTACATGTGGTTTTATACCTCCCTCTCATCATTTACCAATGTATTGTGGAAATAGTTAATGCCAATACTCAACACCCTGAAAGCTGCCTCATTTTTTAATGATTATATAATATTCTATCACATGATATAATATAATTTATCTAACCAGTCTCCTATTCATTGGCATTTGCTTCTAATCATTTATTAAAAATAAAGCTGCAATAAATATCCTGTAACTATATCATTTTGCATACGTGCATGTACATGCATATATTCCTAGAAATGAAATTGTTAAGCCAAAAGGTATATACATTTTACATTTGATAGTTGATACCAAATTAACCTCCATATAAGTGGTATCAAATTATACTCTTACCAGCAAAAGGTGAGAATTGTCCATTATCTCTACACATTGAATAACACATCTAGATCAAATTCTTCTATTGTTTGTTTTAGTTCTATGGTTGATTAGCTAAGATTTTCTGATAATTACAATTTTACCTCTTTTTCCTTTGCTGTTTTGTATTTTATTTCTTTCTCTTGTCTAATTATAGTGGCTCGTACTTTCAGAATAATATTAAATAATACTGGAACTGTCCTTTTTTTTGTTTTGTTTTGTTTTTTGAGACAGGGTCTTGCACTGTCACCCAGGCTAGAATACAGTGGAACTATCATGGCTCACTGCAGCCTGACCTCCCAGGCTCAAGCAATTCTCCCACCTCAGCCTCTTGAGTAGCTGGGCTATAGGCATGTGCTACCATTTCTGGCTAATTTTTTTTTTTTTTTTAATAGATGTGGGGCCTCGCCATGTTGCCCAGGCTGGTCTCGAACTCCTGGGCTCAAGCCATCCTCCTGCCACGATCTCCCAGAGTGTTGGAAATAGATTACAGGCATGAGCCACTGCACCTGACAAACTGTCCTATTCTTCCTTGAATGAGAGCACTTCTACTGTTTTCCCATTAAGAATAAACCTGAGAAAAAGAATAAAGCTGACATTTGAGATGAGACATTTATTTTATCATTTTAAAGAAACAGTGTCCATCTATTCCAATCTTTGAGAGTTGTTATCAAGAAAAGATGTTACATTTTATCAAATTTCAACATTTGTGGAATAGTCATATGAGTTTTGTCTCCTTCAATCCATGAATATGGTGAATTACATTAATAGGTTTCCTGACGCTGGAGTATACTTAGAATCTTAGAGTAATCCTTGTATACTTGGCCATGGTATATTAATCTTGATATTTTTCTGGTTCCTTGTTGCTCCAATTTTTATTTAGGATCTCTCTCTCTCTATCTATCATCTTCTCTATCTATCTATCAAGACAGAGTCTCTCTCTGTCACCCAGGCTGGAGTGCAATGGTGTGATCTCGGCTCACTACAACCTTGCCTCCTGGGTTCAAGTGATTCTCGTGCCTCAGCCTCCCAAGTGTCTGGGACCACAGGCATGTGCCAACATGCATGGCTAATTTTTGTATTTTTTGTAGAGATGGGATTTCACCATGTTGGCCAGGCTGGTTTCAAACTCCCGGCCTTAAGTGATCTGCCCACTTTGGCCTCCCAAAGTGCTGGAATTACAGGCATGAGCCACCACACCTGGCCTGCATTTTAATTTATAAATGAAATTGGTCAGTGGTTTTAAAGGATACTTGACAGGAAGCATTCTGTCAGACACAAAAGTAATAATAGTGTGAGTGGTTAAATCACCAAATGAGAAATTCTAGACAACAGAGAGAATGCTAAGGAGAAGGGAGGAGGCCACCTCTCCTATGAAAGAGAGTCTGGGGGAGACAATCCAGGAGATCCTGAGGCAGCAGGGAGGAAAAGCCAAAGGGACTCATATCAGACAATTGGGTCCCTGTCAACTGGAGCTAAAGATCTTATGCAGAGGAAGGGCAAAGTCAATGCTTGGAATACTGACCCATCACCCATTAGTGAAATATTGAATTGCATGTGTAAAAAATAGGCAGACTAAGTATCAAAATATCTTAAATCACAAATGGTAATTCACTGCAATTGTTCCAGTGACTGAAAGATAAAAATAATGAATTTTCTATAGAAAACATGTAATAGAGAAAGTAAAAGCAGATTTGACCTCCTGGGTTCAACTCCTAGCCCATACGTTACTCATCCCGGCGAATTGCCTGTTCATTCCTTCTCTGGTGGAATGAATTCTTCAGCACAGTGTCTGCAATGGAGGAGGGACACATTTCTGCAACAAGGGAGATGGCTCTTCTCGGGACTAGAGCTCCCCTTCATTCAGGCAGTGGGCAGTGTCTGGGCAAACAGGCAAGTACACATCCCAGGTTTGGTAGAAGTGGCCATCTGGAAGCCCTTCTCCTTTCCATGACCCTGAAAAGTCTGTTTTATGTTCTCTCACTGAGGAAGGGAGCTGAAGCTGGAAATCATTAAATGTTCTCAAGTGTCCTGAATGTCTGCAACCCTGAGGATGAATCGCTCTGACTTATTTGTTTAAACGTCTGATTTTAGCAATGATATCACCAGAAGCTATTAAGCTTAATATGAGGTGAGATAATTTACAGAGCTTATTAATACATGTGACACTGCCCATACTCTTCTCCTGCAGCTCATTAGCTGGATGACTTTGGACAAGTTTATTCAGTGACGCCGAGCCTCAGTTTTCTCATCTGTAGAATAGCTATTATAAAAATAGCTTTCCTGATTACCTCACTGGGGTGTTGTGTAAGGATCAAATGAGATAATAAATGTGTACAGCACTTTGAAAGCAAACATAATGTATATTGCATAAATCACTTGTGAAAAACATCTATGCTTACTATAACAACTCATCCCAATTCTGGGGCAAACTGGTGGGAGAATTTTACTCTTTTTCTTTTACCAAAGCACAAATGAAGAAAGGATGTCCATTCTTCTATACTTTTAAGAGGTGCCTTGTTGACTCTAATGAGATGGGTTGAGTCGCTGAGCCTCTGATACCCTTTTCTGACACATTTTCCACTCACTCTGCTAGTATACCAGCTAGCCATCACCTAGATTACAAACACAATCAGAGGGGGAAGGATCACTGGCCTATATAGGAGGATTCTGCCTGAAATAGGGTTAAGAGGCTAACCACTGGCATAGGAAAAAAAAACTTTGGCTTGAGTAAATGAGAAACAGAACATTTGCCACAAATAACTATTATAAGCCTAATGACTGCAGAATGCTCTCATCAAAAGAATCAGACTGTGTGGATTCAAATCCCAGCTCTGCCACTTGCCAGCTGAGGGATTTTAGGCAAGTTACTAACTTCTCTGTGCTTGTTTCCTTACTTGTACAATGAGTAGTATAATGGTACCTCCTTCGTAGAGTCATTATGAGGATTAAATAGGTTAATATTTAGAGAGCTCTTTGAACAGTGCCTGGTGCATGCAAGTGCTACATAAAGATTTATTATGTAATCTGGCAGATAGTATTTAGTATGTCAGACTCTGGAATTAAACCTCAATGTTTGTTTGCTAATTAGAGAAGGTGCATGCCATTGATGACACATTGAATACAACATTTAAAGAGTCTATGAGTTTACAGACCTAAATGTAAGTATTTTCAGAGACATTTTCTGCATTTAGCATTAAACTCCCCCACAAACACATTACAAATACTTTCTTTAGACAACATCAAACCAGGTTTGAGGTCTCTGATTTCAGATCGGGTAATCCATTTAACCTCTTCACGCCTCAGCTGCTCTCTCTGTAGAAATGCAATAAAAAAAGCTTGCTTCACAAGGGTGTCATGAAGATGAACATGAGATAACGTTTGTAAAACTCTAGTGCTTGCCAGGAGAAGCGCCACCTAAATGCAGATTGTAATTATTAACATTGTCTCATATCCTACTGGAGACCAGTTTGAATGCCATTATCTTATAAAATGACTAAAGCCAATCTTAGAAATTACAATGTTGGGGGGCTTGGATAGTTAGGAACATAGTGGCAGACAGCTTCCTGCATAAAAGCAGTTGAGAAGGCGCCACCAGACTCTGCTGTGTTAAAACTCACTTGTGACACTACCTAGAGTCCCCTAGGGTAGAGTCTGAGAGATCTTAGGCACTTTGCAAATACGGCTCCCTAAGGCTTACCCTCTGTGACTCACTAGCATTACCAAGTCCGTAGAACTCTGGAGCGGGAAGATTTGGAGCGTTTCCACACTTGATCTTAGCCAAAAGGCCGAGAAGCGATAGATTTGGAGCGTTTCCTACTTGAAGTTCATTAGCTGCATTGACTTTCAAAGCTCTTTAGAGGAGTTTAAAATGTTGGGGAACTCTGTGACTTTAATTCTCTCTTGCCTGTTCTAGGTTTACATGGGATAGGCAGTAGCTGACAAATGTTCAATAAGTAAATTAGTACATTGAAAGAGGCAGAAAATTTTTCCATGAAGTTTTACTATTTCTAGTGGGGCATAATATACCAAAAGGGGAGAATAAAAATATTGGTGATAAGCAAGGTGACTTTAGGTGGCACACAGACGCGTATTCTATACACACACATACATACACACACATATATGTATGTATTTACACACATATATTTACACACACGTGTGTATGTGTGTAAATTACACACACATATGTGTGTGTGTATAAGTGTATGAAAGTTAAATATAGGACATGAAACCTGTGGATTTATGGATATTATTGCTTAGGACAAAGATAAAATTGGTAGTTGAGGGCCGGGACTCATGCCTCCTAGCACTTTGGGAGTCCAAGGCAGGCAGAACACCTGAGATCTAGAGTTCAAGACCAGCCTGGCCAACAAGGTGAAACCCCATCTCTACTAAAAATACAAAAAAATAGCCTGGTGTTGTGGTGCACCATGTTGTGGTGCACCTCCCAGCTACTTGGGAGGCTGAGGCAGGACAATTGCTTGAGCCTGGGAGGCGGGTTGCAGTGAGCTGAGATCGTGCCACTGCGCTCCAGCCTGGGCAACAGAACAAGACTATCTCAATTAGACAAAAAAAAAAAAAATCGTAGTTGAGGCTGGGTGCAGTGGCTCACGCCTGTAATCCCAGCACTTTGGAAGGATGAGGAGGCCTAAAAAAAAATTAAAAAATAAAAAAGAGTATCACCGAGGTCAGGAGTTTGAGACCAACCTGGCCAACATGACGAAACCCCGTCGCTATTAAAAATTAAAAAATTAGCCGGACATGGTGGCACCCACCTGTAATCCCAGCTACTTGGGTGGCTGAGGCAGGAGGATCGCTTGAACCCAGGAAACAGAGGTTGCAGTGAGCTGAGATTGCACCACTGCACTCCAGCCTGGGCAAATAAGACTCTGTCTCAAAAAACAAACAAACAAGCAAACAAAAAAACAGTAACAACAAAAAGACAAAATTGGTAGTTGAAAAAGATGGCTGATAGTGAGGAAAAGAATGTATTTGACTTAAATAAAAAGTAATTAATAGTAATAGAAAATAATGCCGTTTTTAAAGCAAAAATCTCAACTAAAGTTAAGGAAACACTATGTTAGAAGAAAGATGAAAGCCTCCGTTCCTTGTTTTAAAATTTCTGAGTGTGGGATTTAGCTCCCAGGGCAGAATTTAGAGAACAATGATTTCTTCCATCTGGATTGATCACTACTGTTTGTAAAGCACTTTTACATGCTTTCACTTATTTTCAGGTCAGACATAATTGTTTCCGTTTAATACATGAGGAAACAGACTCGGTGTCCTTGAAAAGTTGCGCAATAGCAAGCTGGCAACTGAATAAAAATCTGCATATGTTGTAATACCGTTTAGGGAAAAGAATCATATGCTTAGTGATTTTTACAGAGTAGAGAGCTATTTACTGAAACCAGCAGTCCTTTATTTAACTCCTTGGAAACCCACATTTCTAATGGTGGTCCTGTTTATCCAGAGCCTTTCATCTGCCTTATGCTGAGTGTTGTGCTGAATATTGAGGCCTCAGTGGGGATCATCTGGTCTGTTCTTTCAAGGCCCAAAATTTGGACAGAAGTAACACACTGCTAGCTCAGTTAGACCCCCAGTCATGTGTTGCTTGAATAGTAGGGTGTTAAAATTGTTTAAAAATCTCTTGTTAGAAGCTAGGCACAGTGGCTCGTGCCTGTGATCCCAGCATTTTGGGAGGCCAGGCCAGGAGGATTGCTTGAACCCAGGAGTTTAAGACAGTCTGGGCAACATAGCAAGACCCTGTGTCCACACAAAATAAAATAAAAAATGAGCTGGGTGTGGTTGTACGCACCTGTAGTTCTAGCTACTCAGGAGGCTGAAGTGGGAGGATTGATTGAGCTCAGGAGTTTGAAGCTGTAGTGAGCTATGATTGTGCCACTGAATTCCAGCCTGGGTGGAGATCTCAAAAAAATGTTAATATTCAAGAATCTGGAGATTTTGTTTAAAGATCTGGTGCCTAGCTTCACTTAAAACCCTCTAAATATCAGGCAAGACCAGGTCTGAATTCCTGTTTATTTAGCCTTTGGCTGAAGCTGTGTGCTCTCTAGTCTGACATAGCCCTTCACTGGACTCACTTCTCCTTCACTCACTTACCCTGCAGAGCCCAGGTGCAGAAAGTAAAGCAGACAGGGTAGCAACTCTTATAAACCAGCTCTTCCTGGGGAATAAAATGAACACAGTGGACATTAGCCTAAAGTGTGAAAACCCAAGCTGGGGGAACTCAGCCATAGTTTATCATGTTGCCTAAGAAATATTTTTACACATTTGGCTGTTAACAGAATTCTTGCACATTATTTGCTCTTTGTACCAAAACTTTCAAAAATAGACTAAGCAAAAATTATTATCCGTGTTTTACCGATTAGGATATTGGATATCCAAAACTGAAAGAGGTTGCTTGGAGCAGAGCCTGAGACAGGGATTGGGTGTGTGTGATTTACTGAGAAAGTGCTCCACAGGAAAATCCTGGCAAGGAGAGAGTGAAGCCAGAGAGGGAAGGGGAAGGATGTGGTCTCATGGAAATGCCATTCTTGGCCTGGATCATGGGGGAGGGCTCTGAAATATTGACCACACCACAGAATTGCTTCCTCTTGAGGCCAAGGTGCTGGTCTTCTATGCTCTTATCCACCCGTCACTGGCTGTGGCCTTCTCCGACTAACTTCCTGGGTGAGGTGGCTCCCCTATTAGTACAGGGCAATTTCCTCAGAAGTAGAGGAATTTGCGGGCCTTCAGGAGCCAACACCCAAAGCAGATGCAGCAGAGTCACTAGCTCAGTAAATGGGATCTAGGAGGGGCCATCACAGCAGCATCTACCATTTTCCTAATATCACACACACAGTTACTCACAGTGAGATCCAAATAACAGCACTCTCTGTTGCAGTGTAGTGCACACACACACACACATACACACACCGTACACACTGTGTTTCAGGAGGTGGCAATTGCAGAAAATACACAAGTGTTTCTTCCCACAACAGCAAATTCTCAGGATACATTTTGAGAATTTGCAAGGAAATGGTCCCACCTTTATAAAACTGAATTTCACAGCTAATTCTGTGCAAACTCTGAAAATAATTAAAAATTAGTCTAGGCCGGGCATGGTGGCTCACGCCTGTAATCCCAGCACTTTGGGAATCTGAGGCAGGCGGATCACCTGAGGTCAGGAGTTAGAGATCAGCCTGGCCAACATGGCAAAATCCAGTCTCTACTAAAAACACAAAAATTAGTTGGGTGTGGTGGCAGGAGCCTGTAGTTCCAGTTACCCAGGAGGCTGAGGCAGGAGAATTGCTTGAACCCAGGAGATGGAAGTTGCAGTGAGCCAAGATGGTGCCACTGCACTCCAGCCTGGGTGACAGAGCGTGACTCTGTTACAAAAAAAAAAAAAAAATTAAACTCTAAGATTTTATAGAGTAATAGACAGATAAAATAAAAGTATACATATAGATACACATAATATACATACACACATACGGAACATATGTATATAGATATAAATGTATGGATGTAAACATAGATGTAAGATGTGATTGTTAATGTTCGGGAACAATCTCTTGCCCCAGAACATGGAAAAGCTTTGTGTTTAAAGAGTTTAGAAAATAGCTGGGTGTGGTGGCTTATGCCTGTAATCCCAGCACTTTGGGAGGCCAAGGTAGGTGGATCACGAGGTCAGGAGATAGAGACCATCCTGGCTAACACGGTGAAACCCCGTCTCTACTAAAAATACAAAAAATTAGCTGGGCTTGGTGGTGGGCGCCTGTAGTCCCAGCTACTCGGGAGGCTGAGGCAGGATAATGGCGTGAACCCAGGAGACGGAGCTTGCAGTGAGCCGAGATTGCGCCACTGCATTCCAGCTTGGGGGACACAGCGAGACTCCATCTCAAAGGAAAAAAAAAAGAATTAGAAAACAAACTCTTCTTTCACAGAGCCTACCCCCTTGGGCTTTGTCATAAGAAGAAAAAAAAATGTCCGAGAAATATCAGGTTGTAGGTCTGGCATATTCCTACTTTGTTCTGAAACAATTTGAACTCAAGCGCATTTCATCAGCTATAGAAGTATACATTTTGCTAAGTGTGGATAGAAAAGAAAAAATGGGAAAGGACTCTAATGTTGTATGAAATAGGGTTAGATTTTAAACCTTTAAAAATTTTTAGATACAGATTTTACAGATTTCTCATTGAAGGATACTAAGCAGGTTGATATCCCTCATGATAGGAGACAGTCAATATTATTAGCAATTGTGGCAAATTAGGAAAAAATAATCAATATTAGCAACTGTGGCAAATTAGAGAAAAAATAAACGGGCAAAAGCCCAAGGTAAAATACAGTTTATTTTATTTTATTTTCCTTGATTTCTTTCCATAACACCTTCAAAATACCATTCCAGAGCGATTATCATAACTGAATATTTTACATAATGGAAAGCACAGGCACTTCAGATCTTCTTCTGCATGACAAATGTTTAATTAGAAAAATAATAAGATGGAAATGAAATTGGTATTTACTATGACTGGAACAGAGAATTGTCCTGGAGAAAAAAATCGAGTTTCAATTCACCAAAGGCAAAAAAGAAGAGGGGGGAAAAAAGCAGACAAGAAAAAAAAAGAATCATAAATGATTGCTGGAAACAAATCAGAGACAAAAGTATATGTCTTGAGCCCATAATTTGGGTGGAATCTCTCTCTGCCTGTCTCTCTTTCTCACACATACACACACACACCCCAAATCCCAACACATTAAAAAAGGAAGAATGTGATATGTGATATTAAAGTTCTTAAGTTGAAAAAGACCTTTTTAATTGTTTCTGGGGGAAAAAAAGCCAGGCCCTCTAAACGTTGCATTTCCATCAGATTAGATAAAGTATATACCAAATTATTATATGGTCCAATTCTGCACTGCATTAACAACCTAATTATAACTGTGAAATAATTCAGTGCAGATCCATATGCTAAAATATGGTAATTGTATGCTTTTTGAAGAACTAGTTGTGTTTTCCAGTATTTTTCGGAGACCTCGTGGTGATCTGTTGCCTTTGGTCAGTGATTTAGAGGCCATAAGCCTCCTCCTCATCAGAGAATACGAAAGCTACAGTCATTCCCTGCCTTTTCATTTATTTGCAGATTTTTGTTTCTTTAACAGGAACACATCTTGTCATAGAAAAGGTGGATAGGGTTCCACACGTGTTTAATCCCTGAATCTTTTGCCCATTTCAGTCCTGCTCTTCTGGATGCTGGGTACTGAGTTGGGCTTCTGGCTACCCAACATGCAGCAAATGCCAAGGAGCATTGGATTAAAGGATGGTGTTGGGTTCTCACAAGCTGGAGTCCTTGGGAGGGCACAGCTGTCTTTAGACATTCCAAACCTGGGGCTTTGCGGTAGATCTAGAGGCGTGTGGTAGTTCTAGGTGCAGGAAAGGGAACCAATGGGAAAGGAGGGGTTATAGCAAGGTCATCAGCCTGAATTCTCATCCCTCTGCAACTCCTTCCCCCAACTCACTTGCAGTGCTGCCTTTGATGGTCAGGCAGCAAATCAAATTTCAAATTTTGTATTTGAAAATACAAAATTTGCCAAGAGCTCCTGCTCTGGGGTCAGACTGCCTGTTTGAATATGCCTCCACCACTTATTGACTATGTAACTTTCAGCAAGTTATTTAATCTCTCTAAACCCCAATTTCCTCATCTGTAAAATGTGGCTATTAATAGTATCTACTTTATAGTTTGTTGTAAAGATTCAATGAGAAGATGAATGCAGGGGCTTGTACAGGCCCTGGCACTGGAGAGTATTCAATTTATATTCATTTATTTATTTTCTTATCATTGTTATTATGAACCAGATTTCAAGTGACATAATCCTAAATCTTAAATAAAATTTTACACGATTTCTATCAGATTTGAGGTATATTATTTAATAGGAGAAAGTCTGTTTCATCAAATCACGCCATTAAACAGTTACTCCAATTTCAATCTATCACATCATATTAGAAGCTTAATATTTGTCCACCTCCTATTGACAAAAATTAATCTTGTTTAAATTTAGATGAAAAATTTTACATAACTTTAAAATGTGCAGGAGAAATGATCATAAGAGATCTTCTTGGGGTGATGGAAATGTTTTAAAACTGGATCCTGGTGATGGTGGCACAACCCTGTACATTTACCAAAAATCATTGAATTGGTCTGGGCATGGTGGCTGACGCCTGGGGCTCAGCACTTTGGGAGGCTGAGGTGGGCAGCCCATTTGAGGTCAGGAGTTTGAGACCAGCCTGTGTGGTCTCAAACCACGTATCTACTAAACCCCATACTTATTAAAAATAGTGAAACCTTATATCTACTAAAAATATAAAAAATTAGCCAGGTGTGGTGGTGCACACCTTAGTCCCAGCTACTTGGGGAGTTTAGGCAGGAGAATTGCTTGAACCTGGGAGGCAGAGGTTGCAGTGAATGGAGATTGCGCCACTGCACTCCAGCCAGGGTGACAGAGCCAGCCTCTGTCTCAAAAAAAAAAAAAAAAAAAAAAAAAAATCACTGAGTTGTACACTTAACACAGATGAACAGTAAAGCTGTCTAAAAAGGTGGATGAGGGGTTTACCTATTTTTTGTTAATAACTACAAAAAGTAGGAAGGCTTGGGTTATTTGCTAAAGTACTGGGCCACAGAATACTAAGTGTGCTTCATTCCATTGCAGCTGATGTCACTGAGTTTACCTCACAGTTGTTTGTTCTGGTTTTATGTCTTGTTTTTAAAATGTTTACTTATTTTAGGACAAGGACAAATTAATACCACCAGATGGAAGAAGCCATTAAGATTATTAGCTATGAACTGGCCTGCCCTCAAAATGCTACACAGCAGGTCCTCAACTGATTGGAACATCTCTGCTATCTCTTTGTGTGGGTGTCCAATTCAAACGGTTACCACCCCATTCGACTTTGGCCCTATTTTCCTTTGGTGGGACATTGTGGAGAGAGGCCCCATCCTTGCCTTTTTATCTAGGAAATATGAAACTACACAGATAACATTTTGAGTTCTTTTTTTAAAATTTTTATATTTAGTTCTGGGGTACATGTGCAGGATGTGCAAGTTTGTTACATAGGTAAACGTGTGCCATGATGGTTTGTTGGAGTTCTGTTTTTTTCTAGCCGCAGGGTCTAAATGAAGTTTGACATCTGTCACTTAGTTTCAAATCCAAGAGAGGAAATGATACAATATATCTATCAGTGAGTGCTTGCATTGTGACAACCAGGTTGCTCATATCTCATGCTTGATGGGAGCATCCATCCAGCTTCCTGGAGCACCTGTGAATGAGGGCAGCAATAGGACTGCCATGGTCAGGACCACAGGTTTTATTAACAGAGGGAAATTGGAAGCTGTTCCAATTCATTTGTCCTTTCATTCAACATGCTTTTGCTGAGTGCCTCCCGCTGTACTAGACTCCGAGAGTTGAAAAGAAAATGAGATGCATTGGGGGGTCTGGAAGGGTAGGGTAAAATCAGAAAGATTTGAAAATACAAAATCAAGAGTAGCCCTTGCTTGTGAGCATGTGAGTCTCAGAGAAAGCCCCATGACCCTGAAGCCTCAGCGCAGGTGCGATGATGGAGAAGGCATCTGCAGAAGGATCCATGTGGGGAAAGTTTTGGGAAGTCCCTTCCTTTCCATCCCAATGGGCAATACCCAGATTCAGGCCAACATTACTCTTTACCAGGCCTACTGAGTGTAAGGGGCTAACAGATCTCCTTGCCCCCAGTTCTAACCCCTCAAATCCATCCTTCTCAAAATTCCCAAGAACGATCTTCCCAAAATGCAAATCAGATCATTTGCCAACATTGCTTAAAACCCTTCTGTAGGTTCCCTTCACAGCCATGCTCATCGGCAAGGTATCCCTGAGCTAGCCTGCCTGCCTCTTTCGGCACTTCACCCTACATCTCATGCCCTGGCAGAAGTGAACTGCCAGTGTGCCATCACACCAGAGCACTTTGAACAACCACTTTCCCTCTGCCTGTGCTTAAGACCCTGGACTTTGCCTTCAGACAGCTCTGGGTCTGACTGCTGGCTCTGCAGCTGCCTAGCGTTGTCACTGTGCGGGAGTCATTTTGCCTCCTTAAGCCTCAGTTTGTGAAGTGGGATGATATGCCTCACACGACTGGTTCTAGCAATTTCTCACAACAGACAGATACTTGAAAAACAAACCTGGAAAACCAGCAAAGCTTTCTCTACTCGATTAACATTTTCTTTTTAGCACTTAAAATATCGTGAATGGGATGTATTCTATTTTGTAAAGTTCCACACTAGTGACTCACAGACAAAGGGTCATCTCGTTTATGTGTCTTGCATTATGGTTTTGTGGTTCCAGATTTTTATTAGAAGAAAGACGACAAGCTCCGACATGGCCCATGGCCCCTCACAGATGCCCTGACTTAGCCCTATCCACACAGAACAGGGCAACATGTGGAGAAAAGAAATAGGAAATCAGCAGAGACAAGCTGCCCTTCTGCTCATGGGTCACAACATTTATGTGCATCCTATATAGGAAGGCTGGGTTTGGGTGTCTTTTCCATGTGACCAACAGAAAACAAATTGGGACAGACAGAAGGCAGGAAGTTCTGTGAGCTGCCTCATGGTTATTGTTACTAAGGAAACCAATTCTTTAGTATTCATGTGTTCAGCAGACGGCCACGCTGAATCTCTGAGGCTGAATCTCTGAGGCTGAGGCGGCATCACAGAATGGCATGAGGGAGAAGAAGGGATGAAAACAGCCAAACAGCTAAATACAGAAGCTGTTTAAAAATATGTCAGTAATTGAGCCATCAACCATGGTTTCTAGTGGCTTTAAAAATGAGATCACAGCATCAAATGATTTAAAGAGTGATCAGGAGCTTGTCTTCCCACTGCATTTATATAGTCATATTCACATACTGTGCACACACAGGGAAGAAAAGCTTCTCCGGAGGGGACAAAGATCCTTGAAATCTGGTTCCATTTTGAGAAAATCATTATTGCATGAAAAGGGCTTCTGAAATTTATCTCTATCTGTTCTCTCTGCTCCAAAAAGCCTTTCCCTTACTATCTAAAGATGGTGATGGCAAATGTATTGTTAATGACCTCAAAGGTGACATTTTCTCTAGCAGAGAATGGGAGCATTTGCCATATTTGCTGAGCATCAATTCCAAGATATAAAAGAAGTCAATCCCACAGAAGTCAGAATCCCACTAGGACACCCAAATTCCCACTGGCCAGCCTGTGGGTGGTGATGAATTAACGGGTGTCGAAAGCCTTCAGAATATGAAAGAGCAAAGTCGGGGAATATGGAACCATGTGTCGCTTATCACAGACTCTCTGAGTGAAAGAGAAGAGCTGGAAGGACCAGAGAAAGAGAATCCACTTCCCATCCCACTCGCCCCACTGTCATTAGAATAATGCACAATATGTTTTGCAGTCGAGACAGTGGCCAAATAATGACCCTCCTAGTGAGCATCCAGACAGGGGATAGCTCAGACCTCTTTCTGTTCTAGAGAAATTATCTAAACTGAAACATTTCTTAAGTGAAAAATAGAGTGGGCCAGGTGCTGTGGCTCATGCCTGTAATCCCAGCACTTTGGGAGGCCGAGGCAGGTGGATTGCTTTGAGCTCAGGAGTTTGAGACCAGCCTGGGCTACATGGTGAAACATTGTCTCTACAAAAAGTAAAAAAAAAAAAAAATTGCCAGGTGTGGTGGCTTGCACCTGTGGTCCCAGCTACTCGGGAGGCTGAGGCTGGAGGATTGCTTAAGTCCCAGAAGTGGAGGTTGCTGTAAACTGAGATTATACCACTGCATGCTGCCTGGGTGACAGCGAGACCCTGTCTCAAAAAGAAAAAAGAAAAGTAAGTGTCCTGGCCCCTTCACTTCTGATCTGCATGGCCTAGGGGAAAGCACTGTGGATTCTGGCAGCATCTCCTGGTTTGGAGGTACAAGTATCCACTGAAGTAGATAGGTCACCATTAACATCCCAGTGCATGGTCACAGCACTGATATCCTTTCCCCTTGCTCAAGCAGTAACAGTTTAGCACCAACTGCATTCAAAACCCTCTGCTGGAGTTTGATGCAGCCTCAGGACATGAAGAACCTACAATCTAGTGGATGGTAAACTGAGAAATCTCAATCTGAGCAGATCACATCCTTTCTTCACATTCTTTAAAAGTCTTAATATGACCGGAATTTCCCTGGTCCCTGCCCAACTCTCCAACTTCACCACCACAGATCCCCAGCCCATTCCACTCCCAAAACTGGCTTCTTCCAATTCACCTGCTCCTCTTCCTCCAACCTCAGATCTCGGTGAAAAAGTAACTTCTTGAAGGAAACATTTCCTAAGTCCCCAGGTCAGGCCCCCCTGCTGTATCTTCTCATTGTACCCTCTTTTTTCCTTTGTTGCAGTAATTGTAGTTTGATTGTATAGTTATGGGACAGTTTGATATTGCCTGTCCTCCCCACTGGACTTCAAATTTCATGGAAACAGAGGCTGAGACAACTTCTGTTTATCACTGAGTTCTCAATGCCCATCGTAGGTCCTAGTTCAGAGTTGGTTCTTGACAAACGTTTCTTAAGTAAATGAATAAATGTGCACAAGAACATAAGTTAGAAGGTAGGAGAAACAAAATCCTGAAGCAAAGGGCCATAAAACAGTGTGGCTGCAGGTGGTTGTTTCTCTCCCAAACATTCCTTATGTACACAGTGCCTTGCACATGGAAGGCTTGTGGAATGAACAAAGAAGGAATGAAGGGTGAAATGGGAAAAATCACCTCTCAGTCTCTGGTTTGTTTACATGATTATCCTTTATATAAACAGTAATATTAAAAGACCCATTTCTGTGTGTGTGTCACAAATCTTGTGAAAATATAGTTTAAAAACAAGCAATAGCTAGTAAAACAAAACAAAAAACCCCACAACTCAGGATGTAGCTGGGAGACAAGTCTTTGTCATTTCCAGACCCTATGTTGCTGTAGAGCAAGCAGAGCTTCGAGTCGTGCAGAGGGGACAGTTATAAGATGCAGTATGAATTGTGGTGTAGTGAAGTGTTGAGGGTACCCAACAAAGGCCTCTTGGTGAGAGAAGGAACAGGCCAGTGCTCAGGCTGGTGGGAGCACTGAATTCCAAGCTGGGGAGCAAGAGAGAGGAGGTGTGTGCTGTCAGGAAGGGCCCTGGTGCCTGGTATGGACTGATCCCCAATGCAGGAGAAACCAGTGGAGTGTGAGAAACCAGTGAGCCCTCACAGCAGGTGAGGGCTTCTGAGGATTCCCTCAGTTTCATCATGGAGCAAGATTAGGAGGGTGATGAGTGAGTGGCAGGAAGAAAAACTTGAAGCTGTTCAGGTGGAAATGTTGAGGGTCTGGGTTTCTTAGAGGCAGTGGAAATACTGATGCTCATGTTCAATCAAGTTCAGAGCTGAGCAAACCCTGAGAATTACCCATTACAGTACTCGAGGTATTCTGTGAGACACAGGTGCTTTGTTTTAATTGGTTTAATCTCTAGAAAGCTTCAGTTATCTTTCTAAACAAAGGATTCTGCATGCTAGGTACATCTTTGTGCTAGGGTCCTTCCTTAAATACATCCTTCTTTGGATGTGCTTAAATTCCGCTGGAGTTCCTTGGCAGTGAGAAGTTGCTTGTTGTAACATTTATGTTCATGGAGGAAGAGATTTTAACCAGAGATTATGGACTCCATCTCGTCTTCTAAAGCTAGATCTTTGTTTCTCCATACCATGTGTCTCATGAAATGTCAGGTCTCTATTCTGTCTTAGTGTTCTCAGTATGATTCTTAAATTGGCTGTTTCACATTTCCTCTGTTCTCTCTCCTAAGACTGATGTGGTCTCATTTTGCTCTGCCCTGGCACTCAAGACAGATGTGAACATCCCAGGGACCAGGTATCCCCTTCAGAGTAATGACACACTCAATGACCCCTCCTGTCATGCAGATTGCCATGAAAGCCATAATTAATACCTGAAGATGTGCAAATTTGGATTTCTACAATCAAACAAAGACATATTTGCAGATAGAGGGGACTAATATCTAAGTATATCCAAAAATGTGTTAAGGCTGCAATGTATTTAGTGAAGATCAGTCAGCCTTGACTAAAGGTTGTCATAGAACAGAACAAATGGGACTTTAAAGTAAGGCAAATTCAGCAAAAGGCCATATTCTGGTTAAGTGCATGATTGCAGATTCAAATATGTTTGGAGATTTTCTGATCAAAAACAGCACTTAGGTCAAGTGTGTTGGCTCACACCTGAAATCCTAGCACTTTGGGAGGCCCAGGCAGGTGGATTAGTACAGCCCAGGAGTTTGAGATCAGCCTGGGCAATAAGGGAGACCCTCATCTCTACAAAAAATTAAAAAAATAGCCATATGTGGTGGCATGCACCTGTGGTCCCAGCTACTTGGGAGGCTGAGGTGGGAGGATTGCTTTGACCCCAGAGTTCGAGGCTGCAGTGAGCTATGATTGTGCCAATGCACTCCAGCTTGGGTGACAGAGTGAGACTCTATTTCAAACAAAACAAAACAGGGCTTGGCCATTCATTTTTCCCTCAGTATGATTAAAGCAACCTGTTAGACTGACCAGTCTGTATAATCATGACAGACTTTTTGGGTAGAGGGTGGCCAGTGTCTGTAAAAACCTCATCTGTTATTCTGGGAGGCCAAACAGAAAGGAAGTTGTGGAGTTGCTAACTGATGACTTTCATTCAAGCATTAGCTTTCTCTTGCTGTTGTAATCCCTAGGATTTTAGCCAGCAAAATTCCCCCAAAACAATGAAGCATCTTTACTTGCTGAAGATGAATCTAAAAAGCACTCTTGTGGGAAATAGCTACCTCTAATGTCCCATTCACCACACATGGCAATAGGCTAGGAATCCTCTAAGAAAGCAACAATGGAGATTTATGTTGCCATCTGTCTCTGGGAGATTTGAATGTTTATGTCACTCTTAGCTGTAGGGTTTTGGCAGCAATATTGTTGATACACAGGAAGGAAAGATGTGATTAAAACTAAGAGGCTAAAAGCTGGAAGTTGATCTGATTCCACGTGATATTTTGTCATCAGAGCCTACTGTCTTTCCAACCCCTCCTTCCTGCTGACTTTTCCCCACTCATCTTACTCTATACCAAACAAATGATCTCCGAAGCTTACCTTAGCTGAGTCTCTATTAAAACCACATAGGCTCTAAACAACACTCATTAACAATGGGGAAGAGAAAGTGAACAAGGTGGCATTGCAGGAGTCCCCTGGAACAATAGATGCATTCTCAGCATTCAGAACGACAAGAACATTAGGCAGAAAACTTTGAATGTAAATCTCTCCTCCCAGGTCCCTCCAAAGCTTTGTGTATTTCAGTCATTTCCCTTCTGGTCCATAATCAGTACCTTCAGATTACTCAAAGCTCTGTCACATTTTCCGCACAATTTATTTTAATATAAATTCACAGAATCAAAAACATATAAAAAGTCTCTACTTTTTTCTTCTGGAGTAACTCACTCTCCCTAAGGAGGTGAACAATGGGATTTGTGTTTGAGCATAAGTCTTAAGCTTTAGAAATGAATCACATGTGACTCAGTTATTTTTAAAAATAAACAAATAAAGCTGGGGGAAAGGAAGGTCAGAGAGAGAATAGTTTAAAGGGGAAAAGAACAAGCCGTGTATTTTCATGAACTGCGGAGATGTAGTTTAAATACAGAAAAGGGGACTCCTGTCATCTCCAAGGGTTGAATATCTCACTTCCTTGCACCAGCTCCCATACCCACATACACATTTTCATTTGTTAGCCTGTGAATAAAAATCCCTGTTCCCCAAGCATTTCTTTACATTTAGAAAATTGACTGTATACTGTCCTAGCTATGACCACAAAACTTACATTCTACAAAATCAAAACCTTGTAGACAAGAGAGTTCTTTTTGCCTCGGATGAGGTAGGGTGGAAAACCTGATTGCCTGTCCCAAAAGGTATTATTTTAGTTCCTTGTGAAACATTTAAAGCTAGAAGACTGCTTATTTAATTCTTTGGCACAGCAGGGTTTTTAAAAATTAGTATTAAAAAGCTACTTAGCTAGGCTAAGTCAAATCCAAGCATTAGCAAGTCTTAGTGAGACTAGAGATGGAGAGAGTGCTTGTTGGCTACTTGATGCAGATTATTTTTCCTTTGGGACAGTGGCTGCCTGGCTTTGGGAGGCAGGAAGCTAATGAGAGACAGACAGCATCACTCCTCTATGTAACACATGGTTTCCTGTGAGGCAAATGGGACTCTGGGCAGTTATCACCTCAGGATTCAAAAGCAATAGGGTAGACAAAGGTTTCCCAAGTGATTACAAGGGATAACATTCAGTTGCAGGTAATTTTAAAATCAGGAGACCTAACTCCCAGAATTCCAAGAATATCCCAGTCTGGGATTTTCTACCAACTCTTCCTGATTGGCAGGCACACATGTATTAGGATGGGGCCTCTGTGTCATTCAACGCCAGAGGTGTGATGATTTTAGCACATGTCTGAAAATTCTTGGAAACACTTCCCATCAAGAGGTGGAGTCTAGCTGCCCACCCTTTAAACATCGGGCTGGCCTTAGCAATTTGCTTCTCATTTTGCAAAGGTAGCAGAAGTGATTCTGTGTGGTTTTCAAAGCTAGTTCACAAAAGATAAGCTTCTGCCTGGTGCCCTCTCCCTTGAGGTATACTCCTTTGGCAGATGGAAACCATGTGCTAGAGCCAACAGAGATAGAGAGAGACAAAGAGAGAGAGAGACCATATAGACAAACAGAAAGATGCCTAAAGAGATCCAGTAGTTAAATAGCCCCAGCTATTCAAGCCTTCCCCATGCAAGTGCCAGATATGGGAGTGAAGAAGCCTTTGAGTGGATCTCAATCCCAGAATCATCTGATGTCAAGAGTTCTTATGCCAGACCCTCCCAGACAAGCTGATCCAGAATACTGTATTTGCAGGAACCATGAAACATTTTTTTAAGTTGTTTATTTTTAGGTCAGTCACCAATTTTGAAGGTGATTTGTTTCACAACAATAGATAGATGTGAGGTATTGCTATAACAAAACTTAAAACACGTGACAGTGGTTTGGGGCCTGAGTGGAGGGTGGAAATGGCAAGAGTTTTGAAGAGGCTGTCAGTAAAAGATGAAAGAAAAGTGAGCAAAATGTATCAGCAGCTAGAGGAAAGGAGGCCCTGGTTATGAGGTGGTAGAATGCCTGGCAATATCCTCTAGATACTGTGGTAGCACAGAAAACAGGAAATATATACCTAAGCAACTCACAATCTAGTAAGGACATTTCTAGGCAGAATGTTGAAGGTGCTGCCTGGTTCTTCTAGCTGCCCATAGTAAAATATGAGAGCAGAGAGATGAAGTAAGGAAAAAAATTGTTAAATAAAAAAGAGCCAAGACTGTGGGTTTCCAAAAAATACAACTATTTCTTAGTCTTAGCCTCTCCAGATGGCAAATGAGGCTAAGGTTATAATGCGTAATTTTCATTTAAAGATGAAGGCAACAGTGTAACCCTAGAATCCTTTGTTAAGACTCAGACAGATTTAAGAAAGTACTTTATGGGCTTCTTTTCAAACAGTCAAAGATCCCCTTAAAGATTGTAAGGGCATCCCTCTCAGCCATCTCTACTAAACAAAAATGCTTCCAAGAATCTTAAGGGCAAAGTACCACAATAGCCAGAGAAAAGCATAAAGTAGAAAAAAGTTTATCTCATTGAGGTTACAAGTGAATCCCAGTTAGATTTATAAGAAACACACAGAGTTTTAAAGAGATGTGTACTAATGAAAATGTTGCCAATTTATACTAAAAGAGACAGAGGTAGTACAAAATGAAAAGAGACTTTTGGACCTCTGAAATTCTACGGGAAAGAAGCAGACTGAGAAAACCACTCAGCCGTAAAGATGGGGAACATTTAATAGGACAGGAACGATAATTCAGAGGGAGAAACCAATAGCCCAGAGAACGGAGCCAAGAGCCAGGGATAATCGTTCCTAGAGAGATTACTGAGCTGTAATCAAGGAACTGGCAACCTATTCCTGGCTAGATTTCAGAGCTGCTGTGGACTACTGATTACCATATGTGTTCTGTTTTTGAAATGTCTATAGTACCTGTCCTATGTCTAGCCCACCAAAATATGCTGGGTTTGTGGAAGGCAAACAACTTGTCACTTTAGTTCACAGATCTTGAGATCAGGAGCAGTCCTCAAGAAGCTGTAAATGAGGATCTGAAGCTGAAGAGTGTCAGCTGCAGCACCTGAACCTGATTCAGATGATGAGCTACTGGCCCTTGAGCCTGAGACTGGGGCTGTAACAGCTGAGATATCTATGGCTCTTAAGAGGCGGGGTCGGTGAGTGTATTTTGCATATGGAATCAACATAAATAACTTGCATCAGAGGGCAGACTGTTACGATTTTAGAACATGTCCACAGTTCTTTGAGACTCCTTCTATCAAAATGTGGAGTCTAATTCTCTTTCATTAAATATAGGCTGGCCTTAGTGATGCATTTCTACCAAATGGAATGCCAGGTTAATACAGCAGCGGTCCCCAAGCTTTTTGGTACAAGGGACCGGTTTCATGGAAGACAATATTTCCATGGACAAGGGCCAGGGGGTGGTTTCAGGATGAAACTGTCCCACCTCAGATCATCAGGCATTAGATTCTCACAAGAAGTGTGCAACCTAGATCCCTCACACGTGCAGTTCACAATGGGGTTCGTGCTCCTATGAGAATCTAATGCTGCTGCTGATCTGATAGGTGGTGATGCTCAGGTGGTAAGACTCACTTGCCAACCACTCACCTCCTGCTGTGCAGCCTGGTTCCTAACAGGCCATAGGAAGTGTGAGAGATCATAAATGGTTGTCATTGCAAGACACTAAATGTTGGGAGAATTTATTATATTGCAATAAATATAGCAATTTATTATATAGCAATAGCAGTAATAATAGCAAATATTATTCCACAATATTTGGAACAAGGAAGCACCGCTCACATTTTGTTCTGTGTGAATGGTAATTCTCAGAGTTCTTTAGTAAGATGGTATCACAGGTTGCTGTGCAAATCCACCAGTTGTAAGTGTTGGTTGACATCTGCAGACTTCATCTGGACTACTCTGCTTCTCACTTTTTCTCACCTCTTCCCTGGTTTTCTACTTCTGTTTGGCTCCCTTGTCATCACATGAAATTGTTGACACCAAACCTCAAGGCTAGTCCCTAATAACCTTTTCAGCTCTGCTAATCTCTTTTGGATACTCTAGTCTAGCTCACCCTGGGATTTCCTCTCAATAACCCCCAATGTCCACTCTAGCACATTTGTACCTCCCAAGACCACACGTGGAGGCCCCTTCTCATCCCATCCCCAGATCCTCCCTGAACTGTGGGGGACCTGCAGGACACCCCAGCTCACACATCCAAGCTCTTTTTTCAGCCTATGCAAACAGCTGCGCCTCATCCACTCCTCAGGTGTAGAGGAGCTCACAATGGCGGACATGGTCTACCTTCAGGAGAACAGGGAAGAGGCCCATACAGACCCTACCTGCAGTTTGTAGAGGGCTCATACCCTTGCCCTTCAGACTCGTCACACCATGCGGAGGGACAGGCAGAGGAGGGCTAGATCAGGGCCCTCTAAGCACAGGGCCTGGGCAGGGCCACTAACTGCCCTGCATTAAAGGCAGTGCTGCCCAACCCCACCTCCTGAGACTGTGGGAAAGTTACACGTCTAGTGCTCTCTGCTGCTCCTCCCTAGGATCCAGCAAGACTGCTCAGCTAGAGCCATCTCCTGTCCTCACCAGCCAGCAGGATGGGCAGAGACTTGCTTTTTTTTTTTTTTGAGACAGAGTTTCACTCTGCTGCCCAGGCTGGAGTGCGGTGATGCAATCTCAGCTCACTGCAACCTCCGCCTCCCAGGTTCAAGCAATTCTTCTGCCTCAGCCTCCGGAGTAGCTAGGATTACAGGTGTGCACCACCACACCTGGGTAATTTTTGCGTTTTTAGTAGAGACAGGTTTCGCTATGTTGGCCAGGTTTCACTATATTGGCCAGGCTGGTCTTGAACTCCTGACCTCAAGCAATCCTCCCACCTTGGCCTCCTAAAGTTCTGGGATTAAGGCGTGAGTCACTGCACCAGGCAGAGACTTGCTTTTAGTGTGATGGAGAACTAAAAGCGATTGGTCCCAAAGCAGAGGCTAGATTATGTCATTTCTTTGATGATACAGGGTGAAATTCACACATTTTAGAGTCTAGGTCCTAGGGTCTCCATGGCCCAGTTTTATTCTTCACTGGTCCCTCTCACACACCTTATGCACCAGCCTAAGTCATTGTTATGACTTCCAGAAATTGCTGCCTGGTCTCTACTTTTTGTTGTTGTTGTTAAATGTGGAGTCCTTGCTGAAAAAATGACAGTTCTAATAAGATCTGGAGGCTTGAAGTGATCCTATTAAGGACAGATAATTTCCTGAGTTAGAGCCACCAGCACAAGGGTGCCCATTCATAGTCTGTCACAGAGTTTAAATATCACGCTGAGGTCATCAAAAACAGGGAAGACATTAGCTCAAAAATTTACTTTGCAACTGCAGTGGCAGCATTTGCATTGCACTTCTAGGGTTCAGCCTAACCACAAAAATGATTGGACTAAGGCCTCAACTTTATCACTTATAATATTGTGATCTTGGAAATGTTGCTTCATCTTTCAGATCTAAATGTAGGCTTAGATGATAGTGCAAGCTCCAGGCTTCCCGGTGAACCCTCTCTCCCAATCAATCAGCTAAAGACAGTCAGGACCTTAGACGGCAGCTGATGACCTCTGTGGAAAGGCGACAACATTTCAGTCAGGACTTATCTGCACTCTCAGGGTCTGTTAACTTGCTCACAGAATGAGATGACCAAAAATGTGATTGCAATAATGAAGTTATGAATAAAACTTTAATCTTAAATAATATAGAATGAGCAGTATGAGGATCCTTAAATGACATTTGTATTGGGCTCTCAATTTTGGCAACAATTGAAAGCATGCAACCTCACCTAAAATTAATGACCAACATCAGAAAAAAATAAATCTTTCTTCAACCTACTGTGAATTATCTAGTACACTTAGCAGATAATAGACATAGACACTGAAGGTTAATTCAGCCTACCTCTCCCAAGGTGTGGCTTTCCTTTGGGGCCTTATTAAAACATATCAGAACACATGTTGTCATTGTGGCATTCATATCAGAGGTGCATTCATTCAATACATCTTCCACTACTTCACAGAAAATGGGAAAGACTTGGGAATTTCATATTTTGTTTTGCTCTGTGGACACATGGAAAACCCACTTGTCAATAGGTTCCTCTTTATGTGCTTTTTGTGTGCATAAAGTGGATCTCTTTGTACCTCAAATATCTGGTGAGCCCTCGAACTGTGCCATACAAGCTGCAGAAATGAGATGAGCAAGGCTAGATGTCTTACTTCCTTAGGGAGCTCCAGGTCCTGAAGGGGATCAGAAAAGCCCTGCTCTGGGGAAATGAGGGGGAGGAAGTCAAGCTCTGTAGAAGGAGTGTGCGGAATTCCCTTGGAGGTGTTTGTTATTTCAAAGTTGAGTGATAACTTGAATTATACTATTTATTAATAGATTTGATAGAGAAAATTTGGAACACTGATGTTTTTACTGTGCAATCTTGGAATCAGGGTCAAATTAACATGAGGGGTGTACATGGTGTCTCATCCCCCTGTGTGCTTGCATTTACTCCTCTGTCTGGAAAGCCTGCCCATGTTCTCTGGAAAACTCACATGTGTTCTTCCAAGACACTCTCCCCACTCCCACCTCTGCCCCAGAACCAAAGCACAATGTCATACCTTTTTCTGTACTACTTCTGTAAATTGTATTTGCATATTTATTGCATTGAAATCGTGTCTACATAGTTGTCTTCCCCAACTAGACTGTGAGGGAAGGGCAGTGTCTCACCAGTTCATGGCCTGTAGTGCCTGGCTCAATGTCTAACACGTTGAAGGCACTTAACAGATGCTTGGTAATGTGAAAAATGGTAAGCAACCTAGGCCAAAGTGATCTGTCCCAAAGCAGAGGCTAGATTACATCATTTCTTTGTTTGACGCTCCAGGGTGAAATTCAAACATTTTAGAGTCTAGATCCTAGGGTCTCCATAGCCCAGTTTTATTCCTCACTGGTCCCTCTCACTCACCTTATGCACCAGCCGAAGCAGAGTGCCTCAATGTCCCCAAACACCCTGCATTTCTCATATTTATGTCTTTTTTGTGTTCTTCCTTTATCCTAGTGTGATGTTCTCCTACTTCAGTAAGGTATGTGTTAAAATGGTAATCACTTTCCAAAGCTCAGCTTAGATGCCATTTCCTCCATGAAGCCTTCCTAGTTACTTTCAGCTAGAAGGAATATCCTCCTCTTTTTTTCTTCTCCTTTGCACTATGTTTCACTGTCCCTGCCACATTACACCTTGTACCTTCATTCATTTAATCAACATTTATTGAACTATAGTTAGAAAGATCAAAATACCAACTACTCTCCCTCAAAATCCCAGATTCTAGTGTGCAGGCACATAAAATTTTAAAAGTGTTGGTTAGGCGCGATGGCTAACCTCTGTAATTCCAGCACTTTGGGAGGCCGAGGTGGGTGGATTGCTTGAGCCCAAGAGTTTGAGACCAGCCTGGGCAACACAGCAAAACCCAGTCTCTACAAAAAGTACAAAAATTAGCTGGGCATAGTGGTGAGTGCCTCTAGTTCCAGCTACTTGGGAGGCTGAAGTGGGAGCATCGCTTGAGCCCGGGAGGTGGAGGGTGCGGTGAGCCATTATCCTGCTACCGTACTCCAGCCTGGGTGACAGTGAGACCCTGTCTCAAAAAAAATAAAATTGAATGGTAGAAATACTCCATTTTTTTAACAGCTCTTATGACTTGAAATTATGCATTGTATTCTTAAAAAATTCTCTTTTCCACTGTGAGTTGTTCACCATCATATCTCCAGCACTCAGAACACCCCAGACATGTGGTAGGTACTCAATAATCATTTGTTGAATACATTAGTGTAGAATAACTTTTAAAGTTTTTTTAACAGTTAATCTACAATGGAAGTTTATGTCTTGCTAATATAAATTCCCTTCAAGATTATAATGTGGCTGAATTCCAAACGGTAATTCTTCCATACTGTGGCTTCATCTTCTTAACATGTGACTTCCATGTTCACCTGCATGGAGTTAGTGCGAAAGGGAAGGAGTATGGGAATTATGTGAGGCATGCTTCATAGGCCAGGCCTGGAGTGCTGCACTCACTTCTGTTCATATTCCATGGGTCAGAACTCAGCCACCTGGCCACATCCACCTGTAAGGGGGGCTGTGCAACGTGGTCTAGCTGGTTTAGTCCAGGAGAAAAAAACTTAGGTAGGCTCTTTTAAATTCTATGAATGAGGGAGGGAAAAATGGAGAAAACGGTCAGCTACTCAGGGGAAGGGGCCTTGTCAGCAACGGCTTCGTGGAGGAGGTGATGCAAAAGATGAGTCTTAAAGCAGCAGTGGGATGTGACCACCTGAGGAGGGAGGAGAAGGAATCCCAGCTAGAAGGTAAGTATAAGCTAAGCAAAGGAGTGGAAACTACTCAGCATTCACTGAGGCTAGAAGACAGAGAGGCAGGGAGAGGACATGAAAATGGAGAGAAAAGGAGAGACGGTGAGGGCGAGGTGGAGGGCTTACTGCCATTACACAGAGCTTGGAACTCACTACAGGGGATAGAAGGAGCCACTGAAAGTTTGAAGCAGGAATGCAGCACAAGTGATTTGCAATTTGAATAGAGTCTTCAGGTGGAGAGGACAGAGGGAGGACAGAGATGGAGGCAAACAGACCACTTAGGAGGTTATGTATTTAAACTTCCATATGGGGTCCCTAGAGAAGATCACTTGAGGAAAATCTGAAGTGTATATACACTCGGGCTGCAGCCTTAGCCGCTGCGATTCAGCAGGAATGTTTAGAAAGCTCCCCAGGCCATTCTGATAGTCAGACAGGTGTAGGAATCACTGCCTCTGTGCATCATGAGCTCCTGCGAGGGCATGCAGACATCTTTCCTCTTTGGTTTCTCGCATAGAGCCAGGCCCTGACTTGCATATAATCCCATATCATTACATGTGGTATACATACAGGATACTCACATTGTTTGAAGTCTTTCAACTAAACCCTTTCTAAGAAAGGGTTCTTTCTTAGAAAGAAAGAAAAAAAAATTCCCATTTCACTCTTATTTAATCTGCATTATCTTTTAATAATTGATTAATTTGTTTTAAAATGGCTAAACATCTACTACACCTTGGGCACCATTTTCAGGCTTGAGGATATGGAGATTGAAAATAAGACCTGTACGGTACTATCTTGAAAGTGATGTGGGGACACGGAAGAGGGAGAAACTGTTTCAGAGGAGTTCTGGAATGTTTTACAGCAGAGATAATTTTTGAAAAAGGTCTTAAAAGGATCAATAGGAATTTAATCAAACAACAGGAAAGGGTTTTCCAATCAGAGGGAACAGTGCGTGCAAAAGAACAGCAGCATGAGAAGGCCTGGAACATCCAGGGATCTGTGGGAACTTCAGCATGGTGAGGGCAGAGGATGCGCACATGGAGGCAGGAGATGAAGCTGGAAAGAGAGGGGTTGAGAGGTAGTGGTGTGCTGGCAACTTATTCTCAAAAACAACAACAACAAAATCCAGACATGATTTGCAGAGTTTGCCAATTTCTGTGGTGTAAATATTTCCATCTGATTTCAAGCTGTCAATGATTTAAGGACTGGCTTACAAAATCCCTAAATATTTTAGAACTGGTTTTTGTGAACTGGTAGCAGCTGCTTCTAGTACATGACTGACAGGAGGCCAGGTTCTTTAATTTCAAAAGATGTTCTGAAAAAATTTGTGTTCCCTTCACTTGGTTGTGCCTCACATTATGATGAGGCTTGTTTTAATGAGTTTGGAGTAGAGTAAGCCAAAGAAACCCACAAGGGACCTGAAAACTCACTGGAGCTATTTCTTAGGCTCCCACTACTCACCAGTAGTGCACTTAGACCCAGGCAAGAGGGGCTCCCATTTTGGTTTCTATGATCAAACAGCCTTCTGTAGACATAGCCCTTCTCTACAGAATGAGAAATCCATAGTGCTATGCCCAATGGGAACTTATCTCCCCCACTTCTCCATATTTTCCAGATGTCCATGACCCTGGAATACTCTCTGCAAATGGAGTCTTCCCTGCAAATGGAGTCTTTCCTGAGACCTCCCTCCTGAGGGCATGTACCTCATCCCCAAGGGCTGCCCAAGGAGGCGCTGTTTGCTGAAGGTATGGATAATTGGGATGTGTGGGCTGGGATGTCCACACACACGCATTTGCGGCCCCTTACATCATGGATAGAGCTGGTGATGAGAAGTGAAAAGAAGTGGGTCAGTCTCAAGCTGAACTGGCTCCCTCTGTACTGCCACATTTTGGTGAGGAACTTTGAGGAGTCCAAGCATCTAACGGTGAATCTGGCCTTCAAGTTCATAATAAAGGCATATTTGTCAAAGTAAGAGAATAGAATAGGTTTAGTTTTTTTGTTAGTTGGGTGTATATCTTTAAATATTTAGATATATAGTATGTGGGCCTTCATTTTTGCTTTTACCCTGGGTCCTGCAAATGTTAGGGGTGGTTCTTGTCCACCCCATTACTAAGGCTGTATTCTAAACCAAGGTAAGCAAACTATAGCCCCCAGGCAAATTACTGCCCACTGCATTTTTTTAATGAGGTATGTGAGCTTAGAATAGTTTTTACATTTTTAAATAGTTCTTACCCATTTGACCTAGCCATCCCATTACTGGGTATATACCCAAAGGAGTATAAATCATGCTGCTATAAAGACACATACACACGTATGTTTATTGCGGCACTATTCACAATAGCAAGACTTGGAACCAACCTAAATGTCCAACAACGATAGACTGGATTAAGAAAATGTGGCACATATACACCATGGAGTACTATGCAGCCATAAAAAATGAGTTCATGTCCTTTGTAGGGACATGGATGAAACTGGAAACCATTATTCTCAGCAAACTATCGCAAGGGCAAAAAACCAAACACCACATGTTCTTACTCATAGGTAGGAATTGAACAATGAGAACACATGGACACAGGAAGGGGAACATCACACACTGGGGCCTGTTGTGGGGTGGGGGGAGGGGGGAGGGATAGCATTAGGAGATATACCTAATGTAAATGATGATTTAATGGGTGCAGCACACCAACATGGCACATGTATACAAATGTAACAAACCTGCACATTGTGCACATGTACCCTAAAACTTATAGTAAAAAAAGAAAAAGTAATCAAAAGAAAAGCAATATTTTGTGGCATGTAAAAATTATATGAAACCCAAATTTCAGTGTCCACAAATTGCTTTACTGGAACACATCCATGCTCATTCATGTATGTATTGTGCATGGCTGTTTTCACACTACAGCAGCAACGTGAGTAGCTGGGAAAGAGACTGTGCGGCCTGGAAAGTCTAGAGTATTCACTATCTGGCCCTTATAGAAACAGTTTCCTGACCCTCACCCTAGAGTAGCAGACAGGCAGGAGGAAAGGAAGAGTCTAGCAGTTCTCACGCTGGCTGCACAATAGAATCACCTGTTGATTTCTCCAAGCAGTCCCCCCACCCATAATATTTCTTGAATGGTTTGGGGTGGGGGTGTTTTTTTAAAACTTCCTGGTGATTCAAATGAGAGTCAGGACTAAGAACCACTGGGCTAAGGGAATAAATACATGAAGGTCTGAATTTCCCAAATGTTAAGCAAGATGGTTGCAGGACTGGCCCGCTTTTCCCAGGGAATCTTAGTGGATTACAGCCTTTCTTGAGGACGAAAGGTACCCAGTAATGAGATTTGGTTGAAGATAGAGAGGCGGCAAAAGACTAATTGTTTCTCACTGTAGTATGATTTATAAGCTAAGTTCCATTTTAACCTCTCTAAACCCTTGAACCATTGTTTCAAACATGTATCCCTGGCATTGTCTGCATCTCTCAGGCAGGCACACCTTGGGCTACGTAGCACATACCTTTGCAGGGACCCCTGCTGGGTCACTTCTCAGGATACACCCCAACAGGGAACCCTTACGCCATCTGTGCAGCGTGCCCTCCATAATTATTGGTGGTCTCATAGGGAAGGAGAAAAAAGACAGCTCTATCAGAATCCCATTCTTCACTAGCACAGTCAGCACCATTGGCAGAGGATGGCTCCGGGGCTGCAAGGCTGCTCTGAGCTATTATTGTGCCTGGCTCTCTCTCAGCATGACTCAACGCAGACAATATAGCACACCGAGAGCATGGGGGATGAACAGTAAATACGAGGCCTTGGATTTTTTTTTAATCTTGTCAGTTTTTCCCTGATTTGTGTCCTTTATCCTAGCCCCCTCTGCTACATAAGCTTCTCAAAGCTAATGCCCATAACGCCACCACCCACTGGTAGCAGCAGGCTGCTGGGCCACTGTGGGGTTCTCATTGCAGAGATTTACAATGCCCGCCATTATTCAGCAACTGTACGTGTTAACCCAGTGGCACAAGGTTGCTCCAACACCTTCCCCTCTGGTTTCTCTTTACTCTGGAGGCCAACAGCAACTATAGGAGTGCCGCCCTCCTGACTCGAACTGCTTGCCTCAGTGAGCACACATCACATCCTCCAACCTGGCAGAGCTGGAATAGGCCCTGCTGAAAGACAGAAACGTTGGGCAATTATGGAACTGAGATGATGCTTGACATTTCTACTGCCACATTAAAAAGTTAAAAATATTTCTCAAAGGTGTTTCTTTGGCCTCTTGTAGATACCTACCCTCTATCCCCTTCTTTCTTCTATTAAGAGCTGATGTGATTACATCTGTAAAATGTGAGCTTGCTGCAAGGCTGCTGGGAGTGACCTCAACAATGAGCCTACAGGCTACTATAGCTGTAAGGAGGTGAAACAGTGCCATATATTTGCTCCCTTGAAACAACTCCCTGGAACAAGTTACTATTTTCACACTTCTATTAATTCTAATCAGTTTCAAGGGTGATTTATGGCTCCCATTTAATTAAGAAATGTGCCTATTATCTCTACGTTGGCTACTGTGACGTCTACCTCCATGCACTCTCCCGTTCCAGAATCCAGTAGTGGAGGCAGCAACTGTCTGGAAATGCATTTGCCTGTGTATAGACGATTTACTGCTTCAGAAGAAACAGAAGAAGCACTTGGGGGATGAAGATGCGGTCACTCTCATGAGCTTTTCTGGAGAGAAATATGCATCGGCTGAGGACACCTATGTTTGGTTTTGTGCGAAGGGTTTACAAACTGAAATCACAGAGGTTACAGGAGAAGAGCAGGGGAAGGAAAACATCAGGTAGCTGCTCCTGGTGGGTAAGCGTCTGCCCAGAAGAAAGCTGGGAGTCCTGGGGGTCCTCTTAACATGGAATGTGAACTTGTGAAACACTCTTTTTTTTTATTTTTTATTTTTTTAGACAGTCTCTCTGTTGCCCAGGCTGGAGTGCAGTGGCGCTATCTCAGCTCACTGCAACCTCTGCCCCTGTCTCCCGAGTAGCTGAATTACAGGCACCCGCCACCATGCCCGGCTAATTTTTGTATTTTTAGTAGATATGGGGTTTTGCCTTGTTGGCCAGGCTGGTCTCGCACTCCTGGCCTCAGATGATCCACCTGTCTCAGCCTCCCAAAGTGCTGGGATTATAGGCGTGAGCCACTGCACCCGGCCTGTGAACACTTTTAAGTCACCAAATACCTGGCATGAACATTATTAGCAATTTATCAAATCGTGGGGGCCCGTTTGGGGTTATGATATATCTGACAAGAAGGAAAAGGTGATGATGGAAAAGGGACTGGCCTCCCACGTTGGCACTGTCAATCCAAACGTGGGATCCCAAGAATGCCCTGCAGTTTCAGGTGCAGACGCCCCCTACGTGGCGTTCAGGGAAGTAAGCTCAGTTCAGAAAGAACAGTCATGCTTCTTGCAGAACACCAGTACACTGAAGCTTTGATTTGTATTCAGTGGAGGGTAACCTACTCAGCCCATCTTTGAATATGTGCAAAAAATAGAGAAGGAGGCAATAAAAGATAAATAGGGCTGCCATTAAACAAAACCAGAAAGGCTCCAGATGCATCTGAGATGGGCAGAACATGTGACATGTGTGAACATCAGGAAGGGGCTGGGGGAACTGTGAAGATCCTGCAGCTCGCGGATCTGTTTCTCATGGCCTCTACTCCTTTACATAAATTTGGCACAGCAAGTCAAGGAAAGCGGAGGGTTTAACAGACTCCTGGACCACTCCAGATAACTCACTCCTTCCCACATATTGTGTATTTGTTCTCTTATTTCACTGTGTAAGAGTGGTTGTGTTCAAGAGGTTTTTAAGTCAATGTTTCTTTGATATGGTATATGCTCTTACTGGGCATCCACCAAGAAGATGTACCTAGAACATGTACGGAGATTCTGCTATACTTTATTCCATATCATGTTACAAGAAAACAACAGTGACGACAGCTGACAAACCATTACATCTTTCATAATACAGACAAATTACAACTGGTAACAAATATGCAACATGTATTATTCCATTCTCCTTACTATGTGTCATTTGAAAGTATAATAGTTTTCTGAATAATGCTACCACATTTCTTAGGTACCAATCCCCTGTTAGAAAGTACACATCTCAGTGCATCATACAAAAAAAATAATAAAAGATAAAAGGAAAAATTTAAAAATCCACTCCCAACTAGAGAATGTAGGTTTTGTATGTGCCTCTAAAATATGCTGCTGTGGGAAAAGGAATGAGAATAGAAGATTGCTTATTTTATTGATTTTTTTGTGTTTTTGGTGTATGAGAAAAGTACAAGGCAGTAACATATACAGTTTCCTCTGCCTACAGGCCAATAAGGGAGATGGAAGTTATGCGCAATTATGCAGCATATTCCTATGTATAGGGGGCAGACAATAATCTACCCCAGTATGTACAGCCTAAACATCCTCTTATATAACAAAGATTACAAAACCAATAATATTCACAGATGAGTATCATATAGACGCATAACCTAGGGTATTGATTATACTGGCTGTCATATACACACTGAGGGAAGGATACCAAGAGGCCTCACTTTCTTTGCAAGTCTGGAGGTGCTCCTGGAAACTTTCTAATCACTCTTGTAAGGTAGAAATTGCTTCTCACCCCAGAATCAGTGGATGGACAGCCACCCTGCTTTATGTACCCTATTTTTTGCTGAGTACTGCAAACATTTTTTTTCACATCCTATGTATCTCATATTTTTAAGTCGACAAAACTGTTCTTTTAAGAAAATGGGAATTAAGTGTCAAATCTCCTTTCAGAATACCGTGTGTGCAGTGATGTGCTAAGGTGTTTGTACTATTCTTACCATCTGTTTGAGTTCAGGCTACTCCTTCATATAAAAATAATCTCACAAAACATTCCAGTGCTTTCTCAATAGAATAATAAATCTGCTAATGAACACAGTCTGAATTGATTTTCATGACTGCCCACAAGGAGGGCAGAAGAGAAAAGAAGCAGAGGAAGAATATGATTGCAAATAGGGGAAGGAGAGAGGGAGGGAGGCAGGGAGTGACAGGGGTTTGGGGGGAGAAAGAGAGAGAGAGAAAGAGAGAGACACGGAGAGAGAGACACCAAACTTTGGATTTCCTGTATGGGTGGCAAGGATAGGATACTCAAAACCTCCTGACCTTCTGAGAGGTATGTCTCTGTAACAAAACAGATTTCTCCCTCCACTGAGTAATGTTATATTTCACTTCTCCGAAGAAGCTGCCTACAACAGGGAAATATAACTCTGATGGCCCTAATTGAAGTCTTTCAACATTAAACATTTTCAAATTTTCAAGTTAAAAACCTTATTAAAAAGCAACATTTAATCATCAGTTGCTCTTGCTTTAAACTTAGTGAAATACAAAAGTCATGCCTCTTCTCCAAATGAATGATTCAAACCAAATCACAGGAAAGGCCATTTTTAATTGCATGTAAAGTTTTCTCCCTATATTTTCTTTAAGAAATCCTAATTTAAGTATACTTTAAATCAAAATACCTCTAAAGACTTCCAGTGGGTTGGAATGTATGAACGAGGAATGGAAAAGATTTCTAGGTAGCAAATAGTAGACATTCTACACTTGAGTGTTTTCTGCTCTCTTTAAAACCAATCAGTAAATAATTCCTTGCTTAGCACTTAAAAGTTTACAATGAATGCTACATTTGGATAGGATGAACTATGACTTTGACATAACCATCCATACTCCACTCCGCAGACAGTACCATTTTAAAGTTTAGGAATTCTGGGTCCAGTTTCCTTGGTGTATTGAGCTTGATTATAGAAAAGCTTTACCCTCACCCAACTCTCAGAAAAAGTCCTTGTCAACCTGGCTCTTAATTCCTAGTCTTGATCCTAAAACAGTGTGACACATTTCAAGCACTCACTCATTCTCTCCTTCTTTCTGAGTAATAGGAAAATGTAAGATACTGTACACAAAGGTATTTTCATAGGAATTTGTGTGCAGAGGAGCTAGGTTTCATGCTTTAGATGAAGTCTCCTAACTGTCCCCTTGGCCGCAGTACTACTGGGCATTCTGCAGCGAGGCCTGCCCCACTGGGAGCCAGCCTGCATCAGGCAGCCCTCCCTCCAGATCAAAGCAAAAGACATGCCTGGTCCACTTTTCCCCAGTGTCACCTACTCGCCTTCATCCTCCAAGGTCCCTCAACTCCTTGAGTAACGGAAGCTGGACCATTCCCTTTTCCATCTTTAAAGCAAGATTCCTGCATTGTTTCTAAAACCTGCATTTGAACAGTTATTCCAGGAGATGTCTTAAAGTAAGGAACCCAATGATGTCTTCCAATTGGCTTGGAATGTTTTTTTAAAATGTAATTTTTTTTTTTTTTTAAAGGTGCTTTGTTGTAACTAAGCAAACTTTGAACTGGATCACTTTGTAATTTACTTTGTAAGCCGTAACAGGCCAAGATTGCTTTCAAGGCTCATCCAGCAGATATAGTTCTTTTGCACCAGATTTAAAACATTCTGTTCCTCACTCTTTTCTCCAGTTAGAAAATACGAAGTGTAACAGAATGGATGAGAAAAAATAAGATGTTGACAAGACTGAGACACAAAAAGTTACCTCAATCTCCAGAGGTTGAAATGTAAGCAATTTATCCCTGTCTTTGTTCTTAACGTTTGATAATTGTTTTTTCAATTCCAACCTATTCAAAAAACAGTCATGCTATGTGGCTTGAAAATGCTAAGCAGAGTCCAATATCCTATATATAAATGTGCAGTTATTTCCAAGGAAAAAAACCACATTTGCAAAATTACCTCAAAAGGTAAGCAACAGGTGGGGCCCCACAGTCCGGGGCCAAGTTGTCAAGTCAGAGAACAGGGGTTTGCTTTAGCAGAAAATTTCCTTCCTAGTGGTTGCAAAATGTGCACTGCTCTCAAAGAAAACACACATTGTTTTATGCCACTCTGTGGCTTTCAAGTACAGACATTACTGAAGAAGTGTGAACACCAAATGTGTTGTCTTAATGCATTTAAGACATGGCTGGTGAAAGCGTAAAAACCTTTACAGAGACGCTGTGCTGCAGAGGGAAATCAAACAAAATCAAACACAAAAGACTGAAAAGAATACATGCCATGTATCAGTAAGCAAAGCTTAATCTTCATGTAGTTCTTGGAAATCGCAAGGTATCCAAATGCGTGCAAGGTTTTAAATAAATTGCAGAGAAAACAGGGTCTTGCCAGCTTCAATTTTCTTGTAAGTGAAATCCACCACAGGGAGTGAAAGAAAACTGATCCATGATTCCCTTCATATTATTGGCCTCTTCATTAATGTTTTTTTCTTTCCAGAATGATGACAACTTAATCCTGGAAGGAGGAAAATAGAAAATTGTTATATAAAAAATCTACACCATTCATTTTTCCTAAATTGCATGAAACATCAAAATTGGTCAATCCAAAGTGATCCCACTGATGTTCCCCACAGCCACTCCAAACACATAAAAATGAAGCAGAATAGCCTCCTTAACCAAAAAATTCCTTCTAATACAATAAACAAATTTTCTGACCACACTTTCCTCTCTTAAAATCATTTAACTCCACCAACTGAATTGGTCTATTTTCCTCTTGGATATTTAGAGAAAAAGAAATTCAGCAAATTTCCTTCCCTGAATCATTAGTAGCAATACTGGTCTTAATTAAGTGCCTGTAGCATCATACAGACCATTAAAAGGACGTATCATTATGTTCATTTTTATGAACATGAAATAGAAAAATGGATCACATACATGCTTTTAAAAAAATTCAGCTGTATATAATTCCTCGATTGCCTATTATCATTATTTCAGTTTCAGCAGAATGAAAATTGGCCAGTGTGACCTGAATTGGCAGCCTCTTCCCAACATCCTGTATAGGACTGCATGTTTCCAATAATGCCTGCTGAAAACAATAACAACTTGTGGGTGAATGGTTCAAGCAAAAAGAAGGAAGCTTCACTCTGCCCCTTTCCATACTTCTTTTTGGCCCTTAAGCATTTTCATTGACTCTCCAGGATGGGAAAAGAGTGCCTTGCCAGGATGGGTGGAAACACTCCCAGGTTCAAGGCACATAGCTGAGGGATCGGTTCATTAGCTGCACTGAGTCCCAGAACCAGTTCCTTAGCTAAGTTTAGAAGCTGCTGGTCACTTTTGGCTTAGGATTGACTTGGAGATGTGGGCTCTTTTTTGGTTCCATATGAACTTGAGAGTAGTTTTTTCCAATTCTGTGAAGAAAGTCATTGGTAGCTTGATGGGGATGGCATTGAATCTATAAATTACCTTGGGCAGTATGGCCATTTTCACGATATTGATTCTTCCTACCCATGAGCATGGAATGTTCTTCCATTTGTTTGTATCCTCTTTTATTTCATTGAGCAGTGGTTTGTAGTTCTCCTTGAAGAGGTCCTTCACATCCCTTGTAAGTTGGATTCAGAGGTATTTTATTCTCTTTGAAGCAATTGTGAATGGGAGTTCACTCATGATTTGGCTGTTTGTCTGTGATTGGTGTACAAGAATGCTTGTGATTTTTGTACATTGATTTTGTATCCTGAGACTTTGCTGAAGTTGCTAATCAGCTTAAGGAGATTTTGGGCTGAGACAATGGGGTTTTCTAGATATACAATCATGTCATCTGCAAACAGGGACAATTTGACTTCCTCTTTTCCGAATTGAATACCCTTTATTTCCTTCTCCTGCCTGATTGCCCTGGCCAGAACTTCCAACACTATGTTGAATAGGAGTGGTGAGAGAGGGCATCCCTGTCTTGTGCCAGTTTTCAAAGGGAATGCTTCCAGTTTTTGCCCATTCAGTATGATATTGGCTGTGGGTTTGTCATAGATAGCTCTTATTATTTCGAGATACGTCCCATCAATACCTCATTTATTGAGAGTTTTTAGCATGAAGAGTTGTTGAATTTTGTCAGAGGACTTTTTTGCATCTATTGAGATAATCATGTGGTTTTTGTCTTTGGTTCTGTTTATATGCTGGATTACATTTATTGATTTGCGTATGTTGAACCAGCCTTGCATCCCAGGGATGAAGCCCACTTGATCATGGTGGATAAGCTTTTGGATGTGCTGCTGGATTTGGTTTACCAGTATTTTATTGAGGATTTTTGCATCAATGTTCATCAAGGATATTGGTCTGAGATTCTTTTTTGGTTATGTCTCTGCCAGGCTTTGGTATCAGGACGATGCTGGCCTCGTAAAATGTGTTAGGGAGGATTCCCTCTTTTTCTATCGATTGGAATAGTTTCAGAAGGAATGGTACCAGTTCCTCCTTGTACCTCTGGTAGAATTCGGCTGTGAATCCATCAGGTCCTGGACTCTTTTTGGTCGGTAAGCTATTGATTATTGCCACAATTTCAGAGCCTGTTATTGGTCTATTCAGAGATTCAACTTCTTCCTGGCTTAGTCTTGGGAGGGTGTATTTGTCGAGGAATTTATCCACTTCTTCTTGATTTTCTAGTTTATTTGTGTAGAGGTGTTTGTAGTATTCTCTGATGGTAGATTGTATTTCTGTGGGATCGGTGGTGATAACCCCTTTTTCATTTTTTATTGCATCTATTTGATTCTTCTCTCTTTTCTTCTTTATTAGTCTTGCTAGTGGTCTATCAATTTTGTTGATCTTTTCAAAAAACCAGCTCCCGGATTCATTAATTTTTTGAAGGGTTTTTTGTGTCTCTATTTCCTTCAGTTCTGCTCTGATTTTAGTTATTTCTTGCCTTCTGCTAGCTTTTGAATGTGTTTGCTCTTGCTTTTCTAGTTCTTTTAATTGTGATGTTAGGGTGTCAATTTTGGATCTTTTCTGCTTTCTCTTGTGGGCATTCAGTGCTATAAATTTCCCTCTACACACTGCTTTGAATGTGTCCCAGAGATTCTGGTATGTTGTGTCTTTGTTATCGTTGGTTTCAAAGAACATCTTTATTTCTGCCTTCATTTCATTATGTACCCAGTAGTCATTCAGGAGCAGGTTGTTCAGTTTCCATGTAGTTGAGCGGTTTTGAGTGAGTTTCTTAATCCTGAGTTCTAGTTTGATTGCACTGTGGTCTGAGAGACAGTTTGTTATAATTTCTGTTCTTTTACATTTGCTGAGGAGAGCTTTACTTCCAACTATGTGGTCAATTTTGGAATAGGTGTGGTGTGGTGCTGAAAAAAATGTATATTGTGTTGATTTGGGGTGGAGAGTTCTGTAGATGTCTATTAGGTCCACTTTGTGCGGAGCTGAGTTCAATTCCTGGATATCCTTGTTAACTTTCTGTCTCATTGATCTGTCTAATGTTGACAGTGGGGTGTTAAAATCTCCCATTATTATTGTGTGGGAGTTTAAGTCGCTTTGTAGGTCACTCAGGACTTGCTTTATGAATCTGGGTGCTCCTGTGTTGGGTGCATATATATTTAGGATAGTTAGCTCTTCTTGTTGAATTGATCCCCTTACCATTATGTAATGGCCTTCCCTGTCTCATTTGATCTTTGTTGGTTTAAAGTCTATTTTATCAGAGCTGGAGGCATCATGCTACCTGACTTCAAACTATACTACAAGGCTACAGTAACCAAAACAGCATGGTACTGGTACCAAAACAGAGACACAGATCAATGGAACAGAACAGAGCCCTCAGAAATAATGCCGCATATCTACAACTATCTGATCTTTGACAAACCTGACAAAAACAAGCAATGGGGAAAGGATTCCCTATTTAATAAATGGTGCTGGGAAAACTGGGTAGCCATATGTAGAAAGCTGAAACTGGATCCCTTCCTTACACCTTATACAAAAATTAATTCAAGATAGATTAAAGACTTACATGTTAGACCTAAAACCATAAAAACCCTAGGAGAAAGCCTAGGCAATACCATTCAGGACATAGGCATGGGCAAGGACTTCATGTCTAAAACACCAAAAGCAATGGCAACAATAGCCAAAATTGACAAATGGGATCTAATTAAACTAAAGAGCTTCTGTATAGCAAAAGAAACTACTATCAGAGTGAACAAGCAACCTACAGAATGGGAGAAAATTTTTGCAACCTACTAATCTGACAAAGGGCTAATATCCAGAATCTACAATGAACTCAAACAAATTTACAAGAAAAAAACAAACAACCCCATCAAAAAGTGGGTGAAGGACATGAACAGACACTTCTCAAAAGAAGACATTTATGCAGCCAAAAAACACATGAAAAAATGCTCATCATCACTGGCCATCAGAGAAATGCAAATCAAAACCACAATGAGATATCATCTCACACCAGTTAGAATGGTCATCATTAAAAAGTCAGGAAACAACAGGTGCCGGAGAGGATGTGGAGAAATAGGAACACTTTTACACTGTTGGTGGGACTGTAAACTAGTTCAACCATTGTGGAAGTCAGTGTGGCGATTCCTCAGGGATCTAGAACTAGAAATACCATTTGACCCAGCCATCCCATTACTGGGTATATACCCAAAGGACTATAAATCATGCTGCTATAAAGACACATGCACAGGTATGTTTATTGCGGCACTATTCACAATAGCAAAGACTTGGAACCAACCCAAATGTCCAACAACGATAGATTGGATTAAGAAAATGTGGCACATATACACCATGGAATACTATGCAGCCAAAAAAAATGATGAGTTCATGTCCTTTGTAGGGACATGGATGAAACTGGAAAAGATCATTCTCAGTAAACTATCGCAAGGACAAAAAACCAAACACCACATGTTCTCACTCACAGGTGGGAATTGAACAATGAGAACTCCTGGACACAGGAAGGGGAACATCACACTCCGGGGACTGTTGTGTGTTGCGGGGAGGGGGAAGGGACAGCATTAGGAGATATACCTAATGCTAAATGAGGAGTTAATGGGTGCAGCAAACCAACACGGCACATGGATACATATGTAACAAACCTGCACATTGTGTACATGTACCCTAAAACCTAAAGTATAATTAAAAAAAAAAAAAAAAAAAAGAAGCTGCTGGTCACTAAGGCCTGGTCAGGCCTTCATGTCTCCAGCTATAGGGCCATACAGTCATCTTCCCAGATGCAGGGGGAACCCTGGATGATGCCTGATCCCAAAGGTTTTGTCCTTTTTTGAGACTTCACAGTGCACCTGTCTTGCTGCTGCACACACAGGCTGTGGCATCAAGGACATCACCCTTGCATAGCAGCAACCCAGCAATACCTTGTCCAGATAGCAGAAATTCCACTCTTATGCTCAGGAACCACTGAAATAGTGGCCAGGCACGGTGGCTCATGCCTGTAATCCCAGCACTTTGGGAGGCCGAGACGGGGGGATCACAAGGTCAGGAGATGGAGACCATCCTGGCCAACATGGTGAAACCCCGTCTCTACTGAAAATACAAAAATTAGCCAGGTGTGGTGGTGTGCGCCTGTAGTCCCAGCTGCTCAGGAGGCTGAGGCAGGAGAATGGTGTGAACCCAGGAGGCGGAGGTTGCAGTGAGCCGAGATTGTGCCACAGCACCCCAGCCTGGGCAATAGAGCAAGACTCCCTCTAAAAAAAATAAAAAATAAAATAAAAAGAAAGAGCATCCTCTCCACCATCTGCTCATTTCCCCCACTTACTATGGTGAGTTTCTGGCATGTTAACTTTCCATTCTTTTTTAAAATTGAAGCAAAATTTATATAAAACAAAATTAACCATTTAAAAGAATATAATTTAGTGGCATTTAGTGCATTCACAATGTTGTGCAACTATCATCTCTATTTAGTTCCAAAACATTTTCATCACCCCCAAAGGAGATCCTATATCCTTTAAGCAGTCACTCTCCATTCTCTCCTTGTCCCAGCCCCTGACAACTATTAATACTAATGTTTCTGTCTCTATGGATTTACCTATTCTAGATATTTTATACAAATGGAATCATATAATATGTTACCAATTTTGTCTAGCTTTTTTCACTTAGCATGATGTTTTCGAAGTTCATCCATGTTGTAGCATGAATCAGTACTTCATTATTTTTTAGGGTTGAATAATATTCTATTGTATGAATATACCACAGTTTGCTTATCCATTCATTGGTTGATTTATATTTGTGTTGTTTCATCTTTTGGCTAATAGTGAATAGTGCTGCTCTGAATATTCATGTATAAGTATTTGTTTAAACAGTTTTCCATTCTTTTGGATATACATAGGAGTGGAATTGTTAGGTCATATGGAAATTCTATGTTTAACTTTTTGAGGAACTGCCAAACTGTTTTCCATCATGGCTGTACCATTTCACATTCCCACCAGGAATGCACAAGGGTTCCAATTTCTCCAAAAAAAAATTTGTTTGTTTAAAAAAAATTATAGCCATCCTAGTAGGTATGAACTGATTTGCACTTGCATTTCCCTAATGATCGATGATGTTGGGCATCTTTTTTTTTTTTTTTGACAGGGTCTTGCTCTGTCACCCAAGCTGGAGTGCAGTGATGTAATCCTAGCTCACTGCAGCCTTGACCTTCCTGGGCTCAGCTGATCCTCCCACCACAGCCTCTCAAGTAGCGGGTACTACAGGCACACATCACCATGCCTGGCTAATTTTTTATATTTGTAGAGACAGGGGTTCACCATGTTGTCCAGGCTGGTCTTGAACTCCTGGGCTCAAGCCATCTGTCTGCCTTGACCTCCCTAAGTGCTGGGATTACAGGCATAAGCCACCAGGCCCAGGCTGTTGGGGACTCTTTCATGTGGCTGTTGGCCATATGAATATCTTCTTTGGAGAAATATCTATTTAAGCCCTTTGCTCATTTTTAAATTGGGTTGTCTTTTTGTTGTTGAGTTGTAGGAGTTCTTTATACATTCTGGATATTAATCCCTTACAGTATGATTTTTCTCCGATTCCATAGGTTGCCTTTTCACTCTGTTAACTGTGTCCTTTGATGTACAAAAGTTTTTAATTTTGGCAAAGTGCAATTTATCTTTTTTTTTCTTTTGTTGCTTATACTTTTGGTGTTATATCTAAAAATCCATTGAGAAATCTAAGGTTACAAAGATTTACCCCTATATTTTCTTCTAAGAGTCTTATAGTTTTAGCCCTTGCATTTAGATTTTTTGGTCCATTTTGAGCGAAGTTTTGTATATGGTATGAGAATTCTTCAGAGTTCCCTGTCCTCAAAAACAAAAGCCTTTCCTTAAGTTTCTAGGAGAGGCCTGGGGGTAAATGGATACCACATATAAGCCCTTTGCTACCTCTACATCCCAACAGTTATTATCTCAAATCCTTGCTGCTTGTGGGAGGTTATCCATAAGGCTCACTTGACCACTCCTCATCCTTGCTTAATTGTGCAGATATGCCTTTATCGAACCTCGTCTTAAAGAAGTCACCACCCTAGCAAAAATAATTAGATGGGAACAAACTCCTTTGTCCCCAGCCTACCCTTGTTCTTTCAGGGAAATGAAGAAAGAACATGCTCTACATGCTGCTCCATGTAACTATGCATTCTGATCTAGGCACTGGCATCTTTTTTGAGGACCATGACATCAAGAAGAGAGAGCACTCATCCTCACAGTACTTCAAGCACATTTGTCCACAGGCATCCTCAGCCAGTCCTCAACTCCACTATCAGCCTTGACATTTTTATTAAGCAGATGACAAAATTGTCCTTTTTCTTCCATGTACTTTAAACAGCAGTTGAGATTCCAGCTCTTCCTGGAAGCCTGCCCACTCCAGCTAAACGGGAGCTTTAGGTCTGTCCTGATATCTGCTTGTCCAGGCATGGAGTTCCTATAACTATATCCAAATGATGTAGTCTTGCCTGGCTCTCCCCTCTTTTACCACTTTAATCAACAGAATGGAGACCTGGTACCCACAATGACCTCTTGAACCAGAGACTTCATTTAGTCCCTCCTAAGGTGTGAAGATACTTCCTGTGAAGGAGCAAGTCAGGGGACAGGTGGCATCAGTATGTTCTTGATTAAGCTTGATTTTGTAGACTGCTGTGTCCCCAGAGCACAGCTCAGGCCCGGCTCAGGCACTCAATATACAGCTGTTGAATGAATAAAGGGGAAATTGTAGAATCCGAAGACTTGGTAGTGAAATATGTTCTCATATGTAGAGTTCCCTATGGCACATTCACTGAAGGCAAATGTGATGCCTGTGAAATGGTACAGTACTGCACACACTGCACACCATCCACAGATACACCACCAGCCTGAGGATGGTTGGTAGGATTAACACCTTCCTGTAGGCAAAAATAACATTTTTTTAGCTCCATGACATTATATTTGAAAGGAATGATTTGATTTCCAGTACATCTAATTTCATGTAACAATAAACTATGTTGTCACCATAGTCAATGGCATATTCACTATCCTGTTGGGTTAAGATGTTTTTTAGACATCGATGATGTTTGTTCTTGCCTTGTCCTGATTCTTTGAGTGTAATCTCTAGGAGAATCACATGTACCTAACCTAGGGCATAAACAGAATTGCATAATAAAGGGTAATATGTAATAATAGTAATTGGATAATAAACGGTGAACACAGTGATTATGATAAATCCATTACTTAGGTTTGGGCTTAGACATTTAATGGAAGAAGCCAATAATGAGAACAGAAGAGAGGTGCCAATGAGAGGCAGACTCTTTCCCATCTCTGTGAGATGGCTCCGAATGGCCCAAATTGTGCCGGCTACCCTGCCTGGTGCTGTTAGTCAGCAGCATGGGATGTCCCTTCTCTCTCCTTGAGCAGCATCAGCTTCAATTTTCAATGAGTGCATATAAGGTAGGTCAGATTTGCTGGAAAGTTTTTAAGAAAATATAAATGCAATCATGCATTTGATGAATGGGGATTTAGGTGGAAGGAGAGAGGGTATACTACAATCACAGGGAAGCAAAATATAGTATCAATGTAATTCTTTCCCTTAACTTTATTATTAAAACATGTTGCATGCACAATACAAATGAACAGTGTATATGAATTATAAGCTCAACTATGTGCATAGCCAGTCATAGATATATAAATCATAAGATTAATGGATGCCATTTTTATCTTGCTTTCAGCTTTTACAATGTTCTTTCTCTCTAGAAATGAATGCTTTAAACAAGAAATTGGATTTGATTGATAAAATCCTTATTCAGAAATATCTACATAAAGCTTCTTGGCTATAAATATTAATTAATTGGATCGCTGGTACCCATAATGCAACTTTGTTCTGACCCATGTGCCCTATGAACTAGATATTTTTTGGATTCAATTTTCTTAAAACCAACTGTCAGCATCATGTGATGGAGGAGATGAAAAATGAAAATGAGCAGTCCCGCTGTGCAGGTGGGTGACCTGTGGGAGAGAGTCTGCCTGGTAGGATTTTTACACGAACCATCAGACGCAGACCAATTGATTAGATCATCTCATACCCGCCACCAACTAGGCTCAAGAGACTAATTAGAGAGAGTACTGCCTGCGCAGGCACCCCATTGACACCTAATTTGCTCAGCCAAAGCCTTTGGGGAAAATGTATTATCTCTGCAGCTGCACTTCATGCATTCCTGATTTGAGGCATAAGCAAGGAGTGCTTCATCACTCTTTTGAGCAAACTGAATGTAGAAGCCCTTAAGTGCTAAATGCAAGCAAACAGACCCAAATTAAAAACGAGCCAGGCTCTAATTCCCTCTGTGCTCCTGTTAAATCTCTGTGTGTACATATACACACACACCCCTACACACATGCATGCAGTTTACACGCCGGAGGGACAACATTGCTGAGGACCCCCGCTCAGGGTGCTTCGATGTGATCAGGTGGTCTGCGTTTCACTGGCCTATTTATGCACTGTAAGGTTCTGCGTTTGTTTGACTGTGTTTTTTTTTCCTGCTGCATTGCCCTTCCTCAAAGTACTCTTTTTTTCTACAAGACAACTCTGGCACATTTTTCTCCCCCTAAGCCTCACTGGAGAGAAGTGATTATTTTGGTTCCAAATTAAAACAACTGTAGGTTTTCCTTTCATCGTCTAAATTGTGAACAGGATATTCTATAGGATGTATGTGAAGCTGTGAGGTAATCGCTCATTTCTATTTAGGAGACTTCTTTGTAAATATGCCTAACAGAGAAGAAAAAAATACTAACATTTGACAGAAAGAAAGCTACCTCATAACAGTAAAGACAGTATAAAGCTATAACACGTTTAGGTTCTCTTCAAGAAAAAAATAATTATAATTTGACCAAATTTAGCTTTATATATTAGCTTTAGAATAAAACTACTTCCAACCTCCTTCTCAAATGCAGAATTCAAAATATTGATACATAAGGAGGCATTTAAAGATAGGTATGCAATTAATTACATGCTTTCAAAAAGGAAATAAAAATAAATAATCCAGGTAATAATGAAAAAATTAGGATATCTTTGTGCCAAATTTAGTGGATGTATAATGGGTTTCCACAATGCTAGAATGAAAGAGAAAAACAGGACCATGGTGGTGTTCTATAGTGGACTTACTGATTTTGTGCCTTTCCAGTCATATGTTGGATGAATTATTCTACCCACATGTTCTGGTAAATTACAATTCTGCTTTGTAATTTTTCACATTTAGCCTATTTTTAAGAGTTTAATGAAAATTAAAAAAATCATTTTAGCTGTATGCCTTTTAAACTAGCATTCAAAATGGGCCTTACTTGGGCACTCAGACAGTCAGAAGATCCCAGTGACCACTGGAGTAGATATCCTTCTGAAGGTATATGGAGAGTGGTTGTAGGGGAGATGTTTGAACACAGTCAGAAAACCAGGGCCTTAACTAACGCGCGTAACTGTTTAAAGAATTTATTCTGATTTTGTCGAGAACAAAGTCCAGAAAGCTTCCCCTCCCCAAGTACCACGTCAATAAGGTTTCACATGAACAATGTCCCGGAAAAAGAAAAAAAACAAACTTACAAGACGGTGCCACTTTGATTTTGGTTTTGCTTAAAATACCAAGAAAAACAAACAAATTGTTGTACCTAATTCATCTTCAAGTAGTGCTTCCTATTATAGAGAATTAAGTCCACACATAAGGTTGTTAAACCCTAAGCACCTAGGCAAACACAAATCTCTCTAAAGTAAAAATATCAAATCCATATATACACACACGTATTTGTATATATAACAACACAGTCAAATTTTATACTGTAGATTTTATATGGATGCTGGACTCAAAGTGGTAAGTTTTAAACTTCATACTGAATTCAGAAAATCTGGGACAGCTTAATTTCCTTATTCTTCGAGTGAATTTAATGTGTTATAATTTGGCTAGAAATACAGGTTTTCTTTTAGAATATCTGAAATCAGTGTTTTCCAGTTTCTCTGACACTGCATTGAGGCTCCTTGAGAAGGAGGTAGGAGTCGGAGGAAATGGTATGAAATAGAAGGAAGTAGAAAATTAGTCAAACCTACTTCTGTAACTTATTTCTGATTTATGATAATCATGCTTCTTACCCCTAGAAGAGAACACATCTTTGAGACCAGCAAGAGAATATTAATTAAAATGAATGCAGAGATAGTCGGGCTTTGTTTTAAGCTTAACAGAAGGCCCATCATTCAAAATAGCCCAAATCCTTTAAGTTGAAAGCTATTTGGTAACATCCATATGGATGCACAATGCACTAATTGCAGCAACTTTGCACATTTTAAGCTTCATGCTAAAGTGGTGATTTTAATTAAAAAATTTTAGGCAAAGCTGTAAGTCTAACATTTCAAAACAAAGCATTTCTCACATGAGAAGACTGACTTAACATATCATTTTAAAAATCACCATTATCAACAAACATTTATTGAAATCCTCATTAAAGACCAGGCATTATATGATGTGTAATTAGCCTTGATTGAAAAGAATGTTCTATTTTAATGGTGTGACTGTTTATTAAATCAGATTTATGCAAATGGAAAACACTGGTCATCCTTTAGACACACATAGACAAAAAGAATGGCAGTTCTGGGATTTCTTCCTGTCTCAGTCAATGGGAAAACAAGCATAGGGAAAAGTACTGATTTAGGTCTTCTTAGATACACCAAGCCACATTTAATCTTTTTTTTTATAAAAAATCATATAATATTGTATACATATATCATTTTTCAAAAAGGTTAAACATATCATATAAATAAATAAAAACTGGGAGGTTTGAAGTAGTTCATTGAAACAGTTTTAATGACAAGGTTAATAGAAAAGCCTTCACCAAAGGTGGCATATTCTTTTCAAAGATTTCATGTTATTTGAAGCCTTATTTGCTCGGCATACCTTTACAAGTGACTGACTCCCAAGTGGTTATAAGTTAATTAAATAGGATTCTGACCCTTAACCCTCCTTATATATTACAATCCTACTAAACTATATTTAAACAAACCAAATACAAAGTCACTCCTCAGCGTGTGCTTTTTTCTTCTCAACTTAAAACGCATATACACAAATCTCATAAAACGAGTAAAAACCAAGTATTTAATAGTTAGAGAAACACAAGGGTTCATGTCTGATTTTAATTAAAAGATTTTAGAGGAGATGTGACTCCACTTTGGGTGGATTTTTTTTTTCCAAATTAAAACTTGTCTGGTATTATTATCCAATGTATTGAAGCAGTTTTTTCATGCTTAGGGTTTCAAATTCCAAACATACAGTCACCTACAACTTTGAACCTGTTTTGTGAACCATCTTATTTAGCAGAAACTTGCAAAACAAAATATTCATTTCTGTAGCATAAATTAGATCACATTTAATTTTGGTTAATACAGAATGATGTCAGCATGAACCAGAAGTATGTTGGTTCCTGGGAGATTTCTTTCCAATATTATTTTGAGTCACCAAGTAACAGCAGCCATGAGCAAGATACATAAACACAGTGCATGCAAGCCCAAGAGGCCTGCAGTACTGCATCCCACATGCTTCCTTTTCGTTTGGTTTGGCTACTGCTCTGTCTTGGAATTAACTGTTTATTGTACAGTCTTCCTGGATCCTTAAGCATTTTGCCCTTGCATCCAAAATTGGGCAGCCTCAACCCTTACATCAAGTTTATTTCACCTGTAAACTCTGCTAGCATTTTTATTGTTACTGCTTTTCTGAGTGCTGCACTTATCAAGTTCAATATATTTGAAGTGGACTACCCTTTATTTTATTCCCCCCCCACCACAAAAGCCCTACAACTTTTACGGTAGTATTCTGCTGAACACAGGTAGGAACACAGATGTCACATTACAGCAGAAATATCTATTTTTGTGAGGACACATCCTGACAGTGACATGAAGTGACACATTGTGCACACCACTATAGCACATCTTTTCCACCAGGAAATATCTGCAGACAGTGAGGAGGGTCCAACAACTCCAAGCTAAGGGTGGCAGGTGCTGGACAGCTCGCTAAGCCCCCTGCCAACTCCCTCCTATGTAGCTGCTTCACAACACGAAGCTGCTTCACAACAGTGCCAACGAACAACTGCTCGACCAAGGACAAATCACTGAATTCATCCACGGAAGCGAAGCTCTGTGTACTACATGTAAAGTCCTCCAATATGCACTCTACACAAAATTATAATTGGTTAAAGTATTTTGATACTAGTTATCCCACTATAGCATGTTGCTATATTTCTATAGAATCCAAGATGAGTTGTGAAAGACATAATTAACAGAATGTGTACCATTATGAGAAATAAATACCAGCATTTTGTGCTCATGTGGAATTTTCTCCTATCCAAAGTACTTTCCCATGTATTCTTTCATTTAATAAAAGTGCCTGAAAGATAGGACCTTTGAAGAAAGGTTCTGTTTGGAAGATAATAGATTTTGTGAACTCAAATTTTTAAGAAGTTCTAATCCTTTTAGTCACTGATTCAGTGTCTTCTGAAATATCTGCAGTAGGAGGTATATTGCAGATTTAAATACCAGAGCAGTCATGATAGAATCCACAGCCTTTACAGGAACTAGGGTGACCAGCTGTCTCTGTCTGAACTGAGAAGGTTTCCAGGATTTGGGACTTTTTTTTTTTTTTTTTTTCTGAGACAGAGTCTCTCACTCTGTTGCCCAGGCCAGAGTTCAGTGGTGTGATCTCGGCTCACTGCAACCTCTGCCGCCTGGGTTCACACGATGCTCCTGCCCCAGCCTCCAGAGTAGCTGGGACTACAGGCACATGCCACCATGCCCAGCTAATTTTTGTGTTTCTGGTAGAGACAGGGTTTCACCATGTTGGCCAGGCTGGTCTTGAACTCCTGGCCTCAAGTGATCCACCCACCTTGGCCTCCCAAAGTGCTGGGATTACAGTAGTGAGCCACCTCACCCGGCCTAGGATTTGGGACTTTTGGTTCTAAAATGGGGGTGCGGGGGTGCAAAATGGAACAAGCTGGTCACCACAGGAACAACAGGATTAATATGCACAGTAGTGACTTCCAAGTTTATTATAAAAACAGAGGTAACAAGGTTTGGCACTTTATTACATGAACTAAAATGAAAAGTATGCTGACACTCCAATCTGAAAGTGTGAGTCACAAAAGTTTTACAAACGTGAGACACTGAGAATGGTAAAAGGTGAAAATAAAATGGGAACTGCGCCAGCAGCCTTCTCTCTTCTCAACTCTCCAGACTGTACAGGGATTTTCCACTTATCTCCTTGGAAGAGACACAATCTTGACTCTGTGATTTAGGCTTTCTTCTCTGTTTTTTGTTGAAATCACAGTCAATCACATTCTGCTCTAATGAGGTTGTTGAACTTAAGACCATCAACCTGTTCCTCACCACAATTCAGAATAAATCCGTCTATTTAAATTCACAAATGCCTGTGCAGTGTGGCATGCAGGAGATGGCTAAGGCCACCACTCTGAAATGAGAAGAAGTACAAGTGTTGCCTGAATCACTGCCAGAAATAACCCCTGCTGTAAGATCGGTGGTGAAGGAGCAACAGCATCAACTGACTTGCCTAAATCAATTCAGGAAACACTTGCTGAACATCTATTTTTAAGCAAAGAAGAGTGTTTAGGATGAAAGACGAGAGTACTACATGCACTATTAAAAATGGATTCCAGTGGTGTTCTGGAACTGGCTTGACCTGCCTCAAGAGATGTGAATGTGAAACTCTTCAGGAATTTTGCCAGTTGTTAAACACAGCCACCCTTGAAATCACCCATCATGGGAGTATCTACACGACAGGATATAGACAAACGTGACCAATCAGGACTATTCTACTCTCTTTCTGGAGAGCCAACTGTTAAAATATTTACCAACATGCCACTGCTGTCTTTAAGGAGCTCAAGATTGGGAAGGGGAGGTGACTAGGACAACAGCAAACTATAAGTCAACACGGAAAATACAAGTGCTATCCTAGAGGTGCCACTGCAGTGAGGAATAACTGAAAAGTACGTAACAATTTAATGCCCAGAAGGGGAGGAAGAAGGACATTCTTGCACAGGCAAGGACTCTGGGAAACAGACTGGCCAATGGGACAGGCATATGTTTGCCTGTTAGGATACAGATGCAGACAGAGACACAGGAAAAGCTGAAAGGTAGGTGAGGGTGGTGGAGTAAATGGTCTGAAATGTCCTGCTTAGGGGTCTGGGCTTTCTTCTATTTGCAGAGAGGAGGTGTTGGAGGCTTTGGATGGAGAGTCCCAGGTTCCAACCCAAGGGCAGTCATACAGTTTTCATATACATGAAGTCTTGAGCTGCCACTGTAAAGTCTGTGGGTAAATAATTGTCTTCTTTAGGATGCCATCAAATCAGATAATGCAGCTGGTTCTTCTAATGACTGCTGCGACTGCTCACAAAATACCAGGTTTGTAACATTTAGTATTGAAATGCTTTATTCCACCCATGAGAAATATTCAATGTTCTGGACAAATGATGACATAGAAACTAAACTTCTTCCCAAGTATTGCAGTTTTCAAAACATAGCCCATGGGGATAATTTGGACATTTTCATACATCAGAGAGATGCCTTAGGTACTTTATAAATAGTTTGTTCACTCATGTCTCTATTTTTATCTATGCATGTAAAAGGAAAAGGAAAAAATATACATTATTAACTCCTACCTTTACTACACTGCCGTCCTTTATAACTCAAACATGTTCGATTAGTACACAACTCAGACAGACTTTCTAATTGTAGCATTGGGAGTTCTGAAATACCATCAAATCTTTTAAAGAGCAACTGCAATAATTTAGAAAACTTTGTTACTATACTCTTATCTTGATTCACTGTGGTTGCATGTATTGGACTAGGAGTGTCAGCTCATTAAAAATGTGAAGCCTGTAATGTCTGATGAGTAAGACATTCACATCAACACAATTGGTTTCCTCCTGGTATAAAACAATTAAAGTGTCAACAGCTCAGTGGTTTAGTGGCAGAGCAAAGAACAGTGGTTGCAGGCCTGGGGTCAATCTCTCACTTCCATTGGCAACAGAGCTGGAGAATGCAGTGAGAGGAGCCAGCACACCCCAGGCTCATAGGATTAAGGGATGCTTCATGTTTTTTTACTGTTCACTTGTGGCAGACTGAAACAAAAGCACTAGCTGAGTTAAGTGAGCTGAAGTTTTACTGTAAGAAGCAATGAAATGCTCCCTTTCCTTGCCCCAAACCAGAATCTCCCACACAGTGCAGTAAATCAAGAATGCGACGTATTTCTCTTCCACACCTGTGACTGGGAAGCACATCCCAGAAAGATCTTAAATTTCCTCTTCCCATGGATGCTAAAGAACAATGTCATGTCTTGTCTGGGTATGCTGTTTGTTTTCCAGTCTGTTAGTATTAAAATCGCACCCTAAGCACCTATCATGTCTCATGGCCCTCTGTTAAGTCCTTTTCAAAAGTTCTGACTTTGCAACACTGATGTCATTTGGAATTAAAAAAAAAAAAAAATCTGGTGATTTAGTTGTTTCATGTTATCCTGTGGGGAAAACCCCCCATAGCCCATTTTAGAATAATTTAATAGAGCATACATTGTGCAAAGTATACAAATTGAAAAAAAATCAGCCCAATCAGCTCCAATAAGCTGTTTTAGTTTTATTCTTTTTGTAATTATTAGATTCAGTTGTTCTGCGTGAGACATCACGCATGATGAGCATGAGCCTGAAATGCTAAAACAAAAAAGCTCTTTTGTTTTTTAATTACTAGCCTCTTGAATTTTAGTGCTAGAATTTATATAATTTTCATAATCAATTATTGAGTACTTGGGTCCAAACACGACATAAAATACTCATGCTTGGATTTACATGATATTGCTAAATCTTGCCTCTCTCAGTACTTCCTTATTAAAAGAAATTCTACCAGGTTGATTTGTAGGGACTGATGTATGTCTGGTAAAAGGTACAGGAGAACAAAGCCACTCCTTCTTTAGCTCTCTGGGATGTGGTATGGATAGGACTGTCTCCATACTAGAGATTGGCGATTCAAATAAGACATACCTGAACCAGACAGAGTAGGGGAAATTGCTCAGATTAATGGTGTGTGTAATCAAGTAAATAAATATTTAGAGGCTTAGAAAACAATTAATGGCAAGAAGAGCTTTATGTTTGAAGAACCTCCAAATAAAACTGTGAGTAACAAATCTGACAAAATATAGTATACAATCATGGTCACTGGAAGGCCATCTTGATCAGTACTATTTATACATATACATAAAATACCATATACTATATATATAGTACTGTATATACTGTATAAAGTATATATAGTTTTATATATATATATATATATATAACCGTAATCTCTCTTGACCATAAATTCTTTGTAGTTGAAATTCAAACATATGTAGATTTACTTTTATGTACTTAAAAATGCCTCCAAATTGACTCGATAAATACGTAATTCGAAACCAACTTCCATTCACTTCCTTTAATCTGCTATGCCATACACAGTTGTATGGACTCTACATGTTATAATCACATATTTTTCCAAAACATTAAAAATGTCTTTAATGTTGCCCCTCTTTCCTACTCTCACCAAACCCTCAGTGGACAATCCACTGATAAACACTAGTGCCAAGAAGAGAACACACACAAAGAACTCAGATTGTGATAATTCTTAACCTTCTGTGTCACTGCCAAACTTAAGAACCAGATGAATACCAAGAGAATTTGCTCCAGAAAACCGCATATATTTAACTACATGCAGATTTTTTTCATACAATTTCAGATGGTTCATAGGCCTTCTGATTTCCATTAATAGACCCATAGATCCCAGGTCAAGAACCAGAGGATTACGATGTCAGAATGCTGAAGCATAAAGCAGCATTTCCACCATCTAGCCATAATTTTAGAACATATTGCAGAGGAAATACCTTCCAGGAAAGTTAAATGCTTGAAGGAAATTCCTTTTGAACAACGGGCATGGGCTAGAGACACCTTGTTGAGCGGTAATAAGGCTTATATGATTTCCTACACTCCCCCATATGAGAAAAATATAATCAAGCAAACAAAACCAAAATAAACAAAATATCTCACTCAGTCTATGCATCGTATTTCCTTCAAGAGAGGAGAAACCCGGATCAGGCTATCTGATGAATGTGACAGCCAACAGGAGAAGCATACGTTGGCAGTGTGGGTCCCTATTTAGATGATCCCGAGAGTTTGGGGAGCTGAGTAGAAGATTCTCTTTCCTAAATACAATCCCTCACTTTCCATTCTTTTTCTTCTCTATTAATGTCATCAGTGATGTACTAATATTAATACAGGATTAAAGATAAATGGAAATTAATTCTATAGTACCCATTCTTACTACTGGTATTAAATGCCATTGATAATCACTTTATTTAGTACGTGAAAATAAAAATTATTGTGAGAGCTTCTCACAGCTTTGCCAATGACCCTGAACTTTGATTTTCCCTTTTAAGGTAAAAACATCAGCCAAGAACTTGCAATTATTCTTAGTGTGGCCACCCATAAGTTCCCTCTCAGAAGGGATTGCAGACAACTAATCTGAGTAGTTGAAGAGAATTTACTGTGTCTCTGGGCCTTACAGCAACCTTTCAAGGTATATATTTTTAGTCTGTCCTAGAGTTGAGAAAGCTGAAACTCCGAAATGCAAGCTGGAGAAGTACTTCCCACTCCTACTTTCTGGACAAAGATTTGTTTCCCTTATCCATGAGTGTTTTTCTGATCATTAGAAGAGCAACTCCTGGTTTTCTATCTGCTGTTCACAGACTGACCCATCTTCTATGGTCTTACTTTGGTTCTGTCATTTCAGGGCTGTGGTATAGCAGGACATGGCCTGGAAGCTTGGCATTCTGATGATTCTTGCTCACTTTTATCTCCCTGGCTAAGCCTTATCTACCCTGAACCTTGTTCGTCCCAAGTTACTTGTGCCTTCCTTGCTAGGAGATAGATATCTTTGGTTATGTGGTATCTCTCTGTGAGAGGGTTTGGTAGCACTATAAATCTTCAGGACCCAATTAAGAAGGGAAAAGGAAAATGTGGGGTCAGGTATGAATCACAATTCCTCAATCAGAATAAGGTTGCCATAGCAACCACGCCTGTTTTTGCTCCTACCGCTGATCTGCTTGCTGGCTTGGGTGTTCAAGGTAATTTGCACAGAATTGCTCCAGTCCTCTGATCCACACAATTTTAATTTTATACCACTTAATTTTGTACCATTGCTTCCCTTGAGCATCAAATAAAGAAGGCATTAAGAGTTTAAAATCAAAGCATACATACATTTTCTGACCATAGTTGTCCACCTGATCAAATGCAAGAAGACCATTCCTCATTTCCCCTTCTTGAAGCTTCACATTTCCCCTTTCCTTATTCTTCCTTCCCTCAGTGTGATCACATACACACAAACATAAACACATCCCACCTCCCTCCATCTGAACACAGTTTGTGGTATGTTTGAAGAAATACTCTGAAAATAAGTTATGTGTATATATATATATACATATATGAATATATATATATAACTTATTTTCATATATAATATATGAATATATATATGAATATATATATATATGAAACCCTAAGCATCTTGTAGACTTGTAACCTTTCTACAAGTAAGCTAAGGAAGTTTAAGAAAAAAACTGGACTTGGCATAATGAAATTTAAACTTTTTTCATTTGACATGTCTTCCTTGTAAATAATAAAGGAGACTCACTCCCTTTATTTTCAAGCACCAAGAAAATAGAGTGCTCTTTAGAGGTTTTGAGGGGACAGAAAACTTTGCTGTGATTGCTTCAGTGGTGTATGAAGCTGTGGTGTTGCTAACTCTGGTGTGGTAAGTGATCGTTCATGATAAAGAAGCACCAGGAGCTGTAGAAAGGCCAAAAGTAACACCACAATGCTACAGTGAGACCAGACACCAGAAGCCATATCAGGAACTGAGCAGAAAAGTGGGGTCGTGTGGCCTTGAGGTCATTTTGTGAGACAGATAACCCCATCTGATGATGTACAGGGGCCACTGAGGATGAGCAAACTTAGGCTAAAGTTTGCAAACCTCTTCAGATCTTAAAGTGTGGGGTTGATCTCTGGTCAGACACGTATGAGACCCAAATCATTTCACTTTGATGCCATCCCTCCGTCACTTTCTCTTCTTACTGAAGTTTTCAATCTATGTTCCTCTCCATGCCTGATACCACCCAAGTCTCCCATTTGTGTCCCCAGACTTGTTATCTTCCCTTGGAAGTCTTTTTTGATCTCTCTGGGATCAAAGAAAAGAATAGGCTGGGCGGGGTGGCTCACGCCTGTATTTCTAGCACTTTGGGAGGCCGAGGTGGGTGGATCACTTTAGGTCAGGAGTTTGAGACCAGCCTGTCCAGCATGGCGAAACCCTGTCTCCACTAAAAATACAAAAATTAGCCAGGCATGGTGGTGCGTGCCTGTAGTCCCAGCTACTCAGGAAGCTGAGGCATGAGAATCACTTGAACCCAAGACACAGAGATTGCAGTGAGCTGAGATCATGCCACTGCACCCCAGCCTGGGTGATAGAGTGAGACTCCGACTTAAAAACAAAAACAAAATAGACAAAAAAACAAGAAACAAAATAACAAAGAATGACTTTTTATCCTTTCCTACTTTATATTATTTCTAACGTTTGCTAACACTTCTGTGGTGGTCATTAGTTTTATTCACTAATTTTCAGTTCTCTACCTCAATGGAATGCCTTTCCCAGCTTCCCTGAGCCATTTGACCTGTCCTGACCAATGAAATGTGCGCATCCATGTGGCTGCTTTAAGGGCCACTATTTATCTTGGTTCATTTCCTCCCCTTTCCAAGGTGACTGAGGAAGCACCTTGTGAAGATGAGGCCTCAGCCTGTGTCTCTGAGTGAACAATGAGCAGAACCCGCTCCATGTCTACATTTGGACATATGGTGTAAGAAATAAAGATTTGTTATATCAAGCAAGCACAAAACCTAGTCAATCCTGAATGATACAATGTCTGTCATGTCTATTTTGGATCATAAGTCCTTGGACAAAAACTGCAATGTATCTGTTCTTGCAAGCAATCCTAGGGAGATGGCTAGTTTTGCTATTCCTTATTCAGTGATGAGGAAAACGAGGGGTGGAGAATACACATAATTTACCCAACGACTCACAGCTATTAAAGGGTGAAGTTGAAACGAACACTCAGGTTTTATTACTCCAAAACCCATACTCTTTCTATGGTATTGTGACGGCAGTTAACTCTTATGCTATGTAGGCCGAAGGACCGGTTTGTTTTTGAAACACAGTAGAACATTTTTGATAAGGTAGTGAGAAAAATACCACAAGCCATACAAGAAAATTCATGTTTTCATGTTGAAAAATCAATAGTAGTACTGGATACATCTGACACTCTTTACAGCATTCTACTTTTGTGTTTATTTCTTCTAGCAATAGGAAAGTTTCCAAATATCTGGTGGAAAAAAAAAAATTGGGATTCTCATATGACTATCACTTTCAGATCGGGTGAACTGAATTTCATTTAATTAGAATCTGAGTACAATTCAAGTAATAACATTCTTTGAAATTTTAAGTGTGAAGTGTCATGCATATCAAAAATGATCTGAAAAGATACACATAAACTATCAATAGCGAAGAGATCAAGATTTTCTGCAGGGTGAGAACTTTAACTTTTACTAGATATTCTTATATATTATTTGTATGCTTTACAATATGAATGCATTTATTATTTGTATAATGAACACACACACTAAATGTGATGAAGAACTGCTGACCCCATAATTGTGGACTTGTGAGATAGTAATATTTGGTACTTGTAATGAAAAGCTAGACTTATTGGGCACTTGGCTTAGTTGATGAGCATTATTTAATGCTTTGATATTCTTATGTTTAAGATAAAATTATTCATAAAGGAAAGAAGAAGTAAAATAAGCTTCATGCTTCACACTGTACATCCAAATTAAATTATTTTGTTGATTTTTTTGTAATGATATTTATTCAAAGCATTAATGAAGTGAAATGACGAAGAGGAAAAAGATAATATCTACACTGTACATCCAAATTACATTATTTTGTGGATTTTTTTGTAATGATATTTATTCAAGGCATTAATGATGAAGTGAAATGATGAGGAGGAAAAAGATAATATGCTAAGTTGAAAATAACCATGAATGTCAAATGTTGCTTAATCTTGTTAATTACAAACACATAAGACACGTCTGAAGAAAGAAAATAACAACACGCTTTTGGGCACTTGGTTGTTACTAAAGAGGAACACTTCAAATCTAAAAAGATTTTATTTTATCCTCTTCTTTACAGAAAAGAAACTAGGTTTGAGTTTCTTATTTCTGAACTCATCAACAATTACACAATGTAGTGATACACTGTTGCTGTACAATCATACTTTATTTTGAGGTATAACATTGGTAATAAGGCAATGGAATTACTTTCTTAATCCAATGACTAGTTTCTCTATAACCATATTCTATAATGAGCACCAAGACAGAAGATTTGGGCTTGGCAATTATTTAAAACTTTAGAGATTCTGAAATTCTTACTCTAAACATAATACAGTAGTGACATTTTAAAAATAGTTATGTATGTATGTATCCATCCATCCATCCATCCATCTATCTACACATACTACACTTTGGCCCTGAGTTTCTAGCTCTTAACTGGTAGACTCAGAATCCAGGGAAAAAAGTTGACAACTCAGTCCAACTCTGGAATTCCACTGATATTGAGGGCTCTGTTTTGCCTGGATATTGCTTTCAATTGCTTAGCTTGGGAGGGGATAAGCACCAGATTCTATTACTTCTTTCCTCGATTCCACTGAGAGTTTATAAACACTTGCATTTCATTACAATGTTCATTATCAGTTATAAAGAGTTAACATATCTGAGGAATGTTTAAATGATACTCCTAAAAATCTTCATTTAATTACTGGAAATCACAAGAAATCAAAGCTCTTTTTTAAAAAAAAAAGAATCACGCAGTAATCATGTAGAAGAAGAAATTACTTAGGCAGATAGCGATGGTACAGAATTCCTTGGTAAGGTTTTCCTTTTAATGAAAAGCAGCCCCCAAATCATTTTCTTTTCTAATAAAGAACAGCCTGTAAAACCAAGCTGCAGCCATAGACAAGCAAGCTGGAAGCTTGCACGGATGAATGCTGGCAGTTCTGCCAACAGGAAAAGGCTACCTGGGACTAGGCATGTTCAAAACGGCGGCTCCATCTTCCTTTCTCTTTGCTAAACCATGTGTACTGTCAGGAGAAGACAGTATGGCGCTGGCCAGGCAAAGACTCCATTTGCATAATAAGATTATGGTGGGGTGACCAGTCTTCCCCATGCACTATGTAGATGTCACACCTGGTCGAACCAATCTGTGGACCCTACATATATCAGACACCGCCTCCTCAAGCCTGCCTATAAAATATGGTGCAGTATGACCAGTTTTTCCCTTTCAGGAGCCCGTCTGATTCTGGCAAGGGAGAGAACTGTTCTCCTTTCTCTTTCTTTTGCCTATTAAACCTTCACTCCTAAACTCACTCCTCGTGTGTGTCTGTGTCCTTAATCTTCTTGGCACTAGACTACGGACTCTGGGTATTTACCCTAGACAACGATGCCACTTCAGCAAATCTTAGCACTCAGGGTTCACTTCATAAATATTGGTTCCTTTACTCTTCCTGATCTTAAAATTACTACAATTCTTAAAAAATAAAAGTGATACTTCATAATAGAAAGGAAGACAATTATGGGATTAATGGTGAAAAGAACACTGTTCAGAAATGTTTGGAAGAAGTTGCTGACCATCTGTCTTAAGAAATTCCCACAGAGTCCCCATGATATATGCCCTCACTAAAATTTTGGTTTAAAGCTGACATTGTAGCAGCTGTCTACTGATTCCCATGGGTCTTGACTGGAATAAGAAAAGAGAGCAATGTTTGGATTGTGGCACATGACAAAGAACTACGAGATGAGTATTCATCAGAACTTAACCATATTTTAAAATAAAACAATACCTTATTACAAGCACAAAGAGTAATTATTATGTTTAAATGAATTAAAGCAATATTTTAAAAGAAATGTGATGATATGCACATAATTATGTACTGTTTTTAATAATTTAACTATTCTCAACCACTGCTTTATTTAATCCTGTTCTTGTGCTTTAATTGAGCTAATAGGTCCCCTTTAACCTGATTTTGGTGGTATTTCTTCCTGCAGATGTACTGTAGCTCTGTTACCAAGTATAACATTTCTTTTTTTTTTTTTTTTTTTTGAGACGGAGTCTCGCTCTGTCGCCCAGGCTAGAGTGCAGTGGCGCGATCTCGGCTCACTGCAAGCTCCGCCTCCTGGGTTCACGCCGTTCTCCTGCCTCAGCCTCTCCGAGTAGCTGGGACTACAGGTGCTCGCCACCACGCCCGGCTAATTTTTTTTGTATTTTTAGTAGAGACGGGGTTTCACCGTGGTCTCGATCTCCTGACCTCGTGATCCGCCCGCCTCGGCCTCCCAAAGTGCTGGGATTACAAGCGTGAGCCACCGCGCCCGGCCCAAGTATAACATTTCATGTCCATATTCTCCTCTTAAAAGGTATAACTGACTAACATGCAGAAAATATTTTAATTGTCACAGATTTTATAGGGTCAGCAATATCCCAGTACTTGATGTTAAGTTCAGGCTTTTTCCTTGTCTCAGAATTTAAAGAAAGAAAAAATGAAACAAAAAAACAAAACCAAACAAAAAACCCTACATTGTGGATCCATGTGATCGCTGAAAGAGAAAGACTAGAGTGTACTGTGTCCCGCTGGTGAAGAACATTAACCTGAATAAATATTTTTCCCCAAAGAGAAGGGTTCACTCAAAAGGAGCTTTTCAGACTTTACTATAAACATGGAAGACAAAGCTTTTGTAATTTGCACATAAACAATAAGTGAACCATTAGGAGCCAATTGGCCTATCTAAGATCAATGATAATGGGGAGAAGTTGAGATCCTTGTATGTTGCTGGCGGGGATGTAAAACTATGCAGCCACTTTAATGTTCATAGCAGCATTATTCATAATAGCCCCAAACTGGAAATGATCAGAGGTCTATCAACTGGAGAACATATAAATAAAATGTGGTATATCCATAAAATGGAATATTATTAGGGAAGGGAATCGAAGGGGAGGGGAGGGGAGGAGAGGAGAGGGGAGGGAAGGAGAGGAGAAGGGAGGGGAAGGGAGAAGGAAGACAGGCAGGTAGGCAAACAGTGCTGACACATGCCACAAGACGGATGAACCTTGAAACCATTACGCTAACTAAAAGAAGCCAGTCACAAAAGGCCACATACGTATGATTCCATTTATATAAAGTGTCCAGAATTGGTAAATCCACATAAACAGAATGTAGATGAGCAGTTGCCTGAGGCTGTGGGGGTCTGGGGGAAGTGGGAATAGAGAGTGACAGCCAATGGATATGCAGTTTCTTTTTAGAGTAGATGAAAATGTTTTGGAATTAGATTGTGGTGATGTTTGCACAACTCTGTGAATACACTAAAAACCCCTGAACTGCTTTAAATTTAAAGTATTTAAATTAAAATATTTTAGTTTATTTAAATATTTAAGTATATTTAAAGTATATTTAAAGGGTAGATTTTAGGATGTGGTAATATCTCAATAAAGTTGTAAAAATAAAATAATTCTATGCCCTCTCTAGGTAAAAAGCCTCTCATAGTTTTGGAAGTAATTTGCCCATTTTATAATGATGCTCATGAATATAATAATGATGGCAATGACAATAATATACTGGTGGCTATATAGATAAATCATTATAGGAATACGTACTAATGGAAAGTAGTTCTATATGGTAAATGAGACTATGAGGTATGTCCTCTTTATATTGTGTAGTTCTATTGCTTTTGCATTTATATATTGAACATGTGTTACTTCTGTAATCAGGAAAAAAGTATAGTTTTAAACAAAGTTTTAAAAATAGAAGTTTTGGAAAAGGAGATTCACAGGGGCTATTGACCAAGCAGGGGATGATGGTTAGAACTGAGCTGGGTTTTGTACGATTAGTAGAATTGGATAGAGAAAGGCCAAGGGAAGGGCAACAGTTTTCTAAATAGTTCTTTTATTTCTGTATCATTGTTTACTCTCTCTGAACTCAGGGTTGAAATGTGTCTGTCTTATTCACCACTGAGTCCCCCGGGTCTAGAATTATGTCTGGGACATAGGAGATACTCAATAAACAATAATTGAATACATGAACAAACATTTGTTGCCAGAATCCTTTTCCTAAAATACAGGTGACAGCTGGGGCTACCACTCGCAACGTATGCACGCCTTTATGCCAATTGGAAAAAGGTGTCCTATTCCCCTAGGTTGATGCCCTTCCTCTCTAGGATTTGTGGCTAGGAGAATCAATCTGGAGTTCACCTCACCCATGACCGGCCCCAACCCTGCTGCCTGGCCAATCTTCCTTCTGAGGCCCCTGCCCCCAACTGCATACAGGGCTGGCAATCAAAGCCCTTCTCAATCTGACCCCAACTTTCCTGCTCCATCATAACCATTTCAACATTGATTCCGTGCTTACGCTACAGTAGTCCTCGGATTCAATGTGTGAGTTCCCACTACTGCCTTCATCCCACCAATTCAGCAACTTTACACCAAACACCTACCATTTAATAAAGAGGAGCCATCCCCATTCTAATATTGTTCTCAGCAACTCTCTAGAAGCTCCCTTTTGTCCTCACAGGCTCCCACTCAGACTCTTTTTCTTCCTGTCTTTGATTAAGAAGATATACTAGCTTTTGACTCGCAGCTTTCCCTTCATTTTGGCCTTGGTCTCCTTTGGACAATTTTCCTGGACCTTAAAGGAAACAGGCAGTCTGCCTCCTTAGTCCTCCTCAGGTGGAATCAACAAGCACTCTTTCTCTGAACTTACTCAGCACATTGTAAAACCTTTATAAATAAAATCTTGATCATATCATATTATGTCGTTTTCTTATATATTTCTACCTTAAGACTGTGGAAGCTTCTTAAAGAGTTCTTTTTTTTTTTGAGAAAGGATCTCACTGTGTCACCCAGGCTGGAAGTGCAGTGGCGCAATCAGCTAATTTAATTTTTTTTTTTTTTTTTTTTTTTTAAAGACGGAGCCTCACTCTGTCGCCCAGGCTGGAGTGCAGTGGTGCAATCTCAGCTCACTGCGACCTCTGCCACCTCGGTTCAAGCGATTCTCCTGCCCCAATCTTCCAAGTAGCTGGGATTACGTCTATTAAAAATGTAATTTTAAGCCCCTGGCTTAAAAATTTTTTAGTAGAGACAGGTCTCACTATGTTGCTCAGGCTGGTCTTGAACTCCTGGCCTCAAGTGATCCTCCTGCCTTGGCCTCCCAAAGTGCTGCGATTACAGGTGTGAGCCAACACACTGGGCCAAGAACCATTTCTTATTTTTAGGCACTTAGCACTGTGCTTGGCATAGGCCAGGTGTTCAATAAATTTGCATAGAGACAGTGAATAAATAAAGTATGGAGACAGAATCTGGTGTGAATAGAGAAACTGAGACTTTTGGGGTAGATTCTAGTAGGATGGAATCAGATTGTAACAGGTATTGAAATTAAAACAGAGGAGCTTAGACTTGAGGTGGAAAGAGCTAAGGTGTCAGTTCAGATCTCAAAGAAGGGAATGACATGTTATGTGTCACCATTCAGTGTAGAAGGGAAGGGAATGAGGGAGAGCCTGTAATCATAGCAAGCATTCAATAAGTGTTTGTTGTTTGACTGGTTGAGCCTGGAGAAACTCTTACAGAAATATGTTGGCATGAGATGAGAGAATAAAGAAAAGGGCGGGAAATCAAGAGACTGTTAAAAGCAAAGACCTGCCAGTCTTGGAAGCTGATAGGAAATGCAGATGAAAGGAGAGCTAGAGTGACTGGGTGCAGAATGAGACCATGAATAAGTAAGGGTACAAAAGGTGAGAGGAGAAACTGACTTGTAAGTGGAGAAGAGACCAGCTTTGAATACACTCAGCTGCAGTGGCTGGTCTATGTGCACACATGTGCTTATATGACTGTGTAGTAAGGCATATCTGTGACACACACAAACTCTGTGCTGTTTTAATAAGTCCTCCCTCCCACTGTGCACCACCCCAGCCTGGGTTTAGTTTTCAGCCAACAAAAACAAAATTACTCATAAAATTAATGGAAACAATCTGCTTTTTCCTTGCCATAGAAAGGATTTTTCTTAATTACTTTTTTTTAGGAGCTTTGAATCATATATCCTGAAGGTTGATTAAATCCCTTAGAAGTCAACTAAACATTGGAAGTTTGCAGCGTGACTCTCAGAGCCGGTGTTTACTTGTTGCATATAAATGGATCTGCCTTGGAAAGCTCTGCTTCAGCTAGTGTAATGAGCACAGGCTTTCCCTCTCTGGTGAAAAATTTATTCCTCAACATTTATAAGGAATAGGATCTGGTTAAAATGTTAATTAAAAACTGAGTCTCTGAATAATCTCAGGTTGGAAAATTAGGTTTTCTAATATGAATCTCTTATATTTGTGTAGGCTTTTCCTTTAAGAATAAGTGCTTTCCATTCATATTTTTTCCTTTTGTTCTCTCCAGCTGTCCTTAAAGGAAGCATGACAGGTGGTAGGTGCGTATAGTGGTATAAAGAGAAGCACATCACCATTTACCTAAGAGTGGGAAGTTCATAAATATAGATACGTACTTGCTTATATTATAAAGTCTACCTTCTATCCCTGTCCCTCTTTTCTATATATATATATATATATTTTAATTATATGTTTTAGTTTCCATTAAGCTATAAAATTTAAAAAAACTGCATAAGGAGAAGGAGAGACAGAGGTGGAGGTAGACTTCTTTGAATAAATCTTATTTTATCAATCTGACTTTGGAACTATATATTTTATAATATTATTAAACAAAAAAATGTAAAGGCAATCCTAAAAAGATAAAAAAACCTATCTATCTAGTTGGTGGTATATGAGAATAATTACAGCAAGTGATTTTAAAACACAGCAATTTGACTATGGTACTATACAATATTAGATTATACAGTATATTTCTCATTGGAATACCCTAGTAAAAACAACTACAAAAAGAGAACAAAGGAAGAAAAAATCTGAACCCATTTTCATTAATCATATTGCCATTCTGAGGCTAGTGTGTGTGCAGTGTGGGATAAAGCAGATGAATAATCCGTTAGCCATAATTTCCAGTGTGTAGAAAGAAATATCATTTTAAGATCAGAAAGGTTAAGTGAAAACTCCATAATATTGAATTTGAATTGTAACTATCAATATAAATTTGTAATGGGTTTCATCTTAAAAAGAAACATACATATCATAATCTATTAAAAAGGTATAGGAACAATGATCAACCTAGTAGCAATGTATACCCTTAGCACTCAAATTGTGACCTCACAATTTGTAGACAATGATAGAAAAGGCTGATTCCATGTCTGGAGCAGGAAAAACATTAGATGAGTCTGGAACATCTTGTCATACCAGAAAGAAAGGAAGCTATTAGAAATTCTTAGGGTCTGGTCAAAAGGGGTCAGAAGGAAACTTGAAGAGTCTCCCATTGGTCAAAAAAATAACTGCAATAAATCAAAACACATCCATCACCTTCGGAGGATATTAGGAAACTACTCATTATTTTGAAAAGAGAAAGAACCAAGCCTTCATCTTGTCTTTTCTATATAAAAGGTTCCTCAGGGCAACAAAACAACATACGAAGGAGAAGATTTTCTGTTTAGAAATGTTCCAGCTAATAAACTATAAAGAACTGATAGAATTATACAGAATATAATCATTTTGTAATCCTCAATGGATTAGTGGATCTAGGCAATGATCACTAACAGCTATGGAAATATACATCACCATCACAAAGTATTTTTGCCTTAAAAAAATTTAAACCTAAATCTGATCGAAATTCTTGATCTACATACCAATTTGTAGAAAATATGGGAGAGAGAGGAACATGTTAAAGGACACCACAGGAATGCAATCAGCAAAACTGACTGTGGGACACTCTAAAGGACAAGTCATTTGGCTTCTTCCACAAAATTTTATGAAGAAAGAAAGGTGAATAGAGGGAAAGGGAGAGAAAAAGGCAGATGAAGGGAGGGAAGAAATTCAGACTCAAATAAATTTAAAAACATTGTTGATAGAACAATCAGAGAAATGTAAACATTAACTGAATATTTAATAGTATTAAGGAAGTGCTGAAATTGTTTTTGGCCAGGAGAGTGTGACCATGGTGTTGAGATTAGGTTTAAAAAAGATAGTATTTATAGAACTACATTCTGAAATATTTAAGAGGAAACAATGTTGTCTTGGATTTGTTGTGAAGTAATTTGGGTAGGAAGGGGAGAGTGGGTATAGATCAGAGGAAAAAAAGAACAACTGAAAGTTGGCAATTGTTGAAGCTCTGTACATGGCAGTTCATTCTGTCTACTTTTGCATATGCTTAAAATTTTCCATAATAAAAAAATGTAAAAACACTATGTCTGCCCCTTTGGCCTCCTTGAATATTCATCTCTTCCTTTCTCCTCCTCTAAATCCCAGGCAAGTTCCACTTTGGCTTTTAAGGCATTTCTGACCAAAACACCCCTGGCATGGGTTCTCCTCCCTGACCTCGTAGAGAGACCCTCATCTACTCCATTACTTATCTGACATACATAGGCTGTTTTATTTTAATTAAAAAGAACAACAACAGCTTTTTCCTGATCTTTATTGTAGAAGTCACAAATGAGCAAAAAAACAATTCTACTCGCCCATAATCCTCCTCAATCAGGAGAGAACTAATGTCAACATTCTGCTGATATTTTTCAGTCTTCTTTCTATGCATATATGTGTATACTTTCGTTACAGAGATGGGGTTGTACTATACATAGCTGTTTTGCAACCTGCTTTTTTGAGTTAATGATAGGCATAGAGCATATTTCAGCATAATCATTAAATATTACCTTAATGACTATTTAATAGACCCAGCACAAATTGTATTATTATTTAAACTTTTCTCCAAAACTGGGAAGGGTAAACTCCTTGAAGGCAGAAGAGATGTGAATTTGTGATGCATTTTGTATCCCTAGCAAAGCATCTTTCTTGATAAGCATTAATGATCATGCTTACTCAAGGTGGGGATCTCTGATTGCGTTAATCATGTGGTTGTACTTCTGCACCTCAGCTGACAAGGGGAATTTGAAGACTGAATCCATTACAAAGGATCCTTTTCTGTCCTTTAGTACTTCTAGTGCACTTCCCTTATAGAATTTTATTCTAATATAACATGTTCTTTTTCTGGAATGTCTTGATTTATTACTCTATAATACTCCATAGCATAAATATGTACATAAGTTTGAATCTAATTTTTTAAAAATTCCTAATAAGATTAAAAACATTTAAGATTTTCTTCTGGATTGAATCATTATTAAAATTATATTGGTACATAAATGATCAAATTAACAAAATAGTACAAATTTGAAAATAATTATTAAAAATAAAAGTAAACTTTTTTTTTTTTGAGACAGAGTCTCGCTCTGTCGCCCAGGCTGGAGTGCAGTGGTGCGATCTCGGCTCACTGCAACCTCTGCCTCCTGGGTTCATGCCATTCTCCTGCCTCAGCCTCCCGAGTAGCTGGGACTACAGGCACCCGCCACCACGCCCGGCTAATTTTTTTGTATTTTCAGTACAGACAGGGTTTCACCGTGTTAGCCAGGATAGTCTCGATCTCCTGACTTCGTGATCTGCCCGCCTCGGCCTCCCATAGTGCTGGGATTACAGGCGTGAGTCACCGCGCCTGGCCACATTTTTTTTTTTTTTTTTTTTTTTTAAGAGATGCAGTCTTACTCTTTTGCCCAGGCTGGTCTTGAATTCCTGGGTTTAAGTGATCTCATTGCTCCAACCTCCCTAGAAGCTGGGATGACAGGAGTGTGCCATCGCACCCCAAAACTGGAATTTAATTGGGAATGCACCTCTTAATGAGGTGAATGAGGATGACTTCCCTTCTCCCCAATTTAGTTGATGCATCCCTGGAAGAACAGAATAAGTACTAATTGCTAGAATGAACCTGGTTGGATTACAGGAGGCTTTGATTAGAGGAGGCTTTTCTGACACCAGTAAGTGAATGTAACCTTTTGTTTGTTATATGGAAGTTTGCACAGCTCAAGACAATTCTACCCAGTAAAATGGGGACAGATGACATTTTCTTTGGTAAAGGAGAAGAAAGGCCATTAGAAAAGAAGGAGCAGCAGGTGTTCTCAAGCAGATGAATTTTAGAACAACATGGGAAAATTAAGAAAGTTTGGGCATGAGCGGTACATTCATCCTTGTTGGAAAACTACAGGAATAGGATGTGAAACATACCTAATAGGAAATCATAATTTCATGGGGGAGACATATAATTAATAAAAATAAAATCTGATGTGAGTGAAAGAGTAAGGTACAAAGTCAAAGAGGAAGAACAATGACCTCTTCGTGGAGAAGTGAAAAAAAGGCTTCTTAGAGAAATAAGTCTAAGAGAATAAGGAAAGAGGGCATTTCCACAGTAGGGAGCTCAGTCTGGCAGAACGGGAGAGTGAGGCATGTTCTGTACCCCAAGCAACTCTGTGTGGGGAACACTGAGTGGGTTTTAGGGATTAAGTGAAAGAGCAATCAGGGACAGATCATGCAGGCCTCTGAATTATTTACTTCACCATCTAGCATTTGGGAGCCACTGGAACATTTCTAATCAGGAAATGACTGCTTAGATTTGGAGTTTTGGAAATAAATCTCTTCTAGCAGTGAGGAAAAAGGGCAGCAGTAAGGAGTAGGAATAACCAGAAGAAGGAAGTCCATTTAGGAAGCAGATGAAGGATAAAGAGGGCCTCGGCTAAGGCGACAAGACAATGGGGAGTGGAGGAGAGAAAATGGATTTTAAGATAATTTTTAGGAGGCAAATGAACAGGTCCTGGTGGCTCACTTAATGTCTGGTTAAAAGATGGGGCAAGTCATGGAAGATACTGAGCTTTCTAGCTTGGGCAACTACACTAATAATAAGTAATGGCTATGAAAGAGAATACAGAATCTTCCAGTGAAGGTGGGACTCTGTGTCATTCATGTTTGTCTCTATACCTCTTAACAGATCTTACTGGGTAAGTGAATAAATTTATCACTGCATTTAACCTCATAAACCCAAGCACAATAATAAGATGCTACCTCTAGGCAGGATTTAAATTTTGTTTTATGATAAAATTTGTGGACTGCACATAACTGACCCTCTATCATAAAACAACAATTTAAAAATCTAATCAATTGTAGAAAATAACAGTACACATTTTTAAAAGACAGCACTAAATATGGGCCGGGTGCAGTGGCTCACGCCTGTAATCCCAGTACTTTGGGAGGTTGAGGTGGGTGAATCATTTGAGATCAGGAGTTCGAGACCAGCCTAACCAACATGGTGAAAGCAGGTCTCTGCTAAAAATACAAAAATTAGCTGGGTGTGGTGGTGCATCCCTGTGGTTCCAGCTACTTGGGAGGCTGAGGCAGGAGAATCGCTTGAATCCAGGAGGTGGAGGTTGCAGTGAGCTGAGATCACACCACTACACTCCAGCCTCGGTGACAGAGGGAGACTCCATCTTGAGAAAACAAAAAACAAAAGACAACACTAAATATACCATCCGTTAGAAAATGATTTAGTCAAAGATTAAATTTAAGCAGCTTGGCCTCAAATTATGTAGTGTCAAGAAAGTTATTTCCATGTGTTTTTATGTGCTTACATTTTAAGAGACCATAGTTGGCAAGTGGTATTTTCTCCAATATTAAAAAAAAATTATTCTACTTACTAATAAAAGCATCTTTTAGTTCATACAACAACACTAGTCATAGCAAATATGGAGATGAAGTCTGCTTCAATTGGAAAAGTCAGTTTTATTTTTATTTTTTAATTTTTTTTTAGATGGAGTCTCGCTCTGTCGCCCAGGCTGGAGTGCAATGGCGTGATCTTGGCTCACTGCAAGCTCCACCTCCCGGTTTCATGCCTTTCTCCTGCCTCAGCCTCCCAAGTAGCTGGGACTACAGGCACCCGCCACCACGCCCAGCTAATTTTTTTTGTATTTTTAGTAGAGACGGGGTTTCACTGTGTTAGCCAGGATGCTCTCAATCTCCTGACCTTGTGATCTGCCCGCCTCGGCCTCCCACAGTGCTGGGATTACAGGCGTGAGCCACTGCACCCGGCCCGGAAAAGTCAGTTTTAAAAATTAATGACTTTCTTCACAGAATTGGAAAAACTACTTTAAAGTTCATATGGAACCAAAAAAGAGCCCGCATCACCAAGTCAATCCTAAGCCAAAAGAACAAAGCTGGAGGCATCATGCTACCTGACTTCAAACTATACTACAAGGCTACAGTAACCAAAACAGCATGGTACTGGTACCAAAACAGAGATATAGATCAATGGAACAGAACAGAGCCCTCAGAAATAACGCCGCATATCTACAACTATCTGATCTTTGACAAATCTGACAAAAACAAGCAATGGGGAAAGGATTCCCTATTTAATAAATGGTGCTGGGAAAAATTGGCTAGCCATATGTAGAAAGCTGAAACTGGATCCCTTCCTTACACCTTACACAAAAATTAATTCAAGATGGATTAAAGACTTACATGTTAGACCTAAAACCATAAAAACCCTAGAAGAAAGCCTAGGCATTACAATTCAGGACATAGGCATGGGCAAGGACTTCATGTCTAAAACACCAAAAGCAATGGCAACAAAAGCCAAAATTGACAAATGGGATCTAAGTAAACTAAAGAGCTTCTGCATAGCAAAAGAAACTACCATCAGAGTGAACAGGCAACCTATAAAATGGGAGAAAATTTTTGCAACCTACTCATCTGACAAAGGACTAATATCCAGAATCTACAATGAACTCAAATTTACAAGAAAAAAACAAACAACCCCATCAAAAAGTGGGCGAAGGACATGAACAGACACTTCTCAAAAGAAGACATTTATGCAGCCAAAAAACACATGCAAAAATGCTCATCATCACTGGCCATCAGAGAAATGCAAATCAAAACCACAATGAGATACCATCTCACACTAGTTAGAATGGTGATCATCAAAAAGGAAACAACAGGTGCTGGAGAGGATGTAGAGAAATAGGAACACTTTTACACTGTTAGTGGGACTATAAACTAGTTCAACCATTGTGGAAGTCAGTGTGGCAATTCCTCAGGGATCTAGAACTAGAAATACCATTTGACCCAGCCATCCCATGACTGGGTATATACCCAAAGGACTATAAATCATGCTGCTATAGACACATGCACACGTATGTTTATTGCGGCACTATTCACAATAGCAAAGACTTGGAACCAACCCAAATGTCCAACAATGATAGACTGGATTAAGAAAATGTGGCACATATACACCATGGAATACTATGCAGCCAAAAAAAATGATGAGTTCATGTCCTTTGTAGGGACATGGATGAAACTGTAAACCATCATTCTCAGCAAACTATCGCAAGGACAAAAAACCAAACAATGCATGTTCTCACTCATAGGTGGGAATTGAACAATGAGAACACATGGACACAGGTAGGGGAACATCACACTCCGGGGCCTGTTGTGGGTGGGGGGAGGGGGGAGGGATAGCATTAGGAGATATACCTAATGCTAAATGATGAGTTAATGGCTGCAGCACACCAACATGGCACATGGATACATATGTAACAAACCTGCACATTGTGCACATGTACCCTAAAACTTAAAGTATAATAATAAAATAAAATTTAAAAAAAAGAAAAAAAAATATTGGATTGATGGGAGGCTGAGGTGGGTGGATCACCAAATCACCTGAGGTCAGGAGTTTGAGACCAGCCTGGCCGACATGGTGAAACCCTGTCTCTACTAAAAAATACAAAAATTAGCTGGGCATGGTGGTGCACACCTGTAGTCCCAGCTACTTAGGAGGCTGAGGCAGGAGAATCACTTGAACCCGGGAGGTGGAGGTTGCAGTGAGCTGAGATCATGCCACTGAACTCCAGCCTGGGTGACAGAGTGAGACTGTGTCTCAAAAAAAAAAAAAAAAAAAAAAAAAGATTGAAAACAGAATTTACAAACAAGTTTTTCATAAAAGTTAATTGGTTATGACAAAATCATTTAAAATTATTTTCCTTTTTATTTGGTATTCTTCATTGTAAATAATTGAATACAAGCTAATCAAAATTATTTTTAATTAACAAATCAATTTTCACTGAAGGGAAATGATTTATTTCTATCTCTCCACTTTAAAAATAATCTTTCTATGTGGACAGGAGTACCAAGGTGTCAAATATCATGGTCTTCACTCTAAATATTATTTTAATATTGGTAACCCATGCAAATAACAATATACATTATTTATTATCTATTACACACACCCACATTGATTTATTTCTGCCATCATCAGAACTAAGCAGTAGATTCTGAGACACTTGGTGGAGTCATTCATGATACTGAAACAATAAAATAGTTAAAAGGCATTATTTTCCCCAGTATATAAAATTAGCATGTAGGGAATTTTAAAAGAGTCCCAAAATCCAGTATCTTGTGGAGAAATATGCTAAAATGAGCATTTATTATTATTTTTAGGACTATTAATGAAGTTTGGACTCCAGTCCTTTCCATATCTGTGAACACACAGGGAACAACTCATAGCATCACTATTTGACCTCTAAGGAACAGCTCGTGTCATCACAGAGCAAAAGTGCTGGCGAAACATTTATCTAGATAAAAGATCTCAAGCAGTTAACCTGCTCAGCAGAGGCAATGCAACCAGGCAACAGGATAATGACCTCTATCCAAATGTGGAAGGTACATCAATTTAATACCCTGACAGCTTGACAAAAGATGATGGCAGCTCAGCAGGAAAACATTAGCCATGATAACGCAAGGTACTGTATGTGAAAAGAATGAGTTATAAAGCACAATGCTATTTGGGCCGAGTAGGGATTTTTGTTTTTTTAACCAACTTTATATTTAGGAAGGTAGTCATGTCTAAAGCCTCCTTCCATTCTTCTCTACCTGAAGAATATCCTCATAAAAGTAAAAAGGCAGTGTGGATTAAATTGACAGCTTAAACACAAATCGAGTTTCCGAACTAAGCCAGGAAAATGCTGCACATTATTTCTGGCAGACTTGTTACTGTTTCAGAGTAGAAAAACCTGGGCATTGGTAAATTGGCTTAATCCACTTGAGGAAAAACTGGTAACTCAAATAAGTGTGAACAAGACCAGGCTTACTGTGTGTATTATTTTGTTTTATTTTTAAAGGGAGAGGGTACTTGGCCCGCTTTGGGGTGCTTTAGATCTTCAGCTGTAAAATGTCCCTATTGCAAATTCAGTTTAAGAAAACAATTTAATTTTAGAGTAGTAGTATGATCATCCTTGTATGTTTATTCAAGGACCTTTACTCTGTGACAGGGTTTCAGCCTGTGAGGTTTTCTCTACACATGGCAGGCAGCTGTCAGAACCAGTGTGAGGGGTGAAAGGGCAGCCCGGCTGCTCTGTTAAATCATGGGGTTCCATCAACATCTCAGAATTCCTGCCGAGTGGGAGCTGGGAGACCACAGATTAGAGTACACTGGAGTGTGTATATTAGGTCACTCAGTGTCTATCAAAGCGGTATCACGCCGGTGAGCTGTACAATAGATTTTACTGTGTTCTGTTCAAAGAAAATGTAAGGAAAGTGGACATGTGTGTAGCAGACCATAGCTGAACACTGAATTCTTCTTGTCTTTAAATGGATGGATTTATTATCCACAAGATGAACGAAGAGTAGGGGCACAATCAATAGCTATGGAAAACATGCGAGGCTGACGGTTTCTATTCAGTGCTTGGAAATAACTGTTCAGCAGATGTGTATGAAGCAGATGAGTCCACGGCCCAGCACAGTGGAGGGGGAGGAGGCCGGATCATGGCTGTGATCCTGGGCCATGAACTTGTTTTATGACTCTAGATGGTCACTTCCCCTCAGTTTCACAAAACTTTAATGTCCTCATTTGTGAGTTGAAAATAATAATCTCCCTTGTCTTATCTACATCTCAAAACCTGTAAATAAAAAATGAACTCCTAAATGAGAAAAGACTTTTTAAATGTTGAAAGGTATGAAGCATGATGGTATAAAGTGTGATACTTAATTAAGAAATAAAATGTAACTTGTGTTAGTGGATATTTGGTCTACATGTAAAATAGAAAACATCTGCTCCTTTATTACCTATTGTTTAATTTCTTTTTAAGAGAGAAAAATTCATGTTCCCCAATGCATCATGTAATCTTTAAAAAGATAATGGATAAAAAGTGAATAGCATCATGCCTGGCAAGTACAGTGAAACTTTAAACAACTTTAAAAATTTGTGTTATATTTTAATTTCTCAATTATAACTTCTGTAAGAGGTTTCTTGACTGTAATAAATATATACCTGAATTTATGTTAATGATAACTAATACTAACAAAATGCTTCCTATGTGCCAGGCACTGTTCTAACTACATTACAAAAGTTAATTTATTTAATTCACATAACCATATGTAAAGTGGCCCAATTACCTTTTTTTGAGACAGAGTCTCGCTCTGTCGCCAGGCTGGAATGCAGTGGCATGATCTCGGCTCACTGCAACCTCTGCCTCCCGGGTTCAAGTGATTCTCTTGCCTCAGCGTCTCGAGTAGCTGGGATTACAGACATGCGCCACCACGCCCAGCTAATTTTTGTATTTTTAGTAGAGACGGGGTTTTACCATGTTGGCCAGGGTGGTCTCGATCTCCTGACCTCGTGATCTGCCCGCCTCGGCCTCCCAAAGTGCTGGGATTACAGGCATGAGCCACCATGCCTGGCCCCAATTATCAGTTTTTAGGTTATAGCACCCTCTTCCAAAATATAAGGCTCTGCATTATAATCTCACTTTGGGTTAAATACATTTTCTAATCTTGTAAAATGTGAACAGCCAACTACCTTCAACACAACAATTTCATTTTTTACCCTATGTGGTAGACACTATTCTTTTCCCATTTTTTTTTTAGATGAAAATATTATTTCCTAAGGGGTTAAGTGATTTGCACAGCAACAAAATGGCAAACCTAGCATTCACATGTAGGCAGTTGGCTGTACGGCCTCTCTTTGCATCAGAGGGCCTGAAGCCATTCTATTATTTGGGGGCAACATCATGGTGTCCACTTGGATCATTTGGGATCCAAAATGAAGATACCAGGTTGAGAGCTAATTAGTCACCCAGAAAATAACTCCAACATGCAATGTGGCACTGAGACTGGCTCACGTTGGAGCCATGACCCTATCTACATTATATAAGAACAATCAGCTGGGCAGTTAGCTGTTTCAGTGTGAATGCAGCAATGGCTGCCGTGTCCAAAGCACTTTCCAGGAGAGGAAGCTGAAAAGCTACCTTATGGCCTCATGTTGACATTTATCCAGGTGAATTGCAACTTGAAATGTACTTCTAACATTTGCTACTGTGAGTGCAGAAAAGACGTCATATAATAAGGCAAATGTGGAGAGCCCTTTGTTTCTTCTTTTTTAAAAAATTAGAACTATTTTTCAACGTTGGCTGGAAACAAGTCCATGAAGAACATCTTTAAAAGACAGTAAAGAAATTCTGAGATTGAATTCCATTTTGTCTGTTTGTTGTTGGGTGACAAAAGACTGTGAAATACAAACAGGCATAGATAGAGCTGCATATAACAGCTTTGTGGCTTTCCCTTCAATAAACTCAGAGATTGTCTTTGTATCCAGTGACCTTTTAGGGGGATTTAAAATAAAAACTAAAAAGACACAGTATAATTTGTCTATACTAAAGACTCAATTATAACTCTCAGTCTCATCTTTCAGGGTTACTTCTCAAAATTCGCCTAGGTGAGAAAGAACTGAAAAATATTCCTCTTTTCTGGATAATATTATCAAATGAAGTGAGGGCCTGGGCGGTTGCCCTCACTGGTGATTGATTCTTTAATGAGCTTCACCTGCAGGCCCAAGAGCACAGAGACTGCCCAGCTCTTTAGATTTTAAAATAGTGATCAATTCAGACACACATTGGGTTGTGTTGTTGGGACTAGTCAGAAGAACTGATGTATATTCTCTGAATAACAAAAACTGAAATTGAGATGTATTTACAGACACATTCACACATACTCAGGGGCCTTATGAATAAAAAGCGAAAATGCCAAATTACTCGGATGCCTCTAGGCTCGATCAGTATCTTATGAAAAACATAAGGCTCTGCATTATGATCCCTTCTAGGTTAAACACATTTAAAAATCTTGTAAAATACGAATAATATAAATAATCTGAATGCTTTCTACGAAACAATTTCATTTCATAGATTAATGTATCAGTAGAGTAGCTATAAGCTGCTGTTTTGCTTTTTAAAAAATTAATTAATAGGCACTTCAAGTTTTGCCTCTTCACAAGGCCATCCTATTTATTTATACATTTTATTAATTCTGCAGCCAGTAGCTCCTCAATGGTGTATTTATGTTCAACTAGGTCAGGTCCACTGGGATGATATTTGGTCTTTCACAGAAGACACACTGAGCCTGTATAGACAGCAGGCTCAAACTACCAAACACACTTCCTTTCCTAAGATTTGACTACATGAATTTGTTAGACTTTAGTGAAAGAAATATAGGAATCCAGATATGCATTTCATAAGTCTCTCTACATAAGACCTTCTACACATAAGGGTGTCAGTAACACGTTGCCTCCTTATTAGGGAAGCAGGCATTTGGCAAACAGTCCATTTGTGATAGGTGGTTTGTGTAGCTCGGTGTAGTAGTTTGAAGGGCACCCACAAATACCAATAGAGGGAAATACTGAAAACTGTTCTCTCACATTACATTAGTTTGCTTAAAAAGTATGCATGTGCTAACCAAGCCTACAAATCACTAATTGTCAAGTATGCTGCAACAGAATAAAATTTAGTACAGAAAATACTTAGGTGAGATAAAAAACATTGACGTTTATATTTCTCAATAAATCTATGATTGATTACTTTGATAGTGATAATGCCATAGAGATAACTTTAAAAATACTAACAATGCAGAGGATTTGACATTAAAAATGTTCAAATGCAAGATGACATTCTTACTTCCCCTTTCAGAAATGTTATGCATGGATTACTTTCAGAACTATTTGAGCCAACCCTGTTGATGAGTAAACGTTAAAAGCAGCTGGGATGTCCACTTTCTAGGTCTTTCTGCTCTATGATTTTACTCGGTGGAATGTGATGAGCACTATTACCTTTTGAAACTATTACTAGCCAGAACTCACTGATGACTTAGTACAGAACATTGGAGTTGATGGGAGTCCTGGAGACCCAAAACTCTCTCCTCATTTCACAAAAGGGAACCAGAGGACCCATGGAGATTAAGTGGCATGCTGAAGGTCACAGCTAGTTGGTGACAAGGTTTAGTCCAAAACCCATGTATTTGGATTCCTAATACGGTGGTCATTTGCTCTGTTACCCTTAGTGTGATGAAAGACAGATAAATGGCACAAACTCCTTACAGTTTCTATGTCAGCACATGATTATTAGATGTGCGCTGTTGACTCTGAATGCTCTGAGGTTGGAAGAAATGTGCAACAATCTAAATGTCACAGGCCTGGAAGTAATCAAAAGGAAACTGAATGTTAGTTACTACTGTGCATAATGCTTGCAACATATCTGTGGTTGGTTGCAATGTATTATTAGAGCGTGGGTTTTTGTTGTGACTGTATGAACCAAGCCGCATAGGGAACGCTGAAGAGTGATCACAAAAATACCTTTCTTTCCCTACTGTCCCTCAAGCAGCAGGGATCAAATAACTGTTTCTCAGCTGTCTGTCTTTTAAACAAAAATATCTCCTTCACTCTATGTGTATCTGTGGCAAGCTAGTGTCTGTTTCCTCTTCTCTTTTCTGTTCTATTTTTTAGACCCCAACCTTGGATCACCAGGGGATACTGGGACTAGAAAGGGCCTGACATGATGTTTTACAAATTTATCTTGGATTCCTTCAGTACGTCACAGTTTGTGTTCAATAAAGGCAGGCAGTGTAGAGCAGGCAGGCAGAAAACAGTCTGCAACTGGATATTGGGTGTGCAGAATCATCTGCTGCCAATCTGGACACTGGAAGGGCTTTCCACTCTGAGTATGACAGTTTCCATTTGTATTTCGTGCCAGCTGCTGTTATGCCAACAATGTAATAATGGTGTGTTTTATTCATCTGCAACACAGCCAAATCTTCCTGCATTTGTCTAGGAAATCACAAAGCTTGATGAGACCTGGAGGAGCCATCTTTCATCCTCCTTACTTCCTAACTACACACAAATCCCCCGATTCCTTTACCCTGACTCCGGCCTGATCACTTACTAGCCGGACATGTTTCTTAATCTTTACTTTGCCATGGTAGCCTCATGTGGTAAATGGGGCTGACAATAGTAGCTCTCTCTTAGGGTTGTTGTAAGGATTTAATGAGTAACATGTACAGGACTTTAATAGGGCCTGGCATATAGGCACTATATAAATATTAATTATTATAATTATTATTTCTACTCGACAAAATTAAGACTTCCTCATAGTTTTGGATCTCAGCTGATTGTAACCACTTGTTCATCAGTGGTAGCATGGTTGGTTAACTAATGAACATCATATAGCTATACCGTAATTTATTCAACCATTCACTTATTATCAGACATTTAGTGTGTTGCCAATGTTCTGCGATGTAAGTAATATTGTATGCTACGTGCCCTGTCAAGCGTCTATCCTTATAGTTTCCTTACGAGGTGGATGTTTTAAATCCAAATCATAATTTCAAAATGAAGCCACTATGTCTTAGGCAATATGAGCCCAATATGACCACACAACTAGTAGGTGTTATATGCAAAACTTGAGCCCATGCCTTGGACCCTAAAGCCTTAATCAATTGCCTACCTATCTTCTTATCCTAAATGGTTATAATAACAATTAATTTGTGCACCTAATGTTACAAACTCAATTTTTCCAGAATTTTTCTCATATGGATCATCTTATTCCTTAATAATTCTGAATATTACCAGCAGCTGGGAGTGGGGTAGGGTGAGGGAGGAAAGGAAGTTGTTGGTCAAAGGGTACAAAGCTTCAATTGGACAAGAGAAATAAGTTTTGAGATCTACTGCACAAGTAGGGTGACTACAGTCAATAATACTGTATTGTGTATTTCAAAGTAAGAGTAAATTTCAAATTTCCAATGCAAAAAATGGTAAGTGAGGTGACGGATATGTCAATTAGCTTGATTTAATCATTCCACATTGTATGCATGTATCAAATCATCACCTTATACCCCATATATCTATACAATTATAATTTGTCAATTAAAAATATTCAAAAGGGAATTCAGAGTAACTGCAGTGATATTTTCCCCTTGAGCCCAAACTCCTCGATTTAAAATCTCTGATCTGTTGTTAGGAATGCTTATATTGCAACACCGTCAGCAGCTTTATCAAATCTTGCGCTGGATTCTAAAGGACCTAGTCACTTCCTTGCATCCATTTATTCCCAACTGCCTGGACCAGCAAGACACAGAATGGACATGAAGAGCAATTTCTGGGGCTGGAGGGGATAATGTAACTATGATCCAGCAAGAAGATCTTCTTTGCTGCTTTCACCTACTACAAGCTTGTACAATACATTTAATACAATCTGACTAATACCTTGTGGGTCAGGGAGAAACTCCCATCATCACTATTGGGAGTGGTGTGAACAATTATACACAAGTGCTAGTTTTAGGAACATACAGATACATTTGGTGTTTTGAAGACAGGGATGGTAACTGAGTAACAACTATATAAGTGTGCTGTCTGCACAACTGATATTACTGTGCACTTAGGGGCCCCAACATTTCCCAGAGAAAGGAGCTGGGATGGCACTGGCGACACCACACATCCAAGCTGAGGCTGCCCTCTCCAACTACCTGCCCCTTCCGTAAGAGCACCTATAACTCTAATAATTATGGTTAAAGTTTATGGATCGCTTACTATGTGCCTTGTGTCTGTCTCCATTCTACATACTTTATATGTATCAATTCAATCTATTTAATGTAATCCTCACAACAATACTATGAGGTAGATATGACTATTATTTTCTTCATATGGTAAATGAGGAACCAGAAGTGTAGAGAGGGTAAGTGACTTCCCTAAGTTACAGAGTCAGTAAGTACTAAGCCTGGGACTTAACTCTGGTAGTCTGACCTTGGGGCCTTTGCTCTTTGTCACTACAGATGCTCTACAGGCCAACAGCTGGCCCTGGGGCCTGCCTCCTCTCCCTCCCCTAACATTCCCGGTTTCCTGCCCAGTTCAACGTGACTTCCTCCCATTTGTTCCTCCACTGGCACCTTCACGGAACTGATCACTCTCCAGGCGTGAGCTTCCCAGTGGGTCTCCTACCTCCCACCTTCCCCATTCCCAAAAACGTTCTTTCCACCTGTGCCATGAAGCCTTCTGGGAGAGTGAAATAAATTTAAACATGGCAGAGAAACACAAAAATTACTTCCTTTCCATACAAGGTTTAAATGATTACTAAGAATACCTGAAAAATAAATATTTAATACATAAAAGGGAAAATTGTCGGAATTTATGTAATCTAATGTTTCCATGTTATAAAGTCCCCCACTGAGGGTTTTCCAAAAGTCTGTCCATGCTAATCCCACTGGCCTGTGAGAGAAGGCAGTGACTGTACACTTTTATGTGCCTCTCTTTCTTAGTTTTTAAAAAATAACAAACATTTAAGATATCAAGAGAAAAGTTACTCTTGCCTAAGTGTCAAGCTTGGAAAGGGCAGAATAGCTAATCTACTTTCTCGACTTCTGTGGAGGTTTTATTACTTCAGTGTTATATTAAAAATGTACTTAAATTTCATGTTGACATGCCATTTTATGAACTTTATTAGAAATTATTGATTCACAAATTGAGGGGAAATCTAAGCCTAATATTTTATTTATTATGTTCTAGCTATGTGCCGAATGTCAAGAAGGATTTAGCAGTACCTTATAGCTTTGTTGTTTTAATATTCAGTTTAACTATTTATTTTGCAATCATTTCTTAGATTTTAAGTCATTTTAGGTGTATCTGAATTCATTTACTATTAGAAGTTGTCTGCCTCAAATGTTTTGAAACAGTAAAGGATTTGTTAAAAAGGGAATGCAACTAAAATAATGAAGAGATTGATGACTTCACTGTAAAAGCATGATTTTTTACCTTCACTCCGTAGCCATTTTTAAAATTGGCCTATCATGAAAACAACTTGTGCTGTTACTTGTAATCAAAACATTACATTATTTCTCACTCTGCTCTGGTAGTGTAGAAAAGCACACTGCTCTAAACAATAAACCTTGCATTTTAGTAACCTCACCACTCAGATTTTTCTCAGGATATACTGTGAATTATACAGAAAATGTCTTGCTTTCCAAAAGAAGTAAATTCAGTTTTTCAGCTTTACATCCCACTCTAAGAAACCCACTCTCTGGCTCATGTTGCCATCATGGCATGTCCTGGCTGTCCCACCACTGATTCTGCGCCTAGGGCGGCTCCTGCCTGAAATGAATCCTCTCTGTCTACTCCCTACCTCCACACCACAATATCCATAATCCTATGGACCGGTCCAGACCCAGATCAAATGTACTTCCACCATGAGTCTTCCAAGTCAGAGGCAGTGTCCCTCTGTTCAGAATTTTGACACCAATTGCCCATATCTCTATCACATTGATTCTCTGCTGATATGCCTTTCCAAGGTGTATGTGGGTCTCCACACTTCTCTTTCCAACTAACTCTGAGCTCCCAGAGATCAGTGACTCTGGAGAGAGTCAATAATTTATTTTATCTTTTGTATTGTATATAAATTTGTGAGCTGCCTCCAGCCTCATAATAAAAAATTATATAAATATATAATGCTTACAATGCAATTATAGAATAAAGAAATGAGGATTTTTAAATGTATGGGCCTGTAAGAATAACTGTATTATTTTGTAGTGACCCCTTATGTTCTGAAAAACCCATAACATCCATGTACATAAATAGGATTGTTAAATATATTATAATAAAGTAAATAAAAAGTAAATAGCAAGCATGGAATATAGTAAAAGGAGTTTGAAACAGAGAAAGAAAATCTTTAAAAATATATATAGTATAAATATTTGATTACCTGTAAACCTGGACAAGTAAAATCAATAGATAACTACACACCAAATTTTGGCTATAGGTTTCAATCATCTGTTGAACAGAACATTTCAGTACAATTATTTATAGACTGCAGGCTATGTATATGAATTTATATCCCCTCCCTAACATAACATAATCTTTATACATATATTATCCAGATGGTGATGGGGGACTTTCCTGCTCTTTAAGTCTGGGTAAAACTGGTAGGGACCCTACCAATTCCACAGCCCATGGAAGTCCACAGTCCCCAAGGTATCTATAAATTCCAGGGTGGAGGTGGTACTTATACTCTCAGGTGCCTGGGCTGGAATGGGCCATGCACAATAAATTGTAGCTCACATTAGATGCTTCCAGTGCAATTTGCTGATGATGGGGAAGGTAGAGCCAAGGGCACATGGTCTTTTGACACCCAGATGATTCCTTTCTCCCTATTATTTTTCATTTTCTTTCATATTCATTTTCTCCTTCCTGAACAAACTAATTTGGATTTTCTAAAGGAAATCTTTGCATCATCTCATTTTCCCAACCTTAGTGGATCACATTCCTAAGTATAATCTCCAATCAATATTTCTTCAGACAAAAGTAGTATGCTTCTTGAGACAAATTCAAATCCTAGCTGTTAACCAGTAAAAATGACTTCCCATCACACTCATGCATTGAAAAGGTAGTATATTGTTAAGAAGCTGAAAACAAGAGGAAAACTGAGCTCACCAGAGCTCAGCAGCTCTACTGTCGTGCCACTACAGCTCCCTCACCATCCATGACTGAGGGTGCAGGTGTCCTATAAACACCACCATGGCCATACACCAGAACCCACCATCAAGTTGCATTGGGAACCTCCTGTCCTGGGATGGTAACCTCAGTTTTGGTCCCATTGCCTAACTTCTGGCAGACTCTTGGTTGTCATGCACAACTCAGACAGCTGCTTTCTGTCCAGTGTTGTTTCCTTCCCCGGCTCATTGAGATTACTGTGGTCTGGAGCCCATTGGCCAGCTCCACTTTGCCTTGCTGCTGGGCACATCCTCTTCTCCCACCAGTCCAGACAGCAAGCTTGGGACAACACTTTAGATAATATGGACTTTGAATAATTGGCTATGGGTAACTGATAATTAGATCTATTATAGATTTCAGATATCATTTCCAAATGTCCAAGTGTTTATAATTCTCATGATGCTAAGTTATTCATATCTACAGAATGCTTATTTTCACCACTGAGGCAGTAGGCAGACAGAGGATGATTAAGTGTTATCTTAGAAAATAAGAGCAGGCAACAGCATGACCATGCTGAGTCTCTTAGTTAATAGGCTAATCTATGGACATGAAGTTGTTAGATGTGAGCAGCCAGAAGTACTGGGTTCCATACGTTTTAACCACCTTCATTTTTCTTGGCAAAATTGTTTCCACAATTTGTTTTTTGTCAGAAAACACAGTATCCCATAGTCATGATATCAAGCCAGCATGTTCTCTGTTTCCAGTTAAAAGAAATATAAAGATGCCAGAAAATATTTGCCCAAACAGTGCTGTTTTTCATTAGAATGACACTTTTGGAGCCTGGTTACTACAATATCAACTCTACTTTGTTCTATTACCATGAAGAACAACATTGAAATAGACATTTTTTCTATCAGCAACATATCATATTTGTTGGCTATTAAATAAAGTGTTCACAGATATTAAAAGTTGTTTTTCCTTCTGGTAAAAGCACATTATTGAAATACAACATAATTCCCGTTTTCTTTTCAAGCCCTAAAGTTCAAGAACCTAACTTTTTGGGGGGTTGCCTCTAGACAGCCAGGGCATTAAATACCACCTGTGACCTGACTGTATCTAAGCTGGACAAAGATGTCAACCCTTTGCCCATCAATTCCTTACCTCTGACAGGGTAGAGGGACCACTTACTCACATTCCTGCCTTAGAATAACCTCTCACAGTCTTCCTTTCCTATGGCAATTTTCATTATAATATAACTTATCTCGGAAAGCACACACTACTTCACAGAAAAACTTCTCAGAAACTAGAGAATATTTCATATTCCATTAATATGTAAATTGTGACAAATTCTACATCTCCAGTGTAATGAGTCTGGAAGTGCAACAACCTAATGGATGTCAAAAATTTCTGTTTGGCCTGTAATCTCAGCACTTTGGGAGGTCAAGGCAAGCAGATCGCTTGCGCTGCGGAGTTTGAGACTAGCTTGAGAAACACGGCAAAACCCTATGCCTATAAAAAATAAAAAGAAAAATTAGCTGGGCATGATAGCATGTGCCTGTAGTTCTAGCTACTCGGCAGGCTGAGGTGGGCAGAATGCTTGAGCGCGGGAGGTCGAGACTGCAGTGAGTCAAGATTGCACCACTGCACTCCAGCCTAGGCTACAGAATGGGAGCTTATATATATAATATATATATATTTGCCAAACATATATTATATATATTTTATGTATATTTAATGTATAATGTATTTAATGTATATTTATGTAAATGTATATTTAATGTATATAATGTATATATATTTATATATAAATATTTATATATTTAATGTATATAATTAATGTATATAATATATATATAATGTTTGGCAAATGGATATTGAGAAAAAAGTTTCTTGGGAGTTATGAAGCTCATTATGGCTTTGAGAAATACAGTGGCATCACAGATGGCATGTGCCAGACCAGAAGCTCCTGTGGCCATGATAGACCAGGATATCTGACCAAGAATACTCACTGTAAAGTGGGACTCTGCACTGGATGACAGGGGCAGCAGCTACCACATACTGCTTATTCATTATATGCTAGGAATTACAGATACTAATGCCCATTTGCCCAACCATCCTGCAAGGTCAGCAAACGAGAGTGTGGAGAACTTTCCATGTGCCATGCAGGAGCTAGTCTAAGAGCTTTATGTGTATCATTACAGTCACTTCTCATCATACATCTGTGGGATGTGAGTATGATTGCCGTCACTCTCTAGATGGGAAATAGGGGCTTCTTTCCCAAGGCCACAAAGTTAATACCTGTCAGAGAAGCTTTCAAACTAGGACAGTTAACTCTGGAACTAGAACTCCTAATGGCCATGCTACAATGACCCAATGCCTCTCAGGTAATAGGAGGCATTTGACATCTGTCCTCTCTCATTTAACTCATAGCATTAGCTTTGTAAGATTAGCAGTATCATCCATACTTGTAAATGAAGAAAATGAGCCTTAGAGAGATTCAGTCACTTGTCCATGGACACACAGTTAGCAAGAAGTGATGTTGCTGGGATTTGAACCCAGGTCTACATGAATCTGAAGTATGACTAGAAGCACTATGGGGCCTTTGAGGATCAAGCCACAGTGAGCCTCTTGCTCTTCATGGATAAGCTGATTGCGGCCAGGGTTTAGGTGCTCATATTCCAAAATCTAAGGAGACATGACATAATTTTAGCAAGAAATGGCTTTTCATACACACATTCTTTCTTCTCATAGAGAAAGAGAAAATATGAAACGTGTGATTCAGCAATCTCTCTGATGAACTTTATTTTGCATCCTAATTCGGACCCAAATTCCAAACTCTTTTTCCACGTTTCCCTGTTTGAAATCTCTTTGAGCACTTAAGATACCTAAGTCACAAGGATGGAATTTAATTCCTAGAGACATGTAATGCACAAAATATGGAAATGATAGCTGCTTAAAATAAAATATAGTTGTATCATCCAAATGAAGGCCCATCCAAAAATGGCATTTCAAACCCCCAACATTTCCTTAAGTGCTATTTGCATGTTCTTCAGTTTTGTCTACAGTGTTTTATGGGGCTGCTCATGCTCCAAGTGTGGACCCTGCCAAGAGGCTCAGCATAAAATGGTTTCAAATGCAGAGAATGTGATGGGATTCTCATTTGAAACCATATGGCTTTTCATAAATGCTCCAAATGGCCACCACTTATAGGAACAAGATTTTAAAAATAATCCTCCCACCATTAAAAATATATGAATAAATAAACGATGGCAATGACTTCCTTTTCCCCACTGGATTTGGGGATGGGTTGGGGAGTATGAATTGCTTCTGCTCTGTGGCTGATTTTCAGTTCTGATAACTCATCTTTATTCATTTCCTTTCAGTCATGGTGAGCCATATTGAGAGCAGCTGTAGGCAAGAGAGAGTGAGAAGGAAAAAAAAAAGGATCTCCTCACTCCTTCCTTAAATCGTTGTCAAATAGCCGTTCTAAAGAATCCATCAGGGCTCATTGCTGTGCTGGGCACCCAAAAAGTAATAGAAAACAGGACAAAGAACAGTTTAAGCCAAATTTAATGAAGAGATTTAAAAATTATCCAACCACATATTTTGGGGAAAAATCAACCTTGGAATGATTTAATTCAAAGTCAGGTAGACCAGGTCTATAGGGAAATTATATTTCAAATTAAATTAAAAAACAAACAACAAATTGTACTTTAAAGGTGATGGGAAACACCAGTAGTGGGCAACTAGTTAATGAGAGGTCTGGCGGCCTATTCCAGCAAAAGTTACTTAGAAAGTTAGAAGGTGGTAAACGAGTGCCAACAAGCTAGGCCTTAAAATGGAAGAACAGCGAACTGATTACGGGAAATCAACTGGTACAAAGTGGAATGAAATTAAAAATGATTTTAAATTAGTGATAGAGTTTTTATATCTCAAAATGTCTTTCCAGGTTTACCCAGCAAGTGAATTAGGGGTCAAAACTTAGTTTTATTTTGTTTTTAAATTTTGGACAAATGTTAAATAATTTTTGGATCAAGCTTAGTCTGAGCTAGGAAGTAAATGCTTTTAACATTTTGTTTAAAATGATTTCATCTGTTTTAATATATAAACCCAACAGAAATCTTGTTAATGGGTCATTCTACTATACTTCAATGACACAAAAATGGCTTCAGTTTCAAAGGGGAGGCTTTGCAAGTTATTACTGCATAAAACATTGCAATCTTGTTTATTTTCTAGCATTTTTGTTCATGTGTTTTTAATGGTTACATGAACCAAATGCTTAGGCAATTGTGTCAAAGGTGATAGTGAATAAGAAACAAAGATCTGTTACACTGTGAGTTGGAGAACTGCTTCACAAGTTTTCTTAAAATGTGGCTAATGGAATAAAAAGAATTCTAAGTTGTGTTTGAAAACAACCAATAAAACATAGTGACTAAAATTCACAAAGAAAGTTTTGAGAAGCTAGGAAAAAAATGAACAAAAGAACCATCATGAAATACACAAAGAAAATGCAAACTCTCTTACCTTTAATTTATTAACTAGAATTAGTAATTGTCTTTACTTCTCATCACCTTTGAATGTTTTGCTATTTGGCATTGCTGACTACCCTCTCCTTTGTGACATTTATCCTTGTATGGTTCCCACAACTATGATTCTCTGTTCACCTCTGCAATGGCATCTTCTCAGCATCCTTGGCTAGCTGGTCTTCCTTCCTGCTGTTCCTTCTCTCTACTTTCCTCCAGCAGTCTAGGATCCTAAGCCCTGTTCTCTCAATCCTCACTTTTCCTGGGAGTCCACCCATTTTCATGTCAATAGTTCACTTCTGATCATTCCCAAATCAACATGCCCTTCCTCGTTCTTTACCCTGAAATCTATAGTCACTAGTCTGTGTCCATCTCCCACTGTGTCCACTTCAGTATGCCCTAAGCCAGAGGCCACTTCCATCACTGAAACATCCACTTCCCTAGGCTTAAAAAGTTTGGCTCATTTTTTCACTTCTCTCCCTTCTTTGCCCTATATAGCCAATTAGTCACCAAATATGACTGATTTGTCAAAGATTTCTCTCTGTATCTTTCTTCTCACTAATTTGACCTAGGCTCTCATCATTTCAAAGCTAAATTACTGTCATAATAATACTAACAACAACTCAGTGTCAGCTAGAATGTGCCAAGCAGTGCTCTAATTGCTTCAAATGAATTACCTCATTACACAGGAAGAAACCAAGGCACAAAGATTAAGTTATTTGACCGAGGTGACACAGTAAGAGGAGCCAGGATTTGAACCCAGCCATCTGAGATGGAATTGCTTCTCACAGAATTTCTCTTCCAAGACGTGCTGCATACTATATCCACTTAATTTTTCTAAAATAGTGTTTTAAAGGTGGCAATATGTACCAGCAACCTTAATTATCCATATCTGTTAGCTTGAAATTTATTTTGACTTAAAACTTCTGAAAGTGTATCTTAAGGATATAATTAGCAATGTATGGAAAGATTTATATACAGAGATCTTCATGGCAACATGAATCATATAGTTAGAACTTGGAAACAACTTTAATGTTCAATGGTTGGCTAAACATAACTGTGGCACATTCATATTAAGGAAAATACACCAAGCAGAAGAGGATTTGATGACATGGGGAAATATTCAAGATTTACTAAGTGGAAAAAAAAAGGAGATTATAAAAGTTAAGTAAAGTATAACCCCAATTCTGTTAAAAAAAAAAAAGCAAAGACAAATAATAAAACCCCTAAAACCTGGAAATATATTAAAATGTTAAGATGGAAAAATGTTAATCAAAATTGTTTCTGAGGTTTGGTGACTTTAAGAGATTTATTTTCATGCTTTTGCAAAATTTTTCAATGAACATATTTACACATTGCAGTCAGAACTCCCTCCCATAATAAACGTTATTCAAATCCCACTACTTCCATAGTGTAATTTCCCTGCTCAAAGACACAACTATAAATACTTTTGTTTTTTTGTCAACTTAATTTTCTTTTTTTAAAGACTTTTAAGTTCAGGGGTACACGTGCAGGTTTGTTACACAGGTAAGCTCGTGTCATGGGAGTTTGTTGGACAGATTATTTCATTACCCAGGTAGTAAGCCTAGTACCCATTAGTTATTTTTCCTGATCCTCTCCCTCATCCCACCTTCCATCCTCTGGTAGGCCCCAGTATGTGTTGTTTCCCTCTATGTGTCCATGTGTTCTCATCACTTACTTCCCACTTGTAAGTGAGAACATCCAGTATTTGATTTTCTGTTCCTGCATTAGTTTGCCAGAGAAAACGGCCTCCAGCTCCATCCATGTCCCTGCAAAGGACATGATCTCATTCTTTTTTATGGCTGCACAGTATTCCATGGTGTATATGTGCCATATTTTCTTTATTTAGTCTATCATTGGTGGGCATTTAGGTTGATTCCATGTCTTTGCTAATGTGAATAATGTGTGCATGTGTCTTTATAAGAGAATGATTTATATTCCTTTGAGCATAATGGGATTGCTGGGTCAAATGACAGTTCTGCTTTTAGCTCCTTGAGGAACCACCACACTGTTATCTACAATGGTTGAACTAATTTACACTCCCACCAACACTGTACAAGCATTCCTTTTTTTCCCATAACCTCACCAGCATCTGTTATTATAAATATTTATTGTCTGCTGCATCAAGTTGAAAGTTTCTCTGCCTAGAATTCAAGTTCCTGAGTCTAGGGCTTCTTGTTACTTTTTCAATGCATGTCTGCATCTTTCCAGGAGAATCTTTGACCCCTGCCACACCAGTCTCCTAGCTATGCTGCCTTGATCCATTCCCACCAGCCCTACAGCTGGCCACAGCTCCACTCCATCTCTAACCCCTCACTGAAACAGATGTATCAATCTCTCCCTTGAATTCTTCAGAGCATAGCTTTGACTTATGTATACTATAAACTATTTGGGGCTTCTTTCTGTTCTTGACATACATGGAAAATGGTACTCAACCTGTGGGGCAGTTATTATATAAGATCATTATTACCATAGGCAAATCAGGAAAATGGTGTTAATAGTGCTTCCCACATTTATGTGCTAGAGTTTTAATGCTGACATGCTAACTTGAGTTGCTCTTCTCTGTCTCCTACATCATATTTTTTCACCCTTGGGCTACAGCACTTCCCACCTATATCAACTTTACATGTATGTCTCTCTTGCTCATTTGTCAGTTCCTTAAGCACTGTGATAATATCTAATTATTTCTAAGCTTTATAGCCCCAGCACATAGCACATAGTATTCAATAAAGATTTATTGAACAAATGGCAGATTACAGGGAATAGGTGAATCTTTATGTAAAATAAGTACAGGTTGTTTGAAGGAAATTCTGGAAGCAACTTTCACATGACTTATGAATGCAACACAACATAAGCACCAGAAATAATTCGATGAATGAAATGAATTAGATAAATATTAAAGCTAAAGAATATGTTCTATATCCACTTAGCTTTGCCAGATAGCTAAGAGATGCATAGAAGTAAACCCAAAAATGTAATATAATGAAATTCTTACCCATCACAGTAATCTCTGATATTACAAGATATGATTTAGTAATGAAATAAGTGAAGGAGACAAAAAAGAATTTTGACTGATTGTGATTCCCAAGTGGTAATTCTAGTTAGTATGCTTCCCCACTATATTCTAAATTACTCTTAAGTTGCTATGTATCTATGGAGACCAAAAGATCATACCACGATTCACAAGACACAACACTATGAATAAGCGGTCTATGTGGGGAGCTATAATTTTTCTGTGAGGCTTTGGAGAAGTTGTAACCACATGAGGAAAGTATGACTGGTTTATAAAGCCAACCAAGCCCACTGGTAGCATTTAAGAACACCATAATTCCAAACACACAAGTTCGGTTTTATATAATGCATGGGTATAACTCCAACTGAGTCTGCATACTGCGAGGACTGTTCCATCTCATGTTGGCCTCAATTTCTATTGCTTTAGACTACCTCACTTTTCTGTTTTGGGCTTGATGGGCTATAACATTACATCATAGGTGGGCAAAACTGAGACTCCTTTCTCCATCTTAGTGACCATGAAATGTAGGCATTTAGCTACCAGTGAATTCTGTCACCCATCTAGGCACGAGTATGGATCAAAGGCAGAAGATGCGGAGAAAAGGGAAGCATTTTTTCTTTTCTGCATCCATGATATAATGAACACAAGTGACCTTTTAGAACCAAATGTGGACCGCCAAGAGGGATGTCATTCCAAACCAGCTTCTATTTAGATTGTTGTAAAAGCATGGCAAATATTATTTAAATAGCATTGTTAAGAAATCAACCAGAGAAACAAAAGTCAGGAAATAAAAAAGGTATGGTTTTAAATGAAACCCCATCATAACTCCGGAGTTAGAGAAACTCAGGTCCAGCCCCCAACTTTATAGGCTAACTACATTTGCTCAGGCTTTTAACAGGTGAAATTTGTTTTGCATGAATGAGAGCATGATTAAATTCACAGTTGTCTGGATTTGAATAGCAACAAGCCACTTTTAATAGATCTATTCTGTATCAGGGATATGATCTGAAATGAGTGGATTCTGTGATGAGGATGCTCCCACTGGACTTGTACCTGTTAGCAAATCAGACTCACTTTGAAACTGGGACTTTTGAGTTCTCAGTCCCGAATTATGAGACAGCCTAAAGACTGGGGTGTGGGAATGAGAAAGGTAAGAGCAAGAGGCTGAATACTAAAGCAGAAACACAGGGAGTATTCCCACCAAGGGAACTCCAGTTTTAAGAATAAATTATGTCTGCTTCATGGGATATACAATCCTCGGGACACTGCAGGCATTAAATAGAAAATATTAATAATGACATCTGTGTCCTTCAGCAGAGTTCTTCGCATAAACACAATAAAAATACCTTATGCATTAATGAGGCAAATAAGAAATAGGAATCTTGTATTTATTATAGTAATACCTAATTCATTTTGATTCAGATCTATCTTTCAGGACTTTTAGCCTGAAAATTTTAATGTTAACATTAAATTTTAATGTTCTTTAAAGAGATAAAATTGTATTATCCTTAAATATATATAGAAACTAGAAGAAAGCTAACTTCATCAACTAGAGGTCCTTCCTGGGCTCACTTGGACTCAGAATATTAACATTAATTCTAACATGCTTGAAAACAGTTTTCCTAATAGGACAAATCCTATCCTTTGTGTTTCTCTTCAGAACCATTGTTGACTTAGCAACTATTTTTCATAGATGGAGTAAAGGCCAAATTCTTACTAAAAAGGATTATATACTAAATAAAGTTTAAGTGTTTAAAAAGTTGTATAAATTTAGTGTGATCCTATATATGTTTGGGCATGTGTGAACACATGTAGAAACACACATACACAATGAGAACATAAACCTTAGGGCTTTCTAGTCCTTTTAGACCAATCTGGAAAAAAAAAATCACAATGGTCTGAAACATATGTAAATATATGACAGCAGCAAATGTAAATGGATTGACTAGCTTTCCCTAAATAGATAATTAATTGGTTAATCTATTTTAATTTAAAAGGAGACTTGGAAATGAAAATTACATTTTAAAGACATATTTTAAACATGAAATATCACCTTGTAAACAGCCAGCAAGCAGGAGGTATTATATCCTGGCATTAAAAGGGTTAAGTGCACCACTGACTGTCCCTTCCACTTCCTCCTGACCAGAAGATGTTGTAATTTTTTGGATTTATGAATTGGCCAGGCCAGTCAGCATCTTGAACACAACAGACTCTGCCTAGATCTATCCCTTACCTGCTGAGAAGAGACAATTCCCCTCACACTTGGAACCCTGAAGCCCTTTAAGCTGCTTGCTCTGTAACCGTGGCAGCTGGGCCCTACACAATTCTTCATCTCCTGCCACCAGGCCTCACTAAATAAAAACTATGGTGCCTTGTTAGCCAACAACTGAGCGTGAAATCACTACATTGCAATCCCCTACTTTCTGAGTCAATCAATTTTCCCCCACCACTACAGATTTGGATGCACAGGATCAGTAAAGAGGGGGGGAAAATGGAGTGGAAGAAAATGAATGTATCAGGGCAATCAGAACACACCCATATGGCCTAGTTAATTCTGTACAGTGAAATTAGTGCATTCACATAAAACAGTTTAGAGCTAGCTAATGAAACCAACATGTGTGCTATCTAATGTCATCATCATGCTTTGAACTTGCACAGGATATATAGTGGAGAGAACTGTAGAGACAGACATGGGGCCAAGAACAAGCTTTTGTCAGCCTAAAATTGCTAACAGATTAGAGTGTGTCTGACAAGGCACTAAGATTGTAACATATGTTCTTTTTAAGGAGTATTAACATTTTATGCATTAGCTACATGTTAACGGAGAGAGAGCTTGAACTGCTAAAAACTATTGGAATATCATTTGCAGTCCATCAGCAATTTCCTTCCACATTTGGAATTCTGTGTGTGCCTGCATGGGAGGATGGGGTACTCAAGTAAGGTGGCAGGAAGGGAAGAGAAGGAAAGTCAAAAAGGAAAGAGCATGAAGAATTACGCTGTAACGTGCTGAAAGTGGTGCCTTTTTTTTTTTTTTTTTTTTTTTTTGAAGCTCCCAAAGTGAATGGCATGTTCGGAAAATGGTTTCAGAAGAGGGAAGAAATGTTTTGAAATATTGAAATAAAGCCATTTTCAATGTTTCTTCCCACCTAAATCACATCTTATATCTATTACTACTTCCCTTCTTCAAGGGCTATGTACTCAGTATCTTGATATGAACCTTTTGTTTATATATTGCAACGATTCCTTTCTCAACAGGGCAAAATTGTTTTATAGCAAAAGTCAAGGTGTTAAATAAATGTTATTATTAACAATAAGCCAGGACTACTGGTCCATCCAGAGTACTCTAAAATCATTAGGTCTCCACTCCAGGGCACAGTCTCCCTGATCACAGGTTTTCACATATGGCGTCTCATGTTTTTATATAAAATTTCAATAACTGATGCTGTTGGTCTGCAGCCCCTTACAGGCAATAGGTATATCTCCCATAGTGCCTGGTAAATAGCAAGAACTGAATAAACATTTATTAGCTTGTACTAATATGAAGGAAATGAAAAAAATAATAATACTGCAAAGGAAGACATCCCACCAGCGGCCTATTTATACACTCCTCTCAGGGTTCCCCAGGGACTCCTGGGTGTGCCTGACCATGGTCCTCGTTCCGCTGACCAGACTCACTGATTGTTGTCTATCTCTCCCCAAAGAATGCAATGTCCTTAAGAGTGGACATTATGGCTCACCTGACATTGTAGCCTAAACATCTAGGTCAGGCTGTACTTAAAGGGGCACTCCACCTTTTACCCTAAGGCATCAATGCTAACTATTACCTCACAAACTTCATACCCACCCAAGAAGCTACCGTCATATCTTATTAGAGGAAATGGAAATGGAAGATTCCTATGTGGGTAAAATGTAGTTATATGCACATCATTATCTATTTGCAAATTCCTTTTTTTTGGAGACAGGGTCTCGCTGATCGCCCAGGCTGGAATGCAGTGGCATAATCATAGTTCGCTGCAGCCTTGACCTCCACAGCCCAAGTGATTCCCCCACCTCAGCTGGGACCACAGGTACATGCCACCACACTGGACCTGGCTAATTTTTAAAATTTTTTTGTAGAGACGGGGTCTCTCTAACTTGCCCAAGCTGGTGTGGAACTGCTGGGCTCAAGTGATCCTCCTGACTTATCCTCTCAAAGTGCTGAGATTACAGGCGTGAATCACCACACCTGGCCTGCAAATTCCCTTTAAAAATCCATTTTTATTTCAGACTATACAGCTTAATTTTATTCAAACATACTCAGAATCCAGAGATAGCTATTGATTATATATGCATATGTGTGTATACATGTAAGTATGTGTGTGGATAGACATATAAGCATTTAACCCAAGGTCTCTTTTTACTACTTGACTGATTCCCTGATGATAATTTTAATGTTAAACATGCTAATTTTAAAGTCAAACATATTAGAAACAAAGACAAGAATAAAGGTATCAAGTATTATCATACCAAAGGGTTGAACAATTTCAGAGTTGGTCATTATCCTGAATTTTTCATGTACCCATCCAGGCTTTAATGGGGGGGAGGGGGGAAAGAGTTTGGTGTGAATCCTGGGACTCACAGCTCCACTTCAAATATAGCAAGTAGACAGTATCTACAATAAAGTGCAATATAATTGTCATATATGCAAACATAATCTGTTAGGAAAAAGGCAACATGGTTTATATGGAGACAAGGCATGTCTCGCCAATCATTTTGAGTTATCTGAGACAGTAAATAAGCAGAGGATATAATTTATAAACTTTCAGAAAGCCCTTGACAAGGTTCTTCATCAAAGACAGTTTAGAAAAATAGAGTTAACATGGGGCTGGGGAGAATGTTTTCTCTGGGAAAGAAAACTTTGATTAAAGAGGGGAAATAATGAGTCAAACCAACATTTTCCATCAGAGAAGTGTTAAAAGTAACTAGCAGCCAGCATTAGTTGGATTTTCTTTCTAATATTGAAAATTATCTCGGAGTAAGAGACAGAGTACACTCAAAAAAGAAAAAAAAGGCAAATCTTGCAGGACACATCTGCCTCTTCCAAGTGATAAAATACCTAAAACCATGGGAAGAAGTGTGTGTGTGTGTGTGTGTGTGTGTGTGTGTGTGTGAGAGAGAGAGAGAGAGAGAGAGAGAGATGCTAGTGGAGGTGGGGCTGTTGGAACCCTGAAAGTGATGACACAGGTGAACATCAGACCATGCTGATGAAGCAAATGATGCTCCTTATCCTTTTACCACACTGACTTGTCTACACCCACCCAATTTGTGTGAGTTTGATTACTATGTCCTGCAGGATACATGATTAGAAAAGTCCCATAAAACTGGAGAAATAAAGTATTCTAAATATTGTGTTTAAAAGTGGAGGGAAATAATTTCATTGATAGGTATGTGTATAATCAAAGAAAAAAGGAGGCAGATGGAAGAAGATAGAAAATGGGGGTTGTTCAGCATGGAAAAATGGAAGTTGAGAGCAATGACTGGAAAAACTTGTAGAATGGCAAAGGACAAAAGTGGGGTATCATCATATTCACTACCTGAACAATATAACTTGCTATTGCCATGTATATTTGTATGTCTTTGCTGTGTCAAATAACTGGATCTGATTTTAGCTCTTTTTAAGTGGTAAAAGCAATGCATTTGTATTCTTCAAATTCAGACATTGAATACATATTAAAATATGTATGCTTACCTGTAATCCTCTCCCCATCAACAATTAGGAACATGTTTCTCCAATTACTGTTGGCATGACTACCAAGAAAAATTGTTGAATTAGAACCCCAGCGCTGGGCACGGTGGCTCATGCCTGTGATCCTAGCACTTTGGGAGGCTGAGGCAGGCAGATCACCTGAGGTCATCAGTTCAAGACCAGCAGGGCCGGCATGGCGAAACCCTGACTCTATTAAAAATACAAAAATTAGCCAGGCGTGGTGGTGGGCACCTGTAATCCCAATTACTCAGGAGGCTGAAGCAGGAGAATCGCTTGAACCTGGGAGTTGGAGGTTGCAGTGAGCCGATATCGTGCTATTGCACTCCAGCCTGGGCAACAGAGCAAGACTCTGTCTCAATCAATCAATCAATAAGAACCCCAGATTGTATAGCTACATGTTTTAGCCCCCTTTTCAAAGTATATGTTCTCCTTGGTACTTATTTTGACATTCTGATTTTTCTACATATGTTTTATCAACCTCTTAATTAAACCATCATTGTCTATTTTGAGAGATAACTGCACTGCTTCCCATTGTGTGTTTTAAATGTTATTGTTCAGTTTGAGTCAAATAAAAGGATATTTAATTTGTGGTGCCTTGACATAAAAATAAATAAATAAATAAATAATGCCAGGTTAATCCCTTTGAAGTTTAAAGGGCTCGTTTAGGACACAGGATAGGAAAGACTTAGATTTACCCAACAGGTAGTTCTTCAAGGGAAAGCATCTAGTGACAAATTTAAATAGACTTAAGGAGTTTGGGAAATTCAGAGAGGCTAGATACATAACAAGTTAATAAGGAAGATGAGCAGCTTCTAGTTGCATCCCCATCTTTTGAAATTATCATCAAGACAGTTATGCCTGCTCACTGAATTTCCTTAGGGACAGGAGCTGAAGAGTGGCCAGCCTGGCAAGCCATTTCTTCCATTTCCTCCATTAACACAGAAAATTAAGCATGGATTGTGAATGTTGCATTAGCTATCATTGTTGTCAACACTAGTCACTAATGACCCAATTTGAGGGAGAAGGGGTGGAGGGGAGAAGGGTCCAGTCAAACAACAGTTACAGTCTAGAAATGTAAAATGTCTTTTTTGAGGTAATTAAAATTTTTTTGCGACTTTTAAAGACTGGCTTTCTTATGTGCAGTGCGGCATAGAACAGCTTGTAGGCTGCAGATCAATAAATTTCCAGTTAACTTTCAAGTCATGTCAGCATGCAGCCCTGGCTGGTTTATTAATTTAAATTTCAGCCCTCTAAAAAAAAGGTATGTCTAAAGAAATAAGGCACTATATGGATCGCAGTGAGATTGCGCAATCAGAACAGGTCTTCACATACATTGGGTATCAACAGCAATAGGAAATCTCAAAACACTGAAGAGAATAGGTCAACCCTCCCTCTGTCTTATCCAGTTAGTGTTTTTCTTAGGAACCCTGACTACCAATTCTTTTTGTTTTTAAGAGTAGTTGATACCTGAAACACTCATGGCTTAACTCACATAAGCTTCAGCAATTAGTTAAGTAAGAATAAAATGGTGAAAATGAAAGGAAAGTAGTGTGATCCATCTCAGTGTTCAAATCTTTAGGAAGGAACAGTCTCCCTTATTTCTCTTTTCTCTGCCCTTATGTCCCTAATACCTATCTAATTCTAAGGATATAACCCAAAAGTCTCATAGTAGCAACAAAATGCTAGAAGTTGCTTATGTTTTTCTTTTTAATAATCTCTCTCTTGCATGTTTTACCTTTGATTTTTCGCATTGTTTTTAACAATTTTTCCAAGCCCGCAAATATCTACCAGTGGATTACACCCCTTTTTGGAGACTTGCTCCAGGCACTTTAGAAATCCTGCTCCAAAATTGTTGGTATTTTAAGGCACCAAACTACTTTTACTATGAGACTATCAAAAATTACTGTGATGATACAGCATGGCCCAAACACTGCATCCTCAAACTCAATGATTTCTGTTATCTGTGTCGCTTCTCCCTTGTGTCAACATAAATAAGGGAAGGCTGTCTGAATCTATTAAAAACGGTCAGAGTCTAAAGCTGCAGTTGAATTCTACTGCACCTACTGCATTTTTAATATTGAAAGAAATATTGATGAAATGCCAATACCATCCAAGTATGGCCCATAATAATAGAATCTCAAGCATATATTTTTTAAAAACAAATGCTTACGTAGAAATTGCAAATGTTTTCAGACCAATTGTGTCTTCATGAAATTTACAGAGAACATTATCATTTTATTAATAACTGTGATATGTATTTGAAAAACCAACATGATTCTAAAGACAGATTTATACTTTTTATTTCTTACTGCATTCAGTTTTAATGAAGGTTCTGGAGCTTCTCACTAACAGTGAAATTGTATTTAAATGGGGCCTTTAGGGTGTTCAAGTTACAGATTAGTTAACTTGATCTGGTCAGGGTTTTGGGGGCACTGTAGTTCTTGAACCTCTAATTTTATTCTTAGAGGTAGCCAAAGCTTCTCTAGACATTAGCAACTAAATAACTGCATAGGCTTAGATTATGATTGAAACATCTAAAATAATGCAGGCTTGTCAGAAGATAGAATAAAAAGACCAGTTGATAAGTGCAACAACATGACATCTTTCCAGCTTGCAAATGTAGCTCTACTACTTCATAGCTGTAAGACATTGAGGACACGAAAGAACAGCTCAGGTCTCGGTCTCCTCTGCAAAACGGGGATAAGAACACCTACCTTAGTGGGTTGTTATGAGGATTAAATGAAATTACTCATGTAAAGTGCTCAACATGATGTCTAGCACACAGTAAGCACTCATTAAGTGAGATGTTCTCACTATAACTATTATTTTAAAGACAGGGTCTCACTCTGTCACACAGGCTGGAGCACAGTGGCATGATCTTGGCTCACTGCATTCCTGGGATCAAGTGATCCTCCCACCTCAGCCTCCCAAGTAGCTGGGACTACAGGTGAGCACTACCATGCCTGGCTAATGTTTTATTTTTTGTAGAGTCAGGGTCTCGCTATGTTGCCTAGGCTGGACTCAAACTCCTGGGCTCAAGTGATCCTCCCTCCTTGGCCTCCTAAAGAGCTGGGATTGATTACAGGCATGAACCACTGTACCCATCCACTGTTATTATTATTAACCTTACAATTGTGCTTTATGGCATGACAGCCATCTCCAGAAATAAGAGGCAAAGAGAAAAGGTTAAGGAAAAAAGTAGCTTGTACTTGTTCTGACGCTATAGTGAATGGTGTTTATTACATTCTCTCTCCTACCTTTAAGCAGGACACACGCACCCACTCACCTACTCTGTTTTTGAGGCGATTACATTTCTTGTCCAGCTTCAAACATATCCTGGACTTTTCAGCTGTTCTGTGGTTTTAGGTGCCCCTTCCTGGAAACCCATCCCTGACTATAAATATCCCACCTAGTCTTCAAGTTTGAGCTCAGATGCTATCTTTTCCATGAAGCATTCCCTGAAATTTATGAGGTCTGTCCCTGCTCTATTTTCATTGCATTTTATTTATATTTGTATAACAATAATTTTCACATTTTACCTTGAGTGAGTCATCCGTACCTTATGTCATCTACTGCACTGCAAACTGCTTGACAATAGGGACGATGTCTTGTACATCTTTGGATCTCTTACAAAATCCATCTGAGATCTGTTGGCATTTAGTAAATGTTTGCTAATTTGTCATCTCATTCTCAATCAGTTGGGTCACTTATTTTCAAGGAGATATTTCTTCTTTAGAAACTTGTTACAGTCTTTTCCTTTTGTTCCTGGTTCCCCTGAAACTGTATGCACATATTTCACTTTGTGTACAACATTATGTTATATGCTATGGAATAAACCAACTCTAGCTGACGAACCTTTATGATTCCCTTGGAAATGGAAGCTAAACACATATAGTAATAAAACTGATTAAATGCCATACAATTATTATGAATTCTCAGACAGCAGCTCAATAAGGGCCAAGAAGGCAACTTGAGTGAAGTGGCCTAGATTATTTATACAAGGAAATAGGATCTTGTCAATTCTTCTTACAACAAAAGGCTCCTCTGGGCTATTTTTATATTTGACATTGACAACAGAGACATGGCTACAAGAAATATTTCACTTTTCTTTTCCTCCACTGAAAGTTAAACAACACAGATGGCGAAGGTAAATAGCAATTGCTTCTCAGTCTGAGTGGCAGGGGGACAAGAAGGAGTGGAAGGGACTGTGGAAAACTTCAGGTCACAGCCTTTGCTAAAGAAGGCAGCCACTACTCAGCCCTACTGATCACTGCTGTTAGAGAATGCCCAAAGTGGTCTAATCTTCCTTTTTCTAACAACAACAACAACAAAAATGAGATGCAGAAAAAAATGTATTTTCATGTAAAATCTACATAGTTTTAAAAGTTGACTATTATCTTAAATATTTAAAAACACTGTTGGCCGGGCATGGTAGTTCATGCCTGTAATCCCAGCACTATGGGAGGCCCAGGTGGGCAGATCACGAGGTCAGGAGATCGAGACCATCCTGGCTAACATGGTGAAACCCTGTCTCTACTAAAAATACAAAAATTTAGCCAGGCGTGATGGTGGGCGCCTATAGTCCCAGCTACTCGGGAGGCTGAGGCAGGAGAATGGCGTGAACCCAAGGAAGCGGAGTTTGCAGTGAGCGGAGATTGCACCACTGCACTCCAGCCTGGGTGACAGAGTGAGAATCCATCTCAAAAAAAAAAGAACAACAACAACAACAACAACACCACCCACTGTTTTAGGCAAATGCTAGGTATACGGGCAGTATCTGTTAAAGGCTTCCAGGTTACAACCTCCACAAGTGTTTTGGAAAAATAAGAGAAAGACACTATAACTACAGGTTGGAATGCCCTGGCTTGGCATCATGGAGAAGCTGGTAGCAGAGATGCACCTGTAACTTATTTCTCTCTTTTTCTTCTGACCTTACTTTCTCTGTTGTCTGTGCTGACCTCTATTCACAGCTCAGTAACAATGACCCAGCTTTTGAATCTTTGTTTATCCCATCAAGTCCTATTATGCCAGAGGCTCCCAAATCTTCAGTTCTGCTTTTTAATTTCTATCTCTCTTTCTCTCTCTGTTGCTATATCAACCTAAACAAAAGGACACCTCTACTTTATACCACCAGACTTGGCCTAATTATCCTCACCTAATGCTTGCCCCTTCTGAGTTCTTTGAGGTCGCCAGTGAAAGTACCATCCGGCCAATGAGTTCATCTGAGAAAGTGGAGACAATTTTAATTCTTCCCTGTCCATCTCCCACCACTCTAACTACATGACTACGTCACACTGACGATTTTCTGGAATGGCCCCCTACTGAGGGTCATGAAACTTACACTTCCTCAAAGACTGCTTCCACTTTCTTGCTTCCTTTGCTTCACTCAAGTGGAAATTCTTGCCATCCGCTGCACGTGACACACTGCAACTTTTGTGCTTTTTGCTGATGTACAAAAATCTCTTGCATCTCTTTTCCCAATTTCCACAAATCCCTTTTCTTCATGTCCTCATGCCAAACCAAGCCCTGGTTTGCTCTTCCTTCTTTCATGGTTACGTACAACTTTTACCAAGCAATACTCTACACTGTAAGATGGTCTAGATTTTTTTTTTTCATTTTAGGTAAAAGAAATGGAAAAAACACCAAAAAAAATGGTTACCATAAAAGATCTCAAATAAGTCTGGCTTTTATTTATACAGACTTCATGAAATTTGGAATTCATAACAGTCACTGAGTACTTGTTATGGAGCAAGCAAGTATTGTGCTAAATACTTTATCCTCCTATTTAGATCTTCACAACAAGCTGACAAGAAAGGAACCATTCCTACTCCTGATTTATAGATGGAAAAACTGAGGCTGAGAAAGGTTAAGTCTCAGCTCAGGCCACAGAGCTGGTAAGTAGCATAGCACAGTCTGAAAGCCCAGGTTGCTGGTATTAACCAAAGATATTAATCCCTATTCTATATTGCTTCCCGAGTTAGAGCTGCCTGTACTGAGTCAAGTCTACCACCAACAAAACTGATGTTAGTGCAATGAATGATTAACAAAAGACTCACTAACATAAGGTCAAAGTAAAGGAAGCCCATGACCACTTCACATCTTTTCTCAAACAGACACAACAGAACTCAGGATTAAACAAAAGAGTTCGACATAAGGTTCTGGCTTCAGGACAGTCTGTGCCACACAGATCCCCTCATACAATGTCAAGGGCAGAAAAAGCACCTGTTAAATTTATTTAAACTTTCCAAAGGAAGTCATATAAAATGCACTTTTAGGGAAGTCAGTTTGTTTTCTTATTTAGTCTTTGTTCTCTTGCTATTTATTTCTATTAAAGAGATTGCTTCTCTCCATGATCCTCGGTTTTAAAAGGACCTTATTTGAGCATGTGAGGAGGCTGCCCAAATCCTTCTCACTCGTGTCACCATTGCTCACTTTTGCCTTTCATCCCATCCTAAAGAACAAAACAGGAAAAAGTGCGGGGAGAGGGACTCACTGCTTTTCTCTTTTTAAAATTGTAAAGCTGTTTACAGTTCAGTCTGATTCAGTGTTGTCCTGGTTGTATGCTAAGTCTCAGAGTTTTTTGCAATGGGATTAAGTAGGGAAACTGTACTTCATCTTGAAAGAAAGAAATGAAGAGAAAAAATGAAAGGTGACAGAGAAAGAGAGAGGGAGAGAAATAGGGAAAATAAAGAGAAATAAAGGAAGAAAGGAAGAGCAAGAAAGAAAGAAAAGAAAGAAGAGAGAAAGAAAGAAAGAAAGAAAAAGAAAGAAAGAAAGAAAGAAAGAAAGAAAGAAAGAAAGAAAGAAAGAAAGAAAGGAAAGAAAGAAAAGAAAGAAAAGAAAGAAAAGAAATGTTCTGGATTGTTTCCTGATCTCTCCCTAGTAAAGAAAACCAAAATAATGCTTGCTCTGGTCCTGGAGGCTACTGTACTTAGCTCTAAAAATACCAAGGTACATGGGAAATCATTCATTCAAACTTTTGGCCACTGCATCCTTTGTTTAAAAATATCTTAGGTGGAAACATAAAGTGTAAAACAGATTAAAGTGGAGCTACTTTGATGCGGAGAGTGATGGGGTTGAAGCCCTGCCCAGTGTTCCTCTCTCTTTTCACTGCCTCCCAAGAGATACCTTCAAGGAGATCTGAGGAGCAGTGACTGCTTTGAAATTTGTTTTGGCCACAACTCACTGGAAAAAATGCATTTTATTAAGTGACTCAGTATAGATACAAATGCACATGCACACATACAGTTGAAATAAAAATTTCATGAAATGATACTTATTATTTTTACTACATGTGATCATCTCATTTTCCTTTCCCATTTAGTCTACTACACTTGCGAAGTACTTTTTCAGTCTACTAGATTGATATCACTATCCAATAAGGAGTTAAAAAACACTGCATTCAGTAACTTAATCCTTAAAATAATTCTATAGATTAAGAAATACTTGCTCCTGTCTGCATTTCCTCTCTCTTGAGGGAACACTGATGAAGAAAACATGCAGTAAGAAGTGGTAAGTGGAGGCACTCGAATTTGGATGTAGGGCTGATTCACTTGTCTAAGAAGGACAGATTGTCTTCGCAAGGAGTTGGGAACACTGACCTCGAATGATGTCTGCTTGTTATTGCAAATCACAGGACAAGTCAACCTGGCTTCCATCACATGGACCAGAGAAGCAGGGAAAGCCAGAATTGAGGCAACAAAAAGATGGTGAAAGAAAGAGATCTTATCTCTGCTGGAGTCCCTGTTTCCAATTTACGCCCAGGGCCCAGTTTTATTTTTGTCCTTGGTTCCATAAAATATCTTACATATCCTTATAATCTCCCATTTTATAAAAATGAGGAAAAAAAGAGGGAAAGAAAGAAATAGAAATCACAGGATAGTCATGACAATACATTTAACAATCAGCTGTCATTAATATATATAAAATCTATTCATGCTACAAAATTATCACCAACATAAAAAAATTCTACCCCACTTAAAAGAATAATAATAAAAATATTTCTGGTGGATTTAAAGAAAGTGAAAGAGAATGCAAATATATATTTGCAGAAAGAATTCCCTAGGTCTATTGCTTTTTCACCCTTAAGATTGTCAATGCGCTATGTCAATACAGTGGCAACCACAGGATTTAAAGCTTTTATTAAACTTTCTTCACTAACTTAAAAAATCCATCTCAAATGCTATCTATTTAAGTGTGTGTCCCTTTTCACCTTTTTATTTTAGCAAGAGGCTCTAAGAAATACACCTTTTAAAAACTCTAGCCACAGCAAGCCTATAACAAGGCTTCAAACATATGCACTTCCACATGAAATCACAAAATGGGCTTTTATAAATTTCTTTCTACAAAAATAAATAAGAGAAAGTAATAAAAAAGATAAAGCCTTCATATAGAATTGCAGCAATTATATCCCCACAGCTACACTATAACCCAAAACTTTGCAAAGGCTTTGATTATTGAACCATGGCTGAAGTGAATAATTTGCTTTTCACTAAGAAAACAAGCACATTCATTCTCACCACAATGGAGAGAGGCAGTTTTAATTAAACCTTATCAAAAGATGAATAAAGAATAAACTCAATACCCATTCCACAGAACTCTATTTTCATCTGTTTAGTTTAAGCTTGCCATGTTCATGCAATAATTATCCACTGTCCAAGGAATGCCAGAGTTGTGTTAATGTTGGTAAAGATTTAATTAGCTCAATTATCTGGAGAGTATTGAAGTGAGGCTCAGCACAGTACAAATTTCTTCAGGCTTTGTACATACCTCTCATCAAAATACATGAAACTGAAATCTAAGTGAACAAAAGACTCTTACTCTAAAACTCCACAATTGAAACAGTTCCATACTTCATAATTTTATTACTCCAATTACACACACACACACACACACATACACACACACACTCAAGTCTTTAGAAGTAGAGCTCATAAGTGAGGGCTTATCTTGGTGTGAGTGTATGTGTGTGTGCACAGTGCATGTAGTTAACTTCCTGAATCTGTAAATATGTTCTTAGAAAGTTAATTAAATCTGCCTTTTAGATAAATATTAACATCCAAAGCACAGTCCTTTAAAATTTTTTTTATTTTTTCAATGTAGCCTACATATTACTTTTTTTTTTCCCAGAAAGCAAGGCATTTAAATAGCATTGAAAGCACAGTAATGCAGATAACTGTTTCAATCTGTCAGACACCACGGACAGACAGTAGGGTTCATTTCAGAAAACAGATCGGCCCCCAGCGGCCTGACCTTCCTGGTGGGAAAGAGAACACAGCACTGTGCTTGACAAGCTCAGCAACAAAGAGGTATATTCAGGTTCCCCCAATTCAGACACGCTTCTCACAGGGGAAAATGCAAAGCTGTGGAAAGAAGTGCACCACTTCCAGCAAAGCAGAGTTTACTTAGATCAGAGACAAGCATTTCAACCATAACAAAAAATAACATATTTAGGAAAGCAGCAAGCACAATTTTATCCACAGTTATAAATTTAGAAAACTCTAATTTGGGCATTGTCAATGTCTTAGCTTCCAACTTCACCCGTGATCCACACCCACTAGCATTATAACATCAGTGGAAATCCCAAAATATGATTATCCTGATAAAGATTTCCTAATTATCAATGAAGAGGGCATAACTTTTCTCTTAGAAGATGGCTCATGTGAATTTCAAAGTGTGCTTTATCTTTCTTTTTATATGCTGCAAGTTTTGCCTTTATTTTGAAACCCAGATGGACATTTCCTTGTCTTTCAGACCCTCAAACAGATTTTTCATTACCTTTTATTTTGCATTTGTATAGGGTCTTTTTAAGAAAGTTTCAAAATGAGACAAAAATCCAGCAAAAGAATAAAAAACAACTAAAACAGTGATAAAGTAATAATTTAGAAAACCTCAAGCTGAATTAGTTGTTCTATGTAAATACGTACATATTTTTCAAAACTCCAATGTCAAGTTTTATTGTATATCCTACAGGATCCATTACAAGGAATGTTTAGTCTGTATGTTTATAATTATATATATAATGTGTTAAGATATCACATTTTTAAAGCATTAAGCTTCATGTGGAAGATTATAAATTTAAAAGGCACTCACAGATACCCATGTTACCCTTATAAACAAGTACACTGCTGTTTTTTAAATTCAGAGTCTATGCTTTTAGTACATACTTTCCTGAACTGTAGACATTATGGGGCAGTAACGCTCAAATCAACTAGTGAAGTTGAAACAAGCCCTGACTTCTGACCCATAGATATCTGGATGATTAAACACTCCTCTTTGTAAATGTGTAGATTATTAGAAAAACTTACGGTGGAGAGTAGACCATGATATACTACGTAGAACATCATATTTTAGAAAAGAAGGCATAGTTTTGAAAACTGGACACAGATCAAAGTCAGAAACTCACGTTGCCAGATAAAAGATATGGCTGGTCGGGTGCTAAGACAATCTGAACTGCCAAAATAATTTGCCTCCATTTTAGACATAAACACTTACGTATCAGAAAATGCTATAAGGAAATGGGGCAAAAATGATCCATGCCAATAAAAATTATTTTTTATCTGCCTCATTTTTTTTCAGCCATCTTCTGTAGGAAGTACACAAAGGTCTCTTCTGAGCTGGCAAAGAAAGACACAAGTGTAGGTTGGTTTTACCTAGTTTTCTAGCCTGTGAGCACTTTGATGGTATGACTCACTGAGTCAGGCTCTAAAAAACATCCTTGGAACTTCAGAGTATTTTGTGTAAGAACAAAGGGTGCTTGGGTTCAGTTTGCAACACAAGTCATTTTTACCACACAAATTCCCTTCTTTTGTGCTGGCAAAGGGGGATGCTTTGAGCCCTTTGGGTTTAGAAGATCTTCAAACAGACAATAGTGTGCAAACAACCCTCAAGAACGTAACTTTGCTAGGACAACCTCAAGGCTGAGACCAAGGCTTTGAGAAAGGCCCCTTCAGCTGATTTCCTTCTGCTCTTCACCCTGAACAAAGCCTGACTGACAATACTGAAATCTCCCTCTTTGGATTAAACCCTTTTTGCAGGAAAAGTATGCAAATGCTATACGTGGCTCCCTTGTCTGAGGCTACTCTTACCCGGCTATCTTTTCTCTGTCTGGCTCACCCCTGCAGACCATCTATTCCTGACACTGAGACCAGCCTTCCAATTCAATATCTTTCACAGCTCTGACAGTCAGATCCCTGGGCCTGCCACTGCCTCTAAAAGGGGCTCATTTAATTGTAATTAACTATTCCCTGCATATTTCCTAAGGTATGGTAATTGTGCTAAAAGCCAACAAGTGAGGCATTCATTCTAGTTCTCATTTAAATCTTTTTTTTTCCCTCAGCAGTCTTCCTCCTCTGCCTCCTTTTCACCCCCAACCCTCTGTCCCCCAGTTTTATTTTTTTGTTCCTCCCTGGTAACATACCAAGTAAAGAGATGAAGTGAAGGTGGAAATTGAAAAGTACAGGAAAATAAACAATTCAAAAGGCAGAGCTTACTGAATGATGAAGCATTGCATGGAAAGTTATAAGTAAAAGAAAATTTAAAATGAAACACATTGCTTTTTTTGACAGAAATATATGTATACAAATATGTAAATACATACATATTTGCATATTACATAAAATGGCCAATTTAATAAGCTGGTTCAGGGTCTCAAGATATGTTTGTATATACACACAACAACAAAAAATTCTATAAATTATTATTATTTTTTTTTGAGACAGGGTCTCACTCTGTTGCCCAGACTATAGTGCAGTGGTGCGATCCCAGCTCACTGTAACCTCTGCCTCCTAGGCTCAAGTGATTCTCCTGCCTCAGCCTCCCGAGTTGCTGGGATTACAGGCACATGCCACTACTGCCCAGCTAATGTTTATATTTTTAGTAAAGACAGGGTTTCACCATGTTGGCTATGCTGGTCTCAAACTCCTGACCTCAACTGATCCACCTGTCTCGGCCTCCCAAATCGCTGGGATTACAGGTGTGAACCACCGTGCCCGGACTAAATTCATTTTCTTAATAGAAATTTTCTTCTCAAAATTTATTTGCACTCTCCACTACAAAGAGTACAAACAAAAGATAATGATTTTGCCTTCCCAGTCTTTCTACCCCTTAGCTGCAGATAAGAAATAAATAAGGTCAAGAATCTTAATTTCTGATCTTTTGCAAATAGTTCAGGTCTGGGCAAGTGGGCAGTGGACCTCTGAGGACTGTAGCATGTTCTTGCAGGTAGATCAACAATGCCATGATCAGGAGATATTTAGGGGATGAGATGAAGTGATAAAAAAATTATTTACCTCAAAGACTTTCCATTAGCTACAAGCTGTTGAGCTATAGTCAAGTGGATCAAACTGGAAAATAGTCATGGCTGTTTGCAACATCTCCATTCTCTCAACCCACAAAGCAATGTTGTAGAATTAGTCTTGGCATAGGAAAGTACATATTGTTTCATTAAAAAGACTCAATGCCCTCCCCCCACAAAAAACCCTCGCCTTTTGAAAAGCCCATTGAGATTAGCAGCAGGTGGAGAATCTGGAGTCCCAAATTCTTATGCCCATAGGACTCCTTTAGCTCCTCTTTTTGCTTTTGGCTAAATTATGTTTCCATGCTATCTCTTAATCATCTGGATACTGCTATTTCTAGTATTAATTTATCAGCATTTCTTAGGGGTAATAGAAAGTACTTTAAACGTTAACTCATGGAATGCCCTGTGGTTGTAAAATGAGCTTAGCTTGCATAGTATCTGACTCTTCAACATAGATCTACAGAGGAGAATTTGGTAATGAGATAGCATCAAAGAACTTGGACCCATCCAAGGGGACTCTGAGGTTGGAATACAGTGAGAGCCTAATATGGCTATAAAAATGTAAATTAACTAACTTTCTTAATTATACAATAAAATCGGTAAAACCATTTTCTCTGTTAAAGTTAGGACACAGCAGTTCAACGTACTTCCTTTCACTCCTATTTCTGATGTATAAATTTTATATGTACAAGCAAAATATTCTACTTTCACTTTATCCCATGTATTTCTCCATGTTACTTGGCTTAATAACTGCAATTTTCAAGACTGTATCATATTTCATCTGCTTTGGTAAACTTTAATTTACTTATTTATTTTTAAAATATTTAAATGGTCTACTCTGTTCTTAATAATTTGTTGAATCAGTTTTACATCAGTTGTTTCAACATTTTTTTCATTGTTATCATAATTATCACTGAAAATTTTAGTTACTAACCATTAAGGTGGTTTAAGGAATTTGGTTAGACAGACTTTAATATTGTCAAATACTTCACAGTGTATTTGAGTTTAGGCAAAACTGGGCCTGAAACTACAGTTAACCCTTACAGGGACTTAAAGTACATAGACAGGAGTATGAATTTATTCATAAAGACACTTTTGCACACCAATTGACTGCTGAGCATACAAGACCATGAAGATGCTGAATGCTTAAACATTTCTTTTAACTTTGAAAATTGTCTTAAATTTTTATCCCTAGAAACTTGCTTTTCCATTTTTTGCATTTCTCCCAAATGATGCCAATGTATCTTAATATATGAAATTTTATATATTCACAAAATTTAAATTAAGGGGATTGTTATTCATTTTACAAAAGATATGTGAATAGAAAAGGCATATTCTTTAACTTAAAATAATTTACGTATTACTTTTAAGAAACATGTTGTAATATGCTGATAAATGTATAATCAAGAAACTATGTCTATAACAGTCACAACAGAGTTGCAGTCACTTTTGCAACCTCCTCCAGCAAAATTAATTTTTCCCTCATTTGCCCTCCCATATAGCTTCACGCAAAGTTCTGCTGTACCCTTTATCATCCTGAAATTTAAAATGTCATGGCTGGAGGATGAATAGAAGGAGAAGAGTAAGTGTTGGTAAAATTGCTAACATCAAATTAGGCATAAATGTGAATGGAATCTTGTTTATTTTCTTTACTTAATTTCAAGACATGATCTAACATAATAAGTTTAAAGAAGAAAAAAAAATACCTCTTCCTTTAGCATTGCTAAATGATTCCTAAAGGATCTCTCAGCTTGAAGATGTTTTGGTTCTTCTATCTCTGACCAGGAAGTCATACATATTTTCCATGGGCAACAACATGAAAATCCAAACTCTTTAGCATGTCATTAAAGACCCTCAGAATCAGGCTTCAAATGACTTTCTCTGTCCATGTCTTCTCACTCCGTACCTCCCAGCCCCTTAGCTCTATCAGATCAGACCCTAGAGATGCTGCACTTTGTGACACAGCTTTGCTCTTGGTGTTTGTGTCCTCTTTTTGAAAACATCCTTCTCCTCCTGTATGCCCATGCAAAATCCAATGCCTTCTTTTGTTCAAAATCTCTTCCTTTGGAAAAACATCTGCTACCTCCTCGAGCAAAATTAATATTTCCCTTATTTGCCCTCCCATATAGCTTCATGCAAAGTTCTGCTGTACCCTTCATCATCCTGAAATTTAAAAGACTGCATTTGTGTCCCTAAATTGTGAGTGTCTTGAAGCTAGAACTGTCTTCTTACTATTGTCTAGTAGAGTACCAATATAGTGTTTGCTAAAAGACAAACAAACAAAAAAACTTCCTGAAAGAACAGGAGATTGGTGTATGGTGAGTTGGTTGGATATTCACTAAGTCAATCAATATTTCAAAAATATTTAATGGGCATAGATTATGTGCCAAGTGAGGAGATGGGAAATATAATGGTAAAATGAGGATAAAACTGTAAACGAGTTCCTGTATTCTGACATTTAGATTCCAGTGGGGAAGAAAGACAAATGAACAGGTGACTTCAATACTGAAGGGCTAACACTTGCTTTGTTCCCAACATCTGTAAAGTAGCCACATTTTATTCATGTTTACAAAATATATTCCACACGCTGTCAGATGCCCTGATAAATTCTATCACTGATCCTGAGTCAAAGGCTGGAACATCTCAGGGTTCTTAAATCAGACATTCCCTGCTTTGTTGGTGACTCTTTCTCCATTTCCACCTATTTTCATTTAGAAAGTTGAAGCCTTGAGAGTAATTTCTCTCTTCAGATTCTGACATTAGGCAGCCTTGTTGTCAGTTCAGTAACCATTTAGAGTTCCTTCCATTTGATTGAGAACCTGTCCCAGATCTCCAGCTTCTCTGACTTTACATCCTGGGTATCACATTGGCTTTAAAACCTTATCTGTGTTAAGGTAGTGATCAAGGTCAACATCTCCAGTGACAAGTTATGTGGATATCATGTACTTCTTGACATCAAGTGGTGAAAGGGCATCTCATCTTAGTGGTATTCTTCTCCAAAACCCAAAACCCCCATCTAATCATGAGAAAGCATCATGAGGGACATTCTGCAAAATACCTGAGCAGTACTCTTCAAAAGCATCCAGGTCATAAAAAATAAAGTTAATATTAGGAGAAGTTGGGTTAAGGACATAATCCTCTGTGCTGGCTTTACAACTCTTCTAAAAAATCTAAAAGTACTTCAAAATAGAGTTCAAAAAACAAAAACAAAAACAAAAACAAAAAATAAAAAACTAAAGAACATAGCCCTAATCTGACTGACTGCTACTCAGGTTGAGTAGATATTCTGGATTCTGAAACCCCAAATGCACCCAGATTTCCATGAGTTACTTCATGGGAGCTGGGTAGGAAAAGACCCAAGTCCCGTTTTCTGACATAAAGTTGAATTTATGCTGTGTCTAATAGGAGCTATCTAAAAGCCTTTCTGAGTCCTATAAGCAAGCTATGTAAAATGGCCTGAAGATTTAGTATCATATGGCCAGAGGCTCTCCATGCGAGGTCAAACTTGATGCATATAAAAAAGGAAAGTCACAGCCCCTGAGATTAATATACAGTAAAAGTCTTTCAAGATTTGGTTTACTAGTCATCAAGAGGATAGTAAACGATGCTCTAATGTAATTTTCAGATGATACCTGTGTGAACACAAGAATAGGGATTTTTATCTATTGTACACTACAAAAATTGAGATATTAAATCAAGAGATCCAGAATCATTTCATATAGCTAAAAAAAAAATTTGTGCTGAATAGTAATTTCTTCAAGAAGGAAAATGTTACCAACCTAACTTGTATGTTAGAGTTAATGCATGATACTTGTGAAATAGAGCAGTGTTTCTCATACTTTATCTTAGGACCCCTTAAGACTCTTAAAAGTTAAAAGGAACCCCCTAAGAACTTTTGCTTCTATGGTTTGTAGCTGCTGACATTTACTATATTCAAAATTAAAACTGTTAATTACAAATATTTACGTAAGAACTCATTACATGATAACATGAAAACAGAATTTAAATAAAAATAACTATATTTTCCAAAGAGAATTAGTGGGAGGAGTGGCAGTGCTCTACAGTTGTGCAAATCTTTTTAATGAGTGGCTGGATAGAAGAGAGTTGGGTTCACAAATATGTTTCTACATTCAATCTATTATGATACATTGTTTTGGTTGAAGCAAATGACAAAAATATGGGACTACAACAGGTAAGTAATTGGAAAAGAAAGAAGTATTTTAATAGCCCTTTCAGATATATTCTTCTTTTACAGTACAACAAAACTCAACAAGTGGTAGTTTCTTAAGGGTTAATTGTACCAGGGAATCTGAAACTATATCAATGAACTCTTCGTATTCTGTTACCTTAGTATCTATTGGTTTATTTTAAACTTTCAGTGAATATTTTATCCATGCATTATTTTGCTAACATGCATTGATCATTTGGAAAACATTGATTTAGTGACTTACGCAGGTATTTCAAAGATTGACACATTTCACTACACAATATCAAAAAAAATCACATTTGTTTATATTACCACCAATCTCATCATTACTGTCCAGTTCACAGTGGCAAATAAAAGCTATCCATAGTGTTCTCAAATTCAAATTTTCTATTGAAAGCTCTAATTTTATCAACAAATTACTATTGGTTTTTTGCTTTGCTGACAAACTCATTTTTGGTTCCTTTTTGAGAAAATGTCTGCCAAATACCTAAGTTTGAATAACTATAGTTTTTCCTGTCAGTCATTCTTTCAAGTAAAAACCATGTGCCTGGAAAAAAGCAGTCAGTTCAGCTTGCAACTCAAACAACTGTACAAGAGCTTTTCCTTGAGACAACCATGGTAACTAGGTATCCAGCGGAAATGACTTAGGCAAACTTCCCATTTAGTCACACAGTATATTAAGAAGACATTTACCTAAAAGTAGAGGTTTAATAAAATCAACACTTTTAACTTCCTCATCAAGAATATTATTAAGTGAAGCTTCCCCCCCCAAAATTGAATTGTGTGGTTGTGAAGACACAGTGCCCAGGAATACAGTTTAGAGTGTCACTGCTTTGATTCATGCTAAGGAGCCAGCAGTTTTACCCTCCATTGCTTTTGCACCACTAGTGCAAATGTCAACACAGTGAAAATGGCAAAGAACATCTTAGTGTTATTATGAAAACAGTTTTGACCCCATGAAGCCCCTGGGCATGAAGCCCCTGGGGATCCACAGGGTATATGGACCACACTTTGAGATCTGCTGACATAAAAGACGATGATAAAACTATCACTTCTTTTCTTTAGTATCCAGGGACCTTCTCTGAGGAGAACTCACAAAACTGAAAGTAAGACTTTTAACACACGGTTACTCAATCCACAGAGTTGTGGAAAGGTTCAACAAAGAGTATGATAAATATAATAATGTCAATATGTACCAGCAATTAGTTAATGGAGAGGAGATGGATTGAGAAGAATGTAAAATAGTGGAGAGTCTAAGAAGTCAGTGAGTGCAGAGCTGACTTTGCAATGCGGAATTGAGAGGAGGGGCTGGAGAAAAGGGTAGGCAATGAGACCAGGCATGCACAAACACCACCAATTCACCCCTGCAGTCTGTAGGGCCAGGAGCCTTCAACTTGCCTGTCTTGAGTGGTAAGGGCTTCTTACTTAAAGGTACAGACTGGGAAACCTACTTGTAGACAAATATACCCAATTATTTTAACATTTTTTTGACAATGTTTTCCCTCAAAGTGGTTTATTTATTAATCTAATAAATCTGTCAGTTATTAACAAGTTGGGTTTCAGTGAAAGAAAAAAAATCCTAACGTTAGGTGAACCATTTCAGACAGTATTCTATAAAAATTTTGTTTTCAAGGCCAGCTTCTGGACCACACAATACAATTCCCAAATGAGGGGAGGGGTGGATTCACACTGATGTTTAAATTTTTATATTTGACAGAACTAATGCAATATATCTTGACAGCTATATACAGTAGCTTAATGCTAAGCTTTTTATGCTGAATACAGAATGGAATGAATTTTGCACCAGTGTTTTGGACTAGGAGGTTTTAAGATTCCTATTCACATTACACAGCAGTCTGAGGCTGCTTGATAAAACAAGCCTTGGCTATTTAATAACTGCCTCATAAAATGTCTCAATATTTAAAAGAAACCCAAGGCAAAGACATTTTGAAAATATACATTTTAACCAGAATCTGGATGCTAAGTAAACATCCTTTAGTGTTCAGCCAGAAAGACTGCAGCTGTGGCATTTGTGACTTAACAAGATGAAGATCTCCATGCCAAAAGATAAATGATATCATAAAAGTTTCTTATCAAAACAAAATACGTTTTCGGATGGAATTTATGTTTAAAAAAAGGCTTTACACAAAAGTTCATTTGATACATTGTAAAAATACTGGAAGCTTTTAATTTGGAGTTTAGTATGAATACATGTGAGGCAATACTGTTTTCTGTTTTGCCACTGTGTTCTCTTTTTATAAACTGCAGATTAATTTCCTCTATAACAGCAACTTTTTAGTTTAGTTTTGTTTGTAAATAAGGTTACCGTAAATTGTTAACTTTATAGTAGAATATTAAATTCTAGATGAATTGACATGTAGGCAGCAATGAAATTGGAGAACTTCTCCTTTAAAAAAAAGAAGTTAAAATTTTAACATTGTACCAAAATAGGACACAGTCATATTCTAAAATGTACATATATTTTTTCACATGGATTAGATACAAATCTCCCAAAGGGCATGTGGTCTCTTCTATCAATGAGACTGCACATGAATCCGGAACCCTAGTTTGATTTGTGCAGCCTAGCTAACCACTGAGTATAAACACCAACCCTGTTATAATTCAGTATGCAACTGAGCTAGTCTTCCACACTAGCAGAGGGGGGAAAAATCCCTCTTATTTTCTAAAGTTGCCCATCTCTATCCGCTTCTGTCAAATTGCCACAATTGCCCAGATAAAACATTTGAGAGTATGTCAGCTTTAATTAATGTAACATGACCTGACCACTTCCACAGTTAAGAATAAAGAAGTTTGCTTTCTTTAAATCCAAAGCTCAACCTGGAGATTATGCTAAGTTGCTTCATTCATAGTCCACACTCCTCTGCTCATGTCAGAAGGACAGCATTTGTCCCCTCTAGTGATAAACAAATTATACATGAAATCAATTCCACTTCACAATCATTTTCCCTATTGGGTATTATCTTTCCTTCCCTGCTCCCTCCAGTTAAGCCCGCATCCTGTAACTTGCTAATGAGCTGAGAGCTTTCTGTTCCAGGTGGCACCCCCTGCCTCGAAGTCATGACATTTCCCATTTCGAATGCTGCTGGCATTTTTCGACAGCTCCTGCTAACTAGCCTTTTTGACCTGCACTAAGAGGAACTCATCTGATCGAATCCTCTAACCTGCCAATCATTCCAGCAAATGATCTTCACAGTCACTCCCAAGGCAGGAATGGAAGGAAAAAAAAATAAAAAAAGGAAAAGCGAGTGAGAGAATGAGGGAGTAGGCAAGCGGCTGCCTCTGCAGCTACCTAATGAGAATACTTTAAGTCTCTGAGGCAGCTGAAACACTGAAAAACTGGTGGGAAAATTAGGACACAACTGAATGCCTGGCTCTGTAATTACTGATTTCTTTCCATCCTGAGATCATTTTGAGAGCAACACCTCTGAGATGTGCCAGTTTCTAAAGAACACAAGATATATCCCACCTTACGTAGAGAAAATAGATTTATTTCTCCTGCCACTATCAATATGCAATTCTCATAATCCCACTCTGTCAAACAGCATCCTTTGCAGAATTAATTATGTGCTATAAGCTCGTTAAGTGTGCATTTGTAAACTAGGGATGATTATAATATTTGCCACAGTGAAGAAAGAACCTCTTTTTTTCTCAGGCATATTTTAAATGTTACCAACATTTAGGGGTGTTAATTTTTACATATCCACATAAAAACAAACAGGTATGGTGGAGGTTGGTATGGCACCAGGGAGGATTAAATTCTTGACACCGACAAAAAGAGGATAATCTGGGCATTCTTAACTAATAGAGGTGAAATAATTTTTTTCCTTCCAAATTTTTCCTGCCTGTGCAGAATCAGTTTACTTAATTATATTTAAACTTAGTGGGGCCTTGGCCCACAGAATAACCCTATTATTTTAGGAAGAATGATCCGGAAGATGGTTAATTTGGCAATGTATCACAACTCTAGGTATCTTAATATGCAGTAGATTTGTTGACCAAGGAAAGATACAATATAGTTATGTGTTATCATTATAACATTGTATGTAATAATGTAAAATAAATACTGTACATGACTTAATTGCACATTATAATCACACATCTTTCCCCATTTATAGTAATTAGGCCAATAGCCCCATATACAGTAATTATTATATGTAATTGAGGGCATTTTACTAATTGCATTGAAAATGATAATCCAGAGCAATTAAAAATCCAAGGGCACTATACACAATGCAAACTACATTAAGACAATGGTGATAATTTAAAGTGAAAAAATTCACCCAAATATTGAAGTTAACAGTTCAGTATTTGATTCCATGCTTAGCTTACAGGGTTATATTTATAATGAGATAAATTTCCACCAATGGCTCACTTTTGTATTTTTTTTTCTAGATTGTGTACATTATTTCCCTAAATGGAAAAGTAACCTTTGATTAATCTATGATGTTATCTTCACAACTCAAGGACTGCTGAAAAATTATTATTTTTGGCTGTATGAATGGTGTGTGTTTGTGTTTGTGTGTGTGTGTGTGTGTGTGTGCATGCATTGGTTAGCAGAGAAAGCAGCTATCCTAAATTCCAAAAGATGCTCAGTAAACCATTCATTTGCACAACCAATTTGATGCTCTGAAAAGCTTTATTCATAGAAGCAATTCAGAGTATTTCAAACTTTTTGTTAATTATACTTGTAATACTTTAGCTAAAGTGTTTAACTTTGTCTATCAGAACACATTCGGGTTACAATTTTCATTACATTTGCTATCTGTCTAGAATTTTAATGTGTTTAAGGACATGAAACCCTGGCTCTTGTCCCCAGGCCCCAGTGTCTAGCCCTCCCTGATCCCACTCCCCATTTCTACCCAGACAAAGCTCCCATGTGAAGAATATCGCAGGAGGAGTGACGAGCATCCGTGGGATAGCAGGAATAGTTTCCAGCTTCTTTTTGCCTTCCCTTCTCGACATTGTCATTTAGACATTGTCCTCTGTGAATTCAAATGTCATCCCAGACCATCAGCCCACTTCAACTCAAACAGCCTCCTTTTATGCTTAGATACTTCTTAGAGTATCAGCAGACCACAAAGACTGTCTAGTAGGACTCAGCTGCTATACTGGTATTAATAATACAATACAGTGCACTTAGGGCATAGACAATTCCTTCTGTATCCCAAATTCATAAGAATCAACATTAAATGAAAAGGAAAAATACAGCACCTGAACTGATTCTAACTACTTTCTATATGTGACTGCTAACTTCCTTGTAATAAATATTGTGGTTACTAGCCACATCACAGCTTGGGCCCACTATTTACAAGAAAGCTTCACTCATATTATGCTGCTGGCTAAATAGTCCCTAAGAAATTAATTTGGGTTTTAAGAAGTCAGAAGATGCAAGGCTATTCCCCCCGCCCCTCACCATTTTGAAAGCTCATTTGACCTGGAAATGCTGAATCACAAAATTATAGTCAATTTTCAAGGATCCATAGGCTGATGAACCAATTTGTGAAGCATCAACCAGTTTCCTCTCTTTTAGCCACTTTGCTTTTTAAAACCTTAATCAGAGAAAAAAAAAAAGGAAAAAAAGGGCAAAAATTTATTATTTTTATTTAAAAAATCACTCTAAATTCTTTGTTTTTAAGAAAAACACTGTTAAATATTTAAAGATAATGGAGCTTCATTTCAGTAACACACATGGTTTAGTGAAACAATGTCTGTGTGCACAAATTTGTGTGTGATGGTGGAGAGAATCAATATGATAAAGCAAATGTAGCTAATGTAGTAAAATGTTAACACTTTGGGGAGAGTGGGTGAAGGGTATCAGGAATTCTTGTGCTATTCTTTCATCTTTTCTGTAGACATGAAATTATGTCAATATAAAAAAAAATGCTTGAAGGCTGGGCATAGTTGCTCATGCCTGTAATCCCAACACTTTGTGAGGCCAAAGCAGGATGATCGCTTAAGGCCAGGAGTTTGAGACCAGCTGAGACAACATAGCGAGACTCCATCTTTACAAAAAATTTAAAAATGATCCAGGTGTGGTGGTGCACACCTGTAGTCCTAGCTACTCAGGAAGCTGAGGTGGGAGGATCGTTTGAACACAGGAAGTTCAGCCTGAGCAACACAGCGAGACCCTGTTTCTTAAAAAAAAAAAAAAAAAAAAAAACAAAATAAAACAAAACAAAAATGCTTTAAGAATGCATTCTGAAGGAAGCATGATACAACTTTATTTTCATTCTGCTTTGTGACAATCCCAGTAGGTGGTGAGAGCCTGCGAGTCCTCTGCCTACACTTGCATGGGGTTAGGGTGTTAGTGGTACAGAGTACAGATCAGAGTTGACCCAAAGAAAAGAAGGGGTGGAGAGGCAGAGAAGGGACAAGGAGGAGAGAAGAAACAAACTTGCATTAGCATTTAAAGGACAGAACAGACTCCCCAGAGTAGAGAGGAAGCTAAGGTAAGGTGGGGTGGAGGTGAGGTGAGGTGGGGAAACTAATAGCATTGCAGCCTCTTCTCATTTGGATATTCATAATATGCATCATGCATTTTGAGGTTCAAAGTGCTGTCAATTTCCCAAATAAGATGTATTTTTTAATTGGCAGTCATGTGGGGGTAATGGTAACAACTAGGGAATCTTCCAGATGAAACTTGCAAAGAACACTAAGGTTTGTTTCCCCTCTGAGCGTCATTTCAACAATTGTTGTCAATTACATGAGGTAACAGAAATAATAAAACTGCAGATGTTTAATAGGAAAAAAAATTTGTAGGATAATGCAGAAAATGGCAGTTTTTGCAGGAAAAACCCCAGAAATCTTCCTAGTACTGAAAGAAACCTAGATCTAACACTTGTGTTTCGTATATATTGAAAAGTGCTGATGGATATTATCTCTGTTTGTGTCTATAGTTGAGAAAATGCAACACATCTTAAAAGGACCTTTAGTCAATAGTCAAAAATATCACACAATGAAGATATCACACCGTCAGAACTGGAGTTTCTCTCTGTACTTGCCTGATTTTTCACTTGGTAGTATACAGGCCAGGCAAGGCACTTTCCAGCTATACTGCTTGCTTTCCAAAAGCTTCTCCAAGTTTCTGAAGGGCTAAGCGCAGCAGCCTCTTCCAAATGCTTCCTTACAAACAGGTTGGCCACCCAGTTCTGGGTCCAGCTGACTGGATCAGGGCTCACAGCCTGACCTCAAGGCAGCCTACAGTCAGTCAGCAGTTTCTACGGGGGTGACTGACACAACAGCTTTGCTCTCTACTTCATGATGATGGCTACATCAATCAGAGCCACTCTCTGGGAGGGTTTGAATCTGAGGCAAAAAGAGGTCAGCAATAGACTGCCCCAGAAGTAGAAGGACAAAGAGAAATGATAATAAGCAGGATCCATGAATAAGCAGAAACAAGTCAGCAGAAGCCCTGAAGTGAAGGGAACATGAAAGCTGTGTTAGTTGATGCAAAGACAGAAAAAGTGAGCCGCCATAATATCACAGCATGGAGGAGAGCAATAGGTGGCTGTTCTTTAGGAGCAGTTTCCAGAGTTGAGATGGCGGTTGGGATGGGAAACAGCTCTAGGTGGCCTACCGAGTAGGAACCACCATTCTACTAACGTTCAGACAGTGCTGCCACAGTCTTAAGCACCAGTACATTGTGTTCTGTCTAAAAGCAGGTTTCTAAAAAAATCTTTATCTCATTTAATTAAATTTCGTGGAGCATTCTACTCTGTTTACCTAACAGCCTACTTATAGGAAATTACTGCTTAATGACCAAGCAGGGAGTCTGACACATTTTTTTTTCCATTATCATGTAATTCCTACATAATGCGGATTTACAGAAATAAGAGGCTAAAAGGTAAGGAGACGGTCACCAAAATATGCATGCAGTTAACTTCTTGCAATTGAACCAAATAAAATTCTTTCATGCACTAGACAAATATTTGTAAATTTATTAGGAATGGGGTCTGTGAACCAACTGATTCATTGAAAAGAGATATTCCATAATGAGCACATACTATTTCAGAAAAATTACAAAACATATCTAAAAGAGTAGAGACCTTTCTTATCCCTTATATTTAGCTAAAGGAGAAGTAGAGTGACCATGCACTTTCTATGCCAGTTTAGAGTAAGTGGAAAATTAAGCTCACCAGAGGGATGCGTTTGGTATCACTGTATGCAAAAATAAGTCATACTAATGGATGTGGTATTCAATACAGCTTCCAGTCTTTTCCTTGGGGAAAATTTCTATGTATATTTAAGGCTCTCTGATTTTAGAAGGGTCTTACACATCAGTGCTGATAAAATGAGTTAGAAGAATCTATGAAATCTTTACTCATATCTTTAGAGGATAACAAAATGTAAGAAGCACAGTATTTTGATAATCCAGTGGCACCTACCCCATTTTTAACTTAGGTGTTTATGGTTTGCTTCTTATTTAATTTGGTTACAAGACTCTGAAACCAAAATTGCTTTCTGCTGCAAAGCCAAATGCATCTCATTAGATTTTCCACTAAGACCAATTTATGCAAATCTGGCATTATTAACTAAATAATTAAAGTGACCTTGGTATGCAAGGAAAGAAATAATTTGGCATTGAGGTTTGGAAGAAAAATTAGGACTTGAAACATTCTTGTCTACTCAGTCCTCTATCATTTCAAAGACAGAAGTAATATAATGCATTTTCCACATTCACCTCCTTGTAACTCCCCAAAGAGAGGTGGTTAAAATGCCGGCCCTCGGTCTTAGTCTCCTTTAGCCCCCAACCCCCTTGGCCTCCCTCTCCTTCCCAATCTCTCTAGGCATTACAAAGAATTGGGACATTTGAGGAAATTTAAGATGCCAAAGCCTTCTCTAAACAGTCAATGAATTCAACAGCAACAGCAAAATCAAAGTCTAAGAAATTACAGATTGTTCTCTAAGGATACCTTATCTACGTAGACATTTTGCTCTACAATGTCTACATGATATTCAGTATTGGTCAGAGTAAGGCCATTCCACAAGATATAATAGGCCAATAAATAGGCTATATTACTTGATCTCAAAGATGGTCCCATTTATTTAAAAAGTCCACAAAGGTGAGACATTAAAATAATTTATTTTTCTGCTGACTGACAGAAAACTCTTAGAATCCATCTTCCCTGTAGCTTTTCTGAGAAACGGAGTTGTTTCCTCAGCATTATGTTGAATCAAGCTGAGGCATTTGGATTGGAAGAAAACTACACCAACAATAATACTAAAGCTTTATTGGGCCAGGTGCCATGACTCATGCCTGTAATCCTAGCACTTTGGGAGGCCAAGGTAGGTGGATCAACTGAGGTCAGAAGTTTGAGACCAGCCTGGCCAACATGGCAAAACCCTGTCTCTATTAAAAATATAAAAACTAGCCAGGCGTGGTGGTATGCACCTGTAATCCCAGCTACTTGGGAGGCTGAGGCAGGAGAATTGCTTGAACCCAGGCGGGGGCAGAGGTTGCAGTGAGCCCAGATTACGCCACTTCACTCTAGCCTGGGGAAAAGAGTGAAACTCTGTCTCAAAAAAAAAAAAAAAAGCTTTACAAGTTGATGTGAAAAAGGCAAAACTCATAGAAAAAATATTTGTATTGCTATCAAATAATTCTGGAGGAAAAGCTTCTACTGTGTTATAACCTGACATCTAGTTTAAAAAATATATGTGAAGAAAATACATTTTTACATTTTTGTAAAGGCTTTTATATACTGATGACTGTAGTTCTGAGCACCTTTTAAAAAAATCTCTTTTCAATTAGCAACCTTTGAGACTTTCTGAGCAACGCTTCTGTCCTGTGAGCTTGATTTGATTTCCCAAGGAGGAGCTGAGCTGAAACACGTTCTAGCAGCTTTGACTGGCTGGGCTCAGGTCAGGGGATCTCAAAAGAGCCAAGAAGAAGGAACACAGCCTTGCAATTGAAATTCAGGCTTGCTTGTGTGCATGTGTGTATGAGGCAGCAGCACAAATAAAGTCCACTTTTTATTTTGTTCCACTGAATTGGCGAAGGGATTTATAAAGCCACGGCCCTCATTATGATAATGCAGGTTAAATACTTTAAAAAAGCATATGCTGTAACCCTCATGAATCAAAACCATTCTCAATACCAGGAGGTAGCTTGTCAAAAACCTAGCCCCACTCTTTGTCTGACCAATTGAAATTCAGAGTGGGAGTACAAATGCAACCGAGAGTTGTGCTTTTTGTTCAACAGGGAGAAATAACATGAAGAATGAAGACTCTTACCTATGGAGTGGCAAGTTTAACAGTAACATCTTCTGACTGTCATTTATACATCATACTTTATCTGGAGATCTTTTATCTCCAAATCATTCATAAATTGCCACCATGCCCCTGATAGGCCAAAATTGACCCCTATGTTGAGGGTATTCAAAAGCTAAGTCCAGAAGTAGCTCAAGATACTGGCAGATTACCCATAAGACAATGTGTACAGTTTAAAATTTGCTCTCTTTACCATGCTATCAATTTAGCCTGTTAACATATTTCAAACTAAGAGAGGGAGGAAGGAAGAGGAACTACTACAATGCTGCATATATCCTTTGAGTTACTTGAACACTTTTTATTTTATTTATTTACTTTTTGAGAAGGGTCTGGCTCTGTCACTCAGGCTGGAGTGCAGTGGTGCAATCTCAGCTCACTGCAACCTCAGCCTCCCAGGCTCAAGCCATCCTCCCACCTCAGCCTCCCAAGTAGCTGGGACTATAGGCACATGCCACCACCACGCCCAGGTAATTTTTGTATTTTTTGTAGAGATAGGCTTTCACCATGTTGTCCAGGCTGCTCTCGAACTCCTGAGCTCAAGCAATCTGCCTGCCTCGGCCTCCCAAAGTGCTGGGATTACAGATACATGCCACCATGCCTGGCCTGAACACTTAATTACTGAATATCAGAACAAACACATACTTTTCTCTATAAATCAGCACATAAAAAGCCTTCTCCACAGTAACATTTGTTCTCTATTTGTTTCAGAGACTTGTGTTACATTAAGTATGTATATGTATATAAATTATATATATACTAAAAATTTTCCAAAAATACTAGGCATTTCCATCTGGCAATCAAGAAAGATGGCCTTTTCAGAAGTTGCCATCCCAGGCTGGTCACTACGTAGCACACGTGATGTGATGACTGGGCCAGGCTGACATGGCTAGAGGTTGCCAAGTTTAGATTATGCTTCCTATCTGCAGAATAGTAGAGGACAAAGAATTTGATAGTAAAAGAGAAAAACTTCATAACGATAAGGTCCGTACCAGGAGCCAGACAGGAATCAGAAATAGGTGCAGTGGCCCAGATGGGAGCTAAACTAAACTGGGGAGTCTACATCCCCTCCAAAGGAGGCAGCAATGATTCAGTTATGCGCAAACACTTCTGGTAGGAATGTGAAGGCAATATTGCTAGAGTTGCTTATTTTTCAAGGAAAACCAGAAATCCAGACTTTTGTGTATAGTCTCCCCATTTTAAAATGGGAACAACTAATGAGAAAAATTGCATGGGCAAAACAAAGTAGGTCTGTGGCTTAGATATAGCCCAAAGTGAACCTTTTTCTAATCTCCATGAGGAATGTCAGTAGTTAAAATGACTTGCTTATAACTAAAATGGTTTGCCTATGACTACATAAATAAAAGCATAAGATAAAGTATAATTTTAGTTAGAATCTAGTAGGTGCCTGAAAACATGGAAATAACTGAGTGCATTCTATCTCAATAGAAGGTCTGATGAATGCCATAATGCACACAAGAGACTCGTAGGATAGTTGGTGAAAAAACGAGTCTGAAATATTTCACTTAAAGAATCTGTTCAATATCCATTGAATATTACTTTCCAGGTAAAGCAGGTCATCTTACCTGTGTGCTCTTGAGAATGTGCTGCTTGTCAGTGCTTGCTGTTTGATAGACTTTTGCCGTAACTATTGTTTTTCCCAAAGGCCCGCATGCTTTCTCCAGCTTCTGGTTGCAATCTCACATTTGGGACGGTAAAAATAGAAGACACTGTGGACAGAATATGAAGTTTTCATTTATATAGTTATAGACATTTAAAATCATCCATTTTTTTTAAAAAAATGGAGACTGAGATGCAAGTTTGGATGCCCAGCACACTGAACATCATGGTATGTTTTGATCTTTGAAATGCCAGGTGGTTGCAGGCACACACACATTTGCAAACATATGATAGGACAGTCGGTCTTTCCCTCAGAACCACAGCTCAGACTATCTCCCGCATTTCTCTGATCTAGAGCAATGAACTTAGATTGGGAAACAACATATTTTGCCCTTCCTTTGTGCCATTCTTTCATTCATTGGAAAAATATTTATTGAGCCTCACACTGTTCTGGGAATTTCAGAATCCTGTACTAAATAAATCAGAATGAAAGGAAATCCCTGTTGTTATAGAGTCCAGTTGGGAGAGACAGGCAATAAGCAACTGAACAGATATAATATATTAAATAGTGGTAAATGTTATGAAGAAAAATAAAGCAGAGAAGAGAAACTGGAAGTTTTAGGGTGGAAGGAGGTCAGTGAAGGCTCTCCTGAGAAGGGACATTGGTGCAGAGAATCAAATGAGGTAAGAGGGCAACCCATGCATATATCTAGAGGGCGAGCAAGCACAAAATATAAGGAGAGGAAACAGTGACAGCTGACTTTAAGGAGGCAAGAAGAGAAGCAGGCAAACCAGGTAGGAGGCAACTGTAAAAATGTGGGTGAAAGATGGTGAGTGACTGAGGGCAGGGTGATAGCAGTGAAGTGAGGAGTGGCGTGCGTGATCCTGGATATACTGTGAAGGTAGCAACAACAGCGTCTATGGAAGAACTGAATGTGGAGTGGAACCAAAAAAAGATGAGTTAGGGACAGCTTCCATCAACTGGAAGAATGATGCTGCTATTTATTGACAAGAGTAAGACTAGAGAAGGCGCAAGTTTGAGGGGAAAGATGAGTTCAGTTTTGGTAAGATTAAGTGTGAGAGGTCTACTAGATAGTCAAATGGAAATGTTGAGTGTCAGTTGGATACACAAGTCGAGTCAGGGAAGACAGGACTGGAGATGGATATTTGAAAACTGTCAGTGTATAGATGATATTTAAATCATGAGATGGGATGAGATCATCTAGGCTCCAGGGATCCGTGCAGATAGACAGATCTGAGGATTCAGCCCCAGGACACTCTAATGTGAAAGGTCTGGCAGATGAGGAGAAATCAGCAAAGGAGTGTGAAGAGGAGACTTGAGTTTTCTGAACTAAAGGAAAGCAATGAGAGAATACTGTCCTGGAAACCAAGCGAAAGAAGTATTAGTAGGAGGAGATGGTTGTCAATTGTGTTGAATCTTCGATAGGCTGGGAAAAGACGAATGAATAGAGATTTCGAAAGCCAGGCATTGTGGACACAAAAGCCTGGTTGGAAAGGATTCAAAACAGCATGAAAGTCTAGGAACTGAAGGCAGCAAATCTTACATCTGAAATGGGTGCACCTGTTTTATTTTTAAAACGATGGCATAGAGCTACATTAAGAGCATTATGCTGTTCTAGGACGATATACAGAACATATACAGGAATATGTGGGAAAATCGACAAACTCTAGAGCTAGAAAGGTCCCTGGAGACTACTGTGTCCACCTCACTTGCTGCTTAAGTGAGAAATGGGAAGCCCAGAGAGACTAAGGCACTTGTCAAAAGTTCCCTGGCTAGTTAACAGTGGAGCTGAAGCTGCAATCCAGGTGGTCTGATTCCCAGTTCAGTGCTCTTCACACTATACCGATTTGTTGGCCTTCTTTCACTGAATTTGAGTTTTGTGAATTAGCAAATGAGTGCAATAAAATCAAGGACTCTGTGCTATGAAGTGTATTTTGTTCATTTACTTTGACAAGGGTAGTTCAGCTTCAATTATTTATGTAACTTGATAGTATATGCAGGAGAATGCCCTGTGGTATATTTGGGAAAAGTAATGAATTTCTTCTAAATCAGCCCTCCATTTACTTCCCTGCAATTAAATCTTTGAGAAGAACTGGGACAAAGCTGTTGGGGTTTCAGGACAGAGGGAGAATGACAGGCTGCCACCAGAATTAGCCAGCTTTAACAGCCAGATCCCCAGATAACCGTACCATTATTCTTGCTTTCTGCTTTTGTAATTCCTGCTCCAGTGCCACACTAATACATTACCTCTAAATTTGGTACTATGTAACCTGATGAGGTTTTAAGGAATAGTATACTAAAGAAAGATATTACATTATTATGTATTCTTCCAAAGCAAGTGTCTGACATAAGCCCATAATTTCATTTTTACACAAATCTATGAAATAACTGCAGGGCTCTTTGTTACTCAGGCTCCAACTACACTTGATGCCCTTCTCATGGGGTCTGACATATTACACTAGGCCAAGAAGGCTCAAATCTACCTGTAACTTATTTTTGTTCCCATCTTCTCCTTTTAACCTGACTTTGCTTCCTGCTTGCATAAGTGTTTTCCTCTTGTGGAAATTCTTTAGAAAGTGCTATGAACCATCTTTAAGAATGAGAGTGCTATGGATTGAATTGTGTCCGTCCTCAAATTCATCTGTTGAAGCCCTAACCCCTAATGTGATGGAATTTGGAGATGGGGCCTTAGGAGGGTAATTAGGGTTAGATGAAGTCATAAGGGTGGGGCCCTCATGATGAGATTAATGGCTTGGTGAGAAGAGGAAGAGATTGCTCTCTCCATCCTGTGAAGACACAGCAAGGTGCCCTTCACAAACTGAGAAGAAAGACCTTCCCAGGAACCTAATCTGCTGGCACCTTTATCTTGGACCTCCCATCGCCAACAGAAATAAATGTCTGCTGTTTAAGCCACCCAATCTATGGTATTTTGTTATTGCAGTGTGACCAAACTAAGACAGCGAGGTTCCTAAACTACAGCTTGGTTGCTAAGACAATCCATTTATTGGTTCTGTAACACTTCTTTCCAGGTGGATCTCCTTCCAAATCTCCTTAAAAAATAAGCCTGTAAGAGTATTACAGGTGCTGCTGCTACTGCTGCCACTGCCACTGCTGCCTTTGCCAGATAGTGAACTTTTACAAGACTCTATGCTAATATGAAATTTAATTATAAAAATTTAAAAAACTTCTAAATATAGTCTGCAGAATACTAACCTAGACAATAAGTCACCCAAACCAGTCATTTCACTTAAAGAAACTAATTCCCAAAGTCTCCGAAGTCTGGGAATTCTCTGTTTTGTAAACATGTTTACAAGTACAGCCACGTTGTTCTAAATGGAAATGACTATAGTATTTAATACTGGGATTGTCCTTTCTTGCAACTGGATTTATGCCTCATAATGATTATCTTCTAGACACAGAAATAGCATTTCTGTAACTCAAAATTGCTACTGGAAGCATTTAGTAGAATCTTGGTTTAAAAATATAATGATTTTTCATCTTTATTCTCCCCCCTTCAAAAGGTTTCACTGCTCCTGATGTTTAACGTTATGCAAAGACGTGTTTCTGCCAATGAATATCGCCTTATGGTTATGCTTCTGCAAATAGCCTGCTGTGAGCTGATAAAGGGATTAATGCAGCCAAAATTCTTAATCTGTGAAATTACAAATTAAATTCTCATATTAAAAATACCACCCTGAGGTATTTTTTGTGGTTTTAATTCCCCTCTGGTGTTCTGCATACTTTGTGCTTGTTAATGATGGGGACAAGGCTGTCTCCCTTGGCAGTCTGCTGCCGAGTGATAATGTGTAGGCATTTACTCACTGATAGAAACTGGATTTAACCACTGGCTGATAAACTAAGTGGCAAGTGGGTAATAAGTCCATATTAACAGAAAAGTACTACTACAGAATTCAGAATTCATAGACCATCAAAATCCTGGCTTAAACTCAATCATCAAGTCAGTTGGGATTGAGATGTCACCAAGGAGGAGTGATATCAAGTTACAAGTTACACTAAACAGGAAAACAAACCATATGTTTGAGTGTGATGAGCTGTAAACTAGTAAGCCTATTTACATCATTTTTGTTTTCAGTATATAAAAATTATTTTCCCATAGGGATTTAATTTTTAATTTAAAAAAAATTGAGGATAGCTGTTGTAATAGTCAGTGAGTAGACTTTAGAAAGGGCAGAGTGTTGAGTAAATATGGGCTGGAAATACGTGAAATGTTAAGGAGGATTTGCTAAGCATTAAGGGGAGTAGTAGATTAATATATCTATAGTCACTTTAGGGTTAAAAAAAGTAATGAGAAATAAATGTGGGATATCAAAAAAGATTTAGGATAGAAATACCCAAGAGGAGTTGTACTTAGCACTTAGTTCCAAAATAAAGGGTTATTGCCATCAAGGAGAATCCAATATTACGATGGGTGAAAGAAATCTAAAATCCAAGAGAATGAAGAAATAATCGTACATCTACTGTAAGTGATGTATACCAAGGATTAATAAACACATTATAAATATTAATGTATATATGCAGTATGTTCATTTTTAAGGCAATCAGAAAAGAGTACAGAAGAAATATCTCTAATTGTTCTTTGGAAAGAACATATCACCATTGAGCAAAAATATTCTGATGGCAATGGTTTTTACAAAATTTAACAAGAATTGTTTCACACTTTGGAAGAAATCTGAGACCCAGCCATAAATCCTCCCCCAAATATTTAAAATGTAATTTTAAAAGGCTGTATAAATATGAAGACTTCTGTAAAAACAAAACAAAACCCACCCAGGAATGTGTTTTGTTTTAAAAGATTCAGAGAAGAGCTGTCTGTACAAATACCAAGAGCATTTGCAGTTAAAATGAATTACATGTCTTCAGTCTGTACATGTCAATTCAGTGCATTAGCCAATTGCCAACTCTGTTCCTCAGCTCACTGCATAGCAGCCCTTTTTAAGGTTATTGTTACAACCAAGATGGTCTCTGAGAATCAAACAGAAATGAATCATCGTCTCCTCTGTGTACTGCAGCCAGTTAAAAAGTACTGTATGCATAAAGCACTAAATATGTAAATCATATTTTCCTTTTCCTTTATGACTGTTCAGATCATTTTTTTGGACACACACATAATCAAATACAAAGATGCACAGCTGCAGACTGCAGAGCAGAGATAGCAAAAAAGGAATCCATTTTCTTCCTGTGTCTGGTAAGCTAGCAAATGAATGGCAGGATTCCACTAAATACATATACACATGGCCCCCCTCCCCCGTTCTCTCTCTCTCTCTCTCTCCACACATACACACACGCACACACACACACACACACACACACATACCTGTAATGCACATACAAACATACATTATCTTATGTTTGTGGACACACAAATATGTGAATCTCTGTATACACGTTACATACAGATGCTAAAATAAAATGATGTCTCTGCTTGGACTGGATGTTGTGGATTTGTCATACTCACTATCGGTGAGTTCCCATAGCCGTGGGGGCAGGTCACTAAAATACTTGTGGCTCAAGGCAGCCTGTGCCGACAGTCTGTTCTTTGGGGAACACTGTAGGAGCTTGGAGGCCAGGTCCTCTGCATGGTTCACATAGCTGAGCCTAAAAACATGAGCAAAAAAGAGAGGTCAGACCAAACAAGAAAATCCACTAAATAAGACATAAAGCTTACTTAATTTTTCTGGATTTCAATTTATTCCTGGCTAGAAAAACAAATTACCTGCTGAAAATAAACAGAAGCAAAATGCACATTGGTTCTTAGAGTATTTGTTACTTCAAACTCACTTTTACTCTAGGTATAACAGTATAATTGATTTAAAACATTTCTACTACAGGCAAAGGGTTGATACTTTCAGAAATGATAAAACTAGGTCCAGAGGTAGAAAATTTCAGAAGACAACATATCAAATAATTATTAGAATTTGTTAATAGAATCTACGTACTACACCCACATCTGGATATATTTATAGAAAATTAATAACAAATACCAAGAGAATTAAAATAAAACTGCTATTAAATTCTCCAGTTACTAAAGTTTCTTTTCCTCTAAGAATTTACATTTTCTTGCATTGAATATGAGTTAACATTATTGAAACAGTGCCCTGTCAAATATCAACTATCATAATATTAATATACAGGTTAGCAAAGGGGATGTGCTTAGATGATACGGGGCTGAATCAATTCAAGATGACCTTTAAAACAACAGTAGATAGAAAATATGTGTCTCAAGATTACAGAAAAAAGCATAACAATAAAGTCTTTCATGTGGTATAAGCTTTCAAATGGGTAGCAGCACTTCTCAGTCCAGCCCAGCCTTGCTTTTCATGGAACCTCTATTTCTCTACTCAGAGCAATCAAGCCTGGATAATTAATATAATAATGAAAATAAAAGTATTCCTAATAATGGCTACCATTTCTGGATAGTTGAACATGTGTCAGGCACTTTCCTAGGCACTTTTAACACTCGTATTTATTATAGTCTGAGAAGGTAACAATTGCTATTTTGTAGTGATGGAAGCCAAGTAGGAGTCAGAGATGGCAGTGGATCACTTGGATAGCAGGTTGAGAGGAGATTCAAATCCTTCCAGAACTCCTTGACTCTAAAGTGGTTTGCATATGCCATGCTCTCTTTCTCTCACAGGTTATTTTAAAGGCATTTCCCAATGGATTCTCCAGTTTCTGAAACCCGGTACAATATGTACAGTGACTCTCAGAGGCAGCCAGAAGTGGGTGAGGGAGAGCTGCACCTTCCAGTAGGTATTTCTTTAAAAATCCTTGAAGCTACTCAAGACACAATTAGTCAACAAACATATTTCCTCAATGACCAACAATCTCCTCCTTCCCCTCCTCAACCAATTCTTTACTATTTATTTCAAATTGTTGGGGATGGGGGTAGGAAGAGAAGATGAGGTAATGGATTTGGGTAGAGAAAGAAAAAGGGGAAAAGCAAAGAAAAATATTACCACAAAGATCCAAACTAAGAGACTTTCTCTTTAAATCTTGTTATGTGAAGGCCTCACAAATGGGTTCAATGTGTGGCTGCTGCAATGGCTGTTCACAAAAAAATGAATCAATGGATTGGTTTTAACTGTCTCTCCCTGGAAGAGAGAAATTTGTCCACAGGGAAAGAAAGCATTCTCAAAATTCTTCACAGTTTTTTCCCCTTTAAGAGGGCACAGGGCCATTCATATTATTCCTTCCTCTTCCCAAGACTTTATCACTAGTACAACTTTTCATTCATATTTTTAAAAAATCAAATGCAAAGTTTGAGATAGGCTTCATGGTTAAAAGTTATATTGAATGTACAGTTCATAGTTAATTATGGTGAACAGTATGTTCAAATCAATTTTATATAGTTTTGATAAAATAGAACAACCAGATTAGGACTAGATCTGAGTTTCAGGCTTAATACTGTTATCATTTTCCTAAATTCAGACAAATAACTATTATTAAAAGAAAAAAGGAATATTATTAATCGCCCAAACTGTATGTTGTTACACTGCATGTAAATACAAGAAGAGAAAGGTGATTGCGATACTTGGTGTACAAGTACTTAACTCAGAAGTCAAGAGTATAAAACACATGAAATACAAAGCAAGACATATTATTTTTGATCTTGGTTTTCTCATCTATTGAAAAATACTGATGAACCACATTATGCCTGCAGTCCTTCCAGCTCCAAAAAGCCATGAATCACATCTGAAGCATGGTTTCATTATCTTGAAGAATTATAAACACTTATAGTTGTATCTCTGTTTCTGAAGTAAATTGTTGACTATATTTAAATATAGTATATGCCTCATACAAGGAATTCATCAATATAAGATAGTCCCATTCCCCCCTAAATTGACTACACTTTAATATGCCAATAATCAAATTTTCATTTGTGATATTTAGTTAATACACATTTAATTGTTATATAAAATTTTAGTTTAGAAATTTCATTCTAAGTCTACACATGCATTTTCAACATCAGAGCCTTTGTCATCACTAGAACCTCTTTTCTCGGTCTACCTAAGTTGTTAAGACATGATGCTTTTGGGAATCCACGTATGGTATCTTAATTGGAAGTTTTATCTGAAGTAATACGTGTACATTATCAGATTGTTAGAATGGTGGTGGTGGTTCTCAATCTCCCATTGTGATGGCAGATTTTTTTCAATCTTTCCTTGGAATTCTATCAATTTTTGTTTTATGTTATAAGGCTGGGTAATTAAATGCATAGCAGTCTAGCACTATTATCTCTTCTTGGTAAATTCAGTCTTTAATCCTTACGTCATAACACTCTTTATCTTTCATAAAGTTTTCTAGGCTAAAGTTCATTTTATTCTCACATTAATACAATATAATGACCTCAGCTTCTTTTGTTTAGTATTTGCCTGCCATACCTTTTGTTACCTGCTTAATTTTAATGTTTCATACATGTAATATTAGGGTGTCTCTTTCATAAATATTATTCAGCTAAGTTTAGTTTTTATCCAATTAAATAATCCTCGTCTCTCAAGGAGAAAGTTTAGTCCATTTACATTTTGTGATTATTGATATATTTGGAATTACTGCTACCAGATTAGTTTTGCATCCTATTTTGTCCTCCTTTACCTTTTTTCTCTTTACCTGTCTTCTTTTGGATTCAGTTTATTTTAGACAGAACTATTTTAGAAGTATAACTTCTAGAAGTTATGCATTCTATTTCCATGTAATTAGTAATTCCTCTTAATTTTTCTTCTTTTTTGCATTCATCATCAATTTAAGTGTTTAAGCTTTCACAAGTTTTTGGAAGCTGGTGAACACTGACAAATTATTTCTCCCACAAAACTGGAAACACACAATCCAGACAGTATAAGTATATGGTTGAACGGACATCAATATACATTACCATTTCATTGATTGTATAATAAAACAATTAAGTATGCAAATATTAAGTTATACAGAGCAATAGGCTTAAAAAATATTACATTTCTGTTCAATTCACTACCAGAAGTTAACTTCTCTTTTTGCAAGAGAGGTTGGGAAGAGATAGACAACAATCACATTTCAAACAATAACAGCTGGTAAACAATTTCCAGTAGATATGGAAAAAAAATTATAAGATTTTCAAAAATTTTATTATTAACAATTATTTCAGCTACAATCATAAGGCATGTCTACCTTAAAAAATATTTACTAAAGAACATATGTCCTAAACAACACAAACACATTTTGCTAAAACTACTTAATAGCTCTCCTACCCTTCCTTTAGATCTTCTCTTTTAAGTTGCACCTCAAATGCAGACATTAAATTAGCTTTAAGACATTTTTGGTCTGGAGATAGACATTAAAAATATGTGCTTCTGTGCAATGTGGACTTTGCACGAACTTTTCAACCAGAGGTTTGTGATTTTCAAAATGGAGGTTTTCATAATAGCACAAAATGAGATTTATAAAAAGACATTAAGAAATCATCATTAAACTTGGATGAAAGCCAACAAAATCAATGGGTACACAAATCTGATGCACACTGTTTTAAATGTGGCAGTTATAAACATATAGTAGCAGGCAAATAGCCATACAGGCACCACTATTAATGTTTGAAATGACTGAAGGAATAAATCACAGAAGGCGACTTAAGACTGTTCACAGTTCTTAAGTTTTTAATTCTGTAGGACATTAAAAACATACAAGTATTGTGCTGGGTATTTTGGCACCCAATATCTCTATATTCCTTATATATTGATAAGATTCAAGAATGTGAATAGACTTGAAGAACACATAACTCAATACTGCATGATTTCAGGAAAGGTCAACTCAAACGAATGGTAAACATGCTTTAAGTGTTGAACAACAAGCTTCTCTTTTTTCTTTTTTGAGACAGAGTCTCACTCTGTTGCCCCAGCTGGAGTGCAGTGGTATGACCTTGGCTCACTGCAACCTCTGTCTCCCAGGTTCAAGCGATTCTCATGCCTCAGCCTGAGAGTGGCTGAGAGTACAGGCATGCGCCACCATGCCTGGCTAATTTTTGTATTTTTAGTAGAGACAGGGTTTCACCATGTTGGCCAGGCTGGTCTTGAACTCCTGAACTCATGTGATCTGCCCGCCTCAGCCTCCTAAAGTACTGGGATTACAGGCGTGAGCCACTGCGCCTGGACAAACAAGCATCTTTTGCTGAGTGTTCAAACAAGCTGATCATAATCCAAATACACAGGTTCAATTATATCAAGCTCTTGAGTCCTGGTAAAAATGCTCATCAATACTCTCGGGGAAGCTTCATTAGACTTATCATTCACTAAGCCTACACGTTGGCTAATATGTTTGATAAACTGGGTCCTGTCTTAAAAGTTCCATTTCCAAAGCAATTGCATCAGGTAGCCCGGTTTTATTTACTGCAAGAGTTGTTTCTCTGACTGCTGGTGTCTAGGAAGTGCAGCTGCATTGTAGGACAATACTGCTTCAAAGAGAAAAACTGCTGGCTTCTAACATTTCCATTTCACTTTTGTCTTATGAACTTTACTGCATCTTCATATTTCATTCCACTTTAATGCTTGGACAATGAACACTAGAGCTCTCCCAAAACCAGCAACATGATGACAGTAATATTTAATACAACAACTAGCCTCTTCAAGAAACTTCATTTTACAAAACATAACCAGTCATCAACAGGCTTGGATAAATGGCAGTGTACCATTATTCAGAACCTGGATGCCTTCTTTCTCACAAGAGCAGTGTTGTAAGTTGCTTCACATATTCTCACTACTGGGTAAGACCATACTTTTAAAGTTCCTTTAACATTCATTTAAGGTCATACTGACTGGAATGTCCTGTGTGTGACTTCACACGACCTGACCTATTCATTTGAGTTATGTTAGTTAAAAAGCACTCAATAGGGTTATTTACAAATTAAAACATTTTTTGAATAAAGCATACAGAAATGATGTAAAAAATAATGTAAAAATAACTGAAGTCTACTTCAATGTACCACACTTTATAATACACTTGAAATCTTCAGTGCTTTGGAGTATGAAGATGAGAGTAACAGGACGTGAAATGAACCTCCTGAAAAGCAAGACCAATTCTTTAACCCAGGAATGAGGCAACAGAAAGGAAGTTCCCCCTAAGTTTACCCATCTAGGTCAGAACTCTTGTAAAATGCTTTCCTGATTTTAATTTGATTCTCCTGTGTCCTAGTTAACCCCTCTCATGGAGCTGCTTGGTAGAATGGTAATGACTTTCTATAGTTCACCTGTTTGCACAGAAGTCATGCTGTATGCCTGATAATAATCTCCACTGCCCCTCAGAAACTTTGCAAATGCATGACCAAGAACACTACAGAACTGCCCAACCTGCAGCTAGCAGTGACCTCTCTTGGTATAGGTTGGCTTAGTGTCTTTTACCATCAAGGATATAAAAATAAATTTCCATACTTTACATCTTCACCCTCACTTCTCCAAGTGGATGGCTCCTTAACTTTTTAATATTTAACTCTATTTAACTTAAAATTTAGAGTTCAATTTTATTTTTACTCTCGTGTACAAGAATATTGGAATACTTTAATTCTAATGACACAGTCCCATCTATCATATTATTAATATTTTATTTCTATTTTCTATGCTTTTTAAGGACACATATTAGACATTGTTATTATTATTATTACTGTTATTGTTATTTTATTTACCCATGTTTACTAATTTAATCACCTTTCTTCTTATGTTTCAGACATTCCCTCCCAGATTATTTCTGTGCCAGAAATACAAATGATAGCAGTTATTTCAATGAGCATCATTTGGTGGTAAATTCTGTTTTGTTTTCATACAGGATAATGGGTTGGCTGGGTATATATTTAATAATTCTATATGCAGGCTGAAGGCATTTTCCCTTAACCCTCTGAAGACATTATTCCATAGGCTTCTGTTGTTTCTGCCTCTTAATGCCCTTCTCTTCCTCTTCAGAGTTCTGCAATTGCAATGTTAGGTCTTCTTTTTATTTAACCTGTTTGGTACTCATTGTGTTTCCTGAATTTGAGGTTTCATGTTCTTCAACAATTCAAGAAAAAATACCAGCCATTAGCCCTCAAATATTATCTTTCCCCAATTCTATCTCTTCTCTCATTTTGTAATTTGGATGCAATGTTCATGTTCTTTAACAATTCAAGAAAAAATACCAGCCATTACCCCTCAAATATTATCTTTCCCCAATTCTATCTCTTCTCTCATTTTGTAATTTGGATGCAATGTGATCTCATTAAATTGTCCATGTCTTTACTCTTTCATGTTTTCCATCTGTTTGTCCCTCTGTTTTCTATTCTGGGCAATTACTTCAGAGCCATCGCTCAGTTCAATGAATTATCTAACCAATTGCATCTAATAGGCTATTTTCCCTGTTCATTTTGATTTTATAAGGTCTTTTCAACTCTTTGACAAATTTGCCTATTCAGTTTTGATAGTCTCTTAAGTTTTTTATATGATCTTATTTCTTTACAACATTTTAAATATAGTTGTATGTCTGATAACTCCCAATACCTAAAATGCTAGGTGACAGGAGAGTTCAATTTTGTTGCTTTTGCTACTGATCCTCACTTGCAATAACTTTTTCCTCATATGCTTTATCATTTTTGGTTTCTGGGTCCATGGTTGTCTAATGTTAATCTATGGGAAACCTGAGGGGCCTCGATTCAGAATGTGTTTCTCCATAAGGATTTTCTTTTGCTTCTGTCAAAAGGCCTGAGGCTCTCCCAGTACATGGGTACTCCAAGTTCTTGCTGTTGGTTTCCAAGAGCATGCAAGCTGTGTAAATTTAAGCCTAAGTACGTAGAAATTCTCATATCAGACTTTTACATCCCCATTCACAGTGAAGGCTGGCACCAACAATTGTCCTTGTGGTCTTTCTTTGTTGGAAGCAGTTATTCCTGAGTCCATTACTGGGGCTGAATTACATTACTGAAGCCCATTAATGTGCTTTGAGGTTCCCCACTCTATGTGGAGAATCTCAATTCCTATTACCTACCTTTTTCAGGCCAAAGGCCTTGTTTCCTGATCCCCAAGTGGTTTCATGTTTCTATTTTAGAGAACAACTTCAGGGCAGCTGCAACTTTAGCATTTGATTATTCTTCTGGTTTCCTGTCTTTCTTCATTCTTGGCCTTTCTGGAGATTTTACTTATTTTCTTCTTGGTTCAGCTGTGCATCTGAAATCACGTGCTTGGTGTATTTTATCCAGCATTTTAGGTGACTTTTAGTACTAGGAGTAGTAGAAAGGATATTTTTTTTCCTATAGGCATATATTTATAATCCCTGTAATCTAATTAGTTACTATAAAATCATCTATACTTATAATTTTTAAGTCTTTCTCCCTGGAATAATCACAAAATAATTACCTATACTTATAATTTTTAGGTCTTTCTTCCCGGTATTCTTTCATTGCCCCATCCCTCTCTTTTAAAACTAATTCCGTTAGGTTACCTCTATTTAGTCTCAAAAACTAATTATCTGAAGTTGATTCAGGCTGACATTTTTTCACCACACAATATCTAGATGAATCTCAAATGCATTATCCAAAGTGAAGAGGCAAGAGGCCTCTTATAGATATATAATTCCATTTATACAACATTCTGGAAAAGCCAAAATTATATAAACAGAAAACTGATCAGTGTTTGACATAGGCTGGAAGGAGGGTGAGAGAGGTTAGCAAAAGGGAACTGGACAATGTTTTTGGATGGTTCTACATTTTGATCAAGAAGGATGAACATTGGGCCATGTGAGAGGGCCAGGTCAGAGGGACTATAATAAAAATTCAGAAGATGGAGCCATTTAGAGATGGAAGACTGCAGATTTTTCACAAAGAACATTCAGGCATTAAGGATGGAGAGCTGCCCTCCTGTGAGTGGCTGAAATTAGAACTTCCTTGTCTTGAGGGGATTCCCAATGATGCCTCAAGGGATGCTCCAGCCTACCCAGAGATGCTGCTGCCAATGGTGAGGCCCTCCTATAGATTTCAGTGTTCTATCCCAGGTCACTGAGTGGGAATCTGCCTCAGGCTGATGGAACTGGGCCCATCAGGTTGGTGGGGGTGTACTCAATGAGCCTCTATGTTCACAAGGGGTCAGAAAAACCTGAAAGGTTATGTGGGACAAGAGACTGTTATGTTCATTCCACATTCATTTTGTAAAAAGATGTTTGTTGTTCATGGAAACTCTTTAAAAACAAAACTAAGGAATTTTAAAATTATAAACCTGGATGACAAGACATAAACAATCCCTACTGAATTCAGAGTATGTGTGGTATGAGAATCTTATATTGCGAATAACTATGAAACAAGTGCTTTTAATACAGTTGAAAATAACAGTATGCGGCTCTTCTAATTATAAAGAATTTTCTGCATTTTTCTAGTCCTTATCCATACAATACTCTCTCTCTCTCTCTCGATCTCCTTGCAGTTTTTTAAAAAAATGTATGAAAGAAGATAACATGAATAGTGAAAAACAGTCTTAGACCATGAATATAGAGCAGGATATTCTCCTTATTCCCTGTACAGGTTAGTTTTTATACCTCAGAAATGAGGAAGATGGAATAAATTGTCTTTAAGAGTTGTCCTAGCTCTAATGCTACATATCCTCCAATCTGGGAAGAACCGGATTGTGAACTAGAGGCAGGGAGAGTTAGCACAGCTGTACTGGCCTGCCAGGGCTGACCTACCAGAATTTCCTGCTCTGCCACCAATGAAAGGAACAAACAGTGCCTCTCACTTCTCTCCACTCAACCTTGCAACTAACGCTTCTTCAAAATCTAACCTAAGTTTCTAAGACTTCCGGAAAACAGACAAAGAGCAAAGTAAACCTGGAGTCCTCTACCAGACTAGAGAGTATCATCAAAGTTGAAAAGATGGAATGGAAAGTGGAAGACAAAAATGGTGGTGCAAAAAAGAAAAAGAGGAGGTCCACTGGTTGTGGCAAGACGAAGAGGGCTACTTCCTGGAAGACAGCATTTCTTTCTTTTTTTTTTTTTTTTTTTTTGACCAAGTCTTGCTCTGTTGCCCAGGCTGGAGTGCAGTGGCATGATCTCAGCTTGCTGTAGCCTCTGTCTACTGGGTTCCAGCGATTCTCCTGCCTCAGCCTCCTGGGTAGCTGGGATTACAGGTGCACACCACCAAGCCTGGTTAATTCTTATATTTTTAGTAGAGATCGGGTTTCACCATGTTGGCCAGACTGGTCTTGAACTCTGAACTCAGTTGATCTGCCCGCCTCAGCCTCCCAAAGTGCTGGGATTATAGGTGTGAACTATCGCACCTGGGCGGAAGGCAGCATTTCTAATACAATGTGGAAACACAGTATCTGCTAAATGACTGAATGTTTGCTTGAGTACTGAGTATATCAATGGTTATATCTTTTTTTTTTTTTTTTTTTTTTTTTGAGATGGAGTCTAGCTCTGTTGACCAGGCTGGAGTGCAGTGGCGCAATCTCGGCTCACTGCAAGCTCCGCCTCCCGGGTTCACACCATTCTCCTGCCTCAGCCTCTCCGAGTAGCTGGGACTACAGGCGCCCGCCACCATGCCCAGCTAATTTTTTTTTTTTTTTGTATTTTTAGTAGAGACGGGGTTTCACCGTGGTCTCGATCTCCTGACCTCGTGATCTACCCGCCTCGGCCTCCCAAAGTGCTGGGATTACATGCGTGAGCCACCGCACCCGGCCATCAATGGTTATATGTATAGAGGTTTCACATTACCTGAGAAATAAAAATTGAAGAAGTAGAGAGTCATTTTTGAGCAAAAACATCTTATGTTCAAGTCCTGGTGCTTAAAGAACCTCTTCAAACTATACATCCCCTGGAAGATGTCATTTTCTTTTTCTTTTTCGTTTTTTTTTTTTCTGATTTGGTTTGGTTTTTGAAGTGGGAAGGAAGTTCATCCTTGCCTTTTTAAGGTTAACTTATAAACTAGGACTGCATGGATGTTTGTTTTGATTTAGGGTTTTTTTTTTTTTTTACACTATAGTTCTAAAAGACTCCCTCTGAAACTGAAGATACACCTGCTTGTATAACAACTAAGGCAAGCTACATTTTGTTCCCAAGGGTGGCTTCTAAATCTCTGTAAAACTCTCCACTGGAATTTATTAATGTTTTAGCTCATCAAAACTGGATATAAAGAGTAAAGGTGTGGTAGGTGTAATTTACATATTAGACCATTCAATGGAAAACAAAATTCCATATAAAAAGCTTAAATGGGAAGAAAAAGTTCTAGAATATTCCTCACTTGCATTTTATATGGTGATGGGATACTATTACACTCACTATGGGCCTATGTCTGAAGGATAATAGTGTGCTTTCTTTTACAGAGTTGGAAGTACAACAACCAACCTGGAGTGAGTGATGCAGAGAGTCTATACTCATGCTTTATGCACTGTCACACTCTTCACAGAGCAAAGCCACAGAGCCTGGATCCCTTCATTTGACAGTGCACATCTCTGTGGCAAGGATGCCAATGCGGGTGCTGGCCACTGAATTAATCAACATCTGATCTCTTGAAAATGATCTGGATGATTTGTGAAGTCCACCCACCAATAAAAACAAGTCTGTCTGTTTTCCTTAACTACTGAACAGAACTGTCAGATGCAGGAGTCTTCTTGTCTACACATCAAAAGCAAAATGCTCAAATACTCATGTAACCCCCTCTTATCAAAGCTTTTTGTCTTAGAGGGAGTACTATGGTCATAACACTGCTTTTGTTTTTTCAAAAAATGACTTACTTTTAGCAAATAGGCTTAAATTTATTCATCTGCAAGGAGGGGTCAGAAATTGGTCAAACAGAACATGACTGAATCTGACATTGGGATAAACTCTTGGGGAAAATAAAGACTAACAGAAGAAAAGATTCAGCCCTGTGCAGTGTACTACTCAACCCCAGGTGCTGCGCTGTGCAATGAAATGAGAGGCAAGACTCATAGTTACATTAATAATAAAGACACAGAGTTGTTTTACACTAGGACTTCCTTTCTCACTGTACTCAATGTAAAAAAAATTAATGAGATTCCTCCCCTCAAAACAAACTGATAACATTTTTATATTAGTTTCTGTAAATAGGCTGTAGTTTTAGTACATAAAAATACTCAATTCTTATTCATTTACTCTAATGAAATTGTTTAATGCCGCAATCTCCCTGGCAGACACTCATTCCCATAATGGTCAGCTCACTTGACAGCCAACGCTATATTAGAATAATGCTATTTGTAGGCAGCTCTACAGTTCACAAAATGCTTTCCCATGTATTATTTTATTTGATCCAGATGATCAAAGGGTCATGCTTACAAAATGGACAGTATTCAGACTCCTGATACTTACATCTTAGTGTCCATTGCATGCCATGACAAAGAGTTATTGCTAGCTATACATTACTCAGTTGGTAAAGGGGTTATTAGATTATTCCTAAAGTTTTCCTTAAGAACATATTACATTTTTCCATATTTCTCTCTTTTCCTTTAATTTTGAACTTTATTGCTATAGAGACTATTCTTTCTACATTCTTGTTAACACCTCCACTGTCCTATGCTAAATAAGGACAATGGGGAAAGTCCAGCCTTAACATGAACAAGATGAATAATCATACGAATCTACACTGCTAGGTCTCCCCATCAGATCTAACCCTTACTCAATACACAGTTGCCTTTGCAGTCAACTCTACCTGATGGAAAAGTACGGAAAGTGTTGAAGAGCCCTCAGCAGGATCTGAAATGAATCAAGTTTTTGAAAACACTAGCACTGACATTGTAAGGCTATTCTAAACTGCCAAAAGTGGGCCAGAAAAATGAAAATATTAAATTCTTGCTTTGGATTTCAGAGCTTAGCTTGGTAGTAATTCCCCAGCCTGATTTTATTTATTACTATTTTCTACCCTTCCTGGAAAAAGAAATGTCTTCAAATGTTTAAGATTATTCCAAAACCAAAGAAAGGGTGATCTGCTTTTTAAAAATCTGTTAACTTATGACATAATTATAGCAACATTTCCTGTGTACTAATATGATGCTATTTTCATATTTACCTTTCATAAATCCATTGATACTGACATTATCACAAAATATTCATAGACTAATATATATGAAATTGTTATATTCTTTACAACAAGAGCCCTCGTTTATTTAAACTTATTTTCATTTAACTGCTACAAAAGTAGATCATGTTTCCATCCTACTGTCTACAGGAGAGAATAAGGTAACTGCTTCATTACATTGCTTTTGCAGAGCTTCCACTTTAATTCCTTTTGCAATCTTCTCCAGTGCCTACTGGCAGTAACTGTTTTCAGTGGTGAAGTTTTATTTTTAATAATTTGTACAGAACACTATAATCCATGTGCACTTAAACTATAATTCTACATGCATAAATAGCATAATTAAAAACTTCTCCTATGATTTATCAGAGATCACCAAACATTAATAGTATTTTTCATATATGGGATAGTACAAACCTGTCAGTCATTATACTTGTATCTCAGTTATATTTTAGAAAAGATCCCTAGATTTAGTGAACCAGTGATTATATGATTTTATAATTTTTGTTAAGTATTTTACTTCAACAAAGCAGTAAACAGCAAAAGAGGCACCAATAATTACTTTTCAATCCTCTGACTAGAAGTCTTGATAGAAGAAAAATACATTTACAATAATTGACCTTTATAATTAGAAGAATAAGGTTTGCAGAATACTTAAAAGTCTAACCTCACAAGTCAGCATAGAATATCCTCAAACCCAAAGATGTGTATTCAACAGAATTGATTTCCAGCTTCCCAGTTATTTTTACAGTTATAGCCTATCTATCATAAGCACTAGACCTTCATAACCACACAAACCCATCCTGTATGAAATCCCATTGTTACCTGAAAGACATTAGGTAACTCACGACCTTTCCAACTTCTGGATACAGATCAGGATAAAGTTAATAGCCCTCTCCTACTTCATAGGACTGCTGAGAAGATTGACCTTTTCTTACCATAACTTGCTTAAATCGATTATAGGCATCTTATTATTTCACTGACTTCACAGGTTTTAAAATGTTTTTAGGAAATCAAGAGTGAAGCAAAGTAAATTGTTAGTGAATGTTATACTCCTGTGATGCTTTTAATATTTATACTATTTGGAGAATAAAGATTACCCAATTTTCCTGAATTCAAAGTGGTTGATTAAAGCACTGTTTCAACTGAAACAGACAACTCCCATTTTTAATGATAAAAGATTAAATGGGAGTTTAAACCCAAATCTTCATTTATCCAAAAATTCAATCTATGTAAAAATTTAGGAATGGCTTATGTTTCAGGGAGATTGGTTATAAATATTTAGTCCAAATTATCCAAGCAGTATGAAAAACATTTTCACCATCAAAGGCTCTGGTAAAAAGTTTAACTTATCGGTGCATCTGCATTATGGTAAATGGAGTTAGCAGAAATGGTGGCTTCCTAGCCTTTCACTCTTCTGAAACCCTAGAGAAGTTACAAATCTCATCATCAGAGGAAGGTTTTGGAACGGTATGTCCTTCGACTATAAGTAGCGCTAAAAATAGCTCTTGAAAGGCATAATTTTGTGTCACATTATTTCGTAAAAAGAGAAGAAAAAATGTATCTTTAATCCTGAACAAACCTCTTCAAAGTTTATGTTCTCAATAAACCTTTCACCGAGAACTGGAAGTATAACTTAGTAATGCAATAAATGCCCTAACAAATATATCAGATTTTTCACTTAATGCTTTTTACAGGCTTAAACCAAATGGAGTAAAAGGAAATCACCTTTTACAGTCTGACTCCTACAGGAAGAATGCCTTGCTGTTACGCTTTTTAAAGAAGGCATGGTGAATTTATCTCAACTTTGGTGAATCTTGGGCTATGATAAAAGGAAGAAAAATAGCAGAGCAGTTAACATTCTACAGAACTCTTTCTTCACATGTTTATTTCCTTACAGATTGGGCATGATCCAAGATAATAAGAAAAGTGTAAAAAAGAACTTTTCTTAAAGGCAATATATAGTTTAGCACTCTATGTTGATATAGAAGAGATAATGTTTCCTCATCTCTCTTTCTCTCTTTCTTTCTTTACTTTAAGTTCTAGGGTACATGTGCACAACGTGCAGGTTTGTTGCATATGTATACATGTGCCATGTTGGTGTGCTGTACCCCTTAACTTGTCATTTACATTAGGTATATCTCCTAATGCTATCCCTAAAAAATTATCTTGTAGATTAAACATATTAAATGGTTAGGGCTGCAGAAAATCACCAAAAATAGTGCTCCCATTTATATCAAAATGAAACAATATTCAGTTTGGTCAGAAATCATGGGTTATTAAAGTTTAGTTCAAAGCAAATGAAAAATCTATTTGCTGGGCACTCTAATTTCAGCTTCTTTATCTCATGATATTGCATCTGGAATTTGAAAATATATGCTTTCATGATGAAAGAACGAGAAATGGCTTATGTCTAAAGCAAGAATTGGATTAAGACTGCTGAATAGTTGAGCATCCTTTACATGGGCCCTGTTCTCTAAGAAAGAAATGTCAGAATCCCTCTCAATGCTTTCCACTCCTATGAGGAGTTTCCTGTCCATCTTCTCTAACCCACAGTGTCTTCCCAACTGCACACTGAACCAACTACCTGGTGAATGATCACATCTCTTCCCATTACACAGAAGACATGGCCAGCCAGGAGATGGAATCCTTGTATATCTTCTACTGGGGGAAGATACACAAAGGGGAAGGAAACACATGGTTTACTATGTGCTAGTGATGTTTTTCACATGTGATCTCCCTTATACTACACACCCAGCCTATGAGGTGATCATTAGCATCCCACCTTGCAGATGAAGGAGCTGAGGTTCAGACAGGAGGAGCAACGTAGCCTCAGTCACACAGCAAGTGAGGCAGAGCCCATTACATGCCTCAAATGTTGGTGCTCTCTTCCCTGTATCATTCCATCTACAGGCTATATTTATAGCTTTTTTTTTCTCATTATAAAAGTAAGATATGATGATTCTAGAGCACTTAGAAAATTCTGGAATGTATACAAAAAAATAAAAAAACATCTTATTAGTGTGTAATCTAATGTTTTTTAATCAATTAGATATATTAACTCCATGTATAGAGGTCCAAGAAAATTTATAAATTTAGTTCTTTGTATTTTTTAACCACTGAAAATTTTTTTTATATTTCTTTTTTTTTTTTCCTGGAGACAGAGTCTCGCTCTTGTCACCCAGCTGGAGTGCAATGGTGCGATTTCGGCTCACTACAACCTCTGCCTCCTGGGTTCAAGCAATTGTCTTGCCTCAGCCTTCCAAGTAGTTGGGATTACAGGTGCCTGCCGCCACACCCAGCTAATTTTTGTATTTTTAGTAGATACAGGGTTTCACCATGTTGGCCAGGCTGGTCTTGATCTCCTGACATCAGGTGATCCACCTGCCTCGACCTCCCAAAGTGCTGGGATTAGAGGTGTGAGCCACTGTGCCCGGCCTGAATATGTTTTTATATAATAAAACTTCCTTTCAATACCTGGATTTTACTCAAGTCCATTTTGAGGTTATATTAGCTTTTCGTTTTCCCTTTTGTGAAGAGAAAAAATTTTTGACATCCATGAATGCTGTATCCTGTTGAGGGTGTAGACTTTTCTTTTACTTGGGCTGTTTACTTTGATTCTCACTTTGCCACTTAATATTCTCTTATTAATGCAGCTAGTTTTACGAATCTCCTCCATATGCAAAAACATGGTTATAGGCATCTCATGTCAGGCCAAAGCCTAGTGATGCATTCGACTTTGTGACCATGATACTGTGAGGTGTCATGATGGAAATAAATAAATTTTACTTTACTGCACAGCACTCCTTTTAATGTTAATTAATAAAGTCTGCTGCACCCAGGACTTCCATTAAAAGAGGAGAAAACAAGACTTCAAAGTTAGGGAAAAAAACAGCTGGTGTCTATTGCATACCCATGAGGATAGCTGTAGTGAAAACAAGATAAAAAATTTTATATTTGCTTTTCTTTTTTTTTTACAAAAAAACAAATATTTATTATCTCATAGTTTCCAAGGATCAGGAATCTGGGAGAAGCTTAACTGGATAGTTCTGATTCAGGGACAAAGTTGCAGTCAAATTGATAGCCAGGGTTGTACTCATTTGAAGTTTGGGTCTGATGGATCCACTTCCAAGGTAATTTATTCATATGGCTGTTGGCAAAAAAGGTCTTAGTTCCTCACCATGTAAGCCTCTCTCTAGGGCTGGGCACATGACATGTTGGTTGGCTTTGCCAGAGCCAGTGATCAGAGATAGAAGGAGCCAGAGCCCAAGACAGGAGAGGCAATCTTTTATAATCTAGCCTTGGAAGTAATGTGCAGTAACTTCTGCCACATCCTATTGGTCACCAAGACCGATCCTGGGATGAAGTGAAAACGGTGTGAAGACCAGAAGGTGGGACCACTGAGAGCCACTTTTGGGGCTGCTGGCCACACTGATGATTATAGAAGATACCTGTTTTTTTTTTTTTTTTTTTTTTCGGTAAATTGTGGTAATATAGATAAATAACTGAAAATTTGCTATTTTAATCATTTTAAGTGTACAATTCAGTGGCATTAATTACATTCATAATATTGTGCAACCATCACAGTATTTCCAAAACCCTGTTATCACCCTAAACAAAAACTCTACACAAATTAAGCAACATTTTTTGTTATTAAAATAATGTGACAATATTAAAGATAATTTCAGGAAAGTAGAAAAATAATCACCCAAAATTCTACTACTGTATCACAACCATTTTCATCTTGTATATTACATTTCAGTAACAGCTAGTCCACAGACTTTTTATAGTAATATGTTAGTATATATATTTTTTATTCATCTTTTTTCAGGAAACATAGGGAGAATTTCCTATGTTTTTAAAATCTCCATATCTAATATCCTAACATTGTTGTGTAATATTCCACTGAGTTCCTGAATCATGACTTGTTAAACCTTTCCCCATTCCCTTAATCTTGGTTAAGTTGATACCAAGTCTTTTTAAAAATATTAAACTACAATACAAAAATGAGAATTTTGGGGCAACTCGGTTTTTACCTGGTTGATCTATTTCCTTGGGAGAAATACTAACAAGTGAAATCGGTAGGTTCAAAGCATAATTCCTCAGGTTTCCTGTTGGAAGTAAAGGAAAATCCCAAACTCTGGCCTGCAGGGCCATTCCTTGGCTGGCCTCTGCTTTCACTCACCAGTCTCCTCTTCTCTCACTCTCCCCACATTCACTATATTCTCACCACCAAGCACTTTCATTCTTCAACAAATATGAACTGAGTGCCCTCTATGGGACAGGCTCTGTTGTAGGCGCTAAGGACATGGAATTGGGCAAAAAGTGAAAGTCCCAGCTTTCATATGCTTATAGCCTGCCAATGCTCTTCCTTTTCATCACATTGCTCTGTTTTATTGTCTTCATGTACCTAGCACTCTTTGAGATTATACTGTCTATTTTTTGTTTACTGTCCTCGCTACTCTAGAAGGTAAGTTCTATAAGAGCAGAAACAGCATTCCCAAACATCCAGAGCATCAAGATACTAAATTAAATTTCTTGAATATTCCATGATATCTTTATGGCCACTAACATGTTTCCATATTGTTTTTCACATTTACCAGTTTACAGGGATATCAGCAGTAAATGAATGGGCTCATTTTTCTATAACCTCACCAGTATTGGTGTTTATGAAGAAGTGGGTTGTGGATGTGAGGTTGGGTACTAATGAAGCGTAGTTTGATGGAGAGCATACAAGACACTGAAGCTATCTTTTGAGTTTTTGAAATATTGCATTAAAGTGTTATTTATCTTGATCACTGAGATTTTTCTTCATACCACCTAAATTCTGAACTGAAGATGAGCACCTTACATGCCTCACTCTAGTCTCAGCCCTGTTTGGTATAAAAATGGCAAATGAGACAGGTATTTCTAGATCTGCTCTTGAGACTACAAAATAACTGAAGACAGGAAAATAAAATTTGTAAAATAAACTTAGTTGTTCCTATCAGGAAAACAATTTGAGAGCTGTTTTCAGGATTAAATGAGATGATACAGACAAAGCATTCTGGCATGCTGTGAGGCACAGATGTGTGCCGTGATACTTCATACTGCACTATTACCACTTCTCCCCCACCGCTACACTTGTAAAAAATTAAACTGACCTTACTAAATGGAGTTAAAAGAGTCCCTTAGGACAGTAATATTCCTTCCCAAATTAGAGTACATCCCTGACAATATTTTGGTAGGAGAAACCTCATTGGAGAATTTACAATCAATGGAAAAAAACATGAAGTAAAGAGGATTGAGATCATGAGTGAACTCATATGAAAAAGGTCTCATAATTTTTATTTATTTTTACTTTTTAGTAAATTTATTTTAGGTTCAGGGCGTACATGTGCAGGTTTGTTATATGGGTAAATTGCATGTTGCTGAGGTTTGGATTAGGAATGATCCCATTACCCAGGTAGTTAGCATAGTACGCAATAGGTGCTTGTTCAACCCTTTTACCCCTCCCCCTCCTCCCAATAGTCCCCAGTGTCTATTGCTGCCATCTTTGTGTCCATGAATACTCAATGTTTAGCTCCCAGTTACAAGTGAGAACATTCAATATTTGTTTTTCTGTTCCTATGTTAATATACTTAGGTTAATGGCCTCCAGCTGCATCCATGTTGCCGCAAAGGATGTGATTTCATTCTTTTTTATGGCTGCACAGTATTCCATGGTGTATATGTGCCACACTTTATTTATCCAGTTCAACACTGATGGGCACCTAGGTTGATTCCATGTATTTGCTATTGTGAATAGTGCTATGATGAACATGTGAGTGCATACGCCATTTTGGTAATATGATTTATTTTCTTTTTTGATATATAAACAGTAATGGAATTGCTGAGTCAAATGGTAGTTCTGTTTTTAAATGCTTACTAAAATAAGATAATGGTGAGGTACCTTAAGAACAAATATTTTCAATATTCTTTTAAATACCTTGAGATAGAAACATTCTCTTGATAGATATGCTTCAGAATCTGTCTCCAAATTTTAAGAAGATTTTGTAACTGTTTTGCTGTGTTACACACTAAAGTATACTCCTCTCTTTGCCAATCTCCCCTTCAGGCCCACTCTGTTTGTCCTTTTTCTAAATGTCCAATGACTTCCTCATTTTATGGTCCACCATGATTGGTTCCTGTTTCCCTGGCCTATCTTAGTTTTATACGTCTTGATTTCCTCCTGCCTAGTGGGCACCAGGGTGCTGGCTTCAAGTCCAGATTGATCAACGCAACAGTGCAAAAGCATGCTTTCTACTTGGCCATCCTCATTCTTCTTTTCCCATTCCCAATCCTTATGCTCAAATACTTCCAAATAGAGTGACACACACACACATCTGAAGCAGCCCTCGGAGCTGCAGAGTATCAAACTGACAACTGCTAGAATTCTGAGTAACTGTGATGTGTGTTTAGGGAGAAAATACTGCAAAGTCTTACATGGCAGGTGCTAACGTTAGTATGCATAAAATTTTTGTCATTTTTGTTCTGCAGTTCAAGTCCTGGGAAATAATTTATTTACTCTGTGATGCATGCATCAAATATGAGAACATATTGGAGGAGGGATTTTCAAATAATTAGAAAATTCATGTATTTCTTTCAACAGATCTTCTTTCAAAAAGATCGTTTCCTTCTACATTAGAATGTGAATGTGTAATTTAAGGAGTGACTTTTAACAACAAATCTGCAGGATGCATTTCAATTCTATGTTATGAGGAAGAGTTAAGTAGTGGTACCTCGTATTCTCCTTCTAGTTCCAAGTCCTTGCCTTTGACTTTTCATTTTCTCTCTCTCTGCTTATCTGAATCTGCATTTGACTGAAACGCTCTTATCAAACAGCCTGAAGTACTTCTGGAGTTTGCCATTGGCTGTTCCCAACACAGAAATAGTTGCTACATTGTAGAAACTTTAGTGAAACGACTTTTCTGTGATAATTCGCATGTTCATCAACAGAAAGGCTACCAATCTTACAATGGCAGGGAACTTGCTTTGTGCATGGGAGCACAGTCTTAAAGTTCATTACTAAAAAACACTGCTAAAAGCTTCATGGCCTCTATTGTACTGTCATGCCCTGTGGTAAGAGGATGCCTAGGCTTTTCCAAGAGGCTGGTCAAATTATTCTTATAGTGTGACTCCCAGCAGACCCTACATTCCTCTCTCATGGGGAGGAGGTTGTAGATCTGGGGACACGGTTGCTCCAAAGTGTGGTTTGATGGTGAGCATAAAATAGGCTGAGGCTATCTTTTACTGCAACTGAGCACAACCTTTGTTTCACAGTCCTTTATTCCTGACTTTAACTCTACATCCGGCTCTTTATATAAAATGATTTATAATGGAAAGGTGCCATTTCATATTTGTGGCTTTAAGAAAACCCAAATTGGCATGATTGCTAGAGTTTTTTATCTTTTTGATCAGCATTTTCACCTTTACAACTGAAATAAAAGAAAGACAAATGAATAGGATTAAAAAGCTGCACATTTAGTATCATCTGGGGTTCCAGCTACTTATAACTTCCAGGTATATGTAGGTAAGGGCATTTTCAGGTGTATGTCTAACATGAATCAGAAGCTGGTGGCAAAAAAAAAACAAAAAAACAGTCTACTGATGTCTTAAAACTAACAATATCAGCATAATGTACGAAACTAAAGACAGGCATTTGCAGGTCATATGTAAAGATATGGAAGTGTTTAAAGAAATGAAAGAGAGAAAAAAAACTCATCTGATTACTTGGGAGCTTAAAATAACATTTTCTTTCCTTTCTTTCCCTCTCCCTTTCCCTTTCTCTTTCTCTTTTTCTTTGACAGGGTTTTGCTCTGTCGCCCAGGCTACAGTGCAATGGTGTGATCTTGGCTCACTGCAACCTCTGCATCCTGGGCTCAAATGATCCTCCTGCCTCAGCCTCCCAAGTAGCTGGGACTACAGGCATATGCCGCCATGCCTGGCTAATTTATATATATATAAAATACATATTTACTATATATAATATATAAATTATATATAAATTACGTATATGTATACATACATATATATTTATATAAATAAAAATATATATAATTTTTATTTTACTTTTTTTTTTACAGATGGGGTCTTGTCATGTCACCCAGTCTCGTCTCAAACTCCTGGACTCAAGTGATCTGTCCACCTTGGCCTCTCAAAGTGCTGGGATTACAGGCTTGAGCCACCGCACCTGGCCACAAGAACATTTTCAAAATAATATTGAGGTCATTTCAAAAAGGATGATATAAACCTAAGCTTTATTTGTAGTCAATGTAAATAGCTGCTCATACACACACACACAAACAAAACCAACTTAGTTAATGAGCTGTGTGTCAAGCTTCTACGTAGCCTGACACATTTTAGCACATTTACTAAGTTGTGTTTCTATATTTAGGAACACTAGATACAAACAGGTGAAGAGTGACACAGCTTAGATTGTGAAATGGCCAGCGCCTACAGAATCAGTGCTGCCAAAATGCCATGCTTCAAACTCCATTCTGGATACCCAAGAGAGATACATTCAATATTCAACAAAATCGAAGAATTTGAAAATGGAAAATCTCTCAGATGTTCTGAGAGAAAGGAAATCCTGGGGCAGAGTCATAGGATTTAGATTTAAACCTATAGCTATATAATAAAGAAATAAGTGCAAAAATAAAAACCTGGGCAGGAGGTTTTTAGCTGAAAATCCTAATTCACCTCCCAACATATTCTGGTAAAATATTTGCTTTCAGCTGATCAGAAGTTATGTTCTATTTTGCACCATGCAATTTGGTAGTCGCTAGCCACATGTGGTTATTTAAATTTAAACTAATAAAAACTAAATGAAATTAAAAATTCAGTTCCTCAATTGCACTAGCCACATTTTAAATTACTCAATAGCCACACACGGCTAGTGGTTACCATACTGGAAAGTGAAGATAGCGAACATTCTTGTCAATGCATAAAGATCTATTGGACAGTACTGCTCTATATCCTTAAAATATTTAATGCAGCTTCTAGAAATCTCTAAATTCTCATAAAGGAATAGTGTAGTTCACACAATGGGAAGATTTGGCTCTTTAGATGAATGGTAGAGACTGGACTGAGAAAATCAATGAATGTGGCAATAGAGAAGGGGTCCTGATCAGGGACTCACCCCAAAGAAGCGCGAGGCAGGCAAAGGAAGGAGCCCAGCTTTAAGCCCAACGTCTACTCTGAACAGAAGATGTCCCTGTGGAAATGTTTTTCATTTTCTTGGGAAAAATAAAAGGTACTAGAATTCTTTAGCAGTCGCAAGCTAAAAGCAAAGGATGTGAGATAGCAGAATTCTAAGATAGGAAGGTAAAGTCTCACTTGACTACCAAATAAAATTAGAACTATAGGTACAGTTTGACTCAAATTCTACACTTCAGTCAAGGGTGACAAGAAATAAGAGCCAAGTGAAAAAAAATCCATTTGTATTTATCTTCATAAATACAATGATGGGCTTAGTCCCATTTGGTGGCAAAGGCATGGAACCTGGTGTAATCTCTAAGTAGCCTCCAAGGTAGGCTGAGCCAATTCATAAAAAATATTCATCATCCAAACAGACATAAAGTGGCAGACAGGGACAGACAATGCATGGGGCAGCTCTGGCTTCTCTAACAGAGACATTTTACTTGTTTTGCTATCGGAAAAAATATATATAGCTGCTTATCTCATATTTTACAGAGATAAACAGTTGCCTGGTTTTTTTCCCTCAGAGCATGCTGCCCTCTACAGGCCACATGGATATATACATATGTGAAGATGCATAAATAGGGTTCGGTTATATCCAAATAGGATCATTAGTAAAGGTAAGACGAAAAAGAGGGGAGGAGGTTGGGTATATCTGTGTGTCTAAAAGGCTTTAGAATCAAGATGAGAAGCAATCAACATTTATGAGCCTCTAATAAACTTTACCTCTTCAGCCGACAGACATGTAAGAAATTATAAATAGTACTATAGTCCTATCATGCCGTTTTCCCTGAGAAAAGTATGTCGACAGTCATTTTTCCTTTGTTTTAACTAGGGAGGAGAGGCTGGGGAAGAAAGAGAAGGAAGAATGGTTGACGTGGTTTGATGCCTTTTCCCAACATCTCCAAAGTACATCAGTTTTGATCTAAAACTTAATATATTAAAACTCAGCTCTAAATTAGCAAATAAAAGCCAACGCATTTAAAGAAATACACACGATTTTATCCCTGAGAGTTTAATCTTTTAAGCCCTGGCTTCAGTGAAGTAGTTAAAATCTGGCCTAAGAAATGAGAACTACCCTTCATCTTTACTTCAAATTGATTCTTTTGCAATAGCTGTGCCATAAACACACACTCACACACACACACATGCACACTCACAGCTGGTATGTTTATTGGTTTAGTCACTAAAGGATTTAGCTGGACAAACATCACAAAGATGATGGCTGATTTAATTGAATTTATGATCAAATGTTTTCTATTGCAGGAAGAGTGGGAAATCACTTATGGGGAGATTTGAATAATTTAAGGGAAGTTCTCTATTTGGCATTATGTTTGTATATCAAGTCTTGAGGGATTAAATACAGCTGAGGACTAGCAGAGACTTCACATAGAGATACACAAAGATATGCTGTATAACAACCTAATGAGGGCCAGAATATTGATCCCTTTAATATTCCTATTCATTTGTCTCATTTATAGTCTGAGTAATAACCACGCACACACACACACACATATATATAAACTCTATGAGACTTCCATTGTAAACCAATACTAGATTTTTCTGAAATCCCAAAGATGTTGAAATGATTTTAAAATATTCTTTCAGAGAAGACAGAAAAATAATCGTGTTGGGAGTTGTGTATGTGTGTGTTTAAGGCTTTTCAGTTCATTTTTGTTGTTGTTAAAGACATAATGAAATCTATTGTTAAAGTCAATGTCACTGCCATGATGGAAATAACCGTTTAACATGGGATCTGTGCCTTAGGGTATGGACGTGGCTCAGTGTCTAAAAGAAAAAGGCCAGTTACCTTTGGAATCCCCTTCCCATTTTCCTCACCACAACAGATATGGCATGGCCATGCTCCCAGCCTTTATTCATTGTGTTTTGAGAGATAATTCATCTACTCTCCCCCTTTAAATGCTGTAAACAGCAAGGATAATTACCTTTAGTCTCACCTGTGAAATCACTGGGCCAAGTGGATGCCCAGACCCCACACACCTGGCTTAGGGTTATCCATCAGTTTGTATACAAGTTATATTACAAGAAAAGGTCTAATAGACATTTGAACTTGGTAACAGTGATCTGTCTATGGGTTTCTTTCAATCTAATTTGGAAAACTGTCTAATAAAATGTGTTTCAAGACTAAGGATGAATCACAGTATTGCATTAATTATGTACAATGCTATTTGTTAACACACCACTCTTGGGAAGAAACTGTTGAGGAAGGGGAAATCTTGCTTTTACCCAACAAGTATTTAAAAAAAAAGTTTTGGTGACCAAGTAGTTCAGCATGTGCCCCTACGAAGGTAGAAAGAATATTCCAGAAGATGTCTGGGGACTCTATGTAGGAGTGGTATCCATGTTCAAGAGTAATTGCTTATTTGGAGCTGAATGAAATGCTCTCACTGGGAGGTAGGACAGGGAGCACTGAAAAAGAGAAGGGAGGTAAACTAATATTTGCCAAAGGACTGTGTTTAGTAAGGTACACAGTAATTTATACCCTTACCTTACTTAAAGATTAAACAATAATCCTGCCAAGAGGTTATACAAATTGAAAAGCTGAGGCTCAGAGAGGTTAGTGAGCTTCCTGAATATTACACAGTTCAGCAGTGGAACTAGGGATGAACCTGGTTCCTATGCTACCAAAGATGATGCTGGCTCCAAGCATTTTCTTGCTATTTGTGTCAATAATTAGCTTGTGCAACCTTCCTTCCTCTCTTCTGTTTTTTTCTTTGCTCATGTCAATACTATCTATTGATGGTATATTCTTAGGTCAGTAAGACCACTATGTACACAACATATTAGATGCAGGTGTTAATAAGAATACTCTAGGAGCTCTATCCTCACAAGGAATAGAAATTGAGCCCTGGTTTTATAGAGTCTCCCCAAATGATGAGAGGGATATATTGTTTCATGAAAATCAAACAAGTAGAGGGTGGAATGGGTAACAGTGGATACTAGGGATGACATTGTTGTTAAAATTGTCTCTTTCTTAGCTAGGGATGGTGGTAGGTACTTATAGTCCCAGCTACTTGGGAGGCTGAGGTGGGAGGATTGCTGGAGCCCTGGAGGTCAACGCTGTAATGAGCCATGATCATGCCACTGCAGCCTGGGCAATAAAGCTGCAAAAAAAACAAAACAAAAACCCTAAAAAACAAATAGTTCTTTCTCCAGTGACTTCTTATATTCATCTTTATTTTGAGGCTGAACATTCACTAAATCTGTAAATATTTTCTTAATCAAATGAAAATGATATCAATAAGTTTGAGGAAAGGTATCACACATCATGTGTTTCTTTTATATAAGGAGAGGTAAAAATGACTGCATTTCTGTTCATGCTTCACTTTCTAAAATGTGGCAGTTTTCAATGTCCTAAAACTTAAGAATTAAGATATATATATACCCACAGGGGCCCAGTGAGGAAGACCTAGCTCAGCTCTTGATTTGGAAGGCTTTTTCAGAAAATGGAGCCCCTCTCAATAGCATCTCATATGTGATGAACAGGAAGCTGAGCCTTTACGGTGTTTTCTGAGTAGAGTTAGGGGAGATCAAGGAGATCGGGAACAACAGCAGAGAGGTGAATTCTTAAGGGAGTTCAAAAAGGGTAGAGAGCTGTGTGTCTAACCCCTAACAGTTCCCAACAGAAAAGAGAGAGAGAGAACAGAAGAAGGAGAAAGGAATAGAGACGCTTGCAACAGGCTGTGCCCCTCAGGAGGGAACAGCGTGGCTTCTGGAGGGGAGGAGGCAGGGAAAGGAATGTCTGCTTGATGTTCTTTGATATTTCCACTATTCCCCCTGCAGATTTATTATGCTTATTGGGTACTTCAGAGCTATTATTCTCAGGGTGTTTACAAATAAAAGATAGGGGTGAGAAGCAAAAATAAAAAGCAAGATCTCTGGACACTTGAGTGCAAAATGCAATGACTCTTTAGTGTAGCATTTCCAAAGCAGCAGACATCCACATTTGTATTACACTGACAAGCATTTAAAATAAATGAATATTGCACATGTTGATCTAGAATTGTGTCAACCAATATGGCAGCCACCAACCACATGTGGCCCTTAACTCTTATTAATTACATTTAAATATAATAAAAAATTCAGTTCCTAAATCACAGTAGTCACATTTTAAGTGTCCTGGAACCACAGAGGCCTAATGGCTACTGCATTTGTCAGCACAGACATAGAAATGTCGGGCCAAACTTTCAGTTACCTCAGAGGCCAGCAGCCTTCTTGAGCATAATCTCTTTTTCCTCTGTGCTAGACATAAAAACTGATTTCTTCCTTATATATAATTTTGAGGATACCGGTTGTGAACCAGGCAACTTGAAGTCAGAAGCCTATGCTTGTTACCTGATGGGTCAGAGACCAGGCAAAATAGACTGTGTCTGACCTGGCTAGGACTGGATTTGCTCCTCTGTGCTCTGCTTCACACCATGACTCAGGATTGAACGGGAAACTCTAGTACCCACTTGTGATAAGCAAAATGGCCCCCAGAGATGTCCATCTGTTAACCCCTGAAGCTGGTGAACAGGTAACTTTTCACAGCAAAAGGGACTGTGCAGAGAGTAACCTGGATTAACCAGGTGGGCCCAATCTAATTACATGAACCTTCAGAAGCAGAGAACTTTCTCCTGCTGGAAGCAGAGGAGTTGGGGCAGACAGGAAGTCAGAGAGATCAGAAGCTTGTTTGATGGAGGTGGTGGCTATGTGATGAGGCATGCAGGAGGCATTGAGCGGGTGGAGACAGCGAGCAAGGAAATGAGACCTCAGCCCTACCCCACAAGGAACTGAATTCTGCCAACAACCTGTGTGAGCATGGGAGTAAATTCTCCCCAAGAGCCTCTAGATAAAAGCCCAAGTTGGTCAACATCTTGATTTTGGCCTTGTGAGACCCAGAGAAAAGAAACCAGCTCAGCTCATACAGACTTCTGCCTGACAGAACTGTCAGGTAACATGTTTGTACTATTCTACACCAATAAATCTGTGGTAATTTGTTATGGCAGTCACAGAATACAAACACCCACTGTATATTTGGGAGAACAGAGGAACTCTTACAGTTTATGCTTCTAGAATCTGTTCGGAGAAGAGTTCAAGAAAGCCTAATTCCATCTCCTCCTTTCAGGGAAATGAGCAGCCCAGCTGCCTCTAGAAGCTCTGTGCCACTTCAGAAGTAGAGTTGAGTTTTATTCCTTAATGAGCTGGATGGCAGGAGGAAGGTATTAGCCACACCATAAGCGTGTACTTTTGGATGAGGAGTCCAACACATAATCTGAAAGGATGAAAAGCAATGGCTGTTGCCAACTCCCAAGCCTGGCACATACTGCCAATTACTAAGAGAGAAGATGGGTATTTTCTGTCTATCAGAAGGGGAACAAAAAACGCGTGTCCAACAGATAACAAACAGCATGGGGCCTGCCCTTGGTCATCACCAGGGGTTATTAATGACACTGAATTATTTGCTAGAAAAAAAGAGACATGTATAAGAAATCTGGCAATGACACAAAATGGCAGGGGTAAACCTCCTGGGGGCAGTGGGAGCTGTGTGGAAGAGGTGACAAACCTCACTGGTAGGGTGTGAGTGGGTAGCAGGCAGGCCTGTCATCTCTGGCACTTAGATTGTCACAAAGCCAGCCTTTTTCCCATGGTGCATTACCCAGCAGTGGGCAGGAGAGGCCCAAGTTGGTGGTGCGGGCAGTTAGCCAGCTGCAAACACTGTTTTCCCCAGGACAGAGGAAGTCACGCTTCTGTTCTGTCTCAGCTCTCCTGGCTGCATGAAATCTAGATTGGGAATGACATCAGGTCCCAGAAGAGATATCCCCACCCATGGCAGCAGTGAGAACAAAATAAAATTAGATATTGATAAGCTCCCATGAATATGGAGTTTTAAAATGGATAATATTCCCTTCATAAGATTCACTGAAGTACATACATTCCTAGTTGTTATTTTCAATTGTGCTGATCATTTGATCTCATGAGGCTGTTTTTAATTTTAGGCTATAAAATCAAGATGATAATATCTGCCTTGACTACCTCAAAAGACTGCCATATGCATACATGGGGATGTGACAACATACATTGCAAAAGGCTGTTAGTTCCATCACAACTGTATCTGTGGAGATGAGTTGCATGTCAGGCCTTTGACTACGTCTGTTTCATAAGCTTTCACATTTATGCTGTTGCCACTGCTAGTGATCAGGGCTATGCCTTTGGCAAATTTACCATCTTCCACTCAGATAGTTTTCTCTTTGTCCTTCTGGCACCTGCTTGCAACCTGAATCTTTGGACAGATCTTTATTGTCTTTTCCAAGGCTCTCTAGGACTCCCACCAGGGCCTGGGAAGCATCTCCTATTTTAGGTCCTCCTCTTTTTCCTTTCAAGAATCCTATCTGCAATTTTCTCGAAGAGCTGCTCTCTGTTAGATGGCAAGGGGTTTAGGGGGTTTTGATAAACATCATATCCACATAATGCTTTCAGTAACTTAACTAATGATTCATTCTTATGAAAACAAATGTCTCCAGAAATTGCTATGAGCTGCAACTTCTGAGCAAGCAGGTGAGCCTTTGGGGCCTCCAAACAATACTATGTATGTCAGTGCAGGGTCAGGACAAGAGACCTGCTTGGATTGGACTGTCTGCATATTGAAAACAGTATATTTTCAAGGGTATGGCATGTGGTGAAGAACTACACCTCATGCAGTGTTCTAATGCTGAACTCAAATCCATAGAGCTGGGCAGTGGACAGCTGCAGCTCACCCTTTGAGTTAAAAGACTGGAATTCCAAAAGGTCTGCTTTACTTTCTGCTTTAGAGTTTATCCGCCCAATAAACCCATCCCCCAAACATTGAATTGATGATGTATAGAATAATTTCTTTGAAAATATTACAAGAAGAAGTCTCCAGGCACTAAATAAATTAAAATTGTTACTTTGAAGTAAACAGAATTATAACAAAAATGATTGACAATGGGAAAAAAATGTGAAAGTCGAGAAAGATGATTTAAGATCTCACTCAACTCAACTGCTCCTCCTAGTGCAATAACAGTGTCCTTACCTTCCTCTCACATTTCTAAACAGGAAAAGACATTTACAACTCTAGCTTACTTTGCAATATATTATTATGTTAGAAAATTTTAGATCAACTTTGAACATTAGGGAGAATGGAAAACAGGGTCTTTCAGTTTCTTGCAAATTCTCTGACTTAAATCTTAATGGGACACATCAGCTATAATGACAAGAAAAATACAATAGAGCACCACCAACATAAATACAGAGTGAAAGTTATGTTATTCCTCTGAATATTATTTTAAATACATTATGTTTTATGCATATGTAACTCAACTATCTAGCAAGTCACCTTTAAAATATGTCTTGGAAGTTAAACATCAAGTCAGATAAAATACTCAAGGAAAGTTCAAGAACACAAAGTTAGGAAACATTTCTAAATCTTGTAAATTCAGGTTGGAGACTCTGCTGGTACATTCAATTGTAGCAGGTAAGATTTTTCTTCTCTATTTTTGTGTTTCCAGAAAGGTACCTTTGTTTAAATGTCTCTGTATTTACTACACAAATTAAAATATCAATTTTTACAAGTTCTTAGGAGAAATCCAGTTTTACTTAACTAAGAGAGGATAAGCAGAACCATAACATGTGCGGGAACAAGCAGGAAAAGGTTAACCTGTGCCTATTCAAGTCTGTAGACGTGCTTCTTGTTACCAGCCACAAGCGATCTTTTCCAGATCTGTCTTCTGTGACTTAGTGGTTTATCCTTAGTTCTCTTTTTGATACTTTCAAACCTCCGAAATCGTTCGGCTGTTTAAAAGTTCCAAAACAAGCAAATGTGTTCCTGGAATCTTCCCCTTAACTTTGCTGGAGAGCATACACTAAGGCTTCTTCTCCAGCCAAAATAATAAAAGATCTTTTAAGTGGCTAAAATTCTTGGTTGATTGCACATACATGCCAATGTCAGACAACTATAAACAGACAGATTTGGAAGAGAAATAGGGAGAGTATAACTGCAACGAAATAAAATAGAATGTTTTGAAGGCAGTCAGAAAACAGTACATGTTTTTATAAAATTAAGATTTGTCTCCCTTTAATCCACAATCCCCTTTATGGAGGAGGAGCCCACATGGATTATGCACTTCAAGCACGAGGGAATAAAAGGACTTTCTTTTCTTTTTAATATATATTTATTATTCTCAATCGCATAATTAAGATTTCTTCTATTATTCTTTTGAATTTGGGTATCTGTTGGATCTTACGATATTTCCCCCCATCACTGCTTTGTTTTCCCAGAACAATAAAAATATCTTTCAAAGGAAATTATGCCCATGGTTGCTGACATAAATGAAGTCAGCAGGGAATTGCCTAGGTGTTACTTAGGGCAGAGTTGGCCCCAAAATAAACTGGGTCTTTTGTTATAGCTATTCAAATAAACTTAAGGATTCACTTCTCAAGAAATTCCTACTCTCTTAGGCAGGTTAACATGTCCACTAGCTTCAATACCTAGGTTAATACATATTTTTAAAAGCATTGTTACTTAATTTTGAACAGTGACCTACTTTTTTATGTTAACCCACCTATCTTATATTAACCCATCTAAACTGAATTCAAATTAGTTCTTGCAAATTAGTTCAATTTATTTTAAACCTATTACCACTGTACAAGAGAATTTAACAGTTGCTTCAGTTTAGTAATTGTGTTATAGACAACCAAATTAGCTGGAAATGGAGGAAACCATCACTCGTGTAATAGTCTTTTAATGTAGTTCTTTCGAATTCTGATCTCACTCCTTAAGTGAAAGATGCTGAAATGCTGACAATGGTTGCAAGGACCATTTGGAGGAAGAATCAATAATATAATTAACGTCTCTGCATCTTAGTTCTCTTTAAATTGCATTGGTTTGAATTGGCTAGAGGCTACAGCTTGGCTCTAAAGATTCAGCACTTAATACTGGAATACCAGAAAGTAGCATTTTAATATTTTTAGTAATGATTTTATTACTTAGTGTTTCTGAAATAAACCCTTAAGGCAAGACTTACAAGGACTTAAAAATAGTATCATTCTAAACAAGCCATGTTCATAATTTTAAAATCTTACCTCAAGCTCAGTTTTATCATTTTCCTTAAAATATTTAAAAAGTGGGACTAATGGTGGGACTCAGTTTATTAAATGCCTTTGAATTAATTCTAATGATAAATTCTGTAATTCCGTAATTCTAATTACCTATTCTCCAGAAATGCTGCTATGCTACGTATGATAGTTTCAAATTTTCCTGTTACTTTAAATATAGGTTTAGAGATTCAATGGCTTTATCAAGAATTGTTTCATAAAGTGGTTATCTGGTTGGAAGGAATGATGTCTTATTCCTATGAAAGGAATGTGTTTGATCATTTAATTAAGGTAGGAACTGTATACTGTATATATTATCTGGTGTATAAAAGCACTTAATTAAAATGTTAGACCAGTGATCAGGAAATGGGGAGGTAGAGAAGAGGAGCATGCACAGGAAGCTCCCAGGAGAGGGAATGCTTCCCAGGGGAGCCTTGAGGGTAAGAACTGGCTCTTCAAATGGCACATGCAAAGCCCCAGGTTAGACAAAAATGATTATACCTATGTGTTCTTTGAGGTACAAATTTAATAAAAATAAATGGTCAAATCCTTAAACTACCGTAGAATTTAATGTATTCATTTCATGAGTTCCTCGCCATTAGCTGTTCACTGTATCCACTGAGAGCATGGATTAGCAGCATTTTAATATGAAAAATTTTTTTCTTATTTTTTTCATAACTGGGAGTATCCAAAATTAAACATGTGATAATAGTGAAAAATGTGAGTATAACACTAAATTCCAAGTAGACAAAATTTTATGACAAATTACAGTTTATTTAATCAAACCAGTTCCAGTTGTCTTTTCTCCAGCATAAACCTTGAAATGTGACACCCACAAGTAAACGGGAATGACTAAATTACTGTTTCCAGCTTCCAATGATTTTCTAACACATTGGCTTGCAATAAAAGTCTCCTGAGTAACTACAAAATCCAGATCTTCAGATTTTATGAAATTTCAAAAACAACAAATAAAAGGAAGTAAGGTCAGATGAGAGAACAGACATGAAATAAATGGAGAACACACACTTCAAGTCATAAATGCATTTAGCTTCCCAATAAGGCGTAAGGGAAAAACACGCAAAGTGAAAAAATCTGAAAGATCAACTTTAGCTCAAAAGTTGTTGCCAACATCATTTATATTAGAAAGTCAGTCATTATATTATATTTTCTAAATGCTATTTTGCTGATACAAAAATATTTCTTGGAATTTAGCGGCAAGAAGGCTGACCACAAGGAATTTTAGGATTTACAGTTCTGAAGCAATGCCACATTGCTCTAGGAACTCAAATTCATACAGTGTTGGCTCAGGCTGAACATGATAGCTAGCACACAGTTAAGGTTTAACAGCAGTTTAATGGTTAAATGAATGAATAAATACACAGCAGGATGAATCAATAACACCATGAAAAACATATAAGAAGAGTTGTAAATATTAAAAGAGAAAGAGAATGAGCACAGTCTGTATAAAGACTTACTTATTCCACGCTTGTCTAAGGCTTTTAGAGCTGTACAGGGTAAAGCATTCTGAAATAAAAAAGAAAAATGATAAACAATCTTTGTATCAAATGTATATATTACAAGTATGTTGAAAAAACTTCAACTTTAATAAAAGACAGTTGGCTATTCAGTCAGGCCAGCATAGTAAGGTCTTCACTTTTATACTGGGCAGTTATAAAGAGTAAAACAGGAAGATAACAACATATTAAACGGTGAAGCATTGTTTTCTTTTGTCTAAGATGGTTTATTTCATAATTTGGCTTCCTAATAACTATTTCTTAGAATAACTAAGTTTTAATTGAGTTGAAAAAAGAAATGCAAATTCCAAACCACCAACCTGTAAGTAGATTTACAGAAGTATATCAACACATTTCGTCAAGTGAGACTTGCTGTTTTTTTCCTATGATGTTTTCTCTGACCAAATGTAATAATGTTGGGTCTCCTTTCCTATATTGTATGGTATTTATACATGCTCAAAGCCAAACTACCAGGGTCCTATACTGTATATTTACATTTATCAGTGAACGATCTTTAGATTTGTTTTAGTTTAAAAAGGAACATGTTTGTTTTACCAAGTTAAACAATAAAGTGATACAGAATAGACATTATAGTATCTTCAGCTGCAAATTCTTTCACTTCTGATGATATAGCAATTGTTAATGATTTGACATGTCCTTTTTCACATATTTTTTGTTTATGAAATACACCCATCCTTATGTACGAACATATATAGCATTGATTTTTTGAATGGATTTTACAATAAACATTACTCTTGAAACTCTTTTGGCACTTAACAATATATACTGGATAGTCCTTCAAATCAAGAAATATATATAACAATTTTTTCAGACAGAGTCTTTCTCCGTTGCCCAGGCTGTAGTGCAATGGCCCAATCTCAGCTCACTGCAACCTCTGCCTCCCGGATTCAAGCGATTCTCCTGCCTCAGCCTCCTGAGTAGCTGGAATTACAGGCATGTGCCGCCACACCCAGCTAATTTTTGTATTTTTTAGTAGAGACAGGGTGTCATCATGTTGGCCAGGCTGGTCTCAAATTCCTGACCTCAGGTGATCAACCTGCCTTTGCCTCCCAAAGTGCTGGGATTACACGAGTGAGCCACTGCACCTGGCCTGTAACAATTGTTTTAAAATCGTATAACGTTCCATAGAAGTACCATAATTTATCTAACTGTTCTCCCACTGATGAACCTTTAAGTAGTTTCCAATTTCTTTTCCCTTACAAACAATACTTCAGCAAATATCCTTGTACATGTCTCTCTACCTACAGATGCTTTCATTTCTGTTGGATAGATTCCCCAATATAGAATTGCTTGGCAAACGGTATGCATATTTTACATTTTAATAAATGCCGACAGAGTACTTTTCATTTTCCCACCAGTGATGAAAAAGAATGTCACTTTCTCCATACGTCTTCTAGCATTGGTTGTTATCAGTTTTTTACATGTTACCAAAGCTACACTTGATAAAACATTCTTGGGCTTCTTTTCATACACTTTCTGGCCATTTACATTTCTTCTACTGTTTCAAATTTCACTTTTCATAGCTGGTACCAATTTTAATATTGGATTCTTGGTTTTTTATCAATCAGTTTATAGAAGTTTTTTTGTATATGATCAAGTTTACCCGTGTGTGTGTGTGTGTGTGTATAAAAGTGAAATATGTATACACTTTTTTCCATATAAAAATTTAAATTTTTATTTAGTGAAATAAATTATTCTTTTTCTTTTTTATTTTACTTTACGTTCCAGGATACATGTGCAAGACATGCAGGTTTGTTATGTAGGTATACTTGTGCCACGGTGGTTTGCTGCACCTATCTACCCGTCATCTAGGTTTTAAGCCCTGCATGCATTAGCTATTTGTCCTGATGCTCTCCCTCCCCTCACCCCCTGACTCCCCAACAGGCCCCTGTGTGTGATACGTTCCCTCACTGTGTCCATACGTTCACATTGTTAAATTCCCACTTACGAGTCAGAACATGCTTTGTTTTCTGTTCCTGTGTTAGTTTGATGAGGATGATGGGTTCCAGCTTCACCCAGGTCCCTGCAAAGGACATGATCTCATTCCTCTTATGGCTGCATATTATTCTATGGTTAATATGTACCACATTTTCTTTATCCAGTCTATCATTGATGGGCATTTGGGTTGGTTCCATGTCTTTGCTATTGTAAATAGTGCTGCAATAAACATACATGTGAATGTGTCTTTATAGCAGAATGATTTATAATCCGTTGGGTATATATCCAGTAATGGGATTGCTGGGTCAAATGGTATTTCTGGTTCTAGATCCTTGAGGAATCACCACACTGTCTTCCACAATGATTGAACTAATTCACATTCCCACTAACAGTGTAAAAGTGTTCCTATTTCTCCTCAGCCTCACCAGCATCTATTGTTTCTTGACTTCTTAATAATCACCATTCTGACTGGCATGAGATGGTCTCATTATGGTTTTGATTTGCAATTCTCTAATGATCAGTGATGTTGAACTTTTTTTCATATGTTTGTTGGCTGTATAAATGTCTTCTTTTGAGAAATTTCTGTTCATATCCTTTGCCCACTTTTTGATGGGGTTGTTTTTTCCTTGTAAATCTGTTTAAGTTCCTTGTAGATTCCGCATATTAGACCTTTGTCAGATGGGTAGATTGCAAAAATGTTCTCCCATTCTGTTGCCTGTTCATTCTGTTCACTCTATTCATTCTTTTGCTGTGCAGAAGCTCTTTAGTTTAATTAGATCCCATTTGTCAATTTTAGCTTTTGTTGCAATTGCTTTTGGCATTTTTGTCATGAAATCTTTGCCCATGCCTAAGTCCTGAATGGTATTACCTGGGATTTTTTCTAGGGTTTTTATGATTTGGGGCTTTATATTTAGGTCTTTAATTCATTTTGAGTTAATTTTTGTATAAGGTGTAAGGAAGGGGTCCAGTTTCAGTTTTCTGCATATGGCTAGCCAGTTTTCCCAGCACCATTTATTAAACAGGGAATCCTTTTCCCATAGCTTGTTTTTGTCAGGTTTGTTAAAGATCAGATGGTTATAGATGTGTGGCATTGTTTCTGAGGTCTGTTCCATTCCACTGGTCTGTATGTCTGTTTTGGTACCAGTACCATGTTTTTTTTTTTTGGTTTCTGTAGCACTGTAGTATAGTTTGAAGTCAGGTAGCATGATACCTCCAGCTTTGTTCTTTTTGCTCAGGATTGTCTTGGCTATACGGGTTTTATGTTTTTTTTCTTTTTTGGTTTTATATAAAATTTAAAGTAGTTTTCTTTTTTCTAATTCTGTGAGGAATGTCAATGATAGCTTGATGGGGATAGCTTTGAATCTATAAATTACTTTGGGGAGTATGGCCATTTTCATGATATTGATTCTTCCTATCCATGAGCATGGAATGTTTTTCCATTTGTTTGTATCCTCTCTTATTTTCTTGAGCAGTGGTTTGTAGTTCTCCTTGAAGAGGCCCTTCACATCCCTTGTTAGCTGTATTCCTAGGTATTTTATTCTCTTTATGGCAATTGTGAATAAGAGTTCATTCATCATTTGTCTCTCTGTTTGTCTATTGTTGGTACATAGGAATGCTTGTGATTTCTGTACATTGATTTTGTATGCTGAGACTTTGCTGAAGTTCCTTATCAGCTTAAGAAGTTTTTGGGCTGATACAACAGGGTTTTCTAAATACAGAATCATGACATCTGCAAACAGAGGCAATTTGACTTCCTCTCTTCCTATCTGAATACGCTTTATGTCTTTCTCTTGCCTGATTGCCCTGGCCAGGACTTCCAATACTATGTTGAATAGGAGTGTTGAGAGAGGGCATCCTTGTCTTGTGATGGTTTTCAAAGGGAGTGCTTCCAGCTTTTGCCCATTCAGTATGATATTGGCTATGGGTTTGTCATAAATAGCTCTTATTATTTGGAGATAGTTCCATCAATACCTAGTTTATTGAGAGTTTTTAACATGAAGGTTGTTGAATTTTATCGAAGGCCTTTTCTGCATCTATTGAGTTAATCATGTGGTTTTTTTCATTGGTTCTGCTTATATGATGGATTACACTTATTGATTTGCATATGTTGAAGCAGCCTTGCATCCTGGGGATGAAGCTTTTTGATATGCTGCTGGATTTGGTTTGTCAGTATTTTATTGAGGATTTTTGTTTCAATGTTCATCAAGGATGTTGGCCTGAAGTTTTCTTTTTTGTGTGTGTTTCCACCTGGTTTTGGTATCAGGATGATGCTGGCCTCATAAAACGTGTTAGGAAGGAGTCCTTCCTTTTCGATTGTTTGGAATAGTTTCAGAAGGAATAGTACCAGCTCCTCTTTGTATCTCTGGTAGAATTCAGCTGTCAATCCATCTGGTCCCGGGCTTTTTTTGGTTTGTAGGCTACGAATTACTGCCCCAACTTCAGAACTTGTTATTGGTCTATTCAGAGATTCGACTTCTTCTTGGTTTAATCTTGAGAGGGTGTATGTGTTATGAGTTTATCCATTTCTTCTAAATTTTCTAGTTTATTTGTGTAGAGGTGTTTACAGTATTCTCTGATGGTAGTTTGTACTTCTCTAGGGTCAGTGGTGATATCGCATTTATCATTTGTTATTGTGTCTATTTGCTTCTTCTCTCTTTTCATTAGTCTATCCAGTGCTCTACTTTGTTAATTTTTTCAAAAAAAACCAGCTCCTGGATACATTCATTTTTTGAAGGGTTTTTTTGTGTCTCCATATCCTTCAGTTCTCCTCTGATCTTAGTTATTTCTTGTCTTCTGCTAGCTTTTGGTTTGTTTGCTCTTGCTTCTCTAGTTCCTTTAATTGTGATACTTGGGTGTCGATTTGAGCTCTTTCTAGCTTTCCGATGTGAGCATTTAGTGCGATGTTTCCCTCTTAACACTTCTTTAGCTGCATCCCAGAGATTCTGGTACATTGTCTCTTTGTTCTCATTGGTTTCAAAGAACTTCTTGATTTCTGCCTTAATTTCATTATTTACCCAGGAGTCATTCAGGGGCATGCTGTTCAATTTCCATGTAGTTGTGTGGTTTTGAGTGAGTTTCTTAATCCTGAGATCTAATTTGATTGTACTGTGGTCTGAGAGAATGTTCTGTTATGATTTCAGTTCTTTTGCATTTGCTGAGGAATGATTTTACTTCTAATTATTTAGTTGTTTTCTGAAAAAGGGCCATGTGGGACTGAGAAGAATGTATATTCTGTGGATTTGGGGTGGAGAGTTCTGTAGCTGTCTATTAGGTCCACTTGATCCAGAGCTGAGTTCAAGTTCTGAATATCCTTGTTAATTTTCTGTCTCATTAATCTAATATTGACACTGGGGTGTTAAAGTCTCCCACTATTATTCTGTGGGAGTCTAAAACTCTTTCTAGGTCTCTAAGAACTTGTTTTATGAATCTAGGTGCTCCTGTATTGGGTACATATATATTTTGGATAGTTAGTTGTTCTTTTTCAATTGTACCATTTATCATCATGTAATGCCCTTCTTTGTCTTTTTTGATCTTTGCTGGTTTAAAGTCTGTTTTGTCAAGAGACTAGGACTGCAACCTCTGCTTTTTCTTTTCTTTTCATTTGCTTGGTAAATTTTCCTCCATCCCTTTATTTTGGCCCTATGTGTGTCTCTGCACATGAGATGGGTCTCCTGAGTACAGCACACCAATGGGTTTTGATTCTTTATCCAGTTTGCCAGTCTGTCTTCTAACTGGGGCATGTAGCCCATTTACATTTAAGGTTAATATTGTTACATGTGAATTTGATCCTGTCATCATGATGCTATCTGCTTATTTTGCACACTAGTTGATGCAGTTTCTTCACAACATCACTGGTCTTTATATTTTGGTGTGTTTTTTGCAGTGGCTAGTACCAGTTTTTCCTTTCCATATTTAGTGCTTCCTTCAGCAGCTCTTGCAAGACAGGCCTGGTGGTGACAAAACCCCTCAGCATTTGCTTGTCTGAAAATGATTTTATTTCTCCTTCATTTATGAAGCTTAGTTTGGCTGGATATGAAATTCTGGGTTGAAAATTCTTTTCTTTAAGAATGCTGAATATTGGCCCCCACTCTCTTCTGGCTTGCAGGGTTTCTGCTGAGAGATCAGCTGTTAGTCTGACGGGCTTCCCTTTGTAGGTCACCTGGCCTTTCTCTCTGGCTGCCCTTAACACTTTTTCCTTCATTTTGACCCTGGAGAATCTGTTGATTATGTGTCTTGGGGTTAGTATCTTTATGGTGTTCTCTGTATTTCCTGAATTTGAATGGTGGCCTGTCTTGCTAGGTTGGGGAAGTTCTCCTAGATAATATCCTGAAATGTGTTTTCCAACTTGGTTCCATTCTCCCTGTCTCTTTCAGGTACTCCAGTCAATGGTAGGTTCTGTCTTTTAACACAGTTCCATATTTCTTGGAAGTTTTATTTGTTCTTTTTCATTCTTTTTTTCTCTAATCTTGTCTGGCTGCCTTATTTCAGCAAGATGGCCTTCTAACTCTGATATTCTTTCTTCTGCTTGATCAATTTGGCTATTGATACTTGTGTATGCTTCATGAAGGTCTCATGCTGTGTTTTTCATCTCCATCATGTCATTTATGTTCCTGTCCAAACTGGTTATTCTAGTTAGCAGCTCCGGTAAGGTTTTTATCAAGGTTCTTAGCTTCTTTGCATTGAGTTAGTACATGCTCCTTTAGCACAGCAGAGTTTGTTATTACCCACCTTCTGAAGCCTACTTCATCCATCTCATCTTCTGTCTAGTTCTGCGCCCCTGCTGGAGAGCTGTTGTGATCATTTGAAGGAGTACAGGCACTCTGGCCTTTTGGGTTTTCAGCATCTTTTTGTTGCTTCTTTCTCGTCTTCATGAGTTTGTCTAGTGTCGATCTTTGAGGCTGCTGACCCTTGGAGGAGGTTTTTGTGGGAATATTTTTGTTGATGCTGTTGTTGCTTTCTATTTGTTTGTTTGTTTTTTCTTTCAATGGTCAGGTCCCTCTTCTGTATGGCTGCTGTGGTTTGCTGGGCATTTACTTCAGGCCCTATTTATCTGTTTCACTCCTGCGCCTGGAGTTAACTTGAGGAGGCTGGAGAACGGCGAAGATGGGTACCTGCTCCTTCCTCTGAGATCTCTGACCTCAAGGGGCACCTACCTCATGCCAATAGAAACATTCCTATATAGGGTGTCTGACAACCTGTTAAGAGGGTCTCGCCCAGTTGGGTGGAATGGGGAGCAGGACCTATTTAATGAAGCACTTTGGTTGCCCCTTGGTGGAGGGGGTGTGCCGAGCTGGAGGGAAACCTACTCATCTGGGCTGCCTGGGTTCCTCAGAACTAACAGGAAGAAAGACTAAGTCTGCTGGTCTGCAGAGACTATGGCCACCCCTCCCCCTAGGGGCTCAGGCCCAGAGAGATCAGAGTTCTGCCCCTGAGCCCCTGGCTGGAGTTGTTGGAGTTCCTGCAGGAATGCCCCATCCCCATGAGAAAAGATGAGTCAGGGTTAGGTCTGAAGAGGTACTCTGGCCACAATCTGCCACAGCCAGTGTGTTGGGCTGTGGGGAATCCCTCTTGGGACCAAGCCATCCAGCCTCCCTGGCTTCAGCAGGGGAAGAGCATGGCCTAGAGCTATAGAGATGGCTGCTGCCCTTACCCGGCCCTGGGAGCTTAGTGTGTTAGGCAGCTAGCAGTCCCAGTGTTGGCTGCTGCCCCTCCCTGAAGGAGCTCAGAGGGCTTAGACAGCAGGCAGCCGCAGCTGTGGTGATGGCCGGACCTCCCACCAGGAGCTTGGTAGGCTTAAGCAGATTCTAGCTTAGTGGCTGTTGAGAATCTGAGCAGCTCCATGGTTGGGACCCTAGGCCCTGGTGGTGTGGGCTCATGAGTGGGATCTTCCAATCCATGGGTTGCACAGTTCCGTGGAAAAAGCACAGTTTCCCAGGCTGGGGAGCATGCTCACTCACTGCCTCCCTTGACTGGGGGGGTGAGGGGTCCCCTGCCCCATGTGGCTCTCAGGTGGGCCGCCACACTACACTGCTCTTCCTTCCTCTCCATGGATCATGACAGCTGCCTAGTCTGTCCCCATGACAGAACCTGGATACCTTGGTTGCCAGTGCAGGATTCGCAAGCTGTTTTAGTTCTTTTTGATGGGAGCCTCAGATCACCACTGCTTCTAGTCGGCCGTCTTGGCCCTGCCCCAAATTATTCTTTTTCCTTTGGCTTTCTTGTCTTGCTTAAAGAAAAAGACCCTGATCTTGATTTTATACAAACAATAACTTCATTTTTCTCCTACTTATTATTATTTTTTTTAACAAATTGTTACTTCTTGGCTTTACTATCTGGAATTTATTTTGTAAATACGGTATGACATTTTCTTTGTTCAAGGAGGACAGACAATTGTGCCAGGATTCGGTAAAAATCAATCATTATGGATCACTCTTTCTCTGACAATTTGAAGTGACACCTTTATCCTACATTACTTTCCAAAATATGTAAGAGCCTGGACTCTTTAATACTTATCTATTTATGTCAGTATCATAGTGTTTTAATTAGAGTGCCTCTTGTTATCTAGGAAATGTCTTTTCTTACTAGTATTCTTTTTTTTTTTTTTTTTTTTGGTAAAAATTATTGGGGCGAGTTTTGAACATTTCTTTCTCTTTTTTTTAACATTTCCTTTTTTATTTTTAAAGACAAGGTCTTGCTCTGTCACCCAGGCTGGAGTGCAATGGCATAATCACGCTTACTGCAGCCTTGACCTCCCAAGCTCAGCTGATCCTCTTACCTCAGCCTCCCAAGTAGGTGGGACTACAGGAGCATGCCACCATGCCTGGCTAACTTAAAATTTTTTTTGTAGAGGTGAAGTTTTGCTACGTTGCCCATGCTGGTCTCAAACTCCTGGGCTCAAGCAATCCTCCTGCCTTGGACTCCCAAAGGGCTGGAATTAGAGGCATAAGCCACCAAGCCCAGCCTGAACATTTCCTTTTTCATTAATTCTGCACATAGTTAATGGTTCCTAATATGTGCTAAGGATTCTTCTCATGCTGAGAATATAGGCATGAACAAAACAGAACAAGTCTCTTTCTTCACGGAGCTCTTATTCTAGAAACATGAGACAGACAATAAAAACATAAACACCACCATCACCATCACTACCACTACCACCACCACCACCACCACCACCACCACCACCACCAGCAGCAGCAGCAGCAACAACAACAAAATGAATGAGTTAATTTTAGAAAGTGGTAAGTGTTCTAGCAAAGCAAACAAGGAGATCTGATGTAGACCAGTGTGAGAACACTTTAGGTTCTTCTTATTAGGGCAGACCAGTTTAAAATAAAACAGTCAGTCAACACAATACACAGGCTGGGTGTGGTGGCTCATGGCTATAATCCCAGCATTTTGGGAGGCCGAGGCGGGAGGATTGCTTGGGCCCTGGAGTTTGCAACCAGCTTGGCCAACACAGGGAGACCCATCTCTACAAAAGAATTGAAAAATCAGCTGGGCATGGTGGTGTGTACCTGTAGTTCTAGCTACTCAGGAGGCTAATGTGGGAGGATCCCTTGAGTTTGGAAGGCAGAGGCTGCACTAAGCCATGATCGTGCCACTGTACTCCAGCCTGAGTGACAGAGCAAGACCCTGTGTTAACAAACAACAAACAAAAAATTTTAAAAAATGTTTCCATTGGAAATCTGATTGCATTCTATTAAAATATATATTAACCTGAAAAGGATGATGTAAAACGTTTGTGTCTTTCTATTTAGACAGCATTCACATATACATTCTTCAGTAACATTAGTTTTTTAAAGTATTGATCTTATTTCTTTTTAATGATTTAATACTTATTAGGCTTAATTCTGCTTAATAACAGTTGGTGTCCTTTTTCAGTGTTGAGTGCTTTTTTAAAATTTAAATTTAAATTTTTTCAGAGATGGTGTCTCACTCTGGATGGAGTGCAGTGGCACAATCATAGCTCACTGTAGCCTTGAATTCTTGGGCTCAAGGGATCCTTCCACCTCAGCCTCCCAAGTACCTGAGACTATAGGCACTCACCACCATGCCTGACTAATTATGTATTTATTTATTTTTAGACATGGCATCTCACTGTGTTGCTCAGGCTGATCACAAACTCCTGGCTTCAAGTGATCCTCCTGCCTCAGCCTCCTGAGTAGCTGAGATTACAAGCATGAGCCACTGTGCCTGACTTCTTGTCTGCTTTTAATTATAAGTTTTTAAAGGAGAAAATAAAAATGACTTATATTGCTTTTGTTATGGTATGTTTCATGTACAAGAATACCATTGGATAAGAAGAACAAAAAGAAAAACACACACTCAGCTTCCTATCTTTAAACACTATGCAATGATTTATTCATTCATTTCAACTACTATGTATTGAGCAACTACTGTGTGTCAAGTATGTAATTCTTGGGGCTGCAGACACTGGAGAGAAACAAACCAAAAAACCTTCCTATTTGCAGGGGGCTTGCATTCCCATAACGAGTATGCTAGGCTGGAATGTGCTGGAGGCCAGGATAGCTGCAGCTGACATAAAACCCAGGAGAGAGAGGTGGAGGCTGAGACAGAGACAAGCAGAAGGGTTTGTGGCCTTTAAGATATGATCTGGTATGGGCTTTTTTTTTTTTAATATAAAGGTATCACTCTGGTTTCTATTTGGAAAGTACACTATAGAAGGCAAGGTTGGAAGCAGGGGGCCCAACAAAAGGTTATTACTGTCCAGGAGAGAGACAATATGACTTGGGCTATGGGAACCGAGTGAATGCAGTGAGAAGGGGATCAGAGTCGTAAATGCTTTGGAGGATGAACAAGTGAGATCTACTGGTGAGTTAGAAATGAAGTGCGACAGAAAGGGAGGAGTCAAGGATGATTCATGGAGCACTGACTGATCTCCAACTTCCAGGTTACAAAGATGTGGAATTTCACACACAACTCAATTACTATTTGGAGAAGAAATTAATCTTTCCGTGGTAATTCAGAAGGTATATAAAGAGGAGTTCTCCTGGAGTTTTGGAGTTATCAATCAAACGGGTAATTGACAAAATATTTAATAACCTGTTAAGCACAGGCATTGACCAATCAGAACAGAAACTAGCCATTATGCAATAAAGGTGTGCACTAGCTGAAGATCAGCCCCGATTACAAACATCCATTGTTCTAAAGACAAAGGCCAAAGGGCTTACCAACAAATGTGTATTTATTTGTTTCAAAGGAATGTCTAGTTTCTGAGTTTATTCTCTACTAGGCTGCATTATATAAGATGCAACATAATTCAGCCAGTTGGTGTGGAATAGGAATTTAAGGGCATAGTCTAGGTTTGAGGATTAACTGACAAAAGAGAAACAGGAAGAACAGTTCTTTGTATAAAGTTCTTTTTAAAAAAATTATCTAAAGTTTGGCATTAAGAAAGCAAGAGACATTTTAAAAATTAATTAAGTCAAATGCCCTCATAAAACAATTTGATTTCCTTAACTTTGTACTATCCACAAAGCAAATTTAATAATTTGCTATGATTTCAGGATGGATGGGAATTCTATTACAGATAAAAGTAATGCAATCTTGCATTTATAAGTAAATTCTTATTCTTAGCAATTAATTGCACATAAATATTAGTTCTAAGAATTACCTCTTTTAAAGCTTGACAAGATATGCTAATATAATTTTTTTCCAGAAATACAATGTTAATTTTAGCTGTGCACAAAAGAGACTAAATTAATAGTGAAACATGCCATATGAGAGTAAAAAAATTTTAAAAAAAATGAAGCCTCATCCTCAGGTTTACCTTCCATCAATATTCACATAAAACCTTAATTCTTTTAGCAAATATTGCCTGGGCACATGCCTGTGTGCCAGGTGCTACACTGGGCAATGGGCACACAAAAATAACTAAGTCCTGGTTACAGTTTGGTGGCATCGAAAACTAAATATAGAATTACAGATACAGAACGAAAAATGCTACAGTATGGATACAGACAGCGTCCCCACCAGAGACTACAGCTAGAGCCACTAACTGCATCTGTTTCTTTTCCAAATGAAGACAGGACAAACTCAAACACCGGAAGCTAGCTCCAGGAACACACAGAGCCTCATGGTTTATATCCAACAGCTTTCAGATCATAACTGCCAAAGTACACGATTTCAAATGGAGCCATTTCTAATGTTTTCTGCCACGAACATGACATTTATAATTAGAATAAAAATTTTTATTTTACAAACTACTTCCATCATAAATAAAAGTAATGTTCCATTAGATGAAAACAACGTAATTAGCCATGTAAGTTGTGAAAACAAAAAGGTGTTAAAATTGGTGCCCCAAGTTGATAACAAGCATATTTAATAAAATAGTCAACTGCCTATGAATAATTTTATCAAGAGTATTTGAGTATTTGCATATGAATGTTTTACACTGTTCTCCTTCACTTAAGTTTACTCTCACTTATTACTTTAATGTCAACTTTCTCTTTCCAATTATGTCTAAACTAGAAGTTTAGAATGTCATTATTTAAAGCACTGGCTAACTCACAGCATAACTGAGAAGTGCAATTAATTTGAACCTGCAGGCTGATTTTCACCTTCTCCTCTTAGTGCAGGGACATTGCAGAGGATGATCCCAACACAGCAGGAGATCAGGTAGGAGAGCTTGCCGAGAAGAAATCACTTGCTAAGTGACAGGGCAGGGAACAGAAGATTGGAAAGGTTTTCTCTCAAATCGCCATGCAGGTAAGCACTGCAATTCGTTGACATTCCACAGGAAAACAACTGGAGAACAATGCTGCATATTGTAAAGTCCCTTGGCTTAAAAAAGCTACACCTGAAATGTCTTGAGGCACTACAAAGCAAACTTTAGCCCACAGGAAGATAAAACCCAAATTGGATTTTACTCATTTGCATATAAGCATGCAGTATACACTTCAGGAGATTAATTTTAATTTTCCTTATTCTCTTCTCACCAATGTTTTTGTATCTTATACTGCTGTGTTTTCAACTTCAATGACAGAAAGACATATGAATAAAAAGTTCAAACAACCAATAAAAAACTTCAAGTGTGTTCAAAGGACTTGAAAGGCTGAAACTAGATTTGTAGCTAACACTTTTCTTTCTTTTTTTGGGAGGAATGGGAGTGAGCAGACAAGGAGGGGGGTCGACAGAAGGATCATAAAAAGGCTCAAACTTCAGTAGATCTTTTGCAAATGGCTTTGACATCATATAATATAAACAATACCATGGAACAAGCATTAGTTTATAAATCAATATAAAAGTGAGTACGTCTAAATGCCATATGAACTTCTAGCTGTTCTTCATAATTAACTCTTCTAAATCATATATTCAGTTACTCACAATTTCAATTTAGGATTATTTTTCATTGTAACACATGCATTTACTCCTACTGAGCTGGTAAAAAAGTAGTAATGATTTAAGCAAAAAGCCATGGCCACACTGAAGGGCACTTCATCATCTGGCAGAGATGCTGAGCCCAGTGCCTTTCTGGGGGTTGTTTCCTGAAGGCAAAATGCTCCAGTCCCTTACAAGGATGAACAATTAACACTGTCATAAATCACTCTGGTTACAGTTCAAACAATTATCCTAATTATTTGTTTATGTTACAAATAACACACTCAAATCCTTTTGGCTAGAAGGCACAGTATTTTATTCATTCATTCTACAAGTACTTATTGTGTGTCTGCTATTTGCTAGGGACTGTGAATACAGTGGGGCAGCAAACATACAAGGTCACAAGTAGCCTCCAACAAATCATGCGAACCAATACTGAGAGGCAGGCCTTCAGTAGAAGAAAGCTACACTCGCAAGTATTCACAAGAACTTTTATGCACACTTTACTTTCTTATATCTGTTAGGAAAACCAAGCCATCAGTGAACGACACTTTAGTCAACATTCTGATCAAAATATTTTAAAAGCTGAATCTATAGTCCTTGGAACAGAAGTAAAGCAGTATTTGTGTTCAGCAGAAAAGAGTTGACCTCAAATAAAGAGGGCCAGACTTTTCCCAAAATCTTAGGATTATATATCTTAACTCCCAAAGGGCATGGTGATTCCAACAGGCATTTTAGAATAATATGTATGTTACTCTAAACTGCAATCCACACCCTTAAAACACTTGATATTCCTAAGATATTTAATGGCTCAGATTTGACACAGCCCCAGCATTATCAGTGAGAGGTTTTGATGTAACACATCAATGCTGAACAGAACTGCACTGCCCTGTCACTGCCACCCAGCAGAGCTACCTTAAAATGCTGAGCAGCCTCTTCAGTCCTTTACCCGTGAGGCTAAAGCATCCTAACTTGCCCTGGCTATAGGAAATCATCCTTCAATTACTAACAGTATGCTTTTCTAAATGAGTAATCTTTGAGCAACTTCTGGAAACAAATGTTCTACTGTATTCATTACACATTATTGCTTGTGAAGACATTTGTGTTTCTAACATAGAAATAACATTGTGGGGTTAGTCAATGCATATTCCCAGATGAGGTCACCAAACCATCTACACCTTTCTCCACCTGAAAGTCATAGACTACTTATCTTTCCACAAGACATTTTTCTCTAGAGAATTAAGTGAGGCATTTATTAAAGTCTAAAGCATACTATTCATAAACAAGATCAAATTTACAGCTCCCAGAAACGAAAGCAGGAGAAAAATGTTGTGTCTTACTCTCTGTGCATCCCCTTCCCCTTCCAAATCCCCCATCCAAACTCTCTAAAGGGGAAGACAGAGCAGCTCCAGAGGATCTGAGTCCTAGATGGGACCCAAGCAACCAAGTGGCCTAAGCACTTAATTTACAAATGGGTAAACTGAGACTAGGAAGGTTGAGTTGCCTGAGGCTGTGATGCAGGCTATAGTGACAGAGACTGAGCCAGGACTCTACTCCAGTCTACTATTACCAAAGAGCTAGGATACCCACGACTCCTATTTGATATTTAACAGATGTTTCTTGTATCCTCTGTGGTTTGCAAATATGAACTCACTGTAATCCACGTAATAATGCTACGGGTAGGGCTATGATTATCTCCATTTCTTACACGGTGAAATGGTACACAGACATTGACCAATTTGTCCACGTTACACAGCTCATAAGTGACAGAGCAGAGATGTGAACTCAGACAGTGTAGATCTGGAGCCTATGCTCCTAGTCACTATACCATGACACCCCTCTGGGTCTTAAATGGTAGAGACTTGAAGTGCTACCCTGATAACGCACAAAGCTAGTAGCAGAACAAACAGATCAAAACTCCTTGACCAGCAACGAAAAAACATGCATAAGAACATGCACACAAACAAGATTCTCAACATTCCTCACTCCCAACTCTCTTTCCACCTGCTGTCAGAGTGCCTTACCTTTTTAAGTCTAGGAGAATAAATCTGTCTTTTGTTTACAGGGAATGATAAACATATGTCTTTCAAATTCTAGAAACCTTGAACAGATTACGTAATCATTCCGTGCCTCAGTTTCCCCATATCTCAAATTGGGATAATAGCAGTACCTACTTCATAGTTACTAGGAATGTTCAATAAGAAAGTGTATCTCAAGAGCTGATAAGTTCCTGACACATAAAAAAACACTCAATATCTGTTAGCTATTAATATTGCCACTGCAACTATTAATAATAATACAATTGAAAAACTGACCATATTGTACAGTTATATACTTCGGAAGGAGACATATGGTATATATAAAGCAGTATTACTCCAGGGAGGGCAAATGCTTCATCTATCCTACATTACTCCTTTTGAGGCAACAGTTAAACGAATAAAAATCACAAATACGTTGATGCTCTTCTAACTCCTGATATATAATCCTGTGATTCTAATACACTAGTGGAGAGTGAGGATTGACATTCTGAGAGGATGTCAATTGTCCTCCTTTTTTACAGTTGAGAGATTATTAATTGGATTTACAAAGCTGGCTCTAAAGGCATGAGCATCTGTTTACATACATACTTATGTCCTTTTTAAACAATCTCCATTGGGAGTATTATTGTCTGTTAGCTACAAAGGCGCTCTCTGCCAGTGCTGCATGAAGGACAGTGTACGTGAAAGAAATCTTATCAGATCTTATGCCGGAGCGAATAATTAGTAGTCAGTTTACCATACTGTTGGTCTGACTTTAACATTTTGGGGGTAAAATAGTGCTTGCATCTTAAGTATTGGAAACGAAGGTTTTTTTCTTTCTCCTATATATTAGAATCAGAGTTATTATTCCATAGTCATGCATTTGTCTTGAAGGAGACATATGATAATGGCCTAAAAGGATTTTTTAAACAGCAAAAAATGAACTCACTTGTTTTAGCTAGGAGTAGCTGACAAGCCTAGGAGTCAGAACCTACTATGGGAAATGAGATGATTATTCAGCAAATAATCACTCCCTCCTCTCTTCCAACTTTCACGAGTGGATGATACTTCTCTGCCCCACTGACAGTTTGCATGAACAGTGGTAATGACACAAACAGAGATCTGAAATGTGACTGTGGCATTAGGTCTGCTCTTTTGTGCCCTGCCTTTCACTGTAAGAAGGACGTTCTTCCATAGTTGCCACTCCAAAGAGGATTAGAGGGGTGTGGAACATACCTGAATCCAACCTGCAGCTAGAAGCCCAGAAATGCAGGGCCCAGCCAACGCCAGCTGAAACCCAGCTCACCACACAGGTGTAGTAATTGCCAGATACTTAGTGGGGTATAGTACACCTTTGGGGTGGTTTGTTTTTGTGTCACGAAACAGTATTTTCCTCACTGAGCTTCGGCTTTGTCCATCTGCCCTGTCTACCTTCCCTAGTGGGAGGACCTCCTGAGATAGCATCCATGAAAGCACTTGATACACAGGAAAGAGCTATGCAATGCAAACTAGCATCATCAACTATGTGACACTTAAATTTTTTGCCATTATTCTGTGTTTCTAAGAATTTTCAAATGCTGAAAAATTTATATGAATATTCAGATTACCGAACGCTATGTTGTTCTCTGTGCTTCCAATATTTCCAGGCACCTAAGAAAGAAAATCTTCATCCTACCCTTGGTTCAACCACTTAGTCACGAATCTCTCATAGTGGTGTGGAATCACTGCTCAAATTGGACAGCTGTGCAAGCTTTTGGCTTGTTGAAGTCCCACTTCTTCCCTAAAGATACAGTGTCCTATTCAAGGTACTGTGGTCAACACCCAACTTGAAGACAAGGGATAACGTTTTTTTATTTTACATCCAAACTTCCAATCCCCTCATCTCCCTTCCTAAGATCTTGATTTTTAAAAAGTGTTTGGAAAGGGACCTAAAAGTTCAGGGTCAGGAGTTATGGAGGACTTTACACAATGCATAGATTCCTAGTTATATACTTGCCGGCATTAATTTGTGGGAAGGATAAGCATAAAACATTATGTTATAAACTTAGGAAGGCAATTAAAAGTGTACGGCCAGTTTATGGAAATGCCACTGGTATATAACAACTCAATCAAATGTTTTATTTTAAAAGAGATGACAGTTCTTTCAGTATCAAGTAAATTGTCCCTGTCTTCATTTAATTCTGCTATAAATTCTTAGGCTAAAAGTTTAATTCTTTTCTTCAATATGACTTTAACCAAATCATACAAATTGGAAAGTATACAAGACTTTTAATACTCTTAGGCGGGTTGGAATTACTGAAGAGGTGAAGAAGTCTTTATATGGTGATTGGCCCTCTATATCAACTTTAGCGATATGAGGGGTGAATAACTCCCAAAATGAATTTTACAAAATTCCAGGGAGTAGAACTAATAAAACCGGTTTATTTAGGATTTTAAAAAATAAGTCTGCTATCAGTAGAACTTCATTTTCCCTTGAAAATTTAATCTTATTACTTTTTTTTCTGGCATTTTCTAGACATTCTCTGCTAGTCTCCATCATTACTGATGCCCTCTAGTGAAAATAAATGTGAAATTCTTCAAGTACATCCAGACAAAGTACAGATCGTCCCTCCTTTGCATTGAAATGGGTTTACAACATTCCTACAGGGATTTCCCTCCTTAACCTACCTATTGTAGGGGAAATGAATTGCTAATTTTACATTTTTAAGTGATTATCAAGGTTTTTGGTTGTTTCTTTTTTATTTTTATTTCATATCGTTGACCATATCTATGACTTATTTTATATCAAATCCTTGGTCAGCTATGGACCTATGAGGAAAAATATCCTTCGTGTCTGTGGCATCACTGCTAACTGGTAGGAGAATAATTTCCCTGTGAGTTAGTACTTGCTTTTATAGACCCTTCTTGACCCAGGGATGAAGGCAGAAATGACCAATCAAGAGGATTTCACACTTCAGATGAAACCTCTTTCCAGCTCTGAAATGAGTCCGTGACTTTTTGTAGCCTGTAGGTCTTTCTGAAAACATAAAGCATTGATTTCTTCCTGTCTTCAAAACCCTCCGAGGATTCCACTCACACTTCAAGTAAAATCCTGACTCTTCACCTTGGCTTTCCAAGGACCTGTCCCCCTGAATTGTCTCTTGCTGCTCTCCCTGTGCTCACAGGCATAGTAAGTTGTGATTTGTCTATTATTAGTCCCCTCTCTAGCATGTGAGCTCTGCAAGAAAAAGGATTCATCTGCTTTGTTCACGACTGCATCTTTAGCACCCACAATACTGCCTGGCACCTAATAAGCACTCAGTGGGAATCCAAGCTCATAAGCAGATGTAAAGCAGTTACTGCTGATGGAAACACCAACTTTCAACTTTAGCATCTGCTCTCCAGCAACCACCAGTGACCTCCCAGTATGGCTGGCTCAGTCAGAAAGTGCAGTCTGCCCTTCCTGTCATGTTTACATACTTCCTTAGCTTTATAAAGTTCACATAGTTCATAAATTTAGTAATTAACTGGCTTTTTCACTATGTGATTAAAGCAGCATTTATTTGTGGGAGGAGGGACAGCAAAGTTCACAAAGGTGATAGCTGATGGTGGGTGGGGAGAGCTCTAAATACCCTAGGCTTGTGTCAAGCAGACCCACAAGGCTTTTAGCAATAAAATCTCAGATAAAAAGCAGATATTTATGTAATAATTTTTAAAGTGCATTTTAATAACCATCACATAGTTACAGCCCATACACCTAGACCTAACCTATAATCATTATAGTTGCTATCAATCATAAAAATAATTTAAAATTCCTGAGGTAAAGTGTAAAGAGAAAGTGGGAAAGGAGATAGCAGGCAGAAGATATGGTATAAATGGTGAAAAAAATACATATTATTTTGCAGTTACATGCCCCTAACAGTTTAAAAGTACTCTTATATCAATTATGTCAGCTAGCTCAAATCTTCTTAAAAATAGGTAGAGTATAAATAACAAATATTGAAGGGAATGTAAAAATAGTTTATCTCATTTAATTTACGTAGGAAGTCTGTAGGCTGGATGGAGCAGACACGATTCTTCTAGAAGAGTAAGGAAGGTATCTCAGCACTTCACAGGCCTCTCTCACTGCAGGTGTGGTCTGTGCAGGGCAACATCACGGCACAAAGAGGCCATCCCCCCAGTCTTCCTGCATGGAATATCCCACCCGGACAACAATTTCTGCTGCATCCACAGCTTTCCTATCACCTTCTAAAAGACTCAGGAAAGGCCAAGAATGTCAATAAAGGCTAAGGGTTCAAACATCCTCACATCTGCAAATGAGGAAAGTGGGCAGTTCCGATAGTATGTATTAAGGACTACACATCTGAGACTAAACATCTGCAGAGGACATTTTGGAGCTGAAGACTTATTGGAGGCATAGGTTTAAAGGGCGGAAGAATATGCCCATACCTAGCAAGTGGAGGGTGGATCGGGTATGTACAAGAAGACAGAGGTCTTTTCCAAGATGCCACAAGACAGAGTTGAGAAGAGCCTGACAATTCTCCTTCGTAGGTCTAGGTCTGTGGGCAGGGAAGCTCTTTTAAAGAGAGGAGGAGGCATCACTGAAAATGGCTTAGAGTTGAAAGACCTGGATTTGAGTTTTGGCTCTGCTACAGCCTGGAGGGATGAGATCTCTGGGCAGGCCACACTATCTCTCTGAGCCTCAGTTTCCCAGTTTCTTCATCTGTAAATGGGATAACAATATTAGGAAAAAAGCATTATTATAATGCAGTTATTCTAACTGTCAAATGAGATAATATATTAAAATGCTTTGTAAATAATAAAATATAGCATAAAATGTATGGTGTTATCACCATAGTATTTTATTTCTGAAATGATTTACTTCCTCCCTCTGGAACAAAAAAGTGTGGATCTGTTCGGTTTTGGGGTCCCAGTCAGGCCAGAGAAGAGGAAGGACTTAAAGAGAAGGTTTTTTTTTTTTTTGCCTCATTACAAAGCCTTGATACAGCTAAGTCCGTATGTAAATGTTCCCTTTAAGGTCATTGTGTCTGTAGGATTAGTTTTCAGCAGAGTGTGTTTAAAATATCACCATTCCCCAATTGCCTCCAATGGCAAATTCTTTATATTGTTTCATTCATTGGGAGACAGTCCATTTTCTTCAAAGTTTCCTGAATCAAACACTCTTTTCCATTGACTAACTTTCCCTTAGAAATAATATAACCACTTTAGAAATGCTCTATTCTCTTGCTTGATTTTGGAAAATATAATTATTTTATTCTAAATTTCATTACTTTTAATTGCTTCCGGTCTAGTAGCATTTTTTTCCTCACTGAACTTCACAGTGTATTCCTTTTTGAGCTCCTGAATAATCTGCCATTAAATAGTTTTTGAATGTTCCTTTTGTTGGAAGCATTTAAGAGATGAAAATATCATACATGGAATCTACATGTTATTTCAGTGCTAAACCATTTTATACAAACTGTTATTGGTGGTTTTGTGTAGATATTTTACCAAATACAGAAATCAGATCCTCTCTACTTCTCTGCTTTTTAAAATAGTCGATAATTGTTGGTAAACTGTTCTTTAGAAGGGCAATGAGAATTTGTAATACACATTCAGTAGAACGCTATTTCATAATGAAAACTGGAAAACAAAAACACAAACAGACTCAGGAAGTGAGACCAAGGGAGACCTGGAATCTACTTCCACCTCTGACACTAATGTTAGGGAAGTTCTTTAACATCTCTGGACCTCAGGTTCCTAACTTCACAAGAAGAAAGCCAGACTAGATGCTCCCTGGGGCTTCCTCTAGCTCAAACATTCACTTTGCTTAAGGCACAATCAAACACCACTCGCACTCTCAGCTCATGCAGCCCCGGGGTACTCTTTGACAGCTAGAAATTACAAAGCCTTGACAGAACTCTCCAACCATTACTCTGATTCTACTGGTCTGGAGAACCACAAATGTCTATGTATATTCTGCCCTGATCTGGGGTTACCACAATTCGATGAAGCTTAAACAACCCCCTCAAACATGCATGCAAGATGCATCTTTTAAAAATGGTAAGTCTGTCTTATAACAAACAACAAAAAAAAATGGCACTGTCACTTTAGCGGAGACATACGAACCACAGCACCTGTTGATGGGATGTAGCAGGGGATAAACCTGGTAGGAGAAAGTGATCCTGGGATTCATATAGGGGAGCCTCTCATTATCCCAGGAGGAATTTATAGCAGAGAGCCTTATGCAAAGGCCTCCTGTTAGTGAATAACTATGAACCCATGAAAAGGAATATGACTTATTTTTACAGTAGACTCTCACTTTGTGTTAGAGCATGGGTTTGCCTGTGATGAATCTCACCCCAAGTTACGGAATTACTAAAGTACTGAGAACACCACAGCACAACCTCTCACCTCAAGACTTTCCCACAGCAAGCATCCTGAACAGTGACAAAAGGAGACACTCTGGAATGAGAGAGTGAGGGAGAGACAAGAAGACCTACTTTTAAAAGACCATTAACTACGGAACCCTGAGGGTAAGGGAAAAGAAACAGGAAGGTAATCGGATTCAAAAAAGAAACAAGCCCATTTTCCATTTCTTTTAAGAGAAATTTAAATAGAAGTAAATGACGGAAAAACAGCAGCTTCCAAGGTTAGACTCTGATACAGTTTGGATGTCTGTCTCCTCCAAATCTCATGTTGAAATGTGATCCCCAACGTTGGAGGTGAGGCCTGGTGGGAAGTGTTTGGGTCATGGGGGCAGATCCCTCATGAATAACTCAGTGTCTTCTCCAGGATAATGAGTGAGTTCTTGCTCTGTTAATTCAGGTGAGAGATCTGGTTGTTAAAAAGAGTCTTGTACTGGTGTAATATTGTAATATTGGTGTGTATTGGTGTACATATTTTCCCAGAGATCAGATCTTCTCTACTTTTCTGCTTTTTAAAATAGTCTAATTGTCAGTAAACTTTTCTTTAGAAGGACAATGAGAAATCGCGATGCACATTTCTTAATGGGTACCACATCCTAGTACTTTCCAAAATACAACTAATAAATGCTTTTGTATGTTGTTGACGAAGATAAATTCTATTCCCACCAAAACACATAAATTACTCCATGTTTTCTAATCCAGAAACTAGGCAGGCCAAATGATTTCATGTTAATTGTTCCTTTTTGCATCTAACTTTATTCATTTCAAATCTTTTTAAAGTCTCTTGTTTCATTTGCCTAGGACTTAAAATTTTAGGTCCTAACACAGGGTAGTTAACCTTCTTTAAGAGCCCACAATTGAATCACTTATAAAGAACTGTGTTCTTCACTCCATTAAGAACACGTGGTTCAGTTAGAGGATGCCTCTTAGTTGCTTAAAAAAGAAAGTCAGTCCACTTAAAATTGTTAGGTTTCTATAGTCTTTCAGAACATAGAAGTCATTTAGAATTTCCAGTAAAAGTACAAAGAGTCTTTAGGGCAGTTGAAGAAGATAAAAGAATTCTGAACACACTGTACACTTTCAGAAGAAAAATATTAGGAGTAAAAATAGTTTCCCAACTCAGTCATTCTTTGGAACTGATAATTTATTCCTGATGGTTCCCCAAAAGAGGGGAAGAGAAGAAAAGAATATACTTGGCTCCTCTAACAGATATTATTCATAGCTCTTTTCCCTCATAGGATAACAGACTATTAGAGCTTCTATAAAATCCCTTTCAGTAATTTTATGGTGGGTCTGCATTTTGTGAGCCATGTTTTATAACTGAGAAAAGAAAAAAAAACACAACAACCAACAAGAGAATCATTTTACAATAATTCATTCCACTGATTTTATTAAATTTTCAATTCCAAACCTTTCCCTTCTCTTATAAAAATCAGACCATGTTTGAGATTCATCTGTTAAGTGTAATTATTAAAACAAAGTTTCATGCCTGCCACCTACTGGTGAAAAAAAAAGACAACTTATTTTAAAAGTTCACATTTCTTTCAGATTTTTCAGTGTTTAGGTTTAAATATTTTACATGAAAACATATTGAATGCTGTACAATAGAACATTCAGAATATCTTACATGTTTAAACTCAAATTATGGACCATATATTTCCTAGTTTTGTAAAAAAATAAAAATATGATTTTTCCTTTTTACAATTTAATACTTTTCCTGGTCACTTACTACAAGAAGTGACACAGATGGATTACAGCACCCCAATTTAAATTTTGTTTTTATAGACATGGATGCTAGTCCAACTGATGATGAAATTAATGGTTACTGCAGGATCAACCAGTCAAATAAAATAAAGTATATATGGAGAAAATCATCAGTGATGTCTTTAACTCTGTCTTCACAGACAAATAATTTGTGAGAACAAAAGGACAATTCCATTAATAGACAAAGTACACAATGGCAAAAGTAACCAGAATTTTTCAAGGTGGTATATTGCTTGAGAGGGAACATTTATATACTCACCTTTTGCATATAGGAAGCACCTAGTCATCTGTAATTAATGAAACATACCTGGCTTAAAATGTGGTAAAGAATGAACTCCAGGCCATGTGTCCTCATTTGGCGTTCCAAGAACCTAGTGGAGAGCAGGAAATTGTGGAAACAGCCTTATTATTTCCAAAGCACTCAAAATTCTCAAGTGTAGAAAAATAGTACACTACATATTATGAAACTCTGGTATTTTTTTTTCCATTATCGTGTGCCAGAGATTTTATTTCAGTAAAAACAAACCCGGCTAAAGAGCCACCCAAGATGAATCTCTGTGTTATAACAAATACAGCTGAATGTGGTAAGACAAGTTAAATCTGCTATATTTTATCAAGTCCAAACTTAATAAGTAGGCTAAGGAATCAAACAATGAGCTGTCATCTTCATGCTGCTGAATGAAGTTTGTATGTGTCCCTCATGATTCTTTCATGAGCTTTTGTCTTTCACTCCAGTATCACATGTCTCATCATTTAACAGTTCCAATAATTCTTCCATTTCTACCCCACATCCTCTGTCTGAGCATCATAATGTTTCAAAGAGGCAGGGTCGACAGCTTAGAATGCTCAAATTCTCTCATTACAGTTAAAATCTGTAATTATGTGATTTACAGTTTCCTTTTGCCAAAATACTGTTCTTTCGACATGTTTTCCTTTTTCTATCCATATGTCTACCTTCTTTCTCCACCTATTTTTCTATCACTACAATGTTTGATCTGGGGAAAGGAATTAATGGGCAATTCCAGCTCACATGTAACTGGGCGCATTCCATTGGAATATTCTGTTCCATGATCTATGGCTCTTACACTCAATGATCATGGCAAATTACTGACTGACAACAGAGTTTCAGGGTTAAGAACCTAGAAAGGGGAGATTCAGGGTTAAGAGGCCAGGCTCTGAAGACACCTTGAGTTCAAATCCTTGCTCCCCTATTTACCAGCCATGTAAGCTTGGGCCGAGAAACAACCCCACTGAGCTCCAATTTCCTCATCTGTAAACTGGAGGGTGTTAACAGCATCTACCTCAATTGTGTGGAGAACGCTGCCTGGCACATAGCACTATGTCAGTATTAGATATTACTCAAAGAACCCACAGAAAACTGGGTCTGTTCAGATCAGGGAGGCTCCACCATATGGGAAAATTTAGACTGCCCACTTTTTCCACAGGGACGCTATGTTCGAGGGAGTGCCAGATATGTCATTCCAACTATATTGGATAAATGGATAGACAAACAGGTTAGAAAGGGCAAGAGATAAAGCTGGAAATCAGCAGAAGAGAAGAAGGACCACTGGATATTATGAGAGGTGTAAACCAAAAATAAAATTATAAGCCCTTCAACCATCTGAATGGACCCCTCCTCTCAGCCAAAGGCATTCTCAAGTTAACCTGAAAAACCAGTTCAGGCCATGATGGGGAAGGGGAGCTGGACATGCCTCATTATACCCACCTCCTTTTTGGAATTCAGGCACAGCTGACCAGCAGAAACATCAACACAGGCCTTAAGACTGATAGGACAGACTTTGTAAGTCTGTAAATGTAAGAAACATTTACATTCTATTGTCTCTGAAGCCTGCTACCTGGAGGCTTCATCTGCATGATAAAGCCTTGGTCTCTACCCTTTTGGTAACCCCTTTGGGTAACCCAGACATTCCTTTCTATTGATTCCAGGTCTTTAGGTAATAACTCTTTCAAGCAATTGCCAATCAGAAAATCCTTGAATCCACCTATGACCTAGAAGCTCCCACGTCCAGTTGTCCTGCCTTTCTGGACTGAACCAATACACATCTTACATGTATTGATTGATGTCATATGTCTCACTAAAATGCATAAAACCCAGCTGCAGCCTGACAACCTTGGGCACATGTTCTCAAGATCTCCTGAGGGCTGTGTCATGGGCCATTGGTCACTCATATTTGGCTCAGAATAAATCTCTTCAAATATTTTACAGAGTTTACTCTTTGTCAACAGAGGAAATGAAGCATATTCACTTTATCCGAGGATTTGTAGGCACTACTAGGCAATAAGGTAACACAGGGCTCAAATTGTTCATGCATTTATTTACTAGTGGGTGACATGGCAGTGATGTCAAAGAGTGGCACATATACAGTAAGTGCCAAACTCCCTGCTTCCTACTCTGGTGAATCAGGATTAAATACATGTATTTATGTTCCTGGCTGAAACATGAATCCAGCATCAACAAATGAGAAAATAAAAATTCTTTTAAGACTCATACTTGGTTACTTTTTCCAGCACTAATTAATACTAACATCAATAGATAGATCTACACAAACTAGGTCACATTATTGATGGGCTGGATAATGAGGGGGAAAGAGGCAGGCAAGAGGGCTGGAAGAGTTGTAACATGAGAAAAGAGACAAAAGCATTGTCTCTGACATAAACGATTATGATAACAGTGTCTGCAAAAGGCATTTCTCCCTTTCTTTTCAATAATTCCAACCATTATTTCAAGAGGAGACAAACAAGTTTGCAGGCAGCACATACAGCTAATCTGGAAACGCTCCACTTTGTTCTCACTAAAATTTGCATCAAAGACAAAGGAGTTCAACAGTACTAAACTTTAGCAACAAAAGGGAGAAAATGTCAGCTCAAAAGCACAATTTGAACACAGCCAATCAGACCTGCATTTGAACACTGCAAAAACAGACCCTATGGAAGTTTTATAAACAATGAAAAGTCCAGCCAGAATCTGAGCCCTGTTCTCTTGCTCCTAATAAAGTACAATTGTTTTCCTGGCTGCCTCTGTTTCTACAATGCTTGCGTTAGCAAAACTTTTTTGTAGGCATTATCCTCATCCATATCCAGTGTTCTGTTTCAAAGTGATTATGAAATATTATGGTTATATCATAAAAATTACCAGGAAAGAAACAAATACATTAGACTTTTCTTTTTCAATTATAGGCTTAACTGTTGAGATTCCAGACCTCAAACTGTCCTGCTTACAACCCTGAACCATTTACACAGAAAAGGCAAAGTGGGCAGAAAGTGGGCAAAGGAAAAGAATAATTAAAAATTAATTTTGCTTCCTGTAAAAGCCATTTTGGAAAAAATTGTTTGGGTTTAATGTATGATTAGCAATGACTGTCTATCTGTGCACTAAGGAGGGTATGTGTGGTCTCTGATGCCAGATTTTCGTTTCTATTAATTCGCTAACAAGTTCCATTAACAAGACACATTTAAGTTAGAAAAAAATATTTTCTAAAAGTCAAAAATTATCTTTTGCAAATGAAACAGAAAGAAAAAGAAAATTGCACCTGAGGTGCCACCAACACTTAAAATGTGGTCCCCAGCTCTGTAAATAAGCAGGTTCATGACACTTGAAGCCCTTTTCCATCTATGATATACTGAAAAGTCTTCTACACATCCATTTAAGCAGATTTACCCTAAACTTGTGTCTGTGGCTTGTCCATCTCCTTTTTCTTTTATTGGTTCAGCTCTTTATTTGGCTAACACTTATTGTACTCCTCACAGAAGATGTAAGGACTTGGACTCTGCCTTGAGGTGCTCCTGGTCTAGTGATGCAGATGAACAGGGGTGGTGATGAATGGCCTTCAACACAGCAAAGCTGATGGCATGGGAGAGTGAGGTCAGAGCCTAAAGAAGGGAGGCTTGAGTCTCCCTGGGGGCAGGGAGAAAGGCTACCGGGAGAGGGTGGTTTAGTGGGAGAGAGAACACTGAGTCATGGTTTGCCAAGTAAAGAAAGGGTGGGAGTGACAGTAAAGTATACGGTTATAAGGAGAGGCTTATATCAGAACACTTTCAGCTCTCCAAATTAACACGATGCTCAGCCCCCGTGTCTTCTCATAGTGGATTCCTCTTCCCTAAGGCCCTGCCCTAATTTTGCCAGCTGAACTCCTACCTCTACTTGTAGCTTCAGCTCAAGGGTCACTTTTTCCTGAAAGACCTTCTGGACTCTCTGGTCCAAGTTATATGCTGCCTCTTTGTGATGTCTGAGTGCTTTATGCAAACTTCTATTTAGAACCTAACCACTACCTGGTAATTGCTAGATTACTCACCTGTCTCCGCATTGTGGTCCTCAGAGTGGAGACGATGACATTGATCTCTGGATACTTAGTGCACCATGTGCCCAGCACCAGATATGCACCCAGTAAATGTTGACTGACTGAATGAATGAATGGTGTGTCTGGATAACACTGTGGCTAGACTGCAGGTTGGGCTACAGGATGGGAAGCAGGGGCCAGACGCTGAATTCAAGGAGACTGCATTTTATCTCTGTTTACGGTTTTCACAAATTGTAGGTCACATGACTGGTTGGGGGATTGTAAGTAAAATTCATCAAGGGAGTTGACATCGGCACTTTTCAAAAGATGGAATTCAAGAGAAGGTATCAGAGGGCAACATAAATGTAAAGATACATATTGTTTTATGAAACTGTTGTTCAAGTTACATCTTTGTGTGTGTGCATAGTGAGTCATGATGTAAAATGTATATTCTGCTGTTTAAAATCCACTTATACAGGGAAGTTATTAGCTGAAATCAAGAATGCCAGAGATAATGCAAGTTTGGGGGCTGAGGGCAATGAGTTTCGTTCTGGATCTATTAAATGTTAGAAATGCCTGCAGGTCAAGATTGGGCAGCTGGAAATACAGGTCTGAATCTTGGGGGAGGAATTTCAGAGGGAGAGAAACATTTGGAACTCTTCAGCACACATATGGTAACAAATAGCAAATGCCAAAATGCTAGCTACAAAATGGTCTCACGTCCCTCTGTTCAGAAATATACAGTTGCCAGAAGTCTTTTCTGTGATTTCTTAGACTATTTAACATCTGTTAAAAAAAAAAAAAAAAAAAAAAGGACAAGTTCATCTTATCAGTGGAGGTCTACACCCCTGACCCTGAGGAACTAAGAGGCAATGATGGCCCCATACTCACTCCTCCAGGTATGCCTCTGCCCTGGCAGGTGTGGCCCAGGTTCTGCCCGTTATGTCAGCCTCTGTTGGGCAGAGAAGATACTGAGAAAAAGAGGGCCTCGCTGTGAAAAGATCTACTCCAAATAACAGAAGAAAAGCAAATTCTAAACTTCTAGAGCTCAGAGTAACTCTGACAAACTAGTGTTTGTCAGAAATATTTACTTATCTTTCTAAACTATCACTAGTTCCACTTCCAATTCTCTCACTTTCTAGTCTTTGCTTTTGCAGAGGCCTCAGAGCTGCTAAACAGGAGTCCATGGGCTTTTCCCTGAACAACTGTGATTTAAGTAGAACAAGACCTGCTAACGGTTCTTCCTGGGTCAAGGGGACCGAGAGGTCTCTAACAGAGACTGCAGCACAGAGGAATTCTGGCCTATGGGACACAAATAAAACCGGCTCACACAAGTGTGTCCTAATGAAGTGATATGGAAAGCACCAGATTCCCACTTCAAGGCTTTAAGTTTTAGAGGCAGGACTACAGTGGTGATGAGGATTTTAAACGGACTCAGCTGTGGATTCTAAGGGACTGGAGAACAACCTAATAACTGATGATTTTTAAGCTGCAACTCTGAAAGTCCACACATATAACATCTCTAAAATAATGATTGCTTCACAGCTGTACTACTTTCGGATCTGGAAGATTTTTTTTCTAGCTCCTTAGTGAGAAGTCCTAAAAGAAACCTGTGAAGTGGCTCAGCAGAACTCAGCTGCAATATTATACACCCTGCTCTGGAACAGATGGTATGAAGTTCCCAGAAGAGCCAGAGAGAGAAAGCAGAACCTCCTAATTCTGATCCTAACTGTGCACTCTCCACCTGGAAAAACGATGATCAGGTGGAAACACAGACAAGCCACCTGGAGCTGGCACTACCCCCGACAGCACAATGAATGTGCTGCAGACAGGGCAGGTGGAAGGCGAGGAGAAAGCTTTCAGGATCCAGTGGCCTCATGGGTGATGGTGAGAAGGAATTGTTTTATTTTTCAAGATAGGATTTCATTCTGTTGTCGAGGTCATAGTGGTATGACCGTGGCTCACTGCAGCCTCCATCTCCCAGGCTCAAGTGATCCTCCCATCTCAGCCTCTCGAGTAGCTGAGATGACAGGCACACTCCACCCTATTCTACTAATTTTTTTATTTTTTGTAGAGATGGGGTCCCACTGTGTTGCCCAGGCTTGTACTCCTGGGCTCAAGTGATCCACCTGCCTCAGCTTCCCAAAGTTCTAGGACTACAGGCGTAAGCCACCGCACCCGGCCAAGAAGGAAGTTTTTTAAGACGAGGATATCGTGATTGAAAAAGCAGAGGTTGAAAGGATGGAGTACATTAAGGGGAAGGGGAAAGATGTAAGTAAGAGGAGATTATAAGAGTGGCCAAGGACAGATGGAAATAACCAAAGAGAGCAAATTTCAGCATGGAAATCTTGAAAAATGCCAATTGCATACTTGAATCAAATATTCATTTTCTCTATGTAGATAACTTCTAGAGTAGGCAAAGGATATCCCTAAAAAACAAACAAACAAATAAACTAGTAACAGCAGTGGTCTCTGAAAAGGGGAATGGGTGGCTGGAAATCAGAGGTGGAAGGGGCCCACGCTTTTCACTGGCCATCCTTATGTATCTTTTTCATTTTATACTATATACATGTTGCTCAACTGTTATGTTTTCCCATCCATGTATTAAACAGAAATGTACTGAGTGATGTCAACATGACCACCCCTTTCCTGTGTGTAGAAGATAAAAGATTTTTTATAAAAGTGTCTGCCTTGGAGTTGCTCAGTCTGGAGAGAGAGAGAAAGAGACAAGCATGTGAAACAGAAAGTCAGCATGACAAGGCTGCTCAATGAGGGGTGTAATGAGTGCAGTGGGGGCCCAGGAAAAGAAGCGGAGGGACAGCTTGAAGAAAATTAAGCCTTAAAACTGAGACTTCAAAAGTGACTAGGGGCTTGTCAAACAAATGAGTAGGAGAAGGACACTCCAGACAGAAGAGAGTGTGTGTAAAGATACAGAGGTATGTATGTGTGTGTGCCAACTCTAAGTGATCTGGTATTGTCTTCTGGGAACACCCGTGTATTAGTCCATTTTCATGCTGCTAATAAATACATACCCAAGACTGGGAAGAAAAAGAGGTTTAATGGACTTACAGTTCCACATGGCTGGGGAGGCCTCACAATCATGGTGGAACGCCAGGAGGAGCAAGTCACATCTTATGTGGATGGTGGCCGGCAAAGAGAGAGCTTGTGCAAGCAAACTCCCATTTTTTAAACCATCAGATGTCATGAGACTCATTCACTATTATGAGAACAGCTCAGGAAAGACCCACCCCCATAATTAAATCACCTCCCACTGGGTGCCTCCCATGACACGTGGGAATTGTGGGAGTTACAATTCAAGATGAGATTTGGGTGTGGATACAGGGCCTTTACACACGTATTTCCAAAGCCTGGACATCTGTGCCCATTCCACTTGATTAGTTCCTGATTCATTTTTCATCTCTGAGTTGAAACATCCTTTTCTCAGGACAAGCCCCTGCATATTGGGGCAGAATCACCATAATATACCATTATAGCACTGTAGGCTTCTTGGTAAAAATTGTCACAGTTGAAACTTTACATTTATTTCTGTGAAAATTTGATAAATGTCTATTTCTTTCATTGTACTCTAAGTGTAATAAGAGATCATGTCTTTTTTAAAATTTTTGTTTACTTTATATTCCTTTTGTTTATCAAAGCACATAAAGTAGGCACTCGTTAAATATTTGTTTAATTAACTATATAGACCTGAAGGATCCTTGTAAATGACAAATTATCATGACTTCATTAAATAAAAGTCATGTTAAACTAACCTTTTTAAAAACTAGAAGAGAGTCGTCTTCAGCTTCAAGATTTGTGCTTTTCCTCCTACCTTACTCTGCCTTCCTGGAGCAGAACGGTAATGCAAATTAAAATTCTTCTAGAAGCAGTCAGGCAGGTGACTGAGGGAGAGGGCTGGGGAGAAAGAAGGCAGGACTGAATGTGACAAGGCACTGTCCACAGAGAGCAGCGACTGCTCAGCTTCCGCCGGAGGCTGCCATGTACAGTGCAGGCCCCAGTATTGCTGTAGCTTCCATTTCACTAAGGGAACTGGATGATACCTGGATTTCCTGTGAAAGTACCTTAATCCTATGACCTAATTCAAATTTCTACGAAAAATTACTTAATTCAAATTTAAAACAAAAACTAAATGAGATGGGTCAAATAAAACTTGTCAACATCCTGAATTCAGAGAAGAGCGTCTGGGCAGTAACCTTCGCTCCTCCAGCATATGTCGATTTTAGCCAGGCATCAAGAAAATAAGCTATCCTTTATTGATATCATGTGTGCAATATCAGGTTTATAACCAGTTTACTGACAAACTGGTTGTTCAAGGTTGCACAGCTAGAAAGTTGGGGAGCCGGAGTCCTATATCAGGTTGGTGTAGCTAGAGAGACCATGCTTTGAAGAGCTGTACTATCTGCTTCCAGGAGAAGCTGGCTGAGCAATGTGGCTCAGATGTTGTTAAACAATTCACATCCACATGACCAGACCCTAGAAGGGGGTTTTGAGTATCAGAACAAGGTTTTCTTCATTCTCTCTCTCTCTCACATTCAACACACACGTGTGTGTGCACACACACATGCACATACATATGTTTATGTCTATAGGACATGTGATGTAGATGTACATGTATATTCTGTATAATGTTAGGTATCATCCTCTTCAGGATTTTTATCAGCTACTTGAAGGAAGACAGAGGGATGTCTTACATTTTTCAGATGACATGAAATAGAAGGGATGTGTAGTATTCTGATGGCTGAACCAGGATTCAAAAATATTTAATCAGGCATGAACAACTGGCTGAACCTAACACCAGGAAAATGTGATAGCTATAAACATAAAGTCCAATACTTAGATTCTATTAATTGATTGTTCAAGATGGGAACAGCTGGCATGCAGCAAGCTGCATTAAAAAAAGACTTGTGGTTTTTAGCTGAATAAAAACTTCTATAAGACCACCTACTAGAAGTCAAAAGAGATTAGGAGAGATGACTCTAAGCTCGCCCCTGTGATTCCCACCTCCTGGTGTTCACAACCTTCTCCTTAAGTGTGGGTGGGAGCAGCAACTTCTAACCAACGGAATATGGCAAAAGTGATGAGATGTCACTTCTGAGATTACGACTGGCCCTTGAACAATGAGGGGTTGGGGCACCAACCCCATGCACAGTCAAAAATTCCCATATAACTCTTGGCTCTCCCAAAACTTAACTACTAATAGCCTACTGTTGAACAGAAGTCTTACCAACTATATATATGTTATATTTATTATATACTATATCCTTACAATAAAGTAAGCTAGAAAAAAGAATATTAGGAAAATCAAGAGGAAGAAAAATATAGTTACTATTTATTAAGTGGAAGTGAAACATCATAAAGGTCTTCATCTTTATCTTCATGTTGAGTAGGCTGAGGAGGAGGAAGAGGGCTTGGTCCTGCTATCTCAAGGGTGGCAGATGTGGAAGACACGGAGGTGACAGAAGGGGAGGCAGGAGAGACAGGCACATTTGTTATTACTTTTATTGAAAAAAATCCACGTTTAAGTGGACGTGAATTCCAAAGCTGTGTTGTTCACAGGTCAACTGTATATTGTGTACAATGATAACAGCCATTGTGCTAGAGGACTTGCTCCCTTGCTGGCTTTGAGGAAGCGAGCAGCCATGTTGGGAAGGCCTGAAGGCAAGGAACTGGGGGTGGCTTCAGCCAACAGCCAGCAAGAACCTGAGTCCTTAGTTCCACAGCCTGCAAGAAACTGAGTGTTGCCAAGAACCACATGAGCTCTAGCTGACCCTCACATCAGACTGCTGCCCCAGCTGATACCTTGATTACAGCCTTTTAAGACCATGAAGCAGAGGGCCTAGCTAAGTCCAGGAATCCCAACCCACCGAAACTGAGAGATGATAAATGTGCCTTAGTCACTACATTTTTGTTAATGTTGTTATGCAGCAATAAACAATTAATACAGATGTAATCATTTAATCATATGATATACTAGTCAGAACACATCTGGATTGCTGTGCCAGTACCAGATGCTACATGTGACAAGGGACAAAAATAAATAGTCTTCTGTGGAGTGTATTCAGAAAGGTTGGGGGTGGGGTGTGCCCCATGTCCCATTGGGCTGACTGGAAATGCTGTTGAGAAAAAAGTGGTTTGGGATATCACTTTGAATAGATTAAGTGCTACATTGTGAATGGGAGACTGACTTATGCAGAGCCACATGACAACAAAGACCAATGGGGTAAAGATATTAACCTACAGCAAAGAAGGGCACTGTGTAAATGGAATCAGCACTTTTATGAGGTTTAGGCAGAATTAAGGTTGCATTTTGCATTCGTTTTGCATTCAGACAAAATAAGAATCAAATTCTGCTTCCATAGACACAGTGCACTAGTTTAATCCTGAGGTAATATACAACGGAGTTTGGGTGACAAGATGAGGTCACACAGATGCCCATATATTTACTTTTGGTTTTATGTGGCTGCAATTACAGCTTAGAGGGTAGACAGGGAGAAGTGGGTTGATAAGGAAGGGTATAATTATATGAAGGAGGGCAGAGAAGTTAGTCATGAAAGCTTTCCTTCCCCACTTTCTATAGTGTCGATGCTAATTGTTTTGCAGGGAACCAGCACAATCACATGGCTAACAGAATATTTTGCTGGTAGCAGGATAAGCTATCAATGTGTGTGTGTGTGTGTGTGTGTGTGTGTATACAGGTGTGAGTTTATCTATTTACATATATATAGTTCCTTTCTTCCATCATTCCCTAGGCCTTACCTAAACTACCACTATGTAAGAGATTAGAGTATTCTGAATGTTCGTTTTTGGCAGTGACATACAGGCTTGATGTGGGATTAGAAAATCTTCCTTAAAATACTATGATTCTGGGTTGTGTTTTGCGGAGCAGCAGAATCCGTAATGAGGTTCTGTAGAGCAGTGAGCTCTACCTGGTAAAGACAGCAGGGGGAGCCACCGGACTGAGAAAATGAAAAGCTGACAGGGCTTCAGAAAGCAGCTTCAATATTTAATCAGCTGTTTGGCTGCAGGTGATGGATTGAAGGAGAGGGTGTTTCCAAAATATTATGTAGAGTTTTCAACATTGCAAAGGTTTATATAGGAAGCAACACACACACACAAAAACAGCTCTTAGGGGTTGTTTAAAAATGAGTTCAATTCACCTGCTAGAAGATTACTGTCTCATTTAGCGGTGCTTGGCTGGACACAGGAATCATCTAAGGAATATTTTAAAATACTGATTAAAAAAAAAGAAAAAGAAGAAAGTGCGAATGACTGGGACCTATCCCCTAAATTCTTATTTAACTGGTCCAAGGTGTAGCAAGATATGCAGAATTTTCCAAACCTCCTCAGTGATTCTAACATCAGCCGAGTTGGGACCACTGACTGGCCCGATTTAACTAGACAAACTCTCAGAGGCTGCAGCACTTAGTTATACAGTTCAGAGATTTTTTTTTAAAGTTTTCAGCCTGTATACAGAAGGTCACAAAAGATTTGTGGATGAATGAATACAACAAGCTGCTAAAGAAATTCGAGGATAACAAATAAATAAATTTAAAATTATTCCAGAAAATGCTCTTAGTGCCTGGAAAATTCTGCAGTGAAAGTAGCACATTTCAAATGTTTTTCCCCAACTAAATTTTCATGCTTTTCCCTCTCCCTGTTCTCCTACTGTTTTTATATTCCCTGTCTCCCTAAACCCTGATTCCCTTATGGATTTCACTCTCATCTCAACGACTTTTCTCTCTTTTCAGACTGAGTGATGTTATTGTGACACAGCTTCAGACTCAGTCCCTAACTGTGCACTGTGGGACCCACAGTAGTGGAAACATACGTGCATGTGCAGCGGCCAGAGGGTGGAAGCTGCAGAGGCTGGAGGGAGGTGATGTTGCCAAGCAAATGCAGCAGAACCAGCCTCACTGCCTGAAACTGTGCCTCAAAATAGGGAAAAACAGGGAGAAACCTGTAAGCAGGAGCACTAGATGCTACAGCCCTGCTGCTCAAAGTGTGGTCCATGAACTAGCAGCATCACCACCACCTGCAGAAGCTCAGGTCCCACTCCCTGCTGAATCAGAATCTACAGCTCATGAAGAACGCCAGGTGGTTTACAAGCATACTGAAGTTTGAGAAGTACTGCTTTAAAAGATGCATTCTAATTGGACTTTTCGACCTAAAAGGCACGAATAGAGGAGAGGAAGTTATGGTCACAAGTCCACCTTCATCTGGAGTGCCTATGTAAGATTATTCTTTAAAATAGCATTTGTAAAGGAAGGGTTGAGGGCAATTTCAAGTTCTGTGGTATCAGGAGCTACCACTGATGATAATGACTGCATGGAGAACTGGCTTGGCACTCTGCAAGTCACAGCTCACCCCTAGGTACCTGCTCTTCTACCTCGAATAGCCTTATAGAATAGGTAGCTCCAAGAGGTTTTGAATCATTTCTGGAAGCTGGCAGGACATAATAATAAAAATGCTCAATTCATCCACTGATGCTTTTACTTCAGCTGCAAACTTAAGGCCAATGAAAATCCTCACACTTGTGTCAAAACGATACATAAGCATGCCCAAATTGCTCACCATCTTGTTTTTCTGTAATGTGTGCTGATTGTCAACTTTTACCCTGAAAAATGTAGTGCTTTAAATATTTAATTTAAATATTCATTTCAGTTACATCAAAATTAAATGTGACAAAGTTATTGAATTGATTCAGAACACTTCAAAAGCTTGACATCCTCAATTGTGTTTTAGAAAATTATATTATCTTCAAAAACATGTTAATATGAATGTATTTATTTCCTGTGACTGCTGTAACAACACAAACTTGGTGGCTCAAAACAAGAAATGTACTCTCTCACAGTTCTGGAGCCTGAAGCCAAAATTGTTTCCAATGCGCTGAAACTAAGATGTTAGTAGGGCCTTGTCCCCCCTGGAGGGTTTAGGGGAGAAGCAGTTTCTTGCCTCTTCCAGCTTCTGGTGGGTGCTGGCATTACTTGGCTTGTGGATGCATCACTCCAATTTCTGCCTCCCTCTTCACACTGCTTTCTCTTCTGTGTCAAATCTCCTTCTGCCTCTCTTTTATAAGAACATCAATGACTGAACTTATGGCTTATCTGGATACTCAATGATAATTACCCCATTTCACGATCCTCAACTTAATCCCACCTGCAAAGACCCATTTTTCCAAATAAGGTCGGATTATAGGTTCCAGGTATAAGGACTTAATATCTTTGGGTATCCATTATTTAACCTACTACAGAGTAAAATTACCATTTACAAGATATTATTTGTAAATGATACTCAACAGGGATAGTTTATACATATAAGGTATATGAAGTAAACAGAAAAATCTGGGGAAACATGTCTACTTGCAGGAATAACAACTTCTCATAAGCTGGTCTACTATTTGCAATTTTACACCTATTATTTTATGAGTCTGCATCAACCCAATGAAATAGGACATAATAATGAAAGCTAAGAGGGGACCCTGCCTAGGTGCCCTGGAAGAGAAGAACAGAAGCAGGATGCAACCTGGATGTATGACCCTTTATGAGGTGCCCTTCCCCCTGCTGTCTGGTAAAACACTACTAATAGGACTGTTAATTCATCTCGGTTGACTCACAAAGAGAGGCTTATGTATACAAGACCAGCAAAGACTGACAGACTGAAGGTCAGTGCTCAACTGGGTGACCTCACTAGCTAAATGACTCCTTTTCCCCCAGCAGGTGCTGCTAAGCTTCTGCTGACCTACTGGACATACTTAGTTTGGTTTCAAAGTCAAGGAGCAACATTCCCATATGGATATTTCCTATGAAAAACAAGTTTGTGATTTATTCTTATTTCAACCTGGAAAATAAAACAGTGTTTATCCTTAAACTAAGGAGAAAAGAATGCATTTGTTATTTTTTTCTTGCTTTGGATCTGATGCAGGGAATTTTATTTTAATTAACTTAATAAGCACCCATGAACTCACTACATCATTTAACAACAATCCACATCTAATCGTCTGGCTAAGGCCCCATGCAACCTCCTGACCTCCTCCAAGTGAAGTAAGCTCCATCCTGAATCATGTTCATTATTCTCTATGTTTCTTTTTTATATAACTTTGTTGTCCTTATAACGATTATAAAATAATTTTAATTATTTTAAATTTTACATACAGGATATAATGCTGTATCTAATATTTTGGGATTTTTTTTTCACTTAACATTACATTGCTAAGATTCATCCAAACTCCTGTATGACTGTTATCGAAAGGGAATATTATTCATCTGCTTGCCTATTGATGAGCATTTGCATTGTTTATGGGTTTCTGCTCATGATACAGAAAGGAAAATCACATCATGCAAAAATAGCAAGTAAAGCCTAGCAGCAATCATCTTATTGTCCCTTTACCACTATAAAATTCCACAGTGCAAAAACAAAATATTGGCACCTAAAATGGAGTTGTGTTCCAACAGATTCAGAGCTGTTTGAGACTCACAATATATTTCCCCAAAGAAACAATTCTCTACATGGTTGTTAGTCCACTGGCTGGTGCACAGAAGGCTGCTTAATTCATAATAAACCAAAAGGACGACAGAGCCAAACCATTCTGGTACAACAGCATTCCTGATGAAAATGCATCCACCAGGGAAATCACAGCACTCCTATAGAAGCAGACCAGGGAGCAGGACAAGGCTCCTGTTTTCTTTTCCCAAAGTCTCACCTAGCCTCAGCCAGAGGCAGCAACTCCAGCCAAGGGAAGGAACAGGCTGGCCTGAGGCTTCTAAGCCCAGGGAGATACTGGGAGGGAGACTCTGAGGCCAAGAACTGAAAGGCAAATGTGACTTAGGAGAAGTGACAAGAACTTTAGTGGAAGGAGTGAGGGGTGGTCAAAAAGTGAATAGTTTCCTCTACATTTTTAGCACTGGTCAGTGAGGATCAACAGCAAGGTGGGGTCAGGAGGCAGCTGCAGGGTGCCTCTACCAGGTGACAGCCTTGCATTTTCTTTCTCTTCTTCACAGTCTTACCTCCTCTTTCACAGGGGCACCTACCTGCACTTAGGATGGGACATTTGAGAGGCAGAATATGGGGCTCTTGGAAGAGGTGGCAAATACTGAAAGGAGGTGCCACCTCCTCTGTGCTTTTGTGTCTGCAGTGGTTGGGAGGGAGAGCAGGATGGAGCCTCTGGGTGCTACGCCCACAGTAACTATTGCTCTCTAAGGACTGGTCCTATATTGAGAATATGCAGGTCAGAGCCTGTATACTGAAAGAAAATGCATACATTTACCTGTTCTAAAAAAAGATGCTGCTATTTTTAGGGCTTTGAATGAGGTATGCGGGAATGTGTGAGTTACAACTAAACCTCTGATAAATTTAATGTTAGGAAACTTATTTAAAAATTTGGGTCAAAATAGTTCTATAAAAATGTACTACATTTGCAATATTTTGTTATAGTTTTTGCAACTGTATATATAGCATTTAGATATATACAATCAAAATTTTAATATGTGTATACTATTACATACGTATCCATTTATTTTCAAAAGTTATTGAGAGCTTATTTTTGCCAAGGAAAAGCTAGGATACAAGTATGGAAAAATATAGGTCCTGATAAAGGGTGATCTTCATCATAATCTCTGGGGCCACAAGGCCCTACAAGCCTACTCCTGGTTAAGAACAGACTCCCCTGGAAATCCTAGCCAGAGCAATCAGGCAAGAGAAAGAAATAAAGGGCATTCAAATTAGAAAAGAGGAAGTCAAGCTACGTTTTTTTGTCAATGATATGGTCTTATACCTTGAAAACTCTAAAGACTTTTTGAAAAGATTCCTAGATTTGATAAATGAATTCAGTTACAAAATCAAAGTCTCAGGTTACAAAAATCAATGTACACAAATCAGTAGCACTGCTACACACCAATAATGACCAAACTGAAAATCAAATTAAGAACTCAGTCCCATTTATAATAGCTGCAGGAAACAGAAGGGGAAGGGGAGAGGGGAGAGGGGAAAGGAGAGTGGGGAGCGGAAGAGAGGAGAGGAGGAGAGGAGAGGAGAGGAGAGGAGAGGAGAGGAGAGGAGAGGGGAGGGGAGGGGAGGGGAGGGGAGAGGAGAGGAGAAGGAAGCACATTCAGGAACATACTTAACCAAGCAGATGAAAATTTTCTACAAGGAGAACTATAAAATACTGATTAAAAAGAAAAACAGAAATGACACAAACAAATGAAAACCATTCCACGCTCATGGACTGAAAGCATCGATATTGTGAAAATGACCACACTGCCCAAAGCAATCCATACAGACAATGCAATTCCTATCAAATGATCAATATCATTTTTCATAGAATTAGAAAAAATAATCCTACAATTCATATGAAACCAAAAAAGACTGGAAATAGTCAAACCAATCCTAAGAGAAAAAGGACCAAAGCTGGAGGCACCACATTATCTGACTTCAAATTATACAACAAGGTCATAGTAACCAAAAGTATAAAAGTGGAAAATTTAAAGCCATATTCAGAGGAACAAAACTGGACCCCTATATATCACCATATACAAAAGTCAATTCTAGATGGATTAAAGACTTGAATGTAAATGTAAGACCAGAAACCATAAAATTTCTCTAAGAAAGCTTAGGAAAAACTCTTCTGGACATTGGACTAGGCAAAGAATTTATGACTAAGACCCTAAAAGCAAATGTAACAAAAATAAAAATAAATAAATGAGACTTAATTAAACTAAAAATCTTCTGCATAGCAACAATAATAATATTAATAATCAATAGAATTAAAAAGACAACCTACAGAATGGGAGAAAATAGTCATAAACTATACATCCAACAAAGGACTAATATCCAGAATCTGTAAGAAACTCCAACAAGACAGCCAGCAAAAAAAAAAATAAAATAAAATAATCCCATTAAAAGTGGACAAACAACATGAATAGACATTTCTCAAAAGAAGATATGCAAATGGCCAACAAACATATGAAAAAATGCTCAACATAAGTAATCATCAGGGAAATGCAAATTAAAACCCAATGATATATACCACTTTATTCCAGTGAAAATGGCCATTTTAGAAAAGTCAAAAAATAGGTGTTGGCGTGAATGTGGTGAAAAGGGAACACTTATACACTGTTAGTGGGAATGCAAATTTGTAAAATCTCTATGGAATACAGTATAGAGATTTCTTAAAGAACTAAAAGTACATCTACCATTCGATCCAGTAATTCTACTAGTAGGTAGCTACCCAAAGGAAAATAAATCACGTAAAAAAGATACCTGCACTCCCACGTTTATTGTAGGACTATGCAATATGCAATGTATGGAAAAATACAGAATCAACCTAAGTGCTCATCAACAGATGAGCAGAAAAAGAAAATGTGGTGTATGTGTGTGTGTATGTGTGTGTGTTTGTGTGTGTGTCTGTCGTGGAAATCTGAGCCATACAAAGAATAAAATAATGTCTTGCAGCAACTTGGATGGAACTGGAGGCCATTATCGTAAGAGCAGAACTCAGGAACAGAATACCAAATACCACATGTTCTCATTTATAAGTGGGAGCTAAGCTATAGGTATGCAAAAGCATAAGAATGGTGTAATGGACACTGGAGACTCAGAAGCAGGGAGGATGAGAGGGGGGTGAGGGATAAAAAAAATCACCTATTGGATACACTGCACACTATTTGGGTGACAGGGGAGAGGGGAAAGGGGAGAAGGGAGCGGAGGGGCGGGAAGGAGAGGGAAGGGGAGGGGATGAGAGGAGAGGAGAGGAGAGGGGAGAGGAGGGAAATGGAGGCGAGGGGAAGGGAGGGGAGGGGAGGGGAGGGGAGGGGAGGGGAGGAGAGGGGAGGAGAGGGGAGGGGAGAGGAGAGGCCCAGATTTCACCACTAAAAGCCCAGACTTCACCACTATACAATTTATCCATGTAACCAAAGACCACTTGTACCCCCCTAAAGCTATTGAAAAACAACAGCAGCAACAAAAAAAGAATCAGCTCCCATTCCCCATGCAATGCTCTTTTGGCAACTGACATATAATAGTACAGACTTTCACCTACAAATGGGCTACTTATTCCTAAAAGCTTGTGGGTCAAGAATCAGTATTTGGAATCCCAATACTAAAACGTGGTATGCATAATCTAAAATTAGTAAATTACATAGAGTTGAAAATGAGGCATCTTCCAAGGAAGTATGGCTGCCAAGCAAGTCCCGAAACTTTGGGGCACTCCTAACAACACTGGCACACGACGAGAGTAGATGTCTGCAGTTCTCTGGATGGCACTGAGATATGGGGTCATTGTCAGTATTACAATCAGTTGGTTGCAACTCTCAGTTGCTGTTAGTTTTGGTTCAAATTGTAAACTGATGTTAATTTAGCTTCCTCAGCACCGGCTTAGATTGTTGTGAGCTACATGGTTAACTACATGTTATACTTTAATGTATTTCTACATCAGTAATATATTTGGCCCATTATTTTCCAGTATCTAGAAATTATGACAGTTACGCATTGTGAGTTATACATGAATCAGCTAAGAGACTAATGCTGAAGTAGATATACATCTAATTCTTCCCCACCCTTTAATCAGTTGTTTTTGAACACTGATACTGTTATCTCCACAGTTACGTAGGAAAGGGTAGCAGTAGGCAGGCTAAGAGATCTTTTGCCTAAGTGTACCAAGGAAACAAAGAGGGGAACACGTTCTAGAGGAGCTCCAGCGAGAAACATACGACGTTTTAATTTATCCAGCATCATGATAGTTTAGATAGAGAATTTATAATGGTCATAAGAGTTTGGGCAGGGAATTTATAATGGTCAGAGGAGTTAGGAGGAGGGGGCCTCACCGTATATGACTATGAAATATGATATAATGAACAATAAACCCTAAGTGGGAAGCACTGATTTACGCAGACATATATAAATGGTGTGTGAAACAGATTGCATAACTTGCCAAAGGTCACGCAGCTAATGGTGACTGGTGAGGGAGGGGAGAGAGGATGGTCTCTGGACTCTAGTGATCTTCCCACAAGATTATATTAGAAAATTAATTTAAACACATATGTTGACCTTTGATGGAGAATTTTACCCTCATACGAAGGACAGAATGAAGATCAAAGATACTCTAACACATCAGAGGTTGGCCTAACAGTGAGTATCTCTTCCTATTTTCCATCTTACTTCTATAAGACTATCCTGTCTTGTGATTACTTTAACAGTTGTTTTCACTCCAGATTATCAACACATTGCAAAACACTGCTAAGGTGGTTTATTGTTTTCAGTAAAGCATAAAGTTTCCCAAAAGTTAGGAATCTAGACAGTAGACACGGCATGGCCTCCTTACACAGCTGAAACTGTCAGCAGCTGCTCTTCCTCTCATCTCTCAAGAAGGCAGCTCTCCTCACTGTCTCTCCACTGTGCCTCTGTTCTGCTGACAGGTTACAGGGAGAAAGGACAGCCTTAGAAGACTGCCTGTCAACAAAAAGGAGCAAAGGGACGGCCCAACCAAGGTGCAAAGTCTTCTAATGATTATGTTCACTAAAAAAAAAACAGGTAACTTAGTCCTCTAAAAGATGTCACCTAGATTTTTAATTTTCAGCCACTTTTGTCTGGCTCTTCCTTGACAATAAAATAGGCTTACAGCACAACAGGTTGAGGAAAAGACATTGACAGTGAGTGGGCATTTTTGAAAGATAAAACATCAGGACTGGCAACAATGCAACTCCTGCCTGAGACCTGGTGACTCATTCTTTTAGAATATACAAAATTAAACTGAAAAAGGAAGAAAACCTTCACTGCTAGTCTTTTTTTCCCATACTGCTCTAGAGACAGGCACAAGCAGTGCACAGGCAGTTGCCTCAGATTCTTACTTTCAAAAGATCATCCTCAATAATGTAGCATTTTCAGGCTACACTGTAATGCCCAAACAGAGCCACTTGTGTCTTTCTTTCTCCTGCCAGCTTTGTCAAAAGGCAGCAACCATATGATCAAGGCCACCTATAGTACATTAAAGTACCACACTTGAGTCCAAGAACAATCAACATCATTTTCATCACTTTCTCATTCCATGAACCATGCTTACATTAATGTAATTTCATGAGATTTAGGTCATAAAACTCACTGTTCTTTACTAAATTACTCACTGAGTAGGCCTTAGACTACCTCCCGCTTGAATGGAATAGCTAGGTTTCCCCAAGATGCCTTTTATTATGTACATTTCTTTGGACAATCTTTGGACAATCCCTTGGCAGAAACCCTTCTCTACTTTAACAGGCTCATCTGTGGCTGATTTTAGAGTTAGGAGGTCAGAAGAACAAAGTGCCAGGTACAACTGCAGTATGGTGCAAAGCAATCCAGTTTTGTTATGGTGCATTCATAATATAAAACAGAATTTGATTCTTTTATTAATGTATGCCATGAAAAGCTCTGTTACTACATTAGAAACAAACACTTCAAAATTACACAGACCCTCCTACCTCTTACCAAGAAGGCCTCATTCATTTCAGTTGATGTCTCTGTCTCAAACAGTTGAGCAAACAAAACACCTAAAGACTTATATCCTCGATTCCTAAATTACTTCAAAATTATTCAACAGTATTTGCATTTGAGACCTGGCTGGATCACATTTAGAGTAAGGGAATCAATCACCAGCAGAAAACTATTAGTTGGGTATAAGGAGTGTTCATGGGAGTAGCTCTGAAGAGGGTAAATAAGCACATCACATACTAAAGACAACCTATCAAATAGACTTAGCTGAACTAATTAGCTATACTGCTCAGTGATTAAGAGAAGGTCTACGAGACCGAGGTTTGGGTCCAGGTCTGCCACTTACTTACCAGCCACATGATCATGGAAAAGCACTACGATAAGAGTGCGGCTGCCGAAATCAATCTATCTGCATTCAAGTCCCAACTTATTTATTTATTTTTGAGACAGAATCTCACTCTATCACCCAGGCTGGAGTGCAGTGGCACAATCTCGGCTCACTGCCACCTCTGCCTCCCAGGTTCAAGTGATTCTCCTGCCTCAGACTCCTGAGTAGCTGGGACTACAGGCGTGTGCCACAACACCCAGCTAAGTTTTGTATTTTGGTAGAGACAGGGTTTCTCTATGTTGGCCAGGCTGGTCTCGAAATCCTGGCCTCAATGATATGCCTGCCTTGGCCTTCCAAAGTGCTGGGATTACAGGCATAAGCCACTGTGCCCAGCATCCAACTTAAATATTTTGAACCCAGTAATTTAAACTCTTTTATTCTAGTTAGTTAATTTCCCTGTGCGTCGATTTCCTCTTTGATGAAACAGGGATAACAAAGAGTATCTACCTCACTCGATTCTTGGTAAGAAGATTAAATAAGGCAATGCATGAAAAGTACTAAAAATACCATTATAACATATAGTGGCACTCAGTAAATATTAGCTGACATCATTATCACCATCATAATCATCATCATCATCATCATCATCATCATCATCATCATTTTGGATGGGTTGCTTAGCTTCTTTAAGATACACTTTCCGGCTGGGTATGATGGCTCACGCCTATAATCCCAGCACTTTGGGAGGCCGAGGGGGGCAGATCACTTGAGGTCAGGAGTTCAAGACCAGCCTGGCCAACATGGTGAAACCCCGTCTCCACTAAAAATACAAAAATGTGCCAGACATGTTGGCGTGCATCCCAGGTACTTGAGAGGCTGAGGCAAGAGAACTGCTTGAACCCAGAAGGCGGAGGTTGCAGTGAGCCAAGATCGAGCCATTGCACTCTGCACTTCAGCCTGGGTGACAGGTTGAGACTCTGTCTCAAAAAAAACAAAAACAAAAACAAAAACAAAAAACCACTTTCCTTTTATGGAATATAGGATAATAATAACACCTGTTTCCCAACATTGTGAGAGTTCATGAAATAATGCATAAAAATGCTTAGTATAGTACTTTGTCCCCTAATGCCAACAATAGTAGTGGTAATAATTAAAATAATTTGTCTATCTATTCCCTATAATTGAATTCCTCAGAAATCTTTACATTTAGTGACTATTTAGCAACTCTGAGAACTCTAGTGACTGAGCCAAATGGTATGGATATTTAAAAATTCTTTGTAATCTATTCTGTAGAATCATTATATCAACTTATAATCCCATTAGGAGTATTGAGAAGTACTTATTTCATCTTGCCAACAGTAGAAATTGTCACTTTGAAAAATCTTCCCTGAGTGATAATATATCATAGAAGACATGAAAATCAAGAACACCACCACCCCATCACCAACAAAAACCAAACTTAGGGTTTATGGTACTAGGATACAGAAAACAGATTTACAGAGTAGCAGGAACAGTAATGCATTTATTATGAAAAACAGGAAATGGTGTACTGATTAATGGACAAGTCTTGACACGAACATCATGTTCCGCTGTGGAATAAGATAGTACTGTAATATAAAAAATATATCATCGTGGTGGACGTTCTCAGTAGCATGAGGAAATCAAGAAATACCAAGTTTCACATGCTCCCAACAAAAAAATAGTTGTTAGTACTTTCAAAGGATTCAGTTGTTTCATTAGATGAAAAAAAAATGTATACTTCAAAGGCTTGAAATATTGAAGCCCAAAGAGTTTTTTCTTCTAGCCATACGGCATCAGTCTTTAAAGAGACCATAGTGAGAAGCTCCAGAGGCTGAGAGAGTAAGTTAAAAGGACATAGCTTCCTAGTGGGCAGGAAATAATTCTTCTTATATGCAGCATATCAGCTCGGAAAGAGCTAATGAGCTTTTAAACAATACAATGGAAACAAACTAAAGCAGATTCATTCTGGTCATTTTCTTGTCATCTTGAACACAAATAAAAAAAAAAGCTGCTAATAAAAATGTAATACACAGCTGCATGTATTATAAGTATATGCCCATAACTGCATTTACATGAAATTCAGTGCAATCTCTGGAGATCTCCTATAGCCTTAACAATGGTAACGATCCCTTCCTTACACCTTATACAAAAATTAATTCAAGATGGATTAAAGACTTAAATGTTAGACCTAAAACCATTAAAATCCTACAAGAAAACCTAGGCAATACCATTCAGGACATAGGCATGGGCAAGGACTTCATGTCTAAAACACCAAAAGCAATGGCAACGAAAGCCAAAATTGACAAATGGGATCTAATTAAACTAAAGAGCTTCTGCACAGCAAAAGAAACTACCATCAGAGTAAACAGGCAACCTACTCATCTGACAAAGGGCTAATATCCAGAATCTACAATGAACTCAAACAGATTTACAAGAAAAAACCAAACAACCCCATCAAAAAGTGGGCGAAGGACATGAACAGACACTTCTCAAAAGAAGACATTTATGCAGCCAAAAAACACATGAAGAAATGCTCATCATCACTGGCCATCAGAGAAATGCAAATCAAAACCACAGTGAGACACCATCTCACACCAGTTAGAATGGCCATCATTAAAAAATCAGGAAACAACAGGTGCTGGAGAGGATGTGGAGAAATAGGAACACTTTTACACTGTTGGTGGGACTGTAAACTAGTTCAACCATTGTGGAAGTCAGTGTGGCGATTCCTCAGGGATCTAGAACTAGAAATACCATTTGACCCAGCCATCCCATTACTGGGTATATACCCAAAGGACTATAAATCATGCTGCTATAAAGAAACATGCACACGTATGTTTACTGCGGCACTATTCACAATAGCAAAGAGTTGGAACCAACCCAAATGTCCAACAACGATAGACTGGATTAAGAAAATGTGGCACATATACACCATGGAATACTATGCAGCCATAAAAAATGATGAGTTCATGTCCTTTGTAGGGACATGGATGAAACTGGAAAACATCATTCTCAGTAAACTATCGCAGGGACAAAAAACCAAACACTGCATGTTCTCACTCATAGGTGGGAATTGAACAATGAGAACTCATGGACACAGGAAGGGGAACATCACACTCCGGGGACTGTTGTGGGGTTGGGGAGAGGGGAGGGACAGCATTAGGAGACATACCTAATGCTAAATGACGAGTTAATGGGTACAGGAAATCAACATGGCACGTGGATACATATGTAACAAACCTGCACATTGTGCACATGTACCCTAAAACCTAAAATATAATAATAAAAAAAAACTCAACCATAAAAAAAAAAGGGAGAAATTTTGCTGGAGTAATGGCATAAGATAAATATTTTTTACTATTACTCTTTGGTACTGTACTGTTTGGATTTATTAAAATCATGCACATTTCATTTACTTAAAAAATGCATGAGAAATAAGCAAGTAAATAAATACGTAAAATATACTGAAGATATTTGACAATTTTTGTAGGCATTTTTGGAGGAGAAGAATGCCACTAGCATTTAGTTGATAGAAACCAGAGCTGCTGTTAAATATCCTACAATGCACAGGACCAGCTCAAAAGGTCAATAGTGAGAAACTATTGTCAGTAGTTGAGAAACCCTACTCTAAATGATGAGCCTTTACGAAGAGAACATAAAGACACAGAGTATGAATTATACAACTACTGAAGCTGCCTCTTGGCTCCTCACTACCCCAGACAGAATATATCACCCAAAGAGACAGGGAATGGAAGTGATTCTACACACAGTCCCTCAGCCTCTGGCAGTTTCCTGCCTGGTGGGGGAGGAATAGCTTTCATCAGCAGCTCTCAGCACAGGTAGCCGTAATAGCAAGACTGGACCCATCCTGTTTCCTCAGCCATCTTTGAGAGATGACTGTCAGGCCCCCTCTTTGTGGGCTTCTGTGGGTCTAAGAGGGCATTTAGGGGCTGAACTGTCCCAGTTATTCATGTTTAAAAACATTTGGTTAAAATCTACTTACACTTTCATACACTAAACATAGCACTGGCACCTATATTCAAACTGTTGTATTACAATCCAATGGCATCATTCAACAGTATATTTAAGAGTCACAGGCTTCAATTAATTTAGAAAAGAGTATGCTGACCAATGAAAGTTTCTTACAAAGAAATATTTACTTGGAGGAATTCAGGCACCCAAAGGGATCCCTTGACAAGGTGTTCCACAAAATTTCAAATCAGGAAGAACTTATGGAGGGTCCACTGATGGCAAACTAAAAGAGGAATGAATCTTGCTTCTTTGTAATGCAAAATCTATTTAGGTTAATTTCAACATGTCTCTATATTATGCTTTTTCTATCTCTCTAGTCAGTAGATTTCTTATACTTGTTCATTTTTGTATCACAGTGTGTGGCAACAAAACCATAACGTTTGAGCTGGAAGGGATCTTAAAAATCATCTCACAATATCCTCACATTTTGTAGATAATAAAAACAGCTATCACATATAGAAATTTCTATGTACCAGGCATTGTCCTAAGCGCTTTACTTCTAACTAATAATTCTTTAATCCTCAAAGCCATCCTATCAGGTAGATATTATTATTACTCCCACTTTACTGAGGAGGAAACTGGGACACAGAGGTTAAGTCCCATGTTGTGAAGACAGAACTCTAAGATGAGCATCCATTAGTCATGCCCTTGTACAAACCCCTCCCACCGAATGCAGGCAGAAACTATGATGTTGCTTCTAGTTGATAATATATGGCAATGGTGATGACAGAGTCACTCCTATGACTGCATTATGTTATATAAGACACTGTCATAGGAGACTTAGTAGACTGGAGAGAGAGAATCTCTTACTGGATTTGAAGGAGCAAATTGCCATGCTGTGAGACAGCCTTCTAGGGAATCATGTGGCAAGAAACTATGGCACTTCCAGGAGCTGAGAACAGCCTGTAGCTGACAGTGAGAAATTAGGGACATCAGTTCTATGGCCGTAAGAGATTGAATTCTACCAACAACTGCATGAGATTGAAAGAGGATTCCAAGTTCTAGAAAGGAAAGCAGTTCAGCCAACACCCACGCTGTAGCCTTGTAAGATCCTGATTCCAGGACCTGGCTAAGCTATGCCTGGCACCTGAGCCATAGAAACTGTGACAAAATAAAGGTATGTTGTTTTAAGCCACTAAGTTTGTGGTAATTTGTTATGCAACCATGGAAAAATAATAGGCATGTCCAAGATTGCAAAACTATTAAAAGGAAGAACAGGGATTCAAATCCCAGTGGTCAGGTTCCACTATTCATCCCCTCAACCACAAGCACCAAACTGTTAACAGTGTAAAGCTCTAGGGCAGGGAAAGGTGAATTATTTTGTTTATCTTAACTTTTTCTTATTGCATTTTAACTCTGACATATTATATACTCATGCATGCATGTACACACACATTATTTACTGTCTATCTCTCTGACTGGAATATGGGATCCATGTGAGCAAGGGTTTTTATTTTGTTCAGTGCTGTATTCTCATCACCTAGGACAATGCCTGGCATTGAGTAGGTGGTAAAAATATTGGTTGCATGCACGAATGAATGTAATCATTGAGAATCTGAGGCTTGGAGACTGCTCAAAGTCCCTTGATGGTTAATAGTAAAGCTAGATGTGGTCAGTTTATTACTGATCTTGATTCTTTAACCATTCCCATAACTAAATCCTCTGTCCTAGGACTCTGCAATCCCTCCATGGAGGTTTGACTTGATTGGCCAATGGAATGGGGCTGGAAGTAAAAGGGGGAAGTTACAAGCATATGACTTAGGAGGCAGCACATGTTTCCATTGGCCCTTCTTACCTTTCTACCATGACCAGAGAAAAGCATGCCCTGATTAGCCTGCTGGTCCAAGGGGCATGAAAAATATCTGGAGCAACTCTGGACTTAACCTGTAGTTGATGGCTGAGGTTGAGTCAGCCAACCCTGATCAATCCATGAGCATTTGAGCAAAAATAAACAATTGCTCTAAGCCGCTGAATTCTTAAGTGGTTTGTTATGCAGCATGATTATGGAATAGGAAGAGTTCTTTGGATTTCTGTTCTGCCAGAGCCTTATTAGCATGGTATTTCATAGCACTGGCATTCTGGGGGAAGAAAGCCCTAAGCAGTAAAGAAAGGTATAATTAATTCTTTAGTAGTCCTTTTGTTGGTCACAGGATGCTTTGTAACCACTATGCTAAAAGCAGCTTTTAGGATAGAACATATCAAATATCATAATTTTGATAAAATAACAAAACCAATACATAAATATGTACTTCTGAAATTAAGGCATTACAAAAAAATATATTATACAGGTTTAAAGGGAGAATAGAGTTGTGAATTGAAGCCAGAAGTTCAATGGCCAAGAAAGCCCATCAATATAGAGCTGACAATGGTTAATCATCTACTTTCAAGATCTAAAAAGACTAAAAAGATTTTGAATTTTTGTAGCCTGGAGTCTCTGGCTATACTTTAAAATCATGTGTTATTGTCCATAATTCAGTCAAAATTGAAAATGGATCAAAGCTAGATCTATTTGGTGTAATTTTCCCTGGGTAAGGATGCAGTAGGAGTGCTAAAGCTTAATGTTACAGACATGAAAGAAGTAGTCCCAGGAAGCCATTAGTTGAATGGAGCTGTCCATTCACAGGAGCAAGCCAGTCTACCAGGGATGATGGGGATGATGAAGAGAAAGCCAGCTCAGCACAGTGGCTGCTGCATCTCTGCCAACAAGAACAGCAAATTCTTCTTATTTATTGGAGTTTACTATATGCCAGGCTCTCTCTGCTAAAAACTCTATGTATTATCTTCAATCATCACAATGATCCTAATAAGTTAGGTACTTCCTGTGGTCTGAATGTTTATGTCCCCCCAGAGTTCATAGGCTAAAACCTAATCCCCAGTGTGATGGTATTGGGAGATGTGGCCTTTGAGAGGCGATTAAGCCATGAAGGTGGAGTCCTCAGGAATAGGATTAATGCCTGTATTAGTCCATTCTCACACTGCTATAAAGAAATACCTGAAACTGGGTAATTTATAAAGAGGTTTAATTGGCTCACTGTTCCACAGGCCATACAGGAAACATGGAAGGGGAGACCTCAGAAAATTTACAATCATGGAGGAACATAAAGGGGAAGCAGGCACGTTTTACGTGACTAGAGCAGGAGGAAGAGAGAGAGAAGGGCGAGGTGCTGCATACTTTTAAACAACCAGATTTTGGGAGAACTCACTCACTATCATGCAAACATCAAGGGGGAAATCAATCCACCCATGATCCAATCACCTCACGCCAGGCCCCTCCTCTCACGTTGGGGATTACAATTCGACATGAGATTTGGGTGGGGACACAGAGCCAAACCATATCAATGCCCTTGTAAGGAGTTGAGGAGATAGAGTTTTTCCCTTCTACCATGTGTAGACTCTGCAAGAAGACATTTTTTATTTATTTATTTTTTTGTGTGAGAAAGAGGGCCCTCATCAGATACCAAATACGCCAGGGCCTTCCCAGCCTCCAGAACTATGAGAAGTAAGTTTCCATTGTTTATAATTTACCCAGCTTATGGTATTTTGTTATGGCAACTCAAAGAGACTAAGACAGTTCTCTTATATTCATGATACAGACAAGGGTCAGGAAGTGAAGTTCATTGTGTGAGGACAAACAGCTAGTAAATGGAAGAGGAAGAAGAATAATGGGGAGCTCACACCCAAAGGCCTAGGTTCTTTCTACAAGACCACACTGCTCCTCAGGCTTTGGAACAAAAATGGCTTCCTTTTCTTCCTGTTTCTTTTGCTTCCTTTGTACTGAAGATTTCAAATTTATCCAGTATGTATGTACTCACCATTTATGTCATCAATTATAAATTCACTCAGAAATACCACTGTCCCCCATGCCTCTTTTAGGAAACATGGTCACATTTATATGTCTACTGTTTGCCAGCACAACCTCTGTCTGATGCACAGTAGATCTAATTTGGTTTCATCCAACCCCCAAAATTGGATGAAGCTGGTTTGCAGCCCATTTTTAGTTATGAAAATAATCTGGAAGGCTGGCTAGCATTTGTACCCTAGTGGCCCTGTAATTCAAAAGGCCTTGTTATCTCTGTGCACAGATTCACCTACTCAGAGAACAAAAGCAATATCAGAATACACTGGTGTTGGCCCTTCCTGAAAGAGTTATGTGAAGGCAGAGCCCTTCCAGATGCTGTGATACTCATCCATCATACAGTAGTGCCCATTTATTCTGTCTATGTCAAACACAAACGCCTACCAACCATCTGAAGTAATCAATAATAGCAATACACAGACCAAAAGTCCATCATTCAGGCAGCACCACCAGGCACCTACTGCTGAGCCTAAAGTGTATATGAAAGCTGACCTGGAGATATCTTGTTTTAAAAGAGTTCATCTCTCTAAAAGCATTTTAAAGTCCAACTTTAAAAATTAATAGGAAAATATCAAATATGAAAAACAAAATAACAATTAACAATATTTGAGAGTATTTAATAAAAAGTGAGTGTGTTAGCATAGGCCCAGTCCTGAGCCCTGTAAGAAACCACCAGCTAGAAATTCTCCCTGCATGCCCTGGATATTGTATCATGTCCATCTGTTTAGCCACTTTCTCTTCCTTCCTCTAATGTGAACTTAGACCTAGTTTGTACTTAGCTTTTTTCCTTTACATATCTTAAAGAGCTTCTTCTATTGGAGAAAACAGTGGGGAATAAAGTCTTAAGTGAATCACTCTTAAAAAGTGAAATAGATCTCACTAAGAAGTATTAACTTCATAGAAAATAGACCTGTGTACTTAAACTATTTTTGCTCATTATAAATAGATTCCAGCAGATGGAAGTGAAGAAAGAAAACACCACTGGGGGCTCAAGAACAGTCAAAAAAGAGCCCCATAGGAATTCTGCCTACCTTCTTCCTTAATATGATTTTGTTTCTTATTTCCCTTTCTTCTTTTTCTTAATAGGAAAAATAGGCCCACTGAAGTTATTGGGAGGCTTTCACAAAGGTCCCTTCTAGGTCATCTTCTGTGCCTCCACTGGTGCATGCGAAGTTACTATAGACAATGCTTTGTTTAGTTTTGTTTGAAAGTTTGGCTTATGAAAAAATACCACTCCTATTCCTCTAATAGAATCTAGATTCCAAAACCTTAAAACTTGTTATAGATGATGAATATAAAAACTACCTAGCATACATAGTAGCAGTGGATTTGCCACAGCAAGGCCAGAGAGAAATATGTTATTCAAATTTCAAACGCACCCTGCAATTCTGCTTAAGACCTGAACTGCAAAGCTCTCAAGAAGTACTCTCTCAACATCTGAAATAACTGAAGACTAGGTTGGGTGGGCTGAGGAGGGGTAGTTAAAATGCATAACTCACTTTCAAAAGAGGTTGATAGTCTAGCTGGAGCCATATGGTACCATAAAACAGAGTATAATCTAAATGTAAGTATCTATCTAGTTCATTGTACCACCTAGGATAATGGCTTCATGGCTTTTCATCAATACATGAGAGCATGTTTAGGACAGTCTAAATTGAGGAATACAAAATTCAGTCTGTGATTCCTGAAGGACCACAAAAAATCATGGTAAAATGAGAGGCACGTGTAAACGGTGATTGCTAGAAACTAACATGTTAGAGTATTATGTTTTGTCAGCAGAGAAAACACATCGGTTTTCAAATATTCTCAAATCAAAATTCATAATGGAAGAAGCGCTAACCTGCAGGCATTGTTCTGAAGGTAGATACTGGCTTTAGGGCTGCTTTTCTTGTGGGCAGCTCTATGTAGCTCCACACAACACCCTCCAGGGTGATAGCAGCAGGGATCTATTTATTTAATGATGGTTCATATAGGCATTGCGCACTTTAGGTCAGTTATCCATATCTGAAAAGCCAATGTTCTCCATGAAAATGCTGAGAACCTATTTCCCATCACTTTAAATGAGAAATATTTTGATATAGTACATGTCAACCAGAAAATCCCAATCAACTTCCCAAAATGTAATTAAAGCATAGTAATCTGCTAATATGTAAATCATCAACTATCATTTTAGGATGCTTGTTGAAAATCTAACAAATATTTTTGTGAAATGTTTATATGTCTTTTTTTTGGTATATAAACACAGAACCGATTCATACCCATATTCCATGAAGTAAGGTATAAAAAACCAAGACAATCCCATTTCTACTAAAAAAAACCACAAAAAATTAGCCAGGCATGGTGGCGGGTGCCTGTAGTCCCAGCTACTTGGGAGGCTGAGGCAGGAGAATGACTTGAACCCGGGAGGCAGAGCTTGCAGTGAGCCGAGATCACGCCACTGCACTCCAGCCTAGGTGACAGAGTGAGACTCTGTCTCAAAAAAAAAAAGCAAAAAACAAACAAACAAAAAACCCAAGACATACTCTGCTGGGGTGGGGAGACCCAACAAACCTATTCATTGGGAAGATGAATGCTACAGGATACATCTTCAATTATTGTGAGCAATTCTGGGAGCAGATGGCACATAGGGTAAAGTACAACCTGTTTGATCTGAATTGCCAGTGAAGAGTAATTACGAAAAGGAAGAGCATGCTGGGGCTAAAGACCCCATAGCAGTGAAGAATGTACAGAACTTGGGTAAGGGAGTGAAAACAGGGAGTGCCTTGAGGAAGGAGTTAATGCTCAAGGAAAGAAAAATAAGAATGACCTTGATTAGTAAGAAAACTGATCCGATTTGTTAAAGAGGAACAATGGGAAAGTAAGGTTGAGACAGGTAAGAGATTAAAGTATCTGGACTTCATATAAAGCAGAAAAAAATTAGCAAAAACACAAATAGATTAAGGCAAAGTCAAATAACACACTACACAGAATATTATCTATTACATAAAGATAGATAGACTCCTATAAGAGAAAAATACTAAGTATGCTAATAAGGAAAATTAGTGACAATGGACATAGGTTTCAAAGACTTAGCTGCAAGCAAGCAATATGAATTTTCATATCAACAAGGAACTAATCATAGACTCTGAAAAACTGAAAGGGGCTTTCACAGTTGGCCCTTGCCCCAGTCAACCAGGCATCTTTAGAAATAGTCGGTCCATACAGCTAGGCAGGTGGACACTCAGGCTCCTCACCCATGCTGGGGCGTGCACCATAATGGAATTTAATATTTATATCTGAAATGGAACAAACTTCTATTAGTAACAATACACATAGATAACCTTTACTGGCAGCTAACCTACTTTAATGACAATGAACCCATGGTATGGCTGTTTGATATATTAGCTTGTTCAGTGCTTTCAAAATCTGTATGCTTGTTTAATACTATTGCTACCTCTATATCACACTTAGCTTGGTCACAACATAGTCTTCTAATAAAAATAAGGGAAAAGTCATCATCATTGTATGTTTTATAGTTGGTACTCTAAACTCATTTATTAAAACTCTTGGAAAAAGAACATGGGCTAAATCATTCTAAACATGATCTCATGTTTGACTCCAAGAAAGGAACGAAAAGTTCACAAAGTAATATCTAATTCTGTTCTGGATTACCTTTGTGTTTCAGATTTCCCTCATCTATAATAAAATGTTGAGTTGCAAAAGAGAAAAATCCCTGAAATATAAGCTAATTTGAGAAAGCAAGGGGGGCCAACTAGTGCACAGCTTAATATAAACAAATAAGTTTAATTTTACAGTTAAATTCTGTTCCCTTGTTTCCCAACCCCCAACTCCTCATTACCAGTAATGTATGTATTAAAACTTTGGTTTTTCTAATGCGTGACTTCAAAAATCAGCACTGGATTATGATAAACTGAATGTGAATTCTGGTAATGGGACAAGTAGTAGACAGACAAGAGATGTCATCTAGTGTGATGTTTTAAGGTTCTAATATCTTGACAACTAATAAAAACATCCTCAGCTTAAATACCAGAAGAGTTTATGTAAGGTACTCTCACCACATATGTAACTACAAAAGAAGAAAAAATTAGGTCACCTACTTTCCAGTTCAATTTCCCTATTTTTAATAGTTATTTCGCTAGTCACACAGACTCATGCAGGGTTGAAAATGCTCTCTAGCATTCACTCCTGTGCAAAGCTAAAAAACCTCTTTAGATTAAGTCTTAATTACATGTTACCTCAATTAATTGTTTTATAAAGCTTGTGATTATTATTGTCAGACACTATGATTCTCGTAACTCAGAACCACTCTTTCTTTTTTTTTTTTTTTTTTTTTTTTTTTTGAGACAGAGTCTCGCTCTGTCGCCCGGGCTGGAGTGCAGTGGCGCAATCTCGGCTCACTGCAAGCTCCGCCTCCCGGGTTCACGCCATTCTCCTGCCTCAGCCTCCGAGTAGCTGGGACTACAGGCGCCCGCCACCGCGCCCGGCTAATTTTTTGTATTTTTTAGTAGAGACGGGGTTTCACCGTGGTCTCGATCTCCTGACCTCGTGATCCGCCCGCCTCGGCCTCCCAAAGTGCTGGGATTACAAGCGTGAGCCACCGCGCCCGGCCAGAACCACTCTTTCTTAACTCAAGGTAAATCAAGGAGAAGCAGCAGGAGAAAAACAACAACAACAACAAAAAAAAAACAGAGGCAATGAGACCGTGTGATCCACAGAAAGATTTTTCCTTAAAAACACTGGTAATTGCCAGGACAGGAACGTAGGTTTCAACCAGATTGCTCAAATTTTCTCAGTGCCAAAGTGACATTTTAACAGGAAAGGAGAAAAAGCTCCCTGTGGAAAATGAACTGGTGTTTCCTTTGATGATTTCTAGAATGTCTTTCTTTAAAATCTTGACTCAGTTTCAGGGCTTATAAAATTGTTAGTCATAGGTAATGAAGTCAAATACAAAGTTTTAATAACTGGTAGAAGCAAGTAGACAGAAGCAAAGAACAATCCACTGCCAGAAAGCAGAACTCAAAGTAGAAAGTGAAAATAGACGAGTTTAATACTAGCTAGTCTATCTCCTATTGAAGAACAAATCAGAAGCCTTGGTAAGACCTCCCTAAGGGAGGCCGTGGGCAGGAAGCTACAAAGAAGAAAGGAAGAGAACAAAGGAAAAAGAAATTTGGGTTTCAGTTTACTATGTAAACCTAGGCCTGTGTTTGGGAACTTCTAGAGTGGTGATAGCCTGTTGCCTCTCCCACTGGCTTTGATCAATCGGGTTGGGTAGTAAATTAAGTAGTTTCATGCCCACGTTATTGCTGTTATTCAGCAGTGCTGGAAGAAGGTAAAATTCTGCCCCACTAGTGCACTAAGTGACTGACCAGAGCATGGTGCAATCCCAGGAAGCCTGCTCAGAAATGCTGTGTTGTCTGACATTTCCTACTTAATGTTACGCCCTCTCAAAAAATTACATATTTTTCTTTCACTTACACACTACCCCTTTATTTGTATATGAATCTATGTAAGTGACTCTCTATCTTTACCCTTTGAGGAGTATTTACTATATATCTAGCATCATGTTAAATGCTAGGGGACATAAAGAATCAGTCACAACTTCCCCTTCCAGTCAAGATCAAGTAAGAGACATTGAACTTACCTTCCTGCCTGAAGCAACTCAACACCATAGAAAACATATAAAATAATGGCTGTCAAGAACTTAAATATCGGGTAATAAAGAACAGTGATTCCAGAGACAGGTAACAAGTTGAATCTATGATTGCTCCAATTTGCTGCCTGAAGAAAATTTGCAGAGAGGAGAAACCCAGAGGAAGTCTGAAAAACTCCCTGAGTTGAAGACACATAGCTGGAAGTCCAGGAAGGCTAAGGCTACTATAATATGCAAAGCAGAGGATCAGAGAGGAGAAATCTGTACCAAGAGAAAACTATGAAGATCTGCAGAAAGTCCCCTTGATGATTCAGTTAAGTAATGTCAGTGCACAAAGTTGAGGAAACTACTCAAAGTTAGGGAAAGGACTACCCAAAATATTGAGGGAATACTGCACAGAGCTCACACAGGGATGACAATGGTGCCTATTCCCACAGACAGAGTAGGAAATCTCAAAATTCACAGGCATTGTTTACAGTGCTAAAAAGGATCTTGTTTCAGTAGTGCAGAAAAATTTATCCTAGGCTAAATGCAGCAGCTTTGATAATCTTGCCCATCAAAGTCTAAAAGCAAGACCAAAAGGCTGAAACAGTTTCAAGTAACTTGAGCATGTCACAGAACAAGCTGAAGAATATTTTTAGGAATATAAAAATATCTAGAATCTGGCAAGAAAAAATTCACGATCTATGGCATTGAATAAAAAATTACCAGGCATACAAAGTAGAAAGAAAATACAACCCATAATGAGAAGAAAAATCAACTGAATCAATCAAAGTGACCCAGAAATGACAAAGATGACAGACTTTGTAGAAAAGAAAATTACATAGGTATTCCATATGTTAAGAAAGTTAGAGGAAAGACTATACATGTTAAGTAGTGATATGAAAGAGATTTTTAAAAAACTTTTAGAGATAAAACCTACAATATATGAGATGAAAAATACACTGAATGAGATTAATGATACATTAGATATTGAAGAAGAACAGATTACTGAATTTGCAGATGTAGCAACAGAAATGCTTCAAACTGAAACAAGTAGGGAAAAGAGACAGAAAAAAGAAAACGGAATCAGTGAGTCATGTGATAATCAGTCAATAAACTTGCCCCAAAGACATGTCATTGTAGACCCTAAAGGAGAGGAGCAAGAATAGGAGGCAGAAACAAAATATATTAGGAAACAATAGCCTAAAATTTTCCAAAATTGAAAATTATACAGTAACATCCAGAAACTTACTGAACCCCAAGCACAAAAATATAATAAGCATACCAAAATGCATTATAATTAAATTGCTTAAAACCAGTGATAAAGAGAATATCTTTAAAGCAGTTTCTTCATTCATTCAATTATTTAGCCAGCACAGAATGGACACTTAACCCTCTAGGTGCTGAAGACTGTGATTCCCAACCTTCTCCCCTATTTATTAAGTAACTCACCTAGTATCATGCCTCAGGTAGGGACAATACCTATTCCAGGATACAGATAAGGAAAACAGCAGCTTTTTGTTGTTGTTGTTGAAGATGATGCAAGATGATATCATAATCTCAGTAGACAAGAAAAAAAAATTTCACCAAATCTGATATCCATTCCCGATAAAAACTGTCTGCAAAGCAGTATCAATTGTCTGCAAGCAGTATCAGGCTGCGCCTGATAAAGGGACCGACAAAAAACCTAAAGCTAACATCATCCTTAGTAGTTAAAGATGGAATGCTTTTCACCTGAGTTTAAGAACAATGCAAGAATGGCCATTCTCACCACCTCATTTAATATTATACTGGAGGTTCTAGCCAGTATAATAAGGCAAAAAAAAAAGAAAGAAAGAGAGGGAGGGAGGGAGGGAGGCAGGCAGGCAGGAAGGAAGGAAAAGAAGGAGAAAAAAGAAACATAAGGACTACAAAAAGAAAAACTACCTTTATGCACAGAGAGATGATAACTGACATAGAAAATCTATGTAATCTACCAAAAAACAACTAGAATAAGTTGATTTTAACAAAGTTGCAGGATATAAGATGAATATTAAAAAACCAATTGCATTTTTATATACTAGTAATGAAACATTAGAATTCCAAACAAAAGTACCATTTACAATAGCATAAAAATATTAATAGTTATGAATGTGAAAAGATGGGCAAGACCTATACATTGAAAACCAGGAAACACTGCTGAGATATTATAGAATAAATACATTGAGAGATATACTATGTTCATAGATTGGAAGACCCAAGATTACTAAAATGCCAGTTATCTCCAAACTGATCTATAAATTCAATATAATCCCATTTAAATACCAAGCAGGCTTTTTTTTGTAGTAACTGATCAGCAGATTATGAAATTCACATGGGAATACGAAGGATCTAAAATAGCTAAGCAACTTCAGAAAAGTCTGTGTAAGTTGAAGGACTTATACAATCTAAATTTCAAAACTTATTATAGAGCCACAGTAATCAAGACAGTGTGGCACTGGCATCAAGATGAAACAGTCTATGAATACTTATACACGCATGGCCAATTGACTTTCAATAAAGTTGCAAAAGCAATTCAGTGGAGAAAGGATAGTCTTTTCCACAAATGGAAATGGAACAATTAAAAAACTGTATGTCAAAAATAAAATTAAAAAAGGAATTTTAATCTGTCCCTGGCACCATAAACAAAAATTAACTAAAAATCGATCCTAGACCTAAACATAAAACCTGAAACTATAAAACCTCTGGAGGAAAACAGAAGAAAATCTTTGTGACCATGGGGTGGATCAAGATTTCTTGAGATTTCATCAAAATTATGTCTTTTGCTCTTCAAAAGAAACTGTGAAGACAATGAGAAGGCAAACCAGAGACTGAGAGAAAATATTTACAAATAACTGATAAAGTTCTCTATCCAGAATAAAGCACTCTCAAAACTCAATGATCAGAAATTAGTAACCCAATAAAAAAGGAACAAAAGATCTAAACAAACACTTCACCAAAGAAGACATATAGATGGAAAACAAGCCCATGAAAATATGCTCACCGTTAATCATTAGAGAAACGCAAATTAAAACCACTATGGAATATTAGTTCATACCTATTAAAATGTCTAAAATTAAAGATATACAACAACTGGAACTCATACACTGCTGGTGGCAATGTAATGGTATAGCAACATTGGAAAACAGACTGGCAGTTTTTAAAAGAGTTAAGCATACACCCACTGTATTGATTCAGCTTTCCACTCTTACGGGAATCCAATGGAAGAGAAAACATGTCCCATAAAGAATTTTACATGAATGTTCACAGCAGTTTTACTTGTAATAGAAAGGTACAACAAAACTGGAAACTAAAATGTCCAACAGGTGAAGAGTTTAAAAAATGTGTGAAATATCTATACAATGGCATACCACTGAGCAATAAAAAAAGAATAAACAACTGACACTAGCAACAACATGGATGGATCTCAAAATAGTTATGCTCACTAAAAAAAGCCAGGGCAAAAAAACAAGTATATACCTTATGTTTCAAATTATACAAAACTTAAGAAAATGCAAACTATTCTACAGTGACAGCAGGGAGATCAGTAGTCGCTTGGGGATGGAAGCAGAAAGAGGGAAGGAAAGGTGGGACTACAAGGAGATTCAAAGAAATTGAGGGGGAATGATGGATAGATCACTATCTTGAATGTGGTGATGATTTCATGGGATTATACACATGTCAAAACTTAAGCTGTACACCTTAAACGTGCAATTTACAGTAAGTCAATGATACCCTGATAAAGTAATTAAAATTTTTAAAAAGAATGACATAAAGAGGTAAAAATTTAACATGGAATACAAGTTTGTACTCTTGTTGTACAGTAGCATTTCTACACTTCAGTTAACTCAATACCCTCTTTTAAATATGAAACCTTTAAGCCTTTCATGACTGTTATTTAAAATTTCAGAAGTAATCCACTATCCTGACAGAAAAAAAAAACTGAATATGCTTATTCAAACTGCAAATTCTCCCCCACTCACTTTGATATGTTCCAGTCTTTTTGAGATTCTGATATTAAAGGCTTTAAGAAAAAAAATTACTGCCAAATAATAGGCATTTCGGGGACATAATACAAATACAAGAGGGGAAGGAGGGAAGGAAGGAGCAAAATTAACAACAAAAAACAAAAACACATGAAACCTCAAACAATGACTTCAAATACAGTCTAAATTTAAGAAAGTTTACATTTGGTCTTTATTCTAAACTGAGATCACAGGCTGCACTGCTTGTTCAGGTAGCTGTTTGTTCATTTTCCTCACCTGCCTGTCTTTCTCTCACCCTTGATTATTCTGGTTAACCATCCCGCCAGCCACACTAAATTCACAATTTCAGGTTGCTAGCTGGCTTCACCTTGAGTTAGCAGAGCTTTGTGAAGTGTCAGACAACAAATTCCTGAGTGGAATTACTGCAACGAATGCTGCCTCCACCATCCACTGTTTTTTTTTTTTTTTTTTTTTTTTTCGGCCTTCTCCCGGCACTGGCTCCCATTTCTAGGCGCCCTGTAAGGCTCTGGTATACCCAGAATAGGCAATCCCAGTCCAATACTGGAATGTCTAAAGAAGCAAAAGTCTTTTCTGGGGAGGTCAGCACCATCCCTCACTGAACCATACACACACTGACCACAAAGGCTGCAACTCTCACATGGAGTATCTAATGAAATATTGTGTTTATAATGAAAATATAATGTAAAAATGTATTCATAAAAAGATTTCAAGCACATAAAGATACTGGCAGATGGACATAAAATAGAAAGACGTGTAAAAATAAAAATAAAGTACTTGTCAGGATTTTTGTTTTTTTTTCCTCCCTCCTGTTTTCACAAACTATCTTTATTGATGTTATATTGTCTATATAGAAAAAAAGAACAGTTTACTGACAGCTGCTAGCTGGAAGGCTTTTTCATTCTATACAGCTGAAATTAATCTGAGGGTTCTATTCATCTGGGAAAAAGGAAAAATAACATTTATTTTGCTCCTGTGGTGGGTGGATTTGTAGCTGGGGTGGATTTGTTTGGCTGCCAATTACTGGTAACAGTTATCTGATTGTTATACATTTTATAAATGTGTCTAGCAGTGTTCTGTCTGGAAATGTATACGGTGTAGAAAATAACTAACATAACTTAATCTCCCTTTCCGTGGGATGTGGAAAACTGACCCTGGTTAACTTAGAGGTGTGGCCCACACCTGACTATGCACAGTGTATGCTTTGGTAAGTCCCAGGAAAGTCTGGTCTGCTACTGTTCTCCAGGGAATAATGCTACTGTGGCAAATTATCTAAGATTGAAAACCAGATTTTGTTGAGTTTATTGTGTCTTAGGAAAGCAAATCACGGTTGAACAAAAATGTTAACTCAAGTGCCAACCAGTCCAGGCAGAGGGCAGCTTCTACTGGAGAGTCAGTAACACCGGCACTAAGGTGGGATGGGAGGGTGCATGTATCACTGCTGACGGGAGCGTAGACTGGTTCAACAGTTTTGGAGCATTATTTGTCAAAATTTATAAAAATGTTCAAGGTGCACCCAGCAGTCCTCCTCTAGGAATCATTTCTACCGAGATAACATATGAGTGCATAAAGCTCTGAGTATGAACAAGGATGCAGCAGGCTTGTCGTTCCATGACAGTAAAAACAAAAACAAAATTGGCACAATCTACATTTTCAGGAATAGGTGGGATAAATATGTAACAGCCATAGAATGGATCATTATGCAACTGTTCAAGCAAAATGAAGATTTATATGAAATTGCTGAGAAAGCTATCCGTGACTGATTTAGGTGACAAAGGCAAGTTGAAAACCATGTTTGTATCACTTTTTGGTGAAACACACATCACTCACAAACACATACTGTTTATGTGAATGATTGCATGGGCACAAAAGAAAAGATGTAAGTGAAAGTTTTAATAAACAATACCAGACAGGGAATTATAGTGAGATTAGAGATAACTTTAATTTTTAAATTTACATATTTCCAAAATCTAGTGGAATTCTAAGTACTTTTTAATTCAACAAATCACAAAGACAAGTTCAAATAAATTTAAAATAAGTGGAACAGGATATTGATATAGGGAACAAATTATTTTTAAAAATAAAACGTGATCAAATTAAGAAAATGAATTTAGTAGCACATGTGTTGGTAGTAAGGAATTTCTATCCAGGAGCTATGTGTAATGTTTTCTGAAAAAAGAAAATGAGCACATGTTAAATGGCTTTCTCTCTTCTTTCTACTTAACTTGCCAGAATTGGTTTCTGAATAAATGCAGCCTATATAGCAGACAGAATGGAATATTAAAGAACAATTCAAAGAAGGGTAGTAGCCTTTGGGGAAGGGTAGTTTCAATGGAAACTTATATTCTTTAAGAACTAAAAAGAGCCATGAGGGGAAAAACTTCAAATTTTTTTCCAAATTAAAATAAGCATGCTTATGCTAATTCTGAACATCGCCAGCAGGCTGAAGCAGGCTGAGTTCCCAGATGCCCTGCAGTCCAGGCACTGCCTGTCTGTGGGGTCCAGCGGTGTCCACCCACGGGGATGGCTGACACCATCTTGTTGCAGAGTTGTTTGGATGAGCCTGGAGCCATCACTGCCTATAGGGTGGGACCAGGACAAGACTGGGTGTCTTTATGAACCGAGTCAGATCTTAAACCACAGCCGCCCACATCACCATCTGTTAAGTGCCATGTGGACCCCAAAAGAAAAATCCGGTTTGGTTCTAAAAATACCACTATTTGCCTCACAAGGAACGGTCTCCTCCAGCTCTGCCTCACAGGCCTCTGTTTTACATAACATTAATTAGAGATGCCAATTCTGTGTCAGAATGGTACAACGGCCACACCTTGGAATGTGAAACTGTAAACCTTAAAATTCTGCCAAAATGTGACATTTTATCCAAGTGTAGAAAACTCAGTTTAAATTGCTTATGTTCCAGGGTTCCCTGACCACAAGTTAACTGAATTGGAATTCAGCTGTCATCTTGCTTGGACTAGGAGCTGTAACCTTTGACCCACAATGTGTAAGATTGATTTATTTCTCCTTTGGCTAATAATAAAATGGTATGTATTCATGTGTTATTTAAGAAAATGAAGCCTTTGAAATTTTTAATTAGTGCTCAGGGTAGACCTTGAGAAGTTTCTGCTTAAGTGTAATGCTGTTCCACTCCAAGGGTATCTTCCATTGCCTCCTAGTGATACTGGAATATTTCTCCCCGCCAGCTGACAAGATGCTAAGTTTTGTCAGTAGATGGTGTTGGAGGGACCCTGAACGAGGAAGGATCTTGATCCAGTGGCTTGTGTTCCCAGCAGTGCACCTACCACGAAGCGGTGTTCACCTTCCAGCTTTCCAGCCCTTGTCAGCAGTTCCCTGCTGGCTCACCAGCCTCAGCCTGCTAGAACCCAGGAGGGGATTTCCTGCTCACAATGCCCTGCCCACCAACCTGGGCCCACTGGCACCCCAGAGGGAAGCCACCAGCGAGCTAATGCTGACCTGGAATCCCATGCCACCGCCTCTGTCCTGCTGTTGTGGGCCAGATCTGGCCCAGGGTAACACAATAAACCTCTCCACCACCCAGTGGGCCACACCACTCCTTCTCCAATGAGATCTGAACCTGAACTTGGTGAGGGAGAGCCTTTCCACGCTGGTTTCCTTCTTGGGTTCTCTCCCTCAGCCTCAGGCTATTCTTCAGATTTCTCTTTTATATCCTCTTAGTAGCAAATCCCTTGTAAATAGTTCACAAGTATATTAAACCATCCTTGGTCAAAGTGTGGTTTTGACCAGGCTGAACCCTGATTGATACAGGAACCTTCTATGATAACCATCCATTGGTGAATGCAACAACTTTAAACCTCAAATTGGGCCTCAGTGCTGTTCATTAATTTCAATATTAATTTCCCATGGTCAGATCTACACACTGCTCACCAGTTCACTTCAAAACTTCCCCTGTGTCCTTTAGGTTCCAAGTCATCCAACCTACCAACAACTTACTACCAGAAGATGACATCAATTGATACTCTTTAAGGAAATAGGAGTCTCCTTCAAAATCCAAAATTTTAATACTGGCTTTGCCCTTCTATTGACCTGGCTTACATTCCTTTAAGCGTAAAAGAAAATAGTTGGAAATGCCCCTCACCAATACCACTCCCCAGTAGATTGGTTACTTGTTTCTCCTCAAATAAGCTTTAATAGGTTTGTATATTTGAAGGAACTTGTCCATTTCATCTAAGTTATCAACTTTATTAGCATATATTTATTCACGACGTACCTTTATTAGCCTTTTAATGTCTTCAGAACGGAAAGTGACATCTCTTCTTTCTTTTCTTAGTAAGTCAGGCTAGATGTTTATCACATTACTAATCATTTCAAAAAACCAGCTATTGATTTCATCGCAGTTTTCTACTGGTTTTATGTTTTCAATTTCATATATCTCTTCTTTCATATTTATCATTTTGTTCTTTCTGCTTGCTTTCAATTTAATTTGCTTCTATACTTCTACTTTGTAGTATGAATGCATAGATCATTCATTTTAAATCTTTCTTGTTTTCTAGTATAATATTTTAATGCTATACATGTCCCTCTAAGCACTGCTTTAGCTCTATTCCACATATTTTGATATGGTGTGTTTAGGGGAATCTGGCTTTTTAGTCAAGGTATACTGCAAGTTATCAAAGGGTGATACAGGGGGACCAGCATAATCTGACATTTTAAAATAACCACCCTGGGCAATGGAGTTTACTTACTGCCTGCCCCCATAACCATTTTCTATTTTCTCCAATAAACAATCAATTTTCTTGAATTTTATATGAATATCCAGTGACCCAGGTAGAGGTTACATTTCCCAATCTCCTTATTATCTTGTTCTGGCCATGTAACAGGGTTCTGGACAGAATTATATGGGTGGAAGCGTGGAACTTCTAGGTCATGCCTTTAGGAAGAAGCTCCTGGATTTCTGGAATTTGATGCTGTGGTGGTTACCCAGCTTCCACTATGTAGATGATGGCAATACCCAAGGAGAAAGAGGGACCCCAGATAAAAGAAACCCAGGAACCTGAAGGACCTCATGCAGCACAGCCCATCCATCCACCACCTTGCATTACACATGAGAAAGGAACAAACGATTTATTTTTTTCTAAGACATGTCATTTTTGCCTCTTTTTCAGTAGGCAAACCAATATGCTAGCTAACACACCATGGCTGCCATTTAAGATGATAGGAGTGTTGTCAATGGGTGGGGGCCAAATGGAGGTGATATGGAGACTGCAGCAGTGACCAGGTGAGACATAATGGTGACTAGGACTAGTATGGTGGAAAACTGTGGATCAGTATCTATTTTACAACTAGAATTAACAGAACTAGCTGATACATCTGATGCATAGGATGAGGACAGGATAAGAATTAAGAGTGACTCTTAAACTGTGGGCTTGAGCCACTGGGTGAAGGATACTGTCATTTACTGAAATAGGAAAACTTGGAGAGGAACAAATTTGAATGATTTTGTTTGATATATTAAGAGCTATGACTTAGATAGATTGCATCTGATTTTTTTTTTTTTTTTTTTTTTTTTGAGATGGAGTCTTGCACTGTCGCCCAGGCTGGAGTGCAGTGGCGCGATCTCGGCTCACTGCAAGCTCCGCCTCCCGGGTTCATGCCATTCTCCTGCCTCAGCCTCCCAAACAGCTGGGACTACAGGCACCCGCCACCATGCCCGGCTAATTTTTTTGTATTTGTAGTAGAGATGGGGTTTCACCGTGTTAGCCAGGATGGTCTCAGTCTCCTGACTTGGTGATCCACCTGTCTCAGCCTCCCAAAGTGCTGGGATTACCGGCGTAAGCCACCAGGCCCGGCCACATCTGATATTCTTATTAGACATCCAAGAAGATAAATTAATCACGAAGCTAGATACAAGAGGCTGGGGCTCAGCACTTAATACATGGTGTCATGACTGTCTGCCTCCTGTCTTTCTCCTTGACCAGACTGTGAGATCCTTGAAGGTGAAGACAATGTCTTGTTTGCTTTTACATCCTAGGTGCTAACACAGTAACTGACATAAAGTAGATATTCAATACATATTTGTTGAGTTGGTTTATGAATACTTGGTTTTAGTAAAAGGCAGTTCATACCAGGAGTTATGGAAAAAACTGCTGTGGGATCAAAATACACTACACAAGTGATCAAAATAATTAAATAGTTAAGAAAAATCAGAAGACAGAAATAAATATTTTAATGAAGGTAATACATTCAGAACATAAAAGAATAAAGAAATCTTTATGACATTAATTTTTAAATATATAAGAGATATTATAACATAAATCAAATATAACTACTGTGGAGAAAATGAAACAATTTTGGAGATACTGTAAACATCATTTGGTCTAGTGCTTCTCATAGTATGTTCTTTGGAGTCCTACACTTTCTTGGAGACACCCTAAGGAGGTTGGGGGGATACTACACGGGAAATTTGGCATTATTGGTGAAATTTCATTTCAACAAACAATTACACTAATATTTTTTTTTATTTGCAGGCTATGAATTCTTTAACCTCATTCTATAGGTAAATAAATCGAACACTCCTTAAACAAACCCAGTTACAAATAGACAGGACTACAGGTTGGGTCTTCCAACAGCCAGTCCAAAGGTAATCTTTCATTCCAGAATTTACCTTAAAAAAACTTGACATACTTCCATATTTACTATCACCTCGTTGAGTCATAAATTCCATTAGTTCATTACAAATGGTTAAGTTGTATCACTTATACTGGGCTTAAACATAGTGTAATGCAAAGACAAAGAGCTTTAAAGAGAACAACTGGGTTTAAGCTCTGACAGCTCTGGTTACATGAAAGGTTTATGTGTTGGTTATTTTAATGGAGGTAGCACAGGGTGCTCAGCTCAACCAACTTTGTTCTTGGGACACTGCTAGGAGATACATACACAAATTACTGCAACATATCCTAATTTTCCCTCTTGGGTTTGAGTGGAATTAGTGAAATACTAAATAGAAGTAAAGGAGAGAGTAAGAGGATAAAAAGAAAGTTTCTCTATATTAATATTTGAAAAAAGTATTGCGTTTCCCATGAAAGAAAAAATAAAAAACGGAGGCACTATTGAAGGAAGCTTCATATTGTATTTCCATTATCCCTATATTATTTATCCAACAGGTTAAGCTGCAACACACCGTGGATAAAATCTCTTCATTTGCTTTCTTCTTTCTCTTCTGAGTGATTTTTTTTATCTTACCATCTGAAGCAATAGGCTGCTATTATCAAAGCTACGTATTCCAAGAGTCAGTAGCAGGACTAAATTTCCTTTTTTCATTATTTTTGGTAGAACACACAGACCTTAGGGGTAAGCTATCAGCACCAATATGTCTTCAAATTCTTACTAGCCTCCCTTAAGGGAAAAAGAAGGGAATTAATCTGTCATCCTAGACAGTATACTGTTTCTCCCCAATATTTAAAAGCCTATTTCATTGGAATAACATTTTTTCATAAACAGATGAACTAGAACAAAAGAAAAGAAAGCATCTCTAACCAAGAGCTGCTTCAGAGCATAAAGGTAAAGATTAATTTTAAGAGTTTTCAGAGTTTAAGACAAAATCAGTAACAATAACAAAAAACTAATATTTTTGCCTGCTGATTTGTAGTTGCTATTTCTGAATTTAGTTATGTATTTCCGAAAACTAATCTGACATGAATAGCTTGCTCCCATAAATTTTATTCCAGCGAAGACCATACAAACATGAATAAAGGCATTTAGAAATGCACTGAGTTTTAAATGTGTAATCCTCTTAGTTACTATGTTGACCTCCTGAATTTCCCAAAGCATAAACATTCTAGATGATTCGCTTCACAAACTGCTGTTTTGAGAATGTCATTAAATGTGAAGACCTCACTTAGATAATCTCCTAAGACTTTGGGAAAGAGCCTCTTAAAACAAATTCTCATCTTTGTCTTTCTTTTTCTAAAACTTGTCCTACATATTGTCACAGGTAGCCCTGAAGCAAGAAAAGTTCTCAAAGAGCAGCCTAGGTTATGTGGAGGGAATAAAGAGTACTATCTGTCATTGTAGCAACACCTTAATAAACTACTTACAGTAACACGAATCTCAGTATCTTTTGATGTACCTGGCTATATCCTTCTGTTAGTTTCTTGAATCCTATCCCGATGTTATAAACATATGGTGTGGCTTGTCAGGCCTGGCTATCAGTGGAAACAATCTGGAATAAATGTGTATGTACATCAGCAAAAAGTAAGCCACAGCTGTTTTTTGGCAAAAAGTAAGCCATAGCCACAGGTTCACATAAAAAGGGATGGCAAAATATTGAGCAGTGAATTGGAAGTAGCCTATAGAAGACTGGTTTGTAGTTCTTTTTACTTAAATATAGGGTTTTGAACACTAAACACAAATCATAGGCTAGATTCCTGGCATTTGTCAAACTCCACTCTCGGGCTGCAGGCCTACAGGGCATGGTAAGTCAAAAAGCAAGAGGAAGTGAGCATTCTGCTGTGTATTTTTCAGCTCATTAACTTTCTAAGCAAAGAAATACCAAGCAGTTGGCTTATTGAAACCATAAAAAAAAAATTCAGCTTGCTTATTGTGGTATTTTCCTAAATAAAATCACCACTTAAGAAACCAGAAGTCAAATAATTGTATACATCTCTAGAGAAGATGAAACTATTTCATCATATGGCTCAGTCGTTACTTTTTTCAAATTGGTATTAAAGAAATGCTAAAGTGGTGGCTGAGACAGAACAGTTATACTACTAAGTAATAATAATTTTTTGTAAACCACAAAATATCTATGTTTGAACAAACAGGCCACTCTTAAAACTCAAGAGTTGAAGGTTGATTATTTTCTATTAAAAGTTGCTGAGTTTTGTGTGAATGATAATACGGTGTCTCATTTCTTACCTTTTTTGAAGTAATGTTGACACAGCTCTGCTCAAATAAGTGAATGCTGCCATTTTAACCAATTCATACCAACTTAAATACACAGGAAGGAGAAGATCAGCAGCAATGTCCCCCAACAGTTTCTCCTACCCCAGAGTACTGATGACAGGTTTTTGTTTTGTTTTGTGACAGAGTCTTGCTCTGTCACCCAGGCTGGAGTGCAGTGGCATGATCTCGGCTCACTGCAACCTCCGCCTCCCAGGTTCAAGTGATTCTCCTGCCTCAGCCTCCCGAGTAGCCGGGACTGAAGGCACATGCCACCACGCCTGGTTAATTTTTGTATTTTTTTTTTTTTTTTTTTTTTTTTTTTTTAGTAGAGACGGGCTTTCACCATGTTGGCCAGGCTGGTCTCAAACTCCTGACCTCGTGATCTGCCCACCTCGACCTCTTAAAGTGCTGGGATTACAGGCGTGAGCCACCCTGCCCGGCCCTGATGACAGGTTTTTAATGCTTCAGCTTGATCACCTATTACACTGTTAATTCCTCTGCTTCATAGCCTGGCATTTACTTATTTTGGCACCACCTCCTGCTACAGTTTTAATGTGTTCCCCCAAACTTCAAGTTTTGGAAACCTAATCCACAAATTCACGTGTTGATGACATTTGGAGATGGGGCCTTTGGGAGGTAATCAGAACTAGATAAACTCAGCAGGGTGGGTCCCCAATGATGGAACTGGTGGCTTTCTAAGAAGAGAAAAAGAGAACTGGAGCTGACATGCTCTTGCACTCTAGCCATCTGATGCTTTCCACGATGTTATGACATAAGAAGGCCCTCACCAGATGCAACCCCTCAGCCTTGCACTTCCCAGTCTCCAGAACTCTAACAAGTAAATTTATTTTCTTTTTAAGTTATCCAGTCTGTGGTATTCTATTACAGCAACAGAAAATGGACTAAGATACCTCTCTACCCCACCTACCACAGTTTCCATAAAACTGTCAGGGAATAAGTATTTTTATTGCCCAAGTGTCTATTCTCTTCTGCACTGTGTCTCACTGACAGAATATGAAATTCCTGAAAGGACAATCTTACTATTAACTCAAAAGAAAAGAATGGATTTTGTGGACAGTATTCTGCTTTTATTCATCCACAACATCCTTTTTTTTTTAATTCATGTATTTTATTTTTTAAAGCAGTTTTTGGTTGACAACAAAATTAAGTTGAAGGTACTGAGATTTCTCATATAATAGCACATTTTATTGCTTATAAAAATTAGCTTAACATTTGGAAAGATAAACAAAAAACACATTATATTCACCTGAAATATTTTTTGCTAGAAAGGTGGTTAAAATGTCATTCAAGTTAATCTTTTTCCATTTCACATCTAATTTGACATCATGGTATATTAGGAAGATCAAAATAATGAGATGAGCCACTCTATGCACTATCTGATTATTTATGCCTAAAAAAGATTTTTGGTATAAGGTAGAAAAGTAGTAAGGAATTGAAAATCAATTTTAGTTCCTTTATTATTTTATCTTCATAATATCCTCAGAGTGGCATTCCCAGTACTAAGCAGTAGAAAGAACATTTAATAAAAATTTTGTCAAACTTCTTCAAAATAGAAGTTCACTGAAGCCCACTGCCAGGCTTATCAAAGACACTCACAACTACTGAATGACTTGAATCACATCCCAAGAGTCAATAATCAAATTAAATGTGCATATATCACTATTCTATATGAGAGATAAGCAATATTTCATTTTATTATGAATAATATGACAGCCAAGAAAAGAACCTAATATTATTCTCCCAAAAAGGTTTTATTAACACCTCTCAGCTGTTTACTTTCTATTTGGCAAACATGAAACATTTTTAATATCAAATTTTACTTAGAGCAAATTGATAGTAATTTGTTCTCTTGAGCTTCAAGAAAATGAACTCTGCATCTGAATGTTAAATGTTACCTGCCATTAGTGATTTAGGTATTATTAGAACAAAGAACTGCAACAAGAGAAACTAACAAAAAGCATGAATTTGCATCTATATTTAAACAAACAAATGAAAGAAGGAAAACCATCTTTAATTTTTTAAACTTTGGTTCTAAATTCATTCCCACAGAATTCTCCAAAAGATGTATTTAAAAAGGAACACAGAGAAGTTCAAGAAATGTCCTTGGCCTCGCAATAATTCTGTCATCACAAGTCAATATCTAAGCCTCGTCAGGGCACATACTGTTTGCTCCACACAAAGTAGTCCTTATCTTCTTACTTCTACTCTCAAATCCTAAACTCTATTAGGAGAATAAGAGCAAAACAGCTGCAGTGCAAGGCAGACACTGAAGAGAGACACCAGAAAGTTTGGGCAAAGAGACCAAGAGGTCCAGGAGAAGGAAAGAAAATTTCCAACTGAAAAATCTGAGAAAAATTCACTGGTGAGGGGGAATATTTCATATATTTTGAAATGGGTTATATTTAGACATTAGAGACAGAGGAAGAAGAAAAACTGCAGATACTTAGGCACAGAAGTTTAATAGCACCATATGTGTCTCTAAACCTATTCTTGCATCTTTACCAGGGATTGACCAACATGAAAGGTAAAATATGACAATACTGACATTTGCTTTTGTCCTGGAGAAGAATATATTCCCACACAGAGACTCAGATTCACTGACAATTTTCATGTCTAGAGTTATTCAAAATTAATAGAAGCCTGAATTTATATTAGGTACTATACTAAGAAAAATTTAATTGAATGGTACATCTAAAATACAGTTTTCAACACTTCCAGTACAACTAAACCCACAAAGAGATTTTAGTAAGAATATGAAAGCCATAGCCTCCATACATACACATTACCTGGAAATGTATGACTGTCATTGTCAAAAGAGACAAATGAGATCGAGGACAAATTCAGCTCCAAGGTCAGATAATCTGTTAACTTGACTTAGAATAAAACTGTTCTCTAAGGGAAATGTTTCAATGACTTGGGTAGATTATTTTATGATAAATTTTAATCAAACAGCCATAGCTTTTTATCAAGTTATGTAATAATGAGACATAAATCAATTTAGGATAGAATATTTTGAGGAGGCTTTTTTCTTGCAGGGGGTTGGGCAGGAGATAATACAAGGTCAGGTTTTAAATGAACTCATGCCTCGCTAAAAGATTAACATCCTGGACAGATTTATCCCTGAGGGTAAAGACTTCTGAAGCATAAGAAAAGGTAAGTTGCAAAATGAGAGTAGAAAACAGAATGTCAATCAAGTGGCCAGCCAAGATAAGAAGTCACAGTGCTGGGACATGATGATTACAAATCTTCATTTGCTTGTATATGCAATTCTAATAATAGTCACCTGATACTAGTAGCACAAAGACATGAATATACTCATTATAAGGGAGGGTCCCTTGAGGTCCTATCAAAAGTATCTCTGTGAGAAACAAAGGACTCAGTCTAACCGAAGAATGACTTCCACATTCCAGATAGAATGTCCACACTATCTAGGTTTTAAGGTTGTCACATAAGGCCAGGAAACTTAAAACATGCTTAACATTTCAAAGAATTCCATGTATCTTTTAGAGTAGAGTTCTTAAGAGAACTCATCAACCAGGGACTGCTTATCTGTTTGACTACAGAGGGATGTCCCATCCCCTGAGACTCTGATTCAGAAAGTCCTGAGTGGGGTCTAAGAATGTGCATTCAACAAATAACTCTAAGTCATTCTATGACATACTCCTGATTAAGAATCAGAGCAAAAACAACCAAACAAAAAGACAAAACAGAGCATTCTGATGAAAGAGTAAGCAGATGTGGCATTTAGTCTCAGTTCTGGCACACACTAAACATGTCTTCTTAGGGAAGTTCACATGATCTCCAAAGATAATTTTCTCTGCTATAAAATAAGAGTAATAATAGTATCTACTCTTTCTTGGTCATGGGATATATTAGTTATCTATTAGTGTATCTCTATAAAAGAGTTATATTAGGTAATTATTGGTGTGCAACAAGTTACTACAAAACCCAGTGGGTTTAAGTAACAAACACTTATTATCTTACAGTTTTCTTTGGTCAGGAATTCCAATGAATCTTGGCTATGTGCCTTTGGCTCAGTCTTTCACAAGGAGGCAATTAAGGTGTTAACCATGGCTGTGGTCTCCTCTGGGGAGGCATCCACTTCTAAGCTCACTCACAAGGCTTAGGTCAAGCCTCAGGTTTACACCGGCTGTTGGCTGGAAACATCAGTTCCTTGATATGAGGGCCCCTCCTCAGAGCCACTCGTAACATGGCAGCTGGCTTCCCTCAGAGTGAGCCGGTAAGAGAGGAAGACAAAGTGAGCAAGAAGTAACAATCATTTTGTCACCTAGTCTCAGAATTGATATCTCATCACTTTTGCCATATTCTATCCATTAGAAGCAAGTGACGAGGTCCAGCCCACACTCAAGGGGACAGCATTACACAAGGGCATAAACGCCAGGCGGTGGGCACACTAGGAGCCATCTTAGATGCTGCTCACCTCAAGAGATACCATATGTAATGTTCTGAGAAATAAGATTTACGTGGGGAAGTATTCTGCAAATGAAAGTTTTACTCAAAGGCAGAATGTGAATTATGAAAACAGGCTTTATGGATAACATTCAGGGAATCTGCTAAGAAGTGTCACCACCTCCTCACTTGCCTCAGATGTGTCACACTATGGCAGTATTTCACCATCTTTTTCAGTCTGACACATCTGTGAACTTGTTAATCAAAAAGGGAAGAAAAAAGGGTGAGCAAATGAGGGACCTCATGACCCACCAAGTAACACTCTTGACAATTCACACTTTATATTTAGCATGGGAAGCAGTAATATAATGGCTATAAGGAGTATGGGAAAAACAAAAAATTCAGGAACTTGATAAAATTGTTTCCTGGAGCTTTTTCCCTACAAAGCTGTTTATCAGCCCTACTTGGTGATATGCTCTAATGCAAATTTACATGGTCAGTGTGGCAGCTTGAAAACACAGCCCCAACATTCTGGACATTCTTATGTACAAATGGGATCTATGTCCCCTTCCCTTGACTTTGGGTGAGGGTTTGTGACTGCTCTGACCAGGAGAGAGTTACTGCGTGACTTCCGAAGCTAAATTAAGAGAAACCACACAGTTTCCATCTGGTCCTCTTGGGCCACCCACTCTTGGAACCCAACAACCATGACATAAGGAAGTCAAAAGCAGCCCACATGGCAAGAGCCCTTGGAGAGCCCTAAGACTCTGAAGAAAGAAACAGGAATGTTTGGCTAGTCCCAACTGCTCCAGCCCTGATTAGTCGAGCCCAGCTACTATGTGTCTGCAACCCAAGTCCAGAACTGCCCAAGCTCTTACTGAATTCCTGACCCTGATACCATAAAAGAAAATTAAAAAATGATTATTGTTTATTTAAACTAGGGGATTTTGAGGTGGTTACATGAGAAAAAATAACCAGAACAACCAGTCATATATGTTAAAAATAAAGTCATGTATATTAAAAAGATAGTAATATTAAACAGCAATACATCAGGTTAAATTTTTTTCAAAACATTTAAGACAGATCACAGAGGTAAACCATAGCCTCCAGAAAAGTCTTTGGTAAAAATTCCTACAACTGGGAAATATTTACAGGTGGTAGAAATATATAAAAGCATTCTTATGTTAATAGGAAAGTAAATAAACTATCACAAATCAGAAATTGGGAAGACAACATTTCTATTTCCATAATAATGTCTCAGATAAAAAATAGATTAAAAATCTAGTCAGCAACTATTTCCTCCTGTCAGTTGCAAAGCATTTATTATTTCACCAGCATTATGAATATTATCCATTCCCTCAACATCTGCCCTCCATATGCACATCACTGTGCCAGCCATACCCCACCCCCTTTCACGTAGGAATAATGCAGATCATAAAATCTTCAAATTTCTTCTTTCTCCTCTAAAACATTTATTGAAATCTCCCCCTCCTTCCTTCCCCTTCTTCTTTCTTTTCTTTCAGAAAAATATTTCATCCACATTTCAAGGCACTATCCCCTCCACCCATCCTCTCTTGCCTGCTCCAATACCTTGATCCATCCAGTATGCCTTCTTGGAGTTTTGGTGTCATTTACCTTACAAATATACTGGTTTTCATTATTTCAAAAATACTTAAGATTATAAAATATATGAATATTGATTGAAAAATACCCTCAAGGTGACATCAATTCTCTTCATTGACCCAATTCTCAAAGTTGTCTACAGGCTCAGTGTTTCCCAATTCTTCACTACCCACTCACCCTTTAAATCCATTGTAACCTGGCTTCACATACTCAGCACTCAAAAGTTACCAACCAGCGGCCTGTCTCAGCTTTCTGAGTATTTGATGCAGCTGATACATAGTTTCTTCTTGAAATTCTTCTAAAAAAGCACTCTCTGGGTCTCTTCATCCTCTGGACATTCTTCCTCCCTTCTCCAGAACTATCATCTACTCTCTAAAACAGAAACATTTCCATTTTCTTCTACCTACACTAACTCTCATGGTGAACTGACTCAGAAAGCCCAAATCCCTAGCCCCAGCATAATTCCTACTTGGAATACGTATTCAGTTGTACTTCAAACTCTGTGGATTCACTCAATCTAATGCCTGAATTGTAACATATACAGAAATTTAATGTTCCACACAAAGCAAGCATTTCCCAAGTAAGAAAATGCTTCATATAAAGGATGACCTCAATACATGGGAGAATGATCCTTAATTTAACATATGAAGGCATGAGAATTCTCATTTAATACTATGACCATTAAATCCACCCAAGTTGCTACTCCCTCTGCCTCAAATGCTCTGATCCCTGTTATTTGTGAGTTTGGTGCCCTTACAAACTTCAGTGAACAAGTATCACCTCTGAGAGAAAACTCCCCAGAACATGGTATGTAAAATGGCATCTCTCAGAATAGCACTTAAGAAACACATTATATATTTATATATTTATTTTCTCACTGTCTATCTTTCCTTACAGGAATATCAGTTCTACGAGAGCAAGAATGTTATTTTGTATACTGCGGTCTCCTCAAACCATGAAAAGATTATTTAGCCTAGAGTAAGCACATAATAAATATCTGCTGAATAAATGAATAACTTAGAAAATGAATGATTTAAGTGTTCTCATTTTCCATTTTATAGAAAGTTTGTGGTACTGCAATGCAAAAACACTGAAGTAAAAAAAGTTTTTTCACTATGTGAGTTAATTCAAATCTCTGGGTCACAAACAGGTTGTCTTTTAATAGAAGTTTCTTTTTAAGCAATAATGTGATTAGCTATTCTATAGATGGATATCCCACTGTCTTAGCTTTCATGTAAGACAAATGACCTTATTGAAGTTTGCTACCAACATTTCTATTCGCTTAGAAGCATGGAACTTTCTTTATTAGAACATCCATCTAATGTCTCCACACATGAACCACTCAATGTTTATTTTTCCAGCATCTTCATTTTCACTGGATCTCTTCTGAACACTTTTCTTCCACATAGACTTTTTTTTTTTTCATAGAACTATTGACCAGGGAGGACCTTAAGATGTTATTAGTCCAGGGCTTTTCAACCTTTCTTTCAGCAGTGGGATCTGTTTCACATGCAAAATCTTAATAGAAGCAGAGCCAAGAGTGGACAACCTAGTGCCTCCCTCTGAGGCTATACCCACCTTCACTCCAGCATCACTGAGGCATCAAGGAGAATTACAGGTCTCCTTTGAAAAACCATGGAAAGTCTAACCTTTCTTCATAAACCAACATATGTTTTCTGTGTTGACTCTTGCACTTTTGGGGCAGGAAATCTTTCTTTTCCTCTGTGCTAAAAGCATTTACTAGGCACATACAGTGTGCCACAAACTACATGAGCAGTGTGCAGAACATGCTGGGAACAAGCAAGGAAGGGAATCTGGCTTCATAACCCACCACCCCTACCCGCTGAACAGACCTGAGCTGAAGGATTATCTTGCTCCAGGGAGTGATTTTTTTTTCTGTCCTTACCCTTCATTTCTCTTCTAGTCACCCTTCCCTTGATTTGTGTCACTGTACTGATTTCTCCCCTGATCTAACCCTCCAATCCCCCAAAACATGAACATCCCCTACAGGGTAGGCAGTGGTCCACTGCATTTCCCTCTACCTTCTCATGATTCAAGAACTAATATGATGTGGGAGCCAAGATCGTCTCTTTCGGGTGAACGGCTCCTTGATTCCCATGCATCTCCCTGATTTTGTTGTGTATGAGTTATAAACCGGACATGTCCATCTGAGGTCACCCGCTATCACATAAAGTCCAGTACCTTGAGCTCTCTTCTTCCTCTCCCTCCAGTGGTACTCCTTTTCAATGTTCCCATTATTTTCAGTGACATCGCTGATCACGTAGTTCCCCAAATTTGAAACTTTTAAGTTATCTTTGACTCTTTTTCTCATCATTTATATCCAAGATGTGTAACAGTAGTGTTGCAACATCCTTCTGACCTGGTTTCCTGGAAGCTATTCAAATGTAGCTCAGCTGACCATATTTTTGAAGCAAGTAGGGGCTGTGTTTGTTGGTTTACCACCATAGTCACAGTGACTGTCACATAAAGTGCCTAATAATCTTGCTGAATGAATAATTAAATGTGGTAAAAATATGCAATGCTTACCGTAGCATAAAAACTGTAAGCAAATTATCTAGTAATAGAGAAATGTCTGAGTTTCTCCATCTGGGCACATTTGTAAGATATTATAGTATAATTAAAATAACATTTTCAATTATGTATTAATGGATTGGAAATGGCTATTTCCTGTTAAAGAGAAGCTAAACACAAAACCATAAATTTATTATGAACTCAATTGTGAAAATCTAGAAAAGGGAATACAAAGATGTTTAATGTTGGTTATATCTCAGTGGTGATTTTTTTCTCATACTTTTCTTTTACTTATATACAGTTGATTCTCTGAAAAAGATTTTTCACCATGTAAATGACTATGCCTATAGATGAAGCTTGAAGGAAACAAGTACAAATTAAGAGGTACTTGTTCCAGGGTGGGAGGTAGAGTATTATAATCTATTGTCCCTATTTGTTTTTCTAAAACTGATTTAAAAATTGTAGCTTAATATTTTCAATATTCTTCACCCCAACAGGTGTTGTTTAATTCTCTACTTCTGCCAGTCTTTATACAGTTGAATTTATCATTTTATCCACATTGTATTTTTCTTTTCTAGAGACGGGGTCTCACTCTGTCACACAGGCTGGAGTGCAGTGGCACAATCATAGCTCACTGCAGCCTTGAACTTCTGGGCTAAGTGATCCTCCCACCTCAACTCTCCAAGTAGCTGGGACCATAGGCACATACTACCACACTGTACTGTATTATTTTTGTTAAAATGCTCTTAACATTACTCTCCTGTTATACTGTTTTATTACATTATGGATAAAATGAGATTTAAAAATACTAAACTATCAAAGTGCAGTCTTGAACATTCAACCTCACCTTCCACCCACTCCTATACCACTGCCTGATGTCTCCTTTTCCCTTTTATTTTCACTTCAAAGCTTATACTTTCTTTAGTACTTAATAAAAATTTTCTTAGCAATTTTTCTTTAAACACCCATAACTAATACATAATACAGTAACATCAAGCATTTAAAAAAATAAAAAATGGTTAGAGCTACAAGACTATTGAAATCACTTAGTTTAACTTCCTCCTTTAAAGATGCAGAAACTACTGTCCAATTTGAAAAGGTGGCTTGCTGGGGGGTAGTGGGTGAGGGGGAGGGTAGAAAACAAAAACCTTGGATTAGAGCACAACATTTAACTCTTAGAGTTCAGTATTTTAACTAATACAGAATCCACTATTATTGCTGGGTCTCACATCTGCTGATCAATTGCTCAGCAATTATTCATGATTCCATTCCTAAAGTATGCCTTGCCCACCTGCCTTGATTCTCATGGTCATTACTACAGGCTGACACCATGACACATAATTATTTTATGTCTTCATTGTACCTAGTGCTACACAGTAACTGCTGAAGTAGTATGGCAGAAATGACCTAAAGCAAATCCAGTAATGGTAATGATCATACAAATCTGTGATAGCAATATTCCATCCTAACCATGTGGCTGTTATAATACATCCACTTGAATGGCAATAACTGTCAAGGAGGTGATATCAGCTTTCCCTTATATTCTACAAGGCTTCCCTAACCAATCGTGAAGCTGCAGGATTATGGTTCCAGTTCTAAAGACCCTGGAATCAGAGCCATGTGGAGGAAACAAGGACAGGAACTGAATCTGCAAACTATATCTCCACAGTCAGTTTAACGCAAAGCACAGCAGCTTAAGGAATAATCCAACTCAAAAGCCACACTAAGTACTACAGTAGCTTTCAAAGTTGCATGTGGCTCATTACACACACACACACACACACACTCACACACACACACACTCAAATTCTGAATGGCATATATTGATGAAGAGGACTATTTTAACAATTGTACCAGTCAAATAATGTACAATAGTTTAACAATCAGTGGATGAAATTTCATTGTAAGCCAGGAGACCCAGGAGACAAGGAAAGGCGTGATTTGTCAGGGTTATCAACATTCAAAGACAGAGAGAAAAAGAACAGATCTGAAAAGCAGAATCACGCCAGCTCCTTTGTCATGACTGTTACACAATGGGCCATGAGCCACAGAGACCCAGAAGCATCTGCCAAAGGTTTCAGACAGCTGTGCAAGCATTCCCTGCCATTTGTTCAGCTGTTTTGAAGTGAGAGAGACACATATTCCCAGGGTTGTACAAGTACCCTTCTTTTTCAATTCAGAATAATATGTTTAGAATACAAATGTTTTATTAGTTGTGATCTTGTCACTCTGAATATATATTCACCTGGATGAATGCATTTGCTGCTTATTTTGCAACTAACAGAGGTGAACAGAATACACCATGCCACATCAAAAACTGGGTAATGCTAAAGAAGTGAAAATAAATACTCTTTCTACCTAAGAGCAGAGTTACTACTTGGAGAATTAGGTGCCTATTTACCTGCCAATTCAAAATGTCTTGAATATAATTCATTAAAATTCCATCATCTTCCTTCCTTCCTTGCATGTAAGTATCACAATGTCAAGGAAAATGATTTAACAGTGAAATTTCAGATTGTAGCATATCCCAGCTCACCTTATATATATGAACATAGTTATTATGTTCCAGAAATGAATTCACTGAACTTGTTAAAATTGTGAACTGCTCTCTTCAACCAAAGGAAGAAAAAAAGAGAATAGGGAAAAAAGAACCTCAGAAAGAAAAACATAAAGACTTTTACTAACTGATCTTTATTTCCTTTCACCTATTTTATAAAGACTCAGTGTGTGGGAGCTAATTATATTAGCTGTCTTGGGTAACAAGCTATTAATTTTGTGCTTCAAAGTTATTAACCACCTTTCTATGTACGGTTCACAGGCAAATGAATGAACTTAATCCTTGTATTAAAACACAGAACAAACCAAATAATCCCATGTTTCATGACTTTTCAAAGTTGATTATCTCCTTGGCAATGCTTTACCAGAGGCCAGATATACAATTGCCACTTTAGAAAAGAGTCTCTGGCAGTTTATACTATAGGCCTGTTAAAGTGGATCTAATCACTATTTAATAGTCATTCCTCCCAAGATTAGACATAAAAGGTCACAGAGGAAAAGCATTTTTTTCTCAGTGATTTAACCATACTGGGTTTATAAAATTTCCTCCTCCGAGGATCACACCAGTCTTGAGAGAGTCTACTTGTGTGATAATACAGCTAACATTTGCAAATTTAAACAATTCAGTGGAGAAAATAAAATATTTAAGATGATAACATTTAATGTCAAAAGAATTCTTTAGATTTCTCTTTATCTGGCTTCATCTAATTCTTCAGGGCAAAACATAACATTTAATTCTACAGCAGTAACTTCATATAGATGATGATCTTCATTTCCTGATTATCAAAGGACATTTTATTGTAAGAGGCATTAGACATGTAAAATAACTACAGTAAATGAAAGAATTATTGCCATAAATCACGATGCTTATCTGCATTTGAGGGTCTCTGTGCTCTAACAATAGCAATGTAGTTTAGTGTATCAATAATCCCATGGGAAATTTAAAATGATTTATTTCTCTGACTTATTAAAAGCCTAGTCATAGCTCAAAGGTCTCTGAATACCCATAATATTGGGAAACTAATGCCATAAAATTAAAAAATAATAGCAAAAATTTCATACAAGAAGTAATCCAACAAGATATTACCCAATGGAAATTACTTCTGTTAAACAAAGATTTCAAATGAAAGCTTTGACTAAGCTATGTCAATAAATTATGCTTTTATGAAACTCACCTTTTTGTTCTGTTGCTGTATAATATATCTCAATTATGTAACAATTTCTTTTCCTTTATAATTCAACCTAAAGTAACATATAAGTTGAGGTATTTCTTTTCAGTACAATTCCCTTTTTAAAGTTTTCTGCTTTCAAATACAGTACAGTAATAATTCTACCATAAATCAGTAATTTGACAAGTTACATAATTATTGTTCAACAGCTATTAGAGGCTGAAAAGTGGAATCTAAAGTTTAGAAAATTATTATCAGAATATAATTTAGTGATACTATTATTATCATTATACATGAGCTTTATATAAATAAAAATGATAAATATTTGGAGATATGTCTTTGCATAAAAATTTATATAAACTACAGCCCATTAAAGTTCCCTCTAGGCCATTTTTGTCAATACAAAATATATGGAACAGTTTATATTTTTAAGAAAGTTATTGTGAAAAAGTTAATTAAAATAATTGAATAAAAGTAAAGTCTTGAGTAGAACAAAAAACCAAACATGTTTATAAAAACTGTACATTTATGCTAACAGCCATAAAATTGAATAATTTAATCTTGGATAGGAAAGTACAATTTTGTATTATTTCTATAGACTCAGTACAATCTCAATAAAGTGAGTAAGAGATTTCTTGGGAGTAGGTTTCATGAGTTTAAATGAAGGGATGGATATGAACAAATAGTCTACATCTATAAAAATTAAATTTTATTGAAATAAGGATTTCTTATTCTAATAATTATTCTTAACTAACAGGATGATTGTGCAATGAATGTTTCTGGCAGCATTTTATTATAGTGAAAAACTGAAAACAAGCTATCAATATGGGGCTGGTTAAGTAAATAATGTCTCATCCATAAAATGAAACACTCCCCAGTCATTAAGAATGATGATAGGTTTCTGAATTTATTTTTCATTGAAAGGTGTTAATTACAAATTGTTTAGTGGAAATAGCTGATTCCAAAAGAATATACAAGATATGATTCAATCTTTTCAAATACATATAGAAAAACTCTATAGAAGATACATGTCCAAATACTAGATGTGGTTTTCTCTGGGTAGTAGGACAAAGGGTGATTTTCCAGCCTTTTTTCATTTTGACACTGTAGGAATTTTCCATTATAAAGATACACTATTTTTATAATCATGTTAACATTTGTGTGTGGGAATTTATAGATATTGAATAAAATAAAATTGAAAGGAAGTGGATACAGATGGTTTCTGAAAGAATAAAACCAACAGGACAACACTTTGAGGATGGTTTCCATGTTAGGGACTTTGCTGATTGTCCATTTGTTGTTAGCACACAGCGACTCACAGGGATATAGGCTACTGCATAGAGGAATCACATGTGCTTTAATTTCCTAGTTTCCAGTCTTCTTTTCTTACCATTTTATTGCTGACATTAAGGGAATACAATAGTGATGGAGCCTCAGTTTGTATCACTACGTTCTACTGCAGATTTTATTCTTAATATGATAGTGATATTTAAATGTTGCACTTACTTAATTTGTCTAACTCTGATTTCATGTTTTAAATTACAGGTTTATATGAATATTAGCTCTACTGGAAGTTCTACTGAATATTTGGCATAAAATGATGTAATTAAAATAACGATTTATATATATGTAAAGTATTTACTATATGCCAAGCAGAGTCCTAAAAGAACTTTATATATTAGTCAATTATTCTTCAAAGCCACTTATGAAGAAGGTGCTATTATTATCCCTCATTTCACCCATGAGAAAACCAAAGTGCAGAGAACTAATAAGCCCCTTGTTTAAAGTCCCATGGCTAAAATGTGACAGAGAAGGGTGATAAGCCCAGATAGTCTGGCTCCAGAACACTTACATTTTGCACATTTTCAAAAGTTTAAATAAGCTTTTAATTTTAGAATAGTTTTAGATTTACAGAAAAGTTACAAAACATAATACAGAGAGCTCATGTATACCCCTCGCCCAGTTTCTCTCTCTAATCAAAATCTTACATAATATGGTACAACTGTCACAGCTAAGAAATTCACATTGGTACACTGATATTAACAACATACTTAATAATGTTTTTCCTTTCTAGTATTTCATCCAGGAGACCACATTACATTGACTTGTCATGTCTCCCCAGCCTCCTGTGATTTATGACAGTTTCTCAAACTTTCCTTGTTTTTGATGACCTTGACAGTTTTGAAGACTACCAGTTATGTATTTTGTAGAATGTCTGTCAGTTTTGGCCTGTGTGATATATTTTTTATGATTTAACTGAGGCTATGGTTTAGGGAGGAAGACCACAGGGTGAGGTGTCATTATCAACACATCATATCAAAGGTACAGCCCACTAACATGACTTATCTTTGATGATGATACCCTTGAAAACCTGACGGAAGTACTGTTTAACTGGTGTCTCTATTGTAAAGTCACCATCTTCCCACTCTCCATGCTCTGCTTTATGGAAGAAAGTTATCAAAGCTCACAGTCAAGGGGGACGGGGGAGTTAAGCTCCACCTACATGATGGGGAGGGAGTAACTATATTAATTATTTGGAATTATTCTGTCAGAACCTTTGTTTTTAACCCATTACTTTCTCTATATTGCCTCTCCTGCCCTGTTCCTTCTTACTACTTTGACATGTTATTCACGTACAGTAGTATAAAAACATAATTCTTAACTGATTTCCTGCTTTTTCAAAGTTCCAAAATATGTTAGAACCAAATGTGATAGCAAATTTTGTTTTAAATTATTTTTCCACAGACTGCTGCAGAATTTGTCACTAAGTGACTAATTAGAAACCAATTTTTCTTAGAAATACTCTGTAAAGGACTTACCAGAAATATTCGTTCAAGTTGATCCTGAATGTCTTTCATTCCTGGAAAAGCAGCAACTCCTTGGATCATTTCAACAAAGATGCAACCTACTCCCCTAGAGAGAGAAGAAAGAATCGTTACAAAACTTCAATACATTCTGCTTAGGAAAACTAAATCTGGAATTAGAATATCCACTCCTACAGAAAAGATGTGGTGGGTAAACTGTTTTCTTTTTCCCCTCTAACTTTTATTTTACACTCAGGGGTACACGTGCAGGTTTGTTACATGGGTATATTGTGTGATTCTGAGGTCTGAGGTATGAATGATCCCATCACCCACGTACTGAGCATAGTACCCAATAGTTTGTTAACCCTTGCCTCCCTTTCTTCCCCCTCCTTCTAGTAGTCTCTAGTGTCTATCATTGCCATTTTTATGTTATGAGTATCTGATGTTTAGCTCCCACTTATGTATGACAACATGTAGTATTTGGTTTCCTGTTCCTGTGTTAATTCACTTAGCATAATGGCCTCCAGCTGCATCCATGTTGCTGCAAACAACACTATTTCTTTTTTTTTTTTTTTTTTTGAGACAGAGTCTTGCTCTGTCCCCCAGGCTGGAGTGCAGTGGCACGATCTCTGCTCACTGCAAGCTCCATCCCCTGGGTTCATGCCATTCTCCTGTCTCAGCCTCCCGAGTAGCTGGGACTATAGGCACCCACCACCAAGCCTGGCTAATTTTTTGTATTTTTAGTAGAGACGGGGTTTCACTGCATTAGCCAGGACTGTCGCGATCTCCTGAACTTCTCGTGATCTCCACCCATCTCAGCCTCCCAAAGTGCTGGGACTACAGGCATGAGCCACCGCACACAGCCAATACTTTCATTCTTTTTTATGGCTGCATAGTATTCCATGGTATGTATGTACCACATTTTCTTTCTCTAGTCCATTGTTGATGGGCACCCAGGTTGAGTCCATGTCATTGTTAATGTGAACGGTGCTGTGGTGAATACGTGAGAATATGTATCTTTTTTTTTTAGAATGATTTGTTTTCTTTCAGATATATACCCAGTTATGAGATTGCTGGGTTGTATGATAGTTCTGTTTTAAGTTCTTTGAGAAATCTCCAAACTGCTTTCCATGGTGGCTGAACTAATTTATTATACATTCTCACCAACAGTGTATGAGCATTCCCTTTTCTCTATAGCCTTGCCAGCATCTGTTGTATTTTGACTTTTTAATAATAACCATTCTGACTGGTGTGAGATAGTATCTCATTGTGGTTTTGATTTGCATTTCTCTGATGATTAGTGATGTGGAGCATTTTTTAGTATGTTTCCTGGCTGCTTGTATGTCTTCTTTTGAGAAATGCCTGTTCATGTCTTTTGCCCATTTTTAATGGAGTTACTTGATAAGCAGTATTTTTAATGAGCACCATGAGCTATCTAGGTGACATACACCTAGATCCCATAACCTACCCACTCCCCCTGCCCCCATCTACTGCCTTGAAAGAACTCTAAATAGATGCAACTATACTGGGCTCAGAAAAGAGTGGAAACCCATAAAATAGTGCATTCTAGTGCTATTACTTATAGAATAAAGTTAAGTCCTTAGCCTGATGTATAAGAGTCCTCACAGTCATGTTCAAGTATCCTTTTCCAACTATATTTCACAAACTTATAAAGTATTGTAGTCTCTAGAGATTCAGTGGTTCTCAATCCTCTTTGCATTAGAATCATCTGGAGAAGGTTAAGAAACTGCATATCTCTGACCACAAACCCCAGAGATCCTGTTTCAATTTATCTGGGTTGGAGTCCAGGCATCCACATGGGCTGCTCAGATGATTCAGGGCAGCTACAGTGAAAATCACTGAGCCCGACTGATCTACGTGATCTACCTGAGTGCCAGGCATAAACCTGTACCATTTGGCTCAAATTGCTTCACTATCTAGAATACCCTCCTTCTTTGCCTATTTGCTCTTGATAGCAAATTCCAACTCAACCACTATAATCCTGTTTAAATGCATCTCCTCTGTGATGCCTTTCATGGATCTTTCAGCAGACAGAATTGCTCCCCTTATGAGCTTATGGATTACTCTATCAGCCATCTACTATGCTCGACATCCTTTCGCAGCTTGACCTGCCATGCTCACAGTTCCCACCTAGCAAGTTAGTCCAGTAAATCAAAAGACCTTGCCTACCAGACCACTGCAGCTTGCATCTAGCCCAACAGGAATAACCAATCCATAGTATGGACAGACAGCCAATTAGATACTTCTGCCAGGACTCTGGAGAATGGGGCAGTATGGTAAGAAACTAGCATACGTAGACGGCTAAGTCATGTTAGTGTCAGGGAAGTAGCATGAATGGCTACACATTCCTGCAGATGAAGTCCCCTGAAATGACTTGGTTCTTGACTTCTGGAGGCTTAGATGTTCAGATGATCCAGTTTTTGTTTGTTTGTTTGTTTGTTTGTTTTCCAGAACTCTCTACCTCCTGGAAATTCTCCAGATTTTTTACACTGGCTCTATTTGAATGGGTTTATGTTTCTTGCAAATATTCTAATAAAACCACAAACATATTGGGACACTTCTTCCACTGCTGCACCCCCATACTCAATTTAGGGCAAGCAAACACTTGTGTCTTTAATTTATTTCATAAACCTAGGGGTTAAGACCAAGTGACCTACTTCTCTAAAGCTACTCCAGTTGTTATCACAATTGCACATAAACAATGTTTTGAATTAAAGAAGTAATGTATTTGCAGAAATTGCTTCCCTATTGTACCACATGATTCTTATTCAAAGTAAACACCAATAGTATACAGTGTTAAAATGACTAAAAACAAACAAATGCCATTTTATATCATAGGATGTAATTTTATTTAAGTAGTAAAGAACTAATTTCAAACCAGTGTTCTAGGTAGATGGGTTTTTACACAAGTTGTTTTCATTTTAGATTTGAGAGACAACATAGGTATCGAGAGAATTATTTTATTAGGATATTAAAATGCAATGATGTGCTTATAAATATTAGGGCATCAGATGTCTGGTTAAGTCTACTTAAATTTTCAGTATGGTGGCTTTCCAAATTTTTCTGTCAGGAATTCTTTTCTAAGACTATTTTCTTCTTATTTAAGTTTATACAATAAAATACCTTGGATTTTAAATAGCTACCTGCACCTTCCTTTTTTACACTCAGTGTATCCTCTCTGCTCTCTACTTTTTGGCCTTCGTTTTTCCCACCATAAGCTGCAGTTCTGAGTGTGAAGAGCCTCAGTAGAAGCCATAGCCACCCCCATTATGTACACAGCTAGGCTGGCTAGAAAAATAACTATTACATTGCCAGAACTACTTATAGAATTTATTTTAGCACTACTTGTGTTTAGTCTATATCATCTCCATAATATGTTACTTAGAATGATTAAAAGACAAATCTATTCTATGCTGCAATTCTATTCAGTTGGAATGAAATGATGTAGCATTTTTATAAGCTCTTATCTGCTTAGCTGGCTAAGACTTGGATTTTCATTTCTAGTGGATGCTTCCTATGACATCATCTTTTTCAAAGATGCTTGAGGATGTACTAAAGAAGCTGAGAGAATTATACTTAAAGGACTCACAACAAGAGATAAAATGTACAAGGAAATAAAAAAGTATGTGTATAAAACATATCAACATACGAATATAACAGAATTCCTTATTACTGGACTGCCTTATTGCCACACAGCAGTAACAGCTCTTCAATTTAATATGAAGGAACTAGTGTCTGCTTTCCCCCCATCTCTTTCTACCCTCCATTAGCCCCATGCTCCCTCTCTCGATGGATTAAATTGACTGCACTGAATGGTTTACTGAGAAAAAAAATTCATCTACTTAAGCACTATAATTTCTGATATATAATCTTATATCAGGAAATGTCTCCTTTGTTCCTTCTTTTGAGAATTTGAATAATTATGTAATTATCATCTACTTAGTCTAAATTTTTCAAGAAGAACTGGTCACAAAAGCTTACAATGAAAGGTGTCACAGGATGCAGTATGCTCAAACTCTTATTTTAGGATTAGTTACCCAGTAAGGTAATATATAAACACCCACCTATGCTCATGCATTTCTCAATTTTTTTGAACTCAACATTTCCCAATGTAATTTATGTCTCAGGTATATGAATGATATTTTTCATCAGAATTCAAAACAAAATTTTAAGCAGAATTGACAATTTTTTGTCAGTAGAAGCAGAGACAGACAATCTTTTAGGATTGAAACTTACATAACTTGGGAGTTTTTGTTATTAAAAAGATTATAAAATTATAACTAAAAAATTGGCTATAGAAGTGCATTTAAAATGAGCAAATCAGTCAAAAGCAATCACAAAATTTTAAAAGGTAGCAAATGCAACAAAGAATCTGACATTCAGGAAAACAAAGTAAAATTAACTATCTGACATTTGTCATCTGACAAATCTCTTTAATACATTTATTTCTATAATTTGGCTGTATAATCTTCAATTAATTCTTCTTATGACAATTCTATAGTAACATTTTCTGTAACGAGAATGTAGAGATAATTTAGACTTTCCTCTAGCATGATGATGAACATTGGTTTGGGGGTATGTCTAATAGTTTAGAATTTTTTTTTTCTCTGCTTCACTTCTCATTGTTGGTAAGGTCAGTAAACTTTTAGGACTGTTGTTAATTTTGGGAAAACCTCTATCAAGTTTCTGTTTAGTAGATCTATATGGTATAAACACAGTAATTATAACGTATTCCATTTTACACAGTTCCTTGAGCATGAGAGGACATGCTTAGCTCAGAGTGTAGGGTTAGGAAGGATGCTTAATGCCTGAAAGGGCTAGAAAAGTTGAAGCTGGTTGGATTATGGAGTGATGGCACTGGGAATGGAAATATTCCAGGTTGAGAAAACAGGGTCTAGTAAACTGAAGACTCTTTAGAGAGCTAACTGCTGTTGTTATGGCTCTATGTGGACAATAGAAGAAAATTCTAAAAATAAAGAGAGCAGAAGTCCATATTCCATTCTAAGAATGGCTTCTACATTTTTAAATGGTTGAAAATATCAAAAGAAGGGTATTTGGTGACATGTGAAGATTACCTGAAATTCTAATTTCAATATCTATAAATAAGCTTTAATGAAAAACAACCACACTCATTCATTTAGGTACCATGTATGGCTGCTTTCTCATCAAAATGACAAAGATAAGTAGTTGCTACAGAAACCACATGTCCTGCAAAACCTAAATTTTTACCATCAGGCCCTTTACAAAGTTTGTGAAATCTTGACCTATGTTATGCTCCACTTGCAAAAAAACACAGTAATAGAAGAAGTCATACTAATCAGTTATGGAAAAACAAATAAAGAAAGTATAATATATCATGATTATTTGTAAATAATAGAAATAATCTCTTAAATATGATCTGTTTTTTCACTACTGTCCTTAGCAGTTTTCTTGTAATAAAATATGACTTAGAAGTTTCCTGCATTTTGTCAAAAATTAGTAGATATTCTAAACTTGATTGAAGAGAGATATTTTAATCTCTAAAGTATTTTGAACTGAGAAATAAATTGGGAGAAAATATGTGGAGTGACGTTTTTTAATAAGGTGCTATCTAACTTCTTCCCAAAATACATAATTTCGTGAGCTGATATGCATCATGGGAGGGAAAAGAAGGATAGTTTATTTTACTAAAGTTTTTATTTTATATTTAGAAGATAGGGAAGCATTATATCATGCTTGGAAGTAATACCTTTTGTTTTATAAACATTAGAAAATTTTACCTATTAAATTTAATTTTATAAACATAAGGGGTTTCCAAAATTATGCCGGGTTCTATCCTGACTTCAGAGAATTTTCTTTCTACCTGTTTTCTTTCTACTCATAACCTACATATGTGCCCCTATATTGACAAAAGGAGGGGAATCCAATTTTTAAAATTATCCCTTGAACTTTTTTCTTCCTTAAAATCAACAGTAGAGGCTGGAGGCAGTGAAGCCTCTGCATGCTGTGCAGCTGACCTCTATCTCCAAATTTACATCATGTCTGTATCCACATTAGATTTCCTCTGCTCCAGCCATGCTGTTCCACTGTCCTCTCCTAAAACTTGCCACACTCTTTCCCATCCCAAGATCTCTGCACAGATTGTTGTTCCCTTTGCCCTCTCTGTACCTGGTTAATTGCTTTTTGCTATTCAGAGGTCAGTGCAAATAGCTCCACTTAGAAATGTCTTTCCCAGCGATCACCTATAAGGCAGTTCCTCCTTACAGCCCCAGCCCCAGTGTCTTACCCTGCTTTTCCTAGTTTGTCCCCTTTATAACACTTAAAAATGTTAAATTGTATTTGGCTTTTAGGGGTGTGTCTCTTCTAGATGGAACATCTACAAGATCGGGGACAAGGTTGTGGACATCACCTTATTCCCAGGACATAGCAGAGTGTCAGGCACATAACAAGGGCTCAAAAATATTTGCTGAATGAATAGAAAGCAACACAACCCTCCACTGGCTTTCTGTGCAGCAGGCAAATGGGACCTAGGCTGAACCCCTGGTGTTTTGATAACAGTGCCAAGAACACTCACGGGAAAATGACAAGCTCTTCAAGAAATGCTGCTGGGAAAATTGGATATTCTTATCCGAAAGAACAAAACTAGACTCCCACGCTTCACAGTAGACAAAATCACCTTAAAATGAATTAAAGACTTAAACATAAGGCCCAAAACGGTAAAACTACTAGAAGAAAACACAGGAGAAACACTTCAGGACATTGATCTGGGAAAAGATTTCATGAATAAGACATCAAAAGCATAGGCAACAAAAATAAAAATAGACAAATGGGATTATATCAAACCCAAGGCTTCTACACTAAAAGCTTCTGTACAGATGGGAGATAAGTCTCAAATCCATCTCCCCAACCAACTTAAATTGAGTTTTTATATAGTGGGGTAAGAATGTAGCTACACGCAGGAAAACAGAGTGAAACAATCAACAGAGTGAAAGAAAAACCCACAAAATGAGAGTAAATATTTGCAAACTACTTATATGACAGGGGATTAACATCTAGGATATATAAAGAACTCAAACTTCTCAACAATGAAAAAACAATCAATCTTATTTAAAAATGGGCCGATGAGGACAGGTGCCATGGTTGATGCCTGTAATCCCAGCAGTTTGGAAGCTGAGGTGGGAGAATCGCTTGAGGCTAGGGAGTTCGAGACCAATCTGGATAACATAACAAGACTGTCTCCACAAAAAGTTAAAAAAAAAATTTGCCAGGCATGGTGGGACAGCACCTGTAGTAGTCTCAGCTACTGGGGAGGCTGAGGTGGGAGGACTGCTGGAACCCAGGAGATTGAAGCTGCAGTGAGCTATGATTGCACTACTGCACTCCACCCTGAGTGACAGAGAAGGACCCTGTCTCTTTAAAAGAAAAAAAGGAGGGGGACAAATGATCTGAACAGATATTTTCCAAAAGAAGACACACAAATGGCCAAGAAACATGAAAAAGTGCTCAACATGACTAAACATCAGGGAAATTCTCATTAAAATCACAATAAGACATTTCACTCCAATTATGATGGCCATTAAGAAAACGATAAAAAATAACAAATGCTGGCAAGGATGTGGAGAAAAGGGAACTCTTATATACTGTTAGTGGGAATGTTCTATCTAGAACAGTATGGAGGTTTCTCAAAAAACTACAAATAGAACTACCATATGAGCTAGCCATCCCACTACTGGGAATTTATCCAAAGGAAAAGAAATCAGTATATTGAAGAGACATTTGCACCCCCATGTTCACTGCAGAACTATTCACAATAGTTAAGATAGGAAATGAAGCTAGGTGTTCAACGACAGATGAATGGATGAGGAAAATATGGTGTACAAGCACAATGAATACTATTCAGCCATAAAAAAGAATGAAATCTTGTCTTTTGTGACAACATAGATGGAAATGGAGGACATTATGTTAAGTGAAATAAGCCAGGAACAGAAAGTTAAACACCGCATGTTCTCACTCATATATGGAAGCTAAAAAAGTCAATGTCGTAGAAGTAAAAAGTAGAACAGAAGATACTAGAGGCTGCTAAGGGTAGGGAAGGAAAGTATAGGGAGAGATTTGCTAAAAGATATAAAATTACAGCTGGGAGGAAGGAATAAGTTCTAGTGTCTTATACCATTGTAGGATGACTATAGTTAAGAAAATACAACTATATTATATGTAACATATACTATATATAAGACTATAACAATAATACTGTATTATATAGTTTCAAATGACTAGAAGGAAGATATTGAATGTTTCCAACACAAAGAAATGATAAATGTTTTTATATGAGGGATGAGCTAATTACCCCGATCTGATCACTATACATTATACGTATCAAAACATCACTATGTACCCCATGAAAATGTAAATTATTGTCAATTTTTAAAAATTAAATTAAACATTTAATATGAAAGTATTTGAAAAATATATATACATATACTCTATGATAGAGGAATTCAAGGTGAAAAGATTTATTTAAACTATTATATTTGGGGCAAGGGTGGGGTGGAGTGTGTAATATATAGAAAATAATGTAATTCATACGGAAGGAGTAAGAACTTTCCTCCATTAGAATAGGGAAAGACAAGTTCAGGGTTACTTCTGTGGGAAGGTCTTCTGATCTCTCAGGCTATGTGAGGTCCCCTAACTCTGTGCTCTCCATGATACTTTCTACAACTGCAATTTATTTATTTACTTGTAAATGTATTAGCTACCATCACCTTTCTCAGAACAAAGATTAGGTCTTTTACTGTTAAAAATATAGTCCAAATGACTGATAGGGGTTATGGCGATATGGCAACATTACCAGACTTGAATGAAATAGGGTTAGGTCAAAAAGGCACCAGCTAATATGCCTTGTAATGTATGTATCTGTTCATTAAAGTCCTGTTGGGATTTTATGGTGTAGGATAACTTTACATATTTCAACTAAATATGGATTAATTATATCCATCAGCATGCATAATAAAAACATCTGCATTTGATGCATATTTTCAATGGACTATACTCAGTCAATTTTCTCAAAAAGATATTAACTAAATGGTAATTAACTCAATAAATAATTATATCACGAAGAAGCAGAATAAGACATAAAGGTTATTATTTCTCTAGTTGACATTAATCTAATTTTGGTTAGATTCAGATATCAAAAAAATAAAACATTGTTCTCCTTCTTCCCTAATTCTCAAGGCAAAAGTTTGTTTCGGGAAGTCAGTGACCCAGAACAAAGGGACTGGCTGAAGCCGTGGCAGAAGAACATAAATTGTGAAGATTTCATGGACATTTATTAGTTCCCAAAATTAATACTTTTATAATTTCTTACACCTGTCTTTACTGCAATCTCTGAATATAAATTGTGAAGACTTCATGGACATTTATTAGTTCCCAAAATTAATACTTTTATAATTTCTTACACCTGTCTTTACTGCAATCTCTGAACATAAATTGTGAAGACTTCATGGACATTTATTAGTTCCCAAAATTAATACTTTTATAATTTCTTATGCCTGTCTTAATCTCTTAATCCTGTAATCTTCATAAGCTGAGGATGTATGTCACCTCAGGACCCTGTGATGATTGTGTTAACTGTACAAATTGTTTGTAAAACATGTGTGTTTGAAAAATATGAAATCAGAACACCCTGAAAAAGAACAGAATAACCGCGATTTTCAGGGAACAAGGAAAGATAATCATAAGGTCTAACTGCCTGTGGGGTCAGGCAGAATAGAGCCATATTTTTCTTCTCATAGAAAGCCTATAGATGGTTGTGTGAGTAGGAGAAATATCACTGAATTCTTTTCCCAGAAAGAAGTATTAATAATTGATACGCTGGTGAAGGAATGCATTCCTGGGGGGAGGTCTATAGATGGCCGCTCTGGGAGTGTCTGTCTTATGAGGTTGAGATAAGGACTGACACACGCCCTGGTCTCCTACAGTACCCTCAGGCTTACTAGGATTGGGAATTTCCAGCCTGGTGAATTCTAGTCAGACCAGTTGTCTGCTCTCGAACCCTGTTTCCTGTTAGGATGTTTATCAAGACAATGCGGGCACAGTGGGACACGGACCCTCATCAGTAATTCTAATTTTGCCCTTGTCTTGTGATCTTTTATTGCCCTTTGAAGCATGTGATCTCTGTGACTTACTCCCTGTAAGTACATCCCCTCCCCTTTCAAAATCCCTAATAAAAACTTGCTGGTTTTGCGGCTTGAGGTCGCCATTACAGTCCTACCAATATGTGATGACACCCCCAGAGGCCCAGCTGTAAAATTTCTCTCTTTGTATTCTTTCTCTTTATTTCTCAGATCAGCCGACACTTAGGGAAAATAGAAAGAACCTACGTTGAAATATTGGGGGCTGGTTCCCCTGATAAAAGTTTGGCTCAATCTCAGTAGATAATGCAGAAAGACTCTAATATTTTAAAATATGGTGCAATGAAAATGTCAGAAAACATTGCCTAGATTTTCGTTTTTTTATTGCACCCATGTGTTAGCAAAGGCTTGGGATTCCTTAGGACTGAGAGCTTTAAGCAGAGTGACAGTTTCAATTCCAGAGGGATCATGACACAGCACAGCCCGTGCATTGCCATATGTGCAGCAGGAACAATGACTCATCAAACTTAGACTATTATGGTGGGGGGAGACCTGCCCCTTATTATACATAATTTCCTAATTGAAAGTGATAAGAGACCTCTTCTCAAGTTTAGAAAATTATTTAGAGCCCTCAGAGCCATCTGCATTGTTGAAACCTTTGGAAAGAAGGAATGTTAAAAAACGGAGTGTCAAGCTGTTTCTGATTCTGACAGGCGGCAAGCAGATGAACAGAACCATAACTCATTACAGGTTAGTTCTCTGCCTTTCAACATTATGCTGGCATCAGAAATTTCCTCAAATCCTATGTATCCTTCCAAAAAAAGTACTTGAAGCAGTGCTTCTCATCCTTTAATGTGTATGCTAACCACACGGGGATCTTCTTAGAATTCAGATTCTAATTACTGGGTATGGGTTGAGGCCTGAGATCCTGCATTTCTAACAAGCCTCCAAGCCATGCTGATGCTGCTGTTCTCAAAATCAGGTACTGAGGGGCAAGAATGTAAAGGAATTTGGGTAATTCTGTTTTGAATGGAGTTTTATAACTCAGATCAATTCTCTGAACATATATTCAAGCTCCAGCTAAAGGAACAACAAAGAAACAGGAGATCACTGAAATAAGTTAGATTAAATGCAAAACATAATGTAAATTTAACACACAGGAATGCAATACAAACTCAGAATGCTTCCACATTAATTAACCTAATAGGTAATTTTATTTAGCCATGGTTCACTGAAATAAACCATTATGCAATTAAAGCTAGAACTATTTGATGCACCAAGGTAGCCATTTATTTATCTTACTCTTCTCTGATGGAATGTATATATTTGTAAAATAGACGAAAGAGTTTTCTTTCCTAGGAGATCAGCTTCAAAAAGATGAAAATTAAAAAGTGACTTTTTTCTATATTCTAAAAGAAAATTTATTACATATAACAGGCTTAATCTTTTCATTTTGGCACTTGCAGTATTTGAAAAGTGAAAGATTAAAAAATTACATTCCGCATGGCCTTGGTGACTACAGAAGGAACCTAATTGATTAAGCTGCCACTCATCATTTACTGTGGTTAGTGCTTCATTAGGCACAGATAGGCACAATATATCTTAGTCAAATACTTCTATGGAGTATTTTGCTCTTAAGGAATGAAAATGTAACCCAAATTGTGGGTAAAAGCCCATCTTAGAAAATATTTGATTCAAAACAATAAACTTTTAATATAATGGGAAACTATAATATTTATTTTTCAACTATGAAACAAAATTATATCTCTAAGAAGTTGTACTTACAAATTAAGCATATCAGAATAAAAATAAAAGTAAAAAATCAAGTACAGGAAGCTAAGCTAATGTAGTTCAGTAGACTCAAGGCCCAGGGTGGCCTGCTGCTGACTTGGAGGGAGGCACTAGGCAAGTGATTAGAATCCTCTTACTAGGATCTACATCAGCAATAAAACTAACAGGGAAGACTGAGAAACCCAACCATCTTAAAGTGCCAACCAGCATAAATGTTCCTTATGTTCCAATGATAATTTTTGCTCATACACTTTAAGTACTATGTACATTTATTATTATTATTTTTTAATGAAATGGCAAAGATATATTTTTGCTGTCTGGTCCAGTTACCAGATCCAGAAGCCCAGGAATCATCTGAAATCTTTTGCCTTTTTTTTTTTACTACGTATATGCAGTCATCAAGTTGTCTACATCCTAAGTATTCCTAAATACTTCTAGAATCCAATCTCCAACCGCTTTCTCTCTTCCTCCTTACCGTCCTTTTTGAATGCTTCTGAAATCCTATCCTCCATCTCTATCCACAAAACAACAGATATTTCACCTGTTAGTCTTTGTCCATGGCATGATCTACATGTCCTTCAAACCTAGCTTTGTTAGCTTGGAAAGATGGCTTTGAGAAGTCAGGCAGAGTAATTACCACCGGGTGAAGCCTCCCCTGACCCCCTTAATCATTCACCGAGGATAAATTTATCACCTTCACCTCTGAGCTGCCACTGTACTAACTATATACCTGTGTTATGGCTCATCACACTGTCTTTCCCTGTGACCTTGAAGGCATGAATACATCTTTCTCATCTTTTCAGCTCCAAGATCTCACAAACTGCCTTGTACAAAATAGGTGTTCAATAAATATCTTTAAAATGAGACAAAAAACCAAACACCGCATGTTCTCACTCATAAGTGGGAATTGAACAACGAGAACACATGGACACAGGAAAGGGAACATCACACACCGGGGACTGTTGTAGGGTGGGGGGAGGAGGGAGGGATAGCATTAGGAGATATACCTAATGCTAAATGACGAGTTGATGGGTGCAACATGGCACATGTATACATATGTAACAAACCTGCACGTTGTGCACATGTACCCTAAACCTTAAAGTATAATAATAATAAAAAAATGAGGGAATAAATGAATGAATTGCATAAACTAGTCTGAGGAGTACACACAAGATACTGCAACAGAAAAAGGCACTTGATTTAGAGCTAATATTATCCTATGAAATTAAACACTAAAAAAAAATCAACTCAGTAATTTTACCAAAATATCTGAACTCTAACTTCATTTCTAAGAGACTCCAAAGGAACTCCATCAGTCTCCATGGAAACCTTTTGCTCCACTGTACAATTTACTTGAATGCTAAAATTTAGAGATAGAGGTACCTTTGAGAAGGCCTCAGACAATCTTTTGATTTTTACATGTAAGGAAGCTGTATTATATGTTTAAATGTCTTAGTGTAGGTCGCAGAATCAGAAACCGCATCTCCTGAATCCAGGGTCAGCAATCTCTTTGTTATGCTATGCTGCCTCCGCAGTCAGACCAACCTGTCTTTATTTGGTCAGCCTGCTCAGGTTAAAAAAGAGGAAATAGAGATGGCAACTTTGATTTCTTCCCTGGTGACACAAATGCCAGCAAAGATAAAGACAAAATCAAAATCAAATCTTCAAAATTAGAGGCTTTGGCAGAGAACACAGTAAAACTATCCTAGAAAACTGAAGTCTACCATCATTGCTAATGCACTGAAAATATGATGTTGGCTGTGTTTAAAAAGTGCTTAAAAATTTGGCCGGGCACAGTGGCTCACACCTTTAATCCCAGCACTTTGGGAAGCCGAGGCAGGTGGATCACCTGAGGTCAGGAGTTCAAGACCAGCCTGGCCAACATGGTGAAGCCCTGTCTCTACTAAAAATACAAAAATTAGCTGGGCATGGTGACACACATCTGTAATCCCAGCTACTCAGGAGGCTGAGGCAGGAGAATTGCTTAAACCTGGGAGGCGGAGGTTGCAGTGAGCCGAGATTGCACCACTGCACTCCAGCCTGGGCGACAGAGTGAGACTCCATCTCAAAAAAAAAAAAAAAAGCTGAAAAATTCAACACAGACTCCCATGGATAACGAAGACTCTAGAGATGGAGTATAAAGTAATAACTCCAGGTTACATAGATAACAGGGAATATTTGGACTGGTAACATCCAGCAACCAGTCACAATTAATATAAAAATATAAATAGGAAATGCCCTCACTGAAGACTACTGTAAGAAAAAAAAGAAAAATGAAAAATATTACAAGAAATAGCAGATAAATATTATTTCTTGTATTATGGAACAATGAAAGGAGAAGTTCCATTTGATAATTCATTTAAAACTCTACCAACGACGGCCCTTCTCTAAGGAATAAGCATAGACCAGGCAGAATGAGAAAAAAGCAAATTAATAAGACTTGCACATCTTTAATTTCTGTTTATATGACAGCTGATGCAAAACAAGGAAGTCATATTTTAAGGCTTCTCTCTGCAAATGTATTAATCCTTATGCAATAACGTAGGAAATTAGGAAAAATTTATTCAGGGGTAATTATCTTAAAAATCAAAGCAAAAGACACATCAAGCAATCTTTTTCAAGAAACTTCATATGGCATATCGTGAAGAGAAATCACTGCTAAAACCTTCATGTAAATTATCCTACTATAAGCAGAATTCTGAACTTCAATTTACACTATGTTAAGTTGATATATTTAGTTCCAGTCATCAAATGGCATAGCTAGACTTTGATGGACTATGAGTAAGAATGCTGAAATGGGCACTACTAAGATATATGACTGGATGATTGATATTTTACAGTAAAATATTTGACAACCACCTAATATCTTAGATAATAGATGCAAGACCTAAAGGCAAAACCTTTCCAGTACAGATTAACAGGGTCTATTTTTTTGGTGAAGTCTATGGGCTGCTTGGAATATTCTCAAATATTTGCCCTGGAATGTAGCTTTGCAGTCTGGCCACTGCACATAGATTACAACTTGAATGATGCCTTTGGGGTTGCACAATGCAGTAGTGCTAGTGGGTGCTGCTTGAGGGCAGGAACCAGGTCTTTCTCACCTTGAACCTCTCGACATTCTGTAATGTTTTGCTGAATGAATAAATGAATGAAGTGACTCACATGGTATAAGGAAGATTTCTGTGGCAAGAGAGCTACCCTGAGATTCTAGAGCTGTTTGTGTGTGTGTGTGTGTGTGTGTGTGTGTGTGTGTGTGTTACCACCAACCACACCCAGTGTGTGAGAAAAAACAAACAAAAACAAGCGCCTCTAATTTCAGAGGTTATAAAATGGTCACAAATAGATGGAAATTTATTTATTTACATAATAAAGTTTTTAATCTGTTGGAGTTTCCATTAGGCCATGACTATATTAAGTATTCAAAAACAAACATGGTAAAAGCTAACAATAAAGGAAGAACCATTTAAATTATCAATCAGAAAAATGAGAAAAGCTTTGCCAAGCTCAACTGAAAATTCAATTATATAAACATCCCACTCTTGGAATCTATTGTCTCACACAGAAATACAGAGAAATAGAAAATGCCACAGTAAAAGATGAGCAACCCATATGGGTGTAGGAAAATAGGAAGCTATTCGGATTCTGTCATTAGTAATTACTAAGCGACTGACACATACTATGAATACGTTTTGTTTTATTTTTAATGAAATTTAGCAGGATGTTTCTTGGACACTGATAGGTTGTTTTAGTTGAGTTCAAGTTTAGTTCTTTTTCAACTATTGTTTTATTTCTTTTCTTTTTTTCTAATGACATCCACCAACAGGAATCTAAGGATACAACATTTGAAGAATAAATTTTTTTTAAATCCCACAAACATCTAAGTTTACCAATTACATAATATAGCATCTAAAATTAAGAAAGCCACCAAAACATTTAACTTATAGTAATCCATACAGCAAAATACCAGCAAATGAAAATGTGATTCTTAATTAAAATAACCTCCAGGTAATGCAGTACTGAGGAATTAATTCACAATTGTCATAACAAGCACAGAATTCTCCACTTCCATCCTTCAATAAGCAATATGAAGTAGACATCCTAGTAACATTCTAGTAGGCATCTTTAGTAACTATTGTCACACAATGACATTTATAGAGGCTCCTAGTTTCTCTCCAATCACATTTCCATTCAATCATGTCTTTCCTGTGCATATAAGTTAATGATCCACTTTTTCACCTTCACTGGATTAGAAATTTTCTATTGCCTAAACACTTGTTGAAAATGCTTCACTAACTACTTTTGCTGGTTTTAACAGCAAGCTTTTTTTTTGGATTCATACAGCCCATAGATCCAAAGAACTACTTTCTATAATCCACTCATGTAAAATTATTATCTTTTTAAAGTATTATGACCTCACCAGGAGAATGGCGTGAACCCGGGAGGCAGAGCTTGCAATGAGCCAAGATTGTGCCACTGCACACCAGCCTGGGTGACAGAGCGAGACTCTGTCTCAAAAAAAAAAAAGAATTATGACCTCACATTTTATAAACTTGCATCACTATCTCATCAACAAGTATATGGCTTTCTTTTCAGGTTGGTTTTCATAAATTTGTTATTTCACTAAGAGTTAAATGGTAGGGATTATAAACCACCACCACACTAAGATGCCAGCAGTCATGAGTTTCCTGCCTGCATTATGCTATTTAATCAGCTCCCACTCATCAGCATATGCAAGTTAAATTTGTGCCCCAGGAAAATCACAAATGTCTACATGACAAAGACCCTTAGTAGGCAATGTTCATAGTTAAAGCCACAAATATTAAATAATCAACAAAAGCAGGGCATGTGGTAAAACGTGCATAGATCTCCCTTTCTAGACACCTCTAGAATTAGGGCAGCTCCCTTCCCACAAAGATCCTTATACAATATGAACCTAATTCCCTCCTTATGCAATATGAGCCAGCCTGCTTTCCTTCCTTCCACCCTTCCTTCCTTCCTTTTTTCCTTCCTTCCTTCCTTCCTTCCTTCCTTCCTTCCTTCCTTCCTTCCTTCCTTCCCTCTCCCCCTCCCTCTCCCCCTACCTCCCTACCTCCCCTCCCACCTCCCTCCCTCCCTCCCTCCTTTCCTCCCTTCTGGACAACCTTACATAATATCAAGACGTTCAAGGTGAGAAAGACCTCGTTCTTGCACTCAAGCAGCACTCACTAACATTGCTGCATTTGTCTTCTCCAAAGTGACCAAAGTGTCAGTTAGGAAATAAAATTTTAAACAAGGATAAAAGAACTCTATGAGAAGGCACAAGTACGTGAGAGGTAACCTGTTTTGAGAAGATGTAGATGAAGACGTGACAATCTAGGCAGACCACAGGCAGTTACAGCTTCAAGTTATAGTCAGACTATTTACCTACAGCAACTTGGAAAAAGTTCAGGATGTAAAAAGTGTGAAGCTGAGTCTGACAGCTGGAGATAGAGGGGAGAAATGAAAATGTATATGAAGAGCAAACTTTTGCCTCATAGGTCTTCTCTGACTATCCCTCATCTCACCCTAAACACACACCAGCAGGGTACATGACATTAAACCCAGGAGGCCTCAAATTGAAGATAAAAGTTGCAGAAGAGAGCAGGGTGAGGCACTGAGCTGAAAAAAAGGGAAATCAAGTGAAAAACACGTTTACTGGTCTATGTGACCATCAGCTCCCCTTTCCACTCTGCTTTGAGGATGTCAGCTGCCTGTAATCAGCATGTGAGGAGGAACAAAGAAAAAGCCTTCAGATACTGACATCTGGGGATCTCCGAACCAGAAGTTTAGCTCTATGCCTGAACAATATAAAATGAACTGACCGGTTAATTGGGCCCTTCTAAGTGTATAGATTTACAGTGCTTAATGTATAAAAGTAAATGAAAAGCCAAAAAATGTCCCCATCCTCGTGTCTGAAGAAATAGAGATCAGAAGGAAAGGAAGCAAGAATAATTTTATATATGGAAGCTGATTTTTTTTTTAAATAGAAGGTTTGTAAGACACAAAGTTATATAAAAGACTTTAAAAAATAGAGGATTAAGAAAGGAGTTCCAATATCAAAGTAATACAAATTTTCTAGAAAGTGAAGACAGAGAGGATGGAAGAAATCATTTTTTTAAAGAAATTCAGGAAGTTTTCTAAGAGCTAAAACACATTATTCTTTATCTTGAAGGAAACTTACCCAGCACCAATAGAAAAAGACACTACCAAGGCAATATCATCATGAAATTCTGGAATACCAGGTATAGAGGGAAGAACCCAATTCCCTCCAGGGAGGAAGTATGAGAGGGCACACAAATGATCGAGAAATGGAGAATGGAATCACACTTCTCAGCAGCAATACCAGAAGCTCTAGGGAAATAAATGTATTGAAAATTCTGAGGAAAAAAAATTAATATTCAAGTTATATATTATCATTAATGATATACACTTAGCCAAACATCAGTCATTTGTGAGAATAGAATAAAGGCGTTTTCAGAATACTAAGAATTTGAAAACTGTATCTCTAATGTATGCATTCTTCTAATCCACCTAAAGGAGGAAGACATGGAATCCAGATAAAGGGAATCTGCAGTCAGTGACACTCCAGAATGAAAATGAATCCAACCCAGAAGTGACTACGAATAGAGCTATAAGGGAACCAATAAGACATACTGAAATACTCAGATTCTAGCAACAGCAGGAAGCCATGACTCCCTCTCCAACTAATAACTAAGTGTTATTAGTGTCTACTGACAGCTAGTGCTATGAGAGAGAAGCTTCCCCACAAAAGTTGTAGTAGTCATTTCCAGAAACATGGTCCAACATGCAGAAGAATTAGGGAAAAATATACACTCTCTCCTCTCACTTGTTTTTGCCTGAACCCAGCTGGAAACCAGTGAGTGATGGCAGCTGAGAGGGTGCAATTCCCTAGGGGTCAGCGAAGTAAGATACAGGGCAGGACAGAAGAGGGTGGGGAACAGATTGGGAAGAGAACAGAGAATAACCAGCTCAGGACCTACAACACCATGCAGAGACAAAGTGGGGACGGGGATGAGTGGGGAGCAAATGAAGTCTGAGATAAGAAATGCTACATTGTGCTAAGCCAAGAAATCAGAAAGCTGAGAGAGGAAAGTTTCAAGAAAATGGTTGAGGAAAGGAGAGGTAAAAAAAGTAAATGGAACTGATAGATTTGCTGTTGTGTTTGAGAATTTGAAAAATATGTTTTCATAGGTAATTGATAAATTCTTCACAGTTACAATCAGTCGTAAGGGCAAAGGCAACTAATAAGAATCACAGACAGTTATTAAGTCCAGGAAAAGCAAAAGGTTATACAAGAAAATATATCATCATAAATACTACTTGACTTTAAGCATGAATAATATTTATATATTAATGTTCTAAGACGTGATATAGATTCTAAATTAGGATAATGAAGTAAGGTTGACAGAAGCAAGTTAAATCCTCATCTACCATAATACCTACTTAGTAGCTAGTGTCGAAAATAGTAAATCAATGAATAGCAATATAAGCAATTTAAGACAGACAGAAGTAAAATACCATGTCTAAGAGTTAAAAGTAAAAATAAATAAAAAATAATTAAAAACAAACAGTTAAAAGTAGTTGCTTCTGGGAAATAGGATTAAAGGGTGGGTATTGATGAGGCAGAAGATCACTGTTTTTCTATTGTTATTGCTGTGGTATGTATTAGTTATAGGTTATACTTAAAATAGATTTTATTGTTTCAGTTTTCTGGTTTGGAAACTGAAGCTAGGAGTAGCTAAGGAATTTGTTCAACTAAAGTCACCCAGCTAAGAAGTGGCTAAGAGGGAAGTCACCCAGCTAAGAGGGAAGCTGACCTAGGTTTTCAATATGTTTTCTACTATAACAATGACTTTCCTTTATAAAGCAAGACACTGCTAGTTACATTTTGTGAGAGTTGTCACAGTCAAAATGGATTCACTTGTGTTAAAATCCCTGACAAACAGAGCTGGGGAAGGCCATGAAGGAAGGGTTCTCATACATGAAAACTATCACAAAAGGCTGCAAAAAACACAGCCTTGCACAAAGGCCACTGTAACCTTATACACAAAAAATACTTCTATGAAGACATCTGCCTGCCCAATGTCAGACTGCCATCACCCTTGTTACTGATCTTTGTGGTCAAGGATAATTATCATAAAACAATTATGTAATTCTTCTCATTTTCCTTTAAAAACCTTTGTTGGCCAGGCACGGTGGCTCACGCCTGTAATCCCAGCACTTTGGGAGGCCGAGGCGGGTGGATCTCAAGGTCAGGAGTTCGAGACCAGCCTGACCAACATGGTGAAACCCCATCTCTACTAAAAATACCAAAATTAGCCAGGCGTGGTAGTGGGCACCTGTAATCCCAGCTACTCAGGAGGCTGAGGCAAGAGAATCTCTTGAACCCAGGAGACAAAGGTTGCAGTGAGCTGAGATCGCGCCATTGCACTGCAGTCTGGGTGACCGAGTAAGACTCCACCTCAAAAAACAAAAAACAAAAAAAACAAAAAACCTTTGTCTTCCTTCACCTCCCTCAATATGCACATAATTTATTACGACACACATATTCCCATTGCAACGCCTGTTTCTGAATAAACATCATTTTCTTTTGGAGAGTCTCCCTCTCCGTTTTTGTTATTTAGGTTGACAATGTTCAGAGAAATGATTTCTATATGAATAAATACACAACTTACAACACGAAAGCACCAGTGCACATCCAATGTTCTCTAAACTTTGAATACTAGTTTATGTATTTCTATTTTTATTTTTCATTTTTTATTTTTGTAGGTCTCACTCTTGGGGCCAGTCTGGAGTGCAATGGTGTGATCATAGCTCACTGCAGCCTTGAATCAGGGGCTCAAGCTGTCTTCCCACATTAGCCTCCTGTGGGACTACAGGCACACTCTACTATGGTAACTGAATTTTTATATTTTGCTGAGATGGGATCTCATCATGTTGCCCAGGCTGGTCTCAAACGCCTAGCCTCATGCCATCCACCCACCTTGGCCCCCAAAGTGCTAGGATTACAGGTGTAAGCCAACACTCCTGCCTATATATTTCTAAATTAAAACACACACACACACACACACACACACACACACACTCTCTTAAGATAAGAATATCCTGGGCCAAAAATTATTTTTGATTCTCAAGACATAGGCAGTATGTTAATTTCCCTAAAACCAAATAGAACAGCTTTTATATATCCCATAGTACCCTTGGATGCTATACCCCAATGGAAATGCAGTATATGTAGCCTGGCTGATTGACATTCTAAGAGTTGATAAGAACACTGTTCTCAACATTTGGGGAGTTTTATATTTCTTAAAAAATTTTACATGTAACCATCTCTTGTTATTCTCACAAACCAGTGAGGCAGCTGAATGCACCAAGGGTTATAATAATGTCATGAAACTGAATCTCTGTGATTGGCTATTTAAAAATCACCCAAAAACCAGTTTGTGGATAGCCAATTATTTTGCAAACATTGATCTAAAATGGGGAAATTTTTATTTGTTCTTAAAAATATTTGGTAGTGAACAATGTCTCATTTTACATATTGTCATTCAGCTAATTTATTGCCAATAAATGACGAAACATATGCACTGAAAACACACATATACTCTTTCTCTCACAAACATACACACCGATAAACAACAATGGGATATAAAAACTATAACCACACTAGATTTTTTTTTTTTTGAGACGGAGTCTTACTCTGTCACCCAGGCTGGAGTGCGATGGTGCGATCTCAACTCACTGTAACCTCTGCCTCCCGGGTTCAAGAGATTTTCCTGTCTCAGTCTCCCAAGTAGCTGGGTTACAGGCATGTGCCACCATGCCCAGCTAATTTTGTATTTTTAGTAGAGACACAGTTTCACCATTTAGGTGGGGCTGGTCTTGAACTCTTGCCCTCAAGTGATCCATCTGCCTCGTCCTCCCAAAGTGCTGGTATTACAGTTGTGAGCCACCGTACCCAGCCCCACACTAGATTTTTGACAGAAAAATAGAGGTGCTTCCTTTCAGCATCCCAAAGCTATCACTAAATTCGGCACTTTAGTAGCCACTCTAAAATGCCACAATAACCTAATATGAGAGAACTGTACTCACAGAGATAATTTGTATTAGGCAATGTAACATGAAGTTTGTAACAAGGAATTTGAGTTTGTAGTCAGTAGTCCTTAGTGTGAATTAAACACTCGAATGTATTAAGTCTCTTCTGATTAGTAGTATTTAGTAAATTATTGCTCTAGTGCATTATGAGAAAGGTGACCACATGTCACAGTTATCTCTGTTTTACACCTATTATCCTGGCAGAATTATTAACTCTCAATGGTGTCCTGGTATAATAATAAAATACAGGGTCATCCTAATTTTAAGGGACTTCCGTAGTGGGAGTGGGCTTAGAAACCATGGCTGCCACCATGAGATCAGCTTCAATCTCCTGGATGCCCTTCTGACTGTCCCCAGTTCTTTTGTTATGTTGCATTGCATTTCGGTGGCTACACCAAAAAGTCACTTGGATCATGCATTATTTGAGCAGTTCTCAAGAACTCTTAAAGAGGTGTTACATTCGACAGTAACTAATTCATATGCTCCTTGGTCTTATGACCTGATTAATTAGAAATAGTACAAACAGTGCTGACAGATAGATGATTCAACATAACTCATGAACTCAAATTCTCATTCTTACTATCCTTCGGTTTAAAATGAACTCATTAATTTTAGCAAAAGTAATAAATGAGTAATGGCTAGGAATTGGGAAAATATTAGTACACGCCAGCATAAGTACTAGTCCTGTGAAAATGCGTTCAATCCAATGATTCCTGTCTTAGTTTATTTTTTTAAAAAAACTCTTCCTTGCATAAAACTGTATAGTAAAATGTCTTAAAACGATGTCAGGAGAGAAAAACAGTCCACAGACTGTGGAGTGAGTGAAAGACACCCACTATATTTGAGCTAGGCAAAGGGCATGACTCAGAGTATAACCTAAATTATAAAATATATATTTTGCTGTATTTGTGTTTTGGAGTTGTTCTAGTGGTAAAATAAAGACCAAATTTTAAATAAATCATCTTAAGAGATTATGTAGTGTCTTGTAAAAAGAAACGGCTTTGAGTAGGTTATCTTTGAGTTTGAATGTGTGCTCTATTTACTAACTGCAAGAACTTAACCATATTATTTAGTATCTCTGGGTTTGGTTTTCTTTCACTGTATCATGGTAAAATAGGTAAGTAATTAAAATGCATAACAAGGCTCAGAATACAGTTTGTGTTCAATAGAAGTACCTATTGTTGTTACTATTATTATTACTCAAGTCTCAAATCAAACCACAGGACCTCAGATAGAACAAATTTACTTTCAGAGTAGGGGCTATTGTAGGGCTAATTTGTGATTCTCTACCTTAAAACATTAGTAAATAAACCTAAATCCTAAGAAACATTATTTTATTATATACATTTCCTTGGTCAAGAAAGATCATTAAAGATGATTGCAGAACTTTGTATATTGCCAGTATGTATGGTGATTAGGCTTATTTAATAAAAAAGCAATGTTAAATGGCCTTTTAATACTTAATAAACAGGCAATTTCTTTTCTAATATATGCGAAATCAATTTTGATGTCAACATTTTTCTATATATCAAGAGTGGTATGGAAATTTTTTCTAACCACCCAGCTGCTACAATGTTAAATAAATTAATTTTAATCTTAAATCAGAGATGTAATAGAGAAACGGATGATTTAATATGCAATCTCATTACATTTGACAGGCTTATTTATAAATGATTTGCCCTACATTTTGACAAGCATAGTTAATATGTTAATTAGCTTTTTAAAAGATGATGAAAGGAAGAGACTGGCATGCTATCATTCTTCATACACTGTTGGGGTGTTGGGGAGTACTGTAGTTGATACCTCAGGGTAGTGCTACTATATATTTTACCCACCCCCAAAGCACTGTGGGCTTGAAGAGATAATCATTTATTAGCTGCAGATGACTTAGTCACCCTATTTTAAAAATTAAGCCCTTAAAATAATCCCAAGTGACGTTCTGCTTTTCTGCTTTCAAAAAACAAATGCAGCTCTAAACATATTTATGAACTTCTATAGAGGAATATAAAGCTTATTTGGAACAATGACCTCAACAGCTTGAGCAGAGCTTCCTAGCAAGGGAAGGACCACATAGATAAGCTGCTTGTTACATCTGCACTTCTCTTAACGTGGCTTTCAAAACTTAGTAAGCCTTTTTGGTTTAGAAGCTTAGCAATGATTTCCTATGCCTTGACTTTCACAGAGTTATAAATCCAAATATTAAGAGAAGTTATAGGAGGAAATGTTCAATTTGATTCCTCTGCTTAAAAGTTCCTTTACAGAGGGAGATAAAACTATCAAAAACTATCTATTTTCATAAAAGTATCAAAAACTGTCTATCTTGATGAGTTCCCAAATCACACAGGGTTGTTTGTTCATTGCAAGTGTTGGAGACCTGGAGGAGGAAATCGTAACATGGCCAGCTCTGATTTCCATCACTTGCTGACAAATGATAATGCGTATGTGTCTTCATTCATATTTTTATTTCCTGTGGCTATTTAAACAGAAAGCTGGAAAATGTATAATGTATAGGGATCATTAGTTTTTAGTTACTACCTTACTGCCCCACGCTGATAAATGAACTGTAAGAAAGCCTGAAACTACTGCCACCTGCCTCCCTGCTATTCTCCACGGGTTAGTATTTGCACTTCTCTTTGCTGCAGCTGAGCCATGACTCAATTATAGTCCCATTTCTAGTTCTCTCAATACCCAGCATCGATGTCATCGATTATGCAAAAATCAGTGCCTGTGAACTTCTCTCTAACTGGAAGAACACATTTTATTTGACTTACAGGATAATAACAAGATAGCTTTTAGAAAATGGCTTGAAATCAGATTCAGACAGGCAGGTGTACCATAGATATAACATAGATTTTAAGGCTTGGAAGTGAAGAGCCAGTTAGCATGGGAAGCTGTTCAGACATAACACATTTGCTATTTGGTTCTGGCAATGAATAACCTTGGCATGTAGACAAAAGGGCATTTGGGGTCTACTATTTTCTATCAGTTTTCCTCCTTTCCACTTAAATAACAGTCTTCTTGTGCTTCCATTATGTCTCTGTTCAAAGCAAACTGGCAGAAAGTGTCCGAGCTATCTTCCTTGAGAGAATGAACACACACACGAGGAAGAAAAAGTGACACACGTGCAAGAAAAAGTGGCACACGCTGGAAATCAAATACTAAGCTACACCTCAGAAACACACATATTATGTCACAGTCCATTTGGTTCTTGGTGCTTTTAAAGGTTTGGGAAAAATTAGCCACTAGTATGTAAAAAATGTTCTGAGGGTAGAGTCTTAACTGAACTGCCAAGCAACTAAGATAAAACTGGCTCCAAGCCACAGATGTTTCCAACCAATGTTTTATTAGCAGAGTCCCTAACTGACCTCATTGAAAGACAACCTAGAATTTCCATACTCAAAAAATAGAGAAAAAGCCCCATAACACAAGAATCTTAAGTAATGAATATTTGCATAGCCAACTATAAGTCAGGAAGTAGGAAAGGGATGAGAAAGTAACTAATACCCTGATGCATTCATTGGCCTTTATTTTCAACTTTTTCTGCCATTACACTAATTATCTAAATATCTATTTTACCCAAATCCCTGTGTTGGGAAAAAAAAAATCTAACTGTGTAAACAACCATCCCCCCAAAAAAGCCAGGAAGTGTGATAAAATAAAGATTAGCTCAGCCCCTTAATGACAGATGATCATCTTTAGTCTCAGTGTTTTAGAATATCATTAAAATGGTATTAGATTTATTACAAGATGTTACAAAATTTATGACAACAGATCTGTAGGATTATCTGATTTTCTTGTAGCTCTACTGGAAGCTTTAGAGCTAAACTTCAATAAAAATAAATACGTTCTCATGTACACAAAATGTTGCAGGTATCCTCAGTGGCTTTACAAATCCCCAAATCTCATTCCTAGGGAGGGCTGCTAGAACATAGAAAAATCTGCACTGTGCCCTAGATCGTGAGAAACTTGATTGTTTTCTCACCATAACGTTTTTGGATCAAAAACATCAGGAAAGAAGCCAGGCCTCATCACAGGCCAATTTATGAAAAGCCAAGATTACGGGGGGTAGAGCACTGAAGTAAGTATGTATACAACAGTAAGATAAACAACACATACTGCAGTTTTACTGAGGTCATAAAATTATATGAATATACGGTGGAATTCTACATATGGGGCCATAATCACTCAGGGAAGATGACTCCTATTATAAAATAGTCATGTGCTATGTAAATTGTTTTACTTTGGACACAACTGTGAGTCTAGAAAAGAAATTATTCTATTAATAAATGACATGTTCAACAGTCTGTCCTTCATGCCAAAAATTAGATTATTCCCTTGATTGTTTGATTTGGATCACACTTAATTGGGAACTCAGTATAGCTTACCATTAATGCTCATTATGAATTAAATCTTGACAGTCATTGGACCTCATAAAATAGATTTTTAAGCTTTGCTAAAGCATTTGTGAAAGTGAGACCTAAAATTAAACATAAAATATTTTTTAAAAGTAGTCATTTTATTTCATTTTGGATAACTAGTGTCAGAAGTTTTCAAGTACATACTGTGAGTCAAACTGGTGCCTAACAGTTACACCAAAATTTTTAGACCACTCATCAGAGCTTTGTTGCAAATTTAAACATACTCCCTGCTACTTCAATCCTGTTGCCGTCTGGAGATATATACTTCCCTAGTTATAAGATACAGCCACAAATTAAGACTCTTAGGGAGAGAAAAATCATGATACTGACAGTTAGAAAAATGTCTCTGCCCCTGTCCATCAAGAACCATTACCACACAGCATCTGTAAAGGAGACTCTAATTAGAGAACATTCCCAATCATGTTTTAAAACATCCAGCAGCATGGCCACATGCAGGCAAACACTCCTGCACCATTAATCTTCATTCAAACTGTTAGGATGTTTGTCTAGGCTTGACCCAGACCAAGCACTACAGATAGATTAGCTAGAGTAAAGCTTCCATTTCTTACCACATGTCAAGGCAGGTGGAATATTCTGTTGAGCCTAGAAGGACATCTGGAGGTCTGTACCACAAGGTAACCACTTCGTTGGAGTATGTGTGGCTAGGGACGGATTTTGCTCTTGCAAGACCTGTGGGTTACATGAAACATAAAGAAGTTTAACAGGCATTAGTAAAACAAGGGAATTTAAATTTGAATGTTCACAATTTTAAAAGTCAAACCTCACCTTTTAATACAGAATCAGAAGTGCAGTGTCAAGGTTAATAGAAAACTGGGGAAAGCATATTGTGGTTTCTGTTTTTAACACATGCTAATAATCATTAAAACATTTCTATTTCCTAATAAAGCACTGATGTCATGAATCTAATAAAATATCCGCAGAGTAAACAAATAATTCATAAACTACTATAGCAAAGGAGCTTAGAAGTCTCTTGAATTTTTCAGATTTATAAGTATTGTGAGAAAGGGTTCCTTGGTCAAATAACTTTGAGAAAAAATAGATTTAGAAAGTTAAAGAATCCTTAAATTGTGAAACTTCTCAGGTTTTTTAATTGTTCTAATGCGTATTGTGAATCTGCAAGAGGAGAGTATAATACTTTCCTCAAAGAATTGTCCTACAATTCCTTGTGGTTTCAGTGTTCTGTCAAATACTCACTAGGAAATGCTTATTGCAGAAGCTCTTTTGAAAAAACATCTAAATAAATAACTATAAAGGGATAGTCAAATCTGGTACATACATTGATGAGATTATATATGATAAATTAAAATGTTCTCTACGAATTGTTTTAAACTGGGAAGATGTTAAGTGAAAAGGTATATGCAATTTGATCTCATAACCATAAATACTCATGCACAGAAAAAAGATTGGTAGGTCTGTTTATTTTCCCTCTGAAAAAAAAAAGAAAAAAGTTTGGCAGAAAATACATTTAAATGTCTTCAGTGGTTACCTCTGGAATATGGGATTATCTTTATTTTTTAGTAAGTTTTTCTGAGTGTTTTCCCAAGATTTGTGGAATGAATGTGCAATTATTTTAAAAATCACAAAATCTATAAATGTCATTTTTTAAAAGAAAAAAACCTGTGTGACAGCTTTCTATCTAGCTGTATTCATTAGTGACAAGTATAAAGTATTATTTACTGTTATGTTTATAGCACTTAAAACATTTTTACAGTGAGCCTACCAAAATATATTCATTTTAATGTTCTGACTATTTAAAAATTTTTATGTAGTAAGGAAATGGCTTTTTCTTATTTATTAAATGTAGCATTCCATTTTCAGTATTATACGTAAATTTTAAAGTTAATAAGACAGCTGGTAGGACAAAGAATTTCTAATTAATTCAGCTATGGTTACAGTACCCCAATTTTTTTCTACCAGTCAGTTTTAATAATAATACAATGGTATACTATAAATTGGTTGATATTTATAAGTATTCCATATTAAAATGTACAGATTATACCACACAGATGTGCTTACACATTCATGGTCCCCAATTTTTCTCCACATGAATGGAGTAATTATTTTTGATAATAGATTTCTGTAACAACCTCTTCCTTCTTTCCTCTGCAAGGTTTTATCCTACATTAATTCAGGCAAAATTGAACAACAGATAGGACAATCAAGATGATAATGTGTCTCCAGAACTTGGTAATCCCATCAAGAGGGTTGGTTCCTCAAACGACTATGGTTCCATATGGAGACTAAAGAGCCAGGCACAAGTCCTGAGATAGGTTCTGACTTGTTCCATATGCTGTTGTCAAGTCAAATGGGATGCTACAAACATTCGGGCTTGATTCTCTTAGTTTTCCTGAGGCCCTGTTGTCAGGAAGCTAAGCCAGAAGGATGAGAGAATGAAAAAAAATTGAAGATTTTCATTGACAGCTCAGACCAGGCTAGCTATAAAAGAATTGTGATGTTCCCAGTTGTAAAGGGGAAAATAAGACCTCAAATAACCTAGAAGTAGTATAAATCAAAATAACCACATGTAATTTCAGATCAACTATGCTCATTCTGAATATGAGTTTGCTAGACTGGTTAAATATTTTTGGAAAGTACAAATAGAAAAAAGTGCTTTATCTACATTACTGTCTTTTTTCCCACATGTTTAGGCCAAAGACTACTCCAATTTTATTCAGATGAGCCACATAACTTCCCAAAATAACAGTAAAAATAACTTTCAATATCTAACTTTTCAAAGCTTAAGTCTGAGTCTCTTAAAATGGTTTGCATGTAAATGTGTCAGAGTGAAGAATGTTATTATATTTTTAAGATACATTATTCTACATTGCTTGAGAAAAATTCTCTCATCTCATTTGAATACAGTTAGTCAATTAAAACAATTTATTGTAGAAAGTGTCCTCTATATTGATGAACAAAAAATTTTTACCCTAAAAATGTCTGTTTGGTTAATAGGATAAGAAAATTCCAAAACTTTTCAGGAAGGGAGAAAATCATTAAAACAATGACTCAGAAAATAAAAATAAAAGAAAGACAAAGAGAAGCGAAGAAAGAGAAAGAAAAGAATGAACAAAAGAGGAAAGAAAGATACTTTGAAGTATAAATATATACAACTACATTTTTACCAAATATTTTTGGTAAAGATATTGCTATGTGTTTATACAGTTCATGCATCAAAACATGCTTACTCATGCAAAATTTATTAAACTGCATTCTTCAGTTGAAAGAAAACTGTAGGACAGGATTAATTAGCACAGCATGTGTGAAAGCTTTCTTTCTCTGTTCTTTGTCAGTTGCTATGGTTACACTACAGGAACAGAGCTACACTACCTTTTAAAAAAGATGCAGTTCACGGATTATTATCAAAACTTCTTATATTAATGTTTAGTTTGATTTAAAAGTCAAAAAGCAAAGTGCTAACCAGACAAGTGCAGGTTATATGCATGTTGCTGCTTTGGCTGAGTGTGTGCTCATGAAGGGGTACAATTCCGATGGGCACCTAAAATGGCTTGCATAAAATTCAGTGTATCCAACTTTACGGTGTTGATATTTCTAACTAATGAAAGACCCCAGAGTAAAAGGGATAATCCTGCTATTCAAGCCCTACTGCCAATGATTCAAAGTTGAGCTACCCTGATACTAGCATAGTGGACTCTTGGATTTCTGGAGGAGTTAAGAAGCTTTATAGCTAACCTCTTATCCAATAAAAAAATTCCTCCTCAAATCTCTATAAGATGGTTATCTTATAGATAATATCTGCTGCTACCCTGAGCCTGGTTCTACCCTCTGGCATGGACTCAGAATAAATCACGGGATAGTGCTCCGGACATTTTCCCTAAGCAGACCAGCCATTCAGCACCAAACAATGGAGACTCTTCAGGCCTCATCATAATAGCCTCTGCTGCATTAGACTCTGCTGACCACTCCCCTTTCTTCTACATTTTCTCCCTTTATTTCTCAGATATAGGATAGTTAACCAGGAATGACTTGGTCTCCTTCTGGGACCTACCCCTTTTTTGCCCCTTAAATGCTGGTTTTGTCTACAGCTATATATACATACGCTCAAACCAGTGCTTTCTCAAATATATACACTTTATAGGTCACTGGGTCTTATTTTGAGTTTTTAAACTGTCATCCATAGATGATTTCTCCCAAGATTTTACCTTCAGCTTATACTTGTCTTTGGGCTTCAGACCTGGTTCTATGTAATTCCCTACTGGGCATAGGTGCTAGATGTCCTACAGGCACTCAATGTAACTCCAGCCAGAATTAATACAGTGAATACACCAAAAGAGTCCAGAAGCAAATGCACTTTACTAGTAACTGTTTCAAGTTCCAAAAACAGCCAAGGTTCTTTTCTTTTAGCTGTACACAGATGCAAACTAGAATTTATATTCCATGTACATTTAATTATTCCTTCAAATTCCAGTGCATCCTTTTTTTTTTGTAGGTGGTAAAATTGGCTAGGGATTTAAGCAATCTCTTTAACTCTATGGAGAAAATTGCTGAACCTAGGATAAGGTTCAGAAATGATAATTCCCATTCCTTTGCTTTGACTAAGGAATTTAGAAGGAACTGGCAACACTGACTTACTCCTTTCTAACTAAGTGAAATTAATAACAGCAAATCTAGCCAAATTTGCAGAGTCAACTAAAATACGGTATAGAAATAGTATCTTTCATTACTTCAGAGTCTTTCCAGAAAATGGGCCAACGCTTTGTGTTGGTCAGTGGTTTCATATTATATTACAGAGCAACTCCCACACCTCTCTCAACACACCTTACTCCCCAGATAAATCATAAAAAAAAAGTCTTGCTCTTAGTTAATCACAAAAGCAGTATTTCTAGGAGAAAGGTTCCTTTCTTTATCATTTGACTCCAAACAGACATAAAATGCTTGGATAATATTTTACCATAAGACAGTTACACTGGGAAGGGAAAGACTTGAGGCCTTCTCTATTCCATGAATCAGTCCCTGGGGTGAAGGCTTTTGGATTTCATTCCCATTCCACAGCCAAAGACTGGCCAAGAATTTCTTTTTTGATATAATTTTTTAATGGAGTATTCTCCCTCCTACAGGATTTATACTATATTAAATATCTTATGATGTGGTAACACTGTTTGAAAATACTCTATTGCTGCTTTTATAATGTATCAATAAACAACCAACAAACAAATATTTTCTTATGGTGTTCTAGCCTTTAATCTTTTCTCTCCGTACTTGACAAGGTTTCCCTGAATGATTCCATTTACTCCCATGGCTTAAGTTACTATCTATATATACTGATGATCCCAAACACATATAGCTAGCATCAATCTTCCCCTAAAGCTTCACGTTTCTGTATCAAAAATGTCCACGTAGATCTTCCATGATAGTCCACAGGTATCTCAATTAAACATTTCTCCTGTCTCCAATTTTCTAACCAGTACTACATCCTCTAGCGTCTCCAACTGACTGCTACACATCACCATCCATCCATTCACCAAAGCTGGAAGTCTTGTTTTGGTGTAGTCTCCCTCCACTTACAAAATCACAAAACCCAGTGGATTTTACTTTATAATTTTCCCTCTTTTCTTCCTCCTCCTTAGGTCCTCATATCATCTCTTGCTGGATTATTACACTAGCAAGTCTGACCATGGCACAATATTATCTTCAAAATATAGACAATAAATGATCTTTATTAAAATTATTTTTAATAAAGATTAATAAATTTTAAATTATAAAAATTATAAATTTAAAATTAATAATTTTAATAAAGGTCATTTAATAAAGATTAAATGACCTTTATTAAAATCATTTTTATTGTTGGCCAGGCACAGTGGTTAACACCTGTAATCCCTGCACTTTGGGAAGCCAAGGCAGGTGGGTCACCTGAAGGCAGGAGATCAAGACCAGCCTGGCCAACATGGTGAAACCTCATCTCTATTGAAAATAAAAAATTGGCTGGGTATGGTGGCACGCGCCTGTAATCCCAGGTACTCGAGAGGCTGAGGCACGAGAATCACTTGAACTCAGGAGGCGGAGGTTGCAGTGAGCCGAGATCACACCTGGGCAACAAGGCGAAACTCAGTCTCAAAAAACAAAAATAAAAAGAAAAATTAATTTTATTGTTTAATTGGAACATTCCTCAATGTGAATAACAGTAATAATAACAACAAAAGACTTAAATGCCCAATCTACTCATATAATCACTACGAGATGTGGGTACCCACCAACTCCCTCCCTTTTATTTGACTTAATAGGAAGTGTATCCTTTCCAGAAAATTGGGCATCTTGAGGACAGGTCTATGTTTTTTGTTTGTTTGTTTTTTAAATACATTTGCCATCCTATGGTGTTGTTTAAGGTGGAAAAGTAGTTTCAAAATTACAATTAAAATATCCTTTTCTTTTCTTTGTATGTAACATCTTTGTTTTGGTTTATGTCCAGACTTTCAACAGTGCTACTTTTTATAAGAAACCTAAATCCCTTAAAAATGTTTAGATTTATTCAGTAGTCTTTCTATTGAATAAGGGTATTCTTTGAACATAAATAAAAAGGAATTAAGTCCAGAAGACACTGAAACATGTTAAGGTAATATTTGATTTTATTTAATTATCCCTGAATTTTTGAAGCTCAATAAATTATGCCTAATTTATATATATCCCAAAGGGCACAGATTTTTTAAAAAATATATTTCATTTGGCCGGGTGCAGTGGCTCATGCCTGTAATCCCAGCACTTTAGGGAGGCCGAGGCAGGTGGATCACCTGAGGTTAGGAGGTCAAGACCAGCCCGGCCAACATGATGAAACCCCATCTCTACTAAAAATACAAAAAATTGGCCAAGTGTGGTGGTGGGCGCCTGTAAACCCAGCTACTCAGGAAGCTGAGACAGAGAATCACTTAAAACCCAGAGGTGCAGTTGCAGTGAGCCGAGATCGCACCACTGAACTCCAGACTGGGCAACAATAGCGAAACTACATCTAAAAAAAACAAAACAAAACAAACAAAAAAACTATACATACACATACATATATATAATTTTTAAATAACAGAAATAATATTTTAATATAAGCATTCCAAAGAAGACAGAAAATATTCAAATAATTAACTTTCATATACAGTACAGGAATTGCATTTTTTTCTATTTTTTCTCTTTTTGCATAGAAAATAAAAACTATGGTTTTCTGGGAAATAACAACTTTAAGTGAAATTAATAGATGTGGAAAACCAACTAGTTAGAATTATTTGGCTAAATACTATATGAGAAACATGCTTTTGTTCTTAGAGCATTAGCATGCATATTGGAAGACTTGTGATACAGCAAAACTAAATGCCAGGTAGTGGTTCTGGCACTATCTAGGTTTGTTATTTTGTTATTTCTCCTTGATTAAGTGACTTAAGCTTTCTAGTCTTGGTTTCACTATGTGTATGATGAGGGGCCTGAGATCTGGGGTCAGCAAACTATGGCCTGAGAGCCAGCCATTTGTCTTTGTAATTAAATTTTGGTGGAAAACAGCTATAGCCATTCACTCACGTATTGCCTATAGATGCTTTTGCACTAAACAGCTGAGCTGAATAGTTGACAGAGACCATCTGACCCATAGGCTATGGTATTTGGTACCTGGCCCTGTAAGAAAAAGTTTGCTGACTCCTGGGACAGACTAGGTTAACTTTAAGTACTAACTCATTCAAGTACTAATGCTCAGTGATTCTAAGAAAATAACTTTCACTAAAATCTTCTTTATTCAATGTATGAAGATCATGTATGCTTAAATTCTTAAACAGCCCCTTAAATAATTCCACCTCAACGATCCCATCACATCACATCTGCATTAGCAGAGAATGCAAAATCATTTTCAATAGAGTATATGTGAATATATCATCATTTTCACAGTTCACTGGTTTACATTTCATTTTCTAGTTTCTGCTTCTCAGTTAATGAAACTTGTAGTTATTATTCCAATGCTAGATGACAACACAATATAAAAAATGAATTTCAAAACCTGACTAAATCAGCAATTTTGATGTATTTCCATAACCATGCTGATTTATTACCAATTTTCAAAAATTAAAGGTAAAACCCATTAATTCATCATAAGAATCTGTCTTAAGTCAAGGCATAATATTCAGAACTTTTAAGGCATTTGTTTGTTAACATGTATTAATATATACTCAAAACATTATACAAGTATGTATCTATATGTGTTAAAGAGAAAATATTTATTGAAATAATTACGACCATAATTATGTCAAGTAAGGTAAGACTAACTGTGATTTATGCCAGAGAAATACTTTGCACTTGATAGGAAAGAAGTCAATCTATAAAGATAAAATTTATTATACATACATACTTAAAATGACAACATATGCTCTTGTTAGTGTATTAATTTCTTTAGTTTTTAAAAGAAAAAATTTGTATGAGTGTTTGTATGGGAGGCTTATGAGAAAACTCTTTCCATTTCCTTCCTAAACCACCTAGAGTTCTTTTTCTTTCTTTCTTTCTGTTTTAAGTAGTAGGAGGAGGCAATATCCTTACCTGGTCTTATTATAGATAATAGAAAATCATGAAAATCAGTGGATGTACAGTGCTCATTATACAGAGGCAAAGCACATGATAATTTATTGAGCAGTTATAGTCCGTTAGGTACTCTAATGGTTTTAAATGTATTATATCATTTAATGGTTACACAACTTAAGAGTGTTGGAGGATTATTCGTATCCCAATATAACAGAAAGAAAACTAATGCCTAGAGAAACTAATTTACCCCAGGTCATACCATAGTAAGTGGCTGGGAAAATGCAGGTAGTTCTACCACCTCCCCAAGAAGACTGGGAACTTGGGAACAGGTTGCCTGGCAAGTGTGGGGCTCACATTGGATGGTAGCCTAGACTAGCAGGTCCAAAGTCCAGAATGGTGACTGGCTAGCCTGGTGAGGGAGACTGAAAGGGATAAGGTTGTGGGATGGATGGCAGTGAAGACAGGAATGGGAAGTGAAATGAAAACACAGGCTGGTTGTTCTGGAAAAAGGTTCCAAAAACATGCGTACATTAGAGAGAATGACTGATGCTGTCTAGAGAGCCTCCAGATAATCGGACAAAAAGCCTGTGAAGAAAAGAGAAAATTGATAACGAAATACTGCAGAGAAAAGCTCAGGAAACTTCAAGCTAGGGTCTGGTTGCAGAAATGAGAACAACTCTTATCTGCTTTGTTTGTCGGTTTGTTTTGTTTTAAAATGGAAAGGGTGGAAGGCAGTAGACACATAAATGGAGCAGTAAGCTAGAAGGCTGTGATGGCTTGCAGGGTAACAGCAGGAAATGGAAACTGCTGGGAGAGGGGGACCCTGAAAAGGGAATGGCCTATTTATCTTACAGGATCCTAAGGACAGTTTTTTTTGTTTTTTTTTTTTTTTTTTCCAGAAACCTCAAACTGGGGTGTGGTCAAAGCCAATCTAAAGGGCATGTAATAAATAACACTGAAAGAAAAGGCTCTTCTGAAATGCCCGGACTGAAGTGAATTTTTAAAACATTCCATGAGATAAAAATAGGCAATTACTTTCAAACATGAACTAAGAAGTTTTTATGTTTCTTCAATAATAAATGCCCTTATGAATCAGTGCAAATTAATGAGGCGATTATTGAGCAAATTCAAGAAAAAAAAGCTTTGGGTCATATTGAATTATTGTAATACTTTTACATTTTATGGCTGCTGCCCAGGTTTTCTGAATTATTTTCACTATGCTTTTAGTATTTTCTTTTCTCTCATCATTCTATTTGAGGAGAGGCCTATTAAAAGACATGCACATCTTTATTTTGATAATTTTAAAGACACTTTGTGACACCTGGTGACAATCTTGGTTGTCTTGAAATTGGAGTCGGGCATTGCTAATGTAGCAAATAAGCGTCACAACTTTGAATCTCCAAAAGAAGCATTTGGGGAATATTTTCAAAAATACATTAATTCCATGAAATAAATACATACCACAATCACTACAGAGAAGAATCATCACAGAGCTTTCATTCAGGCAATGATCTAAGACAGTCTGTATCTTCTATAATATTCTTATTTATTTTAAACAGAAAATAAATTGAGGCCCAAAGTTCTGTCCATTCTGCCTCCACTGTTTGTAATCTATTCCCTTCTTTTTCCCCACTGCTGCTGCCACATCAAGCCCTCAGACTTAAACACTTCTGGGTCTTGAACCTATTAACTGGTCTCCTAGCTGCAAAGTCTGCCCTTCCTATTCCTCTTCCATATTCTGATGAAGAGACAGTTTCATGTAGTATGTAAGAGCTTCCTCTCTGGGGTCAGCTATGACCGCCACTTACAAGATGTGTGATTTGAGGCTGAGCTTCAATGGCTTTATCTGTGAAATGCATGCAGTAAAACTCTGCTAGATATTCTGAATTTGCCTCTTCTGATGCATTCTTAACTCTCCTTCACCCTGTTCTTTGCTCCCCCCAGGCTGTCCTTAATGAGTGTGTAATTACAAAGTCCTTGTCCCCTGGCCTCAAGTTGGGTTTGGCCAATGGGCAGCAAACTGACCAAATGATCACAAGGAAGGAGAAAAGTGAGCTCAGTATATTTGTTCTCCTGGCTTCTTCTCAGCCGGACAAGGAAATGGTATTGCCTAAGTTATTCCTTAGAAGGCTACAGCTCTTGCTCAGGCAGTTCCAGAACCAATTTCTCTAAATTCTCCCAGGAGTAGTAGTGAAATTTTCCACACTATTGCTAGCCTGAAAGGGTTCCACATACTTAACCCTGCCCAGAGTTTCACAAACAGTCCCTTCGTCGAACACCCCTCGATTGCCCCATTTGTGTTGCCCTTTGTTTCCTTCTAGAATCCTGATACAATTGCCACACCTAACTTGAAAGGTATTTGTGCAAATTAGATGAGATAATGCACGAAAAATGCTTAATCATACAGTTGGCCTAGAGTAACAATTCATACTGGCTATTACCATAAACTAAAACATCATATGATTAAACCAGTTCTCTGCTAAAAATCTTAATAGATCCTCTGGGCTTTAACCTGAAGTCCAAATTCCAAGGAATGAAAGAACATGTGACTACCTTGTTTCTTCCCATCCCTTTCTATGTTCTAGCCAACTGTTAGCAGCCAATCAAATTACCAGTAATTATTTTTTTTCTTAGTTCATTGGCACAACATGGTCTCATATCCTGTAATTATTAATGCTTATTCAGCAGATGACTTCTACATATCCTTCAAAATTATACTCAGGGCCAAGGCCTCCAGAAGCTTCCCTGACTTGCCCTCCCCTTCCTGGTCCAGGTAATGAACGTTCCTCTGTTCTCTGATTTACCTCAGCACTGCACTTAACAGATAAACATAGCAGTCTTTCATTTACATGACAGCTGCCACCTGCCCCACACAGGTGGAGCAGACCAATTTTCCCAAAATAAGGCCACATTTTTTTCCCTTTTTGGGAAAGGATCTTACACTGTCACCCAGGCTGGAGTGCTGTGGCACAATCACAGCTCACTGCAGCCTCACACTCCTGGGCTCAAGAGGTCCTCTCAGCTCAGCCTCCAAGTAGCTAGGGCTACAGGCGTGCACCACTATGTCTGGCTAATTTCTAAATTTTTTGTAGAGACAGAATCTTGCCATGTTGCACAGGTTGGTCTCAAACTCCTGGGCTCAAGTGATCCTCCCACCTCGGCTTCCCAAAGTGCTGGGATTACAGGCGTGGGCCACTGCACCCGGCCATGGCCACATTTCACCTGCCTTTGTATCTCCACTTCCTGGCATGATGTCTGACCTGCAGTAAGTCTACTGATAAACTGACATATCTAGCAAGAACAACCACCTACTATGAACCTCTGAAGCAGAGGTTCCTTTGGCAGATGGCACTTGTGTGTCATCCCAGCCTATAGGGATGGACCTGTCTTAGTCCATTTTTTGTTGCTATCAAAGAATACTTGAAAGTGAGTCATTTATAAAGAAAAAAAGTTTACTTTGGCTGATGGTTATGGAGGCTTGGAAGTCCAAGATCAGGCAGCTGCATCTGGTTGGCATCTGGGTAGAGTTTGGTATTGTGTCATCATATTGTAGAGAAGTGGAAGGATGAAGTGTGCACGTACAAAAGGGCAAAACATGATGGGAAACCTCAGTTTATAACAATCCACTCGCTTGGTAACTAATCCAGTTCCCTGAGAGCAAGAACTCACTCGCTCCTGTGAGGATTAACCCAGTCCTGCAAGGGCAGCATTAATTCCTCTTAACAACCTAATCACCCCTTAAAGGTCCCACCTCCCAACACTGCCGCACTAGGGACCAAATTTCCAAAACATATTCTGGGGGAAACACTCAAACTATAGCAGGACCCACCCCAACTCATCCAGAACATCTCTGTTTTCACCTTGAGACTTCAATAGAAAACCTATCCTTGGATTTCAAAACGTTAAAGAACTTAATATGAGTAAAGTTGAATCACGTAAAAGCTCAAGATCCCCTGTAGGGGGTAAGAAGTAACCCCAAAACAGACATAAAATACTTTAATCTGTTTATGATGCACATGAATATTGTAAATAAAAATATAAGCCTATTAATAAGGCTATTAATATTCTTATTTATACCATAAGACTATTAATATACAAGCTACCAGCCCTTAAATACAAGTAAGGGAACCACTTTCCTGACTAATCAATTTTTCTCAAATTTTATCTAATATGATATTTAAATTTTAGATAAATAAAACCTCAAGAATTAATCTCTCCTCTAAACTTTTATATTATATCTCAATCTTTATTCAGCTCACTTAGCAGACAGTATATAAATCTGTTATTATTTATATTTTTATCTCTGTTTACCTCTCTAGCTGTACAAAATATACTCCCTAAGAGCAAGGATCATTTCTTAAGATTGTCTCAATTTTTTACCACCACTCCCCACCTCTTCTCCATCTCTATGTAACACTGGGTCTTATGTAAAATGTACAATTTAGACAAGACTAAGTCTGTGTAAAATACACTTGGAAAGGGGATTAATTCTTCCTTTGCTTACTAGGATTCCAGGCTATGAATTATTATACTCAAATGTGTTAAGCCAGCTTAGAGCTCAACCATAGAAACATCAGGCTTCTCTGATTCAGCATGACACTTTAGCTGCCTCTCACGAGTTAACTTGAGCCATAGAAATAGGTATGTCCAGACTCGACAGTTTTTTAAAAAAAAACCTTGACAGGCAGAAGTATAAAAATACTCATTTCAAAGCTTCCAGCTGTTCAGCTTTACTGAAGGAAGAGACCTGAATTTACATTTGAGGCTGTTTCTTTATTCTCGGAAAAATCAACTTAATGGCAAATTCTGTTATATAAATATAAAGCAAGTCCCTACCCACTGTTCTGGGGCAAGCAGTGAAATTAACCTGCATCTTGATGTTTCAAAAAGAAGAAAGGGTTTAATGTAAGCCGGGTGTGCATGTTTTAGCAGAGCCATGTTTCTGAGGCTCTGTGGCTTCTTTGAGGAAGATGTTTACTGGCTCAGGGAACATAGAGACTGCACAATGAAGCTTCCCCTTGTTCTTGATCAGCAGTTTTCAGGAACTCAGAGAACTGAAGAAAGGGTGTGTGCTGAAAGCTATTCTTCACCCTCCAAAGGAATGGACCAATAAAGCCCAACTTGCAGTAACATTTAAGTCTAAATCTCACAAGGATTACTGATACTGGACTGTTGGTTGTGATCAGATCTTTAATCCCTGAAGCCACAAGTCATTTCTCCTTATTGTGAAATTTCTCAGGTCATTTCTTCTTATTGTGAAATTTCTGAAGATTCAACTGTGCCTCTGATTTGTCACCCAGAGCTCTATCTTGTATAAACGTTATGTGCTATGACTGTCTACTGGGGCTGGAGGGCAGAGTCCCCGGTCCTGTGGCTGGGGGATGGAAGGTGGACTCCAAGATCTAAGATGAGACTTCCCAGGCACCTTAGATTCTCACAGGGAGAGAACATTCCTTCCCAAGCCTTGGGGTTGTAGGGCCTGAATTCCAGGTAGCAACCCAAGTATATAATCCCTAGGGAAATAGAGAATCCGGCCCTAGTCAGAGAGAGATGCACAGGAAATAACGATAAGGGATCCCTTTCCCCCACACTGAGACTGATCCTCCAAGCTCTGAGCAGAGCACTTTGAAGAGAAGTGTGTGATACCTCTGCTCTGCCCTGCCCATCCCCAAATGTCCCGCCTTCATAAAATCTTGTTGGAAATAACAGCCAGATATCAGCTGCATTGTAGCTGACTAAGAAAAGGGTCAGCTTTGCTCTTGGGCAGATGGCAAATGAAGCCAGAACAGCCATTGCAATGGAAGACACCAGGGAGGAGCCAGGATGTGCCCTAAGGGTCAACATTACAGGCACTTTTATGGTGGCATGAAAAGGAACAGCAAGGTACAAGAACATGAGGCACCTGCTTCAGACACAACAGAACAACACCTGATGCACTAGCACAAACTCGCAGGGCCCATGCTGGGTGCAGTGGCATGCACCTGTATGCTCAGCTACCTGGGAAGCTAAGGCAGGAAGATTGCTGGCCCCCAAGAGTTTGAGTCCAGCCTGGGCAACATAGCAAGATGTCATGTCTAAAAAAATTTAAAAAAAAAATACCCAGGTTTGGCGGTGTGCCTATAGTTCCAGCTACTCAAGAAGCAGGAGGATCACTTGAACCCAGGAATATAAGGCTGCAGTGAGCTATGATTGCACCACTGCTCTTTACTCTGTCTTGCTCTCCTGCAGGACCCTGTCTCTAAAAACAAACAGACAAACAAAGTAAACAAATAACCAGGGCCTATGCTGAGGAGCCCCAATGTCCTGGAAAGAGAGCAAGCCATAAAGAAATCTAGGGGAAGTGATTCAGGCAGTGGGTACAGCAGATGCTCATGTTTTGAGATAGGGTGGGCCTGGCATGTCATGGGTATGGTGAGGAGGTCCATGTGATAGAATGCAGTATGTCCTTCATGCACTTTAGTGCATCCATGCTTCCAGGCACCCTCCCCACATGCCCTTCTCTGCCACTTTCCATATCTAATTCTAATCTCAACCCAACCTCTAATTTTTCCTTGATTACTGAAGTTACAAGTTATTTCTCCCCTGGTGTGGGCTTTCTCAAGATTCAAAGGCACCTCTGATTTGTCACCCAGCACTTTGTCTTGAAGCATCACCATCACATGAAAGTGGCCCTAACCTATTTAAGGCAGAGGCCATGTCTGATTGTTGAAAGCCCCCAGGATCAATACATGAGTAATGTGTTCATTGAGTTAACTGGTTGAACTGAACTTGGAAGCCATTGGTTATTTTTCAGAAGTTTCAGAGAGTGACCAATGGCAACTTTATTCCAGGTGTTTATCATATATATATAATATATATATTTATATAGATACATATATCTATATCAATATAGATACAGATATAGATAGATATACAATTTTTTTTGAGACAAAGTCTGGATCTGTCACCCAGACTGGAGTGCAGTGGCACAATCACAGCTCACTGCAGTCTCAACCTCCCGGGCTCAAGCAACCCTCCCACCTCAGCCCCCTAAGTAGCTGAGACTACAGGCCCATGTTACCACACCTGGCTGATTTTTATATTTTTTGTAGAGACAGAGTTTCGCCATGTTGTCCAGGCTAGTCTAGAATTCCCGGGCTCAAGTGATCCACCTGCCTCAGCCTCCCAAAGTGCTGGGATTACAGGCATGAGCCACTGCACCCAGCCTTATTGTATATTTATACATACAAATTGGCATGAAGATCCATTGTGACATTGTTTGTAGCAAATGACTAAAAATAATTTCAAACTCCAGGAAAGAACTGGAATTACAGTACAGATACAAAATGCAGCCAATAAGGCCAAAAAATCGCTGTGTACTAATATGGAACCAACTATAATATACTGTTAATGGAAAAGGCAAAATAAATAACAGGGGGCATATTAGGTATTATTTGTGTAAAAAATATGTGATTCTATTTGCATACTGGATCTCTGGAAAGATGCATAAGAAACTGGTAAAGGCAACTGCTTGTGGGGAAAGGAACAAGGAAACAGGAGAGAAGAAAATTTAACTTTCACTATACTCCCATTTTGTACTCTTTGCAATGTCTATTACAGGGTGTACATGTTACCTACAGAAAAAAAAATTGTTTTTAAAGAGAGAAAGAAAAAGGGTCTAATAAGTCCTCACACAGCCCTGGGCAGTCTCAGCTCCCTACATCCCCCAAGACTCCAGCCTTATTTCATTATGGTCTGGTTCCTAAAACAGTCATCAGTTGTAAATGACAGGCTTTCATGGCATGGCAGGAAAACTGGTTGCTGGCAGGAGTGAGTTAAAGACTGGGTGGAACAAGCAGAAATAAACTACTATTTAAATATTCTCACTAGTAAACCAAGTTGCCTTCCAAAGCTCAGGCTTGTCTGCATAATAGCTCATTTAGCTACTAAAACCTGGGATAGGCTTGTATGAACAATCTGAATCATCAAACAATTTAGAAGTTAAAAAATAAAATCTTCCTTAAAGGGAAACTTGCTTGCAGAATAAATCCTGTAAAAGATTTCTACAAGATGATGAAAGTTTCAAAACTGGCCAAGCATCTAGGACTTTTAAAACAAAATTATACAATTCATAAAATGAATGCAATGAATGTTGCATTTCTACATCCAAGAAGACTGTACTAATAACCAATACAAATGAATGCAAGAATACAGTTGGACAGATTTTGATAAGTTTGAACTTATTGTCCACAACCCGACAATCTATGTATCCTCACTTGTCAGTAAACATTACACATGTTGCATTTTTTAGGACCAAGAGTGTTCACAGAAGACTGCCATGGTTTTTAAAGAGCTGGCAGCGATGAAACTCAAACTTATCTTGTGCTATACTAGACAAATGTCTTAGCCTTTAAGAATTACAGACAGAAATCTAACATCTGAAGCACATGTCCTAGTTTTTCAGAATCTGTTACGTACACTTTAAATATTCCCATCTTGTCAGTCCAAATAACTTGTCCTTAATACTTTTATCTTCTCCAATAAAGCTGTATTTGAAATCTTACAGTACGGTTGAAGACACTTGAAATTTAGCAATCCTCTTCAAAACAAATTTGAGTTACAGAATCATAAAGTGATATTTCACTATCCACTCTTGTATTGATATTCCTGTTTCCTTCATTAAATATTTTGTTAAAGGAGCAAAAAGGGAAAACTATAGTTGAAATATAAGTGTAGAAGTAAAATTTAGTACATGTGGACTGATTAATCTTGGAAATTATGATTATATGTTAAAATACCAAAGTACGAAACAATAAATCATGGGCACAAAATTACTCTCAGTCTATTATATAACTTTAAAGATGACAATGCATCAAATGTTGTAAACAAATACAGTAGACATGTCTCAAAACAAATTTCAAGGGAATTAGTGTTCAAAATCAAAGCAAACACACATGGAACTTTTAAAAGATATCCTTTATAATATCAATTATTTTCTGTGAACCTTGTTTTGTTTCAACTATTGGCAACTTCACACATTACTAACTTTTAAGTAAAAAGGTAAGCCATTTAACAGAACACTTTTTCTAAAAATAGTTTTCTTACATTAGCACTCATTGTTGCACTATTATTATCATAAAGTCACAAACGACTCATTTTTTTTTTTTTTAATTATTGACTTCATGTAGTTCCTATGATGAGGTCATTTGTTGGCAATGTGTGAAGTAATAAATTTGGGTTGAGTTTTTACTAGATTACTAGGTTTTAACCCCCCAAAAGTTTAATAAAAACAATATAACATTAGCAAGTTGGGCTTTTAAGGAGGGAAGAGATGCCTATGAGAAAGGCCACATGTTCAGAAGGTAGCATTCCACTATGTAAAAGCCTAGTCTCTCCATGTGCTCAATTAGCCCAAGGGCTGACATTCTTATTCCACAAGCTCTCAGACCTACAGGATTTAGTGGAGTTGTTCAGATGGTTTTCAAAGACTCACAAAACAAAGATGGATTATTCATTTGAGAAAGGATTGCCATTTAGTACAGGAAAAAGAAATCTGTATTTAGCAATATTACATGAAAAGAAAATACAGGGTGACAGAAGTCAACAATTTGTAAACACTTTATCAGTCAGTGGTATGATTTAGGATCTACAATTTGCACTTTAATACAAATTGCAATATACATAAAAATTCCAAACTATTCTTTCATGAATAGTTTGCAACTACTATAAAAATTGTGTAATATGAACTTACTCTAGCTATGCTTTGTAAGTTTTTAGAGTATCATATATTGGATACTTTCAGAAATAATAACTTTAAAGATGAGTATATACTAAATTATAATATTACAAATTATTTCATTATCTATTTTTCCTTTGAAAATCTCACTGAACCAAATGCTTTATTACCAGCTCATTGGTTATTAGCAAGAACAACTGAACTGCAAAGGTCTAGAACAGGGGTTGGCAAATTGTGCTCCATGAACCAAATCCAGCCACATCCATTTGTTGAGATGGCGTCTGTGGCTGATTTTTCTTTGAAACAACAGATTTTGTGTAGTTGCAACAGAGACTTCATGGGCAAAAATATTTATTATCTAGCCCTTTACAGAAAAAGTTTACCAACCTCTGGTCTAGAACATCTCCTAAGATAGAAATTTTGTTTTCTATGCAGCATTTTATTATTTGAAATCCTACTATTCCAGATTGACTAAGGTGTGAAAAAACAACAATTAATAGTAAGAAATACAATGTTGGCCGGGCGCTGTGGCTCAAGCCTGTAATCCCAGCACTTTGGGAGGCTGAGGCAGGCGGATCACGAGGTCAGGAGATCGAGACCATCCTGGCTAACACGGTGAAACCCTGTCTCTACTAAAAATACAAAAAATTAGCCGGGCGTGTTGGCGGGCGCCTGTAGTCCCAGCTACTCAGGAGGCTGAGGCAGGAGAATGGCGTGAACCCGGGAGGCAGAGCTTGCAGTGAGCCGAGATTGTGCCACTGCACTCCAGCCTGGGGGACAGAGCAAGACTCCGTCTCAAAAAAAAAAAAAAAAAAAAAAAAAAGAAATACAATGTTTACTTGACTGTTATAGGAAACCAGGGTACTTTCTGAGATGATGAAAGTGTTCTACAACTTGATTGTGGAGGTGGTTTTCACACTACATACATTCACCAAATTCATCAAATTGTAACTGGCAATTTGATTTTATGTAAAATATAATGCAATAAAAATGAAAACATTTGAAGATAAGTTCACCTCATTTTTATAGTTGGATAATAAAAATATCAAAACAAAAGAAGAAGAAAATGAAAATCAGCTAATGATTTGAGCTATGTGATTCCTGATAGGAATGTTTCTACAGTTTACCATATATATTATACAATACACAACAATGTAGAATTTGAGAACTTATTCTTAAATATTATTTACAGTGTCCTATACTTTGAATTATTTATTTATGTGTTTGCTTATTTATTTATTTTTTAAGAGGCAAGGTCTTACTCTGTCATCCAGGCTACAGTGCTGTGGTACGATCATACCTCACTGAAGCCTTGAAATCCTGGGCTTAAGTGATCCTCCTGCCTCAGCCTCCCAAACAGCTAGGACTACAGGTGTGCACCACCATGCCCATCTAATTAAAAAAAAAAATTGTAGAGATGGAGTATCACTACATTGCCCAGGTTAGTCTCAAACTCTTGGCCTCAAGTTATCCTCCCTTGTTGGCTTCCCAAAGTTTTAGGAACACAGGCGTGAGCCACCATTCTGGCCTAAAATATTTTAATTTATATGCCAGACACAGCATGTGTATGCATTCGTGTACCAGGAAGTAAGTGGTAGCTCAGGGAGCAGTTAATTATTTTGTGATGGAGAGTATTTTCTTCCTGAGGGCACCTAAGCTGAGGTTTCAGAATCAAAAGGTTTAAGGAATTATTCGGCTTTAGATACATATCAAAAATTAAAAGAATGATATTTAACAAAGCTGAACAAACACATTATCTACTAACAGAATCTCATAACCACAGTGAGTTTGAAGGAAAAAAGAGATAAAAAGCTATAGGACACCACTCAGTTTTCTACACAAAAGTTTTCTCTTCATTAAAAAATCTTAGTAGTACATTTTATGAATATTTTGAAGTAAAAGGAAGCAAAGGACTGATTCATGTCGGAATATGATGTTACTAGATTTTGATATAAAATTTGTGACCATTTCATGGAGAAACATTTGTCTGTTTTCTACTGCATTTCTGGTATCTCACATAAATCACTTTTCTATGAACTTCATTTGGGACAACGAATAAACTGGTAATTGCCTGTTGAAAAATTCAACAAATAAAATCACATGGCCTTAAAATGCAATTTATGTATTGTTAAAAAAAATTAAGCAACCTTTTTAAAAAAAGAAAAATATATTGTTATGTAAGTACACAGAAAAGGGTGAAAAATATGTTAACATGGCCAAATTAGAGAAAAAAGACAGGGTCTTGCTCTGTTGCCCATGCTGGAGTGCAGTGGCAAAATCATGGCTCACTGCAGCCTCAACCTCCCTCTATTGATCCTCCTGCTTCAGCCTGCTGAGTAGCTGGGACTCAGCTGCATGTCGCCACATGTGGCTAATTTTTAATTTTTGTAGAAACAGGGTCTCACTGTGCTGTCCAGGCTGATCCTAAACTCCTGAAGTCAAGCGATCCTCCCACCTCAGCCTCCCAAAGCACTGGGATTACAGGTGAGAGGCACCACGGCCAGCCTATGTTCTTCTTTATGACTATCTGTGACATCTATTTTAAAACAAGGCACATATATTACTTATAATTGTAAAAGCAAATACATGAAAAATCTTACTAACAGATATATTAGTGAAAAAAAAAACAGAATGCATGTTATCATTGGTATAATTGCCCATTATGTAAAGATAGGTATACATGCAATTAAGGAATTTATAGCTACTGTAATCATAAGAAAATAAGCAAATGTTTCAAGAGTTCTCTTTGGTAATATCTTATTCCCAATGTTTTAACAATGAATACATCTTGAAAATAACTGTGCATTCCCCTTTCGTATAATGTAAAGATATATTTAAAAATTTGCCTTGAATTTACTTTTAAAAGTAACACTTTCTGAAAGCATTAAAATTTGCCATTCCTTTCCCTAATTACCTAGTTTCAGTCACTGGAATGATGACTGCTATGGTCTGAATGTTTATCACCTCTCAAATTCATGTTGAAATTTACTTGCCATTTTAGTAGTATTAAGAAGAGAGACATTTAAAATCTGATCAGGTTATGAGAGCTCTGCCCTCATGAATGGATTAATGGCATTACAGCAGGAGTTGGTTCATTATCTTGGGAGTGGGTTCCACATAAAAAAAGTGAGTTTGGGCCTCTTTTGACTCTCTTTCTTGCCCACTCTTGTCCTTCTACCTGCTGCCCTTGGATGACACAGCAAGAAGGCCTTCACCAGATGCTGGCCTCTTGCTCTTGGACATGTCAGCTTCCAGGGGACTGAGGAAATAAATTTCTATTCCTTATAAATTACCTATTCCGTACTATCCTGTGATAGCATTACAAAATAGACAAGACAACACATGAAGAAAGACAATAAAATCTCCATTCCATAACAGGCTGGCAGTCCAAATAATTCTATATTTGTTGAATTTCTTCAATTTTTCATGAGCCAAGCAGTTTACTTTGAAGTTAGCAAAAGTATTTTTAAAGAAATAACCACAAATTTGGTGTATGTATCTATATATCTACATCTGTATCTGGTAGGGAATGGAATAACTTACCTAAAATAATAGTTTTTAAGGAACATTTAAAAATATTAAAACCATAACTTAAAGCTAAAATAGATCACTGAATCCATTCTTATTTTTTTAATTTACAGGAAACACAACTGTCCATTTAAGTGACTTGTCCAAAATAAAAAAGCTAACTGGTGACAAAGTTAGAAGAAATGCTGGACTTCCAATTCCTTGATATCATGCTTTTTAAACTAAAGTTCACTGCAAAAGGAGCCTGCCTTTTTGCTGCCATCTCTGCTCAAGGGAAGGACTTCCAGAAAAGACACAAGGTTCCTAGTTTTTCAGCCCCAGTCTTTGCTGTGAGCCTTGGCTATCACTCTCCTTCTATCCCAGAGGACTGGTAAATGTGACCAGGACTTATTCACTCAGCCTGGCCTCCTTTGATCTGTCAACTGGCCCTGTATGTGGCAAACTGTACATTGCTGGCACCTGGCTCAGGGCTGTGCCATAGTCCTAGGGGCATATCTTGGCAGGGACTGGTCTTGGCCTAAGTCCCGCCTGACTGGCAGCAGGTTCCAGCTGATCGGAGGCCAGAGGAACACATGCTGAAACCCTCTTGTGCCACCACTCTCACACCCCAAGGCCTCCTGGGCACTGACTGCCTTTCCAGGGGCACATGATGAAGGGTGGAGCTTGGAGACTGCAGCTGGAGTGAGAGCATGTGCTGGATGGAAATAAGTCTGCCTAGCACAGCCTTCAGGCTAAACAAGAATAAAGCGAGTGGAGCGTCAGATCAGCAGCTGCTTCAGAGCCATTTTGGAAAGAGGCTGGGAATAAATAAATAATAAAAAATATAACCAAATAATTGCCATCTGTTACTGTTGCTACCACCTCATTGACAATCTACTCTCCAGCTTTGCTGTCCACATGAACATCAACATCTCTGCTCATGGCTACAAAGCAAAAGCTGTCTTCTGGAATGTTACTAGTGGAGGATTATGAAATATTACCATTACATAAACCTTACCTACCTTTACTTACACTGAGCCTGTCTCTGTCCTTGTCTTAAAACTTCATGAAATCCTATTGGGACCTTCAAAATAATTCTTTAGGTCTTCCTCTCTAAATCTCCCAAGCAAAAGGTGCAGTGTCCTTTTCTGGTCTCCCGTTCTATATAAAGAAGTTACTTGTCATACAATATAATTAGTGATATAAATTGTCTGTTTTCTCAGTGAGCTGTTTGAAAACAATCTACAGCCCTCTGTTTACATAACTTCTCGACCTGTTATATAGAAAAGGAGACTATGTGAAGATTTGAAAAGATACTACAGGCAAAGTGCTTACCCTAGTGTCTCACATGAGCAACAACCAACAAGGCTTGCTTATCATCACCATGTACTATCATTAATCATCATCATTATCAATACCGTTTATAAATCTTTATACCCTAAGGTAGCTGTTGACATGCACTACATGCTAAGTTAACAATTTTTTTTTTTTTGAGACAGAGTTTCACTCTGTCACCTGGGCTGGCATGCAGTGGCGACATCATGGCTCACTGCAGTCTCGACCTCCTGGGCTCAGGCAATCCTGGCTAATTTTTTTGTATTTTTTGTAGAGTTGGGGTTTCACCATGTTTCCCAGGCTGGTCTTGAACCCTTGAGCTCAAGGGATCTGCCTGCCTTAGTCTCCCAAAGTGCTGGGATTACAGATATCAGCCATCATGCCCAGCCAACCATTATTCTTTATGGAAAACCATATCACATAGTTTAATCACCATGACATAATTGGACAGTACTTTTGATACCAACAATGGTTGGCAAACGCTAAGGTGGTTCCCATGACTCCCTTGCCTACTCATATTCACTTTGTTGTGGAATATTCTTCCCTTCAGTGTCTGTGAGAGGCTCTCAGTCCAAGAGACTCAAAAAACAGAATGTTGCCAACAGCCATGTGAGCTCAGAAGTAGATCCTTTCCCAGTGGAGCATTCAGATGAAACAAGAGAAGGCCTGGCTGACTGTGCAGACTGAAGGGAGATCTGGAGGCAGAGGCACCCAGCTAAGCCATACCCAGACTCTTACCACACAGAAACTGAGATAATAAACCAGTGCTATTTTAAGCAGCTTATTTTACGGTAATTTTTTACACAGCAACAAACAGCTAATATACCAACATTTCCCCAACTTATGTTCCACAGGTCCAAAATTTGTTCTTAATCTAGTAAATCTGGGAGATGTAATGGCAGATTTAATTTTAACAGCAGAAGACCAAGAGCTTTTAATCATTAGCTAATGAACATTGAGATTCTACTGGCTGAGGGGAGATGGGAGAGATGCACATATGCAGCTCACCCCAAACAGATTTGACCAAGGACATTTTTCCTAATTTTAACAATTATTTTTCATTAATGTATGCTCCATGGACCATAATTTTATTTTTCTTGTCTTTGTTTTTATGAAATAGAGACATAGTCTCACTATGTTGGCCAGGCTGGTCTCCAACTCCTGGGCTCAAGCAATCCGCCCGTCTCAGCCTCCCAAAGTGCTAGGATTACAGGCATGAGCCACTGCTCCCAGCCGCAGACCACAGTTTCAGAAATGACTTTTCAGATTCACAGAAGCTTTAGGAGACACAGAAATCCAAAGCCAGCTGTGAATGCCTCAGACAGGAGGCAGAACATGTGCAAAAGTAGACAATAGCCATCCCACAAATTGAGGGAAATTATCTGACTCTTCCTAAAAATATCCAAAGATGAAAGTTTCACTTGAAATATTTCTCTAGTCCTTTCTGATCTTTTATTTCTCTAAACCAACCAAGCATGATATTTTTATGAACAAATTCTGCAATTGTGTTTCTCAAGAAAATAATTTACAGCTATGAAGAAGACAAAACAGTAGTTTTCCTCTCTTATCCTTTCCTTCCCCCATCACATCAGCCATACACATCACCTCTCACCAGCAATGATAGGGACTGTCAGGAGGCTGGAGGCAGAGCGACAGAGCAGCTTGCAGAGGAAAGGAAATGGAGTAGAGTCCAATGAGCACCTTGTTTGACATCACATCCATCACTTTAAAAGGTGTTGAGTTCTGTTTTTGTTTTTTAATGTCTTCCTGCTTTCCAGAAACTTTACTTCTTTGGCAATGAAAGCGCCAACTGGCACATTCTAGAATGTTTTACTGCCTTCAACATTTGTGCTTTCAATTTACAGATAGCCCTTCAGAACTGGAGGGTAAAAGTGCTATGTTTAATCTGGCACTCTGATTCAAACGCAATTTCAAATTTGCATCAAAATTTCTCAACTTAGGTGCATTTCAAAGTAAAGTGATACTATGTCTGAATTTTAATAGCACTAATTCCAATTACTAGTCTAAATTTTATTATTGAGGGAGATCAAGGAGCTCATTTATAGCTATTCTTTGATACAGTGCTAGATAGCAAAACTTACTTATCTTTAATATTCCTATTTAAAAAATCACTGATCATAATAAAAATCAGAACTACTTGAAAACTCTTCATGTTGTTGTTTAAAAGATGTACAAGAAGTCATATGATCTTATAAGATTATTTCAAATGAATTATCTTCAAGTCTGAAGCCACAACAGAAATGCCCATGTTAAAATATTGGTCATTCTAATGCCCAAGTAAAGCTAATATTACAAGCACAAATCAATGCTCTCACATTAAAGACGAGGTAATGAGACCTGCACTCTCTACTCCACAGGATTATAAGGATAAAACAAAGTAAGAGCTATGAAAGCACTTCATAAACTGTAATAGGCTCTTACTATTATTAGAAATGACTGAAGTTTGAGTCAATTTCGCTTCCTAAAAGCAATCTAATGTCAAGTGCTGCAGATCAAACATTTTTATGATTCAAAAACCAGAATGCTTACAAATGTTGAATTCAGTGTTCAAAAATAAGAATGCCCTCAGACACTGAAGTCTACATCTTGAGCTTGACCAAAAAAAAAGCTTAGCCTGTGCTGTAACACTGCACAGTACAGATGCCCATATCACCCATATCCAAAGCAGACCACAGACATGTCATTCACATAGAAGGTCAAATACACAAGCAACTTTCAAAATTTAAGAAGTGACTTCATTTGCTATCTATAGCCAAGGCTGACAAAATGTAGGGAACTGATATTTTTATTGTAATGAAAGATACATGTGACAAAGTGCTTGATTTATCAATCTGCTAAGGAATCCACAATCTACCATTTTGGCAATCTATGCATTTTTTATTGACAATTACAAGAATACTCCTTCATTTATGCATATTTCCACTTATGTATGTTTACTCTTGAGATTTAAAGGCTGGTCAAATGAACTTTGGTAACAATCTAATTAAGAAAAAAAAAACTACCAAAATGTCCTAAAAAACAAGCTATTAATATAATGGTCTGTACACTGTTTTCTTATAAACTAATTTTCCTGTTATACAGAGCATCAAATCTCTAAAGACTTCAAGAAATCAATATGCCATTTTACATGTAGATTTCCGTGTTACCTGCTAATATAAAAAGTAATACTTGTAGCAAGAACTACCCTTAAGAGACAACAAACACTGAAATTGGACAGCAGTAGTAGTGTTCACTCCAGATGAGAGCTTACTCTTCTTTAAAGTATACTCTAAGGTGTAATTATGCATTTTTTTCAGGACTGAATTTTCTTGTGATCCACAAAAGTTCTTATCTCACAGGTCTCTGTGAATGAAAACATTTGGCAGAAACACTAGGCTGTTTATGAGGCACAAAAGTACACCAATGGATTCCTGCTTAGCAAACAAAATGTTCTGTCTCTTAAAAGAATTAACATGAAGTATAATTTTATTCTCAAAGCATGGCATAAATAATACAAATGTATCATAAAACCTGTTTACTGCAAGAATGATTCCCTTTTATTGAATTATTCTCACTTCTTTTGCCAGGAAAGCTAAACTGAATAGCACTGTGATAGAGATACTTTAAAATCTGAGCTACAAACAACAGAAAATTGTTAACATTGATATGTAAAGAACTATTTTTAAAATCGTCCCTTGCCCAGTAATTATACTTTAAAATAGTCAAATAACCATCACCATGAAATATGCAAGACAATGATTTAAAAATCAGTCCATTTAAAACAGGTTCCAGAGGTTCAAAGATGGCTGAATAGGAACAGCTCCAGTCTGCAGCTCCCAGCGTGAGCAATGCAGAAGACGGGTGATTTCTGCATTTCCAACTGAGTTACCACGTTCATCTCATTGGGGCTTGTCAGACACTGGGTGCAGCCCATGGAGCAGGGTGGGGCATCGCCTCACCCGGGAAGTGCAAGGGGTCGGGGAATTCCCTTTCCTAGCAAAGAGAAGCCATGACAGAAAATCAAGAAAATCGAGAAAATGGAAAATCGAGACACTCCCACCCTAATACAGTGCTTTTCCAATGGCCTTAGCAAACGGCACACCAGAAGATTACATCCCGTGCCTGGCTGAGAGGGTCCCACGCCCACAGAGCCTTGCCCACTGCTGGCACAGCAGTCTGAGATCTAACTGCAAGGCAGCAGCGAGGCTGAGGGAGGGGCGTCCGCCATTGCTGAGGCTTGAGTAGGTAAACAAAGCAGCCAGGAAGCTCGAACTCGGTGGAGCCCACTGCAGCTCAAGGAGGCCTGCCTGCCTCTGTAGACTCCACCTCTGGGGGCAGGACATAGCTGAACAAAAGCCGGCAGAAACTTCTGCAGACTTAAACGTCCCTGCCTGACAGCTTTGAAGAGAGTAGTGGTTCTCCCAGCATGCAGCTGGAGATCTGAGAACGCAAAGACTGCCTCCTCAATTGGGTCCCTGACCCCCGAGTAGCCTAACTGGGAGACATCTCCCAGTAGGGGCCGACTGACACCTCATACAGCCAGGTGCCCCTCTGAGATGAAGCTTCCAGAGGAAAGATCAGGCAGCAACATCTGCCATTCTGCAATATTTGCTGTTCTGCAGCCTCTGCTGGTGATACCCAGGCAAACAGGGTCTGGAGTGGACCTCCAGCAAACTCCAACAGACCTGCAGCTGAGGGTCCTGACTGTTAGAAGGAAAACTAACAAACAGAAAGGACATCCACACCAAAACCCCATCTGTACGTCACCATCATCAAAGACCAAAGGTTGATAAAACGACAAAGATGGGGAGAAACCAGGGCAGACAAGCTGAAAATTCTAAAAATCAGAGCACCTCTTCTCCTCCAAAGGAATGCAGCTCATTGCCAGCAACGGAACAAAGCTGGACAGAGAATGACTTTGATGGGTTGAGAGAAGAAGGCTTCAGACGTTCGGTAATAACAAACTTCTCCGAGCTAAAGGAGGATGTTCGAACCCATCACAAAGAAGCTAAAAACCTTGAAAAAAGATTAGATGAATGGATAACTAGAATAACCAGTGTAGAGAAGTCCTTAAATGAGCTGATGGAGCTGAAAACCATGGCACGAGAACTACGTGACACATGCACAAGCTTTAGCAGCCTATTTGATCAAGTGGAAGAAAGGGTATCAGTGATTGAAGATCAAATGAATAAAATGAAGCGAGAAGAGAAGTTTAGAGAAAAAAGAGTAAAAAGAAACGAATAAAGCCTTCAAGAAATATGAGACTATGTGAAAAGACTAAATCTACGCCTGATTGGTGTACCTGAAAGTGACGGGGAGAATGGAATCAACTTGGAAAACACCCTGCAGGATATTATCCAGGAGAACTTCCCCAACCTACCAAGGCAGGCCAACATTCAAATTCAGGAAATACAGAGAATGCCACAAAGATACTCCTCGAGAAGAGCAACTACAAGACACATAATTGTCAGATTCACCAGGATTCAAACTCAGGCATGTAGCTCCAGAATCGGCACCCTACCCATTTGGGTATATTTTACTTTTTATATATATTTATATTTATGTATGTACTTTAGTACTTCTGTTACACCTCCACTTGCACTAGAGCTGTGTACTGTCTATTTCCAAACTTTGTGTGACATTGTGATTTAGTAAGAGATATATATTTGGTCTTCATCCCAGGTCTTCATCCTGGCACAGAGTTCCTAAAATTCTTATAATTTTCTGAGTAACAGGGGTGGTAAGAGCATCTTTTGTTATAATATTTGGTCTTAGTCCTCAGTTCCTGACACAGAGCTCCTAAGACCCTTGGAATCTTAGTGATAAGAGTATATTTTCTGAATGCTAAGAAGAATGACTGGTGGCTACAGGCCCCTAGATAGGTTCAGGATGGGGATTGGTTGCCAGAAGAACCAAGGCATGATTACAGGGTTGTAATTTGCAACTCCACCAATGGGCCTCCAGGGAGGGGCAAGGTGCTAAAGATGAGTTAGTCACCATTGGCCAATTAATCAATCATCTAGGTAATGAACCTCTATAAAACCCCTAAATGATGGGGTTCAGAGAGCTTCCAGGTTGTGGACACACTGAAGTACTGGGAAGGTGGTGCCCCTAGAGAAAGCCTGGAAGCTCTGAGCACCCTTCCTCCCTACCTTGCCCTATGCATCTCTTCCGTCTGGCTGTTCCCCAGTCGTATCCTTTAAAATCAACCAGAAAATATAAGCAAATGTGTTCCTGAGTGCTGTGAGCCATTCTAGCAAACTATGGAACCCAAGGAAGGGGGCATGGGAATGCCCAATTTGTAGCAGGTCAGTCAGAAATGCAGGCAGTCCAGGACTTGCAACTGGCATTCAAAGTGTAGGCAGTCTTGCAGGACTGAGCCCTTAACCTAAGAGGTCTCTGCTACTGGGTAGTTAAGTGTCAGAAACAAATAGAATCTTTAGACACCCAGTTGGTGTCTGTCTGAGGGTTGGTGAATTGGTTATTGGTGTGGGGAAATAACCCAAAAAGTTAATTTGAAAGTGTTATGAGTAAGAAACAGCACAGTACCATGGAAAAGGTGAAATCTGAAAAGAAAATTTACCCCCATTGGCAGGCATCACGGCATTTTTTGAGCTACTGCCCGGCACTGCGGAGCCCTAACAGAACATTATTAAAGCCAGTTCAGTGTTCATCTGTCCGTAAGGCTTCTCAATGCTTTAATTCACCCAGGAATATAATTAAAGAGGGTGATTCCTGAAAGTACCAAAGCTCTATTCAAACTTTTATTCAAACAAGGTTTCCTACTAGTCTACTGTGAGAAGCATTCTTTGTATCATTTCTTAAAGTTTCCTCAAGGCTCGTGGGGTTGGGAACAGAGTGACATCTAGTATTCCCGGTCCCATCTTCCTGACAGGATCCCAGTGATCAGGTGACACAGGTCATCAGACCAGCATGGCTTACTTCAACCTGAACATCCAGTTAGCATTCCTACCTTCTCACATGTTTGGGGAACTAGCCATGCATGTGCCAACTTAGTTATTAATACTCTACAGGGTATTACACTGGGGCTCTAAAGACATTGGTAACAATAATATTAGGAATAATAATTTAACACTTACTAAGTAACAGGCACAATGTTAACTTATTTTCCATCTCTGGCCCAAAGTATACATATTTTTCAGATGAGGGGTCTGGATTATAAAATCTCTGAGGTTCCTTCAAAATCTAGAGAAATTTTCAATTTAAAAAGCCTGAAAATGTCAACGTAAAAGGATTTCCTTTTCTCTTATATGAGTGATTTAATTTCCCCACATAGATCTTCTGCCTTTATTCTGAATAACAAACTATAACAAAATGTTCCCAATGATATGATTCTATCAACAACGGGATGATTTCAAAAGTAATACCATCTCCCGCTTTCAATTCTTTGAGCAAAATGCTCGCATGTCATTATTTATTTATTTTCATTATTTTTTTAGAGACGAGGTCTTGCTATGTTGTTCAGGCTAGACTTGGACTCCAGCCTCAAGCAATCCTACTGCTTCAGCCTTCCAAGTAGCTGGAACCACAGGCACACACCACTACGACCACTTTATTTTATACTGTTCTTGTAATTCTGGTATCAGTGATTCTTATAACAATATGCTCTCAATTGATTTTAAGCATGTTGAGACCTTAATGCTAACTTTTCAGAAACCATACTAAACATTTGATCTTGAAATCTTCCATCGTTTTCCATCCTCTGCTTATGCCTCAGTTGTTCCATTCGCATGATATGGGCACTTAATTTAGCCAACTCACTGACCCACTTCATCTACTGCTCCCAACTCTATGGCTGGATCTAAGCACAGTTTCTACATCCAATATTAGCTGGTCATTGTTTCACAGGACAGATTTCCACAGCTGACAACTCTATTCCATAACTGGAATGAACACTTCAATCTGCATTTTTATATCAGTATCCTTTCTGATTAAAAACTAGAGTGTCAAATAACTTGACAGATATTTCACAGAAAGATGTTTCGTTTTTAAAGTTTGAATTTTTGCAAAAAGTTTTATCATTTTAGGCCTATGAACTTGATTATTTGCACCAAGATTCCTTTCCAGTATGTGGTAAAAATAAAAAAAAAGTTTTTCAGAACTGCATTGAAAATTAATAAGCAGCACAGACCATTAGTTCTTAATTGGTTTTTATTTTTAATTTTCCAGTGCTTTCTTCTTTCATTAAAATGAAAAAAGTCCTAATATCCTAAGTTTATCTATTACCACAGAAGAAATTATTCAAGGTGAAAAGCACATTTTAAAATATTAATATGCATAAATATGTACTATTTCACAAAGCTAAATAAACCAACATGGCAGGTTTTTTTAAAAAGAAACTAGGGAAAAAAGGAAGAAAGAAAACTAATATTGAACTGGTGGTATTAAAGTGAGAAACAAAGGTTTAAAATCACAAATTAAAAAAAAAAAATGTCTAACCAGAATCTACAGCATGTTTTACATTTCCCATAGTAGCTGGTCACAGTTTTTCTTGCTTCCAGTAAAGATTTTAGAAAACATGTGCTTTAGACTGCAATAATTCATTTACTGTCATCCAAGATTTTAGTATAAATCAAGCATATTGACATATAGTAGTGGAGTCTGGTTTGGGCTGAATTTTAACATGAGCTTTTTAGAAGGTAGAGAAAGAGATGGGCCAGGATCTATAAAGCAGGGATATTAGGCAATTGCCAAACTCTAAGCTAACTTTTACACTTACTGAATGTTTGTCCCCACCAAAACTCAAGTTGAAACTTAATCCCAAATATGGCAGTACTGAAAGGTGGGGCCTTTAAGAGGTGCTTGGGTCTTGAGGGTTCTCCCTTCACGAATGGATCAATCCATTCATGGGTTAATGTATTAATGGGTTATCACAGAAGTGGCATTAGTGGCTTTACATGAGCATGCTCAACCCCCTTGCCATGTGATGCCCTGCACCGCCTCAGGACTCTGCAGAGTCCCCACTAACAAAAAGGCCCTCACAAAAGGAGCCCCTCAACCTTGGACTCAATCTCTATAAGAAATAATTTTTTTATTTATAAATCACCCAGATTTAGTTATTCTAAGTAACAAGAAACAGACTAAGACACTTAGCTATATGTTAACAACGTTCAAGTGTAATCACTGTTGCCTTCAATAGCACATGTATTACATAAATCTGTGATTCATTCCAGTGTTACTACTGTTAACAACACCTATTAATTCTTCCGCTGTGGTCATCATGGCTGCTACTTAAGGTTCCAGTCTTTCTACATATGCAAATATTTTCTAAGGATACATGGCTATATTTTAACTTACATCCAGTATGACTTATTTGATTTACTGCCAACAATTCTGCCCTCAAATTGTACAGGAAAAAAGAAACACATAATGTTTTTGCATATTGAAATCCCTCTGCCTAAGTTTCCATTAACAGTGGAGAATAAGATGATCGTCCTATGTGTAGCAATTTGTTCTGCATTTAAAAGATGTCTCGTTACCTCACACGCATGATTTGGCTGAAACTGAACTCTCTTTCAAATTTCCTCATTTCCATGGAGTTTGAAGCTGCCATTCTTAGCAATCAAACCCTATATACATTGCTTCAATCTGGCTTATGGTGACTGAACAGAGAGATTTCTCATAGATGGAATAGTATATGCATATTAGTTGCAGTTCATATACATCATTCTCATTCCCATTTACAGCTTAAAAAAACTAATCTATATGAGTTTTTAAAAAGATGTTGGGCCAGGCATGGTGGCTCACACCTCTAATCCCAGCACTTTGGGAGGCCGAGGTGGGTGGATCATGAGGTCAAGAGATCGAGACCATTCTGGCTAACACGGTGAAACCCCATCTCTACTAAAAATACAAAAAATTAGCCAGGAGTGGTGGTGGGTGCCTGTAGTCCCAGCTGCTCGGGAGGCTGAGGCAGGAGAATGGCGTGAACCCGAGAGGTGGAGCTTGCAGGGAGCCGAGATCGGCGCCACTGCACTCCAGCCTGGATGACAGAGCGAGACTCCATCTCAAAAAAAAAAAAAAAAAAAAAAAAAAAAAGATGTTTAGGGCAGTGAAATTATTCTCAATGATACTATATCAATGATACTATAGTGATTGACAAATGTCACCCTAATGTAAACTCTGGAGTTTGGATGATACTGCTGTGTTAATATAGGTTTATCAATTGTAACACATGTATAACCCTGGTGTCAGATGTTAATAGTGGGGGAGGCTGTGCACATGAGAAGCGGGTATATAGGAACTCTCTGTATTTTCTACTTAATTTTGCTGTGAACCTAAGATGCTTCTAAAAAATAAAGTTTATCTAAAAGGAAAAATGATCTCAAATATTTATCACTTTAATATGCTTGACACAATGTTATGTTGTGATAACACAAAACAAAAAGATCCAATATAATTAGATGTCATTATCATTCCTCTTGAATAGAAAATAAAAACTTTTGAAGAGATGAGCAGGATATTAAACAGATGTAAATAATTAAGGTAACTGATGTTTCAAGATAGGGAAAAGACAATTTTAAGTATCAACATTCCTTTTCAAAAGAGTTACTATGTCTTTAAAGTAATGTGTGAAAGGGAAATAACTTTGTCTAGTTCACATGTCAAATAAAAATTATACCTAACATGTAATTTTAATATTCTGTTCAATAGATTTTAAAATATGTATACTTGCATTCAAAGTTTTAATGACATTCCCTAGAGAAATTAGGGAGAAAAAAAAAACCCTTTCTTTGGTTCATATATTATCAATTATTCTAAATACATTCTTTGCTTTCACATCTACATGAAAGCAACTGCCTAAACTCTGCCTTAAAACTGTTGAGGTGTTAAGATGTTGAAAGGATCTTTTAGAAGTAGATTGATGCTTCATTGGGTAATAAAGTTGTTTTGCTATTAAAAATATATTCTAAAAGAAAGATACAGTAAAATGGAATTCTGCAGGCCACAACAAATGAGCTAAGTTATATCTAACCTTAAATTTATGACGATAACTTCAATGGTGAATTCTGCGCGTAAATGATTTAAAACACAGGTAAAGGTCTGTACCTTCAGGACTAACAGGCTTTTATCCAGAGACTATATTTATCGAACTGACACACTACTCTGCATCTGAAAGAAGGTGATTTCTTTCTGTTTACTACTATTCCTATGTGAATTCAGAGAAGCATATGACAAGCCATGAACTTACCATGTCCTCTACAGAGTCACATTTCTGGTCTGTTTTTCAAATTAATCTAAAACATGATTTACAATGATTTCCTCTCTCAAATTTAGACAAGGACCAGCCTGGAAGAGGAAACTATCAACATTAGGAAGGTAAAATTTTAGACCTCTGATGGGAAAGAAACCAATGTGATTTTATTCTATTATAACCACAGAGATTTTTAACTTTGTTTCTCCACCAGGACAGTCAATAAAATAAGCTAAGTCCTTAAATGCTTATATTATAGAATTCTCGCTGTCTGTCATTCTCAGGGGCAACTTTAATCTCGTTGTCTTTTGGTATAGTTAGACCACGACCCTTGAAAATAGTGAAAGAATGGCTGAGAAATATGGAAGACACCAATATCATCTTGCAGAAATTCTACAGACACATCCATTTTGCTTCAATCTCGTTTATATGGAAAAATACCTTTAAGTTTGCATACTATTATACTGCAAATGACCTTAATTTCTCGGTAAATTTATTTATGCATTTATTTGTCTTGCTTCAATAATTTTCCTTTAATGTGCTCTCAATGCTTATTATAAAAGCAAGGTTCTCATCTATTTAAATTTCCAAAAGATGGAATCAAAAATTAGATTCTAGGGAGGGATGTTATAGCATTGATCCCAGGTTTAATGGACAAATTTTTTTTTTACCCACCAGCAAATATCTGGTCATTAGAAAATAAGTTAACAATTTCAGAAATGTACAACATAAAAAGCCAGCCCTAAAACGACCTTAGAAAGTATATGTTCAAGCTCTTGTTTTTCAGTCAAGAAGTATAAGGCTCAGAGGGGGATAAATGAAGGCTTGAAAGTCACAAGCTAGTTAGGGAAAGAGCTAAGTTCTCTTAACTCAATGTTAACACACTTTGCTCTCAAGAGCAGTACATTTAGACAATCATTTAGAGGTTACAGAGTAGAAACTTCAAATCCTATGCATCTTATATATGTTTACATTCACTGAGTGGTGTTTATTTTGGCAGCCTGATATTACATAGTAAATACCACGTGAGTGTGTTGGGTCTATGTGTAAGAGCCTCAGAGCAATTCTGAAGCTTTAACACTATCTAAAGCCATCTAATTCCATCTACACTCTTCATCATGCATGGCCAGGACAGCACTGAGGAAAAGAAAATTATTTTACAAACTGTTAAGTTTGTCAAAACTAATCAGACAGAAATTAGTAAATTCAGGTGGGTCTTGGTCTTTAGACTAATACTCCATTTAGTCATGTATATTTTTTATTCATTCAATCAATATTTACTGAACATCTATGTGCTAAGCATGGTTCTAGAGATAGTGCAAACAACAGTGAGCAAAACAGGTCAAGTTCCCGCCTTCACGGAACTTCCAATCAAGCAGTTTAAGCAAAAACTAAATAGATAAACAAATGAAAAAAATAATGTCAGAGCCGTAGAAGTGTTACTGAAGAAATTAGACTAGAAGATAATAATGGGAAAGATTCTATTTTCAGAAAGGGGGCCCCTTTGAAGAGGTGACATGAACTATAACCTCTATGGTGAGAAAAAGGCAGCCGCATGAGAGGCAGAAGGACGAGCATCCCAAGCAAAAGGAAAGGCAAACTGAAAGCCTCTAGTGGAAAGAAGTTTGGGGTTTGGCTGCACCACAGTATACAAGGAGCAACAAGGTGGTGAAGACACAGGCTATATAAGGGATTTGAAATCTTTTCTGGTAAATTATGTAAAGATGAACCATCTTTTAGGAAATGAGTCTGAATGCCTCCATATAATTTTATCATTTTATTATATCCAGGCAGAGCAAACCTCTGCATTAGGAAAGCCATAGTGATTCTAAATCATGTGTAATTTACTTATTCAAAATGCATATAGAAAATAAGGCTCAAGTAAGGGTTTAAATACGACTTTGCTTACAAGAAAAAAAAATGGTTGCCGCATTTTGACCACCTGGAATTCAGAGCTGTATACTGTTTAAAGCTGAAGGGTCTCCAAATTCACTATCATCTGGCTTACCTCATCCAGCAGGTAAAGTCTACTAAGGTTGAACTCACTCATTACTACTGAATTAGTCAAATGACAAAGTGTTCTTTAAATTATGTGATGCATATTTTTGTACCAGTGTAATCTATTTACATAGCATGGGTGTCATATTTGTCATATATAGAAAATAGCATACAAAAACAATCAATAATTTCCTAGCTTAGGCAGCCATGTAAGAGAAAATATCTATATGTATAAATAAATATAAAGGCCCTGGGCCACCTGAGATTGAAGGATATGAATCAAGCATCTGAATTCCAGCTTTGCAACCAGCAACCTGTATGTCCAAGCCTGGGCAAGATTCTAACCCTCTCTGAATCTCATCTCTCTCAAAAGTACAGGTTAGTATACATTCCTAGCTTGAAGAGACAACGAAGCAAGAATTTCTAAGTGTTTAACACATAGAATAAACTCAATAAATTTTAGTCTTTTCCCTCATATATTTTTCTAATAAAAGTAGTATCATTTACAATATGAGAACTACAATCATGCTTTGTATTTGTCTCTTTTAGTCAAAATTTTATGGTTTTGTTCACACAAGGAAAAAAGGTAAGACAAAGAAACCATTTTTAAAGCTCTTCACACATCAAATACTGAATTAAGACCTTGTGTTTTTAATTGTTTTGCTGCCTGGAACCATCCTATTCTGACTGTCTAACTTCTCTACAGTTTTCGGTGTGTTTCCTTCATCTCAGACACACAAACATGCCCAAACACAGTAAATCACAGTTAATTGCATGTCTTAAATTAAAAGACAAAAAAAATCACACAGTTAATTGGGGGAACTTGTCAGTTGGTGAATGAATCTTGCTTACTACACTCTGTGCACAGGATACATGCCAAGTGCATGTTCCAAGCTGGACGATTCAGTCCATGCCTCTGAGGAGAAGTGCATGGGCACGATCCTTCTGCACAGCAGTCTGGTCATAAGAATCAAATGCTTTAAAACACTCAGCACTGCAATTGCTGTATCAATAGCTATCTCTACAAGGATGTTCAGTACAGGACTGAGCATAATAGTGAAAAATTAGAAAGAGCTAAAATGCTCATTAATAAGGGACTGAATAGAGACTAGGTTTGGCCATTAACGGAAAAAATCTAAGCTGTTACAAATGATTTTGTCAATCTTAATAACATAAGAAAATGTTCATGACATATTATTTGAAAAATGCTTACAAAATAGTATATTTCTATTTTTGAGGCTATGTGATATGCAAGTGAAGCAAGAAATAAGAGAAAGGAACAGGAGAAAGCTACTGGGAAAATAAACGAGAAAAATGTATCATTTGTCATCTCTGAGTTGTTTATACTTTGTAAATTTTCTAATTTTCTAAAAAAAGTCTAAATTTTAAAAAATTATATTTCAATTTGTTTTTGAACCTGATATTTCAAAATGTCAGTTTAAAAGTAAAGATCCATAAGAATCTTTTAAGATAAACTTACCTACTACAATGAAAACATCAGCATAAAATTTAAAAAGAATCCCTAGTAAGCACAAACATACAATCCTATTGTATCCTTGGTTATACAGACAAAATTTATAAAAATGCTTTTTATAAATATACAACAAGTGCATGTTCATACAATTAATGCTCAATAATGTATTTCAACATATGTCTTACAGTATATTAACACACCATAAGAAAATCATTATAAATCCTTTTTCATTTCCTGACACTGACCAACTACAAAATATTTTCACAGTAAAGCCAATAATCTTGAATTTGAGAAACTGCAAACCTTCTCTCCTCCACCCACTACTCTCCCATTATTTTCTACCCTATTATAAAAAGATTTTATACCCAGCCACCTAGTGTAATTCTAATGTTAAAATCTGGCAATAAATGATACACACAAACTAATGTGCACAGAATTTCATCATTTTTATCAAAGTAGGAAATGACAAAGTTTTATAACCTATATCACTACTCAACTAGTCATACTAACTTTTGTTTTATTTCATTTTTCGAATAAAAGAATTTATAAAACCCAACAAAGTAGATTCATTCCAAAGATATTCAACAGTCTACTAACCTTGAAATAAGAAATAAACATTTCCTGCCTTCTTTTATTTAATGGGGGGGTGGAGAGGGAAAAGATAATCATATTTCAGCAAAAGCCATCTCAACCTCAGGCATCTTTATGTCCCAAGGGTAATATTTTCATTCCATTCTTAATGGAACAAATTTCTAATCAGAATATGTATTCAAAAATAATTGAGGCAATGCAATGTCAACACGTTATGCTGCCATCATGCATCCTGTGGTGCTCAGAATCAACTCAACACAATCTCTAGTGTGACAGACAGCCTGGGCAATGCAGAAACGTCAGACTTGATCAAGAGAAGGGGAGCTAGCAAGGAGCATGCAATGGTTTTGCTTCCCTTTGGATGCTCAAACATGGTGTTTGGAGGAAAGCTTCTATGCTGGAAGAAGACAATCTCAAGACTTCTAAGGAAGGAATGACTTATAATGCTCACTCCAGAACCTCAACTTTTAAATAGTAATAAGTATCTATTTTTGCACTGATATTGAAAATACTTGAAACAGCAGTCAATTCTGGAAAGGTTAACACTATATCTAGATTTCTAGTTATTAAAGCCTCAGGGCAATGTACATTATTGTATATATCCTGCAACCCTCTGAAAAGGTCCACAGATTTAAATTTAGGTTTCTCCAAGTTTGGCAAAATATTAGTAATTGTTGAAGCTGGGTGATGAGTAATTGAAGTTCATTATATTTTTTTTTACTTTTGAGTATATTTGACATTTTCATAATAAAAGTTTCAAAAAATAGATTTTCACTGAAGCATATATTTTATGTTCAAAATTTTACCGACTTTTCCTTTGGAAATATATATTAACAAGATCTGATTTATGTTTATTATTAAAGACTCTAACAAGCAGTCTGAATTTTATAAAACTCCACAAAGCATTATATTTTATGCTATCATTAAAAAAAAGAAAAAAACCCTTTATTCCAGAAAAAAAAATTACCATGATCTATGATGACAGAAGAAGTGCACCTAAACAAATGCAGTGCCACCATCTGCCTGGCATTCTCACAGTGTGACAAAATAGACTGGTAATTAACTGCTTTCCTACCGAAATCTGCCAGCTTTAACTCCCCCGTGTCACTGATCAGAAGGTTCTGTGGTTTCAGGTCTCTGTGCAAAATATAACGCTGGTGGATGTAAGACAGCCCTCGCAGCAACTGAAATAAAAACAACTGAAAAATAAGGAGACAAAGGTTAAAATCAGAACACAGATAAATGCCAGTTTCTACAGACAGTCTGCTAAATACTTGTATTAATATTTAGTGAAAATGGGTAACCATCACCAAATTTTCTACCAAATTATTTCAACAGAATGTGAGATTTTAGTATGTAAACTCCTAATTCATTTAGAAGTAAATCTAGGAATTTCTAACAACCTATTATATCAACCCCAGAGTGATACTTCCTCAGCCAGAGAGATCTGTGCTCCAATTAGTGTTCTTTAAGCAAAATGTAAATAATCGATTTTTTTATAACTGATTTAGTCTTCAGGACTAAAACGATGTTTGAAAGGAGAGGAAATCTATCCATAATATTACAGAGATTAAAAAAAGAACTGTTTACCAAGTTTATATCAATATGCACATATTTAATTCCATAGAAACAACATGAACATGGTACCCATAAATTTATCCATTAACATGCTTTAAGGAATGGAAAGATAAGATGATTTGAAATAATTAAAACAAAAACAATCATATTGTCTAATTAATACTGCATTATAATTCTACTGCTTTTGCACATATGGTCACAGAGATTAGGCTGCTGCTTAAAGACAGACATGTACCACCTTCACTAATTTCAGAGCAAACCTATCCTAAAGGGAAAGGAAACACAGAAAACAGGAAAGTCAAGAACTCGAGAGTAATACTTTTGCAAGAAATAATTTCAGAAGTGATTAATAACCTTTTCTGTGAAGTTTCATATTGGATCATACCAAATGTTTCTATTTTGATAACAAAAAAGTGTGATGCACTAGGCTTCCCAATATTCTTCTTATGAAAAAGAGAATATTTTTAAACAATTTACTTGCCAAAATAATCCTAATTGACATTTTTTAAATCAATCTCCTAAAACAAAAACAAATGTTCTTACTTTTAAGTGCCACCAATATTCTAGTCTATATAACCAGTTAGTAACCAAAGGCAGTTTCAGGGCAATTTTAATGAGTTGTAAAAGACGAATGATAGAAAGATTCTGAAATACTTGAATCGAAAAGATTGGCAACTTCCTGAGGGCCATGGAAGGTGGCATTTCTGGAACGTTCTGACTAAGCAGGGGCTTTGAAAGCCAAGTGAATTTCATTACAGGGGATACCTTGAAATAACAGTAAAGTTAATTAATCTCGAAATCTTTGTATGTGGCAATATGTACGGGGCAGTAAAGGCTTGGGATGATTATTTCCAGAGTCTAGGCAGCAGAAAGTAGAAGTCTGATCTGTGCTGGTCAAGATTAAAAGACTAACTCAAGAATCTCGGGATGCAAACATCTCTCTGGATTTGTCCTCTCAACCCTTCTTGTACAACAAACAGAAAGATTTGAGTTCACACCATCACTAGCAGCTGCCAGCCTCATTCTTCACTTCCAATACTCCCTGCATCCTGAAGCCTAAAGCTTACAACTTCTAAGAAAATTCATACTCCTTTAGTTTAGAAGGAAAGAGGGAAAAATAAAGCCACTTTGTGTTATCAAAGCCTTTTAAAAAACCAAAATAAAAACACGAAAGCAAACCACATAACAAACTTAATTTTAAAAATAAGTTGATTCTGAAAGGAAACAGTTTGCCATTCTGCAAAATGCTACCTGATCTTTGGGATCTAGCAGAGTCTTATCAGAATGTAACTGTTTAACCATGGCAATGCATTTTAATTTAATGAATACATAACACTACGTGCCAACTGCTATTCTATGCAGTTTATACAGTATTATTTCATTTGACGTTCTAACAATTTTAATGAAGTAGGTACTACTATTAACCTCCATATTAGTAATGAGGAAACTGAGTGCAGTTTCTCAAGATCACACAGCAATTAAGTGGCAGAGCCAGGACTCAAACCCAGAGAGTCTGATTCCAAATTCTATGCTCTTAACCATCTCACCATCTCACTCATCATCTTGGCCAGAAATCAACATCAGTAGACAAAGTATTGCTAGAGAACTGCTTCCTCCAATGAACAGAATAAAAATTTGGGCATCTAATAACATGGCCTCCAAGGACACTGAGCTGAGAACTGATTCCAACAGAGGGGATCAGGCATTATTTTTTGGGGGATGTGGGCTCAGGCATTGCTACTCTATATTCCCCGGCTCCAAGAAACCTTGCCCACCTCAGCACTCATCATGCTGTTCTCCAACCCTGTACTTTTTGGAGTGCAGTGGCGCAACCTCAGCTCACTGCAACCTCCGCCTCCCGAGTTCATGCCATTCTCCTAGCTCAGCCTCCTGAGTAGCAGGGACTACAGGCTCCCGTCACCATGCCCAGCTAATTTTTTGTATTATTTTTAGTAGAGACGGGGTTTCACCATGTTAGCCAGGATGGTCTTGATCTCCTGACACGATCTGCCCGCCTCAGCCTCCCAAAGTGCTGGGATTACAGGCGTGAGCTATTATCCTTGCCTCTCCGTGGCCAGAAAAGCCCTCTCTTCCCTTTGCCTGCTATTTTCCATGCATTCCTAGGTCTGTCCTCAGGAACTGCTTCTCCCTAGAGCCTTCCTTCCCTGACCACCCCTGCAAGCCCTTGTACCCCTTCAGGTCTGTGTGAGGTGCTCCTTCTCCATGCTCCCAGGGCAGTCTCTGCATATGTCTATCACAGTATGATACTTATCTAAGCTGTCTGCTTTAACTATCTTTATATACTTGGGTAATAGGTGGCACTCCTACACCAGTAATGTGAGCACTGACCTGAATTTAGAGACATCTGGATGGCAGCAGATAAAAACAAATAACAGGCGCCTTGGAATGGAATTCTCGAGAAGCTAAGGGCAGACGTAGGTAAATCAAGCAGTTCCAAAGAACTATTCCTTAATACCTTTACTAATTAGTGAAAATATATAATCCTCATGCTAATGTAGAAGCTATTCAAATACGATGCCATATTAAAGGAGATTTAAAAAGCAGTACTAGAGAAAAAAATGCCACTATACACTCAAATTCTAAGTGTATACATGACAAATTAAGCCCCAAACATGACAAATACTATATCTCTACTAAAAAAAATACAAAAAATTAGCCAGGCATGGTGGTGTGTGCCTGTAGTCCTAGCTACTCGGGAGGCTGAGGTGGGAAGATCGCTTGAGCCCGAGAGGTGGAGATTGCAGTGAACGGAGATCGCACCACTGCATTCCAGTCTGAGCGACCCAGTGAGACTCTGCCTCAAAAACAAATAAACGAATAAACAAAACAAAACAAAAAACCCCCAACAAATTACTTAATCCTTTCCATCTACCATCCTGTATTTTTCCTTTTGTTTAAACAAATGAGAAAACTAAAGCTCTAAAGACATAAGAAACATAGTCATCCAATCATCACAAAGCCCTTGTGAATTTTCCACCACACCTCATTATCTTCAATATGGTTGATGCTGAATAAATGCATGGATGAATAGTTATACACCCAATACAATCAAAGTGCTTGTATTATTAAGTGAATCAAAGTTTGTAAAAGCCTCAATTAGCATATAGTATAATGAGCACGATTCTTGAATTTCTGTTTTTGACATTCAAAATCTTAGAAATAGATAACATGAGAGAAGACAACTTCATGTGCTGAACTAGATGAATTAATATATTTGAAACTCTTTATCTTTCTACTATAGTAGCCATAAGATCTTCCTAAGAATATTTTGCCATTTCAAGATATTCTATTCCATCTTTATAAAAGGAGATTCATCCCAAATCCATCAGTAGGATCACTGAAGATTTATATTCCAGTTTGAATATGTTCATTTTCTGTAATAAAAATCCAACGAGAAAATGTCTTAAATAGTAATGAAATGATGAACAGGGACACTTTTGCCAGCAGCCGATCTATCTTTAGCCAGTTGTCTTGGCATCCCCAGCAGGAAGCAGCATATTCTCAGTGCCATGGCATATACTTCTTGGGAGTATCCCTTAACGCTTCCTCTATTCCCTTCTGAAACTCATCACAATTTAGGTAGGTAAAATAAATAAATTAATTAATTAATGGTATTTTATCACAACTTTTAAAGTAAGTTGACATAAAGCACACACTATTGGATTCAATGTTATGTTTATTGCTCAGAACTACTGACACTTGCAGTAAGAAAGAAGCATTATAACCAATCCCTCTCACCGAAGTCTAAATAGGTGAGGTCGGATGCTCTTTTTCTCAGCGTCTAGAGGTGTCACGCTCCGTGAATAGTCAGAAATACACAGATTATTTAATATATGCGGATCAATTTAATCTGAGATGAAGCGCGGTGAATATCTTGTAGATTTTTCAGGGCTTGTGTCAACTTCTTTTAAGGAATGTGCAGGGTCTCTCAGGGCTTACAGAAGATTAAGAAATCTACTAATAGGAGTCATTAGCAATGGGTCCTACCATTTAGAACACAGCAGTAATGTCTTACGAAGAAGATAATTATGCTACTCTTTTGTCATGTTTGATACTCTATAACTCAGGTTTCTCATCTTAAATATGGTAGGTTGAGTCTTAGATATCTTTGTTAACCATTTCACATTGTTAAATTAGATCATTCCGTTATTTTATGAATAACAGAAATGGAAGGGATGTTATAAATTAAACAACTGGAGTTGAATCACTACCATTTATTGAGTGCTTACTACAATAGACATTTTGCTAAGTGTATTACATACATTCGATAATTTAACCCTCACAACACCTCTAACAGGTATATATTACTATCTCTATTTCACAGAAAAAGAAAGCCTCGGATAAGCGAATTGCCTCAGCAAAGTAACATAGCAAGAGAAAAACAAATACCACATCTTCTCACTTATACTTGGGAGGTAAATGATGAGAACACATGGGCACATAGAGGGGAACAACACACACTGTGGCCTACCAGAGGGTGGAGAGTGAGGGAAGGGAGAGGATCAGGAAAAATAACCAATGGATACAAGGCTTAATACCTGAGTGATGAAATAATCGGCAAAACCAACCCCCATGACATGCCTTTACCTATGTAACAAACCTGCACATCGTGCACATGTATCCCTGAACTTAAAAGTTTTTTTTTAAAAGAGGAATTAAGTGAATTGGCCAAAGGAACACATAGTAAGTAAGACAGAGTGCTAATATTTGAACCCATTTTTGTCTTACTCTGACACTACAATTAAGAGGGCTGCTATCCAAAAAGGTGAGCACACTGTTTAATTAAAATAGCTATATACTATGTGAACCTAAAGCTACAAAATATGACACTGGTAGATAAATGAAAGTTATACATGAATAATAAATACTTCAAGTAGTATGTTCCATATTTAACACTGTATCATTTAAAAACCCATAGACTGCACAACCTTAAACTACCCATATATCCAACTTCCTAGAAGTTAAAAATAATTAGTTAAAATCCCAATTATATGCAGTCAATGTCAAAATATTTTGTAATATGCATCAGATAATGGTTTAACTGCAATACTAGGTCTTCAATTTTTAAAAGCCATGAAATGATTCATCATGATTCATTCCATTTAGTTGAGTTTCAAAACAGCTAATGCAAATATTAAATCCTAATTTGTAATGCAATGTACACCCAAATAGTTTTATTTTACAAAGCATCACTGCAATTCAAAGTACTGAATTTTTAAAGAATATTTAGAGGGTTACACAGAGATATAAAAAAAGACAGAAATAAAATCCTAGCTATTCAATATTACAGTACAATTTATGTGTCACTTTGGACATACTTGACAGTGTTAAGTGTGCTACTGGGATGGTATAAGACACAAGCATTCATGCTAAGGCATCAGTCCTTTCATGTGTATTTTTTTGCAATCTGTATATTTTACAGATCCAGTTCTTGGAAAATCTGAGTAGCAGGAGGAATTTGTCTTGCCACTGTTTTGCCCTGTTTTGAGTTCTTCCATTCTTCTTTCTGCTTTTTTAGTTACAATCCCTAAGGCTCTGACATAAGTAACATGCTTTGTCATTTCTAGATAATGTAACAATTTAATTTACATTCTTTAAGATCTTTGAACATTAATATGCTTTTCCTAAAGATGAGAACTTTCTGGAGAGAAATAACTCAAAAAATGAGAATTTCAGGTTCGTGGGCAAGCTGCTGGGGAAATAACTGCTTAGCTTACCAAGGAAGTTGGCCTTCCATTCCACACTCTCTTTCTACTTCAAGGCAATGGTGGATACCAAGCAAGGTGGTGTTCCCGGTATGGAGGTGCCCACAATGAGCAGGCAGTTTAAAGCCATGGGATCTAGAGCTGGGAGATTTATAATGAGTCAAGTGAGGCTAGTGTGACTGATCTTTGTTTTGTCAAGTTCTGTAAAAGAAGATCTAGTACAGTAAGTAGGTTTCCAAGTTATTGGGCTTTGTATATACCGTGAAGCATGTTGCAGGGGGGCTGGGTCTTCCTAATAAAGGTGGGCATCTGCCTAAAATTAGTATTAGAAATATTCCCTAGGTGAGCAGAAACTGTTAAAGACAAGCTGTTGGATTTAATAGCTATCTAACATAATTTTCCAAGAGAAAAACTGAAAGAACTGTTCTAAGAAAGTCAAATAACATAATCTTATTCTGTCATTGTCAAGTTTCTGTCTGTCAGAATTATAGGGCTGACCTGACTGTTAAGTGCTTTCTGAACTATACAGAAATAGCACAAAATCCAAATTGGGAAATGGAGAGTCAGTAGTTCTTCCTACTCAACTTCATTTGGGAACTTATGCTACTCTCTCCCAACTACAGGGCCATTCTTTTTTATACACAATGAAAACGAATCAATATTGAGTTTAAATGGATTTTCTGACAAAAGTAACATCTTAGACATAAATCAAAATGAATTATCTTAATATCAACTGAGAAGGCTAGTATAACTAAAAAGAGAGAGATGTGGATAGAAAAATTGACAAAGGTGATAGATCTTGAGCTTAAAGGCCTTGGAGTAAATCACAAAAACAAGCTATACTAAAGAAAAACTAATTTCAAATAGGATGTAACATTTAACAACTTGTGAATTTAGATACGTATGACCAACAAACCTCTTTCTCCATCCTCTCAGGGGGGTCTGAAGTAACAGAAATTTATACAGGAATGAGAAAATACCTATGAGCTGTACTGGCTGGACACAGGAATGTTGTGCCTATCCAAGACAATATGTGTATACTCTACTACTTGAACTTATTTCCCTCCGGGGTCTCATGTCTGTCTTGGAAAACACGGAAACAAAGGGGTCGTGTGCAGATCCATCTTAAACTGGAGAGAGGCAAGGCGACGACTGTAAAGCCCAGAAGGGTGTTTCCCCTATTCTTAATGGGAACTCCCAAGTTGGGTAACTTACAATTAAAGCACCATGTAACACTTTCAATCATTGTCTGCATTTCATCATTCTTTGGGGTGATTTCTTTTCAATCTGGGTTTTAAAGGATCTCTAGGAAAGAGTGTACTGTTTAATTAGCTGGCCTTAATTCCTTTGCTGGATCCAAATTGTTACGAGCAAATCAGCGGATGATCCTGAGGATGCAAAAGACATGTTCTAAACAACAAAATGCAGGCCCCATATCTTAACCAGAAAATTCACTACTCAGATCCCCTCTGAATGTCTAACACAATATGAGCTGACATGTGGAATTTCATTTTCTTTTATCATTAGTCCTCCACTTTCTAGATATGGAAGATTATTTTATTATAATAAAAATAGGATGAAAACATTCAAAAAAAGCCTGGACAGACACTGAGACTTGGTGTCAAATTTTTAAAATATTCTTTAACGGCCTCATGAAATAATCATATTTCTTAATTAAAATACAGAATGAGGAAAGGCTCTATAATATTCACAGTTGTGTAGTAGTAAATTATTAGGAGCTAAATGAGAAGCTCTAATGAAGAATATGGAGAAAATCAGATGTCACTTGGTTTTCTATCTGACCATTAGAAAGTCTCATTTAGAAATCAATTCTCAGTGCCATCTGTATAATACAATCTTAATTCAGCCTAGCATTACTCTGTCTGTTATACACCTGCCTGTTCTCTGGTCTATTAAAGAAAAATAGCAAGTTTTCAACCATAATAAACCTCCTATCCTTTAAATTAGTATATCTATTGAAAGGAAAAATAAGAATCAGCTTTATGCCAATAGGATTTCGGATACTTCAGAGAATAAGGCAGGAAGTTCAAAATTACTTTGGTCATTTTCAATTGTTCACAAAAAAACGGCAAATGTGTTTTTGCAGGGAACCTTCTAGAAAAGTCATTATGATAACAGAAATGGAAGTACATTACATAAAAACACAGGAAGATTCAATCTCATCACGGTAATAAGATTCAAACATCTATATTTCTGGATATCAGCTGGAGATGGCATCAATTAATTTTTTTCATGAATCTTAATTTTCAGTCTCTCATGCTTATCAATTTTTAAAGAACACATGAAAAACTGAATAAAGAATGAAATTTAGACCATTATAGTCATTTATGAAAATGCAATGGTCAATCTGTAAACCACTGAGAATTATAAAATCAAGAATTAATACAAGTTCTATATTCAACTATGATAGCTCAAACCCAATATAATTCACAGTGAATGGTCTTTAAAGGGAGTGGGGAATTTAACTACCTTTCCAAAAATATTCTAACCAGTTTCCCACATACCAATTATCACCATCTACAAACTGGTTGCAATGCCTTTAATCATCATAAATATTTATAACAGGGCCAATGTCCTCAGGCTTTTGATTCAGGTTTTAAATCATCCTCTAGTTAATTGCTAAAATTACTTTGTCAAAAATTGATACTATGCTTAGAAATAAACCATTTGTTATTAGTGAATATTTATTTCAGAATGCCATACTGATAACAGACACATTTTATAGGCAATTAAAGTAGCAAAGTGAGTCTAGAAATTTAGTTAACGCTGGCTTTTTAAAATGAGTCTATTCCAGTGCTTACGAGAAATACGCATCAAGAAAAATAAAACTTTCACAGATGTTTTGCTGAGAATTAGTACAAAATTATCTTGTTTTACTATGAAATCAGGAGCTATGTGTAGTTCCATTTGTTCTTTTTTTCTCCCCTTTATTCTTCCAGGATACATTACCATTGTAATGCCTGAAATTCTACCCAAGTCTCACTAAGGAACAATCTCCATAATTCTTAAGTGCAGGATATCCACATTTTTACAATACACAATTATATATAAAATATCAACAAAGAAAAATATGTACAGTTTTAGAATCCTAGATAAATGTTTAAAATGTTTATATATACTGTCATGCTGCAGAATGATGAAACTAAAAATAAAAATTGCTAAATTTGGAAGCAAAATGATTTGATCACTGTGTTTTCCTATTGTTCACCATAATGAAAATTAAGTATTAATCACATTCTGAACATTTAATAATCTGTGAAGTGTTTAGCAAACATAGAGCTTCTGTGTTACTAAAAGGACATGCTCTTTTAAAGATAATAGTTTATCTCACCTGGTTTTCCTATCTCCATAAATTTATAAAGAACTATTACAATGTCTTATTTTAGCTCAGCTGAGGTTTTTTGTCTATATTTTCCCAACAATCTAAGATGATGGGAAGATCAACTTAAAAAAAAACTAATATCTAGCATAGCATTATGAACAGCCGTTAACTTAGTAAATATTATTTGTATGTTCTTCATTTTTATATTCATAGATTTAAGTGACAATAAACATCACCACATGAAAAAATGTTTATATATCAAACAGAAATACCCATGAGACATCTGTCACTATGTCATAGTCAGAATTTTTTGAGAATAATTTCACCTGCAGTTCAGATCCTAAAGCAACTCTGGAGGAGACCCTTGTCTCTAAGCAAACAGTGAGGAAAACCCAATGCATAATTAGATGAGTGGCCTCCCATAGAAACCAACATGGTAATAAGGGTTGTCTGCTTCCATGCACGGCAATTCAGATGCCAGAACACAAGGCTTTAACAAGCTACATCTATTTTTTAACTTTCCATACCCTTGGAGAAAGTACCTCTATTATCTTCAATATGAAAATGATGATGAACCTATGTGACTTAGTGTTTCAAAAGTCACAAATAATCAAGCTAATTACAGTAACTTAATGTATTAATCATGTAGCTCAGGGAAAAGAACACTGGACAAAGAGTCAAAAAGCCCTTTAACACACTCCATCATCTCAGTGAACCTGATGTTTACTTTCTAAGAAATGTCAGGGGCTGGAATGAACCATTGATCCAGGACGCTGGTCCTGGAATGAGCTTGGCTACAGCATTATCACTTAAAGAGGTATTTTTTGTTTTGTTTTGTTTTAAATTACATCAACATTCAATGTTTAAATTATTATGACCATGTAAATGTTATTTACAGCTGAGCTATAAAGTTTACTATGAATACCTTTCTTTCCCCTGCATAAAAATTTGTTTTTCCTGATGTTAGTAATTATCTAGTTCTTTTGTTTGTCAGTTCGTTTTCCTTTGTTTAGTTTTCTTTGTGGTCACTACTAATTCAACACCAAATTCTTTTCCCATCTTTTAAGTCTACTTAAACACATTTGGTATTCTAACTAACAATTTTATCTCCTTTATGAAATCTCCCCTGGAGACTTCTGGCCTGCTGGCTTAGCAAGTTACTTTCCCAGCCTGATGCATAATTGTCATCCTAGGATTCTCTTCTTCTTTATCCTGGGAATTTCCTTCCCCTCTCTCCTGTGGTAGATTTTGTTACCTGGTTTCTTTGTCTTCTCTTCCTTGGTATATTCCTTGAGTATTAGTGGAATATATCCTCAAGTATCTTCCTGAGAAAGAATGTAACACAGGCAAAATTTTCGACTCCTTGTGTATCTGAAAATGGTAATTTTACCTTCATACTTCACTGACAGTTTGCACAGAATTCTAGGCTGAAAATACTTCTGTGTCCAAATTTTCAAGCTATTGTTTCACTGCCATCCCCCTTTCAGTGTTACTGTTGAAAATCTGACGCCATTGTAATTCTTGACCCCGTGGAGTAAACCCGTTTCCTTTTTTATCGATTTTTCTTTGAACCCAGTGTTCTGAAATTTTGCAATAATGAACATTATTTTCAGCTTATTTTTTTAAATGATCTAGGCATTAATCTAAAAACTCAATCCTATACATTTGAAAGAATTATGGTTTCATAGTTATTACTTTAATGATTCCCTCCTTTCTTTTTTCCTCACTTATTCAGATGTGGGATCCCCCAGATTAGACCTCTGATTTTTTGATACTTTCTTCCCCATTTTTCATCTTTGTATTTTTTGGTTTATTTTCTGGCAAATTTCTTCAATTTTATCTCCCATGATTTTATTGTTGTTTTTAATTTGTTATATTTTTAATTTCCAAGAGTTCCTTTGTGTTGACTAAATTCTGCTTCTCAAAAATAACACGACATTCTTGTTTTATGGATGAATTATCTTCTTTTCTCTCTCTGAGACTATTAATGATAATTTTTTAAAGTTTCCTTCTCTACCTTTCCCTATCCAATCAGTGCAAGCAACTTGGCTTCCTCCAAGTTACTCATTTGTCAACTGGGGTCTTCACTGGAGAGTTTCTAGGATTCTTTAGGTCTGTTGTCTTAGAATGATCAGATCCTTCACAGAATACTCTTAAAATCTTTTCCTTGAGGCATGATTTTGCTGTCTGAAGCTCTCCATGCCAAGCCCTGTCTCTCAAGCTCTCCCCTGCCTCTCCCTGACCTACACAGCCCCCACCTTATTCTGGGTCACCATCCGCTCCCCTGCTGGCAGACTGAGGAGCAATGGAAGCCAGCAGGCTGCAGGGCTGTGGAAGAACAAGAGACTAGGATTGCTGGCAAGTATACATGTCCCCAGGGCTGGGGAGTAAAGCAATGCAGGGACATAGGGAGAGTCAGGAGATGCTGCAGATCATGGGATAAATCTTGGCCTCTCCTCCTTGCGTCTGAGCAAATGCCCACATTTCCTACTTAAAGATACTTTTTAAAGTATATTTTTATTGATACATAATATTTGTACATATTTTGGGGAGCCCAGGGTATTTTTATACAATCATACAATGTATAATGATGGGTATTTAGGATATCCCTGACCTCAAATATTTATAATTTCTTCGTCTTGGGAACATTCCAAATCTTTTCTTTTAGTTATTTTGAAATATGCAATGTACTGTTGTTAACTATTGTTAGATTACTGTGCTGTCAACACTAGAACATATTCCTTCTATCGAACAGTATGTCTGTACTCGTTAATCAACCTCTCTTCATCCCCCACCCCAAAATCCTTCCCAGCCTCTGGTAACTATCATTCTACTTTCTACCTCCATGAGATCAACTTTTTTAGCTCACATATATGAATATAAATACACCCTATTTGTCTTTCTGTGAGGGGCTTATTTCACTTAACATAATAACCTTCAGTTCCATCCATACTATTGCAGATGACAGGATTTCATTCATTTTTATGGCTGAATAATCTTCCATTGTATGTATGTACTGCATTTTCTTTATCTATCAATTTGTTGATGGACACTTAGATTGATTCCCTATCTTTGCGATTGTGAATAGTGCTTCAATGAACATGGTGGTGCAGAAATTTCCTTTCTTTTGGATAAACACGCATTAGTAGGACTGATGGATCATATGATAGTTTAACTTATAGTTTTTTAAGAAACCTCCATAGGTTCTCCATAATAACTGTACTAATTTATATTCCCATAGTGTATGACTTCCCTTTTCTCCACATCTTCACTAACATTATGTTTTGTCTTTTTGATGATAGCCATTCTAACTGGGGTAAGATGGAATTTCATTGTGGTTTTGATTTTTACTTCTCTGATAATTAGTCATGTTGAGCATGTTTTACTACCTATGCACCATTTGTATGTCTTCTTCCAAGACAGGTTTTTTCAGGTTTTTTCAGGTCCTACTTTTTAACGAGTTTGTTTCTTTTGCTGTTGTGTTGTTTGAATTCCTTTTATAATCTAAATATTAGTCCCTCATCAGATGAAGAGTTTGCAAATATTTTCTTCTCTTCAACAGCTTGTATCTTTGCTCCTGTTTCCTTTGCTTTGCAGAAGCCTATTAGTTTAATATAGTCCCATTTATCTATTATTTTTCTTTTTGTTGCCTGTGCTTTTGAGGTTTTAGCCGTACAATCTTTTCCTAGACCAAAGCCCTGAAGTGTTTCTCCCATGTTTTCTTGCATGAGTTCAACAGTTTTGGGTCTTATGTTAAAGCCTTTAATCCATCTGAAGTTGATTTTTGTATATGGTGAAAAATAAAGGTGTTGTTTCATTCTTCTGCACGTGGATTTCCAGTTTTTCCAGCACCAGTTATTGAAGAGAATGTTATTTCCCCAAAGTATGTCCTTGACACCTCTGTCAAATATCAGTTGACTATAGATGTTCAGATTAATTTGGGGGTTCTCTATTCTGAGCATTTTTCTGTTCAGACACATAGGTGTCTCTTTTTTATATCCATAACATGTTGCTTTGGTTACTATAGCTTAGTAGTGTATTTTGAAGTCACGTAGTATGAAGTCTCCAGCTTTGTTTTTTGCTCAGTATTGTTTTGGCTATTTGGGTTCTTTTGTGGTTCCATATAAATTTTAGGATTGTTTATCTACTGCATGAAGAATGTTATTGCTATTTTGAGGAATTGTATTGAATCTGTAGATTGCTTTTGGTAGAATGGTATTTTAATAACACTAATTTTTTTGATCCTGATCATAGGATGTCTTTCCATTTGTATCTTCTTCAATTTCTTTGGTCACTGTTTTGCAGTTTTCTTATACAGATCTTTCACCTTCCTTGGTTAAACTGATTCCTACATAATTTTTAGTAACTGCTATAAATTAAATTGTTTTATTTCTTTTTCAGCTAGCTCATTATTGGGGAAGAAATACTACGAATTTTTATATGTTGATTTTGTATCCTGCAACTTTACTGAATTAGTTTATCAGTTATGTAACTTTTTTTGGTGGAGTCTTTAGATTTTTCTATACATAAGATTACTTCGTCTGCAAGGAGAGATGATCGGAGGACTTCTTTTGAAATCTGGATTTTTTTCATTTTTTTCTCTTGGCTGATTACTCTGGCTAAAATTCTCAGTATTATACTATGCAAACATCCTGATTCTGGGAGGTGAGAATATATATATGTGTGTGTGTGTATATATATACATATAAAGCTTGCCAGGTGACTCTACTATGGAATAAAGTGAAGACCTCTTAGTTCATTACTGAGGTTTCTTGTATTCACAAATATGCCAAGAACTGAGACTGTCCAGGACATTTCAGAAGATCCTCAACAAATCAAAGATTTCACTAGTTACGGGGAAAGGAATCCTCATAGATGAATACATTTTGCTGCTTTTAAGGTATTTTAAAAAATAAGAAGAGGTAAATCACATCACATTTTTTTAGAAACAAAAATGTAGTAAGTCATCTATCTGTGACCATGTTAAACAACTTCTAAGTAGGAAAAGTTCCTGCTGTATATAAATACCCAGGCTCACTGTAAGTGTCACATATAATTTCTGTGACATTATTTCTACACTGACTACACATTTCACTCATCATTAAGTTTCTCACCATGTCCTAGGAGGCACCAAGTCCTGCAGTGTTAAACCTGTTTATCACCATGGTGCAACCTGGACTTGGAATGAGGAGCAAACAGTAAGTATTTGAAGTATGATGAATGACCATATGATGAAAGAAAAGCACACAAAGCTTGAATAAGAGCTGGTGAGACAGTTTCTAGAGGCACAGCCCAGTTACTGAGAAACAGTAACCTTGAGACCCATCTCTCCATGACCATTAGGAGATAAGGGAAAATAAAATGTAATGGAAGAAGCAGAATGTATAGTAAAAATGGGACAAAATTCATCAATGTCAGTGGCCTGAGGACAGAGACCACAGCGAAGCTTTGTGGAAAGAGGATTTCTTTTTTTCAACAACAAAATTTTCCACCAACAGTTGCTGATAACTAATGACACACAGATGACTGGTGAGAAACTAAACAGGGATAATAAAAGCCCAGTGATGTCATGACTGTGGGAAAGGTTCAATCAGTTATTTAATCTCAATTGTATCACTGAATGTGAAAGTCAGGAAGTCAAAGTTAGCTCAGAGGATCTGCTCATTTCCACTGTGGCTGGTAGACTTCTGAGCTCCCCGGGGCCAACGGTCTCACTAGCTGGGTGATTGACACATTCTCAGGGATAGAGTGGGAAACAAGAATGAAGATGTATTGTACTATTGATTTCAAAACCAATAAACCCTAAGAAGAGAACATGCGAATGTATAAATGAGAGAATTTGAGATTTTAATGTTAAAAAAATTATGTTCATGTTATAATACTAATATTTAGAGCTGGAATTGAACATAGACAAGATTAATAAAACAGGTATTTTCATCCATTAAATTTTCTAACCTATTCTAACTACTAATAAACTATATGTTAATGGTTAGAGATTTTTAAGAAAAATGAACAACCAAAAAACTTTAAGGAGAGTCAATCTAATAAAACACAAAAAGAAGATATATGAAAAAATCAACAGACTATAATTTCTATATCGATTCCATTATTTATTTAACAATGTTTTGACAGAGTTCCTGTAAGTTCCTACATTTTAAAATTATACAGTGTAACTGACCACTATAAAAGCCTCTATTAACTTGTCACATTTATACATATACATATAAAGTTTCCCAGGTGATTAGACTATGGAATAAAGTGAAGACCTCTTAGTTTATTACTAATAGGGTTTCTTATAACAAATGGGAAGAAATCGAGATGAATAAGTTTACTTCAAATACATCTGTAATACTCAATGAGTTCTCAGGATTATGAAATGTAGTCATTTGAGTTACACAATGTAAGCACACAATTAAGCCATATCAAATATAACTTTGATCTCTTTTAATTCTATTGCATATACAAAGAAAGAGTTTCCTGTTTGAAGCTTGAAATTTTGGAATAATTTCCCAAGATGATTGTGAGGTCAAATTTTAGGAAATCGTAGTTCTTTTGACACTTGGTAGTAAAATTTCTACTAAAAAGAAAGGAAAAAGAGTAGCAGGAAGTAGAATATGCTTGTACATAGAAATAAAAAGACATGCACTGTGAACTCACCATAACATTGTTTTGCATCATAATGATGCTTTATGTTGAAACCAACTGGTACATCAGTATGGGTTCCAAGCTAGAACTGAGACTCCCCTCTACTTTGAAGTGCTAAAAACTAAGATTCCAGTGGTTTTCACTCATTATTAGCAAATGTTTCTCCAGCAAGAAAATACGAGATCTAAATATTAATACCCCAGTAAAAATATTTAATGTTAAAACACGGTTTCCAACAACTCAACTGAAGCAATGACTGTGGTCCACCTCAATATCCCTTCTCTTTACACAAAAAATTTTAAAAATTTAAATATGTTATGGTAGAGATGCTAGACTTCAGTTCAAAAAATACACATCAAGAGTGCTAACCTTTGGCTTAAAAAGATCTTTGCCTACCTTCACATTATCTGGATGCAGCCCCCCAGGGTGTTTGTCCATGTACTGACATAAATCAGTGTGCTAGAAAAGAAAAGGAAAAATGTATTAATAACCCTCTGGCTATAACATAATAAATCAATATTTTCCCACTTCAAAGTCACCATTACCTTCTGAACAGAGCAAATAAAAGACAAGTGGGTGGATTTTTCAGTGTATGTAGTGGCATGCCTCCCCACCCCCTAATTTTAAACACAATTGAATCATTATTTTTCCCTCTCAGCTCTGTTTTATTTTAAATATTTCTATGTATTAAAAAGAATACATGTCCATAATTTGTTAAGTGTCTCATTTCCTCTTCATTGAATATATCCTTATACTTTAACTTAGAAAACCACACGTATTTAATCAATGCAATTATAATGTCAATTATCCCATATTTTCCAAGTGCAAATGCAAATAAAAAATATTTATTTTGTATGAGATAAAAGTACCACAAATATATTCTGCTAGTAAAATTAATCACTGGACTTATCTTTATGTCCATATTCAGAAAAAATAATTTTCAGGTTTCTAGAACTCCTGAATCTATTTGAGCAAATATGCTTCATAAATTAACAGAAACATCTTCAAAATTAAAAATTAAGATAAATATATCCAGATATAAGTTTAAACAAATATTCAACATTTCATGCTGTTATTCTTTTAAATATGCGAAGCTCGATTTGTCCACAAGTAAATATCTTCTTCTTAATGCTTTTTCTGCTTATATCATAAACTACATATGATTTTTTAAAAGCATGTAGTTACTATTCACATTTTTATTCTTTATTGGAGTGTACTATAAGATGTATAAAACTGAAACATTTAATCATTCAGTAAAAGCCAATGAACATGAGCATTTGTGCCCCAATATCAGGCCTGAATTATTGAGGAAGTACAGGTTTTATAATACATTCAAGAACCTTGCTGTAGTAATTTATAACAACAGTTCAGGTTCTGTTATTAAGCTTTCATTGCATGCTAGGTTATAATTGCTGAGGATACAAAGCAGAAGTTAGCCTTCATCATTCATCATGTACTTTTTGAGCCCATATGTTCCAGGCACAACACTAGTCACTAAGAACACAGGAGTAAATGAAACAGATGCAAATGGAAAAAAACCAGACATGTCACTGATTACAGTAAAGTCTGCTGTGTAGTATTTTAAGAATAGTGCTGGATGATGTTCAAGGGCACAGCAGGCGAAACCTAATGAGGTCTAGAGATTTCAGAAAGGTCTCTGGAAGAAGTTACTTCTAAGTAAGACATGAGTAGAGAATGAAAGAAGTTAGCCAATTGAAGGGCAAAGGCAAAGAAAATGGGTCAGAGAAAATGCTCTTAGATATGTTCTGAGACAAAATTGTCTTTATCTTGGGCAACCCAAGCTTTGATTTAGATTCTAAATCAAAGTCAAACTCCATGAGGGTAGAAACTATGATTAATTTAGAAATTATTCTCTCTCTGGTCCAGGCAAAATGTCAGACAAGGAGGAAAAGGAATTAAGTACAGATGGGAATACTTTTACATATAGGATAGCACACTAAAAACAAACCTAAAATATGATTAAAATAGGTTCAATGGAGTTTTTCCTGAGTAACTATATAAAAGTTTTATTTCATGCATTTAGTGAAATGAGGAATGACTCTGGACCCCAAACTGCCATTTTGTAACTTCATATTGTTAACTCCCCCATCCTTAAATAAGGATAACACCATCCTCAGAGAACGACAAATAAAGAATGAGAGAACGTTTGTTTTTGAAGCCAGTATACAATAAGTACTTTTTACTTATAATATAATAGATAAAAATAAGGTATTCTTTTAAAACAACGCTCATTATACTATAAGATCCAGGAAGGCAAGAAGTGTATCTAATCTGTTCAATGCTTCACACACAAGAAACAAAATGGTAAAAGAGAAGTACATCTAACCATATCAATAATCACATGTCCATGATGTGTTGAAATGCTTATCAAAAATGTAAAATCTGTTTTTAAAACAAAGAAAATCAAATTTATACTGCTTCCCAAATACAAACTAAGAACAATAAATACCAAAAATCCAGAAAGTCTGAAAATAAATGTTTATTTATACTTTTGATATTTTGTTATTTATACTGCAAATATCAATAAAGGAATCAGATATATCAATGTAAAATCACGTTTAACATAATTCAAGAAATGTGTATTCAACATTTGCACACCTAACAATAGGATACATTATTAAAAGCAAAAATTGACAAACATCAAAGAAGAAACAGAAAATTTCACAAAATCTTGAAGGGTTTTGCTTACTCCTTTCAAAAATTAACAAATGGAATTGGCCAAAAAAGTAAATCTATAAAGGATATAACACAATTAAATAGCATGCCCAATGAACTCATGCTACACATGCTTTTTAAACACAAATGGCCTACTCACAAAAACTGACAATGTATGAGACAAAGAGAAAATCTCAAAAATTTCCAGAAAGCTGAAATCATATTACATCCTTTCCTCAAAACTGAATAAAATTAACATCAGAGTATATTATATTTCATCAACTCTAAGACATACAATTCTTTTCATCTTTGATACTGGAACAACAGCATTCATTTACGATTACCCAGGCAATGAATGCAATATAGTTGTTATTGCCTGTGTCTCAGCAAACTTTTTATTTTGCTCAATTTGCAGAGTTTACTCAATGGCATGAGTCACCAACAAACAACTTAAGGACCATCTGAAGAAGAAACAATGAAGGATGAGCCCTAATTGTTACCTAGAAACCATTTACTGAAATTTTCAGGTAAGATTTTTTTTTAAGTGCCAGAATTAAAACTTCTCCAGCTCTTTCAATAAGCATAAAATAAAAATTCGGAATAAGAAGGCATTCAATCATAGTTTAATTCAGTGCATTTTTTTCTTTTTTAGTAGTATATCAATAAGGTTTCTTCCAATCAATGGTGTTTTAAGTTCAATGGCAGCAGGAGGAAAATAAGGAAGAAAGAAAATCAGTTGAAGAGAGAGAATGAGAAAGGGAGGAATGAATAGAAAAATCTATTTTCCTAAAAATGTACAAAAAGTTAAAAAGTCTAAAAATGCTTAAATCAGTAAAAAATGAATGATAATAAATATACTACATTTCAAAGCAATTAAATTTGGTCAGAGCATCAACAAGAAAATTTAGACCTTTAAATGTATTTATTTTAACATAACAATGACTAAAAATGAATAAAACAACCAATAAAGTAAAGCTAGAGAAAACAAAAGAGACAAGAAAAAAAGAGAGAAGGGATCAATGCAGTTAATAGCAGACATTAAATAGAAAAACTAGAAAACAATAAGTTTGAACAATTAAACAAAAACCTACTTCTATGAAAAGCCTAATAAAACAAACCAACCTTTGGCCAGTCTGATCTTTTTTATTAAGTCAGGAGTTTGCCAAGACATAAACAACATTAAGAATGAGAAAAACGAGGGTGGGCATGGTGGCTTATGTCTGTAATCCCAGCACTTTGGGAGGCTGAGACAGGCGGATAACTTGAGGTCAGAAGTTCGAGACCAGCCTGAGCAACATGGCAAAACCCCATCTCTACTAAAAATCTCAAAAAAAAAAAAAAAAAAAAAAAAAAAATTAGCCAAGTGCAATGGCAAGTGCATGCAATCCCAGCTACTCGGGAGGCTGAGGCAGGAGAATCTCTTGAACCCGAGAGACGGAGGTTGCAGTGAGCCAAGATCAAGCCACTGCACTCCAGCCTGGGAAACAGAGCAAGACTCTGTCTCAAAAAAAAAAAAAAATAGAAAGAAAAAAGAAAAGAAAGAATGGGAAAAGTGACAACTAAAATTGTGAAGATTTTAAAATACAGCACTGTACATCTTTAAACCAGTACATTTGATATCTAGAAAAAAATATTTTTCTAAATAAAACATAAGTTACAAAATTTGTAAGACATAGGAAGGGCTATAACTAAAAAGGTACCGAATTCAGACAGTTTTAATAAAAAATGCTCCGAATCTTCAAATAACATATATAAGTTATTCCAGAGTACAGAAAAAGACAAGAATGCTTCCTACTCCTTCTTTAAAACACAGTGTCAAACTAGGCAAGGACAAGAAAGGGATGGAGGGAACTAAAACAATCTCTCTATGATCACAGTCACAGATGTAATATTCTAAAAATAATAACAGTAGGTGCTAAAATTCAATATGGCATTAAAAAACTAACACATCAAGACCAAACAAGGCTAATCTTAGAAATGAGAAATAGTTCAATATAAAAACATATGTTAATGTAATCCTCTAAAATTAACAAATTAAAGAAGTGGAATAGTGGTGGGTACAAAAGAACATGTATGGCATGTATTTATAGAATGCCAACTTTGCATAAATAAGATGAACTCTACACTCACAGAGCTAGCATTCTGTGTATATTACATGCTTGTGAATTATCTTAAACTTTTCTAAGAATAAAGTATTCAAGCTTCTTGTTTAAAATGAAACAACAAAACCATGAGGAAGGAAATACATTAGGACTGGAGAAAAAAATTCCTGATCCTCCAAGTCCAATGACATTAGCACCAAGAATTGCAGTAAAAAGATCATCTCCAGAAATGAGATCTGGGAAAACTTAAAAGACTTTTCTAAACCTTTAAAATTTTAGGTTTTTTTTTAGATATGGCATGAAACCGTGGTATGTGTATGCGCACACATCACCTATACACACACGGCTTCCTTAGCTGTGTAACCTTGAGCAGGTTACATAACCTCTGTAAATCAGTATTACATAACTTTGAGCAGGTTACATAACCTCTGTAATGAAGACAATCCTAGTTCAATTTTCACATTAACCTCACATGGTTATTGTGAAAATTAACAGGTGAACATCCATAACAGTTTCAGAACATTGTCCAGCATATTGTGGATACTATACGTGATAATGATTCATGATGATGATGATGACGGTGACTTTCTGTAGTGTGTTTAGAGGTAGGGAAGCAGGGAAGAATTGTTGGAAGGGATTGAAATAAAAACAGGAATGATACATATAGTCAAACGTTCCCTAGGAACTTCTAGGAGTTGCATTTAATCTTTACATATGTGTTCTTCCTATGTGCATGCCCAGACATTCCCATTCCCATGCCACCACTCTCTATATATACAATCACTGAAACTACATCCAGCATTATATCACTAACCTCAGAGTGCTCTGAGTGATTAGAGGCAAGAATATGGAGAATCTCATATGGAAGAGGGAACAAGAGGTAGTACAACGTCACATTTTGCACCTTAACATTGATGTTTCACAAATTTCTATTTTACCTAAACTAAAAACAGTTTGTTTTCCCTCTCTCTTTTTAAACACATGGTATTGTGCCTGGGACTGCGCTACATGTGCCTGAATTACAAATTTCATATTGTACATATCTTTTTTCTTTATACATTCTTTCCTTAGTTTTACTCATTGGATTATGTGACCCTTATGATTTGCACTTATCCAGAAATACAGAACTACACTTAAGAATGATGCCAAAAGGCACTGCTGGGTATAAAAGTTCCGAACGGAACATCACTATGGCATATGACCAACAGATCACTCTCCTGTGATGACATACTAATAAGCTCAGATGCATCTGGCTTGATCTCTGGCTATTTCTTATTCTAATACCAAGAGGACCACCTATAGACTAGACCCCTGGTAACTACACATATCCAAAAGATTGCTTTCCTCCAATCCCTACCATGGCTATGGGATAACATCACCTCTTTCCTTCACTATATTACGCCTCACCTCTTCTTCCCACACTTTCCCCTTTACTCCATCACCATTGCTATGCCTTAGGATAATGCTGCCAGATATACTTGTGTCTGACAAGGTTACACCTGAATGCCTTCCATGAAGTGGGTGGTTTTAAAGGAAGCTATCAAGTATGGCTTGACTCAGAAACCAAGCAGAAGACAGAGTGAGCGCAGAAAGAGGCTCTGAAGACTCAAGCCCCACATTAGCATATATTCCTCTCAAAATCAGTATCCTCTGGGAGACCGAGGTGGGCAGATGACGAGGTCAGGAGATAGAGATCATCCTGGCTAACACAGTGAAAACCTATCTCTACTAAAAATACAAAAAATTAGCCGAGTGTGGTGGTGCACGCCTGTAGTCCCAGCTAATTGGGAGGCGGAGGCAGGAGAACTGCTTGAACCCAGAAGGCAGAGGTTGCAGTGAGCCAAGATCGTGCCACTGCACCCCAGCCTGGGTGACAGAGCGAGAACAACAACAACAAAAAAATCAGTATCCTCTTTCCCTGCTGTTGAATACCCATCAGGTAGCATTTATCTGGTTATTTACATAGGTACAAGACTATCTCCAGGCGAAGGAATCCGAGGAGGGTATCTGAAATCATAACTCTCTGGAGGTGAAATGTTTTCTGTAAAAGAGTTTATGAGGTTTAGATGTAGGTTTCCCATATTTATTTGATTTCTCTGTGTCTGCATCAATTTAAAAAGCAAGAGAAAAATATCCCCTTGTGAAAAGACAGAACGTGGAAAGACCACAGAAAATTGAAAAGACATTTTACTCATAGGCATTTTCACGGTTAAGTCTCAGTTAATTGCAGTCATATGCAGATCTGAGAACTATACTGACTCATCTTAGTCATGTGCTGCAACAACAGCCATGAGGCTCAAAAGGAAAGATACAGAAGAAAACTAGAAAGATTAATTATGTATATAATGACCATTTTAAAACAAGTGTGAGTGGAGAACTGCCCCTTTTAAAAGAGGAGGACAGAGAGGCCAGATCAAAGAAAAGGTAAAAAACAAGCTAGAAAACAACACTCACCTTTGCATGTTTTCCTCTCTCCATCCCTTATACCCTTTTTGAATCTGACCTTGGGTCAAGGGAAAGAAGCAATATCCCTCCATCTAAAGCCACTGGTAAGAAAGCTATCTGAAACTCAGACCACCTCTTGGACATGAAATTTTGCCGTTTCCAGGGCAGAAACAAGTATAGGAGAACTGTTAATAGGCTTCCTCTTTCAGTAAGTGCTTATGTTTCTCTTCACCTAACTTATTCATGAAGTGAGGTTTTCCAATTGTTGACTCTTCAAATGATCAGACCTCCTATTCATGAGATATCAAGTTCCTCAGAGAAATTCTGCTTTTGCATTAGGATTGGCTTTCAAACTAGACTTTTCCCTTCAAGCAAAAATCCAAATAAAGCCCCTTCCTGAACACATGTATTTGTTTCCATTCTCCTACAATGTCAAGCCTGGTGTACACCATATTTGTAAGCTAATTTCGATGTTCTTCAGGAGTACTGCCAAAATGTGACATTGAAAATAGCATAGCCCTAGTTTTTGCATCTAGGCTAAAAATAAGGAAGCCATTCCATGGAGATGACCAACAGAAATCCTCTCTTGAAAGTTACATTAAACACAGACTCTATATCCTTAACCTCTATTTCATTTAATTTTCTATTTGACAGTGAGAGGACAGTCAATATATTCAAGCTTTGTATAGATTTTATAACACACACACAAACGAAAATAGTTTCACTGGCATAAGGACACAGAAAGAGTACAAAAAATTATTCTGAATTTAATCTTAAATAGGTAGGCATAGTTTATGTGTAAACACCAAATTTCAGTTATATTTTGTTTTGAAATTGATGAAACTTTAAGTGAACACATTGTTTTAAAAATGGGATATGTTATAAACTAGTCAATACGGTGCAAAATGGAAGCATAAAAATTCCCTGATTGATCTCTGCTTGTTTAAGAAGCTCCCTTGGGTACATAAACCATCTGATTATAGACACTCCAACCTCTGCCAGGTGAATGAACCCATTATAAAAAACTTTAAGCCACCCTTTCAATGGTAAGAGGAAATATCAGAAGTCCACAATTTTCTGAAGAAAAAGGGCAATAATTTCCACTTTTCTGTGGTACCCCATGTGGTCCCAAAATTTATGGCAATGACAGTAATTATTAGTGTGGCCAAGGAAGCAAGGGTGGATGCCTTGATGCTTATTTTCCCACTGGCCAATGTCATCTTCATTACCAGTGTCCCATGTCTGAGACACAGTGCACACACCACACACATTTCACTACAATCACACTTAAGGGTGGTCCTGAACTTTGAAATAACTCACTATCCTTTCACTAATAGTTTTTAATCTACTTCACCTGCACCTTATTACAGTCATGTAATTTATTGGGAAATTGTTGCTGCTAGAGGCAATTGAAGAAAACTTACAGAAGCTGAACCCTCCTTTCTTCTATAGCAATCAATGCCATTTTCCTCTAGGTATAACCTCTGTTTTATTCAGCCTACATTGCTATAAGAATTAAAACATCAAATTACTGAGCAATTAGGTTCAAACTGCTCTTATATGCAGTCCACAAGATTAAATTGACTTTGAAATTGCACTTTTCCCTGTTATGCTTTACAGTACTTATCTACTTCACTTCTAAATTATAATTAATAAAATTATAATGTGAGTTCCAATACATGAGAATCATTCATTAATGAGAAAAAAGGGAAAGGAAAGTTCAACCAACTTATCCTTTAAAATGAAATCACAGGCATTTAGGATGTTTAACAGAGGAAGTCTGTACCCACTGTACATTATATATCAAAGGGGCTCTATCTATCTACCTACCTACCTACCTATCTATTGAGACAGGGTCTCTCTCTGTCACCCAGGCTGGAGTGTAGTGGTGTGATCATAGCTCACCATAATTTCAAAGTCCTAGACTCAAGGGATCCTCCCTCTTTAGCCTCCCAAGTAGCTAGGACTACAGGCATGTGCCACTACATCTGACTAATTTTCTTATTTTTTACAGAGACGGACTCTCACTGTGTTGTCCAGGCTAGTCTCGAACTCTTGGTCTCAGGTGATCCTTCCACCCTGGCCTCCCAAAGCACTAGGATGACAGGCTTGGGCCACCATGCCTGGCCTAGAGGGGTCTGTTTTTAAAACAGCGATTAACAAATAAACCATTGCAAGTATTTTATCAAATGTTATTCAGGTTTAATGCTATATTAAAATTCCATATCATCTTTAACAACAAAAACAAGCCATTCATGAACCAGTAAAAAAGTGCTGTCTCTCTACTCTGAAGGCAAGATTATAATTCCAACTAGATTATTATGCCTCAAGTTGCATCGTAAGACACAGTATGATGATAGAGACAATATGGTCTTCAAACTATTTCATCATCAAACAATCAGATATGTTATTCTCAAGTATTCCACTGTTCCTGTATAGACTTATTTGACATATTACAATGCCTATTTATGTTTTGTTGTATTTTTACCTGGTTTTAAGCCATTTAGGAAAGATTTAAAATTCTACCAGTAAACCACATACATATTCCCTAAAGAGGGTAAAAGTAGTTATCGTACACAGTATTTTATACTACATAAAAATCCTCTCACAGCAATCATAGTGCAATAGTTTATGCCTAATTAAATTAGCCATTTCTGTTTAGTCATAATATGTATTCTCTTTCTTCTTTTTGGTCATAATAAACCTGTACGTGTCTTAGATGTCCCATAATTCTGTCCAAATGATTTCAGCTGTCATTTCTGAATCCAAAACGTACAGGCAGTCTGGGGCTGGTGACTGGAACAGGAAGCATTTCCAAATGCATTCCCATCATGTAAACCAGCAACCTGAAAAATCCCTTCCATTAAGAAAGAAAAAAGGAACTGAAATAGTACTCAGGAATATCTTAACTCTCAAACACTTTCTGGAGCCACCCTGATAGGAATATGGAAGATCTCGAAATCACAGGGTGAAAGCAACATGAATGAACAGAGTTAGAAACAAAGAACTAATGGAAGAGAGAACAGATAAAGGGAAGGAAGACAGAGGAATCAAACACAGCCATCCTGAAATAACTTTTGCTGACTACAGGGGTGAATAATGGAGTCTTTTAAAAAATAATCTAGGTTCTAAAAGGTACTAAATGCGTGACTCAGAAAACTGAACCGTATTGTAATGAGCTTCAGGTACCTGTTACTTTTATTATTATTATTATTATTTTTAGACGGAGTCTTGCTCTGTTGCCAGGCTGGAGTGCAGTGGTGCCATCTCAGCTCACTGCAACCTCTGCCTTCCGGGTTCAAGCGATTCTCCTGCCTCAGCCTCTCGAGTAGCTGGTACTACAGGCACAAGCCACCACGCCCAGCTAATTTTTGTATTTCTAGTAGAGACGGGGGTTCACCATGCTGGCCAGGATGGTCTCAATCTCTTGACTTCATGATCCGCCCCCTTGGCCTCCCAAAGTGCTGGGATTACAGGTGTGAGCCATTGTGCCCAGCCTACTTTTAATTTTCAAAACAGTAATTCTGGAACACATAATCAAAAATAAAATATTAAACAATTTGTTAATTTGGTTACCCCATTTTTTGACATGCTAATGAAAAATCAGAATTTTCAAACTCTTATAATAATGAAGGGAACATAACAGAGAGAACATCCCTGCCGCCAAGGACTTCGCAATCTAGCCAATACCAACTGAAGCTATAATCTCTCTCTCAGATATTTTGATCATTGATCCACAGTCAGAAGTGTATTTCTATTATGGCCTGGGAGGGATGCACCTACACACAGCCTTACTGTGTGTCATACACTGTTATTTTTCACTGTTCTATTTCATTTAAAAATGTATCCACCCACTAAATCAAAAAAAAAAAATAAGTGAAGTATTACAAAATGCATAAAGATGAATAAAAAAGTATTCAAAATTTAGGAGTTTACTTATGACTCTAAGGAAAAGAGTAATGGCGATGAAATACATGACAATATATAATCTTTCTATTCTTAATTAAAAATGAAGCATTTATAACTTTGTTCATATAATTTGACCCAGTGGTAATAATTTTAGGGAGACTTGTTCCAAGAGAAAATTCAGAGGAATGTATTAGAAGCAATGTTATTAATAAGATTTTACAATGCAAAATACAGAGGAACTCTTAAACATGGTCATGAATATCTGATTACTTATGGGGCAAAAGTTGTGAGCTAGACTCCAAGACCAGACAAACTAAAAATCTCTCAAATGGGAGAAATAGTTTGAAAAACAAATTTATGTTATGAATAGAGTATATCTAAATCTTCCTGGCTAGATGTATATTACACACAATGTAGAATAACAATGCTTTCAGAGAAAGTAATGGTAAACAATGAAGTATATGAACTATCTGTTTGCTACATATGACGAAAGAGGCAAGTTATATTGCTATTCTTACGGCTAGCCTGAAGCATAGCATCTTTAGGTAAGATCTCCGTGATTTAAATAAAACTGTATTTTTAAATTATTTCAATATAGTGTATATAAAGAGACAAAGTAATTAGGTTTCTCAAACTCAACAAGAAAAGGATCACACCAACATTATTTTTAAAAATTCAAGTTACCTACAGAGTATCATGCTCTGAAACATGAGAAAATGAAGAGTAGTAAAATATACTGTTAAGAATCCATAAAATTGTAAAAAATTTGTTCCAAGTAGCTCTGTTAACAGCAAACAAACAAAATCCCTCAGATACAGCTAGGGGAAAAACTCACAAATTTTTCTATCTGGAGTACTGCCAAAAGTTAAAATGGAGTAGAAATTCCAAACTATTTGTCAGTACCTATGAGCAAATGTCAAATTCCTGACTTGTCTGTCAAATGAAAAAATAGCCAACAATCAACTCATCACTCTTTTTCTTCTTTTTTACTACTAGCTTTGCTCAATCCATGGATAAAGAAGATGTACTTAACCTCTTGCTGTGCATGGGTATGAAATTAAAGATACTCTGGAAAAAAGAACTTTTTTTTCAATCATTGGACACTTGCAAACTTTCAAAAATAATAACTTTCTCAGGACCCTGATATATTTGGCAAACATCATTGATGTTTTGAATAAAAATCCCGAAACTTCAAGCAGCAAAGACCAACATCATTGCTCCTCATAATATGTTTTATGCTTTTATGCCAAAATCTTGCTAGGTAGTCAGTGAATCAGAGCTAAAAATATCCCTTCATTCTCTTTACTTAGTGCCATTTGCCATTAGAAGGTTACTTCAAAAATATTTCAAGGGAAAGAACAAAATCTCATCTAGTCTGTTTGGGATGAATTCAGGTAATGCTTTCCCGATGCGAGGGCTGAAAATATCATTTGAAAGTCACTTTTAGCAAAATGTTAAAAGAAGTTATTGGTGCTCAAATTTGAATCAATTACCAAAAATCACTTGAGAAAATTATACTTGAGAATTTTGGGTAAAATATCTCTCAATATTTACTTCAAAACAAATTAGTAGGCTTGGCATGTAATTACCATAATCAAGATATGAAGCTTCTTGAAATGATTTTTATCAAGGAAAACACAGTAGAAACCCTATTTGGCAAAAAAGACAACACACTTGTGCTCAACCCTTGACATTATGACAAAAAAGTTGGTGTTAAGCAAGCCAACTCAGTGCCCTCATAGAGAAAACATGTGGTTTTTAAATATTAAAAAGCCAGATTCAAAAGCTTAATAAAATCTGTTAAAATAATCATTGATGGAATTTGTTTTAAGAATTTTAAATTTATGCAAAAATTACTTTATTTATTTCTTCTAAAGAAAAACGAGATATATGTGCAGAATGTGCAGGTTTGTTCCATAGGTATATGTATGCCATTGTGGTTTGCTGCACCTATTGACCTGTCCTCTAAGTTCCCTCTCCTCACCCTCCACCCCCAACAGGCCCTGGTGTGTTTTGTTCCTCTCTGTGTCCATGTGTTCTCAATGTTCAACTCTCACTTATGAGTGAGAACATGCAGTATTTGGTTTTCTGTTCCTGTGATTGCTGAGAATGATGGCTTCCAGTTTCATCCATGTCCCTGCAAAGGACATGATCTCATTTCTTTTCATGGCTGCATAGCATTCCATGGTGTATATGTGCCACATTTTCTTTACCCAGTCTATCATTGATGGGCATTTGGGTTGCTTCCCTATCTTTGCTATAGTGCTGCAATAAACATATGTGTACCTGTGTCTTTATAGTAGAATGATTTATAATCCTTTGGGTATATACCCAGTAATGGGATTGCTGAGTCAAATGGTACTTCTGGTTCTAGATCCCTGAGAAATCACCACACTGTCTTCCATAAAGGCTGACAATCCCACCAACAAGTAAAAGCATTCCTATTTCTCCACAGCCTTGCCACCGTCTATTGTTTCCTGACTTTTTAATAATTGTCATTCTGACTGGCATGAGATGGTATCTCATTGTGGTTTTGATTTGCATTTCTCTGATGATCAGTGATGTTGAGATTTTTTTCATGTTTGTTGGCCACGTAAATGTCTTCTTTGAGAAGTGTTCATATTCTTGGCCCACTTTTTTTGGTTCATATTCTTTGCCCACTTTTTATTGTAAATATGTTTATGTTCCTTATAAATTCTGGATATTACACCTTTGTCAGATGGGTAGCTTCCAAAAATTTTCTCCTATTCTGTAGCTTGCCTGTTCACGCTGATGATACTTTCTTTTGCTGTGCAGAAGCTCTTAAGTTTAATTAGTTCCCATTTGTCAATTTTGGCTTTTGCTGCAGTTGCTTTTGGCGTTTTTGTCATGACATCTTTGCCCATGCCTAGGTACTGGATAGTACAGCCTAGGTTTTCCTCTAGAGTTTTTATGATTTTGGGTTTTACATTTAAGCCTTTAAGCCATCTTGCGCTAAATTTTGTATAACGCATAAGGAAGAGTTCCAGTTTCAGTTTTCCGCATATGGCTAGCCAGTTTTTCCAGCACCATTTACTGAATAGGAGATCCTTTTCCCATTGCTTGTTTTTGTCAGGTTTGCCAAAGATCAGATAGTTGTAGATGTATGGTGTTATTTCTGAGATCTATGTTCTGCTCCATTGATCTATATGTCTGTTTTGGTACCTGTACCATGCTGTTTTGGTTACTGTAGCCCTGTAGCATAGTTTGAAGTCAGGTAGCGTGATGCCTCCAGCTTTGTTCTTTTTGCTTAAGATTGTCCTGGCTAAATGGGGTGTTCTTTGATTCCATATGAAATTTAAAATAGTTTTATTCTAATACTGTGAAGAATGTCAATGGTAGCTTGATGGGGATACCATTGAATCTATAAATTACTTTGGACAGTATGGCCATTTTCACGATATTGATTCTTCCTATCCTTGAGCATGGAATGTTTTTCCATTTGTTTGTGCCCGTTCTTATTTCCTTGAGTAGTGGTTTGTAGTTCCCCTTGAAGAGGTCCTTCAAATCCCTTGTTAGCTCTATTCCTAGGTATTTTATTCTCTTTCTAGCAATTGTGAATGAGTGTTCATTCATGATTTGGCTATCTGCTTGCCTATTGTTGCCATAAAGGAGTGCTTGTGATTTTTGGACATTGATTTTGTATCCTGAGACTTTGCTGAAGTGGCCTTTCAGTTCAAGAAGTTTTTGGGCTGAGATTATTGGGTTTTCTAAATACAAAATCATGTCATCTGTAAACAGTGACAACTTGACTTCCTCTCTATTTGAATACCCTTTATTTCTTTCTCTTGCCTGATTGCCCTGGCCAGAACTTCCAATACTATGTTGAATAGGAGTGGGGAGAGAGGGTATCCTTGCCTTGTACCAATTTTCAAAGGGAATGCTTCCAGCTTTTCCCCATTCAATATGATACTGGCTGTGGGTTTGTCATAAATAGCTCTTACTATTTTGAGATATGTTCTATCAATACCTAGTCTATTGAGAGTTTTAACTTGAAAGAACATTGAATTTCATCAAAGGCCTTTTCTGCATCTATTGAGATAATCATGTGGTTTTTGTCACTGGTTCTGTCTGATTATGTGATGGATTACATTTATTGATTTGCATATGTTAAGCCAGCCTTGCATCCCAGGGATGAAGCCGACTTGATCATGGTGGATAAGATTTTTGATGTGCTGCTGGATTCAGTTTGCCAGTAATTTACTGAGGATTTTTGCACTGACATTCATCAGGGATATTGGCCTGAAGTTTTGTGTGTTTGTTGTTTATCTTCCCAGTTTTGTTATGAGGATGATGCTGGCTTCATAAAATGAGTTAGGAAGGAGCCCCTCTTTTTCAATTGTTTGGAATAGTTTCAAAAGGAATGGTACCAGCTCCTCTTTGTATTTCTGGCAGAATTGAGCTGTGAATCCATCTGGTCTGGGGCTTTTGTTTGTTTGTTTACTGCCTCAATTTCAGAACTTGTTATTGGTCTACTCAGGTATTAGACTTCTTCCTGGTTTAGTCTTGGTAGGGTATATGCGTCCAGGGATTTATCCATTTCTTCTAGATTTTCTAAGTTTATTTGCGTAGAGGTGTTTATAGTATTCTCTGATGGTAGTCTATATTTCTGTGGAGTCAGTGGTGTTATCCCCTTTATCATTTTTTATTGTGCCTATTTGATTCTTCTCCCTCTTCTTCTTTATTAGTCTAGCTAGGAGTCTATTTTGTTAACTTTTTCAAAACACCAGTTCCTGGATTCATTGATTTTTTTCGAAGTTTTTTTTTTTGTGTGTCTCTATTTCCTTCAATTCTTCTCTGATCTTAGTTATTTCCTATCTTCTGCTAGCTTTTGGATTTGTTTGCTATTGCCTCTCTAGCTCTTTTAATTGTGATGTTAGGGTGTCAATTTGAAATTTTTCTAGCTTTCTGATGCGAGCATTCAGTGCTATAAATTTCCCTCTCAAGACTGGTTTAGCTGTGTCCCAGAGATTCTGGTACATTGCTTCTTCGTCCTCACTAGTTTCAAAGAACTTCTTTATTTCTGCCTTAATTTCATTATTTACCCAGGAGTCATTCAGCAGCAGGTTGTTCAATTTCCAGGAAATTGTGTGGTTTTGAGTGAGTTTCTTAATCCTGAGTTCTAATTTGATTGCATTGTGGTCTGAGAGACTGTTATGATTTCAGTCCTTTTGCATTTGCTGGGGAGTGATTTACTTCCAACTAATTTGGTTGATTCTAGAGTAAGTGCCATGTGGTACCGAGAAGAATGTACATTCTGTTGATTTGGGGTAGAGAGTTCTGTAGATATCTACTAGGTCCACTTGATCCAGAGCTAAAATCAAGTCCTGAATATCCTTGTTAATTTTCTGTCTTGTTGATCTGTCTAATATTGACAATGGGTGTTAAAGTTTCCCACTACTATTTTGTGGGAGCGTAAGTCTCCTTGTAGGTCTCTAAGAACTTGTTTTATGAATCTGGGTGCTCCTGTATTGGGTATATACATATTTAGAATAGTTAGTTGTTCTTTTTGAATTGTTCCCTTTACCATTATGTAATGCTCTTCTTTGTCTTTTTTGATCTTTGTTGGTTTAAAGTCTGTTTTGTCAGAGACTAGGATTGCAATGCCTGCTTTTTTTTTTTTTTTTTTTTTTTTTTTTTGCTTTCCATTTGCTTGGTAAATTTCCTCCATCCCTTTATTTTGAGTCTATGTGTGTCTTTGCACATGAGATGGGTCTCCTAAATAGAGCACACTGATAGATCTTGATTCCTTATCCAATTTGCCAGTCTGTGTCTTTTAATTGGGGCATTTAGCCCACTTACATTTAAGGTTAGTATTGGCATGTGTGAATTTATCCTGTCATCATGCTGCTATTTGGTTATTTTGCACACTAGTTGATGCAGTTCCTTCGTAGTGTCATTGGTCTTTATATTTTGGTGTGTTTTTACACTGGCTGGTACCGGTTTTTCCTTTCCATATTTAGTGCTTCTTTCAAGAGCTCTTGCAGGGCATGCGTGGTGGTAACAAAATCCCTCAGCATTTGCTTGTCTGGAAAGGATTTTATTTCTTCTTTGCTTATGAAGCTTAGTCTGGCTGGATATGAAATTGTGGGCTGGAAATTCTTTAAGAATATTGAATATTGGCCCCCAGTCTCTTCTGGCTGGTAGAGTTTCTGCTGTTAGTCTTATGGGCTTCCCTTTGTAGGTGACCTGGCCTTTCTCCCTGGCTGCCCTTAACAGTTTTTCCTTCATTTTTGCCTTGGAGAATCTGATGATTATGTGTCTTGGGGTTGATCTTCTCGTGGAGTATCTTAGTGGTGTTTTATCTTAATGGTGTTCTCTGTATTTCCTGAGTTTGTATGCTGGCCTGTCTTGCTAGGTTGGGGAAGTTCTTCTGCATAATATCCTGAAGTGTGTTTTCCTGCTTGTTTCCATTCTCCCCATCTCCTTCTGGTACTCCAATCAATTATAGGTTTGGTCTTTTTATGAAGACCTATATTTCTTAGAGGCTTCTTTCATTCCTTTTCATTTTTTTTCTCTATTCTTGTCTGCATGTCTTATTTCAGTAAAGTGGTCTTCAAACTCTGATATCCTTTCTTCTTTCTGCTTGGTCTATTCAGCTGTTGATATTCTGTATGCTTCACGAAGTTCTCGTGCTGTGTTTTTCAGCTCCATCAGGTCGTTTATGTTCCTCTCTAAACTGGTTATTTTAGTTAGCAATTCTTCTAAACTTTTATCAAGGTTCTTAAGCATTCTTTGCATTAGGTTAGAATATGCTCCTTTAGTTTACCATAGTTTTATATTACCCATCTTCTGAAGCCCACTTCTGTCAATTCATCCATTTGCCACCCCGCCCAATTCTGTATCCTTGGTGGAGAGACTTTGCAATCATTTGGAGGAGAAGAGGCCCTCTGGCCTTTTGGGTTTTTAGCATTTTTTCATTGATTCTTTCTCATCTTCAAGAGTTTGTCTAGTTTTCGTCTTCAAGGCTGCTGAACCTTGAATGGGGTTTTTGTGGAGGTCTTTTTGTTGCTGTTGTTGATGCTGTTGTTGCTTTTCTGCTTGTTTTTCTTTCAGTAGTCAGATCCCTCTTCTGTAGGGCTGCCACAGTTTGCTAGGGTTCACTTCAGGCCCTGTTCATCTGATTCGCTCCTGTCCCTGGAGATGTCACTCAAGCAGGCTGCAGAGCAGCAAAGTTGGTTGCCTGCTCCTTCTTCTGGGACCTCTGTCTTAGAGGGGCACCAAACTGATGCCAGTAGGACCACTCCTGTATAGGGTGTCCGACTACCCCGTTGGATGGTCTCACCCAGTTGGGTGGCATGGGAGCAGGAACTATTGAAGGAAGCACTTTGTCCCTTGGTGGAGGGGGTATGTTTTGCTGTGGGGAAACCCACTCATCTGGGCTGCCTGGATTCCTCAGAACTACCAGGAGGAAAGGCTAAGTCTGCTAGTCCGCAGAGACTGCGGCCACTCCTCCCTCTAGGCTTTCAGGCCCAGGGAGATCCGAATTCTGTTCCTGAGCCTCTGGCTGGAGTTACTGGAGATGCTGCAGGGAAGCCCCATCCACTGAGGAAGGACGGGTTACGGCTGGGCCTGAAGAATCACTATGGCCGCAGACTGCCACAGGTGGTAGGTTGGGCTGTCAGGATAAGTCTTGGGACCAAGCTGTTCAGCCTCCCTGCCTCCAGCAGGGGAAGCCTGGAGCTATAGAAATGAGAGCCACCCTTCCCTTGCTCAGGGAGCTTAGCATGTTTGGCAGTTGTGAGTCCCAGTGCTGGCTGCTGTCCCTCCCCCAAGGAGCTCAAATGGCTTAGACAGCAGGCAGCTGCAGCCAATGCTGGTCGCACCTCCCCATGGGAGTCTGATAGTCTTAAGCAGATTCCAGCTGAGAGGCTGTAAGAATCTGCTTGTTTCAGCGTTGGGATGCTAGGCCCCGGTGGCACGGGTTCACAAGTGGGATCTTCCGATTGGCGGGTTGCACAGTTCTGTGGAAGAAGCAGTTTCCCCAGCTGGGTAGTGCACCACTCACAGTCTCCCTTCACTGGGGAGTGGGGGCTCCCCTTTCCTGTGTTGCTTTCAGGTGGGCCACCATACCACACTGCTCTTCCTTCTCTCGGTGGTTAATACCCGCCTTCTAGTCAATTTTTTTCTTTTTACAATAGCAGCAACTTTTATTTATTTATTTTTATTATACTTTAAGTTCTAGGGTACATGTGCACAACGTGCAGGTTTGTTACGTAGGTATACATGTGCCATGTTGGTTTGCTGTACCCATCAACTCGTCATTTACATTAGGAACAGAACAGAGGCCTCAGAAATAACACCACACATCTACAACTATCTGATCTTTGACGAACCTTCACGTCAATTTTGATGAGAGAACCTGGATACCATGGCTGCCAGTGAAGGATTCACACACTTATTATGGTTTTTCTGACGGAAGCCTCCAATCGCCGCTGCTTCTAGTAGGCCATCTTGTCCTCTCCCCACTATCCAGAATTTTAAATGACATCAAAGATGAGCATGGAATTTTTATGTTAATGATACAAAGAGTGTGTAAATTTTTAAATGTGAATAAACAATACATAACTGCATTTAATAATCTGGAATGATGACAACACTAGTATGGGTATAAAAGGTTAAAAAAAACAGTGTATGTTGTATATGGTGTAGTATACACATAAACATACACATATTATATAACATGCATGTGAGTATAAATCCTAAAAGAAGTCTTCAAGGATAATACATGGTAGCATCGGCTCTCTCTGGGGTGGTTGGATAGTAAGTAATTTGAGATAATTCAGTCAGGATAGGCCAAGTCATTGCTGCAATAACAAGTAACTTTTGCTCAATTCATTGGCCAAAGCAAGTCACCTGGCCATGCCTAACTTCAATAGGGAAGACAGACATATTCTTTTTACAAAGACTGATATACAAATATTTGGGAACAGCAATATGGTCTTCTACATTAGGCAAATACTACTCATTTTTTTCTTCACTGTCAATACTTACTGAACATTAAATACATACATATATGTATAAATCTTTACTGAATTTTAACAGAACCCTTTGTCAAGGATTTAGCAGCCTTAAAAAAAAAGTTACAATTTTACCAACTCACTCAATTACTTCTCTCCTTTTTTAAAATTACTTCTCATCTAAAGTTAACTTTTCTAGAAATTCTTGCTATACTACATTAACTTTTTCCTTCTGATCTCTGAAAGTCTGATTTTCTGGTATAATGTCTCATATACTTGGATACTTAAATCAAAACCCATATTGTGTCAGTGACTTCTCTAAAAGATAACAAATCCATGTTAAACTGAAGGGTTAACTACATTTATAAATTAATCTTTGTACGTCTTGGACACAGGATGGATCTTCCAGATGAAGGCTGATGTACAATATGTCTGTTGTGTAAAAGAAATGCATCATATTTACTAGTTGAAATGTAGGAAAAGAGAGCAAGACTGGACAAAGGAAGTCAAACTATTATGCTGACAAATAAATCTGTGGCCAATCTAGCACCAGAGTTGTCCTGTGTTGTGCAGAAATGGCTGGACCTTAATACCTTCACGTTTTACAGTCACCAGATATAGGAAGCCTGAGGAAAGGCCTGACCTCATTCAGAATGGGTCTCTGTAGCTGAAATAGATGCTGGAGGAGCTGACAGATGGAGGCATTCAGCTGATATTACTTCCTGTAGTAAGTCTTCCTTTGAAGGAGAAACCAGCCACTATATCTCTGTGTCAGCCACTATATCTCTGTGTCAGCCACTATATCTCCTGTGTCTGATATACTCTATAAGAGAGTTTTAATGAAAACCTTGAAAAATAACTCTCAATTCTCTCTCTGTCTCTCTCTCTCTCTCTCACACACACACACACACACACACACAGCCACACAATGTGTCCAATGCAACTACTCTATGAAAATAACCATATCAAGTTGGCAAAGATTTATAGGGTGCCCACTGCAGTTGGTAACATGAGAAATTAGTCCCTGCTCTCATGGAGACTGGCTGCTCATTCATCTTATACAGGTGTCATGATGACAAACAAGAATGATCATGTTGCCCTTTGAACCCTTTACAAGATACCACTCAGTTCAATGTAATTTTAGTCAGCCAAAATCTGATTTTTTTTCAAGATCCCTGGTCCTTTCTTTTTCTCTAATAAATATTCTATTACTAATCATACTTTCCCCATATTTCTTTCCCATAGTATTGCTGACTTTTTATCTTCTTGTTAGATTTAGACAGCTTTCCTCACATATTTCCTAAGATTCTAGCTAGAATACTCAACATTTTTCTTTCCTGACTGGTTCTAACTTCCTTATCCAAGTAAAAAGGGTAATAAAATAGAAGGGGGAGAAAGATCAATCAATCCATTCTTCCAAATGTCCCTAACAAGGGCTGAAAGAAGAACTAATAATTGAGATCCAAAGCTTTAAAACCAAGATCACATATCTGAGAAGAAAGGAAAAACCCAAAAGATGGACAATTCTTACTTAGCAAATAGCTGCCACCACAAGTTAGTTTCTCAGTTCTCAATTTATGAAATAGAAATGAGGCAGGAGCATCTGCTGGGGATTTATAGCCAGGCTTGAATATACCAGTGAGAAAGGAGTAAATTACTCACTAGAAGTTGAATATTAACTCAGAACACTGAAGTTCATTTACTAAAAATGACATCTTTAATAATACACAGCAATCAAAACATAATGAAACTGAAAAATGAAGTGTATATATTCTGAATAATTAAATTTTAAAATCAGAACCTTTCACCCCTACATACTCCTTTATACATAGACTGTAAAAAAGTTCTCATTGCTTTAAAATACTGTCAAATGTATGAATATGTATCTATACATGTGTCAACATCTCAAAATCATAACAAATCATAAAAAAACAAACAACTAACCAGCCAATTGACAGTCATAACTATTTTCTATTAAGATAGCAAATTCTAAGAAAATCCTTCAGACACTGCTCTTGTGCCTAAAATGTTATTGAATGGACAATAATCTAATAACAGTTAATTAAAATACCTTCACTCCCACTAGCCTTGTCACATTTGATAAACTCTGACAATTGATAAAGAGAAAAACTTATATACTTCACAACAATTGATGTGAAAAAGTTATCTAATTATACATTGGTTTACACGATGGCACGCTTTAACATTTGTTCATATTTAAACTTATTAAGAACGGATGATATTCCAAAGTAAAGATGACAAATAGAACATATGGATCTACCTTGTATTCTCCTGAATTCTCACTCACCAAATTTTGAAGCTCCAAAACAGATGGTAGCAAGTTTTGCATAGAAAATACACCCAACCAACCAAATGGAATACTAAACTGGCAGTGAGGAAAGCCTAGAAGCAGCACTGCTTATGCGGAGAACAATCAAAAGGCTCAGAAATTGGTCGCACAAGGAAGTGGGCATGAGTTGAAAGTCTACATATGGAAGTCGAAAACATGGAATATTGGTTGACAATCTTTTTAGTAGCTATTTAACTTAGATTTGTTTCCCCACTCTGCTTATACAGATAACTGCCCCTCTTAAACCCAGAGAAGGAAAAACAGAAGGTGTCCAAACTAGAAAATCCGACCAGTTAGGGACAGCGACACCATCCTAAAATGGGGGATTACGTAGAGGTCTGAATCCCACTCGGTTTCCAGAAGATTGGCAGCCAGGCAGCAGTTTGGAAGTTTTTTCACTGGGAATCTTATAGCATTGCAGGAAAGATGGATACTGGCATTGAGGGTCTCTCAACAATATGACTTAGTCAGTACCTACAGTGAAATTCATAATGACCCAGATACCCACATACCTGGAATTCCCAATCATATTGCTTCTGTACCAGCTATCTGACCAAAGCCTCAAATATTAAAGAGAGAGCCCAAAACAAACTAAAAGAAAAAAATAACAATGTGGTGGAAACAGTTTTACTATTAGAAAAACTTCACAAAGGCTATTATTAATATTTTCAGTGAGAAAATATTAGTAAGAAAAGATATTGCAACCTTGAAACAAGAAAGAATATATTATAAATGAAATATTCAGAGCAAAGTTACCTTAGAAATTAATAATAAAATTTAAATTTAAAAATTTCAGTAGAATATGTGAAACACAAAGTTGAGGAAATTTGATCATTAGTGTTGAGCTAAAGAAAAAGAATTAGAAAACGGGAGAGAAAAGACAAGAAAATTAGAACAATCCAGGAGGTCCAACATTCAAATAATAAAATATCTAAAAATAGAGAAAGGAGAAAATAAAGGAAGGAAATAGTAACAAAATAATTTAAGTTCTTGAATACAAGTAAATACATTAAAGATGTTCAACATCATAAGTCAGGAAAACACAAGTCAAACTCACTATCAGATACAACTAAACATCCAATATAATAAAAAAAGGCAGAGAATAACAAGTGTTGCCAACTGTGAATAAAATTGGCACCCCTATACACTGCTGGTTGGATTGTAAAATGGTGCATCCACTTTGGAAAATAGTTTGGCAGTCCCTCAAAAGGTGAAAGATAGAGTTACAAGATGACCAGCAATACCACTCCTAGGTATATGCACAAAAGAATTGAAAGAAGATAAACAAATGTACGTACACAAATGTTCATAGCAGCACTATTCACAACAGCCAAAAGGCTGAAAGAAACCCCACATGTACATTAATTGATGAATAAATAGATAAAATGTATATCCAAAGTATGGAATATTACTCAGTCTTAAGAAAGTATGAAGTACTGAGAAAAGCTACAACATGGATGAACTTCAAAAACATTATGCTAAGTGAAAGAAGACAATGACAAAGGGTCACATATTATTATGATTCCATTTATATGAGATGTCAGGCAAATCTATCGAGACATACAGTAGATCGGTGGTTCAGGAGCAGGGGGTTAGTGGTGAATTCAGAGTGAATGCTGATGGATATGGGATTCTTTTCAGGGTAACGAATTGTAAAATTAGGTTGTAGTGATGGTTCCACAACGTTGTGAATAGGCTCAAAACCGCTGAATTGTGTACTTTTAAAAAGCAAACTTTGTTACATGAATTGTATCATAATAAAGCTACTGCATTACACACACACAAAAAAAAGGATGAAAGGACGTGAGATTCCAGATTGAAAAAGTGCACCCAATGAGCATAAAGCTGCACCTTGGTTTCTTTTTCACTTTATCATAAAATTTCAGGACACTAGAAATAAAGAGAAATATCTTAACAGAAACAATGGAACTGAAAAATGGAGCAATCTTATTGAAATTCAAATGGAATTATTTCCAAGCAAGAATTCTACATCTAGCCAAACTGTCAATCAAGCATGAGTACCGAATAAAGGTATTTTCAAAAATATAATGCCTCAACAACAACAAAAATCTTGCACACACCCTTTCCCAGGAAGCTATTAGAAATTGTCTTCCTCAAGACAAAACCACATAAGATGAAGACAAAAGAGCTCCAGCTCAGGGAAGAGGTGAAGGGCATGCCAGGAAATCAGGAAAGATACACCAGGCAGAGGCTCTGGGAGGCCCTGAATTAATAACAGAAATGAAAAACAGAAAATTAATATTAATTCCGGAGAAACAGAGAGGAAAAAGTAGTCACAGTACACTATGTGTCTTGGCTACAAAGATTTATATTAACATGCTAATATAAATATCAAATTCTGAATTCTGATCTAATCAAAATTATGACTACACTGGGAGGATGGGAGACTGGGAGGGCGGCAGGAAAAGGTGAGTACTTTGGTTTGAAGTGGAGGAATGAGAAAAAAACTAAATTCTCGCTTTGCATTGTAGGAATCAGTAGATTATGCCAAAGATGAATAATCAATAAGTAAAATAAATGAGTTTTATTAGATATTTAAAGAGAAATCTGAAAGAATCAGCTAAAAAAGTAGAAAGTTGAAGGTGAAAACTGCTGTTTTTCATAAGAAACCTAGAACTAATTGACTTAATCTAAATACATATATAACATGCATAAAAGCAAAAATCACATCAATAAAAATGAATAATTTATAGAGTGGCCTAATATTCCTTTACCAAAGTAGAGAATGCACATTAAACTAAACCATTATGTGATACTAAGTATTCATAAAATGCAAGAAAAAGTAAAATTAAAAATAAATAGAATGCAAGAAGTGGTCATTATCATGACAGGCATTTACTACCTTACTTTAAAAATTGGTGAAGTTATAGCCACCAATTTTGTATGATATATAATAATGTATACTTTCACACTTAGAACTGAAATTGCTAGTGATTTTTTCTTCAATTACTTAATGACCTATTCAAACCTAATGTGAAGGTAACTGGAATTATTGATCATCTTCATCCTGATCTTGGGTACTTACATCAGGCGGTAACTTTTGTACCTTAGCTGGAGCTTTCTCTAATCTCTCCAAGTTGATAATTATTGTCAGTCTTATTACATTTAATGTATTACTCTCATGCCTCCACCCACCCCCTGAATCATGCAGTTTTCCAGGAGTATTGTTTTCTTAAGACATATGGCCATAATTCCTGTGAGAAAATTTAAAAAAAAAAATTAACATGAGAAATATATACTTTTCATTCCAAAGGAATTATCTTTTTATTACTGTTTTATCTTCTTTGTGATTTCTCTACCATTAAATATCATAGTTTAAGTGGTGAAATTCCAAGATAAACTGAGGAACAAGAATTAAAATTTTATAAAAATCAGATGCATACTGTATTCTCACTAAAATAGTTTGATCTATAGTGGAATATACTCAGAATTGTGTGCTTTTGTGGATAGGCAGGCATTTACCATAGCAACAGTTGGAGATCAGAAACACTTCTATCTTCGACCATGTGAATTAAATACCAAATCATGATTATAAGTATCTAATAAGGACAGCAATCACATAAAATAAAACTAGAATATAGAGATGATAGAAATGATGTAAACAGGAAAAAAATTGAAATCTCAGCACCCAACATGATAGTGGACAGTTGAAAATGACTAAAAGTAACCATCATTCCTTATTATTAGATGAGAAAAAGCCATTAGGGAAAAGGACAGAAAAGAAGTTAATTTACTTTGTCCTACCAATTACAGAAAATGGGAAGTTCCTAAGAGAGCACTGACTGAAAGCTAGCTTCTTTCCTTTTCATTTCTTTAATTTCTCCTTATGATTCAGAATTCCTCTATCTTACACTGCCTGCACATTCAGTCATCCACAATGTTTACATCTGTTCACATTCTGTACTTGGTTCTGAATGACAACCTCCCCTTCAGAATATAGAATCACAGTATTATACAGCATAACTAGTTCTCCATATATGAAACAAAAACCCTTCCATAAAGAAAAGCCTATGAGACAAATCTAGTTTTCCTATTGTTTACACTAAAACACAAATATGTTCTAGTACCATGACACATATAGATCTGTGACAGCAATTTATAACTCAAATGGCTTATGGAGGTTTACCTTGTCTAAGATCACAGTTCTCCACATGACTTCAATCTCTTTAAAAACAACGTCTATATATTTGTATCTCTAGAACTTAAGGATATTCCCCTGGCACAGAGAAGACAGTCCGTATATGTTGGAGGGAAAAAAGTGAATGAATGAATACATAAATTATTAAGTGAATGACCATAACGAGCTGTGTTTCTGTTCCCCGAAATTATGTCAAATGGGACACACTTATCTATACCGACTATGGAAACTTGTAGTTACCTGGATTCACACTCAAATCAGGAGATGATATGATATAGCCACTGGAAAGGGCATGCATGAAGTATCCGACATCTTAGCCTAAATTTCCTCATCTGCAAAATGAAGGGACCTTACATCTACGTCACGGTATCAGTTGGGAGCACATAATCTAAATTACATATCTCAATGTCATGCATGTAATACAGGTTAGGAACCCTTTCTACAATATTCCTGATGTGAATCTAGTCATCCTCTATTTGAATGCTTTTAGCAATAAGGTGCTTATTACATTTCAAAGAACTGAACATAATTTACAGAAAACACACAATTGAGCATTCTTCTAAGAATTAAGCCAAAGCCAGCCTTCCCAAAATTCTCACACTTGACTTCCTTACCCCATCTAGAATATATACACTACCTTTTTCTCTCCTCTCTTGGTATGTCTTTAATTCTCCTGAATAATTTTGGCATCTTATTGGAGCTCCTCTGTGCATACTCCCATACACCAAAGAAATCACTAGTCTTTTTTTACACGAATTGTTTTAAGTTACCTTTCCTCCACCCCATTTTTCTGTATTAGGTTGGGATGCTTTCTTTTCTTAAAACCAAATATACCGTTTTACTTATCCCCATGATAATTCACCTTTTAGGTTAGGCTCATCATTTTATTAGATTCTTTTCTGACCCTTGATTCTATAACCCTAAGTGTTAATTATACTTCCCAGCTATGACACAAATAGATCCAGCATATCACCACCACTATCTGAGTCATTAATAAAAATATCAAATAGAACAAGGACAAGGACAATGCCCTCCAGCACACCCCGACAGACTTTTCTCCATGATGATGTCAATTCATTGATCAACACGCTTTGGATAAAGTGGTTCAACCAGAGATAAAACTGGAAAAAAAAATAATGATCTTCTAACAACTAGATTTCATTTCCATTCTTGTTTTAAATATCTCATAAATATCTCAAACTAGTTCACTAGTCTGTTGAAATCAGGAAATAACAAAGAGAATGAAGATCATTAGACCCTAATGTCTAAAAATTTATTTTAAATTTCACCAATGTTCTATATTAAGCTTATATTTCTGTAGATTCAGATTTGTCCCCCATCACCCTTCAAAAACCAGCATTACTTTTGCCCATCTGCATTCTTGATGATTTCCCAAAGATTATAAACAATGGTTCCATGAATATACCACCTGCCAATTCTTTTCACATTCTAGATTTACCTTATCTGGGACTAGATAATGAATCTAGTGGACGTTTATGAGGTGTCTTTTTCTCCTTAGGGCATGGTGGAAAAGCAGGGAAAAAGGGAAGCATGCCCTGTATCTGAATGTATTCCCTAAGTTGGGAAAAGTTCTGATTTTATGAATTTTTTTAAACTTTTATTTTAAGCTTGGGGTACACGTGCAAGTTTGTTATACAGGTAAGCTTGTGTAATGGGGGTTTGCTATACAAATTGTTTCATCACCTACATGTTAAGCCTAGTATCCCTTAGTTACTTTTCCTCATCCTCTCCATTCTCCCAGCCTCCACCCTCTGGCACACCCCAGTGTGTGTTGTTCCCCTCTATGTGTCCATGTGTTCTCATCATTTAGGTCCCACTTATAAGTCAGAACATGCAGTATTTGGTTTTCTATTCCTGTGTTAGTTTGCTAAGGATAATGGCCTCCAGCTCCACCCATGTTCCTGCAAAGGACATGATCTCTTTCTTTGTTATGACTGCATAGTATTCCACAGTGTATATGTATCACAATTCTTTCTGCAGTCAATGGTATTTTATGAATCTTGACAGGAAACAGGACCCACCTGCCATTAGAAGAGCCAAAATGCTAGACACTCACTTTCTTACGGTCCTGTGCAGTCAAAACATGGGCTTGAAACTTCATCTCAGCCAACAAACACAATCAATCCTGGCTTAGCATTACGAGCTAACAGTCCAAAGAAGCAATGATAATGTAGGATGTTCCCATTTTGGCAACACTGGCAAAGATAGCAAGGCCAGCAAAGCAAGAGACAACGTCCAGCCCCAACATTCATGGTGGCAGCAGGGTGCTTAGTGGACAGTGCCATGCATGATTTTGGCTCTGGTCTGGCTATTCAGTCTCGTGTTATTCCCGCCCACTTTTAAAGTCTTCCCAACAGGTGTGTCAGCCACACAATATATATCCAGAATCCAACCATTTCTCTTCACCTCTTCTGCAGACATCATCTCATGCTTAGATCTTATTGCAATAGCCTCCTGACTGGTCTCTCTGTTTCTTAACTTGCCCACCCTTGGTCCATTCTTAAGAAAGCAGCCAGAGATCCAATAAAAAAAAAAAAAATCTAGCTGAAAGATTTAAAAATCTGGGAAAGGAAGCATTCAGTTCATATTTGTCCATGCATGTAAGTTTCACAATTTTTCAGATACTTTAGTCTCAAACTGAATATTCACTTTATTCAAATAATAAACACATTTTTAAAGCCTGGAAAAAAAAAATATGAGTCAGATCAAATAATTTATCTGCTCAACACCCTTCGGAGGCTTCCCATCTCATTCTGAGTCAAAGCCAAACTCAGTACAGCCAAATCTTTCAAAGCCAACACAATCTGAATGCCACTGCATCTCAAACCTTGTCTCTTCCTATTGTCATCCTTGCCAGCTCCCTGCAAGCCACAGCCCTGCTGTTCCTCAGACAAGCTTTCTGCCTAGAATGTTCTTCCTCTGAAAATATGTGCATCTCCCTCATTCACCTCCTTCGGATTTTTACCTAAACACTTCTCAGCAAGCCCTCCCTCATCACCCTCAACTAAAGTTGCATGTGTGCATACATATGCACATACATCTATCTCAGAGGAAAGCAGAAAAATGTTCAATTGCTCAAGGACTGTTTAATCTGGAAAGGAAAATATTGATAGAGAGCTACAGTTTTTCAAGAACAGATGTGGCATAAAATCACGCAAATCACAGCATTCTTCACAGATTTAAACATCAAAATGTATGAGGCAGAGAAACCAAATAATTAAGTAAATTCTGTAGCAAGTTGAAAAGACAGAATGTAATTTTCAGCTTCCTGTCCCATCTTCTAACATCATACATACCTTAGGCCACCATATAAAACTCTAGGAAGGTAGCTAATACAGGTAAGTTGCAGGTTAAAATGGAGTAACTGGCATCTTTAGGCACAGAAGACTTGAGCTAAAGTAATATCTTTACCATTTTAACTCAGCTAAACCATTTGTCAATCTGCTTTAAATTCTCTAAGCGTTATTTTTCCTCATCAATAAAATACTTCATAAAAATAACATGCTACCTACAACTCAAAGAGCTGAGGGTGGCATCTAATAAAATAACATCTATGAGAGTGCTTTGTAGAATGTACAACACTATAAAAACATTTTATGGGCTTTATGATTTCTATTGATACAGTTTTGTTTTCATGTGAAATACAATATTTTTGTTTTATATAATGTTATACATTAGTTTAGGCTATTTCACTAGTTTATAGCAAAATAGGAACAAAATGATTATCCCTAACAATATCATGATTAGCTTTGAGTTTGTTGCTTTTCACTTCACAGCTTTATTGAGGTATGACTGATATGCAAATGACTGTATATACTTAATGTATACAATCTGAGGAGTTTGGACATATGCATGCACCCATAATACCATCACCATAATCAAGGCAATCAAGTTAATAAATATATCCATTACTCCATTAGTGTGTGTATATGTATGTGTATGTGTGTATATATATGTGTGTATATATATATATAGTGTGTGTGTATATATACATATATATGTAATACATATGTATAATAAAGGCAAAATGACACAAGGAAACTTGTGGAGTAACGGATATGTTTATTACCTTAACTGTCTTGATTGTGGTGATGGTATTATGGGTGAATGCTTATATATATATATATAATATATATATATATATATATATATATATATATATAATATATATATGGCAAGAGACAAGGTCTTGCTCTGCCATCCAGAGTCCAGTCTAGTGGTACAATTATAGCTCATTATAGTCTTGCACTCTTGGACTCAAGCATCCTTCCACCTCAGCCTCCAGAGCACATACAACCAGCCTGGGTAATTTTTTTTTTTTAATTTTATGTAGAGACAAGGTCTCACTATGTTGCCCAGGCTGGTCTCAAATTCCTGGCCTCAAGCAATCCTCCCACCTCCACTTTCCAAAGTGCTGGAATAACAGGGTTGAGCCACTGTGTCCAACCTTGCTTTTATATTTCTGATGGTAAGAATACTTAACATAAAAATCTACTCTACTACCAAAATTGTAAGTGCACAATATCATATTGTTAAACCATATGCACTATGGTGTGCAGTAGCTCTCTGGAACTTACGACTGAAACATTTATCATCCATCTTGTATCCCCCACCACCACCCCCCAAAAAAAAACACCTGAAACTTTATACCCACTGAACAACTCCCTATTTTCCCCTCCTCCTTATTTCCTGGTAATCAAAATTCTATTTTGATTTCTACTTGTACATAATTATTAAATATGTAATGAAAAATGCTGCTACACATGCTTTGCTCTTATGTAATTTAAAATAGAACAGTTATTAGCTTAATGGCAATATATATTTACATAATCATGTTTGCTATTAGCATTCTTATTTTCACTTATGGGATCTGTTTTAAATTTTTCAGCATGGTGTTAAATAGGATAATGCGGCACTTATTTGTCTTTGGCAAAGAAAATAAAAACTAAATTGCTTAACTTTCTGTTTAAGTAGAAGAGAAATTTGTTAGAACTTTCACAACTAAATATATTCTGGAGTCAATGATTCTCAACTACATTTTCTACCTTTCTCTTCCAAGTCTTAAACCTGTATAGGGAAAAAAGACAGCTATAATAATATTTTAGACCATTATGAACGAGATTCCTTTTCAAGCTAACTTAGCCACTCCTTGGTTTAAGGTGTTCCTTCATATTTGACATATTAGACCCAACTTCCTGGGTCTGTCTTACAAACTACAAGACCTTGGAAATAACTGTACTCAAAACCATGCACCAGAGGGGTCCACATGTTACCCAATAGCAACATGAGCAACTTAAGGAGCACATTTCCTAAGGGGTTCCAAACCTTGCAGCTTCCAGATCATAGTATCTACAGACTTTGTAACTGTATAAGAATCTAAATTACAGAACACTTTAGGTCTATAAAGCTTTTCCTATTACTTAAAAGAAAGCCTACACCAACAATATCCTATTAGCCCCTAAACCACTTTAATAACGACCTTCAAAGTCATTTCCTTGAGTATTCTTTCACATCACTAAATTTTTTACCACTTATTTCATTATTCTGGCCCTCAGAAGGCTTTTATAAAACCTAAAATGCCATTCATGGCAATAATATAAAGCAACTAGGCTTACAGTTCTCCTTTAAAGCCAAAAAAAGAAATACATTTATAGTATGTACACATTATCATAAATAAGAATCCTTCACTTGGCAAAACTTGAATTACACAGGTATCTCAAAAAGCCCTTGAAAACTTCATTGTGAAATCAAAAGGAAAAGTACAATAGTACCTAATGAATCTTAAATTATTTTACCTTCCCTTCATATCCAGGGTTTTAATGGGCATGGGGTATTGGTTTTTCCTACTGTTTAACTTACAATGGTACCTCCCTCAAAAAAGGGTACAATGAATTACATGGAACTACAAAATCAACATTGTTTAGAAAATAGCTTTGATGTTAATAATTCTGAAATACAGCAACATTATCATTAAGTTTTAGAAATTTTAAACTAAACTGATACTGATTTTAGAACTTGCTAACAAAGTTGTGTGTGTGTGTGTGTGTGTGTGTGCATTTCAGAAGACCTTAGTGGCATATATGTGACAATACTATAACTTACAAGTTTGCTTTATGGAAACTAAAAACATTTTTAATTGAAATAAAAGTTTAAATGGACAGGTTTTTGGACAGTCTACAAAACTTATTCAAACTATAAAGCAGTTTCACTGTTTTTAGGACTTCTCTGCACTCAGGATATTAAGTGTAGAATAAAGGAAGGTGATGGAAAGAAAGAAGAAAGTTTTCTTTTCCTCTTCTGACCAAAGACCTAGGCTAACTAAAATTGATAAAAATAAACAGGAGCTATAACAGTCCAATTAGGATGGGCCTGGGTCTATCTTACAAACTACAAGACCTTGGAAATAACTGCTTCATCTCCCTAACCTTTAGGTTTTTCCTTTGCAAAATGGTGATATTTACAGTTCCATGAGGCTGTTGAGAACACCAAAAGTGACAATGAATGTAAAGCCCTCCGTACAGCGCTCAGCATAAAACTCTGTAAATTTCAGCTGTTGGGTTTTATTATTGTGGCCATATTTGTCTTAAACATTCTTTTGCCTCTCTTTCTGTGGCCCTCACTCATTCATCCCAAGCCCACAGTGCCCTCCTGTTTCCTACCTTATGCCGCTCACTAATATCTGCTCTAATTTCCAAGGCACTTAATGTTTAATAATTATTATTGCCTTTCCACTGCTTCAAAACATGCAAGAAGAGTAGAGTTTATTTCTGCTAGATACTGTGAGGAAAGCAATCTGATTAAAACAATCCATTAAGGTATGTAAGAACCTTAACTTTTCTTGAGATATCCAAATATTTACAAAGAACAAGCAATTGGAAACTTGTGTTAAGGAAATAAAAACTTTAGGTAATAGGGAAGTTATTTTTGAACTGGGCAATTGCCAAATAGACTAATCCTGCTGAGAAATCTACACCTTCCCACCCTAAATGAGAAGACTATCCCTAAGAAATTTCTACAAGCTGGAGTGGTTCTTTTCACCAAAGGCTGATTTCAGGAATTGAACTAAACATCTTTTACTAAAAATGCACCAAAACAAAACAAACTTCACATATAGCAGCAAAAAGCAAAATGATAGAAAATGATGAGAATAGGAAAAGATAGAAAAAGAAAGGTAGAAAGGAAAAAGGCAAAGAAGCAGTGTAAAAGTAAGGCAACACAAGTAGACAGGACAACAGAAGCAGAGGCAGGGCAATCATAAGCCAAAAATGACCCAAGTTGGCCTCAATCTCTAAAAGCGACAAGAGTAATCTATACGATGTCCAAACTCCATGGAGAAGTTGGGAACAAAATGTTACTATAGATACTGCATGTGCCCATATTATTAAGTGGTTGATTTAAAAGGACATGGGATGTCTCCATAAGAACTGGACTAGGGAAAATTTCACTCACACAAAGAAAAGTGATTATGTTTAAAAGTCAGGGCTGGGCGCGGTGGCTCACGCTTGTAATCCCAGCACTTTAGGAGGCCGACGCGGGCGGATCACGAGGTCGACAGATCGAGACCACGGTGAAACCCCGTCTCTACTAAAAATACAAAAAAATTAGCCGGGCATGGTGGCGGGCGCCTGTAGTCCCAGCTACTCGGAGAGGCTGAGGCAGGAGAATGGCGTGAACCCGGGAGGCGGAGGTTGCAGTGAGCCGAGATTGTGCCACTGCACTCCAGCCTGGGTGACAGAGCAAGACTCCGTCTCAAAAAAAAAAAAAAAAAAAGTCAGTCTTTATCAGTAAATAATGCAGGGTAGTGAATTTATTTCCTTTTATTTGGCAACAACATAAATACAAAATCATCAAAGGACACTTGATCCAATATGTACATTTTAGCCCCATAAATATATTTCATTATTTTTTAAGATTTAGAGGACATATTTTCACATTATTTTTATTAGTTTCTTTATCAATGTTACTGATTTTGGTGCACAAGCTACTTTCCTTCTTTTTAATTATCTAATTTCAGGGACAGAATAAGTACATTTTGGAAATCTCTTTTCTACAAAACATTGCAAAAGTCAAGCATAGTAAGGAAAATCTAGATTTAACTGAAATATGTAAACTAGATATACTTAAAAGTATGAATCAAAAGTTCCAAGTCTAAATCAGCTGGAATACATTATTAACTCCAAAATCATGGATTAAACAAAAGAAATTATGTTTGCATTGATGTGTGAATCTGCATCCATTCTTGGTACCACATAATATATGCAACTGCTCAGCTCTAGCTGTCCTTGCAGTCACATTACCATATTATTCAAATGTATCTATCATTTATATGTAAATAGACAAGATAAATGGCTTCTTCATAAGACAACAATTTTCAAATGACAGACACAGGCAGACATAAGGAAAATAAAAATGCTGCAAATATTCATTCTTTTTTTTTTTTTAAGGAAAAATGGAAAGTACTTCAAATTTTTTAAAAAGTAGTGTGGTAATTACAAAATGGGGTCCTAATACACTGACAATACCAACAACTATTCTAAATCAATGTCTACACCGATGTCATTTGTGTCTTATAAATTACATGTTCTTAGATCCATCTGTGAAAATTGGGATGTTAATTATCACGGTTACATTTCACGATTCCACAGTTAAATGCTGAAGTAGTGCTACACAAATACCATATGTTTTTTAAGAGAAATGGGGAAGGATTAATTATGAGTTCAAGTCCAAGTCTTCCAGCAATAATACTCTCACACAAGAAGATCATTACATTGTGTGCTATGCAATTGGAAGTTCTAATTAATAGCTGAAATACCAAGTGAGGGGGAAGTCTAAATTGTAAGTATCAGGCTTTCCTACACACACACACACACACACACACACAGATCTTAATAAGCATGCTTTTGAGAAACCAAGTTACAAATCCAAAAATAAAAAACCATTCTTATTGCCTATGAGCTTTCTTTGATAATGATCACCATCAGGCTGTTGAATCCTATGTAATAACCTAAAAATTACAATGTATCCTAGTAACAAATAGGTTATAAATAGATAACATATCTGATAAAAATTCAAGTTAACATTTTTCTGGGTTTTTCTTCTAAGACACATATCATTCAATAATCTCCTATAAGGCCATTATTTTATACAAAATTACAATTCTCATGTATTCAGATAAAATATTAACTTCAATACAGCAATCTAAAAACAAAATTCTATGATAACACTATAAGAATTTCATTCATATTTTAAATGTCTAAATTTAAAAGTCTTACTTTACTTACCACATATTCAAACACAAGTGTCAGTGTCTCCTTGGTATGGATGATGTCATGAAGTAGTACTATGTTAGCATGTTTTAGTCCTTTTAACAGAGAAGCTGTAAAATAAAATGGACAGAGAAACAATTTATTATGGATAACAATCAACTAATATATACCATTATAATTTTGGCACACTGTCAGATGAGAGTTATCTATTTTCACATGTTCCAAGTCAATAACAATTCAAAATGAAGGGTAGAAAAGCAAGACTTTTTTTGAGATGGGGTCTCACTATGTTGCCCAGACTGGTCTCAAACTCCTGGGTTCAAGTGATCCTCGTTCTTTAGCCTCCTGATAAGCTGGGATTACAGGTGTATAACACAGTGCCTGGCCAGAAAAACAAGGTTTTCATTTAGATAAAACTTCTTTCAGTTATTTTACCTGTCATCTGTTATTAATCTCTAGTTAGGTTTCATTATGGTCAGGGAAAATACTTGGTATGATTTCAATTCTTTAAATTTGTATAGTTTATTATCCAGAATATGGTTTATCTTGGTATACATTCCTTACGTATGGAACCTGTATTCTGCTGATGTTGGGTGGGGAGTTCTATAAATGTCAATTTGATCCTATTATTTAATAGTATCATTGATTTCTTCTATTAATATATCCTTACTAATTTTCTGAATAGTAGTTCTATGAACTACTGAGAGAGACATGTTGGCATCCTCAACTGTAATGGTGGATCTATCAATTACTCATTTGAGTTCTGCTTGCTTTTGCTTTTTGTATTATGAAGCTCAGTTGTTTACTGAATACATGTTTAGGATTGCTGTGTCTTCTTTGAGAATTGACCGTTTTATCAGTCTGTAATGTCCTCTTTACTCCTAGTAAATTTCTTTGTTCTGAAGTCCTCTTTGTATAGCCATCCACCATTCTCTTGATTAGCATTTACCCATCCTTTTCTTTTCAATCCTACTGATATCATACAGTTGAAGTTTCTTGTAGACAGTATATGGTTTGGTCATTATTTTTAATGCATTTTGCCAATCTCTGACTTTTCATTTTGATATTTAGACCACTTACATTCAATGTAAATATTAATATGTTGGGTTACCACCTGCCATTTTAGTCTGATTTTCCTTTAGGTACCTTGCAATTTAGTCTTCACTTCTGATTTGATGTTTCCTTTTCTTCTATACTTGCCAGAAGTTCAATTAACTCTAATTTTATTTCATTTTATTTTTTGTCCATTTCTCTACTTAGCTTTTGTACTTCTAACTAAAGGTAGGCTTGTTTGTTTCATATACCAAAAAGCATGAATTCAAATATTCAATTCATATTTCAGTGTTATACACAGTTTTAATTTTGCGGTTGACTTTTTGCAAGAGTTTTTGCAACCAAAATGCACTAATTCCTAATTTCAATGTTTGAGAGTCGTTTTGGGTAGGTGTGGGCTACTTTATTCTATTCCTATTTATTTAATGAACTGGTTCCTAATCTGACAGTCTTTTTTTCTGTCACCTTTGCCCTCTTCTATGTAGTTTTTACAGCTGGCACTGGGAGACGAAAGAAGAAGGGTTTGGGTTGTCTTGTTTCTTTTTCATTTCCACAGGATCCTTAATTTCTCCCTTTTCCTTCCTTTTTTACTTTCACTATCCTGTCTTAACGGGTACCACTCTTTCTCTCTATATATGACTCTCCCCTAGAGGCAATGCTTTCCAACAGCTACCAATTCCAGTCACTTTCATCCTCCTTTCTTGCACCCAGTGCTGTGAATGAACTACACAGCATCCCAGCTTTCTCTTTCTGGAATAATTTTGCTTGTGATTTGATTAAGTCCTCCACACCCCTGGTACTGTTTTTCACAGCTTCTTAAGCCTCTATCAGCTTCCCCTGTGTCACTCTTTGCTATCACAGGCTTGTTGCTGTCTCTTAATGCTCTTGAAGGGATGAGTTGTCTGTTTTCATTTGTTCTCCTTGTTGGATTTATGACTTTTGGAGGAGTATGAGTGGGAAGATTCAAGATCAGAAAGCCACCATTAATTGTCCTCCAAACCCCTTCTCCCATAGGAACAGTAATCTTTTTTTTCCCCCCATTGATATATCTTGCTCCTGGATCAAGATCTAAAGCACAGTAAGAACTCAACAAACTTACTGAATGTCATGCATCTGGGGTCCTCAGGGGTTGGGGTGGCTATTCTGAATAAGAAGAGCCTGCTGCCACCTAGAAGCTCTTCCTCAAGTTTGACCAATCTTCCTTTGACTCTGAGACCAGCACTACGCCCAAACCTCCAGCTGATAAAACTCAGTTTCCACACAGGGCCTCTGGGTATCTACTCCTCTAAAAACCCAGAGAAGACCAGCTGCTAATGCTAGCAATTTCAAGACCTTGACAAGGAATAGCTGGCTTTACCTCTTAAACTGCACTCCTTCCTCAATGCAAGCCTCCTTTCCTTTGATTAAAAAAAGGAATAAGACGTGGCCAGGCGTGGTGGCTCATGCTTGTAATCCCAGCACTTTGGGAGGCCGAGTGGGGTGGATCACGAGATCAAGAGATTGGGACCATCCTGATTAACATGGTGAAACCCTGCCTCTACTAAAAATACAAAAATTAGCCAGGCATGGTGGCGCATGCCTGTAATCCCAGCTACTTGGGAGGCTGAGGCAGGAGAATCACTTGAACCTGGGAGGTGGAGGTTGCAGTGAGCTGAGATCACACCACCGCACTCCAGCCTGGCAACATAGTGAGACTCCATCTTAAAAAAAAAAAAAAAAAAAGAAATGAGACACATCACATCCCCATAATCAGATTCTTTACAACACTGCTCATCTTAAAGAAATTTTAGATTAAGATTTATGTTTATAAATAATACCACAAAAGACACGACTGGGCACTTAGTTTTCCTCCTTTTGGATTATCTCCTTACAATAAATTGTGAAAAATAGAATTACAGGGTCAAAGGATATAAATATATTTACAAAATATTATTTATTAAATTTAGGTGGTGAATTTAGTCTTACATCTTTCTAATTCCGTGTAAGAATAAAAGAACTGTGAAAGACAGGGGAAAATATATTAAAAAAAAATTGTACAATGCAAGTAGCCCATCCTATCAAGTAACTGAAACCTTTATCAAATTAATATATGAGTATTTATAAACTCATAAGCATGAGTATTAAGAATTCTTCATATCTGAGTAAAACCAAAAATAATCAAAATTATTTCTCTTTACAGCAATGACAATTCAAGTAGAGTATTCAAAACACAGAAGTTTCCTCTTTACCATTACATTAAAAACACTATGTCTTCATTTTGGTTTTTTGGTAAGAATCTATAAAATCTGAAAAGAAAAAAAAAACAAAACATTCTGCCTATATTCTATTCTATCAATAACTTGTAGTAATTCATTTATTAATCAAATATTTATTCAGAATCTAGTTGCTGACACTGGTGGCCCTGAGCAGGTCTTTGATCCCTTGGCAAATAATAATACAGCAAGGCCATATCTTTAAAGAGAGATTTACAACACCAAGAGTGAACTTTCATGTAAATGATGAAATTTGGGTAATGATGTGTTAATATCATAAGTTCATTAACTGCAACACATGTATCATACTGATTGGGGATTCTGATAGCTGGGGAGGCTGTGCATATGTGAAGGATGGAAAATATGTGGAAACTCTGTATTTTCCAATGAACTTTGCTATGAACCTAAAACTGCTCTAAAATGTAAAGTCTTTTAAAAAAATAATATTAAGGGATTTACCCATGTTTTAACATATTAAAATAAATTTCAATTATTTAATATTTCACTAAAATAAAATAATATTTTAGATACACAATTACCATGCAAATGAGTCTGCACTGGACAGTCATCAGAGAAGGCAAAAATAAAGTACTTAGGACTTAGTAGTACACTAAGTGCCAGTATTACCTCCACGAATGTGAGCTCGTGTTATCAGAATTATTGTTACTGCTATGAATTTCCACTGTCTTCCCCAAGCAAACCTGTTTCATAACAATATATTAAATCCTTAACCCAAATATAAACTTTTATAAACACATATTGGTCATAAGAAGTCAGTCTGATAACTGATCGGTGTGGAAGGCAGTAAGAAGTGCGTTCCCTCTGGAACTGAATCTGGAGCAACAATGTATATTCCCACACAAGAGAAGTAGACCCTAACTATGGCAGAGAGGACTTCTCTTCTGCCCTACGCATGTCTGCCAAGAGAAACTTAGTTTTGCACACTAAAATCCTTATTGTAAAAATATCTACAGGCTTATTTTATCTGAGCTTTATAAACCAGCACTCAAGTGAGAAAGTCATTACAATAACACAGTAAAATCACAGCACATTGACTTTGAAGAAACAATCGCTATAGATTTACCACAGAGTTTAGTATTGTTAATTCTAATAATTTACAATCTTCTTTCTTTTAATTATTCAACTAGCCCAGTAGCCTTAAGCAATTAAAACTTTATTAGGTAGCTAGCTTTCACATATTAATCTGGGGATCACATAGGCTCATTTCAAAAGGGATACTCGCTTCTGCACCAGTCTTCTGAGGTGCACACATCCTCAGAGATCATTATTTCAAACCACAGCAGGGCATTTTTAAATGATGGCAAGGTATGGTACAAAACACCTAGCCTGCACAGGAACTTTTCAGACCAAATGAATTAAGGGCCCGTGAATATCATGTTGTAAGAAAGGCGCACGGCTTTGTGAAGCAAGTTTTGGAAACATATTATTGAACATTATTTGCAATCTTGTCAAATTCCATTTTTCAAGTTAATACTTCAGGTTGTCAAATTCAGAGATGATCCATCCTTATTGGCAACAACTCCATAAAGGTATTAAAGCTTCCACTTCAGTGAGAATCTCATACCCAGAGGACACTTTGACACAGGATTTTTTTTTAACTGTTTTTCCCCAATTACTGCCTTTCTTCTCTTACCACTTACACCTAAATTGTTCCTCATTTCTCAAAGTAATATCTTCACACCCATCATTTCCTACTGTGTTTGTCCCACAATTTCAGTAAAATCAAATTCCTGCCAACATTCACCTTAAGAAGAAAATGTTTTTTCCTGAAAGTGGCTAATATTATAGAAAAGTATCATGTCGTTTTTCATATTATATTTTTGACCACTTAGATGAAACCTCAAAGCCTCCACATTACATCCTAATAAATCTCAATAATTATGACAGATTTTTAGATTTCAAAACATATTTATATAAACTTTTGAAACACACTGTCAGTTAAATAAATACCAACATCTGAATTTGAAACAAGCCCTCTTGCTTTTAAGATTAACATAATTAATTTGTACTTGGAAAAGGACAGAGCCACTAATTTCAAAGCTGATGGCAGAAAAATGGCATTAATGGACAGATAACAGCCTACGATATGTACCAACATCACGGTAGGTGACAGACATGACTAACTTTGAGGCTGCCAAATGCAGCAGCCACTGGTCCCAGCGAGGTGCCAGATACTACAGTTCCTGCTGTTAGCAGGGCAAGGGAGTCTCCTAGCTGCCAAGTCAGTCCAGAGATTAACACCTACAAGTTCTAGAGCCAGTGTGTCTCCCTCATCAAGACAAACACTGTCAAAATCATACTCCATGTAATCCTAACAATATCATAAACACAGGACATGTTATTCTCTCATTGTTTATCTACAAAAATCCCGTAACATTAGCATTAGTAATTCAAGCACCCTTGGTTTCATCATAAATTTTAGGTAAACATATGGCAATGTTTTAAATTTATTTCACCAGTGAGATTTGAAAAGGTAAAATTGCACATGATGCAAAAGACTTGTAATTAGAGTTAAGGGTGAAAATTATAACAATCGTTTGGGGACTGTGGTGTCAAAACCATATAAAAACAGAAAAACATTTGCTCATAGAGGTAGCTGTGCTCTGACAAAGTCCCAGTAGGATAGAGGGATGCAGGGAGCCTTCCCTTAGGTTGGCAGAAGGATTCAGACTCATATTCAGCAGCCATACTCAAACCTTGGCATCCCACTTTGAGAATAAACATCTTAATTTTTCACTGCAACTTGGAAGAAATGAATTTCATCTAAACTCTAGTCCCATCATGTTTAAAATAAATTTTGAGATAATACAGAAAATCAGAGTAAGTTCATTTTATCAGATACCCACTGTAGTGTTTTTTTTTCAAAACCGATGTTAATAAGGGGGAAAAACAACCTTTAATATTTGAGATAATTTTCTAGATCATTATTTGATGTCCTACTAGGAAAAAAGGGATTACAAAGACACACAGCCCATCCGCCATCACTTCGCCTTTAGCCCCTGGGAGAAAAAAGACATTCACAGGCTCCTTTCATCTTACGTGTTCTTTCTCAGCAGAGTGGAGTAGAGGGATTGCTGCCTGACTTTTCCAGAATGACTACTCATGAAACCTAAGGGGCCAACTATATCTCAAGCCACAACCAAAACAAACATCAACTTTTTTTTCAAGCCCACAGCTTGATAGCTTTAAGGCTGTTGAAATTTACTTTTACTACAAATAGTAAAACTACTTTTAAGTACTAAGTTCCATCTCCCTTACTTGCCAGTGGAGTCTGAATATTTTCATAGCTAAAATATTCTGAGGGGAAATATAAATGGGGACTTAAAAATGCATGCACAAAAGAGACAGGATTGCTTGTTTAACTGTTTGTAATGAGGTCACAGTCTAGCAGAGAAAAAACATGTGCGTACGCTGAGTACCGATATGCAGCTCCGGGTTGGTGCATTCATGGTTCTATAATGCATGCTGCCTGCTTGGCCTAAACACTGGGAGAGCAATGATAAACACTGTGATTGTGATCAATCTGGACCTTCTCCTTAGTGATATCTAATACAATAAGCACTCCACACACAGAACCATAAACTAATAAAGGAAAAAATAAAGGAATAGGGCTAAAAAATAGAATTAAATGTTTGACCCCATATTTGCTTTTTATTCTTTATACACACATACGTACAAAGAGTCAACTGTGGGTTATGGAGGAAAGAGGTCATAGCCAACTCTAAACATAAGGTTATAAGAAATGTGGTGTTATGTAATCCTTAATTTAGCTAAAATCACATTCAGGATTTAGAGATGTTTTTTGTTCACCAGATGTCATCCAAAATTGGAAAGGTAATACAACAGGTTAGGAATACTTTTAAAATATCATGTAAGTTGTTTTATATCTATGAAAAGGTGTACTGTTTTCACTTGCTTCTTAAGAGTTTTTCAGTTTGGAGATGGGCAAAAATTCAATCCCACTACATATTTCTCTTGCTCTGCTTCTCTCTAATTTCCCCAACATCACAGAACTGAAATGTGATATTGGAAATTACAGCCTAAACCATTTCCCCCTTCCTTAGCATCGATACCTATTTATCCGTCACCTGACTACTGGCAAAGAGCAGTGAGATACAGGCTATTTCCACATTGTAGCCTCACATGCCCACATCAACTTGTTACTAAATCACTGTAAAGAACGCATTCCTCTAAAACTATAGCTTGACCACATGAAACTGCCAATATTTGACATTTTTTACCTACTAACACAAGAATTGTACATGGTTCAACCTAGTAGAATTTACCTGGTTCAAAGCATTTAAATTTTTTCACAAATGTATTGTTATTTTTACCACCATTAATATTCGAACCAGTAAATCTGCTACCAAATCACCACCAATTGACTGCATTTTTAAAAAGGAAGAATCTATTCATCAAATTATAGTTATAGCTGAGAAGAGATATAGAAATAATTTAATATCCTACATGTATCTTTCTGCATCATTTGAATTGTTTATGATAAAGATATATTGCTTTTATACTAAAAAGGAGATATCTGGAAAAGTTTTTATTACAAGTGAATTTGCTAAAGAACTGGAACAACACTATTAAATAAAAAGCATACAGGTGTTTATACAATATGGAACTATAATACAATAATGAATCATTATAACTGCAGTAATATTCTTCACTTCTAATCCCTCCTCACTTGGGTACTGGTGGAAATATGTATATTAAGGATCTCTTTTTCTATCCTGGTACACTGCAGACCCTGTATCAGCCTGTAATTTGCTCTCATATCACATATTAATCTAACATGTTAAATCTGTTTCTTTTCTAAATAGTTACTTTCCTGCATTAAAATTTACTCAGTGCAAAAACATTTTCAATCTTACTGTCTCCATTTACTGCTAGTTCAACCTGTAAATGACCCTCTTCTGCTGTTCCATGCTTCTAGTTAATCTTGGTCCTATTTGTGATGGGAAATATCCAAACAAATGAAGGTACTACATAAATGCTAGACATGTGGCTCTTCTTAAATGCAAACATCTTGCTAGTAACTTCTGGGGAAAGGAAACGTACTTACCAACAAGGATGGGAATGGTGTTGATTATAATCCAGGTACTGTCTTCAGGAGGAAAAGAGACAATTTTGGGACTGAGGGTTTCTGCAAGACCTGATAACAGGTTTTTTATTTTTTAATCTTGGTCTGGCCATAAAAACTAGGTTTAAAAGCCATTAGGCAGTTTGCTTCATTTTAACTATTTTATACTTTATTACACATGGGTTACATGTACAGTTAACAGGAACACTACAAAGTATGTGATTGAAAAAAAAAAAAAAGATGAGTGGTTTCGCACCAAGCCCCTTATGTTTTCTGGTTAAGAAGAATAACCATTCATATCATATTAGCTATTACTATTTGACTAGATTTGTATTTACATATGTTTTGTTTATGTATTTATTTAGAGGCAGGGTCTCGCTCTATTCCCCAGGCTGGAGTGCAAGGTGTAATCACAGCTCATTGCAGCCTCAACCTCCCAGGCTCAAGTGATCCTCCTGAGCAGCTGGGACCACAGGCACCTGCCCCCACCCCTGGCTAAAGTTTCTTTTTGTTGTTGTTGTTTGTTTGTTTTTAATTATTTGTAGAGATGAGGTTTTGCTATGTTGCTTAGGCTGGTCTCGAACTCCTGGACTCAAGTGATTCTTCCACCTTGGCCTCCCAAAGTGCTGGGATTACAGGCATGCCACTGTGCCTGACCTTGCTGTCTGAATAGATTTAAATCAACCTCTCTTTAAATGAATGCATGTGAATAGCTATTGTTGTATGCTTTTACACATAAGATTTACACATCTGTATCTTTTACAGATAAGTTTAAAGTCAGAAAACGTCTCCTTTGCCATGGCTACAAGTCCCAGCACCCAAAGGCACATAAGATACTCAACTCTGCAAGACTGTAGTCAAGAGGTAAAGCACTGTCAGACTCCTCCACAAAACAAGGTAGTTCTGCAGCATATTCTTAAGCAAATTAGAACCCACCTCCCTTTATGGAGAAGCAGACCATTCACCATTCACCACAGCCACAGCTCCAGGCTCAGCATGCAGTGCTTCTCAAAGTATGTCCCTCCAACCAACTACATCAAAGTCAACTGGTGTGCCTGATATCAATGCAGATTCATGGAGTCCTATCCCAAAGCTACCAAATATAAATTTATAAGGATGGAACCCACGAATCACCCAATACATATTTATTTAACATCTACTACATGCCAATCACGAGACACTGAAGATAAAACAGAGGAACACAGACAAAAAACTCTTGTTCTCATGAAGCTTATATTCTATATTTCAACCAAACTGTCCATTTAATATTTACACATCCTGAAGTTTGAAAATCACTGTGCTATGGCTCTCACAGAGGGAGAGGGGTAGCATGTTTATGGTGGGTGTGTGTGTGTGTGTGTTTATATATTTAGTTACACTTCAACCTACTTGCTGCTCTACAAGCATATCAACAGAAACAGCTAAGTCACTCCCTCAGTTCATTTATCTAGTGTCTATCTTTGTCTTTTCTTCCTTGGGTTCCCTCTCTCTCACACACAAAGCTACTGAGGTAGATTCTACTAAAAGTGATAGTCTTGAGCTAGAAGACAAAGGAAATTCTTTATTCTGAAAATCTGATGTATTTTGGTGTGTGCAGTTTTTTCCTGTTCAGTTGAAAAGCCCAAAAAATGTCAGCCAACAAAGTTTTCCATTATTAATGAACTGTTGATAAGGTCATAATTATATGGCCTTTCCAATTCCACTACAATTCTAAAATCTGTGAAAGAGTAAGATTTGCTGTAAATTGCTTTAGAACCAGTGCTTTGATAAACATATACAATCAGCAGATCTGATCATAATGAAAACAGATTATGAGCACAGAAGGAAGAGAAAGAAAAGACCATAAAAAATGAATACAGATTTTGTTTGGAGCTGAATTAAAATTTCAAACATACCACTACTTCATTTGACTGAAACAAAGTCAAAGCTAAAAAAACTACAAAGTACAGCACAGTTCATTGGAAGGCCCACAGTCCCAGAGCCTGTGTTACCCAAAGCGTCAGTTCACCTTCAGGCCGTCATCCTCCTACACCTGGACAAGCCTTAAAATCCCTCAGGCTGACTCTACTCAGCAGTGGCCTTGTGAGCACCTAAGTTCACCTCAGCCCTGAGCGAGCTCTGCCACTTATGTGAAGGTCACTAATACACTGAGTCCCAGTTTGCTTCTCTATCACTTGTACCTGTCCTCCTTGTCAGTATCCAGTAATGCTCAGCTGCTAATAACCGTGCTTGGCCAATGCTAGCATCACTCAAATGTTCAGGGTGTTTATGAGATATTTAATCTAAGAAAAGGCATTGGCTGGGCATGGTGGCTCACACCTGTAATCCCAGCACTTTGGGAGGCCAAGGCGGGCGGATCACGAGGTCAGGAGACCGAGACCATACTGGCTAACATGGTGAAACTCCATCTCTACCAAAAATACAAAAAAAGAAATTAGCCGGGCGTGGTGGCGGGCGCCTGTAGTCCCAGCTACTCGGGAGGCTGAGGCAGGAGGATGGCGTGAACCCAGGAGGCGGAGCTTGCAGTGAGCCGAGATCACGCCACTGCACTCCAGCCTGGGCAACAGAGCGAGACTCTGTCTCAAAAAAAAAAAAAAAGAAAAGAAAAGAAAACGCATTAAGGCCTTCCAACCATATGGTGGCAAAGACTGGGGAATCCCAGCCTCTGCGTAGGCTCATTTCTTTCATTTTAACTATTTAACTTTTCTGCTTCACATTATTCCAGCTAACGCAGCATCTGAAAGAGGCTATTCCACATCTGGAAACACATAAAAGCAAGACAGGAATACATACCTATAAAGGGTAGAGTGACTTATCGCAAGTGTTCAGCATTTAGAAGTCTATGATAATAAAATGGTTTATGCAAAGTTACATATAGCAAAATGTTATTTAATAAGCTTCAGAATATTCTCCTTCCAACTTTTTCTGAAAATAAAGACATCCTAAATCTCCTTGATACTAGGGAAACTACTTCAATACAAAAGATAATAACATTAAAAGATCTGCCAGACACAGCGGCTCACACCTGTAATCCCAGCATTTTGAAAGGTGGAGGTGGTAGGACAGCTTGAGCTTAGGAGTTCAGGGCCATCTTGGGCAACATAGCAAGACTCCATATCTATAACAAATAAAAATTAGCTGGGCGTAATGGCACATGCCTGTAGTCCCAGCTACTCGGGAGGCTAAAGCAAGAGAATCACCTGAGCCCAGGAGTTTGAGGCTGCAGGGAGCTGTGATTATGCCACGACACTCCAGCCTGGGTGACAGACCGAGAGTTGAGACCAAGAAGTTGAGGTTACACTATGACTATGATCACACCACTGCACTTCAGCCTAGGCAGAAGAGGGAAACTCTGTCTCTAAAAATAATAATAATAAATTAGCAAGGTAACTGCAAATCGTCATAATAATTTAAAAAAAACAGGTATTCAAGAAAATGACAAAGGGGAAGAAAAACAAGTTTCTCTATTATGGCCTTAAATTCTCCAGAAATCTTGCATCTCTGTATGCACTGCCAAACAGAGGAATTGGAGAAAGAGGTAACCTTATCATACATTCCTCTAGGTAAGAAACTATCTGACTCTTGGACAGTTTGGGTTACAAACAGTTGAGGGGACAGTCTCTGCAATGTACACTTGTGACTGGTATTGACAATAGCTCCTGCTCATACGATCTGCCTTTTCATAAGAGACAGGCAGCTCCTGAGAGCTATGGCAAACCTCCACCCATTATTAGCATTACCATCATCTTCTTAAATGCATTCAACCTTCTACTGACCCATGCTTCCCTTTCTAATAAGTTTTCATCTTGTTTCATGTACATTACCCACACACACATCCATACACATACATATATATGAAATCTTAGTGCACTGAATACATTTGTAATTTGACTGATACACAGGGTGATTGATTCACCATGCACAACTGAAATAACCCTCATAGAATTGTAAAACTCAGGGTCACCTTCAAAAACACCAATTCAACCCTTTATTTGACAACTGAGGACAATAAAATACAAAAGAATTTGGTCATAGGTCTCAAATTCTGGCCTCCTGATTCCTGATACAGTACAATTCCATTTTCATAAGAAAATAAATATTTTCTGCTTTTCCTTTTGTCTTAGTTTTCTTGCATCCATTCCCAGTTTTTTGCTATGGTCATGGTTTCCCTTTATCTTCATACCCTTCCAGGTGTTGAAGGCAGAAAACCCTGAAGCAAAGAAGACTAAAAGGACATCAGATATATCCTGATTGTTGTGAAAACTGTTCACTTGCAGCATCACCACCTGGACTAAAGAGGTTTAAGAAGACAGTAATAAGTAAAGGGGGAGCTAAAGAGGAAACTGCTGCTCAAATCAGCTTTTGAAAATTGCCTTTATCTGATCTAGTCACTTCTCTTCTTAAAACCTCTCAACAGCTGCTTAACAGGACTTACAAGAGCCCGCACAACAGGCTCCTGGTGGAGAGGTCTCCACGCAGCTCCTGACTCCCTATCACGCTTGGAACTCCAGCCATATGGTGCTTTTCTCAGATCTTCAATCCCCCATGGTCTTTCAAAATTAGGAGACATTGTCCTTTCTGTTCCCTCTTCCACAGCTTCTGGGCCTCACCAATTCCCACCATCTCTTCAGATCTTAACTTAGTTATCATTTTCTTTGGAAGTGTTCCCTGACCCTCAAGGTTAAGTGAGGTGCCTTTTCTAACCTTCTCTCAGCAGTGTTGTCCTGTCACAGTGTTATAATAACCTGATGACCTATTTCCACCTGTCTATATCCCCCACTCACTCATTATTTACAGCTACTCCTGCTGTGCCCATAGCACTCAATTCGGTGCTGAGTTTAGAGAAAATGCCTATTAAGTGCTGACTGAATAATGCATGCATGAACAAGAAAAATAAAATCATTACAGGATCCTCCATAAATCACTGCAAGGAGCACAGTATCTAGCACTGCACTCTGCTGTAGATTGGTTATTTCACTACAATGTGTTTAGTTCACCCTGAATATATTGATCAAAAATAAATCCATTCTCATTTTCATATTGAATGACAAACACAGGGAGACTATAGATGTCACAGAATTTTAAAAAGAAGCAAAGAAATATCCTATAGGATGTCATTAGGAGTTTTCCTTTCATAAGTGGGTGAAATGTTATATATTAATGCTATAACTAAAAAGGCATTATTTTATTTCCACACACATTTCAGATTATGCAAAGATGGTAAAAGATTTGCTTTGAAAGTATCATTTATTTCTAAAAGCACATGTCGGAAAATGAAATTGTACGCTAACATTTTATTCAGCATGAGATAAGTTTGTTAACAATAAGACAGTATCAATAAGAAAAGGAAGACGATGTTCTAACCATAGATGGATTTACAGTAGAACCAGATCCAACCCACAGACTTGGTTTATGTACCCTGTGCAGTATTTTTTAATCTTTGTCAGGTATTTAAAGATCAGAAAATTTCACATAAACGAACACTGGCTTTTCTTTTTTTTTAATTTTTTTTTTTTTATTATACTTTAGGTTTTAGGGTACATGTGCACAATGTGCAGGTTTATTACATACGTATCCATGTGCCATGTTGGTTTGCTGCACCCATTAACGTGTCATTTAGCATTAGGTATATCTCCTAATGCTGTCCCTCCCCGCTCCCCCCACTCCACAACAGTCCCCGGAGTGTGATGTTCCCCTTCCTGTGTCCATGAGTTCTCATTGTTCAATTCCCACCTATGAGTGAGAACATGTGGTGTTTGGTTTCTTGTCCTTGCGATAGTTTACTGAGAATGATGTTTTACAGTTTCATCCATGTCCCTACAAAGGACATGAATTCATCATTTTTTATGGCTGCATAGTATTCCATGGTGTATATGTGTCACATTTCCTTAATCCAGCCTATCGTTGTTGGACATTTGGGCTAATATCCAGAATCTACAATGAACTCAAACAAATTTACAAGAAAAAAACAAACAACCCCATCAAAAAGTGGGCACAGGACATGAACAGACACTTCTCAAAAGAAGACATGTATGCAGCCAAAAGACACATGAAAAAATGCTCATCATCACTGGCCATCAGAGAAATGCAAATCAAAACCACAATGAGATACCATCTCACACCAGTTAGAATGGCCATCATTAAAAAGTCCAGAAACAACAGGTGCTGGAGAGGATGTGGAGAAACAGGAACACTTTTACACTGTTGGTGGGACTGTAAACTAGTTCAACCATTGTGGAAGTCAGTGTGGCGATTCCTCAGGGACCTAGAACTAGAAATACCATTTGACCCAGCCATCCCATTACTGGGTATATACCCAAAGGACTATAAATCATGCTGCTATAAAGACACATGCACACATATGTTTATTGCGGCACTATTCACTCTGGCTTTTCTATAAAAATCAGAACCTCTGCCATTCTGTGCTTCAAGATGTGGGTAAAAGTTATGTGGCTGGAGCTATACAACTGGCCCCTTCAACAAGCATCACTGCTATGGCTCCCCACCCTCTCCAATCCCCAAGAGCGCAGAGCTCTTATACGCTGTTATTGCTGGACCTCTAAGTTTGTGGTCCCTAAATTAATGTTTGAATGTCATGTGTAAAAACCTAACACCACTTTGTCCAAGATAAGATAAAATAACAATTATAAGTGTATTTGTCCATTTTGTGTTGCTATAAAGAAATACTGAGGCTGGGTAATTCAAAAGAAAAGAGGTTTATGTGGCTCACAATTCTGCAGTCTATATAAGCATGGCACTCACATCTGCTAGGATTCTTGGAGACCTCAGGAAGATTTCTGTCATGGCAGGAGGTGAAGGGTGAGCAGCATATCACAGGATGAGAGAGGAAGCAAGGGCTCGGGAAGCAAGAGGATTTGGGGAGGTATCAGGCTCCTTTTTAAACAACCAGATGTGAAGTGAACTCATTGCCTCATGAGAGCACCAAGCTATTCATAAGGGATCTGCCCCCATGACCCAAACACCTCCCAACAGGCCCCACCTCCAACACTGGAATCACATTTCAACATGAGATTTGGCAAGAACAAACATCCAAACTCTATCAATGAGGAAACTGGAAGTAGACAATTTAAAGTGGGTTTTATGTGTCCCACAAATCAATAAACAGAGTAAGAAAAGGGACAAGAAGGAGAACACATAAGAAGGTATTTGTGAATGGTCATAATTTCAGCCAAAGAATAGGCAAAAATAAAATTATGTCAATTTTCAATTATTTATTTCAGAGCCCCAATGAAACCCACTAGATGAAATAGGAACCTCTTAGTGTCATTAGCATGGGACATTTGTTTCTTTCATATCACTTTGAACACAGATTCATTGACTGGCAGATTTAATCAGACACTGAAAGACATTTAGCCCATTTGATGCACTTTTTCAGATAAGAATAATGTGCCTCAGAATGTTGAAAATCAGGCCGGGCGCGGTGGCTCACGCCTGTAATCCCAGCACTTTGGGAGGCCGAGGCGGGCGGATCACGAGGTCAGGAGATCAAGACCACAGTGAAATCCTGTCTCTACTAAAAATATTTTAAAAATTAGCTGGGCGTGGTGGCGGGCGCCTGTAGTCCCAGCTACTCGGAGAGGCTGAGGCAGGAGAATGGCGAGAACCTGGGAGGCGGAGCTTGCAGTGAGCCGAGATTGCGCCACTGCACTCCAGCCTGGGTGACAGAGCGAGACTCCGTCTCAAAAAAAAAAAAAAAAAAAAAAAAAAAAGAATGTTGAAAATCATCCAATTTGGGATGTGTCCTCCCCTCACTAGCCCTCTGCTGCTCCAATTCCATCTCAGAGGCTTAGAAAAAAAGTCAAGTAGGCATTAAACTTCTGATATTTACCCCCTAGGAAAATGAGGAATAAAGAAATAAAATGCACTTATTCAAGGTAGCAACAGAGAGCCGATAGCCAAGCTGGGCCAAGAGTCAGGTCTGGTTCCCAGGCCATACTGCCAGGCTTCTACCTGAAACACCGCAGAGTTTAAAGTCTGAGAAAACTGGCTGGGCACTGTGGCTCAGGCCAGGCAAAGTGGCTCACACCTGTAATCCCAGCACTTTGGGAGGCCAAGGCGGGCAAATCACTTGAGGTAAGCCTGGCCAACACGGTGAAACCCCGTCTCTACTAAAAATCTTAGCCAGGCATGATGATGCAAGCCTGCAGTCCCAGCTATTTGAGAGGCTGAGGTGGGAGGATCACTTCAACCCAGGAGGCAGAGGTTGCAGTGAGCCGAGATCATGTCACCGCACTCCAGCCTGGGCGACAGGTTAAGACTCTGTGTCAAAAGAAAAAAAAAAAAAAATGCTTATGCCTGACAGATCCCACCCCCAACACACACACAAAACGAACAGAATGGGAGGAAAGCAGAGATAAACCCTAATTAATGCATGAAACTCAGAATAAAATTAATCCAATGATAACACTGACAAGGATGTGAACAAACAAACACACTTGGACACTGTTTGAGGTCAGAGTTATTGTGGTGGGAAGGAAGACTAGTAAACATCTAACAAAAATTACATTTTTCATAGCCCTTGAACCTGCATTTCTCCTGGGAATTTATCTTTTAAGAAACAGGGGCAGAAAAAAGCAAAGACACATTAATAAGAATGGTCATTTCAACGTTCTTCATAAACAGTAAAATATTAGAAATAACCTAAACTGTCATTCATTGTGTTAAATAAAATTTATTCTGGTTAAATAAAATATGGTACATTTATATAACATAAAAATCATGTAGACATTTAAAAATATACTATAGTTCTCTAACTACCAATATTGTAACATGTCTATGGGGAAAAAACATCAAGTTGAGAACTGTATGTATTTAAAAAGAAAGTAGAGGTGGTGGATGTACTCAAGCTATGAAAAGAAATTACCTGCATGGAAGAACACAAGAGCTCAGGGGATAAAATATGGGTAGATTGGTGGTTTACTGTTTATTTAATATTAATTATTTAGTTTAAGGATAATCTATTCTTTTATATTATAAATGTAGCGAACAAAAACTAATTAAAATATTTTTTAATTCCTTTGCTTTCTACTCTCTTCTAAGGCAGGTATTTATTTAACAAAGTATTTATTGATTTATTCAGCTAATATGTACTGACCACCTATTTCTGTTTGTGATTATCTAACCTCGGAAGATATGGAAAGATACAGCAAATGCCAAAAAACGTTTAAGATTTGACTCCTTCTGGAATATAAGCAAAATTCATACTATGTGTAGGTTAGCTCTGGAGTAGACAAGCATCCAAGAACACCTCCAGATTGGTTGGCATAACCTGCCTAGAGAAATGTTTTGATACATACAGTTACAAACCCTCCTTCCCTAAGTAAGATAAAGCAGTTGAACCAAAATAAATAAGTATTCTTGCCACCCAAAAACTCTTCTGCTGGGATCTTAAAAGGAAAGAGAATAATGAGCAATCAGGCCCTGCTTGCCTCTACTCCACACAGGAGAGCTTTGGGGAAATGGACTGGACCAACCAGAAAGCAAACTGTTCCTGATAAGGGTGAAGGGAGGAAGGAGAGTGGGGTGATGGGAGGGCAGGAGCCTATACAGAGGCCAAGCCCCAACATTAGGATGCTGGGGGCCACTTTGGTTATTCAGGCGATTTTCATTCTTTCCAAGTGAATTACCTCATAAAACCGAGGGAAGTGATGGGCCCAAAACCAGGTGGTGACTGATGACACCTACCGTTGGCCACATCTACCCATTTCCCTGATCCTGGTCCTAATCTACTCTGGCATGGGGCACTGGGTGACTGACAGGTTTTTACATTTTTCCTTTTGTTCTTACTACCTCAATAAATAAATAGATATGTTTTTCCCATTTTAGAATCTGGGGTACTGCTTAGTGTGATGGAAGTAGATCAGCTACTTCTAACAAAATGAGTCTGTCTCCATTCAAACATTCCTGAAGCTAGTCAAGAACATGTTCAGCAACAGCACAGACTGTGGCAGCTCAAAGAAGGATCTTAAAACAAAACTACTACTCTTAAGTGGGTGAGAAGAGCCATAAATAACTTTATTACAGCAGATCTTTATAAATGCATGAGAGTGTAACAACCGAACAACGGAAATATTAGAGCAATGGAGAAATAGGAGAGAGAACTCCCAATGGAGCCAAGTGTGGAACCTTATAGTACAGGTGCCACATGAGCTGCTCAGGAAGAACCTATGGATATGCTGTAATGAGATGCAGCATTCTAAGCTCAAGGAACTTGAGTTTGGGGGCAGAACAAGAGTCACAGATGGGAAAATATGTAGTTTATTTTGGTTGAAAACCAAAATGTTTGAAGTAAAGTAATGGGGACAAAGTTGGAGACAAAGGTTTGGGTCCTCATTCTTCAGGTTTTTATGGAGTTTAATTATTATTTTATATAAAAAAGACAGGAGAATTAAATAAAAGGTGAGCCTCTGTAAGGTTCATCCAGCAGGAATACACAGAATAGATTACTGTTGGAAAAGATGGTGTCCTTTCACATAAAACTAACTGAATGCACTATTCTAGGAGAGCTTAAGAGAACAGCTATTAATGGCTAGAAACTGCCATCCTAACTTAGTGACATAATAATGTCACCAAGGAGACAAAAAAATTCTCATTTTATTTTTTCAGAAAATCTCATACAGGCATTAGATTACCTGAAATAAAAATGTACATGCCTATTAAAAGGTTAGCACTGAGTAGTGCCTTTTACCTGTGATATGAATAATACAATGTACTACAAGTCTTATGAGAAGGTTTGCTGGGAATATATTCAAAGACAAGTGACACCAGAAAAGTGAGCTAGCAAAAACAATTTCTACCTGCCTATATGCTGTACATGTAAACTGGGACATTTTCTTTCCTTCTAGTTTTAAACTACCACTTAATCTTAAACAAAAAATAAAGAAAACCAAAACAAGAGTAATTCACATATGTTCAAATAAGGGACTTAGCCAATTTTCTGATTTAAATTTCCCCCAGAATATTTCCATATAATGGTTTTAGAAGATGAAAAGTAAAATTAAACATTTAAAACAAGTGGAATAAAAACAGTGATGCCCAAAAATGTTTAACCAGATTTACATAATGTAATATCTATCATTAAATGCCTTCAAAAATATAGAAAGCATAGTTTTAAGACTCAGGATATGCAATGCAATACTTGCTTATGTAATGAGTTAAGAGAACTCATTCATTCATTCATTCAATAAATGTTTACTGAGTGACTACTCTGTGCAAGGCACTGTGCTAGGTACTGGAGACACAACACTGAAACAAAAGAAAAAAAAATAAGTAAAAATCCTGCCCACCTGATGTTTATCTGGTGGGGAGAGACAATCACAAAAAGGGAACGTGTAAAATAAGTATTTTGTTAGAGTGTGGTATGTGCTAAGGAGAAAAAGTTTCTCTCTCTCTCTTGCTAGATATTTTGCCACAAGCTGCCATCTTGCGACTAACCTAAGGGTCACTATTTTAGAATGAAGCCAGAGCTAAGGAGAGAGCTCCACAGAGATGGGGAAGGGTCATCTTCACTATCTGAAGCCTCACCTTTCCTCTGTACTTACTGTGTGAGACAGTTTGTATATTTGCTTAAACCATCTGAGTAAAGGCTATCTGTGATTTGCAGCCAAAAACTTTCTACCATGAGAAGTTTAAGAAAGAACTTTCCAATATGATTTAAAAACTGAGATTTTCTTATCCTTCATTTGTTGACTGCAGAGAGGGTTAAGATCACATGAACAATAGATCTGGAGCTTGGAAATAAAACTTGATCATTCCTACCAGCTTTTTGCAAATATACGCAAATACAACATGAACACAGCCAGAAAACAGATAATTTTCTATCTAGAAATTCTGAGACAATAATCTAGCTTCATATTTCATTTCAGAGTAGAAGAGACCAACAGCCCAGCACAGGAATTCAGAAGTCCCACCTCATGACTCTAAGGCCAGTGCTCTTTCTACCATCTGTTCTAGACGAACACAATATTAGTTGAAAGGGAGCTTATATATCATTAGGCCAAACCCTACATTTTGTAGACTAAAAAGTGTATTTCTCCTTACCCCATCCCCAGTCAAAGCCACCTGAGATGATGGGAAGTTAAATTCCTTGATAAAGGTCAGGGTTTATCAAAAGCACATTAGAATTTACCTCTCCTAATTCCCAATCCTAACTGTACTTCCACAGGTCACCTCCCTCCAGGCTCCAGTATTATGTGCTTATGCAACTAGCTATTAAAGTGCTTTTCTAATTTTTCAAAATCTTTCTGGCTAAACTTGTAGGGCATGTTATTGCTCTGTTTCTCTGTTATATGCCTGTTACCAAGGACACTCCAAGGAGTAATGATAATTTATTTTTTTAATCCATTTCATTTTAAATTACAAAACCAAAGTCATAACTTGGCAGCTCTATGAAAATAGGGCGAAAATGCTTACCTTTTCCCTAGTAAAAATTTAAAGATGCTATATAAATGGAAGCTTGACAATGGGATATATATCAGTAAAAATTATACTACATTATATAGATCATAGTCAAAAACTCCATTATCTGAGGCAGGAATAGCATAAAAAGCATCTGAATTTCTTCCAGGCTATTGAACTTCCCTACAGCATGCCTTTACAATCATTTTTCCCCCTCTAATCATCAGGTGGACTTTCACTTCCAGTTCAGAAAATTCCCAAGACACTGCTCCTGGCTCTGCTATGCACAGATAATGTGTCTTCATTTCTAGAGAACCAGATCTCTGCCCCAGGGAGCTTTGCCACGGGTCTCAAGCCAAAGAATTCCCTGCCACAGTCCCAGCACTAAGGAGACTAGATCAATTGCTTTCCAGGATGCTTTTTATTGAAGAATATGATTAGATGTATTGTTTTTCCTAACAAGCATTAATCCTTAAAATTTAGAGCTTTACTAATATATCTTATATATACAAGGTTAACCTACTGAGATGGACACAGCTAATTCCCAGTGCTTAAGATTATCATCAATTAATTTTCATGAATAAAATAATCAAGTCATTAATTTTCTAATAAAGCTGCAAAACTTTTTAAAAGTCAAGATAAATCACTACTTTTAAATATGTATTTCTTGTGTGACAAGTATATATGAGTTACATTAAACTATAATTGTGAATTTTTTTAAGGAAAAAGGGACTGAGACTAATGAACTAGTGAACCAAAATATTAAAGCTAGAAGAGAACTAGCAGTATTGGGTGCAAAATTTTGGTTGTATCAACTTCATATGACCTCAAGCCAAACATCAGCTCCCATTCTTAGTGAAGAAAATGTAAATTTAAGGAACTATCAAAATTTATCTCATCTACCTGAATCAAGCAAGGTAAATAGTTAACAGCAGAACATTTCTTATAAGCACAATAATGACGCTTTGGTCTCAGTAAAATCAAGCAGGAAAAATATTGTCACTGTGCAAACCTCTCCAATAAGAGCAACATTAGCAATAAGGTTGTTTGGCATTCCTATGAAAGATCCACACAACAACTTAGGAAATGTTTTATCTCTTCACTTGTAAATTCAGGCCCTCATTCAACTCAGACACTAACAGAAGGATTAATAAATTTTACAAACTAGGGTTCCAGGTACCAACTTTTGCAATGGTGCAAAAACTATGACACAGCTTAGTTTGTTATGTACTGGGCAAATTTAGTACCTTATTTTATATATTTTCTTACAAGATGCTATTTTTATCCTATGAAGTCATCATTTGACATTTTGCAACAAACTGCCATTCGTGTGTATGTGTATGCACGCACAGACGCACATAGATGTGTGGGTTTTACTTCCAGATTGTGTCTGACACACTCTGGTTCTTCAGAGAGAAAGACGTCTTTTTGTTTCAAAAGTCTTTCTAGCAGCTTCTGCTTTCTCCAATCTGTGCCACTTGTTCCTAACACCCTTCCTTTCTGCCTTTATTTTCCTAGGCTGCAGTACCAGATCACTTTCTGGTGCACATTCTCACTGCCTTCCTTCACACCAATCACTAATAAGTGAACATTTCCCACTTTAAGCTGGATTCTTTCAAACTCTTCAAAGTTTTCACATGAGTCTCACATGGCACTTTGTACTTGTGGGGATCGTTTGACAGGAACAAAGAAAGACGCCTAATGTTACTGCCAAAATGTCAAATGATGGCTACATAGGATCAAAATAGCATCTTGTAAGAAAATACATAAAATAAGGTAGTAAATTTGCCTAGTACATAACAAACTAAGCTGTGTTGTCGTTTTGAGTATAATAAATCCAAAGATACAATTAGCTATTAAAGTACTTTTCTCATTTTTCAAAATCTTTCTAACTAAACTTGCAGGGGCTGTTATTGCTCTGTTGCTTTGTTATATGCCTGTTGCCAAGGGCACTCCAAGGCATTATGATTATTTTTTTAAAAAAATACATAGGATTTGAATTCTAGGCTTTGTCTCTGCTAGCTTGTGATCTTGCTCAGCGGCTTCCTCATCTTCAGTGTAAGGATGGTACCTGTATTAAAGGCTGCATGAAGACATGCGAAACGAAACACCTACTGTAGTGCCCAACACAGAGCGGGCACCCCATGAAAATGAGTTTCTTCCTTTCCATAAGCAAGTGTCTGGAACTACTAAGAATATAAGAAGTACCCTCAAGTAACCACAGTTACTGGAATCTTCCCGGCTCCTTTTGTTCCACTGGGAAAGCTGATACCTGTATATATATATATGAGATGAAAATATCATTATTATCAGAAACTTCCTAAGGAAGTGCTACTGTAGGTAAGTGCTGCTTCATAAGCAACTGCTCTGTTACGGGCAACTAACATAACAGGAGGCAATTAAGCAACATGTTTACCACCCCAAATTTAACAACATTGTATATTACTTTTATTTTTAAATAATATACTTTATTTTTAGAGCAGTTTTATGTTTACAAAAAAAAGGAAGCAGAAAGTTCAGAGGGTTCCTATATAGTCCCTCCTCTCCCACTTCCCAGATTCCCCTAGTATTAACATAGGAGGCTACATTTTTTACAGCTGATGAGTTAATATTGATCACTTTTTTATTCACTGAGGTCCACAGTTCATGTTCACTGATTGTTTTCTATATTGTATGGGTTTGGACAAATGAATTATTTCCACCATTACAATAAGATATAAAATAGTTGCAATGTTCTGAAAGTTCCCTGTAACTTTTATTTTTCAAATAGGAAAACTTTTTTTTACCCTGATTATGAAAGTAAAATTTATTTGCCTGAAAAAAAGTTTAACCATTTCTAAAGGTGTGAAGCAAAAAAACACAAAAATCCATCAAAATTCTAGCTATAGAAAACCAGTTTGATACTTTTCCTCCCATTTCTTTTTCTATTCATATGCTACCATGTATGTACCTGTATGTGCATATGAGTGTGTACTCTCTTGTATTTTTCCTTCATTCACTTGCACTTTAAACAGACATAGTGTCAATGAAAAAGTAAAAGAAAATCCCTCAGAATATCTACTAATGCAATATTGGCTAAACCTCTCAATGGAGAACACTTGTAGCCCTTTGGTATAAGAGAAACTACGGTAAGCAGTCTGTAGCACCTTCTATTGTAAAGGTAAAACATACTGATTGTGGAATGGGAATGCATCAAAGTGGAAGTGAATAAAACAGGAAAAAGGATAAAGAGAAAGGTATCTTGGACTATTACTCAGAATTCCTACATCTCTTCCAGAACTACTATATTGTCCTATCTTGGACTGAGGCCACAAGCTTCCCTTGTGTATCCAATTCTCCAACCACCATTCTTACTCTAGCAAAGGAAGGGATGGGAAAGATCACAGTTAAAAGACAAAGAATTATTTTAACTCTTGTTCTCCCTGCTTACCTAAATCTTAATACATCAAAAGGGGATTTATAGTTAATTATAGAAGAATGTCCTGTTCTGGTTATTCTTTTGGATACATTTTTTGCAAATCACTATGGCTTTAAAGAAAACTAAAAGCCTTCTTATATAGTTCTTTTTAAGGATCATGAACTTTCCAAACTTTATGGATCAAATAACAAGTAAGACTTGAGCTCCACTCAGCCCTTGGTTCTGGAAAATCACTCTGCCAATCTCTCCAACAAGGAAAACTGTACCCACCGCTATCTTTTTCACTCCTTTAAAATTAAACAGGGCTTTGAAAGGAAGATAGGCAGTTGCCAGGCTAGAAAAGACAGGAGTAGAGAACATCTTAGCTTGAAAGTCCGACAGCTTCTGGTGACAGTGACAAGGTAATAGGGCAGTCCTCTTAGAAGGAAAATAGATGTAGCCTGTCACCTGAAGCAAGTAATTTCCAATCTCTTATCTCATCATCCCAAAGTTTAAATGATAGTCAGCTTAACTCACATCCTTCATTCTTTTTACATCCTTCTAGATGTCTACATAGTAGGCATGCAGTATATGTTGGCTGCATTGAAGTAAACATCCCAGCAAGCAAACTTGTGTGTCAGTACAGGATGGAGGCATGAGGCAACAACATAGTGCAAGAAACAATTTCAAAAACGAAAAAAAACTTCACTATGCACACAAGCACTTGGAACACATTCCACTTTGATTCTGAATGAAAAAAATGCATAAAACCCTACTATCTGTAATAAATGATATTTCATTAAAACCAATAGTTTATACTAGAGAAAGGGAAACTAGGCATAGCATCCTATGATACCATTTGGAAGAACTGTGAAAAATAACCAGAAAATACAATTATTTGTTTCTTACATGTAATATGTTGTTTTCGCAAGACTCCTGAGGCACAAATTTGCCATTTGTTTTTAAATCTTGAGAGACACATTGTAGCAAGTAGAGATCATTAAAGCACTGTATGCTAAGGAAAAGAACAGATGGGGTGGGAGGAAGTGAGCAAATGTGCTTCCCTGCATACAACCTTTGTCACTAGAAAGCTATCTTGCTGTGGATTCTACCACACTGGAACAGCAAAACTGTTCATTATGGCTAATGACTCACTTCAATAGAGGCAAGGGGCATAAGCAGAGTACAAAAAGACACACAGCTAGAACCCTGGAGGCCAAGCTATAGTCTCAATTCTACACTATTAACTATGAATCCCTAGGCAGGTCAATCAACCACTAAGACTTGATTCATTTCCTCACCTCTTAAATGAATGCTTGGAACCAGATCTCTGCATTTCTTTCACCCAAATCTTCTACAAAACTTTCTTGCTCGACTATCAGGGGAACCAGCCCCCAATATTTCAATGTAGGTTCTTTCTTATTTTCCCTAAGTGTCAGCCAGTCTGAGAAATAAAGGGAAAGAATACAAAGAGAGAAATTTTACAGCGGGGCCTCCAGGGGTGCCATCACATATTGGAAGGACCATGATGGTGACCCTCAGCTGCAAAACCAGCAAGTTTTTATTAGGGATTTCAAAAGGGGAGGGGGTGTACGAATAGTGAGTAGGTTACAGGGATCACATGCTTCAAAGGGCAATAAAAGATCCCAAGGCAAAGGGCAGAGCAAGATCACAAGGCAAGGACAAAATTAGAATTACTGATGAGGGTCCATGTCCCACTGGGCATGCATTGTCTTGATAAACATCTTAACAGGAAACAGAGTTCAACAGCAGACAACCAATCTGACTAGAATCTAACAGGCTGGAATTTCCCAATCCTAGTAAGCCTGAGGGCACTGCAGGAGACCAGGGCGTATTTCATCACTTATCTCAACTGCATAAGACAGACACTCCCAGAGCAGTCGTCTATAGACCTACCCCTGGGAATGCATTCCGTTCTCAGGGTATTAATTATTAATATTCCTTGCTGGAAAAATAATTCAGCAATATTTCTCCTACTCACATGTCTGTTTATAGGCTCCCTGCAAGAAGAAAAATATGGCTCTATTCTGTCCGACCCCACAGGCAGTCAGACCTTATGGTTATCTTTCCTCGTTCCCTGAAAATCGCTGTTACTCTGTTATTTTTCAGGGTGCACTGATTTCATATTGTTCAAACACTCATGTTTTACAATTTGTACAGTTAATGCAATCATCACAGGGTCCTGAGGTGACATACATCCTCAGCTTATGAAGATGACAGGATTAAGAGATTAAAGTAAAGACGGGCATAGGAAATTATAAAAGTATTAATTTTGGGAACTAATAAATGTTCATGAAATCTTCACAATTTATGTTCTTCTGCCGCAGCTTCAGCCGGTTCCTCTGTTTGGGGTCCCTGACTTCCCGCAACACTCGACCACTGTCATACCCATTGCAGCAGAGGGAACTTTGGTCAGTGTGTGTTTTGTAATTTGTATTATGGAAACAACAGGCACCCTACATATGTTTTTCCAAACAACACATCCTTTCCCCTCCTCACCACAATCCTGATCTGCAACCCACCCCAGCCTTGAAAATCACTACTCTAGATGTTTAATATGTCTTCTAACACTAATGTTGTAAGAATCTCTAAGGTTCATCCTACAAAACCCAGGCACACCCTCACACCAGAGATGGTGCCCATACACCCCTCTGAATCTGTCTGCCCACCTTCCCCTGACCAGGTCAAGTTGGAGTCAAGAAGGCAGAATCCAGCAGTAAAAAAACAAAGAAGAAGAGGCTCTGCCGGGCTTCTAAGTCCATCTCTGATACTCTGGCCAGGCTTCTCTAAGCCCAACATGTCTTTCTCCCCACAGAGATAATACATCCAGACTTTGATTATAAAAGCAGAGGGCAGTGACAGTTTGGCCCAACTCTTTCTGTGTAATCTGGAATGACTCTGAAATCATGTTCTAATACACTAAGCTTATCATTCTGCTGTCTAGAATTTTATTTCACTTAGAAGTATTATTTAATTAGCCAGGCATGGTGGTGGGCACCTGTAGTCCCAGCTACTCGGGAGGCTGAGGCAGGAGAACTGCTTGAACCCGGGAGGTGGAGGTTGCAGTGAGCCGAGATTGTACCACTGCACACCAGCCTGGGTGATAGAGCAAGACTTCATCTCAAAAAAAAAAAAAAAAAAAAAAAAAGAAAGAAAGAAAAAAAGATTATTTAAAATATTTTGCAGAAGTGTAGCAAGCCTAATAACAAACTCTCCATAGCAAAGATCTTTCTCTCACACAACCTTTGCATGTGATCGCAATGCCCAGGAATAATCATTGCCATACTGTCCAAAGGCCTGAGGGAAAATGGCCAGCTATCCCATTAAACTCTAAAACTAACTCCTACTCTGGAGCAAGTGCCAGGTGTCCCAGAAACCCTTTATTTGCATGCTTTTATGATTTCGTATTTTCCTGAGAAGGAGACCAGCTGCTTAACTTGTATTTCAACAGAATCTGTGATGCAAATGAGGTGAACATTCTACTTGCTGTTCAGCAGGTACAGAAACAATATACAGTACATGCTGCATAATGACATTTCGGTCAATGATGTACTGTACATATGACAATGGTCACGTAAGATTATGATAGAGCTTAAAAATGTCTAGCACCTACTAATGTCATGGTCATGATAACACTGTAGGACAGTGCATTACTCCTGTGTTTGTGTGATGCTGGTGCAAACCAACCTACTGTACTGGCAGTTGTATAAAAGGGTTGCATAGACAATTACATACAGAACAATAATACTTGATAATGATAATAAATGACTATGTTACTGGTTTATGCATACCATTTTTATCATTATGTTAGTGTATGCCTTTACTCCTTTTACTTATTAAAAAAAAAATTCACTGTAAAACAGCCTTAAGCAGGTTCTTCGGGAGGTATTCCAGAAGAAGGCCTTGTTATAATAGGAGATGACAGCTCCAAGCGTGTTATTGCTCCTGAAGTCCTTCCAGTGGGACAAGACATCAAGGTGGAAGATAGAGATATTGATAATCCTGATCCCATGTATCCAAGGCTAATGTGTGTGTTTGTGTATTGGTCTTTAAGAAAAACATTTAAAAAGTAAAAAAGAAATAAAAAAGTTGAAATATTAAAAATAGCTTATAGAATAAGGATATAAAGAAAAAATATATTTTTTGTACATCTAGGTAATGTGTCTGCATCTTAAACTTAAGAGTTATTATAAAAGAGTCTAAAAGTGTTTCTAATTACAAAGAATTAGAAAGTTAAAAAATTAATGGTAAGCTAAGGTTATTATTGAAGAAAAAGTTTTTAAAATAAATTTAGTGTAGCCTAAGTATACAGTATTTATAAAGTCTACAGTAGTGTAGTAGGCCTTCATATTCACTCACTACTCACTCATTGACTCACCAATGAAACTTCTAGTCCTGCAAGCTCCATTCACGGTAAGTGCTCTATACAGGTGTACCATTTTTATCTCTTATATTGTATTTTCACTGTACCTTTTCTACATTTAGATATACAAATACTTACCACTGTATTACAATTGCCTACAGTATTCAATAGGGAAAAATGCTGTAGAGGTTTGTAACCGAGGAGCAATGGGCTATACCATATGGCCTAGGTATGTACAAGGCTGCACCATCTATATTTGTATATTAGCACTCTATGATGTTTGCACAAAGATGGACTTACCTAATGGTACATTTATCAGAAGGCACTCTGTCATTAAGTGATGCAGGACTTAATATATACCCACAAACTGTAAAGTACTAGTACTATATGTGACTTGGTAGGAAGTGAGAGAGGAGCAGGAGGAGGAGGTAAGGGAGGCAAGAAGTAACAGAAGTAATTACAGAATGATAGGATCGTGTCATATTTACCTAGCACTTCATTGTCAACAACGCACTTTGATTTTCATTATCATTGTCTTGCACAGAGACTTATATATATTAAGTGCATTTGTATTCATAGCCTGGCATCCACTGCTACTACAAAAGGCAAACTCAACCATCTCTCCTTCCCCTTCCTTCCAGCAATTATCTGTTCTCTCTGGCTAGTCTTCCTCTCTTTCTGCTAGGACATTACCTTTAAACATATGCTAGAGCACCATGTTATAAAATTCTCCCTTGACTTCAAGTTCTCCACTCCCCACCTGCCACCCTTACCAACCCTTAACAATCATTTCTCAGTTACTCTTTCTAAAGATCCCAATCCTTACAAATTCCTCTATCATCTTCCACTTTGTCCATAACCTACTTTAATCTGGCATCCATGTCTTTCATCTTTTCCAGTCAATTTCTGTCTCGCAAAAACCTCTGACAGATTATTTTCTCCTTCTTCAATGCCTTTATCTTCTTGTTTACTTTGTCCTCCTTCGCTCCTTGTCAGTCACCGTCACTCCTGCTGCCTCATCCTCCTAACATCTAAACCCTGGGCTGTGACTTGAGCCCTCTTTTCTGTCTACATTCACTGAATGGATAATCTCATCTATTTCTGTGGTTTTAAAGACGATCTGTTCACTGATAAATCTCCAGTTTTTCCCTCTAGCCCGCGTGTATCCTTGAGCACCAGCCTTACACATCGGCTGCCAAATAGACATCACGAATTGCATGGCTGATAGCCATTTGAAAGAATCCTTGATTTCCCCCAGATCTGCCCCAAACCTCTTATTCCCACAAAATAATACATTCCAGTAAATGCTAAACAAATAAAACCCAGAATTTGGCCTTGATTCCTATTTCCTCTTACCCCCTGGATCAATCCAGCAGAAAGTCCCATTAGCAGTACCATCAAAAAATGTCCAGTCTCCATTTACTTTTCCCCATCTCCAGGTTATAAACCTAGTTTAAACTACCAACACCTTTCTTCCCAGTCTACTAAAAACCCAAATGCAAAGTACTCTTTTAAAACTTATACTGCAAACAAACAAAACCTCCAATTTCTTCCCAATTACTCCAGTGGCTTCCCATTACAGTCATAATAAAATCTCATCTTTCACACACAAGGCCCTACTTTATCTGATCACTCCCCTCTCAGTCTCCACACATCAGCTTCCAGCCTTACTTGCTTTTCACTTGTCTTCAGGAAGTCAATCTATAGGTCTGACATATTCCCATTGTTTTAACAAAACAAATGTATTTGATAATCATGGCTTTGTTCTCTAATAATACCTACTACCACTGCTGATTAATATATCTTTCAAAGTAATTTGTAGGAAAATGTAGTAATTGTACATATGCTAAATGAGAGATACAAAGTAGAGACATAATTTCCTCTAATTGCTTCCCTCTTATTTTCAGATAGTTTACTTATAAATTTCCTTATGATAAAGTTTCAGAAAGCCACTGATATTTTGAGCCTAAGACCATATGATGAAAAACATCAAGAGCTAATAATTTATTTAATCACCACCAAGGGGTCTTTTAGTCACTGCCAGAACAGACTTTTAATAAGGCAATTGGGTAAATTGGTCTAAATGGTTTTAAATTGTTGTTAGAATTATTAGAGCTACTATGCGATATCCAAAGTTTACATTCTTACAGGAATGTGAAAGGAAATGCAAGTCAATTTATAAAAGGTATGAGAGGTTTGTTCATCTTCACCCTAAAAACAAATTTGACCAAAATGATTGGGTCTATTTTTAAGTCCTTTCTTAAAAATCTTGCCAGCTTTGAAAGTAGAAAGGGAGATACCAGCTACATAAAAGGCTATTTAAGATTATACATTTTTGAAGCCATAGTAATGATTGATACACTAAAATAAACCTTGCAGTACTAGTCAGACTATCTGGTGCTTTATCCAACAATAAATCAAGGACACCAACCACATGCTGCCTTATCTAGACTACTCTTCATTCACACCAATCAAACACACGAACAGAAAACCAACTCCAACGCATTGTCTAACTGAGCCATTTGTTCTCATTTTCATTTTTGAACTAGACACAAGAGTCTTGAAGACAGAAAATATGCCTTATAACTTTTCTTGTGCCCCCAGATGAGTGGTTGCAAACAGGAAAACATACCAAAGTCCCTAGAAAACTTTAAAAATGGGGTTGTTGTACCTAAGCCTCAAAGATTCTGATTCAGTATATCTGGGGTGTGCATTTATAAATGCTCCCCAAGGGATTCTGACATGCAGATACATTGTAGAATTACCATCATAGAGCCTTTACATGGTGTTCATATTATAGCCATTGTGTGACTAATGGTTTCACAAATTTTAGAAATGAAGTGGCTTTCAATTATCAATCGGCTAATAGTTGGAAGCATCCCCATCTTTACAGAACATGAATGAGATTTAAAACAAAATGAGCTCATGAGACAGGAAGTGGAAATGCTGAAGCTATGCCCAGACCTGGTGATTCTGAATAACCCAATTTCATTCCTCTGCTACTTCTTTAAAGAAAAGACAATGGCAAACAGAGTCAACAGCTAAGTGCTGACATGATGGGTGAAAAGGTGATGGCTGGATGTGGGAAATGGCTACTAGCATGAGAAGAGATCATGCAGACACCAATGACAGTCCCAGAAACATTCGCCAAAGCACTAGCCATGTGACTTTCTCATCTCCACTGACCTACTCAAGGCATTGTAACCCACTACACTGAGTGACTTCCTCTATAAGAACTTCTTCAAAGCCTTTTACATAAGCTCCTTTTCATGACCTATGTTCTTAAGCTAAAGTATTTTTATTAAACCTGACCTCCGGCCCACACACATGCTTAAGATAATGTAGAGGAAAAGTGTTTCCTGCATTGTATAGCACTTTCAACCATAAGACTTATCAATGATACTTCAATATTTAACAATATGTTCATTTTTTCCATGCTGATTGACTCTTTTAAAAATTCAAACTTAGGTAAGGGATTTTCAGGTATTTTCCTTTTAAACATACCTATCTTCTTTCAACAAGTAAGTATTTTACTATAAACTGTAAGTAAAGTGGCTTAAAAAAAACTAAATGGCAATGTCTAATGTAAATTCCATGCTGAAAATGACAAGCTGCTTTAGGAAGCCTAAGTCAATCAGCTATGGGTCCAATAATAGTGTTCTCATTGGGCTCTCTTATGTGTAACTTTCCCTTGGGCCTCTCCATCACTGGGGAGGGCTACAAGCATCAGGGAAGGTGGGGAGATTACTCCTTCTACTCCTACAGAAGATTACTCCTACAAGCGTTTCTGAACACTTACTGGTGCCAAGAATTATTCTAGGTGCTGGGGTTATACCAGTAAATTTGTAACAATAAACAAATACACATACAAATACACACACATAACAATGCCAGCCTTTTTTAAGTATTACAAATAAAAATAGCCAGTGAAGAGGCCATAGAGTGAGTGGAACTAGGGTAGGATGTATGGAGGGGCAGAGAGGGAGTTTAAATCAGAAAAAAATGATCAGATGTATTCTCTGAAGACATCTTTGAGGAGGTAATCTCTTGAGCGGAGACCTGATTGGATAAGGGAGAGGGACATGCTAATAATATTAGATGGCAGAGAGTTACTAGATGAGGCACAGTAAGTCCAAAGGTTCTAAGGAGGAACCACAAGTGCTGTGAGATTAAAGAAAAACAAGGAGACCAGTGTGGTTAAGAATATTGATGGGACATGAGGTTGAGGACAAGCCAGGATCTACAACGTACGGGTAAAGAATTTGGCTATTAGTCTATTATGACTAATGCTAGTGAAGGATTGATAGTGGTAGAATGACAATCTGCTAACTGCTATGTAGAAGACAGATAATGGGGAAAAGGGTGGGAAAAAAAAAGTCAAGTGTCAATATAACAATAGAGCCCAAGCGAGAGAGAATGGCAGCCAAGGAAGTGGCGAGAAGCTGTCAGATTCCAGATCTATTCTGCAGGTGGAGCCACTAAATGTACTGATGGACTAGATATAGGGGCTGAAAGAGCCAAGTCAGTCCCAAAAATCTAATCTAAAAATTGTACTTAATACAGTTTGGCTCTGTGTCTCCACCCAAATCTCACCTCAAACTGTAATCTCCATGTGTCAAGGGGAAGGTCCTGGTGGGAGATGATTGGATCATGGGGGAGTTTCCCCCATCCTGCTCTCATAATGGTGAGTTCTCACAAGATCTGATAGGTTAAAACCCATCGTTCTCTCTCTCTTCTCCCACCACATAAGATGTGTCGTGCTTCCCTTTCACCTTCTGCAATGATTATATGTTTCCTGAGGCCTCCCCACCCTTGCTGAACTGTGAGTCAATTAAACCTCTTTTGTTTATAAATTACCAAGTCTCAGGTAGTTATTTTCATTTTTGAAAATAACTAATGAAAATGAACTAATACAGAAAATGAACTAATACAGAAAAGTGGCACTGAGAGTGGGGTACTGCTACAAAGATACCTGAAAATGTGGAAGTGACTTTGGAACTGGGTAATGGACAGAGGCTGAAACAGTTGGGAAGGCTCAGAAGACAGAAAGTTGCGTGAAAGTTAGGAATTTCCTAAAGACTTGTTGAATGGTTTTGACCAAAATGCTGATAGTGATATGGACAATGAAGTCCAGGTTCAAGTGGTCTCAGATGGAGATGAGGAACTTATTCGGAATTGGAGTAAAGGTCACTCTTGCTATGCTTTAGCAAGGAGATTAGTGTCATTTTGCTCCTGCCCTAGAGATCTGTGGAAATTTAAACTTGAGAGAGATGAATTAGGGTATCTGTCAAAATAAATTTCTAAGCAGCAAAGCATTAAAGCGGTGGCCTGAGTGCTCTTAACAGTGTATTCATATGCATTCACAAAGAGATGGTCTGACATTGGAACTTATGTTTAAAAGGGAGGCAGAGCATAAAAGTTTGGAAAATTTCCAGCCTGACCATGTGGTAGAAAAGAAAAACCCATTTTCTGGGGAGATATTCAAGCCAGCTGCAGAGATTAGCATAAGAAAAAAGAAGCCGAATGGTAATAGCCACAACAATGGGGAAAACGTGTCCAGGGCATTTCAGAGATCTTTGCAGCAGCCCCTCCCATCACAAGCACAGAAGCCTAGGAGGGAAAAATGGCTTCATGGGCCAGGGCCAGGGCCCTGATGTTCTGTGCAGCCTTGGGACGTGGTGCCTTGCATCCTGGCCATTCCAGCTCCAGCCATGGCTAAAAGGCACCAAGTTACAACTTGGGCCTTTGCTTCAGAGGCTGCAAGACCCAGGCCTTGGAGGCTTCCATGTGGTGTTGGGCTTGTGGGTGTGCAGAAGACAAGAGTTGAGGATTGGAAACCTCCACCTAGATTTCAGAGGATGTATGGAAATGCCTGAATGTCCAGGCAGAAGTCTGCTGCAGGGGAGGAGTCCTTATAGAAAACCTCTACTAGGGCAATGCAGAAGGAAAATGTGAGGTTGGAGCCCCCACACAGAGTCACCACTAGGGCACCGCCTAGTGGAGCTGTGAGAAGAAGGCCACTGTTCTCTAGACCCCAGAATTGTAGATCCACCAACAGCTTGCACCATATGCCTGGAAAAGCCACAGACATTCAACACCAGCCCGTGAAGGCAGGAATGGGGGCTCTACCTGGCAAAGCCACAGAGGCAGAGCTGCCCAAGGCCTTAGGAGCCCACACTTTGCATGAGAGTGCCCTGGATGTGAGATATGGAGTCAAAGGTGATTGTTTTGGAGCTTTAAGATTTAATGACTAGCTGGGCACAGTGTCTCATGCCTGTAATCCCAGCACTTTGGGAGGCCAAGGCAGGTGTATCATCTGAGGTCAGGAGTTCGAGACCAGCCTGACCAACATGGTGAAACCCTGTCTCTACTAAAAATACAAAAATTAGCCGGTTGTGGTGGCATGCACCTGTAGTCCCAGCTACTTGGGAGGCTGAGCCAGGAGAATTGCTTGAACCTGGGAGGTGGAGGTTGCAGTGAGCCAAAATCACGCCACTGCACTCCAGTTTAGGTGACAGTGAGGTTCCATCTCAAAAAAATAGGATTTAATGACCGCCCTGCTGGATTTCAGACTTTCATGGGGTCTGTAGCCCCTAGGTTTTAGCCAATTTCTCCCTTTTGGAATGGGAACAGTTACCCAATGCCTGTACCCCCACTGTATCTTGGAAGTAACTAAGTCATTTTTGATTTTACAGGCTCATAGTCAGAAGGGACTTGCTTGTGTCAGATGGGACTTTGGACTTGGACTTTTGAGTTAGTACCGGAATGAGTTAAGACTTTGGAGGACTGCTGGGAAGGCATGATGGGTTCTGAAATGTGAGAAAGACATGAGATTTGGGAGGGGCCAGGGGCAGAACGATATGGTTTGGCTGTGTCCCCACCCAAATCCCATCTCAAATTGTAATACCTACATTGTCACTAGAGGTGACTAGATCATGGGGGTAGTTTCCCTCATGCTGTGCTCATGATAGGGAATGAATTCTCACAAGAGCTGATGGTTTAAAAGTGTGGCGCTTCCCGCTTCACTCTCTGTTTCTCCTGCTGCCATGTAAGATGTGCCTTGCTTCCCCTTCTGCCATAATTGTAAGTTTCCTGAGGCCTCCCCCAGCCATGCAGATCTGTGAGTCAATCAAACTTCCTTTGTTTATAAATTGCCCAATCTCCAGTAGTTCTTCACAGCAGTATGAAACCAGACTAATATAGTACTTCATAATGAAACTTTTGTGAAAAACCTTTAGTTGTATTTGAAACTCACTCTGCCACATACAGGATACATTCATATATAACATGTCAACAGAGACCTCAAACATCTGAATTGTAAAAGAGTATAATTTCTTTACTTTTCCTTAATATGTATGATTCATGGTTACTGTTCTGTCAATGAGTAATTCAACAAGCAGATGAGTATCTCCACAGGAAACTCAGTCAGACATAGCTGTCATTAGCAAGATCTTAGCAGTACAGCTACAGAGACAGAGGTATGAGAGATCTGGAGAATTCAGTAATATTAGATTTCAAAAGTCTTAAGAGTTGTGACCTAACCAATAAGGAAAAAAAATATTAAACAAATAGAGAATTCAATGAGAAGTTTAAGAGATTAGCTGAAGGAAGTTAGGTGCCTCCAGATTCAGAAGAATGCAGATTCAAATGAAATAAAATAATTACTTCAAGGTAGAGACTTAGAATCCTCCAATTGTGATACTGACTATACAAAATAGTGTCGAGCATCTGTCAGTGGCTGGGAGAGAATACTGCTGGGTCCACATGGCAGACCTCCAACAGGTCTCAGATCACTGGCTGGTAAGTTACCTAAACCACGTTATATAACAACACCACTTCCAGAGATGAGAACTATAAATCACTCTGGGTGACAAGGACTCTGGAAATATTTAGTTTTAAATACAGACATAATGATTTTAACGCAAACCCACAGTATTTAAACCTTTGAGGTTAAGTTTAGGAATCAATGTGTAATCATTTGGACAGGTTTCAATATTTAGGTGATAAAGTATTATGTTTAAGACAGTTTGATATAGTAATAGACTATGCATTTAATATCAATTTCTTTTATTTTAAAATGTGATTTTTAAATTGAAAGGTATAAAAGAATTTTACTAGGTTCCCACCAATACTAGAATGCTTCAGAGAAACTACATTTACAAATTTTGTTTTATTGGGTTTACAAGAAGAGCTTTTAAGCTATTACATGGAGAAGTTCTGGTTGTTAGATCAAGGCATTTGAAGGCTTTAAAAGAACCAAATACATTAAATTTATAAACGCATTTTAAAAGTGTTTCTGGGAATTGAATTAACTAGGTCAAAAATTGGAACTGATTAAGGATGCTTAATTGGTACTCCTCTAGATTATTCTGAAATGTAACCAAGAAGAAAAATGTCCTTCCAGTTAATCCCAATGGTCCATTTACCCACTGGCAGAAGACAGGTTGGCGTTTCTGCAGGACCCATACTTTTAAACCCTCCGTGTTCTATCTTTCACTACCTCTTATTCTCACAGGAATGGTGTGTTTTTCTTGACCTTCATCTATATACACAGTGTCTACTTGTTCTCAGTGCTAGGTAAATGGAAATTAAGTATTCAAATGAGTTGAAAATGTATGTCCATGCAAAAACGTGCACGTGAATGTGTATAGCTGCTTTATTCATAATTGGCAAAACTTGGGAGCAACCAAGATGTCCTTCCACATGTAAATAAATAAATAAACTGTGGTACATCCATACAATAGAATATTATTCCATGACAAAAAGAAATGAGATATCAATTCACAAAAAGATATACAGGAACTTTAAATGCAAATTGCTGAGTTAAAGAAGCCAATAGGAAAAGGCTATACAGTCTATCGTTCTACTGCATGACATTCTAGAAAAGACAAAACTATTGAGACAGAAACATCAGTGGTTGACAGGGATTGGGATGGGGGATGGGTATAAGCAGGGTATAAGTAGATGGAAGACAGGGACAGGCAGCGGGGGTGGCGAGGGGGGTTGGGCAGCAATGAAAGTATTCTGCATGATACTGTAATGGTAGATACATATATCATGCATTTGTCAAAACCCAAAGAACTATACAACAGAGTGAACCCTAATGTAAGCTCTGCACTTTAGATAATATTAATGTATAAATTTTGTTCATCAATTGTAATGAATGTACCACAATAATATAAGATGTTAATAATAAAGGGAACTGTGTGCCAGAGAAAAGAAGTATATGGGATCTCTGGACTTCCCACTCAATTTCTCTGTAAACCTAAAACAATTCTAAAAAATAAAGTCAATTAAAACACACACACAACTGACTATGCAAGTGTAATGAAAAAACATAATTTAAAAATTTTTTAATTAAAAATTAAGCCTTTTTATAAAAACAAAAAATCCCCCAACCTTACCTTCCTACTAGAACTAGTATCTCCACAGAGATGGCCAACAGTGCCAAGGATACTGAGTTCTTTAAAAATAAACTGAAGAGGCCGAATGCAGTGGCTCACGCCTGTAATCCCAGCACTTTGGGAGCCCAAGGTGGGCAGATCATGAGGTCAGGAGATCAATACCAGCCTGGACAATGTGGTGAAACCCTGTCTCTAGTAAAAATACAAAAATTAGCTGGGAGTGGGGGTGGGCGCCAGTAGTCCCAGCTACTCACAAGGCTGAGGCAGGAGAATTGCTTGAACCTGAGAGGCGGAGGTTGCAGTGAGCCGAGATCACACCACTGCACTCCAGCCTGGGTAACAGGAGTGAGACTCCATCTCAAAAAAATAAATAAATATAAATAAATAAATACTGAAGAAACTAATGCTTCATTCAATAATTCAGTCTAATGAGTGGACTAATGGTTGCAAAGTTTTTTGATTGTGAAATTATAACATTTAAGAGCTTTCTCCTAGTTTACTGACAGTTGAACTCACAGACATTCTACATACAATTCACTCCAACAGCTGGAATTAATTGGCATTCTTACTCAATTTCTCTGGAAGAAATTCTTCTAAGATAGCTATAACTGCAAAACCAATTTATTGAAATTTCTATCCAGATGACTAATCATATCTTTAAAACTAAAACTGCTAGAAATTTTGACTAACAGAGACAGAACTACCACACTACTCTGTGTGGTCATTTTTACTTAATCTATTCTCAAAGAATCTTTTCGAAAACATGAGTAATAAAAGTTTTAAATAATAAGTAGATCTACGATACAGAAATTGTACGTAAGAATTAGTCATCTTATCTAGAAAATCCCATTGTCTCAGCCCAAAATCTCCTTAAGCTGATTAGCAACTTCAGCAAAGTCTCAGGATACAAAATCAATGTACAAAAATCACAAGCATTCTTGTACACCAATCACAGACAAACAGAGAGCCAAATCATGAGTGAACTCCCATTCACAATTGCTTCAAAGAGAATAAAATACCTAGGAATCCAACTTACAAGGGACGTGAAGGACCTCTTCAAGGAGAACTACAAACCACTGCTCAATGAAATAAAAGAGGATACAAACAAATGGAAGAACATTCCATGCTCATGGGTTGGAAGAATCAATATCGTGAAAATGGCCATACTGCCCAAAGTAATTTATAGATTCAATGCCATCCCCATCAAGCTACCAATGACTTTCTTCACAGAATTGGAAAAAACTACTTTCAAGTTCATATGGAACCAAAAAAGAGCCCGCATCACCAAGTCAATCCTAAGCCAAAAGAACAAAGCTGGAGGCATCATGCTACCTGACTTCAAACTATACTACAAGGCTACAGTAACCAAAACAGCATGGTACTGGTACCACAACAGAGATATAGATCAATGGAACAGAACAGAGCCCTCAGAAATGATGCCGCATATCTACAACTATCTGATCTTTGACAAACCTGACAAAAACAAGAAATGGGGAAAGGATTCCCTATTTAATAAATGGTGCTGGGAAAACTGGCTAGCCATATGTAGAAAGGTGAAACTGGATCCCTTCCTTACACCTTATACAAAAATTAATTCAAGATGGATTAAAGACTTAAATGTTAGACCTAAAACCATTAAAATCCTACAAGAAAACCTAGGCAATACCATTCAGGACATAGGCGTGGGCAAGGACTTCATGTCTAAAACACCAAAAGCAATGGCAACAAAAGCCAAAATTGACAAATGGGATCTCATTAAACTAAAGAGCTTCTGCACAGCAAAAGAAACTACCATCAGAGTGAACAGGCAACCTACAGAACGGGAGACAATTTTTGCAACCTACTCATCTGACAAAGGGCTAACATCCAGAATCTACAATGAACTCAAACATATTTACAAGAAAAAAACAAACAACCCCATCAAAAAGTGGGCAAAGGACATGAACAGACACTTCTCAAAAGAAGACATTTATGCAGCCAAAAAACACATGAAGAAATGCTCATCATCACTGGCCATCAGAGAAATGCAAATCAAAACCACAGCGAGATACCATCTCACACCAGTTAGAATGGCCATCATTAAAAAAGCAGGAAATAACAGGTGCTGGAGAGGATGTGGAGAAATAGGAACACTTCTACACTGCTGGTGGGACTGTAAACTAGTTCAACCATTGTGGAAGTCAGTGTGGCGATTCCTCAGGGATCTAGAACTAGAAATACCATTTGACCCAGCCATCTCATTACTGGGTATATACCCAAAGGTCTATAAATCATGCTGCTATAAAGACACATGCACACATATGTTTATTGCGGCACTATTCACAATAGCAAATAGTTGGAACCAACCCAAATGTCCAACAACGATAGACTGGATTAAGAAAATGTGGCACATATACACCATGGAATACTATGCAGCCATAAAAAATGATGAGTTCGTGTCCTTTGTAGGGACATGGATGAAACTGGAAAACATCATTCTCTGTAAACTATCGCAAGGACAAAGAACCAAACAGCGCATGTTCTCACTCATAGGTGGGAATTGAACAATGAGAACTCATGGACACAGGAAGGGGAACATCACATTCTGGGGACTGTTGTGGGGTGGGGGGAGGGGGGAGGGACAGCATTAGGAGATATACCTAATGCTAAATGACGAGTTAATGGGTGCAGGAAATCAACACGGCACATGGATACATATGTAACAAACCTGCACATTGTGCACATGTACCCTAAAACCTAAAGTATAATAAATTAAAAAAAAAAAAAAAAAGAATTAGTCATCTTAGCAAAACAGCTTAATAAAAATAATTCACATTTATTTTCCAAATCCCTAAAATTCAGCTTCACACTACCCTGAAATTATGTTAGTAAGAACTATATTTGGTATAATTTGCATAACAAGTCATATTTTTTAAGGTTATACAAAGAAATTATCTAATAATAATCCCTGCCATGATAACAGTTTGTATACACAATTTCATTACTTACACCACAGCAAGGCAGGCAAGGGTAATGACCACTCTAAGTAAGATATAAATGTTTTCTAGCTCTGAAGTCCTCTAAATATTTAAGTTTACTTTTTAGAAACAAACTATGGTATTACTGACTTTCATGGGCATTTTATTTAAAGAAACGATTTGCAAATGAGTATAACTCTCCTTTATACATAACTTTTCTTGGAGGGTCCTACGGGGCCCTTTACAAACCTCACTTGCTAGACTGGAGGCATCCTCCATTAAATCAGCAAGCTCCAACGAAGTCAGATGCTCACTTACATGTAAACACCATCATAGCCCCATAGATGGCTGCCCTGCAGTAGGTGACTCAGAGTACAGGAGTACAGTCTCCATCTCTCAGCTTCATTGTGAAACTCAAGTCACTTTAGCTATGCACATAAGCTTTAGTTATATACATCATCCTATTCTTTATGAATAGGTCTCAAGTGATTCAGATGTTAATTTGTCCATGAATCCTGAACTGAAGCCAAAATTTCAACAGCATAGGCTATACAACCAAAGGTAACCTTTCATGATCCTGAGGAGAATTTAATTGCTTGTCTGAGCCAAAGACACAAACTATGAATCTACCAAAACAACTTAATCAGAAAATATTTGAAATATTGCCAGCAAAAGGCAATTCAATCCTTGTGGCCATCTGACTCCAAGTTATATTGTCTATTTTTATTACTATTTTAAGTTATTACAATAATTGCTATATCATCATCATATTATTATTACCATCACCACATCTATTACTTGAACTATTAACAAAAATAACTTACTTTGTAGCACTTGACAATTTCATAAATCCACCAGATCATTACAATAGCCCCATAGAGCAAAAATGGCAAAGTATATTATCCCTCTACCCTGTTTAAGGATATTTTAAGGAAACAGATGCTCTATTTTGTTGAGTAACTTGTCCAGGGCTGCACAGCACATAATGAGTAGCAGCAACTTAAAACCAGTTCTCACTCTACATCCACATGATTTCCCCTCCTTGATATAACTGTTTATGAGCTACTCTTCTGCTGAGATTTAAGAACACAGAGGTAGAATTATTAATTCTCCAACTGACTCACAGCTTCCTGGGAGCAACTGTTTCCAAAACCACTTTGGTACTATACCCTACAAACACCATGTTCACTCTTAGGTTGATGCAGATGGCTACAAGGGCTTTTGGACACAGACACCTGCCCCATTCCACTAACTGTGCGACTCTGGGTAAGTGACATTCTTCTCATGAAGCTTTGGTTTTCTCACCTATAATGGAGATCATGCTGGCAGCTACTCTTCCCAGAGTAGTTGTGTGGATTAGAGGATATAACACATGTAATGCAGGAAGTCAAGTGCCCAGCTCGAAGACCATGTACAATCAACATTGTCTATTGTCATTATGACTGATTTTCCAAAATTAAGCTTCAGTCACACCTACATCTGTTAATATAACTGTTCCTGACAAAGCTCACATCACAAGCATCTTCATTCACTTTAGAGTCCCTTTGTATTTATGAAAGATTTTGTCCTACTTGCCAACATATGGCCATAAAATTGTTTTCTTTCCCAAAATTTTGAGTTGTTTGGAGAACAAGAATTGTTTCCTTGTATTTATTTTTATATCCCAGACACATGAAAAGTGCCTACTATGTGCCATCTGTATAGAATATCAAAATACTGTGCATTCAAAATAACAATGTGAAAATGTGTGTCCTCTCTGTTCTAGTCCCATGTCACAATGGCAGTAACTATCACAGCCTGAATCTGCAGCTTCATACTCAGGGTGTCTAGTCTTCACAAGAACCTGGCACAGGGAGAGGGCATGTTACCACTCTGTTAGAGGAAAGGTTAAACAGTCTGCCTAAGTTCACACACTGACTAAGTGCTGATGCCCAGCCTGGAAACTAGGTTTGGTTGATTCGAAATACCTACTCCCTCCTACTACAACTTGCTGCATGCACTTCTGTTCCTGCACCTTTCCAATCTGATCACATTAATTTACACCACCCATGTCAAAGTGGAAAAATCCAACAGGGCTTCTTCTCTCTGTGCTGGAAGCCTTTGTGCCATGAGAAAGTACATCCAAATTGAAGGATGTTGTGAGAAATAACAATCAGAATTGTTAACTCTACCTCAATTTTTCTTTCCTAGTTATTTTGAAGATTCAATGGGAAATTATTTTTCAAAACAGAAATTGTCATTCTATTTGGAATACTTAATGAAACTCAAAATCAACTATTCTTTATTTCTGAAGATAGAGTAGATATCTACTTTGGGGAGAAGGAATTAATAAGACATAAAGAAAAATAATCTGGTAGCTTGGCTCTATTAGAAGAAAAATTTAAGACTTCGAACATGAATTTTGATTAATGTATGCTAATATCAAGAAGCATCTGGATGAGCTTGACAGCCTCCAAGTCCTCTCTAGAACCATCATAAAGAGGGTGGACAGAGAGGGCCAACTTTATGATTCCTCTATTTCTATTATCTCCCAATTAGTACTAGTGGGAAGAGCAACACACTAGCCCCTGTTCACTGAAGAGTTTATAAAGTGATCAGCTTACCAAGCAGATAAATGATTTTAAAACTTTTTGTCAGAGTATAACATACATACAAGGAAGCACAAATCATAAGTACACAGTGCAAGCATTATACATCCATGAAATCTGCACCTGGTCAAGAAATTAAAGATTCCTAGCATTCTAGAAGCCTTTTCATAGTCCCTTCTAAAGACTGCCCCTTCCACGAGTTACTACTATACTGATTACAACACCAGATATTAGTTTTGTCCATTTTTGCAACAATCATTATGTGCTCTTTCGTGTCTGCCTTTTTTTAGCCAACATTATGTTTTATTGTATGTAAATGTAGTTCATTCATTTATGCACCTAAGTTTTGAAGGGGAGAGTTGGCCAGGAAGAGTCAGAGCATGGTGCTAATGGCCAGGGCAAAGGCTGCTCTGCAGGTAAGGAAAGAGAGTTACTGGGCAGCAAAAGGAGTCAAGGAGTGGAGGGGAGCACAGCACTGGGCATCAGGACAGGAAGTGAACTCCAAAAGGTGGACTGGAATCACAGAGAAGAGACTCCAGGTCTGCAATGGTCCCAGCACAGTGTGGGAGACTAAAGTGAGATAAGAGGAGAGGGAAACAGCAGCTGTTAATTCATGCTCTTACTTCAGATCATCTATGTAGGAGCCACCCAAACCCGTACACACATGTAACTCTGAAATTCCTTCAGGGAAGTTCACCAATTGAGCTCAAATACAATCTTACTAGAAAACTCTCTCCATCTTATCTCACCACTCTCAGTATTAATATTTTGGATGTGCCACATACAAATATAATCAAGGAGTAAAGTAGTCACTGATTCACTACTATGAGCCTAGCATTCTGCTAGATACTGCCAAAAATACCAAAAAAAGTCTCACTTTCCAAAATAAATACTGAAGACAAGAACAGCATACATGGAGCTAATGAAAAAATAAGAGCTAGTATACAGTGGATAATAGAATTGCACAGTATTAATAATAAGCAAGATTGATTCACCCACGGAGGATTAAAGATGAACAGAAGACTTAGAGAAGAGGGGACATTCCAGAAGAAAGGATAGCAGAAGCAAAGGCCTAAGGCCTGAACGAAGGTACAGCATGGACAATGAGTGGGCAGGGGTCTCAAGAGCGCTAAAGAGCAGACTTTCCAGGTAAGAGTAACCCTTAATGGACTGGAGGGAGACACTGAAGTTAGGGAGAAATTGGGTTCAGTGACAGGCAAGGTGGGGTCAGATAATGAAGGGCCCCCTGAAGTCTAATAGTAATGGTTACCTTGATAAAGCAGTGTAGGGAATACACCAAAGGTCCCTAAGCAGGAAAGTGAAATGTCGACGGTGATTGTGGTGAACATTGTGGAGCTCAGCTCACAGCCCTCTTTGGTGCCAACAGACCCATCCTTCAGCTACTCCACAGCTGTATCATTTGGTGGAAAGGGATCTTAGCTGTGGAAGCCTCCCCCAGTTTCTGCCTCCTCTCATGGGGTGAGTTGCTCATAGCCAGGCCCTTGAGGAGGCAGAGAGGAGGGGACTCAGAGGGCAGTTACAGAGCAAAGGACAGCCACACGAGCAAAGAAATTAGAGGGCCTCTGAAATGGACCTCAGAGGTCACTCAGAAGAGCATGGTGGGGCATAATAGCCTGGCCCTTGGCCTTAATTTTTGACAAATCTAAAAGCTCATCCCAGCTGTGGAACACTCTGTAGGATCACCTGAGGTTTTAGGTACAACTTCTTGTGGGTCAACTCTCTCTGCCCAACCCTGCCTTCCTCACTTTCTTATAGCTGTGTCTCTTGAATCATTCTCGAATAAACCTGCATGCAACATAGGTTTCCAGGGAACATGATCTAAGAGACTGTGTTGAAAGAAGACTAATCTAGCAGCAGAATGTAGAGGAATGTGAAAGAAGGGACATATAATCAGAAGGGCCCAGAAAAGAAACTTATTCCAAGAACCATCACTACTTTATAACTGAATAGGATAACAGCAATGAAGCTGAAAGGCAGATGATGAAGTGGTAGCCATTTTGATGAAAACTCTACAAACATGTTGAGAGATGTCTTGTGGGGAGGGTCTAAGATGACCCTGGCATAGACAACCTTTTGAGAAACTGGTATCTTTCAGTTAATGGAAACAATGTAAGCCCTGAAGGCAATTGGGATATGTGGTCTGCAGCATTCAAAATAGAGTTTGGTTTGATCATGTTTAGTTGGAGATAGTAGCACCACATGCAACTACAGTTATAGTAGGTTTTCTGAAATTTGGGGCTATATCAGTCAAGGTTAGAGATGTGGACTGGAAATCAGCACAAAGAGGTGACAACTTGTTCCATAAGGTTAGACACATGTATTAGTCTGTTTTCGCACTGCTATAAAGAACTACCTGAGACTGAGTAATTTATAAAGAGAAGAGGTTTAATTGACTCACAGTTCCACATGGCTTGGGAGGCCTCAGGAAACTTACAGTCATGGCGGAAGGTGAAGGAGAAGCAAGGCATATCTTACATGGTGGCAGGAGAGACAGAGCAAGGCAGGGAAATGTCACACTTTTAAACCTAAAGCTCTCATAAGAAGTCACTCATTATCAAAAGAACAGCAAGGGAGAAATCCACCCCATGATCCAATCATCTCCCACTAGGCCCCTCCTCTGACACATGGGGATTACAATTTGAGATGAGATTTGGGTAGGGACACAGAGCCAAACCACATCAATGCACTCTCATTAGGAGGTAAAGAGAATCAAGGTCATGGATTGGTGGGATGCCCAAGGAAGCAGAAAGAGGGAAAAACCTTCTTAGAGAAGACGGAGGACTTCAAGATGCCATATTTGGCAAATAAAAATACAGGATGCCCAGTTAAGTGCTGCAAGGGTCATACTCATACTAAAAAATATATTAACTTCTTATATGAAATTCAAATTTAACTGGGCATACGAAATCTAATCTGGCAACCCTTGGAACTTCAAATACAAAAAAGTGGGGGTGGGGGCTAAAAACCTCAGGAATGTGTGGCATAATGAAACTACGGAAAGAGAACAGTTGTTCAGTGGCAGTAGCAAATGGTGTCACATGACAAAATGATGTTAAGGATGACCAAAAATTTGGAAAGGTAACTGATAACCTTTAAAACATTCTACTATTTATTTGAAAAATTCTACAGAAGATTAATTCCTATGCTTGAATTACTGTGTACTTTCTTAACTTATTGAGTCCTGAATAAATTACTATTTTACCAAAATTGTCTAAAAGATGATAATTCTGTTGCCCATCCAGAGAAAAGGAAATGTTAAGTATTGTAAATCCTCTTCTTCCTACTGGAGGAAGGTTAACATTTCTCACAAAACTGAAAGCTATCAAAAAACTGGTTTTCTACGTTAATATATGCATTTTACATGATTTAAAATCTTCAAGTAATGTCTTCTCTCTTTTCTTTAAAGACTACAAATTGCTTAGGGTCATTCCATGAACTCAATCGGGCCTATAGTAATTAAAAAGAACACAATTTTCTACATGTTTCTTTCCATGAAATTAAAAAAAAATCTCCAAAGGGAAATGTAAAACACAAATTGCAGTTGGTAAACATGAGTTATCTAAAATAGGCATTTCATTTGCAGAAATGTGTCAATGTGTATATTTATGTGCATGTAAACAGAAAGGAACTGTAACCTGGAAATATTAGCACTAAAAAACACTTGCTAGATACCTTCTGGATCACATATGTATAACAAATCATTTCAGTTACTTCCTTGTAAACAAAGGAAAAATAAATATTCTTCATTTAAAAAGTCTAGAGGTTTGAAAATCTCAGTTCTTGACTGTCATCTCAAATCTGCTTTTGCATTATACTTCATCTCTAAAATAGGAAAGGCCATATATTGCTCTCCAATGACACATGAAGTTTCCAGTAACAACTCCATGCACAGACCAAAACAATGTATCACTGTACTTAAAGAATTTGCCTAGATGCTTTATGAAGCCCAAAAGCAACACACAGGTTTACCAGATCACTAAAAAAATGCCCATATATTTCTCTAGTCATATTTTTACTCCAAATACAGCAATACGTATAATATTATGGCAGCAAATAAAAAGTTTCAGTAACAAATTATATATGTATGTATATATATGTATATATGTATATATATGTATATATATGTATATATATGTATATATGTATATATGTATATATGTATATATGTATATATGTATATATATGTATATATGTATATATGTATATATGTATATATGTATATATATGTATATATGTATATATGTATGTATATATGTGTATATATGTATATATGTGTATATATGTGTATATATATGTGTATATATGTGTATATGTATATATGTATATATATGTATATATGTATATATGTGTGTATATATACGTGTATATATGTATATATATACGTGTATATATATGTGTATATATACGTGTATATATATGTATATATATATGCACACACACACACACACATACACACACACAAAGAGAGAGAGAAAATATTGGTCATTTGCTCTTTGTGGGTTTTAAGATTTTGTTTTACTGAAAACATTTCAGATTAATGAATATTTTACTTAAAGAAGGCAGGACTTCCTATTAAACACACTGCAAATTCAAGGCCAGTAATTTTTCCATAACATACATAAATTTCAAAGTTGAGAGGAAATTATTCCTAATAAACTAAATTTACTATCACTCGTTGCTTATTCAGAATATTTTTACTTCATTTTTAATAGTTTCAGTAAATCTGAAATTATAATAGCATAGGCTTATTGGCCAAGTATTTTCCATAAGCTATTAGTGAGGCAGAAATCTTCTGGGAATATAAGAAGTATCTAGAAGTATAGTTATTCAAGTTGTAGCTAAACTGCCAGTGATTCCCCAATTCTGAAAACATTTAAGCATGCATTTGAAAACAAATTTGTGTGGTTGGCAGTTGAACTTTCATGTTTTCCCATTTTCAGTTTGATTTAGCTCTCCTGATAAGGCAACAACTTAAAAATTTTTTTTGCACTAATTTTTCCATCATGTGTGATGTAAATAAGTTCCGCTATATTAACTGCCCATGAAACAGCAAAATGTTTAATATCTGGTTAATCCATTTTTCCAGAACTTCATTGGTTATGTGTGAATCATTGCCAGACAAGTTTTGATTGTTTTCTAACACATTCACAGTTATGCTAGAGAGGACTGTGTGCATTTGACTAAGAAAGGAAATCTGGAGCGGGAGTTGGGGTAACGGTCTGCAGCTCCTGGCCAATCAACTAGCAAATCACTTTAGGGTTAAGTCTTAACTTCTATAATCCTGCTTCTGGGAAGCAGCACTTCCTAGTGTTAAGAGCTGTGCTTTAAGAGTCAGATGGACTTAGGTGTGAATCTGCCTGGTAATCAATTCTGTGGGCTTACAGTCTGCTGGTTAGAAAGGGTAGATGGTGGGAGATTGGTTCCCTTACCCACCATGAACCATCCGGAATAATCCAAATGTATTAACATAAAACAGGCAGAAGAGAAGAGCTACTCCAGATCCAAATCAACCTTGGAAGTCCCTGAGACCATAGAAATGTTGAACTGCTTCCTAATGGCTTACAATCTTACAATTTAATTAAAGGTATTTAGAAAGTAACAACAGAGACAACCACTTACTAAGTGACTACTATGCATTTAGAACTTTTAAAAAATATTACACAGGTCATTCTAAATAAGCCAGCTCTACCAATCTGCTGTTCATCATAGAAACTGGATCAATTCTTAAAACAAACAAACAAACAAAAATCCCTACAGAAAAACTAACCTCAGTCTCTATCAAGAAAATTTTATGATCCTAAATAATTCTGTTACACCAAGTTAGTATCATTAAAACTGACCCCTGCTGTTGATTCCTGCCTATTCTAGTATGAAACTTTAGGACAAAAAGGAAAGAGTGTCAAGCTCACAGATAACAGAACCACTGCCAAGTTCTGGCTTATTATTTTCTTTAATTCTATTTCTTGGGTCCTGTTCAAGTTGCTAGGGTTTTTAAAGGTACGATTATCAATTCGATTCTTACGGGTATACTCAAGGACTTGACTGAAATGGAATGTGTCCAAAATATATAAATGACCCATACTAAAATTTCCCTTAACTCTCTACTTCTACACTTTTCCCACAATATACTATATGGTACTTTTTCCCCACATATGCTATTAATTTTCCTTTTATAAAATTAAAATAGGAATTATTTGATAGTCTTTTGAAGAGTTCCACCACATTCCAAAATGTCAGGAGAAAATATAAAATACAGAGATCTGAATGATGTGTTTTTTGGCACTTCACACCAAGATCAGATATAATCTGTGGTGAGAGCTGTATTTTAAAGAAGTGATTCACTGCCAGATCTCTGACCATCTTCTCTGCAGTGATGACTCATACGACTTTCACTCCTGATCTTGGTAGTTCAAACTACCTACTCTGTCCAGGACTCACTTGTTCTCTTGTAAAATGGTGGGAACACATTACATCATCACTAATTTTCTTTTCAGCTTTTATATCCTCAGATTCAGTGATTTACTGGGATAAATGGTTATCACCTCAGTTTCAGTACATATCACATGAATTCAGTCACTTTGGCCCTAAAACTGTTGCCATGTCTGACTTCCCTGTTTCTGTACGTAGTCCTATCAACCTCAAACTCACCCTCACTGAAGATACTCAAATCCTTCTCAGAATTTACTAATATCCCTGAACTGGACATAATCTTCAATATCTTGTTCTATCTCTTCTTTCCCAGGATGACATTTTCTTACAGATCCCTGGGTCTCCTGACCAGTCATCCCACATTAATGATCCTGGCCACATTAATGATCCATTGTCAATAATTAAATTCATGCCAAAGTAACAAAAGGAATAGTAACAAACAACAAGTATAAAGAAAATAAGTCCTAGAAACTGACACTGCACAGAACAATACCCAGATTATCTTTTTAGTAGAATAACAGTGAACATCTGAGCAGCTAGAGTTTTCATTAGAAAACTTTCAGGAGCAACCCACACACCCTGCTAGCAAGATATTTAATTCTCTCTATGCCAGCCAAACTGGTGGTGGTGTTGGTTGATGTGGAGTGGAAGTACTAGTCCTACTCCAGCCAGCTGCCCTGGCAGTTATGTCTTTCTCTGTTCATTTATGTTTATAGGAATTTTACCTACGTTTGAAGGCTCAGCCCAAATCCCATTTCTTCCACAACCACATCAGTGATCTCTAACTCTTTTCATTCAGAAACCACTATGGCCCTTTTTTTTTTTAATTTTAAGTTCTGGGATACATGTACAAAACGTGCAGGTTTGTTACATAGGTATACACGTGCCATGGTGGTTTGCTGCACCTATCAACCCATCATGTAGGTTTTAAGGCCCGCCTGCATTACGTATTTGTCCTGATTCTCTCCCTTCCCTTACCCCCCACCCCCCGAAAGGCCCCAGTGTGTGAAGTTACCCTCCCTGTGTCCATGTGTTCTCATTGTTCAACTCCCACTTATGAGTGAGAACATGCAGTGTTTGGTTTTCTGTTTATGTGTTAGTTTGCTGAGAATGATGGCTTCCAGCTTCATCCATGTCCCTGCAAAGGACATGAACTCATTCTTTTTTATGGCTGCATAGTATTCCATGGTATATATGTGCCACATTTTCTTTATCCAGTCTATCATTGATGGGCATTTGGATTGGTTCCAAGTGTTTGCTATTGTAAATAATGCCACAATAAACATACGTGTGTATGTGTCTTTATAGTAAAATGATTCATAATCCTTTGGGTATATACCCAGTAATGGGACTGCTGGGTCAAATGGTATTTCCAGTTCTAGGTCCTTGAGGAATTGCCATACTGTATTCCACAATGGTTGAACTAATTTACACTCCACCAACAGTGTAAAAGTGTTCCCATTTCTCCACAGCCTCACCAGCATCTGTTGTTCACTGATTTTTTAATGATTGCTATTCTAACTGGCATGAGACGGTATCTCATAGTGGTTTTGATTTGCATTTATCTAATGACTAGTGATGATGAGCTTTTTTTCATATGTTTGTTGGTATGGCCCTTTTCATTACTGCTTAAATTCTACTGAAACACAAACTGCACTCTGGGTTAGTTCCATTTTGACGGCAATAGGAAAAGAGTTGGGATATGACTAGTCAGTGCTTGATTCACACCACAACCCTTAGAACATAAAGCCCTAAGAAGTTGGCAATAGTTTATAATTGAACACAATTGACTGTATCATAAAGTACAATGTAGTAAGTGCTAAAAGGTAAGTGTACACAAGTAAAACAACAACAACAAAAATGAACAAAAAGTACACAGAAGGAAAAAGATTGTTTCTACGAAAGCCAGAAAGATTTCAGGGAAGAGGCAGCACTAACATGACCTTGAAGGATGCTCAAAGCAGAGCTGAGGAAGGCAATGGAAGACTCAAACTTTAAAAAGGCAAGAGAGTCCTTCTTCTGAGATGTAGCTTCTCTGGCTGCTTCTCCACTATGGAATCATAAAAGTTCAACTTGTCAGTTGCCATTTACAATCAGCTTCTTGGCTGCATAAATTACTCAGTATGTTTTGTTTGATTGTTTCTTTTGAGATGGAATCTTGCTCTGTCACCCAGGCTGGAGTGCAGTGGCACAATCTTGGCTCACTGCTCAACCTCCACCTCCTCGGTTCAAGCAATTCTCCTGCCTCCCTAGTAGCTGGGATTACAGGTGTGAGCCACCACGCCTGGATAATTTTTGTATTTTTAGTAGAGATGGGGGTTTCACCATGTTGGCCAGGCTGGTCTCGAACTCCTGACCTCAGTGATCTGCCTGCCTCAGCCTCCCAAAGTGCTGGGATTACAGGATTGAGCCACCACACCTGGCCACAATGTAGTTTTTATTTTTGTTTTTTGCTCGTATTGGGTTATTTTCTCTTGATAAACAAGTATTTTGTGATTAAAATTGTCAAAAATTGACAGAAATGATAATTTTTATAAAAAAAAGCACTCATGTAAAATGTGGCTCATGGTTTTTGTAATGACAGGACAGCTGGATAGCATCAACAGGAGACGCCTGAAACCTTCCTTCTGACTGACTGTAACAATACTTACTCAAGGGCCACCTCTTCTATCAGTTTCAAAGCTCTTTTAATTTACCCACGGTTTCTATTTCACTCTTTCCCTTCAACAGACTTTGGTAATTACAGTCCTATAATTCAACCAATTACACATCTTTCTTTACTAATAAATTTTAAGATCTTTGAGACTAGGAGGTACCAGTTACAGAAGGTTAGAGTCAACAAAAGTTTTATTTCTGATAATAAAAGTAACACATATTTAGAGAATTTGGAAGAAAGAGAAATAGATAAAGATATTAAATCACTGATGTTGACACTTGAATTTTCTTCTCTTTTGGCTACACCTATAAATAGGTATTTTAATAAAATTAGGAAAAAATGTAGGTGAGGTATAATTTACAAACCATAAAATATACCAACCGTAAGTATAAAATTCAGGGCTTTTTAGTAACTATACAGAGTTCTGCAACCAATGCCATAACTCAGATTTGTTTGTTTTATATTCTTCGGACCCTAACTATTATTTATATTACATTACATTAAGATCTTTTTTTTTTTTTTTTTTTTTTTTTTGAGACAGAGTCTCGCTTTGTTGCCCAGGCTGCAGTGTAGCAGCATGATCTCAGCTCACTGCAACCTCTGCCTCCTGGGTTCAAGCAATTCTTCTGTCTCAGCTTCCCGAGTAGCTGGGATTACATGCACATGCCACCGTGCCCAGCTAATTTTTGCATTTTTAGCAGAGACAGGCTTTTGCCATGTTGGCCAGGCTGGTCTCAAACGCCTGACCTCAGGTGATCCACCCGCTTCAGCCTCCCAAAGTGCTGGGATTACAGGCATGAGCCACCACGCACAGCCAGATCAGTCATTTTTGTTAAACAATTTTACTGAAGTATAATTTATCCATGGTAAAACCCACCAATTGTAGGCATACAATTCAATGATTTTCAGTAAATTATTATACAGTTGCCCAACTATAAGCACAATCCAGAACCGACACATTTTCCCTACACCAGAGAGCTGTAACAGTTGACTGTCAATCCTTGCTCCCAACTTGTCCCAGGCAACTTTTTCTGGGAAGTTCTTGTATATACAACCAAGCGTATTTAACTTAGCATAGTGTTTATGAGGTTCAAACATGTTATCAGTAGTTAGCTCCTTTTTACTGCTGTACAAATATACCATATTTTATTTATCAACTCAATGGTTGATGGACATTTAACTTGTTTCCAGATTTTGACTATTCAGCATAATAATACTGGAAACACTGAGGTAAATGTCTTCATGTGGAAGTACGTTTTCATCTCTCTTGGGTAGACGATACCCAGGAGTGAAGTCACTGGGTCATATGATAATTTAATATTTAACCTTTAAAAAACGGTCAAACTATTTTCCAAAGTGGTTGTACCATAAGCAGATATTCCCAACAGCAACGTTTAAGGGTTCCATTATTCCGTATGAAACACTTGGTAATGTTGGTTTCCTTAATTATAACCGTTATATTGGGTGTGCAGTAATAGCTCACTGTGGTTTTTAATTTTCATGTCCTTTATGATTAACAACTTTGAAAACCATTGCATGGTCTTATTAGCCATTCATATATTACTTTTTTATTATTATTACACTTTAAGTTTTAGGGTACATGTGCACAATGTGCAGGTTAGTAACCTATGTATACATGTGCCATGGTGGTGTGCTGCACCCAGCAACTCGTCATTTAACATTAGGTAGATCTCCTAATGCTATGCCTCCCCGCTCCCTCCACCCCACAACAGGCCCCAGTGTGTGATATTCCCCTTCCTGTGTCCATGTGTTCTCATTGTTCAATTCCCACCTATGAGTGAGAACATGCAGTGTTTGGTTTTTTTTGTCCTTGGGATAGTTTGCTGAGAATGATGGTTTCCAGCTTCATCCATGTCCCTACAAAAGACATGAACTCATCACTTTTTAAAGCTGCATAGTATTCCATGGTGTATATGTGCCACATTTTCTTAATCCAGTCTATCATTCTTGGACATTTGGGTTGGTTCCAAGTCTTTGCTATTGTGAATAGTGCCCCAATAAACATACACGTGCATGTGTCTTTATAGCACCATGTTTTATAATCCTTTGGGTATATACGCAGTAATGGGATGGCTGGGTCAAATGGTATTTCTAGTTCTAGATCCCTGAGGAATCACCACACTGACTTCCACAATGGTTGAACTAGTTTACAGTCCTACCAACAGTGTAAAAGTGTTCCTAATTTCTCCACATCCTCTCCTGCACCTGTTGTTTCCTGACTTTTTAATGATCACCATTCAAACTGGTGTGAGATGGTATCTCATTGTGGTTTTGATTTGCATTTCTCTGATGGCCAGTGATGATGAGCATTTTTTCATGTGTTTTTTGGCTGCATAAATGTCTTCTTTTGAGAAGTGTCTGTTCATGTCCTTCACCCACTTTTTGATGGGGTTGTTTGTTTATTTCTTGTAAATTTGTTGGAGTTCATTGTAGATTCTGGATATTAGCCCTCTGTCAGATGAGTAGGTTGCAAAAATTTTCTCCCATTCTGTAGGTTGCCTGTTCACTCTGAAGATAGTTTCTTTTGCTGTGCAGAAGCTCTTTAGTTTAATTAGATCCCATTTGTCAATTTTGGCTTTTGTTGCCATTGCTTTTGGTGTTTTAGACATGAAGTCCTTGCCCATGCCTATGTCCTGAATGGTATTGCCTAGGTTTTCTTCTAGGGTTTTTATGGTTTAAGGTCTAACATGTAAGTCTTTAATCCACCTTGAATTAATTTTTGTATAAGGTGTAAGGAAGGGATCCAGTTTCAACTTTCCACATATGGCTAGCCAGTTTTCCCAGCACCATTTATTAAATAGGGAATCCCTTCCTCATTGCTCCTTTTTGTCATGTTTGTCAAAGATCAGATAGTTGTAGATATGCGGCATTATTTCTGAGCGCTCTGTTCTGTTCCATTGATCCATGTCTCTGTTGTGGTACAAGTACCATGCTGTTTTGGTTACTGTAGCCTTGTAGTATAGTTTGAAGTCAGGTAGCATGATGCCTCCAGCTTTGTTCTTTTGGCTTAGGATTGACTTGGCAATGTGGGCTCTTTTTTGGTTCCATATGAACTTTAAAGTAGTTTTTTCCAATTCTGTGAAGAAAGTCATTGGTAGCTTGATGGGGATGGCATTGAATCTATAAATTACCTTGGGCAGTATGGTCATTTTCACGATCTTGATTCTTCCTACCCATGAGCATGGAATGTTCTTCCATTTGTTTGTATCCTCTTTGATTTCACTGAGCAGTGGTTTGTAGTTCTCCTTGAAGAGGTCCTTCACGTCCCTTGTAAGTTGGATTCCTAGGTATTTTATTCTCTTTGAAACAACTGTGAATGGGAGTTCACTCATGATTTGGCTCTCTGTTTGTCTGTTATTGGTGTATAAGAATGCTTGTGATTTTTGCACATTGATTTTGTATCCTGAGACTTTGCTGAAGTTGCCTATCAGCTTAAGGAGATTTTGGGCTGAGACAATGGGGTTTTCTAGATATACAATAATGTCATCTGCAAACAGGGACAATTTGATTTCCTCTTTTCCTAATTGAATAACCTTTATTTCCTTCTCCTGCCTGATTGCCCTGGCCAGAACGTCCAACATTATGTTGAATAGGAGTGGTGAGAGAGGGCATCCCTGTCTTGTGCCAGTTTTCAAAGGGAATGCTTCCAGTTTCTACCCATTCAGTATGGTATTGGCTGTGGGTTTGTCATAGATAGCTCTTATTATTTTTAGATACCTCCCATCAATACCTAATTTATTGAGAGTTTTTAGCATGGAGGATTGTTGAATTTTGTCACAGGACTTTTCTGCATCTATTGAGATAATCATGTGGTTTTTGTCTTTGGTTCTGTTTATATGCTGGATTACGTGTATTGATTTGCATATGTTGAACCAGCCTTGCATCCCAGGGATGAAGCCCACTTGATCATGGTGGAAAAGCTTTTTGATGTGTTGCTGGATTCGGTTTGCCAATATTTTATTGAGGATTTTTGCATCGATGTTCATCAGGGATATTGGTCTAAAATTCTTTTTTTGTTGTGTCTCTGCCACGGTTTGGTACCAGGATGATGCTGGCCTCATAAAATGAGTTAGGGAGGATTTCCTCTTTTTCTGTTGATTGGAATAGTTTTAAAAGGAATGGTACCAGCTCCTCCTTGTATCTGTGGTAGAATTCGGCTGTGAATCCGTCTGGTCCTGGACTTTTTTTCGTTGGTAAGCTATTCATTATTGCCTCAATTTCAGAGCTTGTTATTGGTCTATACAGAGATTCAACTTCTTCCTGGTTTAGTCTTAGAAGGGTGTATGTGTCGAGGAATTTATCCATTTCTTCTAGATTTTCTAGTTTATTTGCATAGAGGTGTTTATAGTATTCTCTGATAGTAGTCTGCACTTCTGTGGGGTCGGTGGTGATATCCCCTTTATCATTTTTTATTGCGTCTATTTGATTCTTCTCTCTTTTCTTCTTTATCAGTCTTGCTAGCGGTCTATCAATTTTGTTGATCTTTTCAAAAAACGAGCTCCTGGATTCACTGATTTTTTGAAGGGTTTTTTGTGTCTCTATTTCCTTCAGTTCTGCTCTGACCTTAGTTATTTCTTGCCTTCTGCTAGCTTTTGAATGTGTTTGCTCTTGCTTCTCTAGTTCTTTTATTTGTGATGTTAGGGTGTCAATTTTAGATCTTTCCTGCTTTCTCTTGTGGGCGTTTAGTGCTATAAATTTCCCTCTACACACTGCTTTGAATGTGTCCCAGAGATTCTGGTATGTTGTGTCTTTGTTCTTGTTGGTTTCAGAGAACATTTTTATTTCTGCCTTCATTTCGTTATGTACCCAGTAGTCATTCAGGAGCAGGTTGTTCAGTTTCCATGTAGTTGAGTGGTTCTGAGTGAGTTTCTTAATCCTGAGTTCTAGTTTGATTGCACTGTGATGTGAGAGACAGTTTGTTATAATTTCTGTTCTTTTACATTTGCTGAGGAGTACTTTACTTCCACCTATGTGGTCAGTTTTGGAATAGGTGAGGTGTGGTGCTGAAAAGAATGTATTTTCTGTTGATTTGGGGTGGAGAGTTCTGTAGACATCTATTACGTCTGCTTGGTGCAGAGCTGAGTTCAGTTCCTGGATATCCTTGTTCACTTTCTGTCTCATTGATCTGTCTAATGTTGACAGTGGGGTGTTAAAGTCTCTCGTTATTTTTGTGTGGGAGTCTAAGTCTCTTTGTAGGTCTCTAAGGACTTTCTTTATGAATCTGGGTGTTTCTGTATTGGGTGCATATATATTTAGGATAATTAGCTCTTCTTGTTGAATTGATCCCTTTACCATTCATTATGTAATGGCCTTCTTTGTCTCTTTTGATCTTTGTTGGTTTAAAGTCTGTTTTATCAGAGACTAGGATTGCAACCCCTGCCTTTTTTTGTTTTTCATTTGCTTGGTAGGTCTTCCTCCATCCCTTTATTTTGAGTCTATGTGTGTCTCTGCACGTGAGATGGGTTTCCTGAACACAGCACACTGATGGGTCTTGACTCTTTATCCAATTTGCCAGTCTCTGTCTTTTAATTGGAGCATTTAGTCCATTTACATTTAAGGTTAATATTGTTCTGTGTGAATCTGATCCTGTCATTATGATGTTAGCTGGTTATTTTGCTCATTAGTTGATGCAGTTTCTTCCTAGCCTCGATGGTCTTTACAACTTTGCATGTTTTTGCAGTGGTTGGTACCAGCTGTTCCTTTCCATGTTTAGTGCTTTCTTCAGGAGCTCTTTTAGGGCAGGCCTGGTGGTGACAAAATCCCTCAGCATTTGCCGTTCTGTAAAGTGTTTTATTTCTCCTTCACTTATGAAGCTTAGTTTGGCTGGATATGAAATTCAGCGTTGAACATTCTTTTCTTTAAGAATGTTGAATATTGGCCCCCACTCTCTTCTGGCTTGTAGAGTTTCTGCGGAGAGATCAGCTGTTAGTCTGATGGACTTCCCTTTGTGGGTTACCCGACCTTTCTCTCTGGCTGCCCTTAACATTTTTTCCTTCATTTCAACCTTGGTGAATCTGACAATTATGTGCCTTGGAGTTGCTCTTCTCAAGGAGTATCTTTGTGGCATTCTCTGTATGTCCTGAATTTGAATGTTGGCCTGCCTTGCTAGATTGGGGAACCTCTCCTGGATAATATCCTGCAGAGTGTTTTCCAACTTGGTTCCATTCTCCCCATCACTTTCAGGTACACCAATCAGACGTAGATTTGGTCTTTTCACATAGTCCCATATTTCTTGGAGGCTTTGTTCATTTCTTTGTATTCTTTTTTCTCTAAACTTCTCTTCTCGCTTCATTTCATTCATTTGATCTTCCATCACTGATACCCTTTCTTCCAGTTGATGGAATCGGCTAGTCAGGCTTGTACATTCATCACGTAGTTCTCATGCCTTGGTTTTCAGCTCCATCAGGTCCTTTAAGGACTTCTCTGCACTGGTTATGCTAGTGAGCCATTCGTCTAATATTTTTCAAGGTTTTTAACTTCTTTGCCATGGGTTTGGACTTCCAACTTTAGTTCGGAGTAGTTTGGTCATCTGAAGCCTTCTTCTCTCAACTTGTCAAAGTCATTCGCCGTCCAGCTTTGTTCCATTGCTGGTGAGGAGCTGTGTTCCTTTGGAGGAGGAGAGGCGCTCTGATTTTTAGAGTTTCCAGTTTTTCTGCTCTGTTTTTTCCCCATCTTTGTGGTTTTATCTATCTTTGGTCTTTGATGATGGTGACGTACAGATGGGGTTTTGGTTGGATGTCCTTTCTGTTTATTAGTTTTCCTTCTAACAGTCAGGACCCTCAGCTGCAGATCTATTGGAGTTTGCTGGAGGTCCACTCCAGACCCTGTTTGCCTGGGTATTAGCAGCAGAGGCTGCAGAATAGCAGACATTGGTGAACAGCGAATGTTGCTGCCTGATCGTTCCTCTGGAAGTTTTGTCTCAGAGGAGTACCCGGCCGTGTGAGGTGTCAGTCTGCCCCTACTGGGGGTACCTCCAACTTAGGCTACTCGGGGGTCAGAGACCCACTTGAGGAGGCAGTCTGTCCATTCTCAGATCTCCAGCTGCGTGCTGGGAGAGCCACTACTCTCTTCAAATCTGTCAGACAGGGACATTTAAGTCTGCAGAGGTTTCTGCTGCCTTTTGTTTGGCTATGCCCTGTCCCCAGATGTGGAGTCTACAGAGGCAGGCAGGCCTCCTTGAGCTGCGGTGGGCTCCACCCAGTTCGAGCTTTCTGGCCGCTTTGTTTACGTACTCAAGCCGTGGCAACGGCGGGCGCCCCTCCCCCAGCCTTGCTGCTACCTTGCAGTTTGATCTCAGACTGCTGTGCTAACAATGAGTGAGGCTCTGTGGGTGTAGGACCCTCAGAGCCAGGCACGGGATATAATCTCCTGGTGTGCCGTTTGCTAAGACTGTTGGAAAAGCGCAGTATTAGGGTGGGAGTGACCTGATTTTCCAGGTGCCGTCCATCACCCCTTTCTTTCACTGGGAAAGGGAATTCCCTGACCCCTTGCGCTTCATGGGCAAGGCAATGCCTCGCTCTGCTTTGGCTCATGCTCGGTGTGCTGCACCCAGTGTCCTGCACCCACTTTCTGACACTCCCCAGTGAGATGAACCCAGTACCTCAGTTGGAAATGCAGAAATCACCTGTCTTCTACATCGCTCATGCTGGGAGCTGTAGACTGGAGCTGTTCCTATTTGGCCATCTTCGCCACTCATATATTTCTTTGTTGAAATGTCTATTCAAATAAATTCCCCATTTAAAAAAATTGTGGGGGTCTTTTCATCGTTGAGTTTTGGACCTCTTTATATATTTTTAATATAAATCCTTTATCCAATATATTATTTGGAAATATTTTCTACCAATTTGTGACTTGTCTTTTCATTTCTTTAATGGTGTCTTTTTAAGAGGACAACTCCAATTTATTGATTTTCATTTATATATTATGTTTTTGCTGTCATATCTATGAAATATTTGTGTAATCCAAGGGCACAAAATTTTCTACCAGATTTCCTTTCAGAAGTTTTAACTTTTATCTCCTACACTGAGGTCTTTGATCAATTTTGAGTTGACATTTGTGTTTATTATTACATAAGGGTGTATATCTTTTTGCATTTTAATATCCAATTCTCATGGCACCATTTATTGAAAAAGTTATTTCTCCACTGAATTGCCTTGCAACTTATTAAAAATCAACTGCCCACAAATGTCAGGGTTCATTTTTGAATTTTCCATTCTATGCTATGAATCAATAGGTTTATTTTCACAATTATAACATACTGTCTTGATCTCTGTAGCTTTATACAAAGTTTCTGAAATTACGTAGTGTAAGTCTTCCTACTTTGTTCATTTTCAAAACTGTTCTGGCAATTCCAGTTCATTACATTTTCATATAATGTAATATATGAAATATAATTGTAGCTCAGATGGCCAATTTCTACAAAAAGCTGGCTGGGATTTTGACAGGTGTGACATTAAATCAATAGAGAAATTTGGGTTGAGGTGTCATCTTAACAATACGGGATCTTCAATCCATAAACATGGTACATCTTTTCATTTATGTTAATCTTCTTTTATTTCTTTCCATCAATATTTTGTAATTTTCAGTATAAAAATTCTAAATATGTTTTGTTAGATTTATCCCTAGGTATTTCTTTTTTATTATAAGTATTTAAAGTGATTATAAGTGGTATTGTATTCTAAATTTTGTTTTCCACATGTTCATTGCTAGTATACACAAATATGGCTGTGTGTGTGTATGTTGAGAAAATTCCTTTCTATTCAAAGTCTGTTAAGCCTTTAACATGAATAGGTGTTAGATTTTATAACAAACATTTTTTACATCTATTGGAATAATAATGTGATTTTTAAACTTTATTCTATTAACATGGTATTACATTAAATGATTTTGAGGTGTCAAACTGAACTTTAGATACCCCCCCTTGCTCATGGGTTACATTTTTTTAAAGCAACTTATAGTAGCTATGTTAATTACTATCATGACAAGAAGTTTACAAGTACATTATGAATTCTCATCATTTTTTAAAATTAACCCAGAAATTTTGAATGGAAGAATGTATTATCTTTGAATAAATACCTCAATTAAAAATCTCAGTGTAAATCCTAACAGTCATTTACTGGCAAGTTTTGTAACACAGGACATTTTATTTATGTCTAGGCCTCAATTTCCTCATCTGTAACTTGTATATATTAAAACCTACATATAACATAAGATTTGGTGAAAATCAAATGAGATAGCATTTTTTAAAGATTGGCAAAGTAGGAACTGAAAAAGTCCATGGGATTTTTAGAAGTTATACATGAATTCAGATTAGAACTGGTTATGTAATCCTCCTAAAAATGTCTTAAATATAAAAGTATCGTATCTCAATTTATATTTCTAGTTGACAAAATAGGACAAAATGTCATATAAATTTTTTACAAATTTAAAACAGCCAAGAATTCAGTTACTTGGTTTATCCTTTAAAATTATTAATAAAAAAAAGAAAATATGTGACTTTCATAGTTTTTAATCACATGATTTAACACTTGACAAGTTTTTGTTGATATCAGTTGGCAGACACCCATCAGATTACTCAGACTTAGAATAACAATTGTGGCAATTTACATAAGCATACTTAGAATTACAGTCTAGACTCATGGATTTTTATCTTCCATTTACAAAATTTTTGCCTGTCAATTATAAAAATGCTTTAAGCAATTCATGTTAATTTTTTCAGTGACAGACATAAAGGGTGATTATTAGAGGGTTTAAAAAATATTTTAACCCAATAAATGTGCATCATATTACTGCATGTATGCATTGAGAATAATAGTGATACAATTATAGATCTTTTTTCAAGGTAAAAGATTCAGGTTGGTAATATTATTTTAATTATAAAGCTCTAAAATAATATGGTCTCCACTTCATTTCAAAAATGAAAAAACTAAAGACAAAATATGTTAAGTACTTGCTTATGATCACATAGCTTGAGGCACAGTCTCCACCAAGACTGAAAAATTTCCTGCTCCTCGCTTATGGAGCTTTCTCAATTTCACCTTTTTGCTTTGGGGCCGCCTGAGAAGAATCTGTGTACAATTTTCATCATATGGGTTTCTGTCCCAATAGTAAGGCCACATAACAGAATACAAAGAAAGAACATGGGAGTTTATTCATTCATTCACTCAGTCATTCAACATACCCTGAGTGCCTATCATATGCCAGGCACTGTTCCAGGCCCTGGTTAGAATATTCAAGGTGAACTCCATATCTACCACTTAATTATTTGTGTGACTTTGCACAAAAAAAATCTCGTTAGACCTCAGCCTCTTGATTAGTAAAATGAAAATGGTAACATCAACCTTCCTCAAGGAATTGAAAATTAAACTAGATCATATACTCGAATATGACTTGTAAAGTTCTCAATTTATATACAACAAACACCTGTTATCTAAACTGCACCACCATGTCACACAACTGCCACATGAATGCCAGACTTCAAACTCACTAATTGAACTCATTGTCTTTCTTATACTCCACCTGCCTCCCCTATCCCCAACCACAGTTACTCATTACTGGTTCCACTGTCTACCTAATTACCCAATCCAGAATCCTGGAAGTCACTCTGACTAACCCCACCTCCATCAAGCTCCATGTCTAGTCAAACACAAAGCCCTACCAAGTGTCCCTCTTAAGTCCCTTCCAAACATATTTATCTCCTATCTATCTCTACTGCCAAAACCTTTTTAGAGGCTCATTATTTTTTTGCCTTAAATATTTGGGTGCCTTTTTGTCTCTCTAACACTTACTGCATAATCTGAACTGAAAATAGGTAAATTCAATAAAAATCTGCATGTTGAAGGTTGAGACTCCCCTGTAACCTCTGTCTCTTACTCAATCCCCACAATGTGGGCAGCAAACTGAAATCTTCCAGGCAGGAGATTAAATAATCCTTTTCTGTAGAAACTGAAGCCTCCTTCCAAGAAACGACCCCCAAATACTGACATCTTAGATACTGCAAGAAAAAAAAAAAACTGGTTAACTCACCCCAACACAAAACTGCCAACCAACATTCCCTATCCAAGCACCCAGAGCTTCCAAACAGAGTATTAAAGTCTGACTTTTAAATATGAGTTGACAATCAACAAGATCTCCAGGTAGCTGAAGGATGCTTCCAATAAGAAAGAGACCAAACAGACAAGCAGAAATAAATGAAAGAGACAATATAGAAGAAAATTCAAATAACTATATTATTTATTCTCAAAGACATAAGAGATAATAACTCTTCTTGATCTCCTTTTGGGAGATTTCTCTGAGTTCACAATCCAAATGTTCTTCTGAAAGTTTAATACCTGTTAATGTATTTTTATTTTGAAGAAATTTTCATTATTCCTTGATTGTTTCTATTTTATGGCCTCATGTTCATATTTGATGGATATAATATCCCAAGAAGTCTGTAAGTTGAGTCGTATTTTCATCCTCTTTAAGAAATGGAAAATGAGGCACAGCAAGTTTAAGACTTGCTCAAAATCATACACTTAGATGAGAATGAAGTCCAAACTGGAATCTAGGCAGTCAGGCTTCAGAAACCAGGCCCTGGACCTCTTTCTGGTCACTAACACTATGTATTAAAATTTACTGTAATACCAAACACACAGCTTGAAGACCACCAGGATGTAACTGAGAAACCCCTGGACAAGGTAATCTCTAAAGTCTGATTTAGATTCCTAATTAGCTTATATAGGATTCATGTACTTCCAACAATGATGCTACAAATAGTGTCTTTAAAAACAGTTGCCAATAAAACAGCTGAATTCAGAAATGTCTAGGCTGAGCAAAGAATTTCTGAGTCTTAAAAAAAGTTATTAAGACCCTTGAAGAAACCTAATTTAACCCGTCACCTACTACAAAGGGTCAGATGTTGCATTAACATGTTTCACTGAAAATTCCATTTATAATCAACTTGTTAATTTAGAAATCATTACAAGAGGATGAACAATTCCAAATACTGATACTGACAAAACACAAATGGAAACAAATGTCCTTTCTTCCTCTCCCTGCCACAGCCCTCCAGTCTGTTAAAGAAGGAGGTTATGTCCCAGGAGCCCCTCTTCCCATCTGTGCCCACTCTCTCAACTTAGCTTTCAGGAACCTGAGTGCAAGAGACTCCAGGTGAGGGAAAAGGGAGGGAACAGAGGACCTGAGTTCTCTTTTGGCAGATGCCCTCTCTCCACTGGGAAGGTGATAGGGGTTAGAAGTATCTAGGCATCCAGATACTGACAAGATAATTTCAGTTATAACCAAAGATGATTCTGTACTTATCATTTAGGTTGTATTTGATCATCAAAGCTATATATTTGGATTAAAAGAGGCTCTTATGGGACAGCCCCAGAATCTACTCAAAGATAAAAAAGATGTATCTGGATAAAAAAACATGTCCATATACCTAGATAAAAGGCATATCGGATAAAAAAGATTCCAACAGAACAGCCTGGAACATTTTGTCTTTGTGTAAATGTGTCTGAAATCCCAGTGGCCAACGTATAGAATCGTGGAAGTAGACCTTTATCATTTCACAGCAACTTAGTAGCTTTGGAGGTCTCCATTATAGCAGTTCTCCCTGCTTCCAATCCCAGACTAACTACCAATGTCTCAATCATACTTACTAACTTGACAGATGTAATCTATCTCCACACAAGCCACAGTTCGTAAGTCAATCAACCAGAGAATGACATTTTGCTTGAAAACAAAAATAAATGAATAACAATAACAAAAGAGCCCATATGGAGAGAAACAAAAATAAATCACATTGGAGAAAGTTATCTATATTCATTCATTGTCTATTATATGCAAACTTCAGTAATAAGAAAACAAAGAAGAGTGTTATCAAAACCACCATGTAGTACATTTTTCTCCTAAGCTTTCAAAGGTGCAATGCAGGTCCCAGTCCATTATGACCTACAAATCTCCCTGTGAAATTGAGAAAAATAAACACTGGTAGCAGGTTGAATAGTGTCTCCCAGAAATTTACGTCAGCTCAGAACCTCAGAAGGTGACCTTATTTGCAATGGGGCCTTTGCAGACATAATTAGCTAAGTTAAGATTAAGCCATACTGGATTAGTGTGGGCTCTAAATCCAATGACTGATGTCCCTATAAGAAGAGGAGAAGACACATAGAGACAGAAGACCATATGAAGATGGAGGCAGAGATTGAAGTGATGTAACGATAAGCCAAAGAACACCAAAGATTGTAGGAAGCCACCAGGAGCTAGGAAAAAGCTAGTAAGAATTTCTTCCCTATAGCCTCTAAAAGAAGCATGGTCTGGCCAATATCCTGATTTTGGACTCAACTCTCCAGCACTACAAAAGAATAAGCCAGCAAATTTGTGGTAATTTATCACAGAAGCCCTAGAAAAGCAACACAACACCCCAAACATGAAATGCAAGAGATGAAATCTAGACTGATTAATTATCAATTGAATTATAATTTGATTACATATACAAACTTCACAAGCAAATGTACCATACAGTTACAAGGAAGAATGGTATGGTTAATGAAAAACAACAAAAACAGATGGACTATAACATTAAAAAAGAAAAATGTAAGGTAGAGAATCAAATATTAAACACCAAAATTTTAATGACTCAATTAAAATCAGTCTTATTTTCCATTTTTTAACTTTAACAAATTTGTAAAAGTAATATCAATAATTCATATAACATTTATTGTACTATTAGAATATTTTAATTATACAGTACAAATTTTACAATTAAATCATAAAATTATTCATTTTACAAGCAGGTTAACTAATTGCAAATATTTGAAATAAAAGGAGTTGTTCTTTTTCCTTTATCTCTTTTTCAGTTTATATCTACCTCTGCCTTCCTGGTACCACATTTTGTATTAAAAATCTAAAATGTTTCCATAGAATTCTAATAGACTGAATAATGAAAAAAATACATAAAGAAGGGTGGAGAAAGGAAGAGAGAGAAGGTGGATAAAGCACATGGGAATACTCAGACATGTATTAAAAAGAATGTACCCAAACAGAAAGTTCAATACTACAGAGTTTACCATGAGAGGTCCCCTTTTCCTCTACATGTTTCTACTGTCCCTGAGTTATATTGTGTTGAATCTATTTGTTCCTTTCCTCTTTTAGACCCTTTCTTGTCCTATGTGGATGTTGCGTTCCTTTCTTTATTGAAACATGTGTTATCACTTTTATAAATAAATTTTTTCCCGTGTCCCCCCTCAAATTTCCTATCTTTTTTGCTAACCTTGGTTTAATGGCAATAATACAAAGCCTCTGTATGTATGAAATGAAAATTTAGCATGAATTCAAAATTTCTATGTAAAATCTATGAGAGTATAATGTTTAAGTATAGGCTCTGCCGTATGATTGCTCAGGTTCAGCTTTTTTTTTTTTTTTTTTTTTTTGAGACGGAGTTTTGCTCTTGTCGCCCAGGCTGGAGTGCAGTGGCACGATCTTGGCTCACTACAACCTCTGCCTCCCAGGTTCAAGTGATTCTCCTGCCTCAGCCTCCCTAGTAGCTGGGATTACAGGTGCCCGCCACCACACCTGGCTAATTTTTTTGTATTCTTAGTAGACACGGGGTTTTGCCATGTTGAACAGGCTGGTCTCAAACTCCTGACCTCAGGTGATCTGCCTGCCTCCGCCTCCCAAAGTGCTGGGATTACAGGTGTGAGCCACCGCATCCGGCCAGGTTCAGCTTTTAGCTCTACCACACGCTAGCGTTAACCTTAGGTGAGTGACTTCTCCATTCCTAACTTTACTAACCTCAAAATAGCAATAATGATAGTACCTACCTTAGAGGGTTTTGTGAGTGTTAAGTGAGACTAGGCTCTGGCTGTGCAAGCACACACCAAATATTGCCTATTGATACTGCTACCATTTTAATTTAAAGTTGTTCCCTATTAGAGTATCTAGATTTCTCTTTAAGCATAATTCTCACCTAAGAAAACCATCACATATTCAAGAATCTATGAAAGGAGACAACTGGTTCGTTCACCTCATGCCTGTCTAAGAAAATCTTAAGACAACAAAAAACGTGGAAGTCTAGAATACAATATCAGAGAGTAAGAACATACACACTTAACACTTAAAAGTTGTTTGAAAGATGGAATATCCTAAGACATTTTATCCACTCTCTTTCAAACCTCTCCTGTATCTCCCAGCCCTTTATCTGTTCCTCATAAACCAAGATGATGCCATATAATGATTCTAAATTAAAATAGAAAAGCTGACCCTGAGCACTACAATTTAATTTCTCCAAGCTGCCATCAAGGACAGAATGAGTTTCAAAGCACCTGAACTTGAATTAATCCATTACACAGTCTAGCTCAATGAGAGATAAAATTCAAAGTACATCTTTGGACAGATGTACTTTAGGTTAGATTAAAGTTGCTTCAAGTCTTTCCACTTGAGGTGAAAATTGTGCCTTAAAATCCAAGTTTCTAGGTAAGCCTGTGAGTGGCAAGTAGCCACTTACAAACTACTTTACTGTGCATGGTGCTTTCCTATTCTGAAATCTTCCTGCTGTTGATATTTTGTAAATGAGAAATTGATCAAAACAGCAGAAGAGGGGCAAATTCAAATTCAGGTATTCTATCTCAGTTGAACACACCATGCTGCTTCCTCATCAATGTAAAACTGAACATATCCTGAATGTCTCCCACATCACCCTAAATATTTCAAATTCTACCACCAGATACACAGAGGAGTTATTGTGTCTGGACTTCCAGAAGTGTTAATGGGGAAAGGCTAAGCAATGATGATGCCTTTTGCTTTCAGATATAGACAGCAGAAAAATAAGAATATGAAAGGCAGAATGAGAAGGCAAGAAAAAAACAAGTAACAAAAACTGACCCAGAGGTTAACTTATCTTCCTTAAAGTCATTTACCACTACAAAAAAAAAAAATCACTCAGAAGTCAGACTTTATTAGAAAGACATTAAAATATTTTATTCAATGGAAAATAAAATGCCATTCTGTGATCAAGGCCTCAACTGTTCTTCTATCATTCCCTGATCTCCAGAACATTCCAAATTCTGAGTTTAAAGATTCCTTGGGAAATCAAAACCACAATGCCAAAGTAGTTCTTAAGAGATGGCATAATCCAACTCCTATTTGTTGCAAGCAGGGTGACATTGTTTGAGTCTGTGCCCTCATCTAAATCTCATGTTGAATTGTAATCCCCATTATTGGAGGTGGGGCCTGGTGGGAGGTGATTGGATCTGGGGGTGGTTTATCATGGTTTATCACCATCCCCCTTCGTGTTGTCATATCAATAGTGAGTCAGTGAGTTGTCATGAAATCTGGCTAAGAGTGTATAGAACCTCCTCCCTCTCTCTATTCCTCCTGCTTCAGCATGTAAGACATGCCTGCTTCCCCTTTGCCTTGTAGGGTGACTGAAAGTTTCCTAAGACCTCTCCAGAAGATGCTGTGCTTCTGGTACAGACTGCAGAACCATGAGCCAATTAAACCTCTTTTCTTTAGAAATTACTCAGTCTCAGGTATTTCTTTACAGCAGTGCAAGAATGGATTAATACGTAGGGTTACTAAGGCCCGAAGCTATTAAGTACTGTTATGGGCTGAACTGTGTCCCCCAAAAAAATTCATGTTAAAGTCCTGACCTTTACTACCTTAGAATAGGACTGTATTTGGAGATAGGGTCTTCAAAAAGGTAATTAAGTTGAAATGATGTCATATGGGTGGAACCTAAACCAAAGTGATTATTGTCCTTGTCAGAAGAGAAAATTTGGATGCAGACAGGTACATAGGAAAAATGATGTGAAAACACAAGGAGAAGACCACCATCTACAAGTTAAGGAGAGTGGCTGGCACAGATCCTTCCTCATTGCCCTCATTTGAAGGGCCATGACACCTTACTCTCAGACTTCCAGCTTCCGAGACTGTAAGACATTAAGTTTCTGTTGTTTAAGCTACCCAGGCTGTGGTACTTTGTTTCAGCAGCTCTAGCAAACTAATTGAGGTGGCTTATCTTATACTGTACAGTGATGAAGAACAAAGTCAGGATCAAAACCTACTGATTTGTGTATGTTGATTCAGTAAAGTTGCAGAATACAAAATCAACATACACAAATCAGTGGGTTTTGATTCTGACTTTGTTTTTCATCACTGTACAATGTAAGAGAAATCACCTCCAGCTTTCCATAGGAGTTTCTACCTTGCCTTGTAACTGACTTCGTTTTCACTCAACATTCTCTTCCACAAAAATATTATACTTGGTTCAACTTCTTAACGACCATGGTACATATATACTACTTATGCTAAAGTCTTGTGAGCTGCACTCCCACATTCCCAACAAGACATTTTCATACAGATGTCTCATGAGCTCAAAATCCCTAAAACCCAAATCGATTACTCCAAAATGTCAGTAATGACCCTGTTGAAATCTAACAAGGTCTAGGTACAAGATCCTGCTCCTTAGACAAGTCATCTAACGCCTCTGAGCCTTAATTCCATATTTATAATACAGATTCTATAAACAATATAAATTCTACAAAATAAAAATTTAAAACTCTTTCAAAGGGCTAGCATATGAAGATTACATTGGATAACAGCCTTTAAACTGTAAAGTCTTAAAAGCAATTCTCCATGCAATCACAAACTATTTCTATCTCTGGCCCCATTTTTTTACTCAATCAAACTCAAAACCATTGACATTTCCCTCTCAATCTATAATCAATACTTCACCTAGCTCTGACACCTCTTTCTATAGAATATTATTTTTTGTTACTAACATCTAATAAACCCATAATTTCAAATCTGCAACACACTGAATGACTGACTTATCAGCTTCCAGTTTCTTCTTTTTCTAATTGATATCCTATCTGAATATCAGATTTTTGTCCCTAATAGCCCAACTCAAAAGTCTTCAGAGGCTCTCTAACCCACAGAACAAGATCCCACCTACACAGCCCTGCATTCTACAACACAACTGCAACTGAGGGCCAGTTCCTAAGCTCATCTCAAGGCTTAAAATGAAATTATGTTGCCAGCCAAAGCCAGGTCTCAGTGTGCTGAGGATTCATTGCATTCCCTGCTTCTCTGTGTTTCCCAGAACCCAACCTTTAATGTGCCTCAGGAGCTTGCCTCACACCCAGCCAATGTGAATAAGATCATCGGCCGGGCGCGGTGGCTCACGCGTGTAATCTCAGCACTTTGGGAGGCCAAGGCGGGTGGATCATGAGGTCAGGAGATCGAGACCATCCTGGCTAACACACGGTGAAACCCCATCTCTACTAAAAATACAAAAAATTAGCCGGGCAAGGTGGCGGGAGCCTGTAGTCCCAGCTATGCGGGAGGCTGAGGCAGGAGAATGGCGTGAACCCTGGGGGGCGGAGCCTGCAGTGAGCCGAGATCGCGCCACTGCACTCCAGCCTGGGTGAAAGAGCGAGACTCCTTCTCAAAAAAAAAAAAAAAAAAGAAGATCATCAACAACTTCAATGTGATCCTACTTGCTTTTTCCCTTGAACCTCCCATTGATGGGCCTGCTTGTCACAATGGATCCTTCAATACCATTACAAACCTTCTTGTTACCTTGGACCAAGACTAGAACCAACAGTAAGGTTAGGTTGATTAATTCTAGTGCACACCCTGCATACCAGGAATCCTGCCTGCTGGCCAGTTTCATTTTTCTTCTGGTTCCTTTTTGGCCCAGAATCCCTGTCCCTCTCCTCTCTCATATTCAGGGTCTACTGTATAATTAAATTCAGTAGCACTTTTAACCTTATCTCCCTCCACAGCATAACAAAAACCTATTGTTCTACCTCAGTCAATCATTTTCAATCCCATCAAACCCAATACCCTCTTTATATAACAAATATTTTACTACTTTTTTTGCCTTTACTATTATGAAATGGAATTCATATATAACAAGATACACACACATAATTTCAAATATTTATATGTAAATATAATTTCAAATATATTAATTTATATCTATATGTAACTAATACAAAAAATAAAAATTAATTTATAATAAAACAAAGTCTTTAAATATGTAAGTAGACACAACTATACTGGAAAACATTGAAGAGTGGTGCTCACATCTATGTACAGAATCAGCATAAGCACAACCACTACAAATGCAGACTGTGGGATATGGCATTATTGAATTAAATAACACAAGCAGTACTGCCACTAAGGAATTTTTCCAAAATATGAACAAGTGGTAAAGTTTTAAGCAAAACACAATACAATCTTCCCATGATTTACACTGTAGTTGTATTCCTGGATAGTTTGGTATGTATTAAATCTGTGCACAGCATATTTTGTTTATATGCAAAATAGTTGGGTTTGGGCTCATAAACAGATTTTTCACCTGCATGAATGCCCAGTAGGACATTTAAAAAAAGCTTGTGGGACATGAGACAATTGTTGCAGGAAGTCAGGGACCCTGAACAGAGGGACCAGCTGAAGCCATGGCAGAAGAACATAAATTGTGAAGATTTCATGGACATTTATTAGTTCCCCAAATTAATACTTTTATAGTTTCTTACACCTGTCTTTATTGCAGTCTCTGAACATAAATTGTGAAGATTTCATGGACACTTATCACTTCCCCAATAAATACTCTTGTGATTTCCTATGCCTGTCTTTAATCTCTTAATCCCATCATCTTCATAAGCTGAGGATGAATGTCACCTCAGGACCCTGTGATGATTGTGTTAACTGCACAAATTGTTTAAACAATATGAAATCTGGGCACCTTGAAAAAAGAACAGGATAACAGCAATGTTCAGGGAACAAGGAATATAACCATTAGGTCTGGCTGCCTGAGAGCCGGGCAGAACAGAGCCATATTTCTCTTCTTTCAAAAGCAAATAGGAGAAATATCGCTGAGTTCTTTTTCTCAGCAAAGAACATCCCTGAGGAAGAGAATGCGTTTCCAAGGGGAGGTCTCTAAAAATGGCCACCTTGGGAACATCTGTCTTTTACAGTTGTAGATAAGGGATGAAATAAGCCCTGGTCTCACGCAGCACTCCCAGGCTTATTGGGATGAGGAAATTCCCACCTAATAAATTTTGGTCAGACCGGTTGTCTGCTCTCTGACCCTGTCTCCTGATAAGATGTTATCAATGATAATGCGTGCCCAAAACTTCATTAGAAATTTTAATTTCACCCCGGTCCTGTGATCTCACCCTACCTCCATTTGCCTTGTAATATCTTATTACCTTGTGAAGCATGTGATCTCTGTGATCCACATCCTATTTGTACACTCCCTCCCCTTTTGAAAATCACTAATAAAAACTTGCTGGTTTTATGGCTCAGGGGGCATCACAGAACATGCTGACATGTGATGTCCCCCCGAGACACCTGGCTTTAAAATTTCTCTCTTTTGTACTCTTTCCCTTTATTTCTCAGACCAGCCGACACTTAGGAAAAATAGAAAAGGACTCATGTTGAATATCGGGGGCTGGTTTCCCCTGATAGACAATTGTTTATTGTATTACAGCAGAGATTAACAAACTTTAATTGAAAGGGCCAAACAGCACATACTGTTAAGTTTGGGGGACCATACAGTTTGTCAAAAGTACTCAACTCTGTCTAAGAAAGCAGCCATAGACAATATATAAATGAGTGAGAGTGCTGCGTTCAAATAAAACTTTATTTACCAAAACAGACAGCAGGCCCCAAGCCATAGTTTGCCTCCCTCTGTATTAGAGTTTCTCACGTAAATGCCAAGCTCTCACCCACTAAACATCGGTTGCACTGTTCAGTTATTGTGATGACAAAAGCCACTTCTATGGAGCAATAATTACCCATCCCTCCCACCCTATCAATTGAGAATTCCTGATCTTAACTATTCCTCCTGTTCACTGCACTTGGCAAAGACGTTGAGCTTTCTGGTCTCAGCTCCTTTCCTATACCTGTCTGGAACACTTCTCCTCAATCTACTCGTTACTGTTTTTCCATCTTATGCCTAATTCAAGTCCCAGCTAACACTTTACCTCCCATCACTAATGGAAGAATTTCCTTAAAAATCACAATCTTTTAGAAATAATTTCACAATCTTTTAGACTTCACAATCTTTTATAAATTTGGCATTAATATGCTACCACATATTATTCTTCAACTTATGATTTATATGTTCTACCTCCCACCTGCAAGGCAGTTTCCTTGAGGGAACTGACTGTATCTAATAATCTATCATATTTATAGATTCTAACTTAACGATTTTCCTTAAATCACTTACTACTGTAGAGTGATTACCATGCTAGATGTTGAGGGTATAGCAGTGAACAATCAGACAAGGTCTCTGACCTCACTAAGATTATATACTTACAGAGAGGAAAGAAAATTTCAGATTCCAATAAGAATTATAATGGAAATAAAAATAGGGTGTGATGTGGAGAGTAAAGAAGCATAAAATGATGGTCAGCCACTAATTTGGATAAATGGACAAAGAAACCCTCTCTGAAATGGGATGTTTGAATTGACCCCTAAATCTAAAGAGAGCCAAGGAAGAGCATTCCAGCCATGGGGAAGAACATGTGTAAAATTCCTGAGACAGGAAACTCTGTAGCATGTTTGAAGAAAATCAGTCATACAGGACTTGAAGCAATTTTAAATAAGGGGATTGACATAATATGATTTTAGTTTTCACAAATATTATACAGCTAACAGAGTAGAGAAGGGATAGTAATAAGGCAAGAGAAGTGAGGTATATAATTAAGAAGCTATTACAGAAGTCCAAGGAAGAACTAATGGTATCCTGGACTGGGGGTGGCAGTGGAGAGACAGAACGTGGACAGATTTCAGGTATCATTTAGAGAGGTAATCAACAGGGCTTGTTCATGGCTAGATTTGGGTAGAGGAAGCACTGGATGCTGCTATTACTAATACAGGGAGAACATGGTTTCAGTTATAGTGGGAGGATCATGAGTTCCATTCAGATGTGTTAAGTCTGAGATGCCTGTCATACAATGATTGATTTTTAAAGATTAAACTAGCCTTGTATTCCTGAAATGAATCTCAGTTGGTAGTAATGTATTATCCTTTTTATATACTACTGTATTCAAGAGAAGATGCCAAACAGGCAGGTGGATATATGAAATGGAGATGAAGACAAGGTCGTAGCTAAAGAGATGCATGGGTAGGACATCAACTTACAGCTGCTCTTTAAACTCACAAAATAAATAATATCACCTAGGACAGAATGCTTATTAGAAAAAAAAAAAAAAAAAAAAAAAAAAAGCCAGGCACAGTGGCTCACGCTTGTAATCCCAACACTTTGGGAGGCCGAGATGGGTGGATCGCTACATCAGGAGTTCGAGACCAGCCTGGCCAACATGGTGAAACCCCGTCTCTACTAAAAATACAAAAATTAGCCAGGCGTAGTGGCACGTGCCTATAATCCCAGCTACGCAGGAGGCTGAGGCAGGAGAATTGTTTGAACTGGGGAGACAGAGGTTGCAGTGAGCCGAGATCGTGCCATTGCACTCCAGCCTGGGTGACAGAGCAAGATTCTGTCTCAGAAAAAAGAAAAAAAAAAAAAGAGGCCCTTTCCTGTCCTGAAACTCCTCCTAACTCAGAGAAAGGGTCAAGCTAAGAGAAAAACCTACCTACTTGGAAAATCTGATGTCACAGAAGAGACTGTTTCAACCATGTAATCTGCTAAAAAGCTGGGTAAAATAAGACAGAGAGGTATACATTTGACTTGACAAGAAGCAAGTGACTGATGAACTTTATAAGAACAGTTTCCGCTAAAGATAAATGATGGAAACAAAATTAAAATTGAATGAAAAGGAGAATAAGAGGTGAGAGAGTAGAAATAGAAACAAGATTTTCAAAAATGATACATGTAAATCATATCAATAGTTGTGGGAAACAAACCAAAGCAGTGACAGACCACATTTAGTTCATCAATACCTTGATAAATTATTGCAGCAAATCACCAATTTATCTTGTTATGGATGAACAGAATAATAGCTGTGATCCCTTCAGTGCAAAAATAAACTGAAGTCTTATGTCAAGATAATCTGCACTTTCAAAAATGTAGTAGAGGTAAACCTACTTATCCTAAAAGTTATTAAACTGAACTGAAAAAGTTCCCACTAATTAAAAAAAAAGATACTTTATTCTCTTGGAATACAAAAGCCTTTCTATGCAGGTAACAAAGCAAAGATAGAGCTATTTAATTTCATAAAAAATAAAATCTTCTATGTAGCAAATAACTACATTATAAAAGAAATTTTAGAAAATAAGACTAGAGGAAAATATCACAACATAAATGACCCTAATATATAAAGAATGTCTATATTATCTTCTTCCAATCAGAAAAACCAATAAAAGTACAGTAAAAGATAGAAACAAAGGAAAAAAAGAAATTCAAATGACTAGTAAGATGGCATGACAAATCCCCATTTTTAAAGATTTTTCCTTAAAAATAATCAATGCAGAATAATGTTAAACTCATACGTATCTAAGGAACTCTGCAAATGAAATGATAGCAGACATACAAAATTCTTCTATTACCTAGATAGCTTCACCATTAATGCATAGCATTTTATTCCACATCTGAGCACACAGTAGATAATCTTGTTTCATTTAACATGATTTGACATGACTGCAAGAGATACTGATTTTTAAATTTCAGTTTACACATTTTAATAAAAGATACAATCGTGTAATTTTAAAACTCAGCATATTCAGAGGTGTATAATATTAAAATAGCTACGGGGACCATAGAAACACAAAAGCAAAATCAACAAGGAAAAGTGCCTACCTTCCCTGATAGCTGTGAAAGGTGTCCCTTCTTCTTCCTGCAGCCTGATCACCTTCAGAGCTACCAACTTCCCATTTACCCTGTGAGAAATGAAAGATAAGTGAATCCATGAAAATATGTGTCCATTATAGTTCTAATTGTCTTCCTTATAATTTATATAACTAAATTAATTCACTTTTTTGCTAAAAATGGCAGTGACTCAATTATACCACCAAACCAAGTTTAGTTTCGGCTGGGAATTCTGTATCATCATCATAAATATTCACATTTTAAATATTCATACTTGCATAGGCCAAGATTTAACTGAAGTTTTCTGTGATTCACTGTGTTCCTTCCAGAATCAAACTAGTATTTAACCAAACCACCACACTTGATAATTATTCTCAGATTAATTAAAAATCATGCAATCAAAAATAACTCTGTTCCTTTGTTTCTCCAATAGCTCCCTCTTTGTTCCTTCTGCTGAAATGTCTTCATTCTCGGTCTTTAGCTGAGGTCATTCAATTCCCAAGGACAGAAACTTGTCATTCTCTCTCTCTCAAAAAAAAAAAAAAAAAGGAAAAAATTCCCATTTTTTTCTTTTTTTTTGTTTTTTACTACAACCTCCTAAAATTATATTTGGTCTAGTTGTGCTTTATATTACAGTATGTCATCAAAAAAGTTATGAATATTTTACCATTACAAGATTACACAAGACCTATCCAAAGCAGATGGTCCTTCCAGACACATTCTAAGTATGTGTTGGCGCCAATTAAAAGTAAGATTGTGCTACGGAGTTAACTTTTTATCCAGTCAATTCTGTCATCAATCAAAGACATGACTATCTATATTAGTCCCCTCCTTGAGTGTTCTATTTTCTACCCACGCTGGGCCTAGAACCATACTTTATTTGGTTTGTTAATTAAAATAGGAAAAAACAAAAGCACATATATAATCCTCAGTGGATTGGTTCCAGGCTCCCCTTTGATACCAAATCTGAGGATGTGGAAGTCTGTTACATAAAATGCTGTAGTGTTTGCATAAAACCTGTGCCCACCACCCATACACTTTAAATCATCTCTAGAGTACTTAGTAATACCTCATACAATATAAACACTATGTAAATAGTTGTTATACTGTATTTTTTACACATATCATTTTAATCGCTATATTATCTGTCTTTTTTCCAAAATATTTTCAATCCAAAGTTGGTTGAATCCAGATGCAGAAACCTCAAATATGGAGAGACGATCCTATTAAAAATGTAAAAGGTAAAAGATATGTGGACTTACATATATATGTATCACACATATATATGCACATATACACATATACACACATAGTAGTATACAATACAGAGTACACTCTATATTGTTTACACTTAACAACATATTTTGGTGACAGAAATTCATAGAAAACTGCCTTTTGCTTTCCAAAACCACAGGGTGTTCTTATGTATGAGCATAGCATACTAAATTTAATCCCAGTCCTCTACTGATAGCTATGTAGCTTGTTCCCAAATTTTGCTACTACAATGATGTAATAAATATTCTTGTATGTGTACTTCCATCCTGTAAAAATATGTCTGTATTAAATTCCTAAAAGTGCCATTGCAAGGTCAAAGGTATGTGGATTTCTGATCTCCAATTTTGATGAATATTGGAGAAGCAGCCTACATAGAGGATACCAATATAAATATTTGGTATCCTTTCCTATACCAAATAGAGCTCCTCTGCCTCTCCTCCTTCACCTACACTATATGTTCTCAGTGTCTGATTTTGCCAATTTAATAGGTCGAAAATGGTATCTTGTTGCAATTTAAATGGCTATCAAAGATCTCCAGAGGTTAAAGAACTAGCAAAGGAGAACTTATGTGAGCCAGAGAATCTAGTGTCTGAGTTTGAAAGAATTTGAATGTCTCTTTTTTAAACCTACATCTATTTGGTCTGTTTTCGCTCAAAAAACTGCCGTAGACATAAAACCCAAAAGAACAAGGAATTCATCATAGTTGAACCATCCTAGTGGCATTTCTCATTGAACTGATTGCGGAAATACATTATTATTGGTTACAATAATGGGATAGGGAGACCTGATTATAAGGCTCCACAATGTACCATCTCCTCAAGGTTAGGAGTTGCGTTTCTTTTTCCTTCTGCTTTAGCAGACAGGACAGGCCTGCTGCTTTTCTGTTCTGCAACCTCTTTTCCTGAGTATATTTTCTTGATTTTTCTAATCCTGTTTGTGCTCTAGGTACCCAGATGCAGGCAAAAAAAAATTACCATGCACATGGGGTTCAGCTGGAGACTGTACCTTGTACTCTTCACTTCATCTTTCAGGACTAAGCACTTTGGCGGGGCTTGAGGCTGGGATGCAGTTAGTGCTGATATCTGCATGAATTTTTCTCAGCCCAGTTGAGCTCATCACTGGCTCCCTGAGGAGGCAGTAACTGATTCCAGGAACTGCTTGGAATTTTCCCCTCATTTACAGATATTTTCCTCTCACCCATAAAACACACACACACAACCTTTTTCCCGCAGAGATTTCCATTTCTCTTGAGAGCATTAACTTGTATGTATCACGTATTGTGAACTGAGTTCTGGAATATAGGAACCGCATGCTTCTGTAGGTTGTGTAGTTAAAGCACATTCTCAGGCATGAAACTATGATTGCCTTGTAACATGCTGAAAGGACACCAGCCTTTAATTGAATCAACACTCATTTTTTAAGTGCAACTAAAGATGGATTCCCCCTAAGTAATTTCATTGACTAATTTGTATTATTTTCGTAGTGAAAAAGGTCTTTGAAAATATTTTCTATGATAACTGCATAAAAAAACAAGACCTGGCTCATGGAATTCATATTCTGAATTCTCCATGAATTGAAACTCCAAGTGTTTGTTTTTAATAAGTTATGATCATCTCAACAGTTCATGACACTGAGATTTTATGTATTACATCATTTCAAACTAAAATTTCCTTAAAATATATACTACACCGTAAGTTCCAGAAATGAAGGGGACTTTTTCTGTTTTATCAACTGATATGTGCCCAGTATCTAGGGCCTTCTTGGCACAGAGTAGATTCTCAAAATATTTCACTGGATGAATATTAATGCTGTTATAATAGTATACTAACATTTTCCTCATCATACCTGCAAAATAAGTCCAGAATAAATTACTAAAAGTATTATTTCCAAAAAATTTCAAAAATACCAACATTTTATAAAGTTTTCAACATCTTCTTTCATGTTAGGTTTAAATGCTTATTTTCTTTTTACAAATAAAAGGTGTGGTCTCTTTGTGTTTACTGCATCTACATATAGAAAAGTTTTTATTTCCTTTAAGTTTTTTATATTCTTTAAGAATTTGTAGAACGCTTTGTTAATTAACCTTTTTGCACCCAGCAGACATGTTTCAAAACACTCACTAACCTTTAATAATCTGAGCACAGATGACTAATCAGCATCTCCCTTTTCTATGATTGCTTCATTGGTTTCTCATTAAGAATCATATTGATTATCAAATTGCTCTTTAACCTAAGAGTCATTGTGACTTTCTCCTTTCTTAATTACTTTTTATCTACATGTCTCAACGCTCAGCAACTACTGAGTCTCTCAGTTTTAAAGTCTAGTATAAATGTTAAGTCACTGGGTCCACTTTTAGAAAAAATAGATGTGGAAAAAATAACATTAAGAAATTTTTTAATAGTATACCTTTTGTTCATGTATATTTTAAACCTTTTTTTTTTTGAGACAGGGTCTCACTCTATTGTCCAGGCTGAAGTGCAGTGGCATGATCATGGCTCACTGAAGCCTCCAGCCTCCATCTCCTGGGCTCAAGAGATTCTCCTACCTCAGCCTCCAGAGTAGCTGAGACTACAGAGCCATGCCATCACGTCAGGCTAATTTTTTAAAAAAAAATTTAAAGAAAGGGTCTCACTATGTTGCCCAGGATAGTCTTGAACTCCTGGGCTCAAGTGATCCTCTTGCCTCACCCTCCTAAAGTGCTGAGATTACAGGTGTGAACCACTGTGCCCAGCCTTATTTTAAAGTTTAATATGACCTGAAATATCTGACAGTCTAAGTTACTAACTCATTTACAAAATGGAAATTTTTAAAGATATCAAAAAGAAATATTACTGTATGAAAAACAAAATGAACATTATGCCTTCTAATTATCTTGTGGATTTAACCTATTTTATGAAAACTTAAAACATATAATTCAAACGTTGATTTAAATAACTTGAAATAATCACAAAATTCAACTTGAATCAATAAATTAGAGCTGTTTACAGAAAAACATTGAAGATCCCTCTTCAACAAGTCTTATTAATTAAATCAAAGGCTAATGAATAGAAGGCAATCAGGGCTTGATTGCCAGCGGAGACGTTAATTCAGGTAAATAAAAAGGGCTCTAAATTGTGCTAATATTACCACAGAACGTTCTATTGCAGTTACTGCCAAATTTGCCTGCATTTGCTTTAAGCTGTATAGACAGCCATTTTATTTCAGAGATTCTTTATGCTTATTCTCTTATTTTTCCAATAACTGTCATTCCCAGCTTAGCTCAAAGGAGCCGTGACTCATTGCTTTAGTCTGCCCATCAGGCAGCATGAACTCCAAAGTGCTGTACCAGGAAGAACTGCGGTGGGCAGAAGTGGGGAGAATATCTCCATGCACAGGACATGGGGATACTGAGTAGCCAGGTAGAGCCAAGCTGAAAGGGGATCCAACTTTCAAACTGTTTCTAAGCACAAAACACAAATCCGTCCATTTCAGAAACTTTGTTCACACATCTGTGTGCCCTAAATTGGTAAATATAAAATTTTCTTGTGGGAGTAAAGCAAGGTCTAGAAGTTTTTTTTTTTTTTTGAGACAGAGTCTCGCTCAGTCGCCCAGGCTGGAGTGCAGTGGCGTGATCTCGGCTCACTGTAAGCTCCACCTCCCGGGTTCACACCATTCTCCTGCCTCAGCCTCCCGAGTAGCTGGGACTACAGGCACCCACCACCACGCCCAGCTAATTCTTTTGTATTTTTAGTAGAGATGGGGTTTCACCATGTTAGCCAGGGTGGTCTCCATCTCCTGACCTCGTGATCTGCCCATCTCGGCCGCCCATAGTGCTGAGAGAAGTTATCAATAAAGAAAACAGCCTATTTATTCTTTCACCCATTCATTTGTTCATTTAATGTTTTACAAAAACAATAAAGGTAAACTCCCCACTTAGCTCAAAGTACATTTTCCAGTTTCAAAAGATGATGCTTAAAGAGAACTTCCTTATGGAAAAAAATTCTCAAAGGAAAGCCTAAAGGTCTTCTATTCCATTAGTTACTTCAAATTAATAGAATATCTTAGCACAAGAAAACAAAATTACAAATATTATCTGTGTCATCTTTGAAAACAGTGTCCATGTGCTAACAACTAGAAGAAATTATGTCTAGAGGATATGAAGGAAATTAAAGCAACAGACCCAAAATAAATTTAATATACTCTGGGAAATTTAATATATTCTGCTTCTCTCTTCCATTATGATTTTGTCTCAAGAGAAACTGCAAAGGAAAATAATACCAAGTACAGACATATACAATGCTCTTGTTTCCTTGCGGTATTGGTCTGGAGGCAATAGAAAGAAATGCAGATACTTTGGAGGGAGTGACAGTAGAATGCTGGAGTAGGGCAAGGACAGTATTTTGGGAAGAATTTACAGATTTTTGGCAAAGTTATTAAAAATATTTTTAAAGTTATACTAATAGTGTTTCATTTATTAATTCCCTCTTTATATGCTAGTTAAAATGCTCACTATACTGTATTATATACATATTTCAAAAATTAAACTTAACTAAATATTCACGACATTGTTACTGTCATCTAAATTCAATTCTTATTCAGGTGTGAATAAGAAGTCATCTCAACACTGTTTAACGTTTGTTCTTCAGGAATATCCTAAAAGTGCTAACTACTATATTTTAGAAAAATAAATTAGAATTTCAAGGCAAACTGTCAGTAATTACACCTTGTCATAATCCATATCAAAGTAATACAGAGATAAGTGGAAGAAGACTAAAACTAGTTTGTCTTAATTTCTTTTTAAAAAAACTTAAGGATACATAATAGTTGTACATATTTACAGGGTACATATGATATTGATATAAACATACAATATGTAATGATCAAATTATGGTAATTGAGGCATCCACCGCCTCAACCATTTATCATTTCTTTTTGCTGGGAACTTTCCAAATCCACTCCTCCAGCTATTTTGAAATATGCAATAAATTATTGTTAACTATAGTCATCCTATTGTGCTACCAAACGGTCTTATTCCTTCTATGTAACTATATTTTTGTGCCTATTAACCCCTTTTTATCCTCCATCTCTCCACTACCCTTGCCAACCTCTAGTAACCATCATTCTATTCTACCTCCATGAGAACAATTTTTTAGTTCCCATATATGAGTGAGAACATGTGCTATTTGTCTTAGTGCCTGGCTTATTTACGAACTTAATGTACTCCAGTTCCACCCATGTTGCAAGTGACAATATCTAATTATTTTTTATAGCTGAATAATATTCTATTGTGTATTATCTATCACATCTTCCTCATCCATTTATCCACTGATGGACACTTGTAAGCTGATTCCATACCTTGACTATTGTGAACAGTGCTGCAAAAAACATGGGGGTGCAGGTATCTCTTCCACATATTGACTTCCTTTCCTTTGGATAGATATACCCAGGAGTGGGACTGCTGGATAATATGATAGTTCTAGTCTTTTGAGGCTCCTCCACACTGTTCTCTATAGCGGCTGTACTAATTTACATTCTCACCAACAGCATACAAGCGTTCCCCTTTCTCCATATCCTCATCGCTATTTGTTATTGCCTGTCTTTCAGATAAAAGCCATTTTAACTGGGGTGAAATGATATCTCACTATGGTTTTGATTTGTATTTCTCAGATTTTTAATGATGTTAAGCATTTTTTCATACACCTGTTGGACATGCGTATCTCTTCTTTTGAGAAATGTCTATTCAAATGTTTTGCCCATTTTTTAATCGATCTTTAGGGGTTTGGGGGGATTTTTGTTTTTGTTATTTGTTTGAGTTCCTTATGTATTCTGGTTATTAATCCCTTGTCTGTTGAACAATTTGCAAGTATTTTCTCCCATTCTGTAGGCTGTCTCTTCACTTTGTTGATTGTTTGCTTGTAGAAGCTTACTACTAAAATAGAACATTGGGAAATGCTTCAGAACATTGGTTAGGCAAATAGTTCTTCAGTAAAACCTCAGAAGTACAACCAACCAAAGCAAAAATGGACACATTAATTTATTTTTGAATAAAATCCAAAGATTAATAAAACAATAGTATAATGGCTATTCATCAGGATGTGACTAACAATGCAAGAAGATTTAATGAAATGAGGAAAGGGCATATTCAATCAACAATTATTACTTACAAAAAGAACTGATTGCTACTAAAGCATGATTAATCATTATCAATGATTTATCAAATATACAAACTCATAATACTTAGAAACATAATATTAGAGTGGCATATAATGTTCATAGAAAAAATTAAATTATGTACATTTCAGCAATTTTAAACCACCCAAATTTGCACCTTTCTAAAAATAAAATCTGTCAACAAAGGATTTTAGGGTCTTATCATCTTACAATTAAAAGTAACCTCAGTAATCATCCAGGCTCCCAAGGAGCCAAAAAGATCCTCACTGGCTTGATGGTCTATCCTTGTACTCTCACTGCTGGATCAAAGTAGTCCCTAAAACATTTTCATGGAACCCCAACTCCTCTATAAAAATTCAAATTATTTAATTCTTCCTTATGCTGAGACAAAAATGCTTCCTATGAGTTTTACTCTCTAATTCAAGATCTGAATCCACAAAGACTAAACTAGGTCTTCTTCTATAAGAGACCTTCTATAAGCCTTTCACTTAATGAAATTTTAATATCCCACCCCTTATTCAATAAATATTAACTGAGAGACTATGAGTCTGTGTGTGGGGTAAAGGATAAACAATATAGACAAGGCCCCCCATTTAAGGAGCCAATAGTTTAGCCAAGGAAACAGACACAGAACATCTAAGTACAGAAATGACTGAGGCACGTCAAAGAGATTCCAGAAGCTCCCATTTGTCAAATTAGACAATTTGTGCATTAGTAAAATAATACCTGCAATTTAAAGATATAAAGTATGTTTAAATTTATAAGTTTTAAAATGAAACAAAAAACCTAACTGGTCATTTTGGAGGGTATTACACAATCATTTCATTACTTTAAAACCTTCTAAATACAGAATACATCAAACATTTTCCTTCCCTTTCATACTCTTTCATATACACTGTACCTCAGTATAATTAAATATTGTAGTTGATTTGAGGAAGCTTCTCTATAGATGCACTGCATGTAACAAATGAAGACGGAAAGACAGAATTTGAATGTCACCATTTTGCTAACCATAATCACTTAGTAGATTATCAACATTTAGATTCTGACCAAGTCCAAATGTAACTACTTATTTAAAGGGCATAAGGGAACAAGTTAAATAACACCATTAGGAAACAATAAGGAAAATCCAGACTTCACAAAGCTCTATAGGAGAAATGAATCTGTTTCTTCAACAAATGAACTTCAAGGGGAAAAAAGGCATGGTAGGGGCAACCCATGGACTAAAAGATTGACATGTAACTGCAATTCATTGCAATGTATAGACTCAATTTTTCTGGATTCAAACAAAGTGTATTTTAACACTGTATAGTTGATATTAAGGAACCATTTAATTTTTTACGTGTTACCATATAGTACTGTCGTGTGTTTTAAAACACAATGCTTATCTTTCAAAAAATAAATCTAATATAAAATAGTATAAGGTCTGGGGTTTCTTTCAAAATAATTGCAGGGAATGAATATAGATGAAATATGATCAGTCATGAGTTTCCCATGTTTGAAGATGGGTGATGGCTTCATGGAAGTTTATGACTATGCTCTCTACTAGTTATTTTCTATAATAAGTTCTTTTTTAAAGAATACAATATGCATTGGTATAAATGTGGTAAGGGAAAATCACAGCACGCTATATAAAAGAAATAGGGAGGCTGGGGCAGGAAGATCACTTCTGACCAGGGGTTTGAGACATGCCTGGGCAACACAGCAAGACTCCTTCTCTCTACAAAAATTTAAAAAATAGCTGAGCATGGTGGCACATGCCTGTAGTCCCAGCTACTTAGGATGCTGGGGTGGGGGAACCACTAGAGCCCAAGAGTTCAAGGTTGTAGTGAGCTATGATTGTACCACGCACTTCAGCCTAGGCAACACAGCATGCACATCTTTTTATATTTTTTTTCTTTTTTTGAGACGGAGTCTCACCCTGTTGCCCAGGCTGGAGTACAATGGTGCAATGTCGGCTCACTGCAACCTCTGCCTCCCGGGTTCAAGCAATTCTCCTGCCTCAGCCTCCCGAGTAACTGAGATTACAGGTATGCACCACCATGCCCAGCTAATTTTTTGTATCTGTAGTAGAGACGGGGTTTCACTATGTTGGCCAGGCTGATCTCGAACACCTGAACTCACGGTGATCCACCCCTCGGCCTATCAAAGTGCTGGGATTACAGATGTGAGCCACCGCACCCAGCTGCCCATTTCTTAAAAAAGAGAAAAGAAGAGAGAAAGAAAAGAAAGAGAGAAAAGAGAGAGGAGAGAGAAAAGAAAGGGAAGGAAGGAAGGAAGGAAAGAAGGAAGGAAGGAAGGAAGGAAGGAAGGAAGGAAGGAAGGAAGGAAGGGAGGGAAGTCAATTTTTACATTCCACAGGAAAGGATTAAGCTGAAAAAAGGAAGATAAAAGAATAAGCCAAGAACATTCCAGGCAGATGGAACAACTTGCACAAAAGCTCAGAGGGTGAGAACGTGGTGTGTTAAACAAAAATGAAGAAGAGAAGGAGGAAGGGAAAGAAAAAATGGGGGAAGAAGGATAGAGCTAGTGAGGTGCGGGTGGAAGAACTAGAGAGAAGGACAGGAGCCAGATCACGAAGGGCCTTCTGGGCTGCATAAAAGACTGATACAAAAACACTGAAAGATCTTAAGAAGGGTAGCAGCGTGATTAACTTCTGTGTCTGCAGCTCACTCACTATGGTGTGGAGAATTCCTGCAGAAGCACACAGTGGGAGCCGCAAGGGCAGTCAGAAAGCTGTTGTGGGGCTCTGGGTGAAACTTGGCTATTTTTACCAGGGTACTGGTAAGAGCAATGGGAAAAAAGGAAAATGATATTTTGAAGACAGAACAAACAGGCTGTCAGGATAAACTGAATTGGGATAGGAAAATTATAAAGAATGACTCCATTACTTCCTTATTTTAGCATCTAAGTGGATGGAGGTATCATTTATTGAAATGAGTGAAAGTAAAGGATGAAAGATTTATACAAAAAGGACCAAGAGTTCTGTTTGGGAAGAAGATCTTAGTCTGGGAACATCCAACTGGAGACATAAAGGAAGCACTGGTATTTATGAGTCTGGATCTCAGTAGAAAAATCTAGGCCAGACATGTAAATTTGAGTTACTTGGGGGACTGCAAGAGACAGCCAGTTTTCTGTTAAAGCAGAAGTAAACACTCAGAGAAGACGTAGAGAATATGTAGGAATTTCCTGATCAGAGAATGATGTTCTATATCTAGAACACCTGGAAAGAGCCTAAAGGATGGAGGAAAGGGACAGTGTAGAGAACACATTAAGAAACATGATACTTGCAAATGATTAAAAACAAAAAGGAAGAAGAAATATGAGGGCGCAGTCTGAGGCATAGTGGATGATCAGGGAGTTTTTTTACTTTGGGTAGTGCCTGGGATATGATACAGTGATGTGAGGCAGAGGAGATTCCATCCTGGCAGTCTCTCGGAAGCAGTGGAATTTTGGCTGCTGCTCAGCACAGCTGCCCCTGTGTGCACTAGGCAAAGCCTGGAGAGGGATGGGCCGAGCTTTTGCAGCTGCACAAATGACAAGGTACAGGTCCTCAACCTTGGCTACATATTAGAATCACCAGAGGGATTTGAAACAACAATGCCTAGCTCTGCCCCTGATTTAACTGGTGTGGGGTAGAGTCCTAGCATCTGTATTTGTAAAAACACCTGCAGTGATTCTAATGTGCAGCCAGGACTGAAAATCATTGTGTTAAACCTTCAGGTTCCAACACCAGCTTCTCACTGCCTCTCTTCCTTTGCCTGGTCTCTCCAAAACTGAAGTCTCCTTTTTGCTATAAACATTCAAAAGTTTTTCAACTATTTTGAGTGTCCTCATAGTTGAAAGCTCAGTGGTAAACAAATGAGCCAAGTCCTTACCACATAAAAGAAATACTGAAACAGCACCTTACTGGAAAACTTACTACTCTTAGGTATAGCTGAACAGCCTGTTTTAGATCCACCACCAGCAACAGCACATCATCCAACCGCCTATAATCCTCGTATCTACCAGAACATAACTGAGAACACTTAGCAACATTTTTAAAATAAGCAGCTATATAATAGCTGCAGTGTTCTGCAAGTCTACTAGCTTAAAAATCTGATCCAAACAAGGAATTAAGGTTATTTAAGTATGACTTTTTTTTTTTACTAACTTCTTGTCACTATTTTGCTTTCTAACTGTTGAGAAACCATCAGAACAGTATTTTCATTAAAGAAGGGGGAACAAGAAGAGCGTGCAAGGGGAATGTCACACCACTTCCTTGGGTTCTGGTAATTGGACTGCTAATGCCTCTCCAATTTTTCATAGATCCTCAAAGATCACTGACAGTGATGAAACAATTTCAACTCCAAATTTCTTTAAAATTCTGTGAAACAGTCATCTCAAGTCTTCAATCAGAACTCCAAAGAGAACCAAAGTACTATCATATGTCCTAAGACATTTGTTAATTTAATTCACATCTACATTTGTTCTGCACTTTCACGCCTGAAACTAACTCTCCCTGAAAACAATGATATCAGGAGGTCAGTGCTTGCACTTCTTCTGTGACCTTTCTACCCCCATGACCCCTGTGTATGTGAACTTTAAAGCCGAGCTCACACTCGGTTTCTGATTCTTGCACTTTTCTCATTGAGATGACTTGTGCTATCTGCTTTGATGTTTGATTGTTCGGTTTTGAGAGACTTTAATCCTCCATTTTAATACATTAACCTTCTGGAGTTTTGGGGCTATGGGTTGTATACTTCTCAGGACCTTGAAGAGAAATACTTCTTAGATGCAAGGAGTTGTTCCAGGTGGAGCAAGAAGTAACATGCATACAGCCCTTGAGGAGATTACCAGCTAACAGAGAAGACAGGAAAGTACCAAGCAACCAAAATGCACGATGAAATAAAGAAAAATTCTAAACAAAAGTAAGGCAAAGTTATCAAGGACCAGGAATGGAAGAACTCCAAACACATCAAAAGAAGGCAAAGCACAGGAAAAATCCCCAAGTCCTCCACAGAGGTAAAAAGCAGTTGTTTGCACTTACTCTTGAAATTACTAGAGAAGGGCTGTGTTTGATGAGATGGGATAGTTTCATAAAAAATAAGTAAATGTAGTTCCTTATGAGTTTTTCAGATTGATTTTTCGCACATACTGAGATTTGAAACCTACTATGTTAATTAGTTCTACAAGTTTTTATACATAAACATAATACCCACATGTACCATATAATGCCACACGTACCATATAATACCCACATACACTGAAAACTATGAAGAAAGGAATTCTGTGAAGGCGAACAAACACCAAATAACAAAAATTAAGAAGAAGGAAGAAAAGGGGAAGGAGGAAGCCAGGTAGGAGGAGGGTGGGGGGAGAAAGAGGAGGAGGAAGAGGAGAAGGAGAAGAGGAGGAGAGGAGGAGAAGAAGGAAAAGGAGAAGAGAAGAAGGAGAAAGGGGGAGGGGGAGGGGGAGGAGAAGGTATTTTTGTTTTTCTCTGGTCCTACTTTCAAGCACACTTGTCTGGAGAAACACATTACTGAGGTCTTTGAAAAACCTATATTTCACATTTCTAGAGAAATCAAATTTTCTCCTTCTGAGGTCAAGTTGCCATTTCAAATAGATTTTTATCTGGAGTAGCTTTTTTTCCCACAGAAACTGTTTTAGAAAAGCAGAAAAGAAATGGATATACTTTTTGATATTATCACTTTTCCTCAGTCTTTGATTACTTATTACACTCTTGCTAATTCTTACCTACTACATCTCATATTGTATCTAAAAATCAAAGTCAAATCCATTCATTCCTAATTTTCTGTTTTAAAAGCCACATACAGCATCACGATGAGAATGAATCATTGCATGAGCTAGGATTAAAGGAAAGCAGATAAATCTGATGCTCAACTTTATAGCATTTCAAGCCTCCTGGTCCAAAGATGTGTTTAAAGCATTCTGTTCCTGTTTCTTGAGCAGAGTCATAAATGCCCCCCCTTTCTCTAATAGAGGCATACACATCCAGGATCACACAAGAAAAGTCAAGTTTCCACTCTCATGAAAAAAGCATCTCCAAAGCAGTGAAACGAGATGCACAAAAAAAATCACATCACTGATTCACCACCATGGGGCTCTGAGGAGTCCCCAAGTACTACTCATTGCCAAATAGTATTAACTAGAGATTTTGCATGTCGCATTCAAAAATAGTCACATGAAATTAAGTGAAGCTTAGAACAGCAGGAGAAGCAATTAAAACAGCCCTCGAGAGTTATTAAGGCATGGGTATTCAGAGTTCAGACTCTTCTCCACCCATTCTAATAGAGACCAAAACACACACACACACACCCCTCAAGTTTAAGTTATAACCACAATTTTAAGCTAGTATTTTCTTTTTCTGGTTGCCTGCCAAGGCCCTTGGAGAACAAATAAAGAAAATTTCACAGTAGCCTGGTGAAAGTAATAGAGAGATATTAAGACAAGAGGATTATGAGTGATTTTTATTTTCTCCAATAATAATGTATTACTTTCATACTTATAGGAAATGTTACCGTTGAATATATTCAAAGTGAAATTAAAAATAATACCAAGAGAAGCCAAAATTATTTACTTTAAGGCTTTTATGACAAAAAAGATTAGAGAACAATGGTATATGCCATCACTGATTACTGAATCTAAAGGTCTGTTCTTCTAAAAATAAGGGTGTCACTTAAAATGGACTGTCTTATAGGCAAGACCATTATCAAGTTAAAAAGTTATTCAATTAAATATAAAGTTGAAAAAGAACTACCTACACATGTTGAAGATCAGGTTTTATATTACTTCATATATAACTGAAGAGCTAAATAGATTTTAAAAAGAAAAAAATCTAAGAGTTATATATAACTGATATAAGAAAGACCTATGCTGGCCGGGCATAGTGGCTCACACCTGTAATCCCAGCACTTCGGGAGGCCAAGGCAGGCAGATCACTAGAGGTCAGGAGTTCGTGACCAGCCTGACTAACATGGTGAAACCCCATCTCTACTAAAAACACAAAAATTAGCCAGGCGTGGTGGCAAGCGCCTGTAATTCCAGCTACTCTGGAGTCTGGGGCAGGAGAATCATTTGAACACAGAGACGGAAGTTGCAGTGAGCTGGGATCGCACCACTGCACTCCAACCTGGGCAACAGAGCAAGACTCCATCTCAAAAAAAAAGAAAAGAGAAAGAAGAGAAGAGAAGAGGACGAGACCTACGCCAGTGTTACTTCTAAAACCTACCAAGCAAGCCAGAGTACAAATCAGCCTGATTTTGAATGAACTGGTTTTATACACAGTCAATAAATTTAAAATCAAGATAACAGTCTTTAATTCAAAAATAGAGCCAGGTGAGGTGGCTCGCACCTTTAATTTCAGCTAATTGGGAAGCTGAGGCAGGAGGATCGCTTGAGCCCAAGAGTTCAAGGCTGTAGTGAGCTATAATTTTGCCACTGCACTCTAGAATAGGTGACAGAGTGAAACCCTGTCTCTAAAATTAAAGCAAAACTCGCACTGATGTTCAGGTATCCACTATGTGGCAGGCCCTGGGCCAAGGACTTTATTTACATTGTCTCATTTAATCACGCTAATACCTCTGTGTGACAGATACCATCATTATCTTCACTTTATAAAGAAACTGAGACACAGGGTAGCTAAATAATCTGTTGTAAGTCACACAACTAGAAGAGGCAGGTTCACAATTTGGATCTAGGTGGTCAGACTTCCTAAGTTATCTGTGGGGTTGCAATAATTACAGCATGAACCACAGAAGAAAGGTGTGTAGTCCACACTCTTATACTACTCCTTCGTTCATCAAAAGTACTCTTCTTATAACTGTTTTTTCTTTCAAGACACTCATGATCAAATTATTTAATCTGAAAGTAGTGTCATTATTCTTGGAGGTTTTCAACTAATCATTCTTTACAAACGTCAAAATAAACCAATATATTTTAGAATGACACTAATAAGTCCTATCCTAATTACAACACTGATTGATACATGTTTATGGCAGAATTCTTGGTCAGTACAGAAAAATTTTTCACCAATAGTAATCTCACTATTCAGAGTTAAATTCTTCAACATGTGTGTATATTTCCTAGGTTTTTTTCATATGTAGATTTTTTTGCCAAAAACAACATTCTACAGAACTTTTATAATTGGTCATCTATTTTGCTGTGGTTTAATAATATATCCTTTTAGTGGATGGGCTTAAGTAGAAACCCAGTGTATTAGTCTGTTCTTGCATGCTATAAAGACATATCTGAAACTGGGTTGTTTATAAGAAAAGAGGTTTAATTGACTCACAGTTCCACGGGCTGTTCAGGAAACATGGTTGGGGAGGCCTCAAGAAACTTACAATCATGGCAGAAGGGCAAAGGGGAAGCAAGCACGTTCCTCACTTGGTGGAGCAAGAGGAAGAGAGAGCGAAGGGGGAAGTGCTACACACTTTCAAAACAACCAGGTCTCCTGAGAACTTGCTCACTATCATGAGAACAGCAACAGGGAAATCTGCCCACATGATCCAATCGCCTCCCACAAGGTCCCTCCCCAAACATTGGGAATTACAATTCAACATTAAATTTGGGTGGGAACACACAGCCAAATCATATCACCCAGGAAGCCTCAAGTTCCAATAAGCTCACACCTTCCTTGTAAGGAAAATGACCCCAACACTTATTTCTTTCATAATGTTTCATGACTCCTGCATTTTGATTTATTGGTGAAAGCAATCTTGCTAGCTAGGCAACAGAAGCCTGAGTGAGAAAGCAGTGTAGAAGCCTGGCAGGCACACGGAGGCAGAACCTATGGGGCACAGTACCTCTGAGATGGCCTGGCTGGAATTCAGTCCAGTGGGAGTGCTCTATTTACAGTGACAGAAAACAACCAATCAAATCATCTCCAGGAGAATTCTGCTAGCAGATGTTACTCTATGAACCCAGGTACAGAGACTATATCCAAATGTTCAGTTGAAGACCGTCCTATGTCCTGACAACAAATCTCTATCCCAAAAGTCCATTTGTTAGTCTTGTCTCATCAACCTTAGCCTGATTGTAATGTTCCAAAACATTTTCCAGTCATTACAGAGGTAACATTTATTAATTGAGCATCTATTTACAGTACTGTTGATAGCAATAGGAGGCAGACAAATTCCTAGGCAGACAGGAACGGGTTCCCAGTGAAACTCGACCTTCAAGCCAAGGACACTTTGAAGTCTGAACACCAAACTACCAGTTCCAGATAGAGTCCAGTGACCGGAGTGAGAATGTCCATTCTCGTTCAGTACACTCGGCCCCTGATTGGGCCCAGGCCAAGCCTTCACTTCAGCTCCTGATTGGTCCCAGGCCAAGCCTTCACTTCAGCCCCCGATTGGTTCTTTACACTATCATACCTCTTCTGAATGGTGATCTTCCCAAGCCTATCCATAAACCAATCAGCACACATTTAACCATTCTAAGCCCATAAAAACCCCGGACCCAGGCTTGCAGCCAGCAACCCATTTTTGGGTCCCCTCTTGCTGCTGAGAGCTTTCCTTCTGTTGCTCAATAAAATTCTACTCTGACTTACTCATTCTCCAGTGTCTATGTACCTCATTCCTCTTGGTCATGAGACAAGAACTCAGAACTCACCAAACTGTGAGAGTAAAAGAGCTGTAACACTCCCTCCTGCTCACCAAACTCTGGGAAAGAAGAAGCTGCAACATTTCAACAGGTACTGAAGAATAAGTTGATACATATGAGGAACTAAAAGAGATACCAAGCAAGGCAGTAACTGAATCATGCAAGAAGTGTTAAAGAAAAAATTATTCTGATCCTTGTTTAAACAGTAAAAAAGACTATTATGATAGGTGTCAAGACAATTGCATGGGGAAAGAAAGATTAGGGTCAACTCAGAATACAAAGAACAAGTGAGGACTAATAGACAGAAGCAGGCTGGGGGATTGGTGGATGGAAAATTACTAACAGGAGACATCAAGGCTAGAAGGAATTCTTGCTAAGCTGACATAACATGATTCCTACTGAGGGCAGGCAGGGTGATCAGACATCAGGGTGAGGGGATTCTCCCTAGACTGACTAAGCAAGACTCTTGCTAAAACTGGTCTGTGCAGCCCTGTCAAGGATGGGGGCCAAGGGTGATGCCTACTTAAGAAGAGGGCCTGGAGGAGCCTGACAAAATTTGGTCACGGAGATAGTCTTGTCAGAAGTCAGAAAAGTTTTCTGATATAGATGGGGCTTGAGTTAAACCTTGAAGATGGGATCGGTTGTAGGCATGTAAAAAGGAGACACAAGCCACTTAAGCGTGAAGGGGTCTATCACGAACAAAGATGCAGAAGTGAGACAGCAAAGCACATTTAAAGCCTGGAGAGCAGAAACAAAGGAAGCAGTAGGGATATGGGGAAAGACAGCAGACTCCACAGGGATGTGGATGCTGGGTCTGCTGCAAAATTAATCCAGTTAAGTAACGTGATATTTGATCTTGCTGGATATCAATCAACATTTGTATTAATATATTTTTTAAAGTAGAGCTTTGAATGAAGATAAATAAGAACCAGTGAAGTAAAAGCTAACATAATCAATAATGTTCACCTGAAGAAGTTAAAAATACATTTTTAATCCTACCCAATAAAGGTCAATTAACTGAGTTTGTAAGTCCACTACATAAACCTCAAAACAGACTATAACATTAATATACTTATAAGATAAATATACTAAAAAGTTAATAAATTTCCAAGACCAAGACTTCACTACTATAGTTATACATACATACTACAAAATCTGGTAGCAAATCTTCATTGTAATTATTTGAAAACCTGAATACACAATTTGTTAAAAACATCTAAGCTACTTCCAGGGCTTTACAAGCAATTACATGTGTGTTCATCACCATCAAACAGGACATTAGCATCCCTTTTCTATAGAGCAATCTGCTTTGCTGGGTTTAGTGCTACAAAGTAAAGCAAACTGGCAAGGTCTTAAACAAGAAGCGATTCAGTAATGTTAAACCTCAGCTACCAAATCTAGCATCTAATAAAAAAATCTAATTTCTTTTTACGTGAGAAAAAAGAATGTGGCCACTCTGAGGAGAATTCATGTTTATATGACTTTTCCTTGGATAGATGCCCTTCACACAAGTTGGCTTCAATAAACACTACAGAAGTGAATGAAGTCCAACTATTTCAAACGAGGACTAAAACAGCAAACAACTACAAAGGACAGATTACATCAGCTTTCTCTATTCATAGGACCATTCATAAAATAAGTAAGCAATCACCTAAGTCGGCCAGGCGCGGAGGATCATGCCTGTAATCCCAGCACTTTGGGAGGCCGAGGTGGATGGATTGCCTGAGGTCAGGAGTCCAAGACCAGCCTGGCCAACATAGCAAAACCCTGTCTCTACTAAAAATACAAAAATTAGCTAGGTGTGGTGCACATGCCTGTAATTCCAGCTACTCGGGAGGCTGAGGCAGGAGAATCGCTTCAACCCAGGAGGCGGAGGTTGCAGTGAGCTGAGATGGTGCCAATGTATTCCAGCCTGGGTGACAGAATGAGGGCTCAGTCAAAAAGAAAAAAAGAAAGAAAAGAAAAGAGAAAGAAATCACAGAAGTCAGCTTTCCTAAATGTTTCTCCTTTGTGTGTGTGTCAATCCTCACAGTCACTAATAGAAAGCATTCTGATATGCTTTTCACTTAAGTTGAAAATGAGTGTTAGAAGAATAAAGTACCTAGCTTCAGGGGCAACACATACTCAAAAGCAGTTAGATATGTGCTCAGTTTTCACCCAAAATGAGCAATGACTACAACTGGTATGACTCTTCTCCAACTGAAACAGATGGGAAATCAGTAGTCATCCTTCCATAACAGCACCTTAGATACAAATGCTAGCCCAGAAAATAAATAGGACTTTGGCTTGCATAATATACTAGCTTATAAAAAGAAGTTTTTTTAAGAGTAGCATATCTGTAAATTAGGTAAATTGAATATAAATGTCTAAATTTTTGTACGTAAAATATCTGCAAACAAAGGTTTTAATCACTGATTAGTAACTGTCTACCATTTGCCTCTTAACATTAATTTTAACTCTTTTGTTCAAAAAAGCCTGGAATGTAGCTATATAAAAATTACCATCAAAAATTAATACTATAAAAGTAATGTCCTGTGTCCATGGTAGATAAGCAACTTAGTCTGCTTATAATACATAGGATTACCTTTCATTTTATCTTTGTTTTCAAATACACAAATTTTTAAAGGAAACATATCATTTACTGTCTTTGTTTTACCATGATTTAAAAAAAATCCAGACCACTAATTAGTCAGCTGAACTCACAGATTTTGAATCTAAGAAAGTGAGAGAACACAATTGCTTAGGTGTCAAATATGCATCCAATCAGTATACTATAAAAATCACCAATTTTGAGTGACTAAAAAGAAAATACAAATTATACCTGATATTCGAAAAAAGAGGACAATTCACTCATTTCAGATAATGGAATGGCTCCAACTCTGAAGTACAGTAAGAAAGTGGCAGATGAGAAACTGAGACGCCCAACTTTTCAGTGCAGCTGTTACCAATGAAATACATAAACACAGGCCCATCATTCATCCTGCCAACTCTGCTTTCTCCAACTTTCAAAAATAATCTCTGCTACCTCTCTGAACTTTCTTTGTAATGTACACACATCCACACTCACACACATGTGCACAAATATATATAAATCCAGGAAAAGTTTTTGAAAAGTAGAAAGAGAAACATAACCATACAGGCTGATCATTAAGTGTCTCCTAATATTATCTCTAAATAGAGATCTGGCTGTGCCAGCTACAATAATTACATTTACAACTATAAACATCCTCTACAAAACCACATTTATTGGATGAAATAACCTTAAATACAGTGGTTCTCTCAGGTCTTATTAATTAAACGAGCCCTTTTTTAACAGAGGGTCAATGGTAAGTTAGTCTAGGTCACATCAATCATCACAAAAGTGATTAACAATTTAAGAAAGTTGTATCTGACAGTTTATGTGAATAAATACGTGTAAACAATATAAATACACCTACGTAGACACGAATGTACAAGGAAGTGACTAAAAAAATGAGAACAAAGATAATGAAAAATTGGTAAGAGTTTCAAAGGACACAACAGGTTGAGAGAATCAATGTCTCCTCTTAATTCAATTTTGAAAACTTAACTACATTCACAGCAAGAGCTGGGGATATACTTCGGGTGGAGGCTCAAGAGGGCTCAGATTCTGATTTACTCAAAAACCTATTAGAAAAAATTTTATTTTTTCAGGTATAGTTCTTACTATTAGTTCCTATGCTATTTGTGAGAAGAATAAAAGGGTTGAAAGGTGCTGGCGAGTCAGGAGTTATGTTTGTCATATGCTTATATGGCAATGAATAAAAAGGTAGTAAGAGAAATGGAGCCCATCAAATCTTGGGCTGAAGTCCACATGAGAAGGCAGCAAAGGAATAGAAAACCTTTTCCAAAATAAATCTATCTGATAGAAAGGGAAGGTGAGCAGTGAGCGCTCTATTTCATGCAGGCACCTACTATATCAAAACTCACAAATCACTTAGGTGAAACAAGGGGGGAAAATAGCTATGATTTCACTGTGGAATTGCCTAGAACAGTGGAGAATATTAATAATAAATGACTAGAGAGAAAAAATAGCATTGATACAGAGGGAAAATAGAATTATGCAAGAAATTGGCTATGTACCCTAGAGTTAATTATTCACAAGGAAGGTATAAGGTACATGGGTGTGCTTTGGTCAAGAAATAGGCCAAGGCAGACATCCAGGCCTGCATGACTCAGCGAGTTTAGGACACAGGCACATACTCCACTTGTTAAATAACCTGTTTGTGTAAGTTCACACTTGGCTCTAAGCCATTATTGTCTGTTAAAGGTATAATTGCCCTGCTGACACTGTGCATGGGGGGCTCCGTTCAGCATGGGTCAGTATGGCATGGCATGGCTTGGCTATTGCACCTAGAGAAAAAGAGAGTACCAGAGTTGTCCATCTTGCAGACGGACAGAGGGGAGCCAGGGTACTGCATGGCTCCACATGGCTCACATTCATGGCCAGAGGGAAGGAGTCAAGCTGCTGACACTGAAGGCAACGGAGAGCTGGCCGTCCAGCTGTGTGTGAGAGCAGCCAGAGAGGCAGAGCTGGCTGCTGAGAGGAGCTGTGGAGCCGGAGCAGACAGCCAAGATAAAGGCGGACAGTGTGAGAGAGCTGTTGATGAGAGAGCTGCTGAATAAAACCATATTCACCTGCCTATGGCCACCCGAGTGTTCCTTCAGCTATCTGCCCATCTACCCACTCCCCTCGGACCTCGGCTGGGGCTCAAACCTGACCCTGGACCTTACAATTGGCATAGTCATGGCATGACAGAAGGGTAGGGTAAGAATAGATTTCAAGAAAGCAGATTTTGAAATTTTACAAAAAATAGTGAAAGTTAAGAACTCATCTCTGGAGTTGGATTAACTGGATCTGAATTCTGACCCTGGCACTTAGCTGTGTGATTGTAGGCAAATTACTCAAACTTTATGGGTCTCAGTTTCTTTATCTGTAAAATAAGGGAAATTGTATTATCTCAAATCTCTTCTAGGATTGTTGTAAGAAATGAAAAAGAAGTAGCTGACATTCATTGAACATTTATGTGAGACAATGTTCTAAACACTAAATGTATTTGCTTACATATATTCTTCACAGCTGTATGAAATCAATTCTATTATTAACCCTATTTTTACAGGTAAAAAAATGGAGTGTTCAATAAATAGTAGCTTTATTTCATAACTCTAAATTACAAAGAGAGAAGTGGTATCAAGGAAGAAAATTCACAAAAAAAGAGATGTCATTAAAAAAAATCACAACTAGCATCAATGAAGAAAATGGAGCAAAGAAGAAAAACAAATGTGCTACACAGATAGTTCCATGATGTATCTGAATTTCAAAAGAACATGAATAAAAATAAAAGATATTTAAGAAGGATAATTTTCTTATACGTCTAGATCCTAAATGAGATGAAGCTGACAATAAAAAGAGCTATTTCATATCTACACATTATCAGAAAAAGAAACAGGAAGACCAATTACATGGAGCATATGAAATAAAGTTCAAATGACAGAGAAAATAGAGCTCCTCAGATTTCTTCATCAAGAATATACTTCGTGTTTCCTTAATACTTTTTCTCTTTCTACTGACTCCTTTGTCATAGTCTATATACATACTCGACTATTTCCCATTTAGTTTAAAACTGAAACAACACAAAACACTTCTCCCCTTTCTTCTAGTTATCTTTTCTTTCCCTGCCTCACTGCTAAAAAGAGTAGCTTATATATATTTTACCCTACATTTTTTCATCCCCCATTCTCTCTTCAACACAAAATAATTAGTATCCACTCTCACCAGTCCCTTAACATTCTAAAAAAAAAAAAAAAAAAAAAAAAAAACCTCCTAGTTGTAAAATGTAATAAATTCCTCTCAGGATTCTTTGATTTGACTTTTCTGAATATGTGACATCATTGTCCATGCTCTTTGAAACTCTCTTTCTTCCTTGGTACTTTGCTGGTTTTCTTGCCACCTCTCTAGACAATCTCTCCTCTGTTCTTTGCTTCTCTCTTTGCCCAGCTCTAAATATTGGTGGTCTGTTATTTCATCCCTTCTGTTTCACTGAGATGATACACATTCTTTTAATTTAATAATCCTTTATGCTCTGCTTTGGGCACAGTTCCAGGTGCCCTCAACTCTCCAGCACTTAGCCGTGAAACTTTCTCAAGAACAAGAAGTAAAAAAAATTAACTTTTTTTAATAAAAAAAGTCACTGTTTAACCTAGACCGTTGCTTTCTCATTAGGAATTTTGCTTCCTTTGGAACTCCCAATAGGCCTAATTTGTAACACTACTTATTTGGTTTCTCAATATCTCAATTTCCCTCTTCTTTCTCCTAAGAGGTTTGATCAGACACACAACAAAAGCCCTTGGTTCCTCTTTTGCTTCCTCAGGGGCTTGTCTGTCCATACCTATGCTGACTGCTAAGCTGCGTGAGAATTCACTCTCCTGTCTCACCCACCAGGCCAATTAGGAATGACTTCTACCTTATTGTCTGTTGGGTTACAACAGGTCTTTCACAACTATTAACCAAAGTGCCTGATGTTTACAATTTTCCCTCAGCTCAGACAATGCTTGCAGATCTCTAGGATCATTGATTTAAATCCCTGAAAACAGAGATAGTTAAAAACACAGCAATCCCAAAGAGACCCTTCTGAACTAGAGACAGAATTATCTTTTAAAAATTCAGGCCGGGCGCGGTGGCTCACGCTTGTAATCCCAGCACTTTGGGAGGCCGAGGCGGGCGGATCACGAGGTCAGGAGATCGAGACCACGGTGAAACCCCGTCTCTACTAAAAACACAAAAAATTAGCCGGGCGTGGTGGCGGGCGCCTGTAGTCCCAGCTACTGGGAGAGGCTGAGGCAGGAGAATGGCGTGAACCCAGGAGGCGGAGCTTGCAGTGAGCCGAGATCGCGCCACTGCACTCCAGCCTGGGTGAAAAAGCAAGACTCCGTCTCAAGAAAAAAAAAAAAAAAAAAAAAAAAATTCAAAGAATTGGTATATACAGGCAAATGTTATGTCTGTTTCCTCAGAACTCTAGAAGGAAGGAAAAACGTATTTGCTCAAGAATCAACCATTAAGCATAAAAAAGTCTTATGCCTGAAATCCTTAAAATAATTTCCTTTCTGTCTGATAACCTCCCCAACATCAACAGTGTCTACCATACAATCTTGCACTGAATTACTCTATGCAAATTGCAATCCTAGATTTTTAAGGTACCTGCATCTCTCCACTGTTATAATTCCTACTAGTAGTATAGTATACTTCTCTTGTACGAGCCAGTGCTAAATAGACTGGGAGCATTTGACTAAAACTCACTGACACTGCAACCTGTTAGCTTTGAGCTCTAACAGCACCTAATTTCACCCAAACCCTAGCTTGTTAATTCTTTCACATTTCCAGCATTTCAGCTATCTTGAATTACTCTAAGCCTAACATTTATGTTACGAGTAGTAAGGCACCTGAGTAGGTCATTTGAATTTTAGATTGATTAGCTCCTATTTCACAAAAATCATGTCTAATTGCCAGACCTTTCTAAGAATTGTACATAAAGTTCATTAACCTCCCACAAAACTTTTAAAATCAATTCACAAATCTGCATTACAGATTCGACAGCACTCATAAACTGTTCAAAAATGCTCTCACAGATTCACTGACATTAATGGCTCTAAATAGTCAGTTGGATCCCACAATAACATATTCTAATCAAATTTTGGTTTTTGGCAAAATATTTTACCAAGTTTCCAGAAAAATAAAAATTATATAATATGATCATATAATTTATCATCCAAATGGGACAGTATTCAGAGTAAAAAGAGCACTATTAATAATCACAAAAATGACAAGCATAAACCAGAACTGTGCCAGGTACACTAGGACAGAAGGTCCCCCTCTATACAAAGCCATTTATACTAACAGAATCTTTTTTTTAATATACACTTTAAGTTCTAAGGTACATGTGCACAACATGCAGGTTTGTTACATATGTATACATGTGCTGTGTTGGTTTGCTGCACCTATTAACTCATCGTTCACATTAGGTATTTCTCCTAATGCTAATGCTATCCCTCCCCCATCCCCCCACCCCACGACAGGCCCCGGGGTGTGATGTTCCCCACTGTGTCTTTATTCTACTCAAGGAGAGATCTAAAATCTAATGAAATTAACCCAAAAAGGAGTCAGCGAATACATGTTCAGAACGGATAGCTGAGAGAACTCTGTACAAAGATGAGAGCACAGATTTAATTCAGCCTAGAATAAAAACCAAACTCTATATGGGGTTTTAAAACACCGCCCCCAAATTCATTGACACTCCTCACTGAGAGGTGTGGTCTATGGCCCCTACCCTTGGATCTGGTCTCTTTGAACACTTGATCAAGAGTAGGTGAAAGGAGCATCGTGCCAGTTCTGGGTCCAGGCCTTGAAATATTGGCAGCTTCCACTTTGTTTATTTTGGCAGCACTGATCAGATCATCTAATCCTTAGTGATATTTCTGCCTGCTTAATCTGTCAATTACTGACAAAGTGGTGTGAAGTCACAACCACCATAGTGGATTTGTCCATTTCACCTTTCAGTTCTATTAATTTTTGCCTCATGTATTTTGACACTCTGTTGTTTGGTGTGTACACAATAAAGTTGGTTGTCTTCTTGGAGAACTAAGCTCTTTATCATCATGTAATGCCTCTCTCTAATCTTGATGATCTTCTGAATCATCAGAAGTACTTGCTTTGTCTGAAATTAACACAGCTACTGCAGCTATGTTAATTTTTTAAGACAGGGTCTCACTCTGTTGCCCAGGCTGGAGTGCAGTGGTGCTCACTGCAACCTCTGCCTCCAGGTTCAAGCGATTCTCCTGCTTCAGCCTCTTGAGTAGCTGGGACTACAAGTACATGTGCCACCATGACTGGCTAATTTTTGTATTTTTTGTTAGAGACAGGGTTTTCCCCTGTTGCCCAGGCTGGTCTCAAACTCCTGATCTCAAGTAATCTGCCCACCTCAGCCTCCCAAAGTGCTGGGATTATAACAGTGAGCCACCACACCGGGCCTTCCAGCTATCTTTCAATTTGCATTAGCATGGCATATATTTCTCTATCTTTCTGCTTTTAATCTGCATCTTTATATTTAAAGGATAGTTCATAGATAAAATATAGTTGGGTCTTGATTTTTTATCCACCCTGATAATCTCTGTCTTTTAATTGGTATATTTAGACCAATTACATTTTAAGTGATTTTGATATGCCTGTATTAATATGTCATGTTTGTAACTTATCTGTTCATTGTTTTTGTGCTCTCTCACTTTTCACATACCCCCTTGATTCAGTAGGAAGGAAACGAGAGCACCCTAGCCCAGAGAGAGCAAAAATTCACACCTACTTACAACTTGAGGGAGGGTGCCAAACCCAGGAGGGACTCAGATGTGACCCACCAGCAGATCCCAGTACAATGAGAAAAGTATGGGTCCTAACGCACCTCAAAAAATAAAATAAAATTAGCTCCCTCATTTGGTGTAAAACACACCAAGCTCTTTCTCACCTCAGGGCCTGGCATGAAACACCCTTGTGCCTGCTCTTTACCTGCTTGGTGACATCTTCTCCTTCAGATCTATGCATAAATGTCCTCTCCTCAACAAGGCTTCCATTTCCATCCATCCAACGTATATTTACTATCTATACCCCTCTCTTATGCAAATACACATAACCCACTACTCTCTGTCTTAATTCTTCCTCAGCTGTCTTTTCCTTTACATAATTTACAATTACAGATTCTATCTGCTGACTTGATTAATTTCTGCCTCCCCCACTGGATAATATGCCTAATAAAAACAGGGGCCCTGTCAATTTTGTTCACCACTACACACCTATTGCCTGGCCCACTCAGCCCACAGAACACAGTAGAGAGTTACTACAACCTCAAAAGGAATGCACTATTTTAAATAGACACTGCCCCCATGCATTTCCTGTTAAGGCCAGGGTTTCTCAATCTCAGTACTAACGTCATTTTGGGCCGAATAATTCTTTGTTGCAGGAGACTGTCCTGTTCATTCACAGGATATTTCTCAGCATCTCTGGCCTCTACCCACTACATGCCAGTGACACCACCACTCAAGTTGTGAAAGCCAAAAATGTCTCCAGACACCAACAAATATATCCTGGCAAACAAAATTATCCCTAGTTGAGAAGCACTGGTTTAGACTAGAAATGCTCCTTCCCTACCATCCTGGCTTAAACAAAAGGATGACAGTAACAATAAAGCAGCTCAGGAACGTGGGTATGCTTTAACCTGAAGTCAATCATATCCTTCCCCAAGTCCTCCTCAAAAACCACTTTGGGAGAGGGGTTTTAGGAGTCCTCACATAATGACTTTCAATTATTTCAGTAATTGAACATTTCTACACTAACTCTTTAAGAAAAAAAACCCAAAGAATGCCTCCATTTCCACCAGATGGGCATAGCTGACATATGACCACAATTTTAACAACAGCAAATATCACTGGTGGTATTGAGGGTCTCCTGTCCAAATGATCAAAGAACCCTGATAATAAATATGGCTAAGAGAGGCCAATACGTTTAAATACTGTCTAACAGGAAAGTTATTCCAGTACAATTTAGTCTAATAATTAAAATCACCTTCTTACTTAAACAATATCCTCACTGTCACTTTCATCAAAAAGATTAAGCATTGTTTGTTTATCTGCTGCAAGCTAAATGAAACCAGCTGTACCAATGAACCAGACTCTAATGTCTGCATTCTTCCTCTAAAGGACGTCAGGGCTGAATCTGCAATTTGAGTAGGATTTAGGGTTTAAAAATAAAATAAAATTAGCAGATGTTGGTGGGTGGGCTATTATCCTCCTTGGACTAAGTAAGGATATATATTTTCAAACTTTCACCTATACACAGATCTGAAGGAACACAGATCGGAAAATCCCACATAGTGAACTGCATTTACTCTGTTGGCTTTTCTTCCCTCAGTTTCTCCTGTTATACATTGTAATGCTGTATTTTGTTCATTAAATTATAAAACTAACAATGATTGTATTATACTGTGATGTTATTTTCATTGATTAAATAGTGTGGTTACAGGCTTGATCTTTGAAGTGAGCTGTAATAATAAGCTTCGGTCGAAGAGCACAAAGTCTAAAAGAAGTCAGAGCAGACCTAATGAGAAACAGAGTGGGCCTCGGGAGCATCCTACAGCAGAGCTTGTAAAATATAATCAGACTAGTGTCTCTTTGTAGAAAGCTCCCATTTGTGGGCAGGTAACCTCTCAGGACTCTGAAGTCCACATGACAGTCTAGGTGTCAGCACTTAAGATTGCAGCTTCAATGAACCAGGAGTCCAGTGTTTTCCATCTGGGGATTACTGACTTCTAGAATTCTTCAAACTCCTTCTGATAGTGTTTCAATGAAGTTGACCTTCAGTGCAAGCAGTAAGAACTGCATCTTTAATCTCACATATTGTGAAAAGGTGGTTAACTGCTGCTGCCTTTCTTCTTGCGCTGTTGCTTGTTTTAATTAATAGCATTTCTTCCCCTCTATTTCTCCTGGGGTTTTGAAGAGCTCTTTGAACTGTATTTAGTATATTTCAGTCGTGGTTTGGTGTAGTCTCTCAATTTATGGGGTCGTTTAATTCAAGTTCAATTATTCAGCACAAACTGGCAGGATGAAATGCTAAAAGAAGATTGGCACTTTGAATCACATAAATCTCATGTTACATAAAGTGAGCAAATTCCTTCATTGTTCTCATTGACCTCTGAGATAACAATTTATGGCTGGCACAAACCAGTGTGGGCAGGCTTTTCTTTGGCAGACTCCTACAGAAGTAACGCTTTGGCATCTTCACCTGAACAGAAACTGAACATAAGCAGAGAAAGTGACCAGAGATCAGAATCATCTGTGGGACAACTTAGTCTGAATACTCCAATTCTAGAAGCAGAACAAAAAGATAGCTGTTTTTCCTCTAAATGGCATGTGAAGTCTGAGAAAATCAAAAGCAGCTATAGACTCGCAGAGCCCCTAGATTCAGTAGGAAAGAAACGAGAGGACCCTGCCCCAGGGAGAGCAAAGACTCATACCCACTCACTACTTGAGGCAGGATGCAGAACCTGGGTGACTCAGGTGTGACCTACCAGCAGATCAAAGTACATTGAGGAGAATATGGGTCCCACTATGTCTCAACTTTGGGTCTTGAGGTTGTGAGAGGTAGTAGCTCTTATTTTCAACAACCAGGTATTCATGGGTGCCCTTGCATAAGCAAACCACCAATCCTCCCAGATCATATTGCTTAAAGCCAATTCCACTTCAATACTCAAACAAAACACTTTTGCTTAAGCAAAACTACCACAATAATCAAAGTGAATCTGTTTACTTTTAGTTTAAGGCCCTCAAAGTTCAACAAATTTAGTGAAGAGTCTGATAACCAATAAGTGAAAATCTCACTATATTTGCTTGGGGGGAAGGAGCAAGCCCCAAAAGGGAACAGTGCCAAGGATTCCACAAAGACACATAGTGATGAGGGAAGCTTGATTTAAAAGCACACAAGGATGTGGCTTCTAAACTCAATCAGTGGCCACTGGAGAGAAAACATTTAAAATACTTTAGTCGACATCATCCTCTCTTCATTCCTTTTGAAACCCCACACCATTTTACCTGGATGTTTTTGTTTTACGGTTTTTTTTGTTTTTTGTTTTTTGTTTTTATACAGAGTCTTGCTCTGTCACCCAGGCTGGAGTGCAATGGCGCAATCTCAACTCACCGCAACCTCTGCCTCCCGGGTTCAAACGACTCTCATGCCTCAGCCTTCCGAGTAGCTGGGATTGTAAGTGCATGCCACCACACCCAGCTGATTTTTCTATTTTTAGTAGAGACAGGGTTTCACCATGTTGGCCAGGCTGGTCTCAAACTCCTGGCCTCAGGTGATCCACCCGCCTTGCCCTTGCAAAATGCTGGGATAGCAGCCACGAGCCACTGTGTACCTGGGCCTTTCTCACTACATTCTAGCTTATATAGAATATAGTATTGATACATCTTCATTTATATAGAATTACTTATGTATTTGTGCCATCTCCCTTCAAGATTAAGTTTCCCAAGGGCAGAATCCTCATCTGAGTCACCTTTTTTACCGACAGCATAAAAAAGGCATAATTATAAACAATATAATGAATATTCATCACTAGTTGAATAAATTCAAAAAATATTAACACATCTCTGAATATACAGAAGTCCTTGGTAAACTGAGAGGTAAAAAGATGATTTTAAGGTGCTGAATTAAAGACATTTTAAAATGCCATATATTTTAATTTTCCAAAGTATTATACAATGCATAATTTTTTAATCCTATATTAAATGCTACAGGAATTTAGAAGAGAGAACATAATCAGAAAACCAAACCAGAAGAGAGATCAGCAGTCAGCAGTCAGAAGTAATGATAACTGCCACCCCCCATCTAAACATAAAAACAGTGAGAGAGAGAGAGAGAGAGAGAGAGAGACAAAGAGACAGTGAAAGACAAAGAGAGAGACAGAGAAGAAATCTGGAGCACACTGATCAAAAAACAAAAACTTTGTATTGAAATATGAGAATGTGGTAAGTTCAAAGCTTTTTCTTAAAAGCATATTTGTGAGTTTTGTCTCTTGATGTGAACAGGGTCAACCAGCCATTTGTTAGAAGCCAAGCTCATTACAAAGAGACTGCCTGTATAGGAATCTCAGTTAACTTCTCTCCAGTGTATGTGTTCCTACATGGATAAGAGATCCAAAAGAATCAAGAATAATTAAAAACAATTTCTATTCCTCCTCAAGCTTCTAAACTATGCTTAACAGCAACTACTCCACAATCAAGAATAACACACACCCACTGGGCATGGTTGCTCGTGTCTGTAATCCCAACATTTTGGGAAGCCAAGGTGGGTGGATCACTTTAGTTCAGGAGTTCTAGACCAGTCTCGGCAACATGGCAAAACCCCGTCTCTACCAAAAAAAAATACAAAAATTAGCTGGGTGTGGTGGCACGTGCCTGTAGTCCCAGCTACTCAGGGGTGCTGAGGCAGGAAAATCGCTTGAGCCTGGGCGGCAGAGGTTGCAGTGAGCCAAGATTGCATGCACCACCGCACTCCAGCCTGGGCAACACAGTGAGACCCTGTCTCAAACAAACAAACAAAAAAGAATTACACAAAACTCTTGATGGGGCAAATAAATATCCTTTGTTTGTATTGTTTTAAAAAGAACCAATAGGTAAAGGATGAATAACATATATTACAGGCAAAAAAAGAACAACACTGTCATGAATGCAATACCAAGTTAGTGAGGTTTGACACTAGTAAGTGTTATGGATTGAACTGTTCAAAAAGGTATGTTGAAGTTCTAACCCCAAGCACCTCAGAATGCATTTTTTTTTTTTAAATGAGTCCTTTATGGAGGCAATCAAATCAAAATGGGGTCATTAGCGTGGACCTTAATCAAATATAACTCATGTCCTGACAGAAAGGGAAAACTTGGACACAGACACACACACACACACACACACACACACACACTGGGAGAATGCCATGTGGAGAAGGCAACAAGAGGGGTGACGTACCTGCAAGCCAGGAATGCCCAAAATTGCCAGCACACCACCAGAAGCCAGGAGTGAGGCATGGAACAGATTCTCCCTAACAATCCTCAGAAGGAACCTACCCTGCAGACACCTTGATTTCAGACTTCTAGCCTCTAGAACTGAGAAAGTACATGTAGTTTAAGCCACCCAGATTGTGGGACATCGTTATTGCAAGCCCTAGCAAACTAATACAATGAAGCTTATGGTAAAATCCAAACATGACACCTGTAAACCAACACATATGTGTAAAATGCTCACAAACTGAAAATCACAAGTATCTCTACAAATGCCAGACAGCTTCACTGCAAGATAATGAGAGCTGTTCTCGGGGAGGATGCAAAAGATTATGTTTAAAGATGGCAGTTGGGATACAGACATTTATGAGAGAATGGTGAGGAGTATTGGAACAGGGATCCCAACAATTAGTTGGCTATTTAAATTATATAGCACTATAGGGACACACCAAACTTAGCTCTCAATTCCTGCTATATGACATGTAGCTGTTATTCTTCAGCCTGACTTAGCCACCTTAATGCAAGCAAAGCCAGGCAGCCTGTCATCTCTTAAAGCAGGTGAATAGGCAATGGCTTTCATCTCCACCTGGAGGAAATGAAGTACTACATGTGACCAGGAGGCTTGAAACTGCTCAAGAAATGCTAACAAGGTAAATTAATATCCACTAGAGTGAAAACCATTAACCGTCCAGAACCATCTTTCTCAAAGATTATAGGTACTTTTAAAGTCTTTCTTTTATTCAGGCATAATAAATGAAAAATTCTTCAACTATCTCCAAGATTTCAAAATAAATCTTCAAGTTAAAAGTTTAATAGAGTTATTAACACATCTGGAGATCAGCTGAGCACATCTTCAATGGGTAGAAACTTCCAAGTGTTTGGTTTGTTTTCTTATAAAGAAATAGTGTTTGCTTTGAGTCATAATTAAAACAAGTCAGAGTACATGTGAGAACTATTTGGAATATTTAAAGAGGATCACATCGTTCCAAGGTCTTGCACTACAGAAGCAGTAATGGTGTACTGATTAGGAAAAGAATAGCTTCAAGCCACCAGATTGGAATGAGCTAAACAAGCTTTGCACTAACTACCTGTGTGAACATAGGCAAGATGCTAAACCTCTCTAAGCACTAAGATTCCTGACTGTTAAATGAAGATGACAATAATGGGACCCACCTCATATGGCATTGTGAGGAGTAAATGAGACAAAGGGATGTACTATATTGTACACAAAATAATTGCTTAATAAAGGCTAGTTATCATGCTATTGACACTAAATTTAGTACAAGTAATTTTTATATGGTAAAGTACTGCTATTTTTCTTTAGGCAAGAATATTAAAATGTGGGAGACAACCCCTGTTAAAATTAACTCAATCATTTAGACCATTACTTTGACATTCCAAAATTCTCAAGCAATATGGTTATTAAGAGTCCTCTGGATTTTGTTTTTTATCCCTTATCATGTTGACTTCATTCAAATTTTCTTAAAAAAATACTTTTAAAATAATTCCAACTTTCATTTTAGATTATGGGGCTACATGTACAGGTTTATTATATTAGTATACTGCGTGATTCTGAGGTATGGGATATGAATGATCCTGTCATGCAGGTAGTAAGTATAGTACCCAAAAGTTTTTCAACCCTCTTCCCCCTTCCTCAGCAACCCCACTCAGCAGTCTCCAGTGTCTGTTGTTCCCAACTTATGTCCAAGTATACCCAATGATTAGCTCCCACTTATAAGTGAAAACATGCAATATTTGGTTTTCTGTTCCTGTGTTAATTCACTTAGGATAATGGCCTCCAGCTGCATCCATGATGCTGCAAAGAACACGATTTCATTCTTTTTAATGGCTGTGTAATATTCCGTGGTGTATATGCGCCACATTTTTTTTATCCAGTTCACTACTGATGGGCATGTAGGTTGACTCCACGGCTTTGCTATTGTGAATAGTGCTGTAATTAACATAAAAATGCATGTGTCTTTTTGGTAGAACAATTTCGTTTCTTTTGGATATATACCCAGTAATGAGACTGCCGGGATGAATGACAGTTCCTGTTTTAAGTTCTTTGAGAAATCTCCAGCCGGGCGTGGTGGCTCACGCTTGTAATCCCAGCACTTTGGGAGGCCAAGGCGGGCGGATCACGAGGTCAGGAGATCGAGACCACGGTGAAACCCCATCTCTACTAAAAATACAAAAAAAATAGCCGGGTGTGGTGGCGGGCGCCTGTAGTCCCAGCTACTCAGAGAGGCTGAGGCAGGAGAATGGCGTGAACCCGGGAGGCAGAGCTTGCAGTGAGCCGAGATCGTGCCACTGTGCTCCAGCCTGGGTGACAGAGCGAGACTCTGTCTCCAAAAAAAAAAAAAATGAAAAAAGAGAAATCTCCAAACTGATTTCCACAGTGGCTGAACTAATTTACATTCTCACCAGCAGTGTATAAGCATTCCCTTTTCTACACAGCCTTCCCAGCACCTGTTTTTGACTTTTAATAATAGCCATTCTAACTGATGTGAGATGGTATCTCATGGTTTTGATTTGTATTTTTCTGATGATTAGTGATGTGGAGCATTTCTTCATGTTTGTTGGCCACTTGAGTGTCTTCTTTTGAGAAGTATCTGCTTCTGTTCATGTATTTTGCTCACTTTTTATGGAGTTATTTGGTTATTTCTTGTTAAATTGTGTAAGCTCCTCAGAGATTCTAGATATCAGATCTTTGTCAGATATACGGTTTCTGAATATTTTCTCCCATTCTGTTTACTCTTTATTTTGCTGTGCAGAAACTCTTCAATTAGGTCCCACTTATCAATTTTGGCTTTTGTTGCAATTGCTTTTGTGAACTTAGTCATAAATCATTTCCAAAGGCCGACACTCGGACGATGTTTCCTAAATTTTCTTCTAGGATTCTTACAGTTTTGAGGTCTTACATTTAAATCTTCAATCCATCTTGAGTTAATTTTTATATATGGTGAAAGGGAGGGATCCACTTTCATTCTCCTGCATATGGACAGCCATCTATACAAGAAACATTTATTAAATAGAGACTCCTTTTCCCATCACTTATTCTTGTTAACTTTGTCAAAGATCAGGTGGCTGTAGGTGTGTGGCTTTATTTCTGGGTTCTCTATTCTGTTCCTTTGGTCTATGTGTCTATTTTTGTACTAGTATCATGCTGTTTCGGTTACTGTAGCCTTATAATATAGTTTGAATTCAGGTAGTGTGATGCCTCTGTCTTGGTTCTTTTTCCCTTAGGAATGCTTTGGATATTCAAGCTCTTCGATTCCATATGAATGTTAGAATATGTTTTTCTAATTCTGTGAAAAACAACATTGGTAGTTTGATAGGAATAGCACTGCATCAATAGATTGCTTTGGGCAGCATGGCCATTTTAACAATATTGATTCTTCCAATCCAAAAGCATGAAATGTTTTTCCATTTGTTTGTGTCATCTATGACTTCTTTCAGCAATGTTTTGTAGTACTACTTGCAGAGATCTTTCACCTCCTTGGTTAGACATTTTCCTAGGCCTTTTAATTTTTTGTAGCTATTGTAAATGAAATTGCATTCTTGATTTAATTCTCAGCTTGAATGCTGCTGGTGTATAGAAATAATGCTGGATTTTATACATTGGTTTATATTCTGAAACTGTACTGAAGTCATTCATCAATTCCAGGAGCTTTTTGGCAGAGTCTTTAGACTCTGTATAGAATCATATTGTCAGCAAAGATGGATAATTTCACTTGTTTTCTTATTTGGATGCCTTTTATTTCTTTCTCTTGCCTGATTGCTCTGGCTAGGACTTCTGGTACTATGTTTTAATAGGAGTGGTGAGAGCGGGTATCCTTGTCTTTTTCCAGTTCTGTAGGGGAATGCTTCCAGCTGTTGTCAGTTCAGTATGATGTTAGCTGTGGGTTTGTCATACGTGGCTCTTATTATTTTGAACTATGTTCCTTCAATGCCTAGCTTATTGAGGGTCTTTATCATGAAGGGATGTTGGATTTTATCAAAGGCTTTGTATGATCAAATGGTTTTTGTTCTTAATTCTGTTATGTGGTGAAGCACATGTCAATACATTTGTGAATTCTGAACCAACCTTGCATCCCAGGAATGAAGCCTACTTGATTGTGGTGAATTATCTTTTTGATGTGCTGCTGGATTTGGTTTGCTGGTATTTTGTTTAGGATTTTTGTTCATCAGGCATTGGCTTGTAGTTTTCTGTTTTCATTGTTTCTTTCCTAGTTGTTCATATCAGGATGATGCTGGCTTCATCATCCTCGATGATAGGGTGGTGTCCATCTTCCTGGATTTTTTGCAATAGTTTCAGTAGAATTGATACTGTCTCTTCTCTGTACTTCTGGTAGAACTTGGCTATGAATCAATCTAGTCCTGGGCTTTTTTTGGTTGGTAGGTTTTTATTACTAATTCAATTGTGGAACTTGGTATTGGTCTGTTCAGAGTTTCCATTTCTTCCTGATTCAATATTGGGAGGTTATGTGTTCCAGAAATTTACCAATTTCCTCTAGATTTTCTACTTTGTATACATAGAGTTGTTCCTAATAGTCTCTGAAAGTCTTCTGTATTTCCATGGGATCAGCTGTAATGTCACCTTTGTCATTTCTGATTGTGCTAATTTGGATCTTCTCTCTTCCTTTAGTTAGTGTTCTATTGATCTTTATCCTTTCAAAGAACCAACTTTTGGTTTCATTTATTTTCAATATATTTTTAGGTCTCAATTCCAGTCAGTTCAGCATTGATTTTAGTTATGTTTTTTCTTCTTCTGGCTTTGGGGTTAGGTTGTTCTTGTTTTTCTAGTTCCTCTAGGTGTGATGTTAGTTAATTTAAGATCTTTCAAATTTTTTTAGGTAGCCATTTAGTACTGTAAACTTTCCTCTTAACACTGTTTTTCCTGTATCCCAAGGATTTTGGTATGATTTGTCTCTGTTGTCATTTACCTCTAAGAATTTTTTGACTTCTGCTTTAATTGTTTAATCAAAAGTTATTCAGGAGGAAGCTGTTTAATTTCCATGTAATTGCAAAGTTTGGGGAAATCCTCTTGGTATTGATTACTATTTTTATTCCACTGTGGTCTAAGAGTATGGATGGTATGACTTTGATTTTTTTTCTATTTATTGAGACTTGCTTTATGACTGAGCATGTGGTCATCTGTCCTAAATGCAAATGAGAAGAATGTATATTCTGTGGTTGATGAGTGGAATATTCTGTAGCTGCCTATTAGGTCCAGTTGGTCAGGGGTAGAATTTAATTCCAGAATTTCCTTGTTGGTTTTCTGCCTTGATGATCTGTCTAATGCTGTCAGTGTGTTGTGGAAGCCCCCACTATTATTGTGTGGCTAAGTTCTTTTGTAGGTCTACAAGTAATTGTTTCAGGAATCTGGTTGTTCCAATGTTCCATGCATATATATTTAGGACAGTTAGGTCTTCTTATTGAATTGAACACTTTATCATTATGTAACGCCCTTCTTTCTCTTTTTTTATTGTTGTTGGCTTAAAGTCTGTTTTATCTGATATAAAAATAGTGACCCCTGCTCTTGTTTGCTTTCCATTTGAGGGACAGATCTTTCTCCAGCCCTTTACTTTGAGCGTACCTGTGTAATCACATGTGAGATGGGTCTCCTGAAAACAGCAGAGAGATAGGTCTTGTTTTTTTTTCCTTAATCCAACTTACAATTCTGTGCCCTTTAAAAGTGTGAAGTTTAGTCAGTTTATATTCAAAGTTAATATTGATATACAGCATTTTAAGCCTATCATGAAGTTGTTACTTGGTTGCATTATAGTTTCTATTGCGTAGTGCCTTTACAGAATCTGTAGGCCATGTACTTACGTGTGTTTTTGTGGTAGCGGGTGTTGTTCTTACATTTCCATGTTTAGAACACCCTTGAGGATCTCTTGTAAGGCTGATCTAGTGGTAAGAAATTCCCTTAGCACTTGCTTGTCTGGAAAACATTTTATTTCTCCTTTGCTTATGAGGCTTATCTTGGTGGGATATGAAAATCTTGGCTGAGATTTATTATCTTTAAGAATGATGAAAACAGGCCCCCAAACTCTCCTGGCTTGAAAGGTTTCTGCTGAGAAATCCACTGTTAGCTTAATGGTGTTCCCTTTGTATGTGATCTTGCTTTTTTCTTTGTAACATTTTTTCTTTAGCATTGACCTTAGACATCCTGGTGAGTATGTCTTGGTGATGTTCATTTTAATATAGTATCTCCCAGATGTTCTCCAGATTTTTTGAATCTGGATATCCACCTCTCTAGCAAGATTAGGTGATTTTTCTGGGATTATTCCCTCAACTATGTTTTCCGGGTTGTTTACCTTTTCTCTGTCTCACTTAGGAATGCCAATAATTTGTAGGTTTGATCACTTTACATTATCCCATATTTCTCAAAGATTTTGTTCATTTAAAAAAATGTTATTTTTGTCTGGGTTAAAAAGATTGGTCTTCAAGCTCTGAAATTATTTCTTCCACTTGGTCTACGATATTGAAGCTTTCAAATGTTTTCTTCTTTTTTATTTTTTATTTTTGGAGACAGTCTCACTCTGTTGCCCAGGCTGGAGTGCAGTGGTGTGATCTCGGTTCACTGCAACCTCCACCTCCCAGGTTCAAGCTATTCTCATGCCTCAGCCTCTGGAGTAGCTGAGATTACAGGCATGCGCCACCACACCCAGCTAATTTCTCTGTTTTTAGTAGAGATGGGGTTTCATCATGTTGACCAGGCTGGTTTCAAACTTCTGACCTCAGATGATCCGCTCGCCTTGGCCTCCCAAAGTGCTGGGATGTACAAGTGTGAGCCACTGCGTCCTGCCTCAATTGTATTGAAATTCCTTAAGTGAGCTTTTCAATTCTAGAAACGCTGACTGATTTCCTTTTAAGATGTTATATCTCTTTCTTCATTTCCTGGATTGATTTAGAAGTTTCTTTGTGTAGATTTTGAATCATGTCTTTGATCTCACTAAGCTTCCTCGTAATCCATGCTTTGAATTATTTATCTGTCATTTTCAAGTTTCCATTTTGGTCAGAAATTATTGCTGGAGAGTTAGTGTGATCCTTCAGTGGTGCCATGACATTCAGATTTTTCACAATAACAAAATTCTTGTGCTGGTTCCTTCTCATCTGGAGATGTTGGCACTATAATTTTTGTAATTATTTTTGTACAGATTGGATTTTTTCTCTTTCTTTCTTTCTCTGTAATATTATTGTTCTTTTTTTTTTCTTTCCCTTTCCCTTCTCCCCACTCCCTCTGTGTTGTGACTGCAGAGAATGCTGGGTAGGATCTTTTGGCTTTGCTTCTATAGCCCTATGCATTTCTATCAGCAGCTTTTACATATGGCTGTTCGGTTTGACCTACAGCCAGTAGACGGCACTTATCTGTAAAAACCTACTGCAGCCAATGTGTCTGGATATATACTCGATCCTTATTTATGGGGAGATGCTCACTGTTGCCTTAGGCAATGGGCTGATCTGTGCAGGCCATAGTGTTCTGAGTTCCCTTCTCAGTCCTGGGGGCAGGAGGCAAGATGGTCATCCCTTGATGACAGGCACAAGCACCAGCACTGATGGAGAATCCAGTGGAAAGCCACCAAGCACCCAGAGTGTGCCCAAGCATGAAGCTGGGAAACATCCTTAGCCCCAAGTCTCTTCAGAGGAAGTGGAGGCAGCCTAAACTCCTAATCCAGGAGTGTAAGTGCTCCAGATCCCTGGAGATTTGCCGGGGCATAGAGGAGAGAGGACCTTGCCACACCAGAGTTTTTGTGTAGAAAGGGGTGGGGCAGCTTAGGCTGCCATTCCAGGTGAACCGGTGCTCCAAATGCCTGGAGATCTGCCTGGGTGTGGAGCAGAGAAAGAAAGCCCAGCTGCACCATGGTCTCTCCACAGGAAGGGTGAGTGACTCAGGATGCTGAACGAAGTGAGCAGGTGCTCAAACTGCCTGAATGTAAAGCAGAAAGGGCCCCTCCTGCACCTAGATGTCTGCAAAGGAAGGGTGGGGCAACTGAGGCTGCCAATCCAGATGAGGTGAGCAGGTGCTTTGAATGCCTGGAGATCTGACTGGGCATGGAGTGAAGAGGGCTCCACTATACCAGGATCTCTGGACAGAAGGGGTGGGGCAGCTCAAGATGTAGAACCAGGCAAGCAGGTGGTCCAAATGCCTGGAGATCTGCCTGGGTGTGGAATGAAGAGGGCTCCCTGCACCATTTTTTGCAAACTTTTTTTTACAACTCTCAAAATTAATACTATTACTTTTGACTTCACAGTATTTTTGCCTTACATATCTTCCTTGATAAGGAATATTTCATCTTCTAAACTTAAGAAACATGAACAAACAAGTATAAGACCACACTCCTGAAAGTCCTAAGGTTATCTAAATTAGCACATAATCAAAATTTCCAACTATGTCTTTGGAATGTCCTTCAGAGAATTTTTCTCTTCTACATCTTCTTATTTAATTACTTAAGTCACAATATCCCAATCTAGCTGGGTGCAGTGGTTCACGCCTGTAATCCCAACAGTTTGGGTGGCCGAGGCCAGAGGATCACTTAAGCCCAGGAGTTTAAAACCAGCCTGGGCAACACAGGAAAATTCCGTTTCTGCAAAAGAGTTTTTAAAACAAAATAGCCAGACATGATGGCATGTGCTTGTAGTCCCAGTTACTCAGGAGGCTAAGGCAAGAGGACTGTTTGAGCCCAGGGGGTTGAGGCTGCAATGAGCCATTATCAGGCCGCTGTACTCCAGCCTGGGCAACAGGGCGAAATGCTGTCTCAGAAAAAAAAGTCCTATCTTCTATAAAGATTTTGAAAAGAGATAACAGGGACGGTATAGAAAATTATCTTGCAACATCATTTGGTAAAGTTATAAAGGTAAAACAAAGCTTGTGACTTCTGTGGTTGTTGCAGAGATTGCATTAAGTTATCTACAACTACATGTCACTAAGTACAGTAACTCTCTGTCCTTAATCGATAAGGGAGAGTAAGGAGGTCAATCAGAAACACATGAGGACAAGCTTTTCAAGAATCCAAATCTGTGCCCTGACCCCCAGAGAGCAATGGAGAGAAAGAAGAAAAGGAGGAGAGAGTTGTTTCTCGATATGAAAATATACGCAGCATGATGCCAAAGCAGACAGGAAGAAAGAAAAAGAAAAGTTTGCTGTTTTGTTTAATTAAGAGACTTCTGAAAGATAGAGTAAAAGCTTAACTTAAAAAGACCCCAAGAATGGCCAATATATTTGGCATTGTCAAATCAATACTCCTATTCCCAACACTAAATCTCTATGAGAAATTAATCACATAATTCACCTGGAAATGAATTCTCATTAGATGGTTCCAACTCCTTTGAAAGAGAAAGCAGTGTTGTGGGGAGGGGCGTTAAACAGAAAAATAAATTGAACAGTCTGAAAAACCGTTTACTAGCAGGGTACACCAATTCCAATGAGTTTTACACACTTGCCAAAAAAAAAAAAAAAAAAAAAAAAAGGACACTCTGAGGGAGGAAAATCTATTGTATATTAAATAATAATTATTTAAATAAAATGCTATTTAGTAATAAGAGGTCAGATACACTGTACATGTGAAATAATCCAAAAATAATGAACTTACTTGCTTTTCCCTTTGTATACTGTAGCATAAGATCCTTCCCCTAGTTTTTCCAGCTTTTCATATGAGTCAGCTTTTCCAAATTTGGGACTTGTTGGCTAAAAATGAAGCACAGGGTAAACAAAACAGATTGTATCAAATTAATTAACAACAAATACCCTGATTTTGCTAAGAATGTACAGATTCTCTGTCACTTTTTAAATAACTGTTTTTTCTGGCGTACATGTTTATTTTTCAAAACAACATAATAAACAGGGTACAAAACTCAAAAAAATGCAAAAAAACACAATGTAGAATGAAACTATTCCCATAAGCTAACCAGGGAACCACTGTTAATATTTTGATATGTGTTCTTCCAGTGCTATCTGTAAGCTGATGATAGCTTTCTTACATAAATGAAATTGCACCATATCTACTGTTTTTTAACCTGCCCCTCCCTTTTTTTACTCAATCAATTATGAACACTTTACATGTTATTTTACAATCTTCTAAATTAGGAGCTGGCAAACTGTGGCCCATGGGTCAAATCCAGCCCACCACCTGTTTTTGGATATCCCATAAGTTTAGAATAGTTTTTACCTTTCTTAATGGTTGAAGGAAACAAAGCAAAACAAGAATAAAGTTTCATGATATGTGAAAATAATATGAAAATCAAATTTTAGTGTTCATAAAGTTTTACTGAAACACAGTCATGGTCATTCACTTGTATATTGTTTCATGGTTTTCAAAATACAACAGAGCTGTAGTTCCAGTACAGATCATATGTCTGACAAAGCTGAAAATATTTACTGTATCCCGTTGTAAATCATGATGGTATAATATTCAGTTATATAAAGGTACTCTTCTGATACCTTTTAGTGATAATTCAAACAGATAATCAGAAGATGTATCACTCAGGTATCACTAATACAAAATGGAACTCTCTTATACATACATAAATCAATCCTTAAGGTATAGCTGCCACAAAATAACTCTTAAGACAGGTCACATCCCAACAGGACCAAAAAAAAATGCTAAGAGGGAGTGACCTCATCAATCTTTTTGTACTCAACTCCCACCCCAACTTTAACTATGGAGCAAGAAAAGGGGAGTGTTGTCCTCCATGGTGGAGAAGCATTCGCCTTCTATTTCAATAAGAAATGATCTATTATTATACTGTTGCTATTATATAAAAGGGTAATACCAAAGCATATTAGAAAATGATAATTATATAAGGAATGAAAAATCTTATTAAAGAGATTTATTTCAATATAAATATATATATAATTCATTAAAAGTTGCTAATATTTGTGGTACTTTATAAATAACGAAGTTTAGAACTTGTATTCTTCAAGTTGGGCTTGAACACTACTTTTGAGTATACTCCTGTACCACATATCAAAAAACACACAACATGTGGGCAATGATTCTGACTCCCACTATTTATTGGGATTTTATGTGGCCAGTTGAATACATCTTTCTTACTTTCTTCCCACCCAAAATACCCCATCATGACTTAAAAGTTATTTTTCAAAAACAATAAATCAGAATTAGAAGCAGAAAACAAAAAAGAGTGCCAATATCTAACCAGAAATTTTGAAGAATTCTGAAAGAAGGTAATCAGAATAAAAACTTCAGAGAAAAGCCTGACCATGTAGGGGAAGACTATTAAATAAAAGAAGCAAGAACCTCTAGGTGAACATGAGACTAATCAACACATAAACAGTTGAGACTGCAGTGTCCTCCCAAGCAAGCTGCAGAGGCATCTGCACAGGAGAAGGCTTAGAGTGTGGTATCTGAGCAGAGCAAGGACTCAAGTAGCCAATACCCAGAGAAAAAGCAATGTCTCCCCATCCCCCAAGCTGTAATCCCTTTCACACAATCAGTAGAGACAATTTACAGAAAATAAAATAAGCTGACAGTGATTCTCAAGTACAAATATGAGTATACAACCAAAAATCACAAATCGTTTTAGGAAAAGCAACATCCTGAAAGAGAAGGATAAAATTCAGTGGGCAGATAAGCTAAAACCTTGGAAGGCAAGTTAACATTGCAAAGGTAAGGATAACTTTAAATAGGCTGGGCACGGTGGCTCACACCTGTAATCCCAGCACTTTGGGGGGCAGAGGCAGGTGGATCACGAGGTCAAGATATCGAGACCATCCTGGCCAACATAGTGAAACCCCATCTCTACTAAAAATACAAAAATTAGCTGGGCGTGGTGGCGTATGTCTGTAGTCCCAGCTACTCGGGAGGCTGAGGCAGGAGAATTGCTTGAACCCCAGAGGCTAAAAAAGTAATAAGCTCAATGGCTAAACAGAACTCTCCCAGAAACTTCAGGGAGAGGTTGCACCTAAATAGAAAAATTATTCAGCAAGCATATTGTCATAGATTGTAATAGCTGCAAAAAGACAGTTAAGCAATATTTTCAAAATTAAAAGGAAAAATAATTTTGCATAATTAATACTATACCCAAGACAGTCCCTCAAGTGAAACATGGAAACACAACAATTTTACTACCCACAGAAAAAAAATATAGATATAAAATTATCTCAATATAAGATGTAGTTGGAGTGATGGGGGAAAAGGCAAGGAACAGTAGGAAAGGAGAAATAAAAGCACACTGAGCTTTCTTGAATAAATGAGAATATATTGCAGATACAGATTGAAACACCAAATGCATATGTTTTAGGATGTTTCTTAACCTTTAAAAGGAATCAGTAAATTGATATAAATAAGGTATACAAATCCCAAACAAATTGGGGAGAGGGGAAATGGGAAAAAAATGCAACGAAAGAGGAAGAGGGTAAGGAGTGAGAGGTTAGAGGAAGAGGCATATTCAATAAGAAAGCATGCAAAGTAAAATTTTATAAAATAAGAATAAAGTTAAATCCAAACATATCAATGATTACAATAAACATAAATGAATCAATTTCCCCTATTAAAGGAAAAGCTCTCAGATTAAAAAATAAAAAAAAACAAAGAAAATCTAGCAATATGCTATTAAGAAGAGATTAAAAAAGAGTAAATCTGAAAATAAAGGAGTAAGGGGAAAATATAGCCCAGTAAGCATTTTTAAAAATAATACCTATAGTAGTATTGACAGCAGACAAAACAGAATTTACAAAACAATAAATAGATTAAATTAATATCTCCCATAAAAAATGAATGTTAAAAATCCACCAAGAAGTCTAATAAACTAGTAAACTAGTAAAGGCCAAATAACATAGTTTTGAAATGTATCAAACAATTGTTGGTAGCAATAAAGTGAGAAAGAAGTGATAATGAAAGACAAGCACACACTACTAATCGACAGAGCAAGCAAGTAACTAATAATTAAGGGATATATGGGGCTCAAATATTAGAAACAGTGGCTTAATTAATATACATATACAAATATTTATATTCTTTCAAGCACACATCTAAAATTCACCAAAAAATGATCATAGATTAGATCACAAAGATAATCTCAATACTGAAACCTGCAAAAACATTTCAAGTTGCTTTTTCTGAGCACAATGTAATTAAATTAGAAATTAAGACTATAATTAACAACATTGTACTGTATTTGGGATTCCTGCTAAATGAGTAGATTTTAGCTGTTCTTGCCACAACAAAAAATGGGTACTATATGAGATGATAGATAAGTTAATTTGCTTCACTATAGTAATCATTTTACTATCTATATGTATCCCATAACACCACGCTATATAGGTTAGAATCCCTAATCCAAAAACCTTAAAACCAAAATGTTCCAAAAATCTGAAACTTTTTGAACATCAGCATGATGCCACAAGTGGAAAATTCCACACCCGACCTCATGTGATAGGTGCACAAAATTATTTAAAATATTGTATAAAATTACATTCAGGCTATGCATATAAGCTATATATGAAACATAAGTGAGTTTCATGTTTAGACTTGGGGTCCCCTTCCTAAGATATCTCGTGTATAATCCAGAATCCAAAAAAATCTTTTTTTTTTTTTTGAGACAGAGTCTCGCTCTGTCGCCCAGGCTGGAGTGCAGTGGCGCAATCTCAGCTCACTGCAAGCTCCGCCTCCTGGGTTCATGCCATTCTCCTGCCTCAGCCTCTCCGAGTAGCTGGGACTACAGGCGCCCGCCACCACGCCTGGCCAATTTTTTTGTATTTTTAGTAGAGACGGGGTTTCACCATGGTCTCGATCTCCTGACCTCATGATCCGCCCGCCTTGGCCTCCCAAAGTGCTGGGATTACAAGTGTGAGCCACCGCGCCCGGCCCCAAAAAAATCTTAAAGCCAAAATACCTCTGTACCAAGCATTTCAGATAGGGGATACTCAATCTTTGTATCTTAAATATATACAATAAATGTTTTTTTTGAAATAAAAAAATTAAAGCTGAATAGTTCAACAACATGAGTTTAAAAAAATCAAAACTTAAAATTCATAAATATATGACAATGAGAGCATGACCATTTAAGACCTATGGCATGCAGCCGAATCAATACATAAAAGAAAATTTAAATATATGCATATAATAGAAAACAATAAAGCAGTATGATTTAGACTTTTAATGGCAGCTAGAAAAGAAGCAACAAAGAACACGGTAGGAAGAGATTAATAAAGACAAAAAAGATATTTGTAAAATATAAGACAAAAGTATAATAAACATGATTAATAAAACCAAATGCTATTTGTAAAGACCATTAAAATAGAGAATTATCTGGAAAGTCTCATTAAAAAGAGAACTAAATAAACACTGGAAATACGAGAACATAACTCAGTTTAAGAACGAATGTTTTTGTTTTCGTTAATTAACCTGGAATACCATGAACAGCTTTATACCAAAATATTCAAAATTTAGTACATACTTTCTAGAAAAAATTAATTACCCAAATTCACTTAAGCAAAATACAAAAACTAAGACACAATAAACAGAATAAATTTAAAGAATTAATCTTAAAAATACAATCTTCTAAGGGCAACTTCTACTAAAATTTAAGAAACAGATACACTAAGTTGTATGAAGCAGATAGCATAAAAATATAAAATACTTCTAACTAGCAAAACCCCATTACCAAAATTAACTAACTAATTAAACAAAAGGCCAAGTATCGCAAACATAGGAGCAAAAATTCTAAGAAATATTTTAAAAATTAATTTCTGCAAATGTGCTACAAGAATAATACACCATGGCCAAATGAGATTTATTTCATGAATTCAAAAATGGTTCAACCTCAAAAAAATTACTAATATATTTCACTACATAAGAGAAAAATCCGGAAAAACAATTTTTAAAATTCAGTATACTGTGTATCAGAAATAAAATGAAAAAATTATGTAACCTAGTAACAAAGGAAAGTGTCCAAATTCAATTATTATTTTTATAGAAACCTGTAACAAACCTCATATTAAATGGTAAAATATTTGATCCATTACTTTTAAATGCAAGAACAAGACAGGAAACCACCTAACTTCCACTATTTGGCAGTTATTAACAAGCATTTGTGCTTTAGATACTAATCTCTTCCATAAAACAGTAACCCATTATGTTAATCCTTACAGTAACAAATATATCTGTAAATATGTTCAAATGTTAGGGGCTTAAAATTAATGCCACAGAGATTGTTGAAAACAGGTACTTATTAAAATTTTCTACTACCCAATTCACCTGTAAATATCCTAAAGGCTCAATGGTTGAAGTCAACCCACTACACATAAACCTCCATGAGGTTGTTTCCTCATTCTGTGTAATGAAAAAGAACTTAATTTATGTGTGGAACCAAACAGATTTTTGCAAAATCTAAAGTCAGATCCTTCCAGGTGTATACAGCACAAGGTAGCCTAAAGCTGTGCAGACTGAGGAGATATTATCAGGCAACTACTCTTACTCATCATTAATGCTAATAAAAAGAGAAGAAACAAGTTCATCTCTGAGAGTCTCAACTATTAATCCAGGCTATCTCTAGACAGTGGCAACTTCAATGGAAGAATGACTGTGGCAAATGCTGACAGAACTGCTGGAAAATTAGTAAGTGCTTCAAGAAAGCTTCCAGAGTCAAGTACTCAATCTGCACAGCTGGACATAATAGTAACCCATTTCCTGACCAAGCATTCAATGTGGGGTCAATTCCTCCTCAAGCTCCATGATTACTAATTTTATAATGAAATATAGACCAAAAATAGAATTCCTGCCTTCACAAAATCAGAGCTCCTAGAGCTACATAACACTGTCGGCATCATTTACTCTAATATAAATATATAAAAATGAAAACCTCCCAGAAACACCGATTTGCCCAAGACCATACACTGAATTTCAATTAAATATTTTTTCTTAAAGTCATCTAAGTAATCTGCTCCCATTTAGCACTCAGTATGCAAAAACAAAACTAGCAGCACAAATTTTGCTAGCACTCAGTATGAGAAAACAAAACTAGCAACACAAATTAACAGTGTTTAAAGAAAAAATCCAAACCAAATAACAAGGGTTTATTTTATACATACGTATGGATTGCTAGAGGTGTCATAACAAAACATCACATACTTGGTGGCTTCAACAACAAAAATTTATTTGTTCACAGTTTTGGAAGCTAGAAGTCCAAGATCAAGGTTTTGGCAGGGTTTGTTTCTCCTGAGTCCTCTCTCCTTGGCTTGCAGATGGCCACCTTCTCATGTGTCCTCACATGGCCTTCCCTCTGGCTGATGGGATCCCTGGTGTCTCTACACTTCTTGCAAGGACATCAGTCATATTATATTAGGGTCACACCCAATGACCTAATTTTAATTTAGTCATCTCTTTAAAAATCTTACCTTCAAACACGGTTACCTATTGAGGTACTAGGGGCTGGGACTTCAACATATGAATTTTAAGGGAACACCATTCAGCCCATAACACACACACACACTGTCTTTCTCTCTCTCTCTCTCTACATATATATATACACATACATACACATATATATGTATATATATATGAAGGACAAAGATATTTCAAAAATTAATATGGAAAGGAACGGAGGGAGGAGAAGGGAGGAGAGGCTGTAAGATTTTTTTTTAGGAATTTTAACTTGGTTCCATGTAATTTAAACTATGATTACAATGATGAGCTCTTTAAGCATTACATTCACTTAGGACCACCTATTTTTTTCTTCAAGAAATTTGTAAGATACAAACCATGTGTTGAGTTAAATCAAGTAAAATTTAATGGAAAATTACATTCAAAGTCGCCTGACTAGTCCTGTGTGGGTTATGTTCTCATGCATTTTTCATCACCAGGAAACAGCTTGTGAATGTCACACTTTACCATCACCCTCCTGAGCCCAAGTTTTAAATAGAAATTTAAAAACCTATATTAAACTTCAGTATAAAATGATCTTCAATGGGGAAAATATTGTGTTCACAGTTCCACTCCAAATTATTTAAAATCAGAATGAGAGGTCTGTGTGTTTGCTTTTGTGCTCCTTTAAGAATGAATGCAATCTAAGTTAAAGAAAAACACACCAGCGGAAAATTATCTTTTCATTCTTATTAGGAGATAAACTGCTAATGACTACTTAGAGTAAGTATAAGACACAGTCACCACTTGGCAAGAGAATAGGAAGACAAAATTTTCTCTTTCTGGAAAGGCACAAATAATTTTCTAGAAATGATATATTCACTCTACATAGATAGCTTTTTATAAAAGAGTTAATGTAATTGTTTTTAAGACATAGACCATATTAAACTTACTACTTGAAAAAACTGAACTGAGGAAATTAGAAAAACAAAAAAATTTTTAATAAAAACAATCTCCATTCATTCACAAGAAAGATTTAGTAAAGGAAGATGCTAATGGTACAAAGTAGTCTATCTAATTAACTGGATTTGGATGCATTAACTGCTATGGTTGTATTCTATATTCTGTTAACACTACAATGGCAGAAAATTAATACTTTGCCACATTTTGTGGTAAAACAGTATTATTTGCCCTGTGAAACTGATAGGTAGACATTGTGGAAATACACTGTAACTTACAAATCAATCATGCTGACTCCATAGGAAGAATCAAAGGCATGTAATTCTCTTTAAAACTTTTCCTAGTCTACAAAAGAATAGGCCTATGATGAATAGGATGCATCTAAGAGACAGTCTCCGCTTTGAGAGTTAGATTCTTATAAAGTGAGTCTCCTATTTTAAGTATGCAGAAATGGTCTGATCTGTAATTACTGTATACATAAATAAGGAATCCAAATGCCAAATATTTAAAGATGTCAATAATAAAATTCTTCCTATCAAATGAGTAAAAAAAAAAGAAGAATTCAGAAGGATTTTTGTTTATAATTAAAGTGGAGGCCTTTGTCTTTTTTTCCTTGCAACTTTATTAAATCATCACATTTAAATAAAGATGCTGGATCAAACCAAGGTGTAGCCAACCTTAAACATTATCTTTGGCTTTTTGATGTCAGGTGTGTGGATAGATGAGAAGCAGCTTTATGGGACAACTATTCTCTGCTTATCGCTTCCCTACTTAGGGTGTAGGCTTGAGATACCACTTTAGAGACACGGAAATACAGAGGGCTAATCAGCAATTTCTAACAGACACTAACTACATAGATGTGAAATTTAATGAGACAATGTTAACACTTTTTTTAAAAACTTAATAAAAGTATAGAGAACCGTCAATTATCTGGGCCAGCAGAGGGGAACACTGACATGGATAATGAAAAGTGCACGTAATGTTCTGGCTGAACAATGTTTGTCACCCTGCCATAAAGGTGTTCTTAAGCCTTGACAGCTCCAGTTCACTGTCTGTGTAATAATAATAACAACAACTAGCTAATATCAAGTGATTATGTACCAGGCCTTAAGCTAATCATTTTATATGTATTACATAAACTTAATCTCTATAATACCACCATGAGGTTGGTTCTATTACTATCCCCATTTGAACATGAATAATTTACAGACTGGAAAAATAAAGTAACTCATCTAAAATCCTATAGTTACTGGCAGAACTAGAATTCAAACCAAGATGATCAGAATTGAGAATGATTTTCTTTGTTACTTTTACACTGGTGGAATATTCCCACAGAGTCCTAAATCTCACCCACATGGAGGAAATATTAAACATACTTTGGTCTGTCTTCTATTGAAACCTCACTCGCAGAAGCAAGGATGGGTGTCTGAACTGCAATTTTTATAAACTTCATGAGTATACTTCAGTGTTCACTGTAATGATACCCTGATATCCAGTAAGAATGTCCATAGCTTCATACTAACATCATTGAAAATTGATTTTAACCCTCACACATAACCCTTTGCTTAAGATTGTTGAGTACCCCCTGAATTGAGGAAAACCACAATGGAGAATCACTTCTCCAGCACATTATACTGTAATTGTGAGAGTGGGTATGAGGGTGAGAGAGTAAGGATTCAATCAGAACCACCTGACTTCATTAAATAGGGATTTAAAGTCAAATCTGACTGGGCTAATTTTATTTTGCCTTTGATCTCCAGAACAAGCTTTATCACCCAGCATTGATAGCCCTATTACAGCCACACTAAGGTAACGCATCATTGATAGGTAACTTGGTTATAAAATAGATCTAGGTGCTGCAGAGAGATATGGATCCAAACATCACACATGGTAACAACCTGTCAAGGGGGCTTGGTTCTAATCTGGGAATTTTCCACTCCCCAGAAGAGGGAGTAATGCCAAGATGACACACCAACCACACCTCAAGAACAAGTATCTAAAAACTGAAGTGAAACTCTCATTTGCAGGTTTGCACCCTCCTCCCACATCTCCCAAATTAGGCCTGCCTATCATGGGATATAGATTTTTATGGTGATGAAAAGAGGTAAATTTGGAGCAATTTGTGGAATGTAGAGAGGACCTTAAACTAAATATGAGTTTCTGAAAATATGCCCTCTTTAAGATCAGCTTATGACAGCACAACTCAATGAAATCCCTTCTAAATTGGTCCAGCAAGACAGGAAATCTCCCGTAGTACTCCCAAGAACTGCAGCTACTGAGGAGCACAGCTGGGTTAGAGGAGGTGGCAGGAATAAGGGAGGGAAGGTTTGTCATATCAGTGACAGTATTAAACACTACACAGGGACTAGTCCTAGGAAAAGTGGGCACTCAATATATGTCTGAAAAAAATTTAAAAGCCTGTCAAACACCCTCTTAAAATACTATAAATAAAATCCCATTCTTTATATTTTGCGTGAATTTTGAAGGGCCACTATCTGAAGAAAAAAAAACAATCAGCCAGTTACATTAGCATGATGGCCACTGAGGTCAAGGCATTCTTGGTTCCTTGATTTCAGTCAAGGCTCCTAATATATAATGGCCTATATGTGAAGAGCATATAGATGTATATGGCTGGGAAGGCATGGTATTTTAAAATAGTTTCTACCACAGTATTTCCAAAAAACAATGCTTTCCTCATTAAAACAGTGGCTGCAATGCCACACTTCTATCACGTTTTCCTTCCTTTTCAGCTCTACTCTTGGAGCCTATAAAAGATAACTAATATTTTAAAAGAAATAATGATAAAATAAAAGTACGACATAAATCATGGTGACCCTTAAGGAAACAGAGTCTTCCTTTGATGCTTATCAGCCATTGTTACATCCTCTAAGCACTGTTAAAAATAACACCTGTGTCTATAAGGCTACCTTGCTTTCCCATGCTTCCCATGGGTATTAACTGATCAAACCTTTACACTGCTGCAGAGGATGTAAAACTGCATTATGCAAAAAGGGTTAATGTCTCCATTTTCTGCCCAATTCAGAATCCAGTGGAAATTAACCTTTACACCAAAAAAAAAACAAAAAAAAAAACATAATAAAGTACCCCTTCTTATCACAACAGGGGAGAGAACAAAAAGGCAGCAGACAGGATTTGCTGGCAAGACGGCCAAATAGGAACAGCTCCCATCTGCAGCTCCCAGCAAGATCAACACGGAAGGCAGGTGATTTCTGCATTTCCAACTGAGGTACCCGGTTCATCTTACTGGGACTGGTTGGACAGTTGGTGCAGCCCACGGAAGGCTAGCCAAAGCTGGGTAGGGTATCACCTTGCCCAGGAAGCGCAAGGGGTCAAGAGATTTCCCTCCCCCAGCCAAGGGAAACCATGAGAGACTGGCCCAGATACTGTGCTTTTACCACAGTGTTTGCAACCGGAAGACCAGGAGATTCCCTCCAGCGCCTAGGCCACCAGGGCCCTCGGTTTCAAGCACAAAACTGGGCAGCCATTGGGCAGACACCAAGCTAGCTGCAGCAGTTTATTTTTCATACCCCAGTGGCACCTGGAGTGCCAGGGAGACAGAATCGTTCACTTCCCTAGAAAGGGGGCTGAAGTCGGGGAGCCAAGTGGTCTGGCTCGGCAGCTCCCACCTCCACGGGTCCCACCTCCATGGTGCCCGGCAAGCTAAGGTCCAGCGGCTTGAAATTCTCGCTGCCAGCTTAGCAGTCTGAAGTCGACTTGCGACGCTTAAGCTAGGTGGGGGTGGGGGAATCGCCTTTGCTGAGGCTTGAGTAGGTGGTTTTACCCTCACAGTGTAAACAAAGCCGCTGGGAAGGTTGAAATGGGCAGAGCCCACTGTAGCTCAGCAAGGCCAGGCCAAAGGCCGCTGTGGTCAGACTCCTTCTCTAGATTCCTCCTCTCTGGGCAGGGCATTTCTGAAAGAAAGGCAGCAGCCCCAAGTCAGGGACTTAGAGATAAAACCCCCATCTCCCTGGGACAGAGCAACTGGGGAAAGGGGCAGCTGTGGGCGCAGCTTCAGCAGAGCTTAAACATCCCTGCCTGACAGTTCTAAAGAGAGCAGCGGATCTCCCAGCACAGTGTTCAAGCTCTGATAAGGGACAGACTGCCTCCTCAAGTGGGTCCCTGAACCCCATGTATCCTGACTGGGAGACACCTTTCAGTGGGGACCAATGGACACTCATACAGGATAACTCTGGCTGGCATCTGGTGGGTGCCCCTCTGGGATGAAGCTTCCAGAGGAAGGAACAGGCAGCAATCTTTGCTGTTGTGCAGCCTCCTCTAGTGATACCCAGGAAAACAGGGTCTAGATTGGACCTCCAGCAAACTCCAGCAAACCCACAGCAGAGGCGCCTGACTGTTAGAAAGAAAACTAACAAACAGAAAGGAATGGCATCAACATCAAAAAAAGGATGTCCACTCAGAGACCCCATCCGAAGGTCACCAACATCAAAGACCAAAGGTAGGTAAATCCATGAAGATGGGGAGAAACCAGAGCAAAAAGGCTGAAAGTTACAAAAACCAGAACACCTCTTCTCCCCCAAAGGATCACAACTCCTCACCAGCAAGGGAACAAAACCAGACGGAGAATGAGTTTGATGAACTGACAGAAGTAGGCTTCAGGAAGCGGGTAATAAACTTCTCTGAGCTAAAGGAGCGTGTTCTAACCCAATGCAATGAAGCTAAGAACCTTGAAAAAAGGTTAGATGAACTGCTAACTAGGATAACCAGTTTAGAGAAGAATATAAATGACCTGATGGAGCTGATAAACATAGCACGAGAACTTCGTGAAGCATACACAAGTATCAATAGCTGAATCAATCAAGGGGAAGAAAGGACATCAGAGATTGAAGATCAACTCAACAAAATAAAACGAGAAGATAAGATTAGAGAAAAAAGAGTGAAAAGAAGCAAATAAAGCCTCCAAGAAATATGGGACTATGAGAAAAGACAAAATCTACATTTGATTGATGTACCCGAAAGTGATGGGGCGAATAGAACCAAGTTGGAAAACACTCTTCAGGATATCATCCAGGAGAACTTCCCCAACCTAGCAAGGCAGGACAACATTCAAATTCAGGAAATACAGAGACCATCACGAAGATACTCCTCAAGAAGAGCAACCCCAAGACACATAATCACCAGATTTACCAAGGTTGAAATGAATGAAAAAATGTTAAGGGCAGCCACAGAGAAGGCTCAGGTTACCCAGAAAGGGAAGCCCATCAGACTAAAAGCAGATCTCTCTGCAGAAACCCTACAAGCCAGAAGAGAGTGGAGGCTAATATTCAACATTCTCAAACGAAAGTATTTTCAACCTAGAATTTCATATCCAGCTAAACTAAGCTTCATAAGGGAAGGAGAAATAAAATCCTTTAGAGACAAGCAAATGCTGAGAGAAACTGTCACCACCAGGCCTACCTTACAAGAGCTCCTGAAGGAAGCACTAAACATGGAAAGGAACAACCAGTACCAGCCACTGTAAAAACATACCAAATTGTAAAGACCATCAACACTATGAAGAAACTGCATCAACTAACAGGCAAAATAACCAGCTAGCATCATAACAACAGGATCGAATTCACACCTAACAATATTAACCTTAAATGTAAACAGGTCAAATGCCCCAACTAAAAGACACAGACTGGCAAATTGGATAAAGAGTCAAGACCCATCAGTGTGCTGTATTAAGGAGACCCATCTCATGTGCAAAGACACACATATACTCAAAATAAAGGGATGGAGGAATATTTACCAACCAAACGGAATGCAAGAAAAGCAAGGGTTGCACTCGAAAAAACAGACTTTAAACCAACAAAGTTAAAAAGAGACAAAGAAGGACATCACTAATGGTAAAGGGATAAACGCAACAAGAAGAGTTAACTATCTTAAATATATATGCACCCAATACAGGAGCACCCTGATTCATAAAGTGAGTTCTTAGAGACCTATAAAGAGACTTAGACTCCCAAACAATAATAGTAGAAAACTTTAATATTAGACAGATTAATTAGACAGAAAATTAACAAAAATATCCAGGACTTCAACTCAGCTCTGGACCAAACAGACCTAATAGACATCTACAGAACTCTCCACCCCAAATCAACAGAATATACATTCTTCTCAGCACCACATCACACTTACATTAAAATTGACCACATAACTGGAAGTAAAACACTCCTCAGTGAATGCAAAAGAATGGAAATCATAATAGTCTCTCAGACCACAGTGCAATCAAATTAGAACTCAGGATTAAGAAACTCACTCAAAACCACATAAGTACATAGAAACGGAACAACCTGCTCCTAAATGACTACTGGGTAAATAAAGAAATGAAGGCAGAAATAAAGATGTTCTTTGAAACCAACGAGAACAAAGACACAACATACCAGAATCTCTGGGACACATTTAAAGCAGTGTGCAGAGGGAATTTATAGCACTAAATGCCCACAAGAGAAAGCACGAAAGATCTAAAATTGACACCCTAACATCAAAATTAAAAGAACTAGAGAAGCAAGAGCAAACAAATTCAAAATATAGCAGAAGACAAGAAATAACTAAGATGAGAGCAAAACTGAAGGATATAGAGACAGGAAAAACCCTTCAAAACATCAATGAATACAGGAGCTGGTTTTTTGAAAGATCAACAAAATAGATAGACTGCTAGCCAGATTAATAAAGAAGAAAAGAGAGAAGAATCAAATAGATGCAATAAAAAATGATTAAGGGGATATCAACACCAATCCCACAGAAATATAAACTACCATCAGAGAATACTGTAAATACCTCTACGCAAAAAAACTAAAAAATCTAGAAGAAATGGATAAATTCCTAGACACATACACCTTTCTAAAACTAAACCAGGAAGAAGTTGAATCCCTGAATAGACCAATAACAAGTTCTGAAATTGAAGCAGTAATTAATAGTCTACCAACCAAAAAATATCCAGGACCAGAAGGATTCACAGCCGAATTCTCCTAGAGGTACAAAGGGGAGCTGGTACCATTCCTTCTGAAATGATTCCAAACAATAGAAAAAGAGGGAATCCTCCCTAACTCATTTTATGAGGCCAGCGTCATCCTGATACCAAAGCCTGGCAGAGACACAACAAAAAAAAGAAAATTTCAAGCCAATATCCCTGATGAACATGGATGTGAAAATTCTCAATAAAATACTGGCAAACCAAATCCAGCAGCCCATTAAAAAGCTTATCCACCACGATCAAGTCGGCTTCATCCCTGGAATGCAAGGTTGGTTGAACATAAGCAAATCAATAAACATAATGCATCACATAAACAGAACCAAGGACAAAAACCACATGATTATCTCAATAGATGCAGAAAGGGCCTTTGAAAAAATTCAACAGCCCTTCATGCTAAAAACTCTCAAGAAACTAGGTGTTGATGGGACATTTCTCAAAATAATAAGAGCTATTTATGACAAACCCACAACCAGTATCATACTGAATAAGGAAAAACTGGAAGCATTCCCTTTGAAAACTGGCACAACACAAGGATGTCCTCTCTCACCCCTCCTATTCAACATAGTATTAGAAGTTCTGGCCAGGGCAATCAGGCAAGTGAAAGAAATAAAGGGTATTCAGTTAGGAAAAGAGGAAGTCAAATTATCTCTGTTTGTAGATGACATGATTGTATATTTAGAAAACCCCATCATCTCAGCCCAAAATCTCCTTAAGCTGATAAGCAACTTCAGCAAAGGCTCAGGATACAAAATCAATGTGCAAAAATCACAAGCATTCCTATACACCAATAACAGACAAACAGAGAGCCAAATCATGAGTAAACTCCCATTCACAATTGCTATTAAGAGAATAAAATACCTAGGAATCCAACTTACAAGGGATATGAAGGACCTCTTCAAGGAGAACTACAAACCACTGCTGAAAGAAATAAGAGGACAAAAACAAATGGAAAAACATTCCATGGTCATGGATATGAAGAATCAATATCATGAAAATGGCCATACTGCCTAAAGTGATTTATAGATTCAATGCTATCCCTATCAAGCTACCATTGACTTTCTTCACAGAACTGGAAAAAACTACTTTAAATTTCATATGGAGCCCGCATAGCCAAGACAATCCTAAACAAAAAGAACAAAGCTGGAGGCATCACACTACCTGACTTCAAACTATACTACAAGGCTACAGTAACAAAAACAGCATAGTAGTGGTACAAAAACAGATATGTAGACCAATGAACAGAACAGAGACCTGAGAAATAACACCACACATCTACAACCATCTGATCTCTGACAAACCTGACAAAAACAAAGCAATGGGAAAAGGATTCCCTATTTAATAAATAGTGTTGGGAAAACTGGCTAGCCATATGTAGAAAGCCAAAACTGGATCCCTTGCTTACACCTTACCCAAAATTAACTCAAGATGAATTATAGACTTAAACGTAAGACCTAAAACCATAAAAACCCTAGAAGAAAACCTAGGCAATACCATTCAGGACATAGGCATGGGCAAAGACTTCATGACTAAAACACCAAAAGCAATGGCAACAAAAGCCAAAATTGACAAATGGGATCTAATTAAACTAAAGAGCTCCTGCACAGCAAAAGAAACTATCATCAGAGTGAACAGGCAAACTCCAGAATGGGAGAAAATTTTTATAATCTATCCATCTGACAAAGGGCTAATATCCAGAATCTATAAAGAACTTAAACAAATTTACAAGAGAAAAAAGAAAACAACATCAAAAAGTAGGCAAAGGATATGAACAGACAATTCTCAAAAGATATTTATGGAGCCAACAAACATATGAAAAAAAGCTCATCATCACTGGTCATTAGAGAAATGCAAATCAAAACAAACCACAATGAGATACCATCTCACGCCAGTTAGAATGGTGATCATTAAACCATCACGAAACAACAGATGCTGGAAAGGCTGTGAAGAAATAGGAATGCTTTTACACTATTGGTGGGAGTGTAAATTAGTTCAACCATTGTGGAAGACAGTGTGGCAATTCCTCAAGGACCTAGAACTGGAAACACCATTTGACCCAGCAATCCCATTACTGGGTATATACCCAAAGGATTGTAAATCATTCTGCTATAAAGACACATGCACACGTATGTTTACTGCAGCAATGTTCACAATAGCAAAGACTTGAAACCAACCCAAATGCTCATCAATGACAGACTAGATTAAGAAAATGTGGCACATATACACCATGGAATACTATGCAGCCATAAAAAGGATGAGTTCATGTCCTTCGTGAGGACATGGATGAAGCTGGAAACCATCATTCTCAGCAAACTAACAGAAGAACAGAAAACCAAACACCACATGTTCTCACTCATTAAGTGGGAGTTAAACAATGAGAACACATGGACACAGGGAGGGGAACATCATATACCAGGGCTAGGGGAGGGATAGCATTAGGAGAAATATCTAATGTAGATGACAGGTTGATGAGTGCAGCCAATCCACCATATCAAGTATAGACCTACGTAACAAACCTGCACATTCTGCACATGTACCCCAGAACTTAAAGTATAATTTTAAAAAAAGAAAAGATACATTTTTAAAACGGCAGCAAACAGAAAGGACTCAGAAAAAAAACAGGATATTATAGCATCCTGCTAAAAGAGAAAATGAAGCCATATCCAGTTTGATAAGGTAAGAGAAAAGACATTTTTCCAGGGCACATTGAATTGAAGCAAAAATTCCTAAAATAAAAAGAAAGCAAAGCAGTTCCCACACAAAGTAATATAAATGACCTAACATATATAAAAAAAAATTCATCCCAAGGTGAATCAGGAAAGGGTAAGCCCAAGAGGATCTAAAGAAATTTAAAAATACAGGGCCGGGCGCGGTGGCTCACGCTTGTAATCCCAGCACTTTGGGAGGCCGAGGCAGGCGGATCACGAGGTCAGGAGATCGAGACCACGGTGAAACCCCGTCTCTACTAAAAATACAAAAAATTAGCCAGGCGTGGTGGCGGGCGCCTGTAGTCCCAGCTGCTCGGAGAGGCTGAGGCAGGAGAATGGCGTGAACCCGGGAGGCGGAGCTTGCAGTGAGCCGAGATTGCGCCACTGCACTCCAGCCTGGGTGACAGAGTGAGACTCCGTCTCAAAAAAAAAAAAAAAAAATACAATACAGAAACAGTGAAAATTTCCAGTAAAACTTGATGGCTTGAACACATGTATTTATCTCTCCCCTTTACCAATTAATACTAAAACAACAGTAAAATTAAAACCCATAAGGGCAATTAAAACGAGTAAAGAGAACACTAGAGACGAGACAGAAATAAAAATGCAAAGAAGGACACAAATGGTTGAGAGGTCACATTGCCTAGGATGGGAGTGGGGAAAAAAAAAAAAAAAAAAACCTTGATACCTACATGATCCAAGGCATAAGCCAGTAAGAAATAAGTCAATTCATACTTCAGAATCCCAAAAACACTCACAAACTAGAAACTGAAGTTCAAGTTGGGGCTACAAATTATATGATTAGTTGGAGTGAATTTAAGGTGGAGGTCTTTGCCCCTAGTCTCCCTCGGCCAGCCCCCTATCCCTTCCTAGTCCTGCCAGAGATTTATTCTCTGAAGAGGTTGAATCAGAGAATTCAACTGGGGCTTGGATTCCAGGAAGAGTGGGTATGAGATTGAAGAGTCATACTGAATGAAAAAAAAAAATCATGAGAAAGTCTGCATAGAGAACTGAAGGGTCCTCAGTCCCTTCTTGATCATCTCAGAATAGTGACAGCTAGGTTTACATGTCCTAAAAAAAATAAATTGGGTAAGTCCATTTTGTGAGAAACACCCAGTAACGAAAACGAGATCAAGAGATAGCAACATTTGAGAATACTTAAATAAGTTCTCCTTGAAGAGGTCCTTCACATCCCTTGTAAGTTGGATTCCTAGGTATTTGATTCTCTTTGAAGCAATTGTGAATGGGAGTTCACTCATGATCTGGCTCTCTGTTTGTCTGTGATTGGTGTACAAGAAGGCTTGCGATTTTTGTACATTGATTTTGTATCCTGAGACTTTGCTGAAGTTGCTAATCAGCATAAGGAGATTTTGGGCTGAAACAATGGGGTTTTCTAGATATACAATCATGTCATCTGCAAACAGGGACAATTTGGCTTCCTCTTTTCCTAATTGAATACCCTTTATTTCCTTCTCCTGCCTGATTGCTCTGGCCAGAACTTCCAGCACTATGTTGAATAGGAGCGGTGAGCAAGGGCATCCCTGTCTTGTGCCAGTTTTCAGAGAGAATGCTTCCAGTTTTTGCCCATTCAGTATGATATTGGCTGTGGGTCTGTCATAGATAACTCTTATTATTTTGAGATATGTCCCATCGATACCTAATTTATTGAGAGTTTTTAGCATGAAGAGTTGTTGAATTTTGTCAAAGGCCTTTTCTGCATCTATTGAGATAATCATGTGGTTTCTGTCTTTGGTTCTGTTTATATGCTGGATTACATTTATTGATTTGCATATGTTGAACCAGCCTTGCATCCCAGGGATGAAGCCCACTTGATTATGGTGGATAAGCTTTCTGATGTGCTGCTGGATTCGGTTTGCCAGTATTTTATTGAGGATTTTTGCATCAATGTTCATCAACGATATTGGTCTGAAATTCTCTTTTTTGGTTATGTCTCTGCCAGGCTTTGGTATCAGGACGATGCTGGCTTCATAAAATGTGTTAGGGAGGATTCCCTCTTTTTCTGTCTATTGGAATAGTTTCAGAAGGAATGGTACCAGTTCCTCCTTGTATCTCTGGTAGAATTCGGCTGTGAATCCATCAGGTCCTGGACTCTTTTTGGTTGGTAAGCTATTGATTATTGCCACAATTTCAGAACCTGTTATTGGTCTATTCAGAGACTCAACTTCTTCCCGGTTTAGTCTTGGGAGGGTGTATTTGTCGAGGAATTTACCCATTTCTTCTAGATTTTCTGGTTTATTTGCATAGAGGTGTTTGTAGTATTCTCTGATGGTAGATTGTATTTCTGTGGGATCAGTGGTGATGTCCCCTTTTTCATTTTTTATTGCATCTATTTGATTCTTCTCTCTTTTCTTCTTTATTAGTCTTGCTAGTGGTCTATCAATTTTGTTGATCTTTTCAAAAAACCAGCTCCTGGATTAATTTTTTGAAGGGTTTTTTGTGTCTCTATTTCCTTCAGTTCTGCTCTGATCTTAGTTATTTCTTGCCTTCTGCTAGCTTTTGAATGCGTTTGCTCTTGCTTTTCTAGTTCTTTTAATTGTGTTGTTAGGGTGTCAATTTTGGATCTTTCCTGCTTTCTCTTGTGGGCATTTAGTGCTATAAATTTCCCTCTACACACTGCTTTGAACGTGTCCCAGAGATTCTGGTATGTTGTGTCTTTGTTCTCGTTGGTTTCAAAGAACATCTTTATTTCTGCCTTCATTTCATTATGTACCCAATAGTCATTCAGGAGCAGGTTGTTCAGTTTCCATGTAGTTGAGCGGTTTTGAGTGAGTTTCTTAATCCTGAGTTCTAGTTTGATTGCACTGTGGTCTGAGAGACAGTTTGTTATAATTTCTGTTCTTTTACATTTGCTGAGGAGAGCTTTACTTCCAACTATGTGGTCAATTTTGGAATAGGTGTGGTGTGGTGCTGAAAAAAATGTATATTGTGTTGATTTGGGGTGGAGAGTTCTGTAGATGTCTATTAGGTCCACTTTGTGCAGAGCTGAGTTCAATTCCTGGATATCCTTGTTAACTTTCTGTCTCATTGATCTGTCTAATGTTGACAGTGGGGTGTTAAAATCTCCCATTATTATTGTGTGGGAGTTTAAGTCCCTTTGTAGGTCACTCAGGACTTGCTTTATGAATCTGGGTGCTCCTGTGTTGGGTGCATATATATTTAGGATAGTTAGCTCTTCTTGTTGAATTGATCCCTTTACCATTATGTAATGGCCTTCTTTGTCTCTTTTGATCTTTGTTGGTTTAAAGGACATGAACAGACACTTCGCAAAAGAAGACATTTATGCAGCCAAAAAACACATGAAGAAATGCTCATCATCACTGGCCATCAGAGAAATGCAAATCAAAACCACAGTGAGACACCATCTCACACCAGTTAGAATGGCCATCATTAAAAAATCAGGAAACAACAGGTGCTGGAGAGGATGTGGAGAAATAGGAACACTTTTACACTGTTGGTGGGACTGTAAACTAGTTCAACCATTGTGGAAGTCAGTGTGGCGATTCCTCAGGGATCTAGAACTAGAAATACCATTTGACCTAGCCATCCCATTACTGGGTATGTCCCCAAAGGACTATAAATCATGCTGCTATAAAGACACATGCACACGTATGTTTATTGCGGCACTATTCACAATAGCAAAGAGTTGGAAACAACCCAAATTTCCAACAACGCTAGACTGGATTAAGAAAATGTGGCACATATACACCATGGAATACTATGCAGCCATAGAAAATGATGAGTTCATGTCCTTTGTAGGGACATGGATGAAACTGGAAACCATCATTCTCAGTAAACTATCGCAAGGACAAAAAACCAAACACCACATGTTCTCACTCATAGGTGGGAATTGAACAATGAAAACTCATGGACACAGGAAGGGGAACATCACACTCTGGGGACTGTTGTGGGGTTGGGGGAGGGGGGAGGGACAGCATTAGGAGATATACCTAATGCTAAATGACGAGTTAATGGGTGCAGGAAATCAACATGGCACATGGATACATATGTAACAAACCTACACATTGTGCACATGTACCCCAAAACCTAAAGTATTATAATAATAATAATAAAAAAAGAGAATACTTAAATAAGACAACTAGGTCTTCACCAAGAGTCCCTATGCTGAAGCCCACCAACTGACAAGCCACCCAGGCACAGAGCTTCCAATTAACTTCTGAGTACATTACTCATAACATAAACTGACAGCCAACAGTTTCTCTCCAAGACGCATGACACAGACCCACCAAAAATCTCAACAGGTAAGGCAGAGACCAAAACAAATAAACAGAAACAAGAAGCTCAAAGGAAATCCAGAAATAATTCAGAGAATATGTAAAAGGAAAAAAAATTCTCCAAGCTACATTTTGCATCCTCAGAAACATATGAAGTGATACGTTATTCACTGAAATAGAACAGGATACTTTTTAAGAGAGCATTCAAAGAATAAGAAAGAGTTCATGGAAATAAATATTAGTATAATTAAAAATGCAACTGAAGGGTTAAAAATTAAAAGTTAAACCCAGAAGGTAGGGAAGAAAAGATTTAAAATAATAGGGAAAAGATAAGGTAACTAGAAGGTCAATCCAATAATGCCAACATCCAACTAATAAAAATGTCATCTTAAAAGAGAGAAGATTAAAAAAAATTAAATAAACATATAAGAAAACTTGTTGCAACTGAAAGAAATTAACTCGAAAATTGAAAACACCCATTGATACCAAGAAAAAGGATGACACCAGGGATGAAAAGAAAGTCCTAGAAAGTTCCACAAACAAAAAAGCAGATAAAGGATGAATTGGGAAACCAGAATAGTCTAGGGATTTCCATACAATCTAGGCACCTAAAAAACAATAAAACAAGGTATTCAAAAGTCTAAGAAAAAATTATTTTCTAAACAGAATCACATATTCGGCCAGATTATTAATCAAGTAATCAACAACAGATAAAAACAGTCATATGGCAAACCCCCCATCACCCTTTCTCAAGAAGCTACTGGAGGATATACTTTTTTTTTTTTTTTTTTTTTTTTTTTGAGACGGAGTCTCGCTCTGTCGCCCAGGCTGGAGTGCAGTGGCGCAATCTCGGCTCACTGCAAGCTCCGCCTCCCGGGTTCACGCCATTCTCCTGCCTCAGCCTCTCCGAGTAGCTGGGACTACAGGCGCCCGCCACCACGCCCGGCTAATTTTTTGTATTTTAAAACAATGAAATAAACCAAGAACAAGTAAGACATGTAACCCAGAGAATGGGTATTTAACATTAAAAAAGGAGGAAAAAATTCTCAGAAAAGGAAGCCTTATGACTATAGGATTAGAGATTAACCAATCTTTATTAAATTAGGACTATGAAGAACTGCCAGGGCAATCTCAGTGGGGGAGAAAAACTGATAGATTACCTGATTTGTTTTGGAGGCATTTTACAGTCTTGTCATATAGTTGCAGGCCTCAAATTGTGTTTAAAATTATGTTAATTTGAACAAAGGAAAAGTAGACAAAGACAACTAAGAAAATCAAGAAGTTGTGCAAGGAAGGAAATTTATTCATAGCACACTTATGGTTTCCCTATGACCAAAATTTACATTATCATACAATTGTAAATAATGTATATTAATTTAAGCCAAAAAATAGGAAAAAATGTATTTGAGAATAGAAATATAACAGAGAATATTCTCTCTTGGTGTGTTCCTTTCTAACTTGTAAATCACTAGTTATATCTAAAGTCTGTTTCCCTCTGACACTTCTTTCTGGACATTCTCTTTCCTTTGGTCCTATTGAATCTACCCTACACAGATTTCTACTCTAGCATTTTCCATTCAGTACAGGGCTTTGTCCTGGAAAAGAACTTCAATTTGTCATTTTATGGAAGTCACATGAGAAAGACTGGTGGACTACACCCCCCAAAAAACTGGATTAACACAAGTGAACGAATTTTGATATTTATTCTGCAATGAAATTCCTTGTGAATTTGCTAATTTCAAAACTATCCTTACTGCCTACACAGTAAAGTTCAATAACCTCTCCAAGAGTTTGAAATACAAAAGACTTTTAATTATAAATTCCTCTAACTAGAAACAATTAAGGGGGAAAAATGATTTTTCCAAAAATAAGTTGAATCATTTCATTCATTTGCTTGCTTAGTGCTTATAAATAAGGAGTCCATATACAGTTTGCTCTCTCTCTTCCAAAACATTCAACCACCCTGGGAGAGAATGCATAATAAGGCACTGATAAAGTTTCCTGCTGTCTTCCAGCACAGCATGCTATCATAAGAGGGCTATTCCTTCTGTTTACCCAGTGATAAACAAAAAGACTGCACTTACCGAGCTGGGGCTGGAGTGCCGCCTAACTTTAGGTGACTCTTTGCCAGTGGAGGAGGTCTTAAAGTTAATGCAAGCATTGTTCTCAGAATGCACCCTCTTTACTTGATTAGCTGGTTTCTCAAATGGGTCAAAAGTGCTCTGTGTCCTCTGAACTCTGACTTTTTTATCCTCAGGAATTGTGTCCAGGGGTTTGATCACTGAGTCCATTCCCTGGCAGTTCCGTGTAGACATCTTTGTGACACATATCTGAGAAAAGAAGAAATTAAATTCAGAACTCTTCACTGAAACTTTAATATAACTAAACATGCCAACATATAACTCTAGAAAGCATGCCAATTTCAGTTTCAGGAAATACCCAAAAAGCCCACATTCTAAAAGCTGCATCAGCATAAATTACAGTACAAAAAAATCCTCACAATCATTCTGTTTATACCCACTTAGAGCTTACACTAAAAAATCTACCTCTAAAATGAGAAAGTTAAGGCCCAGGCTGCTAGTAGTACCCTAAGATGATTCTTGAACTCTGTCACATGTTTTACCATCTGACTGGAAGTGGTTTATTTCTGAATCATTAAGAGGTTGGGTAACTGGCCTTAATTTAAAAAACAAAATTAGGCAAATCAGATGGACACTAACTGATGGGTCATCATGTAAGCAGCTAACCTAGGCTAGAGAAGGAAAGGGCATTATGTTGTTTAAAAGTTTTATGCATGAATATGTATGCTTAAAATCTGTCCCCATCTTGATTTCATCTCCAAATTGGAATGAATGGAGCTAATGGTTAGAGATATTAAAGAACTGAAGACAATGGTGGGGGTTTCCTTTATTTCAAAGCTAATGGATAAAAAGAAATAACATTGTAAAAGAAAAACACCGAAAAGCATTCATTTCAAAATTTGGTTTACATTACTCCACTAAACCTCCACTTCCTTCCCTTCTTCTTCCTTCTTCACCCATTCTCTTCCCACCCAGCCTTCCCCACCCTCTCATTCTATTTTAGTCTCTGTGACTTTTGCTCCTTGCTTTTTACTTTAGTTCTAAGCCTGTCATTCTTCCGATACTCTGGAGACTTTGTTGTCCTTATTAAATAATTTGATGGCCTCTGGCTTGTCTGTAAAGCTAGCTAATTTAATTATTCTCTCTAAAGAAAATATAACTCTAATTAAAATTGTTTTTAAACGTTTTTCTTCTTATAAAAAGTTCCCACATCCCTATATGCTATCAAAAGCAGAAAAACAGAAGATATTTATGAAAAGCCCACATTGTTAAGGTAAAAATACTAAGTTTTTGAATACATACTGGATCCGTGGTTGGTTGAGTATGTGAATACAGAACCCACAGATACAGAGCTAATATGTATAGAATGACTCCATGTAGGGAATAAATGCAGCTATGTATATGGATATAGACAGATACAGATATAAATACAGACACAGATGCATAGATATAGATATTTGTGAGTGTATGAGCATGGTGAAAAGTATACAGGAAAACATACCAAACTATTAACATCAGGTATCTCCAGACATGTGGAACTGAATGGGTAAGATTAGCAATTTTTGGTACACTCTTGTGTGAATTTTATAATAAATATGCCAACGTACGTAATGTTTTAAAAACCACTAAAGTAGAAAAGTATGTATAATTAAGCCATTTCAAGTTTTTGAAACAAAAAATTTTTAATTGTTAAACATCAACCCTAAGAGTATGTCTCAACTACCAAGCACAGGCTGAATTCTAACTAAGTCAAATGAGAAGAATATTATCATACTTTTTAGCATGTGAGAAAACAGCTGAAGATATTTTTAAAAGACTCAAGGCAGAGTCCTCTAGTCATGATCAAAAAGTAAAAATTTATTACAAGTATGTTGGAGCATGCAATATTTTTAAGGGTTTTTGTGCTCTTCTTAAGGACTTGAAGGCAGTAAATAAGAAACCATCCACATCACTAAGGCAATTAAATTAGAAATACGTGGGCCTGATAAGTCAATGAACTGCAAGCACAGAAAATTTGAAAGAAAAAAAAAATGTAAGGGCACGTTGAAATCAAATTACTTAAAACAAAGTAAAAGATAAGGATGACAGAAAATAGTTGATGACTAAATTAATAGAGAAAGGCAATTAGAAAGCATCTTGGACTAAATAAAAATGCTAACACAAAATACGAAAGTGGTGAGATTCAGCTAAAGTAGTATTTTAGCTGTAGGAAAAATTGTAATACTAAATGACTAGAGAAAAGAAGAAAAGTCTCAAAGCAATGACCTCAGCTTCCACCTTAAAATACTAAATAAATAAATAAATAAATAAAATAAAATAAAATAAAAACCAAGATAAGGAGAAGACTGAAATAATAAATAAGAAAGTGGATACAAATAAAACAGAAAACAGAAAACAATAAAGAAAAATCAATAAAACCAAAAGCTGGTTTTCAGAGAAGTTTTTTTTAAATGATGAACATCTAGCCAGACAGATAAGGGGAAAAAAAAGTAGAAAATATTCGTTGCCAGTATTACTATCAAGAATGGGAGTAGTGATATCACCACAGATTTTCTACAAATATCATAAGCAACATTGTGCCAATAAATTCCACAACTTAGATGAAACCAATTCTTTGAAAGACAAAAAAACTACCAAAGCTCACTCAGTAAAAAAAAAAATAGATAACTTGAATAGGCCTGTGTCTATGACAGGAATTGAATTTGTGGTCAAAAACATTACCACAAAGATAATGCCAGGGCCAGATGGCACCACTGGTGAAGTTAAACCAAACATTAAAGGAAAAAATGACATCAATTGTACAGAAACCCTTTCAAAATACTGAGGAAGAGGACATACTTCCCAATTCATTTTATAAGGCCAGTGTCATTCCAACCAAAGCTACACAAAAACATTGTAAGGAAACTACAGATCAATCTCTCTCATGAACACAGATGCAAAAAACTACTGGTACATCTTCAACAAATTGAATGCAATAATATATAAAGAAGATAGTAAACCACGACAATGTCACACTAATCCCACGAATGCAAGGTTGGCTTAACATTCACAAATGTGTAATTTATCATTTTAAAATACAGTAGTAGGCAGTCTCTAACATGGCTCCCAAAAACACCCACTTCTAAGTATTCACACTCTTATGCAATCCCCAGCTCTTGAGTGCGGGCTGCATTTGTTGACTTGTATCCCATAAATATAATATGGCAAAAATCATAGGATACCGCTTCTGAGAAAACATTATAAGAACAATGTTTCTTCTATTTTGGTGCTCTCTCTGCCTTGAGTATCCCCTCTTAGATCACCAGACCTGGGGAAAGCCGGCTGCCATGCCATAAGGCAGCCCTGTGGAGAGGCACATGTGCAGAAAGACCAGGGCCTGCAAACAACCTTGTGAGTCAAGTTTTCAGGGCCAACCACAGTTCCAGCTTCCTGCTTGACTGGATTCTCATAAGAGATCCTGAGCCAGCTAAGGAGCATCTGCAAGAGACCCATAGGAACTAAGATTTTTAAAAAATGAACGTTGTTTTAAGATGTTGTTATGGGATAATTTGTTATGAAGAAATTAATACACAGTTTTTTAAAAATCATATGATCATCTCAATAGACTCAGAAAAGCATTTGATAAATTCAGCATCCACTCACGATAAAAACTCTCAACCAACTAAAAACAGAGTAAAACTTCCTCAACCTGATAGAGAGCATCTACCAAAAAATTACACATAACATCATACTTAATGCTGAGAAACTACATGCCTTTCACCTAAAAACAGGAAAAATTCAAGGACATCCACTTTCACCACTTTGATTTAACATTGTATTTTAAGTTCTAGAAAATATAATAAAGCAAAAAAAGTCATTTGTTGGCTTCAGGAAACAGAGGAACTCCAATTAGAAATTCTGATGGCTTTCTGAGCCTACACAATTTAAGCAAGAGAAACTGTTATAGAATCTACTGCAAGTACAGCTTTCTCTCCATCTTCATGCCTTAACGGCCTTACAATACATACTTTGAGTCAGGTAGCCTCTCATTTAATGGATCTGACTATGGCACACTTGATAATTATAAAAATCAGTGGAAACTATGCACCTGTGAAAAACCAACATCTCTAAAGTATTCTATCATTAAGACAGAAGAGTGGCAGCCTTTCCCTAACTTTTGAGAAAAAAAATTAACAAAGTTCTCAAAATATTTCCCATAAATATTCTTAAACATTTCATGTTTACCAATTTTGCTAACTACTAGCCAATCAACTTAGCTGGGCATGGTAATGCACACCTGTAGTCCCAGGCTTTGGGAAGCTGTAGCAGGTGGATCCTTTGAGCTCAGGAGTTTGAGACCAACCTGGGCAACATGGAAAAACCCTGTCTCTACAAAACAAATACAAAAATTAGCCAGGTGTGGTGGTGCACACCTGTAGTCCCACCTACTCAGGAGGCTGAGGTGGGCAGATCTCTTGAGCCACGGAGGGCAAAGCTGCAGTGAGCTGCAGAGTCCATGCCACTATACTCCATGTACTCCAGCCTGGGCAACACAGTGAGACCCTATCTCAAAAAGAAAAGGGAAAGGGGAAAGGTGGGGGGAAGAGAAAGAGAAAAAAAAGAGAAAATGGAAAAGGGGGAAGAGGGGTAAGAGGGGAGAAGAGGGGAGGGTAAGAGAGCTCTTAGAATAAAATTATTTAAGTATCCAGGGTGCATGAAGAGAAAAGCGAGCAGCCTGGGTCTCAGCAATGAAAGAGGGCTCTGGAGGACATAGTATATGCTGGCGCTACTCCCCTGCATACAAGTCTTCAGTTGAATGCTTATATTAACTCGTCAGCAATCCGAATAAATGCTTCCCACCCCAAATAGAATCTTTCTGCCCACAGCAAAATGCTTATGGTCAGTGCAGTAAAAGGTCTTAGTAAAAGGTAAAACCTCATATATTAAAAAACTCAGAGACATAAGTATGGAATGTTAAATTGGAAAAAATCACTGAGAACCCAAACCTCAAAAACACAGATTCTTCCAGCCACCAAACAGTAGCCCTTTTATCCACTACTAACATTCATGTGCACCCCTAGTGCCCAGATTTTGGCCTATGTTCCAGTTCTCCAGTAAGGAAAGGAAGAAATCTTTGGAAAGTAATAGATTCCAGTTCACAGTGCAGGAAGTGTGAAAGAGCCAGGAAACATCCAGCTGTTACCAGAAAACTAGCATCCTTTCAAAAATGTCAGGGATCGTGCTAGAAGGACAAAGGAATCTGCCTAAAGGAGCTCCCACCAATCAAACTGTGATTATTTATTCAAGCATCAAAAGGAAAAATAAAAGTATGGTTAAATAGAAGAAGCTGAGTTGTTGAAAGACCATGAGTTCATTCTGATTTCAAAAGAGAAAAGTTACTATAAAGGCCAAATGGCAGCTATAATATAAAAGAAGTATGAACATAATACAATACGGTTGATTTTAAGATACAGAACTGTGAGTAAGCCAAGAAGTGCTAGAAAAAAAGTACCAAGGAACTGTATCAAGGACAGGAATGAATGATCAGGGCCTGTGGGGAGGGTCCAAGGAGCATGAGTTTAGAAAGAAAAGCAACACAGCATGTTCCAATGACAGCAGACCAGGTGGGTGGATGTAATGCAACAGGCTAAAGGGCAGGTGATGTTGCCTAAGCAACGTATTACAAAGTACACATGTGGTGGAGAGAAACAAGATTAAAAAGAAAATCTATGTGAACCAGTGTGGAAAGCATTTTTTTAAGGAAGTTAAATTTTAATAACACATATGAAATTTAATCCTTAAAAAGAAAACTCAGCTTGACTGCCAACCCGTGACTCAGATGTGAATCTCCGACTTGAAAAAAGCATTCAGGACCCCAACAGTCAATAACTCAGATCCTGTAACCGTGGTTGTTCTGAGAAGGAATTCTTTTACTTGTGGTCCTGTAAAGATTACAAAATCCCAAAAAGACACAAAAAAAATTATTACTGAACTCCCTGGAAGAAATCTAAATAAGTAGATCTATAACCCTAGAAAGGTATAAAAAAGAATAGAGAGATAATAATAAGATTACATAAACCCACACTGTTGATAAGTATAGTAATATATTAATAATTTGCAATAATTACCTTTATGTATATCTTCTTTGTTTAAAAGTATCTAGAATATGGCAAAATAATCAGTCACACTAAATTAGTATATGACATTAAGGGAATTTAATTAGGTCAGTAATCAATGCTTAAATAGAAACAAACTGGTTTTCAAAATTACATTTCTTAGCTACATATATTCTTAACGATGTGGGCACTTGGCCAAATACAAAGGCCATGAGCTGTGAACATTCTGGATACAGGAGACCCTTGGACATTCTACGCACTGTCCATCAGCTTCACTGTCCTTCACACATGCTTTCTTACTACCCTCAGCCTGAAAACCTTCCTCCCACCAAGCCATGACTTGTCTCCAAAATTGCCTTTGCCTAGATGCATTTGTTGATTAAATCCCGCCCACTCAGACCAATCCTTTATTAAGAATTCACTTCAGTCAATTTAGTCTGCTCCAATATTTTGCATACCTTAGACTGTAATTATTCTTTTTGTGATACTTTAATGTCAACAACCTGATCATCTCTTCCACAGGGCAAGGACTGTCTTATATTCATTTTATAGCCCCCTAAAGTACTTTTCCCTTCAAATCTCCTCTTGGAGTAAAGATTTGTTCATTAACTCGTGGAAAATAAGGAACTTCCACAGGTTAAACATTGTTTTCTCAAATTATGGGTCCAGAAGAAAATATCTTTGGCACCTCTGCCCAAGGCAAATTCCAGTAGACAGCTATGCTATCAGTATTGTGTGAAAACAAGACATTCTAATATCAATGAGAACTAAGAATAGTTTTCTCCATGACTGTACTTTTTCATACTACTTGTTCCATTTAGAAACTGAAGTAACAAAAATCACATAAGCAGGGTGTCTCCTGGTATTCGAAAATAGATAAAAAGAAGTCATCACAAATACCAAAATAAACTTTTTTTTCCAGTAAATTCAATAGAAGCTAGAATTTCAAACTTGCTTTGAGATGCACCCACACATATGGATATTCATCTGAAGCGATTAATTTGGTCTACTCATTATTAACAGGAACTTGTTCATTTGCTGGCAAACTCAAAACTGAGTAAAAATTGTCAGAAATTCAGTGTATGAGGCTCCAAAAGTCACAGTTTGACCTACGATTCTAGCTTAGAGCTATGTAAAATCCAGACAACTGTCTACTGAACTCACAGCAGTGGATTTGAAAGAGCACAACTTAATTCAGTTAAGGTTGGCATTCATTTCAAGTGAATTCATTCGGGCTGAAAATTGTCCCTTTGAATCACTCATTTTCTGGTGATCAGCATTTTACTGGGTTCAGAGTGTGATCTTCTCTGAAAGATCTACTTCACTCCACACTCTTAGTTGAAGGCAGACACTGGAAAAGAATTGGTTTAAAAGACTCCAGGTTAACCCACAGCAAATATGTATCATGCATCAGGCTGTAGCTAGGTCATGCTCTTTTGATATTCATGAAAGGAATATCCATCACAGGTCCAATGCAAAACTATGAAATAAGCAAAAATCCTGACAACCTCTTTCATTTGTTTTTTTCCCTTTGTCCAATACCCCAGGAGGGCCTGATGGCTTTATCCTACTCAAAATCTGCTCCCGATATAAAAAAACATCAGTCATTTATAAGTTTTTGAGCACTTAAATTGTAGTACTACCTCTCCAGAATTATCTGAACTTTAAGCATTACAGAACAAGAAGTTTCCTCCCTTATAAAAGTAATTTCAGCTATTAAGGATAGATGTGCAAGAGTTTTGGGTAGAAGAGAGAGGTAGGAAGAACTAGAATCATTGCCACTAGAATCATAGCCAATGATAACTGCTTTCATCTATAACTTAAATCTGTCAAATCTAAAAGTATGCTTTCCTCTCTTTGCTTGCTGTCTTCTCTATTTTCTCCCTAACAGTATGTGTGTCTATGTATGTGTGTATACACAGAGATGGCAGTAAGAGTGGCTACATAGAGCAAAGACATGTACACATATAGAAGGATATATGCAAGAATGTGTTTACTTACAGCTTTGTTTTATGAGAACCAAGATCTTGCCTAAAGTCACCTTCAGAACATTACCTAATATACATGCAAGCATACTGCCCATAGAAGTCAGAACTAAGTGCCTCAAGACAAGCCACTTAAATTCCCCAGATCTCAGTCTTCTCATCTGTAAAATGATACAGATCTGTTTTAGCTCTAATGTTCTACTATGAACTCTAGGCAGCAGTTTGCAGCTGGTAAATAATTTTAGATAGGTCAACTAGTAAAGTTTCACACATAAATTCACTTCTTTGTGCTTCCTTTGTGTTCCACTTTCCCTCAGAATTTTAGGATTTAGAAAGGACAAAGACAGGTACATACCATGAATACACTTCTCTTAATGTCTCCAGTCTTTTCAGATTTTCCTTAACTCTGACATCCTGGCACTGTTTCTCAGTGGTGGCATCCTGGGCATTTTGGCTGAAAATTATTTGGGTACAGCATTTGCACAGCAGTACACGTTGTAGAGCATCTGGCAACCATGGTTCTGTCTACTAAATGCTAGTTCTGCCCTTATATCATTGTCACTGTCACAACCAAAAATGCCCTCACTACCAACTACATCATTTTTAGATTGTACTTTATAATTTGTTACTGAAATATATGTTATCATATATTCTTATATAAGCTACTGTAGAATTTGTTTTCAAGTGTTTGGTTTATTTTGGTGGGGTGGGGGGAGCTCTGTCTTTGCTGAGCACTGTTTCTCATGTATTTGTATTTCCATGACCAGAGTGTAAACACCTTGAGCACACAAACCGTATCTTCTATTTCTTTAGTGTTGCCAAAGCACAAAAGACTGGGCATGAAATAGTTCTGTTAATATTTACTCAATGATGGATTGTTTTACTAATTATAAGCTTTCCCCTTTAACTAAAAATAGGCCATTAAAAAAAGTTAGTCCTGAGAAACTACATTAAAAACAAGGTACCTTCTGAGTTGAGGTATTTTCCAGTCATGAAAACACTTCACCAGATGTTTCCATTCATCAGAATTCAATGTTCAACATTGCAATTTAGTTTTAAAATGCTTATTTTCCTACTACATGGTTTCTTTGGCATCTGACCCAATTTCACTTAAATCCTGAATTCATCAGCTAGTGGACACAGCTGAATGGAGGACTCTTGAGGACACCACATTCCTTTATGCTGCTTCAGTGACCTTTATGCTGCTTCAGTGACCTTTATGCTGCTTCAGTGACTGTAGTTTTGTTACATCTCTTACTGGACTTCAATGCTTGCCATTAATAGGCTTGATAACTGTTTTGCTAATTCCATTATGGAATATTAGGTAGTCTTTCCAGAAGCTTAAGCTTTGTTATATGTTGCTAAAATAATTTTATTTAGTCGCTTTCTCTTCTGTGATAATTACACATTTCAGATGAGATACAGTTTTGTTTATAGGCTCATATAGGTAGATGCCTATACTTCCTGACTTCTAGGTTCTTCATTTTGTCCAAATCATAATGATAAATTTAACGTAAGGTTTTAATGAGCACTCATAGCAAGGGTAGAATTACCAGCCCTATTGTTAGTTGTCTGTATAAGTTTTTCAGAATGTAGCTAGCTTTGTGGACCAGAATTTCATCTGGAAAAATTAACCCTTTGCTGCTTACAGACTGGCAGCACTGGAATCACTGGGATCTCAGACCCACTGCAGTTCTACCAAGTCAGAATCTGAATTTTTACAATATCCCTGGGTGATTTGTGTGCACCTTGAAGTTTGAGACATGGTGCACTAAACCATGTAATGATATATTCTGCTGTCATGGTCCAATAAGAGATTGTGATTGTGAGAGAGGGCAAATTTAGGGGGAAAATTTGTTTCAGTCTCTGTGTACGAGTGATAAAAATTTCACTACTCCTTTGGTAACATATTTTACTCAAACTTATCGCAAAAGTTCTATATATTTTCAGCTCTGAAATAAAATGTGCAATAATATACATCCAATATGTTTATGAATTTAAACAACCATGGGATTGGAATGAGTGATGAGTAGACAAGAAAGAATATACATGGGTTATAGCAGCATATATGACATTACTTCCTGCATAGAAATTTATAGATGTATGTGTCTCTAATATAGGAACATTGTTTTGCTGCTGGCCATCATATCTATAAAAACAATTACTGGGCCGGGTGCGGTGGCTCACGCCTGTAATCCCAGCACTTTGGGAGGCCGAGGCGGGCGGATCACGAGGTCCCGAGATCGAGACCATCCTGGCTAACACGGTGAAACCCCATTTCTATTAAAAAAAAAAAAAAATACAAAAAATTAGCCGGGCGAGGTGGCGGGCGCCTGTAGTCCCAGCTACGCAGGAGGCTGAGGCAGGAGAATGGCGTGAACCCGGGAGGCGGAGCTCGCAGTGAGCCGAGATTGTGCCACTGCACTCCAGCCTGGGTGAAAGAGCAAGACTCCTTCTCAAAAAAAAAAAAAAAAAAAAAAAAAAAACAATTACTACAAAATTATCCTAAGTAGAATCGAATTCAGAATCTTGCTTTGCTTACTACTTACTAGGGTTTATTTGGTAGCTTTGGAGGAAAAACTTAGAAGGAAGTCACCTCAGGATCTAGAAAAGAAATTTGAAAAGGAACTTAAATTTGTGAAGAGTACCATGTATCCTAAAACAAGTCCTCCTTTGGTGTGGGTGTGAGGGGAGTCTTTGGCCCAAATGGCATAACTGAACATTTCCCACTCCAGTTAAATCCTACTCTGATTATGTGGAAAGCCAGATGAGATGTCTTTCAGACACTGTTTCCACTAAGAACATTAAATATCCCAAAAAGGTCAACAAGAGAAAGAAGAAGGTATGTACATTTTCTGACTTCCAGTTGACATCCACAATTATATGCTGGTTAAAATGCCATCATGGAAAAAAGAGTCAGGAGTGCAGAATTCATATCATATGACCAAAAGATACGTGTTAAGAGATGAAATATTAAAATTGATATCTATATTCCCCCCACCCCTCACCAAAACATTTATAGCCAAAGGGCTCAGAAATGGGACACAAGAGATGAGAAGCTCCAAGCACAGCAAGCGGATGACTTTGTTTTGTGATTCTACAAAGCACAGCGTTTTCCAATCTACAAAATTCCCATAGCTGCACTGGGGAAATGGAATACCTATTCTCTACAAAATAGAAAAATCAAGCTACACAAAGTGGCTCACACTGCATGGCTAATTAGTTTCTTCATCAAGACACTACTCCCTTAAAGCTCTTATTCTAGAAAAAATAAAAAAGATCTATTCCTGCAAATAAAAACTTTTTCTCCCTCTCCCACAGGATTTACACGTTTAAATATAGCTTTTCTTTTTTAGGTTTTGCCTTGGGTTCTACCTGAGAAGGGGAAAGCAGAGTGTATTACCCCACAACATATAGCAGTATGAACTAAGCTGGACAAGGGGACTGACTGTTAACTACACTGATTTAAAAACTAAAAATGTCTACCATGTCAGAAGCACTAACCACTAATAAACAGAAGAGGCTGATCTCAGATTCATAGACTTGAAATCAATAATATGGTCCAGGACGCTTTCTACCTATACACACATATGCTTAATGTTTGAGGGGTATTTTTAAACATCACAGGGACTGCAGAAGCTCACTTGTCTCAAAGGCCGTGCAAAAGACAGTCTCAAGTGCCTTCTGAATTCTGTTTGGTTTCACTTTTGAGTTTCACTAAACCACCCCTGGCTTCTTTGTACTAAACCAGGCCAGTTCTTCCTTGATGTCTATACCTTTCAAATATCTGTAGCTCACTATTCTGTCCCTCATGTAAGATACAGCATCCAGAAGGTGCAACAACATTAAAACATGAAAACTGAAGAGAAAACACTACTGGAGATATGACTGATCCTTTAGGATCTGAATTCTTTCCCCCGGTAACCATATGAACAGCATTTAAAAATAAAGATTATAAATATTTTTAAATTCCTGCCCTAAAGGAGAAATAAAATTGTGTACTATCTTCTTACTCTGAAACAGATGGCTATATAAATACAACATACATCTCCAAATCTACAATAGCCATCTTTTTAATAAAATGTAAATGTATTATTAGTGCTTGGATAATAATTTAGTGGTTGATGTCAAGAGTCATGTTATAAAGTTTGAAAGTTTAATGTTTTTCTTCTTATAAAATAAATCTAGATGCAAACTCCATCAAAGAGTTCAGGAAAATATAGGGCATCACTCAATATAGAATTGACTTCTGAAGCTCTTAACATTTTCAGAGACTCATATATGGGTCACTAACCACACAGAGCTTATGAAGAGAAACACTGGGAACAATGAACCTTTGAGGAGAAAATGGAAGTATCTTTCAATGTTGCTTTAACAATTGATTCATCCATTATAAAGAGCCAAAATTTCAGCAATGATAAATTTGACATTAACCTATTAATAACACTCCTAACTGATTTCATGAAGACCAGTTCTGTAAACCTTTCCTGTAGCTGAGAAAAGTCAATACCAAATCCTGCCTGGGAGATGCAAGGTGAATAGAGCAAAGCAGTGGGATACACATATCCTGCTGTTTGTCTGTCACCTGAAAACAAATCCCAGTGCTTCCAGAAGCGTTTCACTGTCAACTTCGTATTTTTAGCAAGATTTCATTTACCTGAGGAATAAGCTGCTGGGGCAAATGTGTTATCAACTGGGCTGAAAAGTAAGTCTGAAGAACATTTACCCTTCCAAAGTCTGCCAGATGATAAATAAGATATTGGAGCTTTCTATTACATCCTCCTTTTATCCACTCAGACTCAATAACACTAAGAAATAATTACATATGCTCTACAGTCAAACTACAGAAGGATCTTGGGCAAGATATAATGCAGCTGATAGAAAAGAGATGGAAATCAAGGATTTCTAGAAGAGATGACAATGATGATGATGGCTAACTTTTGTTGAGCTCTTATTATATAAATTACTATAAAAATGCTTTAAAAATGGCTTCCCAATTAATCTCTGCAACAACCTCATAAGAAAGGTGACTAGTATTATCTCAATTTTGCAGATGGTTACATTGAGGCACACATGAATTAAGTAACATGTCCAAGGCCACACAGAAAATAAACACAGGAGATGGGATTGATTACAGGACTGTGAATACAAAGCTCAAGCTCTTGACCACTGTATTGTCTTTCGTACATGTCCCCTGGGACTTACATCCTGAGAGAAGTAAACAAAAAACAACTTTATCTACAATTCTCTCCATTTCTCTCCATTCTCTCTTATCTCTCCTGATAAAAAAAAAAAAGTACTTCCAAAGCTGTGCAAAATAACTGCTCACTGGTTTAAGGTTTTCTGGCCCATCTTCCCTCTCTCCCCACAAACCTACCACTCAAATTTAACATGCATTTGATGAATCTGATTCTGAATTAGTCTCATAATAAAAGTCAGGCCATAACAGAAAAACAGGGGGACAGAAAAACAGGGGGACAGAAAGCAAGACCCATTAAGAGGGAGCAGGCTTAGCTGGGAAGACTCAGGTATTGGATATTGCTATGTTGAATCTTCCTCCTCTATAAATGGTTGGGTCCCCTGGATAGTGAGTTAATAGCATGGATATAAACTGCTGACTGACCCAGTGTAAGAACTGTCAAAATGGTCGATAGAAAATAAATGAACAGCACTGAGGCCTCAACTTGGCTTTCTAAAATGGGTCCCCTCAGAAAAACCATCTGGATTTATGGAAGCGGTATCAAGAAGAAATCTGAGGAACAGAAAGCTGTATTGATGAAGCTAGGCTTACCTCATCCAACGAAAAACTTCTTAATACGGCATCAAATTTACACCCTCTACTATTTCTGTCAAACTCCGAGGATACTCGGGGTTTTCTGGTTGTTTCCACTGAAAACAAGGGTGGGGAGTGAAGGAAGGCCCACAGCGGGCAGCAGGCGAGTGAGTTTCCCTCTCACATTGGCTAATGAATGATAATGAACCAATTAAAAAACATAATTTCTAAAGTACCTGCCAGCTCTAAGAGTCTCTGACTCTGTAAGAAGACCTCAACTTGATCAGTCTTTGCTTATGAAGTAAAATAGAGAAAGGAGATGCAAGTACAGTGGGTGAAATTCAAATGTTAATAATGACAAAAGCCATGGCCCAGCTTCCAATTATTTCAGCTGATTGCTGCTATCAGCAAAGAATTGATGTGAAAATCTTAGCATCTCAATTATAATACATCCATAGATAAATACATAAACATAATATATAATATAATATAATATATCCATAACTTTCTCTCAGTGAATTTCTATTCCTTATTCCTTGCCCTTTCCCATGGGCTATTTTAGTATATCTAAAGTATCTATTATGATGTCCATACAGGAACTTGATTCATGTCATCATATGAGGAAAAACTGCTGTCTATCCCATATAAAAATCAAGGAATGCATTAAGAAGGAATGAAATTCTGATACATGATACAACATGGATGAACCCTGAAAACATGCTAAAACACGGCAGAGACAAAAGAAAAAATACATATGACTCAATTTAATATACTATGAGGTACCTAGAATGCCAAACTCACAGACACAGAAAGAATAAGATTACCAGGGGCAGGGGAAAGGGGAATGGGGAGTTACTATTTAATGAAAGCAGGGTAGGGTTTCTGTCTGGGTTGATGAAAAAGTTCTGGAAATGGATAGTAGTGATGGTTGAAAACACTGTGAATATATTTAATGCCACTGAATTACAAACTTAAAAATGGTAATAATGGCAACATTTGTGTTATATATATTTTAGCACAATAAAAAATACCAAAGCATACACTATCTCCTTCATAACTACCAAAATGAAAAAAAAAAAAACTTGCCACATATTTTCTCTTTGAAATATTTCTAAAAGTACACTGTAGATGGGTGCAGTGGCTAATGCCTGTAATCCCAGTACTTTGGAAAGCCAAAGCAGGAGGGTCACATGAGTCCAGGAGCTCAAGACAAACCTGGCCAACACAGTGAGACCCTCGGCTCAATTGAAAAAAAAAAAAAGTAGTAGACTATAAGTTCCATAAGAACCAGGACCAGATCTGTTTTACTCACCACTATTACACAACAGACTCCATAAATGTTTAACAAAAAAAATGCTTTTTTAAAAGCAGAGGATTAAAAAGCACCAAACTGACTATCCATGAGAAAGTATAATGGGGCATATTCCAGGGGAAAATACCAACACAACTATGTCTAAGCTTCTTCAGGAAAATGTACTGTTTCATCCATACTTCCTTTATAGCAGGTCTTACAATGTTTTACACATAGTAGGTGGCTAATCAATATTTGCAGGATGAGAGAAATATCATATGATTGTAAAATCAGTCATATTATTGCTCTACTTTTTAAAAATTACTTTTCGCAAACTTACAATTCCTTCTGTCACAAGATGAAAAAAAATCTTCGCAACTCACACAAAGTAAAGGCAAAAATATAAATAGCTAAAACACATTATTCTCAGAAAAAGAAACAGGAAACACAGGGCACAACATCTTCTCAAACAGAAAAAAAAGTTTAAAAAAAAAAGAGAGGTAAATTTGATCTATTTTTGGAAGAAAATCCAAATATTCACTCCCAACAATCAATGTCCAACCTCAACAGTAAATAGTTGAGTGAACACAGAAGCACTGCACCATTAAAGAAATTTACTCATAGTGAACCACAACAGTTACCAATATTTCTCTCAATTAGCCTATCAACTAATCAGGTGATCTTTCTTAAATTTACTTATGTCACAAAATTATACAGAACTGGCTACATGCCAGTTCTATATAATAGCCAACATGCAAGCTACTGATGATTTTCTTAACATTCACCATCTACACATTTACATTTTACATAAAGTACTAAGTTAATTAAACTATACACAGTGGAATATTTTTAAAGCAAAAAATCAAATGCTGACATCCTTAACATTCAGCACCTATATAATAATAGGTGGATCCATATAAAGTCACTAGGACTAAGTAATGTTATTAGTCTCACTTTGAACACTATTAAAACATGTCCTTCAAGTTCAAACCCCCGCCACATCAAATATGTCAACTGTGTGACAATTAACAAAGGAAACAAAAATTCAGTCTCTGAAGACGTCAAGGTTTACATTCCTATCTCTCAATTTTATCTGCTTTACAAGCAGGTAAGCCTCATTGGAGTAGGCTGTCTGCTACCACAGTCCTTCACGAATGCAGGGGTTCTCCATTAGCAACCAAAATGCTAATAGTCTACTATTAGAGCTGCCACTTCAAGCAGAACTGCACGAAGAATTATCACTTCTGTACATAAAAGCATAACCACTACAGGTGTAATGATGCAAAATACCAGCACACTGACCTCTGCTCGGCAGTACACACTTAAAGCAGGTGTATTTCTGTGATCCAAAAGGGAAGGAAGTACAATGAGCAGGAAGGAAACCCCAGGTCCCTAATATATTAGAGATATTTATTCTACTCAGATCCAATCCAGCTAAATTCATGGACATCAGTTTACTCAAATGGAAAAAGTAGTCTCTCGTCCTTCACTTGCTTGACTCAGAGGGCATTCAGCCAAGCGTAGCCAGGCAAAAACAATCTGTAAGATCTCTTTCAGCTATAATAAATAAAGACTAGTTTCAGAAGGAATAAGACTCAGATATGGCAAAGAAGCAGTCGTTAAACCTTTTCCCCATCTTATCACTGCTACTGGTGTTTACAAACTACAAGCAGTAGCCTCGGGAGCCTCAAAAGACTCTCCCATGAGTAACCTCCAGTCAGTCCCTAATTTAAATACCCCCTTTATCAATCTGTGATGTTTCTGGCAGTTAAATAGAAGGAAGTGAGTAAAATGACATGCATAAAATGAATCCTTTTTAAGTTGTAAATGAGTGAGTCAGGATTCAGACTTGCCGAGATGCTCCAAATTAAAACCCCTGCTGTAATTTTAAGCATGCTCTGTCTTACCGTTTTGCTGTTGTCTCCCTCAGGCTTGATTCACCTGGAACTCTTTAACATGTCTCTAGCAATGTGTTTGCACCAGGCCAGGCTCATACAGCAACTGAATTCACATCTTTCTGCACTAGCAAGCTGAAATGGTACGGCCGTACTACAACCAAGAGAGGGGGATGCATAAGCAAGCAAAAAAAAAAAAAAAAAAAAAAAAAGAAAAAAAAAGAAAACCCAGAAATCTCCTAAGAGAAGCTAATCTCAGTGGAATAAGACCAAAAACTGTTGAGAAGAACTCAAAGGACATGCTAACATTCAGTATCAATAGCTTTAACAGCTCAATTATTTTCTCCAAAAAATCTATTTTTTTTTTCCAAACACGATGGACTTGCCTGTGGAGTTCCCAGGAAGGCAGAGTAACCGGGCTCTGCAGCAGCATTGCAGCCAAAGTAACCGTGCATATGCTGTCCAGGCAATTTACAACACACTGTCTTTTCAGAAAGATATTGATTTGCAATGCAGGGCTGCTTCAAAAGAATACAGAATGGGAGCCAAACAGCTAATGGTGATTGCATAGGAGGAAAAACATTTAATCAAGGGGATGCACCTCATCATGCTCAATTCAATTTTTTAAGAGCACTGGAGAAAGCCAGTAAGTGTCCTGAGTGACAACCCCATTAAATAATAATCTGCGATCCTATAGAAGGCCAAGTTTCAGCCACCATCATGCATGCTGCAAAAGCTGCTAAAATGGTGTCTACGTGTATATATTTGTCATATGCAAATGGAGCATGATGAGAACTCTAAAATAACCATGCAACAAATACGTGGTTTAAAAAAAAAATGCACACGTGCAGTATACACAGAACCAAAGTAAAAGAATGCAGTTATGAGCTTGCAAAATTTTTGGTGGACTTAGAGCTCATACCACTCTGAAAAATAAAATACCAAAACAAGCCAGATCTCACAATCCTTAGGCAAATTGTGCCAAGTCATGCCACAAGGTGCTAGGTGGCAAAGGAAGGATGCCAGACTGCTACTCTCATAGCGACCCCTACAGGAGAGTGGTTGATCCATTCTTTTTTAAAGGAGTTCCTGTCCTCAGTACACAGAATCACGAAAGGACATAAATTAGATTAATATACAACAATACAACTGAGAAATACCTTAGGCAAGAAATAAAAAAGGCATGAAATCGAACCTTGTCAATATTCACTTATTTTAAAAATTAAAGTACAAGAGGAGGTAACAACTATGTCAATAAGTGGTCGATATTCCCAAAGTTCCCCAAACTAGGGTGTACAATGATGATGAGAAACCTCAGGCAAAGTGTTTTCCCTTCACATCCTAATTGGTTTAAATGAATCATCTCTTCTTTCTCCCACTTGCAAACCATCTTCACTTTCATCATTTTGAATGACACTGTGAAGATATTCAACTTTGTTTTCTTGCAACACAAAAGCTCATGTAAAATCTTTTTAAAAAGTTATTGTTCAAATACAAATATTACATACTTTCATCTTCAACAAAGCCAAAAGAGAAAGCTATCTCCTTAATATCTGAAAACTATCGAATTATATGAGCATTATTACTGCAGAACAGACTTCAACAGGTCTTTCAAGAACCTGAGGTTTTTTTGTGATTGTTTATCCCTCCAGCCCACAAAGACACCTTTTCCAGAACCAACAGCACTTCTTATTTGAGTCATTCAAGATTTAATCATATGCCACCTCATAAAACTCTCTTGTACTGTTGGCATTTTCCCCATTTTAAGGTCCTTGATAAATCACACCAATTGCATTTTTCAAAATTTACTTAAATACCATATAATACAATGCTAGGCATCTAGCAAATATTAAATTAACATTAAAAAATTAATGAATTTCCCAACTCCATATTTTAGGGCTAAAAGTTCTTCTTAGGCAATCCCCTTTCCCCTATCATTCGTACAATGTTTGTGTTCACTAAGATATCTTGTATAAAAACCAACAAACACAGTAACATTTCTCCTTTAATCTTTCTTCTATTCATTCAGCAAACGTGCTAACGTGCCCAGCAATGTGAAGAGCCATGTTCTCTGCATTCAGTGAATGCCTTAAGTGATTAGAAATAAAGCAAGTGATTATAATACACTGAAATGAGTATTTTGAGAGTGCTCTATTCAGTATAAATACTATTCCTTAGGTGGCTCAAAAAAGACTTCACAGAGGAGGTAACGTAAAGCTGAAGCTTCCAGTACTACCCAGGAGAAGAAGGACATTTGGGGAATAGCATGAAGCCTGAAACTGGAAGCTGTATGAGGAAATAACCAAGCCATACTCACAGTGGTCACCACTGTGAAGGCTCAGAAGAAAGGTGGCTCAATGCCAGGGCAGAAAGGGCCCTGTAAGCCATGCTAAGAAGTTGGGAATTTTACCCTATAGGAAGTTGCCATTTAATCCAATAGAAAAGCCCTACAGGACTAGAGGCAGAACAGTGGCTGGATGAGATTTTTCATTTTACGACAGGGTAACAGTGTAGAAATGGATTGGAGAGGTGAAGGAAGGGAAGTGCAGCGGCCACTTGGGAAGCTAAGCTAGTGTTTCAGACAAGGCCCTGAACTAAAGCCATGAAAATGTGGGCGGAAAAACAACAGAGGTAAGAGACATTCACATGAGTTACCTGCTGAGTGACTTGACATGAAGTCTAATGGAAAGGGAAAATCTATACTGAATTCTCTAGTATAACTAGGTAAAAGGCTGGTTCATAAAGTAAATGAGTGAACACAGGAAGAATACAAGCTTGAGGAAAAGAGGAAACTATCATAAATTCAATTTTTTACACATTGAGTTTTAGGTATCTCTGAACATCCAAGTGGACATGTTGCATAGGCAGCTGTCTAAGGGTCTGGAGCTCAGATGATAGATCGAAAGTGTGCTCATATGCCTAGGTCAGGGTTTCCTAGAAACAGAGCTGGGCCCGGATCTTACAATTTATTGGGGGTGTGCTCTCAGTGAAAAGAAATGAGGAGGCAGGACAGGGAGGGGAAAAGCCAAGGAAGAATGTGGCCTCAGACAAAAACCCAGCATTAGTCTCCCCTGAAGCAAGAGGGCCAGGCTTTTGTATCCCTGGGCTGATCAGTCACTGACTGAGACCTGGACGGGAAGGACTTCTGTTCACCCTAGGCACCCACTGACCAAGTGGATCTGAGCACAGCACCCATCCAACTATGGTTCAGTCACAATGGATAATTTTTCTTTTCCTCAAAGCTGGTTCCTCAGGAATGTTTGTTTGCTGTTCTCTCTGCCTAGAATGTTCTTCCCAGATAACCCCTTGGCTGACTTGTTCCCATTACTCAGCTGGACCTCAGGTATTGCCTCTTCAGAGTCCTTCTCTGGCTTTCCTCTGCTGTTGCTCCTCCCTCCCCTATCACATTACACTGTTTTCGTTTATTAATTTACTTTGTCTTCCTTCCCCACTAGATTGTAAACTGCTCAAGAGCATGGACATCTCATTTGTTCTCCTGTGTTTCCCCAGCCCCTAGGACGGCACTCAGTACTTGCTGAATAAATAAATAGTAAGAAGAGTTGCTGATGACAGAAGTTCAAACAAATTCTGTGGACATATGTAGAGTGGAAATGGATGGGGAGCTTGAGGAATGGGTAGGGGAAAATAACAGTGTCAACAAGCATGTAGACAACAAGTCTGACTATAAAGCAGAAGTAAAGAGAGCAGTGGGAGGGCAAAGCTGCAGGAAATTAATCATTATGTCATACAGGATTCACAATCTATGGTGTTAAGAATATCTTTATTAGAGGCCATTGAGATGTGTCTGAAACTATAGCATTAAAGAACAACAGTAGAGGTTAAAATAAAAATTATAGCTTCAAAGAGAAGAGACAAAAAGGCTTGTAAAAACAATCTCAGTGGACAGAGAGAAAAACAAGACTAACATCTACTAGGTCATTTTTGTGAGTAAACAAAAATTGATCCCTTGAAATGCCTGCCTTTATATGAGGCTTTTTTAAATTCTAAAAAGTAGTATGCACTTCCCTGACTTTTAAAATAGATTATAATAAACACAATCTAATCTTCAACTGATGATGGGGCCAATTATAAACATCAGCGGCAGCCCTCAGGGTTTAACAGTGGGTATATAGGGCCAACTGGCTCCTAATCTCAATAATCTGACATCTAAGTGTTCTTCTGCTTCATTTTTATGATTCATTCTCTTTTTACCATCAAAATCGCCTTATTATGGTCCTACATGTGCCTCCTCCTTCTAATATCACCACACTCTCCTCAGTCTTCTTGCTACAGGCTTCCTCAGCCATCCCCGTATTGGGCAACTAGATAATCAGGCTTATTAGAAGAGTGTGTGAATGGCTTGAGTCAACAGGTGGGTTCAAAGCAGAACCAGGAACTTTCTCCTGAGTGGAAAACATGTAGGCCTTACTCCACAGGCTCTGCAGTACTCAGAAACCCTTGTTTCATGTCAGCCTTCCTGGAACTATCTCAGACACAAGAGGCTGCCAGATGACTGATCTTCACATAATTAGGGTCTGAAGGACAGGTGGGGCCAAACAATTTTTTAAAACCTGGAAAAAAGAATTGAAGAAAGGGATAGAGAATTACTTTTTTTCTATCTTTACCTTTTTTTTTCCTTTTCTACCAAAAGCCTGTGAAGGGAAAACACTTTTTTTTAACAGAACAAGGAAAAAGAAACACTAAGAAAATTTTAAATGTGATGGAAGAAAAGAGTACTTTATATATACGAATCTAACTATAATAATCAGCTACTTTATGAATTAGTTTCATTAAAACTTTAAAAGAAAGGAAAAAATTATAAATTTATTTTCAAAAGTAATAAAGAAAACAGAAATTTTCCAAAAATAAGTTGGTTTTCAAATGATTATCATTCCATATAACCCTAGCAAATTCTTTCTTTTTTAAAAGACTATATTTAGTAATATATTAGTAATCTATTTTATGTTGTAAATTTTTATGGCAAAATTTCATGTTATTGATTTTTAAATGTTCATTTTGTTTTAGTAAGCCTAAACCCCAACCTTTTTGTGAACCCTAAAAACTTTATGACTTAATTCTCTTCTGATGTCACTCATTACTTACAATCTCATATATTTGAAGAAATGTCACTTATCTAAAATACTTTCCCAAGACACCGTGAAATTCTGGAGGAATCTGTTAAACTGAATGTTTAACAGCCATGTCTTAACCACAATACCAAACCTGTCCATATGTCATGCACGACATTGCATGGCAATGTTGAGATTTTCCTCCTAATATTATACAACTTTGAGTGTTTTATTGATTCTGTAGGGAAAAAAAAGAACTAATTTTATCAATAAACATAGGTGATTCTATCACAACACAATAAATCTGTTCCCAGCAAAACTTTACATTCTGTTAAATTACACCCTAAAAACCAAAGGACTTATGTGGAAAATGATATTGAGGAAGATCATTCAAAACCTACACATCCAGAACACTAATAAAAACAAAACAATTCTAATACACACACATACATGCCGTATTTTCTTCATCTCTGCATTCCCTACATTGCTGATACAATTTTGCATACAAAGGATGCTATAACATGTCTTGGCTAAAGATAAATCCTGTGCTGATCCCTATGAACTGCAGAAAATATGTCCAGGTGAAAAAATGTTTTGTTATGAACTCCATCTAAGTTGGAAATTAAAATCCAAAGCTAGAGCTATAGCAAGGGAACTTCGGATTGTTAAGGTTGTCAAGAAGCAGCGTGGAAAGTTGACAATTATGACTCTATAACAGAAACTGGTAGATGCAGACTACCATTTTTAAAAAATCTTATTTTTGCCTGACTTTCAAAAAAATCTGATTTCAGGGCACTGCTTTCTCTTTGAGACAGGGTCTCACTCTGTTGCCCAGGCTGAAGTACAGTGGCACGATTGTGAGTTACTGCAGCCTGGACCTCCCAGCTTCAAGTGATCCTCCCACACAGCACCTCAGCCTGCCGAGTAGTTGGAACCACAGGTGCATGCCACCATGCCCAGCTAATTTTTGTATTTTTTGTAGAGACGGGATTTTGCCATGTTGCCCAGGTTGGTCTCAAACTCTTGGGCTCAAGTGATCCACCCTCCTTGGCCTCCCAAAGAGCTGGGATTACAGGTGTGCACCACCACTCCTGGCTCAGCCTACTCCTTTTTATGAAATAAATTTCCTCCTCCCTACGTGCTGTGTTTCCTGGTTGTATGCCCTCAATTACCTTGGATAATAATTTGTCTGCATCTCAGTTTTTGCTTCCCCATTAGTTCAATTACAAACCCTTGTTTCAAAAGACTTGTATCTGCATTAAAACAGATACTGGTTTTCTATATACCAACCATACATATGGTTTCTACATACATATACATGCACATTTATGTATTTATTACTTATTTATTCAGGTGATATCTAAAATGCATGGGCATTCACATGGGCACGGCACAGTTTTTCATTTTTACACCCTAAGCAGAAACACAACTGGAGTTCTGATGTGGTGCCATGCCTCAAGTGTGTAGTATGGAGAAGATCCGGATGTAAAAGTGATTTTATTATGACCACATCCATGAAATAACAGTATCACAGAGTTCCAAATGTATAGCACTAATATGATCTGAGAAATGGGAATTAAATTATAAGACCTCAATGGCAGACACAAAATCCTTGGGGTAGCATCAAGAAGAAAGGCAAACAGCACTGAGAAAAGATGTGAGGATTTTCTCTCTTCTTGGTGTCAAAATGCCATTGAGGACAGAGGCTACAATCCCATGACTATCAAAAAACTGCTTAAGAAGCAAAGTCTCATTTGTAAAAACTTACTTCGTTTTTGAATAAACTCTGAAAAGGAAAAAAAAAACAAAACAACAACAAAAAAAAAAACATACTTTCTAGTTTGGGGTTATAAGTGAATTTTATTGCCTTTAGGGACTTTGTCCCAGCTTTCCAAAATTTCACTTAGTTTGTAAAATTAGGAAAATCTCAAAAGGAAGAAAACCCTCTTAAAAGAGCCTGCCAAATAAACATACAGAAATAATTTTTAATTATGTTTGACAGTTTTAAATCTAGAAAACCTTTGCCACTTATGTAGTATGTACTTGAAAATACTCAAATAAAAAGTATTTGTTAAGAAATATACTTCTTTTGTCTCACTCTACATACACCTAAGAAATAAAATAGGAAGTAGGCCCTTGGGAAAAAATGGTTAACAGTGATGGATATTCAACAATAAATACTTAGGACAAATAAAGGATAACCAACTGAAGACATTAAAAACTGAAATTAAAATGTGTATCCCTACATAATTTAATTGACTTTCCTGCGGCATTGTTTTAGTATTTGCCTTTTCAAGCTAATACTGATATAATTTAGATCATTCCAAAACCATGTGTGCATCACTCTTCAACAACAGAAAGAAAACCAAAAAAGGCTTTTGGCTAAGGAAGATTCATCTATGATCATTTAACAGTTCAGTATCACTGGGGTGATAGTGAAATCAGGTTTACTACAAACATGCATAAGTCACAGGGATATTAACAACTCTGAAATGCTTTAACCTACTCTGCAACCCTTTTGTATTCGGTAACATAGTGACAACAGTAGCACCCAAATATTAGTTGAATCCTTTTTGCCATTCCTTGTGGAATGCTTTCCCTGAGTGGTTATTAAAATAGGATAGGTTCCTGTTTCTTTTTTTTTTTTTTTTTTAAGTCTTTCAATCAATGAACATTGAATTTATTTCCATTTATTTAGGTTGTCTAATTTCTTTTGACAACTTTTTTTTTTTTTATTATACTTTAGGGTTTTAGGGTACATGTGCACAATGTGCAGGTTTGTTACATATGTATCCATGTGCCATGTTGATTTCCTGCACCCATTAACTCGTCATTTAGCATTAGGTGTATCTCCTAATGCTGTCCCTCCCCCCTCCCCCCACCCCACAACAGTCCCCGGAGCGTGATGTTCCCCTTCCTGTGTCCATGAGTTCTCATTGTTCAATTCCCACCTATGAGTGAGAACATGCGGTGCTTGGTTTTTTGTCCTTGCGATAGTTTACTGAGAATGATGGTTTCCAGTTTCATCCATGTCCCTACAAAGGACACGAACTCATCATTTTTTATGGCTGCATAGTATTCCATGGTGTATATGTGCCACATTTTCTTAATCCAGTCTATCGTTGTTGGACATTTGGGTTGGTTCCAACTCTTTGCTATTGTGAATAGTGCTGCAATAAACATACGTGTGCATGTGTCTTTATAGGAGCATGATTTATAGTCCTTTGGGTATATACCCAGTAATGGGATGGCTGGGTCAAATGGTATTTCTAGTTCTAGATCCCTGAGGAATCGCCACACTGACTTCCACAATGGTTGAACTAGTTTACAGTCCCACCATTAAAAAATCAGGTTCCTGTTTCTTAAAAAGAGGTAGAATCAAATTGTTTGGAATGGCCAGCACATTTTTTCTCTCTTCCTGGAAAATGGTTTTTCCACCCCACGCCATCCACTGCAGTCTAAGGAGGGTTGCACCTTATCCAGGAACAGACAAGGAATCCAACTTAAGAGTAATCCTTCCCTGGGACTTTTTCAGCCAGAGCTCAGTTGCGCCCCTCCCCTCCACCCTTGATGGTAGCAAAGCAGAGAAAGCATCCGCTTAGAGGAAGCCAGTGGCAGTGTCTCTTGACCTGTAAAGAAGCTCAACTCAGATCCTAACGCCATCAAGTAGTAAAATTAGAGATGAGGGTAGCATAGAGACAGACAGCACTGATAACATGGAGGTAGCACCCGCTGAGGTGCTAGCTCTGCTGGATGCCTAACTTTCTAAAGCATAGTTGTTCAGCTCTTGTTTCTATCCTGCAATACTTCTCCTCCCAATAAATGTATTTCTTTCTTTAGCCACTTCAAGTTGATTTTCAGCTCCTTATAATCAAGAGTGCTGGTACACATGGGGATACATGTACAGAAAGGATACGGAGCTACTGTGAACCAGTAACACCAGAAGTAGAATAAATAACTTAATAGATGTCTTGTTTTAAACTCTAGGAAAGGGAGATATAAGGTAGACATTAACTTATATAATGGTAGGAAAGGATGGGTTTAATAGCAGTCAAGGTTTTTATAAAGCTACTTCACACACTTAACTATATAAAAATTTGTACTAAATTGAGTATCATTATATTAAAATTTTTATTCTTATAATTTATAGAGGAAAGCCATAGAACATTAGCTACTAATCAGTCATCTGAACTTCCAGGAAGCCTGAATGCTTTGACCAATTAGTTTAACCAGACATCCAAGTTGCTGTGGTAACACATGCTCAAATTTTAGGCACAGTACCTAAAGGGAAATAAACTGACTATCCTTATAGATACCACCTATAAATTGCTGGTAAATACTGCCACACATAAGTAGCTAAGAAATGTCATAAAAAATACGAAACTGAAAGTGGTTTGTTGCACCGATCCTGACCTTTAAAGGCTTCTGGCCATGAAGGAAAAAGGGTTATTAAAAATTAAAGAAGTAATATCGAGGGGATTTTGGAAAAAGCCACGGAAGTACACTAGGGATTTGTGGAATATGTAAAGAAAGTGCTAAGAAGACACTGTAAAGTAAACTACATTTTCTGTATTTCACGGCTAAAGGATTTTTTCTGTGTTCTATTCATTTACCAACCATTTATTGAGCTTTGTATTAATCACTATAGGAGGTATAAAGATGAATGAGACACAACTGCTGCTCTCACAGATACTTACACAAATAAATATAATATGAAAATCATTGTCATAGAAAAGGTAAGAGAAAAATACTATGGGAGTTCAAGTTGAGGAGGCCTCAGAATGACAGATCAGGCACAATTGGCAGATTTTCACTTTAGGTAATCAAATTCTGAATACTAGAGTCACAGAGAATTCAATAAGTAAAATGCTGGCAGTTGGAGATGCATATATATCCACAGACTGGCAATGATCACTCTTAGCACCAGAGTTATTATCTATATATGGATGTAATTTGATAATTTAACAAAGAACTTTTGTAATATCATAGGAGTACAGCCTAGAAGATTTGAACAATTTCTGTAATTTGAACCTTTATGAATAAGGGTTCTTTTCTCCTCTCTGGTAGAAGATTATCTGGATGGACTCCAGGGTCTCCAAGTACACTGCCAAGTACTCCAAGTACAGTTTGAACATATGGTTCAAAGATGTGTTTTATCGGGCCAGGCACAGTGGCTCATGCCTGTAATCCCAGCACTTTGGGAGGCTGAGATGGCCGGACTGCGAGGTCAAGAGATTGAGATCATCCTGGCCAACATGGTGAAACCCCGTCTCTACTAAAAATACAAAAATCAGCTGGGCATGGTGGCGCATGCCTAAAATCCCAGCTACTCGGTAGGCTGAGGCAGGAGAATCGCTTGAACCAGGGAGTCGGAGGTGGCAGTGAGCCAAGATCACACCACTGCACTCCAGCCTGGCGACAGAGATGTGTTTTTTCCTAGTTGCCCTGGACACAGACAACCAAACTTTTTTTCTACCTATGTTAAGAAAAATATAGCTTTGGGGCTGTTACAACAGCTGGTCACCAGGAACTTGGAGACCATCTTTATACCTCTCTCTTCCTCTCCCCAATGTTTATTCTAATTTAGGGAAAGTAAAGTTTTACTTATCACAACACAAAGGCCTAATAGATTAACTTAATTTTATCAATCCTTCCTTGAAGCGCATGATTCCCTCAATAACCACTGTTTCTCTTCATCATTTAGGGAAGATACAGCTCACATGAAACACAGAGGTACTTTCTGCCTGACCCCATCATAACTAGTTCCTTCTAAGGGCACCTAGTAATTGCAGCCCTGGCAGAACCACCTGAATGCAAGGAATCACAGTGCAGCATGGATCCACCTTGTTTCAGAGATTTCCTGCCACACCCACCAAGGTTATTTAACTCAGAACTCTAAGGGTTAAAACAGGTTTGATAAGGAGGAAAGAGAAAACATCATAGATGAAGTCATATAAACAGGTGCACTGGGGCACTAACTTCAACATAAAGTCAGATGCAAAACAGCTAGATTAAGAATAATGTAAACTCAAGGATCAGACAAATCTGTGTTCCTGATCCAGGCCTTGGGAAAGGTATCAATCTTATGGGAATACTTAGAATAGTTCCTATACCTAAGAGGGTTGCTGTGGGGCTAAATGATGTACAAACTACTTAGAATAGTGTTCAGTAAAGCAAGCACTATTGCAATCCAGTGATAAGCATAATGTATGTTTAAGTGTGATCAGGCACTAAGCTGTTAGGAACCACAGACTCCCATCCTGGGTCCTGTACTTCTGCAGGAGGGCTTGTACTTGTCTTGGTTCTCTTGGTTCAGATCAGCCTGGCACTTTCTTCTGTATCAGCCATGGGCTGTCAGACTCATTTTCTCAGTCACTCCTTAATTTTATCAGTTCCTATCAATTCTTCTCCAGTATTCCTGTTTCTATTGACATTGCAATTTGCTTTTGCACTATTCCATAAAAATCAAACACTTTTTAAACAGCCATAGGGAGCTGCCCTACAGGCCTTCTTGATATTTCCTTTGACTAAAGGTGGAAGGAGCTATTTATAGTTTATAAAAGTTTTAATGAAAAAGTTTAGTACACAGTCTCTTCTCTCTCTGTGGATTTTCTTCCTTTCTCACTGTCATATTTCCCCTTGTAACTACAAAGCTGCAGGGTAAGAGTCAAGAGAGAACTGAGAACCCATGGTTACATAATGAAATATCAAAGACAAGGTTTACCAAACAGATTACAAAGATGACAAGAGATTTTACCACCATCAGCACACACAAGGAAACTTTAGTGAGTAGCAAATGCTAGAAGAGGGGAACACTCATCAAGAGTCAATTTTGCCAAAGCAAGCAAATAACTCGTCAAATAAAGAGTTGGCAGGCATACATTTCCAAAAAATTTGGGGGTGTTGTAAGATAATTGATGCCAATCAGGAAGCAGGAATCTGTCTTCTGAAATTTTACTAAACAAAATGTTCTATCTGATCAAAGAAGGAATAAAATTATGAGGCATCATCTTTCAAAATATACACAAATAATTGGTTTTCTTATTAAAATTTGGTGAATCACCCATGATGCATATTATCTATGTATAAAGAATCTATCCACATGTTAAATACCAGTCAGAAAAACCCACCACCATTCTGCTCTTCCTCTCATTTACAAAAGTATTTTACCTCTTGGTGGCGTAGCATAAAGTGTCACAACCAAGAAACTGTATTTTAATAGTAATGTAATTTATAGGTAGAATTCATTATTGTGCTATCATAGCAATTAGCAGGAAATTAAAATGAGCATGTAAACACTTACAAAACGTAGTTATCAAAACAGTATAATTTTAACTAGAATTAATCCTATCGGAACAAACATCAAGTAAAACATCAAGTAGCATGAATCACCTAATTTTCCTTAAGTATTTAAGTACTTTTTTAAATTGGCATATCCATGCAACACTTTTTTCTTTTTTTTTTTTTTTTTTTTTTTGAGACAGAGTCTTGCTCTGTCGCCCAGGCTGGGGTGCAGTGACGTGATCTCAGCTCACTGAAAGCTCCACCTCCTGGGTTCACACCATTCTCCTGCCTCAGCCTCCCGAGTAGCTGGGACTACAGGCGCCCGCCACCATACCCGCCTAATTTTTTGTATTTTTAGTAGAGACGGGATTTCACCATGTTAGCCAGGATGGCCTCCATCTCCTGACCTCGTGATCCACCTGCCTCAGCCTCCCAAAGTGCTGGGATTACAGGCGTGAGCCACCGCTCCCGGCCGCAACACTTCTTTTTAAGTGGAAGTAATTACTTGGAAAAGTTATTTGATTCTTTTAATACTATTTAGATATTCTAAAAGAATTAGAGTAACAGAACTTTCACCAATTTTGTTTCAGACATATAATTGTGTAAAATTTTTATTCTGAAATTACTTCTGGGTTTATAGAAAATCTCACACGGGGCAGTTCATCTCCATATAATTCAAAGGCACTATGTAACATCCGAAAAGCTAAAGAAGAAAGCACATTGTAACTGCACTGAAATCTGATGCTTTATAAAAAGATTTTTTAGGCCAAATACAGTAGCTCACACCTATAATCCCAACACTTTGGGAAGCCAAGGCAGCAGAACTGCTTGAGAACAGGAGTTCAAGACCAGGCTGGCCAACACAGCAAGACCCCATCTCTACAAAAATAAAGATTTTTTTCTGCACCACCATGCAAAAAGTGCTATCTCGTTCAATGACAATTTTCTCATGTTTATAGCGACTGTATATATTAAAGCTAAGAATTTCCTCAGGTAAATCATGACTTCTTTTTAACAAAGAAGAAAAGGGGAATAAAACTATCATTATTCCCAAAGTTGTCTCCTACTTTAAATCTACCTTGATTCTGAACCGCTCTCAGCTGCTACTCCATTTCTCTGTTCCTCTTCATACCAAAATTCCTCAGAAAGAGGATTCGATCCCAACTGGTTCCACTTCCTCAGTCCATTCGTTCTTAAACCCATTTTAATCAGATTTCTGTCCTCTCTACTCCACTAAAGGTCAGCAAGCCTCCTCAATGGCAATACCAGTGGGCAATTCCCAGACCTCATCTGAACCTCTCAGCAGCATCTGACACAATTGATCACCTCCTCCTTCCTGAAACGTTTTCTTCACTTTGACTCCAAATACCACACCCCCGTAGTTTTCCTTCTACTTCACTGGCTCTGCCTCCTCAGAATCCTTTGCTGGACACTCTTCCCTTCCCAACCTATAAAGACATGTGTCCCAGGATGGGGACCTTGGGCCTTTTGCCATCTCTGCCTATACTCCCTCTTTAGGTAACTCTTATCCTAACCTCTTCCTTAAGTACCATCAGTAAACTGAGGGTTCCCAATTTTGTATTTCCAGGTCCTACCTTTCCCTCATCCTCAGACTCACATATCCAAATATTTATGTGACAACTCCTTTAGGTTATATAATAGGAATCTTAAACTTAAGCTGTACAAAACAGCTGAGGTAGGCAGATCACTTGAGGCCAGGAGTTTGAGAGACGCCTGGCCAAAATACAAAAATTAACCAGGCATGGTGGGGCATGCCTGTAATCCCAGCTACTTGGGAGGCTGAGGCACAAGAATCACTTGAACCCAGAAGGCAGAGGTTGCAGTGAGCTGAGGTTGTGCCACTGCAATCCAGCCTGGGCAACACAGCCAGTCTCTGTCTCAAAAAAAAAAAAAAAAGTACAAAACCAAATCAAATTCCTGATTCCATAACCTCTCAAAAACACTGCTCCTCCTTCTGATATTCCCCCATCTCAATACGATCCTACCTTTACATCACTCAAATTTCTCTAGTGAAAAACTTCAGAATCCTTGATTGTATTCTGCTACCCTATATCCACTCCAACAAGCTAGTTCCCTTGGCTCTCTTTTCAGAACATACTTAAATCTCACTACTTCTCAGCAGCTCCACTGCTCCCATCCTAATACAGGCGACCATTACATCTCACCTAGATGATGACCACAGCCTCCTAACTGGTCTTTCTGCTGCTATTCTCACATTCTTTCCAACACAGTCTACATTCTACACAACGGGTAGGGTTTTTTAAATTATCACCATCCTGCTCAAAAGCTCAAACAGCTTCTGCCTTGGAGTAAATTGCTACATCCCAACCAGGACCAGCAAGGTACGACCTCTCTGACTTTCTCCCCCAGACCCTTTGCTCATTCTACTCCAGCCACCATGAACTCCTTCCTGTTCCTTAAGAACACTAAGCCCTCTATACTCAAGGCTGTTGCACCCTCCTCCTGAAACATTCTTCCTCAGATATTCCCATGGTTTGCAACCTCCCTTCTTTCACATCTACACTCACATGTCACCTTCTCAGAAATGCCTTCCCTGACCATTTAGCAACACCCATCTCCCATCCCTTTTTCCCCTTTCCTTGCTTTTGTTTATATTCCTCAGAAATTCCGCCTGGTCATATCTGTTTATTATCTGCCTGCCATCCCCACTTGTGTAAAAGTTCCTTGGTAGCAGAGATTTGTCTGTCTTGCTCAATCTCAAATCTCCAGGGCCAAGAACTGTGACTGGTAAATAGTAGATACTCAGTAAACATTTGTTGAATGAATATATGAATAAATCACTTCTATACTCTTACCATTGTTACCAAGGTAGAGAACATTTCAATTGTTTATTACTTTTAATATACATGGCATATTAAATATTAAATATTTTTCAAGTTATATTTTTAGGACCTCATAATGTCAGGGGATTTCTAGGCAGAAAGAGCAGCTTCAGCAAATAAATGAGGTAGAAAATATTACAACATATTTAAGGGAATACAGAAAATTCCCTACAAGAAATCTGGACAAAGTGGTGGAGAAGCAAGGAGCACAGGTGAAAGATGAAGTGTAGATAAGGCTGAAAGCAAGACAAAGGGCAATCATGAAGGGTCCTGTGTGCCCGCCTGAGTTGAGTGTCATCTTAGGCAACAGGGTGTCATAAGCAGGGAAACAGCAATCAAAATTTCATTTGGGAAGAATTATTCTGATCACATAAGATTATATAACTCACATATCATGTCTGTTCTTAGTTGAAGTAGCAGCTTAGCTGTTCCAGATCCACACACAGATAAGACATATAAGCATACAAGTCTTAAATGATTATTTAATCCCTTATCATTCATACCTAAAAGGCATTCATAGTTTCTTGCTCACAAACCTTCACCTGATCTATTTTCCCATGAAATATTTTCTCAGCATGTTCTCATTTGAATATTTTCAATTTTTAATTAATTAACTCTTCAGTTTAAGAACACTTACATGACAGTCCTTAATTAATGCACACAAATTCCTATGCATGCAGTTTATCAGTTAACTTATAATATTAAATGTTAATACTACATTGAATGTAAAATATTCAAAAAGAAAATTCAATTATAGTTATTTTAATTAGTAAAAATCTGGTATCTGATTATTAAGATACCAAAATAGTTTATCCAATACAAACTTCAAATTAAAGTAAAATAAAGTTCAGTTGGTCTAGACAAGGGGCATATTAAAAGTCCTGTATTTTTATGGTTAAAAAATAGGTTTGATTTCAATAACTAATATTTACTAGCATAAAGAAGTTTAGTATCAAATACATATTGTCAGTTTACTATGCTTAATTTGTAATCAAATGGCATTCAATTCAAGTTAAATGGGTATGTTTTAACTGTTTTTTTTTTAAATCCTTATTTGCCTTCTATTCCTCTTTGCTGCTTCTGTTTCCTTAGTATTTATACTGTAATCATTACTTTTCCCTCTTAACCTTAGAGCTTACTCTTAACATCTTATTTGATAGTTATTCCATCTTTGACTGCTTCACAAGATCATATAATGAACACCTACACATCAGGCACAGTGCCAAGCCCCATGGCACAAAGATAATAAAAGGTAAGCTCGCTACCCTGCAGCAGACTCTAACTAATCACAGTCATCCAGTCTTCCTTCCTTCTCACCTCTTGAACATCCACATGTCATCGACTATCCCTTTAATTACATGACCTACCTAAATCTTCTTTTATCTCCTCACCCAAATGACTTAATTCCAACAACATACTTGTGCCTCCTCAATGATATTTCTTACACTAGCCTCTTTATACTGTAAGTCCATTTTAAAAAGCAGCAAAATAAATCAAGGACCAAGGTGTCATATTAGAGCCATCTTAAACAACTTCTCTGCTCAGCAAGTTTACGATTAATACCAAATCAGAGAGGATCTAGAAAGAGGATCATTACGATGAATGAACAAACAATATAAATACACAGAGCAACCATTTCCAACAAAGGCAGAAGACCCAATATCAATAACTAAGTAGATGTTCTGTCGCTGGGACTTAGGAGCACAGAATCCACTGAGGCCAATGAATTGGATCCAGGGACAAAGAAGCAACACAGCACAGTTACTTGGTAGTACAAATTAGTTCAATTTCTGCTCTCCCGGTCTACTTACCTGAACAAGCTTTTCCTGGAAGTTCCCAACAACACAGCCGTGCATGTGTGGTATTACAGGGAAAGGCAAAAACAAAGATGCCTGCATAAGCTATTCATTATAAGGACATAAGGTATGGAAAAATGAGGAAACCTCTGATGATGTCTATCCCCCGCTGGTAGAACTTACCTAGTAGGTGCTAACCTTGGCAAGCTTCATTCAAATCTGTGTTGGTATCACAGACTAGGGTCTATTCCAGGTCAAGACTCATCATCAGCTTATACAACTTCTGTTCAATAAATATTTAAGTATGAAGGAGAGCAGATGTTTTAAATTTTAAAAATGACCTTTAGACATCAATCTTAATATTTACATTCCACAGAAGTATTCTCATTTTAAGTACCTTTGGGAAGAATACACAGAGCAACCATTTCAAGATGGAAAAAAGCAAATATGTATAAAATCTGAAGTACTTCCTATAACAGCATGAAAAAGAAACCAGGCTTTTCACACACAGGCTAAAAGATGGATTCTTTCATTCATGTGCTTCACATTTTTATGCACCTTTTCCTAGTACATCCCACAAGCTACAGAACCCTACTGGCAAAATGCTTACTCTGGGGAGAATTTTTTTTTTTAACTGATGGAAGAAATGGCCTGAATTTAAAGCAGTTTTTCTTTCTCATCTGACCAGTGTGGTAACTTGTATGCAAAATATAATGAAAAGTGGAAGTCACCTGCCCCAGCCTCCCAAAGTTCTGGGATTATAGGCATGAGCCACCGCACCCAACCACAATAGCCCATTTTAGCAAATATAACCATATGTGTCATTTACTTTAAAAGTATCCTTTGGAAATAAATAAATTATATATATATAATTTATTCCTGCCCTAGTCCTGGGACAGGAAGCAGAGAACAGGAAGACCCCATCATGGCCCGCCAGCATAGTCTCCACCAGGCAGAGCCCTCACGCATTCTTCTTAGTCCGTATCATTAGTCTGCTGACAGCTGAAAAACTAAACGTGGCCTGTAAATGGTTTTTGGCTCTTAAGGGATATCGGTGTACAGTATGTCAAAGGTGGTATAGAAGTCAATATATAAAAATTAAAAACTCCTACAAGACTGATTTGCCTGAGTGGCTTATAAGCTAATTCTTTAACACAGAAACAGAATTTCAAAAATATTTAGGCAATTGTGGTATCATTTTGAAATAAACACACAGCCATCCAAAGTTGATAATACTTGAAAAATAAGTCCTTGGAATACAGAAATGTAATGGAATGTCTGGGTATATCTGTCTGAAAACCAAACCAATATAACACACAAAAAATATGCTCTTGTCTTACAGAAAAAGAAGCATTCGATGGACCAACGATATAAGAAGAAAAGCCAGAAATACTGGTTGTCAAATATTTGCAATCAAATGTATCTTTAAAACAATTACAGATGCAAAACACATATATTTCGCAGATTGGAGCACACCATATTTCATTTACCTTTACTTTTTATACCTTTAAGTATAGCACACACTTGGAATAGGACAACTTATGTATGTAGAAAATGCACCTTTCCTCTCAAACTCACTCATCTGAAATAAAACTGCTTATCTCCTGCCCCACAACTATCATGAAATCAACTCCTTCACAGCACTCCCAAACCTCACTTATGGTAATTACATCCTCCAAATTATTCAGACCCAATGTCTTGATAACTCTAATTTGATATCCAATCTGTTGGCAAATACTTCTGGCTCTACCACCAAAATGAATTAAAAATCCAACCACTTCTCAATGTCTCCAGTGCAGCCACCATAGTTGGATGGTGGTGATCTACCATCATTTTGCAGATTATTGTAGTTGCCTCTCACTGGTTTCCTGCTACTACCTACTGTCTTCTTCTCAGCATAGCTGAGAAAGTCATCTTTTTGAAATGGAAGGGACGTCACTTCACTCTGCCTGAAAACTTCCAATCGTTTCCCATCTCGTTCAGAATAAAGGCCAATTTTACAGCAGCCTACAAGGCCCTGTGCAATGTAGCTCATGTTTCTGAAAAATTCCTACTACTCTCCCCTTACTCTTCTCTATCCACAACAGCCTCCTTGCCATTCTCTCTGCCTGAAACACCATTCTCCTGTGCAGCCACATGGGTCACTTCTTCATGGCCTCCAAGTCTATGCCTACAAGTCACCTTTTCTGTGAAGTCTTCCCTGACCATCCTATTTAAAATGACAAACTTTCCTATACCCTCCCTCTATTTTTTTCCACAGTACTTACCACCCTCATACAAACAAATTTTACCTATGTCTTTATTACCTTCCTCTCTTCACAGCTAAGTTCCGGGAGGGCAGGACTGTTTTGTCCACAGTTGAACCCTCATGGTCCATAACTGAGATAAACACACACTAGATGTTCAATAAATATTTGTGAATAAAATTATTTCTCTCCATAAAACACCAAATTGTGTGACCAAACAGGGAGTATATGTTAACGTTTTTATAAAATATTTTCAAGTAATTATTACTATAAGTAAGAATAAAATAGAAAATCACAATACAAAACACATAGAGGACTTGTCTGAACTGAGCACCAAGGGAATGGTTTTCACATTTCTAATTAAACTTATCATTGTTTATTCTGTTTTACTTTAATTTGCTTACTTTCTAAAGTAATCTTTGTCAAAATGAATGCTTAGAAGTATAATTGTTTTCATTCTTTTTCTTTTGCTCTTACATATCACCATACAAAAATTATTTTATTACAACCACGGAGAAAATTCTCGACATTTGCCATATTATCAATTTTTAAATTCCATAATAATTTTATTTTAAATTAATATATGTTGTGGCTCATAAAATGACACACAGCTAAAGGATTCCTCATTCTGTAGCTAGAGAACGCCATCTGGCTCAATATGAGAGAAACCACACTATTATACTGAATACTGTTATAAACACAATCTTTCGTGCTTCTAAAGAAACTTCCTGCTAAGATGAAATAAATTAAGTTGTGGTATTTTATTTAATAATACTTTATAAACAAAAAGTACACAGACATAGTGAAAGAAGTTAATAGTAAAATATTGACAATAATAATGGTTATTTCTAAGGATTTTACAGGCATTGCCATATTTAATCTGTACAAGAATCCCTTAAGGAAGGCAGGTACTATTTTTAATCCCATTTTACAGATGTGAAACCTGGGGCACTAAAAAGATAGGCCACCAAACAGAATCCTAGTAAAGCTAGAATTCGAATATAGGCAGCCTGGTCCCAGAACCCACACACTTAAGTGTCACACAACCTGCCTCTTCTAAGACAGCAAACATTAAGCAAACTTACCTAATATGCCTTTCAGAGCATTAAAAATAGATTGAGATCTGCTTTATAGGGTTTACAGTCTAAAGATGTGGACCCTCAATTTTTGATGGTATACTACTTTATCAAAAATTATGCCTGGTACAAATGATCAGATTTTTCTAATGCAGTTTCTTAAGTACACAGAAGAAAATATTTACTTTTTAAAAAGGTAAGCAAAAACTAAAATATAAGTTTGAGCATCAATATAGTAGTTAGACTTCATAATGTAAGTCTCTTATATTAATCATGAAGCCTGAAATTCTATAAAAATTTTCTCAAAGGCCAATAATTTCCCTTCCTGTTATATCATCAAAGAATGATTTCCAAATAATTTGCAGTTTATTACAAACTTTCAAATTCCTCATCTATTCAGCAAACAATTATTAAGTCCTAGATGTGTTTTATGTCTCCAAAGTATTTAAGTTCCATACATTTTTCAAATGCTATTTTGAGGTCAAAATTCCCTGGAATTATGGAAAGATATAGGATTATGGAAACTCATTTTATAAATATTAAATACAAAAAGCAATCTGTTCACAACAGTCATGTATTTCTTACCCTTCCCCAAGGAACAAATTTCTAGTCAGCAGCTAAACTAGTCTGGGCTAATGGTTTTCCCTGGGGTAGTATGAGAAGATCTAATTGTAAAAATGTCTTCAGTCTTTTTCTCCTCAAAGGAGGCCAAGGGCTCGCAGACTACACAGTTCAATTAAACATTTTCATTTTCATTCATTCATGCCCTTCCTCTCTCCCTCTCTTCCATTTTCTGCCATTCTTGCTCAATCTAAAGAGGTTCCCTACCCACACCCAGCCTCCCTGAATAGCCCTTCAGTCCATACATAAAACAAAGGACCCTGGTGATAACAGATAAAAATAAAAGTATTGATAGTATCTAATCTGTACCAGATAAAAAGAAAATCATAAATAAGCTAAATTAATCATTAAAACCAGCACCATTATCTACTTTCTATGGCTCCTGAAAGTAAACACAAATTCCTTTAAGAGCTCCACAAGTTTCTTTCCACCTCTTCAACCACATTCAGCTGTATCTGCTTATTCTTGAGCACCAGAATTCAAGATAACTACAACTGCAGTATTGATACCGTATTCTAACTGCCTGCTGACCTGTCTGAAAACTGAGGGTACTGACAGTGGAGGAGCGGTGGAGGACACAGCTCAAGCTCCACAAAGGCAAACACCGTGGGAGGGCCAGGGACTGTTCTTTCTGGTTTACTAACCCCTCCAACCCAAAGCTGAACACAAAGTCTCATAGAGCACAGTTATTTTGCTGGGTAGGAGAGAGGAAAGGAGAGAGAAAAGGGAAGGGAGGGACTCTGAAAATTCATTATGGCTTGTGGGTGGGCAGAGTAATATAATCACATTGTAAATATTGTTTCTACATATGAATGCTGTTCCAAACTGTCTCTGAAGTCAGCACTGACTACACCAAGGGAGATTATAATGCCTGCTATATCAGAAATCCCGTTTTGGGACATTCTCCCACTAGGTCACTAAGTATGACAGCTTTTATTACATTGCCATAACAAACTTTAAATATGTCATGGAACATCTTTTCTAGTTTACTTTTGTAATAATCTGTTAGCAGCAGTTTTTTGTTAATACCTCTTACTGTCATTGCCCATTAATTACTACCTAGGTGCTTTAACGTGCATCCTTAAGTCATTTCCGTTTGCTCTATAAATAATAAAAAACAATTTTTTATGAAACAGAAATTATTAAAGATATTTTGAATAATGCAATTTAAAAATAGTGACATATAGCAAAGGCTAATTATGACCCTAAGAGAAAAAGATTAAATCATCAAGTTTTCTTCAATATGATCGTAAGATGATGGGCTTTTTCCTTTTATATTTCCATTTCTTATTTAATTTATCAGGTGTCAATACTGACTGCCATTAGAAATCTGTATTCACTGCTCTATGACTGATCTCAGGCGTCAAAACCAGATATTGAGTGTCCACCAGAAATCTCTGAAACAATCATTTTATTAGATGTAGGAACAGGTCATAGGAATGTGTGTTCTGACTGCTACGATAACCACAGTCCAACCTGGATCTCTTGAACTTCCCTCCTAATACTTCCCTTAGAGCCTGAGCCTTTTACTTTATACTTTGTCATTCTAATATTATTCGTATTGATTTAGGTGACACCGAGGAAAAAAGAAATCATAATTCTAAGTCACATTTCTCACTTGTCAAATCTTGCGGTTTAAATCAAGTATTTATTGGCTGTCTTCTCTGTCCTTCAGCAGTTATCAACACTTTTAGCTACAGCAACTGTTCCTATTTGCTTTAGACCATCATCAAAAGAAAGAGGCCACTATTCCACAATTTTATTTATCAGGGTACCTCAGAAATCGCTTTTACACTACAAGTTGTTTCCCAAGATTAATATAATGTATTTCTCTTTCAAATGTCTTTCAAAATATGTAAACAGCTTTTAAAGGTAAAATGCTATGTTTTAAATAACTGAAATCCTTCTTGTGGGGTGAGAAGGAGACTCTTACCCAAAAGTATCACAGATGAAAACTTTCTGCCTTGTTTTCAAGACCCTCTGAAAGCCTAGCATATCACTTCCCCATTTCCCCATCTCATTACACATTTAGTCATTAATATGTATCTAGATCCATTATTATCCTCATATCCCTTAATTATTTCTCCTTTCAGTACTACTGTTTCCATCTTTTCCCCTTGTTCAAAAAGCCCTCCTTTTCCATCTTCTATCAAACCAAAACCCTACTCACCCTTCGTAGCCTTCTAAATAAAGCTTTTTCTCACAGTTCTTGTTTTAATTAGCCTTCTTCAACCCAAAAGTCCAGAAGTTCAGACCTGCTTCTTAGCCTAACTTTTAGACCAGCCCTAAATAGACCCTTAACTCTGGTCAGTTAATATAATAGACTCATGTTGAGGATGATTTTTTAGGTTTAAGAAAAAAGAACATATTTGGCTACCCTACACATCCCTCAAATCTCCCTACTTCTCATGTTTACATTTTACAGCCCACTCAAATCATAGGTTAGAAAATAGGGAAATCTTTTTTTGAATAAATTACCCCTCTGTTCTGATGTGGATGATTTGAACTACTTGAAAGTTAACATTTCTAAGTTGCATAAGTCACAGCTGCTGCTTAAAAAAAAAATTCAATCACAACTAGATCATGTATTCACACATTAGAGGCAGTCACATGAATGAGTTTTTAAGTCTTTTATTCCTCTCTGGTCTTTAGTTCACAAACAATTTGCTATTTGGTTAGAGTTTTTCATCTTCTCTTGCTCATACAATATAATTGAACCACATTACTCACTTAAAATTCACTTTAAGCACACTGGAATGTTTAACATATGAAAACTTTTAATCAAAGACAAAAAGAGTTCCATTGATTCTCCCAACAAATTGTTATCTCAGGATTAATGGCCACGGTAGGAATTTGGACTTAACCACTTTCCACCAATCTTACTTTTAGACAATCACAGAAATACTCCTATTTCATCTTATGCACTCTATATTATGCATTCTGGTTAATTCATTTAGTTGACAATATTTGCCAGTACTTACGATAGGGAATGGGATACAGTGAGGAATAAGACAGAGTCCTTTTCTTTTACTAAGATAATACTGTCCTTCAATTTTCAACAGGGTCATCAAGAATAACACAGACTATGTCTTCCAGGAGCTTCTCAATGAAATAAACAAAACTATATTGTATAATTCATTTTTCATAATTCCCCAAATTCATTCTCATTAGAACATGGCTGACATTTTGATCAATAAGTCAAAGGCAGCTGAAATGGTAATGATCCAAGACTTCACACTGAATTAAACTGCCTTTTGAGAGGCACTGTAAAATGTTACCTAATTGGAAAAAGAAGGCAAAATATTTATTTAGAGATAAATGACCGAATATTTGGAAACCAAAGAAATTAACTGAAAAAACTACTGGAAACCAAAGAAAATTCAGTAGACTAACATCTAGAAAACTAAAAATCATCATAATAAGAATTAATATTTGTTAATTGAGAACTATGTATTAATCCCTTTAAAAGATCATCTCATTAAACAATTCTTATGAAGTAGCTACAATATCATCTTAAAGATGAAAACATTGAAGGAAATAACTTGTCCAAAAACACACACTATGCTGTGCTGTTTGTTAAACTCAATATGTAGAATAAAACAGCTTTCTTATGTACCAATACTAAAAGAGAAAATTTAGTTAAATAAAAAGTATAATCAAAATATCAACAAAAAGAAACATGAAGCATCAGGTAATAAATATTAATAAGAAATACACAGTACCTATAGGAGAAAAACTAGAAAATGTAAATAAGAAACAAAAGGAAAATGACTGGAGAGAGAACTTGTATTTGAACGGTAAGACTTGAATATTTTACATATATCAGTTCTTCCTAATTTCTAAATTCAATGCTGGCTAGGCATTGTGGCTCACACACTTGAAGCCAGGAGTTCAAGGGCAGACTGGGCAACAAAGCAAGACCTCATCTCTACAAAAAAAAAAAAAAAAAATTTAATTGGCTGGGCAAGATGGCATGCACTTGTAGTCCTAGCTAGTTGGGAAGCTGAGGCAGGAGGGTCACTTGAGTCCAGGAGTTTGAGGCTACAGTGAGCTATGACAGTGCCACTAACACTCCAGCCTGGGTGACAGAACAAGACTCTCTCTCTAAAGAAATATAATAAATTAAATAAATTCAATACCGTGCTAATCAAAATCTCAACAGAAAATGTTTTAAATTTTGAAACAAATCATTCTAATGTTTACTGGAAGACTAACTGTATGATAAGTACATTATCATGCTTCAGTAAATAGAACAGGGTGGTACTGACACAGGAAAAGACAAATAATGTAATATCATCATAGAGATACAGGCCCAAGCATATATTAAGAATAATTTATGATAATGGCAACACTTTGAAGCAGTGGGGAAAAGATGGATTATTCAATAAATGCTACTGAGACAACCGGAAAGCAATGTGAAAGAAAAGGAAGGATGAATTCCCTACTCAATCCTTATACTAAAATAAATTTCAGGTAATTAAAACATGTAAATATAAAAGATGAAACTAGAGGTAAATATTTTTCTCATATTAGAATGGTGAAAACTGTTATAAACATACCCCGAAACCAGAAACCATCATAGGATGATTCCCTAAAAATGAAAAAAAAAATCTATGCATAAAAACATATACATATTTAAAAGATGGAAAATTGGAAAAATAGTATTCACTATATATATGAAAATATGAATATATATATATGAAAGGCAAAGATTACTGTCCCTAGCAATACAATCAGCTCTTAAAAACAAGGAAACATATATATGTGCACTAGATACATGGGTGGGTAGATGGATAAATGAATGGATGGATGGATGGATGGATGGATGGATGGATGGATGGATGGACGGACAGACAGTTAAGTTTTAAAGAGCCATAAACATGGTGTGATGGTTTTAAAATATGTACCCAAATTCTTTGATATGCCTCACTTCAAAACGCAGATCTTAATTCCCTTCCCCTCTAGTATGGGCTGCAATAGGAAACTGTTGAAGTTGTTTACCTATATGGAGGGTGGAGATGTAGGAAAAGACTGGACAGGACACTAGAGGAAGTGACACTTCTCTGAGTATATCTTTTTGAATAGTTTGACTTTTTGAAACATGTTACTGTTATTGACATTCAAAAAATAAAGTTAAACCAACAAGGATGGGGAAGAAGGAATAAAACTGAAAGTAAACAAACAAATCCAAATTCTATTTCAAATGTGTAATATAGCCCCACTGCCACGAAGAAGAAGGATAACTGTGAAGTGATGGATATGTTACCTGGTTTTACTGTAGTGATCATTTCTCATTATCTACATGTTTATAAAAACTTCATGTTGTACACATTAAATATATACAATAAAAGAACAATTTATGGAAGTTTATGAACACAGTATTCTTGATTGGAGGACATTCTTGGCCAAATGGAAAGAGAACTATAAATAACTCTAAACTCTTTTTATTAGGTTTGATTTCGTAGTGCTACAGCACAACAATTCTGAAAGTACTTTAGATATACTATAGATTTTAGCAAACAAGTAAATATACTGAAGTCGTTGCGAGTTAGGGTTCTTACCATGGGAGAAATAAAAAACCTCTACAGGGATAGATTCAAATTAAGGTTATAAGTGGACACAATTTTAAAATATATATGTGCACATGCATGTGCATATATACATATACATGCATGTGAATGTATATATGAATGCATATATATATATACACACATACACACGTATACATTTTCTAGCTCTATCTGCTCAAAGGCCCTAAAAGCAGATTCCCAGTACCAATGAACACATCTACCCAGAATTTGGTCTTTTGTGGTTTTTTTTGGAGACAGAGTCTCGCTCTGTCGCCCAGGCTGGAGTGCAATATCACAATCTCGACTTATGGCAACCTCTGCCTCCCAGATTCAAGCAATTCTCCTGCCTCAGCCTCCCGAGTAGCCAGGATTACAGGTATGTGCCACCATGCCCAGCTAATTTTTGTATTTTTAGTAGAGATGGGGTTTCACCATGTTGGCCAGGCTGTTCTCAAACTCCTGACCTCAGGTGATCCGCCCGCCTTGGCCTCCCAAAGTGCTGGGATTACAGGCGTGAGCCACTGTGCCCAGCCCAGAATTTGGTTTCTAATAGCATTCCGCATGCAGAGGAATCAGGGTCCATGGGGAAATGCTGAAGCACAAAGGCATAAAATAAAAGCCTGTAAAATCTAGTTATGTCACAAAGTAGGAAGGTGCTAAAATAGTTGGGCATATCACAAAGACATAGGAGCCAACTTGAAGAGGCTCCTATTTGCCCATTCAGATAATCTGAGAACCAAAATTATCTTTAAAAACAGTAATTAATTATAAACCATTGCAGGCAAACAGGAATCTGTAAGTTGACACCAGAAATAAGTGAATAAAGAAAGAAAGAAAAGATAGGGATCTTGTATGTGAGAAGGCCAAGGGTCAATTTGGAGGGAAATGTCATCATTTTGTAACCACCACAGTAAAGACAAATTGATGAATGCTAACTCTAGGGGAAATATTTTAATGAGGAGCAAGTATCTGTATGGAATTAAACTGCCTCCCCACAGATTGCCCACAGTAGCAAGGGGAAAAAATAGCATAAAGAAATCGACTAACACCTTGACTAGATGATCAAAATTAGCATCAAAACTGAGAAGCAGATGGACACCATGTGCCTCCAGATGTGAAACCCTGAGGGCACAATATCAGTTACGTAACATTCCCGCTGGGAACACATAACCTAAAACTAAACAAGAGGAAACATTACATAAACATAACATGAGGGACATTCCATTTTTAAAAAAGACCTATATTTTAAAATGTCAATTCATAAATATAGAAGAAGGCTGAAGAACTATGCCAAATTAAAGGAGACTAAAAAGATATGACAAGTAAATGTAATGCATGATTCTACACTCGGTTCTGCACTGAGGTGAAAAGAAGCCATAAAAGGTGGTATTGGGTTAACTGACAGAAATGGAAAACAAACCATATAAAAGATAATAAGTATTGTATCTGAGGTTGATAACTTCAGATATGCTGAATAGGTATAAACATACTGAAGGTGATAACTGCACTGCATAATGTAAGTGGATATCTTTATCCCTAAGAAATATATACTATCTTATATGCAACTTACTCTCAAATAGTTCAAAAAAGAGACTATATGTCTACCTATCTATATACACACACATTAGACCGACAGATGATTGACTGATAAAAAATAACAAAGCTAGTGGTAAAGGATATTTTAGTATTCTCTGCATTCTTCTTACAGGTTTTCAAGTTTAAATTATTTCCAAAGAAAAAGTTTTAAAATGTACTTAGCTTACTTCTACACAAACAGGTCAAGTCTTTTTTTAAATATTTATACATTTTCCCTCAAAGATTTTTCTATGTTATTACTGTTTACTGGATACGTTCTTACTAGATAGTGAAAAGGTAAACTTTAATATTCAGGACCTCTAACTAGGTAATTGAAAATAACAAAGTAATGAGGCTCAAATACATCCTCAGTGCATAAACAGATACAGGTAATTAATGCAGATACAGGTAAAGAATGTAAAGTAATACTCCAACACTATTAATGCAGTGGATACCACTAATAAATGGACAAAGCAAAAATGTTACTTAAAATGGTGAATCATAAAAATAAATTATAAAATACGCCTTAAAATTTTTAGTTAACTTAATTCTTATAAATGGACATTCACTCAAGTATCTTTTGAAGTGCAGTGAAGAATTTTTCTTTGAAGATGGTCCAGGAATTGAGCTATTTTTTTCCACATTAACCATAACCAAAGCATTATCTACAAATTCCAGTATCAGGTTTCATAAGGGGAGGATTTAAAGACACTAGGGCTGAAGTCTTCTAAATCTGTGCAGTCTTTAGAGTTGTCTCTCCTACACTTGAGTCAATAAAAAAGTTTAGTAACATACCTGCGTCCTATTTTTAATGCAATTACCTTATTTTTTCATCGAAACAGCCACATTCTTTTTTATGCACTTATATTTTATCAGTTAATTGTTATATTATTACAAACACAAGTACAATGGCATAAACATTCAGCTTGACAGTGCAAGCAGCAGTGCATAGGCATCCCAGAGAGCAGCTGAGCACCACCAGTCAGTATGTTCTCAGAGATAATGTAAAGGACCCGTTCATCCTATGAGTCTATTAAATGGAGGTCAGTTACAGTGTCTAGAAGACACCTAAATGGAGTCACCTCCACCAAGTCTGTAATGGAAATATTTGTCTCAAACAAGTGAACTAAGTACTTCCTGAATAGCTCTCAGTTTGCCAAAAGTACACAGGGATTAAAGTGACATTTGATCAAGTTTACAGGCAACCTCAGTTAAGAGCCTCCCTGTTTTCCAATAGACCAACAATACGGGAAAGCAAAAACATCTGGTGCCAGGCGATATATAATAGTTAGAAACGTGTGTCCCAAGTAGTTAAGTCTAAATTAAAGTATTTCATAAAAAAACAGAAATATACAAAGCAAAAGGGAATAACAGAACATAAGACAAGAGGAGAATTAAAACTCTGGCCTTGATGCACTCTTGTAAAATAAATCAAAGTATCCATATTTTCAAATACATATACACTCCACAATGTACTATCTGTCTCTTTACAGAACCCATTAAAAAATACTTTAATTTTCCAACAGAGTTTTTGGAAAATGTGTACATAGCCATGTTCTAAAGTACATCCAGGTATGGCCAAAATCTGGTTTGCCCTACAAAGTTTCAAACCATTAAAAGTAAGTTCTTTTGTTTTCTAATTTGTGATCACAATGTTGTTTCCATTAGGAAGATATATGTCAATAAAATAATAATGGCTGGAGCTAACTTTTATGCACTGCCACTTCTTTTCCACTTTAAAAGACTCAAAGGAATAAAAGCGCCCAAACACTCCCGCAGCTGATCTGAATCGCTACATATTATGCATATCTGATATGTGATGACAATGAGACATGCAACTTAATTCACTGCCTTAAGTTATGAAGAGCCTGCAGAGGGAATCTGATTAATTCACCCAATAGATTTTTCCAACACAGTGTCTTTTAGAGCAAGACAAATAGAAACTCATTCTGTCTGACCTGAGGGTCTCATCTGGCTTCTTTTACATCATGATTTTAAATTTATTATTCATGCTATATTTTATTTCTCCAATCAATGAAAAACTGGTGCTCTTCTATTCAAATTGTGTTATGAATGCAAAAATTTAATTATACCAAATAATATTTGAAGACCCAATATAACATTAAACTAAACTGAGTAACTTTAAATCAGATACTAGAAGCTATGTCTAATGATACAACAAAATTTAAATTCATCTCAAAGAGGCTGTCAATAAGTCTGAGGCAGATATAAACTGATGTCCCTCAATATCATTAGCTGAGCTAATACTTCACAATACAAAGAAACTCAGATCCTCCAAAACACTCCTATCTTACTGCAGACATTGTCTTACTTAGTCCTCAAACTACCATAAAGGTTTTACAGGGATATACATACAAACGAAAAATATATATAAACTAAATATATATATAAACAAAAATTCTATTTATATATAAACAAAAACCGAATACTACTATAACCCCCTTAAACTTGATTACACATAATAATTTTTAATTACATCTAAAGCACCAGGAGAAAGATAATGAAGACAATAGTCTCCGAGAGCCACAACACATTTTCGAGTTGGAGACATCCATCCGCCATGCTCTGAGACAGCTTCTTCAATAGCCTATGCTGACTATAAATCTATATAGCAAAGGATCATTTTTTAAAATTCATTCTTAAAAATGACAGATTCAATGACTTATGCAACAAATCATACAGCATAGCTGTACTATGCCAACAAAAATTGATTGATTTGCTAAGAAAGTAAACTACTTTTGATTCAATAAAACTACAGGAGTCACTAAGAGCACTTCCAGCATATTCACAATTTGCAGAATATTTTAAGAAGTTAAAAAAATTATAGCAGTAGGCTCTCCATTTCTCTGTACTATTACTTGTAAGTCTCTGTTAAAATAAACTGCTTTGGTGACTGGTGCATCTAGAGGTTCTTGGAAGGAATATATGATAGACAACTTGACAAAATATACATTTATTTGGTGAGGGATAATTTCCATTACAGGTTATTAAAGAGACAGTATATTACCTACACTAATAAGTCATTATTATCGAACACACATAGAAATACTTTGGGTAAATTATTAAAAAACTTAAATAAGCTTTAAAGTATTTGTTTGTATATGCAACTCAGATTATTTTGTTAATTCAAGTTGCAATCAGCTAATACAGTTTAAGCCAATCACACAATATTATCTCTGAGCTAGATTTAAGAACTGTTCCTGCTGGGTAGAGTAGCTAACATCTGTAATCCTAGCATTTGAGAGGCAGATGCAGGAGGATTACTTGAGCCCAGGAATTTGACACCAGCGTGGGCAACATACGAAGACCTCATCTCTACAAAAAATGCTTAAAAATTAGCCGGGCATGGTGGCATGTGCCTGTAGTCCCAGCTACTTGGGGGACTAAGGTGGGACGATTGCTTGAGCCTGGGAGACTGAGGCTGAAGTGAGACTTGTTTGCGCTACTGCACTCCAGCCTAGGCAACACAGTGAGACCCTGTCTCAAAATGAAAATAAAACAAAACAAAACTGTTTCCAACTCTCTTTGCAACTCTTCCTGATACGATTCCTTTGTAGGCTACTGATTTAAGGTGGATAATTATTCTCTTGTTCTTCTTTTCTCAAATACAGAAGTATGTGAGCACCTTCTTAAGGAACTTTTTATGTCATGATTTGCATCCCCAGGACCTAGCAAATAGCAGCTAGTGCTGATGAATGAATGAATGAACAATGAACCAATTATGATTTCTGAGTTTATATGGTGATTACCCTACACTCTGCTCTTGTGCAATCCTTCTTCATTAAATCCTCTATTTAAAAAAAAAAAATGAAAAGGTTGGCCGAGGCTTCTCACAACATACCTGAATAACAAGTTACCCTTAACCTGAAGAGGCTAAAAAATGGCACATTTAAAAGAGGAATTCATCTCACCTTTCAGTTCATTTCAATAAACACTGATGATATAAAATGAATAAGCACAGACATCACCCTCAGGACATCCACAGTCTAGCGGGAGAGAGGAACACAAACAAATCACAATACAGGTGGTAATTTTTTCCTCTGTTTCTTCTCCTCTAAAGCTTTAGGTCAGGTTTATTCTCTCATGTGCCAGCTGATGTGACTGGGAAGGGTCTCAGCGACCAAACACTTTGCCTTCACCCCAAGCATCAGCCAAGGGGGCCAGATTAAGCACTTCCACTCTCTCCCCCTCTGCTGTTACCTCTGCTTAGTCTTGGAGAACCCACCAACCGCCCATCCTCCAACGCTGTGGCTTCATTTGAAATTCTGAGCGTAAGCGGGCTTCCCTTAAAGCCTCTACGTTATATGCTTCTAACAGTACTGTTCCTCAACAAAGGCTGTGGCTTTGCTCCACTTGATTCTTACAATCAGCTAATAACCAAAGACCAGTTCTGCTCCTAATCATTCAAACTAAACAAATGTTTACAATCATCGCTGAGTCACAGTCTCTCTGGCCCAAATGTTGACTCTGCCAAAGAGGCAACTCAGTGGCCCAGCTCCTGTCAGCCACACAGCTGGCACCACTGGGCATCATCCTAACCCATTCCCCTGACAGCCTAAAGAAACGACGTGCCCTAGAGCAGGGCACTAAGGCATCAATCACAGAGACCTGACAATTGTAACACTTGCTCCCATTTCCCCTTTCCATTAAACAAAGGGGTAAGATTCGTAAATGTCACTAAAATGGAAAAAATCAAGTCATTTTAGGCACCAAAACATCAACTTCAGAGAGGAGAGGCTTAATTATAAATGCATCGGGCACAGCTGGTAGGCTTTCCTCCTCCTATTCACAAGGGAAAAAAAAAAAACAGCTTCCAGGAAAACATATTATGTATTCTTCTCCATCACCTCCAAAAGGCAAAGTGATTTGGTGTTTTCTTCTTTTAGTGAATACACAAAAGAGGCCTCAGTAAAATCACTATCAGGTTAGATTTTAAGAACATAACCGAAACCAAGATTTTACAAACATCTCTCTATTTTCTTAAAATAAGCCGATTAACAGCCTGCAACACAATAAGAAAGTGAGAAAATTACTATAAGACTTTGGCAGCATAACTTTAAGGCACCTTTGTTTGGAAAAAGTAAAAATTAGTATGAAACTATTACAAGTAGCTCAAGTTTCACGGTAAGTTTTACAGGAACCAATAAATTTAGGAGGGAATTGGTAGGTAGGTGAATGTCAGAAAATTGTATTTCAGGATTTATCACTCTGATTGCTTAAACAAGACTACGAACCACGGAATTTACCAGTCTATATAGTACAATACTCTGTTAGTGGGTATTTGTCTAAGCATTTGTAATGACATGTCGATCCAGGGAAGTCTTTTTTTATTTGCTTCCAAAATAAACAGTGATGTATCAAATTTTGATGAACATCCTAAAATATCTGCTAAGATTTCAAAATGGTCTATGTCAAAGTTAAATATAACAGACATGGTAAACTTGCATACATCATTACTTCCCTTCTTTCTTCAAGCTATCAGAAACTCCAAAAACATAAAAAAAAATTGATATACAACTGAATAAACATGTAGAAAGTATGGCAAGGCTAGTTTCTTTGGTTTTAGCTGTGGCCCTGCTCTTTCTTCTCTGAAGAGCCTTGAAACATCTGGGACTGAGCTGGGTATAGTGGCTCATGCCTGTAATCCCAGCATTTTGGGAGGCCAAGGCAGGAAGATCCCTTGAGCCCAGGAGTCTGAGAGATGAGCCTGGGCAACATAGTGAGACCCCACCTTTACCAAAAAATGAGCAAAACTAACCAAGTGTGGTGGTATCCACCTATAATCCCAGCTACTCCCAAGGCTGAGGTGGGAGGATCGCTTGAACCCAAAAGGTTGAGGCTGCAGTGAGCCAAGATCACGCCACTGCACTCCAGCCTGGGTGACAGAGTGAGATCCTGGCTCAAAAAAAAAAAAAAAAAATGAAACATCTAAGACTGGTCCTGGAGTTGCAGATGCCAACCATGACCCACCTCCTACTACCCTCTCCTCCCTCACTCCACCCAACCCCTCCCCAGCAACTTCTTCCTATAAGTGCACCAGGGTCTTTGCACTTGCTATTCCTTCTGCCAGGTACACTCTTCCCTTGACACCCTTACAGCTCCCTCACAGCCTTCTGGTCATTTTCCAAAGTGAGTTTCTCAGGGAGGCCCTTCCTGACAACTCCATCAAGAATGTAACGCCTCCCTCAACACCTCCTATCTCCTTTTCCTGCTTTAATGTGTTCTCCTTAGCAACTATTACTATAGTATATTTAGACTAAACATTTTGCTTACTATCTCCACTAAAATGCAACCCCTATGACTATGAAAGCAGGGATTTGTGTCTGATTTGCTCATTACTGCATTTTCACTGCTTAAGAGATTACGGGCATATAGTATGTGCTCAATAAATATCTACTGAACAAATGAATGAATCTACATAATGACTACTCTTAGGATGGCCTCCCGACTGCCTTCTTGATGAACTGTAGCTTGCTAACTCCACCTTGAAGGCTCTTTGCCTAGTCAAACATTCTTAACGTACCTCCATCCCCTCCTCTTCTATAATAGTTTTCTTCTTTCCTGCCTTGACTGTTTTAGATCTTATTAAAACGGACTTTTATAAGCAATCTGAAATAACTTGTAAAAGTAAGCAAAATGTAAACAAATCAATAAGAAGAAGCAAGATTTTAGTTCCCATGAAAGGTTTTCCCTCAGTTTTGCATGTTTCTGCTATCCTTGAATTATATTACTGTAAGATCTTGGAAAGGGGGCCAATACTTACCGATTTAGAAAACAGCCCATTTGTATATCTGTTCGCATATATATAGAAAAGAGAACAAATTCTTAATACATAGATGCATTAAATTGTTTCTATTTCTAAAGGAGATTCAAGAAGGTGGTGTTTTAAAGTTTTATAAAGTCTTATAGAGTTGGCTGGTTATTTAAAAGTTATAGAGCACATTCCGTCCTATCAACTTTAAAATAGCCAAAGTTAACTGTTGATGATACTTTGCTAGCAATTACCAAATTTGTATTTCAATAAAAAAAGCTCTACATGATCTATGACAGCATTCATTTAGGAAAAAAAATCCTATATTCAGACTTTAAAAGCAAGGCATTCAAACAAATGAAAATTCTTTTAAAAAGTTTGAAAGCAAAATAAAGGCCAGACTATACCAGATACAATAAAGTGTTATAATATTGCTACAACAAATAAAACAGCAGTTGTGGCACGAAAATAGACATGCAGATAAATGAAAAATAATGCCTGGAGGAAGAAAAAAAATCCCTACTATATAGGAAAGGTTAAATGTATGGAAAAGAAAGGTTGAGTGGGCAAAATTCCAGGCTCTCTTATCCTCAAAACCATTCCCAACCTTAAGCCATCTCAGCACTAATGAGATCCAGGTTATTGAGCCATACAAACTGGCCCTCTGTCTTAACTATGGCCAACTATCACATAATAAGAAAAAAACTATTCTCAATAAATGGGGCTACTGAAATTGACGATTTGGGGAAATAAAAACTATTTAGATCTTATTCTACACCATATGTCAAAATATTCCAGATGGACAGAGCTGAGCTCCACCTTCAGTTTGGGGTGTGGTGCTCCTGTCCAGGCAGGGAAGGAGAGGTGAGAAAAGTGCCTGTTTGGAGGCTGAGCCAGACTGGGTGTGCTGAGGTGGTGTCCTGGCCTGTCCCAGGAGGTCTGGAGTGGCCAGTTTGCAGGGGGAGGCAAGGGTGTCACTGTGGTTTCCACTTACCATTTTTTAAACTGCCTAGACCAAACTGTTTTGGAAAAAGATGCTTACACCAACCACAATTATGCATTTTACGGTATTTTTTGGCCCTCTGAGAAGGGAATCCTCCCTAAAACCTCTAAATCTAAAAATCTAAGTTTGTTTTGTTTCTACACTCCCATTTCCAAATATAATCATGGAGGCAAATTAGGCACTGAGGTTAGTCTATAGCTCATTTCTCTTCTCACAATGAACATATCTACATCTGCAGAAATTCATCTTTTAATACTCTTCTAGGGGAATTTGTGTTCCCACCTTCCCTAACTGATTGTCTTTAGCTATGGCTATACTCTCTCGCGACTGATAAGATTTATTGAAGCTGAAACTTCTCATCTAAACTCTGACAATCCCAGCAAGTGGCCCCCAGTCACCTCCACCAGCTAGAGGTTCAACGATACAGATTCTCCTTAATGATCCTACTCTAGTTGACTCCTATCCCAGTAATTAATACAAGGCTGTGCTTCAAAGGCTGCATTTTTTTTCTCGCTATAGATAACCATATTCTTAAAAATAGTGTTTTATCCTTAAAAGTAGCCCTCTCATTAAGACTCATTCAGAATTTCTGTGCAATCTGACATCCCCTTCATTATGAACGATACACTATCTCACTATAGAACTAGAGTCCAAGACAACTTAGTTAAGCTCCCAAACGTCAAATAGTGTTTTCATAATAACACATTCATCCCAATGCAATCAGCACAACTGAACACTCTACAAAAGCTGTAAGTGGTGTGTACATATGGAGTGATAAACAAGTTGTTAACTCAGCTTATTAGGTCCTTGATATCTATGAAAAATAAGTGTTAACCTTGATACAAGTCAGTGGATGTGAGAATACTTAAAAATGCATCAGTTGTAGTACTCCATTATCTTAATGGTACAACCAGCAGTAACTATGAAAGCAAAGTAAGGATGTGTTGCACAACAAATAAGGCATGAAATTATACTTTTGTGATTTATAAAACCATAGGTTTGTGATTATTCACTTACAAACTTTTCTTAGGGTAATGATGTGTGTTGGAATATTTATCATACTGAAGTCAAAAGACTCCTAGAAAAAATATTGTTAACAAGCACCATCTATTGTGTCTCTGGGCAACAGACTTAACCAATTTTAAATTGCTTAATAGACTTAACCAATTTTAAGCTGAGGTGGGAGGACTGCTTGAGCCCAGGGGGTTGAGGCTGCAGTGAGCCCTGACTGTGCCACTGGGTGGGCTGTGATTGTGCCATGGCACTCCAGCCTGGGCAACAGAGGGAGGGAGGGAGAGAGGGAGGGAATGCAAGTTCCCATTCAGTTTTGAATGTGGCAACATCTGTGAAGTGATGCCTTTCCTTACCCTTCTAGGATGAAAGCATCACTCCCTCTTCTTTCCCCAATCTTTGGTACCCTTATAACGGCGCCTAACACACTGAAGTATATCCATATGTTTGTTTCCTCTACTACTGCACCTCCCTGACCCTTAAGAAACAGTGCCATAGACTCCTGCAGCTTGATGGGAGAAGTCCTATCCCTTAGGCAAGGAAAGCTATTAAGAATGTGAGAACGACTGTCTTGGACTGTGTATGAGGAAACTAATTTAATTAATTCCTTAGAATGGAACCAGTTGAAAAGTTCCAGCTCCACAAACTGAAGTGAAATCATTTTTTCTCCATTCCTTACTAGTAAATATACTGTTCTATGTTAAAAGAAAAAAAAAAATCAACCAGCATTGAAATTATGGCAACCTAAAATGTATCCAGTATCTTAGAATAATTTCCCCACTGACCTATTCCTCTGTAATAGTAAAACATATACACAAATGTTTATAGCTACATTAGTCACAATAGCCGAAAGGTAAAAACAACCCAAATGCCCATCAACTAGATAAATGTATTTAAAAAATATGACCCAGGCGAGGTGGCTCAGGCCTGTAATCCCAGCACTTTAGGAGGCTGAGGCGGGTGGATGACCCAGGAGTTCAAGGCCAACCTGGTGAACACAGTGAGACCCCATCTCTACAAAAATAAAAATAAAAAATTAGCCAGATGTTGTGGTGTACACCTGTAGTCCAAGCTACTCAGGAGGCTGAGGAAGGAAGATCACTTGAGCCCAGGAGTTTGAGGCTGCAGTGAGCTATGATCACACCGTGGCACTCCAGCCTGGGCAAGAAAGTGAGACCAAATTATAAAAAAAAAAAAAAAAAACAGAAGAAGAAGCGCTGATGCATAGGCCATGAATAAACTTTGTAAATATTATGCTAAGTAAAAGAAGCCAGAGATGAAAATCACATATTGTAATTGTATGACTCCATGTGTTTTTTAAAAAGGTCCAGACAGAAAAGCTATTAGTAGTTGCTCACAGCTGGAAGGCAAGGAAGGCACGTAAGTGGGTGATAGCTAAAGGATATAAGGATTCTTTCTGAAATGATGAAAATGTTCTAAAACTGTGGTAACGGTTTTACAACCCTGTGAATATACTAAAAACTACTGAATTGTATACTTAAAATGAGTGAATTAGATGGCATATGAATTATACATCAATAAAGGTATTACCCAAGAAAAAGAATACAGTATCTTCATATTCTATATTCTCCTCTCTTAGCTTTACTCAGATTTCACCTCTGTCCAGTCACCTTTCCACATTAGCTCCAGGCAACTCCAAAAGTTACTCTTCCTGCTTCATTCATCCCCCAAATAAATTACATTCACTACCGTGAAGATAACTGGCCAGAAACTCAATTCCTGAAGTTCTGGGAAATGGTTCCTAGACTCCAAATGGAGCAGAATAATTTGCAACTGGGCTTAAACACGGTTGTCTTTTTTAAGGCATCCTCAGTTTTAAACAGCAAACTTTTAGTGGGCTGATACCATATTGATTTAGTCTCTGTTTTTACATATGCTGAAGGAACTGCTTATTTGTTATCCAAGTTTCATAACCACAACAGTCATAAAATTCATTAGAAACAATTCCACTGAGCATCAGGAGAGAGATGAAGAAATGCCTAGTGGTGATATATAAGCTAAAGTGGAGGACATTACCCTTTCTCCCACAATGCCATCAAATGCCCCCTATTGAGCCACCCCAAGTAACATACAAGATAAAAATACATAAGCATGCTATCAAAATGAAACGTCAAGACAAGCCATCTCGACTGCCACACAGATTTCCCTTCTGTGCTGTCCTATATAAAGATTTTGAGTGCCACTGCAAAGGACCTAACATTGGCTTTGCCTTAGGGAAAAAAAATTCTTTCTCTTGTTTTGTTTTTTTCTTTCATTGGTTTACATCTTAACATTTTCTGAATTACTTCTGATAACCTTATTCAAGCTACAGTGAACCTAAATAACCTTCTTATCAAGGTTGCAGAGGGGAGATGGTGGCTCAGTAATGAAGACCCAAAAAAAGAAAAAAAAAAGTCATCTCCTGAGAGGAAGAATCTATGGCTTCTAAGGATTACTTGATCTCAAATTCAGTATGGTGGAAATCCAGAACGCTGGAAATAGGTGTGCTGACAATCTGCACGATGATCACAATTTCCTACCTGACTGAACAGACACAGAGAGCACCATCTGGATGGGAAACGGAAGCCATCTAGCCATTCCAGGAGAGCCTGGGCACCAAACTTACAATGATGAAAACATCCAGCTGGCAACCTGCTAAACAGAGAGCTCATCCACATAAAAACCTCCCCTATTCTTTATGTTTTTTTCCTCAGCAATTTTACTGTAAAGCTCACCAGCTTTTGTTCTTAAGAAAGTTAATGCTGGAATAAGTTAAGACTTTGGAGGACTACTAAGAAGGGATGACTGTATTTTGAGATGTGAGAAGGATATGAGATTTGGGGAGGGCAAGGGTAGAATTATATGATTTGGATATCTGTCCCACCCGAGTTTCATGTTGAAATGTAAGACTCAATGTTGGAGGCTGGGCCTGTGAGAGGAGGTCTTTGGGTCGTGGGGTGGATTCCTTATGTTTTGGTGCTGTCCTCATGACAGTGAGTTCTCATAGGATCTGGTTGTTTAAGGGTGCAACACCTCCCATCACTCTCTCTTGCTCCTGCTCTTGCCAAGTGATGTGTCTGCTCCTGCTCCCACTTTGCCTTCTGCCATGAATAAAAGTTCCCTGCGGCCTCCCCAGAAGCCAAGGAGATGCTGGCATCATGCTCATACAGCCTGCAAATTCGTGAGCCAATTAAACCTCTTTTCTTTATAAATGACTCAGTCTCAGGTATTCCTTTATAGCAATGCAAGAATAGTCTAACACAAAGCCTCAAATAGGAGAAGGTACGAAATTGTAGAAAGACTCCACTAAGGATGAAGAAATCAAGATTATAGTTTCAGTCCTATGTGACTTTGGACACATTCTTTAGCCTATCTGGGCTACAGTACCTTCTCCATGAAATAAATTAGTTGAACTAAATGATCCCAAGTCTATACAGTTAAGTCAACTTAAAGCGCAATACCACACTGGAAACTCATTCGAAAATACACTGAATAAAATAAGGTTCTAAAAAACTTAATGCCACTTCCCAAATTATATAACCTGCTATACTTACTTCCTACAGCCTCTGCATAACTAGTAGAAAAGTGCCATGGTATAGTCATACCAATGGCAGAGTGTAACAACACATCCAACTACTATAAAATAGTGAAAATAACTCCCACAGGCTACCGTGGAAAAATCTGTTTTGTTGTTTACAGAAAAACCAAGTAAATGCAAATTTATCTTTCAACACCAAACCAGAATTTATCTTTTTTGAGGACTTCTCCCAGTTCCTTAAACCCTCCTCAATAGTTACCCACTCCTGCCTCTGTGCTGTCAATCTATTCTATATCAATTCTTGCATTTGTCATTTATTCATTTACTCATGTCTGTCTCTCTCACTTTTAGGTTGTCAAGTCCACAAAAGCAGAAAATATCTTCTTATATCTTGTGTCCTCAGTTCCAAGCACTAGATCTGTGTAACAGTCACAACTATTTCAGCTGCAAACCTAAAAAGGAATGTACAGGCTCATGTATCTAAAAGGTCCAGAAATAGTCTGAGCTTCAGGCACAGCTAGATCCAGCTGTTTAACTGATAGTTAAGAATCTGTCTCTCCATCTCTTGGCTCACGTTTCTTCATGTTGGTTTTATAAATAGACACTACTTTCTGGTGGTAAGGCAGCAATATTCCAGGCCACAGCAGTTTTCTTTCTCATTAATTATAGGTATCTCTCTCATGACCCTTTTTGGGTCTGTGTCCATCTCTGAAACAATCACTGTAGCTCCAGAGACACAAAGCTCATCAGCCAAATCACTGCAATTTGCCCACTCCTTGAGCAAGGTCAGTCTGTAGACTAAACTGTGGGTAGGGAGTTTCACAAAGAGCAAACCAAGTCCCACTTCCAGAAAAATAGAGGGGGCACAGAAGGCAGAAACAGCAGATGTCCATTACAACTTGGTTGTTTGCTTAATTGAATGTAATTATGTTTGTAATAGAGACTTTGTCCTTTCATAGACTCTGACTGCACTACTATCTACTATGCAAACAGATTCTAATAAATTATGTCATGGTTAGTTAAGAATGGAGGAGGAGGAGCTGGGATAGCAGATGAGGTACACAAGTGGATGCAGGCAAAGAGAAAACAGCAATCTTTCTAGATCACCCTGAAAACTGAAGGTAAAATTCTACTTTTAAGTGTGTGAGGCCAGGCACAGTGGCTCATGCCTGTAATCCTAGGCATGGGAGGCCTTGGAGGCCAAGCAGCAGGGATCATTTGAGTCCAGTGTGGGCAACACAGTGAGACCCTGTCTCTAATAAAAATTGTAAAAAAAAAAAAAAAAAAAGAAAAATAGCCAGGCACGGTGGCACGCATGTGTGGTCCCAGCTACTCAGGAGGCTGAGGCATGAAGATTGCTTGGGCCCAGAAGACCAAGGCTGCAGTAAGCCATGATCACACCATCGCACTCCAGCCTAGGCAACAGAACAAGGCCCCAGTTGAAAAAAAAAAAAAAAAAGAATGTGAGCCCCTCCTTACACTCTATAAAAAAACTAACTCAAATAAAGACCTAAATGTAAGACCTAAAACTATAAAACTCTCAGAAGAAAATAAAGAGATAAATCTATCTGATCTCAGATTAGACAACAATTTAGATTAGACACCAAAAATACAAACAAAAGAAAAAATAGACAAATTGGACATAATCAAAATTTAATACTTCTGTGCTTCAAAGTATAACATTAAGAAAATGAAAAGACAACCGAAAGAGAAATATTTGCAACTCATTTATCTCATATGGGACTAACAACCAGAATCTATAAAGAATTTTCACAACTCAATAGTAAAAAGACAAATAACCTACTTAAAAACTAGGCAAGGATTTGAACAGACATTTCTCCAAAGAAGTTATGCAAATAGCTAATGCCCCAATGAAAAAGTGCTTAACATCACTAGTCAGTAGGGAAACGCAAATAAAAATCACAAAGACATGTCACTTCACATCCACTGAGATGGCCAAAATCAAACAGACAACAGGTATTGGTAAGGATATGGAGAAATTGGAAACCTTGTAAGTTGCTAGTAGAAATGTAACATGTTGCAATCACTTTGGAAAATGATTGTGCAGTTCCTTAAAAAGTTATACTTATAGTTACTATATGACCCAGCAAACCCACTAAGAAAAATTAAAACATACATCAACATGAAAATTTGTATATGAATTTCCTAACAATATTATTCATAATAGCCAAAAAGTGGAAACAACCCAAATGTCCATCAACTAATGGATGGATAAACAAAATGTGATCTATCCCTACCATGGAATATAAAGCTATAAAAAGAAATTATAGAATATAAAGCTATAAAAAGAAAGTACTGGCTGGGCACGGTGGCTCACGCCTGTAATCCCAGCACTTTGGGAGGCCGAGGGGGCAGATCACAAGGTCAGGAGATTGAGACCATCATGGCTAACACGGTGAAACCCCGTCTCCACTAAAAATACAAAAAGTTAGCCAGGCGTGGTGACGGGCACCTATAGTCCCAGCTACTCAGGAGGTTGAGGCAGGAGAATGGTATGAACCCAGGAGGTGGAGCTTGCAGTGAGCAGAGATCGCGCCACTGCACTCCAGCCTGGGTGACAGCGAGACCCCATCTCAAAAAAAAAAAAAAAAAAAGTACTGATACATGCTACAACATGGATGAACTTTGAAAACATTAAACTAAATGAAAGAGGTCAGTAAAGAAAAACCACATAGTGTCCAGAAGAGGCAAAATCCAAATGCAGAAACTATGTTAGTTGAGGGAGAAAAAAAGGGGAGTGACTGCTAATGAGTACAGGTACCTTTTAGGACAATAAAAATGTTCTGGAATTAGTGGTGATGGCTGCACAACTTTGTGAATACACTAAAAGCCCAATTGTACATTAAAAGAATAAATTTCATGGTATATTATTTCTATCTCAATTTTTTTAACTCGAATATGGGCTGGGTATTAGCCAAGGAATTGCTATAATTTGGTAGGTGCAAAAATACTATCGAGGTCATACCAGGCAACGTCCCCTTTTATAAAGATGTACAATGATGACTATAAGAGTGAAATGACATGATCTCTTAGATATGCTTTAAAACAGTTCAGCATCACATGTACCCCAAAATTATGTACAACTATTATGTGCAACTATCATATATCAATCAATAAGTAAATAAATAAATAAAAATAAAATAGTTCAGCAAGAAAAAGATGATAAAGAATATGGCAAAACCTTGCTAAGGGTTGAATCTGGGTAATAGGCATATGCAGATTCATTGTTCTCTTCTCTCTACATTTGCATGTTTGACAATTTTCAAATAAAAAATTATTGAAAGAGATTATGATACAAAATGTGCATTTCTTGTGTTTGGACTATGTGGCAATCAGGACAGCAATGGCTTTAATGACTCTCCACTGAAAATGAAGTAAATATTGAAATACTGAAATGATGTCATGGAATCCATTCAAAGAAGAACAAAACCTGTCTGGTGTTTCCATTACTTTCAGCACCTTCCTTCCTAAGATACCCCCTCTTCTTAACCAAAACCATGTTTTAAGGCAACATTTTCCCAAACTATGTTCCGTGAAACAACAGACATTTCTCAAGATATTGACAGATATCTTCAAACCAAAGTGTTCCACGGTCAAATAAATTTGAGAAGCACTCCATCAAAGTTAAAGTATTTGCTACACTAATTCTCAAAGCTGTTAATATGCCCATATGTGCAACAAGTCATCCAAAAAGGGCTATAGTATGTCTCATTTGGGAAACTCGTGTGAATCCACTTATTTCTACAGCATACCTACTTGTGAAGTACTTCATGGAAAGCCGCAGGGTCACAACCCTGGCACAGAATCAGAATCACTTCCGCAGCCTGATATAAATAAAATTTTTGTCTATTTCTTAACATTAACCCTGATCCAGAGTTTATGAAATACTGTCTTAAAGTTTTTGCTTAAGAAAAGATATCTGAGCTGGGCCTGGAAACAAAACAAGAAGTTAACCAAGCAATGTTGTATTCAAGGCAACAAGGATAGCAGGTACAGGGATGCAAACACAAAAGGTCCCATGAAGCACTTGGAAACCAAGAGTAACCACCTATTACTGGGCAATGGAAGTACATCAGAGGACGAGGGCTGGCAAAAGATGAGGCTGCAGGGGAAGGCAGGGACTAGGCAGGGAACTCTGCTGGGCTACTGAGTTGGATGTGAGAGCAGTGGAAAAGGCCACTGAAGCACTAAACAGAGTGCTATGGTCACACCTATAGTTCCTTTTGGTGTCCCAAAATAGATGTACATCCATCCTGAAGCATGATGATTTTATCAAGATAAGTCCTGTGTCTATATCAGAACTGATTTGCTAAATGAAGCAATTTCCCAGTCTACATTTGTAATTACTCAAACTTCAGCCAAGGTATAATTCACTTATGGAATACTACTACTCCTCTAACTGTTGCTATTAGGGGCTGCAAATGCAGAAATTTTTAAATGTGTAGTTCTCCTGTATTACATACGCTAGAAAATTCCTTTCCAAAATCTTCTTTTTCCCTGATGCCTGAATTTCTAGAAAGCAGAGAAGGCTTCAGGGATCTGCTACCACCTGAAAGAACCTCCCCTCATCACTTAAAAGCTACTCTATCATCATTTCTCCTATTGCACTTTCAATTAATAACCCAGACTGAAACTGAGGTTAAAAACTGTACCCTCACAGCCTTACTGGGGATTTGCTTTTTAATTGGTTTGTTTGCCATCCATTGCACTTTTTTTTTCCTGCTTTCTGCTAAACTCCTCAAGGGCAAAAAACAACTGTGTATCATTCACCACTATATTCACAGAAACCAGCACAGTACCTGCCATAGAGGGCAAAATAAGTAAAGAATGAATGAGTGCTTTTTATTTTTTATATTTTTATTATTTATTTATTTATTTATTTATTTATTTATTTATGAGACAGAGTCTCACTCTGTTGCCGGGCTGGAGTACAGTGGCACAATCTCAGCTCACTGCAACCTTCGCCTCCTGGGTTCAAGCAATTCTCCTGCCTCAGCCTCCCAAGTAGCTGGGACTACAGGTGCCCACCACTATGCCCAGCTAATTTTTTTTATTTATTTTTAGTAGAGACGGGATTTCACCATGTTGGCCAGGCTGGTCTCCAAGTCCTGACCCAGTGATTCACCCGCCTCAGCCTCCCAAAGTGCTGAGATTACAGGTGTGAGCCACCTTGCCTGGCCAAATGAGTGCTTTTTAAATACTGTTAGCAAAAACATGATTTTTAAGCAACATTCAGAAAAAAAAAAATCAGTTTGGAAAGTTTTTAAGGAAAATGTAAAATATGTGAAAAGTGTAAAATTTAGTTACAGAAAATGTATTAGAAAATATTACTTCCAGATTTATAGTGTAATTAATTGTCACTGGAAACTCAGTATTTTTTGCAAAGCAATTTCTATTTTGCAAAGTAAAGGTACTATTAAAATGCAAACATTATCGAGGAGCTCTTGAACCATTAAAAGGAAGAAAAATCTGTTTTTGTTGTATTAAAACCAAAGGTGACTGAAGGTTGCAATGAATTTTGAGAGAGACACTAAATAGAAGAGTATGACCAAAATATTTAAGCAGAAATTTTGCTAGTAACAATTCAGTGCGTGGGAATATTTCTAGTTTCTCACACTAGAAAAATGAAGACAAGAAAACAATGGTTTCTCCTCAGAGCTCAAAGGCATAAACTACTAACAAACTGATGGAGGGGAAGAACTGGAGAATGCAGGCTGTGAACACACTGGCAGGAGCCCCACGCTCCCTGCTCACCGTGATAGACTCATCCATTAACATCAGCAGTTCCTTACTAAGTACCTACGTAGGACACCCTCCGTATGAAAGACAGGGTGATCCAAGATAAATACATCTTAACGTTTTCCCAACCACTCAATTTCTGAGAGAGAGTGTGATTATGTAATAAACAATTTTAAACAGTTCAAAGCAATACACAGGAAGTGAAGTGTAATTTTTTATATGGAGAGAGATTTCCCAAAGTTGGTAAGAAAGAAGGGGGTGGCCTACACGGAGGTAACAGAACTCTACGTGTGTGTGTGTGTGTGTGTGTGTGTATGTGTTCCCATCCTAGTTCCAGTCACCCCAACGTGTGTGTAGATATTCCACTCAATGCAAAGGGAACAACAACAACAAAAAAAAAACACTTGTGTGCTACAGCTAGGTTTCACATCCATTTCCCCTAGCCTTCACAGTAAAGTACATGCTCACATCTCCACTTTACAGATGAGTAAACTGAACAGGGGCATGAGGTGATCAGGTTGCATAGCTAGAAAGTGGAGGAGCCCAGATTCAAACCCATGTTTATCTGGTACCAAAGTCTCTGCTCTTTTCATACTTGAGCTCTTCTTGAGAAAAAGCAATACAAGCAAGATGATGAAACCTTTCTACAAATATTTCCTCTCTTATAAATGGGCTATAAAAAATTAAAAGGCAACTTCCAGCTCATAATCCTAACAGCTCATGGTGCATAGCACCTACCCTGTGCCAAGCACTGTCACGAATACTTTACAAGTGTGAGCTCATAGCATCCTTGCATTTCTATGAGGAAGTAAATGTGATTTTACGAAGGAGGAAAGTGAAGCACAGAGAGGTTAACTAACTGCCCAAGGTTATTCCTCTTATTAGAGGAATTATTCCATAAGCATTATTCCACTACCATGCCAATGAAGTATTCAAATGAAAATCACCCCAAAGGCAACAGATTCTTTAAATGTCCCCATTTAAATGTCCCCATCTCTGGCTTTCCTAAGGGTACTTTCCTCAGGGGAGAAAATCAAGAGACCAAAGCAGGACTTGTATTTCACTGGCACAGCATAACCTGGGTGCTGGTTCACTTCTTATCACCCATGGGCTCTGTGACTTCCCACAAGTTACTTAGCTTCTCAGGGCCTTAGACTCTGTCACCTGTAAAATGAGGAGCTCATGATAAATGATACCAGAATTTCTTTCAGTTCTAAATGCCTGTGGTTTAAACTGATGGACTTGCTGTATACCAATTCTCCTAAGTTCCAAACATGTGAAAGTGTTCCTCAAAGTATTGACAAAGTTGTTTAAAACAAAGCACACAAATGCTTTTTCCAAAGTGAAGTGACCTCATGGAGGGACGTGCCAATTTTTCTTACTCCTTTGTTGAAATATAATTGTTTTTATTTCCTGGAAGGACTCTGACACTCCTGCCAGACACAGCTCTAGCAAGCAGCATATTTAATCCTTTTGTAATGCAGGGAGTTCTTTGACTAACACTAGGCAGCTGTTACAGTTGCTCCAGACCCTTGCTATATGGGTAGGGCACTGTATGAGTTGAGCCAGCCTTGCTGTATGAGATAGAACAACCTCTTGCACACAAGCATCAATACATTTATAACCTCCTAGACCTTCAAGTGACAACAGAAGAATCAGTCCTAGCAACAGTGGCTGTAATAACACAAGCCAGGCTTAAAAGTGAAGAATGCTTAGTGAGGTCCCAGCACACAAGGATTAGAAACCTGTTAAAAACTAGTCACCAGATGACCTACAGTGACAAGGCATGTCATAATAATCTTGGTGATAACACTGAGAATTTGGGTTAATGCCACCAGACATAGAAGGCATGTGGTTAAATACAGGGTTATCTAAATATGTAGACTTAAATACCCTACCCAGTCACTGCCCAATTTCATCACTAAGACTAGCATATATTCCAAAGAACTTGTAACAACAGGTTCTGTGAACATAACTAACTAACAATTCAGCACAAGGACCTTCATGTGTGGCTATGTAGATCATGTACTCAAAATTCCAGAGGGTGAAATTTACGTAAGCTGTCTATGAATAGTGTCCCTTGGAGTTGTACACTTCAGTGGCCCTGCTCAACACACTTCTAAAATAGAAATGAAGCTAGAAAAAAGGGCAGCAATAGATATTTTGCAAAAGATGTTTTGTTTTGGCTTTTAATTTCAGTTTGACAAAAAGCATTAGGTAAATTTCAGACTCTTAAGAATTTCCACAGGACTCTTGCAGCAAGCATAGAACTCAATTCACCTGTGCCTTAACATTTTGGCAGAAAAGGTTTCAGAATCACTGGGAAATAACCATATGACAGATGTCTGTTCCATCTTTAAAAGCCGAGCAGTCATGGTTGAAGGCAACTCACATAGTGGCTGCACTCCACGGTTTTGTCAGTTTCTACCTCCTGTGACGCAGGAGCCACTGCTTTGCAGTTGGGCCACAAAAAGGTATTCAAGAAACAAGACCATTCCCTCCTGATGGGTCCATTCACTTGAGACATGTGGTCAGTGTATGCATTTCCATAGGAGGGCCAAATAGTCACACTTCACTAAACCAATCCAACCAGGAGAAAGTCATTCAGAACTTACAGAAAAGTCAGAGCTACAGAGCATGTTATAGGAAATGCTTACTTTTCCACCATTTGAAGAGATTCAAACTAGGTTTCTGAAAGATCATTGAATTGAATACAGTTTATAAACAGTAAACTACACAGAAAATATGTACCTATTTGTACTGTATGATATTGATATTGTATGTATATATCAATACACATTATTTTATCTGTTAGTTTGTCACATTTTGACACCAGAAATTCTCTTTTATCTTCCCACTGCACTTAGCAGGATGCCAGGAACACATTAACAATAGTTACCACTTAATGTTACATTTATCAGGTACCGAGAATAGAGCTAAGCATTTTTATATTAATACATTCAATCTTTATAGCAAAGCTAAGAGGTAGGCAATATTATTATTCCCATCTTACAGAGGAAGAAACTGGGGCTGAGAGAAATTAAGTAACTTGCCCAGGTTAGTAAATGGTAGAGCCAATATTTGAGTTAGTAAATAGATACTTGAGTTAGTAAATAGATATTTGAGTTTGCCAGTATTTGAGTTAGCAAATAGTAGAATTAGTAAATGGTAGAGCCAATATTTGACCCCAGGGGGTGTGAATGCTCCAATCTATGCTCTTAGCCATCACACTACTCCTTCTCAACATTCTACACGTTCAATAACTGTTACTAAAATGATTATGCATGGATCCTTCATTACAGAAGCACTGTAAACCATTATCTTCTCCAAAATAGGTCAAACATTTATTTTATATCTATACCATTAATTTCTCAGAAAATGCTATTTAACTTTAAGCTCAATCCTTATCCATTTCACAATAATTTTCTAATTAGTGGAGTCCAAATTAATAAGGTTGTGCTTTTACTGTTGGAGTCAATCTAAAAAATCTGCACCCATGAGCACATGCGCGCACACACACACACACAAACTGAGAGAGAGAGAGAGAGAGAAGCATTCCCTGGCTCCAGGATTCTACCCCCTCCAAAAACCCCAGACTGCTGAGCTCTTTCTGAATTACTTGGAACTTTCCCACCGCCCTTTGTACTATTCTTGGACACTTTCCTTCATTTCTACCTTATATCATTATTTGTATAAGCTTGACAAAACAGGGGAAATCAGGAGAATATCAAAAGAGTGGACATTTTTACACCAGAATTTTTTTTTCTTTTTTAACCAAAGGTACTGTTTCAGGGTAATATTCTTGCCGGCCAAACTCATCATATCCCTATTTTTAATAAGATCATTTCTGGCAACATTCATGGAATTATTAAACTGTATATTGTTTAAAAGTAGTTTCAAATTTCTGTCATTTCAGCAAGAAATGCATATTTATTGAACAAAAAGAAGCTATACTACCTTAAAATTCTGCTGTTTCTTGCAGACAAATCAGCAGGAAGCATATAATCTAACCCTTTGGGGTCTGAACATAATATGAGGTCTGCAAAAATGCTATAAACTTACAGGGATTATCGTCTTGCTTTGGGTTCATGAATTTTCCCCCTGATATCTTTAACACTTACTCAAAGTGCAGACTGTTATTTCAACCAATATTCTACCAACAGTCTGTGGATTCCCATTGTCTAGATTACACTGGGAATGCCACTTTATATATAAAGACCAACCAATGTATAGGTTTTTAGAACAAATGTATGAAGAAAGACATAAGAGGAAAGACTGTCATGCATTCTTTTAATCCCCAATGTTTTTAACACTATGTCCCAAAATCCAAAAACAAGTATTAGTCATTTTTTAAATGTTTAACCCAGAATTTAGGGAGAGTACCAGACACACTATTATTCTTTATTATCATCCTGAATCTATACTCCATTGTAATTCTAATTCACTACTAGACAGAAACTGCCAGAAGGAATGCAGAACCAATCGCATTTATCAAAAAGAAACTACCCCTGATTCAGAAATGCTAAACATATTAGAGTTACCATACGACACATCAATTCCACTCTTACGTATATACCCAAACAAAATGAAACCTTATTTCTCCATAAAAAACCTATGTATGGGTGTTTATAGCAGCACTATTCACCGTAAAAAAAAAAAAAAAAAAAAAAGATAACAACCCATATCTCCAGCAACCAAATGAATAAACAAAATGTGCCCTATCCATATGATGGAATATTAGTGAACCATAAAAAGAAAGCACTGATATACGCTACAACAAGGATGTACCTTGAAAACATGTCAAATGAAAGAACACAGTGACAATAGACCATACGGTGGATGCTAAGATCTGAACATTTATGCTCCTCCCTCCAAAATCCACATGTTGTAATCTAATCCCCAATATGATGGTATTACGAGGTGGGCCTTGGGGAGGTGATTAGATCATGAGGGTGGAGCCCTTATGAATAAGTGCCCTCATAAAGGGCTGAAAAGATCAGAGTATCCCTTCTACCATCTGAGTATACAGTAAGACTTCATAAGTGTGCAACCTAGAAGAAGGCCCTCACCAGAACCATGCTGGCATCCTGATCTTGAACCTTCAGCCTCCAGGACTATGAAAAATAAGTTTCTGTTGTTTATAAGTCACCCAGTCTAAGATATTTTGTTACACTAGCCCAAATAGATTAAGATGGTGTGTGATTCCATTTAGGTGAAATCTCTGGAATATCTTTAGAGACAGACAGTAGGTAAGTGGTTGCCAGGGGTTGTGGGAGGAGCAGTGACTGCTAGCAGGCACAGGGTTTCATTTTAGGGTGATGAAAATACTGGGAAACCTCAAGCTAATCATAACAAAACATCAGACAAATCTAAATTGAGAGGCATTCAACATAATAATTGATCCTACAGTTTGAACCAAAATTAGATCTTATGGCAAAACAGAAGGAGCAAAGATATGGACTAGCTCTATGACCTTGATCAAGTTACTTATGCTCACTGGGCCTTGGTCTCCTCACGGTAAAATAGGAGCTTATAGGGTTGTTGCATATAGTAAAAATTAAATATTCTGTGATATCCCTAGAATGAAGTAAACAGATGCCCATTAAATTTTTATTTTTGCTGTCGTTAAGTCGGCCAGGTCATTAAGATAAAGTTTAAGCCTTTGGCAACCAAATGACTCACTTGAGCTGTGCTGTCCAATAGAGTAGCCACTAGCCCATATGCGGTTATTTGAATTCATTAAAATTAAAAATTCAGTCCCTCAGACCCGTGAGCCACATTTCACATGCTTAAAAATCGTAAGTGTCTAGTGCCCACCACATTCAACAGCATGGATCTAGAAAAATATCAAAAGATAAATTTATATAGATCTAGAACATCTCTGCCAACACTGTGCCAGAAAACTAAAGATATTAAAATTAACTATCACATGCTAAATTTTACATCCAGCTTTAAACTTTTACATCTACTTTAATAAATTTAGTATCAACTATTGAGAGCTCTGTCAAGGCAAAAAAAAGATGGAGAATGAACTAAGTTGATGAATGTCCACTGAAAATATTTGCAAAATATATTTCAAGCAAGGAAACAAAAATAAACTGTATTCAAAGTCCTTATCACAGTGAATGATTTGGGCTATTCAATAGCCCAAAACCATTTGACCATTTGGGCTATTGAACAGTCCAAACCATTTGCACCTCCAAAATGTAAAACTATGATAGTCTCTTATTATTGAAAAATGAAAGGGAGGAGTTACATAAATGAGAAACAGGAATTTCTAATCAACCAAATGTTTGTGACATCAATTTTTCATCTATAAATTATATTTTTTAGAAAATATTTTTAAATATTTCTCTGCAAGTACTTCCAGTTCACACGATCTTGTTGGTGTCAGCAGAGAGAGGCATAAATCTCAAAATGCAGTGAGATGTGTCATATTTTAGCCTAAGTCATTTTCTACGAAACAGACTGTGTTTTTCCACTATTGTTAGTTGTGTCTGTTTTTCAGTTATTAAAAAAACTTCATGTTTATGATTTTTATAAATAATTGCAAAAAAACTATAAAGTTGTTTCTCATTTTTATTGTCACACAAGATGCTCTAACTACATGCAGAATAAAGCAGACTGGAATGCTTCCATTAAGTGGGCACAACCAGATCAAGAAGCTCTAGACAGTCTTCAGAAAAAAGGAGAAGGTGGGGCGCGGTGGCTCACACCTGTAATCCCAGCACTTTGGGAGGCCAAGGAGGGCAGATCACAAGGTCAGAAGTTCAAGATCAGCCTGGCCAATATGGTGAAACCCCATCTCTACTAAAAATACAAAAATTAGCCAGGCATGGTGGCACGTGCCTGTAGTCCCAGCTACTCAGGAGGCTGAGGCAGAAGAATTGCTTGAACCTGGGAGGCAGAGGTTGCAGTGAGCCAAGATCGCTCCACTGCACTCCAGCCTGGGTGACAAAGCAAGATTTTGTCAAAAAAAAAAAAAAAAAGGAAAGGAAAGAAAGAAAGAGGAAGGAAGGAAGGAAGGAAGGAAGGAAGGAAGGAAGGAAGAAAGTAAGAAAGAAAGAAAGAAAGAAAGAAAGAAAGAAAGAAAGAAAGAAAGAAAGAAAGAGAAAAAAGGAGAAGCACCAGTCCACTGTAATTTAGGTTAAGGAAGATTCTGGGCTACTATGCATGATGTATTTAGTTTCAGGTATCAAAATAATAATGAGTCCAAATTTATGATGAAATGTTGAATAATAAGTGAAACATTCCCCATTGTAACTCAAATGCTTTCACGTTCAAGATATTAATATACCCCATATGAGGAAGCCAAATGGAGTCCCTGAAAGAAAAGGATGAGCATTTGGCTTTAAAGTGAGTGCACTCTGTTTGCCTTATTCCAGCTGGAATACACTGGTAATTATGCCTGGAAGTTGCAAAAGGTTTCCCCATGGGAGCTGTAAGTGCTTTAAAAACATGGGCTAATCCACCTTTATAACATCCCCAGGCTGCAGAGACAGGCCTCATACTCAGTGAGACACAAAAAAGTTCAAGTGATTTTCCTGAAGTTAGGTTTTCAGATGGGAATTTATATGTTCTGGCTCAACACTGAACCAGAAGATTGAAACAGACCACTAGAAATGAAGGGTGTTTCAGCATGAGTCAAAGTTTCTGATGAAAGGTTGGCAAATTCCCAAGATGTCAGACCCCTCGGCAGAATTATTGGTGGCCACAGGAAGTCTTGAAAGAATGGCTCTTTGCTTACTCAAAAGGAAGTAAGAGCTATATTAACATCCCAAAGAAGTGTTCATACTCTAGATAGGCATTTGTAATGTGTTTAGGTCCTCAATTTGAAATAAAAGTAGTTGAGTACATTGCTCATGTGCAATTATAAAACAGGTAACAATTTTATACTTGATTTATGTCAGATATTCAGTTTGTATTTCAACTCTAATTCTCAGATCATACTTAAGTATGTGACTAAGTGATTAATCAAGCCTAAGTATGTCTGGCAAGGAAGTCGGTATCTGCCCTTAACTGTGACTAGTTTAAAGAAACCCCTTTTCAGAAACCACATTTTTCCAGGCTGTTTGTTTTTTTTTAAACCAATAGACCATCTTGAAATTCATATGCATCTTAAATCCTGGGACACCAGTACAAAATTTACATCCAAACAAAATCCTACACAAAATACTTACAGAAGCTTTATTCATTATTGCCAAAACTTGGAAACAATCAAGATAGGTAAATGGAAAAACAAACTATGTTACATCAATGCGTAAATGGAGAAACAAACTATGGTACATCCATACAATGGAATACTACTCAGTGATAAAATGAAATGAGCTGTCAAGCCATGGAAAGACATAGAGGAACCTTAAATGTATATTGCTAAGTGAAAGAAGCCAGTTTGAAAAGGCTACAGACTATTTGACTTCAACCATATAACATCTGGAAAAGGCAAAACTATGGAGACAGTAAAAGGATCGGTGGTTGGCAGGAGCTCTGGACAGGGAAGGAGAAATGAATAACAGGTGAAGCACAGGGAATTTTTTAGGGTAGGGAAACTATACTGTGTGATACAATAATGGTAAATATATGTTATTCATTTGTCAAAATCCAGAGAATGGTACAACACAGAGTGAACCCTAATATAAACCATGAACTTTAGTTAATAATAGTGAGCCAATCTTGGTTCATGAATTATAATAAATGTACCATATTTATGCAAAATATTAATAACAGGGGAAACTGGAATAGGGAGTGAGAAGTAACATGTGAACTCTGTACTTTCTGCTCAATTTTCCTAGAAACTGAAAGTTGAGCCCCCTCCCACCCAAACAAAGCCTATTAATTTTTTTTAAAAACTGATAGGCCTTCCCAAACTTCGTATGCATCTTAAATCCTGGAACATCCATCAGGAATTTTATCTGATGGAGAGTTCTTACAGTGAACTTATTTTTTAGTGAAATGATGAGTTCTAAAAACCAAAGTTTCAGTCACTTTACATTGAAAAAGACCTTACACTCTCCTTGATGTTGTTTTGTTAAGCTAAATAAAGAAAATAACTTTTCAAAATTCTGGCCAAGGGACAAAGTTAATATACATGGTAGAAAGAATTAGCAACAGATTTGTGAATTGCTGTCTGCATTTTCCACTGCGTAATCAACTAATTTCATTTGCTAGATTCTCTGTCACTCTGCTTCTCAAGTACACTAATAGTTTTTATTTCCATTATTATTAATCAAATTTTAATCTTTATTATAAATTCCTCAGGGTAGGGACCATGCTTTAGCTATTTCTTATCCTCAACATTGAACATACTGAGAAAGGACAGGAGTGGGAAAGGGAAGAAGAAAGAAGGTATGCCTTACAAGAATTTCTGTATACCAACTATTCACAATAGCAAAAACTTGGAACCAACCCAAATGTCCATCAATGATAGACTGGATTAAGGAAATGCGACACATATACACCATGGAATACTATGCAGCCATAAAAAAGGATGAGTTCATGTCCTTTGTAGGGACATGGATGAAGTGGGAAACTATCATTCTGAGCAAACTATCACAAAGACAGAAAACCAAACACCGCATGTTCTCACTCATAGGTGGGAATTGAACAATGAGAACACTTGGACACAGGGTGGGGAACATCACACACTGGGGCCTGTCATCAGGTGCGGGGATGGGGGAGGGATAGCATTAGGAGGAATACCTAACATAAATGACGAGTTAATGGGTGCAGCAAACCAACATGGCACATGTATACATATGTAACAAACCTGCACATTGTGCACATGTACCCTAGAACTTAAAGTATAATAAAAATAAATAAATAAATAAATAAATAAATTTCTGCATACCAATCTGCCTCAGGAGGAAATCCATAAAACACTCAAATTGGGCATGATGCATTCAAATGGAGTTTGATCAAGGGACAACTTTTAAAGTCATGGTCAGGGTTAGTGTTCATGACAAGGAATGGTTACCCCTCTCAGTGCTGCAAAGGTCAAGGAGTGGTTCCTAGGATCCAGAGAAAGGAAGAAAAGTGGGAAAGGATAGAAGGAGACACAGCGAGATGGAGTCAACAGGTGGGAATCTAATGGAGAAGAGCTAGGGGAATAATAAATCTTATTATATAGCTGTTAATAGACTGAAAAAAATTAAAACAGGTCACAGAGGTAATTCCATTATTAGTAACTATTAGAAGCAACTACTAGCCTTAGAGCTGAAGAAACAGAGGGGGGTTGTGGAGTTACCAGAACCTGGGTGCTGAAAGGAGGGATTGGTTCTAGAAGCCTAAGTGGGGCTGGGGGAATAGGAGGTGTACAGTGTATAAGGACACCTAATCAAGGAGTACGCAGGGGCAGGAGCTGGTACAGCCAAAATTATATACACCCAACATCATTCTCAGTCTGCCCTCAGATCTTCTGAGTTATTCACATTGGTCAAACCTGGCCAGAACCAAAAGGCAAGAGTGTTCACTGGTGTAACCCACACAGGTCAGCCACCCAGGGTACAGAGTAGGAAAGAAAAGAATTTCTATCAGGGGAGCAAATACAAGATACCTAGCATATTTGAAAACACACATGCAAACAAGCAAAGACACAGCCGTATGCAACCTTCACTTCTATCTATTATGATCATTAGACTCAGGCCAACCTAAGGTTTAAATCTTAACTTCCGTCACTTTGTAGATGTGTGTCTTTGGGCAAATGATTTAACCTTTAAGCCTCAGGTTTATCACTTACAAATTACAACTAACTAGAGTAACTATTTCAGAATTGTAAGGAGTAAAGAAGACAACATCAATAAAGTGCTCGGTGCCTGTGTACAGGAAGTACCATTATTATCTGCCCCACGACACATACTTACTTCTAGCACATCATCTCACACTTATTTTGGTCCCTTCACTATTTAATGTACGTTTTCTATATCCCAAGTACAGAGCAAAGTCTTTCAAGGCAGGCAAGAGCTGGGTCATTTTACTCCTTTGCTATCCCTCAATGCACCTACCTGATATAGAGCCCCACCCCCCATTACCCCAGCTCCACTTAAAGTTCTAATACCGATTCCTACTTTGAGCACCCAGATTCTGGTAACTCCACATCTCCCTTTGTGTTTCTTCAGTTGTTGCTTCTAGCAGCATATGTAAACATGGCAACACAATAAATGTTTACTAAAGAAACAAAGTAACTCCTCTAATAAAAGTAGAAAGGCTTAATGAATTTATTAACCTGAAGAACAAAAGTACCATTAATTAAATCACTAGCTATTTTCCCCTGGTCTATAAAATGTTCATTTGATTCATAAGTTGATATAATTATGCTTCCTCATGCAGGAGGTTCTCCTTATGTAAAATTGAAGTAATTCAGCAGATATACCTTCTCAGCAAGTGCTTCAAATTTTAATATACACAAACTATCAGTCACTCCAATCGGGGATAATAAGAAAAAGAGGGAATTAGGGTTTGGAAATAGAAAAGGGAAACAAAGCAGATGACAGAGCAGTAGTAAAAGTCTTGGGAAAAATAAAGAAAGATGAGGGGAAGTAAGTGCTGGTCCTGCAAGTGCCCACTGGTGAGCAGTGTCTGTGAGGATGGAGGCCACTGGGAAGTGTGTAAAGGAGGCTCAAAGAGCAGGCACTCAGGCAGGCAGGAACTGGTAGAGCCAAAATTACACAGTGTATGCTCCTTCGTATTGGAAAATACATAGGAATAAGTACTTGTATTAAATAGATTGAACCAAACTACTCAACATCCCAGATAACCTGGATGTCTAGGACCACTGCGGACTAAGGAATTAGGATCCTGGAGGCCTGCTCTAAGAGGCCAGATTCATGAAATGAAGTCAATGGCTATGAGCATTAAAAAAATGAAAAAAAAATCACTAAACATTTGAACACGGCCGCCCCGTCTGGGAAGAAGTGAGGAGCGCCTCTTCCCGGCCGCCCCTCATCTGGGACATGAGGAGCGCCTCTGCCCGGCCGCCCCGTCTGGGAGGTGAGAAGCACCTCTGCCCGGCCGCCCATCTTCTGGGATGTGAGGAGCGCCTCTGCCCGGCCGCCCCGTCTAGGAAGTGAGGAGCGTCTCTGCCCGGCCGCCCCATCTGGGAAGTGAGGAGCGCCTCTGCCCGGCCGCCCATCGTCTGGGATGTGAGGAGCCCCTCTGCCCGGCCGCCACCCCATCTAGGAAGTGAGGAGCGTCTCTGCCCGGCTGCCCCGTCTGGGAAGTGAGGAGCGCCTCTGCCCGGCCGCCCTGTCTGGGATGTGGGAAGCGCCTCTGCCCGGCCGCCCCATCTGGGATGTGGGAAGCGCCTCTGCCCGGCCGCCCCGTCTGGGAGGTCTACCACGGAGGCCAGACGCAATGTGGGGGCTGGACATGGTGGCTCACGCCTGTAGTCCCAGCACTCTGGGAGGCCGAGGCAGGTTGATCACTTGAGGCTAGGAGTTCGAGACCAGCCTGGCCAACATGGCGAAACATATGAAAAATACAACAGACAAACCAACCAACCAACCCAGCGACAACAAAACATGTCTACCCTGGAGTCATACTCTAATTTTTTCTATTTTCCTCCCTTTCTGATCCTTTATCCCACTTTCTTTTTCTTCCTCTTCCTGCTCCTTCTTCTTTGTCAAATAGAGGATTGAGTTATTATCATTGATCCATACAAAGTCCCTCTCTCATTTATTTTCTTTAATTCCCACCCCCCATTTCTATTCCCCGTCTTCCCATGTGCAACCTTCCTAATATGTTTGATATGCATCTTTTTGTTTGTATGTATTTTTAGAAAATGTTGTTTTGTGTGCAAAAAAAAATTAATAAAAAAATTAAAAAAACATTTGAACAAAGGACCAGATGGAGAAGACAGTGGCCTCTTGGTATGACTGTCACCTGGCAAGAAAGAATAATTAACTACAAACATGTCACTGTAATTGTGAGGGGTGACATATCCAGAAACCTTAATAACGGTTCCACTCAGTGGGAAAGCAGAAACCTCACACATTATGTATTTTAAATGGAAGGAATTTAATACAGGAAGCTGATTATACAGGTGTTAAGAGACTTAAAAAAATAAAAAGAGGTCACAGAGGCAACCCCAATATTAGTAACTGCTAGAAGCAGCAACCAACCTTAGGGCTGAAAAAACACAAAGGGAGAGTTACCAGAATCTGGGTGCTCAAAGGAGGAATCAGTACTAGAACTTTAAGTGGAGCTGGGGGAATCGCGGATGGGGCATACAGTGTAACTGCCACTTAGATCTTGGTTAGGAGCCATAGTAAAGTTGGCACAGTGAGTTCCTAAAGAAACTATAGGCTAGACAAATCATGAGTGAACTCCCATTCACAACTGCTAGTAAGAGAATAAAATACCTAGGAATCCAACTTACAAGGGATGTGAAGGACCTCTCCAAGGAGAACTACAAACCACTGCTCAATGAAATAAAAGAGGACACAAACAAATGGAAGAATATTCCATGCTCATGGATACGAAGAATCAATATCATGAAAATGGCCATACTGCCCAAGGTAATTTGTAGATTCAATGCCATCCCCATCAAACTACCAATGACTTTCTTCACAGAATTGGAAAAAACTACTTTAAAGTTCATACGGAACCAAAAAAAGGGCCCGCATTGCCAAGACAATCCTAAGGCAAAAGAACAAAGCTGGAGGCATCACAATACACAACTATACTACAAGGCTACAGTAACAAAACAGCATAGTAGTGGTACCAAAACAGATATATAGACCAATGGAACACAACAGAGCCCTCAGAAATAACACCACACATCTACAACGATTTGATCTTTGACAAATCTGACAAAAATAAGCAACGGGGAAAGGATTCCCTATTTAATAAATGGTGTTGGGAAAACTGGCTAGCAATATGTAGAAAGCTAAAACTGGATCCCTTCCTTACACCTTATACAAAAATTAATTCAAGATGGATTAAAGACTTAACTGTTAGACCTAAAACCATAAAAACCCTAGAAGAAAACCTAGGCAATACCATTCAGGACATAGGCCTAGGCAAAGACTTCATGACTAAAACACCAAAGCAATGGCAACAAAAGCCAAAATTGACAAATGGGATCTAATTAAACTAAAGAGCTTCTGCACAGCAAAAGAAACTACCATTAGAGTGAACAGGCAACCTACAGAATGGGAGAAAATTTTTGCAATCTACCCATATGACAAAGGGCTAATATCCAGAATCTACAAAGAACTTAAACAAATTTACAAGAAAAAAAACAAATGACCCCATCAAAAAGTGGGCAAAGGATATGAACAGACACTTCTCAAAAGAAGACATTATGCAGCCAACAGACACATGAAAGAATGCTCATCATCACTGGTCATCAGAGAAATGCAAATCAAAACCACAATGAGATACCATCTCACGCCAGTTAGAATGGTGATCATTAAAATGTCAGGAAACAACAGATGCTGGAGAGGCTGTGGAGAAGTAAGTAGACTTTTACACTGTTGGTGGGAGTGTAAATTAGTTCCACCATTGTGGAAGACAGTGTGGTGATTCCTCAAGGATCTAGAACTAGAAATACCATTTGACCCAGCCATCCCATTACTGGGTATATACCCAAAGGATTATAAATCATGCTACTATAAAGACACATGCACAAGTATGTTTATTGCAGCACTATTCACAATAGCAAAGACTTGGAACCAACCCAAATGTCCATCAATGATAGCCTGGATTAAGAAAATGTGGCACATATACACCATGGAATACTATGCAGCCATAAAAAAAGGATGAGTTCATGTCCTTTGCAGGGACATGGATGAAGCTGGAAACCATCATTCTCAGCAAACTACCACAAGGACAGAAAACCAAACACTGCATGTTCTCACTCACAGGTGGGAGCTGAACAATGAGAACACTTGGACACAGGGCGGGGAACATCACTCACCAGGGCATGTTGTGGGATGGGGTGCAGGGGGAGGGATAGCATTAGGAGAAATACCTAATGTAAATGACGAGTCAATGGATGCAGCAAACCAATATGCACATGTACACCTATGTAACAAACCTGCATGTTGTGCACACATACCCTAGGACTTAAACTGTAAGAAAGAGAGAGAGAGAAAAGAAAGAAAGAAAGAAAGAGAGAGAGAGAGAGAGAAAGAAAGAAAGAAAGAAAGAAAGAAAGAAAGAAAGAAGAAAGAAAGAAAGAAAGAAAGAAAGAAAGAAAGAAAGAAAGAAAGAAAGAAAGAAAGAAAGGAAGGAAGGAAGGAAGGAAGGCAGGCTAGAGCTGTTGCTGACTCTATGAGAAATAGTGACAGGAGCTGAGAACAGCAAAGTCCTTTCTCTCCCTCCTGCATTTCAGTTCTCCACCAGTGTCTCCTACTGCCAGGAACAAACTGGAAATCCAGTGAATCTGGGAAACATAATTTACAGAGTTCCAACCCTAGCCTCACAAAACAAAGTATAAAATGGAGAGATTGAAGTTGAAACCACAATTAAATAGCCAGCACAGTTTGCTATCCATATTTTCCCTATTAGGTTTCAAGTCCCTCAACTGAGAACTCTCCAGTATGGGTTTTCCAAAAACCTAACCCTCATATTTGAGAACTAGTAAATGCTACGAAGCTTTTCTGAATAAAAATGAGTTGGAATATTTCACTAGAACACCATTCCTCTGTCAGGATTATAAATCTATTTCCTATTTATTTGGGCCAGAAGTTTCATAGGATAGGGCATAAAGAAATGCTTTTATAATTCAAAACACTGCCCAAATCCAACATTTCTTCCAACAAAGGAAAATTCTTAATAGATTCCTAGCTTCCCCAAATCTGTTTAAATATCCTTGAATTCTCCTTCACAGAGTTGGGCTCAGTGCTGGGATGAGGTTTCGGGGCCCTGAGAGAAGTGAGTATGTTTTGTTTTGCAGGTGGGTGAGATGTGAATCTCTAGGGGCCAGAAGGTAGTCATTCTCTAGAAAGGCCCCACTGATCCTTGCCTCCTAGTATTCACTCTTCTGTGTAGTCCCCTCCCATACCAATAGGACTGACCTGTGTGGATACTGCACCTGCAATAGGATATTACAGAAATTACAATGTGTGACTTCTGAGGTCTTAAAAGACATGAGGGCTTCCATTTTGCTCTTGCTTGGATTACTCACTCTAGAAAACACCAGCCACCAAAAAGTGAAGACACTCAGGCAACCCTACAGAGAGGTCCATGAGGCAAGGAACCTCATTCCTTAACCTTCTGCCAACAGTCATGTGAGTGAGGCACTGTGCAAGCAGACCCTCGTGGCCCAGTCAAGTCTTCAAATGAATGCAGCTCCAACCACCATCTTGACCGCAACCTCCAAGACAGCCAGAGCCTAAACCACCCAGCTAGGTTGCTCCCAAATTGCTAACCCACAGAAACTCTGTGAGAGAACAGATGTTTATTGTTGTTTAGGCACTAAGGCATGAAGTTTAGGAGTAATTTATTATGCAGCAATAGATAACTAACATACCCTCAAAGGACCCTCCTTAATTATAAATTCTCTCATTCTTAGTCAAAAGGACAAGATTCACTAAACATGCATTGCTCTTGATCCCCTGATTGGACCTGAAACAATCTTCTCGCTTCATAAATGTCATATATTTATTTATTATCTATTTTTTAAGATACAGGATCTCACTCTGTTGTCCCGGCTGGAGTGCAGTGGTGCAATCGTAGCTCACTGCAGCCTCGAACTCCTGGGCTCAAGTGATCATCCAGCCTCAGCCTCCCAAGTAATTGGGACTACAAGCATGAGCTACTGCACCTGGCTTAATGTAGCAATTTATTTAAAGAGTTCAGCTGCTCCCACCTTCCCTATCTATTCAAATACTCTTTTAACATATCTTGAAATTTCTGTCAACTAAAGCCAAAAGAGGAATTAGTTGCCCACGAAGTTTTAACTCACCAAACAACTTTACCAACACCTTCACTCAAAACTGCTTTTGAGTTACAGGAGGAAAAAAAAAAAAAGATAAAAAAATAAAACTAACCAGTCTCTTTCGAGATTTTAAATCATTTTAACGTACTTAAGTGAAATCATTCTTTTAATAATTAGAAATAAGATTCACTTATAGACTAAAACATCGTAAACCAAGCAAAGCCAAGCAAGGTCAGGCCCCCTAAGATTGTTCTAATATTGAAAGCATTTAAGCAGATAATCAAAGAACGAGTCACAGAGGTTATAAAAATATTTTTTATACTAATTGGAAGGTGGGACTAGATCGTCTTCAAGGTTCCTAACACACTAAGAAGGTTCTACAATACAAGTCTCTGGATGTCCTCCCAAACCTGTACAGTAATTCTCATCAGGTATAACTAAGTGTTGAAAGCAGCCTATAGTTCACAAGAAAAAAGAATTTAAATGGCTTATAAGCATAAAAAGAAAATATGCTCAGCCTCACTAATAATTAAAGTAATGCAAATTTAAAATAACTAGTAAAGCATAAATTTTCATGTTCCAGATTGCAAGCTTCAGAAAACGCAACAAGGGTAAAGGTGTAAAAACAGACATTTCAGATGAGGGTGTGAGTCAGTTCATCAGGCAATTTTGGCAATATATATAGTATTATAATTTTAAATGTATATTACCATATGTGACTCAATATTTAGTTGTTAACAAAACTATCCATTCATCTCTGTTTGTAAGAACAAAACCCAATAAACAACCTAAATGTTCACCAATTTTTAAAAACGGGTAAATAAATTATAGTACATCCATACAATGAATAGCATGCAACCTATAAACAGAATGAGTTGGATCTATATACGTGCCGATATAAAACAGTCTTCAATATATATTGCTAAGAAGAAAAACAAAATACTCTCCACTAATGTGGAGCCCAAGATGGGGAAGGGACCTATAGGCAAAGAAAATGTCTGGAAGCAGCTTTTAAAATGCTGTTCACAGTTATCTCTAAAAAGGACTTGGGAGACTTGGGAGCAGGAGGAAAACTTTTTATTTTATGCTCTTTTGTATGATATGCATATATTATATTTTTATTTTTTAAATGAGGGGGAAAGCTTAATGGGGAAAAAGAACAAGAGAAAAGAATAAAGGCTTAAGTTATAGCTACTTTTCAACTAATTTGCAAGCAGTCCATCAAAGGAACCAGGGTCTGGCTTTGGGCTTAGAATACTCACATGCACGCTGAACCGTTAAAAATCACCTCCAGCAGAATAAAAAAACAAACAAACAAACAAAAAAGTCCTTCACACTGTCAGTATGCCTCTCACTAATTAAGCAACAACAGCTTTCTCTTGCCATCTTAATGCAAACCACTAACTCAACAACCAGAGGCTTCCATAAGATGAACATCCTCCTGCCTGCCCTTAAGCTTTGTGAATCAAGAAATATGATGGAACCACTGCCTTTCTTTGAATGTTTAGGCAAACAGTGGCAAGGTTAAAGAAATAAAAAGAAGTTGGCATTAATTTCATTAACTGGTGGGAGTTACCCAGAGCTCACAACTGCTGTCAAAAAGCTGCTGCTCCTGCCCACGGACTCCACCCATAAATGTCAGTTGTGATTTTCTTCTCCACTGACCAAACCCTTTCTGAGACTAAGTGAGCACTTCCCAGATCAGTGACCTGCTTAAAAGAAATCTACTAAGTGGCCGTTAATTATTCTCACTGTGTGTGACACAGAAGGGAAAATGAAGTAGGACAACACACTTTCAACGTTCTTTTTTCTCTTTTTCTCCTTTGGCCAATGTGTTAAAGATGGAAGATCTTTTGTATCTTGAAGTGGGCTTGCTTTAGCAACAGAAGTTAAAGGCTGTTTGGTTCATCTAACTATAAATAAATTATAACTGTCTAAAAACATTCATTTTAACTGTTATCAAGTATGTAGTAGGACCTACTTTTAAAAGACTGATGACAGAGTGAGATCTCATCTCTAAAAAAAAAAGGAGGAAAATACCCAGGATTTTTCTTATAAATTGTTTAAGTGATGTTACCATGAGAGTAAAGAAAAAAACCGTCAAACAACTTCACCAACACCTTGTCACTCAGATGCTCAAATGTTTTCAATTCAAACCTGGCAAATGTGTAGATTTTTAAAACTGCTTTTGAGTTACAGGGGGAAAAAAGGATAAAACAAGTCTCTTTAGAGATTTTAAATCATTTTAAGGTTATTTAAAGAGAAATCATTCATTTAATAATTAAAAATAAGATTCATTTGTGGACTGAAACACTGTAAGCCAAGCATAGGCCCAAAATCCGTTTCCATAATCAAAATGTTAATACCTGAAAAAAACTCAGGATGTATTTATGAAGAAAATACCAAGTGGCCAAGACCAGAATGTGCAAAAAACCTTCCAACTATAATAATTTGTAAAATATATATACATATATAAACATGTTGAGAAGAACACATGTAACCCTTAATCTCCACATCTCTATACAATGTAAATTCCATGAGACTGGAACTCTCATCCTTTCTGCCCTACAGAAATGCATGCCACATTTAGTGCTCACTAAAATAATAATAAAAAAGCTTACTTTTATGGAGCCATCTACTTTCTTAGCGGTAAGATGTCTAAAATTCATAACCATCTACCTTAAGGTTTTGTCTAATCTTTATGCAAAAAGAAAAGCTAAACTCAACTGAATTTCTTGAAGTAACATAAATGTATATTCTCATTACATTTTTTAGTTCAATAAATTATAATAAGCATGCATGCTCATCAACATTTAAGTATGTTTTAAATTGAATAGGCCTATAGTGGCGAGTGCAGGAATCTAATGACCACTCTGGGCTGCACTTCCCAAAATGATGTCCAAGAAACACTGTTACCCATGGTATCACCAGAGATGCCCCTAGGAAGTATTCTGAGAAAGTAAAGTTAAACAGGTTTCTTCAGTGTAGGATTTCACAGAGTCTTGAATATTAAATGCACATCCACTAAGAAGAGGATGTGAGTTTCCCAAACATATTTGTGCAGGAGTTTGTAGTCTACTTGTGGTTGCTTTTGAGTCTCTTTTCCTCTAAAATATATAAATGAATTACATAGAGCTGTTACCTAAATTAGACATAAGCTCAACAAGGATCCACAGATTCACCTTCCCAGCACTGAGACCTGAGGGAAGTTACTTAATGATTAGATTACCCATCAGGAAAATGGAGATAAAGATGTGACTTAACTCATACTTGGCTTTAAGGGAATCCAAAATGGATACATGTTAGGTAATAAATAATTGTTTTGGTTATTATCATTATGTCTGTTTTCGTCTGCTCAGGCTGCAATAATAAAATACCATGGACTGGCTGACTGAAACAACCGACACTGATTTTCTTAGTTTTGGGGACCGGAAAGTCCAAGATCAAGGTCCATCAAGGTTTGGTTCCTGGTCAGGACCCTTTTCCTAGCTTGCAGATGTCTGCCTTCTTGCTGTACACTCACACAGAGGAGAGGGAGAGAGAGTTCTCTGTTATCTCTTCAACATAAGGACATTAACCCAATTAGATCAGGGCCCTACTCTTATGATCTCATTTAATTTTAATTACTTCCATAAAGGCCTTATCCACAAATACAGTCACATTGGAGGTTGGGGCTTCAAGATATGAATTTTGAAGGGAGACACAATTCAGTCTATACCAATTCTCTTTCCATCTGATTTATATCCTGTCACTCCTTACTATCTACTATATTGCTAAAACAATAAAAATTTGAGGCCATTGAGAGGTGAACAGGTTTTTCAATTTACTGCTGCCACAGACCTGTGGAGGCCCAGAGTAGGGTTGTTGGCTTGGCTCTTCAGATCAAGTGAATGAAGCCATTCTACCCTGAGAAGATGGTAAATAAACAGAAGCTGTCATCCGGCTTTCTAACTCAGCCATCAAGTTAACGTCACGCTGTATTATTATAAAGTGGTTGGACACAGAAAGAGCTTTGGCATGAGAAATAAGGGCCCCACATATATTTTACAACTCTTCTCATACTTAGTGGGAAAACCACCTTAAGAAACAAGGCTTTGCTACTACTGGACCAGCTAAATCCATAATGTTATAAATTAAGAAATTTCCATATGGTGTATATCAAAACAAATCATCATAATCCCAGAATGTAAAAATATGATGAAAAATAAAATAGTCAAAGGACAGACTGAAAGGAAATATTTGTCTTAAAAGTGACATTTAACATTACTATTAGTATGTGTATGGAATGGAAACAACAGAGCATATTATCAAAAACAAAGAAAACAACCAAATGTACTAATGAATAAATTAGAAACACAAAAGAGCCAACAAGTCTTCAGTCAAAGGGAACCTGTGGGAACTGCTTGCCCAGATCACAGTGTTTGGAGGCTGTGTGTGTAATTGCACCAGGAATCCCCTCTCTTTGTCCTCATCTTGCCTCCAGGCAAAGGTCTGCTCATCTTTTGAGCTGTACATATATATCACCTCCCCTCCTATGCTGGCCACATCTTCCAGGTACCTCCTCAAACACCTTTTTATACTTGAAGCCTTCTTGTTACCTACTGTAATTATTTCCCCACAAGATGTGGAAATTTTCTGAGTGCGAAACTAAGCCTTTCTCACTTTGCATCTCCAGTCTCTAGTGTCTGGCACAAGTTCTGACAGAGTGGGTATTCAGTACGAGGTCATTTAATAAATAACTTTCATCACTCTCAAGGCAGTAATAGGAAACAAATGGAGGTTTAACAATAATTTACTTAGATACTCAAAGAAATACAGCTTTAAACATTTACTGTAGAACAAATTATATACTTAATATTAAAAAAAAATGTAAACGATAAAAATGGGTTCAACTCTTCAGAAAAGTAACATGGCAATACCTATGGCAAGAAATCTCAGCAATCCCAATTCATGCTAGGCACAGTGGCTCACGCCTGTAATCCCAGCACTTTGGGAGGCTAAGGCAGGCAGATCACTTGAGGCCAGGAGTTTGAAATCAGCCTGGCCAACATGGCAAAACACTGTCTCTATAAAAAATAAATAAATAAAAATTTAATTAAAAAAACTCAGCAATCTATTCATTTTTTCTGAGTGTCAGTCAGAATTTTATCCAAAGAAAGTAGCAAAAGAAGAAAATTAGCAGGTATAGAAATTCGTATTTAAAACGTCAAAATATGAGAAAGTACTTATATAGGAGAAAAATGAGCAAAGTATCCCACATCAACTTATTGAAATATTATGCAACCATCAAAACTGGTAATTTAAGACTGCATTTTTTTAAATGTTTAAGGTTATATGTGCAACAGTTCACCACATGTGTATTTCAGAATGCAAAGTATGTCATTTCTGGCATACTGTAAACACAGACTTTTAAAAATGAAACTATTACATTATTTCTTTATGTACCTCAACAGCTTGAGGTGTAATTTACATACTATACAATTCACTCATTTGAAGTGTACAGTTTGGTGGTGATATGGTTTGGCTCTCTGTCCCCACTCAAATCTCATCTTGTAGCTCCCATAATTCCCACGTGTTGTGGGAGGGAGCCAGTGGGAGATAACTGAATCAGGGAGGCAGGTCTTTCCCTTGCTGTTCTAGTGATAGTGAGTAAGTCTCACAAGATCTGACGGTTTTAAAAATGGGAGTTTTCCTGCACAAGCTCTCTCTCTTGTCTGCCACCATGTGAGATGTGCCTTTCACCTTCTGCCATGATTGTGAGGCCTCCCCAGCCACATGGAACTGTTAAGTCCATTAAACCTTTTTCTTTTGTAAATTGCCCAGTCTAGGGTATATCTTCATCAGCAGTGTGAAAATGAACTAATACAAATGGTTTTTAGTGTATTTACAGAGTTGTGCCAAACATCAACAAAATCCATTTTAGAACACTTTGATGATCTCAAAGAGAGCTGCAGCTGTCAATCCCCTACCCCACCCCATCATCTCCTCCCCACCACTACTTCCACCTCGGCCCTAAGCAACCATTAATCTACTTTCTGTCTCTATAGATTTACCTATTTTGGACATTTCATATAAACAGAATCATACAATATGTGGTCCTTTGTGACTAGCTTTTCATTTAGCATAATGTTATCAAAGTTCACTCATGTTGCAGCATCTGTCAGTACTTCATTTCTTTCTATTAATGAGTAACATTTCATTATATAGATATGCTGCACTTTATCCATTCATCAGATGATGGACATTGGGATTGTTCCCACATTTTGGCTATTATGAACAATGCTGCTCTGTCCTTCCATGCAAAAGTTTCTGTGTCGACACATGTTTTCATTTCTCTCGGGTATATACTTAGGAGTGGAATTACTGGATCATGTCATAATTCTATGTTTAACTATTTGAGGAACTACAGACTGTTTTCCAAAGCAGGTGAATCATTTTGCAGTCCCAGGGTATGAGAGTTCCAATTATTCACATCCTCACCAACATTTGCAATTACCTGTTTTTGTTTTTGTTTTTTTACTCAGGCCATCCTAGGTAGCTCATCATTATTTTGATTTTAATTTCTCTGTGAAGTGGTAGCTCATGATGGTTTTGATTTGAATTTCCCTGATGGCTAATAAAGTTCAGCACCTTTTCATATGTTTATTGGCCATTTGTATATCCTCTTTGAAGAAACATCTGTTCAGATCCTTTGCCAAGAATTTTTTATTATTGAGTTGTAAGAGTTCTTTATATATTCTGGATACTAGTCCCTTATCAGGTATGTGATTTGTAAAATTTTTATTTCTCTGGATACCTTTGAAAGAATAATATTAAGAAAGTGAAAAGACAAGCCACAGAGGCTTTCAACGGTTTTTTAGAATTGTGCCAAACATCCACAAAATTAATTTTAGAACACTTTGATGATCTCAAAGAGATCAAACCACAGAGGCCTGTCTTTTCACTTTCTTAATATTATTCTTTTAAATGTATCCAGAGAAACCTAAGTATCATATTTTATTCCCACCATGATCCATATAAAACATACATTAACAAGACTTTTAAAATTTACATTGTATGCTTTCCTCCTTGAAATCGTATTTCATTCCTCCTCTCCATCCAAATTTCAACCTAATGAAATAAAAAAATTTATGCTTAAAGTCTTTTACTGACTTACAAATACTCTATCATATTTCTCTGCATCATAAAATTTCATACATACTTTAAAATTTTGAAATGGCTTTGATTTCCTGTGACCACAAAACTCTAGGCTTTAATATTATTCTTCTAGATTAATTATCATTATTAATATTAAACAAAAAGCATGTTTACTGTGATAGTTATTAAACATAAGGAAAAAATTTCACTGGTAATGAATTGCTTAACAGGGTGGGAGACAGTTAAGCGTCTGAAGATTTGCCTGACATCAAAACTAGTCCTTTGATGATCAGGACTTTGAAAACCTTGGGTCAATATACCATGGTAAGATTACAGATGGAGGAGAGTGGTTTTTTGTAAAACAGAAAAGGATATGGCAGGCTGGTCTGAGTGCAGTGGTGTTTACAACTAATTGATCACAACCAATTACAGATTTCTTTGTTCCTTCTCCACTCCCTTTTGACTGCTTTAACAATAAATAAATAAACAAATAAATATAAAAGTAAAGGACATGGCAGAAGAAAAGGTAGGAGATACCCAAACCATGGGTGTGTTTTCAAGGGATATCAATTTTCAGAAAAAATACATCACAAGGTAAGGATCTGGAAATCAACTCCCTTCTAACTTTTGAGGTGTACATACCTCTTGGAAAGTTTCCTTAAATGTACATGTTCCCCAGTTGGAAGATAGCTGCTATGGGGCAGCAGTCCCCAACTTTTTTGATACCAAGGACCGGTTTCATGGAAGATAATTTTTCCACAAACAGGGGCTGGGGGGGTGGGAATTGGTTTCAGGATGATTCAACTGCAATACATTTATTGTGCACTTTATTTCTATTATTATTACATTGTAATATATAATAAAATAATTATACAACTCACCATAATGTAGAACCAGTGGAAGCCCTGAGCTTGTTTCCTGCAACTAGACAGTCCCATCTGGGGATGTGTGACAGTGACAGATCATCAGGCGTTAGATTCTCATAAACAGCATGTAACCTAGATCCCTTGCGTGCTCAGTTCACAATAGGATTCGTGATCCTATGAGAATCTAATGCCCCCACTGGTCTGACAGGAGGCGGAGCTCAGGCAGTAATGCTTGCTTGCCCACTGGTCACCTTCAGCTGTGCAGCCTGGTTTCTAACAGGCCACAGTACCAGTCGGTGGCCCAGGGATTGCAACCCCTGCTATAAAGGATCTTAAGAGATGGTTGTGCTCCCTTCATTACGCATAATGAATTCTTGTTATATTACATAAAGTCTCATTTGCTAACACCTCTTTCTATACAGGATAGAAGTGGTATCCTACGTAGAGAAAGGAGCTTACTTTCTCTAATAATTCATGATGAAATAGGGTGGGTCAAAGCAGTCAAAGCAAACTCAAATAACCAAGTAAGGTTGTATTAAGCATTTGGTAAAAATATACCCAAATGCTGATTAATTTTATGTTCTTTTCTATTTTTACCCTAAAAGTTTGATGGCTTCCAATCACTTGCTATACTAGACAGTGATATATAAATAAGCCTAAAATAGCTACTTTTTATTAAAATCAGCCTTAAGCTTGACAAGAGCTCATGACTAGATTAATATTGCTTACAGTCGTCTAAATGTCACCTTGACAAACTAAATGTTTGTCTTGATGACATCTTCCCCTAGGCATATGGCACTTCCATTAACTCCAGTGTTATCTTTATTAGAAGCAGAAGAAGATGCTTCATTGTTTTCAGAATATTCACAATTTACAAGGCCTCTCTTTGGTCTTGATTTATAATTGCTCATAACATTAAAGGGAAAGATCTCTGCACAGCTAGCCAGTGTGTTTTTTTTTAAATTAGTATCTATTTCAAAGAACAAAGTGTTCTCTTTGAAACAAATACTTAACAGCAATGATCTAAATTTTAGATTAAAATGTCACCTTACGAAGTATAACCTTAAAAAAAGATGTTACGCTAAATTTTACAATGGCAATCTTGGGTGACTCTGAGAAACTTTGCAAATATGAAATCATGGAAGAATATAAATTCATAATAGTCATCAATTCCATCCAACAACCATTTAATGAAAACTAATCTTGAACAAGACCCTGTGATAGAAACTGTGGAGAATAAACACACTTTAGCCCTTGAAAAGATTCTGATTGCCAAACTGGCACCACTAAATACACAAAGAATTTATAAGGGGACTCATTATTTAAGTATTTATCCCCAAACTTAGTTGTCATAATTCAAAAATATTCTCTAGGAAACCAATCACTTATAAAATCAGCTTAGCACTTAAACAGTCCTCCCTGCCTGCCCTTACCACCAATGGCATTAAAATGCAAACAAATCAACTACAAATCTCGCAAAATAGACAATATTCCATGAGACTGATGAAAGTAATTCTGGAAACCTGCTTAAATAACAAGACCACAAAAAATGAGGCCCTCAGGATCCTCTTCATAATAATCAAGGAGAAGAAAACTACAATTTTATAGATACTTTAAAAGAGAATAAAATGCATATCAAATGGAAAAAAAAATTGAAAAATTAAAATGGACCCTCTTTATGATTATGCTTAAGCAAAGGATAGTGTATTGTTTTACCATATAAACTGTCAGAAAACTTATTCCCCAAAAAACCTTACTAAATTCATTTGTTTTTTCCTAATAATTAGCACATACTTGCAAATAAACACTGGGACAAACTTTCTTTTGATGATTATCCATTAATTTTTTAAAAGACTCAATTCTAATCAAACTTTCTATGCATATTAACCATAAATTTTTGATCTTCATTTTCTTTTGCTCTATAAACAGCAGTTTTATACAAATATAAAGTTTTATACCTTCACAGCTACTAGTCCAAAAAAGACACTTATTCAATTAAACATCTTATAAAATATTTTAACAAAGTACAGATATATTCACAACATAATCTGCTGACCAAAGTCTCCAACAAAGTTTACAGTACCTACAACAGCATCTATGGATGCTTAGAATAGTTTGTAAATTAATTTAGTTTACAGTTACATCTACTGCTTTAAGAAATACCATTAATACAAATGCATGATTTACAATATACCCGTCATAGCAAGAAAAAAAAGATTTATAAAATAAAATGTCTTTTAGGCATTTATTATGCCAAGTATTTAAATGATTACTGTCATTATGACATATGAATAATGCTCTTTTAGAGATAAAAGATTTTATTAGCTCAAGGGCCACTGAACAGCTTGTAGGAAGCTCCAAAGTAAAATTTGCCTATCCTTACTGTAAAATAAATGGAACAGTAGTAATCTCTGTGTATTCCTTAAACATAAACTATGATGATTCCATTTGTATTATTGGGCCTTAAGTAAATGAATTGTTACAAATAAACAAAATTTTAGAAACTAGTTAACACCACTGACCCAAATTTGGTTTTTACTTGTTTGCATATATCTAAGAAATTTTACCATGAGGTACATATTAAAAATTAATAATTATTTCTAACTTATGCACAAGCCAAAATGCTCACTTTTATCATGGAAGCAAAATTTACTTCTGAAAATAGTCTACATAAATAATATATAAACATACAGTTTTGAGACAGACTAACATCCTCTCATGTTCTATGAATCAAAATGCAAAAGTCTCCATACTTACGTAAATGAACACATTTTCATTAATTTGGGACATATTGATATTATATGACTATGTGCATATCTATGTACACTGTAAAACAATTTTTTTTTTTTTTTTTGAGACAGAGTCTCGCTTTGTCGCCCAGGCTGGAGTGCAGTAGCACAATCTCGGCTTACTGCAACCTCCACCTCCCAGATTCAAGCAATTCTCCTGCCTCAGTCTCCCGAGTAGCTGAGACTACAGACTACAGGCATGTGCCACCACATCCAGCTAATTTTTGTATTTTTAGTAGAGATGGGGTTTCGTCCTGTTGGCCAGGCTGGTCTCGAACTCCTGACCTCAGGTGATCCGCCCACCTTGGCTTCCCAAAGGGCTGGGATTACAGGTGTGAGCCACCGTGCCCAGCCTGTAAGATAAATTTTCACCATGTTTCTAGTGACAACATACTTTCTAGCCCCAACTACTGGAAAGAAAATAAAAACCTAATATAAAAACTAATTTTCCTTTTTTTAAACAAGTAAAGTTTTAAGTGGAAAAATAGAGCCAACACTCCTCATTACAACATGGACTCGGCACTAAAAGGTTCAGTGTCAAAAATGTCTTCATTCCCCAATATAATGAAAGATATAAGAGCATTCTCTCTAGTCTGAAAGTCAGATTAGCTTTACTGTTTTGTCTTAAAAATTGCTTTCCAGGGTACAAGATAGCCATGCTGGTTAAATTCCTTCTACTGCCAACTTTATACCTGATGTAACCATATAGGTTGGCATCTTGCAGCACCACACCCATGATAACCAATGCCAATCACTTTACTCCAAAAAAGAAGAGGGCACTAAAGGCAATTACCACCCACAGCACTGAACAGGCAATAAATCCCAACCAAAAGATCCTTAATTCAGCCTCTGAGACAGTTTTGTTATCTTGAGGGGATGCCTTCCTGCACTCCCAGTGGCTCTTCCTGGACACCCAGTGGTTCTTCTCATCTTCATCAGTATGATTCCACCAATGCAGGTCCACCATTAATCTACCTGTGACAGTCTTCACTGCCCCCAAATCACATGGCAACAAGAGAACTGTCACCATCCAGGCAGTATAACTGCTGCTGAGCAATTCACAGAGATGGATTATAACTGCATGGACTCAAAAGAGTAAACAGAAAAATTATGCTATTGGGTATCTAATTTTTTTTTGGTCTATTGTTTTTAATCCCCTATTCTGAGAAGCATTTTTGGTCTATTAAGTTGTCTTCTCTTCTGCATTGAAGGGTAAAACATCTTCAGTGTCATCATTACTGTCCTGCTGCAACATGGCAGCCATGCGCTAGTCCCTTGATCTTCATCTTAAATGAATTCACCTTCAGTGACCTTTTTCCAGTGCCACTTGCCCTTGAGCTTCCTGTATCTTTCTAGTTCCAATTAATAAGCAACATTCTAGCCAGATCTAGGCAGACTAAGATCATGTGCTTGAAGGGACTTTCTGCTGTGAAACCTCGTAACCCAGTCCCCGAGGGCGCTTCTTAGCACGAACTGTGTACACTGTGCACTACTCTTTTGCCTCTGAGCTTTGTGGTCCACTCCAAACCAACTGCTGAACAAGACACAAAAGTTTCCCCAGTCTATAAGTCTTCATGGGTTTGGTTGTTAATCACTAAGAAACAGATAAACATGGAACTGTCAAAAAATCCTTACAATAGTGGCCCCTAGTCTAAGGATCTTAACTGCTTCCCAGAAAGGTAAAACATACTCTGCTTTTATTCAATCATTAATACTACCCCACCACTACCATAATTCCCCACTCTACCTCATACCTTATCATTAGCCAAATCCCTTCCTCCAAGGTGGTCTGCTCTCCCTAAATGAAAATGCAAGTGAAGCAGAACAGTGGGTCTCAGGTGGACAGTTTGCCTTTCCGAGGAGCCCTGGGTAAGAGTCACCATGTAAGCAAGGCATTTTCCACATGTCCAGTCATTCATGAAACATCTACTGTGACTTATCACATCATGACTTACCTTATCAGTGATAATGTAGATCACCCAACAAATTCAGAAAAGTTATGTGAGCAGCTTAGAGAAATAAACCAAGACCAGAAGGCAGAAATCCTTGATTCTATGCTGCTTCCATGAGAAGGGGGGTTCTGAATCCTATCAGAGTACCACCACCTTTTGATAGCAAATGTTTGTAATACACAGAGACAATATGTACACAGAGAAAGAAAAACAACATAAAGTCCAAAATGTAATATAAAAAGAAAATAAAAGAGATTAACTTTTATTGTCTTTCATATGTGTGATTTAGGTACACACAAACACACACACATACACACCAAGATGTAAATACTCAGAGATAACACCACCAAATGGTTTAATGATGTAGTAAGACGCTTGCAACCACTTTTAATGGGTAAATTTGGATTTTAAAAAAGTAAAAAACATTCACCTGAATATTCTCAACAATTTTTATTGGATAATTTAGAATAAGGGCTAAATTTGTATGTACACACACACATATACATAACCATCATATTTCCTACAAACGTGTATTAGTGCAGTTGTATATATAATAATTCAAATACCACAAACATCACTGCTACTACGGATTGGATTTGCCAGAATGGTAGACATTACTTTGTAATGTTGCTATTTAATCAAAGTACAACTTTTGAAGTACTCAGCAGCTGCATTTCTGAAAATTTCAGAATACAGTCACGTGTTGCATAACGACATTTCAGTCAACAAAAACTTCATGTATAATTCTGGTCCCATAAGATTATAGTATCATATTTTAACTATACCTTTCCTATGTTTAGATACACAAGTACTTACCATTGTGTTACAACTACCTACAGTAACATACTATACGGGCAGCCCAGGAACAATAGGCTATACCATATAGCTTAGGTGTGCAATAGGCTATACCATCTAGGTGTGTATAAATATACTCTATGATGTCTGTACAACAAAAAAGCTGCCTCGTGACACATTTCTCAGAATGTGCCCCCATCATTAGTGATGCATGACTGTATGTGTATTAAAACTGGACATACATAAATATAATTGTCTTTAAATGTTAAATGGAGTTGGGTTTTTGTTTTGTTTTTTGTGTTTTTGTGTGTGGTTTTTTGTTTTTTGTTTTTTTTGAGACAGTGTCTCATTCTGTTGCCCAGGCTGGAGTGCAATAGTGCTATCTTGGCCGCTATCTTGGCTCACTGCAACCTCTGCCTCCCAGGCTTAAGTGATTCTTGTGCCTCAGCCTCCCAAGCAGATGTGATTACAGGCGCATGCCACCACGCCTGGCTAATTTTTGTATTTTTAATAGAAATGGGGTTTCGCCATGTTGGCCAGGCTGGTCTCCAACCCTGGCCTCAACTGATCCACCCACCTCGGCCTCCCAAAGTCCTGAGATTACAGGGGTGAGCCACCACACCCAGCCGAGTTAGGTTTTTGGTTTAGGTAATTACAAATACGTTTTTCATCAGTTGAATCTCCAATGGGGACATTCAAAGATTTTGCAAAATGCATCAAATATGCATTCACTTAGTTAGCTGTTCTGTACACTACAGAATGTCTAGCACCCTTTAACCCCTGCCCACCAAACAGTAGCATACTTTATTCTTTGGGACAACCAGTAGTTCCCATCAATTTCCAAAACACTCCATTAGGGGGCAGTACCACTCCTACTGAGACCCACTGAATAAAGCCATCCTAAAAGTATTGACTAGGGACAGACAGACAACAGACCCAGTGCTAGTGAGACACTAGGGACAAAGTGATTAAAAATACAGAGCAAGAGCTTAGAGCACAGTGGGGAAAGTGACATTAAACAACTGTCCAAGTAATTAGGTCAATACAAAATACTATAAATGCCATGAAGGAAAGCTATAAACTGCTAATTTAGATGGTGGGGTGGCATCAGACTTGAGGAGTTTGTGAACTACTAAAATTCTTTTATTAACTTGGAGACATAAGTAGGGTTGGCAGCTGTATAATTTTGCCATGAAAGGTCATTTAAAAATAATAATAACTAGCATTTGTAACCACTGTAGTAGCAAGAGGCAGTAATGAAATCATCTCTGAATTTTAAAAAAATATATAAAACAAAAAAGTACTTTTAGCTTGGTGGAAAACCTCACTACATTTTTTTTAATGTCTTTGCTGCAGGCTGGTATAAGACAGCAGCATTTTACTATCATATACTAGATCTCTATGTGGTCTCTGGACCAGGGGCATCAACATTACCTGAGAGTCTGTGAAAAATGCAAACTTTCATCTCAGACCTACTGCATCAAATCAATCTCTCTCTCTTTCTGTCTCTCTCTCTTCTTAAGGGTCAGGGTCGCACTCTGTCGCCGAAGCTGGAGTGCAGTGGTGGGTGTGTTCATAACTCACTGCAGCCTGCAACATCGGGACTCAAATGATTCTCCCGCTTTGAGTCTCCTGAGTAACTGGGACTACAGGCACGCAACCCCATGCCTGTCTAAGTTGTTTTTTAAATATATATATATTTTTAGAGACAAGGTATCTCACTATGTTGCCTAGGCTGGTCTCAAACTCCCGGCCTCTAATGATCCTCCTACATTAGCCTCCCCAGTCACTGGAATTACAGGCACAAGCCACTATGCCTGGCCTAAATTTCAGCTTAACAAGATCCCCAGATGATTCACATCCACATTAAAGTTTGAGAAGGACTGTGGCAGAACAGATCATATGGACCCTCAATGGCTGAAATTCAGCCATAGTCATTTACATTTAAGAATCAGTAATGGCCTTTAACACTTGAAAGTGATTGAGGAGTCCTGGAAAAATCAGGGTGAAAAATGAAACAGAAAGCAGACAAGCTGCTGTAACAAAAGTATCTTGGGGTGGGAAGGAAAGCAAACAAGCTAGAATCCTAAAAAATCATCTTTCTGGCCAGGCACGGTGGCTCACACCTGTAATCCCAACACTTTGGGAGGCTAAGGCAGGTAGATCACTTGAGTCCAGGAGTTCAAGACCAACCTGGGCAACACAGCAGAACCCCGTCTCTACAAAAATAAGAATAAAAATTGCCATGCTGGGAGGCCGAGGGAGGCAGATCACGAGGTCAGGAGATCGAGACCACAGTGAAACCCCGTCTCTACTAAAAATACAAAAAATTAGCCGGGCGTGGTGGCGGGCGCCTGTAGTCCCAGCTACTCGGAGACGCTGAGGCAGGAGAATGGCGTGAACCTGGGAGGCGGAGCTCGCAGTGAGCAGAGATTGCGCCACTGCACTCCAGCCTGGGTGACAGAGCGAGACTCCGTCTCAAAAAAAAAAAAAAAAAAAAAAAAAAAATGCCATGCATAGTGGCACACACCTGTGGTCCCAGTTACTTGGGAGGCCGAAGTGGGATGATCACTTGACCCTGGGAGGTCAAGGCTGTAGTGAGCCATGATTGCACCACTGTACTCTGGACTAGTAAAGCAAGACCCTGTCTCAAAAAAATAATAATAATTGAGAAGAAAAAAAAATGAAGTGCTAATCACAAACAAAAAGCATTCACAGCTTTGCAGTAGATTTTAGGAGCATAAAACTGAGTCGCACGACTCCTATGTGGGAGCCTCCAGGGATTTCGCTAAAAGCTGAGTCTTGTCCTGACTGCTACTCCTGCCATAAGACAAAGCAATTTTTATCACTATTGGTCAAGAATTCAGCCTGCTGTTTAGGTGACTTCAGTAGCACCTGTTTAGGTGCTACAGTTGAATTCACGTTCTGAGATCATTAATCCCACAATTAGTTTTTCTAACAAAGGAAATCTCTCTAGAAATGTGTTAATTATGAGCAAAGACATGAGGCCAGATTCATGTCTCTTTTCTAGGCCACTTTGATGGGAAAATAATTGCCAGTACAACGCAATGCCTTTTATAGTAAGAAGAAAAGTTACAGTAAAGATCTGTGCTAGCCGGCCACAATGGCTCATGCCTGTAATCCCAGCAGTTTGGGAGGCCAAAACACAAGGATTGCTTGAGCCCAGGAGTTTGAGTCCAGCCTGGACAACACAGTGAGACCTCTGTCTCTACAAAAAATTTTTAAAACTTAGCCAGGTGTGCTGGCATGCACCTGTAATCACAGCTACTTGGAAGGCTGAGGGGGGGAAATCACTTGAGCTTGGGAGGATGACGCTACAGTGAGCCATGATTGCACCACTGCACCCCAACCTGGGCAAAAAAGGAGACCCTGTCAAAAAAAAAATCTGTGCTGACCAATAAGGTAGCCACTAGCCACATGTGGCTAATGAGCACCTGAAATGTGGCTAGTCTAAATTGAGATGTATAATAAAGTACACAAGCAGATTTTTAAAGCAACACAAAAAAAGAGTAAAATGTCTCAATAATAACTTTAATGTCCAAATTATATTTTTACATATGGGGTTTTTCAAGTATAACAAAAGTAAAGTCATCTGTTTCTTTTACTTTTCTGTTTTTTGTTTTGTTTTTTGTTGTTTTGTTTTGTTTTTTGAGACAGGGTCTCATTCTATCACCGAGACTGGAGTGCGATGGTGCAATCAGAGCTCACTGCAGCCTCAAACTCTGGGCTCAAGTGATGGTCCCACCTCAACCTGTGGAGTAGCTAGGACTACATGACAGACACACATCACACCTGGCTAATTTTATTTTTTTGTAGAGACGAGGTTTCACTATATTGCCCAGGCTGGTCTCCAACTCCTGGCCTCAAGCCATCCTCCCACCTTAGCCTCTGAAAGACCTAGGATTACAGGCCTGAGCCACAACACCTGGCTTCTTTTACTTTTTTAATGTAACTACAAGAAAAATTTTAATGACATGAAGTTTGCATTACGTATCTATTGAACAGTGCTGGTCGAGAAGCTCATTAGAATTATACATGCATCAATCTTCAATTTAGATTATAATCTATAGCTAAATTACATAAATTACAGATAATCCTAGAGAATAACTGCAGAAAACATGAATTTTGGAGGTAGCCAAACAAAAAGAGGTGCTTGGCAGTATTGATCTTTTCATTTTAACAACAGCTGAGCAAGAGAGCCCTTTCAGAAATGTCTGCCTGAGGGTCTCTAAATTTATACCCAAAGAAGAGAGAAACATCAAGTATTTAATAAAAATAGCACCGGGGGAGGAACTGATAAAAACCGAAGTGCAATCACAGTGATGACCAGTTCTCTCACAGCCTAGGAATGTAGGGGTGGAAAAGATAAACAAATTCCACTGACAATAGCCAATAATTTCCTGGTCTAAGGCATTCAAATAACTAAACCTTCCCGCCTCTAAGTAAATGGGAAAGTAAAACCACAATCCCAATACTTGCCTCAGATCAAGAATGGTGCTACCAGTGGAAGTCATAGAAAGATTGTATTGATTTGCAGAGGTATAACTATAAATTAAAATTAACTCATAGTTCTTCTTTCATAGTACAAAGAAAAACAGAAAAGCTCCCATGGAATTAAAAAGTAGATTCAGAAATCATTGTTTAAATAGCAAGACCTCCACACACAATGTTAAAACATCTCCAATAATGGAAAATGGTACTGGGTCAGATTCAGTTTGGGAATAAGACTACGAGTACGAAGCAAAGCAAAGTAGCTAAAGCCATCTCCAATCTAGGCAGATTCCTCTCATTCCTGGCCCCGGGAACAATCCCATCACTTAGGAAATCTGGACCTCTGCCAGCCTGCTGCTTCTGTAGCATGCTGGGGGATGGGTGAGGAGGGTTTGGAAATGTCTGGGCAGCTGGCTTTTATCACAAAGCCTTCTCTCTTAGAAAGGCCTATAATGAATTTCCTAGACATGATATAATACAATATTTTAAGTGATTAATAGTGCAAAAATATTACATTTAAATACTACATTTAAAAAATGAATGTCCAAGGCATAAGAGATCAATAATTACACGAATTAAATGTGATGAAAATATTAAAATAATTGTATTTTAGTGGTTTTTGAATTGCTTTCATTAGGCTTAACCTCAAAACATCTAAATAGAAAAGGAAGAAACTAATCAATTGAAAGCTTAATGTACGTGGCAGGTACTACCGCAACTTATTCCACTTAAAAATAACTTTTTTTAAAGACAGAGTCTCGCAATGTTGCCCAGGCTGGAGGGCAGTGAAGCCATTGCAGCTCACTTCAGACTTGCATTCCTGGACTCAAGCCATCCTCCTGCCTCAGCCTTCTGAGTAGCTAGGACAACGGGCCTGTGTCACCACACCTGGCCAGGTTTTTTTTATTTTTTAGAACTGGGGTCTTGTTATATTGCCCAGGCTTGTCTCGAGCAGTCCTCCTTCCTTGATCTCCCAAAGCACTGAGATTATGAGCCACTGTGCCCAGACACAATTAACTTTTAGTAGAGAATTTACTATGAGCCATTCACTGTTTTAAGTGTTTTACATGTTTTGAAACTGTTGTGATCCTATCAACCCTATGAGCTAAGTATTATTAGCATCCTCCTGTTCGAGATGAGGAAGCTGAGGCATCGAGATGTTAAGTATCACATAGCCAAGGAGTGTTGGAGCCTGGATATGACTGACTACAGGTTTATGACACCGGGCAGCTGGCTCCAGCATCCTGACTTATCGCCCTATAATATATGAGACTGCCTCACAGCCTTCACTCGCAGATGAGGACGCTGAAGCTCAGGGAGATTAAGCAACTGTCTGTTCATGGTAACAAAGCTACTAAGTGGTGGAGCAGAGTTTCAAATCCATATCTAATGCTAAATCCTTCTCATAAGCAGCTTCCTGTTATCACTAAACCTCTGCTCCAGTTTGTAATGCTGTCAGAAATATCTCATTTTCTCCTATTCTCAGGGGATGGTTGCTAGCCACTTCTCTCTTTCCTCTTAGCCAAACTGCCAATACTGCCTCCAGAGTTTGAGCTGTTGGCTCTTGAGGCACCTAAAGAATACAAAATAGGATTTATGTTTCTCACTGCTATGTAAAATTAAGCATTCAGGTCCACAAATCTAGAACACAGAAACACAGAACATAGAGTCTGAATAGACAAATTAGAAAGTGACTCATTACTTGTCATTAATGTTATGAAATAGAAGAAATAACTACCTTTTTGAAATCCACATTGCTAGGGTTTCTAGGTCACATACCTCCCCTAATCTGATGCTGAATGCAATGTCTTTAAATCCTGACCTTTTCAGAAGCAGAATAAGGGGGTGAGGGTGAGAGGGCAGGAAACCTGGGTCCCAGACAAAGCTCCACTGTGAGAACAGAAGACTGTGGCCTGTGGAACAGCACTTACCTTCCCTGAGTACAATTTCCATCTCTACAAAACAGAGATGAAACTATATGTCCACTCCTTCACAGGGCTATTTTGTTGCAAAAATTCACTGAAATACCATATGAAATTGCTTTGTAAACTATGAAGCCCTATAAAAGATGTATTATAAATATGCAGTGACACTCCTGCCTAATCTTAGCAAGCATGAGAAGGGGTTTCAGGGCTTCTGATGATGACAAAGAGGAAGACAGCAGTCTGCGCCTCTAATCCTACACACCCAGTAACCCAATCTTCCAGATGAAATCTTCACTGGACTTTCAGGTTCAGGAGCTGTGTTTTAAAACAACCGTAAGAGATAATAAGCACTGATTTAAATAAAAGGCTTGAAAACTCCAGGAAGGCATTATCACCACTGTAACTGCCATCCTAACAAATCTCTGAGGCATGGCTCAGGATGCTCAAGGGGAAAGTTAATTGCTAGACTTTCTGATCAAGTGTGAGACGGTGAAAATTTTACCTTAAAATCACTGAAAAAAACCCTGATATTCGCAATACTTACATATTCTACTTTTTAATTAATTGAAAAAGAAAACTTAAAAAAAACCTAATACTTTAAAATCTAATATTCAGAACACTTCAGGTTTTCTTTTTCAGTTGTGCTTTTTTTCCTTCCTTCTTTCCCACTATTGCCATGCCAGTATCCCGGTCTGCCATCAACCCTGCCAAAGAGATGCATATATACAGAGAAAAGCCCTTTAAAGAGAGCAAAATAACTGAAGATCTCAAAATTCAACTAAAGAAACAGCTGCCCATTTCTTAAAATAAAAGATGTCAAATTATTGGTATTCATGTGGTCAGTCTACACCCTCAGAAGGGCACAGATCCACTCTTTCAGTCACAGCAGAAATCCTTTTAAGCCATTTGACATCCTGCACTGTGCAGTTTTAGACCTACGTATATGTCTGGGTTACAGGAAAAACACATGATCACAAACTCTATAAAGAAAAAAGATTATGGAAGACAAAGACAACAAAAATTTTAAAATAAATAAAAAGAATTTTTAAAAATATATATATAATACAAGAAAGCCAGTGAGCTGACAAATGGCATGCTATTACATTAATAATGGAAACTATGAATATTCATTACACAATTGTCATAAATAGAAGGAAGGAAAACCGGAGAGTGCAGATGGAGCAAAAACTCAGAGTGCTAAAAAAAAAAGGAAAGAAAACACATGCAGTCTCAGACAATATTTTTTAAGTAGGATCCCTGGGTAGAAACTTTGATCTAAGATAAGATGGGACAGTAAAGAAAGAACTTCCTTATACAAGGTAAATAAACAGTATAAACTACCCAGAATGACAGGAAGAGCTTTCAGTAAAAACACAGTCAGGGTAGTCTTCGCTTAGGATGTTTTGGAAAACGGATAATCTAGCTCCAAAATCACAAATAAGGTTAGTAGATATTGCTTCACCCTTCCACACTCCCACTACTCACTTAGAGAAGGGACCACTCCAGATAAAAATCCAATGCACTAATGTGCAATCTCAAATGCTTTTAATTTTTATATATCTTGGGAATGAAGAAGAAAACCAAAAATATGAATAGGATTCACCCCAAAACATGTGCTCAGGGATCACAACTTTTATGCCCAATTGCATGCTGAGGACTTCAGGGAAAGATCACCGCACTAGATTGACAGTTTTTCTATTAATAAAAGTTTCAAGAAAAGTACAGAAAACTTATAAGCTCAAGATGATAATGCATACATTTACTAAGCAAAAACATTACCACACAGACAGTCATTTATTTTTTAAAATGTGCACAGAATATTCTAAATTGTAGTTTCCAAACAAACAACAGGGATAAAAAGATGCAGGCACTAAATTATTAACAACACTCAACATCTGACCTGTACTTTTTAATTAGATAGGAAAGACTCCAACTCCTTAAGGCAAATGCCGCAGGATTAATAGTAAATACCTACTCTAAGCAGGAAAACCCATTTGTTTGCAGCACTTCCATTGTACTTCGTTTCTCAATTAGTCTCACAGCCTAGGGCTACCCTAATACACTTTTAGCATTAATTTGCAACTTAAAAGTTACACAATTCAAGTAAATGTAACCCAGTCATCATCAAATGCAAGGAACTTTCAATGTTCCCTTTCAAAGGCCAACAATCTAGCAGGTCTCTCCAGCTGCTACTTCAGCTGGTGTGAGGACCCTGTCTGGGTCACCACCACTTCTGGAGCTTCACTAGCCCTGTGACCCTGTGCTAGTTGCTTAACTTCTCTAAACTTCCGTTTCCCCATCTGTAAAAATAGAAATAATAGTGCCAACATTACTGGGAAAATTAAATAAGGTCCATACAGAAAAAACATTTAAGATAAATTCCATCCCCATGAATAAACAGTTGGTGAATTCCTGTGGCGAAGGAAGGAAGGAAGGAAGGAAGGAAGGAAGGAAGGAAAGAAGGAAGGAAAAAAGTCTGAATTATGGGAACAAATTCACCTAAAAGACTCCAAAAGTATTATCTGTTTATTCTCTCAAGCAACTTTTATTCAGCACCTACTAGGTGCAAAGGACTGTTCTGAATGAATGAGATTTAGAGAGAGGTAGAAATGCTGTCTCTGCCCTCAGGAACCTTACACAGTCTTGTAGGGGGAATAGAGTATTTTAAGGATGTGAACATCTGCTCAAACAACAGGTTCCAAGACTGTGATTAAGTGTCTACGATGGAGAAAATGCCCCAGTTACTCAACACATGAACACAAGACACATGGAGTAGAGACAAAGGGGCTTCCCCTGCCAGACAATAAACATGTGCCAGTACAAATGCAGGCAAACAAGAAAGGGAACCAAGAAGAATCAGGAGAACCGCTGGGGAGGCACCAACCCAAAAACGAGGAGGTCCAGGAAGATTCTCCCTCCCTCTATATCTGGGGTAATCATCCTCTGGAAATCCTGTGACCAGATGCACACTGTAGATGTGACATATGTGAACGCTGTTTCCTTCTAAAACATGAGTTAGTAGTGCTCACATACGCAGAGCTCCTGACTGTCTTGTGGGATTCAAAATCCCATCCACCAAAAACTACCTGGCATACAAACCCCACCAGTGGACATTCCTTTCTGCCAGATCCAGTAACACGTGGTCACAGCAAGGCCACTGTGATGGGCAGAAGTGGGGCAACAAAAGGAGGAAGCCTAAATTTGGACTTTACAGACTCAGTTTCCCCCTCTTTAAAATGTGGAGGTTCCTAAAATTAGATTGCTGGTGTTCCCATCATAAAGCCAGGAGTCTCCATGTGCCCCTCAGCTTGTGCCCACAGATGTGAGGACTCGTGTGGAGGATGGCCCAAATGTCACGTGCAGCACCACGCTGCATGTGCCAATGCTTTGAGGGGCACAGCCCAGCTCTATGAAACAGTGGTGCCTGCTCTGTGCCAAGACCCTTTTCAGGAATTACAAGCATTATTTCATTAATTTTTACAACTTTGCCAGGTGGAGATGGTTAACTCTGTTGTACAGATAAGGAAAAGGAGACTACTAGGCAGCCTCACACAGATTACAAATAGGGATACGGGGACAAGCTGGAAGATGGGTAGAGGAGATTCCAGCGCTCTTGCACTTTCCACTCACACCCAGATTCTGAGGTTGTTCAGGTGGAGAAGCGTCACTCACTGCCGTCTGGAGAGCACAGAGTTTCTGCTACAAACAGCACTGTCACTGCCCCTGACATGCCAGTGCCAATCAATCGATCCACCAAAAATAAAAGAAATCTCAAAGAAAAATATCCAGCCCAGTCAACTGAGTTAATAATTAGATAATTAATTTGATCAGCTAATAATTTGTTGAGTTAATAATTCCTGTAGCTTGTCTGTGCCTTGCTGATCCTTGAAGTGGTAGATGTCCCACTCAAAGCTCATAAATATTTCTCAGGTTGCCAACTAGACAAAAATACTATACATTGATACATCATCTTGTAGGTCATGTATTACAGAAACATTTAATATACATACTTGTAACAGCAAGGGGATGTCAACTAGATCATGAATAAAGAGTCATATCTCTCTGTATTTGTTTTTGTTGTTGTTATTTCAAGAGTCTTGCTCCGTCACCCAGGCTGGAGTACAGTGTCACAATCTCGGCTCACTGCAACCTCTGCTTCCTGGGTTCAAGCGATTCTCCTGCCTCAGCCTCCCAAGTAGCTGGGACTACAGGCTTGGGCCACCACACCAGCTAATTTTTGTATTTTTTAGTACAGACAGGGTTTTGCCATGTTGGCCAGGCTGATTTCAAACTTCTGGCCTCAAGCAATGCACCCATCTCGTCCTCCCAAAATGCGGGGATTACAGGTGTGAGCCACCGCACCCAGTTCTTTTTTTCCTTCAGTATCAATTTTTACATTCCCCAAAACAGCCTTCAAATAATTAAACATAACGGTCAGTTTTCTCACACAGCAAGCTTTAAAAAACCAACAAAAATTACTATACAATGTACCTGAAGACCTTGGTTATTAAATACTTATAGAAGTTAAAATAATCAGTATTTTATGTTCATTAAAATTTTTAATAGTGAAAAAATACTCATCTGAGGCCTAAAGAAAAATAACAGCTTTCATCTAGAAAGTTGCAGGTATCGAGAGACAAAAAAACTGTAAATATCATTGTATGGAATACTGGAAAGAGATTTTCAAATGTGATCTTTGAGTTTCCAGGTTGTATCTTTTATTTAAATGTTCAGTTTCCTTAAACCCCTGCATAGGTGTCAATTGTGTTATTTGAAATGGGTTTAAAAGCACTAGAGATGTTAAATATCATTCAATCAATATTGTGCAGTAGACACAGAAAAAAAAAAGGAAAAATTGCCTTAGCTTCATTTCTTTCCCTTCCTTTACCCTCAAGATAAATGTAATATTGAAGTGACAGAAACAGATGTTACAACTGAGATCCACACATCACACTCACCACCACCAGTCTGAGAGGTGAAATACCCAACGGAGGTGGAAACTAGTTAGAGGGTCTCAAATGTATGTTAAACGCTTCCCAAACAAACAGTGGGAAGGGCTGGCAAATACATTCATTTTAAAAGTAAATATTAACTTAATGAGCTTGGTGACCGGAAAACTGATTCTGCTCTCTTGAGATTTTTACTTCCCTGCTCCTTCTCATCAAAAAGCAAAAGAAAAAGACACAATAAGGCACAAATTCTCCTACTTCTGAGTCCAAATGGTATCAGAAAAGAATCTAAAATCACTCTTTCTGTATGTGTCCTCAAATCTTTCCAACTCAACTGATGGTAAAAAGGAAAGATAAAGTACATCAAACAATGTAAATACTTGCAGAACTAGTCCATTAAATGCAGTGGGGAGCATCAGAAAAGCCAAGTCTTTCTTTAGGAGCCATAATTCTGTGCTCTAATAGCAGAAGAGGGCCAATCATTATAAAACATCTCTAACTCCTGCCTGAGACTTCCCCCTTCTTCCCTTGCCTGCACCAGTCGCGCATCAGAAAAGTATTATGTCTGGTATAAAGATGGCAAAAGCAACCAAAAGGTCATTCACTGGACCTAGCACCTGGGTCATGAAAGGGTTCAGGGCAAGGTGGAGCCCAGTGGCTGGCAACTAAACCACTAAAAGCAAGGTGTTTTCAGAAAGAACAAAGAAAAAGGAAAGAAGAAAATGCAATGATATCGGAGGCATAGAAGAAAATCCAGTGAATTGGAAGCATTTTATGTTTACGTAAAGGAAAAGGAGAGAAAGAAAGAAAAAAATTAGTCTATCCCTTTTCTTAGCACTCACTCTACCAATAAAAAAGAATCCAAAGTATTGAATGTTTCTCCCTATACCCACCTAAAGTCTTCATCTTTCTAAGATGTAAATACTAAAAACCTGTCTGTTTCCTCTATATTTTTAATCTTCACAAAGATTTGAGCTGTTGTAATATGAAATAAAAATGAAGCCAGAGTGGCTTCACATGCACAAGCTAATAACCCAACTGTATATATTCAGGATTCAAAGAAAATGAATGAATTTATTATCTGACATTTTCTGTTCAATATTAACCATTTGCCTTGTTCAATGAAGGTAATTTACACCCGTTGAAAGATGTTCTGACACTTTTTTCGGAACATGCTAGTTAAAACACAGCAGTTTTCTCATCATGCCTTCCAGCTCAAAGCAGCCTGTATATATCACAAGGTGGTCCATGGTACCTCAACCAATAGTTAACCTTCCATAATCTTCATCGACTACAGAGCCCTCATGTCTAGCAGGAAATTTTTACTAAACAAATTACTACCGGAAGGATCAAGTTTACATCTCACCAAACAATCCACCCACTCCCCACCTAAATCCAGATAAAAATGGCAATACAAGCTTAGTTTTAATGTAACCTTGAAACTGAAATCTAAAACATAAAGAGTAATTCAGCAAAGAAACCCCCTTGATTTCACAACGACTAATCAACCATGTTCTCTTCCGCAACATTATTTACTAACGTAATGATTTAATCTCCCTGGGTCTCAGTTTCCTCTCTGTAAAATGCGTGTAACTCAGTTCAAAAATGACATAGATCTATGGCAGGAATCTTTAAGGTTCACTTTTAGGCCTTTTTTTGGAAAAACCACTCATCTGCTAGAATTACTACCAAAATTACTACCAAAATCAAAGTTCTTACAAAATTCTTTGTAAGAACTTTGTTTTCCCAACTATATGCTGCACCTGTAGTAGTAATACCTAGATGTTATTTCTCTCTTTCTCCCTTCTCCTGGGAGGCAGCCTAGTTACGCACATACACTTTGGATGCAGAGAGACTAGGTTAGAATACTAGATTAAACCACTTTCTAGCTGAGGGACTCTGAGCAAGTCACAATTTCAATAAACCCCAATTTCCCCATTATCCATTTGTTGTATTTCCTTTTTTTCAGATGTTTTCCCCCATGGAGAGGACACTTACAATCTTACAAAACTGAGATCATACTCTACATACAATGGCTGTTTCACTGTAAAATAGTAATTTTTATTTTATACATGTTCTGCCATGAACATAATTACTTTTCTTAATAGCAAATATTAAAATTATTCAATGAAACACATGTAATTGTGATAAGAGGTAAGGTTTTGAAACTGAAAAAAAGTCCACCATTGAGTTTAATATGCCTATTTTGCCTGAAAAAAAAAAATCAAAATGGAGGAAAATATGTGTATATATACACAGGCACACATATATATATGATGATGATGATATAATAAGGTAACTAAAGGGAATGCTGAAGATCATCAAAGTGTGTCATCCAAAACTGTGGTCATCCAATTAATGTCACTTTTATGGGTTTTAATCTTTTTTATCTTCTAATAACTATATAGAAATTAGTGCAATGTACACTGTACAATTTGCATTGTATCTTCCAAGTACACATTTATTTTTTTTCCTTTCATGACTAAAACATCTTTTTTGTTGCACATGTAACACATCATTTAGATAAAGTAATGCAAACCTCTTGGGGAAAGTTTTGAACTCAATTAGGGCATCTGGGGACAAGCCATATGTTACCAAGCCTTTTGCACACCTGAACCCCAATATGTAATGACCCAAGGATGCTCATTTGTAAGATTAAATAGTCTGCCTTTTAAGAGAAGAGAATCAAGCACTGCAGGACATTCTCCATCATATTCACTTGAAGACAATACAAAGAGAGCTATATAGCTGAAGATTTAAAATAAACGAGCACCTATAACACAAAAGAATTTGTAATTCATGCCCTGAATAACTGTAACTAACATATCTCTTCTTTACCTATATTTTTTAATAAAAAATGTTTTCATTAAAATCAAAAGTAACCATAAGTTATTCTCACTCATTTTTCTCTGTTGTAGAACAATGCTTACTTATCCATTTCTTTGTTAGAAATTTCTGTATCACTGTTTTAGTTTTTCTTCTGGCTAAAAGTTCTGGATTATGAATTTGATATTAATAAATACACAATTTTAGGACTAAGACTATATTTTCTGAATCAAAAATCAGAAAGCATTATCTAAAACCAAGAGCCGTTCCAAAAAAAAATTAAGGTTGCATATGATTGTACGAATCATATGCTTCAACTCCTATAATTCAGCAACAGATATTTTAAAAGAAAGGCTCTCAAACTCTGAACTCACTTGAGGGATATGACACACCCCCAAGAACAACCCTTCCTAACTACAGCAGCAAAATTTTCAAGGTGTGTGAATATTTTGATAGGGGAAGTGAAGAGGCCTGCACCAAAATCTTTAGGGAGCACTTTGAAAACTCTCACCCTCCAGCTCTACCACAGCCCATCACTGCTTTACAGAACTGGTGCAATCTCCTTTTTTGAAAATCCGTTAAAATAGAAAAACTAGTACTCCAAGACAACTAAGTTATCCAAGAGATATGTCATAGGTTATAATTTCATATTTGGCACAATTCCCATGGGCAAATCTGAAATAAGCCAAATTTCTGGTACTCTAACTGCAACTCAGTCCCCTTCTTTCCCACTCAGAATCAAAACATAATTGAAAGACTGACTTCAATATACTCATTTTTTAAAGAAAAGTATTCACACACTTCAATATTTCGGCTGATCAGAACACAGATTATAACATGTTCGAAATCCGCTAGACTAGAATAGTTCCCAAACTCTGAAAAACATCATAGTTTTATTCTAAATACCACACTTTATAGACATCTTACATGAGGGTAGTCAGAGACTGAGAAAACACAAAAGAGCATACAGAATTGTAGAATCCAGGACTCCCTGGGTTCTCTAAGCAATTCCAAATGTCTTTTAAAGTGTAACTTGCAAGATTGGAGAAAGATATTTTTAATCAGTGAAAGGTCGAATAAGTACTTGCCTGATGCATTTTCATCTAGGTATAAAAGTGCATATTGAAAACATTTTTTCTATTGTATTATAACTACATGGGTCATAAAAACCTTAAAATTTTTTTCAACACATTCCTTACTCATATACGTAAGATTCATCATTATCATAGAATTTAAGGTAGCTACTGAAAAACAGGAAAACTATTAATTTCATTATTAAAAAATTAATGAAATAATGTTGCACTATAAGACATGCCATACTTGCAGATGATTTCAGAATCTCATAATTTTTTGCTAATACCTGGCTTTTTCCTAAAACCACTGTAAAATAATTTTCCATATCCCCAGCCTAAGTTTAGGATGCTCATGGAACACCCAGGTCACAATAAACTTACCAAGGCAAAATAAATTAATTAATTTATTTATTTTAAGAAAATTCCCAGGCTCATATGCCTCAAACAAAGAACAGTCCATTTCAAAAGAGTTAATAAAATAAAACTAAAAGACAGCCAGGTACGGTAGCTCATGTCTGTAATTCTAGCATTTTGAGAAGCTGAAACTGGTGGACTGCTTGAGCCCAGGAGTTCAAGACCAGCCTGGGCAATACAATGAGATGTCAACTTCTTTATTATTTTTTAAAAAATTAATTTTAAAAAGAAATTTAAGAAAACTAAAAGTTATTAAGAAAGAAGGAAAACTTAAAAAATAAATAGTAAGTTTGAAAAATTACCAGAACTTTACACATTGAAAATAAAATAGATTCAGAAGGGAAAGTGAATATTACTTCAATTATTCCCTTAAAATGATGAAAGAGCTCCTTTAAGACGCTGATGAGTCCTAAAGAAATTAAGCTTGCAAAATTGAAAGCAAACTGCTGGTTCCAATATCTTGTAATTATGCCTTTTAGAAGTTTTATGACAGCAAGAATAATAAGAGCGTTTGGAACTAGGCCGGGGACGGTGGCTTATGCCTGTAATCCCAGCATTTTGGGAGGCCAAGGCGGGTGGATCACTTGAGGTCAGGAGTTTCGAGACCACCCTGACCAACACTGTGAAACCCTGTCTCTACTAAAAATACAAAATTAGCCAGGCGGGTGGCACATGCCTGTAATCCCACCTACTCGGGAGGCTGAGGCAGGAGAATCACTTGAACCCAGGAAGCAGAGGTTGCAGTGACCCAAGATCGCACCACTGCACTCCAGCCTGGGCAACAAGAGCGAAACTCCACCTCAAAAAAAAAAAAAAAAAAAAAAAAAAAAGAGTGTTTGCGACTATAAAAAATAGTCTCAAACACTCAGGACTGGAATTTATGGTCTAGTCCTGAGAAAACTCTGACCCACCTTGGCTTCACTGATTTCAATGATTGCTATGGTTCCTAATAGGAGAAGCCATCTCAATCACAACCCAGCAATATAAAGATTTCTAAATCAATGGCTCAAATTCCAGTCAGAAGGAAAATAGGCATAGTGTACTGCAGCTGAGCCCATTCTGCACTTGTTGAAGAAAATAGAGTATTTAGGCTGTACAGAAAGACTTCCTACGTCAAAGGTCAGCATCTTTTTTTTTTTTTTTTTGAGACAGAGTCTCGCTCTGCCACCCAGGCTGTCACCCAGGCTCTGTCATCCAGGCTGGTGTGCAGTGGCGCGATCTCAGCTCACTGCAACCTCTGCCTCCCAGGTTCAGGCAATTCTCTTGCCTCAGCCTCCCAAGTAGCTGGGATTACAGGCACCTGCCACCACACCTGGCTAATTTTTGTATTTTTAGTAGACACAGGGTTTCACTATGTTGGCCAGGCTGGTCTCAAACTCCTGACCTCAAGTGATCCCTCCCAAGGTGCTGGGATTGCCACCAGGCCTGGCCCAAACGCCAGCTTTCAACAAATGAATTCAAACATGCAAATCAGAGCACTGCCCAGGAGGGAACACAAACCACCCTTACAGCAGAGACTTCCTACAGGCTATACAGCCTGCCACCAGGATGCAGGGTGCTCACAACAGAAAGAGGACACTACTCATGTTTTCCATTTCTGTAATATTCTGCCTTTTGAGAATTACAAATTGAAAGTGACTAATTCTTCCAAATGTCATACATCTTGCACTTTGTGACATGTACTTCCTCTCTGAATCTTTACAGCACTACCCAAGACATTTGAGCCACTGTCTGGGACTAGATCTAATTACGATAATTATGTCTACCATAATTAGGGAGATGGTAAATATGATCAAACATTTATAAAAAGGAAAAACTGAAGCACAGAAAGTTTTAAGCATCAGAAAATTAAAACTAAATTTCCAATGAGAGAATTAAGGAGGTAGTGACGTTCTTTTTCAGCTATCTAAAATGTTGAATTTGAAATATAATGACTTCCTGGATTACTGGCATAATTAAAGAACAGTCTAACTTTTAGACCTCTTGCATGGAATAGGTTCATAGCATCTAGGACTGGCAGACATGACCATAGTGAAAATAAAACAGGACAGAAAGTAATATAATTTTTTTTTTTTTTTTGGAACAGAGTCTCACTCTGTCACCTGGGCTGGAGTGAAGTGGCACAATCTCGGTTCACTGCAACCTCTGCCTCCCAAGTTCAGGCAATTCTCCTGCCTCAGCCTCATGAGTAGCTGGGATTACAGGTACCCACCACCACACCCGGCTAATTTTTATATTTTTGGTAGAGACAGGGTTTCACCATGTTGGCCAGGCTGGTCTCAAACTCTTGACCTCAAGTGATCCACCTGCCTCGGCCTCCCATAGTGCTGGGATTACAGGCATAAGCCACCACACCTGGCCTATAAAATCTTACTATAAGAGAGAGTGAGACAGAATCTCCACCCAGGCCCAGCCCTGTAAGATGCTGAGAGATGGTCAAACCATAAATGCCTGTGAGGCTGAACTAGATCAAGAGTCAGGCTGAGACCATATCCAGCCTGACATAAAACAAACATCATTTGATGCATGAATCTTTGAACATGAAAGATGTTTTGGGAAGGCTGAGTGGAGGAATAAGATGGAGCAGTGATACCAATGAAGAATTTATTGAACTAAAATAGATAAAAGTGAAAAGGTTCTGAACTGAGATGGCAGCAGCTGCAATGATAATGAAGTCACAAAAATAAAAGATAACTGTTTGAAGACAGGTGTGCTGGCTCACGCCTGTAATCCCAGCACTTTGGGAGGCCGAAACGGGTGGATCACCTGAGGTCTGGAGTTCGAGACCAACCTAGCCAACCTGGTGAAACCCCGTCTCTACTAAAAATACAAAAATTAGCTGGGTGTGGTGGCGAGTGTCTGTAATCCCAGCTACCTGGGAGGCTGAGGCAGGAGAATCACTTGAACCCTGGAGGTGGAGGTTGCAGTGAGCCGAGATGGCGCCATTGCACTCCAGCCTGGGTGACAGAGTGAGACTCCATCTCAAAAAAAAAAAAAAAAAAAAAAAAAAGAAAGATAACTGTTTGATAACAGTCAAAAGGTACGAAAGAGATAGATCGTGAAAGGCCTTGACAGATAAGTTAGGAGTCTGGAGTTAAACCTGCACCTTTTAAAGCAGTAAGCAGGGGATCGGCAAATTTGTATTTCAGACCCATCATTCTGTTGGAGCAGGAGGCAAGTCATAGGCAGGGAAGTCAGTTATACAACTACTCCAAGTCCAGGAAGAGATTACGAGGCTGAGTGTGCACATCAACTGTGAGAATGGATATGACAGCAAGGAACAAAAACCAAGCCAACACCCGGATGTGGGGTTGGAGAAAAGGTTAGGATAGCATCAGGTTTTTAGCTTGGAAAATCATGTGGCTGGTACAGCCAATAGCAGAGAGAGGAACAAGAGAAGGTGCATGCTTGGGGAAATACAAGAATTAATGATATGTGCTGAGATCGAGGTGACTGTGAGATACAGCGGCAGAAACTTCTAGTGGGCATCTGGATGTGGCGGTTAGAATAGAAAGCTGAGTCAGCCACACTGACGTCAAGTGTACACCAACCACTCAACCAGAGCATGAAAACTGATCATAGAGACAGAAGGCTGAAGTTATGCACAAGATGGGGAAGACTTAATTATGTTCAGAGCCTATGGTGAAAGTATCTATAAAAAGGAGAGGGCAGAAAACATAGAAAAGAAAGGAAAGAATCAATTATGTAAGCTTCTGGAGTAGAAAAGAGGGAAAGGAATTGAGAAGACAGGAGGAGGAACTGGCCTGGAACAAAACAAAGGACAAAACCCCCTCTGAGATCGATGGGAAAAAAGGAGGTAAAGACTGGAGCAAATGGGGGTACATGAATGGGTAGGATGTTGAAAGGGAGTGGACACCTAATGGTATTAAGGGCTCTAAGAAGTTGGAGGGTATGACAGGTTGAATTGTGTCCACCGAAAATTCATATATCGAAGTCTGAGTCCCCAGTACCTCCAAAAGTGATCTTATTTTGAAAAGAGGGTAGTACAGATGTAATTAAATTAAGAGGAGGTCATACTGAAGTAGGGTGAGCCCCTAATCTGACTTGTATCCTTGTAAAAAGGGGAAATTTAGATAGACAGCCATGCATCAAGGGAAAGCAATGTAAAAAGACACAGGAAGAAGGTGGTCATCTAGAGCTAAGGGGCGAGGCCTGGAATGGAGCCTTCTCTAACAGTCCTCTGAAAGAACCAACTCTGCTACTGTTTGTCAGACTTCTGGTCTCCAGAACTGTGAGACAATAAAAATTCTGTTATTTAAGTCACCCAGTTTGTGGTACTTTGCTAGGGCAGCCCTAGGAAACTAACAGAGAGAAAGCCTTCTACTAAAAGAAGAAAAGGTGGAGGAGGGTCGCAAGAAGGCTTAGGGGGAGTGAAAAGAGTTCAGCAGGAAACAGGCCAGCAGCACAAGGACACAAATGCAAGATGGTCCACAGTTGCCTGATGTTCCAGCTAAGGATGGAAATGATAAATTTATTTATAGAGTGATTTCCTCAAGCAGCTCTTGGCAGCCACTAGGTAAGATAGGAAAAGATGCCAGGTCAAAATCAAGGGCTGGCAGCATACATTAAAAATGAAGTACAAAGCGGTAAGGCCATTGAGGATACTGGCAAGAGAGTGATGTTCCCTGAGTGAACAGGGAAGGAACTAATGGGGGAGGATGGGTTATGGACTATGAGAATGGGATGGGACAGGCAGAGAAGGAATCATCTGGAAACTGGAAGCCAGCAAAGAAAAGATACAGGGAATACAGCAGCAGTGAGAGAGCTAAACAGGAAAGATTGTCAGTGGGATTTAATATTTTAAATCTAGGACAGTCCCAGTAAGATGCAGTTCCTGCAGAAACCAAGTAAGGGTAAAGTAGGTAGGTATGAGACAAGAAAGTCAGGGATGCTAGAATGTTGTATTACAGCGTATACATCATCCATATGGACACTGAGACATCCCCTAATGGTGATAGTTAGGGCAGGGAAAAGACTGAACCAGCTTCTACCATGCTCCATAAATGGAAAAGAATGACCAGAAATATCCACAAATCATATTTGTATCTAACCACTTGTATTAGTCCATTTTCACACTGCTATAAAGAAATACCTGAGACCAGGTAATTTATAAAGAAAGGAGGTTGAATTGGCTCACAGATATGCAGGATGTACAGGAATCCTAGTGACTTCTGTTTCCAAGGAGGCCTCAGGAAGCTTCCAATCCTGGCAGTAGGCAAAGGGAGAGCCAGTTTCTTACATGGCAGAAGCCAAGAGCAAGACAGCAAAGGGGGAGGTGCTACACACTTTTAAACAACCAGGTCTCACAAGAATTCCCTCACTATCACCAGAACAGCACCAAGGGGATGGTTCTAAACCATTCATGAAAGTTCCACCCCCACGATCCAATCACCTCCCACCAAGCCCCCCCTCCAATATGAGATTTGGCAGGGACACGATCCAAACCATATCATCCCTAGATTCTGGTTCTCATAAAAATCACTGCATGGCTGTATGTGGTGGCTCACACCTGTAATCCCAACACTTTAGGAGGCTGAGATGGGAGGATCACCTGAGACCAGGAGTTCGAGACCAGCATGAACAATATGGTGAGACTCCATCTCTACAAAAAATACAAAAATTAGCCAGGTGGTGGTGTATGCCTGTGGTCCCAGCTACTTAGAAGGCTGAGGTGGGAGGATAGGTTGGGCCTTGGAGGTAGAGGCTGCAGTGAGCCACGATGGCACCACTGTACTCCAAACTGGATGACCAAGGGACACCAAGTCTCAAAAAAAAACAATAATAATAACTGCCACCTTTATTATCTCTGGTATTATATCTTTATATAAAATAATAAGGAGGGACATGGACTAGAAGCCAATATCAATGTGCACAGTCTCCACCTAACAGAATTGTTATATTAAATGTAAAGTAAGCAAGTTAACCTATAAAAATGTGCTTGGGGCACTCACAGACCAGATGTAGAATTTTTTTAATTTTATATGCTTTGTATACATTTTCCTAGGATTTGAAAAAATAAAATAGCTGGGAAATGACAAAATAAGTGCTGGCAGCCTTCTACTTCACAAACATAAAATAACTGACCAAAGCAGAGAAGAATTAGAAAACTCATACATAGTCACCCATTTTTAAAAAACAAACTAAGTGCTTAATTATCTGGATTATATGCCATAAACATATGAAACTCTTTGCATTTCAAAGGTTTATTCTAATTGCTAAAAATTTTGTATTTCTCACCAGAGAGCCAGGCAGAGCCAACACTTTGTTCTGGCAATCATCAAAGCTAAAAAACAGAGGGATAAAGCAGAACTGCATGAGTTAACCTTTTAATTTACCCATGAGAACAATTCATGAATTGCTGTAGCTATCACCATTTCCAACTATTTCCATACACATACATATACACTTAATTAGAGCTTTTGTCTCCAAAGTTCAAAAGGTTTTATGCGTGGTAATTTTACATTGGTGGAGATTATCTGTATTTTCTGACCTTTCATATATTAGGTATCATTAATATTCTAAAATAAATCATTAAATCAAAAATATTAATTCAAAAATTCACCAGAAGTCATAGTGTAGTTATTGTTCATTACTCCAGGAAAAATGGGGCCACTTAGGGACATGGTCTGGGCATTTATTGGGGACAAAAGAGTAAAAAGACATTTGGAAATTTCTTCAGTCATTTCACAGATATGAAGTTGATGCTTTACCCAAGACTCTCATCACAATGTCACCAGAAACATTATGTCCACCAAAAACTATGACACAAAATACCAATCTTCTTTCACCTTCAATCTAGCTTAACCATGTGTTTCTCCAGTAATTACTTAGCCTCTTCATTGTGGCCAAGTACTATGTCAAACCCTTCCAAACATCAAGAAGTTGGGAGGGGAAAAGGACTGAAACTAATAAAATTTTACTTGGGATATCTTTAGAAATGATTAGTCCATCCAAGTAAAATGTGTAGATTTAGCCCACAGAACATTAAATGGCTAATATTGTAGTCACGGACCAAATACACAATGAATGAAAAGCAAAATGATCATTCATAGAACGTCCCCTCTCCAACTATGACTGGCTTCAGCAAAATTTCTATTGTTTACTTATTGTAAATACCTGAAGGCCTCAATACTTAACTTCCAAACTGTTCAATTAAACACACACACAAACACACACGTGCGCACACAAACGCGGCCCAGTTTACAACAAGCATAGTTTCTGAATATAATTCCAGTCTGGTTTTGAAAATTAGCAGATTAGACTGAAATCATGGCATTTCAGTCTATGATTAAATAAGTCTGTATTTCTTTTTCTCCTGGGTTCAAGGTCAAACATTTGACACACACTCTAGAGGCATCCTCTACATGAATCAGGGAGCTGCTACCAAACTCCAGCTCACGCACTCTCTGGAAGACGCCACTCCTTGAGATAAGGAGCCCTCCAGCTCATAAATACTAAGGAGAGTTGCCACACCTTATTGCATACCTAAGAAGCTGAACCAACCCTCAAAGTTTTAAGACTCAAATCTGAATTGATTCCAATGGACTGTAGAGTTCCCCAGCTCCAGGAGAGAGAAAGTAAAAAACAGGCATTCAAGAAAATTTCTACTATTATAATCTGAAAATGATCACAGAAGAACTCAGTTCCTATGTACATAAGCAGAGTTTTAGTGCTCTTTTCTGATGTGATAAAATTGTCATTTTGATCCTTTTGTATAGTTCATAAGCATGATGACTGGGGTTTCACCTCATGTGTAAGATGTGCCTCCCTCAAACCTTACTACAAGGTCAGCACATTACCTGTCTGACATAAAAACATGAAAAAAATCGTAATCTTATGTTAGTTGTTACATTATTTAGAATCCTACATTTAAAGCTAAGAGGCAACTTGAAGATCATAGTTCAACTGATTTTACAAATGAGAATGTCATGGCCGGGGTAAGTTAAACGACCTGCCCAAATAACTAGAAAGTGGCAGATGAGAATCCACATTGCCTGACACCTAATTCATCACTGTCTCTACTCCTCTACAATAGATATTTACTCATATTCAATAGATACGTACTGAATGTTAACTATGTGCAACACACCCAGGGATTAAAAAGTGAATGCAATCACCCCCATATGGAATCTAAACAATGGTGGGTTTTAGATAATATTTTCTCAGTTTTAATATGCAAGTCATCACATGAAGCTTTAGGTGAAATGTTAGAGGAATATCTGAAATTAACTCTCCTCATAGCTGTAATTATTCATTTTTTAATCCTTCTATCTACTCTGTAGCCTTTCCAACTACAGAAGGTGGATGTCAAAGTGAAAGCATCAATGATGATGATGATGATGATGAAGGCAATGAAGATGATAACACCAATTATGAGCTATTCACTTTTTGTAAGCCATTATTCTGAAACCTTTATATGCATTACCTTATTTAATTCTCTCAACTACCTTAAAGGGAAGATACTATTATTATCTCTATTTTACAAAGGATATGAAATGAATAAGTCAAATGCCCAGAGGGTAATTGAATTGGGGATTATACCCTGGCATGCCTTCATTACTACTATCTCCCAAGATATTCTGGCCTTGAGTCTTTCCTTCATTAGCTGGAAATTACTTGTCCCTTCTGGATCTCAATTTCTTCATCTGCGTAATGATGGAGTGGGAAAATTATTATTTCCAATGGATCTTGCAAGTCAAGCATTCTGTGATTTACTGATTTGTGATAGTTTCCAATCTCGTGGCAGAGGAAGGAAGCCACTTTGCAAAAGCTAAGGATGATTTTGACCCAAATTACAAACTCCAGACCTTTGACTATACAGAGGTTTCAGAATAACAGAGAGACAGAGTAGTTACATGTTTGACACATCTTTAACCTTCAGCTGGGCTCCAGCCGCAGGTGTTTTTTAAAGCTAATCACTAACAATAGTGTTTAAGCAAGAAAAAAGGTTTTTGAAATTCCTAATGATGATTAGGAAGAGTTTGTAAAAACATGGGAAAATATAATGTTATCTTATCAAAGAAAAAAGCGGGATATAATAATGGGCTGCTTTTTTAAAACACGGGGAAAGAAGCAAGAACATTCAACTGTTGTTGTATCAGGGTAACAGGATTTATGAGATTTTTTCTTTCTCCTTTTCCTTATTTCTCTCTCTTTACATAAGCTTAAATTATCTACATAATTAGAGGGGAAACTTTCTTTTTGAAGAGAAAAATGGTGCCAAATATTCTCATATTGATTTCTCCTGAAAAGAAAGAAAACACTCTCCTGAAAAATATCTCAATAACAACACTACTGAAATTCCAGAAATACAGGTTTAGAGGAAAACTCCATTATTGCCCACTATGAAGGGAGAAGAAAAGACTCCTCTATTGCTTCAAGCCTAGAAGAATTAAGATTTTTAGAGGATGTCACAGGAATGCTGGCAGGGAAAGTTGCTTTGGAGTCCAGGGACACACAGCTTTGTAAAGCTCAGCCCAGGAAAAAGAGAACAGGTGCAGCAGATGAAGCAGCAGACCGTGACAGCCAAATGACGGTGGCCCCATCCAGAAATCCCAGCCTGGAGCAGGTTCTCCCTGAGCAGACCTGCCGTGCACCACGGCCAGCCACATGGCCAAAGGGACTTTCCATAAGCACAAATGCCCTTTCCTCACTGAAACACTGCAGCAGAGGGAAGACAGGTAGCATATTTCATGGAATATGTAACTATTAAAACAAACCAAACCACCAAACCAAACTTATGCTTTCATCAGGCTTTAGGGTAAGCACACTGTATAGATAACACCCATGTTCCTATATAAAAACACAATCTATATATACATGTGGCCCAGTTTACAACACAGATCAATGAGTGTGGCTCAGGATGGTTACAATGAAACACTTCACTCTTTGGCACTGTGAAAACATTTTGTAAACATTAATTATTTCTCTGGTGATTCCCACTTATACTACAAAAATTCAGGAATGACTGCAATTTTAAAATCACATTCAGGATGCTATTAATTACATATGAACTCTCTGCCTTCCTTGAACAGTATTTTACACTACTTTGTGGCAAGTAGATCAAGACAGATCTCATATACAAAGAATAGGAAAACTAGAACAGGAAAAGTCAGCTCCTCCTTTGGGAGACTGACAGACGATATGTGGCATCAACAACACATCACACCCTGATTCAGCTGAGGTCTGCAAGGAGCCATGGCGCCCAACTTACCAACAGCTCCAGACTTGCCTTAAGCACGTACATCACTCTGCGTGTCTCAAGCACTACCACCAGCAAGAAGGCAACAACACAAAGGCCTGCATGTGTCTTCTAATTAGTTCATTTATTCATTGAAAAAGACATATTTCTGTTACTTGCTACCAAAACTCATTTGAACAATTATTTAACATTTGAAAACATAATAATGCAATGAAATAAACAGATGTCATCTCGTGTTTTAAAGGCATTTTTTTTTCTAAGTACAAAGTTGGCAGCTACTGACTTTACCTGGTAGTCATTAAACACATCTAACATTAGATAAAGAAATTTAACCTACCTCATCAAAGGTGGTGTCATCTTTCTTCAAAGCTATAAAATAAGAAGGAAAAGGAAACAGTTATTGTGAAAAATTCCAAAGAGACTAAGTTATAGAAAACAAAAAAAAACAAGGCAGTATAGTGTTTTCATTTCAGAAAGTAAATTGTACCCCAACCTGAATAACAATGTTATGATACAAATATGAAAACTGCAAATGAAAGAGAATTGCACAGCATGCATCTTTTTGAAATATTTTTTATAAATATGCGAATAGAACTATCCTCCCAGATATTAGAAAGAAGCACACATAACTGTTCCCTATCTCTTCTTTAGTTTGAACATGTTTCAATGAAAGTATAAAAGAATCAAAAGTAATCTTAAAGAAATTTCCCCTTAAACTCCTGGGTTTTGAGAAGATATCACCAATTGTTAGGATGACACCTTCTTTGCATAGAACCCTGAATGACATTTTCATAGTAAGTGAAGTGTAAGTGTGTTGATGAAAGACTAAGCCTGCTAAAATAAGCATTGCAGAGTAAGAGACATAATTTAAACATTTCAACATGATAAATTTTATAACAAAGTATTTCAAAAGAAAACAATACATTCAGAATATTTTATAGGAACCAGCAAATACTTCAAATTTACTTTAAATACAGACGTGTCACTTAACAACTGGGATACATTCTGAGAAATGCACCGTTAGGCAATTTCATTGTGCAAATGTCACAGAGTGTACTTATACAAACCTAGATGATACCACCTACTACACACCTAGGCTATATGGTATAGCCTATTACTCCTAGGCTACAAACCTATATAGCATGTTACTGTACTGAATACTATAGGCAACTGTAACACAATGGCAAATATTTGTGTATCTAAACATAGAAAAATGTACAGTAAAATACAGTATTGTAATCTTGCGGGACTACCGTCAAGTATGCATGACTGTTCATAGCTTTAGAACTGGAATTTTTTCACCCAACATAGAAGGAGAAGAATTTCACCTACAGTTGGCAAACATCTAGATCCTTACATTTTACAATTACTTAGAATGTTTCATATTAAGAAGAATGCATTAAATAGCTAATTTATCTGAAACTACTAGCTGGAGAAATGTTTCAAATTTACAGAACAGTGCATAGGTGTTTGATGCTTTATACCTTATTTAGTCTGGATAGAAGCACTTGAGTAGCTATTACTTGGAAAGCTTTGTTCTGACAAAAGCAATGAAAAGCAAATTATTCTGGCAATTAAGCTCTGAGAAAAGTAATGTGCCTAAACTGAAGCTATCATAGAAAAGCTTAGGATGCATACTCTAACAATCGTGAAAAGGTTATTTTCTCTGTTTCATATATTTGTGTTTTCAAGAAGAATGTGATTGTGGTGAGTTAAGGGGGACGCAGGTAGGCTGAAGGAAATAAAACGTTTCTAAATGTTTCTTATTTTTCCCTTTTGCCTAATAAACTAATCTTTCTTTATTGGATAACCATTTCTTCTGAAAGTGAATGGAAAATAAAAAGATAGAGCTTTGTTGTGAATGGCTTACCTTGCATCCAATTACTTGCACATGTTTTAATTATGTGTTTAACTTAACCTATATTAAATCTAAAATAACCTACCTTAAATCTAAAATAATCTGTTTTGATAGAACCATATTAAGATCCTAGCTACTTCCTAATGTCTGCATTTTCACTAGAATTTAACTTCTAGGCTACAAGGCTCTGTATAAATACCAGTCAACAATATTACTATACTGTCTACTCCCTCAACCCAAGGCGTGTCCTTTAATTAACATACTTGACTAATGAGTCCTTTACAAAACATTAGTAATGTAATTCTAAATATAGACAAGTTGCTTCATCTGAAAAACTAAACTTTTTGGAATAAGAAATTAATAGCCCACTGATTTCAAATACAAAGTCTAACATAAGCAAATTACCATACAGCCTCATACCTAGCTCATTTAACAAAGATTAATGGAACACACGCACTATGTGGCTGCCATGCAAGATGCAAAGCTACAGCAGCAAACTTACAATTCACAGCACAAACTTTTAAATATACTGTCTTTATTTTAGACATTATAAAAGTTCTGGAAATTTAGCCACGTGTTTTCTTAAGCAAAGCATCCAACAAGAACTACAGCTGACACTACCCCACCAGGTGCAGTGGCTCACACCTGTAATCCCAGCACTTTGGAAGGCTGAGGCGGATAGGTCACCTGGGCTCAGGAGTTTGAGACCAGCCTGGGCAACAGGGGGAAACCCTGTCTCTACAAAAACAACACCAAATATATACATAAATACATACATAAAATTAGCCAAGCGTGGTGGTGTGTGTGATTCCAGCTATTCCGGAGGCTGAGCTGGGAGGATCACTTGAGCCTGGGAGGCAGAGTTTGCAGTGAGCAAGATTGCTCCACTGCACTCCAGCCTGGGCGACAGAGTGAGACCCTGTTCCTCTGCTGCCAAAAAAAAAGATACTATCCCATAGGGAACTGCAAATATGGAATGAAGACCCTCAAGTTGAGAAATGAACACTGGAATGTCTTGAACAACCAGACTGGACTATTTCCTTCTTATCTCCTAAGTCCTGACAATTCTCCAACATTCTGGACAAAGAGGTGGGGTCTGGAGGTATCAAGCGGAGAAAATAGAAGAAACTGCAAGTGTATTTGCTATGACATAATGAACAGGAAGCCAGATTATCTCATCTGCACAATACTCTCAAGCTCAAGGTACCACAGAACACCATTACTTCACTGAAGTCATTCACTGCTAGATTGACACCTTACACGGTTTCTTCTAAATATTGAGTCCTTGTCCTGAACAGCAGTTAACAGTGACAACAAAGACCAACTTAAGATGTCTTTGCCAGATATTCATCAGGTCACTGATGAGTAAATTCTGACCCAAACAAGAACACAACATCTCATTATTGATTACATTCCCTGATTGCCATTAATCATGTAAATGTAAATCCACAATTATCTTTAAGGATTTCATGGAGTAACAAGCATATTACATTATTCTGGAATAGCCAAGGGGCATATATCAAAATATTTAAGATCAGCAGATATTCTTTTCAGTCCTTTGCTCAGACATTGCTTCCTCTAGAAAGCTTTTCATGATTTCACCTAGATGAAAGTGGTGCTCCTCCTGTGTTCTCCAACAGCAAATTTCGCTAATCTTCATGGTAGAGTTTGTCACTTTATATTGTAAATGCCTATTAATTGGCCTGTTTTCCCGTAAAATCCTTGAGGACAGGGACCAGACACATTAGTCAGTCAATCTGACTGTCAGAACAGTATCTACAGTGGAGAGGAGGTACTAAATAATTATTTGTTGAATAATGAGTCCTACCTCAATGGCAAAAGGAGAGTATCTTTTGAGACACACTTAAGTTTTGGTGTATGAAAATGCTACACTGGTTCTCTCTTAAAAGATCATAGATACAAATTCCATTTTGTAGTTTTCGAATTAAAATATTTTGAAGTTGCATTGGGGAAAATGTGGTACAATACTTAAATTTTGTGTCTGAACATTTAACCTTTACATTTCTCTTTTCTGACATAATGAATTCATCAAATGACGACTGGACTCTAGAATTACACACTTAACAGCACAAGGTAACAAACCCCAAAGTTCAGTGTAATCACAGCCTCTTCTTTTTTAGTTCCCTCACAAACCATATCCTTTAAAGAAATGGTATACATGGGGTTCATCTCAAATATCGCAGAGTATAAACTTCCTTTCTCTAGGAGACAGTCCAAATAAGTATGAAGAAATGCATTCAAATGAATATGAAAAAATGTCAGTTTGACCTTAATCATACACCGGATATTACATAAAGCCTTTCTCCTTCTAGGCTAACATTCAAAAATAAAAAAGAAACAAGAAAGAAAAGAGGAAATGAACTTTAATATACTTAAACTATTCAATAAGTTCCCATTTGTCTTTGTTAGCCTAAATTAAAAAAAAAAAAGTGTGAGACAACTGTAGTAATTCCTAAATAAGGGACCACACTGACACTATTTAGTAGAAAACCATAAATACTACCGAAATTGATGGGTGACTTTAAAATTCAATTACACCCATCTTATAAAAGAACGATAACTATATCATAGTCATTCCCTGGCAGATGTCGTTAATTAGAGCACTATGGCTTGAAAACTTTATAATATAGTAATCTCAGCTCAGCTGTATTTGGGGTGGGCAGTGACAAAGTCAGCATGATCTCTAATGTGTAAACAAATTAAACACTAGCACTGCTTTATGTATTCAGAATTATTATTATTAATGATAAACACTGACCGGATATCAGACACTTTCAAACATTTCCTCATTTTCAGTAGATGAATGATTAACAATTTCTTACAGCTAAATAATAATATTGTACATTTCACCATACAACAAGCTACACTTTTGGATCATATTAAAGCAGCAAAATAAAGTCAGCATGTCTATTTCAAAAGCTTAGATAGGTTAAAGAGAATGAATATGTTGCAGTGTGGATTATTCAACAAGAATAAACCATTCACTCTTTGGTCTCCTCATGAAGTACCAATGAAGAAAGGAGGATGATGGGGTATAAACAGAAATTGGAAGGAATAATGACAGCCTATGGTATTGACCTTCACCTTGTGATAGATACTGCACTAGATTTTTCATGTAGTTTATCCGATTTAGTCTTCACATATATTCACGTTATATGAATATTTACAGACGAGGACTCTGGGCTTTAGGGTAATTCCACCAGCTGCCAAAGGCACAGAGCAAGCAGCGAAAACCAAGTTCAAATCCAGGCCTGCCTAACTCCGTTTTAAGGCTGGCCACACTACAAAGTTAATGACCACTTCCCTCTTCTGCTTTCTATCTATAAGATCAGTTATGTCAGTATTATGGAATCCCTAACAATAACAAAAACAATGATAACATATCTTGAACGTTTACTGAGTCTTTATTTGATGTGCCACACAGGACATGGTATGCATTATTTCACTAAAAGCCAACAACAAAACTGAGTTGTACATGGAAAAACTGAAGCTCAGAGAAGTTGGGGGCCCTCGGCTGGGCATGGCAACACTGGAAACAGTCTTTGTGACACACAGCCCACATTCTTAACTCACGCACTATATATCCCACAGTAAGCCCTCAACTCAACAACCTCTAGCGCCTTAAAAATCCTTAATCAGAATGAGTTCACTGGTTTTAATTTTGCAAATACAATATAAAACACCAACAAAATAAGAAGATACAGATTTTGTTTCTGTAATGCTACTTTGAATGTACTTGGCTTGGTATACAACTATAATCACTTCAATATCTCCTTTTACAATATTCCACAATGAGATCTACAATTCAGAATCATACTTTCCATCAATACAAGAAATAATCAGCTGTGCTCACTGCACTGCATTCTGTGTCCTAAAGGGAGGACATAAAATCCACCAGCTCTTAGAAGACATTTTAACAGGAGTTGGATTCAAAAGGAGTTTCACATCACTAAATCACAGTAAGCTAGAAAATCCAATTAACTATAATATCTCCATTTGCCAGCACTGTACTTAATCCAAATTTTACTGACTGTCGATCAAAACCTTGAAATTATTTAAACATAAGGAACTTTCATATTAATGTCCTTGGTTTCTTACTGAGACTCAATTGCAATGAATTATTTAACACAAAACTGGAGGGGCTCCAGCAGAATCATTAGCATTAGTAAATATATAGTTAATGTGTTTTAGAACAGGGCTTAATGGACTCCAGAACCCGCCTCTGTGAAGGTTTGGGTCAGGGCTGAAACATTCTCGTTAATAATGCACACGACTCAACATTTCCCTCTCTCACACTCTTCTTGGCTTCAAACTTCATCTGAATGCAGGGACTCTCCATATGTATCCCTAATTCTGAAGAGTGAAATTAATATCCAATATATGCAATAAATAAAACTAAAGATTGGTTTCACACCATAACTTTACAGTCATCTTGGGAAAGATTTTGCATACCAACACAAAATTTTAAGTCGAAAGACAAAAAGAAAAACACTTGGCTAAATTTCGATCCATTGTACTCTCTCACTTGAAGAAAGTTTGCGTATCTTACAACGAATGGGTGGACGGGTATCTGTAACACTCATGTGCATCCCAGGGTTTTATTTTAAGGAATTAAGTCCCTTTATACTTAATTTCCATTAACACCTTCGTTAACATGGATGACATTTAAAACAAGTGAAACAAAGACTAGGCAGCTTCCTAGGGACTCGCAGGAGTTATTTTTTGTCTATAGCATTCGCTTGTTCAGGGCAGTTACATGTATCAGTGAAAGTTGTGACAGTAGGGGAGGCAGCTAACTCTTCAGGTTAAAAGGGGTTTTCTATGCCCAATACTCAAAATCTAACAAACCCATTCCACGTGATACTGCTGTCACCCTATTACAGCCTGTGACATGCATTTATTCTTCACTGTCCTAAACACTGTTGGTCAGTTGGTTGGTTGGTTTAAAGACAACAAGCCCCTCAGCTCTATTAAATGGAACAAGTTCGGGAGACATTCCTAAATGTCCAGACAACTCCACAGCGCGCATTTCTCTCCAGCAGCGGGAAGATTCAGAGACCTCGAGACTGAACATCCAAATCTCGCTTTCCAGGACCCGAAGTACCGAACAATAGGTCCCAAGGTAACTGTCCCACTTCCCTTTAGGTTGGATACGTTAAACAATACCAGGGCACAGTCTAACGTTTCACCAATTTCCAAAGCTAAATTACTGACTAAACGCCCAATATCAAAGCCTGTGCGCAAAAAATAACAAGTGGCCCAAGCAGCCGCGCAGCCCCTTGCGCGGTGGGGGCCGAGGGGTGCCCTCGCCCGTCCCCCACGCGCGCGAAAGGGCGAGCACTAGTGGCGGAGGAGGGGGGACCCCATATTGTAGGCTTGAGATAATCTACAGATGAACCCCCAGATCCTGAGGAAGAGGGGTCTCTTTCCTTTGCGTCCTTGCCCTCCCCCGGGTCCCTAGCACTGTGCCCTCGACCCCTGCCCGCAACGCACCCCCACGCCAGCCCCGCTGGCAGCTGCATGGCTGGTGCCAGGAGCGCGGCGGGGGCGCGGGCCGAGGGGAGCGGGCGCTGGGGGGGGGGCCGGGGGCAGCGCGCTACTCACCAATGCGACTGAAACTCTCCGACAAAGTTCTCCGCAACTTCTTCATCTTGCCGATCTTCTCGGCCGGCTGCGGCTCAATGAGGTCGCACATCTGGGCGACGCGGGGCCCCGACAACTTCCCCAAACTGGTCCAGGCACAGCTCAGACAACGGCGAGGGCGCGCGCCGCGGGGAAAGCGGCGCCTCCTCCTCCTCCACCTCCTCGGCGGGCCGGGAGGCGACGCGCAGGGCTAGGGAGGCGAGCAGCAGGCAGGCGGCGGGCGGCAGGCTCCTCTCCGGCCTGGGCCGCAGCTGGGCGGGCGGGGGCCGTTTACGTGGTGCCGGGGGCGGCCGCGCTCGCCGCCGCCGTGGTGGCCCCGCGCCGCGCCGCCGCCGCCCGGCTCATTTTCCCTCCTTTGTAACGCTGAGAAGCGCGGCCGGCAGGGGGAGTGGTGCGGCCGAAGGAGGAGGCGGGGGCGGGCCGGGGACAAGGTGCGGGAGTCGCCTGGCGCCGAGTGCGCGGGGCGAGGGCGAGTGGGCCGGCGGGAGAAGTTCTCAGCCCAGAGTTGCGGGCGCTGGGCAGAAGGAGCCGCGGCGCGGAACCGCCAGCCCGACAGCTCCTGCTGCCCTCCTGCTGCCGCCGCCACGCCCCTCCCTCGACGAAGGCCCCTGGGCGCGGGATCTTAGCACGCCCTCGGCTGCCCGCTCGCCTCCCGCGTCCTCCGCGGCCTTCTGTGTCTGGCTCGCGCCCCGGCGACGCCCCCTCCCGGCCGCCCCCGCGCTCCTGCCCCGCCCCGCCCGCTCGCCGGAGGATCGCGAAGGGGCCGGGGTGGGAGCGGGCAGTGTCTGGGGACAGCGTGTTGGGCTGTGGGGAGGTTACTGAAAGGAAACGGGCCGAGTCCAGTTGTTTGAGCGGCTTTCTCCTTCCACGAACGCGTGTGGAAAAGCGCGGAGTTGGGTGGAGGGCAGCTGCCAGGACTGCCTCCTGGACTGGGTGCGGTAAGGCCTTAGGGATGCATTCGGATGTAGGGTGCCTTATTTGGGGCCGAGAAAGCTGTCAAGTAAAAGATCCAAGGGGAAAGGTGGGCCCGGATTTTTTTGTTGTTGTTTGCGGTGGGTTTTTTGTTTGTTTTGAGGTCCAGTGCAGAAGCAGCGGAAGCTTCAACTGTAACCCTCCAGAAGGCAGAGATCATGCTGTTTCCCTCATCCTTGTCTCTGATCTTGGTGACACATGTCGGTGACTTCTGATAGGAATACCCAGTTCTGCAGTAAATAGCAGACACAGCCCTTGGTCTTTTTCTATTAAATTCTTAGAATATATTTCTGAATTGGGAGACAGAGGCTAAACAGATTCCGACCTCGTTTTCCCCCACCTCAAAAACAGAACTTTAAAAAGGAATGGGGGAGGTGTTTATAAAATCCCAGGACAAACAGTTCCAGCAGCAAACACACGTCGTCTTCATTCTGAAAAAACCTGGTGCGGCGTGAGTTCCAAATGTCAGTCTCCCAGGGGAGAGAGAAGGAAGGTGGGGGAGGGCTTGATTGTGTTGATTTGGGGCCAGCAAACCCCTTATGAATAGAAACGTTAGTAATCTTGAGTCATCTGGCTGTGTAAGTAATAAGAGCTTGTGAGGGTGTGACAATGCTGTTTGGCTTGAAGGAAATTTTGGGGAGTTTATGTTTTGTTAAAAGATTTTTATCTTAAAAACTAGCCCCCTGCCTTCCTTAAATTGTGAGGTAAACCAGTAATTTGTTCCACCCTACACTGAGCACATTGTAGGATCTTGATAGATTGCGGATGATAAAAGACAGGAAGTCAAGCTAAGTGGGGAGCAGAGGGGGGCAAGGAATTCGCCAGGAAAGACCATATGAGTTAAAACGCAAAGCTGTTGGATCCTGGCTGCCATGTCTAGATAATTACAGACAGCACCAAGGGTGGCCTCATGCCGGAAAAAAGTTTGACTTTTACCACTTCCTCAGGTGAGTTAGGGAGAAAGTTTTCAGCAGTTATGAATGAAAAGACAAATGCAACCAATCAAAATACTAATGGGTTGTACGAGTCAACAAACACGAAGAAATATTAATTTAACGAACTTTCACTATACACCTGTGACTGTTATCCACTGTGACAATGGCTATTTCAAATATATAATATGTTAAATATATATTTGTTTTACCTTCCCAGTATTTTTTTTTTTTTTTTTTTTTTTTTTTCCGAGACAGGGCCTGTCGCCCAGGCTGGAGTGCAGTGGCGCGATCTCGGCTCACTGCAAACTTCTCTCCTGGGCTCAAGCCATCCTCCCACCTCAGCCTCCTAAATAGCTGGGACTGCGGGTGCGCACCACCACGCCTGGCTAATTTTTGTATTTTTTGTAGAAACGGGGTTTCATCATGTTACCCAGGCTGGTCTCCAACTCTTGAGCTCAAGCAATCCACCCGCCTTGAGCTCCCAAAGTTCTGGGATTACAGGCATGCACCACCATGCTCGTCCCCTTCCCAGTATTTCTGACTTAAAAAAAGTAGTCAGCTTCTTCTTAAATTATGGTAAAAGCATACAAAGGTATGCACCAATTTTCTTAAATGAGATCAGTGTGTACTGATGTGTGAATATGTACAGGCTAATTTGGGGGGAAAGCATGTTTAATATTTTAAACAATTTGTGGAAAAAACGTATACACATCTATGAGTTTCTATATGCATAGAATATTTCTGGAAAAAAGAACAGAAAACTGTTGATTGTATATCCAGAATAGAGAGAACTTTTCCCTTTGCAATTTATACCTTTAAGTATAGTTTTGAATGTTTTATCCAAAAATTCTTTACTTTTATAATAATAAAAATACTAATATAAACATAATGAATATTTTCCTTTTCCCTACCCCACTTGAAAACTTCAGCTCTCTCAACTCCAGAACAACTTCCTCTAGTTACAACAGTATACCTGGCAGGAGAAACACCTTCTAAGCATGGGCTAAATAAAGCTTGGCAATTATGAGTAACCAACTTTCCATTACATGCTCATCTTGCTCACTTTCCTGATTATATTTTAAAAGGGCAAATTTTGCAAGAAACTACAATGCAAAGAAGGACATTTTTAACTTGACGCTTTTAAGATATGTATACTTAAAGATTCAACTCTTTCTACTATTATTTGTTTCACATTTGCCTTCATCTTAAACAGTGTAAGTTCAGGGACCCTAAGATATGAAACACACAGTGCCTGTTGCATAGAGAATGTAAATTAATGTTTGTCAAATAAATATAGAATGGATTGCTATCTCTGAGAAGTGATGTGTTGTCCTTGGAAACAAAGATGACTATCCAGCATCTGTGTAGCATATGTTTTTTCAGTAGGAGAATGGATCTGTGCCAGTTCTCCATCTCAACTTCTGGTTTACAAGGTTATAGTTTTGCATGGCCTGAATTAAAGGTGCAGTGTTCAAGTACAAAGAGATAAGCTTATCTAGAGGCTGAACCCAGCATGAGCTGACCTTAACCAAATTCACCAATTAAAGGATACAAGTGTATTAGGAGTTCAGTAGTAACAAAAGTGGCTGGGGACCCAGGACTCATGAATTCTAGTCCCTACTGTCTATCACTAAGTGCATTGTAGCCTTAGACAAGTAAGTGATTTATCCATTTTCTTATCTATAAAATGAGGGGCTTGAACTAGATAACCTCTAGGTCCATTCATAGCTGCAAAATTCTAATTCTAAAGTTAATGGTGAGCCAGAAGCAATGACCCATACCTACAGTCTCAGCTACTCAGGTGGCTTAGGTGGGAGGATCTCTTGAGCCCAGGAGTTTAAGACCAGCCTGGGCAACACAGCAAGACCCCATCTCTAATAGATAAATAAAATGTAATGATGAAATTTTCCCTCTTTCATCTTATATACTACAGATAGATATATTAATGAAGAGTAAGTCATACACAAATAAGATAGACAAGGATTCATTGCCAAAAATTATGTGAAATTTAAGATACATCATTTCTAGTCACATTACATATACATTATGCTTTTATTATAAAATAAAATGTGGATATTTTCCATATAAGAAAAATATCAGGCTAGTATGCTGGCAGTAGATTATAAGGGAAAGAATCCTAATTTAAGTAAGATAAAATATAAAGGATTTAATTAGGATCCAAAATTCCACCAAAAGCAGACTTATTGATCTGAAACAGTTTTTAAAATATTATCAGAGAAAAGAAATCCATGAAAAAGGATACCAAGAACATGAAGAATAGAGTTGGAAAATGCGTTTCAAAAAGATATGTTTCTAATGTAAAGTTTTAGAATTTAGCCAAGGCATAGATAGTTAAAGATTAAGACATAGTGCCAGAGTATAATTATTAAAGTGGTAGACATTTACATTATTAAATATCCTCTTAGAGCTCTAAATAGTCAACCTATTTAACTAGTTTTAGGATTAAATTTATCCTTTTTGAACACATCAGGAACTGAAGTAACACAAGGTTAAGCGACTTGTACAAAGTTCTCAGTGAGTCATCAGTAAAATTGGTACATTGACTCTAAAACTCTTGACACCAACCCTTATGTTCCAACTATTGGACAGTATCCAAACTTAAAGAGTTCATTTTTTTTTCTTTGACAAACAGCAAGTTGAAATCAGAAAGGGGAGTAAAATGGAAGGTTCCAGAAACCAGTGTATTCACAACTCAGGTCAACGAAGGCTTCCCTCATCTCTCCTCCTTGTTCCATCACCCATCCTTTGCCTACTCCTTCCTAATTCAGATCCTTTTCACGTTTACAGAAATCACTGTCTGCTGACACAAAACCTCCAGGCTTGTTTGAAAATGAGACCTACATTTGCTTATTTTATAGGTAATTGTACATTTTTTCATCCTATATCTCAAGAGACCAAGGGACCTAAGTAAATTGATCTACTTGCCAATGACTGTAAGAAAGACAAAGTTGTAAAAACATCCAAATGATGTTAAACATAAATTAGCTCAGAATAGTTTGAAGAAGATAAACTACCAGGGTCAAAGCATGCATCAAAAATTGGTAAGTTCCCCTCTCCCATTAAACCATGCTTAAATATGATAATGCATATCATTCATGTTTTTCATTGTTACATAACTTTGTACTATAGGCATTTATACGAGAAAACATCTACCACTATTTCTAAGATACAGTTCACTTAATAATGCTTTTTGGTATTACTTGTATTTGTGGTACAGATGTGCCATTAACTATGGGTCCTCAGTCATTAATGGCATCAATTTCAATGCATCATGTTGCATTCATCAAAACTAAACTTCAGACACCAGCCCTGTAATTGAACCCTGGACATGGATGCGAAAGTGGACAGAAACTAATACCTTAGTGAACTAAAACCTTATGGCTTTTGTGCAGTCCAGACAAGTCCTGTTAAGGGCAATTAAGTTCAGAAATGCACCTTTTCTATCAAAAACATCCTAGTCTTTCCTCCCAGGCCCTTTGACAGTTCATCTGCATTCACATGTCTATTCTAATCAAGCACTTACAAGCCAAAAAAAAAAGTATCTATAGAAGTCATATTGATAGTATCATTGCACATATGACATTCTCTAGCTAAAATAACTCAATACTTGTAATTGTAAAATGTTACTATTATAACTTATGGTTTTATAATAGGCTATGAATTAATGATCTCATTTTATCTTAACTCATACTACCCCAAGAGGCATTATCATTATTACTACGTTACACAAGAAAATGGGCCTAGAAATGCCAAAAGTATGTGCCCAAGATCATTACACAGGTTCCAGTTCTAAATTGACACACACTTGTTTACCAAAAAGTTTCCTTTTATAAAGCATTTTGATTGCATGATGGTAGTCACTTCTTTTTCTTTTGATATACTTTAGGTATAATCATGATTGTCCTTATTGTATAGAAAGGAACTATTCTGAAGCAAAGAGAGTTCAAGAAAGTGGCCATACTCAGACAGGTTAATAAATGCATCCAAACTTTTAACTTACAACACTGTATTTTGCTTTTTCCTACCTTATAGGAAAGAAATTTAAAGTGTGGTATTGAAAGATGTACAACTGACTTTGGAAAAAGGGTTCCTCTCTAATTGGTGTTTGTAAGTCATCAAAATAAACATTTTTAAACTATCATTTGTGGAATCATTGCTACATACTAGGCAATTGAAGACACGGCCTCCACTTTCACCATCACCCTATGAGTTGTCTTTTATTATCCTATTTTGCAGGTGAAAAAACTAAGGTCCATTGAAATCAAATTTTTATTTTATTTTTTATTTTTTTGAGACAGAGTCTCACTTTGTCACCCAGGCTGGAGTGCAGTGGTGTGATCTCAGCTCACTGCAACCTCCGCCCCCAGATTCAAGCGATTCCTCTGCCTTGGCCTCCCCAGTAGCTGGGATTACAGGCGCCCACCACCACACCCGGCTGATTTTTTGTATTTTTTAGTGGAAACGGATTTCACCATGTTGGTCAGGCTGGTCTAAAACTCCTGACCTCAAGCAATCCACCCTCTTCAGCCTCCCAAAGTGCTGGGATTACAGACATGAGCCACCATGCCTGGCCTGAAATCAAATTAATTTCCTAAAACTACACAGCTGACCAGGCACGGTGGCTCACACCTGTAATCCCAGCACTTTGGGAGGCTGAGGCGGGTGGGATCACTTGAGGTCAGGAGTCTGAGACCAGCCTGGTCAACGTGGTGAAACCCTGTCTCTACTAAAAATACAAAAATTAGCTGGATGTGGTGGTGTACGCTTGTATTCTCAGCTACTTGGAAGGCTGAGGCAGGAGAATTGCTTGAACCCCAGAGACAAAGGTTGCAGTGAGCCAAGATTGTGCCACTGTACTCTAGCCTGGGCAACAGAGGAAGACTCTATCTCAAAAGAAAAAAAAAAAAGAATACCCACATGGTAATTTTCTTAGTCTACCTGAGCTGCTTTAGCAAAAATACCATAAACTTTGTGGTTTATAGACAACAAATGTTTATTCTCACAGTTCTGAAGGCTGGGAAGTCCAAATCAAGGTGCAGGCAGATCCAGTGTCTGGTGAGGACCCATTTCTCACAGCTGGTGCCTTCTTGCTTTGTTCTCACATAGTAGAAGGGGCCAAAGAAGCTTCCTGGGGCCTCTTTCATAAAGGCACTAATCCCATTCATGACGGCCCCACTCTCATGATCTAATCACCTGCAAAAGCCTCCACCTCTTAATACTATCACATTGGAGGTTCGATTTCAAGGTATGAATTTAGGGGGAACACAAACATCTAAACCGTAGCAGTAATAATCCTCTACAATGTAACCCATACAGATTACAGTCACAATGGATTGGTTGGCTGTTATGCCCTTGCCCAAGTGATCAAACATAGACTCAACCAATAGCGGACATCCTGAATACCATGTGCTTCCTAATGTAAGGCAACAAGAGGTACCCACACCACCTATGTTGTATTCTTGCCAAAAATGTTTAGCAGTCACACAGTCCCACAGTGTGGGACCTTGTAGAAGACTACTGATTGGGGCTTTTTAAAGGGTATCAATATTCATGTTTGTTCATGAAAAACAAAGCAAAACAAGGCAAGGGTATTGTTCTATATTAACGAGACATAGCAACCACAAGTAATGCACAAACTTTGTCTGACTCCTGGATTAAAAAATAATATGAAACCGCACAGTATTTTATAACACACAGTTGTAAAATACATTTGAGAAGATTAGAAATTAAAATATTGACAGCGTATTAGATGTTGGATTCAAGTTAATTTTCTTAGGTGTGACAAGTATTAATGGATAAAATGTCATGATATATACAAATTATTTTTAAATGGCTCAACAACAAAAATTATGTTCATATGATTTAATAGCAACATACACACACATATAGATCTATCTCCATATGTATATATGCATATATACACGCACACGGGAGAGGGTAGTGACAAAAATGATAAAAATTGGTGAACGTAGGTGAGGAATATACAGTTTCCATTGCATTGTCTTTTTAACTTTCTGTAAGTTTTTTAATTTTCAAAATAAAAAGGTAAAATGGAACAAACCAGCCCAGCTGGTGAGTGGCAAGTCAGCAGGTCAATCAAGTTCTAAAGCTGTCTATAAGTAAGCAGCCACATTGTGAGTAAAAACTAAAAATTAAAAAATTAAGAAGTTCTAAAGCTGGTATTTGGCTCACATTATACCACCACCTCCACATCTGAGAAAAGTAAGAAAAGTACTAATGTCAGTAGCAGATTAATAAAATATAGCTTAGTCATAATTAATATTTAAACCAACATTCCTTACCTATGAAGACAGTCATACCAAAGTTATTAGGGTGCACATTTAAAGGACTGCTCTAGGACATTCTAGGCAGGGACTGGAAGGGCAGGAGGAGGAAGAGCCATGTGTGATTGAAAAAGACTCCAAGATGATTATTGCACTGCCCCCATCAAGTGAGAGCCAATGATTCACTTCCTGGAATAGCAACACGATGGTAGTTATTTGATGAAAGTCAGACAGAGAAGATAACATGGAGGCACCTACAGAGCATGAAGGATGAGTTGGAGAGATAAACATCCTAGGTGTGTTTCAAACAGTGAAAAAGCAGGGCTAGAAGCAGAAGATATTAATTCTTAGTTCTAGAATCTTCTCTCATAATCTGCATAGTATTACCAATCCTCTGCTTCCTTGACTGTAAATTCGAGATGGACAATTATCCTGGCCCTACCACTTACAAATTTAAGTGGTCATTATCTCCTTTCCCCAATTTTGGGGCACCTAATCAAGTATATTTGATTTCTTTTCTTTTTTTTTTGAGACGGAGTCTTGCTCTGACGCCCAGGCTGGAGTGCAGTGGCCCAATCTCAGCTCACTGCAAGCTCGGCCTCCTGAGTTCACGCCATTCTCCTGCCTCAGCCTTCCAAGTAGCTGGGACTACAGGCACCCGCCACCATGCCCGGCTAATTTTTGTATTTTTAGTAGAGACGGGGTTTCACCATGTTAGCCAGGGTGGTCTCGATCTCCCGACCTTCTGATCTGCCCACCTCAGCCTCCCAAGGTGCTGGGATTACAGGCGTGAGCCATCTTTTAATTACAAACCAAGAAAAGAGGGACAGTTGATGTAGTTAACCAGAAAGAAGTGGGAGGATCCTTTTTCAGTACTCTATTTCCTTATTGTAAGAAAGTAATTTCACTTGTCTTCATTTGTTTATTCATCAAACACATATTGAGCACCTACTATGTCCCAGATACTGTGCTAAGATCTGGTTATACTGCAGTGGATGAGATGGAGCATGGTCATAATCCCTGCCTGCACAAAGCTTACAGACTAGTAAGAGAAAATGATGTTAAAACCACCATTTACAATAAAACATGACCCATTTTAAAATAGAGAAAAGAATGAATGCCACAGCAGGGACATTTCACCATAATCTGAGGGTGAGACACATCCTCTCTGAGCAATCACACCTAAACTGAGATCTGAAGGATCCATAGAGGTAGTCACGCAGAAAGCAGAAGTTCCTTACAGAGGGATCAGCATTTGTGGGGGCCAGATGGCAAAGGCAGAACATGGCGGGTTCAAGAATCTGAAAGGCAGTTGGAGTATACAACAGACATAAGATGAGGTTGGCAAGTTTGGCAAGGGCCAAAAGGGAGACACTTTAATACTTACACAGTAAAAGGTATGTATGCTTTAATTCCTACTAGAAATCACAGACAACATTCATGGTAGTTTCTGCTCCTCCTGAAAACGCACCAAAACTATGATGAATGAAGTTTTTAAAAGCATAAGTCCATAAGCACACAGGTAATGGAAGAGGAAAAAGCAGCAACACAATTTTGGAAACTGGAAAAATTATAGTTGTCAGTCCCAAGAAAGCTGATTCCTTAGCCAGCCATTGGCAAGACTGAGAAGCAACCTACTGAAAATTTATAACTGAATGTCAAGGACCCTAGCCATCTTTCCTCACTTCCTTCACATAGTTCTGGCCAACAGATTATCCTACAGTGAAAACCATAGTTGACAGGCTGAACCATATAAATCAAGCTTTCCAAAAACTTTTCAGTGTCTTTCTCCCAGATATGGGCAGGCAGCCAAGGATCTCTGTATAGTTGATGGAATATAATAAGAAAAGTAGAGGCCAAAACAAACTAATAGAAAAACAGCTAGGAAGAAATAAAGACTATGAAGAAGAAAAAAATTAATATCTTCAAAAAAAGATAGCGAAATATTATAACATATTACAGCCATTAAACAAGAACTGGGTACTACAAATTTTTTAGAAAGTAGCAAAGGCCAAAAATAAATTGGACATTAAAAATATCATAGTTTAAAAGGAAACTTTAGGCTGGGCACAGTGGCCTTAAGTGGAATCCCAGCACTTTGGGAAGCCAAAGCAGGAGAATCACTGAGCCCAGGAGTTCGAGACCAGCTTGGGCAACATAGCAAGACCTTGTCTCCACAAATAACAATTGTTTAAAAATTAGCCAAGCATGGTGGTGTGCACCAGTAGTCCCAGCTACTCAGGAGACTGAGGCAGTAGAATAGCTTGAGCCCTGGAGGTTGAGGTTTCAGTGAGCTGTGATCACACCACTGCACTCCAGCCTCAGTGACATAGTGAGACTCCGTCTCTCAAAAAAAAAAAAAAAAGATAAAATATAAAAGAAAACTTCAGTTAAAGGTTTAAAATTTAAAGGAAATGAAATTCCCCAGCAAGTAAAACAAAAAGATAAAGAGAGGGAAAGTGGAGAAAAAAAGATGAGAAATGTACAGACTAGTTCAGGAAGTTCAATATCTGAATAATAGGAGTTTACAGAAAGAAAGAACAAAGAAAATAGAAGAGAGGAAATTGTCAAAGAAATAATTCAAGAAAATTTCCTTTAATAAAGGAAAATGGGCCAGGCACGGTGGTTCACGCTTGTAATCCCAGCACTTTGGGAGGCTGAGGCGGGCGGATCACGAGGTCAGGAGATCAAGACCACGGTGAAACCCCGTCTCTACTAAAAATACAAAAAAATTAGCCGGGCATGGTGGCGGGCGCCTGTAGTCCCAGCTACTTGGAGAGGCTGAGGCAGGAGAATGGCATGAACCCAGGAGGCGGAGCTTGCAGTGAGCCGAGATCGCGCCACTGCACTCCAGCCTGGGTGACAGAGCGAGACTCTGTCTCAAAAAAAAAAAAAAAAAAAAAGGAAAATGACTTTCCAAATTGAAAGGGTCTATTGAGTTCCCAAGACAACAAATGAAAATAAATCTACACCGAGACACTTCATTGTGAAATTGCATAACCCTGTGAACCAAGAGAATATTCGAAAAGCTTTCAGAAAACAAAATTAGGATTCTAAAAAGAATCCAGTATCAGAATGGTTTTAGACTACTCAAAAGAAACACTGGATACTAGAAAATAGTAGAAGAGAGTGATTTCTAATCTAGAATTCTATTTCCAGCCAAATTACTAATTAGGTAGGAGAGCAGAGAATAAATGCTTTCAAATATGAAAGGTCAAAAATGCCACCTCCCAGGTTCACCTCTCAGCCATCAGAAGATTTGTTCAACAAGAACAAGAAAAGGGTAATGTAACCCATGTAACAGGGTTCCAATACGTGAGAAGGGCAGGATGATAATGGAGGGAGAACCTCAGACCACAGTGCAGATGGATGCCAGTCAACCAATCTGGTGGACTGGAGCAGGGCAGAAGACTCTAGGAGAAAGTTCATCAAGAAAATTACATTGATAGAACAACTGGTTTTTAAACCACATTGATCAATGTGAAGATGGTTTGATAAAAAAAAAAAGAGGAAAACTTTCAGACTGAATTTTATTTAAAAAATTTTAAAAAGCATGTTGAGGGAAGATTTACAAAACTAGAGGTGGGGACAGTTTGGAGACATATTAATAAGAACATAGAAAGCTGTTTTGATCAGTCTGCACAGAGATGGGCATGATTGCCTACCCAGAAATTTATTTAGGTATCCAGACAAATGACACAATGCACTCCAGTGAATATGAATAAACTAGATTTAGTACAGTAATTAGGGGGTTCCCAAAAGGGAAAGAAGATGAGCAAAGGGCTGGGAGTGGTTTGGGGATTTTATTGTGGTTAAAGGATAGACTTAGCATGGAAGAAAATTCTCCTAAAATGGGCCAGAGTATCATTTTAAATTCTCATTGGCTTTCAGAGGCAAGGGCCTACACAGGTTTTTTTTATCTTGGTTCCCAGATGTACAGGAGACAGGAAAAAGTGGTAGTAATTGAAAACTGTCAACAGGCCAGGCATGGTGGCTCATGCCTATAATCCCAATATTTTGGAAACCAAGGCAGGAGGATCACTTGAGCCCAAGAGTTCAAGACCAGCCTGGGCAACATGGCCAAGACCTCTTCTCTACAAAAAAATAAATAAATAAAATGAAATAAAAATAGCCTGGTGTCATGGCAGGCACTGTGGTCAAGGAGAATTACTTGAGCCCAGGAGGTTAAGGTTGCAGTGAGCTGTCTTCACACCACTGCACTCCAGCCTAGGCAACATAGTGAGACCTTGTCTCAGAAAAAAACAAAAAATTAAAAATTAAAAAAAAAGGAAAGAAAAGATAAGAAGAAAGCTATCAACAATCAAACAACAAAAATGGAGTCAGCATCTTCATCACAAAAATAAAGTTACAGGGAAGGAAAAAGAGAGTTATTAACTCCAGAAAAAAAAAAAACAAAAGCAGTACAAGAAAGGAAGAGTACTCATAGCACAGTACACTATACTGCACATAGTACACTAGATATAAATAAATATATAGAAATATGTAGAAAGTCCTATCAGTGCAAATACTGAATGCAATATTATTAAATCATGATCATGTTGGGAAGAAGAAGAACGGAAGGTGTACATGTGTATGAGTACCTAGAGGATTTGGTGAAATTAAATCTTCTTTTCGAAAGTTAGAAGTTACTGAGAAAAACTTTAATAGCACTATAAATACGTTATTTAGAGATACAGAGATAATTTCAAAGGAATCGGGTAGAATAGCTGGAAGTGGTTGCCCCTAGGGAACTGAACCATAAGAAATGGTGGACAGTGATATGGGAGAGGGTATGTTGTAGGGCTGCTGTTTTGTTTGTTTGTAACAGGTGTGTGTATAAAACTTAAAATACGTGTACCTAGTATTAAATGACTAAAAACATTGACTTTGTCCTAAAGGCAAGGGGAAGCTACCCATCACATTGGAGCTCTAAGCAATGAGGCTCTGAGCATCTGATAATGAGATCAGATTTGCATTTTATTAAAATTATTCTAGTTACTTTATGGAAAAGAATTTGAGGGAGGAAAGAATGGATACAGAAGTGTCTCTAGGAAGCTATTAGTTACCAGTATGCTGGAAGGTAGACAGGAAGTGATATTGACCTGAATTCAGGTATGACTATAGGAGTATGTAGAAGTAGATGTGTGAGTACTTTGAGGTTGATTGGACTGTGGGATTGGAGAGGGAGGACTCCAGATTGATACTACATTTTCTGGTTTGAACAATGGGTACATGGAGATGCCATTCATTTAGACAGGAAATACCGAAGGGGAGCAGGTTTGGAGGAAATAGAATAATTTCAATATTGGATATCCAAGCAGAATGGCTGTAAGGGCATCACAGGTACAGACCTGGAGCACAGGAGAGGAAGCTGGACTAGAGATGTAGATTTGGAATTATCAGCATAGAAGTGGCAATTGAAGGCCAGGCACAGTGGCTCATGCCTGTAATCCCAGCACTCATGGAGGCTAAGCCAGGGATCACCTGAGGTCAGGAGTTTGAGACCAGCCTGGCCAACATGGTAAAAATCCTATCTCTACTAAAAATACAAAAATTAGGCAGGCATGGTGGCACACACCTGTAATCCTAGCTACTCAGGAGGCTGAGGCAGGAGAATCACTTGAACCTGGGAGGCAGAGGTTGCAGTGAGCTGAGATCGTGCCACTGCATTCCAGCCTGGGCGACAGGGCGAGATCCATCTCAAAAAAAAAAAAAAAAAAAAGCAGAAAGAAAAGAAATGGCAATTGAAGTCCTGGGGGTGGATGAGATTGCTCAGGTAGAAGGTATACAGAGTAATCAGTGGCTAGGTATATGCCCAAAAGAATTGAAAATAGGGTCTCAAAGACATATTTGCACACCCACGTTTATAACAGCATTATTCACAATAGCTAAAATGTGGAAGCAGTTCAAGTGTCTATTGACAGATAAATGGTTAAGCAAAGTGTGATGTAGACACACAGTGGGATATTACTCAACCTTAGAAGGAAGGAAATTCTGACACATGTTACAACATGGATGAACCTTGACATTATATTAAGTGAAAAATAAGCCAATTACAAAAAGACAAATATGGTGTGATTCCACCCACATGAGGTACTTAAGAGTAGTCAAAATCACAGAAACAGACAGTAGGATGGTACTTGCCAGGGGCTGAAGAAAGGAGGAAATGCGGAGTTATTGTTTAATGGGAATAGAGTTTCAGTTTTATAAAATAAGAAAAGTTATTAAGATGGATGGTGGTGATGATTGCCCAACATTACGAATATTTAATACCGCTGAATTGTATATACTTAAACATAGTAAATTTTGTGTTATATGTATATTAACAGAATTGAAAAATTGAAGAAAAAGAAAAGAATAATCAGTGTCAAAGGCAAAGCCTGAACAAATATAGAAAGGGGAGAGGATGAGGAGCCTGCAAAGGGGGATGAACAGAGAAAAGCAGAAAAGTAGTAGGAAAGTCTGTGTCCCGCGGGAATCAGGGAGGAGAACGTTCAACCTATCGAGTGGTGCCAAAAGGGTAACTGAGAAAAGGATGGATCACATAGAGGAACGTCTGTTAGGAACCTTGACCAGAGCCAAGGCTATGGAGCTCTGGAGTAGGTGAAGTATGTCTAAGCAGAAGCACTCATTTTCATCTCTGTTTAATAGATAATAGCAATTTTTCTCAAGTTTATTATGAGCTAGATACTGTATTAAGTATTTGACCTAGTTTATCTCATTTAATCCTCAAAATAACATCATCTCTATGAAGTAGATATTATTAACATCCCAATTTTTCAGATGAAGAACCTGAGGTTGCAAGAGGTTAAGCAGTTACTCAAAGGAACAGAGCTTGTCAGCAGACAGGCTACAGTACAAACTCAAGGAGTCTCACTTCAGAGTGCAAGCTCCTAAATGTTGCACTGTACCCTCCAAATGACCTGCCCAAAATGACTCATCCATTCAACAAGCCTACTGTGTGGCAGGTGCTGTAATCTAACAGTATGCAAACCAAACCAAAGCCCCTGACCTCATAAAACTTACTTTCCAGTGGAGGAGATGATCGTAAACAACAACAACAAAAAATTCAGGCTGGGTGCCATGGCTTATGCCTGTAATCACAGCACTTTGGGCGGCCGAGGCAGGAAGATGACTGGAGCCCAAGAGTTCAAGACCCACCTGGTCAATATAGCAAGACTTTGTCTCTACAAAAAATTAAAAATTAGCCAGTCATGGTGGCACATGCCTGTAGTCCCATTTACTGGGGTCAGGGACAGAAGGATCTCTTGAGCATGGGAGGTTGAGGCTGTAATTAGCTGTGATCCCACCACTGTACTCCAGCCTGGGCAACAGAGTAAGATCCTGTCTCAAAATATATATATATATATATAAAAAAAAACAGTATACATGCATATATACTTTCAATACTTAGCACAATAAACATTAAGGCCAGGTGTGGTGGCTCATGCCTGTAATCCTAGTACTTTGGGAGGCCAAGAAGGGCAAATCACTTGAGGTCAGGAGTTCGAGATCAGCCTGGCCAACATGACGAAACCCCATCTCTACTAAAAATAGAAAAGTTAGCCAGGCTTATTGGCATGCGCCTGTAGTCCCAGCTACTCAGGAGGCTGAGGCAGGAGAATTGCTTGAACCTGGGTGGCAGAGGTTGCAGTCAGCTGAGATCACGCCACTGCACTCCAGCCTGCGTGACAGAGCAAGGCTTCGTCTCAAAAATAAATAAATAAATTAATTAATTAAACATTAAGAAAGCAGGGTAAGTAGCTGGAGAGTGGCTAGCGAAGGAGCTATTTCTGATCATAGGCTGGCCTTTATAAAATGACTTTTCAGCAAAAACATGAATTAAGTCACAGTTTGAGCCACGAGAAGATCTATTTGAGGCTGAAGGAGGAGGAAGCGCCACCAACCTGACATAGGAATGAACTGGACTCAGCAAAGGAAAAGGCCTAGGATGGGGATAGAATGAGGGGGAAATTAGCAGGCTACGAAATCAGTAAGGAAGGCAGGGGCAGCTCCATGTGCAGCCTTACAGGTAAGACGTCAGCTGTTGTGATAGGTGTGACAGGAAACCCATGGAGGATTTTAAGCAGGGCAGTGACAAACTGTGACTCACAGTATGTTAGCTTGCAATAGAGCCCAGACTTCAGGTTCTGTGACCATCGCCCTTTCTTTTATTCTCTCGAGTTGTGCTGTTATGTAGCTACTGAGCATGTGAAATGTGGCCTGTCTGAATTGAGGTTTGCTGGAAGTGTAAAATGCACGCTAGATTTCAAAGTACTTAGTACTGTACCCCCTAAATCTAAAAATAAAAGCTGAAAAAAATAAACCCAAAGACTTAGTACAAACAAAAGAATGTAACAGATTTCATGAACAATTGTTTATATTCATTTCGGCGAAATGATAATTGTTTAGATGTGGTGGGTTAAATAAACTATAATATTCAACTTAATTTCACCTGTTTCTTTTTACGTCTTAAAAATGTAGCTTTTAAGGCAGCGTACAGTGGCTCATGCCTGTAACCCCAACACTTTGGGAGGCCAGGCAGGAAGATCACTTGAGCCCTGAGTTCGGGACCAGCCAGGGCAACATGGCGAGACCCTGTCTATACAAAAAACACAAAAATTAGCTGGGCGTGATGGCACATGCCTGTAGTCCCACCACTTTGGGAGGCAGAGGTGGGAGGATTGCTTGAGCCCGGGAGGTCAAGGCTACAGTGAGCCATGATTACACCACTGCACTTCAGCCTGGACAGCAGAGGGAGACTGTCTCAAAAAAAAAAAAAAAAAAAAAGTAGCTTCTAGAAAATGTTAAATTACATGTGTGGCTTGAGTCGTATTTCTATTGGATAGCATTGGTCTAGACAACTTCCCTTCTGCTTTATCTATCTTCAGAATGTTACGAAGACAATGAAATAACTTGTATAGGGCTCTTTGAGTTTTCTTAAGGAAACACATTGTGTAACTACAAGATAAATTATTGAGGATGACAGTCAGCCAAAAAGTGTGCCAGTTCTCTATAGGCCTAAGATAATGTTACTGACTGGGTCGTGGTTTTGTGTTGTTTTTCCTACAGTGGTGATGAGTTTGCACAAAGTCATTTGTAACATTTCTGTCCCCACCCACTCTCCTCCCTCCCTGTATTCCCTCATGACCAAAACAGCATATTTTTGAAATACCTGGCCCAGGTTAAGAATGCAGTTCTCCAGCCATGGAAATTTTTCTCTTTGCAAAGCCCTCAGTTCTGTATAGGTTTGATCCTAAGCCTATTTAACATGATATTTTAATTATCTGGTCTACTCAAGCAAGCAAATTTCAACTGTCAGTAATTATATCTATAATCATAATCACAGAATACTCTTGGTTCTCATATTTCATTCTAAGTGTGGTCGATTAGACTGTACTTATATTGAAAAAATTGCACACATGCTCTAACCAAGAAAGTTGTTATTCTTTGTAAATTTACATCTATGGAAAGTCTCATAACGTTACCAATTAAGTCATATTTTGATTTACATATGGCAGCATTTAAAATATAATTATAAGACATTGTTATTATTGAGGGTGATATAGCTATACTACTCTATCCTAGGCCTTGGATAGCAGTAAGAAAATAGAAAATCAGACAGAATCTCACTCATCTTCTTTGCCTGCTCATGTCTGATTCGTTTTTATTTTATTTTATTTTATTTTATTTTATTTTATTTTATTATTATTTTTTGGAGATGAAGTCTCGCTCTGTCACCCAGGCTGGAGTGCAGTGGTGTGATCTCGGCTCACTGCAACCCCTGCCTCCCAGGTTCAAGCAGTTCTTCTGCCTCAGCCTCCTGAGTAGCTGGGATTACAAGCACATGCCACCACACCCAGCTAATTTTTGTATTTTAGTAGAGACGGGGTTTCACCATGTTGGCCAGGCTGTTCTCAAACTCCTGACCTCAGGTGAGCTGCCCGCCTTGGCCTCCCAAAGTGCTGGGATTACAGGCATGAGCCACTGTGCCTGGCCTTCTTTTTATTTTTTTGAGACAGAGGCTTGCTCTGTGGCCCAGGCTGGAGTGCAGTGATGCGATCATGGCTCACTGCAGTCTCGAACTCCTGGGCTCGAGTGATCCTCCTGCGTCAGTGTCTTAAATACCTGGGACTACAGGTGTGCACCACCTGTAGACCAGGTGGCACACAGGTGGTGCACGCCTGTAGCTCCAGCTACTCAGCTATGCCCAGCTAATTTTTAATTTTTTTGTAGAGATGGGGTCTTGCTAATGTTGCCCAGGCTGGTCTCGACTCCTAGCCTCAAGTTATCCTCCTGCCTCAGCCTCCCAAAGTGCTGGGATTACAGGCATGAGCCACCATGCCCAGCCTCATTTCTGCTTCTACCTTCTTTTTCTCTCCAGTTAGGCGAATGACAGCCTTCACTCTCAATTTTCAGTCTCAATCTTTGTGCTTTGGACTATTTCCTCCCTTCCTCTTGAAGACCTCACTGCTTTGCTTTACCCTTTTCTGTCCTGCATGTCACCACATCCCACCTTACTAGATCAGCTCCATTAGCAAACAGACAGCCATAGAATCTCCCAGCTTTAAACAAACAAAGAAATACACAAACATCTCCTTTGGCCCCACATTTCCTTCTATTTACAGCTTTTCTACTCCCCCTTCACAGCAAAATCTATCAAAAAGAGTTTTCTAGAGCTCTGTTTCCATTTCTTCACCTCCCATTCATTCTTGTTCTTCATTTAAATTATCGTTTATTTATTTATATTTTATAGGCTTTTTGGGTGATTTAAGGATTTTTTAAAAATTTTAGTGTACAACATGATGTTTTGAAATATGTATACATTGTGGAGTGGCTAAATAAAGTAAATTAACATATGCATTATCTCACTTTTTTTGTGGTGAGAGCACTTAAAATCTACTCTTAGCAATGTTCGAGTATGCAATACATTGTTATTAACTGTAGTCACCACACTATACAATAGATCTCTTTAACTCATTCCTCCTGTCTAACTCAGGTTTTGTGTCCTTTGATCAACAACTCCCCAACTTCTCTCCCTCAACAACCCTTGGTAACCACCATTCTACTCTGCTTCCATGAGTTCAAATTTTCAGATTCTATATATGAGTGAGGTCATATAGTATTTCTTTCTGTGCCTGTCTTACTGTACTTAACATAATGTTCTCCAGGTTCATCTATGTTGTCACAAATGACAGGATTTCCTTCTTTATTAAGGCTGAATAGTTTTTCATATATACCACATTTATTTTATCCATTCATTCATTGATGAACACAGGTTGATTCCATATCTTCACTATTGTGAATAGTGCTGCAGGGATCATGGGAGTGCAGATATCTCTTCTACATACTGATTTAATTTCCTTTGGATATGTACCCAGAAGTGGAATTGCTGGGTCATATGGCAGTTTTATTTTTAAGAGGAATCTCCATACTGTTTTCCATAATGGCTGTGCTAATTTACATTCCCACAAACAGTGTGCTAGGGTTCCCTTTTCTCCACATCCTCACCAACACTTGTTATCGTTTGTCGTTTTCATAATAGCTATTCTAATAGTTGTGAGGTCATATGTTATTGTAGTTTACATTTGCATTTCTCTAATGATTAGTGTTATTGAGCTTTTTTTCCCCCCATATACCTGTTGATCATTTGTATGTCCTCTTTTGAGAAATGTCTATTCAGGTCCTTTGCCCGTTTTTTAAATTGAGTTATTTGTTTTCTTCCTAGTAAGTTTTTGAGTTCCTTATATATTTTGAATATTAACCCCTTAGCTGATGTATGGTTTGAAAATACTTTCTCCCATTACATAGGTTGTTTTTTCATGCTGTTGATCGTTTCCTTTGCTGTGCAGAAATTTTTTGTTTGATATAATCCCGTTTGTTCATTTTCACTTTTGTTGCTTGTACTTTGGGGGTCATATCCAAAAAGTAATTGCCCAAACCAATGTCATGGAGCTAACTCCCTATGTTTTCTTCTAGTAGTCTTATATTTTCAGGTCTTATGTTTAATCTTCAATCCATTTTGAGTTGATTTTTGTATATGGTATGAGATAAGGGTCTAATTTTTTTCTTCTGCAATAGATATCCAAATATCCTAAAATTGTTTGTTGATGAGACCATCCTTGCCCCATCCCATTCATTCTTCAACTCTTTATGATTATCTTTCTTTCCCCTACTAAAATTGCTCTTGTTACAGGCAACCTAAGACTTCCATGGGACAAAATGCAAGAGACTTTTCTGTCTTCATTTCAGTGTTCTTGTTGTGCATATGATACAATTGGCCACCCCCTCCTTTAAAGTGCTCTTCCCTTGACTTCCATAAGGCTATATTTTAGTTTTCCACCTACCCAACTGGCTATGCATTTTCAATTTCCTTTCTAGCTCCTTTGCTTCTATTAGACTTATAAATGTTGGGGATCTTCTGATTCCTTGCACTTTTTCTCTTCGTTTACCCTCTCCCTAGATGCTCTCAATTATTCCTATGGCTTTAAATGCCATGTAATTGCTGATAATTCCCAAATATATATATATATATATATCCAAACTAAACATCTCCTTTAAACTCCAGAATCTCTTATCCTTATAGTTGAATCTCAACTATATGTCTCAAACTTAACATTTCTGTACATGAAATATTGATGTACTCTTCTCATACAAAAAAAAAGAATAAGAATAAGGCAAAGAAGAATAAAAGAGGAAGAGAAAGAAAGAAGAAAAAGAGGAAAGAAGGAAGAGTCAAAGACAAAATTACAAGTTTAGTTTAAAGATCTAATTGGCTTTTATTTGTGATTCCAGAATCAGGCAATCCCTGTAAAATAGAATTGGTATTCCGAGTAGCTGAGCAGAAGAGATTGACTTTATAGGCTGAAGAAACAGAAACTGAGAATAAAAAGTGGATTGGTCATTTCAAAGTTACTTTCTTTGTAAAGGTTAAAGCAGAAGTGACTTCTTTATCATGCTGGCTAAAACTGGCCTGTTTGGGGATTTGGCTATTATCTCCCTTTCCCCTGATTTCTCTGAAGTTCAGATAAACAGATTAATTTCAGCTTGGTGGCTTGGAACTTCAGCACGAGTAACTCCGTTTGGTTTGGTCTGTTGGGCTTAGTGCAGGAGTTAAGTCCAAACCAATGGTCTCTTGTACATTTTATTTACAGAAAGAAGAAAGGAAGAAAGGAAGGGAGGGAGGAAATAGTATATGTTTTTGCTCTAGGCAAAAAATCTAGGCACCCCTTAGTCAACTATATTTAATCCATCAGCAAATTGTGTCTAGCCTAGCTCCAAAATATGTCTCAGGCCCATTACCTTCTGTGTATATCCACTGCCACTGCTTTAGACCACTATCTCTTATCTGGGTTACTACAATATTCTCCCAACTGACCTCCCTGTCTCTGCTCTGAAACCTGCCCAGCTCATTTTCAGAACAGCCAAAGGTATCTTTTGAAACCATAAATCTATTCATGTTACTCTCCTATTTGATGGTTCAACAACTCCCCATTGCACTTGGAACAAAATCCAAACACCTGATCCCCACTTAAGGCATGGTTCAGCCTTACCTAAAGGCTTCACCTTGTGCACTCCCAGCCTATACTCATCCCCACCCTGGGGACTTTGTATTTGCCGGATCTTTCTACCTGGAATGCTCTCCTGTCTCTAATCTCCTCCCCCATTTGAATGACAGTTTCCTTTTCATCCTTTGGGCTTCAGTTTAAATGTCCTCTCATAGAGCCTTGCCAGGCTACCCCTTTTAAAGCAGCCCGGCCCAGTTATTTTCTCACAAGGCCTTGTTTGTTTCCTTTCTAGTATTTGCTACAATTCTCATTACATATTTTTGTACATTTGCTTTCTTGACTCTCAGCCCCTGCCTATTCTTATCTCATTCTGGGTAAGAGGATTGACATACTGGCTAAGACACTGGTACTGTAGCCATGCCCCTCCTTTCTCTCTTCTCTTAAAAGTCAGCCTGTCTATGGAGTCTTCATTTGTTTATGCACCCTTATCATTAGTTTCCCAAGAACAGGCCTGTGCTGGCTCGGTGCTGTCTGTGGCTGGGTGAGAAAGTCCAGCTAGGTCTGAAGTATTAGGAAGCTCACCATGACTGCAGCAGCTCTATCAGAAGAATATTCACATTTTGATCTAGATCTCAGTGGCTTTGGAGATGAGGTAGAGAAAAGAGGGGTGCTATATATTGACCCCATAAACACCAGTATCTTTCCTGACATGAATCAAGATCTAGGTCTATGGCTTTTCTTTTCTTTTTTCTTTTTAAGTCTGTGGCTTTTCATTGTTTTTAAGCAATGGTATGCTTTCTTCAAAACATGTGTCTGTGAATCCCAATATATGCAGAAAGAAAAGAGTAAAAATAAATGCAGAGATATTCTGATTACAGTGAATGACTATATTATTACTTTTTACATAATTTATCATTCTTTCTGCAAGTCACTGAAATCCCATTAAAACTGAAAAACAATAAGGAAATTTCATTGGTTCACATAACAGAATATTTGGGGACTTATCTGGATCAGATAGAGATTGATTTGGTCAAATGACCATGACTGGAATGCAGTTTCTTTCTCTTTCTTGGTCCTGCCAAGAACTCTGAGAAGCTCAAGACTGAAAAAAAATTGTAGTAGAAACCAATAGCGTTGGATCACTTAAATAATGTAATTGGACTATTTGCAACTAAAACGATAAATGCTTGAAGGGATGCATACCATTCTCCATGATATGCTTGTTTCACATTGCATGCCTATATCAAAACATCTCAAGTATCCTATAAATACATACACCTACTATGTACCCACAAAAAATAAAAAAAAAATTTAAGACGCTTTTGCCTTCATGGTTGCAAGATGGCTACCAGAGGCTCCTGGTGCTACATCTCCACACTCATGTCCAGCAGCAAAGAAAGCATCTCTCTGCCAACAACAGATATATTTAATGCTTGTATGCTTTCTTTCTCCATAGAAGCATAAGCATAATCTCTTGGACTGGACTATTTGCTTAATTGAACCAATCATTTCCTATAGCCAGGAGTATGGGATATACTGATTGGCCTAGGTCAGCAATCACGTCTTGTTCACGGAGCTGACATGGGCTCAATCACAAAAGCCAGATAATTGGGAATGAGCTGGGGGTACTCTTGCTGAGGGAAGCGAGGAACAGATGCTGAACAGAGGTAACCAGTCAATGTCTGTATACGTGTGGAAAGAGAAACCTGAATCCCCACATGCCTGATATACCATGTACAGCCCCTCCATACAGAATCAGCCTTTTGTAATTTAAAATCTCCTCTCTATCTTCAAGAGTATTTGAGATCTTTCTTTCTTTCTTTACTCCTTGTGGTCTTTCTTTTTCTTTCTTCTTCATTCTTTCTCTCCTTATTTCTTTCCCTTTTTATTTCTTTTTTAAAATTGAATTGGCCAGGATTATAAAACATCTGTGCACAAATGTTGCTATCTTATTTATAGTGCCCCAAAGAAGCTTTATTTTTTATTTTATTTTATTTTACTTGATTTCTTGAGACAGAGTCTCACTCTGTTACCCAGGCTGGAGTGCAGTAGCATGATCATGGCTCACTGTAGCCTCGACCTCCTGGGCTCAAGTGATCATTCCTGCCTCAGCTTCCATTGTAGCTAGGACTACAGGCACACATCACCACACATGGCTAACTAAAGAAGCTTTTGAAAGAGTTGAAAGTTTAAGAAAATATGTGCTAAAAATGGGAGGAGAAAAAAAGCCATCCCACAAGACGATATAGGAGATCAGCCTCAACATTTATCCACAGTGCCAAGGTGCTATAGCACCAAATGAGTGAAGTTTACAGATCAGCAATCTTCAGGCAGAGGAGGGAAGGTATGTGGAGTTTTCCTAAGGGGTAAGTAGGCATGGATAGTTACAAGGGAATAGGTTTTCTGATAGGCTTGTCCTGTGGTCGTCATCGGGCTGTTCTCCTTTCCTATCTCCCCTGCCCAATCATCTTGCTTTCATCACTTGATAATATAGAAAGGCATACCTCACACTCATCCCAAGCCTACGAATGCATTGCCTCAGGTGCAAAAACCTCTAGAACACTCAAAAAAGGGGAAAAATTATTGCAATGATGGGCTAATTAATCCTGTTGCAAGTTAGATGGATTCTAATTCTCTGCTTTTCACCAAAGTGAGAGACATTTAATCAAGTCCACAGAGGAGAGATCACTAAAAACCATCTTGATGATAGATTACCATGTAATTTTTGGTATGTAACTGAACAAGAATTCAAAGAATTGAGCCCCATTGCCATAACAAAACTCTCATTCCCATTTACTTATTTAGTTGAAAAGCTTCTCAGCACCTATAGCAACCAAATCATAGCACTGATGCTATTTCTGGTATCTTTACCATGGGTATATGGGGGGAAAATACTACCCATCTCAGTAAGAACTGCAATTCCAATGCAGTCTTACATTTTATGTTTAGTAATTACCCATCAATATTTGTAATATATTTATGTGGTTTTAAGAAATCATGTAGAATTTTCTAACAGAATTGAACCATCACAGGAAATTTTAAATTATTTCCAATTTTTACATATTTTTGTTGTAGAGAAGTATGTACTTATGAAATTGTTTAAAGTAGAAAAAATAGTAGGAAGTGGAATGGAAATATAATTTCAAGGAGTAAATAAACAAAAGAAAATGTCCTGCAGGTAAAGAAGAACTTTATGATGTATATTTTAAAAGTATATAATGGACAGCCTGAGGGCTATACTTAATATTATACATTGAGAATTTGTTAAGAGTAGATTTTAGGTGCTCGTATCACACACACAACACACACACAAACAAACACACACACACAAAAGGTAACTATGGAAGGTGATGGATATGTTAATTTGTTTGACTGTAGTAATCATTTCACTGGATATATGTACGTCCGAACATCATGCTATATACCATAAATATATACAACAAAAAATAAATTAGAAAGTAGGATAAGGCACCAAATTGATATACTATTTAGATCTTGCTGTATAGATATCAACGAATAATGTGATATTTATTTTTTAAATGTCATTAATTATATCAGAAATTGTATATATGTAAGTATATACAACTCTTTTACCCCATGATAAAAATTTTATGCATCAATTTTAAAATATATTACTTTTTAAGATATTTTAGGACTGCATGTGTGAAAATATCTGGAGACAATGAACAGAGAAAATTAAACATTAGACAAGAAAACGATCAAAGAAAGAACAGGCCCACTGTTGAGATTGACTGTGCAATGCAATATGGTGACAAAGGAGCTGTCTACTCACATTTGATTTTGTGCCCTTTATCAAAGAGAAAGATCAGAATGATTGAATGGACATTGGCAAAAGGGAAGAGAAGTTCAAGATGGAAAAAGAAATTGTAACAGAAATTGTACCCGTCTCCCTTGGGAACCAGCAGAGGGGAGTGAGAATAGCAAGGATCTGAGTCAGACAGAATTGACTCAGAATTCTGACACTGCCAGTTAATATCTATGTGCCCCTGGACAAGATGCTTCACTCACCTAATCTGTATTATGGACATAATGTGATTTACCACGGAGGGTAAAATTTCCTAATGGACCTAAAGTGCTTTGCATAGGGTCAAGCTCTGCAAAACATAAATAGTGGCTTTTGTAATTATCATGTAGCTGTAGACTTTGGAGCAATTTAACCTCCTTGAGCTTCACCTTCCTCCTCTATAATGCAGGAATAATAACATCTACCTCCTAGGATTACTGTGAGGATTAAATTGACAATAAATATTTATAACACAAAGAAGGCATTCAATAAATATTAGTTCTGGCCAGGCGAGATGGCTCATGCCTGTAATCCCAGCACTTTAGGAGGCCAAGGTGGGCGGATCACAAAGTCAGGAGTTCGAGACCAGCCTGGCCAATATGGTGAAACCTTGTCTCTACTAAAAATACAGAAAAATTTAGCCGGACGTGGTGGCACATGCCTGTAATCCCAGCCACTCGGGAGGCTGAGGCAGGAGAATTGCCTGAACCCAGGAGGCGGAGGTTGCAGTGAACAGAGATCGGGCCGCTGCACTCCAGCCTGGGTGACAAAGCAAGACTCCATCTCAAATAAATAAAGATTAGTTCTTTCCCCAACCCCTACCTTCTCTATTTTCCTATTGATTTGGACAATTCTATGGTATCCTTGATGGGATATGATGAAAAAGAGACTAATTCCAAATGCCTATTTATAGAATAGTAGTATATTACTTTTATTATGTCTACTAGTAAAAAGACTAAACCCGAAATGATTATTTTTGATGAGACAAGTGGCAAGGGTCTCATACTAAAAGTGAATCTATCCTTGTAGATATGACCTTTCTGCTCTACTAGCAAATCTCATTAATGACAAAATTATTTTCATGAAATTACGGAAGACAAATACGTTGCTGATCTATGACAATGTAATCAGTCCTCTCACAAAGAGGACCTCATCATGAAGAAAATAATTCTTCCTACATGTTTTCTTTTCTCCTACAAGTGAAAAGATAAAGCATTTATCAATTGGTGGGAATAAATGCTGTTGATTAATGTGATTCACTTACTTTAGAGGGTACTAAGCATGCCCTCTTTTTGTAGCTTTGCATACAAAACAAAACATAGTTTGAGATGAGCTTGGTTGCCCAGGAGGGAGTTAGGGAACCAAGCTTCACTGAACAGGTAGGGAATATGTTTAAGGCTACTTCCGCCATTTTAATCTGTGGGTCAATGTTCATTAATTTCTTTTTAGAAACAAGCTGTCAAGTTGCTGCTCCCTGTTGAGGACAGGGGTATGATGAATAGTCAAAATGCATAAGCAGGCCTTCTATCAGCCAAGATCACAGCAGGAAGCAAATGGCACACTCCAAAGGGGTGAAAAAATTATTGTTGAAGCTAGATACTGGGTACGTGGACGTCTGTTATATTATTCTCTATTTATGTTTGAAAATGTCCACAATAAAATATACACAAACAAACAGAGCAGTGTAAAAGAGAGACTAATGAAAGAATGACTTACACAGATGTGGACAGAGGTTAAAGGAAAATAACAAGGGAAGGTGAAATCTACTTCCCTTCTCTGGTGACGCCCCCCATTGGAACAGTGGAAATAGTGCACAAAACTAACTCGACTGTTTCATTTCACTTTCTTATACTCATACAGTATTCCAACACTCTACTTTCAGTTTACTGATGAGGAAGGAAGGACTGAAAGGAAAAGGAACTATGACTTGCCTGATCTTCCCCTTTCCTTCTATGACATCATTTTTAGTGTAAGTGGTTAGGAAGTAACAGAGAAGTAACATGAGTAAGAAATGATATGATGAGGCTCCTTGGTTGTATGTTTCTCAAATTTCATTGCCTTTTTTCTGAATTTTAAGCAAGTTGTGGTTGAAATAGAAAGCATGACATCTCGGGGCTTTATCAGTTGTACCTTGTACTTGCTTTGAGTCTCCCTGAATTCCTTATGTAGTGCACGGGTACATAGGCATTCTATGATCGTGGGGACACCGTAAATACTATATTCAAATGGAGCAACTGGAAATTGCAGACACATATATTTCATGTAACCCCTCTGTTCACATATATGCTCCACTTTCCCTTTGATTTCACTTACAAAACACACATTCAAAGATAAAATGACATACCTCAGCATCATGCAATATACCCTTATAATGAACCTGTACCTGTACCCCCTGAATCTAAAATAACAGTTGAAATTTTTTTAAAAAGATAAAATTAAGAATTTAAGACAGTGACAGAAAAGCATTAAACCAAGCACAAGGCCTTTCTTAAGAATGGGGTCCTATTGACTCCATGGTTTGCACACCCATGAGGCCCACCCTGCTGCCAACCCATTGTCAGAGAAATCAACAATCTCCTCCAGTCCTCCCATCCCCTGCAGATGATCTCACTGATGAACCCCAAACTGATGGCAAGGTAGCCAGGGAAGCATCCACAGAGAGTAGCCACCTGGGCTACAGACTAGGGAGAGAAGGGTGAAGAATAGGTCTGGAGGGGCAAACAGAATATACAGCACAGGCTGCTAGCCCCCAAATCTCTTTCCAACAAATATATTCCTTTGTAATCCAGCTAGGATAATAAGGGGCAGGTAGACCTCAGGAGTAGGGCCTGGTGCATATGCAGTTATGAGCCACTTCAAAATAAATAAATACATAAATTAATTAAACCACAAATATCAATTAGGCATGAAACTGATTATTAATTTAGAATGAGAAAAGAAATCAGTAAGTCTCTTTCTTCTGAGGTCTCTAGGAAATTTAACAGAAATGCCTATACAATTCTGTTTTCTAATTGCATGCTGGCTTCCCCCCTCACCTGGAATACTTTACAACTCCAAGCAACTCCCACCACTCACAGAAGCCTGGGGAAGTGAGTCCTGAAGCTTAAATGTTATTAGCTTTATGATAAATTCCTCTGTAGACCCCAAAACTAAGAACATAAGAAGATAGTATTAAGTAACTGTGGAGAAGCAGGCGTTCCTTAACAGGTTATGATGTGCCCCCTTTCCCTACCGTGCATACCAAAGGCAGTGAACCCACATTTCGGGCTCTTCTGACCTAGCATTGTTTCACTGTAGTTAGGAAGTTCCACTGAATTTCACTACATAGGGAACTGGTAAGGTAATGGATAGTCATGGCCACTCCTTTGCATTCTTGATGTCTTGTCTATTCCCTGCATTGTTTGCTGGGTTGGAATCAGGCAAAAGGCAAGCTACCTTAGAAGTCATTGTTCTCATTCACCCTCAAATCCTGGCCAGATTTTGTGCTCTGGCCTAATCAATAGGTTTCTATCTAGACACAAAATATGACCGAGCTTATCTCATAATAGCTGTGGCACAGTGGAGGCAGTTTAGATTCGGAAAAAAGAAGGAAAATGTCAGTTAGATGGAAGGGCTGCCCTGGATGGAGTTCCATGATAGGACTTAGGAGCCCCAGACACCAGAGCCACAGCCCATGAGAGGAGGGAAAATGGTGGGCAGAGACAAAAGAAGGGGATGACAGATATGTACAGGGAAATGGAAAGATGTTAAAGAAAGACTTCAAACTTTGCCCAAGGCCCTAGTGTTGGTGAACTCACCACTTGCTTTTGATAAATATGGGGAAAGCTGCTGGTATCTGAACTAAGAATATGTCTTAGTCTATTTGGGCTGCTATAACAACACCATAGACTGGGTGGCTAAAACTACAGACATCTATTTCTCACAGTTCTGGAGGCTGGGAAGTCCAAGATTAAGATACCAGCAGATCCAGCCAGGCACAGTGGCTCACGCCTGTAATCCCAGCACTTTGGAAGGCTGAGGCGGAAGGATCACTTGAGGTCAGGAGTTTGAGAGCAGCCTGCTCAACCTAGTGAAAACCCATCTCTACAAAAAATACAAAAATTAGCCAGGCATGGTGGTATGTGTCTGTGGTCCCATTTACTTGGGAGGCTGAGGTGAGAGGATCACCTGAACCCAGGCAGGTTGAGGCTGCAGTGAACTGAGATCACACCACTGCACCCAGCTTGGGCAATGGAGTGAGACCCTGGTGTGTGGTGAGGGACCTTTTCTGGTTTACAGACAGCTGTCTTCTTGCTGTGACCTCATATGGTGGAAGGGGTAAGTGAGTTCTCTAAGGTCTCTTTTATAAGGGCACTAATGCCATACACTAGGGCTCCACCCTCATGACCTAATCACCTCTCAAAGGCCTCACCTCCTGATACCATCACCTTGGAGGTTAGGATTTCAACATATGAATTCTGAAGGGACTCAAATAGACCCTTGCTTAGCACAAGAGCATTAACCTAAATAAGATAGAAGAGGATAGTGCTTGAGTGCATGAGTTCAAATCTTGCCCTTATTCCTTAAAAGACACTTTGGTCAAGAAACTGATTCTCGGCCAGACACAGTGGCTCACGCTTGAAATCCCAGCACTTTGGGAGAGTGAGGCAGGTGGATCATCTGAGGTCAGGAGTTCGAGACCAGCCTGGCCAACCTGGCAAAACCCCATCTCTACTAAAAATACAAAAGTTAGCTGGGCATGGTGGCGGGCACCTGTAATCCCAGCTACTCAGGAGGCTGAGGCAAGAGAATCACATGAACCCAGGAGGCGGAGATTGCAGTGAGCCGAGATTGCACCATTGCACTCCAGCCTGGGCAACACAGTGAGACTCCATCTCAAAAAAAACAAAACAAAACAAAAAAAGAAAGTAATTCTCTCTGTGCCTCAGTTTCCTCATCTATAAGATGGGGGTATGTTATGTATACCACGTCATGCCACATTATGTTATGTTATGTTATGTTATGTTATGTTATGTTATGTTATATGGAGCTCACTTCACAGTGTGTGAGATTAAATAAGTTAATACTTACAAACAATTTCTAATAGTTCTTGGAAAACAATTAGTACTCAATAAAAATGAGAAATTATTATGAAAATGACTCCATATACAGCATTTATACACATTTGGGCAATATATATATTTTAATTAATTATTTTTGTTTGTTTGTTTTTGAGATGGAGTCTGACTCTTGTAGCCCAGGCTGGCGTGCAGTGGCGCAATCTTGGCTCACTGCAACCTCCACCTCCTGGGTTCAAGCGATTCTCCTGCCTCAGCCTCCCGAGTAGCTGGGATTACAGGTGCCTGCCACCATGCCCGGCTAATTTTTATATTTTTAGTAGAGACAGAGTTTTGCCATGTTGTCCAGGCTGGTCTCAAACTCCTGACGTCAGGTGATCCACCCACCTCGGCCTCCCAAAGTGCTGGGATTACAGGCATGAGCCACTATGCATTTCCACCATATTTAAGGCTATAAAATTTTTGCAACAGATGGAAAATCTGATCCATTTATTTTTACTATGTATAATTTTACAAAAATTATTGATTTTTTTTTTTTTTGAGACAGTATTGCTCTGTCGCCTAGGCTGGAATGTGGTTACGCAATCACAGCTCACTGCAACCTTTACCTCCTCAGTTCAAGTGATTCTCTTGCCTTACCTTCCCAAATATCTGGGATTACAGGAGCATGCCACCACGTCCAGCTAATTTTTGTATTTTTAGCAGAGATGGGATTTCACCATGTTGGCCAGGCTGATCTCGAACTCCTGACCTCAAGTGATCCTCCTGCCTTGGCCTCCCAAAGTTCTGGGATTATAGGCATGAGCCATCACGGGTGGCCAGCAAAAATTATCATAGGATAACTTTTTATGTATTTTTTATATTTGATATTTAGCCAAAGATAAGTATTCCAAAGTTTTCAGAAACAAAACACGGTCATTTCTGAACTTTCCTCACCAAAAGCAGGGATACGCTTTACCTTTTTATCTCTTACAGACAAATAGACTGACTCCACCATCTCCAAATATTGAGGAAAGGTTTAGTTTTCTTTTTAACCTTGCTCAAATTATACGCTGACATATAGAGATTAGATAGAATCCCAGACCTCGCTGAGCAAATAGCTAAGTGGAATTCTTTCCTTATTAAAGACAACTTCACATTAGAATCAAGTTTGATTGAAATAGTTTGGAAAAGGTTAGGAGACTGTATTATCAGTCTTGTTTGATCCTAGATGTTTTACCTAGAGGGTAAGATGAAATAAGGGTTGGACTTTCTGGGTTCCTGCGCATCTCTGAGCAAGCACATCAGCTAACCTCCTTGACTTCCATGTCCTCATCCACAGAAGAGTCACGGGGAAGGGGTTGCCCAGCCCGACTCCGAACGTTCTTGTAAGGATTTAACATCAAATGTTATTTAAAAGCTGAAAAACAAAAACATTCTACAAATTCAAAAAGAATTTACTCAAATCACTTTCTTCTTACCAAATTTCTTTTTTGCATGTCATTCAACAACAGGTAGACTGACTTATCTGTCAGGAGCAACAGCCCTGAATTAATCCCATTCACATCTTTGAATTGCTGTTACTGGTATCTGTAAGAGAAAAATCATGCTCGATTAACCAGCTTGAGTTCTTTAATGCTGATTAAAAAAATAGCAAAACAGTATCTGGCCAATAGTAGGTACTCAATAAATGTTTGTTGAATGAATTTGGAAGTGCTATAATTTAAAACATTTAACAAGATTCCACTCCCAGGGCTGTTAAAGTCAAAACAATGGCCAAAACAACCTAGTTACTAGGGAGACATAATTTTCATAGGGAAGGAGTTGGGTAACAAGAACCAGAACCTGCTGGTAAATGCTCTTCTGGCAGAATCAACAATTGTGGTAACTGGCACGAATACTTAATCTAGCACTTTTATATTTCAAAAAAGGGTGCAAGGCAAAAGCAAGCATTTAAAGATGGCATTAAACTCTTCATTGTAACATAATACATCATAACATTGAGCAAAAAATGCATGCGATTTCATAAACTCTGCAAGTAAGCATAGTATTTGCAATGTGTACAAGTATAGAACAATGAGTCTTGGAGAGGAGACAAATAATTTGAACAAATAACTCAAGATCTAGAAAAGTGTTAAAGGAATCGTTGTAGATTCAAGAAATAGGTAAATGCTGCCTACAATTGAGAAAAGGTTGGGAAGAAAAAAGAGGGTTCTTTTTTCTTTTTGTAAATTAAATTAAATTTTATTTTAAGTTCTGGGATACATATGCAGGACGTACAGGTTTGTTACACAGGTAAACATGTGCCATGGTGGTTTGCTGCACCTATCAACCCATCACCTAGGTATGAAGCTGCACATGCATTAGCTATTGATCCTGATGCTCTCTGTCCTGCCACCCCACTGACAGGCCCCAGTGTGTGTTGTTCCTCTCCCTGTGTCCATGTGTTCTCATTGTTCAGCTCCCACTTATAAGTGGGAACATGCAGTGTTTGGTTTTCTGTTCCCGTGTTAGTTTGCTGAGGACAATGGCTTCCAGCTCCGTCTGTGTCCCTCCAAAGGACATTATCTCATTCCTTTTTATGGCTGCATAAGATTCCATGGTGTATATGTAGCATATTTTCTTTATACAGTCTATCATTGATGGGCGTTTGGGTTGATTTCATGTCTTTGCCATTGTGCATAGTGCTGCAAAGAACATAGGCACACATGTGTCTTTATAATAGAATGATTTATATTCCTTTGGATATATACCCAGTAATGAGATTGCAGGGTCAAATGGTATTTCTGGTTCTAGATCATTGTGGAAGACAGTGTGGCGATTTCTCAAAGATCAAGGATTTCTTTTTTTACATCATATTAGCAGAGGCCATCTTCTATCATCCATCTGTCTCTCTTCAACCTTTGTCTCAACATTTTGTAACTATTTGTCAGTAATTTTTTTCCTTTTTAAACAGCTTTATTGAGAAGTAATTCACATACCATATAATTCACCCATTTAAAGTGGACAATTCAGCCGGGTGCAGCAGCTCACACCTGTAATCCCAGCACTTTGAGAGTCCAAGGCAGGCGGATCACCTGAGGTTAGGAGTTCAAGACCCACCTGGCCAACATGGGGAAACCTTGTCTTTACTAAAAATGCAAAAATTAGCTGGGCATGGTGGCACATGCCTGTAATTCCAGCCACTCACTAGTGGGGCTGAAGCAGGAAAATCACTTGAACCTGGGAGGTGGAGGTTGCAGTGAGCTGAGATTGCACCATTGCACTCCAGCCTGGGCAACAGGGCAAGACTCTGTCTAAATAAATAAATAAATGAAGTGGACAATTCAGTGGTTTTTATTATATTTACAAGGTGAATTATCATCACTATTGAACTTAAGAACATTTTCATCAGCTCTGAAAAGAGCCCCTACCAAACAGTAGTCACTCCCCATTTTTCTCTTCACCCAGAGCAACCCAGAGCTCAATAAAGCTGTTTAATTTACTTTTGATTGCTACAAATTTGACTATTCTGGACATTTCACATAAATGGTGTCATATAACATAGTCTTTTGGGCCATTATATTTTCTTTCTCTTAGCATAATGTTTTCAAGGTTCATCCTTGTTGTAGCATGTATCAGTATTGCATTCCTTTTTACTGCCTAGTAATTTTCCATTGTATGAGTATCTCATACCTTGTTCTTTCATCAGTTGATAGACATTGGGTTGTCTGGAGGCTATTATAAATAATGCTGCTATGAACATTCATGTATACAAATTTTTATGTACATATACAGACAGCCCCTGACTTAATGATGGCTTGACTGAATAATTTTTGACTTTACAATGGGTTTATTGGGGTATTATATGCATTTTTGACAGGATATTTTCAACTTTTGATGGGTTTATTGGGACATAACCTCATCATAAGCCAAGGAGCATCTGTACCTAACTTTTTATTTCACTTTTTTTTTTTTTTGAGACGGAGTCTTGCTCTGTCACCCAGGCTGGAGTGCAGTGGCGCGATCTCGGCTCACTGCAAGCTCCGCCTCCCGGGTTCACGCCATTCTCCTGCCTCAGCCTCTCCAAGTAGCTGGGACTACAGGCGCCCGCCACCACGCCTGGCTAATTTTTTGTATTTTTTAGTAGAGACGGGGTTTCACTGTGGTCTCGATCTCCTGACCTCGTGATCCACCCGCCTCGGCCTCCCAAAGTGCTGGGATTACAAGCGTGAGCCACCGCGCCCGGCCTATTTCACTTTTTAAAAGTTGAGATTTAACCATTCATATACCATAAAATTCATCATTTTTAAGTGTACACTTTACTGGGGTTCAGTATAGTCACAAGGCTACACAACCATCACCATCATCTCATTCCAGAAAATTTTCAGCACCCCAAATACAAACTCTATGTCCACTAGCCTTGAATTAGTATTGGATCAGTAAGGCTAGAGTCTATTCTTCCTGCCTTGAGAAAATAATTTAAAACATCTTAGTCCTTTTTATTCAAAGGGAAATATCATCTGTGTACCTGAAAAATAAGCACATTGACTTTTTAAAATACTGGGTTTATTGAGATATAATTCACAGACCATAAAATTCACCCTTTTAAAGTGTATAATTTAGTGGTTTTCTAGTATGTTCACAAAGTTGTGCAATCATTACCACTGTCTAATTCCAGAACATTTTCATCATGCCAAAAATGAAACCCTGTACCCATTAGCAGTCACTCCCCATTCCCTCCTTCCCACAACCTTTAGCAACCCCTAGTCTACTTTCTGCCTTTATGGATTTGCCTGTTCTAAACTATGTTTAATCTCTTGAGGAATAAAAAGGAATATTTTTTTACTTTGTACGAAATAAAAAATGGTAACAGACATTGTCCATTAACCACTTCTTCAAAACATAAATCATTTGGTTACACACACACACACACACACACACACATCCCTAATGTTTTTGCCATCACTGACATTTTCATACCTCCACGTCACTTTACCTTCTTCACAGAGAAGCTCAATACCTGTTAAAATACCAAGCTGGGAGAAATATTGGCAGCAAAGCATTTATATTCTTAGTAGAGAGAGAGAGATTTACCCATCAATAAGAAGTGTCTCATTTCCTTATAGTCATATCATTACAAACTAAAACAAGATAATTTTTTTTTTTGAGGCAGGGTCTCACTCTGTCACCCAGGCTAGAATGCAGTGGTGTAATCACAGCTCACTGCAGCCTTCTTTGGCTCAAGTGATCCTCTTGCCTCAACCACCCAAAGTGCTGGGATTATAGGAATGAGCCACCATGCCCAGCCAACAAGATAATTTTTAATCGAAAATATTTTTTCTTTTTTTCTTTTTGAGACAGAGTCTTGTTGTGTCACCCAGGGGAGTGCAGTGGTGCTCACTGCAACCTCCACCTCTCAGGTTCAAGCGATTCTCTTGTCTCAGCCTCCTGAGTAGCTGGGATTACAGGCACATGCCACCATGCCCAGCTAACTTTTTTGTATTTTTAGTAAAGGCAGGGTTTCACCATGTTGGCCAGGCTGTTCTCGAACTCCTGACCTCAAATGGTCCACCTCTCTCGGCCTCTCAATGTGCTGGGATTACAGGCATGAGCCAATGCGCCCAGCCCAAAAAGATTTTTTTTTTTTTAAAACAGAATTAAACACTCTGATACCCATTGTTGCTGAGGAGGTAAGAAAAGAGGCACTCAGTTGGAATTTTAAGTAGCATAACATCTGTCAAGGCCAATTTGGTCACATGGATCAAAACTTTAAAAATATGTATACCGTTTGGTCCAGAAACTCCACTTCAAGGAACTTACTCCAAATAAATTATCTTGGCTGGGGGCGGTGGCTCATGCCTGTAATCCCAGCACTTTGGGAGGCCGAGGTGGGCGGATCACATGGTCAGGAGATCGAGACCATCCTGGCTAAGAGGGTGAAACCCCATCTCTACTAAAAATACAAAAAAAATTTAGCTGGGCATAGTGGCAGGTGCCTATAGTCCCAGCTACTCAGGAGGCTGAGGCAGGAGAATGGCGTGAACCCGGGAGGCGGGGCTTGCAGTGAGCCGAGATCACGCCACTGCACGCCAGCCTGGGTAACAGGGCGAGACTCCCTCTCAAAAAAAAAAAAAAAAAAAAAGGCCCTGAAAGATATGTGTATAGGTTGCTCATTATCTCATTGCTATTCATATGGCAGAAAATAGGAAACAATCTAAATATAGTTAAAACAAAAAAAGGATAAGTTAATTAACTTATGAAACAGCCATATGATCAATTACCATTCTGTTATTAAAAATTATATTGAGGAAGAACATTTGGTTACTTAGGAAAATGTTCAAAATTTTTGGCTAAGTGTAAAAAAACTGACTAGAGAGCAGTATTAAATATCTCAATGTTATAAAAACTTGGTGTTATGGAGAACTTTTGTAAAATTTATTTCTTGGTAAGAAATCTTGGGGTAAATTTTGTGTAGGTGCTAATAATTTCAGAGTCACAGCTCCAAACTATAGAAATATTACTTAATGATGCTAAACTGAGCTCAATTTCTATGAGATCCTGTTTTTGACAGTGAAGATAATTATGCCAATTACAGCTAGCTTAGTTACTTTCAGCATAAAATTGAGCTCCTTTTCATGAATATTCAGTCAGAGTTGGCTTACTATTTTATCATTTCAAAGATTGAACTCTGTCCTCATTTCTCAAAATTTTGTCCCTTCCCTCACTTCTTGGGATGTCTGAGGAGGGAATAGTTTTTAGAACACCACTGGTTGTGGGGCTTTGGCCCCTGGTCCTTGCTTGGGGCTCCTACTGACCCCAGGTGAGGAGGGCTTGTTGGCCCATCTTCACTGCATGCACTCTTTGAGGGTCTGGAAAGTGATTCCTGGTCACTTGTCTTGGCATACACGGTTAAAGCCCTGTGGTTGTCCTATCTGTCCCCATCGCTGATCCCCCTTCCCTACCCCATCACTCCACCATGCCCTTGACTTGCCTCACCTCAGCCCTCCTAGTTGGGATTGATCTTCCTCTGCCATGGAGCCCTCAGGTCTAGATGACTCTCCACCAACCACCCCAGTGACTCCTGGCAAACCCTGACTCAATCCTTGGCAGCCCCAACCCCCAGGATATGGAACTTTTGTATCTTCTCTCTGCCTCATGCAGACTTGGATGTACTGGAGAGTGGGGTATCTTCTTCAGCCTCTGTTTCTGCCTAAAAATGAGACAATAAAACTATACCTAGGCTGCCCCATGCTATCTTCAGGCTCCACATGGCATTCTCCTCCCAGAATTCTGGATGGAAGGGGCCCATGCCCCTGCTCTTGACAGATACTGAAAACTCTCTGGAAGTCTATTCTTAGAAGGGAAGGTGGGGAGTAATCTACAAAAACAGCCAATCTCTCTTTTCTCTCTCCTCTCTTCTTCCTTCTCTTACCTTTCCTTTCCTTTCCTTGCCCTCCCACTGTGTATGGATGGTGGCTGTAGGTCATCTAGGTGGGTACAAAACTCTGAAGTTTGGGGAAGCAGTCAGGGGTCAAGGTACATATTTGGAAGGTGATGTGGTTTGAATGTGTCCTCTAAAGTTCATGTACTGGAAACCGAATCCCCAATCCAACAGTGTTGAGAGATGAGATCTTAAAGAGGTCCTTAGGTAATGAGGGCTCTGCCCTCATAAATGCATTAATGTTATTGGAGTGAACTTGTTTTTGTTTTGTTTTTTACCTCCCTTCCTCTCCACTCACTCTCTCCTTTTTTCTTTTTCTTTTTTGAATTTGTTATCTCAGGATTGGGATCCTGATTTAAAAACTGAGTTCAGCCTCCTTCTTCTCTGGCATGTATGTGCTCTTTTGCCCTTCTGCCCTCTGCCAGATGACACAGCGAGAAGGCCTTCAACAGATGCCAGCCCCTTGATCTTGAACTTCACAATCTCTAGAACTATAAGAAATAAATCCCTGTTCTTTGTAAATTACCCAGTCTCAGGTATTCTGCTATACAAGATGAAAACAGTCTAAGACAGAAGGCTTCAATATAAAAGTGATGGTTGAAGCCATGGGGCTTATGAATGAGATCATGATAGATAGAAAGTCTTAGGAGTCATACTTTATTATTAAGAAGCTACAGGAATGGCAATGAATTTTCTTCAAAACCTCTGGTCCTATTACAAGATAAATAATGTAAATTTTGTGGAAGAGGAAGGACTTCGTCTTTTACTTTGTCAAAAGGTCGTTCCTAACCAAAAACCAGGGCTTTAGGGAGGGAAATGGAGCATAATGAACCCTAACGTACTCTTTCACCATTGAAGAGGCCAAGGAGAGGAGTTGAGGAAGACTGTTCATATTTTGAAAATCGGGCCATTATTGTTGTAAAACCTACTCAAGCAACTTTATAAGATCTGGAAGGAAAGTCTTTGAACTGGGAATTCCTTCATGAAGAACATTCTTTTTAATTACCAAGAAGAAAGGATCCCTTTGTAAAGACTGTCCTTAAGCATCAGATATCTTTAGGGATGGAAGGAGGGGTGGTCTAAAGGATGAACGGGTTGATGGCTGGCTAAAAAGATGGATAGGTAGATGGATGGGTGGGTGAGTGGATAGATGGATAGGTCCATGGAAGGTATTACTGCTGACTACATGAAAACACAGAATAATCTCTAGAAGGGTTACTCCCTTAAGAATTTACAGTTAATTACTTAATGGAGTTAACAAATACTTATTGAATGTCAACTCTAGTTATGGTGTTTGGCAAGGTCCCTGAAGTAAATGCTCTTGACCTCATGGAGCTTTCAAACTAGAAAAAGGGACAAAGAACAAATGAACAACTAAGTTATTGCGCATTTTGAAAAGTACCTTAAAAAGGATTATCATTATCAGTCTAATTTTTATTTATATTTCATTAAATTAGAAACAAGTTAGTGCTGCTAATTCCTTCTCATAAGAGGAGCACTGACCACCACAAATTAGGGAAAATCCAAGATCACATTTTTACTTTTTAATAATATCAAATTTTATTTTAGATTCAGATGACACATGTGCAGGTTTGTTACATGGCTGTATCGTGTGATGCTGAGGTTTGTGGTATGATTGATCCCAACACCCAGATAGTGAGCTTAGTACCCAATAGTTAGTCTTTGAACCCTTGTCCCCTTCCCTCCCACCTCTAGTAGTCCCCAGTGTCTATTGCTGCCATCTTTACATCCATGTGTACCCAGTGTTTAGCTCCAACTTATAAGTGAGAACATGCAATATTTGGTTTTCTGTTCCGGGATTAATTTGCTTAGGATAATGGCTTCCAGCTGCATCCATGTTACCCCAGAGGACTTGATTTCATTCTTTTTATGGCTGTGTAATATTCCATGTGTATATGCAACACATTTTCTTTATCCAATCCATCATTAATGGGCATCTAGATTGATTCCTTGTCTTGCTACTGTGAAAAATGCTGCAGTGAACAGAAGAATGCATGTGTCTATCTGGTAGAATGATTTATTTTCTTTTGGATATAGACCCAGTAATGGGTTGAATGGTAGCTCTGTTTTAAGTTCTTTGAGAAATCTCCAAACTGCTTTCCACAGTGGCTGAACTAATTTACATTCCCACCAACAGTGTATAAGCATTCCCCTTTCTCCACAGCCTTGCAAGCATTTGTTGTTTTTTGACTTTTTAAAAACAGCCATTCTGACTGTTGTGTTTTTGATTTGCATTTTGATTTGCGTTTTGCTGACGATTAATGCTGATGAAAAATGTTGAGCATTTTGTCATATGTTTGTTGGCTGCTTGTATAACTTCTTTTGAGAAGTGTCTACTCATATCTTTTGCCCACTTTTTAATGGGGTTATTTGTTTTTTGCTTGTTGAATTGTGTAAGTTCCTTATAGATTATGGATATTAGGCTTCTGTCAAATGCATGGTTTGCAAATATTTTCTCCCACTCTGTAGGTTGTCTTTTTACTCTGATGATAGTTGGTTTGTTTTTCTATTTTTCTACACAGAAGCTCTTTAGTTTAATTAGGTCCCACTTATCAATTTTTGTTGCAATTGCTTTTAAGGACTTGGTCACAAATTATTTCCCAAGGTCAATGTCCAGGATGGTATTTCCTAGGTTTTCTCCTAGGATTCCTATAGTTTGAGGTCTTACAATTAAATCTTTAATCCATCTTGAGTTATTTTTTATAATATGGTGAAAGGTAGGGGTCCAGTTTCATTCTTCAGCATATGGCTAGCCAGCTATCCCAGCACCACATATTGAACAGGGGGGTTTCTTCCCATTATTTATTTTTGTTGACTTTGTCAAAGATCAGGTGGCTGTAGGTGTGTGGCTTTATCTCTGGATTTTCTATTTTGTTCCACTGGTCTGTGTGTCTGTTTTTATACCAGTGCTGTTATGTTTTGGTTATTATAGCTTTATACCATAATTTGAAGTTGGGTAGTATGATGCCTCTGGCTTTGTTTCTTTCTCTTAGGATCGCTTTAGATATTTAAGCTCTTTTTTGGTTCATGTGAATTTTTTTTTTTTTTTTTTTTTTTTTTTTTTTTTTTTTGAGACAGAGTGTCGCTGTCGCCCAGGCTGGAGTGCAGTGGCGCGATCTCGGCTCACTGCAGGCTCCGCCCCCCGGGGTTCACGCCATTCTCCTGCCTCAGCCTCCGGAGTAGCTGGGACTACAGGCGCCCGCCACCTCGCCCGGCTAATTTTTTGTATTTTTAGTAGAGACGGGGTTTCACCGTGTTAGCCAGGATGGTCTCGATCTCCTGACCTCGTGATCTGCCCATCTCGGCCTCCCAAAGTGCTGGGATTACAGGCGTGAGCCACCGCGCCCGGCCTGGTTCATGTGAATTTAAGAACAGTTTTTTCTAATTCTATGAAAAATGACATTTGTAGTTTGATAGGAATAGCATTGAACCTATAGATTGCTTTGGGCAGTATGGCCATTTTCATAATAATGATTCTTCCAATCCATGAGCATGGAATGTTCTTCCATTAGTTTGTATCATCTATGATTTCCTTCAAAATGTTTCGTAGTTCTCTTTGAAGAGGTCTTTCACCTCCTTGGTTAGATGCACTCCTAGGTATTTTATTTTGTGTGTGTGGCTCTTGTAAATGGGATTGCATTCTTGGTTTGGATCTTAGCTTGAACATTATTGATATATAGAAATTCTACTGATTTTTGTATGTTGATTTTGTATCCTGGAGCTTTACTGAAGTCATTTATCAGTTCTAGGAGCGTTTTGGTGGAATCTTTAGGATTTTCCAGGTACAGAATTATACTGTCAGTGAAGAGAGGTAATATGAGTTCTTCTTTTACTATTTGGATGCCTTTTATTTCTTTCTCTTGCCTGATTGCTCTGGCTAGGACTTCCAGCACTATGTTGAATAGGAGTGGGGAGAGGGCAGCTTTGTCTTGTTCCAGTTTGCAAGGGAAACGCTTCCAGCTTTTGCGCATTCAATACAATGTTGCTGTGAGTTTGTCATAGATGGTATGTTCCTTTGATGCCTAGTTTGTTGTTGGTTTTTTTTTTCCTTTTATCATGAGCAGATATTGGATTTATCAAAAGCTTTTTCCATGTCTACTGGGATGATCATATGGTTTTTTGTTTGTTTGTTTGTTTTCTGAGACAGGGTCTTGCACCCAGGCTGTCATACAATGGTATGATCTTGGCTCACCACAACCTCTGCCTTCCAGGTTCAAATGATCCTTCCACCTCAGCCTCCCAAGTAGCTGGGACCACAGGCATACACCATCATGCCTGGCTTTTTTTAAAATTTTTGGTAGAGATAGAGTTTTGCCATATTGCCCAGGCTGGTCTCAAACTCCTGAGCTCAGGCAATCTGCCCACCTCAGCCTCCCAAAGGCTGGGATTACAGGCGTGAGCCACTGTGCCCAGCCTGGTTTTTGTCTTCAGTTCTGTTTATGTGGTGAATCACATTTATTGATTTGTGAATGTTGAACCAACCTTGAATACCAGATATGCCTACTTGATCATAGTGAACTAATTAACTTTTGATGTGCTGCTGGATTCAGTTTGCTAGTATTTTGTTGAAGATTTTGTGTCTATGTTCATCAGGGATATGGGCCTATAGTTTTCTTTCTTTACTGTGTCTTTTCCAAGTTTTGGTTTCAGGGTGATGGTGCCTTCATAGAACGAGTCAGGGAGGAGTCCCTTCGCCTCAATTTTTGGGAATAGTTTCAGCAGAATTAGTACCAGCTCTTCTTCATATGACTGGTCAAATTTAGCTGTGAATCCATCTGGTGTGGGGTTTTTTTGGTTCGTAGGTTTTTATTGCTGATTCAGTATTGGAACTTGATATTGGTCTGGTCAGGGTTTCAGTTTCTCCCTAATTCAATCTGAGGAGGTTATGTGTTTCCAGAATGTGTCCATTTCCTCTACATTTTCAAGTTTGTGTGTATAGAGGTATTCGTAATAATCTCTGAGGATACAAGATCACATTTTAAAAAATTTAATATTGTGGCTGGGCATGGTGGCTTGTGCCTGTAATCCTAGCACTTCGGGAGGCAGAGGCAGGAGGATTGCTTGAGGCCAGGAGTTCCAGGCCAGCCTGGAACACAGTAAGACCCTCTTTCTACAATAACTTAAAATAAAATAAAATAAAATAAAATTTAATATTAGCCAGGTTGCTTGCCTCCTGGCCAATTTTGCTGCTGCCAAAAAAAAAAAAAAAAAAAAAAAAAAAAGAGGCATAATTGAAATATGTATTTACATTTGAAGGTCAACTAAAAAACATGTATTAATATACATATAAAAATTTTAAGTATTTTATTAAATGTGTCGCTTTTCACTCTCTATCCTCTATAATACCTGACTTATAAATACTTCAAAATACTATACCTGCCATATTGTTTTAAGTATTTCATCACTGTTGTATTGAGCTGCCCTCTGGTGGTTTTTAATTTCGTGAAATTTGCAACTACCTTATATCCGATGTGTATTATGTTTAAGGTATTGTAGATTGTTTAATATCATATTTTTTCCTACTTTTTATATGTACTTATTTGGTAGGGCCTTGAGATACATTCATTTAATATGAATAGACATTGGCTAATATTCAAAACAGGGAAAACAATTAATTCATGCAAGAGGGTTTGTACATCCAGTGTAATGAATCATCAATTATGAACATTATTTCTGTTAATGTCATTATAGTACAGAACTAATTGATGAGAGCCTCAGTAATAAAGTACAGAATATAACAACCAAACACACCTGAAATTTAAAATATACTTTTTTCTTTTTCTTTTTTTTTTTTGAGACAGAGTCTCGCTCTGTTGCCCAGGCTGGAGTGCAGTGGCATGATCTTGGCTCACTGCAAGCTCCGCCTCCCAGGTTCACGCCATTCTCCTGCCTCAGCCTCCCAAGTAGCTGGGACTACAGGCGTCCGCCACCATGCCCGGCTAATTTTTTGTATTTTTGTAGAGATGGCGTTTCCTCATGTTAGCCAGGATGGTCTCGATCTCCTGACCTCATGATCCGCCTGCCTCAGCCTCCCAAAGTGCTGGGCTTACAGGTGTGAGCCACCATGCTTGGCCCCTAAAATATAGTTTTTAAATGATTGTGTTTAGTATGTATTAAAAGCTCTCACATCACACAAAACCATATAATTAACCTTTTCAATAAAAGTATAAAATGTACTCCTTAATGAATTAGCTATATGTTTGTCACTGCTCCAAATAATTTGAAATATAGAACCGTCTTTTTTAACTTTCCATCAAAGATAGACAGAAAATACCTGTTGAAAATAGATACCTTTCATCAAATCAGTCTCTTGATCTTTTGACAGTAAAATGGTAAAGATTTGATAGTAAAATCTTTTGTTTTATTTTGTCAAACTTTCTCTATATTGGTTGTCATGTATAAAATGACCTTGGTTATGAGAACAATATATTTTAACCATAAGAGTTTAAAAGTTAGGGTATTATTAGTCACTTCCAAGATGGCCAAACAGGAACAGCTCCAGTCAGCAGCTCCCAGCAAGACTGACACAGAAGACGGGTGATTTCTGCATTTCCAACTGAGGTACCTGGTTCGTCTCATTGGGACTGGTTGGATAGTGGGTGCAGTCCACAGTGGGTGAGCTGAAGCAGGGCAGGGCGTCGCCTCACCTGGGAAGTGTGAGGGGTTGGGGGATTTCCCTTTCCCAGCCAAGAGAATCCATGACAGACTGTACCTGGAGAAACGGTACACTCCTGACCAAATACTGCAGTTTTCACATGGTCTTAGCAACCAGCAGACCAGAAAATACCCTCCCTTGCCTGGCTCAGCAGGTCCCATGCCCATGGAGCCTTGCTCACTGCTAGCACAGCAGTCTGAGATCAACCTGTGGTGCTGCAGCTTGACGGGGGGAGGGACATCCGCCATTGCTGAGGCTTGAATAGCTCACAGTGTAAACAAAGTCACCAGGAAGCTCAAAATGGGCAGAGCCCACCACAGCTTAAGCAAGGCCTGCTGCCTCTCTAGATTCCACCTGTGGGGGTAGGGCATAGCAGATCAAAAGGCAGCAGACAGCTTCTGCAGACTTAAACTTCCATGTGTGATAGCTCTGAAGAGAGCATTGGTTCTCTCAGCATGGTGTTCAAGCTCTGAGAATGGACAGACTGCCTCCTCAAGCAGGTCCCTGATCCCCATATAGCCTGACAGGGAGACACCTCCCAGTAAAGGCCAACAGACAGCTCAAACAGGCAGGTGCCCCTCTGGGACCAAGCTTCCAGAGGAAGGATCAGGCAGTAATATTTGCTGTTCTGCAGCCTTCACTGGTGATACCCAGGCAAACAGGGTCTGCAGAGGACCTCCAGCAAACTCCAACAGACCTACAGCCGAGGGGCCTGTTAGAAGGAAAACTAACAAACAGAAAGGAATAGCATCAGCATCAACAAAAAGGACATCCACACCAAAACCCCATCTGTAGGTCACCAACATCAAAGACCAAAGGTAGATAAAAACACAAAGTTGGGGAGAAACCAAAGCAGAAAAGCAGAAAATTCCAAAAACCGGAGCTCCTCTTCTCCTCCAAAGGATCACAGTTCCTCGCCAGCAAGGGAACAAAACTGGATGGAGAATGAGTTTGATGAGTTGACAGAAGTAGGCTTCAAAAGGTTGGTAATAACAAACTTCTCCGAGCTAAAGGAGCATGTTCTAACCCATCGCAAGGAAGCTAAAAACCTTGAAAAAAGGTTAGACAAATGGCTAACTAAAATAAACAGTGGAGCTGAAAAACACAGCTGAAAACCAGGAACTTCGTGATGCATACACAAGATTCAATAGCCAATTCAATCAAGTGGAAGAAAGGATATCAGTGATTGAAGATCAAATTAATGAAATAAAGGGAGAAGACAAGATTAGAGAAAAAAAAGTGAGAAGAAATGAACAAAGTGTCCAAGAAATGTGGGACTATGTGAAAAGACCAAATATAGGTTTGACTGGTGTTCCGGAAAGTGATGGGGAGAATGGAACCAAGTTAGAAAACACAATCCAGGATATTATCCAAGAGAACTTCCCTAACCTAGCAAGGTAGGCCAACATTCAAATTCAGGAAATACAAGGTGGGAGGGATAGTATTAGGAGATAGACTTAATGTAAATGACAAGTTAATGGGTGCAGCACAGCAACATGGCACATGTATACATATGTAACAAACCTGCACGTTGTGCACATGTACCCTAGAACTTAAAGTATAATAAAAAAAAATTCAGGAAATACAGACAATACCACAAAGATACTCTTTGAAAAGAGCAACCCCAAGACACATAATTGTCAGATTCACCAAGGTTGAAATGATGGAAAAAATGTTAAGGGCAGCCAGAAAGAAACGTTGGGTCACCCACAAAGGGAAGCCCATCAGACTAACAGTGGATATCTCGGCAGAAACTCTACAAGCCAGGAAAGAGTGGGGGCCAATATTCAACATTCTAAAAGAAAAGGATTTTCAAACCAGAATCTCATATCCAGCCAAACTAAGCTTCACAAGTGAAGGATAAATAAAATCCTTTACAGACAAGCAAATGTTGAGAGATTTTATCACTACCAGGCCTGCCTTACAAGAGCTCCTGAAGGAAGAATTAAACATGGAAAGGAACCACTGGTACCAGCTAGTGCAAAAACATACCCATTGTAAAGACCATTGATGCTATGAAGAAACTACATCAATTAATGAGCAAAATAACCAGCTAACATCATAATGACAGGATCAAATTCAAACATAACAATATTAAACGTTAATGTAAATCAGCTAAATGCCCAATTAAAAGACCCAGACTGACAAATTGGATAAAGAATCAAGACACATCAGTGTGCTGTATTCAGGAGACCCATCTCATGTGCAAAGATGCACATAGGCTCAAAATAAACGGATGGAGGAAGATCTACAAAGCAAATGGAAACAAAAAAAGGCAAGGGTTCCAATCCTAGTCTCTGATAAAATAGACTTTAAACCAACAAAGATCAAAAGAGACAAAGAACGCCACTACATAATGGTAAAAGGGTCTATTCAACAAGAAGAGCTAACTATACTAAATATATATGCACCCAATACAGGAGCACCCAGATTCATAAAGCAAGTCCTTAGAGACCTACAATGAGACTTACAATCCAACACAATAATAATGGGAGACTTATCACCCCACTGTCAATATTAGACAAATCAATGAGACAGAAGGTCAACAAGGATATCCAGGACTTGAACTCAGCTCTGGACCAAGCAGACCTAATAGACATCTACAGAACTCTACACCCCAAATCAACAGAATATACATTCTCAGCACCACATCGCACTTATTGTAAAAATGACCACATAATTGGAAGTAAAATACTCCTCAGCAAATGTAAAATAACAGAAATCACAACAAACTGTCTCTCAGACCACAGTGCAATCAAATTAGAACTCAGGATTCATAAATTCACTCAAAACCGCACAACTACATGGAAACTGAACAACTTGCTCCTGAGTGACTACTGGGTAAATAATGAAAAAAAGGCAGAAATAAAAATATTCTTTGAAACCAATGAGAACAAAGACACAACATACCAGAATCTCTCGGACACATTTAAAGTAGTGTGTAGAGGGAAATTTATAGCACTAAATGCCCACAAGAGAAAGCAGGAAAGATCTAAAATTGACACCCTAATATCACAATTAAAAGAACTAGAGAAGCAAGAGCACACACATTCAAAAGCTAGCAGAAGGCAAGAAATAACTAAGATCAGAGCAGAACTGAAGGAGATAGAGACAGGAAAAACCCTTCAAAACATCAATGAATACAGGAGCTGGTTTTTTGAAAAGATCCACAAAATAGATAGACCTCTAGCAAGACTAATAAAGAAGAAAAGAGAGAAGAATCAAATAGACACAATAAAAAATGATAAAGGAGATATCACCACCAACCCCACAGAAATACAAACTACCGTCAGAATACTATAAACACCTCTATGCAAATAAACTAGAAAATCTAGAAGAAATAGATAAATTCCTGGACATGTACACCCCTCCAAGACTAAACCTGGAAGAATTTGAATCTCTGAATAGACCAATAACAGGTTATGAAATTGAGGCAATAATTAATAGCCTACCAACCAAAAAAAATCCAGGACCAGATGGATTCACAGCCGAATTCTACCAGAGGTACAAAGAGGAGCTGGTATCATTCCTTCTGAAATGATTCCAATCAATAGAAAAAGAGGTTATCCTCCCTAACTCATTTTATGAGGCCAGAATCATCCTGATACCAAAGCCTGGCAGAGACACAACAAAAAAAAAGAGAATTTTAGGTCAATATCCCTGATGAAATCGACATGAAAATCTTCAATACAATACTGGCAAACCGAATCCAGCAGCACATCAAAAAGCTTATCCATCATGATCAAGTTGGCTTCATCCCTGGGATGCAGGGCTGGTTCAACATATGCAAATCAATAAACATAATCAACCACATAAACAGAACCAACAACAAAAACCACATGATTATCTCAATAGATGTAGAAAAGGCCTTTGACAAAGTCAACAGCACTTCATACTAAAAACTCTCGATAAACTAGGTATTGATGGAATGTATTTCAAAATAATAAGAGCTATTGATGACAAACCCACAGCCAATATCATACTGAATGGGCAAAAACTGGAAGCATTCCCTTTGAAAACCGGCACAAAACAAGGATGCCCTCTCTCACCCCTCCTATTCAACACAGTGTTGGAAGTTCTGGCCAGGGCAATCAGGCAAGAGAAAGAAATAATGTGTATTCAATTAGGAAAAGAGGAAGTCAAATTTTCTCTGTTTGCAGATGACATGATTGTATATATAGAAAACCCCATCATCTCAGCCCAAAATCTCCTTAAGCTGATAAGCAACTTCAGCAAAGTCTCAGAATACAAAATCAATGTGCAAAAATCGCAAGCATTCCTATACACCAATAATAGACAAACAGAGAGCCAAATCATGAGTGAACTCCCATTCACAATTAGTACAAAGAGAATAAAATACCTAGGAATCCAACTTACAAGGGATGTGAAGGACCTCTTCAAGGAGAACTACAAACCATTGCTCAACGAAATAAAAGAGGACACAAACAAATGGAAGAACATTCCATGGATAGGAAGAATCAATATCGTGAAAATGGCCATACTGCTCAAGGTAATTTATAGATTCATTGCTATCCCCATCATGCTACTACTGACTTTCTTCACAGAATTGGAAAAAAACTAGTTTAAAGTTCATATGAAACTAAAAAAGAGCCTACATAGCCAAGACACACAATCCTAAGCCAAAAGAACAAAGCTGGAGGCAACACACTACCTGACTTCAAACTATACTACAAGGCTACAGTAACCAAAACAGCTTGGTAGTGGTACCAAAACAGATATATAGACGAATGGAACAGAACAGAGCCCTCAGAAATAACAACACACATCTACAACCATCTGATCTTTGACAAACCTGACAAAAACAAGCAATGGGGAAAGGATTCCCTACCTAATAAATGGTGCTGGGAAAACTTGCTAGCCATATGTAGAAAGCTGAAACTGGATCCCTTCCTTACACCATACACAAAAATTAACTCAAGGTGGATTAAAGACTTAAATGTAAGACCTAACACCATAAAAACTCTAGAAGAAAACCTAGGCAATACCATTCAGGACCTAGGCAATACCATTCAGGACATAGGCATAGGCAAAGACTTCATGACTAAAACACCAAAAACAATGGCAACAAAAGCCAAAATTGACAAACAGGATCTAACTAAACTAAAGAGCTTCTGCACAGCAACAGAAATTATCATCAGAGTGAACAGGCAACCTCCAGAATGGGAGAAACTTCTTGCAATCTACCCATCTGACAAAGGGCTAGTATACAGATTCTACAAAGAACTTAAACAAATTTACAAGAAAAACACAAACAACCCCATCAAAAAGTGGGCAAAGGATATGAACAGACAGTTCTCAAAAGACGATATTTATGCAGCCAACAGACATATGAAAAAATGCTCATCACTGGTCATCAGAGAAATGCAAATTAAAACCACAATGAGATACCATCTCATGCCAGTTAGAATGGCAATCATTAAAAAGACAGGAAACAACAGATGCTGAAGAGGATGTGGAGAAATAGGAACACTTTTAGACTGTTGGTGGGAGTGTAAATTAGTTCAATCATTGTGGAAGGCAGTGTGGCAATTCCTCAAGGATCTAGAACTAGAAATACCATTTGACCCAGTGATCCCATTACTGGGTATGTACTCAAAGGACTACAAATCACGCTACCATAAAGACACATGCACATGTATGTTTATTGCAGCATTATTCACAATAGCAAAAACTTGGAACCAACCCAAATGTCCAACAATGATAGACTGGATTAAGAAAATGTGGCACATATACACCATGGAATACTATGCAGCCATAAAAAAGGATGAGTTCATGTCTTTTGCAGGGACATGGATGAAGCTGGAAACCATCTTTCTCAGCAAACTATCACAACGACAGAAAACCAAACACCACATGTTCTCACTCATAGGTGGGAGTTGAACAATGAGAACACATGGACACAAGGCAGGGAACATCACATGCCAGAGCCTGTCAGGGGGTGGGGTGCTGGGGGAAGGATAGCATTAGGAGAAATACCTAATGTAAATGATGAGTTGATGGGTGCAGCAAACCAACATGGCACATGTATACCTATGTAACAAACCTGTATGTTGTGCACATGTACCCTAGAACTTAAAGTATAGTCTTTTTAGAAAAGTTAAGAGTATTATCCAATTTTTCCAATTATTCTTTTTGGCCAAGGCAAGATCTATTTGGAAAAATTTAAATTATTTATCTTGGCCAAGGCAAGATTTATTTCAAAAAATTTAAATTATTTATCTTATCATGTGTATGCTCTGTGTTCAGGGGAAGGAGATCCACATCATATGAGATTAAACATTTTTGAAATTCAAATATTTATTTAGGCATTCAAATTCCTTCTGTGTGCCTAACCCTGTGTGGCTCACACTATAAAAAAGGACATTTCAGAAAAGAAGCTCCAGTTATATTTTCAGCCATTGCATCATGAGAACTAGAGCTTGGAAGAATAAAAGTGCTTCAGTAGTTCAGAAAATAATTTAAAACTGTGTTAAGAGGGAATAAAAACTTCACAGAAGCAATGACATCTGAATTGGGTGGTGAGAATTCATAGAATTGGGTGGCAAGGTGTAAAGTGCTGAAGACATTTTCAGTGGGCCATTTCATTGTGCTGCAGTATAATTTGGCCAAATTCACACCATACTTTGGGAGTTTATGAGCATGTGCTGTGCAGACTGTCATATCCCCTTCCATACCAGCATAAACAAGGTGACAATTAACATCTCTGTTGGTTATATCAACTATCCTTCTGTATTTGAGTGTGTTGTACCTTTTTAAATCCTGGATTACCTGTTCTTGAACTTCTTACATGAAGTTCATGTATGCAGTAAAAATCACACATGTAGTGTTTTGAGTCCAACTTCTTTCACGCAGCCTAATGCATCTGAGATTTATCCTTGTTGTGTATATCAGTAGTTAGTTCCTTTTTATTGCTGGGTTGTATTCCATCGTATGACTATATTGCAGTTTGTTTATCCATTATCCTGGTGATGGATACCTGGGCTGGTTCCAATGGTGGCTATTAGTAATAAAGCTACTGTGAATATTTGCATGTAGATCTTTGTGTGGTCATCATTTCATTTTACTTGGGTATATATTTAGGAGTGGAATTTCTGAATTGGGTGGTAAGTGAATGTTTAACTTTACAAGAAACTGCCAAATAATTTTCCAGGGTGGTTAAATTATTTTATACTTCAATATATGAGAAGTAACATATAAAAACTTGGAGTTTTATTCTCTTTAGTTTTAGCCATTCTAGTGGGTTTTGTGGGTATCTCATTGTGGCTTAAAATTGTGTTTTTATGAGAATTTAATGTTGAGTATTTTTCAAGTGCTTATTGGCCATTTATGCATCTTTTTTTGAGGTGTCTGTTCAAATCGTTCGCCTATTTTTAAAATTGTGTTTATTAAAACATCATTAAGTTGTAGGTATTATTTATATATTCTGTGTGCAAGTATTTGGTCAGATATGTGTCTTGCAAACATATTCTTGCAACCTGTGGCTCATCTTCATTCTTTTAGCTGTGTCTTTTGAAAGTTTTAAATTTTGATGAAGTCTATTTTACCAATGTGTGTGTGTGTGGCTGGGAGGGGAGTGTTAGTGCTTGCTGTATTTTCCTTAAGAAATCTTTGCCTACCTCAAGGTTGCAAAGATGTTTGTCTATTATTTATTCTAGAAGCTTTACAGTTTTATGTTTAGGCCTATAATCCATCTCAAATTAATTTTTGTGTATGTTTGAGGTGTAAATTTCAGAGGTTCATTTTTTTCTCATATGAATATCTAGTTGTTCCAGCACCATCTAATGAAATGATTTTGTTCCAGTTTAATTCACCAAAATTATGTCAAGAAACAGAAAATTTTTGAAAGATTGCTGACAGAAAGAAATTAGGAGTTAAAAATTATACTTGACATGCCTGAATCATTCTTTGTACCCATACAGAAAGCATATGCAAGTGATTGTTAGTATCATTTTTAAATACAGCCATAACATGTACAAATTTCTGACAGCAAGATCTATTGCCTGAATAATTTATATGGAAAAAGTTCTCTATCTGTAGTACAAGTATTTTTAAAATTATTATTATTATCATTTTTAACTGAAAAATCATAATTGTATACATTTAAGGGGCACAACGTAATGTTTTAATATATGTATACAATGTGGAATCATTAAGTCTAGCTAATTAACATATCCATTACCTCAATCATTATTTTTGTGGTGAGACCTTTGAAATTTATTCTCTTACCTATTTTGAAATATATAATACATTATTATTGACTGTAGTCACTCTTCTGTCCAATAGATCTCAAAAATTTATTTCTCCTCTCTACCTGAAACTTTGTACCCTTTGATCAAGAACTCCTCGTTCCCTCTCTCCCCAGCCCCCAACCAATCCTGCCCACTCCAGCCTCTGGTAGCTACCACTTTACTCTCTATTTCTGAGTTAGGCTATTTTTTATATTCCACATATAAGTGAGATGATGTGGTATTTGTCTTTCTGTGCCTGGCTTATTTCACTTAGCACAATGTCTCCAGATTCATCCATGTTGTCACAAGTGACAGGATTTCCTTCTTCTTTGTGGCTGAATGGTAACCCATTGTGTGTGTGTGTGTGTGTGTGTGTGTGTGTGTGTGGAGAGAGAAAGAGACGGAGCATCTATACATATATAAAGTGTATATATACACACACATATATATGTATGCATATACACTACATTTTTAATCCATTCATCCATTGATGGACACAGGTTGATTCTATATCTTGGCTATTGTGAATATACTGCAGTGAACATAGTAGTGCAGCTATCTCTTCAGCAAATTGATTTCAATTTATTTGGCTATACCCAGAAGTGGAATTGCTGGATTCTGCAGTAGAATTCTAAATTTTTTGAAAACTTGAAGCATTTATCTCTTTGACTAAGTGCCTTTGAAGTCAGATAAATCTTTTTTGAGGGGCGAAAGGGTGGTAACTGGAAACCTTTAGTGACCTTTTTTTTTTTTTTTTTTTTGAGACAGAGTCTTGCTCTGTCACCCAGGCTGGAGTGCAATGGTGCGATCTCGGCTCACTGCAACCTCTGCCTCCTAGGTTCAAGCGATTCTCCTGCCTCAGCTTCCCGAGTAGCTGGGATTACAGGCACCCACCACCACGCCCAGCTAATTTTTTGTATTTTTAGTAGAAACGGGGTTTCACCATGTTGGCCAGGCTGGTCTTGAACTCCTGACTTCATTATTTGCTCACTTCAGCCTCCCAAGGTGCTGGGTTTACAGGCATGAGCCACTGCGCCCAGCCTAATAAACTTTTTAAACTATACAAAGATAAAGCCAAAATCTCTTCTAGATTGGAGTGTTTTAAGGACTCTGAGGAATTAAACTGCAAATGATGATACACTGTTGGCTGGGGCAGACTTTAGACTGGGGCAAGGAGGGAAAACTAGGGTTTTCCCAGTCTCTGTGCTCAGATGAGATAGAGGTTTGTGTTCTGGGTAGGCAGGAATTTGGAAGAAGGCATAACATGAGGTAGAAGGCACAGGACAAGAGCGAGGCAGGTAAGCTGCATCTTAGCAACACATCAAGAAATAGAGAGGTCAGAATACCTTTGGGAAAGGTGTGGCACCTTGGGAAAGGTGAAGCACTCGTATCCACTGGCTGCTTTTTTTGCATGTGTTTCCATTCCATGAACTCCAAGTCTTTGGTAAAGTTATAACCAGGTCCTGCTTTAGGAAAATAAGAGGCTGTGTTTCAGCTTGGAGTAAAATTGAAAAGGTAGGGGGCAGTAACCTCAAAAAGGCACCCTGCGAAAAGCCTAAAGAACAAATTGAAAAACTTGGCAGGCAGAATACAAACCACTTTTGGTTTAGATGTAGCATTGTAATTTGTCTTATCTAAAGCACCACGTATTTGTTGTTAGACCTTATGTGTATTCAAGAAGAAAATTCCAATCCAGAGAAGGATCAATGGATGAGACAAGGAGTAGGACCACATACATGATTTAGCTCTTTTATTTTAAACCAGTTTGAAAGGTAAAAGGTGAATGTGAGCATGAGAGCTATAGCATAAAAGCTGTTTTCATGGAATGAATTTGGAATTGTCTGACACATAGGGCCATCTGAGTGCTTCTCAAACTTTAGTGTTCATACAAATAACCTGATGATTTTGTTAAAATGTAGATTCTAATTTGGTAGAACGCAGATGAGACCTGAGAGGCTACATTTCTAACAAGTGTAGAGCAGCAATTCTCAAAGTGTGATCAATAGACCAGCAGTATCAGTAGCATCTGGAAACAGGTTAGAATGCAAATTCTCAGGCCATGGTTTGGAATGCAAATTCTCAGATCTCACTTCAAAAATCCTGTATTAAAAACTCTAAAGGAGACATGAACAGACACTTCTCAAAAGAAGACATTTATGCAGCCAAAAAACACATGAAGAAATGCTCATCATCACTGGCCAACAGAGAAATGCAAATCAAAACCACAGTGAGATACCATCTCACACCAGTTAGAATGGCCATCATTAAAAAATCAGGAAACAACAGGTGCCGGAGAGGATGTGGAGAAATAGGAACACTTTTACACTGTTGGTGGGACTGTAAACTAGTTCAACCATTGTGGAAGTCAGTGTGGTGATTCCTCAGGGATCTAGAACTAGAAATACCATTTAACCCAGCCATCCCATTACTGGGTATATACCCAAAGGACTATAAATCATGCTGCTATAAAGACACATGCACACGTATGTTTATTGCGGCACTATTCACAATAGCAAAGAGTTGGAACCAACCCAAATGTCCAAAAACGATAGACCGGATTAAGAAAATGTGGCACATGTACACCATGGAGTACTATGCAGCCATAAAAAATGATGAGTTCATGTCCTTTGTAGGGACATGGATGAAATTGGAAAACATCATTCTCAGTAAACTATCGCAAGGACAAAAAACCAAACACCGCATGTTCTCACTCATAGGTGGGAATTGAACAATGAGAACTCATGGACACAGGAAGGGGAACATCACACTCCGGGGACTGTTGTGGGGTTGGGGAAGGGGGGAGGGACAGCATTAGAAGATATACCTAATGCTAAATGACGAGTTAATGGGTGCAGGAAATCAACATGGCACATGGATACATATGTAACAAACCTTCACATTATGCACATGTACCCTAAAACCTAAAGTATAATAATAATAAAATAAATAAATAAATAAATAAATAAATAACTCTAAAGGAGAAGCCCAGAAATCTGTGGCTTAGCAAGCCCTATAGGTCATTCTGATGGAAGGGAAATGGAGATGGTAAATGTGGATAACTCAAGTTTGGCTCTAAAGAGGTGGGGAGAAATGTAGCAGGAGCTAAAAGAGGAATTAGAATTGAAGATTTTCTTCTTTTAGATAGATTGTCCCCGACCCCCATGTTTAACTGCTAATTAGAAGGAATGGGTAGAGAGAAGATTTGAAGATGTGGGAAAGAGAGAAACAGGTGGGAAGGATACAGAGGATAGATGAAGGTTGTATTATTTATGTATTGCTACATAAGAAATCACTCAAAAATCTAGCAGCATGAAACAGCAAACATTTATTATTCTCAACAGTTCTCATGGGTTAGAAACCCGGGTTCAGTTTCATGGGGTGCATCTGGCTCAACGCAAGAGGTTGCCATCAGGCTACTTGCTTGGGTTGCGGTCCAATCTGTCAAGACTCACATAGTGGGAGGACCTGCTTCTGAGTTTGCTCACATGGTTGTTGTCAGCATTCAGTGCTTTACAAGCTGTTGGGTAGTTCCTTGCTGGCTGTCAGCCAGATGCCTCCCTTGGCACACAAACCTCTCTATAGGGCAACTCACAATACAGCTAGCTTCTTCCAGAGTGTGTGAGAGAGCAAGAGAGACCTAGAGGATGCCCGAGACAGGAGTCACAATCTTTTGATAACCTAACTTTGGAAGTGACATTCTATCACTTTTCTGTGTTCTATTTATTAAGAGCAAGTCACCATGTCCAACCTTCTTCAAGAGGAGGGGATTACACAAGGGCATGAATAACCAAGAAGTGGGGAACGCTGGGAACCATCATCCTCCAGGTGCCTCCCACAGAGAGGTAAGCTTTAAACAGAAGAGGGAGACTTCTTCTATGGTAATAGAAAGGAAGGGGGAAGAGTTGGGTCTGGATTAGAGAAGCTTTGTGTAATTGTGGTGAGAATGGAAGGAGTACCTTTCAGATGGCTTCTATTTTCTATGCAAAGACAGTTTCTAGGAGTGAACAGAGAATTGGAGCAACTGGAGTTTTGATAGTGGAGAAGTGGCAAGGGATGTGAAAATAATAGGGAAGGTTTGAAAAATTATTGTTGAGAAGAGAAAGAGGTGAGTTGGGAAACAGAGGATGATTGACAGGGAGTGTTGTGGGCCCAGGTGAAGTGAGTAAACATAAGTTTATAGTGAAAGAAATCTGCTCCATAGGGTGATTTTTTTTTTCCTCCAGCAGCACTTAGTTAACAGGGAAGTTTTCCATGGCTACTTTCTAATGGCTGCCCACTTTCCCTTAGGGGGACATGGAAAGCATGAAAAATTGCTGAGGCTGATTCCAAAATTCATGTAACCATAAAATTTAACAACGTAGCTGCCGGTTTTAGAATCTAAAAAAGGAACCTGTCACATAGCTTCATTTGCTACAAAGCTCACAGAAAATTAGGTTAGCACAAAATAGGCCAGGATGCTAAGTTCCATGCCATAAAGTTTTCTATTTAGCTGCCCTCACTAGAATTCATGCTTGCTAAAGAAATCAAACCCATCAACCACAGGAAAGCACTAGAAGTTTTTCATTGGTTATTGTGGAAAAGATTATCATATGAAAATTCCCAAAATAAAATTTTCAGAAATAGGTCCACCTGTTTATTCTACCTTCTGACTAAAACCTAATGAAAACTCCACTTTGATGCTTTTATTTCTTATATATAAAATTTCTCTCTACCCCCAAAAGAATGAGACAGCTTCCCCAGACTGGAGGGAGGCCTAGCTAGTACAGGGGGTAGGTGGTACTGTTTTGTTGTTGGCTCTCCACCAAGTGAGCTAATCACTGCCTTGACGACCACTTGCCCACTGCAGTGAAGGGAAGGATTTAACAAGTACTCACATATCCAGTATTATCTTCCATCCTTATGTGTATGTGTTGCTGGATCAGGAGGGTAAAGCTATTCAGGCACTGTAACCTGACTTCACTCAGACTTGCCTATTCAAAAGGCATCCAAAGATTGGAACATTATAAGTTCTTCTAAGGCAAAAGCAGATATAATTTTGCTGCTCCCAAGACAGCTCAAAACCAAGGCACAGATGTGGAGAAGATAGGCAGTTGCATTTCTCCTTAGTTGAGATTTTTCTCAGAGAGGAGTTTCTGAAGGACAGAGAAATAAGTAAGTTTAGGATTAATGAGGAAGAGCAGTTGATGCATTGGTCACAATAGGATAGGACATGAAAGCAGGCGAGGCCAAGCAATGTGAAGAGAGCAGAATTGTCACTGGGGGGGACTGGGGTCACAGACCAGAGGTGCTGAGAGTGCCTGATGCCCTGAGCTAGAAAGGGAGGCAGGTATGGTCATAAAATAGGGTTTGAATTCATGATCTCTGAAAATTTTACAGTGTTATCATGATTTGTGGGCAAAACTCATTTTGCCTACTAACTGCTATGAATGACATGATTCATACTGTAGGGGAGAATTCTTTCCAGATTCCCAAGCATTTACAAACATTTAATTCCTAACCCTTCTGTAGAAGGGAGACTCCTACCTAGATCTTGCAAGAGGAGCAGAGCAGCAAAAATAGGCCTGGGTAATCACTAGATAAGACAACCAAGAAAGCTTACGTTACATAACATGTGAAAATCCCTCCTGACACAAGATTGCCCTTCAAGCAACATATCCCTTCCAAATATTTTTTCTTATAAAAGGAAACTTTTTCATTGTAAAAAATTCAAAAAATTAATTCATCCATTAATCCATTCATTCAGCAACATAGAGAGCCTTGGTGACTTTGTTGGAGTCACAGGGGTACAATAATAAATAAGACAGATAAGGTCCCTGCTCTGAGTAGTGGACCCTACTTCCTAGTGAGGGGCATTGCTAAGGAAAACATAATTTTAGTTAATGAAGACAAGATGAACAGGGCAATAAGAGGGTGAAAGACTGCTGGGTAGGGGTGGGGAATGAAGACACGTTAGATGGGGTCTTCAAAGAAAGATATCTTTGAGGAGGTAACGCTTGAACTCAGATCTGAATAACGAGATCTGGGGAACGGCATCTCAAGTGACTAACAATGATTGCCAAACCCTTACAACAGGAGAGACCTTAGCCTATGCTAGGAAGCTACCAAAGTCCAGTGGGGCTGGAGCTCGATGAGCTAAGCAAAGAGCTATCTGAGATGCAGTTAGAGCAGCCAACACAGGCAGGACCATGAAGGGCCTTGAAGACAGTGGGAAGGATTTGCACTTTATTCTAGGTGCAGTGAAAAGCCTCATTGGGATTTTAGCCAAAGGATACACATTTTTAAAACATTCGGATTTTTAAATGACTTTGGGTCTTTCACGAAGAATGAAAGAAGTGTAAAAAGTGTAAGGAAATGTAAAAAGAAAACAAAATCTATGACTATGTTTCCAAAATTGTAATTCTAATGTAGGTAGAATTTTGTGTATACTTTTTATATTATATATTATGAAGATATAACCATATCACTAAAAGTCACTCAAAGTAATTTTTTTAATGCACATGCAAAAGTCTTTTTTTTTTTTTTCCTCCTCTTATTCAGGTAAGAAGAAAAGTCTTGTCTGTGTCTTACCCTAACCTATTTCATCTTTCCTCTGTTGTGCAGCTACCAACTTATTTCCACTTTTGCCTGTTTTTTTTGTTTTGTTTTGTTTTGTTGTTGTTATTGTTGCTGGAGTTATGCTCTGGTTGCCCAGGCTGGAGTGCAGTGGTGCGATCTTGGCTCACTGCAACCTCTGCCTCCCGGGTTCAAGTGATTCTCCTGCCTCAGCCTCCTGAGTAGCTGGGATTACAGGCATGCACCACTATGCCTGGCTAATTTTTAGTAGAGACAGGGTTTCACCATGTTGGCCAGGCTGGTCTCGAACTCCTGACCTCAGTTGATCCACCCATCTTGGCCTCCCAAAGTGCTGGGATTACAGGCATGAGCCACCGTGCCTGGTCCTTGCCTGTTTTAACTATGACAGCCATAGTTATACTTTTATTTAATATTTGATGACATTTCCCACCTCATTAGAATCCATTCCTAGATGTGGAAAGACAGGGTTAAAATATATGCGTACTGGATTGTACTATTGTCAGTTTGGTTGGGTCTGGACCTGTTTCCCAGAATTTCTTTCCCTACAGGGTAGGAGGCAAGAGTTGGCCAAAGGTGGAACTCATGTAAGGTTTGAACAGTGGAAGTTAGGCAATGGCTTTCTTTTCTCTTTGAAGGTCTTTGTTGTCAGTACACAAAAAGTTCCAGGTAGTCCTTGCTCTTTTCCTCTTGGTGCCTAGCCTTTCTTCCTATTCCTGGCCCTGCTGATGGAGAGTGGCCCCAGACCTGCCACCAGATGCCTGGCTGCAGATCTCCAGAGGCAATGGATTCCCAAAAACCCCCTACAAATCCCCTCACTGTCCATGCCAGTATCTCAGATTGTTTCCTTTAACACTAGTTCTCCTCCAACCCCAGTGGTTGAGGATTGGTTAATGATTCTTTTTCTGATTCTCAAACTTCCCCTTATCTGGGCTTTCACTTCCCCAGCTTTTCCCACAATTGTGTAAGGTCTATTTATACAACTCATCTTTTATTCTATAATCTTTGTAGTGGTATATGAAATACGAGTATTTTGATTGTTCTTATCACATATTGCCAGATTACAATGTACCCTCTCAACAGTATTTACATTTTAAACCACTTTCAATTTTATGTTGGAAAAGTTTAGATCAAGTTTTAATTTATATTTATTTGATTACTAATGAAGTTGAACTATTTGTGTGTGTGTGATACGTTTTTTGCTCTTGTTTTAAGAAAGGGTCTCCTTCTGTTGCCCAGGCTGGAGTGCAATGGTACAATCTCAGCTCACTGCAACCTCCACCTCCCAGGACCAAGTAATCCTCCTGCCTCAGCCTCCCAAGTAGCTAGGACTATATGTGTGCGCTACCACACATGGCTAATTTTTGTATTTTTTGTAGAGGCAGGGTTTTGCCATGTTGCCCAGGCTGGTCTCAAACTTCTGAGCTCAAGCAATCTGCCCGCCTCAGCCTCACAAAGTGCTGGGATTACAGGCATGAGCCACTGCACCCAGCCCTATGATACTTTTGATACTTTCCTTTATCTTTTCTATTGGGAACAATTACCGTATGATTACCATACTTATTAAGATTTTTGAAAAATTTGAGAAAACTTTGTAGTAACTTTACTCAGACGTCTACCTTTTTGTCCATCTTCTTTTCTTGTTGGCAGTTCCTGCCTAAATTTCTTCATCTGTTGTAAGGTTGTTGGATTTTGTTGTTTATTTTCCTTACTGACTTTCAGTTGTAGTTTGGTCAATTCATAAATGAGTAGATAGAAGGTGGAACAGTTAGGGCTTGAGGATTGAAAACAATGGAAACCAAATCTGCTGAATCTAAGGAAAATGGAATTATACAGGAACTGGTGGAATTTATGCAAATCTTTGGAGACTTAGGCATAGACCCAACAAGCAGAGTACCAGTGCAGGAACGAGTAAATCCTACCAATGTCAGGTTCTTTTTCACATTATTTAAGATTTAAATTCCCAGGTGTGAACTTTAAATTGACCTAGCTTACATCACGTGCGAGGCCTCCAGCTCCGTCTGGTTGTTGAGTGGAAGATTCTGGTGGAAGGAGCCTCCAGCGGCCTCTTTCTCATCCACAGCAGAAATGAAGGCACCTGAATTCACCATTTTACCAACAGTATTTCGAAGCAGAAGAAGTAATTTCCCAAAGGAAATTGGGATACTGTTAAGAAGAGAGAATGAATGTTGGGTGGTCCAAACACTTGTAAGTCTAATCTGTAGCTGTTGCAAGTGAATTTTCACTGGTTCATTGATTGCAGAGTGAACTAATTTTGGAATTTCTTTTTTAAAAAAACTACAGTATTTTATGAACCATCATTTAGAAATTTATCTAGGAAGTATATAAAATAAATGAATTTCCAGTCTTTAGAAAAGCTCCCTTTTAGACTTTTATGAGTTTATCTGAGGTTTATGGCTTTCATAACCACTAGTAGATCAATACTTTTGACTGGGATGCTTTGCATGTATTTATTACACTGTATAGGAAAATCTTATTGCTAGAAAACTGTACAATCCTTGTGGTAGCAATTTCTAATATGTGTACAGCCTTTTCTATGAACACTGCTTCTCTAAAAGTACATTTTACTCAAAAATATAAGAGATTAACAGGTTTGGAAAACCCTATTAATAACTTTCAGTACCTTTTACACATAATTTCCTTTTCTCATACATTCCTTCTTTTGTGGTTACACAGTTAAAATATCAATGTATACTATTAAGCAACTGTGGGCCTGACTTCTTTCCCAGTTGCAATTATGGCAATTATTTTTCCATAAGAGTAAGCAGTAGGACCCAGTTTTCTGAATTGTTGGTTGAAACCAAGTACTCGCTTGGCAGGCAAGGGGGCATTGTAAATAGAAAAGTCACTTTGAAAAGAAATTGAAATCTGAATTTATAAGCAATTTAAGATTTTTTAAAAGCAATAAAAAAAGTACTGCCATAACATGAGGGATTAGGATCAGGATCTAAAAAGCTTTAGGGAATGAGGCAGCTCCCTTCTTAACTTGCTCTCTCTCTGGTCTCTGGTTTCCACTTTTCTGTACATCTCCATCTTTTTCCATTGCTTTTTCTACTCCAGCGTTTGTTGCTCCTGAAAATAGTCTACTCTGTCTCACTTACTAAATAGCAAATAGAAACATTGCCTGTTACGGTCTCTGTCCCCACTAATTGTCCATTTGCCCTTTTATCTATAGTAAATTGTGATTTAGCTAGACCCATAACTACTTAGCTAAATACTACATTTTTCAGTCTTCCTGGCAGCCAGCTGTACATGTATGACTCTCTTTTGACCAAAGTGATGTGAACAGAAATAATAGGTGGGACTTCCAGGCCATGCCCTTAAAAGGAACGGGCATTTTCCTTTCCTCCTTCCTGCTGATTGTGATGTCGAGGAGATGGTGAGAGCCAGAGAAGCTACCCTGGGCCCAGAAAGGAAGCTGGTTGTGGGATGGCACAGCTGTCCTGCAAGCCTGGGCTGTCCACCTTGGGACTCTCATGTGGGAATGAAGCTTCCACCTATTCTACTCTGTGGTCTCTGTCGCAGAGTCTTAAACAGCATTCTAAATAAAACATACCCTTCAAGATCTGAATCTTTATGAAGGTGAGTGAGAGGGCTTTTTTATTGCGTAGTTGTTCTCAGTCTTTAGAACAGCTCCTATTAGGCACTCAAAATATTGCTTGAGTGTTGTTATGGACTGCATTGTGGCCCCTCAAAATTCATATGCTGAAGTCCTAACTCCCAGTACCTCAAAATGTGACTGTATTTGGAGACAGAGTCTTTAAAGAGCTAATTAAGGTTAAATGAGGTCATGAAGGTGGGCCCTAATCCAATATGACCAGTGTCCTTTTAAGAGGACATTTGGACACAGACAGGCACAGAGGGGAGACCAGGTGAAGACACAGGGAGAAGATGGCCATCTACGAGCCAAGAAGAGAGGCTTCAGAAGAAACCAAACCTGATCACACCTTGTTTTCAGGCTTTCAGCCTCCAGAATTGTGAAAAAATAAATTTATGTGGTTTAAATCACTACAGTCCGGGGTACTTTGTTATGGTAACTCTAACAAACTAATACAAATATATAAATGGCATAGAAGTTTTTATGAATGTTATTTCTTTTTAATAAAAAAGTCCAAACTGGAAAATTAATCAAGGTTAGAAAAAAACAGGCAGAAAATATTTCTTTTCTTTTACTTGAGGACAAACATCAATGCCTGCTAGAATCACTTAAATATAGAGTAAATAGAGACCACTGAAACCAATAGGTAAAGTTCAAAATTTTCAAATGTGCTGATGATTTGAGTCATTAAGGGCTTCAGCAATTGATTCGAAACCTAATTATTGCTGAGGATTTCAGGGGAAATCTGTACTTTAAAATCCCAAGAACATTGCAAATTACACCACTTACATTGACTGCTAGTAAAATGACTGCTTTAAATAGCACTTTCTTATATAGCAAAAGAGAAAATTCTTGCTCTACTGGCAGTAATCACAGAATTTCAGGATATGCCCAGACCCAAAAAAGTCACTCTTAAGGTTTTCTTTAAAGTTTAATGAGCTAAAAATCCATGACTGTACACAAGTTAGAAGATAAACTTTTTTAATGTATGTGTTTTACTTAAGAATTTCCATTTTAAATAGCAAAAACCTATTGGAACTAGCCTAAAAAGGAAAAAAACCCCATAATTTATTGAAAAGCTACGGGGAGTCTCTTTCCAAATCACTGGGCAGGAAAGTGGCCCTCAAGTGAGGCTGGCACCGGGAACTGGAAAGCAGTCAACATCCTTGGCCACCACCCCTACTTTGTGTGTGTCTCTCTGGGCCCTCTTGATCTCTCATTTCTGTTTCTTTGTTCATCAGCTTTTTTCTTGTCCCCTCACCCCCACTTTCTCTCTTCCCCTCTGTGGCCAAAGGTAAAAGGAGTGGTGTCAGGGCATGTTGTATAAACAGAGCAGACATACTCACCATCTACAGGAGCTGGGGAAGTCATTTATTAGAGAACTGGGGATGTCTTCTTTGGGCTAATACTCTGAATATTTATATTTAGATTTTCATTTCATTTTATTTTATTTACTTATCTTTGAGACAGCGTCTTGCTCTGTTACCCAGGCTGGAGTGCAGTGGCATAATCACGGCTCACTGCAGCCTCGACTTCTTACACTCAGGTGATCCTCCCACCTCAGCCTACTGAATAGCTGGGACGTCAGTCACTAGGCCCGGCTAATTTTTTTGATTTTTTGTAATAACGAGGTCTTGCTATGTTGCTCAGGTTGATCTCCAACTCCTAAGCTCAAGCAATCCTCCCCGCTCAGTCTCCCAAAGTGTTGGGATTACAGGCGTGAGCCACTGTGCCTGGCCATGATTTTCATTTTAAAAAATCCACATGTATAACTTTTCATCCTCAACAGTTTTTTGATTTAAAAAAAGCTACACATTTCATAAGGGCATGATTTCATGGGGAAAATGGTGATACAGTAATTGAAATTGGTGATGTATTTTGTTTTCCCCTTTATTATAAAGTAATGTTCTGTGGACCTCAAGAAGTTAATTTCTAGCATTTAGGGTCTCTGCTAGGGGGCTAGAATTCAAAGCTGAACCTTTATTAACTGGCACTAAAACTGCAGTCATTGGAGATGGGGAATAAGAAACAAAACTTCTTAAATTTTGAATGCAACCTACAAAGGAACATAAGAACCAGTTTTCAAAGTAGGAGTATCTATTTCCTTCACAGTAAAGGCATGTTTGAACTGCCTTTACTGAAGAATCTGGCGATAAATAATTGATGCTTTCGAGATCATAGAATTCACTAAGTTGCTGAAGTCTTTTCTTTGTGGTTTATCCCATTGTTGGATATTTTAAATTGGCTCAGGTAGCATTGCAGTTGGCTTTGTGAATGTGTAGGTGTCTGTGGATTCAACCAGCCACCGATAAAAAATATTTGGGGCCGGGTGCAGTGGCTCACGCCTGTAATCCCAGCACTTTGGGAGGCCAAGGCAGGCAGATCATGAGGTCAGGAGTTTGAGACCAGCTTGGCCAACATAGTGAAACCCTGTCTCTACTAAAAATACAAAAAATTAGCTGGGCGTGGTGGCAGGCTGCTGTAATCCCAGCTACTTGGGAGGTTGAGGCAGGAGAATCACTTGAAGCCAGGAGGCTGAGGTTGCAGTGAGCTGAGATCATGCCACTGCACTCCAGCCCAGGTGACAGTGCGAGACTCCATCTCAAAAAAAAAGAAAGAAAATGGAAAAACACAATAAAAAATTACAACACAACAATAAAAACAATATGTATTTGTAAAACAATACAATAAAGCAACTATTTATATAGCATCTACATTGTATTGGGTATTATAGGTAATCTAGAGATGGTTTAAAGTATATGGGAGGGGCTGGGCGTGGTGGCTCACTGTAATCCCAGCACTTTGGGAGGCTGAGGCGGGCAGATCATGAGGTCAAGAGATAGAGACCATCCTGGCCAACGTGGTGAAATTCCGTCTCTACTAAACATACAAAAATTAGCTGGGTGTGGTGGCACGCGCCTGTAGTCCCAGCTACTCAAAAGGCTGAGGCAGGAAAATTGCTTGAACCTGGCAGGCAGGGTTGCAGTGAACCAAGATCATGCCACTGCACTCCAGCCTGGTGACAGAGTGAGACTCCATCTCAAAAAAAAAAGTATATGGGAGGATATCTGGGATATATGTAGGTTATATGGAAATACATCATCTTATATCAAGGTCTTGAATATCCAAGGATTTTGAGGGGCGTCCTGGAACCAATTTCTCCACAGATATCTAGGGATGACTGTACTTTTCTAAGTGGCTTTTTTTTGGCAGTTGATAGTTTCTTCCCCCTGTAAACTAGGAGGTGCAACTATGAGGCAGGCTGGTACTTAGGCAAAATAGGGCTGACAAAGAATAGATTTAGCACCAGATGTAGAACCTCCTCTCCACCAGGGAATAGGGAAGGGAGTTAGGGCAACTCTCTCACTTGCAGAGATTAAGGGCAACCCCATTGTTTCACGAAGCAGAGCAGCCCAGACATGAGTCATTCACAAAACACCATGAGAAACTATCAGACATATTCTTTCAGCCTACAAGTGACAGAAGCCTTACCCTAAATGGGCTTGAACAAAAACCAAATGAATTAGCTTATATAACTGGAAAGTTCAAGGGTAAGCTCAGCTTTAGGTGTGGCTTATGTGGAAACTCATATGATGTAACCATAACCCAGTTCTCATCATTTCTTGGTTTGCCTTGGTCCTCCTCTACTATCTTGGATTTATTCTAACATAGATTCTACCCTCACAATTGATATGATTGCCTGAAGCTATGTAACATCCTTAAATCCAGGCAAAAAGGCCCCTCCCCTGGACCCTGCACTATAAAGAGCTCTTCTGCAGGTCAGTCCCTCCCCATGGGACAAAAGAGCCTCTGGGACCAATGGGACATATCCTCCTGGAAACTTCTCACATCATTTTAGACCATACTCTGGATACCGTGGACACAAGGATTCCTTGCCCCAAATCTCCAAGCTAGCTCTTGGCTTGGAGTGGGTATAGATCTCTTCCTCAAGTTCATCCTCTTGAAGATGAGCCAAACTGTCAATGTGTATACCTTTGGGTGTAGGTGTTAACTGTTTGCAGAGGGTGTGGATGGAATCTGAATGAACAGGCTAGGCTTTCACAAATGACTATGAGTCCTCTTGTTGTGCAGAATTGAGGCAAGAGTGAGAAGGAGATGGGACAAAGAGTGAGAAGAAGATGTGATCTTTCCATCCAGCCATGTTCTAGAGCTGAAATCTAAGGATTCTAAGAACGAGAACCTGACCTTCCAGGTCATTATGAAAGTGTATTGTGTCCACACAATACACTAGGAGAAAAGAACAGTTGTTTTTAAACATTATGCTTGAATTTATAATTTTCACATATGTAGGCATATAGTTCCATGTTTAGAATATAAGGCCTCCATTTCTTCTCTTGCTATGTGACCTGCAGTGTCAGGGTCAAAACTGCTTAGTTACAAATTTAACCAAAGGTTAATTTTGTACATCATATGAGTTTCCACACAAGCCACACCTAAAGCTGCGCTTACCCTTGAACTTTCCAGGTTCAAATTTAACCAAAGAAGAGGGAACAACTATTCCAGAACTCCCAGTAGAAGTCTTAACATTTTCTCTGACGGGATAATTTAAGGTCACATTCCCACTTCTGAACCAATCACTGTGGGAATATGAATATTTTGAGTCCCAAGTTTTATTCCCTAGGATTTAGGATTGTATTAGTTTGTTCTTGCACTGCTATAAATACCTGAAGAAAAGAAGTTTAACTGGCTCATGGTTCCACAGGCTGTGCAGGAAACATGGCAGCATTTACTCAGCTTCTGGGGAGACCTCAGGGAACTTAAGTCACGGTAGAAGGCAAACAAAGAGCCAGCACTTCACATGGCTGGAACAGAAAGGAGAGAGAGAAGTGGCAGGTACTACACACTTTTAAACAACCATATCTCACAAGAACTCATGCACTATCACGAGAACAGTACGAAGAGGATGGTGCTAAACCATTCATGAGAACCTGTCCCTATGGTTTCATCACTTCTTACCAGGCCCCACCTCCAGCACTGGAGGTTACAATTTAACAGGAGATTTGGTGGAGACACAGATCCAAACTATGCCAAGGATGGAGGTCCACCTAGCCTACCCAGATTAAAATTGGTGGAAGATCCCAAACATAAGTTGGGACTGCTGCTGGGAGGAAGAGGAGTGGATTTTTAAGCTAGGTGGCCAGGCATATTGCTGATCAATTTTGTCTGGTATTCAGCTCTATGGTATTGATGTCTTGTTTTATGGAATGGCCCGGAAGGACCTGATTGATCCCAGGAGGAGGGACATTATTATTAGCTAGGAAAATGAGACTACAGACAGGGCAACTGAGGCAGACACTGTATGCATAGACATGCCAACTAGGGGAAGAGAAGAAGAGGAGAAAGAACATTACAGTTCAGGAGTGCCCAGGTATCTAAGGCATACCAGAGATTCCAGGTTTGTCAGAATTAGAGACTCAAGAGAAGAGCCTGGGTGATCCAAGTCATGAATGACTTGTTAAATCTGAAAAGCTTGCAGATAGGCTGAGGAACTTTAGACTAGACAGAAACAGGAGTGGAATTGTGCATGTGGGTACAGGACATCCATGGAAAAGACAAGGACAAAGGAATGAAAATGGGCGCTGGCTTTCCCTAACATTACTTCCAAAGAGCAGACTCTGTGTTTGGAGAAGAGCTGTCTCTTGACTATCATGTTTGCCATGTTAGAAACATTATGATCAAAATAGAGTTTATACACTTTCCAAACTGCATTAGGCGAGAGTATTATTAGTTTTGTTAAAGATTTCTAAATCATGTTTACATTTGCTCTACCATAATTCATAAAAATTATAAGCCATCTGTAAACAAGTGGCTTTATTAATAGTCAAGAGCATCCAATTTACCACCATTATATAGATCCACTATATTTTGCTTGTTTTGTTGTTTTTTTAGGGACAGGGTCTTGCTCTGTCACCACTGGAGGCTGGAGTGCTGTGGCACTTGTAGCTCTCTGCAGCCTACTACTGGCCTCAGGAGATCCTCCTGCCTTGGCCTCCCAAAGCTCTGGGATTACAGGTATAAGCCAACATATCCAGCCTATCACTTGCTTTTCTTTGTCCATGTTTTCTGCATGATGTTTACACTTCTATTAGCTTTCTGGCTGTAACTTTTTAATTTTGCATGAAATAGAAGCATAGTACTTTGTATATTATAGGGACTCACCAAGCATATTTTTACGAAAGAAAGTGAAATGGCCTTTACAAATTTCCCAATTTATATCTTATTAATAGAAATTTGAACCTGGAAGAATATTTGGAGAGCATTGTTGCCCATCTTTTCTCTTCTTGATAGAGGAGAATTTTTATCTCAGAGAGTAATTAACTACCTTATATGGGCATCTCAAACACAGGAGCTGGATTAATGATGAACCTGAACCTCAGGACTCCTGAAAATCACTGCTTCCTACTCTGTCTACAAGGAAGCCTGGCTTTAGATAAAGACTAAAAAGCCCTCTCTCGCTACTCCTATTCAACATAGTGTTGGAAGTTCTGGCCAGGGCAATCAGGAAGGAGAAGGAATTAAAGGGTATTCAGTTAGGAAAAGAGGAAGTCAAATTGTCCCTGTTTGCAGATGATGTGATTGTACATCTAGAAAACCCCATCATCTCAGCCCAAAATCTCCTTAAGCTGATAGGCAACTTCAGCAAAGTCTCAGGATACAAAATCAATGTGCAAAAATCACAAGCATTCTTATACACCAATAACAGACAAACAGAGAGCCAAATCATGAGTGAACTCCCATTCACAATTGCTTCAAAGAGAATAAAATACCTAAGAATCCAACTTACAAGGGACATGAAGGACCTCTTCAAGGAGAACTACAAACCACTGCTCAATGAAATAAAAGAGGATACAAACAAATGGAAGAACATTCCATGCTTATGGGCAGGAAGAATCAATATCGTGAAAATGGCCATCCTGCCCAAGGTAATTTATAGATTCAATGCCATCCCCATCAAGCTACCAATGACTTTCTTCACAGAATTGGAAAAAACTACTTTAAAGTTCATATGGAACCAAAAAAGAGCCCGCATTGCCACATCAATCCTAAGGCAAAGGAACAAAGCTGGAGGCATCATGCTACCTGACTTCAAACTACACTACAAGGCTGCAGTAACAAAAACAGCATGGTACTGGTACCAAAACAGATATATAGACCAATGGAACAGAACAGAGCCCTCAGAAATAATGCCACATGTCTACAACTATCTGATCTTTGACAAACCTGACAAAAACAAGAAATGGGGAAAGGATTCCCTATTTAATAAATGGTGCTGGGAAAACTGGCTAGCCCTATGTAGAAAGCTGAAACTGGATCCCTTCCTTACACCTTATACAAAAATTAATTCAAGATGGATTAAAGACTTACATGTTAGACCTAAAACCATAAAAACCCTAGAAGAAAACTTAGGCAATATCATTGAGGACATAGGCATGGGCAAGGACCTCATGTCTAAAACACCAAAAGCAATGGCAACAAAAGCCAAAATTGACAAATGGGATCTAATTAAACTAAAGAGCTTCTGCACAGCAAAAGAAACTACCATCAGAGTGAACAGGCAACCTACAGAATGGGAGAAAATTTTTGCAATCTACTCATCTGACAAAGGGCTAATATCCAGAATCTACAATGAACTCAAACAAATTTACAAGAAAAAAACAACCCCATCAAAAAGTGGGCAAAGGACATGAACAGACACTTCTCAAAAGAAGACATTTATGCAGCCAAAAGACACACGAAAAAATGCTCATCATCACTGGTCATCAGAGAAATGCAAATCAAAATCACAATGAGATACTATCTCACAACAGTTAGAATGGCCATCATTAAAAAGTCAGGAAACAACAGATGCTGGAGAGGATGTGGAGAAATAGGAACACTTTTACACTGTTGGTGGGACTGTAAACTAGTTCAACCATTGTGGAAGTCAGTGTGGCGATTCCTCAGGGATCTAGAACTAGAAATGTCATTTGACCCAGCCATCCCATTACTGGGTGTATACCCAAAGGATTATAAATCATGCTGCTATAAAGACACATACACATATATGTTTATTGCGGCACTATTCACAATAGCAAAGACTTGGAACCAACCCAAATGTCCAACAATGATAGACTGGATTAAGAAAATGTGGCACATATACACCATGGAATACTATGCAGCCATAAAAAATGATGAGTTCATGTCCTTTGTAGGGACATGGATGAAGCTAGAAACCATCATTTTCAGCAAAGTATCGCAAGGACAGAAAACCAAACACCGCATGTTCTCACTCATAGGTGGGAATTGAACAATGAGAACACATGGACACAGGAAGGGGAACATCACACACTGGGGCCTGTTGTGGGGTGGGGGGAGGGGGGAGGGATAGCATGTGGAGATCTACCTAATGTTAAATGACGAGTTGCTGGCTGCAGCACACCAACATGGCACTTGTATACATATGTAACTAACCTGCACGTTGTGCACATGTACCCTAAAACTTAAAGTATAATAAAAAAGAAAGACTAAAAAAAACTTCCTTTTCTATCAATAATTTTGGAACATTAATAGTTGTTTTATTAAATAGAAAAAAAAAAGAGTCATATGTGGTGACTCATGCCGGTAATCCCAGCACTTTGGGAGGCTGAGGCAGGCGGATCACCTGAGGTCAGGAGTTCAAGACCAGCCTGGCCAACATGGTGAAACCCCATCTCTACTAAAAATACAAAAATTATCCAGGTATGGTAGCGGGTGCCTGTAATCCCAGCTATTTGGGAGGCTAAGGCAGGAGAATCTCTTGAACCTGGGAGGTGGAGGTTGCAGTGAGCCGAGATCACATCATTGCATCCCAGCCTGGGTGACAAGAGGGAAACTCCATCTCAATAAATAAATAAATAAATAAATAAATAAATAAATAAATAAATCGAAAAAAAATCCACTGAGGAAAATGTTTACTTCTGAGAAATTCTCAAGAGTGGGATAAGGCCTTGGAGATCATTTAGCTTAAAATCCCACTTGATGCAAGGATCACCCCCCTCCTTTATTGGCTTTGAAAACAAATGTCAGTATACTATTGAAAAGTTCAGCAATTCTGAAACTCCACCAACAAAACCAGACCAAGATAAAATGGTTTTAAAACACTGGATGTAAGTTAACAGTTAGGTAGTAGCAGCAACACCATTGAAAGCAAAAGAGAATAGTCCCTGTTAACTCCTGGCACAAAGAACAATTTCATTTCATCTCATTTAAGCTGAAACTTCAAAATCGTCAAGTCAGAGTAGTGTGAAAATCACCAACTTATAAAATATCTCAATATGAAGGTATAATGGCCCAAAGAAAAATGAGTGAGGTGAGCTTACCTGGAGTAGCCCATCTCTTCTTTTATATTGTAATAAATATAACAAGAACATCGAGAGTTCCAGCCTAGACTTTGCAGCACAGCACTTACTCCAGCTTCTTACCAATTATTTTTCACACTGTATCAACAGTAAGCACATATTAGCTTGTGATATTTAGAATGCCTAGAAATCTTTTAAGAGCATGGCCTTAGGCAAATTTTGAAACTCATATTCCCAGAAATTACACTGGCAAATTCATGTTAGAGCTCACTGATATTTGCGTCCTCTGGATTATATATTTTCGCCGGCAAGAAGTATTCAGTAACTTTAGTGAAATGGTTTGTACATTGTGAGAACCATGGAATGATGATAGAGCTGAAGGGTCCCAGATGGATCAAGTAAATAATTTATCCTTCTTATTTCATAGGAAATGTAGGCTCACAACAATCCTTCCAGGTCACTTGGTTGGCTAGTAGCAACTCTAGAATTAGGTAATTTTGTGGTTCAATGACATTATGAAGGACGTAGTTTTCAGTTCTGTCCTTCTTAACGTGTCAACTTTTCCCATAGACTCATTTATCTCATGATAAGAAAGTAACTACAGCAAATCTGGAAATCACTTTCAGACACAATAACGTCCAGCTGAGGAAGACGAAGGTGTCTTCCTTGTGTCTTAAGAGTGGGAGAAACTTTTCTAGAAGCTTCCAGCAGATTTCTCATTTCTGGATGGTAAGAATTGAGTTATGTGTCCTTTCTAGAACAGTGACTGGAAGTAAAGTGAGAGTGCCATAGACCAGTTAGGATTTATCTACTAAGAATCAGGCCAGCCTCCCTCAAATATATGGCCATATGGAGAACGGTAGCTACTTAAACAAAATCAGGGGCATTTTAGCACCTGTGTGTAAATAGATATTGGGTAGGCAACCAAAAGAAACTTCTACACTGTATAAAGGGCCCAAAGCCTTAAGTAAGAGCTTAAGATCACTGGGAATAACATTTCAGAAACCTGCAGAGCATTACTCAGCTGTCTCTTGCTTTGCTGTGGCTATCGTTTTCTTTTTCTTTCCTGCCTGCCTTATGACCCTCTCCCTCCCTCTCCTTACGCTAAACTGGCCATGAACTGGAATTAGTCTACACCACTTTGAAGGTCTACTGCATGCAAAGAACCCTAATAATACAACGTAATATTTGGGGTGGGATAATTAAAATTATATGAGTCTTATTACTTTAAAATCAATTCATTGTTTTATGTCTATTTCTAAACCAAATGGCTATTTAATATCAAAGCTCATTTCTTTCTTTTTATTATGGTAATCAATAATCTTCCACAGACAAAAGATTTTCCATGGAGTTATTGCCACCAAAATACGAAAAACTCTTCACTGATGCATGGGTTTTTCTTCATAAGTGTTTATTGTATCTCAAAATACTGATGAATGTATCATTTTCTCCTACTGGCCATTTTATTCTATGGTCAGAATTATATTCTCTCCATTAGTGGGAAGTCTTTTGTTTCCATAAAACACTTCCTATTATAGTTCCTTGTCCCAAAGACCATATCTGCACCATCGTGATAACTGACAAGGATCAGTTGCTTTGTGTCCCAAAATGTGCTGTAATTATGGAAATAAATGTTATTCTTTAACTCAGAAGGAATCTGATGTGAATCGTCAGGAATTATATGAATGTACAGAGGTGATTATAAGGAATAAGGATGATTTTTTTTTTTAAGACAGAGTCTCATTCTGTTGTCCAGGCTGGAGTAGAGTGGTGCAATCTCAGCTCACTGCAACCTCTGCCTCCAGGGTTGAAGTGATTCTCATGTCTCAGCCACCCAAGTAGCTGGGATTACAGGTATGTGCCACCATGCCCCAGCTAATTTTTTGTATTTTTAGTAGAGATGGGGTTTTGCCATGTTGGCCAGGCCAGTCTCGAACTCCTGGCCTCCAGTGATCCACCGGCCTTTGCCTCCTAAAGCGCTGGGATTACAGAAGTATGATTGGTTTTTAACATAAAAAACCTTTATTAAAGATAGGCCAGTTCTTTCACTGACCTAAAAGACACAGGAAAGCACATAGACTTTCAAGCAAAAAATTCCCTGGTTGAAGTCTCCACTGACATATTTCCTATTTTTGTGGCTTTTTGAAAGTTGTTTCTAAATCTTAGTTTTCTTGTTTCTGAAGTTGAAAATGAAAAACAATAGGGTCTCCCTGTAATTTATTATCTAGTTGGGACATTTTCTGCATATCTCCCTCAGGGAATCTTTTAGGCTTTTTGGAGGAAAAAGGTGAGTTGAAGTTAGTATATGTATAGAAAAGTGCACATACTTTAAGTGGATTTTTGCAAACCAAGTAAACTATGAAATTAACACCCAGATTTAAAAATCTATTAAACCAGCATTTAGATCAAGAAAGAGACTTTTACCAGCATTTAAACTGTGATACTTTTGAAAGCGAAAGGTGGTGCTATTTTAACAGCCTGAATGAGACATAACTGACATGCAATAAACTGCAAATTTAAGTCGCACAGTTTGATGAGTTCTGACGTACACCCATGAAACTGTTGCCACAGTCAAGATGATAAACATATCCACCATCCCTTGTGCCTCTTTGTAATCCCTCCTTTCATTCTCTACTTCCTATTTCCAGGCAACCACTGACCTGGTTTCTGTCACTATCGTTTGCATTATCTAGAATTTTGTACAAACAGAATTATACACTATGTCCCTTTTCATTTGACTTCTTTAACACAATTAGAGATTCTTACATGTTGTGGGTATCAATAGTTTGGTCCTATTTATTTCTGAGTAGTATTCCATTGTATAGCTATACTATAAATTGTTTATCCGTTCTCCTGGTGATGTACATTTGGATTTCCAGTTCTGGATTATTATAAATAAAACTTCTATAAACATTCATGGAAAAGTTTTGGTATGGACATATGTACTCATTTTTCTTATGTAAATATCTAGGAGTAGAATGGCTGAGTTACCATTGGTAGCTGTATTTAAGTTTTTGAGAAACTGTCGATTTTGCAAAGGGGTTGCACGATTTTAGGTTCTTTACAGAAACGGGTGAAATTAAAGTTTCTCTACATCTTTGTCAACAATTGGTACGGACAGTTTAAAAAATTTTAACCATTCTAGTGAGTATCTGAACTTGGCTTTATTTTGCACTTTCCTAATGACTAATGATGGTAAATATGTTTTCACATGTTTACTTGAGGATGTTGTATTTTTAATTACACTAAGACAATAGGCATAAATTGAGACTTTCTTATGCACTTTGGGGCATATGGTTACCCAAACAAAGAAGAATGAAGGAGGTGAAGGAAGAAGGATATGGAGAAAGAAAAAAGCCTAACTCATTGAATTATAATGTGACAATGCCTTCTTAATATAAAGTTACATAAAATTTTATTCTTTTTATTACATAAGCTAATAATAATAATGCAAGTTTGTTGTTTTATCCTCAAAGGAAAAATATGGTAAAAGTTATATCTTGACTAAGGATCTGAGGGTCAACATTTTAATAGTTAGCAAAATGCTATATTTATAATTAATATATTCAAAATATGCTTATCTTTAAACCAAATGGTATATACTATAAGACATCAGAAAGTATTTACTAAATAGTACAATATAGTAACCATCTTGTAACACTGTACTTAATATAGCTCAATTTTACAAAATATTGTAAATAGTTCTACCGTCTAAGCAATTCTAGATTTTATTTTTTCCCTTAGAACAACAAATCAGAATGCCTGATTATAGAATGCTAAAAGCTCTTTTGGAGATATTTTGCCAGGCATCTTTGAGGAGAAATTTTAGAGAATCAACGACACTTGATTAACCATTTTTGAACCATAAGTTTTTTCTTCTGCTCTCCTGTGGAAAAAAGCAAACATAAAATAAAACAAAAAACCATATTGGCAATTGCAGATGTTTATAAGCATTCCATTTTTTTTTTCTGTTTTAATTATCTTTAAAGATGAAATAATCTCTGTCTATAGGCTGGAGCAGCAAATTTATGCAAGAGAATATGAAAACATCCTTCCTTCTAGTAGAATATGTATCCATAGTGCATGATGTCCCCTGAGGTTTTGTAATATTTTTACATGCAATGTTGCTATTGCAATTATTATCAACAACCTATAATGTTTTGCACATAGTAGGCTTTCAAATGCTGTGAGGATTCAAGATGGGACATAAAGCCTAAGAATGGAACCAGATTCCCTAGGGTTTCAGTATTTAATTTCTAGACGACTAGAAGACTGTCCTTAATATAATCTATGTGTTTTGGGAATTTTTTATGGTGATGAACAAAGTAAACATTTGAGCTGGAAATCACTGGAAGTATTCAAACCAAACAAAAGGGTAATAAAAAGTAAACCTACACTTAACTTTAAAACCAAGCATGGGTTCTTCTGGTTGATGGGTGTATAGTTGAGAAAGCATTTTTCTCCAGAACTATTCAGTTTCACTGACAGGGAAGTCTATTTTGGCACAATAACCAATTATTGAATGATTTTATACATATTTAAAGGAAAAGGTTGAGCTGCTATCTCACAAAGAATCAGCTTCTTATGAGACAAAAGGGGTGTGCTTGAAATCTTATCTCCACTCTGAAAATCATATAATCTTGGGCAGTTTATTTTGCCTTGTTTAAAAAAGTTCTTGTCTATAAAATAAATGTGCTAGTATCTGTCTATCTCAAAGGATTCATTTAAAAAATGAGAAAACCACCATTTTCTTGAAGTAACTTGTCACGATCACCAACAACAATGTCAAAGCTGAACTAAGGAAACTAAGTTGAACTAAGGTCTCCTAAATCTAAAACTCCATTTTCTATTCCAAGTATATCACTCAATCTCCTGACGTAAGACATGCTAGCAGCTGTTATTAAATAGGTCATTTTTGATCCCTCACCAGATGGTAGCTTGGGTGTAAACACCACCCAAAATTCTGGTTAGAATGGTGACTATCTGTGAACCTAGGCTCCTTTCTCTTTTCTAAATTTACTTTGTTCTCTCTGTCCAAAGCTGACATTTTCTGGATTTTCTTGATTCAGCATTATTTATGCAAATGAAGAGTTTCCAGTAATTCAACAAAGCTAAGAAGTGTCTCCCCAGTAAGAATCAAACAGAATGGTACCTGGTGGGGAGTAAGGTTTTTGGCCAGACTGTTGCTGGGTGGATAGAAGGGCCTTAGGAAGAATTCATCAGAGTCAGCTTTAATTTATACGTTGTTCACTTTAAATCCTAATATGGATATAATGGACTCAGAAGTATAAATGAAAATCATGAAATCTCAGTGCTTCATGGGTTATCAGTACTTCCAAATGATTGCTGTGCTTTCGAAATAGTCACCGTGGAAAGCCCTGTGCTTTTTGAACAACTGCTGAAGCCATTTCAGATTTTTCTTTTTAAATTGTTATCATAGTCAGTTTGGCCCCTCCTTTTCCTTGCTGCCTTTTCATTTTTCCTCTCCCATGCACACAATTAGTTCTTTATAGCCTAGCCCTGACTTTGGCCAAAAATGGATGCTCTAAAACAATCAATTAACCTGTTCATCACATACGGCTCTGAATGCCTTTCTGCTATTTCAAAAACAAATTCTTTGTTTCCATTTCTCAACCATCCTTAAAGAATGATGACCTGCCACCATGAAGATGTACATCTTTCAAATGTTCTGCAGATTGTTAAGAACATTGCAAAGGAAAAGGTCCAAAGACATTTTAAATAATTTTAGAAATGCCAAAATAAGTGAATAACGTCCAATAGTGAACACTCGCAAGGGGAAAAATTACTTTTGGTACTTCATTTTAGTATGTTAAAAGATGAGCCAAATTAAATTACAGCTATACTTTATACATATATAAACCCTATGCATGGGTTTGGGTGTGTATAATCATAAAATCTCCTGCATATTTATAAAATGAAAATTAAAACTGAAAGGAAGCAGAAGAAAAATCAGCATGTAAAATGCCATGGAGGAAAACACCTGCTGGGAAAACAGAAATGTAAAAAAGATCTAATAGGCTTCCTTCATGATTTTACCCAGAAACGTGGTAATATTTAGAAATAAAAGTGTGAAAAGGCAGTAGCATTTCAATGTTTTTAACACATTTAAAGGCTCTGCTCCATGGTCAACATATCAAGAATCTAAAAACCTGTAATAAACTTTTGTTTTTTAATATCAATTTCAAAATACATTTTATTCTATTTTTTAGTTGTTTTATATTAATTAGTGAAATTTTAGGAATAAATTTTAATGTTGTCAACTTTAAATTTTATGTCTTCATGATGTAATTCCCCCAAAGATGGCATTTACATTTTAGCCAGATGCTTCATTTTGTTGCATATCACTGAAAACTCAGAAATCATAAATGCACTAACCTTTTACTCCTAAAGCATGCACACAGGCACTCTTTAATAATTCAACGACCTTTCTATAATGATGAAGTCATACTGACGAACTCAATAGGAAAATACTAATACAATTAAACAAAGCTTAAATAATTCATTGTAGAAACGAGGCATAATAGAGCAAGAAAAATAAATTCTAGCTGCTCAAAATATTTTACTTTTTCTTATGCCAATGCATATTTCTTAAATCATAGTGACAGTTTTTCTTCTCTTTTGTTGAAATACATGACAGCTATTCATATACTGGAGCAGGTGCAAAAGATAAATGCTTTCCTATTAAAATCAAGAATGTCAGCATTCTATATGCAATGATGGGCAGACCTCCATCATTTTTGCATAAGTTATCTCCTGGGAAAGCTATCACTAGACCTTATTACTACACTATCAACTTATTCTCATCTCAAATTATTTTTCTTCAAAGGCAGTCAGCTGCTTTGCACTTTGCTTTCTTAGATTCACTGATTGATAGGTGATGAAAGAAGTCACCCAAAACAGAAAAAAAAGGTTATTAATAATTTCATTTAACACAAAAAATCCAAAATTTAATCATTTGGATATAGTATTGTGCATTTTGTAATTACGATTATCAATAATTACTAAATATGGCTATACAAAATAATATTTAAAAACTGGAAAAACTAAATAATTTTTGTGAATACAATCGTGGTAGATTCTAAAATGAATTAATTAGAGTCAGTCATGAAGAAATTAATTTAAAAACTTCTATTGTAATGGAAATAAAATAAAAGTTCTTACTATGGCTTAATGTTTTTCATTTCTTTTACTTAAAGATGATTATGCATTTTTTCAGATGATTAGAAATTAAAGGCCATACTCAGGTTGTGTAATTAAAGGGTGATTTTTTTTCATGATTTATTGAGGGTGACATGATATTCTACAGAGGATAACACAGTCTATCTGAATTGTTTTGAACCAAGAAAACAAATCAGAATTTCCTATGGTGAAAGGAGAAAAAAAATGAAACTCTCCCCAAAACATCAATTAATGAGATTTTGAAAAGTATGTGAAAATGTCTACAAGTAGGGAATTAAGAAAAACTAGATATACTTTTAATATTCTAAAAGTTAACATGCTTTTGAGATATTAATCCCTCTAAAAATATAAGACATACTTAAATCTAGCAATGACTTTTTTTTTTTTTTTGTATGTACATTTCAAGGGGCCTCACTTTGTTGCCCAGGTTGATCTTAAACTACTGGCCTCAAGCAATCCTCCCACCTAGGCCTCCCAAAGTGCTGGGATTACAGGCGTGAGCCACTGCTCCTGGCTGGTAATGTTATGAATAGTCAAAATAAGTACAACCTCCAGTTATTCTTCCTAATTTTTCTACATATAAGCATCCCACCTTTATCTAGAATTAGGAGATTAAAGCTCTAATCTGTGGCAAGTTTAAGAAAGCTTGAATGTTGTGGCCTCCATCTGTCTGTTCACCATATCTTAGTGCCAGAACTGTATTTCCAACAGACAAATGAGACAGAATGATTTACCCAGCATGCATATACCCCAAGAATGTTACTGAAAAAAACTATCACCAAGATAACCATAAAGCCAAACTGAGAGTACTATAAGACATCCTCCATTCCCGGTGAGGTTCAGCATCCACTCTTAAGTGAGGACAAACTCCCAGAAACAACTAAGGGAAACTCGAGACAGGAGAAAAAAACAAACAAACAAACTCAGTTGTCTAGATGGCCTTACTTAATGGGGGCAATGGCAGAGGAAGTTCTGAGATTCTGGTGTAACAAAAGAGCTTACTTATTTCCACATTGCTATTTCAGCTCCTTAACCAAAGTCAAAATTTCTGCCTAGTAGAGAAATCAATCTTTGATCCAATGTAAGATCTGTCTTGCTGGAGTTACAAACAGAAAAATTTAGTTTTTCCTAGCTCAAGCAATTCCAGCCTTGATATATTTAAGGAATACATTAAATATATATAAAATCCAGCTTCATTCACCACCACTATGAAAGTGGATCACTTTTTTTCTTACAATTTTTAATATCACATGCCCTGTACTCTCAAGCTCACCTGAGGTCATGTTTATTTTATATCAAAGTACTGCAAATAGCAAAAATATCAAATATATATTTATACTTTCATCTTCCAAATTTTGCCTAAAAAGTGGAAGTTATGAAAAAGAAGTTGGTGAAACAATTATTAATGAATGTATCAGAACATTACTGAATTTTAATGAAGAACTATTGATATTGAAACAAGTCTGGCATAATTTTATTTTATTTTTTATTTTTTGTTTGTTTCTTTGAGACGGAGTCTTGCTCTGTCACCCAGGCGGGAGTGCAGCAGTGGGATCTTGGCTCACTGTAACCTCTGCCTTGTGGGTTAAAGTGATTCACCTGCCTCAGCTTCCCAGGTAGCTGGGACTACAGGCACCCACCACCACACCTGGCTAATCTTTGTAGTTTTAGTAGAGATGGAGTTTTACCATGTTGGCCAGGCTGGTCTTGAACTCCTGACCTCAAGTGATCTGCCTGCCTCAGCCTCCCAAAGTGCTGAGATTACAGGCGTGAGCCACCGTGCCTGGACTATTTTAAAAATTCTCTAATATTCTCCTTAAATTGTAAAAAGTCTTTATTTCTTTCATTTGGGAAATAAAAACATCTATATATTTTAAAAACATATTACCATCAATTCAATCAAGATTTCATCAAAAGATTCTAATAATATCAATCATCACCTCAAATGGGAGGCTTCTGAATAATGGACCATTTTGTGTAATAATACATGTAAACAAAATTATAATTGATTTTTTTTTTTCCGAGATGGAGTCTTGCTCTGTCACCCAGGCTGGAGTGCAGTGGCACAATCTTGGCTCACTGCAACCTCCACCTCCCAGGTTCAAGCAATTCTCCTGCCTCAGCCTCCTGAGTAGCTGGGATTACAGGTGTGTGCCACCATGCCCAGCTAATTTTTATATTTTTAGTAGAGACAGGGTTTCACAACATTGGCCAGGCTGGTTTCAAACTCCTGACCACGTGATCTGCCCGCCTCGGCCTCCCAAAGTGCTGGGATTACAGGCGTGAGCCACCTCCCCTGGCAGAATTCAAGTATTTATTTACTGTCTGGTAACACTGATGAGAAAATAACAATGTTAGACACTATCACAGGGTATACCCTCCAATCTTCAAACCATATGTAAATTTATACATCAGGTGCCTGAACATTCTATATTTATACTACTTTATGTTCAAAGAAAATCTATATTTGAAGATTATGAAATGAGCTAGGAAGAAGAACTTTTGAAAAGTCAAAAAAATTTTAACTATAAAATCTTATTTGAAGATATTTTTCAACCCTTATGATCTCAAATTACTGTATAAGTCATAATGTAAAAGTAATGAAATACTCGAAAAAATGTTTAATAGAATTTAAAATTTTAACTTTAGAGAATTTGGAAGTTCAATCATTCTCAAAGAGGCTGTAAGGATGATTAAAATCCTGAAGGAAGCCTGAAAGAAAAAAGACACATTCATTATTGGAAATATCATACAGTGCTAACTCTCAAGTTTCACATTCAAACTAGAAAGCTTAAGTTCAAGGCCATTACACCAATTTTTACAGAAATGTAATGTTTTCCAACTCCTGATTCATCCCTTGAAAAGCTGTACATGGTTAATGATTATCAACTTAAATTAGTCACATACACCAGAGTAAATTGGAAATGAAAAGCTTCTTCAATTACCCAAACTAACATAAGTGATTTATTTCCTTCTGCCAACATGAAAGGGAATGTTCATGAAGGATCTCATTGACTCACCCTGCACTGAGGTTAGAAAGCTCACTCAGCACAAATATTCCCAGAAAGGGTTCAACTTGGCAGTAAAGCAACCATCTATTCCAAAAGATCACCACATCAGTTCAACTTTTCATCTGCTAAGAAAAAAGTCCTGTCAAAGTGTGTTACTGTAAAGCAGCAGCTGTTCTGTAGAATAATATCGTCCAAAAGACAATTGTTTCTCTTATTCCCGAAAGCAACTCCTCCACTTCAGCAGACTATTTCTTGTCTTCCTTGACACCATTATTAGTCACAACCCCATGTCTTTGCTCTTCCATCTCAAATGTCTACTTCCAAATATTTCTCTACATTTTTATAGTCTTAAGCTCAGCTGAACATCACACCTCTGTCAGTCTACTGCAACCCCAACTCTTTATAATGGCCAATAAATCCTGACATAATCTTATCCCTGCATATTTCTATAGCCGCAAAGAACTTCCAGTTTCTCTAACACCCCGAGCTCTGTCTCACCTTGGAGCCTCCACCTGGTTCATCTCTTCTCCCACTTGTCTTCTAGCTGACTCCTTATTCTATTTTGGTCTTTGCTGAAACCCTACTCCTTCAATAAATAGGCCTTTCCTATTTATCGCAAGTACACTCTCCACCCTTAATTCCCCTAATTTTAGTCCCTTCTTTTCTTCCCAGCAGTGCCACAATTTTAAATTATTGGCTTTGCTCTTCACTGTTTTTCTTTGTATCCACCTGGGAACATAATCTCCACAAGGGCAGACAGCATTGCCTGTGTTGTACAACTTATATTCCCAATGCCTAGCACAAGGCAAAAGCTCAATAAATGTTTATTTAAGCAACTCCATTCTACTTGGAGCTATCTTTTTCTGACTCCCTTTATTCTTATCTGATCCAGAGAAAAATAATCTTATCACTTACTCAATGTTATCATTACTATTCAAGTCAACATGTACAACGACTATATGTCAAGAACATAAGGTGCTGCTATTGCAGCTGCAATTTACTGAGTGTTTATTATGTGCAAAGTATCATATAGAGACGTATTCTGAGCAATGCCCAGGCTGAGCGGAAGGAGCACAGTGATCCGTAGTAATATGTTATCTCATTGTATCACAACTATGTGAACAACCAATTATTTTTAATCCCTATTTTACAGCTGAAGAAACTGAGACATAGAGAGGTTAATAATACGCCCAAGATATCACAAACAGTAAGTGATAGAGCTGGGATTCTATACTCTATTGAGTAAAATACAATTTCCCTCTTAAGATGAGTATGAGGAGAGAGGGAAAAGTAAAGCGAGCTGACAATTCAAAAGGAAAGAGACAACATGTGCTTAAGGAAAACCAGCAAAAATTGTTTGGAGATGGCAGTGGAAATAAGATTTGAAAAAAAGTTAAGAGTTTTAACTACATTATAAATAAATACCTGGCATTGGTGCAAGAGCCTCTTATCAAAAAGAAAATGGTGAGACCAACCATACAGGAAAAAGAGATATTAACTGTGCACAGAAAATAGTAATGGTGGGGTCATTATCCATTGTTCTATCTCTTAAGCCCAAATTGTGAAGGTCCTTTCCTATATCACTAAGGAATTTAGCTGTGGCTGAAAAGGGAATAAAGATGCAATCAAGGTTTAAAAATTACTGTGAAAATTACAGTATATCTGTTCTCTAAGTTATTAGTAACACTTGTTTATTATCTGTTTCTGGGGGCTATCTTCTTAGCAACTAGATTTTAAGTTTTTTGATGGCAGGCACCATATCTTACACTTTCATAAGAGGGGTTATGAAAGTTGACTCTTGAAAACATCAGTGGACAAGAAGAAGAAAAGTTAGAGGAGACTAAAGAGAGGCCAGACACTATACCAGGTGGTGCCAATGGCGCAGTGATTAAAAAAAAAAAAAATACTGTCCTTGCCCTCAAGGGGCTTGTATTGTCACAGAGATGATGACTGGCGTAAGTTCTGACAACAGAGTAAATAGAAGAAATACAAAAGATTCTAGCTCCAATGTCTGCAAAACAAAATTACGGTATTCCAAAGTTAACTCCAATAGATATTTAATTACAGTGGTATTTTCCAAGTTTTTAAGCACCACATTTTCAAGACTAAAAACAGTAAATTTCTACGATAATGAGTACTCAGCAAAAGCTGCAACACAGCTATTCACATAGAACAGTGGAAAGTCTCCTCCAAAACTTTATTGATACGGTTACCATCTCGTCGGTGAGTAATTCCACACAGCATTTGCTTTTTTACATTGCCTGCCTGTGGCTTTCTATAATAAAAGTCCTTGAACTGGAGAAACTTCAAAAACTTTTCTTCCTCTTTCAGTAAGAAGCAATTACCTTCAATTTTCTTCACACATTCCTACCATACTTCCATTAGAATATTTACCCAAAGTCCCAAACAACTGAAGACACACACACAGATACAGACAAACATACATGCATGCATGCGCGTGCACATACACACACAAATAAAGCTCATATTAGGAAACCGCTGAGTTAAAGGTGTGTATGTGATTCTCCCTTATTTATCCTATTGAAGGCATATCATTTTTTCCATTCATTCACTCTAGAGAGCCTGACATTTAGTATCATTTCGTAAATCTAGGCTACTGCACAGCTGTGCTACCACAAAATTATAAGGAGTCAATTTGCACTTTTTTCTTTTGTTTTTTCTTTTCGGATAATATGTAAATATGTGTGATAAATAAACTAGGCACTGACAATCATAGAAATTTAATTTTAACAGTACCTTGGAAAGCATTTAATTGAGGGAAAGCCAATTTAGGCACAGTGGTCCCCACCCTTCTGTGGGGTGTCCCAGCCCACTTGCCCCGTGAGTCCCCGCCTCCAGCTTCTTGGGGGAAATCACAACTTCTATCCACACTTTATATTAAGGCTATCTTGAAGGGTCCACTCCACAGTCACTCTCACCCACACCCCCGGCTTCACGTTTGTAGACTGTTTCCTCACTAGGTCTCCAGCACAAATATCCCCAGCTCCAGATTCACAATTCCAACTTCTGGTTGGAGTTACTACACGCATGTCTTGCTATCACTACAAATTCAACATGCAGACTTCATCCTTCTCACCAAAACTTTCTTGCCCTTCCTCCTGTTTTCCTCCTTTATATTAACAGCATCCCTATCTTCCAGCCACTCACAGTGGAGACTTTGGGGTCTCTTCCAGGGATGCTTTTTCACTCCCTACTTCTAAATGATCACCAGGACTTGCCAATTCTAACTTGAATGTCATCCAAGTCTGTCACTTCTTCCCAGTTTCCAGTGCTACCACCCTTGTTTGGGTTTTCATCTGTGCTCGCTTTAATGCCTAGCACTCTCCTCCTGACTGGTTTTCCTGCCTGAATGGTTCCTTCTTTAAACCACCCACCCAACCACTTCCCCATCCCCCCAGTAACACCATCAAGGTATGTTTCCTTACAAATCTGATTATGCTATTGTCCGCCCCTCCAAAAAAAAAAAAAAAAAAAGCCTTCACATTCCTTCAAAATAAAGGCTATATTTCCATGTCACCTTTAAAATAAAGTCCATATCCCTATGTGGAGATTTCAAGATTCCCCACAAATAAAGCCCAAGTGCCTTTCTCATCACAGTGTCAGGATTGAAAGCTCAGCCTCTGAAGCCAGATTGCTCACCTCACCTGTGCGACATTGAGCAGGGCCACTGCGCACACCTGTCTAGGCTGAGGGTCCCGACACAAGGCTGGCTGAGGGATGAGTGAGCGTGGAAGCATAGTCCACATACCATTCACCATGCTATGTTTCAGCACAGGGCTTCTACAGGCTCAAAATAAGTGGCACCATTGTCTATCTCACATAAAGGCAATATAAAGGCTTAGTTTCCTTGTCTTAAAGTATGGCTAATGTTAGGATTTACCTCAAGGGATTGTTGTAAGGTTTCAACGAGTTAACACATGTAAAGTTCTTAGAACAGTGCCCAGAATATTATAAATGCCCAATAAGTGTCAGCAGTTATGTTCTCAGCTTACCTGTTCCTTATACTGTAAGTGAACAGTAGAATTTATTTACTATTTCTCAGGTATAATCTGTGCTTTTTCACCTTCATGTTTACTGTTTATTCTGCTTCCTCCCCCGAAAATGTCCTCCCCTGAAAATTTCCTCCCCTAGCAGCTCCAATCTGCATGTTCATAAGCCGTCCATTCCTGAAGCTCAGCTGGGAGACCATGATACCTCCATTAAGCTTTATTTGATCTCCATGTACTACATGAGTTCTTTGGGCTTTAACTCAACTCTTAGGTGCCTAACATGGAACTTACTGTAGAAATATTTTTTCTTTTCTTTTTTTTTTTTTTTTTGAGACGAGTTCTCACTGTTGCCCAGACTGGAGGCAATGGCACAATCTCAGCTCACTGCAACCTCTGCCTCTTGTGCTGAAGCAATTGTCCCACCTCAGCCTCCTGAGTCACTGAGACTACAGGCATGCACCACCACCATGCCTGGCTAATTTTTTTTTTTTTTTTTTGTATTTTTTGGTAGAGACAGGGTTTCACCATGGTGTCCAGGCTGATCTTGAACTCCTGAGCTCAGGCTATCCACCCACCTTGGCCTCCCAAAGTACTGGGATTACAGGTGTGAGCTATTGCACCCAGTCTGATATTTTATAGTATCTAAACTTATACTCTCAAGGGCTTGTCTTCCTTGAAAGATCTCAAGTGCCTTATGGTACCCTGCAAAGTTCCTGTTTATGTTCTCGCAGGGCCTCTAGAATTACAGTGACATAATAGGCTCATAATAGGTAATAATATAACCATTTATTGAGCATCTACTATGTGTCAGGTACTATAAAAAGTGCTTTATACATAGTATTTAAATTACATCTCACACAACTTTTGTAGCATTGTTTCCTTTTATACAGGAATACTTAAGTAATTTAAATAATTTGCTTAGTGTTAGTGAAAAACTGTTGGGGCAGAGATGAGAATCCAAGATATTTCTGGCCCTGAGATTGAGCTCCTTCTACTTCATGGCCCTATCTTGCCTGGCTCCTTCCCTTGCCCGAGAGCCCAAGAATCACCATTTAGTGATTATGTATTATATTCTAGGAGTTTTTCCTAAATTATTCCTAAGCTTCCTTGAAAAATGCTTATTATTTTTCCTGTATTCCAGATGAGGAAATCAAGTCTCAGAGATGTTAAACAATTTACCTTAGGTTTCACAGCTAGTAAACTCCAGATGCAACTTTGAGCCTAACTCCAGAAGCCTCCTGCCCACTCCACCCCTACTCCTCAAAACTGCTTGTCACATTTTAGGAGAAGTCCCTTGAGAAAAATGCATTGCCCTTACTATTATCAGGGTTTCATTTATGTGGTTTTATTTTATTTAGATAGCTTTTCACAGAAATCATCACTACATACACTTACAGAAAAAAATGTTATCCCTATACTGTATTTTGATCACCTTTTGTCTTTATACATTGACTGCCTAATTATTATAACTAACTTCGCAAAAAGAAAGTGCTGGTCCTCCCAAGAATTTGATGAAGTTTTACATCAAAGTGATCTTGATATTGAAAGAATAAAAATTGTTTATACAAACAATAGGTCAGGAATATATTGAGGGATCCATATTTCATACTGGTCATTGTTAATTTCACCAGACCATGAAGTTTTGCCTGAAACTTCTATAAGATCAGTAAAAAATACCACACAAGAGAAATAAGTAGTTACTGATACAGAATACCAAAATGAATCTTGAACTTAATGCAATGCACACAAAGCAGAAGGAAAAAAGGAAAGATGAAGGATTCAAATTACCCATTAGATTTTAAAACAAAATAAGAATATAACTTTTTTTGAGACAGGGTCTCACTCTGTCACCCAGGCTAGAGTACAGTGGCATAATCATAGCTCACTGCAGCCTTCATCTCTTCAGCTCAAGCCATCCTCCTGCCTCAGCCTCCCAAGTAGCTAGGACTATAGGTGCATGCTACCACACCCAGCTAATTAAAAAAAATTTTTTTTAGTAGAGACAAGGTCTCATCATGTTGCTCAGACTGGTTTTGAACTTCTGAGCTCAAGTAGTCCTCCCTTTTTGGCCTCCCAAAGTGCTGGGATTACAGGTGTGAGTCCCCAAGCCCAGCCTGAGAATACAATTTTTAAAAGGGAAAAAATGGGAGAAGAATTAATGGAAATTAATCTGACTTATTTATGAGAAAATAGCACTTGATACCAAACTGGCATGTATGCAGTAACTACCAACGTAATTAAAATACTTAAGATATAAATGTAATTGAAAATTACATGACTTGAATATCATTATTCAATTTTACCAGTGCTCCCTATTTAGTTGGAAAAAATTGTATTGGTTTTCAGTGAAAAAAAAGTGCAAGTGAAAATAGAAAAAAAATTTAATAGAACCAAAATCTTCCCAAGCAAAAAAATAACTCCAAAAAAGTATCCCTCATTATGAAAGTGCTAGGGTTTCTGGAGCTCCCAGAGGACTCAGTAAAAGTAGAGATACTTGCAGTGCATTGTAAGTGTGTAATTACCATTTAAATGAAGGGAGAAAAGCTGGTGAGTGAAATGAGAAACAGGCATTTTCTTACAGCCAACCAGGAACTGACATTTCAGGCAACAATCATCTGATCTACAGTGCGGTTAACAAAGCTATTGTCATTCTGCCACTCATACTCACTCTTAACTGACATTCTCCCCTACCAAAAGGAAACAGTAGGTTAAGTCTTTCTCTATGATTTTCAGTCACAATTTGCTCATTAGGGTCTGGCCTGCTTAATATGTAATTTAACAGCGTATGTTTACCAAAAGACAGCCGAGAGACATAAAGGCTTCTCTTTAATTCTACCTTTTTAATTATTTGGGCATCCAAATCGTGAAAGTAAACAAAATGTCAGAGTAAATTCCTACTGGTTGTACAATCATGATGGTTAAGAATCATCTCATCTCACCTGCAATCCAACAAAAGCTTTCCCTACTAACATCCATGTTTGTGGATTTGGCTGGCCAGCAAGTTGGATGTAGAAAATATTATTGCCTTTTTCTGAAAAGGCATTGAACACCCTTTTCAAATATGGTTAAAAGTTATCACATAGATTTCAAAACTGGAAAACTATCAAATGTGTTCTTATTGAATAGGTGCATAATGAAGTATAGAGTGTAAAAGATTTGTCAAAATCACACAAATTAACTGGAGAGACCCCTCTCCCTGCCACATGTGTTTCAGAAGTCAAATCTTTTCCTTTTGGGTTGCTGCTAGCATGAGATTAGCTAAGTCTTATGATGTGTTTGGCAAAACCATGTGGGATTTATTAGTGTGGCTTATGTTTGTTGGATTAATGTTTCTACAGAGCAAACAAACAACCCTGAGTATTTCTGAAGTAAGAATATAAATGTCAAGTATGACAAGATTAATAAATCATGAAAAGGAAGACTGTGCACACATAATCAGCCATGAGATAAAAGTGATGGGGTTGTGGGTTTCATAGGGCTACTTTATTCTAGCTTTCCCTTTATATCTTCTTTTGGCTGTTTTATCTGATATCTTTTAAGAATCTGTTGCAAGTCAGTGAAACAAGTTAGGTAGACCCTTCCAAGCCATTCAGTGATCTTTCTGATCATCTAAACCAACAGGTCCACAAACTATGACTCCCAGACCAAATCTGGTTCTCTGCATGTTTTTGTAAATAAAAATTTATTGAACCACAGCCACATACATTCATTTATGTGTGGTCTATAGCTGTTTTCAGACTACAACAGCAAAGTAGTTGTGACAGGGATTATGAGGCCCCAAAAGCCTAAAATATTTACTACCCGGACCTTTATAAAGAAAGTTTGCCAATCCCTGATTTAAACTTGTCTCTTACTGTTCTAGGTGAAAATTATACTCTCTGATATAACCTTCTACTCTATCCCACTCTGTCCCATTAAATGTGCTTTTTTTTTTTCTCTTGAGATGGAGTCTCACTCTGTCACCCAGGCTGGAGTGCAGTGGCGTGATCTTGGCTCACCGCAACCTCCGCTTCCAGGTTCAAGCAATTCTCTGCTTCAGCCTCCTGAGTAGCTGAGATTACAGGCACCCACCACCATGCCCAGCTATTTATTTTGTATTTTTAGTACAGATAGGGTTTCACTATCTTGGCCAGGTTGCTCTTGAACTCCTGACCTTGTGATCCACCTGCCTCAGCCTCCCAAAATGCTGGGATTACAGGTTTGAGTCACCATGCCCAGCAGATGTGCTTTTTTTCTACTTCACCAAACCACCCCATTTTTCAATTATAGGCATATCTTGTTTTATTGCACTTCACTTTAGCGTACCTCACAAATATTGTGCTTTTTACAAATTTAAGGTTTATGGCAACTTGGTGTCAGGCAAATGTGTCGGCACCATTTTTCCTATAGTATGTGCTCACTTTGTGTCTCTGTATCACATTTTAGTAATCCTCACAATATTTCAAAGTTGTTCATTATTGTTATATCTGTTACGGTTATCCATGATGGTGATCTTTGATGTTACTATTGTAATTGTTATGGGGGTGCCACAAACCGCACCCATAGGAGACAGTGGACTTAATCAATACATGTTATATTTGTTCTGACTGCTCCACTGACTGGCCGTTCCCCCATCTTTCTCTTCTCAGGCCTCCCTGTTCAGGGAGACACAGCAATATTGAAATGAGGCCAGTTAATAACCTGACAATGACCTCTAAGTGTTCAAGTGAAAGGAAGAGTTGCACATCTCTCACTTTCAATCAAAAGCTAGAAATGATTAAACTTAGTGAGGAAGGCATGCCAAAAGCCAAGATAGGCTGAAAGCTGGGCCTCTTGTGCCAAACAGCCAAATTGTAAATGCAAAGGAAAAAATCCTTGAAGGAAATTAAAATTGCTATTCCAGTGAACCCAAAAATGATGAAAGAGCAAAATAGCCTTATTGCTGATATGGAAAAAGTTTTAGTAGTCTGATGGAAGATCAAACCAGCCACAAAATTCCTTTAAGTCAAAGTCTAATACAGAGCAAGGCCCTAACTCTCTTCAACTCTGTGAAGGCTGAGAGAGGCAAGGAAGCTGCAGAAGAAACGTTGGAATCTAGCAGAGACTGGTTCACAAAGTTGAAGGAAAGAAGCCATCTCCATAACATAAAAGTGCAAGGTGAAGCAGCAAGTGCTAATGTAGAAGCCGTAGCAAGTTATTCAGAAGATCTACCTAGATCATTGATGAAGGTGGCTACACTAGAAAATAGATTCTCAATATAGACAAAGCACCCTTCTGTTGGAAAAAGATGCCATCCAGGACTATCATGGCCAGAGAGGAAAAAGTCAATGCCTGGCTTCAAAACTTCAAAAGGACAGGCTGATTTTCTTGTTAGGGGTAATGGAACTCGTGACTTTAAGTTGAAGCCAATGCTCACTTACTATTCCAAAAATCTAAAGACACTTAAGAATTATGCTAAATCTACTTGCCCGCACTCTATAAATGGAATGCCAAAGCCTAGATGATAGCACATCTGTTTACAGAATGGCTCACTGAATATATTAAGCCCACTGTTGAGGCTTACTGCTCAGAAAAAAGATTCCTTTCAAAATGTTAACGCTCATTGACAATGCACTTGGTCACTCAAGAGTTCTGATGGAGACATACACAAAGATTAATAATGTTTTCATGCCTGCTAAGACAACATCCATTCTGCAGCCCATGGATGAAGAAGTCATTTTCACTTTCAGGTCTTATTTAAGAAATACATTTCCTAAGGCTATAGTTGTCATAAGTAGTGATTCCTCTGATGGAGCTGGGTAAAGTAAATTGAAAACCTTCTGGAAAGAATCCACCATTATAGATGCCATTAAAAACATTCATGATTCATGGGAGGACATCAAAATATCAACATTAACAGGAGTTTGGAAGAAGTTTATTCCAACTCTAATGGATGACTTTGAAAAGGTTCAAGACTTCAGTGAAGACTAATGTGGTGGCACATGCCTGTAATCCCAGCTACTTGGGAAGCTGTGGTGGGAGGATCACTTGAGGATCATTTGAGGTGAGAGGATCACTTGGAGAGAAGGACTTCACTGGAAGAAGTCACTGCAAATGTGGTGGAAATAGCAAGAGATTAGAATTTGAAGTGGAGCCTGAAGATGTGACTGAATTGCTGCCATCACATGATAAAACTTGAATGGATGAGGAGCCGCTTGTTATGGATGAGCAAAGAAAGTAGTTTCTTGAAATGGAATCTACTTCTGGTGAAGATGCTGTGATTGTTGAAATGATTACAAAGGGTTTAGAATATTACATAAATGTAATTGATAAACCAACATGGTGTGAGAGAACTGATTACAATTTTGAAAGAAGTTTTACTGTGGGTAAAATGCTATCAAACAGCATCACATGCTGCAAAGAAATCCTTCATGAAAGGAAGAATGAATCATGTGGCAAACCTCATTGCCACAGCAAACCCAAACTTCAGCAACCACCACTCTGATCAGGCAGCAACCATCAACATCAAGGGAAGACACTCACTAGAAAAAATGTTGTGACTTTCTGAGTGTTCAGATGATTGTTAGCATTTTTTAACAATAAAGTTTTGTGGGGGTTTCTTGAGACAAGATCTCACTGTGATACCCAGGCTGTAGTGTTGTGGAGCATCAGAGCTCACTGCAGCCTCAAACTCCTGGGCTCAAGTGATCCTCTCACCCCAGCCACCCAAGTAGCTAGTACCACAGGTGCACACCGCCATGTCTGGCTAATTTTTTAAATGTTTCTGTAGAAATGAGGTCTTGCTATGTTGCACAGGCTGGTCTCAAACTCCTGGTCTCAAATGACCCTCCCGCCTCGCTTCCAAAAGTTCTGGGATTACAGGTGTAAGCTACTATGTCTGGCCATGTATTTTAATAAAGGTATGTACATTGTTTTTTAGACATAATACTATTGTACACTTAATAGACTACAGTATAGTGTAAACATAATTTTTATATGCACTGGAAAAAAAAATGTGTGACTGGCTTTAATGTGATATTTGCTGTATTGTGGCATTCTGGAACCAAACCTGCCTGTATCTCCTTTTTCTAGTAAATATTATGTTTATGTATCTTTCCTTTTTCAGTTACTATCACAGTTAATTTCATTCCAAAATTCACTTAACCTAAATTTAAAAGTGGTCATATGTGGCATAACCTGAATTTAAAAGTGGTCATATGTGGCACAGTCTCTGCTTTGGGTCAATCCAAAGTAAAATCAATTCCAAAACAATGAAAATATATAATTGAAATAAATTTAAATGTTTACTTAGGGTCTAAAGAAAATGCTAACGAGGTAAAGGAGGAGTATGCTGTTAATGAATAATTGAACATTTTGAAATCCTATCTTCCCAGAATCATTACTCTCAATATTCCCCTAAATCAATGACAGATGTTGTGGTGAATGCTATGGTGTGCTGCACAGATATTCCTTTCAGGAACAAGGTACTCATACCTCCAGACACCAGGCCCTCTTTGGAAACTGCCCTAGCCAGTGCAGCCAGCCACCTCACTTGAGGTTAAATCTCCTTTTGGAGGGCCTCCCACATCTAATGATGGTTGATATTGGGATTTGAGCCATAATCTGGGACAATTCTAAAAGGAAATCCCAGTTCCAGAGTGCCCCATAAGATTGACTGAGGCCTCCTTTGTGACTGCATGACACTTTAACTGTTCCTTCTACCCAAGTCTGCTTCTGTCAGTCCCTTACATGTGTTACTCCTGAGGGAATTCCCCAATTAACTCCTGCAGGCAAGTCTCTGCCTTGGAGCCGAGTTCTTGGGGATCCCAACTTAAAACAGCTGTTCTCTTCAAACTCTTTCTCTCATCCCATTCTCCCCCAAACCTAGTCTTTCTAGCTCTTTATTCCTTCCTCCTCACTGTCTTGTTTCCTCACATTCCTGAATCAATTCCTTTTCTCACAATAGAGTTAACCATCTATTCTTTAAATTTATAATTTGTGCTAGTGTGTTTCAATGCCTTATTCTAACCTTTCAAAATATTCCCTTATAGAAGGTAGTTTTGGATTATCAAGATGAATTGTTTGTTTTGTTTGTTTGTTTCTGAGACAGAGTCTCCCTCTGTCGCCCAGGCTGGAGTACAGTGGCACAATCTTAGCTCACCACAGTCTCGACCTCCCCAGGCTCAGGTGATCCTCCCATCTCAGCCTCTGAGTAGCTGGGACTACAGGCGCACGCCACCAAGTCTGGATAATTTTTTGACTTTTAGTAGAGATGGGGTTTCACCATGTTGCCCAGGCTAGTCTTGAACTCCTGATCTCAAGTGATCTGCCCCCCTTGGCCTTCCAAAGTGCTGGGATTATAGGCCTGAGCCACTGCACCCAGTGAGGACTAATTGTTTTTAATGTTTTACAGTTTTATTTTTAAAAGAACACTGGCCAGGTGCAGTGGCTCATGCCTGTAATCCTAGCATTTTGGGAGGCTGGGGCACGCGGATCACTTGAGGTGAGGAGTTCAAGAACAGCCTGGCCAACATGATGAAACCCGTTTCCACTAAAAACACAAAAATTAGCCAGGCGTGCTTGCACGCGCCTGTAGTTCCAGCTACTCTGGAGCCTGAGGCAGGAGAATCGCTTGAACCCGGGAGGCAGAAGTTGCAGTGAGCCAAGATCAGGCCATTGCACTCCAGCCTCGGCAACAGAGCAAGCCTCTGTCTCAAAAAAATAAAAATAATAATAAAAAAATAAAGAACACCGATCAAAAAGCATTTAAAATTGTACCTTTTTACATTATGCATTTAAAAGTCTTTATATGATTATTATATGGCCAACTGTAGAGTGAATGCTGTTCTGCAGTTACACTGTCCCCCTACAATAGCATCTTGATTCAAAATGAAATGTTCTGGTACAAAAGTTGGAAAACAAGGACACGTAAGAAGACAAAAACTTAAAAGAGAAAGAAAGAGGAGAAAGGAAACTAAGATGAAACAAATCAAACAAAACTATAGTAGATTTGTGAATTTCCATTGCATGCAGTACCTCTGCAAGCTCTAGACTCATTATCTTTTCCAGAGCCAAATGTTTAATTTCGTGAAATTCCTAGCATTGGCACAAGTTAAAATAAATAACTCATCTTTATTCTGCTTAAACTTAAAAATTGTTAAAAAGGGCCATGTGCAGTGGCTCATGCCTGTAATTCCAGCACTTTGGGATGCTGAGGTGGGTGGATTGCTTGAGCCCAGGGGTTCGAGACCAGCCTGGGCAATATAGTGAAATCCCATCTCTACAAAAATCACAAAAGTTAGCCAGTCATAGTAGTGAGCATCTGTAGGCGTGGATACTTGAGAGGCTTAGGCCAGAGGATCAATTGAGCCCAGGAGGTGGGGGCTACAGTGAGCCATGATCATGTCTCAAAGAAATGAAAATTTAAAAAAAAATTTTTAAAAGGAAACAGAAAGAGTAATAAGAGGTGGAGAGAAGTTAAATACCATTACCAGATATTAAAATAGCTTATATATCCTCCATAATTAAAACATTATGGTATTAGGAAACTATTATCCAGATAGAACAATAGCAGTGAAAAGATGCACAAAAATATACTCAAATATGAATGGAAATTTATGAAAAAAGTTTCATCTTATATTACTGGTGTAAAAAAGGCTTTCACAATAAATTGTGTTGGTGTAGTTTTCATTATATAATGACATTCTTTGTCTCTTTTTATAGTTTTGGACTTAAAGTCTATTTTGTTTGATATAGGTATAGCTACCCCTGCTCTCTTTTGGTTTCAATTTGTGTTGAATATCTTCTTCCATCTCTTCACTCTCAGTTTATGTGTGTCCTTAAAGATGATGAAGAGAGTCTCCTACAGGCAGCATAAAAGTTGGATCTTATTTTTTAATCCATTCAGCCCCTTTTTTTCATTGGAGAATTTAACCTATTTACATTCAAGGTGATTACTGATAGGTAAGAACCTACTGCTACCATTTTATGGTTATAATATAGTAATAAAGATTAACTAAGTCTTATGATGTGTTTGGCAAAACCATGTGGGGTTACAGTAGTAACAATTGACACTTATTAAGGACTTACTGAGTGTCGGGGTAGTTCTAGAAACTTTAGCTGTAAAATCTCATTTTGTCCTCAAAGTCACCAAAACAATAATTTAGTCACTGTTTTTAGGTAATATTAACAAATTAGGAACTAAGGCACAAACAGATTAAGTTAGTTGTCTAACGTGGCATACTTAGTAAATGGAAAGCCCAGATTTCAACAAAGCCAGCCTGAACTGTTATATCTCCACTTTCTGCTGCCTTCCCTTTTCATGGCAGGGGTTGGGCGGGGTGGGGGGGTGGGGTGGGGTTGATGGGGGTCTCTTTGTCACCCAGGCTGAAATGCAGTAGCACAATCGTAACTCACTACAACCTCCAACTCTTGAGCTCAAGCAATCCTCCCACCTCAGCCTCCTGAGGAGCTGGGACTACAGGCACATGCAACCATGCCCAGTTAATTTTTTTATTGTTTGTAGTGATGGGGTCTTGCTATGTTGCCCAGGCTGGTCTTGAACTGAGCTTAAGTGATCTCACCTTGGCCTACAAAGTAGTTAAGACCGCAGGTGTGAGGCACCACACTGGCTAACTTTTAAATTTTTTTGTAGACATGGAATCTCGCTATATTGTCCGGGCTAGTCTCGAACTCCTGGCCTCAGGTGATCCTCCCTCTTCCACCTCCCAAAGTGCTGGGATTAAAGAGATCAGCCACTGTGCCTGGCCTTCTGCTGCCTTCTATTACATGTTTTGGGCATTGAAAATCTGCCTACGTTTTACAGATTTGATTTCCATTTTCTTTCTGAATAATTCTAATTATATTCCTGAAAAGTGGCTTAATAGAACGGAGAAAATGGCATGCAGAAAATTCACGCAATATAATTTGAAACCTTACCATTGAAGAAACTTCCTTCTGCTCTTTCTGGAAGATCTCTTTTCAATTATCTATTCATCATATACTATGAGAAGAGAAAATAAATTTATCTTTTCAAATTCTTTCTAGGAAAAGTCAATAAAAACTTATGTAATTTTAAAAATGTTAAACATGAAACATTCCTGAATAATAAAAAGATTTCTGAGATTTTAATATTGTTGCTATTTTAATATTTAGGGCTCAAGTGACTTAAGGTACTATCAACTTGTAATTGACAAAAAGGAAAAGATCAGATATTTGATGGTGACCACAAGACTAGTTGTCTCCAGTGACAGAAAAGCTGTGGATGCTTAATGAATGCTTAATGAATCCCTAATCCCAGCAAACCATCTTCTGAATTCATTTTCTAGGAAAGAAGTGTGGACCAGGAAGGGCACTATTACCACCAATCCTGAAAAATAACTGTGTTCACAGGTAAGGAGTATCGCAGTGTACATAACATTTTATAGGCTCCCTATTTTCCTATTCCACAGTCAGAAGACTGTTTATTCTACATCTTGCATAAATACTCTGAAAACTACCATATGCAAATATCTTACCAATCATCTCCCAATGTGTAAGTCCAGAGGACACTCATGAATCTCCCTCCATCTTCAGACCCCTTTCTCTTGATGTCTATGACACTGAAGTCTCCCACTTTTTCATCTTCTTCTCAATTTCTTTTGCAGAACCCTGTTTCACTTACTCAAGCCTTTAATATAGGCATTCCCATTGGGCTCTCTCATGGGTGAAAAATCATCCTGCCTTGTGAATTTGACTACACTTTATTCCCTACAATGAATCTGACAATTCTCAATCTGTGTAAAGATAACCGTGTCTACCTAAACTAAATAAATACCTAACATTGTGCTCTTTTCAGTGTTTTTCCTGGGTCAATGTGCTGTGGAATTTAAAATGGATGGGGAAAAATTGAAATGCAGCCTTATCCTCTGGAGCCCCCCGGTTTGATTTCAACCTTCGGAAGAAGCAGCATTTGCCCTACACTTTGGCTCCTGTCCTAAAATAGCTTTTGGAACATTTCATGATCCCATTATCACCCAAACAATTTCTACATAACAAGGTCTAGGAGTGGACAAAAGAGTGTGTATGTGCTTACCATTTCATCCTTACCCTAAAAGGTTTCCCCTGCTTCTCATCCAGATTTTGTAACCTCAAAGTATGGGTCCCAGGCTTTTCTACATTCCCTATCATTATGCCCCTGCAGCCCAAAGCACTAAAATAATCTGAAGCCCCCCCACCCTGCAAAGTTATTTTTTAATAGTAATTATAAAGGACTATGCGGTACTCTTTCCTCAGTCATATTATTATGATGTAAATTTTTTTTGTAGTCCAATTACATGAACAGGGGGATCATGATTTTGACTCCAGTTGGGTTTTCAGGATCCAGACCTGGGTAGAGGATTGGGAGTGCCCGCCCAGGAACTGTGGGTGATCAGCCAAAGGAAGCCAAGATTTGAGTCCCAGATAAGGGAAAGCTTTGTAAATAAGGGAAAGTTTAGAATCGAGTTGAGGAGAGCGGATAGTAGGTTAGCCAAGAAACTAGGTAGATGAAGTGAATTAATCTGGGAAAGCCTGCAAGAATTCCTGAAGACAACGGTCATCTTTTGCTCGGTTGCTTTTGTGGAGTGGGAGTTGGGGTAGCAGGGGAAGCTATGAATATCTCCAACTGGGTTGGAAAATTTTAGCCCTTCTCTATCAATATTGTGGTTTTACCAATCCTGGTCTAGCTATTGAGGTTACCAAAATGTATCATGGAAATGGGAAAAATGAAATCTGTTGTTATGAGTCCTACTATACTTTGATTTTTGTTGTTGTTTTCAGAGACAGGGTCTTCCTCTGTAGCCCAGGCTGAAATGAAATGGTGCAATATGTATGCAATGCAAGGTGTTCGCCATAACCTCGAATTTCTAGCCTCAAGCAAATCCTCCCACCTTGGCCTTTCAAAGCATTGAGATTACAGGTGTGAGTCACTGCACCCGGCCCCTACTCAAGCTTTAATTTTGATGTTTGGAAGAAGGGAACAAGCTATTACTGAAGGAGTCTGGGACATTCCATCAAATAAATGAAAACACTTGCCAGTAGCACTGCGGTTGTGAATAGGAACTGTTTCTCGTCTTCCATAAAAATAGGCACGATTTCTGTTCAAAATGATGGTGAATTTAGAATTAGGCTTATTTTCAGAACAGTACAAGTTATAGTTGGAACTTTTTTTTTCATTAGACTACTTTTTTTATTTTTTAATTATTTTTGAGACAGAGTCTTGCTCTGTCACCCAGGTTGGAGTGCAGTGGCACAATCACAGCTCACTGCAACCTCCACCTCCTGGGTTCAAGCAATTCTTGTGCCTCAGCCACCTAAGTAGCTGGGATTACAGGCACTTGTCACCACACCCAGCTAATTTTTGTATTTTTAGTAGAGACAGCATTTCACCATGTTGGCCAGGCTGGTCTTGAACTCCTGGCCTCAAGTGATCCACCCACTTCGGCCTCCCAAAATGTTAGGATTATAGGCGTGAGCCACTGCACCTGGTCTTATGCAATATTTTATCATTGCTTTATCAAATTCTTCTTTTATCCCTCCACCAGGAGAGTTAAAACATTTAATTAAGAAAAGCAATTAAAATAAATGGAATATAATTTAAAATATCAATAAGCTAGCAATAGAATTAACAATTGCTTGTTTACTTGTCTGTGTCCCCTTAGTAAGCTATAAGCTCCATGAAGGCAAGGGTTTGATATTTCTTTTTTTTTTTTTTTTTTCTTAGATGGAGTCTCGCTATGTCACCCAGGCTGGAGTGCAGTGGTGTGATCTTGGCTCACTGCAACCTCTGCCTCCTGAATTCAAGCGATTCTCCTGCCTTGGCCTCCTGAGTAGCTGGGACCACAGCTGCGTGCCACCATGCCCAGCTAAGTTTTGTATTTTTAGTAGAGACGGGGTTTCACCATGTTGGCCAGGCTGGTCTCAAACTCCTGACCTCAGGTGACCCACCCACCTCGGTCTCTCAAAGTGCTGGGATTACAGGCGTGAGCCAGCACTGGGCCTGATCTTTCTTGCTTATTGTTATATCCCTATGACAATGACATTGCTTAGTGGATAATAAATACTCAATAAATATTTGCTAAAAGAATAGATGACAATCAAGGAGGCATCGAGTACATGGACAGTGAAACACTTGTATTCTCTAACATTTGGAACTTTTTAAAGTGCTTTAGTTTTTATAAGCATAACTGCTGAATAATAGTATTAGATCAAATGTACCAATAAGTATTTTGGTATTTCATTGGTCATTGTAGGGTATTTTTTAAAAGAAAAAGTCCTGTCTCTAAAACCCAACCAGGATCTTTGGTTTATGAAGTGCAGTAAGTCCTTAAGAAGATAAATTCCTCTACAGAATACAGCACTCGTTGAATTAACAAGGTCTAGAAGATCTCTTGAAGAAATTCAGAAAGAAGAGATGGTGGATATACAGCAGAGTTAAACCAGAACTGAGTACATTTGTTGGACCATATTTTCAGAGAGGCTTCAGGGTTTTTCATTTAAAATGCGGATAAAAGAAACTTCAGTGATGGATATTTGCTCAGGCCCCTACTCTTATGGGCAGAATTTGCCACTTTACTCATAAATACTATATAAAAAAGTGATGATACTCACAAGGAGCCAGGATCCTAAGAAGAAAATATACATTTAAAAAATTACAAAACAGCCTCTTGCCACATATGTAATGTGCCCTGTTGGTTCTTCTTTCTGATTTGTATGTGTATATGCGTATGTTTGTTTCAGAGGGGAAAAATAAGGAATACCTTCCATCCTATCCTAACTTGTCTTTGTATGTCAATAAGGAAAAGACCAGAAAAATACAAAGTTCTTGACCAAGTTGAGATCCTTACCAAGCAAATGGAACATTGACCAACCCTTATCTTTTTTCTTTTTTTTTTCTGCAAGCACTATGGTGACTTACCTTATCTTTTTATAAGCACATTTTAATTACAGGTTCACCTATAAATATGCATTTATCTTATTTTTGAGACACATCTATCTTATCTACAGTTCCTTCTTATAAAAAGTGTATAATCTGAAGAAAGAAAATAATATCATACTGGGATGAAGGAGAGAAAAATAATCTGTTGATACGTAATGGACTATGCAAATACTCTCCAAACCTTCTGTGAACTCCCTTTGAAAAATTTACTTGAGGAGGTACTCCACCAAAAGGAAAAAATCAACCCTAAAAAGAGGTATAGGAACCCCCAAATTCTCCTAATTCAGTAGAGCAGTAAAAAGAAACTAATTTTTGCATGTTAAAGCAGGAAGTCAGAAGACTTCAAGAAGAATATTTATAAGAAGAAAATGAATGTATTTTAGCAAATACAAAGATGAATGATCACAGTGATAAGAATAAAGATACATGTGTTTTTGTTAACGAGAAATAATGAAGATAATTTAAAACTCTAGAAGTGCAAAAGCTGTATAGGAAAGTCACAATTAAGTAACATGAAGTAAGCTGAAATGTAGCATGATTTTGTGAAATAAAGAGTAAGAAAAGAGAATCTATTTGATCTTGGCACTTGATAATTCTTTTTCAGGCAATATAGGTTAGTGTCATAGAATTATATTTCCTACTCCACTTTGGTTCTTTATTAAACAACATTTATACAATCGTGTATAAATATGTGTTATCCTTTTTAGCAGTTAACAAATTTTAGAGTCAAATTATAGAGTAAGCATTTCAAGATATAATTATAGCCACAGAACAGAATGTAAATATTACACATCTGACAAGGTCAAATTAATGAGAAAGCTTATAGAATTTAGGAGATAGAGGGAAGAGAGGATAAATGGAAGGAAGTATAGGGATCCAAATTTTCTTACGTGTATCAGGAGAAGGATTGAGATATAGAAACAAGGAATTAAATTGATTACTCAAAGTCAACAGGAGAAATATTAGTAATCTTAAGATCTAATAACTAAAAATAATGAAAAAAATAGTAACAACCCAAAAATAACACAATGATAATACCTACTAATAGCAAAAAAAAAAAAAAATGTGTATAGTGCAAGGTAAGTTTTTCTGCTTTAATGATTGGGGGTCAATAGATAACATCTAAAATTAATAAATCATGAAAAGAAAACATAACCATCAAAATCAAATATATGGAGGTAACTACAGAAGAACAACAAATAGAACCATACTAAAAGGATTACTTCTGGGAAGACAGTGTTAGAGGTGGAGTGGGGGATGAGAAAGTTAAACTTTTTTTTTTTTCATTTTACAATTTCCGTACTTTTTGGACTTTTCTTCCTTACCATGTGGATATATTATTTTTATTACATAAAAAAGGCAAAACATTTCCTGATGACTAGCTCAGTATTCTCTTCAATGATACTACCCCAAAGTGCATTCTTAATAAGGATAAAATGAGCATACTCCTGCAGGTAAAAGTGACAGGCGCAGCAGTACCAAACGAATCCTGTAATTAATATTGCAATGAGTAGAAGCATCACGATTCCAAACATGTCAACTGAAATGTATGAAAAGAAATATATTTTAAGTTAACAGAACATCAGTAATTTCTGCTATTTTCATCTTTTCTAATATCATGCAATGTGATTCTTTAACAAATGATTATTGAAAGTAATGATACAGTAACATACATTACATATTCCAATAAAACTACCATTAACACAACAATCACTAACATTTAAAAATAATCTGGGTTGCTAGAGGAGGTAACATTTGATTTACTGATTTTTAAATTGGTGAACTATTAGGCTACTGGCTTAATTTTTCTTTATTTTACCTCTAAACTCATTTCTGGTACTATCTTAATAGGTAAAACAACAAATCCCTCAGGCTGTTATATCTCTAAAAATACATCTAGATAGCAGGAAATGGTTTATTGTTTGAATTTCAGCAGTCCATTACCAAAGAGACAACCAATGCTTGCTGCAAAACCAGATTTCTACCCCTTGTAAACTTTTTTTCTTATCTCAGTAAGTACAATGTAGTTTATTAGCTTAGTGTGTTGTAAAATGAAACTAGAAGGGCAAACATGAAATAGGAGACTAGAGTTTCTGTTCATACTAGTTACCCGAAGTGTAACTTCTTTATAAGGCAAAAACATGTATGATTTAAATATATCTGATAGTACCTGAAAGAAACAGAGATTTGAGGGCAAAATTTATATCTTTTTACTCCAGTGAAGGAAAAAAGAAGACAACTGGTTGTTCTAGGTTGGGTTTTTTCACATAGCTAGGATTTACCTAGAAAGCTTTTTGTTTCAATTCTTTAAGAAAACTTCTTAAATGGTACTGATACATTTGCCTGCCTTGGTAAGTATTGTATAACATACCAAAAGCCCAACATTTCAGTATAATTTAAAGATTCTTTGATGATTAATATTTGTTGAGTCCTAGTGAATCATTATTCTGAATAGCAATTCTCAGTGTAGAATACATTAGCTGAAAAAATGTAAGTTATAGCAATATTTCTAGATACAATATATCCTCAGACCAGGACTAGCTTATAAAAAAAATCCTGTAATTCCTAAAACGACATAAGAATACAAACATTCTTTAAGTGGGTTATGGATATCATACACTAGAGATTTTAGAAATGGAAATTTAAAGTATTTAGCTACTGGTATGCCAAAGCATCCACCAATCAAAATGAATGTTGACTTAATTTGAATGAATACTTGTTGCAAACAACCAATAAGCCTATATCAGGAGGAAAGACCAGTGAACTTCCCTGGACTTGCTATATTTTTATTTTTATTTTACTTAAAGTTCTGGGATACATATGCAGAACATGCAGGTTTGTTACATAGGTATACATGTGCCATGGCAGTTTGGACTTGCTATATTTTAATATGTAAGGCATATGTAATAATTTATAATCCTTCAAATATAGCAAATCACTAGCATTTGCAAGTCAATTGAAATAAAGAACATAAAAATCTAAATAAGAACAACTCACCTTTACAGTTTAACCAATATATAGAACTGAATCGACATCCGAAATATGGAAAACAGTATTTTTTGCACGCTTTTTCTTCACTACACCAAACACACTATATTTGCAAAGAGAAAAATAAAAGTAGCATCCAAGTATAATAATCACAATCCCAGGAAGTTTTTAGTACTAATTCAATAAGTATTCAATAAATAATAGCCATTATTATTATTATTATTATTATTATTTGTAGTAGATGCCTTTGGTAACTTATTGAGAACTCCTTTGTCAGACCCATGCATCCAAACCTCAGCTGCAAACAGTTTTGGCACCCAGTGGCTCACAGCTTCCCCTCTTCTTGGACGACGATGGGGACCACCTAGCCCACAAGGTTACGATCTCCCCAGGCCAGTGACTGACTGACATGGGGTTCCAAACAATGGGCATCCTTGCCTCAAGGCAAAGACAACTCTACCTTGTGACTTTTTTTGCCCAAGGGCTGCCCATGATTCAGGCCAAGAGTGAGCTTTAGCCAAGACCTCATCTTTTCTTGGCTCTTGCCGCTTATCTTCTCTGAGTCTCTCACTCCATAGGATTTTTGCTGAAGAGCAGTCACTCAAAAATCACATGCACCTGAACCCCTTTCTCAGACTCTACGTTTAGGAAACAAAACCAAAGATATTATTTCACAAAGTAGTAATAAGAACTGAGGTAAGTGGTTTTTAAAATCTCTCTAACACTCTTTCCATTCCTCTTGCCTGCATCCCGACTCTTTCCTTTGGGATTGCTCCTCTGTTACACGTGGCCCTGGTGATACTGTCAACAAGCCTTACCTCACCCTTCTCCCCACACTGCTCACTGGTGCTCAGATAATCATGCAAAAATAGGAAAATGGAATTCTAAGTCCCTTAAGCAAGGCATAAGGGTGAAAAACATTATGGGAGGTAAAACCAGAAGAACCTGGAAAAGTAAAAAAAAAAAAAAAAAAAGGAAGACAAAGCAGTAAAAATGGCTGTCACTTACATAGGGCCTACCATGTGACAGGTACTATATTCTAAGTCCTTTATATATATATATCCACTCACTTCATACTCATGACAACCCGGTGATCTAGGTACTATTATGTCCACTTTATAGATGAGAACAAGAAGGCACAGAGAAGTTAAATGACATACATAAGATCACATACCTAGTAAATAGGGGAGCCTGGGTTCTAACCTAAGTAGCATGGTTCTGTGCGGGTAACCAATCCTGTAAGATTGAACCCAGACCCCACCCGATCACTTCTTGCTGTACATCCTGGGACCAGCAGAGGTAATGATTCACTCCAATGTAAAGAACCACCCCTTAGACACTCAGGTACCCTGAGTACCAAGGCCAGCTTTTGTTTCACACTGGACAAGACTAAAGGTCAAATCAAGCCATTCAATCAAATCTAAGATTGAAGCCACTTTCACTGAATGAGCCTTGTCCTCCTGGACAGTTGCAGAAAGACTGGAACTGCAAAGATAAAGTCTAGATTCAAAGATTACAGCCCACAGAGACTTCTGGCCCTGGTTATTAGTACTCAGAGTCTCTAGGAATCAAGTCCAAGATCTAGCAGGGTTTTAAGGGAAATGAATTGCCAGAAAAAAACCTGAACCTGCAGCTAAGAGCTATGCGCACTTAAGTGTTAAACTGATTCCCAGGCTCCAGTAACCAAGTCCACCGCAGGCGAGCTCCTAAAGAAGTGCAGTCCCCAGAAGAGACAATCTCCCCTATGCCTCTCTCTGGTTGGGGCTCAGAGAATAATGGAAAAGAGACTCCTTCGGTAGCAGCTAGACTGGTGACCAACAACTCACTGCCCAGCCAGGGAAACTCAACAATGCATTACAGACTTGGAACATATTGTGGGACTATTGGCCACTATCCTCCTTCTAAATAGGAGCGTTTACTGTTGTTATCCTGCTTTCTCTCTTCTATTGAATAGTGGGTCTTTGAGAGCTGGTTTAACTGATTATATAGCTAGCTTGAAGGAGTGTGTGGAGCTGTATTCAAACACAATCAAGAGTAATACACATCTCTCAGAGATTTCAGACTTACAGATGGGAGCAGTAGCTCATAGTGACCTTGGGTAAGTCCAACTGCAGTTGAGATTTAGTTGCATTATTTTGCCAGGAGCATTTTTAGGAAAATATGGGGATGGATGGAGAAAATAGAATATGCCTGTCCTGAAAGATCAAGGGGGAAAAATAGTAGACTGAGGTCATTTATTTTTAAAATCTGTCTGCTACTTTTTGTCCCCATTCTTCTTTTTCTGATAATCACACTGTCTTCTACTGAGGACCTCTTCCCCAAAACCTGTGTGGTCCTGTGGCTGCCAATCAGTTTTCCCTCACCCTATTCCTACTACTGGAGTGGTCTTTTGACCCAGGCAGTAGCCTAGTAACAAATGCTGTACCAGACATAAAACCCCAATAGGGCCAATCAGAATCTTCTTTGAGTTACAACTCTTTGAGTTACAGACATTGGGTTAGATCTGCTGGCAGTCAGCCCCTTGCCAAGCTGTATGCAGAATGTCCAGAATGTCCATTTACCACAAGAGAAAATAAAGTCAATTCCCAGAGGGAGGCAGAGCTGAGAGATGAAAGAAAAGAGGAAAATGAGAAAGACATCCTTTGGTTCAGTTGTGCAAGAAGGCAAGGCCACACCTGGTCTTCACAATATTGTGAGCCAATGAATTCCCCTTTTTATTAAATTAATTTGAGTTTGGTTTCTGTCCCTTACCACAAAAATATGTGACTAATACCTTAACTACATTTAAAAAGTTATCAAAGACCAGAACTTCACATTGCCCCCAAGAACAGTATAATATATTCAACATTCCTAAATTGGTAATGTATAATTTAAGGTAACTTACATGATTTTTTTCTTGTAACTAAGGAAAATAACCCATGTAAAGATGAAGCCATCAGCCTCCTTGGAGTGTGACAACTGAGAAGCCAGCTAAAAGGCTTTAGAGTGATGGCTATTATTTTTTCATGGGAAAATTATAGTGCTCTTTTTAGGGTAGAGCTGTTTTATTAAGTTTATATGGACATCACAATTGCTATTTTAATAAAAATATCATTAAAATTAAAATATGCAGAAAGTGGGAAGGTACATAATAATTTTTAGTGGTTTAAGATTGTATAAAGCAAATGGCTTAATATTATGCCAGCTAAGAGCTATGTACACTTAAGTGTTAAGCTGATTCCCAGGCGCCAGTAACCAAGTCCACCGCAGGCGAGCTCCTAACGAAGTGCAGTCCCCAGAAGAGATAATCTCCCCTATGCCTCTCTTACCACAAAAATACATGACTAATACCTTAACTACATTTAAAAAGTTATCAAAGACCAGAACTTCACATTGTTGGGGGATGGGGTGTGTAGAAAATCCAGGATTTTTCCAGGTGAAAGAAAAGAATGGAGAGCAGATGGGGGAAAAAAAGAAAAAAAAAGCCAATGATTTCTAAAATTATGGGATATTGGTACCAGAAATAAACAAATAAAGAATATGAGCTTCTTTGGGGAAGGCAAAATTATAAACTTAAAGAAATTTTGAGCATGATGTGATTAAAAAAAAAAAAAACTATCCAGAAAGAAATGCCAATTAAGCAGCTGTGAGCATCACTATTGGGGGTCGCTAGATTTAAGGATGTGAATTTGGGATTTCTTTATATGCAGGTTGTGGTAGAGACCAGGACTATGAAAGACATGGCACAAGAGTGAGGACACAATGTGAAGAAATGTGCTCATTTAGGAAATGAAGGAATGCGCTCCTGCTCCTTAGGAATTAGGAATGTGCTCATTCAGGAAAATGAAGAAGAGGAATTGGTAAAGGAAACAAAATGGTGAGGGAAAAAATAGGGCCTGTATAAAGCCAAGATCGCCAAGGAAGGAGCAAGTTTCCAAAAGGAATGAGTGATTAATTTGAAAGGTTGTTGCATTTGGTTATTGAGTCTTTTGTAACCTCTGAATCAGGTTGCTAAGGATTAAATCACACTGTGTGATACGGAAGCAATGGTGGAATAAGCACAGAATAAGTACTTCAGCTTCTAGAAAGAAACAAAGAGAAGATCTGGTTTTGTTTGTGTTTTCCATTTTGTCGGAACTCGGAAGCCAATGCACAGAAATAGGCTGGATTTGTCATAGAGGGAACAAGGAAATGAGAAAGGCTTTGAGCTTGTGAATGTGCATGTGTTTCCGAGTATGACACATAGATAGAGGCGAGGACTAAGGGATTCACCTCAGAAATGAGAACAGACTTCTCAAGGGGAAAGTCAATGAAAGGGAAAAGATATTGAATTGGTTCAGGTGAAAAATGAGGAAACTTGAACCTGCTAGATGGTCTTAAAATTCTCAGGGGAAGTCAAACCCTGAAAGGAGGATCATGCCAACAGTGGTAAAGTGCTGGGAACAGTTGCCACGGGAAATAATCCACGATACTGGTTGTCCATATATTTTTTCCAGCTGAAGGACTCCCAACAGGTGATATCCACATATTCACTGCCATATCCAGATTCGGATCCATCACCTTGTCCACTCTCCCAGACTCCATGCCCTACCACACAAACACACACACCCACAAAAACAATTTTTCAGAAAAATAAATATCCAAGTGGGCATCTCTTTGTGGGTTGTAAGGTATGACATTTATAAATGCATTTTACAAGCATGTGAGTAATGGTCATTTCCCATGAACTGTGCAATAGATAAAGTAGGCTGTAGGAGATTCAAAAATCCCACTGGGCTTGCTATAACTTGACTCCTTTTTGTCTCAACCAACCATCCATATCAGGTCACAATTAGTGACAAAGATGTGATTATGGAGAAAACCTAGAATCGACTCTGATTTTAAGTCAGTTGCAACAGTCTTATGATGCTCATTAGCAAAAAGCAAAAAAATGTACTTATGACAAGTATCACCATTGTGACACCATGATTGAGAACTTTCGTTCCAAGGATTCAACAGGGATGCATAATGACTCTGAATAGCAATAAAAGCACAGATTACAAGATGCTTCTCCTTTTTTAGTTAGCCTGATTTTTGAAATTTTATTTCCAATATAAAATATCAACAAAATATAATATGTTTTTCATATGCTATGTTTATGAGTTGTGTGTGGGTGGGGGGACTAGGAAGGCTAGTCCTACACTATGAAATCACAAGGAAATGTTTCAGATAGAATCTAAGGAAGATTCCCCTACAGTTAAGAAGAATATCATTTATCATACAAATTGGAATATTTTGGGAAATGAAAAGGAGTTGGTATATATATTTTCTCCAAGTCCACGGACAAGTGGACATAAAGTAGCACAATATACGAACACAGCTGTTTATCCTCCTTTTAGTCCAAAAAGAGCTCAAATATTCTTGGTTGCTTCATGAGTTACGATCTTATAAACTCTGGTACTTTCTCTGGGAGTATGGGAGGTGGCAGAAACTACCACTGAAAGCTTTGCATCCTTCCAACTTCTGGGAGGGCAGGGGATCTTTCTCCAAAGGATAATACCCTAATTCTATGTTTTTTTTTAATTGTACTTTAAGTTTTAGGGTACATGTGCCCAATGTGCAGGTTTGTTACATATGTATCCATGTGCCATGTTGGTGTGCTGCACCCATTAACTCGTCATTTAGCATTAGGTGTATCTCCCAATGCTGTCCTTTCCCCCTCCCCCCACCCCACAACAGTCCCCGGAGTGTGATGTTCCCCTTCCTGTGTCCATGTGTTCTCATTGTTCAATTCCTACCTATGAGTGAGAACATGCGGTGTTTGGTTTTTTGTCCTTGCGATACTTTACTGAGAATGATGTTTTCCAGTTTCATCCATGTCTCTACAAAGTACATGAACTCATCATTTTTTATGGCTGCATAGTATTCCATGGTGTATATGTGCCACATTTTCTTAATCCAGTCTATCGTTGTTGGGCATTTGGGTTGGTTCCAAGTTTTTGCTATTGTGAATAGTGCCGCAATAAACATACATGTGCATGTGTCTTTATAGCAGCATGATTTATAGTCCTTTGGGTATATACCCAGTAATGGGATGGCTGGGTCAAATGGCATTTCTAGTTCTAGATCCCTGAGGAATCGCCACACTGACTTCCACGATGGTTGAACTAGTTTACAGTCCCACCAACAGTGTAAAAGTGTTCCTATTTCTCCACATCCTCTCCAGCACCTATTGTTTCCTGACTTTATAATGATGGCCATTCTAACTGGTGTGAGATGGTATCTCATTGTGGTTTTGATTTGCATTTCTCTGATGGCCAGTGATGATGAGCATTTTTTCATGTGTTTTTTGGCTGCATAAATGTCTTCTTTTGAGAAGTGTCTGTTCATGTCCTTCACCCACTTTTTGATAGGGTTGTTTGTTTTTTTCTTGTAAATTTGTTTGAGTTCATTGTAGATTCTGGATATTAGCCCTTTGTCAGATGAGTAGGTTGCGAAAATTTTCTCCCATTCTGTAGGTTGCCTGTTCACTCTGATGGTAGTTTCTTTTGCTGTGCAGAAGCTCTTTAGTTTAATTAGATCCCATTTGTCAATTTTGGCTTTTGTTGCCATTGCTTTTGGTGTTCTAGACATGAAGTCCTTGCCCATGCCTATGTCCTGAATTGTAATGCCTAGGTTTTCTTCTAGGCTTTTTATGGTTTTAGGTCTAACGTGTAAGTCTTTAATCCATCTTGAATTAAATTTTTGTATAAGGTGTAAGGAAGGGATCCAGTTTCAGCTTTCTACATATGGCTAGTCAGTTTTCCCAGTACCATTTATTAAATAGGGAATCCTTTCCCCATTGCTCGTTTTTGTCAGGTTTGTCAAAGATCAGATAGTTGTAGATATGCGGCATCATTTCTGAGGGCTCTGTTCTGTTCCATTGATCTATGTCTCTGTTTTGGTACCAGTACCATGCTGTTTTGGTTACTGTGGCCTTGTAGTATAGTTTGAAGTCAGGTAGGGTGATGCCTCCAGCTTTGTTCTTTTGGCTTAGGATTGACTTGGCAATGCGGGCTCTTTTTTGGTTCCATATGAACTTTAAAGTAGTTTTTTCCAATTCTGTGAAGAAAGTGATTGGTAGCTTGATGGGGATGGCATTTAATCTATAAATTACCTTGGGCAGTGTGGCCATTTTCATGATATTGATTCTTCCAACTCATGAGCATGGAATGTTCTTCGATTTGTTTGTATCCTCTTTTATTTCATTGAGCAGTGGTTTGTAGTTCTCCTTGAAGAGGTCCTTCATGTCTCTTGTAAGTTGGATTCCTAGGTATTTTATTCTCTTTGAAGCAATCATGAATGGGAGTTCACTCATGATTTGGCTCTCTGTGTCTCTGTTATTGGTGTATAAGAATGCTTGTGATTTTTGTACATTGATTTCGTATCCTGAGACTTTGCTGAAGTTGCTTATCAGCTTAAGGAGATTTTGGGCTGAGACGATGGGGTTTTCTAGATATACAATCATGTCATCTGCAAACAGGGACAATTTGACTTCCTCTTTTCCTAATTGAATACCCTTTATTTCCTTCTCCTGCCTAATTGCCCTGGCCAGAACTTCCAACACTATGTTGAATAGGAGTGGTGAGAGAGGGCATCCCTGTCTTGTGCCAGTTTTCAAAGGGAATGCTTCCAGTTTTTGCCCATTCAGTATGATATTGGCTGTGGGTCTGTCATAGATAGCTCTTATTATTTTGAGATACGTCCCATCAATATCTAATTTATTGAGAGTTTTTAGCATGAAGGGTTGTTGAATTTTGTCAAAGGCCTTTTCTGCATCTATTGAGATAATCATGTGGTTTTTGTCTTTGGTTCTGTTTATATGCTGGATTACATTTATTGATTTGCATATGTTGAACCAGCCTTGCATCCCAGAGATGAAGCCCACTTGATCATGGTGGATAAGCTTTTTGATGTGCTGCTGGATTCGGTTTGCCAGTATTTTATTGAGGATTTTTGCATCAATGTTCATCAGGGATATTGGTCTAAAATTCTCTTTTTTGGTTGTGTCTCTGCCAGGCTTTGGTATCAGGATGATGCTGGCCTCATAAAATGAGATAGGGAGGATTCCCTCTTTTTCTATTGATTGGAATAGCTTCAGAAGGAATGGTACCAGCTCCTCCTTGTGCCTCTGGTAGAATTCAGCTGTGAATCCATCTGGTCCTGGACTCTTTTTAGTTGGTAAGCTATTGATTATTGCCACAATTTCAGAGCCTGTTATTGGTCTATTCAGAGATTCAAATTCTTCCTGGCTTAGTCTTGGGAGGGTGTATTTGTCGAGGAATTTATCCATTTCTTCTAGATTTTCTAGTTTATTTGCATAGAGGTGTTTGTAGTATTCTCTGATGGTAGTTTATATTTCTGTGAGATTGGTGGTGATATCCCCTTTATCATTTTTTATTGCATCTATTTGATTCTTCTCTCTTTTCTTCTTTATTAGTCTTGCTAGTGGTCTATCAATTTTGTTGATCTTTTCAAAAAACCAGCTCCTGGATTCACTAATTTTTTGAAGAGTTTTTTGTGTCTCTATTTCCTTCAGTTCTGCTCTGATTTTAGTTATTTCTTGCCTTCTGCTAGCTTTTGAATGTGTTTGCTCTTGCTTTTCTAGTTCTTTTAATTGTGATGTTAGGGTGTCAATTTTGGATCTTTCTTGCTTTCTCTTGTGGGCATTTAGTGCTATAAATTTCCCTCTACACACTGCTTTGAATATGTCCCAGAGATTCTGGTATGTTGTGTCTTTGATCTCGCTGGTTTCAAAGAACATCTTTATTTCTGCCTTCATTTCGTTATGTACCCGGTAGTCATTCAGGAGCAGGTTGTTCAGTTTCCATGTAGTTGAGCGGTTCTGAGTGAGTTTCTTAATCCCGAGCTCTAGTTTGATTGCACTGTGGTCTGAGAGACAGTTTGTTATAATTTCTGTTCTTTTACATTTGCTGAGGAGAGCTTTACTTCCAACTATGTGGTCAATTTTGGAATAGGTGTGGTGTGGTGCTGAAAAAAATGTATATTCTGTTGATTTGGGGTGGAGAGTTCTGTAGATGTCTATTAGGTCTGCTTGGTGCAGTGCTGAGTTCAATTCCTGGATATCCTTGTTAACTTTCTGTCTCATTGATCTGTCTAATGTTGACAGTGGGGTGTTAAAATCTCCCATTATTATTGTGTGGGAGTCTAAGTCTCTTTGTAGGTCACTCAGGACTTGCTTTATGAACCTGGGTGCTCCTGTATTGGGTGCATATATATTTAGGATAGTTAGTTCTTCTTGTTGAATTGATCCCTTTACCATTATGTAATGGCCTTGTCTCTTTTGATCTTTGTTGGTTTAAAGTCTGTTTTATCAGAGACTAGGATTGCAACCCCTGCCTTTTTTTGTTTTCCATTTGCTTGGTAGATCTTCCTCCATCCTTTTATTTTGAGCCTATGTGTGTCTCTGCATGTGAGATGGGTTTCCTGAATACAGCACACTGATGGCTCTTGACTCCTTATCCAATTTGCCAGTCTCTGTCTTTTAATGGGAGCATTTAGTCCATTTACATTTAAAGTTAATATTGTTATGTGTGAATTTGATCCTGTCATTATGATGTTAGCTGGTTATTTTACTCGTTAGTTGATGCAGTTTCTTCCTAGCCTCAATGGTCTTTACAATTTGGCATGATTTTGCAGTGGCTGGTACTGGTTGTTCCTTTCCACGTTTAGTGCTTCCTTCAGGAGCTCTTTTAGGGCAGGCCTGGTGGTGACAAAATCTCTCAGCATTTGCTTGTCTGTAAAGTATTTTATTTCTCTTTCACTTATGAAGCTTAGTTTGGCTGGATATGAAATTCTGGGTTGAAAATTCTTTTCTTTAAGAATGTTGAATATTGGCCCCTACTCTCTTCTGGCTTGTAGAGCTTCTGCCAAGAGATCTGCTGTTAGTCTGATGGGCTTCCCTTTGTGGGTAACCTGACCTTTCTCTCTGGTTGCGCTTAACATTTTTTCCTTCATTTCAACTTTGGTGAATCTGACAATTATGTGTCTTGCAGTTGCTCTTCTCGAGAAGTATCTTTGTGGCGTTCTCTGTATTTCCTGAATCTGAATGTTGGCCTGCCTTGCTAGATTGGGGAAGTTCTCCTGGATAATATCCTGCAGAGTGTTTTCCAACTTGGTTCCATTCTCCCCATCACTTTCAGGTACACCAATCAGACGTAGATTTGGTCTTTTCACATAGTCCACATTTCTTGGAGGCTTTGTTCGTTTTTTTTTATTCTTTTTTCTCTAAACTTCCTTTCTCACTTCATTTCATTCATTTCATCTTCCATTGCTGATACCCTTTCTTCCAGTTGATCGCATCGGCTCCTGAGGCTTCTGCATTCTTCACGTAGTTCTCGAGCCTTGGCTTTCAGCTCCATCAGCTCCTTTAAGCACTTCTCTGTATTGGTTATTCTAGTTATACATTCGTCTAATTCTTTTTCAAAGTTTTTAACTTCTTTGCATTTGGCTTGAATTTCCTCCTGTAGCTCGGAGTAGCTTGATCGTCTGAAGCCTTCTTCTCTCAACACGTCAAAGTCATTCTCCATCCAGTTTTGTTCCATTGCTGCTGAGGAACTGCGTTCCTTTGGAGGAGAGGCACTCTGCTTTTTAGAGTTTCCAGTTTTTCTGCTCTGTTTTTTCCCCATCTTTGTGGTTTTATCTATTTTTGGTCTTTGATGATGGTGAGGTACAGATGGGTTTTTGGTGTAGATGTCCTTTCCGTTTGTTAGTTTTCCTTCTAGCAGACAGGACCCTCAGCTGCAGGTCTGTTGGAGTTTGCTAGAGGTCCACTCCAGACTTTGTTTGCCTGGGTGTCAGCAGCAGTGGCTGCAGAACAGAGGATTTTTGTGAACCACGAATGCTGCTGCCTGATCATTCCTCTGAAAGTTTTGTCTCAGAAGAGTACCTGGCCATGTGAGGTGTCAGTCTGCCCCTACTGGGTGGTGCCTCCCAGTTAGGCTGCTTGGGGGTCAGGGACCCACTTGAGGAGGCAGTCTGCCTGTTCTCAGATCTCCAGCTGCATGCTGGGAGAACCACTACTCTCTTCAAAGCTGTCAGACAGGGACATTTAAGTCTGCAGAGGTTACTGCTGTCTTTTTATTTTTCTGTGCCCTGCCCCTAGAGGTGGAGCCTACAGAGGCAGGCAGGCCTCCTTGAGCTGTGGTGGGCTCCACCCAGTTCGAGCTTCCTGGCTGCTTTGTTCACCTAATCAAGCCTCGGCAATGGTGGGCGCCCCTCCCCCAGGCTTGCTGCCGCCTTGCAGTTTAATCTCAGACTGCTGTGCTAGCAATCAGTGAGACTCCGAGGGTGTAGGACCCTCCAAGCCAGATGCGGGATATAATCTCCTGGTGTGCCATTTTTTAAGCCTGTCGGAAAAGCACAGTATTAGGGTGGGAGTGACCCAATTTTCCAGGTGCTGTCTGTCACCCCTTTCTTTGACTAGGAAAGGGAACTCCCTGACCCCTTGTGCTTCCCGAGTGAGGCCATGCCTCGCCCTGCTCGGCTCGCGAACGGTGCACTTCACCCAATGTCCTGCACCCACTGTCTGGCACTCCCTAGTGAGATGAACCTGCTACCTCAGATGGAAATGCAGAAATCACCCGTCTTCTGCATCGCTCACACTGGGAGCCGTAGACTGGAGCTGTTCCTATTTGGCCATCTTGGCTCCACCCCCCCTAATTCTATGTTGACCATGTGGAGGTATCTCTTAGTTCATTTCTATGAGGTACTGGAAATATTTTTAAAATTACACTCAAATACACATATTCCCAGTATTTCCATAATGAATGATATTTAGAAAATTTTTAAAAATTATCTACCATATTACATTATAGAGTATACTGAATTAATTTACCCTTCTTTGAATGGCTCAAGAGTTAATTCAATAGTTATTGAATGCTTGCCATGTGTGGGAAATGTGTGAGGTGTTAGAGATACAAAGATCAATAAAAAAACATGGACTCTGTCCTTAAGGAGCTGAGAACAAGGGGAAGGTGAACATAAAAACAATTTAAATGATACGAGTTTCAATTCAAAAATGTACATATTCAAGTCCAAAAGAGAGGTATTGGGGAAGTGCAGGAGGTATTCTTCCTCTAAAAGGAGGGATAAGAATAGGTAATTATGGGTAAAAATGACAGCAATGTTATCAGTCAGGGAATGAAGTTTATACCTAAGGCCTCAATTTTTTCCATAAAATTGGAGATAAATACATCTGTTGATATTGATGGGATGGGGGAATTGCTGCTGTGGGAAATTTTAGGCAATATTGCTAACCAAAAGTAAGTGATAGGTAGTATTTGGGCTCAGATGAGACCAGAAATTGTGACTTTGTAGCTGTATTCATGCAGATGTTGATGAAATATGCTCAAGCAGCAATCAGCTAGTAATGCACAGCAAACAAAAATATGAACCAAAGGACCAATCAGAGTTGCAGAATGTGGGTCCAGTGCCGTTAAAAAAAGAGGGTGTATGCATTGCATCCCTGTATCAAAACATCTCATGTTCCCCATAAATATGTACACCTACTATGTACCCACAAAAAATAAAATTTCAAATTTAAAAAAAGAGATCAAAGCCATTAAAGTAGAAGTAGTTTTTACAACTCCCAGGGAAATAATAGATCTAGGCAAGGATCATTGCTAATATCATCAAATGCTAGACAAAAAATCTTATCTACCTCCTAATGAAGGGCCTCTCAGCATGAAACATTCCTACCAAAAAATTAAACAGAATCTGATAAAGCCTTTATATCTAATTATCAGTTTATAAGAACAAAAGAACAGGGAAAAGAGGAACATGATAAAAGTCCAAAATTAATCAAAATTATTTTTGGATTAAGTCCAAAATTAATCCAAATCCTTTTGGGATTAAGTCTAAAATTAATCCAAATCCTTTTAGGATGTGACCAGCAAAATCCAGACTATGAGAAACCAAATAGGACAATCTAGTTTCTCCAACAAGTAAGTTGCAAAAAAGAAAATAAAAAGGGAGAAGGAACATATAGATTAAAAGATACTTAAGGTGTATATTAGCCAATTGCAATGTACGAATGTGATTCAAACAAACAAACAAAAATGACTCAACGAGACAAATTTATTATTTTCTGGGTGCCTGATGAGATTAAGATGAGATTGTTAAATTTTAGGTATGATCGTGGATGAACTTGTAATATTTAAAGTAAAATATCAATTAGAAATATATGCTTAAATATTTTTAAATAAAATGATATGGTATCCATATCATCATTTGCTTCAAAATAATACATTTAGAGGGGAAGAGCATACGTTAAAAAAAATTGGCCAAGATGGCTCTTTGGGGTATAAAGTTTTATTATATTGCTTTCTTTATTGGTATATTTGAAAATTTCCATTATAAAACATTTAGTGACAACAAAAACTGGAAGAATATTGCATTCAGGTGAACAGCCATGAAGGAGGGAAGGAAGTCTATAGAAGAGGGCCAATAAACTGAAGGGAAAAGAAGAGTGTTAAAGGACTGGAGGATGTTCTTGTCTTGTTGAGGCTAAAGAGTAGGTATAGTATAAGGGAGTGAGAATGTAAAAGCCAATGTAGATTGTGCAGGGTTCAGAGATGCCACAGAAGTGATGTCTTACTACAAAGGGTTGAGGAAGGCAGTGTTGAGGAAGGCAGGTCATGTATCTAGACCCCCACCAGTACTGTATAAAGAGTATGTCTGGGTCATCACTGGCTGTGGAAAGCATGTAAGGCAATGGTAGTACGAACTGGCTGGAGAATGCCATGAGCCAGAAGCCCAGGTCCTCATTAAAGTAGACGAGTGATAGACGTTTGTCTTCTTAGAGGAAGATAAGACAGGGCAGAGAGTGTATATCTAGATCACTATGAGAGACACCAACTACTAGAGTGTGCCCTTTTCTAAATAGTGACTTCAAGCTTCTGTTTTTAGTATTGTCAGTTATCCAATACAAGTTAGACTACAGTGGTTTTTATGCAGCTTGCTGCAAACCTGTCTGTGACACAAAGTGGCCATTTCCCTCATAACTTATAGCATTTCTGCTTTCTTCCAAATCTGAACTGAAGAGCAATGATTTCAGACATTTAATCATCAAAGAAGAGGAATCCAGCTACACTGTGGTTAAGGAATGGTATGTCATTCTTTCTCGTCTTTAGGAAATAGAAGTGGGAAGGAAATTGTCACCACATCTCAAAAGATATATCTTTTCCTTTACTTACAAAAATCATTCCAAAATTTCAGTATAATTTTTTCAAGGAAATAATTCTTTTCTTTTTGAAGCATAATTTTCCAGAAGGAAGTATATGTTTGTACTTAATTATCTCCATTGTTTATTTCTAGATCCTCAAAGAATGGTTTGAAATGCATAAATAGATCTTAATAACTGTTATGAGTCATTCTTGTTATAAAAAACTGTGTAAAACAAAGTTTAGCATATCTTTTAAATGACAACTGTAAATTGTGACTTTATAACGTTCCCAGAACAATTTCCTCATAAGAAATTTAACTTACTTTCTTATCTTCTGTGCACAATTGACAACTCTTCTTTACAGCACATTCTACAAGAAAAAAAATATTAAGTCCAAAATTAATCCAAATCCTTTTTATTGCTCAATTTTACGTAAAAGTACATTTCATTTAGTCATTCCTGTTTTAAGCCATATTCATCCATACCCCAGCAGTTTACTTCATTATTTTCATGTATCTAGATCCCCACCAGTACTGTATAAATCCTCTTAGTCTTAAGTCTTTTCTCCTATTTCTTGGAAATGGCATCATCCAACTTTGATGAGCCAAGTTCTAAAAAACAACCCCCAAAACATAGTAAGGAAAAACAAATTGGCAACTCCATTGTATTTTAAAATATCATGTGTTGTTATTCAGGATGGTATTGCCAAGATATTCCTACTTAACTAATTAACCCTTTAAATAGTAAAAAAAAAAAATTAATTCCTCAACTTTTTTTGCCACATAGCTTTAAAAACTTCTCCCAAACGAGGATTTTCATTCCTCTAGTTTTATGGAAAAACAAACAGTATGATTTATATTTGAAAGTTCTAGAATAAAAACTATGAATTTGGAAAAAAGCATTTCAATGCCTCATTTTATTACTGCAACATCTCCTTAAAGAAAGCGTCTGGAATTAATGTCCTAGTTGTTTTGTGATACAGCAACAATAAAGTTGCTCTCTCTATTATTTTGAGGACAGAGTTCACAGGCTCTGTGGGAAAGGTCAGACCTTTCTATTTAATTTCAAATTGTTTGATTGGATGCAAATCTGATTTGGCTGGGGAAAAAATTTTACAGTTCAGTTTTCAAATTAAGTCCTATTGAATGTTACTTCCTCCTAGCCGAAAGTATCCTTAAAATACCCATGGGAAAGTTGAGTGAAAGAAAAGGCAAGGTGAATGGTAAAGATTCTGCTGCCTCAGCTATGTGAAGGACAGCTGGCCTCAGGCTCCTTTCGGAAGGCAGAAGCAGGGAAACAGAGGACACATGACTTGGCCACTGTTCTCAGAGCTCTACGTGCTTCCCACAGCTTTTTTGTAAACTAAAGTTTTTATTTTGGAATAATTTTAGATTTACAGAAAAATTGTGAAGATTCTACAGGGAGTTCCTGTATACTCCTCACTTTCCAATTTTTTTTTTTTTTTTTTTTTTTTTTTTTTTTTTTGAGACAGAGTCTCGCTCTGTCACCCAGGCTGGAATGCAGTGGCACGATCTCGGCTCACTGCAACCTCTGCCTCCTGGGTTCATGCCATTCTCCTGCCTCAGCCTCCCGAGTAGGTGGGACTACAGGCACCCACCACCATGCCTGGCTAATTTTTTGTATTTTTAGTAGAGACGGGGTTTCACCGTGTTAGCCAGGATGGTCTTGATCTCCTGACCTCGTGATCCTTCCGCCTCAGCCTCCCAAAGTGCTGGGATTACAGGTGTGAGCCACTGCACTGGCCCTCCTATTGTTAATACCTTACACTACCATGGTACATTAATTGAAACCAAGAAACTAACACTGGCACGTGACTTTTAACTACACTCCAGATTTTATCAGGATTTCACCAGTCTTTACACTAACATCCTTCTGCTTCCCAAGATCCCATCCATACCACATTGCCTTTAGTCATCATGTCTCCTCTGGTCTGCAACAATGTCTCACTCTTGCCTTGTTTTTCATGACCTTGACAGTTTTCAGGACTACTGTCCTCAGTACTTTCAGATATTTTGCAGAATGCCCCTCAACTAGGATTTGTCTGATGCTTTTCTCCTGATTAGATGGGAAAAGAGTTTTGGCGAAGAGCGGAGATGAAGTTCCCTCCTCAACACACATCAGTAAATGGCCTGCTCTGGTTCCATGGTTGAGGTTTAGATTGAGCATTTGTATAACTAACTAGCCATCTCTTTAATACTCATTTTTGCCCTTATTGGAAAACTAATGAGGGTACAGCTGACCTATGTGTTACATGAATCAGTAGGTTCTTTCTTCTCTTCTATTCCTAAAAAACAAGGTTCTAGCTATTTCCATGGTATTACCAGGTACCAGATTCTTTCACCCTAAAGTCCTGATGTTTGCATATATGTTTTCTACCTGGTTACTTCTTTGCTCTTGATTACATTTTCCCTGACTTCTGTATCATTTCTCCTAGTTCTCTTAGAACATTGCTGGCCTTTATTTTTCAGTTTCTTCAACTGGTTCCACTCCTACCAATGTCTGAAATGTTGCTGTTCCATAAAGTTCCATCCATGATCCTCTTCTCCCATGAAGAATCACAATTTCAAATGCCTAGACATTCCTGGCATCAAAATATATTATGCAAAATATCAAAATTTTTTATTGGCATTGCAATAAATTAATAATACAAAAATATAGTTTATCTGCAAGGGAAAATTTTTCAAGAACAGCTAAGAGAAAAAAACAATGGGGAGTATATGTAAAATAACAAGATTTTATATATAAAAATTCTTCTTATATTTTATGTACCTGTTACATCTATTTTAAAACTATGTTGTTATGTGAATAAAGGTTTGTCATATGTCATCTTGGTGTACTGTACTACATGTCAATATGGAATATCACTTTTTCTTTGGCTTAATGATTTCTTTTACTTGAATTCTATTTTATATAATATTGCTACACTTGCTTTCTTTTTCAGTAGCATTTGTAAGGTATATCCTATTCCATCAATTTATTCTTTATTCCTTTATTTCCTCTAGTGGCCTCAAAATACACATTCTATTTCTATTCTTGAGTTGTTATTTTAAAAATGTAGGGAGATATTTTATATGCATCTTTCTATCATCATTTAATCAGGATCTACATTCTCAACCTAGACAAAGATCCTAATATGTTTTTACTCTTCTCTTTCTCCCCAAGCCACTTCCCAGTTAAATAACTTTAACTATTTAATAGCAGTTAAACTTCCATATGATTTCTGTATCGTATGGATTTCAGAAATCAGATGGAACTTTAATTACTATTAAAGCTATTAATGATTATTAGACATATTTAAATTGCTGTTGAATTATAATAAATTATTTAGAATTAACTCTTCATTTTACTAGTTTCTTTGCTTACTACTCTTTCTTGAATCTCACATTTTCCCCTTGGATTCATTTTTCATTTTGCTGGATTATATTCTTGAGTATTTTTTTCAGATGTCTGTGAATGATAAACTCTTTGACTCTTCAAGTGTCCAAATGTTTTTATTTTGTATACCTTCTAGAGCACAGCTGGGTAAGTCTGTTAATATGTTCTAGTTTCAACACCATTTTCTTTTCTTCAAAATTTTAAAGATCTTTTTCTTCTTTTTTTTTTTTTTTTTGAGACAGAGTCTCATTCTGTCGCCAGGCTGGAGTGCAGTGGCACGATCTTGGCTCACTGCAACCTCCACCTCCTGGGTTCAAGCGATTCTCCTGCCTCAGCCTCCCAAGTAGCTGGGACTACAGGTGTGCACCACCATCGCCTGGCTAATTTTTATATTTTTAGTAGAGATGGGATTTTGTCATGTTGGCCAGAATGGTCTCTATCTCCTGACCTCGTGATCCACCCACATTAGCCTCCCAAAGTGCTGGGATTACAGGCGTGAGCCACCACACCTGGCCCAAAGATATTTTTCTGTATATTTTTCTTTAATTAGTTCCTCTCTTCCACTTTTCTCCTCCTGAAACTCCTGTTACATTAATGTTGGCATGAACTCTTGTCTCTTTTTTCTACAGGCTCTCTCTTGTTCTTTTGTACTACATTCTGTAAGAATTCCATGGCTCAATTATTGAGCTTGCTAATTCACTCTTTAGCTATGTTTGTGTTGATTATATTTTTAATTTCCAAGATTCATAATCTTTTCCAGAATAGTCTGTTCTTGTTTCATGGATATCTCCATGAGAATACTAATTATAGTGTTGAGAGAGACATCCATCCTATACCCTAAGCATCTCTGGATTTCCTTGCCGAATGTGCCAAACTTCTTGGCCTAATTATCCTCTGACCCTGCACTTATTCTGTATCTGGTAACATAGTCAATTAAATGGGTCAAGGCAACCACAGTGTGACTATAGTCACAATTACTCCCCAGGGACTAGATTTTTTACTGCTTGCCATAAAAGTTCATAAGCTCTTAGTCCTGGGTTCCTTAGCTCCAGTGCAACTGGCTGCATTCATAGGCACAATCTGGATACATTGCATTGCTCCGTGGGACTTGGGGGCAGGAGATTTGGTGCTGCCACACTGACATTCCTGCTGTTGGCTGTGCTATGAGTAATAAACCGTCTGGCACTGATCCATTGAGTCTCACTGTCTACTTTTAGCACCTTTGGAGTTGTGGCAAGCCAATCTACTTGCCAGCTTAGTCATTTCCTTTGGAATCTTGTTAGTCCTTGCCATTTTCTATAAGAGAAATTTCTAATTTCAAGGTGTTTTTTTCCCCTCTATTAAATGTGTTTTAATAAATTGGTTCTTTTCTTTATTGGGTTTCATGATTCTTGATTGTGTTAGCACAATCAAGTTAACATTTAGGTGTATGTATATAGGCTTTTTCCACCTCTGTGGTGTGGGTGAGGACTGGGACATGCTGCCAGGTTCAGTGTGTTGGTAGTATATCTTTTCCCGCCTTTCCAGGCCAATAATTCACATTCATTGTTAACCTGGGGCAGTTGCCTCTGCTGCCTGCTTCTTGAGACAATTTGAGAAGGTAGAGAGGCAACCAGCTATAGTGCTCTAAGATCAGCACCCGGGAAGCTGCTCCACAACTCCCTCATGCTCTTTGTATTCAGTGCTGCTGAGCTTGGAGCAACCCCAGAAACCACTCTTACATTAGTCTTCTCTTATGTGTGTTTTAGGCTGTGGCTTTCTCCATTGGTCTGATCTCAATTGCTTTCTGTTTCTCAGGGATTCTTAACATTTTCTGGCTCTCATCTTATTTTCCAGCACTGTCATAATATATATCTCTACATCTATAACTAGTCGTGTGCTGCATAACAATATCTTGGTGAACAGACTGCATATAAGATGGTGATCCCTTCAGATTATAATACTGTATATTTTTACTATTCTGTTTCTATGTTTAGGTAAGTTTAGATACACAAATACTTACCACTGTGTTGTGTAATACTGAATTGCCTGCAGTATTCAGCATAGTAACATGCTGTATAGGTTTGTAGCCTAGGAGCAATAGGCTAATCTAGCCTAGGTGTATAGTAGGCTATACTATCTAGGTTTGTGTAACTATACTCTATGACATTCACACAATGATGAAATTGCCTAACTATGCATTTCTCAGGATACATCTCTGTCATTAAGCAACATATGACTGCATAACATTTATTGAAAACTTACCATGTACTAGAAAATGTTCTGAGTGCATAACATAGATTAACTCATTTGATCCTCACAACAACCATTTACAGAAGATACTATTTTATTCTTATTTTACTGATAAGGAAATTGTGACACAGAAAGCATGGGCCTAGTAAGCAACAGAGCTGGGAGGTGAGTCCAGGCAGCGTGAGCTGCTGCCTGTGATAACTGTGTTCTTCTGCCTCGCTGGTGAAACAAGCACTGTCAGAGAGGCGCAGCTAAGCATAGGAGCAACTATTCTCTCAGACTGGGTGGACTAAAGGAAGGCATCACAGAAGAGGTGGAATCTGATCTAGGCCTCTCAATATCAGAATTCAGTTTTACATCACAATTCAGTATAATGTCAAATCTCCCATTTCTGCTAGTGGCAGAAAACCATAAACTTGCAATCTAAGTTCAGTCAATAAATTCATCCTCCTTTGAATAAACATTTAGCTAAAGGTAGGGTTTGTTCCTTCCCCCTTTACCTTGGGGATGCTATACTTTTCTGGGGGCAAAGGCTATGTGTTGCCCTGGCAGCAGGGTGTGACTGGACTGAGTCCCCTCCTCCTTCCTTGCTAGCCTTACTGTGTGAATCTCACCTGTCCCCTTCTTAGGGAGTGTCATGTCTAGCATCTGTGGTCCTGCTGTGGTTTCTAGACGTGAGGTCCAGTATTCTCTGGGAAAGACCTTTCCCTCTTCAATTCTGCCAGCTCTCGTAAGAGCTGCCTTGCCTGCACCCCACCCACTATATTGGGAATTTTAGGGCTCTCTACTCTTTTCCCTACAAAATTCTTATGTCCAGGGAATTCTGACATGCGGTCCTTGAGTCCATTTGCTAAGATACTTCTTCCTGCTACTATTACCTACTGTTTGGGAGCCGTGTTGGCCTCATGTTATCTATGAGACCAGTGGATTCAGAGTATACTCTAGAAAGTGAGTCACAAGTTTCTAATATTTTCAGATTCCCCTTCAACCCATCTGACATTTTTATTATCTCACCCTTCCTTTACCTCAGCCAGAAGTGGTATACCAGGTTTCTCTCCTGGTTCCCCATCAGCATTTAAACCTTAGTGTCAATGCTCTAATCCTCCTAATACCTGCCTGCTGGTCAAAATCTTAAAGCGCTTTTTGTCTTAAAGATGGCTATATGAAGTTAGGATCCAACCAGGAAAACAGAAATCACTCTGTGCGTACATAACACTGGGAACTTAGTACCGAGATTGGGTATGCAGGTGATGAAAGAGGCTGAGAAGTTTACTGGGAGAAAGAAAGCTAAGTCCCACTTCCTCCCAGATAACAGCACCCCCTAGGCTAGAGGACGGAGGAATGAGGCAGCTACCAGAGCCCACCACAGTAAGTAAGCTTAGAGTATGTGACAAATATTCTTGGTGTGTTCACCATTAGCAGAAATAAACAAATGGATAGAGAAAACTCAGAAGCCTTGCCTTATATTCAAATTATTTGGCCTTCAATTTATTTCCTTGGAGCTATCTGCCTTTTAATTTCATTCTGATATCTTGCTATCGACTTCAAGGCTTGTTTCACTGAATATTTCTCATTTGATTGTTCTCTAGCTCAAAGCACTTGTGGGAAATTTTCATGTTTCTTGAGTTGTGTTCTCTTCTAGGGTAGATTATTTGGGGTGTGTGTGTGTGTGCTTGTGTGTGTGTGTGTGTGTGTGTGTGTGTGTGTTTGCATGCTATCATATACTCCTTTATTTCTTTATTTTGCTGTGCAGGGTTTACATAGTTGCTCTATTGTTTTCATTCTACTAATGCTTGTACAGCTCTGTTCAGACCTTCCATTTGTTCTGACATAGTGTAGGTGAGATCCTAACCACCTTACCACGATCCTTGAGATTTTTTTCAAGAAGCTACAGTTTTATGGTATTTTATGTTCTATTCACTCCATTGTTTTCAGCATTAGGCAAGGGGGAGAACTCAAATGAGGCTGTGCCAGGCTTTGTTAGAATATCTGACTCTCCTCTCTCTTTTGAGGTTTGTCATTTTCTAACGCCAAGGTTTGCTAGAGCTTATCAGAGGTGTTTCCCATTTCCATGAAGGGGTATCTTTGGACTCTAGATCTGCCCTCAAATCCAGCTTGTAACTCAGGAACCTAAGTTTCCATCAGAGAGTCTGGCCCTCTCTCATCAGGTCCTCATTCCACTTATTTCTCTTCAGTAGCCATTTCCTTTTCTCATCTTCAGAATAAGATAAAGAATGGATACCCACTCAACTTGTTTCTCTCCAGATTTGGGAGAATTAATAAAAATTCTTGGTTTATAGTAACTCACTAGTTACCTCTAAGGGAGGGTGGTAACATTTGGAGTCTTGCCATGCTGTGCTATTCTGTTCTGATCCAGAATCTTCCAGTTCTTTCCTTAGTTGCCACTTACTTTTTGCACTATGCCCCTTTGTTGTCTGGTTACTTTTAGTGATGAAAATTCTCTAGATTTCAGTACATTTTTTAATCCATTCATTAGATTCTAGAAGATTAACCCAAAGTTGCATCAAGTGCTTACTATAATTTCTTGAGATATTGATTACTAAGCTCTCAAATGTAAATCAACATCAGAGTTAGAAGCCCTGGGGATCAAAACAACCTGCTTAGGGGGAGGTCTCACTTGATGTGTGATCCTTCACAAAGTCCTGTCTGTTGCCTGTCACTCAGGGCACAATCCGGGACATAGATGAGGATCTTGTGAAGGCTTAGAAGCCCCTTCTCAGTTTTGGAAGTGAAAAGTATCATTATGTCTAAGAAACCATATCCTTGTTAGATGGGAAGATTAAATGCAAGCACTAAGGGGAACTGGCCCGAGACTAAGATGCAAGCATTCAGGAGAGGCCCTTGGCAGGCAAGCTGTTTCCTTAGAAATATGGACTCCAGTTGGCCAGCCCTAGAAGTGAGCAAGCTAGCAACAGAAACTTCCATCTTTAGTGATAATCTTAGATGTGATTTTTGATTTATTTTATTTGTTTGCTTTCTTTTTTTTTTGTTCTTCATCAGCATTTTGATAAAGTCTTAAGACATGAAAAATTTCCAGTATGAGTCTAGTTTGCTAGGGAACAATAGGAAGAATTTGTTTCTATGTTTGGGCCTATGCTTTTAGGTGCTGTTTGTTGGGAGAAGGGGCCAGGATGGCACTGGAACACTGTTTCTCTTAGAGTACATATAGGGGTGACCAAGAGGTTAAAAAAGAGAAATCTGTGGGAAAGATGAAACCAAAGAAAACAAGCTAGGTCTTTTAATTCAGCGTCCCCCCAACCCTACCCCCTCAAAGGAGATTCTTATTTCAGTGCAATGCTGAGAACTGTGGGTTTGGTTTTAGTAAGGAAGACTGATTTGCTTACAGATACTAACATTCTTTTCTACTCTGGAAACCAAACAGCAGTAATTATTCTGTCTCATAGTCTTTGTAAAAATGGCAATCTTGGCTTTACAGGGCACTTTCCAAGTAATTCAAATTCTGTCTCTTATTTTGTCTATACGGTTCCAATTTAGGATACTAAAAACCTTATTTCCAGGTTCATGAATTTAACTCAGCATGACTTTTAACATTTCAAAATTTTTTCAATTGGGAAGGAAACCAAGAGATGCCTCCAAACTGAAGTAATTTTTTTCTATGAAAAAGAACAAATAAAGCATTTTATTAACTAAGACCTTTAAAAACTTAAGAAAGAGGAACTATGACCATTGAGTGGGTCTGATTAGAACAAAACCCAACGGCTTATTCACAACAAAAAGCTTATATGCCATAGGTCATGCAAAAAGTGATGGGGGAGAAACCATGCTTTTCCTCAAATTTAAAACTTTGAATCTACCTTTCATATTTCAGATAAACCAAATTAATCTGAGTCCAATTTAACTGAGTTTCACCAAAACCATCTAGAACCTTTAAAATGTCTTCCCATCAACACCAAATGACAACTTTTGAGATGAAAATTCCAGTGCACCAGGATGGCACAATTAAAAGGAAAAACAACGCTGGAGCATGTGGGGCACCCGCCTCAGGACTCCAGATCACTCACCCTCTTTATTCCCGTCTCTTGGTTTCTGATTGTTCCTGGGGCTGTGGATAAAACCATTCTCTGAGAAGCTGACAAGCAATTGGATGAGAAAGAGGGAGAGGAAAACTGGCAGAAGGATCTGGCCCCACACCCGCAGCCAGCACATCTCTCTTCAGACCTGGTGACCCCAGCCACTGGGAACCTGGCGGGCACCAGCTACAGTGTTGGATACTGAGACCCGCTCAGAGACTGTGACCTACCACAGCCCTGGGTCCTGAGGCTGCCACTTGCAAGCCCTGGATGCCAGCATAATCAGCAGAACCTTAGAATCCCTAATGTTCTAGCCAGAATGTGGAATGTTCATAGTGCAATCCTCTAGGCACTGGGTCCAGCTTCCTGGGCCCTGAATACCATGTACAGTCGGTCTACTGGACTTGACTGAGGTCTATTTCCCCCAAATCAACACTTTTCCCTACTACACTGTTGTTTTTTGGAGAAAGACCTGGATTGAAATTCTCACTACCTGAATGTGTGTACAGCAGTTGCACTCTTCCATGCTGCCCTTTCTCTGATGTAAATGAACCTACCACCCACTGCACTCCATGGGAGTGGTTGTGCGATCAATGAGTGGTGAGGCCGTGAAACTCACAGCTCTGTAAACCCTTGGTCTTGTCCTTGACTAGCCTGGTGATCCTCTTGACGTACTCTAATGCAGTTTCCTAAAGGTAGATATGTTTTGGGTAGTACATAAATGTCTTTTATTTTCATAGTTATGAATTTATTTTAATGCATATTGGAAAAATATAACCAGTAGTTACAATGATGTAATAGCAACAATATATGCTTTTAAAATAAATCTGTGCAAAAAAGGACAATTTTCAGAAATATAAATAGTACATAACTTAAAGGATATGGCAAAAATTGGGGAGGTGGTTCCAGAATGACTGCAATTTGAGTAATCTTGCCCCAGTGTGTGTGGTTGGGGAGGGGTAGAGGTGGGTGATGAAAACTTGTCCTTGACCAGGAATTATCTTGTTTTGTTTTTCAAAAATGATCAGGCGGGAAGATCGCTTGAGCCAAGAAGCTCGAGGCTGCAGTGAGCTATGATCGCATCAGTGCACTCCAGTCTGGGCAACAGAGCAAGACCTTTTCTCTAAAAAAATTATTTAAAAAAATTTTAAAAATAAATGATGCAGTTGTCCCATAATATTCCTGGCATATTGATCTAGACTGCATCCTGAGGACTATGGGTCTAGTATGGACAATAAAGATGGAGGAGGAGGAGATGTGCAGAGTTCCAGGCTACTTTTTCTTTACTCATTTGCAATGCAGAGGACAGACAGAGGGTTATTAGCTATAATATAAAAAGTGCTTTTATAAATTGACAAAAAAAGGACAAAAGATAAGCAACAGAAAAATGGACAAGAGATGTGGAGAATCCATTGACAGAAAAGCAAATCCAAGTAGCCAATGAATATATGAAAAAAATAGTTTAGAAACACTAGTACTAGGAACTAGGAAATTATAAATTAAAACTAATAATGTAAACATCAGGTAGGCAAGCATTTAAAAAGAAAACTAAGATATCATTGGTGAAGTTGTGGGGGAAAACGTACTATTATACTTTTTGGAGGAACTGTAAATTGTTACAGTGTCTTTAGAAAGCAACTTTGTAGCAGCCATTAAAATGAAAAATACATATATTCTATGTGCATATTGTTTTTTGGAGACCTGCCCCTCACTGCCTCTCAGTTCTCACGGTATTGGTGGAGTTCCAACTCCTGCTTTGGAAGTAGGACATGAAAACTACCCCTGAGCAAAGCAGGTTATAAAACTTCCCTGGCCACCATGCCTGGCTCAGGAGTGGGCACATGACCTAGGTTGGTCTAATCCAAGTCAATCTCAGAGCTTTTGCTAGGAATGCTAGGATAAAGATGCTTGTTTTCCTCTGGATTCAAACTTGGAAGGACTTAGTCTCTGTAGCTGCTAAAAGCCATCATAAGTCTATGTGGGAGACGGGCACGTTGGCTCACGCCTATAATCCTAGTACTTTGGGAAGCTGAGGCAGGCAGATTGCTTGACTCCAGGAGTTCAAGACCAGCCTGGGCAACATTGTGAAACCCTGTCTCTACAAAAAAAAAAAATACAAAAAATTAGCCAGCATGGTGGTGTGCACCAGCTACTCAGGAGGCTGAGGTGTAAGGATCACTTGAGCCCAGGAGGCAGAAGTTGCAGTGAACAGAGACTGCACCACTACACCCCAGCCTGGGTGACAGAACAAGACCCTGTCTCAAAATAATAATAATAATAAAAGAAAAAAAGACTATGTTGAATATGGCCGTTAAAATGCCCATATCAAATTTAAATTGACTGATGGACTCAGCTGCTGTCCCTCAGATGTATCCACCATATTCATCCCAAGGCCATGCTTCCTACAAGCTACTCTCAGCCAAGACTAAACATAGAAGGGGTACTAATATGGGATATTTTTAGTGGAAGATTTTGGCTTGAAAATTCCCCATCAAGGTGGTTGAAACTTTCTTAGAATTGTGCTGCACTCTGAAACTCTACCAACCAAATTCTCCTTCCTCCTTTCCTCTCTCTTCACCGATGTCAGACCTGCATTGCTGTTTGAAGGTTCTCACCTGCACTAGCTCCTTCCCCTTTATTTTTTCTTCTTTTCTTTTTTTTTCGAGACGGAGTTTTGCTCTCTCTTGTTGCCCAGGCTGGAGTGCAATGGCGCAATCTCAGCTCACCAGAACCTCCACCTCCTGGGTTCAAGTGATTCTCCTCTCTCAGCCTCCTGAGTAGCCAGGATTACAGGCATGTGCCACCATGCCTGGCTAATTCTGTAATTTTTTTTAGTAGAGACGGGGTTTCTCCATGTTGGTAAGGCTGGTCTCAAACTCCTGACCTCAGGTGATCCGCCCACCTCGGCCTCCCAAAGTGCTGGGATTACAGGTGTGAGCTACTGTGCCTGGCCTCCACTTTATTTTTTCTGTTTCCCCAGTAAAACTCTTAGACTTCTAATCCAATCTTAGCAGATCTTGAAGGACCTGAGCTAATACAAATGCTACTGAATGTTCTGATAGAACCAGTGGTAAGATAAAATTTTGAGATTTGTTTACTTACTATCGGATGGACAAAGAAGATACCATATTGAGCAGTATGTGGAGTATGGATAGCTCCTAGAAAGAGATGGCAGCTGCATTGTTAAAGACTTCATGGTGATGAAATGTTTTCTACCTAGGAAAACAAACTGGTAACTGGCAATCCCCTGGTTGGTGTGATAATTGAAGCATTTGAAAGATATAGGGGGACAGTGCCTGCAAGGACAACAGAGTTGGTTGGTTACAGAGTAGTACTGATGCCTTGCAGAGGGACAATGAGAAACCACGTGCCTTTGATTGGCAGTTAAAGGTTAAGTATGAAAGCTAGAAGGTATCTTTGGTAGCCCTTATCTCCAGTAATGGAAGAGTGGAGAAAGCTACCAGCAGATTGAGGATATGATACTTACAGAGCTCCAGAGACATTTTGATAATACCAGCCAGGCAGGTCTTACCTATGCTAAAGGTAAGATCTTGGGTTGGAAAAATTTGGAATCCTGAAACAGCTTCTGTGGTGAAACATTATTACTCTATTACTTTGAGAACCACACTATCCCCATGGATGTTAATGAGTTCAGCTCTGCGACTGCCTCTACTGTCAGTTTTGGCTTGCAGAGGGGAGCTGCTGAATTTTTTAGTGATGTTGGTGCCCTTCTTACCAGCACATTCCTGATGGCCTTGGTGAATGGATGGATACTCCTAATGTTGACTCTGCAGATCCTCCAGGAATCTAAGAACTTGCAGGGGGGACTGACCTTTCTGCTGGAAAATGCAATAAGGATGTCTTAATAGGTGTCCTCTCAGGAGAACCCCTACCTCTTCTCTTGGCTGCTAGGCCAATAACTAGGACTAAATCCAGTTGGGGACATGCTGGGACTGATAAGGGAGGAAAGAAATTATATTCCAAGATATAACTAGCCAATGAGAGCCACCAATACTGAATTTTGAGGGTGTTTGCACAAGGGGCTAGAATATGAAACTGAACAAGCAAGGTTTCTTTAACTTGGAAGTACTTTTGTAGGACATGAAATTTAATGGCCTGGTAAGACCCAGGGGACGGTGTGAACTCATTGTTAGAATGGCTCTTAGAAGCCTAAGAAAGTGATCCAACACTGAGCAAAGTGGAAATGCCTGAGTTGCCTAGGCAGGAGGAAGAGGAAGGCATAAAAAGGCTGAGAAGGAGAAGTTGGCTTGCTGGAGTGCCTACATTATGTGAGGTCAGAAAAACTACAAGATAACTATGTTCCAGGTGACAGTCCAGAGGAAACACCATTTACCAAGGAAATCAGGAATGTGCTGGTAAGAAGGGCACTTGCATCACTGAGAAGTTCAGTAGCTTTCTTCTGCAGGCCAAGACTGACAATAGAGGCAGTCACAGAGCTGCAATCATTAATATCCAATGGGACTACTGGGGCCTCCAAAGTAATAGTGATCAGGTCATGGCACTTAAATGAAAGAAGCCAGAACCTCACAACCACCAAGATCAGAGGGGTGGTCAATGGAAGCCTGGCCCACAGCAGGGTAGGGAGATGGTTAATAGACCATGGCATCTCTAGGGGCAAAACAGGGGAGTAGCAAGCAAGGGTGACGTTTAACATCCACAACCAGAAAAGGGCAAGGATGGAGGAGTAGGAAGCTGAGGACAATGACCCCAATAAACAGTCATGATCCCTTGATCACTGTATTAGTCCATTCTCACACCACTATAAGGACATATCTAAGACTGGGTAATTTATAAAGGAAAGAGGTTTAATTGACTTACAGTTCAGCATGGATGGGGAGGCCTCAGGAAACTTAGAGTCATGGCAGAAGGGAAAGCAAACACGTCCTGCTTCACATGGCAGCAGGAAGGAGAAGTGCCAAACAAAGAAGGAAAAGCCCCTTATAAAACCATCAGATCTCATGAGAATTCATTCACTATCACAAGAACAGCAGCATGGGGGTAACCAGCCCCATGATTCAGTCACCTCCCACCAGGTCCTTCCCATGACATGTGGGGATTATGAGAACTACAATTCAAGATGATATTTGGGTGGGACACAGCCAAAGCATATCATTCTGCCCTTGAACCCTTCCAAATCTCATGTCCTCACATTTCAAAACACAATTATGCCTTCCCAACAGTTGCCCAAAGTCTTAACTCATTCCAGCATTAACTCAAAAGTCCAAGTCCAAAGTCTCATCTGAGACAAGCCAAGTCAATTCTGTCTATGAGCCTGTAAAATCAAAAGCAAGTTAGTTACTTCCTAGATGCAATGGGACAGACATTGGGTAAATACATCTGTTCCAAATGGGAGAAATTAGCCAAAACAAAGGGGCTACAGGGCCCATGCAAGTCTGAAATCCAGCAGGGCAGTCAAATCTTAAAGCTCCAAAATGATCTCCTTTGACTCTATGTCTCACAACCAGGTCATGCTGATGCAAGAGGTGGGCTCCCATAGCATTGGACAGTTCCACCCTTGTATCTTTGCAAGGTACAACCCCCTTCTTGGCTGCCTTCATGGGCTGGCATTGAGTGTCTTCAGCTATTCCAGGTGCATGATGCAAGCTGTTGGTGGAGCTACCATTCTGGGGTCTGGAACATGGTCACCCTCTTCTTGCAGCTCCACTAGGCAGTGCCCTGGTGGGGACTCCGTGTGGGAGCTTTGACTGCACATTTCCCTTCTGCACTGGCCTAGCAGAGGTTCTCCATGAGGGCTCCATCCCTGCAGCAAACTTCTGCCTGGACATCCAGGGATTTCCATACATCCTCTCAAATCTAGGCTGAGGTTCCAAACCCTCAATCCTTGATTTCTGTGCACCTACAGGCCCAACATCACGTGTAAGCTGCCAAGGCTTGGGGCTTGCACCCCCTGAAGCAACAGCCTGAGCTCTACATTGGCTCCTTTTAGCCACAGCTGGGATGCAGGGCACCATGTCTCTAGACTGCACAAAGCAGCAAGGCCCTGGGCCTAGTCGATAAAACCACTTTTTCCTCCTAGGCCTCTGGGCCTGTGATGGGAGGGGCTGCCATGAAGACCTCTGATATGTGCTGGAGACATTTCCCCCCATTATCTTGGTGATCAACATTTGGCTTCTCATTACTTAAGCAAATTTCTACAGCCAGCTTGAATTTCTCCTCCGAAAGAACATGGGGTTTTCTTTTTTTTTTTTTTTTGAGACGGAGTCTCGCCCTGTCACCCAGGCTGGAGTGCAGTGGCACAATCTCGGCTCACTGCAAGCTCTGCCTCCCAGGTTCATGCCATTCTCCTGCCTCAGCCTCTCTGAGTAGCTGGGACTATGGGCGCCCGCCACCACGCCCGGCTAATTTTTTTGTATTTTTAGTAGAGATGGGGTTTCACCATGGTCTCGATCTCCTGACCTCGTGATCCGCCCGCCTCGGCCTCCCAAAGTGCTGGGATTACAAGCATGAGCCACCGCGCCCGGCCCAAACATGGGTTTTTCTTTTCTATCACATTGTCAGGCTGCAAATATTCTGAATTTTCATGCTCTGCTTCCCTTTTATACATAAGTTTCAATTCCAAACGAATCTTTGTGAGTACGTAAAACTGAATGCTTTTAACAGCATCCAAGACACATCTTGAATGCTTTGTGCTTAGAAATTTCTTCCAGTGGATACTCTAAATTATTTCTCTCAAGTTAAAATTCCACAGATCTCTAGGGCAGGGGCAAAATGCCACCAGTCTGTTTGCTAAAACATAGCAAGAGTCACCTTTATGCCAGTTACCAACAAGTTCCTAATCTCCATTTTCAGCCTGGACTTCATTGTCCCTATGACTATCAGCATTTTGGTCAAAGTCATTCAACAAGTCTCTAGGAAGTTCCAAACTTTCCCACATCTTCCTCTCTTCTTCTGAGCCTCCAAACTGTTCCAACCTCTGCCTGTTACCTAGTTCCAAAGTCACTTTCACATTTTCAGGTATCTTTACAGAGGTACCTCACTACCCAGTACCAATTTACTATATTAGTCTATTCTCACACTGCTATAAGGACATATCTGAGACTGGGTAATTTACAAAGGAAAGTGGTTTAATTGACTCACAGTTCCACATGGTTGGGGAAGCCTCAGGAAACTTACAGTCATGGCAGAAGGGGAAGGAAATATGTTCTTCTTCACATGGCAGCAGGAAGAAGTGCTGAGCAAAGAAGGAAAAACCTTTTATAAAACCATCAGATCTTGTGATAACTTACTCACTGTCATGAGAACAGCAGCACTGGGATAACCACCACATGATTTAATTACCTCCCACTGGGTCCTTCCCACAACATGTGGGGATTATGGGAACTACAAGTCAAGATAAGATTTAGGTGGGGATACAGCCAAACCATATCACTCACTTCCCAAACTTTATTTAATTTTCAGATCCAGACCCATTGAATGAAGAGGTGGCCAGGTTCCTAGAAGGGACTCTGCAATATTGCTACAAATATAAGCTATAATTCTCCCAGTCCTTACCACCACTTACTAGGGGGTCTGTACACTAGGAAAAGTGGAATACCTGACATTTTAAAAATTACTGGACACAGAGCCTGAGTTGCATTGATACATGGAGATCCAAACCATAACCATATCTAATCTTGTCTTGGCATCTTCTTCTCAGAAAACTCCACCTCATAAGGAGAGAGCCAGCATGAAAATGGAGTTGTTTCAGAAAAAGAAACAGGTTCTGGTGATCCATCTGGACACTGGATCAGATCGTGCCTGGAGTCAGGTTGTTCCATTATCAGTATCCAAGTCAATAAATTCACCTTTTGCTTAAGCCAGTTTGAGTTATGGTTTTTGTCTCTTGAGCATCCCTTGACAGTAACATATCAAGACTCCTGATAGGCAGGAAAGATGATGATAACAGATTTGCAATTATTGTTCTTAAGGAAGGTTCTCAAGCCCTTTCCTGGTGTTGATCTCAATATCCACAATGAGGAAGGGGACAATGTGAGTCTACAAATCCTGTGTATAAAGATCCTTTTGTTCATAAATCATGTTTGCTCTCTTGCTTCTCCTATCTACAAGTACATTTCCACATATATATGTTTTGCATTTATATATACAAACACACACATACACACATTTGCAAAATATACAAACATTATCTATCTATTATCTATCTATCTATCTATCTATCTATCTATCTATCTATCTATCTATCTAAAATATAAGGGAGCCAGGCACGGTGGCTCACGCCTGTAATCCCAGCACTTTGGGAGGCTGAGGCGAGTGGATCATCTGGGGCTGGGAATTAGAGACCAGCCTGACCAACACGGAGAAACCCTGTCTCTACTAAAAATACAAAATTAGCCAGGCACGGTAGTGCATGCCTGTAATCCTAGCTACTTGGGAGGCTGAGGCAGGAGAATCATTTGAACCCGGGAGGTGGAGGTTGCAGTGAGCCGAGATTGTGCCATTACACAATCTTGTTGCCTGCGCAAGAAGAGCGAAACTCTGTCTCAAAAAATAAAATAAAATAAAATTATATATATATATATATACACACACACATATATATATACACATATATGTGTATATATATATGGAAAGTTTTTTGACATTGTCCTAAATTAAGAACAGAAGATTGCGATTATTGTCTGTACCAGAGATCCTTAATTTCTGGAGTAGAATAGTAGAAAAGATCAGGACATCCCCTCCCTCAGAGCATGACCTTGGTATGCCTACTGCTTCCTCCACTGGCCCAAATGTGTACCTCACCAGCTCTGGGTCCCTGAATCTATTCAGGGAGTTGCAACATCCCACCTTAGGCAGAGGGTTGAGAAAGTGACATCACAACCCATGATGCCTGAAACCCTTGAGCTGAACTCAGTGTCTCAGTGCCTTATGACTGAGGCTTCATTGCCTCATCAAAACTACCATTCTGCCCAGAGAAGGAAGGTAGTCCCAACTCTGGCCAACTTGGAATCAGCAATCTCACACACCCCCAACATAACAACTGCCACTTGTCACACTTCCAAACCACTCTTAGCTGATGCCCTTGTTTATACTGCCTCAGAAAAAATGAAACCAGCCAGAAGGAAATTTCCCCAGCCTCCACCTCAATATTTACCTGTGTTTGCACTCACATTTCTGCTTTCCTTCATGCTCTATTTCAAAGCCAAACCTGCCTGTGGTGTTATGTTATATATTGGTTTTCATCCACAGTTCCTGGTTCCTGACTCCCATAGCTCTTGTTACAGTCTTTTGTAATAATATTGGGTGTGTGAGGCCTCATGGGCGGGACTCTGACCTTCTGCTTCAAGGCAGGACTCTAATGCTTCCCTGCCTTTCTAATTGTGGGTCTTAAGACCCTCCCATGAGAGGGTCTGACCCTATACCCTGGGAGAAGGAATGCTGACATCATGAAGCTTCCATAAAAACTCAAGAGGAAAGGGTTCAGTGAGCTTCCAGATAGCTGAACATGTGGAGGTTCCTGGAGGGTGGTGCATCAGGGAGGGCATGGAATCTCCATGCTCCTTCCCCCATACCTTGCCCTACGTATGTGTCTCTTCATCTGTATCCCTCATAATATCCTTTATAATGAACCAGTAAATGTAAGTAAGTGTTTCCCAGAGTTCTGTGAGCCACTCTAGCAAATTAATTGAACCCAAAGAGGGGGTTATGAGTACTCCAACTTGAGGCCAGGTGTAGTGGCGCATGCCTATAATCCCAGCAATTTGGGAGGCTGAGGCGGGTGGATCACTTGAGGTCAGAAATGTGAGACCAGCCTGGCCAACATGGTGAAACCCCATCTCTACTAAAAATACAAAAAAAAAAAAAAATTAGGGGGGCATGGTGGTGCCTGCCTGTAGTCCCAGCTACTCGGGAGGCTGAGGCAGGAGAATTGCTTGAACCCAGGAGGTGGCAGTTGCAGAGCCGAGAGCATGCCACTGCTCTCCAGCCTGGGCAACAGAGCAAGACTCAGTCTCAACAAAAAACAAAAAACAAACAACCTTGAAACTGGTTGGTCAGAAGTTCCAAAGGCCCAGACTTGCAACTGGTATATGGTGGAGGACAGAGGGTAGTCTTGGGGACTGAGCCCTCAACCTGTAGGATCTGACATTGTCTCTAGGTAGATAGCATCCGAATTGAATTAGAGGACACTGAGCTGGTGTCCGTTGCTTGGAGTGTGGAGAATAAAGCCCCACATATTAGGTCACAAAATCTTCTTCTGTGTTGATGATCGTTGATGAGTGTTGTGAGTAGGGGAAAAACACAGAGAGAGTTTTCCCTACACACCGCCTGAGGGCACTAGATCTCACCCTACTCATCTTCCCAACAATACTGCTCCAGCAACTTTCTTCTTGCTCTTCTGCATCCCTCATTTTTCAGTCTCTATGGGATCATTCCCCACAATATATCAGTATGCTGTTGTTGATCCTGTCTTTAAAAACACATATACCTTGTCCTAATGCCACTTCCTTAACTAGCAATCACTTCATTTTTCCCCTTGGCAAAAAATTTTTCAAGAGAATTCTTGATTATTTACTTCAATGCTCATCCAATTGTCTCTCTCTCTCTTTTTGTATGTTTTTTTGAGACGGAGTCATGCTCTGTCACCCAGGCTGGAGTGCAGTGGTGGATCTTGGCTCACTGCAACCTCCACCTTCCAAATTCAAGTGATTCTCCTGCCTCAGCCTCCGGAGTAGCTGGAACTGCAGGTGTGTGCCACCACGCCCAGCTAATTTTTGTATTTTTAATGGAGATGGGGTTTTACCATGTTGGCCAGGCTGGTCTCGAACTCCTGACCTCAAGTGATCTACCCACCTTGGCTTCCCAGAGTTCTGGAATTACAGGCATGAGCCACCACACCTGGCCCCAACTGTCCTTAAACCCTCTCCAATCAGACTTTTCCCCCACACTCCACCAAAATGGCTCTTGGATAAACAAAGGATCCTAAAAGTAGCAAGAGAAAAGAAACAAATGACCTACAATGGAACTCCAATACGCTTGACAACAGACTTTTCTAAGTCGAAACTTTCTCAGTGGAAACCTTACAGGCCAGGAGAGATTGGCATGACATATTTATTTATTTATCTAGTTAGTTAGTTAGTTGAGACGGAGTCTCGCTCTGTCACCTAGGCCGGAGTGCAGTGATGCGAACTCTGCTCACTGCAAGCTCCACCTCCTGGGTTCACGCCATTCTCCTGCCTTAGCTTCCCAAGTAGCTGGGACTAGAGGCGCTGGCCACCACGCTGGGCTAATTTTTTTCTGTACTTTCTTTTTAGTAGAGACGGGGTTTCACTGTGTTAGCCAGGTTGGTCTCGATTTCCTGACCTCGTGATCCGCCCACCTCGGCCTCCCAAAGTGCAGGGATTACAGGCGTGAGCCACCACGCCTGGCCGACATATTTAACGTACTAAAGGAAAATAACTTTTTATCCTAGAATAGTATATACAGTGAAAATATCCTTCAAACATGAAGGAGAAATAAAGACTTCCTAAGACAAACAAAAGCTGAGGGATTTCATCAATACCAGATCTGTCCTACAAGAAATGCTAAAGGGAGTAGTACTTCAATCAGAAAGAAAGGACATTAATAAGCAATAAATAATCACCTGAAGATACAAAACTCACTGGTAAAAGAACACAGAAAAAACAGAATATCATAACACTGTAACTGTGGTGTGTAAACTGCTCTTATCCCAAGTAGGAAGACTAAATGATGAACCAATAAAAAAAAAAAACTACAACACTTCAAGATGTAGTCAGTACAATAAGATATAAATAGAAACAACAAAAAGTTAAAAAGTGGAGGGATGAAGTTAAGGTGTAGAGTTTTTATCAGTGTTCTTTTTGCTTGTTTATTTATGCAAACAGTGTAAAGTTGTTATCAGATTAAAATAAAGGGTTATAAGATAGGATTTGCAACCTCATGGTAACCTCAAACCAAAAAACATAAAATGGATACACAAAAAACAAAACAGCTCTTGTCAAGGACATTAATGACCTCCATGTGCTAACCTCAGTGTAGCACATGGAGATCAAATCTCAGCCATCATCTTCTTTGACTTATTAACACCCTCTGGTGCAATTTATCATACCATCTTCCTTGATATCTTTTTCATTTGGTTTCCAGTTCACCATCATCTCTTAAATTTCCTTCTACTTCTCTGCTTGCTCCTACTCAGTCTTGTTTTTTGGATGCTCCTTTTCTCCAAGAACTGTTACTATTGGTGTGACCCCGACTGAATCCTTGATTTTCTTTTCTAAGTACGTTCATTATCTTGGTAATCTCAATTAATAGCATGGCTGTAGATACCATCCACGTGCTGCTCACTCCCAAATTTATATTTTTAGCTTGAACCTCACTCCTAATATCCAGTCAAACATAGCAGAATGCCTATTCAACATGTGCAAATAGATGGCAACAAACATCTCAATACATTTGAAAGTTATGATCTTCTCTTTAATCCATTTTCTTATCCTTCTTGTTTCTCAGTTTAAAACTCTTGAAGTTATCCTTGATTCCTTTAATTCTCTGAAACTCCACATATAGTTCATTAGTAAATCACCTCTACCTTCAAATTAGCAAACTTCTACCTCCTCTTCTGTTACTGCAATTGTGCCCCAACTGGTCTCCTTGCTCCCACCCTTGCCCTTCCTTCTTCTCACTGCTTATTGGTAATACAGCAGCCAGTAATTATTTTAAAATGAAAGACCTGGTAACACCTCTATTTGGAAGCTTCCATATCACTCAGAGTAATACTCAAACCCCTTACAAAAGACTTAGCCTGCGTGACCTGACACAGCAGCCAGTAATTATTTTAAAATGAAAGACCATGCAACACCTCTATTTGGAACCTTCCATATCACTCAGAGTAATACCCAAACTCCTTACAAAAGACTTAGCCGACGTGACCTGACACTTCCTCCACCTTGTCCCTCTGTCATCATCTACTATTACTCTCCTCTTCTTTCATTAGGCTACAGCCTTGCTGGAATCTTTGCTGTCTCTCTGATACACCAGGCATGCTGTCATCCCAGGGCCTTTACAGTGGTTATTCCCTCTCCTGGACCACACTTTTTTCAGATAGCCCCTTGGCTACCTCCTTTACCTTCAAGTCTTTGTTCAAATGCCATCTTCTCAATGAGACCTAACCTGAATGACCTTAGAGAATATTGCAACCTGTACCTCCTCACACCAGCATCTCCAATTCCCTTGGCATGCTCTGTTGCCCTAAGGCATTGAATTGTCTCCTAAAATACTGTATAATGTACTCATTATGTCATCCTAAAATACTGTATAATGTACTCATTATGTCATCCTAAAATACTGTATAATGTACTCATTATGTTATTGCTTTTTGTTTTTTTCTTTCTCCTGTCCAGTAGAATTTCAGCTCCATGAGATAGGGGTTTTTGCCTCTTTTGTTCACTGATGTAACCTAAGCATTAGGCAGTGCCTAGCACACAGTAGGTGCTCAATACATATGTTTTAGGTCAGGCACTGTGGCTCATGCCTGTAATCCCAGCACTTTGGGAGACTGAGGCGGGCAGGTCACTTGAGTCCAGGAGATCGAGACCAGCCTGGGCAACATGGCAAAACCCTGTCTCTACAAAAAATACATAAAAATTAGCCAGGCGTGGTGGTGGGTGCCCGTAGTCCCAACTGCTTGGGGGGCTGAGGAGGGAGGATTGCTTGAGCCCGGGAGGCCGAGGTCTCAGTGAGCCAAGATCACAATGCTGCACTCCAGGCTGGGTGGGACCCTGTCTCAGAAAAACTAAAACGAAAACGAAAACCCAACCATATGTGTTAATTGAATTTTTATCCCCAAATCATTTATCACCTTAACTCTGGTCTAATATTCCAAGTTCTTTCAGAAGTCTCTACTTGAATGTCCTTAAGACAACTCAAACTCAGTATGCCCAAAGTCAGACTCATTTTCCCCATCAAATTCGTTCTTTCTCCTGTTTTCCTAATTGGATTCATAGTCACCTATGGGAGACGCCACGGGGTCATTCCGCATTTTCAGTTTTGGAACAAGTTCCTAGCCATCTCCTAATGCTAACAGGCATTTGATATTAATACTGAGCCTTTAGCCACACATGCAAACACTATGTTTTTCATTGCTTTAGTCACTTAGTCTCTTGGGGATTATTGTCCACGGGTTTGTGTATTAGTCTGCTAGGGGTGCCATGACAAAATCCAACAGATTGGGTGGCTTTAACAACAGAAATTTATTTTTCACAAATTTACTTCTCTGGAGGCTAAAAGTCCAAGATCAAATTGCTGGCAGGGTTGGTTTCTCCTGAGGTTTCTCTCCTTGGCTCACAGAGGGCTACCTTTTTGCTGCATCCTCACGTGGTCTTTCTTCTGTGCACATATACTCCCGTTGTCTTTTCCTCTTCCCATAAGGACACCAGTTCTATTGGGTTAGGGCCCCATTCCTGTGACTTCATTTAACCTTAATTAACTCCTCAAAGCCCTATCTCCAAATATAGCCACATTAGGGGTTAGGCCATCAATAAATGAATTTTGAGAGGACAAAAATTCAGTGCATAACAATTAGACACAATGCTTTTCTGTCCCTTTAAAATTATTCCTGTTTTCAAAAGTTCATTCGTTGCGCATATGAAACTTTGTTCTTTTCTATTTTCCATCTGTTTTGAATAATCTCTATTCTTGGCTTTATCATAAACAAATATATGCCTGCTAAAATAGCTTTTCCCAATACTCTTACTGTTTTGCATTTATCAGGTGTGGATGGAGTTAATATTTGTAAAATATTTTTTAAAAATAGAGAAAAGCAGCTAACAGAGTCAAGAACAGAACACTTCATGGCCCCAAATAACCAAGTATGACTACTAATGCCATCTGTTGGCAGCAACAGAAATTGCATGCTTTTAATCTGGATAGTAGCTTTGTTCAGATCTATCACGGTCTACGTGCTGAAAATTTGAAGGTAAAGAAATCCGTGTATTCTCTTCCTTTACCTTCCATATTCCTGTCTGTGACAGTAAGCAGCCCACCAGGAAGGTTAATTGAAGAGAATTCAATGAAGGGACTAAATACAGAGGTGTGTTAAGAGTAACAATAACCAAGGATGGTGAAGCGCCCAGCGACTAACAACGAAGAGAAGCTGTTACCATCCCTGCAACTGAAGAGACAGAGCAGGTAGTGGAGGGGCTGAAATCAGAGAGAACTGAAGAATTGCCCAAAAGAAGCTGTGGTCATAAGGTAAAGGAAACATAGTTTGGCTGAGCGAGTAGGGGGAATAAATACCCAAATCTTTCTCTTCTCCTACTATCTATTCTCCCAAAGTCAGAGGAGCAAAGAAACTCAGATAATGCAATCTGTAGGTCAACACAGGGCAGAGAAGGATGGAGAATGAATTTGGAGGGTTAGCTAGTGTCTTGGTCTGTTTTGTACTGCTATAGTGAAATATCTGAGGCTGGGTAATTTATAATGAACAGAAATTTATTTGGCTCACAGTTCTGGGGGCTAGGAAGCCCAAGGTTAAGGGCCTTCTTGCTGCATCATCCCATGGTAGAAGGCAGAAGGGGAAGAAAGCACACATGTGAGAGAGTAAAGGGAGCCAAACTCATCCTTTTTATTAGGAACCTACTCCCATGATAACTAACCAACTCCCTGGATAATGGCATTAATCCATTCATGAGGGCAGACCCCTCTTGACCTAATCACCTCCTAAAGGTCCCACCTCTCAACATTGTTGCATTGGGAATCAAATTTCCAACACATAACTTTGGGGGACATGACGAAATCATAGCAGCTAGTGAATAATTAGCATAACTTCCCTTCACAAAATTAATTGTCCTCTCTTCTATTTTATGTACAGATTGAGTTCTTAAATGTCTCATCCATGGTTGTAAGTATTCCAACACAAAAAATGTATTTCAGAGGAACTAATAAATACATATTTGTGAATAAATAAATTAATACTCATTATTTATCTCCATGACTTAAAATTTTGCTGGAGGAAAAAATGGCAACTGTGCTCTATTTTATGTTATGCCTTACGCCCAATGAATTCCATCTGAAATTCGATACATTAAATTCCAATCCTGAATACAATAAATACAACAATAAAGCAAACAAGATCATTTTTCCTGATTCCTGGCTATATGTTTATATGAGAAACAAATTTAAATAATAAGAGAAAAATCCCCACAGTTTGCCTTTTAAAAATAAAACTTGAAGGATATTTTAAGAATAATAACAGCTCACTTATCTTTTCTTTCAGCGTTAAAAGTTCTTACAAAGGCTTTAAATGAAAGTGAATAGTTACGTTTATCTCCAAAAGAAGTACTAAAGTCAGCGCTGAAAGCCCTTGAATGTAGTCCAACAGTTGACCTTTAATAAACAAACAGCCTGTTAAAGGCAGGCAGATTAAAAGTCTCCAGTATACTACAGGTTAATTAGCAAGTACTGTTACAGCCAGGATCTATACCTCCTTCCCCCAAACACAGAGAAATTATGTTTATGGTGACTGGTATTCCTTTGTTCTGACCATTATAACTGTCAATCACTAAACTGTGGAAGTTGTCTGATATGACATTTAAGACAAACATACAAGTGTACTCATCAACTGCAGTCTAATTACTACAGTTGGCTTAATGACAGGGTTGCATCAATTTTTTAGTAGTACTATCAGTCTTGAAATCCTAAAGCAGATAGTCTAGCAGATCTCCAAATGTCATATTCTCTTGTATATTTCCAACTTGGGGAAAGAGAGCATGATGACTCAAGATTGTTTCCTTGGTATTTTGTTGTTATGGAAAAAGTAGTATTTGTAATCTATTAGACATTTTTGAGGGCACAAATAACATGAAAATGATATTTCAGTGAAAAATGTACATTTTGCTTGGTTATTACTGGTTATTATTGCTAAGTGCATTGTTCAGCAAATGTTCTGCTATATTGAGTTTCAGGCATCACTTGAATTATGTTATGGTGAGATTTGTGATTAAGGTAAGCTAACTCAAAATGACAAGCCAAGGGCTTTTAAAACCCACATTTCAATGAAATCTGGCAGCACAAAAACAGCTGCTCTAAGTCTGCTCTTCTAATATTTCAAAGGAAGAATAGCAATGGATTTCTGATACCATATGTGCCAACTGCAGAAATTCTAGAACAGCCTGAGAGACCATGGGTGAAAGGTCACCCTCTGCCTCATACAGATGGCATGTTTAATTATTAAAGAGCAATTTTAATCATTTAATCATTTCAGACCTTGAAATAAAAGGTCTTCTTGGGTATCTCGAAGCTTGTTGCAACCTAAACTCTGCTGTCAAACTTCTAGGGAGCCAGAAAGTAACATATGTGATTTCATATCCTAACTTGATTTACATTCTCATGTGAGTTGAATTTCTTTTACAGGCTGTCAAAAACATTTCTTGGAAAAAAAATTGAAGGTCATGTCTTTAGCAGAGAATTTAAAGTTAAATCTAAATCCAGACTGAAGTCAGTCTTGAATTCCTCAGGAGGATGGCCCTTTCTTTCAGCAGAATTGTTTGTAGTTCTGTTGAAAAATTTCCTATCTAGCCTCAAAAATATTTTCAGAAATAGTCTCTATAGCTTTTTCCACTATTAAAAACAAACAACACTGGCAAGGTGTCTGGCATGTAATGTTCAATAAATGTTAGGCCCTCCTCTCCTCCCTTCACCAAATGCATGCATGCACACATTCACGTGCAAACACTGGAATTCATGTTTATGTGATTTTGCAAGAACAAGTGGAATGAAATCAAGGATAGCTCAACCATTCTTTAAAAACAAAATCAAATACAAAGTTTTGAATCCATATTTTTTAGATGAAGAAAATAATATAACTGAGCTAATAATATTAAAAAATATTGAGCAAGTGACATCAGCAACATGGCAGAATAGGACTTTCTAGTGCTTGTCCCTCCACAGAAACATCAATTTGAATAACTACCCATGCACAAAAATACCTTCACAGGAGATGAAGGTTAACAGACAAAACTACTAAAAAATAATAATAGCTAAATTATTTCTTAAGGGATACAAATATAAAAAGATGTTGTACATTGTGACATGAAAAACATAAAATGTGGATGATGTGGGGTGAAAGTATAGAGTTTCTGTATGCAATCAAAGTTAAATTATCAGATTAAAATAGACTGTTATAACTATAAAATATTTTATGTAAGTCTCATGGTAACAATAAAGCAAAACCCTACAGTAGATACATAAAAGACAAAAAGCAAAGAATCAGGCCGGGCATGGTGGCTCATGCCTGTAATCCCAGCACTTTGGGAGGCCGAGGCAGGCAGATTACTTGAGGTCAGGAGTGCAAGACAAGCCTGGCCAACATGGTAAAACCCCATCTCTACTAAAAATACAAAAGTTATCCAGGCATGGTAGTGCACACCTGTAATCCTAGCTACTCAGGAGGCTGAGGCAGGAGAATTGGTTGAACCTGGGAAGCAGAGGTTTCAGTGAGCCGAGATCATGCCACTGCACTCCAGCCTGGGTGACAAAGCGAAACCCTGTCTCAAAAACAACAACAACGACGACGACAACAACAAAGGAATCAAAGCATACCATAGAGAAAAATCTAAATCACAAAGTAAGACAGCAAGAGACATCCAAGCACCTAAATATAGAAAGCAAATATTAATAGTTATAAAGGGAGACATAGGCAATAATACAATAATAGTAGTGGACTTCAATAACCCACTTTTAACAATGGACAGATCATCCAGATGGAAAAAAATAAGGAAACATGACTTAAACAACACTTTAGACCAAATGGACCTAATAGACGTAAACAGAACATTCCATTCAAACAGCAGCAAAATACACATTCTTCTCAGGTGCACATGGAACATAATCCAGGATAGATCATATGTTAGATCACAAAACAAGACTTAACAAATGTAAGAAGACTGAAATCATATCAAGTATCTTTTCCAACCCAAATAGTATGAAACTAGAAATGAATTGCAGGAGGAATTTGAAACTTTCACAAAAACAGAGATTAAACAACATACTCCTGAACAACTAATGGGTTAAAGATGAAATTAAAAGGGAAACCAAAATATACTTGAGACAAATGAAAAAGGACACACAACATACCAAAACTTACATCATGAAGCAAAAACAGTTCTAAGAGGAAAGTCTGTAGCAATAAATGCCTACATCAAAAAAAGAAGATCTCAAATAAACAGCTTAATATTATACCTCAAGGAACTAGAAAAAAAAAGAAATTAAGTAGAAAGAAGGAAATAATAAAGATTGGAGCAGAAAAAACAAAATAGGCACTAGAAAATCAATAGAAACAATCAAGAAAACTTTTGAAAAAATAGCCAAAATCAACAAACCTTTAGCTAGACTTTGGAAAAAGGACTCATAAATATCGGAAATGAGAGAGGAGACATTACAATTGATATCACAGAAATACAAAGGATTATAAAAGACTGCTATGAGCAATTACATGCCACAAATAGAATAATATAGAATAAATGGATATATTCCCAGAAACATAAAACCTACCATGATTGAATTATGAAGAAACAGAAAATCTGAACAGACCAATAATGTGTAAGGTGACTGAATCAGTAGTAAAAAATCTCCCATCAAAGAAAAGCTCAGGACCTGATGTCTTCACTTCATAGTCTACCAAACATTTAAAGAAGAGGTAATAGCAATCTTTCTCAAATTCTTCCAAAAAATTGAAGAAGAGTGAATAATTCCAAACTCATTTTATGAGCCCAGAATTATCCTGAAACCAAAGTCAGACAAGGACAGTATAAAAAAAAGAAAATTATAGGCCAATATTCCTGATGAACATAGATGCAAAAACCCTCATCAAAATACTAGCAAGCCGAATTCAGCAGTACATCAGAAGAATCATTCACCACTATCAAGCGGGAGTTATTCCTGGGGTGCAAGGATGGCTCAACATATGCAAATCTATAAATATGATACACAACATTAACAGAATGAAAGACAAAACCATATGATCATCTCAATAGATGGAGAAAAAGCATTTGACAAAATTCAAAACTCTTTCATAATAAAAATTCTCAACAAATTAAGTATAGAAGGAATGTGCCTCAACACAACAAAGGCCATATATGACAAAACCACAGCTAACATCAAACTCAACAATGAAAAGTTAAAAGCAGTTTCTCCAAGATCAGGAACAAGACAAAGATGCCCATTCTTGCCACATCTATTCAACATAGTACTGGAAGTTTTAGCCAGAGCAATTAGAAAAGAGCAAGAAATAAAGGGCATTCAAATTATAAAGGAAGTAGTGAAAATATGTCTCTCTGTTTGAAGAAAACATAATATTACAATATATTTAAAAAGTTAAAGACTCTACCAAAAAACTGTTAAAACTAATACAGAAATTCAATAAAGTTGTAGGAAACAAAAATAACATACAAAAATTAGTAGCATTTCCATATACTGACAATGAACTATCTGAAAAAGAAGTTTGAAAAATCCCATTCACAATAGCTACAAAACATTTAAAAAGTTAAAAATAAATTTAACCAAGAAGTGAAAGACTTGTACACTGAAACTATAAACATTGATGAGAAAAAAGACAAATAAATGGAAAGATATTCCATGTTCACAGATTGGAAGAATTAATATTATTAACCTATCCATACTACTCAAAGCAATCTACAGATTAAATGCATACCTATCAAAATTTCAATGACATTTTTCACAGAAATAGAAAAAACAACCCTAAAATTTGTATGGAACTCTTGAAGAACCTGAATAACCAAAGCAATCTTAAACAAAAAGAACAAAGTTTAAGGCATCACCCTACCTGACTTCAAAATATACTACAAAGCTATAGTAACCAAAACAATTTTAACTGGCATAAAACAGACACACAGACCAATGGAACAATATAGAAAGCCCAGAAATAAACCCAGGCATTTACAGTTAGCTGATTTTCAATAAAGGTGCCAAGAACACACAATGGAGAAAGGACAGTTCCTTCAATAGATGATAATGAAAAAAACTAGATATCCACATGCATAAATAAGAAATTAGACTCTCACGTTACACCATATGTAAAAATCAATTCGAAATAGATTAAAGACTTAAACATAAGGCCTGAAACTGTGAAACTACCAGAAGAAAATATAGGGGGAAAGTTTCATGACATTGATCTGGGCCATGATTTTTTTTTATATGACCCCAAACCACAGACAACAAAAGCAAAAATAGACAAATGGGATTTTATCAAACTAAAAACTTTTGCACAGCAAAGGAAACAATTGACAGAATGAAGACACAAATTACAAAATGGGAGAAAATATTTGCAAACCATACATCTAATGAGGAGTAAATATCCAGAATGTATAAGGAACTCCATAGCAAGAAAACAACCCTATTAAAAAATGAGCAAAGAACCTAAATAGACAGCTCTCAAAAGAAGGCATAGAAATGGCCAACAGCTGTATGAAAATAATGCTCAACATCACTAATCATCAGAGAAATGCAAATTAAAGCCACAATGGGATATTATCTTACACTTGTTATACCACATGAAGGTGGGCATGGTGGCTTGCATCTATAGTCCCCAGCTACTCAGGAGACTGAGGTGGGAGGATCATTTGAGTTCAGGAGTTGGAGACCAGCCTAGGCAACATAGCAAGACCCCATCTCTTTATATTTATTTATTTATTTATTTATTATTTATTATACTTTAAGTTCTAGGGTACATGTGCACAATGTGGAGGTTTGTTACATATGTATACATGTGCCATGTTGGTTTGCTGCACCCATTAACTCGTCATTTATGTTAGGTATTCCTCCTAATGCTATCCCTCCCCCATCCTCCACCCCACAACAGGCCCCAGCGTGTGGTGTTCCCCACCTTGTGTCCACGTGTTCTCCTTATTCAATTCCCACCTATGAGTGAGAACATGCGGTGTCTGGTTTTCTGTCCTTGCGACAGTTTGCTCAGAATGATGGTTTCCAGTTTCATCCATGTCCCTACAAAGGACATGAACTCATCATTTTTTATAGCTGCATAGTATTCCATGGTGTATATGTGCCACATTTTCTTAATCCGGTCTATCATTTATGGACATTTGGGTTGGTTCCAAGTCTATGCTATTGTGAATAGTGTTGCAATAAACATACCTGTGCATGTGTCTTTATAGTAGCATGATTTATAATCCTTTGGGTATATACCCAGTATTGGGATCCCTGGGCCAAATGGTATTTCTAGTTCTAGATCCTTGAGGAATCGTCACATTGTCTTCCACAATGGTTGAACTAGTTTACACTCCCACCAACAGTGTAAAAGCATTCCTATTTCTCCACATCCTCTCCAACACCTGTTGTATCCTGACTTTTTAATGATCGCCATTCTAACTGGTGTGAGATGGTATCTCATTGTGGTTTCGATTTGTATTTCTCTGATGACCAGTGATGGTGAGCATTTTCTCATGTGTCTGTTGGCTGCATAAATGTCCTCTTTTGAAAACTGTCTGTTCATATCCTTTGCCCACTTTTTGAGACCCCATCTCTTAAAAAAAAAAAGATGAAAAATAAGTGTTGAGGAGGATGTGGAGAAAAGGAAATTTTTGCACACTCTTGGTGAAAATGCAAATTAGCATACCCAGTATGGAAAAGAGTATGGAAGTTCCTCAAAAAATTAATAATAGAACTGCAATATGTCAGCAATCCCACTATTGGGTATATACCCAAAGGATATAAAATCAGTATGTCAAACAAATATCTGCACTTCCATGTTCACTGCAGCATTATTCACAATAGTGGAGATATGGAATCAACCTAAGTGCTCATCAGCAAATGAATGGAAAATGAAAATGTGGTATAATAACAATGAAATATTATTCAGCCTTAATAAAGAAGGAAATTCTATCATTTGTGACAATACGGATGGACCTGAAGGACATTGTACTAAGTGAAATAAGCTAGTCACAGAAAGACACATATCTGCACGATCTCACTCATATGTGGAATCTAAAGAATTTGAACTCATAGAAGTAGTGGGTAAGATACTGGTCATATAGCTGGTAAGTGGTGGAGCTAGGATGCCAAACTGAATCACTTGAATTTCAAAGCCCATTATTGTGTCAGTACACTCCAGCTAAAGGCCACCAGGAACATACCTGTAGTTGAACAAGTTGAGTTTATTCCTTGTTACAGAGAGGAAGAATGGGGTGTCTCAGTAAGACAGTGTTTGAAAGAACTTATCCTAGAATTTGGTCATATGCTAGGTGATTTGGAAAAGGTCTTAAGGAACCCAGGCTTTTCTCTGGATTGGATGCTATCAGGAAGTGGTGGTAATTCTATGATTGGGTATCATCTTAGTAAATCTTATCTAGAAGGAGGGAAGATTAGGGAAAGTCTAAAGCTGTAAGTGGTAAACCAGCAGCAGTAACTCCTATTAGCCAGGATACAGACAGATAAAGTCACCCCGCAAGTAGGTAGAAGAGCTAGGACCTGAACCCAGGCAGCCTGCCCTGAGTTTGCACATTTACCTGCCCTACAGGCAAGGGCAATAGGAGCAGCAGCAGAGCTAAACAAGGATGATGGGAGAGATGTCTTAGGAAGAAACCTCAGCTATGTAGTCAAGCTAAGGATTCACAGTAGGAGAACGGCACCAAAGAAGTCTTCTGGGGGGGCTACCTGCTCAAACAATAGTCTGAAGTTAAGAAGGAAGGAAGGAAAGAAAGAAAGAAGGAAGGAAGGAAAGAAGGAAGGAAGGGAGGGAGGGAGGATGGAAGGAAGGAAGGAAGGAAGGAAGGAAGGAAGAAGAAAGAAAGAAGAAAGAAAGAAAGAAAGAAAGAAAGAAAGAAAGAAAGAAAGAAAGAAAGAAAGAAAGAAAAAGAGAGAGAGAGAGAAAGAAAGGGAAAGGAAAGGAAAGGGAAAAGAAAAGGAAAGGGAAGAAAGAGAGGAAATCCCTTTAAGTCTTTCTGTTTCCTGGAAACTTTCTAGGTCACCTTACCCATAAATGCCCACTGAACAGATCTTCTCAGATTTCAAAGGCTCAGTCTCATTAGTCACATGTGTGATAAGGCTACTTTTTCCGAGAAGGCTGAGGTCTATGCTGGCAGCTTGATGTTCTCCACAGATTTGATGCAGGATTTCTCTCTGGCTTTCTCAGATCATTTCATTGGAGTCATTTCCTTTTGGGGTCCTAGACCTCTTTGGTACGAATGCCATTAGGCTATGCCAGGAGGCTGCTGTGCTAAGCCTTGGTAAAGAGGGGTGAAATGAATGCCTGTTGTGTCCTGTACTTCAATTCTCTCCCTTCTTGAGTAAGCAAGCCCTGATTTCCTTAGTAACGTCTCCTTCATCATCAATTATAGTCTCAGAATGACATGAAAATGAAGATGCCCTTCCCGCCCCCCTCCTTCTGACACCAACACACATCAAGGAGGGGCCACATGGCACAAATCGAGAAAATTAGACTTTACTTTCCAGGAGTCTCGACCTTAAGTGGAGTGATGCAGGCAGGAGTATGTAGAGCTAGCATGTGGCAGTTCTCTGAAGAGACTATCCATGCTTTCCTGTTACCCAGATTCCCAGAGCTGCCTCATGCCTTTCCTTCCTGAGGCCTAATTGTTCGACATTTCCTTTGACTCCCTGAGCTACCTAGAATATTTCTAACAACTTTTTGCTTAAATTAGTCTGTTTCTATTGTTTGCATCCAAAGAGCCCTAACTGACACATATAGTTTATTTGATCGTGTTTTCTATTCAGCAGCGTTTGGGGGAAATGTCCTTTAACTATGTCAGTTCAAAATAATGAGAAAGGATATGTAGTTAAAGCTCTGCCTCCCAGTTCACATGGAAATCAGACTATGCTCTCCCAGGAGACTCTTGCTTTATTGAGATTACCGGTCATTTCCCCTAGCACTGATAGGTGGTCAGAATAAATAACCACAAAGGTAATGGATCTTTGACCTTGATTTTCATTATGTGACCCTACTTTTCTTCCCAATGGTAACAGATGATGTTGAACTCACAGTTCTTCTCCAACTTGCTTTATTGATAAACAAAAAGAGAACACCTTTGTTTCAATCTATTTACATAGAAATCTGATTAGGAGCTTCCTAAATCTAAAGACAATTTCTCCAAAAAGTCCATCGTTATATGAAATTACAGGTATTCCTAAGTGAGGTAATATTCTCTTCTTGAAATAAAAGACACCCATTCACTTCCAGTCCTGTGGCTTTATGGTGCTCCATTTGAAGTCACACCAAGTAATCGCCACGGAATAAAATCTTTGGGTGACAGAGTAAGAAAACAGCATGGTTTTAATTCTACCTCTTGAAAAACATTCAAGATGGGGATAGGATATCTCTATTGCAATGTATGCTTGTGGATACCGGAGAGTGATTTTATTTTAGAAATCAGATAACCTATGAGCTTTTTATTCTGCAAAGTAGCCGGTCACCCTCAGAAAGATGATTATTTGAAAGTGCTGTTCTTGCCCACATAGAAAATCCAAGAGAATCTGCAAACTATTAGAAGTAATAAATGAATTTGGAAAGTTTCCTTGAAATCAAATCAATAAAGTCCTCACATAACAGCCATAACCAGTTAGAAAACATAATTGGAACAAAAGTCCCATTCACAATATCACAAAAGCTAAAGACATAAAACTACTAGCTTTAAATATCAACATGAATCTCAAAATACCATAGAGCATAAAAACAAGTTGTGGAATGATAGATCTAAGACTATATATATATATGTATATATACATATACACATTATGTATGTATATGATGTTATCATATGATAGTTATTTTACGTAAATACAAAAAATCTTATATTTAAATAGTTTTAATTATAAATGTACTATATAAATTATCATGGATTAATATACAAAATTCGGGTTGCTGGTTACCCCTGGTTAATGCAAGAAAAGAATGGTATTGGAGAAACACTCACAGGGACTTTATTACTTAAGAATAAATCCAAAACAAATACATGGCAAACTGTTCAGGTGGGTTATAGATGGGTGGTGAATATCATTATTATCCTCTTCAAGAGATCATCATTTTCTCTATACATGTATTTATATTTCATAATAGTATATTTTAAAATACTATTATAATTGTGAGGAGTAGAACAAAATTTTTCCTTACTGTTTTCTTAGTCCAAGTGGAGAATCTGAGAAAGAAATCAGAATCAGTCAGAATGTATGAATGGTTTTGTTGTTTTGGGGAAGCTTCATCAACAATTTATTCAGCAGATAAAGTTATTCCTGAAATATTAATGAATTATAACCTATATGTCCAGAGTTGATGCTCCTTAGATAAAGAGCCTTGGCCTAGGAGAAAAATGTCCAGAGCTTTGTTACCAATTTTGCCAAAACGTGGTGGAATTAGAGAAGTTACTTTCTCTTGTCCTTAGTTTCTTTATTTGTGAAATATGGGTATTCCCTCTTCCCTTTCTCTTGGGTTTCTTATGCAGAGAAATGTGAGAATGTTTACTATTATAGCAATGTTACAGGATCTTATGTACATGGTTTTTACTGATTTCCAGATTGAATTTCATGAAAAGCCAAACATAGGGTATTGAGGAATGTAAATACAATTACATTTTGTGGGAAAAGAGTAGCATTCACCTAACATTGAAGGCTCAATATCAGGAGAATGGTAATGTGTGAATAGGATCTAATCCTGGGGGTTCTCTTTAGAAGGAAGTATACAGAAATGTTACTGTAGTGCTCTTTTCCTAAATTTCTAGGGGACGTTATTAGGAGAGTTTCATTCTTCTCCTATTAGACTGAGAGGTTTGAGAGAAATTAGGATTCCTTAGGTTATATTTATTGAGATAAAGGATATCCTCTAGGATTTATTTTAGCTGAAAAGAGAATGTCAACAATTTTCTTATTTTTGTTCACAAATGTAGAAAGGCAGTGGTTAAAAGCACAAACTCAGGCCTTACATCATCTGAGTTTAAAACCAAACTCTTTTGACCCAGCCATCCCATTACTGGGTATATACCCAAAGGACTATAAATCATGCTGCTATAAAGACACATGCACACGGATGTTTATTATGGCACTATTCACAATAGCAAAGAGTTGGAACCAACCCAAATGTCCAACAACGATAGACCGGATTAAGAAAATGTGGCACATATACACCATGGAATACTATGCAGCCATAAAAAATGATGAGTTCATGTCCTTTGTAGGGACATGGATGAAACTGGAAAACATCATTCTCAGTAAACTATCGCAAGGACAAAAAACCAAACACCGCATGTTCTCACTCATAGGTGGGAATTGAACAATGAGAACTCATGGACACAGGAAGGGGAACATCACACTCCAGGGACTGTTGTGGGGTGGGGGGAGGGGGGAGGGACAGCATTAGGAGATATACCTAATGCTAAATGACGAGTTAATGGGTGCAGCAAAACAACATGGCACATGGATACATATGTAACAAACCTGCACATTGTGCACATGTACCCTAAAACCTAAAGTATAATAATAAAAAAAAAAAAAGAAAAAAAAAAACAAAAACCAAACTCTTAAATTTACCAATCTCCTTTACATTGCTAGGGTAAGAATAAAGTCAAATCCCTGCCTAACTTGTCTCACTAAAATGCTGTTAATAGATAGATGAAAGACATAAATGTAAAAACTAAAACTAAATAACATACATGATTATGTTATGTAAATAAACATACATTATTTTTAATTTTTGTCTTCTGGGAGAGGATGTATTAGTCCCTTCTCATGCTGCTAATAAAGACATACTCAAGACTGGGTAATTTATAAAGGAAAGAAGTTTGATGGACTCACAGTTCACATGGCTGGGGAGGCCTCACAATCATGGCAGAAGGTGAAGGAAGAGCAAAGTCACGTCTTACATGGCAGCAGGCAAGACAGCTTGTGCAGGGGAACTCCCATTTATAAAACCATCAGCTCTCATGAGACTTATTCACTACCATGAGAACAGTATGGGAGAAACCACCCCCATGATTCAGTTATCTCCATCTGGTTCTGTACTAGACATGTGGAGATTACAATTCAAGGTGAGTTTTGGGTGAGGACACAGCCAAACCATATCAGAGGAGATGGACATTTTAAATATGACATGAAACTAAAACTATAAAGGAAAATACTAGTGGACACAGTGGCTCACACCTGTAATTCCAGCAGTTTAGAGGCAGGAGGATTACTTGCACCCAGGAATTCGAGACCAGCCTGGATATCATAGTGAGATCTTATCTCTACTAAAAATTAAAAAAAGAAAAATAGCCGGGTGTGGTGGCACACACTTGTAGTCCCAGCTACTTGGGAGGCTGGGGTGGGTGGTTCGATTAAACCTGGGAGATTGAGGTTGCAGTAAGCTATTATCATGACCCTGCACTCCAGCCTGGACAGCTGAGTGAGACTCTGTCTCAACAACAACAAAAAAGGAAAATCCTGATATACCTGACTACAAAAACATTAAAAACTTTACAAAGCAAAAAATAGTCACAAAGCAAACTAAGAAAAATATTTTCAATGCAAATGACAGTAAATTTCTTCAACATGCAAAAACCTTTTACAAACAAGATGCTTATTAACCAGTAAATCTTTAAAAAATGGGATGAATATGTATGTTGGTGCTTCACTGATAAATAAATATAAATGACCAAAGAAAATAAAAAACAAAGAAAGGAGAAAAATGGTGGGGCAGAGGTGGGGGGTGGGGGAGCCATAAAAAGATAAGCTGTCTCATTCATTAAGAAATAAAGACTGGCTGGGCGCGGTGGCTTACGCCTGTAATCCCAGCACTTCGGGAGGCGGAGATGGGCAGATCACAAGGTCAGGAGTTCCAGACCATCCCGCTGAACACGGTGAAACCCTGTCTCTACTAAAAATACAAAAAAATTAGCTGGGCATGGTGGCGGGTGCCTGTAGTCCCAGCTACTTGGGAGGCTGAGGCAGGAGAATGGTGTGAACCTGGGAGGTGGAGCTTGTAGTGAGCCGAGATCGCGCCATTGCACTGCAGCCTGGGCGACAGAGCGAGACTTCATCTCCAAAAAAAAAAAAAAAAAAAAGAAATAAAGACCAAAACAAAAATTAACGTATTTGATAATACTCATTGTTGGGATGATGAGAGGAAATATCATAGAAGTTCAAATTGGTACAACCTTCTTGGGAGAGTGAATTGGCAACATCAGCATTCTAAGTACACATATCCTTTCACTCAGAAATTCTACTTCTCCATCTTTATCTCATATAGTTAAGTATATAGAATGTACAAGGATATTTATTACAGTATTTGAATAGCAAATTCTCATTTAAGTGGATTTAGCTAAGGAAGCCTATGAAACCATTTCTTGGCATTACTTAGGTTAGCCACTAGATGTCACGATTGTTCCACAGAAATAAAGCTATAGCCAGGTGTATAAATCAAATTGGGAATACTTCTGTTACGTAGTCCTTCACTTTAAAATAAGTGGTGCTTATACATGCCACCCAGCACAACTCTAAAACAAGGACAGTTTGCCACATCACAAAATGATCTTCAAAATGCCTTTTAGATCTCTAAAGAAATCTCAGTGAGTTTTCATATGCTTTCATAAGGCTTTAGCCTCTTAAAAATGCTAAAATTGGGTAGGTTCATATGGTGTGATCTGGGGGTTTTCAGGGGGAACTCAGGCTTCAGAGAATCTCACCTCTAACATGTTTGTCACCTGAAATCCCACCACTGAAGATTCATTGTGGGGAGGTTACAGTTTCCAATCTTCAGAAGTGGCATTTATTTTTTATTTTTTTATATAGCTTTAAAAAAACTTTGGCTTCAGCCATCCCTATAGGAGTGGCATTTTAAACTGTAAAATATCTCTGGGTAGAGTGACCCCCTCAAGTACTATTGCTGAATCATTTTAAATATTCATTGGGTTTTAAATAGGAACGAGGCCCACAGTGAATAAAATATAAGACAGATGCCCAGGAAAAGGGACAGGGTAGGTGACAGCGCACGAGGAAGAGGTGGCTTTAGCCTGGGCTCTGGTGTTCACTCTGGTGTCCCTTAAGCTAAATATGACACAACTCAGTGTGACCTTACTACTGAGAAATGTGAAAACATGAGAAAACCTAAGGCCCTAGATAACATTTAGCTTATCAAAATCCATGTCATCACAGATGCTTCCCGATGCTCTCGCATAGAGCTGCATACTTTATGTTGATGTAAAATAAATCATCACAAACAGATGAGGAAACAGATATCACTTATTTGTTCCTGTACTCATAATAAACTAATCATTAAAACAAGCATTCAAACCAAATCCACATTTAGTTTCTGATTAAGAAGTTCCAAATATAAGAATTGCATGTAGACGTAGGGCTAAATAAGTATTTGGCCATAAAATAATAATTTTTTAAAGAAAAAAGTAGGTGACATAGATTAAACAGGAAAGTGAATCAATAGTATTAAGTGATAACATTTAGCAATAGTCGCTCCTTAACTTAGTTTTATATCGAGATAAAATAAAATAATGACAATGAACAGGGTAGAAAAGGCCTCATCTTGGGAAATGAAGATGTGGAATACCAAACTTGAAGACACAGCTGCTTTTTAGATACCTTCCATTTGAAAGAAATTGTATGAACAGAGTAACATGTATAAGAGTGGTTTTTTTACTCATATGAATTTATGAGGTACAAGTGTAATTTCGTTACACAGATAGATGTTGCAGCGGTAAAGTCAGGGCTTTTAGGGTATCCACCACCCAAATGATGTATATTGTACCATTAAGTAATTTCTCACCATTCAACCCCCTTCCACTCCCCCACCCTCCTGAGTCTCTATTGTCTACTATTCCACACTCTATATCCATGTGTACACATTATTTAGCTCCCACTTATAAGTGAGAACATGTGGGATTTGACATTCTGTGTCTGACTTTTTTCACTTAAGATAATGACCTCCAGTTCCATCCACATTGCTGCAAAAGACACTTCATCCTTTTTATGGCTGAATAGTATTCCATTGTGTATATATGTATGCTATTTATAGACACCAATCAATTCCTAATATTTTCTGTCCATGGAACATTCTACAATTTTTAAAGCAGGTTTATATGTTATTTTATTTTTTCATGAAGAATTATTTTTTTTGTTGATATACAATTTTTTTCTAGTCTATCTAAATGAACTAAATTACATATTCTTTAGCCTTAGGCATTTCAAGATGAGGAAAGTAAGTCTGACTGTTGAGTTTTGGACAAATTTTTATCTAAAAAGATAGAATGGCATAAGTGCCCAGTGCCCTCTCCCCCATCCCTGGCCTGGGAGCAGAACACTTACAGCTCTGGCATACAACTCCATAGGGTGGACATGGAGGTTAACTGATGAAATATAAATGATTCTTCCTGGCCCATGACTCACATGTGTACATTTCCTATTTCCTGTCCCAGAACTGAAAGGTTAGGGTGTGTCTTCAACATGATGGAAGAACAGTGCAGTAGTTCCAGTCTGGGCTGAGGGTTGGGTCTTTTTAATGTGTCTCCTCCACCTGCCCCAACTGCTGTCCAACACAGTGGAGCCAACTTTTTGTTGGGCTCTTCCTTTGAGGCTATCATATCAGAAGTTGTTATTTCTCATTCCTATTTTGCTCTTAAAATCCTAGTAGAAGCTGGTGTAGGCCTTCAAACTATTGATTAAATTACTTTATCTTAATTAGGATGGCCAGTTTAACCAGAAAATGCTTATGGTTATATTCTATTCCCTTGGATTCATAATGCATTTTGAATGAAAACATACTCATTACCCTAATTCAAATATTAGTATGGACTTGGCATCTGCTTTTCTTTCTGGGGAGACAAACCATATACAAAGGAATATTCTAAAACACAATATGACACCTGATTCACCATCTTCAATCTTAGCCCCGAAATTAAGTAACAGTAAGCCAGAACTTAAAGAAAAACCCACTGCACCCTCACAATCACACTTTGAAAGAAGATGATTATTGTTCTCAACTAACACATGTGGAAACTGAGAAACGAAGTTTTCAGACACCTACTCAAAGTTGCCCAGCTAGTCAGACAAAGACCTGAAACCACAGAAATCTCAATTCTTCTGACTTCATGGGATCTCTGCTGCATCCTACTTGAAAACGATGTGAGAGACACTGCCCGATGTCACATGTATGTGCATCTCTCAACCAACAATCTGGATGTGTTTTCTCTTCAAGTCCACTAAGGTAGTGGAATCACTTCCCCTACCATGTATACTTGTACATTTCTATGTACAATTGATCTTCACTATTTGTGGATTCCACATTTGCAAATTTGCCTACTCACTAAAATGTATTCGTAGCTCCCAAATCAATACTCACTGTACTTTCATGGCCACTCTTGGACATGCGCAGAGCCACAGAAACTTGAATGGCCTGATGTGCATGTTCCCAGTTGAAGTCTAAGATGGCGATACTGTGTCTTCATTTCAGTTCTCATACCAAAAACAAGTGACACATTTTTCATGTTTTTGTACTTTTTGTTGGTGATTTTGTTTAAAATGGCCCCCAAGCGCAGTTTGGAAGTGCTGTCTTAGTGTTCCCAAGCAGGAGAAGATTGATGTGCCTCATAGGGAAAATGTGCATATTACATAAGCTTCCTTTAGGCATGAGTTACAGTGCTATTGGTTATAAGTTCAATAATAATGACTCAAGAATATACATTAAATAAAGTGTCTTTAAACAGAAACACTCATAAAACAAGATTATGTACTGGCCAACTGACGAAAATGTTGTGACCAAAGATTGTGACTTAACCCTGTATCTTCTCTAAGAACAATGGTTCAGTGCTCACTTATTCAGTATGCATGGCTACTTTACAGAAAATAACTACAATGAATAACAAGAATAGACTGTCTTTAGACGCAGTGTCATAGGCATTGGTTTTGAGGTACATCATCTCAACCCTGTGTAATGTCAGGGCCTGTCTCAGCTCCCTATCCTCTTCCCACAATAGGGACTACTTCAGCCCATCAAGGTAGTTCTTACAGTTTGGTTTAGGTTTGGTAAATTGGTGCTCCAATATCACTCTACCTTTAGAAGTAATAAACAAGGAAGTAAGTTTCTCTGACCACAGCTATTTGGGGGCTGGGAATAGACCTGCTGCTTTGACAGCGGGAACAGTGGAAACATCCTTTGCTCCAGGCTATCAGAAAGGGCATCAGGTATTTTAAATTGTGTATTTTATTCACATTAATATCTTCTTAAAAGAATTGGGAAAATTCATTGACTTCCTTGTTTCTGGTATGGAATCATGAAAAACAACTACCTTACAAGAAGCAGCTAACATTGAAGAGGATTGTTAATTTTCTTACTCTCTACTTTGGGGGCAACTGCAGTAAGAAGCCATGAGAATCCTGGCAAAAGCGATAGCCATGGCAATGTAAATCCACAGCTTCCTGTAAGATGTGAAACAGAGAGCTGCTTTTCTAAAGAAAACATATTTTTCTTGTTTTTATGACCAGCACTAACATCAACTGGGATCCAATATACAGACTTGGCTTTTATGAATAATTGCGGTGAAGCCAGGTGTGCTGTTCTAGACACTTTACCTGCATTCCTTCACAACAGTGTCTAATCCTCACAATAACACCAAGAGGTAGACAGCATTGTCCTCATTGCAGATGAAAATCTGAATTTCAGAGGATCATTTTCCCATTGTGTAGTAAGAGGCAGTTTAGATGGAATTCCAAGCCTGCCTACCTCCAAAGCTGCTGTGTTGCCTTCCCTAGAGCACCCTCACACAGGATGAGCTACGTAATTTGTGGAGCCCACTGAAAAATGAAAATGCAGGATCCCTTGTTCAAAAATTAAGAATTTCAAGACACCCACCACAGAATATTAAAACAAGAGCAGGGCCCTTCTGAGTGCCCGGTTCTCTGTGACTGCACAGGTCTCATGCCCATGAAGCCGACCCTGCCCTCATGTCACCATACCAGCCAAAAGCACAGATCCTGCAGGAGTTGGGGCAGTATGCAGGGGAATGCTTCTATTTGTCCTTGGTGTGATCTGTATCTATGCCGCAGTGGAAACATTGCTAATTTCTCTTGGCAGTCTGAGTGCCTTTGCCTCTAACAAAGATTTCAGAGGCATCCGTGGAAACAAAACAAATACATAAACATAGAAAGACCAGTCTCTTGATACATGACTGACAATGACAGGGATTTTAAGTGAAAAATCAGGATAAGACAATTTTCTTTTTTGCCATTTTTTCTTTCTGAAACATCTTTAAAATTTTAATTCCTTTATTTCTTTAACACTGACATGCTTTCATTCTGTCAATAAATTGATTTTTTGTTCATCATTCTTTCACAGTGTCACTCCTAAGGGCACAGAATTTCATTTGGAGCTGAACTAGGTAATTCTCATTTGCCACAAGATGTTGGGACTTCCTTAATTCCTGCTCTGTTCCCTGCCAAAGCTAGCTTAAGTCCATTGACATTGTGGGGGGAAACTTAACAGTCTCTCCTTATTTCACTAGCATTTTATGGCTTTCTCAACCTTAGTGCCTGACAAGTTGTACAGGCTGAGAGGGGAGAGAAGCAGTCTGAAAACAGTACAAGGGCAAGAGCCATCCATTCCTTCACTTCGATCACATTTTCTTCCATGAACCTCTTTTATTCCCAACCAAGGAGCTCAATGTCCTTAGGCTGCTTCCCTTGAAAAGTCTAAAGCCATCAGATTCAGCCAAATGTTGGGAAAACAATCAGATTAAATTCACTATACTGAAATGTCAGTACAATTCAGCTTCCTTCTCCCAACCCTTATCTCACAACCACTGTTACAGGCTTTTGTCTTGCTATTTATTATTATTTTTAATTGACATATAATTTTACATATTTATGGGGTACAGTGTAATATTTTGAACATGTGTACAATGTGTCATGATCAAATAAGGGCAATTAGGATACACATCACCTCAAACATTTAACATTTCTTTGGGTTGGGAAGATTCAAAATCCTCTCTTCACTATTTGAAAATATACAATAAAATTATTGTTAACTCTGGTTACCCTGCAGTGCTATAGCAGGAGGAATAAGCTGTAGTGTTCTACTGCTACTAGAGGGAGGCATCACTTCAATTCAACTGCCTGATGTCTTGGAATCAGCTATTTCCTCTCCCACCTGAGAAACTATCAGTTCTATCTTCTTAAAAGGGTTGGCCCTAGATACAATTGGCTAGTTGGATAAAAACTAACAGATGATGTATTTTTTATAGGATTGGTTTATTTGCTCCTGCTAACCATATGACAACATAACCACTATGTGTATCAGATTGATTTGATTGAAAATGTGTTTATCTTCTATTCCAAACCTCATGTATGACCAGTGTTCAGTTTATTGCTTTGGTAACAACAGCAGCCATTCATACCTAACCAAAATTACGAAGAACTCTGCTCCCAATCTAAGCTCAGATCTTCCTTCTCCCTACCTTCAGATTAAGTTGTTTCACCACATTATAGCAACAGTCAGCACCTTCCAAGGGAATCTGAGATCATGAGAAAGAGCTTTTCTGATATGGAGCAAGGAAAGCTCACAATACTTATAGCACAAATACTCCTCAGGATTGATCCCCTGCAACTGCTCTATGATCTTTGCATTAGTTATCTACTGCTGCAAAACAAAACCCCCAAAATTTAGCAGCTTAAAACAACAATAAGCATTGTTTCATCCAATTTGTGTGGGTCAAGAAGGTGGTAGGGCTTAGCTGAGTGATGCTGGTTTTCAGTCTCCCACTCTGGTTGCATTCGAGACACTGGCCAGGGTTGCAGTCATCTAAAGGTTTGGCTGGGGTTAGGGGGATTCACTTCCAAAATGGCTCTCTTACATGGGTGACAAATTGGTACAGATTGTTGGCAGAAGGCCTCAGCTCTTCCTGTGTTAACCCTACAGCTGTATGTGTCCTCAAAACATTGTGGCTGGCTTACCCCAGAGTAAGTGATCCAAGACAGAACAAAACAGAAGCTATGTCTTTTATGACCTATAACCTCAGAAGTCACACACCATAATTTCTGCAAAATCCTACTGGTAACACAGCCTGCTAAATGACAGAAGAAAATACACAGGGTATGAATATCAGGAAGCAAGATCACTGGGTCCATCTTGGAGGCTAGCTACCACATTCATCATGCCACTCTTTCTATAATAATGAATAAAAGAGGAAACAGATAGTCTTTGAATAATACAGGAAACAGATATTCCTTGAATAAGGAATGTGGCCAATTTAGTCACAGAAAAGGGATATTCCCCATTATTTATTATTAAATTCACTTTTTTTTACACATTCGTCTTGTGAGATATTGTGTCAATAATCACCAACAGTCTTATCATTTCTGGGCACAGTGAAAAAATTTTTCTAGACAACTCATGTCTTTGTGCTTAGACTGTTCTAAGATGTAGCTGCCAAATTTCATTTTAAGTATGGGAGAAACTAGGTATCAGTTGCATTTTTTTTTTTTTTTTTTTTGAGATGGAGTCTCGCTCTGTCACTCAGGCTGGAGTGCAGTGGCACGATCTTGGCTCACTGCAACCTCTGCCTCCAGGGTTCAGGCGATGCTCCTGTCCTCTGCCTCCTGAGTAGCTGGGACTACAGGCACATGCCATCATACCCAGTTAATTTTTGTATTTTTAGTAAAGAAGGGGTTTTGCCATGTTGGCCAGGCTGGTCTCGAACTCCTGACCTCAGGTGATCCACCTGCCTCAGCCTCCCAAAGTGCTAGGATTACAGGCATGAGCCACTGTGCCCGGCCTCAGTTGTATTTTATTAGGATCATTCTGCAGCCTTGTGTATAGATAAATTTGTGGTAGGGTAGGAGAGCAATATTGGAGACAGAGACCTGTTAAGAGGCTATTTCAGATAGCCCCTTTATCACAGATAACGTTTTACAACTCTCAGCATTGCTATGATTTTTCATTTCCTCATTAGCTAACCTGAATCTCAGCAAACGTGTCTTGCCTAAGCAGCGGTGTGCCAGTAAATGTTTAACAATCAGCTCTCAGGAAAAGGCAAAGCAAAGCCCTAATTTGTAGTATTTAACAATTTCTAGAGCATAAGTGCTTTCACTCTGGCCAATTCCAAGCAACCAATATGATGTCACAGGTTGAGGGGTTGGGAGGAGATGTACACACTGGTTCTTGTGGGCCAGTACCACTTGGCTCCAGCACTCCACTGCTACCTTTGAGCTCTTAAAGCAGAAGCAGCCAGAGAAACAGGTTAGCAGTTCTGGAACACAAGGAACCAGCTGAGTCTCGGCCCTCATCCACATGGCCAGCAAAGGTGAAGATGGGCTCACCCCAGAGAAGGGCTACCAGGGCCTGGGGTTTCCCTGCAGCAGCCTCCTGGTGCTAAACTGCCACCTGGATCTTCCACACCACAAGATTATCTTTTGAAAGTGAGGTCAAGAAAGGGGGCATGAAGAAAAAGACAAAAGTTACTTAAAAATTTAAGTGAGTTATCTAGATTTATTTACTAGATTCACTTTCAACAATTTGAGAGTGAACCTTGGGAACAAGGCCACTAGGTATTATATAAAGTATCAATAATGTCTTTTAATGAGAAGCTGTGCCTTTTTTTCTATAAAGCAAAATCCTGGAGATATGAGCATATATTCCATCTTTCTAAAGAGGATTTTGGTTAGTAAGACCACCCCAAAATCATGATTACTAGACTTTTGCTAAGAGGTCCAGTCACACTGGGTTTTTTCATATAAAATAAGAAAAAGGTTCTTTTCTTCTCATCCACCATCTCGCTATCTTCCCCAAATTTTGCTGAATACAATTTTCTATAGAACAGCCTGAAAAATTGGCATATTTTGAAACAAAATACAACAAACCAACCCAAATCTCCCTTTAATAGCAGACTTGGATATGAACACTAGGCAGGATATAGATGTGCTTTTCTCTCCAAGTCCTACAGTCCTGCAGTGAGGTTTAAAGGGCTCTCTTGCATGCTATGGCACTGACATAGAAGCTGGCTGGGCTGGAGGGGTAATGAGCCACCCAGAAGGTACAGGGGGAATGAACCTCTCCTGGAAAGGGTCCTCTAGTATGCGTGGGGTAACGTAAGCTTTCAGATTGAAGACATTGCTAACCAACAGAAATGGAACAGCTAATTAAGTTACCATCCAGTCCTGTGTTTCTGTGACTTTGATTTACTTCTGCAGTGACTTTTTAGTTTTTCAGGACAGAAGATCTGACACAAATTCTTTTAAAATCTCTCCTAAAAGAGGTTATTTTATAAAATATTTTGGAGATAGGACTACATTTTTATAAAAATGAAGATATATGAGATCAGGATAGAGAAGGAAACAAAAAGCAAAAATGGGACCAACGAGCTGCATGTTTCAAGATTAGACTCAGGCAGTACCTCAGAAATATTGTGACCTTCTCCTTGCATCATATCAGAAAGTGCACGATGTTGCTTTTTCTTATTATTGGCGACAAACTTGATCACTCAGCTAAGGTTGCCAAGTTTATCCACTATAAAGTTATTTTCCTCTCTGAAATTAATAAGCCATTTTGTACTTTGAGACTAAGCAAATATCCTGCCTCTCATAAAAAATTCAACTAGTTTTAACCCCATTGATGTTTTTCTCATTTTTTTCTCTACTTTTTATTTGGTATTTTACTATAAGAAAGAGCTTTTCTTTCTTCCCCTATTTATATCAGCATGGACATATGGATTTGTATTTTATTCAATGAGTTATAACCCATTACTATCATTTATTTTGATGTTCAAATTGTCCCAGATTTGGCCAGTGGGAGCACCTTCAATCTGGCACCTGTGAAATTTGATAAGCTCCCATGATTCTTTGAGCATTTCCTCACTTTTTGGCAGAATAAGATGTGCTGGGCCTTGGATAAAACTGGTTGTGTCTGATGGTTCTAAGTAACATGTATTTCTCACTTCTGGTTGGTAAACCAGTCTCTTGTGAACCTGGTTAGCCTGAATGGTTTCCTCTACCATTTACTCACCCTCAGTGAACCTGCACAACAGTCCAGAACAGACTGTTGTGATTTAGTGTAACCCAGTTTGAAGTAGCTTCTGATTTCCAGTGCAACATATGGCTCAGCCATCTAACCTATCAGAGCCACAGGTTTCAATGAGAAGTGTATATAAGAACTGCCCCAACACAGGTGTAATCCAAAACTATACATTCATCACAGGTTTCAGAAATGTTGAGGTGACATGCCTGTCAGGACCACTTCTCCTGGTAACCTCGAGCTTTGAAGAGTATGGAAAGTTCCCTCTACTTAACTGTTTGAGAACTGAACTCCCAGTCTCTAAGATCACAGGCTGAGAAAACTCCATTGATGAGGCAAATGTGGCCCACAACTTGTTTCTTTGCGGACTGTTTAAAAAAACAAAAAAGAAAAGGAGAAAAAAGAGAAGCCCAGTGAAATGTTAGGACCACAGGACCACTTGGACTACTCTTAGAAATGGATAAAGCGTCTTGACACTTGTGGAATAATAGTTTCATGTTTTCCAATTCCTTTCTAGTTCCTTTTTCTGAGACAAAGTCTCTGTCACCCAGGCTGGAATGCAGTGGCATGATCTCAGCTCACTGCAACCTTCACCTCCCATGTTCAAGTAATTCTCATGCCTCAGCCACTCGAGTAGCTGGGATTACAGGCGCACACCACCATGCCTGGCTAATGTTTTGTATTTTTAGTAGAGACAGGGTTTCACCACGTTGGCCAGGATGATCTCAAGTGCCTGACCTCAAGTGATCCGCCTGCCTTGGCTTCCCAAAGTGCTGGGATTACAGGCGTGAGCCACTGCACCCAGTCTTCCAGTTCATACGTTTTAGAGCTTTAAATGGAACTGTCTTTTTCAATTTACATACATCTGAGAAACATTTCTCAAAATATTTCACCTTAAAACACTGAGGAAAAAAACAGAAGCAGAAACTTGTAAAAATACATCTTTTAATAAACATTAAGAAGTACAGCGCACTTTTATTGAGGTTTTACATTGTAGTTTACAGCAAATATACTATTCATTGTAGTGTATATGTACAAGTAAAATAAACTTAGGTTTGTTTTCTCTTCCATGGCTGGATAAACCAAATCTGATACATCCACATTTAAGGTTGTTTTCCAAGTTGGTTTCCATAAAAGGCCTTTAACAATAATAGGCTTTTAACAACAAAAAGGTATCCCTCCCATCACAATGAGAGCTTGATGAGGGCTCAAAAGTGACTTCAAAAACTGTAAATAATTATTTTCCTTTGATGGCCTTAAAAATAGCTACTGATAGCAAATCAGAAACACTAAAGAAAAAAGACAATAAGGAAACAGCTGTTTGTCTAGTGAATCCATAATAAATACCAATTTGAGGCTATAGATTACAAAGCCAAAAGATTCTTATAGGAAAGTTAATGTTTATATTTACAATCCCATGGACTAAAAAAACTGTCTAATATCTTAAAGACTGAGTCTACCTTTATTTAACATTGTTTATACACAAAGACCCAAGAGATGGTAGAATTCTTGATCCTTCTGGACAAAAGCATAGTGAGAGGGGACTGAAATTAACAAAAAGGGAAAATTAATATTAATCTCAAAATTCTACCCATCATTGTCTTAAAATGATCAAGACTCAGCTACATCTGAGAAAAGGGAAAAGGATCAGAAGTGAAAGAAATCAGAAGCCAATAATTTAAAAAATCATAACCTTGTGTGCTTTCTACTGACAGCATTTAAAAATTTATACAACTAGATTTATTTGCTATATATATAAACTAGTGTTGGAATTAGGGGAAAAAGTAACAAATACATCTACACAAATACTAGAATCATATTCAGAATTGCAAAAAGGCATAATAATCTGTTCACCGTATAACTAGCTGTTTGTAAAATCTGTAATGGTTAATAAAAAATCCTTACGAATATAGTACTAATATGTAGCAAATTACACCAATTAAATAAGCAGCTCAAATTCATAAGGCTAAAGACCCAATATCCCTGAATTTCTAAGTGTTCATCTCAGTTTTGACATGGTTTCATCTAACTGTTACCTCATCAGAAGAGACATTTTTAATAACTCCTCCATCCTTAATACATCATCATACTTTCAGAAGCGGAGAGGGAACAATTTCTCTACCACTTTTGTCCATTCTCATAAATCAGTGTTATTACAAAATCTAGGCTAGCACAGGTGCCTTAAGGATACAATGGACTGAAGTAAACAGAATTTCAAGGTCCAGGATATTGTTGGTGTTGTACAATTTGTCTGTCTGCCAGAAAGTTGTGTCTCCGGTTGAAATATTCCTGGATCAATGATTAAGAAGTTAAGGCCAACTGCCAATGAAGTCAGATTATTCCCCAACTGTCAGGTAATATTTTGATCTTCTCTATTAAAATGTCTTACTGGATGGGACCAGATCTCATACTTTTCACGTATCCTCTATAGCACCTACTAAAGCGTTAGGCAGAGATATATGCTCAAGGAAATAATCAGTGACGGGGGCAAGAAATGAATCAAGGGTGAATGAATCAAGGTTATGGTAAAGCCATACCTTACTTCACCCATAACTCAAAAGGCAGTCACCAGGGTAAATCTCTAGTGTAGTCACTGAAGAACAGACTTCTTGTCCCCTACTAAATTATGTCTGAAAGAGAACAAACCATTATGGCCCTTTTATTTATTTCTCTTAGCCACTAAGAGATTGTATATGGGCACGAGTACTGCTTGATGGATGATATCTCCAAAAAAGAGTTTTCTGCCTCAGGGGAAACACTAACCTGTCATAAAGCACATTCTAACCCCAATAATACAATTTATGGAATATTAATGTTAAAAATTATTACATGTTATTCATAAGTAGGTGATATTTAGAATGGTAGTCTTATTCTAACATCATTTAAAATACATTTTACTTTTAAACACTGGCATGAGGTAGAAGAAAGTCACAAAAGAAAGTAATCTTCAACATACACCTATTCATACAATTAGCCCCGAGAGAAGAGTTACAGCCTTAAGCTAGATTATTGACTACTATTAAAATATTACCCTTACCTGAAATAAATTTCTTATATTTGAAACTGCCTTTTCTTTGCAGTTAAAGGTATTATAGAAAAAGAAAAATACACACTGAAATATTCATGAAGATTGTATACAACAGCTTCTGCTAACCATCACTCTTTAACATGTTGCTCTAAATTACCTCAATTGTGATGCAGGCCTCTTCCACTTAAATAATTAATTAGATATCAATATGAAGGCTAAAATTCCTTCCAGTATAAGAAGCAAAATTAAAAAAATTCACATTTAATATAATGTACTTCTCATAAAAACTAGCAGCACTTCATTCTACTAGGACATACAAATTTGGCTTCATTGATTGGTCAAAAACAAAGGGAAATGTATTGTAGGTCCAAAAGAGCTCTTTGGACAAGGGGAATGTGAGGCTACAAGAAGTTTTCTTTAACAATTAACTATTTCCCCATTAAGTGGTGTGTGAAACTACTGGAATGTCAATTTCAATCGCAGAGAGGCGAGAGCGTGCTGAATAGGGCTGTGAGTAAGTATGCATACTGGGTGGATGGGAGTACAATGGTTGCCAGAAAGGAGAAGGCAAAGATTTGCATGTACAATACCAAATAAACAGTATAAGGGAAGTCATAAACAGGCCCCCAGCACTAGCAATAGTGACATACACTGCATAGTCAAATGAAAAGACTGGCTCAAACTTCTTGTTCAGATGGATGTTATAAAAGATGACCCAGATAGATGGGGAGAGGCTCACAGTACCTGCCAGGAAAAATAGCAGCCCAGCCACCAGGTGGCAACCTGCACTATTGACCAGACACTTGGCCAGTTTGATGTTGGGCACCGAGGACCTGAAGGCAGTGTTGCACATTCCAATCAGGCAGAGCAGCAGGGCACCCATGGCGATCAGCATGCTGAGGGGTAGGGCAAACTGGAGGACACGCAGGTCCAGCTGGTCAACTGATGAGTACCAAGTAGTGTCGTACATCAGGCAGTCACTGCTCCCATCATACCGGGCACATTTCACCCACAGGCCTGTGTAAACAGTCAGGTTCTTCTCGTTTCTGTTGAATGTGATCAATCGTAATTTTCTCCAGTTGGGAAGCAAAGTCCCTGCAAAGAGGCCTGCTACTGAGGCGATTCCACACAGGAAGGAAAGGACTGTGGCTGCGTGGACATCCCGACAGCCCATGGCAGGCAAGCTTGTGGAGTGCTGTCAGTCAGACTAGGGGGTGACACACAAGAGGACAAATCGTGAGGGGACAATAGCAGAACAGAGCAGGAAGGGTGGTGCCAACTGGCAACACATTTAATGATGAAATGTCAATGCAAAGAGGGAAAGTATCTCCCTTGTTTCCTCTCTGTACAGTACAAATGTATATACATGCAGGTGTGTGTGACCTCAGAGCACAGGTGCACACACATTTGGTTATTACTGACTGGGTCATGGAGCAACTAAAATCTTTAGCCATCAGTATTTTTCTTCACAATTAAAAAACAACCAAGATAATGTTAAAGTCTCTTACAATCACACCTTCAATCTTCTTGCTTGTCAATAATCATTCTTTCAACACATATACATCAAGCACTCTGTATGTGTCAGGCACTCATATAGCAAGGGCCCACTCATCAATCATCAGTTAGCTACAAACACCACAAATTCAGCCTCAATGCTCATGCAGCAGGGGTGAAGGTGGCTCATAAAAAGCAAAGGTGTAGGAAAAGAAGCAGTACAGGACAGCGGAATGGTTGAGAGTCAACTCTTAGCAAGGCTGCTTGAATTCTAATCCCCATCTCCTCACTTACTAGCTCACTGACCTTGGGCCAGATTCAGAACTTCCCTGTGCCTCGTTTTCTTCATCTGTGAAATGGAAAAAATAACAGTGCCAACCTCGCAGGGTTGTTCTATGGGTTCAATGAGATAATATAATGTCGAGTGCTTAAAACATGTCTAGAACACAATAAATGTTATGGCAAGTGTTAACTACTTCTTAGCATTCAGTGACCCAGCTCAGTGCTTGGCACATCAGAGGAGTTCAAAGAACATTCACTGAATGAATGTTAAATAAGAAAAAACAAACTGATCTCATTCCTATGTACTAAGCACACTAGGAAATTATAAAAAGTAAATGAGCTCATCTCCAGTGAGTCAGTCAAATGAAAAGATGAGAACAATGGTCCCTGAAATTATTCTGCTTAATTACTTCCTTGTTGATTCAAGATGACCCAATTACTTCCTTGTTGATTCAAGACGTAGATTTTCAGGGAAATCTACAGCACTTGTTGGTTATTACTACTACTGTTCATATGAGATGAATGCAAACATTTTTCAAGTAATGACAACCTATTTCTATTAATGCTATTACAAGAAAAACAGTCACCAGGCCTTTCATTTCAAATTAAAAGGCCATGTTCTTTTTCTGTATATGGCAAACTATAAAAAGCTTGCATCTTATTCAGCTTTAATTTCCTCAAGGGTCTGATATTCACTCTCAAAGCAGGACTCAAATGTATTTTCTCTGCCTTCTATAATGCCTACTATGAGGCAATAGAGCAGACTACTTCAGTAAGGTTTACTTTTTTTGTTCAGAGCATGATGAAGGGGCAAGGTTGAGAATAATTTTTATTTCTGAATACAGTTCCATCATCCTTTGCAGAATCAAATATCTGCTGGGATGGTGAAGTTGTATTTCCAAGCTTTCAGGATCAGAAAGACAATTATGACCAAAATGCTAGGAAGCTGGCTTAGAATGTGAGTCTTGCATGAATTCCAGTGGGAGGACACCATGTTCTTTAGAAAACAATGTTATTTGTATATTTAATCTAGTCATATAATACAGGAATAATTTTTTCTTTTTTCTCTTTTTTTTGTTTTGAAACAAGTCTTACTCTGTTGCCCAGGCTAGAGTGCAGTGATATAATCATGGCTCACTGCAGCCTTGACCTTCCAGGCTCAAGTGATCCTCCCACCTCAGCCTCCTGAGTAGCTGGGACCACAGGCACACGTCACTATGTTCAGCTAATTTTTGTATTTTTTGTAGAGACGGGGTTTTGTCATGTTGCCTAGGCTGGTCTCGAACTCCTGGGCTCAAGCAATCCACCAGCGTCAGCCTCCCACAGTACTGAGATTACAGGTGTGAACCAGCCCTCCTCCTTCCATCCCCCCAATTCTTATTCCCTTTCTTTTTTTCTTTCTTTTAGAGACCTGGTTTCACCATGTTGGCCAGGCTGGTCTCGAACTCCTGGCCTCAAGCAATCTTCCTGCCTTGGCCTCCAAAAGTGCTGAAATTACAAGCTGGGATTATAGGCATGAGCAACTGTGTCCAGCCAGAATAATTTTACTAACCAAAAAAATGCCTATGTGTACATACATATATTCAAATATACACATATAGCATATATAAATATATAATATAAAAATCAGAGTTTAAGCACAAGTAACCATTTTTAAAGCCCTCAAGTTAAACATGGTTAGTTCTAAGTTTTTCCATTAGTATTGGTTTACTATTTATTATGTTACCTTCTGTCAGTATTATCAGAAGTAGCAATTGCTTAAGAAAATTTTATGAAAGGGAGAGACGAATTACAGTATTTTTTTCAAGCAAATCGGGAAAAAGTTGTCTTGCTTAATTGTGGCAACCAAACACCTCAGTACAGCAATGGAAACTAGTACAGATTTGAGAATGTTTGCACTGGAAAAAGCTACTAGAGATACCAAGCTCTAGGATACAGCTATCTGGTGGTTTTTGCTTATTCACCTGTCTATCTCCCCCATACAACTTGTGTGTCTGGCACACAAGTGATTCTAGGATTATTTGAATAAACGAGTAGTGGGCTCTGTACAAAGACCCCAGTAACTCACAAAGGTGGGCCACTGGTAATGAAGAACTGTACAAGGAAGTAGCTATTACTAAGAAGCAATCATTCATTCAGCAAGTACTTACATCGTCCTGAGTGTCTAGCAAATGCAAAACACTCTGTTAGGCCCTGGAAAGACACCAAGACCACTGAGACCTGGACCTTGCTCCAAATGTGTTTATAGAGACTTGTGGAAAGAAACGGCTGTTTTATGTAAACTCAAAGTGCTGGTGGTGAATCAACTGTATAATTACTACATATCAAGTGATTATTGTTGTTAAGCAAAGTGAATAAGGTACCTGTTCATAAAAATTTATCAGCCAGGAGTTAAAGACTGAGAAATGAAGGAGAATAAGGATTTGATTAAAGTTGTGAAGACATAGGAAAAAGGTTCCCTCTGTTTCTTTCAAGCTTCAGAAGTCTTCAGATAACCCACTCAAAGTCCTAATGCAATCACAATTCCTTCTTGCTTTCAGAAGTAGTATACTGGCTGGGCGAATTGGCTCATGCCTGTAATCCCAGCACTTTGGGAGGCCAAGGTGGGTAGATCACTTGAGGTCAGGAGTTTCAGACCAGCCTGGTCAACATGGTGAAAGCCCGTCTCTACTAAAAATACAAAAACTAGCCAGGCGTGGTGGCACGTGCCTGTAATCCCAGCTACTCGAGAGGCTGAGGCAGGAGGTGGAGGTTGCAGTGAGCCAGATCACACCACTGCACTCCAGCCTGGGTGACAGAGCACGAGACTCTGTCTCAAACAAACAAACAAACAGGAACAAAAAACAAAAGTAGTATAGAAATAATTGGAATTTCAATGTAATTGAGATTTCTCCAATCAAACTGCCCTGTAACACTGATTCCTGAAATGTAAATGGAGTGAGAAACAAGATCAGGATGTATAACTCTATTATTAATAAATTCCAGGCCAGGTGCTGTGGCTCATGCCTGTAATCCCAGCACTTGGGGAGGCTGTGGTGGGAAGATAGCTTGAGCCCAGGAGTTTGAGACCAGCTTGGGCAACATAGCGAGACCCCATCTCTACAAAAAAAGATTAATTATTAAGAAAAATAAATTCCTATAATTCTTAGCCTATAGACTATCAAATGACATTAATGAAGAGAGGTGGGGCAATATATATTTCAGTATTAAGTGCTTTTAACTATATTCTGTATCAAATCAATACAAATATTATATTGGTTCTCTGAAATTGCCTTTGATGAAGCATTCTTAGCTCAGATCTCAGGGATGGACAAAGGCCTATCTATACAGAGTCAACAAGGATACCATGGCATTTTTCAGAAGGGAAGTACTATTAACCTTAATTCTTAAGCTAAATTTTGGCCTGATACTGGAATTAATGCCTAGCTTCTTTTGGCTACTTCACTTTGTATGCCCTGTTCTTAATTTCAAATGCCTATGATTTGATAAGTAATATATCCCACCAGAGAGATAAAGTAATTTCTTTTAAGACAGGGTCTTACTCTATCACCCAAGCTGGAATGCAGGAGATGATCACAGCTCACTAGATTTCAGTGAGCTGAGATCCTGGGCTCAGGTAATTCTCCTGCCTCAGCCTCCTGAGTAGCTGGGATTACAGGTGCATGCCACCATGCCAGGCTAATTTTTAAGTTTTCTGTAGAGATGGGGTCTTGCTATGTTGCCCAGGCTGGTCTTGAACTCTTGGGCTCAAGCAATCCCCCCACATCCACCTTTCAAAGGGCTGGGATTACAAAAGTAAGCCACTGTGCCTGAAGTAAAATTTTATAGGATAGTTTGGGGAAAGAATATGTCTGATGTTTTAAAACAAAGATAATGCTGACTTCCCGATTAGGATTTGTTCACACTTGCAAGGGTAAAAAGACCTCTACTCTTGTGCTGTGTCAATTAGTTTTAATCCACAATAATTTTTTTCAAATGCAAACCTCATCCGCCATTCCATTTCTTACCATTCAATAAGTTCCCATTTCCCACAGAATAAAGTCTCTAAAGTTTCAACTCCTCCCCATAGCTTACACCACCTGATTCCTACCAAATTCTCAACCTTCTTATGTGCCACTCTCCCACCCTACACACTACAGTCTATGCAGCCACACCACGTTTCTTTTAACTTCCCAAATTTTCCACTTTCTAATTTGGTAAAGGGCCTTCCCTCATGGTCTTTCTCCTAGAACTTTCTTAATTCCAACCTATTCTTTGCTTGGCTAATATTTACTCATTCTTGTAGTGTCCAGGGAGGCTCGTCCTTAACCTCCCCCTGCCCCTGGTTATATGCTGTGGTAGCACTTTTGCACTTTTTCTTCTGTAGCAGTGATCATTCTTACAACTCCTTGTTCAGTGTTGTTTTCTTTCCCATCAGACTGTGAATTCCAGGACAGAGATCCCTTTGTTTTGTTCACTGTGTCCTATACTGGCACATAAAAGGCACCCAATTATTTGCTGAATGAATGAACAAACAAATGGAGGTTCTGTATAACTCTGGTCAGAATACGGACAGAAATTAAGTCTCAGTTCCATTCACTTCATTTGGGACAATTCACACCACCCTGCGTTCTGATACATCCAGACTGCTTCTAGACTGTGCCCCTGCTTTCTCCTTTTTGGCCAAAAGACTCCCATTTTACAAAACAACATTTATTTTCTTCCCCCAGAAACCTGTGGTTAGCAAAGACAAGGCCATCCTTAGGTATCTACATGCAGACTATGCTTCTAGAAATACATATCTAGGTTTAGCAACACTGTCTAACTTCAACAATGGTTTGAAAGTCAAGTATTCCTGGCCCCGCGCGGTGGCTCATGCCTGTAATCCCAGCACTTTAGGAGGCCGAGGCGGCTGGATCACGAGGTCAGGAGTTCGAGACCAGCCTGGCCAATATGGTGAAACCTCGAGACTCCATTTCAAAAACAAAAAGTCCATTGTTCCGGTATTGATTCTTCTGTTTTCAACTTGACAGGTATGTCATGAATTAGACATACTTCTCTTAAGAGTGGTTAATATATCAAATTAATATTTATTAAAGCTAAACGATACATATGTTTTTTAATGGAGGAAAAAAACATCTTTTTGCCACGTGAAAATCCCTAATTAGGGACTGTGGAAAACGTGCAAGGCTAAGAACACTTTAACAAATTCGACAAGCAGTCATGAGTACTAGCTGGATGAGAGCTTTGAGCTAGGTCATATATACACATAAGTGGTTTGTTGTTTCCATCTAGGAGGCTGTTTGATATTGTTGTCCAGGAGACTGAAGACCTGAATACCATTCATAACCTATCATTTACAAATTGGACAAGTCACTTATGTCCTCTGAACCTCCAATTTTCCATCTGTAAAGTGTCCCACAAAGTAGTAAAATCATGAATAGCAGAGTCCTTTCTAAACCAGAATATGGTCAGAAATGTAAGTCAGTAATGATTATTAGCAGGATTATTTACTTTTTTCAACTAGAAACATACTTTTCTTCTGGACCCTCAGCAAATGACCACAGATGGTTATAGTCATATAACAAGAAGGACAGAACATTCTCTTTGGAGATACTGACCAAATAAAATATAGACGCTATTTCAAATAACCACTTCACATTTGTCATTTGACTCTCTGTTCCACTGTGACTTTCAGAAAAGTAGATAAAATTTGGTACACAATTAAATGTTATCAAAGCCATAATTACAAATAAAAATATTTTCAAATTATATATTTTCTATGGTTTTGAATAGAATTTAAAGAAGGCTGGAGCAGGAACAGTGGCTAAGAGCTTTAGGAAGTCATAGATCAAATAGACCCTGTACTATTTTTTCCAGGCACGATTCTGAGTTATAGTTACAAGAGTACATATGTCTAATAGCAGCTAGCTTCTATTTTTTTGAGACAGGGTCTCGCTTTCTCACCCAGGCTGGAGTGCAGTGGTGCAATCATGGCTCACTGCAGCCTCGACTTCCCAGGCTCAAGCAATCCTCCCACCTCAGCTTCCGGAGTAGCTGGGACTATAGGCATGTACCACCACAACTGGCTAATTTTTTAAAATTTTCTCATAAAGACAGGATCTCTCACTATGCTGCCCAGGATGGTCTCAAACTCCTGGGCTCAGGGGATCCTTCCACCTCGGCCTCTCAAAGCGCTAAGGTTACAGGGCTGAGCCACCATGCCCAGCCCTAACTTAATTCTTGATGGTAACATTGAGAGTTCCTTCTACCTATAATTTGGGTTTTCTTAGAAACTGTAAGTCATCAGTCATTGCGCTCACAAGAGAGGTCTGTCCTATACCTCTATTTTGTTGAACAAGAGAAAAAAAAAGAGTCATTGTTGGCAGATGTGGTAGCAGGAGGGAGGGAAATAAGATATAATTAAAGGACGTACTTACCCTTTGAGGTACCTGACAGTTCCAAAACAGCTTTATTCAGCTTAGAAGAAACACATGCAGATCTGAATACAGAGTAGCAATAATCTGAGCCTAAAGAAATAGGAAAAACACTCCAAATTAACGTAGTACTTCTTAAAAAACCCTGCTTGAATTCCCATGTATTAGAAGAAATGATTAGTAATCACCTAAAACCAATGAAATGTTATACTAAAAAGGGCAGACAGTAAGTTTTTTAAAAAGGCAGTTTAGCAGGGGTGCAGTGGTTTACACCTGTAATCCCAACACTTTGGGAAGCTGAGGCGGGATGATCACTTGAGCCGGAGTTCAAGACCAGCCTGGCCAACATGGCAAAACCCCATCTCTCTTAAAAATACAAAAATTAGCCAGGCATGGTGGCTCATGCCTATAGTCCCAGCCACTTGGGAGGTTAAGGCACAAGAACTGCGTGAACCTGGGAGGCGGAGGTTACGGTGAGCCGAGATTGCACCACTGCACTCCAGCGTTGGCGACAGAGGGAGACTCTGCCCCCCAAAAAAAAATAATAATAATAATAATAATAATAACATGTGTGATGGTGCACACGTGTTGTCCCAGTTTCTTGGGAGGCTGACATGGGAGGATCACTTGAGCCCAGGAGTTTGAGGACACAGTGAGTCATGATCATGCCACTGCACTCCAGCCTGGATGACATAGCAATGATCTGTCTCAAATAATTTATAAAAATAAATAAAAAGGCCGTTTATTCCTTAATCCATGCATTATATATGAGAAATATATAGAATACAGAAAAATACGTAGAAATAGAAGAAAAAAATTAACTCATTTTGTGACTTGAGAATATAGGAGAAATGAGGATGAAAAACACTTTGCTGTCTGGGAATATATGGTTGATATTTCATGAATGTTTTAGATCACTTTCATGACTACGGTGAAAGCATAAGGAAGGTGGTGAAAGACTGTGCAGTTGTCTTGGAAGTAAAAGAAATTTTCTTTTACATTTTTAAAAAAGGACACTGACAACAAGACCAGACAAAGTTGATTTGAATTCTGCATCCTGAAATTTGCAACCAGAATGCTTAAAAAAAAAATAGTTCCACCAATGGCTCAACCTGCCATTTAAAGATGCGTCTATATATCTACTTTAAACGTTAGCCACTTCCTCTTCAAATACCATTTATCTCAGACAGGTAGGATGAGAATGGAAACTCATTATTATGTGCACCTGAGAGTTTCCTGGATTGAGGCGTTCATCACTAGCCCTATTATGATCATTACGTAGAATGCACTCTGCAACTGGCTGCTCGGAGATTTCAGTCAAGTCCCCCCCAACCCCTCCCCCGCCCCAAATGTGTTTCTTGGGTTGGTATCAATCATAATTGCTCACTCCAAAGTCACAGGAAATCGCTTTACAATTAATAACACACAATAGAATCCTTGAGCAATCATTTTATGTGAGGTCACCAAGTCTGACCTTTCCCTAACGTGGCTATGGGCCCCTTACAAGGCCGGGTGCACAGAACTTACAGGAAAGCAAACCAAGCTTCCAGGGCAATCCGCATCCCCCTCCGCCCCCCTCCGCCTCCTCTCCTCCTCCCTCTTTTCGAAGAGCCCTGTGCGTGGTAGACCCAGACCTGGCAGAAGGAAAAAAACGCCCTACTAGTTACAGCCAAAGGAGAGAGACCGCAACAGTGACTGTTAACGCTCTCAGAGTTAGCCCATCCCTGCAACACTGAGTGGGTTTGAACCGCAAGCAGGTCATCATTACACAACCAGCATCAGCTGGTTACTCAAAAATAGCAGCTTGGACTCCCCCACAAACCCGCGCCAGCAAAGCTCCCAGCCCTTGGCGGCTCCGGCAACACACCTCGACATTTCCATACTCCTGTGTACAAAATAATTTTTTAAAGCCTTACCAAATACCTACTCAATTTTCACATCCACAGATGTGGTCAGCGTTTTCCAACTCTCCTGATTCCCCTGGATTTAGCTATTTTACATAAAATCCTCAGTTACTTATGCAAAAGACCCAGAAATCGGAACATCTTGACCACACCTACCTGCTTCTCACACGCAGGGCATTTTACTCGCCCACACTGAGGAGCCTCTTGGAGCGTCTCCCTCTCAGCGTCCCAGGAAGTGCGTTCCCAGCGAGGTACACCGGAGGCTTCTGGGAGCGAAGTCAGGTTCTCCCGTGGCCCTGAACGGCAATGCCCTGGTTGGCTGGGACTACAATTCCCAGAATCCACTGGGCCGCCAGCCGCCGGCAACATCCTGAGATCACCTCCTGCCCTTCCCTTTCTCTGCCTCCACCTCCCCGGATTTCTCTTGCACCTTATGTTCCGTCTAGAATTGGGTTATCGGTTAAAGAAAAAAAAAGGCAAAACGAAACAAAACTAAAAGTAGTTCTGAGTTGGATACCTAAGTAAATATTCCCCAGGTGACTTGAAGGTGACTTGCCCGTAAGAAGGTTAGCAAAAATTCTTAAATCTGGATTTTTTTTTTCCCCTCAAAGTGTTTATCTAGGCACAAAGTAGAAAAGAGCTCAAAGTCTAGAACCAAACAGCCCAGATTTGTATGGGGCTTTGCTGTGTATTGATTGGGTGGCCCTGGGCAAGTTATCTCTCTATATCTGGAGGTTATCTGGAAAAATGGGGATAAGATCACTCACATCATACTGTTGTCTTGAAAATTGAGGGACCTAATATAGCTAAAGTACAGTATAGCTAACTATTAGATATTTGAACTAATTTTACTCTCCCACACAATTTCTACTGTCCTGTCCCTTTCTCTGTTGGCTTCTCTCCAATGTGAAGTCCTGCATTAGTGAATGAATATCTGAATTAAACTAAAAGATTCCAAAGTCCTAAATAGCAATGATCTGATTTTTTAAAAAATAAAGGATGCTGAAGTGTTGTGATGCCTACTACTTCGAAATGATCTCACACACACACACACACACACACACAAAAATGGATATAAAGTGTGGCAAAGTGTATAATTGTTGGATTCATGAAGAATACGTTTGGGGGTGTTTCTTGTACTATTCTTTCAAATTCTCTGTATCTTAGAAATTTTTCAAAATAAAAAAGAAAAAGTATCATAGTTTATACAAAAGGATGGCACCCATCCTAAGTAAGTATAACCTTGGCAAGTAAGGTAACCCCTTTGTGCCTCAAGGTCTCATCTGTAACAGTATATCTACATCAGAAAATTGTGATGAGGATTAAATGAATTACTATAGAGACAGTTACAACAGTGACTGACGCATAATAAGGACTATATGTTTGCTATTAGCAGTTTCCATTTTGTGTTGCTCTAGTAACAATGAGACTATTTGTCAGAGACTTTTTAAAAAGGGAGGGTAGAGAGGCTGCTATCAGTCCACTGCTATCTCCTTCTTATGTGTGATACTGCTTTAGAGGATGGATAAGGTTATCTAAGGCCAGAAGCAATCCGATCCCAAAGCCAGACTGGGAAATGTAATAACGAGGAAGAAAGATAGCATTGGATGGTGAAAAGATTTCTGGGCTCCAGGCCAGCTCTGGCAATAGCAGATGGATAATAGCAATGTGACAAACGATAATCACTTATTTCCTCTGAACTTCAGGTTTCTCTCATCTATAAAGCTGAATTGAATCAAATAACTATGTACAAAATCATTTTATAATTTATTTCCCAATCACTGATGAATACTGCCTGATTAGAGGACTTTAGCTGGGAGGTACTTGCAATTGATTGCAATAATTTTAAAAAATCACAGCACAAAAAGGAAGGAAGGACAGCCCTATTCCTAGACTTACTGTTCAAGCTGGGGTCTAAAATGCCTGCCTCTGGCATAGCAAAGATGGAACAGAATACTTAAATACCCTGTTGGAGTTCAGTAGTTAGATAATTGGAATATAATTCTCAAAAATACTTGAGATAAGAATTTAGATCTTCAATTAACAATCCTGTCTTTCCTGTTTTTCTCATTAGAGATTCTTTAAGGAGAAAGTCAAATCTTAAATTCACTGCAGTGTACCATTCACCACCAAAATTCTACAGAGATTCCCATTTGGTCACTGTGTTAGCTTTCTATTGCTTCTGTGACAAATTATCACAAATTCAAAGGCTTAAAACACAATAAATTTATTATCTTACAATTCTGGAGGTCAAAAGTCTGACACAGGTCTCACTGGGCTAAAATCAGGATGTCAACAGGGCTTTTTTTCCCTTTTTTACTGATGTGTGATAGTACATAGTGTTTAGAAGTAGATATGATCATAGTTTTACTGATGTGTGATGTACTGATGTGTGATTTACTGATGTGTGATGTAAAAAAACACATAGTTTTACTGATGTGTGATGTACATAGTGTTTAGAAGTAGATATGATCATATAATACATTCATATAATTTGTAAAGATCAAATCAGTGTACTTGGGATATTCATCACCTTAAATATTTGTCTTTTCTTTATGCTAAAACCATTTGAATTCTCTTCTAGCTATTTTGAGATATACAACACATTACTGTAAACTATAGTCACCATACTGATCTAAAATTAGTTCTCAGTTCTTCTATCAAACCATATATTTGTACCCATCAATCAACTTCTTTTCAAACCCCTCTTCCACCCTACCCTTCCCAGTCTCTGATGACCACAAGCCTACTCTCTATTTTCATGAGATTCACTTTTTTATGTCCCACATGAGTGAAAACATGTGTTATTTGTCTTTCTGTGCTTGGCTTATTTCACATAACATAATGACTTCTAGTTCCATCCATGTTGCTGCTAAAGACAGGATTTCATTCTTTTGTAATAGTTGAATAATGTTCCATTGTGTAAATATAGCACATTTTCTTTATCCATTCATCCACTGATGGGCATTTAGGTTGATTTCATATTTTGACCATTGTGAATAGTGCTACAATACACATAAGTGTATTGATGTTTTTCCAATATATTGATTTCCTTTCTTTTGGATATACACCCAGTAGTGAAACTGCTGGATCATATGGTAGTACTATTTTTAGGTTTTTTGGAAACCTCTATACTATTCTCCATAGTGGCTGTACTAATTTGCATCCCCATCAGCAGTGTACAAGAGTTTCCCTTTTGCCTCATCCTTGCCAGCATCTATTATTGCCTTTTAGATAAAAGTCATTTTAACTGGGGAGGGATATTGTAGTTTTGATTTGCATTTCTCTAATGAGTAGTGATGTTGAGCATTTTTTCATATACCTGTTGGCCATTTGCATGTCTTCTTTTGAGAAATGTCTATTCAGATCTTTTGCCCATATTTTAATCAGGTTATTTGTGTGTGTGTATGTGTGTTTGCTATTGTTTGAGCTCCTTATATGTTTTCGTTATTAATCCCTTGTCAGATAGGTAGATCGCAAATATTTTCTCCCACTCTGTGTGTTGTCTCTTCACTTTGTTGATTGTTTCTTTTGCTGTGCAGAGCTTTTTAGCTTGATATAATCCTATTTATTTTTGCTTTCATTGCTTGTGCTTTTAAGGTCTTACACAAAAAATCCTTGCCCAGACCAATGTCCTGGAGGGTTTCTCCAATGTTTTCTTCTAGTAGTTTCATAGTTTCAGGTTTTAGGTTTAAGTCTTTAATCCATTTATATTTGACTTTTGTGTATTGTGAGAGATAGAGGTCTAGTTTCATTCTTCAATATATGGATATCCAGTTTTCTGGCATCATTTATTGAAGAGACTGTCCTTTCCCCATTGTATGTTCTGGATGCCTTTGTCAAAGATGAATTGGCTGTAAATGCATGGGTTTATATCTGGGTTCTTTATTCTGTTCCATTGGCCTCTGTGTCTGTTTTTTAAGCCAGTACCATGCTGTGTTGATTACTATGCCTTTATAGTAAATTTTGAAGTCAGGTAGCATGATATCTCCAGCTGCGGTCTTTTTGCTCAGGATTGCTTTGGCTATTCAGGGTCTTTCGTGGTTTCATATATATTTTAGAATTTTTTTAAATTTCTGTGAAAAATGTCATTAGTATTTTGATAGGGATTGCACTGAATTTGTCAATAGCTGAGGTTAGTGTCATGTTCACAATATTAATTTTTCAATCCATGAACATGGAATATCTTTCCATTTTTTGTGTGTCCTCTTCAATTTCTTTCATCAGTGTTTTATAGTTTTCCCTGTATGGATCTTTCACATCTTTGGTTAAATTAATTGCTAGGTGTTTTATATTCTTTGGAGCTATTATAAATAAAATTCCATTCTTGATTTCTTTTTTGATTGTTTGCTTTTGGCATATATACATGCTACTGATTTTTGTAGGTTAATTTTGTATCTTGCATCTTTACTAAATTTGTTTATCAGTTCTAATAGTTTTTTGGTGGATTTTTCTAAGTAAAACATCATGTCATCTGTAAACAAAGCTAATTCGACTTCTTCCTTTCCAGTTTAGATGCTCTTTCTTTCTTTTGCATAATGCTCTGGCTAGGACTTCCAGTACTACATTGAATAAAAGTGGTGAAAGTGGGAATCCTTGTCATGTTCTAGATCTTAGAGGAAAGGCCTTCAGTATTTCGCTGTTCAGTATGATGTTAGCTATGGGTTTGTCATACATGGCCTTTATTATTTTGAGGTATGTTCCTTGTATACCCAATTTAATGAGGGTTTTTTTTTTTATCAAAAAGGGATGTGGATTTTATCAAGTGCTTGTTTAGCATCTATTTAAATAATCATATGGTTTTTGTTCTTGGTTCTGTTAATGTGATATATCACATTTATTGATTTGCATATGTTGAACCATCCTTGCATCCCTGTAATGAATCCCACTTGATTATGGTGAGTGATCTTTATAATGTTTTGTTTGAGAAAGAGTCTTGCTCTGTCACCCAGGCTGGAGTGCAGTGGCATGATCTTGGCTCATTGCAACCTCTGCCTCCCTGGTTCAAGCGGTTCTCCTGCCTTAGCCTCCCGAGTAGCTGGGATTACAGGCATACGCCACCATGCCCATCTGATTTTTGTATTTTAGTAGAGATGGGTTTTTGCCATGTTGACCAGGCTAGTCTTGAACTCCTGACCTCAAGTGATCTTCCTGCCTCAGCCTCCCAAAGTGCTGGGATTACAGATGTGAGCCACTGCACCCAGTCTTTAACATATTGTTGAATTTGGTTTGCTAGTATCTCAAAATTTGTTGAGAATTTTTACATGTATGTTCATTAGTGATACTGGCCTATAGTTTTCTTGTTTCATTCTGTCCTTGTCTGGTTTTGATATCACAGTAATTCTGGCTTCATAAAATGGGTTTGGATGTTTTCTCTCGTCTTCAATCTTTTTGAAGAGTTTGAGTAGAATTGGTGTTAGTTCTTGAAATGTTGAGTAGAATTCAGCAGTGAAGCCATCAGGTCCTGGGCTTATTTTTTATTTATTGATTGGAGACTTTTTTTTTTACTCATTCTTGGTTTATTGAGGCTATTTCTTCATGGTTCAGTCCTGTGTGTGTGTGTGTGTGTGTGTGTGTGTGTGTGTGTGTGTAGGGCTTTTTTAATGTAATACATCTGAAAAGAATGCATATATAAAGAGTTGAGACATGAGAAAGCATTGGTTCAACACTAATGAATCTATAAGAATTAGAATTGGGGAAAGGAAAAGATTACCTAAACATTTTTAGAAATTGGGAACTGCAACAAAAATAAGCTGATAAATCCCTGTTAACACTTATGAATAGCCTTCATAAGACTCTTTCCATGATTTTATTAAACTAGAAAGCCTCATCTAGCTGCTCTAGGGTTCCTCATATGTGAAACAGAAATAAGGGGATTCCCTGACTGGTCCCAATGTTGTTAAGTGTTCTCCTCACTCTCACTTCACCCCCAGCTTCTTAATGAAGTAGGCCTTCATTCTCATAACTTGAAAGGATGTGGATCATTCCATAGATGTCTGTCTTCTAGCACCACCTCTCATATTTCCTGTACATACCAGGTCTCCAGCTTCATTCTAGGGATAAAATATACTACTGAGTTGCAAATCTATGCTAAGGATATAAGACAATGACTGACAGGGAAAAATTTATTTTAAAATACATATTCTGGGAGGCCGAGGCAGGCAGATCATGAGGTCAAGAGATTGAGACCATCCTGGCCAACATGGTGAAACCCCATCTCTACTAAAAATACAAAAATTAGTGGGCATGGTGGCGTGCACCTGTAGTCCCAGCTACTGGGGAGGCTGAGGCAGGAAAATTGCTGGAACCCGGGAGGCAGAGGTTGCAGTGAGCCGAGATTGTGCCACTGCACTCCAGCCTGGCAACAGAGTGAGACTTCATCACAAAAAAAAAAAAAAAAATTACATATTCAATCCAGTTAAGTGTATTTCAAAGGTGCAATACTTTTCTTCATTTATTAGTGAAAGAAGTTAGGAATTAATTTTCCCCCAAATCAGGAAATGGCAAATAAATGTCTTTGAACATCACAGTCACATATATAGTGCATACTAGAAAAGAGGAGGGACAAGACAGGTTCCATGCACTTTCATGAGTACCATCAAATACTGATCTATTCAAGGGTAGAGAGAAAAGGCAACTTTCAAAAAGAAGCACATTGTTAAATGAAGCATTTACTATACTTCTTCCTAAGAGCACTAGATTGAGAACATGTTTTCTAAATGAGATCTAAAAAGTGGAATGTGGAATCAATCTGTCCTCCTCCCCTTAAGGGCTGTCCATTGGTTAATTAAAATAAACAAGACTAAAAATCAAACCCCACCTATACTCCCCCTCCCAAAAAAGAGGGGGAAAAACTCACTAAAATGTCCCAGATTACTCTCCAGAATAGAACCAGGGAGCAGTTTTAACAATTCAAATTGGTCTGTTACACAGTCAACACAGCATGCCTTGCTTTTAAACAAAAAAATTAAATTAAAAAATAAAATTTTTTTTGGAACAACAAAACAAAAACTAATACTGATCACTTTTCTGACAATACGCAATTACTCAAAATTAACTAGTACTGGGAGAGGGAAGGTGGGGATACCTATGGGCCTTGACTCACACGAGTGCATGTGTGTAAGTCCAGGGCATTTGTCATTATCGCAAAAATGAATTTTGATTTTTAATCTCTAGTTTGATAAACACTACTTTTGGTATGATGCCAATACCAGCTGTGCAGAAAAGGCTCTGGAAAGATGTTCATAGCAGCACACACTTGCAGCTCTTTTTCAGTTCTGGAGGCTCCAGGGCAGCCAATATTGCTTCATCAGATACATTTTTCTGCCTAATTTGCAGTTTCACTCCAATGTTGCTTCGCTGATTTTCTGTCTGGATGATCTGTTTATTACTGAGAGTGGGGAGTTACAGTCCCCTACTATTATTGTATTGTTGTCCATTTCTCCCTTTAGATCTATTAATGTTTGCTTTATATATTTGGGACCTCCGGCGTTGGGTGCAGATATTTTTAATGTTATATCCTCTTGCTGAATTGATCTCTTTATCATTATATAGTGACCTTCTTTGTCTCTTTTCAGTCTTTTATTTGTAGTCAATTTTATGTGGTTTAAGTATAGCTACTCCTGTTCTTTTTTGGTTTCCAGCTACATGGAATATCTTTTTCCACCCCATCACTTTCACCATGTGTGTCCTCACAGGTGAAGTGGCAGCATATACTTTGTTTTATATCCATTCAGCCCCTCTATGCCTTTTCATTGGAAAATTGAATCTATTTACATTCAGAGTTATTATTTGATAAGTACTGCCATTTTTTTGCTTGTTTTCTGGTTGTTTTGTAAGTCCTCTCTTTCTTTCTTCCTGTCTTCATTTATGGTTAAATGATTTTCTCTCATTGTATGTTTTAATTAGTTGCTTTTCATTTTTAATAAATCTATTATAGGTTGTTGTGTGAGATTACCATGAGGCTCACAAAAAAAGGTTATTTTAAGGAGATGACAACTTAGATTTCAAAAAAAGTGAAAAAAAAACTTGTACACTTTAACTCCATGTCCCACATATTTTGACTTTTAGTTATCTCAATTTACCTATTTTTATATTACCTACCTCTTAACAGGTTGCTGTAGCTATTATTGTTTTTGCTAGAGTTGACTTTTGGGCTTTATACTAGAGTTATAAATAAATTGCACACCATAATTACAATACTAGCATATTCTGGATTTATCTGTGTACTTAATTTTACCAGTGGATTTTGTATCTTCAAATGTGTTGGATTTTTTTTCTGCATTTTTTTTTTGAGACGGAGTCTTGCTCTGTCGCCCAGGCTGGAGCGCAGTGGCGTGATCTCGGCTCACTGCAAGCTCCTCCTCCCAGGTTCACGCCATTCTTCTGCCTCAGCCACCCGAGTAGCTGGGACTACAGGTGCCTGCCACCACGCCTGGCTAATTTTTTGTATTTTTAGTAGAGACGGGGTTTCACCGTGTTATTCAGGATGGTCTCGATCCCCTGACCTCGTGATCCACCCGCCTCAACCTCCCAAAGTGCTGGGATTACAGGCGTGAACCACCGCGCCCGGCAGCATTTCTTGTAAGATGGATTTGGTGGTATTCTGGGAAAGGACATACATCTCCTTCATATTTGAAGGATTACTTCTGGTTCCAGTATACTTGGATGGCAGGTTTTTTTTTCTTTCAGCCCTTTGAAAATGTCATTGCACTCCCTCCTGGTCTATATGGTTTCTGTTGAGAAGTCTGTTGCCAGATGAACTGGAACTCCTTTATGGTATTTGCTTATTTTATTTTGCTGCTTTTAGGATTCTCTTTGTCCTTGACTTTTGAGAGTTTGATTATTAATGCCTTGTGGTAATCTTTTTTGCATTGAATCTGTTTGCTGTTCCCTAACCTTCCGGTACCTGGATATTTATCTCTTTCTCAAGTTTTGTTATTATTTCTTTGAATAAGTTTTCTATCCCTGCTCTTGCTCAACTCCCTCTTGAACACCAATAATTCTTAGATTTGGTCTTTGGAGGTAATTTTCTGTATCTTCTAGGTGATTTTTTCCCCTCAGATATCTTTACTCCCAAAAGGTGATTTTCATGGCTTTTCACTGTTTTCTTTTTTCTCCTCTGTGTATTTTCAACTAGCCAGAGTTCACTGATTCTTCTGCTTGATCCACTCTGCTGAATTTTTCAGTTTAGCCAATGTATTTCTCAGCTCCAAGATTTGTTTAACATTTAAATCTTTGTTACATTTGATAAGTTTCTGAATTGTTTTTCTGTGTTATCTCGGAGATCCCTGAGTTTCTTCACAACTACTACTTTTAATTCTTGGTCAGAGAGCTCACATATCTCCAACTCATTAGTGTCAGTTACTGAGGAAACATTCTTTTGATTCTTCCTTTGAAATACCCACTTGCCCTTTATTCACTACAAATAATTATCATAATTTTATTCAAGGCCTCACCTCCTTAGATAAAGGTAGGCGCAAAAATTTCCATAAGTAATTGTGAATTTAAAATATTAGAAAACTCAATAATTTATTATTATTTAACATTTTTGTTTTGTTTTGAGACAGAGTCTTGCTCTGTCACCCAGGCTGGAGTTTAGTGGCACAATCTTGGCTCACAGCAACCTCCGCTTCCGGGTTCAAGCGATTCTCCTGCCTCAGTCTACTGAGTAGCTGGGATTACAGGTGTGTGCCACCATGCCTGGCTAATTTTTGTATTTTTAGTAGAGATAAGATTTTACCATGTTGGCCAGGCTGGTCTCAAACTCCTGACCTCAAGTGATCTGCCCGCCTTGGCCTCCCAAAGTGCCATGGTTGCAGGTGTGAGCCATGGCGCCCAGCCTATTATTTTAAATTTAAAACAGAAAACCTTATTACATACTAAGCAGTGGGCTTTCACAGATTATTTAATTCCAATAACTCCACATTACAAGCAGAGAAACTGAGATACAGAGTAATTAATGTGCCCCAAATCAAGAAGTATTAAGTGGTGGACCTTCTTAAAAGGTTGCTGTCATTGCTCAGAACTCTATAAACTCAGGCCAATCTCCTTATTTTAGATTTCTGTCTCTAAGACTTACTCTAAATGCTGATGTCAGGTATTCCTGAACTTGGAATGGCCTTACACTATTCTTTTAACCCAAATCTTATATACATTCACCCTTCTCTGAATATTTGTGTCTTCTCTAAGCTTTATACAATTCATAGACTCCAAAATGTAAACTAACTTGCAGATACTGTTCCCTTTTTGTTAGTCATATCTCACCAGAGCATTTCCAAGTCCATGACTGAAATTCAATAAATACAGATTCATAAAAATTACTCGCCATATACTTTTTCAGAAAAAACCTGTGAAATAAAAAAATAACATTATCTATTAATTGCAAAATTGGAAAATGTAATTGCAAGGTATATTATCACTATTAGTTGAGAAGTGAAAAGGGGAAAAATAGTGAGTCTGTTCTTTAATTACTATTAAAAAAATCTGAGGCTGGGCTTCTGCAGGCTTTATACAAAGCACAGTGCTGGCATCTGCTTCTGGCGAGGCCTCAGGAAGCTTACAATCATGCTGGAAGCTGACAGGGAGCCAGTATGTTACATGGTGAGAGTGGGAACAAGAGATAGAAGGGTAAGTCCCAGACTCTTTTAAACAACCGGATCTCATGTAAACTGAGCAAGAATTCATTCATCACCAAGGGGATAGTGCTGAGCCATTCATGAAGGATTTGCCCTCATGATCCAATCGCCTCCCACCAGGGCCCAACTCCAACATTGGGAATCACATTTCTACATGAGATTTGGAGGGAGCATTCAAACCACATCAAATAGGGAAGTGTTAAGTTTTATGCATCCCTCAAAAACTGTATGTTGAAGTCCTAATCAACATTACCTCAGAATCCAACCTTATTTGGAGATAATGTCTTTATAGAGGTAGTCAAGTTAAAATGTCATTAGGGTGGGCCCTAATCTGACTGGTGTCCTCATAAAAAGGGTAAATTTGGTGACAACCACACACACAAAGAGAACACCATGTACAGATGAAGGCAGAGACTGGGATGATGCTTCTACAAGACAAGATATGCCAAAAACTGGCTCCAAATCACCAGAAGCTAGACTAGAGGCATGAACCGGATTCTCTCTCATGGCTCTCAGATGCAATCGGCCCTGCCAACACCTTTATCTTGGATTTCCAGGCTCAAGAAATGTGAGATAATAAATTTCTGTTGTTTAAGCCACCTAGTGTGTTGTACTTTGTTACAGCAGCCCTAGCAAAGTAATAAAGGAAGGGAAGAAAGTTCTGAGTAAATTAAACAGTGAGATGTCACTTTACAAACTGTTAGAAATTTGTAGTGCGCCATCAAATTTGATAGCACATTTGCTTCTAAGATTCTTGAATAAAGCTACTTAGTGAAGAGGGGGAAGGAAGAGAGTGAAGAGGATTTACAAAAGAATTGGCCAATTAATAGGATAAGTAAAGGCTTTTGCCTGTAACTGCATTAAGGTGTTTTAAATCTTTGTCTCTTTTCATGCCTACTACCCGCTCCTACCATCAACACTAATTTTTTTTCGCAGTTTTAAATAGAAACTTTTATGTTGAGTTTTTGATGAGGTATTATAAACTTGGATTTACTGTAGTCCTCCGTTCCCCCCCCCCATCCTCAGTTTGTTACTTACAGTGAACTGTGGTCCAAAAATATTAAATGGAAAAGTTCAGAAATACACACTATTCTAAATAACACGAGGAAATCTCATTCCATCCTGCCAGGAGGTGAATCATCTTTGTCCAGCGTATCCACGTTGTATATGCTACCCTCCCATTCACCATGGATATAGATATCATCTGCTCCTGACAACATGGCTCGATGATCCAGGATCATCAAAGCAAAATATTCTCCTGAGGTATTGACAGAAGGTCAGCAGTAGCCTAACATCAGGTACGTTACAATGCCTACGTCATTCACCTCACATGACCTTATCATGTAGGCATTTTATCATCTCACATAATCAGTATTTCGAGAAGGAGACCATATTAACATAGCTTTTATTACAATGTTGTTATAATTGGTCCAATTTAATATCTTTAATCTCTTACTGTGCCTAATTTACGAACTTTATCATAGCTGTGTATATATAGAAAAAAACATAATATATATAGGGTTTGGTACTACCCAAGGTTTTAAGCATCCCTTCCCCCCATCCTCAGTTTCAGTTACTTATAGTTAACTGTGGTCCAAAAATATTAAATGGAAAAGTTCTGAAATACACACTATTCTAAGTAACATGAGGAAATCGTGGGGGAGTTTTCTGGTTCATATCTTTATAGGAAAGGAAGGTCATCTGTGCTCATTTTATTGTTCTTACAATTTCTCTTGACCCCAGAGTGGTACCACTTCCTGGAAAGATTCGTTTTCAAAACAGAGGTTCAATTTTTATATAGTCCTCTTATTTCCCCCATTAGAATTCACTGACTAGGCGCTTTTATTTACTCTGTTATTTAATCATGTTTCAAATCCATCCAAAGTCATAAGCTTTTACTCAATGTCTGCCCTTGATTTAAAATATTCTCAATCTCCCTCAATTTGTAGCACACAAAACTGAAGCATATTTTAGCTTATAATCATGTCTTTTTTCTTAAGAAAATTATACTACAGTCTTCTTAAAGCCTTTTATATAGAAATAATACCAGTAATAATATTTGGTAACCAACTAAAAAAATGAAAGTACCGATCAGAAAATATTGGCAGTTTCAGAAAAATATACTGGAATATGGGCCATGAACAAAGGAAGCTTTTGTCCTTTGCTTTCAACTTTCAATGCACTCAGAATTCAGATAGGAAAATACTATCTTGCCATATATTGCTTGCAAATTAGTTATAACATAAGCTGCATGTCCTGTTCTTCAAATTCCAAGTATTTCAAAGGCACATGACTTGGATAACAGCTATGCTTCACATAGCTTAGTATCTTATCTGTACATCCCAAAGAATTTAATTTCTATTATAAACACATTAATAATATATACCAAGGTGATTACTTTCTCTGAAATCTTCCAGGTACATTTTTTAAAAATTCTAACAAATTGCTTAAAATTTGTGGTTGATGGTCAGAAATGGTAGTTGAAATTGTCCCTGGCTTTTTCATGCTTACAAAAGCCAACTGAGCTATCCAGAGAGACATACAACAACTTTCCAACATCCATATTTTTTCTTCTTCCCTCTCTCCCTTTCTCATTTCTACTACCTATTTCATTTTGCTTTTTCTTCAGCTGGCTACTGACACCCACTCAAAACTAAAGCTATTTCCCTAATACATTTCCCTCTACTTGCCAAGCTCCAATTAGAAAAAAGAAAACTGGCTGGGCATAAATGGCTCATGCCTATAATCCTAGCACTTTCAGAGACTGAAGCGGGAGGATTCCATGAGGCTGGGAGTTCAAGACCACTCTGGGCAACATAGCAAGACCCTGTCTCTACAAAATAATTTTTAAAAATTAGCCAGGTATGGTGGCGCACACTTGTAGTCATAGCTACTTGGGAGGATGAGGCAGGAGGATAAATTGAGCCCAGAAGATTGAGGCTGCAGAGGGCTATAATCATGCCACAGCACTCCGCAGAGAGACCCTGTCTCTAAAAAGAATAAATAAAACAAATAAAACAGATACGAAATATCTCTTTAAGAAAAAAAGATGCTTATTTTTCACTGCTTAACCTTGCAATTAAAATTATGCATGTTATCTGCCAACACTTTTTGTCCACTGTTCATCTCATTAATTCTTGAGTTATAAACTTTGATAAGGCATAGACTTTTTTTTCTTTAATAAATGTCTTTTAAAAAATTTTCCCATCCTGGCCAACATGGTGAAACCCCGTCTCTACTAAAAATACAAAAATTAGCTGGACGTGGTGGTGCATGCCTGTAATCTCAGCTGCTCGGGAGGCTGAGGCAGGAGAATTGCTTGAACCAGGGAGTCAGAGGCTGCAGTGAGCCAAGATAATGTCACTGCACTGCAGCCTGGCAACAGAGCAAGACTCCGTCTGAGAAAAAAAAAAAAAAAATTCAAATTTTTTAGGCTCCCAAAAGAGCTTAAAAAACAACTCATGTATTCACCACCCAACTTTAAAAAAATGACATCGCTAGCAGGCAATACAGTGCAGTGTTTAAATAAGTTAAAATATGTGATTTACTCAGCCCAGTACCCAGCATATGGTAACATTACCACTTTAGATACGATTACTAGCACAGATCATGTACTCAAAAACAAGATTTCCGGATTTGTTTCACGTTCTATTCTGTAAGGAGAGACAGATTTAAACCAGATTTGAGATACTATTAAGGATTTAAATATATGCATTAAATTCAATTCACTATTTGGTCTTTAAACAAAATGTTGCCATATTTTTGCAATAAGATATCTTTTGTGTAGGTTTACACAAGTTGTATTATTGCTAATTTTTATTTTTAAGCTAGTTTTAAAGTGCACATGTGCTGTTGCTTTGAAAAATTATTTTTAATATATCTTAATGATAATGCAAATTTCTAGATGGGATTTGTAAAACTGGGTTTTCAATCTGAACTTTGCAAACATTGTGAAACTGCTTGGAAAATATTTTATGTGTTTATGTACATTTTTCGGCAAGACAAGTCTGTAGCTTTCATTAACTACTGAAAGGAATCTCTAACCTCCATCTTTGCAAAGCAAATAAGCACTGAGATAAAAGAAAACACATAACTTTACAAGGAATCTAATTGGATAAAACCTGAAATGAAATATCCTTGACCTAATTTTTCTCATTATAAAAGATGACTTTTTTCCTGATTATGTAACTAATGCATGTTTACCATTTTAAAAAAAGTTAATCTTGCTATGACAAATAATAATATGAATATATATCACAAAAAGCACAACATAATAGGTATTTTGGAATTTTTCAGTGCACAGGCCCAACTTCATAGTACAATATACTTAATACTGTATAAACTTATATTTCATGATGGTAAATAAATTTGATATTATAGAAAGCTCTGCAAGAACTACTGGGACTTTGTAAAAATTTGCTATACATTCAATTTAACTCTGGTTATTCAGTAATATAATAAGTGTTTCAAAAAAGCATATATTTTGAAAATTGCATTCTGAAAGGTAAAAATGAAAAGTCTTACTTAAGGACAAAATAAAATGCATCTGAGAAAATGTTAAAAGACTTACTTCAAAATAAGTCTTTGTTTCAAAATTATTTTCTATAAGATAAAAAAGGAATCTGATTTTCTCCATCAGAATAAAAATCAAAGGTCAAAAAAAGGTACATAGAGTACACTTTCAGTAACCAGAAAATACTAATGAATTGAACATCTTAGTGAGTCACGTAATAAAATGTTTTGGTTAGTCATGGAGTGGCACCCTGGGCACTACTGACAGCGCAAATAATCCTGAACAAACATCTACTACCCTTTGCCACAGCGCAAAATGAGATTATGGTGCCAGTACTTCTGACATTCACCTGATGAAATTGTCCTTACATTGCTACTTGTTTACATTTAGAAAATAATGGAGCTTAAAAAAAATAGCACTGAAGTTACAAATGTAAAACATACCCAATACAAAACCTGGTCACTGTGATCACTATAAATTCCAAACGCTTTTCCTCACTCTTATTCTTTTCTTGTGAAGAGGCTATTCCAATCCCCTGCAGTTTCTGTCATCAAAGGCAAGATATACAAGGGCACTAGGTCCTGTCTGTTCTCTTCAACATGGTACATACAGCACCTTGGACAGTGCCTGATAGAGGCGAGACACTCAATAAATACATGAGCAATGAAGAAAAAAGAAATGCAAGAAAAGCCAGTTTGGGGACTGGAATGAGAGGTAGGAGGAACAGAAAATAAAACAAATGTAAGTGAAATAATACTGGGAAAACGTCACTCACATTGTCAAATCAGAGAAAATTTAAGCTGAGAACGATGCATTATTTTTCTTTAATACTTTACAAAAGGATGAATAGCCATATCTCAGGCTGTATGCAACATTAAATTCCAAAATAATTTCTAGTAATTTAAAAATAGCATTGAAGAATAATTTTTTGAAGTACAATTTTTTTTTTTTTTTTTTTGAGAGGAAGTCTCCCTCTTGTCCTCCAGGCTGGAGTGCACTGGTGCGATCTCAGCTCACTGCAACCTCCGCCTCCCGGGTTCAAGCGATTCTCCTGCCTCAGCCTCCTGAGTAGCTGGGATTACAGACATGCACCACCATGCTCAGCTGATTTTTGTATTTTAGTAGAGATGGGTTTTCGCCACGTTGGCCAGGCTGGTCTTGAACTCCTGACCTCAAGTGGTCTTCCTGCCTCAGCCTCCCAAAGTGCTCAGATTACAGGTGTGAGCCACCGCGCCTGGCCTGAAGTACAATTTTTTAAAGCTCATTAACTTGCTACTATTTTGTAAAAAAACATTAAGTTGGAAAAAATTTATATAATGAATTCATTTGGGTAAAAATTTATACATAAAAAATTTCCGCAAGAACGTAAACTAATAATCATTTTCCCTGGGAAGAACTGAGCGGCCTAATGCAGAAAGGGAGCTTTTATTAGTTACTTATATGCTTTTGTACTATTTGAATTTTTTGTTTTTACAATCAATATGTACATTTTATAATAAAACTCATTTAAAGGGAAAATGTCCAATTTGTATTTGTGAAACACTCAGGTAGAAATTTAGAAATTGCAATCTCTTATAATATATTGATTGTTGATAATATTAAAGTTTGAATTTTATAGAGAGCCAGGGTCTTGCTATGTTGCTCAGGCATGAAGTCCTGGGCTCAAGCAAACCTCCCGCCTTGGCCTCCGGAAGTGCTAGGATTACAGGCATGTACTGCTATGTCCGGCCTGCACCACCATGCCTGGCCTGCACTTTCTATTTATTCTCTCTTTACTAAAATAAGAAAGTGGGAAATTAAATAGATTAGGACAAAAGAAAGTGAAATAGACTAGGACAAAAGAAAAGTGAAACATACAGATCAGTCTCCTCCAATTCAGGAAAAAATACTATAAGAAACGAAAATTTTCCAAAAGCTCAAATCACAAATATCTATCTTCTAGTTTCTGTTATATCTTTATTATCATTGAACATGTGTTCAAATTTAGGGTTTTAAGGTCTCCACAAAAAATAACTATTATATATTTAGTGCAACCAGATACAAGACAGGCTCAAAAACAAACAAAACTGAATTGCTCATTCTAATAATAATCTAGAGAATCCTTCTACATAAATTTAAAAAATGATCTCAATAGGGACAACCTAAGTAAAGGAATATCAGAGAATGTTATTACAGGTGGGCTGGCCATAAACTTGTAAAATGTAATTTTTTAGCTCTTTTTTTTTTTTTTTGAGATGGAGTCTAGCTCTGTCACCCAGGCTGGAGTACAGTGGCGCCACCTCGGGTTCACTATATCCTCCACCTCCTGCATTCAAGCGATTCTCCTGCCTCAGCCGCTAGAGTAGCTGGGACAACAGGCATGTGCCACTATGCCTGGCTAATTTTTTATATTTTTAGTAGAGATGGGGTTTCACCATGTTGGCCAGGCTGGTCTTGAACTCCTGACCTCAAGTGATCTGCCCTCCTTGGCCTCCGAAAGTGCTGGGATTACAAGCATGAGCCACCATGGCTGGCCACTGGTTATTTTTTACTGTGGACATACTTAATTACAAAATAATAACTTTAAAGGTATGGTTCTGCAATAATGACACATATATCAGAAGGTAATAATACCAAAAAAAAGATCTGTGAAAAAACTTTCAAAATAAAAAAATTAAATATAATTTTAAAAAATGATGTAGAAAAACTGGATTTATCATGTGTAACATGTTTTGAAATATCTATACATTGTGGAATGGCTCAATATAGCTAATTAACGTGCATTACCTTATGTGCTTTTTTGGAAAAACCACTTAAAATTTACTCAGTGACTTTCAAAATACATTGTTGTTAATTACAGTCACCAAGCTGTACAATAGGTTTCTTGAACTCAGTTGCCTTGTCTAACTGAAATTTTGTATATTTTGACCAACATCTCCTCAATCCTCCACTGCCCCAACAGCCCTTGATAACCACCATTCTATTCTCTCCTTCTATGAGTTCAACTTTTTAAGATTCCACATGTAAGTGAGATTATGCAGCATTTGTCTTTCTAAGCCTGGCTTATTTACTTAACATGTCCTCCAAGTTGTCACAGACGAAAGGATTTCCTTGTTTTTAAGCATTAAATACTATTCCATCAATACCATTTTTAATATATTTAAATTATATCCATTTTGGAAGTAGTAACAGCATGCTTTGATGGTGGCTCACTAGAAGATACTGTATCAGAAATCCACAAATTAAGCAATTGTTTCTTATGATGTGCATCATTTTCCTGGTTGGCCTGTTCATCCAGTGACTTTCTTATACAATTCTTTAATTCTTCGATTCCTTCTCCAGTAACTGCAGATATGGGGATGATATGTTGGAACTCTACAGTCCTCTCTGGAATCATGTTTTTTCCAAATAAATGCAGAAAATCTAAAAGAAAGAACACAAACTAAGCTGATTTCCATTGTTTTTGAAAGTTAGTTAAAACCATGTTAATGGTTTGATTTGTGAAGCAGGGAACCAAAACCAGCATTTTTCATGCCTTTTTTCACCTTTTCTAATAAGTTCTCAGAGCCTTTGGATTTTACTATTGATTATGGTAAGGTTCTTGACACATAATATACTTGTTAGATAAATATATTTTAAACCAAACTAAGTATGAGTAGAAGATGAATCATAAAAATGACTTACTTAAGGAAGTAATAAATTTTGTGTGGGGAGGTTAAATAAGGCAAGGCAGCATTGATTCTCTGAAAGACACTTTCTGTAAAAATAATAACATCATTTATAATTTGAGACATTCTACTTGGCCTCAGTACACTGGAGACCTTTAACTTCCCCAAAGTATAGGTTTATCATCAATGATGCTAGGATCCATACAAAAACTGAAGAGGGATTATAGAGAATTCAAGGGAAGATAATTTCAGATGAGTCCAATCTATCACCCCACAAGGGCTAACAACTGTTATATTACTTTTACCTCTTCCGTGTCACCATGGCATACTGTTTGGCTGGGGAGATGGCATACTGATTGGATGGATTAACTGATATGAACTAGAAAGGCTGGACTGAAACAGATTGGTGGAGAAGACAACATGCAGCTTGCTTTCTGAGATTCAAAGGCCCCGAAGAAAGTCCAGAGAGGATAACTCAGGATTATCACTAAAGGGCCTATATTTTATTTCACGGTATGTCAGAACAGCTACGGACTTCTGAGTCACCCCCACTTTCGGTATTTCCTCTGAAAATTCCCTTCTCTGCAAGATCAACTAGCAAACAGAACTAATGACCATATAAAGCAAATGTCATTAGGAATGAAGGCTATTTAGTATCAGAGAATATTTATATCCCATGAGTAGTTTATTAACTCAAGGACAGCTCCAACATATAGATTACACAGGGGAAAGATTTTTGAGACGAAAGGACCTTCTGGTGCTGTTTCACAGTCTTAGTATACTATAATCTATTTTCCCACAATTGTTACCAAGAATAAAAACAGAGACATATTATTGAAAAACATGTTAGCCACATACCATACACCCTAGTTTTCCTCATTTGTGCATGAGGTTCTCTACTAGACTCTGAATGAAACCACCATTGCCATAGGACAGAAGGTATTCTGCAAATGTCAATATTCAAAACTGTGGAGAATCCCTTTAAGTTACTTTACATATAGTTCAGGAAGTAAATTCCAGACAAATAAATCATTTTGGAGTCACAGCTTCTATTTTTGTGTCACACATACACAGGAAAAATGAAGTTCTTTTCAGAAGACTCATCCTCTTCAGAAACCTATAGAGTTAGTTTTGCCAAGAAACATACTTCTTTAGAACTTCTTAGTTCTGTTTTTAATTTTCTGATGTATAGTACTAGAGGAATGAAGAGCTTGTGAAGTATGTTAATGAAAGTGAAAGACTTCACAGGGAGATGCTGACTTTTTCCTCCTTTTATTCAAATCCCACATATGCTTTATGGGTCCAATTTAAGTTTCATTCTTCATGAAGCCTGACCTTTTTAGTTCAAATTAATCTTTCTTTTGTCTCCTTTAATTTACTGTCCATATCAAACATTCTAGAATTTGATAATTATTATGTTACAATGTTATTTACATGTTTTGTATATTCTTTCTTCAAACTTGACTTTTAAGAGCAGAAACTGCCAGTTTTCCACTGATTATAACAGCATTCTCTGTACCTTGTAATTATTCTTTAAATTAAAATTAAATGAATACATAGGTTTACCTTTAGGATTCTGGAGCTGGCTCATCAATTCATGGAACTTATCTTGGGCATCTGGCAAGTCCATTTTATTAACTGCCAAGAGTGCAGGTTTTGTCTGAAGTTCCTCTTTGTACAATTCCAACTCCTTTAAATCAAAAGAGAAAACTCAATAATTTTAGTACTGGTTTCTGTATAAACTACTTATTTGGTAATTAATGACCCGGGTGATCTAAAACCCATTCACATCACTGAAATGCAATAAATCCCAACAACAGAAAACAAAAGGAAGAATTTCAGAAAATGACTCTGGTTAGGTCATGTGTTAGTATGTTTTAGCTTAAATGATATCCTAGAGACAGTTGTAATTTTGCGTCTAGAGTCAAATATGGGTATCTGGACCTTACACAGAAAATATTCAGAAGTCAGTAATGATCAATGAATGTTATACCTCTAGTATTCTTGGAAAAAGTAAATGTACTTAGGAATAAATCTTTGTTACCTTGGATTAAACAACTGTTTCTTAGATAGAACATGAAAAGCACAAGTAAAAGAATAGATAAAAGGCAGAAGACTGCTTAAGGCCACCATGAGTTTGAGGCTACAATGAGCTAGGATCATGCCTGCACTCTAGCCTACATGAGAGAGTGAAGCCCTGTTTGTAATAAAAATAAATAAATATGTAAGACTGGGCATGGTGGCTCATGCCTGTAATCTCAGCACTTTAGGAGGCTGAAGTAGGAGCATCGCTTGGGCCCAGGAGTTCAAGACAAGCCTTGACAACATAGCAAGACCCCATCTCTACACAAAATTTTAGTTTAATTTTAAAAAAGGAAAGAAAAGAATGAAACAAATGGAATTTCATGAAAATTAAAAATTTTGGGTTGTTTTCTTGCTATTGAGAGTTGTTTTGCTTCCTTATGTTTTGGATATCAACCACTTATCAGATATATGATTTACAAATATTTTCTCCCATTTCCTTGGTTGCCTCTTCACTCTGCTGACTGTTCCTTTTGCTGTGCAGAAGCTTTTTAGTTTGATGTAATCCTACTTGTCTATTTTTCTTTTTGTTGCCTGTGCTTTGGGGTCACATTAAAAAAAATCATTGCTCAGACAAATATCATGGAACTTCTCTGTTTTCTTCTAGTGGTTTTATGGTTTCAGGCTTTAAGTCTTTAATCAACTTTTTATATATGGTGTGAAGTAAGGATCTAATTTCATTTCTCTGCATGTGGATATTCAGTTTTCTCAGTATCACTTATTGATGAAGAAAACTGTCCTTTCCTTACTGTGTGTTCTAGGTACCTTTGTTGAAAATTAATTGTAAATGCATGGATTTAATTCTGAGCTCTGGATTCTGTTCCATTGGTTCATGTGTCTATTGTTATGCCAGTACCATGCTGTTTTGATTACGATAGCTTTGTAGTAGGTTTTGAAATTAGGGAGTGTGAAGCTTCCAGCTTTGTTCCTTTTGCTCAAGATTGCTTTGGCTATTCAGGGTCTTTTATCGTTCCATACAAATTTTAAGATTTATTTTCTATTTCTGTGAAAAATGCCATTAGAATTTTGATATGGATTGTGCTGAATCTGTATATCACTTTGGGTAATACAAACCTGATTTAAAAATGGATAAAGAACCTGAATTGACATTTCTCAATGACAAACAAATGACCAATATGTGTATGAAAAAATGTTCAACATCACTGATCATTAGGGAAATGAAAAGGAAAACCACAATGAGATAGCTCCTCACACTTGGAAGGATGGCTATTATCAAAAAGACAAAAGATAACAAGTGTTGTCAAGGATATGGAGAAAGAGGAACCCCTGAACACCGTTGAGTGGGAATGTAAATTAGTACAGCCATTGTAAAAAGCAGTATAAAGATTTCTCAAAAAATTAAAAATAGAACTACCATATGATCCAGCAATCCCACTTCTGGGTATATATCCAAAGGAAATAAAATCAGTATGTCAAAGAGATCTCTGCATTCCCATTTTTACTGAAACATTATTCACAATAGCCAAGACATGGAATCAACCTCATTGTCCATCAATGGATGAATAATGAAAATGTGGTATACACACACACAATTGAATACTACTCAGCCTTAAAAAAAGAAAATTTTGTCATTTATTACAACATGGATGAACCTGGAGAACACTAGGCTAAGTGAAATAAGCCAAGCACAGAAAAAAAAATACTGCATAATCCCACTTATATGTGGAATCTTAAAAGGTTGAATTCATAGTAGCAGAGAAAATGGTGGTTGCCACAGTGCTTGGTGGAGGAAGATGGAGGGGTGTTGGTCAAATGGGAACAAAGATTCAGTTAAATAGGATGAATAAGCCCTGGAGATCTATTTTACAGTATGATGACTATAGTTAATGTATTATATATTTGAAAATTGCTAAAACAGATTTTAAATGTTCTCAACACACAAAAAATAGTATGTAAGATGATGGATCATGCTAATTAGCTTGATTTAATCATCTCACAAGGTATACATATATCCAAATATCACTTGTACACTTTAAGTACACACAATTTTTATGTCAGTTACACTTTAATAAAACTGGAAAATTAAATAAATAAATAATAGTTTTGTGCCACAAAGAATACACAAAAAATACACTGAAAAAGTGAAAAGACAAGTCACAGAAGGGGAGAAAATATTTTCAAATTATGTATCTTAGAAGGGACTTAATTTCCAGCTGGGCATGGTGGCTCACGTCTGTAATCCCAGCACTCTGGGAAGCCAGGTGGGCGGATCACTTGAGGTCAGGAGTTCAAGACCAGCCTGGCCAACATGGTGAAACCCTGTTTCTACTAAAAATACAAAAATTGGATGGGCATGGTGGCACATGCCTGTAATCCCAGCTACTCGGGAGGCTGAGGCTGGAGAATCACTTGAACTCGGAAGGCGGGGGTTGCATTCAGCTGAGATTGTGCCACCGCACTCCAGCCCAGGCGACAGAGCGAGACTCCGTCTCAAAAAAAAAAAAAAAAAAAAAAAAGGAGAAGGGACTTATTTCCAAAAATATAAAACATGCTTACAACTCAGCAATTAAAAGACAAGTAATACAAATAGTAATGCACACAGAATCTGAACAGACTTTTCTCCAAAGACACAGAAATGCCTAATAAGCACATAAAAGGATTCTTAGCATCATTAATCTTAAGAGAAATGCAAATAAGAACTGTAACAAAATACCACTGCACTCCCACTAGGATGACTAAAGTAAAAATGACAGACAATAACAAGTGTTGAGGAAAAACTGGAACATACACTGATGGTGGGACTGTAAAATGGCACAATGGTGCTACCAATTCAGAATAGTTTGGCAGTTCCTCAAAATGTTAAACAAAGCATTACTATCTGATCCAGCAATTCCACTCCTAAGTATATATCCAAGAGAAATGAAAACATGTCTATACAAAAACCTGCACACAAATGTTCACAGCAATATTATTCATTATAGACAAAAAGTGGCAAATGAAATAGGATCTATAAAATCCTGGAGGTAAAGCAAACACCATGTTGTCTTAGAGAGAAATCACATGGCTGAAATATAGCATCCAGGGGAGAGGGTTACGGAGGAGGACTGCTAGGTAGGGGCCCAAATTTGCAGATTTCATAAATCATGCTCAGGTTAGACTTTAACCTAACAGCTATGGGGGTCCATCGAAGTGTTTTAGGCAGGGAACATCAGCATCAGCTTGGTGCTTTTACAAAGATCACTCTAGCTGCCATATAAAAAATGGACTGGAGAGAAGTAAGGCAGGACACAGGGAGACTGGAAAGGACCAGATTCAATATTCCAGTAAGAAGGGTTGATGATTGTAACAGTGTAGATGAAGACAAGAGGATGGATTTCAGAGAGATTTAGGATAAAAAACTGACAGGGCTTGTGTAGGTGGTGAGAAGAATCAGTATATCATAGCCTACACATTCACTAATTTATGGGGATGGCTGAAAAGTTTTTTAAAAGTTTACTTTTATCCATATTAAGTTTAAGTGACTAATGGGACATCCAATCGAAGATGTCCAATAGGCATTTGGTCTAAAGAACAACAAAGGCCAGGTGTGGTGGCCCACACCTGTAATCCCAACACTTTGGGAGGCCGAGGTGGGTGGATTACCTGAGGTCAGGCGTTCGAGACCAGCCTGGTCAACATGGTGAAACCCCGTCTCTACTAAAAATACAAAAATTAGCCGGGCGTGGTAGCACACGCTTGTAATCCCAGCTACTTGGGAGGCTGAGGCAGGACAATCACTTGAGCCCAGGAGACAGAGAGAGCCGAGATCGTGCCACTGCACTACAGCCTGGCAGACAGAGCAAGACTCTGTCTCAAAAAAAAAAAAAAAAGAAAGAACAATGAAAAGATCTAGGTATCAGCTACAGATCTGGCAGTCATCAATATTATTAATTGTAACTAAAGCAACGGGAGTGGGTAAGATAGAAAATAAGGTTAGGACAGAACTCTGAATAATGTTACTTAAAGGATGAGAAAAAAGAGCCTAAAAAGTAGACTGAGAAATAGTGTAAGAGTAGAAACAGAACCAGAAGATTACGGGTCACAAAACTAAGAATGAGAAACAAGAAGAATTAGACAACGTGCCAAAGCTGAAGCAAGATAAAAATCTTGGAAGTATGTAATGGGGATTTGGAAGCCCAGGAGTATTTTATCCATTGCAGTAGTTTGAGGAGCAAATGAAGGTAGAGGAACTGGAGACAACAAGTTTAAGTAATTCTTTAACTGTCATCAAAGCTTTAAAGACGGAATATGTATAGACTGTAATTATGTTATTTCATATAGTCTTACATTCCTACATATTAGACCAAATATAGAACACAGTAAAACAGAAAACCTACTTTTGTAAGCAGTATTATGGTTTCAAAAGCTGTTCTGTATTGAGTGTGAGAAGAAAGCTGAAATCCAGAAATATCAACCTAAAAAAAAGAGAAGGAAAGAGACAGCCTTTAACATTAAGAAGAATAGCTATACATTTCTATGTTTTAAAATGTTTTACTCTCTCAAGCTAAAAACAGTTTCTCCATACTCTACTTGTTATTTAGTAATTCAAAATAAGTAACAGAAATCGAGGTGTTAAGATAACTTTAATTATTCTCATAAAATTACAGTCATTAATAAAATAAAAAACTAGGATAAGACAATTTGCATGAAGACAATCTCATATATAACTCTAGCATCATCAATGAAGAATGAAAGAGATACTATGATACTATATAATATGGTAGTATGTTGGAAATCTTAAGGAAATACATGTTGGCAAGTATGGCCAAACTTACATATGATACAGTAAACAATGTCACTTCCATCCCCATATTATAAAAGACTTAGTGGAGTAACATATGCTACCACTTTCTTATTTATAAAAAAATTCTAGAAAAACTAAATTCATTGGTTTTCAATTTATTTGAATATCACATTAGTATACATATGACTTACAACAAAAAGTAGTTGTCTAGTTCTTTCTATATGCTTGAGGAATTTGTGGCCCATTCCTTTGTTCATATGTGCTCCTTCTATTAAACCCGGAAGATCAGCTACTGATATCTAACACAAAGTTAAATGGTTAATGAAAAAGGAAAATGTATGAAAACCACAAGTTCAATTACATCCCAAAATTTTCAAGATATTTCAAATATAAACAGTTCCTAACTTATGATTACCACTACATCTTTGAAAAGCCAAGTATAAAAGTAAAATTAATGTACAGTATTAAGAATTAAAATGTTTTATCAGATATTAGAGTCCCGTATTTACTATTAATCTAATAATCTAGGAATTTTACAGATTAGTTTAACATTTGTTTATTTATTTATTATTATTATTTTAGAGACAGGATCTTGCTCTGTCACCCAGGCTGGAGTGCAGTGGTGTGACCATAGCTCACTGTAGCCTCCAACTCCTGGGCTCAAGCCATGTTCCCAACTCAGTCTCCCAAGTAGCAAAGACTCCAGGTGTGTACTGCCATGCCCAGTTAACTAAAAAAATTTTTGTAGAGACAGGGTCTCGCTATCTTGCACAGGCTGCTCTCAAACTCCTATCCTCAAGTGATCCTCTCACCTTAGCCTCCCAAAGTGCTGGGATTACAGGCGTAAGCCACCACACTAACCCCTAGTTTAAAATTTATTTATAATTTCCTAAATGGTATTGTCCAATATGAACTTTTCACAGAATTTCAACCTTTGCACTCCGAATTCATAAAAATCTACTAGGATATTAATGCAGCAGACATTTACCAGGTACAGCTCTGTATTTTAAACTCAATTTGTAATTATTTATTTGGCACCATTGTTCCTTTTCTGTCCATATTATACTAGCAGGATTATCAACCATTCTTACAAAGTATTAGGTTGGTGTAAAAGTAACTGTGGCTTTGGCATTACTTTTAATAGACTTTACTACATTAATAGAGGTGTGATTCTCCTCACCTGTTCTTTGCAGTGCCATGTTTGTTAATGCTTCACATTGTTGCAGGTCGTTACTGTTTATACTTAAGCAAATCTCATGGCATTACATGAGGAGCAGAGTTCTATCATCTAGAAGTTCATTCACCTGAGCATGCTTCCTTGTCACCTTGTCATCATCTCATTTTGTGCCAGTATTCAAGTAAGATCAGTCACGTGAAACAGCACTCGACAAACCCGAGTTGTAGTTGTGGCTCTCCTACTTTCTCCTACTTTTGGCCGTTACTTTTAATGGCCAAAACCACAGTTACTTTTGTACCAACCTAATTAAAAAATAAAGTTTCCTAGACTCCTTTCAGAGGGAATAATCATTATTAACCATCATTTTACACTTGTGCTTTTCTTTTCTTTTTTTGAGAGAGTCTCGCTCTGTCGCCCAGGCTGGAGTGGAGTGGGGCAATCTCGGCTTACTGCAAGCTCCACCTCCCAGGTTCACACCATTCTCCCGCCTCAGCCTCTGGAGTAGTTGGGACTACAGGCGCCTGCCACCACACCCATCTAATTTGTTTTAATTTTTATTTTTAGTAGAGACAGGGTTTCACCGTGTTGGCCAGGATAGTCTCAATCTCCTGACCTCGTGATCTGCCCGCCTTGACCTCCCAAAGTGCTGGGATTACAGGTGTAAGCCACCACGCCCAGCCACACTTGTGCTTTTCAAACCTCACTGTGCATCATAATCACATAGGGAACTCTTAGAAGCTACAAATGCCCAGGGCCTACCCCCAAGAGATTTAGTTTCAAATCTCTGGGGCCTAAGCATCACTTATCATTGCTGTTCTTAGACCAGCCAGATAATTCTGAAGTGCAATGAAGAAATGAGAGGCAGTACTTGACATCCCCTGCCCAGTGTAGATAAATAATTCAGCGTCTTAAAGGAAGCTGACAAAGCAGGATGCACAACAGAAGTCTCATGTCCTGAAATTTCCTCTACTGATTTCCCTTAAAAATTAGGTATAAACAATGTTCTCTTTTCCTCTAAATATTGTTCTATATATTCATATTATCCTATATTTAATATAATTCTACTTACAGTTAACATTCTATATTATAACAGAAGTTTTATGTTTTACTGTTATATCACTATTATAACTGAATAATTTTTTAATGTTTCTTTAAATTATGTCATAAAACTGTATGAACCTATATTGATGCATCCTTAGCACCCAAAGTCTATACTTTATATTGGTGCATTCTTGGTGCTGTACATTCTATAAATTTTAACAAATGTATACTGTGTCTACCATTACAGCAACACAATGTTGCTGTAATATTATATAGTATCATACTTTACTATATGTATCATACTTTATAGTGTACCCTAAAAGTTCTCTGTACTCTGCCTATTCATCTCTCCTTCCTCCCTAACCCTGGAAATCATTGATTTTTTTTTTACTGTCTCCACAGCTTTGCCTTATTCAGAATGTCATATAGTTGGAATCATACAGTATCACAGTCTTTTCAGATTGGCTTCTCTCACTTAGTAATATGCATTTAAGGTTCCCCTAGGTCTTTTTGAGGCTTGATAGCCCAGTTCTTTTTAGAGCTGAATAATAATCCACTGTCTGAATATATATCACAGTTTATGTACCCATTCACTGACTGAAAGATATCTTGGCTAAGGTTTGGTAATTACAAATAAAGCTGCTATAAGCATCCATGTGCAGACTTCTGTGTGTGCATAACTTTTCAATGTACATGGGTAAATGCTAAGGAGCACAACTACTAGATTGTACATTATATTTTAAATATTGTTACTTTCCTTTTTTTAGTTTTTTTTCTAATTATACAGAAGAGCCACTGCTGTTACTTACGAAGGAAAAATGAATTTTAATAGCTGGTTGAGACTAAAACTCCATTAAAACATTTTTTTTTTTCAAAAAAAGAAAGTTGGAATAAAATCATTGCCATGAACTTTAGAGAGCATTTTTAAAAAATGAAGATAAATAATCCAATATAGTAGTAAAAGAAAGACTTGCAATAAGAAGAAACCAAGACTAAGAAGAAGACATAATGTTGTAGGGATAAACTGGACCTAATCTTTGGAAGAAGAAATTAAATATATTATGATAGTGCTCAGAATTAATTTGACCAGTTTCACTTAGCATAAACAAAATCTTGTTACTTTTTCTCCCCTAACACCACAGAAACAGGCAAATACTATAATATCCAAGTAAGTACCAAAACCAAGTACTCTGACTTCTAATATAGTGTTTTACTTTAAAAATACCTACCTGTTTGAAATCACTGTACATAATCTTTCCAAGTTCAGGCTTTAATGTTGTAACTAAAAGGAAACACAGCAATAAATTAAGGCTAGAATTTATTTTAGGGCTGGTACTCTCAAAACTGTCTTGGCATTATGCATAAACAATATTTCAATTCAGATTTTGTTCTAATTTGCTAAAATGGAAACTATTATTATCTTTGCTATTTAACATGTACTTGGAGGACCAAGTGTTGTGGCTCATGTCTGTAATCCCAATGCTTTGGGAAGCCAAGGCAGGAGGATCATTTGAAGCTAGGAGTTCAAGATGAGCCTGGGCAGCATAGTGAGACCCTGTTTCTACAAAAAATGTACAACTAGGCAGACATGGCAGTGCACCTGTAGTCCTAGCTACTCCAGAGGCTGAGGTAGGAGGATTGAGCTCAAGAGTTCAAAGTTGCAGTGAGGTATGATCATGCCACTGTACTCCTGCCTGGGTGACAGAGCTAGACCCTGTCTCTAAAATAAATGAATACATAGTATTTGGAAAAAGACAAACACAGATTTTTATAATCTGTATAGGCCTAATGTAATTACTGAACCTCAACGTTCTTCTATTGCACTTTAAGGTGTGTGACAGATGTTCAGGAGGGTCAGATATTAAGTTTCTATCACTGGATCTGTGGGTGAAATTTTTCTAGTTCCTTCTCATTCAGTTATCCTCTAGTTCCTTCTCATTAAGCTTCATCAATCCTACACTAGCCTCTTTCCTATGACTTTTTGCTTTTCCTTCTCAAGTCCTACATATCTTATAACAAATACTGGCCTTGTGATTTATAGCAATTAGTCCAAACTTCACTCTACTTTGTCACAGTCTAATTTTGGAATGGCTTGATTTTATTTTTCAAGTTAATGGCATTCTGTGTCCTTTTAATGATGGCAGAGATCTTATCATACTCACCACTTTTAACCAAAGCTTCTTTTATATCTCATCTAGCTACCACAAGAGCCTACTAACTGGTTTTCTCAGACCCTTTCATGTCCCACGCCAATCCATTTTCTATATTTCAGGTGGAGAGCTCTGTGAGGAGCAAACCTAAGCATTTTATCCCTTGCTTAAATGCTTCCAATTGCTCTTAAGATATAAAAATCAAATACAGGCTAAATGGTCTATGTGACATGCTCTCTTACATCTCCAGGCTCATCTTGATTCTTTCCCTTACTTCATGTTCTCTAGACACACAAATCTACTCCCCGCCACCACTAAGCCTTTGTGTACATGCTATTTCCTCTGATTAAAGACCCTTCACCCTCCACTCTATTTTACTAATTAACTCGTAATTATTCCTCATATCTCAGTCCAAAAATCACACATCCTTAAGGAAGCCTAAGGCAGTCATCTACGCTCTTTCATAGTACCCTTGCATATTCCCTTATATTTATTAGTGATATATATGCCTTACTCCACTAGTCTACAAACTCAATACAAGTCAAAACAGTAACTGTTTCTGTTTATCAGTCTTTGTAATCCCAGAACCTAATGTGGCTCCAAAAATAAGTATCTGCTAAATGAATGAAAGTGTTCAACTCAGCCTTCCTGGTACTTATCACAGTGCCTGAAAAAGGGTAAGTGGTTCAAAAATCCTAACTAAACCAAATAAATGATTATGCGACAGAAAAATAAACGCAATAAAATAAGTGTCTAACCTGTTTAAGAAACTTTGCTGAGGGGTATAGAGGTTTCAAAGATTAATGGAAAATACAGCTGGGGAGGGTGGCTCACACCTATAATCCCAGCAATTTAGAAGGCCAAGGTGGGAGATCACTTGAGCCCAGGAGTTCAAGACCAGCTTGGGCAACATGGGGAAACCTCTGTCCCCACAAAAAAAAAAAAAAATTAGCCAAGCATGGTGGCACACACCTGTAGTCCAACTACATGGGAGGCTGATGCAGGGGGATGGCTTGAGCCTGGGCTGCAGTGAGCCATGATCATGCAACTGCACTTTGGCCTGTGCAACAGTAGTCTATCTGCCAAAAGTTTTTCACCTAAGGATACCCTCAGAGTTATCATTTTATTCATTCTCAGAGAAATACTAGTCTTTAAAAGTTTACCTCCACTCATTAAAATATACAATCAAATTATACTTACATGCGTAATCTGCAATTGCAGGTTTTGCATGAGAAACACGACTTAGCAAAGAGGATTTTCCAGCATTTGGGAATCTGAAACAAGAATATAAAATTATACACAAATGTCAATATTATTATCTCTGAATTCCTAACAGTTCAAGTAGCCTTCTTGAATATATTTGGGATTAAAAGTAGAATATAAATGTATTATAAATAATCTTGAAAAACTTGAGAACATACACTTATATAAAAGGTAAAGATAAATTCATGCTGGACACTGAAGATGTTTCAATATTTAAAGTGTATAATAATTATTCTTATTATGATTTAAAAATAAAAACTCGTTGGAAGTCATAGAAAAACAGAAAGAAATTAAAGAAAAAAAAGAAAAACACCAGCAACTTACTAACTCCAGCCATACACTGACAAAACATTACACTGTTTTGTAAACTGCTTTAAAAAAAATTTTTATAGACAGTTTCAAACATATACAAAAGTAGAGAGGTGTAATAAATTCCATTTAGCTATCACCCAGCTTCAACAAATATTAATACATTGGCAATATACTTCTTAAAATTTGGTTTGAACAGAAGTCCCAATAAGGTCTGTATGTTACAAATACCTGGTGTGTCTCAAATCTATTTTCAAGCTTCCCCTCCCATCTTGTTTCCCATCTGCAATTTAATTTTTAAAGAAACTGGGTCATTTGTCCTACAGAGTTTCTTTTCCAAAGTCTTCATTTTTCTACTAGCACCTACAAGGACACTTAACATGCTCTTTTTCCCTGTTTTCTGTAAAAAATTGGCAGTTTTTATAGAGTCTTAACCATGTTCAAGTTTTAATATTTTTTTGAAGGAAGTAGGGGAAAACTACTTTATAGTTGCTTGGCCTACTATTTAAAATGAATCATATAAGGTGAACACTTTTCAATGGTGAAGTGTAATTTACTTAACTAATTTCCTATTGATAGACATTTAGGTTGTCTACAATTTTTCACTCTAAATAACATTGTAAAAAATATGTATACAGGTAGACAGACACTGTTAATAGTCATCTCTGGGTGGTGGAATTCATAGACAACTTTATGCAAACAAGTGTGCATTTTTTTTTTGCTAAATAACTTTAAACAATGCAATGACTATCTTTAAACCTTTGCAACTTTTTTCATCTTTTCATAGCTTAATAGCTCATATCTTTTTATTTATTTATTTTTTGAGATGGAGTCTCACTCTGTTGCCTAGGCTGGCGTGCAGTGGCGTGATCTTGGCTCACTGCAAGCTCCACCTCCTGGTTCACGCCATTCTCCTGCCTCAGCTTCCCAAGTAGATGGGACTACAGGTGCGCGCCACAATGCCTGGCTAATTTTTTTTGTATTTTTAGTAGAGATGGGGTTTCACTGTATTAGCCAGGATGGTCTCAATCTCCTGACCTTGTGATCCGCCCACCTTGGCCTCCCAAAGTGCTGGGATTACAGGCGTGAGCCACCATGCCTGGCCTATTTCTTTTAGTGTTTTTATTTCAATAGCTTTAGGGGTACAAGTGTTTATTTGTTGTTGTTGTTACATGGATACATTGTGTACTGGTGAAGTCGAGGATTTTAGTGTACCCATCACCCAAGTAGTGTACATTGTACCCAACAGGTAGTTTTTCATCCCTCACCGTCCTCCTATCCTCCCTCCCTGAGTCTCCAATGTCCATTATACCACTCTGCATGCTTCTGTGTACCCACAGCTTAGCTCCCACTTATAAGCGACAATATGTGGCACTTGGTTTTCAGTTCCTGAGTTACTTCACTTAGGAAGATGTCTTCATTCTTTTTTATGGCTGAGTAATATTCTACGGTGTGTGTACATATAGATACACACACACACACACACACATTCAATTTTCTTCATTCATTGGTTGATGGGCTCTAAGGTTGATTCCATGTCTTTGCAATTCTAAATGATACTGTGATAAACATGTGTGCAGGTATCTTTTTAATATAATGACTTCTTTTCCTTTGGGTAGATATCCTGTAGTGGGATTGCTGGATGAAATGTTATTTCTACTTTCAGTTCTTTGAGAAATCTCCATACTGTTTTCCATATAGGTTGTACTAATTTGCATTCTCACTCAACAGTGAATTTTAGTGTACCCATCACCCAAGCAGTGTACACTGTACCCAATAGGTAGTTTTGCATCCCTCACTGCCCTCCTATCCTCCCTCCCTCTGAGTCTCCAATGTCCATTATACCACTCTATATGTCTTTGTAAGAGTTAAGTTCCAAGATGGCCAAATAGGAACAGCTCCAGTCTACAGCTCCCAGCAAGATCGACACAGAAGACAGGTGATTTCTGCATTTCCAACTGAGGTACCTGGTTCATCTCACTGGGACTCGTTGGGCAGTGGGTGCAGTGCACGGAGGGCGAACCGAAGCAGGGCGGGGTGTCGCCTCACCCGGGAAGCACAAGGGGTTGGGGGATTTCCCTTTCCTAGCCAAGGGAAGTTGTGACGGTCTGTACCTGGAGGAATGGTACACTCCTGCCTAAATACTGCGCTTTTCCCCAAGTCTTTGCAACCGGCAGACCAGGAAATATCCTCCCGTGCCAGGGTCAGCAGGCCCCAAGCCAATGGAGCTCTGCTCACTGCTAGCACAGCAGTCTGAGATTGACCTGCCATGAGCTGCAGCTTGGCAGGTGGAGGAGTGTTGTCTGCAATTGCTGAGGCTTGAGTAGGTGGTTTTGTGCTGATAGTGTAAACAAAGAGGCCTGGAAGCTCGAACTGGGTGGAGCCAACCACAGCTCAGCGAGGCCTACTGCCTCTCTAGATCCAACCTCTCTGGGCAAGGCATATCAGAAAAAATGGCAGTGGACAGCTTTGGCAGACCTTAACGTCCCTGTCTGACAGCTCTGAAGAGAGAGTGGTTCTCCCAGCATGGCGTTCAAGCTCTGAGAAGGGACAGACTGCCTCCTCAAGTGGGTCCCTGACCCCCGAGTAGCCTAACTGGGAGACACCTGTCAGTAGGGGCCAACAGACACCGCATACAGGCGGGTGCCCCTACAGGACGAAGCTTCCAGAGGAAGAATCAGGCAGCAATATTTGCTGTTGTGCAGCCTCCACTGGTGGTGATTCCCAGGCAAACAGGGTCTGGAGTGGACCTCCAGCAAACTCCAACAGACCTGCAGCTAAGAAGCCCGACTGTTAGAAGGAAAACTAACAAACAGAAAGGAATAGCATCAACATCAACAAAAAGCACATCCACACCAAAATCTCATCTGTAGGTCATCAACATCAAAGACCAAGGGTAGATGAAACCACAAAGATGGGGAGAAACCAGAGCAGAAAAGCTAAAAATTCCAAAAACCAGAGCGCCTCTTCTCCTCCAAAGGACTGCAGCTCCTCGCCAGCAACGGAACAAAACTGGACGGAGAATCAGTTTGACAAACTGAAAGAAGTAGGCTTCAGAAGGTCGGTAATAAAAATCTTCACTGAGCTAAAGGAGAATGTTCTAACCCATTGCAAAGAAGCTAAAAACCTTCAAAAAAGGTTAGACGAATGGCTAATTAGAACAAACAGTGTATAGAAGTCCTTAAATGACCTGATGGAGTTAAAACCACAGCAAGAGAACTTTGTGATGCATGCACAAGCTTCAATAGCTGATTGGATCAAGTGGAAGAAAGGATATCAGTGATTGAGATCAAATTAATGAAATAAAGCGAGAAGACAAGATTAAAGAAAAAAAGCTGAAAAGAAATAAACAAAGCCTCCAAGAAATATGGGACTATGTGAAAAGACCAAATCTATGTCTGATTGGTGTACCGTACCTGAAAGTGACTGGGAAAAAGTATCCAAGTTAGAAAACACTCTTCAGGATATTATTGAGGAGAAATTCCCCAACCTAGCAAAGCTGGCCAACATTCAAATTCAGAAAATACAGAGAAAAACATAAAGATACTCCTTGAGAAGAGCAACCCCAAGAGACACATAACTGTCAGATTCACCTAGGTTGAAATGAAGGAAAAAATGTTAAGGGCAGCCAGACAGAAAGGTAGGGTTACCCACAAAGGGAAGCCCATCAGACTAACAGCTGATCTCTTGGCAGAAACCCTATAAGCCAGAAGAGAGTGGGGTCCAATATTCAACATTCTTAAAGAAAAGAATTTTCAACCCAGAATTTCATATCCAGCCAAACTAAGATTCATAAGTGAAGGAGAAATAAAATCCTTTACAGACAAGCAAATGCTGAGAGATTTTGTCACCACTAGGCCTGCCTTACAAGAGCTTCTAAAGGAAGCACTAAACATGGAAAGGAACAACTAGTACCAGCCACTGCAAAAACATACTAAATTGTAAACACCACTGATGCTATAAAGAAACTGCATCAATTAACAGGCAAGATAACCAGCTAACATCATAATGGCAGGATCAAATTCACACATAACAATATTAACCTTAAATGTAAATGGGCTAAATGCCCCAACTAAAAGACAGACTGCCAAACTGGATAAAGGGTCAAGACCCATCGGTGTGCTGTACTCAGGAGACCCATCTCATGTGCAAAGACACAAATAGGCTCAAAATAAAGGGATAGAGGAAGATCTACCAAGCAAATGGAAAACAAAAAAAGGCAGGGGTTGCAATCCTAGTCTCTGATAAAACAGACTTTAAACCAACAAAGATCAAAAGAGACAAAGAAGGCCATTACATAATGGTAAAGGGATCAATTCAACAAAAAGAGCTAACGATCCTAAATATATATGCACCCAATACAACAGCACCCAGCTTCATAAAGCAAGTCCTTAGAGAGCTACAAAGAGACTTAGACTCCCACACAATAACAATGGGAGACTTTAACACCCCACTGTTAATATTAGATAAACGAGACAGAAGGTTAACAAGGATATCAAGGACTTGAACTCAGCTCTGGACCAACCGGACCTAATAGCCTTCAACAGAACTGTCCACCCCAAATCAACAGAATATATATTTTTCTCAGCACATCATACTTATTCTAAAATTGGCCACATAATTAGAAGTAAAACACTCCTCAGCAAATGCAAAAGAACAGGAAACACAAGAAACTGTCTCTCAGACCACAGTGCAATCAAATTAGAATTCAGGATTAAGAAACTCACTCAAAACCACACAACTACATGGAAACCGAACAACCTGCTCCTGAATGACTACTGGGTACATAACAAAATGAGGCAGAAACAAAGATGTTCTTTAAAACCAATGAGAACACAGACATAATGTATCAGAATCTCTGGGACACATTTAAAACAGTGTGGAGAGGGAAATGTATAGCACTACATGCCCACAAGAGAAAGCAGGAAGGATCTAAAATTGACACCCTAACATCACAATTAAAAGAACTAAAGAAGCAAGAGCAAACACATTCAAAAGCTAGCAGAAGGCAAGAAATAACTAAGATTAGAGCAGAACTGAAGGATATAGAGACACAAAATACCCTTCAAAAAAATCAATGAATCCAGGAGCTGATTTTTTGAAAAGATCAACAAAACTGATAGACCATTAGCAAGACTAATAAAGAGGAAAGGAGAGAAGAATCAAATAGACGCAATAAAAAATGATAAAGGGGATATCACTACCAATCCCACAGAAATACAAACTACCATCAGAGAATACTATAAGCAATTCTACACAAATAAACTGGAAAATCTAGAAGAAATGGATAAATTCCTGGACACATACACCCTCCCAAGACTAAAACAGGAAGAAGTTGAATCTCTGAATAGACCAGTAACAGGTGCTGAAATTGAGGCAATAATTAATAGCCTACCAACCAAAAAAAGTCCAGGACCAGGTGGATTCACAGCTCAATTATACCAGAGGTACAAATAGGAGCTGGTACCATTCCTTCTGAAACAATTCCAATCAAGAGAAAAGAGGGAATCCTCCAAACTGATTTCATGAGGCTAGCATCATCCTGATACCAAAGCCTGGCAGAGATACAACAACAACAACAAAAAGAGAATTCTAGGCCAATATCCCTGATGAACATCAATGTGAAAATCCTCAATAAAATACTGGCAAACCGAACCCAGCAGCACATCAAAAAGCTTATCCACCACGATCAAGCTGGCTTCATCTCTGGGATGCAAGGCTGGTTCAACATACAAAAATCAATAAACCTAATCCATCACATAAACAGAAGCAATGACAAAAATCACATGATTATCTCAACAGATGCAGAAAAGGCCTTTGAGAAAATTCAACGCCCTTCATGCTAAAAACTCTCAAGAAACTAGGTATCAACAGAATGTATCTCAAAATAATAAGAGCTATTTATGACAAAGCGACAGCCAATCTCATACCGAATAGGCAAAAACTGGAAGCATTCTCTTTGAAAACGGGCACAAGACAGGGATGCCCTCTCTTACCACTCCTATTAAACATAGTGTTGGAAGTTTTGGCCAGGGCAGTCAGGCAAGAGGAAGAAATAATGGTATTCAATTAGGAAAAGAGGAAGTCAACTTGTCCTGTTTGTAGATGACATGATTGTATATTTAGAAAACCCTATCATCTCAGCCCAAAATCTCCTTAATCTGATAAGCAACTTCAGCAAAGTCTCAGGATACAAAATCAATGTGCAAAAATCGGGGGTGGGGTTCCAAGATGGCTGAATAGGAACAGCTCCAGTCTACAGCTCCCAGTGTGAGTGACACAGAAGATGGGTGATTTCTGCATTTCCAACTGAGGTACTGGGTTCATCTCACTAGGGCTTCTTGGACAGTGGGTGCAGGACAGTGGGTGCAGCCCACTGAGTGTGAGCCGAAGCAGGGCAAGGCATCACCTCACTCAGGAAATGCAAGAGGTGAGGGAATTCCCTTTCCTAGCTAAGGGAAGCTGTGACAAATGGCACCTGGAAAATCGGGTCACTCCCACCCTAATACTGCATTTTTTTCAATGGTCTTAGCAAATGGCACAACAGGAGATTATATCCCACGCCTGGCTGGAGGGTCCCACGCTCATGGAGCCTGGCTCATTGCTAGCACAGCAGTCTGAGATCGAACTGCAAGGTGGCAGTGAGGCTTGGGGAGGGGCGCCCACCATTGCTCAGGCTTGAGTAGGCAAACAAAGCCACCTGGAAGCTCACATTGGGTGGAGCCCACCACAGCTCAAGGAGCACTGCTTGCCTCTGTAGACTCCATCTCCGGGGGCAGGGCACAGCCGAACAAAAGGCAGCAGAAACATCTGCAGACTTAAATGTCCCTGTCTGACAGCTTTGAAGAGAGTAGTGGTTCTCCCAGCATGGGGTTTGAGAACTGAGAACAGACAGACCGCCTCCTCAAGTGGGTCACTGAGCCCTGAGTAGCGAAACTGGGAGGCAACCCCCAGTAGGGGCAGGCTGACACCTGACACGGCCGGATACCCCTCTGAGACGAAGCTCCCAGAGGAACGATCAGGCAGTAACATTTGCTGTTCAGCAATATTCACTGTTCTGTTCTGTAGCCTCTGCTGCTGATACCCAGGCAAATAGGGTTTGGAGTGGACCTCCAGCAAACTCCAACAGACCTGCAGCTGAGGGTCCTGACTGTTAGAAGGAAAAGTAACAAACAGAAAGGACATCCACACCAAAACCCCATCTGTACATCACCATCATCAACGACCAAAGGTAGATAAAACCATAAAGATGGGGAAAAACAGAGCAGAAAAGCTGAAAATTCTAAAAATCAGAGCACCTCTCCCCTTCCAAAGGAATGCAGCTCCTTGCCAGCAATGGAACAAAGCTGGACGGAGAATGACTTTCATGAATTGAGAGAAGAAGGCTTCAGACAATCAAACTTCTCCGAGCAAAAGGAGGAAGTTCGAACCCATCACAAAGAAGCTAAAAACCTTGAAAAAAGATAAGATGAATGGCTAACTAGAATAACCAATGTAGAGAAGTTCTTAAATGACCCAATGGAGCTGAAACCCATGGCACGAGAACTATGTGATGAATGCACAAGCTTCAGTAGCCGATTCGATCAACTGGAAAAAAGGGTATAAGTGATTGAAGATCAAACGAATGAAATGAAGTGAGAAGAGAACTTTAGAGAAAAAAGAATAAAAAGAAACGAACAAAGCCTCGAAGAAATATGAGACTATGTGAAAAGACCAAATCTATGTCTGACTGGTGTACCTGAAAGTGACGGGGAGAATGGAACCAAGTTGGAAAACACTCTGCAGGATATTATGCAGGAGAATTTCCCCAACCTAGCAAGTCAGGCCAACATTCAAATTCAGGAAATACAGAGAACAACACAAAGATACTCTTCAAAAAGAGCAACTCCAAGACACATAATTGTCAGATTCATCAAAGTTGAAATGAAGGAAAAAATGTTAAGGGCGGCCAGAGAGAAAGGTCGGGTTACCCACAAAGGGAAGCACATCAGACTAACAGCTGATCTCTTGGCAGAAACTCTATAAGCCAGAAGAGATTGGGGGCCAATATTCAACATTCTTAAAGAAAAGAATTTTCAACCTAGAATTTCATATCCAGCCAAACTAAGCATCATAAGTGAAGGAGAAATAAAATCCTTTACAGACAAGCAAATGCTGAGAGATTTTGTCACCACTAGGCCTGCCCTAAAAGAGCTCCTGAAGGAAGCACTAAACATGGAAAAGAACAACCAGTACCAGCCACTGCAAAAACATGCCAAATTGTAAAGGCCATCAATGCTAGGAACAAACTGCATCAACTAACAAGCAAAATAACCAGCTAACATCATAATGACAGGATCAAATTCACACATAACAATACTAACCTTAAATGTAAATGGGCTAAATGCTCCAATTAAAAGACTCAGACTGGCAAATTGGATAAAGAGTCAAGACCCAAGAGTGTGCTGTATTCAGGAGGCCCATCTCACATGCAGAGACACACAGAGGCTTAAAATAAAGGGATGGAGGAAGATCTACCAAGCAAATGGAAAACAAAAAAAGGCAGGGGTTGCAACCCTAGTCTGTGATAAAACAGACTTTAAGCCAACAAAGATCAAAAGAGACAAAGAAGGCCATTACATAATGGTAAAGGGATCAATTCAACAAGAAGAGCTAACTATCCAAAATATACATGCACCCAATACAGGAGCACCCAGATTCATAAAGCAAGTCCTTACAGACCTACAAAGAGAATTAGACTCCCACACAACAATAATGGGAGACTTTAACACCCCACTGTCAACATTAGACAGATCAACGAGACAGAAAGTTAACAAGGATATCCAGGAACTGAACTCAGCTCTGCACCAAACGGACCTAATAGACATCTACAGAACTCTCCACTTCAAATCAACAGAATATACATTCTTCTCAGCACCACATTGCACTTAATCCAAAATTAACCACATAGTTGGAAGTAAAGCACTCCTTAGCAAATGTAAAAGAACATAAATTATAACAAACTGTCTCTCAGACCACAGTGAAATCAAATTAGAACTCAGGATTAAGAAACTCACTCAAAATCACTCAACTACATGGAAACTGAATAACCAGCTCCTGAATGACCACTGGGTAAATAATGAAATGAAGGCAGAAATAAAGATGTTCTTTGAAACCAATGAGAACAAAGACACAACATACCAGAATCTCTGGGACACATTTCAAGCAGTGTGTAGAGGGAAATTTATAGCACTAAATGCCCACAAGAGAAAGCAGGAAAGATCTAAAATTGACACCCTAACATCACAATTAAAAGACATAGAGAAGCAAGAGCAAACACATTCAAAAGCTAGCAGAAGGCAAGAAATAACTAAGATCAGAGCAGAACTGAAGGAGATAGAGACACAAAATACCCTTCAAAAAATCAATGAATCCAGGAGCTGGTTTTTTGAAAAGATCAACAAAATTGAGAGACCATTAGCAAGACTAATAAAGAGGAAAAGAGAGAAGAATCAAATAGACGCAATAAAAAATGATAAAGGGGATATCACCGCCAATCCCACAGAAATACAAACTACCATCAGAGAACACTATAAACAACTTTACACAAATAAATTAGAAAATCTAGATGAAATGGATAAATTCCTGGATACACACACTCTCCCAAGACTAAACCAGGAAGATGAATTCCTGAATAGACCAATAACAGGCTCTGAAATTGAGGCAATAATTAATAGCCTACCAACCAAAAAAAGTCCAGGACCAGAAGGATTCAAAGCCGAATTCTACCAGAGGTACAAGGAGGAGCTGGTACCATTCCTACCGAAACTATTCCAATCAACAGAAAAAGAGGGTATCCTCCCTAACTCATTTTATGAGGCCAGCACCATCCTGATACCAAAGCCTGTGAGACACAATGAAAAAGAGAATTCTAGGCCAATATGCCTGATGAACATCAATGCAAAAATCCTCAATAAAATACTGGCAAACCAAACCAAATCCAGCAGCACATCAAAAAGCTTATCCACCATGATCAAGTGGGCTTCATCCCTGGGATGCAAGGCTGGTTCAACATACTCAAGTCAATAAACGTAATCCAGCATATAAACAGAACCAATGACAAAAACCACATGATTATCTCAATAGATGCAGAAAAGGCCTTTGACAAAATTCAACAGCTCTTCATGCTGAAAACTCTCAATAAATTCAGTACTGATGGAACATATCTCGAAATAATAAGAGCTATTTATGACAGATCCACAGTCAATATCATACTGAATGGGCAAAAACTGGAAGCATTCCCTTTGAAAACTGGCACAACACAGGGATGCCCTCTCTCACCACTCCTATTCAACATAGTGCTGGAAGTTGTGGCCAGGGCAATCAGGAAGGGGAAAGAAATAAAGGGTACTCAATTAGGAAAACAGGAAGTCAAATTGTCCCTGTCTGCAGATGACATGATTGTTTATTTAGAAAACCCCATCATCTTAGTCCAAATCTCCTTAAGCTGATAGGCAACTTCAGCAAAGTCTCAGGATACAAAATCAATGTGCAAAAATCACAAGCATTCCTATGCACCAACAACAAACAGAGAGCCAAATCATGAGTGAACTCCCATTCACAATTGCTTCAAAGAGAATAAAATACCTAGGAATCCAACTTACAAGGGACGTGAAGGACCTCTTCAAGGACCACTACAAACCACTGCTCAATGAAATAAAAGAGGACACAAACAAATGGAGGAACATTCCATGCTCATAGGTGGGAAGAATCGATATTGTGAAAATGGCCATACTGCCCAAAGTAATTTATAGATTCAATGCCATCCCCATCAAGCTACCAATGACTTTCTTCACAGAATTGGAAACAACTACTTTAAAGTTCATATGGAAAAAAAAAGAGCCCCATTGCCAAGTCAATCCAAAGCAAAAGAACAAAGCTGGAGGCATCACTCTGACTTCAAACTATACTACAAGGCTACAGTAACCAAAACAGCATGGTACTGGTACCAAAACAGATATAGACCAATGGAACAGAATAGAGCCCTCGGAAATAATAACACACATCTTTAACCATCTGATCTTTGACAACCCTGACAAAAACAAGAAATGGGGAAATGATTCCCTATTTAATAAATGGTGCTGGGAAAACTGGCTAGCCATATGGAGAAAGCTGAAACTGGATCCCTTCCTTACACCTTATACAAAAATTAATTCAAGATGGATTAAAGACTTACATGTTAGACCTAAAACCATAAAAACCCTAGAAGAAAACTTAGGCAACACCATTCAGGACATAGGCATGGGCAAGGACTTCATGTCTAAAACACTAAAAGCAATGGCAACAAAACCAAAATTGACAAATGGGATCTAATTAAACTAAAGAGCTTCTGCACAGCAAAAGAAACTACCATCAGAGTGAACAGGCAACCTACAGAATGGGAGAAAACTTTTGCAATCTACTCATCTGATAAAGGGCTAATATCCAGAATCTACAAAGAACTCAAGCAAATTTACAAGAAAAAAACAACCCCATCAAAAAGTGGGCAAAGGATATGAACAGACACTTCTCAAAAAAAGATATTTATGCAGCCAACAAACACATGAAAAAATGCTCATCATCACTGGCCATCAGAAATGCAAACCAAAACCACAATGAGATACCATCTCACACCAGTTAGAATGGCGATCCTTGAAAATTCAGGAAACAACAGGTGCTGGAGAGGATGTGGAGAAATAGGAACACTTTTACACTGTTGGTGGGACTGTAAAGTAGTTCAACCATTGTGGAAGACAGTGTGGCGATTCCTCAAGGATCTAGAACTAGAAATACCATTTGACCCAGCCATCCCATTACTGGGTATATACCCAAAGTATTATAAATCATGCTGCTATAAAGACACATGCACACATGTGTTTATTGCAGCACTATTCACAATAGTAAAGACTTGGAACCAACCCAAATGTCCATCAATGATAGACTGAATTAAGAAAATGTGGCACATATACACCATGGAATGGTATGCAGCCTTAAAAAAAGATGAGTTCATGTCCTTTGCAGGGACACGGATGAAGCTGGAAACCATCATTCTCAGCAAACTACCATAAGGAAAGAAAGCCAAACATTGCATGTTCTCACTCTTAAGTGGGAGCTGAACAAGGAACACACGGACACAGGGTGGGGAACATCACACCGGGGCCTGTCAGGGGGTGGGGGTCTGGGGGAGGAATAGCCTTAGGAGAAATACCTAATGTAAATGACGAGTTGGTGGGTGCAGCAAACCAACATGGCACATGTATACCTATGTAAGAAACCTGCTTGTTGTGCATACCCTAGTACTTAAAGTATAATAAAAAAATTTTTTTAAGAAAAAGAAGAGAGGCCGGGTATGGTGGCTCATGCCTGTAATCCTAGCACTTTGGGAGGCCGAGGCGGGTGGATCACGAGGTCAGGATACTGAGACCATGGTGAAACCCCGTCTCTACTAAAAATACAAAAAAAATTAGCCGGGCATGGTGGCTGGCGCCTGTAGTCCCAGCTACTTGGGAGGCTGAGGCAGTAGAATGGCGTAAACCCGGGAGATGGAGCCTGCAGTGAGCCAAGATCGCGCCACTGCACTCCAGCCTGGACGACAGAGCAAGACTCCATCTTAAAAAAAAAAAAAAAGAAGAGTATGAGTTCTCTTTTCACCACATCTATGTCAGCACGTATTGTTTTTTGACTTTTCCATAATGACCATTCTAAGTTGGTAAATCATTGTGGTTTTAATATGCATTTCCCTGAGTATTAGTGATGTTGAACATTTTCTTATACGTTTATTGGACATTTGTATGCATATCTTCTTTTGAGAAATGTCCACGTCATTTGTCCACTTTTTAACGTAATTGTTTTTTCCTTGCTGATTTGAGTTCCTTGCAGACTCTGTATATTAGTCCTCTGTTAGATGCATAGTTTCCAAATACTTTCTCCCATTCTGTAGGCTGTTTACTCTGTTGATTCTTTCTTTTGCCGTGCAGAGGATTTTTACTTTAATTAGGTCCCGTTTATGTATTTTTGTTGCATTTGGTTTGAGATCTTAGTCATAAATTTTTTGTCTAGGCCAACGTCCAGAAGGGTTTTTCCTAAGTGTTCTAGAATTTTTATAATTTCAGGTCTTAGATTAAAATCTTTAATCTATCCTGAGTTAATTTTTGTATATAATGAGAGATATGAATCCAGTTTCATTATTCTACGTTTGGATATCCAATTTTCCCAGCATCATTTTTTGAATAGGGTATCCTTTCCCCAGTTTATGTTTTTGTGTGCTTTGTTGACAATCAGTTGGTCTTAAGTATGCGGTTTTATTTCTGGGTTCTCTACTCTGTTCCACTGGTCTAAGTACCTACTTCTATACCAATACCATGCTGTTTTGGTTACTATAACCTTGTAATATAATTTGAAGTCAGGTAATATGATTCCTCAAGATTTGTTCATTTTGCTTAGGATTGCTTTGGCTAGTCAGGCTTTTTTGATTCCATATGAAAATACTATGAAAAATAATATTGGTATTTAAATGGAAATTGTATTGAATCTGTAGATTGCTCTGGGGAGTATGGTCATTTTCACAGTACTGATTCTTCCAATCCGTGAACATGGGATGTATTTCTATTTGTTTGTGTCATCTATGATTTCTTTCAGCAGTGTTCTGTAGTTCTCCTTGTAGAGATCTTTCTCGACCTTGGTTAGGTATATTCTTATTTTATTTTTTGTAGCTATTGTAAAAGGGATTGAGTTCTTGATTTAATTCTCAGCTTGGTTGTTGTTGGTGTACAGCAGTGCTTTTGATTTGTGTATACTGATTTTGTAACCTGAGAGTTTACTGAATTCATTTATCAAATCTAGAAGTCTTTTGAAGGAGTCTCTAGGGTTTTCAAGGTATAAGATCATATGGTTGGCAAACAGATAGTTTGACTTCCTTCTTTCCAGTTTGAATGCCCTTTTTTTCTCTTGCCTGATTGTTCTGGCTAGGACTTCTCTTCGCAAACGTCTTTGATTTCTTTCTTGGAATAAATGTCTACATGAAGAAATACTAGATGAAATATATGCTCATTTTAAAGGCTTTTGATTATACTGCTAAATTTCCCTTAAGAAAGGCCCACCATGACGGCCGGGCGCGGTGGCTCACGCTTGTAATCCCAGCACTTTGGGAGGCCGAGGCGGGCGGATCACCAGGTCAGGAGATCGAGACCACGGTGAAACCCCGTCTCTACTAAAAATACAAAAAATTAGCCAGGCATGGTGGCGGGCGCCTGTAGTCCCAGCTACTCAGAGATGCTGAGGCAGGAGAATGGTGTGAACCCAGGAGGCGGAGCTTGCTGTGAGCTGAGATTGCGCCACTGCACTCCAGCCTGGGCGACAGAGCGAGACTCCGTCTCAAAAAAAAAAAAAAAAGAAAGGCCCACCATGTATGAAAGACAGTACTAGGAATGGGAGTTGCTTAAAACATACATTGCTAAATCTCATTCATATATTTTCATTAAATTTATCCAACAAATATTTATTGAGCACTGACTTTGTATCAGGCAACATACTGAGCAATGAGACAAAATGATTTCCGCCTTCAGAGTTCTTATTCAAATTTGAAGATGGTATTTCAAAAACTCTGCCAAACTTTCATTTGGAATAATGGTGGAATACTCTGCAAATATTAATTTGGAATTCTATAAAAACATATAAGCTGGAGGTATTTCAACAATTTCCCTCATTAAAGAAATCTTTATGTAATGAATTTAAAATAAAATTAGGTGTGGTTTCTTAATGACTTGTTTCTCCTGGAGCATATATTTTTTTCATACCCTGTTTCATCCAGGTTCTTATAGCTTTTGAAAAGCAAACTGCAGCCATTTTTGTCCATAATTATCACTAGCTGGACTTGCTTGTTTCCAACATCCTCATATTTTCATAATGATTGAGCATATAATGCAAGCAACTATTTCCAAGAAGATCAAAGTATGAATAGAAAGATGATGCTAATGATTGAAGAATAGATATTTGAAATTTTTTCTTGAAAATTTTAGAGGCTAAAATCCAACCTATGCAAAGATCAGATTTGACAACAGCAGCACAAATCTGTTAGTTGTACAATAACTTTCTTCTATGATTCAGTCCATTTCCAAAACCAGCTAAAAGGATATCTACTTATACCAGTATTCATAGTAGTAGCTCTTCAAGAATAGTTGCCTAATTTAAAAACACTAGGAACATTCCACTTAAAAATCTTTTCCCCCCATTCTCATTTGATATGCTTAAGGATCTTGATGCTTTAATTACTGACAGATTTCAAACCTACTTCTGAAAAGCCTAGTATTTCATTATATGCAGTTTTCCAATAAGTTGGCAATATAACGATGATGAAGATAGCAGCTACAATTCATTGAACGTACAAAAATGCAAAGCATGTATTCTGCTGTAAATGCATTATCTTACCCACCAACATTTTAAGGAAAGACCTATCTCCATACACTATTAAAGAAGAGACAACAAATGACGTGGTGAAAAGAAAAAAACTATAGTGAAGGAAGAATGAGAGAAAAGAAAAGAAAAAAAAGAAGAGAAAACAAGGGCTTAGAGAGGCTGTATAATTTACCCAAGACCAGCTGGCCAGTCTCCAGAGAATTTGAGATCCTAACCTAAATAGTCTAACCTGAGTCCTCCATGCCACTCCACTTTTATGACTAAGCCGTGCTAGGCTCCTCTTAGACTGTAAAGTTGTCTCTTCAGAACTTGAAACATTTTTATGCTAAAAGCAATTGTGATTGGCTGGACTGCCAGTCTTGTCCACAATACCTTATTAAGCCCATAATGTTCCTAAAAATACAGATTATAGAACTTACATCTAATAACTCTCATAACTGTGCTTTATTGAAAAAAATAAATGTGAATGGCAAGCCAGGATCACATCTTTCCTTGTTATAATTTTAGCAGGAATGAGGCCTCTGTGAACCCTAAACCAATGGTGGTAAGCTCTAACGGCTGGTCAGGCAGGGCAAAAGGTGAGGGATTCAGACTTACGAGTCTGGTAAAGAAGCAGTGAGATGACTGAAGAGGAAGATGAAAAGAACTTAGAAGCTATGGGGAAGCAAAAAATAGAACAAGGAATTTGGAGTAGGACAGTAATAAGGCAGTTTTCCTTATCTTGTCCTTAAGCTTTCCATCTGAATAACTGTGTAATACTGTGATAGGGCCGGAGGGAGAGGACAGGAGGGAGGGGGGATGGGGAAGAGAGAGCAAATGCAAATTGAAGTTTTCTCTTCCTTTAGGTATTCTGTATCTTGCTATCTATCCCCTTCTAGTGAGCAGCTGCACTGCAAACCCTACAGCTAAACAGCATTTTTCTTTTATTTTTTTAATAAACAACAGAAATTTATTGTCTCAGAGTTTTGGAAGCTACAAGTTTATGTTTAAGGTGTAGGTAGTGTTGGTTCTTTCTGAGTCTGTAAGAATCTGTTCCATGTCTCTCTACCAGCTTCTGATAGTGTCAGGCTTTCCTTGGCTTGTAGACGGCTTACTCCCCATGTCTTCCCATCATCTTCCATCTGTGTGTGTCTGCCTCTCCGTCTGTATTTCCATTTTGTATAAGGATACCAGTCACACTGGATTAAGACCCAGACTTATGACCTCATCTTAAGTTGACCATCTGCAAAGACGGTATTTTCTTTTTTTTCTTTTCTATTATTATACTTCAAGTTTTAGGGTACATGTGCACAATGTGCAGGTTTGTTACATATATATCCATGTGCCATGTTGGTGTGCTGCACCCATTAACTCGTCATTTAGCATTAGGTATATCTCCCAATGCTGTCCTTTCCCCCTCCCCCCACCCCACAACAGTCCCCGGAGTGTGATGTTCCCCTTCCTGTGTCCATGTGTTCTCATTGTTCAATTCCCACCTACCAGTGAGAACATGCGGTGTTTGGTTTTTTGTCCTTGTGAGAGTTTACTGAGAATGATGGTTTTCAGTTTCATCCATGTCCCTACAAAGGACATGAACTCATCATTTTTTATGGCTGCATAGTATTCCATGGTGTATATGTGCCACTTTTTCTTAATCCAGTCTATCGTTGTTGGGCATTTGGGTTGGTTCCAAGTTTTTGCTATTGTGAATAGTGCCGCAATAAACATATGTGTGCATGTGTCTTTATAGCAGCATGATTTATAGTCCTTTGGGTATATACCCAGTAATGGGATAGCTGGGTCAAATGGTATTTCTAGTTCTAGATCCCTGAGAAATCGCCACACTGACTTTCACAATAGTTGAACTAGTTTACAGTCCCACCAACAGTGTAAAAGTGTTCCTATTTCTCCACATCCTCTCCAGCACCTATTGTTTCCTGACTTTATAATGATGGCCATTCTAACTGGTGTGAGATGGTATCTCACTGTGGTTTTGATTTGCATTTCTCTGATGGCCAGTGATGATGAGCATTTTTTTGTGTGTTTTTTGGCTGCATAAATGTCTTCTTTTGAGAAGTGTCTGTTCATGTCCTTCGCCCACTTTTTGATGGGGTTGTTTTTTTCTTGTAAATTTGTTTGAGTTCATTGTAGATTCTGGATATTAGCCCTTTGTCAGATGAGTAGGTTGCGAAAATTTTCTCCCATTCTGTAGGTTGCCTGTTCACTCTGATGGTAGTTCTTTTTGCTGTGCAGAAGCTCTTCAGTTTAATTAGATCCTATTTGTCAATTTTGGCTTTTGTTGCCATTGCTTTTGATGTTTTACACATGAAGTCCTTGCCCATGCCCATGTCCTGAATGGTATTGCCTAGGTTTTCTTCTAGGGTTTTTATGGTTTTAGGTCTAACATGTAAGTCTTTAATCCATCTTGTATTAATTGTTGTATAAGGTGTAAGGAAGGGATCCAGTTTCAGCTTTCTCCATATGGCTAGCCAGTTTTCCCAGCACCATTTATTAAATAGGGAATCATTTCCCCATTGCTTGTTTTTGTCAGGTTTGTCAAAGATCAGATAGTTGTAGATATGTGGCATTATTTCTGAGGGCTCTGTTCTGTTCCATTGATCTATGTCTCCATTTTGGTACCAGTATCATGCTGTTTTGGTTACTACAGCCTTGTAGTATAGTTTGAAGTCAGGTAGCGTGATGCCTCCATCTTTGTTCTTTTGGCTTAGGATTGACTTGGTGATGCAGGCTCTTTTTTGGTTCCATATGAACTTTAAAGTAGTTGTTTCCAATTCTGTGAAGAAAGTCATTGGTAGCTTGATGGGGATGGCATTGAATCTATAAATTACCTTGTGCAGTATGGCCATTTTCACAATATTGATTCTTCCCACCCATGAGCATGGAATGTTCTTCCATTTGTTTGTATCCTCTTTTATTTCATTGAGCAGTGGTTTGTAGTTGTCCTTGAAGAGGTCCTTCACGTCCCTTGTAAGTTGGATTCTTAGGTATTTTATTCTCTTTGAAGCAATTGTGAATGGGAGTTCACTCATGATTTGGCTGTTTGTGATTGGTGTACAAGAATGCTTGAGATTTTTGTATATTGATTTTGTATCCTGAGACTTTGCTGAAGTTGCTTATCAGCTTGAGGAGATTTTGGGCTGAGACAATGGGGTTTTCTAGATATACAATCATGTCATCTGCAAACAGGGACAGTTTGACTTCTTCTTTTCCTAATTGAATACCCTTTATTTCCTTCTCCTGCCTAATTGCCCTGGCCAGAACTTCCAACATTATGTTGAATAGGAGTGGTGAGAGAGGGCATCCCTGTCTTGTGCCCATTTTCAAAGGGAATGCTTCCAGTTTTTGCCCATTGAGTATGATATTGGCTCTGGGTCTGTCATAGATAGCTCTTACTATTTTGAGATACGTCCCATCAATACCTAATTTATTGAGAGTTTTTAGCATGAAGCGTTGTTGAATTTTGTCAAAGGACTTTTCTGCATCTACTGAGATAATCATGTGGCTTTTGTCTTTGGTTCTGTTTATATGCTGGATTACATTTATTGATTTGCGTATAAGGCTGGTGGAAGAGGACACTCTTGTGAGGTCTACAGTGCTGAGACTAGATAGATCCTAAGCAGAGGCAAGAAGGATATACAAACAGTCATAGCAGGATTCAATTTAGCGGCAACAGTGCGTTAAGTCTGAGGATTGAGGTTGAATGTACTGGTCTTTAGCCATTTGATTAATGATACTTTAATGTCTCTATTAAGATCCAAGAGAGTTACATTGATCATTTTTCCCTTTTTATTTCCTTCTATATATTTTTAATAATAATATGGTTTGGATTTATTATTCTTTAATATCTGGTAGCATTATTTAACCTTCTTATAAAATTGCATTTGATTGATTTTTCTTTATTCATTCTCTAACATTCTCACCGATCTGTTCAATTACTCTGGTCTTAATTTTATAAATAAGCAGTAACTGAAACTCTATGTTGGCAATTTGAAAATAATATTTAGCAGCATATTTTCCTAGTACATACACAACACACAAATTCCATAAATTAGAAATAATTATGGCCCCAAATTACCATTTACATTTATTTCGTATTCAAGAACTATCTCTCTGAAAGTATAATAATAAAAATATGAACAATACTTACCCTACTAGACCTACATCAGCTATAAGTTTTAGATCAAGGTGAATTATTCGTTTCTGGCCTTTCAGTGGTAAGAAATTTGTAAGTAATTTACCACCAAGACCTCCTTCAGCTACCAAAATTCTTTCATTCTCTTTATTGAGTTCTCCTTAAAAAGAGGGAGAGAAATACTTACAGCAAAGATTAATAAGTGAAATCACTAATGCAATATATTTCTTTCAGAAATACAGGCAAGGAAATTCAAAATTACAAATCTATGGATTAGTAAGTGGAATCATTAATGTAATATTTTACTTTCAAAAATACATGCCAGGAAATTCTCAATTACAAATCTATAATTAATAAGTAGAATCATTAATGTAATTATTGTTCTTTCAGAAAAACAGTCCAGGAAATTCCAATTTACAAATCTATTAAAAGTTTGACCCCAGAAAAACACTTCAGTAAGCAACTGAAAAGAGTCTAGTTATACATTTTAAGACCAAGTAAGAACTCTAACATCTTTAAAACAATCTTAAATCTAGTAGTCAATTTAACTTTTATAAGTTTTAAAAATGCTCTCTTATAGAGTAGTAGCTAAAATTTGGTTAAAAAATCTTCTGAAACTCAAGAGAAGCTATTTCATTGTTCATTTTAGAAAATGTGCAGTTTTTACAACTTTCAGAGTTATAGTACACTCACCTATAATTTTACCATTTTCATCAGTTACTGAAATACCCACAGGTACAGGGATTTCACAGTCTTTTCCTTTGGAGCCTTTCAGTGCACTAATTCTACCAAAAAAAAGTATATATATATATATATGTATATGTATGTGTGTGTGTATATATATACACACACACACACACAAAATGGTTTACAAAGAAGAGTAGCAATCAATTCTCTGGTTAATGCAGATGTTCAATGGTCAAACACAGGGTTTAAAAAACTAAAATTATCCCTAATTATTTCTTTGCATTTTAGACTATTATATCCCACTAAAATGGCATTAGGTAATGATTTAAGTTACTAAGCTAACCACCAAAGGTCATTTTAACCCGAAACTAAAATATTGCAACCATGAAATGAAGAGATTATTGCTACAATACAAATAGGGTAGAAAAAGCCAGGCATGGTGGCTCACGCCTGTAATCTCAGCATTTTGGGAGGCCGAGGCAAGAGGATCTCTTGAGTCCAGGAGTTCAAGGCCAGCCTGAACACCATAGCATGACCCCATTTCTACAAAAAAAAAAAAAAAAAAAATTTTAAAAATTAGCTGGGCATGGTGGCACACACCTGTAGTCTCAGCTACTTGGGAGGCAGAGGTGAGAGGATCACTTGAGCCTGAAAGGTAGAGGCTGCAGTGAGCTATAATAGTGCCCACTACACTCAGCCTAGGCAACAGAATAAGACTCTGTCTCAAAAAAAAAAGAAAAAAATGAATCTATAAAATCCACCAAACAGCAAAGCTTCTAAAAAACTAACCTCAAATGAGAGTACTTACATTATAGAAGGCAAATCTGGCTACTCTTAAACTGCTCATAAAAGAAAAAATTAGGCCGGGCGCGGTGGCTCACGCTTGTAATCCCAGCACTTTGGGAGGCCGAGGCGGGCGGATCATGAGGTCAGGAGATCGAGACCACGGTGAAACCCTGTCTCTACTAAAAATACAAAAAAATTAGCCGGGCGTGGTGGCGGGCGCCTGTAGTCCCAGCTACTCGGAGAGGCTGAGGCAGGAGAATGGCGTGAACCTGGGAGGCGGAGGTTGCAGTGAGCCGAGATCGCGCCACTACTGCACTCCAGCCTGGGCGACAGAGCGAGACTCCGTCTCAAAAAAAAAAAAAAAAAAAAAAAAGAATAAATTAGTACAAATGTTTTAGTAATTCTACTTCTGGGAATTTATCAAAATAATAATTGAACAAACATGTAAAATAGTTTCTACACAGAATGCTGCACTGTGGTTATAATCGTAAAAAAAAAATCAACAATAACCTAAATAGACACATGACAAAATAAATTATTATTTATTATGCAGGTATTCTGAATAATTTTGACATGTGAAAAAAAGTAAAAATAGCAGATTGTAAAATACTGTACTCTCATTTTTGTATTCTAAAATTTTAGGCACATAATTGCATTTGTGTAAACACACAGAAAAGTCTTAGAAAAGTCAAGAAAAGGTTAATAGTGGTTATCTTGCCTTCTAATGGTGGTGGGGTAGAGTAGCATGGTTAAGACTAAGAAAGTTTTCTTATAGGTTGTCAAAGATAATTTTAGAAGAAAACAGTGGGAATTCAGATAATTTTCGGTTTCTACAGGGGAAGTGCAAAAAGAATACAGATAGACATTGGGAAAAGGAATGGATAAAAAGTTTTAAAACTCTGAAATATTTTTAGTATCAGTCTTTTATGAGTTGAGACATTTTAGGCTTTTGCTCAGTTGTAAATACAGGAAATAATTTACTTCAAATTAACAATTAAGTTTTTATTTTGTAACTTAAAAAGATTTCCAGAAGGGTTTGATTTTCTAAAATTTAAGTCATTCAGTAATTACTTACTTGCTGTTTGCTCCTACTCCAGCCACAAACCGTTTCTGAGGATACTTGTCTTTAAGTTGTTTTAAAGTCATTCTGTTCTGGGCTACAACCCAGACGTCACCACCTTTTCCACCTTCTCCACCTAAACGAGGATAACCCATTCCACCAGATCCTCCCCTGGTGAAGAGTCTTAGGTTATCAATGAAATTTCCATACTTAAAAAAAAAAAAGAAAGAACATTTGTATACCAAGTGTATCATCTTGGAACCCCTTTCTAGTTCTTTCTTCCACTAAAATTTCTTTTAAAAAAATCGTTTGGCCAACTTGGCGAAACATGAAAAATACAACAGACAAACCAACCAACCAACTCAGTGACAACAGAACAGGTCTACCCTGGAGTCATACTCTAATTTTTTCTATTTTCCTCCCTTTCTGATCCTTTATCCCACTTTCTTTTTCTTCCTCTTCCTTCTCCCTCTTCTTTGTCAAATAGAGGATTGAGTTATTATCACTGATCCACATAAAGTCCCTCTCTCATTTATTTTAACTCCCACCCCCCATTTTTATTCCCCGACTTCCCATGTGCAACCTTCCTAATATGTTTGATATGCATCTTTTTGTTTGTATGTATTTTTAGAAAATGTTTGTTTTTGTGTGCAAAAAAAATTAAAAAAAAATCGTTAATTGCTTTTTATATGCCAATTCTATAACATTTTCTTAGCTCACCTCCACACCTCCGATCTGATCCCCTTTCCCATTTGATTATCTCTCTTAAGTCCCTTTTAGTTTTTTCAATTATCAATTATTGTCCCACCTACCCTGAGGGTTTCTGACTTGGCCCTGTTTTCATTCTAGACTTTCTCCCCTGGGTAATTTCTGCTGGTACCAATAACCATCACCTAGGTGAGATATTTTCTATGCCCAACCTGTCAGACATTTCTACCAGGATGAAAGCTTTTAATAGTATAAATCAAATGTGAGCAGAATGTGTATTTAATTTATATCTGAAATCCCCCAATATGTAACTTGTTCTTATATATCAGTTGAATAAATAATAGCCACCTCAAAACTAAATGTTAACATAACAAAACCAAACTCTTCCGCAGGTAAAATCTGTTCCTCCAATGTTTTCTAAAGTAAGGGAACCATGGTTTACATATTAATTGAGACTACACAAATGGAAGTCTTTCAGACTACACCTGTTTCTTGTCCCAAAGCCCTACTAACTCTCTTCTCTCCAGTACCACTGCCCTAGTACCTGCACCACATGAGCTCCTTTCAGTGTCTAGGCATTTTTTCCTTATTGCATTCTCCAACTTGTTGCCTGAAATATTTTTCTGAAATTGATCTGATCTCTAATCATGTTTCTCCTTTACTCAAAAACCATGCATTAAAAAAATGCTTATGAGCCAGGCACGGCGGCTCACGCCTGTAATCTCAGCACTTTGGGAGGCCGAGGCGGGCGGATCACGAGGTCAGGAGATCGAGACCATCCTGGCTAACACGGTGAAACCCCGTCTCTACTAAAAATACAAAAAAATTAGCCAGGCGTGGTGGCGGGCGCCTGTAGTCCCAGCTACTCAGGAGGCTGAGGCAGGAGAATGGCATGAACCCGGGAGGCAGAGCTTGCAGTGAGCCGAGATCACACCACTGCACTCCAGCCTGGGCAACAGAGCGAGACTCTGTCTCAAAAAAAAAAATGCTTATGAAATAAAGTAAAAAATTCTTAGTACTACAATTGACACATGAACAACACTGGTTTGAACTGTGTGTGTCCACTTATATACAGACTTTTTTCAATAAATATATTAGAAAAATTTTTTGAGCTTTGCAACAATTTGAAAAAACTAAAAAAATTGAAAAAAGTTGTGTTACAAGTGCAAAAAATACATAGATACTAATCTATTTTGTCATTTACTTCCATAAAATATACACATATCTATCTTAATTTTTTAAAAACTAGAGATGAGATCTTGCTATGTTGCCCAGGCTGGTCTCAAACTCCTGGCCACAAACAATCCTCTTGCCTTGGCCTCCCAAAGTATTGAAATTACAGGCATGAGCTACTGCACCTGGCCACACATCTATTATAAAAACTTAAAATTTATCAAAACTTACACACACACTTACAGATCTTACATGGCAGCATTTGCAGTCAAGAGAAATGTAAGCAAACGTAAAAATGCAGTATTAAATCATAACTGCATAAAATTAACTGTAGTACATCCTGGAATACTGTAATAATTTCGTAGTTACCTCCTGCAGCTATCCTGTGAGCTCAAGTGTTCCAAGTTGCCACTTAAAAGGCCATGTGATGCTAATCATCTCCCCATGAGCAGTTCGTCTTGCCAGTACATTTTGTAAGTCAGTAAAAAGTAACCTCTCACAGTTCTCTTGCATTTTTCATCATGTTCAGTGCTATACTGTAAACCTTGAACACCACCATGGAACTCATACAACATGCCACTAGTGATGCTGGCAGTGCTCCCAAGAAGTAAAGTCATGACATTATAATAGAAAGATGAATTGCTTGATATGTACCACAGATTAAAATCTGTAGCTGCGATGGCCTGCTATTTCAAGATAAATGAATCCAGAATAAGAATCAATGTAAAAAAAGAAAAAAATTCATGAAGCCACTGCAGCAGCTATGCCAAGAGGTGTGAAAACCTTGCACTTTTTGTGGATTTTTTTATCTTGTATTAAAAATGCAACTTTTATGCAGATGCAGGATTGCTATTTTAAAAACATAGACTAATACAATTCAAGAAAAAGTTAAGTTACTATATGACAACTTAAAAGCAAAAGGAATGTGAAGGATCTAAAGATAAAGAATTAATTGCCAGTAAAGGATGATTTGATAATTTTAGAAAGAGGTTTGACTGTGGAAGACAGTGTGGGGATTCCTCAAGAATCTAGAACTAGAAATACCATTTGACCCAGCCATCCCATTACTGGGCATATACCCAAAGGATTATAAATCATGCCACCATAAAGACACAAGCACACGTATGTTTATTGTGGCACTATTCACAACAGCAAATACTTGGAACCAACCCAAATGTCCATCAATGATAGACTGGATTAAGAAAATGTGGCACATATACACCATGGAATGCTATGCAGCCATAAAAAAGATGAGTTCCTGTCCTTTGCAGGGACATGGATGCTGCTGGAAACCATCATTCTGACCAAACTATCACAAGGACAGAAAACCAAATACCACATGTTCTCACTCATAGGTGGGAACTGAACAATGAGAACATCTGGACACGGTGGGGGAGAGGGACATCACACACTGGAACCTGTCATGGGGTGGGGGGCTGGGGGAGAGACAGCATTAGGAGAAATACCCAATGTAAATGAAAAGTTAATGGGTGCAGCAAACCAACATGGCACATGTATACCTATGTAACAAAACTGCACGTTGTGTACATGTACCCTAGAACTTAAAGTATAATTTAAAAAAAAAAAAAAGAAGAAGAAATAGGTTTGGCTTTGGCTTTAGAAATATCAAGATAACAGGAGAAGCCAGTTCTGCCAACTAAGAGGCAGCAGATGAGTTCCCAGATGCCATTAAGAAAATCACTGAGGAGAAAGAGTATCTCCCAAATCAGGTTGTTAATGCTGATGGAAGTACCCTATTCTGGAAAACATGCTACAAAAGACATTAGTAAGGAAGAGAAGTGAACACCAGGATTTAAGCCAGGAAGGGATAGGCTAACCCTACTGTACTGTGCAAATGCAGTTGTGTTTATAATCAGGACTGTCCTTATCTATAAACCTGCTAACCCCTCAATCTTGAAAGGGAAAGATAAACATCAGCTGCCAGTCTTTGTTGGATAAGAAGGCCTAGAGAACAAAAACCTTTTCTCTGGACTGGTTCCATGGATGCTTTCTCCCTGAAGTCAGGAAGTACCTTCCCAATACGAGACTGACTTATAAAGTTCCTCTGCTATTAGATAGTGCCCCACCTCCCCACTACCCAGAACCCCATGAATTCAACACCAAAGGCACTGAAGTGGTGTCCTTGCCCCCAAACACAATGTCTTTAAATCAGTCTCTAGATCAGGAGGTCGCAAGGACCTTTAAGGCTCATTAAACATGATTTTCTATGGAAAGGACTGTCAACTATGGAAAAGAACACCAATAGAGAAAACTTCAGGAAAATCTGGAAGTATTACATCATTGAAGATGCCACTGTTATTGAAAAAGCCATGAAAGCCATAAGCCCAAAACAATAAGTTTGTGCTAAAGAATACTTTGTCCAGGTGTTGTGTTATATAACTTCACAGGATTTACAACAGAGCCAATCAAGGAAATCACGAAAGAGACTGTGAATATACCAAAAATGGCGGGAGAGTGGGTAAAGGACTTCAAGAAATGGATCTTGAAGAAACTCAAGAGCTAACAGACACTAAACCAGAGGAATTAACAGAAGACAGCTTGATGAGTGCTTCAGATCCAGTGCCAGATAACAAGGAAGAAAACACAGAATAAACTACCAGAAAAACCAACATTAGATAATCTGGCAGAAGGGCTCCTATTATTCAGGACTGATTTTGACTTCTTCTATGACATGCATCCTTCTGTGAAACAGGCACTGAAACTAAAGCAAATGGTGGAAGAGGTATTGGTACCCTATAGAAACTTTTTTTGGGGGGAAAGAGAAAAGCAAAAGCATGACAGAAATTACGATGTACTTCCATAAAGTTACACATAGTGTGTCTGCCTCTCTTGCCTCCCCTTCCACCTCCTCCACCCCCATCCCTTCTGCCTCTGCCACCCAAGAGAGCAAGACCAACTCCTCCTCTTTCTCCTCAGTCTACTCAACATGAAGACTATAAGGATGAAGACCTTTACAATTCACTTCCATTTAATGAATAGTAAATATATTTTCCCTTCCTTCTGACTTTCTTAGTAACAGTTTCTTTTCTCTAGCTTAATTTATTGTAAGAATACAGTATATACTATATATACAATATATTTTATATGTGTCAACTGACTGCTTATGTTATTAGTGAGGCTTCCAGCCAACAGATTATTAGTAGTTGTTATGGAAGGGAGTTGAAAGTTACATGAAGATTTTCAACTGTGGCGGGGGCACCTCTAACCCCCATGTTCTTGAAGGGTCAACTGTATATCCAAAGCTACTAAAATACCCTTCTGGTATCTTTTTTTTTTTGAAACAGGGTCTGGTTCTGTTGCCTGGGCTGGAGTGCTGTGGCACTATCATAGCTCACTGCAGCCTCAAACTCCTGGGCTCAAGCAATTCTTCCACTTCGGCCTCCCGAATGGCTGGGACTACAGGCACCACACCACCCTGACTGTTTTAAAAATGGGGTCTTGCTATGTTGCCCAGACTGGTCTTCAACTCCTGGCCTTAAAGGATCCTCCCACCTCAGCCTCCCAAGTAGCAAGAATGATAGGCTCACCTACCATGCCTAGTTCCTTCCTGTATCCTTTTCATTTGCTCAACCCTTCTTCTCTTCCCCTTTCTCTGTACTACATGAAATACTGCCATTTCTACATGCCATTCTGCTCATCCTTTTCCTCTACTTAGAATGTCATTTGTTTTTCCTATCATAAATCCACCTAAATGTCATATTTTCTAACGTCTTTCTAAATTCCTCTAATCAATTCTCTGACTTCGCTGGCTCTCCCAGCAATTTGATTATATCTCTATTATTACACCTTTATAAATCGTACGCTGCATTTAGTGTTTACCTGTTTCCTTTACTAAATCAAGAACTTCTTGTAGGTAAAGGACTTATGTATTAACCTCTTAGGCTATTAAAATCAAAATAACTTACGGAGTAATTTCTTAAATTCATAATCCACATCTCTAGTCATTTAGGATAGCTATTATAAAAAACAAATGGGATTTTTTTTTTCAAAAAAGTTGAAATACTGACCATTCTGATATACTAGAGGAGAGTTTCTACAGTTCCATTAAATATGTAACACTTTTTTCCTGCTCTAGATAAATCACATTCAGGGGCTTAGGAGTCTTACTTAAAAGGAGTATTTTACTCTGGTCGTTAGAAATAAAGTAACGGCCAAACATGACGCAGGCAACGTTTCAAAAAACATTACTAACAAGATTTAAAAATAAAAATTCAAAGCAGTTGTAAATTTTTACGGAAACGATTCTTAAGACAGACACTACACAAAAATCGACCTAAATGTTCTGCAAGAAGGCACATCAATTACACGCTTTCGTGTCTTCATAAAAATCCATTAGAAAAACCTTAAACAGTGCACTCAAGGAGAAATACATAAAAACAGGCTGAGGACATTACTTAAAGGAAGAAAAAACCACCACCACATTTGGGCCACAGCAGGCAGGTATCCCAGTTCCTCATGCCACGTGCACACGATGTCTCTGAAAAACTTCAAACCCTGCCCCTACCCCCGAACAACCGTCCAAACCACGCCAGGTACACACACCATTGTCACCGCTTACTGACAAAGCGCGACTACAGGAGGGGCGGAGAAGTCTATGGGAAAACCAAGGAAGCAAGAGGCCGCCACGAAGAAAGTCGTGGAGAGACAGGGGAGCAAGGGAGAACCCGAGCCGTCAGCGCTAAGGGGACCAAGCTGAGGGGACCCGCACTGACCTTTCTGAACAACACCCAACTGCAATGCACCATGGCTGCAATAAGCCAGGAAACCTTCTTGCGGAAGCGGCACAAAGCGAAGTACAGCGCGGCCTTTTTACGTCACCCCCGGCCGCCGACGCGTTCCTCCTCCGCCCACACCTGCGGACTGGCGCATGCGTCGTGTGGTGCTCTCGAGCGCCAACAGCCCCATGCGCTGTGCGTTGCAACCCACGGGTTGGGAGAGAAGGCGTTTTATCTATTAAAACACAGATAATCTCGAGAAGCCGTGGGACAAAGGACAGTAGGGCGCAAGTTGCGTGTCTCAGGAATTAACATTTTGAATGGAATGGAACTGAAGACTCAGCAGCCTTGGAGCAGCTTTTATGCTAATTGAGAAAACTAAGAATCCTCACCCTCAGCGTGAAAAAACCAACAACGGACCATAAAACCAAACGTGTAAAAAACACAGAAACTCAACTGGGAAAAAAGAACCCCCAAAAGCCGTTAGTTCAGTGACGAGCTGAGTAGTCTCCCGCCTAAAGCTTCCAGGAGACAATGAGTTTAAAACTTGGGGCCGCACAAAATTTTATTGAAAATAATGTCAGGATCTGAGATCTGTAAGAGGACTCTCCTGTGCAGTAAGAGAAAGAAACTTGTTTTCAACTGTCAGAAAGTAGCTTCTTGGAGTCGGGAAGACGGGTTTTCATCCGTCATTTGAAGCGTGCCTTTGTGAGAATTAAGACACGATGTGAAAACCCCTCTCTGTCTTTGATTACTTCTCAGGACCAGAAGAGAGTAACTTTCCCCAGCCCCTCATGCAGCGAAAAAATGTATGCAGCTGAAGTAAAGGGCCCTGCACAGCGCTGCCAGCCGTATAACTCTTAACAACCCAAACTAATAAATCGTAGAATCCTTTCACACCTTGATACGATATGTCTCTGTGTCCCCACCCAAATCTCATCTTCATTTGTAATCCCCACTGGGGAGGTAGGGAAGTGATTGGATCATGCGGGGCGGTTTCTCCCGTGCCGCTCTCCTGATAGTGAGGGAGTTCACATAAGAGCTGATGGTTTTATAAGTGTTTGGAAGTTCCTCCTTCGTTTTTCTCTCTCCTGCTGCCATATGAAGAAGGTGCTTGTTTCCGCTCCCCCTTCTGCCATGATTGTAAGTTTTCTAAGGCCTCCCCAGCCATGTAGAACTGTGAGTCAATTAAGCCTCTTTCCTATATAAATTACCCAGTCAGCGCAGTTCTTTATAGCACTGTGAAAACTAATACCTCAATGTGACAGTGTCTTCTACCTCTCACTTAGGACAGTGATTATTTGGAAAGACATGATGTGAAAACCCCGTCTTGATTACTTTGCTGCTACTGGACCTCCTGCTTACAACCATCAATCAGAAAAGCTGTAGCTGTCATTTAACATGCAATAGTTGTATTTTTCCTCTGTGGATTTCTTTAATGTTGAATATTAACACCAGCAACAGATGTTGATTACCATCAGTGTTCCCACCTCTCATTAATATGAACATTAGGTTGTTGCTGTGTAGATGTTTTTAATTTAATGTTAATAACATTTGCTGCCATTAAGATTACTATCTTACTAGATTTTCCTATTGTGTCAGAATAGTATTGAGCCCAGTGTACTTATTTTCCAATGCCTATTTCTTGTTAGTGAACACAATCTCAAATACTTTTCTTTCACGTAACATATACATGAGGAAATGATCGCAGCAACTAAAAAAAAAATGAGAGATTGATATAGAAATATCTCAAAATGATGAGGATCATTGTGTACTGTAAACAAAGAAGAAAGCATGATATTTACCTCTGATAAAATGTGGTCAGAGCCTGAAGTATTTATTATAACTCTCGTTACCAGATAGTAAAAGAAACATTGTGTAACTGGAAACTGTCCCCTTTAAAATGTACAGCTAAAAGGAACATGAGGCAAAATGTTTAGGACACTATTCAGACCTAAGGCAGAAGTCATTGTTGGAAAATACTAGTATTTCTGCCATGAAGAGCAAAGAATGCCTCCCTAGGGTTGCTCAGTTTGATGTATGGGCAAACCTTTAAAGTCAGTGGCACTGAAGAGTCTTGAATAAAGTCCCAAATAAGCCATTGACATGACTCACAATTTGGTTTTAAAAATATTTTAACACAGGCAGGGCGCGGTGGCTTACGCCTGTAATCCCAGCACTTTGGGAGGCCGAGGCGGGTGGATCACGAGGTCAGGAGATCGAGACCATCCTGGCTAACACGGTGAAACCCCGTCTCTACTAAAAATACAAAAAATTAGCCGGGCATGGTGGGGGTGCTTGTAGTCCCAGCTACTCAGGAAGCTGAGGCAGGAGAATGGCTTGAACCTGGGAGGCGGAGCTTGCAGTGAGCCGAGATAGCGCCACTGCACTCCAGCCTGGGTGACAGAGCGAGACTCCGTCTCAAAAAAAAAAAATATATATATATATACATATTTTAATACAAAGTAATGAGGGTTACGAAAAAAATTTAATAGAGTTGTTCTAATTACAATTTTAAATAATTTTATTTTGAAGTAATTTTTAATTTACAGAAAAGTTACAAAAATAGCCAAAAGAGATCCCATGTAATCTTTATCCAGTTTGCCCGAATGTTAACATCTTTTATAACCATTTTTCAAAACTAAAAAAATTAATATTGCTAGAATATTATTAACTAAACTACAGACTCTAATTGCTTTCACTGGTTTTTCAGCTATGACTTTACTCCAGGGTCTAATACTAACACCACGTTGCATTTAATCTTGTATTTAGTGTAGATACACTTAAGCATAAAATAGACAAATATATAATTAACAAATCTAGTATTTTGTGATGTTATATTGCTTAATTTTGTCAGCAGACTAAAATGAAAAGTGTCTAACTTCATTCTCGGCCTTGCAGAATATTTCAATTGATCTTGTGTCATCCTCTCAACTGCTCTTAATTAGATTTCTACCTTTTGTCTATCATGCTTTTGGTTCTGCTTGTTCAAGAGTCCCTAACAAGGTCCATCTGGCTCAGGCTTTGTGCTCAGTAGATACTCTAGGAATATTTGTTAATTTATTCAAAGTTGAAAGACAAAAACCAGATTGTTAACTCCTATAGCATACGAATCACCTGAAGTGGAGCATAGAGTTATTCTTACTCATTAGCCTTATAATCCTTCAGATGTAACAAATCAAATATTCTTTTAGTTTCATGCCATCAAAATATTACAAGTCTGAGAACCATTATATCTCCCAAATGATGAAGTTAAATGGATCAAACAAATGAGGTTTGCATAGTAGGTAAGACCTCTTTAAGTAAAAATGAAGTATTGTCAAAGAGATGGCCTCAGGCCATGTAATTATTGTCTTCAAACAAGGCCTATGGGAGGGAGAAAAAAGTGGATTTATCTTACTGCCTTTCTTCCTAGGAACTTATACTTCAACTATTCATTCATTTATTCATGCATTAATATAATAATTTCTGTGTTCTGAATTTGTCCCACATACTCAGCTATGTGCTGGAACACTGTCATGGGTACTGAAATAACTAAGCAAGAATAAGCAGAGTAGTTGTGTCAATGACAGAAAGAAGCAAATTTTAATCTTTCTGATACCTGTATTCATAGTGAGTGGAGGAAATGTATTCCTATGGAACATGATTTTGCTTCGCTGTTAAGGCGCTTTGCTTTTAATTTGAAAGATATAATGTAAAGGTTACTTTTTAAGAAGCATTTCTAGAAATCTTGAGAATTCGTAGAATCATTTTTTAAGACCCCCCATTGTCAACCACCTGTACCAGAGGAATCAAACTATTTTAAGGGTCTTCTACTATCTTACTAGTCATCGGTTAGTCTCATTTTTTATACTTTATTTCAATCATTATAGATGTAAGAATGGCAGTGGAATTATCAGAAGAGACTTCCATGATAATGCTTCCTGTTTGTTCAAACAAGAGGACTTATGAGCAGAAAAGTTGGTAATGTATTCAGGATTCTCACTTACCGAACTCATTTTCTTTGCTTCTTGTTACTGAGATTTCATAAAGCAATAACCACTGACAGTAAATTGGAATTCTTAGATAATATGAATAAAAAACAAAAATAAGAGCCCAGGCATAGTGGCTCACACCTGTAATCCCAGCACTTTGGGAGGCCGAGGAGGGCGGATCATGAGGTCAGGAGATCGAGACCATCCTGGCTAACATGGTGAAACCCCGTCTCTACTGAAAGTAAAAAAAAAAAAAATTAGCCGGGCGTGGTGGCGGGCACCTGTAGTCCCAGCTACTCCAGAGGCTGAGGCAGGAGAATGGCATGAACTGGGGAAGCGGAGCTTGCAGTGAGCCGAGGTCGCGTCACTGCACTCCAGCCTGGGCGACAGAGCAAGACTCCATCTCAAAAACAAAACAAAACAAGAACAGTAAGGGAGAAGTCTGCTGCCATGATCCAGTCATCTCCCATGAAGCCCCTCCTTCAACACTGAGGATTATAATTCAACATGAGATTTACTTGGGGACACAGAGCCAAACCATATTATTCCTCCCCTAGCCCCTTCCAAATCTCATTCTGCCCCCGGCCCCTCCCAAATCTCACGTCCTTCTCACATTTTGGAACACAATCATGCTTTCCCAATAGTCCCCCAAAGTCTAACTCATTCTCTCATTAACTCAAAAGTCCAAGTCTAAAGTCTCACCTGAGACAAGGCAAGTCTCTTCCCCCTATGAGCCTGTAAAATACAAGGGAAGTTAGTTGGGGGTTCGCGACAAGCCTGAGCAACAAAGCAAGACGCTGTTTCTACAAAAAATTAAAAATAATGAGTCAGGTGTAGTGGTGCATGCCTGTAGTCCCAGCTACTTGGGAGTCTATGGCAGGAGGATTGCTTGAGCCCAGGAGTTTGAGGCTACAGTGAGCTCTGATTATGCCACTGCAGTCCCACCTGGCAACAGGATAAACCCTGTCTTAAAAAAAAAAAGAAGCTCAGCAAACCCCAAGAAGTTGGATAAATACAAAGAAAACCACACTGTTGTAAAGAATTTGACCTCTGTCCCTGGTTCCTGGGAGATGACCTCTCAATCCTTGGAATTTTTTGGAGTGATAGAATTGTCTTTTATCCTTGATGGGCCCTTGGGATCACACTCGGGTTTATGCAAATGAGATGACTCAGGCTGGGGGCTGACCATATCAGAATGACAAACTATGTTATTACATGTGATATAAGCTGTACCTCTTGGTAGGATGGTGGGTGGTGAGTGGTGGGTTGTGGGGGTGGGGAGGGCTGGGGATTCAGTTCAATCATGTGACCAATGATTCTGAAACTGATGCAGCAGACCCCTAGATGGTTTTTTTTGGATAAACATAGAAATTGACCCTTCTGGTCTTAAAGCTTGAAACTTACCTATCTTTTATCTGAGTTCCTCAGGAAAGGACCCCCCAGGCCTCTCAAAAAGTATCAAAGAGGCCAGGGACAGTAGCTCTCACATGTAACCCCAGCACTTTAGGAGGCCAAGGTAGGGCAGATTGCTTGAGCCCAGGAGTTTGAGACCAGCCTGGGCAACGTGGTGAAACCTCATCTCTACAAAAACTACAAAAATTAGCTGGGCATGGTGTCATGCACCTATAGTCCTAGCTACTTGGGAGGCTGAAGTGGGAGGATTGCTTGAGTCCAGGAGGGTGAGGCTGCAGTGAGTGGTGATTGTGCCACTGCACTCTAGCCTGGGCAACAGAGTGAGACCTTGTCTCAAAAAAAAAAAAATAAAAATAAAAAAAGTATGAAAGAACTGAAACTCACCAGACAATGAGAGTTCAAGCCCTTCATTCATCACGATTGGTTTCTTACCCTACCTGAGTTCCTGCTTTTCCACACATAATTATGTTTCTTTCCTGCTAAATAAACCCCTAATTTTAGTTGGTCGGGGAGATGGATTTGAGACTGATCTCCTATCTCCTTGGCAGCAGCACCCCATTAAAATCTTCTTCCTTGGCAATAATGATTGTCTCAGTGACTGGCTTTCTGTGCGGCGAGCAGCAGGACCTAGACCAAACCCCTGATATTTCAGTTATAATTCAATCAATCATGCCTATATAACAAAACCCTAGGCTGGGTGTGGTGGCTCACACATGTAACCCCAGCACTTTGGGAGGCCAAGGTGGGTGGATCACCTGAGGTCAGGAGTTCAAGACCAGCCTGGCCAACATGGTGAAACCCCATATTTACTAAAAATACAAAAATTAGCTGGGCATGGTGGTGCGTGCCTATAATCCCAGATACCTGGGAGGCTGAAGTAGGAGAATTGCTGGAACCCAGGAGGCAGAGGCTGCAGTGAGCCAAGATCATGCCACTGCACTCCAGCCTGGGTAACAGAGTGAGACTGTGTGTCAAAAAAAAAAAAAAAAAAAAAAAAAAAGAAAGAAAAAGAAAAGAAAAAAAATGAAAGAAAAGAAAAAAAAAAACTCCAGTAAAAATTCTGGGCATCAAGGCACAGGTGAGTTTCTGTGATTGGCAATTATATATTAATAATTTAGAAAAGTAATGTTCTTAGGACACAGAAGCTTTGTGTTTGGAACCTTCCCAGACTGCACTCTGTAGGTCTGTTCATTTTCTGGTCCTGATCTATATCCTTTATAATAAAACTATAAGTATAATACTTTCCTGAGTTCTGTGAGTCATTTCTAGCAAATTATAGAACCTAATGGGGCAATGAGAATGCCTGAATTTGTAGCCAGTCGGTCAGAAGAACAAGGACCTAGGAACCCTGGGCTTGCAACTAGTTTCTGAAGGTGTTACTGGTGGAAGGTATCTGAGTTACCAGCGATGAATCTGTACAAGTCTGCAGCAACATCAGTTCTTTACTCCTCAGAATAAAGAATTTGATGGAGGGGCATAAAGCAGAAAAAAAAAGAGACTGAGGCAAGTTTCAGAGCAGGAGTGGAAGTTTATTAAGAAGGCATTAGAACAGGAAAGAAAGGAAAGTACACTTGGAAGAGATCCAATCAGGCAACTTCAAGAACAAGTGCAGTGTTTTACCTTGATCCTAGGACTTTATACGTTGGCCCCTTTCCCATGATTCTTCCCTTAGAGTGGGCTGCCTGCATGTGCAGTGCACTCATGCTTGGGAAGTGAGCATGCGCAGTGTGTTTAGTTGTACACATGCCCATCTGAGGCTTTTTTCCCTTTTCTGGTGGTGTGCCCTTGGAAGGTCATACTCCGCCATTTTGTCTCTTAATGTGCATGCCCAGGAAGTTCCTTCTCTCTGGCATCTATATTCAGTGAATACTTCAGTGCAGTAGCTGTGGATCATCAGGAAATGACCTCTCCCTTGCACTGGCTACCAATTTGTCACTTTTAGAGAGTCAGTTTGATAATTGTTGAACTGTACCCTTAACTTGTGAAATTTGACCTCACTCTAGGTAATGTCAGAATTGCATTGCACACACCTGGCACATTGTCAGCAAGTTGCAGAAAACTAAAGATATTTTGAAAGCTGTCAGAGAAAAGTGACACATTACATATAAGGGAATTGTGATTTGAATGATTGATGTTTTCTCATCAGAAAAAAATAATGGAGACCAGAAGACAGTGGAACAACACCTTTAAAGAATAAAACAAAACTCAAAACTACATTAAATTCTATATCCAGTGAAAATAATCCTAAAAGAATGATGGTGAAGTAAAATACATTTCCAGATAAAGAAAACTAAAAGTATATGTAGCCAGTGGACACTTACTATAAGAAGTACCAAAGAAGTTCTTCAGGTTGAAGAGAAATACAACCAGATGGAAAATCAGGTCTTCGGGGCAAAACATAAAGAGCACTGAAAATGATAATATTGCATCATAGGATTTATAATGTGTATAAATGTAATGCATTTGACAAAAATAGCGAAAAGGATGAAAAGGTGAGTAAATGAACTCATACCTTGCAAGATTTCTACATTTTAAATGAATTGATTCAATATTAACTCTAACTAGTCTGAAATATTAAGGATATATATTGCAATCCTTAAACAACCACTGAACAATTATGCAAAGAAGGAAAAGAGGATCCTAGAATACACGATGTTTATATGCCTTTTGTGTTTGTTTTTATGTCCTAGGATAAATTTGTATTTCTTGTTCTTAAACAATAACAAAATATTTTCTACTAATCATCCCTTTTGGAAGAGGCAAGGACTAGTGATCTCTTTTTCACATCCCTCCTGAACTATTTTTTTCCTGTCTCTGAGACAGTCTTTTGTTCATCTTTTTCTCCTGTGTTCCTGAAAAAAGAATGCCTTCTTTCTCTTCAATTAGCTGTCAATAAGTGCTTGTTTTCTCTGAAGGGTACTTACTTGTTTCAGCTTCATTTCCTGCTTTCTTTCTCCCCAAGGTGATTGAATCACACTTTGATAAATACATTGTTATTAAAGTTTACTAGAGGCAATTGCAATTGTAGATGTTTCAAATTAATGTATTTCATTATACTGAGTCAAAAAGTTAATGAATTGAAAAATTATTCTTTTTGTAGGTATTGAGCAGCATTATTCAGTCAACATGTCCCGACGGTGTGTGGAGTGACCTTCTAGATTTTGTGGGGAGTGATGATGGCAATGTTTCCTGGAGAAGCATGCTCAATAAAGGAGAAATGGGATTAACACAACTGTGACAAAACTGCACTAAGTGATTGGAAAGTAGGAAGCGTGTGGGCAATTGAATAGGCTACTGGCCTGATTAAACCAGGAAATCTCAGGCAGCACTGGAGTTCTGAAAGAATTAAGGGGTGTGGCTGGTGGAAAGCTGACAAAACTCTCTCAGAGGGGGCAATAGCATGGATATGAAATAGAAATCAGCTAAAAATATTTATTGTGTCCTTTGTACTATATACCAGTCATTAAAAACATGTGAAATAGAGACATTATTTTTATAAGCTTGTAGGAGAACATTATATGCACTCATGGAAGAAAGACAACATATTATAGTCATTCAAAAATGGATGTCAAGTAGTATAGTGAATATAGATACCCAATTGCAGAGGTAAAGCTGAATTGTGTAGAAACAGCTTTAGAGTTGGGTCAGGTGACAGAGATAAAGAGAGAGATGCTCTATGATATAACTCATAGATGAAGTCTGGGGAAAATAGAAATATTCTAGGAACGGGATGATGGTGAATATATTGCTGCTCGTGAAGACGATTCTAATAAAAAATGCATGGCTTAGAAAACATACTTGCTTAGTTAGATGCCTTGTTTGGACTATGATGATAAATTAGGTGGATTCGTTAGGTAATACACTTGACTTTATAAATAACCAACTGTAAAATCTAAACATTTACATAAATTTATCATGACTCTTTTAACGTGTGTTGTGTGCTTCTGAGTTTTGCCGCTTCTCTTCTATTTTGCCAAATGAAAAATCTGTCTCAAATCCAATTCTCCTACCGCTCTCTAAAGTGTTTGACCCTACAGCAGTCTTCTGGTTCTTCAACTATGTCCTCTCTTTGGTTCTATGACATTATATCACCCTGGAGCTTACATAGGCTGATTATTCTTTCCCTTCTTCCTTCATTGATTCCATTTGCAGTTTATGAGCTCCTAAATTTGGGCATAGGTCCTCATATTCATCTCAACTTTCTTTTATCAATGTATACTGTCATGGTGGCACTAATTCACTAATTTTCTTTTTTCTTTTCTTTCTTTTTTTTTTTTTGTTGAGACAGGGTCGCACTCTTGTTGCCCAGGCTGGAGTGCAGTGGCATGATCTCAGCTCACTGCAACCTCTGCCTCCCAAGTTCAAGCAATTCTCGTGCCTCAGCCTCCTGAGTAGATGGGATTACAGGTGCACACCATCACGCTCAGGTAATCTTTGTATTTTTAGTAGAGACGGGGTTTCACCATGTTGGCCAGGCTGGTCTCGAACTGCGGCACTAATTTTCTGTCAAAACAGAGACCTCTCAAACTAGTTATATTTCTAGATAAATTTTAGATATTCCAGAAGATCAAGAATCAACTCTAATACCACACATCCTAAATCAAATTGGTTCTCCCCTAATCATCTTCCTTTCAATCTTTCATATTTGTCAATGTCACTCCATAAGCAGGTATGCTGAAAGCATTCGTTCTTTTTTGTTTTAGCTCCGTCTCATATCTACGCAATAAATCACCATGTTTTATCTTTATTTATTTATTTTTTTTGAGACAGAGTCTCGCTCTGTCTCCATGCTGGAGTGCAGTGGTGCAATCTCGGCTCACTGCAACCTCCGCCTCCCGGTTCAAGTGATTCTCCTGCCTCAGCCTCCTGAGTAGCTAGGACTACAGGCGTGTACCACCACGCCCAGCTAATTTTTGTATTTTTAGTAGAGACAGGATTTCACCTTGTTGGCCAGGATGGTCTTGATCTCTTGACTTTGTGATCTGCCTGCCTCAGCCTCCCAAAGTGCTGGGATTACAGGTGTGAGCAACCACTCCCGGCCTATGTTTTACCTTTCTATCTTTGAAATATGTCATTTCTGTCATTGTTCTAAATGTTTTATTATGCATTATTTGATAATAGAAAAATATGTATTCTAACAGATATATCCTATACATGTTATATATATTCTAAATATTCTAACATATATAGTTAGAAACCATAGGCATAAGAAGACTAGTGAAATCACTGTCTGTAGAGGCTCTCTATACATTCTTTCCAGATCTTGTTTCCTCGTACATCCAAACATAACCACTCTCCTGAATTTGTGTGAATTACTTCGTTACTATTAAAACTGCTTTATCAAATGTATGTATTTGTAAAGAAATAATATATGGTTTAATTTTGCTTGTCTTTGAACTTTATAAAAATGATATATTCAGCAATTCATATTTTAAAATCTGTAACTCATATAGCTGTAGTCTATTTCTTTTCACTGCCAAATAACATCTTGCAATGTTGGATATACCAGTTAATTTATCTATTACGTTAGTGATCATTTTGATTTTTTCCATGTTTTTGCTTTTGTGAACAATGCTACCATGAATATTCCATTTTAGGATATGTTGCTTGTCACCTATTTGCAAGAATTTCTTCAAGATATATTCCTGGGATTGAAAAACTTATTGCAAGTTACATACTTGTTCAGACTTAGTAGATGGTGCCAGTTTGTGTTCTAGACTGATTGTACCAATTTATGCTCCTCCTAGCACTATGCGAGAGTCCTACTGCCTCATGTGATGATTAGTTATATGTATCAACTTGACTGGCCATGGGGTACCCAGATATTTGTTTAAATATTATTTCTGGGTGTGTCTGTGAATGTGTTTCTGGATGATTCTAGCATTTGAATTGGCAGCCTGAATAAAGCAGATTGCCCTCCCCATCAGCCAATTCATTGTACAGGCATCATCCAGTTCACTCAGGGCGTGAATAGAACAAAAGGGTGGAGGAAGGGAGAATTTACTGATTCTTCCTGAGTGATTGAGCTGAGACATCAGTCTTCTTCTGCTCTCACACTAGAACTTACACCATTGGCTGTCTGGATTCTCAAGCTTTTAGGCCTAGACTTGAACTTACACTGTCAGCTTTTCTCATTTTAAGCACTTTGGACTCAGGCTGGAACTATACCACTGACTTTCCTAAGTCTCTAGCTTGCAGATGGCAGATTGTGGGGCTTCTCAGCCTCCATAATCACATGAACCAATTTTTTATAATACATGTCTTCATATATATATATCTTTATATAAAATATAATATATACATATGTTAGCTAGATCCTATTGGTTCTATTTCTTTGGAGAACCCTGACTAATATTCTTCATATGTTCACCAACACTTGAAACTTGATATTTTTTGAGTCGGAGTCCCACGTCACCCAGGCTGGAGTGCAGTGGTGGGATCATAGCTCACTGTAACCTCAAACTCCTGAGCTCAAGTGATCTGCCCACCTCAGCCTCCCAAGTAGCTGGAACTACAGGCACATGGCACCATACTCAGCCCAGTTAAAAAAAAAATTGTGGAGTAGGGGCCTTTCCAAGGCTGGTCTTGAACTCGTAGCCTCAAGTGATCTTCCTGCCTCTGTCTCCCAAAGCACTAGGATTACAGGCATGAGCCACCACACCCAGTCCCCAACACTTGATATTGTCAGACTTGTTAATGTTTGGCCTCATGGGTACAAGTGCACATCTCATGGCCCCACTATGTTGCCCAGGTTGTTCTTGAACTCCTGGGCTCATACAATCCTCTTGCCTCAGCCTCTCCAAATGTTGGGATTACAGGCATGAGCCACTGAATCTGGCCTTCTTTAGGAGAATTTTAGCTATCTTAGGCGTTTGCTTTACCATATAACCCCCTAGAGTCACATTTTCATTAACCTTGTTGCACTTTTCTGCCTGCAATTAAATAATGAATATGCGTGTGTATTTATTCATTATTTATGTTTCCTAATCTATGAAATGCCTCTTTATGCCTGTTGCCCAGATTTCTATTATTGTGTTTATCTTTTTCTTGTTGATTCGATGGAAGGGTCTTCTATCGTGGCTGTTAATCCTAATCATTTGTGATTATAAGTGCTGAATATATCTTCTCTCAGAATATAATTATTTTTTATCTTTATAGTGTCTTGTGATTAACAGGACATTAATTTTAATGTAGTCAAATGTATTAATTATTCTTTTATGGTCAGCACTATTTGTGTTTGGTGTAAGAAGTTCTTCTCAACCCCAAGATCAGAAAGATATTCTTCTGATGTTCTTTTTAAAGTACAAATGCTTTGCTTTTCACATTTAAATTAATAATATACCTGGGTTTGATTTTTATGGTGGTATAACGTAGGAATCTAATTTCATTTTCCATATGGATAACCAGTTTTCCCAGCTTTATTTATAGAAAATCCACTGTTCTAATAAGAACATTTGGACACAGGGTGGGGAACATCACACACCGGGGCCTGTTGTGGGGTGGGAGGAGTGGGGAGGGATAGCATTAGGAGATATACCTAATGTAAATGACGAGTTAATGGGTGCAGCACACCAACATGTCACATGGATACATATGTAACAAACCTAGGCCGGGCGCAGTGGCTCACGCTTGTAATCCCAGCACTTTGGGAGGCCGAGGTGGGCGGATCACGAGATCAGGAGATCGAGACCATGGTGAAACCCCGTCTCTACTAAAAATACAAAAAATTAGCCGAGTGTGGTGGCGGGCGCCTGTAGTCCCAGCTACTTGGAGAGGCTGAGGCAGGAGAATGGCGTGAACCTGGGAGGCGGAGCTTGCAGTGAGCGGAGATAGTGCCACTGCACTCCAGCCTGGGTGACAGAGCGAGACTCCATCTCAAAAAAAAAAAAAAAGTTATCTATTCAGAATACCATTCCTGTGTGTGTGTTATAATAATCATACCCAAATATGTACTCCTATTTAGTACACTACTCTAATTCTAATATTAGAATATTCTTTAAAAATGCATTTTAATGACAACTATTACCTGTCTCCTTATATTTTTCTATATTTTACAACTTTTCAATAGGCTTTGCAATACTTGTATACAGATAAAAACGTTTTATGAAAAATAAAGTATATCTTTCAAAAAAGACGGACAGGAACTATGTGGTTACTCAACAGAGAAACTGAGCCAATTCATTTTAGAAGGAAATATTGAAAGGCCAACATTAACCCAGAGATGGAAGGGGTTGCTTCCTTTGGGAGTGGGGACATGTGCCCAAGGTTAAGTCACATGGGGCAACAGCTTTGGTGGGTGGACAAATTCCTTGGGAGGGTGGTTTGTTCACATTTCAGCTGGGATGTTGGATTACGTCACTCTGCATCTCTGCTAATTGTGGGAGTCCATGATTAATGGCAGACTGAAACACTTGGAAGTCTACAGCAGAAGAGTATCTGGTGTGAGAGGGATTCGTGTGTATCCTACCTAATCCGAGTAAACAAGTTTTCTCCTTTTCTCAGTTCTGTTTTGTGCAGGAGGTGGTCCTGCAGATAGAAGGGGCATAGAAAGGCATTGCCAGGGCAGAACTAATGATTGACCACGTTAGCTCCACCAACATGATGAGAACAGGGTGGAGCTTTGAATAATGGTGGGTGCTGGAAGAAGTGAGCTTTAGCGGGGACAGTGACTGGGGAACTGGGCTGTTTGGTTTGGCACTCATCTCACCCCATGATCTCACCATCCCAGCTCAAGAACCTGTGAGAAGGGTGGCCTGCCTGAGGGCAAATGGGGATAAGGCAGCTGGCTTTGATTTCCCTAGCCCCATCTGATCATCGCTGCTGGGCTATAGGCAGAGCAGGCAGACTTAAACTCATACATAGTCCAAGTGATGTGTTGGGGCTGAGATTGATGGACAATATACATATGTGAAATTCAAGGTACTTGCTCAAGTCTTCATCCATGAAGGGATAAAGGAAACTTTTCCTCCAGTGTGTATTTAGGTAGAAGCAAGGGTATGTTTGCGCTTGTGTATGTGTTAGTGTTAATAATAAACGGTGTTTAGCTAGAGATTAGAACCGTTCAAGGAGGTTTAGGCTTTTAATAGAGTCCACAGCCTTAAGAGAATTTTTCTCTGGGTAGGAGAATACGGTGTGGAGCACGGGTGGGAGGAGGGAGAAGATAACTTGGGTATGTGGACTGACTACTGCCGAGATGGATCTTCTCAGCGAGGAAAAAAGAAGGAACAAAGTAAGAAGGAGAGAGCGAAGAAGACCCTGAGACTTTGGCATAGCAAGAAAGTCGGAGGCGGGCAGGAGAGGCGAGAGCAGCGTCCAAGGCAGGGGCGCAGGGCGCAGGGGTCCCCGAGGTCTGGAGGCTGGGAAGTTGGGCGAGGTCAGGGAGGGGCCTCGAGAGCGCGGCCACCCACGCTCTGCCCCCTCACTCCGCCTCTAGAAAAGGATCGCAGTCCCAACGGCGGGTCTGTCTCGGGAACCCCGCGTGGCCGCAGCAGAACCCGCAGCTTCACCCGCGGTGAGCCAGTGCCAGCCAGAGCCTCCCAGCGCCGGAGCGCACCGCGGCCGAGACGGTTCCGCTGGGCGAGCTCGGGCTCCCAGTGAGCGCTCGGGGTGGGTGCACAGCGCTGCCTCGCCCAGTTCGCCTGCCTCGGGGAGTGGGTCCGCTGGGCAGAGGGTGCCCTGGGCAGGGGTCGCCCGCGCTGAAACCTCTAGTTCCTCCTGGGCAGGAGGCGCCCCGTCCTCCTCCCAACCAGCGTAGCGCACCCAGGACACGGCGCCGGGACGCGCGCCTCGGACGTCGACCAGAGGTCCTCGACTCCCGCGTGGGATCCCTCTTCTCCGCCCAGGTGACCTGACCCGGGGCGGGGGGCACTGGGGGAGGCGCTAACCTGAAAGTGAGGGGGAAGAAATTCCCTGGTTCTACCCTAGCCCCTCCGATACAACATGTATCATAAACTGCCAGCTTTCAGCTCAGTCTGGGGAATTTGCACAATTTTCGACGATGTGAAATGACTTGAATGTCCTGTTTAGATTTGTTTCGTATGATTTCTCTCTTCAGCCCAACTTTTTTGGGGAGGTGGCAGACGGCAGTGTACAGGGGGGAAAAAGGTGAGTCTTGTGTTCTGGATCTGTTCTCTCCCTATCCCTCCCCGTTGGCTGTCAATGTTGTAAGAGGGACATTTCCAACAGCAGCCTTGAATAGCAGGTGTCTGGCAATTCAATGCCCACTTAGTCCTTAACTTCCTCTTATGTGCTTTGGGCCGATTTTACCCAACAATCAATTGGCAAGGAAGCATGCAAAGAGGCCTTAGAAAAATGTCAAGATTTTGCTGAATGTAATGGGCCCTGCACTATCTCATCCTACCTTATATCACCTTTGTTTTCGTGCCACTTCATGTATGTCTATGTTCATCTTCTCCAACCAGCTCCTAAACGAACTGAGGAAGGCCAAGAATACACCGGATATTAGTGCGTAACAAGTATTTTTCAATACATGAAAATGGAAGCAGCAGTAACTTTGAAACTTAAACGGTGCTTGTGAGATCTAGTACCATTTGGGTTAATAATATCTCAACAACAGCAAAATACTTCGTATGGTTACATGTAGAAAGGACTGTATTTTGATCCACTTAAACTTAGTTGAAATGTGTTGTGGTAGGTAGGAGTCTTGGATAGGCAGTCAGGAATCTGAAGACTTGCAGAACCGTATCACTAATGATCTAATCGGTAAAGGGAGAAGGTTGGAGCATAAGCTCTTTAAGGTTTCTGCCAGTTTTAAAGGTCTGTGATGAAATGAACCTTTTGCATTTTCATAAACGTGTTGGATTTCAAAGACTCTCGATCAGAACGTTAGAAATCAAACCGGAACTGTAATATCCTAAAGGAAGATGTGATAATCAGTAACTTAGAAAAAACGAATACCTAGTAAGCAGATTTGGCTGGATCAAAAGCAAATATATGTGTATTTACCGTTTTTTAGATCAAGTGATTGAATAACTTTTTTAAGTTAAATATACCCTCCCTCATTTTTTTTCTGTATAGAATATGTGTTTTGCTACGAGAAGATGGTTCTATCTACAGCTGGGCTGCGTGATGCTGATCAATCTGGTTAATGCTGACTTTGAGTTTCAAAAGGGAGTGCTTGCCAGCATCAGCCCAGGAATCACCGAAGACATTGATCTCCAGTGCTGGAAAGCTTGCTCTTTGACATTGATAGATCTCAAGGAACTCAAGATGGAGCACAACGTGGATGCTTTTTGGAATTTCATGTTGTTCTTGCAAAAATCTCAGCGGCCTGGACATTATAATGTCTTCTTAAACATAGCTCAGGATTTCTGGGACATGTATGTAGACTGCTTGCTTTCAAGATCTCATGGAATGGGCAGAAGACAGGTGATGCCCCCCAAATATAATTTTCCACAGAAAATAACAGGAGGTAATTTAAATGTGTATTTAAGAGAATAGCAGTTTACTTTTCTTTAAAAGTCACTATTTAATTCTTCCGATTTTTTTTCAAGTTATCCAACAAGGTAACAAATTTGCCATATTTAGCTTTTTTCCCTAAAATGATAGGTTTTGATTCTCATTTTTACTCATTTTATATTATTTACAAACCACACAAGCTCTGATGTACAAACAATTCTAAATGATCTTAGAATGTAATACGCTTTGGTAGATAATTAAAATTATCCTTGTTTCCCCATGAATAGTTCATAAGAAAGCCATTTAACCCTGTAATTATTCATATTACATTCGTTGAAGAAATTTTAAACATCAGACATGTATTTAGGCTTTTGAAATTATTTTTTTCAATAGGGTTGTATAAAAGCAGGAAATTTAAGAGTCATATTGGAATGAATATTAACAATTTCTTCTTTTAAATCTTACAGGACTAGATTTTACAAAATGAGAGTATTACATTTAAGAGAAAACATGGAAAATACCTCAAGCAAGATGACAGCGACCTGAAAACTTGTATTTATGAGGTCAAATATTTCTTGTCATAGTTACACAAATTATTTCTTTAATACTGATAAACGTTTTTTGTTGTAATTGCTTTATTGCTATTGAATTATTCCAATATTTTCAGATAATTTCTCAATAATTTTTTACTTAGAAAGTGTCTTTTTAAAGTGTCTTTGTTTTAAAGAAAACGTCAATTAAAAGGCAAATGTGACTTTTTTAGATACAATAGTCAATGGAATAAAATTGTAACCAGTTTTATGAGGTATCTTATATATTAATATTGACTTTTAAACTGTGCCAAAACTAATGGCAGTATTATCCTAAAAAGTAATATTTAATGTAGTATATTTTGTGGTTTCTGAAATGTACATTTCATTACCAAGCCATCTTCTATATTAAAGTATTTTTCTATGCATTAAGGACTAAAACCTTTTTATGTTCTCATTTTTATTGTCTTTGTTTTGAAAAAGGAACAATAAACAAAAAGACAGTAAGAAACTTCATTTTAGTAAAGTACAATTTGATAGAATTTTTGTTAGCTGAGTTATTTTTTATATTGCCTATTTATATCTCACATCTTATTTCAAAAAGGATGCGAAGCTTTAAAGAAATATACCGAAGAAAAGGAAAACATGAAGTAGTGGAGGAAATTGGAACAATGGGACATGAAGACAGGGAAGTAATACAATGGAGTTATGGTTTAGATTAATACTTTTTGAATGCATGTCGTAAAAGCCTATACCTTTGATAAAGGGTGCCTATAAATTTGGTCTGTTTCCAACTTGTCATAGTAAAGAGGGACACATGAACAGTTTTAAGATTCACATGCTTACAAGAAAAACCAAACCACATGTTTAACAGAGGTCCAGCCTTTTCCAGGACAAAGAATCAATAAAAATCTGACCCATAGGTTTTCACAGTGGCTACCATGGTTTACAACACTGGTTTCAAGTATCCTTACAATGATAGGTTCTCTCCTATACAGTCTGATTCCGGTACACTCAAACTCAAATATAAAATGTTTTAAAATCGGCTAAAATAATACTGAACAAGTAACAAACTGTCTGATGGTTTGACTTGATCCAAGAATAAACTGAATTAAAGGAGGGGCATTCTTTGCATGATTGACTACTTTCAAATTCTGACGATGTATAGACCATTTATTAGGGGTTTTATATATAAACACTCTTAAAATTACATTTTGCATGTAATTTCAGGGGGCTGCATAAACCCCAGGTTAGGAATTTTCAATATTAAAGGACCTCATAGTGTTCAGTAATATTATTTCATATAACCAATTTTGCATGAGTAGCAGATAATATAAGACTGTAGGGCTAATAATTTCCTAGATTGAAAATTTTTTATCTTGCCAATTAAGGGTGGATCCCTAAGCTCAGAAAATCAACTGGTTGAAGGGTAGGGCTAATGTTCTCATAAAAATGACCAGACAGCTATCCAACTAGAATTCATTTCCTGCAGAGGAGCTGAAGTGGTACCTAGAGGCAGTGTTACGGTTTTCCTTAAAAAACAGTTCTCTTTTACAGTCTGTGGGCAAATGATTGAAGCTCAAAAGTTCAATACTGTAAAGCAAGACCATGTAATTTTAGTCTAAAAAAATTGTTCAACCAGTTGTCCTCAATCACTCATAGTTGTCATGACAATTTTATTGACGTGATGATAAACATTTTAGCTTAAATCAATAAAATTAGTCTTCCAGTTAATGGCAAAATGGTTTTCTAGTTCTTTTAATTGAATTTACATACTACATTGGGTTAAAAATAAGAACATTTGCTAAACTGGGCTATCTGGTTTTAAAACAGTTCATCTTAAGCTTTTTGATGGTGATTACATACCGTAAATTCTTCCCCGTTTTTGGCACAAATAGTGTCATCTGCATATAAAAAAACTTATTCTTTCTGTTCATCACTCATTCATTCAACAAATATTCATTAAGCTTTAGGGCATATTAGTGAACAATCCAGACGTAATCCTTGACTCACAGAGTTGACACTGAAGTGGGACAATGTAGGGATAGACTGAAAGATCTAATTCAAAAGCAATTTTATGATATCAAAATAGAAGATAAAAAAGGTGGTCAAAATGAAGCTGAATAGGGACAATATGTATTTCTCTTTTGTCCTATCCAAAATCATTTGACCGTCTAGAGATCGTTTTAAGAAACAAACCACCAATTCTTGTAGTGGCGCCGTGGTAAAGACTCAGTTTCACAGCTTTGGGTTTATGCTGAGCTCATTTGGCTTAGCTCATAACCAATTATTTTTCAGACAGCTTAAGGCTGAGGAGAAAAAAGATGGCAAAGGATCTAATATTGACCCCACAAATATTTCTTCATTAAGATGATACAAGGGATAATAATTATCTATGTCTAAAGTTCCTGTGCTGTTTCTATGGAATCTTTATTTTTTCTTTTTTTGAGATGGAGTTTCACTCTTGTTGCTCAGGCTGGAGTGCAATGGCGTGATCTTGGCTCACTGCAGCCTCCATCTCCCGGGTTCAAGTGATTCTCCTGCCTCAGCCTCCCGAGTAGGTGGGATTATAGGCACCTGCCACCACGCCCAGCTAATTTTTTGTATTTTTAGTAGAGACGGGGTTTCACCAGGTTCACCAGGCTGGTTTCGAACTCCTGACTTAAGGTGATCCACCTGCCTCTGCCTCCCAAAGTGCTGGGATTACAGGCATAAGCCACCAAGCCCGCCCAGAATCTTTTTTAAACTTTAAATAAACTTTTAATTGTGTTTATTTTTATTTTTTATTTATTTATTTTTTTGAGACGGAGTCTTGTTGTTGCCCAGGCTGGAGTGCAGTGGCACGATCCTGGCTCACTGCAGGGTCCACCCCCCGGGGTTCATGCCATTCACCTGCCTCAGCCTCCTGCGTAGCTGGGATTACAGGCGCCCGCCACCTCGCCCAGCTAATTTTTTGTATTTTTAGTAGAGACAGGGTTTCACCGTGTTAGCCAGGATGGTCTCAATCTCCTGACCTCGTGATCCGCCCGCCTTGGCCTCCCAAAGTGCTGGGATTACAGGCGTGAGCCACCGCGCCTGGCCTAATTGTGTTTATTTTTTAAATTTTTATTTTAGGTTCAGGAGTACACATGCAGGTTTGTTCTATAGGTAAACTCATTTCACGGGGGTTTGTTGTACAGATTATTTTGTCACCCTGGTACTAAGCCTAGTACTCAATAGTTATTTTTCCTGATCCTCTCCCTGTTTCCACTCTCCACCATCAAGTAGGCCTCAGTGTCTGTTGTTCCCCATTTTGTGTCCATGAGTTCTCATCATCTAGCTCCCACTTCAGTGAGAACATGCGGTATTCGGTTTTCTGTTCCTGTGTTGGTTTGCTAGGGATAATGGCCTCCACCTCCATCCATGTTCCTGCAAAAGACATGATCTCATTCTTTTTATGGCTGCATAGCATTCCATGGTGTATATGGACCACATTTTCTTTATCCAGTCTGTTATGATGGGCATTTAGGTTGATTCCATGTCTTTGCTATTGTGAATAGTGCTGCAGTGAACATTCATGTGCATGTGTCTTTATGGTAGGATGATTTATATTCCCCTGAGCATATACTCAGACATGGGATTGCTGGGTCGAATAGTAATTCTGTTTTTAGCTCTTTGAGGAATTGCCACACTGTTCCACAATGGTTGAACTAATTTACACTGCCAGCAACAGTGTATAAGCATTCCCTTTTCTCTGCAACCTCGCCAGCATCTGTTATATTTTGACTTTTTAATAACAGTCCTTCTGACTGGTGTGAGATGGTATCTCATTGTGGTTTGATAGCATTTCTCTAATGATCAGTGATATTGAGCTTTTTTTTCGTACGCTTGTTGGCTGCATGTATGACTTCTTTTGAAAAGTGTCTGTTCATGTCCTTTGCCCACTTTTTAATGTTTTTCTTCTTGTAAATTTGATAAACTTTTCATTTTAAAATAGTTTTAAATTTGCAGAGAAGTTGCAAGGATGGCACAGAGTTCCTATATACCTCTCACCATTTTTTTTTTCTTTTTTTTGGCAAGGTCTCGCTCTGTCAGTGGTGCAATCACGGCTCACTGCAGCTTCAATGGGCTCAATTGATCCTCCTATCTCAGCCTCCCAAATAGCTGGAACTACAGGTGTGGTGTACACCACCACTCCTAGATAATTTTTGTATTTTTTGTAGAGTCAGGATTGCACTCCATTGCTCAAGCTGGTCTCCAACTCCTGGACCCAAGTGATCTGCCTGAGTCAGCCTCCCAAGTGCTGGGATTACAGGCCTGAACCACTGTGCCTGGCCCCATGTTTATTCTCATTGTTAATATCTTAACATATGTGTCACAACTAATACACTGAAACCAATACAACTAAACTTCCTATTTTATTCAGATTTCAGTAGTTTTTCCCTAAGCTCCTTTTATTGTTGTTCCAGGATCCCACGTTACACTGAGTTGTCATGTCTTCTGAGGTTCCTGTGGGTTGTGACAATGTCTCAGACCATGTTTTTGATGACCTTGACAATTTTGAGTACTGGTCAGGTATATTGCAAAATGCCCCTCAGTTTGCGTTTGCCTGATGTCTTTGTTAGACTGGGATTATAGGTTTTTGGGATGAAGACCACAGAGGTAAAGTACCATACTCAACGAGTCATACCAAGGGCACATGTCATTGACGTGACTTGCCATTGGTGGTGTTTAACCTTGGCTAAGGTAGTGTTTGCCAATTTTCTCCATTGTAAAGTTTCTTTCCACTTTCTTTCTATATTATATCCTCTGGAAAGAAGTCACTAAGCATAACCCATACTTGAGAATGGGTAGTTATCTTGTACCTTCTTGAGGAGGGAATATCTACATAAATCATTTAGAATTCTTTGTATGGAGGCTTCCCCCACTTTCACTCTCCCTTCCTTCCTTTTTTCCCTCCTTTCATCATTTATTTATATCAGTATGGATTTATGAACATTTGTTTATACTTTGGTTTATAATCCAACACTACATTATCGATTTGTTCAAATCAATCCAGCTTTGGCCACTAGGAGCTCAGTAAGATGCTCCAGACTCATATATTTCTGCGCCAGCCTTAGAATTAGCCATTTCTCCAAGAAGCCCTGGCTCATTTTATTGGAGAATGATATTGGAAACCAAAGTTGGGGTATTAGGTCTATCTATAGAATTTTGACCTGATAGCACCAGGACAGTTCCTGGATGTCAGGGTCTGCTATTCTTTCTCAGAAAGCATCCCTGACATTTTCCTTGAAAGGCGACTAAATATAAGCAATAAAGAAAAATGGTTGCTAATGAAACTAATGTAAGTTAAGGTTGTGTTGGCAGAATGTGTGTAAAAATGAGAGGAACTACACTGATCCTGCTCACCTGAAAAATCTTTGTTCCATTTGGTCAGAGTTTAGAGGAATATTAACAAATTGTAGCACTTCAGATGGAGCTGACCAGATTCATAAATTCTAGAAACTACATTATCAGTAGAATGATGAAAGAAACTGGATATTTGACCTCAAAAGACTTAAGGTGGATGACATAGTTGTATATAAAATACTTTATGTTCCATAAGGCAGACTGATGATGCCAGATGGATGAAAGTTATTCACCTAATTATTCACTGATTTTTCACCCAATGTAAGTAAGCACTGTCTGACAATTAGTTTAATCATGCTAGAATGAGCTCTCCCATGTGGTAAAAGTCTCATTACTGAGATTGTTGAAGCTACTTTTATCTGTGCTCACTGAATTCCACACTTTTATTCTTTTGACTTTCTTTTCATTCAGTTGGTTAGCAAAAGTTTTAGTTTGAAAGCTTCAAATTTTGTCTCACCTGACTAATGTAAGAAAATATACCATCCTCCTCTCAGCCGGCAGGATCGGGTAGGCATCATGTCCCCTAGGGCTCAGGGGTGGTGTGAGAGTATAGGATGTGATGAGAGACAGAGACTTAGAGTTAGTGACATTGTGAGAAAGATTCATTCACTCACTGTGTGGTGGCTGGAATTATAATATGCAAACTTGGGTGAATCTGTCTACCAAGTGCAAGTGTCTGTATTAAGGAACATTACTGCTCTCCATCAACTTACACTTATTTGTCTATTAAATAGCTGCTACATAATAATCTGCCCTGTTTTACCTTTCTTCTTGATGATGGGCAAAATACATGGAAGAAGAAAGGTTCACAGACATCACAAATTATCTAGATTACAGTCCTGATCAATCTGAGACATTTAGTTGTACTACATACAAAAATGATACTCAAGGAAGTAATACTATTTCCACACCTTGGTTATATTCATGTAGTAGTATTTATGCCTCACCATTTTGGAGAAAATCTATCATGTTATGAAGTAAATACATTTAAACTAACATGTTGTCTGTGTTGAGCATTACTTGTATAGTATTTTGTTGGCTGAATCTTCCCTCTGAGCTCAGTACTTTGCTGCATTTGCAGAGCTCAAGGGAAAGACTGCCAGTAGCTGAGGCCACCATCACATTATCTAATAATTTATTTCCTGAGATACTGAGTACAATAATTAATGAGATATGGTCTCTAACTTGTTCTTAGAGAGCTTATAGTCTACAAAATGGAGCAAAGATTCATTGTTCTTAGCCATGGACACTTTACATCAATTCTGGGTATACTGAAGTGTACCTAAGATGTATCTGGTATTTTTTGTATGAGCATCTCATTGTTGTATGCTCCTACCCATGCTTAGGGTTTCTTGTGAAGGAAAGAAACAAATTAGGCCTTCTAGTATCTTCTTGAGGGTGGCAGACTAGAGAAAGGGATTCAGGAGAGAAAAAAGCTCACTGATAAGCTGATGCATGTTATCTACTCCTATGGGGCACAAAAGGATGGGCATCTGGGCCAGGGTGAGAAGCCGCCAATCAAAGGTGAACTGGCAACTCGTTCTAATTAGAACAATAACAATAGCTGCAACCTCTATCCCTCAATGAAGATGTTACTGTCTTCACAGACAGGATAATGGAAAATCCCTAGAGGAATGTGAGTTGGGGGAAGAGGAGGAGGAGGAAAGAAGGAGGAAAATGTGGGTCCATTGAGGTGATAGAGCCTGCTCTTATCTAATAATGAAAGAACCTATCTGTTTTCCCAACCCTGTATTCAATGGCATCATGTTGGTAGCTTGAGATTGGTAATAGTGGCAGTATTTATACCATGTGAATTGGTGAGAACATGATGTAAATCAGGGCTTTTCCCTCCTGGAGAGCTAGTTGTTTACATTTACCAGTACACTGCTGAGTGTGCCCCACGGGCCCAGAATCTAGACTCAAATTCCAGTTTATTTTCCTAAGAAACAGGTCCTTGTCTCTCTGATCCCTGGACATGAACTCATGTCCTTTGTGACTTCCAGGCTGGAGGAGGGGTGTGAAGGGAATGAAGGCAGGAGAGGAAGACTTTATAATGGCATCCAGGGACACAGATTTGCTCTATGTCCAGCATAAAGGCATTTATCTCCTATTCTTTGACAAGATACCTCTACCACCAAACGAGGGAAAACACTTCCCCCATTACACCTTTCCCTTCCCCATTAAAGATGAGAAGTAGCATTAGTTTGCTTTGTATATTTATATATTAAGAGTAAAACCAGCTGTAGTTTTCTTTTTCTTTTTTACCATTTAGCTCATGACTAACGTTTGCTTTTATAGCAGAGAAAACATAATTTTATTTTGACCAACATATTTGTTGCAGAGTTATTGTTTATCTTGCTGCCCAATATTCATATATACTTGCTTCTGATAATAGCACCCTGATTCCCCACACTATCCATATGTTTTGGATGGAGTTGCCCTGCTTCTGGCTCCAGGAATAGGCAGTACTCAGCCATGGCCAAAGTCATGGTGAATGGCTCAGGACTACTGTAAGCATGTGGGCAATCAGGGGTCCTGAGATGCATAGGCAGTTGCAGAAACCACAGAGGCACAGGCATCAACCTAAGAGAATGTAAGCCAGGAGCTGCTAGGGAAGAAGATCCTACTCATATAGTTTTAGTCCTTAGATCTAGCAATGCCTGTAGTCTAAATTCCTCCTAGATTTGATAGATATAGAGCCTGTAAGAAATTTTTTTTCTGACTTAAACTAGTTGGAATAGTTCACATGCAACCAACAGAGTCCTAACTGATGTACTATGTTTTACAATTTCACTTAATAAAATTGGTAGCGTTTCCAAAGAAACTGATGACAACTCTTCTGATATTACACGTTGATGTTTTCCATAAAAATAAATTATATGTCCTTTTATTTTTATAGTATTTTACTAAAATATTTATACTAAAATACTTATTCTAAAATATTGGCTTTACATATGTATAAAGATATATTCAGCTAAACAATTACAAGCTGATTTTATTTCAAAAAGTCTCTACAGTATATTACGTAGGAATACTCTTTTTTGGTGCATCCACAATTTTAACTGCTTTCACCCTCTGCAAGGCTCCTCCTCGAATGGGCAGTTTTTTAAGAGCAATATCTGTATCAGCCAGAGGTCCTCCTACTAATCGGGCAGGAGTGCTTTCCACTGTTACTACCCCACCAGAGGGCACCTAAAAAAGGCAAAAGGTAAATATCTAAAAGTCCATTTACATAATTTTCAACAAGAGAAAAACTCATTCATCCTTCAGCTTACTTTTGAAAAGACACAAATGTAATGAGTAACTAGGAGGCAGTTATGGTATAATAGAAAGATAAGGGCATCGGAGCCAGGAAAAGTAGGTTTGAATTCTATTTCTATTGCTTATCAGCTTTGTAACTGGGGGCAAATTAAGTCTAGCAGAGGATACCAGGAACACTTGGGATCTACTTGCCAGGAAAAGGAAGCACTGCATCTTTTCTGTTAAAGAGATATAAGGACAGTTATAAGCTGACTAGTGTTTATAGCAGTTTCTTAGAAATCCTGGAGGGCTGGGCCTACTCTAAACCAGAACTGGGCAAAAGTGGATATACGTTGGAGATAAATATGCCTTAATGATATGAAATTTGAACAGCAAAAAGAAAAAATGTGAGATGAAAATTCCATAGACATAATATTTTGGGGGCCTAAGTTTTTTTTTTATTAATTTTTTTAACTTCTAATTTGTAAATTTAAAATTTTTTTGAACAGTTTTATTGAGATGTAATTCAATACCACATAATCTATCCATTTAAAGTGTAAAATTCAATGGTTTTCAGTATATTGCACCATTGTTCAAACACTCTAAATTTAATGTCTATTAAGAAAATGTTATGGAGAAAGAATCTTACCGTTGTGTTAAGGCCTTTAATATCTGTTTGGTGAAATATTGCATTTTGTGGTCGTTTATGGTATCTGGAGGCTTCTATAGCTTTTTCTTGCAGTCTTTTTGCTTTCTGAGGATTTTTAAATTAGAAAGAAAATATTAATTGCTATTAAATCAGTAATGATGGTACTTACAATGAAAAACATATTTAATTGTGTCTGGCTTATGCTTTGACTGTTTATTAGATAGTGCTGAAATCTGCATTTACTCATTTAGACTAAAAAGACAGTTATTAGTAAGTTAGATACTTTGCACATTGAAGAAGACTCCAGTCAACTAAAAGTCTTCCAGAGATTTCTGGAAGTACTGGTCATATATGACCAAGGAGTCAAGCAGATCCTGAAGAAATCAGGTTCAATTTTTAGCACATAATTTAATAAGCTATTAAATTTATATCAGGTGATGCATGTTGCAAAATATGTTGCATAAATTATCAACTGATTACACTTGTTTTAAGCATTCAGAATAATATAAATTATGTAATTCACTGCAGTTATATTTAAGCTATTTGAAGTTATTTTCAAGGTATTTGCTACACTAAACAAGTGAAATGTGAAGTAATAAACGACCTGCAGGAAAGCAGCTGATTTTCATTAACTAGTGCTAAAAATACAGTCAGTTATGAAGACATTTTATAAGTAGAGTTGGGAAGAACTTTCAGTGAAAAGGGAGATAACTTGGTACCTTGAGTGAGATTGTTCTTAACTTTGGTTTTGCTATCTTAATATGGTTCCACTGTCTTTGTGGACTAACTTAACATTTAGCAATTTTATATCTACAGGAAGTATTGGAACATTAGGTAAAGTGTATCCAAAGTATCAGAAATGAAGGAGAGATTTTTTAAAAAATGTATCCAAGATATTAATGGAAAAGGGTGGGGAAAAGTAATGAAATTCTGGAAATCCATGGTGTTTCTCACATATTTCAAGTGAACGATTAGCACTATACATTTTTTAGATTAGTTTCTAGCTTACAGTTGAAGTAGCTTACCACATTTTTCTACAAAGGGATATTTATCCCCAATTCACATTTAAGTTTTAACATAATGCTTCTTTTGGTGATCACAGAGGGGAAAGCTCTTGGGGGACAGAGTAATACAAAATAGTTGCTCTTTGTGTCCTTTACTTTGTCTTTCACAGAAAAGAAATCAATGAATAAGCAGGTTCAGAATGGAAAGCAGAACACATTTTCCTGCTCATTCCTGGCTATCATCTTCTTCTTTATGTAGGTCAACAACATCAGCCTTGTTTCTCCCTGATAAACCAAATGAAACTCAAAGCAGCATCTTCTGTAACTGTGAAATGCAGTTTCACTTATCACTCTAAATTGCATACGAGCATCTAATAGTGTTGGTATTATATGGAAAGGTCACTAGGAAAAACTGAATGAATATTTGTTCCTGAAAAAATCTGTCTGTAAGAGTTGGCTATTTGTTGTGGATACTATAATACATTAAAAATCCTACCTTTAACGTTTTAGCATTTGATGTTCTAGCCAAAAAATTTTCCCATGATTTATTAGCCAGCTCTCTTTGCTTGTGCGTGGCCTGTATCTGAAATGAGAAAGATAATTAAGTTTCAGTTTCTTTTTTTTTTTGAGACAGAATCTCACTCTGTCACCCAGGCTGGAGTACTGGCATGTCTCAAGTATCTCTCTGCCTTTTAAAAATTTAAGACTGTAGAAATAAAATTATAATGCAAAAAAACAGCATTGAATATAGGAACTCAATGTCAAACTCCATAGTTTCTTTTAAAACTGCACAGAGACACTGAAAATAACTCTAAGAGAAAACCACAAAATAACTCAAGGCTGAAACACCCACAAGTAAGAAAAATACATCTTATGGATAACTTCATCTGGGTTTATACATTGAAATTATTATCTTGAGCCTTAATGGTATCTGTGGCTTACTTTCTTATTGATATATAATAGTTGTACATATTTATGGCATACATGTGATATTTTTATATGTGCACACAATGTGTAATGATCAGGGTAATTGGGATATCCATCCCCTTAAACACTTATCATTTCTTTGTGTTAGGAGCATTCCAAGTCTTCTGGGTATTTTGAAATGTACAACAAATTGTTGTTACTATAGTTGCCCTACTGTGCTATTGAACAACAGAACTTATTCTATCTAACTGTATTTTTGTGCCCATTAACCAACCTATCTTCATTCTCCCTCCTCACTATCTATGTAGCTTACTTTTGCATATACTTTTTGTTCATTTTGCACATCTTGGCGTGCTTGGCTTTCAATTATCTCACTTTGCAGAGAAGCAACCATCTTTCCAATATTTTCTGATGCTGTTGTAATAGCTTCCAAAGCTTTTTTATCTGTAGTGACTGGTCTTAATTTTTCTAATTTTATTTCTTCATATATTTCATTCCATATTTCTCCAATCTGTTACAATAAAGTTTAACAAAGTTAAATTAACCAAAAATAAATGATGCAATTGTACAATTATACAATTTTTTTATATGGTTAGTCACTCCTGTTAACACTTAAACTTTTCCTAAATTACTTCCTGGTAATAAGTGCATTGGGAATGATTGAGGGTACCAGCTACATTTGAGTACTCAGTAGGAATTTATCAAATGTTTTTCAATGGTATGTTATTCATGGATAAGGCTCTCCTATGCCTAGTTCACTGCCATCATCACCATCATCACTGCCCTCTAGTTTATAGTTACCTTGATTTCACAGCTGCAGAAACTGCTGATTTATTCTCATCTTTTTGAACTACCGTTACATTCCTCCCTAAAGCCCTGTATTGAAGGCTAGGTCAAGATGAACTTTTAGGAGAATGAACATGGGGATTACTAGGACCCTGGAACCCAGCCACCCTGAGAAAGGGGCCCTGCCCCTCACCTTCTAGCTAAGGCAAATTATAATGGAATCTCAAGCTTTTAACTCCATGGTTCCATCATGCCAGTGGCTCCATCTCATATTCTAGGCTGTCTAGAAGTTAATGTTCTTGACTGTATTTAGAATTAGAGAAAAAAGAGCAGAGTTGTGCAGCAGAAGTGTGCTGGACCCATAAAATTAAAGAAAAAAATTATATATCTATGATAAGGAAAAAACTCATCTTTGGGCTGAATGGAGTGGGTGGATCACTTGAGCCTAGGAGTTTGAGGGCAGCCTGAGAAACACAGTGAGACCTTGTCTCTACCCCGCCCCGCCTGCCCCCCCCAAAAAAAGGCTGGGTATGGGGGTACACACTTGTAGTCCCAGCTACTTGGGAAGATGAGGCTGGAGGATCAAATGAGCCTGGGAGGTTGAGCCTGCAGTGAGTTGTGATCATGCAACTGCACTTTAGGCTAGGTGACAGAGTGAGACTCTGCCTCAAAAAAAAAAAAAAAAAAAAAGAAGAAGGAAAGAAAGAAAGAAAGAAAATAGAGGTTTACTCATTTACAACATTCAAATATACAGTACTAATATTAGTAGAAGGAGAATGTTAACTTAAAAACACTTTCTTGAGACTTCAAAAGTACTGACAAAAATATAACTAGCAAGGTAAGTAACCTACTATCTTTTAATCAAGATTGGATCATAATATAATGATAAAATAATACTTTAATAAGTATTAATAATTTATTTTAATAAGTAATAACTTATTTAATTTCAACTCCAAAGAGAAGAAACTGTATGGCCAGGCTGGTCTCGAACCCCAGACCTTGGGTGACCTACCCACCTCGGCCTCCCAAGGTGCTGGGATTGCAGGCATGAGAATACAAAAATTAAAATACAAAAATTAGCTGGGTGTGGTGGCGGGTGCCTGTCATCCCAACTACTTGGGAGGCTGAGGCAGGAGAGTCACTTGAACCTGGGAGGCAGAGGTTGCACTGAGCCAAGATCATGCCATTGTACTGCAGCCTGGGTGATGAGCAAAATCTCCAACTCAAAAAAAAAAAAAATTTTTTTTTTTGCTAGGCTTCTGAATAGTTTTATATCAGTTTTTTTTTTTTTTTTTTTTTTTTTTTTTTTTTTTTTTGAGATGGAGTCTCGCTCTGTTGCCCAGGCTGGAGTGCAGTGGTGCAATCTCGGCTCACTGCAAGCTCCACCTTCCAGGTTCACGTCATTCTCCTGCCTCAGCCTGCTGAGTAGCTGGGACTAGAGGTGCCTGCCACCACATCCAGCTAATTTTTGTATTTTTAGTAGAGATGGGGTTTCACCATGTTAGCCAGGATGGTTTTGATCTCCTGATCTTGTTATCCGCCTGCCTTGGCCTCCCAGAGTGCTGGGATTACAGGTGTGAGCCACCATGCCTGGCTTACATCAGTTTTGTACATCTTCTTTCATGAACTAAGTTGGATGAAATCTTATCCCATGAAAAACACCCAATCATGGGATGGGTGTATGGTGTGTTTCTTCAACAGCATCAGATGCAAAACGAAAAATAAAAACTATACAGTATGTAGATGATTGCTTACAACCATGAATAGATCTTTTATTTTCCAGTTAATTTTTTGCTATCTAGATTTTAATAATCAGGTTATTAAAAAGATACTTACTTTAAAATCAAGATATCTATGTATGATACAAAGGGTGACAAAATCTTCAGCAGATAGGCCAGGTAAATTTTCAAAATCTAAAATAAAGTTTATAAAGACAGAATTACTTTAGCAGGGCAAGTGATTCTAAGAAATATCTATCTATCTATCTATCTATCTATCTATCTATCTATCCATCATCTATCTTAAAACACATGCTAAGTTACTTTTGACTTCATCTTGATTTATGAAAAAGTTAATTCTGTGAGTAGCTTGTGAGTAGGCTTCCTTCTATAACACATTTCTGCCAGGTCATCCAATATATAGGAATCATTTCTTTCTGTGTTGTAGTCAGACAGTAATATCTTACTTCAGAAGCCGAAGAGTGTTTGATAAGCTTTTTCCTTAATAGAAAGCAAAGACTTAAAAAAAAAAAAAACTCAAGTGACTCAGAATGTCAGTATTTTAAGCTTAATCATCTAAACTAACTGTCCTTAATCCTATCTGCACTATTGGAATTGCCTGGGGAGCTTTAAAAAATACTAGTGCCTGGATCCCACACACAGAGATTCTGATTTAATTGGTGAGGGGTGCAGTTTGGGAATTGGGGTAACAATGGAAAATGAATTTCTCTGTATAAAGAGGCTTTTGCTCATTATATTTGAAAAACTGACTCCAAAGTAAAATCAGTATGTATACTTAGCAAAACAGACTCTTGCACATTTGAAGAGAACTTCTTACCTAGTTTGCCCAATATAGCATAAATTTTTGCTCTAATATTCTCAGAAACATCCATAACCGCAATAGATGGGCAGTTAGCAGGCAGTGGGATGATTTTTTGCTCTTCTTGAAAGCTAGTAAATAGAGGTTTTTTTGTATCTAATCATTGGATAGCATGAAAATAGAAAAGGGACAGATAAAAACCATAGTAAACAAATACTTAATTTTGAGATTTTAGTCTAGATAACATAAAATATATAAAAATATTGTAGCAAAAAAATAGTGCCTATTACATGGTTACACTTTTGAAATAATAATTAAGCAGCTATTTCTTCCCCACTCTGTGGCAAAATTTAGAGCCTTCATTTTTATTGTTTATGTAAAATATTAAAATTTCACAAAATTACTTTTTAAAAGTAAAACTTCTATGTAAATAATTTTAAAAATTTTGAAATCCAGAACTTGAGTAATGTCAGTTTAATAGTGATGTAACCTTGTTTACTTTTGGTTTCTATATATTATGCTATAAATATAAAAACTATTTTATGATGCTATAGGTCAAAACTCAGAAACGATAAAAATGGATTGAAGATACAAGTCATCAGAAGGGGAAGTATTTACATTTAAAAATAAACAATACTTAAGGAAACATATCTAAAAATAATAAGAACCATCTATGACAAACCCACAGCCAGCATTATACGGAATGGAGAAAAGCTGGAAGCATTCCCTTTGTAAACTGGCACAAGACAGGCATGCGCTCTTTCACCACATGGTATTGGAAATCTTGGCCAGAGCAATAAAGCAAGAGAAAGAAAAAAAAAAGCATCCAAACAGGAAGAGAGGAAGTCAAACTATCCCTGTTTGCAGATGACATGAGTCTGTATCTAGAAAACTCCATAGTCTCAGGCCAAAAGCTCCTTTAGCTGATAAACAACTTTAGCAAAGTTGTGGGACATGAAATCAATGTACAAAAGTCACTAGCATTCCTACACACCAACAGCCAAGCCAACAGCCAAGTCAGAAACACAATCCCATTCACAATTTTCATAAAAAGAATAAAATACCTAGGAACACAGCTAACCAGGGAACTGAAAGATCTCTATGACGAGAATTACAAAATACTGCTTAAAGCAATCAGAGATGACACAAACAAATAGAGAAACATCCCATGCTCAAGGATAGGAAGAATCAATATCATTAAAATGGTTATACTGCCCAAAGCAATTTACAGATTCAATACTATTTCTATAAAACTATCAACAACAATCTTCACATAACTAGAGAAAACTATTTAAAAAATCATAAGGAACCACAAAGAGCCCCAATAGCCAAGGAAATCCTAAACAAAAAGAGCAGCACTAGAGGCATCACGTTACCTAAGTTCAAACTAAACTACAAGACCACAGTAACCAAACAGCGTAGTACTGGTAAAAAAACAGACACAGTTCAATGGAACAGAATAGAGAGCCCAGAAATAAGGCTACATACCTACAACTACTTGATCTTCAACAAAGCTGACAGAAACAAGCAATGGGGAAATAACTCCCTATTTAATAAATGGTGCTGGGATAACTGGCAAGCCATATGCAGAAAATTGAAACTGGACCTCTTCCTTATACCATACAGAAAAATCAACTCAAGTTGTATTAAAGACTTAAATGTAAAACCCAAAACTATAAGAACCCTGGAAGACAACCTAGGCAATACCAACCTGGACTTAGGAATGAGCAAAGATTTCATGACAAAGATGCCAAAAGGAATCACAACACAAGCAAAAATTGACAAATGGGATCTAATTAAACTTAATAACTTCTGCACAGTAAAAGAAACTATCAACAGGATGAAAAGCCAACCAACAGAATGGGAGAAAATTTTTGCAAACTATGCATCTGACAGAGGTCTAATATCCAGCATCTATAAGGAACTTAAACAAATATATAAGAAAAAACACAACCCCATTCAAAAGTGGGCAAAGGACATGAACAGACACTTTTCAAAAGAAGTCATACATGCAGGCAACAAGCATATGAAAAAAGCTCAATATCACTGATTATTAGAAAAATGCGGGGGGTGGAGCCAAGATGGCCAAATAGGAACAGCTCTGGTCTACAGCTCCCAGCGTGAGTGACACAGAAGACAGGTGATTTCTGCAATTCCGTTTGAGGTACTGGGTTCATCTCACTAGGGAGTGCCAAACAGTGGGTGCAGGACAGTCAGTGCAGCACACTGTGTGCGAGCTGAAGCAGGGTGAGGCATTGCCTCACTCGGGAAGTGCAAGGGGTCAGGGAGTTCCCTTTCCTAGTCAAAGAAAGGGGTAACAGACGGCACCTGGAAAATCGGGTCAGTCCCACCCTAATACTGCACTTTTCCAATGGGCCTGGAAAATGGCACACCAGGAGATTGTGTCCCGCACCTGGCTGGGAGGGTCCTATGCCCATGGAATCTCGCTGTTTGCTAGCACAGCAGTCTGAGATCAAACTGCAAGGTGGCAGCGAGGCTCGGGGTGGGGCGCCCGCCATTGCCCAGGCTTGCTTAGGTAAACAAAGCAGCCAGGAAGCTCGAACTGGGTGGAGCCCACCACAACTCAAGGAGGCCTGCCTGCCTCTGTAGGCTTCACCTCTGGGGGCAGGGCAAAGACAAACAAAAATTCAGCAGGAACCTCTGCAGACTTAAAAGTCCCTGTCTGACAGCTTTGAAGAGAATAGTGGGTCTCCCAGTGCGCAGCTGGAGATCTACGGACAGACTGCCTCCTAAAGTGGGTCCCTGACCCCCAAGCAGCCTAACTGGGAGGCATGCCCCAGTAGGGACAGACTGACACCTCACTCGGCCAGGTACTCCTCTGAGACAAAACTTCCAGAGGAACTATCAGACAGCTGAATTTGTGGTCTCACAAAAATCCACTGTTCTGCAGCCACTGCTACTGACACTCAGCCAAACAGGGTCTGGAGTGGACCTCTAGCAAACTCCAACAGACCTGCAGCTGAGGGTCCTGTCTGGTAGAAGGAAAACTAACAAACAGAAAGGACATACACACCAAAAACCCATCTGTACATCACCATCATCAAAGACCAAAAGTAGATAAAACCACAAAGATGGGGAAAAAACGGAGCAGAAAAACTGGAAACTCTAAAAAGCAGAGCACCTCTCCTCCTCCAAATGAATGCAGTTCCTCACCAGCAACGGAACAAAGCTGGATGGAGAATGACTTTGACGAGTTGAGACAAGACGACTTCAGACGATCAAACTACTCCAAGCTACGGGAGGAAATTCAAAACAATAGCAAAGAAGTTAAAAACTTTGAAAAAAAATTAGACGAATGGATAACTAGAATAACCAATGGAGAGAAGGGCTTAAAGGAGCTGATGGAGCTGAAAGCCAAGTTTCGAGAACTATGCGAAGATTGCAGAAGCCTCGGGAGCCGATGCGATCAACTGGAAGAAAGGGTATCAGCAATGGAAGATGAAATGAATCAAATGAAGTGAGAAGGGAAGTTTAGAGAAAAAAGAATAAAAAGAAACAAACAAAGCCTCCAAGAAATTTGGGACTATGTGAAAAGACCAAACCTACGTCTGATTGGTGTACCTGAAAATGACGGGGAGAATGGAATCAAGTTGGAAAACACTCTGCAAGATATTATCCAGGAGAACTTCCCCAATCTAGCAAGGCAGGCCAACATTCAGATTCAGGAAATACAGAGAATGAATACAAAGATACTCCTCGAGAAGAGCAACTCCAAGACACTTAATTGTCAGATTCACCAAAGTTGAAATGAAGGAAAAAATGTTAAGGGCAGCCAGAGAGAAAGGTCGGGTTACCCACAAAGGGAAGCCCATCAGACTAACAGCTGATCTCTAGGCAGAAACTCTACAAGCCAGAAGAGAGTGGGGGCTGATATTCAACATTCTTAAAGAAAAGAATTTTCAACCCAGAATTTCATATCCAGCCAAACTAAGCTTCATAAGTGAAGGAGAAATAAAATACTTTACAGACAAGCAAATGCTGAGTGATTTTGTCACCACCAGGCCTGCCCTAAAAGAGCTCCTGAAGGAAGCACTAAACAGGGAAAGGAACAACCGGTACCAGCCACTGCAAAATCATGCCAAATTGTAAAGACCATTGAGGCTAGGAAGAAACTGCATCAACTAATGAGCAAAATAACCAACTAACATCAAAATGACAGGATCAAATTCACACATAACAATATTAACTTTAAATGTAAATGGGCTAAATGCTTCAATAAAAAGACACAGACTGGCAAACTGGATAAGGAGTCAAGACCCATCAGTGTGCTGTATTCAGGAAACCCATCTCACGTGCAGAGACACACATAGACTCAAAATAAAGGGATGGAGGAAGATCTATCAAGCAAATGGAAAACAAAAAAAGGCAGGGGTTGCAATCCTAGTCTCTGATAAAATAGACTTTAAACCACCAAAGATCAAAAGAGACAAAGAAGGCCATTACATAATGGTAAAGGGATCAATTCAACAAGAAGAGCTAACTATCCTAAATATATATGCACCCAACACAGGAGCACCTAGATTCATAAAGCAAGTCCTGAGTGACCTATAAAGGGACTTAAACTCCCACACAATAATAATGGGAGCTTTTAACACCCCATTGTCAACATTACACAGATCAACGAGACAGAAAGTTAACAAGAGTATCTAGGAATTGAACTCAGCTCTGCACAAAGTGGACCTAACAGACATCTACAGAACTCTCCACCCCAAATCAACACAATATACATTTTTTTCAGCACCACAACACACCTATTCCAAAATTGACCACATAGTTGGAAGTAAAGCTCTCCTCAGCAAATGGAAAAGAACAGAAATTATAACAAACTGTCTCTCAGACCACAGTGCAATCAAACTAGAACTCAGGATTAAGAAACTCACTCCAAACCACTCAACTACATGGAAACTGAACAACCTGCTCCTGAATGAATACTGGGTACATAACTAAATGAAGCCAGAAATAAAGATGTTCTTTGAAACCAACGAGAACAAAGACACAACATACCAGAATCTCTGGGACACATTCAAAGCAGTGTGTAGAGGGAAATTTATAGCACTAAACGCCCACAAGAGAAAGCAGGAAAGATCCAAAATTGACACCCTAACATCACAATTAAAAGAACTAGAAAAGCAAGAGCAAACATGTTCAAAAGCTAGCAGAAGGCTAGAAATAACTAAAATCAGAGCAGAACTGAAGGAAATAGAGACACAAAAAACCCTTCAAAAAATTAGTGAATCCAGGAGCTGGTTTTTTGAAAAGATCAACAAAATTGATAGACTGCTAGCAAGACTAATAAAGAAGAAAAGAGAGAAGAATCAAATAGATGCAATAAAAAATGGTAAAGGGGATATCACCACCGATCCCACAGAAATACAATCTACCATCAGAGAATACTACAAACACCTCTATGCAAATAAACTAGAAAATCTAGAAGAAATGGATAAATTCCTCGACAAATACACCCTCCCAAGACTAAAACAGGAAGAAGTTGAATCTCTGAATAGACCAATAACAGGTTCTGAAATTGTGGCAATAATCAATAGCTTACCAACCAAAAAGAGTCCAGGAACTGATAGATTCACAGCCGAATTCTACCAGAGGTACAAGGAGGAACTGGTACCATTCCTTTTGAAACTATTCCAATCGATAGAAAAAGAGGGAATCCTCCCTAACACATTTTATGAGGCCAGCATCATCCTGATACCAAAGCCTGGCAGAGACACAACCAAAAAAGAGAATTTCAGACCAATATCCTTGATGAACATTGATGCAAAAATCCTCAATAAAATACTGGCAAACCGACTCCAGCAACACATCAAAAAGCTTATACAACATGATCGAGTGGGCTTCATCCCTGGGATGCAAGGCTGGTTTAACATACGCAAATCAATAAATGTAATCCAGCATATAAACAGAACCAAAGACAAAAACCACATGATTATCTCAAAAGATGCAGAAAAAGCCTTTGACAAAATTCAACAACCCTTCATGCTAAAAACTCTCAATAAATTAGGTATTGATGGGACGTATCTCAAAATAATAAGAGCTATCTATGACAAACCCACAGCCAATATCATACTGAATGGGCAAAAACTGGAAGCATTCCCTTTGAAAATGGGCACAAGACAGGGATGCCCTCTCTCACCACTCCTATTCAACACAGTGCTGGAAGTTGTGGCCAGGGCAATCAGGCAGGAGAAGGAAATAAAGGGTATTCAATTAGGAAAAGAGGGAGTCAAACTGTCCCTGTTTGCAGATGACATGATTGTATATCTAGGAAACCCCATTGTATCAGCCCAAAATCTCCTCAAGCTGATAAGCAACTTCAGCAAAGTCTCAGGATACAAAATCAATGTACAAAAATCTCAAGCATTCTTGTACACCAATCACAGACAAACAGAGAGCCAAATCATGAGTGAACTCTCATTCACAATTGCTTCAAAGAGAATAAAATACCTAGGAATCCAACTTACAAGGGACGTGAAGGACCTCTTCAAGGAGAACTACAAACCACTGCTCAATGAAATAAAAGAGGATACAAACAAATGGAAGAACATTCCATGCTCATGGGTTGAAAGAATCAGTATCATGAAAATGGCCATACTGCCCAAGGTAATTTATAGATACAATGCCATCCCCATCAAGCTACCAATGACTTTCTTCACAGAATTGGAAAAAACTACTTTAAAGTTCATATGGAACCAAAAAAGAGCCCAAATTGCCAAGTCTATCCCAACCCAAAAGAACAAAGCTGGAGGCATCACACTACCTGACTTCAAACTATACTACAAGGCTACAGTAGCCAACACAGCATGGTACTGGTACCGCAACAGAGACATAGATCAATGGAACAGAACAGAGCCCTCAGAAATGATGCCACATATCTACAACTATCTGATCTTTGACAAACCTGACAAAAACAAGAAATGGGGAAACGATTCCCTGTTTAATAAATGGTGCTGGGAAAACTGGCTAGCCACATAGAGAAAGCTGAAACTGGATCCCTTCCTTACACCTTATACAAAAATTAATTCAAGATGGTTTAAAGACTTACATGTTAGACCCAAAACCATAAAAACCCTAGAAGAAAACCTAGGCAACACCATTCAGGACACAGGCATGGGCAAGGACTTCATGTCTAAAACACCAAAAGCAATGGCAACAAAAGCCAAAATTGACAAATGGGATCTAATTAAACTAAAGAGCTTCTGCACAGCAAAAGAAACTACCATCAGAGAGAACAGGCAACCTACAGAATGTGAGAAAATTTTCGCAACCTACTCATCTGACAAAGGGCTAATATCCAGAATCTACAATGAACTCAAACAAATTTACAAGAAAAAAACAATCCCATCAAAAAGTGGGCGAAGGACATGAACAGACACTTCTCAAAAGAAGACATTTATGCAGCCAAAAAACACATGAAAAAATGCTCATCATCAATAGCCATCAGAAAAATGCAAATCAAAACCACAATGAGATACCATCTCACACCAGTTAGAATGGTGATCATTAAAAAGTCAGGAAACAACAGGTGCTGGAGAGGATGTGGAGAAATATGAACACTTTTACACTGTTGGTGGGACTGTAAACTAGTTCAACCATTGTGGAAGTCAGTGTGGCGATTCCTCAGGGATCTAGAACTAGAAATACCATTTGACCCAGCCATCCCATTACTGGGTATATACCCAAAGGACTATAAATCATGCTGCTATAAAGACACATGCACACGTATGTTTATTGCGGCACTATTCACAATAGCAAAGACTTGGAACCAACCCAAATGTCCAACAACGCTAGACTGGATTAAGAAAATGTGGCACATATACACCATGGAATACTATGCAGCCATAAAAAAGGATGAGTTCATGTCCTTTGTAGGGACATGGATGAAACTGGAAACCATCATTCTCAGTAAACTATTGCAAGGACAAAAAACCAAACACTGCATGTTCTCACTCATAGGTGGGAATTGAACAATGAGAACACATGGACACAGGAAGGGGAACATCACACTCCGGGGACTGTTGTCGGGTGGGGGGATGGGGGAGGGACAGTATTAGGAGATATACCTAATGCTAAATGATGAGTTAATGGGTGCAGCACACCAACATGGCACATGGATATATATGTAACAAACCAGCACATTGTGCACCAGTACCCTAAAACTTAAAGTATAATAATAATAAAAAAAATACAAAAATAAAATAAAAGGAAAAATGAACAGAAATGTATAAAATGCCAAAATATTATTTTGAAGCAATCTATTTACATCTCAATGAAATATTATCGAATCTATCTGTAAAAGCAGAAAACCCAAAGAAGCATCTTTAGGAACTACTTTAATTTTTTTTAGTTAAAGAATATAATTAAATACCATTTCTTAAAAATATTCTCTAAAAATATGAACCTACTACTAATTTACTTAGTTTTCTTCCAGTCACTTAGGATAGCAAATTTTTCAAACCCTTGTAAAAAAAAACAAAAAAACAAAAAAAAAAAACTTTAGACAAAGGGGTGAAAGGCCTGATGCCTTCCTAATACCATTTAAAGATCTTTAAAAAAATATACATTAATTGCTTCTACTAACAATTATAAATATACTCACCAATGATCTTCCCATTTTTATCACGTTTTACTCCTAGTTCTTTTTCCTCCTTTCTCCATAATTTAATTAAAAGACTAGCAGCTGTCTGATCCTTCTTCCCTTGCCAAGCATTGACATGAGCTGCAGTTTTGGGATTATCACAAAATTCAACCATTATTCCAAGTATTAGATTACAGAATTTTTTTTGGTTCAACTTTAGCAAGGAAACAGAAAAGGAAAAAAGTTGCAATAAATATTAAGAATTATTGTCTTCAAAAAAAAAGAGAGAAACACTTGTATTATCATTAAGTTTCTTCTAAACTCAGAGTCAGGAAAATCTCCTGTTAAAATGGACACCCATTGTAATCGCTATATTTTCAAACATTAGAAATTTAAAAGGATAAAATGTTTTAATATAATTCTGAAGTCATTATAAACATATATTATGACCAAAATGTGACTGATGTGGTTGAGTTGGAAAAAGGAGATTTGCAAAAATAAGATGTTCATTTTAAGTGGCGAAGCTCAGTAGTGTTATACAGAGTTCTCGGTAATTACAGGATCTTTCCAATTTATATGCTTTTTAAGGCTTGTAAAGATTCATACTAACTGTAATCTCTTTGTTATTAAGAGAGTAACTGATGGTAACTGCAAATGACAATCACATATGAAAATAAAACAAGATGTAATTTGGTTTTGTGGCAATCATCATCCATAAAAGAGTATTTAAGGATTCAAAAAAATTCTATTATAAAGCATATTTCCTTTATTTTGCTACAAGTAGTTTTCAGCACACCAAAATTTAGGTATAGAAAATTCCATCCAGGTGGAAGGGTGGCGAATGTTCAAATTCATATGTGTGGTAGTGATTCTTGGAAAGAATTTGAGGTCCCCAAAGGTGTATTTTTGGGCAAATGAAACCATAAACTCCGACTGGCTTCTGCAGATGCCAAAGGGCTCTTTTTCAGCTAACCCTGGGAAGGCTCTGTGGGAGGGAGGTCGGAGCCAGCTGTTTCTCGATCGTTGATATATCTTTGGATTTTATTTGTACATTAATGATATTAACACTCCAGTCGGGGGTGGGGAGTCCCTGATGCTAGGGCTGGGGTGGGTGGAGTTTGAAGACTCTTGGGAAAGCCTCTCCTGGGGCCACTGTTGGGGGTGGGAGTGAGCCCACCACAGTGGCCACTGGCAGGCCCCCACTTCAGGCCCAAGTCCTGGGATGGGGGGAACAGTCACTGGGTCTCAGATTCTGAGACTGTTGTTTAGCTTACCTTTCTGCTAGGATTGGCTTCCCACAGAGGGCAGGGCCCATCCTAAGCAGCTTCCAAGTCCCACAAAGGTGGCTTGTGGGAGGATTTGGAAGGAGCTGCATTGTGGGCGGGGAGTGTGTGGGTTGAGGTCATACCAGCAAGTAGACTAGGAACTGAGCCCAGGAAAGGGGGATGTTTTCCTGGTGTTTGGATGGTCAGCTGGGAGTGTCCATCGTCAGGGGAAGATCAAACACAGGTGCACTCAGCTGCCCAGGGCCTCTGGGTCACTTGCCTTGACTTGCAACTTGCTTTGAACATCACGACCAAAGCAGCAGGTTCTGTGGTCTCTCAAACTGATTTTTATTTGCCTCTCTGGCTGCAAGACTGCCTGGAACCGCCTGAGGCCTATGCATCTGAACAAGTGGGTCTCTCCCATGGGCACCAGGAGTGGGTGCCAGCCAGCCCCGAGGATTCCCAGCACCCCACCTATGGTCTGGCCAGCATAGGCTTGCTAGTTCCTTCTTGGTCAGAGGCAGCTGCATGGAGGAGGGAGGCCAAGGGTTCGGTCTAAGCTGTGCCCTGCCACCTGGCAGGAGGCCTACTCACAGCCCAAGTCATGGAAACAGGCTGGAGCAGCCCAGGAGATGGGCCCAAGATGTTCTGGATCCCTTGGGTCCTAGTGTTATGTTCCAGTCTTCCCACCTGTGCTCAGGATGCATCCCTGGGATCCAGCCCCCAAGGAAGCCCCTGCTGGGATGGTGTCATCTATGAGTTTTGAACCAGTGTGGTATGGTCCTTGGGAGCCCTGCTCTGAGCTTGCCACACTGCTGAGAGCACCCACTGTCCTGTCCAGAGTGTCAGTGGTCCTGACCCCCAATGTGGGCAGGGGCTGGGCAGGAGGGTAGGGTCTGCCGTGGGTTCAGAGGACCCTACCTCCTGGCTGGTTTACCTGCTGTTGCCCATTTTCTCTGGGTACTGCTGGCCAGAGGACTTTAGCTTACCCCTGAAGAGCCTGTCCATGTCATTTTCCTACTGCCATAGACACCCTAAGCCCAGGGCCCCTTGAGGCCCAGACTCAGCCTGCCCACTGGTGCCGGAGATGGAGTGGAGTGGGCCTAGATCCGAGGGATGCTACCTCTCCCTTTCCCACTTGAGGACCCTGGGGAGAGATGGGGGCGGGGAAAATGGAGGTATGAATTTGGGGTAAAAGGAAGTGAGATCTCCGCTTGCAGGTCAGCCCCAGCCTTGCAGGGCAGGCTGACTTGACTCAGGCCCTGTGAGATAGAGGGCGAAGCCTGGCCCCGCCCACAGATCCCCTGCTCCTGTTGTATTCTGTTGTAAATCATTTGGCAAGACTATTTTAGTAACTGCTGCCTAACTTCCCTGTGTTCTATTTGAGAGGCGCCTGTCTAGATAAAGTTGTCTTGAAATTAAAAAAAAAAAAAAGAAAAAAGAAAATTCCATCCAGAGCAATGGCCTCCATAATCTAATTCTTCTATGTGAAATACTTTTTGTTGATTAACTTTTACAGTATACTGTTATTTGAATATAGCAAAGGAAATATGTAAGCTTTTGTTTCAATTGCAAACATCAGCAGTTTCCTTTTATAAAATGAAAGGATAATAATATTACCTGCAAAGGGTTATTATGAGTTATATGAGACTCGCTGGCACATAGTAAGCTCTCATTAACATTTAACCATTATTAGCAGTTATCATTACATACTTTATATTTCAGCAGAATGGTATTAAGCAAAACACTCACGGAAATGAGTTTTTTTATTTCTCTACTTCAGGAGACAGGCAAATGTGAAAGATTGAAATTGATATAAAATTTTCATTAAATAATATTTGTAATTTGCAATTAATTTGGTTGAATCAGCATTAAAATACTCTAATATTCATAATAACAGTAAACACAGGAATAATGTTAGGCACTATATTTAATCCATAATATATATGTATGCATGCACACTTAGATGCACACACAGACATACAATCACTCATTTAATCCTTCCAACAATACAATAAGATATATAATGTTATCTCTGTTTTACAGGTGAAGAAGTCGAAAAGAGAGAAATGAACTAACTTTCAGGGAGGTTAAGGGGCACAAATAATTTTAGCACTTTTGCTAAGTCAAAGTAGGTTTGTTATTCTGTTAATAAAATCAAGAATGGTGGCAATCATAGAATCACAGACAGGGAGCTGGCTAGAACTTTGTGTGAGAACCTCTCTCAAAGTTTTATTGAAACAAAATTGTATGTTTCCTCCCATATCATCCTGACTATGGATTCCAGTTAGAATTGAGGCTAGTAAGGGGCTACATTCTTTTTTTTTTTTTTTTTTTTTTTTTTTTTTTTTTTTTTTTTGAGACATAGTCTCGCTCTGTTGCCCAGGCTGGAGTGCAGTGGAGCAATCTCGGCTCACTGCAAGCTCCGCCTCCCGGGTTCACGCCATTCTCCTGCCTCAGCCTCTCCTAGTAGCTGGGACTACAGGCGCCCACCACCACGCCTGGCTAATTTTTTGTATTTTTAGTAGAGATGGGGTTTCACCGTGGTCTCGATCTCCTGACCTCGTGATCCGCCCACCTCGGCCTCCCAAAGTGCTGGGATTACAAGCGTGAGCCACCACGCCCGGCTAAGGGGCTACATTCTTCACAGCTGCTAGATGGCACTGTCTCTACTGGAAGGCCTCGCTTGCTCACATCTGCTCATTCTGCAAAACAATGGTCCATGACTCACTAGACTTCACGTTACCTCCAAATAATACATAGTTCTTTAAAAATGCTCATCTTTGATCCTTGTCTAACGTGGCCCTTACCTTTTAATATCAGGGGAAGAAACTAGAAGTTATTAATAAATGACTATGGGTTTTCATATGGTCGAGCTCTTCACCAACTGTTTCTTAGCAGGTTGATGGAGTACAAAGAAAAAACAAATTCTTTGTTCCCGTGTATTTGAAAACATTGAAAAAACACTGGTAAAATGATTTTCCAACCAGAGGAATTTTCAGAGCCTTTAAAACACTGTGTTTTATGAATCTCTAGGAGCAATTTTGTTTAAGACTGTACCTTTGAACATGATTTGGGGCACATTTATTCATAGAATTGTGCTCTGTGGCATTCAGTTTGGAAAAGGTCTTTATTAGACATATTTGTCTTTTGTCTTATGATTGTTATAGCCATACTTACTGCTAACAAATCCAAAAGGAGAAAAATGCCTTCCTTTTCAAGAAAATAATCCTCTGAAGGATAACATCCCAAAATACAGCACCTTAAATTAAAAGAAAGTTATTCATTTGACATTTATTGTTAAACTGAATTTGTACAGCTTTATTTTTATCAAAGCATTTTCAAAGAATATGTTTTCTTCATTTTCTTAAATCAAGTAGCTAATGTTTTTACCTAAAAAAAAAATAGAACTTTGAAGAAACTTTACCAGCGTTGTTTAGTTTCAACGTTTTTAAAAACCAATATCCATTCTTTTTCATAACTGCCTATTTCTTTCCTACAAATAAAACATTCTCCTTTGCTTTCATGATATTAATTATTCTTAGTGATCATCTCTGGCTGGTCTCGTAACTTTTTTTGCAAGATATATCCATTCATTGTTGCTGTAAACCAAAAATAAAATTCTAAGCCCCCCAACCAACTGAAAGAACCCTTCTCTCAGCCAAGGCATTCCCAAGTAAACTTGAAAAACTAGTTCAGGCCATGATGGGAAGGAGGCGTTGGACATGCCTCATTATACCTTCCTGCCTTTGGAATTCAGGCACAACTGACCAGTGAGTATTAACATTAAAACAGAGATCTTAAGAATGAAAAAACAGGCTCTTCACAGCAATGAGATACCAAATTCCAACTTGATTCTGGTATAGCATCACATGACAGTAGGCTCTGAAAGAAATCAAAGTATTTTACCCCAAAATATATTCCTTTGACATATTTTTAAATGGTCCTGCAAAGCTGTCTCTTCTAGGGAAAATCTACATTCTGTAGTGAATCCCCTCCCCTGTCCAAGTATTTTCCTGATCCAGGAGAGATTTAACTAAGTCCGGCACCTTTTAAGGTCTGATAAGAGACATTTACCAACTATTCTACATAATAAGAAACTTGGTCTCAACAATCCCTTATTTTAACTCAGATACTCCTTTCTATTGATCCCCAGTTTTTAGATAATAACTTACCCATTTCAACAGATAACAATCAGGAAATTTTTGAATCCACCTCTGACCTGTAAACTCCTGCTTTGAGTTGCCTTTCCTTTCCGAATCAAACCAATGCACACTTTATGTGTACTGATTGATGTCTTATATCTCCATAAAACGTATAAAACCAAGCTGTAGCCCAACCACCTTGGGCACATTTTCTCAGGACCTCTTAAAACTGTGCCTCAGGCTGAGCGTGGTGGTCACGCCTATAATACCAGCACTCTGGGAGGCTGAGGGGGGTGGATCACCTGAGGCCAGGAGTTCGAGACCAGCCTGGTCAACATGGCAAAACGAGGTCTCTACTAAAAATACAAGAATCAGCCGGGCATGGTGGTGGGCACCTGTAATCCCAGTTATTCAGAAGCCTGAGGCAGGAGAATAGCTTGAACCCGGGAGGAGGAGGTTGCAGTGAGCTGAGATCACGCCACTGCACCCCAGGCTGGGTGACAGAATGAGACTCCGTCTAAAAAACAACAACAACAACAACAACAACAAAAAAAAAAAACAAAAAAAAAACTGTGCCTCAGGCCTTGGTCAATTATATTGGGCTCAGAATGAAACTCTGTAAAATATTTACAGGTCTTGTCAACATTGCTATTTCAAGATGTTGGTGCACTTCAAACACTGGATAATTATTGATTATATCTCATCTTTGCAGTTGAGATTATTTTGTCAGAGGTGTTTGAACGAGAGCAATTCCATCTTGAATAGGGGCTGGGTGAAATAAGGCTGAGACCTACTGGACTGCATTTCCAGAAGGTTAAGGCTCTCTAAGTCAAAGGATGAGACAGGAGGTCAGCACAGATACAGGTTATTAAGGCCTTGCGGATAAAACAGGTTGCAGTAAAGGAGCTGGCTAAAACCCACCAAAACCAAGATGCTGACAAAAGTGACCTCTGGTCATCCTCACTGCTACACTCCCACCAGCACAATGACAGTTTACAAATGCCATGGCAACATGAGGATGTTACCCTATATGGCCTATAAAGGGGAGGCATAAATAATCCACTCCATGTTTGGCATATCATTAAGAAATAACCATACAAATGAGCAACCAGCAGTCCTTAGGGCTGCTCTGATTTGCAGTAGCCATTCTTTTATTCCTTTACTTTCCTAATAAACTTGCTTTCACTTTACCCTGTGGACTCACCCTGAATTATCTTCTGCACCTGATCCAAGAACCTTCCCTTGGGGTCTAGATCAGGACCCCCTTCCTGTAACATCCTTCTGGCAACCACGGAAGGGACGATAGTGAGAAAATCCCTGACCCAAAGACTAATATTGGGTAAGTGTTGGGGTCTGGTAACATCTTTCTGGCAAGCCCAGAAGGGACAATACTGAAGAAAGCCCTCAGCCCCAAACCAAAGGAAACAGACAACAGCACTGGTTGGCCGACCTTGGGTGAGTGGTGGGGTACTCGGCTGAAGGATGGCATTGGGTTAGAGGTCAACTTAGGGGAGTTAGAGTCTCTCCTTAAGTCAAAGTGGGTTAAAAGCCTCTCTTATTAAAAAGCAAGGAAACTTGACTGACCCTGGGTTCGAAGGCCAATTTAGGAGGGTTAGAATCCCTTGTAAGATTTAGGGGGTTAGAGGCCCCTCTCAGTAAAGTCCCTTTTGGCTAAGAATGGGTTTGGCACTATGGGATGTTAATTGCTATTCTCTTTGGAATAATCTGCCTTGCACTTTCTGCTTATGGTTATGGGTGAGAGGATTAGGCACATACAGGATTGTGGGACAAAGGAAGCTTTTTCCTCCCTAAAAGGGGAAACTTGAGAGCAAATGGGAATGCTGGAAAAGAACCCTTCTCGACTGAAAAGCGACTGGCTGAACTTTTGGTTCAGTGTTGGCACCAATGGGCAGGTCTTTCTCTGGCCTCTCTGAGCACCTCACCTTCCCCACACTGCCGCAAACAATGCTCCCTTCCCTTTTTCCCTTCCCTTCCCCTCTGTGCAAACCAGCTGAATGAATGGTAAAAATCACTGTCTCCTCTGTAAAGTTTTGATTAATGGGAAAAATGATTTGAAAGCCTAATCTTAACCTGTAGCCAAGATGGTGTACTTTGTCTTTCTGTATTGTTCTGTCATAAAGAGGGGTACCTTAGGAGAGAACATAGGGTTAGGACACCTTTAAGCCTGCTTTCAAGATGGCCCAGCAAACTGGTCAGTTACAAACTTTGCTGCAGGTCCCCCAAAAAACTAAAGCTGGATGAGGTTTCTCTCTTGTCTTGTATGTCCTTGGGAGCTTGACCTTGTAACCTTGTGGCCATGCTTTCTCTTTTCACAATGGCGGCCCAGATTCAGGGTTCAATTCCTGGCTTAGGGAAGGAGTCCTTCATCTTCTGCGTGTCTCCATATTTAAATGTATTATGTGTGTGATGTTTATATATGAAACAGCTCTAATTAGTTTATTAATAATAAGACCTTAAATCAAATATTTTTTCAGAAAAGTAAAAAGCAGAATGCCATTTAGTTTATGTGACTTTAGTAATCTTTGGGAAATCAAGACAGTTTTAATAAAGATTATTGGTAAAACAAAAATATCTTCAAAAATGTAACATTTGGTGTAAATTATGCAGATCAGGTATCAGGTTTTCCAAATACTTTACGGTCATAAATGGCTTCTTTGACTTTTGAAAACTGTTCAATTTATTTAGGAGCACTAGATTGTAGATAGGGCTGGGGACATGTGAAATTAGCCATGCCCCCTAGCTATGCACAGAAGGTTGTAAAGAAAACAGATGTTATATAAAAAACAATCTTGTATGGTAGATTCTTGTGCTAAAGTAAAACAACTCATTGTTTAAAAAGAGGGATGTTTAGGAAAAGTCAGAAAGTCTAAGCATGTCATAGTCTATGCAAGTCGTGAAAGGATTAGTGAAACGGAATTTGTGCAAGAAATGTTGTACAATTTGAAGGTCGTTAGGCCCCCTTAATGCTTCATAAAATGCCACTATGACTCTTACTGTAACTTGCCTGCTTTATGGCTAGGTAAGGCCTGGGACACATGGAATAAGACGCTGGAAAGAGTCAGACCTTATCTGTACTTCTGTCTGGGTCCTCGGCTCCATGCCTAGTACATAATTAGAATGCTGAACTTACCAAGCTTTTTGCCAAAAGCAAAAGTTGCCAAGAGTTAACAGCCTAACATGTATTTGAGACTACTAAAGAAACAGTTTTATATGTAAGGTGTATAAAGAAAGTGAAATGTGTTTTTGGCAAAAGATTATAAGAAGTCACGGGAATGTGGATTTTTTTTTCCTACATTAAAGGGTATTTTACAATTAGATAAGATAAAGCTGAAGGTTTAAGCAAGTTGGGGCAGGTTTGTGAAAAATTGTAAAAGAAATTCTGTGTGTGGCCATTGGCTAAAATTAAAGGGGTATTATTCAGTTTTTCTGTAAACTGAACATTGGCATAAATGACAACAGGTTTTTCTTGGAGCAAAATCCTGTTTATGATCTGCTCTTTAACAGAAATTGTAAAGGGTTATAAAAGGTTTATGAGAATCTTACCTTATGGTCAAACATTAAAATTGGGTAGATATGTCGCTAGGTTTTATTAAGAATTGAGTTTAAAATTAATAGTACACCAATGTAAAGGTAAAATTTGGCTTATTTTGTATAAACATCACACAGGAAGCATTGTCAAATGTGAAACTGTATTTAGCTTTCTTTGGGCTATATTTGCATAAATGTGTTATTGGTATGTGTTCCAAAATGAGGGAAATGCCTACAATTCTGATATGACTTAGCATAGGTCACTAATACTTATAATTGCTACATAAAATCGTTGTATGCCACTGAGATAACTAAATTGCTTTGTCAATCGTGTTTTTGACTGTGTGATGTTTTGTCATCCACAAACAATTGTTTTGTTTTGATCCTCTTCAAAAGGTCGTTTATAGTCAGCTATAGAACAGGTATTCTTAAATGCAGGTTTCTGATAACTTTGGAGATTGTGACCTCTGAATAGAGGAAAAAATCTTTCAGAACTCTCACAGAGAGCTGAAATGTTCATGAATATCAAACAGAAATTAATTTTGTGGACTAAACTAATAGAAGTCTAAAATAGTCTTTTTAACTTGTTGCTTAAAACGTTGCTGATCCTTTTTCCCCCCCCAGAATCAAGACAACTCATCTTTGGAGCTATTTACAGCTTCTAACAATTGGGTAAAGTATGCTCGTGTGAACAAAATTTGGAGCATATTTGTTTTTTTCTACCCAATTTCTCCAGAATTTGACAACTATTTGTGAGTATTCTTAATTTATGGCAATATAAATTAATAAATTAGGTATTTGCAACAAGAAGTATAATAACAATCTGTTTTCTTTTGCAACAGAACACAATTGGAGACACTGATTATTTTACTAAGGCTTTGACTGGAATGGTGTGCTTTGGGGAATCAGACTTGATGTGTAAAGCCAATAAAAGTCCTTTGGGAAAGCTTGGTACTTTGTCTACACAGTCTCTGTATAGGGTTCCTGGCCTGTGGTAAGTAAAGAATGTCACTTTCTGACAGGCCCAGGAGCCCCAAGTTATCTTGGGACCTCAAGAGAAGAAAAATTTACCAAACTCTTAGGTATGTGAGGGTACAAACCCATGGCTGGGCTTGGCTTTAAAAAAGTCTTATCTGAGATTCCTTAAGGAACAGAGTTCCATCAAAGCCAATTCAAATAGCCCATATGGCAAATAATTATTCACTGCACTTTATACAAATAATCAGGCCAAGTATAATAAAGCAAATTGGTCTTACTATAATTTGTCTTTAGGATAAATGGGAAACTGGAGAGAGAAATATGTTTCAGGAACTATGGTACACCTGTTGTTAGATTCTAGTCTCATCAAGTTTGTTTCTGCAATTTAGGCTAACGCTGCTCATTCCTGGGAACCAACCAATGATCTCTGACTGCTGCTCAGAAGAATCAAGAGGGCTAGGTAATGTGAAAACCAGAATTGATATTCTATTCAATTTTATCAATATTAATCAATAATTAATATTCAATTGTTACTCTTTCAGATATCACTTCTGTCAGAACTCAAGAGTTATGAATGACCCTTGACATACCGATGCTTTCTGACTGAGTTCCCCTGTACCCTGAACACAAGAGACCCTAATAGATAGGCAGGAATATCATCACCCCTCTAGCCTGAAGATGTTACAGAAGACGGATCTTCATCCCTCTGCAACCCTAAGGATTAAGGCTTCTCTTATAAAAGGGATGGAGAAAATGTCAGATGCATTTGAACCAGGGCAACTCCATCTTGAACAGGGGCTGAGTAAAATGAAGCTGAGACCTGCTGTGCTGCATTCCCAGAGGTTACAGCATTCTAAGTCACAGGATGAGATAGGAGGTCGCAAAAGATACAGGTCATGAAGACTTTGGGGATAAAACAGGTTGCAGTGAATAAGCCAGTTAAAACTCACCAAAACCAACATGCTGACACAAGTGACCTCTGCTTGTCCTCACTGCTACACTCCCATCAGTGCAACAACAGTTTACAAATGCCATGGCAACATCAGGAAGTTACCTTATATGTTCTATAAAGGGGAGGCATAAATAATCCACCCCGTATTTGGCATATCATCAAGAAATAACCATACAAATGGGAAACCAGCAGCCCTCAGGGCTGCTCTGATTATGGAGTAGCCATTCTTTTATTCCTTTACTTTCCTAATTAACTTGCTTTCACTTTATCCTTTGGACTCACCCTGAATTCTTTCCTGTGTGTGATCCAAGAACCCTCTCTTTCAATCTGGATCAGGACCTCTTCCCTGTAACAATTTGCTAAAGTGCCTGCTTTGGTTTGTGCAGCTCACATGGAATCAGGGTTTAAAGCTGCTGCTGGGGCTACTTGCACTCTTCTTCCTGATAGGGAATGTGGACTGAACAAGCTATCACTGGTGGTAGCAACAGATACTATTCTCAGTTCCTCCCAGAAATTGCAAGCCTGCTGTGGTCACTTTCCTGTGTCCCCTTTCTAAACATAGCTCCCTCTTTAAAAAAAAAAAAAAAAAAAAAAAGAAAGAAAAGACATTGTTTCTACTGCCTGTTTCATCATGGTGCATACGCAGGAGGAGTAGGATAGAGGCTGGTATATAAAATGCCATCAGCTTTGCTCCTCCCATTCAGGTGGTCCCAGGTTTTACCCCTGGGGTGGCCAGAGATTTGGGCAAACACTATTCTGGGTGTGCCTGTGAAGGTGTTTCTGGAAGTAATTAATATTTTAATCAGTAAACCGAATAAAGTAGCCTGCCCTTACAAATGTGGGTGGGCCTTATGCAAGCAACTGAAGATCTAAACAGAATGTAAAGGCTGAGTAAGAGGGAACTCCTCTGCCTGACTGCTGAGCTGGGACTCAGGCTTTCAGACTCAAATGGAAATATTTGCTCTTCTTGGGCTTCAAGCATCCAGCTTTCAGATTGGCACTCAGAACACTGGGTTTTCTGGTCCTTAGGCCTTCAGTCTCAGACTGGAACTACACCATCGGTACTCCTGGGTATTCCACTTGTTGACAGTAGTTCCTGGGACTTTTCAGCCTTTATAATTGTGTGAGCCAATTCCTTATAATAAATCTCAATGTCTCTTTCTCTATGTTTTTTTCCTACTGGTTCTGTCTCTCTAGGGAATCTTGACTAATATAATATCCAAATGCAAGGGGTCAGCAAAAGCTAAGACAATCTTAATGGGGAAGGAAAAAGTAGAAAGACTTACTCTACCAGATGTCTAATTAAAAAGACCTAATTATTAAAATAGCACATTACAGAAGGATAGACAAAAGACCAGTAGAACAGCACAGAAAGCCTAGAAATAGATCCAAATATATATGGACATTTGATTTGTACAAAGAAGGTACTGCAAAGCAGTGGGTAAAGGATGGTTTATCCAAAAACAGCATTGAATTACATCCATACAAAAAAAGTAAAACTTGTACCTCACCTTACACCATACATACAAATCAATTCCAGGTAGATTGTAGGTCTAAATGTAAAGGGCAAAACAATAAGGCTTCTAGAAGAAACATAGGCAGTGAACTTCATGACTACGGGGTAAGGAAAGACTGTTTAAACAGGGCACTAAAAGTACTGACCATAAAAAAAGACTGGTAAATTGGACCACACTGAAATTAAGACTATTGGTTCAACAAAAAGAGAGTGAAGAGAGTGAAAATGTAAGCCTCAGAGTGGCAGAATATATTTGACAAACATATAACAGAAAAAGGCTCATATCCAGGACATATAAAGAACTCTAAAAAACAATAGGTAATTCAGTAGAAAAGTGAGCAAGAGACTTGAGTAGGGATTTCACACAAAAAAAAGGCTATTTAAATGGCAAATGAACTCACTAGCAATCAGGAATATGAAAATTAAAACTACAAAGAGACACTGGCACAAGTCCACAAGAATGGCTGCAATGAAAGACACAACGCAATGTGTTGGTAAGGGTGTGGAAAAAGGAGAAAACTCCACACTACCGGGAAAGGTGTAATTGATGTAAGTACTTTGGAAAAATTTTTGGTATTATCTCCTAAAGCTGAACAGACATAAAAATGCCCAGATCTGGGCATTTTTACATCTAGGTGTATACTGGACAGAAATATCTATGATGTTTAATAAAATATATGCACACAAATTTTTTTTATAAGCCTAGGCTAATTTGTGTTTGAATCTTAGTTTTTAACAAAATGTTTAACAAGTAAAAACAATGTAATTTTTTAAAAAACAGAAGAAACTTTTAGAATAAAAATATAAAGAAAGAAAATATTTTCGTATGGCTATACAATGTGTTTGTATTTTAAGCTAAATGTTATTACAAAAGAGCCAAAAACTTAAAGAAAATGAAAACATTTATAAAGTAAAAAAAATTTACAGTAATCTAAGGTTAATTTATTGAGAAAAGAAAAATATTTTAAAAGTAAGTTTAGTGTAATCTAAATGTAGAGTGTTGATAAAGTCTACAGTAATGTATAATAAGGTCCTAGGCCTTCACATTCATTCACCATTCCCTCACTGACTCACTCACAGCAACTGGTACTGCAAGCTCCATTTATAAGTGCCCTATACAAGCGTACACATTTTTTTTTATCTTTTATTCTGTAGTCTTACTGTACCTTTTTTAATGTTTAGGTATGTTTAGATACACAATACTTACCATTGTGTTATAATTGCCTACAATCTTCAGTACAGTAACATGACATAGAGTTTGTAGCCTTTAGGCTATACCATCTAACCTAAGTGTGTAGTATGCTTACCATCTGTTTGTGTAACTACATCCTATAATGTTTGCATAAGACGAAATTGCCTAAGGAAACATTTCTCAGAATGTATCCTCACTGTTGTAAAGTGATGCATGACTGCTGTGAGTCTACCTAATTTGATTATAGCAATACTCACCAAATGCTGTCCAATGTACTAAAAAGAAGTACATTATAGCCTAAGCCACTCTGTAACTTCCTGGGGTCTGTTTTCATCACATGAAGAACTATATCTACTCCTTCAGTTCCGAAAATTTCCTGTTTAAGATATTTGTTTTAAATTATTTCTTGAAATAAATAAATAATTCCTCCCTTTCCTACTTTATCGGTCCCCTAATATTGCTTTTTTTACCAGAGAAATACAGCAACATTGTTAGAAAAATACTATTTTTACTGCAATTTAAAAAACTGTACTTACTTGTTCTCAGGAATTTAAAACAAATTATTATAAAATTAATCATTTTAAGAGGGGGCATCAATCAACATGCCAGCTTAATAATATCCCTTGATATTTTTTGTTTTATTCTCTTTCTCCTAAAAAAAGTCATAAAACTTGCACCTTGATTTTCTTCAATATTATAATCAATGCAGTCTAGCATTATGTCAGATCAATTCTTAGATAGTAAGAACTATCAAGCAAGATTTTCTAATGACCCCAAGGGAGAAATAAGATATAAATGTAGTTAAAACATTTAATAATTTATGTGAAGTTTTAACCACTTAATATTTTTCTCTTACTAATTACCTTTCTCATTGCCTTGCTGTTCAGTTCTGGTTCCCAGTAAGCAAGATTACGATTATTTTTCCAGAGGAGCCCAGGCACAGGGTGGTAGAATACAATGAGAAGTTGCATCAAAGCTTGGAGCTAAACAGGCATTCACTTAAAATCTATCTATTGAAACCATCATTTTTTGTTTTTATCTTTCCAATTCCATCCCTTGCTATTTAACATTTAAATTATCAATCTCTGAGACTCAGAGTTCACTATGGAGCTAAAAAAGATAAAAGGGGATTAAGATCTCATTCTAACTTTTGGCTTTAGGTTTGAACCCAATTCAAACCCCAAACAACATTTAAAATGGTACAGCCCACTCTGGAAAACTGTTTGGCAGTTTCTTATAAAGATACATCTACTTTGTGATACATTAATTCCAACTGTAGATATTTACCCAAGAGAAATGAAAGCATTATACCCACTAGTACAAGACTAGTACAAGAATATTCACTGAAGCTTTATTCATTATAGCTGTAAATAAAAACAACCCAAGTGCCTATCAATAGGGGAACAGATGAACACATTTTGGTATATTCACACAATGGAATACTATTTAGCAATAAAAAGAAATGAATTATTGATACATGCAATGACACGGATATATTTCTTTCTTTCTTTTAATTTTTTTTTTTTTTTTTCAGATGGAGTCTCGCTGTGTCACCTAGACTGGAGTGCAGTGGTGAGATCTGGGCTCACTGTAACCTCCTAGGTTCAAGCAATTCTCATGCCTCAGCCTCCCGAGTAACTGAGATTACAGGCGCACACCACAACACCTGGCTAATTTTTGTATTTTTAGTAGATACGAGGTTTCACCATGGTGGCCAGGCTGGTCTCGAACTCCTGACCTCAGGCAATCCACCTGCCTCAGCCTCCCAAAGTGCTGAGATTACAGGCCTGAGCCACCGTGCCCGGCCAACATGGATATATTTCTAAAATATGATGCTGGGTGACAGAATCCAGACATAAAAGAGTAAATACTGTGCGACTCCATTCATATAAACTTAAAGAATAGGCAAAACCAACCTATAGGAATAGAAAACAGAACAGTAGTTTGTCTGGAAGCGAGTGGGGGCATGGCTTCTAATGGGATGAGGAAATTTTATAGAGATAGAAATATTCTCTGTTTTAATTGGGGGTATTAGTTAAATGGGTGTATACTGTTGTATATTCTGTACCTTTTACTTTATATAATTATGCTCTAATTATTAGCAAAAATATTAAATTTTCACAACATTAAATACAATTATAGAGACTTCCAAAAATAGTTCATAGTGTTAGGTGACTGGGAGACCTGAACAAAACTTTCATAGGCATACATACCTTCCTTTGAATGTGATTCTCACAAAGACCAGATAGGATAAATAATATATCAGACTGGATTTCCAAAAGAATGGCTTCTTCCTTTTCATTAGGCTTGCTTATTATATTTTTAAAGATTCCTGGTATGAAAACGTTTAAAGAATGTATAGTTATTGGACACTACTTTTATTTTGATCAATTACTGTTTGGAAATCTCTTCTAAAAAGTTTATTTGGCTAGAGAAACTTCTATTTTATTATTTATTTTTATTTGTTATAAAGAGACAGGGTCTTATTATGTTGCCCAGGCTAATCTTGAATTCCTCGGCTCAAGTAATCCTCCTGTATCGGCCTCGCAAAGCATTGGGATTACAGGCATGCACCACCATGCCCAGCCTAGAAAAACTATTTTAGAAGAGTATTTTCATTGCATAGTAACCTAGAGGCTGCAAAAGGAAGATGATAAATGAATTCCTGGAGCTTTCAATACAATCAGTAGCCCCACCTACATATATAGAACTTCTCAATGTAATCCATAGCCTCACATATATAGAAATTCTAGTTCAGAATTAATAGTATGTCATTAAAAGATGCCCCAATAACCTGAAACTTTGCTCAGCAAACTGTGTTTAAAAATATGCAGAGTTTCATGAGGTAGGAAATGAGTGCCTTTGCAAATATATGACCAAATTTCCTGACTGTGGTTTGCCTAATCTCTTCCTCTCCTCATGGTTAACAGGGTCAAAAGAGATCAAGGCAGATCTCTTTAGGTGTGTTTTCTATTCCTGTTATTGCTTTCTGCATCTTTCCTTGATGTCTAACTAAAGGTGTTTTAAACAACTTTAGGTAACAGTATTCCATATCCTTTAAAATCCCTCTTTTGCTTCTAATTGAAATTGAAAAGGACTGAAGATGGCTACTAACACTGATGAAATGATATTCATGATACACTTTTGCCTCAAAAAGGATTTTTTTAAGCTTTAAATAAAGAAAAAAAGTCACTTTTTCTCTGTTAAAGGGGTAACTGGCATTAGTGGGAAAGTATGGAGCTATGTTCCAAAGTAGAAGGGCCACGGAAATCATAGCCTATCTCCATAACCGGCCCTGAGTGACTACTCTAGGTCCCATTAGGATGAATTACAGGTGGGGGATCAGACCCTAAGAGAGGCTAGATGGGCCTGCTGGAGGCCCAGGGCTGGGGTATGCCATGGATAGAGGGGCCTATATCGCTTTATCAGGAACTTCTTCTGGGAATCCAGTTTGACTGGCCATAGGTCTGCTTCTTCTTTCTAGATCATCTCATTCTTCTTCCTACCTGGGTGCAGGCAGAAACTTTCCCTGCTGCCTGTAACACATAGTATAATGCTCATATTTCTGTACCCTTCAACTCCTTGCCTTTATTCTCTCCTTGTTATAGATCATTCTATTTCTCCCAGATTCTTCTTCCTAAAACATAACATTGTACGTATAACCTCACTAATCAAAACACTTTGAGGCTCTCCATGCCTTAAGAGGATGAAGTTCGAACTACTGTCAATCACTCAAAACTCATTCCATCTTGGCCTCTGATTATACAATTAACCTATCTTGTGTTATTTATCTTCATAAAACTTTGGCTTCTCTTAAACTAGTTCTGAACACATCACCATGCATATTTCAGGACCATGTCTCTCTGTTCATGGTATTTCCTTGCTTGAAGGCCTTCTCTTCTTTTCCACCTCTAAACTACCCTTACCTCACAGAATCCTAAGACTTCCTAGCCTTGAAAACTACCCAAGCCTCTTAGTTTCTGTAACATTTACGCTGTACTACTCATTAAGTGTCTAACTGATGACGTGTAGGCTAACACATGCTATCTTTCTATGATATATGTAGTTTCTATTTTCTCATTAAGGAAAAGGTCCTCAGTGTCCTGCTCTATATGTGTTTGTAACCCCAGTGTCTACATAGGAAGTATATAAACATTTATATTTTATTTCAATAGTTTTGGGGGAATAGGTGGTTTTTGGTTACATGGATAAGTTCTTTATTGGTGGTTTCTGAGATTTTGGTGCACCTGTCACCAAGCAGTGTACACTGTACCCATGAAGTGTATAAACATTTACATTTAAATTCTAGTTACTACTTATTAAGCACGTTACTACTACAAAGCCATGTTAGACTCAATAAGACAAGGTCCCTGCCTCTAGGAACTTAACATAAAGATCAGCTTCTTTCCAGTTAAAGGGAAAAGGTTCTAAGAAGAAAAAAAACATTGCTATTTGTTTGCCCTTTTCTCTACCCTATTCCCTAGTGCAGGTAGGATTAAGAGATCTTCCTAGACATATGAAAGATTACATTTCCTGGATTTCCTCTGGTTAGACTGAGTTTTGTGCAACAGAATGTGCACAGGAATGATAAAATGTACTTTCAGGTTTGTTCATCCCAAACAAACTGGGCAAAAAGGTAAATGTTTTCACCTAGCTCCTTTTCAATATACTTCGATTTCCTGCTATTTCCTATATTATTATTATTGAAGAGCACCACTCCACTCCACTAATGATGGAAGAGTAACCACCTTAATTTAACAAGTAGAAGATTTTTTGAGTAGGCATTTATAATTAATTGACATCTAGCAGATTATATAATTGACTAGTGAAGCAATCACTGCATACGAACGACTGAAATAGCTCTTTTCAAAGTCAAGGAAAAGTATGATCTAGAGAATTATTTATTTTTTAAATAACAAAAGGCAAGGCAGCTTTTGTTTAGGGGTTCTGAATTTTACGCTGAGTTTATATGTATTTATTTTAGGAGATACTCATTAAGTGTCTAATTGATGACGTATAGGGTAACACATGCTATCTTTCTATGATATCCATAATTTCCATTTTCTCATCTAGCATAGTCAAGTGTAAGTTAAAAGTCAAGGATATTGTGATATTTCATATCAGAGAAGAAACTCCTCTGTACATTTCTGTAAATACCAACGTATCAATGTTCTGTTATGACACATGCATTGGAACATGCCATGTTATCCTGTTTTAAAATAGCTCCAAAAGGCTTGGTCAAAAGTGGTGACCTTTATTACTAAAAGAATAAAACATAACAATAGCCCATTTTAAAAAAAGATAAAGATAATCCTAAATGAAATGATATCTGAGTTGAAGAAATAAATGTTTAAAGGGTTAGTGAGTATGATATTTCAATAAGAAGACACACTGATTTATAGCAAAAATATGAAACAAAAATCAAGAAAATATTCAGGAGTTTCTCTGTCATAAAGACAAAATAAATTTTGGAAAAACATTTCAAACAAAACTACTACTATTAAAAGTATTCCTCTTTCATCAGTAAACCACCGTGTTATATTTTACCTATCATTTGCTGAATTGTTTCCTTTTCACAAAGATCTTTGTTTACAGTCTCATCTTCAAGGTAGACCATGGCTCTCAGGAGTCTTAAACTGTAACGCATCTGGGCAAACTTGTTGCCTCGGCCACCTGAACCATGAAAACTGTTACCATGACTGAAAAACGGATCTGTGGAGAAAAAGTGATAATTTAAAACAAAAACATTTCAAATAAACAAATTAAATATATCAGATACCTTATACATCTATCAAAAGTTTAAACAAATGTTAAAATTTTGTCATATTTGCTTTAGTTTTTTTAGAGAAATAAAATATTACCCCTTTTCCCTCTTACTATTCTCAGAATAGAAGTATGTGTTTTAGAATTTTACTCAAATGTATCATATTATATGTATCTTTTGCAATTTGCTTCTGTTACTCAACATGTTTATTTTAAAAATTATTCACATTGTCACAAGTAGATCTAGATTATTCATTTTAATTGGCTTCAGCATTCATTTTTATAAATGAATTATAGTTTATCCATTCACTAGTATAAACTGTTAAAATAAACTTTCTGGTTCATGTCCTCTTATATCCATTGAGAAGAGTTTTTCCATGTGACCAGAATATAGGATACATCCACATTGAATTTTACTAAAGGTGCTAAATTGTTTTCCAAGGTGTTTATATAGCTACAATGTATAAGATGAGTTAATTTTTTTTTTTTAAGAGACAGGGTCTTGCTCTGTTGCCCAGGCTAGAGTGCAGTGGTATGATCACAGCTCATTGAAGCCTCAGTCTCCTGGGCTCAAGCAATACTCCCACCTCAGCCTCCCAAGAAGCCAGGACTACAGGTGTGTGCCACTATGACCAGCTGATTTTGTTTTTTTTAAGAGATGGGGGTCTCACCATGTTGCCTAGGCTGGTCTTGAACTTCTGGCCTCAAGTGATCCTCCTGCCTTGAAAGTGTTGGGATTACAGGTGTGAGCTACTGCACCTGGCCTTGATTTTCCCCCACGAAATCTGTTAAATGTGAAATGGTAGTTTATTGTTGTTAATTTGCATTGATCTGATTGCCAATGGGATTTAGAGTTTTTAAATGTTTTTTGAAAATCTGGGGTTTTCTCTGTGACATGGCAGTCCCTAGTCCTTGTATACTTCTCTACTGAGTTGTTTTCTTGTTGATATATAGGAGTTCTTTATGAACCTGGATTCTAATCTATTATCAGTCACAGGAGTAGTAAATGTCATCTCTCAATTTGTAAATTAGTATTTCACTTAGATTTTGTCAAACAGACATTTGTACGTTTTACAGTAGTTAAATGCATTGGTCTTTTCTTATACCTTAAACTCATGAGTCTTTTTAAAGAAACCTTTCCTACCCTGATATCTAGCAAAAAGATATTTTACCATGTTTTCTTCTAAGAGTTTCACTGTGTGACTTTTCATATTTATATCTTTTTTACTTTTGCAATTGATTTTTAGAAGAAACAAAGTGAAGAGGTCTAATTTTTATTTTTTCATTTATTGAAAAATTTATTTATTTATTTATTCATTTATTTTTTCATTTATATTGGAAGACCAACTGCCCCAACACCACCTTTCCCTCACTGATTGGCAATATCATCTCTCAGAATGCCAGCCTTCCATATATTCCATGCCATTGGTCTATCCATGACCCAGTACCACATAATTTTAATTACTATAGCTTTATCACAGGTCTTAATAAGTAGCAAGGCAATACTCCCTTCTTTATGCTATGCTTTCTTTAAAAGCTTCTTTCAGAAGTAGCTTTATGTTTCTAGATAAAAAAAAATGTTGAAAATTCTGTTCTGAGTATTGCATGTTGGTTAAAATTGTGGGTTCTATTATAGAACCTGGGTTAAATTTTTGCTCTGCCACTTGTGGCCAGGAATAATTATTGAGCTTCTTAGACTGAGTTCTACCCATCTGATACACAGGGATAATAAGAATACCTATAACCTCCTAAGTTTGTTGAGAGGACTAAATGACTTAATACTTGGAAGGTGTTTAAGGCTCAGCAGATAGTAGGTTCTGAATAACTATTAGCTATCAGTGTTTCTCTTATTAGCCAGCATTTCCCCTTTTGCCTTAAAGTCTTCTACAAACATAAATGATATAAAGGATAGACTGAAGCATTGCTTTATTTAGTGGAAAATAACTTACAAGACTAAATTTTGCAGCTCACCATATTAGAAACTAGAAAATAAAAAGGCTATCATTTTTTTCCTCCTTCATGCATAAATGGGTGATATTCTTGATCTAATGAAAATGTATCATACAAAATTATTTCCAGAGTAAAATTTCTACCAGAAAAGAAGCAATATCTTCCTTATAAAACTTTTTAAAAAAGAACATATTTCTTATTTCCTTTCTAAGAACTAAAACAAAATACCAACAAATTGGGGCTCTACTAATTTGGTAGACCACACTGGAGTCATTACTTCTGGCTAGAGATCTAGATTTTAAGCTCCATAGAGAAAAGGATATTTATTTTAAGCCTAACTGTATTTTCAGTAGTTAAGACAGTATCTAGTACCCAGTAGGCAGTCATAAATATTTGTTGAATGAGTGCATTATAATACTGCCAGACTGTGCAATATTGTAATTGATTTCAGGCTCACACCTGCAATCGCAACACTGTGAGAGGCTGAAGTAGGCAGATGGCTTGAGCCCAGGAGTTTGAGACCAGTCTGGGCAACATGGCAAAACCCTGTCTATATAAAATACAAAAATTAGCTTCGCGTGGTGACATGCACTTGCAGTCCCAGCTACTGGGAAGGCTGGGGTGGGAGGATTGCTAGAGCCCAGAAGGTTGAGGCTGCAGTGAGCCATGAGCATGCCATTGCACTGTAGCCTGGGTGACAGGGTGAGACCCTGTCTCGACAAACAAACAAAGCAAACAAAATATTGCCAGGATTTATTTTCTTCCCAAATATAATTTTTAGATAGGTCTAATAATATAAAAATTTAAGTTACATGTATGATTTCTTTCAGGTGTGCATCAACTATGACATTTACTAACGTCTGACTTTAAATAAAATCTATGTTTTTCTTAAAACAACATATAAATACATTAAGAAGATGGGTCTATATGTTTTTACTTCTTGTGGCTTTAATTAACTTCATTGTTATTTCTATGCATATATTGAGCATTCAGTTGAAATATGAAGATTAGAATTTTGACAGGAATCTTGAAGGGCCACTCACCTTCACTCTCACACCATTCTAGAAATGCAAGGACTCGAGCATTTCCCTGGCATGACATGTATTCTTCTATTAATAAAGGAGCAACTGATGACAAAGTGGCAATTGCATGCAGTTGTAATTCTTCATGCTGTGCTGCAGACCAGTGAATTATTTTTTGTTTCTCAGGCTTCTTAACATAGGTAAACAAAGCCAAAATAACTTTGCCATCAATTAATAGCTGTGAGAAAGAACAAAGGATACTTTGTTAGAAACATGGCTAAAAATACTTTAAGGCTATTAAATAAAAAATGTACATTTTGATGTTTTATTGAGGATTATTTCAAAATAATTCCTTTAAAAAATAACCCCAATCTATGATAGGTACCAAAAAAACCCGCAAAATTAAATAACAGTTATAATCCTCTTTTCTGAGGTATGTACTCTCTGACAATAATATAAAATATGTATTAATTTTTTGTTTTTGCTGCTCATATATGCAATGTAGTTCCTGCTTATAATAAAACCATAGGAGTAGAATATTTTGGGGCAAGTGCTGACATTTTTTTCCTCACTCTCTTTTTAAAAAGGAAATATCTCACAGACTCAGTTGTGTACCATAAAAAATAATTTTGTCTGAGGTAATGACTACAGTGAATATTTAACCACATACAACAGAACTTACATAAACATTCTACCAAATAAATGTCAGTTAGGTCACAAGGTGTGTTTCATTGCATGCCTAGTACTTTAAAATTTTATTGAACCCATCATTTTAATAAAAATAAGATTAAAATGCATAGCTATTATGACAACAGAATTAATACAGCTGATTCTGATGGATGCATATTTATGATTCACAAGAGAATAAAATACCATATGCTATATTTAATTTTCTTTTAATTTGGCATTATTCTATAAAGATTTTAACAAAAACAATTAATTTTTCTAATTCCCTACTAGTCCACATGAAAAGAATGCAAGATTTAGAGTTGAGAAAACAAGAATAACTACTACTTCTAACATTATTGCTAGAATTAAGTATATAGTGTTTCAAAAAACCCCCTGTGTATTGCAAATGATAGTGTACATATTCATGATTATTACTAGTAATATTACTGGACCACAAATTATGTGACACATAAAAATTGTTGATTTCACCGCTGACAAAGCGTTTTAAGAAGCTCCTCACCATAATCTGTGCTACTTGGCTCTGTTGCCTATAAAAATGTTGTTCAATCAATTAGAATTGACTTATAAACTGTAGTGTAAATTTTATTATCTTTATAGGTCTAATTTTAATATTTATATAATACTCTTGGAATAATGAACCATACTTTATGGAATAATTTTCCAAATGATTTTCCATTTGCATTTTGGAAAATACATTTAGGTTCTACACATTATGTAATTTTTTGTCACAAATAATAAAGTTACAATTATAAAGACAATTTTTCCTTTCCTGAGCATTTGAAAATACATATATTCCTTAAAGTTGCATTACTAAGAAAATGCTCAGCTCAGTTAAATCCTCATAATAATCTCGAGGTAGGTGTTATCCCCATGTTGAAGTTGAGCTACCTGGGATTTAGAGAAATCAAACAACCCATTCAATGCCACATAGCTAGAAAGTGGTAGCACTGAGATTGTCTGACTAAAGCCTTTACTGCTAGACTATCCCATCTTTCTATTATTGGTAGTGAAGTTGATAGACTGAATTCCTACTTCTTTTTCATGGTAGTCCTTGGAGCTTGGTAGAGTTTTAGACTAAATGGAAATTTCACTTAATGCAGTAACTAACTAAACAGAATTGTTAATAATACATTTACTATCACTTTATAGTTTAAAAAGCCTTCATCGCAACTTCACAATAGACCTGTGAGCAGGGCCGAAGCATTATAATCTTTCCTTTACAGAAGGAGGAAATGAACCACAGATAGATGAGGTAATTTTGCTAAGGCTACATAGCTAGTAGGTGATAAGCCAGAAGTGAAATTCAGTTCCAATGTTCTTCAAATTACATCACGCTGTTATGCAGGAAACAAAGTATTAAGATAAATTCATAGAGAGTAAAAGTAACTAAAGACATTAGGTTTGTGTGATGAAAAAGCAGGTTCGTAAGAGTTTGAGATTGGTATCACAGAGGTTAATAATTTTCTCCAGCATTAAATCAGTCCTTGTTACTATGGTCAGAGACAGATTATTAGGCTGGAATGGGCCTATGTGAAGCTTCTTTCATTTTATGCTGTCTAATTCAAGAGATTTAACTGTATTATTAAATCTCTTAGGTTCTACTATTTTTCTTTGGTTTATGTGGTTTAAATTTAAGTACTTCATGGTTTATTAACAGATAAGCAAAGAAAAATTTTAAAGTTAAAATTCAGGCCAGTAAGATTTTACTACTTTCTACGGTAAATATATGAACTGATAAAATATTTACAGTCAGGACTTTAAAATAGTTTTACTACAAAGTGAGACAATTTTTATTGATTTTCCTGCCTTGATTACTCTTTACCTGTACAGTAGGTAAATCTTTACATAAGATCACAATTATATTGAATAGTAATTTCTTCAACTCAAAATCTTCATAGGAATTAGAAAGCTTAAGTCCTTTTACCAAAAGATTTTGACTTTTAACTGTGAGGGAAAAAAGAGTAAAATGAAAGCTTAAATGTTGTACAAGACTCATCAAGATAATTATAAGTTTAAAGTTTTATGTTTTTTACCTTCATTAAAGGTGGCAAACAGTATCAAATCCTTGGTAAAGCCACATTCCTAATATAAATACATAAAATAAGCAGAAAGAGGAATGAATAAGATGAAAGTTATGATGCAGATGCTCATATTTACTACTTATGTACATTTATCAAATTTTCCTACTGTCATTCATTTAAATTCATAAAGCATGAATAGTAATAAAGGGTGAAGCAAAAAATAAAAACATATAGCCAGATAAGCTTATAAAATTAAATAAGTCAGATTTATTTAATTTTAAACTTACTTCTGTAGGTTCTATGAAATATTTTATATTATTCTATGAGTAGTCTGTTTAAAATTGTTAAGGATCCAAAGTATATTAAGTCTTTACAGTACTTCTATAATTCATTATCTATATTTCAAATGACACAGTAAGGGAGGAAAATCCAGTTATTCTCAACAGCTTTTCTTTTTAAACACTTCCACTTCTACCCCAACCATTCTTGTTACGTCAAATGTTTGGTCAAGAGATAATAAAGTAGTTCCTACTTAGCATGAAAAGCCCTGCAGAATCACCAGAGTTGCAAACATTTTAGCATGTCAGCATTCCTGACAGAGATATCCTGGTTAGACTTTGCACATTAGGGAGAGTTTACAGGGGCAAACCCTGGGCTTACAAGCTTGTAGTTTATAGCCCCATTACTTTAGGATCTATATGGTTTCTTTAGATGCTGAAGATATTATTTCCTTTGACTCACATTCGTGAAATTCATCTGAGTGTTTGCAAGGACACTAATGAGAAATTACTACCTGACCGGGGCTTCTAGAGAAACAAAGGTCCACCTATAAGTTGCAGCTTTAACTAGGATACTATGTAGGACTGTTTCCCTATTTGCACAGCATGAATTCCATGACTCTTGGGACTACTTGACGTCCACTGTTAGTGGGCTGAGGTCTTCACAGCCAGTTCTTTGTAGCACAACTAGAACTTACGTGCCTGACTTGTGAATATTGTTGCCAAGGATCTCTATTAAATAATTTCAATCATTCAGTGATTTTTAATTATAAAATATGTGAAGGCTCAGCTTCTGGTACAGATAAGTAGTAGCTCCAAGAGAAATTCTCCTGCTGGTGACAAATAAAACTATCTTGTGACCAAGAGTAAGCAGACACTGGAAGGATGTCAGAATTTTGTAGAAGGGAATGGTACTACATGTTTCCCATTTTAAAAAAGGCTTTTGGGGCCGGGCGCGGTGGCTCACACCTGTAATCCCAGCACTTTGGGAGGCCAAGGCGGGCAGATCACTAGGTCAGGAGCTTGAGACCATCCTGGCTAACACAGTGAAACCCTGTCTCTACTAAAAATACAAAAAAATTAGCCAGGTGTGGTGGCGGGTGCCTGTAGTCCCAGCTACTCGGAAGACTGAGGCAGAAGAATGGTGCGAACCCGGGAGGCAGAGCTTGCAGTGAGCTGAGATCGTGCCACTGCACTCCAGCCTGGGTGACAGAGCGAGACTCCGTCTCAAAAAAAAAAAAAAAAAAAAGAAAAAAAAAAAGGCTTTTGGCCTGAGAGCAGGCCATATTCTATACCTCGTGGGAATGCTAAAACTCAGAGTAACCCTGTGGTCTTAGTGGCCTGAAGAACGAGAGGACAGAGGCAACCACAGCCACTGGAAAGTGAAGGGAGAAATCCCATAAAGGAGACAGCCAGAGAGAGAGAATGCTAAATTCTGTGTACAAACTCTTCCCAAATATCTGGCTGATATTTGAACCACACAAGTGCAGAGAATACTTCAGCATCCCAGGCAAGAGCTGAATTGAGATTTGGGCTGCCATACCCCAAAGGGATGAGTACAGCCAGGTTAAATGTATAGTTATTAAAAACTCTTCAGAGGAGTATACCAGAATCTACAGTAAAGATGCTCATAATGAATAGAAAGATAAGAACTCTCAGGAGAGACACTATAAAAAGGAATCAAAATAAGTTCTAAAACTGAAAAATATATCTGAAGTAAAAATGCACTGGATGAGATTAACAGCAGAATGGAGATGACAGAAATAAAAAAGTCAGTGAATTTAAATATATAGACAAATACAAATTATCCAACCTGAAGAATAGAGAGAAAAATGATTGAAAAAAGTGAGCAGAGCCTCACAAACCTGTGGGACAATATCAAAAAGTCAAACATAAAATTAATCAGAGTCCCTGAAAAAGCGGAGAGAGAGAATGGGGCTGAAAAAATATTTGAAGAAATAATGGCCAAGAGTTCTCCAAATCTTCTTAAAGACTTAAATTTATATATCCAAGAAACTCTAAGAAACCTAAGCAGAACAAACCCAAAGGAGATCTCACCTTAGCACATCATTTCAAAACTGCTAGAAACCAAAGATAGACTGAAAATCTTGAAAACAGTGAGAGAAAAAGATGATATATTATACATAGGGGAATAATGATTTGAAATAATGGATACTTCTCATCAGAGTCCAGGGTGCTCACCATTACACCATGGAACCTCACACTGAATATTTCTCATCAGAAACAACAGATGACAGAAGACAGTGGAACTTTATCTTTGAAATGCTAAACAAAAACATTTTTCAGCCTAGAGTTCCATATTCAATGAGCATAGACTTTAAGAATTAAGATGAATTAAATATATTTTCAGATAAAAGAAAACTAAGATAATTTGTTGCCAGCAGTCAGCAGATTTGCACCACAAGAAATTGTAAACGAAGTTCTTCCAGTGAAAGAAAAATGATGCCAGATGGAAACTGAAATCATCAGGAAGGAAAGAAAAGCATCATAAGTGGTAAATACGTGTATAAATCACACAATATGAGGAAGATTCCAAATTTCCAAAGGATTGCAAAGAAGAATTGGCAGAGTGATAAGCACACTGGTGACCATCATGATATTACAGCATAACTTAGCATTACAACAAAATACGCAAATACTCCAACATAATATAGGACTTCTTTCACCCACACCCACCACTTCCACAATTAAAATTAATGCAATTTGATTCATACTTACAATCATTGGTGCTTCAGGATTTTGAGCTATAATTGTAGTGATCACTAATATGTCATTTCTAAGCTGACGGTCATAATGACTGAAACCTCTCATAAACAGATTTTTAAATACTTCCTTCAAAGCCCTAGAAAGTAAAATCATATTTTAAAAACTATATTGTTATGCACTAAATGTTTGTGTCCCTCCAAAATTCATATATTTAAATCCTAACCCCCAGTGTGACGGTTTTAGGAGTGAGGCCTTAGGGAGGTAATGAGCCCTCGTGAATGGAATTAGTGCCCTTATAAAAGGGACTCCAGAGAGCTGTCTCGCTCTCTTTCCTCCATGTAAGAATACAAGATATCAGCAGTATGCAACCCAGAAGAGCACCCTCATCAGAACCCAGCCACACTGGCGCCCTGATCTCAGAATTCTAGCCTCTCAAACTATGAAAAATAACTTTCTGCTGTTTATAAACCACCCAGTTTATGGTACTTTGTTATAGCAGCTCAAATGAAAACACATACTTTTATGGAAATACTACCTGAATGTCTATCAACAAAATCTCCCTTTTTATATTATACTATTCATTTGAACATATTTCTAATATTTTTTACACTTCCAAATCTGCCTCTAATTCTCTATGTACCGGATAAGAATCCACTAAACCAGTCTATTACACATGGTGGTCAAAGTGACAGCTCTATAACACATTCAATCATGTCATTTTCCTTTGTAAAACCATTTAAAGACTATTCTTTGTTCTTAGGATTAAGTCCTACCTCCTTAACAAGGCTTATTAGGCCTTTCATGTTATGGTCCCTGATAACATTGTTAGCCTCATCTCTCACCATTGTAGCCTGTTCCTTCTGCTCTCATCATACTGAATTTTAGTTTTCTGATTTTGCTAATTATATTTCCACTTGTTTTCCCTGTCTAGGATGCTCTCCGCATGCAAAACTTTTCTGTGTTACCAAGTCCTGTTTGTCATTCAGTTACTAGACTTGAGTTCATTAGGAAGCAGTTATTAATTCTCCAACTCTGAGTTAGGTTCCCTTGTATTAATAGTAGATATTTGTTGCTTTGCCTCCTGGGACCTACTTGCCCTTTTTACAAGAAAAGCATTCTTATTTTTATTTAGGCATTTACTCCTTCCTGACTTTTGCTCCTGTGAGGCTGCCTTCAGTTGCCTTTTCGCCAGTCAGAGCATTTTTTCTTTTGGCACTAATAAATCACTGTGGAACGGGCATTTGACCAATATTAGACCATTCAGGGCCAAATTGGACTCAATTCAAAGACTTTTCTCTGAGCCTTCAGGATAGCAAGGTTTCTCTTCTGCGTGATTTGAGGTTGAGATGATGTGATCCTAGACTTCTTAGGTCTTACTACATAGGCTTGGGTGTGAAGCCAGCATCATGGAAGACAATGTAGAGAGAGGAGGGAGGAAGTCCTAATATCTGCTGATCCCTGAATAAAGCTGCACATGAAACCAGTTTTATCCTTGACTTTGTAGTTAAATAAGCCATAAATTTTCTATATTGCTTTGATCAGTTGGATTTTTAGTCACTTGCAAACAAAAATGTGCTGATTGATCTTCTGAAGAACATGTAGCATCTTACAATAATCTGTTTCATAACATTTAGTATGTTCTCTTTTAGTTGTCTATTTACTTGCCCATCCCTCCTAGCACAACGTAAATTCCACGAAAGCAGAGACAATAGCTATATTGTTTTCAGTGGTGTTTCTATCGTTTAATACTGAAGCTGGCATAGAGCAGACAATTACTTGTTGAATAAGTGAAGAAGCAACTTGAAGGCTTACTCACATTTTGTTGCTAATGCTTACTGCAATATCTGGGAGATAGTAAGCACTCAATAATAGATCCACTGGATAAATAAATGAAATAGTTCTTCTAAAGTCTAATTTTATTTTATGTATATTCCAAGGTATATTTTAGTGTTAAGAAGCTACTTCAAGAGCCTTCCACATAGAAAAGTGTGGCTTGTTATTGTGCAGATTCATTTATACCATGGAACAAAAAAAGATGTCCTGAAACATAGCCATTACATGAATCTAAAACGTAATTGAACACAGATTCAAAGAAAGATATTAGTTATGTCACTGGCTGTCATTTTAAGATTAAAAGAACATTCCTATCCAACCACATACACTTACAGCAAACATTCCAAGTTACTAAGCTGTTGTATGACTTCTTCTTTTGAAGATTTTTCCAGCAAGTTCCAAAGTATTTCTGATGAACGAAATAAAAGCTGCCCAGAGGGATCTGGGTCATTGAGGTGAGTACAGAGTCCACTGGCTGCTTGTGCTTTCATCATTATAGTACAATTAACTTCTGAAAATAAATTTTAAAAATTATTTGTGCTTTACAATATTGACATTTTTAGACAGAAACAAAAGTAGTTGACAATGAAGTGTTTAAACTTAATAATATACAAACCAGAAGTTGAGAGATGCTGCAGAACTTTAAGTACCCAAAGTTTCTCAACAAGTTGATTTTCAAGCAAGGTCATTGACTGGACCATTGTTTTTGCTAATCCTCCAACTTCAGCCATTTGAATCTTGTATGATGAACTCGCTTGCTGGTAACCTAACAACAATTCATTAATAAATACAAATAGTTATCTCACAGAATGATCATTAAGACAAAAGAATGAGTAATTTATTATTAAGCAACAGCAAGAAAAACTTTTTAAAAGTGTATGGAATTTAAGAATTGTGCAGCATAGGGATGGGCCACATTTTTCTGTAAAGGGCCAGATAGTATTTTAAGCTTTGCAGGTTATAAGGTTTCTTGTCAACTGCTCAACTCTATAGCACATTGTAGCAAGAAAGCAGTAATAAACAGTACAAATATAAGTGGGCATGGCTGTATTCTAACACAATTTTGTTTCAGTAGGCCTAGTTTGACCTGGGACCCAGATTTTGCTGATCCCTGGTGTAGTATTTAAAATAGGACCATGAATTTTGGAAACATCCTAAATTCTAAAAAAAAGCAATATTTCTTGTCAGTAGATATGACTTTCTATAACGGAAAATGATTTGATTACAAATACTGAATGTTTTCACTAGTCAGTTTCACTGTTTAGGTCCAATGCATTACTTCAGTACTTTCAAGGGACAACAATTACGTAGTGTCAGCAATAAAATAAGAGGTGAAAAATGTAATGCTACTCTGATAATTGTGAAAGAATTTAATGGTATTTGAGGGAAGTTTGATTCTTGGTGACACGTCTTATAAAAATTCCTTCTGTCTTAGAACCTGTGAGAAATACCAACTCTCCTTTTGATGCAGGTACACAGGTGCCTGCCTAACTACATTCAACTAGAGGGATTAAATAAACACCAAAGGGTCCTCATTTACTGAGATGAGGCTTTATTTTTTCTTAGTGATCTCACTTATCTAACTCCCTGACTTTTTGATTTTTGAGTCCAACTAGATTCCTTAACTTTGTCCTAGTTCTGAGGTATCTGTCAGTTTGTCTTATATTTGTAAATATGATCTCTGGCTGTGGACAAGGCTCTGTCCAATGCCCTGATGAGCTTTCTATGATATGCTCTAGCTATTCACCTCATGAATTATAAAAAGCATTTAAAAAGTAAGAAGAGGAAGGTAAAAATTGCCTATATTTTCATCATCTAGAGATAACATTAACATTTTCATATATTTCTTGTGATATTTTTAATGTATGCATACAATTTTAACAACATACTAGTATACAGAATTTTATATTCTACTGTACTCACTAAAACTTTTATTGTAAGCTTTTCCCCATCCTATAAAGTATTTTCAAAAATCATGATTTTTATGTGCATAATAGTCTATCATACGGATGGACCAAAATGTACTTTATACTTACTGTATCTTTTTCTATTGCAGGTACATTTTAATAGAGGGATATAACACTATTAAAGCTCATGGACTTAATTCCTGTCTCCAGGGCTATGTCTCTTTCAACTGCTATACTGAGGACTTTTCAGCTGTGGTCCCAGATGTCTGGCCATACCCATCACTTGAAACCAACTGTGGGATAGTGAGAGCACTGATTCCTAATTTTCAGAGCCTGACCAAATCAACCTCACGTCTTTGCCCCATAATACTCCTTTGTCTTAAGTCCTACACCACTTGTCTCCCTTTCTTTGAAGGGCGTCTGTATTTTGCCAAGGTTAACTCTAAGCTTGTGCTCTTAATTCCATCCTCTTGTGCTTTCTTTGAGAATTTCGCCTTCCCATTTCTTTCTTACCAGCTTCTAGCTCCTCTGCCTACAAATGTGATTTCTTCCTATCCTAAAAACAACAAAACCCAAATAACCTTTCTCTGACTTCGCACTAGCTGAGCTGTTCTCCATCTTCTTTTTCTTCACTATCTGATCTTAAGATATGTCTGCATTCATGAACTGCCACTACTCTCTCACTCTCAAATCCAGTGCCTCTACTCTCACAATCCTCTGATTATTTAATCCTGCATCTGCCCTGACCACTTTATATCAATAGATCTGTCAAAGATTAACTACAACTTTTCAGGTGTCACATTAACTTGGTCTTTTAACTCTTCAATTACAGAAAACTGCAGCATTTGACACTGAGACAACTTCCTCCTCCTTTGTCAAATATTTCATTCATTGGCACACAAGACATGGCAATCTTTAGGTTTTCTTCCTCCTATTTGAGCCTCCCTTCATTGCCAATTTCTTTTAATCATTTTTTCCAAACCTCAATATGGACACTCTCCATGTCATTCTTGATGCCTTGCTGCTTATATGTTTTATGTCTTGGCAAACTCAACCATTCTGGTGGCTTCAATTTTCAACTCTATTTGGGTGGATTCCAAACCTGTATTTCTGGTCCCTGTTGCTTTTAGTATCCAATACCTTTTATCTACCAAGACACTCCTACCCATCTATCTCATCAATAGTTCAAATTGGACATTTAATAATCTCCTTATTCATTTCTCTAGTTTAGGTGTTGTTCCATTTTTTTGTTTTACTTTTTGACTTCTGTTTTCCCTGAATTTCTGTTTTCTTTTTTTTAAATTGTCTTTTTTTTAACTGACTTCTGGTTCCCATTTTTCCTTAGTCTTAAATAATCTTTCTTTTGAACTACCATAGACTCTTATTTCTACCTATATTAAGCATCATATAATTTAAGAAATTATTGTTTATACCTTCTCTCCCTTCCTAGATTGATTAGAAATTACAGCAACTATGAAGGTAAGAAGTACATCTTAACATTATATCCTCACAGTGCATGTGCCACTGTCTTGGTCCCAACCAATCCAGTGTGGTTCATTTACCACTGTATATTAAGGTCCCTTAGCTATAACACATAGAAGTATTTTCCCAAACAGGATGGAGAATGGCCCTGGCATTGGTAGTTTAACATTTAACTGAGTGGGGGCAGATATTATAAATAATTATAAAGTGTTTAAAAATAATTTTATCAATGGTAATAAATAATATAATAGTAACATTTATAATAATTAATAAACTAAATTGGGCATCACTTTACAAATTTGTTCATATTTAGCATCAGAATAAAAATATGCAAATCAAAAACTGAAAAATACATATGTAACTTTTAAAAGATGACTGAAGAGCTCAAGACTACAAAAAAAGCTTTCTTTTTAATGTGTTACATTTATGAGCCCACTGTGTCTGTCAAATTCAAAGAGATATGAGAATGTTCTATTTTCTAAATACACAAGTTATCACTGAAAGACCATTGTAAACTTCACCTGGAATATGCTTCTTTGGTGGTTCTGCATGATAAAAATCAACAATACACTTACAAATTTGTATTCTCAATTCAGAACTCGGTATTTTCATTAAGTCACCTGCCAGAAAGATAAACAGGTGCTATTAAACAACACTGTCATAAGCTTATTTGTAGAATTTAGGCATAAAATATTAATATGATTATTAAAAATATTCTCAGAGATTCAAACTGGATCATGTTCAATTTATATACATATTTTTATACATATGCTCACACACATACATACATATACATATAAACAGTACCCTGAATCCATCCTTATACATTTGGCCCCTCAATCAATTCAGCCTCTCCTTTCTAGGGAGAAAAGAATGATGATTATTAACACAAATGCTAGAACCAGACTGTCTAAGATTAAATCCTGGCTATGCCATTTACTACCCATGTAAACTTGTGTCTTACTTTTCTCATCTATTAAGCAGGTATAACAATAGTTACCACATTTAAGATTGTTGTGAGAATTAAATTAGCTAATATGAGAAAAGGGCTGAGAAAAGTATCTAGCATATTGTAAGTTCTACATGTGTTAGATACTATTATTTTGACAAGACATGGGTTAGCATTTTTCTCCCTAACTAGAGGGTCAGTAATTTTTTGCCTTTACTAATGCATTCTTTGCTTAGAGAAGTTCCAGGTGAACTTTGCTCTTCAATTTGTTGGCAGACCGGAAGAGAGTGAGTTTTTAAGCAGCTGCCCCACATGCAAGGGTAATAGTTTTATGTTCAAGCTGTTTGCGTGGGGTTAGCGAATAGGAAGGTTCGTTTTCAGTCATATCTAAACTATAATTAAATTGGCTTCAGCCTGTATTTCAAACTGGATTGCATCTACTCTGTTGAAGTCCTATACACATGATCCTCAAGGGTATCTGAAAATGATCTGTGGGACTCTGGAAATGATCCAGGTTCTCTGAATGCCCAAGGAGAGCGGTAGTCAGTAATATCGACATTAGAACTAAACTAGAACTGGTTGGACTCTCTGAGGGTAAAAGAATAATTAGGACTTCCTCTTTTGCATTAGCCCTTGCAAGATGCTCATCTCTGGAGGTGGTCAGCAAGTGGGGTGGCAAGTGGACAGAAGGAGGAAGCACAAAGGAAAGCCTGACCCTAGCTTCATGAGAATCTCTGCAAAAGATATCACTTAAAAGACAGTTTTAAGATTATTCTAACTCTAAATTTTGTTTAGTTTTTGGACTGTTCTTTTGGAGTTGCAAAATCACTACTTCGGTTTTACAACATATTAGGCAACAGGAACAACTAAGCTTTTCCAACAAGACTATCCAAATATGCAGGCTTATGGGAAATTCTAGGGTCTTTCATCTGCTTTTCCACTGTTTTAGTTCCTGTAAATTTAGATAATTTATCATAGCTTCCTGTTTCATAATCCCAGGGCCAAGTACCAAATTCTTCCCCCATCCATTTCCAGAATCTTGCTTCTGAGTCAGAAATATCTATGTATCATTTGGAAGAAAATGTAATATAACTTATTAGTACGTAGTAGAAACTGGAAGTTCTAACTAAAATCATGAAGAGTTTTTGTTCAACATTTCATCTTATATACAATTATTTTAGTTTAAATTAATGTTTCCAGCCATTAAAAAAATCAAGAGATAGAAGAGCAGTACTTGCAGTCAGTAATCAGCGAAGGAAGCTCATTTAAAGAGTTCATACTGTTGTCATATGAGATAGTAACATGTTCTGCAGGCAGGGTACCAGTCATTAAGCAAAGAACAAGTTGACACTCAGTAAAAAGTGGGCCATGTATTTATAATACAAGTGACTGTCAACACTCTTGGAAGCAATATTTTAAAATAATGGCAACAGGGGTATTTAAAAAAATAACGTTATCAACAAAAACTACACTTTTTATCTATTACTACTACCATGTCCTCTTTTGGGTTGGCTTCTCATTGTAAATTTCCACTGATGATAGAGATTCACATAATTAAAAATTCCCATATTTCTGAACCTGCCTGCTTCCTAAGGTGTTTTTCTTTAAACTGCCCCCCTCATGTTTAACCTAATCTCCACAACACCTTCACCTACTCTAGGATATAGAGTAGGTGAACCCTAGGTAGTTTTCCCAAAGTAACTAAAATTAAAAACTGTAACACCTACTGAGATATAAAAGGGTTAGTGTCACGTTAAAAATAAAAATCCTTTTTTTCTTCATTCCAGTTGAATCTCTAACATCTTTCTATATGGAGTATAATGCTGGGAACATCACTATTCAGTAAACATTTTTAAAAATGCATTGGATCAGTTGTGTATCTTTTATTCCTCCTGTACAAATAAAGACCTAAACTAGTAAGTATAGATTTAATGTAGGATTTGTTTTGGGAACATATCATATCCTCCTGTCATATCCCAGGAGCTGACTCAAAGAGCCAGTGTTTCCCTGATCTAATTTCCTAGGAAATTGTTTTCTTTCTCTAGAAAATCAAATGATAACCCATATATAAATGCCTACCCTTTTATGGTATTTTTCATATTTTTGTGTACAAAATATAGGCATCTGCATCTTTATGTCTGTTATGCTGAAGTTGTTAATATGCTATCATTTTATGATTTGATTTAAAATTTTAGATCATTTAATGAATACTTCTATGATTATAGCAATTAAATATTAGAGTTCAAAGTTGAAATGTTTTTGTGATTACTTAAAAAGGGTATGTACACTTTCTGATTTACAAAAATAGTTAACAAACACTTCATCAAACTAAATAATAATTCATCAAACTACATAATCAGCCTGTCCTTGTACTTAGAAGATGGACTTTTATTGGTATCATGAAACAACCTGAACAGAATACAATACCAGAATTATCACCAAGCACACTGTAATTAATTCACTAACAAGAGAAGATCCTAGATATGGAGAAGGAGTCCTCTTAGCGAAACTTGGGGAAAATAGATATTCCCTTGTCAGTAGGACCTGTCATATGTTACATCCCTATACCTCAAGGAAATCTTAACTTACCCAGAAGTGCAATTGAATTAGCAGTATCTTCAGCATAAGTTATTTCATCCGACACTTTCTTTTTCAAAAATGGCAAGCTTCAATAAGAATGAAGAATTGTAAGAGTAATTTTTAATAAAGTCTTTGATTGAAGCATAATTTGTAAGTGGGCGAGAGTTCATTTCTAAAGAATAAATTAATAATAATATTCTATTCTTTAGCCCTGGGGAATTGACAACTATTAACTACCAGTTGTAATCCATAGTATTATAGTTTAATAGTATTGTAACTATTAAAAATGTTTCTGGGGCCGGGTACAGTGGCTCACGCCTGTAATCCCAGCACTTTGGGAGGCTGAGGTGGGTGGATCACGATGTCAAGAGACAGAGATAATCCTGGCCAACATGGTGAAATTCTGTCTCTTCTAAAAATACAAAAATTCACTGGGCATGGTGGCGTGCACCTGTAGTCCCAGCTACTCGGGAGGCTGAAGCAGGAGAATCGCTAGAATCCTGGAGGCAGAGGTTGCAGTGAGCTGAGATTGCGCCACTGCACTCCAGCCTGGTGACAGAGTGAGCGAGACTCCATCAAAAAGAAAAAAAGAAAAAAAATGTTTCTAACGAACTGACCAAAAAGAAAATATTATATTAATTATAAAAATTAAGAAATGGATGTAAAAGGCATAGGTTAAGAAAGCCATTTTGCATCGCTTCATGAATAAAAAAACTTAGGAACCCTCTTTCTCTTTGAGGTCAAAATAGTAATAAACTATAGCTATAATTATATCAAAGTTAGTATGATATTGGATAATCTGATACAAACCATAGATCTAAGCTCACCAGTAACTTAAAAACTGGTTAAGAGCTTTTCCTGAAATTTTCAAAACTCTAGGCAAAATCGATAGTTTATTCATTCTTAGAGATCAGTGCATTTTTGCTTATTAGCTGGGTTAGTAACTATCCACAAAATAACAGAATGGTTTTGCAGACATTAAGGCATTCAAGCTAACAGATATTAATTATATTAGAATCACATTTCACAACTACTATAACCAAAGTTATTTTAAAGTAACTTATTTATAAATCATAAAAGATCCAGCACATAAACCTGGGTCAGTCCAAATTTCAAAGAAAATACAAAAGTTATTTGAGTTCAAAATTTGAACCTCCTGTACTATTTAAAGTACAATATATCCTATAGAGGACTTTTAATTCATATATATATATATATATATTTTTTTTTTTTTTTTCCGAGACGGAGTCTTGCTCTGTCGCCCAGGCTGGAGTGCAGTGGCGCGATCTCGGCTCACTGCAAACTCTGCCTTCCGGGTTCACACCATTCTCCTGCCTCAGCCTCCCGAGTAGCTGGGACTACAGGCGTCTGCCACCACGCCCAGCTATTTTTTTGCATTTTTAGTAGAGATGGGGTTTCACCATGTTATCCAGGATGGTCTCGATCTCCTGACCTCGTGATCCGCCTGCCTCAGCCTCCCAAAGTGCTGGGATTACAGGCATGAGCCACCGCGCCCAGCCAATTCATATTTTTCAAGAAAAATTAAAGAAGTAGTTGAAAATGGCATTGAGAACTATCACATGAGGATGTATCAATAGCAATATACAGGCCAATTTGAATTTAAAGATATCTGAAGAGCAAGCTACAAAAAGGACAATTTTATAAATGTCACAGAAGTTCATTTCTAGTGTTTGTCAGAATTTGTCATTTGAAACAAATAACGTATTACATTTTATCCAGCTGCTTGTTGGATCTCTAAAGTGAAGGACTCTAAAACTAGTACTTTTTGTTCCCAAACTTTTTCCTTTTCTAGCAAAGGAGACAACCTATAAGATAAAGCATCAGAAGAGTTTTCAACCAAAAAGTTTATGAAAAAATTAGCATTATACTTCTAATGCAGTAAGAAAACCATACTACTTGGAGGCCAAAACGGAAAGGCTTGACATTATTATTCTATTTTTATTGCTTTTACCTTCCAGAAATGTCTTGAAAAGAGAAACAAGTGAGGGTGAGGCATAGAGAAGTTATCTAGACATAAGCCGAAATTAGAAAAGTAGAAAAAATTAACAATGTGAATAATTATGAAATATGAGGGAAAATGAAGCCTACAGCTAAAAAGGATTTATCATGTTATACAATTAAACATTCAGTCACAAGTTTTCGTAGAGAAGGAACTTTGTGCAGAGCTCTGTAGGAGCATATATGTTGAAAGCAATTCTTATAAACTTGGCATTCTAGGACTTGCAAAGTCTTGAGATTTAAAAGTTTTACATTATATAATCGTATGTCAATATAATAATAATTTCCAATTTGTTCCTTGAAAACACCAGAGCAACCATTTATTTTCCATTGTCCCTATTAAAAAGCAAGGCATGGTATAGGCATTCAATATATTATTTTGGTTATTTTATTCAGATATCAAAAAACATAAATTTAAGTGGTTATATTTTAAATATTGCTGGTAAATCTAAAAGTGAGAGTTAGAACCTACCATGTATGCATAATTCTACTAAACCTTTCTATTATTTATATATTATTTGTATATTAAAATAAATAATTGCTATCTAAAAAGTTAAATTGGTAGAAAGGTTCAGAAGGCAAAATTGTCAGAAAGGTTTATTCCTCCCTACTACATTACATTTAGCAACTAAAAATGGATATTTTAATATATACCTAGATTAGCCAGTATGTGGCACCAAGGAAGCACCATATACTCAGTTCCCAGAACTTTGTTAGAGAACCAACAGTAGAAAGAAAAAGACATGTTAATTTTACAATTCTTACCTCTAACTTACATTTTAAAAATATGTATCAAATGTAATTGGTGATTTTTATTCTTCACTCAAATTTCAAAAATCAAATATAACCTAATATATCTTTGAGACCAAAATTTTCTAAAGACAGAGAAAAAAACTAGACTGAAACTATAAGCATATCCATAAGTTCACTCAAAGATTTTCTGAAAATACTACAATTCCTTGGTTACATCTAATATTTAGCATTTACTTCAGAGTAACTAATTACAAGAAAGCATTTCAATATACTTAGAATTTAATCTCTTGTGGCTAGCAATCTCAGACCACAGCAAACTGATTAACTGAAATACCAACTGCCGGAATCAAGTGATCAACTGAAGTTTTCTGAGTTTTGTAGCAATCTGCTACACTATAATGCATTGTATGTTTGCGATATAAGAAACATAATAAAATACTCCATGTTACTGCAAAATAAAGTTAAAGAACGATAACTTACCCACACAGTTTTATGATATCATATGCAGATTCTACAAAACGAGGCTGGTTTTTTATTTTTCCTGCACACAGATTCAGAATTTTAAATATTTGTGCTAAATCCCTTAATGGCTTTAATATTTTTAGTTAAGAAATAAAATTAAGATTAATATCTTTATTAACATATTCTTTATAGTATTTCTGCGAAGAAAGTCTATAGAATTCCAACTATTTTGCCAAATGTGGTAGATACTGTTTTAATTATTCTTATTTTGAAGTCTAAAAAAGGAAATTTAGAACCATATTTTTAAAAAAACCATTTCATTTTTGCCTCAGTAAATGCCTACTCAAAATTTTTTTCCTCTCACAACTTTAGAATTGGATTACCAAATGCCACAACACAGATTCAGTTGATCAATAACTTCCCACTGGCAATGAGTAATAGCACATTGAAAACATTAACTTATTGATTCGGCTCAATTATACCCTTCATCTTCACCCCTTACCCCTGCCCACACAAACATATGCTGTCTCAGAATAAGCAACCCAAACCTTACTTTACTCCCCTATTTTATTAATATTAAACTGAGATGCATTTTCCTGTGTTTAAGGCTTAAATTGGTTAGGATTTTATCTGAAACTAATATGAAAGCAAAATATGGCCTTTCTAGATATTCAGATAAAAGCATCTTTTATCTATTTAAAAATCCTGCTGGCTGGGTGTGGTGGCTCACGCCTGTAATCCCAGCACTTTGGGAGTCCGAGGCAGGTGGATCACGAGGTCAGGAGTTCGAGACCAGCCTGACCAACATGGTGAAACCCCGTCTCTACTAAAAATACAAAAATTCGCTGGGCATGGTGGTGCGTGCCTGTAATCTCAGCTATTCAGGAGGCTGAGGCAGGAGAATCGCTTGAACCCAGGAGGTGGAGATGGCAGTGAGCTGAGATCGTGCCACTGCACTGCAGCCTGAATGACACAGTGAGATTCTGTCTCAAAAAAAAAAAAAAATCCTATTGGCACATAAACACATTTCATTGATTTTGTTTTACAGCTAAGAAATTATGGTAGATGTGACTTACACTTCTTAGTTGAATCTTATTACTTCTAGCCTTTTTCTAGGACCTTTTAGGAAAAGATGGGAGAGCAGAGTACACTGGAAATAGAAAGCTCTGTTAACTTCCTAGAGAAGTGACCGAGATACTTCTCTAACTTTGTTAAGTTTTACAACTTCTATAGCCAGCCTATGAAAGGGATTCAGAAATAGGGCCAGTTGCCACCAACGGTTTAACATGAAGAAAAAAAAATGGAGGTGTTGAGGTGTCAGGTTAAAATAGGAAAAGAAATCCCTGCTAGTAGACATTTTCAGCTACCAGTAAATAGGTCTTGATATACATAAGCCCTAAGATTGAACAGGTCCAAATAAAACCAAGGCTAAAATATAATAAAAGATTTAGATAAAAATATAAGAAACATTTTCCTGAATGGTAGTCTTAAGAGGTTTTGAACTGTAATGAGCTAATATTAGAGCTTGATAACTTTTCCTTTTTTTCTTTTTTTTAGAGACAGAATCTCACTCAGTCACCCGTACCCAGGTTGGAGTGCAGTGGCACAAACACAGCTCACTGCAGCCTCGAATTTCTGGGCTCAAACGACCCTTCCACCTCAGCCTCAGCCTCTGGAGAAGATAAAACTACAGGTGTGCATCACCATACATGGCTTTTTTTTTTTTTAGAGATGGGGTCTTGCTGTGTTGCCCAGGCTGGTTTCAAACTCCTGGCCTCAAATGATCCTCCTGCCTCAGACTCCTAGGGTGCTGAGATTATAGGCATGAGCCACAGTGCATGGGCTTGATAACTTCTTTAGACCAAGTCAGACAACTGTTCAAGATCATTTTCAGGGTGTCCAGTGTTTTGGATTCCCTGGCCCACACGGGAAGAAGAAGAATTGTCTTGGGACACACATAAAATACTCAAACACTAATGATAGCTGATGAACTAAAAAAAACTGTCAAAAAAATCATAATGTTTTAAGTAAGTTTACAAATTTGTGTCGGGCTGCATTCAAAGCCATCCTGGGCAGCATGCAGCCCACAGGTTGAGGGTTGGACAAGCTTGATTTAGATGAATACTATTCGAAGTGTGGTCTATGGACCACTGTCAGTTCTGGCAAGTGTATTTACCAGTCTGTGACAAAATGAATACAGAAAGTGAGAGTGGACATATAAAAACTTTTATAACAATCTAATATTTGTGGGATACTTTTATTGTATTTTACAGTAGCATATATATGTAAATGTTAAAAAAATGGCCAGCTGCGGTGGCTCACACCTGTAAACCCAGCACTTTGGGAGGCCAAGGCGAGAGGATTGTTTGAGCTCAGGAATTTGAGACCAACCTGGACAATATAATGAGACTCCACAAAAAAATAAAGAATTAACTGGGTGTGGTGGGTGCATTCCTGTAGTCCCAGCTACTTGGGAGGCTGAGGTGAGAGGATCGCTTAAGCCCAGGAGTTTGAAGTTGCAGTGAGCTATGACTGCCCCACTATACTCCAGTCTGGGCAACTAAGGCTGGATGGAGACTCTGTCTCAAAAACAAACAAACAAACAAACAAAAAACCCCCAAAAACAAAACACAACAAACTGGTTCTTATCCACAGGTAGTGTTTGTTTGTTTGTTTGTTTGCTTGTTTTTGAGACAGGGTCTCACTCAGTTGTTCACACTGGAGTATAGTGTCACAATCTTTGATCACTGTAACCTTGAATTCCTGGGTTTCAGCAATCCTCCTGCCTTAGCCTTCCCAGTAGCTAGGAATATGGGCACATACCACCACACCTGGCTATTTGTTTTTTTGTAGAGGCAGGGTCTTGGTATGTTGACCAGTCTGGTTTTGAACTCCTAGCCTCAAGAAATCCTCCTGTCTTGGTCTCCCAAATTGCTGGGATTATAGGTGTAAGCCATCGCACCTGGCTTTCATGTACAGATAGTTTTAAGACACACTGGTTTCCATGTATTCTGATCAGGGTGGTATATTTAGTAGGGATAATATATTTATATAATATTTTGCAGATTATCAAGCGCTTGCATGTACATGATCTCATCTAATCTTGCTAACAACCTCATGAGCTTCTATTACTTTACAAGGGTGGAGAAGTTAAGAAGCTTATCAAAGGTACAACTGCCCATGTAAGTTAATAGAAATAATGACTTTGACTTGGCCCTCTAACTACATCCATTGTCTTTCTGAATCTACAAAAACTGACATTATCCACAGTTACTTGTGTTATATTGTTTCTTCAATTTTATTTACATTATCTGATAGAAAATACAGTCTTGTAAAGAATATAAAATGTTAGATATTTTCTGTAGTAGACAGAATAATGGCCTCTCCAGTATTTCTGTGGTAGACAGATTAATGGCCTTCCCCGAGATGTCCATGTCCTAATTCCTGGAACCTGTAACTATGTTACATAGCAAAGGGACTTTTCACATATGATTAAGAATTTTGAGATGAGAAAATTATACTAGATTATCCAGGTGGGCCCACCATAATCACAGGGATCCTTATAAAGGAAAGAGGGAGGAAGGGAGGGTCAGAGAGAGAAGATGACGTGATGACAGGAGCAGAGGTGAGAGTGATGCCAGTCGGAGGAAGAGGGCATGAGGCAAGGAATGTAGGAAGCCTCCAAAAGCTGGGGAAGGCAAGGAAATGATTCCTCTCTAGAGTCTTCAGGAGATATCAGCCCTGCCAACATCTTGACTTTAGTCCATTGAGGCTGATTTTGGACTTCTAACCTCCAAAACTGTATGATAATAACTTTATGTTGTTTTAAGCCATCAAATTTGTGGTAATTTGTTACAACAGCAATGGAAAACTAACACATTTTCTAATAGAAATTCTCATTTCAGAATAAATGAAATGAACATACATATATATGTAAAGGATACAAGTCCATTCTGATAACACTGTACCAGTTTCTTGACAAATTTAAGTTGTTTTTCTTCCAAACCATCCTAAAACAAATGACCTATTTTAGTTCCTTTGTGCTATTAAATCTGTTGAGATTTTTAAAAATTCTCAACATAAAAGTAGACACTTTAAAATTATCAAGTAATTCTTAAATTACTATATTATGATGTAAACATTATAAAATGTTTTCTGAAACAGTGAAGGTAAAAATAAACTATCAGAACGACTGTTGTATGATCTAGCAATCTCACTACTGGGTATTTATCCAAAAGAAAAGAAATCAGTAAGTATATCAATGAGATACCTACAGTCCCATGTTTATTGCAGCACTACTCACAATAGCAAAGATATGGAATCAACTTAAGTGTCCATCAATGGATGAATGGATAAAGAAAATATGGTCTATATATACAATGGAATACTATTAAGCCATAAAAAAGAATGAAATTCTGTCATTTGTAGCAGCATGGATGGAACTAGAAGATATTAAGTGAAATAAGCCAGGTTTAGAAAGACAAATATCACACATTTTCTCTCATGTGTGGAAGCTAAAAAAGTTCTTCTCATGCAGATATAGACTAGAATGATAATTACCAAAGGTAGGAAGACTGTGGTAGTGAATATTTGTTAGCAAAGTAGGGTGACTAAAGTTAACAACAATGTATTGTATATTTCAAACTAGCTAGAAGAGGGATTTGAAACGCTTCCAACACATAGAAATGATAAATGCTAGAGGTGGTAGATAGCCTAAATACTCTGACTTGATCATTACACATTTTATGCATGTAACAAAATATCACAAGTACTCCATAAATATTTACAGACATTATGTATCAAAAATAGACTATTATTTAAATTTGATTAGGAAATTGGGAATTAAAACTAGGTTAATAGAAAAGCAGTAATTTGCTTCCAGAAATAATATTAACAACAGTTAAAGCATATTGAATATTTTTTCTATGTCATGTACCACATGGGTACTATACATACATATCACTTCATTAATTTCCAAAATGACCCTATTAGGAAGATACTACTATGATCTCTGTTTTCCAGAATAGGAAACACAAGCTAAAACATTTTAAAGTAACGTGTCCAAAATACACAGCTAAAAAGTGGTGGTGTTAGAAGACAAATTTGGAAAGCTGACTGTAGAGATTGTATTTTTAACCTCTAAAATATGCTCAGTGTTCTGTGCAAGCCAAACATCTTAAGTCAATTAAAAATGAAAATAAGCAAGTAAAACTTCTACACAGTGATGTGTTTCCATGACTGAATTCTGTCTGTCCTTTTAATCTTAAATGTTCCTGAAAAGCTGTGATATTGTCTATACTTTTTCTCTGTAGCCTTATTAAACAGCTAATAGGCGCTCTATGTAGTTGTGGTTTTTTAAGGAAATGTAGATATAGTCACAGTAAAAAATAACTTCTCACAACAATGATAGCCAGCAAAAGATAAATTATTCCAATAGTCATTTTTTCTCCTTTCTATGTAAAAAAGCAGAGAATAAAAAATGTTAAAACAGTGAACAAATTTTTGTGCCTCCTATTCATAGGACATTGTTTTCTTTTGATAGGCTATATTACGGTCAACCCATTTACTTAAAAAAAATTTTTTTTTATTATACTTTAAGTTCTGGGATACACGTGCCGAATGTGAAGGTTTGTTACATAGGTATACACGTGCCATGTGGTTTGCTGCACCCATCGACCCGTCATCTACATTAGGTATTTCTCCTAATGCTATCCTTCCCATAGTCCCCCATCCCCTGACAGGCCCTGGTATGTGATGTTCCCCTCCCTGTGTCCATGTGTTCTCATTGTTCACCTCCCACTTATGAGTGAGAACATGCAGTGTTTGGATTTCTGTTCCTGTGTTAGTTTGCTGAGAATTATGGTTTCCAGCTTCATCCATGTCCCTGGAAAGGACAGGAACTCATCCTTTTTTATGGCTGCATAGTATTCCATGGTGTATATGTGCCACATTTTCTTTATCCAGTCTATCACTGACGGGCATTTGCGGTCAACTCATTTTCTACTTACTAACAATATGTATTCCTTTTTGGAAATCATCACATAAGTTCCTAGTGTGTGCTGGCTTTTAGGCATTCAGTTGATTCTTGATAACATCAGGTGGTAATATGAGCATGTGTACATATACATTTGTTATCTTTTCTCTCAATGTCTACTCTCCCAATTTTGAGTCTTGTGTCTAAAATAACTTAATTTCCATTACATCCTATATATGATTGTTCTCAAAATAAATTATCTATGTGTATATTTTTGTGTGTATCTATCCTGATTTCATAATTAGGACACCACGGTACCCTGTTTTCTACCACTTCCCTCCTCCAGTCCTATCAGGTAACAAGCACTTAACAGAGGCTAGATGATCCTTTCTGTACTCTTAGGATTCCTTCTGTTACAACCACCATGGGTTTGTCCATCTCATAAAAGCAAATCTATTCTCTTCCTCCAGTCTCCCCACTTCATTAAATATATTCATGCTAAATTTAAACAGTCCTTGAATATAAGATATGTACTATTTAAAATGTTTTCAACAAAAGGAGATAAATGAGACTTACATTTCAAGGAATATATGTTACCTTTCAGGGATATAGTTTGTAAGTAATGCAGCGGAGTAATTTTCTCTCAAAGCTTACTCACTTTATCAGTCTCTTCGAGGAGTTTGATGACATGATTGAAGTCCACAGGCTTGAAAACACCCTAAAAAACATACAACTCTTACTATTCTATATCATCTTCTATATCAATAAGCCATATCTAACACACTAATTTATATGATACTTTCCCTTGGTAACTTAAAAAATGTTTTATGACACTAAGATAGTAAGGGGAGAATGAAAAGTAGATGAAAACTTACAGGAATAAATAGATTTTGGAGTAAAAAAACCCCTCCTGAATTCTAGTATTTCATATAATCTTAATGTTTTAAAATTTCATCAGCCCTGAAGGGCCCAAGAAAATATTTAGAATAATAGTACTTCCATAAGTTGAGAAATAAAATTATCTTGTACTTGTATGCACATTACACTAAGTTTGCCTATGCAGATATATGGTAAGAGTAGCTTCTAAACTACAGGTAGGAGATTGCCTTTCTCAACTAGGTATCCCCTTATCTCAGTTAGTACCAGCATTCTTCCAGTCATCCACATTAAAAAAACAGGAACTTCCAAGTTCTACAGATTTTACATCTTAAATATTTCTTGAGCCCATTCCATCTTACTGATTTATTCAGTTCTTAGCTCTTACTTAATTTCACGGGGTTTCTGCTGTTCTCATCGACTCCACTCTTGCACCCTTCAACACCATCCTCTATTCTACCATCAGAACAATAAAACTCAAATCTGAACATGACCCGTCTAAACTATTCAATGACTCCCCATTAATGCCTCTCACATCTCCTCTGTTGTCACTCATATTGTTACATTCCTGTTCCTCTCCTTGGTTAATTCCCACAGGTCCTTCAAGATGAAGCTCAGGTGTTACCTTCCCAAAGGATGAAAAAGGCTAGAAAAATGACGTGCTCTCATAGCACCCTAAGTTTATATCCATTAAAATTCCCATCACATTGTTCTGAGAGGGTCTACATGTTCGTTCCCCATCACTCCCTGCCCCAAAGTTCTCTTAAGAGCAAAAATTTTTTTGCTTTCAGGCACTCCTGGCATCCAACACTGGGCCTGACATATAATATTGTTAGTTGCTTAATAAATACTTGGAAAATGCAACCAAGAGGAGGCTATATTATAATAAAGTTATTCATAGGTAAAGGGGAAAGTAAATGGGTACTATCATCCAAAGTTTAAGTAGTAGACCCCGAGCACCCAAAGCAATCCTGAGAAAAAAGAAAAGAGCTGGAGGCACCACACTATCTGACTTCAAAATATACTGCAAAACTATAGTAACCAACACAGCATGGTACTGGCATAAAAACAGACACATAGGCTAATGAAACAGAACAGAGAACCCAGAAATAAGTCCCTGCATTTACAGCCAAATCATTTTCGACAAAGGTACCAAGAACATACAGTGGGGAAAGAACAGTCTCTTCAATAAATGGTGTCAGGAAAACTGGATAGACACATGCAGAAGAATGAAACTAGACTCCTATGTCTCATCAAATAAAAAAATCAAATCAAAATGGATTAAAGACTTAACTATAAGACCCCAAACTATGAAGTCACTGGAATAAAACATTGGGGAAACATTTTAGGACACTGGTCTGGGCACAGGTTTTTTTGGGTAGGACCTCAAAAGCGCAGGCCACAAAAGCAAAAATAGACAAACGGGATTACACCAAGCTAAAAAGTGTACCCACAGGAAAGAAAACAATTAACAGAGTGAAGAGACAACCCAAAACATGAGAGAAAATATTTGCAATCTATCCATCTGACAACGGATTAATAACAAGAATATACAAGGAGCACAAACAACTCAATAGCAAAACAAGGCCGGCCACGGTGGCTCACACCTGTAATCCCAGCGCTTGGGAGGTGGAGGCGGGTGGATCATCTGAGGTTAGGAGTTCGAGACCAGCCTAGCGAACATGGTGAAACCCCGTCTTTACTAAAAATACAAAAAATTAGCCAGGTGTGATGGCGGGCACCTGTAATCCCAGCTACTCAGGAGGCTGAGGCAGAAGAATCGCTTGAACCCAGGAGGTGGACGTTGCAGTGATTCGAGATCACGCCACTGCACTCCAACCTGGGTGACAGAGTGAGACTCTGTCTCAAGAAACAAACAAACAAACAAAAAAATACAAATAGCAAAACAAAACAAAAAACCCCAACATGCAGTGTTTGATTTTCCCATTAACCCATTATCTACATTAGGTATTTCTCCTAATGCTATCCCTCCCCTAGCCCCCCATCCCCCGACAGGCCAGTGTGTGATGTTCCCCTCCCTGTGCCCATGTGTTCTCACTGTTCAACTCCCATTTATGAGTGAGAACATGTTATCAAACACTGCATGTTCTCACTCATAAATGGGAGTTGAACAGTGAGAACACATGGGCACAGGGAGGGGAACATCACACACTGGCCTGTCGGGGGATGGGGGGCTAGGGGAGGGATAGCATTAGGAGAAATACCTAATGTAGATAATGGGTTAATGGGTGCAGCAAACCACCATGGCATGTGTATACCTGTGTAACAAACCTGCATGTTCTGCACATGTATCCCCAAAACCTAGAGTATAATAAAATAATAATGATAATTTGAAAAAAAAAAAAAAAAAACCCCAACAACAAAAAATGAAATAATCCAATCAAAGGTAAAGTATTTATGATGATACAGAGACCTACAAATTCTTTTTTTTTTTTTTTTTTTTTTGAGACGGAGTCTCGCTCTGTCACCCAGGCTGGAGTGCAGTGGCGCGATCTCGGCTCACTGCAAGCTCCGCCTCCCGGGTTCACGCCCTTCTCCTGCCTCAGCCTCTCCGAGTAGCTGGGACTACAGGCGCCCGCCACCACGCCCGGCTAATTTTTTGTATTTTTAGTAGAGACAGGGTTTCACCGGGGTCTCGATCTCCTGACCTTGTGATCCGCCCGCCTTGGCCTCCCAAAGTGCTGGGATTACAAGCGTGAGCCACCGCGCCCAGCCGAGATCTACAAATCTAAGTGTGGTTTTGACTATATTTATCTTGGGGATTAATGCCTTGCTACCTGACATTTTATCTTAATTCAGTGTTATGTCACAGTGCTTACCCCCATTACGGGAGTTAAGCTCTCCCAGTTTCCTTTGTATCTTCTTTCCTGCTTTCACGCTTACTTCTACTTTAAATTAAATGTTTGAAAAGGTGATGTAATGATGATATAAAAGACATACAAAAGCGAAAAAATCCTACTTATTCCTATCATGTAGTAAATGCATCTATTTTTATTTTTATAAATTTTGTTTTTCCTTACATGCATAACTATTTTACATAATTTCACTTAGTGTTAGTTAATACCATGGCAGCTTCTGAGTTTTAAATCTGCAATACATACTTTTCCATACTTCTACATAATCATTATTACATTGTCTTAGTTTTAGTATTTCCTTGCCTTTAAAAATTACAAATTCATATATTCTGATCTCAAGAAATTTCTTTCAAAAACAATTTAAAAAAATTAATCCTAACTGAGACATCATGGCATCAAAAACAATTTGTAATGAAACATGCTAACTTTAAGTCTGTGGAGTAAGTATCCGAATGAGCTCATTTACTCAAAATTATATTTATTTTTATTTATTTTTGACATAGAGTCTTACTCTGTTGCTCAGCCTGGAGTGCAGTGGTGCAATCACAGTTCACTGCTTACCTCAACCTCCCTGGGCTCAGGTAATCTTTCCACCTCAGCCTCCTGAGCAGCTTGGACTACAGAGGCACACCACCCCACACTTCGCTAATTTTTGTAGTTTTGGTAGAGATAGAGTGTCGCCATGTTGCCTAGGCTGTTCTGGAATGCCTGGGCTCAGGCAATCTGCCAGCCTCAGCCTCCCAAAGTTTTCAAATTACAGGCATGAGCCAACATGCCCAGCCATTTTTACTTTTAAAAATAATTTTTAAAAGGATTTATTAATATTAATCTATACCTGGTCTTATGTTACCATTAAAAATTGTTAAATATTACTGTTAAATAGTTAAACTTACTGTTACAAAAAATTTTGGTAAATAGACTTCTGCATTTTAAGATTTGGGGATTTGGCAGTGATATCCACCACTACCTCAGCTGTCTTTTCTCTTTTCCTCCTACACTCTCAGATTTTATACGTGCACACACACACACACACACACAGAGAGTGGGTTTTTCTTTTCTGGTTTTCTGAAATATTTGTTTAGAAGGTTAGACAAGGATATTGGAATGAAATATCAATGCAGGTTTTTTTTTTGTTTTTTTTTTTTTTTTTTTAAGGCTAATCAAGGGAAGCAGTGGGAATGGAAAAGGAAGAAATCTGTAACTGGCTGTAATCAATTAGCTGTAAACAGCACCAGCCCAGTGCAGGATTTTCTTTCTAATATTTGTGTGTATTTTCAGATTTTTTCTCCAAATGAGCAGGTATAATTTTTAAAACAACAAAGAGTAGTAAAGATTAAAGCATAGATTCCTCTTAGATTTATCTTGCATTATCCATTTCATGTTACTCTACGTTTTACCTGCTTGGCAGATTTTTAAAGATTTCTCTCTCTCCCTCTACCTTCCCTAGACTTTTCCTCCTTCTATAACTATTTATTAGTAGGTTTTTTTGTTTCAGAAATCGTGCTAGGTGTGGGGAATAACAATGTCTTCACCTCACGCAGCTATTGGTCTGGCATGGGATTTTATAGAAGGTTTTTTTTTTTTTTTTTTTTGAGACGGAGTCTCGCTGTCGCCCAGGCTGGAGTGCAGTGATGCAATCTCGGCTCACTGCAGGCTCCGCATCCCAGGGTTCACACCATTCTCCTGCCTCAGCCTCCTGAGTAGCTGGGACTACAGGCGCCCGCCACCTCGCCCAGCTAATTTTTTTTTTTTTTTGTATTTTTAGTAGAGATGGTGTTTCACCGTGTTAGCCAGGATGGTCTCGATCTCCCGACCTCGTGATCCGCCCACCTCGGCCTCCCAAAGTGCTGGGATTACAGGCGTGAGCCACCGCGCCCGGCCTAGAAGGCTTTGTATGTAACACAAGGATCTTAAAAAGCCATTGAATGGTTTGAGACTGAACATATAAACAAAACTGGTCAGACTATGTGTGACAAAATAACTCTGGCCAACAACCTCTGCAGCAATTGGCTCAGAAAAGTCAGGATTTGGCCAATGACTGCCAGCTTTCCCGGTTTTTGTCGCTCTGCTTCCAACTTAAGACCAATCAGAGAAAGTCAAATATGCTTTCCAAGTCAATCACAGAGGATACCCTACTTCTAGCTAGCCCACTTCCAGCTTTCCCATGTCAGCAACCTACAATTAGAGTAGACCTGAAGCCTCCCCCACACCTTTTTTTTCCCACTATAAAGCTTCCCAGGCTGCATTGGAGTCTCTGCCAAAAAGTGATAGTGGCTGACTCCCTCCCTATAGCAACCGCTGAATAAACAGTCTCTGTTTATTGTGGTAGCCTTCATTTATTTCCACAAGATTTAACCAGAAGAATTTAATTATGAAAAGATCATCTTGTATGCTGTGTGAGACTGAACTGGAGAAGACTGGGTTGGAGGTAGATTGTAACTTTGGGCCTTGAATAGGTAGCAGCAACTGGTATAGACAACAGCAAATGGAATTAAAAACATCAAAGAGGTAGATTCAGCAAGACCTAATGAGTTACTGGACGCAGTGGGAGAAAGAAGGAAAAAGCTGAAGATAATTCCCTGGCTTGAGGAATTACATAAATGATTTCACCATTTCCTGAGACAGGGAATGCTGGAGGAAGAGGTTTGTGTTGGGGGTTGGAGATGAGAAAAATTTGGGGCAGAGGTTTCTGAATCATAGGCTTAACGTGACAATTGAAGATTTTGGGTAAATGAGATCACATAAGCAGAGAGTAGAAACAAAACAGAACATACATATGTAAATATCAAAATACTATCATCTTAAGATGTTTATGGAGAAATTGTAAAAGCATTCACAAAACCTTTTAAGATCCAAAGTTTAATAAATTGCTTTGAAGAAAATTAGCCTTACTTCACTCAAATTATAGGATGAACTTATTTCCCACTTTACCCAGGGACATTTCAGAGGGGAGAAACCTGCTCATTTGATACTCAGTTACAGGGAAAGAGACTAACACTTATAGTGGTCCTTTCATGTGTCTGGCATTTTTGATCTCAATTAATCTTCAAATCTACCAAGTAAAGGTAGCACTATTATCCCTCTTAATGAAACTGAGGCCCTGGGACCTAACTTGTTAAAGCCACATAGCTATTAACAATAAATGGGCCAGCGGGTATGTCTAATGTAGAAACTCTGGTTCTTTGTTCCTTAGTTCTCTGTCTGACTCCTCAATGGACAACCAACTCTCTGACTCTCTCTCTCTTTCTCTCTCTCTTCTCTCTTTAAAGAGTGGGGGTCTCCCTATGTTGCCCAGGCTGGCTTCGAATTCCTAGGCTCAAGCGATCCTCCTGCTTCAGCCTCTCAAATAGCTGGCACTATAGACACATGCAGCCAACTACAGAGGTTATTTCTTGCAAAAACCCTATAAACAAGGCTAGACAATTTTAAGCACACAGTTCATGGAAGTATTACAGACAGTGACAGGATATGACATCAACTAAAAGATTGTGGAAGTTCTCATGGGTTCTCAGAGGGAGAGCAAATTTGAGCAAGGAAGTTCAGGCATGATACCTACGCCAGTCAACTAATCACTATATTAATTGTTATTCAAAGTGGGAAATGAGGTCCTCCAACTAGCAGCACAAGAATCACCTGGAAACCTGTTAGAAAAGCGGAGTACTGGGGTTCATCTAAGACCTACAGAATCAGAATCCACATTTTAATAAGATCCCCATGTGCTCCATATGCACATTAAAGTTTGAGAAGCACTGCTCTAAAGGGGGTTGGGATTCTTTAGAATGAGGGGAACAACATTAAATAGAAAATAGATAAAGGGTAACCAATTAGATATCTTGTGATTTCAACATATGATTAAGGTGAATTTCACTGCCAATCCCATCACTCTCCAGGGGATAAAGCACTCTTTAAACTACATTACCTCTACCTTCCTGTAGGAAGCCAGAGCCACATAAACACTGGGATTAATACTAGAAAAACAATCTGAGAACTATCTTCCTATTTGGTAGGTTTTGATACCCAGTGTATTAGTCTGTTTTCACACTGCTATAAAGACACACCCAAGACTGGGTAATTTATCATGGAAAGAGGTTTAATTGACTCACAGTTCCACCTGGCTAGGGAGGCCTCAGGAAAAACAATCATGGCGGAAGGCAAAGGGGAAGCAAAGACCTTCTTTACAGGTGGCAGGAAAGACAGAGAGAGAGAGAGAGCAAAGAGGAAGGGCCCCTTATAAAACCATCAGATCTCGTCAGAACTCACTATCACGAGAACAGCATGGGGGAAATCACCCCCATGATCCAATCACCTCCCACCAGGTCCCTCCCTCAACACCTGGGGATTACAATTCGAGATGAGATTTGGGTGGGGACACAAAACCAAACCATTTAACCCTGTAAATATCATCTGAAATTATTTAATAATTTAATAGGCTGGGCGCAGTGGCTCATGCTTGTAATCCCAGCACTTTGGGAGGCCGAGGCGGGCGGATCACGAGGTCAGGAGATCAAGACCATCCTGGCTAACACGGTGAAACCCCATCTCTACTAAAAATACAAAAAATTAGCCGGGCGTGGTGGCGGGCGCCTGTAGTCCCAGCTACTCGGAGAGGCTGAGGCAGGAGAATAGAGTGAACCCGGAAGGCGGGGCTTGCAGTGAGTCGAGATTGCACCACTGCACTCCAGCCTGGGTGACAGAGCGAGACTCCGTCTCAAAAATAATAATAATAATTATTATCATAATAATTTAATAAAGCTGTTATGACTAGAGTCATTAATAATAGCAGAAAGTTACCATTTATGGGGCACTTGGAATGTATGTGCTGGGCACTGTGCTAAATGCCTTACAAATACTTTAATTCTCACAATAATTTGATGAGGTAGGCATTTCTAAAAATATCTTTTACAGATGAGGAAACAGACACAGAAAGGGCAAGCAACGTGTCCTAAGTTCCTCACAATTAGAAAATGGCCACCAAGCAGGGCACGGTGGCTCACGCCTGTAATTCCAGCACTTTGGGAGGCCGAGGCGGGCGGATCACAAGGTCAGGAGATTGACACCATCCTGGCTAACATGGTGAAACCCCACCTCTACTAAAAATACAAAAAATTAGTCGGGCATGGTGGCGGGTGCCTGTAGTCCCAGCAACTCAGGCGGCTGAGGCAGGAGAATGGCGTGAACCCGGGAGGCGGAGCTTGCAGTGAGCCGAGATTGTGCCACTGCACTCCAGCCTGGGTGACAGAGCAAGACTCCGTCTCAAAAAAAAAAAAAAAAAAAAGAAAATGGCCACCAAAATTCTGGCACTATTTTATTGTTTCGAAACTGGAGAAGTATGAGAAATCACTTTAAAAAAGAAGATGCTGGAATCACTACAGTAGGGATTATCAAAATTTTTATAGAGAGAAAATTTGAAGATATAATGCTTACATAGAATATGTCTATGAGAAGTTCACAACATGAAACAAAAATAACAATTCAATATCCCAGATTCCTAAACTATTGTTTTCCCTATTTACTAATAACTTTACTCATAATCTATATTTACATTTTCCATAATTCTACCAAAGAACATTTCAAAGTTGTTAAAGTTAGAAAAATCTAATACTCTGTGAATACCATTTGTAGTAGCTTAGATAGAATTTATAGGAGCTATTGCTTTTTACAAAAGCTATTTTTGTGAAAGATGCAGGAAAAAAAATACCACTTAATGCAGAAGTAAAGCATACACACAGAAAAATCAGCAAAATAACCCGTACATTTTACCTGCTGCCTTAGGCAGCAATATTCAAGCCTATTTCTTTAATTACTAAAAACTAAGGTTAGGGTAACTGAAAGGTTCAATTTAGGTCTGTAATAAAGAAAATGATATAAAACAGCTATTAAAAGCCCAGGTAGCCAAAGTAGCATTTCTATATTAGGAAATCCAGCTGCAACTTAGAAACATCTCTGAAGGGATAAAGTGAGCAGACCGAAATCTGCATTAAAGCAAGTAAGACTTCAGGGGCATCCAGTCTCACTCTCACATCCTGGAAGCCAGTGGGAACAATCAGAATTCTAGAGAATCCCTTAGCTTTAAGGCCCAAATAACTTTATGAGCTCTAGTTCCCTGGATAAAGGATGATGACAATGACAATGATGATGTTGATAACTGCTTGTTTTCAATATATAGGTCTCTGTATAAGTTCTCTATATCATTGTATAAGTTTGCTTATATATTATTTCTTTTTGTTTTGTTTTTTGAGACGGAGTCTCACTCTGTTGCCAGGCTGGAGTGCAGTGGCACAATCTTGGCTCACTTCAACCTCTGCCTCCCATGTTCAAGTGATTCTCCAGCCTCAGCCTCCCGAGTAGCTGGACTACAGGCGTGTGCCACCACGCCCACCTAATTTTTGTATTTTTAGTAGAGACGGAGTTTCACCATGTTGGCCAGGATGGTCTTGATCTCCTAAACTCGTGATCCGCCCTCCCCAGCCTCCCAAAGTGCTGGGATTACAGGCGTGAGCCACCGCGCCCGGCCTATATATATTATTTCATTTAATCTTTACAATGGATATGAGTACTATCATTATCTCCATTTGATAGAAAGGTTAAGATACTTTCCTTTGGTCACATAGCTGGTAAGTGATGAAGCTGACAATGAACTGAAGTAGACGTGATACTCTCACCTTTAGCCACTAGGATAGAAGCTTCTGCTTCTCAGAAGCACACACAGGCAGAAGAGAAGTTTGCAAATGTGCAGTGGTTTGAAAGAACTGGAAACAGTTCTCAGGATCTTTCCTAAACTGGCCTAAGGCAGAGGCCTAAAAGGTTATCATTTTTTCGTTCCAGGGTCTCTAGACCCCCGTTCTATGAGTAAAGAAACTGAGTAACTCAGTTAACTTCTCATGAACTTAGAGTTTTCGTTTGTAAAAACAACCACAGGCAAAAAACAAGAAGGCTGAGGATCACTAAGATTTCTCCCAGCTATAAGAAGTTCCTATTCTATTTCTTTGGGGAGAAACTACCTTTTTCCTCAGTACTTCAAAAATGTTACTACTCCTAGAATTAGTTATTAACAAGTCAGAAACATGAATTAATGCAAATTGATTGCTTTCTTCTTGGAAGAGAATCCTAGGCCCTGGAAAGAGCAGTAGTAATGAAAGAAAAGAAAGAAAATTAAAATGGGGAGAAAGTGCACACACATATACACAGGTATACTTGTTTTATTTGGTATGTTTTGGACTATTTTGGCAATGGCTTTTAAAAAGTATTTTTCCTTAAAAAAGAAAAAGCCACGCTTGCTTGCCTTGTATAACGTTGCCCAATTTTTCTTGGAGCAAGTAAAGGAAGACTGAGAGCCATCAGTTATCAAATTCACATACTTTTCAGTTTTGCCCCTTGCCTGGGAGTATGGCTGTACTGTTGATCTTTCTTGCAGCCCAGGGAGTGGAGAGCTATTGTTCCTCAAAATTCTCCCCGCTCAGATGGGAATAGGTACACAAAATCGATTAGGCAAATTCCCCTAACACCTATTTCTCCTCATGCAAAGTGCTGTTGCTCCGCAGGTTACTGCGTAAATGTCAGACCTCAGAGAGCTCAACTCTATTCCCATGGTAGAAGAGGTCCCCAGTCAACTGACCACTCCCAACGAACTCTCCAAGGCTCCAGGATGTGAACGCAAGAGACAGGGTTCCTGACGCAGCCTGAGATTTGAGAAGCCTCAACAGGAATTCCCACAATTGCCCCACACCATTAGTATGAGGCAGGACAGGGTTCCTCCAGGAATTCGCGGCTTTTAAGGCACGATCAAACCTCTCTGGGGGAGCAATGGAATCCTAGTAGGAAACAAACAACTTGGGGTTTCTAAACACCTCCGCCTCGAATGGAGATCCAAGGGCCTCAAGTGGAATTTCTCAACAGATCAACTTGCAAGAGTGAATTTTGTATTCATAACAAAAGCAAACCCAAAACCAAATACAGTACAAGCATAATAAAACAAATCAACTCTATTCTCTCCCGGTTCTCTCCGACCCAACCTGTAACAACCAGCTTCCAATTTCATATTTTAAAAATGCTTAATTTCTAATTTTAACAGCGTTTTCCTCCTCTCTGTGTGCAGGCTTTAGTCGCAGCAAATTTAAGCATGGGAAAATTTACATCTGTATCAAGAACATCACTCGGTAACAGGGATCTACGTATTAAAAAGTTCAGTGCAAACTGATCAGGTCATCAAATCAGATTTTGCTAAGAATGATTCCTTTCCTCCCAGTAGCTCTATGACCGCTTTTCGAAGAAGCGCGGCAAAGCCCCGCCTACTCAGTTTGCTGGGACCCTCCAGGAGGACCACACAGCGCTGGTCCCCGCACAGGATGGTTGACAACAGCCAGCCCCTCGCAACCGGTGCAGTTCTCAGGGGGTGGGGAACCAGATTAGCTCTGCGCTTGGAATCTCCATCCCGCGGCTTCCCCCATCTTCACTCCTGTCCCCAGTTCCGCCCTTGCCACCCCCAGGTCTGGACCCCGTTTCGAGACCTCACCCCCACCCCCTCCACCTCTGAAAGCACAGACACCTGCTCATACCTGCGCCTCATCGTCCTCCGTCACCACCCCAACCACTGGGATTTGACTGGAACTGCTAGACTTGTTCCTGATGCCGGATTCCTGGGCCTCGGCGGTCGCCCTGGCTTCCTCTGTCCACATGGCTGGTGGCAGCGGGGTGGAGAGTGAGGGGATCTTCCTGTCCTAAGGTGCGCCCGCAGTCGCTGGGCCCAAAGAGGCCCCGCCACCGAGAAGGGAAGGCAGCCTGAGAGTCGCTAGAGTCGCGAAAGGTCCCAAAATTCCGCCAGGCGCCTAGGCCACCGCCATACAGTCCGCGTAGCGCCGCTGCCGCCCCCCAGCTGACCCAGGCGTCTGATCCCTGGCCGGCCGGTTGTTAACACAAGCCAGCACGTTGCTAGGGGGCGGGGCCAGAGGCTACGGAAAGCCGGAGAGCCAAACTACCCCAAAGCCTAATTGCACTCCGCGCCCGGCGAGTTTGCAGGCTTGAGGTAAGGAGCCTTCAGGAGGCACCTCGGTAGGTAGCGGCTAGTGGTGCCTTAGGCGCCCGATGTGTTTCGGTCTAGATAGTCTTGCTTCAAACAGGCATGAGTGGGTGGAAGGGTGAGGGATGTCTATGGGATACCTTGGGCGTGATACGATGGACGGATAGTGTTGAAAGCGTTTCTCTCACCCCAGGGGAATGACCAGTCTCGCTGACATTCCCCAGCTTTTATCTGTACTTTACTGGCCCAACTGGACAGTTAAATAAACAAACATAAAAGGTATTGTACAAAATGTTAAAAGGCTTTTGAGTCAGATTATTGAATCTAGAGCGAGTTATCCCTTGAAGTCTCACTTTTCTCATCTGTAAAATAGGACTGTTGTGAGGATTGAATGAGATGACGGTGTTTGTTAAGTGGTGCTTGGCACGGCATCCCGCATGGTCAAGATTATCATTATCTTTATTACTGTTTGAGAACTAAAAATTAAATCCTAAGCCCCACAACCGACTGAACGGACGCCCTTTTGGCCAAGGGGACCCCCGATAAACCTTAAAAGCTGAATTCCTGGCCCTGACGGGACGGAAGGACGGACACGCCTCGCTATACCCCCCTAACTCCTCCCTTTTCACGTCCCCCTCACCCCTGGTTTTTTGAGACAGGGTCTCACTGTGTCCCCCAGGCTGGAGTGCAGTGGCAGGATCGTAGCTCTGCAACCTCCAACCCCTGGGTCAAACGATCCTCCCGCTTCAGCCTCGGGAATAGCTGGGAGTACAGGTGCACATCCCACCTAGCTCGGCTCCCCCTCCCTCTGAGGGCTTAGACTCAACAACTGACGAGCATTAATGTTAAAATAGTGATCAGAAGGCTAACAGAATGGACTCTGTGGCAATAACAAATTATAAGCAAGACCTAAGGCCATGCCAGGCAAGAGTTAAGTCACTCACACCCACACTTAAAGAATAACCTATGTTTTAACTGCTGCAGTGTTTTTATTTTTCTCTAGCTGTTAAATAAGAATTGCCCTCGGCATAAGCAATATTGAAATAATTGCAGCTCATCCATGGCCAGATGTTGACTAACAAGACCCTTCTGTTCCACAAGTCATAACTGCAGTTTTGATTGGACAAGCGACTGATTCAATAACTTTCCCCTGATAAAAGACCACCCACTATGGACTGGTTCTGGCAGGTTTACAGAGACTGAGCACTAGTACATTCATGTCTCTGCTTCTCCTTTTGATGTATAGGGACTGTAATGCATTTAAATGTTAAGTTTCCACTCCACAGTGAGCATGGGATGCATGTCACATGCATGTTTATTCATCACCCCTCTTAGTGAAGATTCACAGCTCCTCTTACAATCTGTTGAATATGTCTGTTTAGCCAACTCATTCAGCATAAAGCTTCGGCTCCAACTCCACCTCCTTCAAAGTGCCTATTGACTGTCTCTGTGGGAGCCTGGGCTTCCCAGCCTGCAGAATGGCCAGCCTGCAGGTTGTAACTCAATATAAGAAATAAAATCTCCTTTCTAAATTTATAGATCTCATGATTTTTCAGTTGACATGTTGTTGCCTATCCATTGTAGCCTGAATAATAATACAAGAAGGGTCAAGACTATAATGGAAAGCTTCTCATGATGATCATCAGTATAATTTAATAACTCAAACACCATAACTGAAAATTAAAAAAAACTCTGTCTTTTAATCTGTTTTTTAAACTTTCAAAAATTATTCAAGATTTAAACGTGCATTTTTGTATTTTCCATAGAATTTATGAATTTAAAATTACATATAAACTCAATGAAAATAAATATTACTCCACTTCTCAGAGCTTCTCTCCTCATTTCTAGAATGAGGTTGATAAGTGATTTTGAAGGTTCCTTCTACCTCGGACTTTAAATATTTCTGGCCCTAAAAGAAAAATGGGAACACTAGATTGGGACTGGCAGCACTTGATTGTAAATCCTAGCCGAAGAGACCAAGTTTTGTTGAGAGTAGTGAGCACTTCTAGCACCTGTTTCCACACTTCTAGTCATTCTTCCACTTTTCTCATCCTCAGCCCTCTGAAACTGTGAGATCACCAACACTTGGGATCAAAGTCTATTAACACTTTTCAGTTCTCATCCTGTTGTACTAGTCTGTAGTATTTTATACTGTTGACCCCTCTCCTCTTTTTACAACTCCCCTTGCCTAGGCTTCCACGTTCTTTTTGTTTTTCTTTCATCTCTACAGCTACTCATTGGTATCTTTTTTGTTTGTTTGTTTGAGACGGAGTCTTGCTTTGTCGCCCAGGCTGGAGCGTAGTGGCGAGATCTCGGCTCACTGCAAGCTCCGCCTCCCGGGTTCACGCCATTCTCCTGCCTCAGCCTCCCGAGTAGCTGGGACTACAGGCGCCGGCCACCACGCCCGGCTAATTTTTTGTATTTTTAGTAGAGACGGGGTTTCACCATGTTAGCCAGGATGGTCTCGATCTCCTGACCTCGTGATCCGCCCGCCTCGGCCTCCCAAAGTGCTGGGATTACAGGTGTGAGCCACTGCACCCAGCCTCATTGGTATCTTTATGGGCCCAGCACGCTTCTGCTGCACGACTCTGCTGCCTAGCTACTGATAGATAGCTTTAAAACCACTCTTAGATCTTACATCTAGAGGGCAGTTTAGTAGGTCTAAGGTTGCTTCCGCCTAGGGAAAGTGCAAAGTGTGTTAAGTGTTTTATTCATATGACCTTAATTGCTGTTACACAATCCAAGTAAACCACGTCAAAAGGAGACTGAAACTACTTGGATGAACACAATGGAATCCTGTGGAATGGCACCCCAAACCAAGATGGTGGCAGAGAGCTGACAATTGGATTATTTGCGTATCCTTTGTGTGGTCATCCTAGCATCTCAGGATCAGGAAAGATGAAGAAGAGGGAGGGGAAAGAAAAATTTCCACTTAAAGTAGAGCTTGCCTAGGAGACATCAACTGACTCTTGTATTTTAACACCAAAGGCTGAAGCTGATAAGGGTCTTTAAGCCTCAGTGAGCTTAGACAGGCACCTTCCTCACTGGACCTAACTGAAGAGACTTTCCTGACTAGTGAACAATGGGATATTTATTTTATTTAACCAACGGTGTAGAGACCTATATATTCATTCTGCCCTATATCCAGAGTGCCAGTTTCCAACGCTTAATTAGCATAAGCCCCATGAGCTCCCCACTTCTAACATTTAAAAACCCCTGACTTTCCCTCCTCAGTGAAATTCTTCATGGAGTAATTTCTCTTGCTTGGCAAGTTAATAGACTCAGCTTTGTAGTTTTTTTTTCTAGCTCTAACGGTATTTGTTTTACTCATGGACAGGTGAGAAGGACAAGGATAGAGGAGTCTTCAAACACTCCACAGCCAGCCATCTTGGGTGAATTACTGCAGTTTTCGAAAGGTGTCAGCAGGTTTCCTCCCACATAACATTTGCATTATGTTGTACATGCCACCATCTTCAGATGGCTAATCCCTATGAAATTCAGTTCACATGACATTTTCTAGGAAACCTTTACATCCTTTGCTGTGTTTGGTGCAACCTTGTCTGTCATTCTGTTTTTGTACTCATCACATACTTAATGGTATCAACTGGTTCAGCAATTGGACCCCTTCCTACTGTACTGAGATTCTTGAGAGTCACTTTGATATGCACTCCAGACCCTCAGCATACTGTCTAGAGCAGTAGTTTTCAAAACCTAATGTGTATCAGAATCATCTGGAGAAATAGTTAAAACAGAATCTCAAGCCCTACCTGCAGAGTCTCTGCTTCAGTAAGTCTGGGTGAGGCCCAAGGATATGTGTTTTTAACCAGTTCCCAAACAATGTTGATGCTATTGGTCTGGAGAACATACTTTGGGACTTCCTGGTCCATATCATACTAGTTACTCAAAAAATGTTCATTAAAAGATTTCAAGGATTATAAATTACTTTTTACTTTGATTTGAAGCCAAATTAAACCATTTTGTAAGTTATCCAAAGTAAGGTAAATACTCCAGGTCCTTGCTACTCAAAATGGGGTCCTTGGGCTACTTGCACTGGCATTACTAGGGACTCTGTTAGGAATGGAGACTCTCTTGCCGCATGGTGGACCTACTGACTCAGAATCTCCATTTTAACAAGATCCTCAGGTGATCAGTACACACATCAAAATTTGAGAAGCACTGCTCGTGTGTGTGTGTGTGTGTGTATGTTTGTGTGTGTTGTCATTATTATTGCTTTGGAGTAGTTTTAACAGCCTCCATAAAACTGGCTTTCACTAATTATTCCATTTGTGGATTTTCCAAGTCCTTCGTTCCCAAATAATAGTGGGTTTACTCTTCTTCTTGGTAAGTGCACAAAGATTAAGCTTCATAAAAGCTTTAACTTTATATTTGGTATGTTGACTTAATTTTAATCATTATTTATTGCTTCTTCTGTTATGACACAAAAACACAGAAGGGTGAAAGGGTGAAATGAATACTGAAGGAGTAAATTATTTCAGCAAAAAAGATAAATAGCAGAGAAACATGAGAAATGAGTTATACCTACAGAATAGAAATGCTTGAATGTGGTAACAATTCTGCAGAATTTAATAGCTCTGTTAAGTTACAAATTGCAATTTCTTAGTAGCACCTGTAGACTTAAAGATCAACTAGTAGTTTTAATAATATATTGACTTACAAGTTTTACTTTTAAAAGTAACAAAGAAAGCTAAATATGTTTTAAAATAAATATACTACAAATTGTGGTTCTATTTTCCTTCTTTTTCTTGTTTGTACTCTGCCTAATTAGCAATGTTTAGTAAAATTATAATTATTTCTAATCATATGAATAATTATATATTCTTGAATTAAGAATATGTCTAATAAGTATTTTAGACTACATATGAATTTCGTAGTCTCTACTGTCAGATGTTCTAAATGTGCAAGCAAATGTTATTCCTTTCTGAATTAGAGTAATTTATTTTAAATAAAGAATGTTTAGGCCGGGCGCAGCGGCTCACGCTTGTAATCCCAGCACTTTGGGAGGCCAAGGCGGGCGGATCACGAGGTCAGGAGATCGAGACCACGGTGAAACCCCGTCTCTACTAAAAAATACAAAAAATTAGCCGGGCGTGGTGGCGGGTGCCTGTAGTCCCAGCTACTCGGAGAGGCTGAGGCAGGAGAATGGCGTGAACCCGGGAGGCGGAGCTTGCAATGAGCCAAGATTGCGCCACTGCACTCCAGCCTGGGCGACAGAGCGAGACTCCGTCTCAAAAAAAAAAAGAATGTTTATAGCACATATGAAGTCTAGTCATAGTTTTTAGTAGGTTAGCTTTAGGGAAATTTTGTAAGAGAAGAAATGCATACAAAACCAGAATTTATTATACTTATTTTTTTTTTTTTGAGACAGGGTCTCACTCTGTCACCCAGGCTGGGGTGCAGTGGCATGATCTCTGCTCACTGCAGCCCTGACCTTCCTGGGCTCAGGTGATCCTCCCACCTCCCACCTCCCACCTTAGCCTCCCGAGCAGCTGGAACTACAAGTGCGTGCCACCGTGTCTGGCTAATTTTTGTTATTTTTTGTAGAGATGGGGTTTCACCATGTTACCCAGGTTGGTCTTGAACTCCTGGGTTCAAAGGATCTGCCCACTTTGGCCTCCCAAAGTGCTAGGATCACAGGCGTGAGCCACCGCTCCCAGCCTATACTTCACTGTTTTAAAAAACTTTTTCAGGTTGACAGCACAGAAACAAAGCCTAAAAACAAAACAAAAGTAATTACCTCTTTCCAACAGAATCATTATTGTACATTTGGGAAGAATAAGTACTTGTAACAGAAAACAAAAGTAAAAGAATAGTCACCCCTGAAGTCAACCATTCTAATGAAAAGTATACTAACAATAACCCAAACTGCAAGTGATTTTTAAGTAGGAAGCTGCAGGAACTACTCATGTTTAGTGGAAAAGTAAACAAATTGAAAGTAAAGAAAATGAAAAGAAGAATTTATAAAGCGCTACTTTTACCCAATCAAAGCTGCAGTTCCATGATATGGGAATAATTATATAAAAAAAATATTCCTGAGATTTTAGAACAACTGTTTATTGTGTTTAAATGGTGGGTGGTTATAGTGCAATGACCCCAGGATGGAACTGTCTTTGTTGTGGAGCAAGATTAATCAGACAAGTTTGTTCCAATGACATTAATTATTTGAGTTCTATATCTAAATTGACTTGTTCTGATTCTGTGAACCCTGTATTAACTTTTGAGGACTGCTGTAACAAATACCACAGACTGGGTGGCTTTAACAACAGAAATTTATTTTGTTACAGTTCTGGAGGCTAGAAGTTGAAGACTAAGGTGTTGGCAGGATTGGTTTCATCTTGAGGCATCTCTCCTTGGCGTGCCGTGTTTTCCCTTTTACTTCATGTGGTCTTCCCTCTGTGCATGCCTGATTCCTAATCTCCTCTATGAGGACACCAGTCATATTGGATTAGGGCCCAACTGTACGACCACACTTTACCTCTTCAAAGATCCTATCTCCAAATACATTCTGAGGTAGTGTGGGAGTTAGGATTTCAATGTATCAATTTTGAGGAAACACAGTTCAGCCCATAACAGATCCCAGTATCTTTTGAATTATAACTTCAATTCTTATAAACAGCAGATTCAAGAATAAAGTATGTTTAATTAAGGCACAAATGGTATTCTTGCCTACAGGACACTGATATTTCACACAGTAGTGCTGAGTTACTACTCTGATTTAACAGTGTGTCACTGTATATTTGATCAATGTGAATCTGCCCCTGAGGGGTTTTTCTACTCTCAGGGGTCTCAACAAATCTGGATTTTGAGTCTGCAGGGTCCTGTGCCTGACTTTCTCAAAGTCATCATTTGTCTCTTGTTTCACTTCCTGTTAGAAGAATCCACTACCAAAAGTACTGTACTAGTCTAGGTTCCCCAAGCCTGCCATAAATAAACAACACCAACATTCACTTGCTGCCACTCTATGGGGAGTACTATCTCTGAGAAACAGAAGTGAGGAAAAACATGGAAGTGAGGCAGTAGGAGAAGGGAACACAAACACAGGTGTTAGTGAGCTGGTCATAGCTTTGCAACAAGTGCAGTTAATTTCTCGGTCTTTGAGGATATTTTCATGAAGGTCTTATGAATTATTGCACTTTAGAACAGCCTATCTGGGGGAAAGGAAGGGAGAATTTATCTACTAGCTTCATTTTGTGCTGTATCTCCTTGATCAAATTTCACTCCTTAAGTAGGATTGCCAGATTTAGAAAAATTTTAAAAAGCCCATGCTTATAATAAAAAGTAATTTATTGTTTGTCTGCAATTCAAATTTAACTGAGAGTCCTGTATTTTACCTGACAATCCTACTCTCAGGATATTAGCACCTAAGCATTTCCAGGCAGCAGCTGGGGAAGCCAGAACCTCCACGGACAAATCTGGTGCACAGGCACAAAGGTCAGTTTCTCCTTGTCAGTGGCACAGCGTACAGGACTCCGCAACATATAGCAGTGTGGCGGTGGTGGTAGTGGCAGCAGCAGCAGCAGAAACTCTTTTTTTTTTTTGAGATGGAGTCTCGCTGTGGCCCAGGCTGGCGTGCAGTGGCGCGATCTCGGCTTACTGCAGCCTCCGCCCCCGGGGTTCATGCCATTCTCCTGCCTCAGCCTCCCGAGTAGCTGGGACCACAGGCACCTGCCACCTCGCCCGGCTAATTTTTTGTATTTTTAGTAGAGACGAGGTTTCACTGTCTTAGCCAGGATGGTCTCGATCTCCTGACCTCGTGATCCGCCCGCATTGGCCTCCCAAAGTGCTGGGATTACAGGCGTGAGCCACCGCGCCCGGCCCAGAAACTCTCCTTTAGGACAACAGGGTAGCGCTAGGCCACTGGCCAGGAGGCAAGGCATGAGGTGGAAGCAGTGATGGGAAGGGCATGAGGAAGAGGCAAGAGGATGTAGGCATGGCTGCATGGATGCACGGTGATAAAAAACATAATTTTCTGTAAAAATGAGTATTGATTTATTATAATATTCCTTTAGTATCCATCATAGACCACATTATACTAGATACTGGGGATTTAGTAGTAAATAAGACAAAATTCTGCTACCGGGGAGTTTACAGAATAGCTTGAATATTGTGTGTGTTCTGATTTAAAGATGCTTAATGAATGCTAGTAAAATGAAATAATGTAATAAAATAAATGTAAATGGAGGTTTTTCTAAATGACTATTTCAGTAAAAACAAACAAAACTCCTCCAAAACTAATCACATGTATTGCTTTCTGGATGCTTCTGAAAAGAAATAACTCAGAAAAGTATTAGAAGGCCTCCATCGAATACTAGAATTATTATTCAGTGAGAAAAAAATCCACGTGTATACAACATTTCAAAACAGAAGTTAAAGCATTAAATAATACTTTTTATTTAAATGTTTATAAGGCAGATCTATGAGAATGATAGAAAATGTGGTGTGTAATTTGATAGCAATATTTTGGAGATTACAGAGTTTTAGTAATTACCAATTACACAGTTAAAAAGAAGATAATATATTCCAAGCAGATACAAAATATGTAGTGAAAGATCAAGGCAAGAAAATGGGTATAACTAATTGACAATGGAAAATCAATTTTAATGTGAATTGCACATTATCCTTTAAAAGCTTTCAAAAGAAAGAATTATTGCAGTCTAGTTAATTCAGACAGTGTTAAACAGTATCAGGATAAAGAACTGAAGGGCAGAAAGGATTAATTTTCACTTCATGTAACAAACCCAGATTTACAATGGCTTAAACGCAGGGAAAAGCAGTGGAAGTAGGGAAGTAGTCAAGGTCTTTCTGGTCTCTAATCTGCCTTCCTCTTCGGGTGTGGCCTTGATCCTCTGGAGACAGCTGCCAGGGCTCCTGTTATATCCACAATCCCAGCAGCAAGATGAAGGGATGAAAAAGGACACATGCTGCCTTCCTTTGAGGAGACTTCATCTCACTGGCCAACACTCAGTCACATGTACACCTAACTGCAAGGACAGCTGAGGAATGTAATGGGCAGCTGCTTTTAAAGAAGTAGAGTCAATAGGAAGACAAATTCCAGTTCCAGCTCAGCCTGGATATCTGCAAAGCTGCAAAAGATCTTTTTTTTTTTTTTTTTTGAGACGGAGTCTCGCTCTGTCACCCAGGCTGGAGTGCAGTGGCACAATCTCGGCTCACTGCAAGCTCCGCCTCCTGGGTTCACGCCATTCTCCTGCCTCAGCCTCTCCGAGTAGCTGGGACTACAGGCGCCCGCCACCACGCCCGGCTAATTTTTTTGTATTTTTAGTAGAGACGGGGTTTCACCATGGTCTCGATCTCCTGACCTCGTGATCCGCCCGCCTCGGCCTCCCAAAGTGCTGGGACTACAAGCGTGAGCCACCGCGCCCGGCCTGCAAAAGATCTTTAAAGACAATTTCAAGAGAATATTTCCTTAAAGTTGGCAATTTGGAGATCATACAAAAGCATCTGCTTTTGTGATTTAATTTAGCTCATCTGGCCACTGGAAGAATCCATACAGTCTGCCTTAATTTTGGATGAATGCACGATGGAAATTCAATAATTTAGAAAGTTAAAAAAAACTCAGTATGTTAGGCTGAACAAAACAATTTTTAGTATCATATGGAAAGAATCTCTGAAAATTAAGTGCTGTATAATTTTCTCATACCAAAAAAAAAGTGAAGAACCCATTCATTCATGTAAAATTCACTGTTTAAAGGTAAAAACAGATTGAGTTTCCACTGAAATTATTACAGTTTCATTTAGGGCTAATCATTTGTACTGAATATACATCAGAATTTGTTTTGCCAACTGATGAACAATTGAAGGTAGGGCATCTCATTTCACAATATAAATCTTAACACTGTGAGGTGTGTTATACTATGTATGTATCCTGCTTTAAGTCATGGATTTACAAAATAATTTCAACACATTTTAGGCTGTTTACTTATTTCAAAACAGGGATTTCATAGACTGACACAGGAATAATTAGTTCAGTGTTCACAGTATTCCAAAATAAATATTTACTTATTACATTTATGACACTTTATTTAAAATACCACATTAGAAACTTTAAATATTTCATAAATAAATCTCTTTTTTGGGGGGAAGCTCTGTACAGAATTTATTATGAAATAGCTTAATGGCAAGTGGTAATTTAGAAGAATTAAGTTATCAGATAGGAGATATATTAAAATATTAAAAAATTGGATATATTCTTGAAGCCCTTTTACACAAGTAATTTCTATAATTTGATTATAATGAAAGTATAATATACCTTGTTACTATTATCAGATTAATTTTTGAAAGTAAAATTCCTTAATCAAGCCAAGGTTATGCTGCTTTATAAGAAATTAATCAGGTAGTTTAACACTAGAGCTCATTAGCCAACCTGTATGTAGCACAAAATAATCATCTCTGATAAATACCTATAAATATATTTTATTCATACTTTTAAATATTTTACAATTCAAATAAAAACCTTATATGTAGACAATCTGGGCTAAATTTCCAGGTATGTTTTGAAAAATAATGTTAGCATGAATAGATTCATATTTAAATATGATTTTAAATATTCTTAATAGAGGAGACATAAATATTTACATAAAAGCTAAGTAGCATGATACAGCTCATGGTGATTTTCCTCATAGGAAAACAATTACTTGATTTTTTTTTGCATAGGATTAAGACTGAGTATCTTTTCTACATTCTTTTAATTTTCTAAGGGGCACTTCTCAAAACACAGATCAGGTAGCAAATCTCCACTGCTCTAAGGTTCTCACCACCACTTTCTCACATCCAGCAATAGTAGAATTCAGTCCTACTTCTGAGGCCAGAAGAATGGTTTAGAAAAATAATGATTATAAAAAATAACAATTAAGAAAAATAATCACACAGAAGTAAAATAAAGCAACTAAACATCATAGTTTTGCATTTTTAGAAAAGCATTTAAACATTTAGAATTATAGTAAATATATTACATTTATTCTAAAACTTCAAAATTATTCTGTTTTTGTAGTACTGAAAAGAAGAGAGTGCCATTTGAAAAAACAGATGCATCTTTTATACATTTTCACAAAAGTTTGTTTTTCATATTTTTAAAGGCCCCATTTATCTGTAACAGTGGTATTTTTATTTAGAGTATTGGCTACTTAATATATACATGCAACAATATATGCTTTAATAGTCATTTAACTTTTAGGAATATTTCATTTCATTTTCACATTAAATGGTTACGCATAGTGTTAACAGAGTGGAATTTAAGGAACAAGAAAATATTGAAAATATGCTGTTATTTTCATTAGTTCACTATAATAGAATGTTTTTGCCCATAAAAGTTATCATTGCCCAACTGAATTCCTACCAAGAACTAACAAGTGATTCTCAAGTGGGGAGAAATATAATTAAAATAAAGAAAATCGAGGGCTCAGTTAGAAAGTACAAGATAATAGGCCGGGCGTGGTAGCTCACACCTGTAATCCCAGCACTTTGGGAGGCCGAGGCAGGCGGATCACGAGGTCAGGAGATTGAGACCATCCTGGCTAACACGGTGAAACCCCGTCTCTACTAAAAATACAAAAAGAAATCAGCCGGGCATGGTAGTGGGCGCCTGTAGTCCCAGCTACTCGGGAGGCTGAGGCAGGAGAATGGCGTGAACCCGGGAGGCAGAGCTTGCAGTGAGCCGAGATCGTGCCACTGCACTCCAGCCTGGGCGACAGAGCAAGACTCTGTCTCAAAAAAAAAAAAAAGAAAAAGAAAAGACAAAAAAAAAAAGAAGGTACAAGATAATAAAATTTACCAAGAGGAGAACATTGGAGAATCATGAGTGAATTACCAAACTGACAATGCAGTTGTAGAAAAAGAGCCACTGGTGGGAAAGGTAGCCTCTACTAAATAAAAGTCTTTTTATTGTTGGCAGTTGGATTCAGTAGTACCTATGTGGGTAAGTTTAGAAATGTTATAATTGCAGGAAGAGGAATGCACATAATTGTATCTTGTCTATAATTTTCTGTTTTAATAAGGAAATAGCAAATGGGGGTGGGGGGAATGTAGGGCATTCTACAGTTTGAGCAAAATGCAATTAAATGTGGAAGGACAGCACTGAAAAATTTTATGAATAATCTGTATGATTATATGTCTCTAGAGTAGATTTATAATTAGCCACTTACCCTAATATCTTTCATGCTTGTAAAGTGCTCCCTAATGAAGGGTTATGCAGACAGGAGAACTTCTCAGGAAGAGAAAAGGAGAAGACCAACTCTACAGAGATTTTTGAAGGACTCCATGGGATCTCAGCAATTTAACACTGCTAGGGCCCTTCACTGCATAGGGAGGCATATGGACTGCCATGGGTCTCCAGGCTCATGTTCCAAGCAAGAATAGGGTAAGTAACTGTGAATTACCCTACAAGCAGTAATAAGTTTATTATAATAATATTTTTATACATTTTTTGGATGCACCCAACCCACTCTAAAGAATGTCAGTGACTTTATACAAAAGAGGAAGCATCTAGATTGGCATTGTGAACATAATGCATAGGGGTGTGGCGGGAGCTCTAGAGCCTAGTGGTTAAAACCGTGGCCTCTGGAATATGACTACCTGGACTTGAATCCTCACTCTGCCATTTATTAACTGCATGACCTTTGAAAAATAACTTTTCCATCCTTCGGTCCCTCATATGTAAAATGAGGATAATAACTACTTATCTCACGGGGTTGTTCAAAGTATTAAATGGGATAATACAAGTAAAGTACTTAGAACCATACCTAGCACATCAGAATCCCTCAAAGAACATCAGTATAATCCTATACCATAGCAAGTGGTGACTGGTTAAGGTGCGACAAAGGTCAGCTGACAGATTACTTGTGTGCAAACTTGATACTTTTGTTCTAAGTAGGAACTATTATACAATTCCTAGGATTGGTACCGTATTAGACATAGCAGTTTTGGAAGCCAAATGTTACTGAATCCTCTTCCTGATCAGTATATTAATATGAAAATGAAACTGCTCTGTAACACAATAAAGAATAAAATCTTTCATGAGGTATGTATTATCAGTATGTATTTCATGTCTCCAATATATTTTAAGTATAATTTCAGGTTTAATTTGTCTTTTTAATTTGTGTCTCTTCATATAATCACATTGCTTCATACAATTAATTTCATCCTTCAAATCCTATTTTATGAGAGAAATATAGGAATGCTATCATGCACCCTTCCCTAGATGCTAACATAATGTGTCCTTTCTTAAAAATAATGTATAATAATGCATTTCTACTTTTTAAGTTGAATACTAATTAAAATCTTAATCTTCAGAAAAAAATGTATATCCATTGAATTATTTAAAAGCTTAAAATTCTGCTGGTTTGCAAATTGTTTTTAACATTATATCTATATTATTAACTGTAAGTATTTTTGCCTGATTATGAAATATAAAGTAACAACAGGGTTACAGTTGTGCAAAACAAAACAAAACATACCTAAATTACAATAATATGTTGACTAGAAAAATTCATATTGGCAAACATGACATTTGTGAAAATTAACTTGAAGAAAACTCTATCACTAATTCAGCTGAAATCTCATTTAACAAGTTTCAACCCACAATAATTTGACAGCATACTTGTAACTGAACATAGAAGTCATAAAAATAATGGCATGAGTAGAACTTTATATGTCAGCTGTGAACACCATTTATCATCACATTACTGTGACCCTCTCCGGGGAGATATGAGGAATTGTTCCTCCAATACCTTCTTCCAGAAATTGGCTCTTTTCCCAGCCTTTTTTAATTCGTTTTAGCTTTCGGCTTATACATGGAAGGAATAAAATGATCTTACCCAGAATTACAATTGAGGGCAAAACAAGAGCAAGAACAAAGTTTGGTGGTGTATAAAATCTGTAGTACTCTTCTTCAAAAGCTCGTTTCCATCCATAAATTAAAACATGGAAAGTACTTATTAGCAGAGCAACATATCCAAGCGTAGACTTGGGCCAGGAGAGGAAGGAAAAGAAACAAAGAATAAGAAACAAATGACTGAAACTCATAAATTAAGCTATCAAGATATACCATGTTTATATTTTGATAAAACTATTTTGTCTTAAATTATCAAGTTAACCTTTGTCCTCTACTGAATTAAACAATATTAATATTTTTATATATGCATATATATGTATTATTTATATGCACACCTTATGTTACACAAATAAGGCCCTACTGCATACAGTTTAATATTCTTACTACTTCATTTATTTTATCAAGAACATTTTCCTCATGTCATTAAATATGAAAATGACATTAATACTGTATAATATTCTATTGAATGGATATTCATAATTTGTTAAACCATTCCTTTTTGTTGATAATTTACTGTTTCCAACTTTCCTCAACTATAAATGTCATGTTAGGCCATTTTCCATATTTTGATTTATTTTCTTAGGACTGGTTTCTAATAGTAGGATTATTGGTCAAAACATCTAGCTTTTCCTTAAGGGTACTGATACATACTGCTAAACTCTTCTTTATAAAAATTATTCACATTCCCACCAGTTGTGTATTAAAGAAATGTGTATGTATGTGTGTGTGTATACACATACACATAAATATAGTCATGTGCCACATAAGGGCATTTTGGTCAACTATGGACTGCATATACAACGGTGGTCCCATAAGATTATATAACTTATTTTTACTGTACCTTTTCTATGTTTAGATATGTTTAGATACACAAATATTTACCATTGTGTTACAAGTGCCTGCAGTATTCAGTACAGTAACATGCTGTACAGGTTTGTAGCTTGGGAGCAATAGGTCATGGTTTGTATAAATATGCTCTATGAGGGTCACATGATAAAATTGCCTAACGACTCATTGCTCAGAATGTTCCCTATTGTTAGGTGACACATCACTGTTAATACATAAACAGACATATGGTAAAATTAAATAAACTAATTTAAAATTATTAAAATTAATTAAATTAAATTAAAATTAAATGAGCATCCTCATGGGCACACACACACACATATACACACTGGTTAATAAGCAAATATGAAAAATCCTGCAGTATTAATATAAACAATAATTCAAATATAGAGTTTATTAAGAATACTTCAGTTAGGCACTTTACAGGTTAAATTCTAAAAGCTCACCATTCTTTAGTTCGCTAAATTATTATGTTTAAGACTGCTTACTTTGAAAAATAGTCTGTTATATAAAAGTAATATTACATCAGTATAATGATGTAATGTCTAACTTTACTGGAAAATATCAACCCTCCAGCAGGCAAAATATTTGCAATTACTCATCTAAATTTATAATGATAATTTGCATCTGTCTAGAACCTTCCATTTCTTTTTGGGTATGATTAAACTAGCTGTTGGGAAAGTACTCTTCCTTTTCTTCAAAAAGGAAAAATAAATTCAGATAAGCATTTGGCCCTGCTTTGAATGAGATTTTTACAGGACCTTAAAAACAAACAAGCAAATAAGCAACGAAATGAAACAAAACTTAAGTGTACCACCAAAGGACATGAATCTGTCTACTACGCTGTAAACCATTTGGATACAACCAGTACAGATTTTGTGAAAATATAGGAAGGGTCTATGCTTCAGTTATATATTTTTAAAATATGCAACCTTATTATTTAGATATTATTGGAGAGGGTGAATGTTTAACTTATTAAAGAATACAATGGTGGTTTGAAATCCCTTTACAGACATCCATACATATTAGTATACTACTGATATACTAACAAAGTTCTTAAGGCTGATTGCATGTCATAATCCATTAATCTAGTTACCTAGTTTGCTACTGCTTGTGTTTGTATGTGTGTGTATATATACACACATTTCTTTGAAACATTCAGATTGACATCCCCACTTGAGTTCAAATTAATAAGATTTTTCTGGACAAATCAAGATGACTCAAAACATAAAATAATTTTTCATTCACTTGGCTAATAATAAATTGACTTTCAACATTAAATTTGATCTAAGCTTATCCTTCCCCACTTTTTTTTTCTCTTTTAAGATAACTTTTTCATTCTTAACATAGTATATGGGAAGGCAGTGCTGTCAAAGTCTTCCAGTACAATCATATACTGTCTGATCTTTCACTTACTTAACCAGAGCAGTCCTAAGATGGCTTCCAGCATAATGTATCTGGATTCATAAATACAGCCTCAAAGGCACCCTTTTAATAAGGAACATATTTAAAATGCAGTTGTTCTTAACAAGCAAATCCTATCCTGCACAATCCTTCACCAGACAAAACCCCACATACCTGAATAAAACTGAATTCTCTCCAGTTTAAAGCATTGCTCACTGAAGGGATAGAAGTGACTGCCAGGAGGGAAAGTAAGCCAAGGCTCATTATGCCAAAGGAGATATACATTTCAATTCTCCAAACTTCTTCCTCATTCCAAGAGTTTTCAATATTTGCATGAACCTAACAAGAAAGCGAATGTGAATTTCCTTTATTTAGTAGAACATTAACTGATTCAGCACAGAGTTCACTCTTGGCATAAGAAGAATCTGGTCATATACGGATATATTTAAGTTGTACTAATTCAGTCTAACAAACCATTACAGAGACCCTGTTACTGGATGATACTGCTCCAGGCGTAAGGGAAAAGAGAATTAAACAAAAGGAGGACAAAACTTTCTCTTTCCTTGTATACGTGCCAGAATAGAGGGGCAAAGCTTTGCCATCATCATTACAGGGACTCTGGAGTCAACACCATAAAATACCTAGTAGTTGGTTCTAGGGTGACACAAAAGAAGTTACCGACAGTTAAACTTAGTTTTGAAGTAATATTACAAGCTGGTTTAAACATGGTTGAATATCTGGGATATAGTCTGGCCTTAGTTCAACTTGGATCCAGTCAGGGAATTTCTAAACTATGTCAGTATCTTCTTCCATCACATGAATAATATATCTCTGTTTTATCTTTCTTCTCATCTTCTCTTCCTAGAAAGCTGTGATTTCCCTGGCTATAAAGGCCAATGGAGCTCAAATATTTATCCACTTGAACTGCCTCATTTAATATGATCCCCAACTATCCAATTGTGTCATTTATATACAGTATTTTTTCCAAACGTCTTTTCCTTACATTGATAATGGGTATATAATCAAGTCAGACAGTTAACTCTGAATTTGTGCTATTTTGTGTAGGGACTACCTTTAGAAGTTCTATTTACATTCAGAATATAATTAGAGTATAAATCAAGTATTGGACTCTTTCAGCTGAAATTTTTGATTTAAATAAGTATCTATTAATGGAAAACAGATTCTAACAACAGTTTAACTTTGTCCAATTCCAGTTAACAACACATACTTGAAATTTAACAACAACGAAAAGCTGCTTCTTAGCTATTAGTTCCCTGAGGCAATCATACCATCATCTTGAAAGAGGCCACAGAGTTCTTACCATCTTCTTATTTGATATCTATACAATACAGAATAACAGCATTACCCAGTGTACTCAGAGACTACAACCTGGATCTACCTGCTCTCCCAGTTCATTCATTCATCCCACAAATGGACTGTTTGAGTGACCACAATGTCTAGGCTCAGATCTAGGCACTGGGTATGTATCAGTGAAAAAGATAGACAAAGATCCCTCTTCTCATGAACTTACATTCTGATGGGGGAAGGCAGACACTGGTAAATGTATTTTTAACATGGAAATCAAGTGTGTTAGAAGATGGTGTTATTAAAAAAAGAAAGGTAGAGCAGGGTAAGTCAGAGGGATTGGGAATACTGGTTAGGGCAGAGGCAGTGGCATTTAAAATGGTATCCAGCGTAGGACTTGCTGAGAAGGTGAGATCTGGGCAAATGACTGGAAGGAGGTAAGGGAGCCGACTGAGCAACAATAAAAGCCTTAGTATCCCATTAAGAGAAGTTGTTTTTTTTTTCTCAGAGAGTGAATGGCTTAAAGGTTATCAATCTACTAATTAGAAAAATATTATTTTAGGTTTTATTGTTGAAACAAGCTTAAGTACTAGATGCCACATACTTGGACTATGATGCCTTTGATCCTTACAAAATGCACATGCTTTTACACATTTGTTTTGGTGCAATGTTCTTGGCTTTCATTGAGAAATGCCATACCAAACAGCTTCAGGGAAACCCCTTAAATTACATTTGTGGATTGGGAATTATGGAGGAAAACCATAGTCAACCTCATCATCAAGCCCCTTCCATGAAGCGCTCCCTGAGATTTTTTTTTTTTTTTAGAGCTAAGTGCTAGAAAAGCTTCACCCGTGGAACTATTATCTTTTCTGGTTTTTGATAACAAGAGCTTTGTAAATAATAGGGTCTCCTTTCTCATTGTATTGAAAATCTAAAAGCCAAAAGAGAAGCTGTGTAGACACTCTTCGCAGAGGTGTATTCGACTTTTTGATCCTGATCTTGTCTTCCTGTTCTGTTTTGTATTTTTACTGGTTCTAATTTTATTGTATACATTTACTGAGAGTTGCCTCATCATTTTGTGGAGCACAGCCAATTATAAAACATTAAAATAATGAATTGTTGAATACTGAAAGCACTCATTGCAATTATAACATTGAAAAAGGGGGGGAACCCAACTTTCTATTTTTCTGCTTTTATTCTGTATGGAAAAGGATGGTAGCAGCCTTTACTTAAATAATTTTGAATTAGCCACATAATTATTATGCAAAAACATTGTTTAAAGAACAATTCTTTCCCCTCCCGTAGTATACCAAAATCAAATTTCCGTTACAGGGCATGTAAAATTTTATGTTTTACAATTTATACTAATAAAAAGTATTTTACTAGCATCATATAAATAACAAGCACATTCAGTACCTGCTGATAAGCCATGTTGAGAAACAAATATCTCTCTGACCTTCTCATCGGTAAGCAGAGGCTATAGGCAACATGGACCACAGCGAAGAAAAAACTTAGTAATCCGAGCTGTTTTCTACACTGTAACCAGGTTTCCAACCAAGGCGGAAATCTCCTATACTTGGTGCCATAATAAAGTTGATAAGCAGCTGCCAGAAGACCTGCTAGGTATACCAGGGAGAGCAAAGTAATGGCAACTATAGGTAAGGTTTTATTCACAATCTCTATAGGAATTTTGTAAAAGTCACTCTGTTGGTTTCTAGCATACGGATGAATCACATCTCTGACAAAGGAATAAAGGAAAAAAAATGTGGCCAAGCTTATAGCTACCACCACTGGCCCTCTCCAGAGAGTAAAGAGTCGTAGGGGTAAATTTTCAATCTCTCTCGCTGATGATAAGGATCCCAAGTCAATGGGAATGAAATTCAACTGGCGGGCAAGTTCAATAACCTGTTGTCGGGCTTGAATATTGTTGCTGCATATATAAACCTGTGGAAAAAACAGAAAGACTCGGCATTACCATTGTTGTTTATAAAAATGGTAGCATCGCATGCTCCACTTACGGAGCATCACCTGTGATGACCTTGAGTGATGCAAATGGTTAAAGTTCAGGAGATAAGGCATTTATGAATGTATTAACCTATTATTAATAGGTTTTAAATAGTGTCATAAAAACAAAAAAGTCCTCACCACTTGTGATAATAGGACAATAAAATACAGGAAAATGTAGCTACAACCTGGATCATCAGGGGGGATCCCCCAGGTGGGGGTGGGAGGGCAGGTGGAAAGAAAGGTGTACTCTTCTAGGCCACATGGTTCAGTAGCAGCAGCCAGGTAAGGCCCCCTCTCCAGGGGTTTAGGTAGACTTTGAGCTGCTGGCCATGCCCCTGCCCCACTCCACCTCTCTAATTCCCACAGGGGACAGTGTGGGGCTGGCAACCCCTGCTGTAATGAACAATATGTAGTTTTAGGACTGTAGCAGTTCTGTATAGTAGTATGAGTGCAAACACCGCCCTTTACAGATATTTAGCATGAGTGGAAGTGGGCATGCACTTTGGATGGTGGCATCTGCAATTAAAACCTTTAAATTATGTCGTGGTGCTGTATTTTTAATAAACTTTAGTAAGATTTTAAGTAAAATTTAGGCTTAGAAACCAATACACCAACTATCTCAGAAAAACCATAATCATCTCAGGTATACTATTTCATTGGTCAGTATATTAAATTCTGTCATCTCTAAATAATGATGATTACCTGGCAAGTAAAAAAATTATAAGGCTTAGTTAATTTAAATAGAAAAGCAACTGTCCTTTTCTAAGACTAAGATATTACTTTTACAGAAACTCTAATGACGTGATGGGTGGAGGCGAGGGTAGGCTTTCAAACTATCGAAATCTGTTAGATACTATAACATAATTGAAAATTCAAAAAGTATTTATTGAGCACCAAGTTCATTACTGGAGTGAGCTACTAAGATTAATGGGTAGGCCACCTCATTCAGGGCTAGAAAAATATTGCTATAGAGTCTCCAAGTAATGTTTGGGGAAAACAAATTCCTAAATATATCCCTGAAGATGTTTGTATAAGGACTCTAAAATAGACCACATAGAGATATTTGCATGTTTCTTTTTACATAATGGTGACAATATAACACTCTTTGGATTATTAATCTTGGATAACATTAACCAGATGAATGACAAATAGTATTTGAATGAATATTATATAATCATTTATGAACTTTTAAAATAGAGGTCCTTTTATAACACAAATAAGAAAAAAGTATTCTAAATTTATTACAGTTGTGACAATGGTGGAATAAACTTTTTTTAAAACTCATTTGGAAAAAAATTTGTATAAATTATAATACAGTATAATAAGTCTAAAAATAAACCAAACACTCAAAATAAAGGCACAAACACTACATAATACAAATTTAGACTATTTCTGTAGCTCATTTTGAATTTAATCACTGTTCCACATTATTTTCTGTTAAAAATTTAAAATTGGTATAAATATGGGTATATTATTAAATTCAGGTTTGTCTCATTTGCTTATTCTATATCCACTGCTAAACTTTGGTGGATATGCAAAAGAGAAAAAAGGATTCAGAAATAGCCTGTAGAAAAGCATATGTTCTTTTACTAGTCATTAAAATAAAGACTGGAAAGTAAATGGCTATCATGACTCTGATATACAGCATACAATGATATAATACTGAAACTTATTTTCTAAGGAATCTCATCAACTGTCTTTACGGACAAAAACAATAAAAGTATTTTATAATCGTGCTTAATTGTAATGCATAAGCACATTTAAAAGATTTTTAAAACATATTTTATGTGTTTACTTATAAAAGCTCATTCCACAATGGTGTTGACAGAGCACCCCATCTGCTTTATGCTCAAGTTGAACTGGATGACGTTCACATTATTTCCCCAGCTTTCCACATCATTTTGGGAATGGGAATGTGCCCTTACAAGGTCAGGACATTAATCTTCAGGTGCTCATAATTAATTTTCAAATGATAATCATTGGAAAGTGTCAGAATTTGGTTTTAAAATGTTTGATATTTGCTTAGTTGTTTAACTACAAAATACCAGATACATAAGAATAAAAATGTAAAATACATACCTGCCGGCTGGCATCCTTAGGTCCTAACTGAAGTGCCCAAGCTGAGACAACATTAAATCCTTTGACAATCAAAGAATCTGGGAATAATGAAGCCAAATATTCAGCATTGGATTCTGGGTACTGGTTTATCCTCATGTTATTGCTCACATCAATCAGGATTTTACCCACAAGCAAATGTCTCAGGTCCCACAGGGAGGTATAATGTTCTCTATGTATAGCAACAAATATTATATTTGTTTTTGTGAGAGCATCTTCATGATGAGTGACATCTACCACATGAGGAAAAAATTCAGAAGCAAACTTAGGATTTCTACTTCCTATGACCACATGATAGCCACATCTAATAAGTCGAATGGTCAAGGATTTGGCAAAATCTCCACTTCCAATCACACCTACAGTGACCTTCTTTGCATCTTTGATACCATTTATGCCATTAGGTAAAAAAGTTTCACTAAGGCTCTTAGGGCTTCCCATCATAGAGATTGATTCCATGATATGGACGCTTCCAAGATCACCAAGAATATCCTAGGGGAGAGAAAATAAAATGGTCATCGGTTACCTATTACTGAACATTAAAATACTTCTAGACATTGTAATAATGTCCTGTCTTTCTAGAGGTAAAATATTTCACCACACTTTAACATACAGCACAGTAAGACACAATTTGTAAGCTAAAAAAGGATCACTATTCTGGTTTCTCTTCATATGATATAAATCTTTTGGCTTTTAAAAAAGCATCTCAATAGGAAAATTAACTGTCACAAAGGTGATGTGCTAAAGTGGGGCTTCTCAAATTTTAATGTGCACACAGATCACTTGGGAATCTCGTTAAAATGTAGATTCTGATTGAGCAGGTCTGGAGGGAGGCTCAACATTCTGCATTTCTAATGAAAGCAATACCAATGCTGGTCTGAGGACCCCTCTTTGAGCAGCAAGGCACTAGTGATGCAGGACAGGAAAGCCCCCAGATGGGGGCTTAGCCCAGGAGAGTACTTGGCTTTGCCTGGGAAAGAATTCAAGGGCGAGCTGGTGGTGTTAAACAGCAACGTTTATTGAAGCAGCAGTTTACAGCAACAGCAGAGGTACTGCTCCTTGCAGAGCAGGCCTACCCCATAGGCAGTGTGCCTAGAGTAGCAGCTCAGCGGCAGCTCTGCAGTCATATTTAAACCTACTTGATTTATATGCAAATTAAGGGTGATTTATGCAGAAATTTCAAGGACGAGGGTGGTAATTTCTGGGTTGTTGGGCTGTTGCCATGGAAAGGGGTGGTAACTTCTAGGTGTTGCCATGGCAATAGTAAACTGACATGGCACACTGATGGGCATGTCTTATGGGGAGGTGCTTCTGCTCTGACCTCAGTTTGGTCCAGTGTCTGAACCTTGCCTCTGGATTCAAGTTCTGCCCCCTACCTCACTAGAGCACATGAAAAAAGGGACTGAGGTTTTCACTCAGAACTTTTTTGAAAAACACACTTGTAACAAGTATGATTACCCAGCTTTTGAGCAGATCAGAGGCAGCAAATCACAAATGCTGCTGGAGGCAGAGAGGACTGTGATACTAAGTGATGGCTCACAAGACAAGAGAAGAAAGAAAAACCGTTTTTTAAAAAGCCATTTAAACCAAAACTGTCTAAAGTCATTTGGGGTGGAGATTATAAAGTTCCCTATATACTTCAGTAGCTAATGACTTTATCATTAAATGAGAGCTAGACAAATTAGCTAACAATGAACCCTGGCACTTAAATAATATCTTAAGAAAAATAGGCATCAAAATATAACAAAAGAGTAAATACCATGGACTTCTATCATTCACCCTAGATCTTACAATGTATCATTGAGAAAGATAGCTTACCTATGGAAAAAGGGATTAGTAATGTGTTTATGGTCTTAAATTATATAATATGTATGAAATCTTTTTCTTCCCCTTTGTAAAGAACATGGCTGTGCTTTGGTCAAGGACAGGCAGAGGTAAACATCCAGAGTGAGTGAGTTCAGAGTGCAGGCATATAACTTCACTTGTTACTTGTTATCATAGCCATGTAGACATAACAGAAGCTCACCACCATCGCTATAACATAGGGAAAACTCATCAGTTGGCTCTAAGCCACTATTGTCTGTAAAAGGTATAATTGTCCTGCTGACACTGCAGAGGCACTCTTGTGCTCAGAGACAGAGAGTCCGAGCTGTCTGTCTTTGCAGACAGACGGGGGAGCCAGGACACAGCTTGGCTTGCCCATGCCCAGAGAGAGAAATAGTTAAGCTGCTGACCCTGAAGGCAAGGGAGCTGTGTGTGTGGGAGCCACCAGACTAAGCAGCTGAGACAGGATGGACAGTGTGAGAAAGTTGTTGGTCAGAGTTGCTGTTGAATAAAATCATCTTTCACCTGCCTACAGCCCTTCGAGTATTCTTTCTGCTCATCCACCCACGCCCTTTGGACCGCAACATGACGCTCTTTTATTTGTTGGCTGCATAAACTATGATGCAGTTATTCTTTTTTTTTTTTTTGAGACGGAGTCTCGCTCTGTCGCCCAGGCTGGAGTGCAGTGGCGCAATCTCGGCTCACTGCAAGCTCCGCCTCCCGGGTTCACGCCATTCTCCTGCCTCAGCCTCTCCGAGTAGCTGGGACTACAGGCGCCCGCCACCACGCCTGGCTAATTTTTTGTATTTTTAGTAGAGACGGGGTTTCACCCTGGTCTCCTGACCTCGTGATCCGCCCGCCTCGGCCTCCCAAAGTGCTGGGATTACAAGCGTGAGCCACCGCGCCCGGCCAATGCAGTTATTCTTCCTGGAAAAATCTCTCAAATTATTTTTTAGTTGAGAGACTAACATCTGAAATGTTCATATTTGGAATAATTTGCTGAAGAATACAAATCAGGTTGCCAGGAATTAGTGTCAAAATTGGGTCTGAAAGAAAAATACTCTTCCATTCTACCCTCATTGCACAATTTCTTTTATGCTCATAGCAGATGTGGACCATTTCAGAGGATTTAATGGACTTTACAGGCACAGGTGGAATGTTTCAAAAAAAAGTTGGGGTTTTTACTAAATGAAATTTGAAATGACTAGAGCCAGGAAAATTCAACTTTTTACCCTAGAAATGAGTCACATCTAGTAACTCCAAATACATCAGTATGTTAAACTTTAGAAATACAATAATTATAGTAATATTACTTAATGCTTATATAGGACATAATGTATTTCAGCTCTCTTGTGGTTTTTATGTATTAAGTGATTGAATCCCCACAACCACCCTAAGAGACAGGTGCTAATACTGTCATACCCACTTTGCAGATGCGGAAACTGAGACCTGCAGAAGATAATTAATTTATCCAAGGACATAAAGACAGAAAATAGGGAAGCCAGGATTTGAACCCAGGTAGTCAGTCCAGCTAAGACGTGTTATTTAGGTGCATGTAACGAGTTTAGGAAAGGGTATTTTTTGGGGGTTATAAGTATCAAGGTGTAACAATTACAGTTCTACTCAAAGTAGTATATTATTCCTTTTTCTTTGGTCATTTCATTGCTCCTCAGCGTTACCTAGGAGCAACCGATCCTGGGAAAGAAGAATATTTACTATTTTTAAATCAATTACATGTTTCATTTCACACCTTTCAAGACAGACCACTCCCTTGGTGTGGTCCATGCACCCAGAAAGGCAGGCAGGAGTCAGAGGTACCAGGGTAGGAAAAAAACCTGTCAGTGTCCATTTGGAGATGTCACTGGCTATGTTGGGAATCAGGAGCGGTTAAAGAAACCAGAAGTAATGAAATCCATGCTCACTTCATTCGAAAGTTAATGGTAATCATGTGCATTATCTAACGGTGAGAAAGGTTGCTAGATTCACACAAGGGAATCCAAGTTTCCTATATCCCAGCCCAGAGTTCTTCTGAGTATATACTGTAGCATCTCCCAAAATATAAGAATTGCAAAATATTTAAATCTAACAATCATGATGATCAAGACTTTTTCAAACAGAAACAAAAACAAAACAACATTAATTATCTGCTTATTTTGCAAAGCAAGTTCAAACTCCTTCTGTAAATCAGAATGTGAACAGATAAAAATTTTATTTTTCTGGGGGTTCCTTTATAGGTGACTAGTCATTCTTCTCTTGCTGTTTTTAGAATTCACTCTTTGTCTTTTACTTTTGACAATATGACTATAATGTGCTGTGGGGAAGATCTTTTTGTATTGTATCTGTTTGGAGATCTCTAAGTTACCTGTATCTGGGTGTCTATATCTCTCACTAGACTTGGGCAGTTTTCATTGTTGAATAACTTTGAATGCAAATGGATTAAACTTTCCACTTAAAAGATATAGACTAGTAATAGATAAAAAATCATGACCCAAGTATATGCTGGGTACAAGAAACCCATCTAACATATAAAAACACATGTAAGACTGAAAGCAAAGGGATGGAGAAAGATATTCCATGCAAATGGAAACCAAAAGTCGCTATACTTATATCAAATAAAACAGAGTTTGAGTCAAAAACAGTATAAAGACACAATGAATGTCATTATATAATGATAATAGATAAATTCTAGCAAGAGGATATAACAATTCTAAACATATATACGCCCAACAACAGACCACTCAGATATATTAATATAAATAAAATGTTATCAGATCTAAAAGGAGAAACAGACGCCAATACAACAACAGTTGGGGACTTCAACACCGCCTGCCAGCATCTAACAGATAATCTGGACAGAAAATTAACAAAGAAACATTGGATTTAAACTACATGTTAGACCAAATGGACCTAACAAACATTCACAGAACATTTCATACAACAGTTACAGAATACAAATTCTCATCAGCACATAGACATTCTCTAGGAACGACCATGTTAGAACACAAAATAAGATTCAACAAATTTTTTAAAAATCGAAGTCATATCAAGCATTTCCTCAGACCACAATGGAATAAAACTAGAAGTCAATAACATGAGGAACTTTTGAAACTGTAAAAATGAATGATTAAACAATATGCTCCTAAATGACTATGGTGGCAAAGAATAAATTAAGAAAGAAATCAAAAAATTTCCCTCAACAAATAAAAATAAAAACACAACACACCGAAACGCATGAGATACAGCAAAAGCAGTGCTAAGATGGAAGTTTATATCAATAAGCACCTACACCAAAAAATCATAACGATTTCATAACATAAGTCATAAGGTACATAACTTCATAAGTCATAAGGTACATAACTTAATGATGTACCTCAAGGAACTAGAAAAGCAAAAACAAGCCAAACCCCAAATTGGTAAAAGGAAAGTAATAATAAAGATCAGAGCAGAACTAGACAAATTGGGACTTAAAAAACAATACAAAGGATGGATGAAACAAAAAGTTTTGTTTTTTGAAAAGATAAAATTGATAAAGCACTTGCTAGACTAGCCAAGAAAAAAAGAGGAAATACTCCAATAAAAAATCAGAAATGGAAAAGGAAACATTACAATTGATACCACAGAAATACATAAGATCATGAGAAGCTATTATGAACAACTATACACCAACAAACTGGAAAACCTAGAGGAAATGGATAAATTGCTACACACATACAACCTACCAAGATTGAAACGGGAAGAAACGGAACACCTGGACAGACCAGTAACAAAAAAAGTTGAGGCAGTAATTAAAAAACTCCTAATAAAGAAAAGTCCAGGGCCAGATGGCTTCACTGCCGAATTCTACCAAACTTTCAAAACAGACCTAACACCAATTCTCTTCAAACTCTTCCAAAACATTAAACAGGAGTGAATTCTGCCTAACTCATTCTATGAGGTCAGCATTATCGTCATACCAAAAGCAAACAAGGCTCAACAAAAAAGAAAACTACATACTAATATTCTTGATGAGCACAGATACAAAAATTCTCTACAAAATACTAGCAAACCAAGGGCCAGACATGATGGCTTATGCCTGTAATCCCAGCACTTTGGGAGGCCAATGCAGGAGGATGGATTGAAGCCAGGAGTTTAAGCCCAGCCTGGGCAACATAATGAGACCCTCGTCTCTACAAAAAATTTAAAAAATAGCTAGGTGTGGTGGTACACACCTGAAGTCCTAGCTACTCGGGAGCTGAGGCAGAAGAATCACTTGAGCCCAGAAGTTGAAGGCTGCAGTGATTTATGATTGTATAACTGCACTCCCTCCTGGGCAACAGAGCAAGACCCTGTCTCCTAAAAAGTGTGTGTGTGCATGCGTGTGTGTGTCTGTAGAAGCAAACCAAATCTAACAACTCATAAAAAAAAAACCATATCATGATCAAAGGGGATTTATTCCAGGAATGCGTCCCAGGGATACAAGGATGGTTCAACATATGCAAATCAACAACTGTGATACATCACCTAAAGAGAATAAAGGACAATAACCATATGATCATCTCAATAGATGCAGAAAAAACATTTGAGAAAATTTAGCATCCCCTCATGATAAAACTTGCAACAAACTAGGCACAGAAAAAATATGCTTCAACATAATAAGGGCTTATATGATCTATGTAATAATAATAATATAGCTATCATTATTTTGAAATGGGGAAAAGCTCAAAGCCTTTCCTCTATGAACAGAAACAAGACAAGGATGCCACTTTCACCACTTCTATTCAACATCATATTGGAAGTCCTAGCCAGAGCAACCAGGAAAGAGAAAGAATAAAAGGTACCCAAATTGGAGGTCAAATTATCCCTCTTTGCTGATGATATGATCTTAGATCTAGATAAACCTAAAGATTTCACAAAAAAACTCTTAGATCTGATAAATAAATTCAATAAAGTTGCAGGATACAAAATCGACATACAAAAATCAGTACCATTTCTATACACCAACAATGAACTTGCTGAAAAAGACACCAAGAAGGCAATCCCATTTACAATAGCTATAAAAAAACAAAAACAAACAAAAAAACAAAAAACAACTAGGAATATATTTAACTAAGGAGGTGAAAGTTTGCTACAAGGAAAACTACAAAGCACTGTAGAAAGAAATTAAAGATGACATAAACGAATGGAAAAACATTCCATGCTTATGGATTGGAAGAATTAATATTAAAATGACCATACCGCCCAAAGCAATATACAGATTCAATGCAATCCCTATCAAAATACCAATGTGATTTTTCATAGAATTAGAAAAGACAATCCTAAAATTCATATAGAACCAAAAAATATCCTGAATAGCTGCAGCAATCCTAAGCAAAAAGAACAAAGCTGTAGGCATCACACTACCTGACTTCAAAGTGTATTACAAGGCAATAGTAACTGAAAAAACATGGTACTGGTATAAAAACAGATGCACAGACCAATGAATGCAACAGATTAGATAATCCACAAAAAAAATCCACACATTTACAGCCAACTGATTGTCAACAAAGGCACCAAGAACATACACTGTGGAAAGGATATCCTCTTCAAATATATGGTACTTGGACGATTGGATATCTGTATGCAGAAGAATAAAACTGGACCCCTGTCCCACACCATATGCAAAAATCAACTCAAGGTCAACTAAAGACTTAAACATAAGACCCAAAACCCCTCACTTCAAGAAGAAAACATTGGGGAAATATTTGAAGACATTGGTCTAGGCAAAGGTTTTATGGCTAGGACCTCAAAAGCACAGCAACAACAACAAAAAAATAGACAAATGGGACTATATTAAACTAAAAGACTTCTGTGCAGCAAAGGAAACAATCAACAGAATGAAGAGACCACCTATTGAATAGAAGAAAATATTTGCAAACTATTAATCTGATAAGGGACTAATATTCAGAATATACAAGGAACTCAAACAACTCAAAATAAAAAACATATAACCCCATAAAAATGGGTAAAGGTCATGAATAGCCATTTTTCCAAAGAAGACAAACAAATGGTTAATAGGTATATGAAAAAATGCTAAGCATCACTAATCACCAGAGAAATGTATATCAAAACCACAATGAGATTTCAACTTATCCCAATTAGAACTGCTATTATTAAAAGAGAAAAATGGCAGATGCTGACAACGATTCACAGAAAAGGGAATCCTTATATGCTGTTGGTGGAAATGTAAATCAGTACAGCCACTATGGACAACAGCATGGAGGTTGTTTCTCAAACGACTAAAAATGGAACTACCATACAATCCAGTAATCTCACTACCGGGTATTATCTACAGCAAAAGAAATTAGTATATCAAAGAGATACCCGTCCTCACGTGTTTTTTTTTTTTTTTTTTGCGCACTATTCACACTAGCAAAGATATGGAATCAATCTACATGTCCATCAACAAATGGATAAAGAAAATGTGGTATGTATACACAATGAAATATTATTCAGCCTTAAAAAATGAAATCGTGTCATTTGCAGCAACATGGATAGGAGTGGAGGCCATTATGTTAAGTGAAATAACCCAGGCACAGAAGGGCAAATATCGCATGTTTTCACTCGTGTGGGAGGTAAAAAAGTGGATCCCATGGACGTAGAGAATAGCATGAGAGATAGCAGAGGCTGGAAGGATGTGTTGATGGGAGGAGGGGAGGAAGAGATGTTGGTTCATGGATACAAATGTACAGTTATAAGAAGTAAGCTCTGATGTTCAATAGCAAAGTAGGTTGCCTATAGTCAGTAACAATGTACTGTGTATTTCAAAGTAGCTAGAAGAGATGACTTGAAATGTTCTTAACACATAGATATGATAAATACTCAAGGTGATGGATTCCCCAAAAACTCCAACCAGATCATTACACATTCTACGGATATAACAAATACTCACGCGTACCCCATAGATATGTAACATGTATCAATTTGTTTTAAAAGTTAGTCTGGCCGGGTGCGGTGGCTCACGCTTGTAATCCCAGCACTTTGGGAGGCCGAGGCGGGCGGATCATGAGGTCAGGAGATCGAGACCACGGTGAAACCTCGTCTCTACTAAAAATACAAAAAATTAGCCGGGCGTGGTGGCGGGCGCCTGTAGTCCCAGCTACTCGGAGAGGCTGAGGCAGGAGAATGGCGTGAACCCGGGAGGCGGAGCTTGCAGTGAGCCGAGATTGTGCCACTGCACTCCAGCCTGGGCGACAGAGTGAGACTCCGTCTCAAAAAAAAAAAAAAAAAAAAGTTAGTCTAAGCAGGCTTCTTCAAGAAATAAATCCTACTTCCCTCAATGTTCTGAAAACCCCACTGGCCAGTGAGGGTGACCTGAATATTGCTGACCTGGCTTGGCACTATGCTTATGGTAGTGAGGGAGAGTCCCACTGTTTGGCACATGGAGTAGCAGAACTGCAATCTCAGAGCTGCTTCTGAATGAGCTACTAAAGCAGTGTTTCTCAACCCTAGGTGCACGCTCTAATGACCTGGCGAGTTTTAAAATACAGTGATGACGGGTCACCCCCCACCACCCAGTTTTCACTTAATTGGTCTGGGGTTCATCCTGAGCAACAGCATTTTTTAAAAAGATTAGCAGATGTTTTATTATGCAACCAAGATTGAAAATCACTCTAGTAAAAGATTCAGAATTCAATCTAATACTTTCATCATTTGGCGATAGTAGATGTGGCTTTCTGACTCTCACTCATGTTAATTTTTACATTGTTGTTTGTAGTAATGGAAAATTACACTTGCGAAAGAGTAGTAGTTACCTTTGAATACAGGACGCTGAGTAATATGCATGCAGTTCTTTCCCCTTTTCCACAAGGAGGGGCAGTATCAGAAGGTCCACTCACTATTTCCAATTTCCTCTCTTCACTTTCTAGGAAAGGCAATGCATTCCTTAAAGTGCGTCACTCCTTCCACAACACACTTTGTTCCTGTTGTTTCATAATATTCAAAATTCGGAATGTTTCCATGACTGTATCTCTTCTTTCTGTTCTACAAGGGGATCCCCTCCCCAGTTCTCCAGGCATCACCATCCTGCTGACCTGAGCAGACCAGTGTTTCCAAGGGAATGACTCACTAGAAAGGCACTTGTCAAACTTTAATGCAAATATGATCACCTGGGGACCTCTTTAAAATGCACACTCAGATCCTCTAGTTCTAGAGGGAGGTTAGGCTTTCTGCATTTGTCACAAGCTCCCAGGTGATGTCCATAGTGTCTCCACCTTTTCTTTTGAAGTTATTCTTAAGGAATCCAAATTAAATAACTGATAAAACGATGTCATTTATAGGGTGGGCGTGGTGGCTCAAGACTGTAATCCCAGCACTTTGGGAGGCCGAGGCAGGTAGATCACTTGAGGTCAGGAGTTCGAGATCAGACTGGCCAACATGATTAAACCCCGTCTTTACTAAAAATGCACAAAAATTAGCCAGGGGTGGTGGCAGGTGCCTGTAATCCCAGCTACTCGGGAGGCTGAGGAAGGAGAATCGCTTGAACCAGGGAGGCAGAGGTTGCAGTGAGCCAAGATCGCGCCACTGGACTCCAGCCTGGGCAAACGAGTGAGACTCAGCCTCAAAACAAAAACAAAAAACAACTACATCATTTATAGAAAGTTTTGTCTTCATGGTGTAGGGGTGAAAGAGCAGGCCTAAGCTTCTGCAATCACTTTGATTCTCTGAGTCTCAATTTCCTTTGTTAAACGGCAAACAAATAGGTTATACTTGACTCTGGTGGTAGTTTCCAACACTAAATAAGTCTTGAAGCTGTGTAATAATGGTAATATCACCACTCTATATTTAACACTTTAACTTTGGGAGCTCAATCTAAAAGTGTGTGTCAAGGACATAGTTTTCTTGAATGGGCATTTGACTGGCTGTACACATTTAATACTTGAGAATGTATTACTATGATAGGGAATTCAGTTACACTCAGCTAGACAGCCTTTTAAGGTTTTCAGTTTAGAAGGATTTCCTGAACATTCCTGAAGCTGAATGGCAGCTGTTGTGCTATGTTAATTTTGAAAAATAGAACCTAATTTGTTTCACATATAAATAGGGCATTTATTATTGGATGACAGAAACTCTGAAAGGGCTGTCCACAGAGGTTTTGATGACATTTCACAACCTGCAGATTTGGAGAGGCTATCAAGAAAACAGAATTCTCCAGGGCCATGAGGTGGGGTGGTGTAATCTTCACTTTGGAAGCCCACATCTGAACATCTCTTCTTCATCTTCTCTCCTGCAAACACTCAGCTCCTTTGAAGCTCATGGTACTTCACCATACCCTCTCCCTGTCCTTACTGCTGTCCTCTACTGACTTCTAGTTTATTCCTTACGACTGCAGACTCTGGCTCCCAGTATACCATGGTCATCCTCTCTACCCTAATAGCTATCATGTTTTTCCTGGACTTTATCATTCAAGTGGATGAACCATTCAACTTCAGTGGCTCTTATTTCCTCGACTTATTCATTGGAGGCAATGCATTTTTGCCTCTACCCCACCTCAGTCACTCACTTCCTGAAATCTCCAGGCACTATCTCCAGGACTTCCAATAATCTTCGTTTAAATATTCACACTGATAATTCTAAACAGCAAAAGAAATCTGATCCGTTGACCTCTACCTCTCTAATTGCTTAATATCCTGCACTCTCCTTCAGCCTGCTCTGGTTTCTCTTTAAACCGAGACTAGATTTATAGTCACTCCCTTAAAAAGATCCTCAACTCTCGTACTCTCCATCATATCTGCTTGGCAAAACTCTAGTTATCAATTTTCTCTGTATCTGTATACAAGTTGGTGAAGGTTGCTGGAGAAAAACCAGAAAACTGAGCTCATTAGTTTCACCTTAAATTAACAATCACCAATTTTACCTATCAAAGACCAGTCTATCCACTTATGTCCTGGAGAGCCTCCCTTTTTGCCTCTCAAGGGAATATGGTTATAACTTCTTTCTGTGACATCTCAAACTTAGCAGGTTCAAACCTGAACTTTTTCCACCCAGAGCTGGTCCCATTCGCCTGGAAATGTGTAAATGCCACCATTATCCACCAGTTGCTCCAATCAGAAAATTGGGAGTCATTCTTAAGTCCTTGCTGAGCCTCACTTTTGACATAAAATCCTGCACCAACTCCTGTTCTCCAACATATTTCATAAACACCTCTCCACCAATACCAGGCTAGTCTAGGTGTCTATCATCTCACCTGAACTCTGCAAACATTTCCTAATGGGTCAGCCTACTTTCTCTTTTGACCCTTTCCAAACCATCTCAACAGCTAAAATCATCTTAAAATGTAAATCGTCATAAAATGTCTCTCCTTAAAATCAGTGCTCCTTGTACTTAGAACTACAGTCACCTTCCTGACTATCACATAAAAGGTCCTGAATGAGTGAGTCCCCGCTTCCCTTCTCTAACCTTATCTGTATATTGTCCACCCACAGCATCCTCTTCTAGAAGGAGGAAAGAACAACCACTTTATGTACCTTGGGAACTTTCCATACACTGTTCCATCTCTATAGCAGAATAATTCACTCAGCCCTTGTTAAATTTATTTTGTAATATTTTATATAATTGTTTCTTTACTGTTTACTATTTCCCCCATTGGACAATAAGCTGCATGAGGGAAGAACCATGTTTGTCTTGTCCGTGATCACTGCCTCCACATTGTCTGGCAGTGTAACTAAGGATGCAATAAAAATTCTTTGTTATGGAATACATCAGAAAAATTCAGGACAAAAAGACATGTAATAATTCTCTAGATCAGACTTCTCTTTTTGTTGAAAAGACATGTGGGCCCTGAAGGGGTAGGTGATTTATCAATGTTATTGTTATGTTAATGTCTCAGTTACCTCAATGTCCTGGTTTCTGGCCCAGCAGGGATAAATACGTCTCCTGTCTCCTGATGTCCTATGTCCTTTATCACACCTGCAGTCTTACTCTTTCACATTTTTGGTGTATCCTCTTTCTCACTTTTCTAACTCATTTACAATCCTTTCTTTAAAAATTTGTCTTCACCTGTCCTGTTTTTTCAGTATTAAAATACAACTATGCTCATTCACCACATTTTCCATAGCACCAGTACAATAAAAAGTGACTTGAATAAAGCTTTTCATTTCCTTACTGCACACTTTGCTCGTTATCATTCTCAATATTGTCTCATTTCCCCATACCCTGACAGAGTGACTAGCTAAGAGGCAGAGAGTGCGGCCATCCCAATGGCAGCACATATAGTTACTCTTTATGTTTCTAAACATCCTGCAAATTATTTAGGACGGGTGTTTTGTTTTGTTTTGCTTTTCCATTAAATAGCCTCTAAGCTTTGAAGCAACCCAGAGAGAATCGGAGTAAAAAAATTATAGGGTTAAAGAAAGAAAAAATAAACAGAAAAATAAATTGAAGAAATAATAAAGTCAGAAAAGGAAGGATGGGGAGGTGGTTTGGAAAACAAAAAGGGTTCCAAGCAGCGGGGCTGTTAAAAGGACTAGAATCTAAGTCAGGAGGTTGGGGGTGAGGGTGAGGGAGGAGTCTGAATTCTTCTCCTATACTGATGAGCGATAATTAACTATGGCCTGGACTGTCTTTCCATCTAAAAAACTAACTGCCCGAGGAGTAAAAACTGACACCAATCCTTCTCCACGGGGTGGGAGAGATAATAAATGGAAATCTTCCAACAAAAATGCTCTTTATCTCTCTGCTCTATTTTAAGAGCAAGATTTTTAGGGCATAATTTTCAACAAGTTTTGGCTGAGGCTGAACACAGGGCTCAGAGATAATTTAGGACAGTCAAAGAACAGGCCAATTACTTTCTAACAGAAATGGCCTAAACACCACGATTACATTACTGGGAAATAAACCAAATGACTGCTAGAAATACCTGTTCGCAAAGCAGCACTGCATGATCTTCCATGAAATGCCCTGCATCAACCCAAAGTAGCAGGGAGACTATCAAGGGGGCGAAAGTAACCTGCCTGTTCTTTCCTGCTGGGACACATCCTACCTGGGACAATGTCTCCTTGCCTTCTTTCTCCTGGGCCCAACCTCAGGACTTGCCCTTAGCTCTAGGAACCAAGAGGAGGAGGAGGGGGAATCAGTGGAACAGACACCCTTCTCCACCCTTCTCACTTTCCACCTCAAGGTGCCAGGAGAAGAGGGACCCCGCAGCCCAGGACAGACGCCCGCAGAGGGCGCAGAATCAGGGAGGATGGATGCAGCGCGTGGCGCCGACTGCATCTTGACCCTCAACTCCGCCGCCGCCACCTTCTTTCGCGCTCCTCCCCGACCCGCTCACCTCCGCGCCCCCCGCGCCCTCCACGCCGGGCAGGGGCGAGCCTTGCAGCTCCCCAGGAGTGGCGCCGACTCCCCAAGGGCCCACCCGGGGGCCAGGGCCTACGGACTGCACCTCCGATTGGCGGCTGCAGGGTGGCTGCCGCGGCGGTCGCACTCCAGCTGCTTCCCCGCCTACCCAAGCTGGATCGCGTACAGCCGGCAAGGAGGAAGGAGGGAGGCGCGCGGAGGACGGCTTGCAGTGACGCGCCGCTAGGGGCTGCGCGCCCGGACAGCTCGTGGCGCCAAGGGCCCGAGGAACGCTGACTGGAGTCGGGAAGAGCCGTGGAGCGCGGGGGAGGAGTCGGGGAGCTCGGAGGGGGCGGGGGTGTGTGGAGGGAGCGGGGTTGTGTGGAGGGAGCGGGGTTGTGTGGAGGGAGCTGGGAAGGGCCCAGAGCACCGAGGGGGAGCCAGCAGTGAGTGCACTGGGGAGCTCCACACACGCGGCTCCGCAGCTTTGCGCGCCCCTCTACCGGGAGCGGCTGAGTATCCGCCTGGCTCCCCTGCGGGGTTCCTCCGTGGTCTTCCGGAGATTCTTTATGAAGCAGCTTCAGAATAGTCAAGCCTATTTTTCTACTCCATTTCTTTTTGTAATGTGGGGTCACCTTTCCGCTCTAGAAATTGCTTTTCTTACGCGATTCCCACCCCAACTCTCGCCAAGGGCCCTGGTTCTCACCTCCCCAGTCTTAGCGTCTGACAAGCCTCCAAGAAACTGCGCTTTTTTCTTTTGTAAGTGTTCTTTTGCCTCATGTTTACCCCACCCCAAACGTCTTTTGACTAGACTGTGTCTTTGGAATAAAATGTTCGGAAATACCCTTTCATGAAAACTCCCTCGGATAGGAGGACCCTCACAGACCCTGGACTGCAGAGATTATTCTGTTGACTTTGACATTCACTCTAGCTGGTGCCGCGCGAGCTTTGGTGTGGGGGAAAGGAAGGTTAGGCCGTGAGTCAGGAGACCTGTGTTCCTGCAAAAGCCATTTACCTTCTGGGGCCGCAATGGCTTTGAATGTTTCAGGGGATCCCCTGAGAGCACCTTTGGCTCTGGGTTTCTGTAAATTTTCTCCCTGCTGATTACCAAGTAAAAGTACCTTTTATCTTTTGTGTAGAAGGTGTCAGTAGAAGAAGCAAGAGATCTTTATTCCCAAATATAAAATCGATTTACCAAAAATTCTCAAATTTGGGGAAATTTTTTTCATACATTAGTAAAGTACCATTTCAACAAATTAAGTTTAAAAATTATCCCTCTAGGTGGTTTATTAACCAGACCAAAAAAAAACCAACAACAACAACGAGAGGGGGGTCCTAGATCGATCACTGGGGCACTGCACTTTCCCCTTTGTAGTCCATACACAGATTAACCTTTGCAAATGCTGCTTTGGAAATACATCCTTTGTTTGACTTGAAATGTAACCCCTCCCCTACCACCAAATATTATTAAGGTTTAAAGTTTAGGCAGAAGCTAAGGTTTTAACGATGTGTCAGGGTGTGGAACAATCGACAGCTGGTAGAATACTTTCCATTTTGGTTAATGGGAACAAGTCGTTAAATCTAATATCAATTTTAATAATTTCACTTCAACAAAACTGTCAAATAATGAGATTCGTGGATTTTTTTCTAGTAGTTCCTCTGGAGAACTTGTGGAGAAAACTCATGAATCTTAGCAGTTAACGAAAAGTATATAGCTTTTCCATATATTTTTTAAAAACCATAGAATTATATAACTTCCCCATGGGGATATTAAAAGAAATTGCACTTTCTAACGTCTACAACCATAAATTATCATGTAAAACACGTAGGTAAGCCATATATTTTAAGTATTTTTAAAAGCTGTCTTAACATGGGCTTTGACTATTGAGAAAATAGATAAAGTAATGTGAAATCCCTTTTCCCAAATGAGACTCAGTGAGTCAACAATTTGCAGTTTCCAGAAGGGATGTCTCTTTTTCATGCCTGAACTATTAAAATAAACAAATATCTTTGATGGAAAATCTAATGTTGCCAAATGTGTTCCAGAAGACTGTTGGTGTTAATGCAAAGCATGATTCCTTTAACTTCCATAGTAACTAATTTTATCATTGTTTTTCAGTTGGAGATGCAGAGTATGGAAATGATTTTGCAAGACTTTTCCAGGTCATGAGGTGCTCTCTGAGAAATCTCTTCTGTTCCCTAAAGTAGTAAGTGACTCAACTGAAGCAAAGCAATAATTATTAAATGGATCTCTAGTGGCCTAGAGGCATTAACATATTTTTTTCCTTTGAAGTTATTATACAGTTAAATAACTTTAGAGTGGTAGTTCCCAAAATGTGTGACTTTAGGCACTAGTTTGCCTAAATGCTGCTCTAGCAAGTCATTCACTACAAAAATATTGAGCCACTTCTGTATGCCCTGGCTGGCACACTAGGAACAGTGGTGAAGAAGACAGATATATTTACCTGTCTTGATAGAAGTTACAGTTTGGTGAAAACGATAAATTAGTAACAAGTGCAAATAAGATTTATGCAGATTTATTTACACAAAATAAATGTAAGTCGTGATGTAAATAGCAGATTTTGAGATAAACAATAAGAGGAATCTCTTCATTTTAGAGATCCACAATGTATGTTAATAAATTAAAGGCTCTGAAAATTCCTATGGTAAAAACATTTTACCTAACCTATTCCCCAAACCCCCAAATTTGTTTTGAACAAATTTGTTTGTAAGCAGTGCTTATAATAAAATAGAATAATTTTTGTGAAATGCTGCTTTGTTTTAAAACCAAAGAATTCAATAAACATGAAATTCTGTTAACATCACCTTACATTTATTTGTCAATGTACATTAATATGCATCAATAGATTTATACATATAAATATAATGTTTGAAATAGACTGTGTTTGCACATGTTTATACCAGCACAATTCACAATTGCAAAAAATATGGAACCAGCCTAAATGTCCATCAACAAACGAGTGGATAAAGAAAATATAGTATATATACACCACAGAATACTACTCAGCCATAAAAAGGAACGAAATAAGGGCATTCTCAGCAACCTGGATGGAATTGGAGATGATTATTCTAAGTTAAATAACTCAGAGAGGAAAACCAAACATCATATGTTCTCATTCATAAGCTGGAGCTAAGCTATGAGGACACAAAGGCATCAGAATAATATAGTGGAGTTTGGAAGCTCAGGGGGAAGTGGGGTGAGGGGTAAAATACTACACATTGAGTACAGCGTACACTGCTCTGGTGATGGGTACACCAAAATCTCAGAAATTACTGCAAAAGAATTTGTCCATGTCACAAAAAGCCACCTGTTCCCCAGAAACTATTGAAATTAAAAAAATAAATTGTTTAAGTATGATAAAAAAAAAAGAAATACACTGTGTTTGAACACAAAATGATACAGAAGGATTTATAAATCTATTAAAATGCTTGAATGTACATCTGTACAAAACACATATTTATAATTAACATTATTTCATAAACATACTTCCAGAGATCAACATGTTCTAAAGTCTTATAATTCTTAATGGCTATATAGTTCATATATTGGTATAGACTAGTTTTCCCTTCCTTCCTTCCTTCCTTCCTTCCTTCCTTCCTTCCTTCCTTCCTTCCTTCCTCCCTCCCTCCCTCCCCCCCCCTCCCTTCCCTTCCCTTTCCTTCCTTCCTTCCTTCCTTCCTTCCTTCCTTCCTTCCTTCCTTCCTTCCTTTCTCTTTTTTTTCAGGGTCTGAATCTGTAATCCAGGCTAGAGTGCAGTGGCATGGTCAAGGCTCACTGCAGCCTCAACCCCCTGAGCTCAAGTGAGTCTCCTGCCTCAGCCTCCCAGAAGCTGCATTACAGGCACCCGCCACCACACCCAGCTAATTATTTATTACTTGTAGAGAGGGGATCTCCCTAGGTTGCCCAGGCTGGTCTTAAATGCCTAGGCTCAAGTGATCTCACATCACCCATCCCTGTCACAGTGTGCTGGGATTACATGTGTGAGCCACTGTGTTTGGCCTAGAATAGTTTTCTTAACCCTAAATTTTAGGAAAGTACATTTTCTGATTCTTTAACTATTGTAAGTAACACTGCTTTAACCTCCTTGAACAAATTACTCTTTGGAGTAATAAGTGATGGGAATATTTTCTTGGGATATATTTTTTAATGTGGGTTTTTAATTAAAAGAAATTTTATTTTTCTGTTTACATAGTCTCATATTTCTTTCCATAACAATTGAAAAATCATTATAAAAATATGGATGTACTTTTATCTTTTAGATTCAGTATCTCATTGACACTGTATATGTAGTATATATATATATTAGAGACAGGATCTCACTCTGTCACCCAGGTTGGAGTGCAGTGGTGTGATCACACCTAGCTGCAGCTTCAAACTCCCAAGCTTAAGCAATCCTCCCTCATCAGCCTCCCAAGTCCCCAGACACAAGCACTGCTTTATTCTTTAAAAAAAACACAAAGACATTATTTCATGGTTTCATACTGTTTCATCGCCTTTTTGATGCCCATTGTTAATACCTGATAAAAGAAACCAGCTTTAAGAAACAAATACGACTTCTGTTTCTATAAACATAAATGTTTGACCTTCATGACTGTAAAGAGATCAGAGGATTAGTAATGGAGGAGATATTAAAGCAGGAGCTGATTTTAATCTCTGTTTTATTATCTTTTAAAATACATTTAACGTAGTTAACTTATTTTTAAAGAAAATTTAAGTAAAACGGAAATGTCCTTTGAAATGTTGGAATTTTATGACTCTAAATCCAACTATCTCTGAAAAGAGATTGCTGTTTATTTCTAAACAAATGTTACCAGAATTGATCACAATGTTTTTAAGTAACAAAATGCTTTATAGTACCAGTTTCATACAATACATCAAACTAATTTCTATTAGATGTGTAAGTTTTAAAATTTCAAAGTCACATGGAAAAGAAAATCAGAAAAAGCAGAAATGAATGTTTGTCATATTGCTGGTAGACTACTTAAGCTTGAATAGATGACAGCAATCTCAAAGATCAAGATTTACAAATTTGACTAAATAAAATTTAAAGTTCTATATATTTTTTCCAAAACATAAACTGAGTGAAAATGTTTACTCTGAACTGGATGAGAGATTAATGTCTTAAATATTTCAAAATTGCTCACACAAATTCGATGAGAAGCAACAGTTTATGCTTGCCATAAATGGGCAAGAGAATTGAGCAAACATTTTAATAAAGAGGAAATAAAACTTTAATAAAAGAGACACTGGGACAGCTACTGTGTACAGACTTTCCATAGTCTTTTTATTTTTTCCTGTTTATTGATTTTGAACAATCAACTATTTCCCTCTAAAAGTAAATCACCAAGGAATGTACTATTCAAAGGACTTTAAAATTTGCAGTGCATCTTAGTCAAGGCAAGAAGTAAGAGGTAGGTCATTGACTTAAAAGTGCCAAGAACAACATTCTCCTGTTCTTATTTTTATTATACAATTACATAATAAAGTAATTCCCATACTTTCCAATATTTGGTATGTATGCTAGGCCTTATTATCTTAATTCCTACGTTATTTTACAGCAGTCACTTTACCCATTTTATGAATATCATCAATGTTCTGAGGCCCTCTTTTCCAGGATTATGTCATTTAGTTTTTTATTTTAAAATAACAACTAATAACTTTTACCCTTTTTTCACACTATTAATTTGTGTTTCAAATATTTATTGATTGTTTGTGTGCCACTCTCTAAGGGACTGGGGACACAACAAGAAGCAATAAAACAAAAAATATCCCTGTCTTCATGAAGCTTACATTCTACTTAGAGCTGTCAATCATGTGCATAATGTTCTGCCCAAAGGCACCTGGCTGAGGAGTTGAATGGGGAGGGGGACACTGGAGGTGGATAAAATTCATCTTTTACTCTGCTCCCACCCATGCCTTTTTCTTTGCACAAATGTAGCTGCTAACCAAATCCTGAGCATGGGGTGGGATGAACATGTATGTGTGTGTGTGTACAAGCAAACATGCACATGCCTGAATCATTTTCTAATTTGTACCAAGATGCCAAAGATGAGGCATCAATTCTATTGAAGAAAGACAGACAATACCTAAGTTATATAAATAAAAATATAAGCATGTTTGATGATGATAAATGCTACAGGAAAAATTAAGAAAGGGAAATAAATAAGAAATATGGACAGGAATGGCCTTCAAAGTGACATTTTAGTGGGAAGTGAGAGATAAGTAGGTGAGCCATGTAGACAGCTAGGGGAAAATGTCCTAGTAGGGGTGAAATCAAGTGGAAAGACCCTGAGGCCAGACAGGAGCTGTGTCCACAGAACAGCCAGCTTGTCTTGAAAAGACTGAATGAGACCAACTAGTGGGAGATGAGGTCAGAGAGCTTGGACAGAAGGTAGGATGTGGGGATGCAGTTGGGCTGAGATTGTTTAGGGCATTGCAGGCTAAGTAAGGAATTTAACAGAATGAGATGTGAAGCCTTGGAGGATTTTAAGCAGATGTGATAGGATTTGATTTATATTTTAACAGACTAACTCTGGCTACAGTGTAGTAAATAGATTGAAGGGAGACAAGGATGGAAGCAGGGAAACTAGTTAGGGGGCTGTTGTAATAATACACGTGAAAGGTGATAGTGGAATAGATGAAGGTGGTAGGAGTGGAGTTAGGGAAAATGTAGGATTCTCAAACGTATTCTAAAAGTAAAACCAACAGAACTTGATGGTAGATTGACTGTGGGGTCTGAGAAAAGAAGAGTCAAAGATAATGGCAAGATTTTAGGCCTGATCAACAGGAGGACTTGGCGTTGCCATTCACTGAGAAGGTAGAATGTGTCAAACAAAATTAGGATGGGAAATAGATCAGGAATTCAGTTTGGGGAATGTTATGTTAGAGATGATAAGTGAGGAGTTGGATATTTGAGTCTGGGTTTCAGAGGAGAAGTCTAGTCTAGAGATATTAATTGGAGTTATTGGCATATGAGATATACAAACCATGAAATCACCAATGGAGTGAGAGTAGTTAGAAAAGAGGAGAACCCCAATGATTGAGATTTGGAGTATTCCAGGGTTTGGTAGTGAGAGACAGAAGGAGTAAGGATAAAGGAAACTAAGAAGATGCCACTAATGAGGTAAGAGAAAAAGCAGGACAATTGAGTGTCCTATAAGCCAAGTGAAAAAAATATTTCAAGGAAAGGGGAATAATCAGCTGTGTCAAATACTTTTTATTTTTTCCTTTTTTTAGAGACAAGTCGCTATGTTGCCCAGGCTAGACTTGAAATGCTGGCCTCAAGTGAACCTGCCACCTCAGCCTCCTGAGTAGCTTGGCCTTTGAGTGATCAAGTAGAATGAGAAATGAGAACAAGATTTAAAATGTGCAGGCCAGGGGGCCCAGTAGCTCATACCTGTAATCCCAGCACTTTGGGTGGCTGAGGCGGGAGGATCACCTGAGTCCAAGAGTTTGAGGCTGCAGTGAGCTATGATTACAGCACTGCATTTTGGCCCCATCTCAAAAAAAAAAAAAAGATTATTGGTAACTTACCTGAGAGGAATTGGTTCAGAGAATGAGAAAACAGAAACTGGAGACAGCAAGTATAGGCAACTCTTCTTAAGAGTTTTGTTGTAAGCTGAAGAAGAAAAATGGTGTGGTAGCTGAAGGAGAAGATAGAGTCCAGAAAAAAAAATATTTTAAAATGGAAAAACAATCCTATATATGTATGGTTATGGGAATGATCCAGCAGAGATTGAAAGATTGATGATTTAAAAGAGTGGAGCATTGTTTCAGCAAGGTCATTGCGTAGGCAAGAAGAGATGGTATTTAGTGGATAAATGGTGAAGCTGGCCTTAGATAGGAGAATGAGCAGTTTATCCTCAATAGAAGAAAGGGTTATAGATGGGTCCCTCATGCAGTGAAGTGGCTAGATGTTGTGGGGGGCATGTGGAAGTTCTCTTCTGATTGCTTATTTTATCTCGTGAAATAAGATGCAAAGTTGTCTGCTGGGAGTGAGGAAGAAGAAGGGAAATTTAGGGAAAGAGGAAAAGGCATAAAAAATGAAGCGAATAAAAATCAGTTAATAAGAAGGTGGAAATAGGCTGGGCACAGTGGCTCATGTTTGTAAACCCAGTGCTTTGGGTAGCCAAGATGGGGGATTATTTGAAGCCAGGAGTTTGAGACCAGCCTGGGCAACATAGCAAGGCCCCCTCGTCTCTACAAAAAATAAAAAATTAGCTGGGTATGGTGGCACACAACTGTAGTCCTAGCTGCTCAGGAGGCTGAAGCAGGAAGATTGCTTGAGCCTAGGAGTTCAAGGTTACAGTGAGCTATGATGGTGCCACTGCAGTCCAGGTGGGGTGGCAGAAGAGACCCTATCTCTCTAAAAAAAGAAAAAGAAGGTGGCAATAATCCAAATGTATCAGTAATCACCAGAAATATGAATGGAATAAGCTATTCGGTTAAAAGAGAGAATTTTCAGACTAGGTTAAAACAAGTACATATATATGCTATTTATAAAAGTTAAGCATAAAGCTCAAGAGCACAGAACAACTAAAAATTACAGATTCAAAAAAGATACCAGGCCAATATCAACGAAAAGAAATACGATGTAAGTATATCACTATTGAGGTAGGTGAATAGCAGAGGAAGCTGGGGGTGAAGGGGAACTGTTGGATGTAGGCTAGCTTAAGGAGAACGTGCAAGATAACAAAAGCAGAGGGCTGTGTGGTGGCTCACACCTGCAATCCCAGCACTTTGGGAGGCAGATGTGGGTGGCACTTGAGGTCAAGAGTTCGAGACCAGCCTGGCCAACATGGTGAAACCGAGTCTCTACTAAAAATACAAAGATTAGCTGGGCATGGTGGCACATGCCTATAGTCCCAGCTACTCCAGAGGCTGAGTTAGGAGAATCGCTTGAACCTTGGAGGCGGAGGTTGCAGTGAGCTGAGATCGCACCATTGCACTCCAGCCTGGGCGAAGAGTGAGACTCCATCTCAAAACAAAAACAAAAGCAAAACAAAAACAAAAGCAGAGCATACTAGTTAAAAAGAGGTAAACAGTAAGTTGGCACAATAAGGGAAAGGCAAGAATGAGCAATTAGCCTACAAGAGATAAAGTAAGGTTAAGGTGCAATAAGGGAAAGGCAAGGATGAGCAATTGGTCACAAAAAAATAAAGTTGAGTAAGCTAGAGTAAAAAAACATAATAAAAGGCCATGAAATGTTACAAATCGGGGCTGATACCACTTGCGGGTCAGCTCAGTCCATTGCAAATTGTACTGTGCTTAATAAATCTTTTGCTGCTTTGCTATTTGTGTGTCATGTCCAGTTCTTTGTTCAGTGAAGAACCTGGGACTTCGCAACATCAGCTGGTAACATAGTAGTTTTGGTAAGCCAGCCTGGAGGTAAGCGCCAATTTGGGATTTTTATTTTTGGTTTTGCTTTCTGTTTCTTTCCTCTGATGGCACTCTTCAGGGGCACAAGATGGGCAGTTAAGAGCCACTAGGGTGCCCCCCCGCTGGAAGACTCAGGACAGGATAACCTGGTGGGGAACGGAGCAATTAGGCTTCGCCAGGCGCAAGACAAATCCCTGTGCCTGTGAGGTATTTGTGTGTGTGGCAAGACGTAATATTTTGACTTTTGTTTTCGTAATGCTGAAACAAGAAATTGGTGTACCCCGACCCAAAGGACCAAGGCAATAGCTAAATAAGGAAAAAAACGCTGCTTCTTTTGTGAGGGACCAGATCTGGATCGTTTTAGTTTAGCAGACCTGGTGCTAAGAGAAAAATCCTGGTGGAGACTCTTGGATCATTGCCTAAGTTATGCACAGATCCATCCTGGTGGAGACTCTTGGATCATTGCATAAATTGCGCAGCAGATCCATGGGGAAATCACTGCATGTAGTTTATCTGGTCAAAGGGCATTCTCTTCCCTTATCGAGAGGCCAATCTTTAACAAATTCAAGCTAGGGAGTCTGCAATTCCTTGCCCTTCAAACTACAGTTACCACAATAGTTAAGGAAACCATTTGGGAAAAAAAACTATTTTGGCCAGCTACAGGGGTGCCAAAAGCTGAGGGCTGCACCTGGGGACTAAAGGGAAACTTAATCATAGGTCACCAAATATGGCAGAATCCTTCTTCAAGTGGTGCTGATGCCCATCTAAGGCCAGAGACATATGGCATGTCATGAAGAGGCCCATGCAGGGGATGCCCTCTTGGCCCTCAACCCCAGCATAGGCCCTTCCATGGGGTACGCCCCAGTGTGTGGCCCTAGGCCAGTATGCTCTCAATTTCAAGTTTTCCTTGTTCTCTACAGACAGAAGACAAGAAACTTGGTTTCAATCTCACCCGACTTCCCCCTTGGCTGCATCCTCAATCACTGGGGGAAGGTTCAATCCCAACAGATATCCCCAGAGCATGTGCAAGCCATATGTGGATTAGACCCACCCCACACCAAACAAATCTGTTCTTTTCTGGGGATGGCTGGATTTTGCAGAATATGAATTCCCAATTTTGGATTTATAGCAAAGCTCCTTTATGAAGTCATATGGGGGCCAGAGAATGAGCCAATTGAATGCACACCAAAAATAAGGGAGGCCTTCACTAAGTTAAAACAAGCTGTCAGCAAGGCTCCTGCACTAGGCACCCCAGACCTCACTAAGCCTTTTTTTTACATGTAGCTGAAAGGAAAAGTATGCTTTGGGAGGCCGAGGCAGGTGGATCACGAGGTCAGGAGATCGAGACCATCCTGGCTAACATGGTGAAACCCCGTCTCTACTAAAAATACAAAAAATTAGCCGGGCAAGGTGTTGGGTGCCTGTAGTCCCAGCTACTGGGGAGGCTGAGGCAGGAGAATGGTGTGAACCTGGGAGGCAGAGCTTGCAGTGAGCCGAGATGGTGCCACTGCACTCCAACCTGGGTGACAGAGTGAGACTCTGTTTCAAAAAAAAAAAAAAAAAGTGAAAGGTATAGTGGTGGGTTTCCTAATCTCCAAATTAGGATTAGAATCTTGACCAATTGCTTGCTTACTTTTCAACGAAATTGGACAGAGTGTCCTTGGGGTGTCCAAGCTCCTTGTGGGCAATAGCAGTCACTGCTATTTTAGTAGAGGAAGCCGCTATAATCATAGCGGCTCTGGGTCAACCACTGGAAGTACTAACCCCATGCCAGCTTAAATCAATCTTGGAGGCAAAAGAACACATGTGGATGACAGGAGAAAAGTTAACCAAATATCACGCTATGTTTTTAAAATAATCCAGTAGTTATCCTTAAAACTTGTAACACCCTGAATCCAGCTTCACTACTGCCTACAGGCCCAATGATCATTCCTGCAAGCAGATAATTGTACACATGTATTTGAGCTGGCCTGATCTAAAAGATCAGCCTGTCCCAGACCCTGAAGATGACTGATTCACAGACAGCAGTAATTTTGTGTCAAATGGAGAATGCTAGGCTGGGTATGCAATAGTAAATTATAACACCATATTGAGGCCCAGCTGCTGCCCTCAGGCACATCCGCATAAAAAGCTGAGACCATTGCTCTTACTTGGACTCTAATACTAGAAAAAGAGAAAAAGCTCAACATTTATTCAGTTTCCAAATATACATTCCTTGTGGTTCATGTTCATGCCACAATCTGGAAAGAAAAAGAATTACTAACCAGCAGCCATTCCCCCATAAAACATGAGGCTGAAATTCTTCAATTATTAGAAGCATATATCTACCAAAGGCTATAGCTATAATTTATTGTAGGGGGCATGAGAAACACTTAAGCCCATAGTGCTGGAAAACAGGAAGGCTGATAAGAAAGCCAAAGTGGCAACCCTCAGAATACAATACCAACCAGTTTTAGCTGTGTTTCCTTATGCTGATTCCCCTGTAAAACCTAACTACACAGTACAAGGAAAACAACTAATAAAAAGAGCAAGGGGGTCAAAAACAAAGACTCTGGTGACATATGTGGCCAAAATTATATCTCCCTTAAGCAACCCAGTGGAAAGCTATAAAAACCTTGCATGACTCCTTCCACCAGGGGAGGGATGCCATACTAGCCATGGTAAACAAACTATCCGATCTAATCTGGCTTCAGTGGCTAAGCAAGTTTGTCAAACCTGTTCACTGTGTGCATTTAACAACCCAGGAGATAAAATGCCTCCCCTAGTAGAACCCATCTATATGCAAAGTTTCAAGAAAAGGTACTCAAAAGGAGAGTTCCAAGGCAGATGTAGACATCATAAATAATTCTCTGCTACAGGGATCACCAGTCTCTCAGAGGGAACCACAGCTGCCTCCATGTAACTCTTCACCTAGCACGCCAGAAGAAAAACCACAAGAGTCAACAGAAATCCTGCTGAGTCCTCTGCACAATAGAAAAGTTACCCCATACACCACCCCCCAAGCCTATTTCCTCTCAGAGAGGTGGCAGGGCCAGTGTGCCCAATGCTAGTCCAAGCCTCTTTTTTGGTAACAGATACACAGCAATGTAAAGAAAAACTAGAGAGTTACTCTGAAAATCCTAGGAAGTTTGCAAATGGTTTTCAAACCTTGTCTTTGGGTTTTTGACCTTTCATGGGAGAATGAAAAAAGGAATAACTGAGGGAAGTCACCCAGGAAAAGGAGAAAAATCCCAGCTGTGTTTTACAGCTGGTTAAACTAACTGTACACTAACCTAGACCCAGCCTCTTAACAAGGGAAAGCATTTATAGCTCAGCACTTCATAAGCCAGTCTGCCCTTAATATTAGATGCAAGTTTCTAAAGTTGGAAATGGGGCCTCAGACACCTCAGACACAGCTTCTGGATACTGCTTTTACGGTATGCAACAATCGTGACCTAGAGAAAGGGAAGAAAAATAAATGACAAGCTAAAATTATGGCTGCTGTCACTGGCAATGCCCTAAAGGACCAAAAGATGTCAAAGGGAAACCTCTGAGGGCCCAAATGTAGTAACCCTTGCTTCAAGTGCGAAAAGAATGGACATTGGACGAAGGATTGTACCAGACTCCCACCAGGCCCCTGCCATCAGTGCAAAGATACCAGTCATCATCTCTGGCATTAGAGGATTGACTGCCCCACTCCCATCTAGGGGCTTGGCCAGTCAAAACTCTAGCAATGCAAAGGGAGGAACTGGATGAAGACTGAAGGGGCCCAGGGTCTTCCTCACCACCCTTGGTCCAGGAATATCATAATTATCATTGAGGAACCCCAGGTAACTCTGGACAGCATGGGCACCCAAATTCAGTTTCTTTTCGATACAGGGGCAAACTACTATGTCCTTACTGCTTATGCAGGAAAACTTCCTCTCAGTCTATAAGTGTTATCAGAATGGAAGAAAAGCCACAAACTAGATTTTTTACTCCTTCTCTGACTTGTCAATTTAAAACAAAGAACCCAAATATTTCAACAAGAATTTCTGGTAGTGCCAAGTTGCCCAGTTTCCCTGCTAGGAATGGTATTATGGTCAAAATAGGGGTGCAACTACAATTCAAGACCCAGTTAATAGTTTCAGAAGAGGAAAGGAAGCATGGGGTCTAGGGGCCAAAACTGGAATTCTTGATAAAATGGAATATTATTACTTTAATATTCCAAAATATGTTATGTCAATCTAATCACTCCCATTACAGTGCTGATGAAGACTATAACCCCTTATGTGTTGATGACTGTTATTCAGCTATGAGGCCTAAGAACTTTGACCCTTGGGGAGAGTGGGATCCAAACATACCAGCTAATAAATCTGGGATAAACACCAATAAACCTCATGTAGTTCTACAAGGACCTACCACAGGGATTTCCCTGGTGGGAATAGCATACTCTTTCCTGTGTGGAAACTAGGCCTATTTGCAACATGCCGGTAAAATAGAGAGTCCTGTGTGCTATTGTGGCAGCATCTTCTGATGCACATTGCCCTATGCTTGCATGCCCTGAACTTTACACTTATCATTTTCTTTCTGCTCTTAATGATTTTTGTTCTTTGGGTTGTTTAATTCTGCATCTCTCTGGGAAGCATTGGAGGCCGGAAGCCTCCTAGTTTCTAGTCTTATTAAAAAAGAAAAGAATAATTTTATATAATTTGGAGGTTATCTAAAGGTCAACTCAAACTATGGACTAAAAATGTTAATTATGAAGTAAGCTAGAAAGGAATCAGTAAGTAGGAAAAAGAGAGACATGAAGAAAGATATAGACATGAAGATGTATTTTTTGGTAAGGAAGATTAAAAAGGAGAATAATTTTATATAAAAAAGCATCTTGTGTGGTAAACTTTTGTCCTAAAGTAAAATGACTTGATTATTTAAGAAAGAGAAAAGTTTAGGACAAGTCAGAAAGTCCAAGCATATCATAGATGGTCTGTGCAAGTCATCATAAGGTTCATGAAGTGGACTTTATAAAAGGAATTTTGTAGATGATTAAGTTGGTTATTATTAAAAAGAGATTATTTATAATAATCTTCTAAGATTGGTCCGCTATATTAAAATAAAGTTTTCTTAAAGTATTGTTTTTCTCTCACAAAAATTGCAAAATATTTTACTTTTAATTTTATGACCTGTTTCTTTTAAAAAAAGTTTCTCAGAATCTTATCTCAAAAATTAAATTTTTGCTGTGTGTCACTGCTTTCAGCATTTTTTTTCCTCCCCTTGAGAAGGACCAAGAAATAACTCTTTCCTTCAGGTTTTTGGTCAGCTCCTGTAACTTTGTTCCTCTGGCTCTAATTGCATTGACAGGCTAAGGGAATAAGCTGGAGCCAGACAACCTGGCTCAAAAGCTTGTTATCTTCTTTTAAAATTGGCTACCACCAATCATCTTGCCCATATGAGGTCCCCTGTTAGGCAGGGTCACCAGTGAAAGCCAGCAGGAAGATGGTACAGAAGAAAGACCATCCGCCTTCAGCACCCCATAAAGATTTATGACACTCCCTGAGGTAATGTTGAATGCATGTTCTTAAATAAGAAACAGGGCAAGGATGCTCTCTATCACCATCACTGTTCAACATTGTACTTGTAGTCCTGGCTTCTGCAGTGAGGAAAGAAAAAGAAATGAAGTATAATGATTGAAAAGGAGGGGGAGAAATTGTCATTCGTAAATGAAATGGCTTTACATAGAAAACCCAAGGGTCCACAGAAAAATAATGAGATTTAATAAGAGAGTTTAACAAGATTGCTCAATTTAAAACATTAACATAAATAAATTATTGCATGTCAATACATCAGCTATGAGCAGTTTAATAGTGCAATTAAGAAAGATACCATTTATTATGGCAATTGAAAATACCAAGTACCCATTAATAGATCTAACAAAAGATATGTAAGCACTTCATGAGAAAAGTATAAACCATATGGAAAAAGACATTAAAGAATATCCAAAGGTCTTTCATAATCTTGGGTACAAAGACTCAGAATTGTGAAAATGCTGCTCTTTCCAAATATATCTAACAATTCAGAGTAGTTTCTGTCAAAATCCCATCAAGATTTTTAAGGCATTAGATGCATTAATTCAAAAATCAATATGGATGAGCAAGAGGTAAGAATAGTCACAAAATTCCCAGAGAAGAAGAGCAATATAGTATGATTTGCCCTCCTAGATACTGAGGATAATTATATAGCTACAAAATTATATATTGTAGGGTTAGACAGACTAAGGGAACAGAATAGGTAGCATTAAAATTGACCCAGGCACAATAACATGCTGGCAGGAATGTGGGGAAAGGGGAACCCTCATACACTCTTGGTGGGGATGCAAATTAGTATAGCCACTATGGAGAACAGCATGGAGGTTCCTCAGAAAACTAAAAATAGAATTACCATATGATCCAGCAATCCCACTACTGGGTATATATCCAAAAGAAAGGACATCAATATATAAAAGAGATAGCTACACTTCCCTGTTTTTTTGCTGCACCATTTACAATAGCCAAAATATGGAATCAGCCTAAATGTCCATTAATGTATAAATGGATAAAGAAATGTGTTATATATACACTATGGAATATTATTCAGCCATAAAAAGGAATGAACTCCTGTTATTTGCATCAACATGGATAGAACTATAGGCCATTACGTTAAGTAAAATACAAATATGTCACATTCTCACTCATATGTGGGCACTAAAAATGTGAATTTCATGAAGATAGACAGTAGACTGGGTTACTGGAGGTTAAGAAGAGGGTGTAGGAGATGAAGAGGGAAAATAACAAATATGAATGTATTTATTACCACTGAACTGCAAGCTTTAAAATGGTAAATATGGTGAATTATATATGCATATTTTTCCTCAATTAGAAAAAAAACTGGTGCAGGCATAGAGGAAAAAAACTTGATTTATGTCAGAGCAGGCCTTGTATGTCAGTGGGAAGGAAGAACTATTGTTTTTTGTAACTGAGTATCTTAGCTTTAAAAAGCATTTTAGACTTTATTTCTCTAATCTCAGAATATAGCTTTGAAATGTACTTTGAAGCTCTTTGTTTCTCCCTCTTTCCCAGTAGAAACTTCCTTGCACCATGCATGCTTATCTAACTATAGGCTTGCTTAGAAATTCCACCAGCTAATCTCAAAACAAACCAGGTATGGAGACCTAGCTGCAGACTTCTCCCTCTTCAGGTGGTTAATTTACAACTCATCTGGTAACCTAGATGGGGCCAGCCACATCCAGATGAGCAATAGCTCAAGATAGCCATGGGAACAACACATGCAGGCCTGCACCCTGCACTACTCCCACTCCCATGTGTTTCCCCTCGTAAACTCCTTCACTTAGCTTAAAAATTTGAGATGGTTTCTTTGCAGCTTGAGCCCAGCAATTTCCGCAACTGCTGGCATTTGAATAAAGCTGCTTTCCTTCCACCACACCATGCCTCTTGTGCACTTTTCAGTTACCCGAAAAGCCAAACCTGAGTTTGGTTACATTATGTTACTTTGTGAAAAATAATTTTATGAAAAATGTGAAATTGTCCTTTACCCCACAAAAATCAGTTCTAGTAAAATAAAATACTTATTATGAAAAGGAAAACTTGAAAACATAGAAAAATATCTTTATATATATATATATTATATTTTCAAGTGGCACAGTCATGGCTTCCTGCAGCCTGGAACTTCTGGGCTCAGGTGATCCTCTCACTTGGGCCTCTCATAGTGCTGGGATTACAGGCATGAGCCACTGTACCTAGCTAGGATAGGTCTATTAAATAAGACATATATAATAATATGAACTAGCAGAGGAAAAAATGTATCCATTTGACATTAAAATTAAAAACTCTCTATAATGAATGGAAACCATAGAGAAACTGAAGAAGGTTAGTCACATTGTGAAAAGATATTTGTTATATATCATAAACCAAAAGTTCAGGATGGTGTGTACCTCTCAGGGTTGGATGGGAAGCCAGTTATAATAAGGCAGGGCACTTAGGGGAGCTCTGAACACTGTTTTATTTCTTAAGCTGGGTGTCTGGTACATGAGTGTTCATTTTATTATTATTATTTTAATTGTGTATACATATTTCATACACATTATATATGATATAATTTAATTTTCTAATGAAATAAAATTTAATTCCAAATGACCAGTAAAAGAAGTGTATTAGTTTCATAATTGAAAGATCCAGTGATAAGGAAGCTTCAGATGTGGTTTGATCCAGAGTCCACCCCTATGGCTAGGGAAGAGGTAATTTTCCTTCAGAGCACATAGACTGGATTGGGAAAGGATGAATACTAGAATAAAGACTCACTGAAAGAGAGAGTCTAAGCAGGAAAAGTTAAGAAATGTATAGAGCCACAAAGCATTAAACAGGTGCCAAAAACAGTTGTTAGTATTTCTCATCTTATACTCAACTTTTAAAATCCTTGTTTTTCCTGTTTGACTTTTGCTAACTTGGATTGACAGCTGGAATGAAGCATTAAGATGAATAATGATTTTATTATACCCCCTAATCATTTTGTACTCATCACATTTCAACTTATGCTTTAACTTTTTGCCAAAAAGATATTTTGATACAATAATAAGCCCTCTTTTTAAGTGTGATGATGTTTGAATGTAGTGTTAAAACCTGTTAAAATACTCATTGCTGATCACTCATAAAAAGAAAAATTTGTTAAGTGACTTCTGTGCCTGTGTTCTTGTATTCCAGATGTGTCTACAGGTCGTAATTATGGCCACAGTGATTTTTAATGTAATTGCAACTTTTAATTTATTTTATATTACTTTATTATTACCTTAATTTTTCATATTTTTTCAGTTTTTGAATGTTATTGTCATGTAAAACCTTTCCCAAGCTAATTAGGATGATCACAGCTTATCATTTATTCAGCATAATTATGGAATTATTTAGATAATTGTCCAATAGTTTTTAAAAATTATTCATGATAATTATTTCTTTAAGTTCTCTTAAATAGATTAAGTGCTATTTAATTTTATGTTTTCTTCATGATGCAGGGTCATTAGGAATGTAGATTACTTTGTTATAATTACAATAATTTGTGATGCAAGTAGCTGTTTGCTTATGTGCTTAAGGGAACTACTCTAACTGGTGAATTTAATTTTTTCACATCTTTTTTTGTCTCTATTCTCAATGTTGGCTTTAACTTTCTAATGTTATTAATATCCCAGCACCTAGCAGCAAAACTCTTCTAAGTTGTATCTTAGCTGCTATAAACTGATACATTAGTTAAAAATTTGCTTTAAACATGTTAAAAGTATCTGTAAGTAGGTTCTGAGTAAAATTCGCACTAAAAATCGAAGTATTTAAATTTCAATGCAAAGATTTTTGATATCACTTTTGTATCACAATAGTTTTTACATTTCTAATTATATTTCTTTCTTTTCTGATAAACTTTTTACCAAGTTTCCAGTTTTATTTTATTTTATACTTTTAGAGACAGGGTCTCACTTCATCACCCACGCTGTAATGCAGTGGTGTGATCATCGCTCACTGCAGCCTCACACTCCTGGGCTCAAGTGATCCTCCTACCTTGGCCTCCTGTGTATCTAGGACTATAAGCATGCACCACCATGTCGAGCATTTTTTTTTTTTGTAGACAGGGTCTCACTATGTTGCCCAGACTGGTCTCAAACTCCTAATCTCAAGAGATCCTCCCACTTTGGAGTCTGGGATTACAGGTGTGAGCCCTGTCCCTGGCCCAGTTGTTTTATATAGTTAAAAATTTTAACAAAGTTCTTAAAACAATAATAATGAGTTATTTTATTTTTTGTATAATTTCTATTTTTAACTCTACATCAATAAATTATATTTGTATATATTTATGGGGTACAAAGTGATGTTATGATTGATGTATATAACGTGGAATAATTAAATCAAGGATGGATATTAACATATCTATCACCTCAAATACTTTTTTTGTGAGAATATTTGAAATTTACTCAGTGATTTTGAAATATGTATTATTATTTATGGTATTTACTATGGTGTACAATATATCTCAAAGAATAAAAACCCTTATTTCTGTTGCCTAATTGAGGCTTTGTATCATTTAACTATCATCTCTCTATTCCCCTGTCTCTGCTGCCTCTGACAGCTGCCATTCTACTCTCAGCTTCTTTGAGTTCAACTGTTTTAGATTCCACATATAAGGGATAACATGCCATATTTGTTTTTTCTGTGCCTGGCTTATTTCACTTAGCATCATGTCTTCCAGGTTTATCAATGTTGTCATAAATGTCAGGATTTCATACTTTTTTATGGCTGAATAATATTCCATTGTGTATATACAGCACATTTTCTTTATACATTCATCCACTGATGAAGACTTAGATGAATTCCATATCTTGGCTATTGTGAATAATGCTGCAATGAACATGGGAGTGCAGACATCTTTTTGACTACTAATGGCAAATATTTTGGGTAAATACCCAGAAGTGAAATTGCTATATCTGGGTTATTTTTTTTTCTTTGGAGGCAAGGAAGGCCTGTATTTATTTATTTATTTATTTATTTATTTATTTATTTATTTATATTGTCTTTTTTTATTGTACTTTTAAGTTCCAGGGTACATGTGCACAACGTGTAGGTTTGTTACATATGTATACATGTGCCATGTTGGTGTGCTACACCCATTAACTCATCGTTTACATTAGGTATGTCTCCTAATGCTATCCCTCCCCACTCCCGCCACCCCACAGCAGGCCCCAGTGTGTGATGTTCCCCTTCCTGTGTCCAAGTGTTCTTATTGTTCAATTCCCACCTATGAGTGAGAACATGCAGTGTTTGATTTTTTGTCCTTGCGGTACTTTGCTGAGAATGACAGTTTCCAACTTCATCTATGTCCCAACAAAGGACATGAACTCATCCTTTTTATGGCTGCATAGTATTCCATGGTGTATATGTGCCACATTTTCTTAATCCAGTCTATCATTGTTGGACATTCGGGTTGGTTCCAAGTCTTTGCTATTGTGAATAGTGCCATAATAAACATAAGTGTGCATGTGTCTTTATAGCAGCATGATTTATAATCCTTTGGGTATATACCCAGTAATGGGATGGCTGGGTCAAATGGCATTTCTAGTTCTAGATCACTGAGGAATCGCCACACTGACTTCCACAATGGTTGAACTAGTTTACAGTCCCACCAACAGTGTAAAAGTATTCCTGTTTCTCCACATCCTCTCCAGCACCTGTTGTTTCCTGACTTTTTAATGATCGCCATTCTAACTGGTGTGAGATGGTATCTCATTGTGGTTTTGATTTGCATTTCTCTGATGGCCAGTGATGATGAGCATTTTTTCATGTGACTTTTGGCTGCATGAATGTCTTCTTTTGAGAAGTGTCTGTTCATATCCTTTGCCCACTTTTTGATGTTTTTTTTTTCTTGTAAATTTGTTTGAGTTCATTGTAGATTCTGGATATTAGCCCTTTGTCAGATGAGTAGATTGCAAAAATTTTCTCCCATTCTGTAGATTGCCTGTTCACTCTGATGGTAGTTTCTTTTGCTGTGCAGAAGCTCTTTAGTTTAATTAGATCTCATTTGTCAATTTTGACTTTTGTTGCCATTGCGTTTGGTGTTTTAGAAATGAAGTCCTTGCCCATGCCTATGTCCTGAATGGTATTGCCTAGGTTTTCTTCTAGGGTTTTTATGGTTTTAGGATTAACATTTAAGTCTTTAATACATCTTGAATTAATTTTTGTATAAGGCGTAAGGAAGGGATCCAGTTTCAGCTTTCTACATATGGCTAGCCAGCTTCCCTAGCACCATTTATTAATTAGGGAATCCTTTCCCAATTTCTTGTTTTTATCAGGTTTGTCAAAGATCAGATGATTGTAGATGTGTGGTATTATTTCTGAGGGCTCTGTTCTGTTCCTTTGGTCTATATCTCTGTTTTGGTACAGTACCATGCTGTTTTGGTTACTGTAGCCTTATAGTATAGCTTGAAGTCAGGTAGCGTGATACCTCTAGCTTTGTTCTTTTGGGTTAGGATTGTCTTGGCAATGTGGGCTCTTTTTTGGTTCCATATGAACTTTAAAGTAGTTTTCTCCAATTCTGTGAAGGAAGTCATTGGTAGCCTGGTGGGGATGGCATTGAATCTATAAATTACCTTGGGCAGTATGGCCATTTTCATGATATTGATTCTTCCTATCTGTATATCTGGGTTATTTTATAATCAGGAAAAAAGCACTAAATGTGAATAAAAGTGCTGAATTATTTTAGTTATAATGTTACCTTTCATGGTCCAGCCTCTAAAGTGCTTGAATTCTATACTTCCTACTCATGATCTTGACTATGAGCTTTATTAATTGCATTCCAGGCTATGTGTAATTTCTATTCCAAAAGAGTGTTTTCTATCTTTTTGAAAACAGTCAAAAAGATCTTTTTCAATTTATCTTTTTCTTCGAAATTATTTTAGTGATTTTATTTTATTTTTAGAAAACTTTTTTTAAAAAAACTGACAATTATATCTCAATTTGGTATTAAAACTCTATTTTGCTGGTGCTTGGAAACTCAAAAATCTCCATTTCTATAGTATAAAATACAGAATCTTAAAGCTTTTCTTTAGTGTATTTCCAAATTGCCTACCTTATTTTACTTATTATGCCTCTATGTAAGCCCTCTTTTTCCATCCTATTGGCCTAGAATGTGTCATTTTTAGTCCTGTCTCCTGTGGGACTCTACTAAATGGTCCATCTTTACTAAGTGATCCATTGGTTAGATCCGTTTCCTTTTGAAACCTTTCCTGAGCTTTCCAAACTCAAAAAAACTCTACCTTCTGTAATTGTTTATGACACTTATTATTATTCTCTTGGAACATGAATACTATTTTGTATTGCCGTCCTTTCTAGATGCCGTCCCTTCTGGATGATTTTGTATGTGCACAACACCTAGGAGTGTTTATCCACAATACTTGGAAGTGTCTTACATATTTGGTAAGGTTGTAATGATGGGTGGGCTCGTTTCACTTAGACTATATGCCAATAGTCTACCTGAGAGTGTTCCCGTCCTTTCATGAAGAAGTAGTGTGTATTTCCTTTTGGCAGAGGCATCCTTGCCAGCAAGATACTAGGAGTACACATTTCTACCAGGAAAGCAAAATACAGACTGGAAGCCAAAACTCAAGGAATTCTGGCCAAAGATGTAAAGAGCCAAATTCTCTCAGAAATGGTTTCCTAGAAGTAATTTGTGCTGACTATGCTTCAGTTCAAACAAACTCCTTTAAGAGCAAAATAGCAGTATGTGATATATCTAACCATTGTAGATAGCTAGCTTGAAGTGGGAGTATATATATATAACTGTTGGCTAAAATAATCTAGATTATTGCTTCAGCAATCCCGTTCATTTTGAAAAGTAGCAACTCATTTTCTGCAGATATGTAGTAGTAAGTGCACATCGTTTTAGAATTGGAGTATCTTTCTAATTACTGAACAGCTCTTGTCTGGTGTGGACTTTGGTTGAAGCTAGTGTGTTGAAGGTTTCTTTTTAAAACTGAGTGCCATAGTATAGTGACACTAATATCTATATTCATATCTATAATTATCCAGATATATAATAAATGTTTATTAAATGCAAGCTACGTCTCTCACAGGATGAAAAGAAATATAAGCCATTGTCCTTGCTTTTAAGAAGTTTGCAATATGGATGGCTAGATAGTATGTGTTACTTATTGAAATATGAATTCATAATAGAATAAAGCAGTTCATCGTTATTTAAGAATGATACAACAAAAATATGAGAGAGAAAGGGAGAGAAAGCAGTTCCTTCAGGCTGGGATGACTATAGATATCTATATGGAAGTAAACTCTGACTTGCACTTGAAGAATGGGTAGACTTCGAACAGGAAAGAAGAGAGAAAAAAAGGTATTTTTGGTGAATAAAGAATGTGAACAATGTGAACAAGGCCGTGGAGTCAAAGTCATTTTAGGAAGAAAGTGAGTAAATTGACTTTTTTGGGGAGGTATAAAATTGTAGATTAGACCAGGAGAATCTGGGTTGAGATTATAGAAAAGTGTGAATGCCAGGTAAGAACTAAAGACTTACCTTTAAAGTGAGAGAAGACTTTGAGAAAAGAAAACATATGATCCAAGTTGAGTTTTAGGGAAGTTAGTTTGTCAGCTATGTACCGTTTGAAAAGGAAGATAGAGACAGTAATATGGGGATGTTTAGAAGACCAAGAAAGCAGTTGAAGTGTGAGGTAGAATAGAGGATATATGTAGTATTTCCGTTCAGCATCCCCTCTTTTCTGATTCAGTGATTCAGGTGGAGATGACACCATTTGCCCTCAAAAGCCATAGGCAGGCCGGGCGCGGTGGCTCATGCCTGTAATCCCAGCACTTTGGGAGGCCAAGGCGGGCAGATCACAAGTCAGGAGATCGAGACCATCTTGGCTAACATGGTGAAACCTTGTCTCTACTAAAAATACAAAAAAATTAGCCAGGCGTGGTGGCAGGCGCCAGTAGTCCCAGCTACTTGGGAGGCTGAGGCAGGAGAATGGCGTTAACATGGGAGGCAGAGCTTGCAGTGAGCCGAGACCGTGCCCACTGCACTCAAGCCTGGGGGACAGAGCGAGACTCTATGTCAAAAAAAAAAAAAAAAAAAAAAAAAAAAAAGCCATAGGTAGAGCACATGACCCAAGTCTGGTTAACTAAGACAGTCTATTTCTCTGGTCATAATTATTGGTTCAGAGATGGGCACATGATCTAAACTAAGACAGTTAGAGTTATCTCTGGAACTTTTCCTTCTAGACCTGTGGAGAAAGATGTCCTCTTCCCAGTGATCCTAATATTGTCAGTGGTCATCTCTTCTGTTACCTTGTGTGGTGGCCAGCCTCCATGATATTCCTCAATAGTTCCTCCTAATATTCATGCCCTTGCATAATCTTCCTCTATATTGTATCAGAGTTTGTGTGATGAATAAATGTACAGCAGAAGTGATGGTATGTTGTGAATGAAACTGGGTAGGAATGGATGCTACAGAGTCCAAATTGGAATTAGCAAGACTTGATAACTGGATTTTTAAATGCAAGGGAACACAAAGTTTTTGAGTTCGATAAAATAGCTATGTCATTAACAGATGTGACAAAGTCTGGAAGGGGAATTTTTTGCTTTGTTGTTGTGAAAGATGGGTGGGGGAGATGAATTTATTTTCAGGTTGAGACCCTTGATAACAATATTAGGAACAATGGCTGGTATTTACAAACATGAATAAACTACTCCACAAAATAGTGAGTTATCTGTCCTCTGTCACTGTATATATTCAGGATGTTGGAAATTGGATGTCTTTTAGTAATACAACATATAAAGTCATTTCCAGCTAAGAGATTTGGTTATTCTGTTTCTACTAGTTGTCACACACACACACACACACAAAGAAATTCTAAAAGTAAATGGAGACAATAGCCACAATCTTCCCTACCATAGACCTCTTAATAGTTTCTCCCTGTTTCTCGCTTGTTGTTTCATGTGAATTCTAATCTCTACTGGAGCATGCCCAAGGTATTAAGTCATTTTTGCCTTACTGTAAAGTAATACATGAGACTGGGTAATTTATAAAGAAAAGACGATTAAGTGGCTCATGGTTCTGCAGGTTTTACAGGAAGCATGGTGCTGGCATTCGCTCAGCTTCTAGAGACCTGCTCCCATGTTCCAAACACCTCCCACAAGGTCCTACTTCCAACATTGGAGATTATATTTCAGCATGAGATTTGGGCAGGGACAAATATCCAAACTATATTCCCAGCATGGTGGGCAGGCTGGAACTAGGATTGGAGGCTTATGGTCACACTCAACTTTCAACTTTGCAAATTATTTCAGTTTCATTCTTACTTGATTCTATGCTGGGTAAAATTGGCCATCTCACAAAATGCTCAGAAAAACAAAAGGTACTCTGGCAATGACAAACCCATGTGTCCTCCTTCCACTAGAAATGATTTTATGCTCTGTAAATATCTCTCTATATTATCCAATATCCTTTAATTCCCTTTTTCCCCAATTTTCTTTCCTTTTTAAAAATTTATAATCTATTTCTTATTTCTGAAAAAAACTTTAACACAGTCGTGAAGCAAACAAGATACGTTATTTGGAAAAAACAAAACAGAAATGTAGAACAAGGAAGTTAGGCTAGATAAACACTAAGATTTCCTTTAGTTCATAAACTTAAATAATAAATCTTAGGCATTTTGTATTCAGCATCAATGAACTCCTTGAATAATAATTGAAAATATTTTTAATGATACAATTATACAAACTATGTTTTTTGATGCTTTTTCATCCAATCGTAAAATTCTAAGAACATTTAAAAGGTATTTATGGGCTTGAAAAAACTGACATTCTTCTCTATTAAGTATCTTATTGAAAAGAGGCCAAATCTTGATATTCAATAGAGTTTGTGCAACACAGCAAACAAGGAAGTGGAACAATGCAAAGAAAACAAATTCACCAATCCCCTGCCTCCCTTGCCCCACACCTTGGAGTCACTGAATACTTTTTCTTTGAAGTCTAGAAAAATCTCTTCTTGCATGATTTGATTGGTGCCTTCCCTAGATATTTTGCACTTACTTTCCCTGCATTCAGTTGAATATTTTCATGAAAAATAGAGCCTTGTTCAAAAACATTTGTTTTTGCAACTGTGAAAGATCTAGCAAAAGCACTGGTAATTTTAGTAATTTTCTAAAATCACACAGCAGAGTTTTTGTCATTGGAAATACACTATTGGAAATACAAAGTTTTCTTAAGTCAGGTAGGAACATCAAAAGACAAAGCTGATGCAATATTCACACAACAATTGTTTGATGAAAGCAAGGGAATTTCCAGTCAACCATTTCTAACCACACTTCACCTGGCTAACATTAGGGCTATTTGACTTTTTAATTCTATTTGCATAAAGAAAGGGAAGCCAAGAGAGAATCATGAGTCAATTTGTTTCATAACTTTCCTTGCATGATGCTGTTCTTTTTCTCTGTTTCTCACTCTAGCTTCCCTCTTGTTGACAGTTCATCTCACATAGGCTGTTTATAATGGAGAAGAAATTATCTTTCAGGATAAAGGCAGAATGCCAAAGTGGGTGGCAAACTTTTGGCAGTATTCTGGGTTTTCTTAAACACAATGCACATTCTTTTTCCTTTATCCTCTTAGAAGTGAAAAATGAAACTCACCAACTTTTATGGAACAAATTTAGCTCAGCCTTCAGCTGACCTAGTGTTATTTTTTTCTATAGTTACCTCAGGTAGAAGATGCCTGAGCATTCTTGTGCAAGATTATTAAAAAATATATTTTGCTGCTTTTTTTTTTGGTATGACTTTGCAGCATACTAGTGTAACTTAATAATAAAATTCCTCTTTTCATGTCACAAGTTTGGTTTCCCTAGTTTAAAATTATATGTTGAATTATGAAAATCAAGTATTTATTTACCAAGGAGAAAAAAGAATTCTATTTTGGAATTGTTTATATAGGCTTAGTGTAATTTCCCACTCATATTTTTTTCCTAACAAGTTGTCTGGAAAGCCATTCCTCCTCTACTAGTGATATTATACAAATGTAAAGAAAATCTGAAATAATTTTTATTTTCACTGACTTCTTATGAATGAATCCCAATTTTTGTATTTTTGCTGAAAAGAATGAAAAGATTGATTTTGTCAAAATGGACTACTGTGAGGAAAGAAACATGGTTTGCGATTGAACAATAGAGAGAGTAAAATACTGGCCTATATTAAAATAGTTGGCCTTAAAGAAAATTCGGAGAGACTAGATTTGGATTGTACGTATAAAAACAATATGTTAATTCTCTAGCCTATGTAATATAGATTTAGAAAACTAGTAGGTATAGAAAGCTTAGGCAATAATGGGCTATTTTGTAGTTGCATTTCAAGTTTTTAAAACAATTTTCAATAAGTTTCACATTAGATTTGCTTTTTGGTAAGCTAAAAAATAAATCTCTAAAAGGAAGAAATGGTGGCTGTTCACTCAAAAGCATATCTCATTATCTTGACTAGTCCATGGGATTTTAATAGTTATTCTGGAAATGCTTTTGAAGAGGAACTATCGATGAAGTTTTGCTTAAATGTTAGGGCTGGGTATCTAAAAACTGAAGTGAAACCCAGAGATGGGTCAGGAAGTCATAGTGGTGACTAACAGAGGTGACTAATGGAGATGTCAGATTGTTCATGGCCTTCTGTGCCACCAGAAAGAATTTTGCCATAAAGTATTTATGAGCAGTCATTGAACAATGCCTGGATGTGGGTTTTTAAGTGTCTCTTTTCCTAGCACTGTTACATACTCTATTCTTTTGGCAACCTGAAGCAGTCGCAGAACTTACTGAGCTGGTGAGCTCATTAGGCCAGGACTGAAGATTCTGACGGGGTGGGGAGATTTGCTTTGTTTTGCACCTTTGGACTCTTCTCCAAGCCTTCCAATGACACAGATGTACATACTTTATCACAAACAGGAGAAAACACGAGAGTATAGAAGGATTGGTGCTGAGCTGTCAGGATGACATGGTGGCACCAGTACTGGCTACAAAGTCAGGAGGCCTGCCCCCCAGCCCTTGTTCTGCCACCCACAAGCTCATGACTCTGGAAAAGTCTCTGTATGCTGGCCTCATTGTCATTTATAAAGGAGACTTCATAGGGATTTACAATTTGAAATGATGCTAGTTAGCACTTACTGATATTATATTGGGTTACAGATATTAGATTATAGATTATATTACAGATATTGGATTGTAGATGTGTAGACATTAGAATGTCTTTGTATAAATGCTGCTTCTTATGAGAGATGGATGCTAGCTGGATTTTAGAGAAGCAGTTGGGTGATGATACATTGGCACCAGCCCATTTATAGCTGGGATCAGAATTATAATTGCCTCTTTCCCTTCAGAACATGAAGCTTTGTGAGAAAAATGTTAATTTTACTACACTTAGCTCACTATTGATGGCATCCCTTCTAGCAATACCATCTACTGCCCAGTTTTTTCTAGAGCCAAATCTTAGCAATGTGCATAGTCACCTACTTTGTCTCCTCAATTATTTGGAATCAGATTCTTCTTTCCAAAGAAAAAAGTCTTTAATCTATCTTGAGTTAATTTTTGTATATGGTGAGAGATAGGGATCCAGTTTCATTCTTCTACATTTGTCAACTTGGTTAAAGATGAGTTGGCTGGAGGTACATGGCTTTACTTCTGAGTTCTCTATTTTGTTCTGTTTATCTATGTGTCCATTTTTATGCCAGTACCATGCTATTTTGATTACTATATTTTTGCAGTATAATTTTTTTCTATTTCTTTTTTGTTCTTTTTTTGACTTATAGTTTACCCTGATAGAAGGCCTTGTAATATAATTTTAAGTCAGGTAATGTTGATGGCAGCAACCGCCCGCCTGGAGTGGTGGCTGCGAAGACACCAGCTGCAGGTGGGGAGGCGCTGCCTAGGCTTTGAGCGCCGTGGAGCCGGTGGGAGCTGGGAACAGGCAGAAGCCTCATGCCCTTCCGAACTGGCAGTGCAGAAGCCTCAAGCTTCCCAGGTACAGCTGCAGCCACCCAAGCCACAGCTGTTGACCTGGGCATACCTGTGTTCTTGGGGGCCCAGGAAGCCCCTCTGCCCCCTCAGGCTTGGAGATGTTTGCTCCCACTGCCTGGCCTCTCCCCACTCCTGGTGCCTGCTCTGATCTTGACGCAAAGTTGAGGCTGAGCCTGGGTGCTGTCACAATCTGGGTGAATGCACATGCTTGGGGCAGTGCTGACACACCAGCCCCCTGCTGCCTTGGCATCCTTCAGACTTTGGGTATCAACAAGCATGGGAGAGGGTGAGGGGGGTTGCTGAAGGCAGCTCAGCACTGGCCTGCAGTTGCCCCTTGGCACAAACAGCCTGAGTGCTGTGGATTACAGCAGGAGGCAGGCAGGCTCTTGGGCAGAAAGAGGCAGGTCCCTAGTGAAGCCCCACCTTTGAGCCAGGGATGGCCTGAATCCAGAGGCCTGGCTGAGGAGCCAGGATGGGAACTTATGGTGTTTTCTCTGGGCTCCCCGTGGCCACCCATGAACCAACCACCACCCCTTCCTCCCCTCTGAAGCCCATGGAAACTCCTGGGCTCAGCCAGATCAAGGAGATGATCAGATGACTGCCTGTGGAGAAGAGCTACCCACTCCAGGGTCTCCTCTGTCACTTAATAAAGCTCCTCTTTGCCTTACTCACGTCCACTTGTTTGCATACCTCATTCTTCCTGGATGCAAGACAAGAACTCAGGACTTGCCAAATGGGAGGGCTAAAAGAGCTGTAACAAAAACAGGGATGAAATATGCTCCTTGCTCACCATGCTGCAGGCAATAAGAAAGAAAGAAGAGAAGGATAGACAGCTGTGGCCCTTTGGGGATCCCAGACCTAGGAGCTCCCCAAGCCAGGGCTGTGTCACCCTCTCTGAGGCTCTGCAGATTCCTGGCATCTCCAAGCTTCTGGGTGCTACCACATTCCCTGGTGCCAGCTGTGGAAGCTACTTCAGATATGCCTGGTCCAGATGCAGCCTCATAGGGAGCTGGAACCCATGCTGGCACCTGGAGCTGCCAACCATACCACAGCCGGTGTGCCTGGCTGTGCCCAGTGGCTGAACCCCACTCTCACTCACACACCCCTTGCTACTCTGTGCCTGGCTTGTCTTTGGTAGGCATGAGATTTGGGCCAGTGGTGTGAGCCAAGCACAGCCTACTAGGCCAGGTGGGTGGAATGAGCCCAGTGGGCCTGAGTAAAAACCTGGGGAAATGCGCCACCAGCCACAGAGGTTTCTGGCTGGCAAAGCAACACCCCAAGGATCTCGTGACAATGTGATGCCTCCAGCTTTGTTCTTTTGGCTTAGGATTGCTCATTGGTTTATTTTACTTATTTATTTCTTTTTGAGATGGAGTTTCACTCTTTTTGCCCAGCTTATTTGTTTATTTTTAAAACTTTCATCCTTGAGGCGTGTTCCCATTCTCCCTACCACTGTTTCTATTTAAGATATTTCTATATGTTCTTAAATAGGCATGTCTTTTTGTATGACAAAGGTATCTTGTTGTTTTCCATGAGTGTTTTTCTTTTTTTAACTTAATAAACAGTGTTTTACTATGCAGGATAGTTTTTTATATTAAAAAAATATTTGGTAACTAAACTGGGTGTGGTGGTGCTGGTCTGTAGTCCCAGCTGCTTGGGAGCCAGAGGCAGGAGGATCACTTGAGCCCAGGAGTTAGAGTCTAGCCTGAGCAACATAGTGAGATCTCATCCCTAAGAAAAAAAAATAGTAATAATAGTCTTAATTCCCAAGAATCCCAATTGTTTCTGTTTTTTCGTAGCTGTCATATTTTTGCTAATTAAAGTAATATATTCTCGAATACCTCCAAATAAATTATACTTAAAAAGTCTTATTCTGTTGCTGCCATTAATTTTCTTCAAGTTTTAGATATTCTGTTATTTGAATCAGATGATCCTTTCTAATGATGTTAATTTTCCCCAAGTATTTGGTGATAATTTGATTGTCTGTTAATTTGGGTTCCACTTTTGGTGATAAAGAAGGAGCAGTAGAATGTGTGGCCCAGAGGTCTACTGTATTAGTTTCCTAGGGTTGCCCTAACAAACCACAAACTAAGTGACTTAATAGAAATTTATTTTTTCACAGTACTGGAGGCTAACAGTCCAAAATCTAAGTACTGTCAGGCCATGCAACCTCCAAAGCCTCTAGGAGATTATTTTCTTCTTCGAGCTTCTCTGCCTCTGTCTTATTATTATTATTATTATTATTATTATTATTATTATTAAGAGACAGTGTCTTGCTCTGTCACCCAGGCTGCAATGCACTATAGCTCACAGTAGCCTCAAACTCCTGGGCTCAAGTGATCCTCCTGCCTCAGCTTCCCAAGTAGGTAGGACTACAAGTACATGCCATTATGCCTGGCTAATTTTTTATTTTTTTGTAGAGACAGGGACTTGCTATGTTGCTCAGTCTGGTCTTGAGCTCCTGGCCTCAAGCAATTCTCTTACCCAGGACTCCCAAATTGTTGAGATTACTGATGTGAGTCACCATGCCTGGCTCTCTGTCTCTCTTTTCACATGATTGTCTTCTCTCTGTGTCTGTGTGTCTTTATGTCTTCATATGGCGTTCTCTCTGTGTCTCTCTCTTCTTCTTCTTCTTTTTTTTTTTGAGATGGAGTCTTGCTCTGTCACCCAGGATAGAGTGCAGTGGCATGATCTAGGCTCACTGCAACCTCCACCTCCCAGGTTCAAGCAATTCTCCTGTCTCAGCCTCCTGAGTAGCTGGGACTATAGGTGCCTGCCACCACACCTAGCTAATTTTTGTGTTTTTAGTAGGGACAGGGTTTCACCATATTGGTCAGGCTTGTCCCAAACTCCTGACCTCAAATTATCTGCCTGCCTTGGAATCCCAAAGTGCTTGGATTACAGGCATGAGCCACTGGCCCGGCCATGTCTCTCTTCTTACAAGGGCACAAGTCATATTGGATTGAAAGACCACCATACTACATTGTAACCTCATTTTGACTGATTACGTCTGCAATGCCCTATTTCCAAATAAGGTCACATTCTGAGGTACCAGGGATTAGGACTTTAACATATCTTTTTGGGGGGGCATAATTTAATCCATAACTATGGGGAGTAGTTTGTTTACTGGGTAAACATGGGCTTCCTGTCCTTACCTTGTACTTTTTCCTGAAGCTATTCTGGGAGTCTCCTATTTCAGAAGTCTTACTTTAGAGACCTGTACATGACACTTTATCTTGGTGGCAAATGCTCTAGTCAGACTTCCCTTTTCTTTCTGTGCCTCTGCTGTCACTGTGGAAGTCTTGCTGGACTCTGCTTCTCAGACTCCAATACTGAAGCCAGGAGCCTTTCCCAAAGCCTTTTAGCTTTGTTTATAAATGAGATCTGTAGCCAGCTGTGCAGGTCTTTGGGTAGAAGGGTCACTGGCCAGCTCTTGCGATGGTAGTCCTTTAATGATTCACCCAGTGTTTTCTCCGGGGTTGATTTAGCTTGCTTACTTGGAAAATAATACTCATCTGCGGTTTTCTTAGAAACTATTGCTGCCTTTTGCAATAGCCTCTATTTGAATCTTGTGGTGCAGTCTCTGTACTTGTTTCTGTTAATCTGATCTCATCGGTGTCTCCTCTCCCTGAGATGTTTTTTGTGTCCCGGAAATTCCTCAAATAATCTTGTCCACTGATGCTACCCTTTTCTGTTTTTCAGTCTGCTATGGTGCCTTCTTTAGCCATAGCTTTTCTTTAATTTCAGTAGGATTTGGGTGAAAAAGAAGATAAATCGTGTGTGTTTACTTTGCCATAATTACATAGTATAATGTGTTGATCTAAACTAGAGGCAATCAAACTTGTTTTATAATGGTCTGGATAGTAAATATTATAGGCTTTGTGGGCTATAATGTCTGCATTGCAAGTACTCAGTACTGCTGTTGTAGTGCAAAAGCAGCCATAGATAACACGTAAATGAATGGAAGTGGCTGTGTTCCAATAAAATTTTATTATAAAATAGGTAGTAGGCTAGGTTTGGCCTATCCCTGAAACCAGTGGTTCTCAAACTTACCATGCATCCAGAATCTTTGGAAGGTCTTGATAAAAAATAGATCACTCAGCTTATTTCCCATTTCTAACTTAGTAGGTCTGGGCTGGGGGGTCCCAGGACTTGCATTTCTAGTAAGCTCCCAGATGATGGTGGTACTCCTGGTCTGTGGAGTGTACTTTGAGAATCACTTATCTAAGTCATTTTTATTTTCTAAATACCACTATCTCAACCATTTATTGATAACACAACCATGTTCCTCATTCATTCATTCATCTAACAAGTATTTATTGAGCTTCTACGATGTGCCAGGCTCTGTTATAAGTCATGAGAATACTGTCACAAATAAGATAAAATCTCTGTTCTTTTTAGTAGGAGAACCAGACAACCAGGAAACACAAGTACACCTATAAAAGACATAATATGCAGAGTAATAAAAACTATAAAGCCGAGGAAAAGGATACAGGAAAGGAGCTATTTTACGTAGAGTAGTCAGAAAAAGGCACTCTGAAGAGGTAACATCTCAACATAGATGCGAATGATGAAAAAAAACTAGTCATGTAAAAACTGAGGCATAGGTAGAACATTCTAGACAGAGGATATAGAGAATACGAAGGGCCTAAGGTAGGAATGAGCTTATTTTTGAAGACAAGAATACCAGTGGAATGTGAGTGGCTTGAGTGAGGTAAAGAGTGGCAGGAGATGAGTTCAGAAAAGCGAGCAGGGTCCAAATGTTTTGGGGATTTGTAGACCATGGTAAAGAGCCTGGGTTTTGTTTTAAAATTTATGTGAAAACATTGGAGAGTTTTGTGCATAGGAGTGACCAAATAGCATTTACATTTTTGAAGAATTACACTGGTTGCTGGGTGGAAAATATTCTGCTAGTGGTAGCAGGGGATGAGGGCAAGAGTGGGAACAGGAAGACCATTTTGGAAGTTTGTTGCAAGAATCCTAGGAGAGAGATTGCAGTGACTTGGACCTCGATGAGTTTAGTGAGTTTGCAGTTGGATGCAGAACATACTTTGGTGGTCAAGCCTGTAGAATTTGCTGGTAAATTGGATATGGGTATGAAGTAAAAGGAAGTACCAAAGATAACTCCTGAGTGTCTGTCTTGAGCAACTGGGTGCGAATGGGAAAGAAATTAAGATTTTACCTTTAGAATCTTATGTTTGAGATGCTTTTTAGATATTCAAGAGAAGTTGTCAAAAAGGCAGATGTAATAGGCTGCAGCTCAGGTGAAAGCCTAGGGATATAAATTTGGGACTCATCAACATACTTTTGATGTTTTTTATTAGGTTGGTGCAAAAGTAATTGAGATTTTTGCCATTGAAAGTAATGGGGAAAAAAGCAATTACTTTTACACCAGCCTAATATTTAAGGCCATGAGATTAAAGGAGATGATTACTTCTATTGTGGTTGTAGAAAGAGAAGAAAAGGACATCAAGGAGTCAATCTTGCTAACATTGAGATGATAGGAAAGGGAAGAGGAGCCAGCAAATGACACAGAAAAGTCACTCAGGGAATAGGTTTTCCCAGAAGCCAAGAAAATAAAATGTTTCAAGAAAGAGAGGAATAAAACTTGTCAAATGTTACTTGGTGAGCAAGTAAAATGAGGACTGAGATTTTATCACTTGGTCATCTTGACGAGAGAGGTGTAGTGCAACAGTGAGGGATAAAATTGTACAGAATAGAAGACAGAAAATGGTAGAGGGGGACATAGAGATAACAAATGTAATCAACTCTCTCTAGTGATTTCTGCTGCTGGTCATTCCTGGGTTATATGTACGAACCCTGGGATCAACTAGAAAAGCAAGACCAATTATAAAATCTCTGTGCCTGAAGGTGTTGAGTAGCTAACAAAGTGGTGATGGGTAATAAGTCTTGGAGGAAGAAAGAACCCAAGAGAGGTAAACCCAGTACTGAGGTTTACTTTTCCATTAGGGGATTCTAGAAGAGGTAACAGAGAGCTTAAAAGACTTGAACAGTACTTTTAGTAGCCTCAAGAGACTAATGGAACAAAATCTGTAATCCAGAGTATGCCAAGGAGGAGAGCCATTGGAGCCACTCTCCATCAGGCTCTGGGTCGGAATCTCAGGGAACTTACTCTTAGGAATAAATGTGAACCAGAAGTAGTTCAAGTTTGGCAGGGGCTTAAACCCAATTGTAAGTAAACTCAATTCTTAAAATTAGATTAAGAGATTCCCACATTGTTAGAGCCCCTAACTGACTGTCTGAAGAAAATACAAATTCTCTCTGGAGTAACATGATGTCACCATAGCTTCAAATTATTTGTATGATTTTAAAAAATATAAGGTCCAGCACTCAGTAAAAGTAACCAGTTCATGTTAGGACATAAAATGAATTAATGAAAAATAAGGAGAAAAAAACCTGACAGTAGAAACAGACTCACATGAACTTCAGATGATAGATTTATCTTTAAGATTCTTATTCTGCTGAAGGAGATTAAGGACAAGAGTAGGAAATTTGACAGAAAATTGGAAGCTATGAAAACAAATTAAAATTCTAAAACTGAGTTTACCTCAGAACTAAAACGAAAAACTCAGTGGATAGATTTAATAACCGATTAGACACAATTGAAGAGAAAATTAGGAAATAGGTAGGATTACCCAGGATGAAGTATAGAAAAAAAAGAAAATAAAAAGAGAGTTATAAAATAGGAGATATAGTGAGGACATCAATCATGGGTGATTGAAACCCTGAAAAAGGAGAGAGAAAAATGGGACATCAGCAATATTTGAAAAGATAATGGCTGAGAATTTTCCAAATCTGATAATGGTATCAAACTCCAGATTCAAGAATGCCTACAAGCCATAACTAAGATAACTAACAGGAAAACCAAAGTTAACCTCACTATAGCAAAAGTACTGAAAACTAATGCAAAAAAAAAATTATAAAGTAGCCATAGGGATCTCATGAAGCAACGGTTAGAATAAGATTTTTTTGTCATTCATCAGAAACGATGAAACTTTCTACAAAGTTCTGAAAGAAAATAACTGCCCTCTTAGATTTCTAAACATCTAAAAATGTATTCTTTAATAATGAAGATAAAATAAAGATATTTTAAGAACAAAAACTTGTGAGAAAAATTTTTTTCCAGCAGGCGTGCATTATGCACTAAAAGGAACACTAAAGATTTTTTTTTTAACCAAAAGGGTAACTGTGTATAAATCTCAATAAATATAAATCCATAATTATAATTTCTATTGAGTTTAAATATATATAGAATTAAAATACACGACAACAATAGCATATATGTCAAAAGGGGGTTAACTGAAGTTAAAGGGTAGAAGATCCTGAGATTGAACAAGAAGAGGTAAAAGTGCCAATTAATATTAGGCTGCTATGTCAATGATGATATTATAACCTCTAGAGTAACTTCTAAAAATAGTAAGATGAAGTATGCTTGCTTGAGAAGGGAAAACTGAAATAATAAATAATCTCAATCAATCTGAAATGAGGTCATATAAGAAAGAAAGAAAAAAACATAGAACTAATGAGGAAATAGGAAGCAAATAGTAAGGTGGTAAAATTAAGTCCAAATATATCAATTGTGACATTAAATATGTAGGCCTATAGGTTGCAATTAAAAGCAAAGATAGCCTGACTGAATTTTTTTTTAAAAACTAAACTATATACGGTTCTCAAAAGACATCTAAAAACATAGGAAAATAGAAAGGTTGTAAATAATAGGGTGAGAAAACGTATGTCAGGCAAATACTAACCAAAAGAAAGCTGAATAGGTAAATTAATATCAAAGTGGCAAGTATCTATAGTAAGTTTGTTTTAAAGGTTAGCAGAGAAATGTGTAGAAACTACAGGGGGACGTTGGTCCAAATTTTTATTTATTTATTTATTTATTTATTTAATCTAATGCTTGAGTATTAACGGGAATAATCCAGCAGAAAGGGGTAAATTGATGACACAAGAGAGATAAGTGCAATTTAAGACCAAAACTCTTTGAGTTGGACATAGACTGGGAGAGGATAATTTTTCTGTTGTAATACGCAGAAGATATGGGTACCAGATGCATGTACATCGATCAAGAGATTTTGTTGGTGAGAAGATGAACTCATTCTCTTCTGATTGCATATATTTCCTAAGGAAAATCTACCAATTGGGTATAAGTGGAGAGACTATTGTTGATTTTAATGGAAGGAAGATGTGTAATAGCAGTTTCAATAGGAGAGAAAACAGAGTTCTTAAAGAAATATATGAAGATAAGCCAGTACTGAAAGTTCACTTAGCATTGTGATCACAAATTTAAAGTGAGGCTAGTCAGTGCGGTAGTTGTATGCTGTTTTCCAGTCACATTCATCTTCTTCAGTAAGGGTGTATGTTGTGGGAAGTCAGGTACCCCGAACGGAGGGACTGGATGGCACATTTATATAAAAGGAAAGGGAGAGATGTTGTGGGAAGTCAGGGACCCCGAACGGAGGGACCGGCTGGAGCCACAGCAGAGGAACATGAATTGTGAAGATTTCGTGGACATTTATCAGTTCCCAAATAATACTCTTATAATTTCTTATGCTTGTCTTTTTTTTTTTTTTTTTTTTTTTTTTTTTGAGACAAAGTCTCACTCTGATGCCCAGGCTGGAGTGCAGTGGCATGATCTCTGCTCACTGCAAGCTCCCCCTCCCAGGTTCATGCCATACTCCTGCCTCAGCCTCCCAAGTAGCTGGGACTACAGGTGCCTGCCACCATGCCCAGCTAATTTTTTGTATTTTTAGTAGAGACGGGGTTTCACTGTGTTAGCCAGGATGGTCCCAATCTCCTGATATCGTGATTTGCCTGCCTCGGCCTCCCAAAGTGCTGGGATTACAGGCATGAGCCACTGCGCCCAGTCTGCCTGTGTTTACTTTAATCTCTTAATCATGTTATCTTTGTAAGCTGAAAATGTACATCACCTCAGGACCACTATTGTACAAATTGATTGTGAAACATATGTGTTTGAACAATATGAAATCAGTGCACCTTGAAAAAGAACAGAATAACAGTGATTTTAGGGAACAAGGGAAGACAACCATAAGGTCTGACTGCTTGCGGGGTCGGGCAGAATAGAGCCATGTTTTTCTTCTTTCAGAGAGCCTATTAATGGACATGCAAGTAGGAGAGATATCGCTGAATTCTTTTCCCAGCAAGGAATATTAATAATTAATACCCTGGGGAAGGAATGCATTCCTGGGGAGAGGTCTATAAATGGCCGCTCTGGGAGTGTCTGTCTTATGCAGTTGAGGTCTCCTGCAGTACCCTCAGGCTTATTAGGGTGGGGAGGAAACCCCACCCTGGTGAATTTGAGGACAGACCAGTTCTCTGCTCTCGAACCCTGTTTTCTGTTGTTTAAGATGTTTATCAAGACAATACATGCACATAGACCCTCATCAGTAATCCTAATTTTGCCCTTTGCCTTGTGATCTTTGCTTTTGTCCTCACCCTGTTTCCTCAGAAGCACGTGATCTTTGCTCTGCCTTTTGCTCTTTGAGGCATATGATCTTTGTGACCTATTCCCTGTTCGTACACCCCCTCCCCTTTTGAAATCCCTAATAAAAACTTGCTGGCTTTGCGGCTTAGGTGGGCATCATGGTCCTACTGATATGTGATGTCACCCTGGAGGCCCAGCTATAAAATTCCTCTCTTTGTACTCTCTCTCTTTATTTCTCAGCCGTCTGACACTTAGTGAAAATAGAAAGAACCTACGTTGAAATATTGGGGGTGGGTTCCCCCAATAGGTGTAGAGTAGGTAAAGAGTTTAATCTGTGCTCCCTTCCCTCACAGGTGAAGTAAGACACCAGCATAGTTTGCCTTCATCAATGCTACACTTCCCAGACCAAAGAAGACCATCATGCTCCCTCTGTCCTCTCTTTATTGTGTATGGGTAGTGAGGTGGTGAGTCTTTGTAGTGCTAGTTTTGCTGGAGGCGCCTCCCAACAAGCCCTCTTGGACTTCACAGTTAAATGTTTTCTGAAATTAGAATGAATCTTATTTAGCACCGTTGTTTCTCAGCTGTTGATCTAGTTGTCAAATTAGGGAAAAATGGGAAAGAACCCACTTTGAACTTCAAAGCATTGCTATACCCATCTATAGACACAGAACAAGCAAATGAATTTAATTTCTGTCTTGTAGGATCCCTGCTCCAGGGCATATGAAGCTAAGTCATTCTTCACTTTATCAGCATCCCCTTCTATGTTGTCAGTATCTCCTCCTTTACTTGAGCAAGTTTGAGTATAATTCTCTGCCTTTCAAATAAGCAATTTCTGACAGAAAGAGATGGCTAGTCAAAATTACTGTATTTAATTCAACAAGGCTTGATGATATACATTTGCCAATTAGTAATTGAGAAAGTTGGAGTAACTTAAACACTCTGGGGCTCAATTTCTTCATCTGTGTAAATAAGGAAGAGTTTTCAAATTGTGTACTGTGGAGCCCAAATTGTCACAAGGGCTTGTGAGCAGAATGGAAGAAGTAACAAAAGGGCAGGCCTCCTGGTCCTGCTAGTCCACTTCAACTCTTACCTCTGTTATATGCTGGGCTTTTGTTAGAGATTTGCTCAACAAGTTTCTTTTTATTAAAAAAACATGAAAATAAAACCCATTTTCCAGCTCTTACACTGTTTAACTCCACTGTGTTTAAACCCATGAATACTTTTGTTATAGTACAACTTCAAGTTACAAGACAAGGGTAGGTTTGAAATTATTTCCCAGGATCATGTGCTTAGGCATGTGTCAATCATTATGGCATGCTCATCAGCAGCCCTAAGCATAACATCCTAGCTCTCCAACACTGAGATCTTGTCCAGTCAGTTATTCCCTGGTCCAGTGGAGGCGCAGGAAGGGATTTTGATCCTAAGAAAACCAACAAGTTCCTTACCATTACAATTTTGGCACCTATGTTTTGTTCCCCTCTTCTTCCTGTTTAATATTGTTCAGCAATAGGAATATTTTGCTGAGAGAGGCCTCATTTCAGTGGGGTCATGCCTCTGGGCAAGGGATTAGAGTGTTCAGGTGACCTCATCAGTTTCTTCCAGCTCAATAATTTTATAGCTGCAGGAACTGGCAGCTTGTTCTTGGCACAGTTAAAATGGGTACCCATTAATAATTCTCAGAATATAACATATTCAATATCAATAAATATGAGGACCCCTGATCAGCTGAAGAAGCAAAACTAGCTGAGAATAAGAAGGTACTGAACTTTAGCTTCAGGTCGTGTGTATTGGTCACAAGTCAGTGATTCATTAATTTATTAAAACACAGGATTATTTTCTATAAATCAAAGATCAAATAAATATATTACTTCTTCAAAGGGCTTCTTGAAAACACCTGGAAAAATTGGCATGAAGAAAGAGGACTTGTAATTAACCAAGTAAAACTTAACATTAAATCCAAACTGGAAAAATTTTAACTCTTTTACTTTGAAAACAGATTTTAGAAAAAAGGAGCTAATACTACATGTTGTTCATTTTCTTGGAAGAAAATTCTACAGTTAGTGTTACTAATGAAAATCACATAATTTTGTTATTAATTTGTATGTTGAATTTTATAGATTCCACATTTTCTTCTTTTCTAAAAGTTTTTAAGGGAAAAGGAATAAATATGGTGGGATGTAATCACATATAATGCAGAACTGCCTCACGTGCTACTTAGGACCTGACAAAGAAACTCCCAGCAGCTATATCAGTAACGTTTCCTTATTTCAAAGTTATGCACTCTGGACCCTGAGCAGCCCTGGAAGCCTGTATGTTCTGTTCTTTAAAAGTTTTGCAATTTCATTTTGAGGACACCCAAATATATAAGTATATTCTGGATTGTTTCTACACCTTTTAACTACATAGTGATTGTATATATAATCATATTGACTTTTAGTGTTGAAGACTTTTTCTCCCATCAAAAGTTGGAGTGAAATTGTTCCGATACTAATATTCACTAAACTAGAATTTCTTCATTTTTTCTAACATCAGTCCTTTGCTATCCATTTATATTAAATCTCAAACCCAGACATTTGGAGGGAAGTAATCAACTAAAATTTAGTTTGGAATGGAAATTAGCATGAGCAGCAACATTCTCAGGATTCTTTTCTTTTTTTGGGGGGGTGGGGGATGAACTCTCACTCTGTTGCCCAGTTTGGAGTGCAGTCGTGGCATGATCTCAGCTCACTGCAGCCGCCGCCTCCTGAGTAGCTGGGATTACAAGCGTGTTTCACCATGCCCAGCTACTTTTTGTATTTTTTAGTAAAGACAGGGTTTCACCATGTTAGTCAGCCTGGTCTCGAACTCCTGACCTCAAGTGATTCACCTGCCTTGGCCTCCCAAAGTGCTGGGATTACAGGCGTGGGTGCCCAGCCTCAGGATGCTCTTTTGAACGTTAATTCCAAGAATGTTAGATAAAGTGATACAGGCTACATTTTTCTTATGAGTTTTTATATTATTGTATCTGAAAATGTGGTAGAAATTTCACTGTTCACAAATAAAAAAGACATTATTTATATGATTTATATTAATGGATGACAAACTTTTAAATGAAATAGGTCTCTGAGGTATTTGTTAAGAGCAACAGATTTATAAGTGTTGGTAAATTTTTTAAGCGTCATTTATTGTTTCCTCTGAAGTGGGTTTAATGTGTGCACTTAAGTAACGTTTTCATGACATTAACTGTGTCCAATTTTAAAATTTGTATATGTGCAAGAAGGATTATTTGACTTTTTGTATCATATTCACTTCATTTCTAATATTATAATACCTTATTTTTGGAACAGATAAAGAGGAGTAATGGGAGGAATAGTATATGAGACCTTACTGACTGGTTCTTGGGAGTGACTGTTAACATGGATTGCAATACTCTTCTTTTTAAATTTTTATTTATTTATTTTTTTGAGATGACGTCTCGATCTGGCACCCAGGCTGGAGTTCAGTGGTGCTACCTTGGCTCACTGCAACCTCTGCCTCCCATGTTTAAGCAATTCTCCTGCCTCAGCCTCCTGAGTAGCTGGGATTACAGGTGCCTGCCAACATGTCCGGCTAATTTTGGTATTTTTAGTAGAGAAGGGGTTTCACTGTGTTGGCCAGGCTAGTCTAGAATTCCTGACTTCAAATGATCCACCCGCTTCAGCCTTCCAAAGCGTTGGGATTGCAGGCATGAGCCAGCCCACCTGACCGCAATCCACTTTTAAATGGATTTGTGGAAAAAGCACCGATTATAATTAAACTCAGTGGCATTTAGGTCACACATCTCATTCATCTGATCAGTGATCTGACACCAACTTGACAGGGGAGAGTCACATCTTTTAGGGTTTCAGGAATCAGTGGGAGAGGCATGCTATGAAAGGGCATGTGAAGGAAGGCTGTGATTTTGTGTCTGCAGGTGTGCACTTCTACTATGTCGGGGGAGAGGTGTATGCTGAGTGCGTGAGTGACAGCAGCATCTTTGTGCAGAGCTGCAACTGCAACTATAAACACGGCTTCCACTCAGCCACTGTCTATGAGATCTCCAGCGACTGCAGCCTCAAGGTCTTCAACAACCAGCACTTCGCTCAGCTGCTGGCCCAGTCAGTTCACCATGGCTTTGAAGTCATGTATGAGCTGACTTAAGATGTGAACTACATGGATGAGTTTTGTTAAGGTAAGGAGTGCTTGCTATCACATTATAAAATGTTTAGTGAAAACCAAATCAAAACAAAAAAGCACTCTGACTGATGCGGCAGTTCTGCAGTCAGTTCAGATAGACAAAACCAATTTTTTTTTGAATTCCACTGTTTTTAGGAGGAGCTCCTCTTTGAGTATGAACTGTCTTGAGTATGATTTATATGAAAATTCTTACACGTTACTTTTTATTTATTTTTTTGAGACTCTGTCACCAGGCTGGAGTGCAGTGGCATGATCTCGGCTCACTGCAACCTCCGCCTCCTGGGTTCAAGCAATTCTCCTGCCTCAGCCTCTCGAGTAGCTGGGACTACAGGTGCATGCCACCATGCCCAGCTAATTTTTGTATTTTTAGTAGAGACGGGGTTTCACCATGTTGACCAGGATGGTCTCGATCTCTTTTTTTTAATTTTACATAATTTTTTATTAGTTTTCTTTGATTCTGGATATATATATATATGTATATTATATAATATATATATTATTATACTTGAAGTTCTGGGGTACATGTGCAGAAGGTGCAGGTTTACTACATAGGTATACACGTGCCATGGTGGTTTGCTGCGCCCATCAACCCATCATCTACATTAGGTATTTCTCCTAATGCTATCCCTCCCCCAGCCCCCCAACCCCCAACAGGCCCTGGTGTGTGATGTTGCCCTCCCTCTGTCCACGTATTCTCATTGTTCAACTCCCACTTATGAGTGAGAACATGAGGTGTTTGGTTTTCTGTTCGTGTTAGTTTGCTGAGAATGATGGTTTCCACCTTCATCCATGTCCCTGCAAAGGACATGAACTCATCCTTTTTTATGGCTGCATAGTATTCCATGGTGTATATGTGCCACATTTTCTTTATCCAGTCTATCGTTGATGGGCATTTGGGTTGGTTCCAAGTCTTTGCTATTGTGAACAGTGCCGCAATAAACATACATGTGCATGTGTCTTTATAGTAGAATGGTTTATAATCCTTCGGGTATATACCCAGTAATGGGATTGCTAGGTCAAATGATATTTCTAGTTCTAGATCCTTGAGGAATCGCCACACTGTCTTCTGCAATGTTTGAACTAATTTACGCTCCCACCAACAATGTAAAAGTGTTCCTATTTCTCCACATCCCCTACAGCATCTGTTGTTTCCTGACTTTTTAAGGATCGACATTCTAACTGGTGTGATATGGTATCTCATTGTGGTTTTGATTTGCATGTTGGTAATGACCAGTGATGATGAGCTTTTCTTTTGTATGTTTGTTGGCTGCATAAATGTCTTCTGTTGAAAAGTGTCTGTTCATATCCTTTGCCCACTTTTTGATGGGGTTGTTTTTTTTTTTTTCTTGTAAATTTGTTTAAGTTCTTTGTAGATTCTGGATATTAGCCTGTTGTCAGATGGATAGATTGTAAACATTTTCTCCCATTCTTTAGGTTGCCTGTTCACTCTGATGATAGTTTCTTTTGCTTTGCAGAAGCTCTTTAGTTTAATTAGATCCCATTTGTCTATTTTGGCCTTTGATGTCTTTGCTTTTGGTGTTTTAGTCATGAAGTCCTTGCCCATGCCTATGTCCTGAATGGTATTGCCTAGGTTTTCTTCTAGGGTTTTTATGGTTTTAGGTCTTACGTTTAGGTCTTTAATCCATCTTGAGTTAATTTTTGTATAAGGCATAAGGAAGGGATCAAGTTTCAGCTTTCTGCATATGGCTAGTCAGTTTTCCAAACACCATTTATTAAACAGGGTTTCCTTTCCCCATTCTTGTTTTTGTCAGATTTGTCAAAGATCAGATGGTTGTAGATATGCGGCATTATTTCTGAGGGCTCTGTTCTGTTCCATTGGTCTATATCTCTGTTTTGGTACCAGTACCATGCTGTTTTGGTTACTGTAGCCTTGTAGTATAGTTTGAATTCAGGTAGCGTGATGCCTCCAGCTTTATTCTTTTGGTTTAGAATTGTCTTGGCTATGTGGGCTCTTTTTTGGTGCCATAGGAAACTTAAAGTAGTTTTATCCAATTCTGTGAAGAAAGTCAATGGTAGCTTGATGGGGATAGCATTGAATCTATAAATTACCTTGGACAGTATGGTCATTTTCATGATGTTGATTCTTCCTATCCATGAGCATGGAATGTTTTTCCATTTGTTTTGTCTTCTCTTATTTCCTTAAGCAGTGGTTTGTAGTTCTCCTTGAAGAGGCCCTTCACATCCCTTGTAAGCTGGATTCCTAGGTATTTTATTCTCTGTGAAGCAATTGTGAATGGGAGTTCACTCATTATTTGGCTCTTTGTTTGTCTGTTATTGGTGTATAAGAATGCTTGTGATTTTTGCACATTGATTTTGTCTCCTGAGACTTTGCTGAAGTTGCTTATCAGCTTAAGGAGATTTCGGGCTGAGACAATGGGGTTTTCTAAGTATACAATCATGTCATCTGCAAACAGAGACAATTTGACTTTCTCTTTTCCTAATTGAATACTGTTTATTTATTTCTCTTGCCTGATTGCCCTGGCCAGAATTTCCAATACCATGTTGAATAGGAGTGGTGAGAGTGGGCATCCTTGTCTTGTGCTGGTTTTCAAAGGGAATGCTTACAGCTTTTGCCCATTCAGTATGATATTGTCTGTGGGTTTTTCATAAATAGCTCTTATTATTTTGAGATACGTCCCATCAATACCTAGTTTACTGAGAGTTTTTAGCATGAAAGGCTGTTGAATTTTGTCGAAGGCCTTTTCTGCATCTGTTGAGATAATCATGTGGTTTTTGTCATTGGTTCTGTTTATGCGATGTATTACATTTATTGATTTGTGTATGTTGAACCAGGCTTGCATCCCAGAGATGAAGCTGATTTGATCGTGGTGGATAGGCTTTTTGATGTGCTGCTGGATTCGGTTTGTCAGTATTTTATTGAGGATTTTCGCATCAATGTTCATCAAGGATATTGGCCTGAAATTTTCTTTTTTTGTTTTGTCTCTGCCAGGTTTTGGTATCAGGATGATGCTGGCCTCATAAAATGAGTTAGGGAGGAGTCCCTCTTTTTCTATTGATTGGAATAGTTTCAGAAGGAATGGTACCAGCTCCTCTTTGTACCTCTGGTAGAATTCGGCTGTGAATCCATCTGGTCCTGGACTTCTTTTGGTTGGTAGGCTGTTAATTGCTGCCTCAATTTCAGAACTTGTTATTGGTCTATTCAGGGATCCGACTTCTTCCTGGTTTAGTCTTGGGTGGGTGTGTATATCCAGGAACTTATCCATTTCTTCTAGATTTTCTGGTTTATTTGCATAGAGGAGTTTATAGTATTCTCTGATGGTAGTTTGGATTTCTGTGGGATCGGTGGTGATATCCCCTTTATCATTTTTTTATTGCATGTATTTGATTCTTCTCTCTTTTCTTCTTTATTAGTCTGGCTAGCAGTCTATCTATTTTGTTGATCATTTCAAACAACCAGCTCCTGGATTCACTGATTTTTTGAAGGGTTTTTCGTGTCTCTATCTCCTTCAGTTCTGCTCTGATCTTAGTTATTTCTTGTCTTCTGCTACCTTTTGAATGTGTTTGCTCTTGCTTCTCTAGTTCTGTTAATTGTGATGTTAGGGTGTCAATTTTAGATCTTTCCTGCTTTCTCTTGTGGGCATTTAGTGCTAAAAATTTCCCTCTACACACTGCTTCTAATGTGTCCCAGAGATTCTGGTACATTGTGTGTTTGTTCTCTTTGGTTCCAAAGAACATCTTTATTTCTGCCTTCATTTCCTTATGTACCCAGTAGTCATTCAGGAACAGTTTGTTCAATTTCCATGTAGTTGTGTGGTTTTGAGTGAGTTTCTTAATCCTGAGTTCTAATTTGATTGCACTGTGGTCTGAGAGACTATTTGTTATGATTTCTGTTCTTTTACATTTGCTGAGGAGTGTTTTATTTCCAATTATGTGATCAATTTTAGAATAAGTGTGATGTGGTGCTGAGAAGAATGTATATTCTGTTGATTTGGGGTGGAGAGTTCTGTCCATGCCTATTAGGTCTGCTTGGTCCAGAACTGAGTTCAAGTTCTGGATATGCTTGTTAATTTTCTGTCTCATTGATCTTTCTAATATTTACAGTGGGGTGTTAAAGTCTCCCACTATTATTGTATGGGAGTCTAAATCTCTTTGTAGGTCTCTAAAATCTTGCTTTATGAATCTGGGTGGTCCTGTATTGGGTGCATATATATTTGGGATAGTTAGCTCTTCTTGTAGCATTGATCCCATTACCATTATGTAATGCCCTTGTCTCTCTTGATGTTTGTTGGTTTAAAGTCTGTTTTATCAGAGACTAGGATTGCAACCCCTGCTTTTTTTTTTCCTTTCAATTTGCTTGGTAAATATTTCTGCATCCCTTTATTTTGAGCCTATGTGTGTCTTTGCATGTCAGATGGGGCTCTTGAATACAGCACACCAATGGGTCTTGACTCTTTATCCAATTTGCCAGTCTGTGTCTTTTAATTGAGGCATGTAGCCCATTTACATTTAAGGTTAATATTGTTATATGCCAATTTGATCCTGCCATTATGATGCCAGCTGGTTATTTTGCCCATTAGTTGATGCAGTTTCTTCCTAGAGTCAATGGTCTTTACAGTTGGTATGTTTTTGCAGTGGCTAGTACTGGTTGTTCCTTTCCATGTTTAGTGCTTCCTTCAGGAGCTCTTGTAAGGCAGGCTTGGTGGTGACAAAAATCTCTCAGCATTTGCTTGTCTGTAAAGGATTTTATTTCTCCTTCACTTATGAAGCTTAGTTTGGCTGGATATGAAATTCTGGATTGAAAATTCTTTTCTTTAAGAATGTTGAATATTGGCCCCCACTCTCTTCTGGCTTGTAGGGTTTCTGCTGAGAGATCTGCTATTAGTCTGATGTGCTTCCCTTTGTGGGTAACCCGACCTTTCTCTCTGGCTGCCCTTAACATTTTTTCCTTCATTTCAACCTTGATGAATCTGATGATTATGTGTCTTGGGGTTGCTCTTCTTGAGGAGTATCTTTATGGTGTTATCAGTATTACCTGAATTTGAATGTTGGCCTGCCTTGCTAAGTTCGGGAGGTTCTCCTGGATAATATCCTGAAGTATGTTTTCCAATTTGGTTCCATTCTTCCCATCACTTTCAGATACCCCAGTCAAATGTAGATTTGGTCTTTTCACATAGTCCCATATTTTGTGAATGCTTTGTTCATTTCTTTTCACTCTTTTTTTCTCTCATCTTCTTGCTTTATTTCATTGAGTTGATCTTCAATCTCTGATATCCTTTCTTTCACTTGATTGATTTGGCTATTGATATTTGTGTATGCTTCACAAAGTTCTTGTGCCATGTTTTTCAGCTCCATCAGGTCATTTCTGTTCTTCTCTAAACTGGTTATTATAGTTAGTAATTTGTCTAAGCTTTTTTCAAGGTTCTTAGCTTCCTTGCATTGGGTTAGAACATGCTCCTTTAGCTTGGAGGAGTTTGTTACTACCCACTTTCTGAAGCCTACTTCTGTTAATTCGTCAAACTCATTCTCCGTCCAGTTTTTTTCCCTTGCTGGCGAGGAGTTTTGATCCTTTGGAGTAGAAGTGTTCTGGTTTTTGGTATTTGCAGCCTTTTGGCGCTAGTTTCTCCCCAGCTTTGTGGATTTATCTACCATTGGTCTTTGAAGTCGGTGGCCTTCAGATGGGGTCTCTGAGTAGACGTCCTTTTTGTTGATGTTGATACTATTTGTTTCTGTTTGTTAGTTTTCCTTTTAATAGTCAGGTCCCTCTGCTGCAGGTCTGCTGGAGTTTGCTGGAGGTCAACTCCAGACCCTGTTTGCCTGGGTATCACTGGTGGAGGCTGCAGAACAGCAAAGATTGCTGCCTGTTCCTTCCTCTGGAAGCTTTATCACAGAGGGGCACCTCCCAGATGACAGCCAGGGCTCTCCTGTATGAGGTGTCTGTCAGCCCCTACTGGGAGGTGTCTCCCAGTCAAGATACAGTGGGGTCAGGGACCCACTTGAGGAGGTAGTCTGTCCCTTATCAGAGCTCTAATGCTGTGCTGGGAGAACCACTGCTCTCTTCAGAGCTGCCAGGCAGGGATGTTTAAGTCTGCTGAAGCTACACCCACAACCACCCCTTTCCCCAGGTACTCTGTCCCAGGGAGATGGAGGTTTTATCTCTAAGTCCCTGACGGGGGCTGCTGCCTTTTTTTCAGAAGTGCCCTGCCGGGAGAGGAGGGAATCTAGAGAGGCAGTCTGGCCTCAGTGGCCTTGCTGAGCTGCAGTGGGCTCTGCTCAGTTCGAACTTCCCTGCAGCTTTGTTTACACTATGAGGGTAAAACCGCCTAGTCAAGCCCACTAATGGCAGATCCCCCTCCCCCCAACAAGGTCAAGCCTCCCTCGAGCTCAGACTGCTCTGCTGCTGAGCTCAGACTGCTCTGCTGGCAGGGAGAATTTCAAGCCAGTGGATCTTAGCTTGCTGGGCTCTGTGGGGGTGGGACCCGCCAAGCCAGACCACTTGGCTCCCTGGCTTCAGCCCCCTTTCCACAGGAGTGAACGGTTCTGTCTCATGGGTGTTCCAGGTGCCACTGGGGCATGAAACAAATCTCTGTGGCTAGCTTGGTGTCTGCCCAAACAGCCACCCAGTTTTGTGCTGGAAACCCAGGGCCCTGTTGGCATAGGCACCAGAGGGAATCTCCTGGTCTGCGGGTTGTGAAGAACGTGGGAAAAGCATAGTATCTGGGCCGGTGTGCACAGTACAATTCCTAATGGCTTCCCTTGGCTAGGAGAGGGAGTTCTCTGACCTTTGTGCTTCCCTGGTGAGGTGACGCCCCACCCTGCTTCGGCTCGCCCTCCCTGGGCTTCACCCACTGTCTAACCAGTCCCAATAGGATGAACCGGGTACCTCAGTTGGAAATGCAGAAATCACCTACCTCCTGCATGGATCTTGCTGGGAGCTGCACACCAGAGCTGTTACTATTCGGCCTTCTTGCCAGCAGTCTCAGATTCCATGCTTAATAGGCCATAATTTCTTACAGGCTTCTTTAGACATGTAGTCTATGATCTGAAAAATCACATCAGAATCAGATATTTCTTTCTTGTTGCCATAAAACATTAAATGTAACTCATTAAATAGTAAATATATCATTTTAACTTTTTTTTTAAACCAAAGATAATAAAATCTGTATTGAGCAAATCTTTAAGGAAAATAAACCCCAGGTGGACTCATTTTGTTCAGGAAGGAGAGCTCTGCTTGCAGAAGGAAGGCACTGGGCTCACAGCCAGCTGTTTTCTAGGCGCTGTTCCTTCTACTCCAGGAGGACCCTGTGCGTGTTATAGCATAATGACACTCATATCTATGTTCATATCTATAATTATCCAGATATAAGTGTGTTGACCATATCAAAAGTTTTATTTAAAAATCACCCTTTCAAAGGAGCAGGAAAAATACCTTTTCCTTTCCACTTCCCAAACTGTATGTCTTTCATAATTATATTTGTGTACCCTGAATCTAAAAAAACCCACTGCATTCCTTAACAACTGAGATGACTGTAAACAGCACACAATGTACAGAGCACACACTCTGTTTTTGTTTTGGTTAAAATATCTGCTCCTTCTGTGGAATTTTTCTATCCTGTTTAATGGTATCATTCTTAAGTTATCCAAGCTAAAGGAATCTTAGAAGCTCTACCCTAAATGCCTTCCTCCCCCTTGTTCCTCATATTCTGTTGTTCATGAATGACTAGAACTTCTATCTTCCTATCATATTTCATTAGCTTTCTTCTTTTATCTTCTTCTCTGTAATGACCTTCATTTGGGAATTTATTGTCTCTGCCCTGGGATATTGCTGTTGGCTCCTTAAATATTTTTGTTGTTTCCTAACTTGTCTTCACCCTTTGCCCCTCATCATTAAATTAATCTCCTGGATAGTCTACAGATAGATCTTTCTAGAATGGAAATCTGATGTTTAGTGCCTAAAATAATGTTTAGGAGCTCCCAAATAATGTTTAGCTCCTATTTGAAGTTTTCAGTGGCTTCCCTACTCCCTAAAGGGAAAAACCCAAACTTAGTTTCATGTCATACAATGACCTTGACCTATCTATCCTTTGTCTATATGTAATCTGGTATTTCTTTCACATATTCTGTTGCAGCCCCTCTAAGCTAGGTCTTCCAACACATCACATTACACCCTGCCCTCCCATTCTGAGGAACTTTTACATACACAATACCCAGCTCAAATAGTTTATTTTTTTCTGGCTCAACCTTATACTTTCCTGACTTTGCTCTTGTAAACAGAACCGGTCATTTCTTCCTAAGTGATACCAGTATATTTAGAATCCATTGGTGTACTAAAATTTGTCTTCCCCATGACCGTGAGTAGAGACTATATCATTTCTATCTTGATATATCCTCTGTTTAGCACTGACCTGGCATATGGAATATGTTCTATAGATGTTGGTGAAGTGAGTAAAAGAAAATTCAAGCTTATACCAGAACATTATAATTGTTCTTTTAAAGACATCGTTTATTGTTTTATTTGGCTCATAACAATATTACCCAACCATTGTAAAAACTTCAGAAAAGCTACAGAATGAATGGTTTAGTTCTTATCAATCTTTGAGTAAAAATGGAATCTAGATGTTTTCTGCCTTGCTTTTAAGACCCTTGTTGATTCCCTTTCTCTTATAACTAGGAATCCTCAAAAAAGTATATTCTGTGTTTCAGAATAGGCCTGTTGTTGCTTGTTACCATGGCTAACAAAGATAGGGCTCCCATAATCAAGCCAGAACTTGGCTATTGTCCCTGAAATCCTCGCTGAGGTGCCACTTCACTTGCAAACAGTTCCAAGCTGCAGCCTCTATGTCTTGGTACTAGCAAGGTTGAAACTTGATTTCTCCTTCTCAGTACTGGAGATGCTGACACTTTGCCATGCAGGTGAGACTATGGTACTTGAATGCTGCATCTCAGAGCTGGTTGATTAGACATGTGTCATGTTTAATTAAGTGGTCCCATAGTATGCTGTTCCCTTGATGAATCTGGTTTGCAATTCTAGAGTCCTAGATTTCTTTTTTTTTTATGCTTAGTTTTTTCTCAAGGGCACTCTTGTCTGCCCTGGCTCCAGTTCAGAATTGCTGCTCTCAACTCCTTTCTTCACTGCCTGCAAATATATCTCTGTATGTCTGAACTCCAATAATGCAGAGTTCAAATTTGTGCCCAAGGAGGTTCCTTATCCCCCATGTAATAATGAATAATCATCCTTTGCAATACAACAACAAATAGAAAAACTAGACTCCACTTACTGAATAGCCTGTTTTTCCTAATATGCACCATTAGCTTTATTGTCTTTAATAATAAATGGCTCAGCACTATGAAAGATAAAGCTTGTGATTACTTTTGCTAATTAGGAAAAACCTCTGAAGCAAACAGTTGAGTTAGCAAGTCCTGACAGCTAATATATAGTTAGCTAATATATAGTTAGCTAATATATAGTTTGTTCTTTCAGGAAATGTTATACTTTTACCAGTGCATTAAAGTAAGTTAAACTGAATTGTACATGACTCAGGTGGAAATTACTGAATTTACTTTTTTCTCCTGGATAGCCTGAGTTTCATTTTGCCTGGCTGGTATCTGATATTACCATGCTGCTTTACTTGTATAGACATAGTCTGAGTGTTTTTGGAGATAAGTGTTCCATGAGTTAAACCTGGGTACCCATGGTTAAAACTTCATGGTTAAAGACAAATGAAAGTTCTTTAACAATCGTAAATAAATGCTTATTACGCTTTTGTTGTAGATTCAGATAAAATTATCTTTTCATAGCTAATGATACCTGTATAATGGGTAGCAACAACTGGTATTTCAAAGCCCTTGATTATTTATAATGCTACATAATCTGACAAATCAGATGTGATTTTTTTGTCATGCTTACTTTTATCATAGAGAACGTGCTAGATATTCGTATTAAAAAGTTTTTTTTTGCTTTGAATAAAATCTGCAAGGAAATATAAATATTTCAAAGTCATCACACATATACAAAGAGAAACATCGAGATCCTTGAATAATCATTTTATTAACAAATACAAACTTGAAATGTTGGTGATAAAATATATCAATATTGAACAAAAATGTGTGTAAACAGTAATTCTACAACTGGGAAGATATCTCAGTTTTGTTAATTTTGGTGACATCTTCCCAACCATGTCTAATCTTCAGTATCTTCTTCCTCAAGCATGGCAGGAATAGTATGCTTTTAAATATCAGGACAACAATTGGAAGGAAAACAGCTATCATAAAAGTTGGAGGTGTATACCATACAAATTGTTTTATATCTATCCACTTATTCCAGGCAAAAATCAATGCGTGTATTGTGCCCAGTAGAAGGGAAACAATTCCTAGCTTGCTCTGCAAAAGAAAAACAAAATTGGTGAAGATTGGTTCAATAAGAGTTTATCCCATCCTACCTCATCTGGATATGCTCTGTTGCTTGGAAATCCTTTATCTATGATTGTTTTCCTATCACATTTCTCAACAATGTCCATTCACATCTTTCTACTCTTTTCGCCTGTCCTCCTCACCTTACTTTTGGGTAATTTCTTGTCTCCAAGCTATCTAAGTGAACAAAATTCACAGCCTTTCTTTGAAGGCAGGTGATCAAAAACTTTGTCTACTCTTTCTCCACCATTTTGTTCATCCCCTTATGATATTTATTTTTTGTGCTTTGTCTCTTGTGTATTTGTCTTAATTCTGCTTATCACAAGATACCTAAAATCAGGGACTGAGTCTCACTTATAACAGGATCCCTGCAAAATCAACACAATGATTTGCACATTTTAGATGCTCAATTAAATATAGGTAGATTGACTGAAGATTATAGCAAAAATCAATTTGACTTCAGTGATCTTTATCAATTGTGAAGGTGACTAATGTGATTCACTCTGATTTTGATAAATGAATAATGAAGTGAATGAACTTGGCTTATGTTTTTAAAAAATCAAATATTCTGATAACATGGAAATAATATGAACAATTTTTTCAATGTCTGCACAAAATAGAGAGATCCAGAGATGTGATGAAACATTTCAGCTTGCATTGGGATGCTTTGTCACTACACAAATAAAGTTGCTTAAAAATAGTTGTTCACCTATGTAATCTTAACAGTGTTCTGACAATACCTCTTTTATATGACTTCTGACCTCTATTCACTTTACTGGAAATGGTCATTAGCCTGCCAGAACAAATCTAACTCACAATTATTCAGGGGCATTCTTAAGTCCCAGTGAATACAATCAAATAGCTAAGTTTATGTTTTCAGATATGAATCTCCAAGGTAACTTGTAGTGTAACCAGTTCTCAGATTTTAAGTGAAACATTTCTAGGTTACTAGTTGAAAAATACATGTCATTGGTTGAAAATTAATTTTACCAAATGTGTATTATATACTTATTATGGGCTAGGTATTGTGCATATAGTAGAATAGGCTCAGTTGTCAAGACGCAGTCTTAAATTCCTAATGAAGTCTAAAAAGCAGTGTTCATCATATGTGTAACAGGCAGAGCAATGTGTGAAGAAAGCTATTTAATGAGGACCAAAGAACTCCAATGGCTATCAGGCTGAACCTACAAAATTAGGAAATTCTGTGAGAATGTGGTACCAACTCTAAGCCACACTGGACTAATTCAGATGGAGGCATACTTTCCAGCCTAATCAGATGCCTAATAAAGTGTTGGAGTGTATGTGTGGACATGTAGAAGGGATAGTTGGGAATGTCTGACCTTGTGGAAATTTCCAAAGATGTCTACCCATAAAAGGTAATTGGCAGTGTTTATGACTGAATTAAATTTAGTCCTTTGAATCTTGTCAGACAAGGATCCCAGAGTGATTCTGGCACATCACTCTTCTTATGGATAATCTACCACCAGAAGATAAACCTCAGTAAATCTGAGATCGTTTTAAAATTCCAAGAATATTTAGAAACTTCAAGTGAGTAAGTATATAAAATGTAAGCTGGAAAAAGCAGCCTTTGAAATGAGATACTAGAATATCTTTGGTAGATAAAAACTCTATTATTTCAAGGAGAGAGTTTTTGTTTCTGGAAAGTGCTAAGTTGTGTAACATAAAAGGCATTACTAAATTCAGGTGACAGGTAAAAGAATATTTTTATTTTTTAAGAACTTATAAACCATGCATATTGGATTCCTAAAATATCACATGAGATGGGTAGCAAATTGTCTAACAAGTTTCGAATATTAGAATGGGCAGGCTGAGCGTGGTGGCTCACGACTGTCATCCCAGCACTTTGGGAGGCCGAGGTGGGCGGATCATTTGAGGTCAGGAGATTGAGACCAGCCTGGCCAACATGGGGAAACCCTATCTCTACTAAAAATACAAAAATTAGCTGGGCATGGTGATGGGTGCCTGTAATCCCAGCTACTCAGGAGGCTGAGGCAGGAGAATCGCCTGAACCCAGAGGCGCAGGTTGCAGTGAGCCGAGATCGTGCCACTGTACTCCAGGGTGGGCAACAGAGCGAGACTTTATCTCAAAAAAAAAAAAAAAAGAATATTTTAATGCCTTTTATTTATGTCTAGGAAACACTTGTCCTAATTAGAAGCAATAGGGAAAACAACAGGAGAGCACATTATTAATTGGAACAAGTACAAGATCTTTGCTGTTGAAAAACATTTGTTATTTTTTGTGGGGTAAAGTCAACATATTCTATATCATAAACACGAAAAGAAGATTTACCTCTTAGGGTTATTTTATATATTACTTACCTGAATATAGTGAAATTCTCTCCATGTCAAAGAGTCACTCACAGATGGAATAGATGTCACAGCCAACAGAGCCAGTATTGCCAGTCCCACAATTCCCAGAGACACATAAATCTCCATTCTCCAAACATCATGCTCAATCCAGGCATCTTCTTTATTTTGTTGGACCTACCAGAAGGTAAGTAAAGAAAGAAGAAATGCAAACAACAGTTATTTCCTGAATGTGAATCTCCTTCTACACTCTTCCCTGTGTCTACTATGAAGCCCTGATAACAGGTCTCCACAAATTTATGACTTTTTCTTTCTTTTCTTTTTGTTGCATTCCTCTAAGACAAATGACATAGGCGCTATCACTTTTTTTCTTGAATGCAACATTTCCATAATCTATTAACTTTCTAATAATTATTTGATGGTTTACTTGGATAGAACTGTAATGTGCATGCATATGTGGTAAACAAGGAGAACAACAATATTAAAAAGTAATCTTGTGAGGGTGGTAGAAGTTTGAAATATAGCCTTGTCCATGAACAAAATGTTTCTTATTTGCTAAAGTTGTACCTTATTTTCAGCTTAAAAAACATTTCTCAATATAAAACCGACTGACAATCAAGCCCTAGTGAAATTATAATAAAAATTTTAAAATAGATGACTTTTTCAACACAGAGTTTCAACAGGGTTGGGGTATTGATATTACAATGAGAAATGATTAATTTGTTAGGTGACTTAGACTTTTTATTAGTAACAGTGTCAACATTGTCATCTTACCTGTTGATATGCCCAGTTTAGCAACTTGTATCTGTAGGATCGCCTCATTGGGTAAGACAGACTATAAATTGCATGCAGTACAGCAAAAAAGAAACTGAGAAGCCCAAACTGCTTTCTTGTTAACATCCACTTATCCAACCAATGTGGAAACTTCTTATACTTGGTTCCGTTATGAAGTTGGACAATTGCTGCTATCACACCTGGCAGGTAAACCAATGCCAAGAGAGTGATGGAAACCACTGGCAAGACTTTGTTGATGACCAGGATTGGAATTTTATAAAAATATTGTTGATGGGAAGTTGCTAAAGGGTGAATTACTTCCCTCAGAAGAGTGTAAAGAAAAGTCAGAGATGCTATAATAGCAGCTATTTTAATTGGCAAGTGCCATTGTGGAAAGAGTTCCTGTGTGTGCTGAAGTTCTGAAGGGCAGTCAAATTCATCAGCATGGGCTGTTCGGTGCAAATGCAAAAGCACAGGTCTTTTTAGCGTGCTAGTCTCTCCCGTGTCCTTATGCTACAAAGGAAAGAAAATAAACATCTTAAAATTGAACAAAACAATGGGATATCTCTTGAACTAATTACTTATTGCTCAGTCATTGTGCTTCTCATTGAATAAGGGCATTCAGAATCTTGCTTTTGAATACTGGTTAGTTGAAGATAGCATAGTCTATGTGGCACTGAAAGGCTTTTGTCTTTAGGACAAAAGAAATACATGCTTCAGACAGGTAAGACAGTTAACTTGAAAAATGAAATTAATTCATTTTATGCACACTGTTACTTTTATAAAGTATATGCTTGTAATTTATTAATTACTTTTCCCTATTAAAATTATTAAGATTAAATAAATAATTTCTGCTAAAACTTCCATTGAGATAATTTGGAAGTTTGGAACCAAAATTTTCTGCCACTTTTTCAGTCAAAAAATGTAGTAAGAAACACTTAATCCTGTGTTTGATCAAAAGTGGAACAAGTGATTCTTATCCAAAAGTAGCTTTATTTTGGTTATACAGTTAATCATCAATTTACTAGATGATCTCTTGGTAAGCTGCCATTGTGTCTATGACAAAAATGTTTGCTTACAAAATTACTGTTATATGGGCATTGATGACCTTTTTTTTTTTTAACTTAGAACTATAGACTGTTAGAAAGAATTGGAAGGGCCTTGGGGATGATCTGGTCCAAGGCTTTCATGGTATAAACAAACTAAGACCCCAGATTTTCAGTAACTTATTCAAGGTTATTCAGCTAAGTCCCTGACAATCAGTGAAGGTACTATTTCTCTCACATATGCTACTCTGTCCTTCACAGTATCAGTGACAGTAATCCAAGTGCAGATATCAGCAGACTAGGGTGAAAAATCACTTTCATAACACTAGGAGATACAGAATGGCATCTGAATTATGTTGAAAGATGTAAATTATTATTTATTATTGTTATTATTAATATTTTACCAAATAATCATCTTCTTCTAAATTTCTCCTAGGCTTCATTTTCCAAAGTTCTTCTTGGTTTGTAATGTCTTTTCTGCTTTCCATTAATTCTATAAAATAGTATGGCTTCAGCCACCTGTGAAAATAAAAATATTTACTTTCATGTTTATTCTACTTATGATGTGAATGTTTGAGGTAACAATATAAAAAATTTACTTGCTTAAAGACTAGAGTGGCAGATAAAGTACAATAAAAATTCAAATAGTGACTGACTTATACATTTAACTTCATATTATAATCTGTAAGAGTTTCAAACCAATGCCCTCTTATCAACAGTAACTGCTCTTCTTTATCCACTTATTTGTTCAATGAATAACCCAGGTGCCTGTATGGATTACAAAGGGTCAGATGCTGCCTTTTACTTTAGGAAGATTTAATTTCAGGTTTCCATCTGGAGGAAAGCCAACTCCTTTCAATGGCAAATATATTTAGGAATGCATTATATTGAGAGTAATAATGTCATCAATGGAGGCTGGAGGTAGCTGATATAAGATTTATGTTTAACAGAATTTTGGGGTTGACACTGGAGTAAGAGGTTGGTCCTTGTTTGGAAGATGTGAATTGCTAGTATGTTTCCAGTGGGAATGGTGAGTTGTGCCAAATTAATGATGTTCCCAGTCTTCTGGTCAACCCTGTGGAAAACAACTTTTCAAATTTCTCACTTGATAAAAGAATCTTTTCCTTAGCAAACTCACAGATTCTCATCCAGGATTGGTGTAACATTTTTTAGGGAAAGGAAACATATGTCACAGTATTATTCATTGTTTTTATTAGTTCTGAATTTATTTCCAGAGGAACACATCTTCAATTTACACTTTATGAAATTCAATGAGAAAAACAGATTAGATATATGACAATTTGATTGACAGAAAATATCCCAAGTGTTTCTGAATTTTAGACCACGTGTAGTACTTTTTTAGGTGGAAAGCTGTTTCCAGGAATAGTTTAAAATACAGTGATGTGTCACATAACATTTTGGTCAACGACTGACTGCATATGTAACAGTGGTCCCATAAGATTATAATGGAGCAAAAAAATTCCTATTGCCTAGTATTTACAATACTATACTTTTTATTATTATTGTGAAGTGTACTCCTTCTACTTACAAAAAAAGAGCTAACTGTAAACAGCCCTAGGCAGGTCCTTCAGGAAGTCTTCCAGAAGAAGGCATTGTTATCATAGAAGATGGCAGCTCCATGCCTGTTACTGCCCTTGAAGACCTTCCAGTGGGACAAGATGTAGAGGTGGAAGACAGTGATACTGATGATCCTGACCCTGGGTAGGCCTAGGCTAATGTGTGTGTTTGTGCCTTAGTTTCAACAAAAAAGTATAAAAAGAAAAAAAAATTAGAAATAGAAAAAAAGCTTAAGGAGTAAGTATATAAACAAAGAAAATATTTTGTATGGCTGTATAATGTGACTATATTTTAAGCTAAGTGTTATTACAAGAGAGTAAGAACAATAAGTTAATAAAGTAAAAATGTTACAGTAAGCTAAAGTTAATTTATTAGTAAAGAAAAAATTTTTCAATAAATGTAGGGTAGCCTTAGTGTACAGCATTTATAAAGTCTATAGTAGTGTACAGTAACGTCCCAGGCCTTTACATTCACTCACTACTCACTCACTGACTCACCCAGAGCAACTTCCAGTTCTGCAAGTTCCATTCATAGTAAGCGTCCTGTACAAATATACAATTTTTTATCTTTTATATGATATATGTATGTTTACTATACCTTTTCTATATTCAGATACACAAATACTTACTATTGTGTTTCAACTGCCCACAGTATTCAGCATAGTAACACGCTATACAGATTAGTAGCCTAGGAGCAATAGACTATACCATCTAGCCTAAGCATGTAGGAGGCTGTACCATCTAAGTTTATGTAAGTACACTCTATGATGTTTCCTCAACAATGAAATCCCACCTTACAATGAACTTCTCAGAATGTATCCTGTCATGAAGAGGCATGACTGTTCTTAAAACATTCTCCAAGTTTTAAAGGTTTAACCATAACAAAGAATAAAGAGTTGCTTTTACATATGCCAACATTTACTTTGTTGAGGCACTCTTGGAATATTTTCCAGATATTATCTATTTCAAAATTACAGAACATTCATGATGAAGATATTTGTTGTTTTAGTTTGCCCACATTCTTTTCAGATTTAAAACATTTCCTCCATTTGGAGAAATGCCCCTCCTCTCTCCAATGCGGTTTTGGGAGGTTGCGCAAAATAGTAACGCTCATTCCCTGGTCACAGAAGTGGGTATATGACTCAGGCCTGGGCAGTCAGTTTCCTGTTCTCCCATTGATTGGCTTAGCGATGGCACAGAACCCTACTTAAACCATGGTCATTCTCTGATATTTATATATGGAAGTGGAAGAGAGAGATGAGATATCTTTAACATTTTGTTAAGATAGGACAGTATAAGCCTGCCATGCTTTTTTCTCCGTGCTCTAAGAAGGAAGATGTTTTCATTAGAAAAGAAGAAAGCCAATACGGAAGCAGAAGAAGAAGCAGAGAAAGATACAGAAGAGTCCTGGTGGCATATTTCAGTATTTAGAGTCCCTGAGACTAGATCCTGAATTTTTCAGTTAGACAGTCAACACATTCCCTTTTTTTTTGGTTTAAGTTAGTGTAGTTTGGGTGTTCACCACTGGCATGTAAAAGAATTCTGAGTAAAGCATATGCCAATCATCAAGTATTTATGAACCCAACTCTGTGACCAACATTAAAGAGGAAAAATAGAAATGACACTCCTGCCTGCTCTGGAGGAAATGACACTTTATCTCCTTAAGAAGCATTATTCCAAGTCATTTGGTGACTTAACCAACTGTATTAGGCTGTTCTCGCACTGCTATAAAGAAATACCTGAGACTGGGTAATTATTATAAAGAAAGAAGATTTAATTGGCTCATGGTTCCATAGGCTGTAAAGGAAGCATGGCAACATCTGCTTCTGGGGAGGCCTCAGAGGGCTTATAGTCATGGCGGAAGGTGAAGTGGGAACAGGGGTCTTACATTATTGCAGTGGTCCCCAACCTTTTTGGCACCAGGGACTGGTTTCCTAGAAAACAATTTTTCCAAGTAGGGGAAGGGGGATAGGGTTTCGAGGTGAAACTGTTCCACCTCAGATCATCAGGCAATAGTTAGATTCTCATAAGGAGCACACAACCTAGAACCCTTGCATGTGCAGTTTGCAATAGGGTTCGTGCACTTACGAGAATCTAATGCCACCGTTCATCTGACAGGAGGTGGAGCTCAGGCAGTAATGCTTGCTGGCCTGCCGCTCCCCTCCTGCTAGGCAGCCCAGTTCCTAACAGGCAGTGGCCTGTTGGCCACAGACTGACTGATACCAGTCTGCGGCCACGGGGTTGGGGACTCCTGCACTAACGTGACAACAGCACCAAGGGGGAATGGTGTTAAACCATGAGAAACTGCTCCCATGGTCCAATCACCTCCCACCAGACCCCAGCTCCCGCACTGGGGGTTGCATTTCAACATGAGATATGAGGGGGAGACACAGCTCCAAACCATATCACCAACATAATAGTTTGTGGGGTGAGGGAGGGAGGTGCTAGGAATGGAAATGTCACCTACTATAATCAAATATAAGAAATAATTCACTATGTTTAGAAGATCTTTTAACTTTGAGAGTTGCAGGATGGTAAGGATGCTAACAAATCCACCTACATTTATTCAATATGAATTCATTAACTATATTGTGAACAACAATGTAATGCAGGAGGAATGCAAAGTTAAATGAGATAAAGCCTCTGCTCTGAAAAACCTTGAGGTCTAGGAGAGAAGGCAGGCATTTCAACTGCATGATCAAGCGATGTATCCTAGAGGAGGATAAAGTTTTATAGGCAGATGGTGGCACGGGAAGGGAAGTAGAGGAAAAGGCTCAGCGCTGTCTTCTAGACCCAGTCCTGGGGTAGCTAGCAGGTTGGCAGTGTTTGCTGACTGATGGCCACTACAAACGGAGTCTGGGTGGAAAACCAGAGTGGCCCTGGAGAGTTACCCAGCCATTTGTCTGCATGGTAAGGAGTCCACACTCAAGAGCAATGCCAAGGAAAAGCCCATGACAGTGAGGAAGCTTGTTGACTGTGTGGCCCACAGTCAACTCTATGCCCATAAGCCAGGAAAATAAACTATGAGTCAAATAAATTTGTTGATTTCCATCAGACATTAACCAAAATGTAATTTAAGTTCTACAGTAAAATCTTTTCATAAAAAGAAAAACAACAGAAAACAACCTAGTGTTAAAATGTTAGGAACTCCAGAATTCGACCCAAAGTTCTCTTTCACTCCCTTTTAAAAAAGTGAAGCGTATTTCTAATGCGACTGCTGTTTTGCTGTACCAGGATGGCTGCCCTGGTGTTCCTAAATGTTGGCACAGCCCAACTGACTCATGTATATGTCTCACAGTTCAGAATATGAAGAAACCCAATGACTGGAATACACTGTGGGTTGCATTGCATTTCCAAACTTTTGTACTTTAAAGTGCACACTTGTTTTACATTTAACTAAGTGAAGTCGAGTTTTTTGTTTTTTTTCACTGGGCTGTTTTTCTTTTTAAGCATTGCTTTCCCTCTGTGCTCAACATTCATGTTAAATGAATAACCTTTTATTACACGTCAGGATGTGGAGGGAAATGTATTTTACAAAAGTAGCAAAGTAAGAAATTTGGAACTGTACAAAAAATTTATGTCTACAAACTCCTTCCAGTGGATTTGACCAGAATTACATATTTAAAGCCTTGATTGACTATTTCGGAGGGAACCTGAACCCCACCCAGATCCTGAAAGAGTAGGGCCAGTGTTCTAAGGACTAAAAATGAAAACCTCTGTTACCAGGAAACCCGAAGACGAGAAGTAGCACGATTTTAAGTACTGTGCACCAGTCATTCGTCAATGCACAGCAAACTCTGGCGACTTTGCCACGTTAAAAAACTTGCCATCAAAATCCAACCTGAGCACAAACTTAATAATCTATCACAACCTTAAGCCCCTAGCGAAAAGGGTTCCTGTGAGTCCCTGGCTCCCCCCAACCCCCCGCCCGGCCACAACCCAGCTGGGCTGGAAGGCAGCGCGCCCCAGAGCCGCGCGTAAGGGGAGAATTGAGCAGCGCTCGCCCAGGAGGGCCGCTGTCCAGGTCACGAGAAGGCATGCGACCCGCTACACCCCTCCCAAGACTGGGAGCCGGCGCCCAGCCTTGCAGGGACACGCGGGCGGACTAGAGGAGCAAGCGGCCAGTGAGAACGATTCAAGGGACTCACCCACTCCTCGCCGTAGCTTGACCGTGAGTCTCGGCTGCCGCTGCTGCCCCGAGGTGCCGGCCCCACGCGGCGCCTGAGCCTCCAGAGCGCGGAGCCTCCAGGCCTGCTGCAGGCCCCGCCTCCTTGTCAGTTGCGCGTCCAGCGCCACCTGTTGGCGCCCGGCGTCCGCAGGGTTCGGGACCGTCCTCGGAGGCTAAGACTCCCCAAGTCGCACTCCGGCCTCTCCCAGTTTCCTCTCAAATGCCCTCTGCCCTGACCTTGAGGTCCGTTCCGCGCCCTCCAACCCCTCGCCTTTTGTTTAATCTCCACTAAGGAACGTTTGTGCATTTCTCTAGAGCAGTGGTTCTCAGACTTCAGCGTGTATAAGATTACCCGGGGGCTTATTAAAACACCGATTGTTGGGCTGTCCACCCACAGTTTCCGGTTCAGTATGTCTGGGATGGGGTCTGAGATTCTTATTTCTAACAAGTTCCCATGAGATACGGAAGCATTCCCAGATCACACTTTGAGATAGACCGTTTAGAGCTTACAAACCCTCCCACACGTTAGCTTATTTATTTTTATTTCATTTTATTTTATTTTTTTGAGACGGAGTCTCAGTCTGTTGCCCAGGCTGGAGTGCGGTGGCGCGATCTTGGCTCACTGCAACCTCCGGCCCCGGGTTCAAGCGATTCTCCTGCCTCAGCCTCCCGAGTAGCTGGGATTACAGGCGCCTGCCACTGTGCGCGGCTAATTTTTGTATTTTTAGTAGAGACGGGGTTTCACCATCTTGGCCAGGCTGGTCCTGAACTCCTGACCTCGTGATCCACCCGCCTCGGCCTCCCAAAGTGCTGAGATTACAGGCGTGAGCCACCGCGCGCAGCCACCTTATTTAAAACCTAACAGCCGGTCCTGAGGTGGCTGTGATTGACAGTTTGAGGAATCCGAAGCTGAATTTCTGAGAGTGACTTGCTCCCTGAATTGTTCAAATTGTGTACCTTTAATCGCACAAACCCTGCTCCTCAGCCGAAAAAAAACCCCTTAAACCCTATGTTTACTCCGTCCCTCCCTTCCTTGCCTCAGCTTTTAAGTGCAGCTTCCCATATCCTAGCTCAATGAAGTATTCCAAACCTAAAGTAAAGTTAACTGTTAATATTCCAAAGTTTTAGAAAAAGACAACTTGAGCAGGGGATTTACTTCTCCCTGTTGGAACCAGCCTCAATATAGTGTCTTGAGACATGAATTGCAAAATTCTGGGGATTTGGTATACAACATTCTCAGGACTAAGCTGAGTAGAAAACACAAAGGAAAATAAATGTGCAACCACATTTTCCATGATTGATTTTTATTCACTGCTAGGGCACCGAAGACTGTTCATTTTTTAATATAAATATTTTCTGTAGTCACTTTCCATGGATTAAATGTTAAAGCCCTTTGAAGATTAAATTACCGTGGACTGCCACCTTGTGGTAGAAATAGAATCTTACACCTGTTGTTTCTAGTGAAACTAGAAAATAATTTAAAAGTTTTAGAAAAAAAATCTGTGTAATCTTTGTATGTGCAGCACAGACCACAAAGAATTAAGACTTTTTAACTATCTAAGCATTGTTGAGTTTTAAAAATGATCATGGGTCTTAAATGGTCAGACAAAACGATATGATCTTATTGTTTAACATTTGGTAGAACAAAGGTCATTCTCTTTTTCACAATCTATTTTCCATATGAAAAGGGCAAAGAGTTATTATTGTGTTAACATAATAATATATGTTGATATGAATATGGCTATATAGCAAGCTGCACTTAAAGCTGCTTTTCCTTTTCTAATTAAAACAGTTAAAATCAAGCCCCAAATATTTTTGTTTTATAATTAGACTTTAGCAATTTTATTTCTGCACTTCTTATAAAAGTTTTTTTTGCCCAATATTTTAGTGTGGAGAATAAATAGAGTATGTTCCAAAGTAAAATGATTAAAAGTGTGAGATTATTTATCAATTAGTTTGTAGATATTATAAAAGCAACACAATATTCGATTAAGAAAAACATGTTACTAAAAAGCTTTTATTGAGTTGCCAGGAGTTAGTATCATAGATGAACTATCTGCAATTTTTGCATACAAATAACCTGTAATTTGAGGTATGAGATAAGGAAAAAAAATTTTTGTAGTGGGGGCAGGTAATACAATGCTAGAGCATCTCAGAATGCTGAGTCAGCCTCTTTAGCACATATTTTAAAAACAAGTGTGGCTTGTGGAAAGCCACATTATGCTATTGCAAATGTTGAAAGGCAAGTTGCTAGTTTTGCTGTGACTCTAAACAACTAGAGGATTTAAAATGGGAGTTCAACCATGAGTTACAAATAAATTTGGATCTTTCAGAATACTCTGTAATAAACTTACACTATAGTGAGAGCACATATTAACATAATGGACCTCGGTGTTATTTGAGGTCAAATACTAAACTGGTGACTTCATAATAACATGCTGTGGAGAAAATATAATTTAGAATCCATGAGTATTTTTGCCTGACAAATAAGCAACCTGATCTTAGAACCTGATGAGACGACCACTTTAAAAGTAAATGACCTTCCTTCCCCCTTCCTTCCTTCCTTCCTTCCTTCCTTCCTTCCTTCCTTCCTTCCTTCCTCCCTCCCTCCCTCCCTCCCTCCCTCCCTTCCTTCCTCTTTTCTTCCCTCTGTGGCCCAGGCTACAGTACTCTCAGCTCGCTGCAGACTCCCTGCGGCCGGCTCCTGTGATTCTCCTGCCCTGGCCTGCGGGCTGCCTGGGATTGCCGGCGCGCGCCACCACCCCTCCCTGGTTTTTCTCCTTTAGCTGGAGGCGCGGTTTCGCCATGTCGGCCAGGCTGGTCTCCAGCTCCTGACCTCCGGTGGTCTGCCCGCCTCGGCCTCTAGAGGTGCTGGGACTGCAGACGGAGGCTCGCTCACTCGGTGCTCAGTGTTGCTCCGGCTGCAGTGCGGTGGCGTGGTCTGGGCTCGCTGCAGCCTCCGCCTCCCAGCCGCCTGCCTTGGCCTCTCAGGGTGCTGGGATTGCAGCCTGTGCTCGGCCGCCGCCCCGTCTGGGAGGTGGGGAGCGTCTCTGCCTGGCTGCCCATCCTCTGGGTTATGAGGAGCTCCTCTGCCCGGCCGCCCCGTCTGGGTGGTGAGGAGCGCCTCTGTCCAGCCGCCACCCCATCTAGGAAGTGAGGAGCGTCTCTGCCTGGCCGCCCATCCTGTGGGATATGAGGAGCTCCTCTGCCCAGCTGCCCATCGTCTGGGATGTGAGGAGCGACTCTGCCCGGCTGCGCCACCCCGTCTGGGAAGTGAGGAGCGCCTCTGCCCAGCTGCCCATCGTCTGGGATGTGAGGAGCGACTCTGCCCGGCTGCCACCCCGTCTGGGAAGTGAGGAGCGCCTCTGCCCGGCCGCCCTGTCTGGGAAGTGAGGAGTGCCTCTGCCCGGCCGCCCCGTCCGGGAAGCGGGGAGCGCCTCTGCCCGGCCGCCCCGTCCGGGAAGCGGGGAGCGCCTCTGCCCGGCCGCCCCGTCCGGGAAGTGGGGAGCGCCTCTGCCCGGCCGCCCCTTCTGGGAAGTGGGGAGCCCCTCTGCCTGGCCACCACTCCATCCGGGAAGTGAGGAGCGCCTCTGCCCGGCTGCCGCATCTGGGAAGAAGTGAGGAGCGCCTCTGCCCGGCCGCCCCGTCTGGGATGTGAGGAGTGCCTCTGCGCGGCCGTCCCATCCGGGAAGTGAGGAGCGCCTCTGCCCGGCCGCCCCGTCTGGGAAGTGAGGAGCGCCTCTGCGCGGCCGCCCTGTCTGGGAAGTGAGGAGCGCCTCTGTGCGGCCGTCCCATCCGGGAAGCGAGGAGCACCTCTGCCCGGCCGCCACCCTGTCTAGGAAGTGAGGAGCGTCTCTGCCTGGCTGCCCCGTCTGGGAAGTGAGGAGCACCTCTGCCTGGCCGCCCCGTCTGGGAAGTGGGGAGCGCCTCTGCCCGGCCGCCCCTTCTGGGAAGTGGGGAGCGCCTCTGCCTGGCCGCCCCGTCCGGGAAGTGAGGAGCCCCTCTGCCCGGCCGCCACCCCATCCGGGAAGTGAGGAGCGCCTCTGCCCAGCTGCCACGTCTGGGAAGAAGTGAGGAGCGCCTCTGCCCGGCCGCCCTGTCTGGGAAGTGAGGAGCGCCTCTGCCCGGCCGCCACCCTGTCTAGGAAGTGAGGAGCGTCTCTGCCTGGCTGCCCCATCTGGGAAGTGAGGAGCACCTCTGCCTGGCCGCCCCGTCTGGGATGTGGGGAGCGCCTCTGCCCGGCCGCCCCGTCTGGGAGGTCTACCACAGAGGCCAGAAGCAATGTGGCGGCTGGACGTGGTAGCTCACGCCTGTAGTCCCAGTACTCTGGGAGGCCGAGGTGGGTTGATCACTTGAGGCTAGGAGTTCGAGACCAGCCTGGCCAACATGGCGAAACATATGAAAAATACAACAGACAAACCAACCAACCAACTAAGTGACAACAAAACAGGTCTACCCTGGAGTCGTACTCTAATTTTTTCTATTTTCCTCCCTTTCTGATCCTTTATTCCACTTTCTTTTTCTTCCTCTTCCTTCTCCTTCTTCTTTGTCAAATAGAGGATTGAGTTATTATCATTGATCCATACAAAGTCCCTCTCTCATTTATTTTCTTTAATTCCCACCCCCCATTTCTATTCCCCGTCTTCCCATGTGCAACCTTCCTAATATGTTTGATATGCATCTTTTTGTTTGTATGTGCTTTTAGAAAATGTTTATTGTTTTGTGTGCAAAAAAAAATAAAAGTAAATGAAATACTATTGTGTGAGAGATAAAATAAAAAATATCATACTATTAAAGATAATCACAATGAGAAATAGACAGTAAATTTTAAGTAAATGACAAGAATTATATTAAGTTTTTTCCTTTGGAAATCAAACTAACTCCTGAGGGGACAGCAATTTAAGTAATGATCAACACTATTTCCAAGTCTGCCTCTTACGAAAGAAGAATGGTCAGACTTTTATTTTAAACGACGGCAAAAATTACCTAAGTTCAAGGAGAAATATTTTGTCAAAATGATTGTTTTAAGACAGATATGATAAAGGTTCACTGGCCAAAATTTCTGATTCTGTTAACCTCATATGATGCATTCTCTTTACTAGTTTAAGATCTACCATAATCCTCAAAGTATGTGGTCAGTTTGTCCCTAGTGTCTGCGTTTAAAAGTGGTTGGGGGTAGAGGGGAGGTCTGTTCTTGGGACTGGAGGTTTTAACTATTCTTCTGAATTCTTTCTCCCAAACTCAAAGTCCCTTATTGCTCTTTCACCAAGACAGGCAACAGTAAACATCTTTTCAGGTAGGTTGTAAGAGTAGGTGCTTCATTTCCAAGCTCACAGATCTCTGCCTGAGTACTGCTCAGTGATGTTCAAAATGCTGTGATATATTCCATTGGCTTTAAATATGTTGTGATCTGTGAAAAGACTAGTTCCTGGCAATGGTACCATATTAAGCCTTATCAGTTATTTACATCCTACTATAAAGAATATTTCAGCCTTTTCTGAAAGTACGTTCTGGCATGGAGAAAGAAATATCAGGATATCGAACACTTATAATAGAAGGTTATGAAGGGGTTATACCTTAGGGAAAAAAGAAGTGTTAGGACCACAAGGACAAATTTTACCACCTTCATAATATTACCTATTCTAGGCAACTTCTCCCTGCCCCACATGTCCATATCAAGCATTCCGTGATAGTGAAATAAACTATCTTTAAACCTCTCTATCTTGGTTCTCTTTGTTATAGTAGCTTAGCTTAGTTCATACTCTACCTTGTTTGATCTAATATTATAGCACTTTTCAGAGTCTATCCATATTACAGATTTTTATATGTGTTTATATTTCCCTCATTAAATTGTGAGCTCTAAATTAAATTGTGAGCTCTAAAAGAGCAGAGACTGTGCCATTTTTATCTTTGCATCTCTTGTGAATTAGAGATTGATGGAACAGACTCAAAGTAAATGCTTGTGGAATGTGACTTGCGCCCCTGGGCTCCAGTGAAGTCATATAAAGCACATGGATATGGAACCCACGAATGTCTAGGCATCACTTAGACCAAAGCTGTGGGCACACATCCATTTGTTGTATGTTTTATAGGGAACATTTTCTTATCTATCTTCCATAGTCCACATCCTCCTCCTTCTTGCTTTCTGTTACAGGAACACGTGGGTCCAGGGATGCCACTGTCACAGGAACTACAGGTCTTTGATGTCTTGAGTTGTAGGAGATAGGGAGCTGGAGAATATTGGGTGGGGAAGCTGGTCCAATGGATAGGTGAAGAATGCTGATTTGTAGCGTTGGAGCTAAAATTATTTATTTATTTATTTTTAGAGACAGAGTCTCACTCTGTTGCCCAGGCTGGAGTGCAGTGGTGTGCTCATAGCCCATTGCAGCTTCAAACACCTGGACTCAAGCTGTTGTTCTGCCGTAGCCTTACAAGTAGCTAGGACTACAGGTGTGCACCACCATGCTTGGCTAATTTTTAAATGTTTTATGGAGACAGGGTCTTGCTATATTTCCCAGGCTAGTCTTGAACTCCTGGCCTCAAATGATCCTCCTGCCTTGGCCTCCCAAAGTGTTGAGATTACAGGCATGAGCCACCATGCCTGGCTTGACCTAATATTTTTAGTAATGGATTCTGCCTTAAAAGTCACGACATGTTTACTTTTTCCTAGATTTGAGCTTCCAGAAGAAAGGATGAAAGGTGGGATACTGTCACTTGTGAAAATACTACTCTTTCCTAAGACTGTGTAATGTTATATATTACCTCATTTAATTCTCCCAGTATCCCTGCTGTAGAGTTATTATCCTCAGTTTATAGGTGAACTTTAGCTTGGAACATTTAAGTAACTTGATCAAAGTGTTTAGAGGTCAAGCTGAGACTTCAGTCAAAGTCTATTTGACTCCAGTACTCTTTCCACTGTACTGGACTGCCTCTGTGACCACATATAATCAATCAAAATTTCCTCAGGCTACACAAAATTGGGAGGATTCAGGGAGGTAACAGTTAACAGAAATTATCTTATGATACATTCAGTTTTTCTTTGGTATCAGTTAGGGTATGGGCTAAGCTACTACAACAAAGAATACCAAAACAATGTAGAGTGATTCTAAGAAGATGGTTTCACTGTCATGTAAAAGTACTGCAGTGAGTATTCCGATTTAGTAGAGTTAGTCTGCTCTATGAGGTCATTCAGGGATTCCCAGATTCTTTCATCTTGTTGCTCTGCTGTCTCCAAGTGCACTGATCTTGGCACTGTGATTGAAATTGTGGCATGGGTACAACCGTGATCTAGATTTCAAGAAAGGAATGAGTACAAGATCAAGACAAGTTATTTTATTAAATAATTAAGACAGAAACTGTCCAACCACTTCCTCTCATTTTCCATTGATGACAATTTACTTATATGGCAAGATAGGAAGGGAAAGTAGTCTCTAACCAGGTGGCCAGTTTTTAAGGTCTACCGCTATGGAAGCAGGGATAGCAAATTTTGGTGAACAATTGGAAGCCTCTATCACATTTTTACCTACAATTCTGATCTCTATGTTCATATTAGATTGGGCGCTTTGATTTCTTTCTTTGTTAGGCTGAATGCCTTCTTCATTCTGGAGTCTTTCTTGGGATTCAGGGTGTAAACTTGCTAGTCAACAGTGTGTCTTACACTGGAGACCCCTTGTGTGTCCTGACCACCAACATTCCTGTTTAGAAGTTTTCTCACATGGCCTTCCTGTTGGCCCTCCATTTATGCCTGGGCATGAGGAATATTCAGTGGGAGCACTGCTTGGTTCCACCATGGGTGTCCTTCCTATCTGATATGGTTTAGCTGTGTCCCCACCCAAATCTCATCTTGAATTGTATCTCCCATAATTCCCATGTGTTGTGGTAGGGGCCCAGTGGGAAATAATTGAATGATGGGGATGATTTCCCCCATACTGTTCTTGTGGTGGTGAATAAGTATCATGAGAGCTGATGGTTTTATAAGGGGGAACCCCTCTTGCTTGGTCCTCTTTCTCTTTTTTCCGCTGCCATGTAAGATATGCTTTTTGCCTTCTGCCATGATTGTGAGGTCTCCTCAGCCAGTGGAACTCTGAGTCCATTAACCTCTTTTTCTTTATAAATTACCCAGTCTTGGGTATGTCTTTATTAGCAGTGTGAAAATGGACTAATACAGTAAATTGGTACCAGTAGAGTGGGATGTTGCTGTAAAGATACCTGAAAATGTGGAAACGGCTTTGGAACTGAGTAACAGGCAGAAGTTGAAACAGTTTGGAGGGCTCAGAAGAAGACAGGAAAATGTGGGAAAGTACGGAACTTCCTAGAGACTTGTTGAATGGCTTTGACCAAAATGCTGATAATGATATGGACAACGAAATCCAGGCTGAAGTGGTCCCAGATGGAGATGAGAAACTTGTTGGGAACTAGAGTAAAGGTGACTCTTGCTATGTTTTAGGAAAGAGGCTGGTGACATTTTGCCCCTGCCCTAGAGATTTGTGGAACTTTGAACTTGAGAGAGATGATTTAGGGTACCTGGAGGAAGAAATTTCTAAGCAGCAAAGCATTCAAGAGCTGACTTGGGTGCTGTTAAATGCATGTAGTTTTAAAAGGGAAACAGAGCATAAAAGTTTGGAAAATTTGTAGCCTGACTATGTGATAGAAAAGCAAAACCCATTTTCTGAGGAGAAATTCAATCCTGCTGCAGAAATTTGCATAAGTAACAAGGAGCCAAATGTTAATTGCCAAGATAACGGGAAACTGTCTCCAGGGCATGTCAGAGACCTTTGTGGCAGCCCCTCCCATCACAGGCCTAGGAGGAAAGTTTGGTTTCCTGGGTCAGGACCAGGCACCCCTGCTGTGCGCAGCCTAGGGACTTGGTGTCCTGCATCCCAGATGCTTTAGTCATGGCTAGGAGGTGCCAGGATGTGGCTCCATCCATGGCTTCAGAGAGTGCAAGCCCCAAGCCTTGGCAGCTTCTATGTGGTATTGAACCTGTGGGTCCACAGAAGTCAAGAATTAAGGTTTGGGATCCTCCACCTAGATTTCAGAAGATGCATGGAAATGCCTGGATGTCCAAGCAGAAGTTTGCTGCAGGGGCAGGTCCCTCATGAGAACCTCTGCTGGGGCAGTGTGGAAGGGAATTGTGGGGTTAAAGACCCCACACTGAGTCCCCACTGGAACACTGCCTAGTAGAGCTGTTAGTAGAGTGCCACTGTCCTCCAGACCCCAGAATGGTAGACCCACTGACAGCTTGCGCTGTGTGCCTGGAAAAGGCACACTCAATGCCTCCCCATGAAAGCAGCCAGGAGGAAGGCTGTACCCTGCAAAGCCACAGGGATGGAGCTTCCCAAGACCATGGGAACACAACTCTTGCATCAGTGTGACCTGGATGTGAGACATGGAGTCAAAGGAGATCATTTTGGAGCTTTAAGATTTGACTGCCCTGCCGAATTTTGGACTTGCACTGGGCCTTTAGCCCCTTCATTTTGGCCAATTTCTCCCATTTAGAATGGGTGTATTTATCCAATGCCTGTACCCCCATTGTATCTAGGAAGTAATTAACTTGCTTTTGATTTTACAGGCTTATAGGTGGAAGGGACTTGCCTTCTCTCAAGTGAGACTTTGGACTATGAACTTTTGAGTTAATGCTGAAATGAGTTAAAACTTTGGGCAACTGTTGGGAAGGCATGATTGGCTTTGAAATATGAGGACATGAGATTTGGGAAGGACCAGGGCAGAATGATATTGTTTGGTTCTGTGTCCCCACCCGAATCTCGTCTTGAATTGTAGCTCCCATAATTCTCACATTTGTGGGAGGGACCTGGTGGGAGATAATTGAATCATGGGGGCAGTTTCCCCCATGCTGTTCTCATGGTAGTGAATAAGTCTCACAAGATCTGACGGTATTATAATGGGAAATCCCTGTTTCTCTCTTCTCTGCCACCATGTAAGAGGTGCCTTTTGACTTCTGCCATGCCATGATTGTGAGGCCTCCCCAGCCAGGTGGAACTGTGAGTCCGTTAAACCTCTTTTCTAAAAATAAATTACCCAGTTTCAGGTATGTCTTTATCAGCAGTGTGAAAACAGACTAAAACACTATCATAAAATCTGTTCTTTTTATTTATAGAGAAATAGGCAGGTGCCATAATTGAAAACCAATACTGGGGGCATTAAGAAGACAAATCTATTATATATTTACTTTCTCTTATTTTAAGCCAGTTACCCATAATCATCATCTTCTTTTGGGATCCATTCTGCTCTAGGTGGCACCTACCCATTTTTGTGCATTTCTGCCTAATCAGGATTATTATATTCCCAAGAGTGAGACATCTGTGCGCAGCAATCTAGAACCATGCCAGAGCAGCTTTTCCAGTTTCTCACAGGACCTTGGATTTCTAGTTTTTCTGACCACCTGAAGCCGGTTTTATCTTTTCTTAGTACAGAAAATACCTAATCCCTAATGCATATACTGTGCATTGTATATACACAATATTGCTAAATTAGCAATAATGCTAAATCCTGTTATATAAGTTCAACTTAAGCAGTTACTTAAAAGATTTCTGCAAATAAATTTCAGTTTGAAGGTAAGTATCCATAATGAAAGTATAAGCAAACAAAAAGTGGCAGAGTTGGCATTTTTCTTATCCAAGTTTAATCTCTTTATCAGCTTCATTACAAAGTAATTTTCTGGAAGCCATCCAGAAAACTATTTAAAATGTGGATTTATATACAAAATAGGTAATGTTAATGACAAGTAGTCTTATCTCGGGATATTAGCTAATGAGAGAGAGAGAGAGAATACGTATGTATTTATATGTATCTAGCTATAAATATATTGGGAATGCATACATGGATGGGGGTGTGACCAAAAGTTAGAGAGATCTTTGTTGTAGGGAAAAGGGGAATGTGGAAACATTCAGTAAAAGAATCAGGAGACTGAGATAATTTTTCTTCTGCACTCTACTTACCTTGTACTCAGCCTTCTCTGTTAGAATGTAAACTAAGAGGGACAGGAATGACTACTTTCCATTTGGCTCCTCATGCTTAATATGAAGTATGGTATGTAGTGAGTAGTAGATAAATAATTATTGAGTGAAGAGTACCTTGGGGAGAATTCCAAGGACAAACAAGTGGTCCACAGTTTCAAGAGCTATAAAAAGGCCAAAATAAGATAGAAAATAAAAAAAGAGTCTGCTGGACTTATCATTTAAGAGGACTCTGCTAACTGTATAAGAACAGTCTTTGAGGGTGGAAACCAGACAGCAGTGCAGCAAGGAAGAATTGGGGAAAGAAAGAGTGAAGACAATGACTGTAGCTTCCAATAAGTTTGCATAAAAAAGAAGGAGAGAGGCTGGACATGGTGGCTCACGCCTGTAATCCCAGCACTTTGGGAGGCTGAGGTGTGCGGATCACGAGGTCAGGAGATTGCGACCATCCTGGATAACACGGTGAAACCCTGTCTCTACTAAAAATACAAAAAATTAGCAGGGCGTGGTGGCAGGCACCTGTAGTCCCAGCTACTCGGGAGGCTGAGGCAGGAGAATGGCGTGAACCCAGGAGGCGGAGCTTGCAGTGAGCCGAGATCACACCACTGCACTCTAGCCTGGATGACAGAGCAAGACTCCGTCTCAAAAAAAAAACAAAAAAAAAGGAAGGAGAGAGCTGGGGAAGTGGCAGGAGAATGGTCTTTTGACGGTAAGAGAGATTAGATTCTCCTTATAGACAGAAAGAGAACAACATAAAAAAGAGATTGAAGATATATGAAAAAGAGAGAATAATTGATGGGGGTACTGGAGAAACGTGAACAGAGATGAAATCCACAAAATAGTGGAAAGATTATCTTTCAACAGAAGCAGAGACGATTCTTTCTCAGGAATTAGAAGAAAGAAGATAAATGTGAGTTGAAATATTCACAACTTTGTGGGGAGAGGTGAAGGACAATAAGTGAGCTCATGACTGGTGGTAGTCAAGACCAGTTGAAGGCGATGGAGGGTATGGACTTTGGAACTGCAAAAATTGAGGACTTGTTCCCTGCCTTCCACATTTATTTGGGTGAAATGAAGAGATAAGCTATGCAAATAATTGAGTTCGCTGGAAAAAATTTCAAAATCACCAAGAAGAAAGTGGTGGGTAATAAGATAAGAACTAAGGTACTTAAAATTCAAATAAGTGATAGTGCAGTCATTTGGAATTTATCTGATTATGGAAGATATGACGTTTTGAACTTGTTCCTAGAAGAGTGAAAGATTTTTCACTGGAAAGAAGAAAAAGAATGGTTTTGTTTTCCCTCTGAAACCAGAAGTGATGTATAAGGATTAAGTATTCCTTTGGCCTAGCAACAGTTTTATGTCCAGGAACTTACTTTATACATTTAGTAGCATTCCTTCCCTAGACCTACTGCATGTGTGGGATAACCAGGGAATTTCACAGGGTACTGGTCGTGTTTCTTCAGTGCTTCCTGAAAGAAGATTCTTTAGTGCTTCTGGAAGGAAGCACTTAAGGACATGAGCTCCTTAAGGTGTTAGCCATCTTTAGATCTCTACCCATTAGCAGGGAGCTTGACTCATAGTAGCTGGAGCTCAAAAAAATTTATTGAATTGAATTCTCCCACTCGGCTTTTGCTCTAGGCCTCTTTTCAGTTCTGCTTTTAAAATTCTGGTTAGCTTCCCCAAATCCACCATCTCTGCCTACTTCATTTGTACACATCTCTGTTATAACTCTTTTCTCGTCATATTCTAGTCAGTTGTATAACATACTTGTCTCTCTTATGGATTGGCTGCTGCAGAATCCTTAAGAACCCACTGCAAGCTTCACAGGGGAAATTGTTAGTTGGGTCAAATTGTTAGTTGCAGTCAAATCCACAGAGACAGATTTGTGGGCAACAGAGCGAGCTTTATGCACCGTTTCCGTTTGAGGGGGATAGGATTCTTCTTCTAATTACCAATCAAGGAAACAACTCATATTACTAGTATCACAAAGGGGCTTTGGAAAGCGAAGACTTTCACCTCCCATAGAGCTTGATGTGGTGGGGCCTGCTGTGTTATGTGGCCGCAAGGTGGCTCTAGAGACTTTTGCATTAAAAACAAATGCCATCAAGGTCCTCTGGTGCCGCTGCTTTCTCCTTACGTGGTTTTACCACCAGACTTTCTCAAACTTAGTGGAAAAAGAAAAGATGATATTTTGTGTGGTTGGGTTGGTGTTATGCTATTTGAGCATATTCTGTGGTCTAAATAGTTTTCATGAAGTTTAGAGAAAGCATTAGGCTATGTATGTTTAGGCTCACTTCCATCTCTCTCTCTTTCTCTCTCTCTGTGTGTGTGTGTATCTATCAATCAATCAATCTATCATCTATCTCTAACATCTGTTTACTTGTTGTATATATGTTTGTATCTTTGTATAATAATTATCATTTATTTTCTATATATCTACATCTGTATGTGATTTTTTTAAATGCTTACCATTTCAAGCATGTCACATACATTATCTTGTTTAATCCTTATAAAAACCCTTAAAACTAGGTACTTTCATCATTTTACTGGTGAGGAAATTGAAGCTTAGAGAGGATAAATAATCTCAAGGATACAAAGCCTTTTTACTCTTTATAACCACAATATAATGCTTATCATAGTTTCCTTAACTTTCAGGTCTTTGTGAGTTTAAAATATTTGCAAGAACAGTTTATAGGCAATTATAAGAACAATAATAGTCAATTGATTAGAAAGAGAAGAAAGTTACTGACAAAAATGTTTATCTCTGGCTCCTGACCTGTTAATTATTAGTTTGTGTGTGTGTGTGTGTGTGAGTGATGAAATCCTGTCCTTGATCAAAGTAGACATATCACATCCTAACTCTCATTATCACTGAAACACCATGTGATCTATGCGGGTTATTGTAGAAAGGCAGTTAGATAAATCATTCTTTTCCCCAAACAGCTTTAACAGCCCCACTTAAATCTTGGACATTATTTCAGTGATTGGCTCAAGAATCATGAACAGCAGCAGTGATCTGAGACATTGTGAGAAGATTACTTATTTGATCATTTTATTCCTGTCACCATGGCCAAGGACTTCATTCATTCAAGGGGTTGGAATGATTGTTCTATTGTGTATACTTAGTTTAGAAGTCATAGGTAGAGTGAAGGAAAAACTATCTTTCTAAATCTGAGGCTTATGATCTGTAAAATGAGAAAGCAATGCAATCTATTTCATAAAGTGGTTGTCAAGATTAAATGAGATAATAAATGTAAAATGCTCCACATAGGGTCTGCCACATAGAAGGTGTTCAATGAATGCTATCACTATTATGGGAGAATAATGGATGGTAGCATTGAATGAAAGAACCGGCAGAAGGAGAAAGGAAAGGGCAATGAAGAATGAAAGAAGACCATGTGTACTAAGGGACTGAGGAGAATAGGGGAGGAGGCCCTTAGTTATATCCAACTAGGCTGAAATAACTCTTCATTAGTTCCTCAGTCCTGATTATAACCAACCACAAAGCCGTAACAATTATCGCATAATTTAACCATGTTATAAGACAGAAAACAAGTTCTGGGACTTATTCAAGATCAGCCAGTGACAGTTCCAGGTATAGAATCCAAGTCTCCTGGATTCTATACCTGAATAGTGTTTTACCACTATTTACCACTATTTACATTGTGTTATGTTAATCAGGACATTTGCTATCATGAGGCTGAGATAATTTTTGTTTCTTTTGTATGAACTCACTTTACAGCACTGAGTTGCTGAAACATAATGCCACACGGAACTGAGGGAGGGCACAGCATTATAACTTTAAATCAAAAGGACAACTTACATGGAGACTTAGTTCTCCTTGACATAGTATCCTCAAATTCGTGGTACATTCAATACATCTCTTCTTAGAAAGGCTACACATAATGTGATTTTCCCCATTATGAAAGAAATATGGCTTCTTCTGTGTGTGATCTCTTCAAGATTCTTCCTATTATTTTTACTTATGATATAACCTTATAGAGATTTATTTCTTAGTAAGCTCCCAAATAAAAATAGCAGTCACTTGATTTTGTGGGCTAACATATTTTCAATGGAGTTACACTTTCAGAGCCTTCTTTAGAGAAAAATCTTGCTCAAGTAGGTGTATTAGCATCTATCTTTTATATACATGGCTATTGGACAAAAGCACATGAAGAGTAATCCATTGAATTGTTTCTCAAGTTTTAGAGGCTGCCAAAATGGAAGGACTCTTTCTTCAAATAGTACATTTAAAAATTTCATTTGTAATCCTATGTGTAAAGTAGCTCTACCATTCCTGTTTCATTACTTTGTATGTTTTATGTTATTAATTCCTTATGTTGTTCATTCCACTATTCAAATAAATATCTTTTTAAAAATATTATACTTTTCCTCCCACTCTCATATATACGCATCAACATAAGTAAAGAAGAAAATTGAAACTGTGATAATACTTTAAAAATTATTTTTATTGGGACTTCCAGTTATAAAAGTGCATGTTAGTTGAATAAATGTGAACAGAAACAAAAAGAATTAGTGGTAATTTCACCAACCAAATGGAGTTTACCTGTTGACAATTTGATATGCCTTTCCAGAGAAAGATAGACAGTAGATAATATTGTTTTATATACCTGGGATTATACTAGATATTGCTGCCTTTTGCCATATAATTGTCACTCAATTTGCTGATCTCTCAAAGCAGTATCTTAGTAAAGGAGGTGTGATCTGACGGGAAGCAATACATCCACAGAGAACAATGGTGAGTGTGGAAAACAAAAATAAAGTAATTTCTACTGATGAAAAGCTTTGGACATGTGACTGTCTCTGTGATTGTCAGGTATTTTGCTGACATGGGGCTCAGAGATTTGAAAGTGTTTGGGATAGATAAAATCAAGAGACAGGTTGTAAAGAAGGAAAAAGGAGGAAAATACTAATTTTCTTGTTAAATCAAGGACAGTGTTTAAATGGAGCTGAGTGTGTTGATTCCGTTTCTGTGATTTAACCTACTGAAGCAGCTATTTTCATCACTGACACCATTAAAAAACCCTCTAGGTTGCCAGTTTTTGTCACTTCAAACAATGCTGCAATAAACATTCTTGTACCAATATCCATACTCATTGGTGTTTTTATCACTCTGTGATAGATATCCAGGCAAGAGATTGTTGGGTCTGTGGCTGTATGAATTTTAAGTTTAATTGACAATGCCAGATTGCTTCTTTTTAAAATTTTAATTTAATTTTTTATTGATACGTAATATTTGTGCATATTTCTGGAGTATATGTGAAATTTTGTTTCATGCATAGAATGTATAGTGATCAACCTAGGGTATTTAGGATATCTATTACCTTGAGTATTTAATCATATCTATGTGTTGGGAACATTTCAAGCCCTCTCTTCTAGCTATTTTGAAATATATATTACATTGTTGTTAACTATATTCACCCTATTCAGCTATCAAATATCAGAACTAATTCCTTTATCTATCTCTGTGTTTGTACCCACTAAACAACATCTCTTCATCCTCCTGCCTCTGCATCCACACACCCTTCCCGACCTCCAGTATCTGTCTGTACATCTATAAGATCACCTTTTTTAGCTTCTATATATGACTGAGGACATGCGGCATTTTTTCTTTTTGTCCCTGTGTTATTTCACTTAACATAATGACCTATGATTCCATCCATACTGCTGCACATAACATGACTTCATTCTTTTTTAAGGCTGAATAGTATTCCATTGTGTATACGTGCCACATTTACTTTATCCACTCATCTGTTGATGGACACTTAGGTTGCTTCCATATCTTTCCTATTGTGAATAGTGCTGCAGTAAACATGGAAGTGCAAATATCTTTGTGAGATACCGATTTTCTTTTCTTTTTGATAAATATCTAGTAGTGGGATTGCTGGATTATATTGTACTTTTATTTTTAGCTTTTGAGAAATCTCCATGCTGGTTTCCATAGTGGCTGTACCAATTTACATTTCCAGCAACAGTGTATAAGAGTTCCTTTTTCTCTGCATCCTTGCCAATATCTGTTATTTTTTTTGTCTCTTAGTGATAGCCATCTAACTGGGTTAAGGTGATATCTCATTGTGGTTTTGATATGTATTTCCCCAATGACTAGTGACACTGGGCATTTTTTCCTATACCTGTTGGCCATTTGTATGTCTTCTTTTCAGCAATGTCTATTCATGTCCTTTGTCCACTTTTTAATAAGATTATTATTATTTTGTTACTGTTGAGTTGTTTGAGTTCCTTGTATATTCCAAATATTAGTCCTCAGTTGGATGAATAGTTTGCAAATATTTTTTTCACATTCAACAGATTGTCTCTCCACTCTATTGGTTGTTTCCTTTGCTGTGCAGAAGGTTTTTAGTTTAATACAGTCCCATTTGTCTATATGCATTTTTGTTACCGGTGCCTTTGAGGTCTTACCCAAAAAATCTTTGCCTAAATCAATGTCCTCAAGTGTATCCCTTATATTTTCTTCTAGTAGTTTTATAGTTTGAGGTCTTATGTTTATGTATTTAATCTACTTTTATATGTAGTGATTTTTTGACTTGATGTTTGTATTTGGTGAGAGATTTTTGTATAACATATAGAGAGTTTTTTTGTATATGGTGAGAGATAGGGGTTCAGTTTCATTCTTCTGCATATGAATATCCAATTGTCTTAATAGCATTACATTATTTTCCAGTGTAAGTTCTTGATGCCTTTGTCAAAAATCAGTTGGCTGTAAGTATGTGAATTTATTTCTGGATTCTCTATGCTGTTCAATTGGTCTATTTGTCTGGTTTTATCTGATGCCGTGCTGTTTTCATTATTATGCCTTGTAATATATATTGAAGTCAGGTGCTGTGATGTTTCTAGCTTTGTTCTTTTTGCTCAGGATTACTCTATTTGAATTTTTTTGGGGGATTCCATATGAATTTTATAATTTTTTTTTCTATTTCTGTGAAAAATGACATTGGCATTTTGATATAGATTGCATTGAACCTGTAGATTGCTTTGGATAGTGAGGTCATTTTAATGATGTTAATTCTTCCAATCCATGAGCATGGGACATCTTTCCATTTGTGTCCTCTTCAGTTTCTTTCATCAGTGTTTTGTATTTTTCCTTGTAGAGGTTGTTTTACCTCCTTGGTTAAATTTATTCCTACTATTTTTTTAAATAGCTATTGTAAATGGGATTGCTTTCTTGATGTCTTTTTCAGCTAATTCATTATTGGTGTACAGAAATGGTACTGATTTTTATATGTTGATTTTGTATCTTGCAACTTTACTAAATTTATGTATCAGATCTAAGAACTTTTTGGTGAAGTCTTTAGTTTTTTCTAAATATAAGATCATGTTGTTTGCAAAGAGGGAAAATTTGACCTTCCTCTTTCCAATTAGGATGCCTTTTATTCCTTTCTCATGCCTGATTGCTCCGGATATGACTTCCAGTACTATGTTGAATAGGAGTGGTGAAAGTAGGCATCTTTGCTTTGTTCCAGTTCTTAGAGGAAGCTTTTCCTTATTCAGGATAATGTTAGTTGTGGGTTTATCACCATGGTCTTTATTATGTTAAATTTTGTTCCTTCTATGCCTAGTTTCTTGAGAATTTTTGTCATAAGGGCGTGTTGAAATTTATCAAATGCTTTTTTTTGCATCTATTGAGATGATCATATGGGTTTTGCCTTTCATTCTGTTGATGTGATATATCATGTTTATTGATTTGCATATGTTGAATCATCCTTGCATCCACTGGATAAATTCCACTTAATAATGGTGTAGTATCTTTTTGATGTATTGTTGGATTTGTTTGCTAGTATTTTTTTGAGGATTTTTGTGTCTATGTTCATCAAGGATATTGGCCTATAGTTTTCTTTGTTTTTGTTGTGTCCTTGTCTGGTTTTGGTAACAGAGTAATGCTGTCCTTATAGAGTGAGTTAGGGGGAAATCCTTCCTCTTCAATTTTTTGGAATAGTTTGAGGATAATTGCTGTTAGTTCTTCTTTGTAAATTTGGTATGATATGGCAGTGAAGCCATCTGGTCCTGAACTTTTTTTTGTTGGGACACTTTTTATTACTGATACAATCTCATTACTCATTACTGGTCTGTTCAGGTTTTGTATATCTTCCTGATCCAATCTTGGTAGGTTGTATATGTCCAGAAATTTATCTATTTTCTCCAGATTTTCCAGTTTGTTAGTGTATAGTTATTAACTGGCACTGATGTTAGCAGGTCTAGGATGGCTGACTCTTGGGCCTTCAGCTGGCTTACTCAGGTACCAGCAGTGGGCTGTGCAGGTAGGTGGGTCCTTGGGCCCCTGGGCAGCAGGCATGGTATGGGCTATGGCAGTAACAGTGGTGCACCAATCCTCTGGCTCCCAAATGGTCCATGCTGGTACCGTGTGCAGGTGAGTGCCCACAGGTGGTATGTGCAGGTGAGTGCCAGCACGATGGTAGTGGCAGGTTGGGTGGGTCTATCCTCAGGTTCCCAGGTGGAGTGCTCAGGTACTGGGGTGGATGAAGCTGGGCTGAGTGGGCCTGTCCTCAGGCCCTCTGGTGGTGTGTGTGGGCACTGGCTGTGGTGGGCAGGGATAGGGTGATCCCCAGGTCCCCAGTGGAATGCTTGGGTAGGGGTAGCAGTGGCTGCGCTATGGCCCTGCTGCTGGGGAGAGTGGGGTTGTTTTCAGTGGCAGCAGTCATACACAGGTGACTGGTGACATGGCTTTGGCCTCAGGTGGTAGCTATAAGTGGGGTGACCTTTCTTCAGGGTGCTTTTAAATGTGTAATGGCCCTGTTACTGGGGGCTGCACAGTTGCTGCCAACAGTTTATGCTTTGGCTCTGGTGGCAGCAGCTGTGGATAGGGGATGTCAATGGGATGCCAGAGTTGTGGATATGTAGGGGCTATTCAGCCCCAGAGCAGGATGCAGTCTGGTGGGGACTGGCTTTATAAAATAGTGCCTTGCTGTAGGTGCTTAGGACTTGGGGAGTGTGTGGCACCTGGTGTGACTTCCTTTCCTGAAGCAATGCCATCACATGGTCTCCAGGAGCACCCTATGTTAGTCTCAGAGCCTGGTGGGTCAAGGGTCTCTCCTGTGGCTAGGAATGCAGGAGTACCTGGTGGGAATGTGGACAGCTAGGGGTCACACTAACTTACTCTTTCCCCCACAGTGGGGAGCCTCTCCAGCCTCCTAGCTGATCCAGTCTGAGCAGGCTGCCTCAGTTCTCTCTCCTTCATTGCCTCAGTTGTTAATTGTCAATTCCCTGCTGCATGGTAGCATTCCCTCTCAGGTGATTTACTCAAAGTGTGATTATCTACTGTTTCAGTTCTTCTTTGTAGAGGAGGTGAGTACCAGATGCTTCTAATTACCCAATCTTAAGCCCATCAAAGGATCAAGCTTTTGATCCATTAGTAAACTAACTGGCTGGGCCTGGAGACCTAGTCACAGCTGGATGTAATTATGAAGATCCCTGCATCCTCTCAGAAGGAAAACTCAGAGCTCACCAGGCAATGGACGGACAGGACAGAAAGAAAAGAGAAGAAGGTAGAGGATGCTTGCTTACTTGTGTCCAGATCTCTTTTTAAAAATACTTTTAACATCTAACATTTTGTCTAGCAATGCCTTTTCCTGCGGCCCCACTGATAGTGGGCTTTACTGAACAAAGAATTTGCTAATCTGATGAATATGTAATCTCATAATATAGCTACTTTAATTTGTTTTTCCTCTGACTACCTGAAAGTTCAGTATATCTTCATAGATTAATTGGCCATTTGGAGTTGCCTTTCTGTAAATTATCGATTCCTATCATTTCCCTGAAGTTCATATTGGTTTGTGATTTAGTTAACAATTTGGAGAACTTCTGATACTAGAGGGATTAACAGTTTATCTGACATATATGTCAGAAATATTTTTTTTCAACTTGCTATTCCTCCTCCTCCTCCTTCTTCTTCTGCTTCTGCTTCTCCTTCTTTCTCCTTCTCCTTTTTCATCTTCGAGACAGGGTCTTGCTCCGTCACTCAAGCTGGTGTGCAGTGGCGTGATCATTGCTCACTGTAGTCTGCCTCAAATTGCTGGGCTCAAGAGATCCCCCCTCTCCCACCCTAGCCTCCCAAAGCACATGAGTCAATGTGCCTGGCCTCAACTTGGTATTTCTTTACTGATTTTGTTAGGGCATCTTTTGCCATATAATAATTTATTTCTATAAAGTTAAGTAGGTCTACTTTTTTAAAAAAAAGTTTAAAGTTTTATATATATATATAAAACATTACACATTTATATATATATATAGTCTTCCAGATTTTTTTCTCAAGTTTTTTTTTTTGTTGCTTAATTTAATATTTGTCTTTAAAGCTTCTCAAATTTGGTTCTGTGTATTGTGGAAGATAGGGATATAATTTTATTTTCCTCCAGATGGGTGGTCACTTATTCCAATCTATTTTTTTCCCTACAGAAGTTATTTTTATTTTTTGAAAAACTGATATGTAATAGTTGTATATATTTGAGGGTACATGTGATATTTTGATATTTGCATACAATATATAGTAATTAAATCAGGGTAATTGGGATATCTATCACCACAAACATTTATCTTTTCTTTGTGTTGAGAATGTTATAATTCTTCTCTTCTAATTATTTTGAAATATACAATAAATTATTGTTAACTATAATTTCCCTGTTGTACTACCAAATACTAGAACTTATCTATCGAGCTATATTTTTTACCCATTAACCAACTTCTCCTTATCCTCCCACCCACTTCCCTTCCCAACTCTGGCAACCACCATTCTACTGTCTATCTTTCTAAAGAATTTCAATATCACATTTTTCAGAAATAAATCCTCATATATGGTGGAATCTCTTTGGGTTTAGCTTTTCTGTGTTTCACTATTTGTCCTTTGCCATGAAATGACAAATTGATTTGAATACAATGGCTTAATAGCACACTTTGATATCTGGTAAGGAAAATTGTCTCTTACTTTTACTCTAGTTGTGTTTTTAATGAAGCTATATATGCACACAGTTTAATAGTCAAATAGTTTTATATGGCTTTTTTCCCCTTCAAAAACTGGCAGTGCTTGCTGGCTCCTCTGCCCTGCTTTCCCTCTTTCAGAGGCAATAATCAAGTAACTGATAGATTCCTATTTTATGTTGAATTTTACATTGATATCCTACTATGGTAGATGAGGATTCAGCTCTCTTTTGTTCCCTATCCCCACCACACATGCACCGTACCTATCCCCCACCCACTCAATGTCATTTTGGTTAGATAACTATTCACTAATTATATTATTATAACTCTGACACTCTCTTCAAAGATGAGGTATTTAGCGTACTGTGATCATTCTCCACTCTTTTTTTTTCTTTTTTTATTCTTTTGAAACAGAGTCTCACTCTGTCGCCCAGGCTGGAGTGCAGTGGTGCGATCTCGGCTCACTGCACCCTCCACCTCTGGGGTTCAAGTGATTCTCCTGCCTCAGCCTCCCAAGTAGCTGGGACTACAGGCACGCACCACCATGCCCAGCTAATTTTTGTATTTTTAGTAGAGACGGGTATGACCATGTTGGCCAGGTGTAAGGAACGTGGCTGTGCTTTGGTCAAGGATAGGCCAAGGTAGGGTGTTTACATCCTGCGTGACTCAGCAAGTCTAGAGCACAGGTGTATAACTCCACTTGTTATCATAGCCATGTAGACATAACATAGAGAAGACCACTATAACCATAACATAGGGAAGGCCATCACTCGGCTCTAAGACACTATTGTCTGTAAAAGGTATAATTGCCCTGTTGACACTATACAGGAGCTGGTGCCGAGAGAAAGCCAGAGCTGTCTGTCTTTGCAGACAGATGGGGCTAGCCAGCACACAGCTCGGCTCGCTCATGCCCAGAGAGAGAGAGTTAAGCTGCTGACCTTTAAGGTAAGGGAGAGCAGGCCACACAGCTGTGTGTGGGGGCCGCCGGACTAAGCAAGCGAGATAAGGGTGAACAGTGTAGAGAGCTAGTGTAAGAAATTTGTTGATGAGAGCTGCTGCTGAATAAAATCGTTCACCTGCCTATGGCCCCCCAAGTATTCTTTCTGGTCATTCACTCACTCCCTCCTCAACACGATCTTTGGCATAGTTGTGAACCTGACACCAGACTAGTCTTGAACCCCTGACCTCAAGTGATCTGCCCGCCTCAGCCTCTCAAAGTGCTGGGATTACAGGTGTGAGCCATCACACCCGGCTCCATTCTTATAATTTTTATCTTCTTAAGGATTTATAATGATCTTTTTTGTTGTTGTTGTTTGCTTGCTTGCTCAATTTTAAATATACTTACCATTCATTCACTTCCAAACTTAGCATCAACTTGTCTCAAACTCCTCCCAAGATGTTCTGATGCCTTAGGTATTCTATTAATTTCTCCATTTTAGAGAAATCTAAATGTTTCCTATTAGGCTCCTGTCTGGATTAGTTGCCTGCTGTGCGTGATGCACAGGTGTTTCCCTGAGATCTCCCTTTGCCACCACCTGGAGGTTCTTTTTCTCTTTTTCTTGCATTTAATCTCCTCTTTGCTGTATCCCAAGGTTTCTTATTTCTTGGTTAATAACTTTGTTGAGGTTGAACACACCCTTCAATGGACTCTGAAAAAGAGAGCATGAGAAACAATTGACACTTTGCATGCATGAAAATCTTTATTTTATCCTCACACTTGATAGATTGTTTGGCTGCAGATAGAATTCTATGTTGGATATTATTTTCCTTCAGAATTTCGCAGGCATTGCGCCATTGTTTTCTAGCTTCCAGTGTTGCTTCGAGAGGTCCAAAGCCATCCAAATTTCTTATGTTTTGTTTTTGATCTGTTTTTTCTCTGTAGAAACTTGATCTTTAATTACTCCCACTGTGCTGAAGTTTCACAATTGTGTGCCTTCTTGTGGGCCTGTTTTTAATCTAGTCTCCTGAGAAGTTGTTGTGCATTTGCAATCTGGGGGCTGACCACGAGGGTGTTAACATTCCCCTCACCTTGACTAAACTTTAGACAGGTTTCTTCTGGATTACAGACTTCTTTTGGCCTCTCTTTTCTAAGAGCATTTGCTTTAGAAAATTTGGAATTATAAATTCTTTCTCTGCGCCTTTGAGATGTGAATCTTTTGAAAGGCCTCTTCGTGGTTTTACAACCCATGATTTTCTTTCTCAGGGAATTGTCTGCCAAGGCTTTGAAATGTATTATAATAATCAAGGAAGCTGGGGCCCCTATCACTCATTCTCCGTGGGAGGGTAGGAGCCTAAGTTTGGTGGAATGGCTCACTCCAAATTGTTTTTTTTTTTTTTTTAATTATTATTATTATTATTTTTTTATTATACTTTAGGGTTTTAGGGTACATGTGCACAATGTGCAGGTTTGTTACATATGTATCCATGTGCCATGTTGATTTCCTGCACCCATTAACTCGTCATTTAGCATTAGGTGTATCTCCTAATGCTGTCCCTCCCCCCTCCCCCCACCCCACAACAGTCCCCGGAGCGTGATGTTCCCCTTCCTGTGTCCATGAGTTCTCATTGTTCAATTCCCACCTATGAGTGAGAACATGCGGTGTTTGGTTTTTTGTCCTTGCGATAGTTTACTGAGAATGATGTTTTCCAGTTTCATCCATGTCCCTACAAAGGACATGAACTCATCATTTTTTATGGCTGCATAGTATTCTATGGTGTATATGTGCCACATTTTCTTAATCCAGTCTATTGTTGTTGGACATTTGGGTTGGTTCCAAGTCTTTGCTATTGTGAATAGTGCCGCAATAAACATACATGTGCATGTGTCTTTATAGCAGCATGATTTATAGTCCTCTGGGTATATACCCAGTAATGGGATGGCTGGGTCAAATGGTATTTCTAGTTCTAGATCCCTGAGGAATCGCCACACTGACTTCCACAATGGTTGAACTAGTTGACAGTCCCACCAACAGTGTAAAAGTGTTCCTATTTCTCCACATCCTCTCCAGCACCTGTTGTTTCCTGATTTTTTAATGATGGCCATTCTAACTGGTGTGAGATGGTATCTCACTGTGGTTTTGATTTGCATTTCTCTGATGGCCAGTGATGATGAGCATTTCTTCATGTGTTTTTTGGCTGCATAAATGTCTTCTTTTGAGAAGTGTCTGTTCATGTCCTTTGCCCACTTTTTGATGGGGTTGTTTGTTTTTTTCTTGTAAATTTGTTTGAGTTCATTGTAGATTCTGGATATTAGCCCTTTGTCAGATGAGTAGGTTGCAAAAATTTTCTCCCATTCTGTAGGTTGCCTGTTCACTCTGATGGTAGTTTCTTTTGCTGTGCAGAAGCTCTTTAGTTTAATGAGATCCCATTTGTCAATTTTGGCTTTTGTTGCCATTGCTTTTGGTGTTTTAGACATGAAGTCCTTGCCCACGCCTATGTCCTGAATGGTATTGCCTAGGTTTTCTTGTAGGATTTTAATGGTTTTAGGTCTAACATATAAGTCTTTAATCCATCTTGAATTAATTTTTGTATAAGGTGTAAGGAAGGGATCCAGTTTCAGCTTTCTACATATGGCTAGCCAGTTTTCCCAGCACCATTTATTAAATAGGGAATCCTTTCCCCATTTCTTGTTTTTGTCAGGTTTGTCAAAGATCAGATAGTTGTAGATATGCGGCATCATTTCTGAGGGCTCTGTTCTGTTCCATTGATCTATGTCTCTGTTGTGGTACCAGTACCATGCTGTTTTGGTTACTGTAGCCTTGTAGTATAGTTTAAAGTCAGGTAGCGTGATGCCTCCAGCTTTGTTCTTTTGGCTTAGGATTGACTTGGCAATGCGGGCTCTTTTTTGGTTCCATATGAACTTTAAAGTAGTTTTTTCCAATTCTGTGAAGAAAGTCATTGGTAGCTTGATGGGGATGGCATTGAATCTATAAATTACCTTGGGCAGTATGGCCATTTTCACGATATTGATTCTTCCAACCCATGAGCATGGAATGTTCTTCCATTTGTTTGTATCCTCTTTTATTTCATTGAGCAGTGGTTTGTAGTTCTCCTTGAAGAGGTCCTTCACATCCCGGCTCACTCCAAATTGTAAAACTACTCCTGTCATGAAGATAGAGTACAAGAAAGTTTACTTTTACTTTGGGTGGAGCCAATTAGCATACACTGGTGGTCTAAAATCCCCCACCCCAGATCTTGAAACCTCTCCCTCCCTTTGTTTCAGTGAAGTTGAGCCCAGACTTAGTTTTGGCCTGTCTTTTCTACTGTGACTGTCTTGATTGCCTTCTTTTTCTGTCTGACTCTGGTACAACTTTTGCTTTGACAGAGTTTATGTCTTTTGGTTCTAGAAAATGTTCTTAATTCTTTGTTGGTGGTTCTCTCTTCACTATTTTCCTTATTCTTCTTTCATGGTCATACAGGGACCCAGGCTTTTCATTATTAGTTTTATCCTGTGCCTCTGCCATTTCTGAGGGCCTTGGAATTCTAATCTAAATCTCTGAATCTGGCCAGCAGATAGGAAAAGAGAGGGAGAGTCACTTTGGGAAGTTTTTATTGACCAGGTGTAGAACCAGTAAACAGCATTACAGTAATGCCTGGCATTACAGGGGTCTACAGCCTTCCAGCCTGTCCTGTTTGTTCACTTAGATGCCATCTCAACTCTGCATATTTTAGTTTAGTTTTGCTATAATACTGTCCTATACTGGGGTAATAGGTTCTATGTAAATTCTCAAATCATAATGGCTTAATACAGTAAAAGCTGTGGGGCAAACACAGTTATACTTAGTGACACCAAATATAAGGCAAGTTGGGAAAATGTAGTCTAGCATGTGCCCAGGAGGAGAAACGAAAAAAAAAAAAAAAGGACTCTGATGAACATAAAGCAGTCTCTGCTACTGTTTGCCCTGCTGGTCTCTTATGATCTGTCTCACATTCTTTGTACACACAGAACATATTACCCAGTCCATCCCAAAGGCAGATAACCCATCTGGTCACTGCATCCCATTACAAGTCATGGATTTCTGGGAGATACGCAGTTTTCTCTACGAGGGCTGGATGTGTCTATTTGTGAACTATTAACACATGAACCAGGAGGAAAAATTGTCTACTCTCCTTGCCCCTTCAGTGTTGATGGTACAGGGAAAAGGAAAACTCCCATATGGAAAAGAAAAGGATGGGAGAGATACAGCAATCTCTGGCTCATAACTTCTGAAATTCTGTTAAACAAGCATTCAAAAGCCTGCCTATCCTGGAGGTGGAAGAGATTCCTTGGTTTTCCCCAATTCTTCTTTTGGAAAGGCACTCCTTTGATCACTCTTCATGGCCCTTGGATCTTCCGGGAGGTCCTTTCTTGCCCATTATGCTTTATGCTTACATCAGAAACAGGCTTTGACGATGATGACTTTTTTTGGGAGTGTATGTGGCGCTCATTGTTCCTTCCTTCCCAAGTGTTATATTAAGGCTTTTCCAAGCCAGGCTTTTAAAAACCAGCCTCATGATTTCTTTGACAATTCCACCAACATTTTGATAGTTTTTGATCTATTTTATTTTAGAAAGTTGTATGCTGGTCACCAGTCACATAGATTTTTTCCTAGACATAATTATTAAGGTTTCCCTGTTTGTTTCTTCACTCTTGTATCTTTCTACTTAAACGTGGCTCCTCTGAGTTGTGGCTTATTGGGAAGGTGGTATCTTTCTTCTGATTTCTGTTGCAAAGCTGAGTCACTTAGCAGAAAAAGCTCACTGGACTTTGTTCCTCAAAGTATTAAAAAAAATCTGTCTTACTATTTGGATAAAGAAAAGCCAGATTTTTCAAACCCTATAAAGTCCTTGGACTTTGGGCTTTTTCTGTTCTCTTCTGTTACTGCTTGAAAAACAGGCAAATTCTTACCTGAACTCCTGTCTTTCATGCCATACCTTGCTGAAGGCAGGGTAATAGTAGCCAATATACGTGATCTCTCTGACACTTTCTGAACACTTCCTTTAGGGCTATAGACTCAGTAAGCTGTGGCCTGTCTTCAAGTTATCACAGAGGGCAGTTTTATCAAATGTTTTGCCTGGCATTACAGGGGTCTGCAGCCTTCCAGCCTGTCTTGTTTGTTCACTTAGATGCCATCTCAACTCTGCATATTTTAGTTTAGTTTTGCTATAATACCATCCTATATCAGGGTAATAGGTTCTATGTAAATTAAAATATGAAATAGCTGTTTTGATAAATTCTCAGATCATAATTGCGTAATACAGTAAAAGCTTGTACCTTGCTTACTCGAAGTCTAGTGTGATATTCAGCAGACAGCCTTCTATACAGTTATTTAGGGAACGAAGTTCTTTCAGTTTTGTGGCATCAAAATTTATACTGGATCCTTTGCATTTGATTGGCTAAAAGGGGAAAGTAAGATATTTACTTATAGGAAGTTTTGATGAAACACATCACTCTCATCCACGTTTTAATGTCTAGAATTCAGTCACCTGGTCATTCTTCATTGCAAGGGAGGCTGACGAGTGTGGTCTAGCTGTGTGCCCAGAAGGAAAAGGAAATTGATTTTGGTGAACATGTAGCAGTAGCTGCCACCTCTTTTGTTTTAGTCTCTTTAGAGACTAAACCTTCAGTCTCCTGCCAGGGTTGGAGAAGGGCAGTTTTCTGCCTGTTGTGAGTGGAGTTGAGATTTAGGATCTAACTGGTTCTTAAATAGATTCTTAACCAATCTAACCAGTCTAGCGACTAAAGCTTCAATCTTTGCTCTAGTCTCCTATTCTTCCAGAGGTATGGTTGATACTGCAATTCCGATTTTTTGGGAGTTTTGCAGTGTAAATTTGTTTGTCTTGACTTTCCACAATGCTGATTTAGGTTTTGGTTTCTTCAGGTCTGATAGATGATTTGCAAAACATCCATCTATTTTTTAATTTCCAAAATTTTATTGTTACTCTGCACACTTCTGTTTTCTCTGTCACTGTGGGTTTGTGACTTACAAAAAATTCCCTGTGAAATCATTTTAGTAAGCCTTTAGGAAAGAAAAGGGGTTACTACATATGTTTAATCCAATGTCTTTTTCCCCTCGGTACTTTTCATAATTTTCTTGGAATAACTTTTCATCTTTAGAGGAAATGTTTGAATATATTTTGATATATTAGTAGCAGCATGGATATGCATCCAATAAAAAGAATGTAAGCTCCTTTCCATGTGACTTAAAGGTATGTCCAATGTGTTGTGTTAAAAAAATAGAGCTGGACAGTAGTTAGAGTGGTAAAAACAGATCTTACACAGGAATTATTGCAGTAGGAAAAAAGAGATTTTACTACAGAAATGAAATCAATTCCAAATTACAGCAGGGACAAGTGGGGATTCATAGCCAAGAAGCAGGATGGGGGCTGGTGGATAGAAAATTAATAAGAGGTATTTTCTCTTAGGTAGATAGAAATTACTAAGAAGAAACATCAAGGATAAGGGGGATTCTGGCTAAACTGACTTGACAGGATTCTTCTAAAGCTGAGTGACGCAGGCCTGACAAGAATGGACACTGAAGACCAAGGCCAAAGTCTAGTTGAGAAGACAGCTTAGAGAAACCTGACTAAGATGGTTAGTCAAGGAAAGGGTGGTCAAGGAAAGAGTCTTTGTCAACTGTTAAATGACTTAATAACCACGTGTGTGGGTGTGTATGCACGTGTGTGTGTAAAACATGGCTATATGACTACAGGAAAGGATACACTCTAGCTGATTAACATTGGTTATCTGGCTGGGGAAAGGGGGTATGTGCTTGGGAGGAGAAAGTAGAGTAGAGAAAGGAGGCAAGTAAAAGAAAAGTGAACTATTTAAAGAAATTAGTCTACAAAGATAGCATTTGTCATATCATTCCATTTATTTAAAATTTACAATATATACACATATGTATATACTGTATGTCTAGAGACATGTTTGAAAGAGTGCTTAAGATACATTAATTTTGGTGTGGCAGATTAAAAATGTCTATGAATTTCTTGACATGCCTGCTATCAAGAGGTGGGCAACTATGAACCTTTGTCTTGGACCTGGACAAGCTCTGTGACTGCTTTCACCAACAGAATGTAGCAGAGGTGATGTTCCAGATTTAGGCCTAAAAAGAATGGCATCTTCCAATTCCAGGTTTAGGCCTAAAAAGAATGTCATCTTCCAATTTCTTCTTTTGGAACAGTGGTTCTTGGAGCCCTAAGCTGCCATGTAAGAAGTCTGACAGCCCCAGGCCCTAGAGGATGAAGTGACATGTAAAGAGAGAGGCCAAAGATCTAGACATGTGAGTGAAGAAGCCACCTTTGAAAAAAAATATTTCTAATGACATGCTTGAAAGGATGCTTAACAAAATGCTAATTGTATCATCTTTGATCTAGCATTTTAGATGATTTACTTTCTTGCTTAGACTTGCAAAAGAGGTTTTGTAGTGATGTAGTTGAAAGTATGGATACTGAAGCCAGGCGACCTGGGTTCAAATACCATACCCGTCACTCATTAATCTGGGACAAGTTAACTAACCTTATGTGCCTTAATTTCCTTTTCTATGAAATGGGGATAATAATAGTACCTGCCTGATCAGATTGTTACAAAGATTAAATTAACTAATTCACATAAAGAACTTACAAGAGTGCCTAATAAATGTTAACTACCATTAGCAATAATGCGTCATTCAAATTATTTTCTCTGATCCTATGGAAAAAAAGACACTAAGGATGGCAATATGGACACACTAGCCTTCACTCTTTTTTTTAAAATTTTATTATTATTATACTTTAAGTTTTAGGGTACATGTACACAACGTGCAGCTTTGTTACATATGTATCCATGTGCCATGTTGGTATGCTGCACCCATTGACTCGTCATTTAGCATTAGGTATATCTCCTAATGTTATCCCTCCCTGCTCCCCCAACCCCACAACAGTCCCCAGTGTGTGATGTTCCCCTTCCTGTGTCCAAGTGTTCTCATTGTTCAATTCCCATCTATGAGTGAGAACATGTGGTGTTTGGTTTTTTGTCCTTGCGATAGTTTGCTGAGAATGATGGTTTCCAGCTTCATCCATGTCCCCACAAAGGACATGAACTCATCCTTTTTTTTATGGCTGCATAGTATTCCATGCTGTTTATGTGCCACATTTTCTTAATCCAGTCTAACATTGTTGGACATTTGGGTTGGTTCCAAGTCTTTGCTATTGTGAATAGTGCCATAATAAACATAAATGTGCATGTGTCTTTATAGCAGTATGATTTATAATCCTTTGGGTATATACCCAGTAATGGGATGGCTGGGTCAAATGGTATTTCTAGTTCTAGATCACTGAGGAATTGCCACACTGACTTCCACAATGGTTGAACTAGTTTACAGTCCCACCAACAGTGTAAAAGTATTCTTATTTCTCCACATCCTCTCCAGCACCTGTTGTTTCCTGACTTTTTAATGATTGCCATTCTAACTGGTGTGAGATGGTATCTCATTGTGGTTTTGATTTGCATTTCTCAGATGGCCAGTGATGATGAGCATTTTTTCATGTGATTTTTGGCTGCATGAATGTCTTCTTTTGAGAAGTGTCTGTTCATATCCTTTGCCCACTTTTTGATGGTTTTCTTTTTTTTCTTGTAAATTTGTTTGAGTTCATTGTAGATTCTGGATATTAGCCCTTTGTCAGATGAGTAGGTTGCAAAAATTTTCTCTCATTCTCTAGGTTGCCTGTTCACTCTGATGGTAGTTTCTTTTGCTGTGCAAGAGCTCTTTAGTTTAATTAGATCCCATTTGTCAATTTTGGCTTTTGTTGCCATTGCTTTTGGTGTTTTAGACATGAAGTCCTTGCCCATGCCTATGTCCTGAATGGTATTGCCTAGGTTTTCTTCTAGGGTTTTTATGGTTTTAGGTCTAACATGTAAGTCTTTAATCTATCTTGAATTAATTTTTGTATAAGGTGTAGGGAAGGGATCCAGTTTCAGCTTTCTACACATGGCTAGCCAGTTTTCCCAGCACCATTTATTAAATAGGGAATCCTTTCCCCATTGCTTGTTTTTGTCAGGTTTGTCAAAGATCAGATAGTTGTAGATATGCAGCATTATTTCTGAGGGCTCTGTTCTGTTGCATTGGTCTATATCTCTGTTTTGGTACCAGTACCATGCTGTTGTGATTACTGTAGCCTTGTAGTATAGTTTGAAGTCAGGTAGCGTGATGCCTCCAGCTTTGTTCTTTTGGGTTAGGATTGACTTGGCGATGAGAGCTCTTTTTTGGTTCCATATGAACTTTAAAGTAGTTTTTTCCAATTCTGTGAAGAAAGTCATTGGTAGTTTGATGGGGATTAACCTTCACTCTTAAATTCTTTGTTAACGAACTCTATGTATGGACTTAAGAAAGTAGAGATAAAATCTCACACATAAGGAATTTTGAGGTTTATGATATTTCTTATGTATAAAGTATCAAATTGGCACCTACAAGGTAATAAAATATAGTTTAATTCTAGTATATTTGGGAAATATTTAGACTAAATCAGGTAAGAGCCACAGTTTTAGGAGCTGCAAGAAGAAAATTAAGTAATCCCCACAAGTTGGATAACTTGTTGAGGATTACGATTGTGGCCAGCAATGGGAAGGAATTAAATGCCAATGTTCTTCAAGAAATGAGAATAACATTAGTTTCTGACATTTATGTGTCTGTACGAAAACTATGGTGTTTAATGAGCTCTTTGGTTAGATCCAATCTCACCAAAGTTTTAACTCCGTTTATGGGGAAATATTTTTCCTATGAAATGGAATGTAAGACAATAAAGGTAATAAATGAGAAATAGAATTCTATCATTGCTTTATTTAAAATAAAGGATTATCTATAGACTAGTTTCCCTAAAACTGTGCCAATGTGAGTAAACTAAGTGGAAAAGAAATTCTCCTGATGATAGATACAGACCAATAAAACTTGCTGTAAATGTATTTTGGATTTGAATCATGCACACTGACTTTTTACTTTTATTTATTAGCTGTGCTGCGATCTTCATTCTGGCTATAGTGAAATGCCCTAATTTTGTGGTAATAAGATGCATATGACCCAGTTCTCAAAAATTATTAAACTCCAGATGGATCTTTCTCCATGATATATTCATGTCAGAGGGTAAAACGTGTTGTTTTATCTTCTTAAGTTTCATAAATGTGGATCTCAATGGGGAATGAAGGGAATATAAGAAATGAACATAATTTCCTCTTTCCTAGAGTAATGTCAAATAATGTCTTAATTCTTGGTCTTCATTTCATTCAAATGGGAAGTATATTTGAGTGTCTATTCTATGTAAACCATTCTGTAGAATTTAATGGAAAATTTAAAGATTCAAAAGGCGTTAAAGCCTCATTTTGAGGGCAAATTGTATGTAACTATTATATAAGGCAATATGACATAAGAGCCATATTAATTTATGTAGTATATATATTATGACCTAATTCTAAAAAGAGAATACCAGGAGTCAAAGAATGCAATAGAGGTAAAAATCCATAGTATTGTGGGATCCCAGAGAATGAAAATATTATATTAATTTTACCTGGAGAATCAGGTAAGGTATTTTAGCTGGGTCCTGAGGATAACCAGGATTTTGATTAATAGGGAAGAGACCATGTAAACAAAAGTGTGTAAATGTCTAATTCAACCAGTCAATGGCATAGGATCTGTTTGGGCCACAATATATGAAGATAGGCAATAAAGCCCCAAGTGTATTAATCTGTGGTAATTCATATGTTTGAATACTTGGCCCTGAGTTTTTAGGTACACTCAGTGATAAGCCTAGATTAGCAGTCTCCAAATTATCTATTTAGAAAGCTAGTTCAGTAAAGTGTCTGGAGGTGTTCCAAAAAAGAAAGAAATGGTTCCATAATTAAAGAGGTTTTGGAATTCTTAGGCTAAAACAACCTATACAAAAGCAGGACTTTTCAGAGCCTTTACTATGCTGGTTAGTATACTAAGTTAATCTTCCAATGTGAATTTTGGCTATGATGTTTTAAGTGTTGTAAAAATATTGTTTAATTTGTTCAAAATACCTGATTTTCATACTAGGTCTCTTTATTTAATGTCATTTAACTCATTCTTTTTTCTTCTTTCTTTTCTTTTTATCTTCATCTGTCCCTGTTTCTTTCCCTCTCTCTTTCCTTAATTTTTTTCTATTCCAACAAATTCTAAAATTATGATTTCAAGAACTCTGTGACCTTAAAGTCTGTGCTGATTATAGAAAATGAAGTACACCTCTTTAAGAAATTGATTATTAAAATACTGATAAAAATAAGTATTTGCCACTGTTGATCTCAGATCTTACACTACCATCCTTCTAATGATGGCATATGGTTGTTCTTATATTCTTATGTAAAAATAATTCCTTCTAATCAGGGGAGGATATCTTTATAGTTTTTCTCTAATGTTAACCTGGAGTGCAGCTTCTGAGTGGTGAGGAAAAAATGGGACACTTGTCTGCCAGATCAGGTGAATCACTCTGCAGGTCAATGGGCGATATATCTCCACCAGGCTCCCTAAAATTATTTTTTTTGGTTGCTCTCAGGCTTGCTATATGCATGCACTGAAAATCAAGCATTTTTCTCATTGTCATTAAAGCATGTAAGAGGTAGAGCTAGAATTAGAACCCAGGAATCTCTGATTTCAAAATCACTACATTTTATTGCCTGCTGCTATGGCAATTTAGAACTACATAGAAAAATCACCAAAAAGAGGCTACCATTCTTTATGTCTATTCTGATAACCTATAAAATCTAAGAAACATACGTTAGACTCTGATCCAGAATTTTGAAATAATTTCTTTGTAGAGGTGGCAATTAGCATGCAAACAACAGACAAATAGAAAACACACAAATAGAACAGAGAAGTGAAAAAAATGTAGCTTTTAAATATTGTAAATAAATATCTTTTGAGATCCAGTAATAGTGACATCACTATGCATATGAACGAGAGATAAAATCTCATTTTCACATTTGGATGAAATAAAAACCCTTTTGAGATTGACACATTCTGCAGAAAATTTAGGAGAATACATTGTTTATTGATTGTGGCAAATTTAAAGACTATTGGTAGAGAACACTACATAATTTTGAAGACATTTTAAAGAAATAAATACTGTAAAAATATAAGTATAAAACAAGAAAGATAAAAATAGAAACGAGTAACTTTCCTTTGTGAGAGGAAGAGAACACATGATATAAAGTAGTGAAGCAATAAAAATAAATCTTTAATCAGAGCACTGGGAGACATTAAATTTCCTTTTATACAAGTTCAGTGGAGACCAATCACTCTTAAGTACATGCTCTTCAGGCTGTATTCGGAGTGGAGGTGTGAATAAGGAACCAGCTAATGTGTGGAATTGGTTTTTTAAAAATGTGAAAATGCTTGAGGTTGACATTTGTTAAAACCTATTCCACTAAAATGGTATAATTTTTAATAAATACCCAAGAAACCAAAATGTTAAAAGATAAATCAACCTTCTCTTTTCAGATCTTTTGCAGCTGTGCTATTCTCACCCCTACTGTGACTCTTTCACTTGTAAATTCGTCACAACAAAAGGACAAGTCTCTCATTTTTGTGGCCATAAGGGAATAAGAGAAATGCTATTTAAATTGTTAAAAGTCCTTTTTAAAATGCTTTCTTTATAATAAAGACAGCACTTTAATCTGAAGAACAATTCCTTTTCACATTTGTTACCTAATATACTGCCCAGTTTCAACTGATCATTTTGATCACTTTAATTATTAAATATGGAATAAATTCCCCTTTTCTCCATTAGGCTATTTAACTTTAATTTTCATAATGTAATGGAGTAGGAAAGGTTAAGGGTTCCCCTCCTAAAACCCAAGTAGAAAATTTCATTCATTTTCTAGGCAAGAGTGGCTATAAAAAAGATCAAATTTCATAAGTGCTTAAGGAAATAGGTTCTAGGAGGCAGCAAAGGACCTAAGGCCCTTTGGAGAGGTTTTCCAGGAATTAAATATTTTCCATCATGACTCTTTATTTTCCTTCCCCTTCCCCTTGCTAAATACTAACCCTTCAACCCATGAGGGCCCATTTTCCTTCTGGGTTTTGGGGTGACAGAACTCTACTAGTTTGTCTTGAAACATACCATGCTTGAGAAGGAAGATTGAATGGTGGGAGAAGTAGATTGAAGCCAGTTGATTAGGGTGTTTAGCTGTTAACTAAATTTTTGTGTGAGGAGAGGTCATCAGAGAGTTGGTGCTACCACAGAGTCACATGTCTCTCTATACCTAAAACCACAAATTTTTTTTTTTTAAATAGTATGTTCAATAGGAAAAAAAAAAGGGTTCTTTGTCACTGAAGAACTTCAGAGCTTCATACAGACCAGTAGTTCTCAAACAACTGTGCATGGGAATCACTTGCAGGGTTTGTTAGAACAAATTGCTAAACTTCAATCCCAGTACTGCTGATTCAGTAGGAATGGGGTGTGGGAAGAGACTGCATTTCTAACAAGTTCCCAGGTGGCTCCTGCTGCTGGTCTGCGGAACACACTTTAAGAACCACCTTAGAGTTCTAGTAGGAGAGCTGCGACTCACTTGTGTGCCTCAAATGAGTTTCAAATGAACTGAAATAGGAACTACCTCATTTTGAGGGGTAGCAAGAGGATCACAGAGAGACTAGAGCCAAAGTCTGTTGCCTGTGACCGAGATGAGCCTTGTCTGTTTATCCCTGTGTGCCATATTAATACTATTTTCTAAATGTGCCATGACATGATAAAGTTGGGGGTACAATCAATTATAGAACATTAAGGTTTCTGGTGATTTGATTGTATTGGGAAAAAACTCAGTAGGCACAGCTTGTTGTCTTTGAAATAGAATATTTAAAATGCTGTAATGGATCCTCCAATTTTCCCCAAATGGTGACACTTTGTAAGAAGAGAAAGGAATGAGAATATTTGTTGAGCAAGTTCTTTGTGGCAGGCACTTTGTGGCTAAGTATTAAATAGCTTATCACGTTTAGTTCTCACCACAACCTATAGGTATTATTTTGTTCTTCTTCACATAACTGGGATTTAAAATACATAATAATTGTCTCAAGGTCACAGAGCTGGTAAATGGAACCAGAGTTAAACCCAATTATCTCTGATTTGAGTTATAAGCTCTATCACATTGTCTCAGGGATGAAATGCAAATGAATGGGCCCTTTCCTTACATCATCTGTAATGGAATCAGTTTCAGAAACAGTTAAGCCAAGTGGAGGTTATATGTACGTTCTCAGTGAAGAGGCAACCAAGGGAAGTATGATTTTATTGGCTTACCCAACTCAGATACTTTAAGCTTGCAGGGGACTTTTTAGTTAGAAGTTTTAAGCATGTGGTTACCATGTCACTTCATGAGTGTGTGCATGTTTCCCTTTGATGTTTAGCTGCAGTTGACACTTGTAGTGTTTCATAATTTCTGGCTATAGCACATAGGCACTATGAAGGATGAACTGGACAGCTAAATGATTGTAGGAGGATTTACTCAATAATGGGTTTGAGGATCAGAGTTTTTGGGTATTTTCCTTTCTTCCACATCTCTTTGTGGAGACTATCCAGAGAACTTCATCTAGAAACCCTCTCTCATAGCCACTGTGCCCAGCCTTCTCTGTGATTTAGACTCTTCTACCATTTCATGTCTGCCACTTTGTTTTTATACTACCTTAATTTCTAACTCATGAACACTCTTTACACTTAATTTGCATTTCTATTTTACGTGAGCCTCAATTAATCACTTGTAACATTAAAAGTGCTCATTAATTTTTTTTATTGTGACTCCCCTCACATTTATTCCATTTGCTGTGTGCCCCATTTGTAATGGGGCACCTAAATAGAGGTTTTAACTGGATGATATATTGATTATTTCAGCACGTTTTTTTTCCTTTTAATTTTAAATAAAAAATTCACCTATAAATATATTGGATGCATATACAGATTGGTAAAAGTACTTCTATTTTACAGAGAAAGCTGAGAGATAGGCAACTGAAAATCGTCAAACTAGCATTTTAGCAGAGGATGACTATGAATACACATTACCCAACTTTTTTTAGCCACATGTAATAGCTTTACACGTTAAAGAATCGAAAATGAATGTGTATATTAACATGACACAAAAAACAGTCACTTTACAGTACATAAAAATAACATACAAACAAAATTATGGTGAGTAACCAATGTTTAAGTATTCTATCTTACTTAGAAATTATATAGAATTACCTATTAGCTAACTCAATTTAATACTAATTAGAGATTTTAAGTTACCTAAGATCTTAGAAGTTATGTTTAAGTTGAAACATTATATCATAATTACTGTTGATATAGTTTGTCACAATGATTCAAATTAGTTTTACACAAATTTGTATTTTTTGGAAGCTTAAATATGATATTGGAGTCATGTTAGGAAGTTCATATTAACTAGTTTCTTCATGAAGAGACAATTTAACTCTTATAAAAAATAGAAAGTAAATTTCTATTAAATTTAACTCTGATAAATTAGAGAAAAGACATAGCTCTTTTAAAAAAAATCTAAACTATCAAAACCATGTAATCAAATCTTAGTAATGTGATCTTGGATTCTTAAAATATTTCTGAGCTAGCAGCTTCTATAAAATGAATTTTTTCTTAAATGCTTAGCATATTCAACTTATTAGAAATTCGATTTCCTTATTGTTTTGTGAATTATGGGAATATTAGAGATGCTTAGACCATGTTGATAGCTATCTCTATAAACTAATTAGAATGACACTCATTTAAGAGATATTATAATTTATATGATTAACTCTGTACTCTCTGGAGAGAGAAAAACATTTTGTATTTATGTAACAAGAGGTCAAGACTTATCTCAATTACAGATACACAGACATATTAGACACAGAGACACATAGCAAGCTCAATATCCTAAGTTGTACAACTTCAGCTGTGAGTTGGAGGTAAACAGAGAAAAACAAAACAACAAAAAAATCCCTGGCCCAGATTTCAAAGCATTTCTTATTATTAGTGGGAATGAATTCCTAATTGATTTGTGCTCACAAGTAGACATACAAACAAGCAGACAAACATGACTAACAAATCAGATTTTCTTTTTTTTATCTTTTCCCCAGCTTGGGTGCTTGGAATGACAGCAATCCACCTAAGAAAATGGATTGTTCTCATCAGTTGAGATAATTCACCAAGGGTTAGACTGTAAGCCAAATTCGCAATCATTGCTGCCATGAATGGGGAATATCTTTTTAGCTGTCTACATACCAGTAACAAAAACAAAACACAAAATCAGTAGAGAGGAAACAACAATCCTAGGGAAACTATCAGCAAAGATAAGCTTCTATTACCCCCTGGAATTCACTGTGGAAGCCAAGCCAAGAAAAGATGTGCTTGGGTTTAAATAGCCCATGGAGTATGCTTCTCTTGCAACACAGTTTACATGGTCCTGTCAGGTCAGTCCAGCTGGGATCCCAGTGTGTGACTTGCAACAGTGCTGAAGAGTAATTATCAAAAAGGTAAAAATAATAACATTGATAGGCGTAAGATTTAAACATATGTCAAATATTGTATTTAACTCAATTAATGATGGGATCAACAAGATGTAAAAAACAAAATACATTTACATTGCTGTGAACATAAATCACTTGCATTCCTATGGAAAGAGAAACTTGCTTTACCATCTGTTTCTTTCTAAGCTAACTTCTATCTCTACAGGATCAGTTAAAGACAATCAAAGGTGCATGTTGGGAACAGTCCCCCGAAAATCGGGCCATAAATTGGCCCCCAAACTGGCCATAAACAAAATCTCTGCAGCACCATAACATGTTCATAAAGGCCCTAACGCCCAAGCTGGAAGGTTGTGTGTTTACAGGAATGAGGGCAAGGAACGCCTGGCCTGCCCCGGGCAGAAAACCATTTAAAGGCATTCTTAAGCCAAATAATAGCATGAGCGATCTGTGCCTTAAGGACATGCTCCTGCTGCAGTTAAGTAGCCCAACCTATTCCTTTAATTCGGCCCATCCCTTCATTTCCCATAAGGGATACTTTTAGTTAATTGAATATCTATAGAAACAATGCTAATGACTGGCTTGCTGTGAATAAATATGTGGGTAAATCTCTGTTCAGGGCTCTCAGCTCTGAAGGCTGTGAGACCCCTAATTTCCCACTTCACACCTCTGTATTTCTGTGTGTGTGTCTTTAATTCCTCTAGCACCGCTGGGTTAGGGTCTCCCCGACTAAACTGGTCTCGGCAGGTGCACATATGTATAGAATCTGAAAATCCCTGGAGAGTTTACTAGACTATGTCCAGCATTCCACTGAAAGGACACTCAGTAATCCTCTCTCGCCCTTTTCCAATTCTGTGACAATTTCTTCTGACATTGGGACATATTAGTGAGCAAAACTGACAGAAATTCATGCCTTTGTGGAACTTGAATTTTTATTGGGAAAAATAGACAATATACAATAAAACGAATGAATAAAGTTGTGGAAGGTTTTAAGTGCTATGGAAAAAGGGAAAAAGAGTGTAGGGAAAAGAGAGATCAGACTGTCACTATGTCTATGTAGAAAGGGAAGACATAAGAGACTCCATTTTGAAAAAGACCTGTACTTTAAATAATTGCTTTGCTGAGATGTTGTTAATTTGTAGCTTTGCCCCAGCCACTTTGACCCAACCACTCTGATCCAATCTGGAGCTCACAAAAACATGTGTTGTAGGAAATCAAGGTTTAAGGGATCTAGGGCTGTGCAGGATGTGCCTTGTTAACAAAATGTTTACAAGCAGTACACTTGGTAAAAGTCATCGCCATTCTCTAATCTCAATAAACCAGGGGCACAATGCACTGCGGAAAGCCACAGGGACCTCTGTCCTTGAAAGCGGGGTATTGTCCAAGGTTTCTCCCCATGTGACAGTCTGAAATATGGCCTTGTGGGATGAGAAAGACCTGACCGTCCCCCAGCCCGACATCCGTAAAGGGTCTGTGCTGAGGTGGATTAGTAAAAGAGGAAAGCCTCTTGCTCAAGGCCACTGTCTCCTGCCTGCTCCTGGGAACGGAATGTCTCAGTATAAAACCCGATTGTACCTTTGTTCAATTCTGAGATAGGAGAAAAACTGCCCTATGGTGGGAGGTGAGACATGTTTGCAGCAATGCTGCTTTGTTGTTCTTTACTCCGCTGAGATGTTTGGATGGAGAGAAATGTAAATCTGGCCTACATGCACATCCAGGTATAGTACCTTCCCTTGAACTTAATTATGACATAGATTTTTTTGCTCACATGTTTTCTGCTGACCTTCTCCTTGTTATTACCCTCCTCTCCTACTACATTCCTTTTTGCTGAAATAATGAAAATAATAATCAATAAAAACTGAGGAAACTCAGAGACTGGTGCCGGTGCAGGTCCTTGGTGTGCTGAGTGCTGGTCCCCTGGGCCCACTGTTGTTCCTCTATACTTTGTCTCTGTGTCTTATTTCTTTTCTCAGTCTCTCTTCCCACCCGACTAGAAATACCCACAGGTGTGGAGGGGCAGGCCACCCCTTCAAAAGAGAGCACGGCAAATCAGATTGAAGGGTTGGGGAGGGCAGGGTGGAGTATTAGCATGGTCCAGGTAAGGTCCCAGAGAAGGTGATATTTGAGCAAAGACACAAAGGAGATGAGGGAGTTAGGAAGCAAATATATGGGACAAGAGTGTTCTGGGTGGAGAGAGTAGTTAAAACAGAGTCCCTAATATGTGACTTTTTCAAAGGACAATGAAAAGGCTAGTGTGGCTGGAATGGGGTAAGTGAGGTGGAGAGGAGGTGATGAGGTCAGGGAAGAAAAGGGCAGCCAGATTGTGTGAGGCCTTGTGGACCATTTCAAGGTCTTTGCTTTTATTCTGGGTATTCTTCTTTTAGGATTTTAAGCAGAAGGGTGATATGATCTGACATATGTTTTAAAAGGATTACTCTGGATGTTGTGATGAAAATAACAGATGGTAGGAAGGTGAAAGTAGAAGCAGATAGGCTTACTGGGAAGTTATTGTAGTAATCCAGGTGACAGATAATGGTGGCTTAGGCCAGAATGCTAGCAGTGATGGTCGTGAGAAATGGTAGATTCTGGATATACTTTAAAGGTAGAGCCCACAAGATTTGATGATAGCTTGAATTTTCATATGAGAAAAAGAAAGTATTCAAAGATGACTATAAGATTTTGGCTTGAGTATATGTAAAGAGGGAGTTGCCATCTATTGAGATAGGGGAAAGCTGTGAGTGGGTAAGATTTACACATTGTGGAGGATTATAAAAATAACCACAGATTGTTTTTCCTTTTGCATAAATTTCCTTGCAATGTGACACTGCATCAAGAGATAGTCTCTTTCCTCATCCCTTGAGGACTGAGGTATCCTGGCTGACAGGCTGCCAACCTCCAGACGTGTTTGAGAACTCAGCTGACCACAGATGCATGAGATCATCCAGCTGCCCAACATCCAGACAAGTGTCTGAGAGAGCTCAGCAGAGATCAGGAAAGCCAGCTTAGACCAGAAGAGCTACCCATCTGACACACAGAATGATGACATCATGAGTTTAAGTCACTGAGTAACTTAAAACAAAAGAAATTTATTTTCTCACGGTTCTGTTGACTAGCAGTCCAACATCAAGGTGTTGGCAGGGCTATGCTCCCGCTGAAAGTTCTAGGGAAGAATCTTTCCTTGCCTCTTTCTAGCTCCTGGTGGCTGCTGGTAGTTCTTGGCATTTCTTGCCTTGTAGCAGCTTCACTCCTGTCTCTGCCCCCATCTTCACATAGCCGCCTTCTTTGTGTGTCTCTGTGTCTTCAGATGATCTACTTATAAGTTACTGGATTCAAGGTCCCCCTTATCCAGTTTGACCTCATCTTAACATTTGCCAAGATGTACGGTATTTCCAAATAAGGTCACAGTCACGGTACTGGGAGTTAGGACTTCAGTAGTATTATTAATTTTTAGGACACAATTCTACCCACAGCAAGTGGTGCTTGTTTTAAGCCAATGTGTTTTGGGGTATTTTGTTATATAGCAAACTCTAACTAATAAAGGGGTGGAAAATAAGGAATTCAAATTTGGACATGTTAAACTTATATTACCTCTTTCTGTAGCCTTACATTCATTTATAGATTTTCTTCATATTTTACTGAGAAAAATAAAAGCAATCGGAGAGTAATTTTCACCAGCCTCTTACATCCAATTTACCTTTTTGCTTGCACTGATTTTGTGTACTTTGTCTTCCTGTCAGGTACTCTAGGTGAACTACTCATGTGCCAATCTAAGGCCAACCTCATTCTTTATGCACCTCTTGCCTATTTAAGGACTGTACTTCAATCTTTGACCCTTTTTCTCCTCTGTAATTATTTATTCCCTCAATTAGACATTCAATCAGCATACAAATATGCAATTACAAATACCATGCTATTATTTCTTTTTTCTTTAAAAACTTTTCTTTATCCCCTTTCTTGCCATCAGCTATTGTCCTGTTTTTCTGCTCTGTGGTATAGCAAAATTCTTCAAAAGGGGCCATCTGTTTTCTCCCCAGTTGTCTTATGAGTCCACTCCAATCATGCTTTTGCCCTCTTGACACACACATGCCACTTCACTGAAACTTCCTCAAGGTCATTGGTAACTTCTATGTTACTAGTGATTACATCTCAGTTCTTATATTACTTGACTTAGCATCAACCTTTGACATGGTTGATCTCTCTTTCTCATCCTTGAAAAACTTGCTTTACTTGGTTTCCAGGGCACCACATGACTTCCATGTTTGCTCCTTTGCTGGTTTTGCAGGGATCCAGAACTCTTTTGGTGTGTACTGTGTAAAAGTTTAAAGTCATTTCCTGGCTGTATCAGAAAATACAATCTGCATGTAATATTTTACTTCCCCATGTCTGACTGATTTTTTTCACTGTTCCTTGCCCATGTACTAGGTGATAGGATTGTGATCCCTTTATATCTCTTCTATGCAATTGGGAAGATAGCAGTATTTAATTCAGAGGCTACTTTAGAGGACTCAATGTTGTATACATCTAACATTCTCGGGATTGTGTCTGTGTTGTATGCCCGCAATAAACGTTAGCTATTTTCTATTATCTGCAGGCAAGTGGACTTCTTAATACTGAACCCAAGAATCAGGTAGATATATGACCCCAGTCATGAACAGGCTGATTGATCACATGACTCTCCTGTGGAAGGGACTTTTCTTCAAGCCAAAGTTGTTTTCAACTTGGGGAAATTTCCTCCCTAGAAATTACACTTGCATATGTGAGTGGGTCATTTTGGCTGTCCCAGTAATTAGGAAGTACTTCTGTTATTTAGTGTATGGGGAGCAGGGTTTAAAATCCTGTAATACATGAAGAATTATGCCTCTCAAAATGTTAAACATGTCCACATTAAGGAATGTTGTACTAGACCTGATACATGGTTGAAAGTAATTGATATGTCATAGTTTCTGTACTCAGGCAACTATCAAAGCAATGGCAGAAAGGAGGGTCTGGGACATGATGTGTAATCCTAATTTCATCAAATCAGTAATAAGCTAAGGTACTTCTTAGGAGGGATTGAGGAGTGTTACACTAATGGAGTTCCCTCCAGATAGAAAGAGATGGGAATGGGAAATGAGATTCTCCATGTTAAAAATTGGTTGAATATTGTCTTTGTATTCAAGCAAACATTTGGCTATGTTTATATTCTTGGATTATAATTTTTAAAATTGCTCCACTGCTTTATTAAATGTTGAATGTTACTATAGAGATGTTTGCACGCAGACTAATTTTCTTTTTCTTCAGTGGATGACTTGATCTCTTCCTCCCTGTATTCCCAATATATTTTTTTGTTATTTTTGAATTTTTGCAGCTTTACAAAGCCATATATTGAGTAGCTGAGATTACAGGTGCCCGCCACCACTCCTGGCTGATTTTTTTTTTTTTTTAAATTTTTAGTAGAGATGGAGTTTCATCATGTCAGTCAGGGTGGTCTTGAACTCCTGACCTCGTGATCTTCCTGCCTTGGCCTCCCAAAGTGCTGGGATTACAGGTGTGAGCCACTGCACCTGGCTGATAGAAATGTTTTCACACAAATTGAAGTATATAGTAATCATGATGTGACAAAAAATAAAAATGAAGTAAATGGATTGTGTTGGAGTGATCTTGTATAACGGTGATTCCCAGACCTGGCTGCACATCAGAACAAGTAAAATAGGTTTTTTTTTTTTTAAATACAAATATATGGGAGCCATGTTGGAAGTTCTGAGTTTGTAAGTCTGGATGGGGTTTAGGAATCTGTATTTTCAAAAAGTAACTCAGGTTAGGCACAGTGGCTCATGCCTGTAATCCCAGCACTTTGGGTGGCTGAGGTGGGAGGATCACTTGAGCCCAGGAGTTTGAGACCAACTTGTGCAACATTCTGAGACTTTGTTTCTACAAAAAATTAAAAAATTAACTGGGCATAGTGGCTGAGGTGGGAAGATTGCTTGAGCCCGGGAGGTTGAGGCTGCAGTGGAGTTGAGATTGTGCCACTGTACTCCAGCCTCGGTGACGGAGTGAGACAAAAAAAAAAAAAAAAAATCACAGATAATTCTATTGTACTATAAGGTGTTCAAAAATGCTGTATTCATTAGCAGATATTAGAAATATTCCCCCCATGTAATTGCTCTTTTAGAGCACTTTTTCACTATTGCACCAGCAGCAATAGTGGAGAACGCAATGAGGATACATTCTGGGAAGAGAAATTGTTTAGATTTGCTTATAAATCTTTGCACGTGCGTTAAAGTCTGTCCCATTGGTGGACTGCAAGGCAGTTGAAATTTTCCTTGTAATTCTCTATCACAGCTGTTCTCTGTGCTGTGACATAATTTCAGTTGCCAAAGAGAGAAACCCAATGTGTAGGTAGGAACAGACAAATGAGCAACAGCATTTTGGAGGAAAATATGTAAAAACTCAAAATGTCTTTTTTTCCAAAAAGCAGTGAAATGCAGTTCTTCGAAACATGAGATAGCATGAATAATTTTCCTCTATAGTATTTGCCAATTGGATTTGATTGATCAAGTTAGCTTTTTTGTCTATATACTCTTCCATTAAAATAAATCAAGTAAAATGTTCTAATATGAATGCTTTCTTTTTATCTCTAGGAGACCATAAAAAGGGTTCACTTTATTGCAAAATGTACCTAAAAGTTAATTGTATCACTTTATACTTTGGATAAATTGTTCATAAAATGACTTAAAACTTTTAGTGATAAATGCTTGTATCTGATGATGCAAGGAAATGGGACATTGTAAGTAGAAAACAAATGGATTTATATGAAGTCTTAAAGTTTTTTTTTTACATCTGTCATATTATAAAGTGGTTTACTTCTTTAAATATTGCTTATAACTGGTGTGAGATGGTATCTCACTGTGGTTTTGATTTGCATTTCTCTGATGGCCAGTGATGATAAGCATTTCTTCATGTGTTTTTTGGCTGCGTAAATGTCTTCTTTTGAGAAGTGTCTGTTCATGTCCTTTGCCCACTTTTTGATGGGGTTGTTTTTTTTTTTCTTGTAAATTTGTTTGAGTTCATTGTAGATTCTGGATATTAGCCCTTTGTCAGATGAGTAGGTTGCAAAAATTTTCTCCCATTCTGTAGGTTGCCTGTTCACTCTGATGATAGTTTCTTTTGCTGTGCAGAAGCTCTTTAGTTTAATTAGCCATCATTAAAAAAGCAGGAAACAACAGGTGCTGGAGAGGATGTGGAGAAATAGGAACACTTTTACACTGTTGGTGGGACTGTAAACTAGTTCAACCATTGTGGAAGTCAGTGTGGCGATTCCTCAGGGATCTAGAACTAGAAATACCATTTGACCCAGCCATCCCATTACTGGGTATATACCCAAAGAACTATAAATCATGCTGCTATAAAGACACATGCACACGTATGTTTATTGCGGCACTATTCACAATAGCAAAGAGTTGGAACCAACCCAAATGTCCAACAACGATAGACTGGATTAAGAAAATGTGGCACATATACACCATGGAACGCTATGCAGCCATAAAAAATGATGAGTTCGTGTCCTTTGTAGGGCCATGGATGAAAGTGGAAAACATCATTCTCAGTAAACTATCGCAAGGACAAAAAACCAAACACCGCATGTTCTCACTCTAGGTGGGAATTGAACAATGAGAACTCATGGACACAGGAAGGGGAACATCACACTCCGGGGACTGTTGTCGGGTGGGGGGAGGGGAGAGGGACAGCATTAGGAGATATACCTAATGCTAAATGACGAGTTAATGGGTACAGGAAATCAACATGGCACATGGATACCTATGTAACAAACCTGCACATTGTGCACATGTACTCTAAAACCTAAATTATAGTAAAAAAAAAGTTGCTTATAAAACATATATATTGTAATTTTACTATAATGCTTTTTAAAAAGCAATTAGTTTTTTTATAGACTTGACCTTCTTATAGAACATCTACAGAAATCTAATTATGCTTCATATGTTAAACACTTTCTTTCATTTGCTTAAGCAGTAAGGAAATGTAGCTTTAAAATGTCTGTGTGACACTGGAACATTATGATAAGCATAATCTTAGAAGAAACCTCTGGAGGCAGGGGGTTATTCAATATTTTCTGGGTGATTTTTTGTTTTAAACTACAGTTTCTGAACATCTGAGTATGGACTTAACACTAGACATTTAATTATAATATTTTTCACCATAAACTAAACTGAAGAATAATTATGCTCTTTTTGGTTAAGAAAGCTATAATTGTCAAAATTATAATTGTATAGGTGATTTCTTAAATTTCTATTTATTTTATCTCAAGATAAAGAAAGAGCTGTACCAGCCTACTTGTTTTGGTAGGAATATCTTCCAAAATATTGTTGTAATTGAGAGAAATTAGAATTATATTGCCTGTGTATTAAGTGTTAGATATTAATAATATATTTTAGTCTGGAAGGTGTTAGGGATCGGGGTAACTTTATCCCACAGTGTCCTGTCTGGAAAAATGTTTTGGTTTCCTAAACACGTGTCTTTAGGAAAGAAAGAGTGCTTTTTTCCTCTAGTGTTCTTGCCTCCTGATTCCGATGAGTATGTCAACTGCACTTCACCTGAGTCTAAAAGTCACAAAATCTGGAAACTTACTTTCTGCAGCGTCTCTTTTCTCTGCCTTTGACATTTGCTCCTTCCCAAGCTCTGCTTTTGTCCATTCTCTAGAGCTTAGGTAGTGGCTTTTTGTATTATGTATGGCTTTTATAGTTTCATCCTTCAGTAGGATCTCAGTCCATTCATCACCATTTTAAAATTTCCTCATCTTTCTTGAAATCTTAATTCTGATCTAATTTGCATAGGTTGGATTACCTTCTTGTGCAATTTCCTCAGAAAGGGCACTTGGCGATATGTTTTCTTTCTATGTTGGTTTGTCTTGGCTCAGAAAAAAATTTATTCAGTCCTGTTTTTGATAAATTGCATCTTGAATCATTCTTACTTATTGTCTTTAGAAAAATCAAGACTTTTTTATTATTATACTTTAAGTTCTAGGGTGTATGTGCACAACATGCAGGTTTGTTACATATGTATACACGTGCCATGTTGGTGTGCTGCACCCATTAACTTGTCATTTACCTTAGGTATATCTCCTAATGCTATCCCTCCCCCCCACCCCCACCCCATGACATGCCCTGGTGTGTGATGTTCCCCTTCCTGTGTCCAAGTGTTCTCATTGTTCATTTCCCACCTATGAGTGAGAACATGTGGTGTTTGACTTTTTGTCCTTGCGATAGTTTGCTGAGAATGATGGTTTCTGGATTCATCCATGTCCCTACAAAGGACATGAACTCATCCTTTTTTATGGCTGCATAGTATTCCATGGTGTATATGTGCCACATTTTCTTAATCCAGTCTATCATCAATGGACATGTGGGTTGGTTCCAAGTCTTTGCTATTGTGAATAGTGCCACAATAAACATACGTGTGCATGCAGCATGATTTATAATCCTTTGGGTATATACCCAGTAATGGGATGGCTGGGTCAAATGGTATTTCTAGTTCTAGATCCTTGAGGAATCGCCACACTCTCTTCCACAATGGTTGAACTAGTTTACAGTCCCACCAACAGTGTAAAAGTGTTCCTGTTTCTCCACATCCTCTCCTGCAGCTGTTGTTTCCTGACTTTTTAATGATTGCCATTCTAACTGGTGTGAGATGGTATCTCATTGTGGTTTTGATTTGCATTTCTCTGATGGCCAGTGATGATGAGCATTTTTTCATGTGATTTTTGGCTGCGTGAATGTCTTCTTTTGAGAAATATCTGTTCATATCTTTCGCCCACTTCTTGATGGGGTTGTTTTTTTCTTGTAAATTTGTTTGAGTTCTTTGTAGATTCTGGATATTAGCCCTTTGTCAGATGAGTAGATTGCAAAAATTTTCTCCCATTCTGTAGGTTGCCTGTTCACTCTGATGGTAGTTTCTTTTGCTATGCAGATGCTCTTTAGTTTAATTAGATCCCATTTGTCAATTTTGGCTTTTGTTGCCATTGCTTTTGGTGTTTTAGACATGAAGTCCTTGCCCATGCCTGTGTCCTGAATGGTATTGCCTAGGTTTTCTTCTAGGGTTTTTATGGTTTTAGGTCTAACATTTAAGTCTTTAATCCATCTTGAATTAATTTTTGTATAAGGTGTAAGGAAGGGATCCAGTTTCAGCTTTCTACATATGGCTAGCCAGTTTTCCCAGCACCATTTATTAAATAGGGAATCCTTTCCCCATTTCTTGTTTTTGTCAGGTTTGTCAAAGATCAGATGGTTGTAGATGTGTGGTATTATTTACAAGAGCTCTATTCTGTTCCATTGGTCTACATCTCTGTTGTGGTACCAGTACCATGCTGTTTTGGTTATTGTAGCCTTGTAGTATAGTTTGAAGTCAGGTAGCATGATGCCTCCAGCTTTGTTCTTTTGGCTTAGGGTTGTCTTGGCAATGCGGGCTCTTTTTTTGGTTCCATGTGAACTTTAAAGTAGTTTTTTCCAATTCTGTGAAGAAAGTCATTGGTAGCTTGATGGGGATGGCATTGAATCTATAAATTACCTTGGGCAGTATGGCCATTTTCACAATATTGATTCTTCCTATCCATGAGCATGGAATGTTCTTCCATTTGTTTGTGTCCTCTTTCATTTCCTTGAGCAAGGGTTTGTAGTTCTCCTTGAAGAGGTCCTTCACATCCCTTGTAAGCTGGATTCCTAGATATTTTATTCTCTTTGAAGCAGTTGTGAATGGGAGTTCACTCATGATTTGGCTCTCTGTTTGTCTGTTATTGGTGTGTAGGAGTGCTTGTGATTTTTGCACATTGATTTTGTATCCTGAGATTTTGCTGAAGTTGCTTATTAGCTTAAGGAGATTTTGGGCCGAGACAATGGGGTTTTATAAATATACAATCGTGTCATCTGCAAACAGGACAATTTTCCTTCCTCTTTTCCTAATTGAATGCCCTTTATTTCCTTCTCCGCTTGATTGCCCTGGCCAGAACTTCCAACACTATGTTGAATAGGAGTGGTGAGAGAGGGCATCCCTGTCTTGTGCCAGTTTTCAAAGGGAATGCTTCCAGTTTTTGCCCATTCAGTATGATATTGGCTGTGGGTTTTTCATAAGTAGCTCTTATTATTTTGAGATACATCCCATCAATACCTAATTTATTGAGAGTTTTTAGCATGAAGGGCTGTTGAATTTTGTCAAAGGCCTTTTCTGCATCTACGGAGATAACCATGTGTTTTTTGTCTTTGGTTCTGTTTATATGCTGGATTACATTTATTGATTTGTGTATGTTGAACCAGCCTTGCATCCCAGGGATGAAGCCCACTTGATCATGGTGGATAAGCTTTTTGATGTGCTGCTGGATTTGTTTTGCCAGTATTTTACTGAGGATTTTTGCATCGATGTTCATCAGGGATATTGGCCTAAAATTCTCTTTTTTGGTTGTGTCTCTGCCAGGCTTTGGTATCAGGATGATGCTGGCCTCATAAAATGAGTTAGGGAGGATTCCCTCTTTTTCTATTGATTGGAATAGTTTCAGAAGGAATGGTACCTGCTCCTTCTTGTACCTCTGGTGGAATTTGGCTGTGAATTTGTCTGGTCCTGGACTTTTTTTGGTTGGTAGGCTATTAATTATTGCCTCAATTTCAGAGCCTGTTATTGGTTCAGTGATTCAACTTCTTCCTGGCTTAGTCTTGGGAGGGTGTATGTGTCCAAGAATTTATCCATTTCTTCTAGATTTTCTAGTTTATTTGCATAGAGGTGTTTATAGTATTCTCTGATGGTAGATTGTATTTCTGTGGGATCGGTGGTGATATCCCCTTTTACATTTTTTAGTGCGTCTTTTTGATACTTCTCTCTTTTTTTCTTTATTAGTCTTGCTAGCGGTCTATCAATCTTGTTGATCTCTTCAAAAAACCAGCTCCTGGATTCACTGATTTTTTGAAGGGTTTTTTGTGTCTCTATCTCCTTCAGTTCTGCTCTGATCTTAGTTATTTCTTGCCTTCTGCTAGCTTTTGAATGTGTTTGATCTTGCTTCTTTAGTTCTTTTAATTGTGATGTTAGGGTGTCAATTTTTGATCTTTCCTCCTTTCTCTTGTGGGCATTTTATGCTATAAATTTCCATCTACACACTGCTTGAAATGTGTCCCAGAGATTCTGGTATGTTGTGTCTTTGTTCTCATTGGTTTCAAACAACATCTTTATTTCTGCCTTCATTTTGTAATGTACCCAGTAGTCATTCAGGAGCAGGTTGTTCAGTTTCCATGTAGTGGAGCGGTTCAGAGTGAGTTTCTTAATCCTGGGTTCTAATTTGATTGCACTGTGGTCTGAGAGAGAGTTTGTTATAATTTCTGTTCTTTTACGTTTACTAAGAAATTCTTTCCTTCCAACTATGTGGCTAATTTTGGAATAAGTGTGATGTGGTGCAGAGAAGAATGTATATTCTGTTGATTTGGGGTTAAGATTTCTGTAGATGTCTATTAGGTCCACTTGGTGCAGAGCTGAGTTCAATTCCTGGATATCGTTGCGAACTTTCTGTCTTGTTGATCTGTCTAATATTGACAGTGGGGTGTTAAAGTCTCCCATTATTATTGTGTGGGAGTCTAAGTCTCTTTGTAGGTCTCTAAGGACTTGCTTTATGAATCTGGGTGCTCTTATATTGGGTGCATACATATTTAGGATAGTTAGCTCTTCTTGTTGAATTGATCCCTTTACCAGTATGTAATGGCCTTCTTTGTCTCTTTTGATCTTTGTTGATTTAAAGTCTGTTTTATCAGACTAGAATTGCAACCCCTGTCTTCTTTTTTGTTTGTTTTCCATTTGCTTGGTCGATCTTCCTCCGTCTCTATTTTGAGCCTGTGTGTGTCTCTCCACATGAGATGGGTCTCCTGAATACAGCACACTGATGGGTCTTGACTCTTTATCCAATTTGCCAGTCTGTATCTTTTAATTGGAGCATTTAGCCCATTTACATATAAGGTTAATATTGTTATTTGTGAATTTGATCCTGTCATTATGACGTTAGCTGGTTATTTTGCTTGTTAGTTGATGCAGTTTCTTCCTAGCACCGATGGTCTTTACAGTTTGTCATATTTTTGCAGTGGCTGGTACTGGTTCCTTTCCATGTTTAGTGCTTCCTTCAGGAGCTCTTGTAGGGCAGATATGGTGGTGACAAAATCTCTCAGCATTTGCTTGTCTGTAAAGATTTTATTTCTCCTTCACTTATGAAGCTTAATTTGGCTGGATATGAAATTCTGGGTTGAAAATTCTTTTCTTTAAGAATGTTGGATATTGGCCTCCACTCTCTTCTCGCTTGTAGAGTTTCTGTCAAGAGATCTGCTATAGTCTGATGGGCTTCCCTTTGTGGGTAACCTACCTTTCTCTCTGGCTGCCCTTAACATTTTTTCTTTCATTTCAACTTTAGTGAATCTGACAATTATGTGTCTTGGAGTTGCTCTTCTCAAGAAGTATCTTTGTGGTGTTCTCTGTATTTCCTGAACTTGAATGTTGGCCTGCCTCACTAGGTTGGGGAAGTTCTCCTGGATAATATCCTGCCGAGTGTTTTCCAACTTGGTTCCATTCTCCCCATCACTTTGAGGTACACCAATCAGACATAGATTTGGTCTTTTCACATAGTCCCATGTTTCTTGGAGGCTTTATTCATTTCTTTTTACTCTTTTTTCTCTAAACTTATCTTCTCGCTTCATTTCATTCATTTGATCTTCAATCACTGATACCCTTTCTTCCATTTGATTGAATCAGCTACTGAAGCTTGTGCATTCATCACGTAGTTCTTGTGCCATGGTTTTCAGCTCCATCAGGTCATTTAAGGACTTCTCTACACTGGTTATTCTAGTTAGCCATTTGTCTAATCTTTTTTCATGGTTTTTAGCTTCTTCGCGATGGGTATGAACTTCCTCCTTTAGCTCAGAGAAGTTCGATTGTCTGAAGCCTTCTTCTCTCAACTTCGTCAAAGTCATTCTCCATCCAGCTTTGTTCCGTTGCTGGCGAGGAGCTGCGTTCCTTTGGAGTTGGAGAGGTGCTGTGATTTTTAGAATTTTCAGCTTTTCTGCTCTGTTTTTCCCCATCTTTGTGGTTTTATCTACCTTTGGTCTTTGATGATTGTGACATACAGATGGGGTTTTGGTGTGGATGTCCTTTCTGTTTGTTAGTTTTCCTTCTAACAGTCAGGACCCTCAGCTGCAGGTCTGTTGGAGTTTGCTGGAGGTCCACTCCAGACTGTGTTTTCCTGGATATCAGCATCGGAGGCTGCAGAACAGCGAATATTGCTTAACAGCAAATGTTGCTGCCTGATTATTCCTCTGGAAGCTTCATCTCAGAGGGGTACCCAGCCATGTGTGGTGTCAGTCTTCCCCTACTCTGGGATGCCTCCCAGTTAGGCTACTAGGGGGTCAGAGACCCACTTGAGGAGGCAGTCTGTCCGTTCTCAGATCTCAAACTCCATGCTGGGAGAACCACTACTGTCTTCAAAGCTGTCAGACAGGGACATTTAAGTCTGCAGAGGTTTCTGCTGCCTTTTGTTTGGCTGTGCCCTGCCCCCAGAGGTGGAGTCTACAGAGGAGGCAGGACTCCTTGAGCTGTGGTGTGCTCCACCCAGTTTGAGCTTCCTGGCTGCTTTGTTTACCTACTCAAGCCTCAGCAATGGTGGGCACCCCTCCCCTAGCCTCGCAGCTGCCTTGCAGTTTGATCTCAGACTGCTGTGCTGGCAATGAGCAAGGCTCTGTGGGTGTGGGACCCTCCGAGCCAGGTGCGGGATATAATCTCCTGGTGTGCCATTTGCTAAGACCATTGGAAATGCACAGTATTAAGGTGGGAGTGACCTGATTTTCCAGGTGTCATCTGTCATAGCTTCCCTTGGCTAGGAAAGGGAATTCCCTGACCCTTTGCACTTCCTGGGTGAGGCGATGTCTCGCCCTGCTTTGGCTCACGCTGGGTGGGCTGCACCCACTGTCCTGCACCCACTGTGTGACAAGCCCCAGTGAGATGAACCTGGTACCTCAATTGGCAATGCAGAAATCACCCATCTTCTGCATTGCTCACGCTGGGAGCTGTAGACTGGAGCTGTTCCTATTCGGCCATCTTGGAACTGCCCCCCAAAAATCAAGACTTTTTAGTTTAAATTTCTATTTTTTTTCCTTTTGCTCTCATCTTTTTCATTTCTTTCTTAACCTTTTTCCTCTGCATTCTGAAGATCATTTTAAGTTTACAATTCTCATCACTTATTCTATTTTCCTCAGTATCAAATCTGTAATTTTAAAATTACCACTAAAATATTTATTTCTGTTTATTTCCTCTTACTAGTCCTTTAAAAAACTAACATTTACATTTTATCCTTTTACATTCCTTTTAGCCATATTTATTTTTAACTTCATTTTGTTTCTCCATTCAGGTTTTGGTTTCTTTTTCATAGGGGTTGTGACTTCTCAATTTTTTAAAAAAGTGGGATTATATTAAACATTTTCCTTCAATTCCTATATGTAAATATCTTTAAAGGTATACTTTTTCTTTTCTTTTTAAATATGTTGTACTCCTATACTTGTTTTTCCGTATATTTGCCTAAGCCCATTCTATTTTTTTCTGCCTCTATTCTTTTTATAATAATAGGAACTGTCATTTATAGAGTACCAGCTTCAGCTTAGACACTGTAATGGATATTTCCATGCATTAATTATCAGTATTTCTATTTCATAAGTGAGGAAGTTGAGGCTTAGAGTGGAGAGGCTAGAATTAAAACTTGTGTCCATGTGGATTGAAAGACCATGCTTTCTCCATAATATCTGGAATGAGTGCTCTTTCCATAAAGGATATTTATAAAGAATCAGAGTGCTTGGATCACACTTAGCCAACTTGATGCTAGTTGAATTCCATATAAATTTCCCAAAGAAACCAAGTGACTGTGCAGTTATGAGTCTAATTCCCAGTATTCAGCAGCCTTCAGTTTTTGCTGGACTGACTGAAATGTGGGGTGTTCTTTTACCACTTCTGGTTAAACAAAAATTAACACTGGGAGCCAATGCAAAACCTGTATAGTTACATGGGCTCTTTACTTGTCTCTTCTTGAAGTATTTTACTAGTGGGATTTTTATTACCCAAGAGGCAAATAACAACATAAAGCGACCTTTTCTGTTTTTGAGTGGTTGTTTATTGCAGTTGGAATTGAGATCTGGTCTGTTTCTACAGAAATATAAACTGATGGGAGCACTAAGGAGCATAACTCTGGCTGTTTAAAAATACAATGTCCATTCAACACGGAGTGACTGCTCATTTTTATGTAGCTTATACAGCCCCTGCATTTTCCAGTGAGTGACTGACAGTGTATCTTCCTTGTATCTTCTCAGGATTGGCAGTTTATTGTTTCTAGTTAGCAAAGTATTCATGAGTCATAAATTGTATTTCTCAATAGGTTTGATCAGTGATATAGGTAAAATACAGTTATGAAAAAGTTCTCCTGGTTCATGGCAATAGGTTGACTAGCAATCTAAATTTTTGAATTTGTATTCGTTTTATCTCTCTATTTCTTTCTCATTTTGTGGGGTGTGTGTGTGTGTGTGTGTGTGTGTGTTTAATAGATAGAAAGGTTGTATCAGGGAATGAAAGACAGGTACTTTTTTTTTTTTTTTCCTTTTCTTTCCTGAGACAAGGTCTTGCTATTGCCCAGGTGGGAGTGCAATGGCACATCATGGCTCAAAGCTCACTGCAGCCTTACCTTAGATTTGTCCTTTTTGCTGTGTTCATTTTTCTATTACCACAACCCTAATCTAGAACCTCCTTATCTTAAGAGCCATGTCACTTTATTTTATGCCTCTGGTATCTTTTCTCCTTAATCAACCATATATCCTAATGCCCTTCTCTCTAATCTACTATGAATCCTACCACAACTTTCTCCTCCAACACCCAACTCCTGAAGCACTTTTATATCATCCTCCTACACATGCGACTATGGTTGATGTGCATTGGTTATAGCAACATGCACCAGGTGGTCTTCTTAGACCTAACTAAACTTTAATTCAGACTTACTTAGACTTAGATTATCAAAGGCTGCATTAATACCACCCTACTCAAAAGGAGTAGGAAGACACAAAGATTGCCACATGGCAGCATCAGGTCTTTCTTTTTCTTCTCGCTCTCTCTTTTTTTTTTTTTTTTTTTTTCCCAGAGTCAGGATTTCACTATGTTGCCTAGGCTGGCCTTGAACTCCTGGGCTCAAGGGATCCTCCTAGGTCAGCCTCCATAGTAGCCGGGATTACTGGCATGCACCACCATGCCCAGCTGGCTCTTTCTTTCCTGAGGGAGTTATTATAGCAGTCCAATAGCTAAGAGGCAAGAGAACTATCTGGCTTAGAAGTCTTCAGTTCTATAGGTGCAGCTCTTCAACAACCCTCAGGCATAGCTTCCAAGGTCCTTGCAGGGACATGCCAGTTACAAGAGTCACAACAATTAGGGAGGTTGAAAGTATGGCATCCACATCAGTTCTTTAAAGTTATAGTTTTTCATCATTTGGGGTTATTTTTACTATAAGCAATGTTATGAGGCAATACAATTAATATTCTATCCTTATCATATTAAAAATTAATATTCTATCCTTATTGGGTTATTGGGGAAAAGAAATAGCAACTCAACTGAGGATTAGCATCTCAAGCATAAGGGGAAATAATTCTGTTAACTCTTTGTCTGCAATTCACAATTAAGCTGGAACTCCTTGATTCATTATCGAAGCCTTTTAATGCTCTACCCTTCCTGCCCCATTTATTCAAACCTCTTTCCCTGTGATCCCCAGATAGCCTCCTCTGACTCTGTCACTTAATATACTAAGAACCTAAAATACTTTCTTCATCATATTCTGAAATTCAGTGTCTGCTGTGATTCCAGGCAAGTAGTAGCCATTTAAGAAATCGCTACAGAATAGAATATCAAAGTTCTAAGAGACATTCCAGATTGATGGCTTGATACTGTTTTGCATTAATATAAACTAAACATAGAAGAAAACAGAATACCTTTTTGACTTATTGGTGGATTGAGAGAGCACCATTGCAAAACATTTTTTTGGGTAAAAAAACTCACAGCTCAAAGTTAAAAAAAAATCACCTTCAACTGAAACATCTAGCAGTATGAATCTTACAGAAAAAGCACAATGATAACATAAAAATCAAAGTTGAACCATAAAATTGTTTAGGTTTCAGAAGTGCAGGAAAGACTTACTTTCCAAGGTAGAGGCAGGAAGCAGTGAGGCTAAACAGAGAACGTGGAATGTGAGGTGTTAGGAAATAGGACACTAAGGAAGAGGTTCAGGCTGTCTGGTTGTATGACTCCTAGCAAGTTAATTAACTTTTCTGTGCCTTAGCACATGTCCATGAATATACATAGTGATATTTTCCCATTATTTACCTGAAGTAATATAGTTAAGATTAATGGGGTGGTACTTCAAAATGTCTCAAGTTATATAGAAGAGAAATTCAACAGAAATGTAAGGTATTTTTATTTTTTCCATTGGATATCAGAGGGTAGAGCAAGAAGAAGATGATTTACAATAAAGCTGCTTTTAATTGTGACTACATAGGCCAGTTAGAATAGACATCAACAATTTTTCATAAATTTGGTCATATGAATAGGCAATTAATTTAACTCAGGCTAACCTGTATTATTTCATTCTTCAGTAGAATAATTTTGGATATAAACGATTCTTGTAATTGCTCCCCCACTTTTTACATTTTTGTGTGAAAGAATCATGAGCAAATCCTCAGTCCCTTTTTAGGCAAAAGACTGAGCATTTAAAAATTACATTTTGGACAAACAATACTGGACAAAACCTATTTCATAATAAAGAACAAAATAGAAAATTTCGTGAGCTGCACATCTGATACTTGTGTTGCCAAGGTAAACTCCAAAACAGATGGACAAGTTGAAAGACATGTGCACCCTAAACAATGCCCAACCTAAATCATATTCCAAGTTAAAGGGTGCATTTTAAATGTGCACTTGATACATTATCATGTGTGTTTTTGAATGGAAATAATGAACATATGCTAGGAATTGATAATCCTCCTTTCTAAAATAAATATTTTTTTCAATTAATAAAAGCATAGGAAAGAGTGGTACTTCATATGGTGTTTAACATTTATCAGCTATAGTCCAAGGAAGTAATAAGCCCAACTTTCTTTTTGAGGAAACTTGGACTCCTATTATTCTCTCTCTTGCTCATATCAGCCTTAGTAAGTAAAAGTAATAGAATAGACAGGAATACTTCCCAGACTGCATTTATTCAGTCTGTGTAATTTATTACCACAGGAGGTCATCAAGCCAGTTATAACAGCTGGATTCAAAATGAGGTTGGGAGAATTTTATAACCAATAACATTTATATAGTAAAGTAAGTGACTTAAGAGTTTTATGTTTTAGGTCATAAGATCATACTTCAGTTCATAAAATATTAAACCATAGAGTTAGAAAGAACATTTTTATTGTAAAATACCCTTGGAGACCTTTGATAGAGACCACTTCTGGTGGCTTGTGATAGATAAAAATGACCTAACAACAGCAGAATAGGAATGGTATTTGATGGCAAGTCCAATATTTATATAACACCACAACCAAACACAACAAGCAACATGTCCAGCAAAATTTCAACTTCTGCCTGTGTTGACATAGTGACAAAATAGCTGACTGAAAAAGATAAAAATTCAGTTGAACAAATTATTGATATTATGGAGACATAAAAATCTTACCTTTTATTGATTTCTGCTTAAAAAATAGGAATTCAAGTAAGCTTGCTTGGATGTTTACATATAACCTAAATGCATCCAAATAGTAACAAACTGATCTAATTTTTAATAATTAAAAAAAATTTATTGGTCGAGTGGGAGGCATTCAGACACAACATTTTAGTTAGGATTGTTTTATGGTCCTTCTCCTGGTTAGACCTGTAATGCAATGGTTTCTTGCTCAGAGTAAGTAGATTAACCAGGAATTCAAGAATTTTAAATCCAATACAATGCCATTTAGTTCTCAGAACTCTTGATTTTTACAGAAGGATAACATATTTTCTAGGCTTAGAGACTGTGGAAATTAAAGTGTTGCTCTTGAAGCAGGAAAGCTTTTATCTTGACATTGACATTCAAAAATCTTGCTTTTTAGTTGTACTTTAGATATAAGAAATGTCGTGGACCAAAATTTGTAATGTGTGAAACTGTATAATGTATGTTAGTTTGATCTTATGATGTATACCAATAGTCTGTGATCTACACTTACGAAGGGGCAGTGGGCTTGGAATAATTTTTTTTAGTTTCTTTTGTGTTTAGGTCCTGCTCTCCATTTGGAGTATGGAGGCTACTAAGCAGAGGCATGAGGCTGATTCTTCATAATATTTTCTACATTTGCTTTTTATATTACCTATATTGCTTGTTTTCTGAAGTCAACTCTCGAGTATATAGATATATGATCTGCTAACTTGATTTAATGCTGGGCAGGAACAGAGATGATGATAGTAGAAACATGGAGCTTTAAAACTGGTTTTTGCACCAAAAGCAATGGCAACAAAAGCCAAAATCGACAAATGGGATCTCATTAAACTAAAGAGCTTCTGCACAGCAAAAGAAACTATCATCAGAGTGAACAGGCAACCTACACAATGGGAGAAAATTTTTGCAACCTACTCATCTGACAAAGGGCTAATATCCAGAATCTACAATGAACTCAAACAAATTTACAAGAAAAAAACAAACAACCCCATCAAAAAGTGGGCAGAGGACATGAACAGACACTTCTCAAAAGAAGACATTTATGCAGCCAAAAAACACATAAAGAAATGCTCCTCATCACTGGCCATCAGAGAAATGCAAATCAAAACCACAGTGAGATACCATCTCACACCAGTTAGAATGGCCATCATTAAAAAATCAGGAAACAACAGGTGCTGGAGAGGATGTGGAGAAATAGGAACACTTTTACACTGTTGGTGGGACTGTAAACTAGTTCAACCATTGTGGAAGTCAGTGTGGCGATTCCTCAGGGATCTAGAACTAGAAATACCATTTGACCCAGCCATCCCATTACTGGGTATATACCCAAAGGACTATAAATCATGCTGCTATAAAGACACATGCACACGTATGTTTATTGCGGCACTATTCACAATAGCAAAGAGTTGGAACCAACCCAAATGTCCAACAACGATAGACTGGATTAAGAAAATGTGGCACATATACACCATGGAATACTATGCAGCCATAAAAAATGATGAGTTCGTGTCCTTTGTAGGGACATGGATGAAACTGGAAAACATCATTCTCAGTAAACTATCGCAAGGACAAAAAACCAAACACCGCATGTTCTCACTCATAGGTGGGAATTGAACAATGAGAACTCATGGACACAGGAAGGGGAACATCACGCTCCGGGGACTGTTGTGGGGTGGGGGGAGGGGGGAGGGACAGCATTAGGAGATACACCTAATGCTAAATGACGAGTTAATGGGTGCAGGAAATCAACATGGCACATGGATACATATGTAACAAACCTGCACATTGTGCACATGTACCCTAAAACCCTAAAGTATAATAAAAAAAAAAAACAAAAAACAAACAAACAAAAAAACTGGTTTTTGAACTTATAGAAACAGAGAGTAGAATGGTGGTTACCTTAGGCTAGGAGAAGGGAGAGAAGATATCGGTCAAAGGCTACAAAATTTCAGTTAGACAAGAGGCATACATTTCAGAGATCTATTATATATTATGGTAACTATAGTTAATAACAGTATATTATTAAATGTGTCCTCTATGATCAGGAACAAGACAAGCATACCCGTGCTTCCCACATCTATTCAACATAGTACTGGGAGTCCTAGCCAGAGCAATTAGGCAAGAGAAGAAAAAATAAAAGGCATCCAAACTGGAAAGGAAGAAGTTAAATTGTCCCTATATACAATTTATTGTACAATTTACAATTTCTATAAATACATAGAAATCCCCAAAGACTCCACCAAAAAGCTGTTAGAACTAATAAACAAATTAGTAAAGTTTCAGAATACAAAACCAATGTACAAAAATTAGTAGCATTTCTATACAGTAACGATGAGCTATCTGAGAAAGAAATCAAGAAAACAATTCCATTTACAGTAGTTACAAAATAACAAAATAGGGTGAACAAGTTGAACGATATGTGCATTCTAAACCAATGCATAACCTGTATTTATATTCCAAGTTAAAAATGCATTCTAAAAGTGCACTTGATACGTTACAGTATGTGCTTTTGAGTGGAAGTAATGAACATACAAAAAGAACTGATAACTCTCCTTTTTAAAATAAAGAGTTTTTCAATTAATAAAAGCATAGAGAAGAGTGATACTTTATATGGTGTTCAACATTTATCAGCTATAGCCACAGGTTAAATTTAAACAAGGAAAACTATAAGACATTGATGAAAGAAATTGAAGAAGGCACAAATAAATGGAAATATATCTCATGTTCATGAATTAAAAGAATCAATACGTTAAAATGTCCACAATTTCACAGAAATAGAAAAAACAACCCTAAAATTCATGTAGATCCACCAAAGACCACAAATATTGAAGGCAATCTTGGTGCAAAAAGAATAAAGCTGGAGGTATCACACTGTCTGACTTTAAAATATACTATGAAGCTACAGTAACCAAAACAGCATGGTATTGGCATAAAAACAGACATGCAGACTGATGGAACAGAATATAGAGCCCAGAAATAAATCTATGCATTGGTCAATTTGTATTTGACTAAGAACACAGAATGGAGAAAGTCTCTTCAATAAATGGTGTTGGGACAACTGAATATCCAGATGCAGAAGAATGAAATTAGACTCTTATCTCACACCATATAGAAAAATCAACCCCAAATGAATTAAGAAGTTAAATGTAAGACGTGAAACTGTAAAACTACTAGAAGAAATCATAGAAGAAAAGCTCTATGACATTGGTCTGGGCAATTATTTTTTTTGACCCCAAAAGCACAGGCAACAAAAACAATAATAGGCAAATGGAATTAGATCAAATTAAAATTTGCTTCTGCACAGCAAAAGAGACAATCAACAGAGTGAAGAGACGAGCTATGAAATGGGAGAAAATATTTGCAAACGATACATCTGGTAAGGGGCTAATTCCAAAATATTTAAGGAATTCAAACAACTCAATAGCAAGAGAGCAAATAACCCAATTAAAAACTGGGCAAAGGACCTGGACAGACATTTCCCAAAAGAAGACATAGAAATGGCCGACAAGTGTATGAAAAAATGCTCAATCTCACTAATCATCAAGGGAAATGCATACCAAAACCACAATGATATGCAACTTCTCATCAGTTAGAAAGGCTATTATTAAAAAAGGATAAAGGTAACAAGTGTTGGTGAGGATGTGTAGAAAATGGAAGCCTTGCATACTGTTGGTGAGAATGTAATGAGTACAGCCCTTAGGAAAAACAGAATGGAGCTTCCTCAAAAGATTAAAAATAGAATTACCATATGATCCAGCAATCCCACTACTGGGTATATAGTTAAAGGAAATGAGATCAGTATGTCAAAGAGATATCTACACTCCTATGTTCATTATAGCATTATTCACAGTAGCCAAGGTTTGGAATCAATCTAAATGTCCATCAGTGGATGAATAGATAAAGAACATGTGGTATATACACAATGGAATACTATTCAGACTTTAAAAATAAGGAAATTCTGTTATTTGCAACCACATGGATGAACCTGGAGGACATTGCATTAAGTGAAATAAGCAAGGCACTGAAAGACAAATACTGCATGATCTCACTTATATGTGGAATCTTAAGAAGTTATCATTCTCAGCAAACTATCCCAAGGACAAAAAACCAAACACCGGATGTTCTCACTCATAGGTGGGAATTGAACAATGAGAACACTTGGACACAGGAAAGGGAACATCACACACCGGGGCCTGTTGGGGGGTGGGGGGAGGGGGGAGGGATAGCATTAGGAGATATACCTAATGTAAATGACGAGTTAATGGGTGCAGCACACCAACATGGCACATGTATACATATGTAACAAACCTGCACATTGTGCACATGTACCCTAAAACTTAAAGTATAATAATAAAAAAAATAGAGTAAAATGTTGTTACTAGGACTGGGTAGGGGAGAGAAGCAGGTGGGAGTTTGGAGTGATGTCAGTGAAAGCCTACAAAATTTCAGTTAGGTGGGAGAAATAAGCTCAAGAGATCTATTGTAAAACATGGTGACTCTGCTTAATAACAACGTATTGTATTCTTGAAAATTGCTAAAAAAATAGATTTTAACTCTCTCCTTCCACAAAGTGGAGAAGTAAAGAAAAACTGAAAGCTAGACATCATCATATACCTTTCTCTTGCCTTAGGTGTTAATTTACTTATCATAACAGAGATTGTAGTTTCTTTTGAGCCTTTTATAGGAACTCTTTGTACTTCTGCTCATGTGTGACCAATTATTTCCATAAGTGGGGAGGAAATTTGAAAATCTGACTAACTTAGTTATAATGACCAGATCTTGAAGTAGCCTTTAGGCACATGAAGTTTATTGACCACATCTGCTAGATCTTTAGAGATAATAGGTTCAGTCAATCTAAGCAACAGCTTGTCATGAGCACAGGGACAGAGCAATGCTTTTAAACTGTACTGTGCATACAAATCACCCGGGAATCTTATTAAAATGCAGATATTCTGCTTCATAGGTCTAGAATGAACACGGAAACTTTGGATTTCTTTTCTTTTTCTTTTTTTGAGACAGGGTCTAGCTCTATTGCCCAAGCTGGAGTGCAGTGGCATGATCATGGCGCACTATAGCGTCCATCTCCCCAGCTGAAGCAATCCTCTCATCTCAGCCTTCCAAGTAGCTAGGACCAAAGGCACATTTTTGTATTTTTTTTTTTTTTTTTTGTAGAAACTGGGTTTCACCATGTTGCCAAGGATAGTCTTGAATTCCTGGGCTCAAGCTATGTACGTGTACCTGCCTCTGCCTCCCAAAGTGGTGGGGTTACAGGTGTGAGCCACTGTGCCTGGCCAAAACTCTGAATTTCTAACAAGTTTTCAGATGTGGGTGAAGCTTCTAGTTTGGGGTTAACACTGAATAGAAAAAAGCTAGCTAACTGTCTGACCCTTGTGTCTGATTCTCTACTTTTGCTTTTGGTCTTCTTAGTACTTTGCCAAAGATCGTATATGCTGATACTGAGAATCCATACCTTGCAGCACTTAAATATTAAGTGAAAGACTCTTACTAGCTTTAAAGCTGTCATTTTCTCCCACAAGCTATGTGAATAATAGCCTCAATCTCTTTTATTTGTCTTTGTATACATAGATCTAGAATTATGTTTGTCTCATTCTATGATTATTTTGGGAAGTAATATCAGAATTTAGAACCCTTTATAAAATAGATAAGTGAATCTATGTTTGGAAATATGGTTCACTCAAACACTCATAGTTTAATTTAGAGACAAAAAGGAATCATTTGATTTAAAATGGATATTATTGGGAATATGGGCAATATCACTGAAAGTTACTATTGAGTGGAAGTTTACAATTTCAGGGAAATGTCAATCACATCTAAACACACTTGTAAGGGAGAAAAAGAAAACAACCCTGGAAAAATATTCTAACCACAAGGTGGCAGTATAATATACAGGAAAAGGAATTTTAAATGAAATAAGATTTCAGCCAGATCTCTGAGGAAATGATTGTCAAAATAAATAGCATTTCCTAACGCAGTGGTATGCAGAAATGCCTCAGTGAAGATTCTTATTGTGGGATTCTCGAATAACCACACTCTAAATTGTAAGCTGTGTAAATTGGGCATTTTCCAGGGTCCACAGTCTACATTTGCAGAGGACAACTTTGGATTTAAAAACAAATCTGTAATGTAATATTTTTTATTTATTTTGGTTCAATTTAATCAAAAGTTAGGGTCATATATTACATGTAACTATTTCCAAGATGTGAATCCTAGAAGCTTTGACGAGTTCTTAATTCCCCATGATTTGTTTAAACTGCCTTTTTGTATGAAGAATGTTTATTAAAAGTTTTGAAAATGTTTTACTGTTCCACTCTTTGTGACATTACACTACTTTTTAAAAATCTTGAAAATATATCTCATTTTCTTTAGACTTTTTATCTTAGTCATAAAGACAACTGTATTGTCTACTAAAAATCAGGTGGATTGTGCTGTGACCACCCTGCCAACAGTTCATTGGAAAGCTGAGATTCAGTTTACCTAAGCAGTGTCCAGTAGAAAAGTGAGATAAATATTGCAAAAGACGCAAGGCTATCCAGATGAATAAGATTCACTTTTCCTTTTGGAAAAGGATTGGAAAGGTCATGCTTGAGGATGATAAGAGAATTCCGCAAAGAACAAAGACGTGTAGATTATTCATCTGTTCCAGCTTTTAAAATAACTTTCTATGAGGTGAAACTATGTTCTCTACATATTCAGAACCTCAAAATGCAAGCTACAAGCCAGCACTTTTGGCAGCCAATTGGGGATGGGAAAAAGAAAAGCGTTCTGGTTGGGGTAATGGGTGAAATGTCTTCGCATTCCTCCTGTAGGCAGGATGCCTGCACGTCAAGCTGTTCTGGGGCTGGAAATCAGTCAGAGCGAGGATGAGGCCAAAAAAGCCAAGGAGGTACACCTGTGCAGATGTGCTCTGGGTCTGGCTCAGGTGTCCCCCATGCAAGGCAATAGGGGCTGTACTTTTGTTTGTTTTAGACTTTGCTGAATATTTGGGCAGCATTATGTAAATCATATATGTCTAAATATGAGTGAGATTCGCTTAGAATCAGTGTGCAGAAACGAGTGAGTAGGGAGCAGTCTTTTTGGAATTTATGAATACCAGAGACTTTGGGTTTATGAAGTCTGTCATATAGGATGCTCCTTCAGTTACTCCATTTGAAATAACAAAACACTGTTTGAAAAAGTTTAAACAATCTTCATCAATGTGGCAGGATGCTTATAGTGGTTAGCTAACGGAATTAATAAATATAAGGAGGGAAAAATTTTAACATAGACTTAGTAAGTCTTCCAGGGGGTGTAATGTCACAATCAGAAGAGGTTTGGAAGTTTATGTTGATGTGAGCTTGAAACTACTGACAAGGACAGAGCAGTGCTAAAGCCACAGTGTGTTATTCTGCGGAGATGTAGTTAATGCAGCAATGATATAGTTAATGCAGCAATGAAACCATCAAAACGTACATACATTTACATACAAAACATAAAGATGTAAGTACAAAGCTGACTTCAATATATGAGGGATCACATGTCTGAGTAAAACCATCATTATCATTTAGTTTACTATTACTGTCACATTCAGAAAAGGTGTCTTATCTTGACCAAAAAAAATAATCTAGTGATGAAGTTTGTCTTGCCAAATTAAGGTGAAAAAATAACTAATACAAATTTTACGACTTTACCTTCCCAATTTTGTTAACAAGGTTAAAGCATTAATTTTAAAAATAGGCTTAATTAAACATCAAAATTATTGTGGCAACAGTCCTGTACCTACAAGCCTCCTATCATTGAGGACACCCATATGGGGAACACACACAGCACATGATGGACAAGTGTACTACGTTGGATCCTTATCATTTTGCCTGAGTAAATAAAATGTGTTGACAGCCATGGATACTAATTTACGATTTGGAGTGGCAGCAGAAACCACTGTTCTGTTTCTAAACAATCACAAATGGACTCTTCAGCATTGTAACCAGGGATTAAGAGGATTCACATCAGGCCAAAGACATTCAGGACTGGGCAAAAAGACACAACATATCCTGGGGTTTCCATCTACCTTTTCATATTCAGAAAACAGGTATCATGTCAATGGAAATGGAATGTTGTTAAAAGACCAACTAAAATTTCACGTACCCTCCCTACAAAAGCAAGACGGCATTTCTGACTGCAGCAATCAGGAAAGTCAAACTCAGAGATTAACACTAGGAAGAGGGGCTATGCAGGGAATAGGAGTGAATATAGCAACATGGAACACCAAGAGATTATTTTCCTAACAGTGGCTGACACAGTGGGGACATCAGTGGGAACATGTATTGGTGTTGGAAACTGTATATGTATTGGTGTTGGAAATTGTATATGTAAATTTTAAACTTCGGAGGTGACTGAACTGTATATGTATTGGTGTTGGAATGAATTGCGCCCACATCTAGATGTGCCCTAGATGTGGGCCCAATTCATTCCAACACCAATACATATACAGTTTAGTCACTTCCGAAGTTTAAAACTTATTTTCTTGCTAGAATTGCTAAGACAGCTTGTAATAGGCTTTGAATTGGCTAAACAAAGCATAATGACAGTAGGAGTTGTTATTTACTCTGATTACAGTGAGGAGGCTAACTCACCACTATATAACCAGGGAATGAGCACTTTTAGGTGGGAAGCAGATAGTAATTGCCTGGTCCAGCCAATGATATTCCCCTACCTGTGGATAAGGCAAGATAACTCCTATCCTGTGGCTTAGGGGTGAAGCAGCCCCTGAGTCATGCTGGGGCCAATAAGCTACTGCCGCTCTGATTAGGCCCCAGGAAGAGAAAGGTTATAGCTGTAGGCCCTGGCAATATGGAATAGATGGAAAAATCAGAGAGCAATACTTATTGACAATGTGAGGTATAAGGACAATGGGAAAATAAGCTTGTTTCCTAGAAAAGGTGGAAAGGAAGAGGCCACCAGGATTGTCACCATTTTCTTATGGTGGAACTCATGCTTCTCTTCCTTACTTTCTTGGGAAAGAAGCAAAATATGACATATCTTCTAAATGAGTGATGCATAAGACATAATTAATTCCCCTGAAATAGAAATGTAATAGATAATAAATATATTTGTATAATGTCAAATAAATGATTTTTAAATTAAATGAAATTAAGCATAATTCAGAAATTCTCTGTATTTTAGATTAGCATGATTTTTAATTGACTGTAGCTTTTAGTACTTTTTTAAAAGTATACTTTAAGTTCTAGGGTACATGTACACAACGTGCAGGTTTGTTACATAGGTACACCTGTGCCATATTGGTTAGCTGCACCCATCAACTCATCATTTACATTAGGTATTTCTCCTAATGCTATCCCTCCCCCAGACCCCCAACCCCCAACAGGCCCTGGTGTGTGATGTTCCCCGCCCTGTGTCCATGTGTTCTTGTTGTTCAACTCCCACCTATGAGTGAGAACATGTGGTGTTTGGTTTTCTGTCCTTGTGATAGTTTGCTTAGAATGATGGTTTCCAGCTTCGTCCATGTCCCTGCAGAGGACATGAACTCATCCTTTTTAATGGCTGCATAGTATACCATGGTGTATATGTGCCACATTTTCTTAATCCAGTCTATCATTGATGGACATTTGGGTTGGTTGCAAGTCTTTGCTATTGTGAATAGTGCCACAATAAACATACGTGTGCATGGGTCTTTATAGTAGCATGATTTATAATCCTTTGGGTATATATGCATTAATGGAATCACTGGGTCAAATGGTATTTCTAGTTCTAGATCTTTGAGGAATTGCAACACTGTCTTCCACAACGGTTGAACTAATTTATACTCCCACCAACAGTGTAAAAGCATTTCTATTTCTCCAAATCCTCTCCAGCATCTGTTGTTTCCTGTTAATGATCGCCATTCTAACTGGCATAAGATGGTATCTCATTGTGGTTTTGATTTGCATTTCTCTGATGGGCATTTTTTCTTGTGTTTGTTGGCTGCATAAACATCTTCTTTTGAGAAGTGTCTCTTCATATCCTTTGCCCACTTTTAGATGGGGTTGTTGGTTTTTTTTCCTGTAAATTTGTTTAAGTTCTTTGTAGATTCTGGATATTAGCCCTTTGTCAAATGGGTAGATTGCAAAAATTTTCTCCCATTCTGTAGATTGTGTGTTCACTCTGATGATAGTTTGTTTTGCTGTGCAGAAGCTCTTTAGTTTAATTAGATCCAATTAAACTGTTGTCTATTTTGTCTGTTTTGGCTTTTGTTGCCATTGCTTTTGGTGTTTTAATCATGAAGTCTTTGCCCATGCCTATGTCCTGAATGGTATTGCCTAGGTTTTCTTCTAGGGTTTTTATGGTTTTAGGTCATACATTTAAGTCTTTAATCCATCTTGAATTAATTTTGGTATAAGGTGTAAGGAAGGAATCCAGTTTCAGCTTTCTACATATGGCTAGCCAGTTTTCCAGCATGATTTATTAAATAGGGAATCCTTTCTCCATTGCTTGTTTTTGTCAGGTTTGTCAAAGATCAGATGGTTCTAGATGTGTGGTGTTATTTCTGAGGCCTCTGTTCTGCTCCATTGGTCTGTATCTCTGTTTTACTACCAGTACCATGCTGTTTTGGTTACTGTAGCCTTTGAGTATAGTTTGAAGTCAGGTAGTGTGATGCCTCCAGCTTTGTTTTTTTTTGCTTAGGATTGTCTTGGCTATGTGGGCTCTTTTTTGGTCCCATATGAACTGCAAAGTAGTTTTTGCCAATTCTGTGAAGAAAGCCAGTTGTAGCTTGATAGAGATAGCATTGAATCTATAAATTACATTGGGCAATATGGCCATTTTCATGATACTGATTCTTCCTATCCATGAGCAGGGAATGTTCTTCCATTTGTTTGTGTCCTCTTTTATTTCATTGAGCAGTGGTTTATAGTTCTTGAAGAGGTGCTTCACATCCCTTGTAAGTTGGATTCCTAGGTATTTTATTCTCTTTGTAGTAATTGTGAAAGGGAGTTCACTCATAATTTGGCTCTCTGTTTGTCTGTTATTGGTGTATAGGAATAGTTGTGATTTTTGCACATTGCTTTTGTATCCTGAGACTTTGCTGAAGTTACTTATCAGCTTAAGGAGATTTGGGGCTGAGGCGACGGGGTTTTCTAAATATACAGTCATGTCATCTGCAAACGGGCAATTTGACTTCCTCTTTTCCTAATTGATTACCCTTTATTTCTTTCTCTTGCCTGATTGCCCTGGCCAGAACTTCCAACACTATGTTGAATAGGAGTGGTGAGAGAGGGCATCCTTGTCTTGTGCCAGTTTTCAGAGGGAATGCTTCCAGTTTTTGCCTATTCAGTATGATATTGTCTGTGGGTTTGTCATAAATAGTTGCTATTATTTTGAGATACATTTCATCAATATCTAGTTTATTGAGAGTTTTTAGCATGAAAGGCTGTTGAATTTTGTGAAAGGCCTTTCCTGTATCTATTGAGATAATCATGTGGTTTTTGTCATTGGTTCTATTTATGTGCTGGATTACATTTATTAATTTGTGTATGTTGAACCAGGCTTGCATTCCAGGGATGAAGCCGACTTGATCATGGTGGAAAAGGTTTTTGATGTGCTGCTGGATTCAGTTTGCCAGTATTTTATTGAGGATTTTCGCATTGATGTTCATCAGGGATATTGGCCTAAAATTCTCTTTTTTTGTTGTGTCTCTGCCATGTTTTGTTATCAGGATGATGTTAAACTCATAAAATGAGTTAGGGAGGATTCCCTCTTTTTCTATTGGTTGAAATAGTTTCAGAAGGAATGGTACCAGCTCCTCTTTGTAATTCTGGTGGAATTAGGCTGTGAATCCATTTGGTCCTGGACTTTTTTTGGTTGGTAGGCTATTAATTATTGCCTAAATTTCAGAACATGTTATTGGTCTCTTCAGAGATTCAACTTCTTCCTAGTTTAGTCTTGGGAGGGTGTATGTGCCCAGGAATTTATTCATTTCTTCTAGATTTTCTGGTTTATATGCATAGAGGTGTTTATAGTATTCTCTGATGGTAGTTTGTATTTCTGTGGGATTGGTGGTGATATCCCCTTTATCATTTTTTTATTGTGTCTATTTGATTCTTCTCTCTTTTATTCTTTATTAGTCTGGCTGGTGGTCTATTTTGCTGATCTTTTCAAAAAACCAGCTCCTGGATTCACTGATTTTTTGAAGGGTTTTTTTGTGTTTCTATCTCCCTCAGTTCTCCTCTTGTCTTAGTTATTTCTTGCATTCTGCTAGCTTTTGAATTTGTTTGCTCCTGCTTCTATAGTTCTTTTAATCATGATGTTAGGGTGTCAATTTTAGATCTTTCCTGCTTTCTCTTGTGGGCATTTAGTGGTATAAATTTCCCTCTACACACTGCTTTAAATGTGTCCCAGAGATTCTGCTACGTTGTATCTTTGTTCCCATTGGTTTCAAAGAACAACTATAGTTCTGCCTTCATTTCATTATTTATCCAGTAGTCATTCAGGAACAGGTTGTTCAGTTTCCATGTAGTTGTGTGGTTTTAAGTGAGTTTCTTAATTCCGAGTTGCAATTTGATTACACTGTGGTCTGAGAGACACTTCGTTGTTATTTCTGTTCTTTTACATTTGCTGAGGAGTGTTTTACTACTGATTATGTGGTCAATTTTAGAATAAGTGTGATGTTGTGCTGAGAAGAATGTATATTCTATTGATTTGTGGTGTAGAGTTCTGTTGATGTCTACTGGGTCTGCTTGTGCAGAGCTGAGTTCAAGTCCCGGATATCCTTGTTAAACTTCTGTCTCGTGGATCTGTCTAATTTTGACAGTGTTGTGTTAAAGTCTCCCATTATTATTGTTTGCGAGTCTAAGTCTCTTTTCAGATCTCTAAGGACTTGCTTTATGAATCTGGGTGCTCCTGTATTGGGTGAATATATATTTAGGATAGTTAGCTCTTCTTGCTGAATTGATCCATTTACCATTATGTAGTAACCTTCTTTGTCTCTTTTGGTCTTTCTTGGTTTAAAGTCTGCTTTATCAGAGACTAGGATGGCAACCCCTCCTCCTTTTGCTTTCCATTTGCTTGGTAGATCTTCCTCCATCCCTTTATTTTGAGCCTATGTGTGTCTTTGCATGTGAGATAGGTCTCCTGAATACAGCACACTGATGGGTCTTGACTCTTTATCCAATTTGCCAGTCTGTATCTTTTAATTGGGGCATTTAGTGCATTTACATTTAAGGTTATTATTGTTATGTGTGAATTTGATCCTGTCATTACGATATTAGCTGGTTATTTTGCCCGTTAATTGATGCAGTTTCTTCCTAGCATCGATGGTCTTTACAATTTGGCATGTTTTTGCAGTGGGTGGTACCAGTTGTTCCTTTCCATGTTTAGTCCTTCCTTCAGCAGCTTTTATAAGGCAGGCCTGGTGGTGACAAAATCTCTCAGCATTTGCTTGTGTGTAAAGAATTTTATTTCTTCTTCACTTATGAAGCTTAGTTTGGCTGGATATGAGATTCTGGGTTGAAAATTCTTTTCTTTAAGAATGTTGAATATTGGCCCCTATTGTCTTCTGGCTTGTAGGGTTTCTGCTGAGAGATTTGCTGTTAGTGTGATGGGCTTCCCTTTGTAGGTAACCCGACCTTTCTCTCTGGCTGCCCTTGATGTTTTTTCCTTCATTCCAACCTTGGTGAATCCGACAATTATGTGCCTTGAGGTTGCTCTTCTTGAGGAGTATCTTTATGGTGTTCTCTGTATTTCCTGAATTTGAATGTTGGCCTGCTTTGCTAGGTTAGGGAAGTTCTCCTGGATGATATCCTGAAGAGTATTTTCTATTTTTTTAAAAATTTTATTATTATGCTTTAAGGTCTAGGGTACATGTGCACAACATGCAGATTTGTTACACAGATATACATGTGCCATGTTGGTTTGCTGCATCCATCAACTTGTCATTTATATTAGGTATTTCTCCTAATGCTGTCCCTCTCCCAGTCCCCCACTGGCTGACAGGCCCCAGTGTGTGACATTACCCACCCTGTGTCCAAGTGTTCTCATTGTTCAATTCCCACCTATGAGTGAGAATATGTGGTGTTTTGTTTTCTGTCCTTGTGATAGTTTGCTCAGAATGATGGTTTCCAGCTTCGTCCATGTCCCAGCAGAGGACATGAACTCATCCTTTTTAATGGCTGCATAGTATTCCATGGTGCATATGTGCCACATTTTCTTAATCCAGTCTATCATTGATGGACATTTGGGTTGGTTCCAAGTCTTTGGTATTTTGAATAGTGCCGCAATAAACATACATGTGCATGTGTCTTTATAGTAGCATGATTTGTAATCCTTTGTTTATATACCCAGTTATGGGATTGCTGGGTCAAATGGTGTTTCTAGTTCTAGATCCTTGAGGAATCACCACACTGTCTTCCACAATGGTTGAACTAATTTACATTCCCACCAACAGTATAAAAGCATTCTTATTTCTCCAAATCCTCTCCAGCATCTGTTGTTTCTTGACTTTTTAAGGATTGCCATTCTAACTGGCATGAGATAGTATCTCATTGTGGATTTGATTTGCATTTCTCTGATGGCCAGTGACGATGAGCATTTTTTCATCTGTCTGTTGGCTGCATAAATGTCTTCTTTTTAGAAGTGTCTGTTCATATCCTCTGCCCACTTTTTGGTGGGTGTTTGTTTTTTTTCTTGTTAACCTGTTTAAGTTCTTTGTAAATTCTGGATGTTAGCTCTTTGTCAGATGGGTAGATTGCAAAAATTTTCTCCCATTCTGTAGGTTGCCTGTTTACTCTGATGATAGTTTCTTTTGCCGTGCAGAAGCTCTTTAGTTTAATTAGATCCTGTTTGTCAATTTTGGCTTTTGTTGCCATTGCTTTTGGTGTTTTAGTCCTGAAGTCCTTGCCCATGTCTATGTTCTGAAAGGTATTGCCTAGGTATTCTTCTAGGGTTTTTATGGTTTCAGGTCTAACATTTAAGTCTTTAATCCATCTTGAGTTAATTTTTGTATAAGGTGTAAGGAAGGGGTTCAGTTTCAGCTTTCTACATATGGCTAGCCAGTTTTCCCAGCACCATTTATTAAATAGGGAATCCTTTCCCCATTTCTTGTTTTTGTCAGGATTATCAAAAATCAGATGATTGTAGTTGTGTGGTGTTATTTCTGAGGCCTCTGTTCTCTTCCACTGGTCTATATCTCTTTTGGTACCAGTACCATGCTGTTTTGGTTAGTGTAGCCTTAGAGTATAATTTGAAGCCAGGTAGCATGATGCCTCCAGCTTTGTTCTTTTTGCTTAGGATTGTCTGGGCTATGTGGGCTCTTTTTGTTTCCATATGAACTTTGAATTAGTTTTTTACAGTTCTGTGAAGAAAGTCATTGCTAGCTTGATCGGGATGGCATTGAATCTATAAATAGCCTTGGGCAGTATGGCCATTTTCACGATACTGATTTTTCCTATCCATGAGCAGGGAATATTCTTCTATTTGTTTGTGTTCTCTTTTATTTCGTTGAGCAGTGGTTTGTAGTCCTATTTCAAGATGTTCTTCACATCCCTTGTAAGTTGTATTCCTAGGTATTTTATTCTCTTTGTAGCAATTGTTAATGGAAGTTCACTCATGATTTGGCTCTCTGTTTGTCAATTATTGGTGTATAGGAATAGTTGTGATTTTTGCACATTGCTTTTGTATCCTGAGACTTTGCTGAAGTTGCTTATCAGCTTAAGGAGATTTTGGGCTGAGACGATGGGGTTTTCCAAATAGACAATCATGTCATCTGCAAACAGGGACAACTTGACTTCCTTCTTTCCTAATTGAATACCCTTTATTTCTTTCTCTTGCCTGATTGCCCTAGCCAGAAATTCCAACACTATGTTGAATAGGAGTGGTGAGAGAGGGCATCCCTGTCTTGTGCCAGTTTTCAAATGGAATGCTTCCAGTTTTTGCCCATTCAGTATGATATTGTCTGTGGGTTTGTCATAAATAGCTCTTATTATTTTGAGATACATTCTATCAATACCTAGTTTATTGAGAGTTTTTAGCATGAAGGGCTGTTGAATTTTGTCGAAGGCCTTTTCTGCATCTATTGAGATAATCATGTGGTATTTGTCATTGGTTCTGTTTATGTGATGGATTATGTTTATTGATTTGTGTATGTTGAATGAGCCTTGTAACCTGGGGATGATACCGACTTGATCGTGGGGGATAAGCTTTTTGATGTGCTGCTGGATTCGTTTGCCAGTATTTTATTGAGGATTTTCACATCGATGTTCATCAGGGATATTGGCCTAAAATTCTCCTTTTTTGTTGTGTGCCTGCCAGGCTTTGGTATCAGGATGATGCTGGCCCATAAAATGAGTTAGGGAGGATTCCCTCTTTTTCTATTGGCTGAAATAGTTTCAGAAGGAATGGTACCAGCTCCTTTTGTACCTCTGGTAGAATTCAGCTGTGAATCCGTCTGGTCCTGGACTTTTTTTGGTTGGTAAGCTATTAATTATTGCCTCAATTTCAGAGCCTGTTATTGGTCTATTCAGGGATTCAACTTCTTCCTGGTTTAGTCTTAGGAGGGTGTATGTGTCCAGGAATTTATCCATTTCTTCTAGATTTTCTAGTTTATTTGGTAGAAGTGTTTATAGTATTCTCTGATGGTAGTTTGTATTTCTGTGCGATAGGTGGTGATTCCCCTTTATCATTTTTTTATTGCATGTATTTGATTCTTCTCTCTTTTATTCTTTGTTAGTCTTGCTAGCAGTCTGTCTAATTTGTTGATCTTTTCAAAAAACCACCTCCTGGATTCACTGATTTTTTTGAAGGGTTTTTTTTTTGTGTGTGTGTGTGTCTCTATGTCTTTCAGTTTTGCTCTTATCTTAGTTATTTCTTGCCTTCTGCTAGCTTTTGATTTTGTTTGCTCCTGCATCTATAGTTCTTTTAATTGTGATGTTAGGGTGTCGATTTTAGATCTTTCCTGCTTTCTCTTGTGGGAATTTAGTGCTATAAATTTCCCTCTACACACTGCTTGAAATGTATCCCAGAGATTCTGCTACGTTGTGTCTTTGTTCCCATTCATTTCAAAGAGCATCTTTACTTCTGCCTTCATATCGTTATTTACCAAGTAGTCATTCTGGAGCAGGGTGTTCAGTTTCCATGTAGTTGTGTGGTTTTGAGTAAGTTTCTTAATCCTGAGTTTTAATTTGATTGCACTGTGGTCTGAGAGACAGTTTGTTGTGATTTCTATTCTTTTACATTTCCTGAGGAGTACGTTACTTCCAGTTATGTGGTCAATTTTAGAATAAGTGCCATGTGGTGTTGAGAAGAATGTATATTCTGTGTATTTGGGGTGTAGAGTTCTGTTGATGTCTATTAGGTCTGCATGGTGCAGAGCTGAGTTCATGTCCTGGATATCCTTGTTAACCTTCTGTCTCATTGATCTGTCTAATATTGACATTGGGGTGTTAAATTCTCCCAATATTATTGTGTGGGAGCCTAAGTCTCTTTTTAGGTCTCTAAGGACTTGCTTTATGAATCTGATTGCTCCTGTATTGGTGCATATATATTTAGGGTAGTTAGCTCTTTTGGTTTAATTGATCCCTCTACCGTTATGTAATGGCGTTCTTTGTCTCTTTTGATCTTTGTTGTCTTAAAGTCTGTTTTATCAGAGACTAGGATTGCAACCCCTGCTTTTTTTCCTTTCCATTTGCTTGGTAGATCTGCCTCCATTACTTTACTTTTAGTCTATGTGTGTCTCTGGACGTGAGATGAGTTTCCTGAATACAGCACACTGATGGGACTTGGCTCTTTATCCAATTTGCCAGTCTGTATCATTTAATTGGGGCATTTAGCCCATTTACATTTAAGGTTAATATTGTTATGTGTGAATTTGATCCTATCATTATGATATTAGCTGGTTATTTTGCCTGTTAATTGATGCAGTTTCTTCATAGCATTAATGGTTGTTACAATTTGGCATGTTTTGCAGTGGCTGGTACCGGTTGTTCCTTTCCATGTTTAGTGCTACCTTTAGGAGTTCTTCTAAGGTAGGCCTAGTGGTGACAGAATCTCTCAGCATTTGCTTGTCTGTAAAGGATTTTACTTCTTCTTCACCTATGAAGCTTAGTTTGGCTGGATAGGACTTTCTGGGTTGAAAATTCTTTTCTTTAAGAACGTTGAATATTGGCCCGTATTCTCTTCTGGCTTGTAGGGTTTCTGCCGAGAGATCCGCTGTTAGTCTGATGGGCTTCCCTTTGTGGGTAACCCGACCTTTTTCTCTGGCTGCCCTTAACATTTTTTCCTTCATTTCAACTTTGATGAATCTGATAATTATGTGTCTTGGGGTAGCTCTTCTCGAGGAGTATCTTTGTGGTGTTCTCTGTATTTCCTGAATTTGAATGCTGCCCTGCCTTGCTGGTTACAGAAGTACTCCTGGATAATATAATATCCTGAAGAGTGTTTTCCAACACTCTACCCGTCACTTTCAGGTACACCAATCAAGCGTAGATTTGGTCTTTTCACATAGTCCCATGTTTCTTGGATGCTTTGTTCGTTTCTTTTTACTCTTTTTCCTCTAAACTTGTCTTCTTACTGTATTTCATTAATTTGTTCTTCAATCACTGATACCCTTTCTTCCACTTGATCAAATTGGCTATTAAAGCTTGTGCATGCGTCATGAAGTTCTCGTGCCACGGTTTTCCACTCCATCAGGTCATTTCAGGTCTTCTCTACATTGTTTATTCTAGTTAGCCATTCGTCTCATCTTTTTTCAAGTTTTTTAGCTTGCTTGCAATGGGTTAGAACATGCTGCTTTAGCTCGGAGAAGTTTGTTATTACCGACCTTCTGAAGCCTACTTCTGTCAGCTGGTAAAACTCATTCTCCATCCAGTTTTGTTCCCTTGCTGGCGAGGAGCTGCAATCCTTTTGAAGAGAAGAGGCACTCTGTTTTCTTGAATTTTCAGCTTTTCTGTTCTGGTTTCTCCCCATTTTTGCGGTTTTTTCTACCTTTGGTTTTGGATGTTGGTGACCTACAGACGGGGTTTTGGTGCGGATGTCCTTTTTGTTGATGTTGATGCTATTTGTTTCCGTTTGTTAGTTTTCCTTCTAATAGTCAGATCCCTCAGCTGCAGGTCTGTTGGAGTTTGCTGGAGTTCCACTGCAGACCCTGTTTGCCTGGGTATCACCAGCAAAGGCTGAAGAACAGCTAATATTGCTGCCTGATCCTTCCTCTGGAAGCTTCGTCCCAGAGGGGCACTGGCCTGTCTGAGGTGTTTTTCGGCCCCTACTGGGAGGTGTTTTCCAGTCAGTCTACACAGTGATCAGGGCCATGCTTGAGGGGGCATACTGTCCATTCTCGGAGCTCGAATGCCATGCTGAGAGAACCACTGCTCTCTTCAGAGCTGTCAGATAGGGACGTTGAAGTCTGCAGAAGCTGTCTGCTGTCTTTTGTTCTACTATGCCCTACCTCCAGACACGGAATCTATAGAGGCAGTAGGCCTTGCTGAGCTGTGGTGGGCTCCACCCCGTTCATGCTCCATCCAGTTCTTTGTTTACACTGTAAGCTACTCAAGCCTCAGCAGTGGTGGATGTCCCTCCCTCTGCCAATCTGCAGCATTGCAGGTCGATCTCAGACTGCTGCACTAGCAGTGAGCAAGGCTCTGTTGGTGTGGGATCCATGCAGCCAGGCATGGGAGGGAATCTCCTGGTCTGCCAGTTGCTAAGACTCCAGGAAAAGTGCAGCAATTGGTCAGGAGTGTACTGTTTCTCCAGGTATAGTCTGTCATAGCTTCCTTTGGCTAGCAAAAGGAAATCCCTTGACCCCTTGTGCTCCCCGAGTGAGGCAATGCCCTGCCCTGATTCAGCTCGCCGTCTGTGGGCTGCACACACTGTCCAACCAGTCCCAATAAGTTAAAACAGGTACCTCAGTTGGAAATGCAGGGATCACCCATGTTTTGCCTCAGTTTTGCTGGGAGCTGTAGACTGGAGCTGTTCCTATTTGGCCGTCTTGGAAGCATGATCCAGTACTTTCTTTACTTCACCCCTCAATGAGCAGTTAAAAATATATAAGGGCTGAGGGAAAGAAAATTTCCATTTAAATAAAATTTTCTGCCAATCTTTTAATATTTGATCATTTTATTGAGGTTTAATTTTTATACAATAAAAAGACACCTGTTTATTTTTTAAATTTTTTATTTCCTTAGGTTATTGGGGGTACATGTGGTATTTGGTTACATGAGTAAGTTCTTTAATGGTGATTTGTGAGATTTTGGTGCACCCAGTACCTGAGCAGTATACACTGAACCTAGTCTGTAGTCTTTTATCCCTCATTCTCCTCCCTCCCTTTTCCCTGAGTCCCCAAAGTCCATTGTATCATTCCTATGCCTTTGCATCCTCATAGCTGAGCTCCCACTTAATGAGTGAGAACATATGATGTTTGGTTTTCCATTCCTGAGTTACTTCACTTAGAATAATAGTCTCCACTTCCATCCAGGTTGCTGCGAATGCCATTAATTCATTCCTTTTTATGGCTGAGTAGTATTCCATCATATATATATATATATATATACACATATATACATACACACACACACATATATATATATACACACACACACTATATATATATATATATATATATATATATGTGGTTTATATATATGGGTACATATATGTATATATCACAATTTCTTTATCCACTCATTGATTTATGGGCATTTGGGCTGGTTCCATGTTTTTGCAGTTGTGAATTGTGCTGCTATAAACATGTGTGTGCAAGTATCTTTTTCATATAATGACTTATTTTCCTCAGGGTAGATACCCAGTAGTGGGATTAGTGGGATTGCTGTATCAAATGGTAGTTCTACTTTTAGTTATTTAAGGAATCTCCACACTGTTTTCCATAGTGGTTGTACTAGTTTATATTCTCACCAGCAGTGTAGAAGTGTTCACTTTTCACCGCATCCAAGCCACCGTGTATTATTTTTTGATTTCTTTATTGTGGCCATAAAAGATACCTGTTTTTATTGTATAGTATGGGTTTTAAGAATATATATAAATCAGTTGCCTTCCAATCAACATATAGAATATACACAGAACCCCAAAAAGTTTTTCTGTGCACCTTTGCAATTATTCTCACTTAGTTTCTCTTGGAGGCAACTGCTAATCTGCCTTCTGTCACTAGTTTTACCTATTTTAGAATTTCTTATAAAAAAGATTGTATGATCTTTTATGCTTGCTTTCTTTTGCTCAGTATGATGTTTTTGAGAATCATTCATTGTCTGCATGCATCAGTAGTTTGTTCCTCTCTATTGCTGAGTAGTATTCCATTGTTTGAATGTTCATTGAATATTCATCACCAGTTTGCTTATTCTTTAACCTGTTGAGGGACTTTGAAGTTTTTCCAGTTTTTGGCAATTATGAATAAAGCTGCTGTGAACATTTATATACAAGTCCTTTTGTGGAAGTATTCTAATTTTTTCTTGGATAAATACCTAGGAGTAGAATTTCTGGGTTATCTGGTGAGTATGTTTAATTTTATAAAAAATTCTGGCAATCTTTTTGTTTTTGTAAAGGGGAAACTTATTTTGTAATTTATTTGCTTTTCATTGTGCTCATATTTTCATAATCAAGTCAATTATTGGGGGGGGGAACCCAAATGTGGTTATTGCATTTATTGTCAATCATGCTGGCATAGAAATATAGAAATGGCATTTAAGTAAGGAAAAAAGTCTCTTTTCCCCAAACTCTGTGGTTAGATGATGTGGTTAACCTGCATGGGCCTTAAATGAAGTGAGACATATAAAATTCTTAGCATAGTTCCTGGCACATAGTTCATGTTCAATGGAAGTAAGTTGTTGTAATTGTTATCTGAGTTTATTTATAAATTAGGTTGGGAGAGAATATGTGACCCAAGTTCGTAGAAGTTAAACTGTGGCTTTGTACTATACTGTAATCGTATTTCCTGAAAAGCTTAGCTCACAATGGTAGTAGCTTAGTTTTCTGCATTATTGGCTAATCATGTGTATTCATGTACACTAAATAGATGAAAGCAAGTTCAGAGGATTAAAACACAGAAAAAGAATCCAATACTGTTGCAAACTGCAAAGTGCAAAAATAAAATAAGAGCAGAATCACCAGGTGGAAAATTATAATAATTTAAAGCTGAATAGGTACTTTTCTAAAGATTTCCCAATAGCGCCTTGCCCCAGCTTTCTAAAATAATATAATTCTGTTAAAATCTACCTTTAACTTAACTAGGTCAACTTTGGTGCTTAACCCTTTAGTCCGATGAAAAAGCCATGCTGACAGCGTATAGCAAATTTGATTTTTTTTGTCTTTTTTTAAAAATGCACTTATCTTTAATGCTTCTTAATCTGTGGATAGTGCTATTAAATCCAGAGGTAGAGAGGAAAAAAAAATTCAAGTTTATAAAGAACTTGTATCTTAAAAACAAAGGGAAACACTTCCTGTAATGTGTATTTTACTCAGAACTGCACACCACTTAGTTTTGTTCTTTTGCAAACAGTCTTTGAGAGAGCTTGCTGCTGTTCTACAAACTTGGATGGTTGCCCAAGGTAGTGTGGGCAAGCTTTGTTTCCAGTCAGAGTTATGTGGGACACCTCTAATTTTTAGCACAGCTGAAGACCTTCTGTGTAATTAGTTTTCATTTTCGATGAGAAATTAAGGTGGCATTAAACTGAGTTGGTAGAGATAGGTGTAGTGATTCTGTCCAGAATAAAATTGAATTAAGATCAAAAGGACTACAGTGGTTAACAGCCTCATTAACCAAGTGCTGATGGAAAAAGTGTTTGCTTCTGTAGTGAACTTCACTAAAGATTGTCAGTTGGTAAAATGCACACAGTCTCTATCAGTGTTCTCTAGCTACAAAATCTAACTAAAAGTTGAAATAATTAAAGTATAGAAGGGTCTTGCCCACCAGGAATCAGGGATCTGAGATATTAATAAAGGAGAAAGCATGAGAAGATATAACCCTTAACTGAATTAATCTCCTGGACCTGCAAGTGAGAGAGGCAGGGTAGACCTTGAGCAAGTGGAAAAGGAAACAAGAATGTGTGAGGTAATACAAAATCTGTATAAGTTGTGGTGCTGGTTTTGGTGCTGTTTGGGGGCCATTCACTGTCAATATATCGACCTGTCTGGGTACTTCATCTCTTTGTGTTTATCAATGTAACAATCATTGCATTTCCCTTTGTGCCCATTTAAAAACCAATGCCACAAAATACAGAGAAAGGGAGAAAAAACAAGATGTTGTAGGCTCTGAAAATCCCACCGGATGTTACTAATGTGCTTCATCTTATTTCATATTTCATTCACACCCTGAGTGTCAGTGACACCATCTTACTCATATAGTATTCCTAATAGAAATGATTATGCATTCATAATGTGAATATTCTTCAGATCCTTGCTTCTCATCTTGGTTTCCATATACCCTAAGGAGCATGTAGTGAAGTGCCAGAAACTACAGGGTAAATCTGGGCACATCTTCCTCAGAGTTGTCGGGGAGGGTGTAGCAGATAGTATAAAAAGAAGACCATATTAGGTTCTTCTAACTCTCTGAGGCTATACCTTTTCAATGTGATTTAGTTGCTTCTCCATCAGGAGGTGGAGTGTATTTTCCTATTCTTAGATTCTCGTCTGGGTTTATGGCTTACTATGACCACTAGACTGTGGCAGAAGTCACGTTTCTGATTGTGAGCCTGGGTCTCAAGATTTTACTGTGTCCATCCTTGGAATCACTGCTGCATAATAAGGAAGCCTGGGCTAGTCTCCTTGAGGAGGAAAGACCACGGAGAGAGTAAAGTCCAGATGACAGCCAGCACCAACTGCGAGGCAGGCGAGTAACGCCATCTTGGACCTTCTGTATCCAGTTGAGCTGCCAGATGACTGTAGCTGCATAAATAACCACAGCCAAACCCAGTCCCAAAAGCTGATTCATAGACTAATGAGCAAAATAAAATGGTTATTTTTAAGTCAATATATTTTGCTGTGGTTTGTCACACAGCCACAGATAACATGGCTCTATTGTGGAGTACAAGGCAATATCTGCTTGACTTTTTTAAGCAAAAGGAAATATTTCAAAGAAATAGTGACTATCTCCAGTTCTTCTTCAGGGTAATTTCTATTTTATCTGCCAATGGGGTCACTGGACTGATAAAGTTTGAGATCAACTACCTTACAAGAAAAGCACCTCAACTGTAACTATTAACCAGGAACTTAAAACCCTGACCTTCCTGTTGCTCTTCTCCCCCATGATAAAAACAGTTGGGTTTTTCTAGTTTCTACTCTTAAGTTTCTCACAGTAATTAGAGTTCCTGTACTTTTCAAACTTTGGTAAAAAAAATTTTGAAAACTTACCTTTCAAACTTAAAAGTTTTTCTTCCATTTATTGAAGTAGAAATAGCAGAGAAGTGCTATAACAATTGCTAATTGGTTTAAGAATGAAATAACAATAGTTAATTCAAATTGATTTCAACTCAAGTGAAAAACAGTGGTTCACTTACCCTTTCACCTATACATTCATCCATGTATCTGTGCATGCAATCATCTCTTCTAATCATCCCCTATTTACCCTTCTGTTGAGGGAGGGATTCTTGCTCTAGGATTATGGGAATGGCTGAACGCCCAACACCCAACAGTGGACAGATGACATCAACAGCATTTGGAATCAGTGCTGTGCCATGAGGAGGTTGATTAGCCTTCTTTAGGAGGAAAGAACACAGAGAGGGTAAGGCCCAGATGAAAGCCAGCACCAGCACCAGACAGACAGATATATAATGTATATGCTGGCAGCCTAGTGGAAAAGTTCATCACATGTGATGGGGACTCACGGGGGTGGCACTCAGGAAAAGAGTGAGCAACCAGGGGCTGTGCAAGGCAGGCTTTGTAGTAACAAGAGTGTGGGGTGCTTTTTGGTTGCTTCAGGAGGGTGTGATTGGCTTGTTTGAAAAAGTTACTACTCAGGGATAAGCAGGAACTGAACCTGGTCCACTTGATAAGAAGGGTTGTTTGGTTAGGAGAGCTTATCCACAGGAGCAGAATGGGAAGAGAAATTTATGATTAGATCATGAGAGGCTCTTCCAACTTCCCCGGATATCAAGGCATCATCAATATTGATAACATTTAAATTCTCCTGCCATACATTCTACTGGCTGCTCAAAATCATGTCACATTTGAAATAGTTTCATGTTTGAACTATGTTGCTTCTATCTTTTAAAAAATTATACTTAGAGTACCTGATTCCTTTTTTTCCCTGGTGGATGAAAAAGCATGTGTCTTCTTCACCTTATTGCTAATGTATTTTAATATTGGCACTTAATTTTAAATCTTTCACCACACCATCCAGCAATGATTTAATACAAGCTACCATGTGCCAGGCACTGTCCTGGAAGTTGAGGATAATTCAGATAAATAACATCATCTATGCATTTGAAGGACTTAAAATTTAATAGAAAAAGCCAAACATGTAAATAGGTAACTGCTAAATGAGCTGCAGTATGCATATAAATACAGGAAGAAGTCATCAGTCTTACCTAGATAAGAATAGTTTCCCTAGCAGAGTACTTGTTTTCTGTGTCCTTTTATGGAATAAAGTAATAAAGAAAATCATAGCAGAAGCTCTCTTATAAGATAGTCCCTTCCTATATATACTTTTGTTCAAGGTTATATCGTATGCCCATGCCTCATGGTTAGGGGAATTTGATAACTGATTGAGACAAGTCATCATTCAGTTTCTGGGGTTGGGGAATAGGGAATGGAATACATGGCTGCTCAAAAAGTCCACAAAATAATTCTAATTCTACTTGAATTCTTTCTCTTCTATACCTGTTTATCTTCTTTTCCTCCATATCCTCTTCCTTATCTCTGTTTCTCCTCTTCTTCTTCCAAGATGTGGGAGGGATTCATAGTTGGGTAGCCATTAACAGCTTCTTCTCCACCTTCCTATATGAGACATCTCATTTAGTCCTGTCAAATGAAACTCCAGAAATATTTATGGAGTCTTTCCACTTCATGTCTACTGCCACCACCTTAGTTGAGGCAAGTGGGGCTCTTTACCTGGGTCTCAAACTTGAGAGGGCTCTGTGTGTCACACTCAGTTTATTAAAGTGCACACCGGTGCTCAACACTGGCCCAGCATGATCCTTAACCCTAAATATTTAATCACATGCTTTGCATTGTTCTGTCCCCAGGGAAGTGGTTCTCCACAACTCTTACCCTATATTCTTTAATCCAATCATGACCACATTAAAAAAAAAACAAACTATGCAGGCTTGTGAGTTATAACTAATGTGGGAGATTTAACATATTCAAAGAGTTGTACAAGCATTATCTCAATCTAAGTTTAGAATATTCCCATAATTCCCAAAATAATTCCCGTACCCATTAACAATCATTCCCTATTCTCTCTTTCCCTTCTTTCCTCCTCTCCCAGTGCCCTAGGCAACCACTAATGTACTTTCTTTCTTTATAGATTTGCCTATTCTCTACATTTCATATAAATGGAATCATATAATATGTGATCTCTTGTGACTGGCTCCCTTTGTTTAATTGCAATAGATTCTTGCACGATGCTAAATTGTTCTCCAGTAGGCCTGGGTGTTCTTTTTTCTTCTGTTTTTGTTTTTGTTTTTGAGACAGGCTGTCACCCTGTTGCCCAGGCTGGAGTGTAGTAGCTCAATCATGCAGTCTTGACCTCCTGGGCTCAAGTGATCCTTTTGCCTCAGCTTCCTGAGTAGTTGGGACTACAGGCATGCACCACCATGGCTGATTAACTATTTTTATTTTTTGTAGAGACAAAGTCTTGCTGTGTTGCCCACGCTGGTCTTGAACTCCTGGGTTCAAGCAGTCCTCCCACTTTGGCCTTCCACAATGTTGGGATTACAGGTGTGAGCCAACATATTTGACCTTCACATTTTTTCGCTTATGAAATAGGAAGTTCTCTAAATATAAAAAGGGTATTCAAAGTAAATTGAATAACCTCAAATATGACATACTCATTATATATGGATAGCTCCTTCTTATTCTTTAGGTCTCATCTTAAATGTCACCTTCGAGAGACCTTCCTACACATCCTGCAGTTAAAGATGGGCCATCCCTATTATTCTACCTCTCAGCCACTCGTTTGTTTCTTTTAAAGTTGAAATTATTTTAATTGTCAGGTGTTTTTTTTTGTGTGTGTATGTGTGTGTGTTTGTGTGTGTGTATTTAATCTGTCCCTCTTACCAGGGTGTAGACTTCATGAGTGAATGAGCCATTTCTATCTTGTTCATCATTGTACTTCCAACATTTAGTACAGTGGATCAAAGTGAGTGCATCAATGTGAGTGCTTCATTTTGGATAAATAATGAAGGAGTTACTGAATGATAAAAGAAATGTAGTAGGAGGCGGTGCTTAATGGGGAATGATGATGATGAACTCAATATGGAGATTTTAAGCGTGAGGAAGATGTGAGACATCCAGACGAACATGTCTTCCAAGCAGTTGATAAACATAGTTCATCCATACTTTTTTAAAAAGTATTTTTTTGTCTGATTTTTAAAAATGTTTTAAACTTTTATTTTAGACTCAGGAGTTACATGTGCAACTTTGTTACATGGGTATATTTCATGTTTCTGAGTTTCTGGGTGCAACTGATCCCATCACCCAGGTACTGAGCATAGTACCCAATCGTTAGTTTTTCAACACTGGCCCTCCATCCCTCCCTCCCTGTCTCTCTAGTAGTCCCCAGCGTCTATTGTTGCTGTCTTTATGTCCATGAGTACCCAGTGTTTGGCTCCCACTTATAAATGAGAACATGCCGTATTTGGTTTTCTGATCCTGAATTAATTCGCTTAGGATAATGACCCCCGACTATATTCATGTTGCTGCAAAATACATTATATTGTTCTTTTAAATGGCTGAGTAGTATTTCATGGTGTATATGTAGCACATTTTAAAAATTCAATCTACTTCACTGATGGGTACTTAGGTTGATTCCATGTATTTGCTATTGTGAATAGTGCTGCAATGAACATATGAGTGCATGTGCTTTTTTTTGGTAGAACAATTTATTTTCTTTTAGATATATAGGATCCACTTAATAAGATCGCTGAGTTAAACGGTAGATCTGTTTTAAGTTCTTTGAGAAATCTGTAAACTGTTTTCCACAGTGGCTGGACTAATTTACATTCCCCCTAAAATGTATAAGCATTGCCTTTTCTCTGTAGCCTCACCAGCATCTGTTATTTTTTGACTTATTAAAATAAGTCAACTGGTGTGAGATGGTATGTCATTGTGGTTTTGATATGAACTTCTCTGATGATTAATGACTCTGAGCAGTTTTTTCATATTTGTTGGTCACTGGTGTATCTTTTGTTGAGACATATTGTTCATGTCTTTTGCCCACTTTTTAATGGGGTTGTTTTTTTTGCTTGTTGAATCAAGTTCCTGATAGATTCTGAATATTATATCTTTGTCAGATGTATAGCTTGTGAATATTTTCTCCCATTCTGTAGGTTGTTTGTTTACTCTGCTGCTATTTTCTTTTTGCTGTGGAGGAGCTCTTTAGTTTAACTAGGTCTGGCTTATCAATTTTTGTTTTTGTTGCAAATGCTTTTGAGGACTTATTCATAAATTCTTTCCCAAGGTCGATGTCCAGAATTGTGTTTCTTAGGTTTTCTAGGATTTGTATAGTTAGAGGTGTTACATTTAAGTCTTTAATCCATCTTCAGTTAATTTTTGTATATGGTGAAAGATAGGAGTCCAGTTTCATTCTTCTGCTGTCCTACCACCATTAATTCAATAGAGAGTCATTTTTCCTTTGCCTATTTTTGTTAAATTTGTCGAAGATCAGTTGGCTGTAGGTGTATGATTTATGACTTTATTTCAGGGTTCTCTATTCTGTTCCATTGTTCTGTGTATTTATTTTTGTACCGGTACTATGCTGTTTTGTTGCTGTAGCCTTGTAGTATAGTTTGAAGTTGGGTAATGTGATCCCTCCAGCTTTATTTATTTATTTTTTTGCTTAGGGTTGCTTTGGCTACTTGGGCTCTTTGTTTGGTTTCATAGGAATTTTAGGATAGTTTTTTATAATTTTGCAAAAAATGATGTTGGTAGTTTGATGGGAATAGCATTGAATCTGTAGACTGTTTTGGGCAGTATGGCTATTTTAAAGATAGAGATTCTTCCAACCTATGAGCATGGAATATTTTTTCACTTATTTGTAGAATCTATGATTTCTTTTAGCAGGTCATACTTACTTTTGATGAAGATATTTTAAAGTTAAATAGTGCAGAAGGGCCTATAAAAAAAGGCAATGTTTTTGATCCATTCCACCACAGTTCATCTCCCCAGAGTTAAACATTTTTTAACTGTGTTTAGTTCCTTTAGTGATTAGTGCCATTGTCTGTATTTTTAAATATTCTGCTACGTTAATTACTCTTCCTCAATTTGTCAACTTCTGAATTATCTATTGCTTTGCTACAAAATACTTTAGCCCATTTACCAAAACTTTCCATCTTTTCCCCTACCTCCTCCCAATATAGTTTATATCTTTTAAAAACTTCCCTCTTGAGTACATGTGTAAATTTACATAATTTGCCTAAATCTACTTTCATCAACTATAAACTAGGGGAACCTCTTGCGTCCCCAAGTTGTAAGATACAAATAATTGTGTGTCTAGCCTTCTTTTCATGTCAATGGCCTAGCTTCTGAAATTTCTGCCTTTAGTTTTACATAGCCAAGATTGATAACATTTACATTCTCCTGTCATACCTTCTACTGGCTGCTCAAAATCATGTCACATTTGAATGAGTTTCATGTTTCAGTTATGTTTCTTCTATTTTATTATTTTCCTGGAGTACCTGATTCCTTTTTTCCCTCCGATGGACAAATAATCATGTATCTTCTTCACCATATTGCTAATGACTTCTAGTTTTCTATTTATTCTGTATGCTTTTTAGAATCAATTATTTTCTTTACCTTAAAGCCATGGACTTCCTGTTTTAAATTGGAGTGGTTGCAAAAACATGGCTTCATTATACTGTATTCTAATTTTCTGGAGTTTCAAATTTCTTTATTTTTTTTTTGTTTGTTTCTCGTAAAGGCAAAAACATATTGATACAAAATTTCCACAAGAAAATAAAATTTCAGTTAGAAATGGAATAAATTCTGCAAGCATGTAAATTACTTTATATTGTGGAGGTGAAATAGTAGACCTCAGATTTGATTATGGCTTATCATTAACATTTTATTATATAATAAGCTCCATAATATTGGTAACTCTTTATGACTTGCATGGTTCCAGACCTATCAAGCAGTGTGTCTCTAATCCTGGTGCTTATTATGTTATAATCAAAAGACAGTCTGGCTAACATGGTGAAACACTATCTCCACTAAAAATACAAAAGTTAACTGGGTGTGATGGCTCCCACCTGTAATTCCAGCTACTCTGGAGGCTGAGGCAGGCGAATCACTTGAACCTGGGAGGCGGAGGTTGCAGTGAGCCGAGATTGCACCACTGCACTCCAGCCTGGTTGATGCAATGAGATTCTATCTCAAGAAAAAAAAAAAAAGATGAACAGAGAATCTTGACAAAGTTTCTGCTAGTGTCAAAGCGTAGTTGAGAGAGTAACCACGTATCTGAATTTAATTTGCTGGTTTCTGCCGAGATATGACTAAGGGGTATAGATGATGACCTAGTCCTTATCATTTTAAAATACATGAAAATGTTTTGATAATAAAAATCTGGTTGTTGAGATGGTGTAAATAAGAGTTAAATTCTACAATCACAATATTATTCAGGTATTTTTATGCTCTTAGAGGCAAAGTATGAATAACTAGATATCCCAGAAATAAACTATTTTCTTGGAGTCTGTCTCATTTTGGCAAATAGTATTTAATGATATAAAACATAAATTTATGAAACATACATTCACACACACAAGCATGTATATAAAAGGCCTGATTGGCACTGGGACCAAACTGACATAAGGCACAGTAATTGTGCCAGTGTAACAGTCCATATCACATTAATGTGCTCCATTATGTGATGATTAAACTTTTCCATTTATCTAGCTTACCATAACGTTTGCATTCCAAGCACAAATGAGGGCTACAAATTATGCTTAGCCAAGGGGAAAAGCTAACACTGAAATAGTTATGACAACTTACATTATACAGTGTATAAAAGTTTGCAAAGTGCTTTTCACACAGATTTGCTTATCTATTTTCCATAACAACCCTGAGAAATGTGTGATGCTGTATTAGCTCCAAGGATCAAAAAAGTTGTTTTTTAAGGGAACTGCTGATAAGGGGCAGATCAGGAGGATTCAACCAGGAAATACGGCTTTTAGTCTCTTGACTAATACACACAATTTTATCACCTGTTAATGTTTATTATCAGACAATATCAGCATAGTAAAGGAAAGGCACTGGATATTTATGGGCATCCAAATCACTCGTACAAGATGCTATTCATACACTACTACCCCTTCTAAAAGTCAAAGTGTAGGAAGGACAGACGACTTGAATTTCAATACGGCTACTCCTAGGGAAGTATATAATTAAGGAGAATATTACTGTGTGTGTCTAGCAATCCTACCATATGATCCAGGTAAATTCTGTTAAAATTAATATCCTGAAAAGCTTTGAGATGGGAAAGAAGTTATACAATTATTAGTACATATTCCCACTGGTTTCCCTCAGTGGCGGTTCTTATGGATTAATTGGATGAATTATTTATTCACTGTATATTTTTAAGCAACTGCTGTGGGCTAGCATGATTCAGGATGTAAAGAGGGAAAAGTGACAGTAACATAATGATTGCAGATTGTGGGAAATAGTATCAAGGAAATAAGAAGAGAAAGGCAAAGTGCTTTTATTTATTTTTTTAAAAAATTTATTTTTAATTTTTGTGGGTACATAGTAGGTATATAATTTATGGGTTATGTGAGATATTTTGATGCAGACATACAGTGTGTAATAATCATATCAGGGTAAATAGGGTATCTGTCACCTCACATATTTATCCTTTGTGTTTCAGACAATCCAGTTATGCTCCTTTAGTTATTTTAAAATGTATAATTAAATTTTTTTTTTTTTTTTTTTTTACCATAGTCACCCTGTTGTGTTAGCAAACACTAGGTCTTATTTATTCTTTCTGTTGTTTTGTACCCATTAACCATCCCCCTTCCCACTCCCCACCCAACTACTCTTTCCAGCCTCTGATAACCATCCTTCTACTCTCTATCTCCACGAGTTCAATTGTTTTAATTTTTAGCTCCCACAGATAAGTAAGAACATGCAATATTTGTCTTTTTGTGCCTGGCTTATTTCACTTAACATGATGACCTTCAGTTCCATCCATGTTACTGCCAATTACAGGATCTCATTTTTTAATTTTTTTATTTTTAAGGCTGAATAGAACTCCATTGTTTTTATGTACCACAGTTTCCTTATCCATTCATCTGTTAATGGATACTTAGGGTTGCTTCTAAGTCTTGGCTATTGTGAGTGGTGCTGCAATAAACGTGAAAGAGCAGGTATCTCTTTGATATACTGATTTCCTTTATTTTTGGTATATACCTGGGAGTAGGATTGCTGGATCATATGGTAGCTCTATTTTTATTTTTTTGAGAAACCTCCAAACTGTTCTCCATAGTGGCTGTACTAATATAAACATTCTCACCAACAGTATATGAGGGTTCCCTTTTCTCCACATCCTTGCTAGCATTTGTTATTGCCTGTCTTTGGCTATAAGCCATTTTAACTAGGATGAGATTATATCTCATTGTAATTTTACTTTGCATTACTTTGATGATCAGTAATGTTGAGCACCTTTCCATATACCTGTTAGCCATTTGTATGTCTTCTTTTGAAAATGTCTATTCAGATCTTTTGCCCATTTAAAAATATGGTTATTAAATTATCTCCCATAGAGTTGTTTGAGCTCCTTATGTATTCTGGCTATTTAATCCCTTGTCAGATAGGTAGCTTGCAAATATTTTCTCCCAGTCTGTGGGTTGTCTCTTCACTTCATTGATTGTTTCCTTTGCTGTGCAGAAGCTAGTTAATGTGTTGTGATCCCATTTGCCCAGTTTTGCTTTGGTTGCCTGTGCCTGTGGTGTATTGATCACAGTCTTTACCCAGTCCAATGTCCTGGAGAGTTTCCCCAATGTTTTGTTTTAGTAGTTTCATAGTTTGAGGTCTTAGATTTAAATCTTAAATTCATTTTGATTTGATTTTTGTATATGGTAAGAGATGGGTGTCTAGTTTCATTATTTTGCTTATGGATATTCAGTTTTTGCAGCACCATTTATTGAAGAGACTGTCCTTGCCCCAGTGGATGTTCTTGGAACCTTTGTCAAAAATTAGTTCACTGTAGATGAATGAATATATTTCTGGGTTTTCTTTTTGGTTTCACTTGTCTATGTGTCTGTTTTTATGCCAGCACCATGCTGTTTTGGTTACTATAGCTCTGTGGTATAATTTGAAGTCAGGTAATATGATTCCTCCAGTTTTATTCTTTTTGCTTAGGATAGTTTTGGCTATTCTGGGTCCTTTGAGGTTCCATATTCCATTTTTGGATTCTTTTTTCTTTTTTTTTTTTTTGAAACTTTTAAGTTCAGGGACACAATTCCCGGTTTGTTACATAGGTAAACTTGTGTCTTGGAGGTTTGTTGCACAGATTATTTTATTACCCAGGTATTAAGCCTAGTGCCCCTGATATGATTTGGCCCCTGTGTCCCCACCCAAATTTCATCTTGAATTATAGCTCCCATAATCCCCATGGGTCATGGAAGGGACCCAGTGGGAAGTAATTGAATCATGGGGGTGGTTACTCCCAGGCTCATGACAGTGAGTAAGTTCTTATGAGATCTGATGGTTTTGTAAAGGGTAGTTCCCCTGCACACACTCTCTTGCCTGCCACTATGTAAGAAAGATGTAGCTTTGCTCCTGCTTTGCTTTCTGCTGTGATTGTGAGGCCTCCTCAGCCGTGTGGAACTGTGAGTCCATTAAACCTCTTTTTCTTTATAAATTACCCCGTCTTGTCTATTTCTTCCTAGCAGTATAAAATGGACTAATACAACCCATTAGTTATTTTTTCTGATCCTCTTCCTTCTCCCACTCTTCACCTCCAAAAGGCCCCAGTGTGTGTTTTTCCACTCTATGTGTCCATGTGTTCTCATTGTTTAGCTCCCATTTATAAGTGAGAACATGCAGTATTTGGTTTTCTGTTCCTGCATTAGTTTGCTAAGGAAAATGGCCTCCAGCTCCATCCATGTTCCTGCAAAGGACATGATCACATTCTTTTTTTATGGCTACATAGTATTCCATGAGGTATATGTATCACATTTTCTTTATCCAGTCTATCACTGATGGGCATTTAGGTTGATTCCATGTCTTTGCTATTGTTAATAGTGCTGCAATGAACATACACATGCATGTATCTTTATAATAGAATAATTTATTTTCCTTTGGTTGTATACCCAGTAATGGGATTGCTGGATTGAATCGTGTTTCTTTTTTTTTTTTAAATTTTTATTATTATACTTTAAGTTTTAGGGCACATGTGCACAATGTGCTGGTTTGTTACATATGTATCCATGTGCCATGTTGGTGTGCTGCACCCATTAACTCGTCATTTAGCATTAGGTATATCTCCTAATGCTGTCCCTCCCCCTTCCCCCCACCCCAAAACAGTCCCCGGAGTGTGATGTTCCCCTTCCTGTGTCCATGTGTTCTCATTGTTCAATTCCCACCTATGAGTGAGAACATGCGGTGTTTGGTTTTTTGTCCTTGCGATAGTTTACTGAGAATGATGGTTTCCAGTTTCATCCATGTCCCCACAAAGGACATGAACTCATCATTTTTTATGGCTGCATAGTATTCCACGGTGTATATGTGCCACATTTTCTTAATCCAGTCTATTGTTGTTGGACATTTGGGTGGGTTCCAACTCTTTGCTATTGTGAATAGTGCCACAATAAACATACATGTGCATGTGTCTTTATAGCAGCATGACTTATAGTCCTTTGGGTATATACCCAGTAATGGTATGGCTGGGTCAAATGGTATTTCTAGTTCTAGATCCCTGAGGAATCGCCACACTGACTTCCACAATGGTTGAACTAGTTTACACTCCCACCAACAGTGTAAAAGTGTTCCTATTTCTCCACATCCTCTCCAGCACCTGTTGTTTCCTGACTTTTTAATGATGGCCATTCTAACTGGTGTGAGATGGTATGTCATTGTGGTTTTGATTTGCATTTCTCTGATGGCCAGTGATGATGAGCATTTTTTCATGTGTTTTTTGGCTGCATAAATGTCTTCTTTTGAGAAGTGTCTGTTCATGTCCTTCGCCCACTTTTTGATGGGGTTGTTTGTTTCTTGTAAATTTGTTTGAGTTCATTGTAGGTTCTGGATATTAGCCCTTTGTCAGATGAGTAGGTTGCGAAAATTTTCTCCTATTTTGTAGGTTGCCTGTTCGCTCTGATGGTAGTTTCTTTTGCTGTGCAGAAGCTCTTTAGTTTAATTAGATCCCATTTGTCAAGTTTGGCTTTTGTTGCCTTTGCTTTTGGTGTTTTAGACATGAAGTCCTTGCCCATGCCTATGTCCTGAATGGTAATGCCTAGGTTTTCTTCTAGAGTTTTTATGGTTTTAGGTCTAACATGTAAGTCTTTAATCCATCTTGAATTAATTTTTGTGTAAGGTGTAAGGAAGGGATCCAGTTTCAGCTTGCTACATATGGCTAGCCAGTTTTCCAGCACCATTTATTAAATAGGGAATCCTTTCCCCATTGCTTGTTTTTGTCAGGTTTGTCAGAGATCAGATAGTTGTAGATATGTGGCATTATTTCTGAGGGCTCTGTTCTGTTCCATTGATCTGTATCTCTGTTTTGGTACCAGTACCATGCTGTTTTGGTTACTGTAGCCTTGTAGTATAGTTTGAAGTCAGGTAGTGTGTTGCCTCCAGCTTTGTTCTTTTGGCTTAGGATTGACTTGGCAATGAGGGCTCTTTTTTGGTTCCATATGAACTTTAAAGTCGTTTTTTCCAATTCTGTGAAGAAAGTCATTGGTAGCTTGATGGGGATGGCGTTGAATCCATAAATTACCATGGGCAGAATGGCCATTTTCACGATATTGATTCTTCCAACCCATGAGCATGGAATGTTCTTCCATTTGTTTGTATCCTCCTTTAGTTCATTGAGCAGTGGTTTGTAGTTCTCCTTGAAGAGGTCCTTCACATCCCTTGTAAGTTGGATTCCTAGGTATTTTATTCTCTTTGAAGCAATTGTGAATGGGAGTTCACTCATGATTTGGCTCTCTGTTTGTCTGTTATTGGTGTATAAGAATGCTTGTGATTTTTGTACATTGATTTTGTACCCTGAGACTTTGCTGAAGTTGCGTATCAGCTTAAGGAGATTTTGGGCTGAGACGATGGGGTTTTCTAGATATACAATCATGTCATCTGGAAACAGGAAAAATTTGACTTCCTCTTTTCCTAATTGAATACCCTTTATTTCCTTCTCCTGCCTGATTGCCCTGGCCAGAACTTCCAACACTATGTTGAATAGAAGTTGTGAGAGAGGGCATCCCTGTCTTGTGCCAGTTTTCAAAGGGAATGCTTCCAGTTTTTGCCCATTCAGTATGATATTGGCTGTGGGTTTGTCATAGATAGCTCTTATTATTTTGAGATACGTCCCATCAATACCTAATTTATTGAGAGTTTTTAGCATGAAGGGTTGTTGGATTTTGTCAAAGGCCTTTTCTGCATCTATTGAGATAATCATGTGGTTTTTGTCTTTGGTTCTGTTTATATGCTGGATTACATTTATTGATTTGTGTATATTGAACCAGCCTTGCACCCTGGGATACATTTCACTTGGTCATGATAAAGGATCTTTTTACAATATTTTTGAATTTGTCTGCTTGTATTTTATTGAAAGATTTTGCATCAATATCCATGAGAGATATTGACCTGTAGTTTTCTTGTTTTTTTAAATGTGTTTTTACCTGGTTTTGGCATCAGGGTAATACCGGCCTTGTAGAATGAGTTTGAAAGTATTCCCTTCTCCTCTATTTCTTGAAACAGTTTGAGTAGGATTGGTATTAACTCTTCCTTAGATGTTTGGTAGAATTCAGCAGGGAAGCCATCAGGTCTTGGGCTTTTCTTTGCTGGGAGATTTTTAAATTACATTTTCAATCTTGTTACTTGTTACTGGTCTGTTTGGGTTTTGGATTTCTTCTGGTTCAATCTTGGTAGGTTGTATGTGCCTAGGAATTTATCCATTTCTTCTAGATTTTCCAATTTATTGGCATATCATTGCTCATAGTAGCAACTAATAAGCCTTTGAATTTCTGCAGTATCAGTTGTAATGTTTCCTTTTTCATCTGACTTTTTTGGGTCTTCTCTCTTTTTTAATTAGTCTGGCTAAAGGTCTGACCATTTTGTTTATCTTTTCAAAAAATCCACTTTTTGTTTCATTGATATTTTTGTATTTTTTTATTTTAATTTCATTTATTTTTGCTTTGATCTTTATTATTTATTTTTTCCCATAAATTTTGGATTTGGCTTGTTCTTGCTTTTCTAGTTCTTTAAAATGCCTCAATAGGTTATTTGAAGTTTTTCCTTCTCTTTTTATGTAGGCACTTATAGCTATAAACTTCCCTCTTCATAGTATGTTTGCGGTATCCTGTAGGTTTTCATATGTTGTCTTGCCATTATCATTTGCTTTGAGAAAATTTTCAATTTTCCTGTTAATTTTTTAATTACTTGTCATTTAGGAACATATTGTTTAATTTCCACTTGTTTGTATCATTTCCAAAACTCCTCTTGTTATTGATTTCTAGTTTTATTCTGTTATGATCAGAGAATATGCTCACCATTTAAATTTTTTGAAGGTTTTAAGACTCATTTTGTGACCTAACATATGGTCTATCCTTGAGAATGATCCATGTGCTGAGGAAAAGAGTGTGTATTCTGCAGCCAATGTGTGTAATACTCTGTAAACATCTACTTGGTCCATTTGGTCTATAGTGCAGATTAAGTCCAATGTTTCTTTGTTGATTTTCTGTCTGGAAGATCTGTCCAATGCTGAAAGTGGGGTGTTAATGTCTCCAGGCATTATGGTATTGAGGTCTATCTCTCTCCTTAACTCTAATAATATTTTCTTTATATGTCTGGGTGCTCCACTGTTGGGTGCATATATATTTACCGTTGTTACATCCTTTTGCTGAATTGACCCCTTATCATTATATAGTGGTCTTGTCTCTTTTTATAGTTGTTAGCTTGAAATCTATTTTGTCTCATATAACAACTCCTTCTGTTTTTTGATTTCCATTGGCTTGGGATATCTTTTTCTATTCCTTTATTTTCAGTCTATGTGTATCCTTATAGGGGAAGTGTGTTTCTTGTAGGCAACAGATCACTGGGTCTTTTTTTTTTTCTAATAAATCCGTTCAGCCACTCTGTGTTTTTTGATTGGAGAGTTTAGTCTGTTTACATTCTATGTTATTATTGATAAGTAAGGACTTACTCCTGCCATTTTGTTATTTGTTTTCTGGTTGTTCTGTGGTCTTCTTTTTCTTCTTTCCTTTCTTTCTTTTAGTAAGGGTGATTTTCTCTGGTGGTATGATTTAATTTCTTGCTTTTTTTGTGTATCTGTTGTATGTTTTTTGATTCATGGTTACTATGAGGCTTGCAAATACTATCTTATAAGCAATTGTTTTAAGCTGATACCAAAACTTTTTGTATAGACAAGCAAAACAAGGGAACACACAGAAAGAAAACTAATAAAAACTCTACCTTAACTTTGTCTCTCCACTCTTTAATATTTTGTTTCTATTCATATCTTATTGTACTGTCTATGTCTTGAAAAGTTGTTGTAGTTATTTTTGGTTGGTTCATCTTTGAATCTTTCTACTTAAGTGTAGTTTACACAGTACAGATATGATGTTATAATATTCCACATTTCTGTGTACTTAGTATCACCAGTGGGTTTTGTACCTTCAGATGATTTCTTATTGCTCATCAACATCCTTTTCTTTCTGATTGAAGTACTCCCTTTAGCATTTCTTGTAGGACTGATTTGGTGTTGATGAAATCCCTCAGCTTTTGTTTGTCTGGGAAAATCTTTATTTCACCTTCATGTTTGAAGGATATTTTCACTGGAGATATTATTCTAGTATAAAAATCCTTTTCCTTCAGCTCTTTATATATGCCATGCCACTTTTTCCTGGCCTGTAAGGTTTTCACTGAGAAGTCTGTTGCCAGACATATGACAGCTCCGTTGTATTTTATTTGTTTATTTTCTCTTGCTGCTTTTAGAATTCTTTCTTTATCCTTGACCATTAAGAATTCGATTATTAAATTCCTTGAGGCAGTCTTTTTTTGGGTAAACTGCTTGATGTTTTTTAACCTTCTTGTACCTAGATATTGATATCTTTCTCTAGGTTTGGGAAGTTCTCTGTTATCCGTCTGAATAAACTTTCTAACCCATTTCTTTCTCTACCTCCTTTTAAAGGCCAATAACTCTTCGATTTGCCTTTTTGAGGTTATTTTTTTTGACCCTTAGGTGTGATTTATTGTTTTTTTTTCTTTTGACTCCCTTGTGTATTTTCAAATAGCCTGTCTAAAAGCTCACTAATTCTTCTGCTTGATCAAGTCTACCATTAAAAGACTGATGCATTCTTCAGTACATCAATTGCATTTTTCAACTGCAGAATTTCTGCTTGAGTTTTAAATTATTTCAATTGCTTTGTTAAATTTATTGACAGAATTCTGAATTCCTTCTCTGTGTTATCTTGAATTTCTTTGAGTTTCCTCAAAATAACTATTTTGAATTCTCTGTCTGAAACATCTCTGTTTTTCCAGGATTGGTCCCTGATGCCATATTTAGTTCATTTGGGGAGGTCATGTTTCTCTGCATGGTGTTGATGCTTGTAGATGTTTTTGGTGTCTGAACGTTGAAGAGTTTGGTATTTACTGTAGTCTTCTTAGTCTGGGCTTGTTTGAAGCCATCCTTCTTGGCAAAGTTTTCTTGATATTCAAAAGGACTTGGGTGTTCTAAACTATATTTGCATTAGGGGGCACCCCAAGCCCTGTAACACTGTGGTTCCTGCAGACTTGTAGCCATAACACTTTGATGGTCTTGAACAAGATCTAAAAAAATTCTGTGGGTTACCAAGCAGAGACTCATGTTTTGTTGTCTTACTTTCTCCCCCCAAAAAAGGAGTTTCTCTTTCCTCAGCTGCCTGGACTTGTGGGTGGAGTGATACAAGCACTCCTGTGGCCACCCCCACCAGGACTGCACTGGGTTAGACTTGAGGTCAGTACAGCACTGGATCTTGCCCCAAATCTGCTGTAACCACTCCGTGGCTACTGCCTTTGTTCACTTGAGGCCCTGGGGTCTACAATCAGCAGGTGGCAAAGCCAGCTACGCCCGTGTTCCTTCGTTTCAGAGGGGTGAGTTCCCCTAGGCCCCAGGCAGGTCTAGAGGAGCCATTTGGGAGACAGGGAATGGAGTCAAAAATCTTTGACATTTACCTGGTATTCTATGGTACTGCAGCTGAGCTTGCCCTCAAACCACAAGATTCAGTCCTTCCCACTCGTCCCTTTCTTTCCAAAGGCAGAGGAGCTTCACCCCATGTCCACTGCCACCACAGGCTCATGGGGAGTACTGCCAGGCTACCATCAACATTCCTTTAAGACTCCAGCACCCTTTAGTCAGTTTGTGGTGAATGCTGCCTGGCCTGGGACTCACCGTTCAGGGCAGTGAGCTCCCTCTTACCCAGAACAGGTCCAGAAATGCCATCCAAGGGTCAAGTCCTGGAATCAGGGAGCCCAAGAGACCACTTGGTGCTCTATACCCCTGTGGCAGAGCTGGTACCTAAAGTGCAAGACAAAGTCCCCTTTATGTTTCTGTCTACTTTTCTCAAGCAGAAGGAGTCTCTCCCTATGGCCACTCTATCTGGGAGTGTGCTGAATCTCACCTGAAGACAGCAAGTCTCAGAGTCTCACCTAAGTTGTACTATGTACTACTTTGGTATCACTGCTGGGCTCAAGGGCTCTTCAGTTAGCAGGTGATTAATCCTGCCAGGACTAGGTTCTTATCTTCAAGGCAGCAGGTTCTTTTCTGGCCAAGGGTGTGTCTAGAAATGTTGTCCAGGAGCTAGGGCCTGAAAGGGGGCCTCATGACTCTGACCAAAGCCCTATCTTGCTATGGCTAAACTGGTATCCAAGATGCAAGAAAAAGTCCTCCCCACTCTTCCCTGTCCTTTCCTTAAGCAGAAGGAAGGGGTTTCTTTTGAACCTGCTCTCTGTGTAGCCTGAGGTTAGAGGAGTGATGGCACTAGTACTCCCTTAGCCACCCTGTCTGATATCTTAGTAGGTCATGTATTCCTCACCACCCCCTGGTCTGCTGCCTCTGAGCCCAGTTCAGCTCTAGGACTCACCCAGTTGTTGCCATCCTTGTGGTCTAGACTGCCTTTCTAGTTTATTGAAGGCCCCAGAGCACTCCAGCCTGAGGTGGTGAGGCTTGCAGGAAGTCAACTTCCAATCACTGGTTTGGGTGATGCCCGTCTAGCTAAGGCTGGTTTAAATACTCCCTCCATGGGCAGGCATCAGCTAAATTCAGTTCAGTTTTGCTTTCTGCCATAAGAGGGAAGTACTGAGTTCAATGCAATGTGTCACATTTGCTGTACTCTCCCTTTCCTAAGTGCACAGATTCTCTCTTGGTGCTGTGTAGCTGCTGCCAGGGGTGGAGGAGGGGTGATGTCGGCGATTCAAGACTGTTTTTCCTACTTTTTCAGTGCATCTTTCAGTGATACGAAGTTAAAACCAGGTACTGTGAGTGCTCACCTGACTTTTGGTTCTTATGAAGATGCTCTTTTTGTGTGTATATAGTTGTTAAATTGGTGTCCTTATGGTGGGGGTTGGGGGGACAATAAACGGAGTTTTCTATTCTGCCATTTTCTCTGCCTCCCTCTGGCAAAGTGGTTTTAAATAAAGAGGTCAGAAAAGCCTTTCTGTGGGAAGTGACATTTAGAGTGAGACCTGGAGGAAGGGATGGAGCCAGCAACATGGGAGTCTGAAGGATGTTCTGTAGAGGACTTAGAAAGAGCAAAGGCTCTGACACAGGGCAAGAATTTGCAGTGCCCTAGGAAATGACCAAAGGACCTGATTGGACAATGTGCAAGGGAAGAGTGAGCAGCTGTGAAAGTGAAATGGTGGGCAGGACCAGGCCACACAGGACCTTGTAGCCTATGTAAAGAGAATGGATTTTATCCTCAATGCAATGGAAAACCATTGATGTGTTTAAAGCAGAGGTGACATGATCTAATTTTCTTAGTAAAAAGATCACTGTAGAGGATCTGCAAAGATTGGATGGAAGGGTCTTGCAGCTGAAGCAGAAGACAGTTGGGATAATACTGAAATGAGGAGACAGTTTTATGGACTGTGGTGGTAGCAGTGGCATTGGGGAGAATGGATATTAGTAGAATAAATGAATGCACCTGTTCCTGGTTGTAAAATAATGTACCTAACTTCTTCCTTAGAGGTCAGCCTTGTAGTAGCTACCAACTGTTAGTTATGGAACCTTCTTTTAGTTCCTAAAGTCACATAGCCTGAGCCAATGACCCGAGGCTCCCCACTCTAAGGACAACTTCCCTTTCAAATGCCAAAGGAGCAGTTTCTTCTTCGGTAATGAATACATAAAATTGTAATAAACTCTTTATATTGACATTTAATATGCCCACAGAAAGCTACACAAATCTTAAATGTACATGCTGATTAATTTTCTTAAAGTGAAGATATCTGTGTAAAGCTTAAAGGTCAAGAGACAGGATGACATTGCTAACATCTCAGAAGCCCCTTCTGCTGTCTGTCAGCTTCTCCTGTGTTGCTTTACTAACCACTCCCAATTTCTTTCACCTAGATTCATTTTGTTCATTTTTACACTTTGAATGAATAAAACTGTACAGTGTGTCCTTTGATTGTCTTCTTTCACTCAATATGTTTGTGTGATTCATCCGTGTTGTCAGTAGTAGTAATTTGTTTATTTTCATTGTTATATAGTATTCCATTTTTTAAATATACCAATGGAATATGTTCATAATTTTTCCATTCTACTTTGAGGGACATTGTTTGTTTTACCCATGGGAATAGAATTGAATTATGCTTTGTTGCATGCTAAAGTCTTGCTGATATATATTCTTTTTAATCTATAAGGAAGCTTCCTCAGTTCAAACAAAAAGAAAATTATAGCTTAATATTTGGTATGAACTCTATTTACAAATATTAGTACATATTTGATGGCAACATTGATAAAAATCATTTATTGTATGTCAGGCTCTGTGCTAAGTGTTCAAGCTTAGCATCTCATTAAATCCTTACAGCCACCATGTGAGCTATGTACAAATTGTATTCCCATTTTCCGTATGAGGACATTGAGGCTCAAAAAGATAATTTGTCTCAGAAGAGAGTTTTGTCAGAAAAAAAGGTCCAGAAGGGTACACGTAAGGAAAAAGATCCAGTAGGATACACACACACACACACACACACGTCATATATATATATGTATATATCCATACAGACATACAGAGATAGATAGATTTACTGCAAGGAATTGGTTTGCCCAATTTTGGGGGATGGTAAGACAAGTCCAGAATCTGGAGGGTCAGCTGTTAGGAAGGACAGATTGAAACTTTCAGACATGTACTGAAGTTTGTAGACTGCAGGCAGAATTTCTTCTTCCTTGGGGATGCCTCAGTTCTGCTCTTAAGGCCTTTCAACTGATTTAATCAGGCTCACTCAGATTATGTAGGATAATCTTCTTTATTAAAGTAAACTGATTATAGACTTTAATCACACATCTGCAATATAGTTTCATGGCAGCCCCTAGATTAGTGCTAAATTTAATAGTCTGGCTCAGTTGATGCATAAAACTACCATCACGTTTACATAACTAGTAGACAGTGGTACTGAGATTTCAATCCAACCACAGGGTCTTATTTTTAAAAAATGTTCTGTTAAATAATTAGTCTAGACTGAGGGTAGAGCATATTCTAGGACTCAGGTGTAGGACTTTGCTGGGGACAATTCAGGAACAAAAAGGCAGACAATGTGCCTCAAGCACAGGAATATAGGGCAGGCAAGAGATAAAATGAGACTACAGAGTCAAGTAGGTTTTTAATAGGGTCTCTGACACATACTAGCCATATGATCTTGGGAAAGTTGCATAAACTCTCTGCTAGTTTCCTTTGTAAAATGGGTAATAGAACCTACTTTCTAAGGCTTACTAAATTCATACATTTAAAGTACTTGGAATAGTACCTGGCATGGGGTAACTGTAACACAAATGTTAGCCATTAATGGTAGCAGGCTTTCTGGAGGGGTGGGGTTGGGTATTAAAAACTTACTCTGAAGCAGTCATCTTTGCCTGAGTGCTCTTGACATATAAGTGTTAGGGGAGGAATGTATAACTCAGGAAGAAATGTTGGCAACATTGGCCGGCTCTTTAACAAAATTAAATAGATTCAATTTAAAGTGTGTATCAAAATAAAACCTTGGAGAGGTAAACGTAATGATAACACCATATAAGGAATATATAGGCAAATATTTAGGCACTATATAAAATTACAGAAAAAATGATGATAGAAGTGATTATATAAAAATTAAAACTTCTTTATCTCTGAACTATCACAATCAGAATTCAGGAGCAAATGTCAATCCCGTTTGCTATAAAGATGACAAAATGTGGTAGCTTTAAATATATAAATTAACATCCCAATATATAAATAAATTATATGAACATTCAAAAAGTGAAATATTTGGCTGACAAATATATGAAAATATTTAATCAAAGATAATAAAAATTAAAATGTATTTTTAGTGCTTTTTTTGCCTGACAAATTAGTAAAAATAAAATAATTATGCAGATGAAAGTATGTGAAGATAGACATATGCACAATCAGTTTGTTTGCAGTATTAATGGGTACAACCCTTCTGTAAGCATTGTGGCAATAATGTATATTAGAAAATAAAAAAAGTTCTTTGCCTAGTAATTTCACTTAGTCTCTAAGAAAGAAATAATCTCGTTTTAGTCTGCTTTTGCTGCTATAAAAGAATAACTGAGACTGGATAATTTATAGAGAATTGAAACTTATTTCTCACAGTTCTGGAGGCTGAAAAGTCCCAGATTAAGGTGCCAATAGATTTGCCGTCTGGTATGGGCTTGGTCTCTGCTTCCAAGATTGTGCCTTGAATGCTGCATGCCTCAGAGATGGGGAAATGCTATTCCTTACATAGCAGAAGAGTGGAAGGGAAGGAATCCTCTCCCACAAGCCCTCTTTATAGTGACATGAATCCATTAACACTCACCTTCTATTAGGCCCCACTTCCCAACACTGTTCCATTGGTGATTAAGTTCCCAATACCTGAATTTCAGAGGAGGTTAACATTGAAATCTTAGCAATATCTAATTCTGACAAACTGTGATGCATAAAGATATCCATCACAGGATTATTTATAATAAAGAAGCATGGAAATGGGCCTAAATGAACAGCAATAGTAAAACATTTATATCTGTGTAATTACTACACAGCCATTTAAAATTATATCTATGAAGAATTTTGAATACAAAGGAAGATATCTTTTTAAGTTAAGTATGAAAAGTAGTATGTGTCACTAGAGATATATACAGACATACATCATGTGATTGTGCTTCACTTTATTGAAACTTGAAGTTACATTTTTAACAAACTGAAGGTTTGTTGCAACCCTGCATCAAGCAAGTCTATTGATGCCATTTTTCCAACAGCATGTGCTCACTTCATGTCTGTTTCACATTTTGGTAATTCTCACAATATTTCAAACTTTTTCATTATTAGTATATCTGTTAGGGTGATCTGTGATCAGTTATCTTTGATATTACTATTATAGTTGTTTTGGGGCACCATGAGCTATTCCCATATCAGATGGTGAACTTAATCCATAAATGTGTGTGTTCTGACTGCTCCACTGACTTGCTGTTCCCCCATCTCTTTCCCTCTCTTTGGGCCATCTATTCCCTGAGACACAACAGTATTGAATTAGGCCAATTAATAACCCTACAATGCCCTCTAAATATTCAAGGGAAAGGAGGAGTTGCTGATATGAAGAAAGTTTAATGGTCTAGATAGAAGGCCAAACCAGCCACAACCTTCCCTTAAGCCAAAGCCTAACCCAGAGCAAAGCTCTAACTCTCTTTAGTTCTATGAAGGCTGAGAGAGGTGAGGAAGCTGCAGAAGAAAAGTTGGAAGTTAGCAGTGGTTAGTTCATAAGGTTTAAGAAAAGAAGCCATCTCTATAATATAAAAGTGTAAGGCGAAGCAGCAAATGCTTGTGTACAAGATACAGCAAGTTATCCAGAAGATCTAGCTAAAATCATCAATGAAGGTGACTACACTAAACAACAGATTTTCAATATAGACAAAGCAGCCTTACACTGAAAGAAGATGCCATCCAGGGCTTTCATAGCTAGAAAGAAGAAGTCAATGCCTGGCTTTAAAGCTTTAAAGGACAGGCCGACCCTTTTGTTTGGGGCCAGTGCAGCTGGTGACCTTAATTTGAAGCCAATGTCAATTTACCATTCTGAAAATCTTAGGACCCTTAACAATTATACTAAATCTATTCTCTCTGTGCTTTATACATTGAACAACAAGGCCCACATGACAGAATATTTGTTAACAGCATGGTTTGCTGAATATTTTAAGCTCACTGTTGAGACCTACTGTTCAGAAAATAAAAAAAAGATTCCTTTAAAAATATTACTGCTCATTGACAATGTACCTTGTCACCTAAGAACTCAGATAGACTGGTACAAGGATGTTAACGTTTTTATGCCTGTGAACACAACATACATTCTGTAGCCCATGAATCAAAGAGCCATTTCAACTTTCAAGTCTTATTATTTAAGAAATACATTTATTAAGGTTACAGGTGACATAGATAGTGATTTCTCTGATGAATCTCGGGTAAAAGAAATTGAAGACCTTCTGGAAAGAATTCACCTTTCTAGACACCATTAAGAATATTTGTGATTTGTGGGAAGAGGTCAAAATATACTACATTAACAGGAGTTGGGAAGTACTTGACTCCAACCCTCATGGATGACTTGGAAAGGTTCAGTTCTTTAGTGGAGAAAGTCACTGCAGATATGGTGGAAATAGCAGGAAACTTAGAAATGGAAGTGGATCTTTCTAAAATTTTTCTTATTTAAAAACCATGACAAAAATTTAATCAGTTTTTCTACCTTTGGTTTTGTTTTGTTTTAGCCTGAATACATTCCCTTTGATCTATAACACCAAGTGGGTAGTTTTTCATCTATTCCAATCCAACATCCTCTTCTTGAGTCCTGGTAATGTGTTTTAAGATTTTGAGTAATCATGAGGTTGGCTGCTATCTAATTATGACTTGGCTTGCTGCATTTTGAACTCATGTCCAGTATAGTTATGGGACTCAATGTTAAGAATAATAAAAACCCCTGATGATTCTTTGATCTCTTGATATTCATTCTGATATTGAATTCAAGACCAAAAAATTGATAGCTAGTTTCTTTCAGGACATTTTCTTGTTTATTTGTACCATTTTGTTATTTTTTAAGGGGAAATTTTATGCAGTTTTATATTTAATTGTCATGGCTTTAATTATTTCTGAATCTTTAGTAAGTACTTAGTAGGGTGTGCCGCGCTTGAGAAAATCATTATTTACTTATTTGTCTTTGACTCTTTGCAAGTAGCTAACAACTGAGTGGATAAGCATATCTTAATTTGGACACTAAATTTTTACTGGAAAGACTTAGTATGCATTTAGATTTCATAAAATTTACAGTTGAAACAGTAGATTAACATACTTAAGTTGTCCAAATATATATATATTTTAATTTAAATAATTTATTTAAAATGGAGTCTTGCTATGTTGCTCAGGTTGGTCTTAAACTCCTGGGCTCAAGCTAGCTCCCCACCTGACTCCTGTGTAGCTGAAACTACAGGCATGGACCACTGTGCCCAGCTCCAAATATTTTTAAACATTTTCTAATAATGGTATTGAGGACTGGTTTTAAAGTTAAAATTAAATTAACTAAAATTAATGTAATGAAATGTAATTTAAATATAATTACAATTAAGATTAAACATTAAGTTTTTCAATTGGACTAATAATATTTCAATACCTATGTGTGGCTGGTGACTACAGTATTGGACAGCACAGGTGTGGATGGTCTGCTGCAATTCTGAAGAATTCTACCACGTTTTGTTTTCCTTGCAACTTTTTAGCTTCTATAGTACTGAAATTTTTTTTACATGTTTGGTGTGTAATATCACTTTCAAGTCATTTCAAGTCTGAATGATCCCTCTGGTTCTAGCAATATTATGTTCCTTGCCTTTATAGTTTCAAGGTCTTTCAAGTCACTGTGTGGGAATACATTCCCAGAGTTGGCATATATTATCAATTACCCATGAAACTGTACTCATCCTAGGGAATGACATTTTCATCTACTGCCTAGATGACTATTTATGCTTTTAATTTGGGTGCATACATGCTTACATTGTTTGCTTACATATTCTGGTGTCAAGTGCATACTCAAAATTTGCCAGAAGAATTTGAAAAGCCAGTGTCAGATAATTTTTGTAGATGGCATTTCTCAAGCGTTCAGATTCCTTGAAATATTTACTTACAATGTATGCACATGTGGTGATGGAGATTTAGTGTGGAATTTACTTAGTATGTTTATACTTTTATTCTGTGAAATGTGATCAAACTACCTGTCACGTTGTTTGTTTGCTGAGAATGTGAATGTGTGTGTGTGTGTGTGTGTGTGCATTTTAAACTTTACGCTATCTTTAAAACTATTTCCTATGATCCGGGGGATTTCTAAGTGTCTATATGATTGAAATCTTTAGGTGGTTTTATTCTGGCAGAAAAATTTAAAATTCTTATAGACTGTAAAAATACCATTTAGATTGATTAACCATTTTTAAAAATTCTTTTATTTATCATGCATTTCTGGAGTGCCTTGTGTTTTCAAAGTGATGCATTCTCTAAAGGAGAATTCTTGAACTCTCTGCAAGCAACTTATATTTTCATTCACATATGCCATTTTACCATAGCTAATCTATTAAACTATTAGACATTAGAGCAATAGTACTATACTAGTTGGCCATCTTGGCTGGACACATCTGTCTGCTCTTGTCAGAATGTAAATCTATGTGAAAACAAAGGAAAACAAAACCATGTAGTTAACCTTTGTTCACCACTCAACCACTATATTATTCAATGTCTATGGAAAGATCACTTAACCTTTCTCCCTCTTTTCCCATTGATGAGCCAAGGGTTATTATAAATGTCTTATTCACCACACTAGCTAATTTTAAGGCTCAATGGTAAGGATCAAATGAGCCTTGCCTGTGGCTGGTTTATGTCAGATTAAAGAACACATGGTATCTGAACTTGAAGAAGGAGAAAGGGATCTACCATGGGTTGTGTGATTTTACATCAAATTTACAGCAAACGAAAGAGGCAGACCAACAGGTAGAAAAAGAAGAAAGCAAGAAGCACAAGCTATGGATAGCATTAGAGGGAGAAAAAAAAAACTACTGAAGAAAATGCTGAGAAAGATGATGGAGTAAAGTGTAAGGGCAAAGATAGAAAAAAGATAAGTAGAAGAGCATTGCATGAAGGAAATAGAGTTGGTTTGGACTTGAAAATTAGGACATTGAAAAGACTTTTAAGAGGCTACAGGGATTTTAAAAACTAGGACAAGACAGATGTCATGTATAATTTATTACCTAGAAAACTATTACTTAGAGTAGATATAAAATTGCAGGGTAGGAGAGTCAGGTGTGGAAAAAAGGTGCCCAGCAAAAGTTAATGTGCTGAAGCAATATGCTTTCAAAGTCAGTTAGTCAAGACTATTGAGAATAATGGGAGGTAGAGTGGACAGCTGTGGTTAGAATTTATGGTTGCAACAAAAGAGAAGAGAAAAAGAAAAGCCAGAACTTCTTGTTATAACAAAAATGTTGAAACTTACATATGTTTGAAAGAACATAGAGATGATCTGGCCTGAAGGGTAAAACATATTAAAGAGGAGAGGAAATAAGATGAAAAGAAACAATGACCATTGAAGACTGTTACTTTGAAATTTATTTTTACTTTAAAAATTATATTTTGGCCGGGCGCGGTGGCTCATGCTTGTAATCCCAGCACTTTGGGAGGCCGAGGTGGGCGGATCACGAGATCAGGAGATCGAGACCACGGTGAAACCCCGTCTCTACTAAAAATACAAAAAAAAATTAGCCGGGCGTGGTGGCGGGCGCCTGTAGTCCCAGCTACTCGGAGAGGCTGAGGCAGGAGAATAGTGTGAACCCGGGAGGCGGAGCTTGCAGTGAGCCGAGATTGCGCCACTGCACTCCAGCCTGGGTGACAGAGCGAGACTCCGTCTCAAAAAAAAAAAAAAAAAAAAATTATACTTTGTCATAAAATAAAACTCTCTATTAAGAAATTAATTTTTTATTATAAAGTAATACATTCTATTTAGGAAATGTAGAAAAACCATAGTTCTATTTAATTTTAATATTAAAGTATGTTTTCCAGTTTTTTTCAATGCATGCTTTTCTTTGTTTTGATTTTGATAAGATGTGGACAAAACCATCAAATGAGGTTTTGTTTGATCATAGGACAAAATTATAAACAAATATTTGGTGAAACCTTTTAATAAACAAAAGCTATGAGGGTCAAATGGAGTTACGTGTATGTGCTTCTCATACCATAACCATATTTGTGTACACTTTGTAGAAACCATTTCAGGTGTTCAATCTTGAGCAAGCTTAGCTTATTCTAGCAAACAAGGAGGAATATTCTAGTGAATTGTGGTAGTGTGTGTGAAGTGGGTTTAGTGTTTGGAGATTCTTTCTCCAGGTTTCATGGATACTTTATGGAAAATCAACAATGCTTTATATATTATCCTTTTATCCTCTCTTCATGACCTTTTTTGATAACCAGGTTTTAGATCTATGTATGTTTCCAGAGAAAGAAAGGACAGATCAAAAGTTCATCAACTCTCTGATTCTGCTATAAAGAACTGATTCAGGTTGGGGTAGGAATCATCCTCTAAGCTCTGATCTCATTTCAAGATAACTTTTTATTTAAAAATAGTGACATGCATGTCTGTTCATCCCTCCACACCCCACTTTTTTCCACAGAAGAATAGATACATTTAATTGTGTTCTCTGTAAACTTTTTAATGTTTTTCTTTCTTTAGGATAGTTCTACTTGAGCATAAGTTTAATTTTCTCCCCGGAATTCTCATTTTAAATGCTAGTAATACACATACCCCGAGGTCTGAATTCATTATGAAAGGAGTCATAATGTGTGATGATTCTAGACCATTCTTACAACCTGTGCATTTCATTTTTGAATCTACTGCATTTAGCACAGGGTCTAGATGAGGCAGGAACACAATATTTATCGAATGAATAAGTAAGAGTTTTAGTTTTCTCTTGTGAAAAATACTGTTCCCAAATAAATGTCAAATGAATTCTGTAGAGTTTTTTCACTGAGCCTGAATTCTGGACTTCATGTCTGACCTTTTGCAGCCTGAATTTCTAACAGGTTTCCTCAAATTAGAGTGTGTATTAGAATCACCTGGGGGAACTAGCGGACCATGCAGACTCCTTCATGGGCCAAACTTCCTAGATGCTCTCATTCAGTAGGTAAGGTCTAGCCATCTGGGTTTTTAGTAAGTGCTTGAAGTATTTGTGTAAGGTATTCATAGGACCACACTTTGTTAAATATCGTTAAAGGTGTGGGTTCAGGCAGATCCAATATAGATTTATGTTTTCTCTAATTTGGCTGTGTTTCAACTATTTCAGGCAGATATTCTAAACAGTTGGAGGTGGTTTTAGGAAATGGTCCTATGGCAATCTTTAGACCATCAGTCTCAAATATATTTCGAAAGACTGACTTGTCTTCACTGCACATACAGAAATTAACATCTTGTCATATATTATCTTGTTAGCAAATCTCTGTGACATGGAATTTTACTTAAACAGTTGGCCAATATTTTAAAAATAAAATTTTTTAACATCTTGTTATCATGCTTTTACAGAGGAAGGACTAGCCAATTACTTAAAGTGTCTTTGGCTGGTGAGAAAGACTGCCATGCCATTGACCTATCCCATGCTCCTTCTTTAAAAGCTGATTTGCACCTGTGGTTGCTCTTAGAGTTACCTTCAATACCTCACTGAGGAAGTGGGTGTCTCCATGGCTGCACTTGATTCCTGTGCTCTGTTACTGTGATTCCCTGATCTGAGTTCCAAAGCACTCCCTTTCCTGCGTAGCTGAAAGGGGAATGAGGATAAAAAATCTGACTGCTGAATTGCCACTTGCAGTATATACAACATCACTTTGCCACAGACTTATTAAAATAACCATTGTGATTTTTGCATTAAGACATAAAGGAGTACAGAGCATCTAAAAAATATTAATGTTGGCCGGGTGCGGTGGCTCACATCTGTAATCCCAGCCCTTTGGGAGGCCGAGGAGGGTGGATCACCTGAGGTCAGGAGTTCAAGACCAGCCTGACCAACATGGTGAAGCCCTGTCTCTACTAAAATTACAAAAATTAGCTGGGCCTGATGGCAGGCGCCTTGTAGTCCCAGCTACTTGGGAGGCTGAGGCAGGAGAATTGCTTGAACCTGGAAGGCAGAGGTTGCAATGAGCCCAGATAGCACCACTGCACTCCAGCCTGGGCGACAGAGTGAGACTCTGTCTCAAAAAAAAAGAAAAAAATTAATGTTATGTAGAACTTGGAAAATAAATCTATTATTTTGTATGCAACTACAACAAGAATAAAATTCAGCTTTCAAGTCCCCCAACAACCAACCAAACCAACTCTTGAGTAACTAAATTTTCAAATGGAATAATATTTATAAGTATGTAGAAAAGGGATTACTGTATACATGAGAGCTTTGAATTACTGTAATAATCTGGATATCTGGAAATGAGAATAAGCCTCACTGCCCTGCCTTTAACTGACCACCTATGACTCAGGTGGTCAGAGGAGACCACTTACCTTTCTCTCATGGTGTTTCCTTTCAGGTGAGGGTCACCATTACCACATGGCTCCAGGCCTGTCTCTGTATCCTATTCTCAAACTCCCTCTCGTGGAGCAAAATCTGTTTAATGAATTGTGGGAGCAAAAATTTGGCATACACATATCTCAGGCTCTTTGTGTTTCTCTCCTTCAGGAGTCAGCTTTCCTGTGAGAACTGCATTTTCTTTTTCTTTTCTTTCTTTCTTTCTTTCTTTCTTTCTTTCTTTCTTTCTTTCTTTCTTTCTTTCTTTCTTTCTCTTTCCTTCCTTCCTTCCTTTCTTTCTTTCTTTCTTTCTTTCTTTCTTTCTTTCTTTCTTTCTTTCTTTCTTTCTTTCTCTTTCCTTCTTTCCCTTCACTTCCTCCCTCCCTCCCTCCCTTCCTTCACCCTCCCTTCTTTTCTTTTTTTCTTTTTATTTTTCTCTTTCTTTTCCTTTTTCTTTTCTTTCGAGATGGAGTTTTGCTCTTGTTGCCCAGGCTGGAGTGCAATGGTGTGATCTCGGCTTACTGCAATCTCTGCCTCCCAGATTCAAGCAATTCTCCTGCCTCAGCCTCCCGAGTAGCTGGGATTATAGGTGCCTGCCACCATGCCCAGCTAATTTTTTGTATTTTTAGTAGAGACCATGTTGGCTGGGCTGCTCTTGTACTCCTGACTTCAGGTGATCCACCTGCCTCGGCCTCCTGAAGTGCTAGGATTACAGGTATGAGCCACTGCGCCTGGCCCGAGAACTGCATTTTCTAGGCCTGCATCTCTGCTTATTTCCTGTTGCCCATCTCAGCAGATGGTCTGTGATTGCTCAGTGCTGCCTGTGTCTAGATGGAAATCTAGTGCTGGATATCATATTGGGAAACCTCTTGTTGCTGAACTCCTTAGCTGTGTTCCTCAACATGGTCTGTGGTAGACACGAACATGTGTTACCCAGAGCCCCTCCAAGAAAGAACTCACTGACCAGCTGAAGAGAGGGTGGTCAGCAGAGTGTCTCCAGCTGCCTGCTTTCTTAGGGTCAGCCTCAGCTGCAAGGTGATGGATGTCTTTGCTCAAGGATATGCCCTTTTCAGAGCATCCCCCATCTGATGACTGAACTAAGACAGGATTAAAAGGCCCAGCCATTTCAACCAACTGTGAGATGACTCTAATGGGCAGTCTCACTCTAGAGCTTCCTGCCAGGTTGGCAAAGGCTGTTTGGGGTCTGCATCACAGTTTGACTTTTTTCTCTGCTCCATCCTGCTTCTTCCCCTTCCTTTGATTCCTTATGTATGTCTTGAACACCAACTCTGTCTCAGTATATGCACCTGGAGGAGTCAACCTGTGATATGGCATCTTTTGGTTTAGGGCTTTAAATATCTTTTTGCTAATGTTAATATTTGGTTTTTTTAACTGGTTCAGAACTCAAGTAGAGAAATAATAGTTCCATTTCCAGACTCCTTTAAATCTCAGCAGTGGATATAACTCTGCCTAGGTGAGAGAAACTTGTATCCCATCGAAGCGCAGGTAGTATAAATAAGAATAGGCAGCCTTGAGTAGGGTTCTCAGTGAATACCAGGTAGTCTGGTTATACTATCAGAAGGTACTGCATTGTCTATCTCTGATAAAGAAATAAAAATGATACCCTGTATTGACACATATAAAACACTGAAAATACCTTATTTTCAGGCAGACATGACCTACTATTATGCAGGCTTCCTAAGACCGTAAACAGATATTTCAGATTGCCAAAGAATACTTAAATATCCCAATTTCTATTAAATACACATATTGATTCTTGGCATAAAACATAAATGATTGCAACCTTCTGATTTCTTATAGAGCAGAACATTAGGTGAATCATCAAAACATTGTCAAAAACATTTCTGTAAGGAGCCCATCTTTCACGGGTAGTGCCATATCAGGGAAGCCCTGAGCCAATACTTGTGAAAAATTAACAATAGCTTCCATCAAGAACAGATAAGTAGAAAATGAGTTTTAAATACAGCATAACTAGTGTTTTAAAGATGATTTACCAAAAGGGGCAATTTTAAATTAGATTTTTCTTTAGAATGTAGCATGTATTCTCTTGCAAATTAAACTTGTGGGCGTAACTATGTATTGTATCAAGGGAAGGGAACAGAGTTTTCTCTGGGAAGATTCAGCCTTGGGAGTTTCACTTGGATAAATTGGAGAGAAATAAAAAAAACATGTTTAATAAGCCAGATTTGCTAACTTTAACTCTGGAATCTAAAGAATGACAGATGTCACAATCAGGCAGCATTCATATTCAGCTAGGTAGTTTGTTTAAATCAGTGGTTCTCATCCTTCTGATAGTATAAAAATTGGCCCAATTGGACTGAGAAAAAATTGGCCTTGCCGAAAACCAGACCAAAATCTTCACCAAAGAGGCCGGGCGCGGTGGCTTAAGTCTGTAATCCCAGCACTTTGGGAGGCCGAGGCGGGCGGATCACGAGATCAGGAGATCGAGACCATCCTGGCTAACACGGTGAAACCCCTTCTCTACTAAAAATACAAAAAATTAGCCGGGCGTGTTGGCGGGCGCCTGTAGTCCCAGCTACTCGGGAGGCTGAGGCAGGAGAATGGCGTGAACCCGGGAGGGGGAGCTTGCAGTGAGCCGAGATCGCGCCACTGCACTCCAGCCTGGGTGACAGAGCGAGACTCCGTCTCAAAAAAAAAAAAAAATCTTCACCAAAGAATGTAAATACACCATATTTAGAATAGGACGATGGTTAGGTTACATCTTAACCACAAAAATGACTAACACCCCTCATTGCCAGCAACTTTGCCTTTTTGATGATCTCTGCTTATTTATCAATGATAGCACTGCTCTTGGATGAAGATGATTGAGGAACCCAATCACAGAATTTCCCCAATTTCTTGATGTCATTCAATCCAGAAACTTTCCCCGCTTCCCTCATCACTCCTTAAAATAATCTACTAAAATCCTCCCACCCACCACCCTCTGACTCTTACTGAGAAGCCCTCAATGTTCTACTGGAGTTTCAGCAAGGTAAGTAGGCCTCTTTGCTTAATTACAAGTGTTTTCTTGGTGGTCTTTATTTGATGGGCTTTGACACTTGGCTGCATATTAAAATCATCTGGTGATAAGGGTTGGCTGTGTCCCCACCCAACCCTCATCTCCAATTGTAATCCCCATAATCTCTACCTGTCGGGGAGGAAACAGGTGGGAGGTGATTGAATCATGGGAGTGGTTTTACCCATGCTGTTCTCTTGATAGGGAGTGAATTATCACGAGATCTGATGGTTTAAAGTGTGGCACTTCCACCTTCTGGCGCTCTCTCCTGCCACTTTGTGAAGCAGGTACTTGCTTCTCTTTTGCTGTCCATCATGATTGCAAGTTTCCTGAGGCCTCCCTAGCCATGCAGAACTGTGAGTCAGTTAAACTTCTTTTCTTTATAAATTATCCTCTGGGGGAGTTCTTTTTTTTTTAGGATTTTTAAATATAATATTAATTTATTAGAAAGAAGCTTCTTTGTGAGAATGAACTAATACATCTGGAGAGGTTTTAAAAATCTTGATGCTCAGGCTGCTCCTCAGACCAACTGAATTAGAATTTCTGAGGTTTAGAGCTGGGCACCAGAATTTTTAAAGCTTTTCAGGTGATTTCAATGTGGAGTCAAAGTTGAGAACCACTGGTGTAAATGATTATATCGGAGGTGGAGGATGTACCACATAAATGCCGAAAGTTACTTGTAGCCTTGTGATTTTTTTTTTTTTTTTTTTTTGAGACGGAGTCTCTGTCGCCTAGGCTGGAGTGCAGTGGCACCATCTCGGCTCACTGCAAGCTCCGTCTCCTGGGTTCACACCATTCTTCTGCCTCAGTCTCCCCAGTAGCTGGCACTACAGGCACCCGCCACCACGCCCGGCTAATTTTTTTTATATTTTTTTTAGTAGAGATGGGGTTTCACCGTGTTAGCCAGGATGGTCTCGATCTCCTGACCTCGTGATCCACCCGCCTTGGCCTCCCAAAGCCTTATGATTTTTAACTCTGACATTATTTTACATTGTCTCTGGTTGTTGATGTATCAAAATTGTCTTAATGTATCTAAGGGAGGGAGAATGATGAGCTGGAAGCAATGATTTCTTGATGCTATTCGTGGTTAGACTGCAAGGAAGTGAAGTGAGATATTGGCAACATTCATATTTGTTGCTTGAAATGAAAGTGAGTGAAATTCTTTGAAAAACTCTTAATGTGCTTAGAATGGTGAGAGGATATTTTCTCTTTTCACATTACTTTGCTGGACTATAAAATGTTTTGGTTTAACTATCACTTTAATCTGTTCTTTAAACTGATGTTTAAACATTTAACTATGTTTTTAAGTATTTCTGTTTACAATAAAAATTAATTTCTCAGGGCAATAGTAATTGTGTCATAGGGATTTAAGGAAAAGCATCTGAAACATTTATATTAATACTCTGTAATATAATGCTTAATTAACTTGTGTTTTCCGTATGTGGGATTTGTTGGCTTGGGGAAGAATTGGTGACAGAGGCAGAAAAAAGACAATCAGTTCTATAAAATATACCTCAAGCTGGAACATGAAGAAAAACTGGGCAAACTAACTTTCCCCCTTTTAGTTCTGTTGAAGGCTTAAGGGACATAGTTGTTTCTGAAATATTGGACTGTTCACATGGAATTGAGCCAAGCAGCTTCGGAGACATGCTTTTTCTTGAGTAGGCAGTTCAGATTTCGGTATTTAAGCCTAATAGTTAATAGTTGGTATTAAATATGATCAAAATTAGTATTTAACCAATGAAAATTCTGCCTGTGTAAGGAGGCAGGCTGAAACATGTGACCCCACTGCTGACCAGGCTATATTTATGCTTTACCTGGAAACTTAAACGGCCTGCAGACTTTCAAAAAATATTTTTCAACACAACTGCAAGAATTGAGCAAGAATTTCAAGGGGTGAGGAGACCATCTTTACTTGTAATCTTATTCCAGCAAGTAAATATTATCTTTCTCATTTCTGAGGTTCAAAATAACCCAGATTTAGCTTTACTTCTTGAGAACTGGTTCGAGATTGAGGATCAGTTGATACATTTTAGGCTCTTTGAATCACTAATAATTTTTCTTGTGATATAGCTAACATGGATTCTGACTGATTTAGACCTTTTTTTAAACATGAAATATTATGCCTGTTTATCTCCAATGTCATAATTTCTAAGCATGCATCTAAGACATATTGCCTACAATTTCATGAACTTGTGAGGAGGTAACTATGACTTTATATGAGTGGTCTACTGATACAATGAAATGAACTCATAAGCAATCTGATATATGTTATTGCAAACTTGGTTAGCAGTTGAGACAAAGTAAAACCATTTTTATATAGCTGAATCAAGTTTTTTCTTGATAGTTTTCTCTTGTAAGTTCTCCTGTGTCTGTAGGAAGTATCACTGATGATGCATGTCGCTAAGACCCATGTACTTTAATTATTCTCCACCATCCCTTTTTGTTTTCTGTTCTCCAAGAGTCTGAACTCTCAGAATTAGGTTCTTGATATCTAGAGTATCAAGGGGCCAAAGAAAGACAGAAATTCTAGGAAGTCAGACTGTGACTCCTAGCCTGTTAAGCCTGAGTCAATTAAGGGGGTGAGGATGAGAAACTACTACAGGTGTTCTCAAACCTAGGTGCATATCAGAATCTCCTGGGGATCATTTAGCTATTGCTAATACTTTGCGTTCCTGTAGAGAATCTGAATTAATAAGTTGGGGATAGGGCTGTGTCTGAAGGATTATAGAAGTTCCGTGCTCAGGTGTGGCCACTCCTGGATTCAGGAGTGGATTATACCGGGGCTTCCCATCCACAGTGAACACAATTTCCAGGGTGAGTCCACATGGTATAGAGGAGAGAGTGCTGGTCAGAGGGTCCAGGAAACCTGGTTCTCAAACTAGCATCACCACTAACAAACCCTGCTACTCCAGGCATATTATTTCAACTCTCTGATCTTTAGTTTCCTCATATATAACCTTAAAAAGTTTATGGTCCCTTCTAGAGCTAAGATTCTACAATTTTAGCTTTTCATTGAAAAGTTTTCCCATTTCTAGAGTATATACTGAAAAAAAACCTCAGATGATTCAGTGTATTTGAACAGAAGTGCTACCAGCACTAGAATTGTCTAGAAGATTTAAAATGATTTGACCTTAATTTATAATCAGTATTTAAATCAATTCTAACTTTGGTAGAAGTAGTCAGCTATCCTTAGAGACAAGGTTCTGGATATATGAATTCTTGCTTTTTATCTCTTCTAAGAATAGTGGGAGTTAAAATAAGTAATCACATAATCCAACTGACTGTTCCATGAGGTATATGATTGTACAGTGACAGCTTTTGCATTTACAGATATTCAATTATAGATGATTTATAAAATTGATTTCTTCCCCCAGAATCTGAGTATACTGCTTTTTGAAGAAATTTTAGATCTTTTGGTTTTTATTGTGAGGAAAAAGAGAGATGTTATTTAGGGTAGTATATTAATACTCATTAAACATTTGCACTATAACTTTTTAGCAACGTCTTTAAAAACAGAAGAAACAATTTGACTTTTATTTTGTGGAAGGACAGTGGCTGGGGGTGGAAGAGCATAGTTCTCTCTTTCCTTGACAAAAATCCTTTAAAAATAACCCACCAATTGTCAACCATTATATTTTAAGCCGCAGGAGCTTGTGAGTTACCTTTCGTCTTGGTTCTATCACATAACCAGAGAAATTACACAGCATCTCCCCAAGGAGAGGTCTAGCTGGGAGGCAATTCAAACAAAAATGTATTATAGAAATGTGATTGTTCAGTGTGTCATTATAACAGTTATTCATCTTTGCCCCTTAATCTACAGTTTTCTCACTCATTTTATCTTTTATGTGTTTGTGCTTTTCTATGGATGCATGTGGCAGAAATAGTGGCCATGAGGCAGTGACACCTGGAGAAGAATGTACAAGGAATTTATTGGACTTAAATGTCATGAGTAATAGCTATAATACTTCTATGGATACATAGTTAAATTTGAGTATCTGCCCCCACATTTAGTTTGCATGAGTGAAAGAAAAGCTGCTGTGTTCAGGGTTAAAATGACTTTATTTTAATACTAGATAATAATAATCCACCTTCTAGAAGGTAAGAAGTGTCCATTTAGGTCAACCATCATTATGGAACACATTTTAGTACTTACTATCTCGTAAGACCATATTTCCAATGTAAAAAATGGTATCCATTTGACACATCATATGATAGGACAGAATATTTAAAATCTAAATTGGGTTGGAAAATTAGGAAATATGGTACTTCATCAGTTATCTATTGCTGCCTAAGAACCCACTCGAAACTTTAGTCATTTTTCCTCCATGGGTAAATAATTTGGTCTGGACTCAGCTGGGTGCTTCTGCAGTTGCTCTCCCTTGGGTTCACTCATGTGGCGAACTTCTGTAGCTCTAAAGGGGCTAAATGGTGTCAGATGGCCGTACTGACATGTCTAGCAGTTGATATTGGCTATCGGCTGCTTAACTAGTGGGGCTAAGTTGGAATGACTCATCTCTGCTCCATGTGGCCTGTTATTCTTTAATTGATTATATTGGGCTTCTTCACAGCAGTCTCAGAACAGCATTCCAAGAGGGCAAATAAGCAGCTGAAAAATCTCCTTTTTCATTTTAGCTTTTATTTTAGATTTGGGGGTAAATATGCAGGTTTGTGACAAAGGTATATTGCATGATGCTGAGGTTTGGGATATGACTGAACTGTCATTCAGGTCGTGAGCATCATACCCAATAGGTAGTCTTTCAGCCCCTTTCCATCCTCCATCTCTCCCTATTCTAGTAGTCCCCAGTGTCTATCCTACCCATCTTTATATCCATGTGTACACAAAGTTTAGCTCCCACATATAAGTGAAAACATGTGGTATTTGGTTTTCTGTTTCTGTGTTAATTTGCTTGGGATAATGACCTCCAGCTGCATCCATGTTGCTGCAAAGGACATGATTTCATTCTTTTTTATGGCTCCATGGTATTCTATGGTATATGTATACACCATATATATCTGGTATATATATACCGTATATATACACACACACCATATATATATGATATATATATATGTGTGTATATATATCCATATATGGATATATATATACACACACACCATATATATGATATATATATGTGTATATATATATATCCATATATGGATATATATACACACACATATATATACCATATATGTGTGTGTGTGTGTGTATATATATATATATATATATATACACACACACACACACACACACATACATTTTCTTTATCCAATCCACCATGGTTGGGCACGTGGCTTGATTCTATGTTTTGCTACTGTGAATAGTGCTGCATTGAACTTAAGGGTGTGTATATCTATTTGGTAGAATGATTTATTTTCTTTTGGATATATACCCAGGAATGGAATTGCTGGGTCAAATGGTAGTTCACCCTTAGTTCTTTGAGAAATATTCAAGCTGCTCTCCACAGTGGCTGGACTAATTTACATCCCCACCAACAGTGTGCAGGTGCTTCCTGTTCTCTGCAGCCTTACCAGCATCTGTTATTTTTTGAATTTTTAACAAAAACTATTCTGAGTGGTGTGAAATCGTATGTCTTTGTGGTTTTGATTTGCATTTCTCTGACAATTAGTGATGATGAGCATTTCTTCAATGTTTGTTGCCCACTTGTATGTCTTTTAAGAAGTAGACACTTCATGTCCTTTGCCCACTTTTTAATAGGATTATTTCTTTTTTGCTTGTTGATTTAAGTTTTGTATAGATTCTTAATATTATACCTTTCTTAAATGCATAGTTTGTGAATATTTTCTCCCATTCTGTAGGATTTCTGTTTACTCCCTTGCTAGTTTCTCTTGCTGTACAGAAGCTCGTTAGTTTAATTTAGATCCCACTTACTAATTTTTATTTTGGTAGTAATTGGTTTTGAGGGCTTAGCCATAAATTCTTCACCAAGCCTGATACTGAGAAGGGTATTTCCTAGGTTTTCTTCTAGCATTTTTTTTTTCTAGACAGAGTGTTTCTCTGTCACCCAGGCTAGAGTGCAGTGGCGTGATCTCGGCTCACTGCAACCTCCACCTCCCAGGTTCAAGGGATTCTGGTGCCTCAGCCTCCCCAGTAGCTGGAATTACTGGCATGCACCATCACACCTGGATAATTTTTGTATTTTTAGTAGAGATGGAGTTTTGCCGTGTTGGCCAGGCTGGTCTGGATCACCTGGTCTCAAGTAATCCAGCTGCCGCGGCTTCCCACAGTGCTGGGATAACAGGTGTGAGCCAATGTGTTCGGTGTTCTTCTAGGATTTTATAAATGGGGACATACATTTAAGTGTTTAACCTATCTTAAGTTAATTTTTATATGTGGTTATAGCTAGGGGTCCAGTTTCATTCTTCTTTATATGGCTAGCCAGTTATGCCGAGACCATCTATTGACTAGGGAGTCTTTTCCACATTACTTATTTTTGTCAACTTTGTGAAAGATCCGATGATTTTAGGTGTATGGCTTTATTTCTAGGTTCTCTATTCTGTCCTGTGGTCTATGTGTTTATTTTTGTACCAGTACCATACTGTTTTGGTTACTGTAGACTTATAATGTAGTTTGAATTTGGGTAATATGATGCCTCTGATTTTGTTCTTTTTGCTTATGATGGCTTTGGCTATTTGGGCACTTTTTTGGTTCTATATGAATTTTAGAATTTTTTTTTCTAATCCTGAGAAGAATGGTGTTGGTAGTTTGCTGGGAGTAGTGTTGAATCTGTGAACTGCTCTGGGCAGTATGGCCATTCTGATTATATGGATTCTTCCAACCCATGAAAATGGAATGTTTTTTCATTTATTTGTCTTGTCTCTGATTTCTTTCTGCAGTATTTTGTAGTTCTTTTTGCAGAAATCTTTCACCTTCTTGGTAAGCTGTATTCCTAGGTATTTTATTGTTTCTGTGGCTATTGTAACTGGGGTTGCATTCTTGATTTGACTCTCAGCTTGAACATTATTGGTATATAGAAATGTTACTGATTTTTGTGCACTGGTTTTGTATCCTGAAACTTACTGAAGTCATATCAGTTCTAAGAGACTTTGGAGTGTTTAGAGTTTTTAGATATGTAATCATATGGTCAGCAAAGAGAGATAGTTTGACAACTTCTTTTCCTATTTTGATGCCTTTTATTTTTCTTGCCTGATTGCTCTGGCTAGGACTTCCAGGACTATGATGAATAGGAGTGGTAAGAGTGGGCATCCTTGTCTCATTCCAGTTCTCAAAGGGAATGGTTCCAGCTTTTACATGTTCAATATGATGTTGGCTGTGGGTTTGTCATAGATAGGTCTTATTAGTTTGAGGTATGCTCCTTTGATGCCTAATTTGTTGAGGGTTTCTGTCCTGAAGGGATGTTGGATTTAAAGCTTTTTTTGCATATATTGAGATGATCATATGGTTTTTGTTTCTAATTCTGTTTATGTGGTAGATCATGTTTATTGATTTGCATATGTGGAATCAGCTTTGCATCTTAAAAAAAAAAGCCTACTTGATCATGATGAATTAACTTTTGTATGTGCTTCTGGGTTCAGTTTGCTAGTATTCTGTTGAGGATTTTTGCATCTGTGTTTATCAGGGATTATTGACCTGATATTTTTTTTTATTGTGTTTGACAGATTTTTGTATCAGGGTGATACTGGCTTCATAGAATAAGTTAAGGAGGAATCCCTCTCCCTCAGTTTTTGGGAATAGTTTTAGTAGCATTGATACCAGTTTTTTGTATGTCTGGTAGAATTCAGCTGTAAATGTATCTGATCCTGACCTTTGTTTTTTGGTTGGTAGGTTTTTTTTATTATTACTGATTCAATTTCAGAATTTGTTATTGGTCTGTCCAGGTTTTCATTTTCTTCCTATTTCAATCTTGGAAGTTTGTGTATTTCTAAGAATTTATCCATTTCCTCTCAAGTTTTTAAATTTGTGTGCATAGATGTTCTCATAATAGTCTCTGAGGATCTTTTGTATTTCTGTGGGATCAGTTGTACTGTCATCTTTGTCACTTATGATTGTGCTTATTTGGATTTTCGCTTTTTTTCCTTTGTTAATCTAGTTAGCGGTCTATCACTCTTGTTTATTTTTTCAAATAATCACCTTTTGGTTTCATTGATCTTTCATATGGATTTTTGTATCTTGATTTCATTCATTTCTGCTCTGATTTTAGTGATTTCTTTTTTTCTGCTAGCTTTGGGATTGGCTTTTTTTTTTTTTTTTTTTTCTAATTCCTCTAGGTACAATGTTAGATTGTTAACATGAGATCTTTCTAATTTCTTGATGTAGGCATTTAGCACTATAAACTTTCCTCTTAATACTGATTTTAGCTGTATCCCAAGGATTTGGTATGTTGTGTCTGTATTTTCATTAATTGCAAATAATTTTTTGACTTCTGCCTTGACTTCATTGTTCACCCAAAAGTCATTCAGGAGCAAGTTGTTTAATTTCCATGTGATTGTGTAGTTTTGAGAGATCTTTTGAATATTTACTTCTGTTTTGCATTGTGGCCCGAGAGTTTGCTTGATATTATTTTGATTTTTTTTCAATGTATTGAGACTTGCTTTATCGCTGAGCATCTGGTTGATCTTAGAATATGTTTTGTGTGCAGATGAGAAGAAAGTATATTCCGTGGTTACTGCGTGAACTATCATGTAGATATCTTGGTTCAGTGTCAAGTTTAAGTCCAGAATATCTTTGTTAGTTTCTGCATCAATGATCTGTTGAATTATGTCAGTGGAGTGTTGAAGTCTCCTACTATTATTTGTGGTTGTCTAAGCCTTTTCATAGGTCAGAAAGAACTTGTTTTATGAATGTGGGTGCTTCAATATTGGGTACATACATATTTAGGATAGTTAAGTCTTCTTGTTGAATTGAACCCTTTATCATTATGTAATATCCTCCTAGATTGCTGTTGTTTATCGTCTATTTTTGTTTTCCATTTGCATAATAGATCTTTATCCCTTTACTTTGAACCCATGGGTGGTGTTACATGTGAGAAGGGTCTCTTGAAGAGAGTAGACAGTTAGAGGCTTGCCTTTTTATCCAACTTGCCACTCTGACTTTTAAGTGGGGTGTTTAGACTACTTACATTTAAGGTTAATATTGACATGTGAGATTTTGATCCCATCATCATTTTGTTAGCTGGTAATTTTGTAGACTTGATTTTGTAGATGCTTTATAGTGTCTGTGGGCTATGTGTCTAAGTGTGTTTTTGTAGTAGCAGGTATTGTTCTTTTGTTTCCATATTTAGTACTCCCTTAAGGACCTCCTGTAAGACTGGTCTAGTGGTAATGAATTCCCTCAGTGTTTGCTTGTCTGAAAAGGACTTTATTTCATCTTCACTTATGTGAAGTTTGGTGGGATATGAAATTCTTGGTTGAAATTTCTTTAAGGATGCTGACAATAGGCACCGAACTCTTCTGACTTGTAAGGTTTCTGCTGAGAGGTCCACTGCTAGCCTGATGGAATTCCCTTTGTAAGTGATCTGACTCTTCCCTCTAGCTGCCTTTACAGTTTTTCTTTTGCATTGACTTGGTGAATCTGATGAGTATATGTCTTGGGGATGGTTATTTTGTATAGTATCTCACAGGTGTTCTTTGTGTTGTCTTAAATTTATATGTCAAACTCTGTAATGGGATTAGGGAAATTTTCATGGACTATATCCCCAAATATATTTTTCAAGTTGCTTACTATGTCTCCTTCTCTCTTAGAAATGCCAATGAGTTGTAGTTTGGTCTCTTTACATAATCCCATATTCTCAGAGGTTTTGTTCATTTTTGAATGTTTTTTCAAGTATTTGTCTGAGTTGATTCAAAGAACTGGTCTTTGACCTCTGAGATTCTTTCCTTAGCTTGGTCTATTCTGTTGCTAATGCTTCCAACTATATTATAAAATTCTTGTAGTGAAATCTTCAATTACAGAAGATTTGTTTGGTTTTTACTTCAAATGGCTATTTTGTCTTTCAACTCTTGGAATGTTTTACTGGGTTTCTTGGAATGGGTTTCAACCTTCTCCTGAATCTCAATGAGTTTTCTTACCATCCAGATTCTGAACTTTGTTTGTCATTTTAGTCATTTCAATCTGGTTAAGAACCATTGCTGGGGAGCTAATAACATTTGGTTATAAAGGGATATTCTGACTTTTTAAATTGCCAGAGTTCTTAACCAATTTTTTCTCATCTGAGAGAGCTCACGTTCATTTGTGTTTTTGGATTTGCTGTCGTTTGGATGGAGCTTTTTGTTTTTCTACTCTTTATTTTCCTTGAGGGATTAACTTTGGTGTAAGTTGAGTATAGTTGAGTTCACTTTGTTTCTGGATTACTTTCAGAGGGCAAGCCTCTGTACAGGACCTTTATTAGTGACTACATTCTTGCCCCAGGTTTCACAGAGAATATATACTGGAAGAAGAGGCTGCGATCCAGTAGATGGTACTTACGAGAAATGGCTGGCTGATTGATTCTTACCCAGCCATGCAGCTCTTTTTTATTTCAGTATGTTCACAGCAGTGCTCTGTGGTATGTGGGAGCAGAGATGACCCCCTCACCAGGTCTGCGGGGGACTCCTGTCCAATCACTGACCTCATGCTTGTGTTTCTTTTATGAGGTGTTCTGGGCCACAGAGATTCCTCAGGCAAAGGCTGTGGCTGGCAGATAGGCCACATCCTTCCTGGACCAGTCCTGTGGAAGAAAGTATACCCCATTCTTGTGTCAGTTCATGAACCTGTACCTAACTCTTCTCAGTGTTTTGAGAGTGGGGACTCTTCCCTTGCTCAAGCGCTGGCCATGGATCTCATATTGGAACACCTTAGCTGTAAGCTATTACCCTGGGGCTTTGGGACCAGGCCCACAGCTTTGTCCTCTGGCCCCTTGGGGTTGGGCACTGTCTATGCTAGGGGAGGTTTAGTGCTCCCAGGCCACCAGGAAAACACTCGGGTAGGGCCACTGGCAAAGCACTCAGACTGGGCAGTGGAGGCTGTGCTGTATACATGCTCTTGTGGGAACAGCCAGCTAGAGGCCTTTCAAGTGGCTGGTGGGCAGAGGGGCATGCAGAACAGAAGTGCCCCAGTCGCATGGGAAAGATGGCCCTGCTCTCTCCTGGCCTTGTGGTCAGCTGGGGTTAGAGCTATTTGGAGGAAGTTGGGGAGCCTAGGGGTTTGGTAACTTATAGGTCATATTTTGCTGCAGCTGCCCCACTTGCAAATCTACCTGGGCTCTGTACAGGCTGGAATTCTGTCTCTGCCTACTGTCTGGGCAGATCCCCTTGCCAATTAAAATGTCTATGGGGGTCATGGGATCTTGTAGCTAAGATCTCAGAGGTTCATGGTGAAAGTAGGTTTCTGTACCATCATTTCACTCATCCTTTCCTTAGGACATATTCAGGGACGGGAACTGGTCCTGGTGCTCTATAACCCCATGCAAGGTTCCCGGCTGCCTCTCTCTGCAGCCTCTGTGTTTGAATTGCCTCTCTGTCGACTCTCAGTGTTTTCTCTTCAAAGATCTGTTCAAAATAATTTGGTTTATTTGATATTTTGGTCTCTCTTGGTAGGAGAGGCACTTCCTGGCTACATTTATTCATCCATCTTGTCTTCTCCCTCCAGCATCTCTGCAAAATCTCTTGATGTTTAGTATTTGGAACTTCTATAACACTAGGCTTGCTCAAATTTAGGGCTGGGGAAACAATCACCATCTCTAGATGGGAGGACAACAAAGTCACATTGCAAAGGGACATGCATTCAGTGGTTGGAGGAATTTTTGTAACTATCTTTGCATACAACATACCATAATCCACTTTTTGGAAACATTCATATTTTTCCATATAAAAACACAAAGAACAATCACAACAAAAGCCAAAATTGACAAATGGGATCTAATTAAAGAGCTTCTGCACAGCAAAAGAAACTGTTATCAGAGTGAACAGGCAACCTACAGAATGAGAGAAAATTTTTGCAATTTACCCATCTGACGAAGGTCTAATATCCAGAATTTACAAGGAACTTAAACATATTTACAAGAAACAAACAACTCTATCAAAAAGTGGATAAAGGATATGAACAGACACTTCTCAAAAGAAGACATTTGTAATCCCAGCACTTTGGGAGGCCGAGCTGGGAAGATCACGAGGTCAGGAGTTTGACACCAGCCTGACCAACATGGTGAAACCTCCGTCTCTACTAAAAAATACAAAAATTAGCCGGGTATGGTGGCACACACCTGTAATCTCAACTACTCAGGAGGCTAAGGCAGAAGAATTGCTTGAACCTGGGAGGTGGAGGTTGCGGTGAGCTGAGATCGCGCCACTGCACTCCAGTCTGCGTGACAGAGTGAGACTCTGTCTCAAAAAAAAAAAAAAAAAAAAAAAAAAATACATGGCTAACCAACATATGAAAAAAGCTCAACATCACTGGTCATCAGAGAAGTGCAAATCAAAACCACAGTGGGATACCATCTCACGCCAGTCAGAAGGGCATTTATTAAAAAGTCAAACCATAGATGCTGGTGAGGCTCTGGAGAAATAGGAATACTTTTATACTGTTGGTGGGAATGTAAATTAGTTCAACCATTGTGGAAGACAGTATGGAGATTCCTCAAGGATCTAGAACCAGAAATACCATTTGACCCAGCAATTCCATTACTGGGTATATACTCAAAGGAATGTAAATCATTCTACTATAAAGACACATGTACATGTATGTTCATTGCTGCACTACTTAACATAGCAAAGTCATGGAACCAACCCAAATGCCCATCAATGATAGACTGGATAAAGAAAATGTGGTACATATACATCATGGAATACTACGCAGCCATAAAAAGGAATGAGATTATGTCCTTGGCAGGGACATGGATGAAACTAGAAGCCATCATCTTCAGCAAAGTAACATAGGAACAGAAAACCAAACACCTCATGTTCTCACTCATAAGTGAGAGTTGAACAATGATAACACATGGATACTGGGAGGGGAACAACACACACCAGGGCCTGTTGGGGGCTAGGGGGCAAGAGGAGGGAACTTAGGGGGTGGGTCAATAGGTGCAGCAAACCACCATGGCACATGTATACCTGTATAACAAACCTGCATGTTCTGCATATGTATCCCAGAACTTAAAGTAAAATTAAAAAGAGAAAAACCCAAAATGCCTCACTAACCATATGTCCAACACAAATTTTATCCTTAAATGAGTTGTATTTGCCTTGCACTGATAAACTTTTCTTTCATTCAGAATACAGCAATAATCTTCCATACTTAAGTATCTCCCTTTCCCAATAATTAAAAGGAAAAATGTCAAAATGATTAGTAAAAACAATGTAGGAATTAACAGACCCTTTTAATTTGTTTTAAATTATTTTTAGCCTTTAAAAAATGTTTAAAGTTTGTAATTCCTAGTAGGAAATCATTATCTGAATGAACACCCTAATGGCACACCAGTGTAAAATGCTTCAGTTGAATATAAGGTGGGGAGGTAGGGATTATCTACCAAAGCCAATGCTAAGTGTTCTAAGTTTTGCTGCAGCACCCTGCTTCCAGTACTAGTTGTGTATCAGTTACCTATTGCTGCATAGCAAACCAGTCCAAAATTTAGTGGCATAATATAATAAGGACTTATGTTTTCATAATTTTGTTGGTAAACAATTTGGGTTGGACACAATGGGATGGGATGGCTATGGTTTCACCTGGAGTCACTAATGGGACAACTGTTAACTGGCAACCTGAATGGGGCTAGATGGTCTGAGATGGACTCACTCACATATCTGGTTGTTGTTGACTGGTTGTTGGCAGGTTGTTCTGGAGGGCTTCAGCCAGGACAGCTTGATCACATGGTTTCTTGTGCTCCTAGAGTCGGGTCTTCTTCTTCACATATCAGTTTTAATGCAACACTCCCCGAGGACTGGAGCAAACACCAAAAAGTTTCTTGAGACCTACACTTGAAAGTCACAAATCGTCACTTCTATTAGTCTAAGGAACTGACAAGGAGAGCTCAGATTCAAAGTGTGAGCAAATATTCTCTACCTCTTGATGGAATAAGCTGCAAAAGCACATTGTGAGGGGATGATGTGCATATAGGGATGGGAGAAGATTTTGTGGCCCTTTTTGAAAGCTATCGTAAACATTTAAATGGATATTTAGACACTTAAACTAACTGAAATTCTGCAGAATGTTCCATCCTTTTTGATAATTCTAAAGAGAAGACAATTTAACAGTATACTCATTAGAAATTTCTCTTCTTCTAGGAGATGAAATATGGAGATAAATGATTCAAGACAGAATAAAAGCTGGGTTAGAAATAAATGAGCATGTATTTTACTGCCCAATTTTAGACACAGAATATTTATGAAAAAACATCTCTCCTTTCCCCTAAAGCTAAGATTTTCAATCTATTTTCTAAGACCTACCTTTAAAATAGCATCCCTTGATTTTCCCCTTGATTTTCTTTCTTCTCAGTAGCTTAACTTAATATAGTTCTTAATTTTCTCTTCATATCTTGGTCTAGTTTTGCATGAAGCCAGACAACCTTCTTCTAGAGTTTCAAGGTAAGTTGACCATTTACTTTGGTCCACCTAAAAGCAACTTCCGTGACAAATTTAAATAAAGATGTGGACCTTTGCCATTTATTACACAATTTACTTTTGTTTGTCACTCATGGGAAATGCTAATTAAATTTTGTTTATTGAGGTTTCATAGGATAATGAATTCATTGGTTTAATGATAACATTGTGTGTTCATAGCTAGAGAGAAGAAAACAAAACACCATTGAGAAAGTCTTTTTGTTTTAGATAGAATATATACCTACACAGCCTGTTCAGCAAGAGAATTCCAAAGGCATGTTTTTAAAGAAGGGGCCTCAAGGAGACTGGATTGAGATAAGGAGAGCCTGCAATTAAAGGAGAGTTTTACGAAAGGTTGAAATGAGAAGGAAAGAAAGAAGGGCAGGTGAAGCTGGAAACTCTGTGGTAACAGGAAGTGAGAAGATTCTGAATATGCCTTCATGATTGCTTCACGGAAATGGTGGCAGCGGGGGTTAGGAGGATAAACGATAGACGCTTTCCATTTATCGTTTTATAATGATATACGCACTTTAAAAATACGCTTAGTAGCCAGGTGCAGTGGCTCATGCCTGTAATTCCAGCACTTTGGGAGGCCATGATGGGCCTGGTTCGAAGCAAGCCTGGTGAACATGGTGAAACCCCATCTCTACTAAAAATACAAAAATTGCCAAGTGTGGTGGTGGGGGCCTGTAATCCTGGCTACTTGGGAGGCTAAGGCAGGAGAATTGCTTGAACCCGAGAGACAGAGGTTGCAGTGAACCGAGATTGCACCACCGCACCCCAGCCTGGGTGACAGAGCAAGACTCTGTCTCAAAAAAATAAAAATAAAAATACTCTTAATTTTTGATGATGGTTAAAGCAAGTACTATAGAACTAAATAGCTCATGTCAACCTTATACATCTTAGCCTTGTCTCTCTGTGTTAGTCTTTGTACCAAAGGCCTTCAAGTTGGCATCAGAACTGGCACATTTTGTTGAGAGGAGAAAGTCTAAAATGTCATTTACTGTTTTTACTTAGCATATAAGACACTTAATTGTTCTTTTTATAACCTTGCAGTTTTTAAGAAAACTATTTAAGAAAGGTGACGGACTGGAAAACTATAAATTTTAATTTTGTAGCACAAGTAACATTAAGTCACTGTTGCAGTCCTAGAAATGGTTTATTTGGAATCATTTATTATATGTGATGAACTTGATGAAAATCATGAAAGGAACACTCTTTTTATTTCCTCACCCTTCCATAATGATATTTACTGTTTGCACAGCGATCACTCAATTTTTAGAGATGCTTACCACCTTCTCTTGCTGATTAAATTCCTGTTTGGTCTCACTGCCAAGTCTGTTGGATTAAATTAACAAATTCTGTTTGCTTTACTGGGAATGACCTGTAGCAACCTTCAGCTTGTACAAAATAATAATCTCTTCACTGATAATATTGATTCAATGCTCTTCATCTTCTTTTAAAGAAATGTGCAGTGAAAATTATCTTCAGCTTGCTAAAGTTTGCAGGTCTACAATGCTTATTGAAAATCTTGATCTTTCACATCTAATAACTCCTTTCTCTTTGCTGTTTTTAATGATTCTAGTTCTAAAGGGTCACCAAATCATGATTACTCCGAGGAAAGACTTTAACATGAACTTTTAATCTATGAAGTGTCCCACTTTTGAAAATTATCTACATCAAAGGGCCAATTTAGGAAGATTAAAACCAGTGCAAATAAAATTTATGTTTATACTAAGAAAACCCCCCAAAAAAAAACCTTTCTTTTAAAAAGGCAATTCTAATTTTTATTAAATTGCTTTATTCTGTCCCTCTTTTATTTGCTTTATAGCTAACAGCCAAGAGATATTGAAGTTTTTGAAGAAAACGATTTAAAATTTTTGCTGTAAGAAGATGTAAAAATATAACAAGATTTTATAAACTTTACATGAAGCCTAAGCCATGCAAGCATTATAGCAAACATTAGAAAATTAAAATGACATTCTCTGAATTTCAATATAAAAAGAATGGCAATGGTAGAATAAGGAATAAGGTTTGAGAGGAGAGTAGGGTGGAGAAACAAACCAACAATCGCTGCATTCCAGCGACTAGGCTATGGCATATAGTTTGTGTATATTTTCAAATTTATTATTTATTCCCCCACTCCCCACCTTATTACATTTTCGTAGATGAAATAATTGAGGAATAAAGAGATTCAGTAACTTGCCTGAGTAACTTGCCTGAGATCAGTACACATAGCACAAAGGCCAACTGAAGTCTTTCACTTCATCCTAAGTTGAGTTAGTGCTAAAGCTAATTCCCTTTTGAACAAAACACACTCTGTCTTTGAGAAGTAAGCATTTCCAAATTCTCAACTCTCCATTCTACTTTCAGAACAAAAACATGACCAATGATTTTGCACATCACATGCATGATAACCACGTAATAACATAGGTTATTCGGGAAACTCTCCTCGTGGAAGTTCCTGCTTAATGTATTTATCTTTTAATCTAGTTGAATTCTTTCATGCAATCCGGTGAAATTCAACTCTCTGTTAAAGAAAAAGTGAGAAAAATCAATCAGGGAATTCTTCCTATTTGTAGGACATTCAAGAAGGTAACACTCAGGAGTGAACCTGAAGTGGAAGCTTTTTATCTGCTCCATCATTCATTTTCAGTAAGCATCTAGCTAAACTGAGTACACTTCTGATGGGTGTTTTTTTTGCACATCACACTTTATCATAATCCAGGTACTTGATCTGGGGTTCAGTGGAAGAAATATGATCTGTTCCAGTGTTGGAGGAAAGCTGGCTGACTTGAATTTACTGAGAGATTATATGTTTGTAGGTTGTACTTAATGAGCATTTAAAGGTCTTGTGAGGATAATTGTGATTATGTTAGCTTTTCACACGAGTGCTGATGGAGGACCTGTTTGTCCCATCTGCCTAGTCCTCCTTCCTGCCCTTCTAGCCACTTCTCTACTGCTTCATTGACACTCTTGGAGTATGATGTTTTTGGGTGAGGCACCTTACCCCACAACCCATACTAATTGGCCATTTCTTCTGAGGTCCTGCTACATTTTTAGTGAGCAGGAAACAAGTCCCCATCACTGAAGACATCCACAGACTTTGTCTTTCTCAGTTTGTGGAGCCTTTTTTTGTTAATTCAGAGAAAGTTCTGTCTTTTTCTTCAGGTTTCTTTTTGGTTCCATGGGGTCCTACTTCCTTCAAGGAATCCACATCCCATACCTTTCCCTGAAGCAAAGAAGCACAGGGTCCGCTTTCTTTTCAGATGGGGAAGGGAAAAGGAAAAAAGACAGGAAGAAACAAAAACTCAGATTTCAAAACTTTGTCTGCCATGGTATACTGCTCAATTGCAGTGTTTTCCCATGCTGGCTACAGAGTGTCCTGGAATCAATGTTGTTCTGTTTCTTGTTTGATAACATACAAAATGAATAAAGGGATCCTTTCAAATTTAACCAGAGAGGTGTGGTGTTCTTTAGTGATATCCATCTATAGGGGGCTCCTATATAAAATGTAGCTGTTTCAGAATCAGTCCTAGGAAGATAATGCTGATACTACGCAACAGGACCCTCAAGCTGTGGTATAGACTGCAGTAAGAGTTAAGGAAGAGGTTTAGAGGCAATTAGAGATCTAGTGGCAATTAGGTACTGAGATATTCTTTCTTTTGTACTCCTCTGACATGGATCTAGAACTTTGGTGATATCTTTTTAACTAATTTATGGTTATTGCCTGGGTTAAATTTTAAGTCCTGGATTTGTCTTTGGCTTGTTAAATTTCTAAGTACCATTATTGTCTCTTACTGGCATTAAACATCTCTCAGTACTTTATTTTTCTTTCTCAGAATAAGAGTCTTGCACTCATGCACTGTAAGAGAAGGCAGAGATTATTAGGCTAACACTTCCCCGAGGCCCAACATATTAGTATTCTTCCACTATCACTCAGGTTATCCACAAAAGAATTCCAATCACTCAACCTTTGTATTGTACTTGAACGTAGCTCTTGAGAGTATTTCTTTTTTTCCCCTCAAGTGAGTAGTATTTTTCACTTTCATTTTCACTAACACTACATCAATATAAAAAAATGATTTCCAAGCAGTTGTGCATAAGTTGAGGTTTCCAATTGATGTTTGCAATTCCTTTCCTGCAAATTGAGGTTGAGGGGCAAACAAACAGAATGGTTGTATTACATTGAAGCAGAAGGCAAGTGGGGTTTTATAACCAGCGCTGTATTCTAATCAATTGATTTGAGACTGACACTGATAAAGGACAACATTCTGTAGGAAAGAGTGATGAGGTCACCAGCTATTACTCAGCAGTGTTTTTGTGCTTTATTGCTGTCTGTAAGCAATGATAAGGATTGAGGTGGCCTTCCCAACTAGGCCATAGCATTTGTAGTGATTACTAGGCCTTGAAGAAGCATTATTATAGGTTGGCTATTCATCTTTTCCCAGAGCACTAAAATATACCTGACAGCATCCTATGATTATTTTTTTGTGAGGAATTTTCACATTAAAACAAAACCAATGAAAATAAAAGAAAAATTACCCAATGTGTGAGATTATCAAATGGAACTGTGATGTATTTTGTTTTTCTTTCTTAAATGGAGAGATCCAGTGTCAGAATTTGAAGATGGTATAACAGACTTTTATGGTTATGACGTGTATACAAATTAGTATTTTAATCTGTTTTGAGATAAGAGTTTTCTATTGTTAATTCAGTAGAAGGCCAATGGTAAAATGCCAAAAACTGATTAAATCTCATGCTCTGGCAATGCTAGCTAGGGTGGGCAGATGAATTCATTGACATTAGATCACATTTCTCAGTACTTATAGGCATCTTTGCATTCAACATTGCAGTTTCTGCTATTTCTCTCCTTTCCTTGCTATAATAATTTCCCTCCTTTCCTCGTTGGTTATTTGACATGCTCATTTCTCTTGGGAAGGATGTTTCTTATTTCTCCTTAACAACTATAAATATTGGTATTTCTACTAGTGCTTTAAACTTCATATACTTTATATTTCAAGTAAGAAATCAGTGGCTACTTAATGTACATGTACTATGTACCTATTATTGTACATATTTTATATACTTCACACATATTAGTTAAAAAGTGGTAGAAGAAGCAGTTTTCTTTATTCTTGACAGTGAAACTGAACAAAAATATTACATTTATCACAACTATGAATTTTTTTGACGAATTATGAATTATATTGCTCCTGATTCTTAAGTCCATGTTTATTTGCACTTACATAACTTCTAGAATACTGAGTTGGAAATGAATAAATAATATCTCTAGTGACTTATTGCTTGGGAAGAATGAAAAATGTCATAGTGGTGCATGAAGGTACCACAGAGCCTCACAAATGGGAGGTACCAGGGAGCCTCAAATGGAAGCTGCCACTATAAATAGATGTAACTTAACAAGTTCAAAATTCCCATCCTGTCTTGTTAGCGTTAGAAAAATGTTAGTTCTGCAAAGAGGACATCACTCATAAAGGATACATTTGGAGCCCTCAATCTACAGGGAGGGAAAACTGTAGCACCATGCAGCCTACACAGGGTTAACAAGCCTGGGCAGATGTCAGTTATCTGCTGTCAGTTCCTTAAATTCTTCCTCCCTACTCAAAAGAATTCTGGTCTGACCTACTCAAACTCTTCCTCTCCTAGGCTGTCCAAAATGTGTTACATTGGACAGATTAATATCTGAGATTTTGTGATGCAAAATCAAGAAGAAAAAGATAAACTAGAAATTGCTGGAAGGAGTTTCGTTTTGTTTTTGTTGTGAGGTGTGAGGAGGATTTGAGGGGTGTAGCTTGGGAGCACGAACATAATGTCACAGCAGGGGTGAAAGAAAATGGTGATAAAAGAATGTTACTAGGACCATTTTTCTTTTTCACCATTTGAGAAATACAAATAGACATTTTATTTTAGTTTGAAGTCACTTTTGGTAACATGATCTGTGTTCTGTAAAGATGACCCCCATGTTATACTGAACCGTAAATTGTGTTATGCTTACAAAGGCATGGATATTCAACACGAGAAAACCTGGACTAGAGTGTTACATACATGGCTTGAACCATAATGGTTAATCTTTTTTGCCAAGTTAGAGAGGCGAAACTTGAAGCCAGTATTGGTCAGTTAATGTCTGCCTGCTGTAGACTACCTAAGACTGGGTTAGGCAATTAAAAGGACAGGGCTGGTGATCCTATCAATAACCTGTAAAACAACAGAAAATTGTTTGCGTCAACAGCACAAATCTTAAAAAATTAATTGCAAAGGTAAAATGCTCAGTGTAAAAAACCTAGTCAATGTCAAAAGTGAAAAGTGAAGGTCATCTTTGCTCTCACTCTCACTTTTTAAGGTGTCACTACACAGTTAACTGTTTTGTGTGCAGAACAAAATGTATGGCATAATTCCATTTCTGTATGTAAAATCCCCAAACCAATGCTTATTTGTACCATGTAGGCAAAGTGCTTCTAAAGGAAAGTAGTCTTTCATATATATATGTGTATGTGTATATATATGCATATATACACGTGTATATGTATATATATGCATATATACACGTGTATATGTATATATATACGTGTATATGTATATATATACACGTGTATATGTATACATGTATACGTATACACATGTATATGTATACACGTGTATATATACACGTGTATGTATGTATATATGTATATATACGTATACACGTGTATATATACATACATGTATATATGTATACATACATACGTGTGTATATATACACATGTATATATATACTCACATATATATATATAATTCACATATGTATATATAAAATTCACACACATATGTGTTTGTATATATGTATATGAAATCCACTTGTATTTGAAATGGTTTTCAATTTTGGAAGATCTATGTGGAATTTTAAATGGTTTTACTTGGGTTCTCCTTCCTAAAATTTAAAGATCATTTTTTCGTATATATATTGGTGAAAGTCCAGTCAGGAAAACAGGATGCACACTAGGTATTTCAACAATGGGAACATAATCTTACATAAGGCTGAAAGAACAAAACTGGAAAGCCCAGCAATAACAGCAAGGAGTAGCTACCATCTCCAGGGCCAGAAGCACAAAAGGAAGAGGTTAGGGATTTCAAAATTTAGAAGAGTATAGAGTCTGTAATTTGGGGCTCAGATTACTTGAGAGGAGTCATGCCCTGGCTACTATGAATCTTTCTGAGAAGAGGGCAACGAAACTAGTTCTAGGAATGCAAATGGGTGCTGTTGGAGTGCAGAGCTAGCATTCTGCAACAAAGACGGGAACAGAAAGTAAGAATTCTTTCCTCCCCCTCCCTGCCTCCCAGGGTTTTTCCTGTGCCCCCTCCTGGCTGCTCCTAGCAAGAGGCCATCTGACAGAGGACAAAAGTAGTTTTCAGAGTCTTAGCCTCAAGATCACAAGAGTAGGAATTTAGAGTTTTCGGCTTTAGTTTCTCGCTTAGAGCTAGAAGAAGTCTTTATAAGTTAAAAATTTGGAAGAAAGTAGATAGTAGGCTGAAAAACCAATTTATTTGGGATATACCTTTTACTAGTTGTACCAAAATTATCCCTTTTCCTGGAAATAATGATCTAGTGTCTTCCAAGTATTAATTTGATTGTGATAGTGTTTCTACCTCTTAAATTTAGCTTGTATTTCAATGACTTGAAATACATTCATTTATATTGTCAATTATATTGCCAAAATTTAGAAATTTTTTAACACATTATATACAAAAAATAATTACCACAGTAATATATAGTAGTATTTGTGTTCTCATAGGAGAGAATGAGGACCTCAGAATCCCCTTTCTATTACTGCCATTTAGTGTTATACCAACAAAAGGGCTCAGGGTTCCCCTAGGTGGCTAAATCACACTCTGATGGCCTTACCTCAACATTCTTGTGATGTATAATGAGTATAACATTAATTTTATCTGTATATTTATATCAGTAGTAACTTTAAGTGGAAGAGATCCCAGAGGAGCAAAAAAATATATGCATGACATTTTCCTTGATAGCAATACATAAGAATCTTAATAATTTTTTGGCCACCCCCTTTCCATATGCTGCTTGCTAAGCTATCAGCTTTTTGGTGAAATCATTATATGTGTGTATGTGGGGATAGGGGGAGTATGAGCAGGAAAAGGATCCTAGAAGATTCTTGGCAGTCTTGATGATTGTATTATTCTGCTCTGGTTGCCATGACAAAATACCATAGATTGGGTGGCTTAAACAACAAATTAATGTTATTACATTTCTGGAGGCTGGAAGTCCAAGATGAGGGTGACAGCATGATCAGTTTCTGGTGAAGGCTGTCTTCCTGGCTTTGCAGATGGCCACCTCCTCACTGTCTGCACATGTCCTATCCTCTGTGTGCAGAAAGAAAGAAAGAGAGAGGGAGGAAGGGAGGGAGGGAGGGAGAAAGAGAGAGAGAGAGAGAGAGAGCTCGTGCACACAAGCACTCTCTAGTGTCTCTACTTAATAAAGACATTAATCCTATTGAATCAAGGCCCCAATCTCATTATCTCATTTAACCTTAATTACTTCCTTAGAGGCCCCCTTTCCAAGTACAGCCACACTGACAGTCAGGGCTTCAACATACGAATTTTGAGGGGACACAAACATTCAGTCCATATTATTGCTGAATTCTGATTCTTTGATATTCTCAGCACAAGTATTATAACTCAGGTACTTCATTTTAAAGGTCAAAAGAAACACTTAAAAGTATCTTGAGAGCTGATAATGAAAGCTATGTACTCTGCAGTTAATTTCTGTACTGATTATTGCAATGCCTGCTTCTGATTTTTCTCTAGTATGGTCTAATTTTACTTTTAATTGTTATTACAGAATTTATGTGAAACTGAAAGTAAATCCACCTTTAGCTATATAATAATCTCTTGGTTTGTGGTACAATTTTACACAAAACACTTCTAGTCTAGTATTTAAATTTATTCCTAGTTTTATTAAATACTAGTTTTCCCTCTAATCAAGTCTCTGGTGGGCAACTGGTGTTTGCATGGAGTCTGGAGGAATATTACATGTCTACGGATATTTAAAAAATATATAACTTCATAGTTTAGAATCACAGGACCATGCCTAGTTTGGTTTGAAAAAGTAGATCAGCCCCGCTCCAGGGATGAGGAAGGCTACGTATAGATATTTTTTATCTGTTCACCACACTTGAGTGAAGAAATTATTGTGAGTGAACATGAAATTATATTCTGAACCTTATTTGAACATTCTTTTGATACTTAGTCTTTTTTTATTTTTTATTGTACTTTAAGTTCTAGGGTACATGTGCACAATGTGCAGGTTTGTTACGTATGTATACATGTGCCATGTTGGTGTGCTGCACGCATTAACTCATCATTTACATTAGGTATTTCTCCTAATGCTATCCCTCACGCCTCCCCCTACCCCATGTCAGGCCCTAGTGTGTGATGTTCCCCATCCTGTGTCAAAATGTTCTCATTGTTGAATTTCCACCTATGAGTGAGAACATGCGGTGTTTGGTTTTCTGTCCTTGTGATAGTTTGCTGAGAATGATGGTTTCCAGCTTCATCCATGTCCCTGCAAATGACATGAGCTCATCCTTTTTTATGGCTGCATAGTATTCCATGGTGTATATGTGCCACATTTTCTTAATCCAGTCTATCGTTGTTGGACATTTGGGTTGGTTCCAAGTCTTTGTTATTGTGAATAGTGCCGCAATAAACATAAGTGTGCATGTGTTTTTATAGCAGCATGATTTATAATCCTTTGAGTATATACCCAGTAATGGGATGGCTGGGTCAAATGGTATTTCTAGTTCTAGATCCTTGAGGAATCACCACACTGTCTTCCACAATGGTGGAACTAGTTTACAGTTCCACCAACAGTGTAAAAGTGTTCCTGTTTCTCCACATCCTCTCCAGCACCTGTTGTTTCCTGACTTTTTAATGATGGCCATTCTAACTGGAGTGAGATGGTATCTCATTGTGGTTTTGATTTGCATTTCTCTGATGACCAGTGATGATGAGAATTTTTTCATGTGTCTGTTGGCTGCATAAATGTCTTCTTCTGAGGATTGTATGTTCATATCCTTCACCGACTTTTTGATGGGGTTGTTTGATTTTTTTCCTGTAAATTTGTTTAAGTTCTTTGCAGATCCTGGATATTAGCTATTTGTCAGATAGGTAGATTGCAAAAATTTTCTCCCATTCTGTAGGTTGCCTGTTCACTCTGATGGTAGTTTCTTTTGCTGTGCAGAAGCTCTTTAGTTTAATTAGATCCCATTAGTCTATTTTGGTTTTTGTTGCCACGCTTTTGATGTTTTAGTCATGAAGTCATTGCCCATGCCTATGTCCTGAATGGTATTGCCTGGGTTTTCTTCTAGGGTTTTTATGGTTTTAGGTCTTACATTTAAATCTTTAGTCCATCTTGAGTTAATTTTTGAATAAGGTGTAAAGAAGGGATCCAGTTTCAGCTTTCTACATATGGCTAGCCAGTTTTCCCAGCACCATTTATTAAATAGGAAATCCTTTCCCCATTTCTTGTTTTTTGTCAGGTTTGTCAAAGATCAGATGATTGTAGATATATGGTATTATTTTTGAGGGTTCTGTTCTGTTCCATTGGTCTATATCTCTGTTTTGATACCAGTGCCATGCTGTTTTGGTTACTGTAGCCTTGTAGTATAGTTTGAAGTCAGGTAGCATGATGCCTCCAGCTTTGTTCTTTTTGCTTAGGATTGTCTTGGCAATGCGGGCTCTTTTTTGATTCCATATAAACTTCAGTTTTTTCCAATTCTGTGAAGAAAGTCACTGGTAGCTTGATGGGGATGGCATTGAATCTATAAATTACCTTGCGCATTATGACCATTTTCATGATATTAATTCTTCCTATCCATGAGCATGGAATGTTTTTCCATTTGTTTGTATCCTCTTTTATTTCATTGAGCAGTGGTTTGTAGTTCTCCTTGAAGAGGTCCTTCACATCCCTTGTAAGTTGGATTCCTAGGTATTTTATTCTCTTTGAAGCAATTGTGAATGGGAGTTCACTCATGATTTGGCTCTCTGTTTGTCTGTTATTGGTGTATAAGAATGCTTGTGATTTTTGCACGTTGATTTTGTATCCTGAGACTTTGCTGAAGTTGCTTATCAGCTTAAGGAGACTTTGGGCTGAGACAATGGGGTTTTCTAAATATACAATCTTGTCATCTGTAAACAGGGACAATTTGATTTCCTCTTTTCCTAATTGAATACCCTTTCTTTCTCCTGCCTGACTGCCCTGGCCAGAACTTCCAACACTATGTTGAATAGGAGTGGTGAGAGAAGGCATCCCTGTCTTGTGCCAGTTTTCAAAGGGAATGCTTCCATTTATTGCCCATTCAGTATGATATTGTCTGTGGGTTTGTCATAAATAGTTGTTATTATTTTGAGATATGTCCCATCAATACCTAATTTATTGAGAGTTTTTAGCGTGAAGGGCTGTTGAATTTTGTCAAAGGCTTTTTTTTTTTTTTTTTGCATCTATTGAGATAATCACGTGGTTTTTTTTCTTTGGTTCTGATTATATGATGAATTATGTTTATTGTTTTGGCTATGTTGAAGTAGCCTTGCATCCCAGGGATGAAGCCAACTTTATCATGGTGGATAAGCTTTTTGATGTGCTGCTGGATTAGTTTGGCCAGTATTTTATTGAGGATTTTTGCATCAATGTTCATCAGGGATATTGGTCTAAAATTCTCTTTTTTTGTTGTGTCTCTGCCAGGCTTTGGTATCAGGATGATGCTGGCCTCATAAAATGAGTTAGGGAGAATTCCCTCTTTTTCTATTGATTGGAATAGTTTCAGAAGGAATGGTACCAACTCTCTTTGTACCTCTGCTAGAATTCGGCTGTGAATCCACCTGGTCCTGGACTTTTTTTGGTTGGTAAGTTGTATTAATTATTGCCTCAATTTCAGAGCCTGTTATTGGTCTATTCAGATATTCAACTTCTTCCCGGTTTAGTCTTGGGAGGGTGTATGTGTGGGAATTTATCCATTTCTTCTAGATTTTCTAGTTTATTTGAGTAGAGGTGTTTATAGTATTCTCTGATGGTAGTTTGTATTTCTGTGGGATTCGTGGTGATATCCCCTTTATCATTTTTCATTGCATCCATTTGATTCTTCTCTTTTCTTCTTTATTAGTCTTGCTAGCGGTCTATCAATTTTGTTGATCTTTTCAAAAAACCAGCTCCTGGATTCATTTTTTTTGAAGGGTTTTTTTGTGTCCCTATATCCTTCAGTTCTGCTCTGATCTTAATTATTTCTTGCCTTCTTGCTAGCTTTTGAAAGTGTTTGCTCTTGTTTCTTTAGTTCTTTCAATTGTGATGTTAGGGTGTCAATTTTAGATCTTTCCTGCTTTCTATTGTGGACATTTAGTGCTATAAATTTCCCTCTACACACTGCTTTAAATGTGGCCCAGATTCTGGCACATTGTGTCTTTGTTCTCATTGGTTTCAAAGAACATCTTTATTTCCGCCTTCATTTCGTTATTTACCCAGTAGTCATTCAAGAGCAGGTTGTTCGGTTTCCATGTAGTTGAGCGGTTCTGAGTGAGTTTCTTAATCCTGAGTTCTAATTTGATTGCACTGTGGTCTGAGAGACAGTTTGTTATAATTTCTGTTCTTTTACATTTGCTGAGGAGTGCTTTACTTCTAACTGTGTGGTCAATTTTGGGATAAGTGCGATGTGGTGCTGAGAAGAATGTATATTCTGTTGCTTTGTGGAGGAGAGTTCTGTAGAAGTCTATTAGGTCTGCTTGGTGCAGAGCTGAGTTCATGTCCTGGATATCTTTGTTAACTTTCTGTCTCATGATCTTTCCAATGTTGACAATGAGGTGTCAAAGTCTCTCATTATTATTGTGTGGGAATCTAAGTCTCTTTGTAGGTCTCTAAGGACTTGTTTTATGAATCTGGGTGCTCCTGTATTGGAAGCATATGTATTTAGGATAGTTAGCTCTTCTTGTTGAAATGATCCCTTTACCATTATGTGACGGCCTTCTTTGTCTCATTTGATCTTTGTTGGTTTAAAGTCTGTTTTATCAGAGATTAGGATTGCAACCCCTGCCGTTTTTTGCTTCCTGTTTACTTGGTAGATCTTCCTCCATCACTTCATTTTGAGCCTATGTGTGTCTCTGCACATGAGATGTGTCTCCTGAATACAGCACACTGATGGGTCTTGACTCTTTATCCAATTTGCCAGTCTGTGTCTTTTAATTGGAGCTTTTACCCCTTTTACATTTAAGGTTAATATTGTTATGTGTGAATTTGATCCTGTCATTATGATGTTAGCTGGTTATTTTGCTAGTTGATGCAGTTTCTTCCTAGCATTCATGGTCTTTACAATTTGTCATGTTTTTGCAGTGGCTGGTACTGGTTGTTCCTTTCCATGTTTAGTGCTTCCTTCAGGAGCTCTTGTAAGGCAGGCCTGGTGGTGACAGCATCTCTCAGCATTTACTTATCTGTAAAGGATTTTATTTCTCCTTTACTTATGAAGCTTAGTTTGGCTGGATATGAAATTCTGGGTTGAAAATTCTTTTCTTTAAGAATGTTGAATATTGGCCCCCACTCTCTTCTGGCTTGTAGAGTCTCTGCCAAGAGATCTGCTGTTAGTCTGATGGGCTTCCCTTTGTGGTAACCTGACCTTTCTCTCTGGCTGCCCTTAACATTTTTTCCTTCATTTCAACTTTGGTGAATCTGACAATTATGTGTCTTGGAGTTGCTCTTCTCGAGGAGTATCTTTGTGGAGTTCTCTGTATTTCCTGAATCTGAATGTTGGCCTGCGTTGCTAGATTGGGGAAGTTCTCCTGGATAATATCCTACAGAGTGTTTTCCAACTTGGTTCCATTTTCCCTGTCACTTTCAGGTACATCAATCAGACGTAGGTTTGGTCTTTTCACATAGTCCCAAATTTCCTGGAGGCTTTGTTCGTTTCTTTTTACTCTTTTTCTCTAAACTTCTCTTCTGGCTTCATTTCATTAATTTGATCTTTAATCACTGATACCCTTTCTTCCGCTTGATCGAATTGGCTGTTGAAGCTTGTGCATGTGTCACAGTTCTCATGCCATGGTTTTTAACTCCATCAGGTCATTTAAGGTCGTCTCATGCTGTTTATTCTAGTTAGCCATTCGTCTAATCTTTTTTCAAGGTTTTTAGCTTCTTTTTGATGGTTTCGAACATCCTCCTTTAGCTTGGAGAAGTTTGTTCTTACTGTTTTTTTGAAGCCTAGTCTATCAACTCGTCAAAGTCATTCTCCATCCAGCTTTGTTCCATTACTGGCGAGGAGCTGTGTTTCTTTGGAGGAGAAGAGGTGCTCTGATTTTTAGAATTTTCAGCATTTCTGCTTTGGTTTCTCCCCATCTTTGTGGTTTTATCTACCTTTGATCTTCGATGATGGTGACCTACAGATGGGGTTTTGGCATGGATGTCCTTTTTGTTGATGTTGATGCTATTCCTTTTTGTTTGTTAGTTTTCCTTCTAACAGTCAGGTCCCTCAGCTGCAGGTCTGTTGGAGTTTGCTGGAGGTCCATTCCAGACCCTGTTTGAGTGGGTATCACCAGTGGAGGTTGCAGAACAGCAAATGTTGCTGCCTGATCCTTCCTCTGGAAGCTTCATCTCAGAAGGGCACCTGGCTGTATGAGGTGTCAGTCGGCCCCTACTGTGAGGCATCTCCCAGTTAGGCTACTCGGGGTCAGGGACCCACTTGAGGAAGCTTGAGGAGGCAGTCTGTCCATTCTCAGATCTCAAACTCTGTGCTGGGAGAACCACTACTCTCGTCAAAGCTGTCAGACAGGGACGTTTAAGTCTGCAGAAGTTTCTGCTGCCTTTTATTGAGCTATGCCCTGCTCCCAGAGGTGGAGTCTACAGAGGCAGGCAGGCCTCCTTGAGCTTCAGTGGGCTCCACCCAGTTCTAGCTTCCTGGCCACTTCGTTTATCTAGTCAAGCCTCAGCAATGGCGGATGCCCCTTCCCTAGCCTCACTCCTGCCTTGCAGTTGAATCTTGGACTGCTGTGCTAGCAGTGAGCAAGGCTCCATGGGCATGGGTACTTGGTCTATTTTTTTTTTTTTTTTTTAAAGAAATTCAAATTGCTTGCTGTATTCTTACTTGTGAGGCTTATAAGCATGCCTAAAGGTTATTTAACACAATTAAAAATGAACTATTATTTAAATAAGTGCAATAACATACCTCACTTTTAAATTTCCAATTGAGAATAGCAAATTGATCCCTGGAGAATACATTAAGTAAATAATCTATTAGAACCAAAGAACCCACAAATTTCATATTTTTAATTGAATAGTATCCTAGTATTCTTCTAAGAAAAGGAGAATTTCCTGAAATTTCAGTAGAGTTGAATGTTACCACTTCCCAACTCCAAATTTTTCAAGTCTACTGAAAGATGATATTGAAACAGAAAATTTCACTCTTCAAAGTTAGTAATTCTTTTGCAAATTAAAGTGATATTTAATAAAATTTGGTGAAATAAAATGTATAAAATATATTATGTGTCAGAGTCTATGCTAGGCACTGAAGATTAAAAAAGGAAGAATAAAATGATAAACACATGTATTTGTGAACCAAAAATAAAATTCTAAGCACCCCCCAGCTGACTGATGGACTCTTTCCTCAGCCAAGGGCATTCCAAAGTTAACCTGAAAAACTAGTTCAGAGCATGATGGGCAGCAGGAATTGGACACACTTCATTATATTGCCCTCCATTTGCAATTCAGGCACAGCTTACCAGGATTAACATTCAAACAGAAATCTCAAGACTGACAAAACAACAATAAGACACCAAATAATTCCAGCCTGACTCTAGTATAGCATCACACAATGGATAGCAGGCCCTGAAAGAAATCAAAATATTTTACCCCAAAAATATATTTCTTTGACATATTTTAAAATGGCCCTGCAAAGCTGTCTGTTGTGGGGAAAATCTGCATTCTTTAGAGAATCTTCGTTCCTTTCCAAGATTTCTCCCTGATCCAGGAGAGAATTAACTAAGAGTCTGACATCTTTTTAGGTGTGATAAGAGATTTGAAGTCTGCTACCTGGAGGTTTCATCTGAATGATGAAACCTTGGTCTCCACAACACCTTATCTTAACCCAGACATTCCTTTCTATTGATTTCAGGTGTTTAGGTAATAACTTTTAACTAATTGCCAATCAGAAAATCTTTGAATCTTCCTATGACCTGGAAGCTCCCTGCAACCTCCCTCTGCTTTGAGTTGTCCTACCTTTCTGGACTGAACCAATGTACATCTTACATGTATTGATTGATATCTTATGTGTCCCTAAAATGTATAAAATCAAGCTGTCATCCAACCACCTTGGGCACATATTATCAGGACCGCCTGAGGCTATGTCACCAGCATGTCCTTAACCTTGACAAAATTTCTAAATTGATTGAGACTTGTCTTAGATACCTTGTGGTTTATAAAGTATAGATATATCTACAAATACTATATTTCAATATTGTGGGACTGCTAAGATAATAGAAGAACATGCTTAGTAAAGAATAGAGGTGATATAGTGACAGGAATGATGAAGCAAGATTATTTGGGGGTGGAAGGTCCAGAGAGAGGCTTGAGAAGGGAATATGAGGCTTGAGTTAAGGAGTCTGAGATATTATCTTTGGCAAGAAGCACCTATTTCCTCCTCTTCAATGTCCCTACACCTTGGGGTTGGAAGGCTAATAACTGTAATGAGAGGCTGTGGTGCAAAATTTGCAAGGCAGGAGGGAGGTAGAGTTCATTTTTCCTTTAGTAGTGATAGCAGCTGAGGTATACGATCCAGTAAATACACACACACACACACACACACACACACACACACACACACACACACACACACACACACACATAGCAATGCACAGACTCCTTGTTTCACTGTCAGCCTTGGCTGTGGAGTAACTGTGACATAGGCAGCCATGTGACCTGAAAACTTTTTGGTGGCCCCTGACCTGTGCTCCTCTAGTCCTTTCAACAGTTTTGTTGGCACTTCTTGCCCTGTATTAAATGTCTTTCTGTCTGGCATATCCAGCTGACTTTTATTTCTTACATTGAACCTTGACTGGCACAAAGGGTTTGGAAGATGAATAGGAGTTCAACAAGTGAACAAAGGAAGAAAGACACATTCTATAATACCTAAAGCAAACAGAATGAGCAAATTGAACACCAGGATATGTTAAAATGAATTAAAGTAGGTCATCATTGCTGGAGTGTAAGAAGGTGAGAAGATAGAAAATGAGGTTGCCAAGTTAAAAAGAAAAGATTATGATATGAAGTATGGCTTTTCTGAAGAGAAAACCCAGATAAGCGTGTAGACTAAGAGCAATCACCATAAATTCTACTCAGGTTTAGATCTTTGAATTGAATTATTATTTTTTTTGTGGAAAATGTTCTTAGGACCATGCAGGTTTGTTTTCCAATAGTTTTCCGTTTTAGAAAGAATTAAGCCTTCAGAAAAATTATTGTTCATGCCCAGAGTACATGTGCTTTTTTTTTTGTTATCCAAAAGAATCTTCAGTAATGCATATTTTAGATTTTTTTGGAATAGTATGTAAAGAGAGAAAGGAGGGAAACTGATCTGTGTAGTTGGGGGATATTTTGTCTTCCCTTGACATTTGCATCAATTTAAAAGAAAATTTCTTTAAAGCATACATTTGTCTGAAACTTCTCTTATAAATTATTGTAGCACAAGGTAAGAAGAAGCAAGATAATAGCAAAAAAAAGAAGGGACACTTGCTTAGGACACATTTGACAGTAATGAGGATTGGCATGATTAATCCCAGGTATAGGAAGCTGCTGCCAAACTGTTGAACAAACTGTTGGGGTCATTTCCTTTGCTTACTCTACAAATTCTCTCCACTGTGTTTTCACACAGCACTCTCTTGGAAATGAGCCTCTGACTTTTCCATAGCCCAAGGGAAGCTGAACAAACAACACAGATCGCTAGGACCTATAATGTTTGCAAAAAAAAAAAAAAAAAAAAAAAAGAAAAAAAGATGTGAAAACTATGTATGTCTTTAAAAAAGGCAAACAGAAACAAAGAAACACTATTCCTTTTTTAAGGAGTCATACTAATGTGATTCAAACTTTTAAAAAGAACGTAGTAGGAACTGGTTTATGTTTGGCCACGTGTCTTCTGCACCTTTGCCAAGATGATCCTTTAAAAAAGGAGAATAATTCTCTTTCTGTAGATAGGACTTATCTGACTTTTTGCAGGGAAGTAAAGTTATTTGCTCGTGGATATTTGTTTATAAATGTACAATTCTACATGTAAACTAAAGTGCAATGCAGATGTGTTTTCTAGATATTATTAATTAAATAATTAATTAGCTGTCAATTACAGACCTAAAAGGATCATTCTAAAGAATGTATTCCTATTTTGGAGTGAAAACACGTATTTTCTAAATTACAAACTTAAGCATAAAGACATATTCAAAAATAGTTATTGTATAGTGAGGTTCTGTTCTCAGTTTTTAACCCCTTTTAAATAAGGTTGCAGAGCTCCTTAGCCATATTTTCCCCTCTTACCTAGATTTCTCAGTCACTGTTTGTAGAACATGTCCATCTCTGATTGGATGGTTATTTATCAGAGCTTTATATAAAAAAAAGTTCTAGTCTCATTCATAGAGTTGACGAAGGCTCTGTAATCAATGTAACATTATTTGCCCTATTCTTACTGACAATAGCACAGGTCTAATGAATTTTTTGGGGGGACTGGTGGATTTGTCACTTTTATGATGCTTCTTGAGAAATGTCAATTTTCAGGGGAATGATTTCCTTTTAGTTTAGAGTTTGCTGGAAATATATCTTGCCCCTCTCTCTTCTATGACCTCTCAGATCTTTGAAGTCCCTGTATCACTCTCTCATTATCTACAGTGGTGAGAGAGATGTTGTAGTGCTTGGATTTTTGAAAAGACGAGAAAACTTTGAAGGTGAGATGACCTTCCTCAAATACATCTTTCTCCCTCCACAATGCCAAAGCCATGGACTTTATAATACATACATCAGATTATCAGTAAGTTCTAAACTATAGCAACTTGGAGGGTTGCTGTTTAACCATTTCATGGTTACTTCTGTGCAGGCTATACTCCTTTGTGCAGACAATTCACTATTCCCAAATCATTGCACTTTACTTCTTCCCTGCTTAGTCATACAGTTCCTTCTGCATCAAATGCCTTTCGACCTCATTTCTCACTGTTACACTGCTACCCATCCTTTGAAATGAAGTTAAAAGGATGCTTCCAACATAAGGCCTTTTCTGACAACTCTATAGACTTAAGTGATCCTGTCCTTCCTTGCAACCCAGATTCCTTAATTTTACTATGTGGCTGATATCTTAAGCTATAATTTTTGGTTCGTTGCCTTATCGCCTCATTATTTTATATAACTGTATCTTATCTTCAAAAAACATTTGAAGGAGGGTTTCTCCCTTGTTAGAAGTAAGCTCCCCTGAGAACAAGATTATTTTATGATTGTGTTAATTATCATAACAGATAAATCCCAAAATTAAAATACCATCGCACATTGCTTAACAATGGGGATATATTCTGAAAAACGGCTTGTTAGGTGATCTTATTGTTGTAAAACATTTTAGAATATACTCACACAAAAATAGATGGTACTCAAACCTACTATACACCTAGGCTACATGGTATAGCCTGTTGATCCTAGGCTACAAACTTGCACAGCATGTTACTATGTGGAACGCTATATGTAACTGTAACATAATGGTAAGTATTTGTGTGATCTAAACGTAATATAGAAAACGCATGGTAAAAACACAGCATGAAAGATAAAAAATGATACACCTGTACAGGGTACTTATTATGAATGGAGCTTGCAGGACTGGAAGTTGCTCTAGGTGAGTCAGTGAGTGGTGAATGAATGTGAAGGCCTAAGATATTACTGTATACTACTGTAGACTTTAGAAATGCTGTACACTTAGGCTATACTACATTTATAAATTCTTTTCAATAATTCTTTAGCTTACTGTCTTATTTTATAAATTTTAAACTATTCTCTAACTTTTTGACTCTTTTGTAGTAACTTAGCTTAAAGCACAAACATTATACAAAAATGTTTTCTTCATATCCTTATTCTATTTTTTAAAGTTTTAAAACTTTCTAAACTTTTTTCTGCCCAAAATGACACAAACACATACATTAGCCTAAGACTCAAAGTGTAAGGATCATCAATATCACTGTTTTTTTACCTCCACATCTTGTCCCACTGGAAGATTTTCAGGGGCAGTAACATACATGGAGCTGTCATCTCCTATGATAACAATGCCTTCTTCTGGCATACCTCCTGACCTGCCTGAGCCTGTTTATAGTCAACTTTTTTAAAGAAGTAGAAGTACACTGTAAAATAATGATAAAAAGTATAGTGTAGTAAATACATAAACCAGTAACAGTCATTTGTTATCATTATCAAGTATTAGGTGCTGTACATAATTGTCTGTGCTGTGTTTCTATATGACTGGCAGTGCAGTAGGTTTGCTTACATCAGCACTGCTACAACTGTGAGTAATGCATTGCACTACAACATTATGACAGCCACAATATCACTAGGTAATAGAAATTGTTTGGCTCCATTATAATCTTATAGGATAACTGTTGTATATGCTGTCTGTTTTTGACTGAAATGTTATTATGCAGCACATGACTGTAGTTTAACACAATTTAAGCTTATTCTCACTCTCAAAGCACTTTCATTTGGTTTCTGTCTTCTGTGTGGTAATGCAGAAACTCAGGGTCTTTCCATCTTGGGGCATTGCCATCTTCAAAATGTGGATGCCAAGGATGCCATATAAGGGAAAGAGAGAATAGAGAGAGCATATTTGCTTCCTAACTGTGTTGACTCAGAAGGAATCATATCTCTTCTTCTTACTTCCTAGCTACCTGCCCGCATCTAGATGCAAAGAAAAACTAAAAAATATAGTGTCTGGCTAGGAAGACACTTTCCTAGGCACCGTGGGATAGGAACACAGAACTTTGTTGAACAGGTAGCCCGACTATAAGCATAGAGGCTATCAGGTTTCTACAGCTACTATGTCTCATAAAGGTACTTGATATGTGTTTATAAATAAGTAAACAGTGAGTAAATACTGTGTGCCAGGTCATGGGTAAAGGCAATTAGAAGGTGAGAGCTCCCTTCCTTACACCTTATTCAAAAATTAACTCAAGATGGATTAAAGACTTAAATGTAAGACCTAAAACCATAAAAGCCCTAGAAGAAAACTTAGGCAATACATTCAGGACATAGGCATGGGCAAAGACTTCATGACTAAAACATCAAAAACAATGGCAACAAAAGCCAGAATTGACAAATGGGATCTAATTAAAGAGCTTCTGCATGGCAAAAGAAACTACCATCAGAGTGAAGAGGCAACCTACAGAGTGAAGAGGCAACCTACAGAATGGGAGAAAATTTTTGCAATCTATCCATCTGACAAAGGCTAATATCCAGAATCTACAAAGAACTTAAACAAATTTATGAGAAAAAAAACAACCCCATCAAAAAGTGGGCAAAGGATATGAACAGACACTTCTCAAAAGAAGACATTTATGCAGCCAACAGACACATGAAAAAATAATCATCATCACTGGTCATCAGAGAAATGCAAATCAAAACCATCTCACACCAGTTAGAATGGCAATCATTAAAAAGTCAGGAAACAACAGATGCTGGAGAGGATGTGGAGAAATAGGAACACTTTTACACTGTTGGTGGGGGTGTAAACTAATACAACCATTGTAGAAGACAGTGTGGCGATTCCTCAAGGATCTAGAACTAGAAATACCATTTGACCCAGGCATCCCATTACTGGGTATATACCCAATGGATTATAAATCATGCTACTATAAAGACACATGCACACATATGTTTATTGTGGCACTATTCCCAATAGCAAAGACTTGGAACCAACCCAAATGTCCAACAATGATAGACTAGATTAAGAAAATATGGCACATATGCACCGTGGTATACTATGAAGCCATGTAAAAGGATGAGTTCATGTCCTTTGCAGGGACGTGGATAAAGCTGGAAACCATAATTCTGAGCGAACTATCACAAGGACAGAAAACCAAACACCTCATGTTCTCACTCATAGGTGGGAATTGAACAATGAGAACACATGGACACAGGGTGGGGAACATCACACACCAGGGCCTATTGGGGGTTGGGGGTCTGGGGGAGGGACAGCATTAGGAGAAATACCTAATGTAAATGACGAGTTGATGAGTGCAGCAAACCAACATGGCACATGTATACCTATGTAACCTGCATGTTGTACACATGTACCCTACAACTTTAATAAAAAAAGAAAAAGTATAAATATGGCAAAGAAGAAGAAGAAAAAAAGGTGAGAGCCACAAGTTCATATGTTTTGTGGCTACCAGATGTAATGGTTCACAAACTTAATGTAGATGGGAGAGTAGTTATTTTGTTGTAAGAAGAAACAATCAGCTTGGAACTTATCTATGTTTCTTTAACTATGCCTTGACCCAGAGGTCACAGATTATTCTACCGAAATAGTGACTATTATAGTATGTGAAAATATATATTCATCTTTTTTTCTAGGAACATTTTATGTTTTAACCTCCTTAAAAATCATTTATTTGCCCCAAATTATATCTGGTAGAACATTCTAGAAGGAATGTTTCTATTTTGAAAAATAATTGCTCTCGTTGTTGGAAGAACATCCATTTGTTCTAATGATTTAAGAGGTATTCTATTACTTTGGGAAAGACTCAGATTTTTAATAGGCAGGGACGTAATCATTTCTAAGAAAATGAATTTTTCCAGTGGAAAGATTCATTGGTACTGCTTTTGCTATTTCTTTTTCCTATCAAGAGGCAATAGATAGGCTATCTCTTCAAAGGTATGTAATGTTACAAAGTGACAAGATGTCAAATGCACAGGCTAGAATAGAATATCTCTTAATGCAGCATAGTTTTTGGAAGCTGCCAGCCTCCATTAAATTGTACAAGTGAACAAAATTGATAGTTGTTAAAAAAAAAAAAAACACACACAAGGCATCAGCCATAGTATGTTTAGAATCTGAAAGTAAAACCTACTCTTTAGATTTGAACCTCCACTTCATTTTATATGTATGTTTATTCAGGAATTGTTATGCCTTATCACTTTTATCGTCCTTTTATCACAGCTGTGTGAAAAATTACAGTTGAGCAGTGTTCATGTTTTTACTAAAATACATTTTATTTCATGCTATGAAGCAGATTGCTAATGTTTGCTACTTTTATTATTACTGCTGCACGACTCCCTCCACTCCAGTTAAAGGTTGTGTCAGTATTTCCATGAAAAAAATCCTTTTCATTTATGTATTTGTTTTTATTCTATTATTACTTTCTAAGCAGAGATGAATCTCAGAACTCATGCTAAGTTAAAAAATTGGACAAATAAAACCTAAGCACCAAACACTGACTATAAATTCTACACAAATATTGCATCTAAAATGGAGGTAAAGTTCAAAGAGATTTCTTTCACAGGATTTGATAAAAAAGGAATGTTTAAATTGGGACTTAACCACTCAAGTTCTTGAAACAGAGGGTGATACTCCAGATTTCAAGAAATCAGATGAGCTGTTAGAAAGTCCTCGGTGGATTGAAGGTGGTGTACAGATCTTTACCTGGAAGTGACTTCTAGCTGTGTAATATACTTAGGATAGAGAATTGAGTTTTCTTTGTCATCACTGTAGTTTAGAAGGTGTACTACTCATTTAGTTTTGCCAAAGTGAGGGCCACCGTCCGTGTTTGGGAACATCATTTTAACTCTTTTTCTACATTTGGCATAGAAAGGGTGGATGCTGTTTTATTTTTATGTCACCCTGCTAACCACCCTGCTGGCAGAACAACTGGGCAATATAAATCAACAAACATAAACATTTTATAGTTTCAGATTTAAAGATAATTTGTCTTTTTCTAGTGATAATCCACTCATCCATAAATATGGATAGGCATGTGCCAGGGACAAGTGAAAACAGTGTCCTTGAGGCAATGGGCCAGGAAGCTTGCAAGTGGTAAAATCACCAGGGAAAATATCCTCGTTGCTTTGATGATGCGTTAGTTACTATCTTACTTTTTCAACCACATTTTCTAGTGTGCTTAGGCGCAGGGACATGGACAAAAGTCTGGAGTGGGCAAGGCTTACCTAAAACTTGCCTAGTTCTTTAGCTTCCTTTGGACCATTTAGGGGGCTAGCATGGAATAGGAAAGAGGCAGAGGAAAAACCCAGGGATCAGATGTCTTCTGCAATCTGTGATCCTGTAGTCACAAAGACCCTTGCTACTGTGGTCTTCACCCAGCATTCCAGATATCTGCCATCAATTGTATTGATGCCCATTTACCATCTTGGTTAGTCCAGTAGCACTGCATCCTACCAATTTCCTAATAGTAAAGGATACTGTATTGCTACCCTAACAGAGTTAGAAAATGAAGTATTAATAAAATTCTAAACCAGTGCTCCTGAGATGTCTTACAGCACCACCTCCAAAGCTAAGGCAGGGCTGTATGATTAAAAATCTTCAAGTTCTTTACCACATCTAGGGTGAATTTATTTAATTATTAAACATTTCTTAGGTGCCCAAACAAGACTGGTCAGCGAAAATGTGTACCACATATAAGGATTCTTCAGAATCTGTGCTTATTTATAACCACTGTGATTAGAAATCTAAAACAATAAACATTTGAGAGCGTTAAATGATAGTCTAACAACTGTGAACAAATGAAACTTAGTCTGGGACACTGGCAACACAAATTTGATTGTTTTCTAAGGCAAGAGGAAGTAATGCAGCCTAAAACCATCTAGAAAAGCATTGTAGCAAACATAGATATGTAACTGAAAAAATAATCACAGAGGCATGAAATGCCTTAATTTATAATGGGAAGAAAGGGAAAAATTTTGTTTGCATTTCCAGCCTACCTCTCTGGGACTTCCTTACGTCTATACAGAAAACATGTTACTTCTGAGATTTGCTCTGCAGATTGGGGAGGGAAATTATGCCCTCTACCTCAAGGCTGCAAGCTGAACATTTACAAATAGATGCATCTGGGCTGTGTTGGAAGAAGATACACTCAAAACTGTCCAAGGAGACAGAGAGAAGCCCATCTGTGTATAAAAGCCTGAATTGCGTTGCTTTTTCTTTTGTTGTTGTAAAAATCCATTCTGTTCGAATCCCAGCTAATGAAAATGTGCATCTGTAAATAAAAAATAAATCAAGGGAATGTAATAATCCTGCAGCTGCTGTCCACTTAACTTTCCTTTTAAAAAATAACTCAATTTTCTGGTCTGAATGTTCTTGCTATTTAGCAATGTGATGGCAATTTAAGAGGGAAAAAATGAGTATTGAAATCTATTTATGTATAACAACCTTGGCAGTAAATGCAGCTATGCAATAAATATATAGTAATTTGCTTTTGTAATTGTGTGGATACTTGAGGTCCAGGATCTGACCCCAGAAATCCATTACCTGGCTGCTTAAATCACTGTTTTATTTGCCCATCCTATTAATTAATCTGTCTCTAACCTAGGACTGGCACTGTGCATAGGTTAGCCAGGCAACCTTCCATGTTTTATAGTTGGAGAATAGAAAGGGCCCCTGGCCAAAAATTTCCTCCCTCTTTGCATTCCATGGTGACTAAAATGTTTACTTCGTAAGTTATTAAAAATTTTTTTCTGGAAAAGATGTTAGCTAAAATTATTTAAAAATTAGTTCCTCTCACTGAAAATGGGCAGGATCTCAAAGAAAAAGGAAATAAAATCTAAGTTCTGATGAAGCAAGAGAAAGATCTGAGAACAATGTTATCTTTGCAAGATCATTTCCCCTAAACGCTTGGAAATTCTTACAGATCCTGGCATTTATTCCATTGCTATTATGATCATGAGATGAGGACAGGGATGAATGAAACTTATTAAGAATAATTTTGTCTTAAGAGATGAGAAATCCACAGATAATTTGTCTGATTACAGTAAGTGAAAGCAAGGTGGAAGGAGCAGTCTTAAAGACAAAGAATCCCACAAACCAATAACAGAAAGTCTAATATAGAACTAGAGAGGTTGGTGCTTTCAAATACCAACAAAAATAAGCAGAATTGTGTAGCTACTAAGCTTTTTTTTCCCTTGTATTTTGACAGTTTATTTACATATTAGTCTTACTTTATATTAACAATACTAACATACTCTGTTAATAGGAAAGACTTAGACTTCTAACTCTGAGAGACACATCTCAGGGGGCATGTGTCTTGTAATTTTTCAAGATATGTACTTATTTACCTCTTATGCTGTTAATCCATATTTGGTTTTGACTAATTCCACCTGAAACCTGTAGAAGAGAAAGACGTTAAAATTCAATACGCAGTTCATGTCATGGGAGCAATCAGTTTTCACTTCCTTGTTTTTTTACCTTTTTTTTTTTAACCTTTCAAAGTAATCAGCAAACCTTTTACTGAAATGGCTCTTATAACAGGAAATTGTAATCCTCATGTCTTGAAGAGTTTGTTCTAGTGAAATTATGCAGTGGTTTAGAGAAAATTTAAGGGCTTCTCTTAGCATCTCTTCTCTTAATCCCTTTACTTGCAATTTCAGATTTCCCTGGAGCTTTTTAAAAAAGGAAGTACATTAACTTGCTTGTGTGAAATTGATGCCTTGTTCGGTGGTATCTCATTTTTCATGGTGGCCACAGCTGAAATGCTTTTCTCTGTTCAGCCTGATTGTGCCACCATGCCCACTGTTCCCTGAAACAATGAGATTGATGACAGTATTTTGTGTTCACCTGAAAGTTCCTACCATCTCTACCAATCCATTTTAATTTTTATGTCTTTTCATGAGAGGCAAGCAGAGGAAATCAAATAAACTTGCATAATTCTGTTTTGAAATTCAGCTGATTATTCTCAGTTTGAAGAGTGGTAACTAGACAACAAGAGGTAGCTGGGTAAAGTCCAGCGTTTTCTCGAGGCTGGTGGATTGAAGACATGTTTAGTAGTTTCTGTTGCTATTTCCCTGCATTTTATTTGATAATCATAATTAAATTTTTATAGGTACCTTGGATGATTGGTTGCATTATTTTTCCAGAAAAAATTATTCCTCAAAAATGCACTTGTAATTGTGTTTTCTTCTGAAAGATGGGAAAAATATCATTATGTAAACAGAGCCTTTTCCCCCACCAGGCTAAGGTGCTAAAATGCTAATGGTGATGGGCATTTGTAGCTGACTTATATATTGGGCACAAAATTGTGCTAGACTAACTCTTCATGAATAGGCAACACAATCTATTTATCATCAAAGTGTTTGTCTTTTCTACTAATCAGAAGCTCATTATATACCCCCATTTTCTACCTTGTGCATTGAGCGCTTTCAGGTAGTACTAAGACTTTTTCTAGGGTCCTTAGAAAACAGAGCCTGAGGTAAAGCTAAGGTGCTAATGCTTTATTGGTAAATCAAATTCCAGGGCTCTGAGAGAGAGCAAAAAGTTAAGTTGTAAAGAGGAAGACAGCAAACATAAGGTGGTGCATCACTGAACTATGCTTGGCTTCACAAAGAAACACAGGCAATTTTCCAGCCATGCAAGAGGTTTTCTGTCAGATTGTTTAAAAGCGCCTTGCCCCCAGATGGTTCATGTAAGGGGGGAATGCAAAGCAACTTATCTACAGGTTCCCTCCCATCTCCAGTCAGTCAATAGTCAGAGTAAACACTATGAGGAGTTGACACTCCTGCATTTTGGGGTTGTCACTAAGTTGTGCAGCTTAGTTACACAACTAAAGAAGCCAGTTCCCATGTCCTGTAGCTGGGTACTTCATCTGAGTCAGAAAGTAGTGGGAAGAGACAAGGATTTCAGGCTTTGTCAGTTGCAATTGGCTGAACCACATAGCTCTGCTGGTTTTAGAGTGGGCCTATGAGGTAGTTTCTTAGAAGAACAGGCTGAGGTTCTTGAGGATAAGTGAGATGGAGAGAACCTAAGGCTATGCTTTTGATGTATCTAATTCAAGCATAGTCTACCCTCATTAGCTATTATTTGCTACATGCCCTAAAATAAGTTTTTGTCTCCTTCTACTGTTTATTTTGTATATCCATTTCTCCCATAGCTTTTCTTATTTAGTTTATTTTTTGATTTGTTTTAGTTTTTATACAGTGGGATAAAATTTCCTTCTTCTTCTGGTCCTTCAAAAGCTAAGAGTTATGCCACAACATGAAGAAAGGACACTGCTTGATTTAGAAATTACCAAGTTGGAAGATAGTCTTCAATAAATAAGGCAATTTCTCAACAATCCAACAGGTAATTATATTGAACTGATTTGTAATTGAACAGCAAGCATAAATAGTAACAATTTGATCAGTCACAATTACTAAAAGTGCTTTGAGATCCTCTTTACGGGCAAGAAAAATTATGAGCAATAATATGGGAATTATAGAAATTGGCAATATGCCCAGACTCAAATTCATGTGAAAGGAGAGGTGAGATGATTATTTTTTTTGAACCATGTTGTCTGTATTGAACACTAGAGTCAAAATTGACCATGGAGTATTTCTGAGATTGTAACTTTCCTGACTGACATCTTCTGAGTCCAGAGCTCAATTCTTACACTTACTAGTTTTGTTACTTTGGGCAGTTATTCACCTTCTCTAAGCCTTTGGTTTCCTCATCTGTAAAGTGGCATTGATAGAAGCACTTTGTTGTGCTCCATAAACCCTGCAAATTTTGTAGTTGTATAAAGAAAATAAACTGGTACATAAAGGTATTTTAGTACGGACCTTTTAGGTTTTAAAATGTAAGTGGCTTTTAGACTCCTTATGAAACTCTAAGGGCTCCACGGTGCCCTTCCATTCCACCTTTTCTACTCCACCAAGAATCATAATTTTCAAATAATGCTGTATTCAAATTATTCTCTGAATTGTATCTCATTTCATTTATCATGTAGCTTGCTGCCCACTATCTGCACGCAATTCAGATTTTCATTGTTTCTTTGAGCTTTTCTTATAACTCTCCTGTCAGTTTCTTTTTGGTCCATGATTTCCATATTAAGAAACACTCTACTGAATATTTTGGTCAATCCATCAACTGAAAAGGTTTCATTGAGAAACTACTATGTGTAGGCATGCTTTAAAGCATTAGAATTCAGCAGTGAAAAGGACAGAATTCCCAATCTCCAGATGCTTATTCTCAAGACAGATGAATACATAAATAAATACATAGAATATGGTAACTTCTAGTACTGAAAGCTAACAAAGGTGATACTGTGAGGAACCTGGGTGAGATTGAAAATCTTGGGAAGAAGGATCATGATCCCAGGTGGAAGGGTTGACTTGCATGCATCGTTATGCCATTGCAGGAAGAACTTGAGCAGACTGTTTATTTTTTTGTAGCTGTAGATTTGTCTGTCTTTATTTTAGTTAACACTTACACCTAGCATCTTTAATTTTTATTAGGCCTGCTAAAATAATTTTTGAAAATAAGATAATTCCATTTCTCTCAGTTCTAAGCTTTAATACTCATTGTGCAAAATTCAGCCATTGAGTCAGATTATTCCAGTGTCACATATGTCTTTATTGTAGGTTGATATGTTTTAGGAGATGAACTTTTAGTATGCAGAAGTATCCAGTTAACAATTTCTCTAATGACTTTTTGAAAGACCTCTAAGTCTTAATAGATGAGAACAGTGCATACTTCAAATTTTGTCTAACATTTAAGAATAAAGGCAAAAATTTCTTTTAATATGTTAATAAAGCATTTGAGTTGCCTATTGATACATCCTTTTGTTTATCTTGGAAATATATTCTTTGGCTATTGTGGCATATAACTGGATGATATCTTCAGTTATTAACACTTTAAAAATATTTTCTGCTTTCTCATCCCCGCATTTAAGAAATTAGCTGGCTCTGGGATTTTCACCCAAGGGCAGGTGTGTGACAAGTCAGAAAGTAGAGTACCCCATAAGTCTTTTAAGCCATTTATTTAAGAAATGTTTATGGGGCCTTCTAAGGGCCAGGCACTGTTGGTGAAATTGCCCAGGAAGAGGAAATAACTGTTGCTCAGGAGAGCCAAAAGGGTTCACTTGGCAATATATTAATATTAGTTTGCTAGGCTGCTGTAACAGACTGAGTGGTTCCAATAATAGAAATCTATTTTCTCATAGTTCTGGTGGCTGGAAGTCTAAGATCAAGGTGTTGACAAGGTTGGTTTCTTCTGAGTCCTCCCTCCTTGGCTGGCAGATGGCCGCCTCCCCACTGTATCCTCATATGGTCTTTTCTCTGAGCATGCTCATGTCTGTGTCCGTCTTCTCCTCCTATAAGAACACATTAGTCAGATGGGATTAGGGTCCACTCACGTGAGCTAATTTTACCTTAATTACGTTTTTAAATGTTTATCTACAGATACCTTCACAGTCTGAGGTACCAAGGATACCTCAGAAATTTAACATGTGAATTTTGGGGAGGTGCAATTCAGGCCATAATGGCAAAGAGGGGGTGCGTTTGCACATTCAGTATCTATGTGGGAACTGGGTCACAGTTTTTCCAGCTTTCCTCAGAGGCAGCCCACCATTGCCTAATGCATGGACTACCACAGCTCCTTTAGATAGCAAATAGTGAAGCTTTCACTTTATTAGTAGCTAGTACCTTCTTTGGTGATCACTTAGCAGGAGCAATCTCTGTCATTGCCTAAGACTTACTTGGCTTTCATCTCATTTATGGACATCTCCCCTTAGAAAACCCTATGGCCTATGTAAGCCTAAGGAAAGGATACTTAATGAGAAGGTGATGGGTGGAAGTCATCTATGTTTGTATTGATGAGGCCTAATATTCCAGCTTGGGGCCTATGATATGAGACGCATTAATGATACCCCAACTATAAGCATTCCAGTATATTTTATTTAAAAATGTACCAGTAAGTATACAAATATTCCTGAGCCAGACTGTCAAAGACAATATAAACTTTTAGAATATGCTTGATAAAAAGAAGAAAGCATCAATTTAGTCACTGAGGAACATAATAGATGAGAAAAACAGTTAAAGATACAGAAAGCAGGGAGTACTTACCCTTCCATTTCTCAAAAATGCAATGTACCAGACCTCGTTTATTCTCTGAAAACATTACCTGGTGTTTTATAAGAAATGGTCATAAAAGTCTGCTTCTAAGGGGATTTTGAGGTATAGGAATGAGTGCCTCACCCAGCCTTGATGTGCAAAGCTAGGAGCCACAGCCAAGGTCGGAGCTAGCGCTGCTTGGGAAGCATCACTGCAGGTGAAAGTTAATAGACACTGGTGATGTGTGTTGTGCTTGGCCAAGGCCTTCAAGCCCTATGTGGTAGGGATAAGGGTGTATAAGGTCTTCTTGGAAGCCCTGCTTCTGTGAACTGTGGGGAAATCTCATTAGTTACTAGGGTAGTGCCAAGCTTCCCCTCTGTAAAAAATGGGGAGGAAAATGAAATTGCAGAAACAGAAAGTGTTTCTCATTCTGTACTCAACAAGTCTTGTTGCATTTTCACATTGCTCCGTTGTGTTTTCTCATCAACATAAAAAGATTCCTAAAAGACTCATTGCTGGATGTGGTATAACTGGCTAGCAGTGAGATGCAGGCTTTTAGATTTATAGCCAACTCTTAAGATTCACCAGGACTCTTAGTTGTAGTGCCATCTGAAAAAGTTAAAATTCTCACCTAATAATATAGCCATGACATTTGTTGATGAGGGAAAGACTACATAACTGTGTAGAGAGGCATTTACTCCTGGGCTCCCTAACACTTCATTCTAGCGTTTCTCAAAATACGGTTTTCAGAATTACCCAGAGGCTTGTTAAAAATGTCATTTTTCTGACCCCACACCAGATCTACTGAGTTAGAATCTCTGCACTTTTTTTCAAATACTTTGATTCTTATGCAAACTACAATTTGCTAATAATATACATATCCAAATTTCCACCAGAGCAAAATTATGATTTGTGACAAGTCATGGGCCTTTTGGGGCTTATTCTCAAACTGGTGTGATTATAAATGTAATATATAAAAATGTCTAGGTTCTAATAACTGGTATTTCTGTCAGCAATAGAAGCAGCAGAAAAGACATAGAGAGGTCACTTTATTTGCCCATTTGCTTTTCGTTCTTTCTTCTTCCCCTTACTAATAAATGATAAGCATGAACCATCAAAGTAACTGGGGAAAAAAAACAGAAGACTTTAAAAAACACCCACCCTTTTTTTCTCCAGGGACAGATGGTGTCACCTCTGCCACCTATCAAAATTCCATGTAAAATATGAGCTTATTTCTGGATGCTGTTCTTTTCCACTAGCCAATTTCTTTCCTTATACTAATATCATATTGCCTTCTAAGATAGCTTTATAATGCATCCATATATATGGTGAGACAAATCTCCTATTTCCTTCTTCTGAAGTACTGTTATTCTTGGCTCTTCCATAGAAATTTTAGCACCAACTGTCCTAATTGTGTGAAAAGCCCCATTGGTATATTGGTTGGAGATGCATTAAATATATAAATCAATTTAGGGAAAACTGACATTTTTATGATGTGAAATCTTTCTATCCTTGAACCTGGACTAGCTCCCTATTTATTTATCTTTTTAAATGTTTTCATTAAAGTTTTATAACTTATCATTTATAATATATTTTACAGTTTTTTGTATTTTTAGATATTGTCTTTAAAATATTTTCTAATTCTTTGCTATAATACTGGACAGGTACTTCTATGTACTTCTCGGAGTATAACACGCAGAGGTACGCATATCCATCTATCTCTCAATGGTGATGCTAATTTTGATCACTTGGTTAAAATACTACCTGATTTATCTGCAGTATAATTATTTTCACCCTTTCAAACTAATAAACAATCTGTGAGAGAAATTAAGACCATGCAAATATTTTACTCCTCATCAAGAGTTTGCGATCAGAGTGTCAGATTTAGCTTATTCTGTTCAAGGATTAACGTGCAGCCGTATTACTGAGGCCTTGTGGCAACTCTAGGGAACTTTGCCCTTTCATGGTATGCTGGTCCAGTCTTGCTGTGTGCCACACTGGCCTCTATGTTCTCAGACTCCCAAAAGTTTCCCTCAGGAATTTCCACCCATGGCCGTGAGCAGTTCTGCTTAGGCTTCTAGGCTCCTAACTGTCGCCATTCTTGTTGTTTGCTCCTTAAAGCTCAGGTTTGGATAGTCTTTCTGTTTATATAGTGATGAAAGATGGTACCTTGAAAGCTTCTCTGCTTCCTGTAAGACCAGAGTACCATATATCTGAGGTCTGGTGGTAGTAGAACCAGGAATGTCTCTCACAACTTCTAGTTATTATCGACCCTGAGAGCCAAAAACTTCTTACTCTTAAAGTATAATTCATGAACTATGGTCATGTCATAAAAATTTTCTCATTATTAATTCATTCTTATAAGATGTTATATTTGTGGTTTTCAGCGTTAGAAATGTTAGGCTATTTACTGCCTCAGTTGACAGATATAATGGATTAGGGAAAACAAGAAGTTTCTGAAATGTTAGAGTGATTCAAAGTTGGGGGTAGCAAGAACATTCCTTGAGACTTATGAAAGGCATAAAACTAGGTTGTTATATAATTTCTAGATCTAACTTAGTATAATAATATCTAGGTTCTTTGAAGAACTTGTTAAACAGATGAGTTTATAACTTGCAAGATGCTATAAAGTGAATTGCAACTGCTTTCACATTTTTTCTCTACTTTTAGGACAATTACTTTTTTCATGTGCTTGATGAATGAAAGAAATAGAAAACAGCTTTAGAAGGTTTAAAACTGTTGTATACAATAAAATAAATACTAGAATCTTTTTCATCTCTTTTAGTATGGAAACAACCATATTCTAATTCTTAAAATTTATTTTGTAACCAAGATGTGTGGTTTGAAAGCTTTCAGTTTGAAAATTTATCAGTAGTGAAAAGGAAATACAACTGGGCAGATTTAAATTGCTAGAGGTTGACGTTCCATAATGTTTAGAAACATCACCCAAGTGAATTTCAATGTGTCTGCAGGTTGTGTTTTGGGGGTAACTGAATATCATTAAAAAGAATTGATGAGTTACATACATTTAAAGATGCATTAATTTTTAAAGCTTGTTGATTCTTGAAACTCTTGCATAACATCAACAGTTAAGAATCTCAATGAATAGCACTAACTTTTGTACTTTAGAAATTATTTTGAAATAGTACAAATGAATCTGTATCTACTCTCATCGCTCCCCCATCTGAACATGAGAACATATGTCCTATGGCTGGTAATCTTTTTTTTCAAATCTGGTTTTAAGAATTTTTAACTTTTTGCAATTGTATTGTTTTGTTATCTTTTGGGAACTGTATTAGTTTCTTAAAGCTGCCATAACAAATTACCACAAACTTTGTGGCTTAAAACAATAGAAATATGAAATGATATCAGGCATAGAGTGAAATAGAAAGCCCTGAACCCTTCTTTCCCCACAAATATACCTCATGAACACATCAATTCAGCAGCAACTCGTGGACAAATTCCCTTTGTGAGAAACCAGAAAAGCTCCGGCATCCTGAAAACCAAAAATGAAACCAGACTTAACAAAGCTGGTGGGAAGATTTAGGATACCCTTTCACCAGAAACCCTACCCCTAGCACAGCACTATATGACCAAGTAAAGGTACACTAGCTCCCAGCTTACCCAGAGCAGGGAAGGTGTTGTTTCATGTGTCTAATACCCCAAATTTTCTCAAGGGGCTTTTGGATATCTGAAGGGTCCAGAATAGTCTAGCCACCTGGAGGAGAACAGAGGTAGTAGATGACATTGATCTTCCCCTCAGTTAAGCACACAGCAAATAGATGAGAAAAAAAAAACAGCTCTCAGTTTCCCCTGGTAGGGGGAGAGTTGACATGTACATCAATGCCCAGTTTCTAGAGCTGCCCAAAGAACTAGTACCTGCCTCACCAGTCTTGAAGCTCTGACAGATCCAGTACAGTCTAGCTGCTGGGGAACAATGGGCATGTTGACTTGGGTTGGTAGATGCCAAAGCTCCCCACCCCAGCTCAGCACAGAGCAAGTAGTCAGAAACTGCAGCTGCCTGCTTCTTCCTTGAGAGGAAAAGAGTTAATAGACGATCTCAGAATCCCTGGCTAGGATGATTGGTGAAGGTCTTTTCCTATACAGGTCAGTTTGTGAAGACAGAGGGGTGCCTTCTTTGTGTAATATGCAGACATCAACACAGAGAGTCAAGAAAAATGAAAAACCAGGCAAAGATGTTTCAAACAAAAGAACAAGGTAAATCTGCAGAAACCAAAACCTAATGAAAAGGAGGTATATAATTTACAGACAGAGAATTAAAAATAAGTCTTATAAACATGCTCAGTGAGGTCAAAAGAACAATGCAGGTGTAAAGTAAGAATTTCAACAAAGAGAGAAAATATTAAAAGTACCAAACAGAAATCATGGAGCTGAAGAGCACAATAATTCAACTAAAAATTTACTAGAGCGATTCAATAGCAGACTAGATTAATCAGAAGAAAGGATGAGTGAATTGAAAGATCACTAAAAATAATTCAGTAGAAAAAGAAAAAAATGAAAAAGTGAAGAAAGCATAGAGGAATTATGGGACATCATCAATAGGAGCAATATGCACATTATGGGAGTACTAGGAGAAGAAAAAGAACCATAAAGCTTATTCAGAGAAATAATGGGTGAAAACTTTCCAAATCTGGGGAAGGAAATGATCATTCACATCTAGGAAGCCTAGAAGATACCAAATTAGATCAACACAAAGAAATTCACCCTGAGACATGTTATACCTACAAAGTCACACAAAATCAAAAGAGAAAAAGATCAAAGTGGACTAATACAAAAAGTGAACAAAACACAAAGGAAAGCAAAATACAAACACAAAGGAAAGGAAAATACAATAAAAGAACTATAAGACCAGTAGAAAACAATGAATAAAGTGGCAATAGCAAATCCTTCCCTATCAGTAATTACTTTAAATGTAAATGATGTCATTTGGCTGTGTCCTCACCCAAATCTCAACTTGAATTGTATCTCCCAGAATTCTCACATGTTGTAGGAGAGACCCATGGGGACATAATTGAATCATAGGGACTGGTCTTTCCTTGCTATTTTCATTATAGTGAATAAGTCTCATGAGATCCGATGGTTTTATCAGGGGTTTCCACTTTTGCTTCCTCCTCCTTTTTCTCTTGCTGCTGCCATGTAAGAAGTGCCTTTCACTTCCTACGGTGATTCTGAGGCCTCCCCAGCCATGTGGAACTGTAAGTCCAATTAAACCTCTTTTGTTCCCGGTTTTGGGTATGTCTTGATGCAGCATGAAAACAAACTAATACAGTAAATAAACTAAACTCCCTAATCAAACATAGCATGGCTGCATGGATTTTAAAAAAGGATTAAAAAATGGATTAAAAATAGCCCAAACTACATGCTGTTCTATAAGTTTCCCTTATTAAAAATTAATTTTATATATCAGAAATATTGATACATAATAGACATATCTTGGGGTATGTATAATTTGATACATTCATATAATGTGTAAAGATCAAATCAGAAGAATTGGGATAAGCATCACTATATTAGTCCATTTTCATGCTACTGATCAAGACATACTCAAGATTGGATAATTTCTAAAGAAAAAGAGGCCTAATGGACTCACAGTTCCACGTGGCTGGAGAGGCCTCACAATCATGGCAGCAGGCAAAAGGTATCTCTTACATGGCAGCAGACAAAAGAAAACCTGTGCAGGAGAACTCCCCTTTATAAAACCATCAGATCTGGTGAGACTTATTCATTATCACAAGAACAGCATGAAGGTAACCACCAGCATGATTCAATTACCTCCTACAAGGTCCCTCCCATGACACATGGGAATTATGGGGACTACAATTCAAGATGAGATTTGGGTGGGGGCACAGACAAACCATATAATTCCACCCCTGGCCCCTCCCAAATCTCACGTTCCATCCTGTTTTTGCTTGCTCCCCATGGGTCATGCCAACCATCTAGGCAATCCCAATAAGAGAACTTCAGTACCTCAATTGAAGATGCAGAGTTCACTTGTAGTTTTTGTCCTTCTTGGTGGGAGCGGCAGAATGGAGCTGCCTCTATTCAGACATCTTGGCTCAACCACCCATCCCCAATTTTTAGTTTTTTGAGAAATATCCATACTGTTTTCCATAGTGGCTGTGCTAATCGATACTTCCATCAACATTGTGCAAGGATTCTCGTTTCTCCACATCTTTGCCAGCATCTGTTTTTCCCTGTCTTTTTGCTACAAGACCAAAAGATACAAGACAATGAGAGATCATCTCACTGCAATTTATTTGCATTTTTGATTTGCATTTCTCTGATGATTAGTTATATTGAGGTTTTTCCATATAACTGTTGGCCATTTGTATGCATTCTTCTGAGAAATGACTACCCAGGTCCTTTGCCCAGTTTTTAATTGGGTTGTTTTTATTGCTATTGGGTTGTTTGAGCTCCTTATATGTTCTGTATTAATCCTTTGTCAGTTGAATAGTTTGTAAGTATTTTTCCCCATTCTGCTGGTTGTCTCTTCACTTTGTTGATTATTTCCTTTGCTGTGCAGAAGCACTTTAGCTTAATATAATCCCATATGTCAGTTTTTGTTTTGGTTGCCTGTGCTTTTGAGGTCTTACACAAAAAATATTTGCCCAGACCAATGTCCTGGATCATTTACCCAATTTTTTTCTCTAGGGTTTCATAATTCTAGGTCTAAGATTTAAGTTTTCAATTCATTTTGATTTGATTTTTGTGTATGGCAAGAGATCGGGGTCTAGTTTCATTCTTCTGCATGTAGTTATTCAGTTTTCCCAGTACAATTTTATTGAAGAGACTGTTCTTTCTGTATTCTATGTTCTTAGTGCCTTTGTCAAAGCAGTTAGCTGTAAATGTATGGATTTAATATCTGGGTTCTCAATAGTTGGTCTACATATCTGTTTTTATGCCAATACCATGCTGATTTGGTTACTATAGCTTTGCAGTCATATTTGAAGTTGGGTAGTGTGGTGGCTCCAGCTTTGTTCTTTTTGGTTAGGACTATTTGGGGTCTTTTGTAGGTCCACACAAATTTTAGGATTGTTTTATATTTCTGTGAAAAATGTCATTGGTATTTTGATACAAATTGCATTGAATCTATAAATTACTTTTAGTAGTATTGCCATTTTCACAATATTAATTCTTATAATTTATGAGTATGAAATATCTTTTCACTTTTTATGTGTGATCTTTTAATTTCTTTCATCAATTTTTTAATCATTTTTCTTATATAGATCTTTCACTTCTTTGGTTAAATTGATTTCTAAGTATTTTATAACCTTTGTAGCTATTGCAAGTGCAATTGCTTTCTTGATTTCTTTTCAGACTGTTTGCTCTTGGTGTATACAAATGCTACTGAGTTTTGTATATTGATTTTATATCCTGTAACTTTACTGAATTTGTTTATCAATTATAACAGGTTTTTGATAGTCTTTCAATTTCTTTAAAAATAACATCACATTCTACAAATAAGGATAATTTGACTTCTTTCTTTCCAGTTTTGAAGCCCCTTATTTCTTTCCCTTAGCTAATTGCTGTGACCAGGACTTCCAGCATTTGCTGAATGAAAGTGGTGAAAGTGGGCATCTTTGTCTTTTTCTAGATCTTAGAGGAAAGAGTTTCAATTTTTCCCCATTGACTATGATGTCATCTGTGGCTTCATCATATTTGATTCTTCTATTTTGAGTTATTTTCCTTCTATTCCTAGTTTGTTGAGGGTATTTTGCATGTAGAGATGGTGAATTTTATCAAATGCCTTTTCTGTCATCTGTCGAAATACTCATATAATTTTTGTTCTTTATTTTATTAATGTGATGTATCACATTTATTGATTTGTATATGTGAAACCATCCTTGCCTCCCAGGGATGAATTCCACTTGATAATGGTGTGTGATCATTTTATTGTACTGTTGGATTTACTTTGCTAGTATTTTGTTGAGAATATTTGCATCTATGTTCATCAGTGATATTGGGCTGTATTTTTCTTTGTGTGTCCTTGTCTGGTTTTAGTATCAGGGTAATGCTAGCCTTGTAGACTGAGTTTGGAAGGATTCCCTCCTCTTTAATTTTGTAAGGAGTTTAAGTACAATTGGTATTGTTCTTTAAAAGATAGTAGAAATCAGCTGTCAAGCCATTAGGTCTTAGGCTTTTTTTATTTTTATTTTTTTGATGGGAGACTTTTTATTATGGCTTCATTTCATTATTCATTACTTCACTTAATATGAAGGAATGGAAAAAGATATTCTATGCAAATGGTAACTGAAAGAGAGCAAGGGTGGCCATTCTTAGACAAAATAGAACTATGTCTAGAACTGTAAGAAAAGACAGAAGGAATTTTTATAATGACTAATGATAAAAGGGTCACTCAACCAGAAAGATCTAACAATTATAAATACATATGTGTGTGTGTGTATATATATACACTTATGTGTATACACACACACACACACTCACACAAACATTATATATATATGCATTAAACAGAAAAGCACCTAAATATATAAAGCCAACATTGGTAGAACTGGAGGTAGAAATAACAAGCAATAACAGTAGTAAATCAATACCTTACTTTCAATAATGGACAGACTATCCAGATGGAAGGTCAATAAGGAAACAGGACTAGAATAACACTATATATATATATATATATATATATATATATATATATATATATATACATACAGATATATAGGACATTTCACCCAACAACAGCAAAATACATATTCTTCTCAAATATATATGGATTTTTCTCCAGGATGGATTATGAGTTAGGTCACTAAACAAATCTTAACAAAGTTAAGAAGATTAAAATCATACCAAGTATGTTTTCTGACCACAATGAAATAAAACTTAAAATCAGTAACAAAAAGAAAACTAGAAAATTTACACAAGTGGAAATTCAAGAACACACTCTTAAATAATCATTGGGTTAAAGACAAACTTTAAGAGGAAATTAGGAAATACCTAGAGACAAATGAAAATAAAAATACAACATACCAAAATTTACGGGACGCAGCAAAGCAATACTGAGAGAGACTTTCATAGCAATAAATGCCTACATTAAAAATCAAGAAAGATCTTAAATAAAGAACTGAACTTTACACTTTAGGAACTAGACCAATGAAAACCAAGCTAAACCTAAAGTTAGCAGGAAAAATAAAATAACAAAGATTAGAGTAGGAATGACTGAAATAGACAAATAATAGAAAAAAATCAACAGAGCTAAGAGTTGGCATTCTGAAAATAGAAAATGGACATACTGTTAGCTAGACTAAAAAACTGAAGACTGAAATAAAATCAGAAATAAAAATGAACATTATAACTGATGCCACAAAAATAAAAATAATTATAAAATCTATTACGAACAATTATAGCATATAAGTTTATGCTAACAAACTGAATAACCTAGAATAAATGGATAAATTTTTACCAACATACAACTTATGAAGACTAAATCATAAAGAAATAGTCTGAATAGACATAACTAGTATGCAGTTTTTATCTGTGATAAAAGAAAATTTCCAAAGAAAAGCTGTGGATCTGATAGCTTCACTGTTTAATTCTAGTAAGCATTTAAAGAAAAGCTGATAACAATACTTCTCAAATCATTCCAAAATATTGAAAAGAAGGAAATATTTCCAAGTTCGTTTCATCAGCATCACCCTGATATCTTTTGGTATCAAGAAAACTACAAGTCAGTAACCATGATAAATATACATGCAAAAGTTCTCAACTGAACACTAGCAAGCTACAAAGCTCAAAGCTGGCAGAAGGAGGGGAATCACAAAGATTAGAGCAAAGTATAGCAAACTGAATTCAACAGCATTTTAAAAAGATCTCACACCATGACCAAGGGGTCTTTATTTCTGGGATACAAAGGTGGTTCAAAACAATTAATGTGATAAACTGTATTAATAAAATGAAGGATAAAAATCACATGATCATCTAAATAGGTGAAGATAAAGTATCTGACAAATCTCAGCAGACATTTATGATAAAAACTCTCAACAAACTAGTAATAGAAGGAAATTACCTTAACATCATTAAGGCCATATATAACAGAACACACAGCTAACATCATACTTAATGGGAAAAAGTTGAAAGCTTTTCCTCTAAGATCAGGAAAAAGGTAAGAATGCCTATTCTTGCTACTTCTACACATATAGCACTGGAAGTCCTGATTGGAGCAATGAGGCAAGAGAAATAAATAAAAGACATGCAAATTAGGAAGAAGCAAAATTGTCCCTGTTTTAGATGACATGCCTTCCTCACTAAACTTTATAATCTCTGGCTTTTGTTTTCAGGTGAGAGATATGCGACTCTTCCTTTCATTTGAATACTTAGAGGCGATTGTATTATTATTATTAATTGGTGTAATTTCAATATTGTTGTGTCTCAGGGAATAGGGAGATCTGAGGAGAGAGAGAGAGAGAGATAGGGGAATGGCCAGTCCATAGAACGGTCAGAATACACAGAGTATTTATTGATTAACTTCTCTGTCTTACATGGGCGTAGATCATAATACCCCCAAACAACTACACTAGTAACATCAAAGATCACTGATTATGGATTACCATAATAGATATAATAATAATGAAAAAGTTTGAAATATTGTTAAAATGACCAGCATGTGACTCAGAGACATGAAGTGAGTATATGCTGTTGGAAAAATTGTGCCAATAGACTTGCTGGAAACAGGGTTGCCACAAAGTTACATTTGTAAAAAAAAAACAAAATATCTGTAAAGTACAATAAAGTGAAGTATAATAAAATGAGGTATGCCCGTAAGGTCAACTGATTCTTGACAAAAGTGCCTAGAATATACAATAGAAAAATGATAGTTTTATGAGTAAATGGTTTTGGGAAAACCGAATATCCACATACAAGATGATAAAATTGGATCTTATCTTATACCATAAATAAGAATCAGCTCAAAAAGGACAAAAGACTTAAAGATGAGACCTGAAAGTTTAAAACAACTAGAAGAAAACGCAGGTGGAAATATTCATGATATTGATCTTGGCAATGATTTTATGTATATGACACCTCAAGTACAGGCAACAAAAACAAAAATAAACATATGGGACTACATGAAATTTACACAGGAATGGAAACAATCCAGAAAATGAAAAGGCAACTTATGGAATGGGAGCAGATATTTGAAAATCGTCTAAGTGTTTAATCCCCAAAATATCTAGGGAATTCATATAACTTAATAGCAAAAAAAGAAAAACCCTAAAAACATGTTCTTAGAATATATAAAAATGTTCTAAGGAGTTGAGTGACATTTTCCCAAAGAAGACGTCACATGTTAGAATGGTTATTATTATTATTATTTTAAAGACAAATGTTGGCAAGGATGTGGAGAAATTGGAACCCCTGCACTCTGTTGATGGGAATGCAAAATGGTGCAGTTAATTTGGAAACAGTATGGAGGTTCCTCAAACTTAAACATAGATCTACTGTATGACTAAGCAAGCTCACTTCTGGGTATTTATCCAATCGAATTGAAATAAAGATCTTGAAGAGATACTGGCACTCTTATGTTCATTGCAGCACTATTTACAATACCTCAGATGTGGAAACAACCTGAATGCCCATTGATTGATAAATTAATAAAGAAAATGTAGTATATACGTATTATGGGATACTATTTAGCCCTGTAAAAGAAGGAAATTTTGCAGTATGGATGAACTTTGAGCACGTTATGCTAAGTAAAATAAGCTGGTCATGTAAAGACAAATACTGCATAATTTCAACTATATGAGGTATTTAATATAGCCAAATTCATAAAATCAAAAAGTTCAATAATGGTTACCAGGGGTTGGGGCAAAGTGGAAGTAGAGTTATTAATCAATCATCATGAAGTTTGTCAAGCAAAATGGATAAGTTCTAGTGATCTTTTGTAAAATGTTGGGCCTATTGTCAACAATAATGTATGTTAAAAATGTTTGAGAGGGTAGATCTCTTGTTAATGGTTCTCACCACAATGAAATAAAATAGACCAAAAAAAAAAAAAAATGTGTTCTCCCACAGTTCTGGAGACCAGAAGTCTGCAACCAAGTTGTTGACATGGCTGTATTCCTTGTGAAGGCTCCAGGGGATAATCTGCTCCTTGCCTTTTTCAGCTTCTGGTGGCAGTTGATGTTCTTTGGTGTTCCTTTGTCTGTAGCTTCATGAACCCAGTCTCTGCCTTCATGATTATATTGCTGCTACTTCTTTGTGTGGTTTCTCCTCTGCATGCCTATCTCCAAATCTGCCTTTCTTATATAAATATACATGGTGATTGCATTTCATATTCACCTGGATAATCTAACATAAGTTCTTTAACTCAAGATCCTTAATCACACCTTCTGCCATATGAAGTAGTATTCACAGGTTCTGGGGAGTAAGATGTGGACGTATCTTTCTGAAGGACAGCCTTTAGTATACCACATTCCATCCTTTGGCCCTCCAAAAATTATGTTCAACCTAAATGCGAAATACATCCCTCAAAACCTCAAACCATTATAGCACAAGCTCTAAATCTGAAAATCTCATTTAAGTATTATTGCTTAAAAAGTTCCAGATCTTATCATCTAAATCATGTAAATAAGGTATAGGTGAGAATCTAAGCATGATCCATCTTGGGACATTGTCTCCATTTGTGGACCTGTGAAACTAGAAAACAGGCTGTTTCCAAAATACAATAATGAGTCAGACATAACAGTTACAAAACATTCCCATTCCCAAAGGAAGAAAATGGAAAAAGTAAAGGGGTTATTAAGGGTGGACAATGGTGGGCTAAATGGTGACTCCCCCCAAATTTGTCCATGTCCTTATTCCTAGAGCCTGTGAATATTACCTTGTATAATAAAGAAACTGATTAAATTAATGATCTTGAGAGGAGGAGCTACTCTGGATTATCTGGGTGGGCCTTACATGCAATCACATGTATCCTTATAAGATAAAAGCAGAGGAGTTTTTAGAGAAAGACACAGAGGAGAAGACACATAAAGAGAAGGAGGTGATATGATCTCATAGGCAGAGATTGGATTGATGTGGGTACAAGTCAAGGAGTGGTGGAGCCACCAGAAGCTGGAAGAAGCAAAGGATTCTCCCCTAGAGCCTTCAGTGGTAGCACAGCCTTGCTGACACATTGGAGGCCAGCAATCTGAAATCAGATTTATGAGAGAATACACTTCTATTGTTTTAAACTACCAGGTTTGTCATAATGTGGACAAAGAAATGTATAGCCAGAGGAAACTCATGCAGGAAGTTTTGAGGAAACTCAAAAGTTTTCACAGCTCTGTTTTCTTGCTCAAGATTGAATTACTTCTCCTTTATGTAAAACAAGTAATTTTGACCAATAAAATTTTCAGCATTAAAATTTTGATTTCCAAACATTCATCATTAACAGTCAACAACAGGAAAAGAACAAATGAAAAGTAGGTTTATGACCTGTGTTTTCTGCCATTGTCAACAAAGGGGAGAATGTATTTGTTGAAAACTTAAACAGTCTCCTATTATTGAAGCTCCATGAAGTGACAAATTTTGGTTTCTTTTTGTATGTTTAGACAGAAGAAATTAACTCACATATTGTATCAGGCAGGGTTGGTGAGGAAAATAGACAACAGTTATTTTAACAGATAATTTAAGGATATAAATAATCAGGTATTGGAGAAAAAGGGAAACATTAAGGCAATGCAGAGATAGTACCTGAAGGAAGCAGCTGTGCCCCCCAGGGCTCAGGAACAAAGGGGACAGGTTGAGGTTATTAGAATTGAGAAGTTCAGAGTGGGAATCCTGTGGCTATGGTCCTGTTATCTCTGAGATAACAAAAGATGATTGGTTCCTGGAGCATGGAAAAAATGGAAACTGGAATCAGCTGTTACTGAAGTCAACTGCTGCTGCTGAGTTGAAGTAACTGTGCTGAATGATGCTTGCAGAACAGTGAGCAAACAGAAGAGCAAGTCTCCTCTCTCTCCTCCAGCCCCTGGTCTCCCTCTGGCACCTCTTGGTGGCCCCATCTAAGAAACTCAGCTGGGAGAGGTGAAATATTTTGCAGAGTTCCAGCCCCAGCAGCGCAAAGTTGAGTGTAGAGGGGTGGGTTTGAAGCTGAGAGTCCATAGCTTAATAACAATCTCAGACGTGGAAGCAGTACATAAACTGATGAGGTAACCTGAAGCCATTTTTACCATAAAGAATGCGGTCCTGTTTGATTTCCTAAGTTCAGAAGTGTCATTGAATTCACCTGGAGCAAGTAAAAGGCAGACTGCTTAGGAATGGATGTTGCTTTCTAGAGGAGAGTGGACTGTCACTCTAAGTGCTCATGTGACTCAGTCACCAACTCTCCTTGGATCTTTGTGACCTGTTGATGTGGGATGAAGGTAGATAGAGGGCTGACATACAGTTGTAAGGATGTGGTGGTGACTGCATTAAAGGGCTGCTTTTGCATGGAAGGAATAAGCAGCTAAGCTTAGTCTTGGGAATCACATAGAACTGCTGCCAAGAACCCCACTTAGTCATAAAAATGGATGCAATTTGAAAAAATGCTTCTGGCAAGCTATTTTGCTGGAATCAGAGGGTGGTTAAATATTTTTCAATTATGTTTTATCTTGAATGGGGCCTTCTTTTAGTAAAAAGTTTGCTGTTGACACATCTGAGAATAGGTGTTTTCCTGCCCACCCATGCTTCCCCTTTACTGTGTACAAGGGACTAGCATGCTCTAAGTCCTCAGCACATAGCTTCCGAACATCCTTTCTGTGTTGATTGGGTTTCTTGACCTGGACCATTTGTCTCTTGTCCTAAGTACTTTTAATGAGGAAGGTGTGACTTTTGTGTAACCTCTGTCTCTTTTGGGATCTTTTAAGGTGCCTGGGGAGCCTGCATTTTCATTATCTGCTGGATGTCCTGGGAGGTATGGATCTATGACTATGTGTTACTTAGTCTTATCATCATTTTCTTCAACGTTGCTCTCTGTCATCACTCAGTGGCTATTCAGGACCACCTCCCCTTATAATTTATCCTTTCTGCCATGATTTTAGCTCCCTCTCTCTTTTCACATTCACTCCTACTGGATGAGAGGACAGGGATATCCCTTTCAGCCCTTTGCCCCATTCACATATACTAGGGGGCAGGTAGTATAATGTAGCCATTAAGCATTTGGGTTTGAAATATAGTGCCAGATACATTAGTAGTTACTTGTTGACCTTCAGTTTCCTCATTTTCAAAGAGAGATAATGGTAGTTCCTACCTCATGGAGTTTTGTATTAAAGAAAATTAAAATATATACAAAGGACTAGAACAGTGTCAGGTACATAACAAGTGGTGAATAAGTGTTAGCATTGTTGTTAAATTCCAACTCTATAGTAAGATTCATGGATTATCTCTTCTATTTAATTTGGATTCAGATTTACCTTTTAAGTGTGCCTGAAGATGAAAACAACCACACTGGGTTCTTTCCTGTAACAAAGGGCTTAAAAGAAAGAGATACTTCTATCATATAAAATCACACCTGGCTATGATTGAGTAGGAAGCATCCTACAGTAGACAGAACTGCTGCTGTGGCTGCTCACTTGATTCTGCTTGGGATTTTCCTTTGAAGACACAAGAGAAAGCTCCATCTCTCTGTGAATTCATGCTGGGCTCCAGCTGCCAACTTCCAGAGGCAAGACCCAGCCAGAGAGATAGATGCTGGGCTTCTGTTTCAGATAGCATGTAGGTTACCACTTAAAGTTCCCCAGAGGGCAGTGTCTAGGGCCATTTATATAAATCCCAAGCTTTAATTCAGAGAGACAGTTCTGGCTGTTTCTGGCTATGGTAGGCCCACAGAGAGTCTTGGATTGGGGAGAGGTTACTGAAACATATGGCTAATATTAGTTTTGGGTTTTGGGGGGAAGGAAAGTAGAGAAGTAGCATTGGGTGGATATGAACCAAAGTTAACCTTCTCCATTGGTCAAGAGACATTAAGGGCAAGAATTAATTAATTGGTTAAGGAACAGTTAAGAATAGTTAAGCTGGTCCTGGCAGAACAGTTTAAGATGGCCTAAGGAAGGTCTTGAGGCTTTCTTGATTTCACCTAGTAGACAACCAGTCTTACCTTCCTAGCTGAGGGCACGGATTGATTTTCCTTGGTAAAGGGAGCATCCCTATTTAGTGCAGCCAAAAGGAAAAGTGTCAGTGTGACAATTCGTTAAAGTATAAGTATTTGTAGTCTACACATAACCACTGCACCTCTTTTAGCCCAGTAAAGAGAAATAGGGAATTTATTTGATCTTTCTTGGCTCACCTTTTCTGACTCCTCCATCATGTGAGAATCTGATCTTGCCAAACAAAACAAAACAAAACAAAACAAAACAAAACAAAAAAAACCCCCCAGAAAACAGAAGTCAAGCAAGGTGTGGCACCTAGAAAGGTGGAGAGTTGAGAGAGTGAGGCTCAGCATCAGCTGTGGCCAAGACAAGAGTTGGAGAGGAGAGAAAAGAGGGATTTAAGATGTGCTGTGTATTATGAATTAAGGTCCCTTTGATGTTCTTAGAGAGACAGTGGTAAAGATTGGAATTATTTAATAGTCCATTAAGCAGTCAGTGGTGAGGGGACTGCTATCTTTGGAAAACTGCCTTACTTTCTATTTTCATTTTAAGTACACATTTCCTCAGTGATATGTGCTGTTTATACAAGTCCATCCATGGAAACTTTTGATCAGTGATTTATGTTGTGCGGGGCATTGTTCTTGACAGAGGATATCTCTATCTACATATATAAATTTATGTCTACCTCATTAACAAAGATAAATTTATTAGAAATGTAAGTTTTTCAGAAATTCATGTGGGGGTACTAGTGGCCCCCACATGAATACCCTCCTCATTCTGCTTAGGGTTTGCCACCCTTCTCTGAGTCACTATAACTACCCCTTCTCCATAGTTCCAGCACAGATGCCTACCTAGATGTCCCACCTAATGATTTTAATATTTCAATTCCGAGGAAAGGAGTGGAATGGAAGGGAAGGAAAAAGAATAACAATAGAAGGAGGAAGAAAAACAGAGTCATACATTTTTTAATGTGTATTTGCTGAGGGTGGTTTTTTTTATTTATTATACTTCTGGGGTACATGTGCAGAATGTGCAGGTTTGTTACATAGGTATACACATGCCATGGTGGTTTGCTGCACCCATCAACCCTTGTCATCTACATTAGGTATTTCTTCTAATGCTATCCCTCCCCTAGCCCCCCAGCCCTGACAGGCCCCGGTGTGTAATGTTCCCCTCCCTGTGTCCATGTGTTCTCATTGTTCAGCTCCCACTTACGAGTGAGAACATGCTGTGTTTGGTTTTCTGTTCTTGTGATACTTTGCTGAGAATGATTGTTTCCAGCATCATCCATGTCCCTGCAAAGGACATGAACTCATCCTTTTTTATGGCTGCATAGTATTCCATGGTGTATATGTGCCACATTTTCTTTATCCAGTCTATCATTGATGGGCATTTGGGTTGGTTCAAAGTCTTTGCTATTGTGAACAGTGCTGCTTTTACATTGTTGGTAGGAGTGTAAACTAGTTCAACCATTGTGGAAGACAGTGTGGCGATTCCTTAAGGATCTAGAACTAGAAATACCATTTGACCCAGCAATTCCATTACTGGGTATATACCCAAAGGATTATAAATCATTCTACTATAATGACACATGCACACATATGTTTATTACTTTTTTTTTTGTTTTCTTCTTTCAAAAACTGTAAAATATTGAGACTGGAGATGGGAATGGAGAGACAGAAGAGAACTCAGACTGGAATGGAAGAAGTGGGGGGACAGAAAGTAATAAAGACCATCACTGTAGAGAGCAGGGAAAATAATAAAAAAGACCCATTGCCAAATCTTCATCAATGTGGATCACATGAATCTGTATTTAATCTCTGGGCAAATTCCTCTGAACAGAGGGCAGAGGACTTGAACACGTTGTCTGGAGATAGGGGGTTAAAGTGAAGTGCCTTCATCTCTTTACCTAGGTAGAATTGAACAAACTATTGCTTCTACATAGAAAATCCCACCATCTCTGTCATTATCTCATGCCTCTGACTCAGATTCATTGCCATATTGTAATAATCAACCCTGTGCAATCACCCTTAACTTCCTTGACCATCTTTCTTTTCATTTATACACTTGGCAAAAAAAAAAAACCCTGGCTGAACCCAATTACGCACCCAACTCATTCTTGCATTCAAGTGTAAAGATGGCTTAAGAAAACCCGCAAGTATGATGGTCTTATTTTAAATTCATGATCTGAAATGAGTACTCAGTGCTGCCTAGTAATTCCTCCACACTCCCCTGTATATTTGCTCTGTACTTCTTTCCTTTCTCATTTGATACTGATGCACTGGTCTTTGATACTTCAATAGAAACTAGCGTTTCATTCAACTTGAGACCCAGGCTGAAACCAGTGTTTTAACAGTGACACAAACTCTTCTTGTGTTTGAAGGACAAGACAAGCACAGTACAAGTTGAAGTTCCTAAGTGATATTGCTTGTTTGTAAATTTATTGAGGGAAAGGGCCAAGATGCTCTTGGGCATTTATTATATACTCCTTAAATGCCTATTAATTGACTAAAAATTTTAGTCTTTCATGTTTGGCCAAATTCATGATTCCCTCTCAGCTTCATCTTTTAGCCGTAAATTATGTGTGGAATCCATTAGGTAAGAATTAGGGTAGCTTTTATGTGACCCTGTCATTATTATTTCCTATCAAGCTTTAACTTCTCTTCCTTTTGAATTCCCCCTTATCCCTGAGGTTGTGGCTGGGACACATAATTCTCCTCACCGTGAAGCATTATTGTTAATAGGATTTATAACCTTATATTTGAGCTCCAGTTTATGGAGAAGAAAGAACTCAGGGCTGGAAGTGCCAGACTTTTGAATGGGCCTTAATTATTCTTACGTTCTGCTGTTTAGTGTTTGGAGCAAATGATATGCTTTGTAGAGAATCATCATCTCATTCTGGATTAAATGATCTACTATAAAGTACATCTGTGCTCCATTCATGGGCCAGGTATGGTTTTTCTAATAGAGAAAGACTAAAGTTAAATGTCGATAAAATGACATTTAGTTCTTCTTCTTGTTTTTAATTGTTAGCTTACCAAGTACAGAGGAGTCTTGCTCTTCACTGGTCTAACTTTTTTAATAGCAATTGTAGGTAAATTTTACTTACAACTACTAATTTCCAATTCTGCTCAGAGTGGATGGTATCTGATAATGTATATGCCAACTGTTTTTTAAAAGAAAGATGCTTAAAGTGCTCAAGCTCTAAGCAGTAAAACAAAGTATAAAAGGAAAAGCTGAATCATGCCACTGGTCAACACTCTTGAATTTTCTTCACCAAAGAAACTACTTGAGGTGTGGGGGTTCATCCAGTAGGTCTGGAATTAGCCTGAGGTGTCCTGCTGGTATAAGAAATGTCCCCGTGCTGCACTGGCTCCTGGACAAGGCATGGAGCATGCTGATGAAGATAGTTACTTTGTAAATGTGGTCCACAGAGTCTTCCAGTGGTGAGTATCAACTTGTCAGCACTGTTGATAACAGTGAGACTAACAATTGGCACCTAGTCTCGGTGAGACCCATGGAGGCCTCTACTATTGATGCTGATTATATAGTAGGACTATACCTATGTGAATAGCAAAGTAAAAAAGAAAACAGCCTCATCGGAGTCTCCATTTTATGCTCTCTGGTTCCAGTCAGGAACCACGCATTGGTGGCTCCTGATGCAAGAGAGACAGCCTTCGTCTGACATGCATAGTCTTTCTTACTGTCGTTGTTATGTTATATCCTTTTCCTGCAAAATACACCCTGTAAACTTGTAAGCATTGTCATTGTGGGTTCTGCGAGTTTTCCTGAGCCATCAAACCTTGTTTAACAGCCACTATTAGAGCACTACTATTGGCAGTTTCTTTTGTATCCTTCCACAATGTATTATCTGTATACAATTCTTAAAATTTCACAAAGTAAAATTATACCATTCATAATGTTTGACTTTTTTGCTTTTTAAAAAATGATGTATTACTTTAAATTTTAAACCAAGTTAAATGAAACAACAAAAATGCAAATAACTTTGGGGTAAATTAAAAAATCTTACAATTCTGTGTAAAAATATTTTTACAAGAGTTTCAAAATTTAAAACAAAGCAGTTAAATATTGTTTGTGGCAATTTTCTGGGTGCCTCTAATGAAAAAGTGCACCCAGAATATTTTAAATATTCTCATTTAAATGTTTTAAAAATTTCTTCTAACTCAAAGTCAGATGTTAAGGTTTATGAAATGAGAATTGCTTAAGTGTTTTGCTGACTGGGGTCTCTTGACCTAAAGGAAAGTAATAATCAGAGATATGTGTAGAATTTATGTGAACCTACATGACAGTCATATTAGGGCCTTTTGAGTCTCTTGCGTAGTATTCAATGTAATTCTTGCACCATTCTCCCTGTTTTTCCTTCATGTTTATAATTCTTAGACTTTTCTTTCAAAGTAATGTATTCTGATATTCTCCAAGATTATATTTGACTTCATCATTTAAGGCTTTGCTTTGGTGAGGACCTGAGCACTTATCCATTTGTTCTGTTTTTAGCAGACTTCATATATGGCTGTGTAGCTGGCTCCATTCTCATGACTCTCGATTAGGTTGAATACCTTTAAACGATTGTTTTCTTTGTCAAGAGCCATGGGCATTGGTCTCTTGAATTTGAGGCTAAGAGTAAAGTAGGGACAATCCTAGCCCTGAAGGAACATGAAGGATTTGGGTAGAACAATGGACAAGTTGTAGATCAGGAAACTGAAAATCATTTTTCCAGGAGATGTAAATAGACATGTTCTAGCCTCCATTAATTATGGTGGTGTGCTGGTGGAATAGATACTCATCTAGTTAAGATCTCTTAATTATTTCAATGCATTCGTAATTCACAGTAAAAAGATATTAAATCTGCTAATATTTTTAAGTCCAAAGTAACAATACACAAAAGACTTAACAAACAGGATTTTCTAATGAATAGCTTTTCAGAATCTAATGTGTGGAGTGTATAGGAACACGAAAGAGGTGTGTGTGTGTGTGTGTATGTGTGTGTATTCTCCTCCAATAATGTGTCTTCTGGTTCACATACCTGCTATTGTCAATGAAAGCAGTTCCTACCAATTTTTCCCATCAGTCTTTAATTTTTATAATTTTGCACAGGATTAGCTTTTGGGTTTTGATGTTGGAATGTATTCACGGCTTAGTTGGCTTTCTAAAGAACTTCTGTCCTATGGATCAAGGAGACGGTCTCTTCTTATATGTATAATATCTCTTACCTTTTAACAATCCTTTTAAAATGCATCTCTGATACATCATCTGGGCGACTTAATAGTGTCTATTGTACTGTCATATGCATGAACTTCATTCACGAAAAGAGCTAGTCTGACAAAGCATGAAGTCAAGACCCCCTAAAGTGCTTCATAATACAGTTAGAAATTGAAAGGGCAGTGAAGGTCTTAGGGCAAGTTTGGGAGTCATTCGGCATTCATCAATATGATACAGTGGGGAATATCAAAGACTATCTGATGGAACAAAATGATGGTTTTGTTCTGTTGAGTTCTTGTTCAACTATAACTGCACTGAACTTCCACTAGAACATGTAGCATCACAGTTACCTCTTACTCTGCTCAGCAGACAGTTTGTGAAATATAAGTGAGGGGAGGTTTTGTTCGCTTCTTTAGCTAATGTCACTCCAAGTTCTTCAAGGAATAAGAAACTGCTGAGAAACAGAAGAGCTGAAAAGAGAAAGGAAACGAAGATCATGCATACTTAGGCAACTAGAAAATGCCCAAACCATTCAGTAAAATCATGCTTTTACGTTAGGTCAAGAGACCCCAGTTTGAGAAAAATGTAAGCAATTCTTATTCTGTAAACATTAACATCTGGCTTTGAGTTAGGAGAAATTCTTCAAAAAATTTAAATGAGAATATCTAAAATCAGGAGAACTCTTAAAACAAAGGATATGAAAAATTGACAGAGAATAAATCAGCTTTATGTTCATCCATCTGTGTGGTAACAGATTGCATAAGAGTAAGACAAATAGGAAAGTCATAATTTAGAAATTTACTAAGACATCTTAGTGTAGTACATTCATGTTTAACGTTTGCCTTTTCCTCTATCGCAGTACAGCATAAGTAAAGACTGATAGAGACTGGATCCCTGATTCGAAGTATATGACGTAAAATTTAAGTATCCTCGGGGAACATCCCCACCTCCCCCATATCCACATACATTTAGCATTTAGCTGTATTCACCAATATCAAGGATACTAAACCAAAACAAAAAACAACCCAGAAACAGTACTAAACATTTCATTTGTGAATGACTGATGTTTAAGGTCTCCTGTTTTCCAATTGGTGTTATTAGAGTAATAGAAATTAACACTGCCATTGCCTATCATATGTCAGGCACTATGCTTCATATTTAACTTACTTTTTTCTTATTTAATCTTTTTAATGGCCCTGTAAATCAGTTATTATCCTTATTTTACCCTGATGGGAAAACTGACATATTGAGAATCTCATTGTATGTTACCAAAAGCCACTAAATTCTACCACACTACTTTACCCTCATCCATCTCTTCCTGCTTAACAAATGACGATTTACTTTGATCATATAACAAGACGTTCAGAGGCAGGCAATTGCTGATATTAGTTCAGCAGTGGAATAGGTTAGGGCTAATTTCTTTGCAGATCTCTTGGCCTTTTTTTCGTGGTCGCAACGTGGCCATTGCAGCTCTAGCTACAGCTTCCTGAATCCAAGGGAGCAAGAAAAGGAGAAGGAAAGAGAACATTTTCCTCATGAATACCTCTAATAGATTTCTGTTTAATTAAAATCTTTTAAAAATAGTGAAGTATTTTGCGCAATATTGAATGGTGCACAAAAATGAATGTATAATTCAATGAGTATCACAAAATTAACACCCAGGTCAAGAAAAAGAACATGTTGGCATTCCAGAAACTCCTTATTTGCCTTGTTCTAATCACAACTTTTGCTAGATATTGCTGGATAATTATCTAGTTATTCTCTAAAATGGTGGTTCTAATGTACATTTTCTATAGCACTTGTTTTAGGACAACCCTGCCAAGATATATATTATCAAAATTTTGTTTTTGCCATTCTGGTGAATATGGAATGTTATATGTATGTTATCTCACTGATTACCGGCGCTGTTGAGCATCTTTTCATGTAGCTTATATGCCATGTGTGTTCTTCTCTGTAAATCGCCTCTTCTTAACCTTTGCCTGTTTTTATATTTAAAAAACTTATTACTTTATAACTATTCTTTTTGTATCATGGATACCACACTTTTACACATTGCAAATACTAAGGATATGGCTTATTATTCAACTTTATGGTGTATAGTGACTGCTGAACATACTTGATTTTGATAAGAGTCAAATTTATCGCCTTCATTTATTGTATTGTTCTTTGGTTGGCTTATTTAAGAAAATGATACTATTCTCATATCATACAGAAATCTTTTCCTAGCACCTTACCATAATTTTTTTTCACAACATGCTAAACATTTTAAAAATTGTAATCAGCTATTTACCCATTTGGAATTTACTTTGTTTATGATTTTAGAATTTTAAAGTATCTATTTGGAGTTTATCCTGATTTTTATAGTAATCTTTTTTTGTTGTTTTCGGTTTTATCACCCAGTTGTATATCCTTAATGCTATAAATGAATCTTGTCTTTTCTTAATAAAAAAAATACATTTTCTTTTAATTTAAAACTTTAGCTTCCATTTTTTTTCTTTTCACTTTTTATGTTAAATAATCAGGAGTGTTGGACCTATAGAGTTTCTCACAGACTGGATTTTTAAAGTTGTAAATTCATATAAGTGCTCAACATGTTTTTTCTGTCCTCTGAATTTTCCACAAATTCGTGGCTGGTTCTAAAGGCTGGATCAGACTTATGTTTAAACGATTGCTTTGGCACAACTGCGTGTAGTGTGTCCTGTTCTTTCATTAGGAGACACATAACGATGTCTGGTTCTGTTTTAGAAATACAGTATAAACAGCTCAAAGCCTAGACATATTAATTTATTGGGGTGTGAAAAGTGATGGCATTTTATTTTGTCTTTTTTACTTATAGTTGAAATACTCTTAGGATGTTTACCCTCATCTACTATTTAATTACCTAGTTTTATAGTCAGATAGGATAGACAGGATGTGTTTTGATTCTTTCCCTTATTTTGTCTTCAAGATAACAAATTGATTTTCTGTTATTTTTCAAAGATAATTTTATATTTTAATATCATAATCTCATATTTAGGCATATTTGACAGGTTTAAATTCATTTCAGTTATTAGTCTTTTTAAAGACTAATTGTCTCATTTTGGCCAGTAGAAATTTCTTAACATGAGCTTCTGACTGCCTTAACATGACTCTATTAGTGTCTGGTAGCTTTTTTACTATTTGGTATGAAAAGTCTTAGATATATACCTTTTACATTTGTGATCTAAGAATCTCTGGATTCATTTAGTGGGAAATGGTATTTCAAGCTCACAATCTAGGTTTAAGGGATGACTTTTGCTCTTAGATTGGTCATTGTTTTCAGGCCTCCTTGGTAGAACTAAGAGTATATTAATAGATAATATTTTAAAGATGAAATACTTATGAGTTCTTACTGACAGTTCCAAATTAAAATCAGAATGATAGGATTATTTATTGACCTGCTTCTGTATTACACCTGTATCTACTCTCTTCTACACTGAGAATCCTGGCTCTTCAGGACCTATGGAGGACAATATGATACAAATTTTCCATAATTACTCATTTACTTTAATCCACAACACTCATACAACAGTCTTAAAATAGCAATGCTAATGCTACCAATATGATGGCTACTAATTTAAAAATATGCCTCTCTGTTCCTTCTCCACATTTTCTTCAACCGAAAGTCATTATTTTCTTTATAGTTGCAAGTATAAACAGAAACTGACATGACAAAATCAGATTAGTGAAGCTTAATCTATAGGCCTCCTGCATGGACCCCTTTCAAAACTCTGAGAGAGCCCTAACAATGTCTTTGTATCATGATACACCTTTGGTAAAATTTGTAATAAAGATATTGTACTTGCAAAGAGACGTTTCTTTACTCTTCAACTTGCTCTGTGCCATATATACATATATATATATATATATACACATATATAAAATCTGTGAGTACATTATAGGTATATATATTTGCATGGTACATGAAATATTTTGATACAGGCATGGAATGTGAAACAAGCACATCATGTAGAATGTGGTATCCATCCCCTCAAGCATTTATCCTTTGTGTTATCAACAATCCAGTTGCACTTTTTTAGTTATTCAAAAATGTACAGTTCAGCTATTACTGACTACAGTAAACCTTGAAGTGAGATCACATAGCATGTCATTCATTCTTTCTGAACATTTTTTTAACCCATTAACCATCCCCCACCTCCCCTGCAGCCCCCCACTGCCCCTCCCAGCCTCTGGTAACCATCCTACTCTCTATGTCCATGAGTTCAATTGTTTGATTTTTTAGATCCCACAAGTAAGTGATACATGCGATGTTGTCTTTCTGTGACTGGATTATTTCACATAACATAATGATCTCCGGTTCCAACCATGTTGTTGCAAATGAATGGATCTCATTCTTTTTTGTGGCTGAGTAGCACTTCATCATGTTTATGTACCCACATTTTCTTTATCCATTAAGCTGTTGATGGACACTTAGGTTGCTTCCAAATCTTAGCTATTGTGAACAGTGCTACAACAAACATGGGAGTGCAGATATCTCTTCAATATACTGATGTCCTTTCTTTTGGGTATATATATATATACCCAGTAGTGAAATTGCTGGATCATATGGTAGCTCAATTTTTAGTTTTTTTTTTTTTTTTTTGAGGAATCTCCAACTGTTATCCATAATGGTTGTACTGACTTAACATCCTCACCAAGAATGTACAAAGGTTTCCTTTTCTCTACATCTTTGCCAGCACTTGTTATTGCCTGTCTTTTGGATGTAAGCCATTTTAACTAGGGTGAGATGATTGTAGTTTTGATTTGCATTTTTCTGATGACCAATAATACTGAGTACCTTTTTATGTCTGTTTTCCATTTTTAAGCCTTCTTTCAAGAAATGTCTGTTCAGATCTTTTGCCCATTTTTTGATCAGATTATTAGATTGTTTTCATGTAGAGTTGTTTGAGTTCTTTATACATTCTTGTCAGATGGATAATTCGAAGATATTTTCTCCCATTCTGTGGGTTGTCTCTTCACTTTCATGATTGTATTCTCTGCTGTGCAGAAGCTTTTTAACTTGATGTAATCCCATGTCTCCAATTTTGTTTTGGTTGCCTGTGCTTATGGGGGTATTGCTCAAATTTTTGCCCAGACTAATGTCCTGGAGATTTTCCAAAAATTTTTATTGTAGTAGTTTCATAGTTTGAGGTATTAGATTTAAGTCTTTTTTATTTGATTTTGGTATATGGCAAGGGATAGTGGTCTAGTTTCATTATTCTACATATAGATATCCAGTTTTCCCAGCATCATTTATTGAAGAGACTGTCTTTTTGCTTTTTGTAGCTTTGTCAAAAATGAATTCACTGTAGGTGTGTGAATTTATTTCTGGGTTCTCTATTCTGTTCCATTGGTTTATGTGTCTGTTTTTATACCAGTATCATGCCACTTTGGTTACTATAGCTCTATAGTATAATTTGAAGTCAGGTAATGTGATTCCTCCTGTTTTGTTCTTTTTATTCAAAATGCTTTGGGTATTCTGAGTCTTTTATGGTTCCATATAAATTTTAGAATTGTATTTTATATTTCTGTGGAGAATTTTATTGTTATTTTGATAGGGATTACATTGAATTTGTAGATTGCTTTGGGTAGTATGGGCAGTTTAACAATATTACTTATTCCAATCCATTAACATGGAATATTTTTCTTTTTTGATGTTTTCTTCAATTTCATTTATCAGTGTTATATAATTTTTATTGTAGAGATTTTTTACTTTTTTGATGAAATCAAGTCCTACGTATACAATTTTATCTGTGGCTATTGTAAATGGGATTACTTTTTAAATCTCGTTTTCAGATTGCTCACTCTTGGCATATAGAAATGCTGCTGATTTTCGTAAGTTGATTTTATTTATTTATTTATTTTTTATTATCGTACTTTAAGTTTTAGGATACATGTGCACAATGTGCAGGTTTGTTACATATGTATCCATGTGCCATGTTGGTGTGTGGCACCCATTAACTTGTCACTTAGCATTAGGTGTATCTCCTAATGCTATTCCTCCCCCCTCCCCCCCCCCACAACAGTCCCTGGAGTGTGATGTTCCCCTTCCTGTGTCCATGTGTTCTCATCGTTCAATTCCCACCTGTGAGTGAGAACATGTGATGTTTGGTTTTTTGTCCTTGCAATAGTTTACTGAGAATCATGGTTTCCGGTTTCATCCATGTCCCTACAAAGGACATGAACTCATCATTTTTTATGGCTGCATGGTATTCCGTGGTGTATATGTGCCACATTTTCTTAATCCAGTCTGTTATTGTTGGACATTTGGGTTGGTTCCAAGTCTTTGCTATTGTGAATAGTGCTGCCATAAACATACGTGTGCATGTGTCTTTATAGCAGCATGATTTATAGTCCTTTGGGTATATATCCAGTAAAGGGATGGCTGAGTCAAATGGTATTTCTAGTTCTAGATCCCTGAGGAATCCCACACTGACTTCCACAATGGTTGAACTAGTTTACAGTCCCACCAACAGTGTAAAAGTGTTCCTATTTCTCCACATCCTCTCCAGCACCTGTTGTTTCCTGACTTTTTAATGATGGCTATTCTAACTGGTGTGAGGTGGTATCTCATTGTGGTTTTGATTTGCATTTCTCTGATGGCCAGTGATGATGAGCATTTTTGCATGTGTTTTTTGGCTGCATAAATGTCTTCTTTTGAGAAGTGTCTGTTCATGTCCTTTGCCCACTTTTTGATGGGGTTGTTTTTTTCTTGTAAATTTGTTTGAGTTCATTGTAGATTCTGGACATTAGCCCTTTGTCAGATGGGTAGGTTGCGAAAATCTTCTGCCATTGTGTAGGTTGCCTGTTCACTGTGATGGTAGTTTCTTTTGCTGTGCAGAAGCTCTTTGGTTTAATTAGATCCCATTCATTAATTTTGGCTTTTGTTGCCATTGCTTTTGGTGTTTTAGATATGAGGTCCTTGCCCATACCTGTGTCCTGAATGGTAATGCCTAGGTTTTCTTCTAAGGTTTTTATGGTTTTAGGTCTAACATTTAAGTCTTTAATCCATCTTGAATTAATTTTTGTATAAGTTGTAAGGAAGGGATCCAGTTTCAGCTTTCTACATATGGCTAGCCAGTTTTCCCAGCACCATTTATTAAATAGGGAATCCTTTCCCCATTGCTTGTTTTTGTCAGGTTTGTCAAAGATCAGATAGTTGTAGATATGTGGCATTATTTCTGAGGGCTCTGTTCTGTTCCATTGATCCATATCTCTGTTTTGGTACCAGTATCATGCTGTTTTGGTTACTGTAGCCTTGTAGTATAGTTTGAAGTCAGGTAGCGTGATGCCTCCAGCTTTGTTCTTTTGGCTTAGGATTGACTTGGCGATGCGGGCTCTTTTTTGGTTCCATATGAACTTTAAAGTAGTTTTTTCCAATTCTGTGAAGAAAGTCATTGGTAGCTTGATGGGGATGGCATTGAATCTATAAATTACCATGGGCAGTATGGCCATTTTCACCATATTGATTCTTTAAACCCATGAGCATGGAATGTTCTTCCATTTGTTTGTATCCTCTTTTATTTCATTGAGCAGTGGTTTGTAGTTCTCCTTGAAGAGGTCCTTCACATCCCTTGTAAGTTGGATTCCTAGGTATTTTATTCTCTTTGAAGCAATTGTGAATGGGAGTTCACTCATGATTTGGCTCTCTGTTTGTCTGTGATTGGTGTATAAGAATGCTTGTAATTTTTGTACATTGATTTCGCATCCTGAGACTTTGCTGAAGTTGCTTATCAGCTTAAGGAGATTCTGGGCTGAGAGAATGGGGTTTTCTAGAAATACAATCATGTCATCTGCAAACAGGGACAATTTGACTTCCTCTTTTCCTAATTGAATACCCTTTATTTCCTTCTCCTGCCTGATTGCCCTGGCCAGAACTTCCAGCACTATGTTGAATAGGAGTGGTGAGAGAGGGCATCCCTGTCTTGTGCCAGTTTTCAAAGGGAATGCTTCCAGTTTTTGCCCATTCAGTATGATATTGGCTGTGGGTTTGTCATAGATAGCTCTTATTATTTTGAGATACGTCCCATCAATACCTAATTTATTAAGAGTTTTTAGCATGAAAGGTAGTTGAATTTTGTCAAAGGCCTTTTCTGCATCTATTGAGATAATCATGTGGTTTTTGTTGATTTTATATTTTACAACTTTATTGAATTTGTTTATCAGTACTAAATTTTTTTTGTGTGTGGAGTCTAGGTTTTTCCAAATATAACATCATGTTGTCTGCAAACAAGGATAATTTGACTTCTTCCATTCCAATTTGAATGCCCTTTATTTCTTTCTTGTCTGATTGCTCTAGCTAAGACTTCCAGTACTATACTTGAATAACAGTGGTGAAAGTAGGCATCCTTGTCATGTTCCAGATCTTAGGGGAAAGGCTTTCAGTTTTTCCCTATTTAGTGTTATACTAGCTGTGGGTCTATTGTATATGGCTTTTATAACATTATGTTTCTTCTATACCTAGTTTTTTTAGATTACTTTTTATCATGAAAAAGTGTCAAGTTTCATCAAATGCTTTTTCAGCCTCAGTTGAAATGATCATATAGTTTTCTTTCATTCTGTTGATATGAGTATCACATTGATTAATTTGTGTATGTTGAACCATCCTGGTATCCCAGGGATAAATACAACTTGGTCACAATGAATGATCTTTTAATGTACTGTTGAATTTGCTTTGCTAGTATTTTGTTCAAGATTTTTTCAGTAATATTCATCAGATATATTGGTCTGTATTTTTCTTCTTTTGATGTGTCTTTGTCTGGTTTGGTATCAGGGTAGTACTGGCCTCACAGAATGAATATTCTCTGCTCTATTTTTTGGAATAGTTTTAGTAGGGTTGGTATTAGTTCCTCTTTAAATGTGTGGTAGAATTCAGCAGTGAAACCATTGGATCCTGGGCTTTTCTTTTCCTTTTATTATGACTTCAATCTTAGGTTTTAGATATTTTTTGGTTCAATCTGGGGGGGGGTTGTATGTCTCTATGAATTTGTTCATTTCTTCTAAGTTTTCAATTTATTGGCATATGAATTTCTGCAGTATCAGTTGTAATGTCTCGCTTCTAATTTCTGATTTTATTGATTTCAATCTTTTCTCTTTTTTTCTTAGTCTGGCTAAATGTTTGTCAAATTTGTTTACCTTTTCAAAAAACAACTTTTTTGTTTCATTGATCTTTTGTATTGTTTTCTTCATTTAAAATTCATTTATTTCTGCTGTTATCTTTATTATTTTATTCTACAAGTTTTGGGTTTGGTTTGCTCTTGCTTTTCTAGTTCTTTAAGAGGCATCATTAGATTTTTTTAAGTTTTTATTCTTTTGTGATGTAGACACTTACAGATATAAACTTTTAGTATTGTTTTTGCTGTATCCCATAGGTTTTGGTATGTTGTGTTTCCATTATCATTTCTTTCAAGAAATTTTTCAATTTCTCTCTTGATTTCTCTCGACTCACTGGTTATTCAAGAGCATATTGTTTAATTACTTGTATTTGTACAGTTTTCAACATTTCTCCTGTTATTAATTTTTAGTTTATTCCATTGTGGACAGAGAAAATGCTTGATATTATTTCAGATTGTTTGAATGTTTTAGGACTTGTTTTTTGACCTAATATATGATCTATCCTTGAGAATAACTCATGTGCTGAGGAAAAGAAGGTGTTTTCTGCAGCTTTTGGCTCAAATATTCTTTAAATATTTATTAGATCCATTTGGCCTATAGTACAGATTAAGTCCAATGTTTCTTGATTAGCTTTCTGCCTGGAAGATGTGTCCAATGCTGACAGTGGGGTGTTTTTTTTTTGTTTGTTTCTTTTTTGTTTTTGTTTTTGTTTTTTATTATTATGCTTTAGGGTTTTAGAGTACATGTGCACAATGTGCAGGTTTGTTACATATGTATCCATGTGCCATGTTGATTTCCTGCACCCATTAACTCGTCATTTAGCATTAGGTGTATCTCCTAATGCTATCCCTCCCCCCTCCCCCCACCCCACAACAGTCCCCGGAGTGTGACGTTCCCCTTCCTGTGTCCTTGAGTTCTCATTGTTCAATTCCCACCTATGAGTGAGAACATGCAGTGTTTGGTTTTTTGTCCTTGCGATAGTTTACTGAGAATGATGTTTTCCAGTTTCACCCATGTCCCTACAAAGGACACGAACTCATCATTTTTTATGGCTGCATAGTATTCCATGGTGTATGTGTGCCACATTTTCTTAATCCAGTCTATTGTTGTTGGACATTTGGGTTGGTTCCAACTCTTTGCTATTGTGAATAGTGCCACAATAAACATACGTGTGCATGTGTCTTTATAGCAGCATGATTTATAGTCCTTTGGATATATACCCAGTAATGGGATGGCTGGGTCAAATGGTATTTCTAGTTCTAGATCCCTGAGGAATCGCCACACTGACTTCCACAATGGTTGAACTAGTTTACAGTCCCACCAACAGTGTAAAAGTGTTCCTATTTCTCCACATCCTCTCCAGCACCTGTTGTTTCCTGATTTTTTAATGATGGCCATTCTAACTGGTGTGAGATGGTATCTCACTGTGGTTTTGATTTGCATTTCTCTGATGGCCAGTGATGATGAGCATTTCTTCATGTGTTTTTTGGCTGCATAAATGTCTTCTTTTGAGAAGTGTCTGTTCATGTCCTTTGCCCACTTTTTGATGGGGTTGTTTGTTTTTTTCTTGTAAATTTGTTTGAGTTCATTGTAGATTCTGGATATTAGCCCTTTGTCAGATGAGTAGGTTGCAAAAATTGTCTCCCATTCTGTAGGTTGCCTGTTCACTCTGATGGTAGTTTCTTTTGCTGTGCAGAAGCTCTTTAGTTTAATTAGATCCCATTTGTCAATTTTGGCTTTTGTTGCCATTGCCTTTGGTGTTTTAGACATGAAGTCCTTGCCCATGCCTATGTCCTGGATGGTATTGCCTAGGTTTTCTTGTAGGATTTTAATGGTTTTAGGTCCAACATTTAAGTCTTTAATCCGTCTTGAATTAATTTTTGTATAAGGTGTAAGGAAGGGATCCAGTTTCAGCTTTCTACATATGGCTAGCCAGTTTTCCCAGCACCATTTATTAAATAGGGAATCCTTTCCGCATTGCTTGTTTTTGTCAGGTTTGTCAAAGATCAGATAGTTGTAGATATGCGGCATCATTTCTGAGGGCTCTGTTCTGTTCCATTGATCTATGTCTCTGTTGTGGTACCAGTACCATGCTGATTTGGTTACTGTAGCCTTGTAGTATAGTTTAACGTCAGGTAGCGTGATGCCTCCAGCTTTGTTCTTTTGGCTTAGGATTGACTTGGCGATGCGGGCTCTTTTTTGGTTCCATATGAACTTTAAAGTAGTTTTTTCCAATTCTGTGAAGAAAGTCATTGGTAGCTTGATGGGGATGGCATTGAATCTATAAATTACCTTGGGCAGTATGGCCATTTTCACGATATTGATTCTTCCAACCCATGAGCATGGAATGTTCTTCCATTTGTTTGTATCCTCTTTTATTTCATTGAGCAGTGGTTTGTAGTTCTCCTTGAAGAGGTCCTTCACATCCCTTGTAAGTTGGATTCCTAGGTATTTTATTCTCTTTGAAGCAATTGTGAATGGGAGTTCACTCATGATTTGGCTCTCTGTTTGTCTGTGATTGGTGTACAAGAATGCTTGTGATTTTTGTACATTAATTTTGTATCCTGAGACTTTGCTGAAGTTGCTAATCAGCTTAAGGAGATTTTGGGCTGAGACAATGGGGTTTTCTAGATATACAATCATGTCATCTGCAAACAGGGACAACTTGACTTCCTCTTTTCCTAATTGAATATCCTTTATTTCCTTCTCCTGCCTGATTGCTCTGGCCAGAACTTCCTGCACTATGTTGAATAGGAGTGGTGAGAGAGGGCATCCCTGTCTTGTGCCAGTTTTCAGAGGGAATGCTTCCAGTTTTTGCTCATTCAGTATGATATTGGCTGTGGGTTTGTCGTAGATAGCTCTTATTATTTTGTGATATGTCCCATCAATACCTAATTTATTGAGAGTTTTTAGCATGAAGAGTTGTTGAATTTTGTCAAAGGCCTTTTCTGCATCTATTGAGATAATCATGTGGTTTTTGTCTTTGGTTCTGTTTATATGCTGGATTACATTTATTGATTTGTGTATATTGAACCAGCCTTGCATCCCAGGGATGAAGCCCACTTGATTATGGTGGATAAGCTTTTTGATGTGCTGCTGGATTCGGTTTGCCAGTATTTTATTGAGGATTTTTGCATCAATGTTCATCAAGGATATTGGTCTGAAATTCTCTTTTTTGGTTATGTCTCTGCCAGGCTTTGGTATCAGGACGATGCTGGCTTCGTAAAATGTGTTAGGGAGGATTCCCTCTTTTTCTATCGATTGGAATAGTTTCAGAAGGAATGGTACCAGTTCCTCCTTGTACTTCTGGTAGAATTCAGCTGTGAATCCATCAGGTCCTGGACTCTTTTTGGTTGGTAAGCTATTGATTATTGCCACAATTTCAGAACCTGTTATTGGTCTATTCAGAGATTCAACTTCTTCCTGGTTTAGTCTTGGGAGGGTGTATTTGTCGAGGAATTTATCCATTTCTTCTAGATTTTCTAGTTTATTTGCATGGAGGTGTTTGTAATATTCTCTGATGGTAGATTGTATTTCTGTGGGATCAGTGGTGATATCCCCTTTTTCGTTCTTTATTGCATCTATTTGATTCTTCTCTCTTTTCTTCTTTATTAGTCTTGCTAGCGGTCTATCAATTTTGTTGATCCTTTCAAAAAACCAGCTCCTGGATTCATTAATTTTTTGAAGGGTTTTTTGTGTCTCTATTTCCTTCAGTTCTGCTCTGATTTTAGTTATTTCTAGCCTTCTGCTAGCTTTTGAATGTGTTTGCTCTTGCTTTTCTAATTGTTTTCATTGTGATGTTAGGGTGTCAATTTTGGATCTTTCCTGCTTTCTCTTGTGGGCATTTAGTGCTATAAATTTCCCTCTACCCACTGCTTTGAACGTGTCCCAGAGATTCTGGTATGTTGTGTCTTTGTTGTCGTTGGTTTCAAAGAACATCTTTATTTCTGCCTTCACTTCATTATGTACCCAATAGTCATTCAGGAGCAGGTTGTTCAGTTTCCATGTAGTTGAGCGGTTTTGAGTGAGTTTCTTAATCCTGAGTTCTAGTTTGATTGCACTGTGGTCTGAGAGACAGTTTGTTATAATTTCTGTTCTTTTACATTTGCTGAGGAGAGCTTTACTTCCAACTATGTGGTCAATTTTGGAATAGGTGTGGTGTGGTGCTGAAAAAAATGTATATTCTGTTGACTTGGGGTGGAGAGTTCTGTAGATGTCTATTAGGTCCACTTTATGTAGAGCTGAGTTCAATTCCTGGGTATCCTTGTTAACTTTCTGTCTCGTTGATCTGTCTAATGTTGACAGTGGGGTGTTAAAATCTCCCATTATTATTGTGTGGGAGTTTAAGTCCCTTTGTAGGTCACTGAGGACTTGCTTTATGAATCTGGTGCTCCTGTGTTGGGTGCATATATATTTAGGATAGTTAGCTCTTCTTGTTGAATTGATCCCTTTACCATTATGTAATGGCCTTCTTTGTCTCTTTTGATCTTTGTTGGTTTAAAGTCTATTTTATCAGAGACTAGGATTGCAACCCCTGCCTTTTTTTGTTTTCCAGTTGCTTGATAGATCTTCCTCCATCCCTTTATTTTGAGTCTATGTGTGTCTCTGCACGTGATATGGGTTTCCTGAATACAGCACACTGATGGGTCCTGACTCCTTATCCAGTTTGCCAGTCTGTGTCTTTTGATTGGAGCATTTAGCCCATTTACATTTAACGTTAATATTGTTATGTGTGAATCTGATCCTGTCATTATGATGTTAGTTGGTTATTTTGCTCGTTAGTTGCTATAGTTTCTTCCTAGCCTCGATGGTCTTTACAATTTGGCGTGTTTTTGCAGTGGCTGGTACCGGTTGTTCCTTTCCATGTTTAGTGCTTCCTTCAGGAGCTCTTTTAGGGCAGGCCTGGTGGTGACAGAATCACTCAGCATTTGCTTGTCTGTAAAGTGTTTTATTTCTCCTTCACTTATGAAGCTTAGTTTGGCGGGATAGGAAATTCTGAGTTGAAAATTCTTTTCTTTAAGAATGTTGAATATCGGCCCCCACTCTCTTCTGGCTTGTAGAGTTTCTGCTGAGAGATCAGCTGTTAGTCTGATGGGCTTCCCTTTGTGGGTAACCCGACCTTTCTCTCTGGCTGCCCTTAACATTTTTTCCTTCATTTCAACTTTGGTGAATCTGACAATTATGTGTCTTGGAGTTGCCCTTCTCGAGGAGTATCTTTGTGGCGTTCTCTGTATTTCCTGAATCTGAATGCTGGCCTGCCTTGCTAGATTGGGGAAGTTCTCCTGGATAATATCTTGCAGAGTGTTTTCCAACTTGGTTCCATTCTCCCCATCATTTTCAGGTACACCAATCAGACGTAGGTTTGGTCTTTTCACATAGTCCCAAATTTCTTGGAGGCTTTGTTCCTTTCTTTTTATTCTTTTTTCTCTAAACTTCCCTTCTCTCTTCATTTCATTCATTTCATCTTCTATCAGCGATACCCTTTCTTCCAGTTGATCGCATCTGCTACTGAGGCTTCTGCAATCTTCGCGTAGTTCTCGAAACTTGGCTTTCAGCTCCATCAGCTCCTTTAAGCCCTTCTCTCCATTGGTTATTCTAGTTATCCATTCTTCTAATTTTTTTTCAAAGTTTTTAACTTCGTTGCTATTGTTTTGAATTTCCTCTCGTAGCTCAGAGTAGTTTGATTGTCTGAAGCCTTCTTCTCTCAACTCATCAAAGTCATCCTCCATCCAGCTTTGTTCCATTGCTGGTGAGGAACTGTGTTCCTTTGGAGGAGGAGAGGTGCTCTGTTTTTTAGAGTTTCCAGTTTTTTTGGTCTGTTTTTTTCCCCATCTTTGTGGTTTTATCTACTTTTTGTCTTTGATGATGGTGATGTACAGATGGGTTTTTGCTGTGGATGTCCTTTCTGTTTGTTGGTTTTCCTTCTACCAGACAGGACCCTCAGCTGCAGGTCTGTTGGAGTTTGCTAGAAGTCCACTCCAGACCCTGTTTGGCTGGGTGTCAGCAGCGGTGGCTGCAGAACAGCGGATTTTCGTGAGACCACAAATTCAGCTGTCTGATAGTTCCTCTGAAAGTTTTGTCTCAGAGGAGTGCCCGGTTGAATGAGGTGTCAGTCTGTCCCTACTTGGGGGGTGCCTCCCATTTAGGCTGCTCAGGGGTGAGGGACCCACTTTAGGAGGCAGACTGTCTGTTCTCAGATCTCCAGCTGCGTGCTGGGAGAACCACTACTCTCTTCAAAGCTTTCAGTCAGACAGGGACATTTAAGTCTGTGGAGGTTCTTGCTGAGTTTTTGTTTGTCTGTTCCCTGCCCCCAGAGGTGGAGCCTACAGAGGCAGGCAGGCCTCCTTGAGCTGTGGTGGACTCCACCCAGTTCGAGCTTCCTGGCTGCTTTGTTTACCTAAGCAAGCCTGGGCAATGGCAGGCGCCCCTCCCCCAGCCTCGCTGCCACCTTGCAGCTTGATCTCAGACTGCTGTGCTAGCTATCAGCGAGACTCCGTGGGCATAGGACCCTCCGAGCCAGGTGCGGGACGCAATCTCCTAGTGTGCCATTTTCCAGGCCCGTTGGAAAAGCGCAGTATTAGGATGGGACTGACCCGATATTCCAGGTGCCGTCTGTTTCCCCTTTCTTTGACTAGGAAAGGGAACTCCCTGACCCCTTGCGCTTCCCGAGTGAGGCAATGCCTCGCCCTGCTTCGGCTCGCGCACAGTGCGCTTCACCGACTGTCCTGCATCCACTGTTAGGCACTCCCTAGTGAGATGAAACTGGTACCTCAAGCAGAAATGCAGAAATCACCCGTCTTCTGTGTCGCTGGGGCTGGGGCCAGTGGGGTGTTAAAGTCTCCAGCTATTACTATATTGGCACCTATCTCTCTCTTTAGCTCTAATAATATTTTCTTTATATATCTGGGCACTCCAGTGTTGGGTGCATATATATTTAAAATTGTTATATCCTCTTGCTGAATTGACCCCTTTATCACGATACAGTGACCTTCTTTATCTTTTTTTATAGTTTTTGTCTTGAAATCCATTTTGTCTAATATAAGTAAAGCCACCCCTGCTGTTTTTTGGTTTCCGTTGGCATCGAATATATTTTTCCACCTCTTTATTTTCAGTCTATGTGTGTCTTTATAGGTGAACTTTGTTTCTTATGGGAAACACATCACTGGTCTTGTTTGTTTTTATCCATTCAGCCAGTCTAGGTCTTTTGATTGGCCAGTTTAGTCCATTTACATTCTATGTTGTTATTGATAAGTAAGGACTTACTCCTGTCATTTTGTTATTTGTTTTCTGGCTTATTTATAGTCTCTCCTTTTTGGCTTCCTTTAGTAAACACAATTTTCTCTGGTGATATGATTTAGTTTCTTGCTTTTTATTTTTCATGTACCTATTTTATGTTTTTTCGATTTGAGGTTACCAGGAGGCTTGGTTATTTTGTAACCCATTATTTTAACCTAATAAAACTTAACACTGTTTGCATAAACAAACAAGCTGAAAGAAAACTAATAAAGACTCTATGCATTAACTTCATCCCCCCACTTTTATACTTTTTGTTGTTTCTATTTATATCTTATTCTATTGTCTATGTCTTAAAGTTATTGTAGTTATTTTTGGTTCATTGTTTAGCTTTTCTACTTAGCATAAAAGTAGTTTACACGCCACAGTTACATTGTTATAATAGTCTGTGTTTTTCTGTATGCTTACTATTAGCAGTGAGTTTTATAGCTTCAGGTGATTATTTATTGCTCATTAATGTCCTTTTCTTTCTTATTGAAGTACTCCCTTTAGCATTTCTTGTAGGACTGGTCAGATGTTGATGAAATTCCTCAGCTTTTGTTTGCCTGGTAACATCTTTATTTCTCTGTCAGGTTCGAAGGATATCTTCACTAGAGATATATTCTAGAATAAAAAACCTTTTTCCATCAGTTTTTTATATATGCCATGCCACTCTCTCCTGGTCTGTAAACTTTCACTGAGAAGTCTGCTGCCAGATATTTTGGAGTTCCAGTGTATGTTATTTGTTTCTTTTCTCTTGCTGCTTTTAGAATCCTTTCTTTCTTCTTGATCTTTGGGAGTTTGATTATTAAATGCCTTGAGGTATCTTCCTTGGGTTAAATTTGTGCTATAACACAAATTTTTGTGTTATAGAAGCTTTTGTGTTATAGAAGCTTTGTGTTCTATAAGCTTCTTGCATTTGGATACTAATATCTTTTTCTAGTTTTGGGAAGTTCTCTGATATTATCCCTTTGAACAAACTTTCTACCCGTATCTTTCTCTACCTCCCCTTTAATGCCAATAGCGCTTAGATTTGCTTTTTTGAAGCTGTTTTCAAAATTCTTTAGACATGCTTCATTGTTTATTCTTTTTTTGTCTCTTCTGACTGTATTTTCAGATAGTCTGTCTTCAAGCTCACTAATTCTTTCTTCTGCTTGATCAATTCTGCTATTAAAAGACTCCGATGCATTCTTCAGCGTGACAGTGCATTTTTCAGCTCCAAAATTTCCGCTTGGTTCTTTTAAATTATTTCAGTCTCTTGGTTAAATCTATCTGATCAAATTCTGAATTCCTTTTCTCTGTTAACTTAGATTTCTTTGATTTTCCTCAACATAGCTATTTTGCATTCTCTGTCTGAAAGGTCAAATATCTCTGTTTCTCCAGGATTAGTCCCTGGTGACTTGCTTAGTTCATTTGGTGAGGTCGTGTTTTCCTGGATGGTGCTTATGCTTGTTGATGTACCTCGGTGTCTGGGCATTGAAGAGTTTAGCATTTATTGTAATGTTCACTATCTGGGCTTGTTTATACCCATCCTTCTTGAGAAGGCTTTGAAGATATTTGAAAGAACTTGGATATTGTGGTCTCAGGTGTATTTGCTTTGGAGGGTACCCAAGGCCCAGTAACACTGTGGTTCTTGCAGATTTGTAGAGGTACCACCTTGAGGATCTTGAACAAGACCCAGAAGAATTCTCTGGATTACCAGGTGGAGGCTCTTGTTCTTTTCCCTTTCTTTCCCCCAAACAAATGGAGTCCTTGTTTCTGTTCTGAGCCACCTAATGCTGAGGGTGGAGTAACACAGGCACTGCTGTGGCCACCACAACTATGGCTGCACTGGGCAGACCTGAGACCTGCACAGCATTGGGTCTCATCCAAGGCCTGCTGTAACCACTTCCTGGTCACAACCACTCACTGATCACAAATCACCATATCATGTATACTAATAATGAAGAAGTTTGAAATATTGTGGGAATTACCAAAATATGACATAGGGGTATGAAGTAAGCACATGCTGTTGGAAAAATGGCACCAATAGGCTTGACACAGGGTCACAAAGAACCTTCAATTTGTCAAAAACATAGTATCTGTGAAGTGCAATAAAGGGAAATGCATTAAGATGAGGTGTGTCTGTATATATATTTAAATATGTATATTCAAATTACTCCCTATATGTATCATAAACAAATGTCCCAGTTGGAATTAGCTTTGAGTATAACAGAAAATGTTTCCTTCAGAACATTTTTTGCCTTGCTTTCATTGTCCAATCAGATTAGTCTCATGCTTGTGTGAGATAAGTAAATACATATATACTGCTGAGTCTATGAAGGGATATATTATGGTGAATGGTGTGATGTTATTTTATTATGTTCTTGAGCAGAATATTTTCATAGTTTAAAAACTGGAATGTTAAATCTCTGAAATTATGATGAAAGTCAATCAGAAACTTAATTATATAAACGTATTCCACTTTACATATCCATTATAGACCTAATTATAGTTTTTAAACCTTTCCTTCTCTCTATATCGATGCTGGTTCTTCCTAGTTTTATTTGTTCTCTGTTTGTGTCTGCCTTTCCCATTAGAAACTTTCTACAGGTGTTTTCTGAGGTGCTAACGTGCTGACTGCAAGCTCTGTGTACTTGGGAGAGGTAGGAGACTATGAGTGCACTATTGGGTATCTGATTGGCATGTTAGTTGGGGAACTTCTTGAGGTTTCTTTCTCTTGGTCTGGTCAGATTCAATATAAAGAATCTTTCATTTATCTGTCCATAGAGTATAAGCTTGGCTGCTAGTGTTTTGTGAGCTGATTTGGAGAATTGAGCTGGAACTTGCAATATTTGGTATGAAATGTTCCCTTGATTTTATATGGTGATCTCACCTTCAATAGTGCCTGGGGTCCCCCAGTCCCAAGGTCCTTTCTTGAGAATAAACTTCCATTTTTCTGATGGAGGAGGGGAGCAGTGGTCATCTGGTTAAAAGCTTTCTGGGACTTATTAGGTCTTAAAACTGTCAACCACTCCTGCTTTTTTTTTTTCGTCTTCCATTTTTTTGTCCTAATTTTACCTCCACTTTCACTCAGTCTTGAACCTTTTGAGAATTCTGCCATGCAAATTGGGTTACACATGAACTTTACATGCTTATTTAGGATTTGGCTTTCCCTTGTGAGGCTAAATCATTTACCACTGAACCTTCTGCTTTCCAGCTTCTTAAATTTTGCTGGTATAGTCTCTTCTTCATTTCCCTTTGTTTTTAATGGTATAATTTTTTAAAGATACCCTGCTGCTATTATTCTCACTTCAGAGGTAGTGGAACTGAATGTGTGCTCAATCAGCCATGTTTACTCTCATATTTCTCCTTTACTTTCTTCAAGCTATATGGTATATGCCCTCATAATTCTGTGAGGTAGACAGGGGAGGTATCCTTAACATTTAACAGGTGAGAAAATGGAAGAATACAAGATCCCAGAGAATTGTCCAGAATCATTGGGCTTGACAGTGATAAAGCTGAATAACAATGAAAGATTGTGGGCTTTCTTTTTTTTTTCTTTTTAACTTAAAGGTCAGTGTAATAGTAGGATTGTAGACTCTTAGAGGGATTGATTTTCCTCTTTTCCATAGTCGAGGTTCTCCAGATAAACAAAACCAACAGGATATTTATCTATTTGTCTATATTCCTAAAGAGATATATTATAGGGAACTGGCTCACTTAATCGTGGAGGCTAGTAAGTCCAAAATCTGTAGAGCCAATGTCCCTGTTCAAGTCTAAAGGCTGCTGTAAAACCAGACAGAGTTGATATCCTCATTTAAAAGCCATCATACAGGAACGTTCTCTTTTTCCGAGGGAAGAGTCATCCTTCATCTATTCGGGTCTTCTACTGATTTGATGAGATCCACCCACATCATGAAGGGAAATCTACTTTACTCAGTCTACCAACTTAAATGTGAATCTCATTAAAAAACACCATCAAAGAAGCACCCAGAATCTTTGACCAAATATCTGGGCACCCCATGGCCCAGTCAAATTGACACATAAAATTAACTTCACACAAGCTGATTGCAAAACATTGCTGCTTGGGAAAGAACAAACAAACAAATAACCAGATCTGACTATCATTCCTTAGTATTATGGTATTGAAAACAACTGTATCATGTTCCCAAATATCTATCCATATCCATCTATCATAACAACATGAGATGTTTGTTAAAACTATATACCCCAGAATACCACAAGAGAGCTACTGAATCAGAATTTTATGGGGAGAGCCCACCCGCTGTATTAGGTTATTTTGTCATGTACATTTCCTAGGTGATCCAATATGTAGTAAGGTTTGGAACCCACAGAACTAGAATTCACTAAAAAATGGCTCTGAAGGATTTTTGTGAATTTGGACTTGTTTTTCTGTCATTCTCTAATTCTGTTCTGTTATTCTTATTAGAGTTATTTTCTGAATTTGTTGTCAATAAAATGTAAAAAGTGCAGTGTGTGACTAGTTTATCTTCGGCAGCTACTTATTAATCTCACAATAGCAATGAGTACTCAGTCATAATATTCTTCCCAAGCCAGGTGCGGTGGCTCATGCCTATAATCCCAGTACTTTGGGAGGCCAAGGCTGGTGGATCACCTGAGGTCGGGAGTTCGAAATCCCCCTGACCAACATGGAGTAACCCCGTCTCTACTAAAAATACAAAATTAGCTGTGCATGGTGGTGCATGCCTGTAATCCCAGCTACTTGGGAGGCTGAGGCAGGAAAATCACTTGAATCCTGGAGGTGGAGGTTGCAGTGAGCTGAGATCACGCCACTGCACTCCAGCCTGGGCAACAGAGCAAAACTCCATCTCAAAAAAAAAAAAAAATTCTTCCCCATTAAAATTTGTAAGATAATCCAAAGATTTTGAGTCTCATACAAGTGAGTCAGCATGAGTAATCAAGGAGGTTCATCAGTTAGGACATACTCAGTTTGCCAAGACCACTATGACTGCCTACCCATAGGAACTTGTAGAATTCTATAAGGAAATAATTTTCAACCATAAATGATCTTAGAATGCTCTTTAGTCTTAATGTTGTAGGAAATACAAATAATATGAATAAAAATAAGAACAGGTGTGAAATACTGTCAGTAAAAATGGTGGATATTTTAATCAAAATGGTAATCAGAAATTTGCGATGGAGCACATTTCAGTGCTAAGAAGAAAATTCATACCAGATCAGGGTCAGTTAAAGGGACAAGTGAAATGCTGAATGCTGAGGTGCAGTTTAAAACAAACAAAATCCAGCAACTGATTCAATCTGGAGACTATGTTATGTTTTTATACCTTCTTCTATTTTTTCTCTTTCTTAACACATTAAAAAGTATGATGGGATAGGGGTCAGAGTTGGCTTGAAACTCTTTATTTAATCCAAGAATTGGCAAACCTTTTCTTAAAGGGTTAGATAGTATATTTAAGGCTTGAAAGATATAAATTCTCAACGGCAATTGCTCAACTTTGCTGTCCAGTAAAATCTGCCAATGACAATATAGAAATGAATGGGTGTGGCTGTGCTCTGGTAACATTTTATTTACAAAAAGAGGCAATTGTCCGTAAATCATAGTTTGCCAACCCTTGCTTAGAACCTTCTGGATATAAGAATTTTTTTAATCTACATGATTTTCTTTTAATCAATTCATTAAATTTTAATACAAAAATTAAATTTGACTAAAAGAAAATACTTATCCTTTAAGTCAGATGGCAGAGAAAGTAAAAAGTCTGTTTGCATTTTTGATAACCAAGTTTGCCTTAAGTTACTAGCAAGATCTGAGACTGCTGCCAACATTACACATTTTGTGATGGTGTTTAGTGGAGGCAATTGCAGCTAATAATTACGCCTATTTACCTGGCTTTGGGATGATAATGTTTTGAATTTTATCTAGAAGAATAAAACATTAAAAGTTAACACCTAATTGATGTTTTCTAATCTTAATTGTTTTATCTTATTCAAATGATTTAAAGGTAAAATAGTTTTAAAGTGTTAAATAAGTTGTATTTTCCATTTCAGAATTTTAACATTGTTTCAGTCAGTTTTAAAATTCTGTGAGAAGAAAATATTGTCAGGAGGAAGGTAATCATCAATTTGCAACAGCTGAAACCAGCACAGCTGGTGGATGAGTGTTTTAGTGTATTTCCAGATTAAGCAAGGCAGTATAAAGAAAACATCATGCAAAAATTCAATCTGCTATGGGTTTAAAATAAAGTCTTCATCTGTGTTGCTGCAGAAAGAATAGCTACCTTATGTTTTGTCATATTGTAGTGGATTATCTTTAATGAAGCCTATATCCCCCAAAGCATTATTGTGATATTTTGTGTTTGTCTTGGTCTACACTAATTCAATGGTTTAGATTTAGTGAAAAGAAGCGTGGATTTTACTCTTAGGAATGTCCTGGCAGGTTTTCTTTCCTGAAGTTGTAAGTGAAAGCAATTCACACACATTTAGAAGGAGACTTTTGTTACTGATTTCAGTGGGCTTTTACAGAAATGATAACGCTGATGTCTTGGTCCCTGAAAATGACAAGAGGTCCTCACAAAGGAAATTCTTCATAATTTTATTTATTTAAAACCAGATGTAGTGTAGTGTAGTATAATTCAGTTTTAGAAATATAACCTCTATCTTTCTATCTTCATCAATTTCCCTCTATATAGATATCAATATTTGTAGTTATCCATCCATCTATTATCTATTATTATCTCTCATCATCCATCTACCTGCCTATATACCTACTTACCTACCTACATACCTATAGGAAGACATACTCCACAGTGATATCTTGGTAGTATGGCCGTGGGTGTTAATTATTTTATTATTACCTTTCACTTAGCTGTATTTCTTGTGTTTCTTTTATGAATGTATATTGTTTTTGTAATAACACAGTAAAGTTGTATTTAATAAAATGAGCATAATCTTCATTGTTCTTCTGAAGAGAAAATATCAAACTGTTGATTTCTTTAATTACATGGGCATTAGAGAAACTAGTAGTAAAACCAATGCATATCATTAAGGAAAAAGGCTACCATTTCTGTTATTAAATCTTATTTCTTAAAGTTGAGTTCTTTTTTTTTCTGTTCAAGATATTCTTGTCACAGCTTGTTTCTAGTTGTGAACTCACAAAGATTTTATGTGATCCTCAATCACTAACTATCACATTACTGTTAACATGTTATGGTTTCTTCATGCTCTCTATTTCTGACACAGAGCAAGTTATAACCAATGTAAGGACATTCAACCCTTCTATGTATGTATGTATGTGTCTATCTATATATCTAATTACCTATCATCTTCCCTTATTTCCTTCTGTCCTTTCTTACAAAAGCATGTAAATATTTTACGTGCTTTTCTTTACCTTGCTTTTGTCACTTAACAGAAATCAGCTGTGATTCTTAGTTTCTTATCTTTTTCTTCTGTCTGCTTTTAAAATTTTTCCATTAATTTAGTTTTCATAAGTTTTACTAATTGCCTATTATAGTTTTCTTAATCTTTTCATATAATTTGTAAATATTTGGTTATCACTTAAAACATTTCCTCTGTCACAATATCTCTCTTCTGAGATTCCAACTACATGCCAATTGAAATGTTTAATATTGTCTTAGAGACCTCAGGTACTTTAGTTTTTTCACTCTTTTTATCTGCTTTAGATTGGATACTTTCTATTCACCCTTCTTGAACTCTGCTATGTTTCTTCCGCTGTGTCTGGTGTGCTGTTAACTTCATTGAATGCATTTTTGATTTATTATTTTGCATAATTTAGTTCTGGCATCTCAACTTAGTTCCTTTTTGTTTATAATTTATCTACTGAAATTTATCATCTATGCATTTTCATCTTTTCTACTATGTTTTAAAGTAATGCAATGTTAACTAGCTTAATTTAGCCATTCCACAATGTATACATATTTCAGAACAACATGCTGTAATGATAAATATATACAATTTTTATTTGTCAGTTGAAGAATAGAAATGTTAAAAAGCAAAATTATCATGGTTATTTTACTGTCCCTGTCTGATCTGATAATTCTATTATCTAGATTATCTGTACATCTATTATTTCCTCTCATTTTCTTCTGTTTTCACATATCTTGTGATATTTTATTGTATGCTGAACACTGTGTAAAAAAAATTAGAAACTCGTAAATATTTACCTCCAAAAAAGGCCACTCCCTTCTCCTGTAACATTACATGTGTGTGGCTAAATCAGTCTAACCCATAGCTGGGCTGGGTCTGGGTTGTGTTGCTTCTTTACGTTGATTTAGTTCCTCATTGGTTACAAATATTCTGAAGATGGGTTCAGGACTTTGCCTTCTGTGGGAAATTCTATTTATGCTATTCAGCCCAGTCAACTTCCTGAACCTAGGGGAGAGTTCCCTGTTTGTCTTACTCCATGGATTCTAGCTTGTTGGGTCATGGGGAGTTGTCCTTTCTCAATTTCTACTGTCTACTTTCTGCATTTTGGGATGTCTATCTCCTCTCTACTGTCTCTTCCTATCTTTTGGAGTGCTTTGAAAGGATTTCATTCAGCAATTCTACCTTACTCATGGCTTTCTCCAGCCTGCTGCTTTGCTCTTGAAGAAGTTCAAGTGAACCTCAGGGGAAATCTCCCCCAGCCCTCTCGCCCTTCCTATAGTCTTTTATCCTGTGTATGCAGCAAAGATCTGTTGGAAGAGGAGGATAGCAGGGAAGATTCACTTTGGTATTTCTAGTGATTCTAACTCATATACCAGCCCATACTTAGCCATCAAAAGTTTGATTAAAAATTTGGCTATTCTTTTTATTCTGTCTGGAATGTATCTCTGTAGACCCTATAGCTCTACTAAGAAGGAACAAAAACTGTGAATATTTTCTCTCCTAAGAAGAAAATTTATTATTTTGTATCTCTTTGCATCCTCAGTTCTGACGGATTTAAAAAATACTATAATACAAATTATAGTTTATCTGGCTTGTTCATATTGTGAGTGTCAGAGCAATGGTCTTCCTATTAGTTTGCTAGTTCTGCTGTAATGAATACTGCAGACGGTATGTCTTAAACGAGAAATTTTTCCTTACAATCTTGGAAGCTGGAAGTCCAATATCAAGGTGTTGGTTTCTTCTGAGATCTCTCTCCTTAGCTTGTAGATTGAGCTCTTCTCCCTGTGTCTTCACATGGTCTTCCCTTTTTGCATGTACTTCCTAATTTTCTCTTGTAAGGACATCATAGAGGATACATGCTTACCCCAAATGATGTCATTTTACCTTAATTACTTCTTTAAAGGCCCTATCTCCAAATACAGTCTCATTTTGAGGTACTGGGAGTTAGGACTTTAACATACTAATTTTGTGGGGAAACACTGTTCAGACTTTAACAACCTCTTTGCAAATTTCTACCAATCCTTTAATTTTAACACTTCTGAGTCATTTTGTTTTAGGTGATTCTCTTTTGTACCTTATCAGGTTGTATTTTACTTTGAGTGCTAATATGAAAATCTTTTTATATATTAAATGAGTTCACCACATTTACATTTGTTGACATGACTGGAATATTTGATCCTAGGTCTATAATATCATTCTATATATGTTCATAAATAGGTAATTGTGCAAATATATAAAAGAAAGAGTGCTTTTCCCAATCACGATGCTATCTGCTTTTTTCTTCTATTTTTAGAATTCTTGGAAATTTAGGAAAGTTTGTAATTTGTTTTAGTGGTTACTTTTACATTAATATCTTACATAATACAAATAATCCCCTTTATTTAAATTGTTTATCATCAAGAATAAGTTTAGAGTGGAAACTTTTCCTTCCTTTCCCTTTTCTCTCTTATCTAATTTTCACCAGTGGCTTTAACTTAGTGTTGATTTTTGTGCTTTCAAATACGCTAAAGATTTTTGAGTTTAAATATCAATATTCCAAGTCATAACTGATGGACAATTAAGGAATTTAGTTTTTTTTCCTCTTATCTCTGTTAATTTTTTTATTTTGTGTTATTTTTATATTGCTAGATCATACTAATATTTGTATGCTATTCTTTAGCACTATTCCCCATTTTCAGCCTCAATTTTATTGTTAAATGTAATTATTGTGCACCATCAACTTTCAGCAAAGTTCCTCCAATAATTTCTTGATTGTCTAGTGTTTATCCCATAGTAGATTCCCCAGAAAGGGAAATTAGAGAAACATACCCTGGGTTTTTTAATGTTCAGAAGATCATTGTCTTTATACTTAAAGGAGAGCTTAGATTGAAATACAATGCTTGCCTCACATTTTATTTTTTTGAGTAACTCGTAGGTGTTTCTTTACTGTTTTCTGGTGTTGCAGTGAGAAGTCTGATGCCACTTTTTTATCATTTATAAGTGTCTTGATCTAGTTGCCTGAATGTCCAAATAATCTTTCTTTCTTTATGTTTGATTTTTAATAATTTTTCTGGGGATTGTCTTGGTGTTGACCCGGGTGTTTTCACTGATACATAGTATACCATTTCAGAATATGTGTTCTTTATTTTATGTCTCATTTAAAAAAAAAACTGTCACAAATAACTAAAATTTCAAATATTTCTTTGTTCTATTATCTCGGTCCCCCCTCCCCCCACCCAGGGCTTCAAATATATGTTGAATCTTCTTTGCTTCTCTTCTATATCTATCCACTTCTCTTCAAACCTTTCTTCTTTTCTAATATGTTCCATTTTATTCACATTTCTTTTTTATACTCTAATTACTAATCTTTCTGTGGTGTCTTATTCATTGTAGCTCTTATTACTTTGTCTTTGTTTCTAAAATTATCTAGTCCTTTTTTTTTTAAATTTCTTTTCTGAGTTCTGCACCTCCTTTGTTTCTAGGCCTCTCTTCTATGAGTCCCTCTGTCTGTCGTTTGTGTGTGTGTGTGTGTTTATCACTTAATCTGCTTCAAAACAATTTTTGAGTTTTCATTGCTTGTTGAAAAATTTAGCTACTTATTTTCAACCTTTGCTGGTATGGAAACAAACCAAATTTGTTTTCTGTTACGCAGTTTAAACCAAACAGATTTTCCTGAACTGGTGATGGGAGATTATTTTAGGGTGAAGTTGAATTGGAAAAGAGCTTTCCAGGTTTCATAATTCAAGGCTTCCCTCCTCTGGAGCCAGGGTCAGGGGCTGGAAACAAAGTCCTTTCTTCTGGGGAGCCACTCTTGGAGCCCAGTATGGTTTAGCAAGACTCCCAGCCTCAGTTTTGTCTCTCCCACATCTCCTCACAGCCTTTGACTTACAAGGTGACTTTACAAATTGTTTGGCAGCACCCTTCCAGAATTTGTGTCTCTTTATTGCTCTCCCTACCTCAGCAAACCTGTTCTTCGTATCTAGCGGCTTACCTAGAAGTTTTCTCTTAGTGTAACACTCCTTCCTGAAAGAGTTATTTCTGCAAAATTTCTGAACTCTTCCAGACCCAAGACTTTGGCACTTCCTCTAATTCCCTGCAACCCGTTTGCTGCTCCCTTACGTTGTTTTCTGCTGGGTTCTTCATTAAGCAATACTTGCCCAGAATCTAGATATTGTTATTCTGTTTCCTAGTTTGCCATTTACTTTCTGACGTACCCACAGAATTTCTCATTCATGTGGGGCCCTGTTTATCTAGGGGTGAATATTTTTAGTGATGTTTTTGGATCTTCAAACACCTCTGCAACTCTAATTTTCCATCAATCTCTCTAATATATGCGAATTCTGTACTTCCTTCTCCACCCCTGTACTTTCTAATAGTTCTCTTTCAGGTTCCCCAGTGAATTCTTCCATTCTAGGGAGTCATTGCCCAGGCTTACATATGCTTAATGAATCTTGGGTTTTCTCTATCTCTTACTTTTACTAGAAATGTGGCTGTTTTTCTCCTTCATTATTCCTGTTGTTCTATATGATTTTCAGAAGCAGAACTGGACAGATTTGATACTAAGATATCATCATTTTTCAGGAAAAAGAAACAAAACCATTGCCTTCAATATCATTGGTCATAGAAACACATATTTCTACAACATGAGTGAGGGCAAATTGTACACAATCACATTCAAGGCCACCAAGTACCCTTTAAACACCCATACATTTAAGTGTAACCCTGTGGGAAGAACTACCTGCTAATTCTTTTATTATTATTATTATTTTTTATTTTTTATTTTATTATTATACTTTAGGTTTTAGGGTACATGTGCACAATGTGCAGGTTTGTTACATATGTATCCATGTGCCATGTTGGTGTGCTGCACCCATTAACTCGTCATTTAGCATCAGATATATCTCCTGATGCTGTCCCTCCCCCCTCCCCCGACCCCACAACAGTCCCCAGAGTGTGATGTTCCCCTTCCTGTGTCCATGAGTTCTCATTGTTCAATTCCCACCTATGAGTGAGAACATGCGGTGTTTGGTTTTTTGTCCTTGCGATAGTTTGCTGAGAATGATGATTTCCAGTTTCATCCATGTCCCTACAAAGGACATGAACTCATCATTTTTTATGGCTGCATAGTATTCTATGGTGTATATGTGCCACATTTTCTTAATCCAGTCTATCGTTGTTGGACATTTGGGTTGGTTCCAACTCTTTGCTATTGTGAATAGTGCCGCAATAAACATACGTGTGCACGTGTCTTTATAGCGGCATGATTTATAGTCCTTTGGGTATATACCCAGTAATGGGATGGCTGGGTCAAATGGTATTTCTAGTTCTAGATCCCTGAGGAATCGCCACACTCTCTTCCACAATGGTTGAACTAGTTTACAGTCCCACCAACAGTGTAACCAACAGTGTAAAAGTGTTCCTATTTCTCCACATCCTCTCCAGCACCTGTTGTTTCCTGACTTTTTAATGATGGCCATTCTAACTGGTGTGAGATGGTATCTCATTGTGGTTTTGATTTGCATTTCTCTGATGGCCAGTGATGATGAGCATTTCTTCATGTGTTTTTTGGCTGCATAAATGTCTTCTTTTGAGAAGTGTCTGTTCATGTCCTTTGCCCACTTTTTGATGGGGTTGTTTTTTTCTTGTAAATTTGTTTGAGTTCATTCTTACCTAATTTTTTTTTTTTTTTCTTTTTTTGAGATGGAGTCTTGCTCTGTCAGCCAGGCTGGAGTACAGAGGTGTGAGCTCGGCTCACTGCAACTTCCACCTCCCATGTTCAAGCAATTCTCCTGTCTCAGCCTCCTGAGTAGCTGGGATTACAGGTGTCCTCCACCACATCTGGCTAATTTTTTTTTTTGTATTTTTAGTACAGACAGGGTTTTACCATGTTGGCCAGGCTGGTCTTGAACTCCTGATCTCAGGTGACCCACCTGCCTTGGCCTCCCAAAGTGCTAGGATTACAGGTGTGAGCCACTGTGCCCAGCCTCTAAATCTAATATTCTGTGAATGGTTCCATGAGATATGTTGCAGATATTCCCTGTATATAATTTACTTTCAGTGTATTCTTTTATATTAGTGTTTAGAAGATGTTTTGAAATATTACACAAAGGGCTAAATAAGTGGTGAATCTTGTATTTCATTTACAGCTCTCCTATCCTTGCTGCTTGATTTGGTAAAAGTTGTTTTACCTCTAGTTCCTTGAAATTCTTATTTACAAAGATTTTGGTTAAATTTTCCTTGTTGTGTGTCAAGTGACTAATGACACTGGCAAAATATTTTACAAAATAAAATAGTATTGTAATTAATGAATCAAACACGTGCAGACAGTAGAGTCAGACAGGTCACCAGGGCTTCAGGCCCAGCTCCATCATTTACTGTATGACCTTAAGGAAATTAATTAACCTCTCTGAGCTCAATTTCCTCATTTGTAATAATGACTATCTCCTGTGTTTATGATTAATGAGATAACAGGTATCACAGTGCGTGGTAACTCTTTTGGGCTTTGTAATTTACATGACTACCAGAAATCTTGGCCTGATTTTCTTTGCAGGTTTTAAGCCTGGTGCTGTACACATCGTGAACATGGGATTTATTATTTCAAATATTTATTGAATGCCTTTCAGAAGCTAAGGTACCATTCTAGGTGCTAATGATACAGTGGTGAACAAAATGTACAAAAATCTCTGCATTCATAGAGTTTACGTTTGTAGGACTATATGTATGACACATCTTATTAAATGTTCTTAATAAAAATATACATATATTAATTGCCCCCAAGTAATTAAAAATAGAAAATTCAGGCGCAGCTGGATCCGGGCCCCTAAGTCATATCATTAGGTTTCTATCTTTTTCTTTCTCTGTCTTTCAGTTTTCCTCTCTAATAACTTGACATCCTTTATAGGCTGGCTTCTTCCACATAATTAAAAAGATTGCTGCCAGCACCTTCACACATTTGGGTTTTTATACTTAGTGACCTCAGAGGAAGAGTGGGCCTTTCTCTCATAGATGGCCTCTGATGGGTTCCCTTTGGGCTATGTGCCTTCTCTAAACCAACTTATGAGGAGTAGGGTGCTCTGAGTGATTTATCCTAGGTGTGTCATGTGTCTTCTTTCCTGCACCCAAGAAAAGGAACCTGGTTCCATTTCAGCCACATGAAATGAAATTTCAGTAGGAAGGTCGAGTTACTTTTGGAGGAACGCTGAGATAGATACCTTTAGCAATTGAACTAAACTTTAATAGCTTTAATTATTAAACTGACATTCTTTTTTTTTTTTTTTTTTTTGAGACAGCCTTGCTCTGTTGCTCAGACTGGAGTGCAATGGTGCAATCTTGGCTTACTGCAACCTCCACCTCCTGGGTTCAAGCAATTCTCCTGCCTCAGCCTCCCAAGTAGCTGGGATTACAGGTGCCTGCCACCATGCCCAGCTAATTTTTTGTGTTTTTAGTAGACGGGGTTTCAACATGTTGGCCAGGTTGGTCTCGAACTCCTGACCTCGTGATCCACCCGCCTCAGCCTTCCAAAGCGCTGGGATTACAGGCATGAGCCACCGTGCCCTTCCTAAACTGACATTATTTCATGGAGGGTGATGATAAAGAATAAAGTATATTCTTGGACTAATTCATGGGTATGATTGCTGTTTGTTGGGACCATTATTTTCATACATTGACACAGTTTTTATAAATGTTTGTTGAATGTGCCTTTATATGTGTGGTTTATGGGAGGATATATGAACCTAGATATTTGTGGTCTGTTCCTGGTAGAATAACTAAAATTGTATGACTTTTAAGAAGTCAACCTCTGTGGGTCTTTGTTTTATCATCTTCAAGATGGAAAGGCTATGCTGGGTTATTCTTGAATTCATTTAGCACACGTCTTCATTCCCTGTTATCTACTTGGACCTGTTTTGTGTGCTGGGCATACAGCAATGATAAAACAGAAAATGTCCCTAACTTGTTGAAAATGATATTATTGTGGGGGTAAATCAATAAACAAATAAGCTAATAGATACACAATATAATGTTGAATAGTGATAAGTACTCCAAACAAGATGAATGTAGTAAGGTCTATGATGTTGAGGGCCTTATTTTTCTTCTCTATTTCTACATTCCTAGTGCCTAGAATGGTGCTACGACATGGGAATACTCAACAAGCATTTGTTGACTAAATGAATGAATAAGCAAATTGACTTATTTGCAAATTGCCTGTACTTATTATCAAGAATGAGTTCATTGCAGGGATTTCTGAGCAAAGAAATCAGCAAAAAACTCCTTCTTACTAAATTAAAAATTGAGAAACCCATTTGTGATTGTTAAATTTTATATGTCAGCTTGGTTAGGCTATGGTGCCCAGTTTGATCAAACACTAGGCTAGATGTTTCTGTGAAAGTATTTTGTAGATGTAATTAACTTCTACAAGTAGCTGACTTTAAATAAAAATGGTTTTTTTTTTTAATAATATGGGTGGCCCTCATCTAATTAGTTGAAGTTGTTAGGATGAAAACTGAGGTTTCCTGAAGAAGGAACTGTGCCTCAAGATTGTGTAACACAGAAATCCTGCTGAATTTCCAGCCTACTGGCTTGTGTTACAGATTTGTAACCCAATACTCTGATATCAACTCTTGCCCAAGTAACCAGGCAACTGGCCTATTATACAGATTTGCCAGTCCACACAATCTTGAGCCAATTCCTTAAAATAAACCTCTCCCTTTCTGTCCCCTTTCTGCATGTACACTATTGGTCTGTTTCTCTGGAGAACTCGAACTAATATACTAGTGGAATTGTTTTAACGACTCTTTAACTTCCTCTAATTGATTGTATTGTCAATAGATATTTAGTGAAAAAAATTCTAGTTTTCCTTAAATTCTGAGATTTTCAACATACTTGGTTAGTTTCCTCTGATCATTTGGAGATACTTGAAAACAAATGGAAATTTCAGTGTAATATGCAACCCAGTTAACTTAGAGGCTAGTTGTGTTGTAGCTATCTCAACATTATTTTTATGCCTCCTTTTATTAATTTTCTTGACCTACATTAAATGTCACAGACAACTTGTGGGAAGTAACAACAGAGCAGAAGGAATTCCCTGATCCAAATACATACCAGCTCTGGGACACGGGAGAAGGAATAACTATGGAAGCGGAAGAGTCATACTTTGCTAGAACCCTCTTGGGTATGAAATATAAGAGAAGCTAACTGTAAAATATTTCAAAATTTATATTGCATATATTCTTCTCACCTTCTCCCTAAGTTTAACACTCAAATAAATGCCAGAAAGTTATCATCAAAATGGCAGAACTTAAAGATGGATGTGGAAGAAAATTAGAATATAACCAAATCCTAAAATTATTCTTTCAACACAGTTTTCCTTAGACAAAACAAGAAATTGAAAGAAAAGTAAAATTTTCTAAAAGAGAAATAAATTTGAAAACCTCTGATTCTAGAAATGGGGAAAAAATCTTGAGAGATTATCTAGTGCATTCTTTTACCCCCAGGCAGGTTGTGTGTTTTCATCAGCAACACTTTAAAGCTCTCTTGCAAGGTATGAGAGTCCACAACTCTCCTTAGCTATCCATTTTAGTATTAAATAATTCCTACTATCAATAATTCTTTCTTTAATATATTTTTTCTCTTGTTCTGGTCCAAATTTGAGTTGGAGAGCAGCTGGTGATTATTCCCTGTGTGAGAGCCCTTCATGTATTTATAGATTGTTATTAAATTGTCTCAAATCAACCTTTAATCTTCATGCTGAATAATATTCATTCTCTTGACCTCTTTTAATAGATCTTTTTTCAAACCCTTCAATCACCATTTGTAGCTGCCTGCTAAACCAGCTCATTGTTCCTCTTCTCTGTTTAGTCGTAGAATACAGAGCCAGAGAGAATATTTTTGGAAGAGTAGGAGTTTGATGAAAAGATTTCATCCTTTGTATTTCTGTACATGTGCACTTTCTTTATACAATAGATATTTAAAATAACTATTTTTGCAAATCAAGTGACATTTTAATACTCCTAGCAAGTTTACTTTTTAAAGGATATAGTGAATCTTTTTGAAAATGAATACTTTTGTTAGGTAAATGCATAAAGAATGACTTATTATGCTCAGACTTTTGTGTTTGCAAAGAGCTTTTATAAAGTAGAGCTCATCTCTCTTATTGTATCATGCTCGTCTTTTTGTTCCATGGCAATTCTGTAACCCATTTCTGCTTGTGAATTATTCTGTTTTATATTTGCTTTTCAATGCTACATTTGCACAATCAGCTCAGCATTTGTTAGGCACCTATGTGAAAAATGTTTGAAGAAATGTGAAAAATAAATCATGTTCTGCTCTTTGAGAGACTGCAATCTAGAGACAGAGATAGGATGCACACAAATAATTAAAATATAATTTGGGAGGAATGTAAATCTTATAAATTGGGACTCTTTAAACTTAGGGTCTTTAAGATAACGAAGCACCCCTTAAATGATTAGGAGGGACACAAGATAGAAATAAAGATTTTATTACTTACAGGCTCTGGGGGTAAACAACATGCCTGGAGATCAGTCAGCACCAGGGGAGAGGGAGTAGAGAGAGAGAAGCCCATGGGTCAGTGCCTTTGCTGGGGACCAGGGCATTATCCAGAAAGGTTTCCTGAAGGAGTTTTAACTGGTAAGTTTAAAGCAAGCAGGTGTGAGCTCTAGGAGGTCACACTGTGACTGAAAGGCGGTCACTGTGGTATATCTGCACAGTCCATGAAGACAGCGAGGGTCAGCAGGGCCAGTAGAGTAGGTTATATCCAGCTGTTCCATAGGGAGGTGCTTGCCAGGAAGAATTTGTATAAAGCAGACACCTGGACTGACTACATTGAGGAACCTGGGTGGGGCTGTAAAACTGCCAAGGGTGACTGAGGCCTGCTTTTAGTATGAGAAAAGTAAACTTATATTCAAAATGGATGCCAAGGCAACATAAAATCATAAGAATTGATTACAGACCTCTGGAAAAGGAGAGGTTATCAGGAAACAAGGAATTGTTGGAAAAGGTTGCATTTCAGGGAATGTTGAAGGTAGTGTAACACTTGTAAAAGTAGAATTAAGGAAGATAATTACTAGCAGGAAGAATTATATAATAGAAGCAATGGAATAGGGGAATGGTCCATTAAGAATCAATTCAAAGAAAGAAGTCTAGAAAGGGAATTCAGGAGATGGTTTGATTATTGCCTAGATGTTACTTATATTTAGAAATGTGGATTTTATAGAGTTGGCAATAAGTAGTCAGTAATGAGTTTGAAAGAGGTATAACAAGGCTTAGGGTTTCCTTTAAAGGAGAATGCAGTGAAAACTTATTATTATTTTTGGCTACCAAGAATCCAATTACTATTCCAATTTGGGGAGAATTCTCTATTATGTAGTATTTGAAGTGGAGTTCTGTCTCCCACTATAGAAACCAAATAGAGGGCAGACATTTATTCTTTCCACTTGAAGAAGGAGACACTTTGCCTTAATTGAGCCAATTAGAAACTCCTATGTAATTCTTTGACTTGAGGGATTAATGCGATGAAGTGACATACAGCAATCTATAATGTTAACAGTGTATCCAGTCAAGGTACTGCTGATCATCCATTGTATTGGCACCAGTGGTCGTGTCTACCCTAAGTCTTCTTGTGACATGACCTTGACTTTATTTCTCCCTCCCCAGCTTTACTTGATCTTTCCCAATTTCCTGAGCTTTGTTCTATATCCTTCCAACTCATTCTGAGGGCCTTCTGATATTCTGTACACAATACTTTTTCTGCTTACATTAGCCCAAGTCATTTCAGTGCCTTACAAATGATGGAGACAAATATTCATCTAGAATCTCTGCACAGAATGGAGTGGCAGATGCCAGAAGTTGGGCACCTGCTTTTGTCCAGGTGAGAAATGATGCTACTTTAGTTAGGACAGTGGCAGTCAGAAAGGAGAAGAGGGGCCGCATGTAAGAGATAGAATAATGGAACTGAATATGCAGTTGAACAGCCTGCACCGTCTGTCACTGTTTCACTACCAAAGTTGATTATGCCTGATTTGGCTGGTTAGATGAATATCTTATCTTTTTCTGCACCACATGTACTTTCTTCTTGAAGCTCTGAGGTGAAGAGGATGCTTTTCTCAGGTGGAAGATGACTTTTATTTTTAGGCGAGGTTGATTCATCAGGATGTTGCAACTAATTAGGGAGAAGAATAATGTAGCGTTGAAGAATAAAACATAATAGTAAAGTTTAAGGTGAAGCAACTGAGCAAGCAGCAATATTATTAAATGAAATAGGGGTGGTAAAGGAGGAACTAGTAGAAGGAAGACAGTGATTATTAGACATTATTCAGATAGCTTTTCTCCTAGTTCTAGTTCATTAAGGAGTGCTAGATATCTATGTCTCTGTCCTTTTTGTACTGTTATAACAAAATACCTGGGATGATGTAACTTCTGATGAACAGAAATTTATTTTTCTTAGTTCTAGAAACTGGGAAGTCTGAGATCAAGGCACTGGCAGCTTTGGTTGTCTAGGGAGGGCTACTCTCAGCTTCCATGATGATGCCTTGATGCCGCCTCCTCTGGAGAGAAAGAAGGCTGTGTCCTCACGTGGTGGTAAACATGGAAGGGTGAAAAGAAAATGAACCCCTTTGTCAAGCCCTTTTATAACAGCATTAATTCATTTATGAGGGCACAGGCATCATGACTCAATCACCTCCTAAAGGCCACACCTCTCAATACTGTTGCACTGAGAATTAACTTTCAACATGAAATCTGGAGGGCACAAAATCATTCAAGCCATAGTAATCCCTGTCTTCTTTTATTTTTACCTCCCTTCCTTCCTCTTTTCCTTTCTCTGATACCTCCCTAGCTTGCTTTCTCTCTCCCTTCTCTTCATACATTAGAAACACATTTTTATAGCAAAACAAACAACCCCCCCTGCCCAAACACAAGCAATCCAGAAGCACACACAATTCAGATGTTGTCTGGGGTGTGCTGGGTCATGGAAAGCTGGACAAAATGGTCTAAAAACTCTACCCCATGCTCTATCTATCTCCACAGCTTTCATTAAGCTCTCTCTGAATCTTTGGAGCTTTTTAAAAAAGTATTTATTTTTATTTTTTTAGACAGAGTCTCGCTCTATCGTCAGGCTGGAGTGCAGCGATGCGATCTCCAGCCTTCTTACTGCCACCTTTGTGTCTAGGGGCTTCATCACATGTGACAAGTCTGTCTTGTTCCCCAAAGGTTACGACAACCTCTCCACTGTTATTTTTACAGAAACATAACTCACATGGAGCATTGATGCTCTGTGAAGTGATATGGTTTAAGAATTAAAATCTATGTTTTTCACTCAGTCTAATAATTTTACTTAGTAGTTTTAATTTTAATAGTATTATTTTAGTTTTTATGTAGGTAACATAACTCACATAAAGCATTTATAGATAACATAACTCACATAGGGCAGCCTTTTTGCCATGAGTTGTACGTCTCCAGGAAAAATTTCTTTGCGCTATGCAAACATCTAAAAATCTAATTTTAGAGATTTCCTCTTACCTAAAGTACTTCTTCTTAGCCATGTTACCACTAACGTTATGACTGATCACCCTCTCGTCTTTCGTCTTTCTCTTTCTTACCATCATTCGTTCTCTCTGCTTTGTTGTGTCATCTTCTCTGGAATGTTACTCTTCTGGGTCATGCACAGCAGTGTCACCCATTCTCTGAAATTTTTGTATAAACCAACATCTGTCTTCTGGGTTTTGCCATTTATTTTAAGTTCTTATTAGGTTATTTTTCAAAAAATTGTTTTCTCTATAAAATGTATCCTGTTGCTAGCTGTTCTTTCCTTGTCACATAACTACAGAGATGTTATCAATTCATATTTACATATGACAAAGAGCAAGTCTTCACCCCTTTCTTTATATATAGCATATACAATTATTTGCATATTTTTGCATATATGTTTTGAAAAATACATTAGATCTTACCATACATATTCTGTGCCATAAATATCTTATGAAACTGGCACACATATATTTTCCTTATGTTCTAAATATACCACACATTTGTAAGCTGCTTATCCATCAATGGATAAACAAAGCTATTTAAAATTTTGTATTATGAACAATGCTTTAATAAATATTCCTGCACATAATCTTTTTAACTATGTCTATTTCTATGGCTAGATAGCCAGAAATGAAGCTGCTGTGTCATAAAGATTCAACATTTTGGTTGGTTAACATACTACCCTCCCCAGAAGATGACCCAATTTATGCTCCTGCCATAACTCTGGGAATTTGTTTCCTACATCCTGGCTAACATTTAACCATTTTAATTTTAATTTTTGATAATACTTTTACCAAAAATGATCTTATGGTTATTTTAACTTACATTTTCTTAAATATTAGGCTGAACATCTTTTCAGATGTTTACTTGTATTTTTTCTGTAAATTGCATATTCATATGCTTATCATTTTTAATTGAAGTTTCTCCTTAAAAAATTAGTTTATAGGAGTTTTTCCTGTATTATCTAATGGTATATGATACATTAGATAATGTATTGTGAATATTTCTCATAATGTCATGTATTTTAAACTTTTATTTCAAGTATTTATCTAGTTTCAAGTCTTTTTCAAGTATTTGTCTATTAATCTTTCCTTTAATAAAATCTAGCTTTTCATCTTGTTTAACAAGGCATTTCTTTCTATCTGATTGAAAGCATCTTTCATGTGTTTTATTATAATGCTTTTGATTTTGCTTTTGAATTCAAGTAAAAAAATATTTTTATGTATGTTATGACAGAAGAATTTAACAATTTTTTTCTAATCATGTAGCTGGCTGTACACATACTATTTAGTGGATGTGCATATTTCACCATTAATTCAAAATCTCTTTTTAAATCTTTCTGAAATGTTAACTTTCTTTCTTTGATCGATATTTAATAATTCTGTACTCATACCACTATGGTTTAATTATTATACCTTTAACTGCTATGTTCTAAGGATTAGAAACTATATTTTTTCACTCAATCTAATGATTTTACTTGATAGTTTTAATTTTAATAATAGTATTATTTTAATTTAATGTGGGTAAAATAAATCAGTATTATAACAAATAATCTAACTGAAAACCCTGTAATGTTCAATGTGCATTGAAAATATTCATGTGAACCTATGATTTTTTTCTAATAACAAATTATATTTCGTAGCACCGTTCTAGAAAGGGAGATTGAAGAAGCATTACCCTTAGCAATGAACCCTTTTAGCACCCTGACTGTGGTCTCTAAATATGGCTCTCCACAAATAACAAGGTTTCTTAGCGAGATGGCAGTTTCCAGGTGTGTAAAAAGGAATGTAAAAGGTGAGCCAGGAAGATCTTGCTGTGCCAGAAAGCAAAGAAGCTTTCAAAGACTAATGACGTATTTTTCAACACGGCACAGGAACCAGCCTGCGGGGCTCTCTTGGCCAAAGATGAGACAATTTTATCACTGAAAGAATAATAGTTATAATTCTTTGAAACACATGGATACATAATGATATCAGAGAAGAGAAAACACAAAAACCAATCTTATTTGTTACTGGTAGAGGTGACTATTACACTACCTTTTAGACATATATAATGCTAATTAAAAAGAAAGAAATAAGACTTTATTCTTTCATTCTAATTGGAAATATATTTCAGGGTAGACAAATTATCTCAAAAAATATATATTTTTTGAAGAATGGCAACTAATAACTATGGAATAAATAATACAATTAGAAAAATCACTTTTTTTGTAATTCATAACAAAATAATTGAATTAGGTGAAGATCATCAGTGTATGCCAAACCATTAGGTGAAAGGTTGCTGAGGAACTCAATATTTGCATAGTGGAAAAGTACTACCTACAGAATACTTTAAGGATGCAAAAGAAAAACACGTAACTGAACAATGGAGGGATCAGCCTCTCCCCACCTGAACCCTAAGATCAACCATAATAACACTCGCAGTGGACAACCAGATGTTTTGTACCTCTATAATTTCATAAGCAGAATCAGCATCATTTATTAAACAATTTTGTCAAAAATATTAAACCTGAATCTAATCAAGCTTTTACGTCTAACTTTTATTTTTTGGGAAATACGGAGAATAAAGAAGAAAATGCTAAACAAGACCATGAGAAAACATTTAGAAAAACCACAAAGATAGTTCATAATATAGGACATTCGACATAACTATCTTGGTCAACGTGTCAATGATGAGAAATGAAAAGTGTGTGTGTGTGTGTGTGTGTGTGTGTCTGAAGTGGTGAAGTGGCAGGGGAAGTATATGTTAAAAGGCATAACCAAATGGCACGTGTCAATCTTAATTCTAGTGTGAACAAATAAGCAATAAAAGCCATTTTTAGGGTAGTTAAGGAAATATGAATATGAACTAGATAATATTAATTTGTTAGATATTGACTTTTATGGTGGTTATGCAGAAAAATATTTTCATTTTTTAAGAAATACATACTAAAATACTTAGGATAGAAATGCTGTGATATTCTTAATTTATTACAGCAAGCAAATACATAAATGAATAAATAAGTCAAATATGGTTACATATTGTTAAGTCTAAGTATTAAACTTAGAGCTGTTTATTTTAAAACACCCTATAAAAATAAACTTACTTTACTGTGTCTTTGAAATTTTTTATAATAAAAACCAGAATAAGTATAAACATATAGTTTCTATATTATAAAAACAGATTTATTTTTAGAATTCAAATAAAAAATCTAGGATGTTGAATTGGGGGTTTATTATATATATACTCATAGATTCATCCATATATATACACAATATATATACATATATACATATATACTATATATATGCTTACTATATATAATATGCTTACTATATTGTGTCTTCCTATCCAACAATGTCTATTTATTTAGAATTTAAAAAAATTCTTCAATACTTTTATGTTTTTTTCCATGCAAAACTCAAATATTCCCTATTAGATGTTTTCCTAAGTATCTTAATTATTGAGTTACTCTAGACTATTAGCAATTGCTATTGATCAGAAAAACAGTGACTTATAGGGAAGTTGATTTCGTTTCTAGGTGTCTTACTGGACTCTTTATGGTGTTAGTAAATAATTTTGCAACTTTTATCTTTTTCTTTCAGGTAATCCTTTTTAATTGTAAAATGTGATGTGCATAAAAAGGCATGTGTAAAACATAAATATACAGTGTAATGACATTATTAAGCAATTATTAATGTAATCATTGTAGAAGTAAAAAAATTAAAAATCACCAGCATCCAAAATGTATAAGAATGCTGTGTTCTTTCTATGTCACATGTTTTGACTGCTATATTAACCATTCTGAAATATAGTTTCTAGGTCATAATTTCTGGCAGTATATTCTGACTTTGTAAATTTCACTCATGAAATTTAGAATCAGAAAAAATAGCAAAACCTACATATTTTCTTTCATTTCAGCTTATTTGTTAGTTTCACCTGGTGGAAATACATTACATTAATCTAGAATATTTTAGTACAAGTTTAAAAATTTTTTGTATATATGTGTTTAATATGTGTATATGTATACATAGATATACATGCACAAGTATATCTAGAAAATACAAATATAAACAATTAGGTCTAAATATCAGTTGGTTATAAGTTAATTTCACAAATTATTTGTTCTCTAGTACACATTTTCAGGGTTTGATATTAACTAGGTGCTTCATTTTTAAATTCTTTCTGTGAAAGGTGGATATTCTGATATTTTTCAACTCAGTGTAGAAAGTCTTAAATATACCCAATTTAGATATAATTCCTCAAATATGTGGCCTCAAAAATTATATTTTGTTTGCCTAAGACACAGATATTTTATAATTAACATTTTTTCTTTCTCATTAGCAATTCCCCAAAATAAATCACGGTAACCTACCTGCTGTTAGAACAAGGTCATCTGGATTAATCAGATTTAAATGGGAGGCAGAGCTGAGACACAACTTGTAAATTACGAAGAGGCTTTGTAATCAAGATATAAACACTAAATTCTATAGAACTTCTCAAAAACACCAGAAATCATTATTTTGATTTCTTCCTTTTAAATATCCTCATCAATATGCAAATAGATGGTACTTACTCTTTCCTCATTATAATCTATTAATCAAATATTAAAAAACAAATGCATTTTGGGAGTTTTCAGGTAGGTATTAATAAATTTTAGTTCTGCAATGTTCAAAGTAAAAGAATTGTAGATGCAAGGATTAGCTCAGGTTTGCTTCCACATATCCTTGGTGAAGAAGGCAGCAAGAAAAAAATGTCGGTCCTTGAAGAGCTAGACAGAGCAAGGTGATAAGATTTACTCTTCTACATGGAGAATGAGGGCAGACATATGCTATTTTTTTTATTAATATAGGCACAAAGAGCGTGCTTCATAAAGCAATGCTTGTCAAAGTCTGTTTTCTTACTAAAATATCCCTAAGAGGAAGAGATTGAGCTAGGTTTGTAAATGCAACCTGAAACTCTCCTCCATGAATGGGAAAATTTCTTTTAAATATAGTTTATTAATTAAAATACTAATTTGCATGTTGTATTTAACTGCATAGTATATCCATATTTATGTTAATTTAAAAATTGTAAATTAATTTGATTTGCTTGTGGAAGTTAAAACTGATATTCTATAAAGATGTGTGTTTACCCTGTGGCTTTAAGAACCTACCTTGGAATATCAAACTATATAGGGTGTGCACTTTCCAGTTTCTGGTAGTACTACTCTCATTGCGTAAAACAACAATAACCAACATTTATTTAAAGTTTAATACATTCTAGACACTGTTCCAAGCTCATTAAATATATTAACTTATCCCTCAACAAGGAGTGATGAGTAAGATTATTAAATTTTTATTTATTTTGTGTTTATGGAGAATTATCCTTATATAATGGTAATTTTGACAAACTGTGATGATATCTTGGACTTTTTCTTTTCATGTTTGTCAATTGCAGCTTTGGCCCTAACCTAAAAAGAGGGTTTGTGCTGTTTAAAGCAGTTGAAATTGCCCAATACCAACAAAAGCTCTGAAATAGACATATGATAGATGAAATCTTATGTGGCAATTTTTTTGAGTTAAGATTTCCTAGTGATTTTATATCTTCTGATCGCTACTAAAATTAATTTTTGTTACTCATATATCAATAATTTATATTTATCAAATAAATTTAGTAACTAAATACTGACATTTGGTGAATTTCTCCCTCTTCATTGCATTGTAATATTCTGTTTTTTTTTTTTTGATTTTGGGTCAAAGGAATTAAATAGGCAAGGTTGGAGACAAATCTAAAGTGATTGTAATGATGATGTAATCAATGATGTAATATCTGAAGTCTGCCATAGCAAGATGAGCACATCTAACAGAATCAAATGATTTTGTCAAATACGTTGTACAATATATGGCAAACACTTTGCTACATAAAAGCACCAAATTACTTGCCTATGCAGGTTTAGTCCAGTAATTTATTCAGGTTCAATGTCTATGTATGTCCTGCTAGAAGAAAAGTGGCTTTTTGGCTAACTGAGCCTTCTAAAAGTATTCTCAAGAGATAGTAAATGAGTGGGTGATTTGATTGACCACTTTTGTATTTGGGTAAAAACATATTTCTTAAGACTGGTTTAATGTAGCAAAAATCTGAGTTGAAGTTGTAGATTATAATAGAGTATGCTAAAAAAGTAATAGTTTGTAACCAAAATGAATACTTTAATCTCTTTAAAGTCATTAAAATGCATTATATACTTTTCATTTTGATTTTAAATCACCTATTGTTAATGCCTCTGATGTTCCCAAACTGCTTAGTAAAACCCTAAATTTGTAATATGGTACACATGGAAAATTTTGGAGTAGAGTCCAATATGAGTTTTTGGCATAGAGTCATGACAGATCTGAATATGTTTTTCCTTGATTTTAAAGGGTTTATTATGATGAATTTTTTATTGATATATAATAATTATACATTTTTGAGAAATGTGTGATATTTTGATACATGCATACAATGTGTAATGATCATGGTAATTAGGATAGTCATCGCCTCAAACATTTATCATTTGTGTTGGGAACATTTCAAATCTTCTAGATGTTGTGAAATATATAATAAATTATTATTAACTTTGGTCACTCTACTTTACTATGAAACATTAGAACATATCCTTCTAACTGTATTTTTGTACCCATTAAGCAACCCGTCTTCCCCAACTCCCTTCCCATCATATGGTACTATTACTCTATGTCCATGAGATCAACATTTTATTTTATTATTATTATACTTTAAGTTTTAGGGTACATGTGCACAATGTGCAGGTTGGTTACATACGTATACATGTGCCATGTTGGTGTGCTGCATCCATTAACTCGTCATTTAGCATTAGGTATATCTCCTAATGCTATCCCTCCCCGCTCCCCCCACCCCACAACAGTCCCCGGCGTGTGATGTTCCCCTTCCTGTGTCCATGTGTTCTCATTGTCAATTCCCACCTATGAGTGAGAACATGTGGTGTTTGGTTTTTTCTCCTTGTGATAGTTTACTGAGAATGATGATTGCCAGTTTCATCCATGTCCCTACAAAGGACATGAACACATCATTTTTTATGGCTGCATGGTATTCCATGGTGTATATATGCCACATTTTCTTAATCCAGTCTATGGTTGTTGGGCATTTGGGTTGGTTCCAAGTCTTTGCTATTGTGAATAGTGCCGCAATAAACATATGCGTGCATGTGTCTTCATAGCAGCCTCATTTATAATCCTTTGGGTATATTACCCAGTAATGGGATGGCTGGGTCAAATGGTATTTCTAGTTCTAGATCCCTGAGGAATCGCCACACTGACTTCCACAATGGTTGAACTAGTTTACAGTCCCATCAACAGTGTAAAAGTGTTCCTATTTCTCCACATCCTCTCCAGCACCTGTTGTTTCCTGACTTTTTAATGATGGCCATTCTAACTGGTGTGAGATGGTATCTCACTGTGGTTTTGATTTGCATTTCTCTGATGGCCAGTGATGATGAGCATTTTTTCATGTGTTTTTTGGCTGCATAAATGTCTTCTTTTGAGAAGTGTCCGTTCTTGTCCTTTGTCCACTTTTTGATGGGGTTGTTTGTTTTTTTCTTGTAAATTTGTTTGAGTTCATTGTAGATTCTGGACATTAGCCCTTTGTCAGATGAGTAGGTTGCGAAAATTTTCTCCCATTCTGTAGGTTGCCTGTTCACTCTGATAGTAGTTTCTTTTGCTATGCAGAAGCTCTTTAGTTTACTTAGATCCGATTTGTCAATTTTGGCTTTTGTTACCATTGTTTTTGGTGTTTTAGACATGAGGTCCTTGCCCATGCCTATGTCCTGAATGGTAATGCCTAGGTTTTCTTCTAGTGTATTTATGGTTTTAGGTCTAACATGTAAGTCTTTAATCCATCTTGAATTAATTTTTGTGTAAGGTGTAAGGAAGGGATCCAGTTTCAGCTTGCTACATATGGCTAGCCAGTTTTCCCAGCACCATTTATTAAATAAGGAATCCTTTCCCCATTGCTTGTTTTTGTCAGGTTTGTCAAAGATCAGATAGTTGTAGATATGTGGCATTATTTCTGAGGGCTCTGTTCTGTTCCATTGGTCTATATCTCTGTTTTGGTACCAGTACCATGCTGTTTTGGTTACTGTAACCTTGTAGTATAGTTTGAAGTCAGGTAGCATGATGCCTCCAGCTTTGTTCTTTTGGCTTAGGATTGACTTGGTGATGCGGGCTCTTTTTTGGTTCCATATGAACTTTAAAGTAGTTTTTTCCAATTCTGTGAAGAAAGTCATTGGTAGCTTGATGGGGATGGCATTGAATCTATGAATTACCTTGGGAAATATGGCCATTTTCATGATATTGATTCTTCCAACCCATGAGCATGGAATGTTCTTCTATTTGTTTGTATCCTCTTTTGTTTCATTGAGCAGTGGTTTGTAGTTCTCCTTGAAGAGGTCCTTCACGTCCCTTGTAAGTTGGATTCATGGGTATTTTATTCTCTTTGGAGCAATTGTGAATGGGAGTTCACTCATGATTTGGCTCTCTGTTTGTCTGTGATTGGTGTACAAGAATGCTTGTGATTTTTGTACATTGATTTTGTATCCTGAGACTTTGCTGAAGTTGCTAATCAGCTTAAGGAGATTTTGGGCTGAGACGATGGGGTTTTCTAGATATACAATCATGTCATCTGCAAACAGGGACAGTTTGACTTCCTCTTTTCCTAATTGAATACCCTTTATTTCCTTCTCCTGCCTAATTGCCCTGGCCAGAACTTCCAACACTATGTTGAATAGGAGTGGTGAGAGAGGGCATCCCTGTCTTGTGCCAGTTTTCAAAGGGAATGCTTCCAGTTTTTGCCCATTCAGTATGATATTGGCTGTGGGTTTGTCATAGATAGCTCTTATTATTTTGAGATACATCCCATCAATACCTAATTTATTGAGAGTTTTTAGCATGAAAGGTAGTTGAATTTTGTCAAAGGCCTTTTCTGCATCTATTGAGATAATCATGTGGTTTTTGTCTTTGGTTCTGTTTATATGCTGGATTACATTTATTGATTTGCGTATGTTGAACCAGCCTTGCATCCCAGGGATGAAGCCCACTTGGTCATGGTGAATAAGCTCTTTGATGTGCTGCTGGATTTGGTTTGCCGTATTTTATTGAGGATTTTTGCATCCATGTTCGTCAAGGATATTGGTCTAAAATTCTATTTTTTTATTGTGTCTCTGCCAGGCTTTGGTATCAGGATGATGCTGGCTTCATAAAATGATTTAGGGAGAATTCCCTCTTTTTCTATGCATTGGAATAGTTTCAGAAGGAATGATACCAGTTCCTCCTTGTACCTCTGGGAGAATTCGGCTGTGAATCCATCTGGTCTTGCACTCTTTAGTTGGTAAGCTATTGATTATTGCCACAATTTCAGAGCCTGTTATTGGTCTATTCAGAGATTCAACTTCTTCCTGGTTTAGTCTTGGGAGGGTGTATGTGTCCAGGAATTTATCCATTTCTTCTAGATTTTCTAGTTTATTTGTGTAGATGTGTTTGTAGTATTCTCTGATGGTAGTTTGTATTTCTGTGGGATCGGTGGTGATATCGCCTTTATCATTTTTTATTGCACCTGTTTGATTCTTCTCTCTTTTCTTCTTTATTAGTCTTGCTAGCATTCTATCAGTTTTGTTGATCTTTTCAAAAAACCAGCTCCTGGATTCATTAATTTTTTGAAGGGTTTTTTGTGTCTCTATTTCCTTTAGTTCTGCTCTGATTTTAGTTATTTCTAGCCTTCTGCTAGCTTTTGAATGTGTTTGCTCTTGCTTTTCTAGTTCTTTTAATTGTGATGTTAGGGTGTCAATTTTGGATCTTTCCTGCTTTCTCTTGTGGGCATTTAGTGCTATAAATTTCCCCCTACACACTGCTTTGAATGTGTCCCAGAGATTCTGGTATGTTGTGTCTTTGTTCTCATTGGTTTCGAAGAACATCTTTATTTCTGCCTTCATTTTGTTATGTACCCTGTAGTCATTCAGGAACAGGTTGTTCAGTTTCCATGTAGTTGAGCAGTTTTGAGTGAGTTTCTTAATCCTGAGTTCTAGTTTGATTACACTGTGGTCTGAGAGACAGTTTGTTATAATTTCTGTTCTTTTACATTGCTGAGAAGAGCTTTACTTCCAACTATGTGGTCAGTTTTGGAACAGGTATGGTATGGTGCTGAAAAAAATGTATATTCTGTTGATTTGGGGTGGAGAGTTCTGTAGATGTCTATTAGGTCTGCTTGGTGCAGAGCTGAGTTCAATTCCTGGGTATCCTTGTTAACTTTCTGTCTCATTGATGTGTCTAATGTTGACAGTGGGGTGTTAAAGTCTCCCATTATTATTGTGTGGGAGTCTAAGTCTCTTTGTAGGTCACTCAGGGCTTGCTTTATGAATCTGGGTGCTCCTGTATTGGGTGCATATATATTTAGGATAGTTAGCTCTTCTTGTTGAATTGATCCCTTTACCATTATGTAATGGCCTTCTTTGTCTCATTTGATCTTTGTTGGTTTAAAGTCTGTTTTATCAGAGACTAGGATTGCAACCCCTGCCTTTTTTTGTTTTCCATTTGCTTGGTAGATATTCCTCCATCCTTTTATTTTGAGCCTATGTGTGTCTCTGCACATGAGATGGGTTTCCTGAATACAGCCCACTGATGGGTCTTGAATCTTTATCCAATTTGCCAGTCTGTGTCTTTTAACTGGGGCATTTAGTCCATTTACATTTAAAGTTAATATTGTTATGTGTGAATTTGATCCTGTCATTATAATGTTAGCTGGTTATTTTCCTCATTAGTTGATGCAGTTTCTTCCTAGCCTGGATGATCTTTACAATTAGGCATGATTTTGCAGTGGGTGGTACCGGTTGTTCCTTTCCATGTTTAGTGCTTCCTTCAGGAGCTCTTTTAGGGCAGGCCTGGTGGTGACAAAATCACTCAGCATTTGCTTGTCTGTAAAGTATTTTATTTCTCCTTCACTTATGAAGCTTAGTTTGGCTGGATATGAAATTCTGGATTGAAAATTCTTTTCTTTAAGAATGTTGAATATTGGCCCCCAATCTCTTCTGGCTTGTAGAGTTTCTGCCAAGAGATCAGCTGTTAATGTGATGGGCTTCCCTTTGTGGGTAACCCGACCTTTCTCTCTGGCTGCCATTAACATTTTTTCCTTCATTTCAACTTTGGTGAATCTGACAGTCATGTGTCTTGATGTTGCTCTTCTTGAGGAGTATCTTTGTGGTGTTCTCTGTATTTCCTGAATGTGAATGTTGGCCTGCCTTGCTAGATTGGGGAAGTTCTCCTGGATAATATCCTGCAGAGTGTTTTCCAACTTGGTTCCATTCTCCCCATCACTTTCAGGTACACCAATCAGATGTAGATTTGGTCTTTTCACATAGTCCCATATTTCTTGGAGGCTTTGTTCATTTCTTTTCGTTCTTTTTTCTCTTAACTTCCCTTCTTGCTTCACTTCATTCATTTCATCTTCCATCGCTGATACCCTTTCTTCCAGTTGATCGCATCGGCTCCTGAGGGATCTGCATTCTTCATGTAGTTCTCAAAACTTGGCTCCTTTAAGCACTTCTCTGTATTGGTTATTCTAGTTATACATTTGTCTAAATTTTTTTCAAAGTTTTTAACTTCTTTGCCTTTGGTTTGAATTTCTTCCTGTAGCTTGGAGTAGTTTGATCATCTGAAGCCTTCTTCTCTCAACTCATCAAAGTCATTCTCCTTCCAGCTTTGTTCCATTGCTGGTGAGGAACTGCATTCCTTTGGAGGAGGAGAGGTGCTCTGCTTTTTAGAATTTCCAGTTTTTCTGCTCTGTTTTTTCCCCATCTTTGTGGTTTTATCTACTTTTAGTCTTTGATGGTGGTGATGTACAGATGGGTTTTTGGTGTGGATGTCCTTTCTATTTGTTAGTTTTCTTTCTAACAGACAGGACCCTCAGGTGCAGGTCTGTTGGAGTTTCCTAGAGGTCCACTCCAGACCCTATTTGCCTGGGTATCAGCAGCGGTGGCTGCAGAACAGCGGATTTTCGTGAACTGCGAATGCTGCTGCCTGATCATTCCTCTGGAAGTTTTGTCTCAGAGGAGTATCCCGCCGTGTGAGGTGTCAGTTTGCCCCTACTTGGGGGTGCCTCCCAGTTAGGCTGTTTGGGGGTCTGGGGTCAGGGATCCACTTGAGGAGACAGTTTGCCCATTCTCAGATCTCCAGCTGCATGCCGGGAGAACCACTACTCTCTTCAAAGCTGTCAGACAGGGACATTTAAGTCTGCAGAGGTTACTGCTGACTTTTTGTTTGTCTGTGCCCTGCCCCCACAGGTGGAGCCTACAGAGGCAGGCAGGCCTCCTTGAGCTGTGGTGGGCTCCACCCAGTTCGAGCTTCCTGGCTGCTTTGTTTACCTAAGCAAGCCTGGGCAATGGCGGGTGCCCCCCCGCCCCGCCCCAGCCTTGCAGTTTGATCTCAGACTGCTGTGCTAGCAATCAGCGAGACTCCGTGGGCGTAGGACCCTCCGAGCCAGGTGCGGGATATAATCTTCTGTTGTGCCGTTTTTTAAGCCCATCGGAAAAGCCCAGTATTAGGGTGGGAGTGACCTGATTTTCCAGGTGTTGTCTGTCACCCCTTTCTTTGACTAGGAAAGGGAACTTCCTGACCACTTGTGCTTCCCGAGTGAGGCAATGCCTTGCCCTGCTTTGGCTCATGCATGGTGCACTGCATCCACTGTCCTGTGCCCAGTATCTGGCACTCCCTAGTGAGATGAACCCGGTACCTCAGATGGGAATGCAGAAATCACCCGTCTTCTGCATTGCTTATGCTGGGAGCTGTAGACCGGAGCTGTTCCTATTTGGCCATCTTGGCTGCCTCCCCAAGATCAACATTTTTAGCTCCCACATATGATTGAGGACATGGGATATTTTTCATTCTGTACATGACTTATTTCCCTTAACATAATGATCTCTGGCTCCCTCTATATTACTGCAAATGACAGTTTCACTCCCTTTTTATTGCTGAATAGTATTCCTTTGTATATATATACACCACATTTTCTTTATCCATACATCTGTTGATGGTTACTTAGGTTGATTCCATATCTTGGTAATTGTGAACAGTACTGCGATAATCGGCAGATGTGGGAATCCCTTTGATGTACTGATTTTCTTTCCTTTGGGTAAATACCTACATATTTTTGAGATTGCTGGATTTTATGGCAGTTCTGTTTTTAGTTTTTTGAGAGACCTCCATATTGTTTTCCACAATGGCTGTACTAATCTACATTCTCATCGACACTGTGTAAGTGTTGTCTTTCTCTGCAATGATGAATTTTGAAGGAACATTCAGAAACCAGAGATGTTAAATAAGGACTTGACATTGAGGATTCAGGCAAAGTGCGCCTTCCTGTAATAGAATCTGTAACATAGTAAGTGATGAATAAACTTACCAAGTGGTAGGTGATGTTTGAGGCATTGAAGATTCTGCAGTGAACAAACAGGCAAAATTTCCTGACGTGAAGCTTCGTTCTGGTGGAGAGAAACAGATGATAAACCAAAAAGTAAAACATATCATATGTCAAATGCTGTAAATGTGAAGAAGGAAATAAACCAGGGAAGAAGATATGGAATTTTGGGAGTGGTGGAGTTTGAAATTTTTAGGGAGTGTTTAGAAATTGTCTCTGAAATTTTGCTATTTTTGCAAAGACTTGAAGCAGGTGAATGATTTTTGGAAATATCTCTGGGAAGAATGTTTGTGGCATGAAGAATAGCAAATGAAAAATGTCTGGAGATGGGAGCTTGTGAAGCATGTTTCAGGAATAGCACTCTGGCTTATGTGTTGGAAACAGTCTATGGGAGAGATGATGGTGTCTCAGACTGTCATACGGAGAAGTGTAGGTTTTTGGATGTATTTTGGAATAGTACTGGGAAGATTTTTCTCATGAATTGCATGTTAGATGTGATAGAAATGGTCAAGCACGAGTAAGGTATTTGGTTTAACCCACTGAATGGTTGATGCTGTCATATTGAGATAGAAAGATTGCATAAGATTTGGGGAGGGATACCAGGTGAGCAACCTTTGATTGGCCTCTAGGAATTTGTCAGGAAAGAATGAGGGTGTGGAAATAATGATGTTTTAGGCAAAGGAATCCTTATGTGCAATGACATTGAACCTTGAAAATACTTTAATTATTTAGGAAATGGAGAGACATTTTGCATGATGTAAGCACAGTGTACATTAAGGATTGGCAGACTATGGCTCAAGGGCTAAATCCAGCCCACTGCCTGCTTTTGTAAGACCCATGAACTGTACAAAATGGTTGAAAAAAATAAAAAGAATAGTTTGTGACATGCAAATTATATAAAATGCATATTTCAGTGTCCATAAAGAAAGTTTGGTTAGAACATAGCCATGCTCTTTCATTTACGTATTGTCTATAGCTGCCTGATATGATTTGGCTGTGTCCCTACCCAAATCTCATTTTGAATTGTAACTCCCACAGTTCCCATGTGTCCTGAGAGGAAACCAGTGGGAGGTGATTGAATTATGGGGGGCAGGCCTTTCCTTTGCTGTTCTCATGATAGTGAATGAGTCTCACGAGACCTGATGGTTTGATAAAGGGAAACCTGTTTGCTTGGCTCTCATTCTGTCTCTTGCTGCCACCATGTGAGACATGCCTTTCACCTTCTGTCATGATTGTGAGGCCTCCCCAGCCACGTGGAACTGTAAGTCCAACAAACCTCTTTCTTTTGTAAATTGCCCAGTCTCAGGAATGTCTTTATCAGCAGTGTGAAAATGAAACTGTCTCTGTGTTAAAATAGTTAAGTAGTTCTGATGGAGACTATATGGCCTGCCAGGGTGAAAATATTTGCTACTCGGTTTTTACAGAAAAAGTTTGCTGACATTGGTGTACATAAAGGGAATAATAGTAGTTAAAATGAAGCATTTTGGTGGGGGGGGTGGTCACAGATTGTGAAGTAACTTGTATGTCTTGCTAAGAATTTGAAACTTGATTCAACTTCTTAAGTAATAGAAAACCATCAAAGGTGATATCTTCCTAAAATATCACAAACAATACAGAAAAAATTACTAGTTCAACCTAACTTTCAGTTGGAGAAATCAACCTAATTTTCAGTTGGAGAAATCAACCTAATTTTCAGTTGGAGAAATCAACCTAATTTTCAGTTGGAGAAATAAACACTGAGAGAGTAAGTAATTTTCCCAGAGCTTTCCAGCACTTCAGTGTGAAGGCCAGGCAAGGACTGCCATGATTAAACTCCGAGAGTCATAATTTTACTCCTGCTAACAGCTACTGTGGAACTTCTCCATACAAGGAAGTTCTTCCAAAAATCTCAGAGAATACTTATGTCTGCTATAGAATGTCAGAAGAAATAAGTCAGTTTGGTTTTAATGTTTTAACCTAACCCCACATATTTATTTCATAATCAATAAAAAAGTTATTTAAGAAAAGAAACTTCATAAACTTTGAATGAAATAAAAATAAAAATTGAGTCATTACTTTAATAAATTTTGATCCTGGACAAAGCTGAATTTGGCTGAAATTTGGCACTTCTGCCTCCCATTTGACTCAGTCTCCCTTCATCCTGCCCTATTTCTCTTAAGCAATGGAAAAGGAGGTGTTAGCAACAACTTGTAACACATTCTTTAATTATTGTTGTGGCTTCTTAAAATTGATGACTGGGGACATGTCAGTAATTCTAGATTCTGTTGAATGGCAGAGATGTTATGGGTTGATAAGTTATCCCAGGGAGTGAGGCCAAGGAGCAGCATTAGGAAACATTTTGTTATTGCCAGTGTTATGGTTCAACAGTACATTTCAGATAAGAAACACAACTGTGGGAAAAAGGATAAAGGGGGCAGGTAATAAATGGAAATGGAGTGTATCACAGCAAACAGAGGTGGGACATAATCCCAGAGAGGAATGTAATAAGGACAAGAGAAGAATACTCTTAGCTATCTCTCTCAAGTCTGGTGATGAGTAATGGTGGATATGGGAGAAACCTCCTGATCTGTTTTGTCCAAGGAGGAGAAATTGGACTCCACTTGGGTAATTTAAGAAAAGAAGTGACACAGCATTTCCTGATGTATCAACTTACTGACAGCTGACTACTACTATCATTCAGCTCATTGTTTACAAGCTGAATTTGCCATTCTGGTTATTTCTCAGTTGACTTGAGAGAAATACTACCATGAATCTTATAGGGCAGAGAATGCCAAACAGCAGAGCTTAAGAATTCTGTGTGGGCTGAGGTCATGGTGATATATTGCAGTAACAGCTATCTGGATATGATGGAAAGCAGATTGATGCCATTTGTCAAGTATATTAGAGCTTGTTTTGTTCCTTCGAGTATATCAAATGTGAATGTGGATGAAATGCATTTTAAAAAAGCTAATATGGAACCCAGTAATCCTATATTACTAGTAAGTCACTTCTGGAGGTATACAAGGATGTTTATGGGAAGCCTTATGGTGCAGTAAGATGGAGCTGTGTTTGCAGGTAAAATATATACAACTGATAGCCTCATGGGGCACACAAAATTTTCCATTTCAGACTGTTTTTCCAAATGGTACCAATCCCATACAAGTGAAATGGCAGCAACATATGTGATAGCTTGATCACAGTGGCCATACCATACCAGATGTTCTGTAGAGATTTTAAGCGATGGCTTTGGGATGGCTTTGATTTTGAAATAAATATGTAGGTCAGTCTGAAATAATGTTCTGGGATGATTGTCCTCATTAAGAAAAAGACTCGATAACCCAAACAGTGACACTAAAGGGAGTGCTTTTCTAAGAGGTTGGCCATAAAAATCACTTTGAGGGGATTCTAAAGCCATAAGTAAATAAACTAATTGAATAATTATTCTATTGGAGTGCTATAATCATTGGCAACCCTGGGAAAGGGTTCATACTCTTATCAAAGAAGAATTATCAGATATTCTAGTCACTATTGATTCTGATGTTTTTAAAGGCCAGTGGCCAAGAGTGGTCAAAAGCCAGGTTGGGAAGGTACACTATGGGAACACTATGCTAGTTCTAAATTATAGCAGGTTGTCACTGGACAATGAGACTTCTATCGTCATTTTCTAATGACCTAGGTGTCACAAATGCAAAGTGAATTTGCTTTCAGGTTGTAATTGGTTTGGATAAAACAGATAATGAAAACACTGTGTTGTAATTATGGGAGATAGAAGGAGGATATTAAAAAATGCCACATGGAAACCTGTGTCTGTAAATACCTGTACACTGGTAGCTGGGATATGGTTATATCAAAAACCAGATGGATCTACAATATTCTGAACAATAATGTCCTAAGGCATTTGGAAACATGTGGCACATGGAAAAAATATCATTTCTGTTGGGAGGGATTGATACTATAATTTTTATCTAATTTCATGGTATGTTAAATGTTACTTTAATCTTGCTGTCACAGCTATATAGTATAACAAATGCCTTGTTAATTGATAGAATTTTGCAATGATTAGAAAATACTTTGGGAGGTTAACTTGGAGACTGTAAATGTTACATATGGAAACCAATTGGCCAGAAATAAAAGTGAACTCAGATTTGTTTGCCTCCATCAACACATATCAATGGTTCAAATAACTATAGGTGATAGAGGAAAAAGAGTGATCAAACTTGTAAGAGAACAGCAAAAGACTTGTGAAAAACATATAGTTGCAATTAACATCCTTTGTAGAGGACATTCCTACTCCCCACTGGATGTTTCAAAACATGGTAGTTGTCAGGATGTTAGTAGACTTATTCATCTGTATAAAATACTTTAAGACAAATAATGAAAAGATGCTTGAGAAATATGTACCAAGGGAGTAGTGACTAAAGTCAGAGTGTGCACTGGAAAGAAAAATGTTAGCCATAGACCTACAAGTCATTTTCTTACCCTGCTGTGGGATGCCCTTGGAAGAAAAGATCCATCAAAAACCCTTGTAAACATTCCAAAGAAAGATCTGCTACTATTTAATAGTGGGAGAATTCTTACATATGGAGAATTTTTGCACATGTATCTGGTCTGTCTAGGATTGCTTATGTTAAATAAACCTGGAAATGTGTGAATTTATGGGGCAGGCTACCTGGAAAACATCACACAAACTAGTAACTGAGTATAAAATTCAGATACTTTGGCTGAGCGCGGTGGCTGATGCCTGTAATCCCAGCACTTTGGGAGGCCGAGGCAGGCAGATCACAAGGACAGGAGATTGAGACCATCCTGGCTAACACGGTGAAACCCTGTCTCTACTAAAAATACAAAAAATTAGCCGGGCGCGATGGCGGGCACCTGTAGTCCCAGCTACTTGGGAGTCTGAGGCAGGAGAATGGCGTGAACCTGGGAGGCGGAGTTTGCAGTGAGCCAAGATCGTGCCACTGCACCCCAGCCTGGGCGATAGAGCGAGACTCCATCTAAAAAAAAAAAAAATCAGATATGTTATGACAGTGATGGCTTGCTTTTATGTAAGCGATGCTTTGCGTGCAACACTTAGAGCTCATGTTAAATCTAGATCAGAGCAGATACTAATGCATCACAAAATGACCTGAGAGTGACACTGGCTGTCCCAGCTTCTCCATCCTTCCCCTCTCTCATGATTTTCTTTCTCTTTAAATTTATTAGTATGGTTTGATTCTGGGTAAGATCTCTGATCACTGTGAATCTGATTTGATGACCCAACCCTGCATTTGTTTCACGCTGTATCCCTCAATGTCCACAATTTACCACTATAAACTTTTTTTTGTTCTCTCTCTCTCTCTCTCTCTCTATATATATATATATATATATTATACTTTAAGTTCTAGGATACATGTGCACAACGTGCAGGTTTGTTACATCTGTATACATGTGCCATGTTGGTGTGCTGCACCCATTAACTCGTCATTTACATTAGGTATATCTCCTAATGCTATCCCTCCCTACTCCCCCCACCCCACAACAGGCCCCGCTGTGTGATGTTCCCCTTCCTGTGTCCATGTGTTCTCACTGTTCAATTCCCACCTATGAGTGAGAACATGCGGTGTTTGGTTTTTTGTCGTTGTGATAGTTTGCTGAGAATGATGGTTTCCAGCTTCATCTGTGTCCCTACAAAGGACATGAATTCATCCTTTTTTATGGCTGCATAGTATTGCATGGTGTATATGTGCCACATTTTCTAATCCAGTCTCTCATTGTTGGACATTTGGGTTGGTTCCAATTTGACACTATAAACCTTTGAAATTGGCCTCCAAGGTTTTCTAGATCCAAATCTTTATTCTGTCCTCTAGAGCAATATGAAAACTTGCCTGCCCCTTGGTCCAAGTTCTCTAGACCTTTTTCTCAACTCAGAAATTGATCACTAATAATTAATTAAATAATAATTAATATACACTTATTTTTTGTTTTATGCTCCCTGGTCAAGGAAACTTATTGAAGTCACATATCTTAACACAGAACTAGACTGGCAGAATGGTTCTCTTCAAATGGAGGGAAGCTATTTTTCCCTTTGAACCACCCATGTGACTTTTTATATGCCTCTCTTTACACATTCAGCCTTGAAATAAAATTGTAAACGTCTTATTTCCGCAATTAGGACACAAGTATGTGTCACTGTTTTTTAAATCTCCCACAGTGTTTAGCAGAATATATTTTCTCTAGAGAGGTACTCATGAATATTTGACAAGTTAAATTGAATGGAGGGATAAAGACTTTTGGTTTTTCTGAAAGCAGGGAAATTGTAATGATAACATTATCAGCATAAATAAATACATTCTAATCCAACTTATTTTCTAAGTTCCTACCTTGCAAGAAGAAATGACACCTCTCCTCTTTTACATTTCCTTTATTATGAGGAAAAAGACAAAGGTTCTTGCGTTCATTTTGCTTTTCCATGGGGTAGGCAGCAACTTCAAGGAGCTTTTAAAAATCTGTCCAACAGGTTTCAGAATTTTTTTTCTTTTTAATTTAATTTTTTTTCTTCTAACTTTTAGGTTCAAGCAGTACATGTACAGGTTTGTTATAAGGGTAAATTGTATGTCACAAGGATTTGGTGTACAGGTTATTTCATCACCCAGGTAGTAAGCATAGTACCCGATAGGTAGTTTCTTGATCCTCACCCTTCTCCCACACTCCACTCTCAAACTGGCCCTGGTGACTGTTGTTTCCCTCTTTGTGTTCATATGTACTCAGCGCTTATCTTCCACTTATAAGTGAGAACATGTGGTATTTGGTTTTCTGTTCCTGTGTTAATGCACTTAGAATAATGGCCTCCAGTTCCATCCATGTTGCTGCAAGGGATGTGATCTCACTCTTTTTATGACTGTGTAGTATTTTGTGGTGTATATGTACCACATTTTCTTTATTCAGTCCACTGTTGATGGGCATTTAGGTTGAGGCCATGTCTTTGCTATTGTGAATAGTACTGCAATGAACATATGAGTGCATGTGTCCTTTGGTTAGAATGATTTATTTTTTTTCGGACACATATCCAGTAATGGGATTGTTGGGTCAAATGACAGCTCTGTTTTAACTTCTTTCAGAAATCTCCAAACTGGTTTCTATAGCAGCTAAACTAGTTTACATTCCCACCAGCAGTGTATAAGTGTTGCCTTTTCTCCACCACCTCACCAGCATCTGTTATTTTTTGGCTTTTAAAAAATAGCCATTCTGACTGGTGTGAGATGATCTCTCATTGTAGTTTTGAATTGCATTTCTCCAATGATTAGTGATGTTGAACATTTTTTTCATATCTTTGTTGGCTGCATGTATGTCTTTTTTGAGTGTTCTCGTCCTTGGCCCATTTATTAATGGGATTGTTTGGTTTTTGCTTGTTGATTCCTAAATTTTCCAGTACCCCAAAATATGGGAAAAGAAGGAATTAGGGAGTTAGAGAAATAAGGAAGACCATAACATATTACTGATTTGATGAACCAGTATCTGAGGTTTAATGAAAAGTCACTGAAAAGGCAACAATGAGAAAAATTGGTATATAAAGAAGATTGTAATTTGTTTATTTCTAAAAAAAATTCACATTGAGATTCAATTAAGATCAAATTAGTTTTTATTGGTAGGTCATTAAGCCCAACAGATGATCAGGGATGTCTGATGAGGGAGTTAGAGTTTACAAAGGAGGACTTTAATGAGTATTTAATGGAGACATTGAGGGAACCTCCTTTTACAGCCCCTCCTACTCTTACCCATTCATTCATATGCAAAAAGTCCAGTCCATTCCCTTGACACTGTAAGAGCAAGAATATGGGAAGTTTAGAGGTTGGGAACTTTGCAGGTTAGGGACGTCACATAGTCTTCAGAGGAAACAATCTTTAGTACTTTCTTGCTTCAGTCACTTTTTTTGTGCAATTTGGCCTGAGTTGAGGATCTTTTGGCATTTTTGTCTATTCATGCAAGCACATAGGCTGGTGTGAGGGTGGTGTGGGCTGGGTTGGGGGAAGAAAACAGCTATGCCAATTATGGATTGTCTTCAGTCTCTCATGTAAAACTCTTAATGAAACTCTATGAGTGTAAAACCAACTTTGCTAGAAAAAAACAGTTTATCATATGTAACCTTATGTACCTGGAATTAAAAAAATCTTCCCTTCTTTTCTAAGAACTTGCAAATATATAATATTGTACATCTTCATTAAACAGGGAGGTTGGTAGAGGATATAGTTTAAATGGGATATCTTCTCACTAGCTATTTTAATAGCCACAGACAAAGAAGATTTTCAATATTTTCTTCATTGGGATACAATATTAATACTATTTATTAAATTTTGTTTTCTGGATTCCTAGAAAAACTTTTTCTAATGTATTGACTTCTCTTATCAACATATCTCAGATCAAGATAGTTTTCTGTCTTTGGAAAATAATTTTCAGTTAGGATCATTTTTGGGAGGCTACTCGAAGTTTAATCTGATGTGCTAGTTTTTATTCTGGCAGTTGGTATTTTAATACTAGTGTGTAACACTCAAAAAGGCTTACAATCTAGTCTCCATGTAGTATTGTAATATAAAAACTATAACCAAAAAATAATTTCATAATGATAACTGAAATGAATAACTGAGACAAAAATCTCAATCATTCGAGGTTTTCTAAGCCAGTTTTAGGGCACATCTGGGAAAATCATAAGCCATATCTGTGGCTGTCATTCCAAGGAGCTTTTCAGGAGGTTTAGTATATCTATTTCGTTAAAGTGGGTGGAAGGAGACCTGTAGGAAGAGGAACAGGTAGGCAGTAAGGCAAATGGTTACATTTTTGTGAGACTACCATTTTATATAAGATAAGGTAAATAAAGAGAAAAAAGGCAGTAAAGGAAAAATCAGTTAGGTGGAGGAACAAAGACAATCTCATCTTGTGTTTGTTCTGCCCCTGGGAAGATAAGCTTGTAGTGGATGTTATCAGTGTGGAATTGAACAGACTTTAGTTTTAGGAGCTAGACTTAGATTGTAGAACTAAAATTACAATTGGGGTGTCCTTGTTTATGGGAGGCTAGCAAAGAATTTACTTAGACATGATCTGTGGGGGTGGCCCTTCATAGACGCCTGAGGCCTTTTACTTTGGCTGATGCATAATGTTGTCATAGCTAGTCATTTGGAAGAGGGAAACTCAGCCTTCAAGCTTAAACTTCCCTTTTACATAAGGAGTTTGGATATCCTGGGATTTAAAAATTTTCCTTTACAATAAAAACTCAAGTTTTCCACTTGTATTTCTCAAACATTATGAATAGCACTACTTTTGTTTATGCCAGTAATAACTCTTCAATTTTTTTTTCACTTTTTTTATTCAAAGCAATTGCATTTGTCCAAGATAGCCTTAATGTTTCCTTCAGCTCCCCAAACGTTTAAATAGGCTGCTTCCGACCTCTCGGCCCTGATCTCCCTTTCTAAGGTAAAATATTCACTTTAGAAAACTTGTAATTATAAATGTTTCACTGCTCCTTTGTGATGTAAAACTTTTTAAAAAGCCTTCTGCCAGTTTTACCACCCAGGATTGTCTTTCTCAAAGATCTACAGCCATCTCTTTGATATGTAATTGTCAGGGAAGTCAGACCTTCTGTATCCCAGTTTCTGTGGGAGAGTAGGAACCTAACTTTGGTGGGCACCTTGCTTCCAGTTGTAAAACTATCTCCTGTCATGAAGGTATGAGAATGTTGACTTTCTCTTTAGGTAAAACCAACTAGCAAATACAGATGGTCTAAGACTCTTCTGTCTCAGCTCTTAAAAACTTCCCAGGTGTTTGTTTCAGAAGAATTGCATTTACACTGAGTTCAGGCCTCCTTCTCTTATTGCAATATTCTTTTTGTAAAGCTTTATTTTTAATTGACAAACAATAATTGTATATATTTATGGGCTACAAAGTGTTGTTTACAGGCTGGATGTGGTGGCTCATGCCCATAATCCCAGCACTGTGGGCGGCTGAAATGGGTGGATTACCTGAGGTCAGGAGTTCGAGACCAACCTGGCCAACATGGTGAAACTGCATCTCTACTAAAAATAGAAAAATTAGCTGGGCATGGTGGCACACCCCTGTAATCCCAGCTACTTGGGAGGCTGAGGCAGAATTGTTTGAACCCGGGAGGCGGAGATTGCAGTGAGCAAAGATCGTGCCATTGCACTCCAGCTTGGGCAACAAGAGTGAAACTCCATAACAAAAACAAAACAAAAACAAAACAAAAAAACAAAGTATTGTTCACATGTTACGTTGTGGAATGATCAAGTCAGAGTAATTAGCATATCCATCACCTCAAATATTTGTTTATTTGTGATGAGAACATCTAAAATCTTCACTTTTAGCTATTTTAAAATGTACAATATATTATTATTAACTGTAGTCACCTTGCTGTGAAATAGAATATCCAGAACTTATTCCTTCTAACTGTAACTTTGTACCCATTCAACAACATCTCCCCTTTCCCCATCTTCCTCCCCTCGACTCCCAGCCTCCAGGAGCCACCATTCTACACTTTACCTCTGTGAGTTCAACCCATTTAGATTCCACACATAAGTGAGATGATACGGCATTTGTCTTTCTGTGCCTGGCTTATTTCAACTAAATGTCCTCAAGGTTCATCCATGTCACAAATGATAGAATTTCCTGTTTTTTTTTTTTCTTTTAAGGCTAAACAGTATTTTGTTGTGTATATATGACATATTTTAAAAATTGATTATCCATTGGTGAACTATTAGGTTGTTTCCACAACTTGGGTATTGTGAATAATGCTGCAGTGAACATGGGAGTGCAGACTTCCCTTCAACAGAGTTCATTTCCTTTGTGTATACCCAGCAGTGATATTGCTAGATGATATGGTAATTCTATTTTTAGTTTTTTGAGGAACCATTGTACTGTTTTCCAAAATGGCTATACTGCAATAGTCTTGAATAAAGTTTTTGTTGCCTGTTTAACATTGTCCAGTAAAATGTTTGCTTTGATATTCCCATACTTTATGCTTTCTACATTTTCCAGAATCCCTTAAAAACCTCTTCCCTAGCTGCAGACTTCTGACTCTTCTTTTGATTTATTCAATTGAAAAGCTTCCAAAGAACCCTTCTGAATCTCCTAAATAGAGCATGATGCGAAAGAGAGAATGGGCTAAGCTAGAATTTTCTTTATTGGGCAAGAAAGTAAAGGGCTGGAGACATTGAAGCAATACTAATCAACTTTTGTGTCTTCATATATGTTGTGTGATCTCCGAAAATTTGAGACTGGTCTCAGTTAATTTAGAAAGTTTATTTCGCCGAGGTTGAGGATGTGCACCCATGACACAGTCTCAAGAAGTCCTGACAACTTGTGCCCAAGGTGGTCAGGGCATAGCTTGGTTTTATATATTTTAGGGAGACATTAGATATCAATCAACATATGTAAGAAGTAAATTGGTTCCATCCAGAAAGGCAGGGACAACTCGAAGCAAGGAGAGACCTTCCAGGTCACAGGTGGGTGAGAGACAAATGGTTGCATTCTTCTGAGTTTCTGATAAGCCTTTCCAAAGGAGGCAAATAGAATATGCATCTATCTCTGTGAGTAGAGGGATGACTTTGAATAGAATGGGAGGCAGATTTTCCCTGAGCAGTTTCCAGCTTGAGTTTTCTATTTAGCTTAGTGATTTTCAAGGCCCAAGATATTTTTCTTTCACAGTTGTATACTGCCTACATGATAACTCTTTTCATAAGATTGCTTCATGTATTGGTGAATACTTAAAGAAGGAAGGATCATTTTCCAATAATATCCCAGAACTTAATTACTGGGTGACACCAAGAACTTGCTCACTGGCTTCCTTATCTTCAGTCTCACTAATTCAGTCTCCTAAAACCCCATCATCTCAGTCCAAAATCTCCTTAAGCTGATAGGCAACTTCAGCAAAGTCTCAGGATACAAAATCAATGTGCAAAAATCACAAGCATTCTTATACACCAATAACAGACAAACAGAGAACCAAATAATGAGTGAACTCCCATTCACAATTGCTTCAAAGAGAATAAAATACCTAGGAATCCAACTTACAAGGGACATGAAGGACCTCTTCAAGGAGAACTACAAACCACTGCTCAATGAAATAAAAGAGGATACAAACAAATGGAAGAACATTCCATGCTCATGGGTAGGAAGAATCAATATCGTGAAAATGGCCATACTGCCCAAGGTAATTTATAAAATCAATGCCATCCCCGTCAAGCTACCAATGACTTTCTTCACAGAATTGGAAAAAACTACTTTAAAGTTCATATGGAACCAAAAAAGAGCCTGCATTGCCAAGTCAATCCTAAGCCAAAAGAACAAAGCTGGAGGTATCATGCTACCTGACTTCAAACTATACTACAAGGCTACAGTAACCAAAACAGCATGGTACTGGTACCAAAACAGAGATATAGATCAATGGAACAGAGCCCTCAGAAATAATGCCACATATCTACAACCATCTGATCTTTGACAAACCTGACAAAAACAAGCAATGGGGAAAGGATTCCCTATTTAATAAATGGTGCTGGGAAAACTGGCTGGCCATATGTAGAAAGCTGAAACTGGATCCCTTCCTTATACCTTGTACAAAAATTAATTCAAGATGGATTAAAGACTTAAATGTTAGACCTAAAACCATTAAAACCCTAGAAGAAAACCTAGGCAATACCATTCAGGACATAGGCACGGGCAAGGACTTCATGTCTAAAACACCAAAAGCAATGGCAACAAAAGCCAAAATTGACAAATGGGATCTAATTAAACTAAAGAGCTTCTGCATAGCAAAAAGAACTACCATCAGAGTGAACAGGCAACCTACAGAATGGGAGAAAATTTTTGCAATCTACTCATCTGACGAAGGGCTAATATCCAGAAACTACAATGAACTCGAACAAATCTACAAGAAAAAAACAGCCCCATCAACAAGTGGGCAAAGGATATGAACAGACACTTCTCAAAAGAAGATATTTATGAGCCAACAGACATATGAAAAAATGCTCATCATCACTGGTCATCAGAGAAATGCAAATCAAAACCACAATAAGATACCATCTCACACCAATTAGAATGCCGATCCTTAAAAAGTCAGGAAACAGCAGGTGCTGGAGAGGATGTGGAGAAATAGGGACACTTTTACACTGTTGGTGGGACTGTAAACTAGTTCAACCATTGTGGAAGTCAGTGTGGGATTCCTCAGGGATCTAGAACTAGAAATACCATTTGACCCAGCCATCCCATTACTGGGTATATACCTAAAGGATTATAAATCATGCTGCTATAAAGACACATGCACATTTATGTTTATTGCGTCACTATTCACAATAGCAAAGACTTGGAACCAAGCCAAATGTCCAATAATGATAGACTGGATTAAGAAAATGTGTCACATATACACCATGGAATACTATGCAGCCATAAAAAAGGATGAGTTCATGTCCTTTGTAGGGACATGGATGAAAGTGTAAACTATCATTCTCAGCAAACTATCACAAGGACAAAAAAACCAAACACCACATGTTCTCACTCATAGGTGGGAATTGAACAATGAGAACACATGGACACAGGAAGGGGAACATCACACAGCAGGGCCTGTTGTGTGGTGGGGGGAGTGGGGAGGGATAGCATTAGGAGATATACCTAATGTTAAATGACGAGTTGATTGGTGCAGCACACCAACATGGCACATGTATACATATGTAACAAACCTGCACATTGTGCACACCCTAAAACTTAAAGTATAATTAAAAAAAGAAAAACAAAGTATTTTTTAAATAATGCTTTCATAAGATTGCTGCTAGATCAGAAGCTTTCAATGGCTCTATCTCATTTTCTGTTACAACTACATTTCTCGGCATGACTTTTAAGCCTCTCTCTACATTCTGGGCACCTTATTTACTCTTAATTATTATTCCCCACATTGGTCTCTTATGTTTTTTGAACAGGCCTCATATGTCCATTCCTCCACATCTTTAATAATGGTGTTCATTTGTCCTGGAGTCTCATCTTCTCTTTTGCTTATTCCTAACTATTCCAAGGAGAATGCAGGCACTAGCAGCTTCTTGAAATCTTGTTTAAAGTACTCTTTAAGCACTTTCCTTAAATACTTTGAAATTATACAAAACATTTTGCTTACTTAGCTCAATGTTTTATTTATCTGATATTGCTGCAAATAATTCTTTTCACAAGAGTAAATTTTCTAGATAATGAAAGCACTGAAACTTCATTTTTTTTTTTTTTGTATTTTTAGTAGAGATGGGGTTTCACCATGTTAGCCAGGATGGTCTCGATTTCCTGACCTCGTGATCCGCCCGCCTCGGCCTCCCAAAGTGCTGGGACTACAGGCATGAGCCACCGCGCCTGGCCTGAAACTTCATTTTTATATAATTTTGCATGAAATATTTTTATGAAGTACTATAAGCATCTCCACCTAGTTAAAGATTATAGAACATACAACTATTAATGACTTAGAATCATTATTATAAATATCAATTATTATTTTATGCTATGATACAGTGTCATCATCTCTGATAATCTGTGGGGATTGGTTTAGGATCCTTTGCAAATACTAGAATCTGCAGATGCTCAAGTCCCTTATGTAATATTTACATTATGTACCTACACATCCTCCTGTGTACTTTAAATCATTTCTAGGTTACTTATAATACCTAGTATACCGTAAATGTTACGTGAATAGTTGTTATAGTGTATTGTTTTTAAAATTTGTATTTTTATTGTTCTGTTATTTTTTATTTTTTCCCAAATATTTTTGATCCATGGTTTGTTGAATCCATGGATGTAGAACCCATGGATACAGAGGGCTGACTCTTTATACAGTTGGTATGTAAAATAATTTGCTCTATGAAAACATTCTTTTTCTGAGTTCACATTTTCTTCAGTTTCTTTTCTTAAAAAAATAGCATTCAAATGACACATTTACCTTTGTTATCTATATTTTTGCCTCTATCATAAATCATGTTTTCAGTCTACCTATCCTAATCCTTTTGGCGGGAATAGAACCTCCTGATTAGTAGCAGGTGCACTGCAGAGCACTCAAAGGAACACACCGTCTTCATTTCTAGGTGGTTGAGCCTTGATCCACATCACAATTATTTCTTACATTTTCTAACCCTCAGGTGTCCTTTTGTGATATTGTGACAACCAAATAGAATGGAAGGGTAGATGAGAGAACATTTATTTTATTGACATCAACAGACTCATATATTTTTGAGACCTTTGATTTATTTGCCTGATTTCCAGTTGGACTTGGACTTACTGTAAATTTACTATTGTTTCACAGTATTTCTTGTCTTTCTTTTCTCAATGTGATAGGAATATAAAAATGACTTTGAACATTTGCTGTACAAGAGGTACATTGTAAATAGTATATAATAATAATAATGCTTTACGCTTATATTTGCTTCATATTGTAGGATTCTGATATATTACCAATTTAAGCCTCATAATCCTACTACAAAGTAATTTCTGATACACTGGTTTTACAGATCAATAAAAGCAAGTTGAGAGAGAAAAAGAGAGGGAGAGGCAGTGAGGGAGAAAAATAGAGAGAAGTTAAGTTTCTGCTAAGTGGGTTTCAAACTAGTCTTCTGACCTCTACTCCAGTATCTGCTTCACTACTACTTACTCTTTTCAGTGAGTTCTTGTGCTATACTTCTAAGTAGGCTTTTTGCCTACTTAAAATGGGTAAAATGAACTCAAAATACTACATCATCAGAATGCGATAAGTGCTCTGTGGAGGTGTAGCAGTGTGGTGGAAATCTGAAGGGTATAGAGTGAGTGTGTGTGTGTGTGTGTGTGTGTGTGTATGTGGGTGTGTGTGTCTGGGTGCTTGTCCAAATCAAAACATAAGAAGATCATTGACATTTGTTAGGAAGATGTATCTTATGAAATAGCCCTTGGTATGTGTACTATTTGGAAAATACAGATACAGTGGAATAAGACGGCAGACAAAGCCATGGGTTGGGGAATCAAGTGAGGCTTGACTGATAGAAAGTGCACATGTAAGATTTGTAGGGGATATGTTGGGGTTTGTGGAATACATCAAGGAGGGCTTTGGATGTCATGTTAAGGATTGTGTCCTTAGAACTGTTACTCATTTGTGTGGGTTTGATTTGCTTCTGAGGGGTGAGTTCAATATAATGTTATAATGTAATAAATCTACTTTTTCTTGGTTAAGGAGATGTTGGGATGAACTTGTAAGCATTTTGTATAAGAGACTGACCTTGATCAAATTGCTCTTATGGTGCTCCAGGCAGCATTTGTCTATATGCTCTCGTGTGGAGAGTGTGGAAGGTCTTGATATTTGTGTGATCCAAAGCTCTTGTATCCACTCCAAATATGCACTTTTAAAAATAGTCACTGGGGAAGAGTTAAGTCATGCTATAAAGGCCCCTCACTGGGATTTTAATTAAAGATAATGTATTTACACTCAGAGAAGAAGATTATTAGAAACTATTAATAACACAATTTCAACTTCATAGGAAGAGTTTTATAATTTTCAAGAACTCTTCTTTAATATTGGTGAAGTTTATGTTATTTTCACTTTATTTTTATTTTTACCTAAAGTTTTGGTAATGCTTTTTTCTTCTTTTAAATGGTGATTATATTGACCAACTAATTACTTAAAAAACTTGTCTCTTTAAGACAAATCGTTAAAGTCAGATATGTGACTGGCTGCTTGGTTGATCAGTTAACACAGGTAAAATGAACTGCTTAGTCCCTTATTAAAAAAAAAAAGCTATGATATCTAAAACATAACTAAGCCTTCTTTTTCTATTTCAATGAGTATTCTTGGTTTTCTTTGCCTTTTCTTTCCACAAGATTTAAGATTAAGTAATTCCCAGTGAAAAAACAGAAGCAAAATCACTCCATCCCTCAAAGAATTCATGTGAAAACTGGTAGTAAGATGAAGTCAAATATACTGAGGAAGAACAAATTTTGGCATTGCAAAAGCCACCCATGAGATAGTGAACATTTTTGTGCTGTACTGAGTTCAAGATGAAAAGATACTCTTAAAATATTTTGATGCAATTTTAAATAATTTCAGCTACTGAGGCTTTTAAAGTTATTTTCATGCACTGAATTAAAAGTTTAGAAATATATAAGTAGGCTTTTTTGAACTAAAAATAAAATGTGATACATTTCATTTAGTGGAACACTTTCATAATAAGTTTTTCCAATTGGAATAAACTTTTTGAAGGTCAACTATTTCTTTTGAATGTGATTGGGTTTAGTTCTATTGGTGTCTAATATTTCTAGGCTTTAGTGGCAATATCAAGAGGCTTGATTTCCTATATATCACTTTAAATTTTGAGCCATGGCTTTTATTTTTTCTAAGAGCTAAAATCAGAAAATATGATATGCTTATATAGTGCCATCTATCCCTATTTAAGAAGATTTACACAAAAGCTATTTTTTCTTATTATTACAGCCAAAAGCACTGTGTTTATATTATTTGAAACAAGAAATTATACCCATACCGTGATGTAAATTCATAGTATCGTTTTATTAATCTGTATTTTCCCAAAAATAGTTTTTATTGAAAGTAATGTTTCTTTTCTATCTTTTATACATATTCAGTAAAATATATATGTTTAAACATTGTTTCTCTAGTTCCTTGCAAATATTATAAAATGACATTTCTGAATTTTTGTATTCCATCAATTCAATGATGACCACCAATTTGTATCTCCAAACTGAATTACTCTCCTGAGCTCCAGATTCACACATCCAACTTCTTATTTGATATCTTCACTTGAAGGTCTAATAGGTATTTCAAATTTAACTTGTTCAAATAGAAGTAGAGACTCTCTGGTCTCTCCTACCCCAACCCCAAATCTAATTTCCTCTAAGCCACTATATCTCAATAAATTATACCAACTGCTCAATCAAAAGAAAAGGGAAAAAATAAGTCATTTTGACTCTTCTCTCATTCTTGCAACCAATATATCAGTAAACTCTAACTGTGCCCACAAATAAATGTATTCAAAATCTGATAATTTTTCTTAATTTACCTTGTTGCAATCTAATTGAACAACTAAAATTTTACCCTGAGTTCTGCATTAGCATCCTGACTAGTCTCTTTGACTGAATGCTCATAATAGCTTAGCTTCCACACAACAGGCAAGTGATCCTTCAGAATAACAATCAGATTGTGTTGCTCTTCTGCTTAAAATGTCCAGTGGCTTCTCACCTGTACATGAAAGATCATTTTAAAAATTATTATATGAAGCCTGCACCAAAGAGTGCTAATACTTACCAGTATCCTGTTTGTTTTTTTTTTTATCTTCTTCTTGGGCACACAGCTAAATTATGTTTCCCATCCTCCTCACCTTTCATGTGGACCAAGTTTGGGCAATGGAATGTAAGCAGAAGTAGTGGACATCACTTCCAGGCCTGTCCCATAAAACTCTCCCAGCTAGGATCCTCCTGTCTCTTTCCTATTGTGTGGCAGAATTGGAGAGCATGTGTTAAACATGATATTCCCACAAGATGAAAGGATGGTGGGGTCTTCATTGCCTTCCTAGAGCAAACCTCTCATCCCAGACAATTCTTATTGGAATGTGACACGTGCAAGAAATAAATCTTGGTTTGTTAGGCTAAAGTTTTAGGGCCTAGGTGATGGGCCCCTGTCCATCTTCTCCAACCTCATCTGTTTATACCCTCCCCTTTCACACTAGGCCTCCATTACTTTGGATACACACAGATCTGAACTTTTGCACTTGCTATCCTTTTGCTTGGATCGATCTTTTCCCCAGATCAAAGCATGACTCCTTTCTTCTCTTCAATTGGGTATCAACTCACATGCCATTTTCTTCAAAGAGCCCTTCCCTGACCTCCCTATCTAAAACAGAGTCCTACAGTGGCCACTTTCTATAACATTATACTAAGACATCTTCTCAGCAATTATCAGTACCTAAAATTGTCTTAATGTGTTCTATTTTTGCTCCTATCTTCCAAGAATATCAGCTCAGTAAGAAGAGGGATTATTTATCTTTACTGTTATAGCCTAAAACAGTGTTTGGCATGTGGTGGGCACTCAATATGTATTTATTAGCTGACTAACTAGTGTGCTATTTGAAGACTGGAATTGTATCCTATAGCTCAGTGTACATAGAGCATATGAACCAAAATATTTTTAATATAATGTCTTACTAAATTGCAGGTAAGTAAGGTATTACAGAAAGGCTTAGGATTCGGAGACAGAAACGCTCAAATTTTGAAACTATTGTGTGATTCTGAAAACTCTGTCTTTTTTGAGTCTCTATTTCTGAAATTTCCATAATGGAAATACAACAGTATATGCCTTATTCTTATGGCAATCTCATGAGATAGAATATTTGCGAATAAACAACATAAACTCTAGAAACTATATAGAGTTCATATTACATAAGAATTAAGGCCACAAGGCTATTTTTAAAGATGTGCAAAATACTTTGTGTGTAGATAGCTTGTGTGCCTAAGTACTTTGTGGGTAGACAATGCTGATTAATGATACTGATATTAATTAAAAATATTTTTACGTGTTACTAAAATGCAAGGTTCTCTGAGATGCATAATATTCTGTCTTGGTCATCAGTTTCAGGACTTCAAAATAAATCACTTTCCATTCAACATGTAGTTCCATAGCTACAGATTTTCTTTAACATGGTGTGCTATTATCTGGTGAGCATGAATTAAGCAAATGTCGATATATGTGTGAAAATATGAATTTTTGTTCTGGTATAAATGAGAAGTATCTCTTCAGTAATTCTATTTAGCACTGTTTTGAGAGATCCAGGCTCAAATTGCCCTTAATTTGCCTAAAATCTCTCCAAACTCACCAAGCTAGGAACAAAGAAGTGTTGTGATAATAAATATTTATTGTTCACAAGCATGTGTCACAATCAGCTGTTATCTGTGTGCACTTTTACCAGGAAACAAAACATAACAGACAGAAAATACAATGCTTGTAAAATTTATGTGAGAAATGTTCTAGGGGAAATTAGGCTTGGTTGCTGTTTAATGTCATTTTTGGAAAAGAGAAAGACAAGCCCCTTGAACCAGCCTCAGAGAGGAAATGAGTTATGACTGGCTATTACCACCACTCCTAGTTCTACTTCAAAGTGTGCAAAACAGTGGTCAGAATATCTCTTGCCTTTGAAGAAGTCCCTAGTTGTAGGCAGTCCTCTCTGTGTCTGCACCCCGTGACCAGTGTGGGCCATGCCAGCTCAGAGTTAGGACTGGAGGGGTCACAGCTTCTCAGAATTGTCCCTCTTCAGCAGAGGGCTGAAATGCAATGTGACATATATCACAATTGATTTTTTTTAAAGCATTGCCCTCAAGGAAGAAATACAGGAAAGAGTAGAATATTTCTTTGACTGTTTCTGTCTCCTGGTATGTTAAAACATCCATCTATTACTTTTTAAAAGTGATCAAAATAGGCCTAACCCTGAAAAGAGATCATATCTGAGTTTGACAAAGCCCTAAAACAAAGTGGTTTTAAAATGCCATAATGCAATGTTCACAAAACAAGTGTGAGCAGCTTTGTCTCACTTTGGAATACTAGCAAAAGGAAATTTGCTTGATCTTTGTTAATGAAATCTATAAATCAAGGAACATTTGAATAGAGACCTAGGAGAGCACTTCTATTAATGCTTTATGATTCCTATTTAAAAGAGCATAAGGGAACCTGAGAGATTTTGTGTTGGGATGGAATTGAAATGCGTTATTGTTTACCGATGAGCACATATAGAAAGTTTTTTCATAAATTGGATTCCAGCTAACCTAATACTCTGATATTAAAAGGCTTTTACCTTATGAATGTGCATTATTAGCAAACTTTATGGTACTAAGTATATTGCATTTATATGTCTAGTGGGGCCTGATCTAGCCTTTGAAAATTGTGCTTAGTTAAACACTAGTGCCCTGTGGAACATGCTTATTCTGGAATGAGGGAGAGAATAAGATCATATCAGCCATTGCTGTGGATATGATATAGATTAGATATAAGCATTTGTTTATGCTTAGTTTTGAGCAAAGACAACCCCACCATGACTAATTTGACCCTTTTTATTTCATATTTGACAGTTTCTGCTGCATTGAAACTATTTTATCAGAAAAAGACAAATAAAAGTTGTATCAAATGCCAGCTTCTAGGATAAATCCCACAGAAACTTTGGAAGATGTTTTATATGTGCATGATAAGAAAATTTAGATGGTATAGTAGATGTAAGATGAAAATTAAAAACTTACCCTCCCATTTCCATTCAGGTCCTAAAGCTAAAGTTTACTATGTTTGAAATCTTGGTGTATAAATCTACAAAAACATTGTATACCTGAATATATCCATATATGAATACATCCTTATATATCCATAGGAAAATGTTTTCAAAATTGTTCGTGAAGGGAAGGATACATTAACAGTATATTACACTTGATTTTTTTCATCTTAGTTCACCTTGGAGATCTTTCCTTAGCAACAAATACAGATCTACCTCAATCTTTTCAATGTGTGCAAATTCTATTGTACGAATGGATAATAATCTATTTAATCATTTATTGATGGACATTTGTTTTGGTAGTATAAATCATGTGGCTCCAAATACCCAGGCTTATATCTTCAGCAAGTATATACATAGAATAAATTCACCAAAGTTGAATTGCTGAGTCAAAGGGCAGGTACAGTTTAAATTCTGGTGATTTTGCCAAATTATACTATAAAAGTTTGTAGTTTGGATACCACCAATGGTATCCAAGAGTGACTCATTTTCCACTCTTACCAAAAGTAGCTTTTAGTTTCTGGTCATATATAATAGCAAACTTAGAGGTTTGGGCAAGTATAACCTGACTGGTGAAATTTTGCAAGGTAAACTAATAGAAAAGAAAGCAATATTCTTTTCTCCACATATCTGTGAATGAAGTTATAGGGTTCACAGGATTTCAAAGCAGAATTAAAGAGTTTATCTCCATCATCATTCAAAGCTAGTAAATGCATGCAATCCCAAGTTAGCCTCTCTGGTTGTATGGCAGTTTGTCTTCCTGGCAGCATGAAGATGTGAATGTTTCTTTAGTCTCAGGAGAAACGTTTTTTGGTGTCTGCTATGATTTTTGTTAGTCAATTAATTTTTACTTACTATTAGGCTGGCACAAAAGTAATGGCAAAAACTGCAGTTACTTTTGTGCCAACTTAATACTTTTCTTAATCTTTTGCTGTAAGGGAAAACCTTGGTTACCAAAGCTAGTAATGTTTGATATATTTCCTAGTCTTTTCATGATAAAATATTAAGCAAAATAAGAATAACTGTCTATTCCAGTGGCCATGAAATAAAAAAAGGGCTTTCCAAAAATTTATTTTACTCTTTAGTTTCATTTATCTTATTATTTTAAACTGGGCATAAAACCTTTCTCTCAAAATTGAGTGGTTTTTTGATTGCTCCTTTAACTACACCTCTCTTCATTGAGGAATCTGGTTCTGGATGGTCATATAGTCACACTGTGATTTTTCATACCTGCAAGATTTTGTTTTAATTTTTATTATTATTTTTGTTTTTATTTAATTATTGGGAAAACAGTGGCAATTATCACTGTGACCCTTTTCTTCTCAAAGGTTTTTGCTAAATTCAGGGAACTAATGGAATATAAAGTGATTTCTTCTTAAGTCAAAATGTGTTTCAGAATCATTTTTGTCTCAAGACATGATGTTAGAAGTTTCGATTGTGCACGGTGGCTCATGCCTGTAATCCCAGCACTTTGGGAGGCTGAGATGGGAGGACGACGAGGTCAGGAGTTCAAGACCAGCCTGACTAACATTGTGAAACTCCATCTGTACTAAAAATACAAAAATTAGCCTGGTGTGGTGCCACGCACCGGTAATCCCAGCTACTCAGGAGGCTGAGGCAGGAGAATCGCTTAAACCTGGGAGGCGTAGGTTGTAGTGAGCTGAGATCTTTAAAAAGAAAAAAAAAAAAAAAGTTTCATTTTAGATTTTCTCTTTACTTGGAGAAGACTGCTTTCATGAAAGCATTTGAATTTCAATCACTTGGAGGGTTGGCTATAAGAACAATCTTCTGTTCATAGTTAATTTTGGTGGGTTCTTTTATTAGCTGTTATCTAGACAGGCATTTACACTTGGTTGGCTTCTGTCTCTTCTCTTATCTGGTCTTTCATTAGGCCTGGTTGACCTGAATTGGCTCTATTCTGTCTTTCATTTCACACTGTTCACACTGGCTCCCACGGCTCCCTCTGTCAGTTTGTGTTGGCAGTGGGCATTCATTCTGTTCTTGGCAGAGTTCCCCAAGTTCCCCTTGTGGTATGGTGCTCATATCTTCTGATGACAATGTTGAATCTCCTTCTTTATCTATTCAGCTACTCTTTAGTCAACCTTCACTTCAGTCCAACACACATTTTACTTTTTATTTAGTGACAAGTGATTAATTTTATGGCAGGAACTTCTTTTTATTTTTATTTTTTCATTCTGAAAGTCAGTTCTGGTGTTGAAATAAATAAAATGACAAAGCTGCAACTAGTTAAATCTTTATATTTTCTGACATCTTTTGTATGCATCAAGTTTAGTGCTAGAGCTAGTCTTTGACAAAATAAAGTGAAGCAAAAAAATACTGTGTCCTCTCCTAGAAATAATATTTCCTCTAAATATCAGATACTTGTTTTTAAACAGTTATTTTACTTCTGTACTGGGATCTTTTTATAAAAACTCATCTATATCTATCATCTATCAAAATTCAACATAAGATGACTCTGGCTTTAATCTCATTCCAAACAATTTGCTTAGTGAAACTCCAAAAAAATTTTTTTTATATCAGTCTCTTCTGTAAAGTGACTTCATTTTACTAGAATTTGAGTACCAGTCATGCCACTTAGCAGATAATTGACCTGTGTAAACCACTTAACCTTGAGTTCTCAATTTTCTTATCCCAAAAATGGGCTTTTGAAAGCCATGAATTAAATAATATATATGAAAGTGCTTTAAAAATAGACATGCTATGTAAGTATTAAGTATTATTATTATAATTATTTTGGGGCAGATAATAGAACTTAGAATTTTATGTCCTTAAATATCTCCTAAAAACCACTGGCAAGCTTGCAGTTGGAAACACATTTGCCTGTGTAAATTCTCCAGATCTTTCAAGCCCTTCTAGGACTTTTAACTTTATTCAGAGACCAATGATAAGCTACTGAGAGATTTTAAACCAGAGAGTGACATAAGTGTGCTTAAGCTTTTGAAAGGTCACTCAGGCTGTCATGTGAAAATGGAATCAGAGGTGATGAGAGTGGTGGCAGATGGAGTGAGGAGATCATATAGGAGGCTGTTAGAGTGATCACACAAGGGGATAATGATATTTCAAACTTAGAAGGAAATAGCAGCAAAGATTGATGAAGCATCAGCTTTGCCAAATTTTGAGGAGGTGGAATCAACTAGAAGAGGAAGAAGAGTTAAATTGGTTTTTGCTTGATCAGCTAGCAGGAATTTTGTGACTTTATCCCGTGATAGAAAACACTGGAGGGTTATAGTTAGCAGGATTTTGCTGCTTTTTACTGGAATGGAAAACACGGAGGGGTAGCTATTTAGCTGGCAGAATTTTGCTGCTTTTCATGGAGATAGGAAACACAGAGGAGGAAAACGTTTGTGGCAGCAATTATTTGTTCGTTTTTGTATAAGTGGTGGTTGAGATATTTAAGCAGATAAATGTCCTTGCAATTATATATACTTTTTGGAAACTCAGGAGTACTTAAACTAGTAGTAGTAATTAAGGCCATGGGAATAAATGAGGTTATTAGGGAGAGAGTTTGTAGACTAAAAACAGAAGTTATGAGAAGAAGTTATGAGAATATCAACTTTGAAGCAATGAACAGAAGACGTCCATTCTCTGCCCATCCCATCTGGAAAAAAAAAAAAAAGCAGCAAAGACCTTAAAAAGCATGGCACTGTCTATATCAAGGGAAGATAGAATTTCACCTAGGAGGGAGTGCTCAACAGTGTTACATGATGCAGAGGCATCAAATAAGAAGAGAGGATGGGGAGAGGAGGATATGGGGAGATGTTGGTCAAGGGGTATAGAATTTCATTTATGCTAGTTAAATAAGCTCTGGATAGCTAATGTATAACAATGTGAACTACAGTTAATACTATTGTATTGTATCCTTGAAATTTGCTAAGAGGGTAGATCTTAAGTGTTCTCAACACACAAAATTGTAACTATGTGAGGTGATATGTTCATTTGCTTGATTGTGGCAAATATTTCATAATATATGTGTATATAAAAATCATGAAGTTGTAAACCTTAAATAGACACATTTTAAATTGCCAACTACAGCTCAGTAAAGTTGGTGGAAAAAAGATCAAGCAGCAAGTAGCACTTTGCCAACAATGGAGATATAAAATGTGTTGTGATATCAGTGTGCCAATTTGTGTAATTTTTGCTTGAGGTGTCTCTTAGTCTGAGTACAGGCACAGAGAAAATAAGAGATTGCTAATTGATCCTGTACTGGCATTTAGTTAAGAAAAACTGATGGAAGCAAAACAAAAGATGTTTTACAGACACTGGCAAGAGAGTGGTTGATATGGGGGACCATGGAGTCTAGGGAAAACAGAGCAGGAAGTGAAGGCTGAAGATTAGAGAGGCCTCCTTTGAAAGGATTAAGGACTAGTCGTCTCAGAAAGGTAAAATAATAAATGCTGTGGACATAGCTATATGAGAGATTCTGGAGGAAAAAGTTTGTGTGTGGAGAAAGGAATGTTTTGATTCAGGAAGTCTGTGGTGGGTCAGTACTGAGTGAGTGAACCAGATCAAGAATAAGGTCCAGGATGTGGCTGTTGGAGTAAAGATGAAGTTTATGTCACTGGAACTGAAGATGTTAAGAAATGAAGTTACTAAAGTGATGACTAAGAAATCCTTTCCTTGTTAGATCCACCAAGAATGATGGCAATGCTTGGGACATGGAGGAAGACTGAGATCTTAAGTCTCAAATTTTTATTGTATAAGAGAAAGTTGCCAGGCAGTTAAAGGATGCACAAAATTGGGGAGAGAAATGATGGTATAATACAAAGTGAAACAAGTGACAGCCTGGGGTCAAAAATTGGATCACCATTATCTTTTATTTGGCCCGCACTGTGTTTTAAAAGTTAGATTAAATGACCATAATTAAAATATGTGAGTTTTCACTCACACACACACACACACACACCCCTTCTACATTTCTATCTCTGCTTACAAGTTAGAACAATCTGACAACAAGGAGCACAGATTCTCCTAACCAAGAATGGTGTGAGGTAGGTGCTCAATAAAAATTTGAATTAATTAAAGATCAATTTAGCATTTAATAACTATTTTTCTCTTTTCTTTGCCAATAGTAGAAATATGTATTAAAATTTAAGATTTAGGAGAATGATCAAATTGCATAAATCTAAAACAGGATATGAGACAGGGTCTGCTAAAATATAATTTTAAGAATATAATATTTCATGGTAATAAGAAATATTTTTTATTTTAAGCCCAATTATGGGGCTTAAGTCGAAAGACTTGTTCCTTCCATGCCTTTGATGATATTCTTCCAAAAGTGATTTTGTGCCTTTAACTAGATTATTAGATGTAAGAGTGATAAGAGAGTAAGAGAGAGCTCTGCCTGATCATTTGAGCTGGGACATTGGGTCTTTTCCTTCCTTTGTATTTGAACTGAAAATCAACTCTTCTTGGGTTTCAACCTTGCTGGCTTTCACACAGAAACTGCACTATTGACTCTCCTGGTTCTTCAGCTTCTTGACCACAAGTCTTGTGACTTAGCCTCCATAATCATGTGAACCAATTCCTTATAATAGCTATCTATCTATCTATCTATCTATCTATCTATCTATCTATCTATCTATCATCTGTCTATCTATCTATCTATCATCTATCTGTCTATCTATCTTTATTTATCTATCTATCTATCTATCTATCTATCTATCTATCTATCTAATTTATCTATGATATCCTATTGGTTCTTTCTTTCTGGAGAACTTGTATACAGATGCCACATGAATATAAAGTGCTCTTTAAAATTTGATCTTTTTTTTTGGAATGGAGGGCAGGGGAAAGCAGGTATCTGTGAAAACAGAGCCTTAACATAGATGCTATTTTACATTTTACAGAACCAGTTGTCAGTGTCTTGAGTGCTCCATATTAAATGGGACTGTATAGTAGATGTAGTAGATGCTCACATTTTAAATTTTAACTTTGATTTATTCATTTGATAATGTAGAGATAACTTTTTTTATGTTCTAAAGATTTACTATCTTATTAATCTAGTTAGTGTGCCTCATTGTAAATGATTGCTTCAGATAAATTATTAGAAAATTATTTGGATAAAAGCCATATTGTCTCCTTCCCAATCTGTCAAATATTTATGCTTCTTCTATGAATTATGCCAAACATGAAATTTAGAATTCAGGTTAAAGAGCTTTATTTCTTTTTGCATCAGATGTACATGAAACTATAATGTCTTTCTTAAGAAGTTTTTTCATCTTTTATGATATTAATCTCAACACTTTCAGGAAAGGCTTTGCAGTATAATTTATTGATAAAGGTATTTATTTAGTGACAGGTGGTCTGATGAATTTGAGATCTGAGAATCAATCCTAATATAAGCCTTTCTCTAAATGAGAATGCTTTTATAATGCTTTCGATAAGTCAAATCTTTTTCTTAAATATCTCCACAAATTTCAAATTGTATGGATTCTTTCAGGCCTATGTGGTTTATTAGTACATTGAGCAGTACGTTAACTAATAACATCTCAAACACAAATTTAAAGGGATTATGGTGCTTTTGAGAACTCTGTTTTACTTTTCTTTTTGTTTTTGGTCCTGGAAGAAGACACATCCATTTGTTACTTGGTAGAAAAAAAAATGATGCAAGAGTACAGAAAATATGTTTCCAGAATTTTAAACAAGATACTAGATGAAGATTTCTCTTCAGTTCTTCTGTTTTTTTTTTTTTTCTGTAACTTAAAATAAAAAAGTTAGCTCCAATCATATACTTTGAGAGGTGCATTTCACCCTAAGTTTTACTTTAGCTCATGCTCGTGTTTGAGCGTTTGCTCATACTTTGTGCTGCTAGTTGCTGAACTGCTGGTGGAGACAATCTTAAGCTTTGAGAAACATATGTCTTGTTATTCACATGCACTTTTAACTTGAAAAAGCTGTTTTTTTTTAATTCCTCAGACACACCCTAAAATAATATCCATGGCTGCCAAATTATAATTAATAGGTAGCAGTGAGGTGTTTTGAGGTGTTATAAAAGGGACATTTTTAATAGAGCTATCCTTACAGTGTGTAGGGCTTTATGTGTTATGAACTGAACTGTGTTCTCCAAAATTCATATTTTGAAGACCTAACCTCCAGTGTGGCTGCCTTTGGAGACAGAACTTTTAAAGAGGTGATTAAGATTAAATGAGTCAGTAGGATGAGACCCTAATCCAATAAGACAGATATCTTCATAAGAAGAGACAGAGACACCTGTCCCATGCACACCCAGAGAAAGGCTGGGTGAGGACACACCCAGAAGGCCATCTGCAAGCAGAAGAGAGAGGCCTTAGGAGAAACCAAACATGCCAGCGCCTTGGTCTTGGACTTCCAGCTTCCACATCTATGAGAAAATAAATTTCTGTTGTTTCAGACACCCAGTGTGTCGTATTTTGTTAGGGCAACCTGTGCAAACTGAGACAGTAGGCAAATATTTGTAATGAACCATCTCTTCAGATGAAGTGTAGTGTTCCTGGTTACTTTCATTTCTTACCAGGAGAAAGAGGTAGCAAAGTTGTTGTTACTCACAATGTCATGGCTGTGTTTACTTTGAAATAATATAGATCTTTTTGCCTCTGTAATTTTCTGATGCCATCTATTTAATGCTGGTTACATCATCACTAATGATGCTGCACCATTCATCATTCCACCTTTAAATACTGATTTCCCACGATTCTCTGAAGGTTGACATTGTGCTTCCTTGGTAATTACCATAAATGCAAGACTCACTCAGATTGTGCAGGAAAATGTGAAACATACGTCATTCATTTTCTGGACATGCTAAATTTATCTTTCAAGAGCTTGTAGAGTAAACATAGAACAACGCATCCTCCAGCCATATCTTCTCTCCAACTCTTTAGGTGGCAATCACAACATTCCTAGAATGTGATCTTTTTCAACGATGACCTCACTCCCGTCTTCCCTACACCGACACCAGCGAAAGAATAGCTGAGGTGCTATAAAGAGTAGTCCCAGATGTAAGAAATGTTTGTCCTTCATCTGGCATGACTTAAGACCTGCAGGAGATAACATAACCGTGATTGGAAGTAAGAGAAGACATTAATAAGGTTCTGTTAGGGATGGGGAGCAACAGTCTCAAAAGGCTTCAGTGGGGATAGACACAACATTTGTGCTGCAGGCTGAGGAGAGGGTGACGTGTCCACCCTTGTTGCCATGTGGCTGTGGGGGGCACAGAATAAGTAATGCCTGCCACCACCTCTATCGCCCCTGGGTACTACAGATGGAGGTGGCAACATCATTGGAACACGCTGGTAAGAATGGATGTACAGAAGGCAGGAGTTGCTCAAATCCAAAGCTTGGTATAGACTGTAGGTATCCTATATTCCTGAACTTGTCTATTTTAAAATCTGAGCAAGACATCCCAAATCATGTGCCATGGCAGTCAGTGGGAGGAATTCTGGAACAGAGGCCATCCATTGAGATGTGAGATGACACTAAATGTATGAGTCCCAGAGGTCCTCTGGTCAACTCCAGGCTGTAGAGGGGACAAGAGTCCCAAAGAAGAGAAGTAAGGGCTAGGGTTCCCATAGTTCGTTGTCTAATCTGGGTGTTCTCCTGCTTTGATGTTCCTGCTGGCGTCAGCCAGTCCCTGACAACCAAAGAGAGCTTAGAGAACTTCAAGGCATGGCCAAGCACGGTGGCTTACACCTGTAATCCCAGCACCTTGGGAGTCCGAGGCAGGTGGATCACCTGAGGTCAGGAGTTCAAGACCAGCTTGGCTAACATGTTGAAAATAAAAATACAAAAAAAAAATTAGCCAGGTGTGGTGTATTAAATGAAATTAGCCGTGCCTGTAGTCCCAGGTACTTGGGAGGCTGAGGCAGGAAAATTGCTTGAACCCGGGAGGTGAGGGTTGTAGCGAGCCGAGATTGTGCCACTGCACTCCAGCCTGAGTGGCTGAGACGCCATCTCAAAAACAAACAAACAAGCAAACAAAAACTTTAAGACACTACAAAGCTCTGGGACTCCTGAGACAGTGTTTAAGTAGGTTACTGGCCTTTATCACCATGCAAATGGTAGTTTATGTTTCCCAATTGGTCAACCAGATTGCCCCCCTTTTACTTTATTCTGTTCATTTTACTCTTCATGAATATTTTATCAGCACCACCAACTCCTCCCCAAATTACTAAGGTTTCGAACTAGAATTTACACATTAAAACTTCTCTCCACCAGCCCCAAATCAAGCAATTGAGGTTTGACTTGATAATAGCATTTTTTCTCTTACAAATATGTCTTCTTTCTACATTTTCCCCTTTATTCTATGAACTAGAAAATGCCAGTATTGTTACTGATGGCAGAGAACTGAGTTACCCCAAGTTACTGGTGACGAATCCATACGCATCTGTGACAACTTCAATTTTTTTTGACTCCTCAGAAGGAATTTGACTGAGGGGCATAAAGCAGAAAAAGAGACTGAGGCAAGTTTCACAGCAGGAGTGGAAGTTTATTTAAAAGACCTTAGAACAGGAAAGGAAGGAAAATTCACCTGGCAGAGACCCAAGATGACACATGAAGGTTAAAGAGAGAGAAGTTCAAGTGTGACATTTAAGCTTGATTCTAGGACTTTATAGACTGGCCTCCTTCCCATGATTCTTCCCTTATGGTGAGCTGCCCACATGCACAGTGCCCTCCTCACCCTTGGGAAGTGATCGAGTGCATTGTGTTTAGGAAGTTGTACATATGCCCATCTGAGGCTTTCTTCCTTTTTCCAGTGGAGTGACCCTGGAATATCATACTCTGCCATTTTGTCTCTTAATGTGCATGCTCAGGAAGTTTCTTCTCCCTTCTCCCAGTGCAGTAGTTCTGGACCATCAGGAAATGGCCTCTCCCTGGCACTGGCTCCCAATTTATCACTTTTACAGAGGCAATGTGATAACTGCCGAACCATCACCCAACATTTCTTGTGGGTTTGGAGAGCCCTCTCCTGCCCCACTTATGCCTAACTACCTACAGTAACAGTATTAACATTTATTTAATATTTAGTAAAGTTTACAGAAAGATGAGAGTCCTAAATTTATTACTACCCCAAATCACACTCAAAATTTTAGGCCTTAGTAAGGAACTGTTCAAGTCTATTATTTAAGGTGTTGTGATGGCTAATAGTATGTGTCAACCTGAGTAGGCCTAGATCTTTGGTCAGATATTATTCTGGGTATGTCTGCAAGGGTGTTTCTGAATGAGATTACCATTTGAATTCACAGACTGAGTTAAACGCATTGCCTTCCCTAATGTGGGTGGCCCTCATCCAATCTTTAAAGGAATGAATAGAACAAAAAGGCCGACCATATCTTTAGTAAGAGAGAACTCTTGCCTCACCATCTGAGTTGAGACATTAGTCTTTTCCTGTCTTTGGACTCAAACTGAAAAATGGTTCTTTTTGGGTTTTGAGCCTGCCAGATTTCAGACTAAATTTATAACACCAGCACTCCTGGTTTTCAGGCCTTCTGACTCAGATTGGAACTATACCACTGGTTCTCCTGGGCCTCTAGCTTGCCAACTACAGATTTTAGGACTTCTCAGCCTCCATAATCATGTGAACCAATTTTTTATAATAAGTTGGGCATAAACCAAATACTGTTGGTTCTGTTTCTCTGGGGAACTCTAATCCATAGATTTTGGTACTGATAGTGTTTCTAGAGAAACAATTTTAAGGATGAGTTTTCTGAATTGGTTGTGAGGTTTCTGAAGTTTGATCTCTAATATAATTCGATTTAAACATGCTAATGACACATTTACAGTAGTAAAGAGACCCACCAAGGCATAAAGTTGGGCATGTTTAGCAGTGCTACATCATCAAATGGAAGTAGTTTGTACATGATCAGGCCAAAGGAGGCCCTGAAAACACAAGTAAATTAAATGAAAAAGTGGTTCAAATGCCAGTGGTCCCCACTGCTGTTACACTCCCTTCTGTCTCCCAGCCTTGCAGCTATGGCTTCATGGGGAATTTCCTGTGATCCATTGGCAGAACTTCAAGCAGTGCACCTAGTTGTTCATTTTGCTTGGAAAGAGAAATGACTAGACATGTGATTGTAGGCTGACTATGGGCTGTGGCCAATGGTTTGGCTGGATGGTTAGCGACTTGGAAGTAACACGATTGGGAAATTGGTTACAAGAAAATGTAGGGAAGAGGTGTGAAGACAGAACTCTGTGAATGGGCAAAAATGTGAAATTATTTGTATCCCATGTGAATGCTTACCAGATGGTATCCTCAACAGAGGAGCACTTTAATAATTAACTGAATAGGTTGACCAGTTCTCGGGAAACCAGTCAGCCTCTTTCTCCAGATTGCCTGTTATCACCTTGTTGGTTCATGAACAAAGTGGCCATGGTAGCATGGATGGAGGTCATGCATGGGCTCAGCAACATGGATGCCATTCACCAAAGCCACTTGAGCTATGACTGCTGCAGAGTGCCCAATCTGCCAGCAGCAGAGCCCAATATTGAGTACCCAGTTGGATACCATTCCCCAGGGTGATCAGCTACCTGATGGCAGGTTGATTACATTGAACCACTTCCATCCATCATGGATGGGGAAACATTTTGTTCTTACTGTAACAGATGGTTACTCTGGATATGAATTTGCCTTTATTGCACATAATGCTTCTGCTAAATCTACCATCCAAAGACTTAAAGAATGCCTTATCCACCATCATGATATCCCAACGTTGCTTCTGATCATATAACTCAACTTACAGAAAAGAAGTGTGGCAATTGGCCTGTCATGATGGAATTCAACAGTCTTACTTTATACCCTACCATCCTGAAGCAGCTGGTTTGACAGAACTGGGGAATGACTTTTTGAAGACTCAGTTACATTGCTATCTAGGTGGTAATACCTTGCAGGATTCGGGCAAGGTTCTACAGAAGGCTGTACAGTTGTAAGTCAGTAGCCATGCATTGGTTCCAGGACCCCCTGCATATAACAAAACTCATGGAAACTCAAGTTCCCGAAGTAAAATTGTGTATTATTTGCATATAAACTATGCACATCTTCCTGTATCCTTTAAATCATCTCTAGATTATTTATGATACCTAATACAATGTACATGCTACATAAATTGCTGTTGTACTGCAGTGTTGAGAGTGACAAGAAAAATAAGTCTGTACTTGTTCAGAAAATGTATTAGTCCATTCTCATCCTGCTATAAAGAAATATCCAAGACTGGGTAATTTATAAAGGAAATAGGTTTAATTGACTCACAGAGCTACATAGCTGGGAAGGCCTCTGTAAACTTACAATCATGGTAGAAGGAGAAGTAAACACATCTGTCTTCACATGGTGGCAGGAGAGAGACGTGCTGAGCAAAGGGGGAAAAGGCCCTTATAAAACCATCAGATCTCATAAACTCACTCACTATCATGAGAACAGCATGGGAATAACTGCTCCCATGATTCAATTACCTCCCACCAGGTCACTCCCATGACATGTGGTGATTATGGGAACTATGATTCAAGAGAAGATTTGAGTGGGGAACACAGCCAAACCGTATCAAGGTGAAACTTGGTTTCCAAATATTTTTGATCCATAGTTAGTTGAATCTCTTGATGTGAAACCCGTGGATACAGAGGGCCAACTATATATTATCTGAATGAGCATACAATATATGGTGCTGTTTCTCCTATAGTCAGGATTCATGGGTCTAGGAATGAAGGGATGGAAATGGAAGCGGCACAACTCAATATTGCCCTTAGTGATTCACTAGCAAAAGTTTGCTTTCTGATTCCATGACCTTATTCCATGACCTTATACTCTGCTGGCCTAGAGGTCTTAGTATCAAATACAGAAATGCTTCAACCAGGAGATACAACAATGATTCCACTGAACTGGAAGTTAAGACTACAGCAGGGTACTTTCAGCTCCTCATGCCTCCAAGTGAACGTTCAAAGTAGCAAGCTCCTGTGCTTGTTGGGGTGATTGATCTTGATTACCAAGGGGAAATTGGACTGCTGCTTAAAAATGGAGGTAAGGAAGAATGTATCAGGAATACAGGTGATCCCTTAGGGCATCTTTTTTGTTGTTGTTGTTGTTGTTGTTTTTTGAGATGGAGTCTTGCTCTGTTGCCCAGGCTGGAGTGCAGTGGCACGATCTTGGCTCACTGCAACCTCCACCTCCCAGGTTCAAGTGATCCTCCTGCCTCAGCTTCCCTGGTAGTTGGGATTACAGGCATGCACCATCATGCCCGGCTAATTTTTGAATTTTTAGTAGAGATGGGGTTTCGCCATGTTGGCCAGGCTGGTCTTGAACTCCTCATCTCAGGTGATCCACCTGCCTTGGCCTCCCAAAGTGCTGGGATTACAGGTATGAGCCACCATGCCCCGCCTAAGGCATCTCTTAATATCACTATACCCCGTGATTAAGGTTAAAGGAAAACTACAACAGCCCAGTCCAGGCAGGACTACTAATGGTCCAGACCCTCCAGAAACGAAAGATTGGGTCACTCCCACCAGGTAAAAAACCATGACTGGCAGACATGCTTGCTGAGGGCAAAAGGAATACAGAATGAATAATGAAAAGGTGCAAATATCTTTGTTTTCTTTTCTCCCTTATTTTATAATCATGTAACATAAGAAGAATTGATTTTATATTGCAGTTCTTAAGTATTATTAATTTTACATCGTAGTACAGCCATGTATCACTTAATGACAATGATAAGTTGTGAGAAATGTGTCCTTAGGTGATTCTGTTGTTGTGCGAACATCATAGTGTACTTACGGAAACCTAGATGGTACAGCCTACTGCACAACTAGGCTATGTGGTACAGCCTGTTTCTCCTAGGTTACAAACCTGTACAGCATGTTGTGTACTGAATACTGTTGGGAATTGTTACACACTGGCAAATATTTGTTTGCCTAAACATATCTAAGCATAGAAAATGTACAATAAAAATAGTGATAATCTTATGGGTGAATCTTTGAGGGAATCTCACTCAAAGACCTTGTCTTGTCTTCTGGGGAAGAAGTTAGTGTGTTTTTAATTGTACATAGAATAATTGTATTATGTTAGGTGGAATTATGACCTTGTTATAGCTTTTATTTGGAGATTAAGTGTGGTTTAAAGAGGTGTGTATGGGCGTTAAATTGATAAGGGGTTGACTTGTGATGGCTAACACTATGTGTCAATTTGACTGGGCTGTGGGGTGTCCAGACATTTGGCCAACATTCTGAGCCTGTCTGTGAAGGTGTTTCTGGATGAGATTAACATTTGAATTGGTAGACTGAGTAAAGCAGGTTTCCCTCCCTAATGTGAGTGGTTCTCATCTAATCAGTCGAAGACCTGTAGACAACAAACAGGCAGACTCTGCACTGAGTAAGGGGGATCCCATTCAGCCTGACATTGAGCTGGACATAGGTCTCTTCCAGTCTTCACACTTGAACAGAAACACTGGCCTTTCTTTGATCTCAGTTGGCTGGCTCTTGGGATAAAACTATACTATTGGCTGTCTTAATTCTCAGGCCTTCAGCTTGAATAGAAAAATAGAAAATATACCATCTCTGTGTGTGCATATGTGTATAGGATATATATCTTTATCTCTATATCTATCATTTGTCTATATCTCCAGGATAGATTTCATATATATAATATATATAATGTAATGTGTATATATATAATATATATAATGTAATGTATATTTAATATACATATTAAACAGCATCTGCCTGTTCTCTACATATAAATGTATACATATAATGTGATGTATATATTATATATATTAAATTATATATAATTTATATATAAATTATATATAATTCATATAAATTATATATAATTCATATAAATTATATATAATTCATATAAATTATATATAATTTAATATTAAAAAAAGAGATTTTCATGCCATGTGGCCTAAACTTTTTCATACCAGATTTTGGGGGCTGATTGGTTGGACATGTAGCCCAAAAAATGTGAGACTCTATGGCTAAGACATGAAAATGTCTTTTAGGGTCTTGAAAACATGAGGAGAAAATGCTGTAATATTGTGAATGTTGTTACTGTGATGCAATACAATTAATAAAATGCCCTCATTACTGTATACTAGAAATCAAATTTTCATCTTTATCATTAAATTATTATGTAAAAAAGATGTTTTGTTTGAGTTTTAGTTTCTACCTATGGATAAAAGAGAAACTTTAGATAGTTTATTCTAAGATCTCATTCAGGTTTTAAATTGTATAATTCCATCGTTGTAAAAATAAGAAGTTTTAAAGTATACTGTATATTGATTACTATTTTCAAGAATTAGTATCGACTCAACATTTATCTTCCTTTAAGCCTAGTAGATAAGTGCTAGATGCTCCCACTTGTGTTATGTGTTACCATACCTACTTGCACATATGTCTGGAATAACACTCATAGTAATCTGATGTATGAGTATCACTCCTTCCTACTAGGTACACTGTTTCCCTAAGGCAGGTAGTCTACCTCATTAATCACCATATCTCTGGAATCCAGAACAGGAACTGTAATGTGGTAGGTCTTCAATAAATACTTTTTGGAAAAATGCATTAATGCACTATTTTTCAGAATGTGTTCTCTGTATGCAATAGTCTGCAGAAATACTCCAAAAGAGTTCCATAATATGATGTTTGTTAAGTGCTGCCCCTCTTTCTCCATATGAATATTTACAATTTATCATTCTAAATATTTGAGAACTTCTGCACAAAGGGAAGTGATTTAATTCTGTTTCAGCTGCAATTCTAAATGCACTGGGCTATAAAACTGTTTAAAATGAAAATGATGGTTCACGAAGGATGCTTTGTGAAGCAGTACATTAGTGAGTTATGCATAAAATTCTGTTACATACGAACTTCGGAAATTTTGAAAAAAATTCATGTTCTTCAGAAATTTAATATAAAAGTTTTGATATGACCTCTGTTTAAGTCATTTTTTGTGAGATGGAGTCTCGCTCTGTCACTCAAGCTGGAGTTGGGGGGCCTGATCTTGGCTTACTGCAGCCTCTGCCTTCTGGGTTCAAGCAATTCTCCTGTCTCAGTCTCCCTAGTAGCTGGGACTACAGGCGTGCATTACTGCAACTGGCTAATTTTTTTGGTATTTTTAGTAGAGAAGGGGGTTCACCGTGTTGGCCAGGCTGGTCTCGAACTCTTGACCTCAAGTGATCCACTCGCTGCTGCCTCCCAAAGTGTTGGAATTACAGGCATGAGCCACTGCGCCCAGCTTGTTTAACTCATCTTCAAATATTCTCTCCAGGCATTATTACTCTAGTTTCACAGTTCTTCTCAAACTGGCAAGTATTGTCTAGCTCAGGGCCTTTGTGCAAACCTTCCTTTCTTCTCAGACTGCTCTTTGCTAAACACACATTTAACACCCACTCATTTTTCATTTCTTTGCTGATATGTCACTTCCCGAAAAAATTCGTTATTTTCCATAGTAGAACCTTGTTAGTTTCTTTTATAGAACTTATTGCTGTTGCCGGCATTATTTAATGTTTGTCTTTGATATGGTTTGGCTCTGTGTCTCCACCCAAATCTCATCTTGTAGCTCCCATAATTCCCATGTGTTGTGGGAGGGACCTGGTGGGAGATGACTGAATCATGGGGATGGGTCCTTCCCATGCTGTTCTTATGATAGTGAATGGGTCTCACAAGATTTGGTGGTTTTAAAAATGTGAGTCTTCCTGCACAAGCTCTCTCTTTGCCTGCTGCCATGCACATAAGATGTGACTTGCTCCTCCTTGCCTTCTGCCATGATTGTGAGGCTTCCCCAGCCAAGTGAAACTGTGAGTTCTCCATTAAACCTCTTTCCTTTGTAAATTGCCCACTCTTGGATATGTCTTTATCAGTAGCATGAAAATGGACTGATACAGTAAGTTGGTACCAGGAGTGGGTCCCTGCTGAAAAGATACCTGAAAATGTGGAAGCAACTTTGGAACTGGGTAACAGGCAGAGGTTGGAACAGTTTGGATAGGTCAGAAGAAGACAGAAAAATATGGGAAAGTTTGGAACTTCCTAAAGACTTGTTGGATGGCTTTTCCCAAAATGCTGATAGCGATATGGACAATAAGGTCCAGGCTGAGGTGGTCTCAGATGGAGATGAGGAACTTGTTAGGAACTGGAGTAAAGGTGACTCTTGTTGTGTTTTAGCAAAGAGACTGGTGACATTTTCCCCTTGCCCTAGAGATTTGTGGAACTTTGAACTTGAGAGAGATGATTTATGGTATTTGGCAGATGAAATTTCTAAGCAGCAAAGCATTCATGGTGTGACTTAGGTGCTGTTAAAGGCATTCAGTTTTATAAAGGAAGCACAGCATAAAAGTTCAGAAAATTTGCAGCCTAACCATGTGATAGAAAAGAAAATTTCATTTTCTGGGGTGCAATTCAAGCTGGCTGCAGAGATTTGCCTAGGTAATGAGGAGCTGAATGTTAATCCCCAAGACAATGGGAAAAATGTCTCCAGGGCATATCAGAGGTCTTCATGGCAGCCCCTCCTCTCACAGGCCCAGAGGCCTAGGAGGAAAAAGTGGTTTCAGGGGCTGGGTCCAGGGTCCTCGTGCTGTGTGCAGCCTAGGGACTTGGTGCCCTGTGTCGCAGCTGCTCCAGCCATGGCTGAAAGGGGCCAATATAGAGCTTGGGCCATGGCTTCAGAGGGTGCAGGCCTCAAGCCTTGGCAACTTCCACATTGTGTTGAGATTGCCAGGGCACATAAGTCAAGAACTGGTGTTTGGGAACCTCTGCCTAGATTTCAGATGTATGGAAATCCCTGGATGCCAGGTAGAAGTTTGCCACAGGGGTGGGGTCTTCATGAAGAACTTCTGCTAGGGTGGTACAGAAGGGAAATGTGGGTTTGGGGCCCCCACACAGAGTCCCTACCAGGGCACAACCTAGTGGAGCTGTGAGAAGAGGGCCACCATCCTGTGGACCCCAGAATGATAGATCCACTGACAGCTTGCACTGTGTGCTGGAAAAAGCCACAGACACTCCATGCCAGTCCATGAAAGCAGCTGGGAGAGAAGTAGTACCCTGAAAAACCACAGGGGTGGAGCTGCCCGAACCATGGGAAACCACCTCTTTCATAGGTGTGACCTGGATGTGAGACATGGAGTCAAAGGAGATCATTTTGTAGCTTTAAGATTTGATTGCCTCGCTGGATTTTGGACTTGCATGGGTCCTGTGGCCCTTTTGTTTTGGCCAATTTCTCCCATTTGGAATGGCTGTATTTACCTGATACCTGTACCCCCATTGTATCTAGGAATTAACTGACTTGGTTTTGATTTTACAGGCTTATAGGTGGAAAGGACTTGCCTTGTCTCAGATGAAACTTTGGACTGTGGACTTTTGAGTTAATACTGAAATGAGTTGAGACTTTGGGGGGACTGTTAAGAAGACATAATTGGTTTTGAAATGTGAAGATACAAAATTTGGGAGGGGCCAGGGACAGAATGATATGGTTTTACTTTGTGTTTCCAACCAAATCTCATTTTGTAGTTCCCATAATTTCCATGTGTTGTGGGAGGGACCCAGTGAGAGATGACTGAATCATGTGAGTGGGTCTTTCCTGTGCTGTTCTCATGATAGTGAATGGTTCTCAACAGATCTGATGGATTTAAAAATAGGAGTCTCCCTGCACAAGCTCTCTCTTTGCTTGTGGCCATGCACATAAGATGTGACTTGCTCCTCCTTGCCTTCTGCCATGATTGTGAGGCTTCCCCAGCCACGTGGATCTGTGATTCTCCATTAAACCTTCTTTTCTTTGTGAATTGCCCAGTCTCGGGTGTGTCTTTATCAGCAGCATGAAAACAGACTAATACAGTCTTCCTCATTAGACTCCGTGAAAACATTGGTCATATGTATTTTGTGCACCATTTTTACCCAACTCATATGCCATAAAGGAGCTTGATAAATACTTTTTGAATGTAGATAGATATATTTAAGTTTATGTAATAAATGTTTTTCTCCCCCTTTAGATGATAATGTGCATGAGGTAAAGGATTGTGTGTATTTGTTTATTGCTGTATTGCCAAAAATATGAGTATAGTAAATAGCATTCAATAACTATTTGTTGAATAAACTAGTTGTTTGTTTAATCGATGAACTCTTGGTTATTTTTGTTTCTTAAAATATTACTTATTAGAACAGTCTAATGATAGAATACTAGGAAATAGGGTTTATCGTTTTCCCCTGGGATTATTTTAAGTCTACGGATGGGAGCATGAAAAGAAAAAAAATGAAGCAAAATGATTTGCCTTGTTTATCTTGCTGGTTTGTAGCTTAGGAATGAAATTTCGTCACTAGAACAGAATTTAAATATAAATCCAAATTTTAGAAGGCTCTTTTTATGCTATTTCTATAATCAGAAATCCCTATATGAAGTTGAATGTATAGGAAGTAGAGAAGAATTCAGAACTGTGAGAGTTTTATTATTTTATCAAATATTTATTGAGACTACCAGGAATTTTATAGTGTTCAGGTAGATTGGTTATCAGCATGTGTATCAGAGCTATGAAGGACCACAGTTTGTTTTTCATTATTAACAGTGATAATAAAAACACAGACATATTGAGAGACTGTAACAATTTTTCTAAACAGAAGCCTCAAGAATCTCACTGTCTCTGAGGCAAGTGGGGAACAAACAATGTTTTAGCTTCTTCGAGCAAGAGGAAGGCTTAGACCCAGTGGAATTGAGACCTAGTTTTAGCAGCACTGCTTATGGGTACAACTGGAAATAGCCCTGTGTTTAGTGATTTGTGATTTTTCTGCTCTGCTGATGAGTTTTTCTCTTTTTCTCTCTTTTTAAAAATCTCTCTCTTATTGGATTGGTAATTCAGAAGATATTTTAGCCCAAAATTTTAGGCAGAGTAGAAAGTTCAGGAGTTTTTATTTCAAGATTTATTTCTTGACAAAAAATAAAAGGAATAAGGATGTTAACTTTCTCTAGGACAGTCTTCTTGAGGCAGCAGAGAGTTGGGGGTGAAATGGATGCTGTGTCATGTGCTTGAAAGCAATCATTGTGAATGAGTGCAACTCCACAATGACATATAAAGAAATTTCTAAGACCCCAAATGAGTGAATTACAAAGGAAATATGAAAAAAATATATATGCAAGGGAGAGAATAAACATGGTCTTTTTCCCATTTGATTTTTTTTTTTTTTTTTTTTAATTTCTGGGGCTTTTAGATGTCTGGTAGTCCTGAAAGCTCTGAATGCTCCACAAAAGAAGAAATAACCTTTGCCCTAGGGGTTTCTTTTGTCTGAAGGATGAAGTGCAGACAGCGTATCTCTATTTTGCTGTAAATGGCAACTTCTTATCTAGGTTGTTTTTATTTAGCCAGTTTTGGCTGAGAATGTGCTTAAGGCTTATGATCACAATGAATATATTCCAATGTTGGCTCTTAGATGCTGTCTCAAAGTTCTTTAGCAGGGTTTTCATTACATGAAAATGCCATTTGTTTATTTAATAAACATTTCTTGAGCTCCGGCTGTGTAATAGCATTGCTCCATGATTTAGGGGCACCATCCTGAACCAACAGGCTTCTTTGGGTGGAACAAAATAAATAAAGAAGATATATTGTATGTTGGATAGTGATTATTGCTGAAAATATGAATCAGGACAGGGGGTATAAAATGTCAGGGGTAGCCAGTGAAGGTGTCACTGAGAACTAGAATTATAAAGAAAATGTGGTAAATATACAGCATGGAATACTATGCAGCCATCCTTTACAGGGACACGGATGGAGCTGGAGACCATTATCCTTAGCAAACTAACACAGGAAGAGAAAACCAAATATTGCATGCTCTCACTTATAAGTGGGAGCTAAATGATGAGAACACATGGACACACAAAGGGGAACAACACACACTGGGGCCTTTTGGAAGGTGGAGGGTGGGAAGAGGGAAAGGATAAACAAAAACAACTAGTGGGTGCCAGGCTTAATCCCTGTGTGATGAAATAATTTATGCAACAAACCTGCATAATGCAAGTTTACCTACGGAACAAGCCTGCACTTGTACCCTGAACTTAAAAGTTAAAAAAAAAAAAAAAAGATGTAAAGGGAGTGAAGGAGCTAGCTGTCACAGGAAAAGAAGCAATGAAGAAAAATATGGAACAGCAAGTGTAATGGTTCAGAGGTGGGCCTGTTTTCTTCATGGAACAGAGAGGAGGTCAGTGTATTTGAGATAGTCTAAATGAGGGAGCACAGTAAGAGCTGAAATTAAAAAGGCAACTTGCCTTCATGTTGGGCCTTGAGGTCATAGCAGAGTCTGGATATTAGAATCACCTGTGGAGCTCAGTACACACTCCAGACCAATTAAACCAGAATTTCTGGCGGGTGGCCCCAGACAATGGTAGGTTTTGAAGCTACCCAATGTGCAGCTGAGAGCAAGAAATGTTACTATAAGTGGGGGAATGATATGATCTGAATGCCATGATGGAGTGCCTACTTTAAAAAGTTCCCTCTAGCTGCTAGTTTGAAGACTTTCTGAAGGGGAAAGACAAGAGCAGGGATTATAAGTTGGGAGGTTATTGCAAAATTCCAGGCTAGAAATGGTAGCAGTATCTGGTGGTGAGAAGTGGAGAAATTTTAGATATATTCTGTGCTCAGTGTTGTATAAGTCACATTCCCTAAAAGTTCTGTATGCTGCTCTGTAATAAGTAGCTTGTATAAATGAAATATGAGAAATGTCCTGGCACTGACTCCTTTGTACCCAGGACAGCTATGATGGTTCAAAACAGGGAAAAAAAGGCACAGAGATTCTGGTATTTTTTTGATTCTTGATATGGACAATAATGTCAGGTGTACTTAGCTTGTAGGAATCCATTAAGTCTTACATTCATGATTTCAGCACTTCTCTGTATTAATTTACACTTCTATGTAAAATGAGGTAGGCACCTTTAAAGGAGACTAAAGGAATTTAAAAATGTAGATGCATTGGTGACAACTTTCTCTTCTTTAATAGCTGCAGGATAATGCAGGTGATTATAAACATTTGGATCTCCTTCCTTTCCAACCCCTGATGAGCTACATCTTTATATATGTTAGTTTTCTGTAAAGACCTATGTTGACCTTTGCCATAATAATGAACTTGTTCCCCTCTGTTCTTTTGTGATGAGGTTACTAAGATGAAGGTCTCTCCCTCCTCATTAGTATTGGACATGGTGGGATTGAGACCCTTGTGGAAGTGAGATGTGTCTTTTGCTTGGTGAGAAGGAAGAAGGGGGCAAGTCTAAGGTCACTGAAAGAGAAGAGAGATCAGTGATTCTGAGAATCTTTGCTCTCTGTACTACTGACTTTGCAATGTGACCTTGCACTTAACTAATCCTGCAGTCTTAAAATGTGACTGTACTTTGAGGGAGTTCAGTAAGAGCTAATATTTGAAAAAGTTGAATAGATCCAAAAGACTAAATTAGTATAACTGGAACATATTTTGGAATGCACTAGTATATGTTTCTTTTTTGTGTGTATGTGTGAATAGAATAATGCAAAGTTTGCATTTATAAACAAGAATGAATAGATTGAAAGATTCCCATGTTGTAGAAAGAAATTGACATACGAGACATGAGACATTATTTATTGGGGAATACAATGCGTTAAAAGAGCATTTGCAAGGAGCCACATCACATTGCATTGGCACTATTTCATGGATCTATACCTAGAAAGAGTATGCTGAGAAGAGCCTGCCAGCATTTGCTTGGCACCATGTCTAGGGCACTTGGAGGGACAAGTTGGATGCTAGTGCCTTGTGTGATATTAAGGAAAGCATCATTTGGACAAATGCACTCAGTTCTGTTAATATTTAAATACTTTAAGAGCTGGTTTTGAAGGTGGAGTTTTTTAGTACCTGAAAGGCATGTCTACATATATATATGCCTATTTTCATCCAGTGCAATATCTAATACTCATTAAGTGTCAGCTAATCAGCTTAAAAGCAATTTCAAAGAGGATTTCTTTTCTGCTGTTTTTAAAACCCTGACTCTAAAAGCTCAAGGGGAAGGAGAGAGAAGATTTTTTCTATACATAAAGGGATTCAAAGATACCAATCATTGGCTTTTTCCAGGCTGACAGTGCACTTACTTTTGCTGCGAATGCACTTTATTGTAATAGGGTGATATTAGAAAGATGTTTTGCCACACACGTACAGGCAAATATCACACCACAGGGCTTGTATTAATTGCCAGCTAGACCATATGCTCTGCTTTATCAAATACATTGCCTTTATGAAAATTGCTTTCCCTAATAAATCTAGTATAGCTATCTTTCATTTTTTCCCCTAGGATTTAGTCTAGGCACTCAAACTAATCAGTAATACTAACATTTAATATATTGAAAACACTGTCATTTTCTAGGTGTTTTTTTTTTTTTTTTTTTGACAGAGTCTCACTCTGTTGCCCAGGCTAGAATGCAGTGGCATGATCTTGGCTCACTGCAACCTCCATCCCCGGGTTCAAGTGATTGCTCTGCCTCAGCCTCCTGAGTACCTGGGACTACAGGCATGTGCCACCACTCCCGGCTAATTTTTGTATTTTTAGTAGAGATGGGGTTTCACCATATTGACCAGACTGGTCTCGAACTCCTGACCTCGTGATCCACCTGCCTTGACCTCCCAAAGTGCTGGGATTACATGCATGAGCCGTCATGCCAGGCCTCTGTAGTTTTTTTTAGAGTTAAAACATATGATGTAGAAAACATTGGCGGTTTTGAACATTGCCTATATTTTTGCTTAATTGAATGGAAATTTTTGGGCATCAAAAATGTGTTCAACATCTACAACTTTGAGGTTTAAATTTGTTTTTGCTTGTTTTTATTAATCTTTGATCTGCTTAGTCAAATAGATCATTGTAAACAAAATCCCAAATGGAAGCAGGCTTTTTCACTTTAATTCTCACTCAGTGGTACCAAATGTAGCCTGTTTTTTCAGCTTCCATAGGAACAGAACCTTGAGAATGGGGTCTTTGTATTGGTTCTGAATAATCTGCAAATGTTTTTCTGATCTGATAAAATTTAGATGCATTAATGACCTAGTCTCCAATGACAAAGGGGGTTCTAGGAGCATGCCATGCCATGCCATGGCAAAATAGGATCTTAAATGATCAACTGTGGACAACTGCAATCAAGTGACTATAGAAGGCAAGGCTTTGCATGGCCGGATACTTGCTGCCATTGAAATTTTGTTCAAAACGCAGACCATAATGCTGCTGCTCAGCTATTTCTAAGTGTTTGGGAAGCATGAATAAGGAAATGGGCCACACATGGTGGCTCTCACCTATAATCCCAGTGCTTTGGGAGGCTAAGGCAGGAGGACCACTTGAACCCAGGAATTTGAGGCTACAGTGAGCCATGATCATACCACTACACTCTAGTCTGGGCAACAGAGTGAGACTTTGTCTCAAAAAGAAAAGGAAAAAAAAAAGAGAAAGAAATGGTGGCCTCAAGTCTCAAGATTCAAGGAATGAACTAGAATGCTTTTATGACTATCTTAAAATAAACTTTTACCTACTGTAATCACAGGGATGAGATTTCTGAAAGTTAAATACAAAGTCTAGTCCTAAAATTGCCTGAATTTCAACACAAATTGAATTCACAATCCTTCAGAGTTTCATATGTTAAAAGTTAGTAATTTGAGTTGGGAGAAGTGAAAACCAAAATAATTGAGATGGGGACATATGAACAGATCCTCATAAAGTGGGGGACATGGGAAACCAAAATTCTGCAGAGTCTCCTTTGCCAGGAGAAGCAGCTCTTCATCCCTTGCCAATGGGCATTAGTCTCCCCTTGTCTGAAGAACACGAAGCTTCCTTTGAGGTAAAAGCATTGCAAGGCCCTGCTGATCCTCCTTAGAATCTACCCACAGCTACTGTCTTCTAGATCTGTATCCAGACTACAATCTTCAGGCCAGCCCTGGATGTTAGGCACAAAATGTGACACATGAAAGGTACCATACCTGCCAAGATAACTGCAAGATTTTATGAATTTACATGGACAGAATCCTGGAGTACATGTATGGAAATGGATAATAAAGAAGTTGGAACAGTGAAGAAGGAATGAAATATTGGATTGGGCTTTGTTGATATGGATGAACTAAGGAGAGATTCTGGGTTTAGTTTTGTAGCTTAGACAGTTAGCATGGCTCTGAGTTTTCTTGGTGAGTTTTCTGAAACACGGGCCCAGAGATGGCCTACACTAATTGAATTTGAAATTTCAGGAGTTCCTTTCTTTACCATAGAAGAAAATATGCGAAGGGTCAGAAAGGTTGGAATGTAAAAGCAGATTTGTTATGTAAGCGTTGTGTACCCAGTTCTGAATTCTGTCCCTCAGAAGGGACCAGAGAACACTCCCTCATCAAAACTATAAGAAAGAAGGAAGGAAGATGCTCTTGAACAAAGCTATAAGAAATATTTTAAAAAAAAGACAATATTCCTTGGAGACCTCTGTGCCTGTCATTCTCTATAGCTCAGGATTGACAGTGAAAAAGCTGTCATCAAACTATAGTCCCTGAATTCAAAGGAGATGAGGGGATCCCTGGGTGGCAGGGACCAAAACCTGGCACGTTGTTGCCAGAAGTAGGGTGGGCGCAGTTAACATACTGGATAGCAGAGCAAAGCAGTCATCAGAATTTGACCTATGGAGAGAGACCATTGATGATCATGGTATCTGTAAAACTGGAAGCCTTATTCAGCCTCTTCTAGTCTTACTTTAATTGTTTAAGTGGCAAACTCTAGGTCTTGGAACAAAAGTCTGATTTGAATCACAACAGTAGAGTCATTCCCTCTCAATCAATTTCCAAACATGATTCAGTTTTCAGAACCAGAGTCCCTTGAGTGAAGAGGAGGCCAGGTCCCTTTGAGGATGAACAGTCCTTTGACACAGCCATAATTTTATAATGGAAATCTTAACATTCCTCAAAGGGATCCATTGCTATTTACCAGGGTGGCAAATTGAAGAAGGAAAAATAACCAGTGTTTGTGAGAATTACTGGACAATAGTCTCATAATTGACACCTATTCCTAGAAACCCTAAATGCATTGTGGTCTTCTAGACAGAGTAAAGTTGTAGATGTAAAGCAATCAATGGAGTTTTGACTTGGATTTGAGTGGACCAATGGGCACCTGAATCCATTATGTGATGATTTCTTCAGTTCAGGAATTCATAGTTGTATCAGGCATATTCAGCAACTGGCATAGTTTCCACATTAGTTCCCTAATCCATGGAATAGTGGCAATTATTTTAAGAAAGGCCAAGTGGTAGCCTCTGGAACTTCTAGCTACCAAACTAATAAGTCAAAGGCAATACCACAAACTTGAATCATTGTAGATATTATAATCACCACTGTAGACTTGAAAAATGGTGACTTAAATCTCTATTCAGTTTGCCTTTTGGCTTGTATAGCAGAAAGATGGACCTTGGAGAATGTCAATGGATTGTTAATCATGTGCTAACTCCAATTCTAGCAGCTGGTTCAGATGTGGTTTTGTTTTTGAAGCAAATTGACTTACCCCCATAACTTGGTATGTAGCTATTTACCTGGAAAATGCCTTTTTAAAAACAACCATCGATGATAGCTAGCAAAGACCAGATAGAGTGGTAAAATGGTCTTTCAAATATTTTATTACAGCACCGGCTAGATGACAACACAATTTGGGTTTAGGACAATGCTGTCTAGGATGTGGTATGTGCTCTAGGTCAGTGTCCAACACAGGGTCCTTCTTCTCTCATAACTGGGATTCATGACTCCTAGAATTAAGGAATAAAAATGGGAGAAGGTCCTCTCATAATTTCCCTAGTGATCCACTAGCAAAATGTTGGATTCCTGACCCAGTGACTTTAGGCTCTTCTAGCTTAGAGGTCTTAACTATCGAGGGAGTTATGTTTCCACTAGGGGACACTGGATTGGTCCCCTTAATTTGAAAGTTGAGACTGACCACTATGGGCTTCTTATGCTTGTTAATCAACAGGCAAAGAAGACAACTGTGCTGGCTCAGGTTGTTTCTCTTGATTATCAAGAGGATAATTGTATTGCTGTCATGCTGTGGAAGGTTAGAAGGAATATGTCAGGAATGCAGACATCCTTGGGGTGCCTCTTAGTATGCTCATCATCTGTGATAGAAGTTAATGAAGAAATGGCTGAGCACAGTGGCTCCTGCCTGTAATCCCAGCACTTTGGTAGGATCCCTTGAGGCCAGAAGTTTGAGATCAGCTTGTGCAACATAGCAAGATGCTATCTCTACAGAAAAAAAAAGGTTAATGAAAAACTATAGTAATAGAATATAAATAGGCCAAATATTTTAGAATTGAGGGTTTGGGTCACCTTACCAGGAAAGAAAACTTTAGTAACCAAATTGCTTTAGAGAGCAAAGAGAATGTGTGATGGGTAGTGAAATAGAGAAGTTCTAGATACCAGCTGCAACAACATGACCGATTAGAAATGAGAACTATAATTGTTACGATAATTTCTTATTTTGATATGAATTTATTTTTACATATATAAACTTATATGTGTGTATATGTATATATGTGTGTGTATATATATGTATATTTATATATCAATTTTTTTCCATTCCAACCTTTTCCATTTCTTTACTATCTAACATGTAGTGATAAGTGTTTAACTTATATTATAGAACATTAAATGAGGGGTATGATGCTGATCTGCTGGTTTATCTAGGTTTCCGATTATATCTACTTGAAGTCCCAGGCCAGGTACTTGTTCAGCTCTGTGACGAAGGGTACCAGCTTTGTCTGTAGGTTATGGATGTGATTGAGATTAGAAGTACTGAGAGACAAGCACATGTTGTAGTGAGTTCACTGGTTTAACTTTGTCTTTGCAGGTTTCAGTTTTTATTGCTCTACCCCTTTTTACATTCAGCTTTTCTTCTTCTTTGTCACCTCTGCTGACTGACCTACAGTGACTTTGAGTTCATCAACAACTGCAGAGTCAACAGCTGTCAATAGACTTCTTAATCAGGCTCCATCCTATTCAGTGGAACTGATCCTCCAACTTTTGTCTTCTGTACTTTTATTTCCTCTTCTTCTCCCACAGTTGCATAAGGTCTGATCTCTATAATAAATCCCTTAATCCACAGCACTCAGATTTCTGGAACCATAACACAGCAATTATTCTAATCCTTAATATTTACATTAATATTAACATTTACCATATTGGCAGTGTTGTTTACTGTTTAATTTCTTCTAGATCTGAATTCTAAACTATTAACAATGGCTGCTTTAAAATTTGAAAATTGAAATTAGTTTTTTTTTTTTTTTTTTTTAGACGGAGTCTCACTCTGTCACACAGGCTGGAGTGCAGTGGGGAGATCTCAGCTCACTGCAAGCTCCGCCTCCCGGGTCCGCACCACTCTCCTGCCTCAGCCTCCCGAGTACAGGCGCCCGCTACCATGCCCGGCTAATTTTTTGTATTTTTAGTAAAGATGGAGTTTCACCGTGTTAGCCAGGGTGGTCTCGATCTCCTGACCTTGTGATCCGCCTGCCTCGGCCTCCCAAAGTGCAGGCATGAGCCACCGCACCCAGCTCTTGAAATTAATTTTTTACTGTTTTTTCATCCCTCATCTGCTGAGTCAAAACAGATAATTCTGAACAAAATTCAAGATAGAAACAGGCTTTTTCTCTTTAATTCTTACTCATTGGAGCCAACTGTGGGTTGTGATTTTCTGTTTAGCTGTTGTTGACTTTTGGGTGAACCTATAACTCACGTGCATGTGTTTGAGAGTTGACATTGATTCCAGTATTTCAGAATCATGGGGAAAAAGTATTAGCTTTTCTGCGCCGTATTTTTGTGCCTGAATTGTTACAACATATTTAAATGTTAGTAATGCTCCTAAACATATGCATCCTCGTTATGTCTGATGCATAGTATTTTTGGTAGGCCATGGACCACACATTAGAAAAAAAAGTGAAGAGAGAGAATTTCTCTAGTTTTATATACTGTATATGGCTTTATATATTACAAGCTTCTTAAATTTAACGGAGAGTAATGCTCCCTTCACTGTATCTTGCACCTAGCAAGAAACCTAATAAATAAAACCATTTGGGTTCTGGATAGAGAATACCACTCAAATTCATGATAGTAGAATCTAATTTTGACTTAAGACTAATATATCCATATTAACTTGCAATAAAATAACTGGGTTAGATAGTTGTCAAATAAATGTTATAATGCAGAAATATTAACAATAATCAAAATTATATAAAAATGTATATTATAATGATATATTTGCATAAAATCTCAATACTTTGTTTTCTGAGTATCTCTATGAATCTTCTCTGTTTATATGAAATGGTTTAAAAATTACATTGTACTGCATGGATTTTTATATAGCATTCTTCTTAGTCCACAGAAAGAGGTAGGCAACTCCTTATTTCTTTGTAAAAGGTAAAAATTGAGACAATTTTTAAGAGATCTGAGATTATTTTTGCCACATAATAGGAAAGGAAAATGTGAATAGAAGTCATTCAAAGACAGAAGTAAAGAGGAAAAACATTTCTTGAGGTTTGGCCTGATCAGGTGTAACTATCATTTGGTGCAGCATTCAACTAAACATTCACAATGTGAATCATCTGGCTAGGATATGACTCAGCTATAAAACAACAATAGTAAAATAAAAACCACATAATAGTTGTCTGCACTGTTTACTTAATTGGTCAAGGACTTAAAAGTAGTATCTTTGGTAGGTCAGGAAATACATTCTCTAAATTTGACAGTCTACTCAACAGGAAGATGCAGGCTTTCAGAGAGCTGCCCACTGTTGGAGAATTTTTATCACTGACTAATCTTACCTAGTGATTTAGGAGATGCCAGGGATTACATGAGGCTTAAGTCAGGCCGACTTCCATTACTTTATCTCCTGTATCCTCTTTTCAGCATTTTGCTGCCATCAGAAAGTTACATAAATATTCCCAGGGTGTAATCAGTCAGACAGTCCATCGTGTCCTTTCAGCTGGCTGCCAGGTCGTTCTGGGGAAAATGAAGGCTTTATAGGACAGGATAAGGCTATGCATTGCAGGAAGCATTAAAAAGATGCTGTTTCATGTGCTAAAATATATTTCACTAACATGATAAAAATCATTTTTCAAATTGCACATTCTGGGCTTTGTCCTATCTGGACTCACTAAGACTGAAAATATGGTTGAGTTTCTAGACAGTTTCTTGCCCTCCTGTTTATCAATTGAAGCCCCAAAATGATAAGAAAATGAAAATCTTGTTCCATTTATTTTTTCATTTCAGTCTTAACAAAATATGGCTCAGTTTCCCTTAGTTGTATCTATATTCAAATAACCATTCTTTTTTTTTTCTTATAGTAACCATTTTACACAGGGATTCTCTTTGTTTTACAGACACATGCACACACACTTTTTTCCTCAAAAGCAAGCATCGCAAAATCTTCATGTGTACAGTCTTCTTCAATTCAAGATCAAAATACATGGACTGAGAGAGAGTACTAGGTTTTACTACCTCTTTAAGATTCAAATCACTTCACAGGCAGAAAGACGTATTAACCTAAGCACTAAGAATCTATCTTTATTCCCCGCCAAAAGGGAAAAGAAAACAGGAGGAAACTGACAGGGAGTTTACTGGGGGAGGAAAGGTAGCACTTTGGAGTTGGAAAGTCCTTTACAGGATAAGAGTCATTGAAGTAGGTACTTCAGTGTACCTATGTAGGTGTTAGTGCATAATTCTTGGTATTTGTTGCAGTAATAGGTTGTGTTAGATATTGTGTTTCATAGATGATATCCATGAAGATGGGACAAGTGTTTTATTATTAGTGCTAACCAGAAACGTGGCAGGTTTTCAATAATTTTTTCGTTGAATGTATGGATGTTGTTAAGGGACCTCATTTATGTTCAAGGCCACTCTCATCTGCTGTCATAGAACTGAAGTCTAGAGAAGCTGTAACCTACTCAGAGTGACATAGAAGACACAGAGTTAGAACCCAGGTCTCTTGAAATAAACTTCTGAACACTCACGTCAGTCTTGTCTCTACTGTTATCTCTGTCTTGAGAAAGCAAAAATCATGCCGTAAAACTACATTAAAGTTTCTTTAAGTAACAACACACTATAAGAAGTAATTGCTTTGGGAGGCCGAGGCGGGCGGATCACGAGGTCAGGAGATCGAGACCACGGTGAAACCCCATCTCTACTAAAAATACAAAAAATTAGCCGGGCGTGGTGGCGGGTGCCTGTAGTCCCAGCTACTCGGAGAGGCTGAGGCAGGAGAATGGCGTGAACCCGGGAGGCGGAGCTTGCAGTGAGCGGAGATTGAGCCACTGCACTCCAGCCTGGGTGAAAAAGCAAGACTCCGTCTCAAAAAAAAAAAAAAAAAAAAAAAAAAAAGAAGTAATTGCTATGACAGTTTTAGGGCCATCAGGAGAAAGAATATTGTAATGTTATTAGCTCACTTTTGCATATTCTTGTATATAGTAGCCATGTAAAACAAATGCTGTGATCTATTTTCCAAGTTCTATTTTGCTGTTAGTCTAATAGCTCCCTTGGATATTATTTTAGTGACAGTATCATCAAATAGTTTTCTTGTATTAAAAGCTGTGGTGGATCTTCCACTGCAAGTAAGCCAAAATAAGTACCAATAATCTGAACTACCATAAAAAGAAAGTTTTCTTAAAGGGAATCTCTCTTTTTAATTTTTGAGACTTGAGATTTGGGCAAAAATTCTACAGAGTGATGGTAAAAGTATAGCCTAAAGCAGATGTCTATTTCATTCTTTTCTCTATGCTTAGCGCTGAGCTTCATTATGGCCAGAGCACAGAAAGCACGTTTGCTTTATTTAACTTAGAAGAAAACAAATCACTAGTCTATGGACATGTATTAATTTTGAATCTATATTTTATCATTTCTGAAGTAGCAATTATATAAAATAGCATGATGAATTAGCAGGAGTAAGAAAACTGAGACACGCTGAAAACAAAGGAATAAAGTAAAGTGACTACAGGTATGTTAGTTCATATATGTTCTTCAGGCTTAAAAATGCATACTCCTACATCCTCCATGCAGTATCACTGATGCTGAGCAAGACTTCTCTTTAAAGTTTCTAGTAGTGAGTGAAAAACAATGAGAATAGGGCTAGTCTTGGTTTCTGTATCATAAATATTGACCAAGAGAGACAGGACTATATATTATACTGAGAAAAGTGACACTATGTACCACAGTGAACAATGTCCTCGACAAAAACAATGAGCTTCATTAAGCTCTTTCTTACAACCTCCCTTAATATAGGTCTTTAATAGCACGTCAGTCACATCAATTTGTAGAGGCCACAGTGCTGTTGTGTAGGTAGGTTACTCCCTAGGATGGTCTAGTTTAACTTAGGGATAAATTTTAAAGACCAGTTGAGAGGATAGATAGCATATGTTTTAGGCAATCCTCAATAAATATTGTTTGACATTCAAGCTTTTGATGGATATTGGCTGCAGTGAATTTGGGGTTATGCTCCTAACAGGTATTGGAGTGTTGTTCTTTGACTTTGCTGATTATGTACATGGACACGTGTTTGTACAGTCAGTCACACTGAAGACAAGGTTGATATCTTATTGTAAAAAATGAGATGCTTACCAAGGGCACATTCCTGAAGAGAAGGCCATACACCTTTTTTTTTTGCATTGTGGGCTGAGATGAAATTATAGCAGCCAGGGTTTTACTCCAGGGGGTACCTTAGGAACTCTTCTAAAAAACAGTTGGTCAGTAGAAGCCTTAAAATTTATGTCATAAACAATGGCCAAAGGAATTTAAACTTAAACACGTATAATTAAACACCCACATTATCAAAAGTATTATAAATAAAATATAGTAAACTTTCTGATATACATGCAAAGTTCAGTCAGGAGACAGATATGACACTAGTAATTTGAACAGGAAAACGGAATTTTTTTTTCATTTTCTTTTAAATTAAATTTACATGCAATACGATTTACTGTTTTTAGTGTGCAGCTCTGATTTTTGATAAATAAATGCACCCAGGCATGTAATCACCACCATAACCAGTATATAGAATACCTCCATCACCTCAAAAAGTTTTCACAAAATCCTTTGCAGTCAATCTGTCTTCTTACTCCCAGCCCTGGCCACCACTGAATTGCTTTCTGTCCTTGTAATTTCACCTTTTTTAGAATGTGATGTAAATGGCATCACACAGTATGTAATCTTTTAAGACTAGTTGCTTTTGCTTAACATATTCAATTTGATATTCATCCTTTTTATTTCATATATAAGCAATTTGTTCTTCCTTATTGTTTACTAGTGTCCCATGGTAATGATGTGCCCCCTTGTTTCTCCATTCTGCAGGTGAGGTGCAGTCAGGTTACTTCTATTTATCATGAATAAAGCCATATAATATATTTTTGTACAGGTTTTGGCATGAAAATAAGTTTTGTTTCTCTTACCATAGAGCTTGTTGTAGGAATTGCTATATGGTATTAAAGTTAATTACATTCTACCTTCAAATAATACTGTACCCCGTTATGTGTGATGTGAAGACCTTTCCACATTGTATTCCCAATTTCACCACCACCTTTCATGCTACTGATAATATGTGACTTATCACCTATTATAATTTTACCTATGCTATTATTTCCCAAGATATTGCTGTCGTTTTTGCTTTTGACAATCAATAGACCTTTAAGAACATTTAAAGCTTGAGTTTTATATGAAATTCATTGCCATTTTTGGCGCTTTTATTTCCTTGTGTAGATTGAAGTTTCTTTCTAGTATTATTACTTTTCCCTGAAGAAATTTCTTCAATCTTTCTTATATTCAGGTCTGCTAAAAATACATTCTGTTTTTGTTTATTTGAAAAGTCTTTCCCCTTCATTTTGTAAGGGATATTGTATGATATTGTAAGATGACATTGCACACACAATTCTGTTGACAGTTTATTTTCCTTTAGTACTTTAAAATTGTCACTCCACTGAGTGGGCAATATTTAATGAAAAAATCATTAACTTGCAAAAGTGGGTAACTGCCAAAAAGGATAAGCACTGACTCTAAAGAATATGGGAGTAAGTACTATCTCCATGGATGATGGAGCATAGCCAAGGAAGAAAGAAAGAATTTAGATGTCCCCTTCCACCATAAGGCTGATACTGAGACCCCATAGGATAGAGTGTGGCTGAGGATTGCTGGGTGTGGTGGAGAAGTTCTCTATGGCATCAGGGGATGAAGGTGGTCTGCAGGAAGCTGCCATCTGACGTGTCAGAGAAACGTTGAAAGGTGAGCACTGCTGGGCCTTCTCCACGCCACCAGCAGCCACATCAGGGGAAGGGGAAAAAAATCACACTAGGACTGAGAAAAGAAAGAACCCCCTTTCCTGTTTCTCCTGTTCCCCCTATTGGTAAAGCCTAACGTGTTCCACATAACAAAGGAGAAATATTTACAAGGTCCACTTCAACTGTAAAGTCTCCTTTCTCCATTCTGATTGTACTTATTTGGATCCTCTCTTTCCTTTTCTTGGTTACTCTAGCTAACAGTCTATTGATTTTGTTTATCTTTTCAACGAACCAACTTTTTGTTTCATTGATCTTCTGTATTGTTTTTTTTAGTCTCAATTTCATTTTGTTCTGCTGCAATCTTTGTTATTTCTTTTCTTCTGCCAGCTTTGGGTTTGGTTTGCTCTTGTTTTTATAGTTCCTTGAGGTATCATGTTGGGTTGCTAATTTTTGAGCTTTCTATTTTTTTTTTTAATATAGGCATTTGATGCTATGAAATTCCCTCTTAGCACTGCTTTTGCTGTATCCAAGAAGTTTGGGTATATTGTGTCTCCACTTTCACTAATTTCAAAAAATTTTTGATTTCTGTCTTTTGTTGTTGACCCAACCTCTATGAAAAACAAAATGGAGATTTCTCAAAAGATTAAAAATAGAACTACCATTTAATCCAGCAATTCTGAATTTCTACCCAAAGGAAAGTTAATCATTATATCAGAAAGATGTCTGGCTGGGCATGCTGGCTCACGCCTGTAATCCCAGCATTTTGGGAGGCTGAGGTGGGCGGATCACCTGAGGTCAGGAGTTTGAGACCAGCCTGACCAACATGGCAAAACCCCATCTCTACTAAAAATACAAAATTAGCTAGGGTTAGTGGTGCATGCCTGTAATCGCAGCTACTTGAGAGGGTGAGGCAGGATAATTGCTTGAACGGGAGGTGGAGGTTGCAGTGAGCCGAGATCCTGCCATTGCACTCCACTCTGGGCAAAAAGAGTGAAACTCTGTCTCAAAAAAAAGATGTCTGCTTTGTAGGTTTATTGCAGCACTATTCACGATAGCAAAGATAGGGAATCAACCTAAGTGTCCATCAGTGGATGATTGGATGAAGAAAATGTGGTATGTATATACCTTGGAATACTATTCAGCCATAAAGAAGAATGTCATGCCTCTTACAGCAGCATAGATGGAACTGGAGGCCATTCAGTTCAGAAACAGAAAGTCAATACTGCATGTTCTCACTTATAAGTCGGAGCTAAAAATTTGTACACATGGTCATAGAGAGTAGAATAATAGACTTTGGAGACTTGGAAGAGTGAGAGGATGGGAGGGTAGGAGGGGGGTGCTGGATGAGAAATTACTGGATACTATATACACAATTCAGGTGATAGTTACATTAAAACCTCAGACTTCCCCACTGCAGTATATCCATGTAACAAAACTACGTTTGTAGGCCGGGTGTGGTGGCTCACGCCTATAATCCCAGCACTTTGGGAGGCCGAGGTGGGCGGATCACGAGGTCAGGAGATTGAGAACATCCTGGTTAACACGGTGAAACTCCGTCTCTACTAAAAATACAAAAAAAATTAGCTGGGCATGGTGGCGGGCGCCTGTAGTCCCAGCTACTCAGGAGGCTGAGGCAGGAGAGTGGCGTGAACCCGGGAGGCAGAGCTTGCAGTGAGCTGAGATCGTGCCACTGAACTCCAGCCTGGGCAACAGAGCAAGACTCCATCTCAGAAAAAAGCAAAAAAAACAAAAACAAAAACTACGTTTGTAGCCACAAAGTCTATAAAAATAAAAAAAGTAAGATCCACTTCATTCTGACAATGCAAGATAAAGAAACATGGATTTCAAGCTAAGAAGTAATAAATTGATAGCTGACACAGAAGTCAAAATAAACTAGTTGCAAAATGTACACCAAGCTACTATATGAGACTTATCCACATAACCAACTAGAAAACTGGATAAAATGTAGAACAACCTTCCCAGATAACTTCAGGAAAGAATCTTTTATTGCTTCTTTCAGCTTCTCGTGGCTCCAGGCGTAATTCCAGGCTCTGCCTCCATCTTCATATGGACTTTGTGTGTGTGCTTGTCTGTGTGTGTTTGTGTGCCTCTGTACGTCCTCTCTTCTTCTTATAAGGACACTGGTTATTGTATTTTGGGCCAACCCTAAATCCAAGATAATTTCATCTTGATATTCTTAAGTATTCATATTTGCAAAGACTATTTCCAAATAAGTTCACATTCTGAGATTCTGGATACACACAGATTTTAGGAGCCACTATTTAAATCACTACAATCATTATCCAAAACTTAACTGCATTTCTATATACTAACTGAATAATTGAAAAATAAAAAAATTGTAATAGCAATTAAGGATAAATTCAATAACAGATATACAAGTCCGCTACACAGAAATCTGCCAAACCTTGCTGAAATTAAAGAAGACCTAAATAAATGGAGAGATATACCAGGTTCTTAGATTGGTAGACTCAATATTGTTAAGATAACAAATCTCCCCACATTGATCTATAGATTCAAGGCAATCTCAATCAAAATTCCAGTAGGCTTTTTGGCACGAAAAAAAAGCAGATGCTTCGATTTATATTGAAATGCTAGAGACCTAGTATAGCCAAAACAATTTTTAAAAAGAAGAAAAATATTGGATGACTTATGTTGCCTGAATTCATGATTTACTATATAAAGCTACATTAATCAAGACAGATTCCTATTGGGAATGGAACTTAATAGAGATTTCTGAAATTTCCCCAAACACAGGTGCTCAATTGATCAATGATAAAAGTGGCCAGGTAATTCAATGAGGAAAGGGTACCTTTTTTTTTCTATAAATAGTATGCCCACATTAGAATAGGCATGTGGAAAGAAAAAATTTTAAGCCTTATTTTATACCACATAACAAAATTAATTACAAAGTGCTCAACGATTTAAATATCAGAGTTAAAACTGTTATATCCCAAGAGGAAAGATAGAAGACAAGTTTTGTTTTGAGAAGTGACTGTTCATATCCTTAGCCCACTTTTTGATGGGGTTGTTTGTTTGTTTCTTGTAAATGTGTTTGAGTTCATTGTAGATTCTGGATATTAGCCCTTTGTCAGATGAGTAGGTTGTGAAAATTTTCTCCCATTTTGTAGGTTGCCTGTTCACTCTGATGGTAGTTTTTTCTGCTGTGCAGAAGCTCTTTAGTTTAATTAGATCACATTTGTCAATTTTGGCTTTTGTTGCCATTGCTTTTGGTGTTTTAGACATGAAGTCCTTGCCCGTGCCTATGTCCTGAATGGTATTGCCTAGGTTTTCTTCTAGGGTTTTTATGGTTTTAGGTCTAACATGTAAGTCTTTAATCCATCTTGAATTAATTTTTGTACAAGGTGTAAGGAAGGGATCCAGTTTCAGCTTTCCACATATAAGTGGGCGAAGGATATGAACAGTCACTTCTCAAAAGAAGACATTTATGCAGCCAAAAAACACATGAAAAAATGCTCATCGTCACTGGCCATCGGAGAAATCCAAATCAAAACCACAGTGAGATACCATCTCACACCAGTTAGAATGGCCATCATTAAAAAGTCAAGAAACAACAGGTGCTGGAGAGGATGTGGAGAAATAGGAACACTTTTACACTGTTGGTGGGACTGTAAACTAGTTCAACCATTGTGGAAGTCAGTGTGGCGATTCCTTAGGGATCTAGAACTAGAAATAACATTTGACCCAGTCATCCCATTACTGATTGTATACCCAAAGGATTATAAATCATGCTGCTATAAAGACACATGCACACTTATGTTTATTACAGCATAATTCACAATAGCAAAGACTTGGAACCAACCCAAATGTCCAACACCGATAGATCAGATTAAGAAAATGTGGCACATATACACCATGGAATACTATGCAGCCATAAAAAAGGATGAGTTCATGTCCTTTGTAGGGACATGGATGAAACTGGAAACCATCATTCTCAGCAAACCATCGCAAGGACAAAAAACCAAACACCACATGTTCTCACTCATAGGTGGGAATTGAACAATGAGAACACATGGACACAGGAAGGGGAACATCACACTCCGGGGACTGTTGTGGGGTGGGGAGAGGGGGGAGGGATAGCATTAGGAGATATACCTAATGCTAAATGACGAGTTAATGGGTGCAGCACACCAACATGGCACATGTATACATATGTAACAAACCTGCACATTGTGCACATGTACCCTAAAACTTAAAGTATAATAATAATAAAATAAGACAAGTTTTGTAACCTTAGGATAAACTAAGTTTTTTGTTTTTGTTTTTTGGACAAGACACAGAAAGCACAAGCCATATAGGATAATTATTGATACTTAGACTTCATCAAAGTTAAAAATTTTGGCCTTTGTCATTGACAGAAATGACCGTAACATTTTCCTCTGCCTTAATAAATTTTAGGCAGATTTCTTTATCCCTTTAGGGCTCTGACCCCCCTATCAACCCCAGCCCTGATAGAATCCTGATGGCCTAACTGCAGAAGTACGTCCCCTTTCTTTCTTAGGGAGTTTATTTTAGAAAATTCTTACTCTGCCTGTTTGAGATGTACATATTTTTAAAAGCTCCTAGCTACTTTTACAACACAGGACTGTCTTTAGGACGTAGGAGCCATCCCTTAGAAATGTAGTCATCAAAGAAGATAGCATCCCAATCTGCTATTCGCTATGGAGGGTAGGAGCCTAATTTTGGTGGGCTGCTAGCTCCAAGTTCTAAAACTACCTCCTGTGATGAAGGCATATGAAACATTTTACTTCTGAGTGAAACCAATCAGCAAACACAGGTGTCTTTGGTTCCTCACACCAGCTCTTAAAATATCTGTATAAAGAAAATGTGGTTTATATACACAATAGAATATTACTCCACCTTAAAAAGGAAGGAAATCCACCATTTGGGACAACATAGCTGGACATTAAAGACATTATGCTAAGTGAAATGAGCTAGTCACAAAAGGACAAATACTGCACAATTCCACTTGTATGAGGTCAGTCAAACTCACAGAAGTAAAGGCTACTCTAGCCCCTAGGTTGCCAGGGACTAAGGTAAATGGGGAGTTGTTTAATAGGTATAAAGTTTCAGTTATGCTAGATAAGTTCTAGAGGTCTGCTGCACAGTATAGTGCCCATAGTTAACAATATGGTATTGTACACTTCAAAATTTGTTAAGAGGGTAGATCTCATGTTAAGTGTTTTTAGCAAAAACAAACAACCCCCTCTCCCAAGCAAACAAAAAAACCAAAAAAGCAAAGGGACATGAGGAAACTGAGAAGGTGATGGATATGTCTATTACCTTCATTATGGTGGTGGTTTCATGAGTGTTCACATACGTCCAAACTCATCACATTGTACATGTTAAATGTGTGCTGTTCTTTGCATATAAATGATACCACAATAAACATGTTAAAAAATAAAGAAAACTTTATAAAACTAATTGTGAAAAAAGAAAATAGGCAATGCTTATTTCCCAACTCTTCCTTCTGACCTCAGTTTGAATTTACTCGAACGTTTATTCAGTGCTTACAGCACTGATCTCTGGTAGTTGAGCCCTGGTCCACTGTGCCCCATCCTGGAGCGTTCTGCTCTCCAGAATAATCTGACCTGGTCTGTCCCTGAGGAAGGGATAGGAACAAGAAGGGGAATGGAAAAGCATGTATCTAGGTTTTCTTCTGTGTGGGGGCACGGTGCCATGCACTTGCAGTTTTCATCTCATTTAATGCTTAAAACCTCCCTGGTAGTAATAACACATTTTTTCTGTGTTTTAGAGAGAGAAAGCAATGTATGCTCTGTCACACAGCTAGTAAGTGGCCCTGGATAGGTCTGAACAACCTCCTCCCTGCCTCCAAAGCCCACCCTGAGTACATCACACTGCTTTACCACATCGTGTGTGACATGCTCCCTTTTTTCCAGATTGTTTCTTCTTGCACACCACCTTGTAACTGTTTACCTGTGTTCCCAATAGACTGTGAAGAATTCTTTCATTTATCTCTTATCTCAGGCACATAAGATGCTTCACCCTCCATCAGTGACACTGAATGAATTAGCTCAATATAGAGAGATCAGAACTATACTTAGAATTTCAGATTTACAACTGAAGGACCTACTGGATTAACACTGTATTCTCACAATACTAATTCTAGCAAAGCATCCAAGTTGAAATAAGAAAGAATCAAAGTAACAAAGAATAAATTGGTTAAGCCTCAAGCTGAGCTATTTCTGGGTGCCTTTCGAGTTCAAGGAGATAATGTTTATTCGTTCTGTGATATGATCTAAACTGGCCATTCCATTCTGGGGAATAAGCAGTATTTAACTGGCCAGCACAGAAATTCTTTGCTGCAGTTAGCCTCACCTTTGATACCATTTGATCAGATTATTGCAATGACTTGTACTTAGAGCTGGAAGACTGCACAGAAGTGGAAGCCAGTAATATGCATTTGCTCTATTTAGCTGTATTTTTCCACAATAACTCTCTGTTCTGGAGACTGCACTAATTACTTACTTGCTTTGGGGGAAGTTCAGTGATGATTGTAATCCATGGAGTCTCACGTGACTGGGGTCTAAATTTCTTGGAAAGCATACAAGCACCTATCTCCTAGTGCTTTATTATACCAGCAGGGAGGTCATCCAGGGAACTGGTTCTTACATTTATAAAGTTGAAACTCTGCATTACTTTGGAAAGAAAGAGAAACTACTTTACTTAAAACATCCAATAGAGCCAAATATTTTGACTTCCAGTATAAAATGTAGAGTTGTGGCTGACACTGCTTGTTATCTACTAACATTCTCCCTTTTTCTTTGCTAGCAATACTCCGATTTTATTCAGACCTCAATTACCAAGTCCTCGGAGGCAGGGCTGATATATCTAATCCAATGTGGCAATCCCATTCCCTTAGGCATTGATTAGTCTCAATATGAACTTATGATTTAGTTTTAACCGATGAGAAGTAATAGGAAATCTGCCAGGAGGAATTCTGGAAGGTACTTTTCTTCTTGATAAGAGAGAATTGTATGAAGGGAAGATACTCCTCTGCTCTTTTTTCTCTTCCTGCTTTGGATGTGATCATGCAAGGTATTGTCCCTGTCTTAGTGCTCCCTTAGGTACTTCATCTACTCACACCTCAACTCTCAATGGGGAAGGCCACAGGCACCTTGAGGCTACAAGAAGGCTGAGCAAATCAGTCTCACAGTCCAGTGGTTTGGCGTAGTGGCACTATTGAACCACTTCTGAATTGCTACTTCACGCTTTTTGTTACACAAGGAAATTGAGTAACTTTATCATTTAAGCTCCAAGTGATCAGATATTTTCTCACTTTCTGTGGAAAATGTTCTGGTCACTGATTTGCTGATTAATACAGATGATTGGTTTCCTTCCTTCCCTACCCTCCTCCATAAAGCAGAATGTCAGCATTACTGCAGTGCTATTTTAAATTTGCATTTCATTGAAGAGTTAAATTTGCTGCATCCTTGATCTTTCAAAGTTTTTAATATTCTTTGGAGTCCTTAAAAAGATGGAGCCAATACAAGATAATTTTCTAATTATGTATTTCTTAGGTGTCTGTTATCACTCAGTGAAGATACGTTAAAATAATGAGGCCTTAAGCCGTTGTCTAGATTGAATGCTGACATTTAAACATTGCTATTCATGTCCTTAGATTTTAAAGTGACTAGGAGGGAATATAGAATTGAATAATTAGCATCTGATGTTTCACTTGGTGTTGGCAAGAATGCATTTGTGTGTGTGTTTTCTAACCAGAGCAACATTTTCTACTTAGAACATACCTTTACTTAGCCCCTATTTTCTATAATATTAATTCTAGGGTTGCTCTCTTTTTTTCAAGGATATACACTAACTTTCCAGAGCCTTTGGAGACCACTGTAAATAATTTATGCTCTGACAAACGCCTGCCTGGGGTACAGAGAGCAGGGCATGTGTGGGGTGAGCCTACTCATTATTCTGACTTGTTGGCAGCCTAGCTGCACCTGGAGGTCCAGGGGAGAAACCTCCCCTATTACATATACTGAAAACAGGACATGTGCTTTTTGAATATTCTTAAGATTTATTCTTCTGCCAGGTGTAGAGGGCCCCCACTGCCATCTTAAACCTTGTCCAGAAAGCTACATGGCCCTTGTTATTGCTATTAAGGCATAGTTATTTATATCAAAATATGTTCTGTTTTATTTTTCTCCTCTTTAGTATGCTAGCCCTTTCTTCAGGTAGCTGGAGTGTTTCTGCAACATGTAATGTGTGCATAAATACTTCATCACTGCAAGCAAAAATATCCAGCATTCTTGATGTGGGCCAGGGTAACCAGTGCCTTTGTATGGACCTCCAAACTATCCAAGCTTAGATGGTACATTAAAGAATCGAAGTAGAGTTCACAATGCTGCTGCTTTGATGCTTCTTTGCTGTGGTTTTATCTGGGAGATCACTACCAAACTCATTTCATGTGTGCTTGTGTACTAGTCTCTGGCCATGTGGACTTCAGTGTTAATTTTGACTTGGAGATACGTGCTTATAAATCTCACATAGATGCAAAACATGCATTTTTTCTTAAAATATCTTTATATTACCTGCAATAAATGCCAAGTAATATTCCAGTAAACTTTATATTACATTTTTGTTTCTAGTCTTTTATCTGTAAAGAGTAAGGCACTTGATTATATTGAGTGATTGCACTTTGAATACCTTATTAACCTTGTAAGGCTTCCATTGACTTTAAACTTGAATAGTATTCCTTTAGGCTACAATAGACTGATAGTCTTTCTGATGTCTAGAACCTCCTTTTTTTCTCTTAAAAAAGAGTCATCAGGCTTTTACTGATGTGACAGTAGAGACTGAGATTATGGGCAATGATCACCAGTAGCCCAAATATTTTGAATAATGTTGTCTCTAATGACGTCAAAGAGGTTATAACAGTGGTATTGGAGGGAAAATGGAGGAGTTGGGTTTTGCCAGGAAAGACTAAAGAGTGTAGTAAAATGAAAAAGAAGTTCAGAGAGATGAGATGATGATGATAATCTAAGAATTTGTATATCTAATCTTAATATGATTTTATGCTTAAAACAATACTTTGTGGGTGTATTGGAATGGAGGCTATTGACCAAACAGTAAAGAAGTAAATGCCAAATAAACAGTTGTCCTGCCTTCAAGTAGCAGATATCCTTCAATGCTGAGAGCTCAAAATGTGGCACATGACACAACACAGAGGGTCGATATCTCTGCTTTTCCTTTGTCTCTTGTGACTCCTTATGCAGAAACACATTGTTTTAGCTTCCATTATTGCTGTGTGTTTCTTTTGGCCTTCTGGCCTACACAAAAGTTTATCTTTTTTATTATGGTTATAAATATGAAAAGAAAACATTGATAAGTGGTGGTGGGAAAGTGCTTAAAGTTTACATTCAAAAATGCCAAAGAGGAAATCCGCTTGGCTATATTTTTTTATTATGAATGCAAGCTTTTCTATCAGTGACGTGTGTTTGGGGCATAAAGGTTTACAGATTGACAGAGTCAACTTGATCTGAAGTCCTATTCTCTTCTCAGACCCCTCCCATCTTGCGTCCATTGTCACCACTCCACCAGCATGAAGATTACCTGTCTCCGAAGCCAATGGACAATTTTAAACGATCTTTCTTGTATTTGCAACAGCATTTGACAAGTGAACCCTCCACTCATCCTCAAAATGCACTCTTCCCTTCCCTTTGTGGATACCAAGTTCACACTTTCCTCCTACCCCTCTTTTCATTCCGTCTCAGTCTCCATCGTCCACCTCCCTTTCTGGTCTTGACCTTTACATTTTGGAAGGCCTCATGGCTGCCCTTTTGTTGCTAACTCTACATTATTTCCTAAAAGATTTGAATTACTCCCTCTGCTTTAAACACTGGATTCTTATATCTGCCAACTTCATGTAGAAGTCTGGTCCACTCTTTTGAGCTTCTTAACTTAAGAATCAACTCTCTCTTTGACATCTCTGTTTAGATATCTGCAAATAATTTTGATCTTAACATATATAAACTAAAATTTTAATTTTTTAGTTTTGGATTTACTCTTCCAGCATTCTACATCTCAGTGAATGTCACCAACATCCTTGCATTTGCTCTTGCTAGAAATTAAGGAATCAACTTGATACCGATTTTTCCTACACCCTCACATAAATGCATTACCAGGTTTGATAAGTCTTACTGCCAAAGTATATCTGGAATCTGACCACTGCATCTACTGCTATTACTAGTATACTGCAAGCCACAAGCCTCTCTCCTTTAGCTACTGCATTATCTTTCTATTTGTTCTTTCCATTTCAATCTTGCCAAATTCTAATTTACTTTCCACAAACCAGGCAGAGCAATCTCTTTCTATTTTTAAAACAGAAACCAGATTCTGTCATTCTCTTCTGGGTCAGTTCGGGTTTTCCAGGGGGTAGATATCAAGGTACAATTTAATATGTATGCGTTTTATTAGGGATACACTTATGGGAAAAATTAGGAAGGGAGTTGGGGAAGGTTAAAGGACCAACAGACTGGGAGGCAGACTTATTCCAAAAGAAGAGAGGAAAAGAAGGAAGGATGAGAGCATTTCAGACAGTATTCAGTCTAAGAACAGTGTAGCAAGGCTTCGAAAGAGTCTTGGAGTCAAACTGGCCAACAAAGTGGTCTGTGCCTCCCAGGAATTGTTCTGCTTTGTATGTATGCTGCACTTAGTCACTGGCAGGGAGCAGCCTATGGGAAACATGGCCTTGGAGCAAATGCCAAGTGGGTATCAGAGCAGCAGCTGCTGGCGTCTTTGGACAATTATGCTACTTGTAGTTGGAAGACTGTGAAGCATTTTGTTATGACCGCTGTAATAGTTTCCTAGGACTACCAGAACTAATTAACACAAACTCAATGTTGAAAACAATGGAAATTTACCCTCTCACAATTTAGAAGGCCAGAAGTCCAAAATTAAGGCATTGACATTGGCAAGGTTTACTCCTCTTGGAGACTCTAAGAACCATGCCATGCCACTCACCTAGTTTCTGGTGTTTTCTGGCAATTCTTAGCATTCTTTGGCTTGTAGATACATAGCTGTAATCTCTGCCCCCATCTTTACACAGCCCTTTTTCTCTGGGTGTCCACACACTTTCTTATAAGGATAACAGTCATTGGATTGAGGGCCCACCCTAATCTAGTACAACCAAATTACATCTGAAAAGACTATTTTAAAATAAGTCACATTCTGAGGTTCTGGGTGGATATGAATTTCTGTGAGAACCTATTCAACCCACTACCTTGCTGTATCTCCTTAAGTCTTAAATAAATATAACACAAATGGATTAAAATGAGTGAGGTTTGATGAAGATGACTATTATATAAAAGATGTAGTTGGGATGGTGTAGGAAAGAAAAAGAAAGCCTTGAGTCGGCAGGAACACCTGAAAAAAGGCTCTGGGAGACCTAGAATTGGAGTATGATATTATAAATAAAGTAGAAGGGAGAGTAGAAGAGATAACTCAAAGTAAAATATCTATAGAGCCTAACTGACTAAATAGGAGCGATTAGAGAAAGAAGGTATAAATGCTTGATCTGGTCAACAGACAATAGTGTAAGAGGAAAATACATTGGAAAGATAGCAGTTTTTGGGCAAACAGATGAGTTAAAATCTTCTCATTATGAATTTATGGAGAACTATCCAATAACAGTTAAATAGAGGCCTGGGTTTAAGTTAAAAAGGTTGAATTCATAATGAAGGAGCTCACCAGATAAGGAAGGGTTGAGGAATGGCATGTGTTATTAATCATGTAAATCTTGGATTGGAAAATAGCTAGTGTCCTCTTCACTAAACATATAGGCACAATATTTAATGGTTAAAAGTCATCTGTGCTTTTCTGTTTGTAAACATCTTGTGTAACAAGGCAAAGCAGTCAGCGTTAACTAGTCACTAAACCGAGGATGAGGTTGTGAAATTGCTCCTGTCTTTGAAGAGTCAAAATCCTGGGCAGGAATCAGAGAAAGCAGAATGTAGGCACTTAATTTTTTTATGCTTCTGCTTTATAGACTGATCAGATTGATGCAAACCCTGATGGACAGTACAAGATCCTGAAATAAATCTGCTCAGTAGATTTCCACTGAAGCAAAGCTCTGTTGCCCTTCTTGTGAGTAATGCATATACTTCATGTTCATATTGCACACAACTGAACTGCTTTGCAGCATTTTCTTCCACAGGGCTTCTATATTCTTAACCTGAGCAAGATCTAAGTCAGAATTTCTCACCCTTGACACTATTGAATTTTTTTGGGGGAAAGAGGCTGCTCTGTGCATTGTAGAATGATTAATAGCATTCCTGATCTCTACCCACTAGCTCAAGCTTGTCCAACCTGTGGCCCACAGGCTGCATGTGGCTCAGAAAGGCTTTGAACGTGGCTCAACACAAATTTGTAAACTTTCTTAAAATATTATGTTTTTTTTTTTATTTATTTATTTTTTTTTTTAGCTCATCAGCTATTGTTAATGTTAGTGTATTTTATGTGTGGCCCAAGACAATTCTTCTTCTTTCAATGTGGCCCAGGGAAGCCAAGATTGGACATCCCTGCATTAGATATTATTAACACTCCCCACACTCTAGTTGAGTCAGCCAGCAATGTCTCCAGACATTGCCAAATGTCCCATGGGGACAAATTCACCCCTGTTTGAGAACCACTGGTTTAAATCACGTTTGTCACATGCAAGGTAGACTTGGTCTGCAGAGTAAGAGTTCTTAACACAACATAATGAAGAAAATGTTTTAGACAAATTACACATCAAGTAAAGAGGATTTGATTCAAATGCCATGAGCCTAGTCAGCTTTGCTGATGACAGCTGTACTCCAGCGAGGTTGCTGCAGTTACATTTGTCAAGTTTTTCAATCACTAGCCAAGTTATGGAAGACAGCTACAACAACAAATGACCAATTCTTTCCCAACTTCTGGCCCTTGAATTTTATTGAAAAACGTTCAATAGGAAGACTATCTGTGTACCATTCATGACTGCAAATGAATGCCTAAGAATTGTCAGATTAGCCTATTTGACATGTCCTCTTGCTTGTAGTTTACTAAATGTCCTGGGTAAAATCTCTGAAGGTTGGAAAAACCAGGGGAATCTCTTTGATTTATCCAGTTCTCTTTATGCTCAGCTTCAATAATGTAAATGTAATTGATGTTTTTCGCTTGTTATCAGTATAGAATGTCAACTTTTGGAAGCTTTTCTGAGTTGCAGTTGGGATTTCTTGGTGAATCTTGTGATATATCTTTTTTTCTAACCAACAGTCTCATCACAGCAGGTCTCCTCTCCTATGTGAGTTCAGAAGAGTTAGCATCCTGGCAAAACCTACTTTCTCCTTTCTATTTATCTTTAGTTTTTATTTGTAGCTGTGTTCTGTGGGGATCCTAAACCTACTGGCAGAAATCAAAACTGCTGACACTCTTTCAAAGCAGATTGACAAAGCAGTCACATTTCAGGGTTGTACTTAGTTTGAAAAATTGGTTAGAAAGTCTTGCATGCAGGGAAGCATCTGGGATGTTTGAAAAATGGCTTTCGTGTTCCTAGTTGGAGCGTGGAGGCTGCTGACCAGTATGGAATGAGGCGGGCATGCTGCTCTGCATTCAGCATATTTTTTTTGTTTTGTTTTCTTTCTTGTTTTCAAAAGTATATATCTTCCACTCTTTTTAAAAAATCATTAAAACACTTTAAAATATCACCATGCATCTCCTTATCTCTGGACTTGCTGAAGGATGAGTCAGTGGAGTGCAGCATGATGTGCAGGTACCTGGCATATAGTGCCTGTCGTACATCACACTTATTCCCTGCTGCCGTTACAAATGCTAAATGGCAGCCTCAGAAGAATTCTCCCTGTGGTGTCTCCAGTGGGAGTTTCCTTGACTGTATAGTAATCAGATCTGACCAGATGGTGATGAGTCTGGGAATGCTTTCTGAATGGATGCTTTTTAATCATTCCTGCTAGGCTTCTTAGTTCTAAGTGGACCAATCAACTTTAGGCTGCGCAAGTTATAAGAAATCTCACAATTTGGCCTAAAAGACTATTACCAATTGTGATTTCCCATAGTTCCATAGAAGGGCAATTTCCCCTCTCTGTAGTAATTTTATTAAGTGACTGAAGGGACAGATCATGACAGATTGACAGCCACAGAGGCTGGAGAACTGATTACATGGGCTTGAACCCTGTTGGTGCTTTTGTGAATATTTAGCCTATTTTAGAAAGATCACGGCTGGGGTCTCAGGGTTCTATATTATTCTCATACCTTCTGAGGTATGAGCTTCTGAGAGAGTGTCTCCTCCTAATCATGTTGGCTGCTATAGACCCCCTCCCAGATTTTTCTTCAGAGCCCCAACATGGGCACACGCACATTCACTACGTTGTTGCCTGCTGATGGCTCACAGCTGGATCTTCCTCCAGAAGGCCTTGCTTTCAACCTCCTTGGCAGAAGGGAACTGCTTCTATGCAGACCACTCTTCTATGCTATCTCTTCCAGATGTACCCATAACCATTGATTATGCTAAGCAGTGGTGCAGAGGCCTAGTTTTTTGCCTCAATCCTGGAAAACTCTGCAGGACTATCCTAGTTCCAATGTTCTATATGGGGTTGGCTGAGGCCTTGGTGGCAACTGCATTGCAATTCAACTTCTGCCCATTCCTGCCACCTTTACTCCATCACAGATGATATTTCCCTAGAACAGTACCCAGTACATTTTCCACAGACACATCTCCTTCTCAGAATCTGCTTCTGGAATCCAAATCAAGTAAGCCACTCTGGAAACAAAAACAAAAACTAAAACAAAACAGCCATGAATATCATGTCATCTACTAATTTTGAGCCTATTTCTCAGTCACACCCTGAGAATGACTTATCATGACATGGTAATATGTTTCTTTTAATTCTGGAGGTACTATGATGTTTTTCCATCATGTAAAAGGTTATGCTATTCATGCACAAACATGAATTGAGCTTTCTATTTACGGCAGGTATTGGGCCAGAGGTAGGTGACGTTAAAATGACAGAGCCTCTGCTCCTGAGCAGCTCACAGTGTAGGGAGACGATACGTATAATCCCTTCACCCCAAAACCCATAATGGACTGTAATCGTGCAATGCAAATAATATTTGCCATCTTCTGTCAGGAAATGCAGGACTATGATATTAATGAGAGTGAGGAAAATTTCAAAGGGGATGAAATGCCATTTGGGTAATGTTTTAGAGCAGGGATTGTTAAACTTATTTTGCAAACAGCCAGATATTTTAGGCTTTGCAGGCTATGTGTTTTTTTGTTGCAGTTACTTAGCTCTACTGTGTAAATATATGAGTGGGGTTATATTTCAGTAAAATGTTGTTATACCAAGACAGACAGCAGGCTGAATTTGGCCTGTGGGCCATAGTTTGCTGACCCTTGTTTTATAGGATAATTAAGAAATCACTTGTAGTCAAGAGGCAGTGGTGAGAAAGGAACACACACACACAGCCAAATGACAAAGTCACAGATTGAAGTCTCCTTCCCTCCCCGTTGTCCCCACCTCTTCCTCCCTCCTTCCCTCTCCCTTTTTCTCCTCAGCCTCCCTTCTTCCCTTCCTTCCTTGTTTTTGCCTCCCCCTCTTCCCCGCTTTCTCTCTTGGAGCTATTCAGGAGAATGGTGATTCTGAGTTTCTTTTAACTCTTCTTTTGCTACTTATAAATATACTAAGTTTGTGCTTGTTTGTCTTAGTTTAGATTACAAAAATACCATAGAATATATAAGCTGTACAACATTTTAGAAGTTCTGCTCTATATTGGAATGAACATTGCATTTTCATTTCAATGCAAATGTTCACACTACTCTGGTCCTTGATTGTAGTTTGGTGAAACAAAAATTATTTTTCTCTGTTGATTATGCACAGTGTTCAAGTCTTTATGAAAATAGTAGTCTAAATTTGTATTTAAGTTTTACATTGAAATTTGGACATTTGGGAGATATAATGTTTTACATAATTTGAGTTGCTCTATTCACATCTGTTTATCATCTATTTTATATCATTAACTTGAAGATGTTTTTCAGTGAGAATGAGGCTTAAAAATACTAAAACTATTTAGAATGAAAACTATTGAGTATAAGAAGTTATAACTTCTCAGATTATACACAAGTCTGTTTCTAAACTAGTTGTGTGAATACATTTCAAAGGAAGTTGTGTATATTTAATGTAGGTGACACATAAGGTTTCATGGGTTTGGCAATAAGGAAAGGTTGAAAAATATCATTTTGTCAGAGATTAGTGAAAAAAAGAGAAAAATGCAAATGAAGACCTTCAGATTTGCTAAACAAACATTTTTTCCCCAAAGTGTTACTTGTCGACCACACATTGCAAATAAAAATTATTTTTGACCACATATTAAAACGAGCCAAGTGTGCAGAGCTGATGGAGTGGAAGATGATCAATCACATTTTGGAACAGTAAAGGAAGCTAACATTTTTTATGCAGTGCATACTCATCACAGAGTCTGCATAATGATTTAAGGCTCACATTTATTTGAAAGTAAGTAGAGCAGTGTGGAGTCATAGCAAGTTAAAGCTCCTGTATATTTTGATTATCTCCTATATAATTTTTCATTTCACTCCTACATCTTATGCTGACTGCCTTGCTTTTGACTTCTGAAAGGTGATTAGTCTGGGCACAAAGCTTTTATTGCAGGAGACACTGCCGAGTGGGAGAATGTGGTCAGTTGCAAATGGTCCTCACAGGTGAGGGGTCCTACACTACATGCTCTTGCCATACTTCTTTACTAAAGCATCAGATACAGCAAGAGGATGGTGGGCTTGGGAGAGGGGACAGAGAAGAGAGGAAGAGATGCTGGAGGAGGGCTAATGCTAGGTGTAGGTTCAAATTGGTCACCTGATGGGGAGCAAGTGTAAGATCTTTTAGTTTCACTCAGTCCCTTAAGCTATAGCTCAGGAGCAAGTGGGTGTTTACTTGTTTGTTTAATCATTATCTGGACTCTTGAGAGCCATCCTGAATGTTCCTGTATAAATCCCCAGAGCTAATCTTTCCGTACTATTTGACACTATTCTATATGACTTGACCCTGTTGATTCTGTGTCTACTGATTCATTTCTCCTCCTTTACTGTAGTCTACCTTGGAACTCTGACCCTTTCTGACACTCTGAGTACATCTCTGACCTTCTTCCTCTGTCTCTCCTGCAAAGCAATATTTTCCCCAATTGGGGATCACATTCCAAAAGTAGCACAAGAAATAATTTTAGGTGGCTCACAGGGCATGAAATAATATCCAATATCACAGTGGGTTAAATCATATCCAATCATATAGTGAAAATTCCATTGTTCTTTTAAATTATTTTTAATTCTTATTATTTTAGATTGTGGAAAGTTTGTCTTATTATATTAGGCTGTGGTAAGTCTTTCTTAAAAAACCCTTTATTTTAACAAAGAGAACAGCTCCCAGAAGCTGAAGCAGGCACTGGAGTATCACAGGTAATAATATTGGATTAAAATATAAACAGTTAGGCCGGGTGCGGTGGCTCACGCTTGTAATCCCAGCACTTTGGGAGGCCAAGGCGGGCGGATCACGAGGTCAGGAGATCGAGACCACGATGAAACCCCGTCTCTACTAAAAATACAAAAAAAAATTAGCCGGGCGTGGTGGCGGGCGCCTGTAGTACCAGCTACTCGGAGAGGCTGAGGCAGGAGAATGGCGTGAACCCGGGAGGCGGAGCTTGCAGTGAGCCGAGATCGCGTCACTGCACTGCAGCCTGGGCGACAGAGTAAGACTCCATCTCAAAAAAGTAAAAAATAAAAATAAAAATAAAAATAAAATAAACAGTTAGAACCACATTTATTTTTATGGTCATGTCCCATTTATTATGCCAGGTAACATTGATTTTATTTTACAGTGGTGATAAAAGGTTTTGTTTTAAAATAAATTTAAGTAAAAGATATGTGAGTTCAAGAAAATTATTAAATATACAATAGTATGGGTGATATGGTATGCTAGTTGTCCAAAGTTCTGAAAGTAGTACTTGAATAAATAAGGTTCTAAAAACGCTGATTTTTAAAAGACAAATTTGTTTATATTCTGCATAGGATTCTTGTTAATTTAAAAATTATTTTTTTTTTTAAATTTAGAAACAGGGTCTTGCTCTGTTGCCCAGGCTGCAGTATAATGGCACCATCAGCTTACTGCAGTCTTGAACTCTTCAGCTCTAGTGATCCTCCTACCTCAGCCTTCAGAGTAACTAGGACTACAGAGTGAGCCACCGTGCCTGGCTAATTTTCTTTTTTTTTTTGTAGAGATGGGGCCTCCCTATGTTGCCCAGGCTGGTTACGAGCTCCTGGCCTGAAGCAATCCTCCTGCCTCAGCCTCCCAAAGTGCTGGGATTGCAGGTGTGAACCACCACACCCAGCCCTCTGCATAGGATTCTTGAGTGAATTCCATCTGCCTCTATGGCTATACTGCTAATATATCGAAGCCTCCGGAATACGTATCTGTCTCCTGAGACTCAGGATTGTAGGTTCATGACCATTAGAGTGTCAAACATGAAATTATTTTTTTCATTACAAAACGATTTCTCCTTCTGTATTCCCAATTCCCATTAATGACAATTCTCCAAATTCCGTGGCTTCTTTCTCTGGAGTCTCTTTTGATCTGTTCTCTTCTATCCATATCTATCAATAGAGCCATATCTCTGACCCTCACAATCTGTTTCTTGGACCAGTACACTTCCTTCTTAATTGAATTATCTGCCTTTTATATTGATTCCTTTCTCACCAACTCTGCTAAATTATTTTCACCCAAGTTATCATTTTTTTTTACTGTATAAATCAGTGTGTCAATCCATTGTTTAAAATCCTTTGCTGGTTTGCATTTTGGTAGTATTAACTTCATAAACTTAATTGAAAAGCATACATTCTTCCTCCATTTTCTGGAAGACATTGTGTAGAATTAATTTTTTAAACATTTGTTAGAATTACAGAAGGAAATCATGTGGGCCTGAATATTCCTTTTTGGGGGAATTGTAAAATTATAAATTCAACTTTCTTTAGTAATTCTTGTAAGGTAGGTATGCTGGTGATAAATTATTCCAGTAATAATTTTTCATCTGAGGATGTTTTGATTTCTTTTTCACCCCTGAAAGCTATTTTCATTAGGTATAGGATTCTGGGTTGGAAATTCATTTCTTTAAGTATTTGAAAAATGTGCTACTCCATTCTGGCTTCCATGATTTCTGATAAAAAATCCACTGTCATTTAAATGTTTTTCTCCTACAGAAAAGGAATATATTATCTTTTGCAGCTTTGAAGATTTTTAAAATTTGCCTTTCATTTTTAGAAGATTCACTCTGTCTTCTGATGCAGATTTCTTTAAATCCCTTCTGTCTGTCATCACTTGGCTACTTTAATTATAGGTTTATGTCTTTTGCAACATTCAGAAAGTGTTCAGCCATTATTTCCTTGAGTAATTTTTTATCCTCATCCTCTTTCTCCTATTCTTGTAAGACTCTAATTTCTTGAGTGTTAAATGTTTTATTATAGCTCCACAGTTCCCTGAATGTCACTTTTTTAAAAGTATTTTTTCTTTGTTATTCATTCAGATTGGGTAATTTCTATTGTTTTATATTCTGGTTCATTTATTTTTTTTCTCTGTCCCCTCCATTCTCCTGTTGAACCGATTTATTGCATTTAAAAAATTTAGCTATTATATCCTTCAGTTCTAAAATTTATATTTGTCTGGGCATGGTGGCTCATGCCTATAATCCCAGCACTTTGGGAGGGCGAGGTGGGAGGATTGCTTGAGCCCAGAAGTTTGAGACCAGCCTGGGCAACATAGTGAGACCTTGTCTCTACAAATAATAGTAAAAAAATTAGTCTGGTGTGCTGGGTGTGCCTGTGGTATCAGCTACCTGGGAAGCGGAGGTGGGAGGATTTACTTGAGCCTGGAAGGTGAAGGCTGCAGTGAGCCATCAGCACGCCACTGCACTCTAGCCTGGGCAACAGAGTGAGACCCCATCTCAAGAAAAAGAAAAACAAAATTTGTATTAGTTTCCTATTGTATGTGGTTTAATTATGTAATTTAATTCTTTTATTTCAGAAATGTTTCCTTGAATTATATATTTCCAGTATTTTTCCTGTTCCACTAATTCCATTTCTTTTAGGAATTCTTTATGTATCTATGTTGCATTGTTTTTGCGTTTTGTTAATTTATTATTTTATCTAACTTAAAACATTATTCATTTCTTTTTTTCATTTTTCTTTTCTCTCTGCTTCCACAATGGTACATTCTGTGATAGTAATTTCTATTTATTGGTTTGCTCTAGTTTAATCCTCATTTACTTTCATCTACATCTGTTGCTTAATGATCCCTAAGTCCATCAAATTGACAATATTTTAAAATTTAGATTTGTCTTTTATTTAACAGCTTCTATAATTTTGTAGTGTTTTTTGGTTATATTGGATTTCAACTCTGTTTTGTAGCCATATTTTTCTGATGTGAATTATTTTCTATTAGTGTATGATTTAGATTTTTTTCTTCTCCTTGATATCTTGCAATATTTTTAGTTGAATTTTGCTGCAATCCTTTTAATTGTTCATTTTAAGTGAAAAGCATGTATTTTAGAAGCAAGTGTTTGCTTAGCAGAAATGAAAGTCAAGATTGCTTTTCCAGCTTCATAATTCCAGGTTTCCTCTTAGGTTTCACTGTGACATGCTTAAAAACAAAAGAAAGAAATTTATCAGCATAGATGAATCTCTAATACTTTCTGAGATCCACCTCTTCTACTCTCCTTTTTCTCTGGAATCTAAATCTTCTGTCTCTCTGACACCCGGGAGCTTTTTATTCTGAACAAGTGGTGTTCTGCTTTGAGCAATTTCTCTTCATTGTAGAGCTTTGGGTATTCTTGAGATCCCAGAGGGCCCATCTGTCCCAACACCCTCAGAACTTTCTGCAATCCCCTTGTACTAATCTATAAGCAGGAACCTGTGAAGTCTCCCTGAAGTTATGACTGTGCTAAGTTTGGTCATTTAAACACTCCACCCTGAGTGGAAACCTCCTCCTTTGGGAATGAATGCTTTTTGGAAATGCCTGTGTTTCTTGCCCTTTAGAACTTGTCAGAATTCTGTTTATATCCTCTTTATTTATTCCTGCACAGCTGCTATTCTTCCTAGAATCTTGCTGTGCTCAGTGTTTCAAACTCTCTTGTTCTTTTCCTGGGATGTACAGGATACTTCATCACCTTGTTTTGCAAACTATTCTGTTTGTTGCTGCATAACAAACACGCCAAGAGCTTATTGCCTTAGAAGAACAATGATTATATCTCAGGATGTTTTTGGGTCATAGATTCAGGCATGGCATGGCATGGGTGTCTTGTCTCTGTTTTACAATGTTGCAACCTCAACCTGGGCGAAATGGCTTGAATGTTTGAGAGTTGTAACACCTGGGGACTGGCCAACCATCCTTGTTTCTCTTTCTCTCTCCACATGGCTAACTTAGGTTTCCTTAGACTGGAGTGACTTCAAGATAACATTCTAACATAGCAGTGAAGTCTCCAAGAGACCAAGATGGAGTCAGCCAGCTCTCTTAAAGACTAGGCCTGGAACTGGCATAGCATCACTTTCACATACTCCATTATTCAAAGCAGCCATAAGACAGCCTAGACACAAGAGCAAGGAAAATAGACTCTTCCTCTTAATGACAGGAATGTCTGTGGCCTCCTTTAACCCATCATAATATCCTAGTTACTCTGTTAGCTTTTTAAAAATAAGAGCTTTTTTAACCAACCTTCTTTCCTTCCTTCCTTCCTTCCTTCCTTCCTTCCTTCCTTCCTTCCTTTTCTCTCTTTCCCTCTTTCTCTCTTTCTGTCTTTGACAGAGCCTCACTGTCACCAGGCTGGAGTGCAGTGGCATAATCTCAGCTCACTGCAACCTTCGACTACCTGGTTCAAGCCATTCTTCTCCCTCATTCTCCCGAGTGGCTGGGATTACAGGCATGCGCCACCACGCCCAGCTAATTTTTGTATTTTTAGTAGAGACAGGGTTTCACCATGTTGGCTAGGATGGTCTCAATTTCCTGACCTCGTGATCCACCCACCTTGGCCTCCCCAAGTGCTGGGATTACAGGTTTGAGCCACAGCACCTGGCCAAGCTTACTCTCTTTCTTTACCACATGAGAACACAGTGAGAAGGTGGCCATTTGCAAATCAAGACGAGAGCCCCCACCAGGAACCAAACCTACTGTCATCTTGATCTTGGACTTCTCAGTCGCCATAACTGTGAGAAATACGTCTGTTGTTTAATCCCTGCCAAAAGTAACAGGTTTATTGAACACAATTCATATATCATACAATTCTTCCATTTAATGGTCACAATTCAATGCTTTTTAGTATATACACAGATTGTGCAACCTTGCACAATCACATGATTGCAAAAAGAAACCCTCCACTGATTAGCAGTTGCTTCTCATTTCTGTTAGCTTTTTAAGGAGGATTGGGAAAATCCAAAAAACATGACATCAGTATTATCATCTTATTCAAACTTCTGTCATAATTTTTTAAAGGGCATATTTCTGGTTTCTGAAATATGTTTTATTATTTTGGTGTAAATTGACAATTATAAAGATATATAATTGTATATATTTTTGGAGTACAAAGTGATGTTGTGATATATTTAAAAATATGAAATAATCAAGTAAAGCTAATGAACATACATATCACCTCAAATATTTATCTTTTTTGTGGTGAAAACATTTAAAATTTACTCATAGAAATTTTGAAATATACAATACATTATTATTAACTGTAGTTACCATGTTGTACAATGGCCTCAAAAAATTTATTTCCCTAACTACAACTTTGTATCCTTTTATTGAGAATAAGGCAAAAATGCAATTTTGAAAATACATCAGGAAAATAAGATCTTATCATCCCTATTACCTAAAGATACTATAAAGAACAGATAAAATGATGAAAATAAAAGGAGTTTTAAAAGGTTGAACATTCATTCTACATGTATTGTTTATTATTACTTAAGTAGTATTAAAAAGAGGAAAACAGAGCATTTTAATACTGTATTACCATAGCCATTGCATATTTCTTAGTTGTGACAGTATCAATCTTCCAGTACTAAAATTTAAATACACACATTCCTCACATTTTAGGCAGAGTGGATTCTAAAATGTTTCCAATAAAATGAATGTTCACCTATGCAGTTCTATTTTCCCTTTTGAACTCATTCAAAAAATCTAGAACATACAGAGAAATAGATTTGGAAGGTGTGGGTTGTGCAGAAGTGCCTCAGTCATGAGAACTTGGTCCTTTGATGCTGCTGCTTCTATACAGCCTTTCGCCTCCCGTGCCTTCTGTCACATCCTGGCCTGAACCTCTGCAGCAAGGCTGTCTGGGTCACAAGCTGATAAGGATGTGGCTGACAAGTTTTCTAAACAAGGGGACCTAACCATAGATAAGACAATCTCAGCTATGGTTAGGATGATTGTATCCTATATATCCTACAAATCATGAGGCTTTTGTCCTGGACAAATGCTGAACAAAACAGGCTACTGGGATGGCAGCTGTAACTGGGGCACTCATGAGCAATGAATATGTGGTCCCTACCTAAGATACTTCTTGTTTCCCTTTCTTTGAAACTGCCTCTGAGTCACTTGGTAACTGGAGAAGTAGATGCGTTTCTCTGGGCAGTTGGATATATTCTTTCAACAATGTGACTAGTCAAGTTTGGCAATGGCATCTGGGGAAGAAGAGGCATTTGTGGAAGATTAGTAACACCACCCCAATAAGTTAGGCAAGTACAGCATCTCTCCAGATATTTACTTACTAATTATGAAGAGAAAGGATCAGTGCCATAGTCATTAGATTAGACAATAATTTGGCCAGACTTGGAAGGTGTATTTTTGTTACTGGATTCACATGTTATTTTGTGTTCTGTAAAATTATACATAAAAACCCCAAATAAAACATGAGTGAGTGTTCTCTGTTTTAAGTTCTCTCTCCACACTTCCTGCTTCGTTTCTCTATAGCTGGAGATAGCCTTGAGTTCAGTACCTCTCTTAACCTTAATTTTCTCTCCTGAAAAATGAGGATAATACCAGTCCCTGTTTCACAGGGATGTTTTAAGGGACAGAAAGTGAGATGTGCAAAACAACTATAAACTTTAAGTCTTTAATAGTAAGACTTTAAGTCTTCTATAAATGCTAATCATATGGGAGGTACTCTTCACTTGTAAAACATATGGGCCCTGAAATGAACATTATTGGGCTTAAATTGCTGTTTCACTACTTATTTGGTATTTGTCCTTCTACAGATTACTTAACCTCTCTAAACATCAGTTTCTCTGTAAAACAGGGATAAAACCAACAGCTCCCTCATAGGGTTATTGTAAGAATAAAAGGAGATAATATGTATGTGTAAGTATCAATAGCCTAGTGCCTGGAAAATGTTAAGCACTCATAGACATTATTATTGTTAGGATTATTAACTGTCTTAACAAGAATTGGGAAACTGGATAAGAATATTTGCTAATATCAGCCAGGTTTAACTGAGATTGTTCTTATCAATTTGTCATTTTATTCTACAGACATCTCACAAGATTTGAGTGTTTTTTTTGTTTGTTTTGTTTTGTTTTGTTTTTTATTTTTAAATCCAGGCTTTATGATCTGTTCTTTTCACATGTAAATATAGCTTTCTTTGCTACCTTAAAAGCTTATAATCTGAAGCAGACCAATAGATTAAAAAGGATTACCTATTCTGTCAACCTGTAGAGTAAGCACTACTGTGTCAGGGGAACTGGGGTTGTTGGATGCATGAGCATAGAAGATGATGCATTTGTTCTATCTCCATCCCTGTCCCCAGCACATTTTTGGCCACTGGACCTGTGAGAACCTGGACACTTGGCCCAGATAGAATCCAATTCCCAGAAGCATGAGCTGGCCTCCTGGTAGTGACCTAGAATTGCAGCATTGTAATGTTCCAACATTTCATCTCCTAATTCTTCTTAGATACACTGTGATCATTTCATGTTTGACCTTCATTACTGCAGTGTGGTTTCATCTGTTTCATACTCCTGACCTAAATCTTCTTCCAAACACACCACAATATCATAATTCAGTTTTTGATTCAAGATTTGAGGCTGATTTTAGAGCTTAGTTGAAGATAACCTGTCTATCTATAAAAGAATCTATAACTATCTATGAGATAGTTCTTTATTTTGCTTTTATTTTTATTTGCTCAACACATGTGTTACAAGGGTCTTCACATTCAGATCTGTGAAGAAACAGCCTGTTCATTTGTGATAAATGATCTAATCTTTATCACAAGCTACTGACTGTGTTAAAACAGTTCCCTTTGGGAATATGTTCAGATTTTCAAATTCTACCTCCTTCTCATATTTCTTCCCAAGGTAGAGTTAGTATGCAAGGGTGTTCATTGTCTCTCTTCATTTCAGAGAAGGGGTCTCAGCTCTCTGTGTGTCCTTGCACTGCTCTCTGTATTGGTACTGAATTCTGCAGCAATGATGGCCCTTATTAGTCTGCCACAGCTTTTGCTTTGTTCGCGACCTCTGCTGAAATTTGAGACTGAAGAATATGTGATATTCTCCTCTCTTGGCTCGGACAGAAACTGTGATGCTATCTGCTGTCTTGACCCTACTTCAGCTCCTCAAAATTCAGCAGCTGTCCCTGAAGTCTGGCTGTGATTTCCTTTTGATCTCTAGCCTGCATGGTCTGCTGCCCACAGTTACAGGTGTTACAAGTGTTGGCCCCCTGCTAATCATCCCATCAATTACCCTGCACGACCCTCCTGAGGGCATGTGAGAGTTTCTGGATTCCTTCCATGCCGTGATAGCCAAGCTGAACAGCTAGCTCAGGCCCTTTCTCTGCTTAATTCTGCAATGGCATTGCATTTTTTCTGAAACTGCTTCCTTAGAGTGACTGGTCTCCTCACCGACTGCCAAGGCCAAGCTGGGGAAAAAGCCCTTCTGAGCTACTGAGAATGGAGGTAGGGTAGGAGTTTTCTTAGCTCCTCATTGGTGACTACAATTTTCTTTCTCCCCTAAGAATTTCCAATGTTGAATCTCCTGTTAGTATACTCTGCCAGCCACTATTCCTTCTTTTTGTAGTTGTGTACAGTCTCTATTTCATTTCTCTTCATTTCCTGAAATATTAAACTCTTGTATTGTTGTTTCTTCCTCCAACACTAGTACTACCTGTCATAATTCCTGGTGCAGTCAACATCTATGAGATCATCTGTCTGATATTTTGGTCTCTCATCCTCTTGACCTTATATTCTCCACTGCTATTGGTCCTATTTCTACCACTCACTCCTGTTTATAGCCTAGATTTCGCCATTATTGTTAACAATATCCATTCTATAATTTTGATTTCAAAGCCTCTCATTCTCTATCACCTTCTGTTATTTTAGTTGACTCTCCCCAGTACTGTAATTCCAATAATCATTTTACCCATCACAGGGACCTGAAATTAATGGACCTACCACCTTTTCCTTGTCTCTAATTCAGCACATGTCTTTATACCCTTTCTTATTCAGTGATAATTCCATGTTTCATCATCCTAATCATTCCTTTGCCATAAATCCACAACTTCATTGTATCTCTTTTATTTCATTATACTTCCTGGAGAAATCACAATCTCAGTTAAATCAATCTGTCTGCCTACCTTGTGACTGTGCCTGCAAATTTGAACATGGCTGGAGAAAATCTTATCAATATCCTCACTGTCATTATCTCACTTTAAATTTATGACATCTAAACTCAAGTGTGCCCTAATGATGACCAATGATTATATTTCCCTCATATATTCATTTTTCACATAACCTTTCAGATTCTTTTGTTTCCTATAAAACTTATATCATCTCCTCCCTCATTCTCACTCTCTGCTGTTGATGATAAAATGAAAGCAATCAGAGGATTTGCCTGAGTCTATCCATTCTTTTCTCTCTACCCACCTGTATCCATGCTCATGTGTTATGCCCAAACTCCTTTTTTATAAATGAACTTTCTAAATTCCCAGCAAATAAAACCCCCATACTCGTATACAAGGTCTCATTCTCTCTCATCCTCCTAAGAAATTCTCTTTAGCCGTTCTTTCTCTTTCTTGTATTATCAATTCTTCCTTTCCATTAAACTTGTGAATGAGCATGTAGTGATTTTTTATCTTATCAAAACAAACCCAACTGCTTCTACTTTTTCTTCCTACTATCACCACCATTATTTCTCTCTTTTCTTTTATAATAAAGCTTTTCAAAAGATTTGGCTCTTTGCATTGGCTCCAATTCTTCTTTTCTCTTTTGAATTGAGCCTACTTCAGTCAGACTGTATACACAGAACTCTTTTTTTTTTTTTTTATTATACTTTAGGGTTTTAGGGTACTTGTGCACAATGTGCAATTTTGTTACATATGTATCCATGTGCCATGTTGATTTCCTGCACCCATTTCTCAGTAAATTATCGCAAGGACAAAAAACCAAACACCGCATGTTCTCACTCATAGGTGGGAATTGAACAATGAGAACTCATGGACACAGGAAGGGGAACATCACACTCCGGGGACTGTTGTGGGGTGGGGGGAGGGGGGAGGGACAGCATTAGGAGATACACCTAATGCTAAATGACGAGTTAATGGGCACAGAACTCTTTTAAGGGTGTCCTTGGGGGTCACCAATGGCCTCCAAGTTGCTAAATCCAATGACATTTCTTAGTCCTTATCTTAACTGACCTATCTACAGAATTTGAAACAGTTGATTATTCCTTTATCCTTGGAACATTTTCTTGCGTTGGCTCACAAATTATTACTCACTTTGTTTACAATGACTGCTTCTTTTGAGTCTCCTTTGCTGGTTCTTCTTAATCTCTCCAACCTCTCTAACATCCTAAGCTAAGGCGTTTGACCTCTTTCCTCTCCACGCATAGTTCGTTGTTGATATTATCCTATTTCATGATTTTAAATGCAATCTATATACTGACAACTCTCAAATTTATATATTGGGTCAAGACCTTTTTCTCTGCTTCATAGTCATATATTCAGATACTGATTCATTCATTATTTAGACATCTTATAGATAATTCAAAGTTAATGTTTCAACTTGAACTCACCCTTCTATCATCCCCATCTCAAAATCATCCTTTTATTTGCTTTTTAAAACGAACTTAGATTCATCCTTGAACCTTCTCTTTCCCTTTTAATTAACATCCATTCTGGCAGGATATCAAGCAGGCTTACCATTAAAAATTACCTATTGAATCTAAAAACTTTAAACCACCTCTGCTGCCACCATTTTGGTTCAAGCCATACATTATTTCTGATTTTTGCCATTGCCTCCTAACTGGTTCCTCTATTCATGTCCTTGACTCCTTCATCCTATTTTTGGTGAAGTTGTCAGACTGTTAAAACTATTTTGTATGATACTGAGGTGGTGGATATATGATTCTGTGCATTTAGTAAAATCCATACAAAATGCATTTTAGTCTATGAAAATTTTAAAAAGAAAATCATATAGATAATTTTACTTTAAGTCTTCAAAGTTTGAGTTAAAGTCCTTATAACTGGCCTATAAGGCCATTCTGCTTTAGTTATACTGAATCCCTTGTGTCTTGAAACACAGAAGATATTCTCTGGCTTCAGGATATTTTCACCATAGCCAAGTAATGTAAACTCTAATATCACTACTGTAAAAATGTATGTTTTATAGCAAATGGTCTAATATGTGGTCAGTTTTTATAAATGGTCAAGGGAAGTTTAAAAAGGAATATTTTTTTGCAGGGAATAGGTCTAGGCATAAATCTATAAAACTAAATTTAGATACTATATTATTTATTATTATTAGTCATCTCCATAACCTCACTTTATTTAAACTATTTAATGTCAAATACTGAGAGAGGAGTGTTAAAATTTTCACAACAATAGAAGCACTCCATCTAACATGATCAGGATTGGAGTAAATCAATTAATCAAAAAATGTCTGCTAAGGCAGTAGATAAAGAAGAATATCTATACATATTGAAAACCTTTTATTTTGGCTTAAAAAATATGGATTACATATTTGTTTGGTAATCCTGTGATACAGGGCCTTTCTAGGAATATGGGCCCTAAATTGGAGTTCTATTATTTATCTGGCTTAAATCATACCCATTATATAAGGTCTATTATTTTTGATTGTGGATTTTTAAGTGGTGTGAGAATTTAGAAACATTTTTGAAAGTGATCTGAGTGTACAATAATATGTCTAGGTTTTTGCAGTTGATAGTTCATCTCCCAATAATTTACATTTTTTAGCTTACACCTAACTTGACAGAACATTTTAAGGGAACCACATTAAAGCCTCACAAAGTGTTTCATTTAGTTTCAATTAAGTACAAACATTTTACACATTTATTTCATTTAATACATAATATTTTATATACTATATCATGCCTAATATAGATATCAAGTGTAACAAATGTAAGCATGTTTTGGAAAAACATAACTGACTCTTGGTAAGCATACAACTCAATTGATGTGAACAGAAAAATATGCACATATAGTAGAAGGAACCTGTCAGTGGTTAGTGTTTAAATGGCTGAGGATATGTTGTATATTTGACAGGACTAGACAATGTCAATTAATCTAGAAAGTCAGTTAAGCTTTTACTGCATTATCACGTTTCCATTAATGTCAACTTTTATTTCCAATCCTTTTTGCTTTATGGTTTTTTTTTTTTTTGCTTTATTTGATGCAGAAAAGTGATGACAATTTAATAGCCTTTGAACATTGTCCTTTTATCCATAGAAGTATCATTCTTTGTTCCTTTGAAGTTTGTATCATAAATCTGAATTTGCCTCTTACTGATATTGTAACCTTGTTTAATACTTATTATCTCTTTGTTCTGTTTTCTTTTATGGCCTGAGTTTCTTTTATTTTTTTTCTTTTTTAATTTGAGGCCTTCAAATTGCTAGAGATTTATTCTCATACTTTAAAAAACTTTCAGGATTCTGTATTACTCAAAATATCAGCTATGATAACTATTGACTTCTTTATAAGATGGAGACTTGGAAAACCTTCAATTTCTTTAATCTCTCTTATTAATTTATATTTCATAACTGGATTTTCCACCATTACTATACTTCCCTCTCTTTCGTGCATGCTCTCTCTCTTTCTCTGTCTCTCTCTCTATATATATACATATATATATAAAATATATATATGTGTGTGTGCGTGTGTGTGTGTTTTAAAAATAAATGAATATATATTTAATGCTCACTAACAAATTAATCATTTGTGGGCTATAGATTTTGATTTATGTGTTCATTCACTGGTGTACATCTTCAAACAGTTTCTTCCCCTCTGAAATGGCACGTAAACGATGTAGTTCCTACATCATTTTTTCAATAAAAAATTTCTGTCCCTTGCTAATTTTCCAGAATCGTGATTTAGTAGACTATAGATTTCATGAGTCAGAACCATTTCCTTTTAATATTTGCAAACATTGGTAGAGATTATCTAGCATTTAATAAAGTCAAGTAGAAAAAATGATGTGATCAAATTGCTTTTTTTCGTTGTGGGTGAAATGTCTCTTCTCTTTGGATGCCTGAAGCGTTCTTTCTTTGTCCTCAAAAATTGAATAAACCCAGATTCAATTGAGATGACAATTCTCATTAAATAACTTCACCTAGTTTTTATTTGTTTGAATCTTCTCTTTTTTTCTTAGTCTAAGTAAAGTCTTGTCAATTTTGTTTATCTTTTCAAGAAAGCAACTCTTATTTCAGTTGATCTTTTCCATTGTTTTTCTTGACTCTATTTAACTTATTTCTGCTCTGATCTTTATTATTTCCTTCCTTATAATAACTTTGGGGTCAGTTTGTTCTTTTTCTAGTTCCTTGAGGTGTAAAGTTGGGTTGTTTATTTGAGATATTTATTTTTTCTCTAATGTAGGTATTTGCCACTGCTTTTGCCGTACCCTATAACTTTTAGCATGCTGTGTTTCAATTTTTGCTTGCCTCAAGTTAATGTTTGATTTTTATTTTGAGGTGAATGCAGTTTATATTTGACTAAGGAAATACTCTTTTAATACACTTTGGATTTTTTATTATTATTATTATTATTATACTTTAAGTTTTAGGGTACATGTGCACAATGTGCAGGTTTGTTACATATGTATCCATGTGCCATGTTGGTGCGCTGATATTATTTTTATTCCATCTGTTCTGTTTTCAAATAGGATTTGCCAGGAAATCCTATTCCTAAATGTGGATTTCTGCTATCTATTCTCAATGTCTCTTACTTTTCTTTACATCATATTCTGAGTAATTTTTAAAGCCTCTTATCCAAAGCAGTGATTTGATTTTTTGACACTTTTGATTCTGCTTTTATTTTTCAATAGCTTCTAAGCTTATATGGCATCTAATACCATTTTAAGCTCTTCAGAGATTTAAACAAAATGTTTTAGCTTAACCCCTTAATCTTCCTTTTCATGTAAGCATATTTTCTTATCACGTTTGAGTCTATTTTATTTTCTTGAGAGAGGAAAGCAGTTTTTAAAATGGTTTTCTTTTGTTGCCTTTAGTACATCTTCAAAAGCATACTTTTGTACCTGTACTTCCCATATTATGTTTAGTTTCATGTTTATGTTGCAGAGTTTCTTCATGAGTTTTTATAAGACTGACTTTGTATTGGGGCAGCTCTAACCGGGTCTTCTATCTGCTCAAAAATACTAGATGTGAATTCTCCTTGGTTCTCCTCTTTGTCTATAAAGGTCTCATAATTAGCCCTTCAAAATGTAATTGAAAGGCAAGATTTATAGGTAAATGTTACAAGTTTAATTATTAACTAGGCTGAGGAAGTATACAGATATCTGCATTTATGGTGAATTATTTCCTGTAAAGTTAATTCTTACTATCTTTTGAAACCACTAAATTCAGGCTGATTTTCCTTATTTTGTTTTCTCTCCAGTCTGCTTTTAATCCAACAAAGTTTGGCTGTATATAATCCTTTTGTATGGATTTTAGCTTGCTCATTGTGGGAATGCTACATCCTGCATCTCTCTGGGGTTGTAGCCAAATGCTTTCATCACAGGTGCTACTTCATGGCCTTAGAGTGCTGTGAGGAGTAAAACTTAAAGTGACATGTCTTTTGTCTTTCCCATGACAACACAATTACTCTAGCCTTTACTGTTTCAAATTAAAACCAGTTGCCGAAATTTTCTTTGTTACTTCTTGCAGAACTATTTTGATTTCTTGTAAAACAGGAGTTGTGTATTCATCCATATTTTTTTTCAGTCTGCATTATATCTTGCAGGCATTCCTGTGTTGGCGTTTGGCACCCTCCTTTGTTTTTAGTGTTATTCTCGTTTCTTTTGAATCATCACAACTGGTTTCTGAGTTGCGGAACTGGAAAATATACTCACTGATCCTGAATGCATTATCTTTTCCAGAAGACACCTTCAACAGGAATTTTGTTACTGTCTACATATTGTTTTATTCAGCTCTTCCTCCTTCACTCATTTTACAAAGTAATTAGTTTAAATATTCTCTTATTTTCTCTTTCATACCTAACTTCACTGTGTCTTGTAAAGAGCCACTTCTAGGGGGTGACATTTTTTGTCTTCTTTTGAATATATCATGACTCCCTCCCACATGAATAACCATACTCGAGGGAAATTCTGTCATATAACAAAAACACAAAGGACAGTGCTTGTTTTGTTGGACATTTTCAATGAATTTGAGATCCAGTCTCCTTCCACTTCCTGGTGCTTTTATTGTCTATTTCCTTTTGTCCTCTCCATCCTGAAAATAATTGCTGAACATTCTCTATAAACATAGATTTCTTGATACTTGAAACTCCTATTGCTTACAAAGCCACTACTAAACTATGTAGTAAACAATTGTTTTCTGCTGCGTGTGTATTTACTTGGTTTCTTTATACATTCCTAGATAATATATAGCTAGACCAGTTGTGATGACACAGTAGATACTCAGGAATTAAACTGATTAATAAAATGGGACTATTCTTTGCTTTTTTGATTTTTATTATATATCATTAATTTTGGATTCTTTTCACTTCATGGCACTCGTCTTTCTTCTACTCTTCCTTGTGTCTTGGGGCGTTAAGAATACCTAAACAATATTGAAACTATTTTTTTGAAAGGAAACTCTATGAAAAATGAAATGAGTATCTACTTGACATTTTTCAATTTCAGCTGGCTTCATTTTTTTTTAAATCAAGGCAAAATATTTTCTGCCATTTTTGACTTATGTGTGAAAAGGAAAGTCAATTTATTCTTTGAAAAGTACACTGACTCTTGAAAAATTCTCTATTCATGCAGAAGGCAGTTAGAGTCATATATTTCAAAATTTCAAAAGGAAAATTAATCTAGAATTAAAGAGAAATGATACATTACGTTATAAATGATAATGGAATAATGTCTGTGTTAGCAAAGAAGTACATCTTAGTTTTATACAATCTCAGTGCCCTAGTTTATGTTTCTAACATTGATGAAATACATAAGGTTCAACTTACATCGGAGCAAATTATATACAGTGGGTTAGAAAAGAGATCTTGTTTTGCTAGTAAGAAATATATGTACAACAGACCAGTTATAATGTCTTTCCTTCCAAAACTTTTCTGTGTAGAGTATTATTTTTTCAACAATTTCTTTGTGCTTTAAGCTAAAATAATCTTAATGCAACTTAAAATTTTCCCTGTACCATTGTATTTCTGTGAAATTGGAGGCGTCATTTGAGGACAGTAGATGCTGTCTTTTCAATCACTGGATAAATGTAAAGAACCTGAGAAGAATACTGCACGAATGCCTTCCCATGTAACTAATACATTCTTCTACTCTGATTACAGTGGGATATTATTTTATTTCTTCCTTCCTATACTCACTCCCTGTTTAGGATCGTATTTCTTATATAGTTTAATACAGAACATCAAATATATTACAGGGAGGAGTTTAAATTAACCAAAGAACAGTGTTTGCTATGGGTACAGATTTTGCAAAATCATAACTGAATATTGACAATGATTTATTTTGTAGTAATGCTTTTGGCTCTTTTTTTTGTTTCTGAAGTGCATCTGTATGAACACACTAGTAAAATTCTGTGTTGTTGATACTCTGTTCTTATATTACCAAGCGTTTTAGAAAAGTACAAGTAAAATACAAGGTTCAACATCACAACAGAAAAAACAATTAAGCCAATTAAAAATGGACAAAAGATCTGAACAGATACCTCTCGATATCTCTCAAAAGAAGACATACAAATAGCCAACAGTTACATGACAAAATATTCAACATCTCTAACCATCAGAAGAATGCAAGCCAAAACTATAATGAGATACTTCTCCCTAGTTAAAATGGCTTTTATAAAAAAAGGCAATAATGGATGCTAGTGAGGATGTTGGAGAAAGCGGAACCCTCGTACACTTTGATGGGAAGGTAAATTAGTACAGCCACTATGGAGAACAGTATGGAGTTTCCTCAAAAAACTAAAAATGGAACTACCATACAATCCAGCAATCCCACTGCTGAGTTATATCCAAAAGAAATCAGTATATTGAAGACATATCTGCACTCCCATGTTTATTGTAGCACTATTCACAATAGTCAAGATATGAAATCATTCCAAGTGTCCTTCAGTGGAAGACTGGATTAAAAAAATGTGGTGCATATACACAATGGAATATTATTCAGCCATAATAAAATGAGATCCTGTCATCTGCAACAATGTAGATAGAACTGGAAGACATTATGTTAAGTAAAATTAGCCAGGCAGATAAGGAGAAGCATTGCATGTTCTCATGCATATGTGGGAACTAAAAAAATTAAATTCATGGAGATAGAGAGTAGAATGATAGTTACTGGAGGTTGGGGAGGGTAGTGAGGAGGGGGATAGAGAGAGGATGGTCAGTGGGTACAAAAATACAGTTAGATAGAATAAGAGCTAGTGTTCTGTAGCACAGCAGGGCAACTATAACAACAATTTATTGTATGTTTTAAAAATAACTAGAGGAGTGGATATGAAATGTTCTTAGCACGAAGAAATGATAAATGTTTGAGGTGATGGATATCCCGATTATCCCCACGTAATCATTACATGTTGTATGCTTGTATCAAAATACCACATGTACCCCATAAATGCATACAACTATTACATATCCATAATAATTAAAAAGAAAAAAATTTTAAAGTTCATAATTTCAAAGCAAAACCATTGTAATTTTCATTAATGTTGCTGCCTCTGACTTTGGAAATTTCAGACAATATATGTTGAGTCTCTTAGTGACAGTCAGAAGCAAATCTGAGCTTCTGTTTATTGTAGTTACATGATTATAATAAAAATTAAAGAATGTAAGTCGATGTTTATATAGACTTTAAAAAGAGCAAAAAATATGCATAAAGATATGCAAAATATGCTGCATTTTTTTCTGTTGGTAGCAAAATTATTCTTCATTATGATAAAATTTTGGTCCAACACAGTCCTTAATTATTTTTATGAATCATCAAATATTCTATTTTTAAAGCATTTTCATGTTACTTTAGTGAGCCATTTTGGGTATAACACTTTGGATACTAGCTAAAAAGAATGTGTAATTCCCGTCAATATTAGATTTCTCAATCTTTTGACATAAAGCGAGTTTCTTACAGTACTAAAATCTGGTACAGATATGTTTAATAAGTTAAAAAGCCTCAACACATTCCATGCACTAATGCAGATAGATTCTGCCTCTGTTACCAGTCTACCATATTCCATTTGATTCACTGTGCTATGAAGATTTCTCTAAAGCGTTATGAAGAGAAGTGTGTTGTGGCAAAGACTTTAATGATAAACTCCTTCTCTTTCCATGTATTTTCTGGAGTTATACCCATGTATTCTTTATTTTCTGCATATCTTTTGAATTTATGAAATTTTTAATAAGAAAGAAAAAAACATGATTATAATTTTGTTAAAAATTGAGAAAATGTAATTTGGGTAATTTCATAGTTGACTTTTTTTTCATAGCTCCTGGTGAAGTGTTTAAATTTATTTAGTAAAACTTGTAACGTCATCATGTACACATTTAAAATAATTCATTTTATCGCTATGGGTAGGGAGCCATGTAGTTTTAAAGACAGTAGTCATTTCATTTCATGTCATGAATAATACATTTATGTTCTTTGTTGCACTTTGATAATATATGTGTGCAGCATGCTTCCTCTTTTGCTTGCATATTGTAGCAGTTATGATGTATTATGTATAGGCAGTTTGTTCTGTTTATTTTTTTAGAGCCTGTGATCAAACAATTCTGCAGTGAAGTGGAGAAGTGAGTCATGCTTAGGAAGATTGTGGTCTTTATTAAAGATAAAACCTGGTCCTAACTGTGTTAGGATGAAGGTATAACTAAAAATAGTAATTTATATATCATATACCTAAATATTTAAAAGTTATAAATCAAGGTAAGAAAATGGTTACAAAATATGGGCTATCCTCCCTTGATGAATATGCATTTGGAATGAACTGGAAGACCATGTTAGAATTGAAGACTCTTAGAATACTTAGATCTTCACAGGTATACCAAGATATAGGCCTATGGCTTCTTAGTTCTTTTGCCAAGATCCGTTTTGCATTACAAGATGCTTGGTGCCTTTTGTACACATGTGTGTATACTTTGGTCCTCATAGGCAAGCTTCATCCATAGCTTCCCACTTAGTAATTCCAGAGTTCCAAGCTCCCAGAGCCTTGGCCTTGCAGTTCCCTTACCCATGTGGAGGGGCAGACCTGAAGAACGGCAAGAGCAAACTGCTAAAGCATGCTCTCAGGCCTCATGTTTACATAGCACTACTGAGAGTACACCACAGAAATTTAGTCATTTGCTTTACTTAATGGTTGCATTGTTTTAAAGGTTGCATGTGTCTATGTAGATTTTGCAGTCCAAACAGAAAATAAACATTCTGTCCGTATATTTACCAATGGATATTTTAGAGGTAACATGGGTCACCAAGGAAAATATGACTTGTGCTAAGATATGTTACAAATCATGTAATTTAAGGAAACTTTTATCATGGCAACAAATATACATCTGTGTATTTGTGCAATGTAGTTATTACTGTAATGTTAATCACAAATTCAATATGATTTCCTGTTTTCTGTAAGTCATTTGACATTTGTAGTTTTCACAGAATGCAAGTATTTTTTAAATATGTATGAGCATATAAACATCTTCACTTATAAAGGTTTTTTCTAGTGGTTTAGATATTAATCTGCTGCAAAGATACCCTTTGATATGAAATACAAAAGTCAATTGTATAGATGAGAATAGGTAACCAGTAGAATTAAATGACTGCATTAAATTAGATGTTTGATTCATTTATCTTCAAATCTAAACAGATAATAAAGTGACTAAAGATAATTTTCAACTGCCAGTAATTCTGAAATAGGAAGAATAGTGGACTCCTCCTGGGATTACACCATAGGGAGAAACCACATTCTGCCTTTTTAACTTTGCAGGAATATTCTATCATCACTGTCCCCTAATCAGAGAGAAATATTTGCTCAGATCAATTGTAGATTATTATATTCCACACCAGACTGACTAGTATGTTACAAGCACACAGGCAAGGACTAAGTGCTCCTTCACTCCTTGTGTTTCATCAAACCATATTTCATACCCTTATTTGAAAGTATATTCCTTGTTCTGTAACAAGCATGCGTTAGACAAATGGCAATGACAAATCAACTTTCTATCAGGCCAGCCAAAGACTATCTACGCTGTTGTGCTTAGTAAGTGGACAAAAGGGCAGGTTACTCAAAAAAAGGCAAGTTGTAGTTTCACCTGAACAAATATGTAGAGAAATGTATGAAGTGAGATCTTGAAGCGACTTTGTGAACATGAGTTTGGGTCAGATATTAGCTCATTTTGCCTGTAGCAGTTTTGTTGTTGATCAGTGCTTACTGACTAGAAGTGATTGTAGCATCTGTTCCAGGCATGCCAAAATCGGTTTCTAAAAGGGTTCTATTTGCTGCTATGGTCTTTCCTGGTTTTTCAAAAGCGCTTGTCCAGTGATGATGAGCATTTTTTCATGTGTCTTTTGGCTGCATAAATGTCTTCTTTTGAGAAGTGTCTGTTCATATCCTTCGCCCACTTCTTGATGGGGTTGTTTTTTTCTTGTAAATTTGTTTGAGTTCATTGTAGATTCTGGATATTAGCCTTTTGTCAGATGCAAATCAAAACAACAATGAGATACCATCTCACACCGGTTAGAATGGCCATCATTAAAAAGTCAGGAAACAACAGGTGCTGGAGAGGATGTGGAGAAATAGGAACACTTTTACACTGTTGGTGGGACTGTAAACTAGTTCAACCATTGTGGAAGTCAGTGTGGCGATTCCTCAGGGATCTCGAACTAGAAATACCATTTGACCCAGCCATCCCATTACTGGGTATATACCCAAAGGATTATAAATCATGCTGCTATAAAGACACATGCACACTTATGTTTATTGTGGCACTATTCACAATAGCAAAGACTTGGAACCAAGCCAAATGTCCAACAATGATAGACTGGATTAAGAAAATGTGGCACATATACACTATGGAATGCTATGCAGCCATAAAAAATGATGAGTTCATGTCCTTTGTAGGGACATGAATGAAGCTGAAAACCATCATTCTCAGCAAACTATTGCAAGGACAAAAAACCAAACACCGCATGTTCTCACTCATAGGTGGGAATAGAACAATGAGAACATATGGACACAGGAAGGGGAACATCACACAGCAGGGCCTGTTGTGGGGTGGGGGGAGGGAGGAGGGATAGCATGAGGAGATATACCTAATGTTAAATGACGAGTTAATGGGTGCAGCACACCAACATGGCACATGTATACATATGTAACAAACCTGCACGTTGTGCACATGTACCCTAAAACTTAAAAGTATAATAAAAAATAAAAAGCACTTGTATAATTTGTGATAGTATTACAGGGATCATTTTAGAGCAGGAACTTGGTCTCAATAACATCCTGGCTTCATCTCTGTGGTCATGGGCCTGAATGAGAGAATTTCTTACTAATGAAACTTGCTAATCAGTGCCTCAGCCCACTCATGTGCTGGAAAAGAGAAATTTTTGCATTTGGAAGTTAAAATCCCTACTGACTAGAAATCCTCAGAAGGAAAACTCAGTTGTGATCCACTGGGTTTAGCAGTGCAGTGACATTTATGTGCACACATTTCTATCATTGAAAGTAAAATAAATTACATGAATTAATTTCAGTTACTTTATCAAACACATTTGCAGGATTTAATGACATTTAAATAATTACACATGAGCTATAGAAAGAAACATGTGTCTGAAATGAGATTCAGTCCTAAGAGAGTAGCAGAATTTTTTCTCTGAAGGGTTTCTGTACTGAGAATGAAGATAAGTGTTCAGTATTTTTAAATCTTGTTAAGTGCCATTAAATTTCAGAAATAGGCCCAAAATTACAAATTATAGATTTTTGCATAGCGCCTACCATAAATTGAGTATTAGTAGATCAAGTGACAGTCTCTCTGATTGCAAGCCCTTGTTATAGAGTTTTTCTTCTTTTATCTAAATGATTCAAGAAACTATATGCATGTGGAAACTATGCATCAGATTTTTGATGTTTGAGGCTAGAACTGGACAAGTTTTACTGGCAGTAATGGTGGTGGAGTTCAAGTCTCAGAGTCAGCCCTGAGGAGTTTGGGAGCCTTGTTGATCTCCTTTCATTCTGTTGAATCCATGTTAAAATGGACATTAACGGTGCATTGTATTTTGAAGTAGATAAAGTTGGTATGAGGGGTTGTTTGAAAAAAACATGATAATAATGGTAATGTGGAGTCATATGTAATTTCATACCTTTCTGAGCATGAGCAGAGAGATTCTGCATTATTTCTCCTAACTCTAGTAGCTGAGAACCAGGTCCTGCCCATAGTATGAACCCCAGACCCCAATCTACTGTACACATCTGAAAGGCTGCTTGGTTGACTTCTTTCACTCATTTCCATTAATGATTATTTCCTTATGTGTGTGTGTGTGTGTGTGTGTGTGTATGTGTATATATATATATATATATATATATATATATATATATATATAAAATAAGTTTTAGGGTACATGTGCACAACGTGCAGGTTAGTTACATATGTATATATGTGCCATGTTGGTGTGCTGCACCTATTAACTCGTCGTTTATGTTTTTTAATCTAAATTTCAGTTTTTAAAATATCCTCCAAAGGAGGCTCCAGTAGACATTGAGACCTTAATTTCAAACAAATGAATTTAAAATAGCAGAAGCCAAAATAAAGTAATGATACACAAAGAAGTAGCATTTAAATAAATACCCAGTTAGAGTACCTAATAAAAGATGAGGAAAGGGAGTTGTGATGATGAGTTCAGAAGACTCAGAGACTCATTCATGAGAGAGAGGCTGTGTGGAGTGGTAGAGGGAACATGGGCTTTAAACCCAAGATTGGTCAGATTCCAATTTCACCCTTTGACTAATGTTTATGTGAATTAAGACAATTGCTTGCTTTGGACTTTAATGTGGACCCCAAAATAGAATGAGAACAACATCATCTATCTTTAAGAATTTTTGTGAGATTTGTGAATAATATATGCAAAACTACTGTTAATAACACACAATATCTTTTATATGAGCACTTAATAAGTTGTATCTATTATATGAAAATACTGAGTATAAGAGATTGTATAGATGAAAACTGCAGAAGTGGCACAATTCAAAAAAGAAATGAGCATTTACAGTTAAAAATTCCAGATAGCTATAGTACTTGGGAAATGAGGGTAAATGTAAAAAGGGTAAGATTTGGTAGACAGAAATTTAAGAGAAGGTGGTGAGAATGTAGGCTCGAAACCCAGACTACTTGTGTTTAAATCCTAGTTTTTTCATTTAAGAGCCGTGTTTCATCAGACAAACTACTTATGTACTCTGTATTTCAGCTTACTCAGCTGTAAAATGGGGATAACGACTGTCATACCTCCTTCATAGGGTTGTTCTAAGAACTGAATTTGGTGATATTTGTAAATCTAGGACCTAGCACATAGCAAGCTGTGTCAGCAGAGTTCTTTATGATTTTGTTGTCCTGGCCACTATTTGATTCCTTTCCTTTTTGTATTTTCAGACATAGTAAAGAGGAAGGTTACCTTAAAACGATTTTAAAAAACCACATAATTGATTGATTTCTAGTTTGGATGTAAAAAGTCACAAAAGACCATTAGTCTTAAATTAATAACCCAAACAAACCAGATAAGGTATAAAAATGATAGTTTAAAAAAACATTGTAAAGCTGAGCACATAAAGAAACCCAAATGAACAAGACATCAGAGAGTGAGGAACTCTTTATAGGATAGAAGAGATTTATCACTGTTCTTCTTTCTAGAAGAATTAATCACAGACAAGATAGGCAGAAACCAGCTGACCTGCTAATGCATGTTTAATAACTGTGTGTGGGCTCTTGTAATAGATTGGAATTACAAGGGCCCCAGCCATGGAGCAAATTGCCATCCCACCACCAGTTGGAAAATAACAGTTAAAAATGTGTAATAGCATCAAAAACCTTGGAGAAGAAAGAATAAATCTAATAAAAGATATGTAACACCTCCACACTGAAAATTATAAAATATCCGGGAGAGAAATTAAAGATCTAAATAAATGGAGAAGTACAGCATGTTCCTAGATAGGAAAATGCAACATTGTTGAAATGTCTAGGCTTCCTAAATTGATATATAGACTCAATGCAATCTCTATCAAAATGTCGTCAACAGGCTATTCTGAAAAATAGACAAGATAGTTCTAAATTATATATGTTAATGAAAAGAAAATAGAATTACAAAAACTATATTGAAAAAGAACAAAATTGGAGGACTTAAGACTACCTGACTTCAAAATTTACTATAAACATATAGTAATCAGGGAACTGTGGTATTGGCATAAGCATAGGCAAATAAATTAATAGAACACAAACAAACCACAAATACTCAGTAAAGTGATTTTCAACTTCAAATATGCAGTCAAGTGATTTTCAAAGAAGTGTCAAAGCAATTCTTTGGCCAAAGTCTTTTCAACAAATGTTGCTGGAACAAGTAGATATCTATATGGAAGAAAATGTAATTTGACTCTTATTCCATATACAAAAATTAATTCAAAATGAATCCCAGACCTAAACATAAAATGAGACTTATAAAGCTTCTAGAAGAAAAAAGAAACATATCTTCATGACCTCAGGTTAGGCAAAGATGTATTTTATAGAACACAAAAAGCATCAACCATAAGAGACAATAATTTAATTACTAAAATTAGGCTAAATTTAAAATTCTGCTCATTAAAAGACTCCATTAAAAATTAATAAATACATCTCAAAATGATAAATAAAATTCAAAGAATTTCTGACAACAAACTTGTATACAGAATAGATAAAAATTTCCTACCAATCAACTACAAAAAAACAACCCAATTGAAATATGTGCAATAGACTTAGACACTTCACAAAAGAAAATCTATGAATGAACAATAAGTACATTTAAAAAGTCTTTAGCATTACTAGTTATAAGGCTCTGCAAACTAGAGCAACAATGAGATGCTGTACTAAACATCCACAGGAGTGGCTGAAATTAAAAAAAACCATCTAATTTTGGTGAGAATGTGTAGTGAAGAATCTCTCATATATTGCTGGTGGAGTGTAAAGTGATAAAAATGCTTAGGAAAACTGGCAGTCCCTATGACCTAGCAATACTACTCACAGGTATTAACATGGCATGTAAAAAGATATAGCAATCAGATTTATAATAACCAAAACTAGAACAAACCCAAATATCAAACAATGGGAGACTTGATAGATAAATTGTAGTATATTCATACAGTTGACCACTATTTAGCAGTTAAAACTATTGATATACAGAACAACATGGAGGATAACGAACAGTGTTATATTAAGTGATAGATAGGATAACCAACATTACATTAAGTGATAAAAAGTATATACTGTAGGATTTCATTTGTACGAAATCTGAATACAGGCAAAAGTAATCTATGCTGATAGAAATCTCATAGTTGTTGTGGGGATGGGGACAGAAATTGACTGGAACAGAGCACAAGGGATTTTTTTTAAATGTATTTTTTCAATGTTGGTTACATGGCTGTATATAATTATTAAAGCTCATCATACTGAACAGTTGAAGTCTGTGCATACTATTTTTTTTTTTTTTTTTTTTTTTGAGATGGAGTCTCGCTCTGTTGCCCAGACTGGAGTGCAATGGCATGGTCTCGGCTCACTGCAACCTCTGCCTCCCAGGTTCTAGTGATTCTCCTGCCTCAGCCGGAGTAGCTGGGATTACAGGCACATGCCCCGTGCCTGGCTACTTATTATTAGTTTTTGGATTTTTAGTAGAGATGGGGTTTCACCATGTTGGCCAGGCTGGTCTCGAACTCCTGACCTGAAGTGATCTACCTACCTTGGCCTGCCAAAGTGCTGGGATTATAGGCATGAGCCACTATGCCTGGCTGTGCATACTACTAAGTGTTAATTATATCTCAAAATAAATAAATAAATAAAAAACAAGTGAAAACAAGCAGAGAAAAAGGTATCCGACCATTGGTTAAAAAAAGTCACAGAACAGCCAAAAACAGTTTGATCTCCAAATGGTGAAAAGAGAAGTCAAAGAATAACACATAATGCAAAAATAATCATTTTCTCCATTTGCTCGTTGGTAGAATGGAATCATTCCCCCAGTACAAAATCCTTTTGTCCTGAAATATGTCACACTGTCTGTGCTCAGCCATCCTGAACTGTGTCTCTGATCCCCAGAGTGTTCTAATCTTTAGTGCAGCTGATTTCATATGTTTAAATTGACTAACTTTTCTGCTTTGTTGTAAATACAACAAACTCTGCAACAACCCAACATTTTATGCATCTTAGATTTTGATCAGAAAGCAATTCCATGCAATACAACCCATCAGGTTTTGATTGCTTGACCCCCTATTTTGCCAAATATGTGATAAGGATATATGTGGAGATATTTCAGAGGCAGAAAGTATATACTGGACTTCAGTGAGGTTAGATGAAGGATATTTGAAGCTCTGCATAAGGAATAGCTTGATGGAAGCAAACTCTACTTAATGGAACATGATAAATTTTCTAAGGCTGTAAATATTCTATAATGACTTGATAAATAATTCTATGTACTCCTGTATTTTAGAAATGCAGTTTCCTGCTGCATTTTAAAGAGCTGTAAGTCCACTGCCTTCAAAATATGTGCATCCTTAGTTGTCAACCTGTTTTAAGGACATATCATGTTCAAATGCTTTGGAATTATTTTTATTACTATGTTGGTATAATTATGCTGAGTGCTGAAGTCAGGAATGACAGCTATTGAGGCACCACAGTAAGCTTTTTTATGCTACTGTCACTCCAGTTTAACCTTTTGCCTGAGGAAAAGATATTCTCTCTTTCCTGGATTAGCTGAAAAGCATCTAAATACATAATTTGTGGTGCTGCACTCATTTTATTCAGATCACCTTGGAATTCAAGTTACATATAGCTTTTAGCAAGTTTTCTCCTGCTAGAACTTTTGGGAAAAAAGTACAGAGTTGTGATGGCATTGTTAGATTGAGCTCTTGTGTTGATTTAAGATGCCTCCATTAGATATTTTGGAGCTGCCTCCATTCTCAGGGCGAATTCTTGAACTTAGAGAGTGTTCTGCCTTGGGACCATGGCACTGGTCCATAAAGCAGAACAGATGCTACTTTTTTCTTTTAGGTATTTTTTGTTGTGGTTCGTTTACTACACTGAAAAAATGGCTCTCTTTTTCCTTATGTGAGTGTATGATGCTTAGCCTATTTGGGTGGATAGGGGGGATATTAGCGTAAGTGACTTTTTTTTTCTAATTTATCCAGCTGATGCTGAGTGGCTTTCTATAACACCTAGATAGAAAAAAAAAACAGTATATTATATACACACACACACATATATATGTACATAAAAATATACAGATGCATATAAACATACATATGTATCCTTTTGCCCACGTGATCTGTCCAGCTATTATAGAAGAATATAGCTGGTTAATTGACCATGTAAGGATTATTCTTTAGCCATAATTGAACCATTCACAGAGCATTTTGCAGGACAAATGAGCAGGATAAATCAAAGTGGACATGTGCGTAACTTTGACCAAAGAATTTTACCTCTAAATATCTATCCTATAGAAATATTTGTACATTCTTAAAGATATATGACATTAAAACATTTTTGTGATATAAAAATTTGAAAGTAAATTAGATGTTCATCAATAAAATTATGGCGCATTATTTCTATCAATATTGTGCAGTTACAAAAATGACGGTATAGATGTCTATGTAGACAGATATCTTCAAGAGGTATTGGTAAAGGGAAAATGCAATTCACCAACCATAATCCCATTTATAATAAACAAAAAAACCCACAAACAACTGTCCTTTATGTATACCCAAAAGTTTCGGGAAGAAATTTTAAACTGTTATTTGTCTAAGGAAGAGAGACGGATTAAGACAGGAATATTGAAGGAGAATAATTTTTTTCTCCATACTTTTATGTTGAATTTTAAGATTGTATTTATGTGTACTTGTTTCTTTAAACAGAAGAAAAAATGGGTTATTTCCAAGACTTCTTTCTAAATAATTGTTAGCTATTTAAGAAGTAGCAAATTCGAAAATTAGGACAAAATTCACAATAATGAAAATGATATGATAATGTAGAAGATATTGATAGATTGAAAAGATTGCTATTTAAACGTGTAGCTTCACAATTCATATGAAAATATCTTAAAACAAATTTTTCATTTTTTTGTAAATAGTTAAAAAGCGAAATATGACTATTTCCTTGTTAGAGTATGAGATAGCTCTACTGCATGTATTTGTAAGTGATTGTTTATGTAGCCATCTGTAGTAAGTGAGTTCAATGGTGACTACCCAAAACATATATCTAAGTCCTAATCCCCAGAACCTGTGGATGCGATATTATTTACAAATAAAATATTTGCAGGTGGGACCAAAGATCTTGAGATGAGACCAAGATCTAATGACAAGTGTCCTGGTAAGAGACAGCAGACAAAGATATAGATAAGGCCATATGAAGATGTAAACAAGTATTGAAATGATGCAACCACCAACCCACTAAGGCCTGGAGCTACCAGAAACTGGAGGAGGAAAGGAATGATTATCCCCTAGAGTCTTTGTGGCCCTGCTGACATGTGGATTTTGGACTTTTGGCCTCCAGAACTGTGAAAGAATAAAAAAACTATCATTTTAAGCCCTCAGGTTTATGGTATTTTGTTACAGCAACCACAATATGCCATCCATCTCCTAAATAAATATTTGATAGGTTTAACATGCAGAAGACATCTGAGAATTTTAAAACCAAGATCATTTCAAATTTCCTGTTAAATTTTGAGAAAAAGAGAAAACTCACTAAGTAATTGCAATATTGACTAACAGAGAAATGAACATCATCCCATGTGTTTTCCCAGAACCACTGAATGCTGGAAGATTTCTTAGAGATCGTCTGGTCCAGCGATCATACACAGAAGAGCCCATAGGTATCAAAAAAGAGTCATGAATGTTGTCATTTGGCTGAGTGTAGGACTGAAGTTAGTGGTGAATGGTAGTAAAGTAGTATCTGGTCTACCAAACGGCATTGCAAATAAATCAGTTAGAAACCCCAGGAAGCCAAAAGAAATATATCTTTATTTGCTACCCATTAAAACTCAGGGGCTTGTATAAGAAGAGGAGGGATGGAGCAAGATAGCAGAATAGAAGCCTACACCATTCATATTCCCTGCAGAAACACCAAATTTTAACAACTGGATACAGAAAAGCACCATCACAGGTACCAAAACTCAAGTGGGCAATCATAGTACTTGGTTTTAACTTTGTATCATTGAAAGAGGCATAGAGAAGGGTTGGAGAGACGGTCTTGAATCAGCGACATCACCCCTTCCCAATTTCCTGGCAATGACTCTGTAGTGCGGAGAGCCTGTACATTTAGGGGAGGGAGAGCATAGTAACTGGGAGGCATAAACTGAACTCACTGCTACTCTGTCATAGCAGAGAGAAAAGCTGGCCTGGACTCAGCCAGTGCCAGCACATGGAGAAAGCATTTGGACCGGACCTAGCCAAAGGGGAATCACTCATCACATCGGTCAGAACATCAGCTTCTTGGAAAGCTTTGGCACCATGGGCCAAAGTACTCTGGAGTCTTAGGTAAACTCAAAAGGCAGTCCAGAAGGACCGCAATTCCTAGGCAAACCCTAGTGCTTGGCTGGGCTCAGAGCCAGAGGACTGAGGGCACATGACCTAGGGAGACACCAGCTGGGGTGGTTGAAGAAGTGCTTGAGCCAATTCGACTCCAACCCTAGGCAGAGCAGCTTGTGGCAACAAAAGTGTCTTATTTCTTCACTTAAGGCGAGGAGAGCAAAGAGTAAAGAGGAATTGTCTTGCATCTTGGTTACCAGCCTAGCCACAGTAGGATATGGCACCAATCAGGGTTACGGCATCCCCTTTTCAAGCCCTATCTCCCATATGACATTTCTAGACACATGTTGAGTCAAAGGGAACCCATTGCCTTGAAGGAAGGACCCAGTCCTAGCAGGATACGTCACCTAATGACTAAAGAGTCCTTGGTGCCTGAATAACCAGCAGAGATAACCAAGTAGTATGCTGTGGTCCTTGGACTCTGAGACATGCTGACTGTAGACGTGACTCAGCACATTCCCAGCTGTGGTGGCTACAGTGAAAGGCATTTCTGTTTGAGAAAAGCAGAGAGAAAAGTAAATGGGACTTTGTCTTTCACCTAAGGTACCAGCTCCACCACAGTGGGGTAGAGCCGTAAGCAAACAGGTGGGGTTCCCGATTCCAGAACTAGGCTCTTGGACAGCCTTTCTGGATCTGCCCTGGGGCCAGAACAGAGCCCACGGCTCTGAAGGGTGAGTTTCAGGACTGGCAGCATTCACCACAAGATGAATGAGGAGCGCTTGGGCGTTAAGTAAACCTCAGTGGTGACCTGGCAGAACCCCATGATGGGCCAGTGGTGGTAGTGGTCCTCACAGGGAGGCTCCTCGCCTATGGAAAGGAGAGGGAAGAGTAGGGAGAAATATATATTGTGGTTTGAGTGCCAGCTTAGCCACAGAAGAATAGAACATAAGGCAAATTTCTAAGGTTCTTGACTCCAATCCCTGGCTCCCAAGCAGCATCTCTGGACCCGCCTTAGGGAACTCAACACCCTGAAGGGAAGGACACAAACCTCACTGGCTTCACTTGCGGATTGTAGAGCCCTAGGGCCTTGAGTGAACAAAGGTGGTAGCCAGGTGGTTGTTACAGCGGGCCTTGGGCAAGACCTAGTGCTGTGCTAACACTAGCATGGTGCTTTCATTACCACACCCCTAGTTCTAGACAGCTCAGCACAGAGAGAGAGAAACTCTGTTTGGGAGAAAGTAAGGGAAAAGAACAAGAGTCTCTGCCTGGTTACCCAGAGAATTCTTGCAGATCTTATCCAAGACAACCAAGGTGATATCTCTATGAGTCTGCAAAAACCACAGTGATATTGGACTTGGGGCCCAAGTCCCTTCAAATACCTGGAAATCCTCAAGAAGGATGGGCACAAACATCACTGATCAGAGAAATGCAAATCAAAACCACAATGAAATACCATCTAACACCAGTCGAATGGCTATTATTAAAAGTCAAAAGACAGATGCTGGTGAGACTGTAGAGAAAAAGAAATGCTTATACATTGTTGGTGCGAGTCTAAGTTAGTTCAACCGTTACGGAAAACAGTGTGGTGATTCCCCAAAGACCTCAAGATAGAAATAACATTCGACTCAGCAATCCCATTACTGCCCAGAGGAATATAAATTGTTCTATTATGAAGACACATGCATGTGTATGTTCACTGCAGTACTATTTACAATAGCAAAGGCATGAAATCAACCTAAATGCCCATCAGTGATAGACTGGATAAAGAGAAGGTGGTATATATACACCATGGACTACTCTGTAGCCATAAGAAAGAACGAAATCACATTATTTGCAGGGACATGGGTGGAGCTGGAGGCCATTATCCTTAGCAAATTAATGCAGGAACAGAAAACCAAATACCTCATGTTCCCAGTTATAAGTGGGAGCTAAATGCTGAGACACATAGAGGGGAACAACACACACTAGGACCTATCAGAGGGTGGAGGGTTGGAGGAGGGAGAGGACCAGAAAAATAACTAATGAGTACTAGGTTTAATACCTGGGTGATAAAATAATCTGTACAGTCAACCCCCATGGCACACGTTTACTTATGTAACAAACCTGCATATGTACCCCTGAACTTAAAAGATTTTTAAAACTGGGCAAGAGCTCTGGATAGACATTTATCAGAAGAACACATGCTAATGACAAACAGGCATATGATAAGGTGTTCCATATTATTAATCATCAGAGAAATGCAAATCAAAACTATAATGAGATCTCATCTCATCCCAGTTAAAACGGCTTTTATCCAAAAGATAGGCAATATCAAATTCTAGTAAGGACGTGGAGAAAAGGGAACCCTTTTACACTGTTGGTGGGAATGTAAATTAGTATAATCACTATGGAGAACAGTTTGGAGGTTCCTCAAAACACTAAAAATAGAGCTACCATATGATCCTGCAATCCCACTCCCAGGTATATACCCAAAAGAGGGGAAATCAGTATATAGAAGAGATATCTGCACTCCCATGTTTGCTATAGCACTGTTTTACAACTGCCAAGATTTGGAAGCAACCTAAGTGTCCATCAACAGATGAAAGGATAAAGAAAATGTGGTCCTTATGCACGATGGAGTACTATTTAGCCATAAAAAATGAGATGCTGCCAATTACAACAACATGGATGGGACTGGAGGTCATTATGTTAAGTGAAATAAGCCAGGCACAGAATGACAAACATCACCTGTTTTCACTTATTTGTGAGATGCAACAATCAAAACAATTGAACATACGGAGATGGAGAGTAGAAGGATGTTTACCAGAGACCGGAAAAAGTAGTGCGGACACTGGGGGGAGATGGGGATGTTTAATGAGCATAAAAAGAATTTAGAAAAATGAATACCTAGTATTTGATAGTACAACAGTGAGACTATAATGAAAATAATTTAGTTGTATATTTAAAAATAGCTAAACAATTACAATTGGATGTTTTTTGTAACACAAAGGTTAAAAGCTTAAGGAGATGGATACCCCATCTCCATAATGTGATTATTACACATTGGATGCCTGCATCAAAATACCTCATGTACCCCATAAATATATATACCCACCCTATTCCCACAAAAATTAAAATTAAAAAATTTTTTTAAGTGAAGAAAATGGAATCTGTAAGAAAATTTGCTGTTCCTGCCACAATATCTAAGTAGCAGCTCAACCTGGAAAATAGACCCAGCTTCCTCCCTCCTACTCTAGTGTGGTTCTGTCTCCTAATATATCTTTATCTCTGCTAATCAGAATGGAAAGAGACTAAGATGTATTGGCCAGCATGAGTCAGACACCATGCCAGTTTCCTTCAGATACGTAATCTCATTTAATTTTCCTAACAGCTCTGTGAGGTTGGTAAGTTTCCTCCAGATTCAGTAACTTGCCTAAGGTCACTCAGCTAGTAATGATAAGTCCCACTGACTGCAGAACCTCAAACTGGTTCCAAGACATAATACTGCTTCTAAAGGAGGACACAACTGTGAGGCTTTGGGGGAAGTACGGATATATTCTCTTTCTATAGAGAGGTCATAGTTGTTAATAGTCACATTAATTTTTAATATGCTTGAATTAGAAAAAAAGATGTTTCTTCAGTGATATAATCATCCTATTTTTTTTTCCTGATACTCACATATGTAAGTTCTTGTCTTACTTTTTTGGCTTTACGAAAATTTCCTTTCCCTTAATAAATCCAAGACAACAGCCTTATTGCTTAAATTTTTATAAAATTATTTTCCAGCTGCCAAAATTATCAAATTACTTTTGGAATGTGATCTATTTCTTCTGTACTTGCTAAATGAAGCAATTCTTTTGTGTATCTGTCTTTTTATTTAAACAGTTGTGCCTTTAGAAATTCTGTCTTTTGGATTTTACACGTGCTTTAAGAGCTAACTTTGGCTATGCTAGAAGAAAGTCATTTGTTTTTTCATTGACACATGGGGAAAATGCACTTTTAGATAATGTATTTTGAGAAGGAGCCTTTTGCCTGTAGTCATTCTGCCAAATGCCATGGGAATTTTCTAGTTGTTTTCCTCATTTAGTTAACCAATAAATATTTATTCATGGCCTATTATGTGCTCAGCATGGTACTTGTAGACTATTTTAGATGTTTTAAAAGAAATATGAGAAGAAATAAATAAATCCAGCTTTTAGAAGCCTACAACTGAGCTGTGGAAATAAAACTAACATATGAAGAATCAGAGACGTGGGTGCCTAATAGGGCATCAGGAACTAAAAGATCAAACAGTTTAGTATGAACCAAAGTAGTCAGAGAAGATTTCACTGAGATTGTGGAAACTGAGACTAGAAAATTTGTAAAATGGAGGACATAAATAAGAGCATATTTTTTTGTGTGTGTGGTAGAGAATAGAATTAAAGAAAGGAAATGTGGAAATATGTGTATTTGCAGGACAATGAGTAGATTAACCTCATTAAGGAAAAATAAGGTAAGTAAGAAGTAAGAAATAAAGAAAATAAGGAATTAGGTATGGTAGCCAAATGGTGTGGTTCCAAAACACATTAAGGGTTTCAGAAACTATTCTAAGGAGTTTAGATTTGAAATCAGATGATAATGAATATTTCCATCATTAAAAATAAAAAGATAAAAGGAATTTTTAAAGAAGACTTAGTGGAAAAGTGTATGACTGTTTTATTAAAGAAAAGGCAAGGTCAGTCCTCGAGTCCAGTAAATATATCAGCTAAAATAGTGCTGTGTTGATCTGGTTGTGAGACAGAGAGGGCTTGGACTACAGTAGTGGTAGTTGGAATGAAAGGGATAAGACAAATTCTTCAAAGAGGTATTGAAGGAAGACACAGTGGGAATTTCTTAGAGATTAGAGAATGGAGATGCTAGTAGGCAGCTGGCAAGAACATACTATGATTGAGTAGGGAAGGAGATGCATATTTACTAATGGCCAGATACTAAATGTCACAGCCGAAGCAGTGAGGATGTCTGAGACCAGTCAAACTATAGGGAGAAAAACAGAGGGGTAAACTTAGAGAACACTCCACAGGTAGAAACATAGTGGAGAAGCTAAGTGGCATCAAAGAGATGGAAGAAGCCCATAAAGTGCCAAAGATGCCAAAGAATGAGGAAATGTCACTAGGGGCTTGTTCATAGCAGCAAACACTTTAAGATGTTGAATCACAAGTCTGAGGAAAGGCAAAGGTCGTACGTTTAGCAGAAAGAGATAACTGGTAACCTTTGAGGAAATAGTTTCTGGAGTGGTATGCACTGAAGTAGATGACAAAAAGGATAAGAAGGAATTAGAATCATTAAAGAGAGGAGGTGAAAGATGTAGATCAAATATTTTAGGAGCTTGGCAGCACAACCAGAGAGGAGCATTGTTTAGTAAATGTAATAGATAGGTGGGAACAAAAGAAAAATGTTATGATAGCTATCCTCCAATATGGCATCCAATGATCTTAGTCTCCTGGTATTCACGCCCCTCTATAGTTCCCTTTCACATGGAATAGTGCTGACTTGTGTAAGTAAATTGAAAAAATAATGGTGTATGATTTCTGATTCTAGGTCATAAAAGTGTTAAAACTTCTGTCATGCCCTTTCATAGGTTGCTCATGCTGGGGGAAGCTAGCCATCATGTCATGCTGACACTCAAGTAACTCATAAAGAGGAACTTTTCCAACAGCCTGGACCATGGCAGAGAGCTGTCTTATGTGCAGATTTTCCAGGCCCAGTCAAGTCTTCTGATGCCTGCAGAAATGGCTGACATCCTGACTGCAACCTCTTAAGTGATCCTAAGGCAGAACCACCCAGGTAAGCCACAACTGAGTTTCTTTCCCACAATTTCCCACAAAAACTGTGAATTAATAAGTGTTTATTGTTTTAAGTCACTAAGATCTTGGGTAATTTGTTATGTGATATTAGGCAATGAATACAGATTTTTTTAGATATTTTCTTTTATATATGTGTATCTTTTTTTTTTAGTTTATGAAATCCTGAATATGTTTTAAGGATTATTGAAATGATTCAAGATGAGAACAATAATAAGATAATTGTAATACTAAACTCTGAGTAGCTGGAAAACTAGGGGAACCAAAATACAGCTGGGGAGAATTATTTTGAAAAGCAGAGGTGGGCTATTTCCTGAGAGTAATGGGAAGTCCCAAATGATGTAGATTCCCATTCCATTTTAAGATGAAGACAAGAGTGCCTGAAATAATTCATATAAGATCAGATCAATTTACTAAATACTCCACATGTATATAACTCTATATTATTATTATTATTATTATTATTTTGAAACAGAGTCTTGCTCTGCTGCCCAGGCTGGAGTGCAGTGGTGCGATCTCGGCTCACTGCAAGCTCCACCTCCCGAGTTCATGCCATTCTCCTGCCTCAGCCTCCCAAGTAACTGAGACTACAGGTGCCTGCCACCATGCCTGGCTAATTTTTTGTATTTTTAGTAGAGACAGAGTTTCACCGTGTTAGCCAGGATGGTTTCGATCTCCTGACCTGGTGATCCACCCACCTCGGCCTCCCAAAGTGCTGGGATTACAGGCATGAGTCACTGCACCCAGCCTGGCCCATAACCTTATATTTTTATATTCTTACCTAAATAGGCTAGCAGAAGGTCTACTTACCTTTAATAAGACATTTGATGGAGACAAACAGTGAAAATATTAATTTCATTTCTCACAAGGACCTGGCACCTGGTAGGAAATGCATTAAATGTGCATGTATTAAATGCACATGTAACACTTTATAATGAGTACTTTTATTTTTGGTTATCTACATATTTTTCTACATAGACCTTTAAAAAAATTCATTTATACTTATTATGGTATCAGGGAGCTATCTGCATGAACTCTGTGGTTCCTATTTGTCACGCAGGTCTAATAGATTTTTGGTCTTGTGGCTGTATTCTAAAAGGTTGACTTGGTTGTTATTGTAATAAAGAAGGTTGGATTGCAGTGGATGTGAGATTACATAGATTTGGCACATAAACTGATTTTGACCATAGATAGGTGTTCAGATTCTGCTATGAGCTCTTTGATACGTATCTCCAGGGAGGGGAATGTTTATTTATTTAATGCATCAATCGATATTATTAGAACATAATAATTTGTACATTACTGTATTAACACCTCTAAGAGCTATAAAATTTAATTAGAAAAGAGTCTTTCCTCAAGTAGCTTATAGTCAAACATGATTGCTATAGGCAAGGGTGGTCTGAGTGTCAGAGAAAAGATAGCAGAACAAAAGTGTGTGTGTGTCCTGAATGCCTCACATGGTTATTGTGATCTTCTTTGAGTGCTTTTTGGGATGGGATGAAGAAATGGAAGTATGTTAGCATTCTGACATGAATTTACAAGCAGCATTTTAGCATCTAAAATATTGTTGCTAGTGACCAAGACAACCTTAATGTTCTCAGATTGGTAGTTATCTATTCACTGTTTTGACTCTTCTTTGTGAAGGAAGTGAGTGCTAGACATCTCCAGTCAGATATCTGGAACTGGCCATCCTGCCAGTTTTACTACCCAGGAAATGCCTTTCTGAAGAATCTAGAAATATCTTTTTGAAGTATTAATATCAAATAAGACAGCACCTCATCTTCCAGTCTCTGTGGTTCTGTAGAGGCCTAATTTAGAAGGGCACTGATTAGCAAACAGAAGTAGCCTGATCACAGAGAAAAACATTTGTGAATTGTGGAATAACAGGAGTAACCCAATGTTCTGGATACATCTCATTGATCAACTTTCCCCTTAATATACTTCAGTGCTTTCCCACTAGCTCACCTTAAAAACCTTCCTGCCTTTTGTTTCAGCAGAGTTGAGTTCAGTCCCTGTCCCCTATTGCAATAGACTGAGTAAAGTCTTCCTTCATGCTTAACTGTAGAAAAAATTGTTTATATTTGAGGTATACAATATGTTTGATAAATATATAGTAAAATTATTACTATAGTCAAGCAAAGTAGCATATCCATCTCCTCACACAGTTGTACTTGTGATATCTCCAAAAATATGGAGATAACCAAAATATATACAATACATACATATTTTTAAAATTTTTGAGACAGTCTTGCTCTGTCAGGCTGGAGTGTAATGGCTCAATTATGGCTCACTGCCACCTTGGCCTCCTGGGCTCAAGGAATCCTCCCACCTCAGCCTCCCGAGCAGCTGAGACCAAAGGCACATGCCACCACATCTGGCTAATTTTTGTATTTTTTTTGTTTTTTTTTTGTAGAGATGGAGTTTTGTCATGTTACCCAGGCTGATCTTGAGCTCCTGAGCTCAAGCAATCAGCCTGCATTAGCCTCCCAAAGTGCTAGGATTACAGGCATGAGCCACAGTGCCTGACCTCATTAATATTAACTATAATTATACTGTACACTAGATCTTTAGATTTATTCGTAACTGCCACTTGGTACCCTTTGACAAACATCTTCCCATTCCCTTTGAAGTGATCGTCTCTCCTGCAGGAACACCAAACTGAACAACTATCCACACATGAAAGTACCTTCATAAAAATCAAAGTCAGGTGAGCAGTTACAGTAGCTGAGTTTAACATCATATCAATGAAAGAGGCACTGAAGAAGGTAGGAAAGACAGTCTTGAATTGCCAGCACCACTCCTTCCCCACCCCCTAGCAGTGCTGTGTCACATGGGGAGAGAGAATCTGTGTGCTTGGGGAAGAAAAGAGAAGTGATTATGGGACTTTAAATTGGAACTCAGTGTTGCCCTGTCACAGCAGAAAAGAATAGAGAAAATTCAGCCAGCACCCACAGAGGAAGCATTTAGACTAGCCCCAGTCAAAGGGGAATTATTTGTCCCAGCAGTTGGAAGCTGGATTCCAGCTAGCCCCACCACCATGGGCTAAAGTGCTCTGGGATTTTAAATAAACTTGAAAGGCAGTCTAGGCCACAAGGACTGCAATTCCTGGGCAAGTCTTGATGTTGTTCTGGGCTTGGAGCCAGTGAACTTGGGGTGCATCTGACTCAGTGAGATACCAGCTGTGCTGGCCAAGTTAGTACTTGTGTCACCCATCCCCTAAACCCAGGCAGCACAGTTCTCAGCTCCAGGAGAGACTCCTTCCATGTGATGAAAAGAGAAGGCAAAGAGGACTTTGATGGCCGGGTGCGGTGGCTCACGCTTGTAATCCCAGCACTCTCAGGGGCCAAGGTAGGTGGGTCACCTGAGGTCAGGAGTTCATGACCTGCCTGGCCAACATGGTGAAACTCTGTCTCTACTAAAAAATACAAAAAATTTGCTGGGCGTGATGGTGGGCGCCTCACCAAATGAACTAAATAAGGCACCAGTAACCAATCTTGGAGTGACAGAGATATATGGCATTTCAGACAGAGAATTCAAAATAGCTGTTTTAAGGAATCTAAATAAAATTCAAGATAACACAGAGAAGGAATTCAGAATTCTATCAGATAAATTTATCAAAGAGACTGAAGTAATTTTTTAAAATCTAAGCTGAAATTCTGGAGTTGAAAAATTCAATTGACAAACTGAAGAATGCATCCGAGTCTTTCAAAAGCAGAATGAAACAAGCAGGAGAAAGAATGAAGAAAGAGCTTTAAGACAGGCCATTTGAAAATACATAGAGAAGATAAAAAAGAATAAAAAGGAATAAAACATGCCTAAAAGATCTAGAAAATAGTCTCAAAAGGGCAAATATAAGAGGCATTGGCCTTAAATAGAAGGTAGTGAGAGAGAGAAGTTGGGTTAGAAAGTTTATTCAAAGAGATAACAGAGAACTTTCCAAACCTAGAGCGAGGAATCAATATTCAAGTACGGGAAGGTTATAGAACACTAATCAGATTTAACGTGAAGAAGATCACCTGAAGACATTTAACAATCAAATCCCAAAGATCCAGGATAAAGAAAGGATCCTAAAAGCATTAAAAGAAAAAAAATGAAACATAAAAGAGCTCCAATAGGTCCGGCAGCAAACTTCTCAGTCAAAACCTTACAGGCCAGGAGACAGTAGCATGGCATATATAAAGTGCTGGGAGAAAAAAACTGTCATCCTAGAATAGTATATACAGTGAATATATTCTTCAGACATGAAGGAAAAAATAAAGACTCTCCCAGACAAACAAAAGCTAAGGGATTTTGTCAACACCAGGCCTGTCTTATAAGAAATGCTAAAGAGAGTTATTCAATCTGTAAGAAAAAGACATTAATGAGCAATAAAAAATCATCTGAAGTACAAAATTCACTAGTAATATAAGTACACTGACAAATACAACATTCTAATTGCTGTGTATAAACTACTCACATCTCGAGTAGGAAGATCAACAGATAAATCTATCAGGTCAGTGCAAATGTGCACTTGAATGCTGCTGCATCACTGCTGTGAGTGTGGATCCTGCACCACCTTGCCAACAAAGTGCTTTGGCCAGCAACCCTCATCAAAATGTTTTTGCCGTCAGACTGGGAAAACCGTGGCCCCTACAGCAAGTGGGTGCTTAATCTTGAGGGGCTAGAGGACAAAGCTATGGGCATGATACCAGTCCCTCAGGGTTAGAGCACACAGCCCAGGAGAGCTAAGCTGAGCCTTAGCCCACTGAAATCATTCAGAAACAAAGCCAGTCAACTGAATCCAACTTATACCAAATTCAAACCCTCAAGGGCATTGGAGAATATGAAAGCAACACTTCCAGCAACTTCAAAGACTGAAGGAACATCCACCCACACAGATGAGAATCAGTCAAGAACTCTAGCAGCTAAAAAGGCCGAGTGTCTTCTCATCTCCAAACAACTACTCTGGCTTCCCAGCAATGGTTCTTAACCAGGCTGAAATGGCTGAAATGACAGATGTAGAATTTAGAATCTGAATAGGAACGAATACCATCAAGATTCAGGAGAAAGTCAAAACCCAAGCCACAGAATCTAAGGAATCCAATAAAATAATATAAGAGCTAAAATACTAAATAGCCATTTTAAGAAAGAACCAAACTGATCTGATAGGACTGAAAAACTCACAATAAGAATTTCATAAAACAATCAGAAGTGTTAACAGCAGAATAGACCAAGCCGAAGATAAAATATCAGAGTTCAAAGACCAATTGTGGAAATCAACTCAGTCAGACAAAAATAAATAAAAAAATAAAACTTCTGGGATTATGCAAACAGACCAAACTTAAAACTCATTGGCAGTCCAGAAAGTGAGAGAGAGAAAGCAAGCCATTTGGAAAATATACTTAAGGCTATTATTCAAAAAAATTTCCCCAATCTGACTGGAGAAGCTGACACACAAATACAGGAAATTTGGAGAACCCCTGTGAGATACTGTGCAAGATGACCATCTATAAGGCACATAGTCATCAGATTCTCCAAGGTCAGTGTGAAAGAAAAAATATTACAGGCATCTAGAGAGAAGGGGCTGGTCACCTACAAAGGGAACCCAATGAGGCCAACAGTGGACTTTTCAGCAGAAACCCTGCAAGCCAGAGAGATTGACTGCCTGTATTCAGTATTCTTAAAAGAAATTCCAGCCAAGAATTTACTATCCAGCCAAACTAAGCTTCATAAGTGAATGAGAAATAAGATTCTTTTCAGAAAAGCAAGTGCTAGATAATTCATTGCCACCAGACCTGCATTACAAGAGGTCATTAAGAGAGTTCCAACCATGGCAATGTTGTTACTGGCCATGAGAAAAACACACTTAAGCACATTTAGCATTGACACTATAAAGCAACCACACAATCAAGTCTGCATAACAACCAGCTAACAACACAATTACAGGAGATTGAATTTGCACATATTAATATTAATCTTGAATTTAAATGAGCTAAATGCCCTACTTAAATGGCACAGAGTGGCAAGTTGGATAAAGAAGCAAGCCCCAGTGATATGCTGTCTTCAAGGGACTCTTCTCATGCAGTGACACCCATAGGCTCATAGTAAAGAAATGGAGAAAAATGTACAAACAAATGGAAAAGTAAAAAGGGAGAGGTCACTATTTTAATTTCAAATAAAACAGACATGAATCCCACAATAATAAAAAAGACAAAGAAGGGCATTATATCATGATAAAAAGCTCAACTCAAGAAGAATTAACTCTCTTAAATATATACACACCCAATGCTGGAGAACTCAGATTCATAAAATAAGTTCTTAGAGACCTGTGAAGAGACTTAGAGAGGCAAAAAATGACAGTGGGAAACTTTAATATCCCACTGTCAGTATTAGACAGATCATCAAAGCAGATAAATAACAAAGCTATTTGAGACCTAAACTCAACACTTGACCAAATGGCTCTAACAGACATCTACAGAACATTCCTTCAACAACAACAGAATATACATTCTTTCCATCTGCTCATGGCACATACTCCAAAATAGATTACATGATTGGCAATAGAACAATTCTCAACAAATTAAAAAAAAAACAAAATCATACCACCACACTCTCTGATCACAGTGCAATAAAAATAGAAATCAATACTAAGAAGATATCTCAAAACCATAACAATTACATGCAAGTTAAACAACTAACTCCTGCATGACTTTTGGGTAAGCAATGAAATTAAGGCAGAAACTAGGAAATTCTTTGAAACTAATGAAAACAAAAACAAAACATTTCAGGATCTCTGAGTCACAGCTATAGCAGTGTTAAGAGGAAAGTTTTTAATCACTAAATGCTCACTTCAAAAAGTTAGAAAGATCTCAAATTAGCATAATAACATAAAACATACAGGAACTAGAGAAACAGAAGCAAACCAACACAAAGATAACAGGAGAAAAAAATAATCAAAATCAGAGCTCAACTGAATGAAACTGAGTGCAAAAACTGTACAAAAGATAAGCAAACCAGAAGTTTGTTTTTTGAAAGCATAAAAAGATTGATAGACCACTAGCTAGACTAATAAAGAAAAAAGAGAAGATACGAAATAACAAAATCAGAAATAACAAAGGGGTGATTAAGCATATAAATTCCCAAAATTGAAGCAAGAAGAAATTCAGACCCTGAGTGGACCAATAATGGGTTCTGAAATTGAATTAGTTAGAAAAAGCCTACCAACCAGAAAAATTCCTGGATGAGATAGATTTGCACCTAATTCTATCAAAGGTATAAAGAAGAGCTGATAGTAATCCCACTGAAACTTTTCAAAATAATTGACGATGAGGGACTCCTTTCTAACTCGTTCAATGAAGCCAGCATCATTCCTATACCAAAATGTGGCAGAGACACATGAAACAAAAAACATCAGGTCAATATCCTTGAGGAAAATAGATGCAAAAATCTTCAAGAAAATATTGGCACTATTCACAATAGCAAAGACTTGGAACCAACCCAAATGTCCAACAATGATAGACTGGATTAAGAAAATGTGGCACATATACACCATGGAATACTATGCAGCCATAAAAAATGATGAGTTCATGTCCTTTGTCGGGACATGGATGAAACTGGAAACCATCATTCTCAGTAAACTATCGCAGGGACAAAAAACCAAACACCGCATGTTCTCACTCATAGGTGGGAATTGAACAATGAGAACACATGGACATAGGAAGGGGAACATTACACAGCGGGGCCTGTTGTGGGTCGGGGGAGCAGGGAGGGATAGCATTAGGAGATATACCTAATGCTAAATGACGAGTTAGTGGGTGCAGCACACCAACATGGCACATGTATACATATGTAACCTGCATGTTGTGCACATGTTCCCTAAAACTTAAAGTATAATAATAATAAAATTAAAAAAATAAAATAGAAAAAAAATAAAAAATACATTGTATGAATTAAAAAAAAATATTAGCCAACCAAATCCAGTAGAGTATCAAAGAGCTAATCCACCACAATAAAGTAGGCTTTATCCTTGGGGTGCAAGGTTGGTTCAACATATGCAAATCAATAAATGTGATTCATCACATAAACAGAACTAAAAACAGAAACCAAGTGATCATCTCAACTGATGCAGAAAGCAAAAGCTGGCAGCTTTCCCCTTGAGAATCAGAACAAGAAAAGGATGTGCACTCTCACTACTCCCAGTCAACACACTACCACAAGTCCCAGCCACTTGTGAGAAGAATGGGAAAATATCTGGATATAGATTCAAATTCCCATGTAAATTTACTGTATTATGAAGTCAGCATATGAAATTGGTGAAGAAAAGATAGACTTTTCAATATGTGATGTTGGCAAAGTGTACAAAGTTTCAGTTATGCAAAATACGTAAGTTCTGGAGATGTACCATACAACATAGTGCCTATAGCTCACCTTACTGTATTATATATTTAAAATTTGCAAAAAATGTAGATATTATGTTGTGTTCTTACCACACACACAGAATTATAACAATAACAATAAAGTGGGGTGGGAGAAAACTTTGGGAAGTGAAGTGATGGATATATTTATGACCTTGATGGTGTGATAATTTCATGGATGTATACTTGTTCCCAAACTGTTCAGGTTGTATACATTAAATATGTACAGTTTTTCATGTCAATCATATCAAAATAACTGATGTTTGGATAACTGGCTAGACATATAAAAAATATAAAATTACATTCATTTGCACATCATACTTCAAGAAAAAATAAAAATGAATTAGAAATGTAAATTTTAAAAATAAGATGTACAAGTACTAGGAGGAAAGCTGAGTGAGGTCCTTTGTAACCTGGGAGTAGAGAAAACTTTCATAACTCTGATTAAAAAATAAAAGCAGTAAAGAAAAGACTGACTCTTTGGAACACTAAAAATTTGAATGGCAAAATAACTATAAACAAAGTCAAAGATAAATGATAAACTACAAAAAATATTTGCAATTCATTTAGGAAATAAAGAGTTAATATGATACAGGCCTTCTAAAATAGAGAGGAATTATAACTGTGGAGAAAAATGAGCACTTCATGGAGAAAGAGAAATAAATGACCCTTAAACATATGAAATGTTTCTCAAATTTTTTCCCAAGAAGTTAAAACGCAAATTGAAACTACAATGAAATTCCATTTTTATTAGATGGGCAAAAGTTTATATTTGACAACATACTATTTGGTCAAGCCTGTGGGGAAACAGGTGCTCTCATATGTTTCTAGAGGCAATATAAAATGATAAACTGTTATGAAGAGAAGCTTTACAATTTGTAGTAAAACTATGAATGCTTTTACTTTTTCACCCAGCAATCGCTCTGATTGGAATTTATCTCAAAGATACTCTAGTAAAAACACAAAAAGACGTTTGCATGGAACTATTCATTGCAGGGATATTTATTTATCCATGCCCTTTCATGGATGTTTGGGTTTGGGACTATGTAAAAGATGATTATATCCACACGATGAAGTTTTATTCAATTCTAAAAGAATGAGGAAATTCTCTATGTACTGCTATGGAATAAAATAATAAGGTGGAGAGAATATGTATAATGTATTATTGTTTTCCTATATAATTATATATATATTATATTTGCTTATATATATTTGCCTAAATTAAAAAAAATGAATAAATAAGAACTTTTTGAAAGAAAAAGAATATATGGAGGGCTCATAAATAGAAACCAAACTATACTAAATATGCCACATTTTGTGCATTTGACTTTGAAACCATGTAAATGTGTTTTTATATAATTTCTGAAAATTAATACAAGAAGCACTAAAGGGCCAGGCATGGTGGCTCACACCTGTAATCCCAGCATGTTGAGAGGCTGAGGTGGGTAGATCATTTGAGGTCAGGAGGTCAAAACCAGCCTGACCAACATGGCAAAACCTCATCTCTCCTAAATACAAAAAAAGTTAGCTGGGTGTGATGGTGCATGCCTATAATCACAGCTACTTGGGAGGCTAAGGCAGGAAAATTGCTCAAAACCTGGGAGGTGGAGGTTGCAGTGAGCCAAGATTGCACCACTGCACTCCAGCCTGGGCAACAGAGTCAAATTCTGTCTCAAAAAATAAAAATTAAAATTAAAAAAAGAGAGAAGCACAAAAGCAGGAGCTAAAATAAAAAAATAAAATGAGCTAATGAATCTGACTTTGGTTCAATATGGTGATATAAACCATATAAAGGACAATTATTATAAGTGATCCTAAATTCCAGTAAATTTACCATAGATCACTAGTGTGTTATACTCTAAGGATAATATGATATACTTAAAATTTTTAAATGTTGTTTTCAATAATTGTATTCATTACAATATTGGTGAAGTGGCTATATTGTCTGGGGTATATATCTGGGGTTCATTGTCTTGTGCCAGGAAATTTAGGATACAGACACACACGAGGAGTTTAGGGGCAGAGGTTTAATAGGCAGAATAAATGGGAAAGAAAAACAGCTCTCTCTATTGAGAGACAGGGGTCTTCTGAGTGGAAAAGACCAGCTGGTGGTGGATGCGCCAGAATTTATAGTCCAGCTTGAGGAGGAAGGGTTTGATTTACGTAGGGCTCACAGATTGGTTTGATACAGTATGATGTTTACACAGCACGTGGGGAAGGCTGGTCACCCCACCCTAATCTTATTATGCAAGTGAACTTTTCAGTTGATTGGTGCCATCTTGTCTGCTCCTTACTGTACATGTGGCTGACAAAAAGAAGGAAAGTTGGAGCCACCATCTTGAACATGACTGGAACAACTGCTGGCATCTATGTCTGCAGCTCAATTTTACAGGCTGCTATTTGTTAGAAAGGAAAATAATTGCTGCTTTTCATTAAAAGGAAAACCTTACTGAGGACTTCTATGGCCTCACTATCTGCCTAACTAATTTCTTCTTAACTCCTGTATTATTTTCCCCTGTGGAGTGGTAACCCTAACTGCTTTTAGGGGGTGTTGGATGATGACCCTTTCTGGCTACTTTCTCCTAAATAAGGGTATTGTGTGGGAACAGTAGCTAGGGCTTTTCCTGGGGTAAATCTAAGGTCCTTGGAAGAAAGACATGTCCATGTGTGGTCCTGTCTGCAACACCATTTGGAGTTTGATTGTGTCAGCCATTCCGATGGGTTGTAAAACTGCTTTGCCTCCAACAGATGTTGCTGAAACATTAATATAAAAGTAACATTCCTTTTAGGATAAGTGGCATTGGAATTGGGTGGCTAGAGTAACTTTAGTTAACCTCGGCTAACTTTAAACCTTGGCTAAATCTTTCCTGCAATTATTAATCCCTTCATGATTTCCACAGACCATCTAAGACATGCTTAGACCTTCTGATTTGTCCTAAACATTCCTCTTTTAAAGAACCAGCTATTTTCTTTAGGACAAGTATTTACCATACAAGATCATTTCTTATATAAAATCTCTTTTCTTTATAGCCTTCTTTGCGTAGCTAGGGTGTGACATATTACCAAACCTAATAAAAAGTTCTAGCAGTTCTAGTAAAACTTTCATGCTTCCTTTTTGTTGGTAACTATTATCCTTGCTACAAGGATAATAATTAAGCAAAATATTGCAGCAGTGGAAACTCTCTGTCCAATATTTCAGCTAGAAGGTGCTATCGTGTATAACTCTATTGGAAATAGTAGAATGAGTATAGCAATTCCTGCAAAGGTGACGTAGTAGATTTTTTCCATATAAAATTTGACTTGCCGAGATATAGAATTTCTCTCTGTGGGTCTATGAAATTCCTTGGTTTTAATAGCTCAAGCAAAAAACCTCTGGGTTATGGACTTCCTACTCACTTTCATTACCTAGCAGAATTTGTGGGTTAATTGCCCAGAACTAGCATATTGATCCAGATTTTTACATTACCAATCCCTTTTTGTTTCTTCCAAGCTGCAGGAGATCACCACTTGATTTACAGAAATGAGCAGAATTAGTCTAAAATGTAGGCAAAAAGCTTAAAAACAATTAGTGAAACTAGGCTTTAATGACAAATACATGATAAGCTTTGGTGCATAATTTCTCTTTCCAGTCCTCATTTTTGGTAACAAACAAATTATGATAGGACTGTGTTGTTTGTAGAATAAACTTTAGTCTTATGCTTGGCCTGATTATTTGCATAACGTGCAGCAAGAATGGTTGTTTCTACATAGGCCTTTTGGATTGGCTTTGATGGAACTTTATTCCACAAGGAATCTCAGATAATACTTTTTAAAGCCAAGCCCAGCCATGGGTTTGTATCCTCAAATACCTGTGAGTTGGGTGATCCTCTCTTCTTAAGGTCTCAAGATAAACTTGGAGCTCCTGGACCTGTAAGAAAGTAATATAATTTACTGACCACAAGTCAGGAACCCTGTATGGGGGCTGTATAGGCAGGGGTATGAGGCCAGTTCTCCCCATGGGGCTTTTATTGGCTCTGCAAGTTGAGATTCACTCCTTAAAGGGAAGCATACCCTTCCAGTAAAAGCCTTGATAAAACAACCAGTTTTTCCAATTGTGTCCTGTTGCAAAAGAAAAATGGATTATTATTCATTGATGCAAACAACTATATTGCCATAAGTTAAGAGTACTTACAGATAGTATACAAATTCTAGAGGAACCACACAGAGAGAAACAAACATGCTCCAAATTTTGTTCACAGGAGTATATCTTACTTAATTGTTAAAGGCTGTAAATAGTTCAAAATAAGTTTCATTGACTCTGAAAAATAAAACATGAATTAGCAATATTCCAGCCAAAAATCAAAAAGATTTGCTTCAGTTTCCTGAGTTCATTCCACTTAACTCTTGCTTGATATTCATGAATATTTTAGCTCTTCATGGGTCCTGTACGTTTTTTCTCTATTCCAATGTTACAGTTTTCAATGCTGTTAGAAAACTGCATTTGAGAACACCTGTTAAAGTCCTATAGCTTGATTAGAAACCATCTTTTGAGAAGGAACAAAGCAAGACAACAATTGTCTGCAAATGACAAAATATCCAGGGTAGTTACAGTTAAAAATATTACTGACAAAGAAGTTTAGTTATCTCTGTGGTTTACAATAACTTTAACCTTAATTATGATTGATAGCATATAGTTAGACTTTAGAATTTTAGAAATCCCATACAATTTTGTGACGTATATTAGTATTATTCACTAAAATATAACCTAAAGAAGATTGAACATCATTTTGGCAATCCCATGTAACTAAACATATTCAAATGATCCTGTTTACCTCTTCTCTGGATGTTTCAGGGGCCCTCTGAGCCATCCAGAAAGCAAGGCATCAGGAAAGACAATTTTGAAACTTGAAGTTAGATTTTAGGGAGCCTGTTAAATGTTAGAGTGTTAAAACACTTGATGTTATAAAATAGAATTCCAGATTGCAATAAATTATTTATTTTGTCAAAATGATGACTCAAAAGGCAAAAACCTTTCATTAGCCTTTACTGTTACATGAAAATCCTGTTGAAAGCCAAATTTTACCCTTGCATTAGTTTATTAATGTTAACCTCAGTTTGTTTTTAAAAAACCTTATAGATGATTCCATCTAATTTTAACCAATTTGATCATGAGTTGAACTCTTTACAAACCTTTTATAATCCCTTTTGCTAAAGGGCCGATTAGCATTTTAAGACAAGCTTTCTGTGCTTTTATTTCAACACTGAATTTGTGAAAAGACTGTATATACTATAATACGATATATACTATAATACAATATATACTATATACAATATATACTATATACTATATAATACACTATAAAATACTATATAATACACAGATCCCAAAATTAAGTGTGCCTTTTTATACTAGATTTTGGATCCCCAAAAGGAGGGAGATACTATGGGAGAAGAGAGTGCAGTGCTTCTTCTATGCATTTAATTGCAAGGCAACTGAAAGCCAATCAGCTTATTTTGTAAACACCCCATCCCCCATGGTAGTCTCATCTCTCAGTGGGGGATGAGGATGTTTCCATATCTTTCAGGTGGTCAAGAGCACGATTCTCTGATCCAAATGTGCAGAATTCAATATCCCTCCATAACTATTATTAGGCATCCCTTAAAGTATATTTCCTTCTTAGTTATTATACAACAAAACTCTCTAATGTGAGGTAATTTCTGATGCCCCAGAACTTAAAAATGTCAGATAACACAATGCGAAACAGAACAGAGCCTTTGACTTTGAGAGGGAACTATCTGCTCTGAATTACTGGGTTTCATGAGGAAAACAGAGGTTTTTTTTCCCCCAAAAATGGCGTCTATGGCATTTCCTCTGTTTTCCTCAAGGAGTCTCAGGCTATCAGACTTTAGCTTAGAGCCTCTCATGTGTGCATTAAGAGTGGCAAGACAGAAAAAAAAATGGGAATAAGTAATTTAGTCAACTGAGAAGAAAAAAACTTTTTTTTCCCTGAAAAACAAGATCCAAGAAGAAAAATACATAAAGGTCTTTTAAATCTACCTATAACTAGAATTTCCACTTTTAATTAAGCTGAGCACTCTTTAAGAAAATCTTTTTAAATCCTTTCAAAGGACTTTAGCCATGTCAAGCAGTTAAGATTTTCGGCTCTTGAACTTTACAAAGAGTAACCTCACAGATGAAACAAACAAATCTTAATTAGATTATGACTTAACCTTGAGTGTACAAGGTATTTTTAAAGGGGTGGTAAGCAGCTTTTGAAACCATCATTGCAAAGTGGTGACAGAGACAGTGAAAAAGATCTCATCCAACTTCATTTTGTTTCCAGCCCCCAAGCTGTCCTTGCCTATCCCTGGGTGTAGGCCAAACCAACTTTGGGAGGAGCCTGGTCTACAGACTATAGCCCAAAACAAAGATGATAACAGCCCCTTCCCAAGATATATTTCCCTCTAGCCTGGGGATCAGACCAAGAAACTAGCCACAAGATTAGAAACCATGGCTCAGGAGTCACACAGCTGGAAGCTACAAGATTCTGATCCTCTCAAGATCAGTGCTTAAGATATTCTGTAAACCCTGCCCTTGATGTATTAGCTAGCCCTACCCAGATTGATAAACTGGCTTTTCTGAATTTGTGGCCCTCACCCAGGAACTGGCTTAGCACAAGAAGACAGAGACTAAAAAAAGGTATTGTCATGTGGTTATAGGACATGTTCCCAAGGACATGAAACAAGATGGAGGTAAAATTTATTACGGACCATTTTGTTGATCTGGCTTGAACAGCAGGCTTATGGCATCCTGGGCCTGTATCCTAACCTAGGTACTCTTTCTTTTGACAGAACTACACAGAAAGACACACAAAGTACACTAGATTGGCTACAGTGTAATACCAACCTCACAAATCCTCTTTCATTGATTAAAACTTTACAGAGAATATAAAAATTGTTCCTTATTATTTTGTTTACTGATTTGCACAGTGAGAGAGAAGCCAAAAGCCTGACTGGTAAAAAAAATACTTTTACCTTTTTGCTAGCATGTCAGGCTTCTGGGTTCCCTTTTCCCAAGCTGAACTCTAAGCCAAGCCTTTTAAGATTTGGGGAAATTAACTTTTCCCAGTTTGTAGGAACATTATAAAAGAATAGATAGAAGCCATTTTAAATCATGAAAGAAGGAAAAACACCATAGAAAAGTCTAGACTTTCCAATTAGGGTTGTCAAGAAATACTGCTTTCCTTCTATTGGCAAAGTTGTTTCCACTATTTTTCATCTTCCCTATTTTTTCTTTTCCCTTTTTACCTATCACAGGAGACACATTACTCATAGCCAAAATTATCTGCTGCCTGCAGAACTGGCTGTTTTTCAGCTGCAGTTAGGGTTTGGTTTAGAAGCAGCATAACATCCCTTCATGCAAGGTCAAACACTTGAGTTAAATTTTGGAAAATTTCTGTATATCTATCAGGGTCATTAGAAAATTGGCCTAAGTCTCCGTTTATTTCCCTAAGGTCCTGTAATGAGAAGGGAACTTGAGGGGAACCCAACTAAGGGGGATCCTCAGATTCTTCCCCTGGAAGTTGCTTCTCTAACTTAGGAGAATCATTCCCTATAGGCCTGCCTGATACGACTACTAAAAGAGCTGGGTTGATTTTGTAATGCCTGCAAAGGTCTAGTAAGAAGGTCATGCCCTTGTATAAAAGAAAATGAGCCACTTTTTCTTTAAAGTCTCAGGGTGAAATGAGTCTTTGTGTTTCAGAATGGACTCCAGGGCAGTGCAGGCTGACGATGGTACCTTTCTAGAATGAGAAGTGAGAAAAAGGCATGCCTTTAGTCTCCTTCCTTTTGGTGTGACCCAGGGTGGAGAGGAAGACAGTGGGGGGTGTCCTTTCTGCTTTTTTTCCCTCTTGGTTCCTGTTTCTTGGCACCTTGTTGAACGTGCCACCCATGGTTTCAGGTGTGAACCCCAGCGATGGAACCAGAGAAACTAAGAAATTGGGATTAGTCATGCTCACCCATGCAGCTCTAGTCCTCTGCCTGTGATTTCCCTTTGAATGTCCTGGACTTTTGTGACCTGCCTGGCTCCCTGAAGATCTCAGGAGAGACTATGTGACAGTTGCATTTCCCTCCTTAATGGAGAAAGTGTGCTAGTTTGAGCTCTATATCCTGCTATTATGGCCTGTGCTAAAGCATTTACTCGTAGAGAATGGTTACAGTTAATTTCTGAACTTAAAATCCCCTTACTAATTAAGTACCATTCTAATTAGAGGCAGGATAGGTGCCTTAAAAGAATATAGGGACCAAATGCCCGTTTTCCTGCTGATGGGACAGTATGGAGACTAAAATTTAGCTTTGAAGGATATTTTACTCCTAGTTGTTGAAGGCAGAGTTTTGTCATTCACAGAAGCAGCCTGGTCTCTAGTAGAAGGCTGCAAAAAGGGAGAATTGGGAAGCTAGAGTGTTTCAGTAAAGGGCCAACAATTTGCCTCATGGAGAAGGATCCCCATTCCTCTAGGTGCCTCTTTTAACCTTCAACTGCTATGTGCTCTCCAGACCAACAGCAAAGTGACCATGACATGCCATGTGTTCTCCAGACCAAGGGCAGAGAGAGACCTGGAACTGCCATGTGCTCTCTAGACCAAGGGCCAAAAGTAATGCCTACTGTGGAAGGGTTGGTGGGTTCTGTTCCTAGAAAATCACAAAGATGCATTCCCTTGAGCTATATCCCTGATTACTATGACATTCCCTGATCTTGCCAAACAAGATTACTTCCCTGAACTATAAAAATTCCTGCACATTGCATACTCAGAGAGAATAAGAAATGTGGTGGTTGCAACCAGGAAATGAGGAAATTGTGATAGGAAAGTTGGAGAGCCTTTGGATAACAGTGGGAGGTAGCCCCAGCCAGAAATCCTCAGTTGCCCCAGGACTTCCACTAGCCCCACATGATGGCTAAGTTCTCTATGAAAAGAAGCTGGTTCAAAGATGGTCAACATGCCTAACAACCCATCGGTGCTGGGGGATTCTCCATGTAATCCTGTCCACCAAATTTTGTAAGTCTGGAACCCAAGTTAATCATTTTTAAATGGTTGAAGGAGGCCCAGTATTTGGTTTGATTTGGTTCTAAAATGGAGACTGAGAGCCCCAAAATGAAAGGACAGAGGTGCAGTCCACTCCCCTACTCACTGTTTCAATGAATGTTGTACCTTGGTATTCTAGTTAAGCCCCCAATATGAAGCTGCTATGTTGTCTGGGGTATATACCTGGGGTTTGTCATCTCATGCCATGAAAAATTAGGACACAGACACACACAAGGAGTTGAGGAGCAGAGGTTTAATAGGCAGAAGAAAAGAGAAAGAAAAACAGCTTTCTCTATTAAGAGACAGGGTCTTCTGAGTGGAAAAGACTGGCTGGTGGCAGATGTGCCGGATTTTATAGTCCAGCTTGTGTAGGCGGTGTCTGATTTACATAGGGCTCACAGATTGGTTGGATCAGGTGTGACATTTATGTAGCATGTGGGGAAGGTTGGTCACCCCACCCTAATCTTATTATGCAAGTGAACTTTTCAGTTGATTGGTGCCATCTTGTCTGCTTCTTACTGTACATGTAGCTGACAAAAGGAAGGGAGGATAGAGCCACCATCTTGAACATGATTGGCACAACTGCCAGCATCTATGTCTGCAGCTCGATTTTACAGGCTGCTTTTTTTTGTTAGAAGGAAAAATAATTTGGGGCTGCTTTTCATTGAAAGGAAAACCTTACCGAGGACTTCCATACCCTCACTCTCTGCCTAAGTAATTTCTTTTTAATTCCTGTATCATTAGGATTGTTATTTTATTAGTAGTAGAATAAAATAAGTAAAATATGTTAATGTCATTAGGAACTGAAAATTTTTAGTGCAAGAGAAAAGAGATAGAAATAATTGAATTCTGAATAGGAATTACTGATATGAACTCATGCTTTATGCTGCATTCCCTTTTAAGAAATGCCTATTTCCTTGCTTTGTCTACTGGAAAGGCCTAGAAACTATCATCAGTTCTCTAGGATTGAACCTCCGTAGTACCTTGATCATGGTCTCTAAATACCATTCCCTGTCGTTTTAGAAACCAACACCTCTTGGAGAAATGGGAACTTAAATCTAGAGCAATTCTAGCTACCTCTGTTGTCATGTCAAGAGCTCAGAACTTAACTTTAGAGGCCTTCATTAGTTAAAAATAGAAGGTCTGTGTGTTAAACATCAATATTAAAACTAACTGTAATTACTTGATATATAGTAAGTATGCTAACTCCATGTCTTTTCTGACAGTATCTGTCAATGCAAAATTTAGCTTATTTATATTTATCATGGGTATTTATATGCTTAGATTTGTTTTTCCTCTCAAGTTCCTCTTGTGTTTTTGTTTCTATCTATTCTGCTTTTCTCTCTTTATATATGTTCTCCTTCATTACTTTTTTTAGACTGATTGATTAACATATTTTCCCTCTTACTATACTCCTCCCAACATTTGTTTTGCAATTTACACATTCTGTTCTTTAAGTGATTAGCTTTAAGTTTTTTTTAATAAAAACTTAAGACTGAACAATATATTATGTAGTGGCCCCATGATAAAGTCAAATATTTGTCTTCTGTAATCGCAGTAGATAAGACTCATCACACCCACATCTCCTAACCTATATCACATTTTTCATTTCTTTATCTCTCTTTTGTCATTCCAGATAAATTATTTCTGTGTATCTCTAGCTCTCTAATTATCATTTCAACTATATCTTTCTGGCTGTTTTAAACATTTGTTGAATGATTTATTTCAAGTTTATTTCTAGAATTTCTGTTTTTCAATTTTGTGTGTTCACTTCTGATAGTTTCTTGATTTATGCTTATTTTTGCTATTGCCCATTTTATTTTTCCAAATATTTCATACATAGTTCTTCTGACTGCCAGGACTGACAATTTCAAAATCTTTGTCTTGCAGGTATTAATTTATTATTACTCTTTTATTTCTTGTTTTGGCTGGATTTGACTCAAAGTGGGTTACTTTCTTTTGTCTGTGCAATCTTTGTGAAGTTATTCATAATTTTTCATTTTTATCTCTGGAAATTTTGCCAACTAACCCTATAGAATTTTTGTGCTCTTAAGTGTTTTGGGTTCAGAGCAGGTAACTCAGACTCAGCTTCTCTTTCAAGAGTCAATATCCCCAAAATTGTGTTGCCGGAAGACTCAGCCACAGAGCTTCCTTGGCTCATCCTACTGTCACACGTCTAGGTAGCTCACTCTTTCTTACTTGCTGCATCTTTGACTTTGAAGGACTGGCTCCACTTTCCCCACACTGGCCTCTGGAGTATAGCTGTTCTTGTTCCCAGCTACCAAAGCCTTGGCTTTAGAATTTTAGGATATTAGAACACTTTAGTTCCAGTTATTGTTTTATCAGGTTTATATCATTGTTAGCTAATATTTGTTGTCTTCTTTTTTTAACTTCATAAACTATACTATAATGTAATAATAATAAATATTTTCTAGACATTTTATTTATAACATTTTATTTGCCCATCATTCCTTGTCATATATGTCTTGACTGAAATAGTGATTAATGTGGGTTATGAAAAACACTTAAAAGATTTTAAGTGACTTTGGGTCCTCATGGGGGTTACAACTGCTTTAAACATTAATGGAAATTTCTCTAGCTTATGTTAGTAAGCAAACACAGTAAAATCTTGCAGTGGCCTGCAGAGGACAGAAAAATTTTGCACTTGATATAAGATTTTACTTTATGTCAGGGGCCTCTCCCACAGACTTTATTTCAGTGAGAAAATCATGGTAGCTTGAGCCAGCAATTCACAGATTAATAGACAAGAAGATTTATTGAACTAAACAGTAAAAACGGAAAAGCCATTTTATAATGTGTGATGGAATAGTCTAACCAAAAAATTGTTGTCTTCCCTAGTCTATACATAAATCAGTGCCTCGTCATTTCTGTGCAGTCATGCTTAACATTTTTTACCCTGGAATTATGGGCAAAATCTTTTTAATACAGGCCTTAGAATACATTTTTTATGTCGCATCTAATAAGCATTTAAAAATGCCATTCTTCTATCTTTTCTCATCTATATTCTGACTCTCTCTGTTAGAAACCTCCAACCCAGTAACTCACTTTGTGTATCATGAACAGATCCTAAGCAGCCCTGTGCAGGAAGCTCAGCTTGGATTTGACACATTGCTCTGCATGAAGAAAATGGGAAATTCAAAAGAAATACAGCATCCTTAGTGTTAACCAGGGCTTGTTTTCTGTTTCAGGAAGTATACTTTTAGGGATCATTATTACTAAGGAGAGGTAAAATTTGTTTGAGGCTAATTTGGTTTTGTTATCCCCAATCTGACATTTGAAGGAGTAAATGTTTTTCTGCTGTCTATGATTCCATTCTCCGTTTCCTTCTATTTCTTTTGTATTTCTACTGCTGCTCTAACCTCATCTCAGAAATTGCTGCTGATGAGATGTGTATAATATGAATTTTCCATCTGGGTCATATTGCATCCCCATCGTCAGTAAAATTGTTTTGGATTAGCTTCTAGCATTGCAATACAATTGTGAAAAGCAGTGAAAATGAGAGAGAGAAAATATCCAGGACTCGTGTATCTTAGTTCCTTAGGTGTGGAAAAAAACCCACGTTTAGGACAACTTGTAAAGGAGGTGGTATTTTAGAGAGGAAATGGTTTTCTTGTTAACAAGTGTATTATCTGTTCCCACACTGCTATAAAAAACTACCTGAGACTGAGTGATTTATAAAGAGGTTTAATTGACTCACAGTTCAATGTGGCTCGGGAGGACTCAGGAAACTTATAATCATGGCTGAAAGTGAAAGGAAGCAAGGCACATCTTCAATGGCAGCAGGAGAGAGAGAGAAAGGGGAAGAGCCACTTTTAAATAATTAGATCTCGTGATAACCCTATCATGAGACAGCACTAGGGAGATGATGCTGAACCACTGGAAACCACCCCCATGATCCAATCACCTCCAACCAGGCCCTACTTTCAACACACGGGGATTACAATTCCACATGAGATTTGGGTTGGCAACACAGAGCCAAAGCATATCAACAAGGCAAGTGAGAAGTAAAGCAATTAATTTTAAAGTTACAGCAAAGAAGCCATATTTCTACCTTGAGTTTGTGGAATACTTCACATCAAAATACTTCACACTATATTTGGCAAAATACAGGACATAAAATGTGCACAAGAGGTATACACACAGTTTGAAGACTAAATAAATCTCAATCTTTTTATAGGCTAAGAGAGAGAATATTAGTAGTACTATAGAAACCCTTGGGTCACTCTCCCAGCTTTCATTCCACTCATTGTTTCCAAAGAGGATACAACCATTCTGAAATTCTTAATTTATATAAATCATTCCTTCTCTTTTTCCCCAAGTTTAGTAAAATATACCTTCTTAAGCGATGTAACATTTTGCCTTAAAAAATCACATAAATTGAATCATATTGTATAGTCTGAGTTGCTTATCTTGTTTATTCTAAAGTTTTTATTTTTGCTGTTATATTGTATTCCATTGTGTTTATGTGTGTACATATATGAATATATACGTGTGTATACATATAGTTTTATACACACATATCCTAGTGGCAAATATTTGCAGTATTTCCAGGGGTTTTTTTTGATGATTAACAATGCTGTTGTAAGTAATAATAACAGATAACAGTATAATACTTACTATGTGCCAGGCACTATTCCAAGCACTTTTAAATATTTAAATATCAACACAAGCCTATGAAATAGGTACTATTGTTATTTTCAACTTGCAGTTGAGGATGCAAGAACATAACAATACTAATAAATTAACTAAAATAGAGTTATAAAGTAGCAGAGAGGAGATTTCAATCTAAGAGCCTGACTACGTTGTGTTGTTCATGGTTCTTAACCACTGATGCTCTTTTTCTTGATTCTTGCAATGCTTCTGAAACACTTGTGCAAGGGTTTCTCTAAGCTTTATGTGTAGACATGGAGCTTCTGGATTGCAGGTTTCACACACACTCCACTTTACCAGGTAATGCTCAACTTTTCCAAAAGGTTGTTTCAATGTATCTTCCCACTAGCAGTGGAAGAGAATTTTCATTAATATATATCCTTTTATCCTGCCAACATGTAGTATTGTCCCGTTTCTTAAATTTTACAACTTTTGTCATTATATATGGAACTTTCATTGTTATTTAAATTTTTTCTGATTACCAATGAAGCTGAAAATTTTTCATATGTTTACAAGAATTTTGTGTTTTCTACTCTGTAAAAAGTGTTTCTTTGTTTTTTACCTTTTTTATTTTTTACTATTTAAATATTTATCTTTTTCTTACTGATTTATAGGGTTTTAAAACATTTTGGGGGTCATATGCACTTGTGGCTAATATGTGTTGCTTATGTCTTCTAGTTTATGAATTACCTTTTAAACTTTGATGAACAGAAGTTGTTAATTTTACTGTAGTTTAATTTATAATTTCCTTTATGGTGTATATTTTTTATATTTAACCTACAGTCATAAACCTGTTTTTCCTCATGGTATTCTACTAGTTTTATAGATTTCCCTTCCAATCATAAATATTATAACTTTATTTTTTTGTGGCAAGTTAGCAATCCACTTTTATTTTCCTTCTATATGATAACTAATTGTCCCACAACTAAGTATGTTTTCCCCACTCAGCAAAAGCTCCCATTCTATTATCAATTACCAATCTTGTGGGTATGTATGCATGTGCACATGCAATTATGTTTATGGATTCATGGCATAATTCACCCTTTGCTTATGTTTTCTTTATTGCCTTTATAAAAGTTAATATTTTTTTCACAATGCTTATCCAATTTTTGTTAAATTTATTTCTAGGTACTTGGTACTTTTGTGTTGCCATAGAAAAATGATATCATTTTGAAAATTATATTTTCCATTAATGTTGACATATAAAAATACAATAGTATTTTATATTTTATTTAAAAATATTTATGGCTAGGTATGGTGGCTCATGCCTGTAATCTTAGCAGTTTGGGAGACCGAGGTGGGAGGATTGCTTGAGTCCAGGAGTCTAAGACCATGCACAACATAGTGAGACCTCGTCTCTACAAACAAAACAAAACAAAACAAAAGAAAATTAGCCGAGCTAGATGGTGTGCACTTGTGGTCATATTTACTTGGGAGGCTGAGGTGGGAGTATCGCTTGAGTAACTGGAGATTGAGGCTACAATTCATGCCACTGCACACCAGTCTGGACAACAGAACAAGATATATATATATATATATATATATCTGTCTGTCTGTCTATCTATCTATCTATCTATCTATCTATCTATCTATCTGTATATCTATAGATATATAGATTTCCAGCAACATTGTGATTCTCTCTCTTTTTAAACAAGAAATATGCTGATTTTGTAAAATTAACTCAGAAATATTCCAAGTTAGTGGGAGTCCAAATCCAAAGTCACTACCTATCACTACTTATCTAGCCAGTTTAGCACACACCATAATTACATCAATAATATATTGACAATTACCTGTAGATTACTTTGTTTTAGGTGGACAATTACATAATCTGAGAGAATGACTTGCTTTCTTCCTTTCCAATTGTGAGAATTTATAATTTTCTTTTCTTCTCTTATTCCGGTGGTCAGAACCTCGAACACAATGTGGAATAAATGTGGTGATAGTAACCATTCTTGTGTCATCCCTGATTCTAAAGAATATTACTTTATAATGTCACCACAAAGTAAGACATTTACTAAGGATTTTCATAATACTCATAAGCAGACTAAAAAAGTGTATCATCTGTTTCCATTTGAAGATTACTATTAATGAATATTGAATTTTATTGATTAATATTTTTATATTTATTGAAGTTGTCATATCATTTTTCTTTTCAATCTGTACATGTGGCAAAATGCATTAATTGATTTTATATTATCTAACTCTGCATATTTAAATTTAAGCATAATTTTTTTTTCCTACAGATCAATTAACATAGGGTTGCCAGACTAAAAAATAGGACACTTAGTTGAATTTGAATTTTAGGTAAACAATGGATGAAAAGCATATTTTTATTTCTTAAATCTGGCAACCTTACATGAATATAAAAATCCTTTAAATTCTATCATTTCCCTTTTAAGTGTATGAGACCTTTAATTTATTTTGAATCTGTTCCCACCCACCTACACCCAAGACATTCTTTTTTTAATGTTTCAATGTTTAAATATTATTGATAAATCATAGTTGTATAGACATTCTTATTTTATGATTTATTCACATATTTACCAGCATCTTTGTCCATTATTTTTCTTTCATCTCAGATTTCTATCTGGGATCATTATCTTTCTTTCTGAAGCACAGCTTTAAATATTTAATTCTCATGTTAAGTCTCTTGGTCTGAAAATATCCTTATCCACCCTTATTCTTGGTTGATATTTTTGCTGAGTACAAAGCTTTAAGATTATAGTTATTTCATCTCAGCATCTTGAAAATAGTATTCAAGACATCTATTTTTTTTTCTTTCTGCGGTTGTGAAGTCAGCTACCAATATAATTGCCTTTTCTTTGTGGGTAATTTGTTTATTCTCCTTGGCTTCATTAAAGACTTTTTTTTTCCATGTTTCACAGTTTTGTAATGATTTGTCATCTTGCAAATGTATTTATTTACCCTTCTTAGTATTCATGGATATTCTTAGAACTGAGAATTAGTGGTTTTTTTTTTAACATTCTATGACGTTCTCAACTATTATCTCTTTCTGTGATCATCTATTTCCCATTTTTTCTATCTCCCTTTGAAACAGCGATTAGATATTGATCAGCTCTTTTCTGTCTATGCCCCTTCACTTCATTTTTTTGTCTTCCATCTCTTTGTCTCTCTAGACCATTTTCTGGACAATATCTCTTCCAGTTCATAATTTATCTCTGCTGCTGAATTTAATTCAGTTATTGACTTAAGTTTAGTTAGTACAGTATTTCCTGAGATTTTATTTGGTTCCTTTTCAAATCTGAACGTTCATTTTTATAGTCTCCTAGTTGCTAGTCAAAATATCAAACTTTTTTGTTTCTTTAGACATATAATAGTTATTTCTTAGTGTGTTTCAAATAATTCCTTTTCTTAATGTTTGTCAGCTTGTTTCTGCTATTATTTCTACAGACTTCTACATATAATATCTTGTTTTTGTATGTGTGTTTTATGATTTGCAGTTCTGAGTTATTTATCCTTGGAACTTTATCTGTGGGAATTATTTGAGGGTTGTGTCAAAAGTGATATTTTTCAGAAAAGTTGCATTTACTTCTCCCAATTGCCCATGACCAGTACCAAACAAAATTACTCTAAATTAAATTTATTTTGAGGATTTAAAAATTTTATAGAAAGCATGATTTGCCATCCAACAAAAATAAAAGCAAGAACAAAGCTCCAGTAAACATTTTCCAGCTATCTGGAGTGTCTCATCCTAAATTCCCCCTATAAACAGAGTGCTGCCTTTGTCTTCTGTCCCTAACTCCACAAACCTGCCGATTAGAATAGCAAGGTCTCAAACCCTCAGATGAATGCCAGATTTATTATTTTTTACCTCTTAGAGTAAGCAGTAATGCTTTAATTTTGTTTGGGGCTTTTGAATTTCTAACTTTCATGCCAGTTCAACAATGCTTTGAAAAATAATGCTATATTTTAACTGGAATTGTAATTGATTCAATTGAAACAATGATTCAGGGTATCTACTCAGCCATACTTATAGAAATAAAAATGTTTATCAATTTATTAATTATACTATTAATCACAATTATCATAGATGACATTTGTTGTTTATTATGCATAGGCATTAAGCATTATTTAATGTAATTTTACAGCAAACATGTAAGATACTATTTTTATTCCAATTACCCATAATAACACTGAGGCTCAAGATCACAAAATCTTATGTAGCAGACCTGGGACTCTGACTCATGTTTGACTTTAAAGCCAATGATTGTAACCGTTGTGGCATATAAACTCTACCACTTCTGTAGTGTTTCGCAAATAACCTAGCAAAGTGGAAATGATGTGCATTGCCTTTGAGTAGAGGAATCTTTCAAACCAAATGATCTTGGAAAAAAGACAAATAGCTTAAATCTACAATCTTTTATATTTGGGATATATGTGCTCCTAAATGATTGCTTATTTGTTAAAGCAAAGTTTCTTTGTTAGCTTTGTATCTATTAAAAAATTACAATATTATTTTAAAAAACAAGCGCTTCCTTCTAAAGCAATTTCAGGAGTCACACAATGTAAGGGAGCGGATTCAGAAATAAAACAATTTGCATCTTGCATTGAAGCATCTGATTGTAAAATGCTTAATAGAACTGCTGATTGAGTAAGAAATAATTTCAATGTGTATTTTCATAATATTTCCTGGTGGAAACCCTCATATTCTAGACAATTATTTTAAAGCAACAATGCAATGATTTCATTCTCTGTTAATTCTGTTAAGTAAAATGATTTTATTTTGGATTGTTACCTTCAGCAAATACAAAGATATTAAGTGTTGGGAGGAAACTTGCTGGCTGATGTGAGATGTTTGTCTTTTTTTGAGTATACATTATGGAGAATTTAACTGAAAAATGTCATAAACATTGAATTTCTGAATTAGCCCAAAAAAAATTGGAAAAAGATGGTAATTAGCAATCTCTGATGGCAGAGAGGATGTGAATAATTAGTCTTTTTTTCTTAAACTCATTTAATAGAGAATCAACCAATAGATTATTTAAAATTTGAATTTGAGCTTTTCCCCTTGCTTAAAAAATTCACTTTATAGGCCAGGCGTGATGGCTCACGCCTGTAATCCCAGCACTTTGGGAGGCCGAGGTGGGTGGATCACAAGGTCAAGAGATCGAGACCATCCTGGCTAACACGGTGAAACCCCGTCTCTACTAAAAATACAAAAAATTGGCCGGGCATGGTGGCAGGTGCCTGTAGTCCCAGTTACTTGGGAGGCTGAAGCAGGAGAATGGTGTGAACCCGGAAGCCAGAGTTTGCAGTGAGCTGAGATCACACCACTGCACTCCAGCCTGGGCAACAGAGTGAGACTCTGTCTCAAAAATTAAAAAAAAAAATTCACTTATATATTAACGTTTTTATTGTCCAAGCAGAATTTTAATTATAATGCATATGGTATTAACTTTGTTTTCTTTAGACATTTTTTATCTCAAATGAAACAGATGCTTGGATTCTGGTGTGCTTTCTAACCATCAGTGTAGGTAATTGAAAGAAGAAGAAACTATGCTTCTCCTGGCAGATCTGGATTAACAAATTAGCATTCGATGCTTGTGATAAAAGCATTAGCTACCAAGTCCAGACCTGAAATACATTTCTGAATCCATAATGAGACACAACTAAAGAACTGGTCACTCAATGATAATGATTTTTCATCACTGTTGGCCTGGTTTGAGTCCAAATTGCTTCCCTGGGAGGAACATCACCTTTCAGCTGTTCCAGCTTGTCTTGTTCATGTTTACGTGCCATCACATCTTTGCTGGCTGCAGCATCTATCTCTAGGAATCCCCTAAATAAATAATTATGTTTATACCTGAGATTGTCTCTTACTGATGCTTTTAAAATGTTTTATTTCCTATCCCTTCAAGCTTCAGCTTTTAACATTTATAAAAAAACCTTTTCACCTACTAGGTTTCAATTGGCTTCAATACTTGCTCATTTAGAAGCTGTATTACTATGTTGCTTTTTTATTGCAGAGCTTTTATCAGTTAGTCAAATCATGAGTAAACTTTAGAGTTGAGTGTGAAATGAGCATTTTAAGGATCCTCACCACAATCTTTATATTCACTTATGAATAAATTTCCCCAATTAATTTTATTAAATGCATATCCTTTTTCTTGAAGTAAGTAATAATTGGTACTATCAAACTTTTCTGAGCAGAAACATGTGATATGCTTAGAGGACTTTTGGAATAGAACACATAGATATAGTTATTTATAGAAAAGTGATTAGAGTAAATAGAGACTGTTGAGATAGAAATGTTTTAGACTTTTCAAATCTTAGGCCATAAATTTTAGCTTATGTTTTATGCATTATACCTATGGTGTGAAATCTGTTTTATAGCATAATTATGGAGAGAAATGCTGTTCTGGAAAAAGATCATATTCATCATAGGATTTCCTTGGGACATCTTTATTTAGGTGGCTTGAAATTGGTTGCTATGGATTTTTTCTCATTACTAGCCAGGAAGGTGGAGGTAGGAACAGTTTTCTGGATTGAGTAAAATCTTTTAATGAAAGAGAAATACTTCTCTTGACAGATTGCTCTTTTCTTTCTCAACCCAACAACAGAATAGTGTTTATTAATTTAAGACAATCAGGGCACAAAACACAATATTGACCTTTGACAGTGAGAACTGTGAACAGTAAACAACATAACGATTTCTTCTTGAGTTGCACAAATAGCCATTGTTTTGGTGTGCATAATTATTTAGCAGAATATTACTTGATCTGTTCTGCTTTCTGTTGGCAAGTAGAAAGGCACATTGTATATGGTGGAAATAAAGGTGTGTGTCATTTGTTCCATTCTTGGCATTTTACTTCCTTCAGTGGTGACAAGTGGAAACTTACCTGACTTTAGCTAGCAGAGTGCATTCTTAATACACACACTGAAAGAAACATCTCACAATAACTTCATTGAAGGGGCAATAGAATCTGGAAGAAATCCCAACATTGTTTAGCTTTTCTTTTTTTCTTTACAGTTGGGGGAAAATAGCTATCACATATTTTGTCCATTTTGGGAAGGATTAAGAAACAAAACACTGTTAAAATATGACATGGTATAAACATGGCTCGACTTTTTCGTCACATTATTCCAGGCAAACGTTTTAGTACATCACACCAGTTGTCAACAGAGCCTCGTAAGACTGGACAAGCAGAGACCAGGAATACTGCATAAGAGGTAGAAACAGAAATAGTAAAAATCCTTCAGAGTGAATGCACTATATTTGTTTCTACCTTTTCTATGAGGAACCTCTGAAAATAAATGGATTTTGCTTGTGTTAGTTTAGATTTTGGAGGAAAACCAAACTAAGGACCTGATACATGAGTCAAAAGAAGTTAGGAAGTGGCAAATGATCTGGAAAGAACTGAAAAAATATGGAATTATTTTTGAAAAGAAGCAGCTTGAAAATGATCCTCTGTGACTTTGGCTACTTGCTTGTATTCTCTGGCCCTCAGACTTCATCTGTATAAAGAGCAGTGGTGATCCATGGGGCAGGATATGGTGAGGGAACAGTTTCACTAGCACAGTCAATAAAGGGGTGCATTATCTGTAGGGAATTTAAACTGTATGAAAAGCCAATTTTTTAAAAATCACTTTTCACAGACAATTATAAATGATATAAGTGATAAAATACTCCTTACCATGGGGCAGGCCACTCCCACTGGCTCTCATCTCAGTATGCCATTCCCTTTTCCCTACTTCATTGCAGTGGTCTTGGCAGCAGAAATGGTACTGGATATTCATAATTACACTGCTGAATTTAAAGAAATGGGAGCTAATGCCTTTCTACACTAATAAAAACTACAACATGGCAAAGAAGCAGTAATTATAGGGAGTGTTTATTGAACAATTTTGATATGCAAAAAATTTCATTTCTCTTCACCACAATCATAATAGTGTTATTATGACACTTTTTCAATGAGGAAATTGAAATGTTGAAAAATTAAGAAATTTATTCAGGTTGTAGAGTCTATTGATGTATGAGCTGAAATTCATGTCTAGTTCTGTCTGACTTCAAATCCTAGATTGTTATCCATTATCTGTATACTGTTTCCCACTAACTTTATTTGGTTGATTTTGAAGAATACTTTCTAATGAAACTTTAACTACAATTATCTGCTTTACCTTCTAGCTTCTGTTCCCATTTCTTTTTTCATTCTCCTAAGAAGGGCTTTCATGCTCTGCTTGCCTCCTCTTGACTCCTTTGGCAAGTCCCTTTAGCTTGCCCAGTCAGGGGTGACTTTCTTGACAAAGCCTCTAAGACACTTACAGCAGCTTGGTGAATAAACATATAATCCATCACTTTCTAATCCATCCATTTGGTGGTTAGAGGAAACTAGTGATGAAAATGAGTTGACAAATGAGATATAACCTAATTTACTCATGTTAATTGTGACAGATCTGGTGTTTGGTCACCAAGAGCACTTTATGGCATAATTCCAATGTCCCGCCGTGGGATTCCACTTGAATGGAAAACCAGCATCATATCAAGGAGAATGAAGAATGTTTTTGCTTTTTTCAGCAATATTAAGAGAAGTAAACAAAAAACGCTAATATCAATTTTATTCTTTCTGACTTTTTTTGGACCGCACGCACTATGATCTGTGGCTCCTCAAACAAGGTAATAGGTGAAACTGCAAGTTTAGGCCATCTTTTAACATCAATTTGAACTGTAATGGGTTAGGCAACTATGAACAATGATTAAATAGTGATTTTGTAATGAATATTTGATCTTACTGAATGATCATTTAAAGTTAATTTTGCATATATTAAAATACTCTACATAAGGAGATTAGATAACTTATTTTGCATTTCCTAAATGTGGTAAGATTGAATCCCATCCCCCATCACAATAACAGTTATTCAAAATTAGTTTTAGTTTCTTCCAAATATTTAATCATGACTATTTTTGGTCTTTATAAATGCAAAAATTCCAAATCTCTACGCTATCAGTATCATGTGAGCCCATTTATTCACAATGATGGCACAATGAAAATGTATAACCAGATGAAAAAGGGGAAATAGCAGTTTCTAAAGGGCATAGAAAATTGCATTCTGCATCCAAGGCTATATGTTGTGATGCATAAAGCAATCTAAGGAAGGCAAATAACCAGTATAAATTCAGATACATAATTACTTAGTAACTAATTTTGTTAGTATCTATTATATGGAGTGTAACCCTTTATTGTTATTTTATAATACAAAAGATGATTAGACCCAATGCAGTATTTTCTGAAAAATTTTTTTCTCTCTCTATCTATATATATGTATCAATCATCTTACGTATCTATTCATTCATCTCTAGTACTAGGTTAAAATACTTTTTGGAAAAAACTGTTATATGACTTTACTATGGGCTAATGAACACTAAAATGAGAAAAAGAAGTAAATATTTTGTAAAAATGAAATATATATTATTTGTATGTGCTATTTGCAGGGAAAAAAAAACATATATATTTAGTAGGTGAAGAAGGATGACTGCAGGCTGTCACCCTGGAAACTACACACCCCGTTGATTCCTTATGTCAGCTTGAATTTTGGGTATGGGAGACACTATTTTACTCCTCGTTTTTTCATGTACAGTGTCCCTGTAGCATAGTACTACTGCCTCATTCCCTCACCCATCACTCACTTCTCACTGATTGCAGGTTTTGGGGAAAGCCAACCCAGCCCTTCTTTCTTACTTTTAGAAGTCACTACCTCCACTTTTGTTCTTTGCCCTTGTGCATTCAGATGAACTCCATGGGATGGGAAAAGCCCACAGCTCTGTGTGTCTCTGGGTGTGTGAGTCTGTCTACTTTGGGGATGGTATGTTGGGAAGCTATTTGAAGCACGTTTGATGCCACATTTTCTAATCTGCTTTATCAGTCATAAAGCTGTTGTTTAAATCTTGATCTATTTCTTCTGCTTTATTTTTAAATCTATTCTGAACCTAAGATGGGAAGAAAAGGGTATTATTTACTGACCTCTTAAGATCCCAAAGGTGACACTGAAGTCTCTGGAACTTACATTTCTATGGAATGTGAAAAATAAGTCCACCTTGTTGTAAATTCAAATGAAAGTAGTACCAAATTACAGCAAAGTTGACACTGTTGCATTTTTAAGCAAAAATTTATTTAAAAATCTCTAACATATGGATTAAATATCAAAATCTAAATCTAAAATAACTTCCTTTTTGTGTATATATATATATAATTTTTTTTTTTTTTTTAACATAGAGTCTTGCTCTGTCACCCAGGCTGGAGTGAGGTGGCATGATCTCAGATCACTGCAAACTTTGCCTCCCGGGTTCAAGCAATTCTCCTGCCTCAGCCTCCCAAGTAGCTGGGACTATGCCACCATGCCCAGTTAATTTTTGTATTTTTAGTAGAGATGGGATTTCACCATGTTTGCCAGGCTGGTCTCAAACTCCTGGCCTCAGGTAATCTACCCACCTCAGCCTCCCGAACTGCTGGGATTACAGGCATGAGCCACCGTACCTGCCAAGTTTCTTTTTGTATTCTTGATAAACATTCAATTCTAGTGTATAAATCTTACGATGTTTTTACTTAAAATAGGTGATTTAGGCTTTATGCCTAAATGGTTTTTTTTTTTTTTTTTTTTTTTTTTTTTTTTTGAGACAGAGTCTGGCTCTGTCGCCCAGGCTGGAGTGCAGTGGCGCAATCTCGGCTCGCTGCAAGCTCCGCCTCCCGGGTTCACGCCATTCTCCTGCCTCAGCCTCTAGTGGTTCATTATGTACTTTGATCATTCAAAAAAGTCATCTTTATGAATTAAAGCCCTTTCCCATTGCTTCAGCCTTGTTGCCTTTCTCCAATACCAGGCTGATATAAGAATTAGTGTATGTTATTTACAAATATAATCTTCCAAATAAAAAGAGAAATACTCGTTTTAATGATTTCAAGGGTTTTATAGTAATTCAATTTTAGGTCTAGGAGTATTCAATCTCTTGAGAAGGACATTTTACAATGCACATTTCACATTTTACAATACTTAGAAAGCATAGGACAACCTTATTAGAGTTCCTCATTACATTTCTTCAGTTTTATGTCATCTATTTTTTAACATTCTATCAACCAATGGAAAATTTCACTTGTCAAAGATTTGATAAAATTGAAGGATGGGGTTGCCTTGCCTTTCAATTTTTTATATATTCAGCATTTCTCCCAGTAAAGAGAATTGTTACAATGCCACGTTTTCCATTTGGTTTACCAAATTACACATGGATTATTGCAAATGAGTTCTGCCACAAGAAACCCATAGAGAAAATATTGGAGGGAGTTAAAATGCTCTTTATAACACTTGAGCTTGCTTTATTAATCTGAGGACAAAAAGAATTGAGCCATTATATTCCCAAATAGCATCAGGCAATGAATGGACAGTCCTTGCTAAAGTTTCTTTAAATATATATATATATATATTTTTCTCATGGTTAGCTCTAGAAGCAACCAACTGATACTGGTTAATGGAAGTCCCTGAATAGCATTTTAATTCAAGTTTAAATCTTTATTCCTGTTAACTGGCAATAGAGATAAGAAGTTTCAAAGAGATACCCTAAGTTATCTGTGGGAGTAAACAAATTTCAAATGTTTACAAAATAATAATATAGATCCTGACTTAAAAAGAATGAGTGATTATGATTATCAAATATAAATTTACTTTTGTTCATCTCTGAATTATTTTAGCACTTATTTTCTTATAGTAATTATTTGACCCTCAGAAATATGGCTTTACCACCATCACTGTGTAGCAGAAAGAGCAAAAGCTTTGGAATCAGACATAATCCGGGTATGTCTGGCACCAATGCTATAGATAGGACTTGGGCACTTTCCTCTTAACTGCTTTGAATTTCAATTTTCTTAGCTGCTAAATAGAGCAAACAATAAATACATCAGAGAAAAGTTATGAGGATTTAAGAAATTTGAAAAGCCTTTAGTCAAGTCCCTGACATGAAGTTGGTGCTCAACACTTTTAAAAATAATAAAGTCTTACCTTCCCGACTAAGGCATTGTATGCTCCTGGAACAATAACTGTGCTTCTCTCATTTTTGTGGCAATAAATACTTGCTGCTGCTGGTGATGACAAATTCTCTTCATGAAGATTCATTTTCTGGCATAATTAGAGCTCTTACAAGGGTTTCCAGTGACTGAGAAGGCAATACGTGTTCATTCTTTAGAGAACAACTGCCTTGTACTCTTTGATTTGGCTCCTTTGGTTCAGTTGACAAGAGATGAGGTGGCCTGTCAGAAAAATGTCCTGTTTTACGAATTTTGGGTTCTGTGAAGCCTGGAGACTACAGTTCCCATACTCCATGGCCTGCAGGATTCCAGTGATATTCTGCCAATTAGAGGCTTTCATGAAGATTCAAAATAGGAAAGAAGAGACACATCAGGTCAGGCACATGGGCATCAGCAGGTGGCAGACATGGATTTTGCCTGCAATTTGGAGGCATCTTCCTCAGGAACCCCGTTTGGTGATGAAGGCAGATGAAATAACTGGTGGCAGCTTCCTTGTAACCTTGAAACTCTGACTTTCCTGAGAAAGCTCAAAATGTCTACAGTGGCATCTGTTTTTCTGATCAAACTTTTATGGATACCTAGTACAATTTTCTTTCAGTTTAAACAGCTACTGTAGAAAAAGTTTTAGCCACATTTATGCGCAAACAAACTAAACCTAAGCCTCTTGTGTATACTCACATTCATTAGAAAAACAAAGGAAAACTAACAACTTCTTACTTCCTGTTTCAAACAGATCATTTTGATAGTGATATATTGCATATGGGAATAAATAAGTGAAATCTTGAATAAATTAAATTACTAAAAGTCAGTTTTAGGTTATCATTTGATTTCAGTATCCTCTGTTTTCCTCTCAACTAAGTTTTAGTGAAAAGGGAAAATGGAAAATAGTTATTATGAGAGACTCATTTTAGTAAACCGGAAGAAAAGCTTTAGGTGAGCTGTTTTTTTTCGAGTAGTAGATATTTGAATGCATTTTTGGATTCTGTGAACTGTGAATATTTACTTATTTAAAACACCCTAGAATGTTTCTGGGAAATATAGATACAAAGGATTAAAAACAAAATGAAACAAATTATTTGAATAATTCTGCTTCTCCAGCTGTCAGGTAATACTACAAATTGGTTAATATAGGAGAAATCCATATGGGTTGTGCTTTGGAGCTAGGTACCCATATCCATATTTCAGGCTGACTTCCTACCATGGTGATGATACAGTGATGGATTTGTCAACATCTCTAATCCAGGAAGCTACAATCTCCTGGTAACTTTAATTGTAGATTCTAGTATTTTATTTGTGAAAGTGTGTTTAGGATCTATTATTCAATTGTAATAACTGGTTTGATGATATCACAAACAATTTTCTTTAATTCCATCTAATTTATTATAATTGGTCACATTATGCAAAGAATTTTAAGATCAATCCAAGATTTAACCAAATTTTGTGGGATTGTGGAGTTAACATGCTTTTAAGGTGTGTTGAGAAGTTGGTAAAAATGAGTAGGTGAGAGTCCATGGTTCTATGATACTCATTGTCCTCCAATCCTAACACAGCTCTCACAATAGTATACAGGAGGGTGAGAGCTTATACCTGCATAAACCCATCCTCATTTAAGAGTTCATGCCTGTGGCCGGGCGTGGTGGCTCATGCCTGTAATCCCAGTACTTTGGGAGGCCGAGGTGGGCGGATCATGAGGTCAAGAGATCAAGACCATCCTGGCCAACATGGTGAAATCCTTTCTCTACTAAAAATAGAAAAAGTAGCTGGGTGTGGTGGCGCCACCTGTAGTCTCAGATACTTGGGAGGCTGAGGCAGGAGAATTGCTTGAACCCGGAAGGCGGAGGTTGCAGTGAGCTGAGATTGTACCACTGCACTCCAGCCTGGCGACAGAGCGAGACTCCATCTCAGGGGGAGGGAAGGGGGAAAAGAATTCATGCGTCTTTGTGGGGGATCAGTATAGTGTTCTTCATAACACTTTAAAGTTTATAACAGTTTACAACACTTATTTACGTAACACCTATGAATTCATTATTTTATCTGTTTCTCAAAATCACCATGTAAAACTGTCAAGAAAGATATTTTTGTCACCATTTTAAAGCTGCAGAATCTAAAGGTCAAAGCACATAAATGTTTCGGTTAAGAATATCCAAGAAGTTTCAGGTGGAACTTAGGCTAGAACCTAGGTGCACTGACCTCCAGTCTAATGTTGTTTCTAATGTTATTTGAGCAGTATTAATAGGCTTATTTTAATATCAAGTATTAGGAATGTCAAGTGAGAGAATTACATAGCTCTGGTAGATAATAATAATAAAAATGATATTATTGGTAGAAAATAATTGCAAGCACTGTGAAAGATATAGACCCTTATGTTCCAGATTTTCTCTCAAACGTCAGTTTCATATCTTTTTGTTCAGCCAAGGCTGTTCTATTAGCTGTGCATTGTTGCCAGAATGAACAACTTCAAAGAAACCATCAGTCGTCTGGCAAGGCTTTTCCCCCAACACTGATTCAGTGAATTGATGCCAAGCTATTTGCACCATCTGTTGGGTATGAGTCACTGGAGGGAGGAAGGCTGGACAGCTGGAGCTGTCAGCTTTGAAATGCCACTTACAGGGGGAAATACCAGAATTCACATTGAGAGGGATAAAAGCAAAATACCCTGCTAATCCAAAAAAAGAAAAAAAAAAAAAAAAAAGAAAGAAAGGCTGGTTAGATGTTGTGGTATTTCTGCTGAATGTCTTCCTTTTCCAGACACTCAGGACCCTTTTATTCACCCTGGCCTCTTTCTGAGGGAAGGTTTTGTTGTGCCATATAAAAAAAAAGATGTGAGCAAAGACTTTCCATGTGGGAGTACAGGAAGAAATTGAGGGGATATAATAATACATTACACTGTGTCTTCTTGGATTAAGGGCCTGGAAGCAGAGCATCTAAAACTTTTGTTTGATGCTGCATTAGAGGTAGAGTTATCCATTTATACCTGTATTTATTAATTTATTAGTTCATCCACTCATTCACTGAATGATTACTGTATTCCAAGAGCTGGTGGATGAAAGAGAATAATAACTACCTTTATTGATTGCCTAGTATATATATGCTTTAAATGTGACATTTTATTGAGTACCAGCAAGAATTCAATGGTACAAGAATTATTATCCCATTTTTTCCATGAGGAAACTGAAGCACAGACAGTAGCAGTAATTTTCCCAAGGTTACCAGATAAGTGAAAGACTGAAGATTGGAAACCTGGCATATCTTTAAAATCTGTCAGTGCCAACAGTGAGACAGGACAAGTCTCAGACAAAGTTATTTTGGGCTGGTGCTCTTTATTCACGTTTCAGATTTTTCCCTACTTGTTTATTTCCACACATCAAATTTACTTTAAATTGTAGGGAGGAGAAAAGAACGAGAGCCTTAAAAATTCCAAAAAGATTTGTTTTTTAGCTATTGAATGCACTCCTTTTCTCTATTTCCTTTAATGCACATTCTAACAGGTCAAAATTTTTTTTTTTATCCTCTGTGACTGTGGCATATAAGACCTTCTTACAAATTTATTCTATGGTACAATAATTTGACATTGGTAAATTTGTGAACTAGCCAAACATAAAAATTGTTTATAAATTTGAACAGCATTTTCCCGTTTGATTTCCCTTGTTAAATTGGACAAGCTACAATGTTAGTCCTTAGGCTGAGTTAAGAACAATTAATTTGCTAATGAGGGTGTGGAATAGTGGATTGTCTCATATGCTGTTGTTACAGTTTGGTACAAACTTTCTGGTCAACAGTTTGGCAATATATCACAAGAGCCTAAAACTGTTCATAATCTAAGATACAGATTTTATAACTTCACATTTATAAAATTATTCAAAGAAATTAGATATTTTTAGCATGAGAAGTCTTTATTCAGAATTATTTATGAAAATAAAAATAAAGCACACATGTTCAACAAGTCAAAAAAATGAGTTAAATTGTTGTCTATTTATATGAAAGAATATCAAGCAAAATAAATATTTTCAAAAAATTTTAATGTAAATGGAAAATATTTATAGTATGGTTTAATGTAAAAACTAAAAATATATAATGTTAAATACAGAATACTCCTAATACAGCAAACAGTAGGTCTCAAAATGTAGTGTCTAGTCCAGCATCATTAGCATCACCTGAGACCTTGTTAGAAATTCAAATTCTTGGATCCCACCTCAGACTTACTGCATCAGAAACTCTATGGCTGGGAACAGGTAAACTGTGTGTTAAAGAGTCTTCTAGGTAATTCTGATGCTTGTAAAAGTTTGAGACCATGGATATAAATTATGAAAAAAAAAATACTAGAAGATAACCAACATATTCACTGTGATAAATTCTTGCAATTATCACAGGAGAATTATAGGTGATTTCAAGTTTTTTCTTTATTTTCAAGGCTCTCTAATTAACAGATATTAATTTCATCGTTAGAACAGTATATTTTAATTTAGAAAATTCAGATAATGCAAAAAAGCAGAAATTGTCAGTAATTACACTATGCTGAAAATTCTAAAAATTGAGAATGGAATGTTTCCTTTTTACCTCTCAAATTTCAACCTTCAGAAGTAACCACTATTAGTAATACATACCCTATAATCATATTTTTAAATTAAAATGGAAACTTGCCAAGCATAATGGGCTGGAGGATGCTGGGTTTTATTTAAATAAAAGATAATATATCATGGACATCTTTCCAGGTCAGTAGATTATATCTACTCATTCCTTTTTATTGCATGCTTAATATTACATAGCGAGGATATGCCATAATTTATACTACCATTTCATTTTGATGACCATTTAAACTATTTTCAATTTATTGCTTCCATAAAACAATGCTACACTGAAAATTCTGTCTTCATGGCATTCACAGTAATAGTTTTCATCAATTATATTTTAATCTATCAAATATTCTGATAAATGAAATTAATTATTTGTTCAACAGATCTTTATTTAGTACTGTGAAAGGTTATTCCCCTCCTTTTCCTTTCATAGAGTTTGCCGTACCTTACAGAGAAACAGGGGGTTAATCTGCATTGACAAGAAGCTCTGTTCAGTCATGGTGCTCTGTAATAATAAAGAGTCCTGTATTCTAAGAATTAAGTTACATGAATATAAATTGTCCAATTTTATTAATTACATTTACCATACTTATATGAAAACAAAAATTGGTCATAATGGAATAGCAAACTGAAAGACTATACAGTGTTGTTAGCATTCTTATGTTTGTTAATATAATTGGGTTTGAAATCAATGAATTCAATCACACAGAAAAATCAAACTCTAGATTAAAACCTTTTATCTAAACTTATTAAACAATTACTTATAAAATGAGGATTTTGCTTAAAAGATTTATTTCCTAAGAAATATGGGAATGTTAATGGAAAATATACACTACTCAGATTAGAATATTTTTGTTAACTTAGTGAAAATATCTAGCATACTACATCCTTGTAATCTTATCTCAACTTTTTTTTTTTTTCACGGAGTCTCACTCTTGTCACCCAGGCTGGAGTGCAATGGCACGATCTCGGTTCACTGCAACCTCCGCCTCCCGGGTTCAAGCAATTCTCCTGCCTCAGCCTCCCAAGTAGCTGGGTTATAGGTGTGGGCCACCACGCCTGGCTAATGTTTTTGTATTTTTAGTAGAGACGAGGTTTCACCATGTTGGCAAGGCGGGTCTTGAACTCCTGACTTCTGGTGATCCGCCTGCCTCGTCCTCCCAAAGTGCTGGGATTACAGGCGTGAGGCACCATGCCCAGCCCCTCCACTTTTAATGACTCCCTTTTGTTGTTGTTGTTGTTTTTTCGAGACGGAGTCTCGCTCTTAGCCCAGGCTGGAGTGCAGGGGGGCCATTCTGGCTCACTGCAAGCTCCGCCTCCCAGGTTCATGCCATTCTCCTGTCTCAGCCTCCCGAGTAGCTGGGATTACAGGTGCACGCAATGACTCTCTATTAACGATGGTATTGTCTGTTTAGTATTTATTAAAAATCAACAGAATATACTTAATACAGTTTATAAGCTCACAATTTGTAAGCTCTTACATTCTATGTAACATCACATAATACCATATCATTGTAAAAAACTATAAAAATATATACTTGTCATTTAAAAATCTTTCAAGGCAAATCCTCTTATAACAAAATTTCATTTGGTATAATACAAAGTTCTATTAAAATATTTAAGCCGTGTTAATTCAGTCATTTCACATGGTATTTAGGTTAGTAAGTCTCTAGGTTTTACAAGAAATGCCTTCATCTTTGAGTTATGCTGAGATAAATACTAGTTTTTCTTTCTTCCTTTTTTTTTTTTTTTTTTGAGACAGAGTCTTGCTCTGTTGCCCAGGCTGGAGTGCAGTGGCACCATCTTGGATCACCGCAACCTCCGCCTCCTGGGTTCAAGTGATTCTCCTGTCTCAGCCTCCTGAGTAGCTGAGATTACAGGTGCCTACCACTGTGCCCTGCTAATGTGTGTGTGTGTGTGTGTGTGTGTGTGTGTGTGTGTTTAGTAGAGATGGGGTTTCACCATGTTGGCCAGGCTGGTCTCAAAATCCTGACCTCAACCGTGCCCGGCCACTACTTTTTCGTCATGAAAACTAAACAGATTGCAAATACAAAAATTTTTAAAAGCCAACATCCAGCCATTATTAATCTTGCATTATCTTTATCTTTAAAGATAAATATATAGATATCGATATGTAGAGATAGATATGTAGATAAAGATAAAGATATAGATATTATATATAGATATAGATAAAGATATAGATATCTATATATAAAGATATAGATATCTATATATAAAGATATAGATATCTATATCTATATATAGATATCTATATCTATATATAGATAAAGATAAAGATATCTTTTTTCATATACCTCTTAATTTTTAGTCTTATGAAATGAACAATTTGGTAACCTAGCTTTTTCTTTATGGCTTAATTTGCTTCCATGCTGATTTATAGTATTCATAAGCATAATTTTTAATTACCACAAATGCCCCATTACATGTTTGTCTGTAGTTAATCTAAGTCACCTCTTTATTGTTGGACAAGAACTTTATATTCCTTTTTCACTCATAAATAACATCAAAGTGGGACTACTCAGGTATATATTGTTTTACTCATTATAATTTATTTTCTTATGACATATTGCTTGAAGTTAAATATCTGGATTAAATCAGATAGACATAGAATATTTTACTTATCTAGTTCCGTTTAACAGTATAACACTAACGAAACTGAAAACTCAGAGTTAAAGAATCCACTGTTGAGAATCAAACTGATATATACACTACTTATAAAACCCATACATACATTATTTATACATACATACATACATATATTTGGCAAATACCCATTATTGACTATATAACTTAGTACTGAATCTTAAATATGTGAAATAATAAAGCCTAAATAGGGAATTTGAGATACAGACTTGGATATCACGGAACCAGTCAATCATACATAAACCTTTCCTCATAAATAAGCATTTCAAAAAATAAAGAGATTTCCATGTAGTTGCATGTGGCCCAAACCACCAATGCCTTGATGTTCTTGTTACAAACACTCTCCCTCCAAGTGATCCTGTTCAGTATTTTTATGCCTGTTCACTTTTACTAGCCATGTCCAAATATGCTGCTTTTAATGAAGGAAGGGAAGTGAGGGAAATAGAAGGGTTTAAGAATCTCTAATAATTCTTTATGTTGACAGAATTAAGTAGCAGTTAGCATTCAGTTTTCTTTCTCCCCCTTTCCAACTGTAGTTCTCCTCATTAAAGAAAAAAAAAAAGGAAAAGAAAGAAAAAGCAAACCCCAAAATGAGCCAAGTACATTATATACCCATGTTCATGCTTACAGGACCTAAAACATGGTCTAAGGATAAACCAGTCCAGCAGTAGTTGGAGAAGAAAAGGGTGCAAGGTGGTGAGCTGATTAAACCTTTTTCTTTCCCAGGTGGGTTCAAAACATTCCTTTTCACTTGTTAATTCATTCCAGAGAGGATACCTATCAGATGGGTTTCATCTCTAGTTTCTACTTACTAGGGATATGATTTCTAGCAATTATAGTCACAAAAACAAAATTTAATTAATGCAAAAGCAAATTAAAGGTCCAGTGGAATTCATTATAATGGGGTTCTTACCTGTATTTTTATTTTATCAAGAATAGAAATCAGCCTGGTAGAGGTTTCCTTCACTTCCTTCTTGGAGGCTACCTGCCAATTTAATGTATATATTTGAATCACACAAGAGGATACCTTGCAAGCCAGTAATATCTTTGTGTATCAGCATTTCATGACAGACATGGCGTGTTTATAACTAATTTTGTAAGAAATATATTCATAAAAGAAAGAAATACTGGTGTATTCTTTTTCCATTATAATACTGTGTATCCCATACTTCAAACTAGGAAAATGCTTTTAAAGAGTCTAACCCTTGTATCTGTCATAAAGACCAGATTTCAGCTTGCATGAGACATTTACATGGATTTGTTTTCCAGAGCAAAGATGATGGGTGAAATAATCATGCTCTTTGGACAAAAAACAAGAACATTTTTATCAGTTAAATCTATCTTAATAAATATAGCCCTTAGTATATGTCACATTTTTCTGTTCAGCTAAATATATATTAACTCATTCAACTCTTATTAAAACCGTATGAGATGATACTCCTTTTACCTGCCTTTTATGGGTGAGGAGACTGAAGCACAGAGGGATTAAATAAGTCACCTGAGGTCACACGGCTACCAGATAGTAGAGCCGGGAATCAAATGCCAGCAATCCAAGTCTAGAATGCGTGCTTTAAGTCACTATTCCCACTGGAGGCTGGTGAAGAGGCAGGATAGGGAGAGAGGGTACTGGAATGTCTACACTAGCTGATTCATGTTTTCCTAATGCAAACTGTACCTAAGAAAGTATGAGGGACTAATGTCTATGCCACAGACTAGTATTATAGTAGTGTGTGGAGCTGTGCATCTCAAAGTCAGCATACACAAGAATCTTCTGAAGAACTTGTTAAAACAGATTCCTTGGCCTCGTTGCCAGATATTCTGTTTCAATAGATTGAGCATAAAGGCCTGTATTTCTAATGAGTTCCCAGAAGATGCTAATGCTAGCCCAGGGATCACATTTTGAGCAGCACTGGCATAAGGGACACCATGACCCAGAGAAGCAGAGACAAATTACATCCTCAGTGGGATGAGATGCAGCTTTGATTAACAAACAAAAAGTTGTTCAGTGAATTAAAAACCAGAACGTCAACTGCTGACAGGATTGCCTTTGTTACTGCAGTGGAGATTAATTTATACAGGCAATCATTATAACTTAGCTAGGGCTTCTCAGAAAATGGGGAATGAGGAGATTACAGCTCAATAACCAGGCAGCCAAGACAGCACCAGTTAAGGGAGGCAGATTTGACATGGGATAATTGAAAAGGACGTTTTGGGACCTTTTAAGCTTTAAAGCAGGCTAAGAATTTGTGTCTTACATTTTCTCAGGAAATGAGAAACTGTCAGTGGTTATGGCTTAAATTTGCCAACTGACAGTTTCAAAGTGCTTAAATGTTAGTCTAGATGCTCTGTATTTGCTGAATATTAGAGAGTCTTTTCTTTTAATTATATTTAATGTTTTATGGTCAGAGTTCTCTTTTTTCCTTTTTACTCTTCTTCCCTTCTTTTGTTCCAGAAACATTTACAGAACAACTACCATGTGCTAAGCTTTGCAAGTAGATAATAGGAATTATGGAGTTTGTGGACAAACAGGAGGAAACAGACACTAAACATTCAATGAAGAAAGTACTCCATGAATTAATTGCAATAGTGATAAATTCAATGGTGGGGGGAATACTTGTTCTTTATGCTGGGGATAGGTGTGGATAGTTGTGGTGGTAAATCTGTGGAAGGCTGTACATCATTCCATACAATACTACATCTACTACCGGGAAATTTCCATACTGGAGAAGGCCCAGTTGCCTTTATTCTATAGTATCTATCACATGACTACATGGAAAAGATAACTTTCTCTTAACTTGATTTTTGGTTGTTTCATTCTTGAACAAGAAAACAAAGGAATGTCCCAAATACCTGCAGATACTTATTCTAATTTTTCCCCATGAAATCATGTAAATGTCTAAACTCCTTGAAGATTACTGTTACTTCTCTGTTAATCACATGACCTACAGGGACATGATCTGTTTCAGGTTGTAAAACTACTACAGGTCAATGACCTAGAGCTATACAATTAATTTTCTCAGCACTGAGGGCTTCATGCACGATTATGTGCTGAAATGCTTTTTTATTTTAGGGATAATGTTAGTGAGATTTTCCTAAGAATTTGATTGATGGTCTAAATAATGCTTGATTTTTCCAAAGATAATACTAATGGTTGTGTTTAATACAGTGTTAAGAAGATTTTCTGGAAAGCCAGAGCTTCAAAACCTAGTGAGAAATCCATGGATGACATACATTGTCCTTTTTATTATGCCATAGAGCCATATGCTTATGTAGCATTAGCTATTTCTGGCTAAATTTTTCGGTGACTGTAAGGGGTGAGGACTAAATGTAGACTGCCACAAGAAGTTACAGTGGATTTATAAAACATATTAACATCAAACTTTAATAAATGTCACAGAGGTAAGTAAAATCATGTATTTAAAAATATATAATTATCTGTATAGACATTTTGAATCTTTCCGCTAAAGGTTTTCTATATAAATAATAAGAAAGTTGCAACCATTTTTATGATCCCTAGCCCTCTGATGTGATAAAGCTGAAATCAAACTAACTTGCTACAAGTCTTCCAAAGCTATTTTTTTCCCCTAGAATTTTACACATTTACCACAAAATTAGAATATGTGTACAGGCATATCTCAGACATATTGTAAGTTTGATTCCAGAACACTGCAGTAGAGCAAATATTGCAATAAGGTGAGTCACACAAATTTTTTGGTTTCCCAGTGCATGTAACAGTTATATTTACACTAGAATGGAGTGTATTAAATGTTCAATGGCATTATGTATCAAAATGTATATACCTTAATTTAAAAATACTTTATTGCTAAAACTGCTACAATCACCTGAGGTTTCAACAAGGCATAATCTTTTTGCTGAATGAGGTTCTTATCTCAGTGTTGAAAGCTGCTGATTGATGAGGATGGTGGTTGCTAAAGGCTGGGGTGACTGTGGCAATTTCATAAAATGAGACAATAATAAAGTTTGCTGCATTGATTGACTCTTTCTTCCAGGAAAGATTTCTCTGTAGCATGCAATGTTGCTTGATAGCATTTTTCCCAGAGTAGAACTTCTTTTAAGATTGGAGTTAATCCTCTCAAGTCCTGTTGCTGCTTTATCAACTAACTTTATGTAATATTCCAGATCTTTTGTTGTCATTTTAGCAATGTTCAAAACATCTTTACCAGGAGTAGTTTCAATCTTAAAAAACACTTTCTTCGCTCATTCGTAGGAAGCAATTCCTCCTCCTTTCAAGTTTTATCATGTGATTGTAGCAATTCAGTCGTCACATCTTCAGCCTCCACTTCTATTTCTAGTTTTCTTGATATTTCCACTACATCTGCAGTTACTTCTTCCACTGAAGTCTTGAACCTTTCAAAGTCATCCATGACAGTTCGAATCAACTTCTTCCTAACTCCTGTTCATGTTGATATTTTGACTTCCTCCCATGAATCATGAATGATCTTAATTGCATCTAGAATAGTGAATATTTTCTAGGTTTTCAATTTACTTTGCCCAGATCCATCAGAGGGATCACTATTTATGGCAGCTTTAGCCTTATAAAGTGTATTTCTGAAATAATAAGACTTGCAAGTCAAAATGACTCCTTTATCCATGGGCTGCAGAATGCTTCTTTTGTTAGCAGGCATAAAAACATTGTAAATCTCTATCAGAGCTCTTGGGTGACTAGGTCCATTCTCAATGAGCAGTAATATTTTGAAAAGAATCTTTCTGAGCAGTAGATCTCAACAGCTGATTGAAAATATTTAGTAAAACATGTTGTAAACAGATATGCTGTCATCCAGGCTTGCTGTTCCATTTACAGAGCATAGACAGTAGATTTAGCATAATTCTTAAGGGTCCAATGATTTTTGGAATGATAAATGATCATTGGCTTCAACTTAAAGTCACCAGCTGCATTTAGCCCCTAACAAGAAGACCTGTACTTTGAAGCTTTGAAGCTAAGCATTGACTTCTCCTCTCTAGCTATTGAAGTCCTAGGTGGCATTTTCTTCTAATAGAAATCTGTTTCATATACATTGAAAAATCTGTTGTTTAGTGTAGCCACCTTCATCAATGATCTTAGCTAGGTCTTCTGGACACCTTGCTGCAGCTTCTCCTTGCACTTTTATATTATGAAGTGCAAGCATGTGCTACTTCACCTTGCACTTTTATATTATGAAGATGGTTTCGTTTCTTAAGCCTCAAAAATCAACCTCTGATAGCTTCACACTTTTTTCTGTAGCTTCCTTTCTCAGCCTTCATAAAATATAAGAGAATTAGGGCCTTGCTCTGGATTATGCTTTGGCTTAAGGGAATGTTGTGGCTGGTTTGGTCTTCTATCCAGACCTCTAACATTATTAATATTTATTCCATATCAGCAGTAAAGCTGTTTCACTGTGTTATCATTTGTGTGTTTACTGGAGTAGCACACTTAATTTCCGTGAGAAACTTTTCCTTTGCATTCACAGCTTGGCTAACTGTTTGGTGTAAGAAGCCTAGCTTTTGGACTATCTTGGATTTATTTGTGCCTTTCTCACTGAGTCTAGTTATTTTTAGCTTTGAATATCCAGTGAGAGGCTTGTGGCTCTTTCTTTCACTTGAACACCTAGAGGTCATTATAGGGCTATTACTTGGCTTAATTTCAATATTATCGTGTGTCAGGGAATAGGGAAACCTGAGGAGAAGCATAGAGATGAAGAAACAGCCAGCCGGTGGAGCAGTCAGAATCCATACATTTATCAATTAAGTTCACTATCTTCTGTGAGTGTGCTTCAGGACATTCCAGATCAATTATAATAGTAACATTAAGGATTACTATTCACAGATCACCATAACAGATATAATAATGAAAATTTTAAATATTAGGAGAATTACCAAAATATGAGAGAGGGACACAAAGTGAGCCCGTGTTGTTGGACAAATGATGCCCATAGACTCACTGGATGCGGGGTTGTCACAAACCTTGAATTTGTTGAAAACACAATATTTGCAAGATGCAATAAAAGGAAGTATGCCTCTATCCTGAAGAAATATTTTGTTTATCTTCAAAGAATGAACCTATTTCTAGATACCACCCACTTTCTAGTCTCAGCCATCCTCGTGGTGTTCTGTTCCTTGAGCTGTGTGGCAGTATTGGTAGTCCCCAGTTACAATGTTGAGTTTTGTGGGTGGTATCCATTCAGAGCATGCATGGACTCTAGAGGTGGGAAAGAAAATATCACCTAAAATGTTCAGATTGTCACAGGATCACTTTTCACAATCACTTTGGGAATCAGAAACTCATTTGTATATCTGGAGCTTTCTGTGAAATTTGGTAGCATGGTGGTGCTGACTGTGGCAGTATTTTTTTAGAATGCATATAGGTCTTCTTCCACATCTAACCTTCTGAGGCTTGTTATTTTTTACTGGGTTTTAAATTCTGCCTGCAATTCATATTGCTGACACAAGATGGTAAAAATGTCTTGTTGTAAATCAGAGCCTTCCAAGTGGAAGAGAAAGATAATGTATGTTACCTAGGAAAAAATATTGATATATAATATGCAGTATACATCCACACACTAAAATAATCATGAAAGGGCACACATTTCTCTAGGAAAATAAGTAAAAGTACACCTTTAAGCAAGAATTAGATAGATGGAAACACTTTGAAAACATTGGAGGTATTCTATAAATTCTAACCTTGTTTAACTACTAGTTTTAGATTGTATTTTGTGTTACATATTTAAAATTTCAATGAGATTTCTCTGGGACTTGTGAAACAATGTTGAGTGTTGGCATTAGATTAACTATCTGTTAAGCACTAGCAGCTTTGCATAGGGGGTATCAAGCTGCTTAAGCCTGTGGAACCTTACAAGGGTCTGTATTCCAGGCCTGCTGTTTTGCAGCAAAAAAAGCCTAACTTGTCTGGCCATCCAGAAGGTGTGAAAGCTGATCCATTCAGTGTTCCTCTTTTTCGTTCCTGCGCTAAATCTTATTTACTTATTCTACTTCTTAGTACACCCTTCTCTGGGACTGTTTTCTGTTAAATTTGGGAAGCATTATAGCTACTTTATTTAGGTTCGTGCCTAAAATACACATTTGTTCAGCTTTTTCTCCAGGATGAATCCAGCTCAACTAAACTTAGACATTGTGGATAAACATTTTTCTCTTTTGATAATTCTCTCCTTATACTATCGAAATCCAAAACGAGTTTGTTCCATGCTTGCTTTGCATTTACCTCATCCTTTTGCCTACCTAGAACCTATTAGATTTAGGTCTTGATATTTCCAGCTCTCTGGCGTTTACATTTTCTCACTCTGGATTCTTTGTTGACAACATTTGTTACCACAGCCCTCAGTTCCCTCATTCGTAAAAATGATAACATTTTCTTACAGAGTTGTTATAAGAATTAAATGAAATTAACATAAAAAATTGTTTAGCACAACTTTTGGCACACAATATGAATATTTGGGGATTGTTTTTCTATAATTAAAAAATATATTTTATATCAAAAAGGGCACATCCAGATAACTACTAAAGTCTCTATCTGATGGACTAATGAAGAATCATATTAGTAGATGTATTCAAATTTTCAGGAACTCTGAAATACATAACATCAAGTAGAATGAGAAAGAATATAACAGCTCGAAGAGCAGTCTATTAATGATTTGAACCACATATATGCATGATGTAACATTCATATTGTCAAACTTATGAATTAGAAGTTTTCCAACACATTTTATTTTGAAGGGAAATTTTCAAATTTTAATAATATAGTAAATAATTAATGCATTTTTCTTATGAAAACTTAAATATTGTAGATAAGATTCCTGTTTTATTCCTAGCCAGTTTTCCTCACCTTCTCTAGGATAATAATCTGCTTCGTATGCATCTATAATTCTATTGTTTATGTATATATGCAGAATACATAGAAATATGTCATTTTTATTTAAAATATATATAAATGGTATTATACATATATTTTGTAACAATTTTTTTTCACCTAACAAAATATCTTGATGAATGTTCTGTGTTAGTACACGTAGATACCTCTTAACTGTTGCTTAGAATGGATATATTACTGAATTATATTTTCTATGCTACCTTAGGGAAAATAAGTGCCCCTGCCCTTGGCCTCACATATCACAAGTCCAAATAATAAATTTATTAAGAATTTAAGGGCACTTATCATTCTTGATCTGGTAGTAAGGGATGGCATTGAGCAATTATATCTCAAGCATCCATTTTATGATAAACCCAATTCAGGCCCCAGGGAAATGTCTTTCCACGGCTCTTGACCTGTGCCAACAAACAAAAGGTAGTTATTCCCTGAGAAAATGACCCTGTGGGTGCTGCTGCTGCCATATCAGACATGAGCACTGCCTCCGAGTTTGGGGAAGATTTTATCCATAGAATCCTTAAAATAAGAGAAAGGGCAAATTAATGAGAATGTCTATTTCTTCTTCTTAGAGATTATATTTGTTTATTTATTATTTATTTATTTATTTTTTTTGAGATGGAGTCTTGCTCTGTCACCAGGCTGGAGTGCAGTGGCACCATCTGGGCTCACTGCAACCTCCGTCTTCCAGGTTCAAGCAATTCTCCTGCCTCAACCTCTCGAGTATGGGACTACAGGCACCTGCCACCACGCCCAGCTAATTTTTTTGTATTTTAGTAGAGACGGGGTTTCATCATGTTGGCCAGGATGGTCTCCATCTCCTGACCTCGTGATCCGCCTGCCTTGGCCTCCCAAATTGCTGGGATTACAGGTGTGAGCCACCGTGCCTGGCCAGAGAGTATATTTAATAGTTTTTTTTTAAAAATAAAATATTGCTTTCAATAGCCCTAAGTGCATATTTTTTCTTTTCTGTTCGTCCTCTTCCAATCAAGGTGCAATAAATTAGCATAGTAATAACAATAGTGCTAGATGGTGCCTGGGAAATATTTTACAGTATTAAACAATCTACAATGCTGTTATAAAATCCAGCTGTGTCACAGGTGATGTAGGATGTTGATTATTTACATTGGTCACTAGCTGGATATTAAACTGTAAGACTGATAAAAATGTTATTTTTAAAAAATATTTAATAGGATTTAAGTATTCAGAAACTAAATGTAAATGTTGGTTTTATTTAAATAATTTTGATTTAAAAATTAAATTAAAGTTCTCATTTTATCTTAATTTTAGCATTTAATTGTAAATATTTTAAAAGTAGCTTTTCATATATAGAAATTATTTTTTACATTTATTTTAATTAGTGAGTTTTGGATGAGTCTATAAATATTGACTATAAATATCTGGAAAGAAAATATATTAAAACTTTTCTACCCTAGGAATATAATTTCATTTCATTTTTAATTTTTTCATTAAAAGTAAGTAGGGCCAAGCTAATAATAATAAAAAATAGAGTGCAGAAAGAAAACATAACTGAAAAAAAAAAAGGAGAAAATTTTTCAAAGAGGCAGTGCGATCAATATGTTAAAACCATGAAACAATAGGGCCAGGCACAGTGGCTCATTCCTGTAATCTTAGCACTTTGGGAGGCTTAGGCAGGTGGATCACTAGGTCAGGAGTTCAAGACCAGCCTGGCCAAGATGGTGAAACCTCATCTCTACTAAAACTACAAAAAAAAAAACAAAAAAAGAATTAGCCAGGTGTGGTGGCAGGCGCCTGTAATCCCAGCTACTCTGGAGGCTGAGGCAGGAGAATCTCTTGAACCCGGGAGGCAGAGGTTGCAGTGAGTTAAGATCGTGCCACTGCACTCCAGCCTGGGCAACAGAGTGAGACTCCATCTCAAAAAAAAAAAAAAAAAAAAAAAACAACAAAAAAAAAAACACCTAGAAACAATAAAGTGAAAATTTTATGTTGGTAAGCCTGAATCATGTAAAATTTGCTAAAGAACAGTGCAGATTTGCTATTCATTGAAAGTCAATTACTGATCCAAACAATAAAAGTGAGCAAAAAATTAACCTTACCAAATGCAAACCTGTAACTTAAGCACATTAGATAAGAACTTTTTGATTTATATCTATTTTACTAAATGAAGAATTTATTGATACAAATCATGAGATCATGAGAAAAAAGAGTTATTTATGTTGAATTCACAAATCCAAATCAATAAATGCAACTTTGCCCAACCATGAGAAGGTGAATTACCATCATGAAGTTGGCTAGTTGGAGAAGAAAAATGAGTCAATTTTCTCTGATTATTGGAAGATGATCCTAAAAAATGGCTGTCACATCTTTCATATAGCCTAAGAATATTTATAGCAAAATAAAAGTCTGGAACAAATTAATATTTACAATTTTCCATTAGGTGAATATTACAGGGAATTTATGTTTTATTTTATATAACATGATTTGCAAATGGCGAAGTAAGCTAGAAGATGGCTTTTTGTTGTCAGCTAAAAGACAAAGTGTTTTGTAATTTGTGTTATATGTTTCATAGTTTATTTTCAAGATAAGCTTTGGTCATTGAAGTGTAGGTAACTGGAAACAATTACTTTCTCAATTAAAAAACATAAAGTATCACCTGCACACAAGAAGGCACATCTGTATTTACAGAATTTAAAAAGTTTTTAATGCTTTTTTTGTCTTAAGATTACAGAAATCTTTGAGAACATAATATCTCTCCAATTTTATTTCTCTTAAACTCAAATGAATTTAAATTTAATATTCATTATTTAGAATATGATCTCATTAAAAATTCCACCAATTTTTATATTTATGCTTCCATCTGTGTATGTGTGTATATATATTATCTATAACATATAGTATGTATAATATCTATATCTATATTTTATTTTATATAATATATAAATTTTATATAATATATAATATATAATAGATAATTTTATGTATATACACACATACAGAGAGAGAGAGTGAGAGATCTGGAGTACACTTATTTCTATGTAGTGAAAAAAAGAGTAAATAATTGATTATATTCAACAAAGACCCAAGAACACTGATAACGTTTGTGTGAAGTTTTTAAAAGATTAATATGTGTCCAATATTTAGCTAAGAATAATGATTCTTTTTGTAGCATTCATAGGTGGAAAATGTTTGGATGTAGCTGAAATGTTTTCAAAATATGATGCTAGAATGGCTAACCATGTAAGACGGATAAAAATACAAACATAATAAAACAAATGGTGCCTAGATGGAGAAATAAAAATAGATGAGTAATTTTGGGAGAAATCAAGTGAGAGAAGAAATTAAAAATACAATTTTATAAAGTGCATATTCAGCAAATGAGAATGCACAAAATAAGAATTCTAACAGCAAACTTTTATTATGCATATGATTTAACCACCAAGACCATAAATAAAGAAATCTGAAATTAATGTCTATTTCATTGACTATATATCTGTTGTAGAAAGTGTAAATTTCAACTTGAAGAAAAACAAGAAAACAATTCTGAACATTGAGCATTAGCTTAAAACATGATGATGAGTAAACTTGTAATAATGATGCTAACATGACTGGCACTTAGGCCAGAACATATATTACATACTTGCAAACATTGCATGACCTATTTGGCAGTGCATTATAAATTTATCCCCATGGGTTATGGCCTCAACTATGCCAGGAGTGATGCTTTTCCTTGGAATAAGTCAAAGATCACATCTGATCTGTGTGCCCAAAGATTGAACCTTTTGATGAATCACATATCAGATTTGACATGAAATCGCCTGTTGATGCATGATGAGAATGTCAACTGAACACTGTTAAAGCAATTATGTTTAATTTAGATGAGATGTGAAGAAAATGCAGTGGAATAGTTATTTGAAACATTAGTAGATCTTCAAATAAATGCAAACCATGGGTTTTGGGTGAAAACTAATTTTGAATATGTACTGTTCATAGTCATTTGATTATAAACTCTTGCTCATTATTAAAAATGTTAGCAAAAGTGTACCAAATATGTGTCAATATTTCATCTTTCAAAAATTAGAATTTTTTTAATTTACAGAAAGGTTTAATAGAAAGTTTGTGTGACATATGCAAAAATTAACATTTGTATGAAATATAATGAAAATTATGTGACTATAAAGGAAAAGATTTATGAACAAATAAGCCTAAAACTAACTTTTTTCTTCAAAGTACACATAGACTCAAAAAACTAATTTTTGAGATTATTTCTGGTTGTTCTAAATCAAGGTATAATCTCAAAGAGAGACTTAACCAAATTGTACAGCATACTGATTTTTAATTTGTTTTTCTTTATAATGCTTCAGCATTGAAAAACTGGAAGAAAGAACTTAAAAACATTTTTATGAACCTAGATACTGATTTAAGTGTTATGGAAAATTATGACACTTAAATGGAGTAGTGATTTATACAACAAATGAAAATATTTTATAATACTTTCTACAACAGTTATAATTTATTGTATGTAGTCTATTACAGTGTCTGAATATGTAAAACTGGATGTAAAATGTATTATTCATTTTTAATCTATATATTATCATTTATCAATTCTATAATAATTGCAGCTTATATATTTTCAGCAGTGAAAAATTACTCCAAATTACAATGAATAAAAACTATGTAAACACTACAGTGGCTTCAGAAGGATATCTAAGTTGACATTAATATCAAAAGAACAAAAATTGTGTGAAAATCTGGATTATAGCATGGTCTAATAATTTTACTGAAGCAAAAACAAGAAAGATTACTTTTATGGAATAAAAAATGTACATATAATAATTTATAAGTTATGTCTTTATGTTATTGATTCAAATATTGCTCACCCATTAAGAGACTATTTAGACCATGGCAATAATAACTAAATTAACCACTTGATATTTGACTTTCAGTAAATCAAAAGATGTAGCATTATGCCTGTTTCCAATTTTATGACAATGAAGGTATACTTATCAAAATAGGAGAACACATTTTTGAAATGTTATAATCTTGTTATACAACCTTTTCTGAGTCATAACATATATCTTTTAGACATAACTGAACTGCCCTGATTTTGGTGTCCATCCCCCCCTCACCTGCCCTGCCCAGTGGTACACAAGTCCTGGTTTCCTGATATTTTTTGCCAATACTCAGATACTCAATCACAACTTCTGCATGTCTTCCTTGCTAAACATTACTATCTCTTACTTGTTATATCACATTCATTAGGAAGTCCCCTTCTACTCTTAGTTGCCTTTACAACATGAGTACCCTGACTTTCCTCAGTTCTGAGAAGTTCTCTCATTTCTTTTCTTTCTTCATATTCCTCAGTGTTGGAATAGCAAAAGAATGCGTAGGCACTTCCGAATCTGTTCCCCATTTCTCTTTCATTTTCATATATATATTTTCCTCTATTCTCTGGTGTATGACATCCACAGTGTTGATTTTTTTTTCCGCAAATTACAAGTTGGTGATACCTGCATGTGTGTTTGTCTTTTACTTGAGATTCATGCTGAGGGGAAGGTGAGAGATGAGTTGAGGAAGTTTTGCTCCAACCTACCCTCATGGGATTCAGAGGAGAGGGAAGCCCAGCCAGAGCTGGTATTGTATGGCTCTTCTCTTTCTTCTTGGGCATCACCAGCCACCAATGTGTGGTCCTGTCTCTGAACCAAGTTCACACTCAATGTTCCTACCTGCAGGAGGGCAACGCTGTTGGGAGAGTTGGAGCTGGGGGATAGAACACAGGATGTTTTCTACCTGACTGTTCCTCCTGCACTGTCCCAATTATTCACTTATCACTTGGTTTTAGATGCTTCAATCCATTTCTCATATCTAAGGCACTTTGGTTTCCTTATTCAAGTACAATCCTGTGCATGTTTTAGAAATTATTGAGAGTAATTTCCCTAGTGGTCCTCTAGAAAGTCCCCTTCCTTTTTTCTACTATCTTGTATCTAATATCCATCCATCCACTCTAACTAGCTTTTTCTTTTCTTAGTTATTTTCTAGTTTTTCTAAGGATCTGTAATGTAGGAGAAGGCGACTGTGTGTGCTGGGGGCACTATCTAGTATCAAATACATTTAATTTTTGTATAATGCTTCCGTGCTTCCAAAGCACTTTAAGCTCCATTAGAGCATTTGCACCTCACAAGATATTTTAAGTAAGAATACATTACAAGCTCTTGCTCTTCCTCTTTTCTTCCCTTTCTTGAAATAATTTAGTCCAAAAGCCACTTGGCAAGACTAAGGAAGACAGACATTGATTCTGGAGTATGGGGAGGTGATTTTGGTGGCCCAGAGTGAAATGCAGAAGACCACATATGGTGCAGATGCATCCACACATGCAAATGGCCTATTGTTGGGTGTTATAACCCAAGCAGGGATGATAAGGTGGGAATTTATATGTGAAGATAACCAAAAGAGGAGTGTCAGACGTGAGAGGAGTGACATGGACTTCTGCTAGAAGGGGCACCTTACAATGGAGACTAATCATTGTGAGGAGAATATCTGTGTCGGGGAAGGGAGTGATTGTAGTTGTGGTGATGGGAAATTGGTTATGTGCAGGGGTTGGACCATATTAGTAATGATTGAGGAGCCAGGTTTCTAACCATCAAAGAATATTCAAATATGGAAAGGTAAAAAACTAGAATGAACTGTATGGTGTTGGACTGGAATTGAATGTATTGTGTAACCTTATGGATTCTATATAGATATCTCTGTGTATGTGTGTGTGTGTATAAACTGTATTCCTTTACTTTGTCCACTGAGAGGACCTGGGAGAAGTGACACCCTCTACCCACAAGAACCCCTAGTGCTCAGATACTGGATTGTAAACACTATTCTGCACTAAAATGAAACTAATGTTTCTTGGAGAAATGGTTGATTCCTGGACTGTTGGAGAAAATGTTCAAAATAAGCCTGGAACATTTTATGCCAGAAAGCAAGAAAGTGCACAGAAAATGATTGGGTCATATCAAATGATCTCTTTTGAGCTCAAGCATCAAAATAAGTAGTAGTTGCAGTTGATTATAGCCCATTAATAGACTATAAATCCATGAGTCTATACTGATATAAATAAAAGATTACATTGAAAGATTGATTAGAAATGGAATAGTTTCATAATAATGTCCCCTGAAATATTTATTAACTCCAAAGTAAAAAAGATTAACTTTTTATTGAGAAGACTGAAAGATACCACCTAACAAAATAATCAGTTACCAATACCACTAACGAGACAAATCAAAATGTATACAAACTTATAGGATGCAATGAGAACACAGCATCACTTTTGTGACGTTCCTGCCAAAGACTGGTAACATGAATCTAATTGTGAGAATATGACAGGCGAAGCCAAATTGAGGAACATTTGACAAAATAATTGGACTGCAATGTGCAAAAGTGTCAAGATATGAAAGTCAGAAAAAGACTGAGATCTCCTCCAAATTAAAAGAGAATGAAAACAAATGCACATATAATTCTGAACTGGATTCTTTATAAAAGACTTTACTGGGACAAGTGCTGATCCTTGAATGAGGTCTGAGGATTAGATGGTGGAAGCATATCTTTGCTAATTGTCTGATATTAATGGTTGTTGCATAGTTACGTAGGAGAATATCATTTAAAAAAATACAGTAAAATTGTTTAAGAACTTATTTAAAAATAATATATTTAGTATACTTAATATTCATGATAGCAGATTATTCTCAAATGTCTCAAAAATAACATCTTTCTATTTTCTTGCAATTTTTTCATATTTTGATATTGTTAGAAAATAAATTAATTTCAATGTATTTATATTAACATATATTTATTGAATATTCCTCTAAGGGCTACCACATATTAAGCTATTCAATCCTTGCAGCAACCTGGTGAAGTAGGTGCTATTACTATCCCCATTACACAGAATAGAAAACTGAAACTTAGAGGAGCTAAGTAATTTCCTCATACTTGTATGGCCAGGAAGGAATGGAATTGTTCTGAGCTAAGGCATTCACAGGGCGAAACCCTCCCGTATAACTACTATGCTTCCCAGCATCCTGGCAATTCAAATTTTTACAAATAATCATATCAGTCCTCCAAAAACATTTTCTATAATTTATATCTGGGGAAATTCTCCTTGTTCTGTAATATTTATCATAGTTTTTCTTCCATTTGTGAATCCCACAATTATCTAAATCAGAGGCTCCCAACCCATTTCACCACTGATAAGAAACACATACATTGAGATAGTGACCCCTCAGCCCTGGATGGGTGACCAGTGAGACTTAGGATGGACAACCATAGCTCCATGGCCAGACTCCTATGGCCCCTGAGAATTAGGGCAGGCATATCTTACTATTTTCTATGAATGCCATGATCTCATGGAGCAGCGATCCTCAACCCTACAGTAAGGGTCTGTGGCCTAGTAGGAACCTGGCGGCACAGCAGGAGGTGAGTGGCTGGGGAGTAAGTGAAGCTTCATCCGTATTTACAGCTGCTCCCCATTGCTTGCATTACTGTCTGAGCTCTGCCCTTTGTCAGATCAGCGGTGGTATTAGATCTCATGGGAGTGCAAACCCTATTGTGAACTGTGCATGTGAGGGATCTAGGTTGTGTGCTCCTTATGAGAATCTAACGCCCGATGATCTGTCACTGTCTCCCATCACTCCCAGATCAGACAGTCTAGTTACAGGAAGACAAGCTCAGGAGTCTCACTGATTCTACATTATGGTGAGTTGTGTAATTATTGCATTATATATTACAAGGTAATAATAAGAGAAATAAAGTGCACAATAAATTTAGTGCGCTTGAATCATCCTAAAACCAACCCCTTCCTGCCCCAATCTGTGGAAAAATTGTCTTCCACAAAACTGGCCCCTGGTGCCAAAAAGGTTGGGGACTGCTGTGATAGAAAGAAGCATGAGGAACATTTTTAGGATAGTATTCCTCTCTCCTTCAGATCTTTGCTATATTAGATGAAGGAAATAAAATCAGCTCTCTGTCAAAATTTAGCTGATTTGTCTATAGACAAATACTCTTTAGAAAACTGACACCAAGTGGAATAGAAAATTAAAGGTAGAATCTATTTGATTTTCATTAGATGTTCTGCTTTTGCCTCATTGTATGTTTACATGCTAAACAAATTATTTTCATTCCTAGAATTGCTGTATGCACACATATATGTGCAACATATATACTATGTCTTTTGTTTAATCAAGTCAGGACACAGTTTTATAGTTGAAGCAGGTTGAATTATGATGCAATTGCTGGTTGACAAGTGGTAATGTGATACTCTTCAGAACTATAAAAAATACTGTAAAATACTTTTTCATACATAGTACTTTTTGTGGGCTGAAAATGTATTACTGCTTTGCAGGGACAAGATGATTGCCTTTCCAAAGTATAATTTGGTTGATAATCATAATTTCTATTAAATAAGTGTTCAGACAATCCTGCATCCATCACTTTAAATTAATTTAAAAAGCTTTCTACAGTTCCAGAATGTTTAATATAGAAACTAATGTTGATGTCTCCCCTGATATGAAAATGAGAAGTCTAATTTTAACTATTGATTCTGTCAGTGATATAAAGTGACTAAAAGAGATCTAGTGCTGCTGGTTTATAATGAATATATTACTCAGGGCTGCTGCTGAGTGGGAAAGTGATAATTTCAGTAAAGAATCTTCTTTCCTCATGACTTAAATATTAATATTTTCCCTTTTCCTCCCTGAATTTTCCAGCAAGTATTGTATCTAACAAAGTCAAGCCAATTTTAGAAAAGTCGTATTAAAAAATACAGAAGACAAATACACTAGCAATTTGATACAAGCAATGAATAAAATATTTTATTGATAAGTTTGTATGATCACTGATTTTCTAACTGTGACTAATAACTAAAGCAATAAATAAGGAATCACTTGCTTTAAATTTCTTGCCAAAAATAAATTTGTCCTTCCTCTTCAAGCAAATAAGAGAGGTGGGGATTAAATTCATACAAGTATAGTCAATATATCTGTTCAAAGGCAACTGCTAACACCTCAACATTATATACTGTAGAGAAATTAGCAAGTAATACAAATAAATGTGTGATAATAAAGTTATAGGTTATGTTGTAATTTCTTTTCCAAGTACTTCTCGTAAATTATAATAAGAGAAATGTGCCATTTTGGAGTTTGCTTAGGGTTGGCATATTGCTGATTTAAAATTTTCTTTGTATTGTTTAGGTGCTACTACAAATTCATACCTTGATGATCAATTGTGCTGATTTTGTCTTTCTATTGGTACACACAGGGCCTTCTAATTAACTCTGTTATGATTATCTTGCTATATTTGTCTCAGCATTATAAACTATTATGATATTTTTGAATTCAGAAAGTGGACCAATATCTTTGATATCTTTCTATTTTGTATTACCTAAAAATTTGGCAGATATGCATTCTTTGTCTTTACTATTTAATAATTCTAGTGATACAGGGTCATAGGTGGAACCCTGACCATGGCACCATTTCAGCTGTAATGGTTTCATTCAGCTGGAAGCTGCTGTCCACTTACACAAATGAAACTGCCAAGGGATAAAATGTAGGTGAGGCTGGGTTTATGGTGTTGGCACTCTAGATGCTTTGTGAGAAATGTCTGTTTCTATATCCACAACTTTGAAGACTCCCGAACACCCTCTCGTGCCTAGTATTCTCCTTAACTTTCCTTTAAAACTCTCAGTGTAAGGATATCTTTGTTACAAATCTCTTTCATTAGAAAGTGGGGTAAGTCAACTATCCCTAACCTTCTAATGACAGTTATTGTCAGTGGTCCTATGGTGTTTTATCTACTTAAAGTGTCTTAAAGTGAGGGTTTTGATTATTTATCTTCATTAAAAACAACTGAGTCAATATGACAATATGACTTCTTTCGTTGAACAATGAAAAAAATACCTAGAGGTTTAATGTTTTATGGTTTTTTCCTCTGTGAAGGCATCTTGTTCGATTAGGAGCACTCGGTTCACTGTGAGTTCTATCATGTGACATTCACTTAAACTTTGGTGATATGTGGTTGATATGGTTTGGCTCTGTGTCCCCACCCAAATCTCATCTTGTAGCTCCCATAATTCCCATGTGTTGTGGGAGGGACCCAGTGGGAGATGATTGAATCATGAGGGTGGGTCTTTCCTATGCTGTTCTCATGATAGAGAATGGGTCTCATGAGATTTGATGGTGTTAAAGACGGAGATTTCTCTGAACAAGCTCTCTTTGCCTGCTGCTATCCATGTAAAATGTGACTTGCTCTTCCTTGCCTTCTGCCTTGATTGTGAGGCTTCCCCAGCCACGTGAAACTGTAAGTCCAATTAACCCCCCCCTTTTTTTTGGTAAATTGCCCAATCTCCAGTTTATCAGTCACATGAAAATGGACTAATACAGTGGTGCTTTAGACAGGACATGGCACAGAAACCTCCACATTTAATCCTTAAAATGCCAGCTTCTTAAAATTGGCCAAGAAGCAATATTGTTGCACGTGACCAAATAGTGTCCAGGCCAGTGGCTGTGAGCTAACAAGTTGGAAGAACTTGGTAAGATATTGCTTAAGTGAACATGGTTCTTGTTCCCAGAGATGATGTGAGTTCCCTGACTCTTATCCCTGGGGTAGGTAAATTTGCTTCCCTGGCCTTTCCTAGGTTAAAATGCCTGAAGGTGCTACAGGACTCACAGGTATCTAGTGAAATGGTGTTTCTTTATGCAAGTATTAATTCCATGGCCCCATACTAAACATGCAAATTCCAAAGAGCTGAGGTGGTGCCTGAGAATCTCTGTTATTAAACAGTATCCTTCTTGATGGTGCAGCTCAGCCACGTTTGTGAACTACTAATTTTGTATTCAATCAGAACTTTTTTTTCTCAGATGAGTTATTTTTGCATGTCTTCGAGGTTCACTGTGGATTGAAATGCATTCCAATGGCCCCTGCTCTACACTGGGAATAGTTCTCTTGGTCTTCAGAATCAGTCATTTATTTAGTGCTCAAGTCCTATAAATGCAACCCCACCTAGTGTTGCATAACCCTTTAGGGATGAGAGTCACATTAGAGTTATGTTAGTCTTCTGTTTGTACATATTTATCTTTATATCTCTCAGTTTCTCACAGACATGGTTGAACAAAGAAGGTGCTTGATAATTGGTTTATTGACTTTTATAACATTGATAATAAAGGGGAGATGAAACATATTTAGTTTCTGTTCCTTGTGCTTTATTATTATTTTTCACATTATTGTTATTAATATAATTATTCTCATACTCTTTGCAAATGTTTTATATATTGGGCTTTTGCATAATGCTGCCTTGGGCTTTGATATTTTCCAAGCAGTTAGAGTTAGTCAGGTGATTGTTATGGGAAATATATAAGTCAATATCAAACTAATTTGTTTGAGCTAGGATATAAACACAGATCTCCACAGGTGAAACGACAGCTTCTACTAAGTTACCTAGCCCCTCTTTTCTACTAGTTAATAAATCTTAAACTAATTTCATTCCTAACCTTATGGGGATGTATGTATCTCCATATATTTATATCCGGTGGGAGCCTATTGGAATATTTTCATTTACTGGAGTTTGGAAGGAGTAGTAGAGGGCACAGGATATAGCTTTGACTTTTTTCAGTAGCGCCGTTGCTTATATATTTTATCGTTTCTGTTTAAAAATTATGTATTCTCTACCATAGACTGCCAGCTCATCTTGAAGAACATCAGATTTGCTTTTTTAAGTGCTTAATTGGTGGACATAATAAGATATTGTTTTGTATCTGTAGGCAATAAAATCTTTATTGTGGATGTAGCATACAGTTTTTTTTTAAAGTCTTTTTGTATCTTTGATTTAAAGAAACCTGTTTCATATAACAAAATGTTAACTCATTTATAAGTAAAATGTTATATTAGAAAATGTTCTATTTGGTTTATTTCACAAACAAATAGAAAGCATTCTCAAATAACGTCTAAGCTAGTTCAAAAGAAGATAATCAGCAAATAGAGGTAACAAATGCAGCAGATGGCTTCTACAGCTGAAAAATTGATAAAAGAAATTATAAAGCGACATTGCTTCTATCAGGAAAATCCAGTTAACATTTATGTTGTATCATCCCCATGGTCAAGTAGTACCATGTTATAAACTGTTTCTGGGCTAACCAAAAAAAATTTCATAACACTTTGAAGAGTGATACATGATTGCCCCACAATTGTAGCAAAAGGGGTTCTGGGCCAGGATGGTATTTAATGCTAATTCTGAATTAGCTTCATGAGGTTAATGAAGAGCTTCCTTGAAGTGATGGTTTTTCGTTTTCTTTCTCCTCTCTAGAGGGGCACATAAAACCATTACTACGTGCAGCAATTCATCATACTTTTTAAGTGCTAAGAAATAATGTCTTACCATACCCATCCTTCATGTAAGTCTGTGATAAGACTCCTTTAAATAGTCTCTGAAAATATTACTTGAATATAACATTTGGATATTTCTTTTCTTATATTTTGTATTTCTAAAATTTTAGATTCAGGGTGCATCTGTGCAGGTTTGCTACAAGGGTAAATTGTATAATGCCGGGGTTTGGGTTTCTATTGAACCCATCACCCCAACAGTGAACACGGTACCCAATACGTAGATCTTCAACACTTTCTCTTCTCCCTCCCTCCCTTCTTTTGGAGTCTTCAGTGTCTGTTGTTTCCATCTTTATTTCCGTGCATACCTATTGTTTAGCTCCCAGTTATAAGCGAGAAAACTCAGTATTTGATTTTCTTTTTCTGTGTTAATTAATTTGGGACAACGTCCCCCAGCTGCACCTATTTTGCTGCTGCAAAGAACATAATTTCATTCTTTTCTATGGCTGTGGAGTATTCCGTGGTGTATATGTATCCCATTTTCTTTATCCAGTCCTCCATTGATGGGCACTTAAGTTGATTCCATAAGTTTGCTGTTGTGAATAGTGCTGCAATAAACATGTGAGTGCAGGTATCTTTTTGATAGAACAATTTCTTTTCCTCTGGGTAGATACCCAGTAGGGGGATTGTTGGGTTGAATGATAGTTCTATTTTTGGTTTTTTGAGAAATCTTTTTACTGTTTTCAGTAGGGATTAAACTAATTTACATTTCCACCAACAGTGTACAAGTGTTACTTTCCTTGACATCCTCACCAACATGTATTGTTTTTTGACTTTTAGTAATAGCCGTTCTGCTGGTGTAATATGGTATCTCATTGTGGTTTTGATTTGCGTTTCTTTCATGATTAGTGTTGTTGAGCATTTTTTCATAGGTTTGTTGGCTGCTCATGTGTCTTCTTTTGAGAAGTGTCTGTTCGTGTCCTTTGCCTACTTTTGAATGGGGTTATTTGTTTTTCATGCTTGTTGATTTATTTAAGCTCCTTATAGATCCTGGATATTAATCTACAGAAGATGCATAGTTTACAAATATATTCTCCCATTCTGCAGGTTGTCTGTTTACTCTGTTGATTGTTTCTTTTGCTGTACAAATGCTCCTCAATTAAATCTCAATCATCAATTTTTGTTTTCGCTGCATTTGCTTTTGAGGACTTAGTCATAAATTATTTGAGTAGGCCAATGTCCAGAAGAGCTTTTTCTAGCTTTTGTGTCTAAGATTTGTATAGTTTGAGGTCTTACATTTAGGTCTTTAATCTATCTTACGTTAATTTTTGTAGATGATGATAAGTAGGGGTCCAGTTTCATTCTTCTGCATTTGGCTTGCAAGTTTTCCCGGCACTGTTTATTGAACAGGGTCTCCTTTCCTTATTATTTATTTTTGTCGACTTTGTCAAAGATCAGTTGGTAGTATGTATGTGGCTTTATTTCTGGATTATCTATTCTTTTTAATATATCCATGTGTCTATTTTTGTAGCAGTATCATGCCGTTTTGGTTACTATTTCTTATTCACATTAATAACATATACTGAGGCATGAAAACAAATTTACTGAAATTCCATTGTACTATTTTTGCAACCTTTTTTGTAAGTATAAACTTATCTCAAAATAGTTAATAAATAAATTCTACAATGTAGAAAAAGCAAGAGAGATAGTCTTAAAATACAATTGAGTTGCACTGACTACCTCAAAAAATACCCCTTTGGATTTAAGCAGCTTGCTTATCTATAGTATTTATGGTAAACTATATTGGATATGTCCTAAATAAACTTTTGGAGAGTATACAAAAAGCAGAAAATTCAAAACTGGTATGTTTGTATTTGATGTTTTTTATTTGTTTCTTTGACACTTGTTAGAGACACTAAAATACCCTTGTACCCCATTAACTCAAAAATGACAAAATTGACTCTAATCATCTTTGCTTCTGTGAATTTGATGGTAATAAGCAAATGCTGTAGTTATTTACACTGCATTGACTTCTAAATTAGAATAGAAGGGATAAAAATACTATTATCCAAGTGGAAAAAATGACCTAGTAGCTAGCATAATGTAATTTTCTATTACAAATTATAAATTTTGCATCACCATAAAACCCATTTCAAAGGTGCCATTATCTTGGAATCACCTGCCCTGTGCCATCAGAGATGATGAAAACAGAACCAGCTTAACTACGCTTTTCCCACACAATGAGTTTATAAACAATAGAATGTAGGTCTTTCCATTGCTCCTGCTGCAGGATGTTCTGGCATTTGACAGTAAAGCCTGTGTGCTGAGGGGGGTGGTAACTTGATGCACTGCATCCACCAGATGTGAAGCTCGTTGTGCTTGACTTTTCAGGCAGATCTGGAAGATTATTTGCAGGAAATTGGATTGTAAATGCAGACAGAATTTTTAATATTCCTGCTGTCCACATTTTTCCAATTGTTTAATGGGATGATAAGTAAGCTTGGAATGGAACAGCCCTTACTCATCATCATATAGATAATCTTGGAAATAAGAGTGGAAAAAATCATTTATGCCCTCAGTGCGTCCCTGAGGAGAGGAAGGAGGGTGCAAATGGATTTGCAAAATGGCTGCCGTTGCCCCATGCCGGTAGTATAATTGCTTTGGTTAGTGCTCTTGCATAATTGTCTGTCTGCTGTAAGCATGATATCTAGAAATTATGCCTTATTTTCTCAAATTCTGAGTGTATTTTTAACTGTGTCACAATCAGAGAGATGTAATAAAAAAGTATGATTGTGACTGCAGGTTGCCTTCCAACCTTTATTTTCCACTCTGTCAATCCTTTCCTGCCCCAATCCAGCATTAGTCCCCCATCATAACTTAGCCTCTTAATGGAGTAGTGAGCAAATAATTTCAGATTCAATAAAACTACATATTAATGGTGTAGTCTTTATCCACGTTACTTGTATTTAGTTCTTATAAAGATGTAGCACTATTGAGTTCTACTGTCTTTGTCATAAGATGCAAGAAGGTAAGGAATTATAATACTTTTAATACCAAGTTTATTTTATTATAGTTTATTACATTTTACAACTTCTAATTTATCCTAATTATTTTTAAAATTTATGGCTCTGTTATCTTTATAATTTTCTCCATCTGTTGAATAGATTTAACTAGATTGAACACTGTTACTTTTGAGATTCTTTCTGGAAATTTATTACTCTGTTTTTTCCTTTTTTTTTGCTGTTCTCCTTTTTCCTTCTTTCTTTCTTTTTTTTATTTATTTTTTTTGACAAATGAAATGGTTGGAAACATAACTCAAATCGCTTTTCAGTCATGGTATAAACGTAACCCAAATCCATTTTCTGGCATAGCACTAGAGTGCTAGTTTGTTCCACAGTATTCATTTTCCTTTTGTTCCAAGATAATTGAAACCCCTATTCTTAGGCAGGCACATGCCGGTCTGCAATAAAGACTACATTTCCCAGGCTCCTTTACATCAACATGTGAGCATATAACATAATTCTTTTCAATGGTATATAAGCAGAAGTATTGTTTAGTATTTTCTAGGACTTCCATTAATCAATAGCAAGGCCATGATCTTTTCTCACTCTGTGTTCTTTCCTTTATATTGTTGTTTGGGAAGATTTAGTAAAATGTGCCTCTTGGAACTGTATAAATGAGGTCTGAGAAATGGTCCAGCAGAGAGCTCAAAGAAGCTTGGTTTTCTCAGGATTTCAGGAAGCAAAAGTACCACTGTAGATTGTTTACCTCTAGTAGATTCTATGTGGATGGCTGCTGCATGACTTCTGAGATCTGTATGGTAAAGACAGTGGCCGTGACAAGCCCTGCCCAAGGATAGCCTGAGCCCAGACCCACCTAACCCTGCCCTAACTTGATGGTATTTCTCTACCCACCCTGGTAGCCAAAGACAAAAGACAAAAAATCTTTGGAGCTTTATGACCATGCCCATTGCCTGAGGAACCAGAGTGCTTACGCTGGCCGACTTAGTGCAAGCTTAGATCCCCCTACTGCTACTGCATCTGGGGCTGTCTTGAAAGTGCACCTCCTGGCTGGAAGCCAACTAACTCAGGCCATTACAGCATAACTCATGACAGAATAACCCTGATTCCAAGAAGGAGAAAACAACAGTTAATTCCACTGCCTGAAACATCCAGGCTAGCCAGAGTTTCCCAAGCCTGTCCACGTCACAACTTCTCTGCTAGCACAATAAACATAACTACAACCAAGGACTCTTACAGAGTCTAGTTCACTCCCCTGTTTCCTGCACCAGAGCAAGTGCTGGTATCTATGGCTTGGAGACCAGAAGATGGATCACATCATAGGACTCCTTGCAGACATTCCCCAGCACCAACCTGGAGCCTGTGAAAGCCCTACTGGGTTGCTAGATGCAGAAAAGCACTAACAGTCACTGTAGTCCAACACTCAGGAAGCCCCATCCTTAGAGAAAGGGAGAGCACATCAAGGGATCACCCCATGGAGAAAAAGAATCTGAATAGCAAGCCTTAAGTTCTAGATCTTTCCACTGAAATAGTCTATCCAAATGAGAACCAGAAAAGTAATTCTTGTAATACGAAAAAACAAGGTTCTCTAACACCTTGAAAGTATCATACTAGCTCCCCAGCAATGGATCCAAACCAAAAAGAAACCTTTGAATTGCCACATTAAGAATTCAGAAGGTTGTTTATTAAGCTACTCAAGGAGATACCAGTGAAAGGTGAAACCCAACTTAAAGAATTAAAAAAAAAACACAGAATATGCATAAACATTTTTCCAGAGAAATAGATACCACAAAGAAAAAATAATCACAACATCTGGAAATGAAAGACACACTTAGAGAAATACAAAATGCACTGGAAAGTTTCAACAATAGACAATAAAAAGTTGAAAGAACTTCAGAGCTCAAAGAAAAGGCTTTCAAATTAACCCAATTGGACATATACTAAGAAAAAAAATCAGAAAAAAAATGCAAATACCTCTGAAAAATTTAAGTTTATGTTATATGGCCAAATCTAATACTAACTTATTTTTCTGAGGAAAAAGAGAAATCTAAAAGTTTCAAAAACATGTTTGAGGAAATAATGGAAGAATGCTTCACTGGCCTTGCCAGAGATCTAGACATCCAAATACAAGAAGCCCAAAGAATACCTGGGAAATTCATTATAAAAAGATCACCAGCTAGGTACATAGTCTTCTGGTTATCTAAAGTAAAGATGAAGGAAAAAATGTTAAAGTGAGACAAAAAGCACCAGGAACCTATAAGTAAAACCTGTCAGATGAACAACAGATTCCTCAGCAGAAATTTTACAAGCCAGAAAGGGAGTGGGGTCCTCCTGAAACAAAATAACTGTCAGCCAAGAATTTTTTATTCACCAAAACTAAGCTTCATAAATGAAGGAGAGATAAAGTCGTTTTTAGACAAATAAATATTGAGAGAATTCACCACTACCAACTCGGCACTACAAGAAATGCTAAAAGGAATTCTAATTCTTGAAACAAAACCTTGAAATATATATCAAAATGAACCTCCTTAAAGCATAAATCTCACAGGGCCTATAAAACAATATCACAATGAAAAGAAAAGTTATTTAGGCAACAATTAGCATGATGAATAGAACAGTACATCACATCTCAATACTAACATTGAATGTAAATGGCCTGAATTCTCCACTTAAAGAACACAAGATAGCAGAATGGATAAAAATTCATCAACCAAGTATCTGCTGCCTTTAGGAGACTCACACATAAGGACTCATATAAACTTAAGGTAAAGGAGTGGAAAAAGATATTCCATGCAAATGGAAACTGAAAGCTAGCAGGACTAGCTATTCTTATATTAAATGAAACAGACTTTAATACAACAACAGTAAAAAAAAGACAAAGACAGACATTCTATAATGATAAAAGGATAAGTCCAACAGAAAAATATCACAGTCCTAAATATATAAGCACGTAACAATGGACCTTCCAAATTTATAAGACAATTACTACTAGACCTAAAAAATAAGATAGATGGCAACACAATAATAGTGGGGGACTTCAATACTCTACTGACAGCACCAGACAGGTCATCAAGATGGAAAGTCAACAAAGAAACAGTGGACTTAATCTATCACGTAGAACAAATGGACTTAACAGATATTTACAGAACATTCTATCCAACAGCTGCAGAATATGCATCCTTTTCATCAGCACATAGAATATTCTTCAAGACAGACCATGTGATAGGTCACAAAACCAGTCTCAATACATTTAAGAAAATTGAAATTATATAAAGTATCCTCTCAGACCACAGTGGAATAAAACTGGAAATTAACTCCAAAATGAACCCTCAAAACTATACACATACATAGAAATTAAATAATCTTCTCTTGAATGATCTTTGTCTCAACAGTAAAATTAAGATGGAAATTAAAAAATTCTTTGAACTGAGCAATAACAGTGACACAACTTATCAAAACCTCTGGGATACAACAAAAGTGGTGCTAGAGGAAAGTTCATCGCATTAAGTGTCTACATCAATAAGTCTGAAAGACCACAAATAGACAATCTAAGGTCACACCTCAAGGAACTAGAGAAAAAAGAACAAACCAAACTCAAAGCCAGCAGAATAAAAGAAATAAGAAAGATTTGAGCAGAGCGAAATAAAATAGAAACAAAAACAATACAAAAGATAAATGAAACAAGAAGCTGCTTCTTTGAAAAGATAAAAAATTTGATAGACCATTAGCAAGATTAACCAAGAAAAGAAAAGGTAAAGATAAGCTTAATTAGAAATAAAGTAGGAGATATTACAACCAATGCCACAGAAATACAAAAGATCATTCAAGGCTACTATGAACACCTTTATGTGAACAAACTAGAAAATCTACAGGAGATGGAAAAAGCCTGGAAATAACCAACCCTCTTAGATTAAATCAGGAAGAAATAGAAACTCTGAACAGACCAAAATCAAGTAGTGAGACTTAAACAGTAATGAAAAAGTTGCCAACAAAAAAAGTCTAGAACCAGATGGACGCACAGCTGAATTCTATCAGACATTAAAAGAAAAATTGGTACCAATCTTACTGAAACTATTCCAGAAGATAGAAAGGGGATCCTTTCTAAATTATTTCATGAAGCCAGTATCACCCTAATACCAAAACAAGGAAAGGATATAACAAAAAAAAAAAAAGAAAAAGAAAAAGAAAACTACAGACCAATCCTTGAGGAACATAGATGTAAAAATCTTGATGCAATACATAGCTAACTGAATCCAACAGAATATGAAGAAGATAATACACCATGATCAAGTGGGCTTCATATTAGGGATGCAGGGATGTTTTAACATATGTAAGACAATAAAAGTGATACATCACATAAACAGTATTAAAAATTATGTGATCATCTCAATAGACTCAGAAAAAGCATTTGACTAAATCCAGCATCCCTTTATGATTAAAACCCTCAACAAAATTGGCATAAAAGGGACATACCTCTAGGTAATAAAAGCCACTTATGACAAACCCACAGCTTACATTATATGGAACAGAGAAAAGTTGAAAGTATTCCCACTGAAAACTGGAACAAGACAAGGATGGCCACTTTCACCATTCTATTCAACATAGTATTGAAAGGCCTAGCCAGAGCAAAAAGACAAGAGAGAGAAATAAAGGGTATCTAAATCAGTAAAAAGAAAGTCAAACTGTCATTGTTCACTGATCATATGATTGTATACCTAGGAAACTCTAAAAACTCATCTAAAACGCTCCTTGATCTGATGAATGAATTCAGTAAAGTTTCAAGATACCAAATAAATGTACACAAATCAGTAGCACTGCTGTACACCAATAACCAAGCTGAGAAACAAATCAAGAACTTAATCCCTTTTATAATGACTGCAAAAACCAAACCAAACCAAACCAAACCTTAGGAATATACTTAGCCAAGGAGGTGAAAGGTCTCTACATGGAAAACTACAAAACACTGCTGAAAGAAATTGTTGACAACACAAATGGAAATACATACCATGCTCATGGATGGACAGAATCAATATTGTGAAAATGATCTTACTGCCAAAAGTCATCTATAAATTCAATGCAATTCTCATCAAAATACCATCATCATTCTTCACAGAACTGGAAAAAAAAATCCTAAAATTAATGTGGAACCAAAAAAGAGCCCACACAGCCAAAGCAAGAATAAGCAAAAAGAACAAATTTGGAGGGATCATGTTACCTGATGTCAAACTATACTACGAGGCTATAGTTACCAAAACAGCATGATACTAGTATAAAAATAAGCACGTGGACCAATGGAACAGAATAGAGAACCCAGAAGTAAAGCTAAATACTTAACAGCCAACTGATCTTCAACAAAGCAAACAAAAACATAAAGTGGGAAAAGGACATCCTATTCAATAAATCGTGCTGGGATAAGTGGCAAGCCACATGTAGAAGAATGAAACTGGATCATAATTTGTCACCTTATACAAAAATCAGCTCAAGATGGATCAAAGACTTAAATCTGTAACCTGAAACTGTAAAAATTCTAGAAGATAACATGGAAAAAACCCTTCTACACTTTGGCTTAGGCAAAGAGTTTATGACCAAGAACACAGAAGCAAATGCAACAAAACCAAAGATAAATAGATGAGACTTAATTAAACTAAAAAGTTTCTGCACAGCAAAAGAAATAATCAGCAGAGTAAACAGACAACCTATCGAGTGGGAGAAAATCCTCACAAACTATGCATCTAACAAAGGACTAATATCCAGAATCTACAAGGAACTCAAACAAATCAGCAAGAAATAAACAAGCAATTCCATCAAAAAGTGGGCCAAGGACATGAATACACAATTCTCAAAAGAAGATATGCAAATGACCAACAGGTATATGAAAAAATGCTGATCATCACTAATCATCAGAGGAATGCAAATCAAAACCACAATAAAACGTCATCTTACCCTACTTAGAATGGCTATTACTAAAATGTCAAAAAGTAACAGATGTTGGAATGAATATGGTGAAAAGGGAACACTTTTACACAGCTGGTGGGAATGCAAACTAGTACAACCACTGTGGAAAACAGTGTGGAGATTCCTTAAAGAACTAAAAGTAGAGCTACAATTTGATCCAGCAATCCCACTACTGGGTATCTACCCAGAGGAAATGAAGCCATTATACGAAAGACACTTGCACATGCATGTTTATAGCAGCACAATTTACAATTGCAAAAAATATGGAACCAGCCCAAGTATGTGTGTGTGTGTATATATATACATACATACATATATATATTTATATACATACATACATACATACATACACAACATGGAATACTACTCAGACAAGTAATAAAATAATAAATAATGGCATTTGCAGCAACCTGGATGGAATTGGAGACCATTATTCTAAGTGAAGTAACTTAAGAATGGAAAGCCAAACATCATATATTCTCATTTATAAGTGAGAACTAAGCTATGAAGATGCAAAGGCATAAAAATGATACAGTGGACTTTGGGGATTCAAAGGGAAGGTTGCAATAGGGGCAAGGGATAAAAGTCTACACAGTGAGTACAACGGACACTGCTCAGGTGATAACTGCAAAAAATCTCAGAAATCACCACTAAAGAACTTATCTGTGTAACCAAAAACCACCTGTTCCCCAAAACTATTGGAGTAAAATAAAATAAAATAATTAAACTGGGAACCCCCTAAGAGATCAAAATAGGAGAAATTTTTCCCAAGTGCCAAGGACCAGTCTAATGTAGTTGTATGTAGTTTGGTTTTTGTTTTTTTTTTTAATATGAGCCTTATGTTTTCAGATATTGAGTTAAAATACCTGTTACTCTCGGTTTGTTTTAAGGGAGGAAGAGAGAGAAAGGAAAGCTTAGTTCTTGAATTTTGTCCACCTTAAAAGCTATTAACAGAAATCCTTAACTCAAAATTATTTTGTCTCTATTTTGTATATGTCTGCTAGAATCATTAAGTTATTTGAATCCTACTGCTATGACCTTAAACTGTCTAAATTATCTCCTCTTGTTTGGATTAGTTCATAGGAAACTAAGGTCATCAGCTCCCTATGTCTTCCTGGTCTCTATTGCAACTGTGTAATATTTCCAAAACCCAAACTTGACCATTAATTAATTCATCCATTCAGAAGATATTTATAAAACATCTACAATGTGAAATCATTATTTCAGGCACTTTTTTCTTGCCCTCAAGGAGCTTACATTCTATTAATAATGATGGGTGATGGACAGACAGAAATTAATAAAGTAAATAAGTAAATGTTTGATCTTACATATGTTGACTGAATAGTGCGTGGACATTAACAATTCTTACATATGTTTAATACATCTTGTGAAATTCTAAACAGCATCTTGAAGGTGTTTTATTACCTTAAGAAAGGTAAAGTTTATCTGTGATAATAAATACTTGAAAATGATTTAAAAATAAATAATAAAATAGTGACAAAATATCGACCATAAATATATAGTATTTTCCAATAATTAATAGAATGTACAAATTCTATCAAATTAAAATACTGGTCAATATAAAAAAGAAAGGTCATAAACATATTAGATATTTTTACTTATTCTAAGATAAAATCAGCTTTTCAAATCAGTGAGGCAAAGATGAATATTTGTCTAGGTGAAGTTGAAATAAGTGGCTTACTATTTAGGAAGAAGATAATGTTTTTGTTGCATTTAGGTAAAGAAGGAAACAGATAATGGGATACATGCTATAATAAATTAACTGAAAATATAATAGAAATGTATATTACCTTGGTAATATGGAAGATGTTTTTAAAGACAACAAAAATACCAGAAATTATTTTAAAAATTAATGGATTTGACTACCATAACATTTGAAACTTATGTTCTGATTTAAACTCCAAGATAATTCCCCTTTCTTTTCTCAGATAATTTTCTATAATTAGCTCAATGAATAAGAATCAAATATATAAAGTGCCTCTTCAATGAAACTATGGGAGATCAGAAACCCTGAATAGATGAAAGGTCTATGAAAAATAGTGAGATTATGTAACAATGTGGGATAGTAAGTGAAAAAAAAGGCCATCACTGAATATCTTAGTTGTACTATATCTTATATACTTATCTTGTGTAAAGGGAACAGAATGATGAACAAACTGCAGATCCCTTATATGCCATGACTGTAGTGCAGTGATCAAGATGGTGGTGGGGTCATCCTTGAATACAGTTTCCTTGCTGAGACAGATGTTTTTGAACTGAGTAAAGAGTAACACCAAAAAAAATTATATTTACTGAAAGTAGTATGTTGGCTGTGCAAGGTGAATGAGTGAGATTCTGTGTTATAAATGACTCCTACAACAGCTATTTCTTTTTTCTAGAAACAAAGCAGATTAAAGGTCAAATGCACAAACTGTGTCATAAAACAAATTTCCTATTAGCTTAGGGCAAAGCTCTGGTATTCCTCTATACAAAGTCTCTACAAATAGCTGATCCAGAAAAAGCTCACCTCTCCTTATTTAAAATTTGTAATCTAAAGGAATCAGCAAAGTGGACCAAAAATATCCTAAAAGAAAAATTAAGAAAGGAGTAGAGAAAAGAAACCCATGATAGATAAAAACACTAAACAGAGAAAACCATTTCCATGGAGCAAAATAAAATTGTTAACTCAGTATTTCTAGATAAATTTGAAAAACCCAAACAGGACAACTATTTTCTCTGTAAAAAAAAAAAAATGATAATAGCACAAGGTAGAAGTGTGAGAGTACAGGGAAGAGTAAAACGTATGAAATACAAGAATGGTGAGCCAATAGACTTTAAGAAAAAATAATAAAAATTTTGAATGTTATAGAAATAAAGACCATATCAGAATAAATACAAGGAAAAATAAATGCATTAAAAACATACTAAGAGGAAACAGAAAGTAGAATGGTGGTTATTAGACCTAGGAGCTGGAGGGATTTGGGAGATGTTGATCAAAGGAAACAAAATTTCAGTTAGAAAAGAGGAATAAATATTTCAAGAGATCTATTGTACATCATGGTGACTATAGTTAACAACAATATACTATATTCTTAGGAGTTGCTAAGAGGGTAGATTTTTAAGTGTTCTTACCACAAAAAAATGATAGGTGAGGTAACATATGTATTAATTAGCTTGGTTTAGCTATTCCACAATGTATACATATATCAAAACATTATGTTGTACACCATAAATATATACCATTTCTATTTGTCAATTAAAAAGTTAATGTAATTAGGAATCATTTGAGAAAAACATTGTAAGAAAAATGGTACAAACAACAAGCAAAAGAAAATAGAAGTAAACATTTCAAAGAGGATTAATGGCAAAATGATAGGGTTGTTATACAGGTAAAGGAGATCCAGTATATGAGTAAGTGAAAACCAAGAGGAGAAAAATAATGGAATAGACAACTATTTAAGCAGTAACTTAAAGAACCTTCTAGAAACAAAATAAATGTGCATCTACAAAATTACAATGTACATTGCCCTGTAATATAAATGTACATTTACCTAAAAGCAAATACGAAGACGTATCATTATAAATTATCTAGACTCAAAAAAATAGAAAAAACATGAATTTTACATATTTTTCTTTTTCCACTTCCAAAGTTTTACTTTATGTTACTTTTAAACTAGAAAAATTTTTGTATGACTATAGTAAATCAAGACAAATGAGAAAAAGGGTTGTAATCATAACATGGATCCAGAGGTAGACTGTATGCATATTATAAAGATTGCTCACTGATTCTACTTTCAAGAAGCAAATGCAGAAGAATAAATTATCATTGACAACTATCTTTAAAATGAAAACAAAGTAATCTATTAAGAAAAAATGGCTTTAGAGAACATTTTTATAGAGTGAACACAGTGTATTGGAGATACAGTCATCAGAGAACATTTGTCAGTAATATTTGCATTGCCAGTAAAATGATAAAAGGCAAAGTATTGTCCTGTAACAGCATTTCTATGAGTAGCTCTCTGATGGTCTTTCTTAATCCAAGGGCAAGCAAGATAATTTTTTTTAAAAAAGGATTAACTAAATATTTACCAGAAGATTAACTCTTATAACCAAACTTTTCTTGTGTTTTTGATGGTAATGAGTTTGCAGATTTTCACTGACAACTACATATACTGTATATATTCCATATTTTTACTGTACACTTAATTAATTGCCTTTTCCAAATCACCTGGCCTCAGTGTATAAAAAAACATTTGACTGGTTCCAAGTAGTAGTTCATTTGGACCATGAATCGATTTCTCGTGATCTCCTTTCTCTAAAAAAAAAAATAAAATAAAATAAAAAAATGGGGTTAGTAAGAATCTACCTCTTTTGATTTAATAGTTTGATGATCTTTAAAATGTTTTGAATTATTTGGGAAAAAAATAGCATATGAACACAATTTGAGATCATCTTTACATTTGCCATCATGTTAATTTGGTTAATATGCCTTGGTATAGTTTTTAAACATGCTAAATCCTAAATGGGACTTGTGCATTTTATTTTGTAAGCATTCTATCAGTCTTTGCTCATACCTTATAATGAAATTTGATTGTATGGATACACTTCTTCAGTGGATTTTGCAGCATTTTCACTTATGCTTCCTAAAAGACATTTTATAATAGTCTTCTAGGGGTAGCTAAGTGCTTTACTTATCATTAACGATAAGGTCATGCGGGAAGTCTACTGATTTGAACTGTGGAAAGTCAGCAGCTTTGGAGTCGATAAGTCAAGGCTCTGTTTAAGGGCTCCAAAGAGACTAAATATTTTATTCACAGAGTAATTCAGTGTATATCTGAGGACTAAGAATCTTCCAAGAGTGTGCCTATCAGGAAAATGCTGAATATATAGTATTAGTCAGAAGGGAAGCAATTTTAGCTGCATGTATCTCTGCCAAAGTGAGTTGGCTAGCATTCTGTAAGATATGCTTTAAGCACATAGAATTTTTTGTATAAAGTCAACAATGTAACTCTTCATCTAAAGCTAAAAGCTAAGCTCTGTGAATTCTCTATCTTTCAGTACCCACTTTCCCCAAATTATAGGGTGAGGAATGCCTAGCTATAGCAGTGATCCGACAGACTAGCTGTCTGAAATAATTTTAAGTGCTTTGCAGTAGCTGTGACTTCCAGGGCAAATCATATTCACTTTGAAGTTTAAATTATCTCTTTTTCCCTCCCACAGGAAACTTTGGTTTGAACATTTAAATACTGTTACCTCTGTTATTAGCTAAACTACTGAAGAATTTGCCTGCAATATCACAAACTGTCTTAAGAAAATAATTAGTCGTCTGTCCTCAAGTTTTTGTTGTGCGTTTGAAGACAAGTATTCAAAGTCTGTACCTCATAGAGAAGGAAAAATGGCATTAAAAACTCTCCTAAAATAAGTGCTATCTCCTATAGCCCTTTAGGATGTTTGTTTGTTTGTTTGTTTGTGTTTTTTTTTTTTTTTTGACAGAGTTTTGCTCTTGTTGCCCAGGCTGGAGTGCAATGATGCCATCTTGGCTCACTGCAACCTCTGCCTCCTAGTTTCAAGTGAGTCTCCTGCCTCAGCCTTCCGAGTAGCTGGAATTACAGACACCCATCCCCACATCCAGCAAGTTTTTTTTTTTTTTTTTAGTAGCTATGGGTTTTACCATGTTGGCCAGGCTGGTCTTGAACACCTGACCTCAGGTGATCCACCTGCCTCGGCCTCCCAAAGTGCTGGGATTACAGGCGTGAGCCACCGTGCCTGGCCAGTAATCAGGTTTTATCTTTGCATTGAAATCAGAGCTCAATCTCACCTTTGGCTGCACACTGGAATCACCTGGGAAGCTTTAAAATGTCCTGCCATCTGGATCCCAGATTCAGAGTTTCAGAATTCATTGTTCCGAGATGTGTCCTGGGCATTGGCTGAGTGCTTATAAGTGGAAGCTAAGACGCAGGTTCTAGGTAACCCCTCTGACCTTCATGATAATATTCTGTCATGCCATACATTACCCCAAGCCTTATGGTGTCAAAAGAGATAGAAAACCTAAGACTTGGGGTCATGCATGGCATGACTGAGTAGAAGGAGTTTAGTACTCATATGCACCTTTTTTTTAACAGTCTTCTTTAACCTACACTACAAAATCATACCCTTCCTTATATTCATGACTAAATGAGAAACTTGACACCAGTAAAATCTCTGAAGATTCTTTGTACCAACAAAATTAGGTTGTCATTATATAAATCAAGGTAATCTGGGGAGACAATTACCTACGGATCTCTTGTGATTCTACATGCCTTGCAAGCAGAGGCACTGACTGTCTTTTGTTCAAGACTATCTTTTCCAGGATTTTTGTATAGTGAATAGTCTTGGAAGATATAGTATCTCCCTCTGGAACAAAGGGTAGGTATGGTTACCACCTATTGTAAATGATATAGTTTTACTAAGCTCAGGATTTCTTTCCTATAACACAAGCTACTCTATATTCAGACATTCAGGTCCTACCTGCGTCATTGCTGTGGGACTTGCAGACAAGAGGAAATAATGAAAATATGCTGATGTTCATGCTTCTTACAGTGCATGAGTAATAGAGCCCTTTGTCTCTGGGCCAGGAGTCTTATGTGTTTTCCCATCATCCATAAAAGCAGTAGCTGGCTTCCTTATTAGCTCCCCAGTAAATAATATCTCAATCTCAGATCCTTCAGTTATTGATAGGTAACAATGGTAAAACATTTTTAAGACATTAAAGGATTTCTTGAGAGACAATATGGCTGACTAGATGCAGCAAGGAGGAAAATCTGCCACAGAGGAATGGGGCATCCAGAAGACTGGTGCATTCTGATCACATATTCAGAGGGATGGCATTGAGAGTAGATGGAGGGAGGTTAAATAAGCTAGGCTGAATGGAGTGGAAACTGGGAACTCTGCAAAGGGCTACTACACACCATGACTAGTCCCTGGTTCCCAACAACTCCTGGGGAAGGGATGAGTTGAGCAGGTGAGGAGCAACCGGCTCTCACCATGGACCTCTGAAATCTTGGTAGTAGGAGACGCCATGACCCTATGGACACTTGAGCTGGCAGGGAGAGCTGCTTAGTGAGGTGGTACTGGCAGAAGTCCAGCTGGTACAGAGCCCAGAGGGTTTGGTATAGGAACATCTTCAGTGGAGCATGGCCAGGGATCCCCACACTCCAAGGATTGCCTTACTTCCTTATGCGACTTCAGTCACAGGGGAACTGTGGTGCTTGGACAGAGTAGAGCAGTCCTCTGCATGAGTTGGGGCTGGTCTGATCTGTGAGCTCCCCCCACCGTGTGCTAGCTTCTCCTGGAGCCCCAGCCTAGCCATGCCTACTTGCAGTGCAGCCTTGGATGCCTAGGTGGGGTGTCTCTTGAGGGCCCTTATCATAGCTTCTGCAGTAACAGACCACATCTGACCATAAGAGAGTTCCAGCAGGGCAGCACCTGCCGGTGCTCACTAGCCCACCTGCCACACCCTACCACTGCCTCCCTCATGCCACTTTTCAGGAATACACTTGCCTACAGTCACCCACCACATTGCTTTGCCAGGGCAGGTGCACAGGGTGGACCTTGTCTCCCCTTTGCCACTGGCATGTGTGTGCACATGCACACTATCGTGCCACTGCTGCTGGCATGAGCATATCACCCCTTTGCTGCACCATTGCCAATGCAAAGGTGTGCATAGAAACCAGCAGCCCCACCACCCTCCCTGAGCTGCAACTGCTGCCAGCATGATTGTGCACAGGGAAGACATCAGACTCATGCCTTCAAATGCCCCACCCCAGCCTATGGGCATGTAATCTGCCACATTGCCACTGCTGCTGGCATATGTGAATATGCATAGATCCCACTGCCAGCACCCAATGAAGTGCTTTGGCTGCCACCACCCATCGAGTGTTGTAACCAGCAGTCCAGGAACGTGTTGGCCCCTCCAGCACAGCAGGATTCTAACTCTCAAAAGGCCAGAGAACAAAGGCAGGGGCCTGATACCAGCCCCTTAGAATGACAGTATGAAGTCCAGGAGTCCTAAGGAGAGCTTTGGCCCCCTAAAAATCTTCCAGAAAAGAAGCAAGTCAACAGAACCCATCTTATACCACAGTCAAACCCCCAAGGACATCAAAGAAGATTAAAAAAATCCAAGAATAGTAACTTCAAAGCCCACAAAGATGAGAAAGAATCAGCACAAGCACTCTGGAAACTCAAATAGCCAGAGTGTCTTCTTACCTCCAAAAACAATAATATTTCCCCAGTGATGGTTCTTAACCAGGCTGAAATGACAGAAATAGAATTCAGACTATGGATAGGAATGAAGAGCATCAATGTTCAGCAGAAAGTCAAAACTCAATGTGAGGACTCTAAGGAATGCAGTAAAATGATACAGGAGATAAAAGAAGAAATGGCCATTTTAAGAAATAACCAAACTGATCTGATAGAAATGAAAAACTTACTTCAAGAATTTTAGAATGCAATCACAAGTATTAACAGCAAAATCAACCAAGCAGAGAAAAGAAACTTAGAACTTTTGAAGATAGCTCTCCAAAATAACTCAGTCAGACAAAAATAATAAATAAATAAACAATAAGGAAGAATGAAACCTTTGAGAAATGTGGTCTTATGTAAAGAGACCAAATCTACTACTCATTGGTGTCCCTAAGAGAAGGAGAGGAAGCAAGCAACTTGGAAAACATATTTCAGGATATCATCCATGAAAATTTCCCCAACCTCAGTACAGATGCCAATGTAATAATTCAGGAAATGTGGAGAACCCCTGCAAAATACTACACAAGAAGAACATCCCCAAGACACATAGTTATCAGATTCTCTAAGGTCAGAATGAAGGAAAAAGTGTTAAAGGCAGCTAGAGAGAAGTGCCAAATCACCCACAAAGGGAACCCTATCAGGCTCACAGTGGACATTTCAGCAGAAACTCTAAAAGGCAGAAAAGATTGGAAGCCTATATTCAACATTCTTGAATAAAAGAATTTCCAACCAAGAATTTCATACTCAGCCAAACTAAGCTTTATAGGTGAAGGAGAAATAAGATTATTTTCAGACATGCAAATGCTAAGGGCATTTCGTTATCAACACATGTACCTTTCTTTTTTTTTTTTTTTTTGAGACAGAGTCTCGCTCTGTCGCCCAGGCTGGAGTGCAGTGGCGCAATCTCGGCTCACTGCAAGCTCCGCCTCCCGGGTTCACGCCATTCTCCCGCCTCAGCCTCTCCGAGTAGCTGGGACTACAGGCGCCCGCCACCATGCCCGGCTAATTTTTTGTATTTTTAGTAGAGACGGGGTTTCACCGTGGTCTCGATCTCCTGACCTCGTGATCCGCCCGCCTCGGCCTCCCAAAGTGCTGGGATTACAAGCGTGAGCCACCGCGCCCGGCACACCACATGTACCTTTCAAGAGGTCCTGAAGGGAGGGCTTATGGAAAGAAAAAATCAATGCTCACCACAAAAGAATCACACTTAATTGCAGAGACCAGTGACATAACAAAGCAACCACACTAACAAGTCTACATAATAACAAGGTAACAATACAAAGACAGGATCAAATCCACACATATCAATACTAACCTTGAATGTAAATGGACTACATGCCCCAATTAAAAAGCACAGATTGGCAATTTGAATAAAGAAGCAAGACCCAATTGTATACTGTGTTCAAGATATCCATCTTACACGCAGTGATACCCATAGGCTCAAAGTAAAAGCATGAAGAAAAGTCTACCAAGCAAACAGAAAACAGAAAGAAGCATGGGTTGCTATTCTAATTTCAGACAAAACAAACTTAAACCAACTAAGATAAAAAAACACAAAGAAGTGAGTTACATAATAGTAGAGGGCTCAATTCAACAAGACTTAACTATTCTAAATATATATGCACCAAACACAGGAGCACCTAGATTCATAAAGCAAATTTTTATAGACCTATAAAGAGAATTAGATAACCATACAATAACAGTGAGGGACTTTAACACCCCACTGACAATATTAGACAGATCATCAAGGCAGAAAAATAACAAAGATATTCAGGCCTTTAACTCAACACTTGACCAAATGGACTTAATAGACATCTACAGAACTCTCCAACCAGAAACAATGGAACGTACATTCTTCTCACCTGCACATGGCACATACTTTAAAACTGACCACACGATTGGCCATAGAACAATTCTTAACAAATTCAAAAGGCAACAGCAATAAAACAAAATCATACCAACCACTTTCTTTTGGACCACGATGCAAAAAAAAAATTGAAATCAATACTAAGAAAATCACTCATAACCATACAATTTCATGGAAATTAAACAACTTTCTCCTAAATGACTAGTGGGTAACTAATGAAATTAAAATAGAAATCAATAAATTCTTTGAAACTAATGAAAATGAAGATACAACGTAAGAGGATCTCTGGGACACAGCTAAAGCAGTGTTAAGAGGAAAGTTTATGGTATTAAACGCCCACATCAAAATGTTAGAAAGATCTCAGATTAAAAATCTAACATCACAACTAAAGGAAGTAGAGAAACAAGAGGCAACCAACCCCAAAGCCAGCAGAAGAGAAGAAATAACCAAAATGAGAGCTGAATTGAAGAAGATTGAGATGCAAAAAAAAAAACAAAAAAAAACAAGAGATCAACAATTCCAGGAGTTTCTTCTTTGAAAGAATTAATAAGATAGATAGACCACTAGCTGGACTTAAAGAAGAGAGAATATAAAAATAAAAACAATTGAATATAACAAAGGGGACATAACCACTGACCCCAGAGAAATACAAAAACCCTCAGACTACTGCAAGCAGCTCTATGACAGAATTTAGAAAACCTAGAAGTGTATACATTCCTGGAATGATATGATTTCCCAAGATTGAACCAGGAAGAGATTGAATTCCTGAACAGACTAATAAAAAGTTCCAAGTTTAAATCAGTAATAAAAGCCTACCAACCCAAAAGAGCCTATGACCAGATAGATCCACAGCTTAATTCTATAAGATATGTTAAGAACTGGTAGCATTTATATGAAAATTATTCCAAAAAAATTGAAGAGGAGGGATTCCTCTCCAGTTTGTTCTAGGAGGCCAGCATTATCATGATACCAACACCTGGCAGAGACACAACAAAAAAGGAAAAGTTCAGGCCATTATCTTTGATAGATATGCAAAAATCCTAAACAAAATACTAGGAAATTGAATCCAGCAGCACATCAAAAAGCTAATGCACTATGATCAAGGAGGCTTTATCAATGGGATGCAAGGTTGGTTCAACATATGCAAATCAATAAATGTGATTCATCACATAAAGAGACTTAAAAACAAAAACCATATGATAATCTCAATAGCTGCAGAAAAGGCTTTGATGAAATTGAATGTTGCTTCATGTTAAAAACCCTCAACAAGTAGGCACTGAATGAACAAACCACAAAAAAATAAGAGCCATCTATGACAATCCCACAGCCAGCATCATACTGAATGGGCAATAGCTTGAAGCATTCCCCATGAAAACCAGAGCAAGACCTGGATGTTCCTTCTCACCACTCCTATACAATATAGGACTGTAAATCCTGGCCAGAGCAATTGAACAAGGGAAAGAAATAAAAGGTATCTAAATAGGAAGAGAGTAAGTCAAACTATCCTTATTTGCAGATGATATGAATCTACACCTAGAAAACCCCATAGTCTATGCCCCAAAACTCCTTTATCTGATAATCAACTTTGGCAAAGTTTTAGGATACAAAATCAATGTACAAAAATCAATAGCATTCGTATTCAACAACAACATTCAGGTTGACAACCAAATCACTAACACAATCCCATTCACAATAACCATAAAAAGAATAAAATACCTAGGAATGCAGCTAACCCGGGAGGTGAAAGATCCCTACAATGAGAATTACAAAATACTGCTCAAAGAAATCAGAGATGTCACAAATGTAAAAACATTTTATGCTCATGGATAGGAAGAATAATTGTTATTAAATGGCCATCCTATCTTTTTTTTTATATTGACATCTCACAGTTATTACATTTATTAATAATTTCTATGAATTCAACTGCATTTCAAAGAATAATGAGCAATAAATGGGTACATTTTAGATATTTTGTAACAGACCTTTTTTAAATTTTATTATTATACTTTAAGTTTTAGGGTACACGTGCACAACATGCAGGTTTGTTACATATGTATACATGTGCCATGTTGGTATGCTGCACCCATTAACTCGTCATTTAGCATTAGGTATATCTCCTAATGCTATCCCTCCCCGCTCCCCGAACCCCACAACAGTCCCCAGTGTGTGATGTTCCACTTTCTGTGTCCATGTGTTCTCATTGTTCAATTCCCACCTATGAGTGAGAACATGCGGTGTTTGGTTTTTTGTCCCTGCGATAGTTTGCTGAGAATGATGGTTTCCATTTTCATTCATGTCCCTACAAAGGACATGAACTCATCATCTTTTATGGCTATATAGTATTCCATGGTGTATATGTGCCACATTTTCTTAATCCAGTCTATCATTGTTGGACATTTGGGTTGGTTCCAAGTCTTTGCTATTGTGAATAGTGCCGTAATATACATAAGTGTGCATGTGTCTTTATAGCAGCATGATTTATAATCCTTTGGGTATATACCCAGTAATGGGATGGCTGGGTCAAATGGTATTTCTAGTTCGAGATCCCTGAGGAATCGCCACACTGACTTCCACAATGGTTGAACTAGTTTACAGTCCCACCAACAGTGTAAAAGTGTTCCTATTTCTCCACATCCTCTCCAGCACCTGTTGTTTCCTGACTTTTTAATGATGGCCATTCTAACTGGTGTGAGATGGTATCTCATTGTGGTTTTGATTTGCATTTCTCTGATGGCCAGTGATGATGAGCATCTTTTCATGTGTTTTTTGGCTGCATAAATGTCTTCTTTTGAGAAGTGTCTGTTCATGTCCTTTGCCCACTTTTTGATGGGGTTTGTTTATTTCTTGTCGGAGTTCATTGTAGATTCTGGATATTAGCCCTTTGTCAGATGAGTAGGTTGTAAAAATTTTCTCCCATTCTGTAGATTGCCTGTTCACTCTGATGGTAGTTTCTTTTGCTGTGCCTAAACTCTTTAGTTTAATTAGATCCCATTTGTCAAGTTTGGCTTTTGTTGCCATTGCTTTTGGTGTTTTAGACATGAAGTCCTTGCCCATGCCTATGTCTTGAATGGTATTGCCTAGGTTTTCTTCTAGGGTTTTTATGGTTTTAGGTCTAACATGTAAGTCTTTAATCCATCTTGAATTAATTTTTGTATAAGGTGTAAGGAAGGGATCCAGTTTCAGCTTTCTACATATGGCTAGCCAGTTTTCCCAGCACCATTTATTAAACAGGGAATCCTTTCCCCATTTCTTGTTTTTGTCAGGTTTGTCAAAGATCAAATAGTTGTAGATATGCAGCATTATTTCTGAGGCCTCTGTTCTGTTCCATTGGTCTATATCTCTGTTTTGGTAGCAGTACCATGCTGTTTTGGTTACTGTAGCCTTATAGTATAATTTGAAGTCAGGTAGCGTGATGCCTCCAGCTTTGTTCTTTTGGCTTAGGATTGACTTGGTGATGCGGGCTCTTTTTTGGTTCCATATGAACTTTAAAGTAGTTTTTTTCCAATTCTGTGAAGAAAGTCATTGGTAGCTTGATGGGGATTGCATTGAATCTATAAATTACCTTGGGCAATATGGTAAATTGCCATCCTATCTAAAGCAATTTACAGATTAAATGCTATTCGTATCAAACTACCAATGACATTCTTTACAGAATTACAAAAAAGAAAAAAATTGAAAATTCATATGGATCCCAAAGAACCTTGAATTTTCAAGGCAATTCTCAGCAAAAAGAACAAAGCTGAAGGCATTACATCACCCAACTTCAAATCATACTGAGGCTACAGTAACCAAAATGCATGGTACTGTTACAGAAACAGAAATATAGACTAATGAAACAGAATAGAGAGCTCAGAAATAATGCTGCATACCTGCAACTGATATGGGAGGGGGGCAGGGAAGTGCTGGATAGAGAAGGGATGGGGTCCTTGGTGAGGGCTCTACCCTCAGGCCTGTGCCCACCAACCTAATTGAGAACAGGCACTCCTGTTTTTACACCCAAATGTTGCATTTTCGAAGACCAGTGTGGCCCACCATGCCACCATCCTGTGCCCATAAAAACTCAAGACCACAGTGGGCACAGACACAAGCAGCTGGATGTTGAGAGGAGCAGAACACACTGACAGACATCAGCAGACACCAGCAGACCAGGAATGGTGAAATGCTGTGGATGCCAAGGGGAATTCAGCTTGGGGATGTCAGAGGAGAGTCTGGCTGCTGGGCAATCCAATTCCAGAGGAAGACCACCTTCCTAATCCATCTCCCTTTGGCTCCTCATCTATCTCCATTTCTCTGAGAGCTACCTCCACCACTTAATAAAACCTTGCACTCATCCTGCAAGCCCATGTGTGGTTGAATTTTTCTGGTACACTAGGGCAAGAACCTGGGATACAGAAAGCCATCTGTCCTTATGACAAGGCATAGAGTCTGATCGAGCTGATTAACACAAGCTGCCTGTAGACAGCAAAGCTGAAAGAGCACACTGTAACACATGCCTATTTGGGCTTCAGGCGTTGTAAACACTCACCTCTAGGTACTGCCATGGGGTTGAAGCCCAAAAATGCTCCCCACAACCTCCACCTGCTTGTCTGCATAGTTATCCTAGAGGTTTGAGCACTGGGGCACCAAAGAAGTGAGCCACACCCCTGTTGAACACCCTGCAAGAGGGATAAGAGAACTATCTTGTTTCACAACCATCTGATCCCTGACAAAGTTGACAAAAATAAGCTATGAGAAAAGGACTCCCTGTTTAATAAATATTGCAACTCCCTGTTGCAATAACTGGCTATCCCCATGCAGAATGTTGAATCTGGACCTGTTCTTTACACCATATTCAAAATCATCTGAAGATGGATTAAAGACTTAAATACAAAACCTGAAAGTATAAAAACTCTGGAATATAACCTAGGAAGTACCATCCTGGACATAGGACCCGGCAAAGATTTTATGATGAAGACAACAAAAGCAGTTGCAACTAAATAAAAATTGACAAATGGGACCTAATTAATCTCAATAGCTTCTGTACAGTAAAAGAAACTAACAACAGAGTAAATACACCACTTATAGAATGGGAGAAAATATTTGCAAATTATGCATATGACAAAGGTCTAATATCCAGAATCTATAAGGAACTTTAAGAAATCAAAAAGCAAAAAACAACTCCATTAAAAAGTGGGCAAAGTCATATACACCATAGAATACTATGCAGCTATAAAAAATAGTGAGTTCATGTCCTTTGCAAGGACATGGATGAAGCTGGAAACCATCATTCTCAGTAATCTAATAAAGGAACAGAAAACCAAACACCATTGTTCTCATTCATAAGTGGGAGTTGAACAATTAGAACATATGGGCACAGGGAGGAGAACATCACACACCCAGGCCTGGGGGGGGTGGGACAAGGGGAAGGATAGCATTAGGAGAAATACCTAATGTAGATGACGGGTTGATGGGTGCAGCAAACCACCATGGCACATGTATACCTGTGTAACAAACCTGCATGTTCTGAAAGTGTATCTTAGAACTTAAAGTAATAAAAATTAAATTTAAAAAAGTGAGCAAAGGACATAAACAGACAATTTTAAAAGAAGACATATGCATGGTCAACAAGCATATAAAAAATGTTCAACATCACTAATCATTAGAAAAATGCAAATCAACACCACGATGAGATACCAACTTATACCAGTCAGAATAACTATCATTAGAAAGTCAACAAATAGCAGATACTGGTGAGGTTGCAGAGAGAAGGGAATGTGTATACACTGCTACTGGGAATGTAAATTAGTGCAGCCATTGTGGAAATCAGTTTGGTGATTTCTTGAAGAACTCCAAGTAGAATTACCATTCAACCCAGTGATCCCATTATTGGGTATATACCCAAAGGAATGTAAACCTTCTATCATAGAGACACACGCACATGTATGTTCAGTGAAGCACTTATCACAGTAGCAAAGTCATGAATTCAACCTAAATCCCTATCAAGACTAGACTGGATAAAGAAAATGTGGTACATATACACCATGGAATACAGCCCTAAAAAAGAAGGACATCATGTCCTTTGCAGCAACATAGATAGAGCTGGAAGTCATTATCCTAAGCAAAGTAACATAGGAACACAAAAACAAATACCACATGTTCTCACTTATAAGTGGGAGTTAAACATTGAATATATATTACCTTGAAGAAGGAAATCAGACACTGGTGCCTACTTGAGGGTGGAGGGAGGTAGGAGGGTGGCAATTAAAATGCTGCTTATCAGGTAGTATGCTTATTATCTTGGTAGCAAAATAATCTGTACCGCAAACTCCTGTGACATGTAATTTACCTATATAACAAACCTGCACATACACCTCTGCACCTAAAATAGAAGTTTTAAAAAAAGGAAAGAAAATTTGAGGTAAGGATTATTTTCTATCGCAGTATCCTTAATGTGTTAAGGTTATATAATATGCTGTAACCATGCAAATGCTGTAAGCATTCAAATAATCTGGAAATATTTTACTCATGAGCACTTTTTGAGGCATCTAGAGATAAAAAATTTCATTTGATTAACACATGATGGGGGAACTTTGGGAAAAAGACAGGTAGTATTTACTTCATGTATTTCAGCGAAGCTCTAAGAATAAAATTCAGGTGAGTACAAGTGTTGAAGGTTAGTATGTCAGTGTTCTAAATTGTAATAAATGAGAAGAAAACATAACTGAAAGAAATGGGAGGTATATAAAAGGAGAAAAGTACAATAGGCTCGTTGATTGCCACATAGACAATAAAAGGAAATGACAGAATATCTAAGCCTACCAATTCTAAATATAGATATTTAAATATATAACTTCTAAATAAATATATCTAAAGCTACCAATTCTAATATTAAAAAGCTAATTTTAAAAAGGAGGAACTAAGTCATTATGAAATGTGTTAAAGGTAGCTACTACTGCAATAATATTAACTTTCTAAATAGCAAAATGAATACAATTAAACAGCAAAGAAAAAAATCCAGAAATTAGAAACAGTAAATATAACAAAGGGCACACATTAAATGTAGCAAAAAAATAAAACTTTGATGCCAAATGTATCAATTATATTAACACATATACATAGGCTTAGCTCACTCAACAAATCAAAGAATTTTTGGAGTGGTGCACAAAATACAGTTAAACTAAAATTAAGTGATTCAGGATGGCTTCAAGTTAAGTTATGGGCAACCATTCAGAGACAAACACAAACAATAGAAAAGTGGAGGTTGTCATACTGATATCAGGCAAAGCAGAAAGCAGGCCAAAGGCAACAATGAAAGGAAGAGGAAAACTTTATAAAGTAAAAGTTAAAATTTACATCAAAGACAGAACAATATGGATCTTTTTGCACCAAACAGGCAGCAAAAACTTCATAATGCAGAAAAAAATAGACAACTATAAAGCAATATTATGGGGAGTTTAAAATAACTTTCTTAGTACAATAGACAAAAGCAACACACCAATAATGTAGACATTATAGGTGTGCATAAAACTTCCTATAAGCATATGGATCATTTACAAAAATTGATCACAACAAATTCTGTAAAACAGAAGTAAAAATAACATTCTTATCTCACAATATAATAAATTAGAAATTAATAACAATATCAAGACCAAAAATTCCCTTTAACTTGAAAATTTAAAAACTTTCTATTGAATATAGGTAAAACGGAAATAAAAAACTAAATTTGCAGAATTTCTAAGCAAAAATAATTTTTAAAACTATATTAGATTCTACTGGACACAACTTAAAGCAGTAATCAGGGGGAAATTCTTAGTTCTTGCCTCTTTTATCAGTAAGAATGAAAAGAATAACATAAGATATATATCTAACTCAAAAACAACTAGAAAACAAAAGAAAAATGAAAAGTAAATATAAAAATATAATAAAGTAGAAAATAGAAAAAATCTTATTAGAACTATAAGTAAATCAAAATGGTGGCTTTGCAATAAAAATTCAACAGTATAGACAAAGCCCTAATTAGCCTAATCAAAAAGAAAAAGGGGGTAAAGGCAAATACCTAAAAGAAAATATAAGGGAAAATATTATTAAAGCAGAGGAAATTTAAAACATCTCTTTCAAAACATATTTGAGATTCTATATAAAATTTACAATTTATTAGGAAAACAGGGTCTTCAAAATTGACTCCAAATGAAATTGAAGGTTTAAACAGATCAAACTCTATGGAATAAAGTAATAAAGAACTATCCAAAAAAGCTACAGTCTTCATGGTAGAATGATTTACATTCCTCTGGCTACACACCCAGCAATGGGATTACTGGGTCAAATGATATTTCAGTCTTTAGGTCTTTGAGGAATCAGCAAACTGTCTTCTACAATGGTTGAACTAATTTACACTCCCACCAACAGAGTATGTGTTCCCTTTTCTCAGCATCTGTTATTTTTTGACTTTTTAATATAGCCATTCTATGGATGTGAAATGATATTTCATTCTGGTTTTGATTTGCATTTCTCTAATGATCAGTGACATTGAGCTTTCTTTCATATGCTTGTTGGCCCCATATATGTCTTCTTTTGAAAAACATGTGTTCATGATCTTTGCCCACTTTTTAATGGGGTTGTTTGTTTTTCTCTTGTAAATTTAAGTTCCTTACAGATTATGGATATGAGACCTTTGTTACATGCACAGTTTGCAAATATTTCATCCCATTCTGTAGGTTGTCTGTTGCTGTGCAGAAGCTCTTAAGTTTAGTTAGATGCCACTTGTCAATTTTTGCTTTTGTTGCGATTGTTTTGGCATCTTTGTCATAAAATATTTGTCCATTCCTATGTCCAGGATTGCATTACTGAGATTGACTTCCAGGGTTGTTATATTTTGGGGTTTTACTTTTAAGCCTTTAATCCACCTTGAGTTGATTTTTGTATGTAGTATAAGGAAGGGGTCTAGCTTCCATCTTCTGCATATGGTTATCCAGTTATCCCAGTACCATTTATTGAATAAGCAGTTGTTTCCCCATTGTTTGTTTTTGTCTCCTTTGTTGAAGATCAGATGGTCATTGGTGTAAGGCCAAAATTCTGTGCTCTTTATTCTGTTGCATTGATCTGTGTGTCTGTTTTTGTACAAGTGTCATTCTGTTTTGGTTGCTGTAGCCCTGTAGTATAGTTTGAAGTCAGGTAACGTAATACCTCCAGCTTTGTTCTTTTTGCTTAGGGTTGCTTTGGTTAGTCAAGCTATTTTTGGTTCTATATGAATTTTAAAATAGTTTTTTTCTAGTTCTTTGAAGAATGTAGTTGGTCATTTGATAGAAGTAGTATTGAATCTATAAATTGCTTTTGGCTGTATGACCTTTTTAATGGTATCGATTCTTCCTATCTGTGAGCATAGGATGTTTTTCCATTTGTTTGTGCCATCTCTGATTTCTTTGACCAGTATTTTGTAATTCTCATTGTACAGATCTTTCACCTTCCTGGTTAGCTGTATTCCTAGGTATATTATTCTTTTTGTGGCAGTTGTGAATAGAATGGCCTACCTGGTTTGGCCCTTGGCTTGTCTGTTGTTGCTTTATAAGAATGGTACGGAGTTTTGTACATGTATTTTGTATCCTGAAACTTTGCTGGAGTTGTTTATCAGCTGATGGACCTTTTGGGCTGAGAGTGTGGGGTGTTCTAGATAACTCAATGGTATGCTGTCTTCAAGAGTCACATCTCACATGTAATGACCCCCACAGTCTCAAAGTAATGAGTTGAAAGAAAACCTACGAAGCAAATGGAAAAAAGAAAAAAGCAGGGTTGCGATCCTAATTTCAAAGACAAAGAAGGGCACTACATAATGATAAAGGGTTCAATTCAACAAGAAGACCTAAATATCTTAAATATATAAATTCTTAGTTCTTGCCTCTTTTATCAATAAGAATGAAAAGAATAACATAAGATATATAACTGACTCAAAAACAACTAGAAAACAAAAGAAAAACGTACCCAATACAAGGATACCCAGATTCATAAAGCAAGTTCTTAGACACTTAAAAAGAGATGTAGACTCCCACACAATAATAGTGGGAGAATAAACACTCTACTGACAATATTAGACAGATAATCTAGGCAGAAAATTAGCAAACATATTTAGTATTTGAACTCATCATTAAACCAAATGGATCTCATAGACCTTTACAGAACTCTCCACTCCACAACAACAGAATATACATTCTTCTCATCACCACATGGCACTTACTCTAAAATTGACCACATAATTGGACAGAAAATATTTTCACCCAATGCAAAAGAACATAAATTACATCAAACACACTCTCAGATCATAGCACAAGAAAAATAAAAATCAAGACTAAGAAAATCAGTCAAAACCATGCAATTACATAGAAATTAAACAACATGCTCCTGAATGATTTTTGGGTAAATAATGAAATTAAGGCAGAAATCAAGAAGTTCTTTGAAACTAATGAGAACAAAGATACAGTATCTCAGAATCTTTGGGATACAGCTTAGACAGTGTTAAAGGGAAAATTCATAACACTAAATGCCCACATCAAAAAGTAAGAAAGGTCTCTAATTACTAACCAAACGGCACAACCAAAAGAATAGAGAAGCAAGAACAAATCAACCCCAAAAGTAGCAGAAGACAAGAAAAAACCAAAGTCAGAGCTGAACTGAAGGAAATTGAGACACAAAAAACCATTCAAAAGATAAAAAAACCCAGGAGTTTGTTTTTTGAAAGAATTAATAAGATAGGCCACTAGCTAGAATAATAAAAGAGAAAAGAGAGACAATTCAAATAAACACAATTAGAAATTATGAACAGGATGTTACCACTGTCCCACAAAAATAAAAAATAACCATCAGAAACTACTGTGAATACCTCTATTCACACAAACTAGAAAACTTAGAAGAGATAGATAAATTCCTGGACACATATACCTTCCCAAGACTGAACCACGAAGAAATTGATTCCCTGAACAGACTAATAATGAGCTCCAAAATTGAATCTGTAATAAATAGCCTAACAACAAAAAAGCCCAGGACCGGATGGATTCACAGCCAAATTCTATCAGATGTACAAATAAGTGTTGGTACCATTTCTACTGAAACTATTCTCAAAAATTCAATAGGAGGGACTCCTTCTCAACTCATTCCATGAGGCCAGCATCATCCTGTGTCTAAAATCTGGCAGAGACATGACAACAAGAGAAAACTTCATGCCAATATCCATGATGAACATCGATAAAAAGTCCTCAACAAAGTACTTGTAAACTGAATCCAGCAGAACAGCAAAAAACTAATATACCATGATCAAGTAGACTTTATCCCAGGGTGCAAGTTTGGTATGCAAATCAAGAAATGTGATTCCTCACATAAAGAGAACTAAAGACAAAAACCATGATTATTTCAAAAGATTCAGAAAAGTTTTTTGATAAATTTCAACGTCCCTCACGTTAAAAATTCTTAATTAACTAGATATTGTAGGAACGTACCTCAAAATAATATGAGCTGTCTATGACAAACCTACAGACAACATCATACCGAATGGGCAAAAGCTGGAAGCATTCCCCTTGAAAGGTGACACAAGACAAGCCTTCTTTCACCACTTCTATTCAGCATACTATTGGAAGTCCTAGCCAGAGCAACCAGGCAAGAGAAAAAAATAAATGGCATACAAATAGGAAGAGAGTAAAACTATCCCTGTTTGCAGATGAAATGATTATAGATCTAGAAATAGATCCCAATTCTACCTAAATTATTTTAATTTAAAAAGATATAAAACTTACAAATTACTTGCTATTAGTAAAGTATGACACTTTTCCTGAACTGACAAAAATTGTCTAAAAAATGAACTGAATATCAATGCAATAATTTTCAATAAAATATTAACAAAATCCAAAGCACATTAAAAATAGTAACTAATGGTGAGACATTGGATCCTTTTCCTCTTAGATTGGGAACAAGCAAATATGTCTTCTTCCATCATTCTTATTCAGCATTGTTCTGAAAGTCCTAGTTCATGAAATAAATGAAAGAAAAGATTAAATGATATACATATTGTAAAGAAAAATAAAATTGTCTTTATTAGCAGATGACAGAGGTAGAAAATATCAATTACTCTACAGAAAACTCAGGATCTTGCTAGTATAATAAGACTATGAGACACCAAGTCATTGCACAAAATTAATTGCTTTTATGGTATATCAGTAATGAAAAATTGGGTTTTGAAATTTAAAATTATTACAGTTTACAATAGCACCAAAGCAAGCAAACAAAAAACAACCATAGACATAAATGTAACAAAATATATACAGGCTGTTTATGTCAAAACTTGCAAATCATTCATCAAAAAATAATCAGACATTTATTTAAATGAAAAGATATTCTATGTTCATGTATTGGAAGGCTCAATATATTGATTCTTTCCTACCTGATTTCTAGATTCAACACAATACGCATCAAAAGCTCAGCATGCTATTTTGTAAAAATTAATAAATTGATTCTAAAGTTTATATGGAAAGGTGAAAGATCTAGAATATAAAACCAAAGAAGAAAAACAACGTTGAAAGACTCACACTACTTGATATCAAGATTTAAACTAAAGCTACAACATTTGAGATGATGTGGTATACTGGTAAAAGAGTAGACAAATAGATGAGTGAAAGATGATAGAGAGCCCAGAATTAAACCCACATAAATATAGTCAATAGGCATGAAGACAATTCAGTGCTGAAAAGATACTCTCTTTAGGAATTGTGCTGAAAATATTGTGCATCTGTATATTTAGACAGAGACCTTATACAAAAATAAGCTTAAATGAATCATAGACTTAAATGTATAATGGAAAACTATAACATTTTTAGAAGAAAATATAGAAGAAAATCTGTATGAGCTTTGGTTTGCTGATGAATTTTTAGATAAGACATCAAAAGAACAATTCATAAAATAATGATAAGTTGGACTGAATAAAAGTTTAAAACTTCTGCTCCACAAAATAACACTGTTAAGAGAATTAAAAGAGAAGCCACAGACTTGGAGAAAATGTTGGAAATCACATATCTGATAAAGAACTTGTATCAAAGAAACTTTAAAAATTCTTAAAACTTAACTGTAAGATAGAACAGCCCAGTTAAAAAGTGGTCAGAAGACCTGAAAGACATCTCACCCATGAAATGACCAATAATCGTATGAAAACATGCTCAGCATCATTTTTTCATTAGAAAAATGCAAATTAAAACACCAATGAGATATGATTATACACCTATTAGAGTGGCTAAAAGCCGAAGAACAGACGATAGTGATTGCTGGTGAGGATGTGGAACAACTGGACCTCTCATTCTTGCTAGTGAGAATGCAAAATAATACAGCCACATTGGAAGACAACTGAAGCAGTTTCTTATAAAGTTAAACATAGTGAATCAGAATATTTTCTTGACCTCTTCATGGGACTCACAGCAGGAGTGCCTCACTTGCTTAGCTTGCCCCTGTCTACCACTCGCTGGAGGTAACATGAGGGCAAATGAGTGCAGGAAACAGAGCAAGTGCTTTTGGCTGCTGGCAGGAACAAACTCCATTTACTCAGCCCCTCATGCTCATCCCCTTGTGGGAGGGAATAAGTAGGCGAATGAGTACAGGCTCTGGCTGAGCACTTTTGGGCGCCAGCAGCAGTGAACTCTGTGCAGTCCCTGTGGCAGCATCCAGGCGGGGGTGCCTGCTACTCCCAAAGCCCCAGAGGGTGTGTTACATGCTCATTTAGCTCTGCCATTCATGGATGGCTTAAGTATTAACAGCTCAGTGGACTTTGCCTTTTCATGTGAGGCAGCTTCTTTCTGCCAGCAAGAGTAAAGGGCCAGTGTGACATTTTGTATCTGTACTCATCGCTCCTGAGCTCTTGTCCAGCATCCAGGAAAAATAAGGTCACACTAATGAATAGAACAATGGTAAATGCAAGGGATTTTATAGCTGATGATAGTGGCTTTCAGTGGGAAGGGGGGATGAAAACAGGATGAAGTTGGTAGGGTAATCTTCCCCTGAAGTCCGGCTGTCTCCAGATGGATTCTTCTTTGAAGTTATGCCAACAAGTTGTGCCTCTGAAGTGAAGCTACTTCTCTCTGATGTCCAGCCATAATCCTGTCTACCAGCTGAGTCTAGGGTTTTTATAGGCACAGGATGGGGCAGGGCAGGGCATGGCAGGGCCATGAGTGGTTTAGGAAAAGGTAACATGCCAGTGCGAAAACAGGGATGTAAGTTCTTAACTTTGGGCCGTAGTTTCAGGCTTTTTCAGCTGGAGGGTGGAGTTTTGCTGAGGACCCGCCGTTTTCTGCTTCCTGTCCCTATCAATACTGTTACCATGCAATTTAGCAATTGTCCACCTATATATTTATTCAACTTACTTAAAAACTTATATCCGTATTCCACATTTCAAAACTGCATGCAAATGCTTATAGCAATTTAATTCATATTAAATTCACACCACTTCACTCCAGCCTGAGCAACAGAGGGAAACTCCATCTCAAAAAAAAAAAAAAAAATGCATAGAACTTTACAGCACAAAAAGTGAATCTTAACATATGCAAGTTAAAATGAATTTATTTAAGATAGTAGGAGATCCCAGAATGGAAAGCAAAGTATGGTGCAAGAATCTAACTGTATTACAAGGACATGAAACAACCTCATTGAAAGGTGTGGAGGAAAAGAGTAGTGACATAAGGAATTTTGGAAATAAGTGAAGTCTGTGAGCCTAAAGGTAAAAAGAGCTCTAAATAAGCACTGTACTCTAGTTGATGATAGTCATAATCCCACAGAAATATAGGTTAACACTTCATGTATACAAATTGAAAAATTACATAAATGGATCAAGGGAGCCAGGTTTCTCACCGTTGGTATAGTAGAAAACAAGCAAATGCAGAAAGCTAGATTTATCTATGTGGTAATGGATTTGAGTTGAAGGCATTCATGTGAACTCATCTTTAGCTTAAAACAGATATAGATAGATACTTGTAAAATATTTATAGATAGGTAAATGTAAACAGAGTAGTATACATGTATATTTCCTTACTTTTTCATCTGAGAGGACCCAGAAAAAATGATACTCTCATAGCAGTGAACATGCCTAGAATCCAGATCTTGGTTTCTAATAAGATTTTCCATAAAAAAAGAGCCTGGGTTTCTTGGAAAAATGACTGGAGCCAAGAATGTACAAGGTGAGTCTGGAGCATATTGTAGAACCAGAAAGTAAGAAAGCATGCAAAAAACCACAAGGATGGGGGTGTGTTAGAAGGGACACAGGAGCCAAATGAAAGAGCTCCCAATGGCCAAAAGTGGAACAATTTGAGCAACGAGATACAAAGTGGTATTGGATTATAATTAAAAGTATAGGATAAAGACATAATGTTTATGTAGTTTGCCCTCAAAGAGATGAAGCATAACTCCCTACTCCTTAAGTGTGGGCTTTCCGTAGCAACTTCTTTCCAATAAGAATGATAAAGAAGCAGGAAAGTAAACTTATAGTGGAAAAATCTGGTAAACATTACTTTAGCCAAGTGAACAAAGTTGACATCAACAGTGATAAGTCATACTGATAATGTTCCCTTTATATGATGTTATATTTTATGAAACTGGCATATATACTTTTATGGTCTTCCTTCCTAAAAACTATAATCTCAATCTAACCATGAAAAAAGCACCAGATGAATCTCAGTCAATGGAAAATATGGCTAGTATTCTGCAAAACTGTCAATGTCATCAGAAACAAGGAAAAGTAAGGAACAAATTGCTAACAGCCAATAGGAACTTAAGAGGACATGACAGTTAAACATGTATCTTGATGGGACCTTGGAGAAAAAGGTACATTAAATAAAAACTAAAACTAAGGAAATCTTAACAAAGTATGTAATTTTCACTCATTGCAAATGGAACTGCAAAATAGTACAAATTTATGGTAGTAAATTTGCAAATATCTAACAAATCTACATATGCACATCCTTTGACAAGCAAATCTACCTCTAGTTATTTATGCTGGTGGTCATCTGCACAAATATGCAACAATATATGCAAAGGGTTATTAATTAGCTAGATTTAACTATTCCACAATGTGTATACTCTTCAAAACATCATGTTGCACATAATAAAAACATACAATGTTTTTTGTCAATTGAAAAATATTGATGACAACTTAGACACATGTCTGTTATGAATTTTCATTCAAAATTGAAAGTGAGGCAGCAGTAACAAGAAATGAGGATGCCATTTACATGCCGATGTGGCATAAACTTCAGTATATAGTGATAAGTCAAAACAGCAAGGTATGCAAGATTATATATAAAATGCTACCTTTTTTAATTAAAAAGGATAATTGATATATGCATGTTTGCTTGTTTTTGCATAGGGAAGCTCAGGAAGTAATGCGTAGGAATGTCAGAATGTAGAAGATGTAGGAAGAGAATTGAGGGTTCTCTGACTATGCCTGTGTATATAACTTTACATTATGAATCGTGTAAAAATGATTCACATAAAAAAATGAGATCAGGCACATTCAGGGTGATATAGCCATAGACAAAAATAAATAAAAAAAATAGAATAAAAACACACAAGAAATACACAAAAATAATATTTTCAAATGGACAATGAAACCAGAGTAAATAATTCAAATAACTATTGAATATAATATTCTTGCTCTATGCTTTTAATGGAATATATTCTGGGACACACAAAACTTCCCAATCACTATAAAGAATATTAGACTTTGCTTAGTATGGTTGCTGTTAGTAGTGATATTGGTGTTATATTTCTAAAAGCATTATTTATGTGTTTATGTATAAAATAAATATATTGTTAAACTTTTTCTGTGGGTAAAGGGAGATGCCAATATGGAGTGGTAAAAGGTTGAAAATAATTTTATGTTATTGAAAAATATATATATATATATTCATATATATTCCTATTGCAGCAATTATAAATAAAATGCAATACTTCTATATATATAAAAATTCACCTATGTGTTGAATAATACATCCATAATATACATCTATAATTCAACTGTGTATTTGTGGGTGTGTATGTGTGGTTTCCTAGATCTGTCCCTGAAAGTGTCTAGAAGTAATGACACCCTAGTGGCAATGAGCAGCTAGCAGTATAACATAGTGATACATCTAGATTTCTAAATATAATATCCTACCCAAAGTAATTTTGACTCCTTGGAAAAATAGCTGCTTTCACATCTGGGCAAAGGATAGTACAAATTGAGCCTGAAACATCTTGTAACAGAAAGCCTGAAGAAATACACAAGGATGAGGAAAGGCTAAAAGGATACAGGAGCCAGCTTGAAGCAGTCTAAATTTTGCAAAATTATGATGGTAATGAATTATAACACATTGAATAAATTTTTAAAAACATAACTCCATATTGATATTAAAGAAAAACAAGAAATGAAAACAGGAGAGACAGAGAGAAAGGAAGACAGAGAAAGGTGAAAAACTCTTCTTTACAGAAGAATGCCAGCTAATTAAAATAGAAAAGATGATGCAATTAGAAAATCACCATTTGGTAACTCCTGATTTGATTCAAACCTAGATAATCAATTTGTTCACCTCACAAAATATTCCTCAATTACAAAGGGTAATTTTTCCTTTATGATGGAAACCTTAAACAAGTAATCAAGCTTTTTATTGCCAGTAGGAACATAGCTTGAAATGAGGATTCTGATGTGATTCAATGATACACAATGCCACCAATATATAATTCTTGCTAGAACACTTTGACCTGAATTTCAACACAAGATGAATCAATAATGTGAGCTTTCTGCAGGACAACTGACCTGAACTCTTGAAAGGATTCAGTGGCATAAAGAACAAAGGGAGTACAGGGAATTGTTCTAAATGTAGAGACAAATGAAAAATAAAAGTTAAATCCAAAGTATTTTGTAATATTGATTGGATTCCAGATGGAAAAAAATTAAAGTATAAAGAACATTTTTGAAACAATACAGGCATTTTATTATAGATTTTTTCCTTGGATTATATTGCATTGATGTCGATTTTCTTAGATGTGATAATGGTTTTCTGGTTACATAGAAAATGTCATTGCTCTTCAGAGTCTATGCTTAAGTATTTGAAGCTGAAAAGTCATGATGCCCATAATCCACTTAAGGATGATTTGAAAAAATAAAAAGAGCTCTCTCTTTCTCTCTCACGTTCTCTTTCTGTCTCTTTCTGTGTGTGTATACACACATATGTATATGCTTTATATATATTATATATGTGTATATATAAAACACATATAAATATATAGGTAATACATGTATACACATACATACCTATTGACACAAACGTGTGTGTATACACACAAACACATAGAGATAGAATGTGGGGGTGTGGTGTGATGTAAACAGTTGGTCAGAAGTATATAGGAGTTCATTATTTTGTTCTTTGAACTTGTAAGTTTGAAATCTTTCAAAATAAAACAGTAATTAAAACAACAACAAAAATTCCCTAATCAATTTCCACATTCTTCTTTTCTGTGTTATTGAAGTTTCTATAGCAAGATCACAACCTTGTCTTTGGTCATTTAAAAACTTATGTTCGTGAAACTCTTGCCCTGTTAACAATATTAACTTCCACTGAATTTTACATTATGTCCTCGAAAGGTGATAAGTAATTTCCAGATGAAAGTCGTTAAAATGGTTTCTCATTGCAATATTTAAAGCCTGAAAAGTGACATGAGATCAATAAAGTGTGGCTTGTCATTCTCTACTTTTCTTCCATTCTGAATGTTACCTGAGGATACTGAAGAATTTATGTAATTAGTTACGGTGATAGAATCAGAGTCTAAAGTTGATATGGCTAATATGTCTTCATTACGTCTTCTAATATCCACTGGGGTGCTTTTTCAAATACTTTAAGTAATACCCTGGGATATTTTAAGTTTTAATGTAATTCTCCTGTGGGAAAATACAAATTTTCTTAAAACTCTACAATACAATTGTTTTCAAGTTGAGAATTATTACAGATAATACATTTCCTTATCTCCTCAATTGTATAAAATCACTTCTAATAAATTAAGAACATTTAATTTCTTAAAAAACAAAATCGTTAAGCAAGATTTTCTGCATTACATAAAAATATACATGTGCAAACTATTAGATAAGGTGTGTTTTTTTTAAAAAAAAGAAATGCAATTCATAACAGCCAAGGTAATCAGAGATAGCTGATCTTAACTAGTCTTGAGATTTTAATTATAATCAGTTACATAGAAAAGAATAAAATCCTAAATATTTCATTTATTAAAATCTGAAATGAATTATTTTTGCTGGTACATTTCCCGATTCGTATCCTTAATATTTCTTAATGTCATTATTACACTGCTCACTGAGAGGTAGAACTGTAGCATTTGAAAATAATTTGACTGACAAAAAACATGAACTGAATATTGGCAATGTTTGCTTTATATCTTTTGGGACTTGCTGCCAGCATCCAGCATGCAAAGGTAGTTGGCCTTTCAGAGAATCCTCTAAGGAGCTTGCTCCCAAGGAAGAGAGAGACAAGCCTATTCTCTGAAAGATGTCCGATGAGTCTAATGACTCATGATGAAAATGTTTCTGAAACTTATGTCACCACTGGATTTTTAGTGATAGACATTCCATTATATGGTATGCCTGTGAAACATAAGTATCCTTGTCAAAAAAAATAAGGAGAGCATACAATTATGCTAATTTGACAGGCCTCAGGAAAGACGCTTTGCCTCTCAATTTTATTTTTTTCTTTCCACTTCTTTGGAAGCCACAGGATCTTGAGGTTTAGAAGTCACCATACTAAATTAGACTTGACTAGAAAAGGAATACAAACTACTGCTAAGTTTTTCCACGTTCAAATCTTTTCACACATCCATTGTATAGTTTAACAAAAATATTGCCGTTTCACCTGAGGTCAGGTGTTCGAGACCAGCCTGGCCAACATGGTGAAACCCTGTCTCTACTAAAAATACAAAAATTAGCCAGGCGCAGTGGAGGGCACCTGTAATCCCTATTACTAGGAAGACTGAGGCAGGAAAATCGCTTGAACTTGGGAGGCGGAGGTTGCAGTGAGCCAAGATCATGCCACTGCACTCCAGCCTGGATGACAGAGTGAAACCCTACCTCAAATAAATAAATAAATAAATAAATAAATTGCCATTTCAATAAAGAAGTATTTTGCTACTTAACTACTAACTTGATGGATCTTAGTATATAGTACAATCTGATACAAGAAAGAACAAAGACAAATGAACGAAGTTCAAAGCCTGGACTCCGTTTTTTACAGCATGGCTTACTTGGAAGTACAGAGAAAATGTAACTTTTGGCCGTTACGTATTTCGCAGGTGCAAAATGTATAATTTGTTTACTATTGAGCACACTTAAAAAATGTTTTCCTTCCCCATTGCTGATCCCCTTGGCACATTTATATTGCAGTTCAAATTGTGTAGTCTTTAAAGACCACATTCATATGAAATTGTAATTTTAGAAAAGGCTGAATATAGAGATTTTGTCTGTTGTGATAATCTCACATTAAACTAACAAAAGTAATCATGTTGAATTGCATTTCTTACATTCTTTCATGGTATTGAAAATAGGTTACAATCAGAATCAAGAAGATTTGATTGCTTAAAATATTGCATTTCTTCATTCAATGAATTTTTATTGCATCCACTGCGTACCAGGCAATATTCAAAACTGAGCCAAGCCTAAAAGGGCAATGGAATAATTTTCCTCTAATATTAAATGTCATTTGTACTGTACTGAAGTGTACTTTTACAATGTATGTTTTCATTAAGAATGGAAAAAGAAACAACTTCCTGAAAAAGTAGAATCAAAATAATCACAGCTAATGTGTATCCACCACACCCTAAAAACCACCTGGGGTTTATAGAGTTGCTTTGTTCACTTCAGTTGATTTATTTGTTTAAATAATCTGGTTTAGTCACGAAGCAGCTTGTTGACCTTGAGTAAATCATTCAACTTCCTTGACTTCAATTCCTTATATGTGAAATGAAATATTTGCTAAAGTCCTTTTACCTGCATGCTTTTAAGATTTCTTTGGTTTCTTTTCTAGACTGCTGATTTGATGTCATTGTCTAACTCGAATCCTAATCATTCAAATAATATTGCTTCTGTAGGAATTATTAGCTTTTGTTTCAAAAACAAAATGTGTTCAATTTCATAAATTTATTGATAACTACATTGGGATGAAGGACATCACTGAATGTGATGAACAATTTCTTAATCTTCTAGAGAAACATAGTGATTATATTGCCATCTTATTAAAGAGTTGTCATACAGTGACTTCTGAGTAATTTAATGTTTGCCAAATTAATTTTCATATGCCATGGTACCACTGGAAATGACATTCTCATTTAAAATGGGATAGAAACTTGTATAATTTACCTAGTCATTTGAGAATTTTTAACGTAGAAATTGGGAAAGCTCAGCTTCTGAAACTCTGAGTGGGATAGTTCTAAATGTTTTCAAACTATAACATTAAGAATGTTTTAAATAGATAATTCTCCTTGAGTTTAACTAATTACGGCAGCTTAAGTATTTTCTGTATTTCAATTTTGCAGCAGACCCAAGACCTAATATTTCTACCAGTCACCATCAGTGATTACTAGAGGGTGTTTATAAATAAGTATCTGAATCTTCTGCTCAGTCTCAAAGTACAATCTAGGTCAAAGTATATGCATGGTTCAGGAGCATCCTCCATCCTTATAGTTAGCCAATTTTCACATGAAAGAACTTTTACTGATCTATAAAACTAACAAAGGAATGATTTTGAAATTTAATTAAGTATCTTGAAGTAAATGCTCCTGAAGATGAAGTCGAATATCTCTATGTATGTAGCTTCCCAGCCAAGAGCAATTTACAAGATTGTAGGATCTGGGCTGCTTTGCCAGCACCATGATTCACTTGACTACCTAGGAGACTGTTAACAGCTTCTTAATGACTCTACTAGCTGGCCAAATCATATCATTTAAGGTAAATGTAAACACACACACACATTACTTTTTCCTATTAGTCACCTCATAAGATTTTTTTTTTGCAGATACTCTGTATATTTAGGTTTCCAAACCCTAGACTAAAGTTGAAGATAATTTTGCTCTCAAGAAATTATCTAAAAATACTTTATGCCTCCAGTGTTGGGAGCTGAAGAGCTGAAGAACAGAAGTCAAAGAGAGATTTTTTTCCCCTGTACTACTTTTTCCACCTTTTATAGAAAAGTTCTATAAATTCAAATGTAGGTGTATGAAAAATTAATTAGCAATGGCTGGATAACTTGGTTGTGGTGACTCATTCACCATAAATATATTGTCAGGTAATTCTGTTAAAAAGAGAGAACTAAAATGTTTTCATAGCCAAAAATGTAATTAAAGAAACGATCACTATTTTATTCTTCTAGAAATCCATTTATTTCTCTTTAATATTCAGATTCTCACTGAAATCTGTGATATAATAAGATTTTAGACTTTAAGAAACATGATTCTCCTGACAATAAAAGAATGGTCTCCTGAATTAGTAGGATTCTGAATTGAAAGGCAAAGATGATATTCCTAAGGGCCATGTGTAGGAGAGAGGTCCACTGAAGCCTAATGCTTGAAGCAGGGGAAGGTGCTTTCATTTGAAATAGTTGAACCCCAGGAGCCACTGGGGTACATTGTTCTGCATAGACTATTCTCCTTACCATCATCTTGGGAAAAACGACCTCTTCCAGAGTTTTTGTGAGGTCCACAAAAGTACACGACAAACTCAGACACTTTGTCACCGGTTCTAATTTGGTCTTCCTGGATCCTAATTGATAGTTTGCTGTTTATGTTAAAGCTTATTTTTATTTACATGATGTTTTAGATTTTTCTGTTTACATTTTATTTTCGATGTGTACAATTTGGTGGCTTTTAGTATATTTACAAAGTTGTACAACCATCACCATTATCTAATCGCAGAACATGTTCATTACCCCAAAAGGAAACTCCATATCCCTTAGTAGTCATTCCCCATTCCCCTCTCACTCCAGCCCCTAGCAACCATTAATCTTTGTTGCCACTATAGATTTGACAATTCTGAAGTTTCATATAAATGAAATTTACATTTAGCATGATGTTTTCAAGGTTCAACCATATTTTAGTATGGAATCATTACTTCATGCCTATTTATGACCAAATGATATTCCACTCTTCAGATGTACCAAATTTTGTTTATCCATTCATTAAGTGATGAACATTTGGGTTGTTTCCACTTTGAGGATATTATGAATAATGCTGTTATGAACATTCATTTACAGGTGTTTTTTGGACTTATGTTTTCAGTTCTTTTAAGTATATACCTAGAAGTGGAACTGCTCTCAGTAGGTCATATGGTAATTCTATGTTTAACTTTCCAAGGATTGCCAAACTATTTTCCAGAGTGGCTGCACCACTTTACATTTACGGCAACAATATATGAGGGCTTCAATTTCTCTATATTCTCAACAACTCTTATTGTTGTTGGTCTCTCATTGTGATTTTAATAGCTTTATTGGGGTATAATTGATATACACAAAACTGCACATATTTAATATTATGCAATTGATGAGTTTGGACATATGCACACATTTCTTGAAAGCATCCCAGCAATCAAGGTAATAGACATACCCATCACCTCTAACACTTGCTTATGGCCCCATCTTTTTGTGGTAAGAACACTTAACATAATATCTACTTTCTTAACAAAATTTTACATTCACATTACAATATTATTAGGTATGGGCACTAGGTTCGTACACAAATCTCTAGAACTTGCTTATCTTACAGAACTAAACTTTACACCTATTAAACAATTCCCCATTTGGCCCTGCCCCAAGCACTTAGAGGCCATTGCAGGGTTATTAAGTGGCCTAATTTCAATATTGTGTCTCAGGGAATAGGAAAGACTGAAAAGAGGGAGAGAGATGGATTAATAGCTTGTTAGTGGAGCAGTGAGAACACACACAACGTTTTTAAGTTCACCATCTTATTTGGGCACAGCTCATGGTGTCCTCAAACAATTACAATAGTAACATCAAACATCGCTGGTCACAGATTACCATAACAGATATAATAATAATGAAGAAACAGCTTGAAGTTTTGTAAGAATTAGTAAAACATGACCTAGAGATATGAAATGAGCATATATTTGGAGAAATGGAGCTAACAGATTTGCTTGAAGTAGGGTTGCCACAAACCTTCAATTTGTAAACAAAAAAAAATGCAATATTTGTGAAGTGAAAAAAAGTGAAGCACAAATAACATGAGATACATCTGTATTTGTCCTTTGTGAAAGGCTTACTTCACTTAGTATAATGTCCTCTAGGTTCATCAAGTTGTTACATATGACAGGATTTTCTTATTTTTTAAGGCTGAATAATATTCTATTGTATGTTTGTATCACATTTTTTTTACTTATCTGTCAATGGATGTTTTACATTGTTTCGATATTTTGGCTATTGCGAATGATGATGTAATAAATATGGGAGTGCAGATCTTTTCAAGATTCTGATTTCAATTATTTTTAATTTATATCTAGACGTGAAATTGCTGGATTACATGGTATATCTGGTTTGAATATTTTGAAAAACCTCCATACAATTTTGCATATTGGCTGCTCTATTTTACACTATTACCAGCAATGTGCGAGGGGCCAATTTCACAACATCCTCACCAACACTTACTTTTTGCTTTTTTTTTTTATTTTTGAGACGGAGTCTCACTCTGTCACCCAGGCTGGAGTACAGTGGCGCGATCTTCGCTCACTGCAAGCTCTGCCTCGTGGGTTCACGCCATTCTCCTGCCTCAGCCTCCTGAGTAGCTGGGATTACAGGTGCCTGCCACCACACCCGGCTAATTTTTTTAATATTTTTAGTAGAGACGGGGTTTCACCGTGTTAGCCAGGATGGTCTCGATCTCCTGACCTCGTGATCCACTTGCCTCGGCCTCCCAAAGTGCTGGGATTACAGGTGTGAGCCACCGCGCCCAGCCTACTTTTTTCTTAAAAAAATAGTCATACTAACAGGTATGGGGTAGTATGTCATTATGGGTTTAATTTGCAATTCTCTGATAATTGATTGGTGATGTTGATTGCCTTTTCATATACCTGTTGGCCATTTGTATGTCTTCTTTGGAGAAATGTCTATCCAAGTTCTTTGTCCATTTGTTTTGTGCTATTGAGCTATGAGAGTTTTATGTATTTTGGATATTAACCCCTTTTCAGAAATATGGTTTGCAAAATATATTATAAAACCACTGTAATTAAAACAGTATGGTACTGGCATAAAGACAATATGTAGACAAATGGAACAGAATAGCTAGTTCAGAAATAGACCCACACATATATAGCCAACTATTCTGCAACAAGTGTGCTAAGAATACACAATTGGGATAGGATTTTTTTTTTCAACAAATGGTATTAGAAAAACTGAATATCCACCTACAAAAGAGTAAAATTTGATCCTTGTCTTATATTATACAAAAAAATTAACTCAAAATAAAGATTTAAATATAAGGCCTGAAATTATAAAACTGCTAATAGAAAACATAGGGGAAAATCCTCTTGACATTGTCTTGGCAATGATTTCTTGGGTCTATACCAAAAGCACAGGCAATAAAAGCAAAAATAAGCAAGTGGGATTATATCAAACTTAAATGCTTTTACACAGCAAAGGAAACAATATAGTGAAAAAGCAATGGAAGAAAATATTTACAAACCATATATCTGATAAGTGGTTAATACCTCGTTGTGATTTTTATTTTCATTTCCCTAATGACTAATGATGTTAAAGCATCTTTTCAGGTGCTTATTGGCCATTTGCATATTTTCTTTGGAAAAACCTCTGTTCAAATCCTTTTCAAAAAAAACCTCTATTCAAATCCAATTTTGTTTGAGTTATTTGTCTTTATTGTTGAGATGTAAGAGTTGTTAATATATCCTGGGTACTAGTTCCTTACCAGATATGTACTTTCCAATATTTTATTCCCTTATATGGGCTGTCTTTTCACTTTCTTGATAGTGATGTTTGAATCACAAAATATTTTAATTTTATTGAAGCACAATTCACTTTTTTTTCTTTTGTTGCTTGTGATTTTGGTGTTATGTCTAAGAAATTGTTGACAAATCAAGATCATGAAGATTTATCTATTTTCATTTGTGAGTTTTATAGTTTTAGAAGTTGCATGTAAATCTACAATCTACTTTGAGTTCATTTTTGTTTATGGTGTGAGGGAGCTTTTCCAATTTTTTTCTTTTATATATCAATGTCCATTTGTCCCAGCACCATGTGTTAAAAAGACTCTTCTTTCTGTGTTGAATTATCTTGGCACCCTTGTCAAAAATCAATCATAAACATAAGGATTTATTTTTGTATTCTCCATTCCATTTCATTCATCTCTATTTCTGTCTTTATGTCAATATCATATTGTTTTGATTGTTGTAGTTTTATAGCTAGGTTACAAAATTGGGAAGGGTGAGTTCTCCAAATTTGTCCCTTTTTTTTTTTTCAAATTGTTTTCCCTATTCTGGATTCTTCTAACTCCATATGAATTTTAGAATCAGCTTTTGGCCAGGTGCGGTGGCTCACGCCTGTAATCCCAGCACTTTGGGAGGCCAAGGTGGGTGGATCACGAGGTCAAGAGATCGAGACCGTCCTGGCCAACATGATGAAACCCCGTCTCTACTAAAAATACAAAAATTAGCTGGGTGGTTTGTAGTCCCAACTACTCAGGAGGCTGAGGAAGGAGAAGAGCTTGAACCTAGGAGGCAGAGGTTGCAGTGATTTTGATAAAGATTACATTGAATCTGTAGATCAATTTGGGAATTATTGCTATCTTAACAATATTAAGTCTTCCAATTCACAAACACTAATAAATGATTGTTCATTTTTAAAAATTTTTTCAATGTTTTATCGTTTTCAATGTCCAAGTCTTACACTTCCTCGATTACTTATTTCTAAGAATTCTGTTCTTTTTGATGCTATTGTAAGTGCGATTGTTTATTGATTTCATTTTTAGATTGTTTATTGACAGTGCATCAAAATACAACTGATTTTTGAGAACTGACCTCATGTCCTTCAATGTTGTTGAAATTGTAGGTCAGGCGCAGTGGCTCATGCCTGTAATCCCAGTGCTTTGGGAGGATGAGGCAGGTGGATCACCTGAGGTCAGGGGTTTGAGACCAGCCTGACCAACATGGTGAAACCCCCATCTCTACTAAAAATACAAAATTAGCCAGGCGTGGTGGTGGGTGCCTAAAATCTCAGCTACCCGGAGGCTGAGGCAAGAGAATTGATTGCATCCGGGAGGCAGAGGTTGCAGTGCGCTGAAATTGTGCCATTGCACACCAGCCTGGGCAATAGAGCAAGATTCCATCTCAAAAAAAATGTGTATATATATATATATACACATATATATATACACATATACACATATATATGTGTATAGTGTATACACATATACACATATATATATATACACATATATATATATATATATATGAAATTGTTTATTCATTCTATTATAATGGGTTTTTGTGGGAATCTAAGGCTTTGAGTGTTATAATAGTTCCATCTCTTAGTTTTTCCCTATTCCTCAGCTGCCTTTTTTTCAAACAAACTCAATCTGCTTTATCTAATTTTGGCTTTTTAGGTATAAGAGTTAGATTGAATAATATGTTATACCTTACACTGTCCTCTCCTGATTTATTATCTCATTTTTTAGACAAGAGAAGTAACTATCATTTGCATGCCCATTTTCAGGGACACTGTTGGCAATATTGGAGAGTCCTGGCAATAGGTGGTAGTGTGTGGCCCCAGTTATAAAGTCTACAGCCTGATGGGAGATTCCAGCCAAAACATTTCAATGAAATTTTTGAGTCAGTCGTGACTAGGGTGGCCATAAAATTTATCATCACACTGAAAATTTTGAGAGTTAACGAGGGAGGGGATGTGTGTTATGAATTATTATATCAATACAACAAGCATAAACCCTGAGTATACTGGAGAAACTAGGATGTATCATCACCCTAGTCATAATGATTGGCAACAGATGGATTTTCAAATGTAAATGAGGCAAAATGGAACAGTCAAACCAGGAGCAGCAAGTGTGGAACCAGAAGATGACTATGGGAACAGAGGAAGGGAACAAGGATTAAAAAGGCAAGATCAGAAAAGACACTCTGTATTGATATACTGGTTGAAAGCATGGGTCCTGGAGCCAAATTACCTGGGAAAAAAAATACCCACTGTGCTACCTATTAGCTGTGTGAGTTTGAGAAAGTTGCTAGAACTTCTCAGTGCCTAGTTTACTCATCTATAAAATAGGCTTACTATTAACCTCATATCACAGAATTGTGATGAGGATCATATGAATTGATATACATGAAGATTTACAACACTTGGCATATAGTGTATGCTATGTAAACATGATACAGTGTTTTAATGTCTGTAGTGATTAATTTTGTGTCTTGCAAAGGAGTATATCCTGAGGACTGAACACAATCCAGAAGCTCACTGATAAGCAAAAGTTTGACAAATCCATCTTATTGACTGTATTACAGTTGAGAGGAAGCTTTAGTGGATTTGCTATGTAATGTTCCTCTTCAACTTTGGTCTATACTGGGCCCCAATATTCTTTTTAAAAAAATTTCTCAGGAGCATTTTCTCATTTTGTTTTCAAAATACATCCCTGGGGAGGTCTATGAAAGCTTCTCTGATCTTTGAAAGAGACATAAAATTAGTAGGATTCAGCATGGAATTTATAGCACAAAATCACCAGCTACCCAGAAACCAATTTGATGGAGTGATATGTTAGTTGATATTTCTAAAGTCTCATTTAAAACTTTTAAGTGCCAACAAACACTAAGAATCTTCTTCCTCTATCAGTAACAGAAATATTGTGAAATATTTTGGGGGACCACCTACAATTTAACGTTTTTTTCCAGGTAGGAGAACTCTTTATAGGTAATATTCTATAAAAGTCAAATCTAGTATTGTTTTTGCTTAGTTTAAGCACTTCTTTTTCTTGTAGAAAAATACTAAAAGATTTAAGATAACTATTTGTCTAATTTGTCGATTTTTCAAAGGTATATAAATTAAATATTTTTTCATTTTGTTTACTTTTTAAATTAATGCATAGTATTTTACATATTTATATGATAGACATGATATTTTGTTCCATACATAGAATGTGTAATGATCCAGTCAGGTATTTGGAGTATCCATCACATTGAGTATTTGCCATTTGCATGTGTTGGGAACAATTTGAATTCTCTCTTCTCGCTACTTTGAAATATATAACATGTTATTACTCTACCCTGCTTTTGAATGGCAGAAATTACACCTTTATCTAACAATATGTTAGTACTCATTAATCTACTTTTTTCATCTCCCATACCCTCCACTTCCTTTGAATCTATGGTGTTGATAGGGTAGTGCACTTTGGTTTTGACGCTAGATGAGTGTAGTAGTGTAGACTCTGTATGATCTCTTTGGCTGTAAAGCATCAGTAGAATCTGAGGTTTCCTCAATTGCTTAGGGTGCAGTTATTAGTGGAGGCTATGGTACAGTTTTGCTGGATATTTGGATGCCAGGTAGACCAGGCTTCAGGCCTTAGTGGTGGCACCAGTGGATTGAGCTTGCCTGTTTGTGGGCCCCAGAATGGCTTAAGTAGCATTAGAGTTTGAGGGTCCTAGTGGGCTGATTCTTGGGACTCCAGGTGGCTTACTCAGATCCCAGTATGGCAGGTGTGGGCTGGGAAGTGGGCAGGTTTCGGGGCCCTTGGGCATCCTATGTGGCATGGGCAGTGGCTGTGCCAGTGGCAAGACAACCCTCTGGTTCCCGAGTGGTGCAGGCTGGTGTTGGCAGTGGCTGCAATGGGCTTAGTGGCCGAGTCTCCAGGCCTGCATGTGGTGTACACAGGTAGGTCCCAGCTGTGGTGGTAGTGGCTGCGTGGGTAGGCCCATGGGAGGAGTGTTCCAGTGCCAGCAATGGTGTACTGGGCTGAGTGAGTGTGGCCCCCTAGACTGTGTGCTTTGGCACAATGGGAAGTGGTGAAGCTGTGCCAGGCAGGCTTGCCCTCAGCTTCCCTGATGATATGTATAGGTACTAGCCATGGTAGGCAGGGGTGGGGCAATCCTCAGGCCCTAGGCTAGGGTGGGAGACACAAGTGGCTGGGCTGTCGGGTGGGGAGCATGCATGTCACTTATACTTCATTCCTGGGAGCACTCATCCTTCAGCCTGGATGTGGTAGCCTGCAACTGTATGCACCTCAGCCCTGAAGTCAGCAGTCAGATCTTTTGAGTCTCAGTCCCAGCACTGCAGGGCTCAGAGTAGTCCTCAGTCTGTTGGGTGTGGGACTCTGAATGGCACCTTGCTCAGTCCTGGTGGTAGCCTTCACCTTGGTGACACTTCCACATGTATAGCAGCCCGCAGTTGCTCATGCCTAGGTTCTGGGGGCAGCAGCTGTCATTTCTCTGGGCCTTCCGCCCCAGCACTGCTGGGTTCCAAGACAGTGCTCAGTATACGGGTGCAGGGCTTTCTAGAATTGTGTTTCACTTGCACCTCAGTTCTAAAGACAGTATCCCAGACCTCTGTTGCACCTCTGCCCCGTGTGCAGTAGCCTCTGGTACTCGTGCTTCAGCCCTTTGGGCAGCAGCCGATGCTTGTCTTGCACCTCAGCTGCAGCACCACTGGGCTCCAGGACAGTGTGCTGTGTGTTAGGGGTGGAGTTCTAAAAGGGCACCTTGCTGTAGCTGCTAAGGTCTCAGGGAATGTGAGAGATCCAGCATGAGCTTCCTCCATAGGACAGAGCCATGGTTGTATGATCTCTCTGTAGCTCCCTATGTTAGTTTCAGGGCCCAAGAGAGTCAAGGGGCTGTCCCATGAGCAGGATTGCAGGAGTCCATGGTGGGAATGTGGACTGCTGGGGGTCTCTCACTTACATTTTCCCCGTATTAGAGAGCCTCTCTTGGCTCCTAGCAGATCGTGGCTGAGCAGGCTGCCTCACTTCCTTCTCCTTTCTTGCTTTAGATATTGCCTATCGCTTTTCTGTTAAATTCCAGTGTTCTCTCTTGGATGATTTTTCCATAGTGTGATTATCTACTTGCTATTTTGGTTTTGTGTGTGTGTGTGTGTGGAAGAAGTGAATACAAAATGCCCCTAGACTGCCATCTTGAAGCCTCCCCTGAGAGTTAAATATTTACTTGTATCGAGAATATTTACTTGTATATAGAAGCTGTACTTTTGATAGAATTAATTTTTTTCCCCGCAATATTGAAGGTGTTAGCTATTAGAAGAACTTCATTGAAAAAATATTTTTAATTTCTACTAAGAAAAAAGCTTAGTTTTTTCCTGTTTATTAGTGTATTTAAGGTAACAATCAGAAGTTTGGGTCCTTTATTATTTCTTAGTCATAATGTGCTATGAACCCATTTGTAACTGTTGGGCTTTAAGGTGAATCTGGATTCAAATATTAAGATGGGGTTTTGTCATACTCCAGTTGGTAGTATATCTAAATTTGTAAGACTTGAATATTGACCTAGGAACTAGGTCTGATTTTTTATGAGGATTCTTTTTATGATAAGGGGTAACTTTATACAACTGATAAGTTTTGCATTTAGTTCTTCACTTTCTAGTTGGCTACTGCTATGCTTTACCTTATTTTAAAGAGAATTTTCAACTTGTATTGAATATAAAAATTTGAAGGTGATTGTTCCTTTTAAAATGAGTATTTTTCCCACAAAGGAATTATCCTGGTCATTATCAAAGGAATAAGCATTCCTTCCTTCTAGATTCAACAAAAATTTATCTTATAAAATATAGAACTAGCTTAAAGGAGTATTGTCATTTCCATCTTAGAGAAGAGAGTCTTTGCCCTTTGAAAGACCTCCAGTGTGGTTTTACTGAGTGTGCGCATTTCAGCTGCACAGCCATCCTTTGTCAAGAAAGAAAGAATAATTGGATATTTTATCTTATGGGGTTTGATAATAATTCCTCTTGCTCAAATATGTTGAACTCTGGGAAGAGAGAGTTCAAATTAAACAACTTTGGAGTCTTCTGAAATGGAAGGAACAAATATCCTAACTTTCTCCCTAGTACTTGTGCCTAGGGATATGAGCCAGGGTACATCCCATGTCCCTGACAAAGGCCCAGGGGCAGAGAGACTAGCCATGAGTTTCCAGAAATAAAAATCCTTTTGAAGAAAAGAGTATCTATGTTGGCAATTTAGGATCACATGGGTTCATTACGAAGCCTGATTTCAATCATTATTTATGCTTAAAATTTATGACTTATCTTTTAAAAATATTTGGATCATAGCACTCAATATTTTAAAGTCAATTCTAAATGGCCATTGAGCTAGGTTTACAATGTCTAAAATAGCTACCATAGTGCCCAAGCATATGTAAACACTAAAAGTTTTATCTTTTTATATGAAGTAATAAAGGCAAATTATAAAATTAAGACTATTAGACACTAGGAAGAGAAGAACTCCCCTATTGCTGTGGCAAGTTGTATTAGATGGTGTGCAGACAAACTAGGTGATAAAGACTCTCTCCTTAACCTACCTTTAGTCAGACTCCTCTGAACTTTCTTCTCAACTAGGCCTTATAGGGTGTCCATTTTCATCTTTGCATTGCCCAGTTCTAGCAAGAATGTTGCTAAGTCATTTTAGCAATAATTGCCTATCCTCAATATCTGATCAACGTCCTCATTCCCCATGCTTAATATCTTATCACCCAGGCCTACCTTCAGCAAGAATCTCGTCAAGTAGGTTTAGCCAAAAATACCCCTGGCCTGTGATATTTTCTCTTAGTAATTTTCTATCCACTGATCCTCAGCCTGCTCCTTGACTATAAAGCCCCACTTGTCTTTGCTGTGTTTGGAATGGAGCCTAGTTCTTTGCTAAGGTCTCCCTCACCCCATTGAAGTTGTTCCTGAATGCAGCCCTTAACTACTGTCCAGCTCTTGTTTCCTTTGACATAGGTAACTTTGAGAATAACTCAATACATGTTTGTCAAATATCATTTCATTATGTCTTTAATCCATAGAATTAAGTATTATTAGTAAGCCAATTTGAATCCTGCCTTGTCACGTTGTACTTACAGGGCTGTATTTGCTTTTGATAATGGTCATGGACCATGCATTAAGTATTAGGGAAGGAAGAAACGTGAAGTTGAGAAAGAATATGAGAAAATTTAGTTCCTTGAATAAACACTTTGGAAATTGGTAAATAAGCCAGTAGTTATTGCTTAAATCAAGTCATGACAAAGCATAGCAGTTTGGATGTGTTCCCTATCCATCTGCTTCCTGATAGCTGGGTATGACTCAAATCAAAGGCTTGGCTGTCCTCATAGCTGCCTCTGCCTTAGTACAGAACAAAAAATCCAAGGGAGGTCAATAAGGGTCAGGAATTTTCCTAGCTCAAAACTGGGTAAAGAGATGCTCAAGAACCCTTCTCTTTCCATGTCTGATTATAGATCAGGATGTACAATGAAAGAGCAGTGAAGATTCTCAGTACACAATAATGATTGGCAAGATAGCAGAGTTCAGAATCTAATTATAGAATATTCTTGCCAAACCATATTTCCACTGGCTGTCATTATCAGGCCTTGATTCTTGGAGGTGGTCGGGTGGAGTCAGAGGAGCAAAGGCCTTGGGGCAGAGACCTGTGGTCCCCTCATACCATCTCTGTTGCCCATTAACCAGAATATAATGCATATAATGTACTCCTCTGTGCTTCAGTTTTCTCATCTGCAGACAGTGTACCATGTGAAAGGTGCCCAGAACAGGGCCCTTTTATACACTCAGCAGATGTAATTGAGCCCTAAACCAATGTGCCACACATGAAGCTGGGCACTGTGATACTGTAGTGGAGCTTAGAGTCTGGCTGGAAACAGGAAAAAAAAAGTAAAGGTGCAAATATCACAATCATTAATTTTTAAATAGCTATAAATTAAAAGAAAAACACAGGGTCTTGAGATAAATGGCAACTATAAAGCCCTACTTCAGGTGGGATGATTAGATTAGCCATCCTTTAAGTCGAGACCTAACAGATTAGAAACAGCTTTTCACCTTTAACCTCTGCCTTTAGCCCCTTAAAAAATTGGTGTCCTTTACCCAGAAAACAGAATCTTCAAGGCCTGAGAGTATGTCAAAAAGTGAGGGTGTTAGGGTCGGATTAGGTGTGACCCTGAAGGTTATGAAAAGGAGTTTGGATTTTTATGAAAATTAGGTGGAGAATTAATTGACACATGGTTAGCATCAAATATATGGTAACTATTATTATTGTTATTAATATTATTATTCCAATCTGATTTTATGTGTTCTCAGTCATGTTTTACAGAAGAAAAAGAGGAAAATAAGTACATTGTAGGTAACACACACACACACACACACACACGAATGAAATTTCATCAAACAGCAATAGTCCCATTAATGTTTTTGGCAACAATTTAGTTATCTGTTTTCTTCAATTAAAACACAAACTGGTATGTAACAAAATAATGCCTCCATAGAGGTTATTTAAATTTTATTACACAGTTACCAGCCTTTCATCTACTTCTTTAAGATAAAGGGGCCCTTTTAAAATGTTGCTTACATCTACTTAGGGAAATGCAATGGTTATTGAAGTTGAAGTACAATTAGGTCAATCTCTCTATAGATGATACATATAACTAAAAGTCGCCAGGCCTACAGCAAAAAAATACATATATTCATAATGTGACAATTATCAAAATTAGGCCTAAAGATTAAGGTAAGAACATGTGAAACATTCAATGGAATGGTCAGGATATTAGAAAAAGTAGATGTGTGTATATATGTATACACACATACATACATATACACTTATACATACATATATACACATATATGTGATATGTATATGTAATATATGTAGTACATGTGTTCTGTGTGTATATGTATGTATGTGTATGTATATTTATATGTATATGTGTATGTATGTATGTGTGTATATATGTAAACATTTCCAGAACACAGCCTAAGGAAGTTGCTAACCCATCGTTTTCCTGTCCAAATTTTTATTGGTTACATATATATCTGTGGCTCTCAACCTTCAATACAGAAGTAGAAGAAATATTATGTTTTATAAGGATAACTTCATTCCTTTTTTCTGTTTCAATCAGCTGATTTAAAATGAAATGTAACAGAAATACTTCTAAGCTTTTTGTGAGTTCTCTGTAAAATTGGTTTGTGTGTGTATGTTGGAGGGGACAAAGTGGGGAAAGGGAGGGACAAGAGAATGTACCAGGGAGATAATTGCGATGTAAATGAGATAACAAAGTCTCATAAAATGCACCTGTCCATACACTGCTCCCTACGTAACAAGACCTTTCAAGCAACTTTCTAGAGGAGGACTGTAGGAATAATGAAAAACTTTGAACAGTTACAAAAAATCCCAGCAAGTAGTTTTGGCTTTCTGGAGGTCTGTGAGTTGCCCATATTGATTTCCATGTATCAAACAGTTAATAAGAAAAAAAAATTAGCAGGACATGGAGGACTACATAGTCAAGACAATAGGAAACTACATCCAAGGATCTCGATCAGTGCCCCAGGATTAGAAAATATCCTAAAGACTTAAACTCAAAAAAGACATTGTTATTTTTCTTTTTAAGATCCATTTATGGCTAACATATTATAAAATTTTCCCTTTTCTGTATTGTTTCATTCTCAAGGACTTGACTTTGTGATCAGGGTCATATAATGGAAATTTGCAAAACTTGGCATCATGCTGCTGTGAGAATGTAAAAAACAAATGCTTTACTGTAGCAATCTATCAGGAAAATGTATTCACATTTGATTCTCCTGTGGTGTGTAGGGACCTTGGGAATTTAAGTGTGACTCTTCTGTTAATCACTAGTGTCTCCTTGGCTTTGTTTCTTTAGTCCACCCTTAATGGGTTGATGATGAGGAGTCCCTAAGCAAAATACACACTGAGCCAGAATATGCTTCTGACATGTACAGCTTTCAAATGAAGGATCACTTTCAATGAAGATTCCTAAATGGAAAACTGCAGTGATGAAGTTGCAGACAGTGATGTTTCTAAAACCCAAATCTGATTATGTTATTTCCCTACTTAAAAGCTATTGGGAGCTCCTCATTGCATTTTGAATGATGTCCAGATTCCTTAATATAGTTTATAAGGCCTTGCATGCCCTCTGCTTCTTTTCCAACTCATCTCTTACCATTCAATCCTAGAGCTCTTCCTCTCAGAAACAACAACTGTCCTGCTATTCTTGTATACATTGGCTTCACCCCTCCAAGCTACTGTATGTTTGCTATCCAGAGTCCTCTTCTCCCTTCTTTATGCCTGGATCAGCCCTACCTTTGTCCAGTCACATGTTTCTTCCTACATGGTGCTTTCCTTGATTCTCCAGGGTGAGATAGGCATGTTTCCTATTTGCTTTAAGGCCTGGTGTTTTCCACATCCCAACACTTTTTACACTGCATTGCACATAGCTCTTTATTGCTCTGTGACCTGTTAACTCTAATGGGGTGGGGATTCTGTCTGTTTCATTCACTTTAGTATCACTATGTCTAGCACAGATTAGTGCCCTGTGAATGTTGTTTGAATGAGTGAATACATAAATGAAATGATCCATCCTTGTGAAATTTTACCAAGTTTAAAATATATATACTTGTGCTTGCCTTGGTAGCACATATACTAAAACTGGAATGATACAGGGAAGATTAGCATGGCCCCTGAACAAGGATGACATTCAAATTCGTGAAGCATTCCATTTCTTAAATAAATTCTGGAGATCTATTGTATAGCATGGTAACTATAATTAGCATTAATGTATTAATTATATACTTGAAAATTGGTAAAAGAGTAGATCTTAAGTGGTCTCACTGCAAAAAATTGATAAGTATGAGAGAAAATGAATATATTAATTCACTTATTTTAATCATTTCACAATGTATACATGTAAATCAAAATATCGCTTTGTATATGTAAATATATACAATCTTTATTTGTCAATTATACCTCTGTAAAGCTGTGGGGGAGGGGAAGGAAAAAACAAATAACATGGCAAAAATATAAATATATATAATACACACACACTTATACTTAAAATATAAGGCAATCTGTTAATTATTTCCTTTATTTCCTTTTCCTAACATTTTTAACCTCAGCTTATCTATCAACAACTTGCTGTTTGTCATTCAGAGACATAGTTAGAATGTCCTAATTTTAATTTGTACAATTTTCTTTCTGAGTATGAATTCTTGTTAGTCAATAGATGTGTCTTTCTTGGCTTTACCAAATTTCTTGAAATGATGTCATTTGCAAGCTTCATTTTTCTCAGCAGTGTGACATTTACTGCCTGATCTAACATCCGTCAAAAGAACTTTTTCAATATTTAACATGAGATTCTCTTTGACAACTCTAAAGACCTGTTCTCAGTCCTGATCCAACTCCATCACAAATCAGAGACAACCTTCTCTGTGTATTCTAAATACAACAAACCCTATATTTACTTGAAGGACCAAATAATTATAGCACAAACTCCCACTGCCCTGGTTGTCAAAAAATAATCAACTTCAATGTGTTTGCAATTATTTACGGGTGTCCTCAAAGGATTACCTGTCTAGGTATGAATTTGGAAAACCAAGATTTACCACTTTGCCTCCTACCTGCTTTTCTGCTCTTGTTCTATTTCCCACTCGTCTCACTGAAGACTCGGGGTAGCTTCCCTGCTCTCCCTGTCTGCATTGACAAAGCCAGTGTTCATTCCAAGGTGCTTATTCCAGATGCTCCCAAACATCCAGCCCTCAGAGTGTGGAAGTTCTGCTGAGTTTCAGCAGAAATAGATGGAACAGGCAAAAACGACCTTTTCTCCAATGTTACACCTTTTTTTTTCTTTTCTTTTCTTTTTGAGACGGAGTCTCACTCTGTCGCCTAGGCTGGAGTGCAGTGGCACCATCTTGATCTCCACTCACTGCAACCTCCGCCTCCCAGGTTCAAGCGATTCTCCTTGCCTCAGGCTCCTGAGTAGCTGGGATTACAGGTATGTGCCACCATGCCCGGGTAATTTTTTGTATTTTCAGTGGAGGTGGGGTTTCACCACTTCAGCCAGCATGGTCTCTATCTCCTGATCTCATGATCTGCCTGCCTCTGCCTCCCAAAGTGTTGGGATTACAGGCGTGAGCCACTGCACCTGGCGATGTTACACCATTTTTATTACTTGGCTCTGTATGCAGAGTTGACAAAATCTCTCTGGAAAGCTCCTCTCTGCTTCCAGCCTTCATTCTTTGCCCAGCATGTCTCATTGCACAGTCCGTCCTAGCAAATACTTTTGCCATCACTCTCAGAAATCACTCTCTTCTAAACATGGGAAAACTACGTGAAAACAGTTTTATACAATCCATTGAACCTCTATCCATGATCCCTTCTGCAGTCCCCTATTAACCAAATTTGCTTTTTTTTTTTCTAAGTGAAATAACAAACCCTACTATGCACAGTAATGTGAGTAATCAGATGATATACGAAGGGGAAAGAGAGAGGGAGTTACGTTTTGCAGCAACTATCCAGGTTTTTTTTTTTTTATGCACACCTGTTGAAGACTAATAGAGTAGTATAGGGGTTTTCAAAGTAAACTGCAATTATATTAGCTTGATAAAAATTCAATATATATAGTCAATTGTCATTATTTATGGGTTCTGTATTTGGGAATTTACCTACTAGCTAAATGAAAAAAATAAAAAAAAAACTTTTACATTAGGTTCAGGGGTACATGTGAAGGCACTGGTACAAAAACAGAGACACATAGACCAATGGAACTTGTTGCTTGTTGGCTACATATATGTGAAATTGCATATCACAGAGGTTTGGCGTACAGATTATTTCACCACCCAAGTAATAAGCATAGTACCTGATTGGTAGTATTTCCATCCTTTCCCTCTTCCCTCCCTCCACCCTCAAGTAGGACCTGGGTCTATTATTCCCTTCTTTGTTTTAATATGTACTCAATGTTTAGTTCCCACTTATAAGTAAGGACATGCAATATTTGGTTTCTGTTCATGTTAGTTCACTTAGGATAATGGTCTCCAGCTCTATCTATGTTTGTTGCAAAGGACATGATCTCATTTCTTTTTTTTATGGATGCATAGTATTCTGTGGTGTATATGTACCACATTTTCTTTATTCAGTCTATCAGTGATGGCATTTAGGTTGATTCCATGTTTTTACTCTTGTGAATAGTGCTGCAATAAACATACATGTGTGTGTCTTTAGGGTAGAATGATTTATATTCCTTTGGCTATATACCCAATAATAGGATTGATGGGTCGAATGGTAATTCTGCTTGGAATTCTTCGAGAAATCACCAAACTGCTTCCCACAATGGCTGAACTAATTTACATTCCAATCAGCAGTATATAAGCATTCCCTTTTCTCTGCAACCTAACCAGCATCTGTAATTTTTTGACTTTTTAATGATGACCATTCTGACTTGTATGAGATGGTTTCTCATTGTGGTTTTGATTTGTGTTTCTGTAATGATTAGTGATACTGAGAATTTTTTAATGCATGTTGGCTACATATATGTCTTCTTTTGAAAAGCGTCTATTCTTGTCGTTTGTTCACTTCTTAATGAAGTTGTTTGTTTTTTGCTTGTTGAATTGACTAAGTTCCTTATAGATTCTGGATATTAGACCTTTGTCATATGCATAGTTTACAAATATTTTCTCCTATTCTGTAAGTTGCGTGTTTACTCTGTTGTTAGTTTCTTTTGCTGTGTAGAAGTTCGTTCATTAGTTTAATTAGGTCCCATTTGTCAAATTTTGTTTCAATTGTTTTTGGTGTGTTTGTCATTAAATCATTGTCAGGTCCTATGTCAGAATGACATTTCCTAGGTTATCTTCTAGGGTTTATATAGTTTTAGGTTTCGTATTTAAGTCTTTAATTCATGGTGAGTTGAGTTTGCATATGGTGTAGGGAAAGGATCCAGTTTCAACTTTCTGCTTATGGCTAGCCAGTTATTCCAGCACCATTTATCAAATAGGGAGTCCTTTTCCCCATTGCTCATTTTTTTTTTTTACTTTGTCAAAGATCAGATGGTTGTAGGTGTGTAGCTTTATTTCTGGGCTGTCTATTCTGTTCCATTGGCCTATGTGTCTCTGTTTTTGTACAAATGCCATGCTGTTTTGGATACTGTAGCATTGTAGTATAGTTCGAAGTCAGGTAATGTGATGCCTCCAGCTTTGTTCTTTTTGCTGAGGATTGCTGCCTTGTCTGTTCAAGCTCTTTTTTGGTTCTATATGAATTTTAAAATAGTTTTTTTTCTAATTCTGTGAAGAATGGCACTGGTAGATTGATAGGAATAGCATTGAATCTATAAGTTGCTTTGGGTGATATGGCCATTTTAAGAATATTAATTTTTCCTTTCCATGAGCATGAAATGTTTTTTCATTTGTTTGTGTCATCTCTGATTTCTTTGAGCAGTGTTTTGTAATTCTCACTGCAGAGCTATTTCACCTCCCTGGTTAAGTGTATTCCTAGGTATTTTATTCTTTTTGTGGATATTGTGAATGGCATTGTGTTCCTGATTTAGCTGTCAGCTTGGATGTTGTTGGTGTATAGAAATGCTACTGATTTTTTACATTGATTTTGTATCCTGAGACTTAGCTGAATTCATTTGTCAGGTCTAGGAGCTTTTGGGCAGAGACTATAGGATTTTCTAGGTGTAGAATCATATCTTCTTATTTGTAACCCCACAATCAACACTTGAAGTGCTTTTGTGGTTATTCACAGACATGTACAGAGTCACAAAAATTTTGAGTTGCCTGACGTGTCCATTCCCAGCTAAAGTCAAACAATGCAATGCTCAGCCTTCTCATTTCAGCTCTCATACTATCAGCAAGTGTACTTTATGCAGTCTTTTTGGTGCCATGTTTTTGTATTTTTGTGCTTTTTATTGGTTATTGCTGTTTAAAATGGCCCCTGAATGTAAAAGATGAAGTTCTGTGTGTTGTTCCTAAGTGTAAGTAGGCTGTGGTGTGCCTTACAGAGAAAATATTTGTTGTTTGTTAGATAAGCTTCTTTCAGGTGTGTTGTCATGGATTCAATGAGTTGGCCATGAATTCAATTGTTAATGAATCAACAATATATAGTAAAGAAGGTGTCTTTAAATGAAACATACATAAAACAAGGTTACGTATTGATTAGTTGGTGATACTGTAAACAGAGACTTACAGGAACTTAACCTTTCATTTCCCATAAGAACAATGGCTCAGTATTTACTAATGCAATATTCAGACTTTACAAGACATAATTACCATAAATAATAAGAATCAACTATATATATACTTAAAATATGTTAATATTTGAAATATGACAAAAGCTCTCTCTTTTTTTTTTTTTGGTTTGTGTGCTTGGGAGTTCGTGGTAGGTAGTGATATTCATGTCAGTGAATATTTGGTGATCTATTGAATCCCGTGTGTGCCTGATTGAGTGGACTTACAAATCTCATTGTATATCACTAACTAAATTAACCCTCACAGGTATGGGCAAATGACTTGAAAATATTCCTATACAGAAAAAAAAAAAGAATGCAGTGAAACATAAGTAAACAAAAATGTGAAAAAAAAAGGCAGAGCTCACAAATTCAGTCGTGGTATAAGCTATTGGGCAGCTTCTTATTAAGAGATAAATAAATAGCAATCTCATAGGATTTGACATACTTGCCTCCCTCCTAATTAAAATTAGTAAGAAACATTATTTTATATGTAGATTTAAAATCACTAGAACTTGTGTATGATAGCTCCCGCCTTAAATTAATATTTTTCCTTTGTATATTATTAGCAAATGATTATGCATGTTAATCACTCATAAATCATTTATAAATATAATGCCAGCACACAGTTAAAGACTTTTTACTCATGGGGTGAGAGACCACTGGAATAATAAAGTAGTGAAGTTTTGGAAAAGAAGCCATAAAAGGTCACTTTTTATTCATAGAAACATGATCTATAATTTTAAGTCTTAAGTATCTATTTGAAAATAAAACTCTTGAATTGGTTCAAGGTCATTAATTCTTCAAATTCTGGAGAATTCAGCCCTGGTATTGGTGACAGCCTATGGAAACTTTGTTTTTTTCTCTTGCACTCATTCCTGATTTGGATTCAGTACTTTAGTCATAAATGCCAATTATGCTTTGACCATAGTATCTCAGCTCTGTGTGTATTTTTATAGAGAATAAGAAGGAAAAAACATTTTAAAATTCCTTGGATCAGAGTTTGATACTTTTCAAAATACTGGTAAAAGCCAATTGATCAAACAATAAAACACATAAAATAATAAGTTGTTACCAACTCTGCAGGACAATGTGTTTCAAAAAAGTCAATCAACAAAACTCTTCATGTAAGGCATTTGCCTGAGAGTGCTAGGAATCGGCTTTTCATGTTTTAACAACTTCAGGAAGCTCGTGGAGAACATGAACTGCGTAGTCATTCCCTTGTGTGTTTCTTTATATTCTACCATATGGGTTTCTAACTTCATGTATAGGTTTAACTGTTTATCCTTATGTAAATAGGGTCCTCTGTGAAACTTCTTCTGCAGGACAATTTTAACATATTGAGAGATACCAATTCTCTAGGAAAATTTTAAAAAATTTTAATTCACATCTCAATCTAAACACACTCACACTTGTATCTTACTCACTAAGATAAAAGAATAGGTATTTCTGTTCTGGGATTCCTTGTACTGCAGGGAATTTACAACTTATTTTTGTTTTGAGAGCCACCGAGGAGGTAGTCTTCTTGGTGAAGAGAGACATTGATCCTAAAGGTAGAGGCTAGCTTCGCCCTGTAGGTCAGAAAGATGGAATTTTCAGCCTGGAGCTGAAGACTACAGAGGGTGAGATTAATTTCCCTGAGACTAAAGGAACAGGATTTGGGTTATGAGTGTTCTAATAACCAGGCTCTTTTTAGGAAGCCATGCTGTTTACCCCCATCAGCTCTCCTGCCCTATACATTTTATGTTCTCCTCAGGTTCTATTGCCAGCTGGCTATTGTTCAGCCAATGGAAGGCAATGGCAGGTGGGAGGACTGGAAGGGAGAGAAGAAATGTATTTTTCCTTGCTCTCTTTCTCTTTGGTTCTATGTCTCTGACAGTGGTTGTGCCCTTCTGTCAGTCTGACTGGGGCCCTTCCTCCATGATCCAGCTCTCACTGGGATCCTATTAATATAAAATGATTTCTTATTCTTGCTCCTTTAGGCTCGGGAATGGATGGTATTGCTTTCTTTCTTTTGCTACAAGTTTCTGGGTTTCTCTTGTGGGTTTCTTTAATCTTGGCCACACTTTTGTAAATATCCTTCATTAAAACCTTTTTAATAGAACAATTTGGGTAGGATTCTGCCTCTTTCTGTTTCCCTGAGTGGTATAGAGCCTGTAGAGATTGGGCATTAGTATCTTTGGTATGAGGTAGTTTGTCTTGGAAGCTTGACTGCTTCTTTGCTGAAGCTTGGCACACTCCTGAGAATACTGAGAATACACAGAGAATGAGCAAGTGGCAGTACCAGAGACTAGTAGACTTATTTAAGCATATCCAGAGTCCTCGGGAAGCTTTACACTCAGAAAATAGAAAAGCTATAGAAATGACCAAAATCAAAGTTTCACTTGCCCCTCATTTGTGACGTATTTTGTTCCTCAAGTGCCACGGAGCAAGTGCATGTCTGCTCAACTCATTTCTAAAACATACTGTTAGCTCTGCTGTAAAGGCGGCAATTTGAGGAATATAATTAATTCTTTTCTATGGGTAACGGGAGTTTTCTCATTAGAGTTTTATTTACATCATTGTTTATAACTGATGTGGGGTTTTGAAGAGTTGTCATCACATTGTGATGTAAGAGACCTGATTGTTAGAATTAGATTGGCCAATTTGTCTGAGCCCCTGCTCATTGATTTGTAAAACAGAGAAAATGATATCAAACCTGGACCGTTGTTTTACCTACAGTTCTCAATAGGTACTCAAAATGTTACTTCCCTTTCTTTTGATTGGCATATATCCCCTTGTGTTCCGTGGAGGTCATGTAGATGAATTGTATTCTGTAGCCAGATTCCCTTGAGGACCAAGGTTGGACATTGCCCGAAAGGAGAGAGAGTTACACTCCATAGGCTTCTGAGTTTAAGAATGTATAGACTCTGGTTTAAATTATAGCTCCAACCCCTTCTAAATATGGAAAACTTTGTAGGTTACACCTCTGCTCCTTGTTTTTCTCATTTGTAAGATGGGAATCATAACAGTATCTACTTCATCAGATTATTGCAAGGATTGAAAAAGTTAATGCATGTAAAGATCTTGGTAAAATTGTTACTGGTGGAAGAGATCCAAGTTACCCAGAGTTACTGGTGGCCTATTTGTATGAGTCTGTAGCAACTTCAGTTCTTGCCTCCTCAAGAAGAAATAATTCAACTGAGGAACATTCAGCAGAAAAAGAGACTGAGGCAAGTTTCAGACAGAGGCAAGTTTCAGAGCAGGAGGGGAAGTTTATTAAAAAATACTTCAGAACAGAAAAGAAAGAAAAGAGCCCTTATAAGAGGTCCAAGTGGGCGCCCTGAAGATCAAAGGGAGAAAAAATATAGCAAAAAAAGGGCAAAGAAAAAGAGAGCCTTTAACCTTGATCCTAGGACTTTATAGGCCGCCTCTTTCCCAGGATTCTTCCCTTAGGGTGGGCTTCCCGCGTGAGCAGTGCTTTCTTTACCCTTTGGAATTGACCACGTGTGTGTTTAGGGAGTTACAGGCATGCCCACCTGAGGCTTTTTTTCCTTTTTCCAGTGGCGCGTGCCCCTGGAACGTCATACTTCTTCCTTATGTCTCTTAACATGCACGCCCAAGAAGCAGCTTCTTCCCTGGGGGGCCTCTATTCAATTAACACTTCTAATGTTAACAGTTGTGGACCGTCAGGAGCTTGTCTTTCCCTGGGTGCCGAATTATTATTATTATTTTTTGAGACGGAGTCTCACTCTGTCCCCCGGCTGGAGTGCAGTGGCACGGTCTCGGCTCACTGCAAGCTCCGCCTCCTGGGTTCACGCCATTCTCCTGCCTCAGCCTCCCGAGTAGCTGGGACTACAGGCGCCCGCCACCACGTTCGGCTAATTTTTTTTTTTTTTTTTTTTTTTTTTTTTGTATATTCAGTAGAGAGGGGGTTTCACTGTGGTCTGGATCTCCTGACTTTGTGATCCGCCCGCCTCGGCCTCCCAAAGTGCTGGGATTACAGGCATGAGCCACCGCGCCCGGCCGACGAATTATTATTTTTAGAGAGGCAATGTGAACATTGCCAAACCATCGCCCGACATTTTTATTGGTTTGGGGAGAGCCCTCTCCTGCCCTGCTCATGCCTAACTACCTTTAACAAAATGACTGGCTTAATAGGTGCTTAGTAAGTATTAACCCTGATTATTATTTCACGTTATAGTAAACTGGTCAGTTGAGCATATGCCATGTCACATTCTATGTCCATCTTCTCACATTTGGTACAGTGCTTGACATCTAGTAGATAGACAATAAGTAGATGTGAAATGCATATCTTCTTGGGAAATTTCCAGGGGAACTGCCTGAGAACTCTTATATGAGCAATCAGGTCCTTAAGAGAGCTCCATGAATTCAAAGTTACTGTCGGTGGCACTGTTACTTGCTGTTTCCCAGATGTTTGAGGGGAAAGCCATAAGAACCTGAGGGTACAGAGAAGCAGGGTGATGGGTGCTGCATTGAAAAGCCAACAAAATCAGCTCCCTGGAACTCTTCTCCCTCAACATTGTAGCAGCATATTCAGACCAACATTTGCTTATGGTTCCAATTTACTTTATTTTTATTTATTTATTTATTTCGAGACAGAGTCTCACTCTGTCCCCCAGGCTGGAGTGCAATGGTGCGATCTCAGCTCACTGCAACCCCCACCTCCCGGGTTCAAGCGATTCTCCTGCCTCAGCCTCCTGAGTAGCAGGGATTACAGGCGCCTGCCACCATGCAGGGCTTATTTTTATACTTTTAGTAGAGCTGGGTTTTTGCCATGTTGGCCATGCTGGTCTTGAACTCCTGACCTCAGGTGATCCGGCCACCTCAGCCTCCCAAAGTGCTGGGATTACAGGCATGAGCCACCGTGCTGGGCCCCAGTTTACTTTAACTTGGCTGGCATTTCTCTGTTTACAAAGAAGAGGACATAAATATAACTTGAGAGGATACCAGGAAATGATGCACCCTAAACTCTCATTGCAGTTCTGAGTAATATGAGACCATGTAACTCCATTACTACATAGAATTATAAATCAAGTTTCTGGGTGCTACAGTGTCTTAGGATATGGGAAGAAAATCTGTATAACCTCTACTCCACTGACTCAAAACACGGAGGTGTTTCCCAATCTATAAAATGTATTTTGCCTGATAATAGACCTTTGCTTGTGACAAATCATATTTGTTCTAATTCAGGGAGCAGATGAAGATTTAGACTCATTTCTACTTGTCACTGCACTTTGTAGTTTATAACGTCCTTTAATATACATGATCTCAATTATGTCCTACATGCAACAGCCCTGTGGGGTAGATAAGGAAGGCTTTAACCTCATTTTATAGGTGATAAAATAGAGATCTATGCAGAAGCTAAATGACTTGCCTGAGGATCCACATCAATTGCGAATGAGCACAAAAAGCCAGATTTTTGGACACCAGTTAGTATTCTTTCCATTACTTGACACGCATTTGCCTCACCGTAGTCCTGGTGTGGTTTTCTAGAAGAAACATGATTTTCCTGTTCAGTAATGAGTTGTGTTCTCAGCTGTATAAATTAAAAATAAAACAAAACAATAAAACCTCCATGAAAACCAAAATAACCATAAACTTTTACTCTGTTTATCAACAAATATGAACACTTTCTATTTGCAAGGTTTTGTGCTAGGCTTAGATACCAAGGTTGCCCTCAGTGAGCTTCTGTTTGTTAGACAAGAACATTCAACCATGAGAAAATGATATGAGGCTGCAAATATTTAACCATGTTATTTCCCTTTACTCTTCAGGTTCTTTGGATTTGAAGGAATTTCTGATGGCGCATGGATTGAGATTTAATATATCGTAGGGATTAAAAAAAGAGACTATGAAAATGTAACAATTAGATGGACAAAACACTGTTCCACATAACCTTGTTTTTCTATTATGGAAATATTTTGTAATGATATTTAATATATGTGATAAAATAATTTTCAACTAATATGCCTTTTATTTTTGCCTACATGTTTTATTTAAAACTTTTTATAGCTCTTAAAACTATTCATGTTATCACTGCAAAAGGGGAATAAAAGGCATTTTTATAAGCTTTTAAAAGCTACAATACTGAAACTCAAAGGAAGCATATAGGAAACAACAAAGATATGTATACATTGTATTTTTCATCTGGTATATTCCTACCTTTTCCCACAGAGGATTATCAGTAATGATATGGGAAACCTTGACCAATTTCGTGAGGCAGGACAGACCACAACTTGTGAAACAGAGTGTATAAGGCCATAGCAATTTTGGGAACTCTCATCCTCCACTGCCTGCCTCTCTCTTACATCTGTGTAATGACACAATTGTCATTTCCACATTCCACAAATGTTCCCATTTGTGGAAACTTCCTTATGTGTCAAGTACTGTGTGGGTGCCTCACATATATGAAATACTGGATGTACTAAGTATTTTCATATATATAATTTCTCACTGCGATTTCCTCAGCCACTTTGTGAGTTTGTCTGGGTAATTTTTGGTGCCCCATTTTACAGGGAAGCAAATGGAAGTTCTGAGAATTTAAAGTACTTCTCCAAAGTCACAGAGCTCATAAAGCTCATAAGTGGAAAAGATATAACTGGTAGCCAAGTTACTAAGTTTTAACCCTAGTTGTATTCATCACATCTTACTACTTGTTTGGAAAATGTTTGATTTTTAAAATCTCAAAAAGTTCATTTAGTTATTGTTGTGATTATACCATAATACAAAGAAGATTCACTGTGAAAGCTAATGTACTAAAATTCCAAAATCCTGGAATGTTGATGACTCTGTTAGCAATTACAGTACCTATCTCTTGATTTGAGATGCAAGTTCTAGTTTAATGGAAGAATATGCCGTTGAATACAGAGTCTCAATTATCAGACTAAGATGTACCAACGGTCTTTGCCTGACTAAATATACTGTTATCTTAGAGCAACTTTAGATTATGAGAGAAAATTATATTATAAAAGCTGTAGAAAATAGGGCTCAAACTGTAATAATCTATGATACTTTTTGAAAGCTTTTTTTATGAGAGAATAAAATACATTCTCTAATATTATGCATATTCATTTATACATCTTCAGCCCATTATTTTTTGATATATATATGCATTATCATTTTTACTTTGAATATTTAAAATATTATATACATTGGAATAGTTTCAGATGAAGAATATCTTTTAAAAAAGCACAAAGTGATGAAATAGAGAACTCTAGAATGCTTCTAATAAAAAGATGTAGATAAAGTTTCTTATATTTAGTGACCTTAGTGTTACTATTTTATAAAGTCTAGGTCAATTGCCCTGATTGTTTTATGAAATCTACTCTTTTATTTGAATTGGTACAAATTTACACAGTACTTTCCTTTCTGTGGTGCTAATTTCTATGAATTTCAGGAGGGTAGAACAAGGTTTCAGTGTACGTTTTCGTAAGATTTCCAACTCACTGAAGAGATCCATTTTTTGTCTCTAGCTACAGTTTCTTTCCCACCAATACATAATGAACTCATCACAATATAATGGATATTAAATGTGTTATATGTTCATCAAAAATCTGCATATGGTGATTTTCTATTTCTTGATGCTTGCTTTGGACCGAATATTGTATTAGTAGTTTTAAAACTGTATTGTGAGTGGAGAAAACTGCTAACATTTATCACAATTCCTCTGCATAAATGCTATAAAATTTCCACATATTCTCAATCATAATTTTCATCTTCTTTATGTATCAATGAATTTTTAAAAAATAATTTCGGCTTTTGAAGAAACATTTTCCAGGTTTCTGGAAAATATGGTGATTGGTTGCTTCAAGTCCTTCCAGTCTACAGTTAGGACAGAGGTAGACAATTCGGAGATAGATGAGATTTCTTGATAGCCCTGGTTGCAAAGGCCCCAGAAAGGATTCTGAAAGGTCTTGTGTCATATGCCCAGCTCCGAACTTACCTTTGTGGCTGGGGGATGGTACTATTGACTAGTCAGGTCTGGGTCCCATGCTCACCCCAAATAAATTCTGGGTGGAAGATAGCTTATTTCCAAAGAGGCAGAAAATATGTAATTTTGTATGCATATTAAACTAGAGAGATATACTAATAAGATGTTCTGCACTTAGTAATTCTCTAGTAGGATGAATTGACTCTGGAGTAGCTTTGTGAACGAAATTGTAATTTCATTTGCTTGTCTTTTAAAATTAAACAGTTTTATCTCTAAATGATAGTTTAAATGTAAATTACATAAGATTAAGATTGATGAGTTCTCTGAAAGTGTCTTTGCCCTCTGCTTTTTGTGGTAACAGTCCCTATAACTGCTGTCTCTCCATGGCACTGAAAAACGTTAAGAGTTTACCCTGGAGACCCTAGTCCTAGGCCAAGGAGAGAGGAAGGGGAGTAAGTGTCCCTGTAGAGCTTGAAGCTAGTGATTATGACTTATTAATCAAGTAAGAATGTGTATCTCGTGTTTAAAATGTGCCAGGCTCTTCTCCAAATGCGTTACACGTGTTAATTCATTGAATCCTTTCAACCCTATGCCGTAAGTACTATTTTTATCCTCATTTTAAAGAGGAGGAAAATGAAGCACTAAGAAGTTGAGAAACTTGCCTAAGATCACACGTTTAGCAAGAGACACAACTGAGACTTAAATACAGGCAGTTTGGCTTCAGAGTTCGTGCTTTTAACCAAGACTGATTTCCACAGCACAGTGGGTTATACCCTCTGAGAAGGTAGCATGTCTTGCAATACCCTTCACTGCCTGCATCACTGAGCTAAGTTGTTTCAAATTCTGGTCTTAGGAAGTCCATGTTTGAGGGACTCCACAAAAGTCTTGGTTTCATTTTCAAATATAGCTGAACTGTCTCAAAAATTATTTTAAAACAGAGAGACCTAAAATTGATACATCACAGTTTTACACATTGGAAACTATCAATGCATTAAGAAGTTCTGACAGGTTACTTTGACATTGCCCAGACCTTGGAATGAAATTTCTCCTGCCCTTCCCATGCATAAAATTGAACTTGTACATGGTGACATGAATTATTAAGTTTGTCACTTTGCATTGGTCTTTGAAACAGTTTGGTATGTGTACACTTGAGTATGTTAATACATGTTCACAATATTCAATTAAATGTCAGGTAAGGCTCAAGCACGTTTACATCTGTTACATAGCTATTAGTAATTTATAACCAGTTTCTTTTAATAAAAAATCAAGTAACAGTTTCTGTAATACACATAAAACTTAGAAGTCAAAGGCCAGCTCATTCCACTCTGGGATACCCCCAGAGAAACCAATAAAATGGAAACATTAATTGCAAAATGTGTTATTTTCTGATGATAATATAGACAAGGAGGCTTATATCATGTATCACATAGAATATGGCTTAAAATCCTTTTGCTCTTCAAAATCTCTTTTAACTCCCAGGCATCATATGGGAGGTGTGTTGGGGAGGAGATGGGATAGAGTATGTGGGAGAAGGGTATCTCGGCTCCCTGGGCTTCAGCATCTTTGCCTCCTGGATTTCTCCAGGGCATTGGAAATTCTGCTTTCTTATTATAGAGAACAATTTATCCCACCTACGAAATGTTCTTATCCAGCTCCGTGTTCAACAAACAAACAATCTTTTCATTACTAAGGCCAACTCTCCTTAGAAAGCTGTATGGGTTTATGAAAACAAAGACTTTTTCTGTTGCATAGTTTTTCTCTTAATTTGTATCCAGTATTCTTCTTATACCAAAAGTGTTTTTGATCATGATTATGCCTTTAACTTTTAACTATGATTATCTCTCTGAAAATGCATACTTTATAACACAACTTAAGTGTAAAACTAAAAACAAATCCCTTAAATTAATCCCATTAAAGTACTGCATGCATATTATGAGAACATCATAAAGTATCACAAAGGATACTTAAATTTTCTCTTGTGCAAGGAAGGCCCTATTTGTATCAACTGTAAAAGACCGACATACAGACAACAGTTCTCTACTTGCCAAGGCACTAGAATCTTGCTGAATCAACACACACCAAGACGTGCAAAGTCAGACAGTAAACATTTGGTTAGGTAGCAATGAGAATATCAAATCCTTAGTTAATGCTGATTACATTTCTTTATGCCAACTAATATTCTAATACTTCATTATGAAGATACATCTATATTTACCAAAGAATAAAACAAAACAAATCTAAATTGCTTTCCTTCGTAAATATTTGGAGACACTTTGTTCAAATATACATAGCAATAAATAGCTAAATAAATAAATATTCTCAGAAATACCAATTAAGAAAATCAGTTGAGGTCAGACCAATAAAGTATTTCTTAATATTTGTTTTTAATCTGTTTTTCATAATGATCATAGAAACACAAGTCTCAAATTGTTTTTAATAACAGATTACTCCAGTGAACACTGATTATGCTTTTTATAGTAAGGATGGATGCTTTTTAGGATCCAACTATAGAGCCCCAGGTTTTTTTGAAATTTATAATATTATAAACCCTGGCATAAACTACCTTATTATTATTATTATTATCATTATTAACCTAAGACGTAATAATGGAAACTTTTCTCCATGAGTCTTTCAAAATTCCCTTGTTTTAAAATTCTATTTATTTGTTTATTTCTATTCCCTTTCCTCTCTCGTTTGTTCCTTAACCCCAACTATGCATGTATGTGTGTATGTGTGTGTGTATGTGTATGTGTATGTATGTGTGTATGTATGTATGTGCAAATACATGCATGCACACATAAAAACTTCAGACCTTTTGAATGGAAAATGAGTTTGTCAGTCCCAACCAGGACATTTTGAGAATATTTTTCAGTTCAAGGTACTGAGGTAAAAAGTATACAGCAAACTCACTTTGATAATTCCATAGAAATGTCTGGGGTTGAGAAATGCTTACAAGGATTTTAACCAACTTGCAAACAAATGAACTTGTTTTGTTACATCCCAATTGCATATCAACTCTTACTCCCTTTTTCGTTTTCCCGGGCCTATGACTGCAATTGAAGGGGCCTCAGATTGATTATTAGAATAATAAAAATCAGAGACTAGAGAATTTATCCTGATCATCCTCCACTGTTCTGGAACTTATGTTTCATTTTTTTTAAATTTTACTTTTTAATTATTCCAGCATGTAATATATATATATATATATATATATATATATATATATATACATATATATACACACACACGTATATATGGGCTACATGTGATGTTCTGACACAGGCATATAATGTTTAACCATCAAATAAGGGTAGGTAATTGAGGTATTCATCACCTCAAGCCTCAAGCATTTATTATTTCTTCATGTTAGGAACATTCCGGTTCCACTCTTTTAGTTACTTTAAAATATAAAATAAATTGTTATCAACTATAGCCACTGTATTGTGCAATTGAATGCTAGATTTTTTTCATTCTATCTAACTATATTTTTGTACCTATTAAGTATCCCCACTTTATCCCTTTCTCCCTGCCTTCCTTCCCAGCCCCAGGTAACCATCATTCTACTCTCCACCTCCTTGAGTTCAAATTTTATAAAAAAGCTCATCTCCTACATATGAGTGGGAAAATGCAAAATTTGTTTTTCTGTGCCTGGCTTATTTAACATAATATCTTCCAGTTCCATATCTGTAGTTGCAAATGACAGGATTTCATTCTTTTAATGGCTGAATAATATTCTATTGTGTATAGATATAACATTTATTTGTCTACCATTCTGAAAAACACCTATTCCTGGAATTTTAAAATGTTATATGCATAAGTTACTCTTCCATTCTAATTTAGTCAATATTTTATGTATTTACTTATTTATGTTTTAAATAATTACTCTCCCCCATTTCTGTGCCAGGTAATATGAAGTCCTTTAGATAAATTAATAAAATATAATCCTAACCTCTGAGGAAGTTCAAGTCTGATGGGGATGCTCACAGTCTGAGTGTCTTTACAGGGACAACCAGTTCAATTACTGTTTGAAAGGACTTTAAAACCACATAATCTTAGTGGGCAGAAAAAAATCACAAGAATATATCTGCCTCTGTTTTCATGGGGGAAAATTTTTCAGATAAAAAATAAAAACCCAAACAGCTTAACTCTGACTTGGATTAAAATCTGGGACATCCATATAGATCAAACCAGTCAGATAATCACAAATTCCTGATCGTTTTCCTTTTTGCGCCTTATTACACCCAAAGACAGTCCGTAGGCTGATCAGAGACCTTTGTTATAGGTTTGTACTAAAATGCTTTTTCTGCATTGCACTTCAAAGTTGGGTCAGAGTGTTCAATAAATTGATTTTTCTGTCCATTTCTTATTCTAGAACTCTGCCATAACTGGACACATGTAGCTTTCATTCTGCAGTGGGAAAACCTGTAGCTTGAGTGAAAGCTGCAGGCTTTTGAAGTTTCATGAAATGGTTGTGTTGATTTGTTCTTTGTTCAGTGTAGAGGGTAGGATGCATCTCACTCATCTAATTTAGACACTTTAAAGTCAGATCCCATACTTTTTAAAACCATCTGGGTTGCTTTTTATTCTTCAAACCCAGGGGCCTTCCCTGAAATCAGTGGGGTTGGCAGGAAACATTTGAAGAGGTGAGGTTAGCTTGTTTTTTGCAAGACATTTTTCTGAGACCTGGGCAGGAAAAATAAAAGCTGATTTTTCAGCTGATATTTTTACAAGTATAAAGACATTTTGAGTCCTTCTGTAGAATGGTTGGGATTTATTAGAAGACATGTTAAATATGCTTTTAAAAATAATATAAATACCAGTACATATTTCAATACATTTTTCTTTCTGTTTTAACTGGCCTCTAAAATTAAAAACATAAATGATTTAAGGAATGATTTCTATGTTCTTCTTATATAAGAGAGACCATTTTGGGGAAAATGACATACAGCTTTTCTTCGTCTTTCATTTTTAGAAAATGGGGGTATGTTAGAAGCTCATACTGGTAAACTGAAAGCTCAGAACTGCTTGTTTAGTGTTGTTATTCTAAAATAGTATTTGAGCCTGGTTGTAGTGAAAAGAAATATAGCTTCATAAAAGGTCAATATTTTGGGCATGGTCATACTGTGAATAAGATTCAAGTGCCCTCAATTGAGCCACTAGCTGCTGTACATATCATTCTTCCATGCCAGTGTAATAGTTTTCCAGCCAGTGATGTGTAAATATTTTTAGACACTGTACAATCAGGAAAATTCCATTGACTAAAGATAAAGATCTGTCTCTCATTTGTTTACTAAAGAGCAAGATGATTCTCATTAATCATTTTAAAATTCTTCAAGGAAACAAGTGGTTATTTCATGCATGTTATTATTTCCTATTTATGTTGTCAAAATGAATCTCAGGTATATCTACAAAATTTATATAAATTAGGTAATTTTTAAAGCCTCTATTATATTTCATCATTGTCAGAACATTTACTGTGGAGTAATGGAGTCAAAGCTTTATGGTCCCTGATTTGCAAAGGCCCGTTTCAGTTCCTAAATCTAGCCTTGCATTTATAAACAAAATATGGCTCTTAAGTTTTTATAAATTTCAGTCCCCATGAAACCTGAAGCCACTTATGACTGGTGTAAACAAGTAGTTTTCAAAGTGTGGTCCTTGAGAAGCTGCATCAGCATGACCTGGGAGCTTGGTGGAAATACAGGTTCTCAGGCACCACCTCTGAATTGCTGAATTGGTAATTTGTGCTTGGGGGTCAGGAGGGAACAGCAGTCTGAATTTTCACAGGACCTTCAGGTGATTCAGTTGTAGCCTAGGATTCTGCCATAAAGACATGCATGTGAATGTTCATTGCAGCACTGTTCACAATAGCAAAGACATGGAATCAACCTAAATGCCCATCAGTGACGGACTGGATAAAGAAAATGTGGTGCATATCCATCATGGTATATTATGCAGCCATAAAAAAGAATGAGATCATGTCTTTTGTGGAAACAGGGATGGAGCTGGAAGCTAGCATCCTTGGCAAACTAACACAGTAACAGAAAACCAAATACTGTATGTTCTCACTTATAAGTGGGAACTAAATGATAAGAACTTATGAACACAAAGAAGAAAATAACAGACACTGGGGTCTACTTGGAGTAGGGGGTGGGAGGAAGGAGACTAGCAGAAAAAATAACTATTGAGTACTGAGCTTAATACCTGGCTGATGTAATGATATGCACAACAACTCCCCCCCGCTGACATGTGTTTATGTATGTGACAAATCTTCACACGTACCTCCAAACCTAAAATTAAAAACAGATGCAGGCTAGGGGTAGAAAATGGTGGAAAAATAAAAATTGCTTGGATTTCTCAGTGCTTCTGCAAAAAACCCTAGCTACATGAGACATGGAAATGTGTATAAAATAAGTAGGGAGTATTTGTGTTCATGTCCCTCGGAAGCATTTTACTTTTTTTTTTTTTAATTATAATTTAGGTTTTAGGGTACATGTGCACAATGTGCAGGTTTGTTACATATGTATCCATGTGCCATGTTGATTTCCTGTACCCATTAACTTGTCATTTAGGTATAACTTGTCATTAGGTATATCTCCTAATGCTGTCCCTCCCCCCTCCCCCCACCCCACAACAGTCCCCAGAGTGTGATGTTCCCCTTCCTGTGTCCATGAGTTCTCATTGTTCAATTCCCACCTATGAGTGAGAACATGCGGTGTTTGGTTTTTTGTCCTTGCGATAGTTTACTGAGAATGATGTTTTCCAGTTTCATCCATGTCCCTACAAAGGACACGAACTCGTCATTTTTTATGGCTGCATAGTATTCCATGGTGTATATGTGCCACATTTTCTTAATCCAGTCTATCGTTGTTGGACATTTGGGTTGGTTCCAACTCTTTGCTATTGTGAATAGTGCCTCAATAAACATACGTGTGCATGTGTCTTTATAGCAGCATGATTTATAGTCCTTTGGGTATATACCCAGTAATGGGATGGCTGGGTCAAATGGTATTTCTAGTTCTAGATCCCTGAGGAATCGCCACACTGACTTCCACAATGGTTGAACTAGTTTACAGTCCCACCAACAGTGTAAAAGTGTTCCTATTTCCCCACATCCTCTCCAGCACCTGTTGTTTCCTGATTTTTTAATGATGGCCATTCTAACTGGTGTGAGATGGTATCTCACTGTGGTTTTGATTTGCATTTCTCTGATGGCCAGTGATGATGAGCATTTCTTCATGTGTTTTTTGGCTGCATAAATGTCTTCTTTTGAGAAGTGTCTGTTCATGTCCTCTGCCCACTTTTTGATGGGGTTGTTTGTTTTTTTCTTGTAAATTTGTTTGAGTTCATTGTAGATTCTGGATATTAGCCCTTTGTCAGATGAGTAGGTTGCAAAAATTTTCTCCCATTCTGTAGGTTGCCTGTTCACTCTGATGGTAGTTTCTTTTGCTGTGCAGAAGCTCTTTAGTTTAATTAGATCCCATTTGTCAATTTTGGCTTTTGTTGCCATTGCTTTTGGTGTTTTAGACATGAAGTCCTTGCCCATGCCTATGTCCTGAATGATATTGCCTAGGTTTTCTTGTAGGATTTTAATGGTTTTAGGTCTAACGTTTAAGTCTTTAATCCATCTTGAATTAATTTTTGTATAAGGTGTCAGGAAGGGATCTAGTTTCAGCTTTCTACATATGGCTAGCCAGTTTTCCCAGCACCATTTATTAAATAGAGAATTCTTTCCCCATTTCTTGTTTTTGTCAGGTTTGTCAAAGATCTGATAGTTGTAGATATGTGGCATCATTTCTGAGGGCTCTGTTTTGTTCCATTGATCTATGTCTCTGTTGTGGTACCAGTACCATGCTGTTTTGGTTACTGTACCCTTGTAGTATAGTTTGAAGTCAGGTAGCGTGATGCCTCCAGCTTTGTTCTTTTGGCTTAGGATTGACTTGGCGATGCGGGCTCTTTTTTGGTTCCATATGAACTTTAAAGTAGTTTTTTCCAATTCTGTGAAGAAAGTCATTGGTAGCTTGATGGGGATGGCATTGAATCTATAAGTTACCTTGGGCAGTATGGCCATTTTCACGATATTGATTCTTCCAACCCATGAGCATGGAATGTTCTTCCATTTGTTTGTATCCTCTTTTATTTCATTGAGCAGTGGTTTGTAGTTCTCCTTGAAGAAGTCCTTCACATCCCTTGTAAGTTGGATTCCTGGGTATTTGATTCTCTTTGAAGCAATTGTGAATGGGAGTTCACTCATGATTTGGCTCTCTGTTTGTCTGTGATTGGTGTACAAGAATGCTTGTGATTTTTGTACATTAATTTTGTATCCTGAGACTTTGCTGAAGTTGCTAATCAGCTTAAGGAGATTTTGGGCTGAGACAATGGGGTTTTCTAGATATACAATCATGTCATCTGCAAACAGGGACAGTTTGACTTCCTCTTTTCCTAATTGAATACCCTTTATTTCCTTCTCCTGCCTGATTGCTCTGGCCAGAACTTCCAGCACTATGTTGAATAGGACCGGTGAGAGAGGGCATCCCTGTCTTGTGCCAGTTTTCAAAGGGAATGCTTCCAGTTTTTGCCCATTCAGTATGATATTGGCTGTGGGTTTGTCATAGATAGCTCTTATTATTTTGAGATACGTCCTATCAATACCTAATTTATTGAGAGTTTTTAGCATGAAGAGTTGTTGAATTTTGTCAAAGGCCTTTTCTGCATCTATTGAGATAATCATGTGGTTTTTGTCTTTGGTTCTGTTTATATGCTGGAATACATTTATTGATTTGCGTATTTTGAACCAGCCTTGCATCCCAGGGATGAAGCCCACTTGATTATGGTGGATAAGCTTTTTGATGTGCTGCTGGATTCGGTTTGCCAGTATTTTATTGAGGATTTTTGCATCAATGTTCATCAAGGATATTGGTCTGAAATTCTCTTTTCTGGTTATGTCTCTGCCAGGCTTTGGTATCAGGATGATGCTGGCTTCATAAAATGTGTTAGGGAGGATTCCCTCTTTTTCTATCGATTGGAATAGTTTCAGAAGGAATGGTACCAGTTCCTCCTTGTACCTCTGGTAGAATTCGGCTGTGAATCTATCAGGTCCTGGACTCTTTTTGGTTGGTAAGCTATTGATTATTGCCACAATTTCAGAGCCTGTTATTGGTCTATTCAGAGATTCAACTTCTTCCTGATTTAGTCTTGGGAGGGTGTATTTGTCGAGGAATTTATCCATTTCTTCTAGATTTTCTAGTTTATTTGCCTAGAGGTGTTTGTAGTATTCTCTGATGGTAGATTGTATTTCTGTGGGATTGGTGGTGATATCCCCTTTTTCATTTTTTATTTCATCTATTTGATTCTTCTCTCTTTTCTTCTTCATTAGTCTTGCTAGCGGTCTATCAATTTTGTTGATCTTTTCAAAAAATCAGCTCCTGGATTCATTAATTTTTTGAAGGGTTTTTTGTGTCTCTATTTCCTTCAGTTCTGCTCTGATTTTAGTTATTTCTAGCCTTCTGCTAGCTTTTGAATGTGTTTGCTCTTGCTTTTCTAGTTCTTTTAATTGTGATGTTAGGGTGTCAATTTTGGATCTTTCCTGCTTTCTCTTGTGGGCGTTTAGTGCTATAAATTTCCCTCTACACACTGGTTTGAATGTGTCCCAGAGATTCTGGTCTGTTGTGTCTTTGTTCTCATTGGTTTCAAAGAACATCTTTATTTCTGCCTTCATTTCATTATGTACACAATAGTCATTCAGGAGCAGGTTGTTCAGTTTCCATGTAGTTGAGTTGTTTTGAGTGAGTTTCTTAATCCTGAGTTCTAGTTTGATTGCACTGTGGTCTGAGAGAGAGTTTGTTATAATTTCTGTTCTTTTACATTTGCTGAGGAGAGCTTTACTTCCAACTATGTGGTCAATTTTGGAATAGGTGTGGTGGTGCTGAAAAAAATGTATATTCTGTTGATTTGGGGTGGAGAGTTCTGTAGATGTCTATGAGGTCCACTTTGTGCAGAGCTGAGTTCAATTCCTGGATATCCTTGTGAACTTTCTGTCTCGTTGATCTGTCTAATGTTGACAGTGGGGTGTTAAAATCTCCCATTATTATTGTGTGGGAGTTTAAGTCCCTTTGTAGGTCAGTCAGGACTTGCTTTATGAATCTGGGTGCTCCTGTGTTGGGTGCATATATATTTAGGATAGTTAGTTCTTCTTGTTGAATTGATCCCTTTACCATTATGTAATGGTCTTCTTTGTCTCTTTTGATCTTTGTTGGTTTAAAGTCTATTTTATCAGAGACTAGGATTGCAACCCCTGCCTTTTTTTGTTTTCCATGTGCTTGATAGATCTTCCTCCATCCCTTTATTTTGAGTCTATGTGTGTCTCTGCACGTGAGATGGGTTTCCTGAATACAGCACACTGATGGGTCCTGACTCCTTATCCAGTTTGCCAGTCTGTGTCTTTTAATTGGAGCATTTAGCCCATTTACATTTAACGTTAATATTGTTATGTGTGAATCTGATCCTGTCATTATGATGTTAGTTGGTTATTTTGCTCGTTAGTTGCTGTAGTTTCTTCGTAGCCTCGATGGTCTTTACAATTTGGCATGTTTTTGCAGGGGCTGGTACCAGTTGTTCTTTTCCATGTTTAGTGCTTCCTTCAGGAGCTCTTTTAGGGCAGGCCTGGTGGTGACAAAATCACTCAGCGTTTGCTTGTCTGTAAAGTATTTTATTTCTCCTTCACTTATGAAGCTTAGTTTGGCTGGATATGAAATTCTGGGTTGAAAATTCTTTTCTTTAAGAATGTTGACTATCGGCCCCCTCTCTTTTCTGGCTTGTAGAGTTTCTGCCGAGAGATCAGCTGTTAGTCTGATGGGCTTCCCTTTGTGGGTAACCTGACCTTTCTCTCTGGCTGCCCTTAACATTTTTTCCTTCATTTCAACTTTGGTGAATCTGACAATTATGTGTCTTGGAGTTGCTCTTCTCGAGGAGTATCTTTGTGGTGTTCTCTGTATTTCCTGAATCTGAATGTTGGCCTGCCTTGCTAGATTGGGGAAGTTCTCCTGGATAATATCTTGCAGAGTGTTTTCCAACTTGGTTCCATTCTCCCCGTCATTTTCAGGTACACCAATCAGACGTAGGTTTGGTCTTTCCACATAGTCCCAAATTTCTTGGAGGCTTTGTTCATTTCTTTTTATTCTTTTTTCTCTAAACTTCCCTTCTCACTTCATTTCATTCATTTCATCTTCCATCAGCGATACCCTTTCTTCCAGTTGATCGCATCTGCTACTGAGGCTTCTGCAATCTTCGCGTAGTTCTCGAAACTTGGCTTTCAGCTCCATCAGCTCCTTTAAGCCCTTCTCTCCATTTGTTATTCTAGTTATCCATTCTTCTAATTTTTTTTCAAAGTTTTTAACTTCTTTGCTATTGTTTTGAATTTCCTCCCGTAGCTCAGAGTAGTTTGATCGTCTGAAGCCTTCTTCTCTCAACTCGTCAAAGTCATCCTCCATCCAGCTTTGTTCCGTTGCTGGTGAGGAACTGCGCTCCTTTGGAGGAGGAGAGGTGCTCTGCTTTTTAGAGTTTCCAGTTTTTCTGCTCTGTTTTTTCCCCATCTTTGTGGTTTTATCTACTTTTGGTCTTTGATGATGGTGATGTACAGATGGGTTTTTGGTGTGGATGTCCTTTCTGTTTGTTAGTTTTCCTTCTACCAGACAGGACCCTCAGCTGCAGGTCTGTTGGAGTTTACTAGAGGTCCACTCCAGACCCTGTTTGGCTGGGTGTCAGCAGCAGTGGCTGCAGAACAGCGGATTTTCGTGAGACCACAAATTCAGCTGTCTGATAGTTCCTCTGGAAGTTTTGTCTCAGAGGAGTACCTGGCCAAGTGAGGTGTCAGTCTGTCCCTACTGGGGGGGGTGCCTCCCAGTTAGGCTGCTCTGGGGTCAGGGACCCACTTTAGGAGGCGGTCTGTCCGTTCTCAGATCTCCAGCTGTGTGCTGGGAGAACCACTACTCTCTGCAAAGCTGTCAGTCAGACAGGGACATTTAAGTCTGTGGAGGTTCCTGCTGAGTTTTTGTTTGTCTGTGCCCTGCCCCCAGAGGTGGAGCCTACAGAGGCAGGCAGGCCTCCTTGAGCTGTGGTGGGCTCCACCCAGTTCGAGCTTCCTGGCTGCTTTGTTTACCTAAGCAAGCCTGGGCAATGGCGGGCGCCCCTCCCCCAGCCTCGCTGCCGCCTTGCAGCTTGATCTCAGACTGCTGTGCTAGCAATAAGTGAGACTCCGTGGGCATAGGACCCTCCGAGCCAGGTGCGGGACACAATCTCCTAGTGTGCCATTTTCTAGGCCCGCTGGAAAAACGCAATATTAGGGTGGGACTGACCCGATATTCCAGGTGCCGTCTGTTACCCCTTTCTCTGACCAGGAAAGGGAACTCCCTGACCCCTTGCGCTTCCCGAGTGAGGCAATGCCTCACCGTGTTTAGGCTCGCGCACAGTGCGCTGCACCAACTGTCCTGCACCCACTGTTTGGCACTCCCTAGTGAGATGAAACTGGTACCTCAAGCAGAAATGCAGAAATCACCCTTCTTCTGTGTCACTGGGGCTGGGAGCTGGAGACCGGAGCTGTTCCTATTCGGCCATCTTGGCTCCCTGCAGTATCTCCAGTATTTTACTTTTCATATACCATAATAATTAGATTGTAGCCATTTGTCTAGTTAACTGCTCTGATCTCAAAAAATTATAATTCCTTTAATATCTTCTATGCAGGCTAAATAGTTACAGCTGGGACTGGTCCCTAGGTAAATCCTCAGGGTGCCTGAGGGACTAAAAAGCTATCTTTATGGGTATTTGTATTTCAGAAAAAAATGAACTTTCAGATCTTGGAGACATTGTCAGGTCACAAAACCTGAGACAAATGGGAGTATCTGGCTCCTAGAGAGATTTTATTTGCATACCAAAGGGCAGAAGTAAAGACTGAGGCTCATTATATTTTTAAGGAAGCCATTATGGAGAAGGAGACAACTGTCTCTTTCTCTTTTATGCAAAAAAAGAAGTAATAATAATTTTCCTCTTCTTTCACCTCTGTCAAATCAGCTGCTTTAGGATGGTGGGGAACATGTAAAGACCAGCGAATTCCAATAACAAATATATGGACGCAACATAGATGAAACATAGATGCTTTAGGATGGTGGGGAACATGTAAAGACCAGTGAATTCCAATAACAAATATACGGACTCAACATAGATGTCCATCAACAGTGAACTGGATAAAGAAAATGTGCTAATATGTTAGGGGTAGAAGGAATCCAAGTCACATGGCACCAAAATGTTAGACGTGGTGAATATCAGAATGACTGATGGGTCTGAAGCAACCTCAATTCTTGCCTCCTCTGAAGAAACACTTCAATAAGGGGCATAAGGCAGAAGAAGAGACTGAGGCAAGTTTCAGAGCAGGAGTGGAAGTTTATTCAAAAGCTTCAGAGAAGGAAAGTACACTTGGAAGAGACCCAAGTGGGTGACTTGAAGGACAAGTGCCCCATTTAGCCTTGATCCTAGGACTTTATATGCTGGCCCACTTCTGGCATCTCATGCCCCTTTCCCTTCATTTGTGTAGGACAATTGGTTTTGCTCTCTTTCCCAAGCCACCCTGTCATTACCCAATGAGCTTATGAAGCAAGTGGTCCTAATGGCAGAGATAGAGGTTATGCATGGCCTCAGCAACCTGGACTTCCACTATCCAAGGTTGACTTGGCTATGACCATGGCTGAGTGCTGAATCTGCCAGAAGCAGAGACCAAAAATGAGTCTCCAGTATGGCATCAATTTCCACAGTGATCAGCCAGATATCTCATGATGAATTGATTATATTGGACTGCTTCTATTCATGGAAGGGGCAGACTTTTGTTCTTACTGGAATAGACACTTACTCTGGGTATGGACTTGCCTTTTTTGCATGAAATGTTTCTAACAGAACCACCATCTGTGAACTTAAAAAAATTCCTTATCTACCTCCATGGTATTTCACATCGCATTACTTCTGATCAAGGAACTTCACAGCAAAAGAAGTGTGGTAATGGGCCCATACTTATGGAATTCACTGGTCTTTTTTTTTTCTTTTCAACTTTTATTTTAGGTTCAGGGGGCACATGTGCAGGTTTGTAACATGGGTAAATCATGTGTTATGGGGATTTAGTGTAGAGATTATTTCATCAACCAGGTAGTGAGCATGGTACCTGAAAGGTAGTTTTTCCATCCCTACCTTCCCCCAACTCTCTACCCTCAAATAGGCACTACTGTTTATGTTCCCTTCATTGTGTTTTGTGTCTTCAGTGTTTAGCTCCCACTTATAAGTAATAACATTTGGTATTTGGTTTTCTGTTCTTGCATTTTTTCACTTACAATAATGGCCTCTAACTCCATCGTTGTTGCAAAGGATATGATCTCATTTTTTTTTTTTTTTTTTTTTTTTTGAGATGGAGTCTCGCTGTGTCACCCAGGCTGGAGTGCAGTGGCGCAATCTCGGCTCACTGCAAGCTCCGCCTCCCGGGTTCACGCCATTCTCCTGCCTCAGCCTCTCCGAGTAGCTGGGACTACAGGCACCCGCCACCACGCCCGGCTAATTTTTTTTTTTTTTTTTTTTTTTTTGTATTTTTAGTAGAGACGGGGTTTCACCATGGTCTCGATCTCCTGACCTCGTGATCCGCCCGCCTCGGCCTCCCAAAGTGCTGGGATTACAAGCGTGAGCCACCGCGCCCAGCAGATATGATCTCATTTTTTTTATGACTGGGTAGTATTCCATGGTGTATATGTGTTACAGGTAGTTAGTCAGGCATGAGCAGAGGGCACCCCGCACACCCAACAGGAACGTCAGGTGACCATCAATGTCAGGCGACCAATGATGGTTCAACAATTATCACACTGCCTCTCTAAAAATGATAATAGTCAGCCAGCACCAGGGAGATGCAATTTCCTGATGGTCCACAGTTGTCACGCTAAAGTGATAATTAATTGCAGGCACCAGGGAGAAGTAATTTCCGAAACAGATAAAAACACTTGAAATTGGTAATCAACTTTCAATAAAAATCTCAGTAATTTGACAAGTGAGCTCGGGCTTGCACATTAAGAGACAAAATGGTAGAGTATGACCTACTGGAGGCATTCCACCAGAAAAGGGAAGAAAGCCTCAGTGGGTATGTGTACAGCTTCCTAAATACACTGTGCATGCTCACCTCCCAAGCTCATTGTGGGTGGCTCACTCTTAGAGAAGAATGAAGGGAAAGGGGCGTGAGATGCCAGAAGTGGGCCAGCATATAAAGTCCTAGGATCAAGGTTAAATGGGGCACTTGTCCTTCAAGTCACCCACTTGGGTCTCTTCCAAGTGTACTTTCCTTCTCTGAAGCTTTTGAATAAACTTCCACTCCTGCTCTGAAACTTGCCTCAGTCTCTTCTTCTGCCTTATGCCCCTTATTGAAGTGTTTCTTCAGAGGAGGCAAGAATTGAGGTTGTTTCAGACCCATCAGTCATTCTGATATTCACCACATCTAACATTTTGGTGCCATGTGACTTGGAAACCTTCTACCCCTAACATATTAGCACATTTTCTTTATCCAGTTCACTGTTGGTGGACATCTATGTTGAGTCCATATATTTGTTATTGGAATTCACTGGTCTTTACATGTTCCCCACCATCCTAAAGCAGCTGATTTGACAGAGCAGTAGAAAGCCTTTTGAAGACTCACAGCACCCACTGGGTGACGTTATTTTGCAGGACTGGGGCAAGCTTCTCCAGTAGGCTGTATATGCTCTGAATCAAGATCCAATGTATGGTACAATTTCTCCCCTAACTAGAATTCACTAGCAAAGTTTTTGCTTTCTGTTTTCTCATGACGTTGTTACATGCTCTGTTGGCCTAGAGGTTTTGGTTCCATAGGGAGGAATGCTTCCACCAGGTGACACAATAACTATTGAATTGAATCTGCTCCAGCATGGGTGGGCATCATCCGATCTATTAAAAGTTTGCCAAGAGCCAAAAGACAGAGGAAGGGAAAATTTTCCCTTTTGTGACTGACTTTTTGAGTTGGGATATTGGTCTTCTCCTTCCTTGAACTCAGATTTATGCCATCAACTCTCCTCATTCTCACGCCTTTGGACTGGGACTGAACTACACCACCAAACTTTCCTGGGTCTCCAGCTTTCAGACAACCAGATGGTGGGGCTCCTCAACCTTCATAATTATGCCAACCAATTTCTCATTTTATCTGTATCAATATCAATGTCTATATATCCCATTGTCTTTGTTTCTCTGGATAACTCTCGTATACCTCACAATGTATTTACAGCATTTGTTGCTCTCTCAGTTCCCTCTGGTGTTTCCCAACACTTTACTGTAGTCTTGGTGGAACAGAAAAAAAAAAGTGACTTAACCTCTGGCCGGATGCCATGTGGTTGGAATCTTTCCCAGGATGGGGAACCCTTAATTTTGAAGTTTCTCACTTCGGTACCTATGCTCTGCTATTTTTGATCTCAGAGCAAGAATAATCTCTCCTACTCAAGATTTTTAGCTTAATCATATCTGCTAAATCCCTTTTGCCATGTAACAGTCACAGCTTTCAGGAGTTATGAAGTAGACATCTTTGTGGGGGGCATTATTCTGCCTATCATAGGGATTATAGAGATATTAGACTCTGTTCTCCAAGTTCTAGGCAAAATAAATAGGACTTTCTAAAAAGTTGTGCTCTTCACTCAAAATCTACTAAACAGAGCACATTAACTTGACCTTTTATTCTACCTTTGATGTGAAGTGAAGAGAAAAAAAAGCCTTGAAGTCCCTTCGGACTCTGGTCTCACAACTCCTTGAAAGTCCGTATGTTCAAAGAAGGTATGTTCTTCTGTAAAGATGCCTTCTGTTCATGTGTGTCTGTTTACGTATGCACAGAACGTGGGAATCGACATGCATGCCTTCTGTGCATGCATGTCTATTCCCAGAACAAACGATATTTTTCAGGGATAATTTTATCTAAAGTCACAGTCATACAAAAGAGAATATTTGCATGTACAGAGTTCACATTAAACAGAACATACCTAAAATCTTAATCTGAAGCATCTACAGTTAGCCACTTCACTTGTTGCAGGCCAAAAGAGTGAGGGTTGTGATCAACTCAGTATACCACTGGAGGCTATATGAATAAACAGCAAACTGTTTTCATGAAAGCAGGGTGCTGGCAAACTGACTGCATCTCCTGCCCAGAAGGAATGCTGAGGGTAGTCACGACCCAGGCACAAGTGTTTCTTGTGATTAGGCAAATCTGAAGCCTGTTAGCAATAATGTGAACCTGTGATCAATCAAGCAGCTGACCAGTAGTTACCTCCTCCTCCCTGCTCTTTCTACCCAATAAATACAAGGGGCTGTAGAGGCTCAGGCGGCTGCCTTTGCTCACTAGAAGCAGGGAGCTGTCTTCTTCTTCCCCTGGCCCCCCTTTTTAAAACAATTTCTTTTGTGTTAAGTTTTCATTTGTGCGTTAGTCCCCCTTCGTTCAGTCTTGTAATGATGGTCTCAAGTAGTAACAGTAGTAACTGTCGTAGTGACAGTCTCAAGTAGTAACTGTGGCAATCTGCCACATTCCCTGGTTTGAATTTTCCTCAAAAAATTGTATGAGGAATTTCTTACATATGCCTAACCAAAATGCTCAACTAATTAGTCCTTCTCAGAAAAAGGACAAGACCAGTCCCCCAAACAGATTCAACCTACCTCAGCAATGCAGGAGTGGTTTAGGAGCACACCTCTGTCTCCCATGCCAGTTTTCACACTATTAAAAATTTAAGATCAAGTCCTGGTGTTTACATTGTGAAAACTCTGCCACTGGCAACTTTAATATAGGAGTAGGGCTCCTGCTGATTACACTTTTTAGAAAATATCCACTTTCTGCATACTTCACTATAGGATTTCACAGTCACATTAAGAACTGAAGAAATAAAGAGACTTTATAGGATGTATAATTCAATCCTATCACTTTTGTGAATGAAGAAACTGAGGTACAAGGAAATTAAGTTAATCTTTCCAAAGATTTTGTGGGAAGCAACTATAGAATTAGTTTTGGTCCCAGTTTTCTTGAATATATGTATTTTAAAAAAAACTTCCAGCTTTATTGAGGCATAATTGACAAATAATATGGTATGTCAGGTGTACAATGTGATGACTTGGTGTGTGTATATATATATATATATATATAGTAAAAGTATTACCACAATCAAGTAAGTTAACACATCTATCACCTCACATGGTTACCCTTTTTTTTGTGGTAAGAATATTTAAGAATATTTAAACATTTTTAGCAAATTTCAAGTACCCAATACAGTGTTATTAACTGTAGTCACCATGGCGTACATTAGATCCCTAGAGCTTATTCATCTCATAACTGAAAGTTACTGTCCTCTGACAAACATCTCCTCATTTCTTCCCACTGCCTAGCCCATGGAAACCAGCATTCTATTCTCTGTTTCTGCATTCAACTTTTTTAGATTCCACGTATAAGTCAGACCATACTCTCCATTATACTTATAATTAATTTTTCAGTATAACATACTGCCTTTATAAATGGGAAATCTCCTGTAAGGTCTACCTATTTGGTTTTCTCCGGATTGGGATTATCATGTCAGGTGCTTTGGACTGGTAATTACAGGGTCAGAAAGAAATAGCAGTGGTTGAGGGTCCCTGCTTATCTATACCTTTATGACACTTCTAACCACACCTTTTGGTTGCTTATTCTAGACTAATTTCAGGTGTCACTGTTGCTTTAAACTTTCTAAGCCCCAATTTTTCTTGTTCAAAAACAGGGATAATATTTCTTAGAGTTTTCTGAAGATTCACGAAGGAATGCGTCTAAAACTACAGTAGGAGTTCAGTACGTAGGAATTCTTGAAGCCTTCTGAGAAGAAGTTGTAGAGCCCTGAACACAGGAGCAGATAAGCATGATTTTCTAATCATCATAAATCTTAAATGGCATACTGTGTATCTGAAAAACCCATAGAGGCCAAAAAAAGGAAGCTTGAATAAGACAGATACCTGATTTAAATAAAAATGATAAAAACGTGCTTGAATAAAAATGCAACTGTTTAAGAGACATTTTTATGTCCTAAAACAGACAGCAAGCCTTTTATATAGCTTTCTGTGTTTTAAAATAATTTTAGTTCTCAATATACTGGTAACATAAAGTAGAAGTGAAAATCAAGTAACAAGGACCCAAGATCCCCAAATAGGCCAAACATAAAAATAAGTTACAAAATAAAAATGTGAAAGTTGCATGCAGCCAAAATTTTGTGTGCTGCAGCACACCTTGCTACAGTATGAAATATTACACCTTTTGCTATGGAGTTTAGAAAGTAAACAATAGCAAGATTTTAAACCAAGTGGCATAAATTTAATATGATTCAAGAACTATACTGTATAAGAAATCAGAGATAAAGGCAGTGAAAGAAGGAGCCATTGATTTTTCTCTATTCTAATTATCTTCGTTTCAGTGGATTAGAAAATGGTAAATGTAGAAGTCAAGTTAGAGATGGTGCTGAGCTCAATCGCCTGCCAAGTTAAGTCTGATAAATGGCAAGTGTGTATAATTAATACTGTCATTTTTCCCTAGACCAAAGGGCGACTGCAGTAACTATAGATTGTAATTGTCATCGTTGTCATATAAAATGTGCTATTAGTAAGTTCAGGCTGAATTTTATTGCTGGGAATGCTCATAAATTGAGCGGTGAGTCATTTAAATTACCAAGTAGAGAGCTTTGTGGCTTGCTCTAAAACTACTTTCTAAGACAATGTATTTGACTTTGGACCTCCAGAAACTAATTGCATTTTTTTTTTTTGAACAGACATTAGACAGACTGTAACCTATATGTGAGGATATTCTGACAGACATGCCCTGTAGGTTTATGAATGTTTGTAAGAATCTGATATTTTTATTTCCAATATTTTTGGTGTAGCAGCAAGAGAGGAATAGGGAGTAGATGTGAGATGACATATGTGTGGAGAGATCATTTTGAAAGTACACTTATTGCTTTCTTGCAAGATGCCTACTTTCCAGAAGGTGATGTTGATGAAATATTAACAAGTATAGGATTCAAATTATGATGTATTTGTTGTAGTGTTTTAGAGGATGGTTGTGGGAGATAATTTGGAGTAGAATAGCAAGGGAAGGAAAATCAGCTAACAACATCTTAAAAGGATTAATAATGCCTAATAGGATATTTGATGATTCCATTTATTATTTGTTCAGTTTATGTACTTATAATTACTATACTATAATTAAAAACAATGTGTAATAAATATGTATTTGTCTAAAATGCTATATACCAGGTACTGTGGTATGGAAAGTGTTGTTGATGAGATTCATGACTTTTTCTTTGATATGTTTAATTATATTTTCATTTTTTCCATTTTTAACATAAAATAATATAATTTTAGACTAAAACATATAAATAAAGGAAAAAATACCCATACCTTCATCATATTGATACCACTACTTTAGGCATTTAAATGCATTTTTTTCTACATAAGAATGAATTTTTTATAGTTCTAAAAAGTGCTTATGCCATTTTCTGTATATTTTCTATGATTTTCTATGATCGTGTTGTATTCTAGAGAACTTCACAGAGCAACCTAGTTGACTGTTGTTCAAGTCTCAAATCAAACATAACCTTCCTAAATCATTTAATCTATATTAGTCTACCTCCTTGTCCCCAACTTTCTATCATATTATCCTCCTCAAAATAATTACATTCACAGTAATTAGTCCTATAGTAAATAATTTTGCTTATATAATTTCTATCTTTTCCCTTTGAAAATATAAGTTCCATGACAGCAGTGGCTTCTCTGCCTTATTTACTATTGTATTCCTAGCTCTTAAAATGGCTTCTGAAAAATGTAAGTTTCAATAAATACATAATGAATAATGAAAAATTTACTGTACCATTCTTCCATTGTTGGGCATAAGTTATTATCACCTTTGTGTGATAATTTATGCATGGAGGGAGATTTTCCATTAATATAACAGTTTTCAAATTTTAGAGATAAAATGTTAGAAAAGCTTAGAGAATAATTCAAAATGTTAGATAATAGGTCAAAAGTCTGAAGATATTTATATCAGTCAGGGTTCTCCAGAGAAGCACAACCAACGGGACACACACACACACACACACACATACAGAGAGAGAGAGAGAGAGAGAGAGAGATTTATTATAAGATATTGGTTCACATGATTTATGGAAGCTGAGAAGTGCCACAATCTGCCATCTGCTAGCTGGAAACGCAGAAAAGCCAGTGTTGTACTTTGAAAGCATGAGAGCCCGAGAGTCAGTGGTTAAATTCCAGTCTGAATCTGAGGGCCTGCAAACTACAAGCACTGGCGGCAGCTGAAGCTCAAGTAGTCAGGCAGAAAACTAGAGAATCTTCCCTTCCTCTATCTTGTTGTTCCATTCGGGTCTGCAGCGGACTGGATAGTGCCTGCCCACATTGGGGAGGACAATTCTCTTTATTTAGTCTGACAATTCAATGCTAATCTCCCAGAAATATCCTCACAGACAAACCCAGAAATAATGTTTAACCAGATATCTGGGCATCCCATGATTCAAACAGTACACATAAAATTTGCTAGCAGAGCATTTATGTCATATTTTGTGTGTGATATATGTATATATATATGTGTGTATATATGTATACATATATACACACACATTCTATATATACACATATATACACACACATCCTCTCTATATATATACACATATATACACACATTCTCTCTATATACATACACATATATACACACACATTCTCTCTCTCTCTCTCCATATATATATATATATATATATATATATATATATATAACCTTCAACTTGTTTTTTAGAAGGCTTGACCATATGTCCATAGCACTGTGTGTGTCTACTTTGTCGTAGTTTCATTTATTTTGTGTTTTATAATTTTAGAAAATTTCTGTTAAATGTATAGGCGAAAATGATATACCTGAGTTTATATATTTTACTTTCTTTTGCTTTTAGCAAGTTTGTACTTTTACTTTTGGTATTATTGGTAAGTAGTGTTTTCTCTTTCGTGTTTTTGTGTTTCTCTATTTTGTTCTAACATTTTTCTTCTTAACCAATGTAACTCTAGAGTACTTTAACTCTCTCAGCTGAGAAGCTTAATTGTATTCAATTTAACCATTATTTAGAAAGGTGACATGCTATGAGTTTAGCTGGTGCAACAAGGAACAAGGTATCATCCTTTAACGCCCATGACATGACACAGTGAAGGAGGTAACAATTATGGTTCCCCCTACTGAGCACCTTTATGTAGGTTTTGTCAGATAATGTGGTCAGTGTTTCATGTCATGTAATTCTCACAACAAATCTGGGAAATTAGTAGTTTATCCCCATTTCAAGATGTGAAACTGAAGCTCAATGAAATACAGTAACATTGTATTTCATAGGTAACACCTATGAAACATTGTATTTCAAGGTAACACCATTACTAAGTGTTAGGTCTGTGATTTAAACTCATATATGTTTCCTCCCACAGTCTGCACACTCTCTTCTATGCCAGAATATCACCTTGAGATAAATGTGTAGATGACAAACAAGACAGAGTAACACAAAAGTCACTAAGAAAGATGTTAGAAATGAAATGACCTGGAAAATTGATGACATTAAAATGTACATTTTTCAATTTACTTGAATTAAGTTGCATGTTTAATACAAAACAGCAAATATATTAACCACTTCCTTTGTTTAATATGCAAGTGCTAAAGTTGTAATTATGTGGCTTAAATTTCTGGCTAAAATAGACTATTTTAATCTTATCTAAAATATTGAAGTATGACTTAAAGGTCTACAAAAATATTCTCTCATTCTATTGTTTGGACAAATTTAGACTGTATAATATTTACTTTCATTGACATTTACACGATATTTTAATAGATGATATGAAAACTCTTGTTTCTAAGACATATTGACAATCAAAAGCTTAGCTTCAGAACTCCCAGTGGGATTTACTGAATTGCTCACATTATGTTTCTGGGTATAAATCAATTTAGAGAATGTTTCACTTCCTATGCTTATACTGGCAGCATAGAATTGTTTGAACATCTCTGGCCTGGGTATTATTAACACTATAACAAACAAATTAATAATTAAAGAATCACATGGTATAATCTATTTTAAGACATGGAATCACATACTTGAACAGAAGGTATTATCTAGGGAAAAGAAAAGGTGAGGAAAAAAAGCATTTAAAAACGATCTCATGCTACCAAAGGAAAAAATGTCTCCAGTATTATAGACTATTTTTGTTAGTTGCTCTAGATATATTTGTGTTGATAAAGAAACATAATAGCATTTGTGTTTTATTTACTGTGGGAGAGACAGAAGGGAGACTAACAGGATGGCTGTACCGAAAATCTCCCCATTTATTTAGTCCCCTCACTATACTCCTATGTGTACATGTAGGAGTGGGAAGTACCTCTGGGCAGAAACTCACAGAATTAAAAAGATAATGACTGCCTTCCTCATATACTTTAGGTATCTCTCTTTTTACAGCCTGAATACATAAATTTTTATCATGATCCACAAAGGTATAAGAAAAACAAATTCTGTAAGTCATCTCTTGGCTACAACTTAGAGAAGAGCATTTCTTTGTACTGATCTTGTATTTTGTTGTGTTTCTGAAAAGTGATGCAGTAGTACTTGTATTCTGATAAACTTTTAACTACCCTTTTTTAACCTCTCCCTTTTCTTTTGGTGCCTGAATAACATCATTTCTCTTTTAAAATTAATTTTTGATTGGCAAATAAAATTATATTATGTACAACACATTTCTTGATTTTAATTTGCTTATGAAGTTGACTTTATTCCTATCAAATGTCAGAGAAGCGATATGAAGATAGTTTATTGTTACAAAAATATGTCAATATTTTGGAAACAAAGTATGCTGGACTATGAGGCTAGGATGAGCTAACTTAACCAAGCATTGATGTGGGCATCAAAGCATTTTAGTGTCAGTTATACCACTGTAGAGTTCTGTGATTTTTAGATAAAGAATTTAATCACTCTGGGTCTCTGTTTCTTTATTTATGAAATAAATATATTACATTAGAAAATGTCAAAGTTATCACAGAGCTTTCAATTTCTGTATTCTTTCACTTCCTTTTGAGGGGTATATGTGGAAACTGAACCCAGTATTCTGTAGGAAACTATCACCTAGATGTTTGCATGACACCTTTAACCTTGTACAGCAGTTTTACCTGTGTTGTCCAAAAGACCACCAGGATGGCTAAACAGTAGAAAAGAGGGCTTTATTTGGCAATAACTGTTTGCAAACTGGGAAGAGACAATCTCCAGCAGGTGCTGGAAGGTGATTTCTCTTCAAGGAGGGAAGGGGCAGTTTGGGTTTTCATGCCTCACAGGGCCTGTATCACACAATAGAATCATATACATTCAGTAGATTTGGGGGAAAAGCTATACATATTCATGAGGGCAGCCAAGTGCACGTGCAGTGGGTAAACATATATGTAATGCATGTCCTATGTTCACTTTGGGGCAGGGTTTTAGCACTAAAATGTGCAGTTTGTGGAGAGCCTCAATAAGTTGGCTGAAACTGTCTTAAGATCTTTAGTTGCTTATCAGAAAGGACTGTTTGTAAGGCCAATTCTCTGTCCAAGCATCATAATTATAGCAATCTGGGTTGTATATCACAGCTAGGAGGGGTCTGATAGCTCCTATTTGTGGGGAGTTTAGCAAGAGTGTGACTTTTCTTATAGCCTTAGGAATTTAGAAATTTACCACACCAGCTGAGCCCTGAACTCTCCGCCTGTAAGTTTTGTTTCCCTAACTTTCGGATCTGTCTTAGTTGATAAGGGGATATCTCAGATCACATCTGCATTAGCTCACTGCATTAATAACACAATTCTGTGAGGAAGTAGGCATTATTATGCATAGAAAAAGATGGATAAACTGTTCAGATAAATTATGTGACCAATCCAAGGTCTCACAGCTAATTCCAGTCAGAGCTGGATGCTCTGGGTGCCCTAATAAAGGTTGGACAAGTTATAATATCTTGGTGTGTCAGAATACCTACTGGCTTCCTACTGAAGATGCTTCTGCTCCAGGTGAAAAATAATCTCCTCTTACTCTGATTTGCATCCAGAATTTACTAACTAGCACTTATGAACTCCATATTGAGGAAACAGAAAGCAGACAGTGCTGAGAAGGTAGCAAGAGCCAAACAGTGACTTTGTAAGCTGGATCCACCTGGATTCAGGTGGTTGGTTCACAGTTTGGCTCCAATGTTTGTGGAATGTTAGCTTGTGAGAAGTTCTTCTTGGATGACAGCCTCATACTATTCTTTCTGATAAGACATTACGTTTCTTAATCAATACCAGTGACTTTGAAGTATATATTTTTGGCTAGCATTCCTGAAGAAACTTACTGAAACTTATTCTATAGAGTAAGGCAGAATACTAAGAGACCATCTTCAAATCTGCATAGCTGAAATAGGATGTGTTTTTGGAGATTAAATTATGACAATGAAAGTGCCATTGTATGAGGGATTCCAGATCCTCAACATCCTGGTAAATCATTTCTTGGAAAATGTAACATTTATAAAACAGTAATTTATTAATTTATAAATTTCAATTTTAGTCTGTAGTTTCTGAAAACATGCCAATATATCATTTTGAAGATGTTTTTCTTTCCTGAAACAAAACTAAGTCCTGTGAATAAATCTGGTCATTTGTCAAACCTGGATTATGTCAGAAAAAGACAAGGCTCAAAATCGCGGTTTGGTTTAGCTGTGATATGTCAGCTATGTCTTGGTCACAGGGGTTTATTTATGTGTATATGGTTCTCTTTTTCCATATGTATAAATAAACCATGGTGACTATACCCTTATGTTTAATACTTTTGTATTACTTATAACACACAAAGCTCTATGCAAAATTACAATATTAGCATTAATTGATTATTATGGATTTATGTTTCCTAGAAAGGGTCATATAATCTGTCGATGGAGAGAGATAATCTTATGATTTGTTTGGCCTGTTATTTAAAAAGCAAGAGGAGAATAATAATATCAGTTTTATAAATACTGAGAAACCTGAAATCATTTTGAAATTTAAAGGAATCATGAGCCTCCATGTATAATAATTTCCCAGCTTAGCACAATTGTTTAAATAAAATTTTTAAAAATCCACTGTTTTATTTCAGGCATCTCTGGTTGTAGAAAAAGCAGAATTTTCCTTTTTTTTTTTTTTTTTTTTTAAGTAGGAAGCAACATTGAATTGAAAACCAGGACACCTGAGTTCTAATGCCTGTCCTTGGGCAAATTTCATTCCATCCATTCTGTTGAAACACTTTGTCTGTAACAAGGAAACCAAAAACCAATAAAGTAAAGCCTATGGTATATTTTGAAGAACTCAAAAGAAAAATGAAATAGTAATTAGATACCTGCCTACAGGCATGAAAATAGGCACCTTTATTATGCCTGCAAGAAATGTAATGATCTGTTTTGTATTCCCATTATTAACTTTGTAATAATGGTAAGGAATATGAATTTGAGAGAAACAGACACAGTGTTAGGCATGATCCAATACTCCTTAGGATGGGCCAGAGACTAGCTCAGATCTTCTGAGTCTTTGTCTAAATACGCACACCAGATCAAAACAGTCTGTCTGACTTGGGAAAAATAATCAAGCCAGCTAGGCAGTTCAGTCAAATCATGAATTAGTCAGTCAAATAGTTCTTATTGGTCTGAATGGGTGAGTTGATATGTTTATTCATTCAGCCAACAAAATTTTTTTGATGATCAATGATATGTCAATCAATAGGCCATGAATACAAAGATGAAATAAACATAATTTTTGCCCCTAAAGATTCAGAGATTATGGTTGATTCAACTATAATTCAAGGTATTGAAGTAAATGTCATCTGTATTGTGCTTATTGTAGGCAGATGCTTGGTTAATTGAGCAGGATGAATTGAGGAGCTGTGGCCATGTGTCTAGAGGATAAGACACTTCTGGTCAAAATAAAGTTAATTCAGGAAAAAGTTCTGCAGAGGACGTTAGGATTTGGAATATTTATTGGCCTATTTATTGTTTCTATTCTGAATGCCCAGATGGCATTCAGTCAGGACTGAGAATAACAAACTTCACCTTTAATTTTTTTTTTTTTTTTTTTTGCATCTATCAGCCTAAATATTGAGTCTGGCATCCTTTCTGCCTAGTATCATTCAGGAACTCTTCCTTTCCCTGCTCTTTAATTAGACAGAAGGACAGAAAGTCAGTTGAGTACAGAAGATTATTCATAGGTAAGTAACATGACTAGGGAAAATGAGTAGAGGAATTATTACTCCATATGTTAAGATGAGGTGCTTAATGAAGGTATCACAAAATATTCTAGGATATCAATAATAACACTTAAAGTTGGTCACCCCCATTTATATTAAAAAAAATAGTAAATGAGGGCCCAACAGGAGATGGAACAATGATTTGAATTTAGACCTTGAGTCCTAGCCCAGTGATTTTTAGACCACAGAAGGAATGCCATGAAAAGGAAATTTTTAAATGTTGATTTCGGTGTTTTTCTTGGTAATCCTTCTATTACATTGGATGAAAATGTGAAGAAAAAGACATAGGTGTATTTACAATAACTCCTTGCTGAGGTTTTAGTATTCATTATGATCATCATCTAAAAACTACTCATTTAAGGCTATGTCTAATGACACAGGCAGAGGCCATTTTTAAATATTCTGTGCTAACAAAATCCAGATATTTCAGAGGTCTAAAATCATCCTGGCTTTTGATTTTTGGATGATGCACTGGGAATTTTCAGGGACAGAAATTTAATCAAAAGACCTATTAATGGGTTGGTAATGGCACTGCTGAAATGACAGCACAATACCCCCAGAGAAGCAGAGATTCAGATTGTTCATGGAAAAGTGTACCCTCATCTTTTCTCTAAAATAAGAGGAAAAGCTGACATTCAACTTAAAAAATGTCTAGTTATTTTCACTCTTTTTTCTCTAATCTTGTCTTCTCACTTTATTTCATTAATTTGATCTTCAATCACCGATATCCTTTCTTCCACTTGATTGAATCAGCTATTGAAGCTTGTGTATGCTTCACAAAGTTCTCGAACTGGTTTTCAGCTCCATCAGGTCATTTAAACACTTCTCCACTTCTAGTTAGCCATTCATCTAACCTTTTTTCCAGGTTTTTAGCTTGCTTGCCATGGGTTAGAACATGCTCCTTTAGCTCGGAGAAGTTTGTTATTACTGACCTTCTGAAGCCTGCTTCTGTCAATTCATCAAACTCATTCTCCAGTTTTTTTCCCTTGCTGGTGAGGAGTTGTGTTCCTTTGGAGGAGAAGAGGAGCTCTGGTTTTTGGAATTTTCAGTCTTTCTGCTCTGGTTTCTCCCCATCTTTGTGGTTTTATCTACCTTTGGGCTTTGATGTTGGTGACCTGCAGATGGGGTTTTGGTCTGGATGTCCTTTTTGTTGATGTTGATGCTATTCCTTTCTGTGTGTTAGTTTTCCTTCTAACAGACAGGCCCCTCAGCTGCAGGTCTGTTGGAGTTTGCTGGAGGTCCATTCCAGACCCTGTTTGCCTGGGTATCACCAGCGGAGGCTGCAGAATGGCAAATATTGTTGCCTGACCCTTCCTCTGGAAGCTTTGTCCAAGAGGGGCACCTGCCTGTATGAGGTGTCTGTCAGACCCTACTGGGAGGTGTCTCCCAGTCAGGCTACACAGGGGTCAGGGACCCACTGGAGGAGGCAGTTTGTCCATTATTGGAGCTCAAACGCTGTGCTGGGGGAACCACTGTTCTCTTCAGAGCTATCAGGCAGGGGGGATGTTTAAGTCTGCAGAACCTGTCTGCTGCCTTTTGTTAAGATATGCCCTACCCCCAGAGGTGGAATCTAGAGAGGCAGTAGGCCTTGCTGAGCTGCAGTGGGCTCCACCCAGTTTGGGCTTCCCTGTGGCTTTGTTTACACTGTGAGCATAGAACCACCTACTCAACCTCAGCAATGGCGGATGCCCGTCCCCCTGCCAAGCTCCAGCTTCCCAGGTTGATCTCAGACTGCTGACATACCAGTGAGCAAGGCTCTGTGGGCATGGGACCTGCCAAGCCAGGCATGGGAGGAAATCTCCTGGTCTGCCAGTTGCGAACGCCATGGGAAAAGTGCAGTATTTGGGTAGGAGTGTACCATTCCTCCAGGTAAGTCACTCACGGCTTCCCTTGGCTAGGAAAGGGAAATCCCCCTACCCCTTGCACTTCCCAGGTGAGGCAACACCCCTCCCTGCTTCAGCTCACCCTCTGTGGGCTGCACCCGCTGTCCAACCAGTCCCAATGAGATGAACCAGGTACCTCAGTTGGAAATGCAGAAATCACCCATCTTCTGTGTCGATCTCTCTGGGAGCTGTAGACTGGAGCTGTTCCTGTTCGGCCATCTTGGAAGTGACCTAAATTATATATCTTAAGACAATTTATTGCTCAAAACATATAAAACTTAATTCTAAAAAATTCAACTACCTAAATTTAAATGAGATTGCTGCAACTGCAGCTTGCCGACCTCCAGGAGACACGAAATGGGACGAGGGGCACAGGGCTGTGGGGACGTCAAGAGTGCCCCAATGTCTAGTTCTGAAGTTTATTTTTAAAATGTGTGTCATATCTGACTTGTTAAGGTATTGCTGCATTTTTTAGTGTCTCAGAACTAATTGTAATCTTTTGTGTACTGTTACATTTAAGTGTCTCAATCACATCTGTATTTAATAGTTAACCTAGAATTATCCAAATATTATTTAAATGGACTAACAATAGCCAAATGATGTTCTGGCAACCATATGTCTTGTTAATGTTCTATCCCTCTGTCCATTCCCCAGTATGGGTTACATAGTACTAAATTAATTCATAAGACGTTTTTGAAAACATAAATTTTATTGTATACGTTTGAGGCTTACAACATGATGTTATAGGATACATATAGATGGCAAAATGGGTGTAGTAATGAAGCAGACTATCATATATATTATTTCACAGTTATTTTATGGTGACAAGAGCAGCTAAAATCTACTTGATTAACAACAATCCCTAATAAAATACAACTTTATTAACTTTAGTCTTTATGTTATACATTGGATCTTTATATTTGTTCATCCTACGTATAAGCTTTTTATTATATTATGCTGGTTTCACCAGTAATTGTTGCCAGCAGATCCTGCTTTTAATGTCTTGACTAGAATTTAATGGAAGGATATCTGAAAAAGTGGGGCAAGCTGTACAATCAATATTCCTAAAAGAAGCAAATCTCCAGTCTGATTAGACAATGCCAGACTTAGTCTCTAAAAGTTCTCTTTCGTGGATTAATTGAAGGCAAGAAAAAGTGATTGACAAGGTTATACAGGTAGTTATAATGCATGATCATCTTGATTTTTGGATGTGGATTTGAGCATAACAGGAAAAGGGGCTGATGCAGGTAGGAAGAGAAGAGGGGATTAACAAATTAAAAGTTGAGATAGAATTTAAGTAGTTTCAAAGGATACAAAACCAAGAAGTGATAAGGGATTCCACTTTAATAATTTCTTTCCAGCATTCAGATACTGAGCAGAAACCTTGGAAATCATCTTATATTAAGCAATTAAATAACTGAATAGCCATTGCATTCAAGGTTTTGTAGACAACTATGAGGTATCAAAAGCTTTCAAATCTGATATGTGAAGGTAGGGGTTCTGCAAACTATAGTCTTCTGTCCAAATATGGCCAACTACTTGTTTTTGAATGGCCTGGGAGCTAAGAATACTTTTATTCCATTATTTAATGATTTAAAAAATCATGGCAATATTTAATGATGTGAATATTATATGAAATTCAAATTTTAGTGTCCATAAATAAAGTTTTTTTTTTAGTTTATGAATATTTGATTAAACAAAGTGCCTGTGGCTAGCTCAGAATTTTGTAATACCTAACAGGAAATAGGTAATAAATTGCATGTTTATAAAAAGAAGGATGATTACAAACTCATGGCTTTAAGGGGCTAATAACTCCTAAGAAGAGTACATCAATGCATAAATTTTTCACCATAAATGAAGTTTATGGGGACATATCCACATTGATTTTCTTTCTTTTTTTTTTTTTTTTACGTTTTGTCAATGGCTGCTTTCCTGATACAGGATTGAAGTTGAGTACTTAAGACAGACTATGTAACCTGCAAAACCTAACATATTTACTCTCTAGTCCTTCAAAATAAGTTTCCGAGTCCTGGTCCAAGATAAACCCCAATTCCACTATCGCTCAGTGTGGGATTCAGTAATCTCACAAGCTAAGATTTGTTGAGGACTATCATGTGTTTGGCATTTTTCTCACAGCTTTCTCATCTCATTTAGCCCTCCTAACACTTGTACAAGATAGCTGCCATTTTTATTCCTACTTTGAAAGAAGAAACTGAAGCACAGAAATGTTGGTAACTTGACCCTAAATCACATAGCTGTTGAGTAATTAATTTGAGATTTAAAACCTGGCAGTCCTCCAAAGACTATATTTCACATTTTCTAATTCTCAACTTCTCATCTATAAATTCAGGATAGTAATACCTTTTTCATTAAATCTGCTAAAATGTAGAAAACCCTTGGAACAAAGATAAATACTTTTAAAAGGTTAGTTATTTCCTTCTGTCCTGTGTGCTAATTGTTTTTTATAGCGATCTCCTAGATTACTTGTTAATATGCAAAGTTGAGATTCTGGACCTGGAGGTTCTGGAAAGGATGCTAAAAATATGTTTTATGAAAAATACCCTCAGGTTATTTCAATGCATGTGGTCAGGATGGCACTTTGAGAAATGCTGGATCATTGAGGATATGCGGGGGGAAGGAGAGGATTCTGTCCTCCAGAAAGAGAGATCAAACATGTGTATATAAAGACATAACTGCTATAATGAATGCATGATCTGAGATTATGAACAAGTTCTGTGGAGTTTCAGAACTCAGAGAGCTTATCGTAGGAACTAGAGTTAACATTTTGGAATAAGACAAAGAAAGGTCACAAAAATACCTATGAAAGAAAAAGCAAGGAGAAGTGGACAAAATGTAAGTTGCCCTAAAAAATTGAATAAACTAATGAAGAGTATGTGGGAGCTGATTTGAGGGGGCATTCACAAGACAATTTTGAATATTCAGGTTGGCCAAAGAAGAAAATTCATCTTGGCTCCTGGGTATCTGCGAGCAGCAGAGGAAGGCATCCTGCACAAGAAGCAACTATGGCTCTTGCTCTCTTTTTTGGGGTATTTCGTACGATAACACCAAGCTCCCTAACACCAGTGCCTATGATAACTAGAAACTACCTATACTGAGCTCAGTAAATTTGCATGTCTCTGTGCGTGTGTTTGAAATAATAGTTTGCAATTAACACGTCTATTAAAATCAAAATTGTTTGTTCACAGGTGCTTTGGCCTATGCCTTCTACCTTTAGGTCACATTTTGGTGAAAAGTCATTGTTTTTTAACATCATAATAAACTTCTCCATTCATGGTCTTTGTTACTCTTGTTATTTTGCATCTTATGGTCTTTATGTTCCATCTGCCTTCCCGTCAGAATTTTTATTTGTGTATGCTACAAGTATATTATAGTGGCTGGATTTTAAATGGACAACAGATAGAAGCAAAATATAAGGCCAGAGTCCGATGTACTACTGCTGTAAATAGTATTACAGGAGAAGCAGTTTCCAAATTAAGTTGTACTATTGTAGTTGGGAAGGTTTGGCATATGTGTTAGTTTGCTGGAATGCCATAACAAAATAGCACAGACTAGATGGCTTAAACAACATAAATTTATTTTCTCACAGTTCTGGTGGCTGAAAGTCCAAGATCAAAATATCAGCAAGTTTAGATTCTTGCCTCTCTCCTTGGCATACAGATAGCCGTCTTTTCACTGTGTCCTCACATAGCGTTTTCTCTTTGCATGAGAGCCCCTGGTGTTTCTTTGTGTGTTGACATTTTCTCTTCTTATTGGGACACTAGTTAGATTGGATTAGTGCTCACCCTAATAGCCTCATTTTAACTTCATCACATATTTAAAGCCCTTAACTCCAAACACAGTCAAGTTCTGGGGTACTGAGGGTTAGGGCTTCAACATATAAATTTGAAGTCACGGGGACACATTTCAGCCCATACAGGAAGTTGTGAGATTGCTGTACTTTTTAAGACAATATGGCATCTTAGCATCTCTTGCAGCAGTCATGGTAGCTCAGGGCTCTCAGAGAGTGAAAGTGGAGGCTGTTAAGCCTCTGGATGGCTATGCCTTGAACTGATACAGTGCCACCTCTGCTTTATTTCATCAGTTGATGAAAATTACAGGGTCAGCACACATTCCAGGGGAAGAGAAATAGGCTCCATTTCTTGAAGGGAGGAATAGTATGCAGATACAAGAAAAAAATTCTTGGTGGCCGTCATTGAGGATAAACTACCATAGACAGTGAAAAGAAGAGGCCCTGTTTTGGAAGATACTGAAGAGCAATTTCTCACTGAAGACTTCTTTCACTAAACAGAAGATGACTTGCAGAGAGATCTTATGTTCCTGTGGTGTCTTTAGGTTGGGTTGATTGTTTCCAGACAGGGAACTCACCTTACAGAATCTGCCAGAAGAGTCTATAGCAGGAATCAGCAAATTAGTGCTCATGGGCCAAATCTAGCCTGCTGCCTATTTTTGTAAATAAAGTTTTATTGGAAGAAAGCCACACTCATTTGTTCATATATTGTCTATGAATTTCCTGCTACATTGGCAGAGTTTAATAGTTGCAACAGAGATTGTATGACCCACAAAGCCTAAAACATTTACTGTCTGGCCCTTTTCAGAGAAAGTTTGCCAACCACTGATCTACAATATTGAGAACTTACTCTAAAGTGTTGCTATTTTTGCAGGCAGCTAAAGCAACCTAGGGTGATGGATTAGGAGATAGCCTTGGTAATTGCCAAGCCACTAGTGAAGGTTGTGTAGACCATGTGGAATAAGGAACATTATTCAGAAAAGTCAGGGTAAGTGACAGTCTTCCTAGGGTTGCCAGATTCAGCAAATAAAATACAGGGCACTCAGTTACATTTGAATTTCAGATAAAATTTTTTTGGCATAAGTATTCACTGTGTAATATTTGGGACATATTTATGATAAAAGTAACCTATCCCTGGTTGTTTATATTTTACTGATAGTTAACTGAATGTCCCATGTTTTCTCTGGCCATGCTATGTCTAAAGCAGCAGAGAGTAATGCTTAGGAGAGTGGACTCTGAACAGCGGCTGCCTAACTTCAAATATTGGCTCCATTTCTCCTTGGCTGAGTGACTTTTAGCAATGCATTTAGTTTTCTGTGGCTCAGTTTTCTCATCTGTAATATGAGAAAAATAATAGTTTTTACCTCAAAGGGATTAAGTGAGGATTATGTGAGTTCACATATACAAAGCATTTAGATAGTGCCTGTCATAAAAATAAGTATTCCATATGTGTTTGTTGTTATTAATCCTGCAGCAAAATAAATCAGAATGAGAGAAGAGCTTGAATCTTCCTGGATGCAAGTGCTGTGAAGGAATGCAGAAACAGAGGCAGTGAGGCAGGTGTCACATCAGTAACAGTGACATGTCCAGGTCTGTTTAGTTGCAATTGGCATAGACTGCAGGCTATTCTTGGACAGTGCATTTTTAAGTATGCAGCTGATCTGAGATGCAGAGCTGCTTATTCTTAAAATATGCTGGGATCCCAGAGTGACATTTTCATTTCAAACAATTGAGCAGAAGTAATGCAGTTGTTACATGACATTGGTTAGAGTACTTTTTCTTAGTCAATATAGAAAATCTATACATCTTCGGTAGCATTACTTTCTCTTATTGAAATGATGCCAACTATTTACCATAATGGATTCTATTCTAAAGGAGATTATTTCCTAAATTGCTAAGTGAATTGTGCTCTAGAAAACAAAAAAACAGTAAGATAATTTTCCTGTCCAATAATGTATCTCAGCTAATGAAATAACATTTATAATTGCAAAACTTAGCTTACATTTTATATTTATGGCAGATTTTTCATAACGCATTTAAATCCAGGGCATAATGTGGTAATTTAGAAAATGACAGCAACCTGGAAACTAGGGTGAGAGAGATACATCTGCTCCAAATAGTGAAACTCATTTTCTGTAACCTGATGTGGTTCATGCATCAGTCAGCTATGAGAAGTAACAGTAGGTTTTAAACATTTGAGCTTGCCTTGTCAGAATGTAATAAAAATCCAGATCAAAAAGTATTCTCAAATACAGGTATTTTCCTGTGATTAAAAACAACTTATATTTTCTTGTAAGCCAAGGATTTGATTTAAAATAATTTTTTAAACGTCTTGCTTCCTTATTTACTAATTCTTTAATTTTATTCTTTCATCTCATTCATCTTTCTAACAATATGTTATTCTCTCCCTTCTATAGGCACACATAAATAGAGCTCATTTTACAATGGCATTTGATATTTGCTATTTCAGTGTTCTGTGCTTAAGTAGTCCTATCTAGTAGCCATGTGCTGGCAACAGAGGCAATAACATTCTCTTGGCGTGGGTGTTTCTTGTGCCAGTACAAGGCTTTCATTTGTGCCCTGACAGTAACAAATGGACTTATGGAAAGGCTGAGTGGTTAGGCAATAGATGTCATGAATGAATGGTCCTAGAATAATGTGACACAATGTAAATTACAAAAGATTTCAGAAATTATGATTATGAGAGAAAATATTCACATTTATTTACAGGATTTGTTACAGATTTTAAGTGATGAGGAGTTTGGATGTATATGCTTCTGAGTCAGCACCAACAAACAATTTGAAAACTAGTTTCTCTCTCCTCTCTCTCTGCCTATCGTCCATCTTCATCATCATATATCTATTATGGGGATAAATGTTATAGGAGGAATATTAAAGTAAATGAATATATATGAAAATAATGGTAGGGAATGTAAAATCATGCAAAGATGTAATATGTTTCCAAGCCAACACAATTTGGTTTGATACATGATCCTCTTATTTTACAGTTTTAAAATGCATGTCACATTTTAAGCCATTCTTTACTCCTCTCCTTGGGGAAATATGCAAAGACATGCACTTTCACATACGCGTGCCCCATTGGAAGGTTTTTATTTCAATGCTATCAACTTCTATTCTCTCCAATCGTTTTCCTTTTCTTGTCAGTATCCATTGTTTCCAGTAATTCACTTGAGTAATCTGAGCATCACTGAGAACAACTGTGAGCAATTTTCTGCCTGCTGACTTTGTTGAGAATGGCTTTTTGTGATGGAGGTTATTTCTGACTCTAGACAATTAATAAATGGATTGAAATTAAATTATTATCTCACACTATCACATTGATAAGAAAATACAATTTTATTTTTTGTTGTACAGAAATGCCCTTAAATCATATCTGGTAACCTTGATCACCAGTACTATGGGCGATAGCAGTGTTTACCCTTTTCCAATGCGGAGGAGCAGGGGAGGCATCAGGACAAGCTCTCATCTTCCCTTACTGATAGCCCAACTTCTTCTTGGCCAGTTATCCTGTGATGGCCTTTTTTTTTTTTTTTTTATTTGTCAGTGGCTATTCTATCACATAAGATATTGCACACAATTACTACTATATACTGTATTGCCTTCAATACAATGTATGCATAAGTTCATAGAAAAAAAAACAAGTTTTTCATACACAGTTATTGATGTGTTTGATTTACTTGGTCAGGGTAAATGAAGAAAAAGTGCACAACTAGGTCAATGTGATTTAAAGGAATCAACAATTTAATAAACATTATAATATATATTTATTAGCACTTTCTCTGACAGGTATTGAGGTATTTATTTATACTAATTCATTTAATCTTTTAACAACTCTATTATTCCCCTTATTTTACAGAAGACGTTGTTTAGAAAAAATACATTTATGTAAATTGCCCAAGGCACAAAGCTAAAAAGTAGTAAAGCCAAAATTTGTACTCAGCTTATCATGTTCTAAAGTTTATGCTTGTATACGTTACACTACACCAACATCTACCTTTTCCCTCTCTAAAAATCTGTTCAACTGCAGTAAGATTTTTGCCTCATTGTAAGATGAAATTTGCATTATATCTTGTTTCATAACTCCAGCAATGGAAAAAACTGTGGGATTTGGATGAGGTGGATGATGCAAGAGGCAATACTAAATGAGCAGAAGAGAACATACTGCCTCTCCTTTACCTTATAAAGTCTCTCCTGAAGGGAATTGGAGAAGAATACAATTAAACTATGGTATTCTTTGTGTAGAAAAATAAATCAATATATAACAAGTGTTGGGGAATGAACAGGAGACTCCAGAGACTGCTGAAGTATGTGAAAGAGGGGAAGGAGAATTAAAAATATTTTTTTTGTTTTCCACGTTATGAATGTGATTCCATTTTTTAACATTTTCTTGAGATTACATTAAAGATTTAAATGATTTCTAAATTACTTCTAGAAACCAGACTGAGATAACTGAGAAACCAAACTGAGAAACTCTTTAGTTTTGGATGTAACCAGCTCTAAAGCGATAAAACGAAGGCCTAATAATGTGTTTTACAAATATTTTAAAATATTACTACTGCTAGTATTAAATATAATCACACAGCTTTTATCTAACATTTAGTTTAACTCATATGTTAACATTTCTGTTAACTCATATGTTAACATTTCTGTGTTCACAGAAACCCTGTATTGTTAATATTATTCCATTTCATCAATGCTCTTTTGCTCTTTTAGTAGTTATCTCTTTTATTTATTTATTTTTTAAATAGAGTTTTTAAATAAATTTTTTTCTTTCTTTTTTTTTTTTTTTGAGATGGAGTCTCGCTCTTTCGCCCAGGCCAGATTGCAGTGGCGCCATCTCGGCTCACTGCAAGCTCCATCTCCTGGGTTCACACCATTCTCCTGCTTCAGCCTCCTGAGTAGCTGGGATTACAGGCGCCTGCCACCACGACCAGCTAATTTTTTGTATTTTTAGTAGAGATGGGGTTTCACTGTGTTAGCCAAGATGGTCTTGATCTCCTGACCTCGTCATCTGCCCACCTCGGCCTCCCAAAGTGCTGGGATTACAGGCGTGAGCCACTGCGCCCCGCCAATAAAATTTTTTAAATAAATAAAATTTATTTTTTAAAATAATTGTTGACAAGTTATAATTCTATATAATTATGTGGTAAACAGGGATGATATGATATATAGAGAGAGCAAGGAATGACTGAATGAAGTTAATTAACATATTCATCACCTGAAATACTTATCATTTATTCCTTCTAATTGTAACTGTGTATCCTTTGACCAACACCTCCCTATTCTCTCCATCACCCAGCCTGTGATGACCACTATTCTGCTTTTTGCTACTTTGTTTAATTGTTTTAGATTCCCACTGATTCCTGGCCTGCAGGGTTTCTGCTGAGAAATCTGCTAACTGTATTGGGACACCCTTGCATGTCATATGTTTATCTCTTGCTGATTTCAGGCATTTTTGTTTGTCTTTGACTTTTTAACAGTTTGATTATTATGTGTCTTGGTGAACTCCTTTTTGGTTGAATTTGATTGAATATCTCTGTTCTTCATGTATCTGGATGTTGGCACCTTTTCCCAGATTTGGGAAATTTTCGGCTATTATCTCTTTATAAATATACTTTCTGGCTGTTTTTCTTATATAAATGTTAGGTGCCTTGATGGTGTCCCATAATTTCTTCAGATTTTCTTCATTTTTTTTTTCTTTTTTTCTCCTCTGACTGGCCAATTTCAAATATCCTGTCTTTCATCTCACTGATTCTTTCTTCTACTTGATTGAGCTTGCCGTCGACACTGTCTTTTTAATTATTTTATTCAGTCATTATGTTCTTCATGTCTATGATTTTTATTTGGCTTTTAGAATACCTTTTATATTTCTTTGCCAAACTTCTTGTTTTGTTTGTGTATTGTTTTGCAAATTTTATTTACTTTCCTATCTGTATTTTTTTGTAGTTCATTGAACTTCCTAAAGAGAACTATTCTGAATTCTTTATTAGACATTTCATAAGTCTACATTAATTTAGAGTCCATTGTTGGAACTTCATTAGCTTATTTTGGAGGTGTCATAATTTTGATTATTTGTCATCCGTGAGACCTTACATTTGCAACTGCACATTTGGGGAGATAGCCACGTCCTCCATCCTTCACAGGTGTTCTTTTGCAGGGAAAGACCTTTACTATTAAGTTGAGACTGTTATTCTGGATGGGTCAGCTGGAAATAACACCAGGCAGGTAGTGCTTGCTGTTAGGTTCTCTAGCTCTCTGGGAGGCTGCCTTTGCTCTGGGGTTGGATGGGGCTGCTGGCTGGGCTCTGCTGTTCATTGGATCCACTGACTGGGTGTTGTAATTACCGCTGGTGAGCTGGGGCACAGGATACATTCTCTAGCTGGCCAGCACCACTATTTGAGTTCTGTAATTTTGGCAGGGCTGCAGGTTGGGTTGCAAGATTAGATGGAATTGCTGCTTGGAATGGCCAAACCCAGCTGCTGGGCTTGGTAGAAATGCATGATTGAGGTTTGCCTCCCTGCTTGGGTAGAGAGATGGAATGGGCTTTGAGGCAGAGTCAGGTTGCTTTTTGAACATCTAGGTGATGTAACTCTCACCTTTGCATTTGCTGAAAGGCACTGTGATGTGTTTCTCCCTATCTGAACAGAGCCTTAGGGTGGGGTCTAACTCTGGGCATGGAGGTTGGCCTTCTAGGGACTCAAGCTAGACTGAACTTTCCACTATGCTTCTGGGAGTGGCCAACTCAGCTTTGCATATGAGCTATGCTACTTGTACCTTTGGGCACCATTGCTGGCAGTAATACAGGAATACCACAAAGATCTGCACACTGTTCCCTTTGAAGAATACCTCCTTTCTTTGTTTTTCTTCCTTTCTTTCTGTCATAGCTAGAATATACCATGCTCCAGGCTGCCACCTTTTTTCTTTAATACTGCCTGATTCATTCAAGCAATTAACACTTTTTTTTGGTGCTAGAGTGGCAGTCCAGAAAGGCAAACACAGTATTTCACAGAAATAACACTATATTGATTCACAAAACTAGCATTGTTAGGAACATCTTTTACACATTTTTTGTTAGCAATTATATAACATGGCAGGATAATATTTTTAAAAGTTTTCTGCAATTATTTCAACCACTCTGCAAGATAGATGTAATATTGTCATTGTGTTAATGAGGCTATTGATACTCAGGGAAGTTAAATATCTTACGTAAAACAAATCCTATTACTAATTTTGGAAATATGAAGAGCTGTACTTTTTTCTCCTCAATTACAAGTAAAACGCTCACCATTATATAATGAAATAATCTAAGAAGGCTCTGAAAGGTGACAGGAAGAAGGCAGACCACTCTCAACTTTGGAACTCAAGAACCAGCATGGTGGTAAATTTCCAGGGATTTTCTGTTGGTCCAAATATCTCAGACTTGGAGTTGAAGATGCAGGCAATTGGTAAATGCCACCACATGCAGACACAAATAGCCTGAACAAAAATTTGTGCTTTGAAGTCAAAGGATCAAGAAAGGGGTAGACAAGCAAGACAGAACAATTTTAGATAATAACAAGCACCACAGGAAAAAAAAAAAAAAAAACTTAATTTCATCCCCACCCATGTCTGCAAAGGCTGAGTGAGAATCCTAGACTTCAACTGCTACCCTGCTGTAATGAGGTGCTCCTGTCTCCCCACCAGGCTAGTGTCAGATAATGCTGAGCAGTGAAACAGACTTTTACCCCATCTGATAATAATGAGGCATCCCACTGTCTTGCCACTGGGCTTGTAGAAGAGAAGGCCCAGTGAAGAGTCAGGTCTTTTACCACCACACAGCAATAATGAGACCAACCCCCACCCAGGTGGTGTCAATGGAAGCTGTGTAGGGAGCAATACAATACGTTGCTATCTTTTCCATCCAGCAAGGAGTCATTGGAGGCTTTGTGGGGAGCTCACCTAGCAGTAATGAGGAGTGTCAACAGAGGTCAGATGGGGGAAATTAGACTTCTACTCCTTTGGGCAGTAATGAAATAGTGCCTCATCATCCCCTACCATGATTTATATCAAATTCCATCTTCAATTCTTTTTAGCTTTTAAAATTAGGAGTTTCAGTATGGTGTGTACCATATTCTTTGAGCAATGCTTTCTAAATTGGGGCATGTTCACCTTGGGGGATGCACAATATGATTCATTGGCATGTATAATTAAAATGTTAAGACTTCTATTAATATTTGGTTATTTCATTCTTTTAAATGTCTAGGGTCTACTGTTCATTTTTAAAGTAAATGATGTATATACATATATAATAGTATATATATATCATTAGTATGTAAAACACATAGATTGGGGATGTATGGTTGATTTTTTTAATGGCTGGATACATCCTGTTAATGTTTGGAGAAAAATGTTTTAAATCATTAGCATCTAAAATCCTTTCTGCCCATACAAATCCTTTCAGCCCACAAAAATGGGCCGATGTCTTGGGGTTGGGATAGGGGTTTAGGAGAGTGAGAAAGACATGGCTAAAAGGGAGATTTAGAAGGTTGCAGGTGACAAATAGGGTTTTGCCTATGAGATTACTCTGATTGGACACAGCGACATACTTAATGGCAGAGTTCCAACAATAACTTTAAGACGTAATTATTTTAAGCCTTTAGGCATAAGGATAAGAGCAATAAAAGCACTTAAGGTGGAATTCATCCAAAGTACCAGGAATTGCCTACACATGAGAAGAGATGAAAGGGAGCAGGACATCACCAGGGTTTTCTGTAGCATCCCATCTGACGTCTTACAGGATATGATGCAGGCTATAAAGATACTTCTAAAACTAAAAGTTGGATTAATTTCATCTATACATAATGTCTGTAAGACCTAAGGAAATCACACTTGAGTTACATGTAATCAGTGACATTAACACATCTAAAGAAAGAATGATTCAGAGAGAAAAGTGGATAGCCTAGAAAATTTCGATTCAGAAGGTGAAGATTTGCCAGATTATTTAGTGAGTACTGCTTCACTAAGGAAGACCCTATATTTTGAAAATAAAAGCAAACTTATTAATTTAATTTTCCAAAATTAAGTGTAATGCCATCACTGACACCACCAGTGACCACCATCACCCCCACCACCTTCTTCCCTGGATCTTCTATTTTACACTTATCAAACAACCTTCTGTTGAAAAAACAACATGGGTTCCCACTATTTTTCTAATGAGAGCTCAAAGTTCTCTATCATTACTCTCTGCCAACACTGTTTGGGTGCTTTATATGCATTAGCTCATTTAATTCTTACAATATGCTGAAGTGGAAGCCATTATTAGTCCCATTGTACAAATGAAGGAGCTTGATCACAGAGAGACTAAGAAACTTGCTTATGACCAAACTGTTAGTAAGTAACAGAGCTGGGAGTCACACTGGGAGAGTCACAATTCCAAGTCTGAATTCTTAATTACTTTGAAATGGGTATGGATATGAGACAAGGGAAGCAATGCAAGGGAGCGTTAGTACTTAATCATTGGAATAATGTGATGTCTGCTGTTCTGAGTTAATGAATGCTCAATAAGGTATTATGGTCTGAAGTACATGGATTAGTCTTGTGCAAAGTAAGTTCGAAGGACTACATCACAGAGACAGATCTGTCTGGATTACTAAGAATGCCTGCACTTTAGACTTGTACTGAAGGGACTTTAACAAGGACCACTTACAAGTTCCTCCTGTATGAAAGCACCATTAAGACAGTCCTGCCAACCATTCAACCTCTATTATGGGACACTTCATTAGAAAAGATGATGCAAATATATCCTATAAATGTGTTTTCTATAGATTATTTGGGGGTTTTCAGAGACTTGACTATACTATCTTTTTCTGTGTAAACTCATTTTTTGTTAATTCTAACTTTTGCTCCAAACAGCATTATCTGCTGCCTCTAAGAACTCAAGATTAGATCTTAAAATAATCAAGCTGTTAGTAGGGTAATACTGTAAGGAATAATTGCAGGGTTTTTGTTTTGTTTTATTTGGCCCATCTGTAGCACTAATACATATTTTAAAAAGTAAAGTTGAATATTTGATAAACTTCTGATTATGCTGGGCCAGTTCTTTTCTTTGGAAAATCACTCCTGAGAGTTGGCTTGTGTCAATTCCTACGGGCAGAAACAGCTGGCAGGCTATTTTCTTCTTGGCAATTAAAAAAAATAGCTTTCGAATTGTTGTAGTAGTTTTGAAAGTAACATACGCTTTCTGTGCTCCCTTCTTTCTCCAAAATCTGTCTTAGGTGAACCCAAGATCATGGGTTGTGCAATGTTTTCTTATAGCTCTTCAGCTTCCTTCTGGCTGGAATGATTATCTGGAGGCTTGGGCTCATCAGCAGGCACATCCATTAAAACAACTAAAGCCAAACAATCAGGCCTAAATCCTCACTAGTCTTCCCCCAAACCCTGCAATACCATGTACCCATCTAGCTTTCCAACTCTTTCCCATTTCACATGCTTACCTAAAACGTTTCCATCTTGGGCATAGCTCAGTTCAGCCAGCTTTCCTTGGTACTTTCTCTTGCCTACCTATCTTTAATTGTTTCTTTTCTCACTACTCTGGTAATTGACCTTTGCCATCCCATACTGGCTTTTAAAGTCAGTCATACCAAGGAAGATGGTCTTCCAGTTCTGGCAACTTTCACTAATTGCTTTTGGGCATTGAAATGACTGCTTTTCTGACTTAATCAAATAATTAATTTCTCACTGCCTTCCTTTACTCAACTTAGTAAATGCATCACAATTTAAAAAGAACAGAAGAATGGAAGGAAGGAAGAAGGAAAGAAGGAAGAAAGACACATAAAAAATTGATACCGTATCAATAATTTGACTGTTTTCCAAATATTTATTTCTCTCTCTTCCCTACAGAATATAGCTAAATCCATTTACTAATGCTTATCAAAGGAAATACAAATAAATATTTGTTTAGTTTTCTAGCCTTTATTTTTACTAATGGGTAATTGTAAGAACTAATATATCTATTTTTTGTTTGTAGAAATTAAAAAAAAAATTGTGGGTACATAGTAGGTGTACATATTTATGTGATAAATGAGAAATGTTTCAATAGGCATGCAATGTGAAATAAGCACATAATGGAGAATGGGGTATCTATACCCTCAAGCATTTATCCTTTGAGTTACAAACAATCCAATTACACTCTTTATTTTATGATATGCAATTAGTTATTATTGACTATAGTCATCCAATTGTGCTACTAGATAGTAAGTTTCATACATTTTTCTAGTATGTTTTACCCATTAACTATCCCCATCTTCCCCTGATCCCAGCCTCCTACTACCCTTCCCAGCTTCTGGTAACCACCCTTCTACTCTCTATGTCCATGATTTCAATTGTTTTGATTTTTAGATCCAACAAATAAGTGAGAACACACAATGTTTGTCTGTGCCTGGCTTATTTCACTTAACATAAAGATCCTCCGTTCTTTCATGTTGTTGCAAATAACTGAATCTTATCCTTTTTTATGGCTGAATGGTACTCCATACGGAGTACTATTATGGTAGTACCAATACTACCATAATAGTGGAACTGTGGACCAAAGAACTAAACAAAAACAGCGTAAGAAGGGTGAGACCAAGTTTCACTTTGAAGGCATCACCACCCCCCCCCATTTCTCCCAATCTAGAGTCTTCTTTAGTGGAATAGTATTCCATATGGAGTACTATTATTGTACCATATGGTACATATATGCATATGATACTGTATGGTACAATGTGTATATATACCATATTTTATTTATCCATACATCTGTTGATGGACACTTAGGTTGCTTCCAAATCTTAGCTATTGTAAGCAGTGCTGAAACCAACATAAGAGGGCAGATATACTGATTTCCTTTCTTTTGAATATATACCCAGTAGTGGGATTGCTAGATCATATGCTAGCTCAGTTTTTAGCTTTTTTGTGGAACCTACCTCTAAACTGTTCTCCCCAGTGGTTACACTAATTTACATCCCCACCAAAAGTGTACCTTTTCTCCATATCCTTGACAATTTGTTATTATTTGTCTTTTGGATAAAAGCCTTTTGACTGGGGAGAGATGATACCTTGCTGTAGTCTTGATTTGCATTTCTCTGATAACCAATGATGTTGAGCACCCTTTCCATTTGTATGTCTTTTGAGAAATATGTATTCAAACCTTTGGCCCATTTTTTTACTTTTTCTTATAGAGTTGTTTGAGCTCTTTATATATTATGGTTATTAATCCTTGTCAGATGAATAGTTTGCAAATATTATCTCTCATTCTGTGAGTTGTCTCTCTTCACTTTGTTGGTTGTATCCTTCGCTGTGCAGTAGCTTTTTAACTTGATGTGATCCCACTTGTCCATTTTTGCTTTGTTTGCTTGTGTTTGTGGGGTATTGCTCAAGAAAGCTTTGCCCAGGCAAATATCCTGGAGATTTTTCCCAATATTTTTTTGTAGTAGATTCATAGTTTGAGGTCTTATATTTAAGTCTTTAATCCATTTTTATTTGATTTTTGTATATGGTGGTAGATAGAGGTCTAGTTTTGTTCTTTTGCATATGGAGATCTACCTTTAGCAGCACCGTTTATTGAAAAGACCATCGTTTCCCCAGTATATATTTTTGGCTCCTTTGTCAAAATGAATTCACTGTATGTGTGTGGATTTGGTTCTGCGTTCTCTATTCTGTTCCATTTGTCTTTGTGTCTGTTTTTATGCCAGTACCATTCTGTGTTGGTTACTATGTCTCTGTAGTATAATCTGAAATCAGGTGATGTGATTCCTCCAGTTTTGCTATTTTTGCTTAGAATAGTTTTTGCTGTTCTGGGTCTTCTTGGTATTATTTTTCTATGTGAAAAATGTGAAGAATGTCATTGACATTTTGATAGGGATTGCATTGAATCTGTACATTGCTTTGGGTAATATGAACATTTTAAAAATATGGATTCTTTCAATCCATGAACATAAAATACCTTTTCCATTTTTTTGTTCTCTTTGATTTCTTTCATCGGTGCTAACAGTTTTTATTATAGATATATTTCACTTCTTTGTTTAAGTTAATTCTTAGGTTTTTAATTTTATGTATGGCTATTGTAAATTGGATTACTGGTTTCTTTTTCACATTGTTCACTGTTGGTATATAGAAATACTACTGATTTTTGCATGTTGATTTTGTATCCTGCAACTTTACTAAATTTATTTATCAATTTGAATAGTTTTCCTGTGGAGTCTTTAGGTTTTTCCAAGTATAAGATCATATCATCTGCAAATAAGGATAATTTGACTTCTTCCTTTCCAACTCACATGCCCTTTATTTCTTTCTCCTGTCTGATGGCTCCAACTAGGACTTCTAGTACTATGTTGAATAACAGTGGTGATGGTAGGCATCCTTGAAATGTTTCTGATCTAAGAGGAAAGGCCTTCTATTTTTCCACACTTAATATGATACTTGCTGTAGGTCTCTCATATATGGCTTTTATTATGTTGAGGTGTGTTCCTTCCATAGCCAGTTTTTTTTTAGGGTTTTTATCAGGAAGAGATGTTGAATTTTATCAAACGCTTTTTCAGCATCAATTGAAATGGTCATATCATTTTTGTCCTTCATTCTGTTGATACAATGTAGCAAATAGATTGATTTACATATGGTGAACTGTCCTTACATCCCTAGGATAAATCCTACTTGGTAATGATGAATAATCTTTTTAATGTATTTTTGAATTTGGTTTGCTAGTATTTTGTTGAGCATTTTTCCTCATGAGAAATATTGGCCTGTAGTTTTCTTTTTTTGACGTGCCTTTGTCTGGTTTTTGGTATCAGGGTAATACTGACCTCATAGGATGAGTTTGGAAGTACACTCTCCTCCTCGGTTTGTCAGAACATTTGAGTAGGATTAGTATTAATTTGTCTTTAAATGTTTGGTAGAATTCAGTAACGAAGCCATCAGGTCCCAGGCTTTTCTTTACTGGGAGACTTTTTATTATGACTTCAATCTCATTACTTGTTAGTGATCTGTTCAGGTTTTGGATTTCTACCTGGTTCAATCTTGATAGATTGTACATATCTAGGACTTTGTCCATTTCTTCTAGATTTCCCAATTTACTGGCATGTAGTTGCTCATATTAGCCACTAATGATTTTTTGAATTTCTGCAGTATCAATGGTAATGTCTCCCTTTTCAACTCTGGTTTTATTTATTTGGGTGTTCTCCCTTTTTTTTCTTCATCAGCCTGGCTAAAGATTTGTCAATTTTATCTTTACAAAAAGCCAACCTTTTGTTTTGCTGACTTTTGTATTGTCTTCCTCATTTCAAATTATTTTATTTCTACTCTGATTCTTATTTTTTCTTCTACTAATTTTGAGTTCAGTTTTCTATTGCTTTCTAATTTTTAAGATGTGTCATTAAGTTATTTGTTTGAAATTTTTTTCTCTTTTTTGATGCTGGCATTTACAGCCATAAATATCCCTCTTAGTGCTGCTTTCACCCTATTCCATAGGTTTTGGTATGTTGTGTTTCCATTATTATCTGTTTCAAGAATTTTTTCATTTTCCTTCTTGATTTCTTCATTGACTCATTGGTCATTCAGGAACATATTGTTTAATTTTCATGCATTTGTATAGATTCCAGAATTTCTCTTTTTATTAATTTCTAATTTTATTTTACTTTGGTCAGAAAAGATGCTTGATATTATTTTATTTTTGAATGTTTTAAGACTTATTTTATGAACTAACATGATTTATCCTTGAGAATGATCCATATGCTGAAAAAAAAATGTATTCTTAAGTTCTTGGGTGAAATGTTCTGTAAATATGTATTAGATCCATTTAGTTTATAGTGAAGATTAAATCTGATCTTTCTTTTTTGATTTTCTGTCTAGAAGATTTGTCAGATGCTAAAAGTGGAGTGTTGAAGTTTCTAGCTATTATTGTATTGGGGCCTAACTGTTTAGTTCTAATGATACTTTCTTTATATATCTGGGTGCTCTAGTGTTGGATAAATATATATTTAAAATATTATATCCTCTTACTGAATTGATCTCTTTATTATATAATGACCTTTTGTCTCTTCTTATAGTTTTTGTCTTGAAATCTATTTTGTCTCATATAAGTATAATGACTCCTTATCTTTTTTAGTTTCTCTTGGCAGGGAATATCTTTTTTCCATCCGTTTATTTTCAGTCTGTGTGTGTCTTTAGAGGCAAAGTGTGTTTCTTGTAGGCAATAGGTCAATGGGTCTTGTTTTTCCATCCATTCATCCAGTCTATGTATTTTGATTGAAGAATTTAATTTTCATTCAATGTTATTAGTGAATATTATTATTGAATGTTATTTTAGGAATAAGTAAGAACTTATGCCTGCCATTTTGTTATTTGTTTTCTGGTAGTTTAACGGTCTTCTCTTTCTTCCTTTTTTCCTTCCTGTCTTCCTCTAGTGAAGGCGATTTTATCTGGTGATATGATTTAGCTTTTGCTTTTTATTTTTTGTGTATCCATGGTATGTTTCTTAGTTTGAGGTTACCATAAGGCTTGCAAATAGTATCTTATAATCCATTATTTTAACCTGATGACAGCTTAACACTATTTGCTTAAAAAAAAGAACAAAAAGAAAACTAAAAAAACTCCATGCATTAACTTTGTCCCTCCCTTTTAAACCTTCTGCAGTTTGTATTTTATTGTACTATGTCTTGAAAAGTTGTTATACTTATTTTTTATTGGTTCATCATTTCATCTTCCTACTTAGGATAAAAGTAGTTTATATACCACAGTTACAGTGTTATAATATTCTGTGTTTTTCTCTGTACTTACTATTACCAGTAAATTATGTATCTTCAGGTGATTATTTATTGCTCATTTATGTTCCTTTCTTTCTGGTTGAAGTACTGTCTTTAGCATTTCTTATAGGACAAGTCTGGTATTGATAAAATCCCTCAGCTTTTTTTTTTTTTATTTCTCTATGTTTGAAGGATAGTTTTGCTAGATATACTATTCTAGGACAGACTTTTTTTCCTTCAGCATTTTAAATATGTCATGCCACTCTCTCCTGGTCTGTAAGGTTTCCACTGAAAAATCTGCTGTCAGATGCATTGGTGCTCCATTGTATGCTACTTATTTCTTTTATCTTACTGCTTTTAGAATCCTTTCTTTGTCTTTGCCCTGCGGGAGTTTGATTATTAAATGTCTTGAAAATGTCTTCTTTGTATTAAATCTGCTTGGTGTTCTATAACCTTGTTGTACTTGGATATTGATATCTTTCTCTAGGTTTAGGAAGTTTTCTGTTATTATCACTTTGAATAAAGTTTCTACTCCTATCTCTTTCTCTACCTTCTCTTTAAGGCCAATAACTCTTAGATTGGCCCTTTTGAGGCTGTTTTCTAGATCTCGTAGGCATGCTTCATTGTTTTTTATTCTTTTTTGTTTTGTCTCCTCTGAATGTGTCTTTTCAAATAGCCTGCCTTCAAGCTCACTAATTCATTCTTCTGTTTGATTCATTCTTTTATTAAAGGACTCTGATGCATTCTTCAGTAAGCTCATTGCATTTTTCAGCTCAATAATTTCTGCCCGATTCTTTTATTATTTCAATCACTTTGTTAAATTTATCTGACATAATTCTGAATTCCTTCTCTTGAATTTCTTTGAGTTTTCTCAGTTCTCTGTCTGAAAGGTCACATGTCTCTGTTTCTTCAAGATTGATTTCTGGGGCCTTATTTAGTTCATTTTCTGAGGTCATGTTTTCCTGGGTGGTGTTGATGCTAGTAGATGTTCATCAGTGTCTGGGCATTAGGTATTTATTGTAGTCTTCACTGGCTGGGCTTATTTGTAGCCATCGTTCTTGGGAAAGCTTTCTAGATGTTTGAAAGGACTCGGGTGTTGTGATCTTAGCTGTATCTGCTTTAGGAGCACCCCAAACTCAATATCTCTGTGTTTCTTGCAGACTAGTAGAGGTACTGCCTTCATGGTTTTGGGCAAGATCTGGGAGAATTCTCTGGATTACCAGGTAGAGACTCTTATTCTCTTTCCTTACTTTTTCCTAAACATACAGACTCAGTCTGTCTGTATCTCTCTCTCTCTCTCTTCTGTTCTGAGTCACCTAAAACTAGGGATGAAGTGACATAAGCACCCCTGTGGCCACTACCACTATGGCTGTGCTGGGTCAGATCTTAAGCCAGCACAGTGCTAGGTCTTGCCCAAGGCCTGCTGTAACTGCTCGCTGGCTACTGCCTACATTCACTCAAGGTCCTGGGGCTCTACAATCAGCAGGTGTCAAAGCCAGCCAGGCCTGTGTCCTTCTTTTCAGAGCAATGTGGTTCCCAAGGCCCTGGGTGAGCTCAGAAGTGCCATATGGGAGTCAGGAACTAGATATAAAAAAAACCTTAGAAGTCCACCTGCTGTTCTGTTTTACTGCATCTGAGCTGTCACTCAAACCACAGAACGCATTCCTTCCTACTCTTGCCTCCTCCTTCCAAAAGCAAAGGAGTTTTTGGAAAAAAGCCTCACCGCATAGCCACTGCCACCCCAGGCCATGAGGAGTACTACCACCAATGCTCACATAAGGCCCAAGGTTCTCTTAAGTAAGCTTCTCCTGAATTCTGCTGCCTGGCCTGAGACTTACCCTTCAGGGCATTGGGAACCCCTCTGACCTAGGGCTGGTTCAGCAATGCCATCTAAGTGTCAAGTCCTGGAATCAGGGAACCCAAGAACCCACTTAGTGCTCTATTCACTGTGACCATGCTGGTACCTAAGGTGTTAACACAAAGTCCTCTTTACTTTTCTCTCTGCTTTTCTCAAGGAGAAGCAGTTTTGCCCCATAGCTACCACAGCTGTTTATGTGCTGAGTCTCACCTTAAGTCAGCTAGTCTCAGAGGCTCACCTAAGGCTCTCAGTGTAGTATCTGGGTATCACTGCTGGCTATTCATGACCCAAGGGTTCTTTGGTTAGCAGGTGAGGTATGCTGCCAGGACTGGGTCTGTTCCTCCACGGCAGTGGGTTCCCTTCTGGCCCAAGATGTGTCTAGAAATGTCATCTGAAAACTAGGGCCTGGAACAGGAGCCTCATTACTTTGACCATTCCCTATCCTGCTGTGGCTGAGCTGGTATCCTAAATGCAAGACAAAGTGCTCCCCACTCTTCCTCCTCCTCTCCTCTCCCCAAGCAAAAGGAAGGGGTCTCTTTTGAAGCCTTAAGCTGTGCAGCCTGGGGTTATGAGGATGGTGATGCAAGCACTCCCTTGGCTGCCGCAGCTGGTGTCTAAATATGTCATGTCCCCCCATGGACCCAAAGTCCACTGTCTCTGGGCCTAGGGTAGCACTAGGACTCACCTAAAATTTTCAGTCCTTATGGCCAAAGATTGCTTTTCAAGTTTACTCAGAGACACAGAATGCTGTAGCCCTTGGTGGTAAGGTTTGTAGGCACTCAAGTTTGGACTCTGTGGCTAGTGCTCTCTTGATTAAATGTTGTCTCCATGGGCAGGGGTCTGCTGAGTTTGATCCAGTTTTCCTTTCTGCTCTAACAGGACAGCACTGAATTCAATGACTGATAATTTCTGTGTTTTCCCTCCCACAGTGCCCAGAGATGCTCTCCGCACCAAGCCACAGATGTGGAGGAGGCAGGTAGGGGGTCAAAGAGGGGTGGTGTTGGTTATTCAGGATTGTTTCTTTTTTTCTTAAATATCCTGTGCTTCTTTCAATAATATGAAGGTAAAACCAGGTACTGTGAATTGTAAACTGATTTTTGGTTCTTATGAAGGTGTTATTTTCTGTGTAGATAGTTGTTAACTTGGTGTCCCTGCAGGGGAGACGATCAGCGAAGCTTTCTATTCCACCATCTTGCTCCTCTCCTTTTAGATCTAATATATTGACTATAAGTGTTTGTCTCTGGAAGTATTGACTATATCTGCATCAATATTAAGAAAATAAAATATAATCATACAGACTGAAACATATTAATATATATGTGATGGGGACTTAAACTAATGGTAATTGAAATAAATGATAAGTCTTAATGTTAGAGGGTTAGACTGACCCTAATTTATAATCTGCTATTTGGTTCTTGCTGTTGGGTCATTATTTCATATTACCATGTAGGACTAAAGGTAGAATAGTATGGTTATGCAATGTCACTATTTCAAGAAGCTTGAGGCAGTTTTAGAATAATATAAGCTTCATCATTATACCTTTTACCTGAAATTGGTTAGAAATAATCTTACTTTCTTTTTGTAGAAATGAGGAAATGAAAACAAATTTTTCTGTGAGTCCACAAAATCTAAATAAATGGTATTAGAAATGTCCCTTCTTTAGAATGTATTTCTCACCATTAAAAGCTGCCATGACTTGAAAATCCAAATGTGGCAAGGAGAAACACTTTTGGTGAGAAAAATTTTATTAAGGTATTTTTGATAGCAAATGCATAGGAGACAAGTTCATAGGAATTGCGTGAAGCAAAGGTAAAGTTGCTGAAGGATTGTCTACTTTGAAACTTAAACTCTGAGACTCACTGAAACATAAAATAAGTCTTCAAAGTTTGCTCCCTTGCCTTGTATCCTGTTGACTTTTCAGGGACTTCTAAAGGTGACGTTCAGCCAAGAATTATCTCAGAGCAGCAATCTTACGCCGAAAATTATGATCTCCCATTCTTTCCCTTTAATAGAGCACAAATCCTTATTTATTCCAAATGTGGGTACTGAGGGCTAGCAGTCCCATGGGAAATTTTCTGATAGATTTATATTGAGTCTATTTCCTAAATATGTATGTTGTTTTATAAGGAATAAATTCTTAACACAAATGATTTGCTATCTAATGCCGAAATGTCAGACATCTGTAGCAGATTGATAGGAGGAAAATGAGGGACATGAGAGTAAAGATTTTAAACTAAAACAACTAAATATAACCCAGGTAATAAGCATATTTAATCACCTATAAAAGTTGCATTCTTTTTTCTTGCTTTTTAAGTTCTTTGTGTACTAATTATACCTCAAAACTGAAAGTAAGAATCCCCACAAATTACCTCACTAGGCTTACTATGCATACTTCCTAAACTTTGACCAGTTGAAATTTTATACTGTGGTTCTAGAAAATGTAGAAATATTCTGCTAAGGGCTAGGACAGATTATATTAGTAACTCCAAATGAATCATGTTTCTCATTATAGGTTCCTTCTATAATCACTATGGGTTTGGTCATGTGACTTGATTTGTCTAATGGGTCATCTGCATATATGAACACAAGCAGAGGTTTGTGCTTGTACATCGCGGTTTTCTTCTTGAAGCCCAGGATGCCCAAGATAGTCTGCTGGATAGGCTAGGTGGAGGCAAATGAAGGCACCTTGTGAGTGCCAGGCAACTACCAGCCACAAAGTGTGTGGCCATCTGGGACCAGCCAGGCTCCAGCTGCCCTGCCAGTTAACTGCAACTAGATGAGTGAGTCAAGTCAGCATAACATGGAGCAAAGTCAAGCCATCCCAGCTAAGCTCTGCCTAAATTATCAACCCAAACAACTGTAATAAGATAAAAATTCTTATTTCAAGCCATGAAGTTTTGGAGTTGTTTGTTTCAAAACACTAGGTAACCAAGCAGTGTCTGCTAGAAATTGCATTTGTAATTTTCCCAAAACTGGGTGTTTTTTTTGTCATTATTCACACAATTATGTTGGATAAATTATCGTCTTTGAGACTCAATTGTCTAGTCAGTACAATAGGAATAATGTAAATATTTTTATATTTATTTTTTTTAAATTACAGAGGTCATTGAGTTTGTGTTTTTCAGCTGCAGAGAGAGAAATTTGTGGGGATAAAGTCACAAGAATACCAGCTGGCAGAAATTGAATTACCTTCCTTTGTATAAGTAATATCCAGTCTAGTCTTACATGCTATAGGATGAGATAAGAGAAGGATAGCTCACATTCCAAAATAAAAGCAAACATATAAAATACTCAGAATTGAATTTGACAACAAGTGAACAAAAGTGAAAATAGAAAAATATAAAACTTTATTAGAGGACATAAAAGAAGACTGGAATAAGTGGAGAGACAAGTCAGTTTTCTAGAAAGACATGATATTGTTAAGCTGCTGCTGATTATGTTCAAATTCATTTAATTTCAGTCAATATTCTATTTTTCCTTTGTTTGAACCTGAAAGGCTGATATTGTAGACCATTTAAAAGAATAATATATGGGCCGGGCACCATGACTCACACCTGTAATCCCAGCACTTTGGGAGGCCAGGGAGGGCAGATCATGAGGTGAAGAGATTGAGACCATCCTGGCCAACATAGTGAAACCCCATCTGTACTAAAAATACAAAAATTAGCTGGGCATGGTGGCGGGTGCCTATGGTACCAGCTGCTCAGGAGGCTGAGGCAGGAGAATAGCTTGAACCCGGGAGGCAGAGGTTGCAGTGATCCGAGATCACACCATTGCACTCCTGCCTGGCGACAGAACGAGACTCCATCTCAAAAAAAAAAAATATATATATATATATATATATATATATATATATATATATATATATATGAAAATGGCTATGAACTGTGGCTAGCAAATAGAACAAAAACACTGGAAAATATAAAAATGTTGGAGAAACACTGTGAAACTATTGTAATTGAAATAGTATAGTTCTTGCATGCTCTCTCTTAGATAACATTTTTGCTTTCTAGTTCATTTATAAAATAGAAGTCATTAAAAGGAAATTTCCATATGATCTTACCACTAAGCATGTCAACCTGCCTATATCAGACCAGATTCTTTGTCTCCTCTCCCATTAATGTTGAGAAACAGTTCATGTTTTTATATCATACCAATCTCTACTTTACAGTGAATCCCATCCCTTTTTGCCTCTTCAAAGACTTTGCTTTAACAATTCTTTTTTCTCCCTTGTAGCATCAGTTTTTCCTGCTCCACTGGATTATCCATCAGCATACAATCATGCTGTCATTTTGCCTTAAAAAAGAAGCAAATAAAAACTTCCTTGACCCTTATTCTCTTCCAGTTTCTACCCTGTTTCTCCTTCCTCTTTACAGCAAAACAAAAAAGAATTACAGAAAGTTTTAAAGAAATACTTTAATTCTTTTAAAAAATTCTGTAATCACTGGTTCCATTTCTTTTTCTCTCTGGAATCACTCCAGTTTTTGGCACCTACCGCTCAATCAAAATAGCTATTGTTCTTTGGGAGGCCGAGGCAGGAGGATCACGAGGTCAGGAGTTCAAGACCAGCCTGGCCAACATGGTGAAACCCCATCTCTACTAAAAATAATAATAATAAAAAAAAATAGCCAGGTGTAGTGGCAGGCCCAGCTACTTCGGAGGCTGAGGCAGGAAAATCGCTTGAAACTGGAAAGTAGAGGTTGCAATGAGCTCACACCTTTGCACTCCAGCCTAGGCAAAAGAGTGAAACTCTGTCACACACACACACACACACACACACACACACAGACACCCAACAATAGCTCTTGTTAAACACATAAAGAACTCTACTGCAAGAGACAATAATCAATTCTTGGCCTTAATTTTACTCCGTGTATAAGCATTCTTTAACACAGATGATCACTACAACTTAAAAAAATTAATGTTTTCATTTTAAAATTAAAAAAAATTTAAAAACTTTTACGTTTTTGAAATATACTCTTCATTTGGATTTTAAGAAACCCATGTTGTCTTCACAATCTTCATCCAGTTTTTTAAAAACAATATCTATACATTTATGTATAAATATAAACAATATCTATACATTTATGAATCGCTAGGCATATCTCCAGCCCAACATATCATTCAAACTTCAAACTTACCCACTTATCCATCTACTCAGTGTACCCACTCGGATGTCTAACAGACCTCTCAAATTTAACAAGCTCAAAACCTAAGCTCCTGGAACTTGATATCTAAAACATATATCTCCCACGGTCCCCCATCTAAACAAATAGTAATTGCATTCTTCTAACTTCTTAGATGCAAAATCATGATATCATTCTGTTTTTTATTCCCATATCAGCAAATCTTGTTAGTTTTATTTTGAAAACATTTGTAGAAATGGCCTCCAACTCTGTTAATCTCATTCAACTCACCATTGTTTCTCTCCTGGATTATTGCAAATAACCTCTTAACCATTCTTCCATCTTATGCTTTCCCCACAGGCAAAGTAAACCACAGCTAAATTGAAATATGCACACTAAAGAAGTTATCTAATAATCTATATGGCTTTTTTTTTTTTTGAGGCAGTTAGGAACAGTGAAAACAGCACTGATCTTGCAATCAGCAGGAATAAATTCAAATTCAGATTCTGCTATTTACTGTCAGCATGACTGTGGGTAAATCATGAAAATTTTTAGTCACTGTTCTTTTATGAAATATAGATACCGTTTGCTCTCTGTATCTCACAGAGATTTTGAGAGGATTAAACAAATACAAAACCACACTGTTATATGTGAAATGTGTGAACTGCTGCCCAAATAAGAAGTGATAATGATTACAATAATAATACATTTCTGAGAATATAATTACTATGACAACTGGATTAATGAATATATCCTTACTTTTCCTCAAATGTCATTAAATGTGAACAATAATTTCAGATTAATAAAAACCATGATATAATAACCACTTCATATAATTTACTGCACAAAACGAATGGAGGAAGGGAGAAAAGAGTATAGTACATCCACTTTAGATAGGTTTGTAAAGATTTATTGGGCCTAGAAAGCAATCTGTAGTTTAGTAAATTGGCATTTGAGGGGGTGTCACAAATAATAATGTGTTACATCTTGCACTACAATTCACAGGTGTCCAAAGGCTATTACAATCCAAGCATTGCACTAAAATTGTATGAATGTAATAGCATGGCCACTATGAGAATGGTACTCAGAAAAGAGCTTTTTTAAAAAATCTATTTAGTACAATCACTGCTACCTTTAGTCCAATAAAGCCACAGCAACTCAAGAAATTAAATTTTCTGCTCCCAATTCAGCCACTACTTCTTTAAATACTAAGCGCAGGATAAAATAATTGTATGTCAGAAGGGTGTCTGCAACTTTGCCCTTATTAGTTTAAACCATGTATGAGGGATTGTTGAAACCTGCCTGAAGATCTAGAGGATACTGGGCCTCTCCAAATTAGGCTGTTTTTAGAATGAGTTAAATGAGCCATTTCCGGTATGAATTTTTTATGAAATGTTATTTTAGAATACTTTGTTTGGAATATCCTTTAGGTCGCATGCACAGACATGGGGTATTAATGCATATTTTTTGGTAGTCTGTGTTCTTTATCAGTTTTAGAGTAATATTTTTATTATGTTCAGCTAGTTAATTAGTTAAAACTTCCCACAAACACAGGTTCAGTTCTGAATACAAAGGAAATAATAAAGCTGTGATGTTTTCTATGCTATACTCAATTATTTTAGCATCATAATTCTACCTTATAAAAAAGATATTTTACAAGTTTAAAAATGTTCAGCTATTTGAATAGATAATTTCTTCTATGGGCAGAAATTAAGGGACTGACCTAAAATGCATTCAATATGAAAAAAAAGGGCATCATAATTGTCATTCTTATAAAGCATTTTTGTTTTTATAGCAATTTCAATATCTGCTGGGAATTATGCTAGGTGTTGGAGCCACAAGTTCAGAAAATATATACTTAGAAATATAACCTCTTACTTTGTAAGATCTCCAGACTCTGTGTCCCTTCGCTACTTTTTCTGAACTTTCTCTTCTCTTCATGCACACTTTTAAAGTCATGCTTAATTTGAATTCTGTTTCAAGGTGACTCTCTTTAATGTGAGGGTACCATCCAAAGGGAATTTTCAGGTGGTCAGTTTTGAATACTCAAGGCATTGTGATGGCTCCAGCCCCTTTAGACATTCAAAGGGACCCCTTGCAATTGTTCTTTTATTTCTGAAAACATTTAAGTTTTACTCCAGTTTTATTGAAATATCATTGACAAATAAAAGTTGTATATATTTATACAGCATGACCGTTTGATATACATACACACAGTGAAGAAGTGGTTACCACAAGCTGACTATACTTAATAATCCTGTATACATGCTTGAAATTTGCTAATAGAGTAAATCTTAAGCGTCTTCACCTTGCAATTACTCTTGAGCTGGAATATGCACAGAGGTTCTCAGCCTGACTCACTGTATTCTTTTCCAAGCACCACCTGTTAGTTGGAGTCCTTTGGCCTCTGGTTTCTCCCACATTAATACAGATATCACACAGGTCCTTTAATCATCACGGTTTGTCTACACCTGCTCATATTTGGGGTTGTGGGGTTATGGCTACACTTTCACCCTTTTCTCTTGTTAATATTGTCTGTGGGCTTTGGTTTTAAAATTCTAGTTGCTTTTTCTCTTTTGGAGGGGATTCAGGGAGACTCAAAAACTCTGCCACCATCGCCATCTTCCTGTAATTCAAAACATGTATTGTTGAACTTGCCTGGACAAGTAGTGAATCTCTGGGGATGAAATAAAGCTAAGATTTATACTCATGCCAGAAGTTATAACTAACAGCACAGCTGGTCTGCGCACGGGACTGGAAACTGTGAATCAGGCAGTTGTTTATCAATATTGGAACGTTTTTATTCTTGGAAAGCTTTCTTTCAGGCTGTTCCATCTACACTCACTAGCGCTCCATGAATATGTATATATCTATATAGATGGCAGACAAAAAACTCACGGTATAATATTTCAGAAGTGAGAACAAAAAAGGGATGCTATGTTACCACCTGTGTCTAATTAAATATTTGTGGTAATTTAATGTAATTAAAAATTAAACAACCATTTGGCACAGGGTGATATATCGTATTTCCTCCTCAGTTATATACTTCAATAGACTCTCTTGTTGACTGTTTTAACTTAGATTTAATGTTAACAGCTTTTGCTATTGTTTGTTCTAGTTTGTTGAATTTTACATTTAATATTCCCTTTGCTTGCATTTCTCTTTCCTCTACTCTTCATTCAATTAATTCCACCTTATTCTCAGATCTTAGCTTGAATGTTATTTTCTCAAAAAGGCCTTTCCTGGTAACTACAATCTCCAACTCTAGCTAAATTCAGGTTTTCCTCTTATTCTTTTTAATAATACTTAGTTATTTTGTGACCTCCAGGACATATCAATGTTTGAATAAATGAACAGTGCAGCATAGTCTCCTTATCATTTTGATTTTATTAACTGTGTAATTTTTTAAAATAAGGTAACTCAACCATTTCTAAAGAAAGTATTAAAAGTCACGTAACACAGAGCTTCAACCACTTCTTCAGTGCTGTACTATATGACTCAACTGATGAATTTGTAATTAGAAATCATGGTCTATATTTTTTCTTTTAAAGGCTAAGAGCATTTGTCAAGTAACAGTTGCCATTATAATAATTATTATTATTTTCCCAGTTGCTCTACTACCATGTTAGGAACCATACCCCACAAGTAGCTGTAATTAAATAACCTCACTCCATTCTTGGTTTACTTAGGGTTGAGTAAGACTAAACTAAATATGGGCAGTCAGAATTTCCTTGCAGGCACATGGAATCAGAATGAAGTATAGCTGGTCTTTTCAACAGAGGAGCTATAAACCCCAAAGATATAGTCAGCTTTGTTCTGTCTATCACATGGACGTGTAATAAGGAAAAGTGGTATTCTATGAGCTAGAATTTTGATGCAGTCTTAAGGAAAGGCAGACATGAGAGACAGGAAGCTGCTGTTGGGATTTGTGTTCTTGGTTACAGTTTCTTTTTGAGGCCTGACTAAATCTGGATTCTTCGGCTTCTGGATTCTTTGGATATATAAGACAATTTTGCATTCTAAAAAATATTTTCTTTCTTTTACTACAAGCTAATTTAGTTGATTTTTGCAAATTGCAATCTGCACAGACCTAATAAAACACTAATTATTAGCTATTGATGAGCACACTACAAAACCTTTAAAGGTTTTAAACTCATGTAGCTCCCAGTTGAGGAAATAAGCAGTCATTGTGATAAGAGAAAGAGTTTTGTTCTCTACACAGCACTTGATTATGTTATATAGGATGTGCATACCTATTCGGAATCTGCTGCTCATTGAGCAATTAATATCAGGAACGAACTTGAGATTTATCTAAGCTATTTAACTATGCCTTCAACATCTTCCAGATGTGTCATTAAGAAAAAAAAAAATACCCCGGCTAAGTTTCTCAATAATGGCTGCAGAGCTCCTTGGAAGCAGTGGCATTGATACAAGTGAGAATATCTGGGGCCTGTCTTTAAATAATTAATGCAGTTGTTTAACTTCCTTCTGGCCTATCACAGAAATGGGGGTATCAGAAAAGGTTTGAATCTAAATATCAAATAGTTGTCTCTGCCTCTGGCCATAGAAACCAGCTGGGGTAAGAGATAAACCTAACTTTATGCAGCTTCAAGGAGCTCTTTTGCTCTTGCTATTATCACAGAAATTGCCTGTGGATGTTGTCTCAAGCCAAGGCCACTGATAGAAAATTTGAGTCTGACTGTTATTGATTCTTGCTCCAGTACTTCCAGTTTTTCATACCACGTGTCCGGAACATGCCATATCTCAAATACAGGAAAACTTGTAAAACATCTGGTAGTTCATGAAACAAAGGAATAACTTTCTTTAATGGTCAACTATTGGTGGTATCAGATTGAGAAATAAAGAGAAAGATTAGCACCGTAATAGGTCATCACTGCTCAGATCAGTCAGAGCAGGCAAACCGTATGGTACATGATTTTCCCTCCCAACTGCCAAAAAATGATGGAGGAAAAGGTGCCAAATGATTGTTTTTTCAATATAACTTGCACCTGTATCTTTTTCCTGACCCAGAGCAGTTCTCAACTGTCAAGAGTGAACCGCTACTCTTCATTTGAATTGTTTAATAATGTAAGCAATATCTTCTTTTACTCCTTTTGCATGCATGTGCTATTATGACATTATTACTAAATAAAAATAAGGAAAATATTCAGGTTTGTAAGCTCATCAGTGAACTAATTGCAAACAGCTAATTACTATTTAAATCAGGCTCTTGAAGAATATGCTATAGCAATCTGCATCAGAACACTTGGAGTTAAATGACTAACAAATTTCAAACTAACCTGTTCCAACGATTCCTGACTTTTTATGTGTTTGTGTTTGTGTGTCTATATTTATGAGTAGTCAAATATCTTTATTATGTTTCATGTTTTCTGTTTTACATCTTCCCTGTTACGTTTAGCCATTAAGCATGAAGCCTAGATGGTTAAAACTGAAATTGCTGTGAGTTTTCAAGTGCTGCCCCTAACTGCTATTACCACAGCTGAATGACACTATAGAAAGGATGATAATCACACACAAAAAGAGTAAATTGGATATTTTAACCAGAATAGTGTAGTTTAAAACAGGACTAACAAGCCTTATATAGAAAGCCTTTATTTAAATAAGAAATGTCTCCCTTTACTGGAAATGAGATTTTCCTTTAAAGGCATTGTTTGTAAACTTCATTAGCATTCAATGTTTATATAGCATGGCATTCAGCATACTGTTGGAGCGTAAGGGAACTATGTCATAATGAAATGTCATTTTGTCCTAAAAGTCTTGCACATTTAAATCTGTGGAAGTAAGGAAGCTTATATCATCAAAATATGCCCTACTCTTGAAAATTAAATGTTTTTATTGATTTTTACAAGTAAGCCAAAGTCAGCATTTTATCATAACTTTTTATGGATTTTCCTCTGTCCATGAAAATAAAGCAAATAAAGCTATATTAACTCTTAGTCTGAGTTTTAGATTTTTTTTAACTTTGGTGAAATTTGTATTATAATATTGTTAGATTTCTTGACAGTCACTAATTTTAATCCTTTTTAAATACTTTGTTACTGTTTTTTAACTTAAGTGTCAGCTGTTAGGGCAAGATGAGAATTATGTCATCCGTGGAATTGGAAAACCTTGTTTTTAGGATTCATTGTTTCAGCGTTAGAGGCAGAGGTCACCACAATAACCATGGTGTTTAACATACAAAGGGCAATTGCATTCTATAAAATCGATTCCATCAGCTCAACTGCTTTTAAATTATTTGATTCTGAGAAATTAACTCTCCTGAGCTTTTGGCTGTTATGGAAAACCTATCACTCAAAGGATATAAGGAGAAAATAGAGTAATTCATATAAAAGAGTTTTCTAAATTATCTAAAGCTAATCAAAGGCCACAGTCTATTGTCATTTCCAAACCAGAAACAATTACAAGCTAATTTAACTTGAATCTGGTGTTTTTATTTCTTTGACATAACTAGAGCAGGACTCAGTTCGAGATGTGTTCCTAAACTATCAGATTGAGAAATAAGGAGAAAGATTAGCACCATAATAGGTCATCGCTGCTCAGATCAGTCAGAGCAGGCTAACAGTATGGTACATGATTTTCCCTCCCAGCTGCCAAAAAACGATGAGGAAATGTGCCAAATGATTACGTGTTTTCAATATAATTTGCACCCATAGAATTATGAGACTTTTATGTAACAAATCCTTTACATTACTATTGGTTTTATACCTAATTAGGTTATTGAAGTTATCATAGAAACAATTTAATTTTTAAAATTTACCGATTATAGAGTAATAAGGAAACAGCATTGCTTGTAAATGCTGTAAGGGGGAAATAAGAAAAAATGTCATGTATTTCTCCTTTTTTCCTTTAAGACTCTTTGAATTTCATATAGAAATTCTGAAATTGAAAGAAAAAGGTGAATATTATTCAAGTGTGTAAAGTTTAATTGTAAAGCTTAATCACAACTACTTACACTTAACACACATATATGAGATTTTCATACTTATATTTATACATTAAATATTTTGGATAAGATGCAGCAAATTAAGTAGAGTTTATATATGAAATTTAATAGACAAAATGAAGAGAATATGATGTCACCCTAGAGATGTTATTTGATTAGCTATGCAATTGGCATAAAATAATATTGTTTTTGGTTTATAACAATTCTTTTTAATATTTCTGTTCCTTAATTTGTTTTCACTTTTGATCTTAACTTCTTTTTGGTGACCTTCGAGGCTTTGGTACTGTAACAAAATGAAGAAATTCACTCTCGAATATGAACAAAGAGGTGGTAATGAAAATAAAATCCCTAATTTTTATAAAGTTAAGTATGGCACATGACACTATGAAATCTTAGATAGAGTTTATTACCTAATAATTCAATTCTAAGTGCCTGTTTTAGCTCATAAACTCTCAGGGCACCATGGGAAAGGAACAACCAGTCATGTGCAGTTTCTCATGGCTGCTCTGTTATACATGTGTACGATGCCATGCCCCTGTTTGAACCTGCTACCCTCTCTCAAGACTGGCATTCTTTTCCATCTGGCATCGTTAGGTCAGACCTTAAGGAGTTAAGAAGGCAGGAGCAGTTGTTTGGTTTTGGCACAGATTAGGATCAGACATAATCTGGACCTACTTCAGGGACTATCCTATCCCATGTTTGTGTCTCAGAGTTTTATCTCCAGGTCTTGCCAGATGATGATATTCAAAGAGCTAACAGAAGACTCTATCTGAAATGTTTTCCTGGCAAATTTGAGGTTGAATCAGACTGCTGGTATTTACTTGCAAAACTCTGTTACTGTCAGCAGCTTCTAGCCTCTGAGAATGGACTATATGGTCTCAGCCTCATAAATTCTGATATTTAAATTTAGTTCAATATAAATTCTGAAAATGATTATTAAATAGGTTTAAACTGACAGATACAAACAGAACTTGCAGACAGTGGTAAAAATGAAAAGCTGTTGTCTCCCAGCAGGAAGCAAAGCAGGAACTTCAGCTTTGTCAACATTACTAGAAAAGATAAACTCATTAAATCACAGAACTCATAATTTTTTCCACAGAATGTAGACTTCCTTCAATAAAGGATGTGCCTACTATCATAGAAAATGCAAGACACTGGAGGGATTTAAAATGGAAGAATACATAGATGTTTCTGTGTTTGCATGATATGACAGTCAGTTTCTGACCTTTACTCAAGATTCTGTCAATGACCCAAATCCAACCACTGAAGGAATCTGTGTGTGTTGTAGAACTATGCTGAAATAACCCTCTCTCTCTTTCATATCTAGTAGAGGCAATACTGCCCTTCAGAGTCCAAAAGAGCAAACATTTCTTCAATTTTTTTCTGCTGTGGCTACACCCAGTTTGGAAGAATTAATTACCAAACTCTTTATGAAATGTGGAACTACGTGTATATTATATACACTTTTATAGAAAACATAACTGTATAAAATATTTTAAAAATCTCATACAACATCATTCAAACTTTTAATACGTAATGTCAGCAGAAATTTTCTCTTTTGCACAAAGACTTTTAGTACTCTTCATAAATATTATATATGTTTTAACAAATGCACACCTAATTGTACATTATTTGATGTTTCTATTTTAGCTTAACCTAAGAACATACGCATGTTCTTGATTCCTATCTTCATTTTATGCTATTTTAATGGCTGCATAGTTTTCTCTTTTATTAATGTATACATCATTTCTGCCTCATTTAATCTTACAAATGTATCTATTCCTTGTTATCGATAATGCCACAATGAAAATGTATGCCTGCCTAGGGCATTTGCAGTATTTTAGTTTTCATATAGTAATAGGATGTCCCTTTACAAGCCACTTTGACATCCTTGGTATGCTGGCTGTCTATTGCTGTGTTGCAAACCACTTACAATTTGTGGCATAAAGCCACAGCAATTTATTATGCCTATGAATTTGATGGCTGGGAATTTAGACAGGACACTGTGAATATAGAGTAATATTTGGGGCTTCTGCTGGGAAGATTAAAATAGTTCTGGGCTATCGTAATCTGTAGTCTTCTGCACTCATATCTGGCAGCTGCCCTGTGATGACTCAAAGGATGGGTTCAGCTAAGACTACCTACTGGAGTGCCTACACACAGCTTCTCTATATGGCTTGGGCTTCTCACAGTACAGCATCTGGGTTCTGTGAAGTAGTATTCTGCAAAGGAATAACTGGAATGTAAGGGTCCAAGTATTCAAGCAGACCAAGATAACCTATAGGGCACTAAATCATATAGGACTTTGTAGGTGATAGCCTTCTTTGGAACTAATGTCAGGAGTCTTGGGGAGTTGCTTCCATTCAGTAGGATCTGAAACCAACAGTACTGCAGTCCATGTAACTTAAGGACCTTTCTAATTAAATGGATCAGTCTTATTGGGCTGATCTTAAAATATACTCAGAAATGAACACTGAATTTGGCAGCCATAGATATAACTAAGATAAAATAAATTAATATTTCACATCCTGAAATAACTGCTTCTTTTTTGGATTCTCATAGAAACAAACACTTTATCTTTATTTTCTGCATCACATTATATTCATCACTCTTTTATAATAAATACTTGCCATGGCTTAGTTAGATTGCTCTTTTCTTGATCTCTTCTGAAAACAAAAAAGGCATGCCTAATATTTTTCTTTCACATAAGAGGTGTAAAGTTCCCCTCTGATATGGTTTGGCTGTGTCCCCACCCAAATCTCACCTTGAATTGTAATAATCCACATGTGTCATGGGTGGGGCCAGGTGGAGATGATTGAATCATGGGGGCAGTTTCCCTCATACTGCTCTCAAGGTAGTGAATAAGTCTTATGAGATCTGATGGTTTTATAAATGGGAGTTCCCCTGCTGAAGCTCTCTTGACTGCCGCCATGTAAGACATGCCTTTGCTTCTCCTTTGCCTTCTGCCATGATTGTGAGGCTTCCCCAGCCATGTGGAACTGTGAGTCCGTTAAACCTCTTTTATTTATAAATTACCCAGCCTTGGGTATGTTTTTATTAGCGGCATGAGAACAGACTAATACACCCTCCATTGGGAAATACTTCTTTCCTTGGGATCTTTACTAATTAGTGGCCAAATAAAACACTAAAATAGTGAATGTTTATTGAACCATTGCTGTATTGAGGCTTTATGCTAAACCCAAAAATTGTATTTCACCATATTTTCTCAGTCATGGCTTAGCTCTGCTTCTAACATGTGTAAACCTGGTTATTAAGTGGTCCTGCTATTACTAATATGAAAATATATTTGGTTCATATATACTGGGATATGGATTTTAGAATATTTGATTCGTCTTAGAGAACTATATATTCTTAAGCCATTTGTATATATCATCAATTTCTTACAAGGAATAGATTGTGTCATATCTTTTTTTTAACTTTAAGTTCAAGGGTACATATGCGGGTTGTTATATTGGTAAACTTATGTCCTGGGGGTTTGTTTAACAGAGTATTTTGTCAGCCAGGTATTAAGTCTAGTACCCATCAGTTATTTTTCCTGATCCTCTCCCTCCTCCCATCCTTCACCCTCTAATAGCCCCCAGTGTGTGTTGTTCCCCTTTATGTGTCCATGTGTTCTCGTCATTTAGCTACCACTTATAATTGAGAACCTGCGGTATTTGGCTTTCTGTTTGTATATTAGTTTAGGATAATTGCCTCCAGCTCCAACCATGTTCCAGCAAAGGAGATGATCTCATTCTTTTTTACAGCTGCATAGTATTCCATGGTATATATGTACTACATTTTCTTTATCTCATCTACCACTGATGGACATTTAGGTTGATTCCATGTCTTTGCTATTTTGAATAGTGTTACAATGAACCTACATGTGCGTGTAGCTTTATGATAGAACAATTTATATTTCTGTGGGTATATCCCAGTAATGAGGTTGCTAGGTTGAATGGTATTTCTGTTTTTACGTCTTTGAGGAATTGCTGCACCGTTTTCTACAATGGATGAATGAATTTACACACCCCCCAGCAGTGTATAAGCATTGTCTTTTCTTGGCAACCTTGCCAACATCTGTTATTTTTTTGATATTTTCATAGTGGTCATTCTGACTGGTGTGAGATGGTATCTCATTGTGGTTTTGATTTGCATTTTTCTAATGATCATTGCTATTGAGGTTTTTTGATATGCTTGTTGGCCACATGTATGTTTCTACTGAAAAAAGTCTGTTCATGTCCTTTGTTTAATTTTTAATGTTTTTTTCTTTTGAATTTAAATTCCTTATAATGCTAAATATTAGACCTTTGTTAGATGAATAGTTTGCAAATTGTTTTCCATTCTGTAGGTTGTCCACTTTGTTGATAATTTCTTTTGCCATGAAGAAGCTCTTTTGTTTAACTAGACCCAATTTGTTGAATTTTTTGCATTTGTTGCAATTGCTTTAGGCATCTTTGTCATGAAATCTTTGCCTGTTCCTATGTCCAGATGGTATTGACTAGGTTGTCTTCCAGGTTTTTTATAGATTTGGGTTTCACATTTAAGTCTTTCATCCATCTTGAGTTAATTTTTATACATGGTGTAAGGAAGAGGTCCTGTTTTAATCTGCCTATGGCTAGCCAATTATCCAAGCAGTATTTATTGAATAGGGAATTGTTCCCCCATTGCTTATTTTTGTCAGGTTTGTTGAGGATCAGATGGTTGTAGGTGTGTGGTCTTGTTTCTGCTTTATTCTGTTCCATTGGTCTGTGTGTTCTTTTTCTACAAGTACCCTGCTGTTTTGGTTTCTTTAGTCCCATAATATAGTTTAAGGTTTGGTAGTATGATGCCTCCTGCTTTGTTCCTTTTGCTTAGGATTGCTTTGGCTATTCAGGCTCTTTTAGGTTCCATATGAATTTTAAAATAGTTTTTTTTCAAGTTCTATGAAGAGTGTCATTAGTAGTTTAATAGAAATGTCATTGAATCTATAAATTGCTTTGGACAGTAGGGCCATTTTAATGACATTGATTTTTCCTATTCATAAGCATGGCATGTTTTTTCATTTGTTCGTATCATCTCTGATTCTTTTTGAGCAGTGCTCTGTTGTTCTCCTTGTAGAGATCTTTCACCTCCCTGGTTAGCTGTATCCTAGGTATGTTTTCCTTTGTGTGGCAATTGTGAATGGGATTGCCTTTCTGATTTGGCTCTCAGCTTGTCTCTTGTTGGTGTATAGGAATGCTAGTGATTCTTGTATATTGATTCTCCATCCTGAGACTTTGTGGAAGTTATTCATCAGCCTAAGGAGCTTTTTTGTCAAGACTGTGAGATTTTCTAGATATAGGATGATGTCATCTGCAAACAGGGATAGTTTGACTTTCTCTCTTCCTATTTCAATGCACTTATTTCATTCTTTTACCTGATTGCTCTGTCCAGGACTTCCAATACTATGTTGAATAAGAATGTTGAAAAGGGCATTCTTATCTTTGTGCCAATTTTTAAGGGGAGTGCTTCCAGCTTTTGCCCATTAAATATGATGTTGTCTGTGGGTTTGTCATACATGGCTCTTGTTATTTTGAGGTATATTCCTTCATTACCTAGTTTATTGACGGTTTTTAACACAAAGGGGTTTGAATTTTATCAACAGCATTTTCTGAATCTATTGAGATCATAATGTGGTTTTTGTCTTTAGTTCTTTACATGCAGTGAATCACATTTATTGATTTGCATACACTGAACTAACCTTGCCTCCCAGAGATGAAGCCTACCTAATCATGGTGGATAAGTTTTTGATGTGCTACTGGATTCAGTTTGTCAGTATTTTACTGAAGATTTTTGCATCACTGTTCATCAGGGATATTGGCCTGAAGTTTTCCTGTATTGTTGTGTCTCTGCCAGGTTTTGGTATCAGGATAATGTTGGCCTCATAGAATACATTAGGGCAGAACCCCTCCTCCTCAATTTTTCTGAATAGTTCTAATAGCAATGGGACTAGCTCTTCTTTGTACCTCTGGTGGAATTTGGCTGTGAATCTCTCTGGTCCTGGGCTTTTCTTGTTGGTAGGCTATTTATTATTGATTCAACTTCAAAGCTCATTACTGGTCTGTTCAGGCATTCAATTTCTTCTTGGCTCAGCCTTGCAAGGATGTATGAGTCCAGGAATTTATACATTTCTTCTAGATTTTCTAGTTTATGTGCTTAGAGATGTTCATAATATTCTTGGCTGGTTGTTTGTATTTCTGTGGGGTCAGTGGTATATTCCCTTTGTCATTTCTAATTGTGTTTATTTGGATCTTCTCTCTTTTCTTCTTTAGTAGTCTAGCTAGCAGTCTATTTTATTAATTTTTTTCGAAAGAAGTTCCTGAGCTTGCTGATCTTTTCATTGGTTTTTCATGTCTCAATCTCCTTCAGCCTCAGCTCCGATTTTGGTTATTTATCATGTTCTTGTAGCTTTCAGGTTGTTTTGCTCTTGTTTCTCTAGTTCTTTTAGTTGTGATGTTAAGTTGTTAAATTGAGATCTTTCTAACTTTTTGATGTGGGCATTTAGTGCTATAAATTTCCCTCTTAACATTGCCTTAGCTGTGTCCCAGATATTCTGATACATTATACCTTTATTCTCTATGGTTTCAAAGAACTTCTTGATTTTTGCCTTAATTTCATTATTTTCCCAAATGTTGTTCAGGAGCAGGTTATCCCATTTCCATGTAATTGTGTGGTTTTAAGTGAATTTTTTAGTCTTGATTTCTAATTTGATTGTGTTGTTGTCTCAGAGAGCAGTTGTTTTCATTTCGGTTCTTTTGCATTTGCTGAGAAGTGTTTTACTTCTGATTATGTGATCAATTTTAGACTAAGTGCCATGTGGTGATGAGAAGGATGTATATTCTGTTGTTTTTGAGTGGAGAGTTCTTTAGAGGTCTATCAGGTCCATTTGATCTAGTGTTGAATTCAGGTCCTAAATATCTTTGTTAATTTTGTGACTCAGTGGTCTATCTAATACTGTCAATGGGGTGTTGCTGTCTCCCACCATTATTGTGTGTGAGTCTAAGTCTCTGAAGATCTCTAGGAACTTGCTTTATGAATCTGGGTGCTCCCATGTTGAGTGCATATGTATTTAGAATGACTAGGTCTTTTTTTGCAATTGCACTCTTTACCATTATATAATGTTCTTCTTTGTCTTTTTAAAATCTTTGTTTAAAGTCTGTTTTATCTGAACTTAGGATGGCAATCCGTGCATTTTTCTGTTTTCTGTTTGTTTGTTTGTTCTTTTGCATGGTAGATTTTTCTCCATCCCTTTATTTTGAACCTATGGGTGTCACTGCATGTGAGACAGGTCTCTTGAAGATAGCATACCCATGGGTTTGGTTCTTTATCCAGCTTGTCATTCTGTTCCTTTTAATTGGGGTATTTAGCCCATTTACATTCAAGGTGAGTGTTTATATGTGTGTTTTTGATGCTGTCATCATGATGTTAGCTGGTTATTATGCAAAATTGGTAATGTGGTTGCTTCATAGTATCACCGGTCTGTACTTAAGAGTGTTTTTGATACTTGTGTATGCTTCATGAAGTTCTTGTGCTGTGTTTTTCAGCTCTGTCAGGTATTTATGTTCTTCTCAAAACTGGTTATTCTAGTTAGCAATTCCTCTAACCTTTTCTCAAGGTTCTTAGCTTCATTGCATTGTGTTAGAACATGCTCCTTTAGCTTGGAGGAGTTTGTTATTACCCACCTTCTGAAGCCTACTTCTGTCAATTTGTCAAATTAATTATCTGTCCAGTTTTGTTTCCTTGTTGGCGAGGAGCTGTGATCCTTTGAAGGCAAAGAAGCGTTCTGGTTTTTGGAATTTTCAGCCGTGTTGTGCTGGGTTTTCCTCATCTTTGTGGATTTATCTACCTTTGGTTTTTGATGTTGGCGACCTCCGGATAGGGTTTCTGTGTGGACGTCCTTTTTGTTGATGTTGATGCTATTCCTTTCTGTTTGTTAGTTTTCCTTCTAACAGGCCTCTCTGCTGTAGGTCTGCTGGAGTTTGCTGGAGGTCCATCCAGACCCTGTTTGCCTGGGTATCACCAGTGGAGGCTGCAGAACAGCAAAGATTGCTGCCCGTTCCTTCCTCTGGAAGCTTCATCCCATAGGGGCACTTGACAGATGCTAGCCAGAGCTCTCCTGTATGAGGTATCTGTGGACCCCTGCTGGGAGGTGTCTCCCAGTCAGGAGGCACAGGGGTCAGGGACCCACTTGAGGAGGCAGTCTGTCCCTTACCAGAGCTCGAGTGTTGTGCTGGGAGATTCCCTGCTTTTTCAGAGCCAGGAGTCAGAAATGTTTAAGTCTGCTGAAGCTGTGCCCACAGCCACCCCTTCCTTCCCCCAGGTGCTCTGTCCCAGGGAGATGGGAGTTTTATCTATAAGCCCCTGCTGAATCAATCAAGCTAAAGAAAGGATATCAGAGATTGAAGACAAACTTAATGAAATAAAGTATGAAGTCAAGATCGGAGAAAAAAAGAATGAAAAGGAATGAACAAAGCCTCCAAGAAATATGGGACTATGTGAAATGACCAAACCTACCTTTGATTGGTTTACCTGGAAGTGATGGGGAGAATGGAACCAAGTTTGAAGTGTTTTCAGGATATTATCCAGAAGAACTTCCCCAATCTAGCAAGACAGGCCAACATTCAAATTTGGGAAATACAGAGAACATCACAAAGATACTCCTCAAGAAAAGCAACCCCAAGACATATAATCTTCAGATTCACCAAGGATGAAATGGAGGAAAAAATGTTAAGGGCAGCCAGAGAGAAAGGTCGGGTTACCCACAAAAGGAAGTCCGTCAGACTAACAGTGGGTCTCTCTGAAGAAACCCTACAAGCCAGAAAAGAGTGGGGGTCAATATTCAACCTTTTTTTTTTTTAAATTATTGAGGTGGAATCTCATTCTGTCGCCCAGGCTGGAGTGCAGTGGCGTGATCTCGACTCGCTGCAACCTCTGCCTCCCTGGTTCAAGTGATTCTTCTGCCTCTGCCTCTTGAGTAGCTGGGACTACAGGCACATGCCACCATGCCCAGCTAATTTTTATATTTTTAGTAGGGATGGGTTTTCACCGTGTTAGCTGGGATGGTCTTGATCTCCTGACCTCGTGATCTGCCTGCCTCGAATTCCCAACATGGTAGGATTATAGGCATGAGCCACTATGCCCAGCCTCAACATTCTTAAGGGAAAGAATTTTCAACCCAGAATTTCATATCCAGCCAAACTAAGCTTCATAAGTGAGGGAAAAATAAAATCCTTTACAGACAAGCAAATGCTGAGAGATTTTGTCAACACCAGGCCTGCCCTACAAGAGCTCCTGAAGGAAGCACTAAATATGGAAATTAAAAACTGGTACCAGTCACTGCAAAAACATACCAAATTGTAAAGACTGTCAAAACTCTGAAGAAACTGCATCAACTAATGGGCAAAATAACCAGCTAGCATCATAATGACAGGATCAAATTCACACATAACAATATTAACCTTAAATGTAAATGGGCTAAATGCTGCCAATTAAAAGACACAGACTGGCAAATTGGATAAAGAGTCAAGACCCATCAGTGGGCTATATTCAGGAGACCCATCTCATGTACAAAGACACACACAGGCTCAAAATAAAGGGATGGAGGAACATTTACCAAGCAAAAGGAAAGCAAAAAAAGCAGGGGTTGCAATCCTAGTGTCTAATAAAACAGAGTTTAAACCAACAAAGATCAGAACAATATACCCTTCAAAAAAATCAATGAGTCCAGGAGCTGGTTTTTTGAAAATATTAACAAAATAGATAGACTGCTAGCCAGACTAATAAAGAAGAAGAGAGAGAAGAATCAAATAGACACAATAAAAAATGATAAAGGGGATATCACCCCTCATCCCACAGAAATATGAACAACTATCAGAAAATACTATAAACACCTCTATGCAAATAAACTAGAAAATCTAGAAGAAACTGATAAATTCCTGGACACATACGCCCTCCCAAGACTAAACCAAGAAGAAGTCAAATCCCTGAATAGACCAATAACAAGTTCTAAAACTGAGGCAGTAATGAATAGCCTACCAACCAAAAAAAGTCCAGGACCAGGCAGAGTCACAGCTGAATTCTACCAGAGGTACAAAGAGGAGCTGGTACCATTCCTTCTGAAACTATTCCAAACAGTAGAAAAAGAGGGTCTCCTCCCTAACTCATTTTATGAGGCCAGCATCTTCCTGATACCAAAACCTGGCAGAGACACAACAAAAAAAGAAAATTTCAGGCCAATATCCCTGATGAACATCAATGCAAAATCCTCAATAAAGTACTGGCAAACTGAACTCAGCAGCACATCAAAAAGCTTACCCGCCACGATCAAGTCAGCTTCGTCCCTGGGATGCAAGCCTGTTTCAACACATGCAAATCAATAAACGTAATCCATCATATAAACAGAACCAATGACAAAAAACACATGATTATCTCAATAGATGCAGAAAAGGCCTTCAACAAAATTCAACAGCCCTTCCTGCTAAAAACTCAATAAACTAGGCATTGATGGAACATATCTCAAAATAATAAGAGCTATTTATGACAAACCCACAGCCAATATCACACTGAATGGGCAAAAGATGGAAGCATTGCCTTTGAAAACCAGCACAAGACAAGGATGCCCTCTTTCACCACTCCTATTCAACATAGTATTGTAAGTTTTGGCCAGGGCAATCAGGCAAGAGAAAGAAATAAAGGATATTCAAAGAGAAGTCAAATTGTGTGTGTTTGCAGATGGCATGATTGTATATTTAGAAAACCCCATCGTCTCAGCCCAAAATTTCCTTAAGCTGATAAGCAACTTCAGCAAAGTCTCAGGATACAAAATCAATGTGCAAAAAATCACAAGCATTCCTATACACTAATAATAGACAAACAGAGAGCCAAATAATGAGCGTACTCCCATTCACAATTACTACAAAGAGAATAAAATACCTAGGAATCCAACTTACAAGGGATGTGAAGGACCTCTTCAAGGAGAATCACAAACCACTGCTCAAGGTAATAAGAGAGGACACAAAAAAATGGAAAAATATTCCATGTTCATGGATAGGAAGAAAGAATATTATGAAAATGGCCATATTGCCCAAAATAATTTATAGGTTCAATGCTATCCCCATCAAGCTACCATTGACTTTCTTCATGGAACTGGAAAAAACTACTTTAAATTTCATATGGAACCGAAAAAGAGCCTGTAGAGCCAAGACAATCCTAAGCAAAAGGAATAAAGCTGGAGGCATCATGCTGCCTGACTTCAAACTATACTACAAAGCTACAGTAACCAAAACAGCATTGTACTGGTACCAAAACAGACATATAGACCAATGGAACAGAACAGAGGCCTCATAAATAACACCACACATCTACAACCATCTGATTTTTGACAAACCTGACAAAAACAAGCAATGGGGAAAGGATTCCCTATTTAATAAATGGTGTTGGGAAAACTGGCTGGCCATATGTAGAAAACTGAAACTGGACCCCTTGCTTACATCTTATACAAAAATAAACTCAAGATGGATCAAAGACTTAAATGTAAGACCTAAAACCATAAAAACCCTAAAAGAAAACCTAGGCAATACCATTCAGGACATAGGCATGGCAAAGACTTCATGACTAAAACACCAAAAGCAATGGCAACAAAAGCCAAAATTGACAAATGGGATCTATTTAAACTAAGGAGCTTCTGCACAGCAATAGACACTATCATCAGAGTGAATAGGCAACCTACAGAATGGGAGAAAATTTTTACAATCTATCCATCTGACAAAGGGCTAATATCCAGAATCCACAAGGAACTTAAACACATTTACAAGAAAAAGAAAACCCCATCAAAAAGTGGGTGAAGGATATGAACAGATACTTTTCCAAAGAAGACATCGATGTGACCAACAAACATAAGAAAAAAAGCTCATTTTCATAGGTCATTAGAGAAACGCAAATCAAAACTACAGTGAGATACTATCTCAAGCCAGTTAGAATGGTGATTATTAAAAAGTCAGGAAACAACAGATACTGGAGAGGATGTGGAGAATTAGGAACACTTTTAAACTGTTGGTGGGAATGTAAATTAGTTCAACCATTGTGGAAGACAGTGTGGCAATTCCTCAAGGATCTGGAACTAGAATTATCATTTGACCCAGCAATCCCATTACTGGGTATATACCTAAAGGATTATAAATCATGCTACTATAAAGATTCATGTACATGTATGTTTATTGCAGCACAATAGCAAAGACTTGGAACCAACTCAAATGGCCATCAGTGTTAGACTGGCTAAAGAAAATGTGGCACGTATACACCATGGAATAGTATGCAGCCATAAGAAAGAATGAGTTCATATGCTTTGCAGGTGCATCAATGAAGCTGGAAACCATAATTCTCAGCAAACTAACACAGGAACAGAAATCCAAACACCACATGTTCTCACTCATAAATGGGAGTTGAACCTTGAGAACACGTGGACACAGGGAGGGGAACATTACACACCAGGGTCTGACAGAGGTTGGGGGGCTAGGCAAGGGACAGCATTAGGAGAAATACCTAATGTAGATGACGAGTTGATGGGTGCAGCAAACCACCATGGCACGTGTATACCTATGTAACAAAACTGCATGTTCTGCACATGTATCCTAGTACTTAAAGTATGATAAAACAAAAACAACAACAAGAGTGTTTTTGTAGTGCTGTTAATAGTCTCTTCTTTCCATATTGTTGCTTTCTTTATAAGTGCTTGTAAGGCAGATCTGGTGGTAACAAATTCCCTTAGCATTTGCTTGGCTTAAAAGAGTCTTATTTCTCCTTCATTTTTGAAGTTTAGTTTGGCCAGATATGAAATTCTGGGTTGGAATTTCTTTTCTTTAAGAATATTGAATATTGGCCCTGAATCTCTTCTAGCTTGTAGGATTTCTGCTGAGAAGTTGGCTGTTAGTCTGATGGGCTTTCCTTTGTAGGTGACTTGATTCTTCTTCCAGCTTCATTTAACATTTTTCTTTCATTTAGACCTTGGAGAATCTGAAAATTATTTCTCTTGTGGATGTTCTTTTTGTGAAGTAACTTACTGGGGTTCTCTGCATTTTCTGGATTTGAATCTTGGCCTCTCTAGCTAGGTTGGGGAAGGTCTCATGGATAATATTGTGAACTATGTTTTCCAAGTTGCTTATACCCTCTTTGTGTTTTTCAAGGACACCAATGAGTCGTATTATTTGGTCACTTTATGTAATCTCCTATTTCTTCGACGTTTTGTTCATTTCTTTTCATTCTTTTTTTGTTATTCTTGCCTGTCTTATTTCAGAAACCCAGTGTTCCAGCTTTGAGATTCTTTCCTCTGCTTCATCTATTCTGCTATTACTACTTGTGATTTCCTTATGAAATTCTTGTAGTGTGTTTTTTCAGCTGTATCAGGTAAGTTACAATTTTTTTTTCTATACTGGCTATTTTGTCTATAAGCTTCTGTATTGTTTTATTGTGATTCTTAGCTTTCTTGCACTGAGTTCAATGTACTCCTTCATCTCAATGGCCTTTATTTCATATTCTAAATTCTATTTCTGGCACTTTAGCTATCTCAGCCCATTTTTGAACTCTTGCTGGGGAGGTGGTGTGGTTGTTTGGAGAAAAGAAGGCACTCTGGCTTTTGAGTTTTCAGAGTTCTTGTGCTGGTTCTTTCCCAGCTTTGTGGGCTGATGTTTCTTCGATCTTTGAGGTTTCTATACTTCGGATTATTTTTCTTTTATCCTATTTGATGACCTTGAGGGTTTGATTGCAGTCTAAGGTAGATTCAGTAGACTGGCTTCATTTCTGGATTTTAGGGGGCCAGTTCTCAGTTCCCAACTCCTGGACTGCAAGCTTTAGCAATGGGAAGCTTGTATCTAGCCCCAACTTTGTTCTCTGGCTCTCCAAGGTTTGGAGTCCACTGCGCTGGAAGGACCAATGTATTCCTGGACTGCTGGTTACTACACTCTGATGGGTGGTGGTAGCCAAAGCATTGCAAATAAATAAACATTTATTTCATGATTTGTTCATTTTGTATTGGCAGATAGATAGATAGATGGATAATAGATAGATAGATAGATGATAGGTAGATAGATAGATAGATAGATAGATAGATAGATAGATAGACAGATTAAAATAATTCAAGCTTCCTAGAGAGTTACATTAGACAGAGAAGCCACCACTCTATTTGTAATTTACAAACCAGTGCCACTCTATTTGTAATTTACAAACCAGTGGCAGTGGCCATTTTAAAGACTGAGTCATTAATAAAGTGCTAGTGAGACTGGGTGATATGGTTTGGATGTTTGTCCCCTTCAAATCTCATTTTGAAATGTGACACTCAATATTTGAAGTGGGCCTAACGGGAGATGTTTGGGTCATGGAGGCGGATTTCTCATGAATGGTTTGGTGCCCTCCCCATGGGAGTTGCAGTAAGTTCTTTTTGTTAAAAAGAGTTTAGAACCTCCCTCCTCTCTTTCTTGCTCTCTTGCTTTTTGTTTTGCCATATGATATGCCTGCTCCTGCTTCACTTTTGCCCTGAGGCCTCGCCAGAAGCTGAGCAAATGCCAATGCTATGCTTGTACCTGTGGAATCATGAGCCAATAAAATATCTTTCTTTAAAAATTACCCAGTCTCAGGTATTCCTTTATAAAAATGCAAAAACACATTAACATATGGGGAATGCTAATAAAATAATTCTGGGGCAGAGGCAAAAGTTTAGCTCAGGAATTAGGCTTCTCTTGTCTCGCCACAACACCAAATTTAAAGGACAGGCTTTCAACTCTTACATGGCTGGGATTTTATTATGTTTCAATCATTTAAATTTAGTGACCTTTAGGCAAGTCACATAATTTATCTGTGCCTGTTTCCTCATTGATAAAATGAAAACAACAATACCTACTTCACAAGAGTGTGGTGAGGATTAAATGACATAATCTAGGCTAAGTATGAACATACTATTCAGAACCTATTAATCACTCAGCAAAAAATTCAAAAACCCTCAAAGTTCTTTATTTTCTTCGTAATTGATTCTAGGATGTTATATGACTGTGGCTCATTGTTTCCCATGATATTGCTGATTATATAAACCCTAATACTAACATACATTGCTGATTATATAAACCCTAATTGCTGATTATATAAACCCTAATACTAACATACATTGCTGATTATATAAACCCTAATTGCTGATTATATAAACCCTAATACTAACATACATTGCTGATTATATAAACCCTAATTGCTGATTATATAAACCCTAATACTAACATACATTGCTGATTATATAAACCCTAATTGCTGATTATATAAACCCTAATACTAACATACATTTTGATTCTTGGCCATATTCCAACTCCTGGAATTCATCTGCACTTCTTGTCTTGGCCCTGTTTGTTTTGTTTTGTCTCTTGGCACTCAGCTCCATGGCTATCCAGTTGTCACAACTTCATCTTATACAATCGTCTGAAGAGCAGAGAAAACATAAAAAACATTAACACAAACTTAAGAAAAACAAACAAGATCAAATTATTCTGCATGAAGATGTTTTAATAACTTGAAGATCTGATGAAATCTGCCTTCTGTATATATAAATAGTATTTTAACAACCCTTATGCCAGCTTCGTAAAAGTTTCTGGGTTTTTTTTTTTTTTTTTGCAAAAATTATTTGCTGTTCAAGAGATGATACTAACTGAATATGTTGCAATATCTTCGCGTTTATGTTGGCATATCTCACCTTTATTTTTGGCAGAAGAGCAATAATGACTTAGCCAGGTAGAGCTTGACAGTATTTAGAACTTTAAATTTAGTACAAATACATGTCATAGTTCATGTAGCTTTGTAGTCATTGTGTAAACTAAAATCTTTAGACATGAACTCTATTTTAGATAAATATTATATTTTATAAATGAATAAATATGTAATATAGACAGTAAACTACTAGATGAAGAAACCTGAATATTGAATAGATGTTCTTTAAGGCAGATGGGATTTATAAAGTACTGTAAGAATCTTTACAGAATGTTGTAGCTTACAGTACTTTATAGCTCATAATTCATTCTAGGTTTTCATTTTTTCATGCATATCCAAGGATTATCTGGATTAAGAAATTGTGATTTTTGTCAACTATTAGTTTGCATTTACTTACTGCAAATATTGCATACAGCCTCAAATAGTCAAGAATATTGGGCATTTAAACACAGTATGCATTTAAAATCTGACAATGAGAAAAATATGGCAAATTCAATAATGCTGTATTTTTATATATTAAATACTTATGCAACAGGGTAGAGGTAATGGAATATATGATATCCACACTTAAAAATAAAGAATGGTTACTATAGAGGATCATATTTATATTCTAGAATTTGTCTTATTTATAAATTCAATGTTATTGAAGAACTTCCAGGATAAATGAGTATATTATGAGTACTTGCACTTTATGAAATTTAATCCTTCATTGCTTTGCTTAAGTATGCACAGCTAATATATTACTACTAAACATTGTGTTTACTACCAGTGCATTAGCACAATTAATTTGTCTCTGACAGAATCCTGTGATTACCCCAAAGTGACAATTATTATAAGATAAAAATTTCAGACGAAAGTACTCAGTTATTGGCTAGTGATTTGGGCTGCACTTAGCTGAAGAGTTCTGGTTTTGCCTGGGTGCCTTCATATATTTATAATCATGTGGGAGCTGGTTGATCTAAGGCTTTAACTCAACTGCTCACTGCTTCCGGCTAGCCCAGTCTTGTTCACATGGAAATTCATTCCAAGAACAGCAAGAACACAACAACCAAGGTAGAACATTTTAAAAAATCTCTGCATTATATTTGTTTGTTATATTCTATTAGCCAAAGCAAGTCACATGACCAAGCCTATTAGTCTGTGCGGTAAGATGTTAACCAAAGGTGAGGACACAGAGTGTCATACGTAAGTTTAGATTGAATAATCTAACACAGTGAGGTCTTAGGAGGTAATTTAAGTAATCTCTCACTTCACAAAAAGACAGTTAAAATGTCAAATATAAATATAATTTCTTTCAACTTGAATTTAATTGCTTGATGACACAAGAATTTATTTGTTTGGTAACTGCTTCTGCAGCAATAAGCATTTCCTAGTGACAGATATGGCTCACTATTGTTTGTACAGAGAAAGTTTGAATCTTCTTCCCTTTCTCCATCCCTACCATCCACCATCCATCTTCACTAACCCTTCCAACAATTAAATCATGCCTATTTTAACATAAAATGAACTCCACACAACAAACTAAACCAAATCAAACCAAACCAAACAATAACAACAACAAATTAAAATTATCAAAACTTTTTAACATAGCAGAAAAGTATTTTCAGAGGAAGTTTACATATACCATATGTGTTCAGAATTAAGATTTCTAACATGAAATTAAGATTCCCACAGAAAGTCAGAATTTAGGTATTTTTGGTAAATTCTCATGTAGAGTTAGTGCCTATTGAGCTGCAACAAATCAAGTATTCAATGAGCGATGGTTTGATGAGAAAGTAGAGCTTAAGTGCCATGCTAGTCTTTATATAAATAGTATATCTTATTGCCTTCTACCAGCAAATCTATTCTTTTATAGTTACAAATCAGCTTCTCTGTATCTCCCCTCTTTCTATCCTCATTTATTGACAAATAATTTTGATTGTTTACTGATCAGGAGATTTATTTGGGAAAATGTGTGAGTGAAATGAAAAAAGAGAATTATAATTTAAGGATATAATAAGATCTCTCAAGAAGATTTTAGACTAAGTAAACTGAATGTGTTTGTAGGCCAATGAAATGGTTCAGGAGAAGAGTGAGGCTTTTTTAGAAAAAAGCTATGCAGTTCATTTATAGAATGAGTTCGCAAGGAGCATAGGTATTATTTTTGGAAAAGAGGACAGACTTGTTTCCCTCTGAGAGAAGAAAAGGATAGAATAAGTATAGGCTGTAGAACAAGGCTTTGCAAAAGAACAGAGTGTGATGCAATAGATATGTATCATTGAAGGGGGGGACATTTTTCTTTTTCATGCTTCTCAGTAAGATAAGAGGTAGGATCACTTACTTAGATTGAAAGTCCAGTTCATTGCAGTTCATCTGACATTATTTGAACATCTCTTATTTGATGAGAATATTCCTAGATACCTATGATCCCGAGAGGAATAATGAGCAATCTCTACTGAAGGACTTTACAATCTAAGTGAGAGACTGGTCACATAAATCCAGTCTAATGTTCATAGGTAGGCTTTTGGAGAAAATGTTACCTAAGTTTGGTCTTAAAAGACACACAGACATTAGTCATGAGAAGATAGGGAAGGAGGTTGCAAACAGAAAAAAAGTAATTGCCAAACCAGCTAAGGTAGACACACAAATGTTTAATATTGATAGAACTGTTTCTGAATTGTTTTTAACTTATTACTTCTTTGATGAGCATGAAAAATGTTACACACCCCTATTCCTGAAATATCGAATTGCCTCCCACCAATGCTGCCCACTATAAAACCTGATGTTTCTTGGTGATGAGAAGACTCTGCCTGAGCAAACTGAACTGGCAATTGGAAGCATGTGTGGGTCTTTGTATTAGCAATTCTGCAAGAGGCTTATGCTGTGGAAACTACAGGCAGTAGAACATAAGTAGAAAGGAAGTAAAAACTAGAATTAACAGAACTCCTGGTTTTTGCCCAGGGAGCCATGGAGGACTGGAAATAGTTCTGAGATAGTAAAGCAAGGTACTTAACATTTTCTACCAGTTGAATTCCCATATAGCCTCTAATGAAGTACCAATTGATTAAAGGCATGAACAAGTGGAATAAATAAAATAAAAGCCTCATAAGGCTTCCACGTCACACATATTTAAGATCCCAGAAACTTCAACATTAAAATTAGCAACCTGTTTAGGTTGTTGATTTGCACAGGTAGATATTTTATTCCTAAAGAGATTTTATTTTATTTATTTTATTTTATTAAGACACGGTCTTGCTCTGTCACCCAGGCTGGAGTGCAGTGGCATGATCATGGCTCAATGCAGCCCCCACCTCCTGGGGTCAAGCCATCCTTTCACCTCAGACTCCTGAGTAGCTGGTACCACACCTGCACAGCACCATACCCAGCTAATTTATTATTATTATTTGTAGAGATGGGCTGGTCACCCAGGCTGGTCCTGAACTCCTGGGTCCAAACAATCATCCTATATTGGCCTCCCAAAGTGCTGGGATTATGGTGTGAAAAAGGGAACATAAATTACATTAACAAAAATCAAAGTAACAAAAACAACAGAAAACAAAACAAAACAAAAATACTATCAATCAAAACAAGCCATCTGTCTAGAAAACTTACCGAATTTATTTAAAGCTTTTCGATATTTGCTGAATGAACATTAGAATGGCTGTCATAAAATATTAGAAATTACTTTCTCAGAGTCCAAGGAGCATGGATTTTTTTTTTTCTTAGAGAATTTATTGTCAGCCTTACCTTTTATTGGTATAGAAAGGTGGACATTAGATCATGGGGTAAGAGAAACTTTGCCTCTTCAAGTTTGCTGCTGCATTTTGATTTTGGACCTCCTACAAACTTAATGGTATTGGTGGCAGCAGGACTGATATTAAAGATTGGCTGAGGCTGGTTTTCATTTGCTGGCTTGCTTCAGACACCTTTTTATTATCTTTGGTTACCTAGCAACAGATAATGTTCAGTTTAGGCCAGATGATGCCATCAAGGCTCTTCCCTGTGCTATGATTTTGAGTGTTTATTCATTAACCACATTCCTTAGTGTCTATGTAATGGCCTCTATTAGTGTGAAAATGGGAAAACTGTGATTTGGTTAACAAAACAGTCACTCATTTTTGAGTTTCTAATACTATAGAGTGAATTTGTTTGAAAAATGTGCTGAGCAAACTTCTTTGATGGCTTGAAGAAAAATAATTTGTTGGTGACTTACTATAATTTAAAAAGAAGTAGAAGTTACTTCTCTACAGGTGGCTTCTTTCGAATTGCAGGTTTGAAGGTGGCTTATCACAGCAAGGAACTAATTGTCTGGTCTTAACTAGGCACACTGCTGCAAGATCTTGGAAACGTTTCTTCTCCTGATGCTTGTATCACCTTGAGCTTCATTTTAATGATACCTCGCTCTCTTTGGTATTGAGTCTCATTTCAACAGAAAATGTGAGCTAGTTTTACTTTTTAAAGAACTGAGTTATGTAGACAAAGTTGAAAATTGCTAAGAAGTATTTCTCATATGTTTGAAATATCCATTAAGAGAGGTAGATTTGCCTTATTTTTTAACAGCTTTTCATACTTTTTAAAATTAACTACTTTTTCTAATATCTCTGTGATATTTGACATTTTTACTTCAGAAATGTAATTACTTATGCAATTGAAGTATTATTATATAGGTGTCTTAATGGAAAAAATGTCTCCTCAAATTTATGTAATCCAAATTTTAAAGTTAACTTTAGAGTGTTTTATATGGTTTTATAACTAATTTCTTTACTTAATCACAATTTAAATTTAGAATGAAAAAAGTCAGTTTTACTGTTTAGTATTTTGAAAACCAACTGGTTTATATTTCAATCAAAAAATCCCTTTTCTATGTTTACGTTAGTATGACTGTGCAAGACATTTTAGGTCTTGCAAATATGACAAAGACATAATCTTTGTTTTCAAGTAATTTATTATTTTATGAAGCAGGCATGTAAGTAAATTTAAAGCAAGGAATAATGCAGCTTTACAGACAGGAACCTATGCAGATATAAATCCATGTATTGGATTTGTTCAAGAGACAACAAGGATTTAAACTTGTCTAGGAAAGTGATTCTTCAATTTGCATTCCAGACCAACCGGCAGCACAATTTGAGAACTTTTTTAGAAATTCAAATTCATGGGTTTTATCTGTAAGCTCAAAGAATCTGGAATGGAGTCTAGCAATCAATCTGTGTTTTCACAAGCCCTTTATGTGATTGTAATGCACTCTAAAGTTTGAGAACCACTACTTCAGAGCTGAACTATCCAATATAATAGCCACTAGCTACATATTGCTATACAATTTATATTAAATCAAGATTTCAATTCCTCAGTTACATTAGCCACATATGTTCAGTATGTCTACTGAGTGCTCAGGAGACATGTGGAGCTAGTAGCCACCATATTGGATAGAGTAGATATAAACATTTACATCATTAGATATCATTACTTTAGAGCATGGAGACCTCAATGAGATACTATCAAGGACAGAAAGAAAGCTTTAGCTCAGATCCTAGAAACTCTTAAATGCAGTAGTAAGGAACTTGAGCCATACCCTAGTATCATGGGAGAGTGATAAATATTTTTTAAGGAAAGAACAATGATAAAGGCTAGACTTTGTTCACAGGACATCACTCTTCCAGCCAGGTACCAGATGATTCCTACTGACTTATTCTAGAGGGAAGCAAATATCAGTTATACTTGCACTGAGACTGTAATAAAGGGAAGGGAAAGTACAATGTGCATTTATAAAACATTGAAAATGTAGACGCAATAGGAACTGGTTGCTCTTTGGATAGGAGATGGTCAGAAACAGAAAACTTGAATAAGACTAAATTTTTTAGTGAATGACTGGGACAAAGTTAATGCCATTACAAGTGATAAATAAGAATAGCAGTAGCTTATCAGATTAAGAAAAAAAAGATGAGTTTGCCATAACATTGTATTAAGCCAATAGCTTTTACATTCATCCAGAAGTTTTCTTCAGTATTTTTATAACAGTTTTATCTTGTTATTTCACTGTCTACTGATTTCTTAGATAACTACTTTTAATGAAGAAATTAAACACTTCCCCAATAATTATTAAATATTAAAGATCAAAAGAAAGACCAAAGAAATTTTATCTGTCAATGAATCCGGTGGAAAGTGTCAACACAATTATTTCCTTTTTAGCTAGAAAATAATTTTTCTGAAAAAGGGGTTGCAAAGAAATAACGCAGGTTTAACTTATTATGTGAACCTTCTAGTTTTCCCAAGTACACTCTGAACATTGTAGTTCAATTTTGTGGCAAATTGAAATGGTTTTCAATTTTATGTGAAATCAAATATTCTTTTTTTGAAATATGTGCAGTGCTTAGGGAGTCAAACATTGTTTTAGTTCTTTATTATGTTACACACTTCACAACAGTGCATAATTTACACATTAATGTGCTATAGTCCTGTGGATTAATTTTATTTCCCCTTGAAGATTCAAAGAATCATATTAGCTGACATCATGTCAGAATGATTTGTGTGTTTTAGGCCAGTTCTTCATAATGACAGCTTAATTAACATGATTCGAGGTGGAAAAAATACCCATTCTGTTAGGTGTCCAGAATCTTAAGTTGTAGTTCCTAATTCTACTGTTTTTAGGATGTTAGATGAAGAGTAAAATTCTTGGGCTAAAATTTCCTTATTTATATAATAAACAGCTTGAGCTAGACTGCCTTGGTGTTTCTGGCTCTCAGTAAGGCAAAATCATGAGAACACAATTGCTTGAGATCATTTATTAGCTACTGTTTATCAAGGAGCATGTTTCATGGGTGTTAACATGACAAAGGGCAGGCAAATTGCTGACAAGTCAAGGGCAGTAAGGTTTGGGACATCGAATGTAGATGCTTGTATCAGACTGGATGGTAGCAACTAGAGACTTCAGGATTCTGAGATTTGGGGTAATATTGAAAATACGGGAATTGTATCCTCATGTAAATTAGTCTCTAACTGGGAATTGGTGGTGTGATGGAAAATAAAAGACAATGTTGCTTAGACTGAGCTGTTATGAAATAGAGCGGGAGCTGGGCTCTGGAAGAAGCAAATGATTATACTTGATCTGCCTCTGGTATGCATTTATACTGTTAGATACATATATTCTGAAATTATACACTGTGGCAGTGAATTTGACAGAGTGAGTAAATAACTGACAAGGTAGAAGGAGCCCTAGGTAAGGGATCCCAAGGCCTTGCTTGGATCCTAGCTTTTCTACTAGCTTGTGCTATGGTGTCAGGAAAGACACTTATGGTGACATCTGCTTCTGTGCCAACTATCCTCTAGGAAAACTTGACACTCCTTGGCCTATCCAAGCAGTAGAGAGAGCAATCTAAGTAGTAAGTGGCTAAATTGTTCCAATTTTCAGCCAATCTATTTAGTTAACTTTCTTATTAAAATCAGTGGCACTGCAGATTAAATTACCTTCTGGTAACCATGCCAACAGGTGGATTTATGCAGGCCTTGTAGATTTGTGAACAATCAAGATGTTGACATTGACTATGTCCAACCTAGAGGAAGAAACAACAGATACATGCAGCAGTAAGGAGTGACCAATCACTTAGAATCAGTTTAATGCCTTTTATATCTGATTTTTTTTCCTTTCATGATCTAGTACTTTGCAGCATGAACACTTAAATTTCTCTGCAGGCCTTTCCAAAGATGGCTTCTTAATTGCAGGTTCTCAGTCTCCTACTATCACTAACTTCATTTATGTAGAGTGACTTTCTTATTGACACAAGAAGTAATGTCTGTTTTCAGGGAGCCAGAGGATAGGACGAGAGCAGTTAAATGTATGGTTAAACCTGCTCAGACTCTACGTATGTTCTTTGCTGCTGTCTCTCTTTTGGTCACAAATTATGCAGTGGCAGTGCATTTACTCTTTGTCTTCTGTATTTTATCAAACCAGAGATTTCTCAGTGACCAGAACATATTTTATTACCTCAAAGGAGAACTGAAAATAGTTTTTCAAAAATTTTAATAAGATTTTCCATACAATAGTATTATTTTATAATTCTGAAAATTAATTATCATGCTGTTATATTTTCCTTAATACAACCATTATTTTTATTTTAATATAATACAATATAATGCAAGTCTCTTATTAATCCTCTCTTCTTCCTGCAGTTTAATATATCTGTGCTGTTTTTTTTCCCACCACAAATAGAGGAGTTTGGATTTGGTGATGTCTTAAATCCCTTGAAGCTCTGAGAGTAAGTCTGAAAGTTAAGGATAAAGGAAGGGCTTTCCTTATTTCCTGAGACTGAAGTCATGAAAATACCTACTCTGCTGCTTTCTAAAACATCCTTTAGACTCACTGAAGTGAATAGACCATTTCAATAGTCTGACACTGAATGCTGTTTATCTTCCTGTATTCCTCAAATTGTTGCCTCTCATTCTTCCATGCAATGATTTTGCAGGCATTTAATCCTTGAAGCGGGTGGCACTTTTCTAATTTTAACTCAGGTCAATCAGTTGGGTGAGTATTGATGAACAAGCATTTGCTGTAGCCATGTCCCAAGTAATGTCAATCTGTATTGAACTTGTACCATGCCTAAGAGATTTCTTAATTAACCTGCTGACACTGCCAATGAGAGTTCAATGTGATTTCAAGAAAGAGTCTCGTAAGCACATGCCCCTTTGCTATTTTTACCATTTGCTCTGATGTTCCAAGAATATCATGTCTTTCATTTTTCTTATCAGAATTAAACAATTCATGAAGACCATTTAAATATGTGGTTTCATTTTTTTAAATGCTGGTAAAATTCAAATGCTTTCAATATAGGAACATGTAGGTCATGAAATAGGACCAAATGAATTACTTTTATAATTCTGGTTTTACTTTTTTAAAAAATTGTTCTTTGTTTTAGAAAGGTCTATTCTGAAGCCATTTACCTGAAAAGTGTCACCTGAAAAGCTTAAGTCCTGAAACCCTCTCCCAGGAGTCTCATGTTATCATGTCATTTTAAAATGAGTTATCTTGCTATTTTTGAAAGTGTAGTGCAACTGCTACTGTCACTTTCACTCTGGAAAACTTGGTACATACCCATTTCATTTTCTGTCAAATTTGTTTGAGTTTATTGCAAATCAAGCATAATAGAAATTGTATTTTCCATTAAAATAATACTGTGATTACCATCAATCTGTTACCTCAAGAGCATTTATAAAAATTAAAGTATAAGTTAAACACAGAAAATCTATAAAATATACTAATATTAAGTACACAGCTTGAACCTATAGGTAGTTATATAAAAAAAATTACCTGCAACTAACAAAAACAGCAGGAAAAACATAGGCAAAGGGTTGGTGAAGAGTCAGATATGTTGTTTGAACTGTAATATTCTTGGTGGTATGGCTGAATTATACCAACCCAATTTTCAACTTCCCTTGGAGTAGCATTTTGTTGGTTGATACTTTATTTTGATATCAAGGACATATTTACAAACTCAGTAAATGGCACTCTAGAAGATTTTGGTGTCTCATGTAAGGAACTTGTCCATTTCTTACACAGAATCTTTTTTCTTGAAGACCTTTGGGAGAGATTTCTTTCTAGTTTTCAGATGAAAAAGAGCTGAGCTCACTGAACTGAGCTACGTGTATCTTCCATTTGACCTGCTTAGACATCTTAGTGCCAAACTTGTGGTGCACCCATAATGTGCCTAACTTAATGATCAATCTGTTTTTTCTTTTTTTTTTTTTTAGGTTTCATCCTCTTTTGATGTATTTTATATCTACAAGCTGTCTTAAATTCTTTTTAAAACTAGTCAGGATATAAATAAACAAATATATGACTAAAATGTATGCAGGTGCTTTACAGGAGCCACTTCTGAATTTGCAGATATGCAGGGAGCTCTAAAATATGATTTCCTGCTGCTTAGCTATCAATCCCCTAAACTGAAGTGAACTGGAACACTAAATCATTAGCTTGACTCTTACACTACTGCCAACAGATCCCAATGGGCAGGCCCAGACACTGCATTGTAAAGAGTATGATTTGGTCCTGCTAATACAGATTCCACTCTGATGTCTCCTTTCTTTAACTTAGGAAGTAATTGAATGCAAAGGATGTAAAAAGAGAGTTGTGAGAAATTAAGTTCCTTCAAAAATTACTTCAGAAGCTGTGTCAGCTCAATTTAGACACAAGTATGCTGGTACAGACTCACAGAATGTGGTACATCAGCAGAGTGATGCTTATTACAAATAAAAGCACTGTATCTCTCTCACATTTTCAGAAATGTAAACAGTATTAGAAAAATTATGCTGTACAACTCTGTTGGAAATATGATGGAATTTTTTATAATGATGAGCTATTTGAAAGAGTTTGTAGCAATAGCTATGAAACCTTAATAAGTAAAACTCAGCAAAGAAAGTAAACTGTAAAATCTAAGACCCCATACAAATTCCAGCAAACAAGAAATAAGGCAATGGGAATGGAAGTATTTAAAGTATCATGTGATATAAAAGTATGGAAAAGATGGGAATCACATAGTATGCAAGTTTGGAAGCAGAGGTAAATGTCTTAGGAAGCTTGAGGACTAAATTACAAGAGAGGTGAATGGTAGAATGACATAGAAATTATATAGAGAAGGAGAAAGCTAAAAAAAAAAAAAAAAAGGCCAGCAAGACCCTGTAAAAGAGAGGTGCCAATTATATATGCATCTCATGTACATTATGACTGGGTGAATATTGGTGCAGCAGGAAATTGGGTCAGAATAATAGCAACAAGTTGCCTGTTGTTAATGTTGTTTCTTGTGAAATCAAGGGAAAAATAAGAGATTTATTTTAAATTCATATAAATGTTAGTCTATTTATTTTAGCTCTTTTGACTTTAGCCCAAACTAAGAGAAAACTCTGCTGATTAAATTAGCATCATGAGGCTAATCAGTTTAGATCTGTACTAATTTCAGTAAATGCCTGTATTGGTTTCTTATGGCACTGTGAAAAATTACCACATATTTAGAGGCTTTAAATAACATAAATTATTTTCTTAAGCTTCTGGAGGTCTGATGTTTGAATCTATTTCATTGGCTGAAATCAAAGTGTTGGTTGGGCCACACTCCCTCTGAAGGCTCTGTAGGAGAATTTGTTCCTTGCTTCTTTCAGCTTCTGGGGCTGCCAGCAGTTTTTGGCTTGTGGCTGTGTATAACTCCAATCCTCAAAGCCAGAATATTTAAATGTCTGCCTTCTTTATCTTCACATCACCTTTTCATTGTGTATATAAAAATCCCTGTCTCCCTCTTATAAGGATATATGCAATAGTAGTTAGAACATACCAGGTAAATCAAGGATAATCTCCTTATCTCAAGATCTTTAATTTAATCATACCTGCAAAGTCCCTTTTTCCAAATAAGGTAACCTTTACTTTTCCAGGTACAAGAAAGTGGTAATAATTGGGAGCCATTATCTAGCTTACTACAGTGCCAGATTTAAACATAAGATGGTGTCCTGGCATAAAATAAAGACTTTGGGTCAGGCAAGGTGGCTCACGCTTATAATTCCAGCACTTTGGGAGGCCGAGGTGGGTGGATCACCTGAGATCAGGAGTTTGGGACCAGCCTGGCCAACATAGTGAAACTCCATCTCTACTAAAAATGAAAAATTAGCCAGGTATTGTGGCAGGCACCTGTAGTCCCAGCTACTGGGGAGGATGAGGAGAATCGCTTGAACCCAGGAGGCGGAGATTGCAGTGAGCCGAGATCAGGCAACTGCACTCCAGCTTGAGTGACAGAGCGAGACTCCACCTCAAAAAATAAAAATAAAAAAAAGGCTTTGATATAAATTTGCAAATTTGCTCTATCTTAACCTCTCCAGGCCTAAGTTTATTCATCCTTCATCCTTCACGTGGATATGATGTTCCTTGTATTACCATGTCATTGTGAGAATTAGATAAGCAAGTGTGTAAAAGTGTTTTCTAAGTGATAAAGCACTATGTAATATAAGGCAACATTAGAATAAATTCTAGAATTATATAATAATAAAACATTGATAATATTTTACTGTAATGATAATGGTAAATACTAGAGTAATATAATAATATGATTTGAGGGAATCTGGAAAGACTTATAAGGGCAAAATATCTCCCCTTTTGTCCTCTGTTTCCTTATTTTTATAGTATGAATAATAGTAGCACCAACATTGAAAGACTGTTTTCAGATCCAATTAAATAGATTAATGTACATAAAATACTTAGAAGGTGTGAGGCACACAGTAGAGTTAGGAATAACAGTAATAAAGTAACTAAATAATGAACTGAGAGCTCTAAGTAATTGATTTGGAATTTGGGAAAAGGATGTACACAGAAATGGGAAGAAGCCTCTAGAAGAGGTGAAATGAGGTTTTCACATAAATATTTTGATGATAACTCTCAAGTTGGAAAACACTGTTTTGGATAAGCTCTGCGTTCAAAATGTTTTATTTATTCATTTATTATTATTTAAAATGTGCACCTTTTGTTTTTAACATCCAGTATTTGTATTAGTTAATTGTATAATGACAAAAATAGAGCTCTGAGGAGTGCCATAAGCAGAACTCAGAATACTTCTAGGGTTCTATGTAGTTCATAAAATAGGCTGGAAAGATTACGATGGAGGAAATATTAGGATTTCTGACCCCCCTGTTTGACCACCATATGACGTTTTATGCAGGGTGAAAATTGAAACATGTGGAACAAATATACATACAAAAATATTAGAGGACTGTTAAAGGAGTTTTATAAGAAAAGGCGTTTGGGAGTCCAAATCTGGTAGAAGGGCCAGAAGAGATGTCACAGAGTAAATGATATTTGAGCTGAATCTAGAAAGATGAACAGAAATATACTTCTTAGGCAAAAAATGGAGAAATAGATTTCACGCTGAATAAGCCAAATATAGGAGTATGAAAGATCATAGTAGATCTAGTTCATCACAGTAGGTTCAACTACAATAAACTGTTAAAAGTAGAATTTAGGCCTGGAACAGTGGCTCATGCCTTTAATCTCAGCACTTTGGGAGGCCAAGGAAGCTGGATCGCTTGAGGTCAGGAGTTCGAGACCAGCCTGGCCAACATCGTGAAACCTCCTCTCTACTAAAAATACAAAAATTAGCCAGGTGTGGTGGTGCACGACTGTAGTCCCAGCTACTTGGGAGGCTGAGGCAGGAGAATTGCTTGAGCCCAGGAGATGGAAGTTGTAGTGAGCCAAGATTGTGCCACCGCACTCCAGCCTAGGTGACAGAGTGAGACTCGGTCTCGAAAATATAAAATAAAATAAAAATAAATAAATACAAAAATAGAGTTTAGTGAGCATTTGTTGTATTCTGAGAGATGACTTTGAAAAGATAGAAACCATGTTATCAAGGAGTTTTCTCTTTATGTTGGGTGGCACGGAAGAATTTTATACCAAAAATTGTATGGTACGTTTTCAGTTTAGAAAATATAGCCTGGAATTTGAATACACAGAACGAGCTGATATCCTGAAGCCATAAATATTTTAAAAGTCTCTTTATTTCCCACTAAAGGTATTAATGCATTTACTAAGGGTGAAGCCATTCTATAACACCAATAAATAGAGAGGTATTCCATTCATTTACATGACACTTTCAAGCTTATTGTCAATAAATATTACAGACGAGAGAATACATACTATGAAAGGGAGCCCCAGCAGAACGGGTAAAGAAATTCCTCAATTTTTCCCATCTCAACTTCTGTAGAATCCCTATAACATCTCCTAATTCAGAGTGAACTGTGAATAAAAGGATGGACTTCGGAGCAGTGGCAGGGGTTTGGGGAGATGAATGGCAGGGTTTTAGCTAAGTGCCAGAACCTTCAAAGTAAAGAATCCCAGAGAGGTCACATAGACTTTGCACAGAGGCATCCAGGAGACCGTGAAAATTGCTGAAAATAACTAAGACACATTGCAACATTGGCTTTTGACTCACAAAGATAAATTTCTCTGAAATTGCACATGTATTTCTTTGCCTAAACCCCTATCTATCTACTATGGCATTCACACTAGATATTGAAATCTCAAAACATCATAAGAAAATAAGTTTGAATTTTTTATATTTATATTTTGTTTTTACTTTTTGTGTTGCTTTCATATTTTATTCTCTATTTTTTTTTTTTGAGACTGACAAAATTGACATGTGAAAACAACTACTGACAGACCCAGAGATTACCACTATTAAATGAGTTACAATGGATTGGAATTTACCCTGAAATTCAATAGTGTGGTCATTAGAGGACTCAAATCAAATAACTTTAAAGAAGAAGGCTTACAAATATTCTATTAAATAATGAGAATAGTATTTAAATAATGTAAAATAAGATCAGAATGTTCCAAATATTAAGAAAACCAGATTTTGGGGAAATTAAAACAATGATTACTAAATTTAAAAGTACATATCATATAAAATCTAGTCTATAATGATAGTAGATTAACTACTGTATGAAATTTGATTATTTAGAAGATAACTTTGAAATCAAAACAGCATGGTGTTTGGCATAAAAACAGAAGTAGAGGCCAATGGACTAGAATAGAGGGTCCAAAAAGTAATTCATTCATTCATAGTCAGTTGATTTCTGACAAAGATGCTGCAAACACACAATGGGGAAAGGACAGTCTCTTCAATAAATGCTGCTGGGAAAACTGTATATCTACACGAAAAGATATAGTATATAGTCATTTCATAACTATATACAAAAATAAACTCAAAATGTAAGGCTTAAATGTTAAGACCTGAAACTGTGAGACTACTGTAAGAAAACATAGAGGAAAAGCTCCATGACATTGGTTTGGGCAATAATTTTTTGGATTTAAACCCAGAAGCACAGGCAACAAAAGCAAAGATAGACAAATGGGATTACATCAATATAAAAAGCTTCTGCACAGCAAAGGAAACAACAGAATAAAGAGACAACCTATGTATAGGAGAATAAATTTGCAAACCACACATCTAATAACGGGTTAAGTCTAAAATATACAAGGAACTCAAACAACTCAATCGTAAGAAAACAACTCAATTAAAAATGGGCAAAGGACTTGAGTGGACATTTCTCTAAAGAAGATATATAAATGGACAACAGGTATATGAAAAAATGCTTACAATCATTAATCATCAGAGAAATGCAAATTAAAATCACAATGAGATATTACCTCATACCAGTTAGGACAGCTATTAACAAAAAGAGAAAATGTAAATGTTGGAAAGGATATGAAGAAAAGGAAACTCTTATACTATTGGTGGAAATGTAAATCAGTACAGCTCTTATGAAAAACAATTTGGAGGTTCCTCAAAAAATTAAAAATAAAGGATTCTATGGTCCAGCAATCCAACTACTGAGTATATATCTAAAGGATATGACAACAGTATGTTAAAGAGGTAACTGCACTCTCTTGTTTGTTGCAGTATTTTTCACAATAGCCGTGCTCTGGGATTAACCTGGGTGTCCACTGACAGGCAAATGGAAAAAGGAAATGTGGTGTATATCCACAATGGAATGCTATTCAGCCTTTAAAAAAAAGGAAAGAAAATCCTGCCATTACAAGAACATTGATGAATCTGAGGAACGTTATATTATGTGAAATAACCCCAACACAGAAAGACAGCATCATCTTATGTGTGGAATCTAAAACAATCTAATTAATAGAAACAGAGCAAAATGTGATTACCAGATGCTGGGGAATGGGAGGATCGGGAAGATGTCAGTCAAAGAACACAAAATTTCAGTTAGATGGAAGGAACAAAATCAAGAGATCTATTGTAGCTCACAGTGCCTATAGTTAATAACAATAAGTTAAAAATTGCTAAGAGAATAGATTTAGAGGGTTTCCCTGACCAAATGAATATGTTAAATAGCTTGATTTAGCCATTCCACAGCGTATACATATATCATGACATGATGTATACTATAAATATATTTGATTTTTACTTGTCAATTTAAAAATAAATTTTAAAAGATGACTTTGAAATATGTTCATGGAATTTAGATTATAAAGGGTTTTGGATGATAAAAGAAGACTATAAAATTGATTTATATAAACCCAGAATTTACTTATTTATTGATTTCCAGAAGCAATATTTTTACGTATTAACAATGCTGAAAGTGTGATGTGCCTAACAATCTATACCATATGACAATTCCTACTGCTTTATTCGTTTTACATTTGAATATCCCTTAAATTGAGTTGAATCTCACAGTTGATGACATCATAGATTTTTCTGAAAATGAAAAAGAAGTTTTGGAAGTGTCAGCAATATTCAAAACAGGAAAGTGAGGAGAAGCAATGATTTAAAAAAGTATTAAAATTTTTCTATTTGAAAAAAAGCCAGACATTTCAAACTCTCAGACTCTTTAAAGTAGAAAATAGAAAAGACAGACCCACATTTGGGTATGTTTTGGCAAATTTAAAAAATTTCAGTGATTAAGAGAAATCACATAAGTATCCAAAGAGAAAATGAAACATACACAAAAAAGGCAGGAATCAGATTTTCATCAGAGATTTTATCTCCTCTCCTTTCCATTTGCCAATGCTGGAAGACATTAGAGTATGTCTTTGTAATTGAACCTTGCCAAAATCATCCCATCTTTTTCACTCATGCTAAACTTCATTCTCTCCCTTTCTCTACTTGATGTCTCATCATATGACTGAAAAGAACACTGGAATGACTGGAATGAGAATTGGAAGATTTTGTTCTGATCCTTGCTTTGTCTCAACCAATTGTTCTTCAGCCCCACCATTTTTGCCAAGAAATTCTAGGAGTTAGATTTGGATTCTGGTTCCTGCTCTGTACCAACCATACTTCCCCAACTTCAAGCAGGGAATTCCAGCATTTGGGACATGAGGCTTTTTATATGTTAACTGATTTAAATTAACGATACCTAATGATGGTTTCTAGCTGTAGTACTTGCTGACAATGAGTTGGTCCAAAATATGTTTTACAATCCTTACAGAGTTTCAGAAGTAATTTTGCAGTTTGGAAGCAGGGACCAGAATGCCACAGACATGTGGGGTTTTTTTTCTTGAATTTTTAATGTTAATGGCAATTTTATACAAAAGTCCATCCCTGTAACTTTCTAATTCATTCCAGACGGGCTAGAAGGAATGGAAGCACTTACCATGCTTACCCAGAGTTTTGGTATTATTGGCATAATTTTAACTTGAATAGAATTTTTTGAAGTAATTACCACCTCCAATTTTAAGACTCATGACTGCTAGACCAATTAATTAGCCATTTTCTGATTAGCAATGTTCTAAGTCAGTCAACAGAGGAATAAAGAATACTTTAAAAAGGAAAGCTGAGCAATAATATTTTAAGCAAAGGTATTTTTTGCATTACAAGAAGATATTTGAAGTCTGCCTATCATCAAGTTTTGGTACAGGATTCAGTATCACTTAGGAAGTAAGAAATTTCATATCAAACAGTGTCTTTAAAAAGAACAAGTTCCTTTCAATAACTTTTGTCTCTCTTGAAAAATAACAGCCTTTAAAAATAGTTCTAATCTATCTTGATATATTACAGAGTATGATACCTTTCTTCAAGACAAGTATATTTAACAATGTATCAGTGTCAACCCTAGTGACATATAACAATCAAGTTTGGAATGTAACAATCTTTCCTCAGTGAAAAAATGGTAGATTAAAGGCTATGATCATTAAATTCACAGATTATTTCAAAGTAGGTAGGGTAAATACTTTAGAAAGTAGGACCCAATTACATAGTGATGATTAATTGAAGAGATGGTCAGGGCCAAGCAGAATGAAACTCATTGAAGTTTAGTGCACTCCAGACATATGCAATTGAAGAACTTGTGGTTAAGTATGATGATAATATTTCAGCTTGTGCAGTGTACATGACATATATGCCACTTGGATTAGGAGACAATAATATAAAAGGCAACTCAGTCATTGCAGTGTGCCTCACTCTGATGCTATGAAAGATGGTGTGGAGAAGGATTGTTTTAGAAGCATTGTTTTTGAGTCATTAAAATGACCTAAGAGTTCATTTTTTCCAATTCCTTAAGCACTTTTGACTATAATTTCAAGGAAGACACAAGGTAAGAATAATTTCATTTCTAAAACAGACCGAGAATGTGAATTTTCCCTCAAGTGGTTTTGGATTCACAAATGTAAAAACAGGAATATATAATAGGTAGCCTAATTGTATCAAAAGCCACAACTGGTGCTCAGAGAATTCTTTATGCATCAAACTGTTAGCAACAAAGTCATAATTTTCATTCTGAGTGGCATTCATGATACTTTCACCATTTTAATTATAGAAAAATGTGACATGTATGATATTATATATATGTTAGATATAATGAAGTTTTATCAGGTTGTAGAAGAATGTTGTTTATTTATACCCCTATATATCCAAATAAGAGTTTTCCTATTAAATATTTGTAATAATATTTATGCATATGAAATGAAATTTTAATGAGAAATCCATAAATAATTAAGACACTAATATAAATCATTTACTAATTTTCAGTGCTCTTCAAAAACATAATAAAATACTTACAATTTGTAATATAAAGTATATAATGAGAATGTAATCCAGGAGTACTTTATAAATTTTAAGCAGTCATTAAGTTTACTTACTATTACAATGCTATACAGTGTGAAAAAGTGAAAGCACAATTCATAAAATCAGGTCCTCCACTAAGGGAAATAGTTTTCATAGGAGGAGTTTAAAGACAAATACACAAAATATAGACACGTTAAAAACAGCAATGCTGCAGAGCTCAGGAAAAGACATGCTAACCTGATAAAATAATCAAACTCAGTTGGATTAGTAATGGTCTTTTAAAATGAAAATTGCTGATATCCTAATGTTATAGACCATATTGAATTGAGAACAATATAAAACTTAAGTGCAATTATACATAACTTCAAATGATAATAGAAGATCAAGGGCTGTTGGTTTATTTGAGGACAATTTATACTCAGTTTCTTGAAGCTGTTGTTAAAGTTGCAATCCTATAGATAATTTTCAAACATCCTCTAACTATAGGGTACAGTACACCATCCTTTCTTATTTTGAATTTCATACTCTAAGTTTTTATAGTAAATATGTGTAGGTGATTGTTCTGTTGTACCTCTGCCTTATTCTTAGCTCTGGGGATTTGTGTATGACACATAATAAAGCTCTATTACTACTCAAAGGATGAATTAGCTGATTCAACAAGCATTGATCATTATTGTATACAGTAATAGCATTTGACTTTGAGATTTAACTGCATTCAATTTCAGAATGTTACAGCTTTATAAAACTGGCACTCAGGGTTCAGGGATTTCCCAGTGTACTGGAAAAGTCAGACATGAAAACAAAGTCATAGCAATATGGTGTGATGATTAAAGTTTGTACAAAGTTCTAAGCCAGTGTGGAATGCCCAACTTTTGTCTTGGTAGGTTGAAGAAGACTTCCTTGGGTGGCTATTATTGAATTTATGTATTTCAAATGAAAAAGAGTTTCAGTTTATGATGAATTTTTGTTTTATTTGAGAACTTAGAGTACTAAATTAAGCCTAATCATTACCTATTTATCCAAAATTTCATTTATACATGTTTCAAATATTTTTGACTATATATGCATAGGTGCTTGAGATATAATAACAAATATGACTACTGCCCTGGAAGGTAGATACAGGCAGTTCCCACTTTACCATAGTTTCACCTAAAAATGTTTTGAATTTACGATGGTGTGACACTGATATGCATTCAGTAGAAACTGTACTCCAAGTACTCATATAACCATTCTGTTTTTCATTTTCAGGACAGTATTCAATAAATTACATGAGATAATCAATACTGTATCATAAAATAGCTTTGTGTTAGATGATTTTGCCCAACTGTAAACTAATGTAAGTGTTCTCAGCATGTTTAAGGTAGGCTAAGCTGAGCTATGATATTTGGTAGGTTGGGTGTATTAATGTGTTATTATCTTACAGCATTTTCAAACTATAATGAGTTTATTGAGATGTGACCTCATTGTAAGCCGAGGAGAATCTATATAAAGAAATATGCTTTCCTTATTTTCTATGAAACATCTAAAGCAGAAGGCACATAAGTTAATATTGTAAGAAACTGTGATATATGTCACTATAGACGTATGCACAAATTCCCAAGGGGCAGTTAACTTAGATTAACTGCGAATGAAGTGGCATAAAATAATTTCAAAAGGGTCCTCAGATGAGATAACACCTGAATTGGGTTGAGAAAGATGAGCGGGGATCAGCTGGACTATGTAGCTGGATTAGAGGTAGAGGGCACAAGACATTTTCATGAGAAGGAAACTACTTTTTAAAAAACATGAGAAAAACCAGAGAGTTTTCTGTTTTCATAGAGCTGTAATGTGTTAATATATTTGAATAGCAAGTTGAGTTTATATTTTCTTCTTTGATTGCATTTATTCTGAAAGTAGCTAAACAGTGATGACTTTAAGTAGATCAAATGTTTATGTTAAAAAGGACACTGGAAGAAGAGTGGAGAATACACTGGAGAGTAAGCAACCTGCAGGAAGTTAGAAGGCATATGTCATTCTTTGCAAGAAAAGATAAATGTCTAAACAAATGTAGTAGCAGTGTGGTTGGAGAAGTGGGTAAATAATTTAGAGCTACTGAAGAGAAAAAATCAACAGAATTCTTTTTGATTATTTGTTTATATTCAGCCCTGTTTTATGAAAAAGGCAGCTTATAGGGATATACAAAATGCCATGAAAATATATTCATTAGTTCATAAAATTATGTTACTGTCAAAGGAATTAATGATTAATCAATCAGCAATTAGTACAAGGAAGAGGGAGGAAAAAAAAGATAGCACCTCGATTTTTTTCTGCTTGGAAAATAGACAGATGCAATTCTTCACTGAAATAGGAAATAACATGGAAAAATTACCTTACCTAGAGAGAAAGTAAGTTAATTTATTTTTATTTTTATTTATTTATTCATTTTTTATTATACTTTAAGTTTTAGGGTACATGTGCAGAACGTGCAGGTTAGTTACATATGTATACATGTGCCATGTTGGTGTGCTGCACCCATTAACTTGTCATTTAGCATTGTACATATTGAATTTGAGGTACCTATGAATCATCTAGTTGGGGAAATTCAAATGACAGACATTTTTGTTTAAAATTCTGAAGAATGTTTGGAAAGACATTAACAATGGTATAGTATCAAGTATTTTCCTCAAAAACTGCTACATAAAAACTATCCCAAAGCTCAGTGGATTGCAATAACAGACACTGATTTCTTGCTCCCAGGTCTGTGGATTTGATGTGGCTCTACTGGACTAGGTTGAGCTTGTCATCAGGCTATAGTTGATCTCAGTGATGTTTCATGTGCCATCTTATCCTGTGACTAGACGCTTCCCAAGAGATGTTCTTCTCATGGTGGATGGCTGAGATGCAAGAGGGGTGAGCAAAAGTACAGGATGTCTCTTGAAGCTTCAGTGTGCACTTAGCAAGTTGTCTTTATGCTCATATTCCATTAACCAAAACAAATGATATGGCCAGACTTACCATCAAAGGGACTGGAAAGTGTACTTTTCCCGGAAGCAACTATGGAATAAATATGGAGAAAAAGGAGGATTCTGACTAAAACAATGTAATCTCCTATATGTAGTGTTTGGAATAATAGGGTTGGATGGCATCTCTTAGTGAGAATGGGGAAAGTAAAAGAAGGTGATGATGGCACCCTGAGAAATTCTTCAAATATATTTACATATATCATGTGATTTACTCCAGATTCTAGTTTGTCATATTTATTTCAAGGAATGAAAATTTGATTGAATGGGCCAATTTTGAGGATTTTCATTCCTATGAATTTTGAGGATTTTCGTTCCTTTGAATTACACATTTGATGTTAGTGACTTTAAAATGTAGAATCATTTACAAAAATTGCTGCTGTATGTGGTGGGAAGGAAAACCATCAAGATAAGCAAGAAAATGCATGAAAAAGGAGAAAGAAGGAAAAATTTTCTATCTCAAATAAGATTTAAAAGGATGAGGCTTGAAAATAATTATATGTGCACATGCTTAAATGTCAAGGCATTTGGGACCATTCCTTATGCTGGAAAGAACAACATGTGATGGCATTTACAAAAAATTACTGAATTTTTTGTAAATGCCAATGTAACCAATCTTCCACAGGGTAGCTGGTTGCCTTTCCCCTCTCTTTGAAAATTCCATTTAGCTTACAAAACTTTCATAGATTAATGTTTCTGTAAACTATACCAACTTTTTTTTTACTATTTCACCTGGCATGAGAAAATAATCATATACTTTTAATCCAACATTCTCTATTAACATGAGTTCCTATGATACAAAAAGACAGAGAAAGAAAGAAAAATTGTTGATCCTACTATTGTTTCTTCACTAGTATAATTACACCTATTCATTTATTTATTTATTATTTTTCCATTTATTTTAAAATGATTAAAAACCTAGTAAATTATGTAACTACATGAGGCTTATGGCTCAATAACCATATTATTGTATTGTTACAGTATTAGAATTTCAAAGTAAAATTGATACTTGTCCTTTTGTACTTTATTGTAGTTAGGAGAAAGGGCCTCTTAATGCAGTGAATATCAAAGAGGGAAAGAGAAGGTGTCCACAGAAAACATAATTACTATAAATCTTAGAAAAAGGTAGCAGCACGGAGCTGCCCAAAATTGATAGAGTGGTACCACATAGGTCCAAACCCAAAACTGATTTTTGTTTTATGAAGTAGGAATGGTTGCATGGGCTCTTGGCTAGAACCATCTTTGGCCCATTGAAAATAAAGTTTCTGAGACTGAAAAGGAAACACACAGTGACACCGTTTTGATGAGGAAGAGAAGATTCTGAAGGAGCCAGAATATATTTGCTGAATTTTGACACTGAAGAAGAAATAAACATTGAAAAAACAAAGCAAAACAACAGCAACAACAAAAAACTAAACCCATTTAGGTTTCCACTACGGATGCAAAAAAAAAGTGCCCTTGCATTTTTTTTCTGCCTGAGTGTGTCAGCCAAGGTTGCATGGGGGAATTCAGGATGTATAAAAACATAGACGGAGAGAAGAAGATAATTTTGCACCTCAGAAATAACCTTGTAAACAGTGAGTAGCCTGTTTTATTCTGAAAAAGGAATCTAAAATTTGAATTAAATATAGTCATTGCATAAACCATCTCATAAGGAATTTACATTAACCAGAAAGAATCCTTGCTAGCCTGAATTAATGCCTTATCCTACTTGACATGAATTTTCTGAAATTAGCTAGGTGAGGAAGAACTTTATTAACAAGATGAATTACAAAAAAAGGAACCTACAAAGGAGAAAAGGGATAATAGAAACAACAAATGAAGAACATTCATTAAAAAAACAGTTTTCATAAATCAAATAGAAATAGTGACCATTTTTCTATAGATTAGCAAAAAAAAAATCTCATCCTTAGAATAAGAGTTCAAAGGATTTTCAGGAGAAAACTCCTGTGCCAATTAAAGACAAGTGAGAGATTAATGGAGAAACAGTGGAAAAAGGACATGGTATATAGATGAACATTCAACCTATTCAACTGAAGGGCCAAGCAATTATGGTTTCAGAACAGAAAATGAAAAAAGTTATTTTAAAAAGTAAAAACAATAACACCATCACCCTTTGTGAAGAGAACTGGCAAAAAAAACTCTCTAGATTTCCTATTTAGAGATGATGTTAGTATGCAGATTGCTTTACCCTTTAAAATTATGGATTACATCATATTAATATAAACTTGATGAAATCAGAGCAGGATATATGTATTTAAATGTGTAAGGGGAGATACTAGAAGTACTAAAATAACACGGTAAGATTGGAGGGGAGAAAGTGGAAGTACATATGAAAGTAATCACAAGAAAGCTCCTATGCCAGTGATTTGCCTGGTTGCTTTTATATCTGCTTTTTATGCTTGTCCTGCCCTCCTCTGTATCACAGAAATTGACCCCTTCAAACGTTGTTTTCCTCTTTATCTTTGGCAATGCATCCTCTGGCTACTTCCATTACCAAGATCTCAACTTGCCAATACCAGATTCCAAAACTGAGCCCACAGTATGTCTTTGTTCAAAGAGAGGGGAAAGGCAACCAGCTACCGTGTGGAAGATTGGTTACTTTGTACTTCTTCCTCCTTTGAGGTGAGGGATTTTCCCTCATGGGTTGAATATACACCTATTCTATGCAGGTATTTTACAGGCCTTTCCGTGCTGCAGTGCTGCCATCACTACTCTACAGGACTTACAGAATGCATTAGAAGCTGTCAGAATCCCATAGCCAACTGTTATGTAAATCATTGGTGTTATTACAGATCTCACATCTAGAAGTATCTGTCTTATCAAAATTCAGACTATCTTACTGAAACCAGAGTTACAGTGTGGGCTAGAACAACATCCTGCGGAGTTGGGTGGTGCCCTACAAGAATTACATAAACTTTGATATGTTGACCAATACAAACCCACCACCCTGGCCACAATTCACATATACAGGAATATAGGGGTGGAAGTAGAAATAATCTCCTTTAGAGTTACTTAATTATCTGAATAATTTTTCTCTTTTGTTCTGATAACTCTGCTCATTGCTGATTTAAGAATCTTGATTTTCAAAGGAGAATGCTTACAGTCAGGAACATATCAATGGTTTCATTGAATTTGGACATTGAAAATGCCATCTGAACTATGTTTTGGACCTCAAGAAATTCAGTGGAGTTCTCAGTGCTTACATGCTGAATGGTTTGATGATGAACATCATCGATTGAGTAAAAGCAGGGCAATTAAGAAGCAGAAACTTCAGGAAAGTGTCACAGAAGGACTCCTATTAATAGTGAAAATTATGTAAAAAGATAAAAGATGTTAAGAATAAGTCTAACAGCAAATTGACAAGCTTCCTATGAAAAACTCTTTGAAATATTCTTTAAAAACACAAAAGATGACTAGAACAAATAAAACAAATACTTTTAAACTCATTATTATAATAAGGAATAGTCTGTAGATTAATATATAAATTTTCAAAATCACAACATGTCAATAAAAATAACTATACAATCTCTGAAGAACCAGAGAAGCTAATTACAAAGCTTATAATAAGAATAGCCAGAATATTGAGGGGAGTGGTAGGGGATATAATTAATATCTATTCAAAACAGTCATTAAAATGTAAAGTAGGCCGGGCGCAGTGGCTCACACCGGCAATCCCAGCACTTTAGGAGGCCAAAGTGGGGAGATCACGAGGTCAGGAGATCAAGACCATCCTGGCTAACACAGTGAAACCCCATCTCTACTAAAAATACGAAAAATTAGCCAGGCATGGTAGCATGTGCCTGTAGTCCCAGCTACTTGGGAGGCTTGAGGCAGGAGAATGGCATGAACCCAGCAGCCAGAACTGACAGTGAGCTGAGACTGCACCATTGTACTCCAGCATGGGCAACAGAGCAAGACTCTGTGTAAAAATAAATAAATAAATAAATAATAAATAAATAAATAAATGGCAGAGTAATGAAAACATGTTAATAGTACACAAATAGAAAGTGATAATTAACAAAAATTTGTAATTACACAGAAATAAGTTCATATACTTACAGAAATTTAGTAAATGATGGAGATGTTGGATTTTAGTGGAGTGATATAGGTCTATTCAAATTAATTAAATAAATTTACCAAAAACCTAGAGTTAAATCGTTGACCAGGCACAGTGACTCACATCTGTAATCCTAGCACTTTGGGTGGCTGAGGTGGGTGGATCAATTGAGAGAAGGAGTTAGAGATCAGCCTGGGCAACATGGCAAAACTCATCTCTACAAAAAGTACAAAAATACTAGCCAGAGTGGTGGTGCATGCTTGTAGTCCCAGCTACTTGTGGGGCTGAGGCGGGAGATCACTTGAACTTGGTAGACCAAGGCTGTAGGGACCTGAGATTACACCACTGCACTCCAGCCTGAGCAACAGAGGGAGACTCTGTCTCAAAAAAAGCAAAGAAAACCAAACAAAACAAAAAACCTAGAGTTAAATCACACTTAACATTCAAAGACTAAATACATTTCTCTCAAAATCAGGAAAAATACGTGGTTGTTACTTCTTTATTCAACTTTGTATTTGTGGTCATGGCCAATGCAATATGACATGAAAGGAAATAATATATAAGAAAGTAGAAAGTAAACAATATTTATTTATAGACTACATGAGCATGTACACAGTTAACCTGAAAGAATCCACAGATATCTGTAAGAACTAAGTTTGTTTGCCAACTGTTTCTATATGCTATCAATATACAACTAGAAAATGCAAAATTTAAAATACCAAATGTAATAGCCTCAAAATACATGAAGACCTTAAAGATAAATATAAGAAAGTAAATACAAGATCTGTTTGAGGAAAACTACAAAATACAGGTGAGATAAATTAAAGAATAAATCAATAAACACATCATCCTTATAGATTCATGATCTCAATATTTTTAAGATGTCTACTATTCTCAAATTGATTTATAGATTCAATGTAATTTCATTGAATCTGTATAAGGTCTTTTTTTGTGGAAACTGACTAACTCTGAAATGTATATTTTAAAATATAATAGATTACCAGAACAATTTTGAAAAAGAAAAATAATAGGAGGACTTAAACTATCTGACTTCCAGATAGCTGACTGGACACATCAGGTACTTGCCTCTTCCACAAGAAGAACCAAAATAGCAGGTAGATAACCACGCTTTGAATAGATCTTCTAAGATGGAATACCGGAATTCAACAGAGAAGTGACAAGAAACACCTAGATCAAGGAAGGGGAGGGAAGTGAGGCAGCATGCTCAGCTAGGGTCACCTGGGAGCCTGGAGAGACTATTCAGTTTGGAAAAAGAATAAGTGAGAGATCCCCAGTAGTACACATTCCCATTAGGGACTCCTTCAATCCTAGCCATGGGAGGGTCCTTTGACCCTTACAAGACCTAAGACCATCACTGGAAACTGCCTGGAGACTGTGAGAAGGTATTGCTTTAGAGAGTGAGCTTATTCTGGATTCTACACACCCCCAGAGTCCTAAGGAGCTACAACAAGGTGCCATTTTGAAAGCCAAGCCCCCACTAGACTGCATCCTGCCTTGGAGGTCCCAATGTCCCTACATCCTCACATTTCTGGAGCCCCATTACCTTTCCCCACACACAACAGTCTTCAATGCAGGCAGCTACTGCCAAAGCTGAGTCAGGAGTTGTTGGCAGTGACATCCTTCCAGAAGAGTGGCCATGATAAAAGTCTATTGCACCCACAGCCTCCACCACTGCTGGTTGTTACTGCTGGTGGAGTCAGAGCCAGGACCAAAGAGTAAGCCACTAGCGTCAGCACTGCTCCCACAGCAAAGGGATAATGGGGCATTTTTTTGTGTACCTCAAGGGTAAATTTCACTGCTCATAGCTGCTACTGTGCTGGATTGCAGCCTCTGGGGCTGAAGCATTAGCAAAGTTTGTGTCCCTAGCTGCCTGCCTGTGGAGGCTTCCATTGAAAGCAACTTCACCTTCTCCAGTAACATGGTCACAGTACAGCCACTGTGGCCCCCCCACCTGACATACCACCAGAGACCTGGTTATCACCTGGCCCATTGACTACCACAGCCAGCCTTGCTTGACATGCACCACCAGGGTAGCTGAGGGCAGGTCTGCCCAATTAAGCTCCACCCTACCACAATGAAAAATAGAAAGAAAGGAACAAAGGATATTCAACAGAACCAGAAATCAATAAATAAAATGACAGGAATAAGCCTTCACATATCAATAATAACCTTCAATGTAAATGGATTAAAGTTTCCACTTAGAAGATAGAGACTGGCTGAATAGATTTAAAAAATGACCTAATTACATCCTGCATACAAGAAACTCATGAGGAATTCAAAGAATTTTGAAACAAATAATCAAACACAACGTATCAAAACTTACAGGATACAGCAAAAGCATTGCAAAAAAGAAGCTTACAAAAATGAATGCCTACATTTAGAAAGTAGAAACTTTTAAATAAACAATTTAATTATGTACCTCAATGAACTAGAAAAGCAAGAACGAACTAAATTCCAAATTAGTAGAAGGAAAGAAATAATAAACATCAGAGCAGAACAAAATGAAATAGAAACTAAAAACAAGGTACAAAGGATCAACAAAATGAAAAGTGGGGTCTTTTTAAAGATAAACAAAAATGCTTGCTAGACTAATCAGGCAAAAAGAGAGAAGACTCAAGTAAAATCAGAAAGGAAAAAGGAAACAGTACAACTGACACTACAAAAATACAAAAGATCTTCCAAGACTATTACGAAAAAACTATACAGTAACAAAATGAAAACCTAGAGGAAATGGATACATTCCTGGACAAATACAAACTACCAAGATTGAAAGGAGAAAATAGAAAATATGTACAGACCAATAATGAATATTGAGGTTGAATCAGTAAACTCTCCCAATAGAGAAAATTTCAGGTCCATTTGGCTTCACTGCCAAATTCTACCAAATTTTCAAAGAACTAATACCAATTATTCTCAAACTATTCCAGAAAATTGAAGAGGAGGGAATTCTCCCTAATTCTATGAGGCCAGCATTACCCTGATCCTAAAACCAAAGGTGCAACAACAACAACAAAACCCAGAAATCTACAGGCCAGTATTCCTAACAAAAACAGATGCAAAAATTCTCAACAAGATACTAGCAAATCAAGTCCAACATCACATCAAAAAGATAATACACCATGATAAAGTGGAATTTATTCCAAAGATGCAGCAATGATTCAACATATGCAAATCAATAAATCTGATACATCACATCAAAAGAACAAAGGACAAAACCCATACAATCATCTCAAAATATGCAGAAGAAGCATTTGGTAAAATTCAACATCCCTTTATAATAAAAACTCTCAACAAACTAGGCATAGAAAGAACATCCCTCAACATAATAAACACCATATTTGTCAAACCAGCAGTTAACATCATACTGAATTGGGAAAAGCTGAACACTTTTCCCCCAAGAACTGGAATAAGACAAGGATGCCCACTTTCACCACTCCTATTTAGCATAGTACTGGAAGTTCTATCTAGAGCAATCAGTCAAAAGAAAGAAGTAAAAGATAGCCAAGTTGAAAAAGAAGTCAAATAGTCCATTTGACTATTTGAAATAGTATCATATATTAAAATATTATATAATATTTTGTTTGAAATGGATTTCATGCAATCTCTATGAAAATATGAGCATCATTTATTACAGAAATAGAAAAATAGTCCATTTGACATTTATTTTGTATCTAGAAAAATGTAAAGATGCCACTTAAAAACCCCTTAGATCTGATTTTAAAATTCAGTAAAATTGCGGGATACAAAATCAACATACAGTATGAATAGCATTTCTATACACATAATAATCTTGATGAGAACACAAATGAAGAAGGCAATTCCATTTATAATAGCAACAAAAAATAAAATATCTAGTAATAAATGTAATCAGGGTGGTGAAAGACTCCTAGAAGGAAAACTGCAGAACACTGTTGAAAGAAATTGAAGAGTATACAGACAAATGGAACAACATCTCATTTTCATGGATCAGAAAAATTAATACTGTTTAAGTGACCATACTGCCCAAAGAAATAGACTATGAAATATCATATATTTTGTTTGATATGGATTTCATGAAATCTTTATGAATATATGATCATCATTTATTACAGAAATAGAAAAATAAGCAAAATTTTATATAGAACAAAACGGGAGCCAGAATAGCCAAAACAATTCTGGGCAAAAAGCACAAAGCTGGAGACATCACACTATCTGACATCAAAATATATTACAAGGTTATATGGGCTAAAACAGATTGATGTTGGCATAAAAGCAGACACATAGACTAATGGAACTGCATAGAAAAACCAGAAATAAATCCATGTACTTACAGCCAAGTGATTTTTGACAAAGTTACCAAGAACATAATTAGGGAAAGAACAAACTCTTCAATAAATGATGCTGGAAGGACTGGATATCTATATACAGAAGAATGAAACTGGACCCAATCTCTCACTATATACAAAAATCAAAACAAGTTGGAGGAAAGACTTAATTGCAAGACCCCAGAATAAAACTACTAGAAGAAAACATAGGGAAAACACTCCAGGACATTGGTCTGGGCAATAATTTTATGGCTAAGACCTCAAAAGCACAGGCATCATCAACAACAAAATTAGACACATGGGAGTATGTTAAACAAAAGTCTTCTGTGCAGCAAAGAAAATAACAGAGTGAAGAGACAATCTGTTGAATGAGATAAAATATTTGTATACTATTCAGCAGACAAGGGACTAATATCTAGAATATATAAGGAACTCAATAACAACAAATAAACAAATAGTCCCATTAAAAAGTGAGCAAAGGACATGGAAAGACATTTTTCAAAAGAAAGTATACAAATGGCCAACAGGTATATAAAAAATGCTCAACATCCCTAATCATTAGGGAAATGGAAATCAAAACAACAATGAAATTTCTTCTTAACTCAGTTAAAATGGCTGTTATCAAAAAGACAGAAAATAACAGATGCTGGTGAGAATGTGAAGAAAAGGAATGTTTTGTACACTTGTCAGAAAGGTAAGTTAGAACAGATGCTGTGGAAAATATTGTGGCAATTTCTCAAGAAACTGAAAATATAACTACTATATGATGCAGCAATCACACTATTTGGTGTTTATCCAAAGGGAAAGAAATCAGCATGTCAAAAGGATACCTGGACTCACATGTTTATTGCAGCACTACTCACAATAGCAAAGCCATGTAATCAACCTAAGTGTCCATCAATGGATAGATAATAAAGGAAATATGGTATATATACACAGTGAAATTCAATTCAGCCAGATAAAAGAATAAAATTATGTCATTTGCAGTAATATAAATGGAACTGGAAGTTATTATATTAAGTAAAATAAGCCAGGCACAGAGACAAATATCATGTGTTCTCACTCATATGTGGGGGCTAAAATAGTTGATCTCATGACATAGATAGTAGAAAGATGCTAGTGGCTGGGAAGTGTGTGGGTGGATGTAAGGGATGAAGACAGGCTGGTTAATGAGTACAAATATACGGTCTGATGGAAGACATAAGTTCCAATGTTCAACAGCAGATTAGGTCTTAGCCATAAAATTGTTGCCTAGACCAGTGTCCTGGAGTGTTTTCCCTATGTTAACAACAATGTATTATAAATTTCAGAGTAGCTAGAAGTGCAGACTTGAATTGCTCCCAACCCATAGAAATGATATATACTCAAGGTGATGGATATGCCAGATACCCTGATTTGATCATTACACATTCTACGCATGTAACAAAATATTACACATACCTTATAGATATGTAAATTATTATGTATCAATTTAAAAACTATCTGACTTCAAGGCTTGTTATAAAGTTACAATAATCTAGATAGCTTATTATTTTTGAAGGATAGACATATAGATCAATGAAACTGAATAGGGTCCAGAAGTAGACCCATATTTATATGGTAAGTTTCATTTTAATAAAAATGTGAAGGTAATCCAAAGAAGCAAAACAGTGTTTTCAAAAAATGACTCGGAGATAATTAGACACCTTATGGACAAAAGTAAATGTCTTGCAATAACTCACCATGACATGAACATCATCTAAAAAGAGATTATGAACCTAAATATAAAATCTAAAACTATAGAAATATAAAATAAAACATATGAAAATAATTTTGAGAATTTGGAGATGCAAAGAATTTTTAGATTTGATAGAAAAAGCACAGATTATAAAAGAAAAATATTGATTAATCAGATGTTATTAACATTGAGAACTTAACTTTGGGTCATTAAAAAAAATGTTAGGAAAAATAACAAGGCAAACCCAACTGGGTGAAAAGTGTGTGTGTCCATATGTGCTCACATGTATATCAGATGAAAAGCTAGCATTCATAATGTATAAATAGTTCTTAAAGTTCAATAAAGATAACCCAATAAAAACAAATAGTGAAAGTTTTGAACAAATTCTTCATAAAACATAGTATATTACTGGCAAAGAAGCATTTAAATCATACTCAGCATCACTATTCATCAGGCATTTTAAATAAAACCATTATAAAATACCACAACACATCAACTTGAACATTTAAAAGACTGTCTGAATGTCAGACAAATGGAACTCTCATATATTGCTGACAGAAAAGTAAAGTTTCCAGCTACTTTGAAAATCAGTTTGATGCTGTGTTAGTCCATTCTCATTGCTATAAATAAATGCTTGAGGCTGGGTAATTTATAAAGAAAAGAGGTTTATTTTGGCTCACAGTTATAGAGGCTTTACAAGAAGAATGGCACTAGCATCTGCTCGCCTTCTGGTGTGGGCCTCAGGAAAATTCCACTCATGGCATAAGGCAAAGGGGAAGCAAGTGTGTCCCATGGCAAGAGCAGGGGGAAGAGACAGGAGGAGATTCCAGGCTCTATTAAGGGACCAGGTATCATGTGAGCTCATACAGTGAGAACTCACTCATTACTGCAAGGATGGCACCAAGCCATTCAAAAGGGATCAGCCCCCATGACCCAAATACCTCCCACTAGGCTCCACCTGCAACATTGGGTATTACATGTCAATATGAAGGGACACACATCCAAACCATATCAGACAATTTCTGATAAGGTTAAATACACACTTAAAATAGAGATAGCAATCCTATTCTTAGGTATTTATGCAAAAGGATTGAAAATATACAAAGTCTTGCACATACATTTATTTATATTATCAAAATAGGAAACAACCTTAATGTCTATTAACTGATGAATGGATTAAAACATTTTTATACTCATATATAACACTCCACAGGAGTAAAAAAAGAGTACACTACAGATACAAGATAGATATGTACTTAAACATGGGGCCAAGTGAAATAAGCCAGAAATAGAAAAGAGTACATACTATGCATTTATTTAAAGTTTTCTTTTTCTTTTTATTTTTTTATAATTTCAAATTTTATTTTAGATTCAAGCAGTATGCGTGCAGGCTTCATACCTGGGTATATTATGTGATGCTGAGGTTTGGGATGTGAATGATTCCCTATATAGTGAGCATAGTACCCAACAGTTAGTTTTTCAAACCTTGCCTCCCTCCCCACTCTAGTATTCTCCACTGTCTATTGTTGCCATCTTTATGTCCATGAGTACACCATGTTTAGCTTCCACTTACAAGTGACAACCTGCAGTATTTGGCTTTCTCTTTCTGCATTAACTCACTTAGGATAATGTCTTATAGCTGCCTCCATATTGTTCTAAATGACATTTCCTTTTTGTGGCTGCATAGTGTTCCATGGTGTATATGTGCCATATTTTCTTTATCCAATCCACCATTGATGGGTACCTAGACTGATTCCATGTCTTTGCTATTATTGCAGCAGTGAACCTACAAGCACATGTGTCTTTTTGGTAGAACAATTTACTTTGTTTCGGATGCATACTTAGTAATGAGATTGCTCGGTCAAATGATAATTCTAAGTTGTTTGAGAAATCTCCAAACTGCTTTCAACAGTGGCTGAACTAATTCCCATCAACAGTGTATAAGCGTTCACTTTTCTCCACAGCCTCACCAGCAATAACAAGAAAGTGTTACTGCTTTCTTCAACAGCACATGTACTAATAATGGCCATTCTGAATGGTGTGAGATGGTATGTTGCAGGAGGACTCATATCTAACAACCCCTCCCCTTGTATTTCCTTACAGTTTTCTTTTCAAACTTTTTAACAAGTCTTGGCTTAGTAGATGTAGCTTATCCAATCTACATTTTTATTGTCACCTACTAAAATATTGACTTAAATTCTGCAGCTATTTGATTTCGGGTTTTAAATTGATCTGGTATTCCCTGTGGGACTCCAATTGGGTCTAAATAGACGTGAGAGTTGAAAGACCCATAATGGGCTTCTCTCACTTTACGATGTCTTTTTTTCCTTCCTCTGGTTGATAAAATACCAGGGTGAATGGGATAGCCAATTGGACTAAAGCACAAGTAACCACTCCAGTTATCAGCAGAGTGTCCAGTAAAGGTCCACCACAATACCACCACACATCTGCTCGGGGATGAACAAGGGCTGATTGATAAGCTCTTGAAAATTCTTAAGTTCACTGCATCCCTTCAGGTCTCCAAGGAACACTAACTTTCCTCCCTGTTGTGAGAGACACGAAGTGAACTTAGTGTTGGGAGATGGAAGCTGGATGGCCCGCAGGGTGCCGGACTTCAGGATATAGCAGAGAGAGATCTTAGCATGACTTATTACTCCAGGCTGTAGAATCCTGGAAAAAAGCTACCATGCAGCCCATTCCCGGTCAACTGGAGGACCACCCTAGTGGAAAGGGGACAATCTGGGCCTCTGGCCTGCCTTGTGCACAAGCATAACAATCGCTTTTGTTTAACGTGCAGATGGAATTATTTGATCCATTCCAAGCAGGCATTTGCATCTTTGTATCCTGTATTAATTGCCAAAGTTTGTTTTAAGTCTTTAACTTTTACAATAGCTATCTTGGTCTTGTTGTTAGATGGAGGAGGAGCAATTGTTCCATTGTGAGAGGTTTTGGAAGAAGGCTTAGAGGAAGGTGCAGGCAGTGGGGGATCAAAGAAATGCACTTCAAACAATCTAATAGGGTTTGTCCCTGAAACCTCAGCCCCCATACCATAAAACCGGCTTAAAGAAGGGAACTGGCTTAGAAAAGGGGAAGAACTTTGAGGGTTTGAGGTAATAACCTATATAGAATTACACTGGTTTAGCCTAGCCGACAGTTAGCGGGGAGGGCTGTCCCTCTAGTAAAATGAATGTATGGTTTTAGGAAACTACAAAAACCGGTTGGAGCAGTCCATTATTGTTCTTTAGTGGTCCACAGAACGTTGGACTAACTATGGCATAAAAGCTGTAGATCGGGGAGCAAGACTCCTGGTTGACACTGGGGTCTCTATTGAAATCTCCCTGGATTAAATGGTCCCAATTCACTAATGTCCAGTCTGAGGAGAGTCAGGAGGGACAGAGGTGCTTTTCTGAAGTAGAGAGCTGTCTTTGACTTGGCAGGTCCCCACAGGGTATAACAAGGCAAGCATTAAATGCAATAGTTTGAGGCAAAATTGACTTGGTTATGTTAATAACTAGATGGTCAGCAGTAGAGTGAGGAAAGAAGAAAGAGTAATAGCATGGAAGAAAGAGAGTTAAATTTTTCTTAGCTTTAGTTTGGTAGGGTTTTTCCCCTGGGACCATGGCCCACGACTCTGGAGGGGTTGGCACTTTCTTGACTTGGGTGTGATGAGTCCATCCCCTTTTTGCTGTATGAACAGCACTCTCGGTGGTTAGCAGCACAAGACAGGGTCCTTCACAGGCTGGCTCAAGTTTTCCTTCTTTCCGCCCTTTGATGAGAATGATCTTGAAGCTGGTGCTGGCTTACTGGAAATTCTAGGGATGGTACCTGTGCTAAAATACTTTTAGTTTTGAGGGAAAGGAAAGGGGAAGATAAACCAAGTATATAATTTCTAAGAAATTAATCTTTTGTTTTAAATGTGGGAACATCAGCAGTGGACTTTATAGTCTTTGGTGCCTTCTTACTGAGAAATTTCCTTTAGCACCTATTTTTATTAGTTTTTAGACCAAAGAAAGCCAAACACCATTTTAAATTTGACAATGCTTCCTGTATGATTTTATACCAGATAAGCTAAATTTCACCTTTATATTAGTGTGTTATTAATGGTAAACTCAATTTTAATAAAACCTTGTAGACATATTTATTTAATTTTAACATCTGACCATAAGGTAAGATTTTTTATAGACTATTTTTAACCCTTTACAATTTTTGTTAAAGAGCAGGTTAGTGCTTTAGAAAAATCCATTGTGCTTTTATTTTAATGTCCAGTTCACAGAAAAACTGGATGATACCTTTTTAACTTTAGCCAATATGTTTACACACAGAATTTCCTTTACAATTAACATTTTAAAACTTGCTTAAACCTTCAAAACAGAAATTTTTTTTAACCTTTTTTTTTTTTTTTTTTTTGAGACGGAGTCTTGCTCTGTTGCCCAGGCTGGAGTGCAGTGGCGCAATCTTGGCTCACTGCAAGCTCCGCCTCCCGGGTTCACGCCATTCTCCTGCCTCAGCCTCTCCGAGTAGCTGGGACTACAGGCGCCCGCCACCACGCCCGGCTAATTTTTTGTATTTTTAGTAGAGACGGGGTTTCACCGTGGTCTCGATCTCCTGACCTCGTGATCCGCCCGCCTCGGCCTCCCAAAGTGCTGGGATTACAAGCGTGAGCCACCGCGCCCGGCCTTAACCTTTTAATGTAGGTAAAAATACACATTATTATGCCTCCTTATAATCCTTTTACCAAAAGTGTATTTTACTTTCCTTCTACACCTTGACCATAAACTGTTTCTTCAATAGTTTTACATTCAGGAGGCCTGATTACTTTTAAATTATACATTTCTTGCATAAATTCCCTTTTATAACACACTTTTTTTTCCCACGACTTTCACAGACAATTCTTGAACATGCCTCAACTTTCTGACTTGTTGCAAACATCCCTTTCTTTAAACAACCAGTTAATTTTTTTAGGACAAGAATTTACCATATAACGTTCTTTTTACACAATTTCTCCCTCTTTTTTTTTTTTTTTCCAAAGATGATAACCATGCTTTTCCAAGGCAAACTTCCTTCATGTCTGTGGACTAGACTGCCTAGGGCCACAAGATTAGAAGTTAGGATAATACATGTTACACTGTTAACTTTTAGCAAATTTTACTTTTGTTGAAAACCTTGTAAGTTTGGGATTTCAATTATCTTTCGCTATTAATAAGACCTTGTTTAGTCCAAATTAACTTAGAATTGGTATAGATGGTTCCTTCCTGGTTCTGTAAATACTTTAAGGCTTGACTGGGTGCAAACAGCTCAAACATTTGAGCAGACCAATTATTAGGCAATTTTCCTAACTCTGCTTTTACAAGAGTTTCCTGATCAGTACTGAATACCCATTGTGTCTTTTTCCCTCAATCACCTGGGAGGAATCATCTATTGTACTGTACTGAAGGGAGTTCCTCCTAGGTCTGGTTGGAACTTTGTATGGTAATTAATTAAGATTTAGATCCCCTGTTAGGAAACCTGCTGGGTTAAGGGAATTTTCAGTGGTTAATGTTAAATCATCTTTTTCTAACAGAATAGCCCCATACTTTAAGATTTTTAAGATTTTTGAGTTGGTGAGCTACCTTTTTGCTTTTTTTTTTTTTTTTTTTTTTTATTGACTTAGGATAGTTCTGAACTGGTGAGGTGTGCTCACAATGAGGTTTCCTCTAAAAGCTATTTTTCTACTTTCTTCTGCTAGCAAAGCAGTTGCCGCTACAGACTAAATGCATTTGGGACATCCGTGGGTTACTGGGTTAAAGATTTTTGATTAGGAAGGCTACGGGTTGTCAGTGGCCTCAGTGCTTTCCGGCTACGCCCTCATTTACGCTGACAACAAGGTGGTATTGGAGTGTTATAGTGTCACGGAGAAGACCTTTAATTATCAATTATAGGTTTTAAGTTTACCCTGGCTTTTAAAGGAATAGGGTACATTGTTTTCTTTTTACTACTTCTATCTCTTGCTCTCCTTCTTTCTCTCTTTGACTCTGTCTCTCTCTCTCTCTGACTCCCTCTTTGTCTCTCTGTCTCTTCCTCTCTCTCTGCCTCTTATTTTCTCTCTCTGTTTTTCCTCTCTCTCTCTCTCTCTCTATCCTCTCTGCTGGTCTTTCCTTGCCTCTGCCAGCTGCTTATGCTGCTGTTCTCCCCTCTCCTTCCTCTTTTACCCCAGAGACTAAAAGTTCCTCTGAGGAAACAACATTAGACGGGGGGAAACAGAGGAGCGAGCAAACCCTGAATTGACTAAAAAGGTGATAAGCTCATGTTTAGGTCCCACCTCCAAATTTATCAAGGGCTCCTGGTGGGACTCAGGATAAAAGAGACAGAGCCCCTGACGCCCCATTCTTCCTCAAAAGTCATGAGTGGAAGGGCTTCTTTCTCCTTTCTTAGTTCAGGACATCCTCTCTTGAAGTGGCCTGTTCTTCCATGTCTATAGCACCTATCTTGTCCTTCCTCCCTCTTAGTTCTGGGATTCTTTAACCCTGCTCCCCCATACTCTTTAGGGGGCCTGGTAGACAAGCACCTTTGTTCTCCAGATGGAGGCTGGGGTCCTTTTAGAGAAGGGTCTTTAGGTTGCGAGGGAACAGGTGGTGGGCCAGTAATTCCTAAGAGTCAGGGTTATAAGGAGGAGGGGTAACATGAGTAGAGGGGGAATTTGGAATGGGATCTGAGGTGGCAGTGGCTGTCTGAGGGGGAAGACTGGGGACACTGAGTGGGGGAAGATAGTCTAGGTGATCCCATGCACTGGAGTCTTTAGGCATGAGAGCTGGCTCCTCTGACTTTTCATTTTGAGGTGCCAGATTGGGTTCTTCCCTATTTGTTTTTAAGGGGAAAAAGGAGAGCAGGTCCTTGCCTCCAACAAAGGGCATAGCCTAGTTCTTCTTGAGACACTGGATTTTATCATTAACATATCGGATTAGAAGCTTACACATCACATTCTCATTCCACCCAGACTTTGGCCAGAATATTGAGGGTTTGAGGATGGGTCTCTGAGTCCAAATTAAACAGCAATATTTTATCATTTGTTGCTTTTTCCTATGTTTAGTCCTTTCATTATCCTTCCAATGTTTTAGCGTGAGACTAGTGGGCTATCTGGGGGGAAATCTTTGTTACCATCTTTATCCCCCTTGCTTCCTGTCTTGCTTGGGGTATTTCCCATCTTGATGGTTTTGGGATAAGGTTCAAGGTTCAGTTTCCCTTACTGGAGATTTCTCACCTTTTGGGGTGAGGCTCAATTTCCCCCACTGGAAACTTCTTGCCTTTTGGGGTGAGGCTCAATTTCCCCGCTGGAAATTTCTTGCCTTTTGGGGTGAGGCTCAATTTCCCCACTGGAAATTTCTTGCCTTTTCTACTACTGGAGGTTCATGTGAGGTTGAAACCCCCCCCCAGTGGGGATGTCTCACCTCTTTTTAACCTCTAAGCCACCCCAACCAAGGAGTACTTCACCATCACACCCCCCTCTGTGGCTTTCTTACCTTGGTCCTGACCATCAAGGGAATACTTTCCCAGCTCCCATGGCTTCTCCTTCCTTGGTCTATGCACAGAGTCATTGCGGCAGTATGTGAGGATCCTTTAAGCTAGGTTGCTGGCCAATTTTGTTTTTCTTTTTTCTGCGTTGTTCAGTGCTCAGGTTATTCCTTGCACTGGGTGGGTTCTGATTTCTCACCCTTGAGGCCGCCCCAAGGGGCAGGGTGTGCACTTCCTCATGAGAGAGAACCAGAGACAGTCCCCAGAGGGAAATGTAATTGTGGGCAAGCCCCCAAACTGTTAAATATAAAGTTTCAGTGCCACAAAAGAAATAGCACTTGAATATAAATTTTTCTTTTTAATTCTCAGCAAGGCAAGGTACTTCTATAGAAGGGTGTGCCCTTACAGATGGAGCAATGGTGAGTGCACACTTGGACAAGGGAGGGGAAGGAGTTCAGATCCCTGACTTATGTGGCCCCTGTTGCTGTGTCATTCCCCTATTGGCTAGGGTTAGACCGCACAGGCGAAACTAATTCTGATTGGCTAATTTAAAGAGAGTGACTGGGTGAGTGGTTTGGTGGGGAAAAATGGTTATGACAGGGCAGGTAATCGGAATGAGTCAGGGTGGAGTAGGTAATCGGAAGGAGCCAGGGTGAAGCAGCTGATTGAAATGAGTCAGGGTGGAGCAGGTAATCGAAAAAGGTTGCTTTATGAGGAAGTTAAGTTTAAAAGTAGAAGGTAAAGAATTGAACATACTGACATATTGATTATGTGAAAAGAAATTTAGAAGTCATATCTGAAACTTTGTATGTAATGTGACCTTTTCCTATAGTTGCCTTTTAGATTTTTTGTTTAACATTGCCCTTCAGCACTCTGGTGACTATATGCCTTGGTAGTGTCCATTTTTTATATTATCCCAAGAATGTTCTCTGGATTACTTGTATCTAAATGTCTACCTCTAGCAAAATTTTAAAAAAATTGAGTTATTACCTCAAATATATTTTCCAGTTTTGCTTTTTCTCCTTCTCTCTCAGGAATGCCAATAATTCACAAGTTTTGTCATCTTACATAATTCCATATTTCTTGAAGATCATTCATTTTCTAAATTCTTTTTTCTTTATTTTTGTCTGACTAGGTAAGCATGAATGACTGGTCAGGTTCTGAAATTCTTCTGTTTGGTCCAATTAATTGATAAAGGTTTCAGTTATATTTTTAAATTCCTTAAGTGAAATTTTCAATTTAATATATTTATTTATTCATCCATTTCCTGTATTGTTTAGAAGGTTTTTTTATTGTTGTTGATTTCCACCTTGTCTTGGATCTCATTGAGCTTCCTTGCAATCTATGCTTTCAATTCTTTGTCTATCATTTCTCAGTTTCCATTTTCTTTAGGGACCATTTCTGTAGAGACAGTGTGATAGTTTGGTGGTGTCAGTGTGTTCATATTTTTCATGTTTGTCAGAATTTTTATGCTGGTTCCTTCTCATCTGGAAATGCTAGCACTTCTAGTTTTGTAATTATTTTCATGCAAGTAGGATTTTTAATTTTTCTTTCTTGTTCTATAATATTACTGATTTTTTTCTTTCCTTTCCCCCTTTCCTTAGGGTGTGTGACTTTAGAGAATATTGAGTAGGGTGTTTCGGCTTTGCTTCTACATCCCTACCTGCTTCTTTTGACATGTTTTATATTGAGTTGTGCAGTTTGACCTACAGCCAGTAGATGGCACTTATGGGTAAGAGCTGGCTGCAGCTAACATGGCTGGATATATACTTGATCCTTCTTGTCCAAAAGAAGCTCTCTACATGGAGTGCACAGTGTTCTGAGCTCAATGCCAAGCCCTAGATGGGTGAGAGATGGACGAGGCTAGATTGGGAAGCACTGACCACCAGTCCGCTGATGGCAGGCATAAGCACCAGTGCTGAGGAAGAATCCAGTGGGTGACCAGCAAGTCCCCAGATGTGTGCCTAGGAATGGAGCTGGGAAACCTCCTTAAACCAAAGTTCTGTGAACAAACTGGGGATGGGGGTGGCCTAAACTCCTAATCAAGGAGAGTGGATGCTACAGGTACTTGGAGATCTGCCTGGGCATGGAGTTGATAGAACCCTGCTGCACCACAGCCTCTGTCCTGGAAGGGTGGGGCATCTCAGGCTGGTAATACAGGTGAACTGGTGCTCCAGCTGCCTGGAGATCTGCCTAGGCTTGGGTTGAGTAGGGCCCTGCTTCCCCACAGTCTCTGCACAGGAATGGTTTGGCAGCGTAGGCTGCTGATTCAGGTGAGCAGATGCTCTGAATGCCTGAAAATTTGACTGGGTGTGGAGTGGAAAGGGACCCCTACACAAGGATCTCTTTACAGGACAGGTGGTGTGACTTAGGCTGCTGAGCAAGGCAAGCAGGAGCTCTGAATGACTGGAGAGCAACCTGGGTATGAAGCAGAGAGCCCTGCTGCTCTAGGATCTCTGCACAGGAAGGGTGAAGTGGCTCAGGCTACCAATCTGGGTGAGCAGGTGCTCCAAATGCCTGGAGATGTGCCTGGGAGTGGAGCAGACAGGGCCTTGCTGCACCGTGATCTATGTTGAGGAAGGGTGGGGTGGCTCAGGATGCCTAACCAAGCAAGCAGTTACTCAAAATGCCTGGAGATATGCCTGGATGTGAAGCAGAGAGTGCCCTGTCCCCCACATACCACAGTCTTTGCACAGGAAAGGCAGGGTGGGTCAGTGCTGGTCCAGGTGAGTAGGTGCTCTGAATGTCTAGAGATATGCCTGAGTGTGGAGAAGAGAGCATTGCAGGCCAGTGGTTTCCCTGAATGCCTGAAGATCTGACTGGTTGTGAAGTGAAGAGAGCCCCCTTCACCAGGATCTCTGCACAGGAGGGGTGTGGTGCCTCAAGTTACTAGTCCATGTGCGTGTATGCTCCAAATTCTTGGCGATCTGCCTGGGCATGGAGCAAAGAAGACCTCATTGCACCAGGATCTATGTCCAGGAAGAGTGGGGTGGCTCAGGCTAGTGGTCCAGATAAGCGTGTGTTCTGAATGGGTGAAATTCTACCTGGGGGTGGAGTGGAGAGAGCCCCACTGCACTGTGATCTCAGGGGAGCAAGCTGGGGCACCCAGCAATGACACACACCGACTGGTTCCAGAATGCCAAACTGACCCTGGCTTCAATTCTGTTTCCCAGTAGAAACTGTAGCTGTAGCAGCACTCCTCCCGCCCTAAGCCTGCGATAGGGGAAAGCACAATTCTAATGCCTAATGTAGAGGTGCTTTTCGCAATTCTGGCTTTGGGGGCCGCTACCACAATCCAGAGCAAGTGCCCCAATCTCTGGCCTGAGACAAAAATACGTGCATGGCCACACTGCCTTTTTGCCAAAGAATGGTTGACTTTGTGTGCACCCAGATTAAAAATGACACCCTGCTCTTGGTCCAAGGTCTGGGAAAATATCTGTAGCTTTTCCCCATGCCTTTTCCTCTCAGTCCTCCAAGCCTCTCCCTATGTTAGCTCCAAGGCTTGGGAGAAACAAAGTGCTGTCTCTTGGCCTGGGTTGCTCCGATCCCCAGTGGAAAGGTAAGTCATGGAAGAAGGCTCTCTGCCTCCCTCACGTACTGTACTCACTTTTATCAGCTGGATTCCATCACAGAGGCTGTTTGCCAATGTTTTCCTCCCCAGAATCTGGGTTGTCCTTCAAGATTCCAGTGGATTCCTGTTTTCCTTTTTGAATTAAAGCTCCCAGAGTTGATCTTTATGTACCGTTTTGCTATTTTCAAGTGGCTGAGGCACACTAAAATCCTCTTGTCTGCCATCTTGGAGAAATTTTTAAAAAACTTGCTTTATCAATTTTTATGCTAAAGTATAAGGTGAAGAAGCCAGTCCCTCACAAAATAATTTGTCTGCTACATTATTGACAGCATGGAGTTCCAGAACACTGTTGTTAGGCAGCGAAGTCTCATAGCCTCCTTTTTTCCCACCGTAAGAGTCCTGAGTTAAAGGTTAGGGACAGATCTGTATAACATTTTAGAACACAAAACTAATCTATTGTTACAGAAATAAGCATATAAAAATAAAATAAAAATAATATAAATACAATTAAAGAAAAACCTAATTTATAGTTATGAAAATTTGATCTATAATTGCTTGGGAAGGTGAATAGGGAAGAAATGATTTGCAGTGGGAATGAGGACATTCTGAGTGACAGAAATAATTTTATGTCATGTGTTATAAAACCTCACATTTCGCACTTAAAACTGGTTCATAAAGATCAACAAACCACATTATAGAAAAGTACTTTCAATATGTGTGCAAGACCAAATGCTGAATTGTTTAAAATACAAAGAGGACTAATTAGAAAATTCAAAAAAATTTAATGACCCATAGAAAAATAAGCAAAAATAGACATAAAAAGACAACATGTGAAAAGATTTTCAGTTTACTTAGAAAAACTTAAATTAAAATAATGAGGCATAATATATTTACCTAAATACTTAGTAGACATAAAAAATGTTTGACAAAAACTGTCAGTGAGGTTTCAGAACATGGCTTTTTATATATTTTTTGTTGAGAGACATTTTGATACAGCGACACCTATTTTTGTACCTAATTTATTTCTATGAGTCCAAAGATTAAATCAAGACTTTGTGATAAATTACATAGAAAGGGATTTAAAACTGACAAAGGTTCCAGGCCCTCATTCTTGCCATGAGGTTTAATTGTGCCAACATATATTTTGCTAAGTATAAATTAAAACAGAGAATTTTTTTTCTATTTCTTGTCACTACATTTATAATGGTAGCTGAATAAAAGTCAAAGGTAAGTTAATTTAGTTAGAGATTTTTAAAAAAAAGAGGTGATATTTTATTCATCTGAAGTTTATAATAAAAATAAAATCTTATTCTAAAAGCCCAATAAATATTAAATATTTTACTTGAGTTTTATAATATAGTTTCTTAAGAACAAGTCTATAGACACAGTAAGAAAGAAAAGGAAAGAAAATATAAATTTGGCATTCGTGTGTGTGTATGGGGTGGGGGCAAACTCTATGAGACAGACTCAGACAAGAGAAAGAAAAAAGGGTATTCAGTTAGGAAGACAGGAAGTCAAATTGTCTCAGTTTGCAGATGACATGATTGTATATTTAGAAAACCCCATCGTCTCAGCCCAAAATCTCCTTAAGCTGATGAGCAACTTCAGCAAAGTTTCAGGATAAAAAATCAATGTACAAAAATCACAAGCATTCCTATACACCAATAACAGACAAACAGAGAGCCAAATCATGAGTGAACTCCCATTCACAATTGCTACAGAGAGAATAAAATGCCTAGGAATCCAACTTACAAGGGATGTGAAGGACCTCTTCAAGGAGAACTACAAACCACTGCTCAAGGAAATAAAAGAGGACAGTAACAAATGGAAAAACAACCCCATGCTCATGGATAGGAATAATCAGTATCATGAAAATGGCCACAGTGCCCAGAGTAATTTACAGATTCAATGCTATCCCCATCAAGCTACCATTGACTTTCTTCACAGAATTGGAAAAAACTACTTTAAATTTCATGTGGAACTAAAAAAGAGTCTGTATAGCAAAGACAATCCTAAGCAAAAATAACAAAGCTGGAGGCATCATACTACCTGACTTCTAACTATACTACAAGGCTACAGTAACAAAAACAGCATGGTACTGGTACAAAAACAGATATATAGAACAATGGAACAGAACAGAGGTCTCAGAAATAACACCACACATCTAAAACCATCCGATCTTCAACAAACCTGACAAAAACAAGCAATGGGGACAGGATTCCCTATTTAATAAAGGGTGTTGGGAAAACTGGCTAGCCATATGCAGAAGACTTTTTAATTTTTAAGGATGACTGCTTTGGCTTCTATTCCAGGTATCATTTTGCTCGTGGCAGTCAGAATGCTGTGGCACTTCTTGAGTCTTTGGAGATTTTAGAAGCACTTTGACTTTATCCTGAGTTTCACCATCATGAAATCCCTAAACAGTCACAAAACTTAATTCATCCTAGGAGCTCCATATATGCTGATTGGTTTTTGTGTCAGTTTCCTATTGCTACTCTAACAAGTTACCAGAAACAGTAGCATTAAACAGCAAAAATTATATTCCTGTAGTTCTGATGTTCAGAGGCTGATATCAGGGAGTTGGCACGCCTGCATTTTCATCTGGAGGCTGCATAAAAGCTTTTATCAGCTTTGAGAGGCCACCTGCATATGTTTGCTTATAGCCTCTTCCTTCATCTTCAAAGTTTATCACTCCAACCTCAGGTTCTACAGTCACATCTTCTTTTTCTGATTTTGATCACTTTTGATTACTTTGGCCTACCTGGATAATATAGGATAATCTCCCCATCTCAAAGCCCATAATTTCATCATGTCTGCAACACCCCTTTTGTCATGCAAGGAAGCATATTAAGAAATTCCAGCGATTAGGCTGTGGATATCTTTGGGGCATTGTTCACCCAGTTCTGCAGATATCTTTGTCTACTTATGAATTCTGAACACTTTGGGCTCATGATATATGATTAAACAACTTTATTTCATTTTCTCAGAAAAAGGGGAGTATGACAGAACCCTTGAAGTGCTGAGTAGTAGACAAAAAGCAACATGATATTTCTGTACTTTTCTACCTAGTCACATTTCACTAAAGTGACATTGTCCCACTGAAGAGCATAAGAGGGAGTTTGAAAGCTGGTGCCATGTGCAGCATCCTGTGGTGCTGAGATCCAAAACAGCTTTCACTCCTGTTTTCCTCAGAAGGGAGCCTGTCACTCTGCAGGAAGTCTCTCTGAAGCAGCCGCAGCTTTGGGGCTGCTGAGTGCAGGAAACTCTCAAAACCACACACACACACACACACACACACACACACACACACCTCAAACAAAAAACCCACTACTCTTTTCATTTCCTGTCAACGAGGAGTTCAAGTTCAAAAGAATATTCTGTTTCTTTGGTGTTTCACACATCTGTTAATAGGTCAGTGCCAAGGCTTTGACCAGGAGTTTATAGTAGATTCATGAGACTAATGAGAATGGAATTAGGTTACCAAATTTTCCATCTCATTTGTGCAAGTTTGAAGTAACACAATGGAGGCATAATGACCCCATGCATTTTAGGAAGATCTTACTCTTGAAGACACCAGAAATCTTTTAAAATCATTAAGCCAGTAATCTTTATAATTTAATTGGAAAGAATGTGGGAAAACTATTATCTCATTTCAAAAAATGAAGGCAACAGCTGTACAAATGGCCAAATCAACCAGCCTGAAGATTTATTATTTTTTAATGTTCATATAGGTGATTGTTTAGTATCATGTCTGTAAACATTTGCAGCCAAGGAGTCACTGGGCAGGTTTAAGCCTAATTGACATGTAATTGTGGCACGACTTGTGGGAGCCATTTACTCATGCAAAGCAATCAATATATTGGAATAAATAGAGTTTGCCAAAATTGAGAGATGATGCTGTGTGTGGAAGGAGAGTTCAGGTCCAGAATACAAGTGTTTGAATAAATAGCAAATATGTAGGAACTGTGAGGTGTCCTGGAACATAGACATTTGCCTCTTTTCAATTCCCTGTTTAATAAAGGTGGTTCTGGCCTTACTAGTTAATGATTGAGAAGAAGCTTTAATTACCTCTAAGGTTTATTGGGAGATTTGTAAATTGATTTCCAAGTCTATAGTCGTCTTGACTCATTGCCTTTTTCTAGTTAGTTTCATTTTATATTTTACTACCAGCTTGTAATAATTTGATTCATTGTCTCTACAAATGCAATTCAGTGGGCTATTACTATTACTTTAAAGACACATCTGTTGATTCAAACCTGGTACCTGCCTAAACCCCTGTCTTCCAGATTAAGAATCCTAGAATTTCAGATTTTCAGTTCCTGTGCAAACCAAATGTACCTCATTCTCAGAATTTAAGCATGTTCCTGTTCATGGAAATAAAAATGTCTAATGCTTCATCAGAACAAATATTCTTTTTAGTTTTAGCTTTCTGCAATATGTTTGAAATTCAGAATACTTTTTTCCCCTCAAGAAAACAGTAAGTAGTGATGAAGTTGAGTGATAAGCTTTTAAAACTCATATTTTGGCTGAGCTGTAAGCCTTCTGAGTTCCATTGAGGTTTTGGATGAATGAAGAAATGAGGTGTGAAGAGGTTCTGGTGGAAGCAAAAGTGGAGAGGGCTCTGGGGTGTGGAATGTTTACAAATCAAGAGGGACTTAGAAATAATTTTTCATCCAATACTACTTTTATTTCTCTAAGTAATAACCTCTAAGAGTCCAACATGTGCTGTAATATGGGTTTGCCTCACCTTTGGTAAATATTTTGTAGGCTAGGGGAAATGCTGTTGGGTAATCTTAGTGCACTTTTTTCTTTTCCCTTTTTTAAAATAAACCATGCATATTATAATGTGATGGGAATTTGTCATTCCATACTTCACTACAAAAAGTATGTTTTATCACATCCTTTCTGGAGGGCATTTCTGCAAAGTATATAAAAAGCCAAAAATGTACGTAACTTTTGAAGCAGCATTTTCTCTTTTAGGTATTTTCTCTGAGGAAATAATCGCAGACACATGCAAATATTCATGATCAGAGATGTTCTTTTTCGTATTCTTAATAGTGATGAAAGATTAGAAACAACATATATATTTACAACATGATAAATGCATTGAATCTTCGTAGATCCAACTAGGACATAAAAATCATACAGTAGGTTAAACAAGGGAGAATCAAACTGTAGATTAAATGGGCAAATTTAATATAAAAATAATTAAACTGATAAAAAGTAACTACATTATATAGATGGATAAATGATTGAGAGAAATAGAGACAGATAGATGACAGATGATAGAAAGATCGATTGATCAGAGTAGACCTTCTTGAGGAACTTGTCATTTGATATTAGGACGGTGCAAAATAATTGTGGTTTTTTTTTTTTTTGCCATTGCTTTTAATGGCAAAAACGACAATTATTTTTGCACCAACTTAATAGTTCAGCTCATTGTATAACAGAGAAGTTCACAGGTTTGGTTAGGCTGGAGCTGGTTTGGTTTGCTGCACTCGGCAAGCAGGAGGCAACTCTCCAGAATGCAGGCTGGGAGCAGGCAATCAGCAGTTAGGGGCAGAAGTGTCCAGAGAGGTGGGAACACTTTGGGTTGCAGGCAGCTGTACTGTGCCCAACAGAGGCTTAGTGAGAATTCCCTGGGCATAGGCAAGCTGCATAAGGGACTGCAGTGAGAATAGCCACTCTGTGGGATCCCTCCAGGCTGCCGGCAGGCTGCCCAGAGACCTTCAGGGAGGATGGCAAAGGGGGAATGCTGATTTGGATGAAAGGCCTTCAGGGCAACAGTTTTCTTGGTCAAGAGAGCTATGGAAAGTTTATCTCCAGGCTAAGGTTGTAAAGTTGCTGAAGTTTCTTTTTTTTTTAATTATACTTCAAGTTTTAGGGTACATTTGCACAATGTGCATGTTAGTTACATCTGTATACATGTGCCATGTTGGTGTGCTGCACCCAGTAACTCGTCATTTAACATTAGGTATATCTCCAAATGCTATCCCACCCCCCTCCCCCCACCCCATATCAGGCCCCAGTGTGTGATGTTCCCCTTCCTGTGTCCATGTGTTCTTATTGTTCAATTCCCACCTATGAGTGAGAACATGCGGTGTTTGGTTTTTTGTCCTTGTGATAGTTTACTGAGAATGATGGTTTCCAGCTTCATCCATGTCCCTACAAAGGACACGAACTCATCATTTTTTATGGCTGCATAGTATTCCATGGTGTATATGTGCCACATTTTCTTAATCCAGTCTATTATTGTTGGACATTTGGGTTGGTTCCACGTCTTTGCTATTGTGAATAGTGCCGCAATAAACATACGTGTGCATGTGTCTTTATAACAGCATGATTTATAATCCTTTGGGTATATACCCAGTAATGGGATGGCTGGGTCAAATGGTATTTCTAGTTTCTTACATTCTGGGCCCACAGCTAAATCAGAGCTCTACCAGATGTCCTCACACCTGTGGTTGCTGACACCCCACTCTGTGCTGCAGCTGGAAAACCAAGGGGAGCTCCTTCCTCTGGGAACCTCCTGCCAGCCCAGCACTCTCAGTCGAGACAGCTTAATATCACACTCTCTTTAAAAGAGAAATACTCGAGGGAATTCCATCTATTATTACAGAACATATATTGAAAGGTAAATTTGGAGGTGAAAGGCAATACATTAGTTACTAACACACACATGATGGTAGAATATAAGATGACATTATGTAAAATACATGTAAGGGCTGAAGGGAACTTGCAAGAGGCATATTAATTGGAAAAAAGACATACAATTTTATTTAATCTGTATATATATGAAAGGCTTCAGAATGAAGATCCAATTCCCCAGTGAGGTGCAGGAGCTTATATACCATCTTAAGGTTATAGAAAAAGTGGAGGCTTGAATCCTGGCAAAACAGGTTGTAGGAAGGAGGGAGAAGAGGAATTCTGTTGAGGGACAAGAAATAATTACTAGGGAGAATTCAGTGGGCTTGAAGAACATATAATGGTCTAGGGCAAAGCCTGTTGGACCCACAGAATGGACAATGATTTGTGACAAAAGTCTGTCCTGGTTTGTTGAAAGACTTTAGTCTTCCTTCCTGGAATATAGGTTCAGTTAAGAAAAACTATTTAAAAAAGATTAAGTAGCTTTTATCTTAGTCTCACATTTTTCCTCTTAAACATAATAAACTGTATATAAACCATATAGAATAAACTATAAGAAATTTGAAACATAAAGTCATAGGAGAAGGTAGTAAAGCTAAAGTCTGTCCATTTTACCTTTGTGAATTTCAGGACAGCATATGGACCTGTGTGCATCACAAAAATGGGTCCACTCACAGGAATAGGTATTTTCAAAAGGATCTCATTATTAGACAATACTTTTCTTAAGTACTTTCCATTTTGGCACCATTAGTCTACCATAATCTGTTATTCGTAAAAAGTGGTCAAAAACGAAAAAATACAGTGTAACTTGGAGTCGTTCTGCACGATTAGGACAGCCTGCAGTGGACAGTGGCGGGTGTTTTTAAACAAGGTAGAAAAGTAAGCTTCTCGACAGGCTCTGGCTATGATTTGGTGGTTTGCCCTTATTTGATGCTAAAGTTAATTCATAGATCATTTCTGCTGTATCCTCCTGTGATTATCTTTTCATTAATCCAGGTCTTTGACTTTAGAATAAGTCACCATTCCCTCTATCAAATCTACAGACTTTCTGTTATCAGTTATGAAATACAGATTATACATTCTGTATGCAAAGAAGGACTTCTCTGTCATTACAACCAAATAGATCTTACTTATTTTTAATGTAATGAAGACAACAAAAGATTTTGTTGGGAAAAAAAGAAAAAAAAGATTTTGTTGGGACAAATTGCATGTATGAAATAAGCTCTATAAAGTTACTATCATTTTTCTTAAGCACATTGCATAGCAAATTATAGGTAACATAGGTTTATAACCACACTGTGGTCTGAGTATATTGTTATAACTTTAAACCTTCTTACTTGATATTGTTAAAGTGGCTATGTTTATTATTCCTAATTTTGTTCTTGATCTTTTGTCCTGTTATTCGCCTGGTTTTGAGTTCATTTTAAGTTTCAGCATCCTTAAGCAGGGGGATTCCTGTAGGTCTTATGAAAAATGCATTAACTGTGGAGTTAACTTTAACTTACTACTTTCTTACAATCTGCACTTTGGGCAGTTACTTAAAGTTCATTTTTAGGTATTGATTTTCTGCTTAAAATCCGAATTAAACATTTCTTACGGTTCTTGAGATATTTGCTTTAATTCCTAATTGCAATTGCAGGAGGAATGGACGCCAGATAGGAATTTAGGGTGCATAAACTTTGGGGTAACTCCATTAAGAGGTACTTTGCTCTGTTCTCCGTAGCTCTAGAGAATATGCTGTTTAGGTCTCCAGATTTGTACAACAAAATGACTTTTCCACTGAAAGATTCGTTGCCATACTAAAAAACATTTTAATCTACAGCTGTTTTCTATTTTCTGTGTCTCATTACACATTTTCACTGCAGCTTTATAAACCTATGAAGAAGGTATGGTCAGATGAACTAAGACTGTCATTTAAAACTTTCATAGTCATGGTGTGTGGCATTGTCCATTTTTGAAAGAGAAAAGCAAAAGAATAAGTTTTATATTTGTTAAAATAAATGTTTGGATAAGAGGAGATGAAGTAAAATCTTATGTTTTACTAGGATATTCTTATAACAATGATACTTCTAAAGTTAGTATCTTATCCACAATTACATTTTATTTTTTATATGAATCTTCTCCATCCAAGTATCTGCTATCCTTTAATTTATGTACTTCAAAGAAGATTATAAATAAGCAAAGGGTTAAATCACAAGAGCGGTAGAAGGAAGAACAGACTCAGAATACATTCATGAATACTAAAAAAAGTTTAAAAACAAATTTGTAATTTACAGCTGCCCTGAGGCAGCAATAATTAATACACTGAAAATTTACCCATTTTATGCGTCTATTTTGCTTGTTTTACTACTTTCCTTTTCATAAAAAAACACATTTATTTCAGCAACTGTCACTTCTCTTGGCATTTATGTGATCTCTGAGCTATGTGTGAAAATACACGTATTTCTGCTTTATAATTTTTATTGAAAAATTATCTTTTACAAATTTATATCTTTTTTGTTCCATGCTAGAGTTATTTTCATTGCTCTTTTTTTCCGTCACTTCAGAAAATAAGTCCTATAGTTTATTTAGTTTAACATTTGCTTTAAATCTTTTTTTAATTGCAGCTCGAATGACATTTTATCATTAACTATAACGTGGAACAAGTGGAAATTTTCAGAACACAGGTCACACCAAAAATTATTGAATGAGGATAACACTGTAAATTACATTTAAATGACACTATGCTCATAAATACTTTATGCGATTCACAGCTGTAACCTAATGAGTTCTCATATTGTTCCTGAGAGTCAGTGGAGTGGTATGAAAAACTGATTATTTTCAGATATATGGTAGTAGCATAAACTTGAGCAGAGTAAATAGAGGCAGGTGGCTTTTCAGTTCCTACTTCCCAAAACAATGGGAATGAAGTATCTAAGGCTTGGATTTCACAATATTTTATTGAATAAAATTTGAGATAATAACACAAAGGAATGGCAGTGGGCATCTCCTCCTTTTGCCTGCTTAGCTTTAGTTCTGATCTCTTCTGGCCAGAGTACATGCATTTTTATTATTGTTTTGAATAATAAAAATTTCAGATGTGGGTATCCGAATCCCCAGTTTCAGAGATGCCTTGATGTACTCCTGGACCTTCAGAACCTTCCTGTTGGAAGCAGTTATTGATTCAACAATTTACAAGTAATCATTCTATTTACTTTTCTGTGTACAATATCCCTCTCAATCTTCTGTGGCATATTCCCCACTTAACATCCCTAAAAATTTCCAGTTGGAAGAGTAATCTAAAGTAATGTAGCTCTGAGGCAAGGGTGGGACTGTAACTACTCACCCCAGGTTACTCCACTTTGCACTTTCCTAGAAGCCAAGACTGAGGATGTTAAGCTAATTTCTTGACTGGGGAGTTGGGTACAGTTGTGGATTGGCAAGAACACCAAAGCCTGTTGTTAACAAAAACAATCTTTAGACTGAGCTATAGAAATAAGAATTCAGGCCGGGCGCGGTGGCTCACGCTTGTAATCCCAGCACTTTGGGAGGCCGAGGCGGGCGGATCACGAGGTCAGGAGATCGAGACCACGGTGAAACCCCGTCTCTACTAAAAATACAAAAAATTAGCCAGGCGTGGTGGCGGGCGCCGGTAGTCCCAGCTACTTGGAGAGGCTGAGGCAGGAGAATGGCGTGAACCCGGGAGGCGGAGCTTGCAGTGAGCCGAGATCGCGCCACCGCACTCCAGCCTGGGTGACAGAGCGAGACTCCGTCTCACAAAAAAAAAAAAAAAAAAAAAAAAAAGAAATAAGAATTCAGTCAACAAGTCCCCTGGAGTGGACTAAATGTAAATTGCCTCAACGCTACTAAACCTTGTATAAATTTTTAGTGACAGGAAAATAATACATAAAAAACCAACTGTGATTTTTTATCTCTTACGGCAATCGCTGCAAAGCAATCTCCCTTCCTTAACCACCATCAAAGTCAAAAGATTCGTAAGCAATAGAGCTAGGATTTACACTGGTCATCTTGCTTGTTTCTTGATTTGGTGGTGATGAATAAGCTGCTGTAAACATTCATGTGCATGTTTTTGTGTGGATGTAAGTTTTCCAGTCATTTGTGAAATACCATGGAGTATGATTGCTGGATCATATGGTAAGTAGGTTTAGTTTTCTAAGACATAGCCAAACTGTCATCCAATATGGCTGAAACATTTTGCATTTCTACCAGCAATGAATGAGAGTTGCTATTGCTCTGAATCCTCACCAGCAATTGTTATTGTTAGGTTTTTGGATTTTGGTCATTCTAATAGGTAAGAAATGCCATCTCATAGTATTTTTAATTAACGTTCTTCTAATGACAAATAATGTTGAATACCTTTTCACATGCTTATTTCCCTTTTCTATGTCCTCTTTGGTCATATGTCTTTTGCCTATTTTTTTAAAATTGGAATGTTTTATTAATTTTGAGCTTTTTGTGTTTTTTTAAACATATATTTTGGATATAAATTCATTATTAACTATGTATTTTGCAAATATTTTCTCCTAGCCTGTGGCTTGTCTCTTTTGTTGTTGTTGTTTTGTTTTTTTTGAGATGCAATCTCGCTCCATAATCCAGCCTGGAGTGCAGTGGTGCAATCTCGGCTCACTGCAACCTCCACCTCCCGGGTCCTGGTTCAAGCAATTCTCCTGCATCACCCTGCTGAGTAGCTGGGATTACCGGCATCCACCACCATGCCCAGCTAATATACATATATATATATTTTTTAGTGGAGACGGGGTTTCACCATGTTGGCCAGGATTGTCTTCAACTCCTGGCCTCGTGATCTGCCCGCCTCGGCCTCCCAAAGTGCTGGGATTACAGGCGTTAGCCACTGCATCCAGCCCTGGCTTGTCTCTTATAAGTGACTTTTACAGACAGGATTTTTAAACTATACAAATTCAACTTACCAATGCTTTCTTTCACAGATCATGCTTTACGTAATTTTCTAAAAACTCTTCACCAAGGTCACATAGATTTTCTCCCAAAAGTTTGATAGTTTTGAATTTTATATCTATATTTGCATTTTATATTTATATACATTTATATAATATATATGAATGTTCATTTTTATATAAAGATATTGAAATTTTGATTTATTTTGAGTTAATTTTGTGTAATGTATAACATCTATGTCTAAGTTCACATTTTGTATACAGGTGCTCAGTTTATTGGATAGCCTGTCCTTTATTTAATTGCCTTTGCTCCTCCATCACAATAAGTTGTCAATGTTTGTGTTGGTCTGCTACTGGTATCTCTATTCTGTTCCATTGGACTATATATGTTTTTCTTATGTCAGTACCACAGCAGTTTGATTCTTATAGCTTTTGCTGTTTTGTTTTTTATGTTTTAAGATTCAGGGGGTACATGTGGATGTTTGTTACATGGGTATGTTGCATAATGTTGGAGTTTGGGTTACTAGTGTACCCATCACCCAAATAATGAATGTTGTGATTACTACAGCTGTTATAGTAAGTCTCCAAATATTGGATGGTGTGAGGCCTCTAAATTCAATCCTTCTTATGAACTGTATTTTCTATTCTAGGTCTTCTGTCTTCTCATATAAACTTTAGATTCAGTATGTTGATAGCTACAAAATAGCTTGCTAGAATTTTGACTGGGGTTGTACTGAAGAATCTACAGATCAAATAGAGAAGTACTGAAATTCTAACAATGTTGAATATTTCAATACATAAACATGGGGGATGTCATCATTTATTTAGATCTGTAATTTCTTTCCTCAGTGTTTTGTAGTCTTCTGCAACAGATATTGGACATACTTTGTTAGATCCATGCTAAGTATTCTATTCTATTGGTGCCATGTTCATCACTTGTAGGTATGAAAACAATTGATTTTTGCATAGTGACCTTCTATCTTCCGTATCTTAAAAAGTCAGCTGAGGCTGGGTGTGGTGGCTCATGCCTGTAATCCCAGCACTTTTGGAGGCTGAGGCAGGTGGATCACCTGAGGTCAGGAGTTCGAGACCAGCCTGACCAACATGGTGAAACCACGTCTCTACTAGGAATACAAAAATTAGCTCTGTGTGGTGGTAGGTGCCTGTAATCCTAGCTACTTGAGAGGCTGAGGCAGGAGAATTGCTTGAACCTGGGAGATGCAGGTTGCAGTAAGCTGAGATCACTCCATTGCACTCCAGCCTGGGGGACAGAGCAAGACTCCATCTCAAAAAAAAAAAAGTCAGCTGATTAGCAAAATTCTTTCTGCAATATTTATTTATTTATTTATTTTTAAATAACATAACATTAATAGGTTTTGAATGTGGACATCTTGGGAGGGGACATATTCTGCCTATCACAGTCCAGAATCTGGACCTCAGATTTACCTGAATACAACCTACAAAGTACAGTCACCCTATTCAAACCACCCCCAAATCTTAACCCATTGCAGCATCAACTAAAACCCAAAATCTCATCTAAAGCTTAGAAGCTCAAAAGTTTCATGTATCATCATCTTAGTAATACAAATTAGACATGGGTGAGGCTCTGGTTATAATCAATCCTGAAGCACGATTTCTCTTCATCTGTAAAGTTTTTAAAACACAAGAATTAAGTTATCTGATCAAAAATATAATGGTGAGACAGATATATTTAGTAGCTACAGATATTTCCATTCCAAGAGTGAAACAACTGAAGGAAAACCAGAATCAACTGGTCCAAGCAATTTCAAAATCTAGATGGGCAAACTTCACTTGTCAGTGCTGGGGAATAATCTTCTAAAGCACATGAATTCATCCTTTGGGTTCATAGCTCAGTCCTATGGGCTTTTGACTCTAAGTCACTCATTCCTTTTCACAAAAAGTAGAATGTATTTGTAGTTGAGTAGTCTTACCAGCTTATATCTTGACTATGGAATATTGCAGTTCAACAGCTTTCTTTTACTTGTACTTTCTGTACCTTCTGGACAAAACTGGCAGTGTTTCTACTCATGTAACATTCTCACGTACCTTGTGGGTCTCTCCATAAATGGCATGGGAATTCACTCCACTGAACAGGAAATTTGTCAACAGATCTTTCTGAAATAATCTCTTTTACTTTTTGGTTCTGCTAATATGGCAAAGGCGGTCAATGTATGAGCCTTTAATTTACTTGAGAGTTTTTGTGTTACTGAACACTGTGAACTTCTAATCTAAGGTATTATGCAAAGGTTATAATGCCACACACTCATATTTTTCTCTAGAAAATACTTGATACAGTAAATGTCTTAATTTTAGTATCTTTTGCAATGTGTGTAGGCCATTTCCTTTATGTTTATAAATATTTCTTTAATTTGTTTATTTCTTCTTGAATTTCACTAAAAGCAGCAAGAATAAACCAGTCTATAACTTCAACACTTTGCTTGGAAATCTCCTCACCTAAATTTCTAAGTTCATTTCATTTCTAGAATCTTTATTTGTTTTTTCTTTATGCTTTCTATTTTGTGCCTAGACTTTTTTTTTAGCTGAGACTTTCTATTTTACCATTCAAGCATGTTGAAGCATTTGTATTTGTATAACGGCTGCTTTAAAACCTTTGCCTGATAACTCTAACATCTCTGTAAACTTAGTACTGGAATCTGTTTTTTAATTTATCCATCTAGCTATTTTTTATTGATTTTAGACAGGTGTGGTCTTGCTATGCTGCTCAACCTGGTCTTGAACTCCTTGCCACAAGTGATCTGCATGCCTTGGCCTCCCAAATTCCTGGGATTACAGACATGAACCACTGCACTCAGCCAGCATCTACTGATTATCTTTCTAAATTTTGTTTGATATTTTTCTTGTCCTTGAGATGATGATTGATTTTTCATTTAAATATGGACATTTTGGGGCACTTTCTTATGAGACTCTGGATCTTAGTCAGTCCTTCCATTTAGTTGGCTGTCTATGGCCACTGTCTCGGCTAGTGAAAAGGGTAGTTTTCTTATTACTCTTAGGTATATATAGAGTGTGTTTTCTCCATTTTACCTTTATCAAAGCTTAAGGGGGTTGTTCTCATTACACCCCTCATTGTGGAAATGAGAGTTTTGGCTCTCTGAGTGGTACTCACTGATAACACAGAGATAGTAAGTCCTACCTAATCATTGGCTGACAGAAATGAGAGTCATGTTTCCTTCCTTAGACCTGATAGAGCAAGGTATTATTTCTAGTGCACGTTCACTGGAGATATAAAAAGTGATATTCTGAAATTATGGAGGTTGCATGATAATTCTGATGACAAAGTCTAAATTTGCTCATGAGAGGACATGACTGAGTTGAGGTAGAATAACCTGTTGTAGAAAGTGAGGAGGTCAAGGAAATGAAAGGCAGAAATTCTGGATGAATGATATAGGTGGAGGTTGATATTTTCAAGAATTTTGGGTCCAGTTGTGAGGAAGGCTAAAATCTTCAACAAATAAAGGCAAATGATAGCATAGTCTAAAAAAAGAATTTCAGCAAAATCGTATTTTTTAGGAAATGTGGAATAACTCACTCAGTCTCTGAGTTCTGTCAAGAATGAAGAAGAATACCTTTGTTTGAGAGAATTTCAAGAGAAACATTGTTTCTGGGTTACAGCAAGAATTCCATCAGCACAAAATGTGCAAATGGAGCTTTATAGAAGAAGTGGGAGATAACTTGATTTTACTAATTTCAGATAATAAGTTACAAGAGGGATGAGTTATTGGGAAATCATGGCAGGTGAGAAATGGTGTTGATGAGTAGATGAACAGAAGGATATTATGTTTTGCATCTGGGTGATGATGGTCCCTCTGGAAGGCTGTGTCTCAGGTAAATCCTGGTTAGGATTTACCAACAGCATGTAGAGTTCTAGGAATTTCATAAAAACTCCTCAAATAATTTAAAATCTATTAGTAGAAAACGTAGTTAATTTACTTAAATGTAGTTAATGGTGTGAAAACTGTGATAATTGTTACAGAAGTGAGTTACCAGGGCTCAATTGGAATAAAAGACAGACACATATTTAAGCTTCACAAAGAGATGACCATAGCTTGTGTTTTAAACTAGGCACAGTTGAATCTACACATTACATGCATTCAGCATGAGAGTCTACAAAACCTTATTAAGCATTGTGAATATAAGAAAATAAAAACTGAGAATGATTTTAAAAAATATTTTGAGAACACTCTTTATAAGAGTGCAAGGGGAATAAATATTGTATCTTCTTTTTCTAGAAGATATGTCAGTGAGATTACTTATGATGATTAGAAACGTTAACATTACCCGACTATCATGCACTATTTAGTATTTGTTACTCTTGATTAAGCAATTCTGTCTCTACAATTCAACTGCCCCCAAAGGATTAAATGTATGATAATCATTAAAAATTCATGTGAATGTTTTGATTGAATGCTTTCCCTATTGCCAACTGAATTTACATTAAAGATACAGGAAATTTGGATATATCTAAGAAGAGGAAAGAGTATGCCAATGTAGAAAACCACATTGGAGAAATGTTAGAAAACTGGAAGCTATCTAGAATCACTGAAACTGAAGAAGAATAAATAGATCCTTCAAAATGTTGTATATGACTAATTTTCTCTATTCCTTTATTCTACCAGTAGTGACTTTTAGCTCCCTCTATCAAACTATCCTAGGCTGTAAATGAACCACAGATTATAAGTCAATTTATGCTGTCAAGCTCTGATCCAAAGTAAAGCAACTTAGCTAATATTTTAATTCTTGCAACAACTGTTGAGTTTCATGGCTGATGTAGTGTTCTTATGTTTTGTTTTATTTTACTGTTTGCATAATTCTTACTTGTTCTATTTTACACTTTTATCCCTCTCATTTATACATAGTTGAGAGAAATATTTGCAAAAGGAAAGGGCTCTTTGGTATTTTTCCTGAAAATCCCTTTCTTGATTATTTAGGTTTCCTAGAAGGAGAACCTGAGGTAAGACATAGATGCTAATTTTATTAAATATGTATGTGAGCGGGTGAGTGCAATCTTATGGAAACAAAAGTGAGGACAAAAGGAGAGCAAGGCAGAGAAGCAAAGTGCTGCATTGCAGAGCTGCCACAGCTTTGCAAGAAATCACAGCTGGTTACGATGAAAATATTGTAACTTCTGAGGGAGAAGAAGAGAAAATAATTTGTTCTGGCTTCTTCCTGTCTCCCATCTATTATTGGTTAAAGTTACCTCCAAAGGGCATTAACATTTTCTTGTAATGTTATCTGGCTCCTCTAAACTGCAATTTCGTTACAGACTCTGGGGCAACCAGACCCATAACATTATAGCACCCACAGCCAGCTAGCAAGCAAGTATTAGGTAGCAGCTTTCTGTCTGCCTGTAGGCTGGGTGTCAAAGGAGTCCTATAAGTTTCATTCATCAGAGGCAACAGCAAAGCTCCAGTGTGGGAAGTGAGCAGTGTACCTTGAAAGCAGTGAGGCAAAGCACTCTCGTCTTATGATCTGAGAGGCATTGGGGGGCAGGGAGAAGTAGGCTGCATTGATAGAATGGCCTTACATCATCACTTGTGAAGGCTGAGTCAGAGTTCTATGAGCTTTCTCCAATGAATAATAAACAAAATTTCTTCTATGTAAGGTCCAAGATTGTCTTCTGTTTTTATGATGATTTAATCTACTTGAAATACTTTTCTATGGGTTAATTTCATGTTTTGTATCTTGGAGTAGCTCAAAGCATTCCATTATGATGGCACTTTTCATCTCTTTCTAGAGGTACCTGGCTGCAGAAAGTCAGGGACCCCAAACAGAGTGACCAGCTGAAGCTACGGCACAAAAACATAAATTGTGAAGTTTTCATGGACATCTGTCAGTTCCCAAAATTAATACTTTTATAATTTTTTATGCCTGTCTTTACTGCACTCTCTGAACATAAATTGTGAAGATTTCATGGAGATTTATCGGTTCCCCAATCAATACTCTTATAATTTCCTATGCCTGTCTTTACTTTAATCTCTTAATCCTGTCATCTTTGTAAGCTGAGGATGTATGTCACCTCAGGACTCTGTGATGATTGCATTAACCACACAAATTGTTTGTAAAATGTGTGTTTGAACAATATGAAATCAGAGCACCCTGAAAAAGAAAAGAACAACAGCGATCTTCAGGGAACAGATAACCTTAAGGTCTGACTGCCCGTGGGGTTGGGCAGAATAGTCATATTTTTCTTCTGGCAGAAAGCAAATAGGAGAAATATCACTGAATTCTTTTCCTAGCAAGGAATAACCCTGGGGAAGGAATGCATTCCCAGGGGTAAGCCTATTGAGGACTGTTCTGGGAGTGTCTGTCTTATGTGGTTGAAGATAAGGGGTGAAATACGTCCTGGTCTCCTGCAGTGCCCTCAGGCTTACCAGGATTGGGAAATTCCAGCCTGGTGAATTCTAGTCAGACCGGTTGTCTGCTCTTGAACCCTGTTTCCTGTTAAGATGTTTATCAAGACAATGCGTGCCCAGCAGGATATGGAACCTCATCACTAATTCTAATTTCGCCCTCTGCCTTGTGATCTTTTATTGCCCTCTGAAGCATGTGATCCCTGTGACCTATTCCCTATTGGTACACCCCTCCCCTTTTGAAATCCCTAATAAAAACTTGCTGGTTTTGCAGCTTAGGTGGGCATCACGGAACCTGCTAATATGTGATGTCACCCCCGGAGGCCCAGCTGTAAAATTCCTCTCTTTGTACTCTTTCTCTTTATTTCTCAGACCAGCCAACACTTAGGGAAAATAGAACCTACGTTGAAATATTGGGGGCTGGTTCCCCTGATAGTACCTCACATTCAGATTGTCCTGTCTAATCATTCTATTTGTCTAAATTCTTCAAAACACTTTTCTCCTGGCATGAATTAACAACTATACCTTCACATTGTAGAATCCAAGCAAGTAGTTCCTAAAGTGTCAAATTGATACATGGAAGCATTATCAGTTTGAGCAAACTGATCTTTTTCTTGTAGTTGCCACATCTGAAAGTGCACGAATTTGAAACAGTACTTTAGCCAGAGTAGCTACCAAATATAGAAAAGGCTTATTATGATTTGAAAGTCTGATTAGAATTAAAATGCATATTTCTTATTAAAACACTTTTGCTGTATTCAAGGGCTAAATAGAATACATTTTTATTATAGAAAACTTAAATAATAGAGGCGAATATTTCCCTATCCTTTAGATGAAAGCACTTTGCTACTGGAGTAGTACTTTGCTACTCAGAAATTTTAAACAAGTCCCAAACCTTGTTTCAAGGTGAAAGCAAGTTTATATCTAGTTTTACATACAACAGACTAAGAAATATACTTAATGTTGTAAGCACTGGTTGTCTTGGACTTTCAGACCACAAAATGTGCAAATCAAATGATGTTATCATTTTAAGATACTTGTTCCAGGCCGTTAGGTTAGCTTGTTCTTTAACTTACTCTTGCTTGTCACATGCACATGTTCTTCTTCTTTGGCATGTTCTGATGATAAGAGTCGAGCCAATATGAGCAAGAATCACAGAGGCACTCAACGTGCCCCTTTCTGAAAATGCTGCTAGACCTTTTCCTCTTACTGAACAAGTCCTTATGTCTTTGAAGAAAGAAGAAGGTTCTCTCTGCCTGTTGAGCAAGTTCAATTTAAAATCTTGTGGTGAGAATTTAACAGCATGTAAGCAGAAATTATTTTATGCCTCTATTTTCAGTCTTTTTTTGAATTACAATAATATACCCAAGAAGCATATAGAAAAAAATAATTTTTGTGGGCTGAAACGGAGCTTTTACCCTTTAAACCCAAAATATAAGTAAAATAATCACTGTTCTTAAGAGCTTATTTTCAAATTCTAAATGCCATATACTTCAGGAAATGTTACATTATTCTAGAAGCAGAGAAAGAGATGATTATATAAAATAACAATTTTCTATAAATATTAGACACATCCATATTGAAAATCCTCTCATCATTTACCACTTGTTAAACATACAATGAATTTTCATTTCCCAAAAATATGTTTATATGATATTGGGGGAAATTATTGCTTTTATATGTGTTAACATTTCTTTAATTTCAAATGCATTATATGGTAGTCATCTTTATTGATTATCATGCATACGAAAAACAACTGAACAAGAAAATCTTTATTTAGTTTCCATGTTTATATTCCCTATAAAGTTTTCATTCACATTCATGAGGGAAATCAAAACATTTAGATATTGATCAACAAAAATGGGGATTACTATATCCAGGTGAGGAATTTGTTTAACATATTGTTTTACAAAGCATACCTTTGCAAATGAAAATGATACATGTTTCTTAGTGTAAAACTAAAACTTGTTGCTTCAAATATTTATAAGAGGAGAGCTGGAAATTAAAATTTTCTAAATCTGTGTAAAGCTAAAAATTTCTTAGAGAAAACTCACCATAAGATAGATAACTACTTTTGGATATTTGGAATTTGATATATTATTGAATAAATTTATTTTATACATAATCTATTCCCTGATTTAAGTTACCTGAAGATTCCAAAATATGTTCATACATATACATTTAATGATGAATTTAGGCAGGGGAGAATCAAGTACTAATATACTTGGCTATGGGAGAAATGACTAAGTAAATATTCACTTCTTTTGTTACTACAGTCAATAGAACTTTGCTTGTGTTGCAAGGATCTGTGAGATGAGAATGAAAGTTCCTATCTAGAGCCTCAGTCAATGCTTTGCTGTCCTATTACTAAGACTTCATTGTTTTACTTTTAAATATTTCTCTTCATATGTGGGATAGGTAAAACATAATTATTTTCTGTGTAAGTACTTGCCTTGCTATTTGGAATAATAAGAATAGTGGTATTATAAACACAAAAAGCAAAATCATTCAAAAATCAGTCAAAGTCTTAGCAAGACCTTGAAAATAAATAACATTTGTTGCTTTTTGTAGAAAAAAAACAAATGTAATTATAATTCATTTTATCAGACAATATAAAAATATTTTTTAAATGCATTAATTTTTTTAGCAGTTATCCAGAGTTGAGTCAGTAACAATTTCAAATCCCTACGAAACAGCTATAGACTCTGAAATGAGACGAGAAAATATTCTCTAGTGGTTAAAATACCCATTACAAGCCTTGTCTGATAAAACCAGCATGAAATAAGTGACACAAGCCCATGAACAAAAAGCCAAAAATTTTATTAGAAAGGAGGAGGCCTAATGACTCAGAGCCGCATATCCACTCATAGATATATGTATTTAGAGTAACAAGATTGGTTACTTTGTTTCCCAGGTCTCTGGGAATTGGAAACCATAACTAAGAGCGGGCTAACGCCACCAGGAGCCAGTGTAATGATACAAGGGGAGTGAGAAATTTGACCAAATGCTATCAGCAGAGGAGCTAAAAAATGTTTAAGATAACCTGAGAACATGTAGTATAAGGATAAATAATCTAATAAGCCCTAAGTACCTTTAAGACCATCACTGAATTGCATCATAATAGTAAAACTTTTAACAGGTTAATCTGTTGAAACATTTTCTATCAAGAAAGACACAAACACTATTTATTTAGAAAATTAACTTTTAAAATACATTACTCTGTTAACACCTACAGATTTTTCTAACACTGAATTCTGCCCTTTTAATTTAACTCTAATTCTGAGTTTGTGGCAATATAAATAGTTGATACATATTCTCTGAGAAGTGGCCTAATTTCGCTATTTAGAAAGTTTACTCATGAGCCTGGGTGTGGTAGCACGTGCCTGAAGCCCCAGCTAATCAGGAGGCTGAGAATTTCTTGAGGCCATTCAAGACCAGCCTAGCCAACACGGTTCCGTCTCAAAAAAAATAAATAATAAATAAATAAATAAATAACTCAAAATTAAATCTGATTTTTTGGTTTTCATACAAAAATATTTTAAATGAAATGAAATGAAATGCTTTAAATGTTTTGTTTCAAACGAAAATGTTTTGTTTCACTCAAACATTTTCAGTGTGAGACTGAAAATGTTTACATTAAAATGTTGGCTATTATTATTTTTTCTTTTTAAACTTTTATTTTAGGTTCGGAGGTACAAAGCAGGTTTATTATATAGATAACCTCACGTCACAGGAGTTTGTGGTACAGATTATTTCATGACCCAGGTACTAAGCCTAGTACTCAGTAGTTATTTTTTTCTGCTCCTCTCCCTCCTCCCATCCTCCATTCTCAATTTTTAGGCCCAAAGTCTGTTGTACCCTTCTTTGTGTCCATGTGCTTTTATCATTTAGCTCCCACTTAGAAATGAGAACATGTGGTATTTGGTTTTATATTCCTGTGTTAGTTTGCTAAGAATAATGGTCTCTGACTTCATCCATGTTCCTGCAAAGGACATGGTCTCATTCTTTTTTTATGGCTACATAGTATTCCGTCATGTATATGTGCCATATTTTCTTTATCTAATCTACCATTGATAGGTATTTAGGTTGATTCAATATCTTGCCTATTGTAAATAGTGCTCATAAGGAGAAGTATATGTGCTTGTGTCTTTATGGTAGATTTATAGTCATTAGGCCAGGTGTCCCCAAACCCTAGGCCACGAACTTGTACCAGTCCATGGCCTGGCAGAAACCAAGCTGCACAGCAGGAGGTAAGTGGCAGACAAGGAGCATTACTATCTGAGCCCTGCCTCCTGTCAGATCAGCAGCAGCATTAGATTCTCATGACTGTGAACCCTATTGTGAGCATACAAGGGATCTAGGTTGTGAGCTCCTCCTTATGAGAATCTAATGCCTGATGATTTGAGCTGGAAAAGTGTCATCGCAAAACCATCCACTCCCGCCACACCCCACCCTGCCTGTGGAGTAATTGTCTTCCATGAAACAGGTCCCTGGTGCCAAAAATGTTGGGGACTGCTGCCTTAGGATATATACCCAGTAATGGAATTACTGGGTTGAATGGGAATTCTGTTTTCAGCTCTTTGAGAAATAGCCATACTGCTTTCCACGATGGTTGAGCCAATTTACACTCCCACCAACAGTGTGTAAGTGTTTCCTTTTCCCCACAACCTCACCAGCATCTGTTATTTTTTAACTTTTTAGTAATATCATTCTGGCTGGTATGACATGGTATCTCATTGTGGTTTTGATTTGCATTTCTCTAATGATCAGTGATGTTGAGCTTTTTTATATGCCTGATGGCCACATGTATGTCTTCTTTTGAAGAGTGTCTGTTCATCACTTTGCCCACTTTTTAATGGAGTTGTTTGTTTTTTTTCTTGTGAATTTAAGTTCCTTATAGATGCTGGATATTTGACCTTTGTTAGATGCGTAGTTTGCAGAAAGTTTTTCCCACTCTGTAAGTTTTCTGTTCAATCTGTTGATAGTTTATTTTGCCATGCAGAAGATCTTCTTTTGTTTAATTTGATCCCATTTGTCAATTTTTGCATTTATTGCAATTGCTTTTGGCATCTTCTTCATGAAATCTTTGCCCGTTCCTATGTCCTGAATGGTATTGCCTAGATTTTCTTCCAGGGTTTTTATAGTTTTAGGTTTTACACTTAAGTCTTTAATCCATCTTGAGTTAATTTTTGTATATGGTGTAATGAAGGGGTGCAGTTTCAATCTTCCACATAGGCTAGCCCATTATCCCAGCACCATTTATTGAATAGGGAGTCCTTTCCCTATTGCTTGTTTTTGTCAAGTTTGTCAAAGATCAGATAGTTGTAGATGTACGGCCTTATTTCTAGGCTCTGTATTCTGTTTTGTTGGTCTGCGTGTCTGTTTTTGTAACAGTACTATGCTGTTTTGGTAGCCCTGTAGTATAGTTTAAAGTTGGGTAGCATGATGCCTCCTGCTTTGTTCTTTTTACTTAGGATTGCCTGGGATATTCAGGTTCTTTTTTTGGTTCTGTATAAATTTGAAAGCACTTTTTCTAGTTCTGTGAAGAATAGTATTGGTAGTTTGATAGTAACAGCATTGAATCTGTAAATTACTTTGGTCAGCATGGCCATTTTTACAATTTCTATTTTTTTCTATCCATGAGCATGAAATGTGTTTCCATTTGTTTGTGTCATAGCTGGTTTTTTGAGAAGTATTTTGTAATTCTTACTGTAGAGATCCTTTGCCTCCCTGGTTAGGTGTATTCCTAGGTATTTTATACTTTTTGTGGCAGTTGTGAATGGGACTGCATTCCTGATTTGGCTGTCAGTCTTCCTGTTGATTTTTGTACATTGATGTTGTATCTTGAATCTTTGCTGAAGTTGTTTGTAAGCAGAAGGAGCTTTTTAGCAGAGACTGTGAGATTTTCTAGAGATAGAATCACATCATCTGCAAACAAGGATAGTTTGACTTCCTCTTTTACTGTTTGAATGTCCTTTATTTCTTTTCTTGCCTGATTTCTCTGGCCAGGGCTTCTAATACTCTGTTGAATAGGATTGGTGAGAGAGAGCACCCTTGTCTTGTGCCAGTTTTCAAAGGGAATGCTTCCAGCTTTTGCCCATTCAGTATGATCTTGGCTGTAGGTTTGTCGTAGATGGCTCTTATTATTTTGAAGTATGTTCCTTCAATACCTTGTTTGCTGAAATTTTTTAACATGAAGGGATATTTTATTTTATCAAAAGCCTTTTTTGCATCTATTAAGATAATCATGTGGGTTTTGTCTTTAGTTCTGTTTTTGTGATGAATCACATTTATTGATTTGTGTATGTGGAACCAACCTTGCATCCCAGGGATGAAGCCTATTTGATCATAGTGGATTAGCTCTTTGATGTGCTGATGCATTCAGTTTGCTAGTATTCAGTTGAGGATTTTTGCATAAATGTTCATCAAGGATATTGGCTTTATGTGTCCTTTTTTTGTTGTGTCTCTGCCAGGTTTGGCTATAAGGATAATGCTGGCCTCATGGAATGTGTTGGGAAACAGTCCCTCCTCCTGAATTTTTGGGAATAGTTTCAGTAGGAATGGCAACAGCTCTTCTTCAAATATCTGGTAGAAATTTGCTGTGAATGCATCTTGTCCTGGGCTTTCATTGGCTGGCAAGCTGTTTATTATTGATTCAATTTTGGAGCTCATTAATGATCTATTCAGGGATTCAATTTCTTCCTGGTTCAGTCTTGGGAGGTTGTATATGTCCAGGAACTTACACTTTTCTCTAGGTTTTCTAGTTTGTGTGTATAGAGGTGTCCATAGTAGTCTGTGATGGTTGTTTGCATTTCTGTGGGGTCAGTGGTAATATGTTCTTTGTTGTTTCTAATTGTGTTTATTTGGATCTGCTCTCTTCCTCTTCTTTATTAAGGCTAGCTAGCAGTCTCTGTTATTAATTTTTTCAACAACACAGCTCTTGGATTTAAGTCATGTTCAGGCCTCCCTGTATTGTGTGGAAGTCTAAGTCTCTTTGAAGTTTTCTAAAAACTTGCTTTATTTATCTAGGTGCTCCTGTGTTGGGTGCATATATATTTAGGATAGTTAGCTCTTCTTGTTGAACTGCACCATTTAACATTATGTAATGCCGTTCTTTGTATATTTTGAACTTTGTTTAAAGTCTGTTTTGTCTGAAATTTGTTTTACAATTCCTGCTTCTTTTCTGTTTTTCATTTGCTTGGCAGATTTTCTCCATCCTTTATTTTGAGCCTATCGTTGTCACTGCATGTGAGATGGGTCTCTTGAAAACAGCATACTATTGGATTTTGCTTCTTTATCCAGCTGGCCATTCTGTGCCTTTTATTTGGAGGCATTTAGCCCATTTACATTCAAGGTTGGTATTGATATGTGTGGATTTGATCCTGTCATCATGTTGTTAGTTGGTTATTTTGCAGGCTTGTTTGTGTGGTTGCTTTATAGTGTCACTGGTTTATGTACTTAAGAATGTTTTTGTAGTGTCTGGTAATGGTCTTTCCTTTCTATGTTTAGTGTCTCTTTCAGGAGCTCTCGTAAGGCAGGACTGGTGGTCATGAATTCCCTCTGGATTTTGGTAACTGAAAAGATCTTATTTCTCCTTCTCTTATGAAGCTTAGTTCAGCTTGACATGAAATTCTTGGCTGGAATTTCATTTCTTTAAGAATGTTGAATATGGGCCCCCAATCTCTTCTGGATTACAGAATTTCTGTTGAGAAATCTTCTGTTTGTCTGATGGGTTTCCCTTTGTAGTTGACCTGTCCTTTCTCTCTGGCTGCCTTTAACATTTTTTCTTTCATTTCGACCTTGGAGAATCTGATGATTATGTCTCGTGGTTGATCTTCTTGTGAAGTATTTTGCTGGGCTTCTCAGCATTTCCTGAATTTGACTGTTTTCCTCTCTAGCTAGGTTGGGGGAAGTCTCATGGATAATATCCTGAAATACGTTTTCCAAGTTGTTTACACTCTCCCCAACTCCTTTAGGGACAACAATGAGTTACACATTTGGTCTCTTTACATAACCCCATATTTCACGAGGGTTTTGTTTCTTTTCTTTTCATTTTTTATTCTTTTTTTTTTTAATTTTTTTATTATACTTTAAGTTTTAGGGTACGTGTGCACAACATGCAGGTTTGTTACATATGTATACATGTGCCATGTTGGTGTGCTGCACCCATTAACTCATCATTTACATTAGGTATATTTCCTAATGCTATCCCTCCCCCCTCCCCCCTACCCCACGACAGGCCCTGGTGTGTGATGTTCCCCCTCCTGTGTCCAAGTGTTCTCATTGTTCAATTCCCACCTATGAGTAAGAACATGCGGTGTTTGGTTTTTTGTCCTTGCGATAGTTTGCTGAGAATGATGGTTTCCAGCTTCATCCATGTCCCTACAAAGGACATGAACTCATCATTTTTTATGGCTGCATAGTATTCCATGGTGTATATGTGCCACATTTTCTTAATCCAGTCTATCATCAATGGACATTTGGATTGGTTCCAAGTCTTTGCTATTGTGAATAGTGCTGCAATAAACATAAGTGTGCATGTGTCTTTATAGCAGCATGATTTATAATCCTTTGGGTATATACCCAGTAATGGGATGGCTGGGTCAAATGGTATTTCTAGTTCTAGATCCCTGAGGAATTGCCACACTGACTTCCACAATGGTTGAACTAGTTTACACTCCCACCAACAGCGTCTTATTTCAGGAAGCCAGCCTTCAAGCTCTGAGATTCTTTCTTCTGCTCGGTTTATTATCTAGTTAATGCTTGTGATTGCATTATGAAATTCTTATTGTGTGTTTTTCAACTCTTTCAGGTCAGTTACACTTTTTCTATACTGGCTATTTTGTCTTTCAACTGCTATATCTTTTTATTGTGATTCTTAGCTTCCTTAGATTTGGTTTCAATGTTCTCTTGGAAAACTATCCAGAGGACAACTTCAAAGACTGAAGAAAGTTCAGCCCAAAAAGACGAGAAAGAACCAGCACAAGAACTCTGACAACTCAAAAAAACACAGTCTTCTTTTCTTCAAATGACCACTCTTCTCCAGCAAGGGTTGTTTACTGGCCTGAGATGGCTGAAATGACAGAAATAGAATTCAGAATATGGATATAAACAAAGATCAGTGCTGGAAAACAAACAAACAAAAAATTCTGAAATTTAAAGAAACAAACACATTAAATTAATTTAAAACAATATAGTAAAGCAATATACTCAGTTTGGGAGTGTTGCTAGACCATGGCTGAAAAATACAGCTAGATTTTCAATTTCAGTCTCATATTATTGTGTGACATATACTTTGTGTTATTGGTGAATTTTATAATAAATTATGTTTTTCATGGGATATTAAAGATGTACTAGAAAAGATACGTTACTGACCATAAATGTTTCCTTTATATAAAATATTTTAAAGTAAAAATTTGCAAATGTTATAGACAACATTGGAGCTGTTTTGTCTGGAATTTTAAAAGAATTCTAGTGTAAGTTTTTAGTTATAGCTATATATCTGAAGTTTATTCCCTACATAATTCAGAGGAACATTTTTAAAACAAAAACAAAGTACACAAAATACTACATTAATATCATTAATTGTGATTAGTGTTAAAGGAACAACACCTTGAATATTAAAATACTTAAAATACTATGCAATGATACAGAGAATGCTCTGAAACTCTTGTTACCTTAAAGAGTTACCTGAATATCATAATGAAGAAACAAACAAACAAACAAAAAGGTAGAGTGAGAAATAAATTCAACAATTTCTTTTCACCAACACCTGGTGTTCTAAACGAATTGACATACTCTGTGATGTAGCTGTCAGGAATACACTCACTAGTAGATAGTTATAGTTATAAATGCAAAGCAAACATTCTTTTTCTTCAAAATATAGTTTACTATTTTAATAGAACTTTTGAGTAGCAAATATGTTTATGTAGCTCAAAATGCAAAAATCAAAACTATCATATCATGAACAGTCTGCATTCTCTTCTTATCCTTCATTTAATCAATTCCCTGTGCACATACATTACTAGTCTTTTTAGTTTCTGATTTATTCTTACACACTTTTTTATGACTGTATAAGAGTAGAAGAATGTGGATTTTTCTCTCCCCATCCTTTTATTTCACAAAATGAACCATATTATACACACTGCTCTTAATTTATTTCAAATGACATTAGACTTGTAGATCTTTATTAATATACCCAGTCTATCTTCATTCTTTTTCTTAAATAGCTTTTTGATACTGCTTTATACAGATTTAGCATAATTAATTAAAGTTGCCTATGGATGAACATTTATTTGTGGTAGGTAGACTTTGTTATATTCACTATATCCATTTCCAGTTCCTGAGCATTATTCTACTCTGTCCTTGTGAAAAAGACCTGGCCACATATCTAATTTTGACCAATGAACTATGAATGGCAGTGCTAAATTCACTTATGGTAGAAATTTAAAGAGAGAGTAAATGTTTTGCCATATTCTTCCTTACTTCTGTTCCCTTCCTCCTCCTCTTTCATTTTTCTTATTTGTCCTCTCCTCCTCCTCCTTTCTTAATTCACCAGACAATAAAACTAGTACAATTCCAGATGTTTTATTCTTTTTTGACCTGGAATCTATATAGAGCACAATATTTAAGACCCATGCTAGACATCTTGTGTGAATGAGAAATTAACTTTTATTACTAAAATCTACAAAGAGTTTGTTTTTGTTTGTTACTATAGCATTATCTAGGCCATCATGACTGATACAAAAAATGGTACCAGAATTTTTGTGCTACCAAAACATAGAACCTAACAATATGTTATTGGCATCTTGTTTGGGCAATGAGTGGCAAGAAAAGTGTTGTTAAATATGTAAAGACGGAGGTTTATATTATGCTTTGAAGAACCAGTATTAAAACCATCACCTGCAACAACTTAGGAAGTCAATAATGTCCTTTTTGGTTGGTGAAAAGTGTGGTAAAAGAATACTAGTAGTATAGGTTGTTTACTGTTGACAGTACTTGAAAATGAATTACAAGGAGAGATAAGCCCAGGGCAGAATTGCTAGTTTTATGGAGAGAAGTAAAAGAAGCAAAACAGTCATAAAAGTTAGGATATGAGGTTTGCAAGAGGAAATTGTCTTGATTTATGACAGTAAAAGGTAAAATTAAGAGAAAAATTGTTTGATGTCAGTGTTTGGCAAAGACCATATAAAACTTATGGCCCAAATAACAATTTCTATCACATCTGAACAGGTTAAGTGGCAGGCAATACATCTGTTTAGTTGGAAAGAAGACTTAGTGAAAGAAAAGGCTAAGGATAAGGCTTCCTTCAAAAATCTTGGCAGTTCAAGGTATCCGCAATTAAGAACAGGCAGAGAAGTATGTCTGGAGAAGAATTTGTAAGTGTGGTTATTTGTACATAATGCTGATTGAAATTAAATAGAAAAGAGTTCAATAAATTATTTGAGTTATACTACAAAGAGAAACACCTTCCTGAACTAAAAAGGACGGTCACTGTTTGATACTTAAAATCACTATTTTGCTTCAGTGCTCTGTGGGCAGAAAATGAGCTGAGAAAACTTCTCATTGATTAAAAAGTCGTATTGTCAGCTGGGTGAGGCGGCTCACGCCTGTAATCCCAGCAGTCTGGGAGGCTTAGGTGGGTGGATCACGAGGTCAGGATATCGAGACCATCCTGGCTAACATGGTGAAACCCCGTCTCTACTAAAAATACAAAAAATTAGCTGGGCATGGTGGCGGGTGCCTGTAGTCCCAGCTACTGGGGAGGCTGGGGCAGGAGAATGGCGTGAACCCAGGGGGTGGAGCTTGCAGTGAGCCAAGATAGCGCCACTGCACTCCAGCCTGGGTGACAGAGCGAGACTCCATCTCAAAAAAAAATAAAAAAATAAAAAAATAAAAGTCATATTGTTACATGACCTATTCAGTTGTAGCCTAGGAGAAAAACGAAAAAAGAATTACCACCCAGGAGGTGGACTCAAGGACTGTGGAGAATGATGGACTGGGAATTAGTCTTAGGAAGACAAATCGGAAGCCAATCAAGGAACATACTCCACTCCCAGTATAGAAGCCCATTTCTGTATATGGTCAGTGTGAATCAGCATTGCTAAATACAAGTAATTGCTGTAAATTTGTCCATCTGAATGGAGTGTTCATAGCAGGTGGGCTGTTCTACTTTATATTTGGTACATCTGGCAGATGGTGTTAGACTTGCTGAACTTCTGAAATGACTGAGACCTAGAACTTTGAGCTTAGAGCAGTAAATGGGTGAGATGTTTGGATGTTTTCCCTTTGGAGGAAGTGAATACACATGTGAGAGAAGGATGGAACCAAATATTTTGTTGTCTGAATGGAAGACTACAGTAGATCTCACAGTTTACCGATATTCAAATCTCTACCTTGAAAGAGAATTATGCTATAATTTGTACTCTCATTAGGGCCCAAATTAGCCATATATTTTACTTTGCTAAAGATGTGTACATTTAGTTGATGTAGTCAGAATCTTTATTTAATCTTTATATAATGATTTTATGTTCTCTTTTCTCTTCTTTCAGTGAAGCCTTCACTATTCCAGACAGTTTCTTTTTGGTTCTAGTGGCCATTTAAATTCTGTGAGCACTACCCTTGTAAAGCCCATTGCTAAACGTGCAGCATGAGTAATAAATAAAACTTTGCTGTTTTAAAGCACTAAGATTTTGGTGGTGTTTGTTACTTCACCATAACCTAGACTATCCTGACTGATACATAGCTATCTCCAAAGTTTTGCTATAACAAATAAGGCTGCGATGACTTACACATGCCATTTGAAAATGTTTAAGTGAATTTAAGTTTAAATTCTCAGAGAAGTGGAATTTATGAGTCAAAGGATATAAACAAGGTAATTTTAATAGATATGGCTAAGCTTCCCTCTATACATTGATACCAATATCAGTTTATATTTTTCACTAGAAGTTTATGAGATGGTTACTACCCACAGATTTCTCAAGAAGTATATTATCAACATTTTGGATGATCAGTCTAGAAAATGAATATCTTGGAGTTAAAGCTAACAATTTGAAAATGAGCAAAAAATATAAATGTTTGTAAGAGAAGCTCATCCTATGGAGAAAGCATTCTGAAAACATGTTTTTAAATGTTTTTATTTTTATGTGATTTTTGAAGCCAATACAGGTATGGATCCTCAAAAACTTTCTTAGCTTGATAGAATTATACAATGTAGACATTTAGAAACACACTTTTTCTAATATAGTTGACAATTTTCCACGTAAAGCATTTCAATAGGTTTTGAATCAAATTTTTAAAAATAAAAGTGTAACATTTTAATTGTTTGGCAAAACTGCTAATTTATGTCAGGAAAGGTACTCATTTATTAATAAAATTGAAGTATAAAAGGCAAAACATTATGTAATCATATTACTAGATACATAAATAGTATTTAATAAAGTTCAGCATTAACTGATGGAAAAAATCTTAATAAACTAGGAATATAAGGTAATTTGCTTAATTTAATAAATTACACACACACAGGCAATTTATAGACATGCTTAATGGTAAACTGTTGACAGCTTTCCACTTGAGACTGTCAATAAGGTGAAGACATCAGCTAATGATATTTTTTTTAAACACTGAGACCTTATTATTTACTACTTAATTTTTTAATTTATTTTTTCCACTTTCATTTATGTTTGGTGGTACATGTGCAAGTTTCTGACATTGGTAAATTGCGTGTCACTGAGGCTTGGTGTATGAATGATCCCATCACCCATGTAGTGAGCATAGTACCTGATAGGTAGCCTGTCAGGTTACAGGGTGGATCATGCCCACCCTACTCCGTCCAGCATTCCCCAGTGTCTGTTGTTCCCATCTTTGAGTCCATGTGTATTCAGTGTTTGGTTTCCACTTAAAAGTGAGAATGTATGGTATTTGGTTTTCTGTTCCTGCCTTCATTTGCTTAGGATAATGGCATCCAGCTTCCTCCATGTTGCTATGATTTTGTTCTTTTTTATGTCTGTGTAATATTCCATAGTGTGTAAGTGCCACATTTTCTTTATTTAGTCCATTGTTGATGGGTATCACGGTTGATTGCATGTCTTTGTTACTGTGAATAGCTCTGTAATGGACATGCAAGTGCATCTGTCTTTTTGGTAGAACAATTTGTTTTCATTTGCATATACCCAGTGGTAGGATTTCTGGGTTGAATGGTAGCTCTGTTTAAAGTTCTTCGAGAATCTCCAAACTGCTTTCCACAATTGCTGTACTAACTTAAATTTTCACCAACGGTGTATAAGCTTTCCCTTTTCTCCACAACCTGGCCAGCATCTCTTGTTTTTTGACTTTTTAATAACCATTGTTCTGATTGGTGTGAGGTGATATCTCGTTGTGGTTTTCATTTGCATTTTTCTAATGATTAATGAGGATGAGCATTTTTCATATATTTGTTGGCCACATGTGTGTGTTCTTTTGAGAGGTGTCTGTTTATGTCCTTTGCCCATTTAAAAAATTAGGGTTATTTGGATTTTGCTTGCTGATTTAAGTTCCTTATAGATTCTGGTTATTAGAGTTTTGTTGGATGCATAGTTTCTGAATATTTTCTTCCATTCTGTAGGTTGTCTGTTTACTCTGTTAGTTTGTTTTTCTGTGCAGAAGCTCTTGAGTTTAATTAGGCACTTGTCAGTTTTTGCTATTGTTGCCATTTCTTTTGGTGTCTTCGTAATGAAATCCTTGCTCATGCCTATGTCCTGAATGGTATTGCCTAGGTTATCTTCCAAGGTTTTTATAGTTTTGGGTTTTACATTTAAGTCTTTAGTTCACATTAAGTTACTTTTTGTATATGGTATAAGAAAGGGGTCCAGTTTCAGTCTTCTGCATATGGCTAGCCAATTATCCCAGCACTAAATATTGAATAGGAAATTATTTCCCCCATTGCGTGTTACTGTCAACTTTGTCAAACATCAGATGGCTGTAGGTGCGTGGCTTTATTTCTAGGTTCTGTATCCTGTTCCATTGATCTAAGTGTCTGTTTTTGTACCAGTACCATGCTGTTTTGGTTACTGTAGCCTTGTAGTATAGTTTGAAGTTGAGAAATGTGATGCCCCAGCTTTGTCCTTTTTGCTTAAGTATTATTGCTTTTTGGTATTTGAATTTTTTTTTGGACCTGTATGAATTTCAGAATAGTTTTTTCTAATTCTGTGAAAAATGACTTGCTAGTTTGATAGGAATGCAACAAATCTGTAAATTGCTTTGGGAAGTATGGCCATTTCAACAATGTGGATTCTTCCTATTCATGAACATGGAATGTTTTCTACTTGTTTGTGTTGTCTCTGATTTCTCTGAGCAGTATTTTAAAATTATCATTGTAGAGATCTTTCACTTCATTGATAAGGTGTATTCTTAGGTATTTTATTATATTGTGGCTGTTGTAAATGGGATTATGTTTTTTACTTGGCTCTGAGCTTAGATGTTATTGGTGTAGATAAATAATGCTAATTTTTGAACAATGATTTTGTTTTCTGAAATTTGACTGAAGGTGTTCGTCAGTTCTAGAAGCCTTCTGGTGGAATCTATGGGTTTTTTATATATAGAATCATATTTTTCTGTGAAGAGAGACAGTTTGACTTCTTCTCCTCCTATTTTGATGACCTTTGTTTATTTCTCTTGCCTGATTGCTCCGGCTAGGACTTCCAATACTATGATGAATAGGAGTGGTAAGAGTGGGCATCCTTAACTTGTTTCAGTTCTCAAGGGGAATGTTTCCACCTTTTGCCCCTTCATTAAGATGCTGGCTGTGGGTTTGTCATAGATGGGTCTTATTATTTTGAGTTATCTTCCTTCAATATGTCAATATATCAATGTGTAATTTGCTGAGAGTTTTTAATATGAAGGGATACTGAATTTTATCAAAGCCCTTTCTGTGTGTATTGAGATGATCATGTGGCTTTTGTTGTTAGTTCTCTTTACGTGGTAAATTACATTTCTTGATTTGCATATGTTAAACCGTCATTGCATCCCAGGAATAAAGTCACGAGAGAATAAAATACCTAGGAATACAGCTTACCACAGAGGTGAAAGATCTCCACAATGAGAATTTGAAAATACTGTTGAAAGAAATTGGGTTTTCTGATCATGATGAATTAACTTTTTGATGTGCTGTGGGATTTGGTTTGTATTTGGTTTGTATTCTTGCATTTTGTTGAGGATTTTTATGTCTATGTTCATCAGAGATATTGGACTGAATTTTTCTTTTTTTGTTGTGTCTCTGCCAAGTTTTGGAATCAAAATGATGCTGGCTTTGTAGGAGTTAGGAGGGAATCCCTTGTCCTTGATATTTTTGAATAATTACGGTAGGATTGTTATTAGCTCTTCATTTTACATCTGGTAGAATTTGGCTTTGAATCCATTTGGTCCACAGCTTTTTTTTTAGTTGATAGGTTTTTATTACTGATTCAATTTAAGAACTCATTGTTAGTCTGCTCAAGATTTTAATTTCTTCCTGGTTCACTATTAGGAGGCTGTGTGTTTCCATGAATTTGTCCATTTCTTCTATGTTGTCTAGTTTGTATGCATAGAGGTGTTCATAATAGTTTCTCAGGAATTTCTGTATTTCTGTGGGGTTGGTTGTAATGTCACCTTTGTTGTTTCTGATTGTGTTTATTTGGATCTTCTGTTTTATCCTTTATTAATCTAGCTAGTGATCTATCAATCTTGTTTAATCTTTAGAATAACCAACTTTTCTTTGATGTTTTGTATGGATTTTTGCATCTGAATTTTATTCCATTCAACTCTGATTTTGGTTATTTCCATTCTTCTGCTAACTTTGGGTTGGTTTGCTCTTGTTTTTCTAGTTCCTCTAGGTATGCCATTAGATTGTTAATTTGAGATCTGTATACATTCTTGATATAGGAATTTAGTACTAAAAACTTTTCTCTTTTTTTTTTTTTTTTTTTTTTTTCTGGAGACGGAGTCTTACTCTGTCACCCAGATTGGAGTGTAGTGGCACAATCTCAGCTCACTGCAACCTCCACCTCTCCAGTTTAAGCACTTCTCCTGCCTCGGTCTCCTGAGTAGCTGGGACTACAGGCACATGCCACCACACTCTGCTAATTTTTTGTATTTCAGTGGAGACAGAGTTTCACTGTGTTGCCCAGGCTGGTCTCAAACTCCTGAGTTCAGGCAATCTGTACACTCTTTGGCCTCCCAAAGTGCTAGAATTACAGGTGTGAGCCACCATGCCCGGCACAAAAAACTTTTCTCTTAACACTACTTTAGCTGTGTCCCAAAGATTCTGGTGTGTTGTCTTCATTTTCATTAGCTTTAAATAATTTTTTTGTTTTTGCCTTAATTTTTTTTTTTTACTCAAAAGTCATTCGGAAGCAGATTGTCTAACTTCCATGTAATTGTTCCATTTTAATATATCTTATTGGTATTGATTTCTATTTATATCACAATGTAGTCCAAGAGTATGGTTGTTATAATTTTGATTTTTTTGAATTTGTCAAGACTTGCTTTATGGCCAAGCATGTGGTTCATCTTATATGCCTTATAAGGCATCTTATATGCCTTGCATAGGTGATAAAAATGTATATTCTGTTGTTCATAGATGGAGTGTTGTGTAGATATTTATTATGTCTAATTGGTCAAGTGTCAAGTTTAAGCCCAGAACATCTTAATTCATTTGCTGCTGCACTGATCTGTCTGATGCTGTCAGTGCAGTGTTGAAGTTCTCCAGTATTATTGTGTGGTTGCCTAAGTCTCTTAATGGGTCTCTAAGAACCAGTTTTATGAATTTCGGTGCTCCAATGTTGGGTAGGTATATATTTAGGGGAGTTAAGTCTTCTTGTTGGATTGAGCACTTTATTATTATGTAATGCCCTTCTTTGTCCTTTTTCATCATTGCTTAAAATCTGTTTGATTATCGTATACAAGAATAGCTACCCCCTGCTCTTTGTTGTTTTCTATTTGCCTGATAGATCTTTATTCATCGCTTTACTTTGAGCCTATGGGTATCATTAATTGTGAGATGAGTCTTTCGAAGACAGTAGACAGTTGATTCTTGCTTTTTTATTCAACTAGCCACTTCATGCCTTTTAAGTGGGGTATTTAGCCTCCTCACATTCAGGGTCAATATTGATATGTGAGGATGTGATGCTGTCATCATGCTGTTAGCTGATTGTTATGTAGACTTGATTGTATAGTTGCTCTATAGTGTCAGTGGGTATGTGCTTAAGTGTGTTTTTTGGTGCAGTTATTGTTCTTTCATTTCCAAGTTTAGCACTGCCTTGAGGAACTCTTGTAAGGCAGGTCTAACGGTAGTGAATTCCCTTAGCATTTGCTTGTCTGAAAAGGATTTCATTTCTCCTTCATTTATGAAATTTAGTTTGATGGGATATGCAACTTTTGGTTGAAATTGGCTTTTTTAAAGGATATTGAAAATAGTCCCCCAATCTCTTCCAGCTTGTAAGATTTCTTTCTGAAAGATCTGCTGTTAGCCTGATGGGGTTCCCTTAGTTAGAGACCTGCTCCTCTATAGCTGCCTTTAAGATTTTTTCTTCTGAATTGACCTTGGAGAATCTGATGACTAATCTGATGACTATGTGTCTTGGGGATGGTCATCTCCCATAGTATCTCCCAGGGTTTATCTGAGTTTTTTGAATTTGACCACAATTAATAATGTATTGTGTATTTCAAAATTGCTAAAAGTATATGTTTTCAACATTCTCACCACAAAAGAAAGTTGGTGAGGTGATGGATATGTTATTAGCTTGATTAAATATCAGTGCAATAGATCTAGATCACTAAAGCTTATTCCTCAAGTCTAACTAAAAGTTTGTACGTATTAATTAGCATTTCTCTTTTCTTTATCCCTTTCTCTCCCCTTCAGCCTCTGACAACCACCTCTCTACTCTGTTCCTATGAGACTGACTTTCCTAGATTACACATTGGAGTTCTTAACCAGTATTATAAGACATGAAAAAAGAAAATATTTAATAATTGGAGAGAAGGATACAAATCTGCCACAACTGTGAATAGAGAAAATATTAAGAAGTTATAACTGCTATGTGAATTTTGGAAGGTCACTGGATAGAAGATCAGTACATAGAAATCCATTGTATGTCTATGATCACTAACAGCTAGAAAATGATATTTTTAAATGTGATAAACTGAAAGGTTATAGAGAGAATGTTAATATTTACAATTGCATAAAACTAAGCAAAATATTAGGAAATAAAACTAATAAAATATTTGACCCACCTCTACAACAGGATTTTTCAATAACATCACTACGAAACTGTCCCTAGGTGAGAAACACCACTCTATAAAAAATGACGTAGCACATCAGCAGGAACAATTAAAATAGGACTAAATAAACATAGAGATTTATGATATATATTGGTTGAAAGGTTTAACACTATAACGTTGCCGGTTCTTCACAAATTATTTACAACTTTAATGTCATCTCAATAAAATTTCCACCTGTCTTCCTTTGTGGAAGTCAATAGGTTGGTTTTAAAATTTATATGATTTGCAAAGGAGAGTAATTCAGAAAACAGAAGAATTTGGTCTGTTATCTTACTCCTCTAACAAAATGAGGAAAGATCCAATTTCCATTGGCACCCACAGTTTGTCAAAACACGTTTACTTTTGTTTGTCTGTTGACAGTCCCCATCCTGATTTGTGTGATGAGAAACTACTTTTTTTTCTGGAGACTCTTTACTTGCTTCACCATTTGGTCTAGGGAGGGTGGGTAGCTGCATTGAAGCTTCTGTGAGGATTACCTATGATTTTAGTGTCTATTCTTTAAGCAAAGACCTACCTGATCCTATGGAAAAAAGAACCTCTCATAGTTCCACCTTTGAACAAAATAATTATTAATTGAACTTAAACTCTTATATCTCAGTAAAACCTACTAAGTTGTCTCTATTTCTAAGAATCCAACTGGCAATATATAAAACCCACAAAAATCCTGGCCTTCGATCTTTTATTTATATCTGGGTGGCTTTTTCCTATTCTTAGGAATGACTATCCCATTATTTCCTATTTCATTAAACTTCCAACCTCAAATTAAGATCAATTGCTGGGAAGCTCTCTCAGCCTTCTCATTCTGAATTGAGTTTTTCTCATCTGTGAACTTTAGGATCCTATTTATTTATCATCTTGGCACATTATATTGTAATCTCCGTATTACAGGAATTTTAAACTCAATTCATCTGTTTGGCTAAACTGCAGAAACAAATAGACCTCATTGTCTCAAAAAAATACAATTTCTCAAAAATAATAGAGGTTTATTGATCACTCAAGGAACATTACAAGGTAAGTACATCTCATTCTCGTGCATCTTATCCTTGAACGAAGGCATCTCCTATTCCCTATAGGGCTGCATTGTCACTTGCATTCTGTCGCAGAAGGAGAAAGAACAAGGAATATGCATGTGAGGATTTTTTGGCCAGGCCTGGAAATGGCACAAATCACTCAGGCTATATTTATTTAGATAGAACTCAGCAATATCCCAATTAACTACAAAGGAGGTTGGGAATTGTAGGGTAGCCGTGTGGCCGAAATCAAAGCCTCTACCATATGTTCAAACAAATTTAATTGTGTTTTCTGACACCTCTTCCTTTATCTGTAGTCCTAATTTCTTTTATTATGTCCTCCTTGATTCATTCTCTAAAACTATAAAATGTAGTCTTCCATAGGCAAATGGAGTCTAAGGAAGATGACTTAGCTCTTTGTTAGTACTCTCTCTACAATCTGCAAATGTCCCCTCTCCCCACTAACTGGCTTGTTTTGCTTTTTATTGTTTTTGTTTTAAACCACTGCTTTGGACTAGATCATACCTGTCTCTTACATAATCTGTTTTGAAAGTCAAATAACTCATTTTACTGCCATACTGTACTGCTTTATTGAAAACACTTTGCAATCTTAGAAAGGAGAGATCAAAATCTACAAATATGATATTAACATACTCTTGACCGAATCCCCATTATGAGTCTGGTTTATATGGGATTTCAGTTGGGTGTTCAATGCCTTTTTTTGTATGAATCTACTATCTTCCAACAGCTTTGCCTCTTCTATTTACCCCACCAGACTTCCGATACAGAATGCTATTTCCTGCCCCTTGAATAAAACATGCAATTTTAGGTCTTGGATTCTTTCCTCCCTCTGGCAAAAATATCCTTCTCTCCCTCATCCTTCTCTCATTTTCCTTCTCTGCCTTTTTGAAGTAACTATCCTTTAAGGCATAACTCAAATGTCATATCCCTTGCAAAGCTTCTCTTTCTTAATACCATAATCCCAATTAATCAATCACTTTTTCCTTTTTGCTGCCACAGGAAATGTTTATAGTTTTCCTACAGCATTTATCATTGTTTACTTGCATTGCAGTTATTTGTGCATGTGTCTTTTTCCCTTCATCCAGGATAAACTGAGATTCTTTTTTTTTTTTTTTTTTTTTTTTTGAGACTGAGTCTTGCTCTGTCGCCCAGGCTGGAGTGCAGTGGCGCAATCTCGGCTCACTGCAAGCTCCGCCTCCCGGGTTCACGCCATTCTCCTGCCTCAGCCTCTCCGAGTAGCTGGGACTACAGGCACCCGCCACCACGCCCGGCTAATTTTTTTGTATTTTTAGTAGAGACAGGGTTTCACCGTGGTCTCGATCTCCTGACCTCGTGATCCGCCCACCTCGGCCTCCCAAAGTGCTGGGATTACAAGCGTGAGCCACCGCACCCGGCCGAGATTCTTTATAGTAGTTACAGTCTCTTACCTTCTCTGTTTCTCCAGTGGGTTATACAAATTACATATTAGTGGGACCGAATTTTAATAGTCCTGAGATCTGTTTATAAATATTTGATATGAAGACAAAAACAACATACAATGAAAAATACTGCATGGTCATTATATGTGAAGTGTGTGTGTGTGTGTGTGTGTGTCTGTGTGTGTGTGTGTGTGTGTGTGAGTGGGTATAAGAGAGTTCAAACATACAGATATAGAGAATGAAACAGTTGTTACCATGGGCTTGGGGTAAGGAGGTAAGGAAGTGGGGAGATACAGGTCAATGGATACAAAATAACATGTAGGGTGAATGAATTTAGAGATATAATGTACAACAAAATGACTAATGTTAATAAAATTATATTTATTAGGGATTGTGGTTAAATAAGTAGATTGTAGCTGTTCTTGTTCACAGAAAAAGTAACTACGTGAGCTGATAGATATGCTCATCTACTTTATCGTAGCAACCATTTTATTACCTATACGAATCCCAAAACATCATGTTGTAAGTGTCGAATATACACAACAACATTTAAAAGAAAAAAAAGAAGCCCATAGAAATAAAACCATTGTGTATGCCTTCTTGATTTTTAGAGAAGAGGAGCTTGGAAATAGTTTTCAAAAATTAAGAGAATATCCTGTAAAGAAATATAACAAATCCAGGAATCAGAAAACAAAATTTAATATATGTTAAATGTAACTACCTAAGTAAATCTTTTGAATAGCATTAGCTGTTGTAAATGGAGATTGTTTATATATTGAAACAAAGTCATATGACCTAAGTCACAAAGACTTTTACTAAGAAGACACAATAAGTATTTTAAAATTCTGTGTAGATATACTTCAGGGTATGAGTGATCTATATATAAGGAATATATTTTCTATGGGTATGAAGGAGAAAAAATACTACCAGAAAATATATGGATGAATACAAATTTTCCTTTAAAGGGCTTATGCATGAAAGACAGTTAAGGCAGTTTATCAGTGACTGACAAGTAATCCATAAGTCAGAGGAATTTTGTAGATGACAGAATTAGAGGTCAGGACAACTTTTGTGTAATGTAGAATGCCAACTGTTGCTTTTCCCCAGACCATCTTGGGCTCCACACAGAGTCAGACTAATTAGTCCCTGCCTTAGTCAAGGAGTATATATAAGGAGTTCCAACCTTACCAGCTAGGTATAGGATACATTTTATTGCCAAAGATCTGAGTTGTCCAGTATCTATGATGTGACCCTTGAACATTTGCTTGGCCCTGAGAGTCCCAAACTTGCATGGCCCTCTGCCCCATACCTTGGAGCAGAGGACTGAGGCTCTGCCTCAGCAGCTCTGCCTGGCACTACAGTTGCTCGTTGTAGTTGAAGCCTTACCTAGAACTTTGGCTTTATTGTTTTCAGATGTGATACTCTAACAATGTCTGAAGCTCTGTTGCTTGGGTGCTGAATCCTTTTCTATACTCTCTCAATACTGGTTAGAATTTTACAGTGATAAGTTTGTTACCTTAGGCCCAGTTTTACCTGTCATAGGCTTCCTGTATTCCATGCTTTTGGACCAGATTTTAGTTCAGATCTCAAATTCTGACTTGACCAAATCAGAGAAGACTTTGTGAGCTTTGCATGGCTTGATTCTCTCTCTTAATCTACTTTTGTAAAGGGCTAATTCTACAAATAGATCTGTTTCCCCAGCTTTCTCTGTTATATTACTTGCCTGCCTCTTCTCCAGTTGAGAGGATATTGGTGTGTCTGATTTCTTTTTGGCATTAGTTACTACAGGACAATATGGTTTCTGTTTGCAGCAATCACTGTCCTGTGTGCAAGCTGGTAACTAGTCCCTTGATTCCTCTGGGTCAGTGACCCAAGTGCTTTAGTTTGTGCATCATTAAACTACCTTTTCTGAGTTTCTATACAGTACATGTAGAGATATTTACTAGCTTTCACTCCTATTTCTGTAGCATTGATGAGCTTGTTTGTTATCCCCTGATATGTATCATGTCCTATTAAGCTTGTAGATGCTTTGTTTTCTCTTCCTCTTCCCTTCTTCTCATAGTCAAGGTAAAGGTACCAAGATAGCTGGCATAAAGGAAATATCACAGTAGTTAAGTAGGTGGATTATGAAGTTTTGTCATTCAATCACATTTCAAACACTAACTTTTTTTTTTTTGGTGGGGTGGAGGGCAAATCATATCTACCTTCTTTAGATCTCTGTTAGATTTCTTATCTGTCTAATGAGGAAAATAATATATTTAATTTTGTTGTAAGAATTTTAAGCCAGAAATAAAGTGAAAGGCTTATAATACTTGGCATATATTAAAGTCTTTGTAGACATTAACTATGATTATGGTAAGCATTTAAAATGTTTGTTAAATAAATAACTGAAACAAAATAAGAAATCATTAGAGTAGAAAAAGAATTCAGAGGAAATCTTGGTCTCAGGAATACAAACAAAGAGTTAAGACTATCTGTCCACATAAAATTCAGGAAGATCTTTTGATATAATGATACTTGAGAGTTAGAAAGTAGTTATGAGAATAACATTGTTTGTTTCTGTTAGCAAGACATAAGAAATATAACTCTAGCCAAATCTAGAAAGTCTCAGTAGTGTAAAATATAGTAATAATTGGTCACTAAAGATAATAAATTATACAAGTACACTATATTCAAGACCAGCCTTCTTATTATGACTTTCTGGGCTGATGAAAATGTTCTTGGTCTTCAAGGTCTGGAATGATAGCCACCAATCATCTGTGAGAATTGAGTATTTGAATTGTGGCCAGCGACAATAAAGATATTTTAATTTTAGGTTTTAATTAGCTAGTTGCGACTCTATTAGTCCAGAGTCACATTCCTGTACAGAGAGTGTATCCATGCACCAACCAACAGCATCGATGTCATCTGGGAGTTTGTTAAAAATGCGCAAAAGAACTTTGGGGAGCAATGAAACCTGAAGACAGAAGGAATTTGAGTTCCTGGATGATCTCACTAAGCAGGGCTGCCTACCTACTCTGGATTATATGTTGCTTTCAAGGGAGAAATAAATTTATTTTTTCTGCCTAATCTTCCCCTCCCTTTCCCTCCCCTCCCCTTCCCCTCCCGTTCCCCTCCCCTCCCCTTCCCTCCTGTCCCCTCCCTTCCCTCCCCTCCCCTTCCCTCCTGTCCCCTCCTGTCCCCTCCCCTCCCCTCCTGTCCCCTCCCACCCCTCCCCTCCCCTTCCCTCCTGTCCCCTCCCTCCCCTCCCCTCCCCTCCCATCCCTTCCTGTCCCCTCCCTCCCTCCCTCCCTCCCTTTCTTTTTTTCATATACTTCTCTTTTTTTGTTGTTTTATGTCTTTTTCATTATGGCAGCTTAGCCATGCTCTGTGTGGTAAAGAGCAGAAAGTAGGGAGCAGTAAAGAGTTGATGTGCCTCATTTCCCCAACTGGATAACTAACCGATTTAAAAATAGTGTAGAATCTTTTAACATAAAATCCAGTTAAAACAACAAAAACATGGTTTTTGAAAGAAGAACCATAACTTGGGTATATTTTGCTATTTTAGAATAGGGTCAATAGATATATGATAAAAGAGATATATTAATTTATATTTTGCTTACATTTTTGTGACAAATGCTGAAAAACATTTACATTAAAAGACTAAGAATTTTGAATTATCATACAATTAAGATAATCTTTCATTGATGATCTAGGAATGAATAGTGTCTAAATATCCAATGGTTTATTTTTTTTCTTCACTTCTCTGGTCCTCTATACTTAATGTTCCATTGACAGGTATAGGCTGATTATTTTCAGATGATTTGAAAAGCTTAACTGTATCCATGACAACTACCATTAACACTGGTAGATTCCATCCTGTTTACAAATGGAATTCCCTAATTTTTACTGTAGACATGAATGACATTCCCCAAACAAGGTGCTCTTCTCTTGGATCTCCACTAATCATTCTTAAGCCCAATCTTTCTTTGTTTCCCCCTTTACAATTATCTTTCTATCATGCCTTTTGGAAATTCTTATCAAGCTCTTCATTTAAGTAATTGATACCCATATTCTGTTAATCTGTGGATATTAGGACAGATTAAAACTTCTCTTGGATAAAATAATATTCCTGGCCAGGCGAGGGGCTCACGCCTACAATCCCAGCACTTTGGGAGGCCAAGGTGGGTGGATCACGAGGTCAGGAGTTTGAGACCAGCCTGGCCAACATGGTGAAACGCCATCTCTACTAAAGATACAAGAAATTAGCCGGGCATGGTGGCATGCCTGTAATCCCAGCACCTTGGGAGGCCAAGGCAGGTGGATCACAAGGTCAGGAGTTGGAGACCAGCCTGGCCAACATGGTGAAACCCCATCTCTACTAAAGATACCAAAAATTAGCTGGGCATGGTGGCATGCCTCTAATCTCAGCTACGCAGGAGGCTGAGGCAGAAGAATTTCTTGAACCCGGGAGGGAGAGGTTGCAGTGAGCTGAGATTGTGCTATTGCACCCCAGCCTGGGCAACAGGATGAGAATCCGTGTCAAATAATAATAATAATATTCCCAGGATGATCTCCTATGACTCAGTTATTTTATTGCATTCTTAAGCATATTAATATAATAAAAGAGTTTCTTTTTCAAAAGTTTATGATCACTTTACCCAAATTCTATATTTCCTTAAAATCTCTTTTATAAATGGTTAATACATTAATAGAAGGGTTTTTAAAAATTCATCAAAATGTGTAGTTAACAAATTGCTTCAGTTTTCTCTTGACTTAGCAGCAGAGAAATCTTCCACTTGTCACTGATGATTCAATCTAATTTATCACAAGAGCATATTGTTGATATTTGGATTATATAAATAGAATTGAAACTATTAGGGTTATAATACCTATTTGGCTCATATTTCTCTATTTCATTTATTTCTTTTATTAAGTCATTTTTTCTTCTAGGCTGCTTCGTTTTGTTTGTTTGTTTTTGTTTCTTTGTTTCTTTTCCTTTCTGTTTTTTTTTTTTTTTTTGAGACAGAGTCTTGCTCCTTTGCCCCGGTGGGAGTGCAGTGGTGTGATCTTGGCTCACTGCAACCTCTGCCTCCCAGGTTCCAGTGATTCTCCTGCATCAGCCTCTCGAGTAGCTGGGATTCCAGGTGCCCGCCACCATGCCCGGCTAATTTTTGTATTTTTAGTAGAGATGGGGTCTCACCATCTTTTCCAGGCTGGTCTTGAACACCTGACCGCGGGTGATCCACCTGCCTCAGCCTCCCAAAGTTCTGGGATTACAGGTGTGAGCCACAGTGCCCAACCTGCTGCTTCATTTTTTTAAGCAAGATAATATCTTATTTTTACTTTTCAATCATTTATAAACTTTTCAGATCTCAATTTGTTAATTAAAAGAGAATTTTTAAAAGCTTGTTTTGGTGGTCATGTAATTGTTGTTTATTTTGTGTAGAAAATAATTATTTTTAAACTATTGAAAAAAGCATTAGGTTCCTGAGCATATGAAACAGAAGGAAATGGGTAAAGAAATGATTAACCTGGGGACAGAGATAAATTACTGAAAACTATTTCTTAAAAAAACAGTAGTTGCGGAGAATACAGAGTTAAATTTGCATACTGGTACCTTTGCATACCCGGGTAGCATTTATTGTGGAATATTATGAAGAAAAACATCAGGTTGATTACTGAGAGAGTATTCATTCTGACCTAAAACAACAACAACAAAAACATATGGAAGAAGTAATTATTAGAGTTATTAGGGTTACTAGAGAAGCTAAACTACCTGCAACTATATATTTTAAATTTTGTTTTGTTTTGTTCTGCTTTATGTTTGTAGAGTTTACATTTGTTTTGAATCTACAGAAGAGGGAGTCACTTTATTTGTGCTGGTGTCCAACACTTAGAATTGCTTCAGAGGAAAAAACAGCTACTTTCCATGCTACTTTAAATTGATCATCACTTAATCTTCACAACCATTCTATGAAGTAAATAATATCATTAATTTAGTGATTAGAAAACTGAGACGTAGAGAAATTTAGAAAACCAACCAAACTCATAAAATTAACACATTCTGCTGTCAGGACTCAAATTCAAGTCTCCACATATTCATGCCTTTTGTTAATGTTGATATTACCATGTAGCTGTCTGTAATATGGTTTAATACCACAAAGTTCTCTCATAGATTTATCTGACACATCATTTACATAGGTGATACTACTGAGGTTAAGAGAGTTTGTGACTTTCCTAAGCAACACTCAGCGAAGTAGAATTCAAATCTGTCTCAATTTCTTTGGCTTCAGCCTGAATATTGACAGAATATAAATAACAAATTCCTTTGGTTTGTGGATCTCTATAATTTCCAAATATTAAATTTTCTATTCTGTTCCTTACTTTCTTTTTTCTTTAGTTGTCTAGGAGATACGGTGAATTACACTAATTGTTTTTAATGTTAAACTACACTTGCACTACTAGAATTGTTCATTTGTCAAATATCTTTGAACTGTACACTTGGTCAGGTGGTAATTAATTTTTTTTTTGTCTTGGGATTCCATTTGTTAAAATTTTCGTAAGGATTTTTGTTTCTATATTCATGAGAGATATTGATCTGTACTTTAATTTTAATGTCTTGGTCTCAATATTTTATCATAGTAATGATAGCTTCATAAAATTCATTGGAAAATACTCCCTCCCCTTCTAGTTGTTGCAACAATATGCATAGAATTTATGTTATTTCATCTTCTTCTTTTTTTATATAATTAACCATTAGAGCCACATTGGTCTAGACTTTTCTTTGTGGAAAGTATTAAACTACAGACTCAGTTAACTTAAATAACATGAATTATTCAAGGTATCTTCTATTCTAATGTGTTTTATTAATTTTGGATTTGTTCGTTGTATTTATTTACAGTAAATTGTTTGTAATGGGCTCTTGTTTTGGTGTTAATATTCATTGTAGAATCTTTTTTTTTCTGAACTGTCTGTCTAGGAGTTTATCAATTTTTCTGCTCTTTCAAAATAAGCTTTGGGGCACATTCATTTTCCTATTTTTATTTCAGTAGAATCTGTTCTTTCTAAAATTATTATTCTATTCGTTCTGCTTATTTTGAGCTTAATTTGCTCTGCTTTTTTCAAACCGTATTTTAAGATGGAAGTTTAAATAATTAATTTTAGGATTTCTTCCCCTTGTGAAGCCATAAATATTCTTCTAGACACTGCTTAAAATTGAGTATGTTGCATTTTAATTTTCATTTAGTTTAATATGTTTTCTAATTTTACTTGTAATTTCTCCTTTGACTCATAAGTTATGGGAAACAGTGAGACCAGAACAAGTATTATTTGAAAACCTGAGTAATGGGATAGGAAACCAAGGAAATGTGGTTTGAGTTTGTATATTTATAAGGACAATAATCGTTCTAGGAAACTGCATTAAGAACTCCTGATTAAAATTACCATTTTTACTCATTGTAAATTTTACACATATTTATTGGAGGTCTTCTTTGTGTCAGGATTTTTACTAGATCCTGGGACCACAAGATAAATAAGACAGAGAACCCTTACTGTCAAGGTGATTTTGGTCTAGGAGGGGAAATGGCAAAATATTCATATAATGCTGTGCAATATAAATATTTGTATTTTCAAATATTCTAGTAGCGATGTTAAGTAAAAAAAGTAAAATGAATTTTAATATATTTGATTTAACTATATATATATATATATCTAAAATATCATTTCAACATGCAGTCAATGTAAAATTATAAATGATGTATTTTGCTACTTGGGTACTAAGTCTTCAAATATCCAGGATTCATTTGACAATTATAGCATATCGTAATTCAGACTGGTCACTTTTCAAGTACTCAGTACTCACATATGGCTGATGTGACTGTATTAAATCTCACGGTATTCTTGAAATATACAAAAGTTGCCAATTTAGTCCTCTCAGGAATGTGTCTTTATTACGTTGGATAAACTTCATGTCAGAGAGATTTAAGTAACTGATCCATGATGTTTCAGCAAATAAGTAAAAGAGAGGTGATGGGAGCCAAACGTATTCTATGTTATTTTCATGACCCTTGCTATATGTATAGTATCTAGTTTCCTTGATTCCTATCTCCTATTAACTCCTGACTTCTCCTAATGATCACTTTAAATCATATAATCAAAAATGATGTGCTCAAGCATCACTGGGTCCAAAAGTTGAAGCAAAGTGCTCTTACTGATGTGAATAAAGGCTAAGGACAGGAATGTAATTTTGTCTCTCTCTCTGTCTCCCCCTTTGTAAGTAAGAGATAGGATCTCAGTATGTTGCCTAGGCTGGAGTGCAGAGGCTATTCACAGGCATGGTCATAGCGCACTGCAGCATGGAACTTCTGGCTTCAACCTCCCACCTCAGCTTCTAGAGTAGCTGGGACTATACGTGCGGCTGCCCAGCTACATATACATATATGTGTATGTGTGTGTGTGTGTGTGTATACACACATATATATGTACATATATATACACACACATATATATGTTATATATGTACATACACACATATGTATATATATACATATATATATACATATGATGCTATGATGCTTCTCTTTACAATGCTGGTTAGTCAAGTTTATATTCTTTACATTTTCTTACATCTTACAAGAAGGGTAAAAGTGTATTCAAAGGTGAAGTACTGTTTTTTGGCAGTCCTAATCCTTACTCTATTTCCTGCTTAGAGTTTTAAAGAATAGTTGGGGCTGGGCGCAGTGGCTCACGCTTGTAATCCCAGCACTTTGGAAGGCCAAGGCGGGCGGATCACGAGGTCAGGAGATTGAGACCACGGTGAAACCCCGTCTCTACTAAAAATACAAAAAAAAATTAGCCGGGTGTGGTGGCAGGTGCCTGTAGTCCCAGCTACTCGGAGAGGCTGAGGCAGGAGAATGGCATGAGTCCAGGAGGCGGAGATTGCAGTGAGCCGAGATTGCGCCACTGCACTCCAGCCTGGGCGACAGAGCGAGACTCCGTCTCAAAAAAAAAAAAGAATAGTTGGGAGAATTCTACTTGGATAACAAGCAATAATGGGTTATATTTGGTTAAAATGATTAAAGTGGGCTTTCCTGTAAATAATCAGATAAAAAAAGCTTTCTTTTTAATTTATTGACTAAGAAACTGGGACTAGTTGACAGGATTAAGGGCCTTGTACCCAAGCAAAAATATGTCTAAATGTTACTAGTATGGTCTAGGCTTATTTATAAGCCACTAAATCTATGTCCTATTTTTGAGATTAAATTTCTTGTGTCCAAAGAAGTTTTTGCATATGTATGGGTGAGAAATCTGCGAAAACCCGTGTTAAGAATTAACTGACTTGTTGGAAAAATTTAGACTCATTAATCCATTCATTCACTGACACATATATACATATTTATTAGACATGAGTGCCTTAAGTGCTGGAATTGCTTTACTGAAGCCACAAGAGTTCTGGTTTCTAACATTATGTCTAATTAGATGTCTAAACTTAGACAAATCTTTTAACCTATCAGTGCTGCCTTCAGTTAGTATAGTCTGAAAACTTATGAGCCTATGTATGGCTCACGTCCACTGAGCGTTTAAGAGTGAGACAAGGCCGTGTTTCCGTTGCCGTCCAATCAGATATATAGGCAAAAGTACTTGATTCATCACAAGAATTCTATGAAGAGCTTTGATTCCTAGATTTCTGCTTATCAGCTCCTAAATCTTGCCATATTTTTAGACAATATCTGATTGTTGGCATTGTTTTTTAATTCAAAAAACATATTGAAAAATATTTTAAAACAGCTAAAATAGAACGGTTTGCCACATTCTTAGAAAGAAGGAATTAAATATAATTATAAATATATAATATATGTTATATATTATATATAAAAATTTTAACCTCATTGACATATAGTTTTGGTAGGATTCCAACCAACTTCTCAGCATTTTGAAAAACCTAGACACTGACTTGCATCAGGAATGATGATTTCAATGCTGGATTGGAGGCATCGTTAGCATGCCTCACCCACCTGGAAAGACAAAATAGTGTGTAGAAATTCGTGCTGCGAACTGTTTTCCAAGAGGCAACATAGGAACTTAAGAGGAACACACTGAAAGAAACCACAGACCCTTTGAAAGAAGAGGTGGGCTGCAGCCTACACTGTGAGCCAGGCAGAAAACTGCGAGTGTGAGGAGAGAGAGACTGCCTCTGTGACACTCGCTGCCTCTGGGAGACCTGTTAATCCAGACCACAGGGGAATGTCTTAATCCTTCCCAGCACTGGAGCTGATTTAAGCAGCTGGGGAGCAGTGGGGAGCAGATGAGAAGGAGTGGCATGGGGATGTGCTTTGTGTACACTCCCAGACTCCAGTGGGGATGGAGGAAAGCCATTACTGATCCCATCTCACAGAGGACCTTGCAGAAGTCCACCAGTTAACTCTGGTGGTGGTCACGCGTTGAGGGAATCTCCTAATTAGGATTTGTGATATAATATTGAGTGGAGACAAACTCCCTTGGCCAGAACTGAGAGGTGAGTGGGAAGTGTGCTGTAGCCATGGGTGCAGGAGCTGGATGCCCCTGCATCATGGGCAGAGGGGAGGGGTGTGCTTTCAAAGCCATGGTTTCAATCTCAGCGGGGAAGGCTTGTGTCCTAGGGCAGTTTTGAGTTCTCAGTGCAGGCTGCCTAAAACCCAACAAGCTGCTGCTAGTGGAACTCTACAGATGTGAGACCTACCTTGACAAATGCACGGGAGCTGTGTAGGGGTTACTACCACCTGCTACCCACCACTCCCCATGTGGATTCTTCTGTGCAGCAAAGGCAGCTGTGCTCCTTTCTGGAAAGTCTCCCCAGTACTGAGAGAACTGCTCTCCAGTCTCCATTGGGTCTGATGCTTGTGCCTCTATGTAAAGAACGAGTGCAGATTTGCCTAAGCCCCCACCTGGCTTTGCTCTTCCACCTGCCCTGGTAGCTTAACACAAAGGACAAGGACTTTTGGTGGCTCCCTGGCCCTGTTCATTGCCTGAGATACCAGGATACCTTCTTCGGGTAACATAAGGCCTATCCATTTGCAAGTATAAAAGTATGCTCGGAGATGATTGAATTTGCCAATGTGAAGAGATCGGAAACTTACAAGAAGTGAAGTGCCTTTTTTTGGGTAGGGCAGAGAGAGCTTCTATGGTGGAGTGATGTTGGTAACCCTGGGTTTCTCCCAAGTGGAATGTATGGTGATCAAGTGTTCACTTTTTCACTGAGCTGAACCAGAGAAGGGAATGCTCCTTAGTTAAAGTGATCCCTAATAATCAAGGCTCCCAGTTAATTATACTTTCCTGTTTCTACTTACTTCATTGCCTGCAAATTAAAAAAAATTATTCCTAGTAAATATCTTCTCTGCGTGAAATATTGTTCTTGGATCTGAGGCTTCGACAGTGGACAAAATAGTATTTTCTTTGTCTTATGGAGCTTATATTTAAGTCAGGGAGACAGATACTAAAAATTTAGGAGAAAAATTAGGTACGTATTTAAGTTAGTAATAAGTAACATTTAATAACAGGCAAAGGGAAAGCGAGTGATGGATAAAGTGTTACTTTAACAAAGGTCATGAGGCAGGAGTCTCTGGTGGGATGACATCTGAGGGGAGGCCCAAGTGAAGTGAGGGGTGACAGGCACTGACATCTGGGGAAGAGAGCGCCAGGGAGAGAGAATGAACTTGTATGGATACTTTTGCTCACACTATTGCCTATGCCAGGAGGGTTTGTCTATTTTCTCTGCCTACCAGTATCTTATTTATCTTTGAAAGTCAAGATTGAATATTCTTTCCTCTTTGGACCATTTCCATTTCAAACAATAAGATTTTTTGTCACATTCCAGGCTAAAAGAGCCTTTTGTTCATATGCTAGATTAGCACTTGTTTAATTGCAAAATAATTATTAAAGTATGTGCTTGTGGTTGAGGACACAAATAGGAGTACTTGCCTTCTAGAAGCCAGTGAAATTACATACACTTCCCTCAAGGAACACCCTGAATTTTAATTTTCTGTGCTCCTTATCACTCCTTTATTAGACTAAAAGTAACCTGAGGAGAGAGACTAGGTCTTATTCATGTTGATATTACTGCATAAGTGTAGCATGTCCTATGTGTTGCAAAATGGCATATAGCCTATAAATATTGTGTGTAATATTAATAAAGAGTAATGCCAACATTCATTTAGTAGTGTCAAGGAGTTGCACATTGGGATATAATTTTAGCTATGACTCTAATTGAAAAGTGATATTTCCTGCTTAAGGAAATAAGATAACATTCTCTCTTTGTAGCAAAGAAGCAATACTACGCTGAAGAAATTTAATTCTGGCTTGGCAGAGATCATTTATAAGACAGTTAGCTCTTAAGGCCTAGTGTGCAGGAAGCATTCTGAAGAGCATGCTGAGGCTATCAAAACTGCTATGGAAATAAATTGAAAATGCTGTGCTTAAAGTCAACTTTAAACAACTGCAAAAGTGAAGACCAAGAATACGAATATGATTACAGAAAGGGCCAAATCCAATGCAGATCATTGTAGAACAAGCTTTAAAGAGAAAGACCTGTAGCAAGGCTGCTACTTTTAACAATGCAGGCTGTGCTAGCTGCACAACACCGGGGGACATCATTACATGCATCACTATGCAAATGTTGCATTCTGAAGGTGTGGAAGGTGACAGCTACTAAGCTACTAATTCCCTTTTTCCAACAAAACCCAAAGCCTTAGAATCCAGAGTAGAAAGTGACTGGTTCCTTTGTCACCCAGGCTAAATATTTCCTGTTTCATTTTTCAGTACAATTTGTAACTGGTATTAGAATGTTATTCTTCATTCAAATAGATACATCTTAAAGTACAAAATTCTCTCTTTCCTCAGTGTGCTTAATAAAAATATCCACATTTTTTACATTTTTACTAAACCTTACATTAAAGATTCCATATAATATAATCAATTACTTCTTGAAGAGAAAAAACAATTTCTTCCTATGCAAAAGATTTTGGTGCCAGAGTAGTTAAAACAAAGTTAAAAATAAATTCCTGACAGAATCCCATTTCAATAAAGTTTCTTTCTGTCTTTCGTGCTGCATATTATAGGCATTCAAGAATATTTGGAAATCACTGGGTTTCATAACAGTTACAGGTGGCTTGTGGCCCCTAAAATCAGCTTGTGTGCCATCTTTGAAGATACAATCCAGGCTTGCCATTATCAGGACCTGCTTGCGCCTCTTATCTCAGGATCAACCAAACATGGCCCTTTTACCACACTCAAGTCAGACAAGCTGGAAATTGATTCTTGCCTTCATAGAAAATGTCCTAAAAATAAGCATAGTTTTGGAATGGTGCTAGCAGGGTAAATTTCCTGTTGTTACTCATGTTTACTTGTTTCTGTGGCCCACTCTTTCAGTCTATTTCTGTTCCTTTTATTGCTGGGTCCTGATTTCTGCTGGCTTTCTTCCTAGACCTTTGAGATTCACATGTTCCTACAAGCTCTGCCAAGCCACCATGGGCAGCAGTGACTTCTTGTGTGTTAAGCACGCACTCTTAAACTTCAATTCTGATTCATCTTGGGTACTTGATTCTCAACTCTACTGCTACCATCAACCTCCAGAAGTAAGGACAGTCTTACCTCATCTTTTTTTTCTATATACTTTAAGTTCTGGGTTACATGTGCAGAACATGCAGGTTTGTTACATAGGTATACACGTGCCATGGTGGTTTGTTGCACCCATCAACCCATCATCTACATTAGGTATTTCTCCTAATGCTATCTCTCCCCTGGCCCCCCAACCCCCAACAGGCCCTGGTGTGTGATATTCCCCTCCCTGTGTCCATGTGTTCTCATTGTTCAGCTCCCACTTATGAGTGAGAACATGTGGTGTTTGGTTTTCTGTTCCTGTGTTAGTTTGCTGAGAATGATGGTTTCCAGCTTCATCCGTGTCCCTGAAAAGGATATGAACCGTTCCTTCTTTATGACTGCATAGTGTTCCATGGTGTATATCTGCAACATTTTCTTTATCCAGTCTATCAGTGATAGACATTTGGATTGGTTCCAAGTCTTTGCTATTGTGAACAGTGCTGCAATAAACATACATGTGTATGTGTCTTTATAGTAGAATCATTTATAATCCTTTGGGTATATACCCAGTAATGGGATTGATGGGTCAAATGGTAATTCTGGTTCTAGATCTATGAGGAATCACCACACCGTCTTCCACAGTTGTTCAACTAATTTACACTCCCACCAACAGTGTAAAAGCATTCCTATTTCTCCACATCCTCTCCAGCATCTGTTGTTCCCTGAGTTTTTAATGATGGCCATTCTAACTGGCATGAGATGGTATCTCACTGGGGTTTTGATTTGCATTTCTCTAATGACCAGTGATGATGAGCTTTTTTTCATATGCTTGTTGGCCACATAAATGTCTTCTTTTGAGAAGTGTCTGTTTATATCCTTTGCCCACTTTTTGATGGGGTTGTTTATTTGTTTGTTTTTTGTAAATTTGTTTAAGTTCTTTGTAGTTTCTGGATATTAGTCCTTTGTCAGATGGATAGATTGCAAAAATTTGCTTCCATTCTCTAGGTTGCCTGTTCACTGTGATGATAGATTCTGTAGGGAGACCCCCTGAAACTGTTGCTGTGGAATAAAAGATGAAATGCTCCTGATTATTGTAAATACAAAATTGCATGCAGGATTGTGTAAAGACAATGCCAGGTTGGACTGCCAGAATGAGCCAACAGCGTGTGATGTGCTTCCCCCTGTAGAGAGCCCATGAATGGACGTGCAGTCAGGGAGGTTTCACATCACCAAGATTCCTATCCCAGAAAAGCAGATATTCACAGCTCTGGGAATGGAATGCGACCTTTGTGGAGAGCCTATAAACGGATGCATGGCGGGGGTGCCTGTCCATATGGATAAGATGGGGCCATAAATGCCCTCATCTTGCCACGGCTCTTCTAGGCCTCTTTAGGGTTAAGCCATACTCCCTTCTGAGAATTTCTGGTCTAACCGGTTGTCTAGCTTCATGTCCTATTTCTATGGATTGTTTGTAACCAGCTTTTGCTGCACCTGTAATTGCTGATTAATATCTTGCTAATCATAGGTTATGGAAAGACTGTGTTTCTGTTTTAAGGCTCTGTTAGAAATTACTGATGCACACACTATATTGTAAATTCTTATCTCTGTATACTGTACTTCTGCATACAGATGTTATGTTAAAGAATTACTTCATCCCCATGTGACCATCTCACCTCATAATCAAATGACCATAAATCCCTTACTAACCTACCCCGGCCCTCACTAAACTTCGTAATAAATGCTGGTATATCCAGTGCATTGGTGGCACCGTGTGACCAGAAGGCAGTGACCCCCCTGGACCCAGCTTTCACTATCTTGTGTGTGTCTCTTATTTCTCGACCTGCCGATCCACCTGGGAACAAAGAGAGAGCCCCGTTGCATTGCAGGCTGCTGGCCAGATCCCACAATAGTTTCTTTTGCTGTGCAGAAGATCTTCAGTTTAATTAGAACCCATTTGTCAATTTTGGCTTCTGTTGCCATTGCTTTTGGTGTTTTAGTCATGAAGTCCTTGCCCATGCCTGTCCTGAATGGTACTGCATAGGTTTTCTTCTATGGTTTTTATGGTTTTAGGTATTAGGTTTAAGTCTTTATTCCATCTTGAGTTAATTTTTGTGTAAGGTGTAAAGAAGGGGTCCAGTTTCAGTTTTCTGCATATGGCTAGCCAGTTTTCCCAACAACATTTATTAAATAGGGAGTCCTTTCTCCATTGCTTGTTTTTGTCAGGGTTGTCAAAGATCAGATGGTTGTAGATGTATGGTGTTATTTCTGAGGACTTTGTTCTGTTCCATTGGTCTATGTGTCTGGTTTGGTACCAGTACCATGCTGTTTTGGTTACTGTAGCCTTGTAGTGTAGTTGGAAGTCAGGTAGCATGATGCCTCCAGCTTTGTTCTTTTTGCTTAGGATTGTCTTGGCTATATGGGCTTTTTTTGGGTTCCATATGAAATTTGAAGTAGTTTTTCCTAATTCTGTGAATAAAGTCAGTGGTAGCTTGATGCGGATAGCATTGAATCTATAAATTACTTTGGGCAGTATGGCCATTTTCACTATATTGATTTTTTCAATCCATGAGCATGGAATATTTTTCCATTTGTTTGTGTTCTCTCTCATATCCTTGAGCAGTGGTTTGTAGTTCTCCTTGAAGAGGTCCTTCACATCCCTCGTACGTTGGATTCCTAGGTATTTTATTCTCTTCGTAGCAATTGTGAATGGGAGTTCACTCATGATTTGGCTCCCTATTAATGGTGTATAGGAATGCTTGTGATTTTTGCACATTGATTTTGTATCCTGAGACTTTGCTGAAGTTGCTTATCAGCTTAAGGAGATTTTGGGCTGAGATGATGGGGTTTTCTAAATATACAATCATGTCATCTGCAAACAGAGACAATTTGACTTCCTCTCTTCCTTTTTGAATACCCTTTATTTCTTCCTCTTTCCTGATATCCATGGCCAGAACCCCCAATACTGTGTTGAATACAGTGGTGAGAGAGGGCATCCTTGTCTTGTGCCAGTTTTCAAAGGGAATGCTTCTAGTTTTTGCCCAGTCAGTATGATGTTGGCTGTAGATTTGTCATAAATAGCTTTTATTATTTTGAGATGTGTTCCATCAATGCCTAGTGTATTGAGAATTTTAGCATGAAGGAGTGTTGAATTTTATAGAAGGCATTTTTTGCATCTATTGAGATAATCACTTTTTTGTCATTGTTTCTATTTATGTGATGGATTACGTTGATTTATTTGCATATGTTGAACCAGCCTTGCATCCCAGAGATGAAGCCAACTTGATTGTGGTGGATAAGTTTTTGATATGCTGCTGGATTCAGTTTGCCAGTATTTTCTTCAGGATTTTCACATTAAATTGCATCAGGGATATTGGCCTGAACTTTCTTTTTGTATTGTGTCTCTGGCCATTTTGGTATCAGAATGATGCTAGCCTCATAAAATGAGTTAAAGAGCAGTCCCTCTGTTTGTATTATTTGGAATGGTTTCAGAAGGAAAGGTACCAGTTTCTCTTTGTACAGAAGATTAGAATTCGTTGGTGAATCTGTCTGGTCCTGGGCTTCTTTTGGATGGTAGGCTATTAATTACTGCCTCAATTTCAGAACTTGTTATTGGTCTATTCAGGGATTCGACTGCTTCCTGATTTAGTCTTGGGAGGGTGTATGTGTCCAGGGAGGGTGTATGTCTCCTTCAGTTATGAAGCTTAGTTTGGCTAGATGTGAGATTCTGGGTTGAAAATTCTTTTAAGAATGTTGAATATTGGCCCCCACTCTCTTCTGGCTTGTAGAGTTTCTGCCGAGAGATCAGCTGTTAGTCTGATGGGCTCCCCTTTGTGGGTAACCCGACCTTTCTCTCTGGCCGCCCTTAACACTTTTTCCTTCATTTCAACTTTGGTGAATCTGACAATTATGTGTGTTGGAGTTGCTCTTCTTGAGGAGTATCTTTGTGGCATTCTCTGTATTTCCTGAATCTGAATGTTGGCCTGCCTTGCCAGATTGGGGAAGTTCTCCTGGATAATATCTTGCAGAGTGTTTTCCAACTTGGTTCCATTCTCCCTGTCACTTTCAGGTACACCAATCAGACGTAGGTTTGGTCTTTTCACATAGTCCCATATTTCTTGGAGGCTTTTTTCGTTTCTTTTTATTCTTTTTTCTCTAAACTTCCCTTCTCGCTTCATTTCATTCATTTCATCTTCCATCGCTGATACCCTTTCTTCCAGTTGATTGCATCGGCTACCGAGGCTTCTGCAATCTTCACGTGGTTCTCGAAACTTGGCTTTCAGCTCCATCAGCAACTCTAAGCCCTTCTCTGCATTGGTTATTTTAGTTATACATTCATCTAATTTTTTTTTCAAAGTTTTTAACTTCTTTGCCATTGTTTTGAATTTCCTCCCATAGCTTGGAGTAGTTTGATCGTCTGAAGCCTTCTTCTCTCAACTCGTCAATGTCATTCTCCATCCAGCTTTGTTCTGTTGCTGGTGAGGAACTGTGTTCCTTTGGAGGAGGAGAGGTGCTCTGATTTTAGAGTTTCCAGTTTTTCTGCTCTGTTTTCTCCCCATCTTTGTAGGTTTTTCTACTTTTGTTCTTTGATGATGGTGATGTACAGATGGGTTTTTGGTGTGGGTGTCCTTTCTGTTTGTTAGTTTTCCTTCTAACAGACAGGACCCTCAGCTACAGGTCTGTTGGAGTTTGCTAGAGGTCCACTCCAGACCCTGTTTTGCTGGGTGTCAGCAGTGGTGGCTGCAGAACAGCGGATTTTCGTGAGACCGCAAATTCAGCTGTCTGATAGTTCCTCTGGAAGTTTTGTCTCAGAGGAGTACCTGGCCGAGTGAGGTGTCAGTCTCTCCCTACTGGGGGGTGCTTCCCAGTTAGGCTGCTCTGGGGTCAGGGACCTACTTTAGGAGGCAGTCTGCCCGTTTTCAGATCTCCAGCTGCGTGCTGGGAGAACCACTACTCTCTTCAAAGCTGTCAGACAGGGACATTTAAGACTGCAGAGGTTCCTCCTGTCTTTTTGTTTGTCTGTGCCCTGCCCCCAGAGGTGGAGCCTACAGAGGCAGGCAGGCCTCCTTGAGCTGTGGTGGGCTCCACCCAGTTCGAGCTTCCTGGGTGCTTTGTTTACCTAAGCAAGCCTGGGCAATGGCGGGCGCCCCTCCCCCAGCCTGGCTGCCGCCTTGCAGTTTGATTTCAGACTGTTGTGCTAGCAATCAGCGAAACTCCGTGGGCATAGGACCCTCTGAGCCAGGTGCGGAACACAATCTCCTGGTGTGCCGTTTTCCAAGCCCGTTGGAAAAGCGCAGTGTTAGGGTGGGAATGACCTGATTTTCCATGTGCCGTCTGTTACCCCTTTCTTTGACTAGGAAAGGGAACTCCCTGACCCCTTGCGCTTCCCCCTGCACCGACTGTCCTGCATCCACTGTTTGGCACTCCCTAGTGAGATGAACCCGGTACCTCAGATGGAAATGCAGAAATTACCCGTCTTCTGCATCGCTCACGCTGGAAGCTGTAGACTGGAGCTGTTCCTATTCGGCCATCTTGGCTCCACCACTCTTCCCTTCTTATTTACCTGGCTGAACTGCAAATCCATTTAATGTAACACTTTTTCTATACAACATTTATATTGGCTGTAGAAAATTATTCAATCAGGTTACATGAATTATCTTTCCATTTATACCCACATAGCTGAAATAGGTAATCAACATATTCAGACAATTTTTTACATTTCCCCAGTAAGTGAGAATTCCCATTCCCAGGGACAACAATTGTATTTTTCTTCTCTCTTCCAACCTCTTCAGTCCCCTAGCTACTCTCAGATGAGACCTTCACCTCATATTTGCTTATCAAGATATAGACAGGAGTGATTTAATCTTCCTGTAAACAAACCTATAACCTACCGAATTTGTAACGCACATGCTGTTTCTCTTCCTGACACTACAAAGAAGTGTCTATGGTCCTACTAAAGGCCAATCCTATACTTGTGACCCAGATTTTCACCCTCTTTTCTTCCTAAATATTTCAGTCTTTCTTGACCCGTCCTTTTTCTCTCGCACCAACAATTTTTCTGCTATACTGAATAATTAAACCAATGTGCTTTGGTATCTCAAATCTTGCAAGAAAAAGACAATGCATTTTAATCTAAAAATCTCCACTGTTTATGCTACATTTTATTCCAGCATTTGCCTTTTTTTCTCACCTTTTCACAGAATAATTTAAAAGTAATCTATCTTGCCATCTCTTTGTCCTTATCTCCCATTTTCTTTGAAATTCTCTTTGATCAGGCTTTTGTCCTCTATGCTTTGCTGATGTTGCATTAAATTCCCTAGTGTTCTCTCTGCTTCCTTGTTGAATTTCATCCAGTTGACAACTACCTGATTCCTGACTTTTTCTTGTTTTTTCTGTGATAGTACATTTCTTGTTTTTTTTTTTTCTTAACTTTTTGAACCTTTTATTTCTTGGTTGTAAGCTCAATTTTATTATTTCTCTAAAACATCTTCTATTTAATCTTAGTTGTATTGCTTAAAATACTATAAATTGGGTGATGAGTTCCAAACATATGTCCTCTTGTCTAACTTTTCTCCTGAGTTCCAAATTCATAAACCCAGCTGTCACTTGAATGACTAATAGGCATCTCAAGTTAAACATGTCTAAAATAGAACTTTTTGATTTGTGCCTTTCACCTCATAACGTGATTTTCCATCAATCTTTCCTATTTCAGTAAAAAGTACTATTATTCACTCGGCTTCTCAAGACAAAAGAACAAGGACCCTGTCATCATTCTTAATACCTTTCTTTCCCTTACTACCACTACACACACACACACACACACACACACACACACACACACACACACACTTAATCCAGTGCTACATCATGCCAGGTCTACCTCTAATATACACACCAAATTTTATCACATTTTAACTTCTTGTTTGTAAGTGCCTAATTATCATGTTGAAGCTTATGAGCCCTTGGATGGGTATAATTTTATTGGACATTTTTCAATTGTCTTAGGACATTTTATGGTTGTATAGAGAATCTTGAGGCCAATTTGATTTCTCTTCCTTGTAAGTGATTTGTTTGTTTTACCTGGATGCCTTTAAAATGTTTTTATTTTTTATTTTTATTTTATTTTATTTTTTTGAGACAGAATCTCACTTTGTCGCCCAGGCTGGAGTGCAGTGGCCTGATCTCGGCTCACTGCAAACTCCACCTCCTGAGTTCAAGCGATTCTCCTGCCTCAGCCTCCTGAGTAGCTGGGATTACAGGTACCACAATCATACCTGGCTAATTTTTGTATTTTTAGTAGAGATGGGGTTTTACTCTGTTGGCCAGGTTGGTCTCAAACTCCTGACCTCAGGTGATCCACCCACCTTGGCCTCCCAAAATGCTGGGATTTCAGGTGTGAGCCACTGCGCCCGGCTGAAAATGTTTATCTTAAAATTTAAATACTTAATGAAACTATGTCAATGTGTTGATTTTTGTAATCAGAAGTGAAGTCTGGTAATGTCAGTCTATATAATAAAAAATATAAATATCAACAGAGCACATATCAACTATATTTTTGGAGGCTAAGTTGTTTGTCATATTTTTTAGCCAGTCATGGACTCACTTTGAGTTTATTCAAGCCAACTAAATATTAAATAAGGTCAATGTCCTCCAAGGAGATACAAGGGAAACCCACTCTTCTAACTATGACAGGAAATTGGAGAAAGATTTAGCTGCCATTCACCAGTTAAGAAGAAATCAGCTAAAATTTTAACACATTCTTAAAGGCCATGTTTAGAACAGCTGGGGGGAAAAAGGAGTTTTCACTCACTTGCAAGCTCTTCCTCAGCATCCTCAGATTGGGACAAGGCAGATCTAAAAAGCTCATAGAAATGCTGAGGTGCTTGGCAGTTTTGAAAGTGACAGATCAAAAACTTGTACTCCTTCCTGGATTTACCATTTATACAAAGAAAATTCTTACCCAGCTGGAAGAGGAGGAACAAAACTTTTTACTGTCAGGGCACAGGCAAAAAATCCATTTGTCCAAGAGGGACATATAAGCAAAATGCATCTACAGAAGAGGTGTGGGACCAGTTTTTTCCCTGGAAGCTACATTTATAATCCACTGAAATCAAGATATAAAGCTGCTGTTCAAGATCAACCACAGATACAAACTCAGTTTGGATGCCAGTAAGAGAAAGGCCAGAAATGCTAAAAATGCCTAACTTTTGAGGTATAGGTTCTTAGGCCCTGCCTAAGACAGAAGCTGGATAAAGACAACAGAGAACATCTATCTTGCCTAAAACAAAAGCCTAGCATTGAGAAAGAAACAGCATCAATCTGACACTGAGGGAGGATGTGGAGACTCTTAGCTGTAGCACGGGACTGAAGGAACTGCTGAAAGCTCAGAGTAAGCATAAATGTTGAGAGTATTCTCTAGCATGCCAAACACACAGTAAGAATGAAGTAACAGGCAGACCACCACTGGGGCAATTTGAATCATGATATAAAAAATAAAACTCAAACCAAACTCAACTGGCTACATTAATCCAAACCTTATACTAGATGCCTGATGATACACGAGTTGTGCCTGTCAATGAGCAGAAACTTTGTCTTTACCAGCCTCTATTCTTCAGTACATAATATCCAGCATTCCATCAAAAATTATGAAACATATAAAGCAAGCAAATAAAATGTGATTTATTTTCAACAAATAGGTAATCACCAAGACCAAAAAAAGGGTGAGCAGTCAAAGACTTTAGAATAACTGTGATTAACATGTTAAAGAATTTATTGGAAAAAGAGGACAGCATTCGTTAACAGATAAACAAGGAGTTTTGGCAGAGAGACTAAAACTATAGAATAAAGTCAAATGAAAATTCGAGAAATAAAAGCTAGAAATGCTTTTAGAAAATGCTAAAAATAAAATATCAATATCATTGATAGAGAATTCATGCAGTGGGATTATTAGAAGAATGAACAAAGCTAAAGAATCAGGAAACTTTAATTTTTATCAATAAAAGTCCCCAAAATGACAAAAGAGAAAAAATAATGAAAAGACCAGAGCATCCAAGAGTCATGACATCAGACTTTTTATTGGAAATTATGCAAACCAGGCCTAAGGTGCTAAAAGAAGAAACAACCATTCAACTTCAAATTCTATTTTTCCATCAAAAAATCATGAAAAATAAAATGAAGGCAAAATAAAATGAAGGCAAGATAAAGGTTGTTAGAAAAAAGTTAAAAAAAATTACCAGCAAAATTGAGCTACAAGAAATATTATTCTTCAGGCAAAAGATAAAAATTTGGATCTGCACAAATAGAAGAAGTGTGCTTAGTAATGGTAAAATGAGAGTAAATATAAAATACTTTTTTTCATTACTTATTTTAAAAGACAATCATCAAGCAAAAAGTACTATTTTGTGATGCTTATAACATATAAAATTCAAATGTATTACAAACACAGTATAAAGGATAACTTGGAGGAGTTAGAGTATATTGTTGCAAGGTTTTAATAATATGTGTGAAATAATATATTGTTTGAAAGTAGACTGTTATATTAAAGTTGTATATTTTAAGTGTTAATGAAACTAAAACATTCTAAACAAGTAAACCTAATAAGCTAGTAGGGAAAAATGTGTAATCATAAAAATAATCATTTTTGTGTGTTTCAAAACAAGGAGTAAAATAAAACAAAAACGATGGGAAAAGCAAGAACATCTAGAAAGATGACAGATTTAAATTCAATCATATTAATAACTATTAAAAAACTATATAGGTTTATGTTATGTGAAACTATGTGAAATATTCTAAATTGCCAATAGTAAAAAGTTTGGAAGATTAGATTCAAAAGCCAGAAATTCGATACTTTTAAAAGAAATCTGCTTTTAATACATAAACATAGATATGTTAAAATTATAATGATTAAAAATGCTATATAATACAAACAGTTATCAGAAGAAAGATAGGCTATATTACTATCAAAACAAACTCTGATATTAGCAGAGGTAAATGAAAACTTACAATGATAATGAAAGCAATTCATTAAAAAGATATAATAATTTTATGCATACATGTACATTTCTTTCAAAACTATATGAAGAAACTAACAGAATGGAGAGAAAAATCACACAAGTTTGCAATTACATGTGGAGACTTCATGACCTCTCTCCTAAAGACAGAAAGACATTAAGAATATATGAGATGTGAACAATATAATCAATCAACTTGACCTACTTGAACGGTCCACCAAACAGCAGAAGACACATTCTCTTCAACCACACAGGAAACATTCACCAGGAGACTATATTTTCTACCTTAACATAAACTAACAGATATAAAGAGTTGAAAACCAAATGAGTAAACTAGAGTACACAATGAAAAGATGTTGGAAATATTTCCCAAACACTTAAAAAATAAAAATACACTTCTCAATAACATTGGGTCAAAGAGAAAGTCACAAGGGAAATTGGTAAATATACTGGATTGAATAAAATTTTAAAAATATATAAAAATATGTAAAGTGGAGGTATAGGGTTCAAAAGAGAATTTACACATTATATCCTTATGTTAGGATAATAGGGAAAACGTCGAAGTGAATCTAACCTTGCATCTCAAGGAATTAGTAATTGAACAGAAAAGTAAGCTCAATGGAAGCAGGAGGAAGAAAATAAAAATTAGAGCAAACATGAATATAAATATTAAAATAAAATATTTGTAAGGAAATATTAATAAAAGATGTGTACAGAAAATATAAAGAACTATTACAATTTACCAAGGAGAACATAAACACACAATAAGAAAAAATGGAAAAAGAAGATTTGAAGAGACAGACTAGCGAAGACATAGACAGCTAATAAACATGTAAAATTACTCAATATCATTACTCATTATGGAAATTAAAATTGAAACTACACCGAGATATCACTTCATATCTAATAGAATGTCTATAAAATAAAAATAAATTCAACAATTCCAACTTCTGGGAATGATGAGGTGCAGTGAGCATCCTCATATGGTACTGGGGGAAATGCAAAACAACATAACCACTTTGGAAAACAGTTTTTGCAATATTATAAGAAGTTAAACACACTTCATCATATGATTTAGCAATCTTACATCTAGGAATATAATGTTCCTCCAAGAGAAAATTTCTCTCAGGGAAATGAAATCGATTTCCATTGAAAAACTGTTTGTAAACATTTACAGCAGCTTTATTCATAATTGCCAGAATCTGGAGAGAAACCAAACGTCCATCAACTGTTGAATGGATAATCAAATTGGGGTACAGTTGAATAATAGAATAATATTCAGCAAATAAGAAATAACTACAAATACATGTATGACATGTTAGTTAAATAGTTATGACATGTATGACATGACATTGATGAATCTGAATGGCATTAAATTAAAAAAAAGTCAAATCCAGAAGGCTATATACTGTAAGATTCTGATATGGTTTGGCTCTGTGTTCCCACTCAAATCTCATCTTGTAGATCCCATAATTCCCACGTGTTATGGGAGGGACCCTGTGGGAGATAATTGAATCATGAAGTCGGGTCTTTCCCATGCTGTTCTTGTGATAGTGAATAAGTCTCAGGAGATCTGATGATTTTAAAAATGAGAGTCTCCATGTAAAAGCTCTCCTTCTGCCTGCTGCCATCCATGTAAGATGTGATTTGCTCCTCCTTGCCTTCCATCATGATCATGAGGCCTCCCCAGCATATGAAACTGCAAGTCCAATAAACCACTTTTCTTTTGTAAATTGCTCAGTCTTGGATATGTCTTTATTAGCAGCATGAAAATGGACTAATACAGATTCCATTTATATAACATTCTGGAAAAGGTAAAACTATAGCATCTCACCACAAAAACACAACAAACAAACCAAAAGACCACGTGGGGTACTGGATATGTTAATTTTCTTGATTTAGCCATTCCACAATGTGTGTGTGTGTGTGTGTGTGTGTATATATATATACACACACACACACACACACACACACAATATCACATCACCATAAATATATGCTATTTTTATTTGTCAATTTAGGAAAACAAATACTTTCAAAGAAAAAAAACTCAAGGGATCAGAAATCATATCTGAGGTTGCCAGGAGCTGGAAGTAGGGGAAGGAAATGATTACCAACTGGCATTTGATAACCTTTTGGGAAAATGAAAATACATATCTTCATTATGGTGGTAGTTATGCAAATGTATTTGTGTGTCAAAACTCTTAAGTCTGTACACTTATATAGGTGAATTGTACTCCATGTAAAGAAATTACATATATGAAAAAAGCAACAGAAAATGAGAGAATGTAGGTGGTAGATACAGAGGATTACTGCAAATTCTTTTCCACTTTGTTCTATATTTGAAAGTTTTTATCTAAAACATTGAAAATTTGGAAAAAACAATTTATTTTTCAGAAACAAAAATCTCTATGTTAAGACCAGGTCTAAAAACTTATTAACAAAGGCAAAAGTAAATAAATTTAGCATAAACAAATTGCACAGTGTATTGGTCATTTTCCACTCAGGGTCATGTGCGCAATTAATGGACTCTAAATAAAATATTATATTATAAATACAAACATGTCAATACATTATAACAATAATAATGTTATAAATATTAATATATTCATAAAACTCACATTTATTTAACTTAGAGTTTTATGTAGTATACTTTCCATATATGATCCCTTTTGACTTATGTTAACTAGTGATTTAGGTACATGACATTACATTATAGATGCAGGAACTAAGACACAGAGCAATTAGGCAACTTTCCTTAGGTGTCTAATGCAGAAACTGTAATTTCAAATCTTGTATCACTTGTTGTATATCTTCTTTTACCAAAGGATAATAGACATACAGAAAAATGATTACATTGAAATATAAAATATATCAGAAAAGTGACATATAAAGGTGCATCTCAGTGAATTATTAAACACCTACGTAACTAGAACTAAGATCAAGGAACAGATTATCCCCAAAACACCAAAAATAACTTACTTTTAAAAAGGGAACCAGATTAGAAAATAAATTTTTATGAAACATTTAATTTTGTGGTATTATACAAAATATATACAGTCTTCTCTTTAAGGATTCTTTAAGGAGTCAACTATTTTACAACATTTAAAATATGGTTTTGTTTATACAATGTTTTTATGCACATAGCTTTGTAGGAACATAGATTTAGGTAGACTAATATAAAAATATTCCCAAGATAACAACAATTGGTAGTCACCATTTATATGCTTAGTATGTCCATATAGAAAGGTCACAGTATTAATTGCTTTTAGCCATAAATGATTTTAGAATCATATAACTAATGGGATTCACATCACTGGTCACAATCACAAACAATTCTTAAGACATTTGTCAAACATGACCAAGATTGGCTTAAAGTTCCACTTTGCTTAACCGTAAACTGTTTTTTTTTTTTTTTATTATACTTCAAGTTTTAGGGTACATGTGTACAATGTGCAGGTTTGTTACATATGTATACATGTGCCATGTTGGTGTGCTGCACCCATTAGCTCATCATTTACATTAGGTATATCTCCTAATGCGATCCCTCCCCACACCCTGCAACAGGCCCCGGGGTGTGATGTTCCCCTTCCTGTGTCCAAGTGTTCTCATTGTTAAATTCCCACCTATGAGTGAGAACATGCAGTGTTTGGTTTTTTGTCCTTGCGATAGTTTACTGAGAATGATGGTTTCTTAGCTTCACCCATGTCCCTACAAAGGACATGAACTCATCATTTTTTATGGCTGCATAGTATTCCATGGTGTATATGTGCCACATTTTCTTAATCCAATCTATCATTGTTGCACATTTGGGTTGGTTCCAAGACTTTGCTATTGTGAATAGTGCTGCAGTAAATATATGTGTGCATGTGTCTTTATAGCAGCATGATTTATAATCCTTTGGGTATATACCCAGTAACGGGATGGCTGGGTCAAATGGTATTTCTAGTTCTAGATCCCTGAGGAATCACCACACTGAAATCCACAATGGTTGAACTAGTTTACAGTCCCACCAACAGTGTAAAAGGGTTCCTATTTCTCCACATCCTCTCCAGCATCTGTTGTTTCCTGACTTTTTAATGATCACCATTCTAACTGGTGTGAGATGGTATCTCATTGTGGTTTTGATTTGCATTTTTCTGATGGCCAGTGATGATGAGCATTTTTTCATGTCTTTTGGCTGCATAAATGTCTTCTTTTGAGAAGTGTCTGTTCATATCCTTTGCCCACTTTTTGATGGGATTGTTTGTTTTTTTCTTGTAAATTTGTTGGAGTTCTTTGTAGACTCTGAATACTAGCCCTTTGTCAGATGAGTAGATTGCAAAAATTTTCTACCATTCTGTAGGTTGCCTGTTCACTCTGATGGTAGTTTCTTTTGCTGTGCAGAAGCTCTTTAGTTTAATTAGATCCCATTTGTGAATTTTGGCTTTTGTTGCCATTGCTTTTGGTGTTTTAGACATGAAGTCTTTGCCCATGCTTCTGTCTTGAATGGTATTGCCTAGGTTTTCTTCTAGGGTTTTTATGGTTTTCAGTCTAAAATGTAAGTCTTTAATCCATCTTGAATTAATTTTTGTATAAGGTGTAAGGAAGGGATCCAGTTTCAGCTTTCTACATATGGCTAGCCAGTTTTCCCAGCACCATTTATTAAATAGGGAATCCTTTCCCCATTTCTTGTTTTTGTCAGGTTTGTCAAAGATCAGATAGTTGTAGATGTGTAGCATTATTTCTGAGGGCTCTATTCTGTTCCATTGGTCTATATCTTTGTTTTGCTACCAGTACCATGCTGTTTTGGTTACTGTAGCCTTGTAGTATAGTTTGAAGTCAGGTAGCGTGATGCCTCCAGCTTTGTTCTTTTGGCTTAGGATTGACTTGGTGATGCGGGCTGTTTGTTGGTTCCATATGAACTTTAAAGTATTTTTTTCCAATTCTGTGAAGAAAGTCATTGGTAGCTTGATGGGGATGGCATTGAATCTATAAATTACCTTGGGCAGTATGGCCATTTTCACGATATTGATTCTTCCTATCCATGAGCATGGAATGTTCTTCCATTTGTTTGTATCCTCTTATTTCATTGAGCAGTGGTTTGTAGTTCTCCTTGAAGAGTTCCTTCACTTCCCTTGTAAGTTGGATTCCTAGGTATTTTATTCTCTTTGAAGCAATTGTGAATGGGAGTTCACTCATGATTTGGCTCTCTGTTTGTCTGTTATTGGTGTATAAGAATGCTTGTGATTTTTGCACATTGATTTTGTATCCTGAAACTTTGCTGAAGTTGCTTATCAGCTGAAGGAGATTTTGGGCGGAGGCGATGGGATTTGCTAGATATACAATCATGCCATCTGCAAACAGGGACAATTTGACTTCCTCTTTTCCTAATTGAATACCCTTTATTTCCTTCTCCTGCCTGATTGCCCTGGCAAGAACTTCCAACACTATGTTGAATAGGAGTGGTAAGAGAGGGCATCCCTGTCTTTTGCCAGTTTTCAAAGGGAATGCTTCCAGTTTTCACCCATTCAGTATGATATTGGCTGTGGTTTTGTCATAAATAGCTCTTATTATTTTGAGATATGTCCCATCAATACCTAATTTATTGAGAGTTTTTAGCATGAAGTGTTGTTGAATTTTGTCAAAGGCCTTCTCTGCATCTATTGAGATAATCATGTATTTTTTGTCATTGGTTCTGTTTATATGCTGGATTACATTTATTGATTTGTGTATGTTGAACCAGGCTTGCATCCCAGGGATGAAGCCCACTTGATTGTGGTGGATAAGATTTTTTGATGTGTTGCTGGATTCGGTATGCCAGTATTTTATTGAGGATTTTTGCATCAATGTTCACCAGGGATATTGATCTAAAATTCTCTTCTTTTGTTGTGGATGCAGCCAAACTAAGCTTCATAAGTGAAGGAGAAATAAAATCCTTTACAGACAAGCAAATGCTGAGAGATTTTGTCACCATCAGTCCTGCCCTAAAAGAGCTCCTGAAGGAAGCACTAAATATGGAAAGGAACAACCGGTACCAGCCACTGCACAAACATGCCGAATTGTAAAGACCATCGAGGCTAGGAAGAAACTGCATCAAGCAACGAGCAAAATAACGAGCTAACATCATAATGACAGGATCAAATTCACACAGAACAATATTAACTTTAAATGTAAAAGGGCTAAATGCTCCAATTAAAAGACACAGACTGGCAAATTGGATAAAGAGTCAAGACCCATCAGTGTGCTTTATTCAGGAAAACCATCTCGCGTGCAGTGACACACATAGGCTCAAAATAAAGGGATGGAGGAAGATCTACCAAGCAAATGGAAAACAAAAAAAGGCAGGGGTTGCAATCCTAGTCTCTGATCAAACAGACTTTAAGCCAACAAAGATCAAAAGAGTCAAAGAAGGCCATTTCATAATGGTAAAGGAATCAATTCAACAAGAAGAACTAACTATCCTAAATATATATGCACCCAATGCAGTAGAACCCAGATTCATAAAGCAAGTCCTGAGTGACCTACAAAGAGACTTAGACTCCCACACAATAATAATGGGAGACTTTAACACCCCACTGTCAACATTAGACAGATCCACGGGACAGAAAGTTAACAAGGATATCCAGGAATTGAACTCAGCTCTGCACCAAGTGGACCTAATAGACATCTACAGAACTCTTCACCCCAAATCAGCAGAATATACATTCTTCTCAGCACCACATCACACTTATTCCAAAATTGACCACATAGTTGGAAGTAAAACACTCCTCAGCAAATGTAAAAGAACAGAAATTATAACAAACTGTCTCTCAGACCACAGTGCAATGAACTAGAACTCAGGATTAAGAAACTCACTGAAAACCACTCAACTACATGGAAACTGAACAACCTGCTCCTGAATGACTACTGGGTACATACAAAATGAAGGCAGAAATACAGATGTTCTTTGAAACCAATGAGAACATGATACAACATACCAGAATCTCTGGGACACATTTAAAGCAGTGTGTAGAGGGAAATTTATAGCACTAAATGCCCACAAGAGAAAGCAGGAAAGATCTAAAATTGACACCCTAACATCACAATTAGAAGAACTAGGGAAGCAAGAGCAAACACATTCAAATGCTAGCAGAAGGCAAGAAATAACTAAGATCAGAGCAGAACTGAAGGATATAGAGACACAAAAAACCCTTCAAAAAATCAATGAATCCAGGAGCTGGTTTTTTGAAAAGATCAACAAAATTGATAGACCACTAGTAAGACTAATAAAGAAGAAAAGAGAGAAGAATCAAATAGATGCAGTAAAAAATGATAAAGGGGATATCACCACCAATCCCACAGAAATACAAACTACCATCAGAGAATACTATAAACACCCCTACGCAAATAAACTAGAAAATCTAGAAGAAATGGATAAATTCCTGGTCACATACACCCTCCCAAGACTAAACCAGGAAGAAGTTGAATCTCTGAATAGACCAATAACAAGCTCTGAAATTGAGGCAATAATTAATAGCTTACCAACCAAAAAAGGTCCAGGACCAGACGGATTCACAGCTGAATTCTACCAGTGGTACAAGGGGGAGCAGGTACCATTCCTTCTGAAACTATTCCAACCAATAGAAAAAGAGGGAATCCTTCCTAATTCATTTTATGAGGCCAGCATCATCCTGATACCAAAGCCTGCCATAAACTGGTTTCTTTCTGACTTTAGGTCCCTGATCTCCCTTTTTTAGAGTATTTACTTTGGAAATCTGAAATTTTAAATTCTTTCTCTGCCCCTTCGAGAAGTAAGTCTTTGCTGGGCTTTTGTGTGTTTTACAAATCAGGAATTTCTTTCTCAAGGATCCAGGAGCCATTTCTTTCAAATATAATCATTAAGAAAGATAGAGCCTCCATACCTGTTTCTGTGAAAGGGTAGAAGCCTAACTTTGATAATACAATTAGCAAACACAGGTGGCCTATTCACACAGACCAACAGTGCCTCCGCAAGGTCCTCCAGCACTTTTCCCCTAGATAGCCTCAGTGCTTAAAGGCTCTCCTACCTTTTGTTTCAGAAGGGTTCAGTTCAGCCTGTCTCCCCTATTGCAGTAGTCTTGACTCCTGTTGCAATAGCCTTGAGTAGAGTTTTCCTTACCTGCTAACTACCTAAAGATAACTTTTTCTCTGATAAGCACCGACTGTACTCTAGGTAATAAACCACAGTCTCACATCCTGGATCTGTTTAGCCACCTAGGCAAATATAAATTAAGGTGATAAGTTTAAGGTTCACATTTACAAATGTGCTATTAAAAAGAGCAGAGGGAGGAATTTCTTTTTTCCTGAAGTAAGAAAGGCTTTAGGGAAGTTTTACAGATTAGAAAACAAAATTGAACCATGAAGAACAAGGAAAAAATATCCTAGTATACATCATATGAAGACAATTTTAGGCAAATGAAACTATGAATGACAATATGTGCAGAGTTCATAATACATTTGGGGAATGTTAAGAAGTCAAGAGTTCTTGTAACATAGTATACATTTGTTGTTTGATGAAAGAAATGACAGTTGGAGTAGCTGGGAAGATTGCCTATTATTAAGTTATGAAAATGATTACAAGTAATTTTAAGTACTTTGGGTTCCAGGAACTGGGAAGTCAATAGAAGTACAGTATGTAAAAAAGTGACCAGATATGTGTTTTTGAATATTACTAGGCTAGCAGAGTAGGATTAATTGGCTGGTAAAGTGGATCTCCAGCAGGAGATGGGGAGAAGGAAAAGAACAAATTTGTAGAATTTACAGATTTCTCTGGTGTAAGTACTCCCACTGTGGCTGATTTCAAATTGCCAATTGTTTAATAACCAGATTTCAGAATTCCTGAATTTTAACAATTGTAATTTTATGAGCCGGTACAGCTTGTTCTAAAACATCACTGGTAGTAGAGGAAGAGAATAAGCTTTGTCTAGGTGAGATAGATGAAGTTACAGACTCATAAAACAAGTGTGAATGTGGGTAGGAGGAAACCAAATCAAAACACATTTCAGAAGTAAAGCTGACAGTTCTTGTCAGAAATACTATTCATATTATAAAGAGGCTTCACTTTAAGGGTCTTTTAAATGGTCAGCTATTTACAGTTCAATTAATGTGTGTCAGAGATCAAGTAATGTTCCCATGGTTACCCACCTTGTCAGTGGCAGAGCCTGGATTTGAACCCATTCTGCCTGTTCCAGAGTCCCATATACAGGATTAGGCGCTCATCTCAGATTCATCTGGAAAATGAACCTAATGAGATTGTTCTAATGATAATGCATATACCAAAGCATTTAGAACAATTTTGGCACCTATAAACACTTATGAAATTGCAGCTATATTATTTATATTGTAATTACCATTATCCTTGTTTTTACCACAATTGTCATTATGTCTGATTGAATAGGTTAGGGGGGTTATGACACAACAAATCATGCGCTCTTAGTATAAAAAGCAATTTTCTATGCTAAAAGGTTTACAACTGGGGAAAATATTACATTTTAAATGCTGTGGGTTTTGAATTGTATTTCTTAATCGTTTTTCTCCTAGTATAAACTAAGTCTTATAAATGAAACTACGTGACATGGAATATCAGCTTCCTTTATATCATCACAGCATGGGATAGGCTTGCTAGGTGATGATAAGCTCATCAAATATTCCTCTGTGTTAAAAGCTAAGATATTGGCCCTGTAAACTTTAAACCTGATTCTTTCTTGTCCTGATAAAATCAGGAGTTGAATTAAATTTTGAATTATGCTGATAGTGACTTGTAATCCTCAAGTAGCTAAAACTTCTGTTTTTCAAGGAATATTTCACAAAGGAGGCTGACACCAGTCTCTAGCCCAGCTTTGACAACTGAAGATGATATAACTTGTGCATGTTGCACACCATTGGACTTTGGCATCTGTGTAAAGCGTTAGCTTCTCTTCTAGTGAGATAAAAACCTTTTAATCTATTTACAGAGCAAGAATCTTTTGGGCCACAGCTTTATAGCCTCTACTGTTTTGGTTGGACCCAGAGATAAATCACTCATAAGATAGAAAATTTAGAAGAAAATTTTGGACTCGAAAATAGGCTGCAAACTATTTAATTTTAAAAATTCAATAACTGCTATCAAACACATATGCTGAAGATGAATGTATCTCCTGCAGTTTTCTCAGTTGGCACACCAGAGAATACCTGAAAGACAAGGTCACTAGAGCTGGGATTGTGTTCACACTTTTGAATTTAAAGTCCTTGATAAATAAAATATCTTTACTCAAAATTGAAACATATATTCATGAATAAGTATTAGCACATAACAAAGCAATGTTGCTGACTCTGGGCAATTTGTAGAAATATCCAATGCAAATCAATGCCAAAGGATGCATGTCACATTAGTTGTTGTGGGAAAATAGCTTCATTACATAGTTACACTCCTTTTACATTGGTACTTTTGTTTAATATTTATTATTATTTATATTTATTAATATCAATATTCTTAATTATTATTGTTAATATTAATTAATAGTATTATTATTAATATTAATTAACAGTATTAATATTATACTCCAAAGTGTCAGCCTTGGCATAACCATTCACACCATGGAAACAAAGAGCACATAATTGTTTGTTTTAACAAAAAGTATACATATTACAGTATTTATAATAAAATTATAACTGTGTTCCGCATGTGAGCACAAAGCAGGTTTGCAACTGAAGTGTGATGCTTCAAAGGAAAATCTATGTAAATTCTGGCACAGAGATGCAAGTTGAATTTCTTCTCTAGGCCAACTCTTATGTGGTAAACGCAAATACTTTCCCTATCTTTGTGTGAACTTTGATTATGCTTGTTTAAAATAAAAGGGGGATTCACATTATAAGAAATTGTATGAGGTATAATTTTATATTCTCTTTGGAATCTCTCTGCTTCTAACTGCCCCAAATTGAAATTTTAACTCCAAACCAGTGGAAGTAATGCTCTCACACACACTGGTATAACTCTTTATACCTCCTGGGTATGAATCTTATGTGCACCACAGGGATTGGATTGTGATAGAGTTAGATTTGAAAATATAGTGAATTAATAGAAACTTTGAGATACAGTAAGTCCAACAGATCAGAAAACAATTGCCATTGAAAAGATATTTTATTACTCAGAGTTTCTTAAAGCAGGAGGTGTGTTACGTCATGGGGGTAATACATCAGAGGTTGGTCATGCAGCAGAGGGATGGGAAGGAGCTTTAAGGCAGAGGACTTTATTATTGCTTTGGTAGGAAAGAATAGATGAGGCAGCATAAATAGATTTAGGATTGGCTGGTTAAAATAATTTCAGTGGGCTCTAGAACAAAGGAGGTATTTCTAGTTCTCCAGTTCCTTTGCTGTGGGGGTGAGTAGAGCAGTTGTGAGAGTACAATAAATAAGGTGATCGAGAGTGAACTCTGGAGTAGCTGGTTTGTATTTGAAAAGTGCCCTCCCAGAAGGAGGAAGGGGAGGGGTGAGGAGTGAGGTAAGAAGCCAAAGCAAGGTGATTTAGACATACTATTGGATTGTCCAGAACAAAGAGTGTCTAGCATAGGGCAGATGTTAAATTATCAAGTTTACAGAAGCTACAAATACTTAATACGAGAGGGATGATTTACTATAATACAACTAAAGCATTTAACATGTAGTGGGCGCTGTTGGTGGCCGACCTGGACTTCCTTCACAGAGTTATTGAGCCAGCATTTAATGCTGTGAGGACTGGATGCTAGGAGCTCACAGCTTTGTCATTCTCTGGAAGATTGCCCTAGGCCAGTGGTTCTCAAACTTCAAGATACATCAGAGTCACCTGGAGAGCCTATGCAATCACAAATTGGTTGGCCCCACTTCCAGAGTTTCTGATATAGTATGTGTCATGTCTTACAAATTCTCAGGTGATGCTGACCCTGCTGGTCTTGGGACCACACATTGATAACAACTGGTCTAGATTGACAGAAATCACCTTCCCCGGAGATTCTTGCGGGGTTACACCCTCCTGGGTCCATGACCGTACAAGTCTTGCCACCTTGCCTTTAATCAGGGCACTCTGTGGAGCTATTCATTCTCCAGAGATCCCCTGGGACCAGGCTGTGGCTAGACTGCCACTGACTCCTCACCAAGTTGCTTCCTCTATCCAGTACTGCTTCCAACTTCACCAAGTTGCTTCCTCTATCCAGGACTGCTTCCCTGCTGCCTATTGGGTTTCTCCTTAGTAAATCACCTGTGCAACATACACCCTTCTGTTTCTGATTTTAGAAAACTCGGGCTACGTAACATATTTTTACCAAAATTATGTTTTTATTACTGAAACTACATCCAAGAATTACTTTACTATTTTAGAGTTTTGTTTAGTCTCAATATTCCTATTGTTTCTCAGACACAGCAATGGTTTTGAGAGTAGTCAGTAGTAAATAAAATGCACCAAATGAAAATTATGTATAGCAAAAAATATATATATATATAAAATAAAAAATTAAGACAATGGGCTATATATTTGGAGAGTTGAATGTGAAAAGGGAGCTTAATTAGTTTTCTTTGTCAAGAATATTTAGTGTCTATTCACTGTTGGTATTGTTCTTATAAGGCAAGTAAAAAAGAAATTATCCTGCTTTTCACCACTTTAGATTATAACGTGTTATCTGAAAACAAATTTACATTTTGTGAGGAGGTGACAAATTCATTCAGTGAGTATCACAGGCAATATTTTGGCGTCTAAATTAGCTCCCATAGCTGATTTGTTTCAATTAATAAAATGTAATTAAATTATATGCATGAATGAATAAATTAGTATATGTTTAATCATATACATATGTCATACATTGGGCTATCCACTTTCTCATACTTTAATTATTTAATCTTCATGAGGAAGGGCTTCTAACGAGTTTCCTGAAAACAAAAGAAATTCTGCAAATTTTTAAAACTAGGGTAAAGAAACTTGGTAAATAGCTCAAATTCATGTAGAATTGCTATTTTCCTCTCAATAATATAATATTTTTAGGCAATTTCCATGAATTAACATATTATTGAAAAATGATTAACCTCATACCTGCCACTGATTTTGACAAAACACTGCAGATTATAGGTCTATCTCTACCTCACACTATTCCAAGCTTTGAAACAGAACTTACCACATTTTAATTCTGATTCTAGTAGGAAAAAGGCAAGTATTTTTTATTTGCACTTTCTTGTTAGAAATGAGAACATATGATGAATGAGATGAATAGTGTGAAAAAAATTTGATTAGAGCTTCTTAAATCACTATTAAAGACAATTTATTACATAAATTGTCACAAACCCAGGAACCTGATTAAAAAGAGATAATTTTGTGTTTTAGTCTCATCTGACTTTTGCGTGAGGCAATATGTTGTCATGAAAAGAACGAAATACACATGATTTCAAATTCTGGTTTTCCCACTAAACATCTGTTTGATCTAAATTAAGTTATAGTTCCTCTGGGTCTCTTAAAATCCTCATCTTTAAGTTGTTGATGATTATGCCTATCTTGATAGTATGGTTGGGAAGATAAATGAAGTAATTTATGTAAATTTGTATACAGCATCGCCAAAATATTGAAGGCTCACAAAAATATTGATTTTCTCCACTTTTAATTCTATACCCACCTCCTTCTCTTTCTGAACACATATTCTGTGCTCCAGTTAAACTAAGATACTACCACCTCTAAACACATCTGGTATTATTCAGCTTATCTGCTTCTTTATACCTCCTACTGTTCATCTTATTTGGTTTTCTTTCTATTTCATCCAGCCTTTATAAACCGGATTTCCTTATTCTCTAATGAAGTGAGATTTCTTCCTCCTATGTCTGTCCAAAGACACAACTCTCATGACATTGAACCTCTTTTGCCATGCATTACTCTTGTAAACACCTTATTTCTTTGATATTATCTAGTGTGATGTTTTATTCTGCCTACAGTAGGTGCTTATCATAGGCATCCCCGAAGTTATCACAATAAATAACATAGTAACTATTTGAGTGGTTATTGCTTTTTGTGCCTCCCACCATACATTATAAGCTCTTGAAAAGTACTATGCATTTTATCTTTCTATTTCTGAGCCCCACTTCAATAGTATATTCCTATTAGTATATAAAAAGTTATGCAATAAATTTTTACAACAATATATAGAATTTTCTATTTTACAGGCATATACAAGAAGCCTTCAAAAAGCTCATGACAAAATGAAAGTAAAAGATAAGTGTAAAAAATAAACTTTATTTTTCAATATAAACTCCAAAATAAAAGTAAAATATAAGCATAAAAAATAAACTTTATTTTTCAATATAAACTCCATCAAAGTAATACACTTTTATAAGTGATGATACCACCCATTTAGTCCATCGCTAAAGAACTGAGGATCCTGGGAAGTTAACTATGTCAATGCTGTCTTTTTGACATTATTAACTAAAGAAAGACAGATGCACTTTAAAGATTTCTTAACATTAGGCACCAAAAAGAAGTCAGATGGAGCCAAATCAGAACGGTGACGTGGTTGCCTAATGATTTCCCATTGGAACTCTTGCAAAATTACCCTTGTTTAATGAGAGGAATTAGCAGAAGCATTGCTGTCGTGGACAAAGACTCTCTGGCGAGACTGTCCCAGACATTTTTCTGCTACAGCTTTGGCTAGCTTTCTCAAAACACTCTCATAATAAGCTAATGTTACCATTCTTTGGCCCTTCAGAAAGTCAACAAGAAAATGCCTTGAGCATCACAGAAAATAAACAGTGCTGTGACCTTCGTTCCTGACCAGCCTACTTTTGCTGTGACTGGACCATGTCCACCTCTTGGTAGCCATTGCTTTGATTGTGTTTTGTCTTCAGGATCATACTGGTAAAGCCATATTTCATCTCCTGTTACAATTCTTGAAAGAAACACTTGAGGATCTTGATCCTACTTGTTTAAAATTTCCATTGAAAACTCTGCTCTTGTCTACAGTTGATCTGGGTGCAATGGTTTTGGTACACATTCAGTGGAAATTTTGCTCAGCTTTAATTTTTCAGTCACAATTGTGTAAGCTAAAACAATGGAGATGTCAATGATATTGGCTATTGTTTCTGCTGTGAATTGCCAGTCCTATTCAATTTGAGAACAGACAAATATTTTTTTCTTGCAAATTGATGTGGATGGTTTGCCACTGTAGGCTTCATCTTCAACATCATCTCAACCTGTCTTAAAATAAGTTTCTATAAACTGATGATTTATATGGGGTATTGTTCCCATAAACTTTTTGTAAAGAATCGATGAATTCACCATTCATCCACTCAAGCTTCACCATACATTTGATGTTTGTTCTTGCTTCAATTTTAGCATATTAAGGTTGCTCTTATAGGGGCTCTTTTCAAATTGATGTGTTATTCTTCTCAGTGTCTCAAACTATATTCTATTCAGACATATCATAATAAGTTAGCAAGAGTTTATTTTGGTGCAAAAAATGGAAATCCATACATACTTTTTTCATAATACACATTTTCCACAAACATTTTGAAGATCGCTTATATATCCAAGCCTATGGTTTATTCTGCCAATGAAAGAAAGTTTCATATGTTTAATGATTTAATAATTAACATTAGTTACTGTAATCTGAAAAAGGGACATTTGATAACTGTCTTCAAGCAATGATTGGAGAGCTCTTATTATCCTCTGTCTTCTCTATGAGATAGTCATACATGTAGTTTATGAGGCCATAGGTTATTCAATCCCCGAAAGGTAACTTATAAGCTACAGTCAGGTGGAGTTAAAAGCACCCATCAAATCATTGAAGTTAGTGTTCCCAGGCACCTTCACGTTAACTTGTAACACTTTTACCTTTTTCTTGAACTTATTCAACCTCTGTAGCTACCCTTGCTAACTTTTGCTTAGTACATTTGACTCTACTTCCCTATGCTTCTCACTATGACTTGTCATCCTCATTTGGATCTTTGGATTACTTTTTTACTCCAGAATGAGATTATTGTATTTTGAACCAAGTTGATACCCAATGCCATATTGTTTTCCATTCACCTTTTTTAGTACTTATAATACACTAGCCTGACTGGTCAATTCATCTTAGCATTATAGCCAGAAGTAATTTTTTAATGAAAATGACCCTGTAAAAATATGGATATGAAAGATTTATCTTTTCTTTTCCCAGCCACAACAAGACTCATACTAGGTTACTTGTGTCTTTGTCATCATTTTGCCACTTTATTTTATTTATTGTGTCTGCAACATTGGAGATGAGGAGTACACTTTTCAATAGACATGCTAGGGAGCAGGAACTGTAAGATTGTCTAGCATTTCCCCAGGTCTTCATAGGCAATAAATCTAGAAACCAATTCACAAGGAAAATTTGAATCTTCATTTGCCATGTAGAAGCCATGAAGAAACGCCTGCATAAACATTTTGTAAATATGCAAACTATGGTTGTGTTTCATAAATCACCTATTGAGAGGTCATAGGAAATGGCAAGCAAGGTTCCCAAAACTTGAAGCAAGCAAGATTCCCAAAACTTGAAGCAGGAAGTCCTCTAATAGTATTAAGTAGCAAGTGGGAAACATGTGTGGACAGGTAATAGATCTCACCTCTTGGCAGAAATATGAAAGATACTGTGCCTTTTTTAGTAATATGAAGCATATTAAATTTCTCAATACAGATACTGACTCCAAAAGACCACACATTTTATTGCTGGAGAATATGGTAAAAACAAGTTGTTCACAAGTGTTAAATGGAGAGTTGAAGCATATAACCCAATATCTTAAGCAAAACAAAATGGATTTACTCAAATAAAATATGTTAGTGGATTATGTTAACATGGCCTAGGCAAAACAACAAGGCCAAGGTCATAGAAAAAAATGTCTGAAATGGGATGAGAGGGCAGAGAGAAGAAGGAGATGATGCAGTCATACTCAGAGATAAATTATATAACCTTTGCATAGAACAAATCTGGGCATACCAGGAAAACATCACCAAAGAAAAGAAAACAGAGTCCCTGTTAGACACACACACACACACACACACACACACACGCACACACACACACCAACTTCAACAAAGTGACCCAGTTCCAATTTTGGGTATTCTATGAGCATGACGCCAAATATTCCAGATGGTTTTGCTTCCATTGCTCTGATTAGCTCTGGCTTTGTAGTCAGATTGTCTGGGTTTCATTTGGCCTTGTCATTCTTCTAATAAAAATGTATACTCTATTCCGTGAAATGCAAATTGTTTTCATGGTCATTGGGGAAACATACCCTTCAGACTATTTTTTTTTATTTCATCTAATTAGAAATCACTTTCTCTGTAGCTATAAATATGATGTTTGGATAAAAATAATTCCATGAGATATATATTTTAAAGTTATATTTATGTTATAATTTAGAAATGTAATTCTATTTTTAAATAAAAATAAAGCTGTCTAGCTCTTTATTGAAATATATTTTAACTTTGTGAATTTTGGGGTTTTACAGACAAGGCTTGAATAATACATAAAAATTGGACTTCACAATTTGTTTAAAATTTAAAATCAAGATGCATTTTGCTTTCATCTCAAGCATTAGTAGAGGAGGCGAGAAACATCATTTTCATAACTCTGAAGTCCAATTCCATGGCTAATCAAGGTTGATTGATTGGAGATGTCAAAAAGTGTGGCAGCTGATATCCTCCAGTCTGCTGACCTTGCGTTTCAGAAGACAGATTAAACCAGGCTGTCTCTTTCTAAATTCAAATGGATTGGGGGAAAAAAAAATCTTTGTGCCTTGATCCATTATGGTCTTGTGCTTAATTGATCTTTGACTCATTACTGCAGCTGAAGAATTTAGTGTCACTGACATGAATACTTGTTTACAAAATGGTAAACCAGGGTAATTTTTCATCCTCAACTTTGAAACAGAGTAACAACTTAATAACCTAATGAAAATAAACTGCAAGAAAATTATAAAACAGTCCCCAATCCAGCAGTATCCTATTTATTTATCTCCATTTAAAAATTATTGGTAGCAGGAATGAGTTGCAAATATTGGTATTCTCCATATCCATATACTTCACATATTTTGCTGATAATTTATCAATATTTAATTTAGGCAGGAATATCAGCTTGTTACAATGCAAAAACAACTCCTGTATATGACAAATGTACAATGACTATATCCTGCTTACTATTTTTTGATAAAATAATGAGTTGTTTACTACTTCAAGTTACATAACAATTTTGGATAGCTGTATAGTTTACATTCATTTCCAAGGCCAATTTTCATTATAAGAGCAATTATTAAATATTTGAAGATAAAATTTTGTTGCAAAATTACCATGAACAAAAGTTTTTTTCCCGCATGTGCCATAATTTTCTTTATTTCTAGTAAATTGAAAGTAATCATTAACATTTTATCAAGATGTGTTTTAGTTGTGAAATTTACAAGAATAGTTTAAATGTATTGCTTGATAAATAACACAGTAAATTTTCATTTGATGGATTTATAATTGGAGCATAACACAGATAGTCCCCAGTTTATAATGGATTGACTTTGAATTGTTCTATTTTATGATGGTGCAAAAGTGGTATTTATTCAGTTTTGAATTTTGATCTTTCCCCAGGCTAGGGATATGTGGTATGATATTCTTAAGATGCTAGGCAGCAGTTGTGAGCCTCAGCTCCCAGTCAGCTACAGTCATGAGCGTAAACAACGGACACTGTACAATGTACTGTGTCATGAGATGATTTTGCCCAACTGTAGGCTACTAAGTGTTCTCGGCACATTTACAGTAGGTGAGGCTAAGCTATCATGTTTGATGGTTTAGGTGTCTTAAATACATTTTTATTTATAATATTTCAACTTATAATGGGTTTATTGGGATATAAACCCACTGTAATTCAAGGAACATCTGTATATTTATACTCCCTTTATAAAGTATTATATGTGATGGTAAACATACAGATAATATACCATGAGAATTTATCCTTCTTCTCAAATATCATATGTAGGAACTCATTAATTTGTTGCCTACTTATTATTTTCAATTAGGAAAATAAATTTTCTCTTAAATTCTCAAGAATCCTTAAGTATTCAAATAATTAAATATGGTAATGGTAATGGAGAAAGAGACAACAAGAGACAGTGAGAAACAGAAAGAGAGAAATATCTCTAACCTGTGTTTGTGCTGTGTTGTGTAGTCATCTTATTAAATTTCACTGGATCTAAAAGAATTAGATCCAATAAAATTTGTATACAAATTACAAAATGCACTATTATTTTATGTACCAGCATTAAAAACTCTGCCAATTAAATTGTGACACAATCTGAAGATGCCAGTATTACAAGATGCATACTGATATCAGTGATGTAAATGTGGAAAACAAAGGCCATCTTAGACTAGATGAACTGTGGTAACTTCTTATTGGAGGTAACACTACCGCACAGTCCCCAAAATGATTCCTGCAGCCAAAATGAATATGAACAACAACAAAAAAACACCATCCTGATTTTCCTCTTATTTTACTCATGACTTAGTCTCGTTTCATGAATCAGCCTCTTCACTTAGCATTTCTGACTAACTGCTCCAAAGTTAAACCCTTAGACTTCACTTCTCTGTCTACTCTCACCCCGTAAGTGATTTTATTTAATCGCATAGATTTAAATATCACCTATTTGATAGATGGATGAATCTTCAACTTGCAACTTCATCCTGAACCTCTTTCTGATCTGTATATCCAACTGCCAATGTAATAATTCCACTGCATGTCTACAAGGCATTCATAATTCTAGAGCTAATGTAGAACTCTTAGTTGCTGCCATCCCTTAAGTGCTCCTGACTTCAGCATGTAGCACCAGCCACCCAGCTGTTTAGAGAAATTTAAGAGCTTTTCTGGATTGTTTTCTCAAGCCCCATGTTCACTTCTCTTATATCTAACTTCAAAATTGTTCAAAATTGGTAAATTTTTAACCCCCTTGACAATCTTACCCTAGTCTTAAATACCTTCAGTTCGCTCCAACACTCGTCTCGAACTCCCAACTGGTTGCTCTACTTCTGTACTTTCTCACATTCTTCACAGTGAAGCCAAAGGGATATGTCTACAAAGTAAATCTGATCATGTTCTTTTCCTGCTCAGATGTTTTCTTTAGCTTCTAATCAAACTTAGAAAAGTATATGAGTATTTTTTTTTTTTATTTTATGGCCATGAAGTCCTAGATTATATCTGGCTCATGGTTACCTATTAATACATTTTACACACACACACTCTCTCTCTCTCTGTCTCTCTACCCCTATAACCCCACTAGACTTGGGTCTGCTCATAGAACTTGATTTTATCTTGCCACTCGATAGCCATACCACTGACTAGCATATAATGGATGCCCAGTAAATACTGATGATTAACTGAATAAATGAATGGATAGATAAAACAGGAAAATGCTTTGTAAATACCAACCCATTGCCATCTCTCTTTCCACCACTTTTCTGTTATTTTGGATCTGGTAGAATAAAGAGTGGAAATGTGTCTGCTGTTGAATCTAGGAGTGCTGAAAGTTTATAAAGATGAAAGGCTTTTGGTGTCTGTCCAAGAATACAGACATTTTGGTAAAGAACAAACTTGAGACTATTGGTATTTTTAGGTCAGCATTGTTAACTTTAATATAATGGTCAGTTAGAATATAAGCTTTTTAAAGTCCCTGACTAATATTAAAAACAAGGCATTCCTAATATCAAGCACTCTTCGGAGTGTGCTTCCCCTTGTTTGTCATTCTGACAATTCTGAAGTTAATAATCTGCCACATATCAAGCACTAAGGAGGAGAAGTGTCTACCAGACATTCAAGCAGATTGCTGTCCTGACTGCTGAACCTAAGGCTAGGAATTTGGTGTCAAGGCTCTTCATTGCTGCCTGGCTATTAGGCTTGTGAACAGCAGAATAACTGTTGTTACTGAAATTCATCACAGGATACTCTTTCCAAAACTTACACTGAGGCAGTCAGTGAAATCGGTCTCCGTAGGGCAGAGGGTCATCTGTCATTTTGAAAGAAGCTTGTGTGAGCTCTGAGGCTCTGAATCGGTTTCTTTAATATGAAATATTTATGTGAGAATGGGGATTGAGCGTGACTTTGGGCCTGTGGAGCACATTATGGCACTATTTTTACTGAAAGGCAGAATGTCGGGTGGTAGATAAAGCAGCCCAGGATTCTGAATCTGTTCTAGTCATGTGATTTTCTGTCCTCACGATTCCCATTTGATACTGTGTGCTCCTTCTGCACTGCTGTGAGCTTGTCACCCTCTAATCTTAAGGGGATTACTAGCAAATGCACTGGCAACAGAGACATACCAATTATAAAGGCTTTGTGTGATGAAATGATCATCTTTTCTCCTTGGTAGGAATTGTCTTTTAATAGTTCTGTGTTATTAAGCAAATTTTGTATTGAAAACTGTGGTCTATTTTTAAATCCTTTACTTTAGGTGGAGATGAGGATTCTGAAAGTTTGAAGATGTAGGTGGAACGAATAACCTTAGCTCGGGATAGCTGAATAACTCATTTAGTCTCAGGATGTGTTAGTCAAGAAAGAGAAAACATTATATTCTAAAAGAATTTTGTGAGTTATTACAAGGAGACCAAATAATAAATATTAGTGGAAGGATTTGTTTGGCAGAAATGAGATGGCTAGTCAGGATCATTCCTCAGAACATTTAGGAAGTTCTAGGCTGATAATGAACTTAAAGTAATTGTAAAAGGAACTATATCTAACAAATAAACACTTTCTTATTTGAAACTTAGGGATAATCATGGAATAATGGATAATTCACAAAATTCTTGTGAAAACTTAAAAGAGAAAACACATATAAAAGTACCCAGCAAATTGTGAATGGTAAAGCAACATTCAAAAGTTATGTTTTTGTTACTTTTATTGAGTGTATTAGAACCTTAATTATTGCCATAGCATCCAAAGGCATCTTGAACTTCAACTTGAGAAGAAAATAGCTAATTAATCGGACACTTATTTGGATTTAGAGCATCAAGCATAGTCTGTATCTTCATCTATCTATCTATCTATCTATCTATCTATCTATCTATCAATCATATATCTATTCATCCATTAATCCACTTATTTCTCTATCTTCCTGAAGTATATACAGAGATATTTCTTTACCTGTTTCTTGTTGAAATATAGTAAGAGATATGTGGTCAAGAATTGGTATATGATCTAAAGAGAGAAATGCACTTTAGGTAAGGCCACATGATAAGATTTAATAACTTAATATCAGGATGTATTTAGACTAGAGAACACTTATTTAGGTAAATGTCTCTAGGGGACACTGGTAGCCTGTAGCAATACTTTCCAACTATGTTTCTATTAAGGGATACATGTAAAAATGACAATATGTGTATGGCCCATAGGTCTAAAGAATGAGGTTTCTCACAGATAAAGACAACTGGCTAGATGATTAATGGCACATAAACTCTGCCTGGCAGCCTAAAACCTGAGGAGATAAAAATATTGGAACACACTGCTCAGAGATCTCTAGCTTTAGGTCTGGAAACCATCAGATCCTGGCAATTTCACTTACTAGCCTGGGAAAGTGACTGAATCTCTCTGAACATTTATTCCCATGTGTGTGAGACTAGGATAATAATCTTTTCCTTTAGGTGCCCTATATCATCTAATGAGGTTCAAATAACATGGTACCTGTGAAAGATTATAATAAAGCAAAACATTATATAAATATTCGATATTAATACCAAAATAATATGGGGTTTTGCTTATTTTTTAAAGTTTAGATGCAATTGAGCAACTTGGAATGGTAACTGTACTTGAAAATAAACAAGTTGTATAATGGAAAGTGGTAAAATCATATTGGACAGGATGAAAATAAAAGAAAATGAGCATAATTTTATTAATATGTTTTTTGTTGCAATTGCCATCATTCAAGTGAGATGAAATTTTGCTTTTCAAAACAAAAGAAAAATGTTTTCCCACATATGGAAACATAAAATTTCTGCTCTGCCTTAACCATATTATCTTTAAATGTCTAGGTCTCTGAAAGTCAATCCAGAATATACTATATTGAAATGCTGCGTAGTACCTGTACCCTGTGCCCTTCCAAGGGGACATTTGCCTACTCTCTTCTTCAGCCTAATGTTAAGGCTTTCTAAAGAAACCACGTTAAAGTGATATTATGGCTCACACATTTACATAGTCCTCTGTTAATATTCCCAGTCAATTGTAGTGCTGAGGGCTTTACTTTGGGAATCATAATGTAGATGTTCTGAATGAAGACTTACTATTTAAATTTTCTCCCTACCTTTTCTTACAATACCAGCAAAAATAATATAAGAGAAAAAAATGGGATAAAAATTCTGTTTAAACTTCTCCCAAGCCAATCTGGCTGAAAAATCTAGCAGGGGATGGTCTGATGGTTAAGATTGATGAGCACTGACTCCCCTAGTTGAAGATCAAGTCTGTCTCATTTGTAATTTTCTCAGTACCCTTGGCTAAGGATGAAGGGTCCTAAGGCTGAACACATCTGCTTCTACCCTTGGAGCCAGTGAGAACAACCTCCGCTCTAACTAGGCAGACCCTATTTGCCAGATGATGAAGGAAAAATATATATATATATCGCAATGCCACAGTATTGAGGGTGAAGAGATATGGCACAGTATTATTATTTCATTTTTAACTTCGTGACAACCCATACTTTAATAAATCAAAATGCACTATTGTTCAAATGTCGACGGCTCTTTGGAGATAAGGGAGAACATTTTTACTAATAAAGGCAATAATAATTTAATTGTTATATATGTGAAATTTTAATTTAAGCTGCTATTTTATCATATGTATTCTTGGTATATTATTTTGAATTTGTAGAAATAAAAAATAAATTATGCAAAATAATATATTATTTTCCATTGCTTTTATGTTTTTTAAATAAGATACAACATACTTTAACTGAAGGCAATTATAATAATACATGCATAAGTAAGTTTGGTTCTCTCAGGGCCCTGAGTAAATGATAAAATTAATTCTATTAAATCTACTCCAAAATTATGTATTAGCAAGGAAGAAAATTATCTATGGATTATATAAAATCGACTAGGGGACACTGTAAAGACAAAATGTAACACACATGTGGTGTTAAATATTCAGAGTCCGGCACTGTTAGGATCTCATTACTTTGTCAAACTCTTGGATCTTCTTTTGCAAGTTACTTTGCCATCTTTCTTCCATGCTACCAGAGCACAATTTGTCACTTATTATAACAAAATAGAAAAGAGATCAAATTTCGGTCTGATGCATACAATACTGCCTTTCTAAATACTACTGCCTTTATTCCCTGTGTGTACAGGTATGAGTACAAAGAAATACAGGCTTTAGGGGCCTTATTTTGATGGGTGTCAGGCTTAATGAGAAAGGTTATTTGTTAGTTTCCTCAATTCTATGTGATTTAAACATTTTTTTTTTACCACATCTATCTTCAGGATTCATGCAGTTGCAAAACACCTATGATGATATAAATTAGAAAGATATTTCCTATGACCATTCTTAATATTCCTTTATCTTCCTCTCTTTTGAACTTCTGTTTCTTTCCCATTTTTTCCATAAAACATAGTTTTAGATGGATTCTAGAGAAAGTGATTGGTATGACAAGATAAAGAAGAATCTTTGGAAATTCCAAAATGGGAGTAGAATCCAGGAAGGAAAAAAGACCAAGTATCCAGAATCAAAAATGTAAGAAACCTGTTTTCTCTGGCATACAGATTTTTTGCTTAGATAAGTATATTCTGGAACACTGATTATGTTTTAGTTTAACAAAGTAGATAGTTCACTCCTGGAAAAATAGCAATCCAAACTTTTGGGATCTGCACAGTTACCTGCCTTTGTGAGAAGCTGTGTTCTTCAAAGATACAACATAGACAAAGATAAGCAAACCCAGGCTCCCTGAAGAGCCTAATCACATAACTGACTTAGAGGCAACTTTCAAAGCTGCCAGGGAAACTGAAGAGCCTGCCAGTGAGTCAGATCCTGCTGCTAACAAAAGGTCTTTCAAAGGCTGGCATCTGGGTCCTGTGATTGCCATTCAGAAAGGGCTGCCGGGATTTCGTGCTTTATCTTTGGTGATCATGTGTGGAGACCATTACCAGGCTATTTGGACTGTGATGACGGTTGTCTTGATTGATGATGAAAGCCTATCTTGTGATTTCACTTCTAAATAAGATTCTTTTAAGCTGTCCTTTTTATTTATTTACAATTCTGCTTTGACTTCAGCATATGCTTTCTGTGTGCTATGAATTGACTAAGCTCTCTCTTTTCCACAAAATGAGAGCTAAAACTAAAAACCTAGCTTTTTACACACTTATGACTAGGAAATTTCATGTATAATGAACTTCACACCCTCTCTTATTACAATACGATTTTGAGAAAGCTCTTTTTTTTAATCAACAATAGATCCTCACATTTGTTTTATTTAAAAATTAATTTACCTTCATAAAGCAACTAGTATCATGTAGTTACTAGACATATTTATATTTAAAGTCATGAAAAAGACTATTGCCTCTCCCATCCGCCCCATCCATCTCCCTAGCACCATCACAACACTCCTAACCATGTTCCATGGTTAACGTGGTTTCTCATGAAGAGGTTTATGTCAGTATTGAAAATACTGATGCTGCTTTTTATTTTATTTTATTTTTTTATTATACTTTAGGTTTTAGGGTACATGTGCACAATGTGCAGGTTTGTTACATATGTATCTATGTGCCATGTTGGTTTGCTGCACCCATTAACTCGTCATTTAGCATTAGGTATATCTCCTAGTGCTGTCCCTCCCCCCTCTCCCCTCCACCCACCCCACAACAGTCCCCGGAGTGTGATGTTCCCCTTCCTGTGTCCATGAGTTCTCATTGTTCAATTCCCACCTATGAGTGAGAACATGCGGTGTTTGGTTTTTTGTCCTTGCGATAGTTTACTGAGAATGATGGTTTCCAGTTTCATCCATGTCCCTACAAAGGACATGAACTCATCCTTTTTTATGGCTGCATAGTATTCCATGGTGTATATGTGCCACATTTTCTTAATCTAGTCTATCGTTGTTGGACATTTGGGTCGGTTCCAAGTCTTTGCTATTGTGAATAGTGCCGCAATAAACATATGTGTGCATGTGTCTTTATAGCAGCATGATTTATAGTCCTTTGGTTATATACCCAGTAATGGGATGGCTGGGTCAAATGGTATTTCTAGTTCTAGATCCCTGAGGAATCGCCACACTGACTTCCACAATGGTTGAACTAGTTTACAGTACCACTAACAGTGTAAAAGTGTTCCTATTTCTCTACATCCTCTCCAGCACCTGTTGTTTCCTGACCTTTTAATCATGGCCATTCTAACTGGTGTGAGATGGTATCTCATTGTGGTTTTCATTTGCATTTCTCTGATGGCCAGTGATGATGAGCATAAACCACTGCTCAATGAAATAAAAGAGGATACAAACAAATGGAACAACATTCCATGCTCATGGGTTGGAAGAATCAATCTCGTGAAAATGGCCATACTGCCCAAGGTAATTTATAGATTCAATGCCATCCCCATCAAGCTACCAATGACTTTCTTCACAGAATTGGAAAAATCTACTTTAAAGTTCACATGGAACCAAAAAAGAGCCCTCATCGCCAAGTCAATCCTAAGCCAAAAGAAAAAGCTGGAGGCATCATGCTACCTGACTTCAAACTATACTACAAGGCTACAGTAACCAAAACAGCATGGTACTGGTACCACAACAGAGACATAGATCAATGGAACAGAACAGAGCCCTCAGAAATAATGCTGCATATCTACAACTATCTGATCTTTGACAAACCTGACAAAAACAAGAAATGGGGAAAGGATTCCCTATTTAATAAATGGTGCTGGAAAAACTGGCTAGCCATATGGAGAAAGCTGAAACTGGATCCCTTCCTTACACCTTATACAAAAATTAATTCAAGATGGATTAAATACTTACATGTTAGACCTAAAACCATAAAAACCCTAGAAGAAAACCCAGGCAATACCATTCAAGACATAGGCATGGGCAAGGACTTCATGTCTAAAACATCAAAAGCAATGGCAACAAAAGCCAAAATTGACAAATGGGATCTAATTAAACTAAAGAGCTTCTGCACAGCCAAAGAAACTACCATCAGAGTGAACAGGCAACCTACAAAATGGGAGAAAATTTTCACAACCTACTCATCTGACAAAGGGCTAATATCCAGAATCTACAATGAACTCAAACAAATTTACAAGAAAAAAACAACCCCATCAAAAAGTGGGCGAAGGACATGAACAGACACTTCTCAAAAGAAGACATTTATGCAGCCAAAAAACACTGATGCTTCTTTTTAGAAAAATATTTCTTCTAATCTATTGCAGATTTGACTAAGGAAGTTACCCATACTGCACTTCCCCAGTCAATGCTCATTCAGTCACCAATGTAGGCACCCTGTGGGCAACTCAATCTACTCCATTCTGCATGATTCTGTACTGCCTTCACTTTCCTTCACCTCTTCTCTAATGATTCCCATTATACAGCATCCTTTTCAATCGTACATAGTCAGATAATTGCATACCCTTGGAATCGCTTCAGAACAGGTACTTTGGTCCTCCTTCAAGTGCATGTGCCATTAACTACTCAGTCGTTACACAGTCTGCCTGCTCCTAGCTTTGTTTTGTCATTGGCTATAGAACAGTCTTCTCTCCTAAATATCACTGTGCTGTATTTATCCATTGTGGTTAAGCAATTATGTTCATGATATTAGCTACTCTGTGGTTATTCTCAGTAACTTGAGGCTTCTGTAATAATCTTCATGCAAGTATGCAAAATTCAATATGAAACCATATATGAAATAGAGAAAATGCCACCTGAACACTAACACTTTTCTGAAGTTTTTTCATTTTGTGATTGGGAATATAATTATTGCACACAGAACTATAGAGGAGTCGAGAAGAGAATTTGAAGGGATTACTGATTGCTAAGGTATTTTACAAATTACTATTTGAATGTAAAGTTATAGCCATGGGAAGTCTAAATATTATAGCTGTAGCCACTTATTTATCTTTTAAAAATTGTTTGAAATGATAACTGATGTTTTGACTCATATTTAGAAGATAAATAGGACTGCAGGTGTGGCTGCTGCCACCCTTAATTAATACCCTTCATATTCTGACCTCTGTGAATTGACAACTAATAGTCCACAAGACCTTAAGCAAAGACTACTAGTTGACAAGTGCCATCCCTTTTCATAAAGCATCTAGCCAAACTTTCCATTTTACAAGGCAACTGATTAGGGAAAAGAACTTACATGTACAACAGTGGAGGAAATTCATACATAATATTTAGATTAACCCAATTTCTAATTGTTAAAATAGAAATAAATGGTTAAAGATAATTCAGCAAATGAAGAAAATTAACAGCAATAAGGAGAAAGACTAACAGAATAGCTAATTCAAAAGACCAAAAATTACAAAGGTAACTCAGGAATTAGAAGAGAATTTAAAAATTATAATTGATATATAAAGACAAATTTATAAAGTAAGAATCAAATGCTATAAACAGATGACATTTAGACACCAGGAAAAAGCCCTTTGAAATAAAAGAAATACACACACATAACACATACACCCAAATATAAGTCTGGCAGAATGCAAAATTCAAAAACTGAAAGAAAAGAGATAAAAACTTATAGAAAATTAATCCAGGAGGTTATTTTTTATTTTACAGGCTCATAGGTGGAAGGGAATTGCCTTGTCTTAGATGAGACTTTGGACTGTGGGTTTTTGCGTTAATGCTGAAATGAGTTACGACTTTAGGGGACTGTTAGGAAGCCATCTTTTGAAATGTGAGGACGTGAGATTTGAGAGGGGCCAAGGGTGGAATGATATGATTTGGCTGTGTTCCTACCCAAATCTCGTCTTGAGTTGTAGCTCCACTAATTCCCACCTGTGTGGGAGAGACCTGGTGGAAGGTAATTGAATCATGGGGGCTTTTTTTCCCCATGCTGTTCTCATGACAGTGAATAAGTCTCACAATATCTGATGGTTTTATAAAGGGGAGCTCCCCTGCACTTCTTCTGTACACCATGTAAGACATGACTTTTCTCCTTCTTTGCCTTCTGCCATGATTGCGAGGACTCCCCAGCCATGTGGAACTATGAACCAATTAAACCTGTTTCCTTTATAAATAAATTTTAAAAAGAAGAAAATACGTTAATAAAAATATCAGAAAAATGGATAAAAATATTTCATAAGAAATATTTGAATTAATTTCTCATTGTTGAAGAAAGTAAAAAATCAGTAGATTGCATAGCCCTCCAAGGGCCTATAGAAAAAAAATGAAGAAAGGCCCATATATTGATAAACCTTCAAACTTTCAGTGGAAAAAGTTTCAAAAAATTCCAAGAGATTGTGAAAATATTTCCAGAGAAAAATGACATGTCACTAATAAATGTACAACTATTCAAGTAGCACTAGAATTTGATCACTAATGTAGTATGAGTGAGGACAAAGAAGCAATGTCTTCTAAGTTTTAATAGAAAATAATTGTGTACCAGTACTTACAGCCACTCAGCATTAAAGGTTCACAGCACAATAAAGTCATTTTCAGACAAGAAAATAGAAATGTTATCTGACTCATTATTTCTAAGAAATTTATTTGTGGCTGTACTCTAGCAAACATGATGGGAGAAACTAAGAGGAACACATGCAATAGTGCAGTTGTTCTAGGAATGCCAAGAAAAGTATTCCAGAATGATGGCTCTGGAATGGGCCTAGAATGAAAGAGACACGAATAACAACAACAAATAAAAATAATATATAACACTAATTACAGCATATTTTGTGGAAGTCACTGATCTAAGTACATTAGAAGTCACTGTTCTAAGTATACTCATATAAACTGAATCCCTCTCATCAGTCCCAACAGTAGGATTACTATTATTACCATTGTACAACGGAGAAATCAAGACACACACATAATTCAATGACTTTCCCAAGTCGTGGCACTGAATTCAAGCCCAGACAATTTGGTTTCTGTGTCTGTAGGCAGTCAGTGGTTCTGAAAAAAAAGAAAGACTTTAACAAAATTGAGATAAAATCTATTCAACCCGAAAAATTTTGGCGATGTGATTAGAAGATAAATGCTTCTTCTTTCACAGAAAAAAGATAATTCGATCACACAGGGGAAAAAAAAACAGTCGTGGTATTTGAATGAAGGAGAATATAATTTGACATATTGTTGGTATGTACACAGCCTTCAAAGGAAATTGATTATTGGTTTCTGGGTTGGCTTGAGAAATCAACAACAGTTTAGCTCAATCCTTTCCTACCTCTTCTGCTTTTTCAAAAAACCAAGTTAAGCCATCTTTGCACAAATGATTTAAAATTGAAACAAGTCTTATTTATTTGGGTGTTTTGAACATAAAGATAAAAATAAAATGCCCCAAATGTCACATTAAATCTTCATCCTTACTCTCAAGGTAAGAGCTTTTCTTGAGGATTTTTAATCTCAGTATGAATGTGTTGGGAAATAAAATTAATAGTCATTCCTCCTGGACTATGGTTAGTCAGATTCTGGCCACTGTTTTGACTGAGTAGCTTCTTCTTGAGTGAGAAGTTGTAAGGGATAGGGATGGGTCTCCATGAACCAACTTAATGGGGCAAGCTGTGCCTCCAGAGCCAAGCTTCCTACTTCCTTTTCTTAGAGTGCGCTAAGGTGCCTAATTCCCCAGCAAACCACAGTCCTCTCCAGTGCTGCAGAAACAAACCAGTTCCTGATTTCCTTTCTTCCAGTACTACCATACCAGAAAGGGAAGACGGATCAGAAGCATGGGTGGGGTGCTTATATTTTATGGTTTTTTTTGTTGTTGTTGTTTACTCCCGGAACCCAGTCTGAGGAAGGAGCATCCCATTTTTCTTAACTGCCTTTTCTGTTTTATGGAGGAGACACGTGTAGTTGTAGCAGAAGTCAAAACAGTATATCTGGATTTGATTATTTTATGGCTATTTTGTGTAATTTTATATAAAATACACAATATAAACACTAAAGAGAGTACTGAGTCTTGGTTGTAACAGTATTATCGTTTTAAAAAATTTATCTGGTTCACGTTGGTGCTTGAATAAAAAATAAATAAAATAAAAATTAGTCTTGATTATTTTATTTAACTTCATGGTCTTAATCCCCTCGTCTTTAAAATGGTGATAATGCCTGTTCTACCAGCTCAAAACGTAGATATGAGGATGACTTAATTTGTTTGCAAATGCTTTTTTTTTTTTTTCTTTTTTTGAGACGGAGTCTCGCTCTTTCACCCAGGCCAGAGTGCAGTGGCGCTATCTCGGCTCACTGCAAGCTCCACCTCCTGGGTTCACGCCATTCTCCTGCCTCAGCCTCCCGAGTAGCTGGGACTACAGGCGCCCGCCACCACGCCTGGCTAATTTGGTGTATTTTTAGTAGAGAGGGGGTTTCACTGTGTTAGCCAGGATGGTCTCCATCTCCTGACCTCGTGATCCGCCCGCCTCAGCCTCCCAAAGTGCTGGGATTACAGGCGTGAGCCACCGCGCCCAGCCACAAATGCTTTTTATAATGCTAAGCACTATATAAAAATAAGTTTCAATATTTTATCAGTATATTGGGGTGTAACATTTCTTTTGAAATTTTGATTTTTAGATGTTAGGTCTTCTGATGCCACTAAGATAGACTGGGAGCTATGGTACTTAGGAGGGAAAGCAAAGTGTTTTGAAATGGTGTTAATTATCTATATTCTGTACTAGTAAAATGTTTGATTTTTGTATAACAATTTAAGTGAAAATGGCTAACTTCCACTGTGATCAGCTTACTTTTACATCTGTAGTCCCCAGTCTGTTTGCAATGGATTTGGTAAATTGAGTGAGTAGAGATCTAATTCTTGAGTACTGGAATAATTCCAGGCCCTAAGATAACTTGAGTGCTCTCTTTTTCTATGAAGCATCTTTCTAAATTGTTCCAGGGGCAATTTAGAGCACATACTGGATTCAGAAAGTGATCCAGGTTAAGTTGTTTAGTGAATGGTGAAATGCTTTTCCTTGTTTTAAAAGCTTGAAATATCCTAGTTCCTAAGCAACCTTCTTTACTCAAGCCTGATGGCCAATTTCTCTTTTTATAGTTTCTAGTCTCTAAGGACCCAATGATGCTTGTATTGCTTTCACTGAAAATGTTAACCCAGTTCCTCTAAGCATTATCCTATAAACTGCTCTTTTCTCCACATTTTCTATTTTTATTCACTTGAAGGAGCAAACACTATGTGTGTTTCCACATACATTCCTATGGCTTTTTGATTATGAGTTGATGAAAGTTTCAGATAGATTCTTTTTTATTCAATATATTACTCTGTCATCAGAACTTAATTTCATTATAGTAGTAATGAGGAGCAACTGAACATTTTTCCTTGGATATCTACTATACAAATGTAATGCAGAATTCAGTAGAAGACTGAATAGAATATATAAATAAACTCATATATTTAAGAGTACTCAGAATAAGGTTTTCATATTATAGTTTGTCCACATCTATAAATATATTTGCATATAAATGATTTTCGATAAGACTCTATAATTGCACTATATAATTTTCCCAATTAATTACATTATTTTTCAATTGTTTCTTATGTTTCAGCATTACTAAGGTGGGGTATGGGTGTGTGTATGTGTATGTAGGCACCCATTGAAAGCATTATTGTTTAGTCTCTGCCATCAAATACAGGAACAGGAATGTGGTATTTTCAGCTAAAATAATTTATATTAGAGTTATATTATTTTCACAAACGGATAAATGTGTCACATTCTAAAGGCTCAATTATTATACATCCAAGAAAGGAAGCAGTGGTCACAAGGGGAAATTATTGTGCAGCGTTGTCAGCCATTTATTTTATCAGATGTCTTTAAAATGCCTATCAGTTCCATTTGCTTGTCTGCATGCAGAGCTCATGCATATAGTTGTGCCTCTCTGGTGGTCAATTTTGTTTGAAGGTTATACATTTCCTTTGTAAGTCTACTCTCCTTACCTGTTTCCTATTATCTTTGTGTGACTGATAAGGTCTGTTGCATTTTTATCCCTAATACCATTAGAAATAAATGATTTAATTCACATTAGTGAATTTCTTATTGGAATACATTAGATAAGCAACTCTCTAAGGGAAAGCGACTTATACATTTAATTGAATCTGATAAAGAAGTTGAAAAATACATTTGCCAAATTAATTTCTTTCTCTATTATTAATTCCCTGCTTCCTCACAAATATATCTGTTGCAAGTTAAAACAAAGGACACAAAATCAAAGAGACATTAAAACAAGGGTTAAATAATAAGCCAATATCATGTCTTCTTCCTAAGGTGCATGGGTATATTATAGAAAAATAGCTTAGAGAGAATACATGATAACATTAACAACAGTTATTTCTGTACCATAGTTATGTTGACAATTTTAATTTTCTTCTCCATAAAGTCTACATTAAAAATACTCAGCAACAAGTACTGGAGACTTTAATGATCAAGATAATATTTTTAAAAATTAATGCTTTTTAAATTTAAATTTTCAATAAAAAATTATTTGAAAACAAAAGCTTACATAAACACAACCAAAAAAAACATGGCTGCATAAACAGTGTATAAGTGTTCCCTTTTCTCTGCAACCTCGCCAGCATCTGTTATTTTTTGAGTTTTTAATGATAGCCATTCTGACTGGTGTGAGATGGTCTCTCATTGTGGTTTTCATTTGCATTTCTCTAATGACCAGTGATATTGAGCTTTTTTTCACATGCTTGTTGGCCATGTGCATATCTTCTTTAGAAAAGTGTATGTTCATGTCCAGGTCCAGACCTCCAAGGTCTATTCTTATTAAGTAAGAAAAGGAAGTATCTGTTTAGGAGACAATCAAATGTAGTTGTTACAGCCCCAGAAGCAACATTGCCTTGACTCAAACCTCAGCTCAACTCAGATCTGGGAAAGTTGCTAATCCTCTTCCTTTCTGTGTTTCTGCATCTGCATAGTAAGCATAATAAACAAAGTTCCTTCTATCATAGAGCTGTCGTCAGCACAGATAGTTAAGATAGTTGCTTTCACAAAAAATTTTTTAATTTAAATGTTATCCTTCACAAAATAAAATTTGAATTTAAATGTTATCTACTATTATTCCCAGGCAATTATGCTTGAAGAAAAAGTGTTTGATGCATTTATTCCAGTACATTATTGCTCATACAATGAATTCATTTCTTTCTTCTAATATTTATTGCGATCATTCTATCTTGTTCTTTCCCTTAAGAAAAACTCTCCCTGCCCCCTATTTCATAAAACAATTCTTCAAAACATACATTGTTTGTAATTGTTTACTTTCAATTAGCTCCTAAGCACCTCTCCCAGGTGAATTAAAGCTGAGGAAGAATAAAATAGAGAGACTTTAAATAATTATAAATATAAATGTATGTCTGGTCATGTTAAAGGCTCAGAATAATCCTTAAATATTTCTTTATAGTCTAAATAATTTTTTTCCACAGGTAATATGTACTTTTCTATAAATATAAGCTTTCTGTGCTGAAGAAAATCAGGCTGTATACCTACATAAAATACTTTTCTGAACCCTAAAGCCAATTTAACATTTCATGTCACTTTTAAAGTTTTTCTCACTTCAACTAGAGCCACTCCTGTTGTCTGGGATGTTTGGTAATTGAGTTTCTCAAGGAATATGTGACACATTGTGATGTACTGTAAAAGGATTTCAGAGTTATCCATTCCCAGACCCTTCATAATCCACTAAAAATACATTTCAGTGTCCCCTGACTGTGCCTCAGGAGGCCCTACCAACCTCATATTTCTTAATCTGATCTTATTTTCTGGTCATCAATTTGATTTCTCAGCGACTGGCAGCACTAGGTCTTCTTCGAATAGCCTCATGTCTATAAATCTTTATCTCTATTTTTTCAATTTTCCTCCCAGTCTATGTTGATCTTAACCCCTAAATTTTTATCACTTGTAGCCTGGATTACAGGTGACCTTTTCAATGCTATCGGTCAGGTTTCCACTTAATAAGGCTGGAATGGCCCTTGTCATTTAAAAAAAGAAAAATGAGCAGTTCTGAACGAAAAGTGTGGGATAGAAGGAATAGAAATACACAGAAGGAGGGAGAGGGAGAGAAAAAGAGGACAGAACAAAATAGTGCTGAAAAAGCTGAGGGCCTCACTGCCTGTATATTTTCCTTTCATGTTTAATCTATTCTGCTCCCTGTTTTAAATGAAAGATTGTTCACCATTTCTGGAAAAATAGGCAATTAGAATCCCATAACAAGCTGCTGTGAATAAATTAAATATTTCATATGGTGAATTAACTATTAGGAAAAAGAAACTCAACAATTTTACTACTGGCCCAATTGTGTCTTTTTATAATAATAAAAAATGGATCACTTCTAATTTTGTATTTCCTCTGTAATTTTTAAAAATACTTTTGGAAAGAATTTATGTTTAATAGTGCTTCAAAGAGGGTGGGTATTTCCTTTTACAAAACATTCTCTGTCTAGTCCCCAACCCTAACTGAACAGAACAAATGTAATTATGATACTGGAGAGCACCTGATCAACATCCATCTTATACAAACTAGGGTTTTCTTTTTAAGTGATCATCTTCTCTCCTCCTGGTTCTCTGATAAATATGTCAGTTATGAAGTTCATTGTTCAACGCGCCGGTATGTAGCAGGCATTTCCGCGAGTCTATGGCAACTGTTAAAAGAATAAACTACAGATTTCACTGTCTAAAATTTGAGTTCAAAAGAAATAGACACATGGCTAAAATGGATGTTCACCTGGGGAGGGTGATACTTTGACTTGTTTCTTGAAGTGTTTGTTATTGTATAAACCTCCTATATAATTCAGAGTATTCCAACAACATGAAACAAAATGCTAGATTAAAATAATGACAACAAATACAATTGGGAAAGAAAAAGATTGTTGACTGTGTGTGAATCAAATAGAACAAGCAATTGGATCACTATGCCTCTAAAGAATTCAATTTGAATTCTTGGTCATTTTAGATAGGAAGGTTGATTTTGAACAGACTTAATGGAGTGATAAATATAGAAAAGTGATACATAGCATGATGTGTGTGTAAGAGCCCTAGCAATGACCCTATCCTGCCCCACCTCCACCAGTCGTTACTAGATTGACTGTTTTGTGCAGTTTGGAAATGAAGTTAGTTTATGATTCTATTCAATGGGCATTTATTGAGCAACTACTGTATAATCTAGGTGTAGTTAAGCCTTCTAGATTATACAAATATAAAGTAGCTTTCTAACTTAAGTTCCAATTTGTAGCAGTTGTAGAGGAAAATGACATACATTCGTAAAACAATTAAATAATATAATACCTTTTCCTTTGTTAAACAGTACAGTGTATAAAATATTAAAAAATACATCAGAGCTTCCTGACATGAAAGAAGTTAGAGCAATATTATTCAAACCATGCTCCAAGGTATCTCAGTAAGAGAATCTGCAAGAAAAAATGTTCATGGTGAAATATGGATCATGGAAAATGCTGAATACTGTAATGTCGTCTTCGAAATTCTGCATGTGCTTTCACGTAGTAAAGGCTTTGAGAATTGCTCCAGATAATCTTTCTATGTTTGTTACTTAAACTCCTGGTACCTACATGCTTTACATGAATTGCAAAGCAATTCTTCAATTCCAAAAAAAAGTATCTACTGCTTTCTCTGATGCCTTGAATAATTAATCAAGACTACATAAGCACAAGATAGGAGATATATACATACACATACACACACCAAAGAAAATACCCATTATTAAGAAGTATGAATAAAAGATACACTGCCAATTCAACCATGGTACATGCTTTCTTATCACAGGTATTTTACTTTATACTTACTGAAAGATAGATTTTCATGGAATTTTATCGCATAATACTTCTGTGCTTTTATTTTATTTTTTTTTTTTTTGAGACAGAGTCTCGCTCTGTCGCCCAGGCTGGAGTGCAGTGGCGCGATCTCAGCTCGCTGCAAGCTCCGCCTCCCGGGTTCATGCCATTCTCTTGCCTCAGCCTCCTGAGTAGCTGGGACTACAGGCACCCGCCACCACCACGTCCGGCTAATTTTCTGTATTTTTAGTAGAGACGGGGTTTCACCATGTTAGCCAGGATGGTCTCGATCTCCTGACCTCGTGATCCGCCCGCCTCGGCCTCCCAAAGCTGTGCATTTATAAAACTACAAACTATACATGAAATAAATTGGTTAAGATATTCCTGAATAATTATTTATATTTTGGGTTTGAACCTTGAAATCTCTTTTTACCAGGTTCACGGGGGAAAACTGGAGAAGGGAAGCTATGTGTGAAGGAAGGCTAGGCAGAAAGCTTGAAGGAAATTGGATTTTGATGGCTCCTTGAGACCAATCGTGGTTTGCTAACTTATGTACAAGAATAAAATAAACTGATTAGTAATTTAGGCCACCATTTGCCAGGCTGTCTATTTCATGTAGAAAAATACAATCCTAGTGGATATACTTGCCATTCTGTGTTCCATGCCCTTGCAGGAGTGTGACTTGTTCAGTGTTTCTTTCAGCTATTAAATTAAGGCAGTAAGTTAGATTTGAATGTGACGCAGGTATTCAGATATGCAAGGAAACAGTAAGAACAAGCTTCCTATTGTGACCACCGTTTTTCACACATGGATGAATATGAGTGTAGTTAAATCAAAAGTGAGATGAGACCCTGAATCTTGAGTCCATTTCAGAAGAGTGATACGGTGCACATAAACTTGACATTCCAAAAGAAACAATTCCGTGATAACTTTGGCTCTATCTCTTGATGTCAGAGAGAGACTTAACCATCTGTCATCTCAACAAACCAGAGTGTTCAGAGAGTTAGACTTTGTATGGCCTATTTCTCTGTGCTTCTTAGCCTCCCGTTGACAGCAGCATAGGAGTGAGGGATCTTAGGGTTTCTTGAGGTTAAAATACAGCTGAAGCATCATGGCGGGAGTGTCCCATTAGATTAGAGGAAACTTCAAAAATAAAGGAAAGTGTAAATTATTTTATTGTGAGTTTAAAATCTTGAAATATTTTATATTCTCCCTCAGATTATTGCTGTCATAAAATAGCCATAACTCCTTAGAAAATTCTTATTTTTTAGGAAATTTCGACATACTACTTCATGTTTGCACTTTTCCTTTGCAAAGGAATCTTTGAGTCCCTCATTTGTTAGGTACTACTGGGTTCAGTAACTGTCACATCCTTTAATGTCATGTGCCCATTTTTCTTATGGTATTTATCATATTCTAAACTTATCAGGTTAATTTCTATGCTTGTTTAATGTTTGTTTCCGACAACTAGAATGCTCATTTTATAAGAGCAGAAAATTCATCTAACTTGTTCATCCCAGATTTCCCAAATATTAACATGTAGTAGGTTGAGAATAAGTTTGTTGAATAAATGAAGGTATGAATTATTAAGGAAAAATAAAAATCAGGATTATAGTAATTTCAAGACTAAATGTACAACTTTAAAAGTATTGTGAAATGACTTGAAACATTACCTGATATCCTGACCTGCCTGGTATTATAAAAGCTCATAGAATCATACTGGCAAAATAAATGAAATTTTCCTGCTGAGTGACCACCGAAATCTTTGAATATGCCTTCTTTTAGATGTTCTGAATGTTGTAAAAATACTCTCAATTCTTCTATGTAGTTTCAAGAAACTTATTAAGTTACCTGGGTTTAGTGAAGAGAAGAATATTGCTACAATGGCCAAATATATCTCAGCTACAATGCTACATGCACAAAGAAACTTAAAGAATTACAAATGACAGTATAGCAGAAAATACTGGTTAACTGATTTTTTTTTCCAAAAATGATCTGAAACCATGGATCTGTCCTTTGCAGAAGAATCTTCAAATTCATCACACAACTTTTTAATAAAATAGCTTTAGTCTTATGTGAGAACCCATGGTTTTCTGACAAGTTCCAAAAATAAAACATCTATTCAAGCTAGAATTGCAAAAATAAATGTAATTTTACTGTCTACATATAGCCACAGATACAAAAACATTAACCAAGAAAGAACTGCTCCTTTGTTAGAAAGAAAATTGCAATTATTCATTAAAGTTAGTTAACAGAAAGTTATTTTTGTGTTCCTCTATCTGAGACTTATGGCTTATATATTGATTTCCATGTGGATATTTTAGGGAAGATAATTTCTCCACTCATACAGCTTGGACTTTACATGTCCATATTAGACAATCATTTTGCAAAACTAATGAGACTTTTTAAAAATGGAAATCCAAATAATTTAGCAAACTCTAATATCTGATCACTACATACTTTGTTATTTTTAAAGTTTCTCAACTACCACAATCATCAGCTGACAATGCTTGGAAAGATTAATATAAATTATTATTCTTTTTGAGTTGCTTTCTTTGAACTTCAGTGAGTGTTAGACTTTTATATAGTGCTTATAGTAAATATAAACTCTTTTTTCATGAGGCACTTTTCACTGGCATCTGTATCTGTTTAATAATCCAATTTGCTGGATGCTGAGTGGCTTAAAAATATATTACTAACAACAGTTATGCCAATGAACCTGAAATTGTCGCCATTAAAGTGCACCTTTGACATTGAGTTATAGTGTTTCCCTGAGTCATGTGTTAAAATCCCAGCATACAGCTTTGGGAAGGATAACCTTTTAAACTAATGTTCAGAAAATTACGGCCCACAAGCCAAACATAACCCATTGCCTATTTTTGTACATAAAGCTTTAATGGAACACAGTCATGCTTATTTACTTACATATTGCTTATGGCCACTTTAGTGTCACAAGGCAGAATTGAGTAGGTATAAGAGAAACTGTAAGGCCTAAAAACTGAAAATACTTACTATCTGGCCCCTTACAGGAAAAAAGTTGCTGACCCTATATCCCTGCATTAAACCATTATTGAACACTATTCACAAACTTAGCTCTGCTTATTAGATTCCCTATATACATTTTTGAGGAAAACAATCAAACAAGAATAAAAAAAGACAATACCTGCTTTCTGTGGCACTGGATGCCACAACTGGGTATCTTGGAGAGGCACGTGAGGCACCAGCCATCTCAAAAGTAAAAGCGAGGAAGAAGAGTTGAAATCAGTAAGAGTGGACCAAAAATTAACTTCAACTACTAAATCGTTTTGCCAATCACAGCAAAAAACAAAGGGTAAAATTTGAAAAAAAAAAGTGAATTTTTAAATGAGTTTCTATGTGAGTCACTATAAATTTCCATGGCTGTTTAATAATTCCCTAGTTAAGCACACACTGTCTTCAAATTCAAAAACAACAGCAACAAAATATCAAACAAATTGCACAGTTTGGTTCTCTGCTGAATAAAATAAAAGACAATGAAACCAAAACAATTTTTAAAGAGAAATTAAACTACAGTTGTTTTACATGTAGGCCATCACACATTTTATTAGCTTGCCCATATTTATAAAAATTTTAAGTTAAAGAACAGCTTTAGTCTTACAGCATGTTAATAAGCAGTCCAAAGCATTTTAATGAGCTTATCATAAAATTCAACAATATGCAAGAGTAGCATTTTCTGATATCATTAACATTTCTGATACCATTTTCTTGTGTAAAAACAGAAGAAAAGCAAGTTCATATATGGGGTCTCACTGCAAACTCCCAAACTAAATCCAAATATGTTAGGAATTATGTCTTTTTCAGTTAATTTTTTAATTAAGAAGTTTGGTTTTTTAAATCAAATATGTAAAGGGAAAAAACAATTTCTTGTCTACAACCTAGAAAAAGAAAGAAAAGACTAACACACACACACAGACACACACACACCCCAAACCAATTATGTATGGTTTAAATATCTTTCAGATTATAGGCAAAATTTCTTGGAATTGAGTCAGACATCACACCAGAGGTGTACCACTAGGGCAAGTGCAGCTCCATGTGCCGTGACCCAGCAGGAAGATGAAATGGCCCCATGGTTAGCCAACAAAAGCTTCCATACAACATTTGCTTTCAGCTGAGATGGATGATTAATACAAATTAGTTTAACCTTCTACCTTAAACAACTAAAAAGCAGTTAAATATTTAACACAACGACTTTAAGGTAGTGGACAACAAGCAGTGTAGAACAGTTATTCCTGAAGGGAAGAGGGGACCAATGAGATAAGCCTATAACTGCCCTAGCTTGCTGCATTGAGAGAATTTGCTTTACATAAAGCTGGCATCCTCAAAGATCTCTCTAGTATGACTGAGATAGCCAGGTCATAGGATTACACATATTTTGAGCTTTAGTTGATCCTGCAAAAAACAGTCTTGCAAAGAAGTACAAATTCACACTGCAAGCAGCAGTATGTGAGACTATTTTTCATCTTTTTCATTTTAACATTTTTAGGGTATAGTAGGTATGATACCATGGTTTTGATTTGCATTTCCCTAATGACTAATATCTTTAAGTACCTTTTTAAATGTGCATTGATTATTTGGATATCATTGGGGATGTAAAAGATCGTTTACATTTTTTTCTTTGGTTTGACTTTTGTTTCTGATTAATTTGTGAGAATATTTGTGTGTTTTTTCTTCGTACTGCAAATATCTTCTCTCACTCTCTGACTTGCCTTTTCACTCTTTTAATGGTGTCTTTTGATTGACAGAAGTTTGTAATTTTAATTACATTTCATTTGTTCCACGTTTATGCTGGATACTTTTTACATTCTTTTCAAGAAATATTTACTCCATAGTGATGGAGTTTTAAATGATCAACTAGACAGAAGTTACTAAAGATATAGAAGATTTCAAAAACAAGTAATAAGTTAATCTGACTCAGTAGTATAGAACACTATACCAAATGATGAGATAAAACATACTGTTTAAAAGCAGATATTCTTTGGGTCTCTTTCATAATGGCTAGGTAAGCACAGCCAATACCAATCAATATGTGCCAATATTGTTTGTATTTATTTTCAAATACTTCTCGTAGTGCTACAAGTTTATTAGATACATGTTTAAGCAAGTTATAGCACATAACAGCTTCATAAGTGTTTTGCTCATGTGTAACATGGATTGTCACCTTTCTCACTGCTAGGACTCTAATATCACCCCACATCCACCACATTAGCATTGGCTGATAATCCTGCAGTTACAGAAACACCCAAACTCTCACTGGGTTAGTGAAAATATATTTCATGCTACTGCTACATGCCAATGCAATTAAGTATTGTGTCACAGTCATTATAGAGACAGGGGATACAGGCAATATAAGCTTCATCACAACTGAGAAGATCTAGAAACACTTGTTAAATAGCATTGCTGACTACTATATACGTGTAACACTTGGAAAACTTTCCCAAGTAATAGGTTACATGACATATCATAAGAAATATTCAAGAAACTGGATCATGTAGAATTCTATGCCTAGGGGCAGTTTTGTTTGGGTTGCATCTGTTTGGCGATCTCTGACCTGCCTGTACCTGGATATGTGTATCATTCTCTAGGTTTGCAAAGATTTTTGTTACTATGTCTTTGAGTAAGCTTTCTACTCCTTGTTCTTTCTCACCTCCCTCTTGAAAGACAATGATTCAGATTTGCTCTTCTGGGATTATTTTCTAGATCTCATAGGCATTCTTCGTTCCTTTTCATTCTTTTTTTTTTTCTCCTCTGTATGTTGTCAAATAGCCTATCTTCAATCTCACTGATTATTTTTAATCAATTCTGCTGTTCAGACCTTTTGATGAGTTTTTCATTTCAGCCAATGTTTTCCTCATTTCCAAGATTCTGTTTGTTTTAATTATTTCAACCTCTTTGATAAATTTTTCTAATAAATTGCTTTTGTGCTTTATCTTGGAGTTTGCTGAGTTTCCTCAAAACTGTTATTTTGAATTATTGATCTAAGAGTTGTTATATTGCTGTCTCATTGGGTTGGTCACTGGCTCCTGGCTTTGTCCATCTGGGAAGGTCATAATTCCTTGTTTGCTGTTGTTTCTAATGGACTTCTGTTTCTAATGGACACCTGTTGTTTATGTCTTTGCACTGAAGGATTAGTTATTTATTCCCAGCTTTCCTGTCTGGGTTAGTTTGGCCTTTCTAGTGTATGTATGTTTGGAGTATCTATGCAGTTTGACTGTTGATTTCCCTTATTCCTAATTTGCTGCCTCCTTGTTGGCACTACATGGTGCCCCAATTTCAAGTTTGCCTCAGCCTTTACAAAAGTTTGATGTGCCATTTGTCCTAAATTGGGGTCGGGGGGAGGAACGCAAAGGGGATTCCCTGGCTGTGTAGAGAGGCTGGTTAGGGGTTCATGCCAAGTGTTGCAATACCTCTTTGATTTGGCATCTCCTTTGTCTGAGCTGGAGAGCAGTGCCCATGTTTTGTGCACTGGGACTGCTAACCCCACCTCCACTGTCTATTTCCAGTAGCCTTTTTAGGGGTTCCTCTCCCTAAAGGCATTCAAGTTGCTTTAAGTGGGTTGAAGAAAAAACAGCTTTTCTATGTAGGAACCCAAGATGATGGGAAAACCAGCTGTCTGCTGCAATATCACATTTTCCAGAGACAGTAACTCCAGGACAACTTTTCCGTGAAGTGCCTGATAGTTTGGAGGAAGCATGTAACACATGGAAAAGTCCATTTCTTCTACCCTCCCCATTGAGTTTACTTCTCTGTGGTTCAAGAATTATCACAGCCTCAGTTTTGAGTTCTGGAGTACTGGTGGTGATAATTTTGGCACTGGACAGGATTTTGTTTTGTTTTGTTTTCTGTGGGGAGGGTGAAGCCAGATTGCTTCTACTCCACCATTTTGTTGTTGTTGTTGTTGTCATTGTTGGTTTGAGACACAGTCTCGCTCTGTCACTCTGGCTGTAGTGGTGCGATCTTAGCTCACTTTAACCTCTGCCTCCCGTGATCAAGCGATTCTCGTGCCTCAGCTTCTCAAGTAGATGGGATTACAGGCATGCACCACCATGGGCCAGGTAATTTTTTTTTTTTTTGTATTTTTAGTAGAGACAGGGTTTTGCCATGTTGGCCAGGGTGGTCTCGAACTCCTGGCCTCAAGTGATCTGCCAGCCTCAGCCTCCCAAAGTGCTGGCATTACAGGTGTGAGCCACCACACCAGACCCAACTCCACCATTTTGGTGACATCACTCTCTTGGGTCACAAAGAAGTAATCAAAGTTTAGTTAAATTTAAAAGTTAGAAATTAATAGAAAGTTAACACACACTTCCCAATGTATTTGGGTTAAAATATAATCAGGTACAATCTTCCAAAAAATTAACAGACCAAATAAGGAGTTATATTAATAATAGAGATTAAAATACATTTTGAACTAATAACAATGAAAATACAATGTGTTCAAACTTGTTAAATGTGTATAAAGCAATAGTTTCACAAAACTGGCATGAAATGCTTACATCAGAAAAAAATCAATATTGAAGATTTCTTGAAGTTTTCCAACTCAAGTAATTAGAAGAAAATAGAGAAGGTAAAGAAGGTAAACAAATAAAACAAAGTTAAAGAGCAAGAGGTAATTAAATAGAAACTTTAAAATAGAGATTAAGAACACCAAAATATTTTATTTTAAAATAACTCAAAATGTTGGCAAAATTGACCAAGTAACAAGGTTAATTAGTAACTGAATAATTACTAAGTAATTTCATAAGTGTGAAAAGCAGAATTGAAAATTTATAGAAAAAACAGAAGTGAAAAATATTTGTTAGATGTTAGGGGAGAGAAATAATATTTAAACAAATAACAGGAAGAACAAACCAAATTTAAAAAGATTTACAACTAAGGTTACATTAAAATGAAAACTTTTATATGATGTAATGCACAATTAAAGTGAAAAGAAAAGCTGAAAAGCACAATACTAAAAGAATATGTTTCAACAATTTACAGATACCTTTGGAATCAGTAAGAAAAATAAAAACAACCCAAGGAAAAACTGGGCAAAATTATGAAAATGTAATGCACATAGGAGCAAACAAAATTCCCTAATACTCAAAAAGCTGCTAAACCTCAGCAGTAATCATGGAAATGTAATTAAAAACCAAAATGGAATACAATTTCATATTATATCAATTGGCAAGGTGTACTAGATCCAATAACACCAAGGGAGATTATGGGTAAAGAGGAACCAAGCAATTACATTAAGTATGAATCAAGAAGAACCTCTTGTACAAATGCACAAGCTTACAAATAGAAACAAGGCCATTATCAAATAAGTTTGTAATAGAATAAAAATCAAAAATATGCATGAAAATGGGTAAATATGCTATGAAATACTCTATGAAAATGGACAAATAAACATGAAATAAACTACTACATAACAGTTAAAATAGATACATTATAACTACTGGAAAAAACATGAATAGAACTCAAAAAAAATTTATGTAAAAATAAAAAAGAAGAAAGGACGTGATACTAATATATTAAAATATATGCATATTTAAACTCTTTAAACTGTACGTTATATTATTTATGGATACATACAAATCTGGTAAAACACAAAAGCATGCCTGGGAATGATAGTACCATTTTCAGAGTGGAACTTAAGTTGAAGGCAATCATATGAAGGGTTGGAAAGCTGACCCTAGCGTTTCTAAGATTTTATTTTAAAAGAAAAACAGAGATATGAATCAAATATGGCATTGTTATAATTTATTCAATTAACTCTCAGTGGTATTTAATAGATGTTAGTTTTATTATTTTCATATTGTATATATTTTATAGTTTAAAATATTAAATATTTAATTATGATAAAAAATCAGAATTAATGATAAAATACGTATCAAAAATTTTCAAAATTTTCATACTATTCAGTCTCATTCTTGGTGACTTATATTCTGAAAATATTTACCAGAAAAAAGAAGCAAAGCATGAAGAGAATATGTATGTATTTCCTGAAAGTCTAAATGTAGCAGCATAAATTTTAAGCCACCTATTTTTTCCACAGAAGAGAAACAGTTAACTAAATTATGATACAGGTATACAAATACAATGGATCATTGTGCACTCTTTTTTGTTAAAGCAATGTGAAAATAGAAAATATTTAACACATAATCCTTTTAGCTTGAATTTTACTTTTTTCTATGGATACATGATACTTGTACATGTTTATGGGGTACATGTGATATTTTGTTACACGCATATAGTGTATAATGATCAAGTCAGGGTATTTAGGATATCAGTCACTCTGAGCACTTATCACTTCTATGTGTTGGGAACATTTAAAATCTCTTCTAGCTATTTTGAAATGTGTAATATGTTGTAATTATAGTTACCCTGTTGTACTATTGAACATTAGAACTTATTCCTTCTATTTAACTGTATGTCTGCATCCATTTTCCTAACTTTTTTCATCCCCCCCATCACCACACCCTTTCTATCCACAGGTAAATGTCATTCTATACTCTACCTCCATGAGAACAAATTTTTTTAGTTCTCACATATGAGTGAGAACAAGCAATATTTGTCTTCTGTGCCTGGCATGTTTCACTAAACACAATGACCTCCAGTTCTATTCCTATTACTACAAATCACTGGATTTCATTCTTTTGATGGCCAAATAGTATTCCATTGTAAATATATGCCACATTTTCTTCATTCATCCGATGATGGACACTTAAGTAGATTCCATATCTTTGCTGTTATGAATAGTGCTGCAAGAAATATGGGAGTGCCTGTAGCTCTTTGATGCACTGACTTCATTTCCTTTGGATAAACACCCAGTAGTGGGATTGTTGAATCATATGGTAGTTTTATTTGCAGTTTTTTGAGAAATCTATGTACTGTTTTCCATAATAGTTGTGTTAATTTACATTCCCATCAACAGTGCATAAGAGTTTCCTTTTCTCTGTATTCTTGCCGGAATCTGTTATTTTTTGTTTTTCTGATAATAGCCATTCTAACTGCGGTAGAATTCTATCTAACTGTGGTTTTGATTTGCATTTCCTTGATGATTAGTGATGCTGATCATTTTTTCATGTACTTGTTGGCCATTTGTGTGTCTTCTTTTGAACAATGCTTATTGAAACCCTTTGCCCGCTTTTTAATGGGATTATTTACTTTTTTTGGTGTTGCGTTGTTTGAGTTCCTTGTAGATTCTTGATATAGTCCCTTGTTGGATGAATATAATCTTACTAAAAGTATAAAATTTTGTGATTGCAACTATATGAAGCTATAAATCCATGTAGACAAAATGAAAACAATTGTGTTTTAATTCAGAAGTAATAAGTTAAAAATCATTTGAAAATTAATACTCGAGAATGTAGGGAAATTATAAAGCAGATACACATGATACGAAAACAGATGAACATATCAACACTACAGTGGAATATGGGTCTTTGTACTGAGTGGTACCAATCAAATTTTGGAAATGGATTCTGATGCTTTGCTTCTCTAAATTTTGATTCTAGCAGGAAAAAAATGAAGCAAAGTTCTTATCAGATATTATTTAGTACTTACTTATTTTATGGTTACAAGAAATGTAATGATTACCAGGAAATACCCTGCAACTACAAATGAAGGCAAATGGAATATTCGTTGCAGGGCAATGATAATCCAATGTTTAGAGTTGGAAATGAGGAAGTGTTTGAATTCCAAAGCTGATGTAGTTACAAGGCATAATACACATTGAGGTCTGGTGGCAAAATCTGCCATAAAATTTGCTGCTATTCTCTCTTGTACAGTTCGTTCCACAGAACATACTGAGGCCTCCTTTATTCTGGACTTCCCATTGTAAACACAGGTGCCCAATAATAAAATAATCTTTACCTTCCTACACTACAGGAAGAATAAGTTATTTGGCTTCCTGCCCACATTCTCATTAAATGCTGAAAATTTGTCAGAGTACTCTCTGGTACAATGATTTCTATTGCTATATTCACAGTGAAAACAAACCTTTTCTTTTTTTTAATATATATATATTTATTATACTTTAAGTTCTAGGGTACGTGTGCACAATGTACAGTTTTGTTACATCTGTATACATGTGCCATGTTGGTGTGCTGCACCCATTAACTCATCATTTACAAAGAAACTCAAAGGATAAAGTTAAGTTTAAAGTGGAGTTAAAATTGATATGTCTCACAAATGTTTTCGTTATTTCAAATGTACAAAATATAAAAGCGGAAGAAACGTCAATAAAATTAAACTGTGAAATTGATTTGATTTTATACAATTCCAAGTGGTAGCTTTAAATAAGCCTTCCTGTTTCAAATAAATTGCCTTGAGCAGAGCTCTTTATAAAGTAATGTGCCATTTACCAAAAGCTTGTCTTAGTGTTCTGCTCAGTTAGTGAATACCTTCCATTAAGGTTGGACCAATTACAGAGTACAAATGCTGTTTCAATTTTTTTATTTCCTGCAGACACAAAGGTCAAATGTCTGAGAAACTCTTAAGTGGACTGAGTTTTCATTTTGTTCCAAATGAGACTGTATAATTTCTTGGGATGCTCCTAGTTCTTAGAGAAGGGTTTTGAAGTTCATGACATATTCATCCATTTTCAGGCTAGAGTTGAACAAGAGATGGATTAGTTACAGGGATTTTTTGCATGATATAGCAACTCTTGAACTAGTGGCATGTTGTTAGTAACAAATTTCCCAGTACAAATTCTTGGATTTGCTTCAATTTGCAAAATTAATTTATAAGAGCAGTAGGTGGATAATGTCTACCTCTTTGCTTATTACACAGCTGATACATTAATTTTTATTGATAGATTTTCAGTACCGTTTTATACTAATTGCACTAGATGCTGTTGCTTTTGATATCTCTTTGGCTGCAGTCTTTCTGACCAGAATGTTTTATAGTATTCTGAGCATATTTTTATGGTGATTTCATGCATCCAGCAAATACTGGATTTCTATTTCCTATTTTAATACCAACTTCACCATCTTGAAAGGATCAACTTTTTATAAATTGTATCTGAGGGGAGACAAAGAAAATAATGAATAAAAGAGTCAATACATTTAACATTCTTTAGTAGAGGTTAATATCTCTATTAAGATGTAATCCCCAAGAGGTTAACATACAAATATAACTAGTGCAGCAAGAGTAGAGACACATTAAGTGAACTCTGCTAACAGTTGGCTATTTTTCTACTACTGATCTATTTTTTCACTTATTTTGTACATACAAACTCAATGTTCTTGTCGGCAATGAATAGATACTTAATTATTCAATACATTTCACATTTGAGTTCAGGTTAACTTGACTGCCAACTTCTAAAGATAACTTTGCAAAGGCCCTTGAGAAATATGATTTAAAATGCTGTACTGTTCTATGGGTAAAAATGTGATTTCAGTCCACCCTCTCTTCCTGTTCCTAGTTAAGTAGGGTGATGACAGAGATAATCTATAACGTCAGGGATATTCCTGTGTCATACAGGTTTGACTTGAAGATCACTGCATTTTCTAAAGCAAATTTATTTTCTGGTTTGGCTTGGTTGAAGTTAACATTCAGATGTGTTGGTTTTCCCTTAGAGAGTGAAACTTGAAATATGTTTCCATGGAAAGTGGAATTTGAACTATGTCGGGTGCCAGGGTAAATGAGCCTGGAACTGCTGTATAGTGTAGCTCACTGGTCAAAATATTGATGGCCTGTATTTACTTATAATGGATAAAAAAAACTATATGAGTGTGGCTTTTCTAAATCCATTACATGCAAATAATTTGCATGAATTTCATTTTTCTTAATTCATTTTAAAGCACTTTCGAGGTTATCTCAGTTGAACTTTTCAATAAATTATGAGGCCTTAACATAGACCATCATAAAAAGAAGCAATTTGAAAAAAATTTTAATATATATAATAGCCATAAAACATCCACTTTTTGCTTATAATAATGCCACTTTTTTCTTCTGAAGAGTTGTTCCAAAGATGATACCAGTAATGCTTAGCAAATTTACGGCACTTTTAACATTTCATGTACTCTCAGAGTTTTATAATCTGCATATATAGTTTGTCTTTAGTCCTACATTCGGTATAAAACTTATTTTAAATAAAAAGTATAATTAATTGATATGTGACCAACCAATTTGTGAACCTATACATCTTCAGTTCCTTGACTTCAGAATCAATTGTTATTTTCTCGATTCTCTCTTTAAGGGCTGCCTTCAACTTTTCCTCTTTGAGAAAATAACTTTAAAAAGAATTGAAAAGGTCTTAGAATTTAGATAAAGGCCAGGGCAAAAAGGTATCTAGGACTATGGTAAATAGTGGAATTTCTCCCATGTAATTTATATACAAAAATATAAGGGGTTATACACTTGAGTTCTTCTAGTTACCTTTAGGCTCTCAGTCTTTTAGGGTTATTCTTTCTTTTTTCATGATTATCATGTTATATTCTCAGAGTATGTTCTAAACTTTATTCATTTTCACAATTTACTTTCTCTCTGGTTTAATGATTTCTTTTATTGAAATAATCATTGGTATACATCCACCTGGTGGTATTTATTAATAACATTTGTATCTACATTATTACTTAAGTTTAAGACAGTCTTTATTCTGGGTTTTGCAGTCCAGGTAAAATATTATTTTTCATTAAATCACTCCATTTTGTAAATTTTTAAATTATTTTTCTTTTATTTTAGTAATTTTTCTATTCTTTAAATTTAAACTTTCTCTATGGATCCCAAAATTTTAATGTTTATTTTTCTTCCCTATTATCAGTCATCATTTACTAAGGAAAATAATATAGCCACTACCAGAATTATGATAATAGGTTATTTAATGTAGGAACCAGAACTTATGAAATGGGAAAAGGTGGGAAAACAAAGGTCTGTAAGCCAGCACCACAGAATTGGAGAAGCAATCACTGATGTCAACCAGAGGCCAGATTTGGTGATGAAGCCCAAGAAGGCATTATGCCTGCCTGCCATGACCATAGGGTGAGAGCTCATAGAGAAGTCTGTTAAGCCATGCATTTGACTGCCACAGGAACAAGAGTCTTTTTTTTTTTTTTTTCACTATCTTCTAAATGTTGTGAATTTCTCTGATTGGCAAACCAACCCAAAACCATACAGGGGAGGTGATTCTGGGAAATGTAGTTCCCAGCCTTAGAAGGGATTTATGGAGGTGCCACGTTTACAACTGACTTTCAGCAAAAGAACAACATAGGCAACATACAAACACAAAACAAGTGAGAAATGTACAAGTATTTTCTTATTTGTTTTGGGATATATTCATGGACATTACTAAGGTCATCCAAATTTATGAAATATCAATTATGAAGTTAATCTTTATTCTGTATATTTGAAATAACCAGTTGTTCACAACATATTTTTATAGTTTAATGTGATTTGGAGAATTAATAAACTGATAATTCAACACCAAGACCCAAATTCAATGGTAATAGTCAGATAAGACAAATTTTTATTTTGATATTAAAATGAGTGCTAAAAATATTTCCCAAGTAGGCAACCTGGACTTCTATCTTGATCTGACAGTTAGGAGACCTATGGAGTTAATATAATTATGAGGCTAATTGGATACATAATGCCCATGTCATATAAAAATAAATAGTTTGATCCTCCCTATTGATAGGGACAGAGAAGGAAAATATTGTTAACACAATATCAAGTACTAGGATATGTGTTGATTTGCTGTAGTAAAGTTATCACATCTAGTACAGTAGCTACAATTGGGGCATGACCTAGGTAATATGTAGTAGATTACTGCCATCTGAATTTTGCAAATATTAAATAGGTAATTTGAATAGAGACATGGTAGAGACCAACTACCATGCATCTTTTAATGCTTTTTATGTTTTGAGACAGGGTCTCATTCTATCACCCAGGCTGGAGTGAAATGACAAAATCATGGCTCACTGCAGCCTCAACTTTCAGGTTCACGTGATTCTTCCGCCTCAGCCTCCCACGTAGCTGGGACTAGAGGCACATGACACCATGCCAGGTATTTTTTAAAATTTTTTGTAGAGATGGGGTCTGTGTTGACCATACTGGTCTCGAACTCCTACCCTCAAGCAATTCTTCCCTCTTGGCCTCCCAAATTGCTGGGATTACAAGTAAGAGACATCGTGCAAAGCTGCCTTCAATTCTTTTAATAGTGACACTAATTTCTGCAACTACTCAAAGTATGCAATATTGCTCCTAATTTACTCTCTGTGACCAGTGAATATATAGGAAGTAATTTTAGGATCTTTTATTTGACTATTTCTACCATATTCAAGTCAGCTAACCAATACAAGATATGAGAGTCCTTCCAGATGTTGGTATATATATTCTAATTATGCATTCAAGGACAAGAGGAGTAACACCATGGTTTTCCATGGACCTGCTGGACCAACTGTCAGAATGACTTGAAAAACTCCATTTGTCACCTGTTATTCATAAACTCCATTCTAGCAAGAGAACTGAGAGGGATTTTTGTTTGCTGCTGGATTGATTGGCTTTTGTTTGAAGATTTGTTTGGTTCCATTCTATCTATCTTTCTTGGCTCATGATGGTCTCTAGCAATCCTTAAAAACTTCAGTAATCCATTCTTCCCACTTGGTGGTTACCCTGGGAAATGCCTGTACTCACTTTGGGGAAAACTGGAGGACTATTTCTTTCATAAATACTTGTGATGGTGCAGTAGGGTCCTCCCTCAAGTGTTGTAGGCTTCCTTTCAATCAGTGGGCCTTGGTCTCTAAACTGACTTAAGTATTCAAAAGAGTGGGAGCTTATAATTTTTCACTGCAGGACTGTCAACTTTCTTCTTGCCAGACCTTGACTATTTTGTTACACAAATGGAAGGATATCCTTGCCAGATGTCTAGCTGTCAAACTCCTAGGAACATCATGATTGATTAACCATCACCTTATCTCCTGTAGGAAAAAACATTATTGCCTGACGTAATGATGCCTTCCTTGCTTCTCACAGCTATGTTCTGCTCTTCAGGCTATGCCCTCCTGGAATCCCATCATCCCTATTGATATTAAATACCCTAATTCCATGGCAGTCCCTCCTACTGCCTCTGGACTGCAGAGGTCAGTCATCACTGTAATTCTCAAAGTTCAGATGCTTCCCTCATCAAGGCATTCCCTACCACCTTAATTTTTTTTTAAGTATCTTCTGGACCTACTGGACCTACAAATAGAAAGATTTACTGTTCTTAGATATTACAGAGTAGATTCATTCTGAATTTACTCAACTACTAAAATCTGAGACTTTCTTCAATACAGTGTCAAAGAATTTATATCATCTCTATATCATTTGCTCTAGATTGTTATGCCCAGGCTTCAAGAAGCGATTCCAGAAAATTATGTCCAGTTACAGGTATTTTTGCCAACATTTCAATCCTAAGTCATAGGTGAATACCTTCATGTCGATGAATTTTTTTCTATTTAATTTCCACATTTTCATCTCGTTATAACACCTTCAGGATCTATGACCATTCATTTCAATCTGTGTGTGCTAGTTCATATTTTCCAGACTTCCTCTTTGACATTTAGAGAATTGTTTTTCAGCCTACATGGGATGTGCTGAAACCTGATTCTGGTTAGCCTGGAGGCAATAGGTGTTGGTGGAGTGAGAAGAAGAGCAACATTTTATTTGATACCTAACTCAAATGAGGTCTTTGTGTGGTCTACTGGCAAAAAAGAGGCTCTGATAAGTGGTAAGGAACTGCCTCTGCCAGCCAGGAGGGATAAGAGGAACTTGGAGATTCCATAGTCTTTGGCTCTTCTACTGAAATATTTCCATTCTAATCAATTTTCCTATTATGATCCTGGCATTGACATCAGAGATGCTTCTGATTTCATATCATCTACTGAGGATCTGACACCCTCACAATCATAATCTGGAGTTAAGTTTAAGCATTTTCTGCTATGCAGCTTCAGCATATTAGAATCTCCTTTAAACTGCAGAAGATCTCTGGCTTTCACAGCATCTTTTATGCACCTGCATCGATCCTATTATTTTATTTTGCAAGATCTCTGATGTCATTAAAATAGGCCTATATAAGCTCTCCTTTTTTTCTTACTTTCCTTATTTCTTTGATTTAACAACTCATTAGCAGGTCACTCACTGTTGTACCTACTAAACTTTTCATTTAAATTTACCAGTCAGGTTGTTATGAAAATATGAGCTACTATAAAGCATCCTCACTGGGTGGGTGGGTAGCACTGCTTAATTGTGCAAAGCATGGATTGAATCTTCTTGAAAGTACTGCTGCTCTATCTATGATCAGTTGCTATTTTTGCCAGGTAAATTATATTTGTATCTTTAACACATGAAGATGTTGAGTGCAGTGCATCCATTTCGTGAATTTATTTCTGAAATTCTCATGACCTTGACTGAGGACAAGCAGAGAGTTTTTACAAATAATACTCTGCCTTCATCTATAAAACTCTGGAGAGAAGAGAAAGTGTCCTGTGGAGTCCTTGGGAATTATAAACTCACCGCTGAGATCTTAGCCATTCCCTTGCTGGCTGTTAGCTTTCATAGATGACCAGACTCTCCTAATATGGCAAGTAGTCACTGGGATTATGGTATCCATGTGGAAGTCTGTGCTAGTATTCTAACCACAAAGTGACCGATTAGCACACATTGTTATTTTACCCGACTAAATCACACAAGCATTGCATTGCTTTTCTAGTAACAGCCAGATCACGGAATTTACTGAAGGCAAACTGTGAGTTAGCCACTCCATGTTCCTCTGGGCAGACAGTCCAGAGAAAATGAGGAGGTTTCCAAGGGAAAGCTTATATTGTAAATTGTCAGGTATTAAAAAGAAAAATGAAAGTTCAAAGTCAATTACCCCTGAAAACTTCTGACTAGCAACATTTTGGCTTCATACTGACTAGACAGTGTCAAATGTAAATTATCCTGTTTATATTTTAAAAATACAGACAGCTTATCTATTGGATTACTACACTTATGCAGCTAAAATATTTACAGACATAGAAATTATATTTCTTGTAAAAAACTATTATTTCTCTTGAGCAACCTAATCCATGTTTTAACCTATTTTGAGGAGGTAATTAGCTACCTCTTTATTCCCAAATTGAAAATAGTTAATAAGATTTTCTTCATCAAATGATTGTCACAAAGTTTTTGACTAAAACCCCCCAATTCCATATATACTTTAGCTTTTATTTTTATTAAGCCATACTAAACATTTCATCAACATTTTTGTTTTAACCAAGAATGTCTGACTTATTAAAAAATACTTTTTCTGAAGAACTATTAATCTTTCTCTGGATTTATAATGATAGATAGAAAAAGATAACTAAAGTGATCTTTTTTTGCTTGCACTACTGTATAAAAATTGCCTTGTGTAGATACAGCTTAAATAACTGATTGCAGCTGGTGTCTTATGCAGGCTGAGCTTTTGTTTTAATCAATGAGAATTTGGTTACAATAACAAGAAGCATGGTGCTCCTGCTAAGGAAAAAGTGTAATAATAAAAAAAAATTAAGTTTTAGGGTACATGTGCACAATGTGCAGGTTTGTTACATATGTATACATGTGCCATGTTGGTGTGCTGCACTCATTAACTCCTTATTTAGCATTAGGTATATCTCCTAATGCTGTCCCTCCCCCTTCCCCCCACCCCACAACAGTCCCCGGAGTGTGATGTTCCCCTTCCTGTCTCCATGTGTTCTCATTGTTCAATTCTCACCTATGAGTGAGAACATGCGGTGTTTGGTTTTTTGTCCTTGCGATAGTTTACTGAGAATGATGGTTTCCAGTTTCATCCATGTCCCTACAAAGGACATGAACTGATCCATTTTTATGGCTGCATAGACACTTTTGAGAAGTGTCTGTTCATGTCCTTTGCCCACTTTTTGATGGGGTTGTTTGTTTTTTTCTTGTAAATTTGTTTGAGTTCATTGTAGATTCTGGATATTAGCCCTTTGTCAGATGGGTAGGTTGCAAAAATTTTCTCCCATTTTGTAAACTGCCTGTTGACTCTGATGGTAGTTTCTTTTGCTGTGCAGAAGCTCTTTAGTTTAATTAGATCCCATTTGTGAATTTTGGCTTTTGTTGCCATTGCTTTTGGTGTTTTAGACATGAAGTCCTTGCCCATGCCTATGTCCTGAATGGTATTGCCTAGGTTTTCTTCTAGGGTTTTTATGGTTTTAGGTCTAACATGTAAGTCTTTAATCCATCTTGAATTAATTTTTGTATAAGGTGTAAGGAAGGGATCCAGTTTCAGCTTTCTCCATATGGCTAGCCAGTTTTCCCAGCACCATTTATTAAATAGGAAATCCTTTTCCCATTGCTTGTTTTTGTCAGGTTTGTCAAAGATCAGATAGTTGTAGATATGTGGCATCATTTCTGAGGGCTCTGTTCTGATCCATTGATCTGTGTCTCTGTTGTGGTACCAGTACCCTGCTGTTTTGGTTACTGTAGCCTTGTAGTATAGTTTGAAGTCAGGTAGCATGATGCCTCCAGCTTTGTTCTTTTGGCTTAGGATTGACTTGGCAATGCGGGCTCTTTTTTGGTTCCATATGAACTTGAAAGTAGTTTTTTCCAATTCTGTGAAGAAAGTCATTAGTAGCTTGATGGGGATGGCATTGAATCTATAAATTACCTTGGGCAGTATGGCCATTTTCACGATATTGATTTCTTCCAACCATGAGCATGGAATGTTCTTCCATTTGTTTGTATCCTCTTTTATTTCATTGAGCAGTGGTTTGTAGTTCTCCTTGAAGAGGTCTTTCACATCCCTTGTAAGTTGGATTCCTAGGTATTTTATTCTCTTTGAAGCAATTGTGAATGGGAGTTCACTCAGGATTTGGCTCTCTGTCTGTGATTGGTGTACAAGAATGCTTGTGATTTTTGTACACTGATTTTGTATCCTGAGACTTTGCTGAGGTTGCTTATCAGCTTAAGGAGATTTTGTGCTGAGACAATGGGGTTTTCTAGATATACAATCATATCATCTGAAAACAGGGACAATTTGACTTCCTCTTTTCCTAATTGTATACCCTTTATTTTCTTCTCCTACCTGATTGCCCTGGCCAGAACTTCCAGCACTATGTTGAATAGGAGTGGTGAGAGAGGGCATCCCTGTCTTGTGCCAGTTTTCAAAGGGAATGCTTCCAGTTTTTGCCCACTCAGTATGATATTGGCTGTGGGTTTGTCATAGATAGCTCTTATTATTTTGAGATACATCCCATCAATACCTAATTTATTGAGAGTTTTTAGCATGAAGGGTTGTTGAATTTTGTCAAAGGCCTTTTCTGCATCTATTGAGATAATCATGTGGTTTTTGTCTTTGGTTCTGTTTATATGCTGGATTACATTTATTGATTTGCGTATGTTGAACCAGCCTTGCATCCCAGGGATGAAGCCCACTTGATCATGATGGATAAGCTTTTTGATGTGCTGCTGGATTCGGTTTGCCAGTATTTTATTGAGGATTTTTGCATCAATGTTCATCAAGGATATTGGTCTGAAATTCTCTTTTTTGGTTGTGTCTCTGCCAGGCTTTGGTATCAGGACAATGCTGGCCTCATAAAATGTGTTAGGGAGGATTCCCTCTTTTTCTATGGGTTGGAATAGTTTCAGAAGGAATGGTACCAGTTCCTCCTTGTACCTCTGGTAGAATTCGGCTGTGAATCCATCAGGTCCTGGACTCTTTTTGGTTGGTAAGCTATTGATTATTGCCACAATTTCAGAGCCTATTATTGGTCTATTCTAGTTTCTGATAAAATAGACTTTAAACCAACAAAGATCAAAAGAGACAAAGAAGGCCATTACATAATGGTAAAGGGATCAATTCAACAAGAAGAGCTAACTATCCTAAATATATATGCACCCAACACAGAAGCACCCAGATTCATAAAGCAAGTCCTGACTGACCTACAAAGGGACTTAAACTCCCACACATTAATAATGGGAGATTTTAACACCCCACTGTCAACATTAGACAGATCAATGAGACAGAAAGTTAACAAGGATATCCAGGAATTGAACTCAGCTCTGCACAAAGTGGACCTAATAGACAGCTACAGAACTCTCCACCCCAAATCAACAGAAGAATATACAGTTTTTTCAGCATCACACCACACATATTCCAAAATTGACCACATAGTTGGAAGTAAAGCTCTCCTCAGCAAATGTAAAAGAACAGAAATTATAACAAACTGTCTCTCAGACCACAGTGCAATCAAACTAGAACTCAGGATCAAGAAACTCACTCAAAACCACTCAACTACATGGAAACTGAACAACCTGCTCCTGAATGACTACTGGGTACATAACGAAATGAAGGCAGAAATAAAGATGTTCTTTGAAACCAAGGAGAACAAAGACACAACATACCAGAATCTCTGGGACACATTCAAAGCAGTGTGTAGAGGGAAATTTATAGCACTAAATGCCCACAAGAGAAAGCAGGAAAGATCCAAAATTGACACCCTAACATCACAATTAAAAGAACTAGAAAAGCAAGAGCAAACACATTCAAAAGCTAGCAGGAGGCAAGAAATAACTAAAATCAGAGCAGAACTGAAGGAAATAGAGACACAAAAAACCCTTCAAAAAATTAATGAATCCAGGAGCTGGTTTTTTGAAAAGATCAACAAAATTGATAGACCGCTAGCAAGACTAATGAAGAAAAGAGAGAAGAATCAAATAGATGCAGTAGGCCGGGCGCGGTGGCTCACGCTTGTAATCCCAGCACTTTGGGAGGCCGAGGCGGGCGGATCACGAGGTCAGGAGATCGAGACCACGGTGAAACCCCGTCTCTACTAAAAATACAAAAAAATTAGCCGGGCGTGGTGGCGGGCGCCTGTAGTCCCAGCTACTCGGAGAGGCTGAGGCAGGAGAATGGCGTGAACCCAGGAGGCGGAGCTTGCAGTGAGCCGAGATCGTGCCACTGCACTCCAGCCTGGGCGACAGAGCGAGACTCCGTCTCAAAAAAAGAAAAAAAAAAATAGATGCAATAAAAAATGATAAAGGGGATATCACTACCGATCCCACGGAAATACAATCTACCATCAGAGAATACTACAAACACCTCTATGCAAATAAACTAGAAAATCTAGAAGAAATGGCTAAATTCCTCGACAAATACACCCTCCCAAGACTAAACCAGGAAGAAGTTGAATCTCTGAATAGACCAATAACAGGCTCTGAAATTGTGGCAATAATCAATAGCTTACCAACCAAAAAGAGTCCAGGACCTGATGGATTCACAGCCGAATTCTACCAGAGGTACAAGGAGGAACTGGTACCATTCCTTCTGAAACTATTCCAACCCATAGAAAAAGAGGGAATCCTCCCTAACACATTTTATGAGGCCAGCATCATCCTGATACCAAAGCCCAGCAGAGACACAACCAAAAATGAGAATTTCAGACCAATATCCTTGATGAACATTGATGCAAAAATCCTCAATAAAATACTGGCAAACCGAATCCAGCAGCACATCAAAAAGCTTATCCACCATGATCAAGTGGGCTTCATCCCTGGGAAAAATTTATGTCTTTGGAAGTGGCATGTCATACAGCACCATCTTGTACACTGTGTTGGGATTCTGTTTTCATAAGTCTACAGCAATAGTCCTGCTACATGTCAGCAAGAAACATTAGAGATCATACTCACAAGGTACTTTCCAGACACAAATTGAGAAGAAAATTTTGAAATAAGTAAATCAACTTGCTTTTTCCTTAAGTGAACAATAGGGTGGAAAAATCTGGGAAGAGGAGGGAATCAATGTACATTTGTTAATAATGACAACTTATAAAATATTTACTTGTTTTAACTTTTTAGCTTTAGGATAATAATAACTCCTAATAAATCTACCCAGCGTAGAGATTAATTTTCCTGGTTATGAGGAAGAGTTTCTGGTTTTGTTAAGAAGTCAATTACATTTTCTATAATGTGTACATTAAAATCATAGACTTCTCATATTGTAGCTCTATGGTAAGTACATTTTAATTATATTTTATTCAGGTTTATAAAAGTATAATTAAAATATATACTATAGTAGACAGAGTCTTAATTCTCAACATACCATTATTGGGTTAAGATATAACGGAAGCTGAGTCAGCAGAAGAGTTTTTTTTTGTATGCATCTTTTGTATGCATCTTTTGGAATGTTTCATAATATTGTAATATCTAAAAATAGGCAACAAGGACACTTAGAAGCAGGAGTAGAAATTTTAGAGGCCAATCAAAATAAATAGTCACATCTATTTGCTAAATGCAGCTAGACTTTTTACATCACATTGGCCAGTGATATTGAGGTATTATTTTCTATTAAACCTGTATAATTTATTTTAAAGATATATTATTTGCTTTTCAAGCTATACCATTATGTCACCAATACTCTTATTTTAACAAATATTAATGTCTTGGTACTCCATATATCTTTGAAATAGCCCCAAACAGGTACTTTTTCAATAGTCCAAGAAAATACCTTTTTTAATTTCTTAAATTATAAGGTTCTAATACAAAATCCATTAAGAACTGAGCCGTAAAAACATACAGGACAATATGAGTCATCTAAATCAAGTAGTCATACACAGAGGGGCCAGAAAAAGCTTGTTATAGCTTTTTTAGTAGTGGAAGGGAGTAACACAAAATTATTGCTTTACAATAATCTAGAAAGCCACTTCTTCATTCATCAGTAGGGCCTTTCTCTTGGATTCTGTATGAAGATCAGTGTTTCTGGAATCCCAACCAATTATTTTTCTCTTTGCAAGTTTCTACAGTGTTTTTAATGCCTATAGACGTAGGTTCTTTGTGTTCATAGCAAAGAAAGGGCGGGGGGTGGCAGGTTACAGATAAGATGAAGTTATTTGCAACTTTTGGTATTCTATCTATTTATTCATCTGTCTATGTATCTATGATCAGGTCACTGAGTAAGAGGCAGAAGAAAATCAGAGATTTTGTGAAGGACTTGACTGGCTTTTTTAATAAAAATTTTGTGCTTGAGGTGTTATGATATATGATATAAATGTGACAAGAGATTTGTAAACAGATCTGGTGACAATTGTATGAGCTAATGTGAAATACCATGAATTTAGATAGAGCAAAGGGAGTTGTGCCAACATTACTCATTATCATAGCTCATAATCCACTTACATTTGTAATAATATAAGAATTTTCAATAAAAATAATGCTTCAAATATTTTATAGTAATCAAATCCAATTATGTTTATGGAAGTGATTTGTAAATTATAAAGTCACTTATACATTTTGGTTGTTATTAAGCCTATAATATGATAAGGAGGCAGTGGTTTGACCACCTATTTGTCTCACCTAGGGAGCTGTAACAACATACTGACTTGGTGGCAGCCTCCAAATTAAGATGGGAATGGCTTGGGATGCAGCTGGACATCAGATCTCTAGGTAATTCTAATATGCACTTAGGATGAGAAATCTATTTTGAGCATGTAATATGTCTAAGTAATTACTTACATTATTTCTAATCCTTTTAATGACTAGGAGTAATTATTAATATCATGAGGGACTTGAAAATCAAGAAGTTAAAAATAAATTCCAGGTTCGTAAATGGTTAAATACGAAACCAGGATTTGATCCCAAGTATATTTGCCTTCATACACAGCCCTGGCGTTTTGACTACATCATACAACATATGTGATAATAAAACAATGTACATAAGAGAACTTATGTTATCTGGATGAAAATAAATATAAAATATTTCTAAAGGCAGGCCTTTGTTAAACATTTTAGGACGGTGTGAAATGCTCAATAATTATGGAAAGTCATTTGTAAAAATCTATAAAAAGATTATCTTATAATAACAATAATTGCATGCTTACCTTATGATGATCCACTCCCAGGCACTACATTTGTGCTATTTCACTTACTTGTCACAGCAACTTTAAGAGACAGATGCTACTATTTTTATTTTGCAAAATGAAAATATTTTACAAAAAATGCTTGGAGGGTTACTCAGCTACCTGAAGAATACAGACAATCAATGGTAGAACTTGATTCAAACCCATCCGTTGGAGTCTGACCTTATTCTTTTTTAACCAAGTATTTTGTATTTATGGACCTGTCCTAAGGAAATAATACTGAATAAAAAATAAGCTATGTACATAAATATGCTTACTGCAATTTCTTTCTTAATGGTAAAAAACTGGAAAAAAACATTTAACAACAGTGCAATAGTCAAGTAAATTACGGTAGATAATTGCCGTGGAATATTATGTACCTATTGTGAACAATGTTTACAACAATTAAAAATATAGACAAATGTGGCCGGGCACGGTGGCTCACGCCTGTAATCCCAGCACTTTGGGAGGCCGAGGCGGGTGGATCACAGGGTCAGGAGATTGAGACCGTCCTAACTAACACAGTGAAACCCCGTCTCTATGAAAAATACCAAAAATAAACCAGATGTGGTGGCCGGTGCCTGTAGTCCCAGCTACTTGGGAGGCTGAGGCAGGAGAATGGTGTGGACCCGGGAGGCGGAGCTTGCAGTGAGCCGAGATAGCGCCACCGCACTCCAGCCTGGGCTATAGAGCAAGACTCCGTCTCAAAAAAAAAAAAACATTATATACGTGTGTGTGTGTATATATATGTATATATACGTATATATGCATATATACGTATAGTGTATATATGCATATATACGCATATATACTATACGTATATATGCGTGTGTGTGTATATATATTTATATAGACAAATGTTTATTAGGTCACCTCTAGTTCTGCATAGTATGTAGGAAACTATTAAAAGAGTGTCTTCTTCACTTACAACAAGAAAAATCTAGATAATCAGTAGAATGATAACTTTTTTTGAGCCCATCACAGAGCTGAGGCTAGTAAACCTGAATCATGTTTAAAGATTCCAAAGATGGACAAACCCCTCTAAGGAGAGACAAGACATGCAATATGTCTGACCTTTGACAAAGCATGGGAGATAGTGTTGGCTGCCTTACTAGTCAATAAGAAGATACTGACCAACCTTTTAATGGATTTTAAAAGGCCAAATGGGTGCTGATTTGTTCTGCAGCGCCAAAAGAAGGGTAGTTCAAACTCACTTGAAAGCATTTCTTTATGTGTATATACTACGTACTGATTTAGAACAATGTATGCAATGCATGATACTGGTAAAAGCTTACTAATTTGGGTTTTGCTGTAATTGGATTGATGGGTGACAAGAGAAGGGAATCTGTTTAAATGAATTAGGCATACATTTTACCTATCATTAACATTATTGTCAATTATATTATGTGAATTATAGCATTTTTTTGATTTTGGCATTAGCTGTTAATAGATATTATGCCAACTTCAGGTAGCGGAATTAGGGTACCTGCCTTGTCAAAGAAAGAATAAACAACTATTTTTATTCAAATTCACCTGGAATAGAATTTGAGGTTCCATAAATACCTGTAAATATGTACATTCTAGGTTCTCTGATTTCATATTTTGTAATAATTTTTTTCAGTTCACAAGGAAAATAGTCATACAGTAAGTGAAATGATTATTTACTATTTTCATTGCAACAAGCAAGTTGTGATTTGGCTCCATAACCAGCTAATTATCCATTGAATTAATTCTAGAACTCCTTAGTGAATTTCAAAGAACTGCCGTATCATTTTTCAAATATGTCACTTCTTTAGTGGTGAGTGAAATCATTTTACATAACATTTAGCACTAAGGCCTTTCTTTCAGGAAGGCTAAAATGAGCCCCTCTCCCCTTCTCTGGTTTTATTACGTTTATATGATACAAAGGAGACGTGTATATACAGAAATAGATCCCCCAAAAGGAAAATATCCCTCTTTTTCTCTCTTTCCCTGGTTCTCTCTCTCTCTCTCTCTCTCACCCACACACACACACAAAGACGCACACACACATGCTCACACACTATTGTATCAGCATGTGTTTTTTTGAACTAAAGCTTCCTTAACACAAATTTCAAATAATAGCGTTTTTCTGCCATCCATATTCAATATTTAGAGATGGTGAGATGTAGCAAAATCCAATGACAGTAAGTTTAGTTCTTCACACTCATTGCATCTGGGAGACAGGTTTGAATTAATTTTGACTGGTATGAAATAAATCTTCAAAATAAAATGGGATTGACTGTGCCTGTGTTTTCACAAAAGTCTTTTTAGGATGAAATTTGACATTTTTCCCTCTCCTGGGGGTGGCAGTTTACTTACTGCTGGTTATTATTGCTGTTTAATGAAACTTAGAGTTTTCAAATAGAGAATCTAATTACTATTATTATTTCAAGAGATTTTAATTTTCCCCTCCATTTCCCTCCCCCTCTCCACCCTCCATCCCTTATATGCAATGTGGGAGAATAGAGTTACATTCATTTGCATTGAATAGCAGGCTCTGGCCATAAGGTATTTCATAAAGCACAAAGTAATTGAAAATACTGTTAAGCTTTCAGTTTCTCAGGAACCTAGGACCCCTTTCTAACCTAAAAAACTAGGATCAAGCTCAGAGAAATACATGAATGACATGAGTCTTCCCCTGTGGGTTCTCAGATGACTCTTTAACTAGCAGAAACTAAATACATCCTGTGTTTCTTTGAGCTGACAATTTAAATTTTAATTCTGACTACTCATCTTTGAAGAAACAGGAGGCGCCCAGCTAGAGCCGTGCACATAATTGGACCTAAGTCAGTTTCTGCCTGTAATTATGTCCCTGAAGTCAGATGGTTTAAACCAGAGCAGGGCCATGTTTTTGGCTTCTTTGCTGGATGCTTTTATTTTTGGAATAAAAAATGTTGTCAAATTTCTGGGACATTATACATATATATATATGTAAAATGTTATATATACACTATATATAACAAACATATTTAAAATATAAATATAACTGATATTTAAAACTTGGCTGTTAAACTGTAATAATTGGTAACTTGGAATCAGAGGTAAGAGATGTGATGATAAACATAGAAAAATATAAATTAAACCAATAGAAACAATTCCTACTATTGGAAATAAGCTATTATTGGAAAAAAATGACCACAGGACTTAATTAGTATCTACATAATATAGACTAGAAAACCACGCTGACAATATATACTTGGAACAGTAGGCTGAAGACTTTTGATGTGAGCTGGAGAGTACTCAAGCCTAGCAATTAATTTTGTTAATATTAGATTTCACTGTTAAACATGGGTAGCCAATTCCCACCAGCAGAGATGCCACACGCTTCCTTTAATTTATTCTTATAGTCTTAGAGAAGAATTTTGATGAAGCCCCAAGAAAACCTTTTCTCCATATCACTTGAAAAATTCCACAAATGGGAATAAATCATATAATAAAATAAGGGAAAGTGTGTCAAGCTGGGGAGATGAAGGGAGGGAGGCAAGACAGGTAATGAGCAGCATAGAGTTTAGGGGAGAGAGGAAGAGAGAGAATGAGAGAATGAAGGTGGCATATTGTCTTAAAATTCTAGCAAGATGGATTAGCATGTTTTCCTCTTAGTTTTTGTTCTGGTCATTGCCCTTACTTTAACACCCACTGAGTACTCATTAAGACATGTTTTCCACTCTGTGGAGTTCACATATGGTTCTTTAATTGTAGTTTAAGAAAATCTAAGAATCTAATCTCTTCTAAATAATGGGGACTGGGAGTATTTCTTCTTTCTTTTTTTCTTTTTTTTTTTTTTTTTGAGACAGAGTCTCCCTTGTTGCCCAGGCTGGAGTGCAGTGGCATGATCGCCGATCACTGCAAGCTCCACCTCCCGGGTTCACGCCATTCTCCTGCCTCAGCCTCCCAAGTAGCTGGGACTACAGGCGCCTGCCACCACACCCGGCTAATTTTTTGTATTTTTAGTAGAGACGAGGTTTCACCATGTTAGCCAGGATGGTCTCAATCTCCTGACCTCGTGATCCGCCCACCTCGGCCTCCCAAAGTTCTGGGATTACAGGCGTGAGCCACTGCACCCAGCAACTGAGAGTATTTCAACTCCAATACACATTATGTCACAGCCTATCTATCTCAATATATGGTTTGTCAGCGCACTAACCTGAAGAGAAATATCATTACTTAATTCCTGCTTATTCTGAGAGTTTTCTAGATCAGTGGTCTTACAGCCCTATTTTTATTCACATTATGGATATCTATATCTATATCTGTATCTATATCTATATCATCTATATCTCTATAAACCAGGGGCAGAGCCATGTTTTTGGCTTCATAACCAGCTAATTATTCATTGAATTAATTCTGGAACTCCTTAGTGTGTGTGTGTGTGTGTGTGTGTGTGTGTGTGTGTGTATGGGTGTGTGTGTGTGTGTTTTCTTTTTTCACATCAACTTTTAAGTTCCAGGGTACATGTGCAGGATGTGCACGTTTATTACATAGGTAAACGTGTGCCACAGTTATTTACTGCACAGACCAACTCATCACCCAGGTATTAAGCCCCACACCCATTAGCTGTTCTTCCCAGTACTCTCCCTCCCCCTGCTCCCCCCAACAGGCCCCAGTGTGTGTTGTTCTGCCCCATGTGTCCATGTGGTCTCATTATTCATCTCCCACTACAGTCTTATATTTTTGTCTTTAAAAAAAATCTTAAATAAAGGGCATTCAATTAGGAAGAGAGGAAGTCAAATTGTCCCTGTTTGCAGATGACATGATTGTATATCTAGAAAACCCCATCATCTCAGCCCAAAATCTCCTTAAACTGATAAGCAACTTCAGCAAAGTTTCAGGATACAAAATCAATGTGCAAAAATCACAAGCATTCTTACACACCAATAACAGACAGAGAGCAAAATCATGAGTGAACTCCCATTCACAATTGCATCAAAGAGAATAAAACACCTAGGAATCCAACTTACAAGGGATGTGAAGGACCTTTTCAAGGAGAACTACAAACCACTGCTCAATGGAATAAAAGAGGATGCAAACAAATGGAAGAACATTCCATGCTCATGGGTAGGAAGAATCAGTATTGTGAAAATCGCCATACTGCCCAAGGTAATTTATAGATTTGATGCCATCCCCATCAAGCTACCACTGACTTTCTTCACAGAATTGGCAAAAACTACTTTCAAGTTCATATGGAACCAAAAAAGAGCCCTCATTGCCAACTCAATCCTAAGCCAAAAGAACAAAGCTGGAGGCATCATGCTACCTGACTTCAAACTATACTACATGGCTACAGTAACCAAAACAGCATGGTACTGGTACCAAAACAGAGACATAGACCAATGGAACAGAACAGAGCCCTCAGAAATAATACCACACATGTACAACTATCTGATCTTTAACAAACCTGACAAAAACAAGCAATGGGGAAAGGATTCCCTATTTAATAAATGGTGCTGGGAAAACTGGCTAGCCATATGTGGAAAGCTGAAACTGGATCCCTTCCTTACACCTTATACAAAAATTAATTCAAGATGGATTAAAGACTAACATGTAAGACCTAAAACCATAAAAACCCTAGAAGACAACCTAGGCATTACCATTCAGGACATAGGCATGGGCAAGGACTTCATGTCTAAAACACCAAAAGCAATGGCAACAAAAGCCAAAATTGACAAATGGGATCTAATTAAACTAAAGAGCTTCTGTACAGCAAAAGAAACCATCATCAGAGTGAACAGGCAACCTACAGAATGGGAGAAAATTTTCGCAACCTACTCATCTGACAAAGGGCTAATATCCAGAATCTACAATGAACTCAAACAAATTTACAAGAAAAAAACAAACAACCCCATCAAGAAGTGGGCAAAGGATATGAGCAGACACTTCTCAAAAGAAGACATTTATGCAGCCAAAAGACACATGAAAAAATGCTCATCATCACTGGCCATCAGAGAAATGCAAATCAAAACCACAGTGAGATACCATCTCACACCAGTTAGAATGGCCATCATTAAAAAGTCAGGAAACAACAGGTGCTGGAGAGGATGTGGAGAAATAGGAACACTTTTACACTGTTGGTGGGACTGTAAACTAGTTCAACCATTGTGGAAGTCAGTGTGGCAATTCCTCAGGGATCTAGAACTAGAAATACCATTTGACCCAGCCATCCCATTACTGGGTATATACCCAAAGGATTATAAATCATGCTGCTGTAAAGACACATGCACACGTATGTTTATTGCGGCACTATTCGCAACAGCAAAGACTTGGAACCAACCCAAATGTCCAACAATGACAGACTGGATTAAGAAAATGTGGCACATATACACCATCGAATACTATGCAGCCATAAAAAATGATGAGTTCGTGTCCTTTGTAGGGACATGGATGAAGCTAGAAACCATCATTCTCAGCAAACTATGGCAAGGACAAAAAAATCAAACACCACATGTTCTCACTCATAAGTAGGAACTGAACAATGAGAACACATGGACACAGGAAGGGGAACATCACACACCGGGGGCACTGTTGTCGAGTGGGGGAAGGGGGGAGGGATAGCATTAGGCGATATACCTAATGCTAAATGACGAGTTAATGGGTACAGCACACCAACGTGGCACATGTATACATATGTAACAAACCTGCACGTTGTGCACATGTACCCTAAAACTTAAAGTATAATAAAAAAAATATTTTCCAAGGGGCCGGGCATGGTGACTCATACCTGTAAATCCAGCAACTGGGGAGGCTGAGGTGGGCAAATCACTTGAGCTCAGAAGTTTGAGACCAGCCTGGGCAATATGTCAAAACCCCATCTCTGGAAAAAAAAAAAAAAAAAGAAAAGAAAAGAAAACTTTTCCAAGGGCGTTCTGGTTACTTCTAAAAACACTGAATCTCTCCTATATCCTATTTCTCCTCAAAAAGAAACATAAGAGAAGTCATTGTTGTCATATTCTAAATTAAGCAATGGATATTAATAACCACTTAGCCTGTTTTGACTTCTTACCTATTTATGTTTTTAGCCACGCAATCTAAGCCATATTAAGTCTAAGTCATGTAAAACCTTTCCATTGGAAACATAAAATTTATGAGACACTACTCGATGTTTCGTATTTTTACATGAGTAACTTTACATGAATAAGGAAAATGTCTTTTTCAACAACGTGAATTTTAGATAAGACTTTGCACTGAATGTGTTTATATTGAACTTTGAGGTAAACAAGAAGGATTAAAGTTTTCTGGAAGGAAGAATATATCAGACACTGAATCATAAACACTTTGGACTGGTAACTATAAAGGTCCAACATAAGATATGAAATAAAGCTTGTGAGGCAAAATTTTTCTTGGAATTTAACCTTTCATTAAGGATATTTTTTTTTTTTGGAGACGGAGTCTCGCTCTGTCACCCAGGCTGGAGTGCAGTGGCGCAGTCTCGGCTCACTGCAAGCTCCGCCTCCCAGGTTCACGCCATTCTCCTGTCTCAGCCTCTCCGAGTAGCTGGGACTACAGGCGCCCGCCACCACGCCCGGCTAATTTTTTTGTATTTTTTTTTAGTAGAGACGGGGTTTCACCGTGGTCTCGATCTCCTGACCTTGTGATCTGCCCGCCTCGGCCTCCCAAAGTGCTGGGATTACAAGCGTGAGCCACCGCGCCCGGCCTTTCATTAAGGATATTAACCATTTGCCAAAATATACAAAAATATTAGTGTGGCAAATGTGTGTAATTAGGTTTTCAAATTAGACTATATTATCCATCAAAACTGAGACCCAAAGTAATTCTTTCATTTACTTCCTTATTTTCCAGATTTACTCATCAAAAAAAAAATGGTTTTAATAAAAGTTTTGTCACTTGTAAAGAGGTACAAGTTGGTGAAACAAACAGTATTTGGAAAGCTTTTCAAATTTAATAAATGGAAAAAAGAGAGGAAAGTTGTGATATAAATCTAAACAAAATGATTTTGAAGAGGCTGGAAAAGTAAATCCAATACAGGTGAAATTAGTTCTGAAATCTGCTAACAAATAAACAGTACTTGAGGCCTTGACCTTTGGACTGACCCTGTGGCTAAACGATAAGCCATTTTTATAATGTGCCCCCATTCGGATCAGTACTATCTCATAAAAAATATATTATTCTTCTGTGGGTACCTTGGATGCAGGGCTGGCATAAATCAAATTTCCTGTGGTTTCTGATCCTCTTTTCAAATCAAATTCTTAGGTGATAAAATATAAAATGACCTCTTTGTCCATTTTAGCTGGGCCGGAGAGAAAAGATTAGAAGAGAAGTGAGGGGCTAAACTTGACATTCTCTTGTCTGCACAGATCCTAAGCTGTACCATCCAGGTGGCATGGCATTGGAGGAGAGCAATGTTGCAGCTAAAAACTCACATACCAGAAGATACTTACTTTTGTTTTATAAAATTTGCAGTTGGAATAATTATGGCTCAGGATATGTAATAATTTCCTACCTCTCATTGGCTGGAAGGTTACTTAGGCCATGATAAGCCTTCTACATTTCAGAGAAGGAAGAAACTCTAAACACTGAAAATATCTGTTAGTCATTCTGCAAGAGGTGCATTATACAAAGCAATGCATAATATGTTTGTATCTATGGTAATACACCAGGTTCCTTTTAATGTATCTGAGATTTTTCAAAAGTACCAGGCCATCCTATTTAGGACAGCCAACATCAGCATTGTCCTTGCCTGAATGGATCATTCAAGTCTGCAGAAGTTTTGTTTCATTGTCTCTTCATACATATCTGTATTGGATACTCTGGGTATAACCCAACTCTCATTTCAAAGAAAGACTTGGTGTCCCAGCTGCTGGGAGTATGGACAGTAGACAGCTTTCAGATGTCAACACTTCAGGGAATTGTCTCAGCTTCAGAAAGCCACTTTCCACAAGGTTATGTCCTTCCTGGGATGGCTCACGTGCAGTCTAGACAACTATGGACAGCAATTCTAACTCCAGAATTGCCCAGGCTGACACTGATATTGGGACTGCAGGTAGCTTCACTTCCTACTTTGCCCAATCCTGCTTCCTTCCCTTCCCTTCCCTTCCACAGGTGTTAGTGGATGCTCAACTGTGTGCTCAACTGTCTTCAAATCTGCTTGCTAAAAAAAAACCCAACCTATGGCAGTATCTTGCCATAGCTTTTACTCACTTCAAGGCCCTTGGGCAAAGACGAACTTTGACAAGAAAATTACTACAACTTCTGGATGGGATATCAACCTGAGCATACCTGTCTAACTACTTCTACCCATTGCCTTAAGATGACTCAAATAATGTCCAGTAAGATATAAAACTAAGAGAAAACACTCATCATAGGTAGATTCTAGAGATAAGTGACAAGTACATATTATTAGCTTAATATAGAATAACAGAAATGTAATCATGATCCAGAAATGCAGGGCAGATTCAGTATTAGAAAATGAAACACTACTAATATCCAGAGTAACATATCAAAAGAGAAATATGATATGATTATATTACAGATGCAGAAAAGCATTAAACATAATTTTACATTGATTTTTAATTTAAACAATCATAAATGAGAAACAGAAACAAAGTTTCTTAATTTGATAAAATATATTTTCTAGGATTCTAAAGAAAACGTCTGACATAATTGTAGAGCTTTTGACTTATTCTCATTAAAGTTAGAAGCAAGTCAATTGTATTAGTTTTCTATTGCTGCATAACAAATTATTACAAACTTACTTAATAGCTTAAAACAGTATTTATTAACTCACAGTTCTATGACCAAATACATTGGATTGAAGATTTACATCTAAAAAAACTCATTCTTCTTAGCCATCAGAAATAACCAAGTTAGTTATACTATACTAGATGGAAAATAAATATACAATAATTAGAAAACATTAACTGGGAAATAACTAGAACAAAATGTTATTTATGAACATGAATATCTGTATGATTTGGGACATATTTTTAATGAGAAGAACATTCAATATTGAAAAGATAATTAGCTACAAATTATTTACATATTTATGAAAGAAGAATGAAATCTTCAGTTATTTATGGAACATGAATCAGTAATTTTAAAATTTATTTAGAGAATTTAAGTTCAAACATTTTGAAAGAATGGACCCAAACCAACAGACTTCTCTTCTTTTCTGGGAAGAACATAGTATAAACCATATCTTTAAAAAATTAAATACATTGCTGAGCTAGAAAGAAAAAAATGAAAATTTTCAGGTGCCAGAAATAAAGCTTAAGTACAACCAGATGGTGTTTCAACGCAATGGGATGTTCAAACTAGCTGTAACCATTAATGCCTGTAGGAAAGGTCAACATACAACTATAAGTAATAATTTTCTACATATATTGGAGACAATCAAAAATATAATTTCAGTATAAACCTACTTTAAATAGCAAAAAACCACCTAAGAGAGTATTTTTAACCATATATATATATATATATATATATATATATATATATATGCACACGCAAAGCTTTTATGGGAAAAATTAACTCTTTGAAGGTCATAAAAATAAAGATGAATAAATATCCTATGGTGAGGAATATTGATATCATAAATATCTTTTTACAAATTAATGTCATTACAAAACTCAAACTGATGCAATGCTAATAGCAGAATTATAAGGATTAAGTAGCCAAAAAAATTTTTAAGACAAAAAAAAAACTTAAGAGCACAGAAAAATTTGCTGAACAGAACTTCAAGGCTTGCTATAAAGTTTATGCTAAATAAAATCACATAGTATTGGCACAAAAATAGAGAAAGCAATGGAACAGAAAAGAATATCTAGAATTATATAGACAAACTTCAAGATGAAAAAATACACATTATTCAATGAGGAATGCTTAGTTATTTGGATACGCATGTGAAAGATGATAGACAGATTCATCATATAATATATATACAGTAGCCAACCAAAAAAAGAAAACACGGCTAAACATTTAGAATGATAATAGCTAACATAGCATGCTGAATGTTGTACTAACTCTTTCATTTTATTAACACTTGTAAACCTCAGAACATTTCTGTGAGGTAAGTATTATTATTAATATTGTCATTTCTATCTTTTTTTGTCATTACAAAGGCACTAAGACACCGAGTTGACTAACTTACTTGATTCTTCAAAAGCAATGAGGTGATTTTGAAAGAAGCAGACTGGCTCCAGATCTGTGTGCTTAATCACTGTATATACAGACCTATCCCCACTAGTGTATCTTCCCAGTAAACATAGCAGAATACATTTGTGACATCATAATAAGAAATGGCTCCTTAGGAAAGGCACTAATACTTGAAACAATGAGGGAATATATAGATATGTATCAAAAATTTAAACAACTATGTAACAAAAGACTACAGAGTTCAAGTGAATGAGAAGCCTCAGACTTTTAAGTATGACCTTTTATCAAGTAAAATGATAAGTTTATGAAGAATTCCCACAATGAAAAAAAGGTGAATCATCCGAAGAAAAAATAAGAAGATAATTTTAAAGGGAGGAAAAAAGAGTCCTTAATAGATGTATGAGTATTACAGCACCACACAGGGAATTACAACTCAACTGTTAATGAGATACAATTTTATACTCATCAAATTATCTAAAAAAGGTACAAACTAATAAAACTAAGCATATAGCCAAGGAGATGGGGAAATAAATAGATCATTGCATATTATAGGCAGTTGAAAACAAACACTGGAGTCTATTCTGGAGAGCAATTCTACATTAGCTAGAAATGCTTAAATATGCATACCTGATTATCTAATAATTCTCTTCCTTGGAATAGACCTGTACTCTCTAAATATGGTAGACACTAGCCACATGTAGCTATTTAAATTATGTTTATTTAAAATTCATGTAATTTGGTGTTTCAGACATGAAGTTCTTGCCCATGCCTATGTCCTGAATGGTATTGCCTAGGTTTTCTTCTAGGGTTTGTATGGTTTTAGGTCTAACATTTAAGTCTTTAATCCATCTTGAATTAATTTTTGTATAAGGTGTAAGGAAGGGATCCAGTTTCGGCTTTCCACATATGGCTAGCCAGTTTTCCCAGCACCATTGATTAAATAGGGAATCCTTTCTCCATTGCTTGTTTTTGTCAGGTTTCTCAAACATCAGATGGTTGTAGATGTGTGGTATTATTTCTGAGGGCTCTGTTCTGTTCCATTGGTCTATATCTCTGTTTTGGTACCAGTACCATGCTGTTTTGGTTACTGTAGCCATGTAGGATAGTTTGAAGTCAGGTAGCATGATGCTTCCAGCTTTGTTCTTTTGGCTTAGGATTGACTTGGCAATGTGGGCTCTTTTTTGGTTCCATATGAACTTGAAAGTAGTTTTTGCCAATTCTGTGAAGAAAGTCATTGGTAGCTTGATGGAGGTGGCATTGAATCTATAAATTACCTTGGGCAGTATGGCCATTTTCACGATATTGATTCTTCCTACCCATGAGGACGGAATGTTCTTCAATTGAATGTTCTTCAATTTGTTTGTGTCCTCTTTAACTTTGTTGAGCAGTGGTTTGTAGTTCTCCTTGAAAAGGTCCTTCACATCCCTTGTAAGTTGGATTCCTAGCTATTTTATTCTCTTTGAAGCAATTATGAATGGGAGTTCACTCATGATTTGGCTCTCTGTTTGTCTGTTATTGTGTGTAAGAATGCTTGTGATTTTTGCACATTGATTTTGTATTCTGAGAGTTTGCTGAAGTTGCTTATCAGCTTAAGGAGATTTTGGGCTGAGATGGTGGGGATTTCTAGATACACAATCATGTCATCTGCAAACAGGGACAATTTGACTTCCTCTTTTCCTAACTGAATAAAAGCCAAAATTGACAAATGGTACCTAATTAAACTAAAGAGCTTCTGCACAGCAAAAGAAACTTCCATCAGAATGAACAGGCAACCTACAGAATAAGAGAATATTTTTGCAATCTACTCATCTGACAAAGGGCTAATATCCAGAAACTATAAAGAACTCAAGCAAATTTACAGGAAAAAGACAAACAACCCCATCGAAAAGTGGGTGAAGGATATGAACAGTCACTTCTCAAAAGAAGACATTTATGCAGCCAAAAGACACATGAAAAAATGCTCATCATCACTGGCCATCAGATACATGCAAATCAAAACCACAATGAGATACCATCTCCCACCAGTTAGAATGGTGATCATTAAAAAGTCAGGAAACAACAGGTCCAGGAGAGGCTGTGGAGAAATAGGAACACTTTTACACTGTTGGTGGGACTGTAAACTAGTTCAACCATTGTGGAAGTCAGTGTGGCGATTCCTCAAGGATCTAGAACTAGAAATATCATTTGACCCAGCCATCCCATTACTGGGTATACACCAAAGGATTATAAATCATGCTGCTATAAAGACACATGCACACATATGTTTATTGTGGCACTATTCACAATAGCAAAGACTTGGAACCAACCCACATGTCCAACAATGATAGACTGGATTAAGAAAGTGTGGCACATATACACCATGGAATACTATGCAGCCATAAAAAAGGATGACTTCATGTCCTTTTTAGGGACATAGGTGAAGCTGGAAACCATCATTCTCAGCAAACTATCACAGGGACAAAAAAACCAAACACCACATGCTCACACTCATAGGTGGTAATTGAACAATGAGAACACATGGACACAGGAAGGCGAACATCACACACCAGGGCCTGTCATGTAGTGGGGGGAAGGGGGAGGGATAGCATTAGGAGATATACCTAATGTAAATGATGAGTTAATGGGTGCAGCACACCAACGTGGCACATGTATACATATATAACAAACCTGCATATTGTGCACATGTAACCTAGAACTTAAAGTATAATTAAAAATAATAATAAAAATAATAATAGAGAGAGACAGAGCTTGTCAACAGACACAGACAAAATTAGCTCCCAACAAAGGCCTGCTAACAAAAAAACAGGAAAGCAGCAGGTTAGTTAACAGAAAACTTTTAGATAATAACTGTTCTACTTTAGCTAAACATACACACCAAAAACAAAAATAAAAATAAAAAGCTTCCCTTTCACAAGCAAAGCCTAGTTGAAGATTACAGAACTTGGGAGCCAAGATGGCCAAATAGGAACAGCTCCAGTCTACAGCTCCAAGCTTGAGCAATGCAGAAGATGGGTGATTTCTGCATTTCCAACTGAGGTACTGGGTTCATCTCACTGGGGAGTGTCAGACAGGGGGTGCAGGACAGTGGGTGCAGTGCACCGAGTGTGAGCCAAACCAGGGTGAGGCATCGCCTCACCTGGGGAAGTCCAAGGGGTCAGGGAATTCCTTTTCCTAGTCAAAGAAAGGGGTGACAGATGGCACCTGGAAAATTGGGTCACTCCCACCCTACTACTGCACCTTTCCAATGGTCTTAGCAAATGGCACACCAGGAGCTTAAATCCCGCGCCTGGCTTGGAGGGTCTTACACCCACGGAGCCTCACTCATTGCTAGCACAGCAGTCTGAGATCAAGCTGCAAGGCAGCAGCGAGGCTGGGGGAAGGGTGCCCACCATTGCCGAGGTTTGAGTAGGTAAAGCAGCCGGGAAGTTTGAACTGGGTGGAGCCCACCGCAGCTCAAGGAGGCCTGCCTGCCTCTGTAGACAGCCCCCTCTGGGGGCAGGGCATAGCCAAACAAAAGGTAGCAGAAACCTCTGCAGACTTAATTGTCCCTGTCTGACAACTTAAAGAGAGGAGTGGTTCTCCCAGCACACAGCTTGAGATCTGAGAACAGACAGACTGGCTCCTTAAGTGGGTCCCTGACCCCCAAGTAGCCTAACTGGGAGGCATCCCCAAGTAGGGGCAGACTGACACCTCACATGGCCGGGTACTCCTCTGAGACAAAACTTCCAGAGGAATGATCAGGCAGCAACATTTGCTGTCAACAATATACGCTGTTCTGTAGCCTCTGCTGCTGATACCCAGGCAAACAGGGTCTGGAGTGGACCTCCAGCAAACTCCAAAAGACCTGCAGCTGAGGGTCCTGACTGTTAGAAGGAAAACTAACAAACAGAAAGGACATCCACACCAAAACCCCATCTCTACGTCACCATCATCAAAGATCAGAGGTAGATAAAACCACAAAGATGGGGAAAAAACAGCAGAAAAACTGGAAACTCTAAAAATCAGAGTGCCTCTCCTCCTCCAAAGGAACGCAGATCCTCAACAGCAACGGAACAAAGCTGGACGTGGAATGACTTTGACGAGTAGACAGAATAAGGCTTCAGACCATAAAACTACTCTGAGCTAAAGGAGGAACTTTGAACCCATGGCAAAGAAGTCAAAAACCTTGAAAAAAAATTAGACGAATGGCTAAGTAGAATAATCAATGCAGAGAAGTCCTTAAAGGACCTGATGGAGCTGAAAACCACAGCATGAGAACTATGTGATGAATGCATAAGCCTCAGTAGCCAATTTGATCAATGGCAAGAAAGGGTATCAGTGATAGAAGATCAAATGAATGAAATGAAGTAAGAAGAGAAGTTTAGATAAAAAAGAATAAAAAGAAATGAATAAAGCCTCCAAGAAATATGGGACTATGTGAAAAGACCAAATCTATGTCTGATTGGTGTACCTGAAAGTGGCAGGGCGAATGGAACCAAGTTGGAAAACACTCTGCAGGATATTATCCAGGAGAACTTCCCCAATCTAGCAAGGCAGGCCAACATTCACATTCAGGAAATACAGAGAATGCAATAAAGATACTCCTTGAGAAGAGCAACTCCAAGACACATAATTGTCAGATTCACCAAAGTTGAAATGAAGGAAAAAATGTTAAGGGCAGCCAGAGAGAAAGGTCAGGTTACCTACAAAGGGAAGCCCATCAGACCAACAGCTGATCTCTTGGCAGAAACTCTACAAGCCAGAAGAGAGTGAGGACCAATATTCAACATTCTTAAAGAAAAGAATTTTCAACCCAGAATTTCATATCCAGCCAAATTAAGCTTCATAAGTGAAGGAGAAATAAAATACTTTACAGACAAGCAAATGCTGAGGGATTTTGTCACCACCAGGCCTGCCCTAAAAGAGCTCCTGAAGGAAGCATTAAACATGGAAAGGAATAACGGGTACCAGCCACTGCAAAAACATGCCAAATTGTAAAGACCATCCAGGCTAGGAAGAAACCGCATCAACTAACGAGCAAAATAACCAGCTAACATTATAATGACAGGACCAAATTCACACATAACAATATTAACTTTAAATGTAAATGGGATAGATGTTCCAATTAAAAGACACAGACTGGTAAATTGGATAAAGAGTCAAGACCCATCAGTGTGCTGTATTCAGGAAACCCATCTCATGTGCAGATACACACATAGGCTCAAAATGAAGGGATGGAGGAAGATCTACCAAGCAAATGGAAAACAAAAAAAGGCAGGGGTTGCAATCCTAGTCTCTAATAAAACAGACTTTAAACCAACAAAGATCAAAAGAGACAAAGAAGGCCATTACATAATGGTAAAGGGATCAATTCAACAAGAAGAGCTAACTATCCTAAATATATATGCACCCAACACAGGAGCACCCAGATTCATAAAGCAAGTCCTTAGAGACCTACAGAGACTTAGATTCCCACACAATAATAATGGGAGACTTTAACACCCCACTGTCAACATTAGACAGATCAACAAGACAGAAAGTTAACAAGCATATCCAGAAATTGAACTCAGCTCTACACCAAGCAGACCTAATAGACATCTACAGAGCTCTCTACCCCAAATCAACAGAATATACATTCTTTTCAGCACCACACCACACCTATTCCAAAACTGACCACATAATTGGAAGTAAAGTACTCCTAAGCAAATGTAAAAGAACATAAATTGTAACAAACTGTCTCTCAGACCACAGTGCAATCAAACTAGAACTCAGCACTAAGAAACTCACTCAAAACAGCTCAATTACATGGAAACTGAAAAACCTGCTCCTGAATGACTACTGGGTACATAATGAAATGAAGGCAGAAATAAAGATGTTCTTTGAAACCAAGGAGAACAAAGACACAACATACCAGAATCTCTGGGACACATTCAAAGCAGTGGGTAGAGGGAAATTTATAGCACTAAATGCCCACAAGAGAAAGCAGGAAAGATCTAAAATTGACACCCTAACATCACAATTAAAAGAACTAGAGAAACAAGGGCAAACACATTCAAAAGCTAGCAGAAGGCAAGAAATAACTAAGATCAGAGCAGAACTGAAGGATATAGAGACACAAAAAAACCCTTCAAAAAAATCAATGAATACAGAAGCTGGTTTTTTGAAAAGATCAACAAAATTGATAGAACACTAGCAAGACTAATAAAGAAGAAAAGAGAGAAGAATCAAATAGATGCAGTAAAAAATGATAAAGGGGATATCACCACCAATCCCACAGAAATACAAACTACCATCAGAGAATACTATAAACACCTCTATGCAAATAAACTAGAAAATCTAGAAGAAATGGATAAATTCCTTGACACATACACCCTCCCAAGACTAAACCAGGAAGACGTTGAATCTCTGAATAGACCAATAACAGGCTTTGAATTTGAGTCAATAATTAATAGCTTACCAACCAAAAAAAGTCCAGGACCACATGGATTCACAGCCGAATTCTACCAGAGGTACAAGGAGGAACTGGTACCATTCCTTCTGAAACTATTCCAATCAATAGAAAAAGAGGGAATCCCCCCTAACTCATTTTATGAGGCCAGCATAAAGTATCCTGATACCAAAGCCTGGCAGAGACACAACAAAAAAAAAGAATTTTAGACCAATATCCTTGATGAACATCGATGCAAAAATCCTCAATAAAATACTGGCAAACCGAATCCAGCAGCACATCAAAAGCTTATCCACCATGATCAAGTGGACTTCATCCCTGGGATGCAAGGCTGGTTCAACATATACAAATCAATAAATATAATCCAGCATATAAACAGAACCAAAGACAAAAACCACATGATTATCTCAATAGATGCAGAAAAGGCCTTTGACAAAATTCAAGAACGCTTCATGCTAAAAACTCTCAATAAATTAGGTATTGATGGGACATATATCAAAATAATAAGAGCTATTTATGACAAACCCACAGCCAATATCATACTGAATGGGCAAAAACTGGAAGCATTCCCTTTGAAAACTGGCACAAGACAGGGATGCCCTCTCTCACCACTCCTGTTCAACATAGTGTTGGAAGTTCTGGCCAAGGGCAATCAGGCAGGAGAAGGAAATAAAGGGTATTCAATTAGGAAAAGAGGAAGTCAAATTGTCCCTGTTTGCAGATGGCACGATTGTATATCAAGAAAACCCCACTGTCTCAGCCCAACATCTCCTTAAGCTGAGAAGCAACTTCAGCAAAGTCTCAGGATACAAAAGCAATGTGCAAAAATCACAAGCATTCTTATACACCAATAACAGACAAAGAGCTAAATCATGAGTGAACTCTCCCATTCACAATTGCTTCAAAGAGAATAAAATAGCTAGGAATCCAACTTACAAGGGATGTGAAGGACCTCTTCAAGGAGAATTACAAACCACTGCTCAATGAAATAAAAGAGGATACAAACAAATGGAAGAACATTCCATGCTCATGGATAGGAAGAATCAATATCATGAAAATGGCCATAGTGCCCAAGGTTGTTTACAGATTCAATGCCATCCCCATCAAGCTACCAATGACCTTCTTCACAAAATTGGAAAAAACTACTTTAAAGTTCATAGGGAACCAAAAAAGAGCCCACATTGCCAAGTCAATCCTAAGCCAAAAGAACAAAGATGGAGGCATCACGCTACCTGACTTCAAACTATATTACAAGGCTACAGTAACCAAAACAGCATGGTACTGGTACCAAAACAGAGACCTAGATCAATGGAACCGAAAAGAGCCCTCAGAAATAATGCCACATATCTACAACTATCTGATCTTTGACAAACCTGACAAAAGCAAGAAATGGGGAAAGGATTCCCTATTTAATAAATGGTTCTGGGAAAACTGACTAGCCATATGGAGAAAGCTGAAACTGGATCCCTTCTTTACACCTTATAGAAAAATTAATTCAAGATGGATTAAAGACTTACATGTTAGACCTAAAACCATAAATACCCTAGAAGAAAACCTAGGCAATACCATTCAGGACATAGGCATGGGCAAGGACTTCATGTCTAAAACACCAAAAGCAATGGCAACAAAAGCCAAAATTGACAAATGGGATCTAATTAAACTAAAGAGCTTCTGCACAGCAAAAGAAACTACCACCAGAGTGACCAGGCAACCTACAGAATGGGAGAACATTTTTGCAATCTACTCATCTGACAAAGGGCTAATATCCAGAGTCTACAATGAAGTCAAATAAATTTACAAGAAAAAAACAACCCCATCAAAAAGTGGGCAAAGGATATGAACAGACACTTCTCAAAAGAAGACATTTATGCATCCAACAGACACTTGAAAAAATGCTCATCATCACTGGCCATCAGAGAAATGCAAATCAAAACCACAATGAGATATCATCTCACACCAGTTAGAATGGCCATCATTAAAAAGTCAGGAAAAAACAGGTGCTGGAGAGGATGTGGAGAAATAGGAAAGGTTTTACACTGTTGGTGGGACTGTAAACTAGTTCAACCATTGTGGAGGTCAGTGTGGCAATTACTCAGGGATCTAGAACTAGAAATACCATTTGACCCAGCCATCCCATTACTGGGTATATACCCAAAGGATTATAAATCATGCTGCTATAGAGACACATGCACACATATGTTTATTGCAGCACTATTCACAATAGCAAAGACTTGGAACCAACCCAAATGACCAACAATGATAGACTGGATTAAGAAAATGTGGCACATATATACCATGGAATACTATGCAGCCATAAAAAATGATGAGTTCATGTCCTTTGTAGGGACATGGATGAAGCTGAAAACCATCATTCTCAGCAAACTATCACAAGGATAAGAAACCGAACACTGCATGTTCTCACTCATAGGTGGGAATTGAACAATGAGAACACATGGACACAGTAAGGGGAACATCGCACACTGGGGCCTGTTGTGGGGTGGGGGGAATGGGGAGGGATAGCATTAGGAGATATACCTAATGTTAATTGACGAGTTAATGTGTGCAGCACACCAACATGCCACATGTATACGTATGTAACAAACCTGTACGTTGTGCACATGGACCCTAAAACTTAAAGTATAATTTAAAAAATAAAATAAAATAAAAAATAATAAAATTGAAAATGTAGTTTTTCAGTCTCAGTAGCCATATTTCAAGTTCTCAGAAGCCACCTGTGCCTAATGGAAACCATATTGAACAGCACAGATCATAGAACAGTCCCATTATCACAGAAAATTCCTATTATACTGGTATGGACCCTGAACAAACTCTTATACATATGTTTCAGAAAATTAATAAAATGTTGCATATTGTGGATCTGGTTGTGATTAGCAAAACAAATAACACAAAACAACAAGAAAGGAAAGGAAATTATCTAAATGTTTATCATATAGAATTGATAAATTAAGATGTATTTATAATAGAGTATATGTTAAAATGAATTAATTAGATCTATATATGAACATAAATAAATCTTGAAATGTATCATTTTTGAAAACAGTTATTTGCACACTATGATACTGTTTAGCAGAATTTTTTAGAAGTAATATTAGCTTTATTGCTTTATGCCTGTGATTAAAGTGTGAGGTGAATACACAGTAAATTTATAGCAGTGAAATCTCTGGGAATAAGAGGACAAGGGGAGGGTGGAGTGAGGACAGTTTTGTGGTTCTTTGATTTTATTTAAAATGCTTTAATGTTACAAAAATTAACTAATGACTTTATGAGGTTTTTTTTTTTTTTTGGTGGTGGGACCATTAGTATTAAGTTAATTATTCTTTGTAGTTGTGCAAACTTTTAAAATAATAAACATAAAATTGATTTTATAAGTACAAAGAACCACAATAAAAAGAGGATTTCTGCTTCCTCTTAGGCTGGAGAAATTTTCAAATGAGAATTTCTCCTACCCTAATAATGAGAATAAGCCAACTAAAAAAAGACTTGGTTTTTCTTCTAAGGTCATCAGAGAGCAGAGTTCGCAAAAAAAAAAAAAAAAAAAAAAAAAAAAAAAAAAAAAACAACGAATGAGATAAAAATGACTACTCTATAAAAGAATGGACACAGGATGGCTTTCATGCTTGGCTGGTTAGCTGAAAGACAATTAAGTTGCAATAGATAACAAGAAAATGTAGATGTTATAATTGTCTGTATAGAATATCCTAAATAATTTACCAAAAAATAATCATAATTACTAGGTGAATTTAGCAGTCTTAAAATATGAAGTAAATATAAAAAATCTATTCTTTTTCTATATAGTAACAATGAATAATTGGGAAATGTAATAAAACTACAATATTAAAATAGTTTCTGAAACCATAATATAATTAGATATTTACCAAATGTCTACTTGTCTACCAAATGTCTACTTTTATACTGAAAAGTGGGCAACATTGTTGAGAGAAATTATAGAAGACCTAAATAAATACAGATATATATCACACTCATGTACTGGAAGACACAATATTATTAAATCTAACTCTCCTCAGGTTGGGGTATAGATTCAGTACAATCCATATCAAAATCCTAGCTTGCTTGTTTTTTTGTAAAAATGGACAAGATGATCTGTAAAACATACAGAAATGTAAAAAGCCTAGAATAGCCAAAACAATCTTGAAATGGAGGAACTGAGTTCGAGTACTTACTATATCTGAATTTTATTATTACAATAAAGCCACAGGAATGAAGACAGGATATAGGCTTATAATTGTTGGGATGAGAAAGAGACAGAGACAAGAGGCGGGAGGCACGCCTCCACAGCAACACAGGTTTATTGGAGGAAGATACTTGCAGAGGGGGACACCAGCGAGTGCCAGAGCCCAAGCCCCACTTATAGACGAGGGCAGTTATAGGTCTAGATGGGTAGAGGAGTGTTGCAAAACGGGACGGAGTGGTGTGGGTAGCTGCTGATAAGCAAGAAATTTCCCATGGTCAGGCAATTAGGCCTGGGACTTGCCCAACAGGATGTTTCTCATGGCCCAGGCCCCAGTGGAATTTTTCAATCTGTCCAGGGTGTGTAAAATGGCGGGGTCTACAAGATGGCACAGGTTGGGCTAACATTACTGTCCTTTAGTATAAAAGGAAGGGGACATGGCTGCTTCCTGCTGAATAGGGGCATTGTAATCAGGGTTCAGGTTTTGAAGTGGTAGGTGTTCGATTTCAGAGTTGCTTTCCTGGAGGTTCTGACAATGGACTTGGTGGAGGAGGAGGACAGTATCAATATGTTTCTGGGTGATTGCCTGGATAAGAGAGTTCAGTCTTTGGGAAATGAAGTGACATGTAACATTAAGTATGCATTGGCCAATTGTTAGTCACAGAAGGAAAAAGATTAGAGGCCCCAAGAAAAGGGCAACCCACATCATCCGTTTTAGAAAGGATTACCCTTGCCACTAGGAGTTTGTGACTTGACGTTGGATTTCTGTGGCCCTATCAAGGAGGCTGCGGGCTGCATCATGAACAATGGCAGATTCATTAACATAAAAACAGCATTCTTCTTGGAGATATATACATGTGCCCCCTTTCTCAGCTGCTAGTCGGTCTAGGGCTCACCAGTGGATTGCCAATTCCACATGTGGCCTTCAGTCATCCAGTGCCCCCCCACCCCCCTCGCCCACAAGGCAGGCACCTTGGCCAGCTCCCTAATCAAACCAAAAAGCTCTATACCACCACCTGTCTGCAAGTAGTCATTGAGCTGGAGCAGCTGGGCGAGACTGGGTCAAGCAGCATCATCCTGCCCCCTTTTGGGCATTTTCTGGAATTGCTGCTTTGGGGACAGCTGCCTCCACAAACTTAACAGCACTTCATTGGGTTGCCTATCAATTTTCTCTCCGGCAACCCCAGCCAAAATTAAATCAATCTACATCTGCATGTGGGTAACCTGCTGGGGCCCCTTCTTGTTCCATGAGGTGGTCCCCTGCAGAAGGGGTGCTTTCCCCTTTTTTATGGCACATACCCCCAGTCCCAACAATGGCCCTCTGCTTCCCTGAGGACTGCCATGGCAGTAGTCACCTCATGTATGTGATGCCCCACATATGGAGTGAGGACAGCAGCCCCTCATTCACATTCCAAGCTTTGTATCTGGGCCTCCAGGTGTTCTGCTTGTGTCTGGAAATCCCTTACCTGTGCTGCATCCCACAGGGACTGAGTGTGCACTTTCTGTATCACAGTCAAAAATGCCCATCCAACTCTGCTGGCAAAGGTGCGCTCCTTCTCAGTGCTGTGTGCTTCCAGGTGCTTCAGTGCCTTCTCCATACTCACAGGGGACCCATCCACCACCACCCATGTTTTCACCAGAGCCCATCCTAGCAGCATGGCTCTGTATCCTGATGACTACACCAATTGTCAGGTTCCATTCTGAGCTGGGGCCTGAGAGGAGCTGATGGACAGGTGGCAGGTAGCTGAAAGAACACTTGAGGGACTGTAGGTAGTTGGGACATGGCTTTATTCTGTCTCTCTCCTATAGAGCCAGCAGTGCAGTTGTATTTCTCACAGACAAAAGAGTCTCAAAGCCAGATATGAGCTTACACAAACAGGTTACATTAAATGGCTACATAAATCTGATTACATAGTGCAGGCGTTTGTGCACCTGCACTCCAAACCTGCTGTGTCATGCTGTACCAGGTATCTTCCTCAGCCTACTCCTGACTGAAGCACAGCCATTTCCTTATACCCTCTTGGACATTTTTCTTATTCTCCCATATTGAAAAGTTACCTTCAATGACAGTTATGGTGAGTGACTGATAAGGTATGTTAGTGGGGGAGGGAGTGAAGGAAGTGTGATTTTGTAAAAAAAAAAAAAAAAAAAAAAAAAAAAAAAGGAAATAATGGGTTTTGTCCATTAACAGCCATTGTGAGTTGGAAGAAGGACTACGCAGGAGGAAGCATGAGGGAGAGGAGTTATTGCATTCCCTCCAGTGGATTTCCCCAACCTGAGTACCTGTGAGTCTCTCACTTACAGATAGAGGTGGGGAGGAGATAGAAGAAGTGGGTGCCAACATGGAAGGGGGGTTGCAGAAAATCGCAGTGGATTTTTGAAGGCTGAGGAAGATCCTGTTCAGTGATTTATTTGGTGCTGAGGAAGAGCCTGTTCAGTAATTTATTTGGTGATTTTGATGATCCTGAGATGGGTTGAAAGTGAGGGTAAAGTTGTACAGGGATGGAAGTAGACTGCCCACCAGAGTCCCATGGTTGGGGTTGGAGAAAGATCTGCAAAAGCAGAGGGGGACCTGAGCTGTGAGTGATGTCTGGGTGGAAATGAAACTTCCAGTGGGTGGTCTGGGGGAATTTGCCTGTATTAGGGATAGACCAGGAGTAAGGAGTCATAGGAGGGTAACAGCCCTGAGTTTAGAGTTTTGAAAAGAACAAAATGTCTGTGGGGGAAGGTGTTTAGATGGCTGAGGGTATAAAAAGTTTCAGAAAATGGAACAGCCTTATATATGAAGTGCAGGGTCATGCTAGATGGAGTCCAAGTGTGTGGTGATGGCAGGAAACTATTGGGTTTGTGTGGATAAGCATATTCAGCAACTAGAGGAGAGGGAAGACTGGGCTTGGCTGAGGAGGTAGTACATTAGGTTGGCAAAGAGTGCCCAACTGTCAAAGGTTGGGGGTGGGGACTTAGAGCATCTCACAAAGAAGACAAAAGGAGAAAAGGGAGATTTGAGTAGGAGTGAAATTTTGGAAGGTGATTTGCAACTATAGCTCCTGGTTTAGTGTGAGAAATTGAAGTGGACTGTTTCAGGACATGGGAAGGGGGTACCAGGAAAGATCTGAAACAAGTTATCAAATGAAAGATTTAAAATTGGAGATGGAAAATGTTGTGGGCCAGGGCCTTTAGGGCTGACAACTTCTGGAATTCTTGTTAAGTGCAGTGATTTGAGGGAGGAAGAATATCTTTGGGGTAAGAAAATTTTTGGATGTGGGTCTGGTGCTCTTCTTAGATTGGAATGGTGTATCCATTGTGGAAAAGATGCTAGATTTGTCACCATGGGAATATCTAGGATAACTTGGTGAGGACCCATTTACTTAGTTTGGAGAAGGGAGGAGGAGTCTGCAATCCAGACTCAGTCCCCTGGTTGCAGGGAGGGGGACAAGTATTCAGAGGATCGGCCTTCAAGCTTGGGGCAAGGAAGCATTAGTGTACTGTTTTATTAGATGTGTAATGAAGTGTAATGCTGGCCAAGTATCCCATATAGACAGAAGGGGAATAGAGAGAGATTCTGGAAGATAAAGGGGTATCTGTACATGAGTTCAAATGGGCTTAGGCTGAGGGGCTTGTAGGGAATGGCTTGTAAATACATGAGCACCAATGGGAGAAGTGAAGTCCAGGCCATCTTAACCTCTAGGGAGAGTTTGGTCAGTTTTTGCTTTAAAAGGGCATTGGCCAGTGCAACTTTACCTGAAGATTGGAGGTGGTAGGGGATATGGAAGACCCATTTGATGTTTAGAGCCTCTACCAGCTGTTGGTTAACCTATGAAACAAATGCTGGCCTGTCGTCTGGCTGGATGGAAGAGGGTAGTTCAAACTGCGGAATAATATGAGTGAAGACAATAGAACTGACAGTGTGTGCCTTTTTGGTGGTAGTAAAAGATTTTGTTTATCCAGAGGATGTATCTACTATTGTCAGAAGATACTGGACCAGTTTCACAGGGGGCATGTGGGTGAAGTTGATTTGCCAGTCCTGTTCTGGCAGGTGTACTTGGGCCTGGTGTGTGGGTAAAGGAGGGGCCTCATGGTTCCCTGAGGGGAAGTTTGAGTGCAAATGGAACAGGCCTTAGTAATACGTTTGAGATTGGCAGCCATGGTGGGAGAATGTATATAAGTTTTTAAGAGCTGGAGTAGGGCGCAGTAAGTGGTATGGAATGGTTGTGTACATATGAAAGAACAGAGGGTTCCTGGGACTTGGGCAGGAGAATTTTGTTATTGAGATAGAAGCATTCTCCTTCCTGAATGGCGCCAGCCTGTGAGAGTGAGGTTTGTTCCTCCTGGGTATATACAGGGTGTATGCTGGGAAAAAAATGGTTAGTAGTCAGGGGATTTTAAGAGCTGCCTGCTAGGCTACCGAATCCACCAAGGTGTTCCTCTTAGCAATGGTGTTTGTAGCCTGTTGATGTTCTTTGTAATGGATAATGGCAATTTCTAGTGGTAGTTTAGCTGCCTCCAGCAGCTTACCTATTAGCCTGCCATTTACTATTGGGGTTCCTTTGGTGGTCAGAAAACCTCTTTCCTGCCAGATTAGGACATGGGAACGTAGCATGTAGTATGCATACTTAAGAGTCGGTGTACATATTAACCCTCTTTCCTTTTGCTAGGGTGAGGGCCCTGGTTAGGGCAACTAGTTCTACTTGTTGGGAGGTGGTATGGGATGGGAGGAGGTTGGACTCCAAGAGTCCATTTTTTTTTTTTGTCAGTGATGGTGTAGTCCACTGCAGGATGTGGTTCCTTAAAAGCGCTTCCATTAATAAACCATGTAGGTGTCCCAGGTTAGGGGTTTCTGCTATGTGTTGGAAAGGGAAAGAAAGGGAATCTAAAAGGTCCAAGCAGGAGTGAGAGAGTTCAGAGTTGGAAGTACTCATAGGAAGGAGGGTGGCCAGGTTGAGAGCTTTGCATCTTTGGAAGGTGACTAAAGATTGATTATGAGTAAGGCTTATGAGTAAGGCATGTATTTGCTGTAGGCAGGATGGCAGTAGGTAAAGGAGGGAGTGATGGCTCATGAGTTCCTGCAGGTTATGAGAGGATGCAACAGTAATGTGTTAGTAGATGTTTAGTTTTTGTGCTTCTGAGGCCAGCAGCATGGCCACATCCAAAATCCTTAAACAGAGTGGCCAACCTTGGATGACAGAGTCCAGTTATGTTGAGAGGTATGTAGTGGCTTGCGGGGCATTGCCATAGGTCTGACAGAGTAGCCCAAGAGCAAGGCCTTGGTTGGAATAAGCATACAGAGTAAAGGGCTTGGTGGGGTTGAGTAGTCCCAGTGCTGGGGCCATTAAAAGAGCATTTTTTCAGTTTTTTTGAAATGGGAGTTAATGGGGCAAGCTGGGTCCAGGGTTTTTAGGATGGACCCACATGATGCCATGTAGAGTGGCTTGGTCAGTAAGCTGAAGATGGGAATTCACAGCTGGAAGTATCCCACAAGGCCTAAGAAGGAGAAGAGGTTTTTCTTTGTATGAGGAAGGGACATGCCCCAAATTAGCTTTTTGTCAAATTGGTATGGCCTGAGAGTGAAGGGTGTAAACCAAAAATAAAATTCTAAGGCCCCCCAACCATCTAAATGGACTTCCTCTTCAGCCAAGGCTCTTAAACTTTAACCTGAAAGACTGGTTCAGGCCATGAAGGGAAGTGCAGTTCAGACATGCCTCATTATACCTCTCCGGCATGAACATCAACACAGACTTTAAGTCTGATAAGAAACATTTTACAGCCTGTTCTCTCTGAAGCCAGCTAGCTAAAAGCTTCACCAGCATAATAAAACTGCTCTCCACAACCTCTTATTGCAACACAAACATTTCTTTCTACTGATCCCAGGTCTTTAGACAAACTCAACCAATTGTCAACCAGGATATTTTTAAATGTACTTATATCCTGGAAGCCCCCTCTTTGAGTTGTCCCATCTTTCTGTACCAAACCAATATATTTCTTAAATGTACTTGATTGATGTCTCATGTCTCCCTAAAATGTATAAAAGCAAGCTGCACCCCAACCACCTTGGACATATGTCATCAGGACTTCCTGAGACTGTGTCATGGACATGTGTCCTCAACCTTGGCAAAATAAACTTCCTAAATTAACTGAGACCTGTCTCAGATTTTCTGGGTTTACATTTGGTAACCACAGAAGGATCCTGAGTGAAGATGCCCCTTACCTTTTACAAATCTCCTATTGGTACTGGTACCAGCATGAGCTAACTTTATGGCTCAAACCAACAGGACAATTTGCTGAGGTCTGAGAGCACCCCCTCTAGAGAATCCTTGATCACAAGAAATTTGGTAGCTATCTAAAAATTATTTTACTGTATAGCTCCTCTTTTTTGAGTTTTACTCGCTTCCAACAATGAAGCCAAGTTTTCCTGCTTCCATGACGTTGTAAGGAAAATAACCTCTTTACGGAATTTGTGCTCACTTCCAAAGATGAGTTTTGTTTTGTTTTCATGCTTCTAGCATGGTAAAGAGCAGTCTACAGCCTGACACCCATCCCTAGGTAAGTAAATGAATTGGGGTTTGTCTTGGCTAATGTTGGCTAACCACAAGCTGGTCTTAATTTCCCCTTACCATTAGAGTGTTCAGTAATTATAAAAGTTTTGTGACTATTTGTTTTGCTTAACGGTTTTTTTTAGGGTGTTGTTTGTTTGTTTCTGTTTTTGTTGTTGTTTTGGTCTTTTTCCCATTGGGCTTGACAACTCTATTCAAGACTTCTTTTAAAGAAGCCCAATGGTTATAATTCAGCTTAATTGAAGCTAACATCCAAGATATGTGTGTGTATTTGTGTATGTGTCCATGTTTGTATTTAAAAGGCTTTCGGGTTTTTCTTTTTATTTTCCTAGGATCTTGTCTTTTTTTTGAGCAAATTTTATTTTTCTTCTCAGTTAACTCAATTCTGTTTTCTTAATATCTATTGCAACAGAGGCTACTCTGGGGATTTTTAAGGAAGAGTGCAGTTTAGACACTTAGAAACATCTTTGTTAAAAAAAAAAAATAATAAGTCCACTGTAAAAGTATCATGTGGTCTAACCTCAAAGTAATTCTCCCCCTTTCTGGAAACCCAGGATTCAATGTGGGCTCTGGCTAAGAGCTCAGAGATCCATTTAAAAGATAGGTAGTACCTATCTAAATAAAATTAGTCTTCTTATATAATCCTGTGATTGATTTCTATAATTTTATGTTTAATTTGGCTAAAAAAATAAAAATAATCTCAAACAACACCTGACTTTTCCCTCTGTAACTTTTGATATGTTTTGCTATTTGATTTTCACCTGAGTAGTTTCCTTTAATATGCAAATTTAAGGTTATTTAGCTGACAACTGCCTAGGGTTGTGAAAATGGTTATCAAGAATCTGAAAGTCTACGGAAAAAAATGTGGTCTTTATGAATCTGTAAAATGTACTTCTATCAGCATGCCTAAACACATCTATGTATTTATGTGTTGTGTACACAGTTTCACTACTAAAAATATATAAAAGATCTCTGTCAAAACAATAAAAATGGTATACATAAAATCTTGCTACTTAATAAACAGAAAGCCTTTTTCCTAGGACTAATTATGAGGAGCTACTAAATTCTACAATGCCTAATAGACAGGTCTCATGAGCTGTTTGGTTTGTAAATGGCATTTCCAAGGTAAACAAACATCTTGTTTTAAAAGCTGCCGCTCTGGTTAAAGAAGAGTCAAAAACACTTTTTTAGAAAAGTTATTTGGGGAAAGTATGTTTTTGTAAGCAAATTTACCTTTCTCTGTGCGTTCTAAAATTCAGATTGTAATTTTTATAACAATATAGTTATCTGCATAAGTTCAGCAAGAGTCTTTTGGAACAATTGGAGGCACTGGTTATTTTACCAAGACTTTAACTAAAATAGCATATTTTTAGGTAAAGTTCAGGCAAGGCCAACTTAAACGAAACCTATATGGCCAATCAATTCTTGCTGCATTCGATGCAAAATAATCAGGCCAAATGTAATAAGCCTGAAACTTATTTTGCACACAAATTGGTCTTGCTATAATTTCTCCCTTAATTAAAAAAAAAAAGCCACTAGAGAAATTGTTAAGGGAGAAGCATAACACTTAATACTAAATTTCAGCCCTGACTTCTCTGAGTGGAGATTAAATCATTATTTATTGGCTACAATAATCCTCTAGAGAATACCAGATTATAATTTTTCTTCATATTTTTAATGGGTGACCTAGTGAAATAGGTTCCTTTTTCCATTCTTACAAACAAATTACTCTGATCATTGTCAAATTATAAATTTTATTTATGTCTCCTTGTTTTACATTCAAGGAAACCAGAATCATCGAACTATAGATATGAATCTCCCTCATTTGACCTCCCACTGGGCATGGATCTGTTTCAGTGAGAATGCTCTGCTGTTAAAACCATACAAGCATCCGTTCTCCAGGCCCAGAGACTATCACAGGAGAGGTGGGAGCATAAGATTGTAAGGGCCAGTTTTGAAGGATAAAATTAGGTCAAGGTCAAACCTTCCAAATCAAGAAGGGGTAGAAAAATGCCTAAACCGCTGGTAAGTCAAATTTAGTTGCCTTCTAAACTATTATGTGTCACCTTTGCTTCCACCCCAACCATAAATAATCTTCTGCTTACTATAGAATTAAAGTAAAATATTTACTTACAGGGTAAAAATACCTTGTAACAAAGCCTCCTGGGTACAATACTCCAGTTATAAATTATGAAAATAAATAAATATATATAATATTTAGATATTTTACTTTTTTTCAGAACAATGCTTATATCTGTGTATAACTAATTGCTATGTCTGTAACAAAAACCAAGCTTACAGTGGCTCAAAACATAGAAGTTAAAAATAAGTCAGTGTCTTAATTTTGCCTTTTGGTTTCATTCATTGGCTTTTTACTTAAAATAATAATTTTAAAAGATAATGAATGCCTGTCCACATTCATTCGTATCTGGCCTAGAACAATTAATTGGCTGTAAATCTTTTGATTGTTAAGGCCCTTAGCTATAGGGAGTCCCACTGAGGGACAAGATGGACCTGGGGCAGGCAGCCATGCCACCCTGGCAATGCTATGAAACAAAATAAAAGTTACTGGCCTTTGAAGTTGCCTCTGGCAAATCTTGTCCAGAAGGGGGAGAATGTAAACCAAAAATATAATTCTAAGGTTCCCCAACCATCTAAACAGACTTCCTCTTCACTCAGGGCTCTTAAAATTTAACTGGAAAGACTGGTTCAGGCCATGAAGGGAAGTGGGGGTCAGACATGCCTCATTATACCTCTCCAGCATGAACATCAACACAGACTTTAAGTCTGATAAGAAACATTTTACAGCCTGTTCTCTCTGAAGCCTGCTAGCTAAAAGCTTCATCTGCAAGATAAGACTTTGGTCTCCACAACCTCTTATTGCAACCCAAACAACATTCCTTTTTACTGATCCCAGGTCTTTAGACAAACTCAACCAATTGTCAACTAGAAAATGTTTAAATTTACCTATAGCCTGGAAGCCCATGCTTCGAGTTGTCCCGCCTTTCTGGACCAAATCAATGTATTTCTTAAATGTACTTGATTGATGTCTCATGTCTCCCTAAAATGCATAAAACCAAGCTGCACCCCAATCACCTTGGGCACATGTCGTCAGGACTTCCTGAGACTGTGTCATTGGCATGTGTCCTCAACCTTGGCAAAATAAACTTCCTAATTAACTGAGACCTGTCTCAGATTTTCTGGATCTACAGCGGTTAGGATGAGTCCAACGTAGGTGACCTGGGTTTAGGCCACCTGAGCTTTTGTAGGTGAGACCTAATATCCATGAGTATGTTGAAAGTTTGGAAGTTGAATGGGTGTTGGATAGATAGGTTAAGGGAGGGGCTACAGAGAAGGGGGTTATCAATATATTGGAGGAAGGTTCTAGAGGCATATTTTATACATATATGTGACAAATAATTTTTATTCAGAGTACTAAAAACTACTATAAAAGAGGTAATATATAGACCAAGAAACCACTAAATAAATGGGAAAAAAATAAGTAGATATTTTACAAAAGAAGTTATCTAAATGGTCAATAACCACACAGAAGAGTGCTTAACATCATTAGTTATCCGAGAAAGGCAAATTAAAACTATACTGAGCCACTAAGCACACTTACTAAAATGATTCCAGTTAAAAAGCCTGACATTCGATGTTGGAGAGGATGTGAAACAGCCAGAACTCATACTTTGTTGATGAAAATGTAAAGCAATGCAATTTGGGAAACTCTTAGGCAGTTTCTTAACAGTTTAAACTTACATTTTCTCTTATGACCCAATTCTGTTCCTAAGGATTCATCTCCCAAAAATAAAAATGTAAGTTTAGAAAACAAAAGCGTTATACAGGAATGTTCCTAGCAGCCTCATGCATAGTAACCCCCAACTGGAGAAACCACAGCTATCTATCAACCAACAGATATAGTCACACTTTGGCATACTACTCACTAATACAAAGGCATAAACTACTGGTATAAATAGCATCACGAATAAATCTCAAAAACATCAAGCTGTGTAAAATAACCCAGAAAGAAAAGAAAGAGTACACACATCCTATATAAATCTATGCATATACATTTCTGGAATAAATGGAATTAGTCATAATGGTGGAAATAAATCAGCAGTTGTTTCTATGAAGTTGGAGTTTGGGAGAAAGCACATGAGAAGGAACTTCCTAGGATGATGAGAATATTCTACAACTAGAGAGGGATAGGGATTGCATGGACTCACACATTTGTCGAAACTTCTTGAAATGCCACTTAAGATCCCTGCATTTTACTGTTAGTTAATTCAACCTGCTGAAACAAAAATGGCTCTGGAGAAAGGTGAAGAGGCAACGAAGAGTTTATTGAACACTATTGTCGAAGGGGAGTGAAACCAGAACTGAGTCTGAACTCAATTCAGCTGAAACTAACAGCAGGATTATTAGTAGCCCAGCTGAAGGAGGATATTTCAGGCCATTTGTGTAAACTTGTATCTTCAGACAGGAAGTAGTTTTACAAATTGGAACAAGGCTCCCTCTAGGTAGCTTTCATAGATACGGGAAGATGGGGCACTATCATTCTTGATAATCACATTTCAAAGGGATGGCTCCCAGTTCTTTGAAAAAGACAGTCCTGGATAAGAGGCTTTTTAAAAAATTTACATCTCAAAGGCAGAGAAAGGATTTTCCACTGAAAGTTTTCTAAAGTAAATGCTGTAAGGAAAGAGAGGCCCTGTGGGCCTAGTTAGAGAAGGAAGAAGCCTGTCTAAAGCATGATCCAGCTGAAGACATTAAGTTTGTCCTGGTCATACTTCAACAAAGAGTCGCTTATTTCCTAAAAAATAAAATTTTTGACAAGCACAACAAAAAAACAATATAATATTTTAGACGAAAGTAAATGCTGCATGTATTTGACTGGAAACAATGAACCTGCCACTTAATCTTATGGATATCTGCCATTAAAGTTTATCACAGGTCATGACTGGGGTGATCTCAGAAATTTGCTGACACTTTGGAAGAATAAATTTTGAATATTTACTCAGTGCTTGCTGTTGGATATACAGTGAAGAGAACAAATGAGTTCCTTGCTCTCAGAGAACTAACATTCAAATGGAGAGAAAGATGGGCCATAAGTAAATCAAATAAATATAACATTCTATTAATATTAGAACAGATAAATATGGCATTCTAGTATCAGACAGTTATATTCAATTACTGAGAAGAAATAAATAGTTATATACTGGGTACTGACAAAGCTGAGAGTCAGCAGGAGGATCCTTCAAGAGAAAATAAAGTTTGACTTTATACCTGATATGGTTTGGCTGTGTCCCCACCCAAATTTCACCTTGAATTGTAATAATCCACACATGTCAAGGGTGAGGCCAGATGGAGATGATTGAATCATGGGGGTGGCTTCTCCACACTGTTCTCCTGGTAGTGAATAAATCTCATGAGATATGATGGTTTTATAATTGGGAGTTTCCCTGTACAAGCTCTCTTGCCTGCTGCTGTGTAAGAGGTGATTTTGCTCCTCATTCGCCTTCAGCCATAATTGTGGGGCCTCCCCAGCCATGTGGAACTTTGAGTCAATTAAACTTCTTTCTTTTATAAATTACCCAGCCTTGGATATGTCTTTATTAGCAGTGTGGGAACAGACTAATACAATACCTGAATGAAAAATGTAAATTTAGAGCATTTATGCAAAGAAGAAATGTACAAATACTCTGAGGGAAGAAGGAGCTTGGCTTCTGATGGACTAGAAAGAATACTAGTTTGTTTGAAAGTCAGTGAACAAAGCAAAATGTGAGACAAATTAGATCAAGAAAGTGGCAGTGGCCTAGAACATATACATGTATGTTCCAAACAGATCCCTTTGGCTGGCCTTTGGGGAATATGCTTTAACAGGTCAAGAATGAAAACAAGGAGTTCATTTAGGAGACAAATGTAGTAATTCATTCAAACAACGATAAGGGAGGTAGAATAATACAATCCAATAAACTAACTATACAGGAGAGGGGGTGCTGGCAGCATGAAGGTGGTAGAGAAGAAAAGAGTCAAAGCTATCCACTACATTTTTGGTCTGTGAAAGTGTTGATAAAGGTCTCATGAACTGAAAATTTGGTAGGGAATCAAAGAAAAGTAGCTCTGGACAGGTAGAATGTATCAAAAATTCTGACTGAGGCATGTTCAAGTTTGATATGCCCATTACACATCCCAGTAGGCATCCTGAGTAGGAATTACGCATAGTTGGAACTCAGGAGAATGTGATTAAAGGCCACAGTCAATGCAATTTAACTTGTTCAGTTGACACCTGTCAACAAGAAAGTTTTCACGAATGGTTTTGTATCTCTGTATTGTTCCTACCATAAAATGAAATAAATGATGAGGTATCATCTGTCCTTTTTTTTCCCATTGCTAACACTATCAACACGTGCGTGTGTGTGTGTGTGTGTGTGTGTGTCTGTGTGTTTGTTTTGGAGGGATGAAGTCTAAGATTTTAATGAGGATACAAAGGTATTTTTAAGTAGATACACTGCAATGCAAATGTTCTGAACCCCATTTAAAGAATGTCTTTATGTACAACAAACTTGCTGAAATGCCATATCTACAAACTTACTCAAATGTCATATTCATAAAATGAAAGGGGCCGTTGTACTCATCCCAAACACCAAGTAATTGGAAATATTTGCTATTTTTCTTATAAATGTGAGGTGGATGAAAGGGATGGAATTATTTTTATGTTCAGGTTTTATAAACATATAGTCGAGATTCGGAAGTCCATTTCTACCAAGTATATATTACTGGAATAAAACCTAAATTACTTTTAACCCTGTTTCCAAGGCAGCCTAGACTTTTGCCTCTGCTTTGTAAGGCAATCTTAAACAGGCATGCTGGGAGTCTATCTAAATAACATTATGAAAAATTCTAATAAAAGGCTTAAGGATGACTTTTCTTTTGACTGTGAACAATATTTTATATTGAGTAATAGTTGAATAAAATAAAAGCCTCTAATATTTTACAATGTAACTAGAATGTATTGGTTCTTTTGCTGGTGTGTTCTTAAACAGCTTCCAGAAATGTATTCCCTGTGCCTGGATACCACGGTTTCTTCCTCCTTTTTCTAACGGGAAAAAAAAAAAAAAAAAAAAAAAAAAAAACCAGCAGGGGCTGCAAAATTCTGTATCCCTTATTCTTCTCAAGCTTTAGCCTATTGAAACATCTGAACATTTTCATTAGAGCAGGGATTTTCTTGACACTATAGTCAAATATCTATTAGCATTTCTATTTAAAAGTGCTTATGCCCAGGATTCATAAATTTAGGTCCTAGACATATTATGGTGCGTGCTTAGTAAGAGACACTCCTGGTTTTCGTCAGATGTTTCCATCTGGCTATGAACTTTTCGATGCTAAATACAGCGAACAAGCTGTAATTATGTGTTATGCTCAATTCATTATACATCTTCCTTTTGAAACATTAAGCAACAAAACAATGTGCTTTCTCAAAGGAACTTGCCATCTGCATTTTGCACTTCAAGTTGGGAAGAATGAATGTAAAAGATAATGTGTTGATAATGAAAATGAGAATTGTTACAGACCTAATAAATTACCCAAGTTATTCTCTGCTATTGTTGCATTGCTCCTTTATACATCATCTTTAGAACTCTTTAGACCAGGGAAGATATGGGTGCATGCAACCAGGGAACAGAAGGAGCCATAAAACTCAGCTTCAATCTCCTGCTTTCTTATTTTACACCTTTTCCTATTTCGTTTTTCCCTTTGGCTATTTCTGTGATTTCTTTCTCTTCTCTCTCCTTTCTTCCCCAAGCAGAAGACTGCGTGTTTTTAGGAGGGTCAGGGGGCAATAATTATTGTTCTATTTTTCACCATTACTTGAAGTCCTGAATCATGAGCGGTGGTGATATTACAGCTCTGTTTTTGTTCCTAAAGTGTTTATTATCTTGCTGTAGCCAAAAAAATCCACATATCTGGAAATAATTTTCAATGGTGAAAAACTTCATCTTTACATTTCGACTGATTTCAAATCACTCCCCTTAATAACAAATGTGCAGCATGCAGCTCTTTTTCTAGTTTTCCCTTTGGAAAATAAGGTTTGAAAATTCTGGGTTTTGCTACTGACATATATTACAGAAATAGCTGAGAAGTGATTTTTGGTTTTCTCCCACAATTTCAGTTCTTTTGCGTATGAAATCATCAATTGTAAGTCATTTCATTATTTTGCAAATTTACTAATAATTTGATTAATAAGGCTTAGGGACTTTACCAGCATAGATGTCTGAACTGTAGTTCTAACTTTTAGCCTTGTTTCTATATGTTATTAGAAAGCATTTTTTTTGAATTTATGAGTTTTCATCATGTGTAATGTTGGTAGATCTGTTTCCTATACTTTCCTGGAACATAATGTTATAAACAGTTTTGCTGCAGATAGAAGTGGTAGGAGCAAGTAGTGCTGAGGTCATTACTCAATTTTAAAATATAATACTCTTACACACTTAATCTTCAGCTCCCAGCTGTCTCTTATCTTGCCAACCAGCCAACTTTATTGTTCTTGGAGCAGAAAAGCCAGCTTTCATAACAATACACATTCCTATTGTGTCACTAAGAATTACCTACTTGCCTGCATCTGTTGATATTTGAAGTCAAGCTTTTGAATACAGAGAGTTCCTTCCTCTCTGCCCCAGATATATATGATTTAAAAATTTTTTAAAGCTTTTAAGAATAAGATCTTGCTATGTATAATAAAAAACACATTTAGATTCTCAGCTGAATTTCTTGTTTTCACTGGACTATTTTATATCTCCCTTTGCTAAGTGCAAATATGTACTAACTGAAGTAGTAAAGACCTTTAATTTAGTGAGTGGTGGTTTGTGAGGCAATGATTAAAATCCATGAAGGGGCCGGGCATGGTGGCTCACGCCTGTAATCCCAGCACTTTGGGAGGCCAAGGTGGGTGGATCACCTGAGGACAGGAGTTCAAGACCACCCTGGCCAACACGGAGAAACCCTGTCTCTCCTAAAAATACAAAATTAGCTGGGCATGGTGGCACATGCCTGTAATCCCAGCTACTTGGGAGGCTGAGGCAGGAGAATCCCTTGAACCCAGGAGGCAGAGATTGAGGTGAGTTGAGATCATGCCATTGCACTTTAGCCTGGGCAACAAAAGCAAAACTGTCTCAAAAAAAAAAAAAAAAAAAAAAAAAATTCCATGAAGGAACAACTTATGAACTCAGTGGTACGACGTGAGAGACTGCAGGACGTTTTATTCTGTTCACAACCCTGATGACCAAAATAAAATATTGTCCAGCCAGGATAAAATGAAGAAACTGACAGTAACAAGCAGATGGCAATGAAAATGATCTCTAGCTGCTCTCATTGCTCAATGGCATAAGAGACACCCACCAGTGCCATGACAGTTTACAAATGCCATGGCAATGACCCAAAAGTTACTACCATTTTCCAAGGCAACAACCCAGAAATGACTGCCCCTTTCTTAGAAAGTTTGAAGTAACCTGCTCCCCAATTTGCATTGACCCCCCCATTAATTTGCACATAATTGAAAGTGGATTTACAGGAGTTAAGTACAGTTGCCAAGAGTCCATACATTAGCAAATCTGGGTGCACTGCCTATGAGTTAGCCCTGCTCTGCAAAGAGCAGTACCATTCAATAAAAGATTGCTGTCTAACACCGCCAGCAGCTTGCCCTTGAATTCTTTCCTGGGTGAAGCCAAGAACTCTTTTGGGCTAAACCCCAATTTTGGGGCTTGCCTGTCCTGAAACAATACATCTGAAACAGAGAGGTAATGGAATTATCTTTCATAAAGGTCTCTATGTCATACATTCCAAAATCCCAAGAATTCTACAAGTTAGGTAGGGGTGACATCTAAAAAGTTTCATAGCAAATAATTGCTTTATTTCCAACCAATTTCCTCTATATATTATACCTATAAATAACTGTTTTTCAAACAATTATTTTTGCTACAAATAATCCATTAAGAGAAATAAAAATTAGTCCTTTTCTATAGTATTTATTAAGTAGGCTTAATTGATTTATCAAATAAAATCACATTGTGATAATGAATATATCATAAAAAATATATATATTATATGTTTATATGCCTGTGATTACACTTTCTTCTGAGTTTGGGGCATAATTACCAGATGAGACTTATATAATACAAAAGGGATAGATTATAAATAATAATTTCACATTTTTACGTATATAAACATTCTACTGTTACAAGTACTTGGAGTGAGCAATTGTGCATTCTCTAAGTTCTCGTGCTTGAAAGTTTTAAATGTGAAGTTCAGGTGAAAAAACAATTATTGGTTGTGAAGTCATCCAAAGATCAAATACAGTAGGCCTTTTACTTATATTCATCTTCTTTTTTTTTTTTTTTTTTTTTTTTTTTTTGAGACGGAGTCTCGCTCTGTTGCCCAGGCTGGAGTGCAGTGGCGCGATCTTGGCTCACTGCAAGCTCCGCCTCCCGGGTTCACGCCATTCTCCTGCCTCAGCCTCCGGAGTAGCTGGGACTACAGGCGCCTGCCACCGCGCCCGGCTAATTTTTTGTATTCTTAGTAGAGACGGGGTTTCACCATGGTCTCAATCTCCTGACCTTGTGATCTACCTGCCTCGGCCTCCCAAAGTGCTGAGATTACAGGCATGAGCCACCGCGCCCGGCCTACTTATATTCATCTTCTAATTGTATATTAAGGGAGTATATAAAGTAAAAATGTATAAGCTTATACCATATAAACTGTTTTTTTTTTGCCCAGAATATTACTGGCAAGTAGGAAAGACAACTAATTGGATTACATTTTACTACCCTTTCTCTTTCTATCTGATGGACATAATAATATTATTCAAATTATTAAGAGGCTGGCCGTAAGGGATCAATACTAGCAAAGTAAATAATAGTTCATATGTGGAATTACAAGGAGTTTAACCATTGAGTACAAAACCCAGGAGATCCAATTTATAAATTATATATAATTTAAATAATTCATATAAAAATCATTTTATGATTTTTCTGTCTTCAAATTCTGTTCATTCTACTTCTGTAGTATTCATATATGTTTCTTTTGTATATCCTTCCAGTACAGAGTTTATTCTTTTATTTCTCATGGATGAATTATTGCATTAGTTTTTAACCTAGACACCCTTCTCTTATGTTCTTGCCATTTCCATTTCTTTACTACCATCAATATGATCTTTCTAAAAGAAGATTCCGGTTTAGATGATTTCACTACTAAAAAAAAAAAAAAAAGGGAAAGAAAAGAAAAGAGAAAACATTTTCATCTTCCCCACTAACTCTTGACTAAAGTCTAAACATCTTAGTAAAGGCATTTAAGAGCTCTTTGCAATATCCATTTCATATGTCAACTTTTCATTAAACACTTCTGCAGTCATGATTTGTTACACTTGATTACTAATTTTATTCCTTATTTAGCATTTGGTTTCAATTTGCACTTTACTTTTGGCAAATATCACAGTACTTTGAATTATCACCACTTATTACATATCATATCCCATAAATAAAAACTATTTAGGGATAGATGCCACTGTAACTGCTAAATTACATATTGAAGTTACTAAAAATTTGATTGAATTTTAATTAAGTGAATATATGTGGGTTTTGTGTTTGTGTGTGTGTATATATATATATACTATGTGTTTATGTATGTATACATACACACAAATGCCAATTGATGAGATGAAAAATTTCATCTTTGTAACTTTACCTTCAGTATTCTATATTACTTCCCAGCATTGGATTTCTGAAATGGGTCTCAGTTAACTAAAATGAAGTTATCAGTAGGACTGCTTTTCTTCTGTGAGAGAATCCAAATAACTTTTTCTTGTTCAGTTGATAGAGGTTGCCCATATTCCTTGCCTATTGATCACTTTTGTATATCAAAATTGGGCCAAGTCCTTTTTATGCCACAGTCTCTCCCTTCCACTTCCCTATTCCAGTATTAAGGACCCTATAATTAATTAAATAAGATAATCTCCCTATTTTCAGGTCAACTCATTATTAACCTCAATTTCATCTGCAACATAATCTAATCCCCTTTATCATGTACGTTCTCAGATCCTGTGGATTAGGCTGTGGATATCTTTGGGTATGGCATTATTTGGCCAGCCACACACATTATCACTTTACCTTAAATTTATTTGGGCTAAATATTCCAATTAAAATGCAGAGATTGTCATATTGGCTTTAAAAAAAAGCAAGACCAAAAGTATTCTGTCTATAGAACAATCCCCTTTAAGCATAAAAATATAGAAAGTTTAAAAATTAAAAGTAACATATTCAAATACTAATGAAAAGAGAGCTGGAAGACTATATTAATATCACACAAAGCATATTTCAAAATGACTTTTATAAGGGATAAAGAGATGGCCAGGCACAGTGGCTCATGCCTGTAATCCCAGCACTTTGGGAGGCTGAGGTGGGGGGATCGCCTGAGCTCAGGAGTTCAAGACCAGCCTGACCAACACAGTGAAACTCCATCTCTACTAAAAATACAAAAATTAGCTGGGTATGGTGGCCCATGTCTGTATTCCCAGCCACTTGCGAGGCTGAGGCACGGAATCACTTGAGTCCCAGAGGTAGAGGTTGCATTGAGCCAAGATCTTGCCATTGCACTTCAGCCTGGGTGACAGAGAAAGAGCAAGACTCTGTCAAAAACAATTTAAAAAGGGATAAAGAAAAATTTTAATTTTATAGTAATAAAGGGTCTATCTGGAGAAGACATAAAAATATCAAATATGTATAGAACCAATAACAAAACATTAAAGTACTTATAGAACTTTAAAGACTGATAGAACTAAGAGGAAAAATGGACAAACCTACAAATACATATTGTACTCCTTTTGCAGTAATAGATAAGATTTAAAAAAGTAAATAGAAAATATCTAACGATATAGAAGCCTTGAACATCAGTATCAACCAAATTATTCAAATTGATATTTATAAAGAACTCCATCAAATGAGCAGAAAAGATAGTCTTTCCAAGTGTACATGGAGCAAAGGGATAGGCCATCTCCTGTACCACAAAAGAAGCCCCCAAAATGTTACAAATGGAAATAATACAAAGTATGTTATATGAATGTAATGGAATTAAACTATACATCAAAAAACAGAAGGAAAACTGGAAAATCCCCTAATGTTTGGCAAGGTCACAAAATAAGTCACCAGAGAAACAATCCCAAATAAATGAAAACATATGTCCACCCAACTCTTCCTAACATTCATAGCAGAGAGAAAAAATTTTACCATAAACTAGACATTATGCATTTTCTCCTCTGATGTAGAATAATCTTTTCAAATGCTTTTTTTTTCTTTGCATCTTGCAATGGACCAAAAGATACAATTTCCTTTGAAAATTTCTTTCAACTGGAACTATACAATTTAATCTAATTTTTAAAAATGTGTTTGTTCATGGATTGTGTTTTATTTGCTCTTTTGTTTTTATTTTTGACCTATAGATGTCAGCTTCACAGATTTGGTGCTCCAGTAACTTCTGGCTCAAATCACCCATGGCAAATTAAAAGCCATTCTTGTCCTCATCAATATATTGCTTATATCTCCTCAAGGTCTTTATCATGTTTGCTAAGAAAGGAAAATGATGTTTCTTTTAGATGGCCTGTGAAAACTGAAGGCAATTTGGAGGGCATTTTTAAATTCCGTGGAGCCACTGGAGAAATGTATACAGGAATGATGACTTAAAATTCCTCAGTGGTAAGGTAGGAACTGAGGTTCCATTAAGGTAGGAACTGAGCTTCCATTCTTCCATTTTGTTTTTAGTTGTCCTGTGTTCACTCAGAGCTATTTTTAAGCTTATTATTTGGAAAGTTATAATTTCCTTGTTATTTAAATGAGGCTGCATTACCATTTAGACTCTAATAGTGGATTTATTTCATGATTTCTTTTTTCTTTTGGGAAATTGTGAATTCTTTTAACCCTCTCATTAGTCTTTCACACATAGACTGGTGAAACTCCATATTATATGACTGCGGTTTCAATAATTAAGGTAAAAGGATTTCAAAATCCTTTATAATTTAAAATATACACACTTACATATATATTGCCACTACCAGCACCATCACAAACAAGAACCAAAAACCTTGGGTTTTGAAAGCTGATGGAATTGAATTGTTCATTCAATATTTGCTATGTGTTAGTATGAAGAAAAACAATAGTTTTTCTTCCTTTCTCAATGTTTTATGGGTTTCTTTGGAATAAATAACACATTTTAAAACTCTTTTGAAAGAATTAACAAATTGTTGCCAATTTATGAAATAAACAAACTAGAAAAGTGATCTTTTCTCTTTTTTTTTTCTTAGAGACAAAGTCTCGCTCTGGCACCCAGGCTGGAATGCAATGGCACCATCTCAGCTTACTTGCAACTTTCACCTCTCAGGCTGAAGCCATCCTCCTACCTCAGCCTCCCAGGTAGCTGGGACCACAGGCATGCACCACCATGCTTAGGTAATTTTTTTTTTTTTTTTTGAGACAGACTCTCATTTTGTCACCCAGGCTGGAGTGCAATAGTGTAATGGCAGCTCACTGTAACCTCAGCTTCCTGGGTTCAAGTGATCCTTCTGTCTCAGTCTACAAGTAGCTTAACTATAGGCATGCACCACCACACCCACCTAATTTTTGTATATTTTGTAGAGACAGAGTTTTGACATGTTGGCCAGGCTGGTCTTGAACTCCTGAGCTCAAGCCATCCTCCTGCCTCAGTCTCCCAAAATGCTTGGATTACAGGAGTGAGCCATTGTGCCTAGCCTGATTTTTCTTTTCTGTTGAATTTCTTTATATCTGATTTTGTGTGGATTTCTGAAAAGAAATATTCAACTAAAGAATACCCTCTTGCATTATTAAATGTGGCAATGTCTATGTTCTCAGCCTCTACCATTTTCTGCTCATAGGGCCACAAGCTGGATGAGACACACACACACATACACACACACACACTAACATATTAACACACATGCAAACATGATATATTCCTTCCATCTAAGGCTTGAGATCCCTTACTCAGGGATACTTTACAAAATCCTTGTTGCAATATACTTATACTACTGAGAGGTGACAGCATGCTGGCAGCCCTTGCAGCCCTCGCTCGCTCTCGGTGCCTCCTCTGCCTGGGCTCCCACTTTGGCGGCACTTGAGGAGCCCTTCAGGCCACCACTGCACTGTGGGAGCCCCTTTCTGGGCTGGCCAAGGCCGGAGCTGGCTCCCTCAGCTTGCAGAGAAGTGTGGAGGGAGAGGCGCGAGCGGGAATCTGGGCTGCGTGCTGCTTGCGGGCCAGCTGGAGTACTGGGTGGGCGTGGGCTTGGTGGGCCCACACTTGGAGCTGCCGGCCGGCCCTGCCGGCCCCAGGCAATGAGGGGCTTAGCACCTGGGCCAGTGGCTGTGGAGGGTGTACTGGGTCCCCCAGCAGTGCCAGCCCACCGGTGCTGCGCTCGATTTCTCGCCAGGCCTTAGCTGCCTCCCCGTGGGGCAGGGCTTGGGACCCACAGCCCGCCATGCCTGAGCCTCCCCCAACCCTCCCCGGGGCTCCTGTTGCAGCAGGAGCCTCCCCGCCGAGCGCCGACCCCTGCTCCATGGTGCCCAGTCCCATCGACCACCCAAGGGCTGAGGAGTGCAGGCGCATGGCACAGGACTGGCAGGCAGCTCCACCTGGCGCCTGGTGCCAGATCCACTGGGTGAAGCTAGCTGGGCTCCTGACTCTGGTGGGGACTTGGAGAACCTTTATGTCTAGCTAAGGGATTGTAAATACACCAATCGACACTCTGTATCTAGCTCAAGGTTTGTAAACACACCCATCAGCACCCTGTGTCTAGCTCAGGGTTTGTGAATGCACCAATCAACACTGTATCTAGCTACTCTGGTGGGGACTTGGAGAACCTTTGTGTGGACACTCTGTATCTAGCTAATCTAGTGGGGACCTGGAGAACCTTTGTGTCTAGCTCAGGGATTGTAAATGCACCAATCAGTGCCCTGTCAAAACAGACCACTCAGCTCTCTGTAAAATGGACCAATCAGCAGGATGTGGGTGCAGCCGGATAAGAGAATAAAAGCAGGCTGCCCCAGCCAGCAGTGGCAACCTGCTTGGGTCCCCTTCCACACTGTGGAAGCTTTGTTCTTTCGCCCTTTGCAATAAATCTTGCTGCGGCTCACTCTTTGGGTCCACACTGCCTTTATGAGCTATAACACTCACCATGAAGGTCTGCAGCTTCACTCCTGCAGCCAGCGAGACCACGAACCCACTGGGAGGAATGAACAACTCCAGACGCACCACCTTAAGAGCTGTAACACTCACTGCGAAGGTCCGCAGCTTCACTCCTGAGCCAGCGAGACCACGAACCCCATTAGAAGGAAGAAACTGCGAACACATCAGAACATCAGAAGGAACAAACTCCGGACACGCCGCCTTTAAGAACTAACACCCACCGTGAGGGTCCGCGGCTTCATTCTTGAAGTCAGTGAGACCAAGAACCCACCAATTCTGGACACACTACTCCTTATGCTACCTGTAACTCTCAATTCCCTAGTTAGAAACATGACCCCAAATACCAGTATTTCTGGAATGGCAATGTAGAGAGGTATAAAAGACTGCTGGCAGTCTTTTCAAGAGAGCAGAGTTTGATTGGAGGACATCTAAAGTTTCTGAGAGTATTTGGAAAGGTCTAACCTGGAGTGGAAACGAACACTAAAATAGAGTCCCAAGGAACCTGGAAACAAACTTTAATTGTTATCAAATTTGGTCCAGATGAAGTGCTTAAATACCACACTACCTAAAACATATTCAGGAGTGGAGCCATCTCTGTCTCCTCCTTTCTTTCTCCTCCTCCTCTTCTCCTTCCTCCTCCATTTTATTTTTTTTCAGACAGAGTCTCACTCTGTCACCCAGGTTGGAGTGCAGTGGCGCCATCTTGGCTCACTGCAAGCTCCGCCTCCCAGGTTCACGCCATTCTCCTGCCTCAGCCTCCTGAGTAGCTGGGACTGCAGGCACCCGCCACCACACCCGGCTAATTTTTTTGTATTTTTATTAGAGACAGGGTTTCACCGTGTTAACCAGGATGGTCTTGTTCTCCTGACCTTGTGAACCGCCCACCTCGGCCTGACAGAGTGCTGGGATTACAGGCGTGAGCCACTGCACCCAGCCCCCCCCCCCTCTTATTTTTATTTCAGGAAGAAGCATCATGCTATCTGGAGGTATAAGTAGAAACAGAGTAGCAGATCTTTTCTCTATTCATTTCAAATGCAAGTTGTGATGGTTTTTAATGAAATATATCTTTGCGAGAAAACTTTTACACATTAACAATAATTATAGTTATCACTTATTGAATATCTATCATTCTGCATTACCCATTTTGATGAACCAAATTAAACATTTCAACAATTCTTCCAGTTAAATATTAGTGTATCCATTTTAAGGTTAAGGAAACCAAGGATTAGAGAGGTTGTATAACTCATTGAAGCTGCATGGTGAGTGCCAGATTCAAATTTAGAAATTTAGAAATATTTTGAACTGAGTGAAATACAAATACAACTTATCAAAATGTATGGGATAGAGTTAAAGCAGGGGCATGACAGAAATTTTTAATACTAAATGCATATGTATTTAAGAAATATCTAAATCAGTAATATTTTAATCCATTCTTCACATAGAAAACTATAGAAAGAAGGTCAATTTAAGCCCAAAACAAAGAGAAGAAATAAAAGAGCAGAAATCCATGACATTTTAAGCAGTAAAACACTAGGGACAATCAAGTTAACCAAAAGTTGCCTCTATGAAAATATTTTTAAAAATCAATGTCTAGCTAAGGTAACCAGGGTAATTGGAATATCTATTACCTCAAGCATTTATCACTTCTTTGTGTTAGAAACTTTCCAATTCTACCTTTTTAGTTATTTTGAAATATACAATATGCTACTGTTAACTATAGCTGTCCTATTGTGCTATCAAACATTAGATTTAGTTCCTTCTACCTAACTGTATCTTTGTGCCCATCAACCTTCCCCTCTATATTCCCCATGCCCTACTACCCTTCCCAGCCTCTGGTAACCATCATTCTACTCTCTATCTCCATGAGTTCAGTTTTTTTTGGCTCTCACATATGAGTGAGAACGTGTTATATTTGTCTTTCTGTGCTTGGTTTGTTTCATTTAACACAATGTCCTCCAGTTTCATCCATGTGCCAGCAAATTACAGGATTTCATTATTTTTTAATTCTGAGTAGTATTACATTGTCTAAATGTACCACTTTTTCTTTCTCCATTCATCCACTGATGCACACTTAGGTTGATTTCATATCTTGAGTACTCACAATTTTTATATTAGATGAAATGGACTTATGCTTTGGAAGATACAAACCAACAAAGTTTATAGAAAGAGAATGAGAAAATATAAATGGGCTTGTATCTACTTAGAAAACTGAATCAATAATTAATAACTTTCTAAAAGAAAAATCACCATACTGTCTCATCTTTGTGGGCTGTATGGTGATTTTTCTTTTGGGAAGTTGTTAATTGTTTATTCAGTTTTTAAAGTATGGTATGTTTACACAATGGAATACTACACAGCCATTAAAAAAGAACAGTATCATGTCCTTTGCAGGGACATGGATGGAGCTGGAGCCCGTTATCCTTAGCAAACTAACATAGGAACAGAAAAACAAATACCACAGGTTCTCACCTATAAGTGAGAACTAAATGGTGAGAACACACGGACATATAGAGTAGAGAGAACACACACTGGGGCCTTTTGATGGGGAGGTGGAAAGTGGGAGGAGGGGGAGGATCAGGAAAAATAACTAATGGTACTAGGCTTAATACCTGGGTGATGAAATAATATGTACAACAAACTGTCATGACACAACTTTACCTATGTAATAAACCTGCAATTGTACCCCTGAACTTAAAATAACAGTTAAAAACAAAATCACCATACTCATATGGCTTTGCTGGTTAATTCTACCAAATACTTGAATAAGAAATGCTACCAATTCTTCACAATTTTTTTGCAGTAAGTAGAAGCAAAGGTAACACTTTCTAACTCCTTGTTATAAGGGCAACATTATCCTAATAAAAGCTAATAAAGACATTACAAGAAAGGAAAATTATAGAACAATATCTCTTATGAACATAGATACAAAATATTATCAGCAAATCACATCCAAAAAGATACAAAAATAATTTTACTCCACAACTAAATGGAGTTTATTCCAGGTTCAATACTGAAAAAAACTCAATGTAATCTTCCATAACAACAGGTTTAATGGTGAGAAAATATTCACTTTTCACCTAAGATCAGTAATAAGGCAAGGATGCATTCCCTTACAACTCCTAAACAATGTCATAGTGGAAGTCCTATCTACTGAAGTAAGACAAGAAAAAAGAAATAAAAGACATAAAATTTAGAAAGGAAAATATAAAATTATCTTTGTTGCCATATGACATAATTGTCTATGCATCTACAAAAACTTCTGGAATTAATGAGTGCATGTGGTCAACTGACCTAGTGAAAGGTCAACATATAAAATTCAATTGCTTGCCTATACACCAGCAGCAAAGTATTAGAATTTGAAACGAAAAGAAAATTTAAATAGTGCCAAAACTTGGAAATCTTGTCATATAAAATTAAAATATATATATAGGATCTATATGTAGAAAGCTATAAAACACTGACAAAATAAATCCAAGAAGACCTAAATATTTGGGATATATTTCATATTTGTAGATAGGTAGAATATAAAATGATGTGGCCACTTTGAGAAACAATCTGACAGTCCCTCAGATGGTTCAACATAGAGTTATCATATGATCCAGTTATATATTCTACTCCTAGTTATATATCCATGAGAAATATAAATGTATGTCCTCACAAATACTTTTACATGAATGTCCATAGGAACATTATTTTAACAGGCAAAAAGCGGATATAATCCAAATAATTATCAACTAATTAATAAAATATGGTTAGCCATAAAATGAAATATTATTTAGAGACAAAGTAAATGAGTTCTCAAGTTATGAAAAGACATGGATGCATGTTAAGTACATGTTGCTAAGTGAAAGAGCTAGTAGGAAAAAGCTGCATAATAGATGGGACCAATTATATGGCATTGTAGAGAAGGCAAAACTAAATAAATTATATCCAATCAGTTGTTGCCAGAGGTTCAGATGGGAGTTAAGATGGTTGAAAAGATAAGAAACTAAATTTTATGGAAAATGAATTTATTCTGTGTTGTGTTCTTATGGCAAATACATGAAACTATGAATTTATAAAAACCCATAGAATTTAAAATGCAAAGAGTGAGCTTTAATATATGACAATTTTAAAAAAACACTATTTTCAGGAGGTATGGGGGAATCCCAGGACGAGATGTAAAATGTGATAAAATAATATGCCTAGTACAAAAGTATAATGCAGCCTTGCCTAAGGGGATTGGAAGAAAACGTGGCAACCTAAGTAATTTCGTAAATGAGTTAGAGGCTGTGAAACTAAAGGCAGAAGTAACTGTACATAGACATTATAATTTTGTTGATAAAGTTGTTCCTATGGGGGTATGGGTTAATGATTTTTATATTGCTTCTGTGCACACTGGAATTGAGGAGAGTAAATGGATGGTGGATACTGGGAGTCAGATTTCTCTCTGCTGGAATGAAGCCATACTGACAAATAAAAAATTGATTAATAGAAGAATAGATTACTAATACATAAATAGATAAATAGGGGAAAGGGACAGAATAAATCTACGTAGGTATTATTCTGCCTTAAGGAGGTGGAACGTGACTCCTCTCAAGCGTGGGTTGTGCATATGACTTCCTTTCAAAGAGTACTACATGGAAAGGGGAGGAAAAATGAATGACCTTACAGTGGAGAAACCTAAAAAACATTACAGCACATCAGTGATTAAAGTCAACATTAACAGTTGTAAATCATCTCTTTAGCATCTATCTTAGATATGATATGATGACAATGGCACTTTATGTCTGTGATATTCTTCCCCAAACCCTAACTCCAGTCTAATCATGAGTAAAAACATCAGAAAAATTGCAGTAGATGGGCATCCTTCAAAATATCTGATGAGTACTCCTCAAAATCGTCAAGGTTTTCAAAACCAAAAAAAAAAAAAGTCTGAAAAACTGTCACAGTTAAGATGAACATAAAAAGAGTAGGCAACTATGTGTCATAGGGTATCCTAGATAGAATCCTGGAACAGAAAAAGGACATTGGGTAAAAACTAAGGCTATCTGAATAGAGTATGGGCTTTAGTTAATACTTATGTATCAATGTAAGCTAATTTTCCTTCATTCCATCTTTCAGTTAACTAATTTTAACCAATGTAGCATAATATTTTAAGATATTCATAATAGGCAAAGCTGGGTGTGGGATATATGAGAAGTACTATATTAAATCTATCATAGAAATTATATGAGAACACGTTAGATATTCCAGTTTTACTTTATGATACACTGTATAAATGTTCCTAAACTGCAGTCGTGTATGAAGAAAACAACTAAATATGATATAGTATTAAAATATTAATAAATTATGTTGTCATTTTCTGAATTAAAGTTTAAATATTGACTGTTTAAATTTTGATATATGGGGAAAGATTGTTTATATTAAGATAATTTTTACTTTATTCAAAACATATTTTCTACTTTCTTTGTACTAATACATATTTTCTGTGTAAAATAGTAAAAATACTTGTTTCTTGTTCTTTATTTTGCAATAAATGAGGTAAACAAGGCCAGCTTCATGATTGCATGTCCTTTGCAATTGCCCAAGTCCCTGAGCTTAGAAGGCCTCGCACTTGGTGTAATGCTCTGCTATCACTGTCTCAGCTGATCCTGGTTAAAAATGACCAAAACCCTTATGACTATCCTTGAAAGTATAACAGTCCAGGGCCAAAAACCTGCAATGAAAACAAAAAAGATCTATATTCACTTTATTATATGTCATTATTCATGCTTCTAAGGATATCCAGTCTTTAACCCAGCAATCATTTATTCTATCTCTAAAATTGTAAGTTCAAATAATTTTCGAAAAAGGACAAGAAAAGTACATAATACTTTGTAAAAATAAGAGCTTTCCTCATACCCCTTCACCCCTAGCTTTGAAGGACAATACCAAGGACTACCGCTTTACAAGCTCTCCTGTAGCCAAATATTCCCAAGTTGCACAAATTGGCAATCTAACAGCTAATTTTCCCATATCCCACAGAAACATTATTTCAGAGATTTGTATCATGAGCATAGACTATGTCATGTGAGTTCTCCATTACAAATTGCTAGTTTGGCTTCATTTAGAATGAAATGTCGAATATCTCAAATCATTAAAAGTCAAACATATTATCTGATGTAATGATAAAACTTATCAATCCAGAAAAAATATACTATTAGATCTCCAATACTATATATTTTCACCTTTCCAGTTACCTTCTACCAGTTTCCTCCTCCAGGCCTTCTTGGCTTTCTTCCTAATTACAGCCTTAGCACTGTTAGAGACCATAGAGCCTGATAAACAGGGTTAATTGAAAACAATTATCGTTACAAATGAGGACTTGCTGAATAGACCCATAAAGTTTCTGTCCTCTTCAAAGTCTGCCCAGATAGGCCTCAAAGTATGGGGAGTTAATGCTTATGTGGCCGACATTGCTCAATGAGACACACGAAACAAGGAATATACAATAGTTGAATTGCTTGAACTTTCCCTTGATGTGTCCTCTCAACCTCGCCACTACCCCCTCACATATACAAAACAGAGTGTTTTGAGAAGTGCAGGTTCTAGACTGAATTGAATCCCTCCCCCACAAATTCATATTATGAAGCTCTAACCTCCAATGTGACTGTATTTGGAGACAGGGACTTTAAGGAGGCAATGAAGGCTAAATGAGGTCACAAAGGTGGGACTTTAATACCATAATGATTGGTGTCCTCATAGAAAGAAAAAGACACTAGGGATGCACACGCTCAGAGGAAAGGCCATGTGAGAACATAGTGAGAAGGTGGCCATCTGCAAGCCAAGGAGAGAGCCTTGGGAGAAATCAAACCTGCTGACATCTTGATCTTGGACTTCCAGCCTTCAGAGCTGTGACAAAATCAACTTCTGCTGTTGAAGCCATCTAGTCAGTGGTATTTTCTTTTGGCAGCCTAAGCAGACTACTACATGGGGGTTTCATGCTGTGTCTCTGGATATGTTCCCTGTGAACATATCAGCTGTTCACATCTGAACAAACCAGCTGTTTTTCTGGTGATGCTGTCAGCTCCGTTAGACACCTTTTGTATTTACTCTTCCTCTTTCTCTGTTTCTCTTCCCTCTTTGCTCGTATTCTTTTCCTCAGGCTCTGTGTTTGAGGAAATCCTAGACTAGTTCTAGACAGCACACATCCTTCAGGAGAGTATTTTGGAGTTGGATTCCCTGCCTGTTTGAAGGCAAAAGCAATCACAAAGCTCATGGTAAGTCGGGGAGGTTAATAACTTTTGGTATTCAGAGATATCATAATTACTCACACCTTGACCTGGGGTTAATTGGAATGGAGTACAGGTAAGTAAAGTGCTGGAATACAAGCAACTGCTGCACTGATCATTATGAGGACAATAATAACTGAGCTTTTAGTACCACTGGAAACTTTGAGAAAGATAAAAATGACAGTCTAACGACAGCTGTTTTCTATGAAAACCAAAAAGTCTTTATGGGAGCTTTGAAGGAGTTATTTGGTTATATATTGTTCCTCTGGTAGATTGTGTTGAAGATCAAGTCTCAGATCTGAACATAGAATGGGAAAGTTGTAGAGGAGATGAAATGTGTCCTCTTAGTAAGTTTCATACATCAAACTAGGGCCTTGATAGAGAAAGAGTGAGACCCTAAAACCTGGGATGATAAATGAACCTGTGAATATCAACTTACTAAATTTTCTTTAAACTTCTTGGTCAGTAGAGACAGCCCTAAAACAACTTGTCATAGGAGAACAGCTTGCTGTTTTCTAGGGACTGTCTACCGACTTGACCTAAGTGGGAGTATAAAAAGATAATGTTTGTGCTCAAAATAATCAGTCCCCAATATCCCTCATTGGCCCCAGGACCAAATGATCAAATCTCCTCACAATCCAAAAAGAGAAGAATAGACTTGGCTTTGGGAAGAGAAATCTTAAACAGCAAAGAAATGTAAGGCCTGATTAGTATATGGCAGCAGTAACCAGGGAAACACATGAGGAAATGGATCTAACTGATGGTTATAAAGCAGGAATGTAAGGCTGGATAAGTTTGTTATTACACAATGGAGGGATAGTAGAGTATGTTCTTATCCTAGGGTATTCACTGATGTGTCTTTTGGTTCTTTTGTGACCATGGATAATTGTGAGTGAAATATTTCAGCACCCAGAGCCCAACAAAGGCAAGGCAAGGAAGGCCTCAAATACATTAAGAAAAAAGAAGTTGAATCTCTGAATAGACCAATGACAGGCTCTGAAATTCAGGCAATAATTAATAGCTTACCAACCAAAAAAAGTCCAGGACCAGATGGATTCACAGCTGAATTCTATCAGAGGTTCAATGAGGAGCTAGTACCATTCCTTCTGAAACTATTCCAATCAATAGAAAAAGAGAGAATCCTCCCTAACTCATTTTAAGAGGCCAGCATCATCCTGATACCAAAGCCTAGCAGAGACACAACCAAAAAAGAGAATTCTAGACCAATATCCCTGATGAACATTGATGCAAAAATCCTCAATAAAATACTGGCAAACCAAATCCAGCAGCACATCAAAAAGCTTATCCACATGATCAAGTGGGCTTCATCCCTAGGATGCAAGGGTGGTTCAACGTACACAAATCAATAAATGTAATCCAGCATATAAACAGAACCAGACAAAAACCACATGATTATCTCAATAGATGCAGAAAAGGCCTTTGACAAAATTCAACAGCCTTCATGCTAAAAACTCTCAATAAATTAGGTATTGATGGGACATATCTCAAAATAATAAGAGCTATTTATGACAGACCCACAGCCAATATCATACTGAATGGGCAAAAACTGGAAGCATTCCCTTTGAAAACTGGCACAAGACAGGGATGCCCTCTCTCACCACTCCTATTCAACATAGTGTTGGAAGTTCTGGCCAGGGCAACCAGGCAGGAGACAGAAATAAAGGGTATTCAATTAGGAAAAGAGGAAGTCAAATTGTCCCTGTTTGCAGATGACATGATTGTATATCTAGAAAACCCCATTGTCTCAGCCCAAAATCTCCTTAAGCTGATAAGGAACTTCAGCAAAGTCTCAGGATACAAAAGCAATGTGCAAAAATCACAAACATTCTTATACACCAATAACAGACAAACAGAGAGCCAAATCATGAGTGAACTCCCATTCACAATTGCTTCAAAGAGAATAAAACACCTAGGAAGCCAACTTACAAGGGATGTGAAGGACCTCTTCAAGGACAACTACAAAGCACTGCTCAACGAAATAAAAGAGGATACAAACAAATGGAAGAACATTCCATACTCATAGATAGGAAGAATCAATATCATGAAAATGGCCATACTGCCCAAGGTACTTTATAGATTCAATGCCATCCCCATCAAGCTACCAATGACTTTCTTCACAGAATTGGAAAAAACTACTTTAAAGTTCATATGGAACCAAAAAAGAGCCCGCATCACCAAGTCAATCCTAAGCCAAAAGAACAAAGCTGGAGACATCATGCTACCTGACTTCAAACTATACTACAAGGCAACAGTAACCAAAACAGCATGGTACTGGTACCAAAACAGAGATATAGACCAATGGAACAGAACAGAGCCCTCAGAAATAATACCACACATCTACAACTATCTGATCTTTGACAATCCTGACAAACAATAAATGGGGAAAGGATTCCCTACTTAACAAATGGTGCTGGGAAAACTGGCTAGTCATATGTAGAAAGCTCAAACTGGATCCCTTCCTTACACCTTACACAAAAACTAATTCAAGATGGATTAAAGACTTGAATTTTAGACTTAAAACCATACTAACCCTAGAAGAAAACCTAGGCAATACCATTGAGGACATCGCATGGGCAAGGACTTCATGTCTAAAACACCAAAAACAAAGGCAACAAAAGCAAAATTGACAAATGGGATCTAATTAAACTAAAGAGCTTCTGCACAGCAAAAGAAACTACCATCAGAGTGAACAGGCAACCTACAGAATGGGAGAAAATTTTTGCAATCTACCCATCTGACAAAGGGCTAATATCCAGAATCTACAAAGAACTCAAACAAATTTACAAGAAATAAACAACCCCATCAACAAGTGGGTGAAGGATATGAAAAGACACTTCTCAAAAGAAGACATTTATGCAGCCAAAAGACACATGAAAAAATGCTTATCATCACTGGCCATCAGAGAAATGCAAATCAAAACCACAATGAGATACCATCTCACACCAGTTAGAATGGCCATCATTAAAAAGTCAGGAAACAACAGGTGCTGGAGAGGATGTGGTGAAATAGGAACACTTTTACACTGTTGGTGGGACTCTAAACTACTTCAACCATTGTGGAAGACAGTGTGGTGATTACTCAGGGATTTAGAACTAGAAATACCATTTGACCCAGCCATCCCATTACTGGGTATATACCCAGTTAATTATAAATCATGCTGCTATAAAGACATATGCACACGTATGTTTATTGCGGCACTATTCACGATAGCAAAAACATGGAGCCAACCCAAATGTCCAACAGTGACAGACTGGATTAAGAAAATGTGGTGGGGGGTGGAGCCAAGATGGCCTAATAGAAACAGCTCCGGTCTACAGCTCCCAGCATAAGCAACGCAGAAGGCGGGTGATTTGTGCATTTCCATCTGAGGTACCAGGTTTATCTCACTAGGGAGTGACAGACAGTGGGTGAAGCACACTGTGAGCGAGCCAAAGCAGGGCGAGGCACTACCTCACTTGGGAAGTGCAAGGGGTCAGGGAATTCCCTTTCCTAGCCAAAGAAAGGGGTGACAGACGGCACCTGGAAAATCGGGTCACTCCCACCCTTATACTGCACTTTTCCAATGGGCTTTAAAAACAGCACACCAGGAGATTATATCCTGCAGCTGGCTTGGAGGGTCCTATGCCCATGGAGTCTCGCTTATTGCTAGCACAGCAGTCTGAGATCAAACTGCAAGGCGGTAGCAAGGCCCAGGCCATGGGGGGGGCACCTGCCATTGCCCAGACTTGCTTAGGTAAACAAAGCAGCCTGGAAGGTTGAACTGGGTGGAGCCCACCACAGCTCAAGGAGGCCTGCCTGCCTCTGTAGACTCCACCTTCGGGGGCAGGGCACAGACAAACAAAAAGACAGCATTAACCTCTGCAGACTTAAATGTCCTTGTCTGACAGCTTTGAAGAGAGTAGTGGTTCTTCCAGCATGCAGCTGGAGATCTGAGAATGGGCAGACTGCCTGCTCAAGTGGGCCCCTGACCCTCAAGCAGCCTAACTGGGAGGCATCCCCAAGTAGGGGCAGACTGACACCTCCCACAGCCGGCTACTCCTCTGAGACAAAACTTCCAGAGGAACGATGAGGCAGCAGCATGTGCAGTTCAGGAAAAATCCACTGTTCTACAGTCACCGCTGCTGATACCCAGGCAAACAAGGTCTGGAGTGGACCTCTAGCAAACTCCAACAGACCTGCAGCTGAGGGTCCTGACTGTTAGAAGGAAAACTAACAAACAGAAAGGACATCCACACCAAAAACCCATCTGTACGTCACCATCATCAAAGACCAAAGGTAGACAAAACCACAAAGATGGGAAAAAAACAGAGCAGAAAAACTGGAAACTCTAAAAATCAAAGCGCCTCTCCTCCTCCAAAGGAACGCAGCTCTTCACCAGCAATGGAACAAAGCTGGACAGAGAATGACTTTGACGACTTGAGAGAAGAAGCTTCAGATCATCAAACTACTCCGAGCTACAGGAAGAAATTCGAACCAATGGCAAAGAAGTTAAAAGCTTTGAAAAAAAATTAGATGAATGGATAACTAGAATAACCAATGCAGAGAAGTCCTTAAAGGACCTGAGGGAGCTGAAAACCGAGGCACGAGAGCTACATGACGAATGCAGAATCCTCAGTAGCTGACACGATCAACTGGAAGAAAGGGTATCAGTGATGGAAGATGAAATGAATGAAATGAAGTGAGAAGAGAAGTTTACAGAAAAAAGAATAAAAAGAAACGAACAAAGCCTCCAAGATATATGGGACTATGTGAAAAGACCAAATCTATGTCTGATTGGTGTACCTAAAAGTGACAGGGAGAATGGAACCAAGTTGGAAAACACTGCAGGATATTATCCAGGAGAACTTCCCCAATCTAGCAAGGCAGGCCAACATTCACATTCAGGAAATATAGAGAATGCCACAAAGATACTCCTCGAGAAGAGCAACTCCAAGACACATAACTGTCAGATTCACCAAAGTTGAAATGAAGGAAAAAATGTTAAGGGCAGCCAGAGAGAAAGCTCGGGTTACCCACAAAGGGAAGCCCATCAGACTAACAGCTGATCTCTCAGCAGAAACTCTACAAGCCAGAAGAGAGTGGGGGCCAATATTCAACATTCTTAAAGAAAAGAATTTTCAACCCAGAATTTCATATCCAGCCAAACTAAGCTTCATAAGTGAAGGAGAAATGAAATACTTCACAGACAAATAAATGCTGAGTGATTTTGTCACCACCAGGCCTGCCCTAAAAGAGCTCCTGAAGGAAGCACTAAACATGGAAAGGAACAACTGGCACCAGCCATTGCAAAAACATGCCAAATTGTAAAGACCATCGAGGCTAGGAAGAAACTGCATCAACTAACCAGCAAAATAACCAGCTAAAATCATAATGACAGGATCAAATTCACACATAACAATATTAACTTTAAATGTAAATGGGCTAAATGCTCCAATTGAAAGACGCAGACTGGTAAATTGGATAAAGAGTCAAGACCCATCAGTGTGCTGTATTCAGAAACCCATCTCACATGCAGAGGCACAAACAGGCTCAAAATAAAGGGATGGAGGAAGATCTACGAAGCAAACGGAAAACAAAAAAAGGCAGGGGTTGCAATCCTAGTCTCTGATAAAACAGACTTTTTTTTTTTTTTTTTTTAAAGACGGAGTCTCACTCTGTCACCCAGGCTGGAGTGCAGTGGCACGATCTCGGCTCACTGCAAGCTCCGCCTCCCAGGTTCACGCCATTCTCCTGCCGCAGCCTCTCTGAGTAGCTGGGACTACAGGTGCCCGCCACCGCTGCCGGCTAATTTTTTTTGTATTTTTAGTAGACACGGGGTTCCACCGTGGTCTCGATCTCCTGACCTCGTGATCTGCCCACCTCAGCCTCCCAAAGTGCTGGGATTACAAGCATGAGCCACCGTGCCCGGCCTAAAACAAATTTAAACCAACAAAGATCAAAAAAGACAAAGAAGGCCATTACATAATGGTAAAGGGATCAATTCAACAAGCAGAGCTAACTATCCTAAATATATATGCACCTAATACAGGAGCACCCAGATTCATAAAGCAAGTCCTGAGGGACCTACAAAGAGAATTAGACTCCCACACAATAATAATGGGAGATTTTGACACCCCACTGTCCACATTAGACAGATCAACAAGACAGAAAGATAACAAGCATACCCAGGAATTGAACTCAGCTCTGCACCAAGCGGACCTAATAGACATCTACAGAACTTTCCACCGCAAATCAACAGAATATATATTTTTTTCAGCACCACACCACACCTATTTCAAAATTGACCACATAGCTGGTAGTAAAGCACTCCTCAGCAAATGTAAAAGAACAGAAATTATAACAAACTGTCTCTCAGACCACAGTGCAATCAAACTAGAACTCAGGATTAAGAAACTCACTCAAAACTGCTCAACTACATGGAAACTGAACAACCTGCTCCTGAATGACTACTGGGTACATAATGAAATGAAGGCAGAAATAAAGATGTTCTTTGAAACCAAGGAAAACAAAGACACAATATACCAGAATCTCTGGGACACATTCAAAGCAGTGTGTAGAGGGAAATTTATAGCACTAAATGCCCACAAGAGAAAGCAGGAATGATCCAAAATTGACACCCTAACTTCACAATTAAAAGAACTAGAGAAGCAAGAGCAAACACATTCAAAAGCTAGCAGAAGGCAAGAAATAACTAAAATCAGAGCAGAAATGAAGGAAACAGAGACACAAAAAACCCTCCAAAAAATTAATGCATCCAGGAGCTGGTTTTTTGAAAAGATTGACCAAATTGATAGACCGCTAGCAAGACTAATAAAGAAGAAAAGAAAGAAGAATCAAATTGACGCAATAAAAAATGATAAAGGGGATATCACCACCGATCCCACAGAAATACAATCTACCATCAGAGAATAGTACAAACACCTCTATGCAAATAAACTAGAAAATCTAGAAGAAATGGATAAATTCCTCAACAAATACACTTTCCCAAGAGTAAACCAGGAAGAAGTTGAATCTCTGATTAGACCAATAACAGGCTCTGAAATTGTGGCAATAATCAATAGCTTACCAACCAAAAAGAGTCCAGGACCAGATGGATTCACAGCCGAATTCTACCAGAGATACAAGGAGGAACTGGTACCATTCCTTCTGAAACTATTCCACTCAATAGAAAAAGAGGGTATTCTCCCTAACTCATTTTACAAGGGCAGCATCATCCTTATACCAAAGCCTGGCAGAGACACAACCAAAAAAGAGAATTTTAGACCAATATCCTTGATGAACATTGATGCAAAAATCCTCAATAAAATACTGGCAAACCGAATCCAGCAGCACATCAAAAAGCTTATCCACCATGATCAAGTGGGCTTCATCCCTGGGATGCAAGGCTCATTCAACATATGCAAATCAATAAATATAATCCAGCGTATAAACAGAATGAAAGACAAAAACCACATGATTATCTCAACAGATGCAGAAAAGGCCTTTGACAAAAATTCAACAACCCTTCATGCTAAAAACTCTCAATAAATTAGGTATTGATGGGATGTATCTCAAAATAATAAGAGCTATGTATGACAAACCCACAGCCAATTTCATACAGAATGGGCAAAAACTGGAAGCATGCCCTTTGAAAATTGGCACAAGTCAGGGATGCCCTCTCTCCACTCCTATTCAACATAGTGTTGGAAGTTACGGCCAGGGCAATTAGGCAGGAGAAGGAAATAAAGGGTATTCAATTAGGAAAAGAGGAAGTCAAATTGTCCCTGTTTGCAGATGACATGATTGTATATCCAGAAAACCCCATTGTCTCAGCCCAAAATCTCCTTAAGCTGATAAGGAACTTCAGCAAAGTCTCAGGATACAAAAGCAACGTACAAAAATCACAAGCATTCTTATACACCAATAACAGAAAAACAGAGAGCCAAATGATGAATGAACTCCCATTCATAATTGCTTCAAAGAGAATAAAATACCTAGGAATCCAAGTTACAAGGGACGTGAAGGACCTCTTCAAGGAGAACTAAAAACCACTGCTCAATGAAATAAAAGAGGATACAAACAAATGGAAGAACATTCCATGCTCATGGGTTGGAAGAATCAATATCGTGAAAATGGCCATACTGCCCAAGGTAATTTACAGATTCAATGCCATCCCCATCAAGCTACCAATGACTTTCTTCACAGAATTGGAAAAATCTACTTTAAAGTTCACATGGAACCAAAAAAGAGCCCTCATCGCCAAGTCAATCCTAAGCCAAAAGAACAAAGCTGGAGGCATCACGCTACCTGACTTCAAACTATACTACAAGGCTACAGTAACCAAAACAGCATGGTACTGGTACCAAAACAGAGATATAGATCAATGGAACAGAACAGAGCCCTCAGAAGTAATACCACACATCTACAACTACCTGATCTTTGACAAACCTGACAAAAACAAGCAATGGGGAAAGGATTCCCTATTTAATAAGTGGTGCTGGGAAAACTGGCTAGCCATATGTGGAAAGCTGAAACTGGATCCCTTCCTTACACCTGATATAAAAATTAATTCAAGATGGATTAAAGACTTACATGTTAGACCTAAAACCATAAAAACCCTAGAAGGCAACCTAGGCAATACCATTCAGGACATAGGCACGTGCAAGGACTTCATGTCTAAAACACCAAAAGCAATGGCAACAAAAGCCAAAATTGACAAATGGGATCTAAGTAAACTAAAGAGCTTCTGCACAGCAAAAGAAGCTACCATCAAAGTGAACAGGCAACCTACAAAATGGGAGAAAATTTTCGCAACCTACTCATCTGACAAAGGGCTAATATCCACAATCTACAATGAACTCAAACAAATTTACAAGAAGAAAACAAACAACCCCATCAAAAAGTGGGCAAAGTATATGAATAGACACTTCTTAAAAGAAGACATTTATGTAGCCAACAAAACGCATGAAAAAATGCTCATCATCACTTGCCGTCAGAGAAATGTAAATCAAAACCACAATGAGATACCATCTCACACCAGTTAGAATGGCCATCATTAAAAAGTCAGGAAACAACAGGTGCTGGAGAGGATGTGGAGAAATAGGAACACTTTTACACTGTTGGTGGGACTGTAAACTCGTTCAACCATTGTGGAAGTCAGTGGGGTGATTCCTCAGGGATCTGGAACTAGAAATACCAATTGACCCAGCCATCCCATTACTGGGTATATACCCAAAGGACTATAAATCATGCTGCTATAGAGACACATGCCACATATGTTTATTGCGGCACTATTCACAATAGCAAAGACTTGGAACCAACCCAAATGTCCGACAACGATAGACTGGATTAAGAAAATGTGGCACATATACACCATGGAATACTATGCAGCCATAAAAAAGGATGAGTTCATGTCCTTTGTAGGGACATGGATGAAACTGGAAATCATCATTCTCAGCAACCTATCTCAAGGACAAAAAACCAAACACCGCATGTTCTCACTCATAGGTGGAAATTGAACAATGAGAACACATGGACACAGGAAGGGGAACATCACACTCCAGGGACTGTTGTGGGGTGGGGGGAGGGGGGAACGATAGCATTAGGAGATATGCTAAATGACGAGTTAATGGGTGCTGTACACCAACATGGCACATGTATACATATGTAACAAACCTGCACATTTTGCACATGTACCCTGAAACTTAAAGTATAATAATAATAAAATTAAATTAAAAAAAGAATAATATACTGCACTCAGCATCTAATAAATGAGATCTATTACTATGGTGTAAAACAGAAGAAAACTCTTTTAGTGGAACCAATATCTTGCAACTGTATATTTTGAGCAAAGTACTGTTTATAAGCCTGTGATTTTTGTAACAATAATGAGGGATACTAACATGTTAAAAAAAAAAAAAAACAAACAAAAAAAAGAATTTCCATGATGAAAATTATTACTTGAAAATGACTTTAAGTTCTTGGAAAATACAGCTCAATGCTTATTTTAATGTACTTTGCAGAAATTCCCAAAACAGTGCACAAAATAGAAATAAAATGTCTTGTCGTTTCTGATGGTGAAAATAGGAAAGATATACATGGTTTTCTGTCTTAGTTTGGAAATTTAAATATAAAATGTAATGAATAGGCTAATACAAATGATTTATTATTTGTTTTATAATTGAGCTATAGTTTATTTACAATAAAAAGCCACGAATATAAAAAAATAAAATAATAAATAAATAAATAACTTGAGTTTCTCTGCAAAAAAGAAAGGAAATGTGGCACATATATACCATGGAATACTGTGCAACCATAAAAAAGGATGAGTTCATGTCCTTTGTAGGGACATGGATGAAGCTGGAAACCATCATTCTCAGCAAACTATCTCAAGGATAGAAAACCAAACACCGCATGTTCTCACTCATAGGTGGGAATTGAACAATGAGAGCACTTGGACACAGGAAGGGGAACATCACACCCTGGGGCCTGTTGTGGGGTAGGGGGAGGGGGGAGGGACAACATTCGGAGATATACTTAATGTAAACGACGAGTTAATGGGTGCAGCACACCAACATGGCACATGTATACATATGTAACAAACCTGCACATTGTGCACATGTACCCTAGAACTTAAAGTATAATAAAAAGAAGAAAAAAAAAAGAAAGATATGTCATCTCCTGACCTGCCAAAGGGCTGAGAGGGAGTGAGGGGAATCTAGGGAGTTTGAGTTAAAAAGAATGACGAGAAACATCTATTCTGTACCACCTGCAATAGCTTGAACATGGCTTGGTTTCTAGTCCCCTTTAATTTTTTTTTTTAGGAGATTGCAACTAATTATCACCTTGAAGAATTAGATTTGCACCTCCTCTCCTAGGGAAGAATTGAATGCAAAGTGTTCTTATGTGAGATCTGAAGATCACTGAAGAGTGAGAGTGAAAATGAGTTTCTGCCCTCTGATTCTACCCGACTTCACCTGACCCTCAGGACTTGGCAGATTGCTTTTCTTCCTGGCCAGAATGGTATTAGGAAGGGCTGATGAAATTACTTCAACCATAAAGCTTAGGTTATTGCCACTGCTGTCATCACCACCACCATCAAAACAGGCCAAGGATCCCCCAACCAGCATACACACACATTTACACACATACTTGGAGGAGTCCACAGAACCAAACACTGACTTCACTGCACCACTGGAACCCTCATTTCTTCCACAACTGCCTAGAGAACCCAGGAAACACAACCTGCAGCTACAGGACAGTTAACCAATGAGCTTGTCTTTTACCAGTAGGAAAAATGGACAAAAAAGAATCAGTAATTCACTAGCCTTCCTTCCCTACTTACTTCGGCATCCAATAGATCAATGCAAACACAGGGACTTTCACAATTTCTCTGGAAACAACTCACAACTTACAGCTATCAACTGTACTGCCTCTTGAAGCTGTGGCCTGAATGGTAGCAAACCAGTGGGTATTTTCTCTCCTTCCATTATAGTCTCTCTTTCTTTTATCATTGACTTGTACTTCTAGGGATTGTTTTCTCATCTACCCCATTAAACTTTCAGGTTATAAGTTTTTGCCTCAGAAGCTTTTCCTTCTTTCCTCCCTCCCTCCCTCCCTCCCTCCCCCTTCCCTCTCTCCCCTTCCCCCTCCCTCCCTCTCTCCCCTTTCTCCCCACCTCCCTTCCCTTCCTCCCTCCCTTCTTGCTTGCTTTGACAGCACTGTCCAAAATTTATTCTATCAGAGACTTTATATTTACGCAAACATGCAAACACTTCATATTTACAGATAAGTTTCAGCAGAAATGTGTCTTACAAAGTATGAAAAAGTTAATTTGAGGGTTCAACTTCATTTTCTTCCTTTCTATTTAAAATAGAGTTTATGTGAAGAAAGGAGCCATTGACTGAAACATTCTGGTCAAAACCTGTCGATAGACCTCTCTACTTTCTCTTCAGAATAAGTAGCAGCTATGGTGGATAGTATTACTTGTAGAAAGAAAAAACGTATTTTAGAGTGAAAAAAAAAAAGATTCAACTCACAAAAAGAATGGGAAAAATACTGAGTTAAATAAAACAAAGTCTTTTTACAAGTCAAAGGAAATTTTTCTTCTGCCGTCAATAAAACCATTGTGCTGTTATATACATTGTTTTACTGTGTGTTTTATTTGCCTGATGTTATCTTTCTTGTTCATCTGGTATTAACCACATACTAATTGCCTTCCATAGCAACCCTTAGGCTGCAGACTGGCAATGGTTCGTGGCTTGTTAGAAACCGGGTCACACAGCAAGAGTTGAGGGGTGGGCAAGGGAGCATTACTGCCTGAGCTCTACCTCCTGTCAGATCAGCTGTGGCATTAGATTCTCAAAGAAGCACGAACCCTATTATGAACTGCGCATGCCTGGGATCTAGGTTGTGCACTCCTTATGAGCCAAAAAGTCTGGGGACCATGGAGTGCTGTTCTATGGGATAGGAATTACAGCATACTGAAACATCCCCCTAGAATTACAGAATAAACTGACTTACACCGTTCACCACATTTACTTTTTTACTTCGATTTCTAATTTTATTTTTAAACAAAAACATCGGAAAAAAAGCTCAACATCACTGATCTGTAGAGAAATACAAATCCAAACCCCAGTGAGGTACCATCTAACACCAGTCAGAAAGACTATTATATAAAAGTCAAAAAATAACAGATCCTGGCAAGGTTGTGGAGAAAAAAAGACCACTTATTCACTGTTGGTGGGAGTGTAAATTAGTTCAGTCATTGTAGAAGACAGTGTGGTGATTCCTCAAAGACCTAAAGATAGAAATACCATTTGACCCAGCAATCCTATTACTGGGTATATACCCAAAGGAATATAAATCATACTATCATAAAGACACATGCACATGTATGTTTACTGTATCACTATTCACGATAGCAAAGACATGGAATCAAACTAAATGATAGACTGGATAAAGAAAATAAAGACTGGATAAAGAAAATGTGGTTCATACACATCATGGAATAATACGCAGCCATAAAAAAGGGCGGGATCACGTCCTTTGCAGGCCATTACCCTTAGCAAACTAACACAGGAACAGAAAACCAAATACTGCATGTTCTCACTTACAAGTGCAAACTAACACAAGAACAGAAAACAAAATACTGCATATTCTCACAAGTGAGAACTAAATCATGAGAACACATGGACACGTAGAGGGGAACAACACATACTGGGGCCTTTTGGAGGGTGGAGGGTGGGAGGAGGGAGAGGATCAGGAAACATAACTGATGGATACTAGGCTTAATACCTGGGTGATGAAATAATTTGCACAACAAAGCCCTATGACACAAATTTACCTATGTAACAAACCCACACTTGTAACCCTGAACTTAAAAATTAGAAAAAAAAAAGCTGGAATTGGAAAGAAAAGCAACAACAACAACAAAAGCCTAGTGGTTTAAAAATGTGCTGACACAGTTCTTCACAATTCCAAAATACATGGTATTTCTTTAAAAATAGAAGTAATACTCTAGTGGTTTTACTAATCCATTTAAAATCTGCTTTAGCCCATTTCTTACTGTATTTTAAGCATTTTTTCGTGACAAGAAATTAGTGAACACAATTCAGAATAATCACAGCCATATGAAATACAATTCACAATAACAATCAGATGCGGTTTTCTAGGGTCCAGGACAACATATTCTTCTTCCAGTCTTGGCCTGGCCAATATTAAATCAATGTGAAGCTGTCATTGGAAATATGTGATGCAGTTAGAACAACGCAAATTCATTCATAATACCATTTTATTTATTTCTCAGTAGTCATCAGTTCTTGGCTTTATCTAGTTGGTACATTTTAAGTTTTATTATATTGATGTATTTTCATTCTGTTTTCTGATAAGGTATATAACCTGATATAGTTGTCTATATAATTATAGACACAGATCTGTATCACACCTCTATATTTACTGATATAGAATATATATGTCCTCTTACATGTACATTTTTCTTAATGATCTCTTTCCAAAAATTTAAATTTTTTTTCTGTCATTAGAGTATAAGTGAGATATTAATCCATGTCAGTTTAATTTCAAGGAGGCTGGTTTTTAAGATAAAGATGAATTAGAGGAGTATTAAAATTTAAAAAAACTATAGAACTTGCAAAGGGCGAGATATTGTTTTCTGTGTATACACAGATGAAAGTCTAATGAAAGACTCGTGAAATTTCATAGCTGAAAAGGACTTTAAATACCATTCTAATATAGATCATTTTATTTTATATAAAAGATATTGAGGGCTAGAAATGTGAGTAGGAGTCAGGTTTAGATCCAGGGTTGCTAGTTCATTTTTCCTACTTATTGCTTTGGTCAAGCTCATATGCATACATTTTTATTGTCAAAAGTTAAAAATAAGATGAGAAAGAGCAAGAGGCTTATTTCACAGAAATTGAGAGATTTGTTTTGTTCTTGGTGGACAGCCACGATTAGATTAAGTTGAAGTAAACAACATTTCTTTTGTGTCAGCATTTATTACAAACATTTAAACAAAAGGCAAGTTCAAGAGGGAAGATAGAACAGAGGAATTTTTGGAAATGTGGAGGAGTAAACAGTGCTTCTGGCTGACACCGAAAATAGGCCTCACATCTATTCTGCACTAATGATTATTTGGTAACTGAGTAAAAACATTTTCAGCTATTAGGTAATATCAGTATGTATCCATTTATCAGGCAAGATTATTGCTCAATGCTAAAGCCAAGAAACTCTAGATTTTCAAGGTGTTTGGACTGTGTAAGGAACTTTTAGACAATATAATTTAAGCTGTTTGTTCAAGTACCTTCTCCTATTTTTTTCCACAGCATTAGTTTCCAGAAGTAAGTTAAAGAGCAAGTGATAAGCTCAAAGCTTAGTGAAAAGCTTTGCAAGGTGTTTCATATTATTTTCATGAGCGCTGCCATGTAATTCCCTTGAGTGGTTGCTTTGCAAATTTCGGATACTTCTCTTAACTTTTTAAAAATCCCTTAATCAAACTGTGGCCATCTCTGTCTGGCATGGGCAAATTCATTTTCTCCTGGCCATGAAGCTGAGGAAGCTTCTAACATTTTATCCTAATTTAAAACCCATGCAGTATACACTGTGACTATTGCCTGGTTTGAGAGCTATCTAAATGCAGAGTGGATAGTGACACACATCCTGAAAAATGCAGGCAAAGGAATAATCTTAACAATTGGCTCCTCACTCATTCCTCAGGGTCCAGAGCATACTCTTCCTGTGAGCTAAGCTATCCAAGCGGCAATTTGTTTTGAAATCTATCCACCCTACAAAATGGATGAATCGAAGTGATTAGTTGAATTTGTTTAGAAAACACATTTAAAACCATTGCTTTGTGCTAGCTGGGTGAACAAGGCCATATAATATTGCCCTGGTTGTTCCTCTCTTTTCACCTGAGACTGTTCTCAATTTCCTCCCCAGCAAGAGGACTCTAATATGGCACTAATCCTTGAAATGACAGTTATTAATTCACTTTTTGGCACTAACCCTTTAGGAGAAAAGACTTTGTCTAGTCAGGTCATTTGCAGCTCTACAAAAATTTTTCTGTTGATGATAGAGTAAAATTGTCTTCAATAAATGTCTAAATGCCAGTAAAATTTCAAATAGCAGATTACTGACTATTTTCACATAGAGCATTAGACAGTATCCATTGTTGCCTAAGTTGTGGCAAAACTAATTTTGTTCTTCTCATTTATTTAAATGACCATGGGTGGTGGTATCAAGCTGACCAACTGCATGCTTGTCCTTCAGTTTTCACACAGAGCTGCTGTTGTTAGTTACTGCATACTCAATAAACTGGTGCGGAGGGTGACTCTACTTTTAAAATCCAGACTCACAGGATAGCCTGAAATCAAACATTGTATGTTCTTTTTTCCCAGAATGCCAGCACCCTGGGTGGGAAAATGCTTAAGTCACTGAATAAATTCAGAAGCTATAATTATTTCCTGATCAAGAGCAGAAAGTGGGAACTGGATGTAGTATCTGTGTTCTTTTTGTTAGAGAGTAAATATTCACCAAATTTAAACCCCAAGAACATTTGTCAGCCTAGCAACTATTCTCAATTCCTGGGCACAAACCAATAGGGAGGTTGATTGATCAAAAATAGGACCCACAATACTGATTACTGAGAGATCTTGAAATAGAGGTATGAAATGATAAAATCCTACTGTGTTCTGAGAAGGCCGATGAAAAATTCGCTGGCCTGAAACCTTATAAACACTGCATATTTTAGCACCACTATCCTTTGAATACTTCAGAGGGAGCCTCTTTTCTGAACTCAACACCTTTGAAATAATTCCTTTAACTGAGAGCAGTTAAACCCAGGAGGATTTTTAATGCCCAGAATAGCTACTGAAATGTCTGGCACTGGTAGGGAATTGGGGGATCAAATAACATATATTTCTTATAGAAAAGAAAATAACACTTTAAATTTAAGTGGAATTTATTTGAACTGATAATACATTTAGACCTATATGTAAAGCAAGGTCTTAATCATTTCATGCAGAAGCACTAGCAATAAATGTCTTGACTAAAGACCATATCCTTTCCTTAGGCCTTCTAGTTTGATGTTCTTGCTGTTCGTGTTTTAGTTAGATATAAAAGAGCTAATAATATGCAGGGATATCTAAATGTGGTTATGTAGGTTTGTGAGAAAAAAAGATGTTCATATTGACTTTTAATAATATCAATACTAAAATAAGATAAATACTGAAGTAAATAATATATCAGTTGCCTCTTATATGCTATAAGATAGGGATTATTATTTCCATTCTACAAACGAAGTTGAAGAAACTGAATCTGTGGCCCAAGGCCATACTGGTAGTTAAGTAGAGGAGGCAGAATTTGAACCAGTACATGTAATGATTCCAGTACACTGAAAATCCTACATTGCAAAATAAGCTCACTGATTTATGCTTTGTTAGCAAAATGAAACACAAATCAGCCATTCCTGGTAGATATTCATATACACAGGCCCCTAGGTTCAACACCAATACTTCCCTACTGTTCTTTTGCTGAGGAATTGTGTTTGTATTCTGAGCTTTTTTCTGTCTGTTAAAGTAGTACATAACCTTCACTAAGTCCTCCTTGCACTAGTAATGTTCTCCATTTGCTGCCTATTAACTGTGAAAAAAATCTACTAATCACACGATTTCACTGAAGATTCTTTTCATTTGTCCTCTCTCACATATTTCCTACTGCACTGAAATATTCAACAAATATGTTTTTTGGCATTAAATTTTAATTTCTTACATTTCTGATTGTGACCTCTTTTCTACACACATCATTGTTGTGTAACCCTTCTGATCCCTATTTTTGGTACCTTTATTTATCAGTTTCTAGCTGGCTGTAGTTCTAGATAGCCAACACATCTCCAAATATGTATTTCCTAGTTTGTTCTGGAGTGGTGTGACCTTGATGTTAGCTTCTGAGCTTTTCCAGTCACTGGTACTTTCTAAAACTCTATGATGTTTACATAAACGTACCTACTAGCTATCTTAAAAGCCAATTAGATTGCGTTTATTTCCATCCTACTGTCAGGTAACGGAGGCAGGTTGTTTTATTCTTGTTGGCTTTTCTATCTCCAGGTGCTTCGTAGAGATAGGAAGCACTAAAGAAGGTGAGATGCTAAATTCAACAAACTCAAAACCTGTGAATTTATCAAGAGACATGAAGCTTTCAAGATATGATATAGAGCTCTCAGAGAGGTTTCTTGGTAAACTAGTCTTTTATTTTTGTCATTGTAGTTAGTTAGCATAAATGTTATTCCAAGCATCTTTTTCTCCTTTTTCTTCTGGCTCTTTAGCTATACTGTGAAACAAACTGGATATCAAAAGATAAAAAATTAAATGTAATAAAGAAAGAAAATTAACATATTAGTTACGTGACTTATGGAAAGCATCTTAGTTTGTGCCTTAGAAATGCTGCATTATCAGGTGGATCACCTGAGGTCAGGAGTTCGAGACCAGCCTGGCCAACATGGTGAAACTCAGTCTCTACAAAAATACAAAAATTAGCCGGGCATAATGGCGGGTGCCTGTAAAGCTACTCAGGAGGCTGAGGCAAGAGAATTGCTTGAACTTGGGAGTCAGAGGCTGCAGTGAGCCAAGATTGTGCCATTGCACTCCAGCCTGGGAGACAGAGAGAGACTCCATCCCAAAAAAAAAAAAAAAAAAAATGTTGCCTTATTTAATATATATAACAATTTTGTGTGGTAAGTTTTATTTTTTCTAATTTTACAAATAGGAAACTGAGGAATATTTAAGTAACTTTCTCCATGATCACACGGGCAATAAGTGGCAGAACAAAATTTGAATCCAGGACTGAGTGACTTGAAGGTCTGTACTATTTCACTAGACCACACTTATTTTAAATAGGCAAGGGCATCTTTTTAAATGTCTAATTAATTTAAATTTTTATTCTAGTCAGCCAAAGAAAAGAATGAAATCATGTCTTGTGCAGTAAGATGGATGGAACTGGAGGCCAGTTTCTTAAGTAAAATAACTCAGGAATAGAAAGTCAAATACTTCATGCTGTTACTTATAAATGGGAGTTATCAATGGATACACATGGAAACACAGAGTGGAATAAGAGACATTGGAGACTACAAAAGGTGGGAAGGGAGGATGTGGGGGAGGATTGAAAAATCACCTGTTGGGTACAATGTTCACTATTCAGGTGATGAGTACACGAAAAGCCCAGACTTCACTGCTACACAATGTACACATGTAATAAATCTGCACTTCTATTCACTAAATGTATAAAACTAAAAAAGAGGAAATGTTTATCTAAAAAAAACTGACTCATTTTTCTGAATGTATGTTGCTTAACAATATAGTTCTTAAACTTTTTAACTTAATTTACCTAATTGCAAAAGATACTGTACAAATAAGAGGTTGGGAAACAATCTAAATTGTCCACAAACTTAAACTATCCTTAGGGACTCCTATAATAACTTCCAAATTCCTGCAAAATCAGCATTCTACTATGTATCTCTTTATTTTAATATAAAACTATTTTTAAATAAAAAGCCACAAAACTAAATATTCTAATTTGTCACTTTGATTAATGAGCATTATATTATTAGGTTGATTCCAAGGATTTTGTAAAACAGGCTGAATACTCTATCTATCTATCTATCTATCTATCTATCTATCTATCTATCTATCATCTATCTATCTATCATCTAACAATCAACCAACCACCTATCTATGCTATGGTCTACAATGATCTACATAATTCTCACCCCTAGCTATCCCTCAGACCTAATTTTATCTAAATTTATCTGGACTTAGTCCAGCCACATTAACTTTCCTGCTGTTCTTCAAATATTCTAAGCAAAGTCCCACCTCAGCAACTTTGTATTTACCGTGTTCTCTGTCAGATAGCTAACTCCCTATCTCCATTGCTAACTCCCTCTTCTGCCACATCTCACTTAGTCTTAAATGCTATCTTCTCTGGGAGGTCTGCCCTTGCCTTTTAAAATGGTATCCCCTCATTCACTATCCATCCTCTTTTTGAAAAAATGCCTGGCACTGATCAGTTTAAGATTTCATCAGTTTGCCCTCCTAGAATGCCAGCCAATGAGGTCAGAAACTTTTTTTCACTTTTTATATGATTCATGGTTGTTAACTACAGAAATACATAGCTATCACAGAAAGTAATAAATTTATTAAAAGCTGAAACTTTGCTTATGGACTCTCCAAAGGGCAAGATCGTTAGACTTGGAGGCTAAGCCACCAGGAACCTCACAGTAGGGATGTTCTAATAAAGATCCCACCACTGTTGCCAGGGGAGTCAGATAACAACAGTTCATATGCTGATCACCTGCTGCTTCGGGAACTACAACTTCACAGCCACTGGCAATGACTCGACAGCTAAAATATTTAGAAAAATGTCCCTTTCAGTGTTTTCTTCCTCCAGTTGTTCCTTCTGGACAAAAGTCTTGGGTGAGTGCATCTGTTTGGCAAATTGTAAGTGACCTACACGAGCCCTAGATGAAGAGCATCTAGAAGATTAAGTTGCAGACTTCTAATTTGAGAAGAGCAGCTCTGACCTAGGAAATCCATCTCCTAAATATAAGGAAGCTCGTCAGCACATGCCACATAGTCAAAAAATTAAGGCAAATGTGCATGTCACCACTGCATTTTCAGCACCTGAAGCAGTGCCAGACCCCCAGACCCACTTTAAGCATTTTGTAATAGTTGCTAATTGAATGAATGCATATATCATATTCATGTTTCAGGTAATGTATTTTCTTCACTTTGTTGTCACAACATTTTGAGGGCTGAATTTACACATATTTCTGGTTTCATACAGCAACAGTATTTTCCAGTATTTTGGAGCTCCAAAGTACCACCAAGAATGGAAAAGCAATATTTTCCAGATTTCTGCTGTTAAACACTTATTTAGGTGCACTCTTTTGGTGAGTTCAGATGAACTACTCCCTATGATGGCTGAAGTGTTCCTCCATCTGCCAGTTGGGTTCTTTCACTAACTCAGGGAAACCTGAGTCAAAGGTCTTTTCAGTGTAGAAAAATGACTAGTGATTCCTGTAGTTTATTTTACATCAATATTCTGAGCAGGTCAACAGTTTCTTTTATAAATTCTTTGCTGACACGTATGTTTTGATATTCATAATTTTCAGACATTACAATGCTAAGAGAGTACATACGCCATAAATTATATAAATTCTCAGCAGGGTCTAGGGAAGCACCCTGTACTCAAACTAATAACTATCTCTGTAAGGAAACATATAACAATATATCATACTAAGTCTGATAAAGTAAGATAAAAACTATAAATAGCCACACATCGGCTTATATCAGGTCTTGTTTCCAAATAAGTTATAAAACTGTTTTGGTTTTCAGAAGTTTTTGGACTCTGGAATTAATAATGAGATTATAGACCTATAATCTTATCAAATATCAATGAATGAAGACACTTGTTCATTGTTGCTGTGATCAAATTTCCTCATTCAACTTTCAATTTATTTTTAAGGCTCTAATTTTGACATGGACATTACACATATTCACTTTGTTTTGCCTTTTGTTTGGGAATGTTCAGCCCAGAAAAATAAATCAATAAATTTGTATGTATTTTCTATACTTATTTTTTTTTATTTTTTATTTTTAGAGAGTCTTGTTCTGTCCTGGGCTGGAGTGCAGTGGTGTGATCTCAGTTCACTGCAACTTCCACCTCCCAGGTTCAAGTGATTGTCCTGCCTCAGCCTCCTGAGTAGCTGAGATTACAGGTTTGCACCACCATGCCCGGCCTATTTTTGTGTTATTTGTAGAGAAAGCATTTCACCATGTTGGTGAGGCTGGTCTCGAACTCCTGACCTCAAGTGATCCACCCACCTTGGCCTCCCAAAGTGCTGGGATTAAAGGCATGAGCCACCACACCCAGCCTATACTTACTTTCCTCTTCATAAATGTAAAACTCATGTCTTACTAAAGCTTCCAACTACATTCCACAATTTCCAGATTGAGTATTTGTGTTACTTTACTAGCTCCTTATGAATGCCTAATTTAAAACATCAGCACTTAGGTTTCTTCATATCTACTCAGATTCTTACATTGCTATAATCTATTATTTTAAGATATTTGAATTTTTGTTTTTTCAATACTGACCAAAGTATACAGTTGACACATAATTTAAAGAGATTATTTTAAAAGTAGCATTCCTCAAATAAAGTAATTTTTTAAGTGGAAGGATGAGCAGTAAACCATTCTTGTACCTGATCACTGCCCATCCAGCCCGAAGCTACTCAAACAACAGTGATAATGTTCTAGACATACGTTTACTAGGATAATATTATTTGACAAGAATTGCACATCACACATAGTCATTAATGAAGATTTTCTTTAAAATACATATGAATATCCAATTTTAATAGATAGAGATTGGAAACATCCCTGGACCTCATTACTCAAATTGTACTTTTTATTTACAGCAAGTTTTGACAAAATGTATTGAATAATGTTCTCTCCTATTTTCTGATCTCTGTAAAGTATAATTCTGTATTCACAGGATACCATTAATTTCCACGATAGACTTTGCATCTAATATTTTCAAACTATCAATAGTGCAACAGATATTATAATTTTTCCTACACTAAGTATTAACTTTCACACTGGGAAAAGCTAATTTAAATTAGGCTCCCAAGATAATGTTGATGGCTAAATGAGATTTCTAGCTTTACTTACACTTTTACTAATATTAATGTTTTATAATTAAAAATTAATAGCTTTTTCATAGATTTCAGAAATTTTGTAAGTGATATTTTTAGAAGGAGACAGATTCATAGCATTAAAAAAAACTTTTGCCAAAATTCTCAAATAACTATTCTTCAGGAATAATGTACTATTTGACAGTAGTTATCGAAGAGTAGAGGGAAAGACATTAAAGGGAATTTTTCCTCAATTCTACCACCATGCTCTACAATATTCATGAATTCAGATTATCCAACTGTCTTAGTCTATTTAGCGTTTCTATAAAGGAATAACTGAGGTTGAGTAATTTATAAAGAGAAGGGATTTACTAGGCCTACAGCTTTGCGGGCTGTACAAGAAGCACGGCACCAGCATCTGCTTCTGGGGAAGGCTGCAGGCTGCTTCCACTTGTGGTAGCAGGCAAGGGAGAGCTGGGATGTGCAGAGTTCACATGATGAGAGAGGATGTAAGGAGCGGGGGGGAGGTGGCAGATTCTTTTTAAAAATCAACTTTCTTGGGAACTAATAAAAAGAGAACTCATTACTGCAAGGATAGCACCAAGCCATTCATAAGGGAATGGCTGTCCCCATGACCCAAAACATCTCCGATTAGGTCCCACCTTCAACATTGAGGACCAAAGTTTAACATGAAGTTTGCGGGGACAAACTCCATGGTATCGCACTTACACAGGCCAAAATATCGTATCTCTAATACCATCCATTGTCCTGAACAAAAATATGTAAAAAGCATAGAAAGATACAAAACACACCAAAGATTTTTGTTGTCTTGATTAAAGGAGGCCCCTCAAGACTAATAATTAGAATTGTCCCTTTGTTCCCGAGAAGTTTATGCACTCCACTGCTGAGCAACACTGAAAACTTGAAGAGTGCTAAAAAGTTCTGGCAGGCTGGGCAAATGTGCCTTTCTTTTGTAAAGTGAGAGAAGAGTAATTTTGAAAAGAGAAACTGAAATAGAAAATGAACGAGAGACCTGGACTGTAGCTGTATCTTTTAGGAAGGAGTAAAAATGAAAATTAGAATCTGATGATTAATTATCTTAATATTTATGGCTATGTTGTCCTTTGAAAAGTTTTAGTGTAACCCATAGTCTGTGTACCCTATTTTAAGACTATTTATCCTTCTTCTAACTCCATCTCTTCTCACAGCACACTGGAGTCTACTCTTAGGTGCCCTAATTTGAGAATCCTGGATTTACAGTTTTGGTATTCATGAAGTTTATTTCTGAACTATCTAGAAGGGCTTGTTAGGTGTGTGTAATTCATACACATGGGGTCACATTCTTCTTAAAATTTAAAATAAGATGAAATGGATCAAGACTCCAAATTGTGGGTTTATAAAACCCTGGCTCGTTCTTGGCCTGACACCCTCTTCCCACTCCTACGTAGTTATTCTCTTGCCTCTCTTGAAAGGCAAATCAAATCCTACAAGTCCTTCTTCCCTTCTCAGACTGTTGCTGGCAATCTACCATGTTGTTGAGGCTGTTTTTTTCCCCCATGATTCTACCAGGTTGTCCCAAGAAGCTAAAAATTCCCCACTTTAATAATTGTAACTCACCTATCTCTTTATCCTTCATTCTGGCTATGGGGATGGGCATCTGTCACATTTGACGTTCAAAAAGACCCTCCATAAATTTACCTAAAGAAAAAGAGTTGTCTTTTGAAATGGAGTTCTTACATATTCTCTAAACCTGATGCTCAAAAGTAGTCTTCATATTGTTCTCCTTTATGTCTCTTGAGTCATCATATTTTGTTTTATTAACTGAAATGATACAGATCCTATTTTCCAGAGCATCTTCCTTTCTTGCTATATTTTAAATAATATGTCTTTTTTATATGGATTATTTTTATAAATATTCTAAAAATTTAACCATACAAAAGCCCATGGCAAAGGGCTTTTTTTTCCTCCTTGATGAATATTGTGATGTTCAGAACATTTAGTTTTATTTTCCATGGAAATTGTACACTGGCTAGTGAGTTTAACTGCATATCCTTTAGTCTCAAAGATTTTTTCCCGAATTTTAAACAATTAAAAACTAAAATGATAGTTTGGTGTTTTTGAATACATTTAAAGACCCATTACAGGAAATAATGGAACATAATAATTATTTTAATTAGCTATGAAATATAGAGGGTCTAAATCCAAATATATATATATACACACACACACACACATATATATAATTAAAGCCTGAACATTTAATGTTAATTACCATCTAATAGTGTTGCTTATTAATATGTTATTTTAAATACTTTTCTGGTGAGTATTTCAACACTCACTCCTTATAACTTAGGAGATAATTTTAAAATTACCAACACCTGAGCCCAACCCTCAGCAATTCTGAATTAGTTGGTGTTAAATGGGTCCTAGTGTTTGCTTTCTCGTTTTTTTTTTTTGTCTTGTATCCAACATGCCATATAGTTGAAAAAAACTATTGTAAAGTAAGGTTAATGTTTCCATTTTACTTCCCAATGTGGTAATGTCTAAATTATTTACTTAACTTTTAAATTCTAAATCTTTACTTAACTATTATTAGTGTAATATTCCATTTTCATGCTGCTGATAAAGACATACCCAAGACTAGGCAATTTACAAAAGAGAGATGTTTAATTGAACTTACGGATCCACATGGCTGGGGAAGCCTCGCATGGCAGAAGGCAAGGAGGAGCAAGTCACATCTTATGCGGATGGCGGCAGGCAATCAATGAGAGCTCGCGCAGGGACTCCCATTTTAAAGTCGTCAGATCTCGTGAGACTCATTCACTATCCGGAGAACAGCGCAGGAAAGACCTGCCCCCATAATTCAATCAACTCCCACCTGGCCCTCTTGACAACACATGGAAATTGTAGGGGTTACAATTCAAGATGAGATTTGGGTGTGGACACAGGCAAACGCTATCAACTCGTTTCTAGGATAATAACAATCTCATCCTTCCTCATCCCATCTTTAGTTCATGTTTCAGTATGTGCACTTATGATCTGAATCTTACATAAAAATTGCTAAGTGGAAAATTCCAACTTGCTTCAAGGAAAATTAGATGCAACTAAATATTGATAAATTCCAAAGTATGGCATATATAATATATATTGCCTCTGAATAATATGGAAGCATGGCATTTCTGTCTCTTTTAACAAAGAACAAATCTTAGGAGAGAAAAAAAAAAAAAAAACAGCACCACTCTTAACCCTAACATGATGTTGCAAGAAGAAAATTATAGGTATGGTTTTTAAAAAAATTGGTCAGTCATCTAAAATAGTGTTTTCTACTCATAAACAGTGAAGTAGAATTATAGCTCTGTCCAAATTATTTGCAATGCCATGCCTTGTCATTCCATCTCATATCAAACTCTAAATGTTAAATCCCTTCTTTTTATTTCTAGAGGGGATTTGAACTCTTAAGGTTTAAATCCCTCCTAGTACTGAAAAGACGTTGGATTGAACTTTTTGGGAGATAATGCCCTGTGTGAACCCTAAAACCAGAAACCAGGTGCCTTCTGCCAGCAATTTGAAAAGGAAGACCTCAGAACTAAAATGCCATACAAGTTGCTGCAGGCTGTGAGGACATAATGGATGGATAGCCTTATCTCAGCTGATTTTTCTCTGCCTATTGAAGGCAGATTATTGTTTCTAAAAGTATTGTGCATGGCAAGAACAGTTTTGGAAGGGATAACAGTGAAATTATTGCAGAATTGAGCAATAGTATTAAAACTAGCCTATAGCAATATTTTTGTGATATATTTTCTTAAATACTAGCTATAAATTATTACATCTAAACTTTAATGATGTTCTATCATACACATCTGGGAATATGCATCTGTTATACAACTCTTTTGAGAATCATAGCTATTCATATAAGTTGTTCTAGTTAATTAACTTTAACTTCTGTAGAATTATTTATTCATTGATGCAATGCACATAAACTGACTGACAGATGTGTATACATGGGAGTTTGTGATAGTATTTTATCTACGTTTGTGGATGTCTTATTTTTACATAATAAAAAGCTAAAAGTAAAACGCAATATATACAATGTTCCAATAGATTATTATTTCAATTTTCCAATAGAAAAAACATATATCCTTTTAAAAATTAGAAATAATGAACAATTCCTAAAACCACAGTAACCAAAACTGAATCAGGAGAAACAAAAAAACTAAATAGTCCTAAAATTATTAACAAAATTGTAACAGCAGTTGATAATTATTCTGTAGGGGAAAATTTCAGACTGAGATGGTTTTTAGAGTGAGTTCAATATATAGTAACACAATGTAATACATATGTCAAAATATACATAAGCTATTCCAGGAAAAAATAAACAAAAACCCCTCCTAATTTATTTTATGGGATATTTTTATCTTTAACACTAAACTCAAAGCCAAATGAGAAAAGACTAATAAAGACTGTTTTTATTACACATACATAATATATCTGTAAGAATATACATAAAAATTATTTAAAAATTAACAAGCTTATGACTTGTCTTATTCTAGCATTATAATGCTGTCTACAGAACATAAAAATGGAAGTCACAATAACAGTCTAAATAACACATTGATAGAGTTTTAAAATATTCCTTTTTAATAAAAATATGAAATAATTCAAATAAAAAATTTTAATCTGAAAAAGAATACCCCCAGGAAAACTCCTACAACAAATATAACTTCAGTGGTGAATTTGTAAATGCTATTGTTAAAATAAGGAGAAAGATAAAACTGACTTATGGTTTTCCTTCAACAACTTATTAGAGGTATTCACCATCATATTAAGACAAAAGAATACACAAGAAGAGACAAAGTACATCTATGTTTGAAATAGAAAATAAAACTGTCATTTTTCAGTCTGTATTTTAAAAAGCTAATTTAACCTCTATAAAAAAATTTAGGCCCCAGCATTTTGCGGGGCAGAGGCAGGCGGATCACCTGAGGTTGGGAGTCTGAGACCAGCTGACCAACATGGAGAAACTGCGTCTCTACTAAAAACACAAAATTAGCTGGACGTGGTGGTGCATGCCTGTAATCCCAGCTACTTGGGAGGCTGAGGCAGGAGAATTGCTTGAACCGGCGGGGGCAGAGGTTGCTGTGAGCAGAGATCGTGCCATTTCACTCCAGCCTGGGCAACAAGAGTGAAACTCCATCTCAAAAATAAATAAATAAATAAATAAAAATTATCATTTACAACAGCAACAAATACAAAATGAACTTAATAAACACACTAGCAAAATGTATGCAAGAACTGTATATACAAAATTACAAATATTCTTAAAGGCAATTAAATAAGACCCATGCAACTAAAGAGATAAACAATATTCGTAGAAAAGAACTCTCAAAGTAAAAAATTTTCAGTTTCTCCCAAATTGGTATGCCAACTTAACATCCCCCTAAATAGGGTATTTTTTATAGCTGTGAAAGTGAATTTAACCCAGTTCCAAGATACTCTCAGTGAAGAAGACCAGGTAAATAGATTGAGATACAAAATATTGACACATTGTAAAACAATAATTAAGACATTTTGTATAGGAATGGCAAAAAACATACAGACTATAAATTTCATGAGTTAATATATTTTTAGCTTATTGTATTCTAATTTTGTTTGAAAGTTTAGTGATACAGCAACAATGAGCAAATAAAACTCTATTCTTATGGAGATGTGGTATAGCTGAGGGAAAATAAATCAATGAGATGAATAACTAAAACATATAATACATCAGTAGTGATAACTGCTACAGAGAAAAATTATCCGAGAAAGGGACATAGAAACCTTCTCTGTGATTGTGTGAAGGGTAGGGTATAATTATAGGAAAATAAGTAAAGTCCTCATTGGGAAGGTGGCGGTGGAGTCAAAAGCTAATAGAAATGATAAATGACAAGAGACTCTGATGTATTAACAATGGGCATCGGTGGGGAAATGACTGAATATTTAATAAATGGTTCTGAGACAATTAGTTAACAATATAAAAGGTGGCATTCGTTTTCAATTTTATATAACACTTTTAAAAATCCAATTGATTTTTAAAATCCATTATAGGTATGACAAAACTCCAAAGTGTAAGGAAACAAATACAGAATATATACTTGAATATTAGAATAGAGAAAGATGTAAAAAATTAGACCTACAAAATATCAAACTCTAAAACAGATCATTCACCAATTTGACTACATTAAAATGATTTGAAAATACTATAAGCCACAAACTTGGAGAATATATTTCAAAATGTTTTTATTGAAGAATTAGTATTCAAAATACATAAAAGTAACATACAAATTAATAAGAAGTCAACATTAATAAGAAGCAATTTAATAAGAAAAGGACCTTGTTTTTACCCACTAAAAGGTTATGAACTGAGGAGTGATGCAGACTGAAGCGTGCTTTACAAGAACCTGCCGGCTGGTTGCTTTTTTGAGCACTGATTCCAGGACAGTCAGAGTGGCGTCAGTTCAATTTCTTGGGAAATATCTAACACTGGATATGCCAAGCAGAGTTAGGACAGCGAAAAATGTCCCATTAGGCTTTGCTTTGAGATCTCCTTTTAAAACAGATCTCTCTCATTGAAAGAGGAAGACCAATCTGCGGGAATCACTTATTTCAGGTGCTGTAACCAACAATAATGTCCTTCACTTGTTTCAAAAAGGTCCAGAGACTGCAGGTGAGACCAGGAATAGCAATGGATATAATTAGGAAATAAACTGCACATATTCTAGAAAAGTACACATTCAGTTGGTTGTTGTGCTATCATATTATGCAAAAACCTTAAGACCAATATAGGGCATGAACCCACAGTGAAGAGGACAGTATGTGTTTAGGACACCCATTTTGTTTCTAACGGGTATACTGCAGGGGATAAAATAGTTACAATCAAGGATAAATGTAATAATGTGATTCAATAGAGGCTATTTTACTGTTCTTAATGTATGCATTTGTTTCCTGATCCATATACTAGCAAACCACATCAGAATGGAGTGCAGTAACATTTCCTCTTTAAAAACAAAACCTTTTGAATAAATGTGAAATCAACATTTAGGTGAGAAACTACAGTGTGATGTTGATATTTTGGCCAGTCACTACTGCTGATTAGTGATGTTATAAGGCCTATTTTAAAAATAGCTGCTCAGGCTTTCTCTACAGCCTAATCTTTACAAATCAGTGATGATTATGTTTCCCTGAAATTCCCTGATTTCTGTCTGAGCTTTCTTTCTTCAGCCATAGCCCATCCAACTTCTACTATAATTTAAGGCTCTATTCATTTCCATTGTCTTTATAATATTGTGTATTTACGTGAGTATGTGTATGTGTGTTTGTGTGTGTGAGAAAGAGAAATTGTCATCTGTTATACATGCTTTACTTGTAAACACACAGCTTCTTTCTACTTAAAACGTAATTCTTACTGGTTGAGAATTTATCTTCCTGCTTATTTTTTAAATAATAAGTATCCATATTTCCCCTTATAAGATTAGAATTTCTGTCAATATCTTCTGCGTGAAAAGATATGAACTCCATCCCTATGTAGTCCAAACAAAGGCAAAAGAAGCAGTGATGATACAAGTCAGGAAGGGAATTTTCTGCGAAGGATGAACTAAAAATAAGAATGAGAACCCTCTCTTAAATCATGAAAATGTTCTGTATCTTGTTTTGGGTAGTGGCCACATGGGTGTATATGACTGTAAAACTCCTTGAGATAAACAGTTAATACCTGTACATTCTGATGAAGGTAAATTCTACTTTAATAAACAATAAATATTAGTTATTTCCCCTGATCATCCTTCTGCTTCTCAATCCCTGTCTATTTAGATCACATAATCACTTCTTCAGTGTCTCTGCTATTTTAAACACATCACTGGTCTCTGTCTCCTTCAGATACACACTTAATAAGTGGCAGGTACAAAAAATAATAAGTGGATAATTTAAAAGTTATTATCAGGTACCAAAGTTATGCTAAAAAATCAAGGGTTAGTATTGAATCTTCAAAAAACATTTCTTAAAATGAATGCCATTGCATATGGAAATAAAAATCAGCAGAGGAGAAATCATTTTGTATCAATTGTATGGGAATGTCTAAAGAATCACTTTGTTACCTACAAAAGGCTATGTAAACATTGCCAATCTCTGTTAGAAATGCCTAATTTTGTTGGTGACCAATGAGAGAGGAGGTCCTCAAGATGTTTCCTCAAATTCTAGTTATGTCTGTATCTATAGATTTGTTTTTTTTCCTGTGTCTATATCTATATAAAAGATTTATAAATAATAATAGACACTTCAGAGTTTAAAAAAAAGTAGGCATTAAGTGTTATGGTATAAAGATAGGAATGAGTGGCTGAGATAGACCAGAAGTCAAGGCCATTGGAGAAGAAGAGGACAAGGAACTGGAAGACCAAGTTATTGGAAATATTTTCTAAAAATGTGGAAAAGATTTGGAGAAAAGGATACAAGTATTTTTGATGTTAGAGGGTTTGGATTCTAAAGAAGTGGTTATTCTTTGGATCTCATGACACTTACAATTTTTCCAGCTGAATAAATAAAACTATTCATAGCAACGTATGTCTGCTAGGAACAGCTAAATGTGACAAACCATCACATTATAATGAGTGACAGCTAAAGTCACCAAGGAATGAATTGTCAAAGTTTTGAAGGAAATTGTGCCAAAGTGGGTAGTCAGTGTGAGAGTTACGGGATGATAGAGACAAAATGAGATGAAAAGAAATGAGAAGCAAGATAGATATCTATCTTTGGGCTCAGTGAGACAGAATATGTGAAAGATAAAACGCTTCCATGCGAAAAATTTTTTTTCTGTGGTTAGTGCCTCAGAAGAAAATCAGGTTACAGTTAAAAAAAGTGACTGTGAAAATCATTCAGAAAAAAAAAAATGTTAGAGAAACATAGCATTATGCTGATTATATCCTCCGAGTACTAAGGGCACAGTAGAAGCATTAGAAATTTCAGGAGGGGTATGGAATAAAAGCAGATAAGGTAATACTGGAGCCCTATTGGGATGAGAATCTGGAAGGGAATGATATGGGAATTTGGGACGTCTTGTGGTGCCATGATATTTGTCAAGAAAATTGTGGTGATAAGACTGAGTTTGGGAGAACATTTGATACTGACAATGTTCTAAGAGGCAGGATATAAACAGATGATCAAGCAATCACAAAGATCATATTATCAAATCAGATTCACATGAATAAGGTAAGGTAATAGTCAGAATTCTGATTTGCTACATAATTCAAGGATGCATTCTATCAAGACACACAAGCAAAGCAAAGGGAGGTTTGAGACATCAAGGATAGCCTCCCAAATCTTTGTCATATCAGGCCTATACTCTGGGCCAGAATATTACATTTAGTCTCTACTGAACTATGTGAGCTAACTCATGGAGTAAGGAGTGTTTAAGTTATAAGACATATTCATTTTATACTTAGCTACACAGCTTATATGACATTGTATTAGTCATTTTCATGCTGCTGATAAAAACATACCCGAGACTGGCCAATTTACAAAAGAAAGATGTTTATTGGACTTATAGTTCCACATGGCTTGGAAGGCCTCACAATCATGGTGGAAGGCAAGGAGGAGCAAGTCACATCTTACATGGATAGTAGCAGGCAAAGAGAGAGTTTGTACAGAGAAACTCCCAATTTAAAAACCATCAGATCTTGTGAAACCCAATCACTATCACGAGAACAGCATGAGAAACACCCACACTCATGATTCAGTCACCTCCCACTGGGTCCGTCCCACAACACATGGGGATTATGGGAGCTACAAGATGAGATTTGGGTGAGGACATAGAGATAAACCAAATAATTCTGCCCAGCCTCTCCCAAATCTCATATCCTCACATTTCAAAACCAATCATGTCTTCCCAACAGTCCCCCAAAATATCAACTCATTTCAGCATTAACTCAAAAGTCCACAGTCCAAAGTCTCATTAGAGACAAGGCAATTCCCTTCCACCTATGAGCCTATAAAATAAAAAGCAAGTTAGTTACTTCCTAGGTACAATGGGGGTACAGGCATTGGGTAAATACAGCCATTCCAAGTGGGAGAAGTTGGCCAAAACAAAGGGGCTACAAGCCCTATGCAAGTCCATAATCCAATGGGGCTGTCAAATCTTAAAGGTCCAAAATGATCTCCTTTGACTCCAGGTCTCATATCCAGGTCACACTGATGCAAGAAGTGGGTTCCCATAGTCTTGGGCAGCTCTACCCCTGTGGCTCTACAGCCTCCCTCCCAGCTACTTTCATGGGCTGGCATTGAGTGTCTGCGGCTTTTCCAGGCGCATGGTGTAAGCTGTCAGTAGATCTACCATTCTGGGATCTGGAGAACGGTGGCCCTCTTCTCACAGCTTCACTAGGCAGTACCCCAGTAGGGACTCTGTGGTGGCTCCCACTTTACATTTCCCTTCTGCACTGACCTAGCAGAGGGTCTCCATGAGGAGCCTGCTCCTATAGCAAACTGCTGCCTAGGCATCCAAGTGTTTCCATAGATCCTCTGAAGTCTCAGCAGAGGTTCCCAAACCTTAATTCTTGACTTCTGTGCACTTGCAGGCTCAACACCATGTGGAAGCCTCCAAGGCTTGAGGCTTGCACCCTTTGAAGCCATGACCTGAGCTCTACATTGGCCCCTTTCAGCTGCTGGCTGGAAAGGGTGGGATGCAGAGCACCAAGTCCCTAGGCTGTACACATCATGGGGATCCTGGGCATGGCCCACAAAACCACTTTTTCCTTCTAGGCCTCTGGGCCTGTGATAGGAGGAGCTGCTGCAAAGGTCCCTGACATGCCCTGGAGACATTTTCCCCATTGTCTTGGAGATTAACATTCCACTTCTTGTTACTTATGCAAATTTCTGAAGCAGGCTTGGATTTTTGCCTCAGAAAATGGGATTTGCTTTTCTATTGCATTGTCAGGCTGCAAATTTTCCAAACTTTTATGTTCTGTTTTTCTTTTGAAACTGAATGCCTTTAATAGCACCCAAGTCATCTCTTGAATGCTTTGCTGCTTAGAAATTTCTTCCACCAGATACCCTAAATCATCTCTCTCAAGTTCAAAGTTCCACAAATCTCTAGGGCAGGGGCAAAATGGTGCCAGTCTTTTTGCTAAAACATAACAAGAGTCACCTTTGCTCCAGTTCCCATCGAGTTTCTCACTTCCATCTGAGACCAACTTAGCCTGGACTTTATTGTCCATTTCGCTAATCTGCATTTTGGGCAAAGCCATTCAACAAAGTCTCTAGGACGTTCCAAACTGTCCCACATTTTCTCGTCTTCTTCTGAGACCTCCAAACTCTTCCAACCTCTGCTTGTTACTCATTTCCAAAGTCGTTTCTATATTTTCAGGTATCTTATCAAAGGTACTCCACTTCTAGTACCAATTGACTGTATTAGTTCGTTTTCTCACTGCTGATAAAGACAAACCTGAGACTGGCCAATTTACAAAAGAAGGAGGTTTATTGGATTTACAGTTTCACATGACTTGGGAGGCCTCACAATTATAGCAGAAGGCAAGGAGGAACAAGTTACATCTTACATAGATGGCAGCAGGCAAAGAGACAGCTTGTACAGAGAAGCTCCTGTTTTCAAAACCATCAGATCTCATGAGACCCATTCACTATCACCAGAACAGCACAGGAAAGACCCGCCCTCGTGATTCAATCATCTGCCACTGGGTCCCTCCACAACACATGGGGATTACAAGATGGGCTACAAGATGAGATTTGGGTGGGGATACAGAGCCAAACCATATCAGACATTTGCCATGGAGTCATGCCTCCTGCATCCACAGGTCTATATTTGTTTACTATAAGCAATCTTAATCCAGGATTCTCTTAATAAAACCTTTCAATAGATAAAGACTCTTCTCTTAGCAAACACAAATAATCTATATGTCAGGAAGTCCAATTACCATCAAATTTATAAGGAAATTAGACTGAGTCATCTGCTTTTTTTTTTTCTTTCCCAGAGAAATGAGAAAGAAATTAATCATAGGCAGCAGCTTTAATGCTTTCCTGTGTTTTCATTTTCTGGACACTTTTTAAATTTCAACTTTCATGCCTGGTTATTTTGCAAATAAAGATAAATTACAAACAAATATTTGAGAATTTGTCTAATAATCACAATGTAACTTCAAAATAATATCAACCCACAAGCATCATTTGACAGCTTCCGATTTCGAGATGCAGAGTATAATGTACTTCCTGCCTATAATCAAGTTGTCAATGATGATTTGCATTATATTTTTTAGGGAGATAATCTAATTTTGCATCAACTCAATTTTAAGCTTTTTTATTTTTATTTTCTTAAAACCTCCTCTCCCCATGTAGTGCTTTTGACAGTTTATTAAAAATAGATTTTAATGACAAGTGGTCACTGACTTATGAATTATAGAAGTACTGATAAAATTTTGGAGAATGACAGTGTTGTATTTTGATGAATATATAGAATTGATGGAAGAAAGTTTTTCTACTAAGTCAGTATTTTCAATATTTTACAAAGTTGTTAAATGTGGTTGAAATATTGGAAAAATATCTAATTTTTGAGAATGATTTTATATTCTGGTTAAATTAAGTTTACATAGTTGCTTTTTGGATTCTCTCTTTGATTGAAAATATATATGTGTGTGGATATACATATGCAAGTATGCTAGATTATAGCAAGTCCTATTAAAACTTGTGTTTACCTTACCTTAGTTATTGTATTACCATAGGCATAGCTCAATAAGACAAAAGAATAAAACAAAGGTAGTCACTTATTTTAGTGATTTATACATTATGATACGATAAATACACACTTGAGTTGTACTTAATAGCATAAAAACACATCTTTACTCTGAAACATTAATTTCTTGCTCCTGCCAACACACACACACACACATACACACACACACGTATGCACTCATCAAAATATTTTCCTTAAAAAATACGTTTTTGTATATAACATTACCATGATTCTACTTTAAAAATCACATCTTCACTTAAATTTCTCACATAAAAAGAATATCCACATAACTTCAAGATATGACATAAAAATGTAGAATATCAAAGAATGAGTGAAGGGGTATAGAAATATTTCGAAGACTACAAGTAGGAAAAATCTGAGTTGTCATTTTGATTTTGACACTGGACAGTTGTTTTGTGACAATCAATTCCTACATCTTTTTGAGTCTCAGGGTTTTGTTGCTGTTGTTCTGTTTTATTTTGTTTTGCATTTTTATCTCCAGGTTGAGAGACTTGCACAAATTTGCTATGATTGCCTCAAACACTAACATTCTGTATTTTGTTAACCTGGGAAATACTTCAGCTGATGCAAAGGCACAAGTGGGGTTAGGAATATTCTAGTTACATAGCTACTGTCCTATGGGGCCTTCTGACCAGTGCCTGAAATGGCGTTTTGTATTCTTAGTAATTTAGGTTTGTATTCTGTGGGTTAAAATAAAGTAAAAGGAGTGCTTTCTGGATTCTTTTTTTGACTGAATGTGTATATGCGTGTATATATGTTTGCAGACGTGCTAGGTTATAGCATGTACAACTCAAGTTTGTATTTATCTTATTGTAGTGTATACATCACTAAAATAAATAGCATCATTTGTCTTATTGAACTATTCCTGTGGTGATACAGTAGCTAAGATAAGGTAAATACAAGTTTTAAGAGCAACAATATAAAATTAAGTGCTTTTAAAATACAAATGTACCTGAGATCACTATGAGTTGTATGAGTCTCTCAGCTTTCTTCTTTAGAAAGATTTTAACAGCAGAAGGGTAAAGAGACCCTAGAGTTTCTGGACACTTAAAGAACACATGGGAAAAAGAGATGACTGCTCATCAGAAAGGCAGAAAATAACGTTTTCCCATTGGACGCGTTTTAGTAGGATTTCAGAGGGTGCTGATATTTAGCAAGACTTAGCTATTGTCTGTGGCTGTAGGGATGCTGCCCTTGACCCTCAATAACCCACAATTCAAACTGAGCAATTCTCTGGTTATCTGTAAGTAGCAATTTCATCTTAGAAGAAATATCTGATCTGTAGATATTTAGAACTCCTTCCAACCATTAGGTGATTGTAATTCCTTTTGTTCAAGCAAAATCCCATATGTGTCATCTACTCCAAGCCCAGATAATTGTTTATTCTCTCATTATACTCCAAAATGAAGATTGCATTCAGCAGATAATACATTAGTGATATGATATCCTGTACCCTGAAGAACTCCCTCAAGGAGGAAGATTTCTGCTGTCTTATGCAGAGCACACTGCACCAGTGGAAATTTAACTTGCTCAGCCCTAATGATAGAATGTTAATGGGAGAAAAATGTTAAGTTTCTCATTGTCTTTGCATTCTGGCTAAAGGGTTGATGTACACTGCAGAGAGCTAATCAAATGAAAATAGAACAATAAAAACAATATAAATTTTGGCAAAGTCCTATTGAGGTTTTTTGGTATTTACTTAGAATTCATAACAATGTAATTTAGAAGAAAGCGTATTTTAAAAATTTCTTTTCTGGAAACTTTTAGAAACCCATTTTCAGCCAGCTGAACTGTCTAGGCAAATGTTTCTTTGCAAGATAAGAGATCGTATAGAGGCCTGCAATGTTGTAAAGATTATACTTTTGTGACATTGCCCAGAATCTTACATGTACTTCAAAAGTATTTTGGAGATAATCTTGTAAGATATTTGAATATAGGAAGCCCTTTCATGACATCCTGCTGAAATACTTTCTGGGATGAGGAATTCATCACCTTGCAAGACAATCCATTTTGTTTTTAGACAGAATTTAGCATTTTGAATTATAATTAGAACCATGTTTTTTAACATGAAACTAAGTTGTTTTTTAATTTATTTATTTTTTTCTCATTTCAGCCCCAGTTTTTCCCATGGCAATTACGGATTTTTTTATACTACTTGACTCCCCTGATTTTTTTTTTTCTCTTCTTGGGTAAAGATCTCCATTTCTTTAACCAATAAACAGGCTTTTCAGAACCTCACATTTTTTACTTGCCTTCCTCTGGGCATAGGCATGTTGGCCCACAACTCTAGAAAACAGACTCTAGAAATATAGGCTCTAGAAAATGTTTCAGAAGTGTTCAGCATTGTGTAGAGCACAATAAAGTGTATCAAGTCAATTTGTTAGAAGACACGTATTGATGGTTCTTATAAGATTACTGTGGAATGTTTACCAGGCTATTTCTGCTTCTCATTTCAAGCTATCATGCTTTTCTTTGATTTGCATTCCTACTCCTCTCCAAGGGCCTCTAAGAATGAATAGCCATTGAGATGGTGTATCTGATTTTCATGAGCAAGTGATGCTCACTGGAACCCAGTGCTTAACTGTTATATTCCTATTGCAGTTAGTGCATCAGACACTACTTTTCTGCAGGAAAAGCAACGTGCTAAACCCAGAGAAAATGACCATAACTAAACTGGATACTTCTTTTCACCTGCTTTTTGAAGCTCTGCCCCTGGGCTGTGGTGAAAAGATATGTTGCCGGGGAATCTGAAACCTACGGTTCTTGTTTGATGGTAACTGGACTTTCAGAAACATAATGCTTTTTACACCATTTCAGCTCTTAATTGATTTCAGATAATCTTGTTTCTCCTTGTCACTCAAGCCTAGAGGTATGATAACTTTTTACTGTTCCTAGTCTTGTACCTTGTTGGTTCCTTTAACACCTTCCTGCACCTCTCTTCGGCAACTTCTTATTTGTTTTCAGACAGATCCTGATAGCCTCTATAAACCACAGTTTTATCATCTATAAAATGGGATAACAATAGTACTTACTTTATAGGATTGCCCCAAGGATTAGTAAAATAATAACATAAACATTTGGCATGGAACCTAGCAAATGTGTAATAAATGTAAAATATTAGTATTATTATCATGGATCATTTATACAGGATATGATGTAATATTTTAGCAATGAAAAACTTTGTTGGATAATCTGCATGGTCCTTTTAGCACAACAATGTGCTTTATATCTCACCTCTGATTCTTGCCCAACAAAATATTTAACTCAACTCTCAAGGCCAAATACAGTACTTAGTGATGAATTTTAGTTAATGCTAACATTATAAATTATGAGGAAAAAATATCATTTTATGTTTTTAGAAAATTTAATGTGAATAACTAGACAGATTTATACTAATGTTTCCTGGAAAAGCAGGGTGTAAGGCCAGTGGATTTCTAAGCAGAAACCTTGCATGCCAGAAAGGAGTGTGATGGTATATTCAAAGTGCTAAAAGAAAAAACCTCCAACCAAGAATATTATACCTGACAAAATTATTCTTAAAAAAATAGGAGATATAAAAAATTTACCACAAAACTAAAAGCTAAGGATGTTCATCAGTACTAGACTTGTCCTGTAAGAAATGCTAAAGGAAGTTATTTTCTGGTCATTTTCACAATATTGATTCTACCCCTCTATATTTGTGGCATCTGTGATTTCTTTCAGCAATATTTCATAGGTTTGCTTGTACAGATTTTTTACCTCCTTGGCTAAGTATGATACTAAGTTCGTTTGTTTGTTTTTGCAGCCTTTGTGAAATGGATAGATTTCTTGATTTGATACTCAGCTTGGTCACTGTTGGTATAAAGCAGTGCTACTTGTTTGTGTACATTGGTTTTGTACCCTGAGACTTTACTGAATTTGTTTATCAGATCTAGGAGCTTTTCAGATGAATCTGTAGATTTTTCTAGGTATACAATCATATCATTGGTGAACAGTGACAGTTTCATTTCCTCTTTTCCAGTGTGGATGCCCTTTATTTCTCTCTCTTGTCTGACTGCTCTGGCCAGGACTTCCAGTACTATGTTGAATACAAGTGGTGAAAGTGGGCATCCTTGTCTTATTCCAGTTCTAAGGGAAATGCTTTCAACTTCCCCCATTCAGTATTATTTTGGCTGTGGGTTTGTCACAGATGGCTTTTATTACTTTCAGGAATGTCCCTTCTATTCCTATTTTGTTGAGGGTCTTTATCATAAAAGGATGCTGGATTTTATCAAGTTATTTTTCTGCTTCTATTGAAATGATAATGATTTTTGTTTATAATTTTGTTTATGTGGTATGTCACATAAACACAATTATTGACTTGTATATGTTAAACCATCCCTGCTTTCCTGGTATGAAACCCACTTAATAATGATGTATTATCCTTTTGATACGCTGTTGGATTCAGTTAGCTAGTATTTTGTTGAGGATTTTTGCATCAAGTTCATCAGGAATATAGACAGCCTGCATAGCTAAAGCAATTCTAAGCAAAAAGAACAAATTTGGAGGCATCAAATTACCTGACTTGACACTACAAGTCTACAGTTACCAAAACAGCATGGTACTGGTATAGAAATAGGCATGAAAGCCAATGGAACAGAACAGAGAATCAATAAAAAGAAATCCAAATACAGCCCACTGATCTTTGACAAAGCCTACAAAAACATAAGTTGGGGAAAGGATATCCTGTTCAACAAATGGGGCTGGGGAAACAGGCAAGCCACATGTAGAAGAATGAAACTGGATTCTCATCTCTTAACTAATACAAAAATCAACTAAAGCTGGATCAAAGACTCAAATCTAAGACCCGAAACCATAAATATTCTAGACGATAACATCAGAAAAACTCTTCTAGACATTGGCTCAGGCAAAGAATTCATGAACAATAACCCAAAAGCAAATGCAATAAAAACAAAAATAAATAAATGGGAACTAATTAAACTGGAAAGCTTCAGTTCAGCAAAAGAAATAATCAGCAGGGTAAACAGAAAACCTACAGAGTGGGAGAAAATATTCGCAAACTGCATCTAACAAAGGACTAATATCCAGAATCCACAGGAACTCAAACAGATCAGCAAGAAAAAAACAAGCAATCCCATGAAAGAGTGGGCAAAGGACATGAATAAACAATTCTCAAAAGAGGATATACAATAGCCATCAAACACATGAAAAAATGCTCAGTATCACTAATTATCAGAGAAATGCAAATTAAAACCACAATGAGATACTACCTTACTCCTGCAAGAATGGCCATAATTAAACAGTCAAAAAATAATAGATGTTGGTGTGGATGTGGTGAAAAGGGAACACTTTTACGCTGCTGGTGAGAATGTAAACTACTACAACCACTATGGAAAACAGTATGGAGGTACCTTCTATAACTAACAGTAGTACTACCATTCAATCCAGCAATCCCACTGCTGGGTATCTGCCTAAGGATAAAAAAAATCATTATATGAAAAAGATACATGCACACACATGTTTATAGCAGCTTGAGTCACAGTTGGAAAAGTATGAACCAACCTAAGTGCCCATCAACTAATGAGTGGAATAAAAGGTGAGATGTATATATATGTGTGTGTGTGTGTGTGTGTGTGTGTGTGTGTATCCCATGGAGTACTACTTAGCCATAGAAAGGAACAAAATAATGTTTTTTGCAGCAATCTGGATGGAGCTGGAGGACATTATTCTAAGCGAAGTAACTGAGGAATGGAAAACCAAATATCATATATGTTCTCACTTATAAGAGGAAGCAAATCTGTGAGGATACAAAGCCATAGGAATGATATAATGGACTTTGGAGACTTGGAGGGGAAGGGTGGGAGGGGGATGAGGAATAAAAGACTACACATTGGGTACAGTGTACAATGCTCAGGTGATAGGTTGCACCAAAATCCCAGAAATCGCCACTAAAGAACTTATCTATGTAACCAAAATCCACCTATACCCTAAAAACTATGGAAATGAAAAATTAAATTAAATTTAAAGAATTAAGCTTGTCAGTGGAAGGGAAAGTAATCTGAAATCACTAAATTTTCCACATAAACTATGGGAACAGAGGAAAGGAAAATAGATGCAAATCTAAAATTGAAGCAGCATCTATCTCTCTGATGTGGTTTATCTGGCATAAAAATGAATCAAAATAACAGGTAATGTTAACATTTAACTGCATTATTACTCTATTGCCCTGAGCTGCTCTATGTTGTTTTTAAGTAATGTGTACTTTTAGGAAGGTATTGTATCATACAAAATCATTCTATGGACACATTGGCCATGAGGTTGTTGCAAGTATTTTAGGGAACACAGAGCATTTAGAGGAAGCCTGAGCCCTGAAATATAAAGAATACAACTGGCTGGGCGTGGTGGCTCAGGCCTGTAATCTCACCACTTTGGGAGTCCGAGGTGGGTGGCTCATCTGAGGTCAGGAGTTTGAAACCAGCTTGGCTAACATAGTGAAACCCTGTCTCTACTAAAAATACAAAAATTAGCCAGGCGTGGTGGCACATGTTTGTAATCCCAGCTATTTGGGAGGCTGAGGCAGGAGAATCACTTGAACCTGGAAGGCAGAGGTTGCAGTGGGCCAAGATCACACCATTGCACTCCAGCCTAGGCGACAGAGCAAAACTCCGTCTCAATAAATAAATAAATATATATATATGTATAAATAAAAGAAAAATAATACAACTAGCTTGAGAGTTCAGAGTACTTTGCCAGGTCTATAAAGTGTTTCTACAAGGTTCTTAAAAGGGATTGACATTTTTCTTAGCATATGGTCTCTCTATGGTTCAAACTTTGGGAGATAACATTCTATATATGAGAAGAATATCAAAATCTCTCTTTCTTTGAGATAGCCCAATATATGATAAAACTGAATTGTTCAGATACTTTAAGGTGTGCTTACTTATGTAGACAGCTAATTTCAGAGTTTATCTCAAAAGGAAACTTCTTTATATCTTCAGGTTAAATTCTATTACTTTTGAGCAAAGGTTATTATGGAACTTATGAAGCAAGGGGGAAGTAAAGTGTAATCATTAGAAAAAGTTGCCAGGTAAGAGTGAGTTTCTGAGCATGGACATCTATAACTTTCTAGGTCATACCATAAAAAGTATGAGCAAAGAAAATAATTCTCCCCTCTGTCAAGTAAAGGCCAATTTTTAATTTGCAATATATGATTATGATTTGAGGATAGTCAATGAAAAAAGACACACTAAAATGTTATATGTTTTTTCATGTAAAAAATAGATGAATTGTGAGACTGATAATAAATAAATGTTAGAATTTCTATGAAAAGAGCATGTGATAGATCCAGATTTTATGGCTAGGAAGCTGTACTCTGGCATACTCTGTCATTCAGTAAACTAAACGGCATTATATTATTATAAGAGTGTGTATTGTCTGGAAATTGACAGTAGTAAAGGATTGTTTGATTTTGAAAAAGATAATTTGGATCAAGCATCAAATTCTATGCTTATCAAATTTAATTATTTGAAACTATAATATTTATTTCAGTTCAACAGACATTTACAAGGAAATTAATATATTCCAGGCACTGTGTAGATATTTTAAGCTTAAAATATTTTTGTTACAAAAATGATACAGTAAATTCATCTTACCAGATAGTGAACTCATGCTCAAATCTCCCTCACCTGCATGTAACCTGAAAAAGCACAGATAAACATTAAGCTAAGTGATACACAGGCAAGCTCCTGAAGAGGAAGAGGAATTCACAGTGGACTGAAGCTGTAAGGCATGCCTGACAAGTGATATTGCATGGGTAAGCCCAGTGCTTGCCATAGACAAGGCTATTTCAAAAGGCTGCACAGTCCCACAGGGGAACACTGAATAGTCCAACCACTGCAGGTCACTCCACTATAGCCACAGAAGAAACAGATGCAGCTTCCCAAAGACAGGCCAGATGGGGTTCGTAGAAATTGAAAGAGCATCTGAGAAAGACCAATATGACAGAAACACAACAATAAGGAGATCTTACATAGAAAAAAAGTAGTTACTAGTAAAACAAAAAAGCACTTTAAATTGATTATATGAAGCAATGAAAGGAATCAGCACTGTTAAGTAAAAACAAGATGCTATGAAACAAAAACTGAGGACAATAGAAGAAAACAAATTAGAGATATAATAAATTAAGAATTTAATTGTTTAATTGAAAACAAAACAACTAGATGAAGAGCAGATAGAGTTAAAAAAATAAATTAGAGAACTAAAAGCTCAAACTAAGAAATGTTTCCTGAATCAAGGGAAAACAAAGTTAGAAATAATTTTTCGAAAGAGCAGAAATTTATGGAGAAAATTATAAGCAGTTATTTGAAAAGAATAACAACTTAGAAAATTTGTAATTTAATCAAAGAGAGAAATAAAAAGACACCAGGAGTGATTAAAAAGAAAAAAGTAATTAAACATTGGTAGATTAAAGAACAAAAATTATAGGAGCGCAATACCAGTATATTTGTGCCGGTTAAATTGAAAACCTAGATAAAGTGGACAAACTTCTAGGGACTTAATACTAAAAATCATCAAAAACATTTAAAATATCATTCAAAGTTATATATTACTCAACATACACACACATACAAATGATCAAAAGTTCAAATAGCTTTATAAACATTTTCAAGATAAGTGTAACTATTGTCCTATATGAATGTTAGAGCAAAAAATTAGATAGATGATTAACCAATTGATTTTACAGGGTATTTTTTTTAACCAAAGCCCTAAGACCAAAAGAGACAAAAACTGAACAAAAGAAAATGTATGATTTGGTTCTTCAACTCTAAGTAAAGAAAATAAACAAATTCAGGAAATAAAGTAATAAAATTCAACAAGATTACTAGATACATGATCAACAATAAAATTCCATTATGTTTATATAGAAGAGCAACAACCAATTAAAACTTGCAGTAGAAAATTGGTACATGTCATAATAACAACAGAAACTAATGTGTTTAGGAATATCATGACAAAAAAGTGGTGCAAGAATATTCCAAAGACAATATACAAAGATTTATAAAAACACAGAAAAACTTTGAACTCTACAGCTACGCTATTGTGAGGATGAAAGATTCAGCTCTATACAGATGTCACGCTATATCTCCAAAATAATACCTTTCAAATTCCCAACATAATTTCTTTTGTTTTTTCTTTTTTTTTTTTTTTTTTTGAGACAGAGTCTCCCTCTGTCTCCCAGGCTGGAGTGCAGTGGCTCGATCTCGGCTCACTGCAACCTCCGCCTCCCAGGTTCAAGCGATTCTTCCGCCTCAGCTTCCCAAGTGGCTGGGATCACAGGCCTATGCCAATACGTCTGGCTAATTTTTTGTATTTTTAGTAGAGACAAGGTTTCACCATGTTGGCCAACCCAGTCTTGAACTCCTGACCTCAGGTGATCCGCCAGCCTCAGCCTCTGAAAGTACTGAGATTACAGGCATGAGCCACCACTCCCGGCTATCCCAACATAATTTCTGTGATACTTCACAAGCTAATTATAAAGTTAATTGGAAGAATAATTATGTACATACAATCAAGGCAATTATTTTAAAGCATGAGTTTGGGTTGACATAAAATCATACATCATATAAAAATGAAGATATGAAGCTTTAAAGCCATAGAGTGTTAGAGAATAACTAAATGAATAAAATGCTGCCAAGATGGCATTTGCTATCAAGATGGTGTGTATATTTCATGAATATTCATAAACAATCACTCATAGGCATATTTGTAATCTGTATTCATATTAATATACATAGCATCTCTATCATATACTCTGACAACTTGCCTTGTTTCACTTCTTAAAAAATACTCTGTTTTTCTGTACCTAGAGTTCTATTTCATTCTTTTTGATGACAGTGTAATATTTAATCTCATTATACAACTTTATAATAAATAATTTCATTACTTATGTTCAGTTATGTTATTTCAGTGAAAAACCTTGTTCACAACGTTTTCATTCACATTAGGAGATGAATGAGAAAAATTCCCTGAAGCGGAACTTCTGGGTCAAAGTATATGCACATTTAAGTTATGACAGAGAGTGTTATATTTTCTTTACAGAAGGTTATTTACAATCCTACTAGCAATATTTATAATAGTATCTATTTATCATCAGCCTGGTTTCTTTTGTTGTTTTTTTACTTTTTGCTTCTGGCTATTAAATTATGAGAAGAAAACTCTATTTCAATGTTAGGTTCATCCCTATGTTTTGTTTAAAATATCTACAAGAAGGGTATTAGGAATACGTCCTTACATTAAGCAGCAAAGTAGTTCCTAACAAAGGTTTGTTAAATGGTGTCTACTTTTTCCACTGCTATGAAACTCTATCACACTTATGTGCTACACAGTCTTATAATTTTGGGTTATACCATAAACCTGACTTGTTTTCTAGTACCGAACATTTATATTGTGAAGTTTCATTTCATGTATTTTTATAACAGATAGGGCTACAATATCCTCTTCATTCCCACATGCATTACCAGATTTCTTTCAAAGAACATTTTACATTTGTGTGTGTGTGTGACTGCTTTATTTTTTTAAATTTTATTTATTTATTTACTTATTTTGATCTGGAGTTTCGCTTCTGTCGCCCAGGCTGGAGTGCAGTGGCAGATCTCAGCTCACTACAGCCTCCGCCTCTCAGGTTCAAGCGATTCTCCTGCCTCAGCTTCCCAAGTAGCTGGGATTACAGGCGCCTGCCACCAAGCCCGGCTAAATTTTTGGATTTTCAGTAGAGACGGGGTTTCACCATGTTGGCCAGGCTGGTGTCAACCTCAGATCATTCACCCGCCTCGGCCTCCCAAAGTGCTGGGATTACAGGCATGAGCCACCGCGCCCAGCCGTGACTGCTTTATAAATAATTGATGTAATCATATTGCTCTTTCTGCCTAAGAAAAGCATGCCTCTCAATTTCCTCAAGATGTCTTTGGTACACTTCACTAGAGTTTTAAATTTTTCCTGATATGGGTATCGAAATTTTTGTTCACTTTATCCTGAGGTATATGTTTAGCAATGCAAATGTCATAACTATTCATAATATTTTCTAAATTATTATAATTTTCAGAAAGGAAACCTATGGATTTAAACATATTAATCTTTAACCAGTTAAATAACTAATTCCCATTTAGTTCTGATGGCTATTTGATGCTCTTGGATTCAATGTGTATAAAATCATATTTCTGGCAAATAAAACTGTTTAAATCTTATTTTCCAATATTTGTGCCTTTTATTTAATTCTATGTTGAAATTCATTTGGCCAGTACTTCTATAACAATGTTAAATATCATAAAGGAAATAGATATTTTTTTCTTATTCCTGAATTGATGGAAATATTCCGGTGTTTGACTATTAAAAAAATAATGCTGGCTTTAGGAATAAATGTAAAAACACAAACATACGTACTAGTAAAGGAAGTATACACTGTTTATATTTCACGTGTTTGTTAATGAAGGAGGAGTGTTGAGTTTATCAAAAAGAACAAATTGTTTAAAAGTACCAGGCAGTAACTATTGAATTATCTTTCAAAAAAAAAAAAAAGAAGGTGAGTTTGGCTGGAGGGCAGGACAAGTACAAGGCTGGTAAAAACTGAAAAAAGGAAGTCATAGGCAAAGCCTTTTAAGGGTTTATTAACTAGGGTTATGATTTACCTGTTTTCAAGCATTTGGAGGGTTTCAAATACAATAGTGATATAACCACCTAATATATAAAAAAAATCACTCTGCTTGCCATGAGAAAATGATAATGGTGGTGACGGGTTTATGCAAGAACAGAAGCAATGAGACCACCTACTGGTGACTCCAATAATGCAGGCAACATATGAGTGGATTGGACTAGGTAGTAATAGTGGAGATGGGTACATTGAATAGACTGGGTCACGTTTTAATGGCAGAGCTTACTGAACTTGATGCAATCAATGCAGAAAGTGAGAAAAGTCAGTCAAGAAAACTTGGAATTTTGGCTAACACCATTGAGTGGATTTTGGTGCCTTTTACTGAGATGAGTAAAATGGTAGAAGTAACAGCTTTGAGATTTATGAATCTGAGATTTCTCGTTTCCATCTTAATAAGACTAAGATGCCAAGTAAACTCTCTCAGTGAACATAACAAGTAGAAGCTTGATATAGTCGTCTAGGCTTTGAGAGGGTGATCAGGATGGGAAATAAGAATTTGGGAGACATTTGCTCATAAATAGAATTTCAAGCCATGAGATTGGGTAAAGCTGCTTGGAAATGCACATAAAAAAGGAAAAAAAATCAGGGAAGATTCTTGAAACAGTAAAATTGTATAGGTTAATAAGAGGGACTAGGAAAGGAAACTGAAATATAGCCAGTGATGATAAGCAGGAGAATTGTAACTGAAAAGAAATACATTTTTAAGAAAGAAAATTGAGAACTCTATTTCACTTCAAAACAGAGAAATTAGTCCTGAACCATAACTTTTGCTGAGGAAACTAGGAAAGGCATACAAAACCAAAAACAAGTAAGGCATTGGAGAGCTCTTGAGACACGAGATCTCATGAGTTAAAGTAATGGAGAGAAAAAGCTGCAGAAGGGAAGCTAGCATTCTGTGTGTTACCTTACCCGTCAGGGAATTTGTTGATTTTGGAATGGGTCATGAGTCAGAGGGACAAAGCTAAGAGGGAAAAAAGCCAGTAGAGCATGTGAAAATCTCTTGAAACTGGTGAGATAAAAAAATGGAGTTTGGAACTCCCAGTTTGCTAGAAGTTTGAGGGTGAATATATTGGTGAGTAGAGATGAACAACAAATTGAACGTTATTCTTGTATATCCCCCATCAGGACATTTAAAACATTCTGAAACTTTGCAGAAGAGGTGACTAACATGCTAAAAGCAGAAAGATATTGAAAAACAGAATAAAGATTTTGGCAAGCTCATAGTGTTAAAATTTAAAACAATCTTGTCAATTTTTGCAAAAAAGCAAGTTGAGATTTTGATAGGCATTGCATTGAATCTGCAGATCAATTTGAGGAGTATTACCATGTTCTATTAAGATTTCTTGGCTGGGTGCAGTGGCTCACACCTGTAATCCAAGAACTTTGGGAGGCTGAGGGGGGTGGATCACCTGAGGTCAGGAGTTCGAGAACAGCTTGGTCAACTTGGTGAAACCTTGTTTCTACTAAAAATACAAAAATTAGCTGTGAGCGGTCATGGGCACCTGTAATCCCAGCTACTCGGGAGGCTGAGGCAGAACAATTGCATGAACCTGGGAGGTGAAGGTTGCAGTGAGCTGCTGAGATCATGCCATTGCACTCCAGCCTGGGCAACAAGAGCAAAACTTTGTCTCAAAAAAAACAAACAAACAAACAAACAAAAAAACTTATGTTTCTTATCTATAAGCATGGATTGTTTTTCCTTTTTTGATCTTATTAAGTTTCTTTAAATAATGTATAATTTTGGCATACAATTCTCTCACTTCTTATGTTGATTTTAAGTTTTTACTTTAATATTATTATAAATGAGGGTGTTTCTTTAATTTTATTCTCAGATTTTTCACTGCTAGCATGTAGAAATACAATTGATTCTGTTCATCTTGTATCCTATAATCTTACTATCCTCCTTTATTAGGGGTAGTAGTGTGTATGTGTATGTGTATGTGTGTGTGTGTGTGTGTGTGTGTGTGTGTGTGTGTCTGCGTGATTTCTTAGAAGTTTCTTTATACCAAATGATGCCATCTGTCAACAAAAATAGTGCTGTGGTTTGAATGTCCCCTCCAAGATTAATGTTGAAATTTCATTGCCATTGTGATATTGAGAGGTGAGTCCTTTAAGAGGGGGATTAGATCATGAGGGCAGCCCTTATGAATGAATTAATGTCATTACTGTTATCAGGGAGGGGGTTAGTTATCACAAAAGTAAGTTCATAAGAAAAAGGATGACTTTGGCCCTCTTTCTCTTTCTGTCTCATGCATTCAGTAGCTCTTCCATCTTCTGTCATGGGAATGACATAGCAATATGGCGCTCACTAGATAACAAGCAGATGCTGGTTCCATGCCTCTGGACTTTCCAGCCTCCAAAATTGTGAGCCAGATACATTTCTTTTCTTTATAAATTTCTCAGTCTCAGATGTTGTAGAAACACAAAACAAATGAAGACAGATAGTTTTACTTCTTCTTTTCCAACATGTATGCTTTTTATTTATTTTCTTGCTTAATATCTCTGGCTAGAATCACTTAGTGCAGTGTTGAATAGAAGCAGTCAGTATGGACATCCTTGTTTTGTTCTTGATTTTAGAAGAATATATTCAATTTTTCCCCATTAAGTATGATGTTATCTGCGGTTTTTTTTTCATATGCCTTTTATCAGCTTCAGGAATTTCTTTCTATTCTTAAGTTTTTGAGTATTATTATCATGAAAGTATATTAGATTTTGTGAATGCTTCTCCTATATCTACTATGATGATAATGTGATTTTATTGTCCTTTATTTTATTAACATGGTACATCACTTTCACTGATTTTCAGATGTTAAACCAGTCTTACATTCCTGGGCTATATCTCAGCTGGTCATGGTGTATAATCTCTTTTTGTATATTTCTGGAGTTAAGTTGCTATATTTTATTGAAAATTTTTGCATCTATGTTCATAAGTCATATTGGTCTATAGTTTTCCTTTCTAGTGGTACCTTTGCCTGACTTGATAATCAGGCTAACACTAGCCTTCTAGAATAAAGAGAAAGTTTTCCTTCTCTCTTGTTTTTTGGAAGAGTTTGTGAAGTATAGGTATTACTTTTTTAAGTATTTGTAGATTATAGTAAAGCCTGAATTTTGATGTGTGTGTGTGCGTGTGAAGTTTTTAAATCCCAAGAGAACTATTGTACAGCAAGAGTACTATAATTCATGATAGTGCATTGTATTCTTGAAAAATCTAAAAAGAATGTTGTGTGCTATTATCATAAAAATGATTACTATGTGAGGTAATGTACTGTTAATTAGCTAGTTTTAACCACTCCACAATTTATATATACTTTCAAAAATGTTGTAAATAATTTTTAAAAAGTTATTTGTCAATTTAAAAAAATAAATTTTAAAATCAATTACTAATTTACTCTAATTACTAGTTACAGGTCTTTTCAGATTTTGTATTTCTTCTTGTATCAGTTTTGGTAGTTTGTGTTCTCCTAGGAATTTAACCATTTTATCTAAGTTATCAAATTTGTTGACTTACAGTATTCTCTTATAATCCTTTTTGTTTCTTTAAATTAGGTCATGGTGTTGAAGATATATAAATTTTGTTGAGGCCCTGACAAGGAAGAGGATCCCATATACATTCCAGTTTTCAGTTGGGATTCTCAGTGAGTAAACAAGAGAATACCCAGGCTTACACAAATGCCAAGTAACATTCAAGACAATTCAGTATAGTTGGATGCTAAAAATGTTTGTCCCTAACTCAGGCATCCAAAGAGAAGATAGGATAAATTTTACTTTATTAAAAATTACTCTGGAAAGATAAATCATGCAAAGTATCTACACTTTTTAATAGTTTTAAGAAATTGAAAAAAAATTACTAAGTCTAAGAAATATATCTGAAAGAAAGCAGACAATAGTAACAAACATATAAATAACCCAGTTTTTGGTGATAATCTGTCTTGGGTTTTAAAGTTAATATGATAAGATATTCAAGAAAATATATGACATCTGAATAATTTTACCACAGAGATAAAATCTATTTTAAAATTCCAATTCCAATTCTGGAACAGAAAAATCCAACAATGGATAGTAAGATATCAACAACTTAATGTAAGTGTTTACCATGGCAAGACAAGAGTGTTCGAATTAATGAACTAGAAGACAGGCCAGCAGAAAACATTCAGGCTGTAGCTTAAAGAATAAAAGTATGGAAAATACAGATAAGAATAGAAATTCACACACACACACACACACACAAACACACACACACACACACACACACACACATATATATATAAATTCCAAAAGAGAAGAGCAGAATCAGCAGAAGCAAGATTTTGTGTAGTATTGACCAATCATTTTCAAAAATAATTAAAAGGCATTGAGGCACATATTCAAGAAGTCTTATGAAACCCAAGCAGAATAAATTCAAAGTAAAAGATCTAGGCATACGTTAGGAAAACCGCTAAAGCAGAAAACAGAGAAAATCTTAGAAGCATTCAGAAGAAACACACACACACACACACAAACACACACACATACACAAACACACCACACATCCCCCACTAACCACAAAGGGAAAGACTGATAAGTTGGTTTACATTAAAACAAAAGTATTCATTAAAAGACAGCACTAAGGGAATGAAAATGGGAACCACTGAGTAAGAGAAAATAATTGCAATTCACTTATTTCATAAAGGATTCATATGCAGAATATATAACTCCTGGAGTCTATAAGAAAAACCTAGTCACATGATTAAAAGTGGACAAAAGACCTGTTAGATACTTTAAAACAGAGGACACTTAAGTGAACATTAATAGTTTTAAAAAAGTACAAAACATAATTTGTCATCAGGGAATTGCAAATTTAAACTACAATAAAATGCATAAATCAATCAATCAGTGGCTGAAAACAGCAACTGGTGGTGAAGATGTAGATCAAGCGGAACTCTCATACATTACCTGTGAAAATTGTAAATTGACAGGCCAGGTACAGTGGCTCATGCCTGTAATCCCAGCACTTTGGGAGGCCGAGGCAGGCAGATCACCTGAGGTCAGGAGTTCCAGACCAGCCTCAACATGGAGAAACCCTGTCTCTACTAAAAATACAAAATTAGCCGGGCATGGTGGTGCATGCCTGTAATCCCAGCTACTCAGGAGGCTGAGGCAGGAGAATTGCTTGAACCTGGGAGGTTGAGGTTGCGGTGAGCCAAGATCGCACCATTGCACTCTAGCCTGGGCAACAAGAGCGAAACTCCATCTCAAAAAAAAAAGAAAACTGTAAATTGACATAACCGGTCTGAAAAACTGTTTGGCAGTCTCTAATAAAGATTAACATATGCATATCATGTGACCTGACTTTCTACTCCTAGGCATATACCCCGTAGAAATGCATACATATTTGTACCAAAAGACAAGTACAAAAATGTGCAGAGAATAATTCTTCTCACTAGCCACAAACTGTAAAGAAACCAAATAACCATTGAACAAAGAATAGGCAAATTGTATTATATTCATATAAGAGAATACTACACAGCTCTGTAAAATAATAAACTATTTCTACATGGGGGCCACGGGCAAATCTCATAAACCCAAACTTGAGGGAATTAATCCAAATACAACAAAGTTGTGTTATTTCATTTATATAAAGTTAAACATCACGCAAAATTTCAGCAGGAATTAGTGATTATGAGAGGGAGGTCCAGGATTAGGTTTCTGTGGTGCTGAAAATATTTTATACCTCGAGATCTTGATCTATGTGATAATTACATGGGTATGTTCAATTTGTAAAAATTGATGTTGATCTGTATATATTTACAACGTGGAGTTTTCTGCAGGTTTATATTTTATAATTTATTATTTTAATAAAAATTACAGAAGTTTCAATTATGTATTGCAACTAGTCAAGCAACATAGCAACATTTAAATGGTGATTTACATTTAGCATCAATTTTTGATATCATTCAGCCATTTGAAAGTAGTAGTGAGAATGGATACACTTTTGGAATAAAGTGAGGACAGATGTGATTCTGAAATTGGGTGAAGTGATGTAACTGGATAAGAATGAAGTCAATTGTAAATGGAATAGAAGCATCCACAGAGTGCATGGAATTATCAACTAAAGACAGTTAACTAAGGCTCAAGATATGGGGAAGGTATCCTTAAGGAGATGATGTGTAACTTTAGTCTTAAAGATAAAGTAAGATTTAGCAAACAGAGGAAGTAAGAAGGTAGAATAAGCAAGGTGGGCGTTTCAGGTAGCATGAGTAGAGGCAAGCAATTGTCTGTACTATAAACAGTTAGTATTGATACATTATTAAGTGAGAATTAAGCAAGGCACCAGCAATAGAGAATGTTAAAAGCAAGGTTTAGAAGGTTGGTCTTTTTTAGTTGATTCTTGAGAGCTACTAACCGTTTATTAGTAGTGGAGAGTCACCATCAGGTCTGCCTTTTAAATACACTCTGCAGAATTGAAAGGGAGGTCAGATGAGGGCCATCAGATAAAAATAAGATGTGGGGACACATTACTACATTTTTTCCTTAAGTTTTACTGCAAGTAATATAGAGAAGTCGTAAGAGATGAAAACAGCACCCAACTCCTGAATTTAAAAAAAAAGATGATCTTGCTCAGAGTGACTTTTTTTTCTGACATTTGCCAGAGGTTTCAGTTGGCACTGATATATCTAGTTTTCTATTTGTCTAATGGCATGTATTTGCAAATTGTATGTGACCATCAGCATCTAACACATCAGGTACTGAATAATTATATTGTTGATTTGTTGTGATTGCTACACAGGATTGAGAGTATGGCATGGATCCATGTAATCGTTATTTTTTTGCCTTTCCTCTGTGTGAAATTAATTGGACTATGTGGAAATTCAACTCTCAACTTGGTCTTAGAGAACCCTTTTTATCATCTCTGCAGGAATCTCCTTTTAAGCTTTTTAAACATACTTTCATGATCTTGATGTCATTATCATTATCCTAATCATTATTATTATCCCTTATTAAGTTTTTGGAATACAAGGGCATACCATCTCAAGACAGGAAGTTTTTAAATAGCCTTTACTATTTATTAACTGCAATAATTACAGTAAATTCTGAATTATGAGGCTTTTTATATTGTCTGGGTTAAAATGCTTAGGTGCCTTGGTTAGTAGTTGTCTTCATTTATACAGAGATGTGCTGATAACCTTAAGCCACCAAAAAGCAACAACGAACAATACTAATAGCCAAGTTGGGAAATATGTATAATCTATCATGTTTAACAGGTCTTAAAGAATAGATTTACTTTAGCTTAAAACATGTTTATAGCTTAAACAGCTAATATATTGTACAAATAAATAAAAATTAAAGCAATATCAGCAAAACCATACAGAAATTACATGTGTGTGTATATATGTATTTTAAATGTGTGTGTGTGTGTGTATACACACATTTAAAATATTTTATTTTTAGTCTTTCTGACCCAGGATCTCTCTTTTCAGTTCCAGACTACATGTTGCCACAAACATAATTTCTCTGAGGCCCAATTCTGGACCTCTGTTCTCCCATAGCTGAAAAAATTCCAGTAGATTCATTTTGCCCACCAGAAATGCCTTGGCATTACAAGCCCTTTACTTGTATCAGTAAGGTGGCCACACAGTTACTCTTGGCCAAGAACTATTGTAGGTGCTGCGGATCTAGCAGTGAAAAAAAAAGGAGGTGAATGGAAAAAGTGTATATGTTATGGTGTAGAGAGATGGCAACCATTAAGAAAAAATTACCAATATTGATTCTTCCTACCCATGAGCATGGAATGTTCTTCCATTTGTTTGTATCCTCTTTTATTTCATTGAGCAGTGGTTTGTAGTTCTCCTTGAAGAGGTCCTTCACATCCCTTGTAAGTTGGATTCCTAGGTATTTTATTCTCTTTGAAGCAATTGTGAATGGGAGTCCACTCACGATTTGGCTCTCTGTTTGGCTGTTATTGGTGTATAAGAATGCTTGTGATTTTTGCACATTGATTTTTTATCCTGAGACTTTGCTGAAGTTGCTTATCAGCTTAAGGAGATTTTGGGCTGAGATGATGGGGTTTTCCAGATATACAATCATGTCATCTGCAAACAGCGACAATTTGATTTCCTCTTTTCCTAATTGAATATCATCTATTTCCTTCTCCTGCCTGATTGCCCTGGCCAGAACTTCCAACACTATGTTGAATAGGAGTGGTGAGAGAGGGCATCCCTGTCTTGTGCCGGTTTTCAAAGGGAATGCTTCCAGTTTTTGCCCATTCAGTATGATATTATGAAAATGGCCATACTGCCCAAGGTAATTTATAGATTCAATGCCATCCTCATCAAGCTACCAATGACTTTCTTCACAGAATTGGAAAAAAACTACTTTAATGTTCATATGGAACCAAAAAGAGCCTGCATTGCGAAGTCAATCTTAAGCCAAAAGAACAAATCTGGAGGTATCACACTACCTGACTTCAAACTATACTACAAGTCTACAGTAACCAAAACAGCATGTTACTGGTACCAAAACAGAGATATAGACCAATGGAACAGAACAGAGCCCTCAGAAATAATACCACACATCTACAACTATCTGATCTTTGACAAACCTGACAAAAACAAGAAATGGGGAAAGGATTCCCTATTTAATAAATGGTGCTGGGAAAACTGGCTAGTCACATGTAGAAAGCTGAAACTGGATCCCTTCATTACACTTTACACAAAAATTAATTCAAGATGGATTAAAGACTTAAATGTTAGACCTAAAACCATACAAACCCTAGAAGAAAACCTGGGCAATACCATTCAGGACATAGGCATGGGCAAGGACTTCATGTCTAAAACACCCAAAGCAATGGCAACAAAAGCCAAAATTGACAAATGGGATCTAATTAAACTAAAGAGCTTCTGCACAGCAAAAGAAACTACCTTCGGAGTGAACAGACAGCCTACAGAATGGGAGAACATTTTTGCAATCTACTCATCTGACAAAGGGCTAATATCCAGAATCTACAATGAACTCAAACAAATTTATAAGAAAAAAACAGACAACCCCATCAACAACTGGGTGAAGGATATGAACAGACACTTCTCAAAAGAAGACATTTATGCATCCAAAAGACACAGGAAAAAATGCTCATCATCACTGGCCATCAGAGAAATGCAAATCAAAACCACAATGAGATACCATCTCACACCAGTTAGAATGGCGATCATTAAAAAGTCAGGAAACAACAGGTGCTGGAGAGGATGTGGAGAAATAGGAACACTTTTACACTGCTGGTGTGACAGTAAACTAGTTCAACCATTGTGGAAGTCAGTGTGGTGATTCCTCAGGGATCTAGAACTGGAAATACCATTTGATCCAGCCATGCCATTACTGGGGATATAACCGAAGGATTATAAATCATGCTGCTATAAATACACATGCACATGTATGTTTACTGCAGCACTATTCACAATAGCGAAGACTTGGAACCAACCGAAATGTCCAACAATGATAGACTGGATTAAGAAAATGTGGCACATATACATCATGGAATACTATGCAGCCATAAAAAACAATGAGTTCATGTCCTTTGTAGGGACATGGATGAAGCTGGAAACCATCATTCTCAGCAAACTATCAAAAGGATAAAAAACCAAACACTGCTTGTTCTCACTCATAGGTGGGAATTGAACAATGAGAACACCCCGACATAGGAAGGGGAACATCACACCCCGGCGCCTGTGGTGGGGTGGGGGGAGGGGGGAGGGACAGCCTTAGGAGATATACCTAATGTTAAATGACAAGTTAACGGGTGCAACACACCAACATGGCACATGTATACATATGTAACAAACCTGCACGTTGTGCACATGTACCCTAAAACTTAAAGTATAATAAAAAAACAAAAGAAAAAAATATCGTTAGTTCTATGAAGACTATAGAATAGACTAATGTTTTATAATGACATAGGAGGTAATTTAAATAGATAGTCAAGGAAGGATCTCTGAGAACATTTGAGTTGTATCTGAAATTGTAAAAAAAAAAATCAGTCATGCAATAATGTAGATAAATATCATTCCAAAAAGAAGAAACAGCAAAGACACTGATATGGGATGACTTCACTACATCAAGGAAAAAAAAAAAAAGCAGATTGGTTTCACCCAAACCTATCTGTTAACACATCAATTCTTCTTTCACAGAATACCCCAACCTCCAACTGAAAGATGTTTCTCACCTTTCTCTAAATGTGTTGTGTGTTTTTTCCTCTCAGGAGTTTACTCATGAGCATCTTCCATTATCGTACAGTGATGCCTGTCCCTGCACTGTGAAGCTCTCTCTGTTTTTACAATTCAATGGAACCTGACATCAATCAGAATAAACCATACAGTGCCTCTAGCAAGTGTTTGGACTGAGTTCTGTGTCAGGATCCTCATATTAGTGAGCTTGAATGAAAGTCCCTCCCCCTCTAAAAGAAAATAGTGTAGCACTGAAGAAGTAATAGAAATGTAGACACTTCCATGGTTATTCCAATGTTGAGATTGTGCCCATGGCTCACTTGAGGGAGTCCACTAAGCAGAGCACACAGGTGAAGGCATGTCAAGCCTGCATTCTGGAAGTAGGGGATGCAGCGGAGCTAATCAGTGAGTATGCTCGAAGTAAAAAATCTTCTCATTGCTATGATTTTCCAGAGCCTATGAATGGTAAGGATTGCATTTAAGGAAAGGTGGTATATCAAGATTCTTTATATTCACATGCTGTATATAATGCATTGCTTCTTGTGTATTTCCGTACATGTAAACTATTTCTGTCACTTCATTTTGGAATAAATAAAATAAGATAATGTTAGATTTTAATTTTTCCCAGATGTGCTTGGGGGTCTTAATTGAAGAGAGTTCACCCAAAGTGTGACTCATGGTTCCCTGATAAGGGCAGTAAATGATCACAAGAGGTGGAGTGTTTTCTTTTCCTAAGCGTGTGCCATTTTCTTATACCATTCATTCATTCCTTCATTTGATAAATAATGAGGGCTCCCTATGTGCCAAAGTCTATAATATTTTCCAGAGATACAATGGTGAGCAAAACAAGTGGTAGACTGCTGTCTTTATTTTAGATGACAAAGATATTTAAGAAAGTGATCTCATGTCTCATTATAATTCTGTGTATTACTTGTTCATTTATTCATTTGGCAAAAAAATAAAATAAAATAAATTGTTTGAGAATGTCTGAATAATGAAAAAGGAAGAGCCAGAGTGCATGTATACCTGCATTCAGATGCTGTGAAAAAAATCCTAAGAAGAGTTGCAGTCTTGAAGAGCTGCAGATTGTTGGTTAACAGAAAAGCTGAGCTATTCTTTGACAATGCGAGAAAATTTTGGGTCAGAAACAAGGACAGCTCTCCTGAACTATATTTTAGCTCAGGAAGGCCATAGAAGAAGAGAAATCTAATCACACATAAAAACCCTAGAACCCTAGATTCTTAGGCACTTTATTGATACTCCTGTTGGATGTACATTCAGGGAAAATTTACTTAGGAAAAATGATTTTGTAATCAAAGAATGAAACATTTGGGTAATTTGTTTAGTGTGCAGAAAGATAACTTCCAACAAAGTTATGGAGCTTTGTGCTTTATTTCTAGGTTTCTAGTCTTGATGAGTTAGTGTAATTCCACTGTTATTTTAAGTAGAGAAATATTAAAAAAAAAAACAACTACACAGCACTTCACCTGAAAAGCTAAGTCTCTATGATTAAACAGTTTATAACATTACCCTTTGTCAACTGAAGTACTTCACATGGCATGTATATTTCAGTACTGTTTTCTATTAACTACCTCAGCTTGAGAATGCAGAGTATGCTTTGTTACAAATTATAATTTCTTGATCTTTATGTATAGAGATCTAAGTATAAGAAATCCTCATGGAAAACAATTCATATGGTAGGGGGACAGGCTGAACACTTGTTGAAGGCAAGAAGTAGAGGGAAGTGGGGGATAGTTGTGAGAAGGCTTGACTGCAGTTGCTGCAAGCCTGACCCTGGATGAGGGAAGGATTCATCTAGGCATCAGTGAGTCTGAGGATGCCACAGGGGCTGTTGCATCTTTTATATGAGGACATTTCCTGTTTTTAGTGGCATCCATGATTATTTGGGGCTCCTGAATGTTTCTGAGGGGTGTGATTCCTAGGGCTGCCCCCATTGCAATTCTGTCATTTTTCATTACATGTAAAGACAAAACATCAGCTCTTATTTTATGGTCTTCTAAGTCATATCATCCTGTGGTAAGAAGTTGTGGTTTTGATGGTAGAAGTTTTTCTTCGAAAAAAGTTACTGGTATTTTAACTGGAATCAGGTAGTTCAGATATTGGTCTCCATCATTGCCTCATTTTCTGGGAGTACTTACTTCGCTTGCACTTCAACATGTAACCTAAATGCTAACATGTGCTCCTATTCTGCAACTGGTGGAGTTTGCATTTATTTCCAAATTTACTACAAAATTATCCAAATTCTTGCATAATTTATACCTAGTTACCTGCTTTGCTGAAGTCTCTGATGGAAAATTTCAGATGCCTTACCATGCATAGACTTACTATAGATAAGATAGTAATACTGATATCTTATGTTTGAATAGGATTTTATAATCTGAAAAGCTTTTCTGTATTATTTTACATCAGATACATAAAAATCCAGAGAAAAGAAGATATTATTTTACTCATTTTGCAGACAAGAAGCTAAGGTTCAGAAATGTTAAGTGTTCACAGTAACATAGTTACTTAAAATTACTCAAAATGACTCGAATTCTCACCATTTACATGTGCTATACCTTCACCCTAAAGTGGGCAGACTACATCGGATCCCTAATGACAGTATAACAAGCTGTATACTTCTCCATTGGGAGATCAAAAGGGGGACATCTATGCCTACACCCCTCAAATACCGAGTTGCAGCATGTCATGAGGAGTCTAAGATTTCACGGGTCCCCCTACTCCCACTGTACCCGACCCAGGCAGAAGGCCGAGGCATGGTCAGCACACTGTTATCAGATTAGTCACAGGTAAATGCTGACACCTGGACCAGGAATTCTGCATTGCTGCCTCCAGGAAGCATTTTAAATGCAGGTTTGGCAAGTCTTTCAAAATTCATTTTTAATTTTTGTATAAGGTATAAGGAAGGGATCCAGTTGCACCTTTCTACATATGGCTAGCCAGTTTTCCCAGCACCATTTATTAAATAGGGAATCCTTTCCCCATTTCTTGTTTTTGTCAGGTTTGTCAAAGATCAGATAGTTGTAGCTATGCGGCATCATTTCTGAGGGCTCTGTTCTGTTCCATTGATCTATGTCTCTGTTGTGGTACCAGTACCATGCTGTTTTGGTTACTGTAGCCTTGTAGTATAGTTTAAAGTCAGGTAGTGTGATGCCTCCAGCTTTGTTCTTTTGGCTTAGGATTGACTTGGCGATGCGGGCTCTTTTTTGGTTCCATATGAACTTTAAAGTAGTTTTTTCCAATTCTGTGAAGAAAGTCATTGGTAGCTTGATGGGGATGGCATTGAATCTATAAATTACCTTGGGCAGTATGGCCATTTTCACGATATTGATTCTTCCAACCCATGAGCATGGAATGTTCTTCCATTTGTTTGTATCCTCTTTTATTTCATTGAGCAGTGGTTTGTAGTTCTCCTTGAAGAGGTCCTTCACATCCCTTGTAAGTTGGATTCCTAGGTATTTTATTCTCTTTGAAGCAATTGTGAATGGGAGTTCACTCATGATTTGGCTCTCTGTTTGTCTGTTATTGGTTCAAGATGGATTAAAGACTTATATGTTAGACCTAAAACCATTAAAATCCTACAAGAAAACCTAGGCAATACCATTCAGGACATAGGCGTGGGCAAGGACTTCATGTCTAAAACACCAAAAGCAATGGCAACAAAAGCCAAAATCGACAAATGGGATCTCATTAAACTAAAGAGCTTCTGCACAGCAAAAGAAACTATCATCAGAGTGAACAGGCAACCTACACAATGGGAGAAAATTTTTGCAACCTACTCATCTGACAAAGGGCTAATATCCAGAATCTACAATGAACTCAAACAAATTTACAAGAAAAAAACAAACAACCCCATCAAAAAGTGGGCAGAGGACATGAACAGACACTTCTCAAAAGAAGACATTTATGCAGCCAAAAAACACATGAAGAAATGCTCCTCATCACTGGCCACCAGAGAAATGCAAATCAAAACCACAGTGAGATACCATCTCACACCAGTTAGAATGGCCATCATTAAAAAATCAGGAAACAACAGGTGCTGGAGAGGATGTGGAGAAATAGGAACACTTTTACACTGTTGGTGGGACTGTAAACTAGTTCAACCATTGTGGAAGTCAGTGTGGCGATTCCTCAGGGATCTAGAACTAGAAATACCATTTGACCCAGCCATCCCATTACTGGGTATATACCCAAAGGACTATAAATCATGCTGCTATAAAGACACATGCACACGTATGTTTATTGCGGCACTATTCACAATAGCAAAGAGTTGGAACCAACCCAAATGTCCAACAACGATAGACTGGATTAAGAAAATGTGGCACATATACACCATGGAATACTATGCAGCCATAAAAAATGATGAGTTCGTGTCCTTTGTAGGGACATGGATGAAACTGGAAAACATCATTCTCAGTAAACTATCGCAAGGACAAAAAACCAAACACCGCATGTTCTCACTCATAGGTGGGAATTGAACAATGAGAACTCATGGACACAGGAAGGGGAACATCACGCTCCGGGGACTGTTGTGGGGTGGGAGGAGGGGGGAGGGACAGCATTAGGAGATACACCTAATGCTAAATGACGAGTTAATGGGTGCAGGAAATCAACATGGCACATGGATACATATGTAACAAACCTGCACATTGTGCACATGTACCCTAAAACCCTAAAGTATAATAAAAAAAAAAAAAAATTCATTTTTAAAAACTAAATACTTATGGATCACCTACAATGTCCCAGGAATTATGCTAGGTGCTACAGACCTGTAGACAAGAGGATGTGGTCTCTATCCCGGAAGGGCCTACAGTTTGGGAAATGAGGCCAACATGTGAACTTTGAAACTGGATACTAGCTTGGCATTACTCCAGTGAGGACAACAAGACAGTCAGAGGCGCAAAGACAGCAAAAGTAAGAGTAAAGATTAATGAGAGTAATAAGCAGTTGAACTTTCATGCCATTGTATCTACAAATTTGCTGCTACAAGTATTGCTGCTGTGGCTAGATGCTGTTGAATTCCCAAAGCCTGTGTACTCTCTCTTCTTAAAGTTTAAAATGTGAGATTTTATTTTCATATTAAGAAATAAAACTTAAGGAGGCCAATATGGCATACATTTCAGATTCCCAAGAAACCTGATATAACCTAGCTTTAATTTCAGAGCTGAGGTTTTTTTTATGATAAAATTAGACTACCTAGAAAACAAATTCAGAATTGACTGAGTTCAAATAGGGAAAGTTCACAGCAACCTCCTCCTGATTGATGTTAAAGAAATGCCAATGGTTCAGGAGGAAGAAATAAAACTGAAAATGGAAATGCATCATTAGGTTTTTTAACAAGAGCCTGGTGGGACTTGCCACATTTAATTTTAAGTGACAAGTACCGAAGGACAGTTTTTCACCTAGAACCTTCTTCCTGACGACCATGCTCCATAGGGCAAAGGCAAAGACAGATGGGTCTCCTGCAGGGCAGTGCTTTATCAGCCTGATCTCCAGATCCCCACTTTCTCTTGACCCCATACCTCTCAGCTTCTTTTTGGGCTTTGGGCCATGAAGGAATTTCAGTGCCTGGGTATTGAGTAGGGGAAGTATTCCCTTAGATACTAGGCAGAAGCACTGCAAGGCAATATTTGAGCCAGAAGAGTACATTCCTTTGGAGCTCAGATACTTGCCTGTGAGTAACTTTAACTTAGAAAGCTTTCTCAAAAAGTCAGACCTATTGATTCTAAGACTCAGTGAGTTTAGAATTTTCCCCTGTGAATGAAGAATTCAAAGCAAATTGGTGGAAAACACATCTTAAAATAGAAGTGTCATGATTTCTATTTATTTGTATTTCAACTTTGTAATGTAGCAATAATATGGGAGTCAGAGGCAAAGAGGTCCAGGGTATCAAAGCTACTTCTCTAGGGCATCAAGGACTACAATAGGGCTTTGTCATTATTACTTTTTGGTTCATATAATGCAGTGTTTTTTATCATATTAAATTTTCAAATTACGAACCCACATCTATCATCTAGCTATATCTCTATCTATCTATCTATCATCTATCTATCTATCTATCTAATCTATATCATCTATCCATCTATCTATCTGTCTATCTCTATGTTGATATGTCTTACATCAAGTTGATATAAGTAATGTATTCATTTCGTTATGAAGAATATAATAGAAACTTCTGGCTGAATGTAGAATCAGACAAACTTATCAAAAGATTCTGAATTTTTTTTTTTTTTTTTTTGAAACAAAGTCTCACTCTGTCACCCAGGCTGGAATGCGGTGGCACAAATCTCGGCTCACTGCAAACTTCACCTCCTGGGTGCAAGCAATTCTCCTTCCTCAGCCTCCCGAGTAGCTGGGATTACAGCAAAGCCACCACACCAGGCTAATTTTTGTATTTTTAGTAGAGATGGGGTTTCGCCATGTTGGCCAGGCTGGTCTTGAACTCCTGACCTCAGGTTCCCTCATCCTCCCAAAGTGCTGGGATTACAGTCTCACTGTGCCCAGTGAGTTAATCCCACTGTGCCCAGCCTCTCTCTGAAATTCTAAGTGTACTGAAATCTATAGGATTAAACAGGAGGAGCCTAAGACATACAGAAGCAAAATAAAACCTCAGAGGTAAGCTTCACTATAAGGGAGGAAGAGTCTGGACTTGTGCTTAACACTCCATACCAGCCACGTATTAGGGCAGACGTAGTTTGGGCTCTGCCTTGCAAGTACCCGGTGATGTCATCCTAGGCATCTTGTTGAGGAAACAGATCTGTGTATGTGTGTTTGCGTGCACATACATGTGTACACCTGCACATGTGTAGATGAAAGCTGTGATAGCTTGGGTTCAGGTAATTTTTGCTGTAGGATGTTACTGACTGAGTTTGACACTAGAGTTACTCACAGAGTCCTGTGAGAATCAGCAGAGCTTCACATCAGCACCGTGGTGACAGCAAAATGGTGCCGGAACTGCAGTGATGCTGTATTAAATATGGGGCATTGCTTCATGCTATAATGGTTTAATCAGTAACCCAGGATTCCAATTTGGTCATGGAGGCCCTGGAAGTAATCAAGACCAACAGACAGGAGGTCACTATTGCATCAACTGGCTTTAAAGAATATCCTTGAAATCCCAATCTCTTAGCAGATAGTTTTCAGTACAAAGGAGGAATGAAACACTGATCTTGGTAAAGAACCCTGGGGAACCATGGGAGAATTTGCAAAGAGCAACTGCAGAGGGAAAAGAGTGTACCTCCCATTGACCTGGGAAATATTGTCATTTGATCATGTTGTGAATTTGTGCTGTGTTACAGATTGAGATCTGATGCTATGGCAGTTCCTCTATGGTATAGACTGAATGTTTGTGTGCCCCCACCCCCACATTCACATGTTGAAGCCCTAATCATACATGTGATAGTATTTGGAGAGGGGCCTTTGGGAGATGATTAGAGTTAAATGATGTCATGATGGTGGGGCCCTCATGTAGTGTCTGTAAAGGAGAGACACCAGAGAGTTTGTTCTCTTTCTGTCTTTCTGTGGGTGTGTACAAAGAGGTCATTTGAACAGTGAGATACTAGTGCCTGCCTACAAGCCAAGAGAAGAGATCTCAGAATAAAACCTACTTTTCGGGAACTTTGATCTTGGACTTCTCAGCCTCTAGCACTGTAAGAAATAAATTTATGTTGTTTAAGCCACCCAATGTATAGTATTTTGTTATAGCAGCTTGAACTGATTAAAACACTCTAGAAAAAAAAAAAAGGCAAAACTTTACCTTATTTAGTCAAATGGAATTAATAAAACTAACTGCAGAGCACTCTAAACTTAGCTCTGAGTTTCTCTCTTTGTTTCCCTAGAAAGTGGCTGACTACCAATTGTCCTTTTCATAAATTATTATAACTTGTTACAAAATTATACCAAATTTGAATGTTTTGAAACGTTCATGAGAAAAGTTTAGCCTATGTACATTTGGAAGCATGGTAAATTGATTATTGTCACTGATTTATAATGTCTAATGCCCTTTGCTGTAAATCTGTTTTGAAAATGACTTTATTGTCATCATTATCATTTTAAATAATTGTTTACATTATAAGCACTGATGAATAAAAAAATACAACTAAACAGTGTTTTTTATAGGTTTGGAGAAACTTTGGAATATCTAAATGCCGATTTGTTTTTACAATCAGCTCACAAGCAGCATCAGTGAACAAAACACAATATTAATGCAGACCGTTGCTTACACCCTGTTTTAACATTCTGCTTTGCTTTCCTGAGTCTATAATATTTCATGTAATTAGTCAATCTTTTATCAGTCTTGGCAAAGATTAATAACAACTGGAGACTGTGCTTGCTCTGGGAATTATTATTTATGTTCTATATCTCTTGATTAATAGTTAATTTTAAACAAAAAATAATTTAAACATTGCTGTTGTCTTTGGAATTTATGGTGATACATTCAACAGCATAAGGGATGATCTGGGTATTATTTGAGATAGATTAAAAGGCAGAAGGAGGGAACAAAGGGTAAATGCTAAACTGGTACCTCAGCAGAAGGGGTGATGGAACTCTAGCATTGCAGAGAGGAGATAGTGTAGAAGAGACTCAAGCATCAGGTGGTTTGGTGGCCATTAAGTATTCTCTATCTCCCATTGAAGGGAGCATAATTGAAAGATGGGCCCAGCTGATGTACTAGGAAATCCAGGGATATGTTTGATTAGAGGCCATGCCTCCCACCAGGTGCTCATAGCCAATGATTAAATACAACAGGGAATCTTGGCGAGGTCTTATTTTAGGAAATATAAGATTCCAATAATGGATGGCTTTGGCTCAAGTGCTCCCCATTAGCTTTGCGGAAACAGTCTTAGAGTTGCACAACTTCTCCTACTCAACTTTCCTTGCTTTTTTCTTTCTTTTACAGGAATTATACCTACATCTTTGTCTGACAATTCTCTTGATCCCTTGTAACTCCGTCCTGGTGATTCTTCCTCACAGATGTTTTCTCCAAGAAATCGTTTATACATGTAATTACCAATCTGGCATCTGCTTCTCAGGTGACAAGCACAGGTGGAAAGATAGAAATCAATAAAATAATTTTTAATAAGACTGTATGATCCTTGTGGATATTAATAATTTGGATAGTAAGTTGCCCAATTAGAGATTTTCTGCAAAATAATAAAGGCTGAATCTCCAGGACATATCAGGATGCTATTTTATATATTCATAGCAGTGTGCAGTATGAAGAAGCAGGTGTGTTTAGGGCCTGGTTACTCAGGACAGTTCAGGAAAGCAGGAGTTCTGTTCTCATCTTACACTAAAGTCCATAGACTAAGCCCAAAGACAGGAAAAAAATGAGTGAATCTATCTGAGGTGGCAGTGAGGGGCATGGCTTTTTCCTTTTTGAAAAATCCAAACTGTGGGTTTTCCCTTCCCATTTTTATTATCTTGTCATAGTATATCACTTTTAAATGAAAGATATGCTTTAAAATATGCTTTTAAATTGGTATGCTGCTTAATCAAACCATTAGCCAACACAACTACACCTCTATATGTACCAAACACTTTTACAAAATGCTAACTATAACCTCCGAAGGTAGAAACTACGTTTATTACTCTCATTTAGATGAGGAAATGGAAGTTAACAAAGGTCAAGTAGTTTCCCAAGTATCCATAGCTGGTAAAGGATGGAGCTGGAATCTGAAATTAGATAGTATCAGTCTAAAGGTTTTGTTCTTTACTTGATAGCACTGCCTGTTAGGAGGCATACTTTCTAAGATACAAATTTGGAGGTCAAAACAAATTAGAATTTTCAACTATCACCTCTTAGTTTATTTTAGTCACATTGTGTATAAATCATCCAAGACACTCATTATTATTTATAGCTTCTTATAGCACCTGTAGTCTCGTTGGTCCCTAGAGATACTGAAGGGACACTTTTCTGACAGTAAATGTCCACTTGGCATAGGTCACTCAGTCTTAAAATCAGTAAGGACTTGACCTGAATATATATCTTTTAACTTGAATATAAGCTATTAGCATATTATGCTAACTTATGTGACCTTCAGCAGGTTTTTATTTTGTCCAAAGTCATTCTTTTAAAAATAATACCCAAATGAACCAGAATGAAGAGAAAGCAAAACTACATGTTTGTAAAAATACTGGACTAAAAAGCCAGAAGTGTTTTGACTAATCTAAAACTTTGTTTAGCTCAAACTATTTTTTTAAAAAAGAATCTCTATTTATCTCCTACCTTTATGCCTGGTTGAAAACAAGCCTGTATGAAAAACAGAACAAAACAACATGAAATAAAAACTACACTCTGTGTGTGTGTGTGTGTGTGTTTTTACAGAATTCTAAATAAAAAAGTAAAATATATGCAAAAGAAATGACAGAAATATATTGGCATTAGCTAAAATGTATTCAGACACTTAAAATGTGCACACTTTCTTTGGGGAAAAATTTTAGTATGAAAGTTCATTGCCTTAATTTTTTAATGGAAGTTAACAAAGGTCAAATAGTTTTCCAAGTATCCAAAAGCTTTAAATAATAATGAGTGTCTTGGATGATTTATACATTTTTGCCTTGATTTTTAATGTATTTCATACTCCTACCAATTTTTGTTTTATTGATCAAACTGTGGGAATATCTACATTTCATTATAAGAATGTACCACGTTCCTAGAAATCAGAGGTGAAACCTAATTCTTAATGCTCCATCCTCTCCTGGTCTTCAGTTTTATTCCACACTTATAGTATTGGTTCCCAGGCATAACAGTTCTGAAATGATGATTCAGGGCTACATTCTGCCAAGAATATGCCTTCTCCCAGGATAGGTCACATACTGCGAAGGGTACAATGTAGTTGTGACATTCTAAGTGATCATTTTGGTGATTTTTTTTCTTTTTTTCTTTTTTTTTTTTTTTTTGAGATGGAGTCTTGCTCTGTCGCCCAGGCTGGAGTGCAGTGGCGCAATCTCGGGCTCACTGCAAGCTCCGCCTCCTGGGTTCACGCCATTCTCCTGCCTCAGCCTCTCCGAGTAGCTGGGACTACAGGCGCCCGCCAGCACGCCCGGCTAATTTTTTGTATTTTTAGTAGAGACGGGGTTTTACCGTGGTCTCGATCTCCTGACCTCGTGATCCGCCCGCCTCGGCCTCCCAAAGTGCTGGGATTACAAGCGTGAGCCACCGCGCCCGGCCTTTTTTTCTTATTTCAAGAATGATAAAGTTTCTGTTGAAAGGGAATTCAGCTGATTATATATGCTAATTTGTTAGGAATGTAAAGTAAAAGAAAGTATTATAACCATAAGCAGTTGATCAATTATAAATATGTAATTTCATAGGTCAATTGAACATCACCAAGCACCTAAAGGTAAAGGACTTTTATAAAGCCTGTGCTTGTCTATTTTGTAGACTTTTGAAGCAAATCTGCAAGATGAGGAATTATACAATGAAATAGACTATCTCTCATTGAACTGGCAGGTGCGGTATGGAAAATTCAGTAATGAGTGCAATGTTTAAGAAACTGCTCTGCAACAGGACAGTGCTAGGTATTTATTATTTTATAGTTTTCTAAGGTAATATTTTGAAACCAAAAGACAAGAAGTGTCAGAAGAAAGAGGGGTGAAGGTCAGAGGATGAAAAACTGACCTGCTATAAAATAGAGACCTGGATCATGCTCTTCACACAATATTCCCTTAGAAAACCCTGGAATTCTGAAATTACACATTTCCATTTTCTCAGGATCAGCAAACATCATTTCCCCACCCTCCTTTTTTAATCACATGATATGGGTCAAGAGAAGGAGAAAGAAAAGCAAGTGTTAAGGCTTGGGATAAGAAGCAGAAATGATAAGAAAAAGAGCAAGCACAATCTTAAACATTTGGTTTTCATTCACTCAGAAGAAGAAACAAATATTTAAATTTGCCAGAATCAGAACTACAATTTCACCTGTGAAAACGAGAGACTTTCAGTCATGATAGGCAAGTAGGGTATTTCACTGAAGTAAAGGATTTTAATAAAACAATCAGCATTGAATTGTTATGGACTACTTCCTGCAAGGACTTGATAGGGCAGCAAAGCATATGAAAAATTAAGAATGAAATATTAAACTATTAGTATTGCATTTTTCTCCTCTTCTTCCACAGACATGCTATATTTCCCAGCATCCCTTGCGCTTAGATGTGTCCACCTGACTGAGATCTAGTCAATGGAATGTGAGCTGAAATTACTTCTAGGCTTAAACCATATTAAATGTTTATATTTTCTTCCCATTCCTCTCCTGCATGTCCTCTTGCTCCCCACTTCCTTCTCCACCTCTGTTCAGCTGAATTAAAGATGACACTCAAGAAAACATTGGGAGCCAGAATTTGAAGAGGAAGAACACCTATCAGCCTGCTGGCTTCAAGAGCCTTGTGGATTTATTTACTCATTCAGTGCTCCTATTACAAATACATTTTAATAAATTTTATTTTAAAATAGTCACTTATTGAGTTTGCACTATTATAATTTCTGGAATCTATTGGTTATGACAGATAGCTGAACATTCAGTTCAGTGAGTCAGTTAGCTTAGATTGTATAGAAATCTAGAAGTAAATTTTCCATTCTTTTGTCAGCAAAAGATCAGCCAAAAAACTTTTAAGTGATTATAAATGTAATAGTTATTTCTAGAAAATGACATTTTAGCCTTTGGTTGGAATAAGTGGGAAAGGCTATATATTACATTGTAATGAGGAACACAGACCTTTTTTTTTTCTTTTTTTTAATGTCAGAACTACCACTCACTGGATGTTTCCTTAAAACAGACAATTGGGAAAATGGCCATATGGAAACATTTTATAGAACTGTTTTAATGGTTAAATAAAAAGTACTAAGTAAAAAATGACCAATGCTTTTCATATGGACATTATATTTATCAGTCATGAGAAAACCTGAACTTTTAATGATAATTACAGTATCTAACACTTACACAGTGTTATTACATATGGTTACTATTCTAAGCATTATTTAATTCTCATAACTCTATGAGACATTGCAATTTTTTACACCAATTACCCAGAGGTTGTGATGAGCTTCACAGGTTAAAGACACAATCCTTCACAAGACTACCTTCACTTCGGACACCAGCTGAAAGTTCAAGGGTCCAAAGGCCTTCTTCATTTCTGATCAACTGGCAACAAATCTGGGGATTCCTACTACCCCTTCAGGCTCAATTCACGACAATCAATTCACAGAACTCATGAAAGTACTATACATTTGATGACAATGTTAGTACAGCAAAAAGGATACAAATGGGAACCAGCTAAAAGAAGAGTTGCACAGAAGAACCTCTGAGAGGATTCGAAATGCAAAGCTTCCATTGTTCTCTTCCTGGAGTCATGACACAGAGTGTTAACAACCAAGGAAGCACACCAGAACATCGTATGCATAGTTTATATCAGGGCTTCATTACATAGGCACAATTGATTAAATCCTTGCCCATGTCACTCAACCTCCATTTCTCCTCTCCCCTCTCTGGAGGTTGGGCTGATATCATCTGGCTCAAAGCCACAACCCACTAACCACATGTCGTCTTTTTGGCACGGCCAGCTTCTATCCTGAGTAATCTCATTACTTTAAATGTCTAGGAGCAGACAATGGGTCACCTCATAAGGATAAACTATCAAGGCTAACCACAAATATCAAAGACACACATATCACTCAGGGAAGTCCTAGAATTTAGAGACTACCTTCTAGAAACCCAGGACATAGGCCAGCCAAATTTCTTATTCCAAGGGTTTAGAGGCTACATTCCAGTCAAATTCCTTATTACACAGATTGTACTATCATTATATACATCTTTAAATAAAGAAACTGAGGCTGTGAGAGGTTAAGTGATTTGCCGCAGGTCACACATCTAGAAAATGAAAGGGGGTTTGAAACTGAGTAGTTCAGTTCTGAGGTCCATCATCTAAGTTACTACTAACGCTCTTAACTTTTGCCATCAATCTAAATCTGGATGGCACAGTATTATAGTTAAGAACTAAATCTCTTTTTTCAATACCAGCTTACACTGGCAAATTCATTTGTATTCCTGGGACACACTTTAGAAAATTCATTGTTTATAAAAATGAAAGCACAATATTAGATTCAGTCATTCATTCAGTAAATCAAACAGGGTGTCTACAAGATTGTAGTTGCTGTTCTCGGCCCCAGATGATCTCTAAAGTCTCTCCTAATTGTAAGATTCTATGACTTTCTGCTACATGGGAACAGCAGTTTTACCATTATTGATATCTTTGAAAGAACTAGTTAGCATTTATTGTTAGTATAATTTTTTCTTTCTAAAGGAAATATGTGTAATACAATGATAAGAGACAAGATCCTACAGGAAGATATTTGATTCCTAGACAGGCAATTAGACATTTAGATGGGGTATGAAGTGTAGCTATGCAAGTTTAGGAATAAAATTGTGAAGCATAATGATTAAGCCTTATTTGTAGTCCATTAAAGAACAAGAGCTATAAACTCCCACACACATTCTTATTTAATGTAGATTCCCAAATATATTGACAGATAATTCAAAAAGTAGAAACTATAACTATTTTTTAATTTACAATGGAAAAAAGAATATACCAAAGTCTTTTTAAATCTTCAATCGTTATATAATTATGGTACAATTATAGTATAGATAGAATAATAATAGTGATGATGATGATGATAATGATAAGGATAGAAGGAAGAGTTGAATGAATTATAGCACATTACTGTCATGGTTTTTGATATATTTATATTTATGACCTTGATAAAACTCACTGGAAAGCAATTTGGTAATATCTACAAAACATTAATATGTGTGCTTCGATCTCCATTTCCAAAAACCAATCATATATCAGTAATGATAAGAAGAAAGAATACTACATCTATAAAAATGTTCATTGAAACATTCTTTATATTTGCAAAAAGCTGGGGGAAAGTCTAAATAACAATAACATGGGGAATGGTTATGTAATTTATAGTATATTCACTCCATGCACTTTTCTTCCTAATTCAAAATGCTAATTAAGAAACAATGTAGCAAGAAGGAAAATGTTATAATGGTAAGTTAAAAAAAAAGTAGGATGCAAAATCACAAGTACACCATTGTTCTAGAGCTTGATAATCCTGGCATAGGCAATTAAATTTTTATCAGTCTTGTGGAGAAAGTAGATGAGACAAATAGATTGGGACCATTTCTCTTTAACCTGCTAGTAAATTATGATTGCTATGTTTTTCCTATAATATGTCCGTACATCTTGACTGAGGAAACACGAATAACATTGAAAACTTTTGGATAAGCTCACTCCTCTATGAAAATATTTAAGCTCTTATCTCTCTGAAATCTTCATTAATGACATGCCTCTCAAATTGGCACATGAACTCATTTTCTCTTAATAGAACACCATCATACATCAAATCTCAAGTTGACAAAGTAACTGTGTGGTCACAAACACTCAATTTATAAGAATTTGTCTCCTTGTCACAGCTGGTTACTAAATTCTTGTGCAACTACCACCCGTGCAACCTCAGTAGGCAGAAAAAAATTCTCACTGGTCAGGGTTCAGGATGCATTTGCTTCTTCATATTTGTCACAATGATTGTGAAAACTCAATTCTAACAGGATTGGCATGTGAGAAAAATTGATGAGAGCAGAATATCTAAGGAGCAGAAGGAGAACAGGCATGCCCAAGAGGGGCAGTGTAATCCTTCAAGGACATGCCAGAAATCAGCCTGAAGCACTGAAACATCCATATAAGTGGTGACAACCAACCTCATGCTGCCATCAAGAATGGGACAGCTCAATTTGAAATAAGAAACCAAGGCCAGGCAGTGCTGCAATTGAGAGTCTGGCTTTCCAAGGAGAAACACTTGATATCATCCCCAAAGATACATTTTTCTGTGTAACGACAATCCAAAAAGCTTCATTTATCAGACAGCCTCATTTATTGATAATTAATTTATTTATCATTTGCAAAGATAATCAATTAGAAATCAAGAAGTAAAATTTCTCATATAGTTTAGATTTTCATATGGGATGATTTTACAGTTTTCATTCTGCTCCTAGACAGAGAAAAAAGGAATTGTGCTATTGTTTAAGTCGGTGGGGGAAAAAAAGAAATAACTAGGATAACAAAACAAAAAGCCCAGTAAATAATTACTGATTGTGGGATTTAGGAAAATGGCTTCACATCAAAGAGACATGAAACAGTCACACTTTAATAAATACAGCAACTAGTTAGACAATGGCAGCGAACCCTGAGGAGCCTATCCTTTTGATGAAATGGAATTTCCCTGTAGATTTTGCCAAACGCTAGAGGTTTTCCTCACACCTAACTGCTTTTCTAAAACAGAGAACTCAGATGACTACTACACCTGTCATTCTCTGAAATCATTTTTTTTCCTTTTTGAACATGCATTAATTACTGATGACTACAATGTTGCATTCATATCTTTGTAAATATGCCATCGTCTCTCCTATAAGCATATGGTGCATTTTAAATTATTCAATAGCAACACATTTTGAAGCAGTGCAATTACAGAATTCCAGGCTCAAAGTCGAAATAGGTTTAACATGGCCAACATTAGGGTAAATTTTATAACTATTCTCTACAGGCCATTCAAAATAGATGAATTTCTTTAAACTCACCATTCTTCTTTAGTGGAGCAACCAAATAAACATGCGTCATTGCCCAGATAGTCATCTCTATCTTATACCATTTCATGTAGAAGTATAAGCATAGATTTCATAATAAAACAGATTTTGGTACAAATATAGACTCTTCCATTATGTGTAGATGGCCATTAACTTCTTCAGCACTTACTAATTTTGATCACATATTTTGCTTATTTATTTTGTTCTTTTTCTTCCCCCTCCACTAAAATGGAAGCTCGGTAAGAGCAGAACTTTTAGATAGTTTATATACTGCTATATTTGTGCCTTGCATGTAGTAGCTACCTAATGTATATTAGTTAAATGGTTAAGGGAGTCACTCTCCAAAGAATTTCCAGCTTGTCCTACCAACTGTAAATAGCAGTGGGAACATTACATATGGAGTAGATATATGTACCCAAACAACATTGATTATACTGCTTTTGACTATCAGGATTGAAGACAATCCCTCAACTGAAAGAGGTTATATGATACATATTTGTACTAATCAATGCAATATTTAAAATACATATTAATATTTTATGTATGCATGTACATTTTACATCTTCAAGGAAATAATACACTATGTCCTAAGGATATCCTAAAAGTTAAAATAACAACTAAACAACACTTCAACAAATATTTTATCAATTTCAACAAGTTTTTTTTTTTTTACTTCTACTCTTTAGATGAAATTATAGGCTTTGATTCCCAAATTATAATCTGTTTAATAAATTGCATCAAACTTTGCACACTGATGCTCAGTAAAAGATTATTGCATCAAGTCAACCAATAAGCTGACAGTCTTCTTCAATTCTTTCATTTATTATTTTACTCCACAAATATTTACAGGGTGTCTTCTATGTTTCCAGTATAATTCTAGGAAATTGAAAAATAGCATTGAACAAAAGAGGAACATAATAATCCTCTCATAAATTCCCTCCTCACAAAATGTTTATTTCTAAGATGGACTTCAGAAATATATAAATACAAATGCAACTATAAATATGAGCGTGTATAACAGAATAGTAGATTATTAATTTTTTATAAAATAATTCAAGGTTAATTGTATAACCTTGCATATTTAAGTAGGTAGCTTCTAGATTCAGTGGTTAAGAATGACCTCCCTGAGGAGTAGACATTTGAAAAACACTTGAGTGAAAGAGGAGAGGAATCATCAGAGTACCTAGGAAAGAGCATTCTAATCAGAGAAAATGGCAAATACAAAGGCTTTGTGTGGCAGATGCTTGATTTGTTTGAGAAGCAGCAAGATAGGAGTGAGCAAGAGAGAATGAAGAAGATAAAGTTATAGAGATTGTCAGAAGCCGAATGAAACTGGCTCTTAAAGGTTGTTGAAAGAGCATTGGTTTCGTTCTAAAAATAACTGGAAACTATTTGAGATTTCTATATTTAGGATAGCACCCTGTCTCCTCTCTGTAGATTAGGCTGTAAGTACATGAAATGCAGAAATGCCAATTAGGAGGTTACTTCTGTATTCAGGTAAGAGATGATGATGGAATATACTGTGATGGTAGCAACAGAGATGATGAGAAGAGGTCAGTTTGGGGATATATTGTGAAGGTAGAACTGGTGGAACACGGTGGTAAGTTGGTAAGAAAGGGAGATATGAGAAAGTAATCAAAGAAGCTGCTCAAGAATTTAACTTGAGAAATTGGGGGACTGATAGAGCTCTTTATTGAGATATAGAGTACTGGTGAAGATGTGGATTTGTGGAAGCAAACCAAGACTTCCTTTTGGGACATTAACTTTCTGATGACTAACAGACATTCTATGCAAGTTTTGACTAAGCTGTTGAATTCAGTGTAGAGGTCAAGGGAAAGTCATACCTGAAGATATAAAGTTGAGAATTATCAGTGTGTAAATGGTTCTTAAATGCTTGATGCTGAATAAAATCATACAACGTGTACAACAGAAGTAAGAAAATTTCTAAGAGTAAAATCCTGGGTCACTCCACCTTTTAGAGGCTGGTAGCATAAAGAAGCTCTGGAGGAAAAAAAAGGCTGCGAAGAAGGAATCAGACGGGGAAAATTAAAGTACATAGAATACTAGAGTCAAATGAAGAAATTGTTTCATATCAGGAAGAATGATAAACTTTCTTGAGAATAAATGTGTATGATGGGGTCTGAAATGAATCTTTCTCATAAAATTCCTGGTTGATTGCAATGATATATGCATTCATTTCATGTTTGAAGTACTTTAAATACAATGTATATGAACCCATTTCCTGAAATTGAACTATGCCAAATGTACTATTTAGCATATGAAATCTTCAATTCTGCAAACATTATTGACTTTGGATTGGAACAATGGAAGTTGATTACCACTATGAAATTTTTATAATTCTAAAATTATTTGTATATTTATATTGATATTATAATTAGGCAAACTAAAGGAAATTTTAACTTTACCTTAATGATATACGCTCATTGTGCTAAATTGAGAATTGGTAGTCAATGTTATTAGATACAGATAGGGACAAATGTCCAGAAGAGAAAATATTCAAGTTGACTAGATTCATCACATTTTCATGGATCATTTAATTTTACCTTTATTTTAGTCAATGCTGAAAAATCTTTAATATGGTTTTGTTCTCTCTCTTCACCCAAATCTCATGTCGAATTGTACTACCCAGTGTTGGCTGAGGGACCTGGTAAGAGGTGATCGGATTATGGGGGCAGATTTCCCCCCTTTCTGTTCTCATGATAGTGAGTGGGTTCTCATGAGTTATGGTTGTTTAAAAGTATGTAGCAGTTCCTTCTTTTCTTGCTTTCTCCCTTGCTGCCATGTAAAGATGATCTTGCTTCCCCTTCACCCTTCTGTTATAATTGTAAGTTTCCTGAGGCCTCTTGAGCCATGCCTCCTGTACAGCCTGTGGAACTGTGAGTCTATTAAACCTCTTTTATTTATAAATTACCTAGTATCAGGTAGTTTTTTAATAGCATGTGAGAAGGAACGAATACAAAAAATTTATACCAGGGAAGTGGGGCATTGCTATACAATACCTGAAAATATGGAAATGACTCTGGAATTGGGTAGTGGGCAGAGGTTGGAACAGTTTGGAGGGCTCAGGAAAAGACAGGAATATGAGAGAAAATTTGGAATTTCCTAGACACTTGTTGACTGGTTTGACCAAAATGCAGATAGTCTGGAATAGGGTCTGGAATGAGGAGGTCTAAGATGAACTTATTGAGAACTGGAGTAAAGGTCACTTTGAGAGTAATGATTTGGGGTATCTGGCAGAAGAAATTTCTAAGCAACAAAGTGTTCAAGATGTAGCCTGGCTGCTTCTAAAATCCTATGCTTATTTGCATAAGCAAAGAAATGACCTGAAATTGAAGCTTACATTTGAAAGAGAAGCAGAGCACAAAAGTTTGGAAAATTTGCAGCCTGACCATGCAGTAAAAAAGAAAACTCATATTCTGGGGAGAAATACTAGGCTGCATAAATTTGCATAAATGAAGAAGAGCCTAATGTTAATAGTCAAGACGATGGGGAAAATGCCTCCGGGCATTTTAGAGAGCTTTGTGGCAGCCCCTGGAGGCTTAGAAGGAAAAAATGTTTCATGGGCCAGGCCCAGGGCACTGTTGCTCTGTGCAGCCTCAGGACATGGAATCTGGCATCCCAGCCATTCCAGCTTCAGCTGTGGCTAAAAGGGGTCAAGGTATAGGTTGGGCCATTGCTTCAGAGTGTGCAAGCCTCAAGCCTTGGTGGCTTCTACATGGCATTGGGGCTGCGGGTAGCTAGAGGGCAAGTGTTGAGGTTTGGGATCCTCCATCTAGATTTCAAAAGATGTATGGAAATGCCTGGATGTCCAGGCAGAAGTCTGCTGCAGGGATGGAGACCTCATGGAGAACCTCTACTATGGCAGTGTGAAGGGGAAATGTGGGATTGGAGCCCTCACACAGAGTCACCACTTGGGCACTGCCTTATTAAGCTGTGAGAAAAGGGCCACCATCCTCCAGACTCCAGAATGGTAGATCCAACTACAGTTTTCACTGTGTACCTGGAAAAGCTGCAGGCACTCAATGCCAGCCTGTGAAAGCAGCCACAGGGGCAAAGCTCCCCACTCCTTGTGTCAATGTGGCCTGAATGTAAGACATGGAGTCAAGGAAGATTATTTCAAAGCTTTAATATTTAATGACTGCCCTGCTGGGTTTTGGACTTGAATGGGGCCTGTAGCCCCTTTGTATTGGCAAATTTTTCCCTTTTGGAATGAGGCTACTTACCCAATGCCTAGACTTCCATTGTGTATTGGAAGTAACTAACTTGCTTTTGATTTTTCCAGCTCATAGGTGGGAGGACTTGCCTTTTCTTCGATGAGACTTTGGACTTGGACTTTTAAGTTAATGCTGACATGATTTAAGACTTTGAGGGATTGTTGGGAAGGCATGATTGTGTTTTAAAATGTGAGAAGTGTGTGAGATTTGGAAGGGGCCAAAACAGAATGATATGGTTTGGCTCTGTGACCTCACCCAAATCTCATGTGAATTGTACTTCCCAGTGTTGGGTGAAGGACCTGGTGGGAGGTGACTGAATCATGGGGGATGGAATTCCCCCTTGCTGTTCTCATGATAGTGAGTTATCATGAGTTCTGGTTATTTAAAAAGTGTGTAGTACTTCCCGTTTTGCTCTCTCTTCTTCCAACATGTGGCAGACATGCTTGCTTCCCCTTCACCCTTCCACCATGATTGTAAGTTTCCTGAGGCTTCCCAAGCCATGCTTCCTGTACAGCCTGTGGAACAGTGTATATCTGTAAACATCTTTTCTTTGTAAATGACCCAGTCTCAGGTAGTTCTTTATAGCAGTATGAAACAGAATAATATAATTTCCCAAGCAATTATTTGGGGAGATAGGGGGTTAAAGAACAGAGAGTTACGTCCCAGTTATTTCCTAATTGTCTATTTTTAGAATATATTTTCTTTACTCTCTTTAAGTCTTGGAAATATGGAAGAAATATTTTTGCCCACAAACTATGAATAAAATATAACAAAAGACAAAAGCATCTGTTAAAATGCCCTGATAATGAATGAAGCAATTCCATGAAGAGATATCAGAGTTTGCTTCCTCTTCTGAAGATGTCATACTAATCCCAGACAAACAATTGAAATCTTGTGTTTTTAAAATCTCTTTCTGATAAACAGAATATAAAGAAAATATTTAACTTGTAAGGTGTTTGACTGATGATTCTTTATAAAGTATAGTATTCTCTTGAGTGTGCCAGTCTGCTGAGTGGTTCCATTTATTTATTTATTGCTAAGCACCTTCAGAAAGTTCTGCTAGGTTTTCTCTCCAGAATTCAAAGTATTAATAAACTGACATTTGGGAAATGACTCAAGTCTACCAGTAAATGTAGTAAAAGAAAACAACCTCAAGAGTATGTGTTGGGTTGGGCACAGTGGCTCACACCTGTAATTCCAGCACTTTGGGATGAAGAGCTCAGAGGATAATTTAGGCTGGGGTTTGCAGCCAGCCTGAGCAACCTAGTGAGACCCCTGTCTCAACAAAAAAAATTAAAAAATTAGCCAGACTGTGTTGGCATGTGCCTGTAGTCCCAGCTACTCTGGAGGATGAGGCAGGAAGATTGCTTGAGCCCAGGAATTTGAGGCTGCAGTGAGCTATGATGGTGACACTGCACTCCGGCCTGGGTGACAGAGTGAGGTCCTGTCTCTTAAAAAAATAAAAAAAAGTTCTATAGATGTCTATTAGGTCTGCTTGGTGCAGAGCTGAGTTCAATTCCTGGGTATCCTTGTTAACTTTCTGTCTCATTGATTTGTCTAATGTGGACAGTGGGGTGTTAAAGTCTCCCATTATTATTGTGTGGGAGTCTAAGTCTCTTTGTAGGTCACTCAGCACTTGCTTTATGAATCTGGGTGCTCCTGTATTGGGTGCATATATATTTAGGATAGTTAGCTCTTCTTGTTGAATTGATCCCTTTACCATTATGTAATGGCCTTCTTGGTCTCTTTTGATCTTTGTTGTTTTAAAGTCTGTTTTATCAGAGACTAGGATGGCAACCCCTGCCTTTTTTTGTTTTCCATTTGCTTGGTAGAGCTTCCTCCATCCCTTTACTTTGAGCCTATGTGTGTCTCTGCACGTGAGATGGGTTTCCTGAATACAGCACACTGATGGGTCTTGACTCTTTATCCAATTTGCCAGTCGGTGTCTTTTAATTGGAGCATTTAGCCCATTTACATTTAAAGTTCATAATTGCTATATATGAATCTGATCTTGTCATTATGATGTTAGCTGGTTATTTTGCTCGTTAGTTGATGCAGTTTCTTCCTAGCCTCGATGGTCTTTACAATTTGGTATGTTTTTGAAGTGGCTGGTACCAGTTGTTCCTTCACATGTTTAGTGCTTCCTTCAGGAGCTCTTTTAGGACAGGCCTGGTGGTGACAAAATCTCTCAGCATTTGCTTGTCTGTAAAGTATTTTATTTCTCCTTTACTTATGAAGCTTAGTTTGGCTGGATATGAAATTCTGGGTTGAAAATTCTTTTCTTTAAGAATGTTGAATATTGGCCCCCACTCTCTTCTGGCTTGTAGGGTTTCTGCCGAGAGATCAGCTGTTAGTCTGATGGGCTTCCCTTTATGGGCAACCCGACCTTTCTCTCTGGCTGCCCTTAACATTTTTTGCTTCATTTCAGCTAGCTCTCCTCAGCAAATGTAAAAGAACAGAAATTATAACAAACTGTCTCTCAGACCACAGTGCAATCAAACTAGAACTCAGGATTAAGAAACTCACTCAAAACCGCTCAACTACATGGAAACTGAACAACCTGCTCCTGAATGACTACTGGGTACATAACGAAATGAGGGCAGAAATAAAGATCTCCTTTGAAACCAACGAGAACAAAGACACAACATACCAGAATCTCTGGGACACATTCAAAGCAGTGTGTAGAGGGAAATTTATAGCACTAAATGCCCACAAGAGAAAGCAGGAAAGATCCAAAATTGACACCCTAACATCACAATGAAAAGAACTAGAAAAGCAAGAGCAAACACATTCAAAAGCTAGCAGAAGGCAAGAAATAACGAAAATCAGAGCAGAACTGAAGGACATAGAGACACAAAAAACCCTTCAAAAAATTAATGAATCCAGGAGCTGGTTTTTTGAACAGATCAACAAAATTGATAGACCACTAGCAAGACTAATAAAGAAGAAAAGAGAGAAGAAACAAATAGACACAATAAAAAATGATAAAGGGGATATCACCACCGATCCCACAGAAATACAAACTACCATCAGAGAATACTACAAACACCTCTATGCAAATAAACTAGAAAATCTAGAAGAAATGGATAAATTCCTCGACACATACACACTCCCAAGAATAAACCAGGAAGAAGTTTAATCTCTGAATAGACCAATAACAGGCTCTGAAATTGTGGCAATAATCAATAGCTTACCAACCAAAAAGAGTCCAGGACCTGATGGATTCACAGCCGAATTCTACCAGAAGTACAAGGAGGAACTGGTACCATTCCTTCTGAAACCATTCCAATCAACAGAAAAAGAGGGAATCCTCCCCAACTCATTTTATGAGGCCAGCATCATCCTGAAACCAAAGCCAGGCAGAGACACAACCAAAAAAGAGAATTTTAGATCAATATCCGTGATGAACATTGATGCAAAAATCCTCAATAAAACACTGGCAAACTGAATCCAGCAGCACATCAAAAAGCTTATCCACCATGATCAAGTGGGCTTCATCCCTGGGATGCAAGGCTGGTTCAACATACGCAAATCAATAAATGTAATCCAGCAATAAACAGAACCAAAGACAAAAACCACATGATTATCTCAATAGATGCAGAAAAGGCCTTTGACAAAGTTCAACAGCCCTTCATGCTAAAAACTCTCAATAAATTAGGTACTGATGGGATGTATCTCAAAATAGTAAGAGCTATCTATGACAAACCCACAGCCAATATCATACTGAATGGGCAAAAACTGGAAGCATTCCCTTTGAAAACTGGCACAAGACAGGGATGCCCTCTCTCACCACTCCTATTCAACATAGTGTTGGAAGTTCTGGCCAGGGCAATTAGGCAGGAGAAGGAAAATAAAGGGTATTCAATTAGGAAAAGAGGAAGTCAAATGGTCCCTGTCTGCAGATAACATGATTGTATATCTGGAAAACCCCATTGTCTCAGCCCAAAATCTCCTTAAGCTGATAAGCAACTTCAGCAAAGTCTCAGGATACAAAAGCAATGTGCAAAAATCACAAGCATTCTTATACACCAATCACAGACAAACAGAGAGCCAAATCATGAGAGAACTCCCATTCACAATTGCTTCAAAGAGGATAAAATTCCTAGGAATCCAACTTACAAGGGACGTGAAGGACCTCTTCAAGGAGAACTACAAACCACTGCTCAATGAAATAAAAGAGGATACAAACAAATGGAAGAACATTCCATGCTCATGGGTTGGAAGAATCAATATCGTGAAAATGGCCATACTGCCCAAGGTAATTTATAGATTCAATGCCATCCCCATCAAGCTACCAATGACTTTCTTCACAGAATTGGAAAAAACTACTTTAAAGTTCATATGGAACCAAAAAAGAGCCCGCATCGCCAAGTCAATCCTAAGCCAAAAGAACAAAGCTGGAGGTATCACGCTACCTGACTTCAAACTATACTACAAGGCTACAGTAACCAAAACAGCATGGTACTGGTACCAAAACAGAGATATAGACCAATGGAACAGAATAGAGCCCTCAGAAATAATGCCGCATATCTACAACTATCTGATCTTTGACAAACCTGACAAAAATAAGCAATGGGGAAAGGATTCCCTATTTAATAAATGGTGCTGGGAAAACTGGCTAGCCATATGTAGAAAGCTGCAACTGGATCCCTTCCTTACACCTTATACAAAAATTAATTCAAGATGGATTAAAGACGTACATGTTAGACCTAAAACCATAAATACCCTAGAAGAAAACCTAGGCAATACCATTCAGGACGTAGGCGTGGGCAAGGACTTCATGTCTAAAACACCAAAAGCAATGGCAACAAAAGCCAAAATTCACAAATGAGATCTAATTAAACTCAAGAGTTTCTGCACAGCAAAAGAAACTACCATCAGAGTGAACAGGCAACCTACAAAATGGGAGAAAATTTTTGCAACCTACTCATCTGACAAAGGGCTAATATCCAGAATCTACAATGAACTCAAACAAATTTATAAGAAAAAAACAAACAACCCCATCAAAAAGTGGGTGAAGGACATGAACAGACACTTCTCAAAAGGACATTTATGCAGCCAAAAAACACATGAAAAAATGCTCATCATCACTGGCCTTCAGAGAAATGTAAATCAAAACCACAATGAGATACCATCTCCCACCAGTTAGAATGGCCATCATTAAAAAGTCAGGAAACAACAGGTGCTGCAGAGGATGTGGAGAAATAGGAACACTTTTACACTGTTGGTGGGACTGTAAACTAGTTCAACCATTGTGGAAGTCAGTGTGGCGATTCCTCAGGGATCTAGAACTAGAAATATCATCTGACCCAGCCATCCCATTACTGGGTATACACCCAAAGGACTATAAATCATGCTGCTATAAAGACACATGCACACGTATGTTTATTGTGGCACTACTCACAGTAGCAAAGACTTGGAACCAACCCAAATCTCCAACAACGATAGACTGGATTAAGAAAATGTGGCACATATACACCCTGGAATATTATGCAGCCATAAAAAATGATGAGCTCATGTCCTTTGTAGGGACATGGATGAAACTGGAAATCATCATTCTCAGTAAACTGTCGCAAGGGCAAAAATCCAAACACCGCATGTTCTCACTCATAGGTGGGAACTGAACAGTGAGAACACATGGACACAGGAAGGGGAACATCACACTCCAGGGACTGTTGTGGGGTGGGGGGAGGGGGGAGGGATAGCATCAGGAGATATACCTAATGCTAAATGACGAGTTAATGGGTGCAACACACCAACATGGCACATGTATACATATGTAACAAACCTGCAGATTGTGCACATGTACCCTAAAACTTAACGCATACGAATAATAAACTTAAAAAAAATAAAAAATAAAAAAGAGTATGTGACGGTCATTTTCTCTTGGTGCCAAAATTTTTATGATGCACCAAAAAATGACACAGAGAGTGAACAAAGGCAGAAGTCTCACACATTATGAAGAGCAGGCTCTGAGTATAGAGACCATAGATTACCATTTACTCCTTTGTCTCAGTGTAATTATTAATATAATCTACTTTCATTTTCAGGAGAAACTTATTTTTCTCCTCAGGGGGAATCCAGGAATATAGCTAGTGGGGAGGACATAAACAATATTTGGCTCATATTAGGTATTCAGTAAATGGTGACAATTTGATTAAGAAAGGAGAGTTTCCTTCATGACTCCACCAACAATGTAGGTATGCACGTGTGTGTATGTAGTTGTGTGTGGATGTGTATGTATTGTGTGAAAAGATACTTTTTTTGTTACATGGCAGAATTCTAATAAATGATCTAGCATAAAAGTAGGGAATCTAGGCTGGAAGTGTAGGGCAGTAGGTGACTGGCCTCTGAAACATTTATCTACTGAAATCTCAAACTCTACCACTACTTTAGAGTGCATTGCAAAGTTCTGCTCCATTAAAATGCACAGGTAGTGACAGCTCATTCAATTAAAACACTAAAGTAAGGAGATTTAGCATTTGGTTAAAGCTTACTGAAGGGTAAAGGGAAGGATAAAGATAGATGTTAATTCAAGAACAAGGGAGTATCTAGTGGTTATTTCTAACAACACCTGTTCTGATATTTTGCACAAATATCAGAGTAGCATCCAGCTACTCCAGGGTGCAGAGACTAAGAAAGTAAAGATGAATGGGAGTTGTATGAAATGTCATTTTCCCACAACATTGGTCATGCTTGATTAAAGAGATTTCCTAGTGAGTTGAGTTCTATTGAGACTAACAACTTACTGGGGTTTCCTTTAATTAAAGTATCTCTAGAGTTCATATGAAAGTTTTAATAAATATGTAGAATGCTACCATATTATATGGTATTACCAGCTAGAGAATACATTCCTGAGACTATTTATGAAGCTTTGTTAGAATATTGCAAAGCATTAGTTCACATTTTTAAAAACAAATAAAAAGAAACAGATTTCATAGTATATGTATATGTAGGATAGGTTTCAACAAAGAATACATCTATAGAATTTTTAAAGTTATATTTATTTTCAGTTTGAGGAAACAGCTTATTTTAATAACACTAAAATTTTAAGAAATAGTCTAAGAAATCCCAGCCTTTAAATATATAATATAAATACATACAGTAATAAATAAAATGATAAATGCATTTTAATTCAGCAGTGTAAAATACAGAATATTTCCACACCATTTTGCATTTGAGTTTGTTCTTATATTTTGGTATGCTTTTGTTAGAAATACATGACTAACACTCCTATATCACTAAGCTTTTTATTGAAAAAAATATTATTGCATTGAACTACAGTCCTAGTAATTTACTGAATAACCTAAAAAAGCTGCTTTGCATGTACAATAGTGCAATTTACTTAGCCACAGTATAGTTTAAAAAGACAATTTATACAGAAAATGCAACATAAAATTATTGGTTTATGTGTCATATTGCCAGAGGATCACCAAGTTTAATTACAAATTAAGTACTTTAAATAGAATTGAGTAAGATGAGAATTTGCTTTAAACAGCTATACGACTAATTTACACTGTCAACTATTTTATCTCACATATGGAAGGAACTAACAATTTGGCTTGGGGATAAGAAACCTCTTCTTGAAGTTATTGTTTCAATATGTGAATATGTTTTAAAAAACACTATTTTCAACAAAGATCAAGATGTACAATTAAAGACTAAAGAGTATATTAAAAACACACACAGATTCACACTCACGTGTGCACTCATACATATTTTAAGTTTTCCAATTTGCCTGATTTTATTGTAATGTTTCTCACAAGATATTCTTACTCTTGCTATTTAAGAAAAATGGGGGGTTGCGAAAAGAGGAAGTGACTTTGAGAAAAGAATTTAAAAAATGGATTGGGAGCTCTCCCTCCTATATATAGCTCCATAGAATGAAAATGACCCTTTGGCTTATCTTTCTAATATTGGCTTATTCTAAACCTAACCCATTCAGCTGCTGCTTCCATTTTAATATAGCTTAATCCAAAGATACAACAATCACTTTCAATGTCTACGTAATAGAAGAAGCGGATAATATTTTTGCTGGAATGAAATGATAACCTTGGAAAATCCTCTAGACCCAGGCTTATTGGCAGGAGAACTCGTATTTTAGTAGGAAATTCTCATCTTACTGAAGTGGTTTCAGTCTGAAACACAAAGGGCAACTATCTGTTTTCCTAACTATTGTGTGGAACTGGCCACTCACATGCTTTTCAATAATGTTTCTATTCGCCAATGAGAGCACATTTTCCTTCAGAATTTCATCTAATTTAAAGAATCAAAAGTAAACCTTCTCAGGAGCTTTGCTGGGCCAGAGATGAGCATTAGGTCCATTTTGCCCCTAAGTATCTTATCTACATACACTGATAAGTAAGATTTAGATCCTTCACATTGTGTTTTTACAAAACTGGATCTGACATTGACATGTTTTTTTCAGAATGTTAACTATGTTTCTGAAAACTCAGAAACTCTGAAAACCTGGAGAACTTTTTAGGAATGATTAAGAAATGTGCTACTGATTTGAGATGATCAGCAGTATTATTTCACCACTAAAGAGTTAAATATCCACATATCCTTGGGAGGGGATCTGGACGTTTCATTCATATACGTCTAGAACACTTGAATACCAATCAGTATCCTATTGGGTAGAGCCGTCTCCATATCTCCAATTATTGTATCAAATGATTTGAAATGTATAATGTTTTAGGATCAGCTTAAAAGTATGGTGGTAAAATTCAGAAAGCTGTGTTGCTGCCAGCATTTGGAGCTATTTAAGTAATAACTTCATGCACTAAGGAGATGGTCAGATTCAGCAATATAATCCTGAGTAATTGTATTGGTTAAGTGTTTCATTTAACAGAAACGTTTTACAGAATTAGTTTCTTTAAGTATATTTCCATTTAGAGATAACAGAGAGATTCCATTAAGTCCTGGCAGAAACTTAAGAAAAGGAGTCACTGTTAAATCCATTTTCGGGAAGTGAAACAAATTTCAAGGGATCATTTTGTAAAATGTCTACCTGAGCAAAAACTCTAGGAATTGGAGACTTTCTAAATCATTCTCTATATTCTAATCACTTCCAATAATTTATTTATAACATCTTAAAGACAAACCTTAAGTTTACCTTTGCATTTTTATAGGCCCATTGTATTTTTTTCTTGCTCAATTTGGCAGGGAATTATTAAGAAGATGAACTTTCCCAAATTTTCAGTTCTTCATACAAAGCATTTATTTTGTTTACCTTGAATCCAATGATGCTATCTGATGCTAGACTGGTTCATAATCTGTAAGAAAGACATATAGATAGATAAATGTGTGTTTGTGCATGCATGTGTGTGTACTTGTGTGGAAAGATTTCACAGCCTTTCTTAAGCATTTAGAGCTTAAGACAGATTTTTAAAAAACTGCCTCCATGAGCCACTTGTGAAACAGTAATCCCATAAAGAGAATTAACCTGTATCAGGCAATAGTCATAAAATGAATTTAATGCTAAAAGTCACCTGTCAAATAATTATGCAAATGGAAGGAAACACTGCTAAAAATACAATCCATCACAGTGACAATTTTTTTTAAATTGAACTATTTTAGGGTTCAATATATATTTAAAATTCTGTTTTTTTTTTTTTTTTTTTTTTTTTCCCAGAGTGTGTTTATCTTAAGGTAAAATGTAAAATAAAACAGTGTTTCAGCCTATAGTTACTCATTTTGGGGGCAAAGTAAGTTGCATAATTGCATCTTTCCTCACGTGATGCCACAACTTTTCCAATTTCTCACCCTGGAGTACAAATTATCTTTTATTTAAAGGGAGACGTTTGCTTTCCACATAGTCCAAATTAGTTTGTCCAGTGAACACCTCATCACTGTTAATACAAGATGGAAGAGTCACTTCCATGTCATCCGTTCATATCAATCTGTCTTTGTTAGTCAAAATTAAGTGCTCAGTAGAGGTGCTCGGGTCTAACCTTCTGAGAGTTTAAATTGTCACCAAGGCAATTATAAAAATCAATCAAGTGGTGTTTTTTATAATAGGACATCTAGTGAGTTCCCATGATTACTCTATCTTGGCTCTGCATCAGCTTTGTAATTTGCTTTAGGAAATAATTATCCACATTACTTAAAAAAATCTGCTAGACCATTTGTCATCCATTTTATAAGAAATATTTCATTTGCCTTGCTTCTTTTTGGATTTACTCAATGTTCATCAATGATCTTTTATAATCATTTTTACGGAATTCCATGCAAGTATAGCTCCTTGCTATTTGATGGTTTTTCTTCATTTCTCCATTCATTTCAAATTTAGATTTTGTCACTCTTATGTACCAGTCAGAACTCTCATCTCACAAGTTTCTAGTGATATCTTGGGAACTGCAGTTTTTCTTTCTGTTAAAACTTCAAATTTACTTTATCGCCTTTTATTCTTTTTCTTCCCCCCACCCTTTCTTTCTCTCTCTCTCACCTGTCTCTCCTGAATCAATGATGTCCTTTCCTACTGTTTACCAAGTATTTAGTATTTAACCTTTCTACTTCATTTTCTTTATCTCTAATGAGGAATGATAATACTGATTTCAAAATACAGTTGTGAAAATTAAAGAAGATAATGCAAACAAGTGGATAGGGTAACTGTACCTGAATCACAACAAGTCTTAAATATAGCTATCTTCCTTTTGAAGCCAAGGCTGAAGAAGACATCCTCTAATCTTCTAGTGGTAGAGGAGTTTGCATCTTCGTATAGACAGCATTAGATAAATGATTACCTCCATTTCGGTTAAGTTCGATTTTCTCTGAAACTTATGCTTAAGAATATAAAATAATAAAACTAACTGTAGGATTATGCACCAATATAGATGTATGAAATGCAAATTTTGGGAGCCAAAAACCATTTTGAATGAATGTTTGAAATATTTGCAAAATTACATGGATGGTGATTTTATTCACTATCATTCATTGTTTCATAAATATCTAGTACAATTGAAAAAAATACACCAGATATCTAATAAGATACCCTCAATAAACATGTAAAAACACTGACATTTTCAAACCTTCACCTCTATCCTTATACACGTATTGGCTGAAGGTAGTAAAATTTTTGAGTAGAATAATAATAAACAATATTTTAGTTCCTGTAATATTTGACAGATTGACCAATATATTTAAAAGGTTATTCTGAGCACATTTTATTTTTGAGTTTGCATTATCAAGTACTAATGATAGTTTGTATATGTTTTTATACAAAAGTTAAACATTCTTAGTTTTAGATTTTGCTGATTCTTACAATTACAAAATTATCTTGACATAGATTTGTGTGAAATGAAGATAATTTATTTTTCACAGAAACTCAAAAGTATAATCTATACTGTTTTTCATTAAAGTGTAATTTTCAACCTAAATTCATCAGAAAATATCTTGTTCTTATTTCCTATGAAAATACAGTAACAGACTACATTAATTGAAAACTTAGTCAATAGTTAACTATAGAAATTACTTTAAATAATTGCTTCATTTCACTGACCTTTTATTATCTAACAAATAAGCCAAATCAACATTCATTCACGCAACAAACACTTAGAACGCAGGGTGCCATATTTCATTTGATTTTTCTTTTTAATTTTAATGCTCTGCTTGAATGTTTTCTGTTGCTATTTTATAACATTATGCGAGAACCCATCCAAAACAAATCTTTAACTCTTTCCCTCTTCCCTCTACGCTTTCATAAAATTATTCAAATTTGCCTATTATTTTGGCAAGCTAAAAAATTATTAAAATGCTTGTTTTAATATTAGCAATTCAGTTCATATTTATATATTTGTCACATTTTGAATTGGCAGCAATATTTTAAATCTTATAATTGACAGATTTCTTTAAATGTATTATTTTATAGGTAGTGACAATTAAAAAAATTATCCACAAGAGGGGCTTTAACACTTATTAGTTCAAGTGTGTGGACACATTTAAGGCCTCTTTCACTTCCTTTAACTGTTGCATCTGGCTAGAGCAAGAATGATGGCAAAAATCTTGACCTTGGAATACCGGTTGGATTAAAGGATTCAAGTGGATGATAGAAGTTGTGGCTGGACTTAAGTGAGGACCAAACAATGTAGGAATAAATGCTGTAGGGGGCAGAGGCTGAAGTGTTATGTGAGATGGGTGGAAGGGGGTAGCAGCTACTAAATGCAGGGGATGACCTGCTAAGAAAGTGGGGTGTGCAGGGATAATGGTTGGAGTCAGAGTCGAAAATGAAATAGGAGTGAAATGTGCCTGTGAAAGAGGATGTAGATGAGCAATAGGGAGGTGACTGCTATGAGAACTTAAGGAAGCAGAAACAGCAAAATGCTGCAGGAACGTGTGGTGGATGGTGGTGATAGAAGTGTGCTGGTGAACTGGAACTGTCTGTATGGTTGAGGCCGGAGAGAAGGCAGTAGGCCCCGCAGTAGGCAAAACTCGAAGATGCTTTGATAGGAGCTGCTTCTGCATATGCTGCTGGGCTTGTAGCTGTAGGATCTTATATTTGTCTATTTCGTCAGGAGAAAATGTTATGGGCTGTTGAATTAAAGGGGGAGAGATAGATTTATGACACACTTCTAATCCGTCTTCGACTTTGTCAGGCTTCTGCATAGTTCTGTCATAGTAAGAGTTTATATTTCCCTCTACATGATTTATATGCATGCTTACATCCTGTAAGTCTAGATTTATTTGGTCTTCTTTGGTCTCTGTTGAATCAGTAACACCAGTATATTTATTAGATGGAAAAGCACCAGGGAATTCATTTGGTACTGGGTCACAGCTTTGAATAAAAGGTTGGATTTCACTAATTAAAGGTTTTGATTGTTCTTTTGTTGTCGCATTCCTTTTTATGTTTAGTGACTGAGACTCTGTTACTGGATGAATTATACCTTTAGAAAGATGGTTATCACAATCAGTGTCTGCTAAAATTGTAAAATTATTTGTCTGTGAACTTTTGCTTTTGTCTTTCTCCGTAGTCCTTGGAATTGCACTGTCTTGATCATTTCTGCTCTCACTTGCATACTGTGTTTTTTCAGACAGAGGCAATGCTTGTCTGTTACAGCCTGATGGTACAAGTTGAATTGTGCATGGGACTTGCGAAGGAGCCTCTAATTCATTTTTACAACTGTTTGAAGAGATCTCAACGTTACTTGATTGTTCCTGACATTTCTTGGCTTGTACTCTTTCTAAAAGGCTTTTTGCTGTTAGAGGGGTCCTCTCTCCTGTAATGTTTGATTCTGCGGTTTCTGAAGGGCCACCGGAACAGTTCTTTAGAAGGCAGCTGATATTCCCGGAGTTACACTTCATGGGCCTGACTTTTCCCAGATCACAAATGTGAGGGCTGCCCAAAGACTCTTGATTTCTCTTGCTTTTATTCAAGTAATAGATTTTCTCTCTTGAGTAAGAGTCCAATCTGTCGTGCTGAGTTCCCTGGCAATTAGGTGGTTTTTTACTGCTTCCAGTACAGGAAATCTGTGAGTTAGAATCACAATAGATGATTCTCGTAGATTTTAGCCCTGAAAATTGTTGTTGATTTTTGCCCAGTTTTTGTCTTTCTCTGCAATGACAATATCTACGTTTTGAGTATTTTTCATTTTTAAATGATTCCCACAATTTGCAGTTCCTCTCTTTCTGTGGTTCAGACTGCATTTGGCTGTTCTTTGTTATATCATCAGACAAGTAGAGGCAGTTGTGCTTTAGACATTTCCGTTTGTGCCTTTCAATTGAATGGTGTTCTCTTTTATGGAAGCAGGGCAAATTACCTCTGCTATTACCATTGAATCTATGACTTGAACAAGTACTTCTCAAGCTAGACATGCTGCTAGGGGATGTCTCCAAAGAGCAAGAATATCTACTCAAAGATGACTGTGGAGAGCATCTCTTGTATCTTTGGTTTCCACATCCGGAAACCTTGCTGGTCATGCCGATGTGGTTACTCTTCAAAATTACACTGAAGTCTTTCCCATGGTCACTGTGACCCCCTACTGTACAAGGATTGGACTTGCAGTTGAATTGTCTTTCATCTTCAAATTCCAAATGAGGATTGCGGGGAATCAATTTATGCTTTTTAGTCCTAGAGATGTAGGAAGGAAAAGATAGGTCCTCATCTATATCATTTAGAACTACCTTTCTGCAGCCTTGCCAATGGGCCCTTGAAGCTTCCTTAAGTTCGTTCTCACTACTATTATTCTTTCCAGCACAATCCTTTAGAGATGTGTTGAAGTAAAGAGGCACTTTAGAATTTTTCATTTCCAAATCATTTGCACTGAAAGTATATTCACTCTTATTTGGCTGAGAATCACTGTAGTCCAAATTATATTTCCTCTGGAATTTTTCCCAATCCGGATTAGCTATCATCATCTTTGGTTTCGGATATTGATTATCTTCTTGGATCAATTTTTGTTGATCTTCAATTAAACCTGAGACTTGGTTCTCTCTTTTAGTCTTCAATTCCAAGGGCTTCTTACCCAATTCTGTTTTTAAGTCCTCTGGATTGTGGTCTTCCTTTGTGTTCCGAGAAAGCTTAAAATCAAAATATAGTGGGTTGCAACCATAAGAGATACAGGGTTCTGTTTTTGTAAAGAGCAGAAGTTCCGTAGGCCATTGAAGAGTGGTGTGGCCATCCTTGCTTTGAACGTGGAGAAAAGGTAGTGGTTTAGATGCCACATTATGGGTACATGCTTCTTTTACAAGTCTTTGAACATTTTTGCTAACTCTTTCTGTTTTATCTAAAGATTTTTCTCTGTTCTCTATTCTGGAATTTGGATTCAGATGCACTGTACTCTTTTGTTCACTTGGCTCCCGTGATGAAAACTCATCCAGGCATTCAGATATCCTGGCATCACTATGGTTGTAAATGTTTGGTGGGCTGAAGGAAGCATTTGCTTGGCATGGGTGATTAACACAATTTTCTAAAATGTTCTTCAATGTATTTCTAGTTTCTTTTTCTCTGCTGGTAGGAGTAAAATCTACATCTGAAAGATGAATGTTAGATTTAGAGAATGAAGCATGAATGCCAATTGAATCTTCTAGTGTCTCATCAATAGAGTCGTTTTTGTCTTGCAAAATTTTAGAGTTTATGGAGATGGTATTGTGTAAAACACTTTCCAGATGGCTTGGTGAGATGTTTACCTCTTTTTCCTTCGTAAGGTGTGTATCTTTATTTGCAAACCTGCAGCACTTGCACTTATCTGCAGTTTGTTTTGTTTTATAAATGGGTGACTTGTTACAATCGTGGGTTTCTTCTGTGTTCTCACTGAAAACTGATGCTGAAGATTCTAATTTTAGGTGCACTTTTTTGGAAAAAGAAAATGATACTCCTGTTCTGTGATTTGCATTGCTGAGATCTGAAGATGTTTGCAGTATCCGATTTCCAAACAAACAACGCCTGTCTGATTGTAATTGGTGTCGATTTGGCATGGTGGACTGCTGTTTATCGGATATGATTCTGGGGAGATTTTTTCCTTTAAGGAGAAGAGCACTCTTCATGCATGATACCTTTCTGCCATTCTTAACGGGGAAAATTCCTTGCTGGAGTTGCTTTTCTATGGCTACCCTGGGGGCTTTGTATGCTGGTCCATTTCCAGAAACACTGTAAATACAATAAATATTTAAATGATTAAGAGATTAGCTTTGGAATCATATCTACATATGAACATTTCATAGTGTTTCTAAGATGAGTTATTTTACATTTTATGAGCCACATCTTCTAAAATACAACCTTTTGTTCTCCTTATATAGCTTAGCATAAATTGTATAGTGGCTATTTCTAAAATGAATTGTTTACATGTAGTATTTTGCAATTACCAAAAAGCAATAGCAAGTGAACTATCTTACGCTACTGCTTCTAAAGCATTTACATCACAATATATGTCCCACAGAATCTATCAATCTTTGGAATACAGATTTAACATTATTTCACTAATAGTTTTCCAATCAGTGCATTCACATTAAATAAGAAATTAAATAGAATTAAAAGTCACTTTAAAAATATAAAATTTTTTTAAAATTTGCTTTTATGTATTAGTTCTAACATTTTATAATGTTTAGTTCCTCGGGTTTAAAATTCCCTCATATTCACTTTCTTTTGAAACACAGTGGTAAGTTCTTTCTTTATGACTTGTCAGTAATTTGACTAATTATAATAAATGCATAATAAAATAAGACATATGTACAGTCTATCTAAATATCTTCAATGATTTTGAAATCTCTTCTTCTGCTTCTTACTCACCAAAATATTTTTTTCTACCATTTCTGTATTATACGTTTTATCTTTTAAAGGTCTCAAAAGGTTATTTGTTCTACTGAGCTTCATTAGCAATTCATACAGGAGATTGAAAATATCAACATATATAAGAGATAAAATTCTTTAGATTAAAATTATATGCCCTTTAACAGTCTATCTACATACCCTCTACTATAAAAGAAGGCTTCACTGGAAAGAAGACAATACAAATCACATCATTTTTCTTATTGTTTGCTTTGAACTGGCATTCTTTTCCTTTTTCTTGTTCCATATACTTGGATGTGTTTGTTTCCTATTTCTAATTTTGATTTTTATTTTACTTTCATCTAGTCATTTGTTGCTTGAATATAAAATACTAAGCCAACTGGTATCTCTTCCATATGTTGCTCAAATTCGAATGTAGAGTAGTGCTTTCTGAGTCCTTGTCTAACAAATTCTTGTTGGTTTCTTTTACCATTCTTTGGCAAATCAGCATAGAACTCTAGAGTCATCACATTCCTCTTGTCCACCAAATTTCATGTACTTTGCTTCATTGTCTCTAGATGAATAATATTATAGACATATTGAATTAGCTTCCCTTTATTTATCTTTGAGATGAATCTGCTAGTGTGCTTGTATGCTTTTCCCTTCTTATAACATGTAAAAATATAAACATATATAATTCATTAGATTTGTTACATAAAGAGTATATATACATGTATATTAATATATACATATATGTATGTATAACATTTTAACAGAACATAGTTACAGGTTGATTAATTTGGGTGAATTTTTACTAGTAGTTCTTGGGCACTTTCAATTTAACTTTCTTCAGTTCAGATACATTTTTTTTTCCTTGATTTATCTGATTATTGCTTCCTGTGGAATTTATGTTTTAAAATCATTGGCTCTCCTTTAGGTATTGATATTTATCTCAGTACTTTATTCTGTCTTCAGTCTTTTTCCATAGTTCAGGGAGAATTTCTTTGATTTAATTTCTATTTTCTGACTCAATTTTTTTACAATATTCAATCTGTTTACAAATTATGACCATATGGATTTTAACTTGCAAACACTAATTTTAGCCACCATTTAGTTTTTAATGATTTTAGAATGTCTCCTCTTCATGAATGGCTGTAATTTTAGAATTACAGAGTTCCTTTAAATCTTGTAAAAAACTAAATTTAGAAGTTTTTAAAAGCTGTATTATCTTCCTCACAGTAACTCTTTCATAATGGAAAGTTCTTATTCATCACATTACTCTCCTTTTATTGAGTCAACTTTTTATGTTCATTAGGCATATTTAATAAAATGAATAGTGAGGAGCATTCTAAGAAAGTATATGAGTTATATGAAAGTTTCTTTCAAGCATGAAAGTAAATAAGGAGCGTAGAGACTTTATTACAACATTATTGGCCTTTGAAAGTGCCTCCAGCCTGCAGATAGAAGGAAGTGATCCAGAAACAGCTGCAGCATTTAACTTTGCCTTGGTACCAAAGAGATTATTTTCCATATTTGTAGCCACAATTTGGATTAAGTAGGAACTATACTTCTGGATTAAGTTAACCTTCTCCAGAAGCTTCAATCAATCTGACATTATCACCTGTATGAAAGTCAGTTGAAATTATTCCACAAGTCTAGTGTACGGATACTATTGTTCTTCCTTTCCCAACTCCATTATTATGTGGTTATTTTAGTATTTATTATATCATGTTATATATATTATATATATACTTTTCTTAATAATAATTTTGCTGATTATCCTGACACTGTTTTATTCATGTTCTTGCTTTATGCTAATCTAAATGTTCTTTTCTGTACTGCTGTTTTATTTTACCGTGTAGCTCTCTAATATGCAAGTTTCTTCCTTTTACATTCTTTTAAATATTTTTAAATTTCTTTGCTCTTATTATTTTTGTAATATACTGTTCTCTAGCTTCTTGTCCTTAATTCTAGTTCTCACTTTGCAATTTAAATTGCATTTATAATTACAGATTTTTCACAGGTTTTAACATTTTGTCCTTATTGTTAATCTTTGATACTTCTTACTTTTATTCTTTAAACTTTTTATCTTGTTGCTTTATAAACTTTAATTTGCTTTTTCTTAAATCAAAGTTATTCTTATTAGTTTGGAAAATCCTGTTTCTATCTTTGTGGGGTTTTAAATTCCTCTATTTTAATACAAGTTTATGTATTATAACATTATTAAAGCTTTAACTTTTTCTAGGTTTATTGAGATATAACTGGAAAATAAAAACTGTATATATTCAAGGTACACAATGTGATCATTTGATGTGTGCAAACAAATTAATTTATACATCTATCATACACGTAGTTACCATTTTGTGTGAGATAAGGACACTAGATTCACTCTCTTGGCAAATTTCAAGTAAACAATACAGTATTATTAGCTAAAGTAATCATGCTCTACATTAGATCCTCAAAACTTATTCATCTTACATCTGAAAGTTTATAAACTCTGAACAATACATTCACATTTCTCCCACCAGCCAGCGCCTGGAAACCACAGTTGCATTCTCAATGAAACTTCAACTTTTATAGTTTTCTCCACATTTAATATTTCCCTCACTTCTTTGGAACTTTCTTTAGTTTTTAAAATATATTCTTACTTATATTAAAATAATGGTTAATAAAGTAGAGTTTGGTTTTTAATTCTTATTGATGGATTTTCCATTCAAATTGTTCTCCAAAAATGTGAATACTCTGCAGCTTAACAAATGCACAATTTGATTCTCTCCTGTTCAAAAAGCATCCTTACCAAACAGAAAGAAAAACATACCAAAACAACATGATTTTTTAAAATGGTGTCATTTTTTCATGTTCCATTTTCCAGCTCTTATATGAAAAACTTCATATAAGAGTTAGATAACGTGGAACATGAAGAAATGACACCATTTAAGGAATTCATAGTCTCAGAATCAGTGGCCCCACAATTTTTAAATTTTGGAAAAATTTTCATATTAAGATGTACTAAAACTTATATACGTAAGAAGTTCACATACAGAGAGTGACTAAACCCTCAGCCCCATATAATAACTGCTATTGCTGAGGAAACAGGTTGGCTGGAACTAGTTAAGAGACGGTCAAATTTGATGACCCTTTATAAGATCTGTTACCATTTTTTGGCCATCATTTTATGCACTACCAGTAAATTCACCTCTCTTCTCCCAAAGGGTCACAGAAGAATTGTGTTACCTGGATCATCCTATTCAGAAGCCCTCATTTTGAGGAAAAAGGACAAAGAAAAGATTGTCCAGGAGAAGGGTAATGAAAATGATTTTTTGTTTTTATTTTATTTTTAACTTTCACTTGTCAATTCACCTACCAAAATAAAGTATTTAATAATTCTGTTAAGGGACTTTCCTTCAGCCATGAAGCTGTTTAAGCAGAGAGAGCAATTGGCTAAGAGGCAGGTGATGGGCAGTAGAAGATAAAAAAAAATTATTTTCCTAGTTTCAGGCTCTATATCTAGAAAGCTGAACACTTGTCTTTTCCGTAACAATATGGGCACATTGTGACCTAGAGAGTTTGCCTATTTTATCACATCACCAAAAGGAGTGGTTAGGTTTGTGTTTGTTTAGTGAATAAGGCTGAAACTTAATAGTTTCAGGGACAGCTGAAATTTAATAGAGTGGACCTTTTTATTTGGAAGAAACTTAATGGGTAGCTCTAGCAAACTTAGAACTTCTATACAAACCATCATCATCACCATCATTATCATCATCACCATCACCATGACCACTGCCATTAGCAAGGCACCTCTGATTCTTTGTTATTTACCCCAGAGGAAAATATAGAATGGGTAAGTAGAAATGTAGAAGTGTGACAACTTTCATAATAACAAACAATCAAAATTATATTTGTTAAGACTATTTAGATTTGCTGTTGTGGCCTTAAGGGACCTATCTAAAGATGTATATCTATGGTAGAACTTGTACCATTTGTTATGATCTAACTTACTGCATCTCATTATTAATCACAGGAATTGACACTTTCCCTAGATTTTTTCCTGCATGCTACCCTAACAACAATAGAACTTTTCCTTCTAAGCCCTATTTTGGCAAGGACTGTCTGAGTTCTCATTGACAATAAGTTTGAACAACATATTGTAAGTCCCTCATTGTGTTGGCTGTAGAAAGCTCAGTACCAAATGTATGTGTTGCTTCTAGAGTTGTATAAGACCCCAGAGCATGCATTTTTGTATTAACCTTACTTCTGGCTACATGTTGTATCTTTATTTTGTCTTCATACGAAATTTCTCATTTCTTTTTAATATGATTATCTTTTACATATTTTCATAAATTAATTAGATTGTTCTAAAAGCTACAAATACATAAATACATGCCAGCTGAATATTAATTGTATTTTTACTCATAATTGGTCCTACAAAAATAAATGTTTCCTTAAAATTACCTTTTAAGTCTAATATTTTGTGGTAACTAATTGAGCCACTCACTCCTGTTTATTATATATTACTTTCCATTTAAGCAATTTAAAAAGGGGTTTAAATTCTGGCACAGAGGCATAAGTTTCACAATTCACTAGGTTGCTGTCAAACACATTAATTAGCTACATTAGTGTTTTACATTATGATTCATATGAACACAAATCACAATCTGCAAATTTAATTGCATTCCAGGTAACAACTTTGAAACATCCAGTGGTTCCAAGCTTTTGTAAAACTGCTATTTTTCAGCTACAAGAATGTATTAGTATAAAACTTGTTATATTATAATTATCAATTTAAATGGCACTGTGTGGTAAATTTAACTGCATTAATTACATCTTGTTAGTCAGCCAGACAATGATTGTGTTATTTATACTAGACTCAGGTGTGTACACGGAAATGTTCAGAAGACTTATTCCTCACCCCCTAAGATGTATTGTTAATTATGGTTTTTAAAATTATTATTACAAAATTTAGAAAATATATTAAGAAGTGATATTAATCCATTTAGTCAACTGGATAGAATAAATGCTTGTGTATTTGAATCATTCTGGGATCATTTCATTATAGAGTACATTAAATTAACAATATTAGGAAAGAAAAATATCAAAGGCCAAAAGTAATTAATTTATGTATGTTTAACTATATTTGCCCTTCAGACATATCTATTAGTTAGTTATGATTTGTTTACATTGTTACAGTAGATTTGCCTTTAAAATTTCCCCATAGGTTGACGAGAGTTTTGAAGCATCCCAGACACCTTTAATTCTTACCATTCAGATTGCTGCCTTAACTCAGCCAGCTGATGAAGTCGTTTAAGTGCTTTTTCTTGTTTCTTCTCATCTTTCCATGACTTAGAAGCTACATTTCGAGCAAATTCCCGTTGCTTTAATTCTTTCAGTCTCTGTGGAAAAAGAAGAAAAACCAAAAAGGTATTATAAATAAATAATATGTTCTTTTCCATCCACAAGGCTCCTTATTATTCTTTATCCTAAGTGCAGAGGTGACTTTCTGGACAGAAAGAGTAAAAGTATCTTCTCCATTGTTGCTATTCTCTGCTCCAAGACACATTTAGCAGATAAATGTGTTGTCAACCAGATTATTTTTCCAAGCTTGTCACAGTCACGGCAAAGCCGGGCCCCAGGCCTTGCTGGTATCACCCTGGCTATGCAACTATAATAATCTGTGTGCTTATAAAAACACAAATGGGGAAAATATGCAATACATGAATGAGTATGAAGGGAGGCAGGTTATGAGATGCATGTTCTTCCACCCACCTGCCCCTCACTTGTAAAAGTGATGCTATTAAATACACTGGGTAGAATGAGATTGTTTCAGGAAAGAGCATCTGTTAACTGTGAAAGATTTAGTTCAAAGCTGTAAATGTGATTTTGAATTCATTTTTCTGGATGGAGAGATTTATTAAATACATATTTCTATATTGTATCCAGGAAGACAGAAAAAAATGAGTCAGAGATTTAAACTCAGAATAGAGGCATGGCCCTGCTTGATTTAAATTCACTCACCACTTATTTTAGTTAATATTTTCTCTAAAACAATTGACTTACATGCAAGTAAGACCTCTTCTTAAGAATCTGCCACTAGGCACAACTAATGATATTGAATGAACTGAGAAACAGCCAAAATCAAATGAATTTCTTGAAGTTTGGGGCTTAATCCTGAATTGAAAGTATATTTAAAGATTATCCTCTTAACTCATACAAAGTGATTTTAAACAGTCTAAAATCTGTATCTGTTGAAATTATTTTCACTTCACGTATCAAGTATAAGAGATGTTTCCCAGGTATGGAGAAAACTACATAGTTATCATGTAAGATAGTAATACTGTAGCCGACTGTTACTCACAGAGCAAGGGCCAAAACCTTTCATTAGCTTCATTCTTTAAATGAAACATGCTCATGGTAGACAGTGGTGAGATAACTACATCTAAGCTAATGATTTGAAGAAGAAGGCAGATCGGTCTTTCAAAGAAAGAATATTCTGAGCACAAAGAACAAGAACCTCACAGAATTAGAAATAGCTACAGGGAGAACAGTGGACTCAACCTGAATTCAATTTTTGACAAATACTTCAAATCCTTCTAAAAATAGAAAATTTCAAGAAATATAATAATGCTCTACATGTTATCAGAAAAAAAAGATCAATAGTTCTCTGGAAATTATAAACAACAGATGATCTGAGCATTAAAGAGTGGATAGCCTTGGTCAGAAGACAGGAAGAAAGGCTTATAAAATCCTTATAGCTACGTACCCTGCTACTCACTTCCTCAGACCCTATGTACTTGAAAGCCTATTTCTCAGACTGAAGCCTTGTCTTACAAGCAAAGAACTTTTGGAAATTGTCCTACATGATTTAAGAACTATAAACTATAGTTCAACTGTGTCAGAGAGAGAAAATTGCTATTTTGGAAAAAAAGGAGAGGGTTTTTTTACACTCTGTTAGTACTGAATATAAATACTCCATATTATATTTATTTAATATTAGGTATTACCAGCACACAAAACTTGTATAATGCAGAGAAGGAAACTGATTCATTTACTCACAACAATTGACACTTGACTCATTTTTGGAATCCTGTTTGAAAATTTGGGGTACCTCTGTTTCTTTTATTAGCCTTCTAGATTCCAGGACTATACTTTTATTTTTGAGTTATAGAAATGATTGAGAATTCTGTATTGTTTATCTAACAACAAATAATGTTAATTGCTTCTATGTTAATCCTTATTAATTTTACTATGAAGTGTAAAAATGTACAAGTCAACAAATCAAATTTTCCCTTTAAGGAAGACAGACAAGTGCTTACACTTCTATAAGATAGTGTTGAGTTTCTTAATAAGGGTGCACACAATGTGCTTTGGAAATATACAGGAATAGTTAAAAGATTAATTGTGTTTAGGAAGTCTGCAAAGTTAAAATGTTTTTAAGGAACACAGAAAACTGGAAGAAGAGATTTTGTTTAAAGACATCTAGCCACAAATTTGGTTTAGTCAGTGCTGAGTGTTCAAGTTTAAGTAGAGAAAAAAAACCCCAGAGATCTGCCTAAAGTTTTCAGTGTACTGAACAATGCATCTCTGTGAGGAAACTGTTCCAGTTTAGGAAAAAATAAATCATCTGAAAAAAATTTAAGAAAAACAGTGTCTAGCATTCATATAAGGCCAGGAATAGTGGCTGTTTTCACTAACAAAACTGGAAAAAATGACAGGATATTGAATAGATAATTCAGAAAAGTCATGCTTCAGTAGAGGATAATTAGTCATAGATTCAGCACTACTTTGGAGTTGCTTTAAAAAAATCATAAAGGCAGGAAATAAAAGTATAAAACTGACTCCAAGTAACTTAGCTGAATCATAGTACCAAACACTGGGATATGTATTGCAACACACACAAAAAAATAGCCAACAGAAATGAGAAAAATTAATATCTTGTATCCAATCAAATATTATCAAGATGTAATAGCCGTTGAAACTGGTCTGTAAGTTAAAGAAAAATATACTATAAACTCAACAGCAGCCATTAAAATGATAAAGTGTTTTAGCCAGGAGGACAACAAAGGAGATAAAAGAAAATCATTAAATGTACTCAGTGCAAGAAAATGCAAAAAAAAATAAAAAATAAAAAATAAAGTAAGAAGGTAAGGTAGGCTGGACAATTATAAAATAAATAACAAGATAATAAAATCTAAACATAATAATAATAATATATTAAATGTAAATGGTCTAAACACCAAAATTAAAAGACAGAGAGTATTCACTTGGATAAAAGTGTGAGGTCAACTCTGTTGACTACACAAACAAGCTTTTTTAAAAATGAGGACAAAATGAGTTAAAAGAAAAGAATGTAAGAACATATATTGTGTCAACACTTGTCAAAAGAAAGCTAAGGGGGCCAGATCACTGTAAGACAGATTAGATCTCAGAGCAAAGATATTTTACCAGGAATAAGGAAGGTTTCTTCACAATGATAGAGGAGCATTAAAACACACAAAGCGAAAATGGATACCCGCTGCATGGAGGAAATAAATGGATAATTATTATAGAATATTTCAAGGTCTTGCTATTAAACATCGACAAAATACTAATTGCAAATCCAATACTTACGGAAAACGCTACACCAAAGTGATTGTATCTCTTATAAAAGACCCTTCCAAAAGTCTATTGGTCTGATGAAAAGAGGACTATCAATCGCTGGACAGATGGGAAGGACTTCTAAGAATCCAGAGGCGAAATTTTGCCAGCCTCATGTTTTGGCTTAGCCCAAATTTCTATTTTTCTCCCCTTGTTCTGACAAGAACTCATTTACTTCATCCATGGCACATACAATGATTGTCAGTAACCTTCCTCCATTTAAAGAGAACATAATCCATTTGGAAGCAAAATGTTCTTTGAGGGTGTGTAATGAATCAACTCTTATTGACAACAGATAGCACATGGAATACATATTTCAGAAAAAAATGCTACCTTACACATTTACACATAATAATGGGAAAACAAATATGGTATTTTGCAAAGCAGGTGGTAAAGAGTGAATCTGCTTTATTACCTTATAGTCTAGGCAATAAACAAAGATGTAGCATAGGTAAGATTAGAACAATACCTTGCATTCTTATCCTTTAATGATAAAGGTAGATGGCCATATAGTAAAGAAAACTAAGCAACATAATTATGATACAGGTGTGTTATATTATTAAATACATTTTTGCATCTATTGAAAAGGATCACATTATTAATTTCCCTTTATATAGTGAATAAGTTCTATTTATTTTATTGTGTTAAACTTCGCATTCATAGGATACATATTGCTTGGTTTTTATATTAACATTTTGAAATATTGATGAATTTGATTTGCTAACATTCATTATGAACTTTGCATCTATGTTCATGTGTGATATTGGTCTGTATTATCTTTCAAAGTTCTTGTGTAATTCTAGTGTGGTTTTAGTTAATTCAGATTGCTATAACAGAATACCATAGACTGGGTGGCTTAGCTAACAAACATTTATTTCTAACAGTTCTGAAAGCTGGGAAGTTCAAGATCAAGGTGCCTGCAGACAGATCCAGTGTCTAGTTATGAAATTCTTCCTGGTTTGCAGATGGCCATCTTTGTGTTACATCCTCACATGGCCTAGGCCAGAGAGAAGAGGCAAGCTCTCTTGTCTTATTTGTAAGGGCACTAATCCCACTCATGAAGGCTGTGCCCTCATGTCCAATCACCTCCCAAAGAGTCTACTTACTTCCTAATACTATCCTATTGGGGGTTGAGAGAACATAAACTTACAGTCTATAACAAATACCATGGTAATAATGGCCTCATAAAATGAGTTAGAGAATGTTTTATTCTCTATTTTCTAAAAGACTGTGCATACAACTAATATTACATATTCCTAGAATACTAGAGTCACCATTGAAGCCATGTTTTCCTGGAGTATTTTTTCTGGTTGTTGTTGGAACTTGTTAAATCATGAATTCAGTTTATGCAAGATATATAAGACAAAATAGATTTTTTATTCTTTTTTGAGTGAGTTTTAGTAATTTGTTCCTTTCAAGGTTGTTTTACATTTTATTTAAATTAGCTTTTTAATTGTGGAAACATTGTTCCAAATATTTTCTTTTTATTCTTTTGATATTTGAAGCATCAAATGCAATGTTACCTCATTTAAACCTGATATTGGCAACCTGTGTATTCTATATTATTCACCAGTCTTCCTAGTGATTATTAATTTTATTAATATTTTAAAGGAACCAGATATTATTCAGTAGTATGCTTTCAATAACATCTAAATATTCATACATTTTCTAGATATCTTAATGTTACTAATTTCTATTTTAATACTATTTTGGCCAGATAATATATTCTGCATGATGTCAGGTCTTAGACAGTTTCATAAATGTTTTTAAGATAGTTGTAGAAATGTTTATAATGACTCTGCCTATGGTCTATCTTGGCAAATATACCATGTGTACTTGAAAGCAGAAAATATTTATTCTATTTGCTGTATTTCAAGTTCTGTAAATATCATTATGTCAAGTGGTTAATAGTTTTGCTTAAATCATGTATTACCTTATGGAAATTTTTGCCTACTTGTTTTATCAATTACTAGTGAAAAGATATAAAATTCTGCACTTATATTTGTGATTGGTCCATAGTTCCCTTTGTTTCCGTCAATCTTTACTATGTGTTTTTGAGAACTTTCTTATCAGATGCATACATATTCAGGGATTTAGAATTGCTATATCTTGTTATTTAGTTAACTTTTTATAACTGTGAAATATCCCACTTTTCATCTCAAAATACTTTTTCCTTTGAAGTCTGCTTCGTCTGATATTAGTACTGTCATATCTCTTTTCTATTACTTGGCATTGGCATGGTGTATCATTTTTTATTCATTTAATTTAAAATAGATTGTGTCTTTAAAGTGTATTTATTTTAAAAGCCATTTATTTGGATCTTGTGTTTTTATTCACTCAGGATATTTTCCTTTTAATTGAGGTATTTATTTATGTTTAACGTAATTATTTCAATGTTTGTATTTGTGTATACCATCTGTATACTGAAAACACCAAGTGTATACTTGGTGAATCTGTTCTTTTCTCTCTTTTCTATATGCTTTTGAGTAGATCAAACATTTGTAGAATTCTATTTTATCTTTTCTATTGATTATTTAGTTACGTCTACCTATGTTACTTTCATAGTTGCACTAGACATTAAAATGTGCAATATAAAATTATTATTATTTATTTCTTTTTTGAGACAGAGTCTCGCTCTGTTGCTCAAGCTGGAGTGCAGTGGCACAATCTCCGCTCACTGCAAGCTCCGCCTCCTGGGTTCATGCCATTCTCCTGTCACAGCCTCCCAGGTAGCTGGGACTACAGGCACCCGCCACCACGCCCGGCTAATTTTTGTATTTTTAGTAGAGACAGGGTTTCACCTTGTTAGACAAGATGGTCTTGATCTCCTGACCTCGTGATCCACCTGCCTCGGCCTCCCAAAGTGCTGGGATTACAGGTGTGAGCCACCATGCCTGGCCGCATCATAAAATTATTACAGTTTATGTTAAAATTCTATAATATTATCCATTTAAAACAATATTAATGTATATTTTCAACTAATACTCTTCAATATGTCATGTTTTGGTGTCATATCCTTCATTTCAGTATACATGGTAAACTATTTCTTATTATTTTACTTAATGCATTCAAAATCATATGTTAAGAATACTTTTAAAGGAAATTTTATATTTCCTAACATATTTACTTTGTCTTGTTTTATTTATACATTTTTGTGTGACTTCTTCATATTACCTACTTTTTAGGAAACATATTTTTTGGATATGTATTTCTAGTTTCTTTTTTAATTGAAGCACTTTAAAAGCATCATTTAGTTGCATGCTTTTTCTGAAATGTGTGCTATCTTCTTATTATTGCTCTCTTGTATGTAAAGTTTCTTCTTTATTCCCTTGGTTGGAGTAAAGATTTTCTCTTTATTTTTCATAAGTTTGACTATGACGTACCTTGGCATGTTTTTCATGATATCTGTCCTTTTAGGGATACTCTGAGCTTCTGGAATCTGTAGTTTTATATCCTTTATTAATTTTGGTAAATCCTCAAATAGTATCTTTTCAATTTTTTTCTACCTCATGCTCTCTTATCCTTCTTGCACTCCAATAGTGTACATGCTAAATGATTTTATATTGTGCTAAATATCACAAGTGCTCCATTACGGTTTTTTGACACTTTTTTTTGTGTGTGCGTTTTTATTTAGTTAGGTTATAAGCGTGGATTCAAGTTCATTGATTATTTCTTCTATATCTAATCAGCAGATAAGACTATCAGAAAAATTCTTTATCTTTGATACCATGTTTTTAGTTTCTAGCATTTTCATTCTTTTTTATAGTACTACTTTAAACATTTTTCATTTTTAATGTGTATCATTACTTTTTCCACTAAATCCTTTAACATATCATTATTTGTTAAAGTTTCTGGTAATTCTAACATGTAGGCTATTTGTTGCCATTTAGTTATTCATTTATTTATACTTTAAGTTCTGGGGTACATGTGCAGAATGTGTAGTTTTGTTACATAGATACACACGTGCCATAGTGGTTTGCTGCACCCATCAACCCGTAACCTACATTAGTTATTTCCCCCAATGCTATCCCTCCCCTAGCCCCCCACGCCATTTCTGAATCTAGTTGTATTGATTTTTATACTTCTTGTTGATGAGCAATATGTTCTTGACTTATATGTGCCAAATAATTTTGTAATTAAATACTGAACATTGTTTGTAGATGAACAGTATAGATTAAGGCATGCAATATTTATACCCAGAAACAGACATGCTTCTTTTTCTGTGAGCCCTCAAGTATGAGTGTTGGGCAAGCTCAATCTCTAGTTGAGCTGCATTTGGTCTTTGTTGCTTTATTTCAGTGTCCACAGCCTTCAAGTACCTGATTTGCATATAGACACTACCTTATCATTAGTTCGGTACGCTAATACTTCAGCTGGCCCTGTGTGCCTGCATCACAGAAGTACTTTCTATCAGTATTCTTCTATCTCAGAAGTACATTGCAATTGTGTAGTACTTGCTAAAAGGCCTAGAGTATGTCTTTGTGAGAAGATTTTTTTCAATGTATATGTTTTCACGCATAAACAGGCTCTGTGCAGCTGTGACTTGGACACAGGAGTAGAGCTGTATCTTTCTCAGTGCTCTTGTCTACCAGTGGCAGACAGCAGCCTCTTGCTACTCTGTGCAGTTCCCTGGGTGGGAGGGGTTTTCAGTTGCCCATAAGGTTTTTGAAGAGGGTTTTTGAGTTTTTGGTTTTACAGTATTTATGGTAAAGGAGAAGTTGTGTAAGCCAAAATTCCCCTAATTTTTAAAAATCAATTAATTATTTTTGAGATGGAGTGTTGGGAGCAAGCCCCCCAAAATCTGGCCATAAACTGGCCCCAAGACTGGCCATAAATAAAATCTCTGCAGCACTGTAACATGTTCATAATGGCCCTAACGCCCAAGCTGGAAGGTTGTGGGTTTACGGGAATGAGGGCTAGGAACAACTGGCCCGCCCAGGGCAGAAAACTGCTTAAAGGCATTCTTAAGACACAATTAGCATGAGTGATCTGTGTCTTAAGGGCGTGTTCCTGCTGCAATTAATTCAGCCCATCCCTTCGTTGCCCTTAAGGGATACTTTTAGTTAATTTAATATCTATAGAAACAATGCTAATGACTGGTTTGCTGTTAACAAATATGTGGGTAAATCTCTGTTCAGGGCTCTCAGCTCTGAAGGCTGTGAGACCCCTAATTTCCCACTTCACACCTCTATATTTCTGTGTATGTGTCTTTAATTCCTCTAGCGCTGCTGGGTTAGGGTCTCTCCGACTGAGCTGGTCTTGGCAACGGAGTCTTGCTCTGTCACCCAGGCTGGAACGCAGTGGCACCATCTCAGCTCACTGCAACCTCTGCCTCCGGTTTCAAGCAATTCTCCTGCCTCAGTCTCCCAGGTAGCTGGGATTACAGGTGCTTGCCACCACACGTGGTTAATTTTTGTATTTTCAGAAGACACAGGGTTTCACCATGTTGGCCAGTCTGGTCTCAAACTCCCGACCTCAGGTGATCTGCCCACCTTGACCTCTCAAAGTGCTGGGATTATAAGTGTGAGCCATTGCGCCTGGCCAAAATTGCCTTTATATTGACAAAAATGCCTTGTTTGACTTGTAATCGTAAATACTACTTCATTAAAAAGGTACATCTTTTCTCCTTTTTGTCTTTTTGCTAGCATGATCACTGTTAGAAGTTAAAATGAGATAGCTGTTACTTAATCAAAGGAAAAAAGCAAAAGAGAGAAAATCAACATGCCACAGTCTAGACAATTCCACATAGCACTGTTGCCCCAAGATTGTTTGCCTCCTCCTCTTTCCATTCCTATTATCCCCTGCCACCCAAACTCCAAATATGTTAGAATGTAAGTTCATCAAATGATGGAGCCGAGTTACAAGAGAAATAATTTATAATCAGTAGAAGTTAAAAATACAAAAATATGCAGAGAGCTGTCCTCTTTTAATCACCATAAATGAGGTTTACTAATATTGAAGAGTGTTCTTTGATGACTGATCCCTGATCTAGGCCTTGGCTTCTTAAATTGTTGCTGATTAAGATGTGATATAATTCTGTTGAATCTGCTACATAATACTTTTTGATGTTCTTCTCTTCAAATAGGTTATTTTCGTACCAGGAAAAAAAATATGTTGCGTCCCTTGAATTAATGTTGAAGAAATTTTGCATGCTCTAAAAGTTCATTTTATCTTCCCTTCACAAGCATGCTCTGGCTATACTGGTTGGCCAGAGCAGAGCAGCTGAGAGTTTTGGGGTGTTCTGGTGATAATACTGGAGAATTGTGGCATATGGATCAGTACAGACTGGATGAGACTTACGCACTTGAACTTTCCTGGCACCTCTTCAGCAGCTTTCTAATTATGTTGAGTGGTGACCTTGCAGAACTCTGAGTTCCTTTCCTGTAGTCTAGCCAGCTGCTCTTTGCAAAATGCATCCTGTTTCTTTATCACTCCATCTGTCTTTTCCAGCTTCTTAGCTAGGTGCTTTGTCTTAGAATGTTCCTCCTTACTTGATATTCTGTCTCGTAGAAAAGCTCTAGTTAACTGCTCATTGGCAGTAGCCCTCACTTAGTCCAGTTCTTTGCTTCACATTTAGTCATATTGGGTGCAGGCTCATAAACATTTACACCCCAGAGGAAATCACTCTCAACTTTTCTGCTCTTTTCCCAGAAGCATACACTTCTTCTAGTCATTGCAGACTTTACACCATGAGCATGTTTCCCACCCCTCCACTTTGTAACAGATGACTTCTGCCTCATGGTTCAATGTATAATCAAGAGTATAGGCAGGAGATAACCTTTGTCTTCTTCTCTGTACAAGTTCTGGAATGCAAATATAATTCTTGTCCCTCCCATAGTGGCTAATGACCTCCTACCTCACTCTCAGAATCTAAATCACAAGAAGACTTCTTTTGGCTCTCTTGTTTCAGCCTTAGTCTTAGTCTCTGTGTACCTATGCCCTGGGGTTGGGCTTTCTCAATAGTCCTGACCTCCCTCCATCGTAGATAAAATTTCTCTGTACTTGCTGCTAGGCAGAAAGTAAAGGGAGTGTTTGCTGGCCCCTCTTTAAGTGACAAAAGATCTTTGCCTTTAAACTCATGCAGAATCCAGAATATGGGAGGGTTTTCCTTGTTTTTCCTGTTTCACCCTCAAACTTAGGCAAACTTCTCTTGTTTGCAGTACAAAGGGTCTTTTTCATGCCTCTGTGCTGCTCAGAATCTTCATGAGCTCTCTTTTAAGTAAAGACCACATAAAAGAGTGGGTTGTGTGGATGAGTGCAGACTTGCCTGTGGTGGGATTTATTCTCAACTAGTCCATGATTAGCCTTTCATTTCATTAGTTTACATTGCAACCTCACCTTTCCGATGGTCTTTATAAAATTTAGGTTTTGTAGAACATCTAGAATGTTCTTGTTTTGATGGGAGGTGATCTTTTGTTGTGATTTTACATAACCTAAGTGGAAGACTCGGCTTACTTATCTTAATTTCCCTTCCTTTTTCTGCATTTGTGGCCTTTCCCTTTATTTTTGCAATCTCCCAAAAAATGTGTGTACTCGCCTGTGGCCCAAGGGTTGGGGACCCTGGGTACACATTATGATAAAGGGAACCCTTTTACATTGGTCTACAAAATTTACAGGTTGCCATTTCCTGATTAGATTCTGTCAACATTGTGACTTAAATGCCAGGATGATGAGGGTCAGAGATAGCAGTACATTTAGAGAAACTGAAAAGAGGAAAATTCTATTAGAATTTTATTAGGGTTCAAGTATGCTCCCTCATAATGACAGGAAGAACACAGTTTCATTTTTATATTTCCCTTCAACATGTTAATCTTGCCAACGCCTATCCAGAACCACCTTTGTAACACAGAGATCCACTGATTAAGAACATCTTAATGGGCATGAAGACCAACAGAATTAATATTAAGTAGCATGCTTAGTTTTGTTTGGAAAATATTTTAATATTTTTTGGTGATACCCACTCACATATATACACACACACACAATTGTACAGAGGTATTTCTTATTTTCTGGTTCTACATAATTCCTACAATGCAGATAATAAATACAAGTTAGCCAGTTCTCCTAGGAATTTTAGTGCTTTCACAAGACAAAGAAATTATCATTATATAGCGCATATTTTTACCAGTGATGATCAGGCCCCAGTTAATTTCCCAAATTGATAAAATTCTGCTAGTGCAGGATCAATTGGTAACTCTTCTGACTTTAAATAACTTGACATGATCAGCTTGTGTGTGTGTTTGTGTGTGTGTGTATTTAGAGCCATGTGTCTATTCAGATACTTTTTTAGCAGTGACTCATTTAAAAGGATGATGAGACTGTTAGTAAGTCACTATCAAGATGACAAAACTCCATCAGAGCTAAATTTTCTGTTAAAATCAATAAAATCAATGTATATAATATAAAAATCAACAATATATAATAAGCACAAAACTAAAACAATGCTATATTTAATTATTATCTTCTCTTCTTGGATGTATCAATGGTTTTAAAAAGAAAAGCTTACTAACTTCAGATTCCTAAACTGCTTAGCATCTATAATCAAATGCAGAGGTATAATTTATAGGTCATCATCTATAAACTTTTTCAAAAACTACTAGAACAATAATCACTTGCTTACCTTGATATGGTTTGGATCTGTGTTAATCCAAATCTCATGCTGAATTATAATCCCCAGTGGTGGAGCTGGGGCCTGGTGTGAAGTGATTGCATCATGGGAGCAGTTCCTCACGAATAGCTTAGAACCATCGACTTGGTGCTGTCCTCATCATAGTGAGTTCTCATGAGACATGATTGTATAGAAGTGTGTAGCACCTCCACCCCGCCTTGCTCTCACTCTCACCATGTGACATGCCTGCTCCCCACTCATCTTCCACAATGATTGTAAGTTTCCTGAGGCTGCCCCAGAAGCCAAGCAGATGCCAGCATCATACTTCCTGTGCAGTCTGCAGAACTGTGAGCCAATTAAACCTCTTTTCTTTATAAATTATCCAGTCTCAGGTATTTCTTTATAGCAATGCAAGATGGACTAATACACACCTGTTCACTAGTAGGAACTTGGTGAACAGGTTAGAGGCGTTAAGAGCTTGAAGTTTTCTGGAAGTAGAAGTGAGGAAGACAGAGTAGTAACTAACAATAGAGAGAATAAAACAAAGTATTTCCAGAGTTATTCGGATAGGAGACAAAGACAGTGTAAGTATTAAGAAAACCATCCCAAATCAGGCAGATCCGAGTTTATATTTTGTTTCTGTCACTTACTAACCTTGAGACTCTTGCAAAGTTACTCAATTTTCTCTAGATTTAGTTACACATTTGTAACTTAGCCAACTATCAGTATCTACTTTGTGGAATTCTTGGGAATATTATTTAAGTTTGGAAAAGTAAATCATTTAGCACAGCACCTGATATATAGCAAATGCTCAGTATGTATGAATTATAATCATGTTAAAATATAAGGAATGGTCAGATTTTGTGGAACTTTGTGAAGCAGGATGTGCAAAGAATGCTCGACTCAACCATCAGTGGGATTCCACTGAGAGTATTTAATTCATGTTCTTACTGAAAGCAGACTGTTTGAGTGGCTTTCACCTGGACAGTATGACTGGTAGGTGTAGTTTTTTCTGCAAAGGAGAAGTCGAAAAAAAGGAAGCATGTTGGGCATACTTCTACCTTGCCACACTTTAGATTTGAGCCTAAGAATTTAAGGTTGTCAGTTGGCTATGGTCAATTTTATATAAAAAATGGTCTTTCTTGTCTTAAATAATTTATGGTTTTAATCCAAACATCTATAATTTCCATAAATCCAAGATTACATATCACTATTGAGTAAAATTATAAAATTTGAATTAAAATGTGATTTGTTATCAGGATTTTCTTTGATAAATTTTATTTGAATTGTGCTGTTGGGTATTAATGCTATACAAAATTGATATTAATCAGAGAAGGGGGAAAAACTGCGTTTCTTATATTTCCTAGAGGGAAACAGGGAAATATAGGTATGTAAAGTAAAAGACATATCTAAACATCTAATTCACGTCCTTGGATTTTTTAAATGGACTTAAAGAGAAATGACAAAGCAGATAGGCTTCATAGTTCTGGAGAGTAGTTACCTTCCATAACCACTATTCAGATCAAAAACAATGCAATAAAGGACAGTTGCAGAGGTCAAGAAAAAGAAAGGGGAGGTGATCTTCACATATCCTCCTCACTTTTCACAATGCATTTGATTTTCTCTCAGCAAGAGGTAAACTAAAATTTTTAGAAACATATTTGTAAAAATATATTTATGAAGTATTTGGAATTTAATTTTCTTCCTGAGTTCATTTTAAAAACACAAACTAAAAATCTTTATTTCCCTACCTGCCAGCAAGAATGCTTTGCATGTGTATTGCAAGCAGAATTCAGCTGTGAATAAACAAGTGAAGAATCAAATTGATCAGGCCAGTAAGTCTCTATGTGTTAGGAATAGTAATATTTTTAATATCATTGCTTACCAGTCCAAACATGCATGTAAACATCTGTCTATTCCAGTAACCACTTTCTTTCAACTTCACTGAAGCAGAACACACATGTGAAGTGAATTCACTCAAGTGTGTCTACTTTTTTCTCTTTTAAATAGAATAACTCCTTCCATCTCTGCACTTTTCATCTATAGATCCCAGAATGATTTCCATGTGTTAATATTTTTCTTTACTTCAGGGTAAAACACCAAGGCAAAAGGTCAAAATTATTAATCTAATTTTAAAGATGAAGAAACAAACATGTAGAAGGTTAAGTGACTTGATCCACACCAAATGAGAGACCAGAAAAAGGACTGTGACTTGAAAACAGAGTATCTAATCTTCCTAAGACTAAGGAAACATAAGCAGACTTTATGCAGAATCCTGGACATTTATAACAGTGTCATTTTGTGAAAGATTATGTCTTGAGTAAATATTTGATTAGACTAATATTTACTAATAAGGCTTCAGAAGAAATAATTTGGCATTCCATCACAGTCTATACCATGGAGAATAAATTCAATGTGAGAAAAAAAAGGAAAGATTCCAGAACAGAAAAATTCAGACACTTTCTCATGCAGCAGCGTTTCAAAATTATCACCATTTCTTTGAGACGAAGTGGAGAGTGTTTGAATGTTACGTATATTCTCTATAGTCTAGTATATAATCTACCTTATAAATTCCTTACAGTTAATATTTGAAAAGTATTCATTATTTTAAAACAAAGTACTCAAATAAATTTCTCAAATCTCTGACTGTCAGAAATACTTCCAAGCATTATAATGTAGAGTTAAGAGAATCAGTAAGGATATTTTTTTTGTGTGAGGTTCATTTCTACCTCTATTGCCTCAAGTCACGTGTGGACAAGACCAAGGTCTTAAGGGAATCTTTATTTATTTATTTGTAAAGATCAGGAGAATTAATCACGTTTCTTGTGGGAAAGAAACGCATTTGCACTAGGCCCCAAAAATTAAAAAAAATAAATAAATCTTAAGAGAATCCTTTAGCAAACCTCTGCTCTCCTAGAAGACTGTGTGGTTCCTGACATGAAGCCATCTTTATTTGGCAGGCTGTTACCTGCTCTGCAGCAATCTTTCCCTGCTGTGCAACTCCTTCATGGTCACATCCTCCCTGCTCAGTTCATAAAAGGGACTTGACCTACTGCACTCTGACCTAGCTATCTAGCTGTTTTCTTAAGAGTAATGTCTTGTATTTCAATATCTTCTACAACCTAACATTTTATTGATTTTTAAGAGCTTTTTCAATTTCTACTTCATCCTCCCACTCTTTTATACTCTAGTTTAGGGTCAGCGATGGCTGCTGCTGAGAATATTGCAGACAGAAGTATTTAGTTTGAACATACCTGCAAAGTAAGAGCACCTTAGCACAGTGAAAGGGTTTTTGAAATTTCCTTCATTTCCTACCTAAATCTTCTGAAATAGAACTCTCTTTGAAAAAATAACTATTAAAATAGAAGCAGGAAGAGAAACATGAAATTAATGAAATTAGACTCTGGTGTAAAATTGAATTTTGGATCATGTTCCTCTTATATAAAATAGAGACACTATTTCAAATCTAAAGATAGTATTGAGTTGAGCTTTACATATCAGAATCTTGGCTTCAGTGGCTTAATCAAATAAGGTTTGTTTTACTCCTAACCAAGAATCTATATTCAATCACACCATGATACTCACACCACCTCAAGGGAGTCCACAGCTCAGTCTTCTCCCAGTTTTCAGTTTCCTCCAACTTAAACATGTGGCTTTATCCTCAAGGTCACAATATGCCTGAGAAATGTCAAGCATCAGAACTGCATTCCATGAAGGCAGGAAGAAGGGCTCAGAGCAAAAGCTGACCCTTTTTTTTTTTTTTTTTTTGCCTTAAAAACAACAGCTTTGGAAGTCAACCTGAGTAGCTTCCACTCTCACACCACTTGTTAGAAAAACCTCACATGCTATTGACATTTAAGTAAGAAATGTGAGACATCCAGGTTTTTAGCTAGCTATATGGCCATCCCTCAGAATAAATCCGTGTTTTGTCCATGAGGAGAGAAAGTGGAATGGACATTGATTAAGTGACCAGCATTGTCTGTCCTACTAAAATTATTAAATGTTGCCAAAAGGAAGGGTTACAGTTAGTGTTCAACCAAGCATACTGCTTCTTTTTTTTTTTTTTTTTTGAGACAGGGTCTCACTCTGTCGCCCAGGCTGGAGTGCAGTGGCACAATCTCGGCTCATTGCAACCTTTGCCTGCATGGTTCAAGCGATTCTTCTGCCTCAGCCTCCCAAGTAGCTGGGACTACAGGTGTGCGCCACCACATCCGACTAATTTTTGTATTTTTAGTACAGACGGGGTTTCACCATATTGGCCAGGCTAGTCTCCAACTGCTGACATTGTGATCTGCCTGCCTCAGCCTCCCAAAGTGCTGGGATTACAGGCATGAGCCACCATGCCTGGCCTCTACATATTGCTTCTTTCAAATCTAAAACTCCTCTCCAGATAGTTTAAGTCATTGAACTGCCAAATAAAATATAGAGAAGTTTCTAGATCATTTTACTCCACATCTTTAATTAAAAATTGCTAATTCTCACTACACAGCCATAAAAATGAATGAAATCACGTCCTTTGCAGCAACATGGATGCAGCTGGAGGCCCTCATCCTAAGTGAATTAACACAGAAATAGAAGGCCAAATACCACATGTTCTGTTCTCACTTATAAGCAGGAGCTAAACATTGGGTACACATGGACACAGAGATGGGAACAATAGACACTGGGGATTTCAAAGGGGGGAAGGAAGAGAGAGGGGCAAGGGTTAAATAACTACCTATCAGGTACTATGTTCACTACTTGGATGATGGGATCATTAGAAGCCTAAACCTCAGTATCAGGCAATATACTTATGTAGCAAACCTGCACATGTACCCCCTGATTCTAAAATAAAAGTTAAATAAATAAATAAAATTACTAATTCTCTCAAAAGAAGTTTTGGGATTAGTTTCTTCTTAGGCATGTTGTGTTACAAGTAGGAGTCAGCAAACTAAGACCCATGGGCCAAATCTGGCCTTCAACCTCCTTTTGTAAATAAATATAAAAACAGCCACTTCCACTTTTTTACATAAGGCTACTTTCAGACCGTATTGGCAGAGTTGAATCCTTGACACAGGAACTGTATGAGCTGCAAAACCGAAAATATTTACTATCGGAGCCTTTCCAAGATGTTTGCCAACACTGGGTAGAGAAAAACCCCTGTTCTGGTTAGTTCAGGATGAGGGAGGTGTTTAGTTCCACATTTGTATACCTTACGGGAGAATTTTCCTGAGAGTGATATCCACGTGAATGGAAAAGTAGAAAAGCAGATGGTGGTAAAAGAAAGAGGTAATTATATTTGCAGAAAAATATCAGTATTATTTAACTGTTAGTAATATATTTGAGTCTCTAGAATGCAAAAATACCAGTGCATATAGGGAATAACTTGGAATTCCTATTAGGATGTTGACTTAGCCTTTATATTCCCAACTTCCTTCAGGAGTCTAACTGAATTTGACTTTGTTATCAAAACAAGCCCTGAATATTCTCACTGATAGGATCTCACAGAACTATTAAATGCACAACTAATTTTCAGAACTCAAAATAATGAATCATCTCTTATTTCATGCATTTCACTAGTATTGCTCACAGAAAACAGCATGAAGCAGTTGAGAGATTCATGGTCTTTTCTAATGCCTTACCTAGTTTTGCATGAAGGTACTGCAGAACAAAGAAATAAGGAAAATATAGTTCTGTCAAGAGCGTTCAAATATTCCAAGAGTAAGGAGCATTGTATTTGAAAAATACTCAAAAGACTCACTTTTTTTCTTGCAAGTGAAACTGATCAGAAGTCTTTTAAAAATACTTTTATTCTGTGTTTGTTTTTCAAAAGTACAACTCTATTTATTAAGCACATTTGGGAAACTATTGTCATATGCCTCACTACTAATTGCAAGAACCTAGGAATCTAAGGTTTTAGCTGAATATATACTTGAGGAAAAAAGGTTATTAGGCAAGGCTGTGCAAGCATCTTTTCCTTTAAATAATTCTTGAGTTATCTATGTTCCTAAATAAACCGGGTTGTATTTTTAGAGTGGAATTTCTTTTTAAATTTCTCATTTTCTGAAGTATAAAAACAAATGTTTCTATAAGTTTATATTTGTTATTTTCTCAATAATTAGTGACTCATGTAAAGGCAAATGACGGGAAATGTATTGTTTTTAAAATTAAAATTATTTGAATAAAACTTTATCTACATATATAGCTGTTACTGCTCAAAAATAAGATTTTATATATTGTTTCTTTTAGTTAATGCAAAACCTCTTGAAAAGACACTCTAAATGAATGAATTGCCACTAGAATCAAATTTATAATTTAAGTGGCAATATATTTCATAAATACATGGAAAGAGCTGCATTGTTCCAATATTGGCCATTCTTAGATTTTCCAGTAAAGTGTGACATTCAAGGAGAATATAAACATGTGTGCATTTATGCAAATTTAAAATGTTTATATAAAACTTGGACAGTGTTTAACTGACTTAATAATTTCAGGAATGCAATTAACCACTTTAAAATATTATTTTAGGCCGGGCGCGGTGGCTCACGCTTGTAATCCCAGCACTTTGGGAGGCCGAGGCGGGCGGATCACGAGGTCAGGAGATCGAGACCACAGTGAAACCCCGTCTCTACTAAAAATACAAAAAAATAAATAGCCGGGCGTGGTGGCGGGCGCCTGTAGTCCCAGCTACTCGGAGAGGCTGAGGCAGGAGAATGGCGTGAACCCGGGAGGCGGAGCTTGCAGTGAGCCGAGATTGCGCCACTGCACTCCAGCCTGGGCGACAGAGCGAGACTCCGTCTCAAAAAAAAAAAAAAAAAAAAAAAAAAAAAAAATATTATTTTAAAAGGATATTTTGGATTATGTCTATACTTTTTCTAATACTCTATGCATGGTTCATTGTGTGCTTTATATCTTCAAATATTTACTATGTAAAACTTTTAGTTTGAAATGCAGAAGCACTAAGAAAGTTTCCTTAGATTTATTTTGACTTTTAAAGATAATGTTACTCATAAAGAAATTTAATGTAAACATTAGAGGCTTCATGTTTTTCTCTCATTAAACTAAGTCATAATGTTTTTATACAACCTAGTTTCATTGAGTGTATGAAGAAACAAGCACATTCATTTACTGCTGGGAGTGGAAATGGATGCATGCAGTCCTTTTAGAGGGTAATTTGGCAACAGCAATTACATTTCTATATGTATCATCATCCTGATTCTGCAATTCCACGTCTAAAAATACATCTCTCACATATCATTACACATCTGAACAATGGCTGTTCCTTGTAATAGAGACAGAACTAAGTTTGGGGGTGAAATGTCTGTATAATTCCTAAATCTGTGTTCTAAACCGCTACTGAAGTTGCCCATGATTGCTTCTTTTGGGGAATGATATAAAAGTTATAACCATTTCTATAAACTGTATTTTCTTCATTCATTTTTATGTCTCTTCCCTACACCCAGTCCTAAAATTAGCTTAAGTTAAAAAAGAAAGTCAACTACATAACTTTTGCTGTTTTTGTTGCCTTCAGAAATATTGAGTATAGAGCAGAATTCATCAAACTCAGTGCTAAAGTATCAGTGGCCCCCCAAATTTTCCTTCTCAAGGCCAGACTCACATAATTTCACAGCTTTTAATACTTCTAGAAAAAATAAAATAAAAGACATGATCAGTTGAGATGACAATGCTTTAAGCAACTAAAATTTAAAATTCAATATTATGTGTCAAAGCAAAAATAATGATTGCAGGTGTTGAGTTTTAATAAGAGCAGAGTGAGACACAGGCACAGTCATGTGTGGAATCCTTGGCTTTGTGAAAATATCATGGGCCTCTTTCTATTTCCTTCCTTATGAAGTATTTGACCTGCTTTCACATTCAAATCTCAGAAAACTATTATGAATACACAACGATAATGGGATATTTCATTAATATGATTATGCAATTAACTGTAATTTGTAATTCAAGTAAAAATCATCTTCTTTGACCTCTGAATTGTTTGCTGATTGGATACAAATTGTGCTTGGAGATGAAATCTGTTTGGGTAAGTCAGCTATCTGGTGCTACTTAATGGTGCTCTTTATATATCCCTTCTTTTGTTTAATCTATTTTAAAACAAAATTCCTAAATTGTATTAACTACACTAATTCAAAATTGGGACAATTATTACATCTATTAAAAATGATAATTTCAGAAAGCCATACATTTTAATTTTCCTAAACAAAGCAATCTAACCTTTAGTATCTTTACAAAGTATCAGAATAAAAATGGCTACCATAAAAAGTACACATCTTTATTCAATGTAGATAGATGTAAATCTATGGATGAATAAATGTCATTGGATCTTCAAATAAATATGTGTATCAAAAAATATCCTCTTTCAAAAATTAATACCAGAAGTATAAGAAAAAAAGAATTTATAAAATAATCTGCTGAAGATTGACATTTTATCATCAAACGTTTTTATTTCCCTTGTGGATGTATAACATTTATGTTTATCACATTTATTATAATGATAAAAAATTGGAAACTATCCAGAATATTTCAACTATAGGAAATTTGTTATTCAAATTATAATGGAATCATTTAATAAAAGACATGCAACAAACAACAACAACAACAACAACAAACTATGTTGAGTAAGAACACCTAATTACCTTGGAAATGGACATTATGACAGAGACACTACTTACTCAAAATTACACCAGCCTCTTTTCTACTTTGCTAACACAATTTTTCTTTCAAACTATATGATGTAGTAATTTCTTGATCTCAGAAGTGCATGCGACCCTGATCTTGTCATGGTGATAATAAAATCCTACAATTTTGCCAAAAGAAAATCATAACAGACTCTGTTCTCATGTTCATAATCAAATTGACTGGTGGCCACTGTGTTCCTCCTTAACGTGTATCAAAATATCTAATAATAATAATGATATAAGAGCAAACATATAAAGCTAGGATGACTTCAAAGTACTATGTACAAGGCACATTAAAAGTGCAAGTTCTTTATTAGTATTAATCCCTCTAATCTTCACAAAAAAACTATGACCTAAATGCTGTTATAATCATTCTCATTACACAGTGGAGGCACAGACACTTAGAGGCATAACCAGGCAGCCAGCCCACTTTAGAGAGTGGCTCTAACCAGCCATGCTATGCTGTCTCTAATGCAAGTCTGTCTTGCATACCAAAGGAGAGAAAATCTTTCTAGGTGAAAGTATTTTATTCTTTTTTCAATTTCGAATTTTGTACTTCTTCTCAGAACTTTTTTTTTTCTCTTTTATAAACAGGAAAATGAGACCCAGCTAAGATTAAGACCATGTCTTTTGCCAAATGCTACTCAATAAATCAGTAGCCAGTGGAGACTTGGACTTAGATGGAAGGTCTGTGCTTTAGAAAGAAATCTATTAGCTGCTAAGTCTCTGGGGCTGACACTAAACTGCCATGACATAGCTGTGTGTTTGAATTTGGCAGGTTCTCCTAAAATACAATCATTGTAATCTATTAAGAGATAAGTTTGAAGACAAACACTTTAACGACATTGAACTTCAGTTCCTCTTTAGCTTTTTTAGCTAATAAAAATTTTCTTATGTCTAGACAGATATACACACACACACACACACACACATACACATCCTCTGCACTTCTATTTTACCATAGATACAATCCTTGTAATGTAAAAGACAAAATTGCACCAGATAAGTTAAACAAGCAGGGAAGGCTTCATTCAAGACTATTACAATAAAGGAGAGAGACTATAGAAATAGGGGAGAGAAATGGAACTCAACCCCGTTGAACTAAGGCAGGTAATTTTTAAAGGCAGGAGTGAACTAATGGAAAAATACTGGAGGATGTTTTGGGAGAAGTCCATCAGTGAGATTAGGCCACCTGTGCTTGTCAATTGTTGTTTATTAAAGTTAGGTTCCTGTGGTCCCACAGAGACTGGGAGACAATGATCCTATATCCTTCCAAGATTATATTTCAAAGGGATGACTCCCAGGTCTTTGGGAAAGACATTTATGGATTATAAAATGTTTACATTTCAAAGAGGCAGATTAATAATTTATCATTAAAAGTTTTCATTAAAAAGTGCTCTAAAAAGGGAGGTCAAGTCAAGGTCCTATAGTCCAGAATAAACCTGTCTAAAGTTCACTTAAGCTGAGGGCAAATTAAGTCTGTCTTGGTCAGTAGAGCCTTGGAAAATATATGTGTACCAGCAGAAATAATTGAAAATGTTTCTTATCTTTATTAGCAAAGATCCCTGTTAAAATATTGGAGTTTGCCCTTTCAATGTTTATGCATAATTAATTTATAAATAGAATTTTTGTCATAGATGCAGTTTTATAGTCTTTTTCATCTAATTCTTATTGAAGCCAGGAAAAAAGTAAAATCAGATGAAAATCTGTCTATAATGACTACTACAGTGAAATACCACATGAATTGTAAGATTTTTACATGTTGGATATAATGCCAAACCTTTTGCTTAAATAGCTTGATTTAATTTTTCCCAAACTCTGTGAGTGCTATTTGCATCTACATCCTGATGTTTAAGATAAGAAAATTGAGGCTAAGAGATGTTGGATAACTTGCTCAGAATTATACAAGTAGCAATTAATTTTACAGAATTTATTTGAGGTCCAAGCTACCTGACTCCTGAGCCCTAGCTGGTAACCTCTGCAATCTATTTTCTCTGATTAATTTTTTGTGTACCTTTTAACACATCATTACTCTCCCTTGGAATCATGACATTGCCATCTTCACAGGACCAAGAACTTTAAATTATATTTCAAAATAGTTATATTTTCTATTCTACATAAATTGAAGTTTCAAAAAATACAACTATGAAAGCTTTGAAATATCCATTTGAGATTTAGAATGTGAAATTTAGAATGTCTTCATGCCAGCAATATACAAATATCTGCCTTCTCCTTGGTTAATAAGTGAAATGTCTGGAATACAACACAGCTTCAAAGAAACTATTATTTACTAGAATAAGATCTCAATCCAGAAACATCTTTGCTTTTTCCAAATGCATGAGACACACTCATAAGTAAAGCCAATTTTGATACTTACTACACTTTGGTTTAATATAGTAATTCCCAGTCCAGGATCTCAGAGAAAATCTCAAGGATTTTCATAAAACACTACCAATGTTTTCAAAGAAAATTAATTTAAATTTACTTTTAAATCAGCTTGATTTAGTGCCTGAATAGTATTGTGTTAAATTCTAGACTGTGAGCAATGGTAAAACCAATTTATTGCCGTCAGGTTGTTACTGCTGCTCTGTGTTAGGCATTGACCTAGATGAAGATGAAAAAGATATTCATGCAGCTATAGGGCTTGAAGGGAATGGAGATAGGCACGTGGCCTCTTACAAAGATGGTTTATGTGTTAGTAACAAAATCTACTAAAAGTGAAGATAATTTCATGGAAGACTATAGGCTATTTCACCAAAAGACCTGGCAGGAAGTGTGTAGCTAGACTGCAAAATGGACTGACACCAGGAACAAGGAAGCTATGAATTGAAATTATTTTATCTGTCAATAGAGGACTGCATGGTCTCCCATCTCACCTTCTCTGTGATCAACTCTATCATTCTTCTGTCTCTCTCTCTCTCTAGCATAACTTCCTTTGTTTTACAATACATTAGATCCGAACATGGCCATTCCAAGCTCTAGCTTAACATTGCCCAAGATGACATATTCTTAGGCTCTGATTTCTAAGTAATGGAAGAAAAGAATGTACCTGGAACAACTAACACCAAGGGTCCATCCATGTCCCCGATAGCTGTGACAGGGTTGGAGAGAGCTGAGGCTTAACTCTCATACAGAGTTTAGACAGCTGAGGCTTAACTCTCATACAGAGTTTAGACAGCTGAGGCTTAACTCTCATACAGAGTTTAGACAGCTGAGGCTTAACTCTCATACAGGTAAAAGCAGTGTGAAAGGAGGGCATAAATCAGTTATCTAAGAATTGGATATGGGACAAAAAGGAAAATTATTATATATTTGGTATACACACAATCTTATTCACAGCAGAATGTGGTAAGAATGATGCAACAGATGTAGACAATTGGTTATGATAATGAACATGTAAGACATTGTTTGTGCTTATGTATGTATGTCTCATAATACATATAACAACAATGGGAATATATAACATTACATTCAAGTTGATCATTCAAGCTGATGCCATGAGTTTTTCATATAAAGTCATAGCATTTAAAGTGAACCTTAATAAAGATATTGATACCTATCATTTGTTCAGTGCTTAATTTATGTCAAACAATGTTATAAAATGTGTTGCAAGTAAGATCTTATTTAATTTTTAGTGCAGCATCATAAAGTAGATACTCTCATCTTCTCCATCTCAGAGAAAGGGAAACTGGTCCTCAGGCTAAGAACTTGCTGGGGTCACATATCTATTAAGTGACAGAGGCAGAATTCTCACCTATGTTTCTTTAACTGCAAAGCTAATTCTCTTAACTACTATGCATTACTCTCATTCCAATCCCCGAGGGTGGTAGAATTTTGTTTTAGAGATAGGATATTAATATGTCCTGTGAAAGACTGCAAGACTAAAGACAAAATAATGATAAAATTCTGGAGGATTCAAGGAACACTAACTAGCTATTTTTAGCTGAAACATTGCATTCATGAGGAAAAGAAAAGAGAAATCAAGCCTGAAAGATAAACCTAGTCCTGAGTACAGTGGGCTATAAAAACTATATTAAGCAGAAAAGAAAATTAATTGAAATGGTTCTTGAGGAAATTGTGATGGTTGTGCATATGGTTCACAGGGTGAGTTTGGAAGAGAAAATAATGAATCACAAGGATCAGCAAGAAAGCTATTGCATTGTCCTGTCAAGATCAACTACTGCAGGCCACTTTATTTAGCTGATATAAATAATAAGCGTGATTCAGCCATCCATGAATAAACTTGTTTATCAAGGAGATCAGCTAAACTCTAAAAAATAAGATGAAAAGCTGTCAAAATAAGTGTGTGCGAGGTCAGAAGATCGAGACCACAGTGAAACCCCGTCTCTACTAAAAATACAAAAAATTAGCCGGGCGTGGTGGTGGGCGCCTGTAGTCCCAGCTACTAGGAGAGGCTGAGGCAGGAGAATGGCGTGAACCCAGGAGGCGGAGCTTGCAGTGAGCCGAGATTGCGCCACTGCACTCCAGCCTGGGTGACAGTGCGAGACTCCGTCTCAAAAAAAAAAAAAAAAAAATAAGTGTGTGGTAAGTTTAAGGTATCTATCAGAATTTTTTGTTGATGCATTGTTACTGTTGCAGAATAAAAAAAGAGAGAACAACAATCAAAAAAAAAAAAAAAAAGACACTTGTAGAAAAATTCCAGTCTCTGAAATTCTCTACATAAATGTAAGAGAATTTTTATCAACTCCCTATTCCTCAGCAAGTTCTGTTTAGCTCATCCCCTAAGTTATATATTAGTAGCTTTTACCCCTGTCCAATGCTTCCACCTACCCAAGCCATCATTATTTTCTTCCTGGATGCCACCTACTGCTAGAGAGATCTAGCAGATCTCTCAGCTGCCAATTTCACCCTCCTCCACTTCTATCCACTGTTTACAATACAAACAGAGCAATCACTTCAAAACTTTTTTCAGATTAAACCTTTTGCCTGATTAAAGCTTATTAGTGGCTTAGAAATGATCTTAGACTAAAATCCAAGATCTTTGGAATGGTCTGTGGTATCACACATGATTTAGACACTCAGTATACACCTCTCCAGTTTCATCTTCTTGTCATTCTCTCTTCTCTGCCACTCTCTCCATTCCAATGCTCCCCAGCTATGCTGACTTTCTTCTATGACTCAAATATGCCATAATCTTTCCCAGTTCAGGACTTCTGCCCTTTCTAGACCACTCTCATTTCTCCTTAGAAGGCTGTTTTCTCATCTTCAGAATCCAATATCATGCTGTCAGAGGCTTACCTTCACCACTAATTAAAAATAGCTCTAACTTTTTCCTCCACTCAGTAGTACATCACAGGAAGAGTAGTCATTAAGTGTATGAAGTATAAAAGCTGCTGTAGAGTGTTCCAGGTTAAAAAAAAAAAAAAAAGAGGGCATATACAAAGATTCGCATGGAAGAGAAGGACACTTACAAGGCTAGAAAATGGTTATAAATAGAGTAGGGGTGCAAAATAGAGGAAGGTAAGAGATGAGACAGAAGTAACTTGAATTCTGAAGAGCTTTTAAGCCAACATAAAGAGGTTAGGCTTTATTTTGATCTATATAGTGGTGTGAGAAGGAAGACAATGGAATGTCTCATACAGCAGAGTGACATGGCCATAACTGTACTTTACAAAGATGAAAGGTAGTAGCGTAGATAAAGTGGGCAAGACTGGAGGCAAATAAATAATCAAGCAGGAGATGGTGATGTGCTGATCTAAAATGAGAGGCAACATGGAGCTAGCTGGGGAATACTTAGGCAGCAGAATTAATTGTTGGGAAATTATCTATCAATTAGGGATCTATTTGCACTTTTGACACTTCTATTACCAAGACAAATCATTTATTTCAGTAAGATGTTTTCCTTTGGTTAAGGCAATTAGTGGTTTAATTAAACAAGTAGTTCTATTTTTGTAGAATAAGAAGGTCCTAATATATGCATGTTAAATACTGTAAATAAACTGATACATTTTAAGAGCTAAATGGGAGAAAGCAGTTAGCCCTCAGTCTCTTAGGACAAATAAAACAAAATATTATTTCAAAACTGGGAATTTTAGAGCAGTGAGTCAGGTCAGACGTGTTTAATCCACAATGAAAACTAGATATTCCCAAAGTGAGTAAATTGCTGAAAAGCACTCTGAATAAGCCAGCTGAGTTTTGTTGTTGTTGTTGTGGATATTTTTCTTTGAATTTGTATTTGAAGGTTTAAAACTGTGATATTTCACTTCAGAAATGCCTTTAGTTGGCTTATATGAATAAAACTTAAATAGTAATCAGAATCCTAGAGAGGAGAAAAAAGCAAGTATTTTCGTTATAAACATCAATACAGTTTTAACTGTCAAACAAGCAAATAAAAAATAAGAACTTTTATTTTAAATTGCAATCCAGCAACATAGATTTTTTATATGCAAAATAACATGTTACAGGTAACTGATATTTGGGCTGTGTGACCTGATAATAGGACATAACATAGAATTCCTAGAGTAATACATGAATAGTTGGTCAAATAGACCATCTTCCTTGAATATCAATTCTCTTAGTTAAGTTTGTGATTAAAAACTGGAAAGCGGACAATTTGCTCATAACATATTAGACAAGAGTTTAAAATGCTAGCAATCTATATATCTGGTAGTTCTTAAGCTTTGGAAAACAAAGAGGTGAAAAGAAGGATGGAATATCTATTACGAAAGTTGAGAAGTCTGTCTGGAATTCTTAATAAGAAGTAGGTGTGGTATCTGCGAAAATGGGCCATAAAGGTCTCCAAGTCAAGTCCAAAATTCACTTAATTAGTCACTCTGAAATTATCCCAACCCTGAGACAAATCTATTTCTAATTTTTTTTTTTTTTCACATTGATTCATTTTGCCTGTTCTTTAGAACTGGCAACTCTCACACATAGCTGGTGGGGATGTAATATGGACCAGCCACTTTGAAAAAAGTTCTGCCAGGTTTTAATAAAATTGAACATATATTTACCTTATGATATAGCGATTGTTTCTATTTACTAAAAATACATATATATGAAAATACATATGCACCAAATATAATAAAATTTGTACAAAAAGTTTCAAAGAAGCTTTTTCATAACAGTCTAAACAGCTGTCAACACAGGAATAAATCATTTTTTCCATATATAGATAATTAAGTATTGCTTTGTAATACAAGGTATGAACAACAGATACATGCAAAAACATAGATGTATAATTACATAGTCATTATGCTGAACTAAAAAAGTCAAACATAAAATAGCATATACTATGTAATCTCACTTTTGAGGAGAACAGAGATGTCCTGTATATTAACAGTAGTGCTGATTATAGAAATAGAGAGAACATCACACAGCAGGGCCTGTTGTGGGGTGGGGGCTAGGGGAGGGAGAGCATTAGGAGAAATATCTAATGCAGATGATGGGTTGATGGGTGCAGTAAACCACCATGGCACGTGTAAACCTATATAATAAACCTGCACGTTCTGCACATGTACCTCAGAACTTAAAGTATATATATATGAAATAGAGGCCTTTGTCAACTCTCTAAATATGTGTAGTTCACTGTATGGAAATTTTACCTGAAAAAAAAACAAAACCGCACACATACGGTCATAGGTTAACAGTGTTCTAGATTAGAGGAACTAAAAAAAAAAAAAAATAAGTAGATGAAATGCCCGATCCTAGATTAGATCCTAGACCCAGGAAACAATATCTCTAAAGAATATTATTGACACAATTTATGGAATTTGAATATGGGGATTAAAAATAGTGCTATCTAAATTTCCTGACTTTGGAATTGTTCTGTGTTTATGTAAAATAATGTCCTTACTCTTCAAAAGTGCATGTGAATATTTAGGCTTAAAGGGGAATGAGGTCTCCAATATCCTCTCAAATGGTTAGAAAAAAAATTACACTCATATCTTCATAGAGAATAATACAGAATATAGAGAAAATATAAATAACTGGTGAATCTAGGGATATATGAGAGTTCTTCGTACTATTTCTGTAAATCTGAAACTACATCAAAAGGAGAAGTACCCTACCCTCAAATAAAGTGATAAATGCTCAATTGAAAATGTCAAAGTTCTGCAGCGTATTTAATTTGGGCCTGAACTCTTTCAAAAAATATATTACGATTTACCTATCATAGATATAGCAACATAGGCTTCTGTGGACTGTGTGATAGAAGGCAGCACAATCTTACATTTGTCTCCAGAACTGATGTATGATTAAAATGAATGCTTCATTTTTGGAGAATAGCTTTTAAGGATGATGATTATTACTTAGCATAGTTAATAGTAAGCAATTCTTATCTATTTAGACATCAAGACCAGCTGCCTCTGGTAATAACTTTTAGACCCTAAAGAGAAAACATTTCATCAACATAAAAACACACATATTTTTAAGTTTGCTACTCCAGGACAGCATGTGTCCAATTAATTGAACTTAGTAGGAAGCCATTAAAAAGGAGCTAGAGAAGGAGAATTAAAACATAGTTTTAGTATATGCTACTTGAAACTGACCTGGTCAGGCAGAACACATCTACCTATACTAATTAAGATAGTTTTATATGGTTTAGAATTCATGAAAGCATTTACAGCTGAGGGGCTATGTTAAGCTTATATTTCTTGACTCTTTGCTCAATTTTGTACACATAATTATTGGCTAATGCAAAGCAATAGAAACTACAAGTAGTTGTATTTGACTCAATTGATTTCTTAACAAAATGAGTATAAAAGGAGTCAATATTAAAATAGTTGAGATGAAAACCATGCTCTTCTCATTTAAGGGAGTGAACTTTGAGACTCAGGCCAGCAGCTCATTAAGGAGAAAGCTATCACAAAATGTTACCGAATTACCTATTAAGTTCTCTGTTTTACAGTTTAGGGAGAGGAAAGGTGGCTGGCTCTTTTTAAAAATTTAGCAGGCTACATGCTGAGACTCTACATTAAAGAACTTACATTAATAGTTAATTGGAGTGGATAATTTGTCAAGTATTGGGGTCCACTACATACAACAATTCAAAAGTTTATTCTGGTTTAGGACACTGAGATCTCCTACGTATTTTGTAGGAAGATGAGCTCTGAAAGGAATCATTAATGAGCCTTGTAGAAAAACCTACAATTTATGAGAAAAAGATAGTCATCTTATTCTTTAGAGCCAGGGAAAATGTGGCTCTCAAAAGTAGAAGCAGTTCTGTCCTCCCAAAGACTCTCTAACAAGACATAACTTAAATAAGAATATCCATCATATATCCTAGTTTTTAGGACTAATAGCCAAGCAGAAAGCTTCATAACACCAAAAATTATATGAAAATTAAGAGGGCAAACATTTTATTTTAAAATTACATATCTATAAATCTAGATAAATTAAGAATCATCAATAGGTAGAGTTTTTTTCCTGTATAATCGAATTTTGCAATATTAACTGATTTATTTAACAAGGAAGTTTAGTGTTTTAAAAGAGCCTATTTTATTTATGTATTTATGTATGTATTTATGTATTTATTTTTGTTTCAATAGCTTTTAGGTACAAGTGGTTTTGGTTACATGGATGAATTATATAGTGATGAATTCTGACATTTTAGTGTACCTATCACTCAAGTAGTGTACATTGTATCTAATGTGTAGTTTTTTACCCCTTCCCTCTTCCACCCTACCCCTTCTGAGGCTCTAAAGTCCATTATACCACTCTGTATGCCTTTGCGTATTCAAAGCTTAGCTCCCACTTATAAGTGAGAACATAGCTTGTGGTTTTCCACTCCTATGTTACTTCACTTAGAATAATGTCCTCCAGCTCCATCCAAGTTGCGGCAAAATATATTGTTTTGTGTCTTTTAATGGCTCAACAGTATTCCAAAGTGTATATATACCACATTATCTACTCATTAGTTGATGAGTACTTAGATTGACTTCACATTAAAAGGACCTATTTTAATCTAAATAAGTCAACTATATTTTTAGGACCTTGAGATCGATTCAAATTTGCAGACTGTGTACATAATCTGTATTTTTCAATATGCCCCAAATCAAATAAAATGAGAACGAAGTATAATTTATAAAATATAAATTATTGATAACTGTGAAAAACAAACAAAAAAGAGTACCATTAGCAGACTGATTATTTTGATCATTTCAGGAATAAGAGAAACTGACGGAAACAAAAAGAGATTTGGAGAAAAACCATTCAGCATAAAATAGGAGTATAAAGCATTTGCAAGAAAAGATGGTCTTCACGGTGAGAAAAATTCCCAGGGAATATGCAAAGTCAGAGTCAACAAGAAAGCTTTGAGGCAATCTGAAAAGTGAGTCACTGCAGAATTGCATTTTGAGCAACTGTACTACACAGCATCTTGTATTGAGCAGTGGGCAGCAGTGATATTTTCTCCTACAACAAATATAGGATGCACACACTGAGACCAGAGAAATGTAAAAATGGGCCCAGATAATTACTCTCAGAAGAAGCAAGAAACCCTCACTGTCAAAATAAAAACTATCAGAATCCCCAGATAATAATACATTCGGGGTGCTCATATAATTGCAGAGGCAGGAAAGGTATATTGAACTACCATCCAAAGAATAGGCAACAGGAATTCTCAAATACAAAAATTATATACTGCCAAGAATTGGCAAGCAGTTGAGGAAAACTAGTATCATGAAAGTCCTCACACAAAGAACATGAGGAAACAGAGTAAGTAAACACATAAATATTATAATTAATGTCCTTAGATATATGAAAGTGAATTCCCATTAATTGGAAAAACTAAAATAATTATTGAAAATTGTGTGAAAGGAAAAAATGTAGATAGAACTGAATGTCAGAATGAAAGGAGCTAAAGAGTAAAACTAGGAGTTCTCCTAGAACTTAAAAATTAGCATATACATTAATATATATGAAAAATAGTATAAAGAATTAAGACATGAAACTAAGGCCCTAAAATGTTAATATCAGTGAATTAAGAGTGATAAAAGGAAATAATAGGACAGGAAAATAATTATCAAAGAATTAACAGGAGAAAATTGATCAGAACAGAAGGGAAGCATTGAGGAGACCCAGCAGGTGTAGAGAAGTATTTTTTTTTTTAAAGTAACAAGAGATAAAAGCAATTAGACGTATTTCAAGTGAGATTTCAGAACACAGGTGAGAAAAATTCTAAACTCTGAAAAAAACACTGAACAAACAAATCTAACTTATCTCTTCTAGAGCAAGAATTAGTGTCATTATATTTCTCATCGAAACTGGTTACTGGGCTACAATGAAGCAGTATCATTCTGAGGGAAAATCATTTTGAATCTCAAATTTTGTACTTGGCTAAATTAGCATTTATGTGTGAGGGTAAAATATAACTATTTACAAAGACATTTGGCATTACAAAGTTTAAAGTGAACTTATGGTTTTTACTTAAAATGCAGAAATCTGATAAGGTCACTCCGCTCACCAACCATAAGAAAAGGCTAGAAAAATCTACTGAATCATAACTACTTTTCTTGAATGCATCAAAGAGTTGCAGTGTCAGGAAAACCAATTAACCCAAAATCTAAGGAAAGAGAAGAACCTCCAAGAAGAGAAAGAATGAGAGCCTTGACTCACTTAAGGCAGACTACCAAATGATGACAGAGTTGCCATAGAAATGGGTAGAACAATTTCAGCTAAAAGAATGTTAGTACAAGCTTTTAACAAAACCGGAAAACAATTTTAATTAAAATTAACTAATAGTGTGTAAATTAAAACAAATGGAAAAATATTGCATGGGATCTCAAAATAAGAGGTGGAGATTGCAAAATGCAATTGAGTTTCTCATGTTTCTCCTTTCTGCATCCTTTTTTTTTTTTTGAGAGAGAGTCTCGCTCTGTCACCCAGGCTGGAGTGCAGTGGCACAATCTCGGCTCACTGCAAGCTTTGACTCCTGGGTTCATGCCATTCTCCTGCCTCAGCCTCCCGAGTAGCTGGGACTACAGGCGCCTGCCACAACACCTGGCTAATTTTTTTGTATTTTTAGTAGAGACGGGGTTTCACCGTATTAGCCAGGATGGTCTCGATCTCCTGACCTCGTGATCTGCCTGCCTATGCCTCCCAAAGTGCTGGGATTACAGGTGTGAGCCACCACACCTGGCCCATTTCTGCATTATTACTGATGGAGGATATAAATATCTAGTAATTCCAGACATTGAAAGAAAACAGTTTATTTAAAAATTTACTTTTATTTTATTTTTAATTGGGACAAATAACAATTGTATAACTTTTAGAGTATAATGTCATATTTTCATACATGTATATATGGTGGAATTATCAAATCAATCTAATTAACATATCCATCACCTCAAATACTCAACTTTTTCGTGGTGAGAACATTTGACCATACTTATTAATAACGTATTATACATTTCAAAAAAGCTAAAAGAAAAGGGTGTAATTAAACATGTTGGCTAAATACTGTGGGTAACTGTAAAATGAATAGAAAAAAATGATATATAACTTCCAAATCATTTAAAAAAGATAAAAAATTCAAAAAAATTTCAGAAGATAAAAAATGACCTCCAGAAAAATGTAACAAATGTAAAGCATGAAACAATAGAGTAGAAATAACTACAGATACATATAATTACAGGACTCATGCTTTTAATTATAACTATGAAATATCCTTCCATTTATTTAAGTCTCTAAATTTTTCTCACCACTGTTTTATAGTTTTAAGTGTGGGGTCCTACATACCTTTGGTTAAATTTGTTCCTGAGTTTTTAGGTTTTTTGATGCTATTGCTATTTCAGATGTTACAAAAAAAATGTCCAGTTGTTTATTACTAATATATAAAAATACAATTAATTTTTATTATGTTGACCTTTCATCCAATTATTTCATTACATTAAGATAATTTTAACAATTTGTAGAATGTAAATAACATTTACATTCGATGTTATTATTGGTAAGTAAGGATTCACTATTGCCATTTTTTAATTTGTTTTCTGGTTGTTTTGTGGTCTTCGTTCTTCCTTCTTTTTTTGTCTATTTTCAGTGAAGGTGATTTTTTCTCATGGTATGATTTAATTTATTGCTTTCTTTTTTTGTGTATTTGTTGTATGTTTGTAGATTTGAAGTTACCATGATGCTTGCAAATACTGTATTATACAATATTATTTTAAGCTGATAACAATTTAACAATGCATAAACAAATGAACAAGCAAAAAGAAAACTAATAAAAATTCTACACCTTAACTTTGTCCCCTGCTTTGTAACTTTTTTTGTTTCTATTTATATCTTATTGTACTATGTCTTGAAAAGTTGTTGTAGCTACTATTTTTGATTCATTCAACTTTTTGTCTTTCTACTTAAGATGAGAGTAGTTTACACACCACAGCTGCAGTGTTAAAATAGTCTGTGTTTCTCTGTGTACTTACTATTACCAATGAGTCTTATACCTTCACATGATTTCTTATTGCTCATTAACATCCATTTCTTTCAGTTTGAAAAAATTCCCTTATCATTTCTTGTAGGACAGACAGGTATGGTGTTGGTAATATCCTTCAGCTTTTGTTTGTCTGGGAAAGCCCTTCTTTCTCTTTCATTTTTGAAGAATTTTTTTTACTAGGAATTTTTTACTCTTTTAGGATGAAAGTATTTTGTTTTTCTTTCAGCACTTTAAATATCTTATGCCTGTCTTTCTCGTCATGTAAGGTTTCCCTAAAAAGTCTTCTGCCAGTCATATTAGAACTCCATTGTATGTTACTTGTTTCTTTTCTCTTGCTGCTTTTAGGATCTTTTCCTTATCCTTGACCTTTGGGAGTTTGATTATTAAATGCCTCGAGATAGTCTTCTTTGGGTCTGTTTGGTATTGTATAACTTTCTTGTACTTCGATATTAATATCTTTCTCTAGGTTTAGGAAGTTCTCTGTTATTACCCATTTGAATAAACTTTCTACCCTAATCCCTCTCTCTCTCTTTCCTCTTTAAGTCCAATCACTTTTAGACTTGCCCCTCTGAGGCTATTTTCTAGATTTTGTAAGTGTGCTTCATCCTTTTTTATTCTTTTTTCTTTTGTGTCCTCTGTGTATTTTTAAATAACCTGTCTTCAAGTTCACTAATTCTTTCTTCTGTTTGATCAATTCTGATATTAAAAGACTGGTCCATTCTTCAGTACATTAGTTGCATTTTTCAACTAAAGAATTTCTGCTTAATTCTTTTTAATTATTTCAATCTCTTTGTTAAATTTTCCTTATGGAATTCTGAATTCTTTGTGTTATGAATGTCTTTGAGTTTACTAAAAACAACTATTTTAAATTATCTGTCTGAAAAGTCACATGTCACTGTTTCATTGTGATTGGTTTCTGGTGTCTTATTTAGTTTGTTTGGTGAGGTCACATTTTCCTAGATGGTGTCAATGCTTGTGGATATTTGTCAGTGTCTGGGCATTGAAGAGTTGGGTACTCATTGTATTCTTCACAGTCTGGACTTCTTCATATCTGCCCTTCTTGGGAAGATTTTTCAGGTATTTGACAGGACTTGGGTGTTGTGATCTAAGCTGGATCTGTATTAGGTGGGACTCCAAGCCCAGTAACAGTGTGGTTCTTGCAGACCTATAGAGGTACTGCCACAGTAGTCTTGGATAAAATCTAGAAAAATTCTCTGGATTACCAGTTAGAGACTCTTGATTTCTTCCATTATGTTCTTCCAAAAAAACGGAGTCTCTCTGTGGTGAGTCACTTGTAGCTGGGTTGGAGTGACTGTAGTACCCCTGTGGCCACTGGGACTCTACTAGGTCATACTTGAAGCCAGCACAGCACTGGGTCTTACCCAAGGCTCATTGTAACTACTACCCAACCATCACCTGTGTTCATTCAACGCTCTCGGAAGTGATGCCATCCAGGAGCCAGGGACTGGTCAGAAACTTTAGAAAATTATCTAGTGTTCCGTTGTACTGTGACTGAGCTGGCACTCAAACCACAAGACACAGTCCTTCCCCCTTTTACCTCTCCTTTCTACAGGCAAAGGAGTCTCTACTACCAAAGCTGTAATGGCTACCACCACTACAGACCCACGGGGAGTACTGCCAGGCTACTGATGATGTTCCGTTAAGACCAAAGGGCTCTTTAGTCAGCTTGTGGTGAATACTGCCAGGCCTGGGACCCACCTTTCCGTGAAGTGGGCTCCTCTCTGGCTCCAGGAAGGCCCAGAAAATGCCATCAAAGAGTCAAAGCTTGAAATCGGGGACCCCAAGAGCCCACTTTTGCTATACTCCCTTGTGGCTGGGATGGTGCCTAAGGTGCAGGACAGTGTTCCCTTTGCTTTTCCCTCTGCTTTTCTCAAGCAGAATTTCTCTCTCACTGTAGCCATCAGATCTTGGAGTGTGCTGGGTCTCACCTGAAGCCAGCACATCTCAGAGTCTCACCAAAGGTCTATGATACTAACTGGATATTGCTGCCTGTTATTCCATGCCCCTGTGCTCTTTAGTTAGAAAGTGATGGATCCTCCTGAAACTGGTTCCTCCCTTTCAAGGCAGCAGATTTCCTTCTGGCCTAGGGTATGTCTAGAAATGTCATCATCCAGTTAGGGACTGGAAGGGGGGGCCTCACAATCCTGACCAGTGTCCAATCCTACTGTGGCTGAGTTGGTATCCAAGATGCAAGAGGAAGTCCTCTTTACTCTTCTCTCTCCCTTCCTCAAGTGAAAGGAAGAAATCTCTCTTGGATCCACAAGCTGTGCTGCCTGGGATTGGGAAAGGGATGGTGCAAGTACTTTCTTAGCCACCTGTCTGGTATCTTAGTAGGTCATATGTCCCCCAAGTCCACTGGCTCTGAGCTCAGCTCAGCACTAGGCCTTGCCTAAGAGTTGGAGTCCTTGTGGCCTAGACTACTTTTTAAGTTTATTTAGTGCCACAGAGTACTTTAGCCCATGGTGACAAGGCTTGCAGCAACTCAAGTTCCCACTACTGAGATGAGTGATTCTCCTTCGTGTAGGGCTGCTCTAAATGCTCCCTCCATGAATGGGCACCAGCTGAGTTCAGCCGGGTTTTGCTTTCTGCTATGACAGGGCAGCACTGAGCTTAATGCAATGTCTCTCAATGACTGCACTCTCCTTCTCTCAAGTACACAGATTCTCTCTGTACCACATGGCTGCTGCTAGGGGTGGGAAAGGGGTGGCATTAGCAATTTAAGACTACCTTTTCTATCCTCTTCAGTACCTCTTTCAGGGATATTAATTTAAAACCAGATACTGTGAGTGCTCACCTGATTTTTATTCTTATGAAGGTTTTTTGTTGTCGTTTGTTTGTTTGTTTTGGTGTAGACAGTTGTTAAATTTGGTGTTCCTATGGGGCAGACGATCAATGGAGCCTTCTATTTGGCCATCTTGCTCCACTCCTCCTCCATTTATATTTAATGTAACGACAATTGCAGTTGAGTTTATGGCTACTACTTTGCTAATATTTAAAATTTCTACTACCTGTTTTGTTTCTTCATTCTTCATTCCTTACATTGTAATAGATTAACCAAATCATTTTATCATTACATTTTACCTCCTCTATTTTCTTTCAATTTGTGTCTTCTTTCATTATTCTTTTAGTAATCACACTAGAGATTAAAGTATGCACTCTTAACTTATTATGGTCTACCGTATGTTAGCATTTTTATCACTTCTAAAAACAATGCAAGAGACTTTTAATAATATTTTGCTTTTCCATAATGAAACTCTATTTCTTCTCATTGACCTATTATTATCATACTTTACAGATGCAAAAATATATTTTATTGTTCCTTCTTCAAAAGTCAATAATCTTTTATATTTACTAACATATTTACCCTTTCTGATGTTCTTCACTTTTTTCTACATGTTCATGCATCTACATGCCATAATTAACCTTCATCCTGAATCATTCCCTTTAGTATTTTTATGCACATGTGGGCTGGCGAAAATCCCTTCAGTTTTATTTTTTTGTTTTCTTGAACTGTAATTATTTTAACAATATTTTTGAAGGATTCATCTGAGTGTCAAATTATGGTTGAAAATTATTTGTTCTTTCAACATTTTAAAGATGTTTCCATTGTTTTATGTTTACTGCTAGAAAGTAAGCCAAAAGCTTTATTGTTGATTATTGCATCTTTAAAAGTAAACTGTCTTATAAGGTTTTCTCTTTTTCTTAGATCTTGTCAGCTATGTTCTTTTGTGCTTAGTTGTAGTTTTTGCTGTATTTATTGTTTTGATGGTTTGCTTAGTTGCTTGAATCCATGAGATAATATATTTCACCAGATTTGAAAAATTCTCAGCTACTATTTCTTCAGATATTAATTCTGTCCCTTTCTCTGTCTTCTTTCTTTCTGGAACTCCTTATATATCTGTTAGATCTTCTGACTGTGTCCTACCCACATTTTAATGTTCTTATCAGTTCTTTCCATTTTTTTCTCTTTATGCGTCACAATAAACATTTTCTATTTAAGTACAGTATTCTTACCTTCTGCTGTGTAAATTACTACACTTCTTTCATACATAGATTTTATTCATATTTTTCTTTTTTCAACTCATTAGGCTTAATTATTTTGAAGCCCTTATCTGTTAACTGTAATATCTAGGTCATCTTTGGTTGTATTCTTTGCATATATATTAATTTTGATGGTATGCTAAACATTGTAATGATATACTGTACAGGCTCTGGATATTTATCTTTTGCTACAAAGTGGTATGTGTTTTTTTTTTCCTGAAAATCTATTAAATTATCTGAAATACTTTGATGCTGTTGAGACTTAGTTTTAGGCTTTGTTAGGGAAAGCTTATTTTAGCATTGTTCTTACTCCTATATACTTGATCTTATTTCAAGATATTTTTTCTGAGTTTGCACATAAATGCCCAGTGTTCACTGAGGTTTCTCCCTTTGGCTGGATCCAAATTTTAGTGTCTCCTCAGCATTGTGTAACTTTTACTCATTTCTCAGCCTCCTAGTCTGACTGTTTTATCTAGTACTATGGAATCTCACTACATTTATGAGCAGTTCAAAAGTTAGCCAAGGCCTGAGGGAAATATCTATCCTATCCAGTCTTCTAGAGTTTTCTTTAGGTGCCCCCAACGAATAATTTATCCTCTCACCATTAGTTTATTTAATAGTCCAGAAATTTACTATTAGTCTCTGACACCCAGCAAGATTGTTGCTGCTAGATTTAGCTTTATTTTTTGGCACAACCTTCAGAAAATGACTTCAGGGAGAAAATCTGAAAAAATTTGAGATTCATGTTACTTACCTCCTTTCTCACAAAGACAATAGCCTTGAGCTATCTAAGGTCTGAATACACACATACATGTGTGTGTGTGCGTGTATGTATACATATGTGTATATATATATATATATATATATATATATATATATATATATACAGTTGGCCATGGAACAATGCAGGGGTTAGGGGTACCAACCCCATGCTGAGTATAACTTCTGATTCCCCAAAAACATAACTACTAATAGCCTACTCTTTACCAGAAGTCTTACAAATAATATAAACATTCATTAACACATATTTTGTATGTCATATATAGTATGTATTATATTCTTAAAGCTGGAAAAATAAATTGTTATTAAGAAAATTATAAGAAAAATAAAATATATTTACTATTTATTAAGTGGAAGTGGATCACCATAAAAATTTTCATCCTCATTGTGTCCCTATTGAGTAGGAGGGGTTGGCATTGCTATCTCAATGCGGCAGAGGCAAAAGAAGTGGAGAAGGTGGAAGGGGAGGCAGGAGAGACTGGAACACCCAGTGTAAATTTATGGAAATACATTGTATTTCTGTCTATATTTTGCTTTCTCATTTGCTCTAAAAAGTATTTTTATTTAGTATCAATATTTCTTCCATTTTCTTTAGTTTCAATGCTCATATGATAGAAGGGCCCATGTCACAAAAGTGGTCTTGAATAATCAGAACCTTTCAGACAGATTGTCTAAGGTCATTTTTTTTCTGGCACTGCTTCTTCTATGTCTTCCTCCTCATTGTCCAGCATTGGCTTGGAAGCATTCATCTTCAGCAAGTTGTCTTCTGTTAACTTCTCTCTTTGGTATCTGTTAGCTATTGAATTTCCCCAGGATCAATATCTTGAAAACCTCACCGACTCCGTATTTTGCCATATCCACAGTCTATTTTGTCATTTCTTGACTGGCCCTGTTGTAAATCCTACGAAGTCATGCACAATATTTCAGCAGTTTTCTCCAGTAGTAATTAATTGTTTCAGGCTTGGTGGCTTTCACGGCTTTTTCTATAACAATGATGGCATCTTCAATGATATAATTCTTTCAGACTTTCATGTTGTTCTCACTTTCAGGTTTATCTTTCATACAATTGGCAGTTTTTTTTCTTTTCTTCTTCTTCTTCTTTTCTTTAGAGACAGAGTCGCACTTTGTCCTTTCCATAGAGGATTGTGTGTAATGAGCCTTAAAGTCCTAATGATAAATTCCTAAAGTCCTGATTTAGAGGCTACAGAAGAGACAAGCAGACCACCTCAACACCTTAGTTGCTGAATTCACGGGATTCTGGGAAGCCAGGGGCATTTTTCAACATCAAAAGAACTTTAGAAATGTAGTCTCTTACTGGAAACACCTTCCTGACTTCAGGGAGAAAACATTGATTGAACCAATCAGAAAAAGTGTTCATTAAGTGGAATTGGATCGTCATAAAAATCTTCATCCTCATTGTGTCCGTATGAGTAGACTGAGGAGAAGGAGGAAGAAGAGGGATTGGTATTGCTGTCTCAGGGTGACAGAGGCAAAAGAGGTGGAGGCTTTGTCCAGGATTTCTTGTTGTACAAACAAAAACTGGCAGCTGGTGTCTATCTTTTCTTTCAAGACTTGAGGGTTAAAAGCATTGTAGATAAGGGAAGTCCTCATTACAAACGCAACTGCATTTGCACAGAAAAGTAAACTTATTCCTTCTTATCTTACAATCTGGTGCTCATTTCTCTTTCTTACTAATAATTGTCCTTTGTGGCTTTTTTTTTTTTTCCTACAATAGGGCACTTTTGTCTGAATTAAAAATCTGTTCAGGCAGATATCCCTTCTCTTCAATGATTTTATTTTCTTCTTCTTCTTCTTCTTTTTTGAGACAGAGTCTCGCTCTGTTGCCCAGGCTGGAGTGCAGTGGCGTGATCTCGGCTCACCGCAAGCTCTGCCTCCCAGGTTCACGCCATTCTCCTGCCTCAGCCTCCAGAGTAGCTGGGACTACAGGCACCTGCCACCACGCCCGGCTAATTTTTTTGTATTTTTAGTAGAGACGGGGTTTCATCGTGTTAGCCAGGATGGTCTCTATCTCCTGACCTCGTGATCCGCCCGCCATGGCCCCCAAAGTGCTGGGATTACAGGTGTTAGCCACAGTGCCCAGCCTATTTTCTTCTTTTATTTTTTTGTGACAGGGTCTTGCTCTGTTGTTCAAGCTTGAGAGCAGTCACATGATCACAGCTCACTGCAGCCTCAACTTCCAGGACTCAAGCTATCCTCCTGCCTCAGACTCCCAAATAGTTGGGATTACAGGAGTGCACCACCATGCCTGGCTATTTTTTTAAGTTTAAATTTAAATTTTTTTATTTAGTGGAGACAGGGTCTCACTATGTTACTCAGACTAACCTTGCTCTCCTGGGCTCAAGTAATCCTCCTGCCCCCACCTGTCAAAGTGCTGAGATTACAGGTCTGAGCTGCCATGCCCTGCCTCCAATTATTTTCTTAATGGCCCCTCAGAATTCATCTGCTGCCACTTGGTTGCCAGAAGCCATTTGTCCTGATATCTTGACTTTTTTTTAACCAAAAATGTTTCTAAAATTATCACACCATCCTTTGTTAGCATTAAATTAGCTAGCTTTAGATTTTTCACCTTACTTTTGCTTGAGGTCGTCATATAATAACTTTATTTTTTTTCCAAATCCTGTTAGAGTCTATAGATGTGCCTTTCTTATAGCAATCCTGCCCCCACATAAAAGTTGCACTTTCCAGAGGAGATAAAAATGGTAGTTCACAAAAACTGCAAGGTTTCTGCAGCTGATGAGGTAGCTGCAGTGATGGCTTTGTGAGTTTCCTTTTCTTTCTTTCTCTTTTTACAGCGGTCCTTATGCTGTGTTCATTTATCTTGAAATAGTGGGCAACCACGCTGCAGACCTCAATCTATGGTACATGTCAAGCAATTCAAATATTTCCTATAATGTCATGATTTTTCCTTTGCAGAGCACTTTTAGTATCACTAGTGCTACTTCATATGGAGTTCTTCCCATGGAGTTACTCAAGGTACAGCACTGAACACAATAAAAATATGTGAGAACTGAGAGAGATCGTTTTTTTACTGCAATTTGCAATTGGAGAGACAAACTTCCCACATGAAGATGATCAGCATCACAAGGCATTTTTAAGTGGATACTCACAATATTTGTGCTCACTGCAATAGCAACAGGAAGTTGCTATAAAATTATTACAGCAATATAGTATGTACTACAGTCACTTTTATTCAGTTATGATTTAATACTGCATCTTTGTGCTTGTTTACATTTACCTCAACTGTGAATGGGGCTATGTATGGTCTGTGTGTGTACATTTTGATAAATTTTTACATTTTATAACAGATTTGTGTATATTTTATAGCAGTAATTGATAAAATAGACTAGTATCTCCTTGTATTTTATGCATTTATGACATATCTAACTTTTACTTAACCTTTTTGATATTCCTAAGTTACACAGTATGTCTGAGACTTAAAGTTTTTTAAACTGTCAAAAGTCTCCAAAAATGTTTCAATATATTTACTGAAAAAAATCTACATAAAAGTGGCCCCATGCAATGCTAATCTATGCTACTTAGGGTCAACTGTATATGTATGTGTATATAGGATAATTTGTATAAATTCATAATATTAGGGAATTTTTAGTTAATAAAATTAAAAATATAAAATAATAAAAACAATTATAATTTCTGGTCTAGATGATATATTATAAGCTGAAATCATGATACAACACTCTGATTTAAACACATGGCAAAGCCGAGTACAATATGAATATAAATAACAACAACAAAAAGTGACATAGCAGGGATCAAATGAAATAAATAGCCCTGCAGATTATATAGACAGGTTCTTGCTGTGTCAAGCAGAGCAAGACCTTGGCATTTTATTTTGAGGTTCACGTTGAGTGGAAAGTCTATTTTTGCTGTTGTTGTTTTGTTATTTTTGTCAACTTTTTTTTAAAATAAGTTTTTAAATACGTCTCACCCTGGGTGAGACTCTGTCTCAAAAAAAAAGTGCAGTGGCTCATTTATAGTCCATAGGCTATAAATACATCAGAAACACAAAGCAAGGTATAGCGTTAATGGGCTCTAATACACATACACATATATTTTATAGTTTTTTACCGCAAGCATACGTGTGATACCAAGTATTATGTGATCACTGGAACCACTTGATGCTTAACTGTTTTTTACAAAACTTTCATCTTTTTTTAATGCTTCTCAATACCACATTTTAGTTTATTAATATTTCCTTCAGTAGTGTCAGTTTTAGAGATTCTTCTTGGATATTTTAATTTTTGTTTTTTATAAAATTAATTAATTTTTATGACAACATTTTGATTACTTTCAGGACCTTCTGTTGTTAATTTATAGCATTTTTAAAGTATCCTGAACGTATTTCAAATTTTTGTCTTTTCAGAGTATGAATTCATTATGGAGACAATTAATTTTATTTAATTTCATGTTCTGATTGGTTTTCTTAGCTGTATCTCTTATTGTATTAATTTCCTATGGCTGATATAATATATCACTACAAACTTGGTAGCTTAAAACAATAGAAATTTATTCTTTCACAATTCTGGCAGCCAGGAGTATAAAATTAGTTTCACTGGGCTCAAATCAAGATATTGGCAGGGCCATACTTCCTTCAGAGGGTCTAGGGGAAACTCCGAGTCTTGCCTCTTAGAGGTTCTGGTGGCTGCTGGCATTCCCTGGCTTGTGACTGCATCATTCCAGTGTCTGCCTCCATGATCACACCAGAAAAGAGGCCCTTCTGTGCATCATCAAATATCCCTCTGCCTCTTATTATAAGGACATATTTTACTTTATTTACAACCTCCTTGAATCCAGGTTAATTGTACCCCCCTCAAGACACACATTTTGATTACAGCAGCAAAGACCATTTTTCCAAATAAGATAGCGTATACAGGTTGCAGAGATTAGGACCTCCTGTTTGAGAGGAGAGGGGGTATTATTCAGCCCATCACATTTATTATTTGATTTCTTCCTTGTTTTGGCATTTTATTTTGAGGTTCACGTTGAGTGGAAAGTCTATTTTTGCTGTTGTTGTTTTGTTATTTTTGTCAACTGTTTTTTTAAATAAGTTTTTAAATTACCTGTCCTTGGGGCCTCCATCCAATCATGTCTTAGGTAGTAATTAGCCTCTCTGTGTTGATGATATTTGCAATACCACAGGCACATGCGCTATTTCATAATCATGAATTTGGTAGCCTCCATAGGCTGGGATCTGGTTAAAAGCAGTAACCAGATTTGCGCTTTGCCACTGTTTAAGTTACATTGTTTTAGGCTCTCTTCTTTCTACTGTGGGAAAGCCTACCCCAGGGCCACACGTTAAGCAGAGACTTTTGGACTCTGTCTGAGTGGATTATATTTATTATCCTTTACTTTACAATTCTAGAAGTGCTTTTGCTTGCTTTTAGATCCAGAGCCCATTAATACTATACCTTACTTTGGGTTTCTTACCTGTTTATATTCTATAGACTATGATCCAACCACTACACTTCAGTCTGGGCAACATAGAAAGACCTTGTCTATAAAGTCTACAGAGATATTTATTTCATTTTGATCCTTGCTATGGCATTTTTTGTCGTTACCCATATTCATATTATACTTGACTTTGCCATATGCTTCAAGCAGAGAGTTGTGTAGTAATCTAGGCTTATAAACATCATATAGAGCAGAAATTACAGATGTTTTTATTATTTAACATTTTTAATTGTATTATCTAAAAAACTCCTAATATTACGAATTTTTACAAATCATCCTAAATTATTCTGGTTGAAATAAATTCATGTTAATATCAGACATATAATTCCTTACTTGTTCTACTGTAATGTAGCACTAGTTAGTAACCTTTAAATGTTTTCACATCATTTGAGGAAATGCTGATGAAAATGCAGTTCTTCAAAATTTGTAAGACTCTCTCACAAAATAATTAATACAGAGCTATTGGTTTTTTCTCCCCTGGGAGCCAAATAAAAGTTTATTAATTAATATTTTAAACCCAACTTCGATAATAAATTTATAACCATGCCAACATATCATCTATAGTGATCATAATTATATACAGGTCTTAAAGAAGTATCCCTTAAAGAAATGCATTCTACAATATAAATCCATGAACAATAGGATATATGATATGACTAGCTTTTCAGAATACAATTATGCTGTTAAATTTTCAACATCAATCATGAAGAGAAAGAATGGTGCAGATGGTCATGATATTTTTGAAATTTACTACAAAACACTGATGGTAAAACAAAGATTAGACATCATGTTACAGACATTAAAATATAAACATCTTGAAAAAAACTCCTTTAGATGTTTTTGATGGTAGATATTAGCATCAGATATGACTAATAAGCTAAATATACTCACAAATGTTTGTTTATTGGTGCATTAGCTGTGCATTTGAGGAATTTCTCTTCTGTGTGTATGTAAAATTTTGTATCTATGTATAACATTTTATATTTATGTGTTTGTATATTTTATATTTTTATATCTTTATATATAATAAATATTTGTATACATAATAAACTGAAAAAGTCCATTAAATTTGACAACAGACCAAAGTTGCTTCAAATCACTCGAGTGTACATTTCTGTGTGCTAATGATAGCAAATTCCAGATGTACACCTATAGCCCAAAAGACACAAACACATACACTAAAACACAGACATAATATTTTTCAGAAGGAGGGAAAAAACAACTTATAAACACTTCTTGGTGATATACAGTATACTGTCTACATTGTTTAGTAGATTAAAGTGATAAAAAGACTCCAGAATACCCCTAGAATCATACTAAGTACAAATATATGATTAAGTTTAAAATGATATAGTTGACAAACATTTTAATGCTAGGAAGTTAATTTTAATGGTATTTAAAATGTAGTCAAATATCCATTAAAGAGGTATTATGATTATTAACAAATGTACTTTCAAAGAAAGTAAAACTCAATTATACTTACTGAATTTTTTATGATTTTATTTTGATTGTCACAGACATAGTTAAATGTTCCCTTTGAAACATGCATAAAATAGCATTTTAAAACATATTTTCAATTTACCTCATAATTTATCTCAGAAGTCCACTGTATTCTCCCAAATAAACACATATTGTAAATTTGAAATTACTTGTGTTTATATTTTAGTGAACCCCTTATAAAACAAAGTATAGTCTCTGAGACTTTGTATTCTGAACCAGTGTAACACTAAACTTATATATACTACATGTGTGTATATCCAAGGGGTCTTTTACCTATATAACTGCACATGGAGTAATTTTTATTTTATTTTATTTTAAGTTCCAGGGTACATGTGCAGGATGTGCAGGTTTGTTCCATAGGTAACCATGTGCCATGGTGGTTTGCTGCACCTATCAACCCATCACCTAAGTACTAGGCCCAGCATGCATTACCTATTTTTCTTGATGCTCTCCCTACCCTCACACCCTTGCCACAGGCCACATTGTGTGTTATTCTCTCCCTGTGTCCATGTGTTCTCATTGTTCATCACCCACTTATGCATGAAAATATATGGTGTTTGGTTTTCTGTTCCTGTGTTAGTTTGCTAAGGATAATGGCTTCCAGATCCATTCATGTCCTTTTTATGGCTGCATAGTATTCTATGGTGCATATGTACCACATTTTTTTTATCTAGTCTATCACTGATGGGCGTTTGGGTTGATTCCATGTCTTTGCAAATCCAAGAGGTTTTGTACTTTAGAATGCCTAGTAGGTGCAGGTAACATTTCTAGGTGATGGGGATATATTCATAAATGGGATAAAGAAAAGTCTTTATCCTCAGATAGCTCACTTTCTTGTAGGGAGAAAACAAAAAGTTCATAAATAAAATATCTAGCATAACACAATAAAATCTACTTAAAATGGCTGGAAATGAGAAACGTGAAATGGCAAAGAGAGAGATTGCAAATTTAATAGGTACAAAAGACTATATTAAGAAAGATGGAATTGGATCAGAGATATGAAATAGAGAGGGGAATAAACTGTGTAGATATCTGTGGCCAGAATGTTCAAGCCAAAGAGAACTACAAGTGCAAGAGCCTGGAGGACAGAGAAGCTAGAAGGTTGATGTGTCTAGACAGCACTGGATTCAAAGAAAGCAGCAGGAAGCACCAGATCATTATCCATTTTGACTTCTACTTTGAGTGAGATGGAAAAGAGCTGGAGGGTTTTGACCCAATCATAAGAATAAGTTGACTACTCTTTTGGGAATAGACTAAAAGCAGGATGTACAAGGGCAGAAGCAGATAGATTGGTTATAAAGCTATTACAGTATTTCTGGGTGTCAACAAGGTGATTGGAAATTGCTAAATTTTTAAAGTAGAGAAACATGTTTTCCTGATTTGATGTGTAATGAGAAAGAAAAAGACAAGATGGAGTTTTTGGCCAGAGAAGCTGGAAGGCTGAACTTTCCATTTCCTTGGAATGTAAAGACTTGAAGAAAAACAGGTTTTTGAGAAGAAAGATCAAGAGCAAGGTCTAGATAATTTTCAGATGCCTATTAGACATCCAAATACAGATGCAAGTCTGTTGACTTACATAAAATCTGGAATCAGGAGACAAATTCATTTCAGAGCTACACATTTGAGACTTTTCTATTCTCTGTCTCACTGAGACCAGAAGAGATTACTAAGGATAAATAAGGATAGAAGTGAGAGGACACCATGGCTTGAGCCCAAGAACACTTCCAATATTTGGAGGATGGGAGATGTGAAGGAATCCACAGTGAGATTGAAAAAAGAGTGGTTAGCAACAATGGAGGAAAGTCAGGGTAGAGTGACGTCCTGCAAGGGAAACCTGAATAAGTAAATGAGAAGGGAAGAACTGCAAGTGGAAGAGTTGATATAAGACTCTAGATGGATACACAAACTTTTTCACAATACTAGAGTGCAGTTAAAAGAGATAAATACAAAAGTAAGCAGGTCAGTTACATGGTGTTGGGAGTTTGGGGAACATGTCTTCTAAGGATCATTGTGGGTATTTTCTCACTTAAATAGGAAAAATGTCCCCAGTTAAGAATGAAGCAGAGAGATAGTGTTGGAGATTTTGGTAGAGATGAGAGGTTGTGGAATAGTCATCAGTCACAGGGGAAGAGTGCATTAAGAATGGATTTTTAGTATGTCTATTCTTCATGGCCAAGACGCGAATTTGAAAGACCGTTATCTGAAACAGAAAAAGCAGAATGTAGCTACTGACTTGAGAAAAAGAAAAAATCTCTTATTGAGATTAATGTGTAACATTACTGATGCAGAAAAATAACTTTTCCAAACATGTAAAGTCATTTTATTATTATTTAGAGAAATGCCAAAGCCTTGTTTTGTTTATTGGAAATGCTGATGGCCTAGGAAATGAGAATTAAATTGAAGTTTGGGGGCAAATTTAAATTTACCACTCAGGACATCTGCCATGCAATGGCACATCAATAAAACATTAAGTATCTGAGCTCTTAATATGTGCTAGACATCAAGGTGATATTTATAAAACAAGCTTCATAAATATAAAATAATACTCCAGAAATAATGCATTGGGTCCCATTTGTTTCTTCAATTGTGTCATACTTTGCAAATGGAAAATATTAAACTGAGCATGTTGTTTGTAAGCTTATAGCAGTAAATATTTATAAGTTGGCTAAAACTGAATAAAATTCTAATATTTAATTAGAACTTGACCACTTTAAATAATTTTACTTGAAAATTAATTGTAACAAAATAAAACATTTAACCAACAACTCCACCTAGCCATTTGGTCTACCTTTCATCTATAACCCTTGAGATGTCGTTAGAAATCCCGATGAAACCCATTTTTTGAAAGAAAGAAAGCTTATTGTCTTCCTTTCATTTAGCTTGGCATGGTTTTCATTTTGATGACCCTATTGTCTACTGTTGCCTCTTTGTAGTAAGTAGCATGACGTCACTGCTTTAGTCTGTCTTTTGAAGTTAATTTTTTCTTTTAGAATCCGGTTTTAGTAAAATATCCTTAAAACTACTTTTGAAGGGTTGTGCATTTTTATGATGACATAGTGCTTAGGTTTGTTGTAAAAATTGATTACATGTTTTTATAATTATCTATATGAGAGAAGTAGTCTTTTAATCAGTTAAAGCAATTTTTTAAGATTACAAAAAAAACTGTTTATTTTTAAAACTGCAGCTACATAGCATTTGAAAATCAGTGTATTAGTATTTGTTTTTCCATGCATTACAAACACTGTGAGAAAACAAGAGGGCAGTATAAAAGGCAACATTTTTCCCAAAGCTGGGGAATAGGTAAACAGAATTGGAGTTGGCCTTTCCAATGTTCTAAGACAGTTAATTAAATGCTTGTTTTGTTTTCTTGATCTGATGGTAGGTGGTGTATACATTGTTTCTTTTAAGAAAACTTTCCAACTATAAATCTATAAGAGGGAAAAAGATGAAGATTAAAGCATTTTTTCCCTTCTCCAACTCTCTGAGACTTGCTGTGCTACAAATAAAGTTCAAAAGATCATTTTTAAAAGTGACAGGAACATAAAGGGGTAGCTGCAAAACTTAGTTATTTTGTGAAATGTACTCAGTCATATTTTGAGAATGTATCTGTTGTTTAGAACCCTGCATTTCACTTCAATTACCTTTGTTTTGATTTATTAAGAACAACTTTCTAATGATTTTCTCATAGTATTTTTGGCTCCTGTTCTATCTGTGTTTTATGGAACAAGTTCACTATGTTAGGCTAATTAAGACATAAATTTTAATTAATCAATTTTAACAAAACCTTCTTGATTTTGCCTGTGAAGTACTCATGGCATAAATTATGATTCCAATTTAGAAAATGTAGAACTAAAATAAATTAAGTATGATCAAATTTATTCATACATGCAACACATATTTATTGACCATTTGCTATGTGCTAGGTGCTTTTTTGGTCCTATGGCTTAGAAGATTGAGATCAAATTCAATAAAAAAGAGTGCTGCTAGTAGAAAGAACAGTATGAGCGCAGATACAGAAGCATTCAGGAGAATGATATATTGGGAGAATGGCAAATTTCCAATGTGGTTGAAATATGGAATGTGGAACTGCAAGACTATTGAGAAAAAATGAGAATAATTTAAAAATTTCATGCTAAGAATTTTGAACCTTATGTTGTAAGCTAAAAAGACACAATGAAGGTTTTTAAAAAATCCTTAACTTCCTAAAAGACAAATTTTTTCAAGTAGAAAAATAAATGAAATATGATACAGGGGATATCACCACCGATCCCACAGAAATACAAACTACCATCAGAGAATACTACAAACAACTTTACGCAAATAAACTAGAAAATCTAGAAGAAGTGGAGAAATTCCTGGACACATACAGCCTCCCAAGACTAAACCAGGAAGAAGTTGAATCCCTGATAGACCAATAACAGGCTCTGAAATTGAGGAAATAATTAATAGCTAACCAACCAAAAAAAAGTCCAGGACCAGACGGATTCACAGCCAAATTCTACTAGAGGTACAAAGAGGAGCTGGTACCATTGCTTCTGAAACTATTCCAATCAATAGGAACAGAGGGAATCCTCCCTAACTCATTTTATGAGGCCAGCATCATCCTGATACCAAAGCCTGGCAGAGACACAACAAAAAAAAGAGAATTTTAGACCAATATCCCTGATGAACACTGATGTAAAAATCCTCAATAAAATACTGGCAAACTGAATACAGCAGCACATCAAAAAGCTTATCCACCATGATCAAGTGGGCTTCATCCCTGGGATGTGAGGCTGGTTCAACATATGCAAATCAATAAACGTAATCCAGCATATAAACAGAACCAAAGACAAAAACCACATTATCTCAATAGATGCAGAAAAGGCCTTTGACAAAATTCAACAACCCTTCATGCTAAAAACTCTCAATAAATTAGGTATTGATGGAATGTACCTCAAAATAAAAAGGGCTATTTATGAAAAACCCAAAGCCAATATCATACTGAATGGGTGAAAACTGGAAGCATTCCCTTTGAAAACTGGCACAAGACAGGGATGCCCTCTCTCACCACTCCTATTCAACATAGTGTTGGAAGTTCTGGCCAGGGCAATCAGGCAGGAGAAAGAAATAAAGGGTATTCAATTAGGCAAACAGGAAGTCAAATTGTCCCTGTTTGCAGATGACATGAGTGTATATTTAGAAAACCCCATCGTCTCAGGCCAAAATCTCCTTAAGCTGATAAGCAACTTCAGCAAAGTCTCAGGATACAAAATCAATGTGCAAAATTCACAAGCATTCTTATACACCAATAACAGACAAACAGAGAGCCAAATCATGAGTGAACTCCCATTCACAATTGCTTCAAAGAGAATAAAATACCTAGGAATCCAACTTACAAGGGATGTGAAGGACCTCTTCAAGGAGAACTACAAACCACTGCTCAATGAAATAAAAGAGGACACAAACAAAGGGAAAATTAGCCCATGCTCATGGATAGGAAGAATCAATATCATGAAAATGGCCATATTGCCCAAGGTAATTTATAGATTCAATGCCATCCCCATCAAGCTACAAATGACTGTATCAACAGAATTGGAAAAAACTACTTTCAAGTTCATATGGAAGCAAAAAAGAGCCCGCATTGCCAAGTCAATCCTAAGCCAAAAGAACAAAGCTGGAGGCATCATGCTACCTGACTTCAAACTATACTACAAGTCTACAGTAACCAAAACAGCATGGTACTGGTACCAAAACAGAGATATAGACCAATGGAACAGAACAGAGCCCTCAGAAATAATAACACACATCTACAACTATCTGCTCTTTGACAAACCTGACAAAAATAAGCAATGGGGAAAGGATTCCCTATTTAATAAATGGTGCTGGGAAAACTGGCTAGCCATATGTAGGAAGTTGAAAGTGGATCCCTTCCTTACACCTTATATAAAAATTAATTCAAGATGGATTGAAGACTTAAATGTTAGACCTAAAACCATAAAAACCCTAGAAGAAAACCTAGGCAATACCATTCAGGACATAAGCATGGGCAAGGACTTCATGTCTAAAACACCAAAAGCAATGGCAACAAAAGCCAAAATTGACAAATGGGATCTAATTAATCTAAAGAGTTTCTGTACAGCAAAAGAAACTACCATCAGGGTGAACAGGTAACCCACAAAAAGGGAGAAAATTTTTGCAATCTACTCATTTGACAAAGGGCTAATATCCAGAATCTACAAAGAACTCAAACAAATTTACAAGAAAAAAACAAACATCCCCATCAAAAAGTAGGCGAAGGACATGAACAGACACTTCTCAAAAGAAGACATTTATGCAGCCAACAGACACATGAAAAATTACTCATCATCACTGGCCCTCAGAGAAATGCAAATCAAAACCACAGTGAGATACCATCTGCCACCAGTTAGAATGGCCATCATTAAAAAGTCAGGAAACAACAGGTGCTGGAGGGGATGTGGAGAAATAGGAACACTTTTACACTGTTGGTGGGACTGTAAACTAGTTCAGCCATTGTGGAAGTCAGTGTGGCCATTCCTCAGGGATCTAGAACTAGAAATACCATTTGACCCAGCCATCCCATTACTGGGTATATACCCAAAGGATTATAAATCACGCTGCTATAAAGACACACGGACACGTATGTTTACTGCGGCACTATTCACAATAGCAAAGACTTGGAACCAACCCAAATGTCCAACAATGATAGACTGGATTAAGAAAATGTGGCACATATACACCATGGAATACTATGCAGCCATAAAAAAGGATGAGTTCGTGTCCTTTGTAGGGACATGGATGAAGCTGGAAACCATCATTCTCAGCAAACTATTGCAAGGACAAAAAAACAAACACCGCATGTTCTCACTCATAGGTGGGAATTGAACAATGAGAACACCTGGACACAGGAAGGGGAACATCACACACCGGGGCCTGTTGTGGGGTAGGGGTGAGGGGAAGGGATAGTATTAGGAGATATACCTAATGTAAATGACGAGTTAATGGGTGCAGCACACCAACATGGCACATGTATACATATGTAACAAACCTGCACGTTGTGCACATGTACCCTAGAACTTAAAGTATAATAAAAAAAGAAGAAAACATGTTAATTTGGAAAAATAAATTTTTCTATTACCAAAAAAAAAAATAAATAAAAAAGAACAATCTAGGCAAGGCACTGAATGCCAACCAGATGTTGACAAAACATTTGGATTTCATTTGAAATAAGGTAATTGCTTGAAAAATAACATGCACCATCTGCCTGATCTGAGTCTTCTCTTTATACAGCACTTGTCTAAAGAGTATACTTAAATAAAAAATTTACTAAGTGTTTATATGTATGAGGAAAGCTTATCCCTTCCAGAGAATACTATGAAAATCCCTCTGGTAAAGAAAAGAAGCATTCATTCTGTGAAGTGAATCTCTTGCCCCAGATCTGATGGGTACACATCCCCATTTTCACATACTGGATTTGCTTTAAAGCCAGGTACTCACAACCGAGCTGCATGAAGGAAAAATGTTGAATCCCACTATAAGACTGTTAAATTTGTGCTCTGTTTTATTAAAAAGAAAACGTCTACTTGAAAAAAAAAGAAAAATAAATCAAATAGCATTGTGCCTTGCTGCCTGGAATAGAAAAGAATGAAGACTGCAGACACGTTAAAAAGCCATTGGAATAGTTTAAGAAAGATCTCATCATGAAATGTTTGCAATGTTGTTAGAAAGCAGAGAATAGACTCTAAAGAAGTCTAACATAGGTGGGATTTGTTGAGATGCTGAATGTGCACATGAGAAAGAGGAAAGCCAATACTGACGGACTTCCCTAGATGCTTTAATAAAGAATTGTTAAAATCCTGGAATATGATAAAAACATAGAAAGAGGAGGAATCTGGAAGTGATTATTAAAAATTGGATTTGTGATATATTGTGATTTGTGTGTGTCTGTTGATAGGGAATTGGAAATACAGCATTGAATAATGCCAAAGACAATGTAATCAAGTACTGTGAAGAAAGAAAAGTAGTTATTACTTTTAGTAAGAATGCTGTTTTTAATAAACATAGGAGAAAGATACTCATTAGACTTTTGGTCCAAAAGGTTCATCACAGCAACATGTGTAGGAAGAGCAAAGTGAAATGTGGGCAGACTTTAGATTACCAAAGAGAGATTATTTCCAGAAAAGATATAATTAAATAGAGAGTAATATATTGAAGACAGTGAATTTCATTACCCTAAAGTGCAATCTGTATTTTCAGCTACCTATCACCAGACATATAGAAACCCCACAATATGTCACAAATCAAATTTTTAATAATCACTCCAATACCTCTTCCTCTTTTATGTTGCTATCCTACCTAAGGTACTTTCTACGTTATGAAACAAATATATTTAGAGGACACCTATTGCTTGACTATTCAGCATTTCTTCTCTTATTCAAATGAAAATGCAAAAACATCCTTCTATTGGAAAATGACTCCTTCCTCGCTACCGATTTCAGCAGTAGTTCAGTAACTTAAGAACCATTAACTGACTGTGGACAACCAGAAGTCCTGTCTTCTGCAATACCTGGCTCATAGGATAAGGTCTGAAGATATCTATGTTCACTCCAGGTCTCATGTATAACTAGACTATATTTGGTGGAAGTAAGTTTGATCAACACATAGAGGGAAGTAGAGTGAAGAGATGAAAGAAAAAAATGTTATCATCTGAGCCCATGGATGCAGTCATGTTTACAACTACTTATTTCCTTGGTCTTTTCAAATTTATGAATCAATACGTTTCCACACTTACAAATTTGATTTGTCATTTGCAACCACCAGAATCCTGATAACATAGGCTGATATCAAATAGCTACTGTAAAAGGTGTAGAATATACAAAACAGAGAAATTACAATGGATAGAGCAAGTTCACAAAGGAGAGAGGGAATCCAGTCACTAGCAGGTGGGAAATATAGCCTTGGAAAGAAGAAAGAAGCATTTCATATTTTGAGGGAATAGGATAAAAAGGTGAAACAAAGGATCAATATCAACAAATGAAAAGGAGGGAATACAAGGACATAAAATGTGATTTAAACCAAAGTCTGCAGAATGATAAAATAACCAGTTGGTCAAATCACTCCAAACAGTCAACTCCTCAATTCTCGGGGAAGTCCTTTTTCTAACAAATAATGTTCCCAATTTAGTAGCACAGAATTATTTAAATTGATTCACAAAATATTGGTACAACTTAGTATATGCAATTTTAGTTTAACTTCTTTCCATTGCCAACACTCCCAAAGACACACATACACACACACACACACACACACACACACATACACACACAGAGAGACACACACACATTATTACTACTAAGTTTTTGGAGCCATTTTCTCACTTTTTTGATTTCCTGAAAAGGATAAATAATTATTTTTATGATATACCTGATAAAAACTCTACTTATTACAATGCCAATATTTTTGGAACCAAATAAAGAAACATAAAGAGAAAGCATATGTGGATAAAATGACCAATGAAGTACAAAGTCTGATTTCACAGAGGGAAATAGAGAATACCTTGAAGTTAAATGAAAGATCAATGTTAGGATAACATATGTGAGAAGGTGATTCATGCAAGAGGAACTTTGGAATTACTTGAACTGTACTTGCCACTTTGGTTTTTATATGAAAAACTGTATCTTAGAGGAAATCATATTATAGTTTGTTAAAAGTATATCTTTAAAACTGGAAACAATCATTGATAGGTGAGCCTCCTATAGTTCCTACTTAGATACATTTATTTATAGTCAATGCTGCTACTTGGAAATTTGAGTCCATATTATTTATAATATATATTAATATCAGGCAGTACAGTCACTCAAAATTTTGAAATGTAAATATGACCTTTATCATGAAGAATGGTTCTTTTTTCACAGCTGGCCGATGATGAGAAAAGAGAAAAAATAAGTAAATCTTGGTGCTAGACTGGTAATATCAGAAATACCAACAGCAGGGGTGTTGGGGCAGCTGTTCTGGTGGCTTGTTAAAGTCAAATAGGAAAGCTGCTCAGAAGAAGAATGGAAATGGCCCTGTTCTGGAGGTCAAAGTCCCAAATGACATCTTAAAAATCTATTTGCAAACCTCAAATTCTCTGATAAATTATGTGAAGAAAAAAAATCTAAGCCTAGGCAATAGCAGAATACTTTCGTTAATTGTACTCATGGTTGTAGAGAATACTATCACTTCTTCAATTAGCTGAGCTGTCTGCCATGAAGTTGAGTGACCAGAGGTCTCTCCCTAAAAGAACTGCAATATGGAAACTTACTATGAAGCCCTAGTGAAAATTAATGTGGCTGCACCCACTCCAGGGATGATTTCTATCCCTGCCTGGGACTATTGCCAGGGGTCAAGAAACACACAGATGGTGGGTGACACTGCAGGCAGAAGATACATTACTGCTGTTAGTACCATTCTTAATTAAAATAGAAAAATAATCTGTATTTTCACGTTTCTATTTTTTTGAATAATTATTATTGTTTTAAGCTGCATCATTTTATTTTGAGATTACCCTGTAAGGGAAGTGTTTAAAAATAAATTTAAATGGAATTTTTAAAATTCCACAATGCCAGAAAGAATGAGATTTTACTATCCTTTTGTATTATCTTAAATAAAAATTATTTAACTTGGCACAAATGGACTTAACTAATTTGAGTCCAATCTGAATTTCTCTCATCAACTACAAACTTTCCTCTAGGCAAATTAAATTATGGAGTTCTCATTAGTACATTAGTATCCCCTCAGTTCCACTTCACTCCTCTCTGACTTTGTTCTTCCTGCCTAAAGCATCATTTTTGTGTTTATCCGTTTATTTACTAAAATATCCCAAATCAAGTGTGTGCCTGTGCGCACACACACACACACACACACACACTGACTTAACCTGTGAAATTTATAATCTAAGATCATGGATAATACATTCAGAGCTAGATACTTCACTTTTCTTCACCCTTGCCATTTCATCTATCTATCATCAACTGTGGAAGTCTTTCCTCTCACTCTAGAGGTGATCACACTATCTTTCTCAACTTTGTACTCTTGGCAGCCCCTACAAATCAATGGCACATGGTGATTGAGACAAAAACTATCATTCTAGATCCAATTTTACATGACATACAGCAGAATAAAATGATTGCTTAAATCAGGTACAAACATATAAGAGAACACAAAAAAGGACTTCTAGATAATAAGAATATTCTGTTTCAGTTGTTTGAATGAAGAATCTGTTGACTAAAAAAGGTAATATAGAGTAACAAGTCTGAAGTCAGGATGAGAAGATGTCAAAAAAAAGATTAAAGTGTCCTTGGGACATCCTAATGGAGATGTGCCAGTGACAGTTGGATGTTCAATACTGAAGCCCAAAGTGAGTTCTAAATTATGAGAATATATTTGAAAGTCTCCAGTATATCAAATAAAGATAAAATCATGAGTATGAATGTGGTCACCTTGAGATCACGCAATGTAGCAAGAAGTGAGGGACAAAGGCAGAACCTTGGATTATACTCCTGACATTTAAAAGGCATTGGGGAGAGAAAGAAACCTATGTGTGAGATTGGGAAGAAACAACCAATCAGAAGAAACAGAAGAAGAGGGTAAACAGAGACTGAAGGGTGGTGTGCAATGGTGGGAGTCAAATATCAAAGTGAGGGCAATTGATATAAGCATAGGAAATGTGTACAGGCTTTGGCAATGTGAAGGACCTTGGTACTGTTAGCTTTCAGTGGCATGTTAGCCTCAAGAGAAAGACTGCATTAGTTTGAGATATGTGACACAGACAGGATGGTGTGTGCTGGCTTCTCTCCCTCAATGATTGGCTGTAAAATGAAGACAGAATCCAGAGCAGAAGTTGAAGGGTGATTTGTTAAACCTGCAGGAATTTTTTATTTCAAAGAGGCTTGGCTATGTTTATATGTAAAGCGAAAATATCTACCAGATTACAAAGACGTTTGTTGGTAAAGCAGAGGCAGAAATGGCAGAGGGTCCCTAACACAAATGTAACTTTGAACAGTAGGTGGGATGTGGAAGGTAGGTATAGATGTGGATATAAACATGTTTGTAAGTGACAAGGAGGAAATTAAGGAAGGTTTCATGTACTGTCTTAATATTTTCTGTGAAATGAGAGACAATATTTTCTGCTAAAATTGGGTATTAATAGAAGAAGATACCTTTATTAATTTCCTAGGACTTCCATTAAAAATTACCACAAACTTGGTTAATTGAAACAAGAGAAATTTATTATTTCACAGCCCGGCAGCCAGAAGTCCAAAATCAAAATGTCAGCAGGGCTACACTTCCTCTAAAAGCTTAAAGTTGAATCCCTCCCTGCCTCTTCCAGCTCCAGTGGTTAATGGAGTTCCTTGGCTTGTGACCACATAACTTCCATCTTTGCCTCTATCTTTACATGATCTTCTGTTCCTTCCCCCTGTATGTTTCACATGAGGACATTTATCACTAACTTTAGGGTCCACCCAGATAATCGAGGTTGACCTGATTTCCAGATTCTTAACTTAATGACACCTGCGTAAGTCACCTTAAAAAAAAAAAAAAGATCACATTCACAGGTTTGTGTGGTTAGAACATATCTTTTTGAAGGTCACTATTGAATTCTATTTCAACATAGCAGACTTGAATACATTATGCAATTTTCTCCTTCTGCATCAAATTCATAGACATTATTTTGTCATATATAAAAATAAATCATAGCTCCACTAAAAACAAAAAGTCACTCTAGATGCGCTACAGACTCTAGAGAATCCCGAGAAACAAAAAGCAGGGAAAAAAAGCCATATCAAAGCACAACTTTAAAATAAAACATTAACTGGTCTGTGCTGGTAGGGCATGGAACCAGTGAATAAGAGGCTAAGGAGCAATGACCAGAATTATTAGCATGGTCTCACAGCTGGAGTAGCCAGGTTAAGTTAACCTTGGCAAACAACAATGGAAAAGTCCCGAGGTAGGAATATTAACTGAAGGAGGTCAGGAAGACAGAGGCATAATGTGTCCTGAATGGCTCACAACATTTGGTTGCAAGTACCCATACTCAGAAAAACAGCTGCCAAGGGATGCCACTTTCTCACAGTCACTAACCAAGTATCCAAGCCACATTTCAGCTCATACCAATCCCCCTGAATGAAAAGAGGAGATAGTCATACAGGACAACTAAGCTACAAAGTGCACAAGAAAGCAGCAAATATCAGCACCATGACAGAGACACTTACAGGTGTTGAAAGAATTAGCAAAAAGTGTGTTTCGTAAAATGTCCAACATATGTCCAAATATCTGGAGATTAGGAAGATATTATACCTATATAAGCCTAAGCAATTGTACAATAAGAAATTATTAGAGATTTTTGAAATATAAAAATATAATTGAAATTATAACAAAAAACTAAGCAAACTCTAATTATATAGACTGAAAAAGAAAGGTGGTCACAGCTATTGGGCACACAAATATTCTGGAGCACCAAGCCTAGTAGCTCATAATGCAAATTCCAAATGTTATAAAGATAGAAAGTATGAAAGAGGAATGGAAAAAAGATAAAAAGATTTATACCTCTATATAAAAGTAATCATTATAATAAGAGCAAGCACTTACGTAATACTTAAAATATACTGAGCACTGTCTAAGCACTTTACATATATTCATTCATTTACTTACTCATCGCAGCAAGCCCTTGAGGAAGAGAAAGTAATTAACTTACCCATGGTCACATAGCTAATAAATAAAGAAGCCAGGAATTGGACCTGAGCAATCAGGCTCAAGAGGGCATGCTCTTAACCATTATGCTAAACTGCCAGAGCATGAAAATAATGAGCATGGGCCAGAGGCATAATTGAATAAATGATAGTAGAGAAACTCCCATGACTGAAGAAAGGCATGAAACTTCCCTGAGAGAAAAAACTATTCAAAAATAAAACAAACCAAAATTACACTTGATCCAGCTCTACTTGATAGATTTTTTTTCTCCTTTAAGGGTTCCAGGCCAATCAACGAAGTTGAAAAAGGGGAAATATGAGTGTTTTGGAAGTTCACAAGGCATTTTCATTTCTTTAAAAGATTTTCTAAAGCTCCCTCTTTAAAATTAGAATTCATTAAAGTAGAGTATGTAAGTTCTGGAGTTGTACTTTCCAAAAATATTTCTAATTAATCAACATAAAAACAAATACAAGCATCATAATAAACCCAGAAAGTGAGAGGGATTCTGATGAAAAGGGGATTCAAATGACTAAGCTATATAATAACACACCTCATGGAAGATAAAGTCAGGCACTGCATAAGAATGTTTCAGTTGATGCACACTGCATGTATAAAAATGGTCCCATAATACTGTATTTTACTATACCTTCTCTATGTTTAGATAATCAACATTTAGATATGTTTAGATACACAAATACCATTGTGTTACAATTGCCTGCAATATTCAGCGCAATGACATGTGGTAGAGGTTTTTAGCCTAGGGATAATAGGCTATACTATATAGATTAGGTGTGTAGTAGGCTATACCATCTAGGTTTTTTAAGTGCAGTTTTTGGTGTTCCCACAATGATGAAATTGCCTAACAACACATTTCTCAGTACATATGCATACCTTTAAAAGGATGCATGACTGTATATGTACAATTGATCTTTGAACAACACGGATTTGGACTACACAGGTCACTTATATACAGCATTTTTTCAATAACTATGTAAGAAAAATTTGTGGAGACTTTGGACAATTTGAAAAAACTTGAAGACAAAGATATATAAAATATAGGTCAAAAAATAGCAAAAATTAAGAAAAAGGTATGTCATGTTGCATAAAATATATGTATATACTAGTCTGCTTTATCATTTACCACTTACCACTAAAAATATCACAAATCTATTATAAAAAGTTAAAATGTATCAAAACTTATACATACAAATGGATTATTCATGGCTCTATTGCAGTTCAGAGAACTGCAAACGAATGTACAGATGCAACAGTAAATCATAACTGCATAGAATTAACTATAGTACTTACTCTATTGCTGTAATAATTTTATAGTCACCTCCTGTTGCTATTGCTTTGAGCTGAAGTGTTTTATCTGCTTAAAATGCCCTTGTAACAGTAATCATTTCAATTGAGCAGTTCCTCTCTACAGTAAATTGCATATAGCAGTAAAAGGTAAACTATCATGGTTGTCTCATATTTTTATTGTGCTTAGGGCAAATGCCACAAACCTTGAATAACAACATTGAACCCATATGAAGTGCCACTAGTGACGCTGGAAGTGTTCCCAAGAAGCAGAGAAAACTCATGACATTGTAAGAAAAAGTTGAATTGCTTGATACAATACAGCTGTAGCTACCTACTTTTACAAGATAAATGAATCCAACATAAGAACCATGGTAAAGACGGAATAAGAAATTCATGAAGTTGTCATTGCAGTTATACCAACAGACACAAAATCTTACTCTTTTTGTGAAATACTTGTTTTACCATTTACTGAAAATACAGCTTTTATGTGGCTTCAGGATTGGTATAAGAAAAGCATGCCTATAAATTCTAATGTGATTTGAGAAAAAATGAAGTCATTATGTGAAAACTTAAATCAAAAGGATGGTGAAGGATATAAAGCAAAGGATGGTTTGATGATTACAGAAATAGGTTTAGGCTTTACAAAATGTCAAGACAACAGGGGAAACAACTTCTGCAGACCAAGCGGCAGCAAAATTCCCAGACCCCATTAAGAAAATCATTGAGGGGAAAGTATATCTACCTAAATAGGTTTTTAATAAGGAAAAAAGTACCTTATTAAAAACAAAAAAAGTGCCACAAAGGACATCTATTAGTAAGGAAGAGAAGTGAGCATTAGTATTTAAGACAAGAAGGGATAGGCTAACTTTACTGTTTACTGTAAATGCACTTGGGTTTACTATTAGGACTGCCCTTATCTATAAAGTTGCTAACCCCAGAACCATGAAAGGAAAAAAATAAGCACCAGCTGCCAGTCTTCGTTGTACCACAAGAAAGCCTGGACAATGAGAATTCTGGATTGATTTCACTGATGCTTTGTCCATGAAGACACAAGCCCCAGTAAGGGGCTGCTTTGCTTGCTTTTCTTCCTTTCCTTCCTTTCTTTCTCTCCCTCTCTCTCTCTCTTTTTATTTTTTGGACGAAGTTTCGCTTTGTTGCCCAGGTTGGAGTGCAGTGGTGTGATATCAGGTCACTACAATCTCCACCTCCTGGGTTGCATTCAAGCAATTCTCCTGCCTCAGGCTCCCGAGTAGCTGGGATTACAGGCATCTGCCACCATGCCTGGCTAATTTTTGTATTTTTATTAGAGACAGGGTTTCACCATGTTGACCAGGCTGGTCTTGAATTCCTGACTTCAGGTGATCTGCCCACATCGACCTCCCAAAGTGCTGGGATCCAATACAGGACTGCCTTTGTAACATTCTTTTGATATTGGACAATGCCCCTAGCACCCAGAACTTCATGAACTCAACATTGAAGGAAATGACTTAGTCTACTTGCTAAATCAGGGGGTCATTAGGATGCTTAAGGCTCATTACACATGGCATTCTATGGAAAGGATTGTCAATGCAATAGAAGAGAACCCTGATGGAGAATATATCATGAAAGTCTGGAAGGATTATACCATTTAAGATGCCATCATTGTTATAGAAAAAGCTGTGAAAGTCATCAAGTCTGAAACAATAAATTACTGTTGGAGAAGACTGTACCCAGGTATTGTGCATGACATCACAGGATTTACAACAGAGTCAATCAAGGAAATCATGAAAGAGATTGTGGATGTGGCAAAAACCAAAAACAAAACAAAATCAACCACAACAATGAAACAGTTGGGGTGCAAGGTTACATGATATGGGTCTTAGAAAAAGTAGAGCTAATAGACACCACACTAAAGGAATTAACAAAAGATAATAATGGAAATTAAGGCTTCTGAACCACAGCTAGATGATGAGGAAGAAGACATCAAATAAGCAGTGCCAGAAAACAAAACTGACATTAGACAATCTGGTAGAAGGGTTCTGATTATTCAAGACTACTTTTGACTTATCTTATGACATGAACCCTTCTATGATATGGGAAAATTGTGGAGAAAGGATTGGTAACTGTAGAAACATTTTTTTAGAAATGAAAAAGCAAAAAAAAAATCAGACAGAAATTATGATGTATTTTTGTAAAATTACAGTGAGTATGTTTGCCTCTCCTGCCTCCTCTTCCACCTCCTTCACTATTTCCTCCTATTTCCTTCTCAGCCTACTCAATGTGAAGATGAGGAAGATGAAAACCTTTATAATGATCCAATTTGATTTAATCAATAGTCAATATATTTTTTTCTGTCCTATGATTTTAATACAATATTGTCTCTCTAGCTTACTTTATTGTAAGAATACAGTACATAATACATTTACAAAATATGTGTTAACTGTTTATGTTATTGGTAAGGCTTCTGGTCAACAGCAGACTTTTAATGGCTAAGTTTTTGGGGAGTTAAAAGTTATACACGGATGTCTGACTGGGAGAGGGGTTGGTTTCCCTAACCCCCATTTGTTCAAGGGCCAATTGTATATCTATTGCTACCATCTTCACCCGTTTTTGATTCTACAATTACAGAGCATTGCAGCTTATGGAATAACCATTTATTCAACTTATATGGCTTTTCCTAAAGTATTTTGTTATAATTCAACTATGTAACCAAAATTAAGCTGCCATGCTATTATTACACATAGCCACACTGACACAGTTAAATTTTCATTATTCATTAAACTAGCAGAGCAGGATTCTGAGCAATTAAGGGAGTGAAAAATATATACAGTTGCTCCTGGTATCTTCAGAGGATTAGTTCCAGGATCCCTGTGGTTACCAAAATCTGCAGATGCTCAAGTTCCTTACGTAAATTGGTGTAGTATTTTCAGATAGCCTGTACACATCCTCTAGCATATTTTAAATCATCTCCAGATATTTATAATACCTAATAAAATGTAAAGTTTATATAAATAGTTGTTATACTATATTTTATTTATATTATTTTTATTGTTGTATTATTTTTATTGTACTTTTTTCCAAATATTTTCAGTCTTCAGTTTGTTGAATCCACAGATGTGGAACCCATGAATATGAAGGGCCAATCATATTTTGATGACCTATTATACAAGGTTAGCAAATTTGGATGGGGTGACTTTATGAGATATCAATATCTGTATAATGCACCTGAAAACATGTAAAACTTCTCACTGGAAAAAAAAAGAGTGATTACAGGAACAGAAAACCAAATGTCACATGTTCTCACATACAAGTGGGAGCTAAACACAGAGTACATAGGAACACAAGAAGGGAATAACAGAAACCAGAGCCAACTTGATGGTGGAGAGTTGGAGGAAGGTGAGAATAAAACAACTACCTGTTAGGTACTATGCTCATTACCTGAGTAATGAAATAATCTGCAAACCAAAGCCTTACAACATGCAATTTACCTCTATAACAAACCTGCACATGTATCCCTTAACCTAAAATAAAAGTTAAAAATATATATACAATTATAAATATATGCCAATTATTCATTTAAAAGAGTGATTAAATACCAAGAGCAATGACTCCTTTTATATGTAAGGGACATTACTATTAGCATAATTTCATGTGAACATTTATGTAATACAACCTGATCTGGGCATTGGATAGATAATGCATTACATTAGGCCTCAGAGATTAAGCTTATAAGAAATGAAAGCAAAACAAGAACTGAAATTGTGTGATTTCTATCACAGTATTCTTTCTAGTGCATTATAAAATATAGTACTTTATGAAGGAACAACCATGAAGAACTTTACATATAATATGCTATATTCAAAGCATATTTAAAAAAAATTCATGGAAGGATAATCTCTAATTTCCTTCAGAAATTGACTCCAGTATTTAGTCACTACAAAACTGAGGGACATTTCTCCAGCTACAGGAGATACTCCATCCTATAGTTCAGTATAATAAGTGTGTTTTTAATTAAACTCAGCACAGATGATGAGAAAAAAAAATCCCAAAATTTGTTCTTTAATGAGCCATTTTTCAGGGTAGTAACACACTGGGAGCAGCAGCAACTTGTCTAACTCCATCACCTGGCTCACAATGGCATTTTAAGTTTCATATACATGTTCTCTTTTTTTTAAAAAGTTTTAGTTCTTATATATATCATAAATGAAAAGTATTAAACATATGTAGTTTAGAGAATAATTGTAAACACACCTGAATAATCACCACCAGATGTTATGAAAGTGAATGTCACCAGCTGCTAGTGCCATAAAGGCCTCTGGTGTAGCCAGCTGCACCATCCTCCTCCACCAGAGGAAATTATAATTCTGAAGAGTATGGAAATCACTCACTTAACTTTCATTATAATTTTTCCACCTACGAGCAAGCCTAGATGTGTTGTTTCATATGTTTTGGATATTTATGCAAATGAAATAATATCCTATGCATCCTTGAGTTGGCTTGTTTGCTGAGTATTATGTTTTTAAGCTTCATCTGTTTGGATGTGGTAGTGATAGAATGTTTATTTTAAGTGCTTTATAGTATTTGAATGTATAACTAGTCCACTTTTTTTTTTTTTTTTTTTTTTTTGACAAAGTCTCGCTCTGTTGCCTAGGCTGGCATACAGTGGCCCAAACACAGCTCATTGCAGCCTCAATCTTCTGGGCTGAAGCAATCCTTCTACCTCAGCCTCCCATGTAGCTGGGACCACAGGCATATACCAGCACGCCCAGCTTGCATATATATATTTAGCACCTTGCTATTTTTCCCAGGCTGGTCTTCAATTCCTGGGCTTAAGCAATCCTTTCGCCTCAGCCTTCCAAAGTGCTGGGATTACAGGCTTGAGCCACTGTGCCCAGCAGCCAGACCCTTTTAATGGCTTGAGTTGTTTCCAATTTTTTACTATTATAAACAGTTTTGATAAGAATAGAATATTGTCAATGTCTCTTGGTAAAAATGTGAAAGTGTTACTATAGTCTATATACATGATTATGAATTTGCTTAGTCACAAAGCAGACCCCTGCTAAATTATTTTTGGAAAAATAAAGTTTTTTATCATTAAAATCATCCCAGCACACTAGTATTGAACAAATACTAATGTGCTTTTAATACTTTTTGCAATCAGGTCGTTATGTTTTGGAATTGGGTTGTGGTTTTAACGTGAAGTTTGCTAATTACCATTAAGCATAAGCATTAAAAAAATTATGAGCAATTTATATTACCCCCTCTGCAAAATGTCTATTTTTATCTTCTACTCATTTTTATGAATCTTTTTTTACTGATTTATAGTCTGAATACTAGTTCTCTGACAGTTGTAAATATTAGAAACACCTTTTTACAGATTCTTACTTATATTTCCGTCTTTGTCAAGTTGTTGGTTTTTTTGTATCATTTAAATTATCTTTTTCTTTAGGCTGCTTTTTATGATTTTATTAAAAAATTATCTCCTCCACTACAATTATAAAGATATTTTCCTATACCCTTGCAGGTAAGTCTTTAATCTACTTGATATTTATTTGTGTAGAGTATGATGTAGGAGTCCAATTTTATTTTATTGTTCAAATAAATGACCATGTTTTCCAGTATTATTAATGAAATGGGCTCTCTTTTTCCACACTAACCAGCAATGCCCACTGGGCTGTAAATCCAGTTTGCATCCATGAATAGAATAGTTTCAAGGCTTGCTATTTTGTCCCATTTTTTTACTTGTCTATCTCTTCCTCACCACTATTCTGTTTTAATCACTATAGTATGGTTTTGCTGTGTGTGCCCAACCAAATCTCACCTCGAATTGGAATCCCCATAATCCCCATGTGTCAAGGGCAGGACCGGGGGAGGTGACTGGATCATGGGGGCAGTTTCTCCCATGCTGTTCTCATGATAGCGAGTGAGTCTTATGAAATCTGAGGGTTTTGTAGGCATCTGGCATTTCCCCTGCTTGCACTCACTCTGTTCTGCCACCCCTGTGAAGAAGGTGCCTGCTTCTCCTCTTCCTTCCTCCATGATTGTTAGTTTCCTGAGGCCTCCCAGCAATGTGGAACTGTGAGTCAATTAAATCTGTCTCCTTTATAAAGTAGCCAGTCTCAGTTATTTCCTCATAGCAGTGTGAGAACAGATTAATACATTATAATACTTCAAAAGAAAATTCCCCTCTTTATTTTTCTTCTTTAACAGTCCTGGCTGAGTGTGGTGGCTTATGCCTGTAATCCCAGCACTTTGGGAGGCCAAGGTGGGTGGATCGCCTGAGGTCAGGAGTTCGAGACAAGCTTGGCCAACATGGTGAAACCCCATCATTACTAAAAATACAAAAATTAGTTGGGTGTGGTTGTGGGTGCCTGTAATCCCAGCTACTGGGGAGGCTGAGGCAGGAGAATTGCTTGAACCTGGGAGGCAGAGGCTGCAATGAGCCGAGATTGTGTCACCACACTCCAGCCTGGGCCACAGAGTGAGATCCTGACTCAAAAAAATAAAAAAATAAAAAAACAAAATAGAGTCCTGGCTGTTTTCATCCTTCATATGGAGTAAATTTTCCACATTCCACAGGAAATCCTGGTGGGATTTTTATTTGAAGGAGTATTTTAAATTAAGGGACTATCCACGCATTTATATCACTGAAATTTTCTAAGAATGTGTCGTGGGTTTTTTTTTTTAATTTAGGTATTCTTTAATATCCTTCCATAAAATTGTATATAGTCTTCTTCCTAAAGGATTTACTCATCTTACGGTAGTTTAATTATTAGGTATTTCATATTTTTGATGTTATTGTAATTTTCTTTTAATACAATTATATTCTGCAAGTGATTTTTACTGTTATCTAGAAATGCAATTTTCTTCTGAATATTAATATTTATCCAGTAACATGACTAAATTATTAATTCTAATAATCAGTAGGTTTATTTATGTTTTGTAGATATAGTGACAGCATTGTTTCTTCCTTTCTGATTATTAAACATTTTAATCCTATCTCACTGCATTAGCTAGAACCGTCAATGCAATGTTAAATAGAAATTGTGATAACAGAAACTTTCCACTGATTTGTTTCTTGTTCACAATTTTAAAAGAAGGTTTCAACATGTGCCATTAATAACATATTCATTGTATTTTAGTAAAAATCATTTACTGTGCTAGGGGAGTTCCCTTCTTTTTTAGCTTCCTAAGGTTTTCATTCTGAATGGATATTGAATGTTAATTTTTCCCCTCCATCTAAAGTAGGAATAATGAGGTGAACTACATTCATCCATTTTCTAGTATAAATGGGGTTTGCATTCTTTGGAGAAATCCAGCTTAGATTATACCGATATATTTTTATTTTTTAAACTGATGGATTTAGATGCAAATAATGTATTTACTATTTTTGTATCTGTTAATGACTAGGTGAACCTGTAATATACATTTTTTATTTTTTATAATCTTCTGTTTTTGTTGTCTTTCTTTTTTAAATGGTCTGGAGAATTTTGTGTAATACTAGAATTACCTGAAAATCTTACCTTGAAACCACCTGGACCTGGTGTTTACACAATGAGAGGATTTTAAAAGAAATTTCAGTTATTTTGATTCTGATTGAACCATAAGGTTTACTATTTCTTCTGGAATCAGTTTCGGTGAAATCAATTTTTATGAGAATGTATTCATTTCATATATATGTTTACATGAATAAAGTTTTTCCTAATACTCTTTTATTAGCTGCGTAACATCAATAGCATCTCTACTTATACCTATATTGTCTTTCATATTAATGTACTTTTGGCTGATGCCTCTTTTATTAATTTAACAAGGCATGATTTTAGTTTATACAAATTGCCTTCTTTTGACTCTATTGATCCTCTCTGTTTCAATGTTTATTAGTTTTTACATTTTACTTTTTTATGCTTAAATTACTCTCTTGTTTATAAAAATACTCAAATTTTAAGTTGGATACTTAGCTTTAAAGTTAGCATTATTTCTGTTCTAAAGCAAGCTCTTAAAACTAGAGTACCTATAAGTATTACCTTAGCTATATCCCAGAAGTTTTGAAAAGCAGCATTTTCATATTTATTTAATTATAGATATGTTTTCTGTCCTTATTTATGTTAACTTTTTCTTTTTAATAATTTCAACTTTCATCTTAGATATAGTGGGTACACGTGCAGGTTTGTTACCTGGGTATATCTGACACTTGAGGTTTGGGATGGATAGAGCCCATCACCCAGTTACTGAGCATAGTATCCAATAGTTTTTGAAACCTTGTCCCCCTCCTTCCCCAGTGTTTCCAGTGTCTATGGTTGCCATCTTTATGTCCATGTGTAACTAGTATTTAGCTCCCAATTGTAAGTGAGAACACGAGGCATCTGATTTTCTGCTTCTGTGCTAATTCGTTTAGGATAATGGTCTCCAGCTGCATTCATGTTGCTGCAAAGAACAAGATTTCATTCTTTTTTATGGCTGCATAGTATTCTATGGTGTATATGTACTACATTATCCTTACCCAATCCACCATTGATGGACATCTAGATTGATTCCATGTCTTCTCTATTGTGAATAGTGCTGTGATGAACAAATGGGTGCATGTGTCTATTTGGTAGAATGGTTTCTTTTCTTTGGGACATCCACCCGCTAATGGGATTGCTGGATCAAATGGTAGTCCTGTTTTAAGTTCTAGGGAAATCTCCAAACTTCTTTCCACTGTAGTTGAACTAATTTATGTTCCCTCCAACACTGTATATGCATTCCCTTTCTTCACAGCCTCTCAAGCATCTACTGTTTTTTGTTTGTTTGTTTTTTACTTTTAATAATAGCCATTCTGACTGATGTGAGATGGTATCTCATTGTGGTTTTGATTTTCACTTCTGTGATAATTTGTGAGGAACATTTTTTCATATGTTTGCTGGCTGCTTATAAATCTTTTGGGAATTGTCTGTTCATGTCTTTTGCACACTTTTTAAGGGGGTTATTTGTTTATGCTGTTTCAGTTATTTAAGTTTCTTATAGATTCTCGATATTAGACCTTTGTTGGATGCACAGTTTGTGAGTACTTTCTCTCATTCTGTATGTTGTCTGTGTACTCTATTGATAGGTTCTTTTGCTGCGCAGAAGCTCTTGAGTTAAATAGATCCCATTTGTCAAATGTTGTTTTTGTTGCAATTGATTTTAGGACTTTAGATTATTTTTGAAGGCTGGCATCCAGAATGCCATTTCTTAGGTTCTCCTCTAGGATTTTTACAGTTTGAGGTCTTACATTTAAATCTTTAATACATCTTGACTTAATTTTTGTGTCGTAAAAGGTAGGGGTCCAGTTTCATTCCTCTACATATGGCTGGCCACGTATCCCACCACCATTTATTGACTAGAGAGTCCTTTCCCCATTGCTTGTTTTTGTTGACTTTGTCAAAGATCAGATGGTTATAGGTGTGCAGCTTCATTTCTAGGTTGTCCATTGTGTTCCATTGGTCTTTCTGTTTTTGTACCAATACCATACCGTTTTGGTTACTGTAGCCTTATGGTATGGTTTGAAGAGCTATTTGGGCTTTTTATGGTTCCATATGAATTTTAGAATAGTTTTTTTCTAGATCTGTGAAAAATAACATTGGTGGCTTGATAGAAATAGCATTGAATCTGTACATTGCTTTGGGCAGTATGAATTTTTAATGATATTGGTACTTCCAGTCCATGAGCATGGAATGATTTTCTATTTGTTTGTATTACCTATGATTTCTTTCAGCAGTGTTTTGTAGATGTCTTGTGTCTTTCACTTTCTTGGTTAGATGTATTCCTAGTTGTTTTTTAATTTGTGTTTTGTTTTGTGGCTATTGTAAATGAAATTGTGTTTTTGATTTTGGTCTCACCTTGAATATTATTGGTGTATAGAAGTGCTATTAATTTATGTACATTAATTTTGTATCTTGAAACTTTGCTGATGTCATTTATGTGTTCCAAGAACCTTTTTGTAGAGTCTTTAGAGTTTTGTAGCTATAGAATCATATTATCAGCAAAAAGAGATGGTTTGACTTCTTCTTTACCTCTTAGGATGCCTTTTATTTCTTTATCTTGCCTGATTATTCTGGCAAGGACTTCCAGTACTATGCTGAATAAGAGTGGTGAGAGTGGGCATTCTTGCCTTGTTCCAGTTCTCAAGGGGGAATGCCTCTAGTTTTTGCCCGTTCTATGATGTTGGCTATGGGTTTGTCATAGATGGCTCTTATTATTTTGAGGTACACTCTTTTGATGCCTAGTTCCTTGAATGTTTTTAACATGAAGAGATGTTAGATTTTATCGAAAGCCTTTTCTCATGTCTATTCAGATGATCATTTTTTTTTGTTTTTCATTATGTTTATGTGGTGAATCACATTTATTGATTTGCATACGTTGAACCAGCTGTGAATCTTAGGAATGAAGCCTATTCGATCGTGCTGAATTAAGATTTTGATGTGCTGCTGGATTCACTTTGCTAGTATTTTGTTGAGAAATTTTTGTGTCTGTGTTCATCAGGGATATTGGTCTGTGGTTTTGTTTTCTTGCTCTCTCTTTGCCAAGTTTTAGTATCGGGAGATGCTGGTTTTGTAGAATGGAGTCCCTCCTCCTTGATTTTCTGGAATAGTTTCAGGAAGATTAGTACCAGCTCTTATTTGTATGTCTGGTAGAAGTCTGCTGTGAATCCATCTGGTCCAGAGCTTTTTTTAGTTGGTAGATTTTTTTCTTTTTATTTCTGATTCCATTTCAGAACATGATATTGGTCTGTTAAGGGTTTCAATTTCTTCCTGATTCAATCTAGGGAGACTGTGTGATTCCAGAATTTATTCATTTTCTCTAGATTTCCTAATTTGTGTGTATGGGGGTGTTCATAACAATATCTGAGGGTCTTTAGTATCTGTGGAATCAGTTGTAACATCACCTTTGTCATTTCTGATTGTGCTTATTTGGATCTTCTTTTTACCTATTTTTTTTTTTTTTTAATGAAACAAAATCTTGCTCTGTTGCCCAGGCTGGAGTGCAGTGGCATGATCTCGGCTCACTGCAACCTCTGCCTCCTGGGTTCAAGCAGTTCTCTCCCTCAGCCTCCTGAGTAGCTGGGATTACAGGCACCCGCCACCACACCTAGCTAATTTTCTTGTATTTTCAGTAGAGATAGGGTTTCACCATCTTGGCCAGGCTGGTCTTGAACTCCTCACCTTGTGATTCACCAGCCTTGGCCTCCCAAAGTGCTGGGATTACTGGTGTGAACCACCACACCTGGCCTACCTTTGTTAGTCTAGCTAGCAGTCTATCAATCCTACTTATTCTTCAGAGACCCAACTTTTGGTTTCATAAATTATTTGGGTAGATTTGGGGTCTCAATTTCATTCACTTCTGGTGTAATTTTAGTTATTTTTTTCTTTTTTCTTTTCTTTTTTTTTTTGAGACAGAGTCTCGCTGTCGCCCAAGCTGGAGTGCAATGGCACGATCTCGGCTCACTGCAGGCTCCGCCCCCCGGGGTTCATGTCATTCTCCTGCCTCAGCCTCCCGAGTAGCTGGGACTACAGGCACCCGCCACCTCGCCCGGCTAATTTTTTGTATTTTTAGTAGAGACAGGGTTTCACTGTGTTAGCCAGGGTGGTCTCGATCTCCTGACCTAGTGATCCGCCCGCCTTGGCCTCCCAAAGTGCTGGGATTACAGGCACGAGCCACCGTGCCCAGCCTAGTTATTTTTTTTTTCTTCAGCTACCTTAGGAGTTAGTTTGTTCTTGTTTTTTATTTCCTTTAGGTGCAATGTTTGATTGTTAATTTGAGGTATTTCTAACTTTTTTGTGGTAGGCATTTAGCACTGTAAACTTTCCTCTTAATACTGCTTTTGCTGCATCCCAGAGATTTTAGTATATTGCATCTGTGTTTTCATTTATTTCAAATAATTTTTTTTATTTCTGCCTTAGTTTTGTTATTTACCCAAAAGTCATTCAGTAGCAAGGTGTTTAATTTCCATGTAATTTTGTAGTTTTAAGAGATCTTCCTGTTATTGATTTCTGTTTTTATTCCCCTGTGGTTCAAGAGTATGTTTGGTATGATTTTGATTTTTTGAACAATTTGTTGAAACTGCTATATGGCTGAACATGTGGTCAACCTTGGTGTATGATCTATGTGCAGGTGAGAATAATGTATATTCTGTGGTTGATGTGTAGAGTGTTCTGTACATATATATGAGGTCCAACTGGCCAACTGTTCAATTTAAACTGAGAATTTCTTTGTTAGTTCCCTGCCTAATGCTGTCAGTGGAGTGTTCAAGTCCCCCACTGTTATTGTGTGGCTGTCTACATCTTTTCATAGGTCTAGAAGTACTTGTTTTATGAATATGGGTGTTCCAATGTTAGCTGTGTATATATTTAGGATAGTTAAGTCTTCTTGTTGTATCAAACACTTTATTATGATGTAATGCCCTTCTTTGTCCTTTTTTTTTTTTTTACTGTTATTGGTTTAAAATCTGATTATAGCTACCCTGCCTTTTTTTGTGTGTTCTGTTTTTATGATACTTCTTTTTCCAATCCTTTACTTTGACGGTATAGGTGCTGCTACTGTGAGGTGGGTGTCTTGAAGACAGCAGATACATGGATCTTCTGTGTGCTTTTTTTTTAATTCAACTTACCACTCTATGACTTTCAAGTGGGGCATTTAGCCTACATTCAAGATCAATATTGATATGTGAGGTTGATCCTGTCATGAGTTTTTAGTTGGTTGCTTTGTAGTTTCCATTGTGTATTTGCTTTATAGGGGCTGTGGGCTAGGTACTTAAGTGTATTTTTGTGGTAGCAGGTATTGTACTTTTGTTTCTCTATTTAGAACTCCCTTATGTATTACTTGTAAGAATAATCTAGTGATTATAAATTGCCTTGCTTCTTGCTTTTCTGAAAAGGATTTTATTTCTCCTTTGCTTAAGAAGCTTAGTTTGGGAGGATATGAAATTCTTGGCTGGAATTTCATTCATTCCTTCTTTCTTTCTTTTTTCTTTTTCTTTTTTTTTTTTTTTTTTTTTTAAAGAATACTGAAAATAGGCCTCCAAACTCTCCCGGTTTATAAGGTTTCTGCTGAGAACTCTCACTGTTAGCCTGATAGTGTTCCCTTTGTCCATAATTTGACCTTTTTCTCTAACTACCTTTAAGATTCTTTCTTTAGCATTCACCGTGTACAGACTGGTGACTACATGCCTTGGTGTTGTTCATTTTGTATAGTATCTCACAGATGTTCTTTGGATTTCTTGTATCTTGCTGTCTACTGTGCAGCAAGATTAGGGAAAAGTCTCTTGAAGTATTCCCTTATATATGTTTTCCAGGTTGTTCATCTTTTCTCTATCTCTTTCAGGAATGCCAGGAATTCATAGATTTGGTTGCTTTACATCATCCCATATTTCTTGAAGACTTTGTTCATTGTTTTTAAAACTTTTTTTTTTCTTTATTTTTGTTTAACTGCCTTACTCCAAGAGATCAGTCTGCAAGCTCTGAAATTCTTACTTTGGCTCGGTTCAGTCTATTGATAAAGCTTTCCATTGTATTTTGAAATTCCTTTAAGTGAGTTTTTCAATTCCAGAAGATCTGCTTAATTTCTCTTTAATATGCTTATCTCTTCTTTCCTTTCCTGAATTGCATTTGAAATTCCTTTGTGTTGCTTTTCAACCTTGTCTTGGATCTTGTTGAGCTTCCTTGTAATCCATGCTTTGAATTCCTTGCATCATTTCTGAGTTTTCATTTCGGTTAGGGATGTGGCTGAAGAGCTATTGTGATCCTTTGGTGTTGCTACCTTCAGATATTTCATGGTGCCTTAATTTTTGCACTGGTTCCTTGTCATCTGGAGACTAGCACTTCTAATTTTTGTAATTATATTCCTGTGGGTAGATTTTTTTCTTTTTCTTTATCCGTAATATTATTATTATTTTTTTTATTTCCCTTTCCCTTTACCCATCCCTGGTTATGTGATTGTAGAGAATGTTGGGTAGGGTGTTTTGGTTTTACTTCTATAGCCTTATGTGCTTCTGTCGGCAGTTGAATATTGGGCTCTGTGGTTGGACCTACCAGCCCGTAGATGGTGCTTATAGTTAAGAGCTAGCTGCGACTAACACAGCTCGGTATACACCTGATCCTTGTTTAATGGCAGAAGCTCTCTGTTGCCTCAGGCAATGGCCTGATTTGTGGAGTGCACAGTGGCCTGAACACCCTACTCATCCCTGGAGGGGTGGGGGCCCTGATGAACAAAGCTAGAACGGGCAGGTCCACTTACTGTTCTGCTGATGTCAGGCACAAACACCAGTGTCAAAGGAGAATCCACTGGGCAGCCACCAAGTGCCCAGAGGTGTGCCTAGGTGTGTGGAACTAGGAAATCTCCTCAGCCCTGAGTTCTCTGCACAGGTAGGAGGGAAGCCTAAACTCCTAATCCAGGAGAGTGGGTGCTCCAGATGTCTGGAGATCTGTGTGGGCATGTAGTGGAGAGGAGCCCCTGCACCAAGATCTCCTCACAGGAGTGGTGGGGCAACTCAGTCTGCTGAACCAGGCAAGCAGGTGGTCTGAATTCCTGAGGATTTGCCTGGACATGAAGCAGAGATGGCACCCATGCATACAGATCTCTGCACAAGAACGGTGGGGCAGCTCAGGTTGACAATCTGGTCAAGTATATGCTTTTAATATCTGCAGATATGCCTAAGTACAGAGTAGAGAGGGTCCTATTGCACCACAATCTATGCCCAGAAAGGGTGGGACAATTCAGGCTGCTTATCCAGGTGAGTGGTCGCTCAGAATATCTGGAGATCTGCCTGGGTGGGCAGCAGAGAGGACCCTACTGCATCATGATCTATTCCCAGGAAGAATGAAATGGCTCAGGCTGCTGAACCAAGTGAGCAGGTGCTCAAATGCCTGGAGATCTCACTGGGCATAAAAGACAGAGGAGCTCCCTACACCAGGATCTCTGCACAGGAAAGGTGGGGCAGGTCAGGCTGCTAATCCAGATGAGTAGCTGCTTCAAATGCCTGGAAACCTGAGAGGGCCCTGCTGCACCACAGTCTATGTCCATGAAGTGTGGGGAGGCTTAAGCTGCTGGTCCAGGCAAGTAGGTGTTCCAAATGCCTAGACTTCTGCCTTGTGATGGAGCAGAAAGAGGCCTGCTGCACCATGATCTCAGGGTAGCAGCTGGGGCACTGAATAATGACAGTTCCAGGTTGACAAACTGCCCCTGGCTGCAAGTCTTATTGTCCAGGAGAAACTGCAGCTGTCATATATCTCCTCTTGTCCCACAGTGGGGAGAACAATTCCAGCACCTGCTGCTGAGACACTTTCCATTGTTCTGGTTGTGGAGGTTTCTACCCTGGTCCACAGCAGGTACTTCTATCTCTGCCCCAAGACTAAAATGCCCATGCGGCCACATTGCCGAGTCACCACAATGGCGGACTTTGTGTGCACCCAGGTTATAATGACATCCTGCTCTCAGTCTCAGGTCTGGGAAAATGTCTGCAGCTTTTCCCAGTGTTTATTCCTCACAGCACCTCCAAGCCTCTCCTCAAGTTAGCTCCATGGCTTGAGTGAAACAAAGGGCTCTCCCTCTCCCTGGGTTGCTTAGATCCTCAGTGGAAAGTTGAGACACAGAAGGAGGCTGTCTGCCTTTCTCGTGTGCTAGGGTTTCACTCACTTTTATCAGCTGGATGCTGTCACAGGGGCTTTTTGCTCATGTTCTCCTTCCCAGGATTTAGGGTGTCCTTCATTATTCTGGTGGATTCTCATTGTCTTTCTTGAATCAAACCTCACAGAGTTAATATTTATGCACTGTTGCTATTTCAAAGCAGCTGAAGAATGCTAAAAGCCTCTAATCCACCATCTTGGAAAAATAAAATATCTTAATTTCCGTCATTATTTTTGATATTTTCTTTGATTCATGAAATTTTAGATGTAATTTTTACAATTTCCAAGTACGTAAGATTTCCTACTTAAAACTTACTGGTTTCTGATTTAATTTCATTGTGTTCAAATGCTGGCCACTTGAAACTCTTCTGCTATTTAAACAGCTATAATTTTTACATTTTATTATTTTCCCTTAGCTATTTGTATGTCTATTATTCCTTTTTCATAGTTTTCCAACAAAAGCCTCTGTGAGAAATTCTGTGAAATTTCTTCAAGTCTATTTTTTAGGCCACAGCTAATTATTCATTGACATTTCTTTCTAATTTTAATTTATATTTTTCAATCTAGAAGTGTATTTGTAATTTTCTAAATATTTCTGAGATTCTATTTACTTGCTTGTAGTTTCAAGCTTCTCATTTATTAAAATCTCCTAATCATAGTTATGTTTGTAATTTTGGGTGTAATATTTTCAGTATGTTAACATCTTTGTGGGTATGATATTGATGTTTGTATTAATCTCTCCTATTAATCGCACCTTATTCCTGTTGCACTTTGTGAATTTTGTCCATGCGATTTTTATTTTTCTTAGAACTTTAACTTGAGTATTATGTGATGTCATAGTTTCATTTGTCATTCCTCTAGGAAACATTTGCCTCTTGCCAGTGTAAGTTGCCTGACACAATTTTAAAATAAGTAAATTTGAGATTGTTCATATCATAAAGATTGTGAATTATACTAAAACTCTGCCGAGAACTTAATTCTCAGATTGATTGTTTTTTCACATTCCCTTAGCACCATGGCTGATGGACAAGGTTCTTTGTAATGTTTTGATCCATACTTTGTCACGCCTTAGTTTTGCACCATCTCCTTTGAAGCTGAGGATGTAAACCTTATGTCCGGGGTTTATCTTCTTAGACTCTATAGCTTGGGCATTCCCCAGTATTTATCTTTTGTCTCCAGGTGCTGTGAAGCTGTTTTTAAAACGGTGACGTTTTCTAGGATAATACAAAATTCTTTAAGTGATAACTATCTTCAATCCTCACTTTTCAGAGTTATAGCTTTTTTCTTATTTTAGATTTTGCATACCTTTTATTTTTGTGCAATTTCAGCAATGGATTTTTACTTTATTCAGTGTTATCTTTAGAGGGTTATCTAGCAAAACATATCTGAAAAGGAAGTGTTTATGTGATTTTTCAAATATACTAATATTTTAAAACTCATAGTGTAATATTAAAGTATACAATGTTTGCAAAGCATGAGCCAAAGTGCTTCACATGTAGTAAGTTTTCAAACATTTCATCTATATATAATCATCATAATTCAGAAGTGGTTCACATTGAATTCTTTGTCATAAGCTGTATAGCAAATTCTGAGAGATAACAAACATTACTCCAGATTTCCCAACTGTTGAATACCACAATTTTACAATGTGGAAAACAGCATTATAAATGTGCAGACTTGGTGTTACATTTACATTATCTACATAATTAAAACAGTTTCATTAAAGAATATTGTCAGTTCTGATTTTTCTCCTCTAAACTACATTATACAAAATGAAAACGAAGGAATTTTAAAGGGGTAGTAAAATAGAAGCTGTAATCTATTTTCCTCTCATGTTATTATATAATGGATGTGTTAAAGCTAGTTAAAATGCAAATACTTTCCAATTTACATCTTATGTATTTGGAAATATAAAAGCTGCTTTGACATTTTATACTGAATAAATTTACTATTGAAGCATTGATCCTTGGTTTACATTTATACTGTTTATTTACCACATGAACTTTTGACTCCTAAGTAAATACATATTGTATGTTCAAAAGTGATAAGAAATTGAAGTTAACAAAACAAAACAAAATATGACTTCCAAACTTTGCTGGAAAATATCTCAGAAATAGTCCTTTGTTTATGTTTCCTTAAATGCCAAATAATTATATTACTAGATTAATCAGTATTTAAAAAATGTATACAACATTCTTTCCTACTAGGTAGGGTTGCCAGATAAGGGGGCCGAGTCACATAAGAATTTCAGATGAATAATAATTATTTTTGAGTATAAGTATATCCCATGCAATATTTTGAACATTCAGTATTAAAAACTATTTGGTTCTTCTCCTCAACTCAAATACAGCTGGGAATGGTGCGTTCTGGTTTGATAAAAATAGCAACCCTACAAATATGCCAACATACTATAATTTTATAATATGTACACCTAGAGAGAAGCCCCATTATTTCCTTCTATTTTCTCTAAAGTGCCAGTAAATTATGTCCCCATGTTTTCTTAACTCTTTAGCTTGCCCCAAATGACTAATTTTCTTATTTGTAACTGCCTGATTTCATTTATGTTTTAGTTACATATTTATGTTTACTCATAAAGGCCATTTTTTTTTTGCAGTATCAAGAGTAATGATAGGACTTCTTTTAATTAACAAATAATTTTATAGAAGACCAGGTGCTTATATAAGAAGATTAATGTTAAGTAGGGAAAATACTATCAGATTGTATTTTGTAAAATCTTCCAATGCCAGCAGACAGGATTCTCAGGTATTCTTGTTGGCATCCATTAAAAATAAAACAAGAATCTACTCCTATGTAACATTGTGATAGCCAACTCTTCCAATATATATGAAAATTTTGATTTTTGGAAGACTATTGTCATATTCTTAATAGCAAATATGTACGTAACTATGTATATATATGCATATATATGAGACAGATTTTACCTATGATCTTTATTATTGCTACATAAGTGCCATAAAGATCAAAGATAATGGAAACTTTCCATATCATCTAAGAAATACAAGGAAGTAGAGCAGAAATACCCTTTACAAACATGGATAATTTGAATTTTATAATCTTTATCTTTCCTCAACATTCAGGTCATACCTAAATATCAAAATCACATCATTAGAACTGTTGAAAAGTCCAGAAACATTTTATGGAGGTATATGTGTATGTGCACAATGACAACCCTGTTACTCTTTTTTCTTTTTTTTTTGCAAAATCAACCAGTTTTTCAAGGATTAGGAAAACACAGTCTAATTTGACCTTAGTTCACAATTATACATATATTTATGGAACACAAAATCTAAGTGCCAGTTATGAAAAATAATAGTTGGAATTAGATGGAGATTTAGAAGCCTAGTGCAATCACCTGACTTTCCTGATAAGGATCCAAAGTCCTGTGATGCTCATAATGTCTCTGTGGGCTCAGAGGTTTTCCACAGGAGAGTCTGGTCTACTGAGTGTCATTTAAGGATTTTCTTCCTCTTATAAAGCTTTCTTCTCAACATCTTCCAAACAATTTATTTAAACATAGAAAGGTTTGTAAAGAAAGATAACATATCTTACAAATTATTTCATTTGTATAAAAATAGTTTGTCTTTTGGTTTCCACTTTTTGTCTGTTGCTTTCACTTGAGAACAAAATAGGGGTTTTTGTTTTTGTTTTGAGATGGAGCCTGGCTCTGTCACCCAGGCTGGGGTGCAGTGGCATGATCTCGGTTCACTGCAACCACCGCCTTCCGGGTTCAAGCAATTCTCCTGCCTCAGCCTCCTGGGCTGCTAAAAACGTAGTATAACATTTCAGAGGCTGCCTAGAAAGCCTTAGACATATGTTAGCCAATCATATGGCATCCCTGAGTGCCTGATTCAAAGCTACAGCATATTTTTGTTTGTTTTTTAAATTTTAAGTTCAGGGGTACATGTGCAGGGTTGTTATATAGGTGATTTCCTTTCATGAGGGTTTGTTGGATTATTTCATCACCCAGTGTGATGGTTAATACTGAGTGTCAACTTGACTGGATGGAGGGATACAAAGTATTAATCCTGGGTGTGTCTGTGTGGGTGTTGCCCAAAAGAGATTAACATTTGAGTCAGTGGGCTGGGGAAAGCAGATCCATCCTTAATCTGGTGGGCAAAATCTAATCAGCTTCCATGGAATATAAAGCAGGCAGAAAAATGTGAAAAGATGAGACATGCCTAGCCTCCCAGCCTACATCTTTCTCTTGTGCTGGATGCTTCCTGCCCTCAAACATCGGACTCCAAATTCTTCAGTTTTGGGACTCGGACTGGCTCTCCTTGCTCCTCAGCTTGCAGACAGCTTGTTGTGGGACCTTGTGCTCATATAAGTTAATACTTAATAAACTCACTGGATGTAGTAGTCAGGGTTCTCTTAGAGGGACAGAACTAATATATATACATCTCCTAACAGTTCTCATTAGTTCTTCCAAAAATCAAAATTTTCATATATATATTAGAAGAGTTGTCTGTCACAGCGTTATATGGGAGAAGATTCTTATTTTCTTTTTAATGGATGCTGAGAAGAATTATATATATATATCTGCTATTAGTTCTGTCCCTCTAAGAGAACCATTACTAATACATCCAGGTATTAAGTCTAGTATCCATTAGTCATTTTTCCTTATCCTCTCCCTCCTCCAACCCTCCATCCACTGAAAGGCCACAGTGGGTGTTGTTTCCCTCTATGTGTCTATGTGTTCTCATCATTTAGCTCTCGCTTATAAGTGAGAACATGGTATTTGGTTTTCTGTTCCTGTGTTAGTTTGCTAAGAATAATGGCCTCCAGCTCCACCCATGTCCCTGCAAAGGAGATAATCTCATTCTTTTTTATAGCTGCATAGCATTCCATGGTGTATTTGTACCACACGTTCATTATCCAGTCTACTCATGATGGGCATTTAGGTTAATTCCATTAGTTATCAATTTAAGTTAGCTTTTCTCATCTGGGACTTACAGGGACCAAAATATCTGCAATACTGTTAAGTGCGTACTGCGTATATGTTGAAAGAAATATTTATCAAATGAACAACTGACTAGGTCACAGTTCTCAAACCAGCATAAAAGTAGAGCTCGAGACCTGAGAGAGAGATTGACATAGTGGATCTCACTGGCATATCAGATATTCTAGCTCCTTTAAGTCTGAAAGACATGACTCTGGCATCTGAATCTTATAGGGCTTTGTCAGTGAGAGCTATATATGCAAGAATCTGAAAGGCCAAGGAGCAGGGTGGGCCTGCTTTTTATGTCTAAGTGAAAACCTCAGTGCTTAGGATAACTCTGATACCTGAATTAACCCCAATCTTATGGTTCACTGTGATGCAAAACAGTATTACAACAACATTTCTTCTAGTACCACTCCCCATCTAATACATACACAGATTTCAGCTATTAATGTTTTTGTTTCTACTCTTTGAAGAGAATTAAAACATCAGTACACCAACAAAATGGAACAACATTCTCTGCCAGGCAGGATTATCATTCATTCTGTTTTAACTATGAATGTCTGATTATGTGTTTCTATAATTTCTTTTATAATGAAATACAAAGAATCATTTTACAATAATCTGACCATCACTAACAACTATAAATTAACTATCCCAAGGATTCTTTTTTCCAATTTAAAGGGGGTTGAATTGCTCATTTACATGTTGATTGGCATTCACTTTAAAAAGCAGCAAATGTAATTTCTCTGAAATCCAACATTTAATGACAAACTTATTTTATCTAACCATTAAATGTAAAGGGATCATTGCTTTGTTAAGATGTTTTTTAGATACTAGTACCTCAAGTAAAGTCATTCTAAACATAATGTTTTACAAGACTAAAACTACTAATTTATTTACTTTCCTTGTCATTAATAAGAAAACACTTTTCCTAGTGTGGCAGGTATAGCATTTCTTACTAAAGCCCAAGAGTCTTCATAAATGTACGTGTTTAAAATAAAGAATTATGTAAGCTGACATTTAAGACTAGAATTTGTTGCCGTAAGACAAAAGCAATCACTGGCTTGTGTTCAGTGGCACTTGATAATTTAAGTTTTTCTCCTACAGCACTGCCATACTATATAGTGATTTAATTGGTAAGTAAAACACATTATTCAACCTTTTATTAAACTAATATACTTTGTATTCCAACATTTAGAAGATCAACATATTATAAATTAGGTGATAAATTATGACAAATATAACAAAATGAAATAAACGTAATTTTATATAATATATGCTTTGGAAAGAGTATGTATTTTGATATCTAGTTTCTTTGCTTTTACTTAAGCAGAAATTGAGTCATATCCTAATACTGTATTATTTTAAGTTACCTTTATTTTTTTCAGTGTATAATATGACCCAAAGGCTTCTTTGTGTCTCAAGTAAAAAATATTCACAGATCAAACATTAGCAAGTTAAATGTTGTCCACACATTGGAAACAGGAGAATATGGTTAACTACATGATAACATAAAAGTAGGGGTGGTAAATGAGAAATAGTCAGCTGTGTCTATTTGAGGCAGTGGAATAATACATATTCCATAACTATATATTAGGTTGGTGCAAAAGTAATTACAATTTTTGTAATTAAAAGTAATTTTAATATATGGGGGAAAAAGCAAGGTAAAAAAGCAAAATCAATTGAGATGTACCAATTTATTCAATTAAAATTTAGATTCAATTAAAGCCACTTTAAGGCCTAACAATAGCTTACTTCTTTCCAACAATATTTATAAATTTAATCCATTCATCTAACAGTTGAGTGTCAGTATGCGTAAACATTGTTCTAGGTGTTGAGTTGCAATAATAAGTAACCCAGTCTCATCAATTAAGAATCTTGCTAATGAGATAAATAAGTTAACAGCTCAGTAGATTATGCACTTTGATTGAAATAAATATTAAAAGCTATGACAACTTAGAGTAAAGATGACTAAAAGCTTTGGAGGATGAGGTCAAGCTTTGTAGAAGACCTGTAAATTAAGTTTTACAGGATAAGTAGGAAAAGCCTGGAGAAGAGAAGTTGGTGGAAAGTGTGAAAGATCATAGCATATTGTTCCTTTAAGGGAAAAAAAGAAAAAGAAAAAGATAGACTCTTCCAATAACCATTCATTGAACATTACTCTGTAGTGTTTGTAGTGATTAAAATAGGACTGCAGGAAAAAAAGACTATTCTCACTGCATGAAAATGTGTGACTAGTGATGGAGTTGTAGGCATAAAAGACAGAAAAATGTATGAACTCTTCATATGCAACCCTCAGATTCATCACATTGGTGACCACTGGCATGGCTCTGTCCATGCAGTAAAAAATAGCTCATTCTATTGAGATATAGATGGAACAAAATTATATTTGGGAGAAAGTACTCAGAGGTTAAAAACAGCATTTATTTTAACTAGGTACAACAGTATTAGAGTACCTATTATGAATCAGGTTCTGCACATTTATTTAATTCTGCCAAAACTCAAGTGTTGTCACTACTTCATAAATCAGAGAACTACAGCTTCAAGGAAATTAGTGAGACAGACTCTGAAACAAAGATTTGAGGGTAAATAGCGTATTTCAGGGGGCCAGAAAACACTGGCAGGGAGTAGGCGTAGTGGTGCAGAGAAGGAAAAAAGTGCCAACAAAGGGTGTTACGAAATCAGCTACCTCGAGTGAATAATTGAAGCTTCATCTCGTGGAAAAGTACTGGAACTTGGGATAAAACCTATGCTTCAGAATTCTCCTGTTTATAAAGGGAATGGACTGTTTATAATCAGTAGGGTTATTTGTTAGGGATTTGGGGGAGTAAAGTGTGATAAGTCCAGCCTCATATCTCTTCTACGTAAGAGCAGAATGGCCTTCAGTGGTTTTAGGAAGTAAAACAACAGTAAAAACAAAAACGAATGCCTCAGACACAGAGACAGAGATGTAGGTACTGACAGTTGGGAGAAAGTTAGAGGACACTTGAAAGGCTTGAGTAATACAGACAGGGCAGTGCCAGCATCTGCTACAGACACTGTAGAGTCTGGAATAGCAATTAAAAGTTAAATAAAGAATAAAGCATGACTAGAAATGGACTAAAGTGGGGTGAGCCTATTGTGTCTTTTAAACAATAAACCAAGCATACTTTGGAATAATGAAGGCCTATCTTCTGAAAACCAGTGGGTAAGGCAATTATAAAATAGAATGAAATAGGAAAATTTTAAGTACTCAGCAAGAAATTATGCTCTGCTCCCACGGGTTGAGACTATGGTCTGGTATTTATACTCAGTGTAGAGAGCCAAGGAAGATGAATATAAAAGTGGAAAAAAATGCAAAGTAAAAAAGAAAAATCAATTGAGATGCACTAAATATAAAATGAAGAATATAAGCAGAAAATATAGGAAATATATCAATGATAAATCAAGCAAGAGGTTAAGTAAGGAGGGAATTCAGTTCTAAATCATAAATAGTAGAGGTTATTTAGGGAGAGGTAAGATATACTGACAACTATGTAATGATTTTTCACTTAAATATATAAGAATTATGTTAGCAGTACAAAACGCTCATTTTACAGAAAAAAAAGAGAAAGAGAGAAGAAAAAATCTTTCACCTCAGCGTGGGATTTACATGAACAAACCCACGCAAAGCTCACATAACCAACCAAAAGGGAATTTGATAGACATAGCCTTTCTATTGCAATTTCAGACCTAACTCACAACAGTTTGAGGAAGCTAAAGTACGTATTCGAGCTAGAAATACAGGCTAGGTTCTGTTACTACTGACTAGCAAAACGACTTTGAAAATTATTCAACATCTGTAGAACTCAGTTTCCTACTTATAAAATGACAAGTTGAATATGATAATTTGTAAGTTGTTGTCTGACAAATAAATCATGCTTCTCTTTTAAAAATACTAGTAGTAACTAGAAATCAAGACGTTTTATTCAAAATATTTACAATTATTATTTTATCCTAATTTAATGTGCAATACATAACTCACAAGAATAGAGAATTTATTTTAATTGAGAAGTTAGATACCATTAATGACATAAGAATGTATTTGCCCAATATTAAACAGTCAGTTGAATTATAAGAGACCATATATAATACAGTTATTTCAATGAAACACTGGATTTTTCAATGAAAATTTCAAAACTAATGTAATAAAAATGTCAATCTACTAAATTTTATATATATAAAGAAAAATGACATAATATAGACAGAAAGTCCACATTGTTAAAATTGAGTAAAATTATAGGCAAAACTTCTATTCCCCATTCAATGTATTTGTAGACATAAATAAACTACATATAGAAACCCTCATAGATAAATGGGTCTATCGACGTGACCAAACACAGAATCAGTCATTCAAAAACAGTTGATTTATCCAAATATTTTTAAGTAGCTTAATTATATATTCAATTGATAAGTTCCTTACATGTTCAGAAGCACAGTAAACTGGCCAGTGATATACATTTAAGGTATTCTAAATAGCTGGATTTAGAAAAGTTGAAGGGCTGTGCTGTTCTGAGGACATATGAAGGGCTGAAAACCCATGAGAAAAAGCTGAAGAAAACTCAGGAATAAAGATTTAAGAGCGTCTTGAACTCTGGGGTACCAGGCCCTCTCTCAAGGCATACTGCCAATTCAAAGACAAGGAGAAGAGTTCAGAAATGATGTTGTGGTTGCCATCTCATTTCCTGATTCACAGTTATGAATACGTGTCTGCCCTCTGCTGACCCACACACCTGTCCCATTCAATTTGGGCATCCTCAGATTTGATAGACTCTGTCCTGCACAAACCAGTCCCTTATCATGCCTACAGCTTCAACTAAATTTTTGTACCCACCCTTATCAGCTTCCAGGCCTCTAAGGCTCCCTGAACTAGCATTACATTTAGACCCAAGTGAACCCAAATGACAATAGCTATTTTTAAAAACATAAAACTCCTCGTTGTAGAGAAGTGATTAGATATATGGTGTGTGGCACCAGAAGACAAAATCATAGATATTAAAAGTAGATATTACAAGAAGGTAGACTTGAACTCAATGGAAAAGATATTTTCCAACAACTGAAGCTTTAATAATTGAGGATCCCCCTGCAATAGTCTGGGAAGTCAGGTCTGCCACCTTGACCTAGCCTCAACAACAACCAGGGCATCTTCATTTCTCTAACAGCCCTAACTCCACTGGGTCCAATTTCTAACCTTTGATCAACATCACTAGTTCCTTAATGTGTGCTTCTGGCCTTCTGAGAACCACTGGAAAAAGGCAGACATTGTATTAACTACTCAACACAAATCTGAACCAGCATGATACGTACAAGCTTTATCTGCCCCTTGGCAATATTTTTGTTCAGTTTATAGAGATTCTCTAGTTGAGTGGTTTTTGGGATTTTTTAACTGCACCCCACAGAAAATATCCTTTTTATTTCATGACCCAGGATACACATACATATAAATTTAACTGCAACAAAATTTCACAAAACAAACTTGCTTTTACAAAATGCAGTGGGATGTAATATTGTCTGTTTCAGCCTATTTTATTTTTGAACATTACTAGTTGCAACCCACTAAAATGATTCAATGACCCCATAATGAGTCATGACCCACTCATAGATCACAACCCTTAGTTTAGAAAACTAGTAGTTTCATGAATTTAGGGATGATGTTCATCAGATGTAGTTTCATAAATTTAGGGTTGATGTCCATCAGATGATTCATAAAATCAACATCAGACATCAGTTTTCTCATCTTCCTCTCTCCATGTCAAAATATACATCTCTATAAACATTCCCTCATTATTGCCCTTGTTCTGAGTTCTGCCCCTCCTCCTTTCCATGTCTGCTTTACTTGTGCTTTGATCTAATTCCACTCTGCCTACTGAAAACCTCTTGCTCTATTATCCTCCCTCTCCTCACTTACATTCATTCATGCATTTTGAATCTTTTTTCCCCTACTTGATTCTTTCCATCTGCAGACAGATATGCTCAGATCTCTAGTATTTGTGAGAGGGGCAATTATTTTCTTAACTTGTCATTTGTCAATTAACAGTTTCTTCTTTGTGAAACTTGGTAAACGGTTTTAAACTCTTTATTCTTATCAGAGTACTTCTGTGTTTATTATCTCTCTGTCTGGATTGTGAGTATCTTGAATAAAGCAATTGTATATGACAGATCTTTGGTGTGTAATTTTCCCGTAGCATATAGAAAAGTGCTGGCAGCAATCATCTTGCACCGAATAGTTGGAATAGTTATAAAACTTCATGACAGGCAGTTCCTATGGTCCAGTTTCTCTGGAGCACACCCAGCTGTGAACCTAAGACTCACAGTTCTGACTCAGGCTTGGAAGCCATTGACTACCCCACTACAGCTTCTCTGAACTGTACTTATTCTTGCACCTTCTGCCTAGAGTTAACTACTACACAAATGAATTTGTTTAGAAAATCAAGATGAGAAATATAAAGTTATATTTGTTTAGGAACTTATGAAGTACTTTAACATGCCTCATCTGAACTCATCATCATCATCACATCAACATTTTCAAGTGGATGGGACAGATCTATGAGCCTCAGATAGATCATACCTAAGGAAACTGAAGGGATTCAGTAAGGATGAATGATGTGACAGAAACCAGAAAACTAAAAAGTGACTGGACTAGGGCTCAAATCTAAGTCTTCTAACTGAAAACATGGCCTTTTCACTGTATCAGGCTATTTCCACACTAATGAGTCAACCATATTTTCTTCTAATCAGCTAACTATATACACATATTTTGAAAATTACAAGGCCTAAAAAAATCATTATATTTTTGGAACTTCTAAGTTTCTCCACAATTTTTTTTTCTTCTGGGTGAGATACATGTTATTATCATAACTTTCACATGAATATTAAAACTAAGAATCACAATGTGACATCACTAAATTCTAAGTGTTTATTAATGGTGAAGTCACGGCTTTAGCCTTTGGGTTGCTATTCTGCCTACTTTTCCATACTAAGCCTTCATGTCATTCGCAATGTATTAATCTTTCCTAATATTCCACACGTAAAATCTGAAAAATAAATTTAAATTTTAAAATTATATTAATTAGAAAACAATAGTCTAACCCTAAAAACAAGACTTCCAGATTCTAAAATTACTGGTCAGAATATTTTTATGGAATTGCAAAAAAATACAGTGAGATAAGCCATGTTCATTTCCTTATAAAAAAGTACCATCTATGAAATCTAAGAAAATGATTTCATAAAACTTAAATTATGTATGCTAATCTCAATTTATTCTCTCAAACATAAATGTAATTTTAAATCTCACTATGGTTTGGGATTCTGAAATCTTTGTATGTTACCATGAATTTAATAAGACTAATGTGAATTTCTAATTACACTTAATGACCAGGTGAATGTCACATGTGGATCAGATAAATTGGAAAGTTCTAATTTTAACTACCTTGAGAATTAATTCTTTTCTCTATATATGTATGAATGGAACTTTGCTGTCCATTAATGAGTTTCACATTGATCTTATTTTCTCTTATTTTAATCACCATGGGGAATTTTGTAATTTTCATAACAGTTGGCTCAATATGTTAGATTTACATGTATACTTGTCTTACATGCTCTGCCTCTTCTCACCTCACTGTTCTAGGAATCATTACATATGCTCAAGAGTCTACTGGTTTCCAAATGAAATCTGGATATCTGGTCACCATGCATATGGAAGCTTCCTGAAGACTGGAGACACATCTTACTTCAATTTTCTCCTCAAATCACATTAGGCAGATCTTTGCAAATGGTAGGAGCTAAATAAATGTTGATTGAATTTAATCAAATATGGAGGCCAAGTAATGATAAAAATTTACCTGCTGAGGTCACTGACAAATATTATTACACCTACTAAGCATTTTAACTTGATGTGTATTTGAGAAGCTACAAAAATTTGGGAGTCAATTTTGAAAATAGATATATGGTTCCCCCCACAAAAAATACATAAAGAATGTGTTTTTTATTTTATTTTATTGTTATTATACTTTAAGTTTTAGGGTACATGTGCACAATGTGCAGGTTTGTTATATACGTATCCATGTGCCATGTTGGTGTGCTGCACCCATTAACTCGACATTTAGCATTAGGTATATCTCCTCATGCTGTCCCTCCCCACTCCCCCCACCCCACAACAGTCCCCGGAGTGTGATGTTCCCCTTCCTGTGACCATGTGTCCTCATTGTTCAATTCCCACCTATGAGTCAGAACATGCGGTGTTTGGTTTTTTGTCCTTGCGATAGCTTACTGAGAATGATGATTTCCAGTTTCATCCATGTCCCTACAAAGGACATGAACTCATCATTTTTTATGGCTGCATAGTATTCCATGGTGTGTATGTGCCACATTTTCTTAATCCATTCTATCATTGTTGGACATTTGGGTTGGTTCCAAGTCTTTGCTATTGTGAATAGTGCCACAGTAAACATACCTGTGCATGTATCTTTATAGCAGCATGATTTATAGTCCTTTGGGTATATACCCAGTAATGGGATGGCTGGGTCAAATGGTATTTCTAGTTCTAGATCCCTGAGGAATCACCACACTGACTTCCCCAGTCGTCGAACTAGTTTACAGTCCCACCAGCAGTGTAAAAGTGTTCCTATTTCTCCACATCCTCTCCAGCACCTGTTGTTTCCCAACTTTTTAATGATGGCCATTCTAACTGGTGTGAGATGGTATCTCATTGTGGTTTTGATTTGCATTTCTCTGAGGGCAAGTGATGATGAGCATTTTTTCATGTGTTTTTTGGCTGCATAAATGTCTTCTTTTGAGAAGTGTCTGTTCATGTCCTTTGCCCACTTTTTGATGGGGTTGTTTTTTTTTTCTTGTAAATTTGTTTGAGTTCATTGTAGATTCTGGATATTAGCCCTTTGTCAGATGAGTAGGTTGTGAAAATTTTCTCCCATTTTATAGGTTGCCTGTTCACTCTGATGGTAGTTTCTTTTGCTGTGCAGAAGCTCTTTAGTTTAATTAGATCCCATTTGCCAATTTTGGCTTTTGTTGCCATTGCTTTTGGTGTTTTAGACATGAAGTCCTTACCCATGCCTATGTCCTGAATGGTATTGCCTAGGTTTTCTTCTAGGGTATTTATGGTTTTAGGTCTAACATTTCAGTCTTTAATCCATCTTGAATTAATTTTTGTGTAAGGTGTAAGGAAGGGATCCAGTTTCAGCTTTCTCCATATGGCTAGCCAGTTTTCCCAGCACCATTTATTAAATAGGGAATCCTTCCCCCATTGCTTGTTTTTGTCAGGTTTGTCAAAGATCAGATGGTTGTAGATATGCGGCATTATTTCTGAGGGCTCTGTTCTGTTCCATTGATCTATATCTCTGTTTTGGTACCAGTACCATGCTGTTTTGGTTACTGTAGCCTTGTAGTATAGTTTGAAGTCAGGTAGCGTGATGCCTCTGGCTTTGTTCTTTAGGCTTAGGATTGACTTGGCGATGCGGGCTCTTTTTTGGTTCCATATGAACTTTACAGTAGTTCTTTCCAATTCTGTGAAGAAAGTCATTGGTAGCTTGATGGGCATGGCATTGAATCTATAAATTACCTTGGGCAGTATGGCCATTTTCAGGATATTGATTCTTCCAATCCATGCGGATGACATGACTGTATATCTAAAAAACCCCAGGGTCTCAGCCCAAAATCTCCTTAAGCTGATAAGGAACTTCAGCAAAGTCTCAGGATACAAAATCAATGTACAAAAATCACAAGCATTCTTACACACCAATAACAGACAAACAGAGAGCAAAATCATGAGTGAACTCCCATTCACAATTGCTTCAAAGAGAAAAAAATACCTAGGAAGCCAACTTACAAGGGACGTGAAGGACCTCTTCAAGCAGAACTACAAATCACTGCTCAGTGAAATAAAAGACGATACAAACAACTGGAAGAATGTGGTTTTGATGGGTGGTTTTGATACAAAATTTGTTTAAAATTTTCTTTTTATCTTCTTATTTTAATGTTAATAGACTTTATTCCTTTGATACACATTTATTTACTACCTATTTCTAAATATTTGTTGTGAGTATAAAGACATTGTGGGAAACATTCAAATAAGAGTATTTCATTTCAGTTTAGTCAGTTGTTACGTTCCTCAGAAAAAAAACAATTTGGGCCCAAATTAATATGGTCATCAGGTTTTGCCTACAGAAGGCAAATATACTTCATCCTCAGTTTTTTACAAAACTATTGTAAAGAATAGGTGATCATCACCGCTATTACTATAGCCAATTAAGTTCCTTTTTTCAAATATATATCTGGATCCAGGATGTTTTTGCAAAAGGCAGCTTTTATACTGATCAAATTTAACACACATTAGTTATTCAAAATTGAATCTCAAATGTATTCCAGTTTCTTTAATTATGTTTGAAACACAAGGAATTATTTTAAGTGGAGGGTAACTCAGATTTTTGATATGGATTTAGTCCATGTGTACCAGCATTACTTCGTGGGATGGTCTCTTTTCGTTTACTTCCATTTAGCTTTTGACTTTATGGAGAAGACTTGACAATAATCTAATATGTGAAAGTGCAATATACTCCTGCATCTGCTAATACCTAAAGGTTTTATAAGGTTCTTTAAGATTCAGACATTTGTATATTTCTCTGGAAAAAATAAACAGAAATTTCTAGTTCAGTGAGGAAAGGTTTGATTATATTTTTACTTTATGTTTTGTCATTTTATAATATTGGATAAACTGGAAAACTGATGCTCTCATAGAGTATAAAAAGATAAGGATACAATTACATGCAGATTTAAAAATAAAAATAAAAAATATATTTTTTACTATAGAAGTATTTATTGGATTAAGCACTGCATTGAGAGAGTTTATGATGGTGTAATAGTCCAAATTCTCCAGAGAGACAGAACCAATAAGATATAAGAGAGAGGGTTTATTAGGGAAATGAACTCACAGAGTCAGGGAAATTTCATGAGAGGCCAACTGCAAGGTGGAGAACCAGAGAAGCCAGCAGCATGGATCAGTCCAAGTCTGAAAGCTTTAGAATCAGGAAAGACAACAGTGCATCTCCCAGTCTGAGGCTGAACACCCGAGAGACCCTAGGAGGCTGGTAATTCAAGTCGCATAATTCAAGAGCCAAAGAACCTGGAGTCTGATGTCCAAGCAAAGGAGGAGAAAGGTGTTTCCTTATGGAATGGGGAGAGAGAAATGGGAGTGGGGAGAGAGGAGGAAACAGAAAGAGAAAGAGACAGAAACCCCTCACTTTCATCTGCTTGTTTCTATTGGTCCTGTATGACACACCAGTTTCCTCTGGAAATGCCCTCACGGACATACCCAAAAACAATGCTTCACCAGCCATCTTGGCATCCCTCTAGCCAGTCATACTGACACTTAATATTAACCATCACAGGTGGTATTTAATTTCATGGAAATCTTACATAGTAGGTATCATTTACTACTCAAAGAGGTTAAGTAGATTACACCTAAAGTTAGAATCTAGTTTGATATTAAGAGTGGGTAGGCCGGGCGCGGTGGCTCACGCTTGTAATCCCAGCACTTTGGGAGGCCGAGGCAGGCGGATCACGAGGTCAGGAGATCGAGACCATGGTGAAACCCCGTCTCTACTAAAAATACAAAAAATTAGCCGGGCATGGTGGCGGGCGCCTGTAGTCCCAGCTACTCGGAGAGGCTGAGGCAGGAGAATGGCGTGAACCCAGGAGGCGGAGCTTGCAGCGAGCCGAGATTGCACCATTGCACTCCAGCCTGGGCGACAGCGTGAGACTCCGTCTCAAAAAAAAAAAAAAAAGAGTGGGTAAAGACTCTGGGTATGGAGTAGTAGTCAATTTAATACACTTCCTCCCATTTGGCTAGCTATTATGAAAGATAAGGGGGTTGACCACAATAAAAAAAAAGGGAATATCACAGAAGTATAATTCAAAAGAAACAGATCATTTAACATATACACACCTCAACAATTAATTGCCATATATTTAATACCTCTATTTAAAAACAAGCTCATTATATTAGCTAGGCTTATATCAAAAAAAATATATTGAGTTAAAACTCCTAATGATTGCTTACTTACACGGCTTTTTGGCTAAGTTGAAGAATTAGCTCCTTTTAGCAAACAGGTATGACATTATGCCTAAAATTAATAGATTCACAATCCATTGTGGAAAATGCTGAGGCTTTTACTCTATGCACTGGAGTAGACACAAAACTACTTCTTAAGAAAAAACTGGCAGGGAGCAGTGGCCAAACGTGTAATCCCAACACTTTGGGAGGATGAGGCAGGCGGATCACCTGAAGTCAGCCTGACCAACATGGAGAAACCCTGTCTCTACTAAAAATACAAAATTAGCTGGGCATGGTGGCATGTGCCTGTAATCCAGCTACTCAGGAGGCTGAGGCAGGAGAATCACTTGAACCCAGGAGGCAGACGGTGCAGTGAGCCAAGATCACACCATTGCACTCCGGCCTGGCAACAAGAGTGAAACTCCATCTCAAAAAAAAAAAAAAAAACAAGAAAGAAAAGAAAAGAAAAAAACTTAGCTCTGTTTTTCAGTGTTCCTCCAGCCTACCCCTCAAACTGAAGCCACCCCCACATTCAGGAAGGCTTATTTGGCCTTCATTTATTTCATAATATGGCCAAACCATGTTGAGTACACCTTTAAAATGCAAACAAAATGGCTATAATCAATACTTCTCAAGAAAATATCAAATTCATGATTGTAAAATATTTATCAAAAGAGGATTTCATAAAAATATACTATATATTTATTTTTCTGTTCAGCGTTACTTTCTGAGTAAGTCAGACAACCACATGTCTGTGTGCTCTGGCACAATTTTATTGGTTCCCCATAGAATTACTTTAAGAAACCCATTATTATATTAACAGTTACTCTAAGGGTTCAGGATTGATTAAAAGCAAATAAACCTTTAAAAAAGAATACATTAGCCAGGCACGGTGGCTCACGCCTGTAATCCCAGCACTTTGGGAGGCCGAGGCAGGTGGATCACGAGGTCAGGAGATGGAGACCATCCTGGCTAACACGAGGAAACCCCGTCTCTACTAAAAATGCAAGAAAAAATTAGCCGGGCGTGGTGGTGGGGCCCTGTAGTCCCAGCTGCTTGGGAGGCGGAGGCAGATAAATGGTGTGAACCCGGGAGGCAAAGCTTGAAGTGAGCAGAGATCGCGCCACTGCACTCCAGCCTGCGTGACAGAGCGAGACTCCATCTCAAAAAATAAATAAATAAAAATAAATAAATAAAAATAAATAAATTACACACAAAATAAGGAGAAAGTATATTATACATATCAAAAGAGAAATCAGAAATCAATAGCAAGTAGATTTTTAAAAAGTAGAAAATAAATGAAAACAAAGATTTTGTTTGTAAAGATTACTAATGTTCATAAACCTTCAGCTAGACTTACTGAGAAAAACAGAGAAGACACGTGTCACCAAAGCAAATAATGTAGGGGATATTAGATAGGGTATACTAAAAGTATTATGATAAAATATTGTATATAATTTTATGCCAACAACTTTTTGACAACATACATGAACTGGACAATACCTACAAAGACAGAAATTGCCAAAATCGAGCCAAGAAGAAATAGAAAGATCTCAATAAATTTTCATTAAGTAAAGAAAAGAGTACCTAAAAGTGGCTTCACTGGTAAGTTCTATTAAACATTTAAAGAATGAATAATAACCCTACAGAAACTCAGGAACTGGAAGAGCAAGAAACATTTCCCACTCATTTCTAATTCTAGTATTCGATACCAGAGCCACACACACATCTCAAGAAAGTGAACTATATTTCTCTCAAGAACAGAAACACAAAAATCCTTAACAAATCACCATCAATTTTAAATCCTATAAATTATAAAAAAGATATTATACACCATGAGTGAGATTTACTCCAGAAATGCAAGGTTGAATTAATATCCAAAAAATCAATTAATATCTCACACCACATTAACAGAATAAAGAGCAAGCACCACACATTCATCTCAGTAGATGCAAAAAAAAGCATCTGGCAAAACAGAATCCCGTTTATAATTTCAAAATAAATAAAACACCCTCTCAATATACTAGGAGTAAAAAAATGCTTTCATTTTCATAAAGGGTATCTATTAAAGACCTATATCCAACAGCATATTCAATGTCAAAAGAATTATCTCTACCTTAGATTCAGAACACAAAAGTGGCCATTTCTGCAACTTTTATTCAACACCACATTGGAATTCTGTGCAAGAAACAACGTAAGTGCAGGCATATAGCTCAAAAAGAAAGAAGTAAGACTGGCTCTATTTGTAGATGACATGTTCTTATATACATAAAATCCTAAAAGTCTAACAAAAAGGATGCTAGAACTAACAACCAAGTTGAACAAAATTACAGGATCAATATAAAATAGTAATATTAATATAAAAAATCTATTGGATATTCATGTAGTGGCAACAAACGATCAGAAAGTCAAATTAAAATTCCCTTTCAAATAGCATAAAAATCACTAAAATATATCATATTTAACAAGAAAAAATGTGTAAAATAAAAACTACACAAGATTTCTGCAATAAATTAAAGGCAATTTAAGTAAACAGAGACATATATGTATAAATTGGGAGACTCAATATGGTTAAGGATTAAAATTCCATCAAATTAATCTAAATTTAGTGCAATTCCTATCAAAATCCAAATAGGTTTGCTTTAGAAATTGCAAACAGAATCCAAAAGTTATATCAAAATTCAAATGACTTAGAATTGCTAAGACAATTGTTAAAAACAAGAGAAAATTTGGAGGACTCATACTATCTAATTTCAAAACTTGCTATAAAGTTACAGCAAATAAGATAGCTTGGTATTGGCATAAGCATAAACATATAAGTCAAAGTAATGAAATACAGAATCTAGAAATAAACTTATACATTTATGAATAATAATCTTCAAACAGTGCTTCCAAAGTAAATCCATGAGACACAAATAGCATTTTCCTCAAATTACGTTGGAACAACTGGATACCTATAAGAAAAAAATTGAACTTGGGCCCTTGCCTCACACCATGCACAAAAATTAATACTAAAAATTAGATCATAGACCTATATTAGAAAACTAAAATTATAAAATATTCAGAGAAATATAAAAATATTTTGCAATTTTGGCAGAAAATATTTATACATCTTGTATCTCATAAAGGATTTGCATTCAAAATAGATTAAGAACTTTAAAAATTCTTAAACAATAAGGCAAGCAACCAAGTTAGAAAAATTAGCACAATTTGTGAATAGAAACTTCACCAAAGAAGATATGTAAATGTTAAATAAGCAAATGAAAATATGTTCCATATTATTAGTTTTTGGAGGAATCAAAATAAATCACAGTGAGACACCACTACATACAATAATGATTGAATAATGTACAGTTAGGAAAAGGCCTGTAGCTTCTTTTAGAAAATCAGATGTATGTGGATGTCCAGGTGTTTCAGCACCATTTGTTCAACAGAATATCTTCTCCATTGAATTACTTTTACTTCTTTGTCAAAGAGCAGGAGTTGACTACATTAGTGCACGTCTATTTCTGGGATTTCTACTCTGCTCTGTTGATCTATTTATCTATTCTCTTGACAATACCATACTGTCTTACTTACTTATTTACATACTTAGTTTTATAGTACTTTTTGAAACTGGATCGTGTTAGCTCACCAACTTTAGTTTTCTCCTTTAATATTCAGATTATCTGTTTCTTCTTGTATGAGTTTGGATAGATGGTGTCTTTTAAGAAATTGACCTTTCATCAAAGTTATCAAATTTGGGGGCACAGAGTCACTTATACTATTTCTTTATTATCCTAACTCGCTCACTCTCTCTCCCCCCTCCCCCATGTCTATCTCTCTCCTTAGTTAACCTGATTAAAGATATATTAACTGTATCTTTTTAAGAGAGCCAGCTTTTAGTTTCATTGATTTTCTCCATTGGTTCTTATTTTTAGTGTTATTGATTTCTGCTTTAATTTTTATCTCTTCTGTTTACTTTGAATTTAATTTGCTGTTCTTTTTGCAGTTTTTTTGGTAAGAGCTTAGATTATCAATTTTTTATATTTCTTTTTTCAATATAACATTCAACACTATAATTTTTTCTAAGCACTCTTTGCCACATTCCACAAATTTTACTAAGATATATTTTCATTTTCATTTGGTTTGAAATATTTTTACTTTTTTGATATTTATTTAATTCATGTGTTTATAATATCAAAGGGTTTTCTGAGTTTCCAAATATTTATTACAGGTGTCTAGTTTAATTACATTGTGATTTGAGAGCATATTATGTATGATTTTTTATTTAAAAATTTTTAATGTGTATTTTTTAATCATAATTTAGTCTTTCTTGGTGAATGTTTTATGTGAGTTGGAGACGAATGTGTACTCTTATGCTGTTGGATGAAGTATTCTATAGATATCAGTTAGATCCAATTGATTGATGGAACTGTTCAGTTCAACTATGTTCTTACTGATTTTATGCCTGCTAGATTTGTCAGTTACTGACAAACAGGTGTTGGTATCTCCAAGTAAAATCGTGCATTCATCTGTTTCTCTTTGCATTTCTATCAGGTTTTGCATCACATATTTTGATGCTCTGTTGTTAGCTGAATACATACACATGAAAGATTGTTATGTCTTCTTGGAGATATAATTATGTAATGTTCCTCTTTATCATTATGTAATGTTCCTCTTTATCTCTGAAAATTTTGCTTCTTCTCAACTCAGCTTTGCCTAAAATTAATGCTGCTCTTCCAGCTAGTATTCATGGTGTATGTTTCTCTATTACTTTTCTTTTAATCGATCTTTATATTTGAGGTGGGTTTCTTGTAGATATCTGAGCTGAGTCTTTTTTGTGAACTATTGAGAAGTGATAGCGTGCTGGCAGTCCTCACAACCCTCGCTCACTCTCAGCGCCTCGTCTGCCTGGGCTCCCACTTTGGCGGCACTTGAGGAGCCCTTCAGCCCGCCGCTGCACTGTGGGAGCCCCTTTCTGGGCTGGCCAAGGTCTGAGCTGACTCCCTCAGCTTGCGGGGAGGTGTGGAGGGAGAGGCGCGGGCGGGAACCGGGGCTGCGCACAGTGCTTGCAGGCCATTGCGAGCTCCGGGTGGGCGTGGGCTTGGTGGGCCCCGCACTGGGAGCAGCTGGCCGGCCAGCCTGCCGACCAGGGCAGTGAGGGGCTTAGCACCCGGGCCAGCAGCTGCTGTGCTCAATTTCTTGCTGGGCCTTAGCTGCCTTCTCACGGGGCAGGGCTGGGGACCTGCAGCCCACCATGCCTGAGCCTCCCCCACTTCCATGGGCTACTGTGCAGCCAAGCCTCCCTGATGAGCGCCGCCTCCTGCTCCATGGCGCCCAGTCCTATCACCACCCAAGGGCTGAGGAGTGCAGGGAGACGGTGCGGGACTGGCAGGCAGCTCCACCTGCAGCCCCAGTGCAGGATCCACTGGGTGAAGCCAGCTGGGCTCCTGAGTCTGGTGGGGACATGGAGAAACTTTATGTCTAGCTCAGGGATTGTAAATACACCAATCAGCACTCTGTATCTAGCTCAAGGTTTGTAAACACACCAATCAGCACCCTGTGTCTAGCTCAGGGTTTGTGAATGCACCAGTCGACACTCTGTATCTAGCTACTCTAGTGGGGATGTGGAGAACCTATGTGTCTAGCTCAGGGATTGTAAACGCACCAATCAGCGCCCTGTCAAAATAGACCACTCAGCTCTACCAATCAGCAGGATGTGGGTGGGGCCAGATAAGAGAATAAAAGCAGGCTCCCTGAGCCAGCAGTGGCAACCCGCTCGGGTCCCCTTCCACACTGTGGAAGCTTTGTTCTTTCGCGCTTTGCAATAAATCCTGCTGCTGCTCACTCTTTGGGTCCACACTGCCTTTATGAGCTGTAACACTCACTGTGAAGGTCTGCAGCTTCACTCCTGAGCCAGCAAGACCATGAACCCACCAGAAGGAGGAAACTCCAAACACATCCAAACATCAGAAGGAACAAACTCCAGACGCGCCACCTTAAGAGCTGTAACCCTCACCGCGAGGGTCTGCGGCTTCATTCTTGAAGTCAGTGAGACCAAGAACCCACCAATTCTGGACACACATGACATTCTGTCTTTTAACTGTGTATTCAGATTTTGAAAGAAAACAGAGACATAGATTGTAGAGGAAGATATAATCAAAGAAATAATATTAAAATACCGCTTTTCTAAAACAAATGACATATTTTTTTCCCTATTGAGAGATCTCATGGAATGCCCTGCACAGTAACTGGAAAGCCATCTAAAGGCAAGTTGTTCTAGAATGTTAATGTGTTAGGAGTATTTGGAACACTAAATGGCCCTATTTCCCAAACTTTACATTTGGCATTCCCTCTGTGTGGAACACTCTCTCTCTCAGAGAGATGGCTCTGTGGGTTGCTCCCTCATATCCTTTAGGCCCTTGCTCCTAAGTGCTGTTTAATTAAGGTCTTTACTAAAATCCCTAATTAAAATGCTATTTACCCCAGCGTATTCTCTGTACACTTCACTCCTTTATGTTTCTCCATAGCATATAGAACATCTGATATCCTATATATTTTTCTTATTTTATATGTTCACTTTCTTTTTTATACCTTGTCTATAATGTTAGCTCCATGAGGATAGAGATGATTGTCTGGTTCACTCTGTACTGAATCTCTAGCATTTGGAATGGTGCTGGGCATACAGAAGGCACTAGACCAATTTTTGTTGCAGGAAGAAATGATGAAAAGTTTAAAAGTTTCCTGAAAGAAACAATTAGGATACAAGATGGCATATAGCTTCTCAACAATAAAACTGAAAGTTACAACTCAGTTTGAAAATAAATCAACTGCGAGGGTAGAATAAACACATTTACTTTTACTGATAGACAATGATCCCCAAATTTTATCTCATACGTATCTTTTGTTAGGAAGCCCTAGAGGATAGGAAGCCCTAGAGGATAGCCCTAGAGGATAGGATAAGGAAATAAAGAAAACATAGAAAGTCATGGGATCAAGGAAACAAGAAGTATAATCCAGGATAGAAGCAAAAGCATTTACAAAATGATGGTGAAAATAAGTCCTAGAACAATAGCTATGCAGCTGATCTGAAGGACAAATTGTCAGGATTAGAGAAGAAAGATGGAGGCCTTTACTATATATGTGTAAGGGAAGAGGGAGAAAGGACTAATTGATTATCTGACTTATGTGATGTTTTTAATGAAACTTTGTTCTCATATATTGTATATAATTCAGGAAAGGAGTAATAGGCAGTGATGCAAAATTGATGAAATATAAGAGTTAAGCAATTTCTAACTCCAGAAAGAAGATATACTCATAAAGTCATCATAGTACATTATGAAGCTCAGCTGGAAAAATATTTACAAGTCACAATAATGTAAATTCTGAGTATTTATATAACAACACAATAAAATATAGATCTCTATGGACTTATGAGATATAACATTAAGTGAAAATATATGAAGACAGAATATTATGTATAACATAACCACATTTTATGTTGTTACATCATAGTTTGTGATTGGATAGTAAACATTTAGAGACTTATCCGAAAATATGTGAACCAAATTATTATTAATTTTAAATATTTTTCTACACTTCTGTATTTCTTGATTTTTAATATAAATTATCTAATAATAACTTTTAAGAATTACATTTTACATCACCTGTTTTTAGTAGACCCAAAACATAAGTTTAATTCTAGCATATTACTCCAGTTTAAGTCCACCATAATTTAGCCACTCTCTCTTCATTGTATGTTTAGATTGTTTCCAGTATTTTTCTAGTTTAAATATCCTTATTCATAAATATTTGAAATTCATCTGATTATTTTCCTAGCATACTTACCAAATGGAACTGTTAGTAAGAAAAATTTAAATTTGAGCCTTTTCATAATAATCAAAAGTGGAATGCTGAAGAATTAAGACAATTTATACCGTCATAAGCAATGTTTTCTCACACCTTGTCAACACCGGGTGGTATGATTGTTTTTTTCACGCTTGACAAATTTACCTTTTAAAATCTCCTCAAATTTGTATTAGTTGATTAGTAGTCATGCAAAACATGTGTTCACATTTTGTAATCCATTGACAATTTTTAGAATCTATCCCTTTCTCTTCCCTTCATTGTCATTGTTATAAAGACTCCTATTGTCTCTCTTGAACTCTTGAATGCCTATCTCATCACAGAGCCAAGCTCTTCTTCTTGTGTGCCAACATAAACTGCTTTTAGGATTATTTTTCTAAATCACAAATCTAGTCATATCATTTGCTTGCTTAAAAGTCCTTGAAGATTAGCAATTTTCCACAAAGTCAAGTCTGAACGTATTAGGGTGGCACACCTTGTCAACAATAATATGGGATCAAATATTTTCTTAAATTATAAAAACATCATTTCATGACACCTTTTGTTCAATAATCATAAATAACTTGAGATTAGGCACCCCATATGTTTACCACAGTATTTACTCTGTTCACTTAAGAAATGATTAGTCAATGATAGGTCAGTATATTGACGTAGGACAGAGTGAAATAGTCTACTCTAAAAACTAAGTTATTCAGCTACTTATTCATTTTAAAAAAATCTACTGAATGTTACTATGCGCCAGAAATTGCTCTAAGTTCTAGAGACACAGTGGCTAATAGAACCGTGCCCTTCCCTTTATGAGGTTAATAGCTGGGAGTGGAGTATGAGGACAAAATTTAAAAAGTAATTTTTTTTCTTTTTAAAGAGTAATAAGCAGTTTTCTGCTGGTCTATCAACTCTTTAGAAAAACCAAACAAAACACAGAAAGCCCTGACTTGTAGTGTTTGTAGATATCCTATTATGGCTGATTTCAATCTACCAATGGTTAAACAACCAGCTCACAAAGTTCTTCAATATTGAACAGCTGCCTCTGGCCATTACAAAGTACATCCCCACTGATAGTGGCAACAGGACATTAGAACTGGAAAACTGGTAACTGACTACTTAAGATAAAAGAGAAATGTCCTACTGAAGAGGTGACATTTAAGCTGAGACACAAATGAAGAGAACGAGAACATTGAAGGTCAGATAGAAAAATTTTCCAGACAGAGGGAACAGTCAGCTCTAGCCAATGTCATAAGGTAGAAGGAAACTACTTGATATATTTGGAAGTCAGAAGGTGCCAGAATGCAGAATTTTTAATATATTTTTCAGTAAGGAGAACCTTGAGAGCAAAAAGCCTCTTGGCTAAGATACAGACAGTAATTTGGGAGAGTTAAATATGACAGGAAGCTAAGATCACCTTTGGTTCTTTTGTCTTATACTTCTCTGCTAATAAAGGTTGCAACTACTGCTGGGTGAATCCAGGATACACACACACACACACACACACACACACTCTGCCAGAAATCTTGGTTTACAGAATGCAAAACAGAACAGGAGATAGTACTACTTTATGGTACTGAAGGTATTCATTCCAGGCACTCCAGTATTTATTTCTTCAATGTTGCTGACCCTACCAATCATCTACACTTTGACATTTTGTTACCACTTTTAGAGGACTAATAACTTAAACATACTATATATCATTTGGGCAGTATTTGGGGAAAATATAAATCAAATTGCAGAAACAAAAAAAGGTAATTAAATTAAATTCTTTTAGCAATTTTGGGGTCTTTTCCTCTTAAGATGACAATGGTAGTTCTGTTTTGATATGTTATCTACAGCAAGTAGAGACGGGGTGAATCCAAAACAGTATTTTAAACAATGAATCCATTGGAGTTCAAATCCAGGGCTTGACAAGTGAACAGTTCCTTCTGCATAAAAATAAATCCTATTGTGAAGCAAATGCAGATTAGAAGGATTAAGCGTCACATGTGGAAGGTTTCAAAGTGGATTTGTTTTTTATTATTAAAGATATTTTTTATGGGTTAATTGTACAGGGATCTGGCTCATTTGTTTTTTCAAAATTGAGGTGAGTCACAATGTCCCTGGGGCAGGAGAGACTGCTGCTGCATGTGAGAATGTGTATTATTCATTCCAGTAATACATTTGCAGCTAACAATCTCGAGAAAGGGATTATGACTTCTAGGTAGTCTCACAAGGAATTACCTGTTATTGACATGTTACCTATATTAATAGTTACAGTTCTGTCTTTATCTAAGTGATTATAATTTGTATACACATTCAAACTGCATTAGGAATAATACTCAACATTTACACAGAATTTTAAGAAGTTCAAGGCAATAGCTAAGATATTGAATTGTTTCCAAAAACGTGAACTATATATAGAGTGGCTTGTCAAAGCTAGAAATTCATTATTTTTCCTCACTAAAGAAATGTAAAAAATCAGGTTTGTTATTGATGAGCTGTCTTTCTCTACAAATAATACCTAAGAAAATACCTTAATTTTTTTTTTTTGGAGACAGGTCTCACTGTGTTGCCCATACTGGAGTGCCATGAGGCAAAAATAAATAAATAAATAAATAATAAATCTTAATTTTTATTCAAATTACAGAAAAATATTTTTAAAGCGCTAATGGAATTCATTTAAATACATGTATGACATGCTCTTTTACTTTATTTCCTGAAGTTGTGTGTTGACTTACTCGTCTAGAATTACAATACAACCATGAAAAATATAATCTTTGTGATAAAATAAACACATGATGCTGACAGAAGATAATAACAAATGCTTCAGAAATTACTTATTAAGCGATGGGATCCTGAGTAATTATACATGAATGAAGGAAAAGCAGAGAAGAGTATTCAAAGATTATTTTGTTATCAGATCTAAGATGTTCTATTGATGAATAATAGAATGGATTTCATGAGAGTTTGGATTTACTTCTAAGTGTACCAAAAAGAGCATATTTTTGGAAGGTCAATAGAAGAAGCTGGCTAGTTCATCTGAATCTACATGGAAAATAAAATTATGGCAACTGTTCACATTACTCAGGCCAAAAAATAGCCAGTTTCCACCACCACCATTATAATCATCATCACAATCAAGGAGAGCTCTTAAAGAAGAAAGAACCAAATGGACAAATTTAGCTTTGAAATTTGAAAAAATATATACTTTTGCATGATTTACTTCAGTGCAACTCAGCTTCATCCAAAATTGAGGTAATTTTCAAAATATTTTGGGCTAAAATAAATCTTTAAATGGAAGTATTTCAATATTATCCAAGAAAGCAGTCTAACAAACTTTATAGCAAATTATTCCAATGTTTTTTAAAGTGGGAGGCATATACAAAAATTGTCAATAATATTAATAGATTTTAAGCAAAAGTTATTTTTAAAATTCTGTGTTAAATTAGTTTACCATGAAATCTCAGCTATTTTAATATCCCATATAAGTTGCCAATCTCTGCATTAAATATGCAGAAGTATGTGTTGAAAAGAGACACAAGACAAGAGGGCACTTCAGGGAGAGGGAAGATAATGATCCAAGATGAGGATGTGGGTAAGCACAAGACATGTTTGAAGATACTATAAGGAAATTCTGGATTTGCAGAAGATAAATCTGGAAACGGAGTTAAGAGCCACATTGTGGATTTGAATAGCATGATAAGTAGTTCAGACCCTTTCAAAAATCAGTCATCAAGCACTAAAGATTTCCTAGGAAAAGAGTGATCATATAAATGGCGTAGTTTGAAAAGACTTCTCTGGTCATAAGTGGTGGGTTGGTGTGGAGCAGGAAAAGTACTGGAGGTGGGGAGTCCAGTTTGAAGACCTGAGCAATAAGTTAGAAGTGAGATTAATTATGATAGTGGAAATGGGAATCCAAAATAAAAAATGAGGACAAGATGCACTGCAAAAAGAGGAGGTAAATAGGATGCAGTTTCAAAGATTTCTAAAGTGATCCCCAAGAGAGTGATAATGGCCTTAAGCAGCCACAGTGAATCATTTGCTCCTTCATAGATTACGCTTTTTAACTGCCCCCATGCCTTGATAATAGGTTTCCTACCGTATAAGACCTATTATTCTTGAGTACACAGTTAGCTTCTATTCAGTCTTTAAGAAATCCAGCTCAGGGCCGGGTGCGGTGGCTCACGCTTGTAATCCCAGCACTTTGGGAGGCCGAGGCGGGCGGATCACCAGGTCAGGAGATCGAGACCACGGTGAAACCCGGTCTCTACTAAAAATACAAAAAAATTAGCCGGGCGTGGTGGCGGGCGCCTGTAGTCCCAGCTACTCGGAGAGGCTGAGGCAGGAGAATGGCGTGAACCCGGGAGGCGGAGCTTGCAGTGAGCAGAGATTGCGCCACTGCACTTCAGCCCGGGCGACAGAGCGAGACTCCGTCTCAAAAAAAAAAAAAAAGAAATCCAGCTCATTTATCTTCTCTTCTTTCTGGAATCAGTTTTGTGTGCTTTTAAGTGTCCTACATATAAAATTTTTATAACACTTAAATTAATGTATCACAAGATCTACTGACTTGTCTTCTCCTCAATTAGATTACCAGCTCCCTGAAGGTGGAGGCCAAATGTGTCGCTTTTTCACAATGAACACAGTAGCACACAGTAGAAACCGAATCATTGTTTAATGAAGGAGAATACCCAGGAAAGTTAGAATGACAGAAAGTCAATAAACAAACAAATGAAACAAGCAAATAAATGAAAGACGGAAGTGTGCATATGGATAGAATAGAATAGAAAGATTGAGGAAGGTTGTTTATCAACATGTTAGATAGCTAATAGAAATAAGATTGAAGAAAATGATAAAAAACAAATTGATTAGGCAGGATTCCAGAGTACATGGGATGCTGTGGCATGCAGACCTGGTATGGAAGATTCACCCCAGGTAGTTCAATACTTCCTACAGTTCTCAAAAGATGCCTCATGCTCTTCGATTTTCTCACCTTAGCTTCTATTTCCAGTGACAAAAATGCCATCTCACCTTGATCCTCTATTTTAACATCTATTTATACATGTGTAAGGCACAAATCAAATCCCACTGTTGCATGAGACCTTTCCTGGTCTTTTATTTCTCCGAATCCCTGAATACATTTTTCTTAATATTCAGCCTGAAGGCCACCTGCATAAAATCCCACAGGGGGTGGTGCTTATAAGAAGTTTCTCTTTACAGACATAATCTATCTAATATATGTAGCAGGGGTAAAAGAATTTGAATCATCATTTTACAAATACAAATAAAGATATTTGAGCAAATGATCATTGATGTCTATGAAATCATTAGTGAGAAAAAAGCCAGTGGAAACTTAATGATAAATGGATCAACAATCTGATAGTACCTCAATTCACTCATCAAACTTAAGATTATAAAAACAGAGACAACCAGACATTATATGCCTCCTTATGGAAGGACACAAAATACCCTCTAATATATTCTTGCCATGAAAAAAATATGTCTGCATTTGGCCCAATCTCTATCCATAAAAACCAGTCAAAAGGAAACCAAGGAAAATGTTGAAAGATAACAGTGAGTAGAATTTTGCATAATCCCAAATGTGGGAAAGGAACTGCAAAATGTACAATTTTAAAAGAAATGGAAAAACCCATAGATTAAAATACACCAAAATAAACTTCAAGACATGCCAACCAAAAGTGTGGATATTTAGGGATCCTAATTTCAATGAATTCAAATTTACAAATCATTTATAAGACCACTAAGGTAACAAGAGCACTAACTGGTATTTAAAAATTTACTGTTGATTTTTAGGTTAGATAATAATCAAAGCATCAATTTTAAAGCATCACCATATATCTTGAAATACTTTTAGATAAAATGATATACCATCTGGCACTTGCTTCAAAATAATGTAACAGTAGGGAGGTGTGGTGAGCAGTGGTGGTATAAATCAAGCAAGATTGATTATCATTGAAGTTGGGTGATAGCCATTAGTTCACATTTATATACGTTTGAAATTTTTCATTTTCAATTCATTTTAAAATATAGATTGCTACATCCTATCTCAGAATTATTGAACTAGAATATCTGAGGAAGATTCTGGGAATCTGAACAATTAACATATTCTGAGGTCATTGTTATACACACTAGGATTTGGGAATTACAATCCTAAAACAATTTATCTCATTATCTTGCCCTTGTCAGAGAAATGAAGCCAACTATATACATATCACTTATTTTTAAGGATAAAAGCTGTGTCTTTGTCAGGCTTGCATTTCCCAAGGAGATATATATGTATATACACGCACATATATATATATATGTGCGTGTATATACATATATGTGTGTATATACACATATATGTGTATATATAGTATATATATGACATATACGTATATATACACATATATACTATATATACACACATACATATATATACACATATATATTTAGTATACACTCAATACAATGCTAGTGATGTCTGATGAAATATTTATTTTTGTTTAATCTGAATAAATATTTGAGATAGAGTATACAAGACTTACCCACACATTCCAACATGCCAGGTCCATTTGGTATCAGGAATGCATACCTTGTTACAGCTGTTAGCAATAATCTTTGGCCACATAAAATTTTTTTTCTCAGTTGGTGGTATTTAACATTCCTAAATTGCCAGTATTGCCATACCTCAATCAGCAAGGATAACATCTAACCAGATGAGAACAACAGCCTCTTCTTTCACATTTGGAGAGTAGATAATATAAGCAGCCATATGTAGTATATCCACACTAATAATATGGATGCCCATATGATCTTTCAAGTAAATAAACTGAAATGTTTTCACCTGTGATTACCCCAGGCTTTTCCCTTTTGGATTTTTTGTTTGCTTGTTTTCAATGTTTCATTTATTAAATAACAACTTTGACTTTTTTAAGAGAGTATGCTTAGGAAAATGTAATCTTTTATTGAGAATTGCTTTCCCAAAGAACTAATATTTCCTATAACTTAGAATCCTTGAAAGATGTAGACTATAATAGATTCTGTAATAGATTATGTCCTAGTACTAGTCCAGGATTCTAAATCTGTCACTAACTAGTTAAGTAACTTTGAATAAGACATTATTTTTCCCGGGTCCTGGTTTCCCTACATACAGTTGACCCTTGAACAACATAGGTTTGAACTGAATGGGTCCACTTACATGTGGATTTTCTTCGACCTCTGCCACCCCTGAGACAGCAAGACCAACTCCTCCTCTTTCTCTTCCTCCCCAGCCTACTTATCATGAAGACAATGAAGATAAAGACCTTTATGATGATCCACTTCCACTTAATGAATAGTAACAATATGTTCTCTTATTTTCTTAATAACATTTTCTTTTCTCTGGCTTACTTTATTGTAAGAATACAGTATATAATATAGATAACATATATAAAACATGCATTGATGGATTATTTATGTTACAGTAAACTTCTTCCTGGTCAACAGTAGGCTATTAATAAAGTTCTGAGGGAATCAAAAATAATCATATGCGGATTTTTAACTGCAAAAGTTATATGCAGATTTTTGACTGACATTCCTAACCACTGTGTTGTTTAAGGGTTAACTGAATATAATTCTAAAATAAATATGTCAGTCTACTCTTAAATTATCTCTAAGTTTACCTCCAGCTTTATAGTATTTCTAGGAAAAAAAACGACTTTGGATAACATTTAAAAACAAAACACAACATTTCCAGGGGGAAAGAAAGACATAAAATGTTCTCACCTCACAGTCTTATATGGCAGTAAATAAGGTCAAATTCATACAGTTCTGTTCTGAAGGTATAAATACAGGAATATGAAGGACTTTTCCCACTTTGGCTTACCTGCTTATGAGCATGGTCATAAGAATTAATATGATTGTCAAACTCCTGGTGTTTGTGATACTGCTTGTCACATAATTCACAGTAAAAGTTCGCCTTTACATCTTCCAGGGCCTTTGCTGTGGACTTCTCCTTTTCTGTAAAATCCTTTAAGAAAAAATACAAAAATGTTGGTTAGACTTCTCTCTAATAGCATAACCAGATCTCGTATTAATCAAGGTGGTATTTAACTTAAAGAAATATGACGGAGCACATTATTTTCTGGGAATTCATGACACTGTGAAAATAACTTCTAGTTTAGCATCATCTCTAACTTATCAATTGACATATCATGAGTTCTAAAGTAGCCCTGGCCTGGAGCTTAGTTTTTACTCATCCTTCTTCTTGCCACCCATTTCTAGGTTGTGATTGTGCCTATTACCAAGCACATCACTGGCCATTCTTCTTTATATCCTTCATAGCCCTCTGTTTTTCTGATATTACCCCTTAAATTTTAGTGTTCTATGCAATTCCATCTCCAGCCAAATGATTTATCTATTTCATTTGCTCTCCCATGGGTGTCCCCATTCACACTATAGATACAGCCTGATGTATCCATGATGTTCAATATTGCCAAAGCCTCCTCCACAAGCATTGGTTCCTGCTACACATTACCAATGGGTTTATGTCCATGTTCTTCAAAATATTCTCCTGAAAATTTGTAGTATGCTCCACTTAAAACAGTTTTGGCTACATAATTCTCCTGCTTAAAATCCTCTTTTGATTATAGAATCTCTTTGATTATAGAATAATCGTGGCAAATGTTTACTGAGTATAAACTATGCGCAAGGTATATGAATTATCTCATCATTCCTCACAACAACCCTATGAGTTAGGTTCTATTTTCATCTGCATTATAGATGCATCAACCAGTGCTTAGAGAGATTACACACTCATGGTCTCCAAGTTAACAAGTGGAGAAGGAATTTGAATTCAAACAACCTATGCCTGGCTCCTTTGTTAGTAAACAGCTGTGATTTGCTATATTCCTTTAAAGCCAACCTTCTCAATATGCCAGAAAAACTTCTTACCTTGCCTGTATCATATTTTATCAAACCCTGCTTCTATATTTTCCTCTTTAATTCTATTACCAGATGTCACATAGCATTAAATTATCTGTTTTCATGTCTATTTATTCCACTAATTTTTTGAAGGAAGAAGCTATTTTATTCATTTTTGTTGCACAATACTAAACAACATGTTGTCTAGCCCAGAATATGTGCTACTTAATATGCATTACGTAAATTAATGGATAATCATTGTTTATATATTTATGCTTCATACCATTCTACAACTTCTGCTCTATTATCCCTATACCAAATAAAAGAGTGACTGGCACTTTGAGAATACCAAGTAAATATGTATAAAGAATGAATGAACAAACTAAAGAATGGATTTTATCTTTGTTTCTCCAAAACGACTACCCTCAATAGAAAGAAATCGGGTCATAAGTGTACATCATAGCAAATAGCTGACTAGAAAAAGAAAGTAAGCAGAAATAATTTAGGCATATTTTCAGAATGGGGTGAAGTAATGGGACAATTAATTTAGACATGTGTGTAACATAATGATTTAAGCCCAAATATAAGAGGGTAAAACCCATGGCAAAAAGAAAGAAGGGCATGATACCATTAACTAACAGCACAACTAGACCAAGTATATGGATTGCCTATCTAAGAGAGTTAAAGTAAGAATTTGGTTACAGGCCGGGCGTGGTGGCTCATGCTTGTAATCCCAGCACTTTGGGAGGCCGAGGCGGGCGGATCACGAGGTCAGGAGATCCAGACCACGGTGAAACCCAGTCTGTACTAAAAATACAAAAAATTTAGCCGGGCGTGGTGTCAGGCAGCTGTAGTCCCAGCTACTCGGAGAGGCTGAGGCAGGAGAATGGCATGAGCCGGGAGGCGGAGCTTGCAGTGAGCCGAGATTGCACCACTGCACTCCAGCCTGGGTGACAGAGCGAGACTCGGTCTCAAAAAAAAAAAAAAAAAAAGAATTTGGTTACATTCTATAGTAATGGCGGATATAAAAAAATTAGTGGACAGGCTGTAGCCAGTAATGAGAATGGAGACTCTGATTTCAAGGTCAAAACCCAGTTGTTGAAAGAACTAGGATAATTGCCAGCTGATACAATCACTATTGAGAAGTGAGACAGGAGTACAGCATTGAGATGGTGCTAAATCCCTTGATTTGGTAGACTTAGAATCAAGGAAAACCATTATTTCTCCACTCTTCCTCACTAAGTTATTTTTCTTTTTTTGAGATGGAGTTTCTCTCTGTGGCGCAGGCTGGAGTGCAATGGCGCGATCTCGGCTCACCGCACCTCCCCCTCCCGGAGTTCAAGCGATTCTCCTGTCTCAGTCCCTCCAGCAGCTGGGATTACAGGCGCACGCCACCGCGCCCAGCTACTTTTTTTTGTATTTTTAGTAGAGACGGGGTTTCACCATGTTAGCTAGGCTGGTCTCGAACTCCTCACCTCAGGTGATCCACCTGCCATGGCCTCCCAAAGCACTGGGATTATAGGCGTGAGCCACTGCGCCCGGCCGTTATTTGTTTATTTATTTTTCATGTTCTTTCTTAGTATAATCACAGGGACCGGATTGAAACTAGGGATTACTTTGTTTTAATCATAGTTCTTATTTATTTATTTATTTATTTATTTATTTATTTATTTATTTATTTATTTTGAGACGGAGTCTCTCTCTGTTGCCCAGGCTGGAGTGCAGTGGCGCGATCTCAGCTGACTGCAAGCTCCACCTCCCGTTTTCACGCCATTCTCCTGCCTCAGCCTCCTGAGTTGCTGGCACTACAGGAGCCCGCCGCCACGCCCGGCTAATTTTTTGTCTTTTTAGTAGAGGCGGGGTTTCACCATGTTAGCCAGGATGGTCTTGATCTCCCGACCTCGTGATGCGCCCGCCTCGGCTTTCCAAAGTGCTGGGATTACAAGCGTGAGCCACCGCGCCCAGCCTAATCATAGTTCTTCTTTCTTCTTTATGACAACAGCCTTAGAAAACTGACCATGTTCTTAGACATTGGTCAACACTGCCTTAGTGCTCAGAAATACCTTAGCCTCATGAACTAGGGTAGGGGAACAACTGAAAATTCAGGATAGATTTGAGGCTAAAAATGTATTTTTATATTCTTTCAGATTATGTAGGAGATTTTATGACAGTAGTTCAATGGTCAAGAGTGAATGTTTACCTTCATCTAAACATTCTATATTTCTAAAACGTTCTTTAAGTATCATATTGATGATTTTTAATTCAAAATTTTACACTTTTAAGACAGCTTCACCAAAATTTAAGTTTAATACCATCTTTTTCTGAACACTTATATTTTACAAGGTCGCTCGACTAAACTACGTATCACATTTCTTGCTTCATTATTCTTGCCAGGAGATTATGCAGATATCCTTATCTTTCTTACCTCTAAGGTGCTAATGACAATCTCCAGGGCATATTCTGGCCACTTTATTAAGAGAGAAAGAGTGAACAGGTGGAGTATAAATTCTACCACAAAACATACAAACATAGACTGAATTATAAGGGTAGAAATCTCTATTATTTTTCAAAAGAGGCAACTGATATTTAGTAATTTCATGTTTTGTATAAAATCTAATGGCTAGGTAATGGTAAAAGGGGGCATGCTTTTCACTGTCGCCATGCTACCTCATTCATCCAACAATCTATCCACACATATAACCATCCATTCATTCAACTGTTTATTAAGTATTCATACAGTCAAGAATCTCTTATCTAGCAACTTCTAAATGTCAATTTCTTACTGGGTCTTACACTCATTAATTTACAGTTTAATGGGAAAGTTACATGTAAAGAGGTAAAAACTATAAGTTGTGATAGAGTAACAATCACAAATTGCTGTTGAGGGTTACCTAGATCAGACTACTTAAGAATAATTAGAAGTTAATGTCTCTCTCACATAGCATTATATACACATTTTTAGCACACATTATTTCTTGGTTTTTTGTTGAATGACAGGATACTTTTACTGAAAAATAGGCCTGAAGGTAAATAAGATGATTTACTCTCTGAAGTAATTACACAATCTTTAAATATATTTAGAGATGAAGTGTTCTGTATGAAAGGAGTAAAAAATGATGACCTATTCTCAGTATCAGTAAAATTTTAAAATAAAGAAAGAATTATAGATACAAGATTTGATATATAATTAATTCATTCATTTGCCAGTTATTTAAATTTCCCTTCTTAGAGTTTGCCTAGAGGAAGAGGTTTTGAAAGCTTATCTGACGGAAAAAAAAAATGTATGACATAAAAGAAACCTTCTTGTTAATCACTCTCAATGATTCATTAAAGGTTGAAAATAAATTACAAATTGAATATGACAGTTATCTTAACAAGAGTCATTTTTAAAACATTCGGTAATGCCAATGGGCATTTTTTGTTGTCATTCAGTATGAATTCTGTAGTAATTAATTACTTTTTATAATTAATGTTTTGGGTGCAAGGAGAGAATATGTACTTTTTCACACCAAAAATTTTACATTAATGCATAAAACAGGTATGTTTTTTAAAGTGGCTAGTATTCTGACTAGAGTAATGAATGCACTTAGAAATATGAATGTTTGCTATCAAATTGTTGTTATTATTGTAATTATTATTACACATTAACTCCTCATGAACTACATTGTAAACTAGAAATGTGCCAAGCACTTCACACTTGTTCACTCACTTAATCTTCACAATAACCCTATGAAGTACGTTCTATTATTATCTCATTTAAAGACACGGAAAATAAGGCATAAACATGTTTAGAAATTCATTCACTGGATCAAAGCTCAGATCTGCCTGACTTCAGAGGCATGATTCACCATACTCAAGGCTGTTCCAATTACTTAGCATTTATCCAGATGCCACATAAGTCCAGGCTGTCTCCGCTAATTCATTTGTGGGTTCGGGATGATATGGAGCAGTTAACTCCCAGGAAGAGTGAGAGAACTAATTATAATTTTAAAAATCTATAATGCTCTTGAAGCTGAGAGATGGATACTAGGAAAATGCAAGGTAGTAGTCTTGTTGCATTGGTTGTGAATATGTGTTCTGATTATGAAAAACAAAGGGAAGAAATCAACTGCTGTTCTTCATAGCTCTTTATGGGTAATACCAGCACAGAGCTGTGAGAATTGAATTCATATTCTTTGCATGAAAGCCCACATTTGACCTTTCACTGTTATGTGTAAGAGATTGCTTTAAGAATTCTAATATTCTCTAACTCGTTCTATTATGTTAGCCCCAAACGAAATCCTACTTCAAAGAGAGTGAATTTTCCCCTCCTCCAATCAAGTGGCTGCTGCTGAGTCAGAACGCTCTTTTGGCACCCATCATCTTCCTGCATCTCTGTAACAGCTTGGATAACAGAAAACTTGCTTTCGAGGTTTCATTCACTTATTTATTCTGTTTTTATAATAGGAAAAAAAAATATTTGTCTTTGAAACCTGACTAGCTTGAATGTCAGCCTCTATCTTACAGAAGTTCAAGCTCCAAAGGTTTCAGTTATCTCAGAATAGATTAAGGGGGATAATAATAAGTAGTTTACAAGACTGTTGTGAAGAAAAAATTAGATAATTTTTAGGGAAGTACTAAGTATACCACATGGCAAATATAGGTGATGGGGCTCAGAATATGCCACCCCAAACTATGACTGTAGGAAACCTAATTATGCCACTCCAGTATGCCTCCTTAGCATAAGGATAATTTTGAACTAGTTATTTTAAGAAATTATAGACACAGGAGAAGCTTTGAAAAGTTACCTACCCTTTTCTAAGATAAATTTACACCTATAAAGGAAATCTTTACTTGTAAAGGTGTCTCCTAAGACACCTAAGACAGCCTAAGAGAAGGCTAGCTCTAAATTACTAGAGACTCTTAATCAATGGAAAAGGCATAGACTTAAATCTGCATAACAAACATTTTCCTGTTTTGTAGTAGCACTTTGCATGGGTCTTAACCTTACCTTTCACTGCGTACTTCTTTGTTTTGGAGAATGATGATATTTAAGCCTGAAGTCTAAGACAATTCTTTGAAATTTAGTCTAGAGTTTTATTTATTTCTCCAGGTTATCTCCCATGTGCACAAGAGGTATACATGTTATCAAACTTCTGTTTCTTTTCTTGTTAATTTGTCTTTTGTTACAGGAAGTCACAGCAAAATGCTTGAGAAGAAGAAAATTATTTTTCTTCCCCTATATAGGTACTCAATGTTTGGATGTTCTGTGGTCTGTTTGTGTGTGTGTGTGTGTGTGTGTGTGTGTGTGTGTATCACTGAATGCATGTGACACTATAAAATTATTTTTAACAAAATACCATTTTCCCCTGAGTCTACAAAGCAAATTCCTGATGGAAATTTGGGCAGGTGAGAGGAATTTTTATCATCTTTAGCCCACTATCTCATACAAAAACTAGCAAATTTACAAAGAGAATAAAATACCTAAGAATACAGCTAAGAATGAAAGTGAGGGACCTCTTCAAGGAGGACTACAAACCACTGGTCAAGTAAATCAGAGAGGACACAAACAAATGGAAAAACATTCCATGCTCATGGATAGGAAAAATCAATATCATGAAAATGGCCATACTGCTCAAAGTAATTTACAAATTCAATGCTGTTCCCATTAAACTACCACTGACATTCTTCACAGAATTAGAAGAAACTATTGTAAAATTCATATAGATTCAAAAAAGAGCTTGTATAGCAATGACAATCCTAAGCTAAAAGAACAAAGCTGGAGTCATCATGCTACTGGACTTCAAAGTATACTACAAGGCTACAGTAACCAAAACAGTATGGTACTGGTATAAAAACAGGCACACAGACCCATGGAAGAGAATAGAGAACTCAGAAATAAGATCACAAATCTACAACCATCTGATCTTCAGTGAACCTCACAAAAACAAGTAATTGGGAAAGGATTGGGAGAACTGGCCAGCCATATGCAGAAAATTGAAACTGGACCCCTTCCTTTCACCTTATACAAAAATTAACTCAATATGGATTAAAGACTTAAATATAAAACCCAAAACAACAAAAACCCTAAAAGAAAATCTAGGCAATAACATTCAAGACACAGGCACAGGAAAAGATTTCATGATGAAATTGCCAAAAACAATTGCAACAAAAGCAAAAATTGACAAATGGGATCTAATTAGAGAGCTTCTGCACAGGAAACAAATAAACAACAACAACAACAACAAAACCACTATCATCAGAGCAAACAGGCAGCCTAAAGAGTGGGAGAAAATTTTTGCAATCTATCCATCTGACAAAAGTCTAATATCCAGACTCTACAAATAACTTAAACAAATTTACAAGAAAAAAACAAACAACCCTATTAAAAAGTGGGCAAAGGGCATGAACAGACACTTCTCAAAAGAAGACATTCATGTGGCCAATAAACATATGAATGAACGCTCAATATCACTGATCATTACAGAAATGAAAGTCAAAACCACAATGAAATACCATCTCTCACTAGTCAGAATGGAGATGCTTAAAAAGTCAAGAAACAACAGTTGCTGGCAAGGTTGCAGAGAAATAGGAATGCTTTTACACTGTTGGTGGGAATGTAAATTAGCAACCATTGTGGAAAACAGTGCAGTAATTCATCAAAGATCTAGAACTAGAAATACCACTTGATCCAGCAATCCCATTACTGGGTATATACCCAAAAGAATATAAGTCAGTCTATTACAGAAATACATGCATACTATGTTCATTACAGCACTATTCACAATTGCAAAGACATGGAATCAACTCAAATGCCCATCAATGATAGACTGGATAAAGAAAATGTGGTACATATACACCATGGAATACTATGCAGCCATAAAAATGAATGAGATCATGTCCATTGCAGGGACATGGATGGAGCTGGAAGCCATTATCCTCAGCAAACTAATGCAGGAACAGAAAACCAAATGTCACATGTTCTTACTTATAAGTGGGAGCTGAACGATGAGAACACATGGACACAGGGAGGAGAGCAACACATACTGGGGCTTCTCCAGGGGTGGGGTAGTGGGAGGGAGTGCATTAGGATAAACAGCTGATGTATGCTGGGCTTAATACCTAGGTGATGGGTTAATAGGTGCAGCAAACCACCATGGCACACGTTTACCTATGTAACAAACCTGCACATCCTGCACATGTACCCAAGAACATAAAATAAAAATAAAGCTAGCAAATTTAATTTTCTTTGCATAATTAGGGTTTTCAGGAGTTTTTAAATCTCTGTTTTTTGTTTTTACTTTTACCTATTTAAGAATTCCAAACATAGTCAAGAGAGCATAATATGTACTTAATTAACATTAATATTATTAATGTTGATTTCTCCAAAGTTATGATTGACTTTTTTTTTTTTTTTGATATGAAGTCTCACTCTCACCCAGGCTGGGGTGCAGTGGCACGATCTCAGCTCACTGCAACCTCTGCTTCCCTGTTCAAGTGATTCTCCTGCCTCAGCCTCCTGAGTAGCTGGGACTACAGGTGCATGCCACCACGCTCAGCTAATTTTTGTATTTTTAGTAGAGATGGGGTTTCACCATGTTGACCAGGCTGTTCTAGAACTCCTGACCTCAGGTGATCCACCTGCCTCAGCCTCCCAAAGTGTTGAGATTACAGGTGTGAGCCACCATGCTGGGTTGATTGACTTCTTTTGTAAAAAGGATAGTCTTTGCATTCCACAACATTTAAGATGGTACTTGTTACTTAGAAAAACTCAGTAACCATTTATTGAAAAGTGAAATTAATAATAATAATAAAAAGGCAGAGAATGCTTTTCTCTTACACACATAGACAGTACGGCCTACCCTGGCAACACAAGTCATATCATGGAGAATTAGACTGTTGGAATAATGTTAGAGTAGATAGGTAAGTATGATTCCAAACACATGGTAGTTTTAGACTTTTAGAACAATCTTTCTTATGTAGATTCTGAGATCTATGTTGCTTATTGAAGAGTTTTCCTAAAGTAATGGAGAGTGTCAACTGCACACAAATCCATAATCAGAAATGCAGATTCTTGTCTTCCAATGCTCTTCCCATTTTACCATAATCAATTGTTTTTCTTATAGTTCAGTGTGAACCAAGTATCCAGTAGCCAGACTTGGAATGAGACATAAACAAAATTTGACTTTTCCATCAATGCCCAGGTAAGGTGTGATGTCAGCCACTAACTAGTTTTGAAAGGGATTTTTTCTCCTCTTATTAATGATTCATCAAAGATGCCCACATTAAAAGATAAATACAAGCACATTAAACATGTGAAATTGTCTCTCAGTGGCATTCTCTGGGGACAACTCAGCATTGTTTCTAATTTGGAAAGAATGACAAATTTCTGACTTACAGGCAGGATGCCAGACTACATTTCTATACATGAAGAGACAATATTTAAAGTTTGCTTAAATAATTGCCTATTTTGGAGATGTTTATTAATTGACTGCATTTGAACAGGGATTATTATTCTTATTTTATTTTTTTGAGAAAGAGCCTCACTCTGTCACCCAGGCTGGAGTGCAGTGGCGTGATCTCAGCTCACTGAAAACTCCGCCTCCCAGGTTCAAGCGATTCTCGTGCCTCAGCCTCCCGAATAGCTGGTACTACACGGGCCTGCCAGCACGCCTGGCTAATTTTTTGTACTTTTAGTAGAGACAGGGTTTCACTGTGTTAGCCAGGATGGTCTCGATCTCCTGACCTTGTGATCTGCCCACCTCGGCCTCCCAAAGTGCTGGGATTACAGGCATGAGCCACCACGCCCAGCCTGAACGGGGATTATTTTTTAGGAACACATGCATTTCCGTTAGGACCACAGTTATCAGCATTGGCCACCACCAATTTCATCTTCCTCGGCATGAATTAATATACAGTTCTTCCACCAGAAAAACATGTTAGAAAGGAAATAATGAAGTCCAGGTGAATCCAAAGATAATCATAACAGCAGCTATTGCTTGATTGCTTAATCATGCTTATCTGTCTAATGGAAGGAAAAAGGGGGAAGATATAATTTCCAGATTTCTTAATGATCAGATACAGATGCTACATTCCACAAGTTTATAAAGGCTGTAGATAGTTTTGCAGAGTTGCTTAACAACCAATACAACAGGGCTAGGTGTGGTGGCTCATGCCTGTAATCCCAGCACTCTGGGAGGCTGAGGCAGGTAGATCATGAGGTCAGGAGAACGACACCATCCTGGCTAACACGGTGAAACACCATCTCTACTAAAAATACAAAAAAATTAGCTGGGTGTGGTTGCTGATGCCTGTAGTCCCAGTCACTTGGGAGGCTGAGGCAGGAGAATGGCATGAACCCAGGAGGCGGAGCCTGCAGTGAGCCGAGATCGCACCACTGCACTCCAACCTGGGCGACAGAGCGAGACTCTGTCTCAAAAAAAAAAACCAATAAAATAGTAAATAAAACACACATAAACCAATGAACTTTTGCTGACACAATGCAGTATTAGCCCACCAAAATGCAAAGACTATCAGTCTCTCTAACACAGAACATTTCAGGGCTCACCAGTAAAATCAGACAATATCCTTGAGTGGGGAAGAAAAAAGAGTGACTAAAAAATATGTATATTAAGCCTGGGTTGGGAAAATGCCTGAAGCAATTAAATTACAGTGAATTCTTGACCTAGAGTTTATGTTTACCAAATGTCTATGAAAGAATACATGAATTAATAAATGTAGTGACTGAAAGAACGAATACGTTTGACTGATTAATTTATTTATTTTTATCCAGTTATTTAATGTGCTAAAGGGGAGAGAATTGGAATTCCTGAAATATATATGGTGGTATAAAAACTCATATAACTACAAAACACAAAGACTGAGTCTTAATGTAAACTGTAGATTTTGCTAATAATAATGTATAAATATGGGTTCATCAACTACAATATACTAACTGATATGGTTTGGCTCTATGTCCCCACCCAAATCTCACCTTGAATTGTAATAATCCCCATGTATCATAGGAAGGACTCAGTGGGAAGTAATCAAATCATGGGGGGTGGGTTTTTCCTGTGCTGTTCTCATGATAGTGAATAAGTCTCATGAGATCTGATGGTTTTATAAAAGGGAGTTTCCCTGAACATGCCCTCTTGCCTGCAGGTATGTAAGATGTGACCTTGCTCCTCATTAACCTTCCTTCATGATTGTGAGGCCTCCCCAGCCATGTGGAACTGTGAGTCAATTAAACCTCTTTCCTTTGTAAATTACCCAGTCTTAGGTATGTCTTTATTAGCAGCATGATAGCAGACTAATACAGTAAATTGGTACTAGTAGAGTGGGGTGCTGCAGTAAAGATACCCAAAAATGTGGAGGCCACTTTGGAACTGGGTAACAGGCAGAAGTTCAAATAATTTTGAGGGCTCAGAAGAAAACAGGAAAATGTGGGAAAGTTTGGAACTTTCTAGAGACTTGTTGAATAGCTTTGACCAAAATGCTGACAGCAACACGGACAATAAAGCCCAGGCTCAGGGTCTCAGATGGAGATGAGGAACTTGTTGGGAACTGGAGCAACGGTGACTCTTGTTATGTTTTAGCAAAGAGACTGGAAGCATTTTGCCTCTGCCATAGGGATTTGTGAAACTTTGAACTTGAGAGAGATGATTTAGGGCATCTGGCAGAAGAAATTTCTAAGCAGCAACCCATTCAAAAGCTGACTTGGGTGCTGTTAAAAGTATTCATTTTTGTGGGTTTGTTTGTTTTTTGTTTTGTTTTTTGAGATGGAGTTTTGTTCTTGTGACCCAGGCTGGAGTGCAATGGCATGATATCAGCTCACTGCAACTTCCACCTCCTGGGTTCAAGCGATTCTCCTGCCTCAGCCTCCTGAGTAGCTAGGATTACAGGCACCAGCCACCATGCCTGACTAATTTTTGTATTTTTAGTAGAGACAGGGTTTCACCACATTGGCCAGGCTGGTCTTGAATTCCTGACCTCAGGTGATCCACTCTCCTCGGCCTCCCAAAGTGTTGGGATTACAGGCATGAGCCACTGCGCCTGGCTGGCATTCAGTTTTATGTATTCACAAATACATAGTTTGGAATTGGAGCTTATGTTTACAAGGGAAGCAAAGCATAAAAGTTCAGAAAATTTGCAGCCCGATGATGCAATAGAAAAGAAAATCCCATTTTCTGGGGAGAAATTCAAACTGGCTGCAGAAATTTGCATAAGTAATGAGATGCAAAATGTTAATCGCCAAGCCGATGGGAAAAACCTCTCCAGGGCATGTCAGATACCTTCATGGCAGCCCCTCTCATGACAGGCCCAAAGACCTAGGAGGGAAAAATGGTTTTATGGGCTGGGCCCAAGCCCCTCTTCCAGTATGCAGTCTTGGGACTTGGTGTCTTGTGTCCCAGCTGCTCCAGCCATGGCTAAAAGTGGCCAAAGTACAACCTAGGTCATGGCTTTAGAGGGTGTAAGCCCCAAGCCTTGGCAGCTTCCATGTGGTATTAAGCCTGCAGATGCACGGAAGTCAAGAATTGAGATTTGAGAACCTCTGCCTAGATTTCAGAAGATGTATGGAAATGTCTGTATGTCCAGGTAGAAATTTGCTGCAGGGGTGGGGCCCTCATGGAGAACCTCTGCTAGGGCAATGAAGAAGGGAAATGTGGGATTTGAGCCCCCCACACAGAGTCCCCACTGGGAAACTGCCTAGTGGAGCTGTGAGAAGAGGGCCACCATCCTCCAGACCCCAGAATAGTAGATCCACCAACAGCTTGCACTGTGTGCCTGGAAAAGCTGCAGACACTCAATGTCTACCCATGAAAACAGCCAGGATGGGGGCTGTACCCTGCAAGGTCACAGGGGAGGAGCTGCCCAAGGTCATGGGAACCCACCTCTGGCATCACTGTGACCTGGATGTGAGACATGAGGTCAAAGGAGATCATTTTGGAGCTTTAAGATTTGACTGCCCCACTGGAATTTGGACTTGCATGGGGCCTAAACCCCCTTTGTTTTCTCCAATTTCTCCCATTTGGAATGAATGTATTTAACCATTGCCTGTACCCCCTTTGTATCTAGGAAGTAACTAAGTTGCTTTTTGATTTTACAGGATCATAGGTGAAAGGGACTGGCCTTTCCTCAGATAAGACTTTGGACTTGAACTTTTGGGTTAATGCTGGAATGAGTTAAGACTTTGAAGGGCAGTGGAAGGCATAATTGGTTTTGAAATGTGAGGACATGAGATTTGGGAGGAACCAGGGGCAGAATGATATAGTTTGGCTCTGCATCCCCACCCAAATCTCACCTTGAATTATAATAATCCCCATGTGTCATTGGAGGGACCTGGTGGGAGGTGATTGAATCATGGAGGGTGGGTTTTTCCTGTGCTGTTCTCGTGATAGTGAATATAAATTATGAGGTCAGATGGTTTTATAAATGGGAGTTCTCCTGCACATGCCCTCTTGCCTGCTGCCATGTAAGACATGACCTTGCTCCTCATTCGCCTTTCGTCATGATTGTGAGGTCTCCCCAGCTATGTGGACATGTGAGTCAATTAAGCCTCTTTCCTTTATAAGTTATCCAGCCTTGGGTATGTCTTTGTTAGCAGCATAAGAACAGTCTAATACACTAACTCACCACACAACGCAAAATAATAATAAGAGAAACTATTTAGGATTGGGCAGAGTGTATAGGAACTATGTGTACTTGCTTTTTCTAATTAGCAGACTATATTTTTAGAACAGCGTTCTAAAAATAAAAATATTCAACAACGTCACATTTTAATAGTCCTACCTTTACTGAACTCAGAAAACAATGTACGGTATAAGAATAATCAAATCCATACCACATGATGCCTACAGCTGCACTGCAGGCATGCAGAATAACAAGCATGAGAGTTACTTTGCATGAAGAGATTTTGAGACTCTCGGTGCCCCTCCAGCATATCCCATGAGACCAACCCTTTGCAACCCTCCAGAAAAGCAGGACCTACCAAGTGATCATGTTTACAATCATTAGGTCCACTGGAAATTCAAGGGTAAAATTTTTATGATTGGAAGAAAGTTTTTGGAATGTGTCTATTGTGTGGGTGTGTGAAATATGATAAGAAAATGGCTTTTCTTCCTCCAGACTGACAATGCTGTTCCATTTATAAAGGTAGTAATTACCACCTCATCAATTCAGCCCACAGGTAGGTATAACTGATATGAATATAGACATATTGCATTCATCTAAATTGAAAACATTTAAATGAATATATCTATTGTGCATTAGACAGGAAGTACTTTTGTTTAGCCATTACTCCTGATGTAGCTACTTATTGTAAAAATGCAATTAATAGCATCTGACATTTCATTTTCTAATATAAGAAAAGTCAATGAAAAATGTTGGACAACTAAGTTTTCTGGAAAGTTGCTAGTGATACCTGCTCAGTTACAAACCATTTTTCTTTTAATTTAAAATTTGTGAGAGCCATCTATGAGAGAAATGACCATTAAGCAATGCTGATCTAGCCACTGCTTCACCTTTCCTTGGGAACTGATTGCAAATATGTTTCCTTCAAATAGATTCAGTGAATATCAAGTGATTTTTCCTTCTCTGAACTTCTTAAATTGTTCTGGTATTAATCTCTGCTGTGTTTATGTTCTACATGTGCTAAACACAGGCCTGCAAACTCCTAAGATGACATATTGAAATAGTATAAAGCCAATGGCTTTGCTTTTAAGAAAAAGTAAGTCAGATGAATTACAAAACACCAAGGACATCTCTGTATTCTCCTGAACGTCTGCTATCATGTCTAATAATAAGTCTGCTGCTTGGTTTACTTGTTCTGTACCAGAGATGTTTAAAAATTGATTGTTCTCACAAAGGCACACTATTATTTCAAACTGGCTGCTCCAGGCTTCTATCTGTTGAAATTCTAGTGGGTAATTTAATTTCGAACTTAGAGAATACTAGAAATTGTGAAAAAAATTATGCTTTACAGAAGCTCTATGTCTTAAATCTAAAATACTAACTTTAAGCTGAGAAAAATGTGTCAAAGTAAGAAAAAAAATTAAAAAATACTAGTTTACTTTGAGACAAAGATATTCACAAGGGCCAAAAGAGCTGCTATAAACTACTTATGCTTGTCTATTAAATAATGTTCGCATGTAACTGCAAAACTTGGATAAGTGACGTCAGAAAACCTCAAAAAGAAGGTCTGTTCATCAGGTTATGCACATATACCTGCTTTTATGAGAACTAACTACAAATGCTTGTGAGCTGGAGTCAGAAAGCCTAATTAGCTGGAAACTGGGGCCAACGTCTATGTGTATCACAATGGCAGCGCTGATGGTGTAGTCCACCCATGCTCTGGCAAACAGCCTACATTTGTCCAAGATTGTCACAGCTGCTTCAGCCATTGGAGAATCCGTACTTATTGTTACCACTGGTGTCAACTCAGCAAGCCATACTGAGTTGGGCTCCAATCTATTCTGTATGTGCATTTGCGTGGGTATGTACATGTGTGTGTATGTGTGTGTGTGTGCGCTGTGTAGAGAACTAGTCTAAAAAGAGATGTATTGTAGCTACGATACAAGAGAAGTTGCGGGCCCATTGTAAAAAAGTCAAATAGAAAGCTAGAATAATCATACAGGTAGGTAACTGGAAGAATCTCAACAATCTTTTAAGAAAATTAATCCAGGAAAAGTTCTTTGGCTTGTCAAAGGTTTATGCAGGATGATAAATAGCAGATCTGGAATGAGAATTCAAGTCCTGACTCCTGTCTTTGAGACCAATGGCAGAGCAGTTAATTCAGGAGGGTCCATTTCCTCATCTGGAAAATGAGGTTAGTCTAAGGAATAGAATTTTTGTGTCTCTAAAACTCAAGACATATACATGGATCTCTGGAATCTTTAAAATGTAGATGTAGAATTGTTTTCTTCCTTCAAACCATGTAATCAAAATCAAAGTCTATTTAACAACATATTTAGAAATAACATTCATATTCTTGGGATGCCATAGATAAAAGTTTTCTGTTTCAAGCCATCTCCTAGAAAAGAAGACAGAATCATCCCCAATAGAGACCTCCTCTTTTCTTTATCCCCTTAAGCTTTAAAAAATGCATTTAGAGTTTTGCTAGTCCATAGATCACTAGTTGTAGCTATAATAAATTCAGCACTGAACTTAGCCAGTTCTGAAAACTGGTTTTAGAAAGGAGGAAGCTACCTCTTTCTCTGATATAGGAGGGATGTCTAACATGAAAGGAAAACATCAAATCAAAAGATAAAAGAATTCACACCTAAAATTATTTTTAAAATTGTTCTCACATTTCTATGGTGCTCTTGAAAGAGCTTGGTTTAGGGTAGGGATTTAGTTATGTTATGAATGCTTGGATGAGTTACTGTGCCATTTTACTGTGCATGATAATAATACACAATCCTTGTTTTCAAGAAACTCACAGACCACCTGCAAGGATAGGATTAATTCATAAGATACAAAGGACAACATAAAGGGTATAAAATCGTATGTTAGGGATTTAAAGTTCCGTGTGTATTTAGGGAAAGGAAATAGTCATGCTGGTCTGGAACACAGGTACATACCTAAGCAGAATAAGCCTCAATAAGTTACAATTTTATAATGGGTCTAAATTAATAGGCTTGAATTTGACTCTTAGATATAAAAGAAATGAATGATACTTGATGAGCTTTTTACTTCTGGGGCTTAAGAAGGTGACCAAAGTATTCCTGAGAAATAATAAACCTACATTTGGTAATGAGAATGGTACAGATTTTACTCCATGTATTAATAAAGAGGAAGTCATACAAACTTTAGAGAGTATATTATTACTATCTCCCATTTTCTCTTCTATTACAGCTGGTCACTATTTCTGACCAGTAGCTTAGGTAGTAGTTATGATCCTTTTCATATTATTCCACTACGTGCTCCTTTTGATTATTTTCCCAGCACTTCTTTCTTGGACTTTCTGCTTCTTGTTTCAGAGCCTTTACACAAAGTCTGAACTTACATTGTGCACTTTTTAAAAAAATTGTTTGTATAGATTTAGGGGTACACAGTTGTGTTACTTGGATTTGTTGTGTAGTGGTAAAATCTCGGCTTTTGGTGGACCAATCACCCAAGTAGTGTACAATATATCTACTAGGTAATATTTCATCCCTCACTCTCCTCCCAACGGAGAGACACTTTTGGAGTCTCCAGTGTCTGTTATTCCATTTTGTATGTCCTGAGTTCACTTTGAATTGGTCAAAGCACAAGTAAGTGATTTTAAAAATTGATTTCTATAGAATCTTTTGCTTCTGTCCATTATGCTATAAAAAATCCTAATTCTGGAATTTGTCAGCTTACATGCTCTGTTACTACTCTGGGTTGGAATCTGTGTCCTCATTAGTGGTTATATTTATCAGCAAATCTCTATTCTGTGAAACTGCAGTGATGACAGGGAATATTTACACTCTTTTTAGTAGAGAATGTCTCTTCTGTAATATAAAATGAAAAAAATAACTTTCATTGATAAGAAACAACTATATCTTAAAAAATCTAAATAAATATGACGAAGCTTTCCCTAAGAGTGTCAGCAAAAGCTCAGATAAGAGTCTGCCTCTTCATTAGTTGCATGCCTGAATATCACTATGGTTTCACACTGGAATGCCCATGTAGGGAGGAATGTCAAGTGACAGAAAAAAGGGGAAGTAAAACATATATGAGAAGTATCATGAAAACATGGAGATAGAAAGAGAAAACAGATGCCTCAAGTGGGCAGAAGAATCCAAATTTCCCTTGTGACCAAAGGGTAGAAAAGAAAATGAATGGAGGCAAGAATCAGGGGTGTGGTGCTGTAAAGTAGAATTTAAAAATAATATGTTGGGGGGGACAGAAGAAAGAAACCATGAATGATTTCCTCAGTTCTAGATAATTTTTTAGTCAAAGGCTATTTGTGTGGGAGTGGGGGACATATTTCTTCTAAGATTGTTCATGATTTGAAATTTATTGGTAGAAACTTGAAAGTATAGGAAGGTCAACAATATTTACATCTATGGGAATCAATATTTTGTTGTATCAATCTTGACCTTGACATTCTCTGGGTCTGATCAAAATCATCAGTGCTCCTTGGTAAGAAGCTCGTTGTCAGGAGACATTTTTCAGGAGTCTAAGTATTGGTAGTAAATTTAAGAGGAGATTTATGATCTCAGTTGGAGATTTTACAAACCAGGACAGGAATCCTAAGGTTGGAAATAAATTCGCCAACTATGTATTAAACTCTTACTGTGTTAGGGGCTACAGGAATTGTATATGACTTGGAAGGTATTGTTCCTATACTAAAAGAATGTATAGTTAACTAATAGAGATAAAACTTGAGAAAAGAAGGAAGCATGTTACATCTAATTAAGAGTAAAGAGCATTTGGGTTGTACAGAGATTGGGACAAAAGTCTTTTAATCCAAGCTCAACCACATGCAAACTCAATGATCTTCGGTGCATCACTTAACCTCTATAAAATGAGGATAACAATATCACTCTCACAGAATGATTCGAATGATTAAATAAATTCAAACATGAAAAGCAGAAGGCACAGTTCTGAGCACCATACAAAGGTGAACAAATACATTTTTAAATATAAATATGTATATTATAGATGTATTTATATCTATATATGTGTATATATAACATATATACACATATTTTATAATATACACATATACCTATATTTATACACATATTATATAATATACTACATATGTATACATATATATATACACACACACATATATGGATGTTTATATGTATATGTATGTGTGTATATGTATATAAAATGTCATAAATTCTGAGGAAGTGACCAAAATAGAAAGATGCCAGTAAGAATAATATCTAGGAAGATCTGAGTTTTGAAACTAGTTATTAAAAATGAAAAGGCAGTACATCCTTGTGGCTAGGAGTATCGTTCTGGAGTCAGCCAGAGTTTAAATCGAGCTTCAGTTTCTCATGGGTGTGGTATACTCAGCAATTTGATCTGTTTTGTCATCTGGTAAACAAATGTGTAAGTGTAACTAACCCATCAGGCCAATATATTGATTATAGAAACAATTCAAATAAATACTTAGTATAGTAAAAGCCTTGTATTTCTATTGTGCTGTTAATTTGTTTATATTTTCTAAGTTTTGTTTTGGGTTATTTTGTCTTTTTCAGATTTTAACAGCAATATAAAAACATGACATTAGATTTGAATATGCTGTACTGTGATAGTTTAAAAAAAATTGGCAGGTTAGAGTAGAAGAGTCTGGTTTGGGAATGGAGCCTTGCAGGAGTTTTGAGGATTGCCCTGAAAAATGCTGACTCCAGAGGGAAAGGGAAAGCCTGGCCTCCCATAACTGGCACCCAAACAATGTAAGTAAAGAATGGGCCCACAAAGCCTAATAAAAAGGATTTCTTCTCACTGGGAAGAGATGTAGTTATCTGTACCCAACTGAGTGATATACTATGTGGATAACAAGTTTTTCTTTCAATGGGGCCAGTCTTTGTGTTGCAAACTAAGAGGGGGAAGAAAACATCCTGTGCAAGCAGAAGCCTCAGCCAGACACTTAATCATGGCCTTCTGGGGACACCAGTGTCCTTTATTGCTGACTTTTTTATTTCTAAACTCCCTATGGCTCCATATTCCGGATAAGTTACTTGTTAGAAATAATGTTTTTTGCATTAAACATACATTTTCCTTACTGAAAACAGGCTCTGCTTTCTGCTACAGATGGTGAGCTAGCTTCCTGACATGACCTTTTGCTACTATGTCTTTTGGATTTCTGCCTTTGGCTGGAGTACAGATGGACTACGTTTTTGTTTTTTTTTTTCGTACTTGTTTTTGTTATTGATAGAAAGCTTTATATATTTTCTGTTGTATTCTTACTACTTTAAAAAAAGCAGTTATTTAAAATTTTATCAATTTATAACATAAATCTACTCAAAGATTAACAATAAATAATGTTTAATCACTCTGTAATGACATGTATTAACTTTTATTGCATTTACAGTGAAAATATTCCTTGAGTAATGACAGGTAACCTCAAGGTCACATTATTTTTTATTTAGTATAAAACACACTAGCTTATAGTGTTTTTCACTAACTGCAATGTGATCTGATTCTATAATGCTTTCGTTAGAAGAAAACATGTAGTCTTACAAATGCTATTAATATTATTGTAAACATATAAATACTCAGTGAGCATGAACAGCAAGGTGATTAGAAATTACTTTGGGCTTTATGCATTTACTACAAATAGTAAAATGAAAGGTAATAATTTATAACATTTCTAACTAAAAGAATGTCTAGATTCACACCAATTATTTTGTCTGTTTAACAATTAAAAGCTTTAAAAATTACATATGACTCTATATGTGTGTGTGAGTAGCATTTCCATAAACTATCCCCATTTTAACCTATATGCCTTAAATCGTATCATTAGTTGATCAAGCTAGTATTGCAATAAAAATATGTATTTGCAAAGATTTAATAATCTATTTGCAAAGGTTTAATAATCCATTTGCTTGTTAATCCTATTGTTCATTTAGTGAATATTTGCATGAAAACTTGGACATTCTAAGGTCAGTGTTCTACTCACCAATCTTTAATGGCCAGATCTGTATGTGGAAACATACTAATAAGGTGTCATTATTTAAATAACTTTCAGTAATATCTAAGCATCCAATTTGCTAATCAATTGAAGAATAATTTGTTCATATAGAAATGACATATTTCTTCAGTATTCAAAACTAAAGTGTACAAAAATGTCAACTATCTTTAACTAAAGATATCTTTAACTCTATATAACTGAACTAAATCTAAATCCACTAACCTGTGCATATACTATTATAACAAGAAAAGGAAAAATCAAGAATCTAAGCGTGCTGTTAAGAGAAAAATATAAATTCTAATGAGTAACTGAGTGACATAGATTGAATCAAGATCTAAGATTCCTGATTTTCTCATAATTACAATTTCAAAAGCGCTTCTCTTTTTATTTTCATGTAGCAGTTACAAAAAAGTAGATAATATGAAAACTCTTATAGTATATACAAAATATTATAATCAAATAGCCAATAGAAGAAAAGAGGAAGAAAAATGAAAGGATTTTTATGCAGACTACATTACTTAGTGGAAGACAATTTGCAAAAGGAAGTCATCAACAAAGGGAGAGCTGCTAGTGTGACTTTTATTTTCACATATTTTGCATCTGCTTTTTATTTTCTTCCTGTCAGATTTTTGTGGCAAACCATATTGTCCCTGGAAAAACTTTTAAAACTGCTACAGTCAGGCACTGAGGCCTTTTTGTTCTGTTCTGTTTTGTTTCGTTTTAGGTGTTAGTAGTTGAAAGATATAATTTTTTTTCTTCAGCTTTTATTTTAAGTTCAGGACTACCTCTGCAGGATGTGCAGGATTGTTACACAGGTAAATGTGTGACACAGTGGTTTGCTGCACAAATCATCCCATCACCTAGGTATTAAGATTGCTGGGTCAAATAGTATTTCTGCCACTAGGTCTTTGAGGAATCACCACACTGTCTCCCATAATGGTTGAACTAATTTACACTCCCACCAACAGTGTAAAAGCATTCCTATTTCTCTGCAAACTTGCCAGCATCTGTTGTTTTTTGACTTTCAACTAATAGCCATTCTGATTGGTGTGAGATGCTCTCTCATTGTGGATTTGATCTGCATTTTTATAATGATCAGTGATGCTGAGCTTTTTTTCATATGTTTGTTGATCGTATGTATATCTTATTTTGAGAAGTGTCTGTTCATGTCCTTTGCCCATTTTTTAATAGGGTTTTTTTTTCCCGTTATTTTGTTTAAGTTCCTTGTAGATGCTGGATATTACCCTTTTTTGGATGGATAGATTGCAAAAATGTTCTCCCATTCTGTAGGTTGTCTGTTCACTCTGATGATAGTTTCTTTTGCTATACAGAAGCTCTTTAGTTTAATTAGATCCCATTTGTCAATTTTTGCTTTTGTTGCAATTGCTTTTGGCATCTCTCTCATGAAATCTTTGCCTCTGCCTATGTTGGATAGTATTGCCTAGATTTTCTCCTAGGGTTTTTACAGTTTTGGGTTTTACATTTAAGTCTTTAATCCATCTCGAGTTAATTTTTGTATAAGGTTAAGGAGGGGGTCCAGATACAATTTTCTGCATATGGCTAGCCAGCTCTCCCAGCACCATTTATTAAATAGCACTCCTTTCCCCATTGCTTGTCTCTGTCAGGTTTGTCAAAGATCTGATGGTTGTAGGTGTGTTGTCTTATTTCCGAATTCTCTATTCTGTTCCATTGGTCTACATGTTGTCAAACATCAGATGGTTGTAAGTGTGTGGCCTTATTTCTGAAGTTTCTATTCTATTTCATTGGCCAATGGGTCTGTTTTAGTACCAGTATCATGCTCTTTTGGTTATTGTAGTCTTGAAGTATAGTTTGAAGTCAGGTAGTGTGGTGCCTCCAGCTTTGTTCTTTACGCTTAGGATTGTATTGGCTCTTCAGGCTCTTTTTTTGGTTACATATGAATTCTAAGATAGTTTTTTCTAGTTCTGTGAAGAATGTCCATGGTAGTTTAATGGGAATAGCATCAAATCTATAAATTACTTTGGGCAGTATGGACATTTTCATGATGTTGATTCTTCTTATTCATGAGCATGGAATATTTTTCCACTTGCCTGTGTCCTCTCTGACTTCTTTGAGCAGTGGTTTATAGTTCTCTTTCAAGAGGTCCTTCACTTCTCTTGTAAACTATATTTCTAGGTATTTTCTTCTTTTTTTTTAAGCATTTGTGAATGGGAGTTCTTTCATGATTTGGCTCTCTGCTTGCCTACTGTAGGTGTATAGAAATGCTAGAAATTTTTGCACATTGATTTTGCATCCTAAGATTTGCTGAAGTTTCTTATCAGCTTAAGAAGCTTTTGGGCTGAGAGGATAGGGTTTTCTAGATATAGGATCATGTCATTTGCAAACTAAGATGGTTTGACTTCCTCTCTTCCTGTTTAGATGTGCTTTATTTCTTTCTCTTGCCTGATTTCCCTGTCCAGGACTTCCAATGCTACACTGAATAGGAGTGGTGAAAGAGGGCATCCCTGCCTTGTGCCAGTTTTCAAAGTGAATGTTCCAAGCTTTTGCCCATTCAGTATGATATTGGCTGTGGGTTTGTCATGTATGGCTCTTATTATTTTGAGGCATGTTCCTTCAATACCTAGTTTATTGAGTTCTTAACATGAAAGGATGTTGAATTTTTTTGAGGGCCATTTCTGCATCTATTGAGATAATCATGTGGTTAGTTTGTAGTTCTGTTTTTGTGATTAATCATGTTTATCGATTTATGAATGTTGAACTAACCTTGCATCCTGGGATAAATCCTATTTGATCATGGTGGATAGGCTTTTTGATGTGCTGCTGGATTTGTTTTGCTAGTATTTTGTTGAGGATGCTTGCATTGATGTTCATCATGGACACTGGCTTGAAGTTTTCTTTTTTTGTTGTGTCCCTGCTAGGTATGGTGTCAGAATGATCATGGCCTCATAGAATGAATTGGGCAGGAGTCCTTCCTTCTCAATTTTCTGGAATAGTTTCAGTATAAATGGTAATGGTAATATATATCTGGTAGTTTCAAAAACAGTAAGTCGCTATAGGTTACTTTGCATTTCATAAGATTTTATATAAATGGAATCATAGAACATGCACTATATTTGTCTGACTTCACTTAGCTTTTTTTTTAGTTTAATCCATTTTGCACATATCAGTTCTTCATTTCCATTGTCGAATGGCATTCTATTGTATGGATATACCACCATTTTTTATCCATTCCCCTGTGGATGGGTAATTAGCTTGTTTTCAGTGGTACTTTGAACTCAGGGAGCGGTGGAAGGGAAAGAAGGGGTACAGGGGTAAAGGGCGTGAAAAGACAGAAGGAAGGAATTTTAAAAAGGCATTAGATAACTCTCAAGGGTGATACATACATTAAACTATCTTGATTTTAGTGATGCATGGATGCATACATATGTCACAACTGGTTGAACTGTACACTTTAAATATGTGTAGTGTATTATATTCTCAACAAACTGTTAACAGTTAATGATGAGTCTAATTTATTTTTCATCCTCCTAATAAGAATCCTTAAGCTCCCATTTTTAGAAAAGTTCTAGACAGATATTATCTCATACATAACAGGATCAATATTTTCTTAGAGTTTATAATTATTTCTTATTTCATTCAAAAAGTGAAAATTATATTCATAGTTTTTGTAAATTATACCTTTCTGTGAGCAAAGTATAATTTAACATGTGAGCTATTCTTACAGGATGAACTGCTAAAACATCCAGTTTAGATTTCTCTCTCTGCCACCTATCACACTTTGACATTTCTGCTTTCTACATGATGCCCTCAGGCAATTAATTTTCTCCTTTTTCATACAGGCTGTTTGTCCTGGTGGTATATTTTATTTTTACTTTATGGTAGTGGTAATGAATGTTTAAAATCATGATACAAATACCACTGAATGTCATTCAAATACTTTTTTAAAATATAGATTTCATGATTCATTACAGAGAGATTAAAATATTGCTAAAGTTATAACAACTGCTTCAGTGGATAAGACAGTTAATCGATACCCTCTAGTCATAACCTTAAGAGCTGATGAGTTATTCAGAATTTAGTTGATAGCAAACTCAATAATTTGTGGGCTATTTCTTACACTCTATCAGGGTTTATGAGGCCTTAAAAGCATTCAGATGGCAATTTTGTGTTATTAAAGATAATTCTTGTACCTTATGGCCACTTGTCATTGGCTGCTGAACTAATCAACAATCATATTGAAATTAATCACTTGTTTGCATATTTCATAGATTCATAATGAATACTGGAAATTAAACATATTGACAAATATATTTTATAATTTCAAAATTTACTTTTCTTAAATATATGTGATAATTTTGTCTTTTATATGAATACTTTACATAGCTAGTTTTTAATTTATGTTGTTCTTGAAGACTTGTTTCTATTTAGTTTGGGTATATTTTTTAGATTCTGTGTCTAGCAAATATTTTTATTTCCTAAATCGAGCGTATAACTTTAAAAATTCATTCGTATGAAGAAAATGCAACACAGGCATAACTCGGAGATATCATAGGTTCAGTTGCAGAGCACTGAAAATAAAGCAAACATTGCAATGAAGCAAGTCACATGTATTTGTTGGTTTCCTGTGCATATAAAAGTTATATTTACGGTATCCTATAGTCTATTATGTGTGCAATAGCATTACTTCCATAAAGCAAGGTACCTGACATAATTTTAAAATACTTTATTGCTAAAAAATGCTAACAATCACCTGAGCCTTCAGCGAGTAAAAATCTTTTTGCTGAGGGAGTCTTCTTGCCTTGATGTTGATTTCTGCTGACTCATCAGGGTAGTGGTTGCCAAAGGTTGGGGTATCTGTGGCAATTTCTTAAAATTAGATAATAATACAGTTGACCATTGTGATTTACTCTTCCTTTCATGAAAAGTTCCTCTGGAGCATGCAGTGCTGTTTAATAGCAGTTTACCCACAGTAGAACTTCTTTTGAATTTGGAGTAAATCCTCTCAAACCCTGTAGCTGCTTTATCAACTAAGTTTATGTAATATTCTAAATTATTTCTTGCCATTTGAACAATGTTAATAGCATCTTTGTCAGAAGTAGATTAATCTCAGGCATGTCAAGAAACCACTTTCTTTGCTCATCCATAAGAAGCAACTCCTCATCTGTTAAAATTTTATTAAGAAATCACAATAATTCAGTCATATCTTCAGGCCCCTATTTTAATTCTAGTTTTCTTGCTTTTTGTTTTTGTTTTGTTTTTTTTGGACTGAGTTTTGCTCTTATTGCCCAGGCTGGAGTGAAATGGCACGATCTCGGCTCACTGCAGCCTCTGCTTCCCAGGTTCAAGTGATTCTCCTGCCTCAGCCTACTGAGTAGCTGGGATTACAGGTGTGTGCCACTATGCCCGGCTAATTTTTGTATTTTTAGTAGAGACAGGGTTTCGTCATATTGGCCAGGCTGGTCTGGAACTCCTGACCTCAGATGATCCTCCCACCTCAGCCTTCCGAAGTGCTGGGATTACAGGCATGAGCCACCGTGCCCGGCTGTTTTCTTGCTATTAAAACCGTATCTGCAGTGATTTCCTCCACTGAAGTCTTGAACCCCTCAAAGTCGCTTATGAGGGCTGAAAACAACTTATTTAAACTTCTGTTAATATTGATATTTCACCCTCTTTCTATGAAACATGAATGTTCTTAATGGCATCTAGAATAATTAATTCTTTGGAGAGGTGTTCAATGTACCTTTCCAGATCCATCAAAGAAATCACTATCTATGGCACTATAAATTTATGAAATGTATTTCATTAAATAGTAGGGCTTGATAGTTGAAATTACTCCTTGATTCATAGGCTACAGAGTGGATGTTGTGTTAGCAGCCATAAAAACATTAATTTTAAGAAAGAAAAAAATTTATCTGAGGAATTCCAAACACTTCTTACTTATCAGTCCCAGAGAGAAATGGGAATGAGGCAGCAGTCACAATCTGCTTCCCTGCTTGAAGCTGCTTGCTGTAGGCACTCTAGACTGTCACCACAAATAGCCGTAAATTAAGCTAAGAATGCCACGTGCTGGACACTGTGGCCTGTACACTCTAGTTCACAATGTATAGATAATCACTAATCATTGTCATTTCTGTAAACCGATGAGGATTCCTACAAAATAACTTTGTGTCAGCCCACTCCTTGTCTTTTTTGCCTCTAAAAACCTGCTTGTAACAAAGGCCAAATGGGGCTCATACCACAAGTTTACTTGGGTCGAGGCTTCCGAGCAGCTGCCTCATCTTGGTTCAAGTAAACTACCTAAAATTATATTTTGTGCCTTGGCTTCTTCCTTTAGGTCAACAGTCTCCTTATACATCTTCATCAGAGCTCTTGGGTGAATAGGTGCATTGTCAATGGGCAGAAACACTTTGAAATTAATCTTTTTGAGTAATAGGGCTCAACCGTGGGCTTAAAGTATTCAGTAAGCCATGATGTAAAATGTCGTGCTGTCTTCCATGCTTTGTTGTTGCATTTATAGAGCAACAGATTTAGCAAAATTATCAAGAGTCTATGATTTTCTGAATGGTAAATGAATGCTGGCTTCAACTTAAAGTCACCAGCTACATTATCCCCTGTTACGAATTCTTCTGTTTAGCTATGAAAGTTGTATATGGTATCTTCTTCCAATAGAAGCCTCTTTTATCTGCCATTGAAAACCGGTTGCCTGGTATAGCCACCTTCATCAGTGATCTTAGCTAGATATTCTGGATCCCTTGCTGCAGTTTCTACATCATCACCTTGTAACTTTAATGTTATAGAGATGGCTTCTTTCCTTAAACCTCATGAACTACCCTCTCCTAGCTTCAATCTTTTCTTCTCCAGCTTCCTCACCTCCCCCAGCCTTCACAGAATTAAAGAGAGTTAAGGCCTTGCTCTGGATTAGGCTTTTGCTTAAGGGAATGTTGTGACTGGTTTGATCTTCTCTTTAGTCCACTCAAACTTTCTCCATATTAGCAATAAGGCTGTTTTGCTTTTTCATCATTCATGCGTTCACTGGAGTAGCACTGTTAATTTTCTTTAAAACCTTTTCCTTTGCATTCAGAACTTTGCTAACTGTTTGATTGAAGTGTCTGCGCTTTCAGCATATCTCAGCTTTTGACATGCCTTCCTCACTAAGCTTAATAATTTCTAGCTTTTGCTTTAAAGTGAAAGAACTATGACTTTCCTATTACTTAAACACTTAGAGGTCATTGCAGGATTAAAAATTGACCTAATTTCAATATTATTGTGTCTCAGGGAATAGAGAAGGCCAAGGAAAAGGAGAGAGATGGGGGAACTGCTGCTCAGTGAAGCAGTCAGAACACTTACAACATTTATTGGTTAAGTTCACAGTTCTATATGAACATGGTTCTTGGCGCCTCCAAACAATTACAATATGAACATCAAAGATCACTGATCATGGATCACCATAACCAATAGAATAATAATGAAAGGGTTTAAAATATTGTGAGAATTACCAAAGTGTAACACAGAGACAAGAAGTGAGCACAGGCTGTCGGGAGAATGGCACATGTAGACTTGTTTGATGCAGCATTGCCACAAACCTTCAATCTGTCAATTTAAAAAAAAATGCAGTATCTGAGAAATACAGTAAAATGAAACACAATCAAATGACTTTCCCAACCCACACAAGCAAATGTGGTATAAGTCCTGTTTTCAGGTAGGAGATCAAGGAGACTTCTGGTCTATATCTGGCCTTACTACCAGCTAGAAGTGTATGACTTCCTTCATTCCCAATTTTCCTACCTCTAAAAGAGGGGTTTGGTTAATTGACAAGTTTCTTTTGAACTCTAACACAGTGTCATTAATTCTTGTTACTTTGGAACAGGATCCTTACATGTCAAAGTTATGTTTGAGGAGAAAAAGAAGTCAGTTAATGTAATATTTTTGACAAAATATGAAAGTGAGACAAGAATTCGAGGGAAAGGAATCTGAATATTCAGGCTCACTAGTTTCCACAATGATTTACTCAGCAGAAAAAATGAATACTCACTTGCTTCTCCAAACTTTTGCCACTGCAGACAAATCCCAAGACACGAGAAGAGATTACAGTAAATTTTATGTCTCACATTAATATCTCCCAAATTTCTTTAATCTAATAATTTGTGCCAAAAGATATCTGATTTACAATTAGAGTTTGAATGTGTGAAAACCACTTGTTTAGACTGTTTTTACTTTATTATGGTTTTCTGCATGGCTTGTTTGGAGCTCCCTTAGTTTCTACTCATTCAAGGTAAGTGACTAAAATGTAATGATTTTACTGATGTACTTTCCCATTTGCAATCGACTGGTGAGAAAGAATATGATCCATCAAAATTTGTACAAAAGAAAATATATTCTCTTTCATTTAAATGAGTTTCTATGTCAGAAACAACAGAAAAAGATTTGGAAACTGAGAGGGTCAATTCCAACCACTAAGGGCTAAAGTTAATTCCCTGCCAAGTGTTTTGCTTTCAAATGTAGAGCCCCACATAGCAACATTCCAAGTCTAGTGTTAAAGATTAAGCCAATCTCTAAAAAGATCAAAGGACTGTGATATTTGTGCTCTTGCAAATAAAATGCTGAGAGTAACTTTGGAATTACATTCCAAGACAGTCATCAAGGTTGACAGAATATATCAGATATTGATGGAAAGATTTAGATTAGAAAGTTAGGGGCTAGAAAAGTGGTTTGCCTGTGGAGGTCCCTGTGTTGTTTCCTCAGGGAGATTACATTGCAAAGGGCTCTTATTATTTTCAAAGTGAGCAGAAGAAAAAGGATTTTCTCAGTTCCCCAAAAATGTATTTATAAGTACAACACAACTGCTATATCATATTACTCCAGGCTCATGTAGGTGAATAAGTATTTTGTTTTCTTTTTCTAAACATCTTTTTAAAATCAAGAACAGATTACTATTGCAGAAGGAGTGAAAGTCATTTATTTCAAAACCAGGTGGCTGAAAGAGGGTTTACCAGGAACTATTCCTCAGACATGAACAAAGTTGTTTGCCCTTTTATATACAAAAGAAGATTGGGAAAAAAAGTAACACTTAAAAGCAATGCAAATACAGGGAAAAATAAAATCTGAAAGTATTCATACTTCAGTGTTTAGTTTTGGCTACATGCATTTGGCCACATGACAGAAATTGCTTTATTTCTTTCTGTTTTCACCTTTTTTTCTGCTAACATGGGGCTAGTTCTTATAAAATACTATAATATAAATCTTACTATTATCAAACAAGCAAAGTCTTTCTCTATACAAAATAAAAAAGGTGTTATATCTTCTTATTCACCCAAAGCCTAACTTTTAGGTAGGTCAGAGCAAACTTGCTTTTAAAAATGCATCCATTTTATTTTATTTTTTTAGATAGAATAGGAATTAGTCCTTTAGCTATACTGTGTATAATATTTCTAAAACAGTCTCATGTGTGGTAGGGATAATTTGTTTTATAAATACTTTTATTTTTTTATTTGTGCATAAATGGTGCTCTTATAATTTCTATTTACAAAATTATTTTATCACTATTAAAATTGATAATATGTGCATATTCTTTCTGATTATTAATTTTTCATATTTTTCTTTCCAAGAGTTAACTTTTCACTATATAAGTATCAACTTCAAAAGGTCAGCTTTTCCTGTCAATATCTGTGTGCAGCCATAATAGATTTTAAAATAAGACCGTATTATTCTACATGACTTCCACAGTTTTGGATGCACTAAGTCTTATATAAAGATTAACTTTTTAAAATTGTGTCTTCTTTTTTTTTTTTCTTTGAGACAGGGTCTCAGTCTGTTGCTGGAATGCAGTCAGTAGTCTCAGGCTGGAGTGCAGTGGCGTGATTTCGGCTCACTGCAACCTCCGTCTCCAGGATTCAAGCAATTTTCGTGCTTCAGCTTCCCAAGTAGCTGGGATTACAGGCATAAGCCACCACATCTGGATAATTTGTGTATTTTTAGTAATACAGGTTTTCACCATGTTGGCCAGGCTGGTCTCTAACTCCCAACCTCATGTGATCCACCTGCCTCGGCCTCTCAAAGTGCGGGGATTACAGGCATGAGCCACCGCGCCCGACCAGATCCTCTTTTCAATACGTCCTTTTAGTAGCTTATTTTGAAACTTGAAGATGAACTTTCTCTCACTTTTACTATTTATTGGACTAAGTGTTTTATAAATGGGTAAGTCAAAGGAACACAGAAAATGTTCAGAGTTACTATGGCACAGGGGTGTTCTCCCTGTTCCCACTGTTTTATAGGAACAGTGAAACTTCATGGTCACTCCATGCTTTTCCTGCTTCTCTGTAAGAATGTTTACTTCAAGAAATATTTTGTATCTTCTATGTGTAAGACTTCTGTGTTAGGTACTATAACCAAACTACACTTTTCCTTCAAAGTCCAAATCAAGTTTATAGCTTCAGCCATATGTTTAATGGACTCTTTGTCCCAAACTCTCTTTCACTTTCTGAAATTGATCTGTTCACATATATGGTAAGCCATAATTACATTTGTGTATCATTCTCTAATTGCTTTCTTTAAATATGCTTTATTTTGCTCATTATTTGGTAAAATTGAGAAGATTCTTTCTGCTACTTATTTTGTAGCCCTTAGAGTACATAATTCAATAATAGTTACTTATCATTGATCAATACTTGTCAGCCTAAGTCGTTAGCTAAGTCACTGTTGACTTAAGACCTGTCTAAGCCAAGTCACTGTTGAATCCACATAAATATATTAAAATTTTCTCCCAGATTTTCTGGAACAGTCAAATATTCTGTCTAGTTGCCCATAGGAATATACACATATTTGTCAAAATGTACATTTCAATTAGTTTTGGCAAATATGTTAATTATAATATAGATATTAAATTGGTATCTAAGTTCATACACAACTTGTGGGTTGTTCCAAATATGGTTCTCTAGAGTAACTTGAGTCACTTTCTAAAAATGATAAAGGGTGGATAGAATAACTTGCATAAAGATAATACAGAGTGATAGAAACAACAGAAATCAATGATCAGATCCATTTCTGTAGTAGAAGGAGAAAATTATGAGTATTCCTTAAATAAAAGAGAAACATATGCACTAAATTATTATTAATAAATAGAAAGCATGAAATTACATGAACACCAAACTGATAAAGAACTTAACAAGAGAAAGAACTGACATTGAAAGTTAACTTACGCTATCATAAATACTATAGACTACATTGTTAACCATTTTTTCTTCTCTAAGAGAAGGCTGAGGGGAAATAAGCTGCGATCCTACACATGCCATTTATTCTTTTTCTAACTGTTGCATAATCTGTAAGATGAATCTAGAACCTGGATTCCATAAGCTGCTGGACTTGGTTTGCAGATTTCTGAATTATTCATCAGATGAAAATCTAGAAATGTATTTAAATTAGATCAGATCAGAGGACACTGCTTTGATTAAAATATGTGTGTGTAAAATTGCAGTCCTACCACTCCATAAGTTTGTCCATAGTACTCCACAACATGTCTGCCCAGTGTCAATGCTCAAGTAGGCCATCTCTAAGGGCTCCTTACATCACAAACTAAATGATTCTATCATTCTATTCTGATTTAATTTGGAGCCTGACTCCATATGTCTAATCTTAGACCAGACCAGCCTTTGCATGTTAGAGAGCCAAGAAGCTGTTTGCCTGTTTACTGGTGTTTGCTTGGTTCCACAGTGACATCAGCTTATAAAAAGGCTAACTCTATAAAAGACTGAAATTAAGGACCCACAAAAAGATTTTCCAGCGCTTGTCATTTCTGCTGGATTCTGAATGACTCATGCCTCCCAACAAGATCCTGAATTTGGAAGCTGTATATTCAAATGCCAGGATTTAGACGTGAATGTGCAGACAGATGCATAAATAAAATGACTGTCACTGACTTCATATTTTTCTTCATAAAATGGGTGCTGTGATTCTGGCTAATCTTGTCACAGCCATTGTGCCATAAAAGAAAGTATTATTTGAAAATTAAAATCATTCAACTTTTTATACACATCTAAGATTTGCTCTACCTGAACCTGTGGATGTACTTAGGAATGCAGTATTTGAAGCTAAGGGGAAAAATGTTTAGGCACATTGCAAAGAAATCTACAGCATTTTTCCCTGAGAGAAAGAACAAATAATTTTTAAAAGAAAATTATTTTTGCAGACTTTTTAATACCAGTATTTATCCTTACTTTTCTCCTGCATAGATGAACAGACCAAATTGGATTACCCCTTTGGGGTTTTTAGGATCTTTTTTTTTTAACTCTATAGTTTAATTTATATATAATTACCATAAAATGAATACCATTTAGGTCACTTATCTAATGAACAACATACAAATGTTTAATTTCTCCAGGATCTGGCTTCGGTACACTTTTCGGTCTGTTCCTCAGGGTGCTCCTATATGTAGCTTATGTTCCTGTCAAGGTTTATGACTCATTATTACTATTAATATCCATTTTTTTTCTCCTCTGCATCTTGTTCTAACTATTCTTCCAGGAATGCTATTCTCCTATTGCCACATGTTTATATTTTAGCCAACATAAAAGGCTCAACTTCTTAGCTTTCTCTGGTTACTTTTGCCAAAACTAATTTTTACCAGACATGAGCCCCCATTGTATTTTATTCTTTACATATAACCTGTATCAATTTCTTAATTTCTTCCTTGTATTTATGCCTTGTCTTTAGTATAAATTTATTGAAAACACAGATAATGCATTCATTCCAGTATCTTGCTAGAATTTAACAAATTTTCTGGTGCAGAGTACACATGCAATGCACTCATATATGTTTTTGAAAAAATATCTCCCCCTAAGAAATGGGCAAAGTAACTCTAGATGTAACCAAAATACAATCCTGTGCAGAAGCAGATGATTGGTGCTCAAATCAGAGTATATGAATCAGCAATAAAAACATTCTATTCAATTCCAATAATTTCCAGCAAATAATAATATTCCATAACCATTGCACAACTCTATACTACCTACTGTTATAGTAATGGGGAGAAGAAACTCACCTCTCTTTTTGAGTTCTCTGGAGTAATGGGCAAGTTTATTTTGTACAAAGTCATCAAGAAAAAGTGAACTTAATTGTTCTTCTTTTATGTAATTTCAAAATTGTGCTTCTGATAATTAATTACAAAACACATTCCCTCAAGAGTGTTGGTCAACAGCAAGAGGGAAATATTAATGGGGTTTTTATTATCATGGGCTTATCAAGGACAGTAGCTACAACTGTGTTAGTCTTCCTTTTCCATGTTTTGGTATACATGGAACTAAATTTTTCGACTGTCACATATCATTTTATGAACAGGAAAATATGCTGTATTAGAAGAATTTTGATTGCTGTAAAGGTCAAGTTCAAATTAGCTTAGTCTTTGGAATAAGTGCTTTAACATATCGCTAAGTGTCTTTTACATGGTATCTCAATTTTAGATGCACATAAATTCTATCCATAATACTATGCTTCTTGAAAACAGAATGAATAAAAGTTAGTGATTTAGTATCTATGATTAGGTAGCACACCTCTTCGTAATAGCACCTTAAAGAAAGGGTAATTTCCTATCTGATACTGTTTGAATTAAATGTCATCTGCTCAATGTTAATTTGTTGCAGTTTCCATTTCAATTAATAGTCAATTCAGAAAGATTACAGGTTGAAATATTAAAGCATTCTATTGGTCTGGTTCATAATAGAGAATAAACTGGTATATAAAAGGTCTCTTAGGATGTTGCTCTTAGCACATAAATTTTTTAAAGTGCATAATTTATTAAAACATAAATTACACACAATAAGGGAACAAATCATAAGATCAATGAGTTTTCATAAAGTAAACACATCCTTATAGCCAGCAACCTGATGAATAAATAGAACTTTAGGGGAGTGGGCAAAACAAGATAGCTAAATAGAATCCTTTAGTGATTTTTAACCCCTACAGGAATAGCAAATAGAGCAACTACCCTCACAAAAAATACCTTCATAAGAATTGAAAACCAGGTAAGCAATCGCAGTACCTGGTTTTAACATGATATCAAGGAAAGAGCCACTGAAGAAAGACAGTCTTGAATTGTGGAGACCACCCCCTCCCCCATTCCGCAGAAGTGTCTGCATGGCATGAAGAAATAATCTGTGTGCTTGGGGAAGGGAGACTGCAGGGTTCGTGGGACATTGCATTGAAACTCAATGCTGCTCTATTACAGCACAAAGCAACACAAGGCATAATTTGGCCTGCACTCATGGTGGGAGCATTTAGACCAGTCCTAGCCAGAGAGGAACTGTCCATCCCAGAAGTCCGAACATAAGTTATGACTAGCCCCATCAACATGGGCTAAAGTGCACTGGGGTCCTACATAAATTTGAAAGAAAATCTAAGCCACAAGGAATGCAGTTCCTAGGCAAGTCCTGGTGCCATGCTGGACTTGCAGTCAGTGGACTTGGGGTGCACACAACCCAGTGAGACACCAGCTGGGGCAGCCAAGGGAGTGCTTATGTTACCCCTTCCCCAACCCTAAATAGTGCAGCTCACAGTTTAGGAAGAGACTCCTTCCACTTGAGGAAAGGATAGGGGAGAATAAGGAGGATTACCTTTTAACTTGGATACCAGCTCAGCCACAGTAGAGTAGGATACCAGGCAGAGTTTTAAGGCCCCCATTTCAGACCAATACCCACAGAGGGAGCATTCAGGCCAGCACTAGCCAGAGGTTGACTCCCCATCTCAGTTGTCAGAACCTGAGTTCCAGTAAGCCTCATCACCACAGGCTAAAGCACTCTGGTGTCCTAAATAAACACAAAAGGCATTGTAGATCACAAGGAATGCAATTCCTGGGCAAGTCTTGGTGCTGTCCTGGGTTCACAGGACACATGACCTAGTGAGACACCAGCCAGGGCAGCCAGGAGAGTGCTTGCATCGCCCTTTCCCCAATCCCAGGCAGCGCAGCTAACATTTCCAGGAGAGACTATTTTCTTCCACTTGAGCAGAGGAAGGGGGAGAGTGAAGAAGTCTTTGTCATACAACTTGGATAACAGCTTAGCCACAGTAAAATAAAGCACCAAGCAGAGTCCTGAAGCCCCCACTGTAAGCCTTAGCTCTTGGACAACATTTCTAGACACACCTTGAGCCAGGAGGGAGCCCATTGCCTTGAAAGAAAGGACCCAGTTCTTTCTTGGGTCTTGAATATGCATTATCAGGATTCAGGCAGTATCCACCATTGGCCTGGGGTGGGTCTGAACGTGGGGCAAGACTTACTTTGCTTGATGAAAGGAAACAGAAGAGTAAAAAGGACTTAATCTTGCAACTTGGGTATAAGCTCAGCCACAGTAAACTAAAGCACCAAGTAAATTCCTAATGTTCCTGACTTCAGGCCCTAGCTATCAGACAGCATTTCTAGACCAACCCTGGGCCAGAAAGGAACCTGTTGCCCTGTAGAGAAAGACACAACACTGGCTGGCTTTACCATCTGCTGTCTAAAGAGCCCTTGGACCTTGAATAAATCTCAATGGTAGCTAACCAATAGTCAGCACAGGCTTTGGGTGAGACTCAGTACTGTGCTGACATCAAGTCTGGCCCAGCATGGCCCCAGTGTGGTGGACATGGGACTCCTGTTTCACTCCTCCCCAAACTCCAGGCAGGATAGCATGGAGAAAGAGACTCAGTTAGTTTAGGGGAAGGTAAGGGAAGGGAACAAGAGACTCTGAATGATAATCTGGGTAATTCTCCAGGATAGTAGCCAAGATGACCAGGGAAATATCTCTACGAGTCAATAAGAGTCACAGTGTTATTGGGCTTGGGGCACCCTCTAATGCAGATGTGGCTGCAGAGACAAAACTTAGATCAGAACACACAATTCCCTTTGAATATTTGGAAAGTCTTCTAAAGAAAGACGTGCACAAACAAGCCCGGACTGTGATGACGACAACAAATACATAAGTTGTCAATGCCCACACATTGATGAATACTTACAAGCATCAAGATCATCCAGAAAATCATGACCTCACAAAACAAACCAAGTAAGGCACCAGTGACTAATCCTGGAGGGTCAGAAATATGTGACCTTTCAGCAGAGCAGTTAAAATAGCTGTTTTAAGAAAGTTAAACAAAATTCAAGATACCACAGATTAGGAATTAATTATATGAGATAAATTTAACAAAAAGATTTGCATACTTTAAAAAAAAATCAACCAAATTCTGGAGCTGAAAAATTTAATGGCTACGCCGAAGAATGCATCAGAGTCTCTCAATAGCAGATTTTTTTTTTAACAGAAGAAATAGTGAGCTTAAAGACAGTCTGAAAATACAGTCAGAGGAGACAAAAAAGAATATAAAAGAATTCAACATGCCTACGAATGTAGGAAGTAGCCTCAAAAGGGCAAATCTAAGTTATTGGCCTTACAATGGAAGTAGAGAGATTGGAGTAGAAATTTTATTCAGAGAGATAATAACAGAGAACTTCTCAAACCTAGAGAAAGATAACAATATCCAAGTACAAGAAGGTTATTAAATACCATAAAGATTTAACCCAAATAAAACACCTCAAAACATTTAGTAATCAAGCTCCCAAAGGCCAAGGATAAAGAAAGAATCCTAAAAGTGACAAAAGAAAAGAAACAAATACATACAAAGAAGCTCCAAAATATCTGACAGCAGACTTATCAATAGAAACCTTACAGGTTAGGAGAGTGGCATGACATATTTTAAATGCTGAAGGAAAAAATATTTTCTCTTAGAATCAATTGTTCCAGGAAAATATCCTTCAAACATGAAGGAGACGTAAAGACTTTCCCAGACAAACAAAAGGTGAAGGATTTTATAAACAGGAGACCTGTTCTGCAGGAAATGCTAAAGAGAGCTATTCAATATGAAAGAAACAGATGTGAATAAGCCATAAGAAATCTTTTAAATGTAAAAAGCTCACTGGGAATAGTAAGCACAAAGAAAAATACGAATATTATAACACTGTAATTGTGGTATCTAAACTTCTCATATCTGGAGTAGAAAGACTTACAGATGAAATGATCAAAAATAATAACTATGACAACTATTCAAGATATAAACAGTATAATAAGATACAAAAAGAAACAAAAGTCAAAAAGTGGGAAGATGAAGTTAAAGTGTAGAATTTTTATTAGTTTTCACTTTGCATGTTTTATTGTTTGTTTTTGCAATCAGTGTTGCCATCAGTTTAAAATGATGGGCTAGGCCGGGTGCAGTGGCTCACGCTTGTAATCCCAGCACTTTGGGAGGCTGAGGTGGGCGGATCACAAGGTCAGGAGATCGAGACCACGGTGAAACCCCGTCTCTACTAAAAAATACAAAAAATTAGCTGGGCGTGGTGGCGGGCGCCTGTAGTCCCAGCTACTCGGAGAGACTGAGGCAGGAGAATGGCGTGAACCCGGGACACAGAGCTTGCAGTGAGCCGAGATTGCGCCACTGCACTCCAGCCTGGGCGAAAGAGCAAGACTCCGTCTCAAAAAAAAAAATAATAAAATAAAATAAATAAAATGATGGGCTATAAGAAGTAATCTGCAAGCTTCATAGTCCTCTCAAATTTTAAAAACTACAACAGATACACAAAAAATAAAAATCAAGAAATTAAAATATAGCACCATAAAAATAACTTTTATAAGAAGGAAGGAAGAAAGGAAGGAAAAGAAACCACAAAACCACCAGAAAAAAAAAATGGCAGGAGTAAGTCCTTGCTTATCAATAATAACCTCAAATGTAATTGGATAAAACTATCCAATCAAAAGACATAGAGGATGTAAATGGATGAAATGCAATCCCAACAATCTGCTGCCTACAAGAAATATACTTCACCTATAAAGACACACAAGGACTAAAAATGAAAGAATAGAAAAAGATTTCATGCAAATAGAAGCCACAAAGCAGGAGCAGCTATACTTATAGTAAATAAATTTCAAGACAACAAACAAAAAAGGAGACAAAAAATGTCATTAAATATTGATAAAGGGGTCAGTTCATCAAGAGGATATAGTAATGATAAATATAAAGTAAAATTTTTTTTTTTTTTTTTTTTTTTTTTTTTTTTTGAGGCAGAGTCTCACTCTGTCACCCAGGCTGGAGTGCAGTGGTGTTATCTCGGCTCACTGCAAGCTCCGCCTCCCGGGTTCACGCCATTCTCCTGCCTCAGCCTCCTGAGTAGCTGGGACTACAGGTGCCCACTACCACGCCCAGCTAATTTTTTGTATTTTTAGTAGAGACGGGGTTTCACCGTGTTAGCCAGGATGGTCTTGATCTCCCGACCTCATGACCCGCCCGCCTCAGCCTCCTAAAGTGCTGGGATTACAGGCGTAAGCCACCGCGCCCGGCCAATATAAAGCAAATATTATTAGAGCCAAAGAGAGAGACCTCAACACAATAATAGCTGGAGAATTCAACACCCCATTTTCATCATTGAACAGATCACCTAAACAGAAAATCAGCAAAGAAACCTAAGACTTATTCTGCAGTATTGACCAAACGGACTTAATAGATGTCTATATAACACGTCATTCAATGGCTGCAGAATACACATTCGCCTCAGCACATGTATAATTCTTAAGGATATAACATATTTGGCCACAAAACAAGCGTTAAAACATTCGAAAAAAATGAAATCACATCAAGTATCTAACCACAAGGGAATAAAACTATAAATCAGTAACAAGAGGAACTTCAGAAACTATACAAATGCATGGTAATTGAACAATATGCTTCTAAAAGACCAGTGAGCCAATGAAGAAATTAAGAAGAAATTTTTTTAAATGTCTTCAATGAAAATGAAAACACAACACACCAATACCTATGAGATACAGCTAAAGTAGTACTAAGAGGAAAGTTTATGTTATAGCTATAAGTGCTTATGTCAAAAAAGAAGATAAACTTCAAATAAACAACCTAATGATGCATTTTAAGGAACTAAAAAAGCAAAAGCAAACGATTTCCAAAATTAGTAGAGAAAATATAAATCAAAGCAGAAATAAATTCGAACACAAAATACAAAATATCAATGAAATGAAGTTTCTTTTTGAAAAGATAAGCAAAATAAACAAAAGCTTAGCCAGACTAACAAAAAAAGGAGAAGTCTCAAGTAAATAAAATCAGAGAAGAAAAAGGAGATATTACAACCAATGCCACAGAAATTCAAAGGATCATTACAGACTACTATGAGCAACTATATGCCAGTTAATTTGAAAACCTAGAAGAAATGGCCAAATTCTACATACATACAACCTACCAAGATTGAACCATGAAGATATTCAAAACCTGAGAAGATGAATAACAAATAATGAGATCAAGGCTGTAATAAAAAGTCTCCCACCAAGGAAAAACTTGGGATCATATAACTTCACAGCTGAATTACACCAAACTTTCAAAGAACTAATACCAATCCTACTCAAACTATTCCAAAAAATAGAGAAAAATGAAATACTTCCAAACTCATTCAGTGAGGCCAGTATTACCCTAATACCAAAACCAGGCAAGGAAACATGAAAAAAAAAAAAAAAAAGAAAGAAAAAAAAAAGAAAAGAAATAAAACCACAGGCCAATATTTCTGATAAACACTGATGCAAAAAATCCTCCATAAAATATTTTTTAAAAACAAACGCAACAACACATTAAAAAGGTCATTCATCATGACCAAGTGAGATTTATCCCAATGACGCAAAGATGGTTTAACATATGCAAGTCAGTCAATGTGCTACATCATATCAACAGAATGAAAAACACAATCATATGATCATTTCAATTGATACTGACAAGACATTTCATAAAATTCAACCTCCCTTCATGATTAAAAACAAATCCCTCAAAAAACTGGGTATGGAATGAACATACCTCCACACAATAAAAGCTGTATATGACAGACCCACAGCTGGTATCATGAATGGGGAAAAACTGAAAGCCTTTCCTCTAAGAGCTAGAGCACAACGAGGAGGCTCACTTTCAGTACTCTTATTCGACATAATACTGGAAGTCCTAGTTAGAGCAATTAGACATGAGAAAGAAACTGAGAGCCTCCAAACTTGATAGGAAGTCAAATTATCCTTGTTTTCAGATGATATGATCTTATATTTGGGAAAAATCTAAATACTCTACCAGAAACTATTAGAACTGATCAACAAATTCATTACAGATGCTGGATACAAAGTCATTATAGAAAAATTGTAGCATTTAAATGTGAACAATATGAAAAAGAAATCAAGAAAGTAATCCAATTTATAAAAGCTATAAACAAAATAAAATACCTAGGAATACATTTAACCAAATAAGTGAAAGATTGCTACAATAAAAATTATAAAATATTGATGAAAGATATTGAAAAGGACACAGAAAGTGAAAAGATATTCTACGCTCACGGATTGGAAGAGTTAATATTGTTAAAATGTGCATACTACCAAAAGCAATCTACACACTGAATGCATCCCTACCAAAATACCAATGAACTTCTTCACAGAAATAGAAATAGTAATCCTAAAATTTATATGGAATCACAGAGCTAGAATAGCCAAAGCTATCCTGAGCAAAAAGAACAAAACGGGAAGAATCACATTACCTAGCTTCAAATTATCTTACTGAGATATAGTAACCAAAAGAGCATGGTACTGACATAAAAACAGACACATAGACCAATGAAATAGAACAGAGCACCTAGAAAAAAATATCCATACATCTACAATGAACTCATTTTCGACAAAGTTGCCAAGAACATACATTAGGGAAAGGACAGTCTTCAATAAATGGTGCTGAGAAAATTGGATATCCATATGCAGAAGAATAAAACTAGGCCCCTATTGCTCATCATATGCAAAAATCAAAACAAAACGAATTAAAGACTTAAATTAAGACCTCCAACAATAAAAATATGAAAAGAAAACTTTGGGGAAACTCTCCAGGTCATTAGTCTGGGCAAAGATTTATTGAGTAATACCTCACAAGCACAGGCAACCAAAGCAAACATGGATAAATAAGATCACATCAGCTTAAAAAGCCTCTGCATGGCAAAGGAAACAATCAACAAAGTGAAGAAACAATGCACAAAATGACAGAAAATATTTGCAAACTATCCATCTGACAAGCATTTAATAACTAGAATATATAAGGAGCTCAAACAACTCAATAGAAAAATAATGTTTCAATTTAAAAATTGGCAAAATATCTGAATAGATATTTCTCAAAAGTAGACATAAACATGGCACTCTACATCCTTGAACATCATAGAAATGCAAATCAAAACTAAAGTGAGTTATAATGTCACCCTAGTTATGTGGTTTTTATACAAAAGCCAGGCAATAACAAATGTTGGCAAGGATATGGAAAAGGGAATCCTCATGCCCTGTTGGTAGGTATGTAAATTAGTACAGCTACTATGGAGAGTACTATGGAGGTTCCTCAAAAAAGCAAAAATAGAACTACCATAAGATCCAGCAATCTAACTTTTAAGTATATACCTAGAAGAAAGTAAATGAGTATATTGAAGAGATATCTATACTCCCATGTTTATTGTAGCACTATTCACAGTAGGCAAAATTTGGAATTAACTTGTGTGTCCATCAACAGAGAGATAAAGAAAATGTGGTACATATGCACAATGGAGTACTATTCAGCCATAAAAAAGGAAAGGGATGAGATCCTGTCATTTGCAACAACATAGATGGAACTGTGGAATATATTAAGTGAAATAAATAAGGCACACAAAAACAAATTTTGCATGCTCTCACTCATTTGTAGGAGCTAAAAATTAAAACAAACTCAGGGAGATGGAGAGTAGAAGGATGGTTACCAGAGGCTGGGAAGGGTAGTGAGTGGTGGGATGGGAGGAAGTGGAGATTGTTAATGGGCAGAAAAGTATATAGTTAGAATAAATAAGACCTAGTACTTGATAGCACAAAAAGTTGTGGTTACAGTCAACATGGATCTCTTATACATTTTAAAAGAACTAGAACAGTATACTCAGAATGTCTGTAACACAAAGAAATGATAAATGCTTGAGGTGATGGATCCTCACTTACCCTGATGTAATTACTACACATTGAGTGCCTGTAACAAAATATCTCACATACCCCATAAATATATATACCTACTAAGTACCTGTAAAAATTAAAAATATAAATAAAAATGTCATTTGAACATTTAAAAAAGAGAAATAGAATATTGTTAGAGTTCTGTAATATCCATCATGCTGTGTCATGGTCCTTTTTCATCATAAGAATCACTACTCTAACTTTTTATCCCACTATAGGCCAATTTTGCTTGTGTTGATTAGATATATAGCTAGAGGATGGATGGATGGATGGATGGATGGATGGATGGATGGATGGTTAAATAGATGGATGATGGATAGATGGATGATAGATAACAGGTGGACTCATCAGCATATGTGTCTGGTTTCTTTTGCTCACATTTATGGTTTTCAGAGCCATTCATATTACTGCCTGTGACAATATTTTGTTCATTTCACTCGGATACAGTATTCTGTTTTAGAAATATAGCACTATTTATTTACCCATTTCATTCTTGAAGCACATTCAGGTCAATTCTAGTTTGAAACTAAATTGAACAAAGCTGCAATAAATATTCTTTAACTTGTTTTCTAAAGTGGGATTGCTGAGTCATAGGGTACACATAGGATCAGCTTTATTAAATATTTGATGTATAGATTTAACATAATTATTTTCATACTTATGTGATATTCTAAAATCTAAAATAATTTAACTTATTTAAATTAGTCAAATATTAAAATTCAGGTAAATATAAAAAAACAGCTACCTCTATAACAATTAATAAATACAGGGAAGAGAGGAAACTACTGTGGAATGGTGTAGGCTACATTATAAAATAAAAGCTCATAATGTTGAATCTAACTTTATAAGGAGAGCCAGACACATGTTTCACATAGTCAGGGATTAACTTTTTGAGTCAAAGAGGTATTACCATTAATTTTAGGTCTTTTGTTAAATAATGTGAAACAGAAAGGTTCAAAGTATTAATTCATACCCCAGGAGGGCGCATGCAGCAGCCTCAAATTATAATCACTGCTTTGAATTATCGTCCTCGAAGCCCTGGTTTTCTATGGTACCGCTAGACATACTCCTTACCTTCTGTTGAATGCATTCTCACCAAGTACTATGACATAATTAGCTCTACTTATTAAAGTTTATTCCTTTTGAGGGCAGGTGAGAATGAAATATACACTACTAGTGCATCAAAATGTTTACTTAAATTTTTATTCTAGTCAAAGACCAATTCCAAAGCTAAGATCATGTTTTATTACTTCAAAATGAGATGGAGAAAAGGAAGATTCAAATGATTTAAATTTCAAATTATAAGTGAGATACAATTCCCTGAGTTTTGCTTAGCCTTAATAAACTCTGGTTATTTATAAATACCTATATTTCAATTTTCAAGTTCTACAAGGGTATATTAAGAACATTAAATTTGTTACATTGCTATAAAACATGTCAGAAACAAATTTTTAGTTTACTGTATTCAGGAAGGAGAAAAAGTGGCTGTACAGTTAGTAAAACACTTGACAAGGCAAAAGAAAAGAATTTCATAGGAGGGAAGAATCAACAAGGAGTATGGTAAGTGACCTCCTATGTATAGATTAACTTGACTGACATAGCACAGTCACTCTCAACATGATTTTTGCTCAACTGAATGGCTTAACTGGGATATCTTGCTAAACATTTTGAAAGGTAGATTATACTAACTGCTGTCATTTTCTCACTTCCCATTTACTCTTTTACTACTGCAAACTGGTGCCCTCTTCCATCTTTTGCTGGAACTATTTTCTTGAATGTTGTCAAAAAGTCGTATTTTACAAATCAAATGACATATTCTAAATCCTCATCCAGATATTCTAGAATGTTCTCTCTTTCTTCAATTGGTTTCTGAGTGTCATAGTTACTAGTTCACAACTTATCATTCTTCCTTCCTTTGTCTGATTTTATTATATAGTGCCATGAACTCAAAGTGCCCTTTCAGCTACAGGGTTTGATGAGACCGTGACATCTTTTGCCAGTCACCACTTACTTTAGGTCAATTATACAAGTCAATTTCTGTAAGTGTCAGGGACTATCTTTCAAATAGATCTTTCTGTGATTTCAAAATCCTATTGTTTGGCATCTCAGAGTTCCTCCAAGTCTAAAATAACTCAATTATTAATTGGAGACAGCAACGTCTTTCAGGATTAAGATCTCAGACTTCAAAATAAGATGACCCAGGCTCAGATCACATTTGCTGATACTAGCTATTGGAATTTGAACAAATTAATCCCCCAAAGCCCTAGTCTCTTAATCTATAATAATATGGAGCTGCCCACAAATGGGGATTACACCTGTAATCCCAGCACTTTGGGAGGCCAAGGCAGGCGGATCACTTGAGGTCAGGAGTTTGAGACCAGCCTGGCCAGCACGGTGAAACTCATTTTCTACTAAAACTACAAGAATTAGCCAGGTGTGGTGGCACGAGCTTGTAGTCCCAGCTACTCCGGAGGCTGAGGCAGAAGAAATGCTTGAACCCGGGAGGCAGAGTTTGCAGTGAGCTACGATAGCGCCACTGCATTCCAGCCAGGGTGACACAGCAAGACTCTGTCTCAAAATAATAATAATAATAATAATAATAATAATAATAAGGAGCATTATTTGTGCCTACTTCGTTGAGTTACTACAAGGAACAAATAAGGTAACAGACGTAAATGCCCTAATGAATACTTTGAACCCCAAATAATTTATTACTTCTGTTGTTGCATTTTTAAATAGAAATTCACACATGTTATAAATTGACCAGAAACCACAGTTCAGTTAAGGCTAGAGGCAGACCAGCTTTATTGGTCACTCATATAAACACTTTTTTTCCTGGTGCCTTTTGTTCCACAGTGTTAATCCTACCAAGAATAAGCCCAGGATTTGATCATGGCAGATTTTTCTGGGTAAATAATGCAAGGCCAGGAGATGTTTGTTTTGGGGCTGAGAGGTGAAAGATGAGTAAAAAAATGGCTGGGTTTTTAAATGAGCAAAGTATTGTTGAAGCAGAGGAAACCCATCTGCGAAGTGTGAAGGCAGAAGAACAGAGATAACTTGGGAAAGCCCACTGGCAGTGTGCTGCTGGTGGTGGCAACTGAAGGGGAGAGAGTGTTGAAGCAGAGCTGAGTGTTCTCTTTTGCTTCAAACAATATAATGGGGATTATGTGACTTTTTCTTTACAAACCTACCACCACAGCAAGGACCTCAGGGAAAACCAAATAAACAAGCACATAAGAAGCAACAAGAAAACAAGAAAAAATTCAGCCTCAGTAAGAGATTGTGTTACAAAGCTTGATTCTACTGGAGACTCACAAGTCCTTCTACTGAAGGAAGTAGACTGTCCAATACTTCTCCCTACAACTCCCTCAACTTCAATATTCCCAGCTCACTCCAGATATAAACTAAAGGAAAGAAACCTTTACTTTTTCACATTTCATAGGTTTATTAACAATGATTTACCCATGCTCAGGGAGGTCTAGAAGTAGTTTGTCATTTGTGTTTACTATTGCAAAGAACAAGGCCATAGTTTCTGCATCTTCATTGGTTAGGTAAATCAATTTGGGCCATGACATAAAACTTAAAGTATCACTGTGGCCTAAATGAGATAAAATATCCATTTTTTCCCTATTTTGAAATGAAGAGTAAAATTTTGGATTTCTGGTCATACCCAATTTCAACTTGAAATCTGTTTTCATACAAAATTTATCAAAGAAAATAAAGTGTTTAGTGACTTCATTTTAAAATCAGTAAATGCATGCCTTCTAAATAACTATTCCACAGATCTGCACAGTCTGGGTTCTAAGTGTCCAAACAGAATGTTGAAGTATATTTGAAGTGTATTAAAAGTTGGTTTCTTATTTTATCCAAGGCCTTCGAAATTTTTCAGTAAAAGCTCTCTTAACTTATCACTAAAGAACTGACTTGCAGGCTTACCAATAGCTTCTTATTTCTCTGTAAACCATAGTATCTAGAGCTTGGATGAGGTGAAGGGTATAACATCCTTGGGCACTTGAGCACTTGACTTCCCACCATCCAAACCTGTATGCTTATAAGAATATATATTTCTTCCTCAACCTGTTTGTGGCAGTTATACTTGTTACTTCTAAATATATAAGTTAATTGAATTTTTTTTTACTGATAAAATATTTTTGAAATGAAAGAGCTACTTCTATGAAAACTAGGTTCAATGCTTTGGAAAGGCTCAGGAATAGATATTATTGAATTATGTATGAGAACAATGACCTTAGACTATTGAGGAAATAGTATAAATCTAGAAAGATTTTACATTCATATTGAGAGACAGGACTAGCTGGATTTCCTAGGCCGACTAAGAATTCCTAAGCCTAGCTGGGGAAGGTGACCACACCTATCTTTAAACACAGGGCTTGTAACTCAGCTCACACCCGACCAATCAGGTAATAAAGAGGGCTCACTAATATACAAATTAGGCTAAAAGCAGGAGGTAAAGAAACAGTCAAATCATATATTGCCTGAGAGCACAGGTGGAGGGGCAATGATTGGGATATAAATCTCAGGCATTCGAGCCGGGAGTGGCAACCCCTTTGGGGGGCAACCCCCTTGGGTCCCCTATGGGAGCTCTGTTTTCACTCTATTAAATCTCGCAAGTGTACACTCTTCAGGTCTGTGTTTGTTCCGGCCCGAGCTGAGGTTTCGTTCACTGTCCACCACTGTTGTTCCCCGCCATCGCAGACCTGCTATTGACTTTCACCCCTCCGGATCGGGCAGGGTGTCCTCTGTGCTCCTGATCCAGCAAGGCACTCATTGCTGCTTCCAATCCAGCTAAAGGCTCGCCATTGTTCCTGCAAGGCTAAGTGCCCGAGTTCGTCCTAACTGAGCTGAACACTAGTCGCTGGCTTCCATGGCTCTCTTCTTTGACCCATGACTTCTAATAGAGCTGTAGCACTCACCACATGGCCCAAGGTTCCATTCCTTGGAATCTGTGAGGCCAAGAACCCAGGTCAGAGAACAAAAGGCTTGCTGCCAACTTGGGAGTGGCCCACCCCCATCTTGGGAGCTCCAAGAACAAAGACCCACCTGTAACAATATAGCTTCACAAGTATCAATTAAGTTCTCACTGTACTTCGAAGAACCCAAATTAGTAGTTATTGTTGATGAATAAGGATATGTTTTATGCAAGAAAAGACAATGTGCAACTCCACTTTGAGCATGAGCAGGCCCGTGCAAAAAAAAAAAAAAGTATTCAGCTCTACTACAAGGGATTCAGGGATAGTCTAAGTTAAAATGGTTAGCTCTGTGTGTATCATCTCACAATTTCCAGCTTTAAGGGGTTACTTTTTACTAACCAACTGACCACAAGTCCTAATAGCATTAGCTAGAAAGGTTTTCATTGCCCATTAGGACTTTTGAGTCACACAGCAAGGAATATAAAATTTGCTCTTAAACGCCTAAAATAAATAGAAATTAAGTATCAGTACAACTACAGCTGAATCCTTCTACTTTTTCCCTCCTTCAGTTTAGCTCACAGATATGCTAAAATAATGCAGTGGAACAGTTTGTATATATATCTACATATATAGATATATATATACACACACAGACAGTACACACACATATGCACAAACACACTAAAATGACTTCATGTAGCTTTAAGTTATTTTAGTACCATTGATTTGTGTTTTCTTAACAGGAGTTACTACTGTAAAAGCTTATGATAATCAGTTTATAAATAAAGGCTACAAAGAGAAATATAGAAGAAAAACTCCCATTCTGAGAAAGAGTACTGACATAGTTATTTTCTTTTCTCTGTGGATAAGGCTTTCTTTGCTAACAAGACAGTTAGTGTCCCTAATCATTTCATTGAATAGAAACAAGCTTAAATATACATTATTGGTACTCAAAGTCAAGTACAATGTACTATTTCTGTTTAAATAGATATTGTATGATATTGTTAAATCTTCATATCTATGCTTTAATGATTATTTTGCTTTACTGCTATTGATACAGAAGGTCTTTTTTGTGGTTTCTTTATTTTGTATTTAAGATATAATAAAAGATGAGGTTACTTATATAATAAGGAACTTTATGACAAGTTATATAACTTAACAATCACCATTTGGACCTCTCATTTTTCTGTGTGAGATTTTAGCTTAGTTTAATAATAGCTACCATAATCTGCGGTTTCACCTGAGCTGGAATATGCAGAGTTCAAACTCTAAGACATTTTTACTGCAGTATTTTTCTTTATTCTCCTTATAAAAGTCATTAATTCTAGAAACTCTTTTCCCAATTGTTCACAATCCTTTAAAAGCGTTATAGAAAGTACACCCTGCTTATATTCCAACTTCATTTTTCAAGAAGTGGTTGCTTTGTTCAAAATACAGTTGACTCTTGAACAACACTAGTTTGAACTGCGAGAGTTCACTTATACAGGGATTATTATTTATTTATTTATTTATTTATTTATTTATTTATTTATAAGACACTGTCTTGCTGTTTTCGGCCCGGGGAGGAATGCAATGGCACAATCTTGGCTCACTGCAACCTCTACCTCCTGGGTTCCAGCAATTCTCCTGCCTCAGCCTCCCAAGTAGCTGAGATTACAGACACCTGCCACCATGTCCAGCTAATTTTTTTTTTTTTAAATTTTTAGCAGAGACAGAGTTTCACCATGTTGGCCAGGCTGGTCTCAAACTCCTGACTTCAGGTGATCCACCCACCTCAGCCTCCCATACATGAATTATTTTCTAGAAATATACTGGAAATTTTTTTGGAAATTTGTGGCAATTCACAAAAACTAGCAGACAAATCACATAGTCTAAGAATATATATAAAAAGAAAAAAGGTGTGTCATAAATGCATAAAATAATGCAAAAAATTAGTCTATTTTATCATTTAAAATACACACAAACCTATTATAAAAAGTTAAAATTTATGAAAACTCATTCACACAAATACCGACCCTACCTGGTACCATTCACAGTCCAGAGAAATATAACCAAATATAAAGATGCAGTATTAAATCATAACTGGATAAAAAATAACTGTGGTACATATATACTGCTGTAATAATTTCATAGCCCTCTCCTACTACTATTGTGGTGAGCTCAAATATTACAAGAATCTGTTAAACATCTCCACTTGGGAAGTTCATCTCTCCAATAAATTGTGTACGGAAGTAAAAAGTGATCTTTCCACTTTTCACATACTTTTCGTCATGTTTAGTGCAATACCATAAACCTTAAATAATGTTATGGGACTTACATAAGCACCAATAGTGATGCTGAAAGTACTCTCAAAAATCAGAGAAAAGACATGATATTATAAGAAAAAGTTGAATTGCTTGATATATACCATGGATTAAAGTCTGCAGCTGTGGTTGCCTACTATTACAGACAGACAATTCATCTTGCAAACAGACAACACAAACTTAAGGTGTCGATAAATATACTAGAGTATTTCCTTATGATTTTCTTACTAACATTTTTTCCTAGCTCACTTTTTTGTAAGAATACAGTATGTGACACAAATAACATATAAAATATGTGTTAATATATCGTTATTGGTAAAACTTCCTGTCAACAGCAGGTTATTAGTAGTTACGTTTTAAAATTATGCCTGGATTTTCAACTGTGCAGGGGTTTGGTGCCCCTAACTCCCACGTTGTTCAAAGGTTAAATGTACAACTTGGTGATTAAGTTCCATATTTTCTTGAAGAACAGGAATTCACTTTATGTTGGAATCCCAATGCACAAAAATGAATATTCAATAAAATAATTGCACATTAAGCAGTCTAACTTGAAGACATTACATTTGTGGATGCCAGGGGACAGGACACCAATCTAAAAAGCCTTTTTCACAATTGTGAAAAATATGGTGACATTCTGAAATTATTTCTTTAACAGAAAATACCCACCAGTAATATAAAACGTATATACAAATAAAATGTCATTTTCAAGGTATAAATTAAAATGTTTTGTAAAACTTTCCCAAAACACATTCTGATAACAAACACATGGTATGATATACAATAGGTCAACATTGAGATGCGGTGATTCTGTTTAGAAACTCTCTCGTTTCTTTTCTGAAAGTATCTAACAGCATAATTGTATGTTTGGCTTGTTTTACTTCCTAGTTCCTAAGAAAAGTTGAACCAAGTTGAAGTTTCCTTTTAATTCTGGATCCTGGAGTCTAAACTAGATATAGTACTTCATAATCACACTCTTTAAACCAAATCTTCCATTTGAAGTGCAAGAGTTCTTTACAGACTGTGTATATAAAGACATTTAATTTTATGTACAGTGTGTTTATTAATTTTAGCATGACATGGGTTCGCACATATGTCTTCCCTTAAGTTACATGATAAAACTCCTATCTTAAGGGATTCTGCCTTCCAAAAAATTATTCATATATACATTTTTTGACAAATGTGCCAAAAAAGCTTTCTCATTTGTTCTTGGTTTCTCCCATTCTGCTTTGCAATTTTCTTGTGTTTTTCTTTTTTGTGAAATACAATTTTATCATTTTATTCATCAATTCAATTTAACCTGCTTGCATATATCACCCTCTGAAGTCATTCTTTGTGTATCCTCTATCTTTTGTATAAACCCCAGACATATCACCATCTGTATAGTCCATGTCTCATCAGCAGAACACTTGAAATTCAGAGATAGCTGAGTGGAAAATGTAATACCCCAATTATGCTTAAAATTTCAGACTGTAAGAATGGCAGAAAAGCACTACAGAAGTCAAATTGATTTCCTTTTTTAGCCATCTAGTTGTAGCATGAAGCAGAATAATCAGTTCAGAACACCAGCTCTGAATATGATAGACCAAGATTTGAATCCCAAAAGTTCTACCCAATAGCCTTGTGATAATGGGTAAGTTATTAACGCTTAATGAATCACATTTTCTTCATATTTTGAAGTAACACAGAAATTTATACCTTGAAATGACATGTGCCTCATATGGCTGTTCTGAGGATTAAATAAGACAACATATGTAAAATACATGGTATAGAGCAAGACAAAAAACACCAAATACATATGTGCTATTATTATTCTTAATCTCATTATTTAGCCTAGAGACAAAGGTACTGATATCTAAAAGTTTACAGATATTATTTTAATGCTTCAGACAGCAACATAATGTTATGCTGTGTATCTAATACATCAGAATTATATGATTACAACATGAAAGAGAAGAAATTTTGGAAAGCTCTTAATCAAAATGGTAAAGATAAAGCTAAGTTTGGTATTGAGTAAACACATGGGAACATATTTTCAGTATTGTTTAAAGACATGGTGGAGAGTGTTACCAGTAAGTAACATCATCATCAAGAATAACAAAAACCACAGATTGTGTACCTATTGTGTCCATATGCCAACCACCAAAATAAGAGCTTCATGTAAACTCCTGAGTTCTTCTCCCTGTGAGCTGACCATTCATTCTATGGCAACAGACACAGAATTGTCTAGAATTTTGATTGCTTTACAAAATACCAATCCACCTAAGTTTATTTACTGACTTTCCCCCCAGTTTCTTTCAAAATCAAAAGAAACAGGGCACTTGTGAGAACATATAGGTCCTGATGTATAACTACAATTGGCTGAGTTTAGTGTTTCTCAAATTACTGTCCTGGAAACACAGGACATCTTGTGACACTTCACAAGATGGTAATGGTCAAGAAAGGGGTATTTTTGATCAGGTTTTCTTACTATATAGTAATTCTAGGAGTCATTTACATGCTAATAAGGTTATTCTATAGTAGAATATGTAGTGTTATCAAAGCTCATTTTATAACAAAAAGAGTATTTTCAGTGGTACATTTTAAAGCCCTTGAAGAATGCTTGAAGAAGCATTATTTGAGAGATAGTAATTTAGGTGTAAAAAAAAATCCTTTCAAACTAACAAAATGTAAAAATGGTCATTCCCTTGCTTAAAAATATCAGCTTATATTTGCCAACCTATCTAGTGGGAAGGAATGGAGGGAGGAGAGGAAGAAGAAAGAAACAAAGGAAGAACATGTGGTGTTTGGTTTTTTGTCCTTGCGATAGTTTACTGAGAATGATGTTTTCCAGTTTCATCCATGTCCCTACAAAGGACACGAACTCATCATTTTTTATGGCTGCATAGTATTCCATGGTGTATATGTGCCACATTTTCTTAATCCAGTCTATCGTTGTTGGACATTTGGGTTGGTTCCAACTCTTTGCTATTGTGAATAGTGCCGCAATAAACATAGGTGGGAATTGAACAATGAGAACTCTTGGACACAGGAAGGGGAACATCACACTCCAGGGACTGTTGTGGGGTGGGGGGAGGGGGGAGGGACAGCATTAGGAGATATACCTAATGCTAAATGAGGAGTTAATGGGTGCAGGAAATCAACATGGCACATGGATACATATGTAACAAACCTGCACATTGTGCACATGTACCCTAAACCTAAAGTATAATAAAAAAAAAAAAAGAAACAAAGGAATAAAAATGAAAAGGGGAAGGAAATAAGAAGAAAGGAAGAGAAGAGGAAAATAGATCTAATTGATTTAAAGGACGATACCTGCATTTAGAATTATTGTCTCTTTTCAATTGAAGATCTATGCAGAAAATGTTTATGAAGCAGGTATAAGTTCAACACACTGCTCTACTATCCACTTCAACTTCAGTCATTGAAAATTCATAAATTATTAAAAATATATTTTTTTGCTAAAAGTGACCAATGCTGTTTCTGTTATAACTGCTTTTGACTAGACTTATTACTGATAACCCAAAAGTGATAGAAATCAAACAGATATGCAAAGGAAAAAGATAACACGAAATGAAATGGAAACATTAGAGTTAACTCTCTTTCCTGTTTTTCATAAAACACATAATAAGCCATTGCATTTGGCTGATTCTTTAATAATTTACCTGTTCTGAAGGCAAAAAATTGATAAATTAAGCCCTTTACTTCTCACCCCCACTAAAAAATCAAAAGAAGAAAGGAATACCAGAAACAAGGTTTCACAATTCAAAAAGTGACATTCAACAAACAAAGCTTATAAGTTAAAAAATACTGAGCTCCCATTTGTGGCTTTAACTATAAAAGTTCAACCAAACAAATGCTTTTGCTGGTAGCTGCGGTTTCACTTTAGTTACAAAATTAAAGGTAGTAGTAAATGAAAAGTATTAGGATTATTTTCCCAAACAATTGGGAATTTTATTTCAGATCTACCTTACATTGCATTGAATCAACAAATGAACTATATTTTTCTAGATTCTATTTTTGGGTCAAAAGCTATTTAGGAATTTGACTTTGGTTAGATAAAATGCATCTGGAAAAACTACAGGGTTAGATGGTATCTTCATAGTCATTTTCAATCCCAATATTTAAAGTTTTGTATTTGTTTATGAGATGAAATCATGATAAATCTTCAGAACTCACTGGGGAATGGAATGTTTTTTAAAAAAGTAAAATAAAGTGGGCTAGGGAGATGTGTATCTATACTTGTTACAAAATGGTGACCAGCTGTAGCAAATTATATTCCCATTCAATAAGACTTCCCCCCACCCGCCCCTGAAAAGGGATGTTGTCCACATGCTACAGACTGAAATATACAGATACTAATCTTAAACTAGAGAATGAAGAATATTATTAGCTTTTCAAAGCTGACATATCATACGACAAATCCTAAATATGTTCCTCTTATTCATCACATTATTCATTCATTATCTGTGTAGATCATTATCAACATGCTGTTTATGATAAATTATATATAATAAATGTGGATAAAATTTACTATCTCATATTGCTACAGAAACTATCCCTAAAAATCATTATGATATTGAATTTTCTAGATCAGAAAAAGTATTACAAATAACAAACTTATGAGTGAATGTTTTGATAATATTTATCCAAACTGGAATATATAATGTCAACTTTAACCAGATATTAGGATATTTTACCAATTCTCCATAAAAAGCAAGAAATTGTTTACAAAATCTTTCCTATTAAGGCCAGGTGTGGTGGTTCATGCCTTGTAATTCCAGCACTTTGGGAGGCTAAGGGGGGAGGATCGCTTGAGCCTAGGACTTTGAGACCAGTCTGGGCAACATAGTGAAACCCCATCTCTGTAAAAGAATATATATATAAAATGAAGCCAACAGAACATTACCTAGGTGGCATGATCTCAGTAGTCTACAGTATATATTCCGCTTTCACCACTTCCAAGTTAAATAGTAAAATCAGGAATAGTTTGTATTACATAAGCCATTATTTCATGTGGATTAGTTTATTCCAATGGGGAAGTGGTTTTTAATATAAAACTGTAGACTATTGAGATCATGTCACCTAGGTAATGTTCTGTTGGCTTCTTTTTCAAAGCTTAGCACCAAATCTAGTATATATAGGTTCAAGAAGAGCATAAACAGGACTTCCTCTGGATGCATCCTGCTGGGTTTTAGAGACTGCTTTACTTCAGAAATCATAATGTGCTACTAATCAGAGTAGGCTTGCCCAATGTGCTTTCACAGGCTGCGGAGGTTTCTCTGCACAGTTATAGGAGTCAGCTCTCAGTTCTCAGACAGAGGTCTCTAGCCCTTCTTCTCTTGGTGAAGAGAATCCTAACCACAAGGCAATCTCTCCAGGAAAGGTGGTTGGAATACCACAAGGATATGGTGTCCTGGGAAAATGTTCAGCTCCAAGGGGCACAAGAGACTGGCAGGATCTGGAAAGCGCAGTGTTTGAGCACAGCACAAAATAGCTGAATTCTAGTTTTAATTCTGCTACTTATTAGCTATGTCAATTTCAGCTTGTTAATTCCACTTCTTCAGCCTCTGTTTAGTCAACTAGTAAATGGGAATAATGATGCAGAATGTTGACAAAGACTAGATGATATGAGGTTCTTAGCATGAAGAGGGGATTTAGTTCAGAAGCCAGATTAGTAGTTACAGAAATAATGACTATTTTAGGAGACATAATAATAAAGAAGCTAACAACAACCACAAAAATCCCAAATTTAAACCTATGATAAATGTCTTTGTTTTTCCTTATCAGTGTCTTAAAGCTTTGGTCTGCTCATTCACATGAGATATGGTATAGCTTTTTTGAAATATTAGGTGTACTCTATTTTACGATCCTGTGTTATTTAGTGATTACTAATCAGCTTAAATGTTCATTTCTTTTAGTGACATTGGTGCTAAAGAACTAAATTGATCTTTTCATGGCTGGAACAATGTATTTAGTTAGGGTTACTTAGACAACTTGGAAGTATACATGAGGTTTTGAAACCACCACAGAGCATCATTTTTAAGCATTCCCCAAGGTGTCATCACATACAGTTATTCATCACCACATCCCTGAGCATGTCAAATTTTATTAGTGTGACATGATAGAATGTGACAGGAAAGACACTATTGAGCCTGATTTATTGCACACAGGCACACATGTAGAATATAAACAAAAATATCATGTGAAGCATGGTCTCAAAGTACAGTTGCCAAAATGATAGGTTTTCTTAGCCAAATTAAAATAGAATAATTAATTATCAATTAATAACTTCCTCTGAAATATGTTTAACAATGGAATATTCTAAATGATATGGCTTACCTTGGAATTACTATTGTTCAAATGTATCAAGATTAAGAGACAGTGATGAGTAGATATAAATGCTGCAACATCATTCCATCATACACAAATGTTATTATATCATTGCTCAGCTAGAGGTAACTTTACACCACATATTAGTATGAGTGGACTCTTCTTTCCTTTGGGAGCTCAGAAAGTATTCCAGTGGCCTTGTACAAAGGATAGGTGACCAAAGACTTCCCCAAATATTTTATACTCCCTAAATTGGTCTTCATTCTTTAACCTTCCCTAGACTAAAGCAGGATTGTAGACCATAAACGCAGAGTTATTCTACCCTTGATGTTTTCCTCTTGCATGATAATTGAGTGAGAGCTGTGTATCTTATTTCAAGTTGGTGAGAAAATTCTGTGCCTATAGTTATAGATTTAATGTGTTAAATATTGGAAGAAAGTGTTCATTGATGGACTATTATCAGATGTTAACTCATGAAGTTAGTGAAAAATGACTAAAGATTTATTGTAATAGGAACCTCCATATGATACATGCCCACCCTATTCCATGCTTTACCTTCACCATCTCTTTTAATTTAATTCTCCCTACTCTCTTCTCTGTAGCATTTAATCTAATCACCATTTTACATGTGAAGTAACTGGGGCTCAGTCTGATTAGATAATGTGTCCAAGATCATAGTACTAAAAAAAGTAAAGCCAAGCATGAATCCAGTTCTATTTCTAAAGCCCTTGCTCAATTCACTTTCACAGGGTCTCTTTGACACTACAGAGGTCTGTGAGCCAAAGGATCTCCAAATACCCTCGCCAAGTTTCAGTAGACACTAGCCCAACCTACCCCAGATTTAGGTTGGAGAGTAGGGCAGAATGAGCTTGTAGATTTGAATGAAAAACTAAATAACTAATTAGTTCATCTTTTATTTTGCAACTACTCATTAACATACTTTTTTGTGCAAAGAATCATCCAGGAGACTGGGAATAGAGAGATGGATTAGTAAATTCATTCCTCTCAAGGTACTGGGGAGCTTCTAGGACCTCATCTTCAGAATAATAACTCAGAAATTTATTGTGGAATCTAGGCATGTGAAATTCAGTTGTTTAAAATTCCTCAAGTTATTCTGGGAATTACCAAGTTTGGGGACAATCTCTGTATTATATGATATGAGAATTATTTTCTCAAACTATTGATGAGGTTCACAATAGAGAGAGGTTCAATTTTTGTTGGGATCTTAATAAATGTGTCACAGAGATGGAACATTTTAACTGTCTTAAAATGACTATCAATGTGAAAGGTAAAGAAATGTATAAGTAAAGTCACAAAAGCGAATTTTTAATAGAAAGAAAGGTTGTGCAAAGACATGGAGGATGAAAAAGGTTGGACTGGAAAGAGAAGTAAGAAGTGCAGGAGATGCCCTTAGGAAAATAGTGTGGGGCTATACACTAACTTACATACTTTAATGAGTATAAACTATAATTCATCGAGAAAAACTAGGTATTTAAGCAAGAAGAAGATTTGTATTCTATTCCATTAAGTTGGTGGCAGTTAAAATAAAAATAAATTAGGTAAGGGTGAAGCAAACACATCAGTTAGAAAACAAGAGCAATAATCAAGGTCAGAGAACGTGAGAGCAGGAATTGACACAATGGTCCTGAGACCGGAAAAGAGAAAATGATCTGAGAAGTATTTCAGAGATGAAGCTAACAGGATGTGGTCAGGAAATGGGTGTGGAGGGCTAAGGGAGGAAGAGGACTAAAGAGCACTCTGAGAATTTTAGCTGGGAAGATTATATGGAGGGCAGTGCCATTAATTTAAAGAGAATTCAGTCTGATGATTTGCCTTAAGAAGATAAGAAAGTCAGTGACAAATCTTTTTCATTGAAAAACTTTAGAACATTTAGTAGATGTTCGAACCAGAGTCTGGAGCTGAAGAGAGTTTGAGGCCAGAGCCAAGAAAGTGAGTCAAACCAGAATCATGTTATGAGATTGTTGAGATGCATCCTTTTGTTAAGCCCCAATTTAAGGTCAGGGTTAAGTTGGTTTAATTGCCATGAGAAAAACAGCGCTTATGAGGCTTCCTGAAATTAACATACATATTCCAAAACACTAGAAGAATAGGCTATTAATTTATAATAATCACATTTTATGCTGTGAGTCATTAAACCAAGTATATTTGAGCAAGAAATTATTCGCCCAACTTACGGTATTAACTTTCAGTATATTTTCCACTTCAGTTTCAATTTTTCAGACTTTTTTGAAAGCAATTTTTCAAATCAAAACTGCTTTCCTGGTAGAGAATTCTAGTACAGGTCACAGTCACACACCTGACCTGTCTTTTACCTTCTCTAAATAAGTGTGCACAAACCAAAGAAAAGACGGAAAAACATTTGAACCAGACACTAGAGAAAGACTTGGATGTGTGTGCCTCCCATGGAGTTAATTTATGAGTTTGTTTTCAAAGTGAGGCATACCTGGGGAGTTGAATGAAGTAATCATAGTTCAGTCTAAAATCCCTTGATGTTCATCTACACATCATCTATGGTGCATCACCTTGTAACTCGTTCATGTTGAAGAGTCAATGTCAATTTAATGGTAGATTTAGGATTAAACTTTTGTGATCCTAACATGGTTATAGGGCTATGCTTGATTCACTACACACTGCCTTTCAAATACTGCTTTTGTACTTAAACATCTTTCTCTGTACTAACTCTATAATAAAATTCACTTTTGGACTGGCTTTTCAAAACTCAGAGAAAGATGACTGCTCAAGATAATTAGTCCACTGTGTTTAATGAATCCCTTTAAAATTGCAGTCACTGGACTGGAAACCTGATCACTTTTATAAAATCAAAGAATATGTTCATCAAAAGACTTTATCATTTTGATGAAAAAAATTAATGTGCCTTTTTTTTATCATTTTGATGAAAAAAATTAATGTGCCATTATATTGGTAGATGACAATATGTTCACCAAAGATGTGTCCCAGTACATGTTTTACAGCTTATAAAAAGAAAAATGACAGCTACAACAATCAAAAGCTTTCTCTCTAATTGTGGATGAAAAGTGATAGTTGAGAAAGATGAATCACTAATTAGCTTAGGAGACCTTGACATTTTCTTTTGTTAAATACGATGTGTTAATTAATTTGTATTTCAGATAACATGGTTTTGGTTTAAAGTGACTTTACAGAATAAGAGAAATATTGAACCTAACTATGTCCAACCTAAATGTATCCCATATTCACAGGAAGCTACCCTAGGCATTTGTTTTAAGCAAACCTTATTTTACTGGTGTCTTAAATATAAACAGTATCACCAATAGAGAGCCTTTACCAAAAAAGATTTTCTTACTATTTCTCCTGCATCTGTGCCAGTCTCAGGTAAATGAGGGTGATTTCAAGTGGCAGGTGTGTTGGAAAGGAAGAGATAAGCAAAAAGGGTAGACCCCACAACTCCTTCTCCCTCCTCCCTCCTCCCTCACTGGTTACCAAGTTCTGAATCTTTCTTAATGCAGCAATTAAATATTCAGTAACTGCCATCTTTGGAAAAGAAATGTAAGAAACACCTTGATAGGTGTTGGTCTTTGTATATCCAGGTACCAGCATTCACAATTCTGTCATTATCTTCCAAACATACAGACACTTCAAAATAAAATATATTTTTTAATTTTTATATTAGAGAACTGGCGCAAAAGCAATCATTTAATTAGAGAAACTAATAAAAATAACAAAAATCACTCCAGAGATACTCAGTTTCTGCCAATATATAGATAGAAAAAAAAAAAGTTCATGCTTTTCTGAGCACCTGCTATGTTCCTGGCATTTTCACATACTTATCTCATTTTACACTTCCAGCAATTTTCAGAGTTCTGTGTCATCCCCATTTTGTAGTTGTAAAGTGAATTATTAAGACTGCATTATTGATGTACACAAATGTTACAATGGAAGTAACACTGAAATTAAGCTGAGTAAATTCCTTCTGAGAAAGAGGTGGTCGGCCAGGTGCAGTGGCTCAGGCCTGTAATCCCAGCACTTTGGGAGACCAAGGTGGGTAGATCACCTGAGGTCGGGAGTTTGAGATCAGCCAGACCAACATGGAGAAACCCTGTCTCTACTAAAAATACAAAAAATTTGCCGGGTGTGATGGCTCATGGCTGTAATCCCAGCTACTTGGGAGGCTGAGGCAGGAGAATTGCTTAAACCTGGGAGGTGGAGGTTGTGGTGAGCTGAGATTGTGCCATTGCACTCCAGCCTGGACAATAAGAGTGAAACTCTGTCAAAGAATGAAAGAAGGAAGGAAGGAAGGAAGGAAGGAAGGAAGGAAGGAAGGAAGGAAGGAAGGAGAGAAAGAGAAAGAAAGGGAAGGGAGAGAAAGGGAGAGAAAAAAGGAAGGAAGGAAGGGGAGAGAGAGAAAGAAAGGGAAGGGAGAGAAAGAAGCAAGGAAGGAAGGAAGGAAGGAAGGAAGGAAGGAAGGAAAGAAAGAAAGAAAGAAAGAAAGAAAGAAAGAAAGAAAGAAAGAAAGAGAAGGAAGAGAAAGGGAGAGAAAGAAGGAAGGAAGGAAAGAAAGAAAGAAGGAAGGAAGGAAAGAAAGAAAGAAAAGGAAGGAAGGAAGAAAGGCGTGGTCAAGGAACTTTTTTAGAAAAGGCAATATTTAAACAAAGTGCTGGGAATTAAAAAAGCAAATGTTCCTATTGAAAGGAAGGCATTCTAGAGAAAGATAATAGAATGGGCAATGATGTAAAGACACAACAACACAACAGAGTTTGTTATCTTCCAAAAACTGATAAGAATTCAGGGTGCTTGAAGTTCAAACTGCAAGGCAGGACAGAGTGAAAGGAAGGCACAGAGCCAGGTAATGAAGGGCTCCCATTTGCCATGATACATACCTGATTCAGGAGAAAATGGACCAAAACAATGAAAGAAAACAAAATTATCAGTTTTGTATTTTAGAAGCCTTACTGACAGCAGAGTACAGGACAGATCTGAGGATATAAGACTTGAAGCTGAGAGACCAGGTAGGAGTCCATTGCAATTATCCAGGTGAGAGAGATGGTGAGATATTGAGCTAAAAGAACAGCATGGGTTTTTAGGTGAAAGATGAGATATTATGGATGAGAAATCATATCATTTACAAAATTAGAGGCTGTTAGAATGTGGAACATTCAGCAAAGGGAAAAATCTGAGCTAACTCTTTTTTTCTTCTTGGATGATCAAATGGGTCTGTTGGATTTATTCAGTGTGAAGTAACATGCAGCAGCTAGTCAGCGATATCAAACCAAAAACTGAGTAGCTATTAACAGTTATAAACCCCAAGAGAGAAATCTGAAACAATTTATCAACAAACAGGTAGTTTTTGAAAGCATAAGCGTAGAGCAGGTGACTCTAGAAGAAACATACAATAATAAGATATATGGATTTTTAAAAGAGAATATTTTTTAATTTTTTGTGTATATAGTTGGTATATACATTTATGGAACATATCACATTTTTCATATAGGCATGTAATATGTAATAATCACATCACGGGAAATGGGTATCCATCCTCTCAAGCATTTATCCTTTGTGTTACAAAAAATTCAGTTATACTATTGTAGTTATTTTTAAATGTATATTTATTATTGACTATATTTACTCTGATGTGCTATCAAATAGCAGGTCTTATTCATTCTCTCTTACTATTTGTTTGGTACACATTAACCATCCCGACTTCCCTCCCAGCCCCCCATTACTCTTCCTAGCCTCTGGTAACCATCCTTTTACTCATTATGTCCACGAGGTCAATTGCTTTGATTTTTAGATCCTACAAATAAATGAGAACATGTGATGTTTGTCTTTCTGTGGGTAGCTTATTTCACTTAACATAATGATCTCCAGTTCCATCCATGTTGTTGCAAATGACAGGATCTCATTGTTTTTTATGGCTGAATAGTACTCCATTGTGTGTAAGTACCACATTTTCTTTATCCATTCATCTGTTTATGGAGACAGGTTGCTTCCAAATGTTGGCTATTGTAAACAGTGCTGCAACAAACATGGAAATACATGTATCTCTCTGATATACTGATACCCAGCAGAGGGATTGCTGGATCATATGGTAGGTCTAATTTTAGTTTTTTGAGGAAACTCCAAACTGTCCTCTACAGTGGTTGTACTAATTGACATTCTCACCAGTGGTGTATAAGTGTTCCCTTTTCTATACATCTTTGCTAGCATTTTTTATTGCCTGTGTTTGGATATAAGCCATTTTAATTGGTGAGATGATATCTCACTGCAGTTTTAACTTGCATTTTTATTATAATCAATGATGTTGAGCACATTTTCATATTCCTGTTTGCCATTTGTATGTCTTCTTTTGAGAAATATCCATTTAAAACTTCTGCCCATTTTTTGATTGGATTATTAGATTTTTTCCTATGGATTTGTTTGTGTTCCTTATATATTCTGAACAGAATAATTTTTAAAAGGTGATGGGGAAGGCTACAGCATATAAGCAAAGAAGCATCTGAGTAAATGGTCAAAATGGAAGAAAATGAGAGAAGTTGTCTCAGCATCTGTGAAGAACCTTTCACAGATAACGGAATAGGCTACTGTCTCAAGTGCCTAGAGAAATGAAATAATTTCAGTCAAAAGCTGAAAGGTGTATATACTTAATTCTTGCATTGATATAACTGAAGACCTTCAATAGAACAGTCTCAGAGGAGAGATACAAGTAGAAGCAAGCAAAGAACTAAAAACTAAAATCTGATGTGAGAAAGTGATTCTACTCTTCCATGGAACTGGTCCTAGGTCTGATTCCAGTTTTCATCGTGACCTCTTATCTTATGATACCTAGAAATGTTAAACTTTTCTTTGCTATTATTGCTAGTAGTGAAAAACCTTATTATATCTCTAGAGACTAATAACCAGGCTTCAGAAATTCTTTTTTGCTCTTGGGTAAGGTACAAAAGTAAACCTCTATTCAGAAAAAGAAAATAGAGCAAAAATTATTATTATTATTATTATCATCATCGTTAGTAGTAGTGTTAAAATAAAGTACTGGCATCAGAAAAAGAAGCAGATTCAGCAGTCCCTGACTGCCACAAGAAAGGAGCAGGGAGACAGGAAGATCTGAGAGCCAACTCAGAATCAACATCTTGCTATGGTAATTGATAGCTTCTCCCTCTTTCCTTTTGGTGACCTCTGTTGGTTTCAAATCTGGAACTCAAGTCATTTTTCCTCATGATTCTTTTTTTACCCCTCCTCATTGCCTCATTCTGCTAGAACTATGAGCCAGGTCATCTGGTCAGAGTTTTCCTCAGGTTTCAAACAAGCAAATGATAAATGAACTCTTAGTTCACATATTATTTTCATGCTGATGGTGAAAAATAAAATATAATATTTGCTTTTGAGTCTTAGTTTATAATGATATTAAAATAGTTTACAATGTTTATTTACAAAGATTTGTGACATTTAAGTTTAGTTAACATTTTTTTCATACACCTGTGGATGACAGCCCAAATGTTTAAAGACAAAGGTGGCAGGGGCAAAGGCCAATCAGAACAGATGGTCATGGATCTCAAGCAGACCCTAGCCTTCAGACCCTAAGAGTGCTTGTCGTTGCAACATCAGCCCAGCATATGCACAGGTTATGTACAAAGATGTCAATTTGCAGTGATAATAATTTAGACTTAATTGTAGAAAAAGAAAATACTGAGGCAAATTGACTCAATATTGATGTTAAAGGCAAGAAAACAGGTAACTATATATTTTATTTTAAAAAGAATTACAGCTTTCTTTGCTGATAAAACTATGTATGATTATGACATAAATTTATGCACTAGAAATGACTAAAATTTTGAATCACCTAAAACTGAAACATAAAGATCATAATAATGTGTAAACGTTATTTAGACACCTCTTTCTGCATATGTTCAGATAGAATGCATAACGAATTGAAAAATGGGATACATTCATACACATTTTTTAATAAAAATGTTTTAATTTTAATTGAATTTAATAGAAAAAAACTGAAGCTGAAAAATTTTCTAAACTTCAGACAACTGTTTCCTTAAAAAGACCTATTAGTTCCTAAAATATCTCTCCACAGTAAGAAGAAAATTTTTGCAAAGCAAATAGGTAGTTTCAGGGAAACTAAATCATACCTGTACCCCATAAATCTATACAAATACAAAAAAAAGAAAAAACTATGCTGTAGTCTGAAACATTATTTGACTATTTGCTATGAAATATTTTTAAAACTTAGCTCTCTTATCTCACTTAAAATAGATGGAAAAATTCTAAGCAAAATATGGTAAGCCAAATCCATATAAATAGTACTGCATAATGTCCCAGTTGGGTTAATCACAGGAACACCAGGGTAGTTTAACATTGATAGTTCTGCTAGTTCTATTCATATGTTAACACATAAAAAATAGAGAGAGAAAACAAGAACAAAGGATTATAAAAACTGATGCCAAAAAAGCCCAACATTCAATAATATTCCACGCCCATACAAGACTAAGACAGGGAAACCAATAAACAAACCCACTTAGGCATCTTATCATGTGACTCTTAGACAGTAGTTCCTGCCTAGGAGGTAGATCATAGCCTATGAGTGTGAATTTTCATGTATCCCCTCTTCCCCCAACATCATACCATTGCCATGTTAAAGAGCCTAACAAAAGGTTCTTTAAATTTGGCTTATGGGGCTGTGCCACTCACTTTCAGGAAAATTTGTTTTTTTTTTTGTTTTTTTTTTTTTCAGGAGATCTGAAGAAGTTTACTTAGATGCTTATTCTCAACCACATTTTGTTTTATATTCCTGAATATGTAGCAGTTTTACATTTCATAGTAAATTCATTTATCATTCTGTAGCCAGAAACACATAATGAATGATGAAATTTAATGGCAATAATCACGGACAACATCCATGGTCTCTCTTCTCAGTGAAACAAATTATTTTCTGTGAGTTCAATTCTACATTGATGATTAAGTCATAAAGTGATTAGAGGTGTTTTCAACGTTTACCAGTGTTATTTCTAGATTGTACAATCTGTCTCAAAATCATATGGAGATGGGAGGATGATGACGTTAATGCTAGATCATATTATTGTTAAGTGAATAAATAATAAATGGCATCAAGAAGTTTCTAATAAAATAAAAGCAATACAATTCCTGTTCAGACTTTACTAATAATGATGAATGTTCAATGGTCATTAAATACCACATTTTGTTTTCCTAAACTGCTAGAAGAGTGTCAATTATAGTATTCCAAATTTCAGATTTAGTGATGGTTGGATATATTTAATTGATTATGCTGCCTTTAAATTACTTTGAAAAATACAGCAAAATAATATTTTATAATCTAACCGTTTGATTCCCAGATCTCTTACATCTAAACTTTCTTTCCTTTCTGAAGCACCTACTACATCATATGCAATAGGAGCTGTACTATTAATAGTTCTGATGTACAAAGTCAATCTTATTTTTAATAATATTTCCTTTGCTCTTTAGACTAATTACACCTGAAGCACAAGGGTTCAGTTATTTAAGTGCTTAAACTGTGTACTAATCACTGAAGTAGAAACTCATCAAATGATAACTAAAGGCCTCACAATATTTGTATACCATCCAAAGAGCCTACCATGCTCTCTGGGAAGGACTGGCCTCTTACAAAGCCTCAGCCAAGCTCTCTGTCCTTCCTTCCCCTCCAGCGCCTCTCACTCTTCATATGGACTTTTTTCAACATTTCTCATTTTGTCCACTGGTGGGTAAGCATTTCATTTCTCAACTGCATCTCTTCTACTTAGCAATGACCCAAAATGGAAATATAATTTTTAAATGAAAAGGATATTAGAGGGACATATATCCTCTCTATAAATCTTAATTCTTTTACATACACTTAAAACTTTCACACTTTCCAGATAAAATGGAATTCAGAGAGGGTTAAATGATCTACCTAAGGGCAGAAATTTAATTAATGCAAAAATGCGTCTGGAGGCCAGGATGACAAATTCCCAGCCCCATGCTTTTTCTAACAAGACAATGCTTTTCTCTCTAAGTGCACTCACTAGAATCTGAAAGAGAAATAATGTGTGTGTATATACATTTGTAGCTTCCTCGGCCTCAACATAGCATCGGGTTTTCTAGTGGGGCAACAATACATATTACAGTAGCTTCCCCTTATCCTAGGGGCATGTATTCCAAGACTCCTAGTGAATACCTAAAATCTCGGATGGTACCGAATTCTATATCTACTAGGCTTTTTCAATCTAGTAACCTAGATGGCTTCTAACTGACTCCTGGGCAAATAGTAAATACAGCTGAATAGGCCAGATAACAGAATGATTCATGACTGAATGGGATGGAGTGGGACAATGCAAGATTTCATCACACTCCTGAAAATGGTGTGGAATTTAAAACATGAATTGTTTATTTCTGATATTTTCTGCTTAATATTTTTGGGTCAAGGTTGACTGCAAGTAACTGAAACCATGGATAATGGGGGGCAGACTACTGCATTCAAAATTAACATTGTGGCACAGATATGGACAATGAGAGTGGAATCAAGTCTAGTCCTAAAGGAGACCAGTAGTTGAGTTCAACTGTCAACAGTGAATATGTGAAAGAAGTACCTACTGGGCAAATATCAGTAATGACTTCATGTAATTTTAGGAATCCCTACAAAAGCCTCTTGCTCCTGCCAATCTGGTATGCCAAAATGGGGATCACCATTTTCTTCATTGCGTCAGGAATGTGGGAAATTTTGGAAGGGTGAAATCTCAGAGATTAAGTACTTACAATGAAAATAGAATTAAGAATTCTTTTTCACTATATATTAAGTAATGAAACTCTTATCTCAAGTTTTAGATAACGACTATTTTAATATTAAGATTTGAAAAGTGACTTGGTATTTTTGCAATAGAATAGTTGATGAAATAAAACTGCCTGTTCATATTAATTCATATGTATCAATTAATTACTTTCAGGGAAGTAAAATAATAACTTTATTAGTAATATTAATTTATAACCAATTTTATATACACTATAAGGCTGGCAAACATAGGGTAAGTATAATTAACTTAAGGGAATGACAGATTTGTGAGTTTCTTTATATAAGATTTAAAAAACTGAAATTCTTGACCAAGGCTTTGTACCTTTATTTGGATTGGATTCTACTTGCAAAGACAAGACAAAGAAGTTCATGAGTGGCAGCTCAAATCCTGTTCTTTTGTGCTTGTTTTCCTAAAAAGCCCCTGAGAAACTGATTTAAAATACTGAATGGGAATTCAGTGAATAGACACTAAAAATTTACAATGGACAAATAAGATGTGACCCATCCCAGAGAACAAAATGAAAGGTTCATGCCATGGGATCAGTGGAGACGATTTCAATTTCAGCTTGGTGGTAACCTTCTGATGCTTTCTTCTATTGAGTGACAAGATAAGGAGCCAAAAGCAAAAAATCAGACTAGGTCTGCAGGGCAGCAACTCAGGGAGTTTCTCAATAACTCTGAAAGAGCCTCATAATTCTCATAGGCAGCTGTCGACCTGATTGTTTATGGCTAGCTTCTTTCAGCCAATAATAGAAAGAAAAGAAATAAAAATTGAGACTTTTTTTAGAACAAGGATATTCATCAAAGAATGGGAAAGATTGAATGAATTCACATAAGGGACTATTCAGCAGATGCAGTCAATATAACATAATTTATTAGATTTTCTAGGTATTGTCTCTCTGACATGATGGTTTGTGGAATGGGATTTTTAAAAATTCTATTCACAAACCTCTTAAGTGACTACATTTCAATAGCAGAAGTTTTCCTGGGTAAATCTGGGATTTTTATGTCTTTAGAGATAATATTGATTTAATTTTTAAATTAGCTTTATTTTGTTCAACTACTTATATTAATATTTTTAAATACATAACATTATTTTAGAATAACTTCAAATAGTATAAGTGACATTTTTCTATGTTTCAAGCAGAGATAGTTAAATGTAAAATGCAAATAGAATGACATGGAATTTTCCAAGAGAATGAATGCCTTGCTTGCCTATTTCTCTTTCCTTTCCTGCTCAAATACTCTTATTTGCTATCTGTATGCTACAAGTATCTGGAAGCCACAGTTATACCATACCCACTGCAAACACTTTCACTAGTAACTAATATGATTAAAGAATAATCACTAATAATAGCTAATAATTTTGGAAGAGTACTATGTGTGAGGTGGTCTACTAAGTATTTTATAAGAAGTAACCATATACAACAATCCTAAGATAGAGATATTATATACCTTGTGCAGATGAGAACATTTAAATTTAGAAAGTTTAATAGATTTGTCTCAGATTATAGGTATAAAAAATAGCAGAGCTGGCATATTGATCTATATCAAAATGACTCCTAAACACAGCCTGTATGTAGGCGGTCCCTAAGCTTTCTGGCACCAGGGATTGGTTTCATGAAAGACAATTTTTCCACAGATGGGGCAAGGGATGCTTTCGGGATGAATCAAATGCATTATATTTATTGTACACGTTATTTCTATTATATATTTCGTTGTAATATAGAATGAAATAATTATACAACTCAGCATATTGTAGAATTGGTGGGAGCCCTGAGCTTGTTTTCCTGCAACTAGATGGTCTGGGGGTGATGGGAGACAGTGACAGATCATCAGACATTAGATTCTCATAAGGAATACACAACCTAGGTTCCTTGCATGCACAGTTCAAAATAGGGTTCGTTCTCCTATGAGAATCTAATTCTGCTGCTGATGTGACAGGTAGCGGAGCTCAGGTAGTGATGTGAGCCATGCAGAGCAGCTGTAAATAAAAATGAAGATTTCTCGCTCACCTCTCACCTCCTGCTGTATGGCTGGTTCCTAACAGGCCACAGACTGGTAGCAGCCCAGGGCATGGGGACCACTGCTCTATACTCTACATTTTTTCTTGTTCTGTGTATGTGAAATAATGTAATAATTGCTAGTTTCTACATTCAATAATTTAAAACAATGATTTAATTCAACATGAAAACAATTTTGACACTTTGATCTGTAATACTAGATCACTTTTTATATTATGTTAATACTTGCTAGTAGGAAAGCAAACACAATTTTAAGATGAGAAAAGAAATCTTTGCCATCCTTTTAACTGCCAACAAAGCCAACAGGGACCTGGTCATTGCTCTCCAATATCTGGGTTAGAGATTCAGGTGACAATTGTTCAACATTTTGAAACATACTCACAGCGTAGCTGTAATATGACAGATATTTTTAAGGACTGCTCACAGAATCACTTTGTGGTCCTGTACTTCTTAAACATTAAATGTATATTAATGTTTATTATTACATTAAATGTATATTAATGTTAACATATTAAACATTAAATATATATATATATATACTTGATTATACTATTTTTTGATACAGGGTCTCACTCTGGGGTTTTTTGTTTGTTTTTGGAGACAGGGTCTCACTGCAACAGACTATGGTGCAGTGGTGCAATCTTGGCTCATGCAACCCCCACTTCCCAGGCTTAAGCGATCATTCCCATTTTGACCTCCCGAGTAGCTGGGATTAACAGGTGCACACAAACATGCCCAGTTAATTTTTGTTATTTCGTAGAGACAGGGTTTTGCCATGTTGCCCAGGCTGGTCTTGAACTTCTGAGCTCAAGCAATCTACCCCGTCTCAGCCTCCCAAAGTACTCGGATTACAGGCATGAACCAACACACCTGGCCAATTATCTTATTTATTTTTAATATCTTAATTTAATTTACATAAAGTTCCTTTTATCCTAATTCAACTGAGCCACAGAATACAGTTCTATCTCATTTACAGTTATTCTGAATATTTTGATTTCCCTAGTTTTAGGAAAGCTGAAAGAACTTCTGAAATATTTCAAGGTTGATCATTTTGAGAGTTTTCTACTTATCTGAAAGATTTTAGGAAGAAAAAATTGACTATTAATATCTGAATGACTTTATTTCCATAAGTCTATGAGACTTCTAACAAGGAAGCTACTTCCAGCTTGTCAATTATATCCATTGTTGATTTCCAATTTATTTCATTTAGATGGCTCATAATTTCAATGCATTCACTCTTACAAATTCCTGATTGTCAATTTCTACAGCTATGTTCATTATCCCCACATTTAGATTAATGTCACATCCTAATAGGCTTGTAAGTAATTCTGTAGTTTTATGGGTACATTACTACATCCTACAAAATGGGCTTAAGCTATAAGATCTTTTTCCTCTCATTACTTATAAATGTTCATTGATTTTCTTCATCTTTTGAATATATTTAAATCTACAAAAAAGTGGATCCCATCAATCTCTGACCACGTACTGATGTTTGCAGATGTTTCATAGTAATAATGTTTCTAGGGGATAATGGCTTAATGCTTCCCTGTTGGAGGATAATGAGTTTCAACATCATTTGGAAGCTCAGTGATCTCTTTATTTGGAGACTGATTCAAAGCATGCTGAAGATCTCAGTTCATTTTGGTATCATGCCAGAAAGTTTTTGAGATTAGCTAATGCAGCACAGAATTGAGAAAATAAATAGAAAATCTCTCCAACTCTTGTGTCTTTAAAGGTTAAGAAACAGCTTTCTTTTTTTTTTTTTTTTTTTTTTTTTTAAATTCCTTATCCTAAGCTTTATATAACTAACCAAAAATGAAAAAAGAGGATTTATCCTCTGGATTAGTGCACTGATCCAGAATCAATTATAATGAAATGTCTCTAAACCACTTAGGGAGGGAAAAGCATCATCCCTGCTCACTAACAGAGCATAAGGTCTGGTCCGGAGTGGGAAATAAGTATATGTTTGTGGAATTAATCAATGAATGTATTAAATTGATTATAAGTTGTTACTTCATTTAAGGTTACAATTAGTTTAGGTAGTACAAGCCATTTCTTTTTTTTTTTTAATTTTATTATTATTATACTTTAACTTTTAGGGTACATGTGCACAACGTGCAGGTTTGTTACATATGTATACATGTGCCATGTTGGTGTGCTGCACCCATTAACTCATCATTTAGCATTGCTATCCCTCCCCACTCCCCCCACCCCACAGCAGTCCCCGGTGTGTGATGTTCCCCTTTCTGTGACCATGTGTTCTCATTGTTCAATTCCCACCTCACACCAGTTAGAATGGCCATCATTAAAAAGTCAGGAAACAACAGGTACTAGAGAGGATGTGGAGAAATAGGAACACTTTTACACTGTTGGTGGGACTGTAAACTAGTTCAACCATTGTGGAAGTCAGTGTGGCGATTCCTCAGGGATCTAGAACTAGAAATACCATTTGACCCAGCCATCCCATTACTGGGTATATACCCAAAGGATTATAAATCATGCTGCTATAAAGACACATGCACATGTATGCTTATAGCGGCACTATTCACAATAGCAAAGACTTGGAACCAACCTAAATGTCCAACAACAATAGACTGGATTAAGAAAATGTGGCACATATACACCACGGAATACTAGGCAGCCATAAAAAATGATGAGTTCATGTCCTTTGTAGGGACATGGATGAAACTGGGAACCATCATTCTCAGCAAACTATCTCAAGGACAAAAAACCAAGCCATTTCTTAAATAAAAATATGATGGTTGTAAAGAATTGAATAATACCTGAATTAGAAAACCAAAGAATTGTTTGAGTCTGCTCTTGCCTAGCACAGTACTGGACACACAGTAGATATTAAGTAAATTTTAAACGTATGAATGCATTAGGTCATTAAAGCAATCAAAACCTCATGTTTAAAATATCTCATTTTAAGACAGTGTCTTCATTTGTAGAAAAGCCCCTTACTGTTTATATTATTGTCTTATCAAGAAATAGCTATGGTTCTACTCCTGAATCTTTAAATGTGCCCATCTGTTATCTATGAATAATGAATGGCTCCTTCTCTGCCTTTCAGTTGTCAGTTAATTGGCAATATTTTTTAAACTATTAAATATATAATTATGTGTAATTTGATTTGTTAAAATTATATTGTCATTTTAGATGTCAGAGTCTTATTTTTTGTAGTTTATATCATTTATTTTAGTTTTTTAAAATTAAATTAAATTTTATTTGAGACAGAGTCTCACTCTGTCACCCAGGCTGGAGTGCAATGACAAAAACACGGCTCACTGCAATCTCCACTTCCCAAGCTTAAGCAATCCTCCCATCTCAACCTCTCAAGTAGCTGGGACTAAGGAATGCACCATCACACCCAGCTAATTTTTATATTTTCTATAGAGATGGGGTTTCTCCATTTGGCCCAAGCTGGGCTATAACTCCTGAGCTCCAACTCCTGGCCTCCTAACATGCTGGGATTACAGGCATGAGCCACTGCACCCAGCCTAAATTTTATTTTTAATTGGCAAATAATAACTGTATATATTCATAGGATACAATGTGACATTTTGATATATGTTTATAATGTTGGATGATTAAGTCAAGCTAATTAACAAATTCATTAATTCATATGCTTTTTAGTGAAAACATTTAAAATCTATTATTTCAGCAATTTTTATTATTTCTTCTAGTCACCATGTTGCATAATAGATCAGTAAATCTTATTTCTCCTGTCTAACTGAAACTTTATACCTTTTGATCAACATCTCCCTTTTCCCTGTCCATCACCCTTCCCCGCCTCTGATAATCATTTTCTAGTCTGCATTCCTATGATTTCCACTTTTTCTAATTCTCTATATAGCTAAGATCACTCAATATTTGTCTTTCTATGCCTGGCTAACAGTCTTCTTAAAAAATGTTACTTACAGTTGTAACTTCTTTTCTGAAAGAGCAGAATAAGACCAAATTCCATGCTAGATAACACTGACTTTCACCTACTCATTACTTTAAAATAAAATAATGCATATTAGTCCAGATCTTAACGCTTACGACTATTTGTATGACTTTTTTCTCAAAATAGAAATGACATGTATATGTTATAGGATCCATTGAAAGTAAAGAAAAATACAAAGAGGGGATTAAGTTTATGTGACATATCTGAATCAAACTGAAATTGTTTTATTTCTTTAAATGAATTCAAATGTATATTCTCTGCTTTTGGAGAATTGTGGCGGTTTCATAAATACTGCATTATAAGAGTTTACACAAATATCTACTTTTTCATTTAGTAGGAGTAATTATGACTAGACACTTTTTAGAAAAGGAGATGGGTGTAATAAGATGTAGCTAATATTATTGAAGAGAATATAGCTACTTGGTTTGACTTTCATACCAGCATTAATTTAAAGTTATTGCCACCAGCCCATGTTAGAAAAATGGGAAGAGAATGTGATACAAGGGATCTTCAAAAAGTTCATGGAAAATGCATATTATGAAAAAACTATACATACATTTTAAACATTTTTGTACCTAAATAAACTCATACTTACTTGTTATAGCATATCTGAACAGAATCTAGTTTGAGACACTAAAAAGAATAAGACATCAATTTGAAGAGAGTTCCTATCAGAACAAATTGAATTCTGCTAAAATTAAAGCAAGAACAAACATCGAATTTATGGTGAAGATTAATGGAAGAATGTGAAATCATTTACGTCTTAAAAAAGTTTTTGGAGAAAATGCTCTAAAGAAATCAGCACTTTACAAATAGATAACTCATTTTAAAAAGGATAAGATGATGTCGTAGATGAATCCCACAGTGGCTGATCATCCACATCTATTTCTTTAAAAACATAATTTTGTTAGTATTAGGTAGTTAGATAGATATTAGAAGCTGGGAGCGGGTAAGAAAAGAGAACAAAAAGGTTATCACTAAGACAGCCCATAGCTCACCTAAGTTCAGCCCCAGAACTGCCCTAACTCCATCCATCCTAAAGGATGGAGTTTGTAATAAAATCTGTGGCCAACATATCCTGGAGAAGGAGAAACTAGGGGACAGGTGGAAATCCCCTAACACAGAACTGTGTCCTCAAGTTCATCCCAATCTCATCGTTATAATAAAATTTACATGTGGCTTTACCAACCCCCCCCACCCTCCAAGTTGGCTTTTCTTAGCAAATTATGGGTAAAAACATGTACAGTTTAATTTTAGCTATATATCCATAAACTGCCAATCAAATGACTTCATCTTGCCACTCACACGTAGCCCAAACCTCAACTCCTCCCCACAAAATCTCCATGAAAGTCCTCTGAGCTTTGTAAAGAGGGGCTGATTTCACTTCACAGAAATCGGTCTGTTCTCCCTCTGAGAGTGTATTACAGTGCTTCAATAAACTCTGCTTTGAACTTGCACTTTGGTATTAGTTTGCAATTCTTTGCTCACTATCACAAGAACTGAGATTGCTGGTCCAATGCTCCAGTTCTGTGGATGTCCTCAGTTAAAGAATACATCTCAACCCAGAATTCCTGGTAACATCAGTATTCTAACTGAAGAGAACCAATAATTAATAGCAGAAAAAAACAGCCAACATCATAGACATCTCAACACAATTCTGACTGAAAAATTAAAGTTGAACTAACTTTCCACTGAATGGGTGCCAGAACCATTGTGCCCAGGCAAGCTACAGGCAACATAGAGCTTTTAACAGAAATTTTAAACAAGTGGGATCAAGATCCTGAGAATTTACTCCAAGAATTATAACAGGAGATGAAACATAGCTTTACTGAAGACAAAGCACAATCAAAGCAATGGATACCAAGAGGAGGAAGTGCTCCAATTGAAGCAAAAACACATCTGCCAAGAGCAAAGGTCATGGCAATGGTACTTGGAATGTTCAAGGCATTTTGTTTGTTGACTTTCTGGATGGTCAAAGGACAATAACATCTGCTTACTGTAAGAGTGCTTTGAGAAATTTAGCCAAATCTTTAGCAAAAACAAATAACAACAAAAAAACAAAAAACAAAAAGAAAACAAACAACAACAACAAAAGCAAACAAAAAAGAAACCCTGAGGAAACCTTCACAAGAGAATTCTCTTTTTTTTCAGACAATGCTCCATCCCAGTCCTATCATCCAGTAAGGGCAATTTTGCAAGAGTTTTGATGGGAAATCATTAGGTATACACTTTACAGTCCTGATTTGGCTCCTTCTGGCTACCGCTTTGTTTCTTAATCTAAAAAAATCTTTAAAGGGCACTTGTTTTTCTTCCATTAATAATGTTACAAAGATAGCATTGACATGGTTACATTCTCAGGACCCTCAATTCTTTAGGGATGGAATAAATGTCTGTTATCATTGTTTACAGAAGTATCTTGAACTTGATGAAGTTTACGTTGAGAAATACAGTTATTATTATTATTAGTTTTTATCTTTCAATTCTATTATTTCAGGAGCTTTTGGAAGTCCCCTCCTAGATATTGCTGTGGTCAAAATTTCTAGAAAACATAATATACTTACAAATCTCCCATATGTTGTTTTGGCACTTAAAATTCTTTACTTAAAAAGAGAAAAATAGAAGATGAGTGTTGGCAAGATGTGGAAAAATTGGAGCTCTTGGGCATTGCTGGTAGGAATATAAAGGGGTAAAGCTATTGCAAAAGACAATATGGTGATTCCTCAAAAAAATTAAACATAGAATTACCGTGTAATCCAGCAATACCACATCTAGGCATATTCCCAAAAGAATTGAAAGTAAGGACTTGAACAGATGCTTGAGCACTCATGTTCGTAACAGCATTATATACAATAACCAAAAGGTGAGCATTACCCAAATGTCCATTGATGAATAAATCAATAAAAAATGGAATACACACACATATATGAACAAGCATGCCACATTTTATTGTGCTTCACTTTGTTATACTTCACAGAAGGTATCTTTTTTAACAAATGGAACATCTGTGGCAATCCTGTGTTGACCAAGGGTATCAGCCCAATTACTCCAAAAGCACGTGCTCACTTCTCTCTATGTCACATTTTGGTAACTCTTGCAATATTTAAATGTTTTAATTATTATTATATTTGTTATGGTGATCTTTAATCAGTGATCTTTGATATTACTATTGTAATTGTTTTGGGATAACATGAACCATATTCATCTAAGATGGCAAACTTACTCCATAAGTGCTGTGTGTTCTCACTGCTCCACTGACAGGCTGTTCCCCATCTCCCCTCCTCTCCTTTGGCCCCCCTATTCCTGGGGATATAACAATATTGAAATTAGGCCAATTAATAATCCTACAATGTCCTCTAAGGTTTCAAATGAAAAGAAGAGTTGCATTTCTCTCATTTTTAACCAAAAGCTAGAAATGATTAAGCTTATTGAAGAACGCATATTGAAAGCTGACATAGGTTGAATGTCAGATCTCTTTATCAAACACTTAGCCAAGGTGCTGGTGTAAAAAAAAAATATTTAGGAAAATTAAAAGTTCTTCTACAATGAACACATGAATGACAAAAAAGCAAAAAAGCCTATTGCTGATAACAAGAAACTTTTACATTGAAGATCAACCAGCCACAACATTCCCTTAAACAAAGGCCCAATCTAGAGCAAGGCCATAACTCGCTTCAATTCTATGAAGGCTGAGGGAGGTAAGGAATCTGCAGAAGAAAAGTCAGCAGCTAGCAGAGGTTGGTTCATTAGAAACCATCTACATAACATAAAATTGCAAGGTGAAGCAGCAAGTGATAATGTAGAAGCACAGCAAGTAATCCAGGAGATCTAGTTAAGATCATTGACAGACTACATTAAACAACACATTTTCAGTGTAGCATAAGGAAGCTTCTATTTCCTTTTATTGGATAAAGATAAATACTAGGACTTTCATAGTTAGAGAGTAAAAGTCAAAGTCTAGCTCTAAAGCCTTCAATGACAGGTTGCCTCTCTTGTTAGAGGCTAAAGCACCTGGCCACCTTAAGTTGAAGCCAATGCACATTTACCATTCCGAAAATCCTAGAGCCACTAAGAATTATGGTAAATCTGCTTTGCTTGCGCTCTATATATGGAAGAACAAATCCTGGAAGACAGCACAACTTTTTACAGCTTGGTTTTATAAATTTTAAGTCCAGGAATTTTTTTCTACTCAGAAAAAAGATTTATTTCATAATATTTCTGCTCATTGACAGCATATTTGGTCATCCTGGTTCTCTGGTGGATCTCTACAAGATTAATGCCATTTGATGCCCACTAACACAAACATTCTTTCTGCAGCTCATGGATCAAAAAGTAATTTGGACTTTCAAGTCTTATTATTGAAGTAATACATTTTGTAAGGCTATAGTTGCTAGAGATAGTCATTCCTCTGATGGATTTGAGCAAGGTAAATTGAATACCTTCCAGAAAAGATTCACCATTCTAGATGCTATCAAGAACATGTGTGATTCATAAGAGAAGATCAAAATATCTACATTAATAGGAGTTTAGAATAAGTTGATTCTAACCATCATGGATGACTTTGAGCAGTTAAAGATTTCAGTGGAGGAAGTAACTGCAGATGTGGTAGACAGAGCAAGAGAATTAGAACTAGAAGTGGAGCCTGAAGAGATGACCGAATCGCTGCAATCACATGACAAAACTTGAATGGGGGAGGAGTGTTTTTTTATGGATGAGCATAGAAAGTGGTTTTTTTTTTTTTTTTTGAGATGTAATCTTTTCCTGGTGAAGATGCGTAACATTGATGAAATGACAGCAGAGGATTTGGAATATTACCTCAATTTAGTTAATAAGGCAGTGGCAGGGTTTGAAAGGGTTGATTCCATTTTTAAAGGTGTTCTGCTGTGGATGAAATGCTATCAAACAGCATTGCAGGTTACAGAGAAATCTTTTGTGAAAGGAGGAGTCAGCTGATGTGACAAAGATCATCATTGTTTTATTTTAAGAAATTTCCACACCCACCACAACCTTTAACAGCCACCACCCTGATGAATGAGCAGCTATCAATATCAAGGCAAGACCCGCAACCTGCCCTAGCAGAGATTCTCCATGAAAGCCCTGCCCCTACAGCAAACTTCTGCCTGGATGTCCAGGTGTTTCCATACATCATCTGAAATCTAGGCAGAGGTTCCCAAACCTCAATTTTTGACTTCTGTGCACCTGAAGGCTCAACACCAAGTAGAAGCTGCCAAGGCTGGGGCTTGCAACCTCTGAAGTCATGGCCTGAGCTGTACCTTGGCCCCTTTTAGTCATGGGTGGAGTAGCCTGGACACAGGGTACCAAGTCCCTAGAATGCATACAGCATGGGGACTCATGGTCTGATCAATAAAACCATGTTTTTCTACTAGGCCTCCAGGTGTGTGATGAGGGGTGCTGCCCTGTCTGAAGACCTCTGACATGCCCTGGAGATATTTTCCCCATTGCCTTGGTGATTAACATTAGGCTCCTCATTATTTATGCTCATTTCTGAGCCAGCTTAAATTTCTCCCCAAAACATGGGATTTTCTTTTCTATCACATTGTCAGGCTGCAAATTTTCCAAACTGCTCTGTTACCCTTTTAAAACTTTTAAAACTGAATGCCTTTAACAGCACCCAAGTCACCTCTTGAATGCTTTGCTGCTTAAAAATTTCTTCCACTAGATACCCTAAATCATCTCTGTAAATTTCAAAGTTCCAAGATCTCTAGGACAGGAGCAAAATGCTGCCAGTCTTTTTGCTAAAACATAACAAGAGTCACCTTTAACTCCAGTTCTCAACAAATTCCTCATCTCCATCTGAGACCACCTCAGCCTGGACCTTATTGTTCATATAGCTATTAGAATTTTTGCCAAAGCCATTCCACAAGTCTCTAGGAACTTCCAAATTTCAGAGCTATGTAATACTTTTTATAACAAAAATATATTGAAAATCAAGTCTGACCGTGAAAGCAAAATGAAAATTAGATAATAACAAGCTTTCACCTTAATACCATCTGAGCCCTCCAAACTGTTCCAGCCCCTGCCTGTTACCCAGTTCCATAGTATCTTCCACATTTTCATGTATCTTTCCAACAATGCCCCACTCTACTGGTACCAATTTATTGTATTAGTCTGTTTTCATGCTGTTGAGAAAGACATACCTGAGACTGGGTAATTTACAAAAGAAAGAGGTTTAACTGGACTTATAGTTCCATGTGCCTGGGAAAGCCTCACAATCATGGTAGAAGGCAAGGAAGGGCAAGTCACTTCTTACACAGATGGTGGCAGGCAAAAAAAGGGGGCTTCTGCAGGGAAACTCTGCCTTATAAAGCCATCATGTCTCATGAGACTTATTCATTATGATGAGAACAGCACAGGAAAGTCCTCCCCCAATGATTCAATTACCTCCCACCCAGTGCCTCCTACATCTTGTGGGAATTCAAGATGAGATATCAGTGGGGACACAGCCAAATCATCACACACGTGCACACACACACACAAATATTATTCAGCCTTAAAAAGAAAAATTTCTGATACATCCTACAACAAAAATGACCCTTGAAAACATTATGCTAAGTGAAATAAGCCAGATACAAAATGATTTTATGATTTGTAGAATTCCACTGATGTGAAGCACCTAGAATCATCAAATTATACAGATAAAGTAGAATAGTGCTTATTAAAAGCTGGGGGAAAGGTGGCAGGGGAATTATTGTATTATGAATCCAGAGTTTCAATTTAGAAAGATGAAAAACTTCTTGAGATAGATAGTAGTGATGAATGCACAAAAAACGTGAATGAACTTAATGCTATTGAATTGTACGTTCAACAATTATTAAAGTAACAAATGTGATATTTTATATATTTTATCACAGTAAAGAAATTCAGACACCCCCAAAAAAATACACACACAAAGAAATAGCATTCTTATCTGAATACAGTGAATATGGTAAATATTCTTTTAAATGGAATTAATTAGGCTGCACACAACACAAACAGGCCAGAGATCTTCAACTAAAAGAGATACTAATGCCTGAGCTTGTTTTCCCTTCAACAGGAAGCAAAGAAGAATATTTAAAATATTTGAAGTTATAAAAAAAAATCTTATAAATTCTAATACTCAACATTATACCTACAGCTATATTGTTATTTTTCAGGACATGATGTTAGTTAGCAAGCTACAAATAAATTCAAAGTTTATAAATTTTGAAATATTTTTGAAGGTTAAAAAATTCAAAAACATAAATTTTTACTATTTCTCAGTTTTCTACCTTATCTGATCTATCAACGAAGACTATTAAGCTAAAAGATGGCTTTATATTCTTTTAATCAGTCTCAAATGTGTTTAGAAATATAAAAATAACTGATCTTGTCTTCTCTCTTATAGAACATTTATCTAAGCTAGTGAGAGGCCTATTCGTATTTCCTGCTATATAGGAATAGGTGGAATGATGCCAAAAGTAGATAAAAGATACGTAATACTTTTTAATAACAAAAATATATTGAAAATCCAGTCTGACCATGAAAGTAAAATGAAAATTAGATAATAAAAAGCTTTCACCTTAATATCATCCTTCTGCATCAGATAGGACACATGTTTTATGGAAAGAACAAGAAAGATGTAAGAGTATCTACACATCTAATGGCTCGTGTAGTTAAAAAAATTTACAGCCTATCAAAGACTTTTGTAAAATGATAGGAAATAGCTACATAAGCTAAAATAAATATTACTCAATTATTATGTTTTAAAGTAAAAAAATGTGATAAATCACATGAAACCTTGATACAAACACAAGAAAATGTGACTATCAGTAGACGTGAAGGAGGAGTCATGGAGCAGACTAAGTGGGTGATCATGCAGAGAAGACCATTGCACAGACATTTCAAGCAACATTTGGGCCATATTCAAGATCAGCAAATAATTAAGCAATTTCTTGGCTTCTATTAGGCTTTATACTGTATGGAAATATGCAAATTAAAGCAGGCATAAGAGAATGCCCAACTTTCTCAGGTTTTACAAATCAGGAAAAGTATCTTGGTGATTAACATCTGTAGATTTCTATTGTAAGTCAGTCATGGAAAAGAAATGGTGATGAATGCTTGAGCTTGGTCTTGATTCACTTTGAAACAGTTCATTAATTAACAAATACAACCAATATTTTCTCATCACCTTGTAGCTGAAAACTAGTGCCTACGTAGAACGATTTAACAAAACACTAATGTAGAATTTAGAGTTCAAATATCTCTTTTTCCACCACTGAAATATTTATTGTAAGAAATAAGGTCAATGCAGTAAAACTGACTAAAAATAACAGGCACATTACCTTTCCTAATTATTAGCCAGAGATCAGCATTCACAGTACATAGTAGCTCAAAAACATTTTCTCTTTGAAAGAGGGTTAAGAAAAAAACAGGATGTTTGGTTATACATAAAATTAAGAGCAATAAGATATGGGTTATTATATCTGGGAATAAAGATGAGTTAAGTTGTTCTACATATAATTTACCCAAAAGGATCAACCAAGAAGACAAGCACTAGAATCTTCTAGAACTATGCTGCAACTTAAGTAGTTCCTGAATGTATTCAACTGAGTCAAGGCAGGAAATTGGGGAAGCAGGAACGCTGTGGGAAACATGGGCAGAGAAGCAGCAACATCAAACCCTCCAGCTACGCATGAAGAGGTAGGTGCTTTAGGGAGTCACATGCCTAAAAGAGTTAGTAGGCTCCGTTACAATTTCCTTAGAAACTCTAAGGAATTGATCTACCATTCTTCATTCATCATTTCTGGATGCAACAGGGGTTTATGCTCTGATAGGGATGTTGATATGTCACTGATTAGGGTTGGCCTCACTGAGATAGTAGAAAGCAGAAAAAAGCAGCTCCATTCCCACTGTTTTACACATTTTCCTAGAAACCTCAAGTCTCCTAATTTTTTTCTTAAAAATTTCATCTTACTTATCAACAACTTTCACCTAACAATGTGGTTGGTTACTTAGCAGATAAAGTCAGAAAAACACATTTTGTTCCTGGCTGTATTTATTAAGTTCAAAGAAGTCTACAAAATATTGCCAAAACATGTATTGAAATAGATTAACAGGGTCTTTTTTATTTGCTTATTTGTTTTTGTTGGGGACATTGTTCTTTTTTTGTTTTTCTTAAATTGAGTGACTAATCTTACCAGACAATCAGCCATTCACAGAAACAATCCTCTCTGTGAAAAGGAATAATCCACTTTCATCCACTGAAAAGCTGCATAAATTCCGTGACTTAGATCCTTAAACAAAAATGCTTTCTGCGTATTTCTCAGAGGTACTCAAAATAGTAATGAGATAGTGTCTTTAGAGCACTTGGAGTCCCCCCAGGAGAGACACAATGAGATACAAAATAAACTGAAATTATCACTCCATTATGATTTATCTTTTCTATATATAAACAGTTTACTGTTAGCAGTATTTTCCTTGTAGAAACCTTTTATATTACCGAAGTGCATTAGCCATGACGTTTATTTCTACTATTTGCTCGTAAAGGGTCTAAGGCTACAAAGCATAGAATTCTCAACTGTATTAGGAGCAATCATTGTCTTCCAGGACAACTTTGTTATTTCTTAAGTGACTTTTGTATGGAACGCAGTTCAGAGAATGTTAACATGAGCTCCCATGGGGCAAGTGAAATGCAATACAAGGTAACAGGAAAGCTAATTACCAGTCTCATGAAGGCAATGGTAGATGCACTCAGCCAGCATTCTGAAAAGTATACAGGCTAACACCAGACTCTCTTAGCCCTGGCCTTATGTGAAAGGAACCTAGGTCCCTCTTGCAGGCTTTCTCAGTGTTGGCCTTCCAGAAGCAACCATATCCTTAGTCAGGTGGGCTCTACAAGCAAGAGTCATACTTAACCGAAGTCTCATCTTCAGGGCCCAGAATAAAATAGTGTAAATTTTATTTGAAAATTAGTGTGAAAAATTTGTGGTGAACAAATCTAGCATCCTGGTTCTGCCTTCGCAGGTCTCAGCACTGCCAATAGACAAGAAGCTCATTTACCTCCCTTCCTAGAGTATTCCAACAGCCTCCAGCTGCCACCTGGCTGGTTTTCCAGAATATGAACTCTTTTCTGCTTCAAACCCATCCAGTAAATTTCGGTCTGAGAGACACTCGCCTGCCTAAATCTTGGGGCCCTCTTAGATTTAGGTTAAGGCATCATAATGCAGCAGATAAAAACACTGGTGCATAGGCCAAAAGATCTGACTGCAAATCTTTGGCTGTATTTTACCAGCAGTGGAATTCTTAAGAAAATTGCTTCTTGAAGTCTCAGTCCCTTCCTCTCTAAAGTGAGAGAAATGATGTTTCCCTCTCAGGACTGTGGATGGGAATAAGGAAGAAAATGTACACAAAGTATTGAGCCTAGGGTCTATTGCTCAGTTAGTCTGTAACAAGTGGCATTTGCTATTGTTACATAATTTGGCTTCATTCTAGCCATGACAATTACATCTTCTACCGTTGCACAACAATAATAACAATATTGTTGGATGCTTTCTAGGTACTGAGTCCTAGCATAAGTTTGTTACATATGTCAACACATTAATTCTCAAAACGCTCACATAAAAAATGGATATGACAGTTTATCTCCACTTTACTGTCAATGGAAGTGTGTGCAGAATGATGACATAATACCTAAGGTCACAGCAGTAGGTAGTGGAGCTGGGACTCTCAGGTAAATCTGGCTGCTGACTCTGTTTGTAGCCACTGTGCTATGCTGCTTCCCTAATCCAATTTCCTTGTCATTTTCTCCATTGGACCTGTGGGCTTTTATTTCTCTTTCTTGAAATTTCCTCACTTCCAATTTGGTTTTCTATAACTTACTCACTTTTCAAGGCACACTTCAAGATAGCATCTTTGTTTTTTGTTTTGTTTTGTTTTTCAGAAAATTCCTCTGGAGTATTCCAGTTCTCATTGATTTTTCTCTGAACACCTATAGACTTGTGTTCCATAATGTAGCACTTAATTACGCATTGTATCACACTGTGTGTGTGTGTGTGTGTGTGTATGTGTGCGTGTGTTCTCATTCCTGTTATTTTTTTTTCCCTACAGGCCTTTCAACACATTGAAAGCTAGGACTTCCTTATCTTTCCCATGAAGAGAACAGTATTGAGTTTATTTCAGTAAACTCTCAGTGAATAAGTGAAGATTGTTATATGCATGTAATAATCATATAGGTAATATCACCTTGCCTTTATGCAGTTTATATATGCTATTTGCATTTGAATTTGCATTTAATTATTCATGTACAAAATTATCCAGTTAGGTTTTAATGGGGTCTTAGCCTAAGATTCACGTTATCAGGCTTGAATGGGAAAGAGGTTGAGTACGTCTCCAGAACCCTCAAACTCAGACAAATCCTAAGTCTTCCTCAGGAGAATGAGGAGTTATGACAGGTAAAAACAATTTTTCTAATGTCTGACCACAATATAGAATATTCAGTTATGTCTATATTTAAGATATTTTGAGAACACAATTTCCTAAGGAAACGATTTTCTTAAGAATCACACATAAGTATTTCTTACTATCAAGCAATTTCCTCTGACATTTTCCTTAAAATGTCCCATATTTCCCCCTTTCATCAAATGAGTCTGCATTGCAACTTTTGGTGTTGTGCATTTCCTTCACCCATCTTCTATGATTATAGCCTTCAAATGTGGCTAGCCAGTTATGGGGTCTATCTACCTTTCAACCAACACTGGTCCATGTTAGGCATAACTGGGTCTTTTCTTATTTAGTTTTAACAGTGATGATGAGTTGCCTATGAAGGCTGGCAATATTTTATTACTTCTCACTAATATCTGTCTTCTAAAATCAAAATAAGTTAATGTTTATACCACTTTGGCAGACTTTCTGGTTTTCAAATAAATTGTGCTAAATATAAATCCATGTTTACTGGGAGACTTCCTACAGTGTTGAAGATATTTTGATTATCTTTTAAAATAGAACAAAGCGGACTTTGATATTGGGCTTTCAAAAAACCTAATTCTCTATAAAAATGCTGCATAAAGTCAATTTGATTTTTATGTTCCCACAAATCAAAGATCTCAGATACATGAACTTCCCTTTATAAGGAGGGCAGACAAGATTCTGAAGAAGGGACAACTTATGAAATGTGCTCCCCTGCTTCTATATAGAAAATAGAAATGAGTGAGTTTAAAAGTAGTTGATGTTAACACTTCTTCAAAAGTATAAGCTATATCCCAGTTTTACACAAAAGCTAATAAAAGAATTTCATGAACTTTGGTTGTTCAGTTCCTAAAATACAGGAAGATTGGGGATAAGACTGCTTAGATGATTGTTTCTGTAGTAATAAGACACCCCCTAGATGCTTTGTAGGGATGACCTTCTCCACCTTGGTATAAAAATCACCTCATGTTTCTAGTTATTCCTGTCATTCTGAAAAAGTAAATAGTCGTTTTGTTTTCTAGTTAAAATGAAAAGAAGGAATCAAATTCATTCTTACTAAAAATGTTCTATGTATTCTTTAAAGGCTTCCCCTCTCCTCAGCATGGGCCAGTCCCAGTCTCATAATGCTGTGTTTGGAGATGTGTCTTCTCTCGTATTCATTTCACCCCTTTTATTCTTCATGATGCTCTTTCTAACCTTCAGGGGTCAGAACAAGGAGAAATAGAAGATTCACGAAGATGAGCACAGTTTCATGGAGCTGGCGTGGTTGTCAGTTGCATCATAGGCAGATGTGACAGATGCCCTGTCTCTAGTTCCTTCTTGGGGTTCATCTGGGATTTCTAAAGAACACTTCCTCTAGGTCATCTTTTATGTAACTATTTCCTTACTACGGTCAATGTCTCCTTCAGAAAGCTGCTTTCTTCCACCTTGGCTTCCTACTCCTTTCCTGGGTAACTTCTGTTTCAGCCATTCTCCAGGAGCAAGTCCCTTTTAGGATGGCAAATGGGCCACAGTCAGCTTCCAAACATAACTCTCTCATACAGCCTCCAGGATAAAGGGACCCGCAGCCACCTTTCAATTGGGATGCAGATCCTCCCTCTTCACTCTATGGCCAGGAAAACCACTCCAGTAGTCTTTTGTGTTTCAATTTCTCTTGGTGAAAACTGACACTAATCTCTGTATAAACCTTCAACAGTTGGGAATATATATTACAGTTTCCAAGAGGTTCACTTTAAACTTCTTCCTTATTTAAGGTAAAGGAGAAGTCTACACACAATTTTACCATAAGAAATTAAAGGGAATATGATTCTTCTCTGAATAATGAATTCCTCATTATTAGCCTTAAGAATCTTCTTACTCACCCAAATATATATTTTTGTCTTCATGGGCTAATGCCACTGGCACTAATTTCATAATCCTCCAGGATATAAAGTATTCAGCACGGATTGGTAGCTAAGAGCACGTGCTCTGGAGCCCAGTGGGCTGTGTTTAAATCCCAGCTTTCCTAGCAAACTGCTTAATAACCATGAGGAAGTTACTGAAACTCTCTATGCCTAATATTCTAATTTGTGAATGGAAATAATAGTAAATAATAGTATTCTACCTATTCAAATCATTTGAGGGGTTAATAAATTTAAAGGTCTTAGCAGAGTGCCTGGCATGTAATGAGCACTGAAAATGTTAGCTATTACTCATGTAAGACTCTGACAACTACTGTATTGTTCTCAATCTTGGAAGCCTTAGTCCAGCTAGAAAGAGAGAAGCCCATTTTAATATCCCGTTATGTTAGGTTGCTTGGGAAGTGCACATTTATTTTCATTTGTCCCTGGCTTCCCAAATGTTTTGTTGTACTTTGTGGTTTAAAGAAATGTAAATCAATGAGATTTCTTAAACTGAGCATTAATTTTAATTTTGGACTTAATGGAAGCCATATTGACAAGGGAAATATGATGATATATTGTTCTCATCTAACAAAACAATATTACTTTATTGAATTACTTAAATGTTTTAATTTACTCAATATATAAGGTGGATCTCTTTCCATAATGATACATGCATACAGGAGGGGGCACCGAAGGTAAAAAATAGTCTTCAAATGATGTCCTGAATTTATCTGGGGATTAATACCCAAGAATTATTCAACTTAGGGGTTATCAAACTTTAGCAGGTATAAGAAATACCTAATTATTAAATGCAGGTTCTAGGCCTGTCCCTGGAAATAACAAGGATACAGAGGGAACAGGAATCTATTGTGGAGCAGTCAGCACAATGAATTCTGCTGCAGGGAGGGCTAAGACCACACTCTCAGAAACACTCAACCAAACATGAACGTGAATGCTTTCACCTTGGCATGAGGCACTTAGACACAGACATGATACAACTAAGGTCTCAATTTACGTGTATCAGGGTCTCTTTTACAGAGCTGGTTCTCACTCCCTTAGGGATTCCTGTCATTTTCAGAATAAAAAGAGTATTTAATTTTTAATCAAATGCAAAGATAGTGATTTAGTTACACAGAGAAGTAGAAAAAACAGAGAGATGAGAAAATATGTTAAACTAGTTATGTGTTAATATCCATTAGAAAAATATAAGCAAATTAACATGAAAAAGAGAACAAATAGAAATTAACATATTTCAAAGAATGGCTGGTAAATATAAAAAGATGTTCAACTTCATTATTAATAAAATAAATGCAGACTGAGCTAATGAGTTTTCACATTTTCTGCATCTGACTGGGAAAGAAAAAAACATTCTTATTAATACTTTCATAATGATAAAAGGATGGGCTAAAAGCCATTCTCATATACTTTTCAAATTTATGTATTTATTTTTAAATTGGCACATAAAATTCTATATAACTTATTGTGTATAATATTATGTTTTAAAGTATATATACATTGTGAAATGGTTAAATCTAGCTTTCATTGGAGAGAAATTGCTACAATTTATTAATGAAGATCTAGCAATAAGTATACAATTTTATATGTGTTCAATTTTAATATTGCTTAACAACTACATGTCTAGGACTTTAACTCAAATAAATAATTGTCTAAAGTACAAAGATGTTAGTTTAACAATGTTCACCAATTAGGTTTTATACTAAAAAAAAATCAAAACATTCAAATGCCCAATAGGAATTTATTAAAAATTATACTATTAATTAGAATAAAATTGGATATACATACTAAATACTATGCTGCATAATTATGATGTTCACAAAAATACCTACAAAAGTACTTCAGTGCCAAACAAGTTATAAAAGATTATGCACAGTATTATTTCATTTTTCTAAAGTAAAACTGATAAAAAATGGTAGAAAAAATTCTGAAGTTTTTATATGAAAATAATAATTATATATACTTACAGATAAAAATGGATTTTAAATAATCTTGTACCTTTTTTGTTGTCTGAATCTATCATCAGAAAGTATTAGGTTGGTGCAAAAGTAATTGCTGTTTTGCCATTACTTAATGGCAAACCTAATACCATCATGTTTATTTTGAAAAATATAAAATATATTAATTATACTTAGGACAGATTTATATGTGAATTGTGTGAACCTCAAAATATTTTATTCAGTAGCATGACACTATGGCCTTCCTATAGGACTAAAAAGAACTACATGTTATCTGCGCTTAGATTTTTCTTTTCTTAACTACTTCCTTAGAGATCCAGCTGTGGTAGAAACATCTAGGATTTTATATAAAAATCAAAATTGAGTGCAGAGACATACTCTGACCTGTACTTTTGAAAGCACTATATAACTTTCTCAAGAAGAAAACATTCTGATCATTGAGGCACTTTCAGTATATTTTCTTTACTGCATCAGAGATTTTTCACTTAAGGTTAACTCTACCTTCAACAACACAATAACGTTAAAAAAAAATGCGGTTTTGGGATTTGTGCTCTTCCAATGTTATAAGAAGAAAAATAGTTGAAAAACAGACCAAAAACAAACAAACAAAAATTACTCATCTCAATTCTTTTCATATTCATAGATTCTTAAAGAGCTGATTTCTGAATTTTTAGAAATATCTTGAACATCAATATCAATATTTATTTTTCTCCTCCAGTGTTTTCCTAAAATGAATTATGTTTTAAAGTAAACATATTCTTTGACACAATCTCTATTTGAGCCAGAGTATGTTTTGTCTTTGGCTAACTTATGAGCTGTTGTATTTTCCAGAAATGATCAGGTACAGTTGGGAGTCATGATCATTATCATTATTAAAGTTCTTTGTCTTTGTAGGCTACTTTGCAATTTACAAAAGATTTTCACACATATTGCATTATTTTCATTTTTGTTTTCTGACATCCCTGTGAGGTAGGCAGAGCAGGTACCATTTTCCTGTGAGAGATCTGAGTTGCAAAAGTTAAATCTATCTGTGTGATATCTATTTATCATGTTACTATCTCAGTATACTAATGATGCTTTTATGGCCCACAAATCTTCATGTGGATCACACAGTAGTATAATCTAAAGAACAGAAATAGCTTAGTTTCAGAAAAGGTTGATAAATAAAGAATCTCTGTACTCCGAATCTGTAAAAGGATGTGAATTAGTGGAGTCTTATGTGTTCCAAAAACAATAGGGCCACCACACACACACACACACACACACACACACACACACAAATACCGTAATTCAAAAATCTGCAGAAAGCAGAATAAAAATTTCTAATATTTACAGAGATGTAAAATTCTGGTACTTCTTTTTCAATAATTAATGATATTCTCTTGATGGATATTCTAAGTTTTTGACATAAAGAAGTTCCGAAGTATATTATTTGTAAGACAGTAGAGATTATTAATAAAGCAGAAACTCCACAATGTGTGTGGGGATTCCTTTGTGTATTGATTGGAGATTGACTTTAACCCAAAATATTGTTAGCTTCACTTCCCAGTAGTCTCAAGACTGTGTAATTCAGTATTTCTCAAAGTATATCCCATGGCCATGGTTTACTCAGCCATCAAAAAGTTCCTCCTAAAGAGAGATTTGAGAAATACCTTTCTTCCAAAAATATACTGGGAAAACCCAGTATATGGCATGGTTCTCTTTGATATTCATAAGGAAAATTGTCACATTATAGACTAATATGTTAAAAAACCTGAAATGTCAAGTTATTCAATTCCCTCCAAGAAATTCATTTTCTTAAAAAAAATCTATTAACATTTCATGAAACCAGAATACCAATACGTTAGTCAAGCCACTTTTTGCCAGAAACTGAAACCAATTGAATTGCCATGGACAATCTGAAGATATTGATTTACAATACATCACTGATGCATCTGTAATATATCTGATCATTAGGGGGAATCTTGGCACAGGCAGAGTAATGTGCTTGCCATCATAGTGTATCATCTTGAGCGCTCCACAGTCTTGAGCATGTAGCTGACATGCATTAAAATATATATCTGGCATAAAATTCATTTTATTTTGTCATAAATACTATGTATTATTAATTTTAAATTATTTTAGATTATTGGAGTTTCAACATGGCCCTCTAAAATTTGCAGTTAGTTGCAGTCACTTGAACAAAGGAGGCATAGACAGGCCACTGTTACTGTTAACTCATTCTGTTCTGTACCAAACACGCTAAGATACTGAAGGAAGAAGTAGCACCCATTACAATGGAAATAATAAAAACTTACTTTTTAAGCATTCGAAGAACAATTTACTCAATTTTTAAATTGTATTTGTTAAGCCAAGAAAATTTAAATTAAAACCCATGGCCTGGTTTCTTCCTTTTTTAATGGAATGCTTATGAATGGACAATAGTAATCAATTATGGCTAAGGCTGTTAGAATTTTTTTAATGAAAGCAAGAATTGGTAGAAATTGGTTTCATTGAGATATGAGTTTAAGAAAAATAATAAAAATAAGAAGTTTGAAAGTTAGTTCAGGCATAAATTATTTTGATCATTTTACATATATTCACATACACACATAGATATATATGTATATTCATATCAATATCTATATCTACATGATAGAGTATATTCATGAAACCACTTCAGAAAATGGACTGCTTCTGTTCACAATAATTCTACCAATATACCCTTAAGTTTCAAGAATCTTTTTATCTATTCTCCTTGGTACTACTTACAGCTGTGACAGCCAGCTCATCACCAAAATCAGGCTGTCAGACACCCCCTTAAGCTGAAGAGATTAAGAAAAAAAGCCAAGAAGTTTCCTTGACATCTGTCATATTGACACACCAAAATTAAATACAGCTTGATAAAACTAAAAAAAAACATTATCTCCAAAGTCCTTTTCTTCAGGAGAGTGACGGTCAATCACATGCTAAACACTGGCATGGGAGCAATAAAAAACATAACACTATCCAGGCAGTCCTGGCATTTCCTGATAGACAAAAAGAGGATGGACTCTTGAATGAGAACAAGTCTTTCTGAGCTGAGACTACTCCCAATATTTTCACCAAGGTCTTTAAAGTTATCAAGAACTGAAAAAAAATTCTATTAGTCACCAACAAGATCCTTTACTGCATTTGGTCATAAATAAAACCACAAGTCTCTCTTGACCTTCACCTACAACCCTTCAATTCCTTCCACATTTACCTGCAGACAATATTGTAAAAATCATAATCACCTATTTTTGAGACAGGGTGATAGTGCTTCTCTATTTTCTCTCCATCTAAGTTTTGACAAATTGCTTCTTCTCACTAAGCCTCAATGTTCTCAGTTATAAATGAAGGGAAACTGATTTCATGGGGTTGTTATGTGGATAAATATTACATACCTGAAGTGCTGAACACATTTACTGGCTTAGAGTAATTAATGCCATTTCAAGTCCACCCTTTGTCCCAGCAGAGCACTAGGAAAACAGCCTTTGTTTCTGCAGTTTTGCATATGCTTTCACTCATGGATCATCAGTATGCTTTTTCCTAAACTTTTCTCCCTTGTATCCCCATCACCATGATTAGCTCTTCTGTGTAGGATAGAGTAAATACAAAGCTAGACTGGGAATTATTATTTCTTATTTCTGAAGATGCCTGGATGACTGGCTTTGAATCTTTTTCAAGATAATAATAGTGGGATTTATGATGTGCTGTTTAAAGTCCAGAACTCCCTAGCTAACTGCAGTACAAGTTTGTTTACTGATGCTTTGCACCCAGCATAACCTGTTAGACAGTCCGGCGTGACCAGAAGCCAGAGGGACATGACATATCCTCCTGGTAACTTCTACCTTGAGCTCACTTGGAGCCAAGAGTTATGGCGCAGTTCACGGTGGTTCCTTCTGGAGGCAAAGTCCATCCGTGGGTGACTAAGAACCTGGGAGGAGTTTGCACCTGGTTGTGTTTCAGACTTCCCATGCTTGCCTGCACACTCCTTCTCTTACCACATCGTATATTTGGGTTAAAACGAAATTCTTATATAAATATATTCCATGGAGTCTGATAAATCCTTACAAATATTCCAAATTTCCAGGCTACCTGGATACAATTCCAACTAAACCAATTACTACCTGTATCATCTTTGGCAACTTACTCATCCTCTCTGTCTCAGTTTCCTCACCTATAAAAGGGTAATAACATTAATACTTATATGCTGTTAAGCAACTTATATGGCAAAATATATGAGAAGCATTTAGTGCTGCAAAATTAGGAGTACTAAATGAACATTAACTATCATTATCATCATAATTGTTTTAAATATTTGTGTCTTGTTCTTAACAAATAAATTTACCTCTTAAGGGCAGGTGAAATGTCTTAGTCATCTTGCTATCCTCAGTTTCTAGCACAATGCTTAGCATAAAGCAAACCCTTTATTATACTTTTTACATTAAATGAATAGAGCCATGGACAATTTCAAGGTATCGATTTACAGTGCATCATTGATGCACTGTAGTATGTCTGATCATTGGAGGAGGTGCATCTTCACAAATGCAGAGTAATTTGCTTGCCATCATAGTATATCTTCTTGAGGACTCCATAGTCTTGAGGATAGCAGACATGCATGCACTTTATTTTAATTGCTTGTCCTCTTGCCCCCTACTTGAGCTCACAACTAGGTTATTCAAAATAATATCAAAATTCCCTCCCTTCTTCCCTTCCTTCTACAAATATTTGCTTAGTGATCTCTACATTAAAAAAAAAAAAAAAGCTGAACTTGGTCCTGGGGCTCAGAATTACTTATGTATTCTAGGAGTGTACATTTTCCTGCCCATAAGAGACAAACAAATCCACCTTTCAAGTATACTGTGACAAGTTTTATAGACACCATGGGATCATGGTGTCAGGGCTTGGTCCACAGGGTTCGGTCAGGGATGAGTTCTTGTAGAGATTGGGATGGCAATAGCCAGGACAGATTTGGTGGAAGGCAGATTATAATGGAACTAGGAATGACTGGGAGGCAAACAGAATCATAAAATTCAATTTCAGTAAACTAGGATATGAAAATGGTTCAAAGTTGACTAGAGAGAGAAAATAAACCAAGGCACTATGATGTGAATTTGTACAAAGGTGGGACACAGCTTGCTTCAATTCATGGTGAATTGACAGTAAAGAGAGAAAAGATGGAGAATGATTGATGGGGTGTGTCCTCTGAGGAAGTAGAAAAACTTGGCATCCAAACCACACAAATAATGCTCTCCATAAGGTCTGATTAAGTGGCAAGGCACCAGTTGTCTACAAGAATGTGAAAGCCATAGAAGCATTAATGGGTCACTGGAGCAGTGGCAACCTCAGGACAAGGTTGTGGGAATGGATGGCCCCCAATGAAACCAATAAGGGTTGCACTGTCTGTAGAGAAATGTTATGTAATAATAATGCCTACTAAATGTCAGTTTGATTTTTCATCTTCTTCCACTGGTAATTCTAAACAATGTTAGTAATAAAGTATTTCTAATCAAGAAAATCTTTGGATGATATAAATTCTAAATCAATGCAGCCCAACAAACTTTCTGCAGTAATGGAAATGTTCTGTATCTATGAGGTCCTATAGAGTAGTTACTAGCCACATGAGCTATGTAGCATGTGAAACATGGCTAATGTGACTGAAGAACTGAAATTTTATTTTCTTTAAGTAAGTTTTAATATTCTTGATTTTCTTTAAATATTGACAAATTTAAATTTAATATAAGTAGCTACATGTGGCCAATGGCTGTCATATCAGACAGGACAGTTCTGAAAAACTGCTGTGGTTACTACTGTATTTTAACTATATAAATAAATACTTTAATATATATATTACTTTATACATAATTTAACATATAGCATAATTAATGTATACATATACATGTATAAATATATAGGCACATAAATTTTAAATTAGCACATTTTTACTAATCTTCTAATAAACACTGTATAGTACATGGAAGTTAATTCAAATAACTATTACCTACACTCACAGACCCAGCTACACAAAAATTGTCTTTATAGTAAGTTCATAATATTTTGTCCAGATTTTTTCTGTGTATTTTGTGTCTCTGTGGTACCACCTGGTTCTGCATTTAAATGATAAATTAGAAATAAACACTAATAACACAGCAATTATCAAAATAAAGGAAGGGCTTGATTTACTTTAATTCTATACCTCTGTGTAAATCTTTAGATTCTTTATTAATTAAAAGTATAGAAATTTGCAGAAGCTAAAACAAGAAACAGAAATGTCAATATTTTAATCCATTACTATGATAACTAATATTTAGTTTAGTCCAACACATTAATGTAATTTAAAAGTATTAACATGTTACTTTCTTTTCCATACTATATCATTTATTTTAGGTATGGCAGATTATACATAAAAGTTCAATAATTTTTTAACTGTTTGTATTACTTTTATGGCCATTATTATCATTTATTTTGTTACATGGCTATTAATGAAAATAATTTTGTATTGTAGAGAAAAATGTTAAAAATGAGCTGTCACATATGCTAGGTATTTCACCATACTAGAGACATCTTAACAATTCACATACAGTCTTCATAGAATATATTTATTCCCAGGTAAAATTGTAGGAAATACGTTAGTCTTACATATAGTTCCAACCCAATAGAAAGTCGAAGAGGATTTCATGACTCCTAAACAAAGAAGCAAATAGTTGATCTAGCCAGATAGCAATGAGCTCTCTACCCATGTGCCATAAAGCCTTGAGGAGCAAAAAGCCTGCTGGTGTGGGGTGTGACACAGGCGGGGAATCACTTGGTCTACCTCTCAGGCAGTTCCTTAACCTCTCTGGATTTCGTTTATCATCCTTACAAAATGGAAATAAGGAGCACATTTTATGATGACTAAGTCATTTAATATATGCAAAATGTCTTGGACAGTAGGTGTCACAGAAATAGTGGCTATATTTTTGTTGGATAAAGCAACGTAGCTTCTCAAGTATCTGTCTCAGCATGTTGGTCATTAACATATTTGAATATCTACCTCTATTGAAAAGCCCACTTTTAAATAATAATCATTACTGCTACTATTATTTTCTTTTGCAAACTATTTGAAGTGTAATTAAAAAGTAGTATCTTTTGCCACACAAACAAAATGGAAATTAAAAACAATAAAACTAAAAACCAATTCATTGGACATAAGGTGCTGAAGACTAAAAGCAGATTTTTGGATTTTTAATTTTTTTTTTTTTTTTTGGAGGTGGAGTCTCGCTCTGTCGCCCAGGCTGGAGTGCAGTGGCGCGATCTCGGCTCACTGCAAGCTCCGCTTCCCGGGTTCACGCCATTCTCCTGCCTCAGCCTCCTGAGGAGCTGGGACTACAGGCGCCCGCCACCACGCCCGGCTAATTTTTTGTATTTTTAGTAGAGACGGGGTTTTACCGTGTTAGCCAGGATGATCTCGATGTCCTGACTTCGTGATCCGCCTGCCTCTGCCTCTCAGAGTGTTGGGATTACAGGCGTGAGCCACCGCACCCGGCCGGATTTTTAATTTTTTAGAAATCTTTGGTAAGTGTGTTTTCTGTTTTGTTTTGGTTTGGTTTGGTTTGGTTTTCTTTCTCTGTTTTTTAGACGGAGTTCTTGCTCGGTTGCCCAGGCTGGAGGGCAGTGGCGCGATCTCGGCTCACTGCAACCTCTGCCCCGTAGGTTCAAGCAAGCAATTCTCCTGCCTCGGCCTACCAAGTAGCTGGGATTACAGGTAAGTGTGTAAACTTCATTTTTAAGTCTTCATTTTTAAATGGATAGATAAAGGTGATAAAGGTGCACCTGACAGTATCATTTTACAATGGCTGATTTTCTGTTTGTGAGATCTCTTCTGTGCTTCTTCTGTGAAGAGCATTAGCTGAATTTTTCTAGTAACACTATGTCTGCTCCATTAAAAAAATGTTTACATAAAAAAAGGTGCTGCACAAGTCAAAGGAACTCAACCCACTTGGGAATAAACCTTGCTATCCATATGAGCATGTTAGATAAACAAACAAGCAATATAGAAACTCATTTAAAACATGTATTTTTAAAATTATGTATTTTTAATTGATTTTTATGTCTTAGTAACTTTCCATGCCAGGATTATCAAACAAGGCTAGTTGGTTCTACCTGAGTTATTAGCTTGCTTGATTGAAGTAACTGGGCACAGCCAGGGGCTATGTTGTATGTTAATCCTTCTAATTTTGAATTCTCTTCACTTGAATTCCCCAGACCAGACACATGCTTTTGACTTATAAAAGGAAATAGTAAATTTAGTACAGAAAAGATACACAAAAGCATATCAGACTCAGAGGCAAGAGTCCTTGGGTGAATAATTTTATAATTATTGATTTATTTTGACTATGAGGAAGAACGGAGAAAAGCAAAGCAAATTAATATTTCAATATCTCATACTTCATAGGGTTATTTTTTGCCGGAAAGGTAGTTTAGTGAAGAAAGTCTTCCTGAATTTTCTAAACTGGCCAAATAGGGAAAAGAGGGAATGACATTTTTGTCTTGAAGGTGATGATACTTCCTTTCCCTTGGCTTCAAATTTTAATTTAATTTTTTAAAAATACTGATGGCTGCAACTGACCTTTTGAAGTGTTCTGTTGTAATTTTTCTGTCATAGAGCCTAAGCCATCAATAATTTTCAATGTCCCTTGATAAGCCTGACATGCAGCCAGGGCAGAAAACCACCATTAATGATACTAAAGATGACAGTGGCCATTTGAGATCAGGTAGGTCAAGGGGCTAGCCCAGTGCTTAAAACATAATAAGCACTCAAAATGTTATACCCTCTTTCATTAAACTCAGTCTAATGACGATGAATTAACTGATACAATTGGCTTATAAGATCAAAAAAGTATATAGAAAAAAATCTGACTTTGACCTAGAGGTGACTGGAAATGCACAATAGAATTCTCCACAGTTGAACTTTCTTTAATGTCAGATTTGTCATCATCATCACCATCATCATCGCCATTATCACTGACCTCATCTTATCTCTGTAGTCCTCTTTCAGAGGGAAACTCTAAAGTAATGAATGGAGAATGTTGGTCAGAAGACTGAAGGGACAAATTTTGCAGTTCTTAATGAGAACTTGAAGTTTTATAACTTTCCCACGAAAAATTTTAACCTTGCTCACATTTCAGATAACAACTGAAATAATTAAAAAGTAACAAATAGCTTGTTAGTGTGCTTTGGAATGGAATTTTCAAGGTAAGGTGAAAGGAACTTAATTTAATAACATTAAAAGTATGAGAGCCAGGGGCACTTCATATTGTGGCCATTTTTTTTTCTTGTGAAAAACTCATTATACCACATTGCAAAACTCAGAACAGAACATTTTGTTTTTATTTAATCTATACTGGGCACTGTTTTACTGTCTGTTGAATGACATTTTCCCTGTCATTTCTGAAAGAAGATGGATTTTGAAAGAGGTGTCTGTATTCAAAATTTAACTTCTTATGTGTAAATAAAGTTAAAGTGCCTAGGAACTATGGAGATTATCTCACTAATTGATAAAGTGGCTATATTACTTAAGATAGTGCTACATGGAGACAGAAAAGACATAGGCAGACCTGGTACCTAATTCTGACTTAGTACTCCAAGGAGGAGATATTTAACTACTCTGAGACATAGTTACTTTAGCTTTAAAATGAGAATATGAATAATTATGTCATAAAACAATTGTAAGATTATGAGTTTAGCATGATTTGGTATTCAAAAAGTTTGATCTTCAAAAAAAGTCAGTTAGTTTTCAGTATGTGTGAAAGAAGGTTCATCCAGTTTCTTTCTGGTCTAAGATTAGTTGTTCCTTGATTGTGCTTTGCTGCTCTCAAATGTAGAAACCTTACAGACACAAAATAATTCATGCTATTGTATGTCAAGCCTACAGGACTTTCAGAAGTCTGCTAACAAATGATACATTTTCCATCATTTTTTTTAATTGTACTTTAAGTTCTACGGTACATGTGCACAATGTGCAGGTTTGTTACATATGTATCCATGTGCCATGTTGGTGTGCTGCACCCATTAACGCGTCATTTAGCATTAGGTGTATCTCCTAATGCTGTCCCTCCCCCGTCCTCCCACCCCACAACAGTCCCCGGAGTGTGATGTTCCCCTTCCTGTGTCCATGAGTTCTCATTGTTCAATTCCCACCTATGAGTGAGAACATGCGGTGTCTGGTTTTTTGTCCTTGCGATACTTTACTGAGAATGATGGTTTCCAGTTTCATCCATGTCCCTACAAAGGACATGAACTCATCATATTTTATGGCTGCATAGTATTCCATGGTGTATATGTGCCACATTTTCGTAATCCAGTCTATTGTTGTTGGACATTTGGGTTGGTTCCAAGTCTTTGCTATTGTGAATAGTGCCGCAATAAACATACGTGTGCATGTGTCTTTATAGCAGCATGATTTATAGTCCTTTGGGTATATACCCAGTAATGGGATGGCTGGGTCAAATGGTATTTCTAGTTCTAGATCCCTGAGGAATGGCCACACTGACTTCCACAATGGTTGAACTAGTTTACAGTCCCACCAACAGTGTAAAAGTGTTCCTGTTTCTCCACATCCTCTCCAGCACCTGCTGTTTCCTGACTTTTTAATGATGGCCATTCTAACTGGTGTGAGATGGTATCTCATTGTGGTTTTGATTTGCATTTCTCATCATTTTTTAACAGTAGTTGAAACAAAGACAAAGTATTCATGATCAATCTTAAGAAAATGTTACCAAACTCAAACTGTAAAAACTTTTCTGGAATATTTTTAAAGTTTCAAAGTGTGATTTTACATTTATATGCCAGCTATGAAATAAAACAACACAATTACAAGCCTTCAAATCTTATTTTTCAATAGTTACATAGGTAATGAGTATGATAATTTGAATAAAAAATTTTCTCACTGCCCAAAATAGCACAAGTATAATATAATTACAACTTAGTCAATATAGCATCAACATTATGGCTAAAAAGCCATCACAATTTAAACCGTTTGAGATTTCTCCCCATTGATCAAATTACTTGAACTCATCCAACTGGGTATCATACTGCGTAATGGCTGTTTTTTGATTAGTGATTGGATATAGTCTTTCAAAAGTACAACCAGAGAGTTAATCAATTATGGTAAGTAAGCGTAGCAACACAGAATGCAGGTTTTTAAAAGAATAATAGAAACTTAGAAGGAAAATTTTCTTATTGGGTAATACTGAATTTGGAAGAGACGTATGAGAATTATATTGGCCTAACTTAACCCAGTTGCTACTATAGTTTTCTGTATACATGATGCATGATACCTATATTAGATTCCTATGACTGCTGTAACAGATTACCAAAACCTGGTGGCTTAAAACAACAAAAATTTAATCTGTCATATTTCTGGAGGGCAGAAGTCTAAAACTATCACTTGTCCAAAATCGACTTATCAGAGGCACCACACTCCTTCTAGAAGCTCTAGTGGAGAATTTGTCCCTTGCCTCTTCCACCTTGTGATGGCTGCTAGAATTCTTTGGTTTATCATCTGGCACATCATCCCATTTTCAAGGTTGTACCTTCAAACCTCTCTCAGTTCCATTTTCTCCTGTTGCCTTCTCTGCGTGATCAAAGCTGCCTCTTCCGCCCTCTTATAAATATACATGTGATGGCATTTAAGGCCACTCAGATAATCAGGATAACATCTCAGTCTCAAAATTCTTAATCATATCTGCAATATATTTGCCATACAAAGTAATATTTACATGCTCTGGACAATAGGCTTTATATCTTTGGTGCCATTATTCAACTTACTATATAGCACTCTAGTGGAATCCAGGTAATTTAAAATTCTTGTAAAAAAGATCTCCCAATAATTATGCTGAAATGTAGTTGCTAGAGGAAGGACAGATAAGGAAATACGCTGGTAAATAAATTAGAAATAAAGACCATGGCTAAGTATCACTAACCTTTATGAAAATGGAGTCTCTACATTACAAACCAGACTAATTGGTGAGAAAGGCTTTATAATTTTATAACTAAAGCTTAATATTTGAACCTTTAGAATGGATTTTAGGTCCAATTGATTTCGTTATATTTCAAAGCTATGCAAGAAATAGTTGTAGGTTATTTACTTTCTCACAGGGTTCATGAAGACTCAAAACATCCTGTCTGAGATTCTAAGGGACAAATATAGAAATGGAGACCCACTCTTTCAAAGTCTTTATACTTAGAGCAGGAAATGCAGAATACTATTATAATTGAAAAACCTTGTGTTTTCTAAGTTTTTAAGGAGTAATATGTGTTTTAATAGCCACACCTGTCATAAATCATAAACATTTTGAACCATAGACATCAAAAATACCTTATTCAAGAATCACAGTCTTTACTTTCTGTCTCAATTAAAAAAACCAAAAACCGTGGCTTGACACGGTGGCTCATGCCTGTAATCCCAGGACTCTGGTAGGCCTAGGTGGGCGGATCGCCTGAGTCCAGGAGTTCAAGACCAGCTTGCGGAACGTGGCGAAACACTGTTTTTACTAAAAATACAAAAAAAAAATTAACTGGGCATGGTGGCATGTGCCTGTAGTCCCAGCTACTCAGGAGGCTGAGGTGGGAGAATCACCTGAGCCTGGGAGGTCGAAGCTGCAGTAAGCCAAGATCATGCCACTGCTCCAGTCTGGGCAACTGGAGTGAGACTCTTGTCAAAAAAAAAGAAAAAAAAAAACAAAAAAAAACCTGTTGACCTTTAAATACATGATTAATTAATACTCAGTAATAATGTTGACTTGACTTTAAAAAGGCAAAATCTTGATTCTCCCTTCAGAAATTGAATATGTTTGCAATAGGCTAAACACTACAAAGAACTATCATTTCATACTAAAGTTCATTGCACAACCTTTTAGAGCTTATTATTTAAATGTACACAATTTCTTAATCATCTATAAGAGCAGTTTTCAAGGTGAAGTATACATACAGAAGTTCATAAGACTTTCCAAGAGGTACAGGATTGTGGTATTTTTATAGAAATCAATTTTTAGATCCTCAACTTCCATCCACTACCTTTCCTAAATGCACGTGCCTAAAAATACATCTGGGCTCAAGATGTCTTACTCTTCTCTACTGTATGACCCTGTCTCCTACTGTACACAATACTGGTGTAATGTCATCTATGTGTTATCTTAATAGGATGCATCTCCCTGGGGTGGGAAAACCTTCAGGACATCAAACAATGAGCCAGTTCAAAATACAGTCTCTGTGAATCCTACTGAGTATATGCTTGTTGTAGATGTTTTCCTTATTTTCCTGTTAAGGGTAAAGCTCTCATTAAAAATTAGGTCTTCTGGCCCATGTTTGGAATGTCTTGAATTCAAATATACTGTTGAGTGGACAACAGAGGTGGTGGTTATTTTCATTTAAAACCCTCTTTCATTCAGGAATCTTGTCAAAGAATGCTCCTAGTGGAGAGTTCATTTTGCCAATCATAAATTTGCTTGTCCTTGGTTCCCTCTTCTATCCCTCTATGCTCTATTATGCGTTTTAAGGGAGTTAGGGCCCTGTTAGCTATGTTTTCCACATTCCTTGGCCAGCTGACTTCGAGTTAAGTTTCTTCCATTAGAGGAATTCACAGGAAAAGGAAAGCGGCAAGATAGGGAAAAAAAATACTTGGTTATGGTCTCTATAAACGTGTAAAGTTAAATGTTTAATAGTTTTTGGTGGGTTTTTTTTGCAGTTCTAGTAGCTACAACACAGAACATTTATCTTAGCCTACCACCAGTGCTCAGACCCTCTCAAAGTTCCCAACACCTTCATGAATTTACCTTTCCTGGTTTCAGCACTGGCTCAACCCTCCATGATTCTAAGCACCGGTGACTCCATAGCCTACTATTCTTCCCTCAGCCTTAAGAATGATTATGCAGTTAAAATCGTGAATGTTTCTTTTTCCTTTATTCTGTTTCTTTCAGGCCTTTTCACATCTGTGTAATCAATTACCTGCATTAAATTCTCTATGAGTGAATCCTGACTGACAAAGAGCAATGCAAAAAGAGCATCAATAAGAAAGACTGAAACTAGTGGCACCAGATATCATTCAAGGAGCAAACCTGTATCTAAACTTCATGTCTTATTCATCCATCTATGTGAGATTTGTACAAAGTATACTGGGAGATTCAAATGTGCTGCAATGTCTGACATCTCTGCATTGTCATTATTCTCAGTAATGACAAAGAGCCTGGGGAATTGCTTCATTGAACCATGGCTCAATTTCATTTGCATATTTTGCATGATTTTAGGGAGAAGGAGTTGAAAATTTCCACACTTTATATCCAATATGCCAAAGCTAAATTTGGAAGTAAAACATATTGGAAGTAAGTTAAATATTTTCTTGAACATTTATTCAGGTTGAGAGGAGAAATATTTTGATTAACATTTATTAGTTAATTTACTTTTAACTTTTACTAATGTCCAATAATCAAATGATTAGTATCCAAGTGATTATTAGATACTAATAATTTATATTTTTTTTGGCTAGTGTTTAAACATCAAGCTTCTTCTCATTCTTCAACCACTTCTGTTTACTTATTATTAATTGCTTGAGAGAAAAGTGTCTTGTCCAGTTTAAGCTTAATTCTTGCACCTATCCCTGAAAGGAAATTCCTTTTCATTACTTTAGGAAAATGTGTTTCCTTTTTTTTTTTTGGCTGGAGTGCAGTGGCACCATCTCTGCTTACTGCAACCTCCGCCTCCTTGGTTCAAGCGATTCTCGTGCCTGTCTCCTGAGTAGCTGGGATTACAGAGGCGCCACCATGTACGGCTAATTTTTGTATTTTTAGTAGAGATGAGGTTTCACTGTGTTGGCCAGGATGGTCTCAATCTCCTGACCTCGTGATCTGCCCGCCTCGGCCTCCCAAAGTGCTGGGATTACAGGTGTCAGCCACAGCGCCTGGCCTGCTTTTTACCTTTCAATTTTGAACTAATTATTTGCCCTTAATATATAAATATACTCCAATTTGTCCCAGCTAAATAACGAGACTGATGGCAATGATGGTAATGATGAAAATGAGGGTGAGATGATTACAAAATACCCTCCCTAGTCCTTTTATCATCCTCCTTTAATTATACTGCTCCTTCTCTCAAGTTAAGCACTTGTTTTATAAGAGTTATTCATACTTATGTCTCCATTGTTTCATGTCCGTGAAATTTGGTTTACCCTTGCACTTTCACTCTTTATGCTATTTTTTTCTTCTTTTATGACTTTTATTTTAGGTTCAGGGGTACATGTGCAGGTTTATTACATGGGTAAATTGCATGTCATTGAGGCCTGTTGTACGATGATCCCATCACTCAGATACAGTGAGCAAACTATCTTCATGCTATTTTAATTTGGCATACTGACAAGTTCCTTTTGGAATCATTTTCTTATGTGGCTTCCAAAACAACCTCATCTGCTGTGGATTGTTTTATTTCATTTCACCTCTGACATTTTCACTATAGTTCCTTCCAGGGCAACTTTTTCTATATTCACACTGAACATTTTTATGTTTCCTAACATCTTCTCACATATTCTTTCCCACATCTATTTTCTCCATAGGCAATCAATTATATGTATGTTGAAGATTTTTAAATCTTTATATACAGGCCAGGCCCCTGTATTCCATATCTGATTATTCAATTGCATGGTGATTATATCTATCTGGTTGCCCTTTGGCAATTCAAATTCTAAATATCTAACATCTAATTTATCATAATCACTTCAAAATCTGTACCTCCCTTTATACCCAACTGAGGGTCAAGACTCACCTAGTTGTCCTAATTTGAGGTATACAAGTAATCCCTAATTCCTCTCTCTTCACTCTTCACTTAAAATAAGCACTATGCAGCCTCAGTATTATTAAGATGTCAATTCTTCCCAACTTGATCTATAGATTTAACACAATTCCAATCAAAATCCCAGCAAATTACTTTGTGTTTATCGACAAACTGATTCTAAAGCTTGTATGAAAAGGCAAAAATCCCAAAATAGCAAACACAAAATTACATAAAAAGAAGAAAGTTGGAAGACTGACAAAAACCAATTTCAAGACTTACTATAAAGGTACAGTAATCAAGACAATGTAGTAATGGCAAAAGAACAGACAAATAGATCAATTGAACAAAATCGAGAGCCCAGAAATAGACTCAAATAAATAGGGTCAACTTATTTTTGACAAAGGAGCAAAGGCTATTAAATGGAGAAAAGACAGCCTTTTCAACAAACGGTACAGGAATAATTGGACATCCACGTGCAAGAAAATGAACCTAGCCATTGACCTTTATGCCTTTCACAAAAATTATCTCAAAATAAATCATAGACCTAAACGTAATATCTAAGACCATGAAAGTTTTATAAGATAGCTTAGGACAAAATCTATGTGATCTCCAGTTTGGCAATGAGTTTTTGTGTAGTCTGTGCATTCTAAAATGTACATGACATAAAAGTTGTCATTTTAACTTTTTTTTTTTTTTTTTTTGAGATAGAGTCTCACCCTGTCACCTAGGCTGGAGTGCAGTGGCATGATCTCAGCTCACTGCAACCTAGGCCTCCCAGGTTCAAGCGATTCTCCTGCCTCAGCCTCCCAAATAGCTGGGACTACAGGCACACCCCACCACTCTGCCTAATTTCTCTATTTTTTGGTAGAGATGAAGTCTCACCATATTGGCCAGACTGGTCTCAAACGCCTGACTTCAAGTGATCTGCCCACCTTCACCTCCCAAAGTGCACCTAGCCCTATTTTAACTATTTTAAGAATACAATTTGGTAGCACTAAATATATTCACATTTTTGTGTTGGCAATCAGTTTTTAGATGCAACACTAAAAGCACAATACATGAAAGAAAAAATGAATAAGTTGGTTTTTATTAAAATGAAAAACTTCTACACTGAGAAAGAAACTTAAAATTAAGGAGAGATAAGCTACAGAGAGAAAATATTTGCAAAACACATATGTGATAAGACTTTTATCTAAGCTATACAAACAATTCTTAAAATGCAACAATAAAAATACAACTAAAAAGTGTGAAAAACTCTCAACAGACAACTCGCTAAAGAAGACATTCATGTGGCAAATAAGCATATGAAAAGATACTCAACGTTATCTGTCATTACAGAGCTACAAATTAAAACAACAAGGCAATGCTACACACCTACTAGAATGGCTAGAATCCAGACCACTGACACGAAATGCTGGAGAGGTTATGGAGCTACAAGAACTCTCAGTCATTGCTGATGGGAATGCAAATTCGTACCAGCCATTTTGGAAGACAGTTTGACAGTTTCTTACAAAGTGAAATAAAACCCTTAGCAAATGATTCAGCATTCATTCTTTGATCTTTGTCCAGGTGAGTTTAAAAATACTTTTATGTCCATACAAAAACCTTCACACAAATGTTTACAGCAGCTTTATTCATAATTGTCAAAACTTGGAAGCAACCAAGATATCCTTCAATGGTTGGAGATAAACTGTGGTGTATCCAGCCAACAGAATATTATTTAAAAATGACAAGAAATGAGCTACCGAGCCATAAAAAGACATGGATGAAACTTAGAATGATATTATTAAGTGAAAGAAGGCCATCTGTAAAGGCCGTATATTATATGATTCCCACTATATGGCAACCTTGAAAAAGAAAAACTATAGAAACAGTAAAAAGATCAGTGGTTGCCTGAGATTTGGGGTGGTGGGAGGAGAGGAGAGATGAATGAAAACAAAATAGTAGATATTTAGGGCAGGAAAACTATTCTGTACAATACTGTAACTGTAATTGTTCACATATTATATTGTGCATTTTTGTTACTCTACATCCCATAAAATTGAATAACACAAAGAGTGAAACCTGAAGTAAACTATTGACTGTAGTTAATAATGTATCAATTTTGGTTCATTAATTGTTAACAAATGTACATTAATTCAAGATGTTAATAATAGGAGAAACTCGGGCAGCATTTAAGAAAGTATATAGGACCCTCTATACTTTCTGTTCAACTTTTCTGTAAACCTAAAATTACTACGAAATATAAAGTATATTTATTTTTAAAGTCTTTGAGCTGTCACTTATATCTGTCTCCTTAACTCTGTTCATGCTGACACTCCCTTTGTCCAGAACCACATTATTCCTTTTCTACATTGCTGTGATAGCCCTCTCTACCTAGTCAACTTGCCTTTGGTTCATTCAACTCAAACCCATCTACCACGTTGCTTTCAAAATGATGTTTTTAAATTGCAAATTTTACCATGGTACTTCCCTGTTTAAACTCTGTGAGGACCTCTCATCAGCTCACTAGATAACCTACCTGGTTTTTCATGAATTAGTATTATTGAACTACTGTAATTAGTTTTCTGAATATACATGTTGTATGGCAGTTTTGTTGTGCTATTTTATTTCCTTGGTACACCCCCTGGTGACTCACCATTACCTAGCACCCCACCTACCATTGAAAATTTTCTGAAACATTATCCTCTCCTGTCTGTATTCTCATTTTTTTCTAAATTCTATTTTGGAATCACTGGTTTTCTCATCTGCTGCCACACCAAACTGGTGGCCTCTTCAAAGGCAAATGCTGTGTATTTTTGTCTTTTTTTTCCCTCAACTGCATATCTACCTTCATATTACTGGGACCTAGAACAGAGTTTGGCCCAAATAGTTATATAATGCATTTACTTTCAACATATAAATAAGTTAAAAGTGTATCAGGTGAGATGAATTATGCACTAGTAAGACATATAAATTCACTGCAGGAGTAGAGTGACAAAATATTTCATCTCCCAGAAAAGAGCAAAACAAAAATTCAACTGAAGGCTAACAAAATAGAAGCTCAGAGGTGCTACTGATTTTTGAAAAAGAGAGTAGAATGATTTAAGGTATGCTTAAAGAAGATTAATTAGGCATTTGAGTAAAGAGGGAATGAAAGAACAACGTGATGAAGACTAATTTTCAGACTTCAGCAGTAATGCAAAAATGTGGCAATGAGAGTCTGTGAAAGAGAAGTTACCATGAACATGAAATCAAAATGTGGAAAACTGATGAATTTCAATTATCCCTGGTAACTGGGTGCAAAGTGCTGTGTTATGGCCCAAATCTGCCTAGGAGATCAACAGCCAGCATTGGGACAATTGACAGCTTGCAGAAACCTTTGCAGAAAAAGCCATTCTCATTGGAATGACAGAGTAAATTTAAAATAAATTAACATGATGATACAAAATTTAATGTAAAGTTTGAATATTTTGGCTATTCTCATAACTCTTCAAGAGAACAAGTAGTTCTTTACTATCTCATGCTATTCTCATTATTATCTCAATGTGCTGGTGTAAGAAATAGACAGTAAAATACATTGCAAGCATTATGTTTCCATTTAAAATAGGTTGGTAAATTAAACAGAACCATGTTGTCAAATCATTTGCCATGATCCAAGTATTTTCCTGGTAATTACACCTAATGCGTGATTTATTCTAGGTCTACTAGATTTTAAAAATTTTTCTCCTTTATTGATGTTCTCTTACTAATTATACCCAAACATGATTTACTTCATGCCTATTAATAGATTATAACTATTAGTTGGACTTTTTCCCCTCCAATACTAATGACACAGCTCTGCATGAAAGCCTGAACTTATTAAATATATCTGCAGTTTAAATGTAACAGAAATTCAGGAACTAATTTTCTTTTCTTCCTCTGGTGTTTTCAAGCAATGTATTTCTCCTTATTAGCCTGAATTTTATATAGGTTAACCTTTCTAACTCTTGCCCTTTTGCTTACCACTTTTTTTTTGTGGGCACTCTTCTTGATCTTCAGTCATTTCTTCTCTACTTTTCGCACTTATTTCTTCTTTAGTCCCTTGCAATTTGTCTCCTGCCAGGCCTTCTACAGAAATGTTTCTCTAAAAGGTCACCATTGACCTAGATCTTGCCACATCCAATAGGATCAGTTTCCTTTGCCTTTTGTCGTGTCAGGGAAACCATTAAAAGTGTTGCATTGCTACTGTATTTCCAAATAAGATCACTTTTCCAGAAATGACCTGTGAGATTGTTTAAAGAGAATGAAATCATTCTAGAATAATAAAAAGTTTCTAAAAGTGAGGCTCTTTTGAGCTAAGGTCTGAAAACTATTCTATAATATTAAAAGTAAGATACTTTTCATTCCCTCCTCATGTATGTAGATGACCAGTCATGATCTGTCTTTCATTAGAAGCCACTGACTCCACAACTTCTTCCTCTCTCTGTAGCAGAGAATATCCAGAAGAATCAGCCTCCAAGCCTATGTTCTTCCCTCTGTGTACTTTCTGTCTGAGATAAAAGCCACCTATCATCACTCCCTAGCAGGTGGAAGAAAAGGAAAAAGAAAAAAATGCAGCTAACTGTGTAACTTCATAACTAATGCCCACAAATAGGTAAAAGGAGGAAAATCATCAAACTGTTCTAATCTTAAGTTGTTTTTGCCTACATTTCCTGTTTTTCATACAGTAAAACTGCATTCTATTACCAGTCGGTTCAGATGTTTCATGATTGCTTTCTCTTCCCTGTGTGGTTCAGCCCCCTTTGACTTCCTGGCTGTGACAGTCTTAGGAGATTGAGACATTTCCTTCTTTAGCTTCAGGCTTGTGGCCCACAGTACAACTTTTTAATGCTCATTTCTTCTTTATAGTCAGGTGACCTTCTGGGAAGGACCCACTGTTTCTCTCAATTCCCTAGCCCGCATAGAGCCCAAAGGAAATTCAGAGAATACCTCCCATGCCGCTCAGTAATAGCGGTGAAGTTTTGGAAATTGTCTGTGGCTCTCTAAGCTTGTTCTTTTTGTATGGATTATGTCTGAGACATAGGATACAACTCCGTTGTTCTATAAACACTTTCAAGGAAATTATAATTCTTTTCAAGCCACCCAGATTCATCGGGTAAAGGAACAGAATGCACATACACTGATTCTCTCCAGCTGAAGGGTCAAATATCTTGTTTGACAGGAAGAGAAATGATAGTTTTTCCTGTTCACATGTATCCCCTAATGAGTTTATAATTTCTGTCTTTTAGACTTAGAATCCTAAAAAGATGTGAAGTTATTATTCTCAGCTACGGATAATTCCTAAGGTACTAAGAGTACCTCCATAGATTTGCTAAGAAAGGAGTGTTGGTGGCTGAAATAGGAAAGCTGGAAAATACTCATCAATATATATTTTACAGTCCACTCCACATAGATATTTCAAACATATGGAAACTACTACTAATGTATCTAGCAGTAGTGATTACATAAATTCATGTAAAAGGATCATTAAATTTATAATTCATCAGTATATTCTCAAATCACACACATTAAAATAACTATCATCATGCATGATATCAAAAAGTTATTCTAAATATCAAAAGAATTATAAAGTACTCCACTATTATAATCTAAAACTTTATGAATACTTTATAAATAAAAAGTGGTTTACTTATTAACTAATACGTAAAACTACCAGGGTAATTTCCAATTGGAATATGTTCTTGAAGAATTCATTCATTTTCTTCACTTCATTTTCCCTTTAATAACTGTGCCTTTAACGACTGTAATTACATCTCCACAGATGTTCTTTATCTGAGTTCCAGTACTGTATTTACAACTCCTGTTAAATATTTCTTTGAGTCACATAGCTGTCAAACTCTTACAGCTCCAAAACCAAATTCATCATCTTACTCCCCCAACAACCAGCTGTCCTCAGTTTATTCAAAGATAAAATCTATCTCCTACTTGAAAACATGGGACATTCTCTGTTCTCCAACTCCAGTTCTTCCTCCATGTTAGTTTGGTCTTGTTTTCACATTCTAAAACATATCACTTACCTATGTCTTTGTTAACAGATTTCTCTAGCCATCCTCCCAATCCAGTCTGTTTTAAACCTTAGGCCTACATTGCTACAGGATTTTTCTACGTTGTCTTCCTACCTTCTAGTTTCTTTTGGTGGAAGTAAGGGACTTTCTTAAAGAATGGCTTTTTCTAATTGTATTTCTCTTCATTAGATTTTAATAGTATTATCAGTTCTTCATTCAGAAGTGTAATAGATCAATACGGATCCATTTTTCTCATCTAACTCTCCAATTTCTCTCCACACAAGCCATCAATCTCGGGCTAGTTTCCAAAAGCATTCATTATTGTATCACCCAGTTTAAAACACAGAGGATCTAGCACATAATACTAAAAGTCATTACTAATTCTGTAGTATAAACACTGGTGCCCAATCTTTTAAAGTATAAAAAACTCCTTTAAATATGTAAAGTTTCACCGACCAGCTCAGGATAATGGCTATGCTTTTAGCACATGTTGACTGAGAAAACAAAAACATGTAATAGTAAGTGATATATCATAAATCTTTGAAATTTTCTTTGAATTCATACATCTTACAAGTTTCTCTTGAGTACCCATAGATGCTGGGCTCCATGCTACACACTAGTTGTAAAACAGGGAATAGTACTGACACCATTTCTGCCATTTGGAACTTATATTTTATTTGTAAATGCTTTTAAATAAATGTATGGCTCTTCCAGAGAGCTGAACACATGGGTGTCCCTAGAGGGTGTTGTACCTGGGGAAGCATGGAAGCTCCACGACTCTCCTCGCAGACCACACCCTATGCATCTCTTCATCTGTATCTTTTGTAATACCCTTTATAATGAAACAGCAAATATAAGTGTTTCCCTGAGTTCTGTGAACTGCTACATCAAATTAATTGAACCTAATGAAGGGGTCGTGGGAACCCCAACATGAAGCTGGTTGGTTAGAAGTTTCAGAGGCCTGGCTGGGCTTGCTCCTGGTATCTGGGAATGTCAGAGGTATCCCTGGGGACCTGTGAGATCAGAAACTATTTCCAGGTAGATAGTGACAAAACTGAATTGGGGAACACCCAACACGTGTCTGCTGCTTGCTGTGTGAGATGAAAGTCCCATACCTTTGATTATATAAGTCTTCTGTGTTGATGATGGTTGTAGTTGTGTGAGAGTGGAGGAAAACACAGGTTGAGATAGTTTTCCCCTACCCAGTTGGTGTCAGTGAAGTTGGATTTGCTGGACTGGCCCAGACTCAAGGAAACATATGGGCTGGGGAAAGAATGCATATAAGGGTAGGGAATAAAAAAACCCTCAAATTCCTGGGTGGCCACCTGGTCACCCATGGTATGAAACAGCAACTGTGCTTTAGTTCAGTTACTAAAAGTAAAAGCTACCCATGGAATTTAGAGATAAATCTGACTCCCAAGGAGTCCGTTCATTGGATGCATAAGGAAATGCAAACTAATAAAAAAGTGAAATGTTTAATTCCTTGGTTATTGTTATCTATAACAGTTACAATGAAATTAAAAGAGAGTGCTGGGTCAAGCCTTAAGACTGGATCATGCTCAGATATGAGTCTTTCTGAGCTAGACTCAGAGACAACCCCCCAAGGGCAGAATTATACAGAGACAACAGAAACTACCTCTGAGACCTGTGGTTACTAAGAAGGTAGTAAAGGTAGGAGAAGGGCAAAACCAAGTAACCATTGAAATCAGAAGGTATAGTTTAAGGGAATTGTTCCATTCTTTAGATTGGTATCATCAGCTTCCTGAGAAACCTTACTAAAATGGGTTGTGAGTAACTAATTAGGAGCAGTGTCTTTGGTTTTTAATGCTGCACACTAGAAGAACATGTTTGCGTTGACTCAGGACAAACAGCTCACTACTGAACAATCACAGGTGAGTATTTGATTCCTGCAGAATCAAATAACAGTTCCAGAAGCGTTGTCAAATTTGTGGCCTCAGATTCCCCTCATAGATCTTACAAATATTAATAAAAACATTAGGCTAATTAACAAGAGAAGAGTGAAGGATAGAGCAAAGAATCAAAGGACTCATCCCAAGAAGGTGGAAAAAATTTAAAGATTATTGAAAAATAAGGTAAATAAAGAAAACCTTGATAGAGGTGAAAATAAGAGGGGAAAAAAAGGAGAGAGTCATGGGACTTGTCCCAACAGAAAAATAAGGTGACATGACAACTGATACCAAAGAAATATGAAACATCATCAGAGACTACTATGAACACCTCTATTCACACAAACTAGAAAACCTAGGGGAAATGGATAAATTTCTGGAAACATACAAACTCCCAAAATTGAACCAGGTGGAAATATTAATAGAAACCCTGAACAAACCAATAATGAAGAAGAAAATTGAATCAGTAGTAAAAAAATCTCCCAACAAAAAAAGCCCAAGACCAGATAGATTCACAGCTGAATTTTACCAGGTGTATGAAGAAGAGCTGGTGCAAATCTTACTCAAACTATTTCCAAGAAATTGAAGAGGAGAGATCCCTTCCTAACTCATTCTATGAATCCAGTATAACCCTAATAGTAAAATCAGGCAAGGACACAACAACAACAAAAAAAGACAACTACAGGCCAATAACCCTGATGAACATAGATGCAAAAATCTTCCACAAAATACTAGCAAACTGAACCCAACAGTACATCAAAAAGACAATTCAGCATGATAAAGAGGTCTTTATTCCACGGATGCAAGGATGGTTCAGCATATGCAAATCAATTAACATTGTCCACTCTATAAACAATGCTGAGAACAAAAACCATATGATTATCTCAATTAGATGCAGAAAAAGCATTTAATAAGATTAAACTTGCCTTCATGATTAAAAACCCTCAACAAACTAGCTGTATATAAAACACCTCAAAATAATAACAGCCATACATTTCAAACCCATAACCAATGTCATACTGAATGAGGAACAGTTGAAAGCATTTCCTCTAAGAATTAGAACAAGACAATTACGTTTGCTCTCACCACTCCTATTTAACATAATAATGGAAGTCCTAGCCAGAGCAATCAGGCAGGAGAAAGAAATAAAAGGAATCCAAATGTAAAGAGGAAGTCAAAGTTCTCTATTTACTAATAACATAATCATATACCTAGAAAACCCTAAAGACTTCTTTAGAAGACTCACAGACCTCAAGATACAAAAAGTCTCAAGATACAAAATCAGCATACAAAAATCAGTAGTACTTCTGTACACCAATAGCATTCAAGGTGAAAACCAAATCAAGAACTTGATCCCTTTTACAGTAGACACACACACATATGCACACACACAAAATACCTAGAAATACATTTAACCAAGGAAATGGAATATCTCTACAAGAAGAACTACAAACCACCCTGATGAAATAAATTAGGAATGACACAAATAAATGGAAAAATACCCAATGTTCATTTATTGGAAGAATCAATATCATTAAAATAACCACATTACCCAAAGCAACCTCTAGATTCAATATAATTTCTGACAAATTACCAATATCATTTTTCTCAGAATTTGAAAAAACAATTTTCAAGTTCATAGCAGAAAAAAAAGAACCAGGAAAAAAAAAAGCCTGAATAACCAAAGCATTCCTAAGTTAAAAGAACAAATCTGGAGACATTGCATTGCCTGATTTCAAATTATACTACAAGTTTATTATAACCAAACACCACAGTATTGGTAAAAAAAAAAAAAAAAAAAAAAAAAAAAAAAAAAAAAAAAAAAAAAAAAATAGACTCATAGGTCAATGGAATAGAATAGAGAACCCAGAAATAAAGCCACTATCTATAACCAACTGATCTTTGATAATGTCAACAAAAATAAACAACTGGGAAAGGACATCCTATTCAATAAATGGTTCTGTGAAAACTGGCTAGCCATATGCAGAAGAATGAAGCTGGACACCTATCTCTCACTCACCATATACAAAAATTAATTCAAGATGGATTAAATACCTAAATGTAGGACCTGAAACTATAAAAATATTAGAAGAAAACCTAGGAAAATATTGTCTAGACATTGGCCTAAGCCAATAATTTATGACAAAGACTCCAAAAGCAAATCCAACTAAACCAAAAATAGACAAATAAAACTTAATTAAACTAAAAAGCTTCTGCACAGCAGAATAAACAGACAACCTACAGAATGGGAGAAACTGTTTACAAATTATGCCTCTGACAAAGGACTAATATGCACAATCTACAAGGAATCCAGAACAACTCAAGATGCAACAAACAACCCCATTCAAAACTGAGCAAAGGACATGAACAGACATTTCTCGAAAGAAGAAATACAAGCGACCAACAAACACATGAGAAAACGCTCAACATTACTAATCAGAGAAATGCAACAACTATACTGAGATATCATTTTATACCACTCATAACGGTTTTTATTAAAAAGTAAACAAAATAAAACAGAAAAACAAACATTGGCACAGATGTGAAGAAAAAGGAATGCTCACATACTGTTGGTGGGAATGCAAATTAATTCAACCTCTATGGATAAAACAGTGTGGAAATATCTCAAAGAACTAACAATAGAACTACTATTCTATCCAGCCATCCTTCTACCGAATATCTACCCAAAGGAAAGGAAATCATGTAAAACCGACACCTGCATTCACATGTTTATCACAGCACCATTTACAATAGCAAAGTCATGGAATCAACCTGTGTCCCCAATGGTTGATTGGATAAAAAAAAATGTGGTGTATATATACCATGGAACACTATGCAGCTATAAATAAATGGAGCTGGAGGCCATTATCCTAAGTGAACTAATACAGAAGCAGAAAATCAAATATCACATGTTCTCACTTATAAGTGGGAGCTAAACAAAGGGCACACATGTAGATAAAGATGGAAGGGATAGACTCTGGAGACTCTAAAAGGAGGGAAAAAGGAAGGCGGATGAGGATTAAAAAATTACCTATTGGGTATAATATCCAACACTTAAATAATGTGTACACTAAAAGCCCAATCGCTACCATTAAGCATGTAATATCCATGTATAAACAAGCACTTGTACCCCCAAATCTAAAACAAATAAATGAATACATACATAAATAAATTTGTAATATCATATATAAATTAAGTGTGAAAAGAAAGGTAGTTTTTACGTTACCTTTACACCAGTTACTTATAATCAATTATTTCTGATTTTACATAATAAAATTAGTAAAATTTTGTATGCTTTTTAGGTTGTGAGAAATTGAACTTTTCACACCTTTTATAAATGTGAGTTAGACTTCTTTATAGTTTTAAAAGTGAAAAATAAGATATTTTATTACCATAAGTAGATCCAATTTTATATTTTAAACAGGAGTAGCTGTTTATGTTCATCATTAAAACTACACTGTATATCAAGTAGAGAATATCACTTTGAGAGTTTTATAAAAATGGCAATATTGTCATAAATGAATATATCTGATAAGTATACAAAATATGCACTTCTGATACATCTGTTTGAATGCCAACCTCGCCAAATTGGTGATATGCACACCATGAAAATAGCTCAAAGCTAAACATGCCTGCTGGAGGAACTGTTTCATATAATGAATACAGATTATGGAGTTTTGCCATAGTGCCTGTGAGTAAACGAAATGCTCTTGAATCAGACTGTGTGCACTAAAACTGCTACATTAAATGATTTCTTTCAAAATTGCACTGCTTTTTGAATTACATTAATGAATTGCAGTTTGAAGAAAAATGATGACAATAGAATGTATCATTTCTTTTTGTGGGTGGTTTGATATGAATCACATTTGGTTTTCCAATGGAACAGAGGTTAAATAGATACATACTTGTGTATATATACATACACACAGACACACACACACACACATAACCTTGAAACCTCATTTTTATATTATGGTTTCTTTTAAATATTTAATATTTTTGAGTACATAGTGGGTATATGTATTTACGTAGTATGTGAGATATTTTGTTACAGGCATACAATGGAATATTCCATTAATGAATTTAAGTTTGAAGAAAAATGATTAAAATAGAATGTATTTATATCTCTTTATGGGTGCCAATATGAACCACATTTCTATTGTGAATGTGTTTGCCATTTGTGTGTCTTCTTTTAAAAAATGTCTATTTAGGTCTTTTACCCATTTTTAATCAGATTATTAGATTTTTTCCTATTGAGTAGTTTGAACACCTTATTATCATAATCAATCTTTTGTCAGAGGGATAGTTTGCAAATATTTTCTCCCATTCTATAGGTTGTCTCTTCACTTTGTTGATTGTTTCCTTTGCTGCACAGAAGGCTTTTAACTTAATGTAATCCAATTTGTTCATTTTTGCTTTGGCTGCCTATGTTTTTGGGGTAGTACTCAAGAAATCTTTGCCCAGGTCAATGTCCTGGAGAGGTTCTCCAATGATTTATTGTAGTAGTTTCATAGTTGGATGGCTTCGATTTAAGTCTTCAATACATTTTGATTTGATTTTTATAAATGGTAAGTGATATGGGTCTAGTTTCATTCTTCTGCATATGGATATCCAGTTTTCCCAGCACCATTTATTGAAGAGACTGCCTTTTCCCCAATGTCTGTTCTTGGCACTTTTGTAGAAAATAAGTTCACTGTAGATGTATGGATTTACTTCTGGGTTCTCTATTCTGTTCCATTAGTCTAAAAAATATGGTTTCTCGTCATTTTTCCCAAGGGAAAAACTGTCAATAAAATACATGTGTTTGAAACACTCATTTAATTAATCTGAGGTTTCTGAAATACACATTGTTAACCTCTACCTAGGTTCTAGCCTTAGAGATTTACCTCTTCTTTCAGATGAGTCATATGACTCAATACCTAAACGATTGAAGCCTCTCCAAGATCAAGGATGGCACCAGTCTGGGTATCAACATGAGGTCACTCTTGCAGTTAGTTCAGTCCAGTCCTCACTGTCACCCAGTATTGTCCTGAGCTGCTTCTGTATTACATCTCATCTCTAAGCCTGACCTTTGTCTTTATGAGTTGTCTAATACTTCTAAAACTAAAGTGTGCCTTATTCTTACAAGTTCATCTAGATGAGATGATGGGTTATCTCAAAACCCCAACACAACCCTTACTGAGAAATTTCTCTGTGTAGAGCTCTAAAAACCCCCAAATTGTGGACATGACTTTTGAACTCTTGATCACCATGCCTATCAATTGCAACATTTCCATTACGGTGGTTTGATATCCATGAAGCCCACCGTCTACCTGAACTGTGAGCTCCTCTTGTTTGTCACATTAGAACATCATATTCCTTTCACTGAACTGGACCTTTTCCCAGCCCCTAGAGGTGCATCTATTTCTTAGTGGCTGCTGCTTCCCAGTGAGCAGGTGGACTTTAAACCATGTACCCAAACTGTGAAATATGTGGACTTCTATTTTAACATTTTTGGGAAAATAATATTTGCTTTACATTATTTTTTCTTCCCCTTTTATTATATATTTGTATATAGCTGTCCTTAGATCATCCTTTCAAAGAAAGAGCTCTAGATTTCAAGTTACGATATAGTAGTGAGTTGGAAGTTCCACAGGTTTTAGCTCTGTAATCTCACCTTCTGGAGGTGTCCTCAAGGATGAAATCATCACAGCCGAAATTAGCCTTTTTATTTTTCTTAAACATTCCATTCCCATGCCACATTTAAGGTGTGTGTGTGTGTCTATATACACCTTATATATTTGAATAATATATGTTATTCAAATAGGTACATATCTAATATAAATATTCAAACGTATATAATTGTATAATTCAGTATACTGCTGAATTATACTTTTCATTCAAGATTTCATTTCGGTTTGCTTGTTAAAACAACACAACTTACTTTTCAGTAAGAAATTTTCATCTTATGACCAGGTATAAAACTACAAAATTTAGTGAAATTTAGGCAGGTACTTGAGCTTATAAACAAATAAATGCATAGTAACTTATTTATTTTGGCAGTTTACAGTTCAGAGTCATTAATTAATCTCCTTCATCCCCATTTAAAAAGAAATATAGAGTGACAAGTTTTAGATAAGATGAGGCAAATGTCATGCAGGAGCAGCACGCAGTTTAAAGTTAGAATGAAATTTGAATCCAAAGTTATTTAAGAACTTTATAACCTTAGCATTGTTTTTTGTTTGTTTCTTTGTTTTTAGCTACTCCTCATCTCAGTTTCTTCATTAATAAAAGTTGTTATGGGCCGGACGCAATGGCTCACACCTGTAATTCCAGCACTTTGGGAGGCTGAAGTGGGAGGATCACAAGGTCAGGAGTTTGAGACCAGCCTGACCAACATGGTGAAACCCCATCTCTATTAAAAATACAAAAATTAGCTGGGTGTGGTGGCATGCACCTGCAATCCCAGATACTCAGGAGACTGAGGCAGGAGAATTGCTCGAACCCGGGAGGCGGAGGTTGCAGTGAGTCAAGATCATACCACGGCACTCCGACCTGGGCAACAGAGCAGGACTCTATCTCAAAAAAAAAAAAAAAAAAAAATTATTATAATGCTTTTTGCCTTGCACTGAATTTGTAAGGATAACATGGTGATTAAGAACATGGATTCTGAAGCAGAAACTGCCAGGGTTTGAATCCAGGCTCTTTTTCTAATTATGTAGAGACTTATACAACTTACTTAACTTCCTAGTCTCCCCATCTATAAGAGAAAATTTTAATTGTTCCTACCTTAAAGAAATTTTATAAATTATATGTAAAATGCTTAGGTCTGTATCCAAGCTAGTGCATAATAAGAATTTGCTAAAAATTATTATGTTATTATATAGCTTCCGAATATGTATCTTACCTGCTAGGTAAATGATAGCTAAGCGATATGACATAGTAAGCACAACCTTATCAAAGTAGATAATTGTACTAAGACAAGCAGCTTACAGAAAAATGTGGGTGATGCATCTGTAGGAAAATGAAATGAATTTCCAGAAAGAAGATTCATTACAAAATAAATCAGAGTTTGCATCTCTGTGGGCTTTCCAACTCAAGAAACCCTCTCACAAATTTAAGCAAATGAGAATATTTCTACAGTAACATAATCAGAGTCTGTATTATAATTTTTTAATGTTTTGATAGGTATTTCATCACTTTCAAAATACACACTATTATTATATTTCTATTAATTTCTTGTTAGGTTTTATTTGAGTTGATAGCTTTTGTGATTTTTCCATAATAACTTTCAAACCATATAATGATTGAACTGCTGATTCATTATTCTATTTAACAGATAATCTCCAGCTTGGTTCTTCACTCTTAAATTATTTAATATTTGCCTTCATTTAAAATGATTTGGTGCCTGTTGGCATTCTTACTCAAAACTTCTCCTTGAATCAGTTTTCATTGCCTTTCATTATTTTCTCTGATTTCAATTCCAGCTTAATTTGCAGACTCAAAAATTTTATTTCAATGCCTTCATCCAACACATTTATGTATATTACAAACATCCACACTGCAGAGATTGATCTGTGAGCCATGTACAAGTAAATTTGGGCTTCCTGTGAAATGAGCCAGCAAGAAAGAGTCACAGAAACATAGTTCATTCTGAAGTAGTCACAACAGTTCTCAAAGCACTTAAAAGGCAAGTGAGGGATGGGGATTGCAGAAAGCGAGAGGAGGTGTGGTCTGTCCAGAGATGCAGCTACACATATCCCATTAATTTTAGTTGGGGATTCAACATGAACCTGAATACAGGATTTAGCCTGAATCAATCTGCGAGGATTTCAGGAAGTTAGCCCTGCAACTGAAAATGACTTTCTGGATAAGCAGAGATTAAGGATCAGAAATGCTAGGAATGAAACCTAGGGAGGGAATAATTCTACATTACAGGTGTGAGGATGATCTAAGGACAATGTCTACAGAGAAGGTTTATAGCTCACCGAAGTGCCAGTTTCATTGCATAATTTTAACCTTATTTTATTTTGTGTAGATGTAGTTCCCTAGAAAAGGCCTATCATTTGGCCACTTGCAATAAAAATAAACTTAGAAAAAACAACACATAATGAAAATTACTTTGATGAGGAATGCAATAGAAAGCCTATGTTCAAAAATATCAATGAGCTAGACAATCTAATGATTTAAAACACAAAGAAAAGATTATGACATCTGTTTTTGAAATATCATGTGTGTCACTTTGAACTGGATTATCGTAAAATCAGGAACTGGGAAAAACATCTATCCAAGTAATAACGTGGACAGCAGTGACCACAAATATATGATCTCTCACGCTACAATAAACAGATCACTTTTGAGTCGAAAGCAACCACTAAAAACAACCAAAGAAGGCTCTAAGCAAGGCCAGCAAAGAGGAGCATTTGATAAAAATCATCAGTCACATCAGTCTCGGGATCAACTCTTCCACCTGGTTCCCCTCCAGTCCTTGGGCAACTCTTTCCTTTATGATTATTGTCTACCTATTAAACTTTCTCTCAGCCCATTCTTCCCTAGTGACACTGAATTTCCACACTTACATTCTGATCCTACTTGTATGGTCAGAGCTGCCACGCATCATCCCAGTGCTCAGTTTTAACAGTTACTTGTCTAGTCACACCATAGATTGACCCATTTCTCATCTGCTGAGGTACTGATTTTCTTTCTTTTTTTTTTTTTTTTTTTTTTTGAGACGGAGTCTTGCTCTGTCGCCCAGGCTGGAGTGCAGTGGCGCAATCTCCGCTCACTGCAAGCTCCGTCTCCGGGGTTCATGCCATTCTCCTGCCTTACCCTCCCGAGCAGCTGGGACTACAGGCGCCCGCCACCATGCCTGGCTAATTTTTTTTTATTTTTAGTAGAGACGGGGTTTCACCGCGTTAGCCAAGATGGTCTCAATCTCCTGACCTCGTGATCTGCCTGCCAAAGGGCTGGGATTACAGGCGTGAGCTGATTTTCAAACTCAGTTCTATACAGACGCACTGTTGATGAGTTCTGTAGAGAAGTTCTAGGGGAGTGTCAAAGGTTTAACTAAAAATATTTTTGTATCTATTTTTAAGGAGTTTAAAAACTTAACAGGAAACAAATGTAAATGCAAATATTTTATACTAAATTTTGACTTGTTGGGATTCTCATTTGTTAATTTTTGCAATTATCTGATAATTTAGTTTTATGCTAAACTAGTAACAGTTTTCCCTGTGTTCCCATTGCATACATGTATACCTTCACAAATTTATTATTAAACATACTGATGATTTACATTGACCTGTGTTATGTTTTAGACTTGTGCATGACTACATAATCACTAATCTAAATGCCAGACAAGGTTCAGATGTATCTTACCAATGCATGCTCTCATTTTGTTATAATTGTCTCTTGCACAGTTACATAAAATACAACACTGTCTCAGTTAGTTTGTGTACTACAACTGATTACCACAGACTGGGTAATTTATGAAAAATAAATGTTTGTTTCTCACAGTTCTAGAGGCTGGGAAGTCTAAGGTCAAGTCACTGGCGGGTTGTGTGTCTGGCAAGGGCTGCTCTCTGCTTCCAAGATGGCATTTTGTGACTGCATCCTCCAGAGGGAAGAAATGCTGTGTCCTCACACGGTGGAATGGGCAAAAAAGGGCAAGCCTCTCCATCAAACCCCTTTATAAGGGCATTTAATCTCATTAATGAGGGTGGAGGGCTCATGATTCTATCACCTCCCAAAAGCCACACTTCCTAGTACTATTTCATTGGGGATGAAGTTTCAACATGAATTTTGGAGGCAACAAAAACATTCAAAGGATAGCAAAAACATTGTATCACGAGAACAGCACATTGTAAGAGTTTTCATGCTCATATTCTGGGGGGTAATACTTACATTTTAACTTTTGTATTTATTGAAAATAAATGAAGACCATGATAGATATTGCTACGGACTCAACTTTAAAACAAATATTATTTTCTGCTGTTCCCCTTCAAAGTTATTCAATCAGTTTTAATTGAATCAAATCCTGACATGGTAAGGCAACTATTCTTTTTAGGTCTATTTCCATATGTAATGACTTTTTAATGTGAATAGGTTTATCAATACTTGCATAAACAAAATAAAGAATTTAATGGAAAATTAATCATCATTTTTGTTTTGAAAAAGTCTACAAACTGAAAAAAAATGTATAAACAACTCTTTGGTTTTCATCAGAAATACATTGTAGCAAAGGAGAAGAGTTTCCATCAATCAGGGTAGGAAAACTACTGCATCTCAGTGACTAATGTATTAAAATTCCAGGATTTTTTTTTAAGTAAATGAGTGTACTCATATCTTCTCCAATATTTGTTTTATGGACAGCTGTGGAGGCAATTTCATATGACTCGAACAGGAAAGAGCAGACAATTGAATGTTTAGTAGGCATAAGAAAGGTAGACTTTCTCAGCATTTAGGAAACTTCAAAAAGACAATTGGAGAGAGTTCCTGATATGGCATATTTTAAAGAAAGTAAATGTATGTATATACACATACACAGAGAGGTTAAATAAACATTTGAAAACAAAGTCACAGTACTGATTCAGAAGAAGTGAGATAATGATTTATACAGGCATCGTGACATTGGTTCAACAAAGTAAAATCTTTGTTACTTGAGATTTTTAGAACTTTTAGAATGAACATGTGACCTAAAGGGCCTAGAATGATATCTGCAATTCAATAGCTTGCAATAAATATTAGCCCTATCTTCATTTTTCTGTCCTCCCAAATGTTTGACAATAGTATAAAGTGTTTGTAAGGTCTTTGACTAAAATCTGTCTATTTGTATATGGAATTATTGCCTAAAGACATTTAACTAGCTAACAGTAGGTCACCTATCCTGGTGGGCTTCTGAACCCTGTGAACTCACGGTAAGCTGCCAATCAGTAGTGAAGGGAGCTATCCCACAACAATTTGAGTGGTTTCTCAAAGTTCTAACTCACTTCCAGGTAAATTGAGGTCATTTGCATGAATGCCTGAGCTAAAATATGTTTCAGTATCTGAACTAGTAAATGACCAACCTTGGATAATTGGACCTTTCTATACCTGCTGAAAGGGTCCTCCCCAGGAGACCTGCAAAATAATTTGGCAGTTCCTTCAGACACAGGGACTTCAGTGCATAGAAGTTTGCAGATTGAATTCCCTCTCCTATTCCCAAGAAGGAACATTTTCTTGGCCAAAGACAGAGTCCACTTTACCAATATTAGTCTTTAAGATAATCGTACAAACAGGGCAATGTGTGTGTGCACACTCATACACATAGAACATTTTTAGGGTAACAGAACTATTCTGTCTGACACCATAGTGGTCAATTCATCAAACTTTACATTTGTTGATATACCCAGAACTTTAAAACACAAAGAGTGAACCTTGATGTATACAAATTTTTTAAAGCTCCTTTAGAAGTTTTGGGGGGATCCCAGCATGGAATGCTGAATTTGACAAGAGAATCTCACTGTATTAGGAATTATGAAACAACCTCACTGAAAGGGTAGAGGAAAAGGGAAAAGTTACCTAAGTAACTTTGGAAATGGAAGTTTCATCAAGACAAAAGGCACAAGGTAGTGTACATAGCACTATAATTGATAAGGTGTTTCCCACAGAGGTACAGGTAGCAGTTTTGAAAGCATCATTTATGTATACTGGAATTTAACAGTTAGATAAATAAGTGGAAGATGGTTAGAGCCAGTTTTCTCAGAGTTAGAGTGGGAGGATATAAATAAGTGAAGGGAGATAGCTGGAACAATCCATGTAGTAATGGATTAGAAATGGAAATAGCAATATGAACTCATTTTTATTTTCATACAAATACAAATGGTTACATATATAAAGATTTACGAATATATGTATATGTATGATTTAGTATATACATAAATATTCCCTTGCTCTTTCAGGAAAAAGGGCCTAGAAGCAACAATACCTCAGTAACAATGAATACATCTAGCACCCAGATCTTGGTTTCTAATACAACCCTCCAATAAAAGGAACTAGGACTCTTTAGAAATGTATAAGATGAACTGTACCATCTTTTGGTGTGAGCAAGTAAAGAAGTGTTCAAAAATAATCATAATCACAATAATGGGAATATATCAAAGGAGCTGAGGAGACAATTGCAGAAGCTTCCAATAGCCAAAGCTGGTACAGTTTGAGCAAGAAAATAAATCAAAGCACTTTGGGAGGCCCAGGCAGGTGGATCACAAGGTCAGGATTTTGAGACCACTCTGGCCAATATGGTGAAACACTGTCTCTGCTAAAAATGCAAAAATTAGCTGGGCATGGTGGCACGTGCCTGTAGTCCCAGTTGCTCGGGAGGCTGAGGCAGGAGAATCACTTGAACTCAGGAGGCGGAGCTTGCAGTGAGCCAAGATGGCACCACTGCACTCCAGCCTGGGCAAGACAGTGAGACTCTGTTTCAAAAAAAAAAAAACGGAAAAGAAAAGAAATCAATGTTAGAGTAAAATCCAAAGTATAACGTAAGTGTCCATGATGCTATCGTCTGAATGTGTGTTCCCCCAAAATTCATATGTTGAAATGTTAAGCCTAAAGCGATAGTATTAGAAGGTAGGGACTTTGGGAGGTGATTAGTAATGAAGGTAGAGCCCACATATGGGATTACTGCCCGTAGAGAGACCCCAGAGAAATCCTTTGTTTATTCCACGATGTGAGGATACAGCTAAAAGGCACCATCTAATAACCAGGAAAAGGGCCCTCACCAGACACCACATGTTTTGGCCCCTTGATTTTGGATTTCTCAGCCTCCAGAACAATGGGAAAAAAATGTTTGTTGTTTATATGGCACTTAATCTACAGTGTTTTGTTATAATAGCCTACACAAACTAAGACATATGAGATATATTTATTAACAGATGTAAATAAATGATTGAATATATAAATAAATGTAAAGAATAGAAAAAACTCCTGTGCATAAGAATTCCCCTTAACTTACACAGCTACTGCCTTCTCAAGGAGGTAAAACAAGACTCTGAATAGGCACATGTTGATGGAGACAAGGAGAGAAGAAAACCTCTGAAACTCGTAGTATCACTCATTCACAGAAACCCCAGGACGGAAGCCCTCAGTATGAAGTGCCATAGAAAGGCACTGAATCCTTGTAGGTGGTTACAGTGAGAGGGAGAATGAGCTACACAAGGAAAAGTGGAAAGATAAAAGTATGTTTTATTTGTGCTCTTTGTGGGATGTATTATCTATGCCTGAAAAATTTAAAATCCTCAGGAATCAAATGCTTATTTATTTGCTTTTGATTATGACCAAGACCACCACATCATGCTTTCATTCCCTTTTGCACATACTTTTAGCTTTACTGAGGCTAATTATCTACTTTCGACTTTTACCGAGAAAACTTGTTTAAATTCCAGTATTCATTCAAAGCTCTGAAAATACTCAACCCAAGAAATTGAGGCAAATCTAATAGAGAAATATGGTAAAATAATAAACTTTTTGCCACCTGTTACCACATATTTGTTTCTGTTGCTGACTTGGCTAGGTCTCACCATGTTTGAAAGGAAATTGTTTTTCTCTCTTTAAAATGATGTGTGATTTACATCTAATTTACATCTAAGTCACTTAATTTGAAAGATTTTACTTTTTTTTTTCCTAACTGGCATTATTATCCTGAGATAATTAGCGTCCCTAAACTCATGAATTTTTAGATATGCTGTGGTTTGCTAAAGCCAATCTTTCATATTATTCAATGACAAAAGCTATCAATAAATTTACTGATAAATGAAGTAAATTTTGGAAGAAGAAAACAGGAAAGATAAATTTAGACGAAGCATTATGTAAGGACAGCTCGTCCACATACTCAATACTTATGTCCAAACTTTCCTCAAAATGTGTTACTTACTGCCTGATTCTGATCACCCCTTTATTTTTAATTACACGTGCAATTCTCAGCATTTTTACATTTGGTATAGTCTGTATCAGTCTTTATTAATAGCTTTTTCAATATTTTCAGTTCCTTTATACTCTCTGTGGGTATATGTATATTTTTACCTGCATACATGTGCCTGTATGCAGCCTACCAAAACAAATTAAAAATCTTTAAAGACCAGAATAGTATTTTTGTATTTTTTGAAGGGGAAAAGGAAGAAAGCCATTGAAAAACTGTGCATTTGTATTACTGGTGGCTAGGCAGTCCAAAGTCCTCAAATTACCAGCTAGGTAATTGTTTTTTCAATAAAGTAGACAATTAATAAGGCTGAATTTCCTATTTTTCATCTTTATAATCTAATAATCATCATGAGGCTATTGAATACCTAGAAGTAGTCAACAAACTAAAACTACACCTATATACAATATTTTGGGTTACATTTATTTTATCAAATACATGTTGATTGTTTTCCTTTGTGCCAAACATTGTACTATTTATTTAGGAAATAAAGAGGAACTAACTAATCACATCCTGAAAATACATCCCAAGTCTCTCTTATTCTACCCTGATACTTTTCATTTCTTCTTATATTTTTTTCTAGCATTTTAAAAAATTTTCATATTTACTTAGGCCACAAAAATTCTCTGAACATGTACTGCATTCCAGGAACCTTCTAAGAGGTAAAGATGTAGCAATAAACAAAACAGACAAAAAATGGTATCCCAGTGAAGTTTTTATTCTTTGTATTTAAATATTGAGGATGTGATGAGAAATGTTCAGTACATGCAACATAAATGTTATCTATTATTAATTAATGATGATGGGAAGAGAAAGCCCAATTGCAATTAGATGTTGGAAACTAAGAATATCCTTTGTGCTTATTTTCCTATTGTGTTTCACAGCTGTAATGGCCAGATCTATTTATTTTACTGTCTCTAAATGTAACAACTACTTTTAAAATTTGAGAAAAAATCTTAGGCTTTTTTTTCTCTTTAAACAATTCAAACACATAGATCTTTGGGTTCTTCACCTTATATTTCAGTTAGCACAGCCTACAATCCATTCTAAGTCAATGCTGTGTAGCTGAGAATTATTGAGTATAATTTTCCATAAGAAACGACATGTTGAAAGTCTTTCAGAAGTAAAGTTAGCAGAAAATACAATACCTGCATTTTCAATATATACTTGCCACCTGCACATTTCAGGCAAGTATCAAATTAAAATAACTTTGACTTAAAAATAAATTTAATTTCATTTTAATTATATTTGAATATTTAAATTTTAATATATTTAGATATTTTGTTTGATGTTGTTTCTGCTTTTGTGATTGGTGAGTGTGTCTGGGTATGTGTGTGCATTTGTATTGGTATGTGTGGGTGCAAAAAAATAATTTTTTTTCTCTACCTCTTATGAAGCACTTTGAAGTGGTTGAGTTAAATTACCACTCATTTCCATTTTACAGAGAAGGCTATTAAGAAATTGTTAAGACATTATTTGCTGCCAAAGGTTAATATATATATATATATATGTATGTATATATATATATATATATATATATATATATATATATATATATAAACATTATATACTTACACATGTGATTCTATATATACCTATTCAGAGATATGGGAAAAAAATTTTTTCCAAAAACACAGCTATCTGTATCTGAGCACAGTACATTTTTAGGTAACAAATACAACATAATGAAGTATTATGTCTTGTTACATGAAGAGAATGGTAATTTTAACACTGAAGAATTCCTTGTTCAAGAATTAGCAATGAGCTGAGAAACAGAGTTAATCATATAAAAATCAATAAGAAGTAGTTATTAAGGAAAATTTTTGAAGGCAACTGCATGTAATCTTCATAGAAATTAAACTACATTGAAGCTAGTATGCTATACTTTAGCTTTCCTTAGACTCTCTAGAAAAAAAAAAAAAAAAAAAGGAAAAAAAAAGCTCATATGATAACACTTTACCCAGGAGCACATGGAGAGAAATGAGAGCAAAGGGGAATGTGGCAACGGAGGTGGAATAGCAAATATAAAGAAGGAGAGCCTTGCTGGGCTGGCCATGGTTCTGTAGCAGGATGACTGTTCAGTCTTTAGAGAGGCTTTATGTAGCTACTACACCTTTGAAAAGTCTAGCTAGGGGAAGAAGAAGGAAGAAAACATCAACTGCCTCCCATTTCACATTATTCAATGTTTGCCTCCACAAGGTGTTAACTCCCAGCATGTCCATACTGTGCAGAGGTGGTCTGAGGCAACGAGGAAGCCCAGACGTAGAGGACATAGAGCATGACAGGGGGTTTGCTCCCAAACAAGAGCAACATCAGAGACAGCAGCTGTGACTCTTATCTAGGATGCAGCAGTGATAGTAGTACCAGGGATATTCTGGCTAGAGAGCAAGGCAAGGCAAGTGCAAGGACCTAGGGCGATGAATAAACTGAATCCAGTCCTTATTACATGGGGCCTTTACTCATAGATCTCACTCACAATACATTGCTTTGCTCTTTTTGAAAATTAATTACAAATCATTTTCAAAAGTGAGCAAAAGCATGTCACAAATAAGCAATAGCTTGTTATAGATTTCAAGTGGCTACCATATTCTAGACTTTTTAAGGGTTCCAGATCTCATTCTCAGCTCCTATATCCACCTTGCCTTTGTTTTCTAGGTTTTCATAAATTGGAATTTATTTGCATGTCATTTCCCTTTTAGTGCTTATCTGAGGGTCTGTTCTTGCTTCTAGATATTTCCACCTTTCAGTTTGGCCTTATTTCTCATGGTTTAATAGTAATGATCATGAAACTATAAACTTAATAGAGAATCAGAACTGAACACTGAGAAGAACAATTCTTGAGTCAGCCAGACTGGATTGGATTTGTGGTTCTTCCTCTTAGAAACTGTGAAATGTTCTTGTCTGTAAAATCAAATATGCTCTCTTGAAGAGTTGTGTTGGAAAGGAAATAAATTAATATATATATTTATATACATATGTGTAAGCTTATATATATAAGCACATAATCACTGCTATGATTTTGTTGAGAGATCTTTATTTCCAGAGATTTTCTAATTGAACATGGACATTTCCTCTATAACCTCTTGTAATTTAGCTTTGGCCAAGAAGAGAGGACTCTGCCCAGTACATAGTACATATATTTGTTATGGTAGGAAAGTAGAAGAAAGCAATGAAAGATTTGGGAAAAGAAAGAAAGTAGAAAGTAGAATTACTAGTTTTATGTGTCACATAGAAGATAAACATAAATGAAATACTTGAGAGTCAATGTCTTCTACCAATGGGTTCCACATTTTAACAAAATTTTAGTTTAATGTGTAAAGTTCAACAGACACTAACATATAGAATCAAATATATGATTTTCTGGTGAATCTATGAATAAAAATCATTTAAATAGATATCAAAACTAGTTAAATTTGCAAAGCACTTGCATATTTAAATAACTGTAATATTTACTTAGTGTATATTGATGTTGTATTTATGTGTTATTAATGTTAATATTTATGTATTCCTTTTCTACATCATTACTCAAATGATTTGAGGTCACTTCTGGGACTTTGAAGCATTATAATATCTCATAAGCACATTTAGTACTTAACATTTGGACTTTTTTTTATAATGAGAAAATATATGATAATTGAGGTTAGAGTCACACGACCATTTTGGGCAGCTACAATTTAAACAAGGGCAAATCAAGAATTGAAAATGATCACTGTTTGTCTTACTTATTTTCATACTTAGGCTTTAAAACTCTTAGTTACAGTACCAAAAATGAAATCCATTTAAGCTTCCAAATATACACCAATTTTGACTTACCACTTCACTGGTACATCTTAAAAACCAATGAGTGCACTGAGTCCTTTGAAAATTGCGCTTCCTTTCTTTTTTTTTGAATTTAAAAAAAGTTATTATTTATTTATTTATTTGCCTTTTGGCACTACAATTTTTTTTATTATTATTATACTTTAAGTTTTAGGGTACATGTGCACAACGTGCAGGTTTGGTGTGCTGCACCCATATTGGTGTGCTGCACCCATTAACTCGTCATTTAGCATTAGTATAGATTCAAGTTTATACAAAGACAAATTTTTATTATAACTGTTTTGTCAAATTACTTACATACAAGCTTCTAGGAAGAATTAACTTGTTATAAAAACCATGTACTAGATCTCACTTTAGCAAACTTTGAAAAAGCATCCTATAAAATTTTGCATCCTGTAATTCCACCATCTGCTGCATGGTTCAGCATCACATAACCTTTGCCAGATATGATTGTTAAATGACTCAATTGTATTTGAAACCAAGGTAGGACAATTTATCTCAATTTATTAAACATTAAAAAGACAGATACTCTGTCTTATCTCTTTCCCACAAATGTTTGCATTTTTTATTTTTAATAGCTGTTATTACATCAATAAATTATTTCCACTAACCAGACACCTTGACTGCATAATTCAGTAATTACAGTACACCTTATAAAGAGCGGTTTGGTAAATGCACTAGCTATAGAGGAGTGAGATATGATTAAAGATATGCATTTGTAAGTAAATTGTCATTTTCATAGGTAGGGGAACATATGCAAAGCCTAAAAATGCTCTATTATAGAATAAATGACGACTTAACATTACATTTCTGCATCACGAAATGCATAATAAACCATTTTTACAAGTTTACTTTTCTGTTATCCCTAGATCCTAAAAGGTTTACAAATATTTTTGTCAGTACCTGAATCATCTCTTAGAAAACTGCAGTTAAAACCTATTGCTTGTAAATTAAATAAATAAATAAATAAAATCACAGCAGGTAAGCAGAATAGAAAATGATAACAGACTCTTTCCTGCCTCACCAACTATCTCCTATTTAGTCAATAGATTAAGTCATGGAAGATTAAAGCAGAAACTTGCTCAGGGCATGTAGAAAATGCAAAATATTTGATTTGCAAAAATGTGAAGTGTAAAAGAGAAAAAATGGGTTGGAAAAGCAATCGTGTTTTAAAAATCCCGGAAGAATCTAAATATCACTCTATTATATTTTTGAGGGATTGTCATAGTTGGAAGATAACCCATTAAATCTTATCAGAATAACCAACAGGAGGGCAATCCAAATGATAAAGCCATTCTAATGAAATGCAGACAAAGATTAAAAAGAATTAAAAGTGACAAGTAAAATCCATTAGAGAACAGCCTTTAACTACTGTAATCAGAAGACAATTACTTACCTTGTCAATTAACAGCTGTGTGCCTCCTTTGCACATAGACAAAAAATCCTGCAGAGTGTCACAGAGACACTTGTAAGGCATATGGAATGAGGTCATTTGAGTGGCATATAGAGTGTTCATGCATCCAAGTGAAATATCCAAATATCACTGAATTAACTCACCTCACAATTAACCTTGGTTCCATGGGTTAATACTCACTCTTGCAGAGTGAACATAGCAGACTTGGGGAGCAATTAAAAGCAGAAAAAAAATTGTACTTCAATTCATCAACTCCAAGAACATTTATCAACTACTAAAACAGGCTTACTTATGGAGGAAAAAGAGTTCTGCCCCAAATTATTCAGAAACTTTAACCAGGGATCCAAGAGAAACAACAAATTAGATTTCTTATTTGGAGTTCTATAAAACTAGGAAGGCAATCATTTCTTCTGACAATCTATAATAACTCTTGAAGTGTGCAGATGAAAGGGAAGAAAGTAGAAATTCTCAAACATAGAAAACATGTCAATTTATGAATGTTCCCCAACAAAGGCAGCTTCGATTTTTCAAAAGAGCTTTGATTTTGACGAGCATATTCTAAACTTACAGAATGAATGCTGAACAGGGTTACCTGATTTGGAAAGATTAACCTAAAGAAAGTTCAAGGAAAGTGAAACTGTGTACAGAAAGTCTGTCCCCTTGAAATAAAAAAGAGCTACAGGGCAATTTTTCAAAGTCCATATTTGTCTTTTTCTTTTGGTAATATTATTTTATAAATGATTATTTATAGAAATTGTCATGCTGCAGTTTTTCACCATAGTATTTTTACTTATTAGCAACCAGTAATAAATAACATTTTACTGAAGAAGTAAAAATCCAGTCCGAATAGGACAAAACTGTGAAAAACAGAAATCATATAAATGGTAATTATTTTAAAGAACTCATTTGTTTTAAAGAAGAAGGTCTGTTTTATATCTATGTAGGTAGTTAAATATATGTGTGTGTGTATAACTATTGTCATCTAAACATTTGAAGACATTTATAGACATTAAGAAATCAGTGTCAGCAATATACCCTGCGTACCTGACCTTATTGATACAAAAATCTAAGTCAGATCCAGAAGTATAAATATAATTGTTTAGAGTTCTAATACTAATGGAATAAGCTGATTTGCTGGTGTCACTGAAACCAATTTTCCATGCTTACCACTGTAAACACTTGCCACAGTGGGAAATATTATTAGCAGCCAATGCCTGAAAAATCTGATATAATCTGGTATCCAATGTGCCTGGGGTGAGAGCTATGATCTGTAGACTTCTGCTTAAACCTATAGTATGGTTTACACTGTATCATTCAGCCTCTCTTTCAGTATCTTGACTTCACTATGGTTGGTCCTCCTAGGATTTGAGCTTTCTCTTGAAATTCAATCAGCTTGCTGATTCTAAGATTCTAAGGATTCTAAGATTCTGCTTCCCACTCCCACTCCCTGAGACTGGCAACAGATTCTCACTGGCTGTGCAAATCTCATAGAATCACACTCCTCACATATATCAGGGCATTGCTACAGTTGAGAAAATTCATCTGCTGTGCTCTGCCTATACATCAAGCTTCTTTATGTGTCCACCCAGATTTTGATCAGAGTGATTTAGATAGCTTGACAGCTCACCAAGACTTGCCAGACCTACATCCTGTCTAGATATCTTTGTCCTATTCCATCTATCCACGGCTTCTGCCATTTCTTCGACTATTCTGATGAGGCTTTGTAAATGAACCCAATGAAGAAACAATCACGTGGCTAAAATCATAGTGTTATATTGACTCCAGGCCTCAGGCATCATTAAATGGGTCCTACACATATCCGAAGCACATTTGGAGCCATTTGGTCATACTGTCCAACCCTTTAGGATGCAACACAAAGACAAATAGAAGAAATACACTCTTTTTCAGGTATAAACTTAATCCATAGGTTATAGCTTTTAATTTCTGAAAAAAAAAATCTTCAAAGTTTAACTGTCTCAATATGTTTCACTTTTATTATTGTACTTAAGTTATATGAAATTTTGCTTTTACATTGGTTTCAGTTCTTTCCAAAGTGTAATGCTTTTGCTACACTTGGAATATTGCTTGAGTCTAAGTATTATTCAGACATACAAAGTTAGGTACATCCTCAAACACATGAGTTTCTGAATATATATTATAAGATTATTAGGAATGTACAATAATAATCAATGCCATTTATTCTTGCCTTCGTCTTTTATTTATTTATGATCCTGCTGAGCCACTAACATTATAGACATTCCCCCAAATGATTAGAAACCCAGAATCAAGAGGGTGCATTTGGAGAAAAAAAAAGCAATCAAAGAACAGAAATTATTAACAGATATGATTATAAACGTATTGTTTCTTGTAGAGCTCATATTTCAGAAAGTCCAAATAACTGCACAGTCATTCCAAAAATCATTGTAATATTATACTGTGTGTGTATGTGTGTGTAAAAATAGATTCCATAACAGTAAACTATATTTTCTGTTTCTAGGTTAATTAGCAGAATTTCAAATTTTGTGGCAGTCAAAATACAGTTGCCTCTTTAAAGTCTTCTTTGCTGTAAAGGGGATCTTTATTTCAAGAGGCATTTACAAAAGGCATTTACAAAACTTCAAAGGGCATTTACAGAAATAAAATGCCCTTGGAAATCCTTTACTCAAAATAATATTACATGAACAAAACACAGATTATTATTAAAATACTTTTTTGTTAATAGTAAAAATCAATCTTCAAAGTGCCAATAATATGTAATTATCTACATATCAAATATTAAAACAACTGTAAACTACAAGTAATATAGTAGAAAAACAAAAATTATATTTAGGTCACTCATTTCCTTTGCACCCTAGAATAATTACCATTTTTACACTTATTTAGATCGCTACACATGTCTTCCATTGAATAGTGTGGGATTCCCTGGGTACCATGCAAATGAGAGCTACAAATGAGTTGGTGATTTATTTTGTGTTTAACCACTTAGATCAGTCATAAAAGTTAGTTTAATAAGAAGGAGAATAATGGTAAGATTTTGAAATCAGGAATAAGTCCACCTCTACCTACTGATAGGAATAAGTCCATCTGCAACCTAGTGACAGATGGCATTTCAAAGAAAAAGAGTTATTAGTTTTATTATTTTTACTATATGTGGGTGATACAACAAACTGTGTAACATAATTTTCTACTCCTTAGTGTAACTGATATTAAAAAGATTTTGTTTTGCTTTGAATTTTGGATTTAAATGGAAAATTTAAATCCAATTTAAATTTAAATGGAAAATAGAGAACATTACTATAAGAGGTGCTTGTAAGAAAAATAATAAAAAAGGCTGGTGGAGCCAAGATGGCCGAATAGGAACAGCTCTGGTCTACAGCTCCCAGCGTGAGTGACGCAGAAAATGGGTGATTTCTGCGTTTCCATCTGAGGTACCAGGTTCATCTTACTATGGAGTGCCAAATAGTGGGTGCAGGACAGTCGGTGCAGCGCACCGTGCGTGAGCCGAAGCAGGGTGAGGCATTGTGTCACTCGGGAAGTGCAAGGGGTCAGGGACTCCCCTTCCCTAGTCAAAGAAAGGGTTAACAGATGGCACCTGGAAAATCGGGTCACTCCCACCCTAATACTGCACTTTTCCAATGGCTTGGAAAACAGCACACCAGGAGATTGTGTCCCGCACCTGGCTCGGAGGGTCCTATGCCCATGGAATCTCGCTGATTGCTAGCACAGCAGTCTGAGATCAAACTGCAAGGTGGCAGCGAGGCTGGGGGAGGGGTGCCCACCATTGCCCAGGCTTGCTTAGGTAAACAAAGCAGCCAGGAAGCTCGAACTGGGTGGAGCCCACCAAAGCTCAAGGAGGCCTGCCTGCCTCTGTCCACCTCTGGGGGCAGGGCACAGACAAACAAAAAGACAGTAGGAACCTCTGCAGACTTAAATGTCCCTGTCTGACAGCTTTGAAGAGAGTAGTGGTTCTCCCAGCACGCAGCTGGAGATCTGAGAACGGGCAGACTGCCTCCTAAAGTGGGTCCCTGAACCCCGAGCAGCCTAACTGGGAGGCACCCCCCAGTAGGGACAGACTGACACCTCACTTGGCCAGGTACTCCTCTGAGACAAAACTTCCAGAGGAACGATCAGACAGCTGAATTTGCGGTCTCACGAAAATCCGCTGTTCTACAGCCACCGCTGCTGACACCCAGCCAAACAGGGTCTGGAGTGGACCTCTAGCAAACTCCAACAGACCTGTATCTGAGGGTCCTGTCTGGTAGAAGGAAAATTAACAAACAGAAAGGATACCCACACCAAAAACCCACCTGTACATCACCATCATCAAAGACCAAAAGTAGAAAAACCTACAAAGATGGGGAGAAAACAGAGCAGAAAAACTGGAAACTCTAAAAATCAGAGCACCTCTCCTCCTCCAAAGGAACGCAGTTCCTTACAAGCAGCGGAACAAAGCTGGACGGCGAATGACTTTGACGAGTTGAGAGAAGAAGGCTTCAGACGATCAAACTACTCTGAGCTACAGGAGGAAATTCAAACCAATGGCAAAGAAGTTAAAAACTTTGAAAAAAAAAAAAGATGAACGTATAACTAAGATAATCAATGCAGAGAAGGGTTTAAAGGAGCTGATGGAGCTGAAAGCCAAGTTCCGAGAATTACGTGAAGATTGCAGAAGCCTCAGTAGCCGATGTGATCAACTGGAAGAAAGGGTATCAGCGATGGAAGATGAAATGAATGAAATGAAGTGAGAAGGGAAGTTTAGAGAAAAAAGAGTAAAAAGAAACGAACGAAGCCTCCAAGAAACATGGGATTATGTGAAAAGACCAAACCTACATCTGATTGGTGTACCTGAAAGTGTCGGGGAGAATGGAACCAAGTTGGAAAACACTCTGCAAGATATTATCCAGGAGAACTTCCCCAATCTAGCAAGGCAGGCCAACATTCAGATTCAGGAAATACAGAGAACACCACAAAGATACTCCTCGAGAAGAGCAACTCCAAGACACGTAATTGTCAGACTCACCAAAGGTGAAATGAAGGGAAAAATGTTAACGGCGGCCAGAGAGAAAGGTCGGGTTACCCACAAAGGGAAGCCCATCAGACTAACAGCTGATCTCTCAGCAGAAACTCTACAAGCCAGAAGAGAGTGGGGGCCGATATTCAACATTCTTAAAGAAAAGAATTTTCAACCCAGAATTTCATATCCAGCCAAACTAAGCTTCATAAGTGAAGGAGAAATAAAATACTTTACAGACAAGCAAATGCTGAGTGATTTTTGTGACCACCAGGCCTGCCCTAAAAGAGCTCCTGAAGGAAGCACTAAACATGGAAAGGAACAACCGGTACCAGCCACTGCAAAAACATGCCAAATTGTAAAGAACATCGAGGCCAGGAAGAAACTGCATCAACTAACGAGCAAAATAACCAACTAACATCATAATGACAGGATCAAATTCACACATAACAATATTAACTTTAAATGTAAATGGGCAAAATGCTCCAATTAAAAGACACAGACTGGCAAATTGGATAAGGAGTCGAGACCCATCAGTGTGCTGTATTCAGGAAACCCATCTCATGTGCAGAGACACACATAGACTCAAAATAAAGGGATGGAGGAAGATCTACCAAGCAAATGGAAAACAAAAAAATGCAGGGGTTGCAAACCTAGTCTCTGATAAAATAGACTTTAAAACAACAAAGATCAAAAGAGACAAAGAAGGCCATTGCATAATGGTAAAGGGATCAATTCAACAAGAAGAGCTAACTATCCTAAATATATATGCACCCAACACAGGAGCAACCAGATTCATAAATCAAGTCCTGAGTGACCTACAAAGAGACTTAGACTCCCACACAATAATAATGGGAGATTTTAACACCCCACTGTCAACATTAGACAGATCAACGAGACAGAAAGTTAACAAGGATACCCAGGAATTGAACTCAGCTCTGCACCAAGTGGATCTAGTAGACATTTACAGAACTCTCCACCCAAAATCAACAGAATATACATTTTTTTCAGCACCACACCACACATATTCCAAAATTGACCACATAGTTGGAAGTAAAGCTCTCCTCAGCAAATGTAAAAGAACAGAAATTATAACAAACTGTCTCTCAGACCACAGTGCAATCAAACTAGAACTCAGGACTAAGAAACTCACTCAAAACCGCTCAACTACATGGAAACTGAACAACCTGCTCCTGAATGACTACTGGGTACATAACGAAATGAAGGCAGAAATAAAGATGTTCTTTGAAACCAACGAGGACAAAGACACAACATAACAGAATCTCTGGGACACATTCAAAGCAGTCTGTAGAGGGAAATTTATAGCACTAAATGCCCACAAGAGAAAGCAAGAAAGATCCAAAATTCACACCCTAACATCACAATTAAAAGAACTAGAAAAGCAAGAGCAAACACATTCAAAAGCTAGCAGAAGGCAAGAAATAACTAAAATCAGAGCAGAACTGAAGGAAATAGAGACACAAAAAATCTTTCAAAAAATTAATGAATCCAGGAGCTGGTTTTTTGAAAAGATCAACAAAATTGATAGACCGCTAGCAAGACTAATACAGAAGAAAAGAGAGAGGAATTAAATAGATGCAATAAAAAAATGATAAAGGGGAAATCACCACCAATCCCACAGAAATACAATCTACCATCAGAGAATACTACAAACAAATCTATGCAAATAAACTAGAAAATCTAGAAGAAATGGATAAATTCCGCGACAAATACACCCTCCCAAGACTCAACCAGGAAGAAGTTGAATCTCTCAATAGACCAATAACAGGCTCTGAAATTGTGGCAACAATCAATAGCTTACCAACCAAAAAGAGTCCAGGACCTGATGGATTCACAGCTGAATTCTACCAGAGGTACAAGGAAGAAAGGGTACCATTCCTTCTGAAGCTATTCCAATCAATAGAAAAAGAGGGAATCCTCCCTAACACATTTTATGAGGCCAGCATCGTCCTGATACCAAAGCCTGGCAGAGACACAACCAAAAAAGAGAATTTCAGACCAATATCCTTGATGAACATTGATGCAAAAATCCTCAATAAAATACTGGCAAACTGAATCCAGCAGCACATCAAAAAGCTTATACATCATGATCAAGTGGGCTTCAGCCCTGGGATGCAAGGCTGGTTCAACATACGCAAATCAATAAATGTAATCCAGCATATAAACAGAACCAAAGACAAAAACCACATGATTATCTCAATAGATGCAGAAAAGGCCTTTGACAAAATTCAACAACCCTTCATGCTAAAAACTCTCAATAAATTAGGTATTGATGGGATGTATCTCAAAATAATAAGAGCTATCTATGATAAACCCACAGCCAATATCATACTGAATGGGCAAAAACTGGAAGCATTCCCTTTGAAAACTGGCACAAGACAGGGATGCCCTCTCTCACCACTCCTATTCAACATAGTGCTGGAAGTTCTGGCCAAGGCAATCAGGCAGGAGAAGTAAATAAAGGGTATTCAATTAGGAAAAGAGGAAGTCAAACTGTCCCTGTTTGCAGATGATATGATTGTATATCTAGAAAACCCCATTGTCTTAGCCCAAAATCTCCTTAAGCTGATAAACAACTTCAGCAAAGTCTCAGGATACAAAATCAATGTAAAAAATCACAAGCATTCTTGTACACCAATCACAGACAAACAGAGAGCCAAATCGTGAGTGAACTCCCATTCACAATTGCTTCAAAGAGAATAAAATACCTAGGAATCCAACTTACAAGGGATGTGAAGGACCTCTTCAAGGAGAACTACAAACCACTGCTCAATGAAATAAAAGAGGATACAAACAAATGGAAGAACATTCCATGCTCATGGGTTGGAAGAAAATATCGTGAAAATGGCCATACTGCCCAAGGTAATTTATAGATTCAATGCCATCCCCATCAAGCTACCAATGACTTTCTTCACAGAATTGGAAAAAACTACTTTAAAGTTCATATGGAACCAGAAAAGAGCTCCCATCGCCAAGTCAGTCCTAAGCCAAAAGAACAAAGCTGGAGGCATCACGCTACCGCCACCTGACTTCAAACTATACTACAAGTCTACAGTAACCAAAACAGCATGGTACTGGTACCACAACAGAGACATAGATCAATGGATCAGAACAGAGCCCTCAGAAATAATGCCGCATATCTACAACTATCTGATCTTTGACAAACCTGACAAAAACAAGCAATGGGGAAAGGATTCCCTGTTTAATAAATGGTGCTGGGAAAACTGGCTAGCCACTATGTAGAAAGCTGAAACTGGATCCCTTCCTTACACCTTATACAAAAATTAATTCAAGATGGATTAAAGACTTACATGTTAGACCTAAAACCATGAAAACCCTAGAAGAAAACCTAGGCAATACCATTCACGACATAGGCATGGGCAAGGACTTCATGTCTAAAACACCAATAGCAATGGCAACAAAAGCCAAAATTGACAGACGGGATCCAATTAAACTAAAGAGCTTCTGCACAGCAAAAGAAACTACCATCAGAGTGAACAGGCAACCTACAAAATGGGAGAAAATTTTCACAACCTACTCATCTGACAAAGGGCTAATATCCAGAATCTACAATGAACTCAAACAAATTTATAAGAAAAAAACAAACAACCCCATCAAAAAGTGGGCAAAGGACATGAACAGACACTTCTCAAAAGAAGACATTTATGCAGCCAAAAAACACATGAAAAAATGCTCATCATCACTGGCCATCAGAGAAATGCAAATCAAAACCACAATGAGAAACCATCTCACACCAGTTAGAATGGCCATCATTAAAAAGTCAGGAAACAACAGGTGCTGGAGAGGATGTGGAGAAATAGGAACACTTTTACACTGTTGGTGGGACTGTAAACTAGTTCAACCATTGTGGAGGTCAGTGTGGCGATTCCTCAGGGATCTAGAACTAGAAATACCATTTGACCCAGCCATCCCATTACTGGGTATATACCCAAAGGACTATAAATCATGCTGCTATAAAGACACATGAACACATATGTTTGTTGCGGCACTATTCACAATAGCAAAGACTTGGAACCAACCCAAATGTCCAACAACGATAGACTGGATTAAGAAAATGTGGCACATATACACCATGGAATACTATGCAGCCATAAAAAATGATGAGTTCATGTCCTTTGTAGGGACATGGATGAAACTGGAAACCATCATTCTTAGTAAACTATCGCAAGGACAAAAAACTAAACACCGCATGTTCTCACTCATAGGTAGGAATTGAACAATGAGGACAAATGGACACAGGAAGGGGAACATCACACTCCGGGGACTGTTGTGGGGTGGGGGGAGGGGGGAGGGACAGCAGTAGGAGATACACCTAATGTTAAATAACGAGTTAATGGGTGCAGCACACCAACATGGCACATGGATACATATGTAACACACCTGCACATTGTGCACATGAACCCTAAAACTTAAAGTATAATAATAATAATAATAAAACAAAAAAATAAAACAGAAAACTTTAGGTGCCCACAAAAATAATAATAATAATAATAATGAAAAACACTAATATATCAGATAAGAAATGCTTATAACCATGTTTGCCTACTTTATAATTGTAATTTCAAAAAAGCCTAACCAGGAAATATATGTGGATAAAAATTATCTGTTTTGCATTTGAACATCTATTTATATTCAAATTTTAATATAATTTAGGATGACTGTTGAGTTGTCATTTGGCATTTGTTCCCTTTCATCAGCTTAATATTATTAGTTGGCATTTATTAATAATCTGTAGGAAGCTTTTACCAATGTTCTTCACACAAAGTTGGGTAATAATTTGGTAGATATGTGTTATATAATTCTTAAACTATTCAAATAACTTAAGTTGCAAAATTATAAGCAGAAAAATAAACTGACATTTACTTCATATCCTATCAAAAATAATTATGAGAATGGGTGAATATTAGTTTCCAGGAAACCTGGAAATAATTTAGGTAAATTTATGAAATTGAAAGGAAGTGAAGATGTTCCCTTGGATTTGAAGAAAGGAAGAGTTTCAGACAAAAGGGATATTTCAGAGAAGAAACTAAAGTATAGAAAGTTGAAAATAAGGTTATTTGCTTTTCATAGGTTATTGACAACATGATCTATAACACCCAAATACAACAAGATGAACAATTTGGTCAACATAGACGGGAAAGAGTAAAGAATGAGAGCAGTTAGATTTTAAAATGGTGAAGGGGTGTAAGAAAAGTCCATTTTCCAAAGATGTCTATGTTAGAGATTATGTGAATCCCCAGCTACATCTCAGAATGGTCTTCATTTAATTTGCTTAAATGTTGATGACCTGTTTTTCTTTTTTATCTCTTCCTCAACTTTCCTCCATAAGTGATTGAGTTATATATACCATGTATTGTGCTTATTCTTAGTTCATAATGGGGATCTAAACCAGCCTTAGGGGAACTTATAGACCTAGAATGGATTGGAAGTAAGGAATATTGATTAAATAACAAAATAAATGTAAATTTGTTACTCTAAAAAGGACAAGTACATCAAGTTATGAGAACACCCCGTTGGGGGGCAGGGTAGTATATCTAATTGGAGAGGTCCAGAGGCATTTCTGAAGAACACCTGACCCTGTTCAGTTCTTACCCTGCCTAATATCTAATTAGACTCAATTCTGCCTTCAATTCTAATTATTATTTTCTATATTCCTGGCACTGAATAAGTTTCAAATTTCTAGCCCTGAGCTGTCTAGTGTCCCTGAAGAAGGCTGACTTTTTTTCTCAATCATAAGGAGCAATCTCAGGTCTATTAGATACAGGATAGCAAAGCCCAATTCATCTCTATTGCTTCAACATCCCTCAGTTAACTCTTCTTTATCTCTGAAAGCCTAGCTTTGTAATAGCAACTGTAGATTCTCCTTATCAAATTGTATATATCAAGCAAAAACATTTGGAATGCATCAAGCTTTTCACATTTCAGTGTGGAGAAAATTATCTATTCATTTAGTTGTTGATAGATTTCTGTAAATGGATTTTAGCATATATTTAGGATTTAGACTTTTTTTTCCTAAAAATGTAGGGGATGTGTGGGGAATTCCTTATTATGACAAAAAGCATCAAAACACTCTGCTTTAACTTGCTACAAAATGCACCTAAAATTTATAAGAATAAGGCAGCTCTTCATGGGCGATGTCACCTATTCCTTGGGATTTCTAGATTGAGCATGCTGAGGCAGAACTGAATAGTTCACTATGTTCACCAGTGAAAAGGACTCTTCCTCAAGATGTTCAACCAAATGGAAAGTGACTGGATGAGACGCCTTCCATGGATAAAAGGCTCATTTATGAATAGTCACTTGGATCTCTACAGATCATAATCTTTACTAATCAAAATCATATAAATATAGAAGAAGAAATGTTTCTGGAGCATAAGGAGCTAATTAGAGGTTCTCTTGCTCTCAGAAAGGAAGTATTACTTCCTAAAAAGTATGCTATAAAACGGCATGTTCAGTCTTTGGCATAGTCTAAATATAACTAGTGCAAATAGCTCAAATAATAACTACCATGTATTTAATTTTTATAATATGTTTCCATAACAACCTACAAGGAAAATGAGCAAATGATATACTCATTTTTTTTTTCAGGTGAAGAGACTGAAGCTATCTGATTTTCCTCATTCTCTCAAAAACACAATAGTCTTGCAAATCTAATTAACTTCAATAGGATTTGATTGAGGTTTCTTCAAAATAGACCGAATCTTTGATTACCTGTCACCACCACCACTGCCCTGGTCCAAGCCACCATCTTTATCCTTGATTATTGCAATGCCTTCTAATCAGTTTCCTTACTTCAGGACTAGCCTACCTTCACTCTATTTTCATTCTAGTAGGTCGTGTGATTCTAAAAAATAAAAATAAAAAATGTAAGTTATCCTGTCATGCCAATGCTCAAAGCCTTCATGGTTTCTCATAACCTCCAAGGTGCTCCATAATCTAGTTCCCGGATGACTCTCTATTTTCATCTTTTTATCTCCTAATACTCTTCATAGTGTACTGGCCACATGGGCCTCTTGCTGCTCCCTGAATATGCCAGTATTGATCTCATCTCAGAGTTGTTGGACATCTATTTCCTTTATTTGGAAAGCTTTTCCCCTGGATATCGGCAAGTCATGTTTACAAAAAAGTCACCTCTGAGAAGGGCCTTTCTTGCACACACTATCCAAAATATTAGTCCTCCTATATTAATTAGTTCTTGACTCCTATGTTGTTTTTTTTGTTTTTTCACTTACACTTATTATCTAAATTTCATGTATTTTTCACCCTTTTTAATGCCTGTCTGCCCCGACTGGAATGTAAGCTTCATAAAGGCAGATTCACTGCAGTATCTATATCACCCATAAGAGAATTTTGCAGAGAGTGTTTAACAGGTGTTGAGTAAATAAGTCAAGTTCCCAGATATTGAAAAATTTACCAAAGGGCTACATGCCTAAGAGTGAAGGACTTTGTATTCAAATCAGGTCTTTATTTAATGGTATTTTACTTATTAATTTGTGACACTTGCCAAACTGTCTTATGTTTTACTTTTTACTTGCTAAATATAGAGCTACAAAGGGAATGTCAAAATAAAAAACATTTAGCTTAAATGCTGCCCCTGGGTAGAAAAAAAAATGACCATGTAATATTTAATGCTTCAGCTGCAGTTAGAACATCTAATAGCCACGTTCTAGAACTACTGCAAGAACCTCATTTTATCTTTTCCCTCATTCACAAATGGTGCCTCTATATTTTGTGGCCTCTATGAAATTTATTTTTTGCTAAATGGATACACATATCTTGACAAATCATTGGGAATTTGATATACTTAAAAGTGGCAGGTACATTTTGAGCCATTCAAAGCTGAAAGAGTTATGGATTTTAAAAATTAGAAGTATAAAAGCATGGAAAAAGTAACAAGAACTACAACTACTACGTCAGAATTGCCGTAATAAACAATTGGCTCCATACTCCATCTCCTTTAATCACCTGAATGAATAAAGTGGGCCTTGATATATCTTATAATATCATGGTTTGAATCCAATGAAAATTTTTGAAAGTTTAAAATATTTTGAGTAAATGGTGAAAGAAAGAAGAAGGGAGGTTAGAAAGACCAATTATATTTCTCAGACTCCCTAATTCCTTCTTCTTAAAATGTTATTTTAATCCCTTACAGAGGAGAAAATAATACTAGACATACTTTTGGAGGCAATTGAAAAATTTTAGTTAGAAAATGTGTAAAAGAGGTAACAAACTGCAAAAAAAAATTGTGTTAGACAAATTGCAGTATTTTTTTTTTTTTATATTGCCCTAACACCTCATTTTGTCATTTTATTTATCTGATTGCAAAATATTTAGGTAATATTGAAGAGAAAGGAAAACCTCCCTCTGGTAAAGAATGGTAGGAAAACAAATACAACACATTTTCCTAGCCCAAATGAAGAAGAATTTTATTTTCTCAGCAATATATTATTTCAAAGACTCTTGCATACTGGTCTTTAGAGGCTGCATCAAATTAGAAGCATGACCAACAATTTTCAAAGTTCTTAATTGAGCATTTCTAGTAAGCACATGCTACGCTAAAGGGAGATAAAGCTTAGCATTCGTTTTTCCTACCACAGAATATACTGATTAAACTTGATTTCCCTCAGTGCTCAAGTCATTGATGCAATAATATATTGTAAATTACTGAGCAAGTCTGAAAAAGTTAGTCTTCACACTGAGATTCACCTTAATAATGGGAAATATTTAGACACGAAGGAATTCCAAATGGAGCTCACTATCCCATTACTAAGTTCGTAAACATTTAACATTAATTGATAAAATTATGTCTTCTTAACTCTCAGTAGCCATAGAATTTTTTAATTGGAGTAATGCCTTTAGACTATTGCTCTTATTAGCCTTATTTATATATTACAGAAATATTTTAATACAAAGTGGTTCTAAGAAAATTTTCACCTGGTTAACCTGAATAAGAGTGAGCACAATAATTCAATTAGAGGTCATATGATAAAAACCCTTGTGGTTTTTCTGGAAATATTTTTAAGGTGAATAGCACTTTAGGTATTTTTATTTATATTGATATAGTTAAGTAGTTTTAATTTTTTTTTTTTTTTATGGAGTTTAGCTCTTGTTCCCCAGGCTGAAGTGCAGTGGCATGCTCTTGGCTCACCACAACCGCCACCTCCTGGGTTCAAGCAATTCTCCTGACTCAGCCTCCCTAGTAGCTAGGATTACAGTTGTACACTACCATACATGGCTAATTTTTTTTGTTGTTGTTGTACTTTAAGTTTTAGGGTACATGTGCACAACGTGCAGGTTTGTTACATATGTATCCATGTGCCATGTTGGTGTGCTGCACCCATTAACTCGTCATTTAGCATTAGGTATATCTCCTAATGCTATCCCTCCCCCCTCCCCACACCCCACAACAGTCCCCGGAATGTTCCCCTTCCTGTGTCCATGAGTTCTCATTGTTCAATTCCCACCTATGAGTGAGAACATGTGGTGTTTGGTTTTTTGTCCTTGCGATAGTTTACTGAGAATGATGATTTCCAGTTTCACCCATGTCCCTACAAAGGACGTGAACTCATCATTTTTTATGGCTGCATAGTATTCCATGGTGCATGTGTGCCACATTTTCTTAATCCAGTCTAGCATTGTTGGACATTTGGGTTGGTTCCAAGGCTTTGCTATTGTGAATAGTGCCTCAATAAACATACGTGTGCATGTGTCTTTATAGCAGCATGATTTATAGTCCTTTGGATATATACCCAGTAATGGGATGGCTGAGTCAAATGGTATTTCTAGTTCTAGATCCCTGAGGAATCGCCACACTGACTTCCACAATGGTTGAACTAGTTTACAGTCCCACCAACAGTGTAAAAGTGTTCCTATTTCTCCACATCCTCTCCAGCACCTGTTGTTTCCTGACCTTTTAATGATGGCCATTCTAACTGGTGTGAGATGTTAGCTCATTGTGGTTTTGATTTGCATTTCTCTAATGGCCAGTGATGATGAGCATTTTTGCATGTGTTTTTTGGCTGCATAAATGTCTTGTTTATTCACCTAATTTCACTTGAATCCCACTGATTAGCTTAAGAAAGAGAGAACCTTGGGGAAGCTAATGTAAAATTTTTTATTCAAAAATATATAGTTAGGAAGAAGCAACATTTTAAATGTAATTGTAAAGACAGAATTTTTTTTAAGTATTTTGAAATCATATTTTCAAATTCAGAACTTTAAAAAAGTTATCTTTTGAACTTGAGCAGAACATAAAGTGCTATATAACCAGGCACCACAAGGTTTTATCTTCCTCTTTCAATTATTTCAGAAATCTTACTCAAGAATAAACCATCTCGTTAAATTATCTTTCTCTAAACAATACCTAATCAAAACACAAGTTGCTCTAAATAAGATTGCAATTAAGGCTGTTAAAAAATGTGTAATTTTTGGAAGTGATTTTATCTCTTACAGCTATCAGAAATATCTACATTTGAAAATAAATGTCAACCTTCTTTCTTCACTTTCCTCATTTACTGACATACCATGACCCATTATTCAATGAATTACCCTTCTGCCAAAAATCTAGAATTCCTTACCTCTAGGCTTTTATACTTTCCTCCACTTCTGAACTTCTCCAGCTCTGGATGATCCCCAGAACCTGCTTTTCCCGTACCTGCCCTAAAGCAGTTAAATTTACTGAAGAACATTACACAATAGGATTGATTACTGACCATTATGACAGGGAAAGCAACATCAAGGGAACATTCTACATTGGCTGTGTAGATAGCTCTTCATCATCACCGTTTCAGATATCCTCCATTCTCCCTCAACTTCAGTCTCCACATATATGCTCTGACACTGCAGATTATGTCACCTAATATTGAAGCCATTAGACAGGGCCATTCTCATTGGCATATGACACTATCTACTTGCCTATGTAGGCCACCCCTGTGTTCTTCTCCCCATTGCCCTGAGGCTCATTCCCCCAGCAGTGTTTTAAGTGTAAATCCCTCCTATTCCCAGGGACCCTCTCAGCGTCCTTCTCTCTCCTGTTTGTCCACCCACTAATACTGAATTTTATCCACCCTTTCAGTTTGCATGTATGCTTAATTAAGCCTCTATTACTTTTTAACAATAGTTCTGGTATAACATCACTCTACTGGCTACAATATTTTAATTTATACAAAAATTTCTCTTAAGAATCTTTGAATAAAAATTTCTGTAAATGTCACAGTCATATTATCAGAAATTATTTGGATCTAACTGGTTGCATTATTTGACAATATTTTTCTTACGTACATAAGAGAGGTTCTTTATAACTGATTGTATTAGTCCGTTTTCATGCTGCTGATAAAGACATACCTGAGACTGGGAAGAAAAAGACGTTTAATAGATTTACAATTCCACATGGCTGGGGAGGACTCAGAATCATAGCAGACGGCAAGGAGAAGCAAGTCACATCTTACATGGATCGAGGTAGGCAGAGAGAGCTTGTGTAGGGAAACTACCCTTTTTGAAAACATCAGATCTTATGAGACTCATTCCCTCTCGAGAGAATAGCATAGGAAAGACCCGCCCACTGGGTTCCTCCCATGGCACAGGGGGATTGTGGAATTTACAATTCAAGATGAGATTTGGGTGGGGACACAACCAAACCATATAATTCCACCCCGGCCCCTCCCAAATTCCATGTCTTCACATTTCAAAACCAATCATGCCTTCCCAACAGTTTCTCAAAGTCTTAACTCATTTCAGCATTAACTCAAAAGTCCACAGTCCAACATCTTATCAGAGACAAGGCAAGGCCCTTCCACCTAGGAGCCTGTAAAATCAAAAGCAAGTTAGTTTCTTCCTAGATACAATGGTGATACAGGCACTGGGTAAATACAGCTGTTCCAAATGGATGAAATTGGCCAAAACAAAGGGGCTACAGGCCCCATGCAAATCTTAAGTCTAGCAGGGCAATCAAATCTTAAAGCTTCAAAATGATCTCCTTTGATATCAGGTCATGCTGATCCAAGAGATGGGTTCCCATGGTCTTGGCCACCTTTGCCCCTGTGGCTCTTAAGGGTACAGCCTCCCTCCTGGCTGCCTTCATGGGCTGGTGTTGAGTATCTGTGGCTTTTCCAGGCACACAGTGCAAACTGTCAGTGTTATCTACCAATCTGGGGTCTGGAGGATTGTGGCCTTCTTCTCATACTCCACTAGGCGGTGCACCAGTAGGGACTCTGTGTGAGGGCTTTGATTCCACATTTCCCTTCTATACTGCCCTGGCAGATGTTCTCTATGAGAGCTCCACCCCTGCAGCAAACTTCTGTCTAGAAATCCAGGCATTTCCACACATCCTCTGAAATCCAGGTGGAGGTTCCCGAAGCTCAATTCTTCACTTCTGTGCACCTGCAGGCTCAACACCACATGGAAGCTGCCAAGGCTTGAGGCTTGCACCCTCTGAAGCCACAGCTGGAGCTGTACCTGGGCCCCTTTTAGTCATGGCTGGAGTGGCTGGGATGCAGGGCACCAAGTCCCTAGATGGCACACAGCACAGGGACCCAGGGCCTGGCCTATGAAACCATTTTTTCCTCTGGGTCTGTGATGGGAGGGGCTGCTGTAAAGATGTCTGACATGCCCTAGAGACATTTTCCTCATTGTCTTGGGGATTAACATTTGGCTCCTCATTACTTATGCAAATTTCTGAAGCCGGCTTGAATTTGTCCTTAGAAAATGGGATTTTCTTCTCTATTGCATTGTCAGGCTGCAAATTTTCTGAACTTTTAGGCTCTGCTTCCTTTATAGAACTGAATGCCTTTAACAGTACCCAAGTCACCTATTGAATGCTTTGCTGCTTAGAAATTTTTTCTGCCAGATACCCTAAATCATCTTTCTCAAGTTCAAAGTTCACAAATCTCTAGGGCACAGGCAAAACGCTGCCAGTCTCTTTGCGAAAACATAAGAAGAGTCACCTTTGCTCCAGTTCCCATCAAGTTCCTCATCTCCATCTGAGACCACCTCAGACTGGAAGTTATTGTTAATATCACTATCATCATTTTTGTCAAAGCCATTCAACAAGTCTCTAGGAAATTCCAAACTTTTCCACATTTTCCTGTCTTCTTCTGTGCCCTCCAAACTGTTCCAACCTCTGCCTGTTACCCAGTTCCAAAGTCACTTCCATATTTTCAGGTATCTTTTCAGCAGCACCCCACTCTACTGGTATCAATTTACTGTATTAGTTCATTTTCATGCTGCTGATAAAGACATACCACAGACTGGGAAGAAAAAGAGGTTTAATGGGCTTATAGTTCCATATGGCATGGGAGGCCTCACAATTATGGTGGAAGACAAGGAGGAGCAATTCACATATTACATGGATGAAGGCAGGCAAAGAGAGAGCTTGTGCAAGGAAACTCCCCTTTTTAAGACCAACAGATCTCATGAGACTCATTCACTATCACAAGAACAGCACAGCAAAGACTTGCCCCTTAATTCAGTCACCTCCCACTGGGTTCCTGTCATGACACATGGGAATTGTGGGACTTATAATTCAAGATTAGATTTGGGTGGAGGCACAGCCAAACTATATTATTGATTTTTTCATTTGCCTGGAATATGTATTTATTTTCTCCTAGAAAGAGAGGGAAGAATATTTTAATCCAACTCCTTTGACTTTACAAGAAATTCAACTCAAGTTGGCATAAAACAATTAGAATTTATTGGCTCACATAAATGAACACTCCAGGAGGTAATTTTTGCTTTAGGAACGGCTGTATCCAGACACTTAATAAATATCATCAGTACTCTACCTTCCCCATTTCTCATCTTTACTTCCCTCAATATTCCTCCCACCTCATCCTCTATAAACTGGTACTTCCCTTGTGGTGGGCTTTGGCAGTCCTACAAATTCAAAAATCCTTTTAGTACTATGACAAGCTCTGGGCTGATGCTAAATGCCTGACTTGTATTATGTGATCATCTCAAAATCAGAGGAACTTCTGAGATTGACATCATTTTGAATATTACCTGAATCCCTATTAACAAAGTTAAAAATTTAGAATAAAAACAGGATTTTTTAATTACAATTAAATGACCAGAAGTTAAACACAGATCAAAAGTATTTGAAGATGTACACAGATTATTTCACAGATGAGTTCTACATAACTTATAAGAAAAAGTAATTCTGATGCTATAAATATCACATTTGATTATGAATCTAGTGACACCAATACCACAAAATTGAAGGCGGTATAAAACAAAATAATAAACTAATTTTACTTATGAATATAGAAAAAGTTCTTAAAAAATAATAATCTATCAACATATCAAATGCAAAATTTCAAGAATGATCTGATATAGCAAATCTAGCAAAATAAATGGGATGATCAGATAATTATGGCAATATATTCAGAAAATCTATTACATAAAAATAAGCAGCCTTTTCTAATAAAAACTTTATGTAGAATAAAAATAGAATAATTTCTTTCTACTGAAAATCTATCAGAGTGAGCATATTTTTGTTCACTCAATGCATTTGAAAACCCTTCCCCATGGTAGGACATGACTCACTTTCTAAATTCCTACCTCCCCAAAATACAAGGTGAAAATTTATTTTCCAATCTGTATTAATAAAAGGCTATCGTGGAGAATGTAAGAAACAATTTCTACCAACTGATTAGAAACTCAATTGAATGGGTTCTTGAGTTGCCTATGCTGACTTCCAGTGCTCACTAATTTATTTCAGGTAGTGATAACTAATCTTTTAAAAATTCTCATGACATGTTTTGACAGAAATTACTAGAAATATTTCTGAAATTTATTATTTTATCAGTTGTTAATAATGGGTCAACAGTCTTTATTTCAAACTTGATTATCCATAATCTCTGACTGAGGGCTAGTAACTATGTCCTAATTGAATAAGCTCTTTGATACCCTGGCTTGAACTCATTTCAGAAACCTAATAGTTTATTGCCCAGGTGCATTTCTGCGCTCTCATATATCTTTATGATATATAGTTTAAGAAGATAAAATAAAAAGAGCTCACATTTGCAATTCCCAAACAGTAGCCTTATTTCTTCATTGTGTTTTTTTATTCTCTAAATAGAGTTGAAATAAGAAAAAGGCAAAAATAACCTTTATAATTCTTCTTAAACAACATGTTATTCTCTGTTATCTTCCTGGTTATATTTACAGAGTTTCATGTCACTCTCCTGAATTTCTTCCTTTATTTGGAGGCCCCTTATTCATTTTGCATAGAATATTTATTCATACTGTTATTTTTATATAACTTATTCATATACTCCAAAAGAGAGTACATGATCTGGTCTCTCTGAGGCAGTAGCCCCAACTTTTAGGTAAAGCTCAGATTGGATGAGATAGTGCAAGTTCATATTATATCAGATATCCAAATGTTTAAGAGTTATTCACAGAATAGTTGAAATGTAGTCCAGAGCTCATTCTTGAATTTAAAAGGCATTTGTTGAGTGGTTATGCAATCTTCTGGCAAGTAGAAACCAAAAGAGGAAAATAAGGCCTAGTAATTTCAACTAGTCTTGATTCCTAAAGTTTCAAGTGGCAGTGAGCCAAACCATTCCAACCATGAGAAAGAAATGTTACATAGGCCTCAGAGAAAACTGGAATTGAGACTGTGAAAGACATGTGTTCTCTTTCTATCATTTGTGTGGGCTTTTCTCCTTTGCCAAGTGATCTCATTCTCCCTATTGGAGATTGAATTCTTCCAAAGGCAAGATCATGGAAACCATTTCTCTAAAGCCTCACATCTGTACCTACAGAGAAGAGCTAAAAGTCAGACCCTCTCTTTCAAGGTCAAAACTCTGAAGAATGGCCTCTATCAGACTAGCTTAGGTCAGCTTCTCTTTCCCATTTTTACCACCTGTAGCAAGGATTATGGTCTTTGACTCAGCTTGAGATAGGTCACCACCCTGAAAAATTGGCCAGAACAAGTAGGATTTGTAAGAAAACTTATAGAAGTAACAATAAGGATCTCAAAATTAGGTAGCAAAAGTAAGTATTTCTCAGTAGGATGCCATGTTATGTTTTTGGAAGACAAATTAAATGTGTGTGTATGTGTGTGTGTACATTTGTGTGTGCACAAATATCTACTACATACTTGAAAAATCTCTACTTAAAAAATTTCAAATATTTCTGCTCATAGAAAAGCATATTTCCTTTTGTTAAAATTAGCATTTTAAATTGGAATGATAGCAAAATTGACCTGAATTTGAGAACAAGAACATTGTAATTGAATGAGTCAGAAAACAGGCTATAAGTTAGTGATGGAATTGGACATTTACTGATTATTCCTGTGATTGTTCTGTGGGCACTACTGCTTCCTGATATCATAGTTTCATTTATATTTTTTATAACTATGCCTTTGGGTGAGTGTCCTTACCTCCCAATCACATGAAATGACCCTGTAAAGACCTTCTTAATTAATTAAAAACACACTTTCTATACTTCTTGAGTAAAATTTTTAAAAATAAAAATAAATAAAAACACATTTAAGTCAGACGCATACATTTTAAAATTAACATTTTTGTCAAAGCATTATTTAGGTACTGAAATTTCCTGATTGAGTCAGCCTTTACAATTTAATACAGACAACCCTTGAACTGAATGGGTTCCACATGCATGGGTTGAATCAACCTCAGATCAAAAACATTCAGATAAAGGACAATTGTGTCTGTATTGAACATGTACATAGTTTTTTCTTGTCAATACTCCTGAAACAACACAGTATAACAAACAGGTACATAGTATTATGTACATAGTATTAGTATGATAAATAATTTAGGGATGATTTAAACTATACAAGAGGATGTGCATAGGTTATATGCAAATATTACACCATTTTATATGAGAGACTTGAGCATCTATGAATTTTGGTATCCACAGGGGTCCTGGAACCAATCCCCCACTCCTCCATGGATACTGGGGGATGACTATATTTTGAAATCTTGATAACTAGGAATGGAGAAATGCCATTATAAGAGAGTATACAGTTTTTCTCTTTCTCTACAAATGAAGACTTGAGTGCCCATTACGGGGCAGCGAGCTCCTTGAGTTAGAGAAAAAAAGTCAATGGTCTATTGACCTTATAAAATTTGCCATTGAGCCTGAGGTTAAATCTTACTAAATTCTTACTGTAGGCCAGGCACAGTGGTTAGAATTGTTACATGCTGCATCTCATTCTGTCTTCACAACAAAACAAGGACACAGATCCTATTATTACCATCAATTTACAGATGAAGAAACCATCCCTCAGAGAACTTAGTTAACTTACTCTCAGCTCACACAGCTAAGAAGTAATTGAGATGGTATTAGCAGACAGCAGCCTGATTCTAACATTCACCTCATCTCTGCATAAACCCTCCAGTGTTATTACATCATTCTGGGAGCCAGATCTGAAGCTGTTGTCATGACCTGGGGGCACCTCCAAGTCTAGCCTGGATCCCCCTGTCACACCCCAGCTCATTCTGAGTGTGTCCCTGCCACCTAGATCAGTTTTCTGTTTCTCAGACTTGCTAAGCTTATTCTCAAACCAGCGCTTTTTGCATTTGCTGTTCTCTCAAAAACGAAACATAATAATCTTGATATTTGGGACCATAGTACTTGAAATAATTTCTACCTGCCATCTACTCCTACAAGTAATGTTACCTTCTAATGTGCCTTGCCACTTTACTTCATAACACAGAACAGAGTCTAAAAAATCTTGTCTACTGATTTGTTTGCTGTTAATTGTCTGGGTGTTTGAAAACACACTTTGGCAGTAGGTAACAAGAAACATATTAAATAAAACCTTTACACCCTTTAGACACAATAATTTTGCTTTTCCCAAGGGAAATAAACTTAATAATAAGGTACCATTTATCAAGCACTAAGCTTGGAGCAGGCATCTTGCTTTCACGCATATCTCATTTAACCTCACTCTAATCCTGCCAGCAGGTATTATTATCTTAATTTTCAGATGATGATACTGAAACATTTTAAAAAGAATCTTCCAAGGTCATTGAAATATTAAGTGGCTTAAAATTGAGTTTATTCAATTCTAGCATCTAGACTTTTAAGTACAGTGCTAAATACTGGGGGAAAATTCTACTAAAAACATATATAGCAGACTATTTCCAAAAGTGCAAATATAGACCACAGTGTATATAGTTCCAAACATAATGCAATCACAAAATGGAATACTGTGCAGCGATTAAGATAATGTTCATAAAATATCATAGAATAACATTCAAAATGCTTATTGTATATCATACTTTCAAAAGTACAAAATTTTATATGTGATATAATTACAAAATTGAAATAAACAAATTCTACATTAAAAAACATTTAAAGGAATGAACCAAATAGTGATTGTATTTGGATGACTGAACTATGCATGATATTTCTTTTTTCTGGTTTTAAAAATTCCCTAATTATCCTTAATAAGCTCATATTAGTTCTGTAATGGTGTGATTTTAATTTCACACACATAGTGTCATTTGAGACATTTAGACTTTAATGGTACATGAGTTTTCCTTCCGTGGGGAGGGCCTTGCCCTTTAACACTTTGTGCCCCATCAAACTCCATTTAACTGAAGCTCTCTAGGTAAAGAGACATAACAGATTTCTCTTGCTATCCCGGCCACAGTAATTATGGCAGGTAGGCCTTACAAGTTTTCTTCTCTCATAAAGCACAGTCACATTAAGAATAAGTAAGCCAGTCCGGGAGAATCACCCTCTTGTGTCTTTTGCCTACAGGGTACTGGTAAGGTCACAACTGATTTTATTGACATAAAAGAGTACCTGCTCATGTTTTTTGTTGTCCAATCACAGCCATGCTGAATGATTCCCAGTCACCATTCTTGAGCAGAGTACTGAAGTCAGATATTTCAGAGGCACTGGCCCCTTCCCCTTGGGCACAAATTCATCTCAGTTCTAGCCTTGAAGACTGTTTCTAAAACAGGCTTAGGGAGACCCATCTATACTTTTCCAAGTGCCTCTAGTGTCTTGTCCCTCGCAGTCCAAATTTCCTAGACTAGTCTAACAAAATATTGGCTCTTTTCTCAATTACACCTTCTGATAACTTTTGAATTAATCTATTCATATAGTGCTTAACAGAGTCTCATTCACTACGTAGATTTATAAAGGCCAAATTAAAAACGTTAAAACATTCCAGGTAGACCTATTATGCGCCAGTACTATAGCATCTCCCGTTTATAATGTTATTTCTTCCTCTTCCAGTAGTTTGCTTTCTATTCCCAATATAGAATGCAGCCAATGCCTTGCATAAAAGAGCATTTTGAGGCCGGGCGCGGTGGCTCACGCTTGTAATCCCAGCACTTTGGGAGGCCGAGGCGGGCAGATCACGAGGTCAGGAGATCGAGACCACGGTGAAACCCCGTCTCTACTAAAAATACAAAAAATTAGCCGGGCGTGGTGGCGAGCGCCTGTAGTCCCAGCTACTCGGAGAGGCTGAGGCAGGAGAATGGCGTGAACCTGGGAGGCGGAGCTTGCAGTGAGCCGAGATCACGCCACTGCACTCCAGCCTGGGTGACAGAGTGAGACTCCGTCTCAAAAAAAAAAAAAAAAAAAAAGCATTTTGAAAAATGTCAGGGTAACTTTTTTAAACATCATGTGTTTCTTTTTAGTAATACATTAAACATTGTGATCACATTTACTCTCCTTACAGAAAAATCAGTGAATAAAAATATTTATAAATAGGTAATAACTTCATGCAGATATTTGGTTTTACAAGACATTGTTTCTGTTTCATAAAACATTCATATAATAAAACATCTTAAGAATATACTAAAAATGATATCAGGCTTCAGTAATATATAAAATATTCTAGACATGTACTCTTATTATGGAAAGTAACAAAATGGGAATATATTGCTACAACTTGAAGAGGAAAAAGCTCACAGTATTTTTCTTATTTACCCAATTCTGCCTTAATAACTTCACAACACTAATTAAAAATACCAAATTAACTAGTATAAATAAAGGCATCTAGTATGCTCTCTGGTTGAAAATAGTTAATATTTAACTCTTACCTACTAACATTTGAGTGCACTGTCATCCACACTGGTTTAAGCATTTGTCATCCACACTGGTTTAAGCATTTTGCATGGATTATCTTATTTAAACTTTTAAAAAATATTTTAACATAAACACTCTCTAAAAAAAGATAGCATAGTTTGGGCGTGGTGGTGGGCACCTGTAGTCCCAGCTACTCAGGAGGCTGAGGCAGGAGAATGGTGTGAACCCGGGAGGCAGAACTTGCAGTGAGCCGAGATTAACCTGGGTGACAGAGTGAGACTCTGTCTCAAAAAAAAAAAAAAGAAGCATAGTTTGGAAATGTGCCTAAAGTCACACAGATAGAATATGATGAAACCTGGCTTTGAACTCCAGCTGTTTGACTTCACAGCCCCTGTGGCTAACTACTGGTATTGACCTGCTTCCCTTTGTAAAATTTTACCAGCTAAAATACACATGCAGCTAATAAGGTAATAAGTATGAATCCCAAGAGAACGGAAGTCCTCCAACTCTCACTGTTCCAGGAAGAGACACCTTTGGCCAATAACACTAGGAGTGTTGCCATGGGTGTTTGCTGTGTCCGCTGGGCTAGGCTAGGCTTATGAAAGGGAAGACAGCAACCATTTGGTAGCATGCATACACCTTCTGCCAGTTACTCAATCAGACACAAATTGAGGTGCTGCTGTTTGAATTTGTACATATATAATGAAAGTCTCTGAGTATCTGCCACTAAATGAAGGAGATTATCCTGGATGGGTCTAACTCAACCAAGTAAGCCCTACGAAGGCCTGGGCTCCTCCCGCTGATAGAGATTCCAATCAACAACTTGGTCTACAATTGCTTCCCCTTTCCTGGATCTTCCCTTCCTAACTACCTGCCCTGTTGATTTCAGACTTGCTTAGTCAGCAGCTACACACAATTACACAAGCCAATTTCTTATAATACATGTTTCTTTATAGATAGGTAGGTTGGTAGATAGATTGATCAGTAGCTTATCAGCTTCTCTGATTGAACCCTGACTGATACAAGTGTAGCCAGTGTTGGATCCCAATTTTGTGAGATGTGAAGCTTATACAGTTTGATATAGAAAAAAGAGTTAGATATTTGGGTGTTAAATATTTAGGATGATAAAATAACCACAAGAAATACATACATATACATATATAAATATATATATATATATTTAGAAATTGACAAATACCACAAACATCACATAAACCAGAATAAGAACACTTGGGAGGCTGAGGCAGGAGAATTGTTTGAACCCAGGAGGCGGAGGCTGCAGTGAACTGAGATCATGCCATTGCACTCCAGCCTGGGCAACAAGAGCGAAACTCCATCTCAAAAAATCAGAACAAAACAAAACAAAACAAACAAACAAGCAAAAGAATGTACTGTTTTTATTATGAACTGCCTAGCATAGCTTAAAAGTAATTTTTCTATACAACTTTTGGCTGCATACTCATTAATTGTTACCCCAGATGACAAATATTTGGTAATTATCATTTTATATAAAGACAACTTTTTAAAAGAAAGTCCAGTCTGTCCTCTAGCATATTTGATTAAAACTGGTTTTTAATTAAGGATAATTTTGGCCAGGCGTCAATGAAAAACAAATTCTTCACTTACATGTTTAACCTGCTAATGGTTCCCATTATTTTCTACAGACTTGTTTTCAGGTTCCAGGTATTCTGAGCATGGATTCCCCTCCACTACCTATATACTTAAGAGTTCCAGGCACCATAGGACATGATTTTATTGCAATTTGAGCGTTGGTCCAGGATCAAGGCTTCATTGTGCCCTGTGGCTTCAGGGCACAATGTTGAGTGAGTTAGCATAACAGGCAGTAGGACTACTCCTGGGAAGCCATTCCCATACCAGCTAGCCAGCCACACCTTAAAAATACACACTGTGACTGTGATCAATATGTCCCATGAAAACAAACCAAATGTGTTCTCAAACCAAATTCCCCTTAGAACCCTGAATGCTTGAAACTATCCAACACTACCAAACCTTAGGTAAAGTGTGACATCAGAAGTTATTAGGGATGGCCATTTTAACTGAGTGTGTATGCAATGTCTTCTACAAATTGTACTTAAACATATGATTGTGTTGTGGTGGGCAGAATAATGGCTCCCCAAGATGTCTACTTTTTAATCCTCAAAATTTACAAGTCACTATCTACAACAGAAGACTGCAGATGTGATTAAATTAAGCACTTTGAAATGGGAAGATTATCCTGGGTTATCAGGAGATGGGCATAATGAAGTCGTAAGTGTCTTTATAAAAGGAGGCAGGAGATCAGAAGGACAAAAGAGGATCTGAGGATGGAAGTAAAAGGTTGAGATGATGTGAAGAAGGAGTTACAACCCAGGGAATGCAGGCAGCCAGCCTCTAGAAGCTGGAAAAAGCAAGGAAACAAAAACCCCTCCCCAACCCCACCAGAAGCCTTTAGAAGAAACATTGGCCTGCCAACACTTTGGTTTTAGACTTCTGACCTCCAGATCTATAAAAGAATAAACTGGTGTTTTAACCCACTGTGTGTTGTAGGAATTTGTTACAGCAATAAGAAAAGACTAATTAATACACATGTGTATAAATTGCTGGGCCCCTTTCAGGGTTTTAAAGGGGTCCCATACTGGTGAGGGGTACTGAAGCCTAAGCTTTATTGCATCATCAGAATACAAAAAGAAAAACAAATACATACGATGCATCCATGCAGAAGCCCTATGGGCTGAGAGATAGGGTGAGAATTACTTTGGTCCAGCTGGTAACATGGGACTCCAATCAATACATTTGTTCGACTTATGTTTAAGAAGAAAACTCAATGCTGGCACCAGCAGGCTGCCTTCAGGGCGGAGAAGAAAGGCAGCCAGTGGCAATACCACTGAATGATTTAGTTCTAGCTCACAGTGCAGGCCTCATTCATCCAAACACATGCTCTGTAGTTTACTTGCTCACATGACCTAGAGGGCAGCTGCTCTGGCAAGCTCCTATCAGAGGGTTCTTTCTCTTGACAGGTGGCTCATGGAAGTATTTCTTCTGACCACAAACAGTATCCCCTGAGAGAAACTCTAGTGATTTTTTTTCCTCCAAACTGTTTCCAGTGATATTTTAGTGGTTTTTGTGGCCTGGCACCCCAGGCAATTTCCCTTCTAGCCTTCTCCTTAATTCTGTTCTGGAGACAATCATGAAAGTCTGTGCCCAGCCTGATTCTTGCATTTCTGGATGACTCTTAAGTGAAGCTAGTGTGATGCAGAGAACAGGTAATCAGCATGGGTGTCCACCAGACAACTGAATTCTGCTTCTGGCACTCATGATGTGACCACCTTCCACTGAAGTTAATAATATTTACCACCAACATTCAGGGAGGATGAGAGATAATTATAAAGAAGCCTCCAGTTTGCTATAGGCACCTACCGGGTGGAGAACAGGAATTCTGTCAAATGTCTTACTGTGCACATGACATGCCCCACCAGAAAGGAACCTTAGGGGTTAGAAATCTTAAAAAGGAGGAAAGGATCAGGATTTTTGTTCCATGGTTGTATGATCAGACTTTTATAAAGGAACAATCAGTCCGTCAATCAAGAAATAAACCTCAAGATGTGAGCTCTAATCTAAACCACAATTTAAAGTTTACTTCTCAACTTTTCAGTTATGTGATCTAATTATTATATAAGCCAATTTGAGTTGTTCTTAGGTTATTGCTCCTGAAACCTTAAGCGACTATGGTAGACATGGGTTATACCAAGCAGCTTCCTTGTCAAGGAAGGACTTGTTGCCCCAGCTTCAAGGAGGGCTGTGAGTGGATAGTCAGCTATCTGCCCTTAAGGGATTGTTTCCAGGAGAGAGAACAGCCTCACTCAAGTTATGTTCTTCTGGAACAGACAATATCCAGTGGCGGAATGAGGCACTCTTATAAAAGCCCAGTCATTTGGACCCAAGGTAGGACAACTCTGGGTAACCATTAAAGGTCCAGAGCTCCACGGAGGGTCTGCCAATGCTGCAGTGCATCTTGACCTCTCCCTCTGCCCAATCCTGCTTTAGCTCCTTCTCTAATAAATATTCTGAACACTAAACTCTGTCTCAGAGTCTGCTTCCTCGAGAACCCAACCTGCTTCACTGACAACCACCAACTCTAAACTACCCAATAAATCTTAGTTGATAGTTTATTGAGAGTAACATGCAATACTACTAATTTGAAAATATACTTTTTTCTGAAGGCACTTTGTCTGATTTCTCCACTGGCTGTAACCAACACCAAGGAGGGTCCTAGCTATTGACACATTCATTCACCCAATTGTGATTCAGTGTATTCTACTTGCCTGGATACTTAGTACGTGTTTACTGAATGAATGAACAAATGAATGGGTGACTGAATTAAATGTTGGGGTCTTCCTCCACTGATGCAGACAATTTTAGTTAAATAATTTGAAAGCAAAGAAAATATTTTAAACATTGTGATGGTCTTCCTCTTTCTTCACATGAAGCTATTCTACATTCTCATTTCCTATACATCATAAAGCACAAGGTGGTCTATATTTGCATCCCCCAGTTCCCCACCTTGATTACTACCAGTTTTTCTCTCTAATAATTAACTGAATGGCATGAAACTTCTTCCTATGAGTTCTGCATAGCATGATACCTAACAGGTATCTGTTGGTTGGTGATTTGTTCTACTGACACCTCAGTTTGATTTACATTTAAGCCAGGTTCCTATTTTCTTTTGCTTCTAATATGTATTCTAAAGATGAACATTTTTGAAACCATAGACTATGAGCTAATTGACTAAAGAATTTATTCTCATAAGTAAATAGCTATATGTTTTCCAAGTCTTGCACAGCATCAGACATGCAGTAGGTCCTCAAAATGCCCCAAATTTAACAATTTTCACGATGATAAAGAAAAAAAATGTAGCTTAGTTTGACCAGCAATTTTGTATCATTTCTTTCTAGTTGGGAGGTATACTTCTACTATAGTTGAACAAATAATGACGATTGTTAATACTTACAATATACTTGCTTTCATGTCTGACATTGTACTATGTACTGCAAATAGATTATCCTACTTCTTACAACAATCATGAAATAAAGTATTACTATTATGTCAAATTTTCAAGTGTATCTTAGAAGGTTAAAGTACCTATCCTAAGGTCAAAAGCTAGTAAGGGCAAAGTAAAATTTCAGAACAACTCTGCCTTTAATCCACTATTAAGCTTCTATTCATAGCAAGTTTCTTCTGATAATGTAAATTTATTATTTCATAAGTGAATCCTTAAAATACCAGAAGGTAGGAAAAAGCATAAAAATATAAATAACTATTTACGAATTACATGTCACTTTGAATTGATTATATTCACCTCAACGAATCTGGAAAATAAAAACTTGAGTTGATTGGGTCCACTCAATAGGAAATAATAGGCAGCTGATGATGTGTTAGTCATCAGCAGTCAATTCCCTGACTTACCTCAGACTACTTTCTTCACTAACTGAAAAGATATTAACTGAACACCTACTCTGTAGCAGGCTTTACTTTAAGTACCAGGAAACAAAAATAATACAGTATAGTCTTGCCTTCAAAGAGCTAATAGTCAAAATGAGAAAAAGTATCAAGATATAAACAAAAATAACAAAATAATATGACAAAAGCCATTTTGGAGAGACTGATTGCCAAGAAAACGGAGAGAGGAGTGCTAACTCTTTCTGAGGTGGAGGCTGGGTAGAAGTCAGGTCAATATTGCTTAGGGCAAGGTTTTGGGGAGTGGTAAAAATGGGGTGTGAAGGGAGGTAAAAAGGTCCAGCTGGAGATGGGAGCAAAAGCAAGAGGCTGCTGATGAAGTAATTAAGGGGTGACTGTGAGTGCCTTGTACTCCATGTCTAGAAGTTCAAATGTTCTGTAAAGAATGGAGATCCACAGAATGATTTCTAAGAATGTGAGTGGCAGAATTGTATATTTCTGTTTACTATTTAAGAAAGACATCCTATTGACAGAGTAAAGGACAGATGAGAAGGGCCTTCTTTCTGGAAGTAGTGGTCATCAGGAAGAGATCATAGTGATGCCTCCTGGATACGACATTGAGTCTGCCTTGAGCACTAGCAGCTGGGAAGACAAGGGCGGTGCTTTTGATTAGCATATGAAGAATAACTGGACCCCCTAGGAATTGGGAGTGATGAATGTTTGAAGGAAACCAAGATAACTGACTTGGGCAAGAGTATACATGTAGTATACAGAAGAGGAGGAGATTGGGAGAGAGGTAGAGAGGAAGAAGATAAAGTTAATTTGAGAATATACTGAGTTTAGTTGTTTGTGAGACATCCTGATGATGGAGATGTGCAATAGACAGTAAGACATGATATTAATAATGATAAATGTGATCATTTATATAGCGCTATTACCAGACACTGATGTGAGCATTTTATATATATTAACTCTCTTAATTTTTATACAACCTTATGAAATGAAACTGAGTGAAGCACAAAGAGGTGAGTAACTCACACAAGGTTACACAGCTGGGATATGACATGGTTAGAACTATCTTACTTCAAAATCCCTGCTCTTATCCACAATAGTGCTGCCTCTAGGAAATATGTGTGGGTCCCAGGAGAGGGTATGGACTGTTTTGAATGCACACATTTCAGAGTTATAAAATGCATAGGTGGTAGTTGAAATTTTGAACATAAGCTTAAATTCACACTTTCTAATGTGTTGTTTCCCTGATGTGAATATACCACACACACACACATTTTCAGGGGGTGTGGGCCAGAGTCACAAATGATATAATTCTAAACACCATAATCCCAAATGCTGAAATCCCAAAAGATCAAAATTTCAAAAATTCTGGAAAAATTTTTTAAAATTATTTGAAAGACACATATTTACATTTTTAAAGGGAGATAATTGAGAATAATATGCAAACACAACAGAACACTTTGTAGGCTACATTAACCATAAAATAGGCAATAATAACACATAATTTGCAAGCATAAACACTCAGGTATACTAACAACAGTCACAAGGGTACAACAGTTATGAGCAGACAAACCATAGTGATAAAGAAAAAAGTTAAACAGTGAAATGTATAAATACATATATATCACTATGGTTGGTAATTGTGTGCACCCAGATTTATAACTGTGGTCATCTGAAATACCAGGACAGACAACCACAATCTTGATGACACTGACCAAAAACTTCATTGTGTCACCACTCCATATGCAGTTGCCAATAAAGCCAGGATATCGAGAAATGCTGTCTTTCACAAATGCCGACGTACAAAAAGGACATCTTTTCATTTATTAAGTTTCAGTGTTTTTTATGTACATGCGTAGTGCTTACACATGAAGTCAACATTGTGTTAACTCACTTTTGTGCAGTCAATTTTGCAAAAATGTATAAGATAAATTAAAACTCTAAAAATCTTTGCACAATACATATCTCAGTACTGGAAATGATGCAAAGATGAAAACACATAGCACATCCAATTGGCACCATGTGTGGAGGAGTAGAATTAATATATGATTAAATAACTTGGCAGGGGAGATTTCTTGTATTTTTCACCTGCATTTTCTCCTCTTCTGTGATCTTTAAACCACGGCATATAGATTGGAAGAGTGGTTGTGACCCACAAATTCTGTAAGTAGATGCTGTCCACTTGAAAGTCTGGTTATTGCTCTGCTATTGCGATTAAGTGATTTTCTACTTTCATAGCACCAATAATAATTCACTTTTAAGCTTTTATCTTTACTATTAAGTAGACTCCTTCACTTCTCACAGCCTTTTTGCAAGAGAACAATTTCACAGATCTCTTCCATTATGTTGTAAGGAATACAGTATGAAGAAATGATATTCAGCTTTCCCAATACCAAATCAGAATTAGGGCTCTTCAGAGAGACAGAACCAATATGACATGTATATAGACATAGTGGACTTATTAGCAGAATTGACTTATGCAATTATGGTGGCTGAGAAGTCCCATGACAGGCTATCTGTAAGCTGGAGACCCTGGGATGCAGATAGTATGGCTCAGTCCAAGTCCCAAAGCCTCAGAACCAGGGAAGCCAACAGTGTAACTCTTGGTCAGAAGGCTCTGAAAGCCTGAGGACCCAGGTTACCACTGGTGTAAGTCCTGGAGTCCAAAGCCTAGTGAGTCAGTCCAGAGCTGTAATTTCCAAGGCAGCAGAAGAATGTCTCAAAGAGAGACCAATTCACCTTCTGTATTCATTCTCTCCAGGCCCCAGCCAATTAGATGGTGCTCTCCAGCAGTGCCAGCATGTCCCATCTAGTCCGCTCAACCTCACACACTAATATCCTCTAGAAACACCCTCACAGACACACCCAAAATAATGCTTTACCAGGTTTTTAGGTAGTCTTTAATCTACTCAAGTTGACATCCAAAATTAAGTCCCACAAGTTAGAATAGCCCTTGTCAACTTGGTACACATACATATGTCTTTAAACTATATTTTATTTCCAAATAAAAACAATAACAAAGTGATATGGTCTGCATGTGTGCCCCTTCTAAATCTCATGTTGAAATGTGATCTTTGGTCCTGGAGATGGGGCCTAGTAGGAGGTACTGGATCATGGTGAATCCCTCATGAATGGCTTAGTGCAGTCCCCTTGGTGATGAGTGAGTTCTTGCTCAGTTCACTTGGGATCTGGTTGTTTAAGAGTCTAAGATCTCCTCCTTTTCTCTCTCTGGTTTCTACTCTTGCCGTGTGACACGCCTACTATCCTTTTGCCTTCCACCGTGATTGTAAGCTTCCTGAGGCCTTCACCAGAAGTAGAGGCCCATGCACTTCCTGTACAGCCTGCAGAACGTGAGCCAATTAAATCTCTTTTCTTTATATATTGCCCAGCCTCAGGTGTTTCTTTTTTTTTTTTTTTTTTTTTTTTTAGAAACTGGTGTTTATTTTCCATCGACCATTTTTCCATGTTGCTTAAGAGCCTATGCAAGAACAGCTTAAGACCAGTCAGTGGTTGCTCCTACCCATTCAGTGGCCTGAGCAGTGGGAGCTGCAGACCAGTCTTCCGTGGCAGGCTGAGCGCTCCAGTCTTCAGTAGGGAACTGCTGAATAGGCACAGAGGGCACCTGTACACCTTCAGACCAGTCTGCAACCTCAGGCTGAGTAGCAGTGAACTCAGGAGCTGGAGGTGTTTCTTTATTGCAATGAAAGAACAGACTAATGCACAAAGTAATAATTTCACTTAATGTGATGAAACTAACATGAAGCAACCATCCTGCATACAACTGAAAATGCAACAATACCTTCCCTAGAATTTGGGTTTCAGGATTTCAATATTTATATTTATGATTTTGTTTTTTGGGATTATGATAGGCATCTGGTTTCATGAGTACAGTCTGAATACACTAGAATGAAGCAAATGAATTTGACCAAAAGAGAATAATTTAGCCTGAAAGGAACCATTCCAGCTGGGCATGATGGCTCACACCTGTAATCCTAGCACTTTAGGAAGCCAAACTTCGAAGATCACTTGAACTCAGGAGTTAGAGACTAGCCTGGGCAACATGGCGAAAGCCTGTCTCCACAAAAAATGCAAAGATTAGCTGGATGTGGTGGCACAGGCCTGTAGTCCTAGCTACTCTGGAGGCTGAGGTGGGAGGATCACCTGAGCCTGGGAGGTCAAGGTTGCAGTGAGCTGAAATTGTACCACTGCACTCCAGATGGACAAGAGTGAAACACTATCTAAAAACAAACAAACAAACAAACAAACCCCTTCACTGCCACATTTCTGAGGGGGTAAATTTGACTTTCCCCAGTGGGAAGTGTCACCCTGTCTTTTTCCCTTCATGTACTACCAGACCCCCATTCCTTATTTTGCATCAATAGGGTAAGCCTGGTAAAAGTTAAAACCTTAAAAAATGCTTGTTTCTAAATAAAAACAGAGTGTTTATTTAGTAGGAATGTTATGCTACAGACTACATAGTATATTATAGTTAAAATAATAATCAAAGGTTTGGAAAGTAAAATCCATTGTTAATCTTTTTATAGTGATAATATCAATATGAAATTATGTTGTACCATAAAATATCTTTCTCAAGCTTGTGCTAAATTTTCTGTTTTATGATCTTTAAACAATTAAGAAGCCATAAAGGTAGAAACCTGATGACAGCAATTATAAAGACGTAACTGAAATCATTAACTTTCACTATACCTAAGCAGTTTCAAAATATCCCCATATTTCAACACATTATTTTATTTGCAGATCTTCAACATAAAGGTTGCTTTTCTAATAAATATAAGGAAAACACCTTACTAACAATCCATAAGGGCAAGTAAGCATCCAGAGGAGTGTAATAAAAGTTGATGAAACGTGCTGCTATGTTAATGTTGTTTTGTATTATTAAACCACTGGCCTGAGAATTGACCTCCCCCAACAGACTCTGGAACATTTCTCTTTTTCCTGGGATAGAATATTGATAAATGCCTCAGTTGTTCTCTTTACTTGCACACTTAATCTGTGTCATTTTCTAGATTAGTTTTTGTAATAATGATGTACTTCTTTGTCCACCCCTGCATTTCATAAATTTAATAGCACCGAATAATAAAACACATCACATCACTTGCTTCTACTCTAACCCCACTCCACAGTGGCCTGCTTCCTTCATTGGCCGTTTGCCACTGGGCTTCTTTCTGCCTCTACTCAGCCTCACCTCTCTTCATCCCTCACACCCCCTCTGAATGACTTTATTACACTGGACATTGATAAAGTCAGAAACAATGTAAATTCCACTAACACTTCTCTGTGCCCAGCAGTGACTTGGAATGGTATAGTTTTAATTAATTAATTAATTAATGAGTTTTAAATAAATGAAGAGGGTTTTTCCTTGCTTTCCTAGTCCTTCAAGGAACTGTAGCCCTCACTCTGAGCTCCAGTCATTGGATGGTCTGAGCAAACTGTTTTTGGCCTCCCTATCTCTTCAGTCTTGAAAGTGCCCCCTCCCCAGGGTTGATAAGAATTGCATGCCACTTTCTGGACAGAAATATAGTTATAATTAAGCATTAGTCCGGCTGCATTTTGACCTATTTTCTTGCCGCTGAAAGTCACGTTAGCATTGTTACTGACCATTTGCATCCCCATTGTTCCTACAGACAAGATTTCTGACACTAGGGTCATAAGACTGTTTAAGAATTGACTTTCATCCCCATTATTCCTATAGACAGGATCTCTGACTTTACAATCATAAGGCTTTTGTTTAAGAATCTATCGCTTAAGATGTTTTTCAGACTCCAAATTCCAGCAACAAGTTGGAGGACTCCCTCAGAGAAATGGGACCAGCATGAAAATATAGCTTCTTCCTCTCCCTGTCCCATGACTTCTCCCTGTACTCTTTGACCAATCAATGATCTTCACACTTTGGCCCACTCCCAAACCTTTAAAACCCTAACCCCAAATTCTCCCGGAAGATAGATTTGAGGTTTCTTCCCATCTCTTCATTCAGTGACACTATGACTAAACCTCTTCTTCTGTTGCAACCCAGAGTCTTAGTGTACTGACTTGCTGTGTGCATCAGGCAATGAACCTATTCCTGTTATAGTCTTTCCCCCATTCCTATCTGCTTAGAGTTGTGGTGATTTCAGGAAGTAGGCAAAACTGGTAAGATCCAACCTTGTTGTGACAGGTTATTAACCTCTGATCCCATTTATTTTCTGGAAAAGTATTATACTGACTATTTGAAATTTGGTTGGTATTATGCTTTTCCTACAGAAGTTTAGTCCTATTTCAGTGTCATATCAAAAATACTGCATGAAAAAGACATCTGGGATTGGAGGCAAGAGGGATTTTCTTTGCTGTATTCAATTTTAACAGGTCTCCCGCTGACCTTACATCTCCTTTCCTTGCTACATCATAAGCTCTAAGAAGACACATACTGTCTATTTTCCTCAAACCCAGTTTTCAACTTGGTTGATTTTACTTCTAAACATACATAGCACCTCTCTACTTTTCTCCATGTTTAATGTTATCAGTAATGACACTTCCCTTAGAGCTGAGCAAACAGGGTATGTGCCCCTGGGCTTCCAGCTTTACTGGGCCCAATTTTGCCCACCTCTACATTTATCCTATGCTACAGGACAAGGAATCTTTGAGACTGAGTGTTTACATCCTCAAAATTTCACAATCCCATTTATCCATCCCTTTTGTTGAGACTCAAAAAGCAATATCCCAGACTGGCACTCTGATATACTGAGAGGCTTTTGAAGATGACTCAGAATCAATGCTCCTCTAACCTTGTCTTGCTTCTCCACTTCCAATTATAGGGAGAGAATCTCTTTGGAATTTCCTTATCTGACCAAGAAAGCTTCTTTCCAAAATTGTCTTAAATCCTCACCCTAAGTGATCTCATCAAATAACCAGGAAAAATCAACCACCTGAGAAAAGACTTGGAGTTATCACCACACCCAGACATAGCTTTCATCTATTCTTCTAAGAGCAGTGCCAAGAAATTACTTGAGGGAATGAATCTGCATAATTATACATTTGTTCCTGTGCAGCTCTACTCCTCACATTTTTCTGATTGATTTTCTGCAGCAAACCTCCAGAGCAATAAGGGGAAGGTTTCCCTGGCTGCTATACTTTTCAAATGCAAAGGACCATGGAATTTCCTGCCTAAATAGCTACAGTGTTCATTCGCATGTGTGAGACTTTTCACTGGACAAAGGAAGGGGATGGGCAGTCTTTCCCCCACTTCTATCTGCTTAGAGGTGAAGTTGATATCAGGAATTAGACAAAACTGGTAAGATCCAACTTTGTTCTTGAGAGATGACAGCGTGCTGGCAGTCCTCACAGCCCTTGCTCGCTCTCTGCACCTCCTCTGCATGGGCTCCTACTTGGGCGGCACTTGAGGAGCCCTTCAGGCCACTGCTGTACTGTGGGAGCCCCTTTCTGGGCTGGCCAAGGCCAGAGCCAGCTCCCTCAGCTTGCAGGGAGGTGTGGAGGGTGAGGCGCGAGCAGGAACCAGGGCTGCGGGCAGCCCTTGCGGGCCAGTTGGAGTTCCAGGTGGGCGTGGGCTTGGCTGGCCCTGCGCTCGGAGCAGTCGGCCGGCCCTGCCGCCCCGGGCAATGAGGGGCTTAGCACCTGGGCCAGCGGCTGTGGAGGGTGTGCTGTGTCCCCCAGCAGTGCCAGCCCACCAGTGCTGCGCTCGATTTCTCGCCAGGCCTTAGCTGCCTTCCCGCAGGGCAGGGCTCCGGACCTGCACCTGCCATGCCTAAGCCTCCCACTCCCTCCGTGGGCTCCTGTGCGGCTAAGCCTCCCTGATGAGCGCCACCCCCTGCTCCAAGGCGCCCAGTCCCATGGACCACCCAAGGGCTGAGGAGTGCGGGCGCACGGCGCAGGACTGGCAGGCAGCTCCACCTGTAGCCCCAGTGCAGGATCCACTGGGTGAAGCCAGCTGGGCTCCTGAGTCTGGTGGGGACGTGGAGAACCTTTATGTCTAGCTCAGGATTGTAAATACACCAATCGGCACTCTGTATCTAGCTCAAGGTTTGTAAACACACCAATCAGCACCCTGTGTCTAGCTCAGGGTTTGTGAATGCACCAATCGACACTCTGTATCTAGCTACTCTGATGGGGACTTGGAGAACCTTTGTGTCCACACTCTGTATCTAGCTAATCTAGTGGGGACGTGGGGACGTGGAGAACCTTTGTGTCTAGCTCAGGGAATGTAATCGCACCAATCAGCGCCCTGTCAAAACAGACCACTCGGCTCTACCAATCAGCAGCATGTGGGTGGGGCCAGATAAGGGAATAAAAGCAGGCTGCCTGAGCCAGCAGTGGTAACCCGCTTGGGTCCCCTTCCACACTGTGGAAGCTTTGTTCTTTTGCTCTTTGCAATAAATCTTGCTACTGCTCACTCTTTGGGTCTACATTGCTTTTATTAGCTGTAACGCTCACCGCGAAGTTCTGCAGCTTCACTTCTGAGCCAGTGAGACCACGAACCCACCAGAAGGAAGAAACTCAGAACACATCCAAACATCAGAAGGAACAAACTCCAGACGCCCCACCTTAAGAGCTGTAACACTCACCGCGAGGGTCCGCGGCTTCATTCTTGAAGTCAGTGAGACCAAGAACCCACCATTCCGGACACATTGTGACATGTTATTAACCTTCCATCCCATTTATTTCCCTCCATTTTTCCTCTTGCACTAGGCCCACAAATATTACTGATGGACCTAATCACCCCAATCCCGGTGCTCATTCTTTTAACCTATACCTAACCCCTTCTCCACATAGCATCCAAACTATAAATCAGATCTTAGCATTTTGCTATTATAACAGCCCTTTGGCTTCTCATTGAACTTACAGGAGTCTTCAAGGTTTAGAAAACCTGGACCTTCACTTTCTACCATTCTTGTCTTCACTTTCCAAGTTCGAGTCACATAAGCCTCCTCTTTGTACTCAGCCTTTCCCAAGAAGGATTCTTCCCTCTGCCACAGATTTCCCCATAACCGAACTTTCTTGGCCAAGTCATCCCTCAAAATTAACCTTTTCAAGTAGGTCTTCCATAGCCAGTCAATCTAAGTCAACACTTAACATCACTTTCACCCCATCACTCTTTAACTCATTACTCTGTTTTTATAATAGTAATTATTACTATCTTAAATTTGGGTATTTGAGTGCTTGCTTTATTTTAGTTTTCTCCCTGTTGTAGAAGGTAATGACTACATGGTAGCAAAGTTCTTGGCCATTGTATTTACTGATAAGTATCAATGCCTTGAACAGGTATTCAAGTAGACATTCAAAACGTAGTTTTAAAGAAAGGAAGAAGAAAAGGAAGAAAATGAGGATGAGAGGCAGGAAGGGGAAAAAGTATGAGGTCCAGCAGGGTTGGTCTATGTTGACAGAGACTTAGAAATCCACCTTTTGTAAACCACCTGACTATCTCCTCTTCCTCCACTCCAAAAATAAATAAATAAATGAAGAAGACTGCTCTAGCTGTAAATATTTCAGTTGAAAGACTGGGACATCTGGAAAAAAAGAGTTGTTTTTTCCTAATGCTTTATGCCAGATAACAAAAATGAAAACAAGCTTACTCAGTGCTTGACCACCCTTTACTACTTCTTGTTCCTCTTTCCTTCCTTTCTAAGCCACAATCATTTCCTTAGAAGTGGTATGGTCTGAGCATCTCTCTGAAATGCTAATCTTTAAAAGAAAATTTATTGTGCCATCATTCATGTATGAAATAATACAACAAATATTTACCAAATAGGCTATCCCAGGCACTATTCTGATGTCTGTTTTTTTTTCTCTCCAGAAAGTGTTTTATTCATATATAGTAAGAATATATAAGGTTTCAAATAATATATAAATATATATTAATAATAATATATATTTATATTATATATAAGTATATATGAATATATGAGAATAAATTATTTTATTCTTGTATAATAGGCACATATAAGACAGCGATTAATTTCCTAAAATACAGGGTAAATGCCAGGGAAAAGAAGAACACAGCAGGAGAGAACCAGGCTAACTACTTATGAAAGCCTCTACCTATCAAATGAGTCATATCTCCAAGGAGATCAGGCTTAGAACTCCGCACGAAATTTGGTGAACAATTTTAAGACAAATAACCACATTTTAAGTGGCAGCATAGCTATAGTTGTGAAAATGTAATTGTGCAGGTTAAAAGAGGTTAAAGCCATATATAAGTACTGAAATTGAATAGTGAGTGACAAATAACACTTCAACATAGACAGAACCTATTACCTATATTCTCTCCATCTAAGACAAGGGAGGACCAACATTCAACATCCAATTAGGTCAGATCTTCAATTTCTGCCTTCAATTTTCATATTACTCTCTTCAATACAAAATATCAGTTCAGATAAGAGGTTTTAAGATTTTTGCTGAGTGCCTAAGAGTATACAATTAATTATATTCAACCAGAGACAGAAAAAGAAAGAGAGAGCAAGAAATGCAAGGAAGAAAAGCGATTGAGGGAAAAAATGAAGGAAGGAAGAAAAGAGAAGTGGAAGGAAATGAAAATTGATAATCTGAAACAGGAAAAACTATGACTATAGCCAAAAACAATAAAAAAGTTATGATACTGAAAAATAATACAGTAACATTATGCAAAACTCTTCCTTGATCCCTGCTGCAAAGTTCAGTTGCAAATTACTTTACTTTTAAAGTTGATATTATTCTTAATATTGACTTGAAGTTCAAAATGAATAGCTCAAGAAAAAATTCACACAAATCTACTTTATTATTCAGTGTAAATTGCCATTATGTATGATTTTCTAGATACTGGAGTCAAATGCAGAAATGAAAACACCTGAGGTAAAGAGGAAGTGACAAGAAACACCACTGAGTACAGCAAGAAGACTCAAGTGTCTGTCAAATTAGAAATTATGACTAGGTGCTATAAATACAACGAGGAGGTAAAAGCAATAAAAGTGTAGTTTTGACTAAAGTAATGTCACTTATTCATTCATTTGACACACTAGCTTTCTGACAGCTTGATTATAGAAATCACAACCAGAACGCCTTTTACAAAATTCTGTAAGAAACATTCTATTTAATTTTATAAAAACAATATACCATAAAACTGTTATAATTATACCTAAATTAAATTGTATGTATCAAGAGAAGTTGGCAATTCTTTTGGAATATGATTTAATGTTAAAGAAGAAATCAATGACTTTGTTAAGCACAGTTGATCTTAATTAAGCTGGAGGAATATAGACAAGTTTTACACTAACTAGGTAACAGAAAAATGTGAAAGCCCAAATATCTCTTTCAAACATGGATGACCAAAGGGTAAGTAGCTTTCATACACTCTTAAACTGCAGTGCAAAGAAGTGAGTGTGGGAAATATCAGTTTTCTTAGAAAATCTGAATATCATTATTCCACATGCATGAAAAAGAATGAATTGGGCTAAATGTGAGTACGTTTTGTTGAGGCAATGCTTGGATGGGAAAGCCATAGTAAAATGGGTTCCTTGTGTAGGAGGTTTGAGTTCTGTGCTTCCTGTTATTAACTAAGGACACAAAATCAGAAACTATATGCCATTCAATGTTTTTGTACCCATGAAGTTGCTAGTTTGGTGAAAATGACCCCAAATAAATAAAATAATAAATGCTTCTTTGATGTGTACTTTTAAATTGTAATGTTCAATGTAGCAATTTTAACTTAGTTTCAAAATCTATGATAATGAAAATTATTTACTATTGTAATTCTTGTTTTACAGTTATTTCATATATGCAATCTAGCACCAGCAATCACTGAGCATAGCTTTGGTTATCCTGTAATTTGCTAGTTATTTAGAAACGTAGGAAATATACAGAAAAATTATAAAACTGAATGTAAACAATTAAAAAAAATTAGCTGGGCATGGTGGCACACACCTATAGTCCCAGCTACTCAGGAGGCTGATGTGGCAGGATCACTTGAGCCCAGGAGCTGGAGGCTGCAGTGAGTCATAATCACACCACTGCATTCCAGCCTTGGTGATGGACCGAGACCTTGTCTCAAAAAAATAAAAAATAAAAAATAAAGTTAATACCTGAAGAATAAAAGAGTTAGGAGAGAGATCTTTAAGTGAAAGAAAATGCATAATCCATAAAACAAATTAGACATATTTAACAACACAAAAAACCTTTAAGTTGGTAAAATGAAAGATATCCCAAAGTTCAAAGACAAAATCACAAGGGGAAAATGTATATATATTAATAGCTAACACTTCTTCCTCAAAACAGCCCAGTGAGGGAGGTCTTGGTATTCTTTCCATTTTATAAATGAAGAAACTGAACAACAGGGAAGACAAGACACTTCCCCAAAGACACACTGGTAAGAGATGTGGAAGACAGGATTTGAAGGCAGGTGGTCTGACACCAGTCTGTGCTTGTAACCATGACACTATACTGCAAATTGTTAATATATTTGATAAACAAAGGAAACTCATAAATTTACAAGATGAAATAAAACTCAAAAATTAAAAGATTAAAGGGAAAACGAGCAATTAATTGAAACATAATTAACAAAATAAAATTCAAAATAGACTCAGTATATGAAAAGATGTTAAATCTCACTAGTGGACATGAAGACCATGTTTTTCTTCTTGTCAGATTGGCATATATTAAAATTGGTATTTGCTGGACTCAGAAGCTTGAATGGTAAAATAGCAAACTTCAGGCTTCTGAATTCAGTAAAAATTAACAGGAACGATAAAATCCAGCACTTGATAATATGTGGAGAAATTCATTCTCATATCCTTTTAATAATTCTGTATTAATGGTTGAAATTCTACATTTAAATCACTTGGTAATAGTATCAATTTCTTTTGGTCATTGAAAGTAAATAGTTCCTAAAAGTTTTCTTGTGAGACTATCAACTGATACAATTATTTGAAAAACAATTTGGTAATACCTGTTTAAAAATTTATAGTAGTAACTCTTCTGGAATTTTCTTTTGACTGAAATAACTGTATACATGCACACACACCTACACACAGGCAAGGATCTTTAACACAGCATTTCCTGTAGAAGAGATAAAATGCAAAAGTAATCTGAAGGTTTATAAATAAGTGAATAGTTGAAGACATTGATACATCTATATTATGGAACATTGTGTAGCCATTAAGGATGAGTAGGATCCGTATCTATTGCCCAGGAGTGATATCCATAATATATTTTATGTAAAAAAAAAAAGAAACAAAGTCATAAAATGAGGTTTATTTTGTGCTTCTACCTTAATAAAACCTCAACAAAATGATAATGAGTTATATCCATTTGTTTGGCTATAACTTGGAAAATGATATGAAACAATATATGTATATAAAAAGTTGTTATGACAGAAAGGTAATCATTAAGGGGGACTTAGGTGGGAATTATTAGCTGTTTCTCTGTTCATCTCTATCATTTCACTTGTTATAATGAGCAGGTTTTGATATATGAAAATGAACTGTTTTGAAAAAGCAGAAAGAGGAAGAAAATTTCCTATTTTCTTGGAAGGTCTTTCAATAAATAAGACCCTGGTAGATGATGATATCTAATGCACCTTTAGAAGATGAGAATTGTATTCTCTTTTAAAATTTAAACCATCTGAAGGAAGAATAAGGTATCACAAATGAGTCCTGATGGACAGGTCAATTAACAAAGTGACTGATCATCAGGGACATTAATCCAAGGATCATGCACTATGATAGAAGGAATTAGTTGTAAAACCACTAACCATACAGCAAGCATTGGAATTTTGCCAATTCCCCATTTGAATTATATTTTTGATTGAAAATGGTATGACTTTATTACAGGAGGAATCATTTTAGACCACATGAATATTGATTTATTTTAAGACTCTGATCCCATGCTTTCTTAGGCGGCAATAACCTATAATCCCTTCATCTGAGACCAGAAAGGAAATTATAGGAAGTTCATGATGTTGCATTAATGGATACAATTTTATATCTAGGTCTCTTGGTAATAATACTAAAATCTTTTTTGTCATTGCCTTTAAATTTTTTTTAAAACTTTATCTTCCGAAATATGATTTTAAATAGAAAGCATTAGTACTTTGGACCTAGAAGAGCCAAATTGTGGTAAACTCATAATTGGAAAAAAACTATTTCTTTTTCCATCTACTTAGACTAGTGAGAAATTTTTTGTTTTCGTTTTTGTTTTGAGATAGAGTTTTACTCTGCCATCCAGTCTGGAGTGCAGTGGCATGATCTGAGTTCACTGCAACCTCCACCTCGTGGGTTCAAGTGATTCTCCTGCCTCAACCTCCCAAGTAGCTTGGACTACAGGCACATGCCACCATGCATGGCTAATTTTTGTATTTTTAGTAGAGACGAAGTTTCACCATGTTGGCCAGGCTGGTCTTGAACTTCCCATTATACGCCCACCTTGGCCTCCCAAAGTACTAGGATTACAGGCCTGAGCCACTGTGCCCGACCAGACTGTGGGAAATTTTTAACTGTTCAAAGGAAGTTGTACCCAGAGCAGTGTAGTTTCTGCAGTATTTATTTTTTTAATTTCTGTCACTTGAAACTTTGTAGTAAAGAACAAATATATTCATCAGGGACTTCTCCGGTCATAGCTGAGTACTAAATTTGTGGAACTAAACCAGATGTGCTAATAAATGTTTAACAATAAGATCTTTGGGGAATAGAGGGTCAGAGGCATTTTCCAATTTCTGTGGTATAACTATTCACACTATGACCAATTTCAAGCTACCAAGTATTCAAAAACCAGCTGGCAAGTTTTCTAAAATTTTAAGAGCCAGCTCTTGCAAACCCATGCAGGCCAACTCCAACACATCATAGAAGTGAACCATAAGATCATCCACACTTCTCAATTGTGAATCATGCTGATAAGAAGCAAACTGAAAATCTCCCTTTGGTGAAGCATTAGGCTGAGAAGATTCCATTCTTATCAGTCAGTGTCTCCCACATGGCCTGTCAATGACCTTGTACTAAAAAAGCTGATTCAACATTTTCATTGTACATATGGTAAGTCAAGAAGGCTCAGCATGAAGGTAGATAATTATTAAGTGTTCACATGATTGTTAATGATATGTTAATGATAGACAATAGCGACTTTGTACAATACAAAGCAAATACGTTTGGGAAAACTGACTACAAATGCTCTTGGCTATTTACAAGAAACTGAAATTGTGTTTCTTCCTTGTCAGCAAATATTTTATAAGAAGTATGACCCTGAAACAGAAGCAAAGGGCAAGATAATTTGTCATACAAATTCCATATTTAAGACCCTACTTTGCCTTCTCTAAAAGCATCCTTTTTCTATCTTAAACTTCACTTTGATTTATTTCATAAAATTCATAAGAAGATAAAAACCACTAGCCAATCCAAGTAAGGAAATAATTAAGAGCAGTACTTAAGGAATGACAAGACCTGTACTAAAACCAATTAATCGAAATGAGTTTTTTAAATCAAAAAATTATATAAACAGTCTCTATAATCTTTACATAATTTCTTCTGTGTTTCAAGACCATCTTTCAAAATAGTAGCAGGGGTATTTCTAATTAAATTACCTAATTAAGGTAACTGAATTAAGGGCTTATTTTTAATGATAATATATTATCACTCATTGCAACAGTCATAATATTGATAAATAAAAATAAAATTCTAAGCATCTCAACCAACTGAACAGACCATCTCTTGGCCAACAGAGCTACAAAGAGACCATGAAAGCTGAGTTGCCTCTCATGACTAGATAGGAGGTTACAGACCCCTCATTATATCTCCTCCCAGGTGGCTAACAGCTATTAGGCTTTCTTCCCTGAAGGTTAAACAGAAACCAGTCCTTTTAAAAAGACTTCATTCCTTAGTTACTTCACTTAGAATAATAATCTCTTATCTCATTCAGGTTGCTGCAAATGCCATTAATTCATTCCTTTTTATGGCTGAGTAGTATTCTATTGTGTGTGTATGTGTGTGTGTGTATACACACACACACACACACACATCATATATTCTCACGAATAAGTGGGGGCTAAACTATGAGGATGCAAAGGCATAAGAATGACACAATGGACTTTGGGAACTCAGGGGGAAAGGATGGCAAGGGGTAAGGGATAAAAGACTACAAACAGTGTGCAGTGTATACTTCTCAGGTGATGTGTGCACCAAAATCACCACTAAAGAACTTACTCATGTAAGCAAACACCACCTGTTCCCAAATAACCTATGGAAATCAATAAAAAGAAAAGAAAAGAAAAATAAAACAAACCAAAAGGCTCTATATCCAAAGGGGGAAAAAAAAGGACTTCGCCACTGAGATCAACCAGTCACCTGATGCTGCCCCTCCTTTTTTGCCTAAGAGACCACTGATCACGGAGTGGTTATAGACAGTCTAGAGAGAATGCACAGTGAGGGTTTTCATGCCTTCTGCTTCACTTTTTAACATCAGAGAGTGCCCTGAGTTCATGCTGTTGTCACTATTTTTTGAACACGGGTCCTGTGGAGAAGCATGAAGCTCTATTGCACACGTGCATGTTTCTCCATTTGTGAACATTTATGACTCCTCCCATAGCTTATTGAATACTTATATTTGGCTACCTCATTCAGCATAAATTACTATCTTATTCTTCCCACCTTTGAAGTATCTGTTTCTGACATCTGGCTGGAGGCTATGCTTCCCAGCCAGTCAGAATGGCAACCCTGAAGGCTGCAATATTTTATGAGTAATAAAGCACTCCTTTCCAAATTTCACTCTTCAGTTGATAATATGTAACAAATGCCAGTCATTATTTTTGGTAATTTAATATACATTATCCCTAATTTATATGGAAAATCAACTAGGCAATTGTAAGTTTCCCTATAATCTGGTGAAAGAAATTTGAGTTTGGATAAATTAATTAACATTCAAAATCACACAACTAGTAAATATTACTACATCACTTCCTTAACTTTACAAAGTCCTAGGTAGAGAATACTACAATGACGATGTTTGCTGTTGTTACAAAATCACCCACAGATGTTAATGCTTGTCTGCAGAAAGGAGTGATACGGTAAAGTGACATAATCTGTAACTTGCAGATAAACATGGAAATTTAACATAATTTTAAAATCCTCAAAGGATAAATTCAGCTATTTATGAAAATTATCTGGCCTAAGAAATAGCCAGAAAATATATGATTGCAAGCAAACGTCAAAATTTAAGTTATTTAAGTTATGTAGGTAAAGTTATAGAAAGCTATTAAAATAAATGAGGAATGATTACAAGAAATAAATAATAATTGATCATAATAACTGGACTGCACCAGTGATATAATTGATTAATTATATTCTATTTATGGGTATACTTGCATCAGAATCACTCTCTATGGATTCTAAAAAAAAAAAAAATGATAATAGGGTATCTCCAACAATGTTTAGGGGACCAGAAACTATATGAGTAACTATCTCAAACTTTCCAGTTCCTTTTTTTAAATTGGAAAAAAAGGAAAATCAAAATCAAAATTTTCAAGTCAGAAACATATCTTCTAAAGCACTGGCAATAACAATAACATTTATGTTTTTAACATGCCTGAATGTTTTAAGGAGGTATATTTGGTTAGATAACTAACCATAATAATGTCCAACTATCTAGATAGCATTTCAGACAATGAGAGAAGAGAGGCCTTTATTTAGTCCATCAAAACCCTTTTGTTCAGACTTTAAGTTACAAACTTTTTTGTTTATAATTTCTTTTATTTGTGACATTTTGAAATACAGAAGGTATGAACTTATCAAGAGACACAAATGGTCCCACGTCTTTGACCTTCTATTTCTCCTGTAATAAATACAGCAGCATTCTATTTTATACAACTTTTTTCAGAGGTGTATTAGTCCATTCTCATGCTGCTATAAAGAACTGCTTGAGACTGGGTAATTTATAAAAGAAAGAGGATTAATTTACCCACAGTTCTGCTAGGCTGGGGAGGCCTCAGGAAACTTACAATCACGGTGGAAGAGGAAACAAAACACCCTTCTTCACATGATGGCAGGAAGGAGAAGTGCCACGCAAAGAGGAAAAAGCCCCTTGTAAAATCAGATCTCGTGAGAACTCACTCACTTATCATGGGAATAGCACAGGGGTAACAGTCTCTGTGATTCAATTACCTCCCATGGGGTCTGTCCCATGAAACCTGGGGATTATGGGAACCACAATTCAAGATGAGATTTGGGTGGGGACACAGAGCCAAACCATATCATTCCACCTCTGGTCCTTCTGAAATCTCATGTCCTCACATTTCAAAACACAATTGTGTCCTTTCCAACATTCCCACAATGTCTTAGATAATTCTAACATTAACCCAAAAGTCCAACTCCAAAGTCTCATCTGAGACAAGGCAAATCCCTTCCATCTAAGAGCCTATAAAATCAAAAGCAAAGGAGTTACTTCCTAGATACAATGGGGGTACAGGGATTGGGTAAATACACCAGTTCCAAATGAGATGAATCGGCCAAAATAAAGGAGCTACAGGCTCAATGCAAGTCTGAAATCCAATAGGGCAATCATTAAAACTTAAAGTTCCAAAATGAACTCCTTGGACTACATGTCTCACATCCAAGTCATGCTGATGCAAGAGTTGGGCTCCCACCGCCTTGAGCAGCTTCACCCCTGTGGCTTTGCAGGACATGGCCCCCATCCAGGCTGCCTTCATGACCAACATTGAGTGTCTGTGGATTTTCCAGGTACATGGTGCAAGCTGTCAGTGGATCTAAGATTCTGGGGTCTGGAGAATGGTGGTCCTCTTCTCACAGCTCCACTAGGCAGTGCCCAGTGGGGACCCTGGGTGGGATCTAACCCCACATTTCCCCTCCACACTGCCCTAGTAAAGGTTCTCTATGAGGGTTCTGCCCCTGCAGCAGACTTCTGCCTGGACATCCAGGCGTTTCCATACATTGTCTGAAATTTAGGTGGAGGTTCCCAAACATCAATTATTGTCTTCTTTGCACCTACAGATGCCCAACACCTCCTAGAAGCTGCCAAGGCTTGGGGCTTGTACCCTCTGAAGCAATAGCCTGAGATGTACCTTTGTCCCTTTTAGCCCTGGCTGGGGCTGAATCAGCTGGGACATAGGACACCATGTCCCAGCTGCAGAGAGCAGGGGCCCCTAGGTCCAGCACAGGGAACCATTTTTCCCTCATAGGCCACCCAGCCTGTGATGGGCAGGGCTACTGTGAAGTTCTCTGACATGCCCTGGAAATATTTTCCCCATTGTCTTGCTGATTAACATTCAGCTCCTTGTTACTTATGCAAGTTTCTGCAGCCTGCTTGAATTTCTCTCCAGAAAATGGGGTTTTCTTTTCTATCGCATTGTCAGGCTGTAAATTTTCCAAACTTTTATTCTCTGCTTCTTCTTGAACATTTTGCCACTTAGAAATTTCTTCCGCCACATACCCTAAGTCATCTAACTGAAGTTCAAAGTTCCTCAGATCTCTAGGGAAGGGGCAAAATGCCGCCAGTCTCTTTGCATAGCAAGAGTCATTTTTACTTCAGTTCCCAAAAAGTTCCTCATCTCCATTTGAGACCACCTCAGCTTGGACTTCATTGTCTGTATCACTTCATTGTCCATTTTGATCAAAGTGATTCAGCAACTCTCTAGAAAGTCCCAAACTTTCCCACATTTTCATATCTTCTTCTGGGCCCTGCCCCCCCAAACAGTTCCAACCTCTGCCTGTTACCCAGTTCCAAAGTTCGTCTACATTTTTGGGTATCTTTATCGCCACACCCCACTTTCTGTGACCAATTTACTGTATTAGTCCATTCTCATGCTGCTATAAAGAACTGTCCAAGACTGGGTAATTTATAAAGGAAAGATGATTAATTGACTCACTGTTCCACTGGGCTGGGAAGGCCTCAGGAAACTTACAATCATGGCGAAAAGGGAAGCAAACACATCCTTCTTCACATGATGGCAGGAAGAAGTGTCGAGCAAAGAGGGAAAAGCCCTTTATAAAACCATCAGATCTCATGAGAACTCACTACCAGGAAAACAGCAGCATGGGGGTAACCATCTCTATGGTTCAATTACCTTCCACTGAGTCCCTCCCAGGACATGTAGGGATTATGCAGTGTCTGTCTTTCTGTGTCTGGCTTAGTTCACTTGTCATAATATCATAATCTATGTTGTTACAAATAGCAGGATTTCATTTTCTATGGCTGAATAGTATTCTATTGTGTATATATACCATACATTCTTTAGCATGTACTCTTTTGATGTTTTCTTTTCTGTTAAGTTACTTTAGCTCCTGATATCTCTTAATATATATTCACTGAAGCTGGTCTTATTAAAGGAGATCCCTGGCCCAGTTTGGAAGGAGGCTGATACTCTGAATTTTAACAACAATCTTTACTGTTCTTAAGTGTCTTGTGTTCAGTGAAGACCTTCCCTTTAGTCAGTTCAGCAGACAGAGTGAATCATAATTGCTTTTAACTATAAACCACATAGTGCTTTTAAATATAAACCACAGTACATTTGTTAAAATGTGTTCCCAAAAAGATTTATGGATTCAAAGTGTGCATTTGCAAAAGTTAATAGAGAAGTCCTTTGAATGGCTTTCAGTGAGCATCTTATCAACCATGACATTTTATGGTTGATGCCATATTATGTTTCTCAATGACATTATTCCAGGAACTTTCAGAACTAAATTTACTCTATAGCCTACTCAGAAAATATTCCATTTTGTTATAACTCACAAAAATTAGATGTTTGTAATTAAGAGTAGAAATTAGTTTTATTTTGCAAAATTTGAGACAATGAAGGTTAATTATGTGCAGCAATATAAAGGCTATTGTGTTTAATTGTAAAAAATTCACATTGAATTAATTTCTGCTTCAGGTTACAACTATTTGTGATTAAGTGATGTGACTGAGTCATGAATATCTTTAAACTGACCCTCATCTTATGGCAAGAAATTCCATTTTTCCTTGTTTATCCTATTAGGGCTTATGCCTCAAAGGACCCGGCATTAATCAGTGGAAATGTCAGGTAACCATGAGTTGATTTACAAGTCATTTTTTTAAAGGAACGTCTCAAGTTTCTGCTTTCAGCATTGTGACTTTGATTTATTGTACAGCTGTCCTTGATTTCCATATTTGTTTTACACATACAGTTCCTGCCCAAGGAAGTCAATAAAAAAGGCATATTTTATGAAATGGCATATAAAAAAGAATGGGATTGTATTTTAAAAAAGAATAGCTTATTTAAATTGGCCTGTGTACACAATACATGCATTATTTCGTTACCTGTAGTCCAGATTTTAAAAACCTGCTCCTATCTCATATCCGTAATATAAATACAGGATACTCAGATCTATGAAAAAAAATGTTTTGAGCTATTTTTGCCTAGGAAACAGGAGAGGATTAAACTCATTCAGAAACTCTAGATTTCAAAGTTGTCACTGATTCACTGGTAAAATCTCAGATAAGATGAAGAATTCAATGTGTAAAACACATTCATATCCAATCCTTCAGAGCAGAGCTAGCTCTGCATTAGTCCCAAATTATGATAGCTGAAATTAGGGCTTATTTTACAGTGAAAGTTTTTTACCCTAAGATCTATTCAGAGAGGTTATAACTTAACTATATAGGAAAACAAAGTTTACATATCATTAGAAATTCAAACCTTTAAATTTGGCTCAGTATCAGTAGTGAAAAAAAATCTCAGATTTGGTAAATATTTTAGGGCTAATCACTTTCAGTGTCTGAACTACTACTAAGTGTGTGTTCTACATATTATTCAAGTAAGACAACTTTAACCACTTTTCATATTCTCTATGAAAAACCCTCATGAAACACCTCAAACTGGTTTCTTTCATCTCCCAAAGTTAGAAGACTTCAAACAGAACTTTCAGAAATATTATAACATTTCTGAATGCATTGTGAAAAACTGTTACATTATTATCCTTCATATTATTATTAGATGAAACTGAAGTTTATTTACATTGAATAACTTGTTCCAAGTGCACAGCAAGTAAATATTAAAGCTGAGACTCATGTCCATCTCCTCCTCTGTCTGTTTCCAGAGCTAGAATTTATTCTTTACCAATATTTGCTACTATTTATAGTTGAGCTGAACTAGAAAAATTATAACACATTTCTCAGCCTTCACGGATCTGTTATAACACTTTGACTCCTCTGGCAGGAATAGTTTATTTTAAAAATGACTTTGAATCCTTATTTTAAGTCATACATGATGATACTGGTGATGTCTGCAAGATGGTAGAATAAGACTTCGCAGTGATGATTCCCTTACAGAAACATTAATTTGAACAACTATCTATGGGTAAAAATACCTTCACAAAAGCTAAGAAATTTAGCTGACAAATTATAGCAAGTGGTGGGGCACAGATATAAGAAAAGACACATTGTAAAAAGTAGCAAGGACAGTTCACATTACTCATGAAACCCTTCCCACAAGCCTGGACAGCACAGTGTGAAAAGAGTTATCTTCTGCTCAAGGAAAAGAAAGGGAAGTGAATACCTGATGTTACCACAAACTTCGACACCAGCCCCATCCCACTGAATCCCAGTGTCCCAGTGTTAGGCAAGGCCCCATGGTCTCAGAATCCAGGCTTAGCTTGGTGCCAGGCCAGTCCTTAAAGACCAAGTCTCTAGATTCACTCACATGAGCCCAGGTTCCAAGGACACTCCAGTGCCAGGTCAGCCCTCATGACCCCAGGCTCCAGGCTGGCACTTGCAGACTGAAGCCCCAGGCCAACTCCTACACACTCAAGCTTAAGACCTGTCCCAGCATCAGGCTGGCTCCTGTGGACCCAGGATCTAGAATTGCCCTTGTGGTTTCATGGCACCAGGCCTGCCCACAAAGATACAGGTAGCAGGCCTACCAGGGCAGACCCAGACTCCAGGCCCACTCTAGTAAATTTCAGTTTCAGGCTGACTCCCACAGACTCAGGACCAGATCTGTTTCCTTGGATACAGTTTCCAGGTACATTGCAGAGTCAGGCCAAGCCCCTTCGAATCAGGCTTAAAGCCTGACCCAGTGTGAGGTTAGTCCTCATGGACCCATGCTTCAGGCCAGTCCCTATAGACCAAGGTTCCAGGCCAGCCACCAAGGACCAAGACTCCATGGACCCAGGGTTCAGGCCTACCCCAGGAGATCTTCACAAGACTGGACCCACAGACCAGACTCCAGACTCAAATTTATGGTCCCAATAACAAGACCTACCCCAGTTGTCCTCAGCACAGGATGGTTCCCACAAACTCAGGACATCTCCATAGACCCAGATAACAGTTCCACTTTAGCACCAGGCCAGCTTCAAAAGTCTCAGGCTCTAGGCCCTGTCCCAACACTTGTCTGGCACACACAGAGCCCATCAGATAAGCTGCACATAATAGCTGGAAAGGCTGACTGATGAAGGAGATTCCCTGGTGAAGCCAGTTTATAAAGACTAGAAGAGGTGTCCACTTCTTTAAAACCACAGACACCAATGCAAGTCCACAGGATTACAAATAATCAAAGAAACACAATACCATAAAATCAATAAAAGAAATCACCATTAACTGGCCCTAAAGAAATGAAGATCTACAAACTGTCTGGCAAATAATTCAAAATTGTCTTAAAGAAGCTCAGTGAGCTACAAGAGAACACAGACATACGACTAACCAAAAACAAGAAAACAATATATCAATGAAATGAGAGTTTTAAGAAAGGGATAGAATCCATAGAAATGAACCAAACAAAAATTCTGGAGCTGAATAACACAATAATTAAACTGCAAAATCCAACAGATAGCTCGGTCAAGTCTCAAGACTCAATCAAGTAGAAGCCAGAACTAGTGAGTTCAAAGACAGGTCATTTGAAATTATCCAAAAGAATAAAAAGAAATAAAGGATAAAAAAGAGTAAAGAAATAAAAGATAAAAAGAGTAAAGGATAAAAAATAGTAAAGAAAGTCAATGGGATTTATGAGATATTATTAAATGCATCAATGCATGCACTATAGAATTCCTAGAATGAGCAGAGAAAAAGTATAAAAGTATATTTAAATAAATAATAACAGAAAATTCTCCAAATCTGGAGAGGAAAATGAATATCCAGATCCATGATGATCAGAAAACCCTAAATAGATTAAACAGATCATCATCAAGACACATGGTAACAAAATTCTCAAAAGTCAAAGATAAAGAGAATTTTGAAAGCAGCATGAGAAAAGCAACTTTTATCACATATGAAAGAAACTCTATTAGAACCATCAGTGAATTTCTCAACAGTAACCATGCACTCCAGGAGAGTATGAGATGATAAATTCAGTGTGTTACAATAAAAAAGCTGGCAACCAAAAAAAACTATACCCAGAAAAGCTGGAGGACATAGGATAAGAATGCTCTTTCCTTCTATTGCAATGCTGTACTGAAAGTTCTAGATAGAGCCTACAAGAAAAAAAAAGACACTTAAATTGAAGAGAAAAAAATAAAATTTTTCTGTTTTTAGATTATTATAGGGAACACCTTAAAATTTCCACCAAAAAAAAGCTGTGAGAATAAATAAATTCAATTTGCAGAAGACAAAATCAACATATATGAATTAGTAGCATGTAACAGTAAACTATCTAAAAAAATTATGAAAACAATTTCATTTATAATAGCATAAAACAAAATGCTTAGTAATATATTTAATCAAGGAGGCGAAAGATCTGTACACTACAAACTAAAACACAACAATAAAAGAAATTTAAAGAACACAAAATAATGGAGAGATAACTCACGTTAATTGATTAGAAGAATTAATATTGTTAAATGTTTATACTACCCAAAGCAATCTACAGATACAATAAAATCCCTATTAAAATTGTAATGGCATTTTTCACAGAAACAGGAAGAAAATTCCTAAAAGTAGTATAAACCCACAAACGGCAGTAAACAGCCAACCAAATATTAAGAGAAAAGAACACAGCCATAGGTGTCATAGTACCTTATTTTAAAATACACTACAAAGGTACCGTAATCAAAGCGTCATGATATCGGCAATAAAAAAAAAATAGAAAATCACCATACTGGCCAATGAAACAGAATAAAGAGCCTAAAAATAAGTTATCACTTTTATGGTTAATTGGTCTTCAGTAAAAATGCCACAAATACATGGTGGAGATAGGAAAGTCTCATTAATAAATGGTGCTGGGAAAACTGGATATCCACTTGCAGAAGAATTAAATTGTACCTTTGTATCGCATCATACACGAAAATCAACTGAAAAAGGATTAAAAACTTAACAGGAAGACTTAAAAGTTTAAATATTCTAGAAGACAACATAGGGGAAATGCTTCTTGACATTGGTCTGATTATTTGAATATAACCCCAAAGCAAAGGCAATAAAAGCAAAACTAGGTGAATGGGATTATATCAAACTAAATAGCTTCCACACAGCAAAGGTAACAAATCAATAGGGTAAAGAGACACCCTACAGAATGAGCAAAAATATTTGCAAATCATATATCTGATAAGGAGTTAATAACCAAAATACATACGGAACTCAAATAATCCAATAGCAAGAAAACAATAACCCAACTAAAAACTGAGCAAAGGACCTGAATAAATATTTCTCAGAAGAATACATACAGATGGCCAATAGATACGTTAAAAGATGCTTAACATCACTAATCATTAGGGAAATATGCATTAAAACTACAATGAGATATCACCTCACACCTGTTTTGATGTTTTTTATCAAAAGGACAAAAAGTAAGTGTTGGCAAGGATGTGGAGAGAAGGGAACTCTCGTACACTGTTGGTAGAAAGGTAAATTAGTATACACATTATGGAAAAGGGTATGGAGGTTTCTCACAAATTAAAAACAATCCAGCAATCCCACTTCTGAGGATACATCTAAAGTAAGTAAAATCAGTATATCAAGGGGATACCTGCACCCCGGTGTTTATTGCACCATTATTGACACTAGACAAGATACGGAATCAATGTTAAGTGCACATCAGTGGATGAATGGATAAAGAAAATATGATATGCATGTGGGTGTGTATGTGCATGTGTACAGAATTTAATATTATTCAGCCTTACAAAAGAAGAAAATTCAGCCATTTGAGACAACATGAATGAACCTGTAAGACATTATGCTAAGTGAAATAAGCCAGGCATAGTAAGACAATGCTACATAATCTTATTCCTGTGTGGTATCTAAACAAGTTGAACTTATAAAAGTTCATTTGCCACTTAGAATGGCAGATGCCAGGGGCTGGGGTATAGGGGAAGTGGGAAGAGTTGGTCAAAGGATAGAAAGTTCCAGTTAGGCAGGATGAACAAATTCTGGAGATCTGATATATAGCATAGTGACTATACTTTATAATGTATTGTATACTTGAAATTTACAAAGAAAGTAGAACTTAAATGTTCTTATCACACACAAAAACTGATACTGTGTGAGGCAATTAATACAATCATTAGCTTGATTGTAGTAATCATTTCAAAATGTGTACATATAGCCATGTATTACATTGTGCACTATAAACATATACAATTTTTATTTGTCAATTATAGGTCAATAAGGCTAGGTAAAAATAAATATATACATATATAATTAATACTATAATCTAGATGTGCATCCTCAAATTTTAGGTTTATGTTTAAATAATTGGTAAATGTGTTAAATTGATTTGGTTTGATTACAACAAATACTACAATCAACAGTTTTTTCTAGTGTGATGATATATACACTAGTAAAACACAAGTAAAAGCAGTAATTATGCTATTTAGTGGACATTCTTAAGCATGTTGGTGGTCTGTACATTCTAAATGATTACTATATTTGATTTTATATTGGTATTTTAAGGAACCAACTCATTCTGGCAGGTCAACCTGAATACATTTCTACTGAAATGTGAGCATTGCCCATAGGACTCACAGGAATTATTTTTTCTTTTTGGTTAGAATGATTAACTGATAACATCTGCCCTTATATTTTCTTTAGGTTAAAACTGTCTCATGCATGTAATGTGGCAAGTAATTAAAAAGATTTAAAGTTCATTTTGCAGGAAAATGTCAGCTATACCCAGAGGCATTTTGGAGACTCACTGATCTGAAAAAGTCGATTAAACGTGATAGCAAGAACCAATTTTGATTTCCACATCTTCACAACAGAATGCCAACTCTGTTTATTGTCTGACAATTTAAGCATACAGACCTTACCACAGTCACCAAACAATATTGGCCTTTTATTGAAAAGAATTCAGCTTGGAAGTGAGTCCAACCCAACACCAGCTACTTCAGACTCCTAGTGATTGGAAGGGACAGCATAATGTGTCCAACATCCAAGCTCTCCAAGTTTTACCCCTGTATTAAATTAGATTACCAGGAAATCAGGTGTCCACACCATATTGTTTCAGCACTTTGTCATGAAAAACTCTTTTCTAAGTTATACATTTAGACTAAGGTCTCAGTTTATGTATAGAGGTGATAAAAGAAACATAGCTTTGTAAAATACATTCGTCTTTTTTAAAAACCACACTTAAAGAAAAATAATATTAACTAATTTCCATTTTATCCTTATTATAAATGCTTTATCTAAATTTAGTTGCTGGGGTAGGAGAAGCAGGAAGAAGGAATCTCCTCATATAAATTACCATACTTTTATTTATCATAATACTAATATTAATAACATTATTAACTGCTAATATTCATTAATATTAAGGGTTTTGTCTGTGCACATCAGTGTTAAGGGTCTTATATACAGTAATACCTGCAATTCTTACAATATCCTCATGATTAAGGTAATATTCTTCTGTCTTCATGGATAAAGTTTAGCCAAGAATAAAGTCAATAATTTGCAAAAAACTAATAAGTGGATAATTCAGAATTTTGTCTCAGGCAGCTTAAGAACTATACATCTTTATACAAGACCCATTTTGGTTTTGTTTCAAGGGAATTAAGAGTTAATACTGAATGTTCAATTGCAGTGAGCATTGCAAGTACCACATACTGTGTTTTGTCCTATTGCTTTTACTTGGAGAGATATATATATATACAAAATATATAATATATAAATATATAATATATAAATATATAATAATATATATTAACATATAATATAATATATATATATTTGGAATGACTGCAAATATTCCAGTATATTATTTTTCCCATACCCTAGGGGTCCAATGTACTAACAGAAATGTGACATTTGAATGTTTTTCCTGTTCTTAAATCAGTATATTCATAGATTCTGGAATCTGCCAACCCATTTTTTTGGCTCATTACATTTTTGAAATAGGATCATGCCATCTAACCCATGTCTGAAATTCTAATTTATTGTTAATTATCAAGAAATTACTTCATAATAAGAAACACTGATCAAAAGTTTGTCACGCTGTCACTTAAAGTCTTCACTGGAACATACACTTTGCTTCCAGGCTTTAATTCTGAAGATTTATGTCTTACTCATTTTTTTCCATCATGTGTGAAACATACACACATAATTTCCTCACTACCATCAGAATAAAAAGCCAACGTAGGTGATTTTTTTAAAATACACCATTTTCTTATTCTAATAACACAACTGGCTCCTGTGACAAAAAATCAGAATTACACCCTGGGGAGGCTTTTGAACTATAATAAAATGAAATTAAACTATTTTGCTTGCTGGTGATAGAAGCTACCAAAAGATTTTTTTAATGAATTGCCTGTGATTTTCCTATATACATAACATCCCCTCTGAATCAATAATTATAACAGTAACCATGTTTGTTCTTTCTTTTCGGCAGGTGGGTCTTTTCCAAATATTGTCTAATAAAAAATGTGATATCTAGTTTAGAACACTTATTGAAAATTTAGGTAAAATCTTGTCTTCTAAAATACTCCTTTCACCATCATATTTCTCCAAAATGCTCATTCACATGTAATTTCTTCCCCCAAAATGTAATTGTCTATGGTGATATGTGAATGTGCAATGTGCAGTTGTAGAAATTCATATTGCAGTTTCCTCAATAGAACACTTCGAGTATAATAAACTAAAATCCCAGTGGTGATCATTAAAAAGTCAGGAAACAACAGATGTTGGAGAGGATGTGGAGAAATAGGAACGCTTTTACACTTTTGGTGGGAGTGTAAATTAGTTCAACCATTGTGGAAGACAGTCTGGAAATTCCTCAAGGATCTACAACCAGAAATACCATTCGACCCAGCCATCCCATTACTGGGTATATACCCAAAGGATTATAAATTATTCCATTATAAAGATATATGCACATGTATGTTTATTGCAGCACTGTTCACAATAGCAAAGACTTGGAACCAACCCAAATGCACATCAATGATAGACTGGATAAAGAAAATGTGGCACATATACACCATGAAATACTATGCAACCATAAAAAAGCATGAGTTCATGTCTTTTGCAGGGACATGGATGAAGCTGGAAGCCATCATTCTCACCAAACTAACACAGATACAGAAAACCAAACACTGCATGTTCTCACTCATAAGTAGGAGTTGAACAATGAGAACACATGGACAGAGGGAGGGGAACATCACACACCAGGGCCTGGCAGGGGGTAGGGGGCTAGGGGAGGGATAGCATTAGGAGAAATTATGGGTTGATGGGTGCAGCAAACCACCATGGCACATGTATACCTATGTAACAAACCTGCACATTCTATACACGTATCCCAGAACTTAAAGTAGAATAAAAATAAATAAATAAATGTAAAATTACAAAAAAAAGTTTTCCTTCTAATTATATGGCAGTGACTTTGTTTTATTAACCTATAATCTCTGCCCTCCAGGACCTAATATATGTAGTACTCAATAAATGCTTATTAAGTGAATTAAACATAAAACAACTTTGAAATTCTTCAGCTGGGATTCAATAACAAATAAATACAATAGATACAACTACAGCAAATGAATACGTAGGAAGAGATTAATTAGACCTAAAAAATTATTTAACACATTATTATGTTTTCTTTGTGTTTAAAAAGGAACAATGAAACTGGTATGGTAAATGTTGATGCTACACTAATAGTAAAAGGTATGAAAAATGATGTAACAAATGATCATAATTAGTTCTTTAATCAGATAATGATTAATCTTCTAAATAACATAACTGAAAAAAAGGAAGACACAAAGCAGAAAGACCTTTCACCTATTTATTAATAAATCTTCAATATTTTCTTCTTTAAATTCTTAAATTTAGCGCTAGTTTTTGGAACAATATTTCCTTTCATATTTATTTAATTATGTCATTGATCAGGAAAGGCATTCTTTTCCTTTGTTGAAAATGCATTCACATAATTTTTTTTTATAAATTCATGTTTAATTTTCACATTAAATGGGAAAGGAAACTTTTTTTATTAGCATAGAGGGTTTTGCTTGTACACTGTTGGGGAGAATTTAAGTCAGTACATTAATTATGGAAAACTGTGTAGGTTCCACAAAATACTAAAAATAGAATTACTATATAATCCAGCACTCCCACTTTTGAGTATTTATCCAAAAGATTTGAAACCAGTTGGTCAAGAGATGACTGTACCCCTGTATTTGTTACAGCACTATTTACAATAACCAAGTTATGAAATCAACCTAAGTGTATATCAACAGATGAATGGCTAAACAATATGAAATATGTACACATGACTGAATACTATTCAGCCTTTATAAAGAAATTCCTTTATTTGTGACAACGTGAATTGGACAACAGACAACATTATGCCAAGTGAAATAAGCCAGGTACAGAAAGACAAATACCACATGATCTCACTTACATGTGGAATCTAAAACAATAGAACTCAAAGTAGCAGATGTTAGAATGGTGGTTACCAGAGGCTGGGGAGTAGGAGTGGAAGTGGTGGGGGGTGATGGAAAGATGAAGGTCAAAGGATACAAAGCCTCAATTAGATGGCGGGATAAGTTTTTTTTTTTTTCCTTTTAGAGATATTGCACAAGAAGTGACCACAGTCATAAATAATTTATTGTATATTTAAATATAACCAAGAGAATAAATTTCAAAGGTTTTTATCACAAAACATGATAAATATTTGAGATAATGAATATGCTAATTAGAATCATTTAATTATTCCACATTATATTCATAAATTATAACATTACCTTGTATGCCATAAATATATGCAACCGTATTTGTGTATTTATAATTAAAAATTTAAAAAATAAAGTAGAAGTTTCTGCATTCCCAGGTAGGTTATGTCTGGAAACCTAACAATTTCCTATGTGCCTATTTCCTACTCCCTGATGATGTCTCTCTTATTTTCCTTTTTTCTTTTTTTATTATTATTATACTTTAAGTTTTAGGGTACATGTGCACAATGTGCAGGTTTGTTACATACGTATCCATGTGCCATGTTGGTGTGCTGCACCCATTAACTCGTCATTTAGCATTAGGTATATCTCCTAATGCTGTCCCTCCCCACTTCCTGCACCCCGCAACAGTCCCCGGAGTGTGATGTTCCCCTTCCTGCGTCCATGTGTTCTCATTGTTCAATCTCCACCTATGAGTGAGAACATGAGGTGTTTGGTTTTTTGCCCTTGTGATAGTTTACTGAGAATGATGGTTTCCAGTTTCATCCATGTCCCTACAAAGGACATGAACTCATCATTTTTTATGGCTGCATAGTATTCCATGGTGTATGTGTGCCACATTTTCTTAAATCCAGTCTATCATTGTTGGACATTTGGGTTGGTTCCAAGTCTTTGCTATTGCGAATAGTGCCGCGATAAACATATGTGTGCATGTGTCTTTATAGCAGCATGATTTATAGTCCTTTGGGTATATACCCAGTAATGGGATGGCTGGGTCAAATGGTATTTCTAGTTCTAGATCCCTGAGGAATCGCCACACTGACTTCCACAATGGTTGAACTAGTTTACAGTCCCACCAACAGTGTAAAAGTGTTCCTATTTCTCCATATCCTCTCCAGCACCTGTTGTTTCCTGACTTTTTAATGATGGCCATTCTAACTGGTGTGAGATGGTATCTCATTGTGGTTTTGATTTGCATTTCTCTGATGGCCAGTGATGGTGAGCATTTTTTCATGTGTTTTTTGGCTGCATAAATGGCTTCTTTTGAGAAATGTCTGTTCATGTCCTTCGCCACTTTTTGATGGGGTTGCTTTTTTCTTGTAAATTTGTTTGAGTTCATTGTAGACTCTGGATATTAGCCCTTTGTCAGATGAGTAGGTTGTGAAAATTTTCTCCCATTTCGTAGGTTGCCTGTTCACTCTGATGGTAGTTTCATTTGCTGTGCAGAAGCTCTCTAGTTTAATTAGATCCCATTTGTCATTTTTGGCTTTTGTTGCCATTGTTTGTGGTGTTTTAGACATGAAGTCCTTGCCCATGCCTATGTCCTGAATGGTATTGCCTAGGTTTTCTTCCAGGGTTTTTATGGTTTTAGGTCTAACCTGTAAGTCTTTAATCCATCTTGAATTAATTTTTGTATAAGGTGTAAGGAAGGGATCCAGTTTCAGCTTTCTACATATGGCTAGCCAGTTTTCCCAGCACCATTTATTAAATAGGGAATCCTTTTCCCATTGCTTGTTTTTGTCAGGTTTGTCAAAGATCAGGTAGTTGTAGATATGCGGCATTATTTCTGAGGGCTCTGAAATCCTCAATAAAATACTGGCAAACTGAATCCAGCAGCACAACAAAAAGCTTATACACCATGATCAAGTGGGCTTCATCCCTGGGATGCAAGGCTGGTTCAACATATGCAAATCAATAAATGTAATCCAGCATATAAACAGAACCAAAGACAAAAACCACATGATTATCTCAATAGATGCAGAAAAGGCCTTTGACAAAATTCAACAACTGTTCATGCTAAAAACTCTCAATAAATTAGGTTTTGATGGGACGCATCTCAAAATAATAAGAGCTATCTAGGACAAACCCACAGCCAATATCATACTGAATGGGCAAAAACTGGAAGCATTCCCTTTGAAAACAGGCACAAGACAGGGATGACCTCTCTCACCACTCCTATTCAACATAGTGCTGGAAGTTCTGGCCAAGGCAATCAGGCAGGAGAAGGAAATAAAGGGTATTCAATTAGGAAAAGAGGAAGTCAAATTGTCCCTGTTTGCAGATGATATGATTGTATATCTAGAAAACCCCATTGTCTCAGCCCAAAATCTCCTTAAGCTGATTAGCAACTTCAGCAAAGTCTCAAGATACAAAATTAATGTACAAAAATCACAAGCATTCTTGTACACCAATCACAGACAAACAGAGAGCCAAATCATGAGTGAACTCCCATTCACAATTGCTTCAAAGAGAATCAAATACCTAGGAATCCAACTTACAAGGGATGTGAAGGACCTCTTCAAGGAGAACTACAAACCACTGCTCAATGAAATAAAAGAGGATACAAACAAATGGAAGAACATTCCATGCTCATGGGTTGGAAGAATCAATATCGTGAAAATGGCCATACTGCCCAAGGTAATTTATAGATTCAATGCCATCCCCATCAAGCTACCAATGACTTTCTTCACAGAATTGGAAAAAACTACTTCAAAGTTCATATGGAACCAAAAAAGAGCCCGTATCGCCAAGTCAATCCTAAGCCAAAAGAACAAAGCTGGAGGCATCATGCTACCTGACTTCAAACTATACTACAAGGCTACAGTAACCAAAACAGCATGGTACTGGTACTACAACAGAGACATAGATCGCTTATTTTCAAACTGACTTTCACCCTCAAGGCTGATCACCTTGTGAAGCCCCTGTGCCTTCACCAATGATGTGGGTATTTACATTGCTCTTAAAATCCAGCTTTATGTATATTTTCATGTTTCTCAATGTGACAGACTTTTAAATGTAAACACTAAACACCCTTATTGAAATAAAGATAATCTTGTAATTTTGAAAATATTCTGAAATGAAGAAAAGAAAGTAAACCTGTACTGTCTATCTCATATAAAATTAAACTCATTAATCTTATATCTCATTTATTAGTTTCTGACATGTAACATTTACCTTAAAATCTAGTTGAATCTTTTCCAGAAACATTTAACTATTTATTGAGTCTGAATTTATCCCCCTTAACTCATTCTCCCCCCCACCCCACATCCTGTCCCCCCAATACAAGAATGTATTATAAAGAATTTTGGGGGCATACATTTCCCACACCTAAAGTCACAAAAATTTGAAACCATTTCTGGTCTTCTTTGAAATGCTCCTATCACTATGACATAAAACTTGAGGGGGAAGAAAATCAACCTTCTGAAAATGTTGCAAAAGATTAACTAATCCTATCATATTTAGTATCTTAGGATTTATTTCAACTCAAAATAAAATAGCCTTGTGATCTTGAGCTGATACATCATTTATTCTCCAAAAAGGAAAGCTTGCAAATAAATGAGATCACACAGTATTTGCCTCTAAGCCACTGAACAGGTTGTATCAAGAAAAAAACAAACCTATTGCACAAATATTATAAGCATTTGCCAGTATGAAATAAAATCTAGCTACACTAAACAATTCCATTTGCTTCATGAATCTCAGCCTCAGAACGACATTGATTTTTGAAAAGGTTGCCTATTACCTAAAGATGTAAATTCACCTTCAACAGCCTTTCTTATGTAGTAACTCACTAGTCTCTGGAATTGTACATTTGCATGAAATGATATAAATTAATTTGTAAAATAAGGTCATACTACTATTTTAAGAGACTGTTTCAGTATAGACAAAGTCATAACACGTTTGTAAAAAAGGGACTTGGGTATTAGTTATTCAAATCTTTCACTGTAAATTTGGGGAAAAAAAACTGAAGCCTAAAGAAAATATTTGCCTTTTCCACATCCTGTAAATTTTAATGGCAGAACAAGGAAAAAAAATTAGGATGTATGTTTTTGCCGCCATTTACACTACTCCGTTGAAAAAGTTTTTCATTACCCGTATTATATCACTTAGAAATTAAGTTCAACAAAATTTTATTTGTCTTCTACCTCGTGCCAAGCTTTTTGGAGACTGAGAGAAAAATGTTCCCTGTTCTTAAATAGCTCAGGGTTTATTGAAGAAGGCAGTTGTACAAACATGACTGTAAGAGTGTGTGAAGACTGCCATAATGAAATATTGTGCGTGGTGACACGGGGGCCGTGCACAAAGGGTAACTGAATCTAGGTGAGTATAGTTAGGGAAAGTTTTACAGGGGAGGAAATGTCTGAGCAGGTTTTTTTTCGTATTTCTGATATATATATATATATACATATATATATATATATATACATATATATATATATATATATACACACCCACATATATACATATATATACACATATATATATTTTTATTATTATACTTTAAGTTCTAGGGTACATGTGCACAACGTGCAGGTTTGTTACATAAGTATACATGTGCCATGTTGGTTTGCTGCACCCATCAACTCATCATTTACATTAGGTATTTCTCCTTATACCATCCCTCCCCCAACCCCCCAGCTCGCAAAAGGCCCTGCCTGGTGTGTGATGCAGGGTTTTTAAGGGAAAACCAGCATTTGCCAAGCGATGAAGGCCAAAGGAAGGGCATTCCAAGAAGAGCTCACAACATTTACAAAGGAACATCACCAAGAAACTGAATAATACTTTTAGCAGCTACCACTATAGCTGGAGCATAATATTGGAGGGAGATACCACACTTCAATAAAACTGGAGACAGAGTCAAGGTCAGATCACAAATGGCCCTTTATTACGTGCTAAGTGAACCTATAAGACAAAAGGGAGCAATTGAATAGAAATTATGTAACTGATTTGGGTTTCGGAATATTTCCCACATATTGTGGAAAATAACTTAGAAAAAAGACAAGAGAAATGGAAAACACCGTTTTCTAAAATTTACTTGAGAGATGAGACTGGACCAAAAAAAGTTAAGATATTTGACAGATTAGAATCATAAAACTTAAGACTGACGAGCGAGGGAGAAGCAGGCAACACATAACAGCAGAATGGAAAGTCATGAGGCTAACAGAAGTATTGATAAATCTACATGTTTGCATCTTGTTTTCTTTGTCATGATCAAGCATACATACTAATAAATCAATATACTCTCTGATCTAGCAATATTATTTAGTATGGGAAGAAATTACTCACTATACCCAAACCCACTCTTCAACACCAATAGTCATGAATCCAAGGACGTTTATTCTCCTATGGTCCTTGAAAATATGCTAAATAAAATTGAATACACAAATTCAAACTGTTTATGTACTGATGAGGCTTCAGATGACACTAAACTATTTTTTCTGAGCTTCCGATTGGTCAGTGGCTTTTCAGACAGGCTGATCCTGCAATATGGCATCAGTCTAGGACCCAGGACTTTCTTCAGCTCCTATGCTTTTTTCTTATATGATCACAGTGACTCATCTCATCAGAAGACTGTGTTGACTTCCTTCTGCACCTCCTTCACCCAAAGAATTTAATTAACTCTTTTATAACACAGTCATGACTAATGCTTGCAGCTGGTAACTTAAGCACAACCCGGATATATTTAGTTGTTTTGTTCCCAAAATAAGACTCTTTATATATCAGATTTTTACGTCAAAATAGAGCCTTTTCATTTTGTACTGAATTGCTGTTCTCATTAAGTAGACAAATGTCAGAATATTACTAACATAGTACCACCTGAAATTCCTAAGCAGCAGCCCCTCATTCCAGCTTCTAACACTCAGTTACATTACTGAAAGGATAATCTAATTAAAATGAAAGTTACATTTTAGGAAGCAGAAACTTCACTGTTACTGAGGTGTTTTGCCTAATTATGTTAAGTGTGGTAATCAAAAGGTCAATTTGATGACCACGAGAATGACAATAATGACCCCGCTGATGAAGTTGGTGATAAAAGTAATAACCAAACATCTACATCTTTAGTGTAAAATATATGCAATCATCATTACTCTATGAGTACAATTATATTGATTTTACAGATGAACAACTTGAGGCTCAAGTATATTAGGTAGCTTGCTTAAGACTTCCCAGCTAGAAACTTAGTCTGATTCCAAAGCCTGTGTGTATGTTTTCCCTTAATCCGATATTACATCTCAGGATATTCTTCTTCTGTTAATACTAGCTTTTCCAGGTCAGGCACAGTAGCTCACACCTGTAATCCCAGCATTTTGGGAGGCCCAGGTGGGTGGATCATTTGAGGTCAGGGGTTCAAAACCAGCCTGGCCAACATGGTGAAACCCCATTCCTAGTAAAAATATAAAAATTAGCTGGGTGTGGTGGCACACGCCTGTAATCCCAGCTACTTGGGAGGCTGAGGCAGGAGAATTGCTTGAGCCCAGGAGGCAGAGGTTACAGTGAGCAGAGATCCCATCATTGCACTCCAGCTTCAGCAACAGAGCAAGACTGTCTCAAAACAAACAAACAAACAAATACTAGCTTTTCCAGAAAACATTCAGCTATTATTCACTGTCATTCATTTGTTCAATGAGCACTTATGTGTGCTGGTTCTATGCCAAGCTCACAGTAAGTTCTTGAAAATAAAAGGACCACTTTGCTAAGTAATTTGCGGGCTAGTAGATCAATTCCTGTAAATAAGTGATGGACACAGAATTAAATATAATAATAACAATTGCTTGATAGTAATAATTATCATGATTAATTTTAACTGAGTACTTAAATTGTTCCAGGTACTACTTCGGGTTCTTTATATGTGTGAACTCATTTAATCCACAAAACAACCCTATGAAATATGCATTGTTGTTATTCATGTTTGACAAGTAAGGAAGCTGAAGAACAAAGAACATAAGTAGTTGACTAAAATCACTGTAAAAGGGTCAGCACAAACAAAGCATAATTTTAATCATTTCAAGAAACATTTATGGCACGCCTACTGTATGGCATGCCCTGCTTGATGATTAGAGAAGAAATCACAGAGAATGAGGCACATGAGTTGATTCTTAAAGGATTAAGTTTCTCTACATGAATGAACAGATGAAGTAGAAAACAGCATTCAAAAACCACGAAATGGCCCTACAAATGCACCACCAACACGGTATATTTTATAATTGCGCACAGAAAGTAAGTTAACTGTATCTTCATAGTTTCCAATCTCAGCTGGCTCTTGAAGCTGCTCAGCAGTCTTGTTTACCTTCCTAGAGCTTTCTCCTCAATGCCATTTTAATGTTTTCTATCATCCTGAAAACTCCAAATGCACAACTTTCTTGCTCACTCTTTTCATATGACTGCTTTCTATTTCACAAGCTAATCAAGTTGCTGTTTGTAATTACCTCAAGTTCCTGCCAATATCGGGTTAAGATTATTGTATAAAATGCTCACTTCAAGGTATTCCTTACTACTTATTTATGTTATATATTGACATTTTAAAAATATATCACTATCATAACAAACCACTCTATAATTATGTACCACTCAAATGTTTCAAAGGTCACATGCTGGATAAACAAGATGAGGTCAGGAATCATGGATAGAGTAAATATGTAAAGAAAGCGATTTATTAGACAAGCAAGAACAAACAAATTCCAGTGGTAAAAGGTTGAAGGATTCACAAACTGACATTCCAGTACAGCCTTCTTTGTCTGCAAAAATGGCAAACAAGGAGATGACCAATTGCCTAATTTTACCCACTAGAAAAAGCAGAACATTGAGGGCGTAAGTACTTGCACCAAGTAATAGAAGGGCTCTTGGGCTGGACAGTCATCTGACCAGTTCAGGGATGAGACCAAAATTTGCATCTTCCCTGAATTCATCTCTAGATTTTAGGGCCTAGCCATTCAAAAAGTATTGTATTGTCTGAGAAGAGCTTTCATGACCTTCTTCATTTCCACATTGAAGGCTCACGTATAACAGCTCAGACCAACCTGGGAGAGGTGCTCTCTTCCTATAGATAATGAGAGAGAGAGAGAGAGAGAGAATATGAATGAGAATATTCTCTATTTTGGCCACTGAACTGTCAAAAAGGGTCTGTAGTTTTACTGAATAGATGTTGAAAGTATAAAATGTAATTAGCCTCATGTAGGGTGGAAAGAAGGGCTGAGAAATCTAAGGTTATTGTTTTTCTGTTATAAATGTTATACTCACAATCTCAACTGCATCTTTATTTTTTTTTGTTTTATTACAATGGAAGAAATTCTCTTATTTTAAGGTTAGTCCATCTACCATTGTGCAGAATCATTTTCCTATCCAACATCCTCAGAGAGCTAGCATTAAGGACTCTTATTTTTATTCCCTGTATCTTCCAGAGAAGATTCTCTCTCTCTCTCTCTGGCTTTTTTTCTGCAGCATTTAAACATGTTCAACTTTATCATTATCTTGCATGTAAAAAAATGATTCGATTTTTATACAATCCAATGGATAATTTTCAGTCAGTGTTTTACTTTCTTTGATCTATTATTCTAAACTCTCTCTCACGGGTTTTTTATAATCACTTTCTTCTTGCCTCACCTTTATTTCATATGTCAACTCCTTATTTCTTATTGATGTTCCAAATATTGATATTTCTCAGGAATTTTATTCTAAGGCCAACTTTTCTTCTCACTCTAAATTATCCTTGGATATTGTTATCTACTTTCTTAGAATATCTTTATGCTAAAGATTTCTGAATATGAATCAGTGGTTCAGACTTTTTTCCTAAGAGCCAGACCACCATATTCATCTCTTCACCAAAAGCTCCATTTGGGTGTCCAACCAAATCTTAAAATCATCGTGTCTAAATCAGAACTTCTATCTTTCATTACAGGCTTCTCACTTCTCCTGGGTTTGCTCTACTAGTATGTGATACCATCAAGAAACTCATTTGCTAAGCCACAAACCAGGACAATATCCTCTCTATCTCACTCTCCTTTTTCCCAAGATCATTGCAGTTGTTAGGTTCTATCATTTGTGCCTCTGAAATGTTTACCAAATTTATCGTTTTCTCACCACACCCAGGGTTATACCCAGGTTAAGTCGCCATTATCTCATAACCAAATTTTTGGAATCGCTTCCATTTTGTCTTCCTGCATCTAATGTGGCCTTTCTCCAATTTATTCTCTACAAAGAAATCAAATAAACCTTGTAAAAATACAAATGTAATCATATTATGCCACTTCACTGTGCTCTTCCCCCTGTGTGTACCCCTGTGCTTTAGCAAAACCAAGTGTCCCAGCTCCTTGTATATTCCATGCTGTCTCTGATACAAACATAATTACAAATGTGTAAGCTATTGTCCCCTACATGGGCAACCCTGTTCCATTCTCTTGACCTATCTAGTTATTGAACATTGCTCCTAAGCACATCATATCACTTGTTATGGTATATTACTATTGCCAATTTTGTTATATTCATGCCTAGAACATTGTAGCTTCCTGAGGACATATTTCACTTGTCTGCTATTAAATTACCAATGCTTAGCACAGCACTTGGCACATTACAGGGATTTAATGCACATTTGTTGAATGAACGGATCATGCATATAGCTGATGTAATTAAGGAGAAGGAAGTTGTGGTTTCAGGGCCAAGGGGTAGACAGGGGCCAGTTAATTAATAAATTTGCTAAGGAGTTTGAAACATATCTTGCAGATTATAGGAAACTTTGGCCGTGAATTTATAATTAAGTCAGTGAATAATATAATTAGCTTTGCCTTTTAAAAATCGTAATTTCAGTAGAGTAAAAAATAGTTTGGACACTAGTTAATTACTACCATGATCCAAGAGCAAGAGGGCAAGAAACTGAATCAATGTGGAAACAAAAGGATTTAAACATTGTGATGGATTCAAATAACAGGAGACATAATAACTCAACTTAGGGAATATTTTGATCTGAAGATAGGAGAGGAAGAGAAGTCAAATCATTTATGGACTGTTAGCACTTTGTATTGACAATATGCCAATAGCTAAGAGTGAGTATATAGATGAATGGGCAATGTCAGATAACATATAATAAGTTTGTTTTTTAAAAACAAGTTTTTCTGGGAAGTTTATAATATCACGAAATTTGTTCTAAATAACACTGGGCACACATGCATAATTGCTTTTGAAGGATTAAAACATAAGGAAATTTCATTTTTTATAATAATATAATTTTTGGAGACATTGCCTTAATTACTTGGTAGACTCCAAGCTCTTTAGATAATAGCTTCATAAAAAATTAATAAGCTAATGACTCAAACTGTAATATGTTTAAGTTTGCATTTAGACTCTAACTAATTACAAATAACAAAATATATGTCATTCAATAATTACAGTATTCACCCACCTAAATTCCACATAAGAGCAAAAAGTCTATGACTATTGCCATAATTGAGTTAATTTAAAACATCTCTAACTCTGAGATCTGCTAACTCAAACTCAGTTTGAGTACTTGAGAATCAATAAAATGCTTAAGACTAATCATTATATCACAAATTTAAATGTACAGTAAGCTTTGAAAAGAAAATTGGAAAGACTTTAGAAGAGGAGTGGAGTGGTATAAGTGAGCAAATCACACACTGGTCATGTGGGTTGTACGGCTACATCTATAGGTATGGGTGTAACTAGTCGCTCAAAGCTTTCATCTGTCCTCATTCCTTACTGGACAAAAATGCGGACCATTTTTGTTTTTTTCATTTCTTACATTCTGGGATAATTGTGATTGAGGTAGAACAGTAATCTCAGAGATTACTCTCCATAAATTTTAACATGCAAGAATCTTCAATACCATTTTGTATAACCAGAAGAATGGGGAGTTGATGGCTCCATAGACTATGCAGGTCCATGGAATGTGATATCAGCCAGGACTTCTAGACAACCTAAAGGATTGGATACTCTCTTAATTTCACATCTTTTTTTTTTTTTTTTTTTTTTTTTTAAGAATGATACTCTTCTCTGCGAGGACTTTGGAAACTTCTTGTAAAAAAAAAAAATAGCTTTCTTAGCAACTCTCAGTAAAGAGGTAGTTACAAAGCCTCCTAATGAATATGCCACTAATAAACAGCCAAATGTATACTAATATAATGATTGTCCAGACTTTGGAGGGAACAGAACCTTAGAGACAGCCTGATTTTACTCCAATGCCAATATGCCAAACAAATATTATCATGTGCATATGTTATGACATATAAAAGGAAGGGAAACACTAAGTTTGTGAGCTAAAATTATCAAGTGAGTAGGGAGAAGCTGAAGCCCCATAATACGTTGACATGAGTTAAGCAATGAAATACACTTCTTTGTACCCTAAGTATTATCCTGAAAAATTAATAGCTATCTAATCTTGCAAAGGAAAGTACAGAGTGGACTCTACCAGAAGTAGAAGCCATGTATGCTTTTTCTTAACCACAAATAAGTGGTTATTCATAGTCTACGTTATATCTCATCTAGCCAGTGGGATATTATTAGACATGAGAGCTCTGCAAAATCACAGCTCTTTGACAGTGAGGTCCTCACTGTTTTAATGTAAAATGTGAAGCATTAAGAAATATAGTCATGGAGTGTAGGAGAACATACGTGATGGTCACAGTGCAGTTCTAGACACCTTACACTTGGCAGGGTGCTGCCCACAATTTAGCAAACTAGGAATTCTATGTCAGCTTGGTTTCATTGTAATTTATTATCAGTTTAAAACTTCCTATCCTCTGGGAAAATTGTGACATGAAAAACAAGGCAAGAGTGATGTTGTGCTTTAGCCAAAAACTCCCAGGCACATGAGCTCAGGTCTGAAAGGAAGGAGCAGCTAAAATAGGAATCAAGAACAGAGATGAAAGATATTTAATGAAAAAGCATTGTACAGAACATCACTTCGCATGGATTTTCTGTGTTTCTCATGCAAATCTATATAAATGCTGAACCTTGTGGTTAGGAACAAATTAATTTTTTCCTTATGTAGTGATATAGAGAGACTTTAAGACTTTTGCAAGTCTACACACTCAGTAAAAAAATAAATAAACTCTAGTGAAATGCTCAAATATTCTGAAATGGTTATTAGAGAGGAATTAACCAATTTAAGGACAAAAATGCCATCTATAGTTTACACAAACTTCATGTATCATCTTATTTCTATACCACCAACAGAGCAAAGTATTTGTGGTATTTTCCACAGAAATAGGAGAATGTTAATCTCTGTCAAGTCATACTGGCCATCATATTCAGTAAATGAATTCATCTATTGTCTCAACATGTTTTTGCACTAGGAACTTAAATACATGTCTTTAGTTTCTTCAGTGGGGTATTTGAATAAACAGCCAATTGAGTTCACTAGTGAAAAAGTCAGCAGTATAGAGGAAAACTCACATGATACACCTAACTGTTGGAAATTGCATTTATAAAATGAATATCTAAGGTGACCACGACCCATCTATTCAAATATTAGAAATAGGATGGTAGAACTGGTAGAATATTACTAATACATGAAGAAACAAATACTCCTATCAAATTCCTATATTACCTCATTTTGTTATATATGTTGGTATTTATGGATTTTGAAATCAGAAGTATGGGTCAGGCTAACTTCTCTAAATGTATTTAATGACAAAATTCTGTGAAAGTTAATTTTTTTATGTGCATGTGTATTTATCCATCTAGTTATTTTTTTCTCCTAATGTGTAAGATTTTTCTTATGGATTAACATGGGTTAAGATGGAGTACTTAAAATATTCGAGTTCCCATTTAGTTTTCCCTTCTAATTTCATTTCCTATCTAACCATTCCTTTCTTCTATTTATTTTTCTGCCTTGCTTCACTCACATGTGATAGCTCATGTTCTCTTTCATCAATGAGCAAAAGGTAGATGTTAACAACAGTTAAGTATTTCTGTGATATCTTGCTCTTATTTAAGAATTAGGAAAGCAACACATAAGCTTCCTTTCATAGAATGACATTCCTGATGAAGAAACCTTCTTTCTAGGGAGTTACAGAAAACACTGTCCCACAGGCCTATGTGCCCTTTAGTAATCCTTCAGAGCAAAACCACACTGACATACTTAAATCACATTTTCATAAACAATTTGAAATTTTAGGAAAAATATATAGTAATTGAAGGCAAAACAAAACAACAATAAAAACTAAGACATAACTGGATAATAAAGAAAATCAGGATCATCTCCACCTTCATCAAGGTCCAATTGTTTGTTTACAGATTTTGCTGGGATTTCATATAAACTATATAAAACATACCTATTTAAAAGTTCGTAATGTAAAGTCAGCAAGATGGCTGACTAGGGGCACATGGCACTCATCCTCCCCACAAAAAAAGAAACAAGGCAAAGAATAAACAGATAGAATTTAACTGGAGTATTGAAGAGAGAGCACTAGAAGGCAGCAGGGGAGATGAGAGGTCCCTGTGGTGCTCAGAAGTCCAGGAGGGCACTGTAGAAAGACTAATGAGCCACCCTGCCTCTGCTGTCCTGTCTCCTATGATTAGATCGATCTGAAGTCAAGAGAGACTTCCCCTCGTGGAAAAAAAGTAAGTGGAGAAACTCCACCAAACCCCACTGTCACCACAAACACTTGTAGTCCTTACTACAGGAGAATCCCACAGTCCTTGAAAGCCCTGAGCCCAGTTTAGAGAGCTGCCAGGAATTCACACAGCAGCATTACTACTGATTAGGAGAACAAGGTGTGAATTCCCCATTCCCTACTGACCCTTTGTGTCCCAAGCCACTGCAACATGGTACAATCTTAAGACTGGACCTACTTCTAGAGAGCACTACGCTCTAGGAGCCAGTAGCCACTTTACCTCCCCAGCACTGGGGATGTATCTTCATTCCAGCAAGCCCACATGGGTGGCTGTGTTGTCACAACTCTGGCTCTTCAAAACCTAGGTCCAGGATTGGCTGACTCCTGTCCTATACAGCAGAGAAACCATCACCCACTGCAACTGCACCCAGGGCCTGAGAAACAACCTGACAGGCCACCTCCAGCAAACATGCCACCAGACTGGCCTAGCAGTGATGTACCTGTGCCCAGAGTGTGACAAACAGTCTGGCATGCCCACCATCAGCAGACACACAATCAGGTTGGCTGAGTGGCCTTGTGCCCATATCTAGGGCTTGAGAAACAGCCCAGGGGACATACTCTTGAGACAACCAAGCAACAGTGGCCCTAGCCAGAGTAACCACCCTGCAGCCCCAACCATAGTGAATCACACCCTCAATTGGCTGATCCATCATGTTCATGTTTGTACCCTTGGCCTGAGACATAGTCCTGTGAGTTCACCTCCAGCAAAGCCACAGCATTGCCACCATACACTCAGCCCAGGCCACTGAGACATTTGAAAACATCACTAAAATGGATTACTGCTGAAGAAAATGCACAAAGACTGCACTACTGCATCCACCTAGAATCAAAGCCTGTGCACCTCATTCAACTGATATTCTAAGGCCATCTATAGAAATAAGTCTTTCTCTATGAACCCAACTCCATAAAACTGGAAAAGATGACTATTCTACCACATGTACAGGTATCAATGTAGGGATGCATCAGATATTAGAAAGCAGGGAAACATTACGTATCCAAAAGAACACAATAATTTTCTAGTAACATAATAATCATCAGGATATAGATGAATTGCCAGGAAAAAAATGTCAAAATAATAATCTTAAGGAAATTCAGTCTGATATAATAGAGACAATTAAATGAAGTCAGGGAAACAATTCATGTTTTAAAAGAGAAATTAAGCCAAGAAATAGATATCACAAAAATAACCCAAAACACTTACAGCTAAAGAATTTGAGTAAAATTAAAATATACAACATAAAAGAATAAAAAACAAAGAAAGCCTACAGGATTTATGGGACACCATTAAGCAAACAAATATTCACATTATGGGAATTCCAAAACAAGAAAATAAGCGAAACAGTATAGAAAACCTTTTAAATGAAATAATAGCTGAAAACTTCCAAGTCTTGGGAAAGATGTATATCCACATCCAGAAAGCCCGAGGATTACCAAATAGATTTAACCCAAACAGACCCTCTCTGAGACAGATTATCGTCTAATTGACAGAAGTCAAAGATAAAGAAATAATTCTAAAAACAGGAAGAGAAAAGCATCAAATCACATAAAAGAAAATCCCCATTATACTAACAGATTTCTCAGCAGAAATCTTACAGGTAAGGAGAGAATGGAATGATATATTCAAAATACTAAAACAAACAGACAAACAAAAAATTGAAAGTGAAGAATACTACACCCAGCAAAGCTACACTTTAGAAATGAATAAGAATAAATTATTTTCCTGACAAGGAAAAACCAAAAGAATTTATCATCACTAGATTGGCCTTACAAGAAATGCTTAGGAGAGTCCTACAACAGGAAGCAAAAAGACAATAAATATCATCATGAAAACACACTAAATTATGAAACTCACTAATACTGCTTATGCACAGAAAAGAAAGAGACTCTATCTTTATTACAGCAAGCTCACATGGGTGGCTGCATTGTCACAACTTATAAATACTAAAAACCATCAAACTTCAAAAATAAACAATAACAGAGAAAATATGAAGTGAAATGAGAAAAGAATAAAAAACAGTAGTAAGTGTTCACATATCGATAATATCCTTCGATATAAACTGATAATATTTCCACAATTAAAAATATCCACTGGCTGAATAAATAAATAAGACCCAATTATATGCTGTCTATATGAAACTCAGATCACCTGTAAAGAAACATATAAAGTGAAGTTACGGAAAAATATATTTCACACAAATAGAAACCAAACAAGAGCAAAAGTAGCTATACTAATATCAGATAAAACGGACTAAGTAAAAAATTGTAAAAAGAAACAAAAAGGACATTGTATAATAAATAAGGGATCAATTCAGTAAGAGGATATAATAATTATATATGTATCTAACATTGGAGGGTCCAGATTTATAAGGCAAATACTACTGGATCTAAAGAGATAGTTGTGCCACAATACAGTAATAGGAACTTCAACTCACCCACAACTCTCAGAATTGGATAGCTCATCTATACAGAAAATCCACAAAGAAACATCAAAGTTACAGTGCACCATAGACCAGATGGACTTAATAGATATTTACAAAACATTTCAACCAACAGCTGCAGAAAACATTATTTTCATCAGCGTATGGAACATTCTTCATATTTGACCATATGTTAGAACACAAAACACATCTCAAAAAGTTTTCAAAAACTGAAATAACATCAAGTATGTTTTTGACCACAATAGAACAAAACTAAAAATCTATACCAAGAGGAATATCTGAAAATATGCATACATAAAAATTAAGCAACATGTTCCTGAACATCCAATGCATTAACGAAGAAATTGAGAAGGAAATTTTAAAAATTCTTCAAACAAATTAAAATAAAAACATAGCACACCAAAACTTATGGGACGCAGCAAAAGCAGTAATAAGAGGCAAGTTTATAGAAATAAATGCCTGCATCAGTAAAGTAGAAAAGCTTCAAATAAACAAACTAACAATGCTCCTCAAAGAACTAGAAAAGCAAGAATAAAAAATGATGAGTTCATGTCCTTTGTAGGGACGTGGATGAAGCTGGAAACCATCATTCTCAGTAAACTATCGCAAGGACGAAAAACCAAACACCGCATGTTCTCACTCATAGGTGGGAACTGAACAATGAGAACTCATGGACACAGGAAGGGGAACATCACACTCCGGGGACTGTTGCGGGGTGCGGGGAGGGATAGCATTAGGAGATATACCTAATGCTAAATGACGAGTTAATGGGTGCAGTAAAACAACATAGCACATGGATACATATGTAACAAACCTGCACATTGTGCACATGTACCCTAAAACCTATAGTATAATAATAATAAAAAAAAGAATAAAGCAAACCCAAAATTGGTAGAATGAAATGAGAAGGCTCGGAAAAGAACTAAACAAAACTGAGACTAACAAAATAGAAAAGATCAATGAAACAAAAAGTTAGCTATTTTGAAAGATAAACAAATTCAGCTAACCATTAGCTAGACTAAAAAGAGACAAGACACAAATAAATAAGGTCAGGAATAAAACAGGAGACATTACAACTGATAGAACAGAAGTGCAAGAGGTTATTAGAGATTCTGATGAACAACTGTATCCAACAAATTGAACAACCAAGAGAAAAAGTAAATTTCTGGACATATACAACCTACCAAGATTGAACCAAGGAGAAATAGAAAATGTGAACAGACCAATACTAAGAAGATTGAATCAATAACAAAAAATATTCCAGCAAAGTCCAGCTTCACTGCTGAATTCTACCAAAATTTTGAAGAACTAAAACCAATTCTTCTCAAACGATTCCAAAAATTGAAGGGGAAGGAATTCTTCCAAACTAATTGTGGAAGGCCAGCAAAACTTTGATACCAAAATCCAATAAGGACATAATAACTACAAAAAAAAAAACTCCGTAAAAACTACAGACCAATATTCCTGAAGAACATGGATGCAATCCTCAACAAAATATTAGCAAACTGAATTCAAAAACATATCAAAGAGATCATACACCATGATCTACTGAGATTTACTCAAGGAACACAAAAATGGTACAAGATATGCACATCAATAAATATGATACATCACATCAACAGAATAAAAGAGTAAAACCATGTGATCTTCTCAATAGATGCAGAAAGATTTGATAACATTCAAAATCTGTTTATAACAAAAATTCTCAACAAACTGGATATAGAAGGAACATACCTCAAAACAATAAAAGTCATGTATGATGAACCCACAGCTAGCATCATACTGTGTAGGGAAAAACGGAAAGCCTGTCCTCCAATGTATGGAACACGATAAGAATGCCCACTTTCATCCCTTTTATTAAACACAGTACTGAAAATCCTGGCCAGAACAATTAGGCAAGATAATAAAATAAAGGGAATCCCAACTAAAAAGGAAGGAGTCAACTTGTTCCACTTTGCTGATGACACAATCTTATGTTTAGAAAAACCTAAAGGCTCTTCCCAAAAACTTTTAGAACTGATGAACAGAGTTATCAAAATTGCAGAAGAAAAAATCAACCAACAAAAATCAACATAATTTCTATACACAAACAAGGAACTAGCTGAAATAAAAACTGAAAAAAGAAATCTCATTTAAAATGGCTACAAAAAAATACCTAGGAATAAATTTAACCAAGAACGTGATCAATCTCTATAAGAAAAATGATAAAACACTGATGAAAGAAATTGATGAACACACAAAAATAACAGAAAGATATCTCATGTTTATGGACTAGAAAAATTATTAATGATAAAATGGCCATACTATCCAAAGCTATCTACAGATTCAGTCTAATCACTATTAAAATACCAATGACATTCTTTACAGAAAAAGAAAAAAATAATAATCCTCAAATCCATGTGGAATCACAAAAATCTCAAAGAGCCAAAGCAATTCTGAGTAAAAGAAACAAAGCTGGAGTCATCACGCTACCAGATTTCAAAATATCCTACCAAGTTATGTTAACCAAAACAGAATGATAGTGGCATAAAAACAGAAACAAAGATTAATGGAACAGAATAAAGAACCCAGGAATTAATTCACATAGCTACAGCTAACTAACTTTTGACAAAGGTGTCAAGTACATCCACTAAGGAAAGTACACCCTCTTAAGTGGTTCTGGGAAAACTTGATATCTATATGCAGAAGAATGAAAGCAGACTTCCATTTCTTACTTTATTCAAAAATCAACTCAAAATGGGTTAAAGATCTAAATGTAAATCCCCATACTGTAAGACTACTAGGGGAAAACATAGGGGAAATGCTCCAGGACATTAGTCTGGGAAAAGGTTTTATGAATAAGATCTCAGAAGAACAGGTGATAAAAACAAAAACAAGTGTGATTATATCAAGCAACAAAGCTTCTGCACAACAAAGGAAACAATTAACAGAGTGGAAAGCCAACCTGTGAAATGGGAGAAAATGTTTGCAAACTATTCCTCTGATGAACATTAACATCTAGAATATACAAGGATATCAAACATCTCAACAGCAAATAAACAATTTGATTTTAAAATGGGCAAATGATCTGAACAGACATTTCTCAAAGACATACAAATGGCCAAGAAATATATTTTTAAAAAGTTCAATCGCTGGGCGCGGTGGCTCACACCTGTAATCTCAGCACTTTGGGAGGCCAAGGCAGGTGGATCACAACGTCAGGAGATTGAGACCATCCTGGCTAACACGGTGAAACCCCCGTCTCTACTAAAAATACAAAAAATTAGCCAGGCATAGCGGCAGGTGCCTGTAGTCCCAGCAACTCGGGAGGCTGAGGCAGGAGAATGGCGTGAACCCAGGAGGCGGAGCTTGCAGTGAGCCAACATCACACCACTGCACTCTAGCCTGGGCAACAGAGCGAGACTCCATCTCAAAAAACAACAACAAAGTTCAATCACTAACCATCAGGGAAACGTAAATCAAAATCACACTGAGATATCATCTGACCACAGTCAGAATGGCTATTACCAAAAAGAAAAAAAAATTAATGTTGGTGAGGGTGTAGAGAGTAGGAAACTCTTATACACTGTGGGTGGGAATGTAAACTATTATAGCCACTATAAAGAACAGTATAGAGGCTCCTAAAAAACTACAAATAGAACTACCATATGATTCAACAATTCCACTACTAAGTGTTTATCCAAAGGAAGGCAATGAAAATATCAAAGACATATCTACACCCCCATATTTATTGCAGCAGTATTCATAATGCCAAGATACTTAGTCAACTCAAGTGCTTAACTCTTAAAAAGGAATGAAACCTGTCATTCACAGTGACATAAATGACCCTGCAGTTGTTAAATAAAATAAGCTGGTAACGGAAAGTTAAACGGTGTATGTTCTCATTCATATGTGGAACCTAAAAGAGTTGATTGTATAGAAGTAAAGAGTAGAACAGAGATTATGGGAAGGTAGGAGAAAGGGAGAGATTTGTCAAAGGACACAAAATTACAGTTAGATAGGAGAGATATGTTCTAATGTTCTAGACTAGAGTTATCAATTATATATAATTTCAAATAGCTAAAGAGAGAATATTGAATGTTCCCCCTACAAAGAAATGATAAATGTTTGAGATGCTGTGAATATTAACCTGTTTTAATCACTATACATTGCATGTATCAAAACATCACTATGTGCCCCATAAATATGCAGAATTATTATGTCAATTAAAAAATAAAAATAAAGAATCTCAGATATTCCAATTTAATTGCAGAAAGGAAGGTATGTTCTACATAAATGGATTCTCATTGTATATAGAAGTTACCTTTCCCCCATCATGCCAAAATTAGAGATCATGCTGGTAGATTCAATATCTCATTTTTAAGTAAAGTATATTCATTAACTAGATTTTTTATAGTGAGTATTAGCTTTCTAATTCTCATATGTTTCTCTCTTAATTGCTCGCAGGAGCATGGCTTATTTAAAATTACCTTTCTCTGATAAAATCTTACCACTTACTTCCAGGACAAAATATTGAAATAACGATATGGTTTGGCTCTGTGTCCCTACCCAAATCTCACCTTGAACTGTAATAATTTCCATGTGTCAAGGGCAGGACCAGGTGGAGGTAATTGGATCTTGGGGGTGGTTTCCCCCATGGTGTCATCATGATGATGAGTGAATCTCATGAGATCTGATGGTTTTATAGGTGTCTGGCATATCCCCTGCTTGCATTCATTCTCTCTCCTGCCATCCTGTGAAGACGTGCCTTCTGCCATGATTGTTAAGTTTCCTGAGGGCTACCCAGCCATAAGGAACTGTGAATCAATTAAACCTCCTTTCTTTATAAATTACCCAGTCTTGGGTATTTATTCATAGCAGCATGAGAACAGATTAATACAGACAATTGGTACTGGGAGTAGTGCGGTGTTGGCTGTAAAAATACCCACAAATGTGGAAGTGACTTCAGAGCTGAGTAACAGGCAGAGGTTTGAACAGTTTAGAGGGCTCAGAATAAGACAAGAAAATATGGGAAAGTTTGGAACTTCCTAGAGACTTGTTGAATGGCTTTAACCAAAATGCTGATAGTGATATGGACAATGAAGTCCAGAATGAGGTGGTCTCAAGAAGACGATGAGGAACTTCTCAGGAAGTGGAGCAAAGGTCACCCTTGTTATGCTTTAGCAAAAAGACTGATGGCATCTTGCCCCTGTACTAGAGATCTATGGAACTTTGAACTTGAGTGAGATGGCTTAGAATGTTTAAAAGGAAAGCAGAGCATAAAAGTTTGGAAAATTTGTAGCCTAATGATGCAATAGAAAAGAAAAAACCATTTTGTGAGGAGAAAATCAAGCAGTCTGCAGAAATTTGCATGAGTGAGGAGGAGCCAAATGTTTATCACCAAGACAATGGGGAAAATGTCTCTGTGGCAAGGCAGAAGTCTTCATGGCAGCCCCTCCTATCACAGGCCCTGAGGATTAGGAGGAAAAAATGGTTTTGTGGCCAGGGACCAGGGCCTTGCAGCTTTATGCAGTCTTAGGACTTGGTGTCCTGTGTCCTAGCCATGGCTAAAAGGGTCAAGGTACAGCTCAGGCCATTGCTTCAGAGAGTGCAAGCCCCAAACTTTGGTGGCTTAAACATGGTATTGGAAGTGTGAGTGCACAGAAGTCAAGAATTGAGGTTTGGGAGCCACCACCTAGCTTTCGGGGGATGTACGGAAATGCTTGGATATTCAGTCAGAAGTTTGCTGCAGGGGTAGAGCCCTCATGGAGAACCTCTTCTAGGGCACTGCAGAGGGAAAATGCGGGGTTTCATCCTCCACAGTGTCCCCAGTGGAGCACTACTTAGTGGAGCTGTGCAAAGAGCGCCACCCATAATCTAGATCCCAAAACAACAGATCCACCAACAGATTGCACTGTGCACCTGGTAAAGCTACAGACACTCAAAGCCAGCCCATAAAAGCTGCGAGGGGGGCTGTACTCTCAAAGACATAGGGGCAGAGCTCCCCAAGGCCATAGGAGCCCACCTATTGCATCAGTGTGACCTGGATGAGAGACATGAAGTCAAAGGAGATCATTCTGGAACTTCAAGGTTTAATGACTGCCCTATTGGGTTGTGGAGTTGCATGGAACCTGTAGCCTCTTTATTTTAGCCAATTTCTCCCATTTGGAACAGCTGTATTTACCCAATGCTTGTATCTCTATTGTATCTAGGAAGCAACTAACTTGCTTTTGATTTTACAGGCTCATAGGTGGAAAAGACTTCCCTTGTCTCAGATGAGACATTTAACTTGGACTATTGGGTTAATGCTGGAATAAGTTAAGACTTTGGGGGACTGTTTGTAGGGCACCATTGTGTTTTGAAATGTGAGGACATGAGATATGGAAGGTGCCAGGGGCAGAATGATGTGGTTTGGCTCTGTTTCCCCACCCAAACCTCATCTTGAATTGTAATAATTCCCATGTGTCAAGGGCAGGACCAGGCGGAGGTAACTGGATCATGGGAAGGGTTTTCCCCATGCTGTTATCGTGATAATGGGTGAGTCTCACAAGATCTGACAGTTCTATAAGTGTCTGACATTTCCCCTGCTTGCAGTCATTCTCCCTCCTGCCACCATGTGAAGAGGTGCCTTCTGCCATGATTGTAAGTTTCCTGAGGCCTCCCCAGCCATGAGGAACTCTGAGTCAATTGAATCTCTTTTCTTTACAAATGACCCAGTCTCTGGTATTTCTTTATAGCAGCATGAGAATTGACTACTACATAATTTTATTTGGAATCAATCAAAAACTTTTGCCCAATAATAAATTATCTCTTTACAACAGAACATTGTGGACTTTTCCTGTGTAGGAACATAGCAATCAAAATCTAGGATTTTATAGGAGAAACATGTTCCAACATAACATTTGAAACACTAAATTTTATTTGACTTTTCCACAGCCTTAGATTCTGGTTTGAAACACAAAATAATGTTTGCTTTATAATGGTAGAAAAGAAATGCAGCCCTTAAAAAAGAGAGCTTTACAACATGTAACTCTTTACATCAAAAATATCTACTTTTATTGTTTTGGGTGGGAAAACAAAGTAAATAATACAAAAAGAATTTGCCTTTCAGAGTAGTGCAAAAAAACCCATTAAGTGCTTTTATTGAAACTATTTTCAGTGAGCAAATTGTTGTCACCCATTTAGTATGGAAGCTTCTCGAGTTTCTAAAGTTTTAGTTGCTCTAGGAACTCTCCAAGGAAATTTCATGTTACCTAAATACGAGAAGTAAAAGAGACAGAGAGAAAGAGAGAACCTCTCTACTAAGAATGAGTAACAATAAACTTTAATGGGTAAATATGGGTTACCTTTTTTCCCCACTTTATATCATTTTGTTGACCAGCCACTTAATCAATACTGTAATGAAGAAGTGTCCTAGAAACAATTCCTAGTTCTGTTTCTGTCCCTTATAGGCTGTGAATCCTATAGCAATGCCACTTGACTTCTCTGTAAGCTATGAAATTAAATTTAAAAATAAATGTTAATGTCACTTGAAAAATGTAAGGCTTTGCAATGTATTATTAGTATTATTTTTATTATTCAGTAATTGCTCCAAAGGTCCAAGAAAAGATAAGAGAAACAGTCCTTTTGTTTAGGTGGCTTATAATCTAGATGGGAAATAACATATGTATATACACATAATAGATACCAAAAATAGTAAATATAAACTTAATAAAAGAATTTGGTGATAGATTTAGAGCTGAGGAAATAATGGAAAATGAGATTCAGTAAAAATGTGTATAGGGAATTAAAAGACATTCTTCTCTCCCATGGGATTTGGAAAGATCCCATGGGATTTGGAAAGTGTTAACACTGCCTTAGTCCGTTTCAGCTGCTATAACAAAACACCATAGAATAGTATAACTGCTATAACAAAACACCATAGAATAGTATAACACTGTGGCTTATTAACAGCAGACATTTATTTCTCACAGTTCACAGTTCTGGAGGCTGGGAAGTACAAGAGGAAGTTGCCAGTAGATTTGGTGTTTGATGAGGTCCCACTTTCTGGTTCATAAACAGCATCTTCTCCCTGTGTCCTCACATGGTAGAAGAGATTAGGGATCTCTTTGAGGCCTCTTTTATAAGGGCACTGATCTAACTCATAAAAGCTCTGCCTTCATGGCCTAATCACTTTTCAAAGGCCCCACCTTCTCCTAATACCATCACTCTGGGGGTTAAGATTTCAAATTTGAACTTGAGGGGACACATAAACATTCAGTCAATTGCACATCAATTAAAATTAGGTTGACACAAAAGAAGCTCCATTGTCAACATATATCGTGTTTTCAATTTGACATGTATTAAATTTCCCCTAAGAAAATATTTATCTTGTGAGCAAATGGAATTATGTGATTGAAATCGAGAAGATTTAAAGTAGATACATATATTTGATTCAATAATTGAAACAATGAAATTATGATTATGGATCACATATTGAGAATGATTAGAAATCAAGAGTAAAGGATAACAGATAAATGTCTTAGTAAATAGATTAAGAAAGTGATAAAGAAGTCAGAGAACCAAGAAAGTGCTGTGTTATAGATAAAAGAAGAAAAGTGAAAATCAAAATGTCAAAACTTGCAGAAGAATTCTGAGACCAAAGGATAACCTTTGAAAACAGAATTTTAGTCACATGTCAAGCAAATGTGGACCTCAAATCCAGAAATTTAATGATAAAATGGGCAAGTACCTTGTGGAAGCAGCAAATTAGAAGACTCATGATCCAGGAGTCTTGCAGGTATATGACCCTGTGTCACAGTGAGAAGTGTAGCTGATCTAGGTAAAAATGTCCAACATGAAAGAAACCTGAACATGTTCAAGGGTAACAAGGAAAATGTCATTGGAAAAGAAAAATGAAAGTTACTTAAGCCAGAGGGGCCAAACATGGGCTACATTCAAGGAGATGGCAGTGGATAGAGTGTAAGGGTCTACTTGAAAGTGAAAGGAAAGCTTTTCCTTTTTGGTAGGATTCTATGAGCAGTGCTCTGAGTGAAAGATGGGAATAAAGGCAGGATATCATGCCAGATGGTCTCAATATTTCTTCTTAAGTAGGGGTAAGGTATTCTTATAATGGTGAGAATGTGGAGAGTGGGAGATATTGGAAGCTAATGAGAGAGAATCAAGTCTGCCACCAGCTGCATGAACTGTGCTGGAATCAGTAAGTGATTGAGGGACAGTGTTGGGGGAATGTTATGATCATCAGGAAAGGCCTGGTAAGAAATGTGTGGCAATAATATGTGTTTGTTAGATCAATACAGCTCTTTGTCTTTCTCAGAATTGATCTGAGACTTAGTAGCATGGGCAGATGTATTATCTGTGGAGAAAACAAGGCTCAACTGTGAAATTCTCAGTGAATGGCAAGCATACTGGGGATAGTCTGGTTTTTTTGGGTGCTCATAGATTAACTTTATATGATTCAGAGTAGGACTTCAAGAATCTGTTTGGTTTTTTGTGTAATGAAAAAATATATAGAAACTGTGATTTGTTTTAACTTTAGAGTCTGGTTGTCTGATGGAATATATTTGGGTGTGTCAAGAAAAATGTCTAAGATTTGGAAATCAGCAAATGAAATTACTGGGCATCATTTCAACAAAGTGGTAGAAGCTGTCTGATAGACTATCTGGGGATTATCTGATTCAATAGGGATGAATAACTTTAACTGATTTTCTATTAACTAGACTAATGTAAAAGTAGAAGTTAACTTGCACAAGATTGATTGTCATGCAAATAATTGTTGTTCATAGAAACGCAAACAAATTACATCTGATAAATTGAGATATAATTCATTTTCCTTTTCTAGAAAACTGAAATTTTATTACTTTATAGGTTATTAACGAATTTTGCATATACTACCAAACTTATTTCCACTTACTGGCAGCCTATGTTCTTTAAATTTTTCCTTTGAGCTGGTCCTAAGATTTTACTGAATCTCTTATTAATTAATGAGTTAAGTAAAAGATTTGACATATATTCATCTTATAGTTTCATGAGTCATGATTTTGCCTTTTGTTTCATGCTGTCAACATAAGACAGTGAATAATTATTTACTTCTATACAGCTGCTTTTTATAAATACTTCAAAGCTTTTTACAAAAATATATATATTTGTAAATATATATAATCATATATAACTATAATATATATATAATATATATTATATATTATAATATATAAAATATATTATATATTATAATATATATAAAATATATTATATATAATTATATATATAATATATATAAAATCATGGATAACTTTAGATAACATGTTCAAAGTACGACATCCTTTGAAGTGTTTCCTGAACCTGGAAAACCCAATCCTATACTCACTCTAACCTTGTGAGCTGGATTAAATAGAAACATAAACTAGCTTAACAAGAAGATACACCTTGTAAACATTTTGTAAAATGCCTCTTATGTTTTGTAAAATGTAATTAAGAGATGGAATCTCATTTAGCGTAGGTAGTAAGAGATGCCTCCTCTAGATTCTTTATGAAATCTAATTTTAAAACATCATTCCTCATCCATTATATGCAACTTCTTGTGCCCAAAGACTGCCAAGCTTTCCTCTGCAGTGGAGGCTGAGAATGAATTAAAGGAAACTTAGGCATTGAAATCAGAAAGAGGGACCAGAAAAGACAGCTGCTGCATATAGTGCTGAAGGTCGTGCCCCAGCCCAGAAGCACACAGCTGGAAGACGATGGAGGCCGACACGCACTTCATCTGCTGGTCAAGCCACCTGCCCAGTGCAGCATTGACCCTGTCATGAAGAAGGAACACCTTCTGTCAGTCCACAAAGAAGTGCTCAATGGCCTGTGGTGACATTGTTAGCACCCTAAGAAAATAATAATGTGATCAGTTAAGAAAAAAAATTAATCTACATTTGCGGAGGAGCTCAGGTGAGTTGAATAGTTTGGAGAAGTCTCTCCTGAAAATATGCCTCCTTGTGAAGTCTCTGTTAACAGTGTTTGCTGGTGAGAGAACTATTTATTAGAACTATGTCTTATCTCTTAAGTGAATATAGACTGACGCTGAGAGTAGCTTTAAAAACTTTAATATGGCCATGGCATCTAACCACATCAATTGTGCTGTACTTTAAATTATAAATATGATAAATATAATAACTATTATTTTATCTAATTTTTGTTATATTTTTCAAAGTTTTACTCCATACAAGATTGGAAATCAGACAAACAAAACATAATCATTCTTCACAATGCAAGATATAAATGAGGTTTCAAGACTGGTTTGTATAATGTCACTGCACATTCTTCTGAATGCCTTTACAATTGTGAACAGATAAAATATGAGGCGTTTTAAAAATGGATTGACAAATTCTCCCATCTATGATAAGAGGCATATTATTACCTTCCAAATACGGGGAATTAAGCAGAGGGAAAATATTGGTCTAAAAGATTTTTTTAATGGAGGAAGACAATTGAGATGTCTCTGGATTATAATCTGAGAGATTAGAAAAGGATTTTGTAGTGAAAATAAAAGCCATTATTTTACCTAGAAAAAAAAATGCCCTTGCTTTGAGACCTGTTTAAATGTAAAGGTTTTGTTACCAAATTCCAGCACAGTCAGCTATTCTGTTGCATGATATATATATTCCTATAAAAATAGTCTGTTTTCAAAAATCTAATTACAAAAACCATTATTTTTGTGATTGAAAATAATTAACTGGAGATTGTTCATAGATGTCCACCTTTTCCATCCAGCCAGAGTATCTAGTCCCATTTTCTCCTTTCTTCTGTAAATTAAAGACTAATTATGTCTTGTCGAGAACTGCCAGCTATGTTTACATAATAAAGAATCTGGGGTAGAAAAGGAGAAAAATCACTCAGAGATGGTGAAAGAATAAGTTTCTGAGGAGTGTGGAGGGTCTGCAATGTAATGAAAGAGGTGAGAAGGAAGGAGAATTTTATTAGTGTTGTGTTTGGAAACACTTCCACTTTTTGAGATGTGCAAGTAAAGACTGAGCTATTTGCTATAACTATTGATTATCAGATTTTGTCATAACTCTTCTGTCAGAGGCAATAAGTGGATCTAGGTTTTGTAAGAGTAGTTGTCATGTAATGAAGGGAACATTCCACAACTCCAATAACTGAATAATTTTACCTCAATATGAAGCTTCAATAATGAAGAATTTTATTATCTTGAGTAATTTATGTTACTGGAGAATAAAAAATTGGTGCATCAAAATTAGCAGCTATAACTTATTGGTATTCCCATCTACATACACAGTAGTATTAAAAATGTTCTATAACATTTGACCTTGACCTTGTGATTCTGCTTGCAGTAGACTTCATAACTATAAAAGGAACAACAACAACAACAAAATCTGTGATGTTCTCTGTGATATACACTGCTATGTAGCCTAAAAAGCCTCCAAGGCTTCTGACACTCAGTGCTTTGTAACCCATCAGTGGGAGTGTCTGTAAAGAAAACAATGCTCCTTACAGAATAAATACTTTTATATTCACTTTGAGATCTACAATCTCCGATAGAAGAAATGTTTAGCTTTGGAACAGTTTTGTCATGAGTTTTTGTGAGTTTTATACTACTTTAGAATGCAGTCCAGCCAAAAGGATTAGTAAGAAAAGATGAAGCCCAGGATAGATACTGTTAAGAATAAAATGAAGGCCACTCAGAATGGTACTTTAATAATCCAAGTATGAGTGGTGAAGGCCTAAACAATAATAGTGTTTGTGTGAATGAAACAGAAGAGGAAGTTTTCAGAAATCTGATACACAAAATATAGCCAGGAATTAATGATTACACAGAGAAGAGGGCTAGAAAAAAATGTCCAGAAATACAAATATTACAGTCAGAAAAATGAAGATGGTGGCCCCACTGATACATATTTTTGTTTAAATTAGAAATCTTTTTCCATGAGCTTCCTTTTTGATATTCCATACCTAAGTATCTAAAAGGAGGACCCTGCAAAATTATGTAAGACTTTTTTTTAATAGAGATGACTTATAATTTTGGTTCCAAGTTTTAAAAGAGCAAATAATAGAACCACTAAAAATATTCACCACTGCATAAAGAAGCAAAAATTGATGGAACAACGGTAGTAGTCATGGTTACCTGCATGCTGTCACCACACTATGATTATACAATTCATTCCTATGAATAATACAATTATAGCCTAACATAATACAACATAATCTTTCAACCAGGATACAAAAAAAAAAACCCAGAAACTATTTAAATCAACAAGACCCACAGCTTCATAAAATAAAGTCACATTCCCTGTGTAAGTAATTCAACTGTTCTACATGCATCCTCTTAATTTTATGATCATACTTTATATGAATAATAACTAAATTATTCATGAGATTCCAAAGTTTATAAAGTATTTTCTGAAAAGATATAGCCAAAGTCAGATGGGAAACAAAAAAAAAATCACCCTTTCTTAAAATAGGTCTGTCTTAAAATAGTAGCTGTTTTAATTATGATGGCTAAGTATTATTTACAGATTGTTTAATTTTCATTGATTTGCTTTTTTGAATACATTTTAAAATCTCTAACCAGATATTACCAGTGCCAAGTCCACCAGTCCTTGCCCACCATAAAAATAAAATCTGACCTGCTCTAATTTCCTTTTTTTTTTTTTTTTTGCTTATTCAGGATCACATTTTCACATTATACTGCAAAACTCCTCTCTTCTTGTTACATACTTTTTAATTTAAATAAAAAATTATGCATGAAAGTTTGTTTTAAGAATGCCTATACAAAACTACTCTTCCTGAAACTATGGCACTCACAAATAGGCTAGATTTTACCACTTTTAAACATAATTGACATAAAGGAAGTGGTACCATAAAGGCATGGGTTTTCACCTGTATGATTGATGTTGTGGCTATGAAAAGAGAACACTGTAGGTAGAATAATTGAATTTAATCTGTGGGTCAGAGGTAGTCTAATGTAAGAGGCAGCATGAGGCACTCAGAAGAGCACTTGGCTTTGAATATGAACATTTTGATTTCATTCTGATTCTGGCATCCATTTAGTAATAATTTCCAGCAAGTCACTTAATTTCTTTGAGCCTTAGTTTCTTCATTGATAAATTGAAAGAGTTGATGCTAAATGACTCACTCTCGTACTAAAATATCATGATTGAAAGTAATTCTATATTCTGGTTACATAGCTCTTCAGTTTCTAGGAACTGCAAGTAAAAGGTTTGCCAATATCTCCTCTCTGTTGATGTGCCTCAGCTCTTACATGCATTGGGCAAGTTCCAGACCACACATTATCCCACTGTGCATTCTGAACTTAGCAAAATAAAGCATACTCTTCCAAAATATTTACACAATGTCCAGCAAAACAACTAAATGTATTATTCTGACTTTTCACAGTCAGGGGTCTGGGCTAAATCTGCAGTGCCTTAGTCCCATATTTCACTATGGCACTGTCTCCTCTGGAGAACTGTTACATTGCTGTCTCCTGAAGAAGCTGATGAACCTCACAAAATCGCCCATGTACTATTATAGTCTCAGAAAACCTTCCCAGATATGAAACAATTACTATCACTCTGAAAATGAAACTGAAAGGGATCTAGTGGTAGGTACATTAGCTTACCATAAGCCTTGCCTCTGAAAATTCGTAAGGATTTTGAAAAAAAAAAAAAAAAAAAAGTATATAGCTATGTGAAAACAAATGTAATTGGTAACCTTGTGCAATAACTGTGCCTTTAATCACCATTGAAGGCTCCTTCAGAATTATACTGAAATCACATTCAAGAATTGAGTTTAATTCTGTATCAGAATAGACGCAAATTGTACTTACATAGAAAGTAGTTTGAACAGTTGATTTTTAACAGTTGTTGAATTCATTAATCCTCTACCTTTTTGTAATATTTTTCCATTAACATATTTGGTTCACTTCCTTTTTTTCTCATCCACTCACTTATTTAAAGAGCCAGCTTGAAGATACTATTTAACATGAGATAAGAAGACTATAGCTGGTTTAAGTCCCTAAATACCATATAAGGGCTTTTAAATCTGTGAAGATTGTCAATTAGAGGTAAGTAACATGATAGTAGATAAAATGATTACATTCCACCCCCTTCTCTAGTAGTTATAAAAAAGGATGCCACCTTTCATAACATAACTTTTGTCATTTAGAAAGTATTTCCATGAAAATTGCTATCTATTTAATTGGCTTGTTATAAATAAATGAGACAATACACACTGCATGTAAACTGCTTAAAACAGGACCTAAACATAGTCAATATTCAATAATAAGAAAAGCAAGAAAAATGCAAACATGTTATTGTGGGAAAATATATGAGGTTTAAAGGATTAGGTTTTGTATGTGAATTTCTCAAAAATTTTTAACTATTTTTCAGTGTGAATATCAATAAATCTACATTTTATTTCTAGCTTAACTAAATTAAGCACTAAACGCAAACATTAGTGCCTATCTATAAATTGTACTCCAATAGTTGCTTAAAAGTTCTTTAAATTTAAATATATTATTGTATTTGTACTTTTTTATTAGTTTAACAGTGTTTTAGTTTTTGATCTCAATGTTAAAAATATGTGTTATAATATTACTCACACATTTTATATATCTAAATATTATAATACATTACAAAAAAGCGGTTTTGATTAAATGAGTTGGGCATTTATGATTCATTGTTTCAACATCTAAGGGTCATTGGATTTTTATATTTTAAAATATTTAATTTAACTTAAAAATTTTTAATTGACAAAATTGTGTGTATTCTGTATAACATGATGCTTTTAAGAATATATTTATCATGATAAGAAAAGGACAATAATAATACAAAATACACTTTCAAAATGCCCAAAATACCCTACAAATTTATTCCATTACATGTATCTTCATCATGTACATGACAGGCATTTCAATTCTCAATACTATAAGATTATCTGACTTAACAGTGTATGAATATTTTTATTTAAATGAATGTAACTATTTAGCCCTAATCATCATGCAGTTTTATAATGGTGAGTCTTGCTTTGAATTATCAAAACCTCATCTTCATATTTTCTACCATAATTTGGTTTCAGAAGACCTCTGTGTCAGTTTAGCCTTGGGCTTAGATCTCATATTTTTATTGGTTGTGTTTTCAAAAGACTGCTGCTGGCTACCAAGCTATCTGACACAGGCTGACAGATAACTACACCTTGCACTATCTGCCAATGCAAAATATAATAGTATGATTGTGAAACTTGCACATGTTCATACTAGAGAAGTTTTTATTGTGTGTTTCTGTATTTTTTCCCAAGACTAATAAAATCTTTTGTTTCGCTTAAAAAAAAAAAAAAAGGAAAAAAAAGAATATATTCATTGTGAAATGACTAAATATAGCTAACTAACATGTGTTACTTCACAGTTATTTCTTCGGTAAGAATAAATATAGCTAATTAGCATGTTCATTATCTCCCATGGTTCCTTTTGTGGTAAGAACACTCTACATCCACTTCCTTGGCATTTTCCAGAATATTATATATTGTGTAATATAATATAATATAATATAATATAGTCACCATGTCGTACGAGAGAGTTCTTAAACTTACTCCTGCTATCTGAAATTGTGTATCCTTTGACCAACATCATTCCAACCCCATCCCCACCCCGAATAATATATATATTATATATTATATTATACTATACATTATATTATATATAACTATGGATTGTATATTTATTATATGATTATATAAAATGTGGACCTATCTTTTGGATCACTATATATATAATATTAGATATATTATTCTATATATGAATATATATTGTGGCATATAATATGTATCATATATGATATCTCTATATATATAAATGTCATATATATATGATGCCATAAAAAAGAAAGAAATCCTGCCATTTGCAACAACATGAGTGAAATGTGAAGGCACTGTCCTAAGTGAAATAAGTCATACACAGAAAGACAAATACTGCATGATCTCACTTAAATGTGGAATCTAAACAGGTCATACTGATTGAAACAGACAGTAGAATGGTGGCTATCAGAGGCAGTGGGTAGGAAAAAAAAGGGAGATGGTCAAAGATTACAAACTTTCAGTTGGAAGATAAACATGTTCAGGGGATCTAATATATAGCATAGTGAGGCAAAACGTGTAAACTACTTTGATTAATTCACAAAATATATGTATATCAAATCATCACCTTGTGCACCTTACAATAATTTGGTTTTATTTGACAACTATACCAAAATTTGGAAAACAGTTAAAATGAATAAGTAAACACTTGACCTACTGAAATAACCAAAATGCCAGCACATTACCTTTCACAATTCATTACTTAATGATTTGTTATTGCTGCAGATTGTATGTGAATCAGTCATCATTATAAATCATTATCTTGCTTAAAGATAAAATAAATGCTAATAGTGCATTTTTCCTCAAATGAGACACCCTGACTTTTGTATTACATTCAGAAAAATTATCTACCTTGTTTGTTTGTGTCATGCAGTACATGAAAATACTTTGAATTAGGATAGAACCAGTTAAAGGATATTTAGTACCAACTGTAACAGATCCCTATGCTTCTTTGATTCCTCATGAGACAACTGGATTGTATCACATAGTCTATGTTATGCCAAGAGTCAGCTAGAACTTTTGATCCTTTCTTGGTAAATAATATATTTATCACTTTTACTCAAGGAAATGATAAGAATATTGAATAAACAAAGGATCTCTCACTTATGCATTAAGTAAAAATGATATTTTACTGTTACATATCACTAGGACATGAAATAAAGAATCTAGTTGTTAACAATTTTCAAAGGGACTGGGCTAGGTTGAATATTAGTATGTGGCTAAAGAAAATATCTGGCAATAAATGTTTTATTTAGTAAATGACTTGTAAAATACACACAGCCAAACTTCACTTCTGCTTATCCCTTTGTATTTTTTGAATTGAATATTAAAAATTAAATAAGCTTCTTATAAAATGAAAAAATATTTTTACATACTGGCTCATTAAAACTCTGTTCTCCATAAAATGCTACTTTAAATTTCAAATTGTTATTTATTTTTTATTTAAGAAAAAATTTAACTATATGAGACATTAGGCAACAAAAATGCTGATTACAATTAATTTTTGTGTGCACTGAATGAAAGACAGAATTCCTCACTGGAGGAAAAATAACAGAGTAGACTACAAAGTGTTTAATGAAAAGTTCCCTTTAAATATGAATTTGCCCTTATTCATACTTTTCTCTTTGAATAGTCCAGTGTATAAGTCCAGTTGAAAGAAATCAATTTAAATCTGTAAGAATTATGTTATTCCTCTCAAGTTTTAACATCCTCACTAACTATACTAGTCTTTAGACTGAAACAAAAACAGCAATTTTATATAGTACTGATATAAGATATTTTAATACCAATATTATAAAATATACTTTTTTAGAACTTTGAGTTAAATTCTGCTGTATTTAAATATTTTCAGTAAGAAGTAGTCTAGTATGAGTCTCTGAAAATAATTTGACAGTCTCTAAAACATCACCTTTCAGCTCTGTTGTAAAACTGATCAAAATCTCATGATTTCCTCATATGTTACTCTAATAATGTTTTCAGCTCTTCTGCAGTAGGTTGAAGAAACTAAGAACATAAGAGTTAGTGAAGTAAACTTATGACTAAAATGCTAATAGGAAATGATTGTTTCAGGAGTAGAAAATACCTCACAAATTTTCACATTTTTCCCTTAATGGCCAAACACACTTAACAAAATCTTAGTAATCTTATTGTAAAAGCCTTTTGCCCTATTTTACTGAGAAATATTTGCAGCTGGCAGAGTTAATGCAGGCTCATTAAGGAAGCCAACGCACTTTGTGCATTAGGGCTCTACTCTGCACCCCTGCTTTTGGCCCAATTATCCCATATTGTAAGAGGAAGAAATTGTCCCACCTCCTATCCCTACTCCATCCCCAGTTCTCTTAACATTTTATGTTTCTGTGACATTACCACCAATTTCTCCAGGTTTTCTCAAAATTCACATCATAAGGATCACTGAGAAGCTTCTTAAAATCAGATTTGTAGGCTGTCTCAAGGGATTATAATTTGCTAGATTGTGGTGGGTCTCAGGAATCTACATCTTACCAAGTTGGTAAGATACTTCTTATGATCAGGTAAATTTGGGGATAATATCATCTCCTCTGTTCTTGAACATCACTTAAGGATGATTTCTCACTTCCCTGCTCTCCCAATCCATGGAATCTTCTTTCATTTGCATATTTCCATCCAGTGTCTTTCTGCTTTCTTCCAATGTCATTTATGCACATTCAGGACTGCCACCTGCCTGCATGCTTTCATTCTGTTTGACAAATCCCACTTCCCCACTTTATTCCAAACCCTCTCAGTTTAAGATATCTTCCCTTAAAGTGATGAGGGTTGTGGATAGGAAGTGAGTAGAGGCTAGCCAGGATTATATGGATGGGGAGCATATTAAAAATAATACATGCTCAAAGAAGGAGGACCAGAGGAAAATGTAGTTCTAAAGAATGACAGGAGACAGCAGGGAAGTGAGAAGGAAGAACATGAGTATACAAAGCAGGATAGAAACATAAGGTGACAGGCAGTGACCTCACATGGAGGGCATAGTGTCCTGTGCCAGATGAGGCCAAGGATGACAAAGGGGCAAACAGCCCTTTCCAGGCGTGGTAGGCTAGTAAGAGTGCTAAGATCTGTACAGGAACAACTGTCATTCAAGGCACAACATAAGAGAATCTCAAAAGAGTAAAAAAGTTACTAGCATTCTGAAAAGGGATAGATCATAAATATTTGAGAGGATTTCAATCAACTTAGTGGCAAAATGGCATTTCAACTGAGTTCCGAAAGATAGGCCAAATTTTGAGAGGTGCAATACGAGAGGAAGGTGCCTTAGCAGAGAAAACTTCTAAATGAATAAATGGCTGCAAAAGCCAGTCTGTGAACAATAGAAATAAATCAAAGCAAAAATTAGTACCACAGATATGCCCTATCACTTTTTCTGGGTAGATGATTCCTTCAGGTTTCCAGGTGGCTGCCCCTGCCAGTAGAAATAACACTCCTGACGGCAATACAGATGTTGATGTCATACAAATGTTTTACTCAAAGAATCTAGAAATATATGCCACATGTAGGCACTTAAATGTATCATTATGATTAGAAACAGAACTTCAGTTAATATCCAACAGTGATTTAAAATTTTCAACTACTGTAATAAGAATTCTGTTGTTCTATGTTAAAACAAAAAATACAGTAGTTTAAATAAAACTCCATGTCTTCAGAAGAAACAGTTACAAATTTATATGAAGACCGAAGTGAGGATAAGCTAACAAAATAAGACTTGTTAAGTTAGAATACTTTTGAAATTCAACCACATCCCTTATTGTCTGGATGTAATGATAACTACAAAATGAGGTGAACACTTTAAATAAATGACAACAAACTCTAAAAAAAAGATGTTAACTTAATGACTGATTAGATAATTCTCAAGGTGTCTCCCAAATCTGGATCTAGTGCTGGGTGAAACCACCACTTTATTAATAGTTTAGAACAGTGGCCCTAATTCACACTTTCACCATTCCAAGTGTGTATCAGTTAAACATATTGCCTTAAAAGCATTATGCAAATATTTCTAAGAAGTAATTCAATTTTTGCATGCTACAGCATGTCCAGTTTATACACACACACATACACATACTCTCATACACACTATGCGCAACATAACTTTTACCGTGTCCATCTGTTGAGTCTGATGGAAGGAAACTCCAGATATGGACATCTTCCAACCTAAACGTCCTGGTAGGTAGGGCTTCACTCCTGGCTCAATTTCAACCATCTTTGTACTTTATATCTCACTAGGTCAAATTTGTTCAGATTCCTTCTGAGGCTACTTTGCTGCTTTTTAGTCTTTTAGTCAAGTACTTCTGATTCACTGTTTTCTAAGTTATTCTGTTTTATAAATGTTTTAATTCATGTATAAGACAAAGCTCTATATAGCTTTAAAGTAAATAGCACATGATAATCACTCTTTAGTACAGAGTTTAAACACTTGCCAATTTAAATTGTTCTGTTTAAACTGTATTATTTCAGAATCTTGCATTCAGAGTTATCATCCAAAACCACAATGATTCAAGATTCAAGTACACATGGTAAAGACAAAGTTAACAGCTGATAACCTCTTGAGAAAGATAGACAACCATAAATCTGTTCATTAAGATGTGTCAGACGGATACTCCAACAGCACTGAATATAAGGAAGAATTGCGATCAAGAGCTGGTAAACAAGAACATAAAAGAAGAACAATGGAGTAGTTGGGTAGAAGTTAATGCAACGTTCTTCCGAAAGGATGAAACATTTAACTTTGTTTGGTACAAGTTATTTTAGGCAGAAATATATAACGTAGGGTCACTATTTCTCTGCAGAAAAGAAAGAAAGGAAGTGCAAGGCATTGTCTTTTAAAATGCCCCCAATCTACAGTTAGAGAAATTTTCCTTTATCTCCTATTTTAATATTATATTAGTAGATTACATTTGCAATGAAATTAATGAATCAATATTGATATACAAATTATCTACTAAAGTCCATACTTCGTGCAGCTTTCCATAGATTTTATTTAATTTCTGTTTTTGTTCCAGGATCCCCTCTACAATGCCACACTATGTTTACCTGCCATGGCTTCTTAGATCCTCTAAGGTCTGACAATTTCTCAGACTTTCCTTGTTTTTGATGACCTTCACAGCTTTGAGTATTGGTCAGGTATTTTGCAGAATGTCCTTCAATTGAGAATTGTCTCATGTTTTTCTTATTTATTTCTTTTTTGTTATTGTACTTTAAGTTTTAGGGTACATGTGCACAATGTGCAGGTTTGTTACATATGTATCCATGTGCCATGTTGGTGTGCTGCACCCATTAACTCGTCATTTAGCATTAGGTGTATCTCCTAATGCTATCGCTCCCCCCTCCCCCCACCCCACAACAGTCTCCAGAGTGTGATGTTCCCCTTCCTGTGTCCATGAGTTCTTATTGTTCAATTCCCACCTATGAGTGAGAACATGAGGTGTTTGGTTTTTTGCCCTTGTGATACTTTACTGAGAATGATGGTTTCCAGTTTCATCCATGTCCCTACAAAGGACATGAACTCATCATTTCTTATGGCTGCATAGTATTCCATGGTGTATATGTGCCACATCTTCTTAATCCAGTCTATCGTTATTGGACATTTGGGTTGGTTCCAAGTCTTTGCTATTGTGAATAGTGCCACAATAAACATACGTGTGCATGTGTTTTTATAGCAGCATGATTTATAGTCCTTTGGGTATATACCCAGTAATGGGATGGCTGGGTCAAATGGTATTTCTAGTTCTAGATCCCTGAGGAATCACCACACTGACTTCCACAATGGTTGAACTAGTTTACAGTCCCACTAACAGTGTAAAAGTGTTCCTATTTCTCCACATCCTCTCCAGCACCTGTTGTTTCCTGACTTTTTAATGATGGCCATTCTAACTGGTGTGAGATGGTATCTCACTGTGGTTTTGATTTGCATTTCTCTGATGGCCAGTGATGATGAGCATTTTTGCATGTGTTTTTTGGCTGCATAAATGTCTTCTTTTGAAAAGTGTCTGTTCATGTCCTTTGCCCACTTTTTGATGGGGTTGTTTGTTTTTTTCTTGTAAATTTGTTTGAGTTCATTGTAGATTCTGGATATTAGCCCTTTGTCAGATGAGTAGGTTGCAAAAATTTTCTCCCATTCTATAGGTTGCCTGTTCACTCTGATGGTAGTTTCTTTTGCTGTGCAGAAGCTCTTTAGTTTAATTAGATCCCATTCGTCAATTTTGGCTTTTGTTGCCATTGCTTTTGGTGTTTTAGACATGAAGTCCTTGCCCATGCCTATGTCCTGAATGGTAATGCCTAGGTTTTCTTCTAGGGTTTTTATGGTTTTAGGTCTAACATGTAAGTCTTTAATCCATCTTGAATTAATTTTTGTATAAGGTGTAAGGAAGGGATCCATTCATGTTTTTCTCATGATTAAGCTAGGGTTATAAAGTTTCGGGAGGAGGACAACAGAGGTAAAAATTCTCATTACAACATAACAAAGGCATATATTATAGACATAATTTATCACTACTAATGCTAAACTTTCTCACTTTGATTGGGTGGTGTTTTTCAGGTTTCTCTACTGTGAAGTTACTCTTTCTCACATTTCCATACAGCACTCTTTGGAAGGAGGTCACGAAGCACATCTCCCACTTAAAGAGTGAGGAGTTATGTTCCATAACATAAGTCATAAAACCAGACTCTAGCCAGGAATCGACACCTTCAGTCCAATTGGAGGTGAGAATGCTTGGGATTTAGGGAAAGGATGGCCTAGGGGAAGAAATGTACAATGTGCCTGATTTGTACAAAACCAATCTTGAGTCAGATGCATATTTTTATGATTGTGAAATAATACCATGTATCATTTTTGTTGGAATTTCTACACCGAAGGATTTCCTAGAGATGTTCTTGAAATATAATTTGATAAAATTAAAATCTTGTCAATTAGTAAGTATATCTATTATATGCTCTGCAAATATCATATATATTGTTTATGCCTTATGTTTCATAGCTACTTATACGTTTTTGGTTTTCTGATATAGGTTCAACTTTCTACCCACTTACTCTCATCCTTGACCTATCTATTTTTCTACTTGCAAATCAAAGAGCCTTCCTCCTACAACACCTCTATCCCTCTCTCATCCAGTCTGCTCCTGCTTACCAGTGATGCGCACAGGGAGAACAGAACCATGGCAATAGATAGGCAGGCGATATGCAAGGACCTCTGAAAATCTGAAGCTCTTAAAGGAGTAGTCATCCCTTATCCCCATTTTTTTCCAGGAAATAAAACAAAGCCAATGACATAACAACAAAATCAAACAATCTAGCCCAGACCATTTGATGTTTCTTATGTGTGTGTTGATGCAACTCCAATTCCGGAAGCTGGTATATACTCTGGAATTAATTTTTATGGTTGATTTCCTCTCTATGCAAAATGAATCCAGAGGAAATTGATGAAGAGAGTAAGTTGTTTTTATAAACTTCTTATACATGACCCAATTAGATTAACGAATAAGATAAAAAATAAATAAATGTGATTAAAAGAAGGCAAACTCCAATTTAATGTATATTGTTGAAAAACTGTAGCATCAAATCTATCATGAGCCAACAAAGTAGGGAAAATCTCTAAACAGAATCATTATTCCGAAAAGATGGTATTAAAGATAGGATAGCTTTTATGAAAGACTACTGAAGTGTAAACTTGACTTGGATATAACCTGACTACATATAATAGTATTATCTTTGTTGAAGCAATTAGTGACTTAAGTAGCCAAAGGCTACAATGAAAAAGTTAAAAATCACTAACCTAAATTTTCTCTAAGAATTCATCAGTTTTTGGCATCTGTTTTCTGGAATCGAATTGATTGTGTCATGAAATAGTTGAAAAACACTGTCACTTGCATGTTTCAATGTGTCAAAGGTACATAAATAAACATATATCCATCATCTTTGCATGTTTAATGAGTACAAAAGAGCTTTTGCAAAAATAAATGGGAAAACTATTTTATAAAAACATTGTCACTCAATTTTATATAAACAACCTGTGCCATAGCATATTTCAATGATTTCTAGAACTGAAAGCATTAGGCAAGAGGCAGTTGAATAAAAAAAATTAATGAAGAAGAGTTACCATATGATGAAAGAATTAAATCACTCAGATATAAAGACATTCACTCAAGCACAGAGAAAATTAAGTGTAAGATAATACTTATTATAAAATTTATGTAAGATGAAGAATCAATGAGGCAAAACTGATTTTATGAAGAGATTGTAATAACATAGAAAAATATTTGCTACAATATTAAGTGAATACATCAGCCTATACATATATGATCAAAACTGAAAAACCTGCTTAGAAAGTCGAGAATAAACACATCTAATATTATAGTGACAGTAAAATATTTTGGGAGAGAGCCTGTATAATCACTTGTTTCTTTCAAATTTTCTATCTTTTTTCCTATTGTTCAGAATATACACTGACCAGTTTTATAATAAGAATAAATCAAATAAATATTTTAAATAAATATAGCAGAGCCTTAATCTAATAATATCATTGCTTTTCTCAAAATCCTCTAGTGAGATCCTGTAGTTATGTCTATACAATACATAGATGTTTTGGCACGTATATGAATTTTCACATATTTTAAATAAACAAATGCTGAATTCTGGTTCCTGTGTTCGTTAGCACTGCTTGGGAATTCAGATAGTAAGCTTTGTAGAAAGTAACTGGAAGAGGATAATTCCAGCATTTGTTTAGTGCAGATAGGAACTAGTCTTTTTGGGTCATTGACCTTTTTTCTGTTCATTAAATTATGCAAGCCAAGTAGTGAATAAACAAGGTATTTATTTCACTAGTTCTAAATTTACTTTTTTATTTCTCATAACTTTTTTGTCATCATAATGTCAATGTAGTCTTATCCTCACTTTGCAAAACATTATTCTGCTCCTCAAGGATTTGGTAAAACATCAACATAATCTGGCTCAAATTTTCTAGACTTCAACATTCTCAGAAGAAGGTGGTCCAACTGATCTTTGGAATAATGAATAAACAAATTACACGAAATATAGTGTTATTTCTTTCACACCTTCTTCCTAATGGATATAACAATATTTCAAAGAAAATCAGTATGTTTTCCATATTTTAAATGCATTAGAATTATATGCCAGATTTCATAATGGATAAAGCATATATATGAAGAATACCAACAAAGTAAATATTTAAAAGCTAGTATTTTATAAGTAGTTTAGGCATTTTCTTATGTTGTGCTGCTTCTTTTAATAAAATATGTGATCTTTATAATATCACTCATAATTAAATACAACAAATAAAAAATTCTTATTTTTAAAATAAAAGGTAAAAAAGCATAAATACGATTTTATCACTAGAATAATCTCCTCACAGGTAACTGTGAACTCTGAGAAGGACTATTTTGATTATTATAAACAAAAGAGTTACAGAAATCCCAAGAGTTAGCTTTCTGATTTAAAATAAGAAATTATTTTAAGCAGAATTCTAAAAGTGGTCCACCAAGATTCTGTATCCTAGTATCTGGGACTGTGAACATAATGAGATACCACACCTTGATTATATTACTTTATGTGACAAAAAGATTTTGTAGATGTACTTAAAGTTACTAATCAGTTGACTTTGAGTTAATGAAAAGGCAGATTATCTCATTGAGTGTAATCTAATCACATCAGCCATTTAAAAGTTATTTTCTCTAAAATGAGCTTGAAAGTAGATTTTTAAACCAGAGCCTCTATGTAAGGCCAGCCCAGATGATATCTTAGGACATCCTGAATAGAAAACTCAATGAACCCACACTGATTTTTGGTCTATAGAACTATGAGATAATAACTGAGTGTTCTTGTATGCCACTAAATTTGTGGCACAGTGATTTGTTAAGCAACCATAATAATGTAACCCAGATGGGTAGCTTATTTAAACCTGCATGGAAATTTAAACAAGCACATGACTCTCTCTTTAGTCCAAGGTATAAAGAAAGAAAGGTAGGAGAAATTGACAAGCAATGTAAAGAGAAAAAGGAGAGTTAATATTTAATATTGGTATGCAAAATAGGACTTCAAAGCAACATAATCTGCCTTAAACCATACTTTTGGAAGAGAGATTGAAGATTTTCTAAGATTCTTTAGCACCATTTAAGCCATCAATGGCTAATTCTCACATTAAACTTTTTCTCATCACTGTCATCCTCAGGTTGAATCTGCAACTGGACTCAGAAAGAAGAAGGAGCTGATATGGAAGAAGTAAAAGAATAGCCAAGGCTTTATGATACCTGAGAATTGTGGAAGAGTACAGCAAAGGAGGGAAATAAACGTAGAGAAAGAGAAATGCCAATATTGTAATTTTTTGCATCATTGTAGAAAATTATCTCAAGGGATTCTGTGTGTTCAGCTCTATGTTTCAGGCCATTGAATGAAAGACCTCATGGTAGTGGCCATATCATACGTATGCCTCATAATGTGAAATGTTGAGGTACAAGGCTCTGGCATGTAGCTTCAGTGACCCACTTTGTTTTTTTCTTGGCTTTGCGCAGGAAAGAATTGAAGGACAAGTTAGTGGTAGGGTAGAAAAAAACAGCTTTATTGAAGTGGCAGTGTTACTGCTCTATGACTGCTCCGGCAGAGGAGGGCTACCCCACAGGCAGAGAGTAGCCCCTTGAGCCATTCTTCATTCTCATGTTGTAGGTTGGATTCCTGGATTTCTGAGAAACTGGTTGAAGAACACAGCTCAGAAGCTCACCAGAGGAGCTGCTGGGGCAGAGCCAGGTACCTAAGCAGCAGGCTCATGGGAAGGATCCCCTCCAGAGCATCACAGAGTCAAGCCCAGCAGGGCATATACATCATCCACTGAATCCACTCCAGGAACCTCCCGGAGGATCTCTGAAGTCAGCAGCAGTGGTTGTGTACTACACAGGAACCACATCCTGACAGGCTATGTTCACATTATAACTTGTACCTTCATAATGACAATTTTCCGACAGAGGGAAATCAAGATCTTGAGGCAGGGATACTTTTTCAAACATACATAAAAGCATCATGAGGACTAGCGGTGGTGCCTCGGGGCCACTGCCTTCTGGACTCTGACTAAAATCATGAGGAAAATCAAATCAGTGTTAAATAGCTTTAAAAAATTGTTTCCTCTGTACCTAAAAGTAGTAGAATGACTACATTTTCAACTCCAGTGTTTTTAAGCAGATTTTTGACTTCACCCAGTATAGGATTTCTTAATTTTTCTATTCCTAGAAGATCAACGACTGGTGATACTGATGCAAAATAACTTTGTGATTTTCTAGATCTTTAGTATTATTTGGGTTTGATCATTCCTACCTATGACCAAAGAACAATAGGCAAAAAAAGAAACAAAACTAAAACAGCCAAAATATATTTATCATAGCCATTGCTTAGTTTAGGCAGTGGTATAATAGGGCTCAAAAATTAAGGACTGATACACATAAAAAATAATATGGATAAATGGATGGATACCGAGATGAGTAGAAACACAGATATGTGATAAAACTCATACAATAAAAGTGTTAATGGCAAAATATAGATAATAAGGATAGGAGTGCTCACTCTCACTAGAAAATTCTTCACCTTTACTCTGTGCTTCAAAATATTTACATGAAACTGTTGGAAAAAATTAAGATAAATATCCTTAGCAGTAATATCTGGGATACAATATGGTATAGTGGTGAAAATGTTTTGAACATTAACGTCAGAGGAATCTGATCTTCAGAAATTTATTTGATCTGAACCTCCATTTTTTTCTCGTAAAAATAATAATGCTTAACTCATAGGATTGGTGGAGGATTAAATGAGATAATCTTCAAAAATAGTTTAATAGTGATGGGTATCTATTTATCTGTATATCCAGAGAGAGAGAAAGCATGTGTGTGTATCTGTACAAGTGTTTCTAAAACTAAATTTGGAAAAGGATACAATCCACTTATTTTAAAAAATACCCAAAGACCTAAAATAATTCATAATAATTATGTAATTAAAATTAAATCTCATGCTTCCCATGATGTGCCCAAGAAGTATACTATAGTTCTACAGTAGATATTCTTATAAGTATCAAGTTTTTATTACATTGAAAAATATTTTTATATATTTGTTACATGAAAAGTATATGATATAAAATTATATATATAGTATCATCCTAATATTTTTAAATTACTAACAAGGTGGACAACTAAGTAATATTAGTTATCATTGGCTAGAACCACAATAGATGATTTATATTCTTTTTGTCTTTCTGAATTTTCCAAATTTGCTATTATAAACTTTGTTGTCTTCATAATAAAAAAATTATAGATAGAAGGGATAAATAATACGTAGGTAGGTAGGTAGATAAATAGATAGAAAGATGATATAAATAACACTGTCATTCCTCAGAGGGAAGATTAGGGGAGAGGAAAAAATGAGAAAGAATGAGGGAAGGTCAATTTTAGGCTTCCTAGTGATTCATTTGGGCTTCAGACTGAAAATATCCATGATGCCATGTCATTAATTAGTGATTTTTTATAATGGTACATGACAGGGCTACTTTGGTTTCTTTTCATAAAAGAGCAAAATTATAAGCTATCTCTGAATGTCATTAGGTATTACTGGGAAAATGGCCAATGGAGGCATCTGACTATGGTGATGATTGTATTCTAAAATTTTCCAGGGAGAAGAGGAGTTGCATTACTTATCACTCTTTTGTATAAACTCTAAGCCTGAGCATTCTGGAGCCTTTGGTTAGAGCAACCAGAAGTACACCTCAGGCTATTCCTTGAGAGAAATAGGAGTTTAGCTTTAGAAGAATGGTATAGTTGTTTTGTGTCTCTGTTGGACAAGCACTATGATGCAAATATGCCAACATGGCTCAGTGTTTTGTTATCTTAAAGGAATAAAGACTGAGGACTAGTCTCTCCTAATAGGAACAAAACAAAATCTCCTTTGAAATTACATATTGAAATGGTTGCCAACCCTGGAGATAATTTAAAACTCTAGTAATAATCCCAACACTTTGGGAAGCCAAGGTGGGCAGATCATGATGTCAGGAGATCAAGATCATCCTGGCCAACATGGTGAAACCCCATCTCTACTAAAATACAAAAAATTAAGTCCCAGCTATTTGGGAGGCTGAGGCAGGAGAATCCCTTGAAACCGGGAGGCAGAGGTTGCAGTGAGCCGAGATCATGCCACTGCACTGCAGCATGGTGACAGAGTGAGACTCCGTCTCAAATAATAATAATAATAAAAAATAAAACCCTGGGAAATTTTAATTGAATCAGAATATCTGAGGGTATGATCTAGGCATCAGTATTTTGCAAATCTTCCCCTGAATATTTTAAGATACATTTATGGTTGGAACCCAATGATTTAATGGGAGGTCCAGTCATGTTTACATAGACAGCAAGTTATATAAATCCTTCTTGCATGAATTTGTTTTAAAAGGTTCTTCTCTTACTTCTCCAAGTTTCCTTTAGTCTTGCTCATATATTAACCTTCCTTCTCTATAGATACTCTTCTTCATCTTATGTCATTCCCCTCTTCTGCAGTTTTAAAAATCACATTTTCAAAGTGGTTTAATCAATCAGTCTCTAAACCTCACATTCTTTTGTTGTTGTTTTTCAAGAGTACTGGAAGTAGTAATGAAATAATTCTTTGTGTTAGACATAATCCTTCTCAAAAGAGCAGTTGAGGACCATCTACGCTCCTTGTCTGATTTATGCTCCTTTTGTTATTCTATGAAGCATTTGCAATAGCTGTTATTAACACCTGTTGATGCTGTATATACATCAGTGAATGCATGATGCCCTTTGCCTTTTTCGCAATGATATATCAACTGATCAAGTATCATTACATGCAAAAGAGAGCAGCACATCTCTCTCTTGCTGACAAACAAATCAGATGATAATGCTGAGAAACCAAGTCTCCACATTTTCAAAAGAGAAAATAAAATTCTGATCTTCCCTTAGTGACTTTTTTTACTACATACTTCTTTTATTTGTATCTGAATCCACACTTTCATGATATAGAGAGCTCCTTTTCGTTTTTATTTTTCTTGGTGGTAAAATGTGTTTTATTGTTTTCTTACTCATTAGGCTACAAACAAATTTTATTTAATAAACTAATAAGAACATGGATGGAACTGGAGGACATTATGTTAAATGACATAAGCCAGGCATACAAGGACAAATATCACATGTTCTCATTCTTAAATGGGAGCTAAAGAAAATGACTTTATGGATGTAGAGAGTAGAATAATGGTTACTAGAGGCTGGGAAGAAAAGGGAGGAGGAGGGATGATTTTATGGATGTAGAGAGTAGAATAATGGTTACTAGAGGCTGGGAAGAAAGGGAGGAGGAGGAGATTAAGAAGGTTTGGTTAATGGGTACAACAATACAGTTAGAAGGAACAAGATCCAGCATTCAGTAGCACAACAAAGCAACTATTGTTAAGAATAATTTATTATCTCTTTCAAAGTAGCTAGAAGAGAAGATTTAGAATGTTCCCAACCCAAATAAATGATAAATGTTTCAGGTGATGGATATCCCAATTACCCAGGCTCATTTGTTACACATTGTATGCTTGTAACAAAATATCAAATGTACCTCACATATGTGTATAATTATCTATTCCTAAAAATTAAAAACTGAAAAAAGGAATGCCTATTTAACTAGTGTTGTTTAAAAAAAAAAAGTGTTTTTATCTTGCCCTGCCTATACTTCAAATAAATTACAAAAGAAATTAAAGTACTTTAAGTTCCTGGGTAAAAAGAAATATGTTCTCATAATAAAATTTAAATATGAAAGAGAGACTAATGATTCTTTACAAAGAAAGACTAATGATTCTTTAAAAGCCAGACTTCAATGTTTATTATGTTCCTATCAGGGAGGATCCAAAAATGTGCTGGGTTTTTAACCCATGCTGAGACAAATGGACATAGTTATTTTCTTTCTGGTACTTGGTGTCCAGTTTAGGAGAGAAATCTTGGTTTTAACAATTTTCCTCACAATGGTCTAATAATATAAATACCGTACAAATCAAGTTCTACAGTATTCACTCAGAAATAGCTGAGGTCATGTGAATGTTGTGGTGAGGGTATGCTTGGTTGTTTGATGAAGAGAGCTTAATAAGGAAGAAAATTTCATGCAATTGTAATAATCAAGTAGTTGAGGGGCAAGTAAGTAGCCATCCTTATGGGAAAGGCAGAAAAAAAAATCAGACTATGTTACATAGAGCTATTTGATAGAGAATTTTGAATAATAGGCTCCAAAGAAAGAAATGACTCATGTTAACTCAAATTATCAGGGTTACTTCAAACACTGATTTACTTGGAAATGAGGTACTGTTAAAACAAAACAAAACAAAACAACTTTATTTGGTGACTAGTTTAGCTTTGTTCAACTTTGTTCAGCTCTGAGCCTACTCTTCTTTTGTAGGATGGAAGCAGCCTGGGATGAGGTCCCAAGGTCCAGGACTAGGTTTGGGGATAGGAAAGAAGATACACAAAGATCTACAAATAGACCATGATGAGGACAAATGCAGATTTATATCTCTGGTGAATCAAAGGTGATTGCTAGAGAAGCTATATCAAGTAAAAGGTAAACTAGGCGCCACGCCAAACAAAGGACAGCATTGCATGAGGTCAGGAACAGAGAACAAAGCCCACTACAAGAGAAGGTAATGTGAAAAGAGTGCTGACATTTGTCAGTGCGCTAGGATTCCTGCATTTTATTTTCACTATATCCAAGTGTATTAGATAGAGCAGACTGTTTTTAATTTTTAGTTTTTAATTTTTAGACCTAAAAACTGTATTAACTTCTGTGTTGGCAGGAGCATGAAGCACTTTGGGAGGACATTCAGTTTTGCTTCTCTGGATAAAAAGCTAAACAGCAAAAGCAGGGAAACAGACAAGGTATTTTTTGTGCTGTGGAATAGGAAATAAATTTCATAATTGTTAAAAGTAAGATGAGTCACAAATCATCAGTCATCACTAGCTCCATCTTGCTTTTTTTTTTTTTCTTTGAGACCGAGTCTCGGTCTGTCGCCCAGACTGGAGTGCAGTGACGCGATCTCGGCTCACTGCAAGCTCCACCTCCTGCTTCTCCTGCCTCAGCCTCTCCGAGTAGCTGGGACTACAGGCGCCCGCCACCATGCCCGGCTAATTTTTTTTTGTATTTTTAGTAGAGACGGGGTTTCACCGTGGTCTCGATCTCCTGACCTCGTGATCCGCCCGCCTCGGCCTCCCAAAGTGCTGGGATTACAAGCGTGAGCCACCGCGCCGGGCCCATCTTGCTTTGAAGAGGTTGGAAGTATGAGAATAAATACAGTGAGGTATGAGAGGAAGAAAATTATGTTGGAAAACAATTATTGGGATAGAACTAGAGAAAAGCAGAAGAAATTTAGATAATTAGGCAGTCTGTCTTGGCTTTGTTGCTTTGAATATTATATTAATGTAGTTCGTGGCCATCAAAGCCTTTATGTTTGCCAGAATTTGCAGATCTCCTGCTAGCATTTTATAAGTGGAGGGTCCATCCAGAGAAATAATTAGTTGCAAATTATGTTTCCAGTTTTGTGCAAATATTTGAGGCATGTGATGAATCATTTTAAAGACTATGAGAGTTTATTGGTTCCTATTAGAAGCAAGTATATCCTCCCGTAATGATATTATCTCCATCTGAATTTACTTCTGCTTCCATTCAGTTATATATTTTGGCAAGTATATAATGACTTTACCAATGAGGAATGATCAACAGGTGACCCATGGTGGTTATAAAACATTTTTCTCCTCTCAAAAAGTCTACGGTTACTCTGCCTGTTAAAATCTTCCCGTATCTCTGATCCTTGCCCTATATACAAAGTATGTTGGTTCACATCTTTCCATTAAAGGAGGAACTAACGTTTTACAGCTTAAATGTTTGTGGCTTTTTCCTTTTTCTATAATGGCAGTTTTACTAAGCCAAAGATAATAGGGTAACTAGCTCAAATAGGTGAGCTGACTATGAAAGCACTCCCACTGTGTGTAGTGAACAGAGGCCGCACAAAGGAGAGGGAATCATGAGACTCCCCCATCGCCCTTCACATCCTTTACACTCTGACCTTGCATCTCAAACAAGTGGTTCTCTCCTAATAGTTCACAGACAACTAACAAGTAGAGTCCATGGTATGTGATAGGGTAGTGCCTTGAATTTTAAAATAAAAATAAATTTATGTTTTCAAAATTTGATTTTTATTCTGAGATTATATCTTTTCTATACTTTAGTTTTTAGAATGTCCTTCATAAAATGACAAAGATAATGGAATTTTTTTTGGTTAAACAAACACAAATGTTTACTTGTCTCTCATGTTAATTTAAAAATCCAGTTTTCAATAATTCTTTGGAAATTCATTCATCCATTAATTCATATAGTTATCAAAAACTACTATAGACTATAGGGCTTCTAACATAGATACACTCAGACTTTCTAAAGAGTAAGAAAATTTTACTATCATAAGACTTTAGATATTCCTCTTGAACAGTCAAATGAAAACTATGAATGAAGGTAAAGAGTTTCTCTCAGTTATTTATTTTTTATTTGTTTCTTTTTAAATCACCCACTTCTAGTGTCAAGGATTTTAGTGCAAGGTAAGTCCAAGGCAGACCATTTATTGCATGCCTGCATGTCTCTGGAGATTAAAAAAATACACAATCTGTGTCCTCAAGATCGCCATTAAATCAGGGATATTGACAGACAATGGACAACTGCAATATGGTTTTCTAAGTGATTTAATTAGAAGTTTAAAAAGAAACAATCTAATATCTTAGGAAAGATACTGCCTACCTTGTTATAGAAAGTGTCATAGAGAAAATATATTTGGCATGAGTCAATTTGCTCTGGAGAGCTAACTTGGAATGTAGGATTCAAGAATTTTTGCACTGATACTCCCTATTACACTGCACTATTACTTGTGTCTGGACCACTCATAAAGTCAGAGAAAAAAGGGCTATTCAGAAGTCTGGCACAAAGAAAGAGGAAAGAGTCAAAGTTAGCATCCAGTTACACAGAATGAATATACTTATATTAAATAATTATTATAAATATAATAATAATATAACACAGCTAGTGCTGCCCCAGGTCTAAGAACAGTCTGAGTTGGCAACAGTCTAAGTAAACAACAAAGAAACAAAAACATGCAAAAACACAATTACTTGATTACACCATCCTTAAAGATGATAACATTTACAATCTAGTTAAATTCCTCCATTAAGAAGAAATGATTGTCTTGTTTAACACTAAGCTGCTGCTAGATATATTTACTTTTATATGAACCTCCTATAAAGGTGCAGTTATACATACTTAAGCAGACAGTTTTCCAAAAATTCACAAGATCCAGCATCCACATATCTCTGTGCTAGAGTGAAGGCTGCACGGTTAACTGGAAAAGCATGGACTAGGAAGTCAGGCAAATCTATATTTGCATCTTACTTGCTAGTTAGAGAAAGTTAGGTAAGTTATTTTCATTTAGGTTTCTCATTCGGAAAAATGCAGATAATAATGTCTTATTTATAGGATTTGATGAAGATTACCCACAATATTATACATGTAACCTGGAATGTTAAAACTGGAATTTTCACTGAGGTGCCAAGATTTGTCAGATATAGCATATTAAAGTAAGATACAAGAGCAAATAATAAATTTTCAAGGTAAATGATCAAGAAACAGCTTTAGACACACTTCAGGGACCCCTGAGCCAAATGGAGATCAAGATGAACAGTGCCGATCAATAGAAATATAATGTGTACCATATATATAATTTTATATTTTCTAGTATTCACATTATAAAAATTAAAAAGTAAAACTAATTTTAATATGTTTTAACTCAACAATATTAAGATACTAGCCTTTCAGCATATAATCAATAAAAAATCATAAATGTGATATGCTGCCTTGTCATACTTTTTGAAATCTGATGTATATTTTATACTTATAGCACATCTCAATGCAAAGCGTATTTCAAATAATTATAACATGTGACTAGTGGCTGCAGTATTGGACAGTGTAGTATCTACACATGGTGGTTTCAAAGAGTGATTCCCAAACTAGTAGCATCAGCATCACCATGAAATTTGACTAGAAGTGCAAATTATCAGGCTCCATCCTAGATATACTGAATTGAAAACTCTGAAGATAGGGCCTAACATTCTGTGTTTTAAAACGCTGTCTGGATGATTATGGTGTCCACTAAAATTTGGGAACCACTAGTCTATAACAGCAAACTTCTCAAATTTTAATGGGCACACATATCACTTGAGGATCTTGTTAAATGTAGAACCTGATTCAATAAGTCTCATGCTGGACCTGAGAGTCTTCATTGCTAGCAAGCTTCCAGGAATGTAAGGCTTTTGGTCCAGACCACAGTTGTACTGCAGAGGGTCTGAGCTGTGGTGCTCAATCCCAATGGCATCCCTAAGGTTGAAAATCACAGGCTTAGAATATGAGAGTGGGGTGACAGAATTTTATAAGGAGGATTTTGGGAATGAGAGCTGCTAGTCCCATTTCCTCTCCCATAGTAAGATAGAACATTATTTCTTCCACCTAAAGCTTAGTAAGAAGGACTTTATGGGTATCACTGGAAGCACTTGAGCTGTTTCTCTTGGAGTCTGGAGTACTTGGTGATCTGGAGTCAGATTCCTTCCCATGACATCTAGGTAGTAAGAGTGATGAAGGTGAGTCACTCTGGCAGAGGAGCCAAGGTGGGTTGTGCTGTTTCTGGGAATACATTCGGTCATAATGTGGGTGATATAGGTTGGATACTGTTCCCCTAAATTCATAAATTGAAGTCTTAATCTTCAGTACCTCAGAATGAGAATTGTATTTGAACATAGAGCCTTTAGAGGGGTGTAACTAAGGTAAAATAAGGTCTCACGGGTGGGCTCTAATCTAATATGACTGGTGTCCTTATAAAAAGGAAAGATTAGGACATAGACAATACAGACCTGGAGACAACTATGTGAGGACACAGTAAGAAGGCAGCCATCTGCATGCCAAAGAGAGAGGCCCCATTAAAAATAAAACTTCCAATGCCCTAATTATGGATTTCTAGTTTCAAGAAGCATTGAGAAAATAAATTTCTGTTGGTTAAGCCATTCAGTTTATGGTAGTTTGTTATGGCAGCCTGAGAAAACAAATACAGCGAAAAATATTACAACTAAGGATGCCTGTGGGTCTCTTGTGGTCCAAAGTTGAACTCTACAAGAAAGAAACTCAACCTTAGACTATTAAAGTGCTGACCATGAGAATATTATTAAAGATGCAAGGTGACTTTACAGCCAGTGCCTGCATTGAATAGAGTATAGAAGACTGCTGGCTGGTATGGGTGGGCAGCCAGGGAAAACACCCAGCCTGGTATGGGAGTTGCAGCTGGAGGCCTCACAAAGAAGCCCCCAAGTCGCAGACAGCACATGTGAAAGAAAGAATCAGCTTGAAAGAAGGCAGAGCAAGACAGCCAAATAGAACCCTCCAGTGATCATCCTCCCGAGAATAAAAAACAAATTGAATAACTATCCACATAAGAAAGCCCCTTTATAAGAATCAAAAATGAGGTGAGCAGAGTACCTAGTTTTAACATCATATCAAGGAAAGAGGCACTAAAGAGGGTATGAAAGACAGTCTTGCATTATCTACACCACCACTCCCCGATCCCCCAGCAGGAGCCTCTTGGCCCAGAGAGATAATCTGTATATGCTTGCAGGAGGGGAGCACAGTGATCTTGGGACTTTGCATTAGAATTCAGTGCTACCCTATCACAAGGAAAGCAACAGAGGGCAGAATTCAGGTGGCGACCATGGAGGAAGCATTTAGACCAGCCTAGCCAGAGAGGAATCATCCACCCTAGCAGTCAGAATCTAAATTTTGGCTAGTTCCACCACTGTGGGCTAAAGTTCTCTGGCATTCTAAATAAACCTGAAGGTAATCTAAGCCACTAGGACTGCAGTCCTGGTAATATGCTGGGTTTAGAGCCAGTGGACTTGGGGTACATGCAACCCAGTGAGAGATCAGCTAGGGCAGTCAAGGGAGTGCTGTGTTACCCTTTCCTCAACCCCAGCCAGTGTAGCTCACAGCTCGGGGAGAGATTCCTTCCTTCCACCTGAGGAGAGGAGAGGGCAAAGCAAGAAGACTTTGTCTTGGAACTTAGATAATAGCTCAACCACAGTAGAATAGGGCATCAGATAGAGTCCTAAGGCCCCCATTTTGGAGCCTAGCTCCCAGACATTTCTGGACACACCATGGGCCAGAATGGAACACACTGCCTTGAAGGGAAGTACTCACTCCTGGCAGGATTTATCATCTTCTGACCAAGAGCCCCTGGGCCTTGAATAAACGTCAGTGGTAGGCAGGCAGTATGTGCTGTGAACCTTGGGTAAGACCCAGCCCCATGTTGGCTTCAGGTGTGACACAGCACATTCCTACTGTGGCAGCTATGAGAAGAGACTCCTGTTTGAGGAAAGGAGAGGGAAGAGTGACAAGGACTTTGTCTTAGAGTTTGGGTGTCAGCTCAGTTGCAGAACAGAGCACCAAGTAGATTCCTAAGTTTCCACACTCCAGGCCTTGGGTTCCAGATGGCATTTACGGACTTGCCTTGGGCTTGGGGGAAGCTCACTGCTCTGAAGAGAAGGACAATAGCCTGGCTGGAATAAACACCTGTAAATTGTAGAGCACTTGGGCCTTGAATGAACATCAGCAGTAGCCAGGCAGTGGTCACTATGGGCTTTAGGTGAAACCCAGTGCTGAACTGTCTTCAGGTATGACCTAGCACAGTCCCAATGGTGATGGCCACGGCGGTGCTTGTGTCACCCCTTCCCCAGCTTCATGCAGGTCAGCATGAAGAGAGAGACTCTGTTTGAAGGAAAGGAAGGGAAAGAAACAAAAGTCTCTGCCTGGAAATCCAGGGAATTCTTCCTGATCTTATCCAAGAAAACAAAGATGGTTAACTCTAAGAGTCTGCAAGAGTCACAACATGACTGGTCTTGGAGTGCCTCCTACTGCAGATACGGCTGCAGTGAACAAAGACTTAGATCACAACAATTAATTCCCTTTGAATATTTGGAAAACCTTCCTAAGAAGGACAGGTACAAACCGGCCCATACTGTGAAGACTACGATGAGTATCTAACTCCTCAATGCCCAGACACCAACAATCCACAAGTATCAAGATAATCCAGGAACACATGAACTCAAAAAACAAACTAAATAAGGCACCAGTGACCAACCCATGACTAACAGAGATATGTGACCTTTCAGACAGAGAATTCAAAATAGCTTTTCTGAAGAAGCTCAACAAAATTCAACATAATGCAGAGAAGGAATTCAAATGCTACCAGATAAATGTAATAAAGAGATTAAAATAATCTAAAAGAATCAAGCAGAAATTCTGAAGCTGAAAAATCCAACTTACATACTAAAGAATGCATAGGAGTTTCTCAACAACGCAAGTGATCAGTGAACTTAAAGACAGGGTATTTAAAATACACAGTAAGAGGAAAAAGAAGAAAAAAAAGAATAGAAAAGAATGAAGCACACCTACAAAATCTATAAAATACCCTCAAAAGGGCAAATTTAAGAGTTATTGGCCTTAAAGAGGATGTAGAGAGAGAGACTGGGATAGAAAGTTTTTATTCAAAAGGATATTAACAGGGAACTTTCCAAACATAGAGAAACACCAATATTCAAGTACAAGAAGGTTATAGAGCACCAAGCAGATACAACTAAAGAAGACTATCTCAAGATACTTAATAATAAAACTCTCAAAGTTCACGAATAAAGAAAGAATTCTAAAAAACAGCAAAAAATATAAAGAAAAAATAAATAAGAAAGAAAGAAAAAAGCAAATAACATAAAAAGGAGCTCCAATACATCTGTCAACAGGCTTTTCTGTGGAAACCTTACAGGCCAGGAGAGAGTAGCGTTACATGTTTAAAGTGCCAAAGGGGGGAAAAAACCTTTATATATAGTATATCCAGTGAATTGTCCTTCAAACATGAAAGAGAAATAAAGACTTTCCCAGAAAAACAAAAGCTGAGGGATTTCATCATCACAGACATGTCCTACAAGAAATGCTAAAGAGAGTACTTCTATCAGAAGGAAAAGGGAATTCGTGAGCAAAAAGAAATCATCTGAAGTTACAAAATTTACTGATGATATTAAATTCAAAGAAAAACACGGGTGCTTTGTACAACACTGTATTTGTGGTGTATAAATTACTCACATATTGAGTAGAAAGACTAAAAAACGAACTGATCAAAAATAACTACAATAACTTTTCAAGACATACATATAATATAAATAGAACCAATAAATGTTTAAAAGCAGAGGATGAAATTAAAGTGTAAAGTTTTACTACTTTTCCTTTGCATGTTTGGTTTTTTGTTTGTTTTTGCAAGCAGTATTGTCAATAGTATAAAATAATGGAATATAAGATGTTACTTGCAAGTCTCATGGTAACTTCAAATTTAAAACCCACAATGGATACACAAACATATATATCAAGAAATTAAAAATACCACTATAGAAAATAACCTTCACAAAAAGAAAGATGGGAAGGAAGGAAGGAAGGGAGGAAGGGAGGGAGGGAGGGAGGGAGGGAATGAATCACACAACCAGAAAACAGATAACAAAACGGCAGTATAAGTCTTTACTTAATATTGATTATAAATAGACTAAGTTTTCCAATTAAATGACACTGAGTGGATGAATAAGTTAAAAAAAAAAGCAAGAGCAAATGATCTGTTGCCTAGAAGAAACACACTTCACCTAGCAAGACACACATAGACTGACAATAAAGGGAAGGAAAAAGATATTCCATGTCAATGGAAACCAAAAAGAGAGCAGCAGTAGATATATTAGAAAAAAATAGATTTTGAGACAAAAACTGTAAGAAGAGATAAAGAAATAATAAAGATGTCAATTCAGCAAGGGGATATAACAATTGTAAATGTATATTCACCCAAAACTGGAGCACTCAGATATATAAAGCAAATATTATTAGAGCTAAAGAGAGAGATAAACCCCAGTACAATAATAGATGAAGACCAACACTTCACTTTCAGCATTGGATAGATTTTCCAGGCAGAAAATCAACAAAGAAAACTCAGACTTAATGTTCACTATATAAAAATAGACCTAATTTACAGAACACTTAACTCAATGGCTACAGAATCCATATTAGTCTCTTCAGCACAATAATTATTCTCAAAGATACGCCATACTTTAAGCAACAAAAAAAGGGTTTAACATTTAAAAATATTAAGATTATATCAAGTGTCTTCTCTTGCCACAATGGAATTAAACTAGAAATCAATGACAAGAGAAACTTTGAAAATTACACAAACACATGAAAATTAAACAATATGTTCCTGAATGACAACTGGGTCAATGAAGACATTAAGAAGAAAGTTTTAAAATGTCTTGAAACAAATGAAAATCAAAACACATCACACAGAAAACTTTGGAGTACAGAGAAAGCAGTATTAGGAGAAAAGTTTGCAGCAATAAGGGCAAACATTAAAAAAAAGAAAAAACTTTAAATAAACAACCTAATGATGCATCTTAAAGAACTAGAAAAGCAGAAGCAAACCAAACCCAGAGTTAGTAGAAGGAAAAGAAAATAAAGATCAAATCAGAAATAAATGAAAATGAAATGAAAAAAAAAAAAAGAATAAAAAGTTAGTTTTTTGAAAAGAAAAATACAATTGCCACTCCAGCAAGACTAATAAAAAAGGAGAGAAGACCCAAATGAAGAAAATCAGAGATAAAATAGAGACATTACTATGGATATTGCAAAAATTCAAAGGATCATTAGAGACTACCATGAGCAACTCTATGCTAATAAATTGAATAAGCTAGAAGAAATGGATAAATTCCTAGATATTACAACCTACTAAGAGTGAACCATGAAGAAATTCAAAACTTGAGCAGACCAATAACAAGTAATGAAATAGAGGCTATAATAAAAAGTCTACCATCAAAGAAAAGCTCAGGATCTGATGGCTTCATTGTAAAATCTTATCAAACATTTAAAAAAGAACTAATACCAATGCTACCCAAACTATTCAAAAAAAAAAAAAATAGAGGATAAGGAAATACTTCCAAACTCATTCTACAAGGCCAGTATTACCCTGATACCAAAACGAGGCAGAGACAGAGACACATCAAAAAAAGACTCTATGGGCCAATATCCCTGATCAACACTGATGCAAAAATCCTCTACAAAATACTAGCAAACCAAATTCAATAACACATTAAAAAGGTCCTTCATCAGGACCAAGTGAGATCTATCTCAGTAATGTAAGAATGGTTCAACATACACAAATCAATCAATGAGATACATCATATCGACAGAATGAAGTACAAAAACCATATGATCATTTCAATTGATGCTGAAAAACCATTTGATAAACTTTAACATCTCTTCATGATAAAAACCATCAAAGCCTGCATATAGAAGGAACATACCACACACAATGAAAGCCATGTACCACACAGACCCACAGGTAGTATCATAGTGAATGGAGAAAACCTGAAAGCCTTTCCTCTAATACATGAAACCTGACACATATGCCCCATTTTTAGCAATCATTGTTATTTAATATAGTATTAGAAGCCCTAGCTAGAGCAATCAAACAAGAGAAAGAAATCAATAGCATCCATAGTGGAAAGGAAGAAGTCAAATTATCTATTCCTGTTTTCAGATGACATAATCTTATATTTGGAAAAACTGAGAGTTCACCAAAAAAATATTAAAACTAATAAATTCAGTAGAGTTGCAGGATATAAAATCAACATACAAAAACCAGTAGCATTTCCATATGCCAGCGACAAGCAGTCTGAAAAAGAAATGTAAAAATAATTTCATTTACAATAAGTAAAAATAAAATCAAGTATCTGGGAATTAACCAACAAAAAGATCTCTACAATGAAAATTTAAAACATTGTAGATTCTGGATATTAGCCCTTTGTCAGATGAGTAGGTTGCGAAAATTTTCTCCCATTTTGTAGGTTGCCTGTTCACTCTGATGGTAGTTTCTTTTGCTGTGCAGAAGCTCTTTAGTTTAATTAGATCCCATTTGTCAATTTTGGCTTTTGTTGCCATTGCTTTTGGTGTTTTAGACATGAAGTCCTTGCCCATGCCTATGTCCTGAATGGTATTGCCTAGGTTTTCTTCTAGGGATTTTATGGTTTTAGGTCTAACTTGTAAGTCTTCAATCCATCTTGAATTAATTTTTGTATAAGGTGTAAGGAAGGGATACAACGAACTCAAACAAATTTACAAGTAAAAAACAAATAGCCCCATCAAAAAGTGGGTGAAGGACATGAACAGACACTTCTCGAAAGAAGACATTTATGCAGCCAAAAGACACATGCAAAAATGCTCATCATCACTGGCCATCAGAGAAATGCAAATCAAAACCACAATGAGATACCATCTCACACCAGTTCGAATGGCCATCATCAAAAAATCAGGAAACAACAGGTGCTGGAGAGGATGTGGAGAAATAGGAACACTTTTACACTGTTGGTGGGACTGTAAACTAGTTCAACCATTGTGGAAGTCAGTGTGGCCATTCCTCAGGGATCTAGAACTAGAAATACCATTTGACCCAGCCATCCCATTACTGGGTATATACCCAGAGGACTATAAATCATGCTGCTATAAAGACACATACACACGTATGTTTATTGCCACACTATTCACAATAGCAAAGCCTTGGAACCAACCCAAATGTCCAACAACGCTAGACTGGATTAAGAAAATGTGGCACATGTACACCATGGAATACTATGCAGCCATAAAAAAGGATGAGTTCATGTCCTTTGTAGGGACATGGATGAAACTGGAAACCATCATTCTCAGTAAACTATCGCAAGGACAAAAAACCAAACACCGCATGTTCGCACTTATAGGTGGGAATTGAACAATCAGAACACATGGACACAGGAAAGGGAACATCACACTCCGGGGACTGTTGTGGGGTGGGGGGAGGGGGGAGGGACAGCATTAGGAGATACACCTAATGCTAAATGATGAGTTAATGGGTGCAGCACACCAACATGGCACATGGATACATATGTAACAAACCTGCACATTGTGCACATGTACCCTAAAACTTAAAGTATAATAACAATAAAAAAAGGAAAATTTAAAACATTGATGCAAGAAATTGAAGACACAAAAAATGGAAAAATATTCCATGTTTATAAATGGGAAGAAACAATATTGTTAAAAATATCAATACTAACCAAAGAAATCTACAAATCCAATTCAATCCCTATCAAAATACCAATGGACATTCTTCACAGAAATAGAAAAAATATTCCTAAAATTTTTATAGGACCATAAAAAACAGAATATCCAAAGCCATTCTGAGCAATAAGAACAAAAATGAAGGAATTACATTACCTGACTTCAAAATATACTACAGAACTAATACTTGACTTCAAATTATGCTACAGACCAATGGAACAGAATAGAGAACCCAGAAATAAACTCATACATCCACAGTGAACTCATTTTCAACAAATGTACCAAGAACATACACTGGAGAAAGGACAGTCTCTTCAATAAATGGCACTGGGAAAACTGGATATGCATATGCGGAAGAATGAACCCCTATCTCTCACCATATACAAAAATCAAATCGAAATGGGATAAAAACCTAAATCTGAGACCCAAAACTATTAAACCACTAAAAGGAAACATTGGGCGAAATTCTGCAGGACATTGGATTTGGTTGCATGCACTTTGGGGGTGTTACTCAACTTTGTATGCAACCAAAGCAAAAATGGACAAGTGCAATCACATCAAATTAGAACGCTTCTGCACAGCAAAGGAAACAATCAACAAAATGATGAGACAACCCACAGAATGGGAGAATAACTTGCAAACTATCCATCCAACAAAGGCTTAATAACAAGAATATATAAGGAGTTCAAACAACTCAATGAGAAAAAGAATGGGCAAATGATCTGAATACAGATTTCTCAAAAGCAGACATACAAATGGCAAACAGGTATATCTCAGTGTCAAGGATCATGAGAGATATGCAAATCAAAACAACAATGAGATATTTTCTCATCCTTGTTAAAATGACTTTTTTTTTCCCAAAAGACAAGCAATATCAAATATTGGTGAGGATGTGGGAAAAAGGGAACCCTAGTACACAGTTGGGGAAAATGTAACTTAGTATAATCACTATGAAGAATGGAATGAAGGTTCCTCAAAAAACTAAAAATAGAACCGTCATACAGTCTAGCAATCCCACAGCTAGGAATATACCCAAAAGAAAGGAAATCAGTATATTGAAGAGACATCTGCCCTCCCATGTTTATTGCAGCACTATTCACAACAGCCAAAGTTTACAGGCAATCTAAGTGTCTATCCACAGACTGAATGGATAAGGAAAATGTGGTACATATGCCCAATGGAGTACTATTCAGCTATAAAAAAAAAATGCCATTCTGTCATCTGCAACAAAATGGATAGAACTGGAAGACATTATTTTAAGTGAAATAAGCCAGGCATGGAAAGACGAATTTCACATATTCTCACTTATTTTGGGGAGCTAAAAATTAAAACAATAGAACTGCTGGAGGTAGAGAGTAGAGTGATGGTTACAAGAAGCTGGGAAAAGTCAGGGGGTGGAAATGGTTAATGGGTACAGAAATATCGTTAGAAAGAAAGATCTAGTACTTGCTTACATAACAGGGTGACTGCAGTCAATAATAATTTATTACACATTTTGTAATAACAAAGTGTAAGTGGAATGTTTATAACAAAGAATTGGTACATATTTGAGATGATAGATACCCAATTTACCCTGCTGTGATTATTACATACTATATGCCTGTATGAAAATATCTCATGTACCCTATAAATATGTACACCTACTATGTACCCATAAAAATGAAAAATAATTATAAAATTTAAAGAATCAGCTTGAATTTTAATTTTTAAACCTTTTGTTCATAGTAAATATAACTTCAGATTTCAAACAGACTATAACATGAGATAAGCTATCAATATTGATTTTTTAAAATTATTTTTCTAATGGCCAGATAAAATTATATATATTTATCATGTACCACATGATGTTTTAAAGCATATGTACATTAGTGGAATGACTAAATCTAACTGATACGTGCTTTACCTCACATAATTATCATTTATATTGTAAGAACAGTTTACATCCACTTTCTTAACATCTTTCAATTATACAATATATTGTCAACTGTAGTCAACATGTTGTCCAACTTGAGTATTTTAAATATCTTTAAAGATTTTATATTTATATCTGATATATTTTCATATATATGTATTTATATATTTGTGTTTACTATTTTTCATATTTTCATGAGGCCCAGAGAGTTTCACTAAGAAACTGTCTTGAACACTTTTCTTCACTATCTGAAGTTGGCAGTCAGGGAGAAGGTGACTTCTGCCACTTCAGGAATCCCTATATATCCCCCATAGGAGGAATGACTATGCAACCTTTATCATATGACTTTGGATTATTGTCAGAAATTAGACATTGAAAGTTGTGTCAATAGGATGATGGCATCTTACGAATTCTTGTTCAACAAGAAGATCATTTAATACATAAACAGCTATACACATTATATTCCTGTTTCTTTTCCTCTAATAAGCAAAATGCTAGACACAAACAGAAACCACTGACTATTAAGTTTAACACTGAGCTTTACCACGGTCTCATACATACTCAAGAAAATACACCTTTCTCCCAAGATCAAAAGAGTAGGTCACTGTAGCATAAAAGTGTGTGCAAAAATAATTCACTTTTCAATCTCCTGCTAATAGCATATCTACGTCTTGTAACTTTAAGTCAACAGCCTTTAAAAAAAAAAGATTATACTTGGAAGTGTTCTAGAAGAGAACATTGCTAGCTAGAAAATTAAAAAGCACAATTAAATATGTTTCCAGCTTTTATTGATACACGTTCATCTTTGATCAAAACACATCACACTTCAGATTTTCAAAGAGAGAGAGAGACTTACAGAAAACATACCAGGATTGGACTGTTTTCCCTCAACATTCTTCTTGTGGCTTTTGGTACCTATTATTCTATATCTTACAAGCTCTGAAGTAAGCAACTTTGTGTTTTCTATAATAAACTAAACCTTATTCACACGGATACAAGTTTCCTCCCCAGAGACAATAGCTAACTTAAGGTACATAATGGATTACAATATGTAAGAAAAAAGATTGTACATTATTTTAATGAATATGTAAAACTTGGCATCATGCAAAAAAAAAAAACCCTTGAGTGGGAGTAGAGAGTGGCAGAATTTTCTTAAAGAGAAGAACATTAAAATACCAATAGTTATTTCAATATTCAGTCAATAACTTGCATTAGTAATCTCTTATCGCAGGATATCTGTCATTCACTGTCTTTGGAAAATATGGATATTTACCTCTTAGAAATTATGAAATAAGAATAGTATCAGAGGGCAGAATCCCATACTAAGGCCTTGTTAACAAAGAAGTTTGTAGAAATTCAATCTGCAAGTCTAACTGTCACTCATAACACTATATGTACTCCTGTATTTCTCCTTTCCTTCTTTTTCCAAACACATCTTCTATTTTTGACTGAAAGGCAGGTATACTACTACTAGTGAGAAGAATTATAGAACCTTTGGAGTTCTGATTTTTTTTTTTTTGTCAGACTCAGCAATCTTCAAAGTGTAGAGATTATCACTCCTAACTATATTTTTGTAAATGACAGTTTCAAAGATGATAAAAATTTCAATCTGAAAGTACCCTCTTATATCAACACTTTCTTCCATTTCTCAAAAGAATGTTGTATTTTGTGATTAAATGTGTGTTTATGAAAAACTGATAATTAACAGGGGACTTTTTTTCTACCACAATCCTACAGTAATCTTCATTAAGTACATAGGCTATGCTAGGTACACCTAGGACACATTATGTTGGAACCTGGCAGGGAAAAAGACTGACTAAAATGTAGCTTCCTAACCTTGGAAAGCTGGCCATTTAGGAAGACAGTCTGACATATAAATACATGATTTATAAGAAAATAAATTGGGTGTTACTACCAAGAGATAAATAATAGGCTACATTAAGACAGGTTAGAACAAAAAAACTGCCTGGAGAAATTGGAAACAGTTTAAAAGAGTAGACATTTTAAGCTGGTGAGAAATGAGACAGTATAAGTAGACTGGAGCACATCTGTGATGTACAAGTCATTGAAAGATGGAGATAAAATACACAATTCAAATTCCATTTTTAGTGAAGCTTTGAGCTCAATGTCATCTCTTAGCAAAGTGCTGGACATGTAATGGCTTCTCAATAAAGACTTTACGACTAAATACTTCTGGAGGAACTGGGATAGGGAAATACTGTTTCCTTATCTTGTTTTTATTTCTCAAGATATCACTATTTCAAATTTGATCTCCTTTAGAAAAACCTGCAGCTCTAGATCTACAGCTCTCGTAAACTGGAAAAGGGGTAAAAAGATAAACTAAATGAGACAGTAAATGGAGTCTTACTTAATCCCTTCCACTCCAGGTCCCTAGAGTATCGATTTCCTCCAAAGAACACTGAGAATGTCCTCACAGAGTGAATGCACATTCTGCTAGAAGGAAATTCTGGTGCAATGCATTTTCTGTTTAAATAATAATAAAAGGGTAATATTGTAAAAATTATGTATCTTCATGTGTGAGTAGAATATAGGTGGATGAGGCAGGCACAAATCAGAAAAATTATGCCACTAAAAATAATACAATTTTTATCTTAGGTTATAGTTATGTGGCCCATTAGCTATGAAATTTACCTCCATATCTTAACATTTTGCAGAACTGTAATTTCAGAAGTTACAGGCCACTGCTTTATTCTGCAGATAATTATTTTGGAGAATTGGAACGGTGAATAGAACAAGTGTGACTTGCATTGTACTCCTTACAAACTGTAGAAAAGTGACAGAATATATATACAAACTCTAGAAGAATGACAGAATATATCTCAATCAGAGTTTTGTACATGATAATATATATTTACACATTTCTTTATTGTCAAAAACTGTCTTATTGAGTTTTGTCTTCTCATCACCTGGCAAAAGAAACATTTGATATGGTTGGATGAAGGAATAAATGCCCATATGATGACTTACATAGTATGCAGCAATGACCTTCAAACCAATGCTGTATGAAACTTCAGTCTTTGATCAGAAGGTCAAAATGTCAAGCTAAGTGAACACTCTAGTGCAGCATTTGGCAAATCTTTGCTGAAAGAGCTATAGAGTAAATAGTTGAGGCTTTTAAGGCCATCTGATAGCTGTTGCAACTACTCAATTCTGCCACTGCTTGAAGTGTGAAAGCAGCCTAGCAATAAGTAAAGAAATAATAGGCAAGGCTGTGTTCCAATAGAACTTTATTTACAGAAAGAGGCAGTGGGCAAGATTTCTTCCATGGGCTATAGTTTCCCAACCCTGTACATTCTGTACAATTTTCTTAACGATATAGGTAAGAAATAAAATTTTTAAGTAATTTATATTAGTAAAATCTGCTTTGATTTTGCAAAAGAAAAATTAATATTAGAACTGCAAAATTACAAAAGGAAATCTTAGAATATCTGGTTTACTTATTATAAAATGTTTGGAATAGAAAGTTATTATTTTTCTGCATCATTTGATCCAGAGGCATAGATAAAATTATTATACAACAGTGTAGGGGTTTGTGGGGGCAGGGGGTCATCAGAATAAATAGCTAATGCATGTGGGGCTTTAATACCTAGGTGATGGGTTGATGGGTGCAGCAAACCACCATGGCACATGTTTACCTATGTAACAAGCCTGCACATCCTGCACTTGTATCCCAGAACTTAAAACAAAATAAAATACAACTGTTATACAATAATGTCACTTAAATGTCTACTGTCATTGAAAACAGCATAGACTTTGCACCATTACTGATTTGGGGAAGAAAGGTGGATGGAGAAGTAAAAAAGGAAGGAAAGGAAGGAGAAAAGAGAAATGAACGGAAAGAGAAAAGGAGCAAAGGAAGAAGAGACCAGTTGAGTGTTACCTCTTCAGGTTTTATAACTGTATACAGATGTATTTGCCAGTCAAGATTCCCATTTTTGGAAATAATTCTATTAGATGTTCTATTACAATACTAAGCTAAACAATTTTTAAACCCCTAATATTTATGCAATTTATATAGAAGGTTTATATCTTGTTTCAAAAATTGGAAGAAAATGACTACCAGTGTGATATAAAACACAGCTTTAGAAAAAAATCTCCTCTCTCTAAGCAATCATGTATATAGCAAATAATTTTAGCTAATAAATGCAAAGTGTTTCAGGTGCAAAGTACCAGTTGTGAAAATTTATTGGTTGTTTCAGCTACAAAAGCATAATTAGTTTGACTCACAGGCACCACAACTTAATGTTAGAAGTAAACAGTTTGTCCTCCTTTCTTCCTCCCTCTTGTTTTTCTAGAATTGAGTGGGGATGGAAGAAAAAATGTCATCACTCTAATGACAGTAATTGTTGCCTAATGGCAAGCATGCTGTCAAATTAGCCTAAGTGTCCATTTAAAAGCAAACTTTTATGTGGTTTGCTAAAGTATTAAGGCTATTAGTTGTAACATGGAATTGATTTATTTTACCCATTGCATTAACCTCATCTCGCATACTCATCAGTTTCTTACACAAGGCAAAGTAAATGCACCTTGATGTTTTATAAAATGGAATTGAACATCAAGTCATTCGCTTTTAAAAGCTATGCACTGCTACAACAAGAGAGTGACTAAGACTCCCAGAATCTTTATTACTATTAACTAAATGAAGCCTCAGTAATAGAGTCTTCATGGAAAATGAATTTAATATCACTATATACTAAATGTAATTAGTAGCAAATATGCTTTATTTTGATGAGGTTATAGGTTCTTTGATCTGTAAAACCAAGAGATAGACACTTTCTAACCTGGATAAAGGAAATTAGAGAAACATTAGCTGCTTTAAGAAAAATCCAATTTTCAGTTGACAGAGAGAAAGTAATTACTTGATCTGATAAAGGGTTAATATAAACACAGTGTATGTAAGACTGTAATTGTAAACATATAAAATATGCATTTAATAATAAACATATGTAGAAAAGATATGTGTCCAAGAAAAATTATATATATTCAAAAATAAATCTAACCTATGTAATATGGATTAAGGATGTGCACAGTATATTGTGAACTACCTGAGGTAGCACAGTACTTCTTTTTATAACCCTTGATAACGAGGCAGTTTAGTTCTCATCAGTCCAGTCTTAACGCTGTAATTAAATATTTTGGTGTAACATTTCCTATTTGAAAAATCTCCTTACAATTTGAAAGCAATGTATGCACCTTATTCTTCCACAACTGCATTGATTTATTCATTCATTCATTATCTAGCTCATTTTATTCATTCTAGACAATCAGTTCCAGACACTGTGTTCAAGGCACTCACCAAATCAGTCTCAACACAATCTTGTAGGCAAAGAAAGACATGAAACCACAATAAATTAAAATGTTTAAGCCTAGGAACGTGGATGGATCCATCAGGATAGTAAGAGAGCAAAGTGTTGAGAATGCTATTTGGAAAGCATTCACAGGAAGGAAAAAAGAATACAAATTAGTGACAAGAGCAAAAATGATACAATCGGAAAAAGATGATGAATCAGGGTTTTCTGTATCAGGGAAGGTACAACATGCACAGAAATTTCTGCCCACCCAAAACCTCCTTGCCACTTTGACAAAAGTTATTGCTTATGAAAGGACAATAGTATTAGTAAATTTCAATATAAGGTCCCTAACAACTTAATATTGCCTTATTAAATATCATTAACATGATAAATTTCTAACACCATTTTTGTAATTAGTTCTTGAAAAATTCGGTTAACTTTGACTTAATTTTTGTTATTAAATTTTAAGAATATCTAGAAGACTCTCCTGATGAATTTTTTTTGAAATGTTAGAATATAGTCACACTATTATTTTTTAAATGTTTCCTTTTATAAAAAAGTGTCCTGTATTCCCAGGCAGTGTCCAGTTAAAGTACCAACCAGGCCAAAGACCTTGCTTAGTTTCCAAGATCAGATGAAGGTGTATTTGGGGTGGTATGGCTGTAGAGTACATATTTCCATTAACTCGAAGTTACTGGTAGCAAAGGCCTACAGTACTCTTTCACACCCTTCTCTGGCTCCAGGAACAATTTTGGATGAGGATGGTTGAAAAACAGTAAATTTTCTTGTGTTAAAGCTCCTAATTATAATCTCATCTTTACACTTTTATTTTTTTTTTTTTGCTTTCTCAATTCTAGTCATCGTTCATGACTTCCTACCCTGAAAGATAAGAATGTACTCCTTTGTTATTCATCAGCTGCTCTCTGCTGCCTCCCCACGGTGTTTTTCTGTTGTTTTATTAGTAATACTATTGGTTACCTTTGCAATTTAAATCATTTTCTTAAATTTCTGCGTATTTCATCAACCTTAGACATTAACATGAAGTGGTCTTTCCCTTGTCCATTGATGTGATTTGGCTCTGTGTCCCCACCCAAATCTCACGTCGAAGTGTAATTCCCAGTGTTAGGGGAAGGACCTGGTAGGACATGATTGGATCATGGGGGTGGATTTCCCCCTCATAATAGTGAGTGAGTTCTCACCAGATCTGGTTGTTTAAAAGTGTGTAGCACTTCCCCCTTTGCTCTCTCACTCCTGCCAGCATGTGAAGATGTTCTTCCTTCCCCTTCACCTTTCTGCAATAAAAGTCTCCTGACGGTCCCCCAGCCATGACAGCTGTACAGCCTGTGGAACTGTGAGTCAATTAAACCTCTTTTCTCCATAAATTACCCAGTCTTAGAAAGTTCGTCATAGCAATGTGCTTCATCTCCTTCATCTTTCCTTTTATACTATCAAAAACTGAAAGGTTTCTATTTAACTCTGTAAGGCATATGTAAGTAAAATTAAAGGGACTCCAAAGTGACCATTTAAAAGCCTGGTGTTTCCCAGAGTTTGGGGGTCACAGCGGACTGGTGTATTACACTTGAAAAAAAAAAAAAGTCTAGAATTCTAGATCCTGTTAAGTGTCAGGCTTCTCTGAAGTGCAACAAGCTGCAATGGAATCAGTACACCTATGATGGAGCAAAGGGAGGCCCAGACTTACTTGCAACATTACACTTTTCTTGAAATATTAATAATTGAACTGAGAATTTTTTTAATCTCTCTCTGTGTATGTATTGTGTGTGTTTGTGTGTGTGTGTATGTATGTGTGTATCTAGATGACTTTTATTATTTGAAAATGACTCTAAAAGTCATGGAGACTACCCTCAACTTCACATACAGACAGGAAAAGACTAGCACCTCAGTATGAGTTTAGAAGGACAGCAAGGGAATTAAATAACTCATCTTCTCTTATTTATTCTACAAATAGGTTACAACAATAACACATATGTTACAGTGCAATTATCTAATACATAAAGGCTGAGCCGTCACTCTTCCATATCAATAAATATTAATCGGAGGAAGAGCATTAAGAATTTTCAGGAGTTCTTTTAAAACTACAGGTCATACTTAGCATCAGTTCAAACGTACCAAATCAATTTCAAGAAGTGAGGCCCAGGCTACTCTTGTGGTTTTGATGTACAGTTATGATTAGTTGCAATAGTTATAGATTAATGTTACAATCATTTTGTCCATTATTACATCCGCTCTTTCTATACCTCACCAAAAAGCTGGTTTTATTGCACATACATTAATATTACTTAAGTATATGCAACAAAATTATACATAAAACTATATTGTTAGGAAAGTATTATAATATCTGTACACATATATAATTCATTATTATATGATAATATTAATAAAGAATTCCTTCAAAACATGCTGGAAAGATGTGGGCTATTGCATGGTTTAGTCAATGCAAAAAAATTATGAAAGCTTTTATCTTTTCTCTGGAACTGACTTATGAATTAGATATATAATAGAATTTAACAATTCCCATTTAAGACAACACAGATATTAAAAGAATTTTACTTAATTGAGGTGATTTAAACTTAGGACTTTTTTGCCTGCAAAAATTTTTTTTTTTTTTTTTTTTTTTTTTTTTTGAGGCAGTCTCGCTCTGTCACCCAGGCTGGAGTGCAGTGGCGCGAGCTCTGCCTCCCAGGTTCACGCCATTCTCCTGCCTCAGCCTCCCGAGTAGCTGGGACTACAGGCACCTGCCACCACGCCTGGCTAATTTTTTGTATTTTTAGTAGAGACGGGGTTTCACCGTGTTAGCCAGGATGGTCTCAATCTCCTGACCTTGTGATCCGCCCGCCTCGGTCTCCCAAAGTGCTAGGATTACAGACGTAAGCCACCGTGCCCGGCCAAATTTTTCCTCTTAATCATCCGTATTTACTACTTCATAGTTGTTTGTCATTCACGATTATGCACTTTTTAAAGACATTTGAGAAAGGTGAAATGATTCTGATTGTCATCTTAATCCTTGTTTGCTTAGTGTTGCTTAAAGATAAATGATATGCTATTAGATAGCAAAATAATCTTAACAAGTAGCAAATACTCTCAATTCACTGCAATAAGAAAAAGATACAGCAGTGATTCACAATGGCTTGTAAGGACAAACTTAGGGAATTGTAGAGTGCTCTTAGAATTCAATTTACATGATTGGCATTTCTTTCAAATGCTCCACAATTCATATAGACAGAAACAGATGGGCCATCTGTTTTCAAGTTTCTCATCTCTTTATAGCTCAGACGTATTTGTGATAGCCAAACGTAAATGGAAAAATGGCAATCCTCACATAAGGCTCCTCATCACTGATTGTCACCCTTTCAAGGTTAAACTTTCTTATGGGTGAAGATTCAAATTTCTAAGAGCAAAAAAATAGCTCCTAGCCCTATATCCACTCTACGCATGGACTTACAAAGATTCATGCAGGGCTATTTTTAAATAACAGGGTTGAGAAATTCCATTGATTCCAGCTTCCAAAGCAAATAGAGAAACAAAAGAGAGAATCTCTTTAACCTATTCTCTCTCCAAGTCCTCTGAACACATGATTTCACTCCATTATAATGCAGGAAAAAAGTTATTTTGTAAGGAAAGAGGGTACTAAGTCAAGGTGAAATTTGTGAAGACACCATGATGGGGTAGAGGTAGAATAAAGATATTGTTTTACCAAGAAAATTATCTTTATTAGTTTTATTGTTTCTACCCTTTAATATGTAAGAGTTCAAATGTTTAAGTTATGTCCTGGCTTATTAAAACAATATTCTATTCAAGTATTGGCACCTTATATGTTATAAATCCTCATACCCTATAAAATAAATTTTCTTCAACAGTAAAATTTTGCCCAACATTTCCCTCTGAACTACAATATATACTTCGGGAAATCATAGGGGTAGATTCTTTAAGAAGCTTTATATAATTGTTTCTGCTGTATGCAAGATTTCCTTGTAGCCGTGGAGCTCTGCTCTCTTCAAATTTCAGGTGAGCTTCTAAGAGCTTGTTTTACTCCCACAGTAGTACAGAAAGCAAAGGTGAGTGCTCACAACACTGGTTATATGAATACCAGGCATGTTGTTTCACATGAGTTTTCTTCTTTTTGTTTTGTTGTAAAATATACGCAACATCAACTTCACCATTTAACTGTTAAGTTTACAATTCAGTGGCACTGAGTACATTCACATTGTTGCACAATCATCACCACTGTTTATCTCCAGAAATTTTCAGCATTCCCAATTGAAACTCTGTACGCATAAAACAGTAACTCCTTACCATCTTTCCTCCTGACTCCTGGTAAACCACTATTCTACTTTCTGTCTTTATGAATTTGACTATTCTAGGTGTCTCACTTAATGGAATTATATAATATTTCTCATTTTGTGTGCAGCTTACTTCACTTAGCATAATGTTTTCCAGGTTCATCCATGTTGTATTATAGATCAGAATTTCTTTGTAAGATCCAAAATATTTCATTGTATGTATATACCACATTTTGTTTTTTCACTCATCTGTTGATAGACATTTGGGTAATTTCCACCTTTTGAGCAATTGTGAATAATACAGCTATGAACATTGGTGTAAAAATATCTGTTCAAGTTCTTGCTTTCAGTTATTTTGGGTGTATATCTAGTAAAATGGAATTGTTGGATCATATGACAATTCTATGTTTTGTGAGGAACTGCCATACTTTTAACCACAGCAGCTGCACCATTTTACATTCCCAGCAACAGTGCACAAGTGTTTCAATTTCTCCACATCCTTGCCAGCACTTGTTATATTCAGTTTTCTTGGGGATTGTTTAGCTTTTTTTTAGTAATAGCCATATTAATAGTTGTAAGGTGGTTTTGATTTGCATTTCCCTACTGATTAATGATGTTCATCATCTTTTCATGCATTTGTTGGCCATTTATCTTTTTTGGAGAAAAGTGTATTCAATCCTTTGTCATTTTGTTATTTTACTTTTTTGTTTGTTTGTTCATAATTTGTAGAAGTCCTTGATATATTATTACTCTCTTGTCAGATATATGATTTACAAATACCTTTTCTCATTCCACAGGTTGACCTTTAAATCTCCTAACAGGATTCTTTGGTGTAAAAAACAGTTTTTAATTTTGATGAAATACAACTTATCATTCTTTTTCTGTTGTTGCCTTTGTCTTTGGAGTCATAGCCAAGAAATAACCAGCAAATCCAGTTATAAATATTTTGCCCCATGTTTTCTTCTGCAGCTTTCATAGTTTTTACTCATGTGTTTAGATTTTTCATTCATTTTGAGTCAATTTGTGTATATGATGTGTGTATAAGGTATAAGGTAAAGGGTTCAACTTCATTTTTTTGCATTTGGATAGCCATGTTTCCTAGCACCATCTGTTGAAAGCACTGCCTTTTCCTTATTGAAAAGTTTTGGCACTTTTATTGAAAATCATTTGACCATATACATGAGGACTTATTTTCGTGCTCTCTGTTCTATTCCATGGGTGTATATATCTGGCTTTGTGCCAGTACCACACTGTTTGGATTACTGTACCTTTGTAATATATTTTTAAATCAGGAAGTATGAGTCTCTCAACTTTTTTTTTTATAGATTGTTTTGGCTATTCAGTGCCCCTTTCAGAGTCCATATGAATTTTAGCATGATTTTTGTACTCCTGAAAATACATCATTGGAATTTTGGTAGGAATTATACTGAAAGTGTAGATTACTTTGGGTAGTGCTAACATCTTCATAATATTAAGTCTTCTAGTCCATGAAAAGGGAATGTCCTTGCCTCCTCCTTGCTTTTGAGACCGTCTTAGATGGCACTTTTCTAATTAGGCTGCATTCATGCAACTCAGAAGCTAAACATGTTAATTGTCTAGGGTTTTTTTCTGTGTGATGTTATGAAAATACAAATAAAACTGGCTGTACCTACTGAGTGCATACCTTTGTAATAGCACTGTACACATTTCTGTTATAGAAAAAAACTACTAAGCTAATGTTTGGGTGAAATGCTTTCTCTCTTTTTAAGACTATAAATTTATAATTATGTAATTATATAAATATATATTCATATATATATATATGTGAGTTTAAGAACATTTATAACTTTTCTTTGAAAAGCAGACAATCCATCCCACAAGGTCACTTCATTAACTGCACACATCCATAAATGAAATAAATTTTGAAAAACATGGTTTATATATTCTTAGACCCAAATTCTTAGGCACACTTCCTAAGCAAGACATTCATAGAGAATGTTCCTTCTAATTATCAATTAGCAGCCACCACGCTAGGAACTCTTCTTTCTGTGCTTTTTCAAAAATGACCTAAAATGGAGCAATACTGAGTTCAATGAGGAGCAAGTTTAAATCAGAACACTGCCCATAATACTACTCTTTTTCAGAAACCTGAATAGCAATGCATGACTGCCACGCTGATACAACTGCATATCATCATCCGGCTGGCTGCTTGCTACATAAACTGTAGAATTAGATGGTATCCTGAGTGGAGAGAAGAGCACTATGATGCTGTGTGAAGAGAAACCATAATTTACCAGTACAAACAGCGTTCTATACAAATTCTATAAGACAACTTCTGTTCCTTAAGGAAGTGAGCGCAGAGATAATCCATTTTAGGTCTATAAAAACCTCAGGACAATGAATTGTCATTACAAGTTTCTTCAATGCAATTAAAGACATTGCAGTCGAATACCATTTTGACAATAAAACTAGGCAGCTTTACAAGGAAAAGCTTTTCCAGGCAGCAGAGTATATTTTAATCAAATTCTACAGTAAAACCTTGTGTATTACAGAGAAAATTCTAATGTAAAATGTAAAAGGGGCCTCTATTTAAAAACTTTACTGTTTTGTATTCGTTAAGTGACTATGAAGTCCCTTTTTCATAGGAGATATGTCTCAGACAAGATTGATGAAATGTGGCAGGCCAGCATCAAGGCTTTGGGACCATTAATTTAAAATGCCTTTCCCTTTCATCCTCTGGTGTAAATTGCTGAGCAATCATCATTTTTCTTTACCTTTTGCTTTTGGTGATATAGTTTGTGTCACGCCAGGATCATAGTTTCCTGACATTAATCATGAACCACTGAGTTCTCCTTTTTTACCTCATGCCCACGAGGGCAAATTCTGTGAACAGACATGGAAAAACTCAATCTCATGAGCTCTTCTTGAGGAATTTCATTTCACCTAGGTACTTTACAAACCAGTGCTTCAATTTTTTCTTTTCATTTTAAAAGCTATAAAGAGGTCACTGCTGCATTTAGGGATATAAAAACTTCAAAAATAGTCATGCAGAAAAAATACTAAAGATGTTTCCTTTGTGGATACCTCAAACTCAAATGCAGGACAGCAATCAATTTTCATTTAGCATCTAAACATTCATAAATCACACAACCTATGAGGCTTAATTGGAGAACACCAGCAAACAACCACGTTAAAGATTAGTGAATGATGGTTCCACCCAAAGAAAACGTATGCTATCTTTAAAATAATAAGACACTAAAAATTCTAACAGTAATTTAAAAATATATGGATAAATTATTTATACAACACACAACATAATTATTGTTTATTTAGAAAACTTTCCTTTAAACTGCAATATATGTGTTCAATTTCAAGTTAAAAGCTTTTTGGAATAGAATTGGGTGTTTTTTCATTATTTTATTGTGCCTAAGAGCACATGTGATAGAATCAGAGGTTTTGATTCACATTCAGTTCTTTAATGTCTAAAATATATTTCATACACTAAAACTCTCTGAAGTTCCTACCGTGCAGAGGTTTTATCCTGAATAAATCTTAATTATCCAAGGTTATTTGTCAATGACAAAATCATTGGTGGATTAAGAGGGAAAAAGTATCAAACTTTTTGTTTGTTTCTGTTTAAACAGAAAACAGCCAATTGAATATTTTCTTTTTTTCAATAAATATTTGTTCCAAAAACAGCTACACCATGTCTGATGGAGATGGAAATTCTACTCAGGCATACTAATTATATCATGTAAGTAATTTTTCAACAAAACACATTTTCACAAAGCTCGTGGAATTCAGTACTATATTTCAGAAAGGAGAAAATTATCTTGACATCATGGAAATAAATAGAAGAAACTATTAACTTAAAAAAATCACAAAGATAATATGTTAAATAAATAGATCTCTAAGAGAGCTAGCAATACTCTACGTATATTTTTAACTTCGCCCTCACCTAAGAGTCACCTAAGAGAGTACTTTGCCTCATTTCTTATCCCTCCTTATTTCTACATTTCTCCTTTGTACCTTCTCTTACTCCTCCCTCTCATGCCCGAATATCTCAGATAACTTTTTCTCCTTGAAGCCTTCTGTGAGCACCATCCCCCACTCCGCACATACACATTTTCCTTTCCAGGCCAGATAACACCACTGGTGCTGCCACATTATTTTTGGTATAGCTCAAGTCAAACTACATCATAGTTCTCTGTTTGCTACTTCTCCATCTGCCAACCAGTAGACTGTGAGCATTTTGATGGTAGGGGTGGGGTCTTATTTCTGGTGCTATCTTTCAGAACCTAGCACAGATCATAGCCCATAATCTTCACCTAGTTATTTTTAAAATATATTTTGAAATATATTTTTAAAATAATTGAATAAACAACTGTAACAATGAATGTATAACAAAATTTATGTAATAATTTGTACAATAGACACATTTGATTTAAAAAAGGGGAAACAGTCCTTGTTTAAAAAAACATTTTAATGACTTGTTTTCTTCAGGGCAAATTATTAAAGGTCAAAATTTTCATTGCAGAGGACAGCATAAGCTAATTTTTGTGTACAAGGAGTTCAAGAATATTTGTGCCAAAACTTAGAAAAAAAAGAAAATTTCACAGAGGCTCAGAAGATAACAATAAACTGGGGCCATAGAAGGAGCATGACCTGTAAAAGGTTTCCTCTGGCATGGGATGGATGAATTTTTGAGCGGTAGCTAATATGACATTTTAAGCTGCTGCCCATTGTGTACAGTGCTATAAACCACTCCCATTGCTCCAAATAATTAATACTTTGACTATACACAACTAGCATGAATTTGTGTCAATAGAGGTGGGAGGAGATGAGAGCAGCTATCAGTATGCAAACACATTATAAATCTATGAGGGAAGCACTTGCAGATGAGATTCAGTGTGGGGATGGACAAATTGGCAGAAACCAGGTATCAGAGGAAGAGCTTAGAAGGAGAAATGACAGCTCTCAGATATTCTCAAGAAAGTAGAATAAAAGTGCCAGCCATATTATTTGAATATTAAAATAAAAATAAGAGTTACCAGGAGGCTAAAAGGTTTCAGGACAGTAAGACTGCAGTTATGTGTATTAAAAACACATAAACATTTCTAGTCTAAGAAAGTTTTAATGTCTTGGAGCTAGTTAATAACCAGCAAAACATTCCCTCAAACAATCTGGACCCACATATTTATTTAACTAATACTTAAGCTTATGTGTAAAATGTAGTAACAAGGTAACATAACACACTTGAATAGTCCTCTTCACAAAGTTCACCTGTAAGGGTAAACTTGCCATAAACACTGACAATGACAATACATAAGAAATGTGTACTACATAACAAGAAAGAAACATGAATCTTACCGAATTGAAGGGGAACACTTCAGAGAGGATGATCTTGGTGAACAAATGAAAAGTCAAAAGTCAGACAACCTCTAGAGTAAGAGAGCTCACAAAGCAGTCAAAAAAGCTGAATGCATCAGGCAGGTGAATGATACTCACTACCAAAGATAATGAACTCTTTTCAATCACAGGCGAAACCTTGAAAGAATACTACATCTCTATACAGGAACAAAGATTCCACTTTTGGAGATTTAGTTGGAATTATAATTCCTTAGTGGGAAGACAATATGAAAGAAATAATATGTCCACCTCTCCAGTTTTTAGACTAATGCAGATTGAAATGAGTGCCGTAGAATTCCTCCCAACATTATCATTAGTCTGTATATGTCTTGAGCAAGTGAAGGGTAATGAATAACGTAAGCACCCTACATCATGAGAATCAGTATCTAAAATGCAAAAAGTTACTTTTCGATATGACATTAAATCTTAAAGTCTCCAGAGGTAGATTAAAGGCCAAACTGTGTGACACTTCCTTCAATTCAAAGTCAGAAATATTATAATCACACATATGGTGAGCCACAAGGTGGCCAGACATTTTAAGAGTACTATACATAGTTCATAGTGACTAGACACAACAGCATAAGGCAAATGCCAAGAAAACAGCCATATTTCATGGTGATATCTATGGACGGCTCTGTGTGACTCAGCCCTAGCTATTATTACTTGCCACAAGTCAAAATTAGTTACATAAATAAGATATATGAAAAGATTTTTGTCTTTTAGTAAAAGATGTAACATGAGCATTGGAATTATTGTTGAATTGTGTATTTGTCATATGCATGAGGAGCCTCCATTTTTATGAATAATTTTAAAGGTAATGAACTTTTTGGATATATTTTATGTGTTTACATTCATTGAATTTATAAAAAATTTTCCTATGAGAGAAATAAAAATATAGAAATAAATTATTGTCATTATCATCTGAATTTCTAAGGAAAATTCTAGATCCAAGTGGGCTCCAATTGTTTAGCTCATGTTTTCCATGGTGAGTATTCACAGAAATGAATACTTTGTATTGAACAGTTACTTTTGCTGCTCAGAAATCTAGAAAGCAATCACCTGATGTCAGAGTCACTGCTGTGAGATGCAATCTGCCATTAACAAAATGTGTTCTTGTTTTTCTATTTCATATTGAGCAAATCTATAACTACAGATACAATAGTACTCTGTGTGTATATATATATATATATATATATACACATTTGTGTGTACACACACACATATGCACACACATTTACTTATGTATTTATATAAATGAAGAGACTAGCTAAGTATTTTAGAAGTAAATGATCAATTATTATCTTCTTTTACATTTATTTTTGTTATTAAATAATTTTTTTAAGACTAAGAAGAAAGCTTAGGGACCCAGAGAAGGAAGAACAATTAAATAAATAATAAAATAACAGTTTAAAGTTGAATTTAATCATACATATTAAGGAAAATTTCAGTTCAAAATAATACTTTTTTTCTCAAAATCTCATCCACCTAAAACTCAAATTCCTCAATTGTGAGCATAATATAAAATTTTTGAAAACTTTAGTCACAATTTTCTTTCATAATTAATGCAATAATACCAGAAAATATTTTTATCTACTTATTATAGACCTTGAATATTTGCTGAATTCATGTGTTTGATAACCTCTGCATGAAAGAAACACACACCTACACAGATTACTTTTCAGGTAATATTTTTATACAATGATACTGTATCAGTTTATAATTGTGCTTGAGCTTACCAATATGAATTCACTTTAGCCTCTTTACTCTTCCTTGAAGTAAGTATGCATTGATGCTAGAAGTATTGTTCAAACAGAAAATCATAATGCAATGGTTGTCAATCCAAGGTTTCTTAAGTATCAAATTAGAAAGAAAGCAAGGTTTAAGACATCTCAATAAACACAAGCTGTGAGTATGTTCTCTTATTATACCACAAAATGTGTTCTGGATAAACTCTAAGATGTGGGGAACATAAAGTGCCAAACGGGTCAGAAGTTTCTACTTTAAATGGGTTTCCTTTCATAAACAGAAAATATTAATGCTGAGTCACAAAATGAGGAATGGTAGGGTGACGTGTTCAAAGTCTAATCATTGAGCTTTCATTCATTTGCAATTCAAAGTGTATCAAAAGATTTTTTTTCATCAATAAGAGACAGATTGTCAGAACTCCTATTTTTAGGCAGTATTCATCTGTAAGGAAGAAAATAAGTTGCCCTAATTAATGCAGCATGAATAAGTCAAGGCACAGTTTGCTCTATCTGAAATTGAAGCTTCATGCCACAAGAAAAGTGTATGCAAAAAAAGTAAAATAGAGTTGTTAGCATTTATACAGAATTTTAGAGAAACACAGAATGGCATGGAGTCTTATCAATATGATTTTCACAGTATAAGATAACATTTTATATTAACATGTTCATAATTAATTCCAGAAGAAAATATACTACATTTAATATTTTTTCTGTGTTCCTTGGTCCATCATATTAAAAAACTATCCCAGTTAGAAGTAGTCCAGTTGAGGGTAATTTTCTCTGCTTTCAGACTAATTTAGCTTAGAAAATTAAAAGTTTAGATGGCAGACATTTCTCTAACACTTAAGATATTATAATTTTCTTTATTTTTAAATATAAAACTAAAATTTTGAAATATGGAAATAAAGAGTTCCATGAACATTATTACTGCTATGTTATTAATTTTAGTGATGAGCAAGGTGCTAATAGCAAAGCCAATGACATAAACCATGTTTTTGAAATTTTCTTTTATTTATGTATGTGTGCAATTAGCAATGACACAATTTGGTTGATGTAAAAGACACTTAGGACACTTAGATTGATTCCATATCTTGGTAATTGTTAATAGTGGTGCAATAAACATAAGGGTGCATGCATCCCTTCAATATACTGATTTTCTTTCCTTTGGATAAATACCTAATGCTGGGATTGCTGGATCATATGGTAGTTCCATTTTTATTTTTTTGAGAAACCTCCATACTGTTTTCCATGATGACTGTACTAATTTGCATTCTCACCAACAGAGAATAGGAGTTCTGTCTTCTCCACATCCTCACCAGCATTTGTTATTTTTTGTCTTTTTGATAATAGCCACTCTTACTGGAGTAAGATGATAGCTTGTTGTGGTTTATTTGCATTTTCCTGATGATGTATGATGTTGCTCATCTTTTAATCTACCTGTTTGCCATGTGTATATCTTCTTTTGAGAAATGTCTATTCAGATCCTTTGCCCACTTTTAAATTATTTTTTTTTTGCCTTTGAGTTGAGTTTCTCGTATATTCTGGATATTAGTCCCTTGTTGGATGAATAGTTCACGAGTATTTTCTCCCATTCAGCAGGTTGTCTTTTCACTCTGTTGATTGCTTCCTTTGCTGTGCAGAAGGTCTTTTAGTTTAATATAGTCTCATTTGTCTATTTTTGTTTATGCTGTCTGTGTTTCCCAGGTCTTAGCCACAAAATCTTGGCCTAGACCAATGTCCTAGACTGTTTCCCTAGTATTTTAACTAGATGAGTCTGAATTCAATTATAAGTGTTAATAGTTTAATATCCAAAAATAGGCTTTTTACGAAAGATTTGGGTGGAATGTAAAATGATGAAAAGGAAAAAATTTAAAAGCTAGAATATAAATCATAATCGGTTGGGATTTGGATTACAGAAAAGTTAAGAATATGAGATTGAAATATACACCAGGTTCCTAAGACAAAGTCTTGCTTTTCCAGCTAGATAGAATTCTTAATATTCTTCACATTTGTTCTATAAATTTGAGGGCTTCTGGATAATATTCAGCTCCAAAAAGACATTAAAGCCTCTCATGTAGATAAAATAATACTTTTCTTAGGGAGAAATTTTAGCTACTCTTTATAGTAAAAAGCAACATGCTTGTTTATATGGAATATCCTTTAAACACTCATTTTTTTCTATTGAGGACTCAGAAATATGAGGCTTCTCATGGAAAATGTATTGCATCAGGTAGCTATATAAACTCATTCAAAAAGTATTTACCACATAGTTATTTTAAAAAGAAAAAAACTGGTTTTTTCCTTTTTTTTTTTTTTTAATAGAGACAAGGTCTCACTGTGTTGCCCAAGTTGGTTTCAAACTCCTGAGCTCAAGAGATCCTCCCGCCTCAGCCACCCTAAGAGCTAGGATTATAAGCATGAGCCACAACTGTCCAAAAATCTCCTTTTCTAAGATGTATTCAGAATGACTTTGTTCTCCAATCTTCTCTCACTATACTTAATAATTCCTGTCAGACTCACGTAATTCTTATCTTGGGGAAGTGTCTTCTAAAATATGCTCATTTTTCAAATTGTAAAACCAAATAGTGAAAATAAGTGAATTACCCACCGTTAAGAATTTAAACTCCATCTTTTCGCCCATTAACTTTTCTTAAGAGCAAAGCTGAAATATTATCAGTGAAGAAAATAATTTTCTTAGGAAAGAAAACTAAAGATACCTTAACAGGTGACCCCAAAACCACACATTTTAAACGTTGCTTCTTTTTTACTTGGACATTTTTGGAGTACAATGTGATTGATATTTTTGCAAGGCAGCAGGTGCATTAAATATCTGCTCATGCCAACAGGTGGAAAAAAAAAAAAAAAAACATGTTTTAGAAAGAGTTTCTCTTATAGCATGCTAATTGACGTCTTTGTGAGATAAAAGGTAACATTTAACTTTCAAGAAAAGAGATACACATCCCTCAAAGTTAGCTTAAAGGATTCTATTCGTTAAAACAATGAGCAATATGAATACGATCTCTTGCTGATGTGTTTCAAGCCTTATTTTTCGCTGACCCTCAATTATTTTAAGAGTAACAGTAAACAGAAGTAAGAAAGAATGACAACTTGAAACAATTCACATTCCTATTTTGGCTAAAATGGCTATAGAGTGAGACAGACAAATTAGTTTTCTCTGATTCTCACTTTGGAAAAAAAATCAATCTTTATTCACTTTAACAATGCAGTTAAATAAAAAAAAACCTGAAAACTCAAACAACTGTATCCAAGAATTTCAAACTTTTCTGAAAATATCTATTTTTCCTTATGAGTGTTTAAACCATAAGTATTTTATGAGTCAAACTTTCAAATGGTAGTATGGAAAATATTGAAAGAGGGGCATACATTTTAATATAGCAATTTCATTTCAACAAATGTAGCCTATGGAAATAATCAGAGTTTTACTCAAATATGTGGACAAAAATATCCACAGAGGTGACATTCCTAATACAGAACAACTGGAAGAAAATAAAATGATCAACAGTAAAACGTTAGTGATTAAAAATATTTTATATCCATATAATAGAATGCAATCAATAAAAATTATGTGTAATATTAAACATATATTTATATTATGAAGGAATGAAAATCCTCCTTATTTTCTATGGGGAAGGTAGACAACCTTTTTGTTTTGGGAAACTAGATCCTCTTTGTCTTGAGTGAGTATAAAGAAGAATCTTAAGATTCTATGATCTGGAACTTATCTAATAATCACATTCATGCAAACAGATAACCAAGCTCTATTATCCAACATTCATTCAGTATTTACTTATTAGGCATTGCCTCTTTGCTAAAATTACCTAAACAATGAAGATACAAAGATGTACACAATAAACAACCTCAATTCTAATATCACGGTGCTCGGAGGTTGGGGGAACATGATAGAAAATCAAGACAGACAATAAATACGTAAGTAAAAACCTCAAAGCAATTTAAAATAATGTGTTCTGTTTTTTAAATGGGGTCAAACAAAAAGATAGGTGTTAAATGGAGGGTTATTTAGAGAGAGTAGTGAAGGAAGACCTATCTGAGAAAGTGACATTAGAGCTGGGGAATTGTAAAAGTCAGGGAAATGGACATTCCAGATTATGTTAATACAACCTAAGATCTCTGAACAAGGAATGAGTTTGACATGTTTCAGAGCAAATCAGAAAGAAGGAATGTATGACTGTATCTGATTGAGCAACTTGGAGAATGAAAGTACATAAATTTGGAGTGGAATACTGGAATCGAACCACATAGTGCCTTTAGGTCTCCATAAGTTTCAAGAGAAGAACAAACATAAAGGAGAGAAAAAATTAGGAGAAGCTCTGAGTCTAGTGGACCAGACAAATGACTCAATCCCGACACCAGGTAAGAGTTGGTCTATGGCGGTAGGAAGCGCTTGGACTTCCTATACCAATGCTAGTCTTTTTATATAATAGGTTAACAGGATTCCTCCCATTGCCTGTACCCAGAAGTAACACTTGCAAATCAATCAGGTACCATGTGATCAGTATTCTTACTGTAGTTGCCACTCTTCTATGTATCCATTCAATGTGTGAGGTGGACTCAGCCCAACAAAAATCAAGGAAAAGTGTGAGTGTTTTTATGCTTTGGAAACCCAACTTTTTTGCCACAGTGTTCCCTAAGCTGGGAAAGACAAACAGATCAAAATATCAAAGGCATCTATGGGAATTATAGATTACAGTATCTTTTGTTTGGAGTTTCTTGCTCTAGTACTTTCCAAGTTTTCTGGCATGAACTGTTTTATTTTGATCATTAAGAATAAAAGCTGTTAAAAATCAATCAATAAAAGGAAGGTCTTTCCCCTTCTGTAACCCGCATTAATATTAGATTTATAAAAGCCTGAATACGTCATTATAATCAGCTACATCAAAGTACTAAAACATAAAAGATATTTTAACAGATAAGACAAAAAATATCACAAATCAAATTTGCACATAAAAATGATTTTGTTATGAACCACATAATTGTAATATGCTTTTCCTACTTATGCACCTTGGTCCCATGCATGGTTATTAATAAACTGCTTTTATTTTAAAAATAAAAATGCACACAGTCATCAGTTTGAGGCCTCGCCAGTATTCTATTTCTCTAAAAATTTCAGACAGATCCAAAGAACAACAAGGAGAATGCATGCATATTAATGATACTAATGACAATAATTCTCACAATGTGAATATGGCACAAGCCCAGTCAAATCATACTGATACGTACAGCTCAGTCAACAAAGCCAATAGGACTTTACGAGACCCATCAATCTGAGAAGTGAGCTTTACCAAGTCTGCCAAAGAACATCCACATTTCTCTCCCATGGAATCAGGGACTCCTCCAAATGACATTTCAGAGCTTGAAATGCCATTGCTTTGTAGCTAAATGAATATTCTCTTAAGCATTTCCTTTCCAATATATGAATTTCCAGGAATGAGATACCACCCACTACCAGCTGGGTACAGATATAAATAAAGAGAAATTCACCCTTGGATATGAAATCAATTTTTTTAGTGTTTATATATTTTAAACTTGAAGTTTCTTCATTTATTGAAAAAAAACTTATCCTTTTAGAAGTTATTCAGAAATATGTTAAAGAATGCAGGAGTTGCCTACATTTGCATTAATGGGTTTTGTTTTGTTTTAGTTTGAGTTCAGTGCAGTTGGTGAGTGTCTGATGGTCATTTTGCTCATCTCCATAAACCAATCTCCTGTGTCCATGTATATATAGTTTATAGAAATCTATATTTTTCCCAGAAACCTTTTGTAATAAAGATGTTGAACTTCTTGAATGTAAAAGTAATTTCTGCAACAGAAAGTAAGTACATCTTAAAACTTTCAGGGTTTTTTGGAGATATTATCAAATACAATATATTATTGCTATCATTGCAGAATCAATGACAGAAATAATAGACATTATGTGTGTGTGTGTGTGTGTGTGTGTGTGTACACAAAATATGTTTTCCTTTGAAGAAGGAATGTAAAGGTAACAGGTAAGATTCAAATTCAGTTTCTATTCCAAATCATATTTAGCATAATTACTGACCAATGGTTCTATATTAATATAAAATGTTGAAGCAATGTCCGCAAGTGCATACCTATCAGATTTTCTTTAATTTTTTATTTGGAAATGTTTTTAAAGAGACAGAGAAAGCATTAAATGTAGAATAGCAGAGACTAAGCACTAACATAAAAAAGAAGCATCATCCTTCCGATGTACGGTCCTAGACAATTCAGACCCACTGAGGTTTTCTGCCATGCTAGAGTCCTCCAAATATTTCTTATTTGGAGACATTGCACAAATTCCTGCAAAGTAGAAAAATTCAACTATGTGCATTGGATGGGTGGCATTTAAAAGAACAGTGTTAATCTCATAAAACAACTCTGTCCTAATTGCTTAGTAATATTTTCAGAGGTACGTTATGTAACAGTAACTAGAGTAAAAGCAGAGCCAAAAAAAAACAAAAATTAGCTCACTTCTCTTTCTTCTTGAGGCTTTTAAGGTTCAATGGAAATTTTCTGTATATCTGAGAAGCACTAGCAATTCAAAAACTATATATGGAGTATTTACTGCATGCGTAAGCCGTATCTAGCATTTGCCTCTGATTTTACAGCTTAAAATATGATCTTATATACATAATCTAATTTGATCCTTATACCAAATGTAAGAATTCAAATATGGCTAGCAATTTCTTAAAACCTGCAAAGGCATAAAGAGGAAAAAAAACATATTTTCTATACATATATAATATGATTATCTTACTTCTTTGACTGAACTTCTGTTTGTGTACGAAGACTTACAAAATAGCACAGAGCCTTAAAAATAGAAGAAAACGGGCATTAAGTCTTACATGTTCTACAGAGGTACAGTCTATGTCAGCCACTGGGAGGAAACAAATAATCTGTCTGTTTTCATGAATTCAAAATTTATGTGACTGTTATCTCTCAATGCAAGAATGAGATAGTAAATAATTAGAAAATATGCTAAACCTCTAACTTAAAACAGACTCTAGTTAGCTATCTTATTGAATCATCTATTTTTTGAAATGCCTTATTGAAAACTACTTAATGGCAGAGACAATTTAGTTACATAAATAGACAATCTAATTAATTACAATGCAATTAAACTGATAAACAATTTAGACAGATAGATAAAAATTAAACAAACAACATAGAAATATTTCTACTGCCGCAGATACAATGTAAATCTTTTCATTGGAGAAAAAATATCTTTATTCACTTATGACATGATTGTCAAAGTAGAAAATCATAAGGTATCTATCAGAGATTTACCAGGTCTAACAAGAGAGTTTAGCAAGGTTGCAGGATATATGGTTAATATACAAAAATAAACTGCATGTCTGTATAAGTCATGCATTGCTTAATAACAGGGATACATTCTGAGAAATGCAATTGTTAGGCAAACTTGCCGTTGTGTGAACATGACAGTGTGTACTGACACAAATCTAGGTGATATAACCTACTACACTTTACGTGATTTAGCCTACTGCTCCTAGGCTACAAACCTGTACAGCATGTTTGTGTACTGAATACTGCAGGCAATTTTAGCATAATGGTAAATATTTATGTATCTAAACATAAGGAACAGTAAAAATACCATATTATAATCTTACAGGACCATTTTCATATATGTGGTTGATGAAAACATCTTTATGCAGCACATGACTGATTAGAAACAACAATCAGAAAGTAAATTTTAAAGCACCATTTATAATAGTATCAAATATATAAGGCATTTTTAGATAAATTGGTCAATAGAGCTGCAATTTCTATATAATAAAAAGTATAAAGCCCTGCTAAAGGAAATTAAAAACCTAAGTAAATGGAAGATATGCCACGTTCAAGGATTAGAAAAGTTACTAATGTTATGTCAGTTCTTTGCCACATTTTCAAGCCAATTCTAGAATGTACATGAAATAGCAAAAAACTGGAATAATAGTTCTCGACCAGAGGACAGCTTTGTCTCCCAGGGGATTTTTGGCATTGTCTGGAGACATTTTTGGTGATCACAATTGGGAAAGACGCTATTAGTATCTAGTGAGTAGAGGCCAGGGATGCTGGTAAACATTCTAAAGTGTCCCAGGCAGCCCTCCCATAGCAAAGAATTATCAAGTGCAAATGGTCAATTGTCCCGAGGGTTGAGAAATCTTGGACTAGAATCACTAAAACAATTTTGAAAAAGAACAAGATTGGATGACTTACATTCCATGATCATATTACCTGATCTCTGGTATTAGTGGAAAAGTAGTTGTAAAGATTAACAGAACAGAATAGAACAATCCAAAAATAAATCAAAATATGTATGACATTAATTTTCAAAAAAAAACACACCAGCGCTTTCTCAACTCATACTTCACATAATATACAAAAGTAATCACATACAAAATTAATTTTAAAAAATAATTCAAAACGGTCAGAGATCAAAATGTAAAATCTAAATCTAAAACTCTACAGAAGTTAAGATAAAACTTCTGTGATCGCAGACTAGAAAAATATTTCCTAAACAGGACTCAAAAACCACAAACCTAAAATATAAATTGGTAAATAGGACTTCATCAACATTAGAAATAGCAACAACAACAAAAAACACCTCTCCTTTTTGTAAAGATAATGTCACTTCGGTGGTCCCTAGTGGTCCTAGTTGACCAGCTTCCCTGGGGTGACTTCTCTTCTTCCATCCATTACACATGAAAGATGAGTCCTGGACACCATCTAATGCTCAGGAGGTCTATTTAGGCGGGCTCTTATCAGATGGATAGCAGGAGCAGGCTGGTGGCATGGGCCAGATACAGGCAGGGGGTCAGTCAGGGAGGATCTCTGTTTGGAGGCTATTCTCAGAGTTTGGGGCATTCTTCTCCTCTTCTTATACTGGCATTCAGTCTAGGTCAGTTACCAGGTATTTCTTTCATAAAGGGACTTTAAGCTATTCTTGGAAGGGTAAGCTTTGTTTTAAGGTTCATGGCCTTGAAGGTTGAGGCTGCGGTGACTCATGATCATGCCACTGCACTCTCGCCTTGACAACAGAGACTCCCATCTCAAAAAAAAAAAAAAAACGATGGGTGGCTAGTACATGAAGGTTGTTTCTGTGCTGAGGCGGCCTTGTCTCTAGAACAAGTAGGGTTTTTTAGGACTCATTATCATAGAGACCCAGTAATACCATGGCATGTTTGCTCTGAGGATCTTAAAGTCCCATCCTGGTGGGGTCTCTGGGAAGTCCCCATCTCTGGTTATCATGGAGATCCAGAAAGTCTCCTGGGCCCTTTTACTATCTACCATTAAGTAGCAGGTAGTATTGTCCTTGTAAGACACTTAATTAGATATTTTGTCTATCACTAATTTTATAACCATGAAATATCACTTGTAGCACACTACAGGTATTCTTAAGAAAATTAACAAACAATTTACAAAGAGATAAAATGTGTGAAAACAAATATGGTTGTTCCTCAGTATCCTTGAGAATTGGTTCTATGACCCCTGTGGATACTAAAATCCACAGATGCTAAAGTTGCTTACGTGAAATGGCACAGTATAGATTGCATACTCCTTATCTGAAATGCTTGGGACCAGAATTGTTTGGGATTTTAGATTTCTTTTGGATTTTTGAATATTTTCATATACATAGTGAGATTTATTGGGGATGGAACCCAAGTCTAAACACAAAATTCTTTTAAGTTTTTTTTTCTTTTTTATATATACTTTAAGTTCTGTGATACACATGCAGAACATGCAGGTTTGCTACGTAGGTATACATGTGCCGTGGTAGTTTGTGGCACCCATCAACCTGTTATCTACATTAGGTATGTCTCCTAATGCTATCCCTCCCCTCCCCTAGCCCCCCACCACCAGACAGGCCCCGGTGTTTGATGTTCCCCTCCCTGTGTCCATGTGTTCTCATTGTTCAACTCCCACTTATGAGTGAGAACATGCAGTGTTTCGTTTTCTGTTCCTGTGTTACTCTGCTGAGAATCATGGTTTCCAGCTTCATCCATGTCCCTGCAAAAGACACGAATTCATCCTTTTTAATGGCTGCAGGGTATTCCATGTTGTATATATGCCACATTTTCTCTATCTGGTCTATCATTGATGAGCATTTGGGTTGGTTCCAAGTCTTTGCTATTGTGAACAGTGCTGCAGTAAACAAACGTGTGCATGTGTCTTTACAGTAGAATGATTTATAATGCTTTGGGTATATACCCAGTAATGGGATTGCTGGGTCAAATGGTATTCCTGGTTCTAGATCCTTGAGGAATTGCCACACTGTCTTCCACAACGGTTTAACTAATTTACACTCCCAACAAAAGTGTAAAAGCATTCCTAATTCTCTATATCCTCTCCAGCATCTGTTGCTTCCTGACTTTTTAATGACCACCCTTCTAACTGGCGTGAGATGGTATCTCATTATGGTTTTGATTTGCATTTCTCTAATGACAAGTGATGATGAGCATTTTTTATCATATGTTTGTTGGCCACATAAATGTCTTCTTTTGAGAAGTGTCTGTTCATATCCTTTGCCCACTTTTTGACACCATCCCAAGATTAAACCAGGAAGAATCAAATCCCTGAAGAGACCAATAACAAGTTCTGAAATTGAGGCAGTAATTAATAGCCTACCAATCAAAAAAAGGGCAGGAACGGATGGATTCACAGCCTAATTCAACCAGAGGTACAAAGAGGAAATGGTACCATTCCTTCTGAAACTATTCCAAAGAATAGAAAAAGAGCGACTCCTCTATAACTCATTTTATGAGGCCAGCATCATCCTGATAGCAAAACCTAGCAGAGACAAAACAAAAAAAAAGAGAAAATTTCAGCCCAGTATCCCTGATGAACATCGATGCAATAAACCTCAATAAAATACTGGCAAACAGAATCCATCAGTACATCAAAAAGCTTATCCATCACAATCGAGTCGGCTTCATCCCTGGGAGGCAAGGCTGGTTCAACATACACAAATCAATAAATGTAATCCATCACATAAACAGAACCAATGATAAAAACCACATAATTATCTAAATAGATGCAGAAAAGGCCTTCGATAAAATTCAACACCCTTTCATGCTAAAAACTCTCAATAAACTAGGTATCAATGGAATGTATCTCAAAATAATAAGAGCTATTTATGACAAATCCACAGCCAATATCATACTGAATGGGCAAAAGATGGACATTCCCTTTGAAAACTGGCACAGGACAAGGATGCCCTCTTTCACCACTCCTATTCAATGTAGCATTGGAAGTTCTGGCCAGGGAAATAAGGCAAGAGAAAGAAATAAAGTGTATTCAAATAGGAAGAGAGGAAGTCAAATAGTCTCTGTTCACAGATGTCATGATTGTATATTTAGAAAACCCTGTCATCTCAGCCCAAAATCTCCTTAAGTGGATAAGCAACTTCAGCAAATTCTCAGGATACAAAATCAATGTGCAAAAATCACAAGCATTCCTATACACCAATAATAGACAAACAGAGAGCCAAATCATGAGTGAACTCCCATTCACAATTGCTACAAAGAGAATAAAATAACCTAGGAATACAACTTACAAGGGATGTGAAGGATCTCTTCAAGGAGAACTACAAACCACTGCTCAAGGAAGTAAGAGAGGACACAAACAAATGGAAAAATATTCCATGCTTATGTATAGGAAGAATCAATATCGTGAAAATGGCCACACTGCCCAAAGTAATTTATAGATTTAATGCTACCCCCATCAAGCTACCATTGACTTTCTTCACAGAATTAGAAAAAAACTACTTTAAATTTCATATGGAACCAAAAAAAGAGCCCGTATAGCCAGGGCAATCCTCAGCAAAAAGAACAAAGCTGGAGGAATCACGCTACTTGACTTCAAAGTATACTGCAAGGCTACAGTAAACAAAACAGCATGGTACTGGTACCAAAACAAATATATAGACCAATGGAACAAGAACAGAGTCCTGAGAAATAACGCCACGCATCTACAACCAACTGATCTTTGACAAACCTGACAAAAACAAGCAATAGTGAAAGGATTCCCTATTTAAAAAATGGTGTTGGGAAAACTGGCTAGCCATCTACAGAAAACTGAAACTGGACCCCTTCCTTACACTTTATACAAAAATTAACTCAAGATGGATTAAAGACTTAAACATAATACCTAAAGCCATAAAAACCCTAGAAGGAAACCTAGGCAATACTATTCAGGACATAGGCATGTGCAAAGACTTCATGCAAACACCAAAGCAATGGCAACAGAAGTCAAAATTGAGAAATGGGATCTAATTAAACTAAAGAGCTTCTGCAAAGCAAAAGAAACTATCATCAGAGTGAACATGTAACCTACAGAATGGGAGAAAATTTTTGCAATCTATCCAGAACCTACAAGGAACTTAAACAAATTTACAAGAAAAAAACAAACAACTCCATCTTTTATGTTTTATATATACATTACGTGCATAGCCCAAAGGTAATTTTATACAATATATTTAATACGTTCATACATGAAACAAAGTTTATGTTAAGTACTAAATATAGAATTTTCTACTTGAGTCTGTCAGCACACAAAAAGTTTCGGATTTTGGAGTATTTCAGATTTCCAATTTTTGAATTAAAATTAGGGATGCTCAACCTATATTTGCATATAACTAATACACATCCTTTTGTATATTTTAAACCACTCTAGGTTACTTTTATTACCTAATACTATGTAAATACTATGTAAATAGTTGTTATAATATTTTTGTATTTTTATCTTTTTTATTGTTGTATTATTATTTTTTAGTGTTTTTTTCTGAATATTTTCCATCTGCAGTTGGTTGAATCTCCAGATGCAGAACCCATGGCTACATATGTATGTGTATATGAGAAAACTTGCATCCAGAATGTAAATATTAACCTTGCAACTCAATAATTATAAAATTTTAAAATACAATAAAAATAGGCAAAATATTTGAACACTTTATAAACAAATACAAAAGTGAAACAAATAAATTATATTCAATATCATTAGTTATTAGAAAATGCAAACAAAAATTGCAGTGTGATACCCTTACATACTTTTTATGATGGCAAAAATTAATTTTTAATGGCAATTCCAAGTCCTAACAACGATATGGAATAACCTGAACTCTCACAGACTACTGGTGGGAATGCAACATGATATAGCCACTTTGGAAAACACTCTGAGATACCAGTATAATGTTAAACATTTACTCACCAAAATCCCATAAATATCTCCTGGATTTTTATTCAACATAAAGGAAAATATATTTCTACACAAAAATTTATATGTAAATATTTATAGCACTTTTATGCGTAATGATCACAAACTGAAAATAACCTAAATGTCTAGCAAACTGTAAATGGATAAATTTTTATACAGCCATACATTGCAATACTATTCAGTTATAAAAAGGTACTGATACATACAATGAAATGAATGAATATGAAAAGCATATGCTAAGTGACAGAAGACAAATACAGAAAGGTATATAGCCCTTTAAATTTTCTTCTAAAAGAAAATGTGGCTCCCATTTATATAACATTCTAGAAAATTCAAAGTTATAGGTGCAGAAATCATATCTGTGTTTTCCAGGGGCTAACTGTGGGGAGGAGATTGAAAACACAGAGCCACAAGGCAACTCTTTGGGGGTAATGAGAATATTCCATATCTTCATTGTAGTGGTAGTCACATTGTTTATATTTATCAGAACTTGTTGAAATGTATAAAGGATGAGCTTTACTTTGTATTATCTTAATAAACTAAACTAAGCAAGCAAACAAAAGGCTATACTTTTGCTTCTCTACAAAAGTGAAGACTCCAGGGCAGAGGAAGTTAAACTCAAAACTTTTTATTACAAATTTAATTTACTGCTGTATGGCTGGAGATTTTACATAATTGGAAATTACAAAGAAAAATACTACAATGTAAGAAAGCACTTGCTAACAGAGAAGTCCAAATAGAATCTATCATATGGAAAGGATATTGTGGTGTGTTTCCCCCAATACCTATGCTGGTAATCATACTCCTGTAGTTTACACACCACTACTTTCAAGGCCTGGAGATGGGTGAAAGGGCTGCTGCTGTGTAATAAGCTCCAGTAGAAACTGTTTCCAACTTCAATTATTAATACGTAAAATAGAGAAATACCTTTTCTGTAATAACAAAAATTTACTAAGTCCTGATTTTCATTTTTGACTTTCCGTATTTACGAAAGCTAAGCAGAGAGAAAGAAGCTTTTCCTCTTTTTAATTTGTTCTATTATAATTACTAGGGGTTTTCTGATTGTGGTTTGCAGCTGGCAAGCATAACAATGGTAGGATACATCAGCATGCATGACAAGTCACACCCATACATTTAAGTATGCAACTGTTTTTCTGTTCTTTGGGAAAGAATGCCATTAATAAACCTTATTGCATTTAAATGTTACATGACTGCAAATCAATACAGGTTATATTGCTCCTATAAATGAGGTCTCCTATATTCAGTGCCATAAGACACTCAGTGGTGAATATAAAAGAGGCAGTGATAAAATCACTTAAAGGAGAATGGAAATGTTTAAGAAATAAATGCCAAGAAGAACCAACACACATAATACATAAGGTCCCAAGACTAGAAAAGACTTTATATTTTCATTTGATGGTAACACTTGGTCTAACCTAAATACTATTGGTTTTTTTAAGTGTAATACATCACTGCTTATTCATGCATTCATTCAAAGTGATCAATCAAGCACCTAGAATATGCCAGGCTTTTTTTTTTCAAGCTTAAAAGATATATCAGTGAACAGAACAAAGGCCTTACAATAATTCAATGCAAAACACACACACTCACTCAAATATCTTTTATGCCAAAACATAATCTCCCTTCACTCTATTCCACTCTACTTCAATTTCTATTTCATTCACTCTCCTCATTTATACATATAAAGTCAACTCATAAAATTTAAAGGAAACTTTCAAATGTTCTTATACATATTATGAAAACTATCATAGCACTATTTGTTAATTTTTGTCACAATTTACTAAGCACTAATCGTATGACAGAATGTTGCCTGCGATGGCACAATGAAAAAGATGAATGTAGTCTAATGAGGATAATAATGGGGATTTTTTAATACAAGACCATAGAGAGTCTAGGACATGAGATAAGAGTATATTAATACAGGTAACTATGAGTAGATACATATTTCATGGGAGTTTGTAGATTTTCTTAGGATTATTTTAATTTTCTTGGTAAAGTGGGAAACGGAACTTCTATTTCAGAGAAAATGGAAGAGCTTCATCTAGGCACAACTAAAAACCTTAGATATTATCTATAAAATAAACATAAGGAAACTCTAAGGGACTTCAGGGCCCAAGGAATGACATGAGGATAAGTTACCTTGGATTTCCTTTTGCCTTGTATATAGTTAAATTTAAGTTGACAACCCAGAAATGTCAATGGGCACAACCACAAAAAGTCACATCAAAGATCTTGGTCCTCTCTAGCCAAAGGACCAAGAACAACCTTCATCCACACAATATTATCTTCTAAAGTCCACAATTTGTATTAGGGTTAATTCCTGGTATTGTATATTTTGTGGATTTTGACGAATGAATAACGACATGTACCTACCATTATATATTATACAAAATAGATCCACTGTCTTAAAAATCATCTGTGCTCTGTCTGTTCATCTCTTTCTCCTCCTAATCCCTAACAACCACTGATCTTTTTTACTGTCTCCATAATTTTTTCTTTTCCAGAAGGTCACATAATTGGAGTTATACAACATGTTGTCTTTTCAAATTGGCTTCTTTTATTTAGTAATATACAGTTAAATTTCCACCATGTCTTTTTATTGCTTGATAGTTCATTTTCTTTTAGCACTGAATAATATTCCCTTATCTAAATGCATTACAGTTTATCCACTCGACAAAGGACATCTTGGTTGCTTCCAAGTTTTAGCAATTATGAATAAAGCTGCTATAAACAACTGTGTGCAGGATTTTGTGTAGACATATGTTTTCAACTCCTTTGGGTAAATACCAAGAAGTCCAATTGATGGACTGTATGGTAAGAGAACACTTAGTTTTATAAAAAACTGCCAAATTGTTTCCTAAAGTCATTGTACCATTTTGGAGTCCCACTAGCAAAGAACGAGAGTTTCTATTGCTCCACATTTTTGGCCACTTTTTATGTTGTCAGTATTTTACATTTTTGCTATAATAATATTAAATAGCTGTTAGTTATTTTAATTTGCAATTCCCTAATAACATGATGTTAAGCATCTTTTCACATGCTTATTTGCCCTCTGAATATCTTATCTGGTGAGATGTCTGTTCATTTTTTTAAACCCAATTTTTAATCAGGTTATTTTCTTATTGTTGAATTTTAAGACTTCATTATGTAGTTTAGATAACAGTTCCTTATCAGATTGTCTTTTGTAAATATTTTCTCCCGGTATGTAGCTTTTCTTCTCATTGTCTTGAGATACATTCTATTATTATTATTATTATTATTTTAAATGGGGTCCCACTTTGTTGCCCAGGCTGGCATGCAGTTGCATGATCATGGCTCACTGCAGCTCTACCTCCCTGGCTCAAGCAATCCTCTCACCTTACCCTCCAGAGTAGCTGGGACTACAAGTGCACACCACCATGCCCAGCTAATCTGTTAAGTTCTGTAGAGACACTGTCTTGCTATGTTGTCCAGGCTGATCTCAAGCTCCTGGACTCAAGCAATCCTCCTGCCTCATCCTCAAACTGTTAGGGTTATAGGTGTGAGCCACCGCACCTGGCCATTCTATTTTTAATCATTTGTTTATATTAATTTCTGCTTTTAGCTTATTTATGTATTATTTATTAAGGTTAACTTTAGCCTTTTGAATTTCTTTTGTTGAATACTTATCTACTTTTTATTCTTACTCCTTTATAAAAATCTCATTTAAAACCATATAATTTTTTTCCATAAAATTAGCTTGTCTTCCTTAAGTTTTGGTTTTATTATTTTGAAGATTTAAACATTTAATAATTGCCATTATACTTTTTTATTTCATTCTTGTATTACTTGGAAGTATGTTTCTCAGTGTTTGTATCTGATTGCTCTCCTCATAATTTTTTTCTAATTTTATTACATTTAGATCTGAGTATATTTAGTTCATCCTTTGGTATTTATGAACAAGTATATAATCAATTTGTGAGAACACTTAAAAAGAATAGAGAGAAGAGTTCTTTCAAATACATGAATTAATTTAAGATTTTTAAATTGTTTTTAATTTTCCATATTATTACTTTTGTCTGTTTGATAAGATAGTTTCTGAAAGAAGTACAATAATATCTTCCCCTCTGACTGTAGACTTATCAATCTAAACTTATAATTATTGTACATCTTTATCATGTATTTTGGGATTATAATGCAAAATACATTCAGGAGTGTTGTATGTTCCTGATGAAATGTGCTGTCTATTATTTCATACTGACCCACTTTAGCAACGTCTTTTGCTTTCAAGCTTTTTTTTTTGTTAGATCACTACAGCTTTAACAACTTTATTTGGATTATCATTTTCCTATTATATCTTTTTCAATCTTTTTATTTTTATCTTTTCTGCATCATGTTTTAAATAGTGTATATGTAGATTTATTATTTCTAATCTAGTGCATGACTATGGCTTTTAATGGGAGAATTTGTTCATATTCACTGTAATTCATTGGAATGATATGATAGATTCATTTCCAACACAATGGTTGGTGGCTTTATCATTACTTTTTAATTGGTTTCTTTATTCCTCTTTTGACAAGTAAGCTTGATTTAACAAACTAAACTAAAAACAAAAACAATATTTTCATACAGTTGGCCCTCCATATTTGTGGATTCTGTCTGTGGATTCAACCAAACACAGATTAAAAATATTAAAAATAAATATGAACATTATAACAACAAAAATACAGTGTAAAAAACCATAGAGCATAACAACTATTTACATAACATTTGTATTTGATTGGGTATTATATGCAATCTAGAGCTGATTTAAAATGTAAAGGAGGATGTACACAGGTCATATGCAAATACAGTGCATTTGATATACAGAATCTGAACATCTATAAATTTTGGTATCCCAGGGGGGTTCCTGAAAACAATCCCCAATGGATACCGAGGAACAACTGTACATTTCTTAGACAACAGAAAATAGAACTCTTTGATTTTCAATCTTTCTCCTTCTATCTTTCTACTTTACTATTGTCTACTTTTTAATTCCTCTTATTTTAGACACTCAAAACTAGTCAGTATATTTAACAGTAATATTGAACTTAGTGACAAGAATTCCTTAGGCTAATCAAAATTTTTGTCTATTTTTTTCTTGAAACAAACTTGTTCCTTAAGGTTTAATTTACTTCTTTCTGAAATAATTCCCTTGGTTTTTCTGTCAGTGAGGATTTTTGAATGATAGATTCTTAAGTCTTGTTTTTTCCTTTCTTGGGCTTGCTATATATTCACTTAAGTTTTATTCTTGTTAATTTGCTGGGTATTGTTCTGAGTTGGTTATTTTATCTCAGTACTTTCTACTTTTTCTCCTGTTTTGCTGATGAGACTTCCACTTTTGCTCTAACCATCATTCATTTTTTAGAAAGCCAGTATATACCTGAGGACTAAACTGATTTTTTAATCTTGCCCAAATTCCTATCTAAAGAGATTGGGGAGTCATGCCCTACAAATCATACATTCTCATCAGATGGGTTTTATTTAACCCTATATATCTTGATTTTCCAAACTGACTCTGGTATAACACTACAAGACAAGGAAGAAAATAAAAATATTTTACCCCAAAACATGTTTCTTTGCCGTATTTTGAAATAGCCCTGCAAAGTTGTTCTTTGTGGGGAAGAACATGCATCTATAAAGAATCTCTATTAACATAGCTAGATCTTTTTCTTCCAGACCCTCCCAATCCTAAAGAGATTAACTAAGATCTGAATAGGAAACACTTGTCATCTATTTTCTCTAAGGGCAGCCATTATAAGACTTCAAAAGAACTTTGGTCTCCACAATCTTTTATCTTAACCCAAACATTCCCTTTCTATCAATCCTAGATCTTTAGACAAACTCAACCAATTGTCAACCAGAAAATGTTTAAATTCACCTATAGCCTGGAAAGCCCCCCCTCCCCCCTGCCAACGCTGCTTTGAGTTGGCCCGCCTTTCTGGACCAAACCAATATATTTCTTAAGTGTGTTTGACTGATGTCTCATGCCTCTCTAAAATGTATAAAACCAATCTGCGCCCCTACCACCTTGGGCATATGTTCTCAGGACCTCCTGAGGGCTGTCACAGCCCACAGTTACTCATATTTGGCTCGGGATAAATCTCTTCCAATATTTTACACAGTTCAATTCTTTTTGTCGACATACCCCTCTCAATCTCTCTCTCTCAAAGATGTAAAGTTTTTTCTTTGTTTTTAACGTGCTGCAGTTAAACTTGGGTAGGACTTTGGACTATCCTATTTGGGACTCACTGTGACCCTTCAATATGAAAGGTACACACATATTGATTTTTCTTTTCTGAAAACATTGTTTGCCACTATGTCATTGACTTTTGCTTCTTGTTCATTTTTTTTTCTTTTGGATATCTTACAAGAAATTATTTATTTATGAAACTTGCTTTTGCCTAGAGCTCAAATAGCATCAGTTACCCCGACTCTATTTTTATATAATTTCTCATCCTGTAGATTACTGTGTACTATGTCTAACATAACTTCAAAACTTTCATTCATTTATAGGGAAGCTGGGGTTTTGATGCTTGTCAGTGACTCTCCCTCACACTGACTCAAACCCCTAGATTAAACAGTTTCCCTGATATTTTGCAGGTCGATGGACAGATTTTTCCTATTCAGAGCAAAGAATAAGCTTAGGCTCTTTATTTGAGGTAGAGGCCTAAATTCTAGTCCATTGTTTGAAATGAAGTATTTCTTTATCTATAAATGGGCATTAGGGACTGCAGCCTACAGTCCTGTTGCCGGTATCTAATGCCAGAATGCCAGCGGACCATCAGAGATTTGGCCTTCCCCTGTCATTTTCAATTATTTGTTTTTCACCCCTGGGGAATCCTTCTTTCTGTCAAATTCAGTTATGTGGATAGCAATAATACTTTTTTTTATTTGCTATTCTCATAGTTTTTTCAAAGTATTTATGTGTTTGGGGCAGGAAGCAGGCCTATTTTCAACAGCCTAATCTGCTATTTTGCTAGAATTATCCAATATATCTTTATATCCATGTCTTTAAATACATTGGTCTCATTACATCTATTTTATTAATACTTTGTGGCTATATTTTTCAGTCTAGCTTAAATGTAATTGTTGAGGCTTAGAGAGCAATGCTCCATAGTATGGTGCTTTGGCATGCTGAGCACTTTTGACCTCAAGGAAATTAAAAGACCTTAGAAGCAGCCTCAGCACCAAGGACTTTTTGACCTTCTCCTGTTTCTTCCTACCAAGCACAAGATAGAACTCTATTTATAAAGTTCCCTTATCTGAAGCTCCTCCTGAAGGAATGCAATTTCCTTCTATTCCTTCCCTGAAATTTCATTATCTAACACAAGAAGGAAGATTGAAGAATGTAACCAATACCTAGACACACTTTGTCACAAGACATTGTCTCTTTCAGTGTCACTCATGTTCCAAAGAGAATCATTTACAAGCTAATTTCTGTCTCCTGGGCCCACTGATTTCTCCTAAAGGTCATTTACTACCCCTCTCAATTGCTACATCCCCCATTTCCCTCTTCGCTATGAAGAGGTTATTTAAGCTTCAGCTATCTGGCCCTCAAGTCTTAGATTTGCAGGACTCCCATGTTTACATGCATCTTAATAAATTGCTATGCCTTTTGCTCTATCATCTGTCTATTGTCAGTTTAATTTGGCAGGATGACTCTATTTCTGAAACCTCAGAGGGAAAGTTCCTCTACATAAACTTCCCTACATAATAGAGATATCTTTAAATTAGGAATCATTAGCTATTTTCCAAGTTTTTATTCTGACATTAAAATGATAGTGTAATGCTGGGAACATCATTGCTTTTAACTTTTTTATTCTTAAAGTGCTTTCCAACGACATTTCAGCAATAGTATTCTAGGACCACAGGCATATGTTATATTTTTTAAAAAAAGGAAGAAAGACGAAGGAAGGAAGGAGAGAGAAGGGGAAAGGAAAGGGAGGAAGAAAGAGAAGGAAGAGGGAGGGTGGGCAGGAGGAAGAAAAAAGGAACGGAGGAAGGGAGGGAGAGAGAGAGAAAAAGAAAAATACGAAAACAGAAAGATGAAAGAATGAAAAGAAGGAAAGAGAAAGAAGGAAAGGAAGAGAAAAGAAAAAGAAAAAAGGAAATAAGAAAAGAAGCAGAGAAAAGAAGAGAAGAGATTCTAAGGAGGTTCAGTCCTGTAACTGTCATTAGTAGTTGAATGGACTTCCAAATAGGATAAAAAAAATTTTTTAGTAATTTTCCTGAAAGCTTACGGCACCTACTAACCAAATGAGGAATTAGAATAAATACATATATTTAATTTTCTCCTTGATAGGATTTTAGAGAGACTACTCAAAATATGGCATCTTGGACACTGAATATTTTTAGCTGAAGGAATTTGAGAAACAGCATGCGCAGGAAAGACTTTCTGACCCTAATGTGGAAGGTGCCCACCCTACACTTGAAAGTAAGGAGCACTCTTTTTATTTAAAAAAATAATAAATTGATAAAAAATAGAGATGAGTTCTCACCATGTTGCCCATGCTGGTCTCAAACTCCTACCCTCAAGTGATCCTCTCACCTCAGCCTCCCAAAGTGCTAAGATTACAGCTGTGAGCCACTATGGCTGGCCAGAAAAGGTGTATTCTTTTTTTTTTTTTTAATTACTTTTACTTCAATAGTTTTTTGAGTAGAGGTAGTTTTTGGTTACAGGAATAAGTTCTTCAGTGGTGATTTCTGAGATTTTGGTGCACCTGTCACCTGAGCTGTACACATTGTATCCAATATCCCTACTTCACTCCCACCTTTCCCCCCAAGTCCCCAGAGTCCATTACATCATTCTTATGCCTTCACATCCTCACAGCTTAGCTCCCACTTATAAGTGAGAACATATGATATTTGGTTTTCCATTTCTGAGTTACTCCACCTAGAATAATGGCCTCCAATCCATCCAAGTTGCTGCAAAAGACATTATTTTGTTCCTTTTTATGTCTGAATAGTATTCCATGGTGTGTGTGTGCGTGTGTATACACACACACATATATCTATATATAACCTTTTCTTTACCCACTCTGTTTGATGGGTACTTAGCTTGGTTCCATATCTTTGCAATTACGGATTGTGCTGCTATAAACATGCATGTGCATGTGTCTTTTCGTATAACAATGTCTTTTCCTCTGGGTAGATACCCAGTAGTGGGATCGCTGGATTGAATGGTAGTTCTACGTTTAGTCTTTAAGGAATTGTCGTAGTGTTTTTCATAGTTTACGTTCCCACCAGGAATGTAAAGGTGTTCACTTTTCACCACATCCACACCAACATCTATTGTTTTTTTACTTTTTAATTATTACCACTTTTGCAGGAGTAAGGTGGTATCTCTTGTGGTTTTAATTTGCACCTCCCTAATAATTGGTAATGTTTAGCATTTTTTTCATATGTTTTTTGGTTGTTTATCCTCTCTTGAGAATGTTTATTCATATCATTTGCCTTCTGTTTGATGGGATTATTTTTTTCTTGCCGATTTGAGTTCCTTGTAGATTCTGGATATTATTCCTTTGTTTGATTCACACTTTGTGAATGTTTTCTCCCATTCTGTGGCTTGTCTGTTTACCCTGCTGATTATTTCTTTTGCTGCGCAGAACGTTTTTCGTTTTATTAAGTCCCATTTATTCATTTTTGTTTTTGTTGCATTTGCTTTTGGAGTCTTAGTCATGAATCCTTTGCCTAAGCCCATGTCTAGAAGAGTTTCTCTGAAGTTATCTTCTAGAATTTTTGACTTCAAGTCTTTGATCCATATTGAGCTGATTTTTGTAAAAAGTGAGAGATGAGGACCATTTTTATTTTTCTACACGTGGCTTGCCAGTTTTCCAGCCCCATGTATTGAATAGATTGCCCTTTCCCCAATTTATGTTTTTGTATGCTTTGTGGAAGATTGGTTGGCTGTATCTGGCTTTATTTCTGGGTTCTCTATTCTGTTCCATTGGTCTACACGTCTATTGTTATACCAGTACCATGTCATTTTGGTAACTATAGCCATGTAGTATAGTTTGAAGTTGGGTAATGTGATGCCTCCAAATTTGTTCTTTTTCCTTAGTATTGCTTTGGCTATGTGGGCTCTTTTTTGGCTTAATACAAATTTTACGATTGTTTTTCCAGTTCTGTGAAGAATGATGATGGTATTTTGATGGGAATTGCATTTAATTTGTAGGTTGATTTTGGCAGTATGGTCATTTTCACAATATTGATTCTACTCATCCATGAGAATGGGATGTGTTTTTGTTTGTCTGTGTCACTATGATTTCTGTCAGCAGTGTTTTGTAGTGTTCATCGTAAAGATCTTTCACCTCCTTGTTTTTTTCCAGCTGTTGTAAAACGGATTGAGTTCATGATTTGATACTCAGCTTGGTCATTGTTGGTGTAAAGCAGTGCTACTGATTCGTGCACACTGATTTTGTATCTTGAGACTTTACTGAATTTATCAGATATAGGAGCTTTTTGGACAAATCTTTAGAGTTTTCTAAGTATACAATCATATCATTGGTGATTAGCGACAGTTTCATTTCCTCTTTTCAAATTTGGATGTCCTTTATTTCTTTCTCTTGTTTGATTGCTCTGCCTATGACTTCCAGTACTAGGTTCAATAGAAGTGGTGAAAGTGTGCATCCTTGTCTTGTTCCAGTTCTCAGGGGAAATGCTTTCAACTTTTCCTGATTCAATATGATGTTGGTTTGTCATATATGGCTTTTATTAATTAGAGGTAAGTTTCTACTATGTCTATTTGGTTGAGGTTTTTTATTATAAAGGGATATTAAATTTTATCAAATGCTTTTTCTGCATCTATTGAGATAATCATATGCTTTTTGTTTTTAATTCTCTTTATGTGATGTATCACATTTATTGTCATGTGTATATTAAGCCATCCCTGCATCCCTGGTATAAAACCCACTTGATCATGGTGTATTATATTTTTGATATGCTGTTAGATTTGGTTAGCTAATATTTTGTTGGGAATTTTTGCATCTATGTCCATCAGGGATATTGGTCTGTAATTTTTGTTGTTGTTGTTATGTCCTTTCATGGTTTTGGTATTAGGGTGATACTAGATTCATATAAAAATTTAGGGAGGATTCCCTTTTTATCTTTTGGAATCATTTCAGCAGGAATGTTACCAATTCTTCTTTGACTGTCTGATAGAATTCATCTGTGAATCCATCTAGTTCTGGACTTTTTGTGGGCATTTTTTATTATTATTACTGAGTCAATCTCGCTGCTTGTTATTGGTCTGCTTAGTGTCTCTAGTTCTTCCTGATTTAATCTAGGAGCCTGTATATTTTCAGGAATTTACCCATCTCCTCTAGATTTTTTAGTTTGTGTGCATAAAGGTGTTCACAGTAGCCTTGAATGATCTTTGGAATTTCTATGGTGTTGGTTTTAAAATCTCCAGTTTCATTTTTAATTGAGCTCATTTGGATCGTCTGTCTTCTTTTCCTGGTTAATCTCACTAATGGTCAATCAATTTTGTTTATCTTTTCAAAGAATCAGCTTTCTGTTTCATTTATCTTTTGTATTTTTTTGTTTCAATTTCATTTATTTTTGCTCTGATCTTTGTGATTTCTTTTCTTCTGCTGGGTTTGGATTTAGTTTGTTCTGTTTCTCTGGTTCCTTGAGGTGTGACATTAGGTTGTCTAGTTGTACTCTTTCAGACTTTTTGATGTAGTCATTTAATGCTATGAACTAGGAAATGAGTATTCTTATGTGAAATGACAGACGGATGCTGAGAGGGATCTGAATGCACAGACCTTGCCAAGTTTCCCTCAGCTTAATACTCTTAGCTCATACCCATTTTGTCTGTGACTTTCCACTCTTCGTCAAGCCTAGCATAAAAGCACTCAAGTTTAATCATTTCTTCATTTCCTTATGAAGACTCCTGTGTCATATTAACCTATATTAGATGCATTTATATGCTTTCCTCTTGTTAATATGTCTTTTGTTACAGAGGCCTCTGCCAAGAACTTAGAAGGGCAGACAGAAAACATATTTTTCCTCTCGTATATATGCTTTTGCTTCTGGGAAACACCAATAGTACTAGCATTAAACTACACAGTCTAATTTTGTTTTTTTATTAACAAGTTTCAATTGATCAAGTGTGAACAGGTGTTTTGAAGTTTTTTTAAAAAACATTGAATCACTTTTCTTACAATTTGCTCGTTAATTCAACAGACATTTATTGATCATTTACTAGATTCCAGGCAAGGTGATAGATTCAGGGAATACAATGATAAGTAAGATCTGACTGGACTCATTTTACGGAGCGTACAATCAAATGGAGAAGACAGATAATCAGATGATAACACAGGTAACTATAAAACTGAAGTCAGAGCTATTAAGATATTTATGCCAGATTACATTGGGGAGATATGTCCATTATCCCTTAGCAGTTTTTCTTAATGAGGAAAATAAATATACATAGACAACTAATGTAGTATTTAAAGATTCATAAAACTTATTTCCATGATGGCGGATGCAGCCTTCCTTTGCATTCCACCTGTATCCTTATGTAAATAATGCTATAAGCAATTTTGCATTTTAGTTAAACTGACCTTCATGAATTCAGAGAACAATAACAGCAATCCCAATTTTACAGACAGATGCATAAAACCTTTGCATTGAAACACTGAGCTTGCTTCAAATATAAATACCAATTATTTACTTATCTGAGTTATCATGCATAAATTAACTATGGATTTGATTCTTTGGTATTTGTTCTTAAATTTAGATCACTTAGATTAAAATTAGAATTATTTTATGAATAGTTTTAAGCCTTATGGCAAAGAAGTATCTTTCTCAGGAAAGTTTATACTGTGTATGCAACTTTTGCAAGAACATCAATAAAACTGACTCACTGAGGCAAAACATGCACATCAAAATCCCCTGAGCCAGTGATAAAGTAGACAGGTGTGCAGAAACTACTGAATTATAAATGTTATGGTTCAATTCTTAAGCTACTGACCAAAAAGAGAAGGCTAATATAATGGCTAACGATGCCTGGGCTATAATATCTACTGATTACAGGAAGGACATTTCCTTGCAGGGGAAAAAAATCATTTGATAGCTCTCTTTATTATTTTAGCACTTGCAGTATTATCATAGGTGTATCTATAAAAAAAGGAACATCTGCATGATTCTGCATGTTGGTAAGAGGAAGATTTTATAATTCTTAATTTCTCTGGCAAATTTGATGAATGCCATCAAAAGTTTTCCTTTCCCTGGTGAACGCTGTCTTGAAGAACCCATGAAAAGTCAGCATTCTAGGCCATTAACTCTCCTTCTCTTTCTTATCAACTACCACAAACATGATGCCTTAATTCACTCATGCATACACATCCAATAAGTCTCTTTAATGGTAATGAAAGTTCAATATATGAATAATAAACATAATTTAAGAGACATAATTTGAAGCACTTTCTAAATATGGGCTGGGACATTTTTTGGAAACATAAGCCTAGAATTATATTCAGATATTTGTTCAACTAGAAAATATTGCTGATGCATATTTCTTGCCAACCTTCTCTCTGCTTTAAAGATGATGAAGTAGGTTGCCTTTTAAATTGTTGGAGGTTTAGCTGGCTGTTTGTGATGACACAAACACTTTTCATTTCTCCTCAGTTAATACAGATCACTGGCCAAATGTCAACATTGCTATTATCTTTAATTTTTGCAACTATATCCCAACAGATAATCAAATAAACTTCTCTTTCTGCTGAGTTTTTAAAGGAGATTTAAAACCTGAGACATTTGTAAGACAATATCAAAATAGAAACTAAAAAGTATATAGGTAATATTATAGGTGCCTATACCTATAATTCACCTCCTAGTGAATTCTGAAAACTAAACATTTGTTTAATGATCTCAACAAATTATCTAAAAAGTAATTTAATATATAAATTTAAGACTATGTGGACACTCCACAATTACACTGAATAGAACCAAAACATACATTTTGGAACCACCTTTCTTTAAAAACAATCTAAAATTTTAAGATACATTTTTTTTGAAAGTTCGAGAAAAAATGCTTAGTCGTTAAAAACTTGAAATGGTTGTAAAGACATAAATATATTAACAAATAGTTTATGATATTTACAAATGAGTTGGATATTTTTATAAACTATATCTCTATGAAAAGACACCACAAAATTGTAATACCTTAAAAGTATTTTTAAATCACCATTACACTAATGATAGTATTGCAGTAGGATTTCTCAGATTATTTTTCAGAAATTTTTGTTGTTGTTGTTCAAAAACTAACAGTGTCTTGTCAGATAGAATCAGGAAATGTTTACAGCAAACCAATACTATCACTAGAGGAGACTGAAAATTTTAAGAACATACAGAGAAAGTGACAGATTCCTTGAGGAAGTCTGGGATATCAAGTGCCCTTATACAAACTGTACAAGATGTGACATGGGGCTGACAAGAAATAAAAGGTTTAATAATCCATGGCATTATTGGAAATCAGAGGTGATAACTGTATAAAGACTTGCTGATAACCAATATTTACTCTTTATCTCAAAACTCCATTAATTAACAAATTGTTCTGGTAAGTTTATAAGTTTCACGCATTTCTTAACCCATGAGTTAATTTTTTTTTTCAGAACCTTAGGGATATAGTAGAAAAGTAAGATTCACTACGATTTTTTGACTGGACTCTCTGTTGCCTCTTACCCCAATTCAACACATGAGCACACTCACACCCATCCCCAGTCTCTCTCCCCATTTTTCATACCAATTAGGAGGCTTGGGAGTTAAATTTCTATTGATGGCCACAGGAGATCTTCCAGCAAGAGATCTGTATATGATAAAGAGAGCTTATCTAGGAGCTCAATACTGTATTCAAGTTACCGTATTTCCTGAGACTAGAAGTCAGGAAATATTCTGAGGATTGGTAATACGAGAACTTGAACCAAAAGACAAACTTGCATCACTAAATTTTATTTTTCCTTTGGTTATATTCTTTATTTATTGAGCCACGATGACAAGGGCTCAATTGAATACACTGTCCAAAATAAGTGTCATATATGAGCCAACTAAAAAGAATTAGCTCAAAGATTTTGTAAGGATTAGTCAATAATAACAACTAGGAAAACAATAATGGCAGTGATAACCTCAGAGCTGTAACCAAAAAGCAAGATACTTTTCTGTTACAAGCAGTGTTTTCTAATTAATAATTGGACATTACAGAACATTTTTCTTCTAAAGATTTCAGAGTGATTTATGATTTAAGAATAACGCCAGGCATCATGCCAATTTTAATTTGAAGGGCAGAGGGAAGAGAGAAAGAAAACTTCAGAGATTACCTTGTTCTCTAAAGGCATTTCTGTCACTTTTGCTTCTTTTTAAGGGAAACACCCCTGGATCTCTTCAGAAATCAAAACACAGACTAAAAATAGAACATTCTAAAAATGTGTGCCAGATGTATCATATCTAGGGCTTTTCTCACCCCAGGGTATTTGCCAACTCCCACTTGACACTTCCCAAATATTTTTAGCACTTCAAAGTCTCTTACTTATTGCTTGCACAGCTGGTAGCTAAAAATACTTAAACTGTATAATGCTACTTTGTAAGTCAGAGTTTGTTCTTCCAAATGTCATTTATTCAGAATAAGTTTTCCTAATTAGAGCTCAGGTGGAAGCAAGAGAAACAAATAGGGTCAAGGATACAAGCAGTTCTCTACACATGGCTCAGAGTGGAAAAGGGGAGGATAAGAGGTCCTGCTCCAAAGAGAAATAAAGTCAGGAGTGGATTATTTTAGGACAGACAACTGACTCTGTAAATCTAAAGGACAGTACCAAAAGTTAACAGCATTCTACAAGAAAGAAGAGGTTGATTTGACCAGCTTCTGGAAGACTGGTCAACAAAATCTTAAGTAGGCTATCTGTAGCAGCCAGAGTAGACCGAGAAACCTGGAGATATACAAATGGGCAAGGACTCATGCTGATGAGGTTTGGTAGGAGATATCGGGGATAGAGTCATGGATAAACTGGGGTTCAGGGACAGAAAATGCAGGCTCCTAGAAGGCTGGTCTACATATTAATTCAGTTATAAGAAGAATTAAGCATGCATGGCCAAAAAACCCATAAATGCCTGGTAATTTAAGGACAAGGTAGGAATACAGTTTATATCATTGTAGGTGAGAAGATAATGAGGATATAATTGTGAAATCATTAAGGGTACAAAAGTTAGAGAAATAAGGGTGGCTTAAAGAGAAGTGTTGATCACTTGGGGAAGGGGCTAGAAACCAATTATTGGAAACTGTAACACCTAGATCAAAGAGAGAACAAGAGAAAGAGAGAGAGCAAGAGAGAAAGAAATATTCTGCAGAATCAGTGTCAATGAATTTGAGTCCTATGACAATACTTGTCTTAAGGACAGGGATAAGGCAATTTTCAGGCTGCTTATAAGATGAGTAACGTATAGGGTCTAGGATCCAAGCAGTTCTCTATACATGCTAAAATTACAACTCAGACTGAGCATGGTGCCTCAGGCCTTCAATAAGTGATGTTTCTCTTCATATGTTTGAACGTATTAGATAAAAATGCCTCTCAGATCAAACCACAATATTGTTTGCTATTTCAAGGGTTAGTAATTTGTGCTTTTACTAGAATGAGACTGTTTTTCTCAGAAATGTATCTGATTATCTGAAGCACTTTTGAAAAACATCTTTATTTATATGTTTAATTTAATCAGAGTAGTTAACAGCATTTTATTCTAAAATGCCACTCTTCCAATGACTGTTTTCAATAGGGCCACTTTGAAAGTCTCCTCTGTGACTTACCATATACAGCTTATAGATGCTAAAAAACATGTCTGTTAATTTTGGCACTGTTTTCATAATCAAGGCACACTTGGGAATACAGGAACATTTCCAACAATATCATGAAGGACACTTCTTTTCACTAAGCCCCCCAAATGTATGCGCTGCCATTCACTTTTTCTTTTGAGGAGCCCTGCACTTGTGTAACAAACTACAGAACAGCTTCCCCCCCTCCCCACCACCCGGCAGACATCTAAGTGTGGTCCATAATTTATTTTAAAATGAGAAAAAAACATTTAGCAAAAAATAAAAAGTCTACACAATTGCTAGTTGCTGTTATCTTACATTGGCTGTAAGGGTAATTCTGAAGCTGGACTTAGGAAAATCACCTAGCAGCTGGCATCATGTATGTTTCAATGTTGGGTATGGGGAAAGATGGATTAGGAAACGCTAGCTAAGAAAATTGGGATATGATTTTACTCCCCTCCCACTTCCATATGGGGCTTTGCATATCATGTGGACAGTTCCTTTTAATTAATTAATTTATGTATTTACTTGCTTATTTTGAGATGGAGTCTCACTCTGTCACCCAGGCTGGAGTGCTGTGGCGTGATCTCGGCTCACTGTAACCTCCTCCGCCTCCCGGGTTCAAGTAATTCTCCCACCTCAGCGTCCTGAGTAGCTGGGACTACAGGCATGCACCACTACGCCTGGCTATTTTGTGTGTGTGTGTGTGTGTGTGTGTGTGTGTATTTTTAATAGACATGGGGTTTCGCCATGTTGACCACGCTGCTCTCGAACTCCTGACCTCAAGTGATCTGCCTGCCTCAGCCTCCCAAAGTGCTAGGATTACAGGCATGAGCCACCATACCCGGCCTCCTTTGATTTTAAATAAAAGAACAGAACGGAATTAAATATGTCTGCCTAGGATTTCCCAGATCTTCGTGACTAAAATCACAGATGAATTCTACCTTTTTCCATAAGCTGTGCCTGCATTAAAAGGTTTATCAGATGATTCAGCTTAACGTCCAGAATGCAGTAATGAATTCTAAATTGTCACATATTTCCATAGTCACAGTATTTCCAATCTGCTGCCTTCCTTGATGACTTGGTCTAGAACAAGATTTCTGTTTTACATTTTTGACCTAGAAAATCCATTTCTTTCTGGTACCTGACTCCAGTCTATGGGCAGGTCTCCCAACATCCTGCCTAGATTTTCTTCCCCAAGCCTTCCACTTTATTCGCCTGTATAGGAAGCATGTCACAATTCTGAAGATCACCTAGCATCATAACTTTGTCACTGTCTCTAATTTTAGACTTTCCTACTTTCAGAGCTTCCTCTTCTGCCATGCTCTTCTTTGCCTGCTAGATCAGAATCTTCGCCATTGACACTGGACTGTTTTTAGCTAACCTGCACCATCCTTTCTGCTCTCCATATTTAATGACACACCTGCTCCTACAAAGCCGGCTGCTGCAGCTAGATAGAATTCCTCAGCTTTTTGGAGAAGGGCATCAGCAATGACTTTTTTCCCTTTTCTATTATCATCGACTTTTAAGATCCTAGCATTCTTCATATTCAAGCTGTCAACAGGTTTATCTTCTCCCAAGGCCTCTCTCCATGGCTTGCAGATGACCACTTTCTCTGTGTCCTCACGTGGTCTTTCCACCGTGCATGTGCATCTTTAGTGTCCCTTTCTGTAAACCCAAATTTTCTATTTTTATAAGTACACTAATCAGGTTAAATTAGAACCCACCCTAATGGCCTCATGTTAATGTAGTCGCTTATTTAGAGATCTTATCTTCAAAATGGTTACTTTTTGAGGTACTGGGGTTAGGTCTCTGACATATGAATTTGGGGGAACAAGATTCTGCCTACAACAGGTAGGAAGCAGCAGTCGCCTCGGCAGTGGCACAGGGCCTGAGATTGGGATGTGTAAGTGTTAAGAGTAAATGATGTGTAAATGGTGATGGCCTCAGAGGACAGTGACTGGAGTAATTATGCTCAGCTCTAAGATCTAATTATTGCTAAAAACTTTACGATGTGCGACTAAGGACTAGTAAATAATGAAGAGTCCACTGATAGGTATTTGAGAATACTGAGTAGTGCCTACATTACTACAAACAAAGATTTGGAAAGGGAAATGCCCTAACTAAAAGTACAGGCATAATGCAGTCCTAGGCCAGAAGTTTTAATACAAGTTATTTGAGAGATTTCGGTGATTTTTAGATTTTTAAAAATTGGGATATCATCAATAAAAACAAAAAACAGATTATTTATTCATCAAATCTAAATATGTATTTACTGTGTACTAGGCAGAGCTTTAAATGTTGGGTGTGGGGAGGGCACAAAGTCAACAAAATAGACACTCCTGTTGTCATGGAGATTGTATAACATAAGTGATAGCACACAGGAGATACATAATACACAGTAATGAGAAATACTACTTCTATAAGTAAACGTAACACCAAATGAGGAGATAGAGTTACAACAGTGTTATTTTAGTCTTGAATGAAATGAGTGAGCTATGTAAATTTCTTGTGGAAGAGCTTTCCCAGGTTGAGGACTTAATACAAAGGCTTGTCTTGTTTGACAGTCAGGAAATCAGAGTAGCTGGAAGTAAATGTAGGGGGTATAGAGGTAAAGGTATGATGTAGGAGAGGTAGCTAGTCCCCCACCACAAAGACTTATAGGGAAAAATATTTGTCACACTTTGAGATATGTGATTAATGTCTCAGAAAAGAACATCTATACATTGATAAGAAAAGTACAAACTAAAGTATAAGAACAGGAAAATCAGACACAGGGAAACCTAATATGTCAAAGAAAGCAAAAACACATGCTCAAGGTATCATGCAGACAAAGAATTGCAAATATAAATGATCATTAGATATGATAGATTTTTTAACCGATCAGATTAGTCAAAAAGAAAAATGAAAATAAAATAAAATCATTAACAGCATTTAGAATGGCAAGAACATACATAAATTATAAATTTCACATATGACTGGTGGGGATGTAAATTACTACAGCCATTTATGAAGGTAATACAGTAATATTTTTAAAAAATACATACATCCTCTGACACAGAAACTCCATTCTTGGAGCTCTACCCTGGAGAAAAAGGTGCACCAGTTGGAAATGTGTTTATTGAAGCATATTTATAGCAGCAAAGCCAAAACAAATCTAAAAACAACACAAATTTGTATCATTAGAATGATCACACAAATTATATTACATTCAATTTATGAAATGCTATGTGGCTGCTTAAAATAACATTTTGATTATTTCTATTGACCTGTAGGGATATCATGGTGTCTTAAAAACAGAAAGCAAACTTATCTACTATGATCTTATTTTTGTAAAATAAACTTAAAGTCACTTCTATTTTATATATGTCTATACATATTTCTATGTTTATTAGCATAGAATAAGGTGTAATAAGATGTATATCAAGTTGATAATATCTATTACCAGAGGAAAATTGAGAAAGATGATAGAATTAATCATTATTACTTTTAACTAAAAGAAAAACATATTTGAGAGACATTTGCACTAAATCATATCATTTCAGAGATTTCAGAAGGCAAACATTGTCAACCATATTTTTTGTCTCCACAGCATCATATAACTAGGGTGAACATTTCAATGAATGGTCCATTTTGAACAAGTTGAATCAGTTACTTTGTCTTTGATAAACACAGCCTTAATTATATAAAATTTTAATTGGATGACAAATATTATAGACTTATTTTCCATTTATGTAGAGAATAAAAAAATTAGAAGACAATTGTCCAGAAGTCACCTGAATTTAATTTTTAAGTGAAACTCATCAATAAGCAGATTTTAACATGGAGAATGATTTAATGGCATCTTGGTTCACTGATGAGAAATCATTATCAGAGAGTTCTATGGCAGACATCCCAGAAGCAACGCTACAGAGGAGCTCTTATGTACAATTAAGTTCAGTAAGGAACACTCACTCTCTCTCATTTCCCTTTATGCTGTCAGTCAGCTCATGTCACACACAATGTCGTACCAGAAAGCCTGCAACCATCTTATCTTTGCTTCCAGATGCCAGTAATGAAATTCTAACATTCTATACCTCATAATTAAGAATGTAAAATGAGGAGAGACCAGAAAAACATGGAATATATAGGGCTTCTCTATGAGATATTTTGTCTTCAATAATTAATTAGCAGAATTGGATGTAGTTTAAAATTACACAGTTTTATTTCCTTGATTGATACTCAAATATATTTTTCCAATTTTAGAGATGTAAGAGGAATAACTTGCATCTGTCTGATTTATTGAAAGGCTATATATTGAAATCGTTATCCTCAAAAAATGAAGTCATAATTGAAAAAAATGCCTAAATGCAGCATCTGATGTTGGCCTTTTTAGTTAATCATTACTATTATGAAAATCAAAATTACATAATAGATTGATTGCTGTCACTTTGGTAAGTAGCACATTATACATTCCCTACAGACTATGTGATAAATTTTTCTGTGAGGCTAATTAGAAAATGTATATATATATATATATAAATGTATATACATATATATGTATATATGTATATGTATCTGTAATTAGCTTTTAGTTACAATTAAAATAAGTGCCATTTTGTATAAGGGTTGACAAGAATTAGCTTTGGTACATAAATATCCTTTAATACATAAATGTCTATACATATGAATTATAGAGACAACTTTCATTAAAATAATTTTAAGAATGCAACAGTTTAGTAAAAATTAATCTAATTCATAAAAAGTAAAAATTCAAATATAAACTTTAGTTCGATATGTGAGTTCTGGTGACCACAAAATAAAGTTAAAGGGACAGAGGATGGCTTTTAGTTGAAATCTCATAAAAAGGCATATTTTTAAATTATTACATCAAATTCAGAAACATGACAGTTCCCAGCAAAACTGCTGATAACTTTTTCCAGTGGTAAAAGCTAATAGCGATAAAATGAGTAACAAATGCACATCTCATGCTTTACTTTGGATATTAACTTTAACAAAACACAGACAGTAACAGAATGGGACTAATAGGTTGAGAAAATTCTGAACCTGAAAATTCTGAACAGAATCAAATTCTGTTGATCCTGAAGTTGTGCCATAATCTTGAGTCATTTCTTTCTCCCTACCGACTATTCCCAGAAAGTGCCATCTAAGCATGTATTCTGAAATAAAGTTAGGAGAATCAATTTTAAATAAAATCTCTTTTCTTTTACAATATTTTACATTTTCAAACTTTAAATTCTTCTTTACTTAGTGAGGGACAGCTAGTTATATATCAGTAGAAATTAACCCCAATCAATTTTTTAAATGTTGATACAATTAAAATAGAGATTTATCTTCAAATTACATCCTGTCATCTTGCTATACCATGTTTATTCCTAAACATATACATTTTTCCTTGGGAAAGAAAGACTTTGGAAGCTAGTCTATGATCTATTTTTCTACCTATTATTGGGGACACTAATGAGAATGAAAGAAAGCAGGTTAACCTAGTCTCACCCTCTAGTAAACATGCTAGTAATCATTCTCACAGGAAACAAATGAATTAAGAATCCTAATGCATATAAATGTTTTATTAGGTGGTCTATGGTTTAGGATTTCTGGATTTCTTCTAGGAAACAAATCTAGGGTCTATAAATTTGTGGAATATGGCTCCCTATAAATGTCACATAATGTCTATTGCATACAATAGAAATGTTTTATAATTTAAACTACTCCCTTTGGGTGAGGTAACTCACTTCTCAGAGGAACCTCTTCTACTACTCTGGGCCAAAAATGTGAATTTGATGAAAGGACGGACCTTGGGAGCTCCTTTTGGAGTCCCAGGTCCCTTCTATTCACCTGTGTCTCTCAAGTGCTTGTATCTTTGAAATTATTAGTAAAACTTGATACTTCACCATCCAGTTTTTTGTCTTAACTCACTCCTCTCCTTCCACCAACTTTGCATTCTCCCAACTCGCTCTCCTACTTTATCCATCTACCAGTCTCAAGTCCTATTTTTTCACAATTCCACCATCCTTCCACCTCACACTCACCCTTCTCTGAAATAACATAATTTTAAGATTATTGAGCTAAAAAGAATCTTGGAAATAATCTAAATTAGTGCATTCATTTTATCAGCAAGGATACTGATTTTTAGAAAAATTACATGAGCTACCATCATGATATCTAGTTCAGATCTTTTCCATGATATCACGACTCTTGCTATCCACACCACTGACAATTGATAATTTACTCTCTGTTGACATGGGTTGTCATGCAAATACTTACATAACTCATGACTTTAGGTTATAAAGTCTCTGCAGATAGGGATGATATCTAATTTTTATTTTAATTATTTTTAATTACATATTTGCATTGAAATGCTGAGTAAATATATGTATGGATGAATTAATTAATATCTGTATCTATAAAATGAGTTTTTACTAGATAACGTTCTATATATTTAAATCATCGAAATCTCCTAGTGATTTATTTCAAATTTCAATTTTCTAGTATTTTCCACTCCAGCCTTTCTCCTATGTGCCACACGCCTTCCGCTAAGTAGATTCAGATTCAGTAGATTGGTAATGAAGCCTGGAACTCTTTTTTTAATATAATACAGGATGATGAGCCAGGATATGGTGATGATAAACTAAGTTTAAGAGCAAATGAATTAGATTGTTCAATAAGCTGCTTTCTAAATCTAAATTTGAAATTTGTCTAATACATTACGGAAGAAATTATTCACAAATATAGGAGTTTATTCTACTTTACATGTATTTGTACAATGCATTTTACTCATAAGGATATCCAAGTAAATTAGTATAAAACCACCAAGTAAATGTTAGTAGTAATGCTGCTAGGAGTAACATGGTTTCTAATGTGATTCCAGTTATGCAAAATTAATACTGTACTATAAGCCAGGAGATAATTTACTTTGAATAACAATACAATTGTATAGATGATAACCTCTAAATTATGATGCCTTTATGAAGGAGAGTTCTGATTTATGATTATTCTTTAAAATAGTTCTACATTTTAAAGTTTTGTTTTGTTTTGCTTTTTTAACCTTGTGCATCAAATTCCAGGACGTGGGGTGGTTGTATTTTAGAGATGAGAAGTAATGTTATCCTTTACTATACCTGAACTGTATTTAGCCAAAGTTCCTCTTTGTACATCTGTCAAGCCTCCCTCATAATATGCAGGCTCAGAGCTCTTGGATGTTTTTTCTTTTGAACTGCTCTGAAGGACAGACCTTCACCTCTGGTGGCTTCTGTACTTAACACATGTCTGAGTACAAATTCAACTACTTTTCTTCTCTACTGAACTGTGTAATGGTTAGGATATAAGAGGTCATGACTGACATCTAGAATCAGGCCTGTCTCAGAACTTATGCTGTTAATCAGAATTATTACAGTAGGGAAATCTGTTACTTTTGCAGTTTAAGAAATGCTACGATAGCAATGTGCCTGGTACACAGATTCTGAGTCAGTCTAAGACAGTCCTACGTGACCACAGGAAACACTGTACTAAAACCACTTTAATCAATTTGCAAATGAGGAATCACAGAAATGAAAATATACTTGTTAGCCAAAATAACAAGTCAAAAAATATCTCATTCTCCTGATATGTATAGGCTTAAAATAATTCTAATCTTTGTTTTAATAGAGAGTGCTTCCTCTAGAAGAGACCAAATGGATGTTAAAATGTCTTGCTTTAAAAAGACTGTCCCTCTCAATGTATAGGCTCCTTTATCATCATGCCTTTATTTGAGAATACAACATCCTTTTCTGGTTAACAGTTGAACCTAATTTCCATTTTCTCATGAATCATTAAAACTTCTTTTCCTATTTATTCCAATGAATGAATCAGTTTCATATTACCCATTAATTCAATCACAAATATTTTAAGATGTTTTATTTTCACTACACTTCTTTGTAAGTATGGCTTAAGGCATCATCAACGGTTTACATGAATAAGCTTCAGCTCTATCCAAGGCACCCCAAGTAGAGAAGAAAGGCATCTAGAAATATGGTTTATAATGATGCTTCCTTGGTTATATTTAAACATATAGCTTTAATGTGAAATGTAACATATCCAGACATAATAAAATACATGATTGAGATTTGAAAACTGAGCAGTATAAACACTCCTTCCATAAAAAAATTAATCAACTTGATTTTCGTGCCCCAAGTAAAATGAAAATTGCCCATCATCCCTTTTTCTTGTCTTTTGCTGATGAAGGACACATATTCCTTTGATGTGTTTCAATTGCTCCTCACTCTGTATGTAAGAAATATAGTCAGAGGATTTATCACAAACATATGTGTATACATCCAAGTTCACAGGGAACTGCTAAGTCATTTTATTATAGAATCAGGAAGAATCTATCGTACCCCTCACCCCCCAATCCCACTCTTAGGCCTTGGACACCGATGCCAGGGAGTATTTAACTGAAATAAAAATTCATCTTGGTTTTCCAATACGTGTAAAACAAGTCTAAGTTGCATTCTGAAAACTGCTATATAACAGTCAAAAATTGTATCATTATTTACATTACTTTTGGCTATGTAGAGACATGAGTGACAACATACAATTCGTTTCCCATTATGAGATTTTAAACCTTATGTACAATTTTATTGTGATATAAACATTTTCTACAAATGTTTAAAATTAAAGTTAAATTCAAGGGAAACAAGACACTCTCAACAGATAGAGCAACAACTCATGCAAAAATCATAAAATTTAATGTAGCAGATGTCCCTTGAACCAGCCGGCAATGCTCCTGAATTTTGACTTGACAGTAAGAGATCTAAAGTTCCCCAATTATAACTTAACTGAACCAAACAATTACAAACACAATAGCGTATATAATTCAAATAGTGCCAATAATTCTAATACATTGCACATCTTAAACAGCACATGCCAATGGATTATGTTTATTTGAAAGTATTTATTGAACCATGAATACTAGATCTCAGGCTCACTAACTGTTTATCTAGTCCTCTTGGTACCACATTGGCACTGCTTCTGAAGGTTTAGCTTGCTGAGTTTCAGATTCTCTAAATGAAGAGAAATTCCATTATCTTTCCATGAGAGATTATTCTCTTTTATTACTCAAGCTTCATTACCAAGGTAGTTTTTGATGATAATAATGCCCACATATTTCTCATATTATTTTTATTCTTTCTGGATAAATTTTAAATCATTAATTTCTTTCCTTAACTAGTGTTTTCCTGTCTTTCAGATATTGACTAATTTTGAACTATCTTATTCATTTCCTGATCTATCTATGTATTCTGAGTAATTCTCATCTTTAAATCTTTTCTGGATTTCCTTCAATTTGCTCACGTTTTTCTTTTTCTACTAAAATAGAATGGAAACAGAGGCATCAGGGTTTACTGTCACTAGAATAATGTGGCAATGAACAACCCATCCCTCTTTTGTGTATTATAACATCAAAATTTAGTCCTTAGCTCTTACATTTAGCCTGGCAATCTTGATGTAATTTGCAAAATTCCCAGAAAAATGTCTTATAATCACTATTTTACTCAGAAAATAGTTGAGTGCTGTGAGGGCCATATAATGGATGCCTCTCTATTTTGAGAATAGCATCTCAGTCCCCTGATTCCAAAGACATACTTAAAAGAGTAAGCTGTTGAATGACTATTTCCACTTGAGTCAATAGTATACCAGACCAAAATATTGTACATGACTATAGAAGGTTCATGACAGAAATGTTTAACTGTATTTTCTGTAGACTCACCATATTCTTCATTAGTTTCAACACGTACAACTGTAGCCTTGACAAAAATCTTAACATTTTAACATGTTCCAACCAAACAATGACACTATTGCATTCAACATGGTTCAGACCATTTTAATATCATTTTTATTTTATTTTTTTTTTTTTTGAGACAGAGTCTCGCCCTGTCCCCCAGGCTGGAGTGCAATGGTGCGATCTCGGCTCACTGCAACCTCTGCCTCCGGGGTTCTAGCGATTCTCCTGCCTCAGCCTTCCAAGTAGCTGGGATTACAGACACCTGCCACCACGTCCAGCTAATTTTTGTATTTTTAGTAGAGACATGGTTTCACCATGTTGGTCAGGCTGGTCTCAACCTCCTGACTTCAGGTGATCCACCCACCTCGGCCGCCCAAAGTGCTGAGATTACAGGCATGAGCCACCGCACCCAGCCCAATATTAATTTTTTTGAAACACATTATATTACAGCTAATTTTGAAGCTTCTAGACCTGCATATTTCAACATATAGTCTTTCATTAAAAACACTAAAGTATTATTAACACTCTTAAGTACATATATAACCTTAAGACAAATGATATTCCTCTCAAAACAATTTTCTTAAATTTCAGATAGATATTGGGGATTTATATTACAATATGTCTTTGAAAATATAGAGTATTCCATTTCATAATATAACATCCTAAAGTGTTACTATAGGACTCTATAATATTTCAATGCCATATGACAGAAATAAAAGGCACAGAAAAGTTTGATATAATCTAACTTGTATATATTAAATAAGCATTCTTCTACATTTCTAAATAGCAAAAAAGAAATAATCAGCAACCCATAATGTTTACATCTTATTTTACAGAGTCTAAGTCCTAACTGTCATCAATCATTAATTTTTTAATCAATCTAAGGCTTCTAAGATGAATGGAATCTGCTAAACGGTTCACTAGCAATACAATAGAGTGTGCAATTATGGTCAGTTAGAACCTCAGGCATTGCTTTCATTACCAATACCAGTATGCCAGATTTTAATATACAAGAATCTCAGAAAATACCTTATAATCATAATTTTATTTAAAAAATAATTTTGTGTTGGTGAGAGTTAATGGTCGTCATTCATTCATATTTCCTAGGTGAGTTTACATAAATCTGAGCTCTCCATATATTCATCTAATATTCAATACAACCCAAATATAAAGAAAGTGGGATCTAGTTCTATTAATTAATTTTGAAAATAAATAATGGAAAATGTAAATTCAATAGCCTTCCATATTCTTTCTCCTGAAGTCAAAGGGCCTTTGAAACCAACATTGCTCAAGAATTTCTCATAAGAGTTTTCATTTTAAGTGATCAATATTTTTTTTAAGCCCACAGATACATTCTGCTTTCTTTACAGGAAAAATTTAAGGTGATTTATAATCATAAATGTATTCACTCAAAATATATATTATAGGAGCCATTTGAATTATTTTCATTAATATGAATTAACTAAACCTTTTGTAGTATAGAGAACAAATTCTTTCACATGTTTAAATACATGATTTTAAATACATTATATCATAGATATTGTTACACTATCCTTATTTTTATGATAAAACTATAATGTCAGCAAATATCTATTTAATTTTTAGTAATGAATCTTAACATTAAGTAAATAACTTTATTCCCTTTCTTCCAATTGTTCCCTGTTTCCAATATAACACAATATTTAAATTTTTCCTAGAATATGTTTTCAGGATCATCTGGCTAAGTTCTGTCTATTGAAAATAATTTAGTGTCTATTAACCTAGACTTGGAGTACAACTTCTACAAAATCTTTTACATATATAGTCATTATGAAGCAAAAAATCTGTTTTTGAAAATTAAATAATTCATTAATACATACCTAATATAATTTTTTCCATTAATTTTCATCTATTTATAAAAGTATAAGGCCATTTCAATCATTAAGTTCATCTATTTAATTTGTTCACAATGTGAACTTATTTTTAAGTTTCTAGTTAAATTGGAATAGAATCTATTGGGAATATTTTGTGAGAGCATTTTATGAGTTACCCACAGATAGTTTTAATATGTCACTGATTCTGTTTGTGAAAATACGTACCTTTGGAATTTAGAATTCACAAGCCAACATTATTAATCAGGAAAGGCAAAATCTATTGGCAGGCAGTGTATAGTATAAGTACATGTTATCTGAAAAATGTGTTGTCAGAAAATTGTACTTTTAAAATAAAAATCAGTAATAAAAGAAACTCTCATTAAAGATAAGCAATTATTTTCTCTTAAAATTTGATTGATATCAAAATGGTGCTCGGTTACCTAAAAGTATACACACAATATTTCTAACACAACTCCTGTTACATCAATCAATAAAAACTACTCATTAAAAAAGGGTGGAAAGAGATAATGTGCTATATTGTACTTAAGTTTTTTAAAAATAGATTCGGTTAAATCTGAACAGCTCAGAAATGAGGTTCCAAATTAGAAACACCTTAAATTTTAACTTAAAGGATTTTTATTATAACAAGGTAATACTTTGTTCTACTAAATCTTTAGATTCACATTTTCTTTCTCAACTTAAATTGTTTAATAAACTCAACAAAGACTTATAAACCAAAATAATAAATATCCTTTCTACATTAAAATGAAATCTGTCAACAATGTCTTTTGAAATAATTATCTCCTACATTTAATTTTCAAAATGTACTGCTTCCATTTTTTTTGTTTATCAATTATTTTCAGGAGTTTTGATATAACTTAATTGTAAAACATAATTATTGAAACATATACTGTATTGGTGAACTGTGCAAGGAAACCAAAATTGAACATTTTCTGTCCGTTATTTGAGAGCAGGATTCTACTATTTACTATGTTAGTGGTTCAGCAGGCAGGGGAGTTGCTAAAATACATGAGGGAATGATCAGGCACTGCTGGCTAGGATCAAAAAAATTGGTATTCCACTTCAAGTGTTGCTCATTTGTCCTCAGGAAAGAAACCCTCTTCAAGTCACGTGTTTTTCATTTTGTAACTAGAGGGAGAGTATTAGCAGGGGCAATCGTGAAAGAAAAAACACATGAAGGAGCAGGAGAGAGCATGCCAAACATGGACCCTATCGGCAACTTAAAAAAGTCCTATAAAATCTTCTCTGTAAGCCATTTTAGATTACCCTTTACTGGGCTAAGTTCAAGACACATTTTCCACGAGACGATTCATTTCCATTTCCAAACTTCTTTTTCATTTCGCAGTGTTCATTATCTGACGTGCTGCGTTTGAAGGTGAACTGATATAAGGGAATTTGCAAAGACATAGATAAGCAGAGCATATGTCCACAAACCCACCTATTCTCTAGCAGCCTGGTAGGCACATTCAATAGGAAGCAGAAGGACTTTCTCTCAGACCCCAGACTTCAACTACAATCAATGCTTTTGGTTCAGTTTCCATTTTTGGAAAAGTCTACAAGTTTCCCATGGCAACTTTGCTCAGTCAGCTCTATTTATAGCCTGCCACTTTAGCAATACTCACAATGTCATTGCCTCTTAGCAATCCTCAGGCATTCACAAAAGTAAAGTTTGGCTTCTTGGAAAACAGGTTATCTTTTGCTATTTTTTGCTAGAAATAATTACCATTTTGACAGGTAGCTAAATTATTTCATCCGCAAATACACTTGTGTCATGTAGAGGACAACACACTGTTTAAGAGTACATAAGATGCTTAAAAATGCACCAGATTCTGGCCAGACGCGGTGGCTCATGCCTATAATCCCAGCACTTTGGGAGGCCGAGACAGGTGGATCACCTGAGGTCAGGAGTTCAAGACCAGCCTGGCCAAGATGGTGAAATCCCATTTCTACTAAAAATACAAAAAAATTAGCCGGGCCTGGTGGCAGGCACCTGTAATCCCAGCTCCTCCAGAGGTTGAGGCAGAAGAATCGCTTGAACCCAGGAGGCAGAGGTTGCAGTGAGCCAAGATTGCACCACTGCACTCCAGCTTGGGCAACAAAAGCAAAACTCTGTCTCGAAAAAAAAGCATCAGACTCTAACCTTCTTGAGAATATAAAAGATACTGCTTGTTCTGCCATCTCCAGAGAAACTTGCAGAAGTAATGAATTTGAATTTAAGTAATGAAGTTTCTTAAATAGACTATACCTGATTTCTCCATAAAAAGATATATAACATGCTTAACTATTTCAATAATTTAATTAGCACATTACATTCCAGTCTTAACTGGTAGGAATCATACAGCAAAGTGAAAGTTAAATAAATGAGAATATATGCCATCAAGACATTAAGGTAATCCTACTAGATATCACTCTTTGCCAGTCTGTGAACCCACTTCTTTTGTGTAAATAAAGTAATGCTGGCTTTGTTGACCAGGAAGCTACCTAAGTTGACATTTTGAAAAACCTTATCTAATGTTTTGATAACATCAAAAACAATCTAAATGCAAAAGGTTGCTTCTAAAAGAAAGCATCTTGTAAATACTACTCTTTCCTTTTCTAGTTTTCTTTAGTTGTTCCATCTAACACCCCTATTAGAATTTTTGATTTATTTAATCAATCACAAATCAATATCAATGCACACAACATTTGGAATCATTGTTTCAAATACAATTTGCTTTTTAAAAACAAAGTAAAAAAAATCCACACTGTAAAGATATGGAAAAATATTTAAAAAAATTTTGGTTCTCAATATACTTACAAACATATTGAGAAGATAGGCTATTATGTGAAAATTTGACTAACAAAAACGAAGAGCCGGATTAGTACATTTGTTTTAAAAACTCACAAAGCTTCATGGAAAACATAAACTTTGGAGATAAATAAGCTTTGGCCTTTATCTCACTCTATACACAAAAGTTTACCCAAGACGAACATTGACAAAATGTGAAATTCGAAACCATATAGCTTTCAGAAGAAAGCATAAAATATTTGTGAACTTAGGGTCAGAAATGACACTAACTATACAAGAAAGAAATTAATAACTTACACTTCATCTAAATTAAAAAATGTTGCTCACCAACAAACAATGTTAAGAAACCTAAGAATTTAAGAAAATGAATAGGCATACCATAGATTAGAAAAAATATAATTCCTATACCTATCTGATGAAAGATTATATACAGATTATATAATAAACTCCTAACAATAATGAAAAGACAAGCAAGCCAATTAAAAATAGACTAAAGCCTTGTAGAGAAACTTTACAAAACACTACAATGAGTAAGAAAGACTAGCAACAACAAGTGTTGATGACTATACGGAGCAAAAGGAACTCTCATATATTTCTGAGGAGAGTGCGAAATAGTACAATTACTTTGGAGTATTGTTTTTGTGGTTGCTTATACAATTAACACACACCAACCATTTTCTCATTGGAAACATTACAAAGCATTACAAATGTGTGACAGGAATATGGATAAGTAAATTACTGTATATTTATAGGATGAGATACTACTTGGAAATACACAGGAAAAAAGTAAAAATATAAGCATGAACTTTAAAAACATGTCACTTAAAAGATACTAGATATACACATATAACATATATATAATGCAATTCCATAAATATAAATAACCAGAAAAACTAATCTTATAACAATAAAATTCAGAAAAGGGACATCAACTAGAAAAGGGTGCAACAGAACTTTCTGAGTGATGAAAATGTTCTAATCTTGATCTAGATGTAGTTATATGGCTGCGTATAATTTATAAAACTCACAGAACTGAACACTTAAGATCTTCATTTTATTTTGTATGTAAAGTATTCCTCAATTAAAAATAACAACAAAACAAAAAGCTTGCCTCAATAGAATAAATGATTAATTGCTGAGTGATCCAGAAAGAGATATCACTCTGTGCTGGTGGTGTAGCCTTACAATATATTAGGTGAAAAAAAGTTTAAAAAATATGTAAATTATATAAAAATAATGCTGGTGTAAATCTAAATACATAAGAATAATATAAATATATATAAATTATATAAATAAGATATAATATTATAACCACCTATATAATGATATATACATTTGTACTGGGCCTTAGAGAAGGACTAGAATTTGAATGGTAGACTGTAGACAAAAATATTTCTTTCAAGAGGCAAGAGAAGTAAGAAACATTCATACGCTACAAAGCTTTACATGTCATAAAAAAAGGATCATTTTATTGTTGATTAAGGTAAAATCCTACTTAGGGTATGATTCTGAATCTTTCTGCAAATGTCCTTTCACACTTACATAAATTCCTGTATTTTAGGCTCTTGTGCCCACTTTAACCTGTCTGCCTTCAGATAAACTGTTATCCTAACATTGTTTCACTGTTCCTTTCTTTAATACCAAAGCATTCATAAGCTTCTTCAAGACCTGAATGAAAACAACAAATCACATTCTCTAAGTTTTCTCTGATTATTTGACCACCCTCTTATTTCCTAATACAAATGCCAGTTAACCTATTGCCTCTATTCTAAACTTACTTCAATGATACAATTATTTATTACTCTTAAATTTGAAACTTTTTAGCTCTTATGGCACCTGCATACTCTGGCATGCAGAAAGGCTTGCTGGAAGAATATTGTGAGTTTTACAACTACTGATAACATTACTAGATGTAGAGACATGGCTCTCATTTTGCAGAACATCTTCCCTTACGATTCTTCAATCACACTTGCATTGGACCTAGTCTCCATAAATATTGAGCAGAAGGGAGGATTATACAACAGTCTGCTTAAGGTAGAGAGCAGATGAAACATTCTCTCACCTAAATGTGGAGAAGGAACATGCAAAGATTCACAGCTTGAGTGTCTTAAATTGTAAAATAGATCCAAGAACAGCTTATCTGCATTGAATGCGCATCTACTATTTACCAGCCACTGAATGGGGCCCTCTAGAGAATTAATTTTTCATGTTTTTAAGACATTGTAGGATTATTTGATTGTTAAAATACTTATTAAAATAAATACAACAGTTCATAGGATTAAGCAAAGCAGCTTTTTCTAATCTAATAGACATTTAATTGCCTTTCTTAGAGAACTATTAGAAATATGGCATTCCAAAGAAGTTTCTGCTTCACCTTGAAGCAATTTAAATTGGGAGACCTTTGCATCAGGCTCTCTGAAATACTGAAGACATTAATCAGTTTATCAGTGCTGTCTGAAATTACTCTCAAAAACAGAGAACATTATTAGTGACCTAGTTTTTGTTTGGTATTTTTTGTTTTTTAATTCACAATGGTGAGAGATAAGAAAACCCAGGCAATACCATTCAGGACATAGGCGTGGGCAAGGACTTCATGTCTAAAACACCAAAAGCAATGGCAACAAAAGCCAAAATTGACAAATGGGATCTAATTAAACTAAAGAGCTTCTGCACAGCAAAAGAAACTACCATCAGAGTGAACAGGCAACCTACAGAATGGGAGAAAATTTTTGCAACCTACTCATCTGACAAAGGGCTAATATCCAGAATCTACAATGAACTCAAACAAATTTACAAGAAAAAAACAAACAACCCCATCAAAAAGTGGGCGAACGACGTGAACAGACACTTCTCAAAAGAAGACATTTATGCAGCCAAAAAACACATGAAAAAATGCTCACTATCACTGGCCATCAGAGAAATGCAAATCAAAACCACAATGAGATACCATCTCACACCAGTTAGAATGGCCATCATTAAAAAGTCAGGAAACAACAGGTGCTGGAGAGGATGTGGAGAAATAGGAACACTTTTACACTGCTGGTGGGACTGTAAACTAGTTCAACCATTGTGGAAGTCAGTGTGGCGATTCCTCAGGGATCTAGAACTAGAAATACCATTTGACCCAGCCATCCCATTACTGGGTATATACCTAAAGGACTATAAATCATGCTGCTATAAAGACACAGGCACACGTATGTTTATTGTGGCACTATTCACAATAGCAAAGGCTTGGAACCAACCCAAATGTCCAACAACGATAGACTAGATTAAGAAAATGTGGCACATATACACCATGGAATACTATGCAGCCATAAAAAATCATGAGTTCATGTCCTTTGTAGGGACATGGATGAAACTGGAAACCATCATTCTCAGTAAACTATCTCAAGGACATAAAACCAAACACCACATGTTCTCACTCATAGGTGGGAACTGAACAATGAGAACTCATGGACACAGGAAGGGGAACATCACACTCCGGGGACTGTTGTGGGGTGGGGGTGAGGGGAGGGACAGCATTGGGAGATATACCTATGCTAAATGACGAGTTAATGGGTGCAGCAAACCAACATGGCACATAGATACATATGTAACAAACCTGCACATTGTGCACATGTACCCTAAACCTGAAGTATAATAATAAAATAAAATAAAATAAAATAAATAAAAACCTGATTTTCAGGTTAAGCTTGCTGTTTTCTAAGGGAGCCTAAGGCTGTCTCCACAGTTTATCTGTATGTACCTATTCACTTTTTGCCCTGGTTATGTTTTTAAATCTAATGTGATTGTTTTTATAATAGTTATAATGTATCTCATGATAATATATACATGTTTTATGTTCTAAGTTAGAAATAAGCAAATATACATTCAAACCATTGTCTATATTGACAACAAATGCATTAAAACTACATTAAAGAGGCTATTATTTACCAAAAGACAGCTAATAACAGAAATATGAAATATGTGGGTAAAACTAAATTTGCAGTGGACATAAAGGTAATTAGGATGTTTATGCAGTCTTGCAATATCAACAAGTCAGGAAGTAAACAGCAATCAAGACAAATTGATTGCTAAGGAAGTAAATTAAAAAAAAAACCTGTAAATGAAATTCAAGTGAAGGAACTAACTAGGCTGCATAACAAATATCAATCAAACTAAATTGATTGATGGGGAATAAGAGCATTAACAAGGCAATCAAGAAAACTCCAAGCCTGTGCGACATAAAATCTCCTGAATTAGAGAAAGTTGAGCAAGCAAACTGGCGAACAACCTGAGTTAATAACAAAACATGAGCTAACTCTGGCAGTGGAATATTTACTAGGAAATAAAATGAAGTCTGCTCTGTAATTTTAGGGGAAGAAAAACAAGAGGAAGATTTTTTAAAAATCACCTATTTAAAGACCTACCCTGCCATCTTCTGCCTTTTCGGTGCTTACTGAAGCAAAATGAAACACACTCTAGTAACACAGCTCTTTCATCCCTTATGCATTTTCATCAGATTGAAAAATAATTAGCAACTGGAATATAGGCACCTACAAGTTTCAAAGAAACAGTATTCTTCACCTTTGTTAATCTTCTCATGTAGATGAGGAAAAATAGTTTTTCATAAGATGAACATGTTTTAAATTATAATCATCTTCCTAACAGAAAGCAAAAACTACAACTGAAGAACATACAGGGAGGGAACAATTGGGTTTGGGGTTCTGTAACTCTTCTGAGAATACCTGTATTTAATATGCACCAATATCTGCCATAGGCTTACTCGTCAATTAGGTTAAATAGTAATTTCTTAAAAATAAAGATTGATTTTTTCCATCTATCTTCAGTAAGTAGTAAGCTTTTTCAGGTCAAGATACTTGCCATAAAAATATTTGAATTTCTCACATCTGCAGTGGTATATATCTCAATAAATACTCCAGATAGCCACATAATTTTAAACTTTATCTTGAACAATATAATCATTTCTTAGAAAAAATAAACTGAAATGTTCAAAGAGAAGCAAACTTGCATCTAATCAAACTGCAAGAGTGGCCAGTAGAAGACATGACAGATGACTAATTTCAAAGCTGGCATTCTCATGACATTATGCTACCTTGAATGAATGATGAATAAATCTTTAAAAATAGTCAGGTGACACTTGCAGTGGGCAAAAATGTTCCCCTTCTTCTAAAACGTCTTCTCTAAAGTCAAATGGGGGTGGGATGTTTGAAAGTATTACTAAGTCAGCATTAAAAGTGGTTCAATTTTTTTTGAAAAACACTGGGAAGGTTCTCTCAAGTTCTTGCAAATATTCTTTGAAAATGATGCATGAATATGTAAACGAAGGTAGAAGTATTTTTGGTCAGTTTGAAACCCATTCTCAACAACATTTATTCATAATAAAAGGTGTGCTTGCCTAAGTTTAATTTTATTGTTTTAGTCGTCTGTGAAAGAAACGGCAAGATATGTGTTACTTTTTCAAATTATATGTACAGGTGTTCATTATTTTTCTGGGAATAACTATCACTCATTAAAAAAACAGGACCAGACAAGTAGAAAAACAACCAGAGTATAACACATATATACATTATGTTTCAGCTACAAAAAAATTCTTTAAAGATATGATCTGTGTAATGTACCTTAAAGATCTCAGAATGTCACCAATCAAGCATCAAATTCAAATGTTTAGAGATCAAGAATATGAGTTTCCTACTAGACTGTAATTACTTTATCATCTGAGACTACATGTCTAATATATTTTTTTTACCTTCCCAACCCCTCAGAGTGCATTTGGTAAATGCTATTGATTAACTGACTGACTAAGGAATCTCAGCAAGAATGCTTGTTCCCAAGCTTCTAATTCATAACAAAGTTGTTTTTGCATGTATTCCCAGCCAATTTAGTCAAATAGTCAATACAGTTTTAAAAAATTAAAATTAAACCAGCTCTTTTACTAAACAACCTGATTTTTCTGTTAATGAATTAAGTTGGTTAGCGTGGATTTATTTAGTAGGTGATTAAAATTAATCTTTTTAGTAAATACAAGAGTTTGGTAAAAGACAATTGGAAGTTAAAATCCAAACACATGGAATTTGGTTCCATATTTTGTAAAAATGTGCTCTAGGTAATGGTTTAGAATATGATGAAGCCATGCTCCCTCATTTTAAATGTTGCCTCTACCACTTGCAAAGTTAAAGGCCCCAAACTTTGGGCTACTTAGTCTGTGCTTCAGTTTCATTATCTACAAAATGGTCATAGTAATAGTACCTCACTCATAAAATTATCATAAGGGATTAAATTAGTTCATGGCACATAGCAATGCTATAGCAATGTTAGCTTCTGTTGTTCTTCTTAGTAGCAGCAGCAGTCATGTATTTAATTATACAAAAACTAAATGACTTTTAAAATCAGACATCTACCAAATCAAGTCTACATAACAATCAGCTAACAAGATGATGACATAATCAAAGTCACATATTAATATTAACCCTGAATTTAAATGGGCTAAACACACCAGTTAAAAAACACAGAGTGAAGAACTGGATAAAAAGACAAGACTCAACCTTGTGCTATCTTCGAGGGATCTATCTCATATATAACAACACCCACAGGCTTCTCTAAACAATTATTATGTTTAAAACTGCATTAAGGAGGCAATTATTTATAAAAAGCTAATAGTAAAAATATGAAATATATGAGTAAAACCAAATTTGTAGTGCACATGAAGGTAAATATCTATCATGCAAATGGAAAGCAAAAGAGAGCAAGAGTCACTACTCTTACATCAGATAAAGCAGACTCTAAGCCACTAACAACTTAGAAGGACAAAGAAAGTCATTATGTAATGATAAAGGGTACAATACAACAAGAAGACTTAATTATCCTAAATATAAATGAATCCAACATCAGAGCGCTCAGATTTATAAAATGAATTCTTCTTGACCTATGAAAAGACTTAAACAGCCATACAATAATAGTGGGAAACTTCAACACACCATTAACAGCATTATATACATTGTTGAGGCAGAAAACTAGCAAAGAAACTCTGGACTTAAACTCGACACCTGACCAATTAGAACTACTAGACACCTACAGAACACTCCACCCAACAACCAAAATATACATTATTTTCATCTGCACATGTAACATATTCTGTGATTGACCACATGCTTGGTAATAAACCAAATCTCAATAAATTCAACAGAATATAATTCATATTGAGCACACTCTCAGACCATAGTACAAAAATAGAAAACAAAATCAAGATCTCCCAAAACTACATAAACACATGGAAATTAAACAACTCGCCCCTGAATAACTGCTGGGTGAATATTACAATTAAGGCAGAAATTTAAAACTTCTTTGAAATTAATGAAAATAGGGACACAACTTACCAAAATCTCTGGGCAGTGCTAACAGGGAATTTTTAGTGCTAACTGCCTTCATCAAGAAGTTAGAAAGATCTCAAATTAACAATTGAACTTTGCACCTAAAGGAACTAGAAAAAAAGAACAAACCAATCCAGGGATAAGAAATAACTAAAAGTGGAGAATAACTGAACAAAATTGAGATGCAAAAATTCATACAAAAGATCAGTGAAATCAAGAGTTAGTTCTTCAAAAGAACAAAAACGGTTGATAGACCGCGAGCTAGAGTAACAAAGAAAAAAAAGATCCAAATAAGTACAATCAGAAATGACAAGTATTACATTACAACCCATTCTACAGAAATACAAAAGATTTTCAGACTAATACAAACAATTCTATGTGCAACCAATCAGAAAATCTAGAGAAAATGGATAAATTCCTGGAAAAATACAATCTCCCATATTTAATCAGGAAGAAATTGAAACCCTGAATAGACAAGTATGGAATTCTGAAATTGAATCAGTAATTTAAAAAAACCTGTCAACCAAAAAAAAAAAAAAAAAGCCTCAACCCAAATGGATTCACAGCTGAATTCTAACAGATTTACAAAGAGGAACTGGTACCAGTCCTACTGAAACTATTTCAAATTGTCAGGGAGAAGGAGCTTATCCCTAACTCATTCTATGAAGCCAGCATCAGCCAATACCAAAATCTGGCAGAGAGACACACCAAAAAATGAAAACTTTAGGCCAACATCCCTGATGAACGTAGATGCAAAAATACTTATCCAAAAACTAGCAAACTGTGGCCAGGTGTGGTGGCTCATGCCTGTAATCCCAGCGTTTTGGAAGGTCAAGGCAGAGAGATCACCTGAGGTCAGCAGTTCAAGGCTAGCCTGGCCAACATGGTGAAACCCCATCTCTACTAAAAATACAAAAAATTAGCCAGGCATGGTGGTAGATGCCTGTAATCCCAGATATTTGGGAGATTGAGGCAGGAGTATCACCTGAACCAGGGAGGCCAAGGTTGCAGTGAGCTGAGATCGTGTTACTGCACTCCAGCCTGGGTGACAGAGTGAGACTCCGTCTAAAAAAAAAAAAAAAAAGAACCCTAGCATACTGTATTCAACAGCATATCAAAAAGTTAATTCACCACAATCAAGTAGGCTTTATCTCTGGGATGCAACGTTGGTTCTACATATGCAAAAAAATAACTGTGATTCAGCACATACACAGAATTAAAAGCAAAAACCTTATGATTATCTCAATAGACACAGAAAAAGCATTTGATAAAATCCAACATCCCTTCATGATAAAAACCCTTAACAGTTAACAGGCTAGGTGTCAAAGGAACATGACTCAAAATAACAAGAGCCATCTATGACGAACCAACAGTTAACATCATACTAAACAGGCAAAAGTTGGAAACATTTCCCTTGAGAACTGGAACAAGACAAGGATGCCCACTCTCACCACTCCTATTCAACATAGGACTGCAAGTCCTTGCCAGAGCAATAAGTTAAGAGAAAGAAATAAAAGGCATCCAAATGGGAAAAGAAGACATCAAACTATCTCTTTTCACTGATAAAATAATTCTATACATGGAAAACCCTAAAAACTCCCAAAAGACTCCTAGATCTGATAGACACCTTTTGTAATGTTTCAGAACACAAAATCAATATATAAAAATCAGTAGCATTTCTACATACCAATAATACCTAGGCTGAGAGTTAAATTAGGAACACAATACCATTTACAATAGCAAAAAGTAAAATAAAATACCTTGAAATACAGCTAACCAAAGAGATGAAAATTCTCTACAAAGGGAACTACAAAAGACTGCTGAAAGAAATCAGAGATGACACAAATAAATCACAAATATTCCATGCTCATGGATTGGAAGAATCAATATAATTAAAATTGCCATACTGCCCAAAGCAATTTACAGATTCAATGCCATTTCTATCAAGCTATCAATGTAATTTTTCACAAAATTAGAAAAAAAATTTTTTAATTCATGTGGAACTAAAACGGGCCTGAATAGCCAAAGCAATCCTAAGCAAAAGTATTAAAAGCTGGAAGCATCACACTCTCCAAACTTCGAACTATGCTATAAGGCTACAGGAACCAAAACAGCATGACACTGTTACAAAAATGAACACACAGACCAGTGGAACAGAATATAAAACTCAGAAATAAGTCCACACACCTAAAACTATCTTATCTTTGACAAGGCTGACAAAAATTAGCAATGGGGAAAGGACTCCCTGTTGAATAAATGTTGTTGGGATACCTGACTAGCCAAATGCGGAAGAATGAAACTGGAGCCCTATCTTTTACCATATACAAAAATTAAGTCAAGATGGACTAAAGATTTAAATGTTAAGACCTCAAACTATAAGAATCCTAGAAGAAAAGCTAAGAAATACCCTTCTTGACATCAGCCATGGCAAAGAATTTTTGGCTAAGGCCTGAAAGCAATTGCAACAAAAGCAAATATTGACAAGTGGGACCTAGCTAAGCTCTTTTTCTGAGCTTCCACACAACAATAGAAACTATCAGCAGACTAAACAGAAAACCTATAGAATGGCAGAAAATATTCATAAACTATGCATCAACAAGGTCTAATATCCAGAGTCTATAAGGAGCTTAAATTAACAAACAAAAAACAAATAACTCATTAAAGAAGGGCGAAGGGCATGGACAGATACTTCTCAAAAGAAGACGTGCAAGTGGCCAACAAACATGAAAAAATTGTCAGCATCACTAATCATCAGGGAAATGCAAATCAAAATAACAATGAGATACTATCTCACACTACTCAGAATGGTTACCAATAAAAAGTCAAAAAATAACAGATGCTGGCGAGGCTATGGAGAAAAAGGAATGATTTTACACTGTTGATGGGAATGTAAAGTAGTTCGGTCACTGTGGAAAGCAGTTTTGGAGATTTCTCAAATAACTTACAACAGAACTACCATTCAACCCAGCAATCCCAGTACTGGGTATATAGCCAAAGGAAAATAAATTGTTACACCAAAAAGACACATGCATGTGCATGTTCATCATAGCTCTATTCACAATAACAAAGATATGGAATCAAGCTAGGTGCCCATCAATGGTGGACTGTATAAAGAAAATGTGGTACAGATACACTATGGAAGAATACTATACAGCCATTAAAAAGAATGAAACCATGTCCTTTGTTGGAACTGGAGGCCATAATCCCCTAAGAGAATTAATGCAGAAACAGAAAAGCAACTACCACATTTTCTCAGTTGTAAGTGGGAGCAACATTGAGCACATGTGGACATAAAGATGGGATCAATAAACACTGGAGACAATTAGAGGGGGAAGGAAGGGGGAAGGGTGATGGGTTGAAAAACTATCTATTGGGTACTAAGCTTATTACTTGTTTGACAGGATCCATACCTTAAACCTCAGCATCATGCAATATATCCATGTAACAAACCTGCACACATACTCCCATATCTAAAATAAAAGTTGAAATTTTAAAAAATAATAACATAAATAAAATCAAAAACAGACATTTTACATTTGAAACAGAAAATTTGCATAGTTTTATTTGTGCCGAAAAATAGCAAATGCCATCTTGGAATTTACCGCATTTGTTTCTTATTTTTACTGAATCTCAAAAATAGATATATATCCATATTTTAAAATAATGTAGGCACAGTTTTATGCATTTAAATAAACTTTCATTTATAACATAGTGTATTTAAATATATTTACTTTCAGAATTGATTAAAGTAGAAAGAGCTGGGAAATTACATTTTCTCTTACAAACATAGATTTTAAAAATCTAAGCTCCTGAAAATAATTAATCATTCTCTTTAATGGACTCAACACATTAACTTTTGCTTAACATAAAAATGCCTCTTTTTAATGTATTTATTCAGGAAAGAAAAAGTGTTACATACTCACTGATGCTCACTTACTCCAAAGTGAGTTTTGGGCCCAAAACTTACTCCAAAGTGAGTTTTGGGCATTTGAGAAATGGAAGTAATAGTTCTAGGGTATTAATTTGAATGCTTTGGGAAGTCTCTATAGAGGTGAGCTGCTGAAAACACAGATGTGCATAAGACAACTATGAAATGTTTTGGGAAATAATGAAAACTTAGGATTATATCTTAAAATTGATTCTAATAGTCATGTATCCCACTCTAAAAAATCAAAATGAAAACTTATATACAATGTATGAGGTATGTAGCTTAGTCAAGAATGTCTTTGTGAGTCCCCCAAACTCAAGAGAAAGTGTATCAGGTTTAGAGCTAAATCAAAAGAATAATGAATGTAGTAATATCTATGCAATTATGACTAAAATTAGAATATCTAAGTTTTGCATATGTCATTTTTTTAATGATCTCCTGCTTTGATGACTGTGTTCTAATCACATTTTAGAAGAGGCTTCCTCTAGAATTGCAATAAGGACATAGGCTCAAAGTAAGTTGTTTTAGGTTTTAGTATCATACCAAGCCAGCATTAATTGGGATACATGGACAAAACTTATCAAAAGAAAACATATCTCTAAGTGCTCATTATAATTATTCCAACAATAGTAAACATTATATGTGAATTCAAATTCTAAATCTTTTCAGCTTAACTCAGTATGTATTGTGAGGCCAATTTATTTAAGGCCCCTAGCTTCTAGCTTCATTTTCTAAAAATTTATCTTTGGATCATATCTAACCAAAACCAGTACTATTTTCTCTCTCTTTCTCTCTTTCTCTCTCCGTCTCTCTCTCTCTTTCCCTCTCTAATATAATCACTTTAAGATCACATAAATATTCAGATGGGTGATGGCAGAGAAAAAGAATTATCAACAGAATTGCAGATACCTTCTCTAGTTAAGCCTAAAACCATGAGCAAGGATAATGGAATGCAAATAGTAAAGTTGTTTTTACTATTTCTAATTTGCAAGCTTGGTTTATGCTGATAACGGACATTTCATGGAATAAGAAACAAACACTCATCCTAAGATGCAGTGAATTTTATAGAAACACAATTTAAAAGTCCTTGAAAATTCTCAGTAATTAAATGAGTTGAGAAGACGAATTTTTAATATACGGAATGGAAAATAATTCTTTTAAAGCCTTTAGTTTAGATAACTACATTTCAGACAAGTAGAATTACTGTCCTACATGCTCACTTTTATTTTAGATTGAAATGCTAACTTTGAAAGAATATTGAAATGGGAAAACTGTTAAGTTCTAATTCTAATGAATTATACGGAAAATAGCTCACAACACTTTTTTTCTGTTGAAGAAAAAAGTCCATTTTCACTGTGATTATACCTTTTATGTACCAAAATTAGTCTGGATAATGGCTGAAAAAGCCACTAATAACTTGAAAAAGGAAGCTAAAATAGAGTATATAAATGCTATGTGGAAAATAGGAGGTCACAACTTCTAGAAGTATTTATCATTAAATTACTTTTTGAGCATTCTGTATGTAGTATGGATATTTTAAATATAATATTTTACCTTTGTTTGCCTTGAACATAAGCAAAAAGCAGAGCAATTCTATATAATTTTTTTCCATGGGTCAATTCAATAACAACTAATCTTCTTTGCATTGTAATTTATTTCCATTAACTTAATAGGAAAGAAACAAAAATATGATGGCCATCTAAAGTACAAAAGAGACCACATAAATACTTTTTATATCATTCTATTATAGGAATTATTAGTTTATATTGTAAATATTTGTTCAAATATTTGTCTAAACCTACATGGGAGTATACTGCATACTCCTCAATAATAAAGAGATTTTTTTCTCTTTTCCCCAACATTGATCACAATGCCTGACACATACTAGATGCTTGACCAATGCTTTTGGAATGACCAAATTTAATTGAAATTTATTGTTGAAAATTTAATAGATCAAATGGAAAAATACTGTCTATTTGAAATAGTCTTTAATCTCAAACTATTTCTTAAGTTTCTGGCTTATGTAAATCTTTGAATATATTTTGTTCTACGTGCTTTTTTAAAGCAAGTAAAATCTAATAGGAATGCAATATACATAGTTTTATTCATTTCCATTTAAATATGTTTTTAAGGGGTCTGAATAGTTCATCATGTGCAACGATTACCAATTTTTAAAAATCCTAGAATCAAATAATCTAAAGAAAAACGTGCACTGAACTAACATCTTTGTTCATTCACAATCTTATTGCTGTATCATATGAATTTACAAAATTCTAAATCTCTATACATAAAGTATGCCAGCCAATCTTGTTCTAAAATAAGTATTTTAAATATGTATCTTTTTTGTAATCTCAAAAGAAATTGGAACTCTCAACCTGCAATGTTAAACATAGCCTTAGAACACGTTTACTGTTTCATTCTACTATTCATAAAATTTGAATTTTGAGAAACACCAATTCACAATACCTTTTGTCAAGTAAAACTCAGTGTTTCATCCTGAACGCATTTTAACCTACATATGAAATCCATATGTTAATTATCTCATAAAATATGTAAACTCCCACTGTACAAAGAAAGGACTTGCCTTCTTTTCTGTCTTAAAAGTAGATTTTTATTACTATATACATACTTTGGACAAAATGGATTTTAGTACATAGAAGGAGATACGGGTATCTGAGGATGATGGTACTGGGAGCTAACAGTAAGTTAGGTTGCAGCCCCTTTCTAGAGGACCTTGTCTTGAATAGACTGAAATAAGTTGAAACTGATTCCAGAAGTAATGAGAAGTAAAAAAGACCTTTTAAAAAAGCAAATAATCCATTATGTTTGTTTTGGGAACTATTAAAGTAGTGAGTAGACAAAAAAAGGGAGAGTCTGGAGGCAAGATGATTGGCTAGGAGCTGAGGCAATTCTTAAGTGAGAGGTGATGCAGGCTTGAATGAAGAATATGACAGTGAAGAGAGAGATCAGAGCTGGGTGATATAGTGACAAGGTGAAACAGAATGCCTAATAAGGCTCAGTTCTAGAAACCTTGTCACCTATTTATTGTCCATATTTGGAAATGTATGTAACCTTACAGCAGATTTTTCTTATGGGATTTTGTATAAGGTGACTAGGTAACCACCATCCCCAGAAAGTTTTGATAGGATCATTTATTTGGCTTATTTTAGCTGCTCTTCTCGAATATCTCTTGGTGTGCATAAGAAATGTAAGAAAAAAATTGTTGAAGATATCATATATAAAGAATGCAGAATTTCTCTGAATACAAACTTGAACGTCTTAGGAATGAAGTGTTGATCGATTTTACAGTGATCAAATATCAGAAGCTCTGGCACTGTGGACCAGAATGGAATCTAAAGAAAGGAAAGGGCTCTATAATGGAACTCACCAAAAATTGGGGATGGTGATGTGTACCTGCATTGTTTACTTAGACTCAGAACTGGAACTTAAGGGTTGGCTCTGGATGGCTCTAGAAGAGACAAGCGTTAAGACTGTGACCATTCAGGACCCACGCTCTGTCCTTTGTGTGCAGTTCTGGGAAACAATGGCTGAGCATGATGATGTGAACAAGTGAAGCTATCACCCTGGAGCAGGAGCCCAGAGGCACGTGTTACCTGTGTTGGGACTAGACCAGCAATAGCGTCACTGCAGAGCAAACAAGCACCCAGGCCTCTCTTCAGCACCAACATTAAGGGCAGTGAGGCATCTAGCATTTGAAAGCAAAAGTAAATTGAATCCTCTTGAAGAAAATTATCTTCGACAATATCAAGGGGAAGGTAAGACCTGAAGACTGAGATGTTGGAAATACTGTTAATAACAGCGGGAGGGTCCTCTAGACTGTGGGAGAGAGAAGCAGGGAAAAGGTGTGACCATATAAATGAGACATGATAACTATATTTGTATTCCAAGTGAAGAATTTTACATGTGAACAATTAGGTTTCTAGCATGTGTGTGCAGCAGAAGGGGGAGTCATGGATAACAAAGTATCTAGTGGGAGGTTAGAAGAGAAGATGAGATGCAGAGAATGTAAGATGATGAAGCCATAAGAATGGAGAAGTAGCTGGGAGCGCTGGCTCATGCCTGTAATCCCAGCACGTTGGGAGGCCAAGGTAGGCGGATCACAAGATCAGGAGATCGAGACCATCCTGGCGAACACGGTGAAACCCCATCTCTACTAAAAATACAAAAAATTAGCCAGGCATGGTGGCGGGCACCTGTAGTCCCAGCTACTTGGGAGGCTGAGGCAGGAGAATGGCGTGAACCCGGGAGGCGGGGCTTGCATTGAGGTGAGATAGCGCCATTGCACTGGAGCCTGGGCTACAAGCGAGACTCTGCCTCAAAAAAAAAAAAAAAAAAAAAAAAAAGAGTGGAGAAGTAATATAGGAAGGAGGTGGGGTAGCTTCAGAGTTTGGATAATAAATTCAATTTTGGACATTTCTGGTTTAAAAGACCTTCAGGATATTTCAGTAGATATGAAGGTATGCTGCTAAATACTTAGATTGTTTTGACAATAATGCAGGTTAAGTACTGTTATTCGTTTTATTCATGAATCTGAGGCAAAAAAAAAAAAAAAAAAGTACTATTCTTCCCCCAAGCTGTTAACTAACTTTACTCAGCAAGTAGTAAAGTAGGATTCCAACAGAGACAGCGTAACTCCAGGACCACTGCACTAATCTGGCAGTATTAGAGCTGAAAGAGTATAGGCTTCAGAGGAAGAGAGACTTTGATTTAAATCTCAGCTTTGCCACTCACCAGAGAAAAGAAGCTGAATACAAATACATTCCTTAATTTAGCTGAGACTCTGATTCTTCATCTGTAAATTGAGGAATCCGAGTTCCAATCTATAGAGTTCTGGTGAGGTTTCACGACATAATGTATTAGTTTCCTATTGTAGTGTAACAAATTACCACAGTTAGTGGTATGAAACAGCACATATTTAATCCCCTACATTTCTGGAATTCAGAAGTCCAAAATTAAGGTGTCAGCAAGACTGTGTTCCTTCTGGAGACTTTGGGAGAGAATTTGTTACCTTGTCTTTTCCAGCCTGTAGAAGTCACCCACATGCCTGCATTTGAGCCCCTTCCATGGTCTTTAAGGCATATTACTTCAACCTCTGGCTCCACTGTGACATCTTTTGCCAAAGACATCTGTGACATCTTTTCCCATTCCTTCTGCATCCCTCTTATAAGAACCCATTTGATTATTTGGGCCTATTTAGATAGTCCAGGATAATCTCCCCATTTTAAGATCCTTAACTTAAGCCTCTCTGCAAAGTTCCTTATGCTACGTAAGGTAACACATGCACAGGTTCTGGGGGTTAATGCATGGGTATCTTTAGTGGTGGCATTAGTCAGTCTATCACAGTTTATGTACAGTAAGAGTAACAATATCAACAACAGGCACTAAGTTTATTGAACATCTCTCTTGATTATCAATTATCCATGCATAGCCTTTGAGAAGAATTGGAAAGCAGTCAACTTGTGATTAACTCATAATAGGCATGAATTATAGCTATTATTATCACTATGAGCATTATTATTCACTTTTATGAGAAAAATTAACATGCATAATTCTCAAAGCATACCCTTTCAAATGCCCTGCCAAATAAATTTCTCACTTCTGAAAGACAACCTTTCTGTCTTTCCTCTTACAAAGGCACTGGACACAACACATAATTGCAATGTCATACTCCATCTTCAATTCCAAATCAATTATAGCTTTAGCATTCCAATTATTTCTTTGGCCAAATGATTAAGTATTACCTCCCAGAGAAACCTCTCCGATAAACTTATCTCTTGGAATTTCTTCCATTTCTGTATCACGTATTCTTTAGGCAATTGTTACTTTATAAATAATTGGGATATCAACATACAAAATAATACACGAAGTATACATGAATGTAAAAATAAAAAATAAAAATGTAAACATCACCCACTTTATGAACTATTGCTAATCTTTTTGAAGACTCCATGTGCCTTATTTCTTTCCCTCCCCCACCAGAAGTAATCAATATCCTGAATTTTAGTTTCATTATTGCTTTTATTTTCTATGCAAATGAGCTTTCCATTTTAGAATAGTTTACATTTGCAAAACAGTTCCAGAGGCAGTACAGCGAGTTCCTTTGTACTTCTCACCCATTTTTCTATATTACTGGCATCTTATATTAGTATGATATATTTGACACAGCCAATGAATCCATCTTGATAAATTACTATGAACTAAACTCTACGCTTCATTTGGATTTCTTCAGAAGTTTTTCACATGGTTACACTAGGGTAGTGGATTTTGGAGACAAAAACCAGAGAGATAATCATTCTCAGCAAATCATATTAAAGGTACATGTTATCAACATGACTTATCACTGATCACCTGCCTAAGGTACTGCTTGTCAGACTTCTCCAACATACAATTACTATCTCTCCCCCAGTCCATTACTCTACTCTTTGAAATTAAATCACAGTGTGTAGTCTGCACATAAGCAGTAAGGAGTTATAATCCAACGTCTTGATGGAACAGTGTCTACATAATTTATTTGGTGTTCTTCTGCAAGAAAACTTGTCTATTTCCCCCATCTGTTTAATTATTCAATAATGTATTTATATAAGTACAAACTCATAGATATTTATTTTACACTTTTGGTTATAATCCAATATGGTTTATTCTGTTGCACAACTTGTTCCAGCTTTGCATATTGGGAGCTCTTTCAGTTGTCTTCTGTGTCCTTTTGACAAACCTTCATAGTTGTCTTTACTGAGCACATCCTTACTTTCTGGTATCACAAGACAAGACACGATAGCCTCATCTTGTATATACCCTGCCCTAGTCCCATAACCATGCATTTCTCTAAGGAGCACTGGTTTCTTTTGTTGGAGAATGGTATTAGAAACCAAGATCTTGGTGCTGCATGTGCTCATTGCTAATGGGATATCATCGCTTCTAGGCCCTCTGAAGGGACAGTGTTAGGAAATACATGCATGAACACTAACTCACATGTATACTAGCACATACCTATAAATATTGCTAGGTATATCTATCAGTATCTAATTAAGCTAAACATGAAGTCATATTGATCCATCCAACTCTAATCCAGTATGGCAAGGTTTATTCTAGCCTTCCTCCTTGCTTATATGTAACTTCCCACTTCAACAGTGAGAAGCTTGGCTTCTACCATCTGCCACCCATTTACTTATTTGTTCCATTTCCATGTACAAGTATAGTGATTTCATAATTGTTAAATTTCTAATGTGAGAACCAACGTTGCCAACTAGAACCTAGTAGTTATATACAGTTTCTTTTGCCTTTACTCTTGACAATCTCCCTTCATTTCCAAAATTACTTAGGTCAGTTTAAAAAGAAAAGCAAAACAAAATAAAAAAATCTATACCCCCTTCAGTAAGATTGTTTTATACATTTTAATAGTTTGTCATTTTGCACTTTATTAGGCATACGTTGACTTCTTAATTTAAGTGTTCACCATTTGTGTTATAGAGTTCTAGAAGTTTTTAAAAAATGCATAGGGTCAAGTATCCACCAGTTCAATATTGTACAGGATGGTTTAACTACCCTAAAAAATCCCCAGGCTTTCATATATTTAAACACCCCCTTCCCCAAACCTCTATTTTTATCTTCATAATTGCATCTTTTCTAGAATGTTATATCATCAAAATAATGCAGTATATAGCCTATTTAGACTGGCTTCCTTCCTGTAGCAATATGCATTTAAGTTTCCTCCATGTCTTTTTGAGGCTTCATAGCTCATTTCTTTTTATCATTGAATAGTATTTTGTTATATGGATTTACCAAAGTTTGTTTATCCATTTACCTAATGAAGGATATCTTGGTTGCCTCCATTCTTTGATAAATAAAATTGTTATCTGATGTTTTTTCTTAGGATTTTCAATCTAAAATATGCTGTTAATAGCATATGATTGGGCCAGGTGCGGTGGCTCACATCTGTAATCCCAGCACTTTGGGAGGCTGAGGTGTGTGGATCACTTAAGGTCAGGAGTTTAAGACCAGCCTGACCAACATGGTGAAACCCCATCTCTACTAAAAATACAAAATCAGTTGGGCATGGTGGTGCATGCCTGTATCCCAGCTACTTGGGAGGCTGAGGCAGGAGAATCACTTCAACCTGGGAGGCGGAGGTTGCTGAGATTGCGCCACTGCACTCCAGCTTGGGCAACAACAGTGAAACTCCATCTCAAAAAAAAAAAAGGGATTGCATAGTTTTTAAATTTAACTCATTGAAGCCCACAACTGAGAAATTCACTGTAATGCTTAATCTAAAATTAACTATTTTCCAACACTTATAAAGAGTGTTTTATCCATACTTTGATAATGCTACATAAAGAGTGTTTTATCCATACTTTGATAATGCTACAGTTTATATACAGTATTTCTGAAAACTTAAAGGAGACAGGTAGGGTATGTATTTATTAAATACATACATCTTAATATTTTGGAGAATAGATTGGGTGGTATTATTTATTTCAGAGACATGCTAATAATAAATTTATCTAATTTTCCATGATGTTTCCTTATTATAAAGAAAATCATCAGAATGCTTCATCCTTTTTCTACATTAAGTTAACTTGTAATAATGTCCCCAATGAATGTTAATTTCAAATTATCTGATGGACATTGAGAATAAAAGTTAAAAATAGCCATGTAATTACTGTTTCCTCTGTTTTATAAAGTTATTGGAAGCTATTGTCTATTACATCTTTCAAAATGTCGCTTCACATTGTGACACACAGCTTTTCGGGCTAAATGCTGGGAAGTTTTGGTATCTGAGTGTTTTTCCTTGTTAAGTTTCCTTATGCCTATTACCTTTGGCAACCACACTTTTAAGTCAAATCTATTAAGTTCAACACTCTATTTTAATAAGTATTATTTGCGTAAGCTTTAGTATAATTTACTTTCTACTGTATGGTTTTTGATATTTTATCCATACTTTGATAATGCTATAGTTTATATACTGTATTTTTTGAAAACTTAAAGGAGACAGGCAGGGTATGTATTTATTAAATACATACATCAATATTTTAAAATAATTTTAAAGGGTTTACATAATGGGTTCATATTTCAAAAATAAAATTTTAAATGTGTATAATAAAGCAATACAGATGATAGATGTTCAGATAAGTATGTCCCAAAATGGTAGACGACATATTTTTGAAATGCCTTTTTAAATTCTTGCTTAGGTGGTGAGAAAGCAACTATATTCCTTGGAGGTCAGAAACTATAATAAAATAGTAATCCATATGTGCTTACCATATCAAATGCTGAAAGTGGCATTTACCCTGGAGGTATCTTTTGATAGCTGTTGACCTAGATTTGGGATATAATGACCAAAGTGCTTGAGGGATACGAAGCAAAATCTGGAACCTGAACAAATAGGTTAAATTTAAAACCCACTTTAAAACCCCATATAAGTCCCCACAAGAGGCAACACACCCTGCAAATAAACTAAGTTTAAAAAATTACTGTGATAGGAAGACAATGGGAGAAGAATTAAAAAGTTTCCTCTAAGAACTTCTGACCCTAATTCAACATTTAAACAAGTTTAGAGTTATAAGTAACAATATCAATATAGTTCAAAATACCTGAACTGAAATCTGAAATTTCATATCTGAAATTGTCTCTTAATTGATCCCAAATTAGTGTTCCCACTAATGTGTGTTTCCAGGAACGAAGTGACCAGGAGATGAAAGGTACAGAAGTTTAACAAAAACAGGAGAAAGAGAAAACATTTTGGAGGGAGGTGAGAGGGAGAAGTTAATATTGAAAGATAATAATGGCTAGGACTTTTCCAGAATTGACTAATGATGTGAATTTGCCTTTTTAGGAATCTCAAAGAACATCAAGGATACATTTTTTTAAGAGTCTGCAATGAGGCAAATGGTAGTGAAACTGTAGAACTTATAGAAGGAGTCAAAGAGAAAAGATACTCTACACAAAAAACTGACACTTAAAATGACAATGACTTTTCAAGAATAATGGAAGCCAGAGACATAGGACAAAAGGAAAAAACTTGTTTATAAAGCTAGAAAGACACTCTGAAAAAAACTATTTTCTACAAGTTAGAGTGGAAATTAAGATATCTACAGACCCTTCATAAATAAACCTAAAAAACAAATACTCCCGAAAGCACCACATAACTTCTATATTTCAAGAATAAAGAAAAATATCTGAGAAGGAAGGCCTATGATGCTGGAAATAATAGAGATCATACAAATTAGAAAATATATGTAGATCTAAATAAACACTGCATTAAACAACAATACCTAATTTGTAGCATCAAAATTAATATATTTAAATATATTTCTGGACAGTAAAGGCATTTAGGTTGACAGTAGGGTGGCTGGAGGTAACACATGCTAAGGATCTTTGGTTTACAAGAAAGATAGTAAAAATATTGTATAACTTTAGGCTTTTATATGTTAAATTTGCACATGAAAATATTTCGGGCAAACACTGAAAACAGAAAATGATTGGTGGGAATTGAACAATGAGAACACATGGACACAGGAAGGGTAACATCACACACCAGGGCCTGTCGTGGGGTGGGGGAGGGACAGCATTAGGAGATATACCTAATGTAAATGACGAGTTAATGGGTACAGCACACCAACATGGCACACGTATACATATGTAACAAACCTGCACGTTGTGCACATGTACCCTAGAACTTAAAGTATAAAAAAAAAAAGAAACATCAAAATTCAAAAAAACAGAACAGAACAAAACAGACTAGTGGAGAGAAAGAAATAAAATAAAAAGGGGAATTAAAGCCTCAACTAACCAAACAAAGGCTAAAAGTTAAAAAAAAAATCTACTTAGAAAAGTCAGGACAAATATAATGTAAAAAATAAAATAATAGAATTGTTCTCAATTAAATTTATAATTCAATAGAGGTAAAGGCAATAAATGCTTCAAGTTAAAGAGATTATCAGATTGGATTACAATGAATTACATGGTAGTCTAATAGACACATAATGAGTAAGGACATGTAAGGTTTGAATAATAGGGTAGAAAATTATATAAAAGGCAAACAAAATAAAAATGGGCATAGCTATTATTATTGGACGAAATAGACTTTAATTCAAATATTTGTTAGAAATAAATACGTAGTGATTAAAATTTCCATTCACTGGAAAGAGAGAGCAATACCAAAAGTGTATACCCTACAATTACAGTATCAACACACTTAAAGCAAAAATAGATGTATCTACAATCAGTGCATAAGGATAGAATTAACGATCATTATCAAGGTCATAATATGTAAGGATAACATGGAAAACTCAATTATGTTTCTATATCATTCATTCACTTAAATATTTATTGAGGGTCTCTTACATGTCACGCACTGTTGTGTGTGGTAGGGGTATATCAGTAAACAACACAAACAATTAACCCTGTTTTCAAAAAGCCTATATTCTATTGAGGAGGATAAAACAAAACAAAACAAAAAAAACAGATAAATATGTATGTCAGTTGATGAGAACTGAAAAAAGTTAAACAAGGCACTATTTACAGTGACCACAGAAGATCACTGTTATCTAGGAATATATCTAACATGTGCATGATTTGTATGATAAATATTATGTGTTATGAATAAGTGAAAAATTGGAATCAACTTAAATGTTATTTATAATAAAATGAATAAATTGTGTTACATTTTATACAGTGGGATAATATACAGAATTGAAAATTAAGAACATGCAGTTACATGTATCCACCAATAACTCAGCAAAACATTTTTAAGCAAAATGTCACCATAAAACGTGATTCCGTTCATAAAATTTTGGGAAAAAAAGCAACTAAACAATAAATTGCTTATGCACCCTATGTGGTAAAACTGCACAGAAATCTACCAAACTCCTATTAGAATGACTAAAATCCAATCTGACAATATCAATTACTGGTAAAAATGTGGAGCAACAAGAACTCTCATTCGTGGATAGTGAGAAGACAAATGATACAGCCACTTTGGAAGACATTTTGGCAATTTACAAAGCTGAACATGGTCTTACATGCAATACCAGCTCTCATGCTCCTAGGCATGTACTCAATTGATATGCAAACTCCTGTCTATGTAAAAACCTGCAAACAAATACTTACAGGAGATTTATTCATTAAAAAATTGTTTGAACACTTTACTTAATATCATACATACAAATAATTTTAAAATTCAAAGTTAAAATTGAAGAACTAATACTAAAAATAGTTGAGAGAAATATAGTCATTATTTCTGAAGAGTACCTTTGGACTTATGTGAAGGGGTTATTATGATGTGTTCTATAAAATTTATAGATTTCTACTGTCTTCATATAAATTTCTAAAATTACTCCTAATTCAAAAATGTATTATGAAATAACTTATTATCAACATAATTTTATTTTCCAATTTTGTTAAAGGACTCCTTGTTCAATAAATGATGCTGGGTTACCTGGCTAGCCACATGTATAAGAATGAAACTAGACCCCTATCTCTCACAATATACAAAAATTAACTGGAGAAGGATGAAAGATGTAAATGTCAGACCTCAAATTATAAAAATCCAAAAGAAAAGCTAGGAAACACTTTTCTGAACACTGGCCCTGGGAAAGAATTTATGACTGTTCTCAAATGGAATTGCAACAAAAATAAAAATTGACAAGTGAGACTTAATTAAATTCAAGAACTTCTGCACAGCAAAAGAAACTATCAACTGAGTAAACAGATAACTTACAGAACGGCAGTAAATATTCCCCAACTATGCAAGTGGCATATGTCTAATATCCAAAATCTACAAGGAACTTAAACAAAACAAGAACCCATCAAAAAGTGGGCAAAGGGCATGAACAGACACTTCTCAAAAGAAGACATACAAATGGCCAACAAACATCACAAACATGAAAAAAATGCTCATCATCACTAATCATCAGAGAAATGTAAATTAAAACCACAATGAAATACTATCTCATGCTAGTCAGAATGGCAATTATTAAAAAGTCAAAAAATAACAGATGTCGATGAGGCTGCAAAGAAAAGTGAATGCTTATCTACTCTTGGTGGGAATGTAAATTAGTTTAGCCATCGTAATGGAGATCTCTCAAGGAACTCAAAACAGAGTTCCTTGGACCCAGCAATCTCATTACTGGATATATACCCCTCCCCCAAAATAAGTCATTCTACCAGAAAGACACATGTACTCCTATGTTCATTACAGCACAATTCACAATAACAAAAACATGGAATCAACCTCGGTGCCCATCAGTGGTGGATTGGATAAAGAAAATGTGGTATATACACACCATGGAAGAATACTATACAGTCATAAAAAAGAATGAAACCATGTCCTTTGCAGCAACATGGATTCAACTGGAGACTATTACCCTAAGCAAAATGCAGGAACAGAAAACCAAATACTACACATTCTCACTTATAAGTGGGAGTTAAACAATGAGCACACATGAGCATAAAGATGGGAACAATAGACACTGGGGACTACTTGAGGCAGGACAGAGGAAGAGGGCAAGGGCTGAACAACTATTAGGCATTATGCTCACTACCTGGGTGATGCAATCAATTGTACCCCAAACCTCAGCATTATATCTATGTAACAAACCGGTAAGTGTCTTGTGACTCTAAAACAAAAGTTGAAGTTAAAAAACACAAAACAAAACAAAACAAAAAACAAAAAACGGTAAAGGATTACAATCCTACCTCTTTAAAATACTAAAATGCATAAGTAAAACAGAGTAGCATGATCAAAACAATGAAATTTTTTCATTGTAAAACAAACAGTTATAGTAATAAAAATATAAATGTTTCAATATTGTCTGATAGGTAATCAGTCTTTTTTTTTCTACTTGTAATAAAATGTTTCAGGTGTGTTAATTGCTCCACAGTTTCTGGCATTAATCATCTTTCAGAGCTAAATTATGGATACGGTGTCTGTAAATATAGAAGACCAACTGTAAAAGTATCATAAATATGTAAATCATCGGCAATGATAACTAATTTTATTAATAGATGATCATAAAACTAATAGATATTTGTTTTGAGACAGAGTCTCCCTCTATCGCCCAGGCTGGAGTGCGGTGCCATGGTCTCGGCTCACTGCAACCTCTGCATCCCAGGTTAAAGTGATTCTCTTGCCTCAACCTCCCAAGTAGCCAGGATTACAGGCACCCCCCACCACACCTGGCTAATTTTTTATACTTTTAGTAGAGATGGGGTTTCACCATGTTGGCCAGACTGGTCTCGAAGTCCTGACCTCCTGATCTGCCCACTTCAGCCACCCAAAGCGCTGGGATTATAGGCATGAGCCACCATGCCCAGCCCATAAAACTCAATTTTTAAAATTATTATTTGGGTATAATGATGTCCATCTATAGGAACATATTAAAGTAAAATATAATAGCTTTACATAACTGCAACTATAGAGCCAGTAAAAAAGTGACAATATGTATTACTAGCACTGAAATTTTCAGTAATACATATATTTTTGAAATAGCAATTCTCAGATATATATATACATTCCTGTGTTTTTTAAAGAATATGCATATATAAGCAAATGTAAAACTTAATATCAAAGCCACATCTGTGTGTGTCTGTGGAGACTGGGTAGGATCGTAGTAATGAGCACAAAGTGTACAAAGATAAGCATGGCATAAATACAAGTCTGTACTTTTTTTTTTTAAATGAACCCATGCAGAGCTTAATACTTTGTAAAACATAAGCTGGGCATAATATAATTATGATCAAGATTCACAATTAGAATATATGGAAAGGGCTCATGTTTTTTTAAAAAGTGGTTTACAATGCAACAGAATAGAGAGCTCAGAAATAAGGCCGCACACCTACGACCATCTGATCTTTGACAAAGCCAGCAAGAACAAGGAATAGGGAAAAGACTCGCTGTACGATAAACGGTGCTGGGGTGACTGGCTAGCCACATGCAAAAGATTAAAGCTGGATCCCTTCGTTACACCATATACAAAAATTAACTCAAGATGGATTAAAGACTTAAATGTAAAACCCCAAACTATAAAAACTCTGGAAGACAACCTAGGCAATACCATCCTGGACATAGGAACAGGCAAAGATTTCATGACAGACACCAAAAGCAATCACAGCAAGAGCAAAAACTGACAAGTGGGATCTAACTAAACTTAAGAGTTTCTGCACAGCAAAATAAACTATCAAAAGAGTAAACAGACAACCTACAGACTTGGAGAAAATATTTGCAAACTATGCATCCGACAAAGGTCTAATATCTAGCATCTATAAGGAACTTAAACAAATTTACAAGAGAAAAACAACCCCATTAAAAAGTGGGCAGAGGACTTGAACAGATACTTTTCAAAAGAAGACATACATGCAGCTAAGAAGTATATGAAAAAAGCTCAATATCACTGATCATTAAGGAAATGCAAATCAAAATCACACCTGTCAGAATGGCTATCATAAAAAGTCAAAAAATAGCAGATGCTGACAAGATTGCAGAGACAAGGGAACCGTTACACACTGTTGGTGGGAGTGTAACTCAGTTCAAACATTGTGGAAAGCAACATGGCGAGTCTTCAAGAGCTAAAAGCCAAACTACCATTCCACCCAATAATCCCATTACTGGGTATAAACCCAAAGGAATAAAAATCATTCAACCAGAAAGATACATGCACACGAATGTTCATTGCAGCACTATTCACAATAGCAAAGACATGGAATTAACCCCTATAAATGGAATTAACCTATAAATATCCATCAGTGATGAACTGGATAAAGAAAATGGGTATATATACACCATGGAACACTACACAGCCATAGAAAAAAATGAGATTATGTCTTTTGCAGAAACATGGATATAGCTGAAGGCTATTATCCTTAGCATACTAATGCAAAAACAGAAAACCAAATACCACATGTTCTCACTTACACATGGGAGCTAAATGATGAGATCTTACGGACACAGAGAAAGAAACAACAGACATTGGGGTCTACTTGACAGGGTAGGAGGGTGGGAGGAGAGAGAGGAGCAGAAAAGATAACTATTGTGTATTGGGCTTAATACCTGGGTGATGAAGTAATCTTTACAACAAACCCCTGTGACATGAGTTTACCTATGTAACAAACCTTCACCTGTTGTTTAGAAACATATTTTTGTTTTCTAAAGAAGTGGTTTAATGATGATGCTGCCTATTACAGGGAAGAAACGGCAACTAGGCATTCCAGTGAATAAGCAGCTCAACATGGCAGCTAGAGCTGGTGGTGACCATATTCACTTGTGGACAGATAATGGGGTGAGATGGACTAATTAGTTGGTATACATGCTAACCTTCTGGGGTTTCTTCATTTTAGTGTCTAGGTGGGAAGTGGAACGGAAATAGTAGGCAGAGTTTAATATTTTGTCTGGTGGTATAATATTTGGATATTGTGAGCATAATAATAAATCAGTCAAATGAATTTGATATAAAGAGATGGGTTTAAAAGGCAACTACAGTCGCAGAATGGGTTCTGTGGAAGTTTGGCTACTAAATTACAAGGCATGTGCTTACGTCATACTTGAGAGTTCTTCCAATTTGGTAACACACAATTAAAAGATGCTTTCTTCTCCTACTGGGCCCAGAGAAGCAGGAGCTTCCAATACTGCTTGAGATGGGAAAGCAGTATTTGAAGGAAGCAGAGTCACCAGAAATAGGATCATAATTCCCCTCCAACCTGTGGTGTGAAAGGAATCATGGGTCCCACATAGGAACACCTGTCAAAATATTATTAATTCATTGCTTATTTGTCCCCAGGTTGTAATACCAGTAATAATGATAGTGATCGTAGCATATAATTCTATGAGATTCAATGGTAAGCTACAGAAGTGACTAAATTATATGCCATGCTTTAACGTAGATAGTATAGAAAGAGCATGGCATAGAAACAGACAACTTAGTAAATAATAACCCAATATAGTAAGTGCTATGAGTTTTTCTTGAAATTCAGATACAGCAGCATTTAATACACTTCCATGTCAGGAAAAGCTAAAGCAGGGAGGTGATATTAGTAGGTGGTGAATAGGTGATTGAGAGAAAAGGCATAGCATATACAACAGCCCAAAGACATAAAAGTGAGTGACACATTCTGGGAACAATTGGTAGTATAGTGGGGTTACACAATAAGTTGTATGAAGAGGAGAGATAAAGAGGTAAATAAAATGGAATCTTGGTATGAGAGATTTTCAATTTCATGCTAAAAAATGTAGACTCCATATTTACAGGTTATCATAAGCAAGGAGGTAAAACATAGTCACGTATAACATCTCAGCTCTCACACACAGAGAACCACATAAGAGCTCTTTACTTAGCAGCAAAGTGGGGAGCCATGAAGATGGAAGACTGAGAAGAGGAAAGCGGAAAAGGAGTTACCTACATAAGGAAAAGAGGAGGAGACTAACATTTATTGACCAATGGTCACATACCAGGGACTGTGCTAGGTGTTGGCTGAATATAGTCTCAAACCTGCACTACACACCCACAAGTGCAAATATAATTCCCATGTTACAGATTAAATTTCGGATAAATTGAAGTGAGGTTCACATTCAAGTAATTTAACTACTAGATACTGGACACAACTGATCAAAGCTACTTCTTCCACTAAGGGATAGGCAATATTTCTTTCCAGAGCAGCATATTAACTCTTGTTTGGCAAATGATCTTTCACCGAGTTCAAAAGTTATAACTCCTAGTACATGCTTTCAAAGAAAATAGTAAAGAGAGAGCTAAACTTCTCTGATTAGAATCAGAAAGAATTTACAAGTGAGGAAAGTGCAGCAAGTTAAGACAAAGAGGAAGAATGTGACTTCAAGCAGGGACATGGAAGAAGGAGAGAAAGTATGAGCAAGTGACAGTAAAGGAAAATGTCAATGAGAAAACCACACTCTAAAAACTCTAAAAATATTTAATAAGGCTGACATACAAACAACGTGTCATGTGAGTAGTTTAGATGTAATTCAAACGAAGGAGTTGTACTATTTGTCTGAATTTACATGGAGCAGAGACAAGAAAAGAGTCACCAAAGAGGGCAGGTGAGTGTATTAGTCAGAATTCTTTAGAGAAATAGAACCAATAAGATATAAGATATATATTAGATGATTTATTATATTTCTCTCACAAGATCATGGAGACCTAGAAGTCTCATGGTACACCATCTGCAAGCTGGAGAACCAGGAAAGCTAACGATGTAACGCAGTTCCAAGTCCAAGGTCCTGAGAACCAGAGGATGGCACCACTGTGCATCTCTAAATCTGAAAGCCTAAGAACCTAGCACTCTGATGTCCAAGGGCAGGAGAAGATGGATGTCCACCTCAAGAGGAGAGAAAGAAAATTGGCCCTATTGTTCTTGTCTAAATAGTTCTATTCAGATGCTCAATAAATGGATTAGATGATGCCTACCAACATTAATGAGGACAAATCTTAGTCTATTAATTCAAATGCTAATCTGTTCCAAAAACATCCTCACAGATATACCCAGAGATAATGTTTCACTGGCTATCTGGGCATCTTTTAGCTTGGTCAAGTTGACACAAAAAATTAACCATCTCATATGTTAGATAAGAACAAGGATAAAGTTCCAGTCAGGAGACACCAGGAGGAACTTGGGATTCTTGACACCTTTCTGAAACATTAGAAGGATTATGTAGGGATCCCACTGAATATAGCTGTATTAGTCTATTTTCATGCTGCTGATAAAGACATAACCAAGACTGGGCATTTTACTAAAGAAAGAGGTTTATTGGACTTATAGTTCCACATGGCTGGGGAGGCCTCACAATCATGGCAGAAAGCAAGGAGGAGCAAGTCACACCTTATGTGGATGGCAGCAGGCAAAAAGAGAGCATGTACACGGCAAGTCCAGTTTTTAAAAGCATCAGATCTCAGGAGATGCATTCACCATCACAAGAACAGCACGAGAAAGACCCATTCCCATAATTCAATCATCTCCCATGGGGTCCCTCCCACAACATGTGGGAATTATGGGAACTACAAGATGAGAGATTTGGGTGGGGACACAGAGTCAAACCATATCAGTAGTTCAAGCCAAAATTTGTTCAATTATCAAAGAAAAACAATTCCTGTTAACTTCTGAGTTTTCACAGGGAAGCTAATAGCTAATACCCATGGTGACACCAAATGGCTTAGTGCCAAGTGTCTGTTAGCAGGCAGGGCCTCTGAGTAACATCAACACCTACCCGCACCTACAAATATATACCCATGCAGAGCAGGAAATCTGTATAGGAAGAGTATCATCCCTAATCCATCTACCATCACCACAAAACCTCCCAAATTTCAGATAAAATTTTGAAATAAATGTATAACTGCTCTTTATTTGCATTAATGAGCCTATAAATATGGTCCATTGTTTTGGACTAATTCATCTCCTAAATTCTTTTCATATCTTATGGTGAAATGTAAGATATTTATTTGTGGTTAATGGAAAACTAACAAAATGCCTCAAATTCCTGAAAAGAACAGATAGATACAAAAGCATTAAATTTTCTGCAGTAATAAATTTCAGAGCAAAAGGTTGACTTGAAAATTTGATAAAGAACATTTTATTTTCTTAATGATCTGAGTGCTAATATAATTAATAGTGCATTATTTTATTGCACACAATGTATGGTGATTTTCAATTTCATTATAATGTTTCATCAGGTGTAAACAGACGCATATAAGATGGCTTTTATATGTTATCGATTTCACAATGAAAAGAAGATATTCTCTTTAAGTAATCTTAAAGAAACTATGAAAAGTAAAACTTATGAAAACTAAAAAACTAATTTCTGAAAGATGCAGAAAGGAGATCTAATTCCTAATAGACTTTTTATCAAAACATTTTTCATACCTAGTATATTGTAATTGCTTATAGTTGTTCTTTGTACATCTGCATATTTAATATGGTCCAAACTTAGGAAAAATAGACTATTCAAGGGGAAAACATAAATTTTCTAATAGAAAATGATATACAGTTGTACTGAATTATCTGATATGGTCCTCTTCTTAGCCAGATTTTAGCAATATTGTATTGTTTAGCTAAAATCAGATCAATACATCACTGAAAAGCAGCAGTCACAGAGAAAACCCGGTATTGTTTTATGAGAAAAGGTAAATTAGCATAATAAATACAAGCTAGTGATCTCATTTAGATATTTGGACTCTAAACCACGAACATTTCAATACTCAGGGAAAAACAAAAGACATTTTTATCCAAAATAAAAATTCCTGCTCTGAGGAAGGTAGCAGATAATGTAATATAATGCCCAACTATTTTCACTTTGGTGATGGAATCTTTAGTACGTAAACTGAATTTTACTCAAAAATAAGAATAATCCAATATGAGGTGACTAGAAATCTAATGCTGCATTTCAAGTAGGGATACAATTTATATATGCATTGAAATGCTTCCTCTTTTGCATTGGTTGATGGCAGGATTTAGTGTAGTAATTTATTCAGGAGCACTTTAAGCTCAAAGTGGAAAAGCATTGAGAGAAAATTATTATTAGTAGCCTTCTAGAAGGGAAATATGTGCACCCTGATTCAATAGACGAGACTAATAAACATAATTGTAGACTGCCATTATGGTGACTTCCACTCAAAGACAACATAATTCTGGTTAAAATTCATTTCATAATGAAATAAAAATTATCTATATAAGGATGTTCATTATAAAAGATTTTCTCACAAGCTTTAATTTTTTTAAGACAAAAGAGTATGAAAAAATGTTAAATTACAATGCAATTTACTGGGTAAATGATATTGGGCAAGTAAGTTATTACATATCAATCTCATTTCTCCATCTGTCATATAGTAGGCAATATAAATTGCTATTTCAAATATGAAATTTATATAAAATGCCAAGCTTCTTGTCTAAAAGATAATAGTTCCTCAGCATACAAACAGGAAACTACTGGAGGAGAATCAAGGTCATATAGGTGTATATAGTGCCATAGATTTTTTTAAACTTTAAGATAAAACGCCAAAATTAGACAGACAGAGGATAGATAGATGATAAATAGATATAGATGATAAATAGATATATAGATATAAAGCAAAATAAATAAATATATGAGAAGCAAAAGATAACCAATGTAAGTCAGGCATGTAAAAATGAACAAGATACATGTACTTTTCATTTTAAAGTCTCCAATACATTAAGAAAATTAAATAATATCCTCTGTATTTAAAATATGTATAAATAATGGCTACTTACATAAAGCCTATAAATTATTTTTGTGTAATACTCTGCATTAATAACATTTATCAATATATTTACTTTGCTCTCCTTATTTTTTAAAGGAGGTAAATAATATGGAGAGTGCTCAGAAAAAAAAAAAAGATAAAATCATTATAGAGATATAAAATAATACCCTAAGGGAAGAGTTGAAGTAGCTGGTATTATTTAGAGAAAAAGTGAGATTAGACATCTGCCTCCATTAGGATCTCCATTAAACTAGACGATTTCTTGAGATCCAATTTTCTTTTTCTGTAATCTATAATGCGATTTCTGGAGATCCAGTTTTTTCTGTAATCTATAATGCTATTGTCTTCTAAAATAAACATATAAAAAGATGCAGAAATAGATGTAGTTTGATAAGTGACATATAATAGGTAATCAACACTAGCATTAACTACATTATTACTGAAACACACACATACACACATTCAGTGCTTCTCAACTTATAGAACCAGAATCACACAAATCACAATTGCCTCGTGATTTTTAAAATACGGATTCCTGTGCATTTCTTCTAGACCTATCAAATCAAAATCTTTGGTGGTAGAATTTTATAATCTGTGGGTTTAACAAGCATATGATTTGATTTGTATGTGTGCTGAAGTTGAGGAGAACTGCTGACTTAGAAGATGTTTGCTCCTATACATTTTATTGACTTTCAATGTCACCATAGTGGTCACCTCCACTTAAGCTAGCCTGAAAGGGGAAAAGAGCTTGGACAAGTTTGTCGAGTAAAGTTTTACGAGTCAGGACTGATAACTGCCTTCCACTCACTTTCCATTGTCTACAGCTCAGTTATATGGCCATGCCTTATGTAACAATGTCCCGTAAATCTAGTCTAGTTGTATGCACAAAGAGGAAACAGCAACTCTCTGCCTAATTTTAAACATATAGAAGACAAAGAAAAAAAAGATTCTTTTTCACTGTTTGTCAAAGTGTGACGCATGCAGTCTCTGGAGTTCCCTGGATCCTAACCTGATGAGATCAAAATCTCTGGCAGTGGAGCCTGTAAATAATCATTTTAAACAATTTCCTTATGAGATTCCTAGACATCTTGAAATTTGCGAATGATGGCTGGCAAATGCTTCTTTTGTGTGACAATTCTCTACCATGTTTAACCCAGAGGGAATTTTTTAAAAATTTTTTTCTTCTATTTTTGTAGAAAGCATAGTCATTTAAAAAATTATTTGGAAGACATTTTTTAATTTCAATTTTCATTTTAGATTCAGGGGGTACACGTGCAGGTTTGTTACATGGGGGTATTACATGACACTGAGGTTTGAGAGATGAATGATCCTGTGACCCAGGTGCATGGTACTCAATAGGTAATTTTTCAACCCTTCTCCCCTTTCTCCTTCCCCACTGTAATAGTTCCCAGTATCTACTGTTCCCACTTTTATGTCCGTGTGTAATGCTAAATGTTTAGCTCCCACGTGTAAGCGAGAAAATTCAGTATTTGTTTTTCCATTCCTGCATTAATTCACTTAGATTTATGGTCTAGCTGCACTCGTGTTGCCACAAATGACACGATCTCATTCTTTTCCATGGTGCATATGTGCCACATTTTCTTTATCCAATCAACCACTGATGGGCACCTGGGTTTATTCCTTGTCTTTGTTATTGTGAATAGTACTGCAACGAACATACAAGTGCATGTTGTTTCTTGGTAGAACAATTTATTTTCTTTTGGGTATACATCCAGTAATGAGATTGCTGGGTCAAATGGAAGCTCTGTTTTAAGTTCTTTGAGAAATCTCCAAACTGCTTTCCACAGTGGCTAAACTAATTTACATTCCCACCATCAGTGTATAAGCATCCGTTTTTCTCTGCAGCCTCACCAATAACTGTAAGTTTTTACTTTTTAATAATAGCCATTCTAACTGGTGTGAAATGGTATTTCATTGTGGTTTTACTTTGCATTTCTCTGATGATTACTGATATTGAGCATTTTTTAATATATTATTGGCCACTTGCATGTTTTCTTTTGAAAAGTGTCTGCTCATGTTCTTTAGGCATACATGTTTTAATGAAGAATTGCACCATTGTTAATTCTAAAAATGAAGCCCTTCTGCATACAATCTTAAACACTAAGTGAGGCAAATGTGCTCATGAGCTGGTGCTGAGCATGGAGCTTTGGTTATGTTTTCTCCTACAGAGGCAATGAAGTGAAAGAGAACAGACTCAGAGTTACAGCTTTGTTTTGGTTTTATTGAGACAAAAATAATAGCATCTATATTAGCTATTTTTTCTACTGAAGAGCTCTTCTCAAATAAATGTTAATACTCTGCACTGAAGGATGATTATGTGAACCTTTATTTCTAAGATAAGACACAACAGTTGTTCATTTACTTGGCCATTTGGGGTAAGCAGCTAAATGTTACTTACAGTTCCCAGAATATAAGTTTTACATAGTAATCTAGTATTCTCAGTGATCTCTTAAAAAGACCAACATCTTCCAGAAATAAGCTGAATAAATATATAATGGAAAATTGCAAATCTATGATGATGTTTTTAGAAAAAGAAAAAAGTTTACTAATTTTTTTTTTATCCTAATATGAAGCACCCTAAAATTGGATTCCCCAAACAATAGGATGGATTTGTAAGGAAAGAATCTGTAGCCTAAGCCATTTTAAAATATGTTCACAATAATTAGTGAATATTCTGATACATGTTCAGCTGTCTTGGACTCAAGAACTTTATTTATGAAGCAGTAAAACAGAACACAAAGAGTGTTGATTATTCTATTCTTATACCATGAAATCTCTGCATTCTTAAAGAATTGGGCTAAATTTAAATTCTAACAAATATTGGTGAAGAATCTGCTGTGGGGTAGGCACCTAGAAGAAAAAATTTGCAGAAACACTGTTCTCATGGTGCTAACTCGCAATACAATCTCATAGTATTTTTATGAGTACAGAGTGAAGTTCTTTTTCAGAGATCTAGGTTTCAATTGTCCAAAAAAATATTATTTGGATGGCAAAAGAAAGTTGTATGAAAATTAGCTTTATAAATATTCTTTCTAAATGCAATCCATTCATTTATTTTTATAAATAACCTATAGTCCATTAATAATCCTAAACCTTCTATCGTAATTTTAAATATCTCCAAAATAATTTAATAATGATGAAGATATATTATTTATTTTATCTCTAAAACACTATTTGGGAAATGGAGAGATCGATATACTCATTTTACTATGAGTTAGAGTTATGAGATGCCTTTTGTGCAATGGCTAGATAATAAATCTTAAATAGTGTTTATTTGCTATTAATCTACCTCACTAAATGCCTTAACATTTAAAGAATTTTCCATTAAAATAATGTTCACTGGCCATTAAATTAAGGTAATAGATGTTAGAACAGTACAAATATTCATACATGAAAGGAAGACAAAAGAAGCAAAATTAATAATCACCATATTGAGAATGGAAAGTCATCAATTTTTAGTCAACATCCTCCATTACATTTAAGAAAAATTTAATTAAAATTTTCTTCCTTGGTTTGTCTCATTGTGTATAAATTGCTCCTGCCCAGTGTCTTCCCTTAATTTACTGTATCAGATTGGTAAATTCTACTGCATAATATTTTAAACTTTGAAATGACAAAACCAAAAGAACATTAAATTAAAAATAAAATTAAAACAACAAAGCAATTTTTATAAAGACTTTAAAATATGTAATAAATTCAGTAATGTTTAAATTACAAGACATTGTTATGTATCAATAAGAAAATGACAATCCAACAGATGTTAGACAAAAGATTATAACCATGGTGTTTCTGGGAAAAAATAGAAATTAGATAATCTATTTAGAATAAACGATTTCTACTGTAATCTGTTTTCAACTTGTCATCTGCTTTGCCAAAACCAATGATATCCATTTTGCTAAACCCAGTAAATATTTTTATGGCATTCTTCAAATTCTCGGCAAAAGCTGAAACTGATTATGAACTGCAGATTCTGTACAATTCAGATTACAAACTGCACAACTCAGCCTCTTTACAGCAAATTTTCCCTTGACTCTGCTAGCAAAACACCATATTTTCTAAAGTTCCAAATTATCTTTCATACCAGTTGCTCTGGGAACTAATTCCATAAGACTGTCACAGAACAACTTTTATTCGTTAATTACTCCTCTCCCCAGATAAGTGGATTTTTTTTTTCTTTTTTAAAACAGTCTCGCTGTGTAGCCCAGGCTAGAGGCTCGAGTGCAGTGGCACGATCTAGGCTCACTACAATCTCCACCTCCTGGGCTCAAGCAATTCTCCTGCCTCAGTCTCCTGCATAGCTCGGATTATAGGTGTCTGCCACTACACCCGACTAATTTTTGTATGTTTTGGAGAAACGGGGTTTCACCATGTTGCCCAGGCTGGTCTCTAACTTCTGAGCTCAAGCAATCCGCCTGCCTCAGCCTCCCAAAGTGCTGGCATTACAGGCATGAGCCACCATGCCCGCCTTCAAGTGGCTTTTAACTCTACCTACACTTTAGACTTAACTTGGGAAGCTTTAAAAATTGGATTTCCACAGGGTTGGGTCCAGAAAGATTTTTAAACCTCTCCTAATGTTCTTAATGTGAGTTGGAATTTACTGACCCTGGTAAACTCTTCTATGCATGTGGCTTCAATTCATGTGTATACACTGACTCCCTTTAGATGTATATGTGTACGTGCATACATACATACATATGATCTCCCATACATATTCTCACATAAATTCCATACTTCCTGAATAAATTCATACTTTTTACATTATCTGTGCTTCCCATAAGTGTTATAGACAATATTTTCCTAACTGCCCTCCATGAAATTTTGATAAATACGTGGTAGCAGAAATGTTCATGTACTATATGCCTTTCTATATTTTGTGCATAAAAAGATTTTTTTTACTCCCCAGCAACCAATTTTTACCCCCTTTGGTGGCAATATCATCCTTGTTGAGGATGCATGGGTAAAACATATTATAGGCCCTTTAAATTGTACACATCCAGAACAGAAGTCATTAACTTTGCTCAAACGCGGTCTCCTTCAAAGATGTTTATATCAGTAATTGGCACTAACATTCAATCTACAAGGAAGGCTTCTTTGTAATCTCTTGCATCTTAAATCCTGTTTCAAACCACTTGGTCCTTTTTATCCTGTTTTCTGAGTATCTCAGGAATCTGCCAACATTTCTTCTTCTCCCTTTTCATCGTGAACCTAATATTGCCTGGCAGAGTGGTCTGTGACCCTGATATACTGAAGCATGAGTAGAATGAGGACTAGAGGAGTGGAAGGATGAGGTATTTGGGCATAACTGCAAATGTTAAGACATGGGAACAGGAATTTAAGTAGTATACTTAGAAGATGGTATAGACAACAAATTAATTGGAAAAGTCACTAAATTAAGTCACTAAACTTAGATACATTTAAAGTTTTACAAAGGCAAACTGATTTATTTATCTCATTAAGATTTTACTAATTTATCTATACTGGATGGATTTGTATTAGTTAAAAGCAGCTTTCAGCATAAAAGTACATTATTATCCCAAATGGCCAATTTCTTCATGATTATTTCAAGTACTATTTTGTTTTCATTGTCAAAAATAGCATAGTACAGGTGATTAAAGAAATGCAAAAGAAATCTAGTTTTTATTTAACAAATAGGTTTGAATATATGCCAGATACTCTTCTAAGCATTTTACTTATATTGACTCTTGATTCCTATACCATTCTCATCAGGCAAACACCCTTATTATATCCATTTTACAGATGACAATACTGAGTAATCTATCTTCTATAAAATTAAAATTGAGTTGTTAAGACATATATCCATGAGGTAGTAAGTTGTAAGACAAGGCCTCAAATTACCAAATTTTTTATAATGTGATATAAATAATAAATTCTAAAAGGAAATAGGGCAATCTTTGGTGTTACCTAATGGAGAAAGTGAGACCAGAGTCTGGTTTTAAATCTGAGTTGAATTCTGACAGGGGGAACCGAAACCCTCAAGTCATACAAAAGGTACCAATGGGATTATAGCCCATTTCAAATTACCACCAGTGGAAGAATTTTAAGTTCAAATGAGAATAATGAGTTATCTTTAGAGGTATTATCTAAACTAATTATTTATCTCAGTTAAAATGTACATATTGACTAATTTAACAGTATACTTAATCCAAAAATTTTACTTGCAATGGCCAATGATGATTTAACCGCATCTTTTCTACAATAGTATTTTTCAATATTTTCTGTCATATTCTGTTGTTTCACCTCTGAAATAATGAAGACTATTCTCAAGAGCTCTATTTTTGTAAGGAAGAAGTATAAATTCCTTATGTATTGAAATGAGTAACATATTATCACACAACTTTTCATTTAATTCCAAAACAATACAGTTTATAGAAATATTGGCTCTGGTTCTGAGTGAATGTAAAATATAATATATTTTATGAAAATAATAGCAATAACAGCAAACATTTATTTAATGTTTTGATATGCCAAGAATGTTTCCCCTGCTATAAATTCCGTATCGCATTTAATCTTCTACTCACTCCATGAGGTAGACACTATTATTATGCTTATTTTATAAAGAATAAACTGGGTGGGGAAGCTAAGTAACTAGGCCACAATCACACCTTAATTAATAGAAGAGACAGGATTTTATCTCAGATACTTCTAAGTCCCAAAGGGATTTTAACCACTGGTTCACACTCCCTTAATATCCATTTAACCCCTAAAATAAGAGGGACTGGAATTCAAATTATGATACCTTCAGATAGGTATGTATTACAGATTTCATCTCTTTTAACATAAATCAATTCATTATTTAACAGTTAGTTGTTTCCAAATTGCTTCTTTCTAATTCTACATATACCTACAAAATCTTGACTTGGCTAATGTTGATCTCAGGATTCTAATGCTGAGGAAGAATGAGAAATGTTCTACTTTCTACTTATCAGTCAGTATCTACACAGACTTGATTAGTCATTTTGCTTTTTAAAATTCTATTTTCCCTAGTGGCACACACCGGTAATCCCACCTACTCAGGAGGCTGAGGCACGAAAATCGCTTGAAACTGGGAGGTGGAGGTTTCAGTGAGCCGAGATCACGCTACTGCACTCCAGCCTGGGCGACAGAGGGAGACTCTGTCTCAAAAAAAAAAAAAAATATATATATATATATATATATATATAAAATATTTTTTCAAATATTCTCTGTATAATTTCCTGTACTACCTCAGATGATGTTTTTAAGGTAAAGCTCATTGTGATATGTTTGTCTTTATTACTTACTTTTAATTCATATTTCTAAAATTTCACTTTAATCAACATACTTTTTAAGTGGTGTATATTTTATTAACATTTCTAGGTCATTTACATTCTCTTATAAAGATTTTATTAGAGCTAAAGCATAATATTGAAAACTCCTGGAAACTGACTTATGAGCTAGATATTGCTTTTAATTAAGAAGAAGATGAATGCACGCCCATGTTTTCAAGGAGTTTACAGCTTTTTGCAGGACAATTGATTAAAACACATGAACTTTACAGCAAACAATACAAGACAGAATTATTCTAAATGCAACAAGAGAGTAGACAAGTGAGGGAATGGGTGGATTAAAATAGACCTAGTGATCAGGGAACTCACTGATAGATAAGAAAAGTTTGGCCTAGGATCTCCAAAAGGATCTGGTCACTGAATAAATGACAGACAGATATTTTGATCAAAGGAATAATTGTAAATAAAGGTATAGATGCTGGAATAAGCATTATAGTTTTATTTAAAGAAGCCTAGACTCATTAGACTCACAGAAGTGCATTCAGAAAGAGCAGCAAAAATTAATCCAACTAATTTAAACATATCCCTATTAGAGAATTCAGAAAGAGCAAGTTAGATCTAATGTGATAGGAAAGAGTCACTTAAGGAATTTGCTCAAGAGAGAACACTGATCTGACAGGTCTGCAAAGACTGGGTCAAGTCCGAGAGGTTGCTATGGTAAGCTAAAACTGATCTGTCTGGGAAAGAAGTAAAAGAGATAGACTTGAGAGACAGTAAAGAGGGGACATGATTTTATTAGCCAAAATGCAAAGCAATTCCTCCTAGAAGGGAGTACAAGAAGCATGATAGAAATATCGTGGATTTTATTTTATTTTTTTCTTTTAGGGAGAGGGTCTTGCTCTGTCACTCAGGCTGGAGTGAAGTGGCACAATCATAGCTCACTGTAACCTCAAACCAGTAGGTTAAAGCCATTTTCCTGCCTTGGCCTCCCAAAGTGTTCAGATTACAGGCACGATCATGGATTTTAAAGCACCAGTTCAATTTTGCACAGGTCCATTATTTAACTGTGTGATACTGAACTGTGCTTAAACCGCCTGAATCCCAATTAAATGTGTTTGCCTATTTTATAGCATTTCAATAAATAAGATCCACAAAATTTCCAGTTAAGTTCCCCTGAGACACTTAAAAATTAATCCATTTTTGTCTAAGTTTTAAAAATTCTTGTGTTTGAATACAAAACACAGTTCACCATGAAAATCCGTTATATACATTTGGAAAACCATAAAATTTCCTACATATTACTACTTTCACTTCAGTTTTCACTTTTTTTTTTTTGAAATGGAGTTTCACCCTTGTTGCCCAGGCTGAAGTGCAATGGTGCAATCTTGGCTTACCGCAATCTCCGCTTCCTGGATTCAAGCAATTCTTGAATCCGGAAAGTTAGCCCAGCTAACTTTTGTATTATTTTTATAGTCGAGATGGAGTTTCTCCATGTTGGTCAGGCTGGTCTCAAACTCCCGACCTCAGTGATCTGCCAGCCTTGGACTTCCAAAGTGCTGGGATTACAGGTGTGAGCCACAGCACCCAGCCCAGTTTTCACTTTTATCATTGTCTTCAACAACTGGAAAAATGCTACAATAGCATCATATTGTGTACTGAAGTTTAAATATATATTTTATGTTTGTGTTTCTTTATATTTACATTTTGCTCAGTTCCACTAAAGTATAGTGTAATTATTCTCTCATTAGTATATATTTTCAGCGATATAATTAATGCATTTTATATTATCTTTCAACTGTTATTAATAATTGAAAAATTTTAAAAGCACTTTTCCTCTACTGTTTTCAGGTTTTTGTAGTGCTTTTTTTTTACTACGGTAAATTGCACTTTTACTTTTTTATTATAATAATAATGTGTTCCCTCCTCTTCCCCCTTAATTGTACTGAACTTAGGAGCCTTTGTATGCCTGCATAGTCTTCAGTTCAGATTCCCTAATAGATAGAGTAGCTTATTAAAGTTCACAGGGATAGTTCAGATAGCCATACTTGATCTCATTTAATCACCTCAGTAAGAATGAAAGATAGCACGTTTTATTTTTCAGGTATCTTCACCTATCTGCAGGAGACAATTCAACATATCAATCATTTATTCCTAAATGGTTCTCGAGTTTAATAAAAAATCAGTTTATGTTGTTCTCCCTTCCTTGCAGAATTCACAATTATCAATCCTTTAATAGAAAATATTTTTGAAATATAGAACTTAATATGAGAAACAAATGACATTAAATTATATCATTACTGAATCTTATTAACACAATATCTTTCCTTATGACAAACATATTATTCATATCTAATTGCCATCATCAATAATACAGACAGAAAAAGTGTTTCAAATAAATAGAGTAAAGGCCTAGAAATAATATCCTAGTTTAGAGCAAATGATTCAAGAATATTTTGTTTATCTAGGCAATGTCTTTTTTTGCAATGTGTAACTGTTTCAATCGGGTCATAAAAATGACTCAAGCACTTGCGTTTTTAAAAAATATGTCAGGATTGACTCCCTTTGGCATCTTTTCTCACCTTTTTCTGTACTATAAGGCCCAGAAAACTAAAAATCTGCATTTTCAAGACTCCCTTGCAGCTACACCTCTGAAGGTGACTTAGGTTCTGACAATCATTTGTCATTAAAGAAAAATCATTTATTTGAATGTGAATTGAGATTGAGAGGGAAGTCATGGCTTCTAGGAATTCAATGTCAGCTGATGCAGTTCTAAAGAAATAGTGCAGCAGTTTCCTGATCTTGGAATTTCATCTAAGACAACCAGGAAGTGGTTATTTTCCAATCACCCACCTTTCTAATGGTGACAGTTGGCAGCATCCCTGGAAGGCCTGGTCTGTGGTAGAATTACAGAGCCCATCCCAGAGCCTGTCCTTCAGTACTTCCAACTATTTTATGATTGAATATTTCCCTATATTTAAGCCATTTCTTCTTAAAATTGCTAGGCTGGTTTTAGTAATATATCTGCAGCTGAACTCTGGCTGATACATTTTCCAAATGCAAGGGAAACCTAGGTAAGAAGCCTTGGCTGGCCCTGTACTTGCTTGTCCTCCTTGGGAAGGCATGAGGAGATTTTCCCTTCCCCACTATACTGCTTCATTCTGAAGTCAGTAATACTTGCAAGTCTACCTTTGGGTTAAACATGCAACTCCAGGGGTTATCTTTGAAACATACTCCCACACATATTCTCATACTCAAAAGTATATTTAAAGGAGGCTAAAACCTGACATTGCCACCATTAAAACTCAGAAATTGAACTTAAAGTTCAAATTTTGATATATATTTGGTTAAAAGATATTTGTTTTAGCTTATGATTAGGTAATAAAATAATAAATATTGCTATTACTTCCCCTATCTGATGGAGTGAGAGGGGATATTTTAAAAATATTTTCTAACACCTGAAGGAAGAGAAAGTAAGCACGGGTGGGAAATGTTGAAAAGTGTCATAAAGATCAAAGGAGGGCTGACTAACTTCTTAATTTTACTCAGAGAAACACCATTTATTTTAAAAGCAATAGGTTATTGCCAAGAGCTGAAGCACTGATGGATGGGCCCCAAGGTAGGTATACCTGGTGGGTAATACAAAGGACTGGAAGGAAGATGACAGGGAACCAAAAATAAATGCCATGTTTTATAGTTGTGACTGATACTAGCCCTATTCTCAAAATAATTATGCTGAAAAGTTCTTAAAAATATTTTTAAGCCTTATATTAAAGAATTACTGTATTACTAAGATATCATGTAAGATGAAAGCATGTGATTTATAAAAATATCTTGCCTCTATAGTGTGTGATGGGTTTAAACTTAAAAAAGACTAAATATGTGAATTTAAGAAAGCATCTTCAATAGGTGATTCTTCTCACTCCACTAAAAATAAAATAAATATGTGGTTATAAGAAAGCATCTTCAAAGGTGATTCTTCTCACTCCACTAAAAATAAAATAAACAGGCTGCACTTGTGATATACCTAGACTTGAATCATTAAAATGTGATTCCTGTCTCTTTTCTCCCAGGAGGAACTGACACCTAAGAAAGCTTTTGAGTCTTTTTCAAACTAGCATTTCAAAGCTACTTTGCTGGCTGAAACCTGGGTTTGACTTAGCAGATTCAACTACTGAGTTCAAAGATAGCTGTAAATTTGACCCAATATGTTTTCCTGTCTGTAGAAATGTTGTAAAGCATCTGAGATTAATGGGAAACATGAATAAAAAGATCTTGGGTCCTGAAAACATCAATAAAGGCAGCAAGCCAATTGAAGCTGGCAGTGGTTTCCCACAGTGTGAGTTCAATAAATTGCCAAGAACATTAAGCTGATGGGTGGAATAGGGTTTGTTATGTATGTATGGGAGTATGTGCCTGAATGTTTAAAATCACTTCTACAACCCCTCTTGTGATTTCAAAAGAGGTAAAAATTATTTTCTCCTATTTGGAGAACTAAGGAATAATAGTTGAGGTAGAAGTAATGAGAAAATAATAGATTATATATTATACTCAAATACCTTTATTCTGTCCTAACATCAGGTTCCTGTTCTTTAGTAATGGATATACATAGCCCAGTTGGTTCACGAGCTGTTCAATGAGCAGCGAGGAGGACTGGAGAAGGTAATTCTAGTTACAACATCCAAATAAGGGATAGAAGGAAGGGGAAGGTAGGTACAGTCAGGCTATCAGTAAAGGGAAGTCATTTACCAAAGCTATGTACTACCTTCGACATTGAAATATAGAGGACCTTGGTATTCCAAAACATCTTGTCATGGCAGCATTTGTTGCTTAAAGAAAAGCATAATACACACACACACACACTCTCTCTCTCTCACACACACACATACACGCAGTAGAATTATGAATATTGCACATTTATATACATATATATGATAGGTGATTATGCTAACAGACATTATATATTAGTATAACCAGCAGTTAACATTGAGTGGTCTAGTATCAGACAATCTACTTTCAGCCAGACTCTACCACTTGTCATGTGGCTTGGTACAAGTTACTTAATTTCTCTATATTTCAGTTTAATTAACTGTGAAGTAGCTATAATTATAGCAACTGTGTCTTATGGTTAGTCTGAGTATTAAATGAGATACTATTTTCTAGGCATATATAAGAACTCAATAAAATGTGCTTTATTGTTATTGTTATTACTAACATTATTTTCAACATATTGTTAGAAAGTTGCATGACTGCAAGTAAGCAAGGTGTCAACTTGACTGGATTAGGGGATATCAAGAAAACTGGTACGACATGATTTCTAGATGTGTCTTTGAGAGTGTTTCCCTAGGAGATTGGCATGTGAGTCTGTAGACTTAGAGAGGAAAATCCCCCGCTTAATGTGGGTGTGCACCATTCAATTAGTGAAGGGTGCAGATGAACAAAGAAGCAGAGAAAAGGCAAATTTGTTTACTCTTTCTTGGATCTGGGACACCCTTTTTCTCCTGCCCCTGGATGTTAAAACTCCAGGTTCTCTGGTCTTTGGACTCTCTGGCTTTCAGCCACAAACGCAGTTACACCACAGGCTTCCCTGTTTCTAAGGCTTTCAGCCCTGGACAGTAAGGCAACTGGCTTCCCTGGTTCTCCAGCTTGCAGACAGCGCCTATTGTCTATCAGGAGACTTCTCAGTCTCCATAATACTGTAAGCCAATTTCCCTAAAAAAATCGCCTCTCTCATATATATATATATATATATATCTCTTATTGGTCTGTCTCTCTGGAGAACCCTAATACAGCAAGTGTACTCCTAATGATGTCAAGGTTTTTCCTTTACTTACAGTCTTCTCCACCAGCTATTATTTTTCTCATATTTCTTATGTACTCATCATTCCACTAATAAGAGTCTACTGTGTGCATATGGCCACAAAGCAATGCACACAATTCTGTTGTGCCCATCTTATAATGCATTCTATAATGTTCTACTTTCACAGAACCACTTGGTGGACTCTTGTAAACTGAATGACCAGGCTTGACTGTAATCAATTCTAGGGTCATTATCAGAAGCCAACTATTTTGGTACTAAGTCATAAAGTTAAGACTCATTTTTAAAGGAAATGCCAAGCTAAATATGGGTATTTCCATTATCTATCAATATTCAACAAATCACCCTAAACCTTGTGGATTAGAACAATGACCTATTATTTCTTCATGGGTCTGTAGGTTAGATGAGCTGAGCTGAGAGGTTGTTCTGTTCCAGGTGGCACTGGCTGGGATTACTCATTTGGTTGCATTTTACTTGGCTGCAGACCTGGGCGGAAAAGCTCAAAAAGCTTCATGTTAGGTCACATGTCAGGGTTTTTGTTTGTTGTTTGTTTTGTTTTGTTTTTTGTTTTTTTAATGTGACCTCTTTCTCTTCACACGACTAGGTTAGTCATTCTCACAATACCACATGGTGATATTGGGAAGATACACCACTTATATTGCAGCTGAGTGCCCCAAAAGAGAAAGTGGAAGCTTTTCACCTCCTTTCAGGCATTTCTTTTACATTCTATTAACCAAGACAAGTTATAAACCCAGCCTGAATTCTAAGTCGCAAAGGAAAGGAAATAATTGATCATGGCCATCTTGAAAGACTCTATCACAGATAATCATCGCTTTAACATATTTTCATAATATCATTTTAAATTAAAATTAAATCAAGAGCTTATTAATTATAAGGTGAAATTTTATGTATTATTTTCTGGCCTTTTTTTCCAGGTTAAAATTAAAAAAGATAAAACGATCTTCTGGTCAGTCACCTATTCTATTAGTCTTAACTAGTATAGTTTTGCTTAGCTAACATGTATTTACTACTTACTGTGGACAAGACATTGAACCAAAAATCGATACACAAAGATGAATTTAAAACAGTGAGAGAATTCAGTCTCACAATATTTTTGGAAGAACATATAAAACATACCATATTAAACCAATGTGATAAGTATTATGATTCAGGGAAGGGCAGGATGCCATTTTAAGTAAGGAGGGGCATGACATTCAGACTAAGCTGGGAAAACGGTCAGCAAATGGCATAGATGCCATTTGGTCCGAGTTACAAAGACATACAGAAGTAGAAAAGGTCACTCTAGGCGCAGATGACAGCAAGATCAAAGAGATGGGAGCCATATAAGAGCAAAGCAGATGTAAAACCCTAAAGGGGGCTGGCCCTCCATGGTGTGTCAAGGGTGAGGCATAGAGAGATGGAACAAAAGTTTTGGTAGAAAGGAGAGAGAGAACTAAGATGAAATTAAAAGGGAATTTGGGGTCACAGAAGTTTGTTTCTCGTTTTCATTTTATATATGTATTTATGTATGTATTTATTTAATATTTTGAAGAAACAGGGTCATGCTCTGTCACCCAGGATGGAGTACAGTGGTGCAATCATAGCTCACTACGGCTTTGACCTCTTGGGCTCAAGCATTTCTCCCACCTCAGCCTCAGAAGTAGCTGGGACCACAGGTGCATACCACCATGCCCAGCTAATTTTTTTACTTTCTGTAGAGACAAGATCTCCCTATGTTGCCCAGGCTGATCTAGAACTCCTAGGCCCAAGTGATCCTCCTGCCTCAGCCTCCCAAAGTGCTGAGATAATGGGTGTAAGCCACGGTAACTGGCCTATTTTTTTTTTTTTTTTTTTTTTGATACGAAGTCTTTCTCTTGTTGCTCAGGCTGGAGTGCAATGGTGCCATCTCGACTCACCACAACCTTCGCCTCCTGGGTTCAAGTGATTCTTCTGCCTCAGCCTCCCAAGTAGCTGGGATTACAGGCATGGGTCACCACGCCTGTCTAATTTTGTATTTTTAATAGAGACGGGGGTTTCTCTATGTTGGTCTGGGTGGCCTCGAACTCCTGACCTCAGGTGATCCACCTGCCTTGGCCTCCCAAAGTGCTTGGATTACATGCATGAGCCACTGCATCTGGCCAAGTTAAATATTTTTATGGGTGGAGAAGAAACAGCCTAGAAGAAAATCAAGTTTGCAGATTTTATTTGTCACTTCTTATGCACTTTCTCAGAGCAGCTCAAATTTGCCTGCAATCTCATGCCCTTGGCCACTTGTTCTACCATAGCTGCCACTGCCACAAATGACCCTGCGGGCCCCTGTCGACCAACTGCCTGAGACCAACACTGAATCTCCAGTTCTTCCCATTGCTTTTGGTCTCAGATGAAGTACAGGCAAGAGATCTTACTTCTCCATAGGGTACCCGTGGGGCCAGTTGACCCAGGGGAGTTAACATCAATACATTGACAAATAATAGCAAACTAGAGGCAAGAGGAAGTCAGCAGATAAATTACCTCTCCATCATGCCTCTGATGAATACTCCTCTAGGGGTGGATTTTCCAAACAGCGTATCTGGAGACATCTCACATGGCCAAGCAACTAGCTGGTCTCTGAGAGCCAGTTGTGTAACATCATCTCATTCTCATCCTGCCTGGCATCACTTCCATTTGCCTGGCCCTGAGATTGTACATCTCAATAACCACATTACCATTTAAGGTACCTTACACCTCAGGTTCTGTTTTCCAAGACACCTTGACCAAAACAAAAATAGAAGCCATAGCAGGTTTAAGGTACCTTACCTCAGGTTCTGTTTTCCAAGACACCTTGACCAAGACAAAAATAGAAGCCACAGCAGAGATAAGGCAGTATATATTCATTGTCTCATTCATTGCAACAAAATTTGATTGCATGCTTAAGAGCTTATTACACTAGGCAATTGAAACAGGTAACTGAATCAGAAATAGTCCCTACTCTCAAGACGTTGTTAGAAGTGAGAGGTATAGGGGGTGGAGCCAAGATGGCCGAATAGGAACAGCTCCGGTCTCCAGCTCCCAGCCCCAGCGACACAGAAGACGGGTGATTTCTGCATTTCTGCTTGAGGTACCGGTTTCATCTCACTAGGGAGTGCCTAACAGTGGGTTCAGGACAGTCGACAGTCGGTGAAGCGCACTGTGTGCGAGCCGAAGCAGGGCGAGGCATTGCCTCACTCGGGAAGCGCAAGGGGTCAGGGAGTTCCCTTTCCTGGTCAAAGAAAGGGGAAACAGACGGCACCTGGAATATCGGGTCAGTCCCGTCCTAATACTGTGCTTTTCCAACGGGCCTGGAAAACGGCACACTGGGAGATTGTGTCCCGCACCTGGCTCGGAGGGTCCTATGCCCACAGAGTCTTGCTGATTGCTAGCACAGCAGTCTGAGATCACGCTGCAAGGCGGCAACGAGGCTGGGGGAGGGGCGCCCGCCATTGCCCAGGCTTGCTTAGGTAAACAAAGCAGCCAGGAAGCTCGAACTGGGTGGAGCCCACCACAGCTCAAGGAGGCCTGCCTGCCTCTGTAGGCTCCACCTCTGGGGGCAGGGCACAGACAACCAAAAACTCAGCAGGAACCTCCACAGCCTTAAATGTCCCCGTCTGACTGACAGCTTTGAAGAGAGTAGTGGTTCTCCCAGCACGCAGCTGGAGATCTGAGAACGGACAGACTGCCTCCTAAAGTGGGTCCCTCACCCCTGAGCAGCCTAACTGGGAGGCACCCCCCCAGTAGGGACAGACTGACACCTCATTCAACCAGGTACTCCTCTGAGACAAAACTTTCAGAGGAACTATCAGACAGCTGAATTTGTGGTCTCATGAAAATCCGCTGTTCTGCAGCCACCGGTGCTGACACCCAGCCAAACAGGGTCTGGAGTGGACCTCTAGTAAACTCCAACAGACCTGCAGCTGAGGGTCTTGTCTGGTAGAAGGAAAATTAACAAACAGAAAGGACATCCACACCAAAAACCCATCTGTACATCACCATCATCGAAGACAAAAAGTAGACAAAACCACAAAGATGGGGAAAAAACAGACCAAAAAAACTGGAAACTCTAAAAAACAGAGCACCTCTCCTCCTCCTAAGGAACGCAGTTCCTCACCAACAACGGAACAAAGCTGGATGGAGGATGACTTTGATGAGTTGAGAGAAGAAGGCTTCAGATGATCAAACTACTCTGAGCTACGAGAGGAAATTCAAAACAATAGCAAAGAAGTTAAAAACTTTGAAAAAAAATTAGAAGAATGGATAACTAGAATAACCAATGGAGAGAAGGGCTTAAAGGAGATGATGGAGCTGAAAGCCAAGTTTCGAGAACTACGCGAAGAATGCAGAAGCCTCAGTAGCAGATGCGATCAACTGGAAGAAAGGGTATCGCTGATAGAAGATGAAATGAATGAAATGAAGAGAGAAGGGAAGTTTAGAGAAAAAAGAATAAAAAGAAATGAACAAAGCCTCCAAGAAATTTGGGACTATGTGAAAAGACCAAACCTACGTCTGATTGGTGTACCTGAAAATGATGGGGAGAATGGAACCAAGCTGGAAAACACTCTGCAAGATATTATCCAGGAGAACTTCCCCAATCTAGCAAGGCAGGCCAGCATTCAGATTCAGGAAATACAGAGAACGCCACAAAGATACTCCTCGAGAAGGGCAACTCCAAGACACATAATTGTCAGATTCACCAAAGTTGAAACGAAGGAAAAAATGTTAAGGGCAGCCAGAGAGAAAGGTCGGGTTACCCACAAAGGGAAGCCCATCAGACTAACAGCTGATCTCTCAGCAGAAACTCTACAAGCCAGAAGAGAGTGGGGGCCGATATTCAACATTCTTAAAGAAAATAATTTTCAACCCAGAATTTCCTATCCCGCCAAACTAAGCTTCATAAGTGAAGGAGAAATAAAATACTTTACAGACAAGCAAACGCTGAGTGATTTTGTCACCACCAGGCCTGCCCTAAAAGAGCTCCTGAAGGAAGCACTAAACATGGAAAGGAACAACCGGTACCAGCCCCTGCAAAAACATGCCAAATTGTAAAGACCATCGAGGATAGGAAGAAACTATAGCAACTAACGAGCAAAATAACCAACTAACATCATAATGACAGGATCAGATTCACACATAAATATATTCACGTTAAATGTAAATGGGCTAAATGCTCCAATCAAAAGACACAGACTGGCAAACTGCATAAGGAGTCAGGACCCATCAGTGTGCTGTATTCAGGAAACCCATCTCACGTGCAGAGACACACATAGACTCAAAATAAAGGGATGGAGGAAGATCTATCAAGCAACTGGAAAACAAAAAAAGGCAGGGGTTGCAATCCTAGTCTCTGATAAAATAGACTTTAAACCAACAAAGATCAAAAGAGACAAAGAAGGCCATTACATAATGGTAAAGGGATCAATTCAACAAGAAGAGCTAACTATCCTAAATATATATGCACCCAACACAGGAGCACCCAGATTCATAAAGCAAGTCCTCAGTGACCTACAAAGGGACTTAAACTCCCACACAATAATAATGGGAGATTTTAACACCCCACTGTCAGCATTAGACAGATCAATGAGACAGAAAGTTAACAAGGATATCCAGGAATTGAACTCAGCTCTACATAAAGTGGACCTAATAGACATCTACAGAACTCTCCACCCCAAATCAACAGAATATACATTTTTTTCAGCACCAAACCACACCTATTCCAAAATTGACCACATAGTTGGAAGTAAAGCTCTTCTCAGCAAATGTAAAAGAACAGAGATTATAACAAACTGTCTCTCAGACCACAGTGCAATCAAACTAGAACTCAGGATTAAGAAACTCAGTCAAAACCGCTCAACTACATGGAAACTGAACAACCTGCTCCTGAATGACTATTGGGTACATAATGAAATGAAGGCAGAAATAAAGATGTTCTTTGAAACCAACGAGAACAAAGACACAACATACCAGAATCTCTGGGACACGTTCAAAGCAGTGGGTAGAGGGAAATTTATAGCACTAAATGCCCACAAGAGAAAGCAGGAAAGATCCAAAATTGACACCCTAACATCACAATTAAAAGAACTAGAAAAGCAAGAGCAAACACATTCAAAAGCTAGCAGAAGGCTAGAAATAACTAAAATCAGAGCAGAACTGAAGGAAATAGAGACACAAAAAACCCTTCAAAAAATTAATGAATCCAGGAGCTGGTTTTTTGAAAAGATCAACAAAATTGATGGACCGCTAGCAAGACTAATAAAGAAGAAAAGAGAGAAGAATCAAATGGATGCAATAAAAAACGAAAAAGGGGATATCACCACCGTTCCCACAGAAATACAATCTACCATCAGAGAATACCACAAACACCTCTATGCAAATAAACTAGAAAATCTAGAAGAAATGGATAAATTCCTCGACAAATACACCCTCCCAAGACTAAACCAGGAAGAAGTTGAATCTCTGAATAGACCAATAACAGGTTCTGAAATTGTGGCAATAATCAATAGCTTACCAACCAAAAAGAGTCCAGGACCTGATGGATTCACAGCTGAATTCTACCAGAGGTACAAGGAGGAACTGGTACCATTCCTTCTGAAACTATTCCAATCGATAGAAAAAGAGGGAATCCTCCCTAACATATTTTACGAAGCCAGCATCGTCCTGATACCAAAACCTGGCAGAGACATAACCAAAAAAGAGAAATTCAGACCAATATCTTTGATGAACATTGATGCAAAAATCCTCAATAAAATACTGGCAAACCGAATCCAGCAGCACATCAAAAAGCTTATCCACCATGATCAAGTGGGCTTCATCCCTGGGATGCAAGGCTGGTTCAACATACGCAAATCAATAAATGTAATCCAGCATATAAACAGAACCAAAGACAAAAACCACATGATTATCTCAATAGATGCAGAAAAGGCCTTTGACAAAATTCAACAACCCTTCATGCTAAAAACTCTCAATAAATTAGGTATTGATGGGACGTATCTCAAAATAATAAGAGCTATCTACAACAAACCCACAGCCAATATCATACTGAATGGGCAAAAACTGGAAGCATTCCCTCTGAAAACTGGCACAAGACAGGGATGCCCTCTCTCACCACTCCTATTCAACATAGTGCTGGAAGTTCTGGCCAGAGCAATCAGGCAGGAGAAGGAAATAAAGGGTATTCAATTAGGAAAAGAGGAAGTCAAATTGTCCCTGTTTGCAGATGATATGATTGTATATCTAGAAAACCCCATCGTCTCAGCCCAAAATCTCCTTAAGCTGATTAGCAACTTCAGCAAAGTCTCAGTATACAAAATTAATGTACAAAAATCACAAGCATTCTTGTACACCAATAACAGACAAACAGAGAGCCAAATCATGAGTGAACTCCCATTCACAATTGCTTCAAAGAGAATAAAATACCTAGGAATCCAACTTACAAGGGATATGAAGGACCTCTTCAAGGAGAACTACAAACCACTGCTCAATGAAATAAAAGAGGATACAAACAAATGGAAGAACATTCCATGCTCATGGGTTGGAAGAATCAATATCGTGAAAATGGCCATACTGCCCAAGGTAATTTATAGATTCAATGCCATCCCCATCAAGCTACCAATGACTTTCTTCACAGAATTGGAAACAACTACTTTAAAGTTCATATGGAAGCAAAAAAGAGCCCGCATCGCCAAGTCAATCCTAAGCCAAAAGAACAAAGCTGGAGGCATCATGCTACCTGACTTCAAACTATACTACAAGGCTACAGTAACCAAAACAGCATGGTGCTGGTACCACAACAGAGACATAGATCAATGGAACAGAACAGAGCCCTCAGAAATGATGCCGCATAGCTACAACTATCTGATCTTTGACAAACCTGACAAAAACAAGAAATGGGGAAAGGATTCCCTGTTTAATAAATGGTGCTGGGAAAACTGGCTAGCCATATGTAGAAAGCTGCAACTGGATCCCTTCCTTACACCTTATACAAAAATTAATTCAAGATGGATTAAAGACTTATATGTTAGACCTAAAACCATTAAAATCCTACAAGAAAACCTAGGCAATACCATTCAGGACATAGGCGTGGGCAAGGACTTCATGTCTAAAACACCAAAAGCAATGGCAACAAAAGCCAAAATCGACAAATGGGATCTCATTAAACTAAAGAGCTTCTGCACAGCAAAAGAAACTATCATCAGAGTGAACAGGCAACCTACACAATGGGAGAAAATTTTTGCAACCTACTCATCTGACAAAGGGCTAATATCCAGAATCTACAATGAACTCAAACAAATTTACAAGAAAAAAACAAACAACCCCATCAAAAAGTGGGCGAAGGACATGAACAGACACTTCTCAAAAGAAGACATTTATGCAGCCAAAAAACACATGAAGAAATGCTCCTCATCACTGGCCATCAGAGAAATGCAAATCAAAACCACAGTGAGATACCATCTCACACCAGTTAGAATGGCCATCATTAAAAAATCAGGAAACAACAGGTGCTGGAGAGGATGTGGAGAAATAGGAACACTTTTACACTGTTGGTGGGACTGTAAACTAGTTCAACCATTGTGGAAGTCAGTGTGGCGATTCCTCAGGGATCTAGAACTAGAAATACCATTTGACCCAGCCATCCCATTACTGGGTATATAACCAAAGGACTATAAATCATGCTCCTATAAAGACACATGCACACGTATGTTTATTGCGGCACTATTCACAATAGCAAAGAGTTGGAACCAACCCAAATGTCCGACAACGATAGACTGGATTAAGAAAATGTGGCACATATACACCATGGAATACTATGCAGCCATAAAAAATGATGAGTTCGTGTCCTTTGTAGGGACATGGATGAAACTGGAAAACATCATTCTCAGTAAACTATCGCAAGGACAAAAAACCAAACACCGCATGTTCTCACTCATAGGTGGGAATTGAACAATGAGAACTCATGGACACAGGAAGGGGAACATCACACTCCGGGGACTGTTGTGGGGTGGGGGGAGGGGGGAGGGACAGCATTAGGAGATACACCTAATGCTAAATTACGAGTTAATGGGTGCAGGAAATCAACATGGCACATGGATACATATGTAACAAACCTGCACATTGTGCACATGTACCCTAAAACCCTAAAGTATAATAAAAAAAAAAAAAAAAAAGAAGTGAGAGGTATAAAAACAAACAAATACGAGAAAGTGTTCCACATGTTAAGAAAAAAATACGAAGGCGGTAGCACTGAATTACAAAAAGAAAGCAGTCATTTCTACCCAGGATGAATGCGGGTGTGTGTTTCTATGGTGGGGATGGGCAGGGAGCAGGAGAGAAGACATCAAATTCTTCCCAAAAGAATTAACTGCTGAGCAGAGTTTTAAAGTGTGATTTTGTATAATAAACTTCAGAGATAAAGGAGACAGAGCCCCACCCTACAGACACTTGCAGTCTAGTGGAGGAGACAGGCATGTGATGGTCAATTTTAATTAAATCTGCCATAATGTTCTTCCTCTTCCAACTGCCACGCTTGTTTCTGCCTCCAGACAGACATTTTCACTGGCCTTTCCCTTTCCTTGAAAGTTCTGCTGCCTGATCCTCCTGTGATTGGCATTCTCTTAGCAATAAAATCACAGTTCAAATGTCACTTCCTCAGAAAGCCTTACTTGACATCCACTCTAAATAACCCACTTGTCCCTATCTACTTTGTGCTTTTTACCAAATCACCTTGTTTCATTTCATCTACAGAAACTATGTGTGAAATTCAGTTTTTAAAGTACTATTCATTTTTTCAACCATTAAACTATAAACCCCGTAAAAAAAAAAAAAAAAAAAAAAAAAAACAGGGCTTCTTTGTCTTTTGTAACTCCAGTTACATGTAACATGGACATGGACATAAGACCATGTAACTCCAGTGTCTGGAACATAGTAAATGTTCAATAAATATCTGTTGAATGAGTGAATATAATTATATTAAAATGGCAAAAACAGATTGATATTCAAATATGAATGGGCATGGCACACCAACAAAGACAACCAGCTTTTTCTGGAGGACAAGGAATATGTTTGTAGAGGAAAGGTCATTTGGACTGACATCAGGATAAAAAAGCATTAAGGAAGCCAAGGTAGGGTTCGGGGGCAGGGGTATCAGAGCATTGTAGGGAGAGGGAACAGCATGTGAAAAGCTATGAGACAAGACACCATAGAATGTATTCCAGGATTTGAAAACAAGCAAGTTTTGCTATAGCCCAGTGAGCAAGGAGACAGTAGTACAAGATGAAGCTAGAAGGACAGGCATGGATTAGACCACTGCAGGGCCTTGTAGACAAGTTATAGGCTTTTATCATAATGACCGCTAATAGATATTATGAGGGAAAGCGACATGATTAGGCTTATCATTCAAAAATTTTACTTTAACTGCAGTGAGATGTGGGGTGATGAACAGAGAGCACTGCATTGATACAGGTGTGAAATGGTGATTTCTCAGCATGAGACAGGAGTGGATGCAAAGTGAAAAGCAGAGTGCAGGATAGTGAGTAATATAATTAGTGTGAAGCAGGAAAAGCTGAAAAAAAAATGACAGTGTAAACATCCATGAATCAAAACAACAAAACCTGGGTTCATAGTTGGCACGTACAGAGTATAAGAGGGTGAGTTAGGCCACTATGCAACAATAACATTTTCTTACTGGGAAATTACTCTCTTGTCTTAGTCAATGCCATGCAAAAATTACATAGTGATCATGTATTTCATAAAAATACAAGTAATGTTACAAGTAATCTACAAAGGGGTGATTTTAGGACCCATGGAACAAATTTTCAACTAGAACATTCTATTACTTTCAATTTTGTTGTATCTATAGTATTAGCTACAGCTCATAACATTGTTTTCCATGTTCCTTGGGTTTAATTTTCCATTCTGTCTTCTTGTATACCTCCATCATTATTCCTAGGCTAGTCATGTACCTTGACATAACTACTCAGATGCTCTATAATCAATGTAATTATTGCACTATTGGCTAAATGGTGAGCTCCTTAAGGGTAGGGGCTATAGGATTTCATCTTTGCATTCCCACTGTCAGACATGGTGCCCTGAAAGTATGAGGGTTTTTTCCCCCAAATTTATGAAGATCCAAGGGGACTGAGTAGGCCTGAAGTAGATTTTAGATGATCAAAGAAAGTTTAAAATATGCGCTGCATAATTTTATATTACATGTCCTTTAGTCTACTTATTTGAAAGCACATAATTCAACCCAAAAGTTCTATTAAACTGAATAAGTTATTTAGTAAAACATCCCATTTCTCAGCCATGCCAGATGGTAGTTTACTAAAGAAGTGATGTTGCTAGTGAGGTTGGCAGATGGGAGATGTTGAAGCGATTGTCAGTTGTCCTTAGCACTGGGTCCCCCCAGCCCCAACACAGCATTCACTTCTCTTGCTTCTCCTCCATCCCACGTGGCTGCATCTCCTTCTTGTTCCCATAATTCTAATCTTATGCTACTGAAAAATATGCAAGGGTTATTATGATAGCTGCTGGAACACTCAGCATTTCTCCCTTCTCCAAAGTGGTTAAAGTATGTTCTACATATCTTAGATTCTTGTGAGAATAAGATATCTTTTATTTGAAAGTACACTGAAACTGTAAAGAGTAAGTGCAGACCTACGATAGAAGATATGTTATTACAGTGACACTGTACTGGAGACAGTGGGTATCAAAGGTTTTAGGAACCACAGCAGAAAATGTGACAGATATCACTGAGAGATCAATAAAATCCATACAAAAATATGTAGTAGTTTCCCATTTCTGCTGAGGATAAAGTATGAAATCCTAAGCACCCTATATTAAATGCCTTACTTTACCAGTTAGATATTAACTGGTATTTGTACTATTCGAGTTCCAGCCACTGGATCCTTCCAGAACATGTCTTAAGGTCTTTCCTCAGCAGCTCTGCTGGCAAGGTTGTTTCCTTCCTGTGTGTTGCTGGCTAGTTTCAGAAGCCTCTTGGCTTCATCTTTTTCTTTAATTCCATGGAAATGTTAAGGGAGTTGGTGAAAACATTTAATAATGTCTAGTACACGACTAGTGCTTAAAATGGTAGCCATTAATGTTATAAGCTCATTTAAAAAAATTACAATACTTCTCATTTAGTAGACTGGGATCCTCATAACGACAAGGACCATGTCTCATTCATCTTTACGTTCTCTAGCACTTAAAAATATAACTGGAACACTCTAGTAGATTAATACATATCTATTGAAGGAAAAGAAACTGTAAATGAGGTAAAGACTAACAGTTTAAACCAAGGCAGTCAGCATCCTGGGCAGAAATTTAGCAAAATTGACTAGTGTGATTCTGTAATAGACTTTGCCCAACTTTAATTCTTCTAAGAATAATAACTTACTTTGCCCATAGAATAAAAAGCATAAAACTGTATCATTCAAAGCAACATTACTTAATCAATGTTCTGGTGCTATTTTATTAAATGGCATTTGAAGATGCCAAATACAGACCAAAATTTTTTCTGGAGGTGCATTGTTTAAAACAAATTAATTATTCATATTCCTTTATATCTCACATTGGTTAATGTAGTGCCTAACTTTTTTCTTTTATTCGTGTCTATTTGTATGTATCAAGTTCCTTCTTTTCTTCCTCTGCCTCATTTTCCTTTTGTTAGCACAACTCTTTACCAAAACAATCCAATTATCTCAGACACAGGACTGTAAATATGAAACTCAGATTGTCATAATACAATAATCCTGCTGATAAAGAATTCACATGAACCTTGGGTAATTTGCTTTGATCCAGTTAAAGAGATTATTTATTTGTGAATACAAAGAGTAAAAAACTTACTGAAGCCAGAAATTTCCAAGCATAATTTTACTACCCATCAGGGTATACATAAAAATATTCAAATAAATCCCATTTTAATTCACTTATTGTATCAAAAATAAATATGTCACCTGTAACAATTTAAAGGAAGGATAAAATATACTCCAATGTCAAGCAAACAACTGAAAAATTAAAATATTAAATCTGCTAAATGATACACGTATAAACTGCAAACATAAGTCTTTAACCATTTTTTATTTCTTCAAAGAAAAAGGTTTCAAATATACTATTGCCCTCTACAATATTTTATATTGTAATACTCTGAGCAAGAGCATTTTCTTTTTCTATAAGCTCAAATCTGGTATGTTTTGATTTTCCAAATATAACAAAGCAAAGTTCTTAATTATATCTGAAGTCAGTGTAACCAGATTTTAAAAGAAAACAGACGCAAGAGAACATTATATTTTTGAAAGTTTAGGTATAAAACATCAAATATTAACCTTACTTTTTCTATAATTTAAAAATATTTATAAAATATTGATTTTTCTCAATAGAGAAATTTACACAGCTCCATAACTTTATTCTTTTTGAAGTACATTAGGAAATTTATATTTTTTAAATGAATGTAATAAATTTCAGGAATTATCCTTTTGACTAAAAGCACATTTTTAAGTTGTTTCTGAATACTCAGATATCTACTATGTAATATTAGTTTAAACAATAGATATTAGTTTATATCTAAATAACACTATATTTCCATATGCAGGCACATGGACACAGAGCCAAATGTTTCCTTGAGGAAACATTTAGCTGCACATAATTGCTATGGAAAGCATTTCTGTCCTAATGAGCCTGATTATTTACAAATTATCTTATTAATTGTTAGATTTAAGTTGTCAGATCAAAACTAGAAAACGTTATGTCTGTAAATTATGGCACTAAGTTGTTATTCAAACTAATGAAAGACAGAATTAAAGAGAATAGTATATTCTTATTCCCCAAATAAAATTTTGGTAAATCATGATTCACGCAACTCACATAAATCATGACCCACATAAAAGTAGATTGAATTAATTATTATTTTTAAACGTCTTATAAAATTACCATTTAGAGAAAAGCTTGTGCCCTTTTATTAAACTGGCTTATATCAGTTTTTGTAAAACAGATGAAAAAATGGCCTAATCCGATTTTCCTGCTAAACTTATTAGTTGTATCTGATGAGTCGTCATTAAGTCATAAGTTTTTAGATAAATATAGACAAAACACTACACCTAAATATTACCCATACAGAAACAGCACACACACACAAACACACATATGCACACACACCCATAGCTCCTAAAGTAAGCAAAAATTCCTCGTTCTTATTCATTTGATTGGTGAGGAGCGTTGCCTGAAAATAAACCCAATAAAACCTATCTGCTCATTAGACAGAGGTCCAATGATAAGCAAAATATATACCTAAATGTCAATATTAATATTTAATTCGTTCATAATGGTGTTCATTTATATATCCATTCCTAAACATTCAGGGAATGTTTATAAGCCTCCTCATTAATAATCTTCCATCTCAAGCTGTTTTATTTCCTAAATTACTGTTGAAAATATGTCTACCTTATAGCTATAGAACCAGAAAAACAAAAAGTCAGAAAATATTGGCATCATTAAGTTCACAGTTGTTGCCGCTGTGTTTTCTCAAATACATAATCCTAACAGTTATTTTCAAAATCATTATTCTGGAAAATAACTATGCTTCTCCATGCTAAAATGTCTCCAAAAGTCTTTCAAGTGATATATTATTAATCTCAACATTAGTATAAATATAATTCATTATGGCCTTTCTGTTAATGAGTTTTGTTAATCATGTCTGCACTTGGCCTCAACGTACCCCAGTATGTTCATTGTGCTCTACACTTCAGGGATCCTACAGCAGCACATCACCTGGCAGTGTTTAGTAACTGCTTTTCTGTTTTCATCAACTATAAAATATTCATCAAATTCTATTGCATGTCCCATTCTCTCTGTCCCTCTCTGATAATCACCAACTGTATAAAAAATAATGGCTTTAATTTTAAACAAAGAATCATCACCCCATCTCTAACTACCCTTTGACTTCAAGTAATATTCATGCTTATTTTCATATTTTTGTTGCTAAAGTCACTTTCTATCCTTCCAATAAGTGATAAAATTTATCAAATTTAACTCATTGCTACAAGAGGCTTTATGTTGGTGAAAGTACCTTGAAGAAAGGAAACTAAGAAAGTAATATCCAGCAAGAAAAAGTCAGAGGTTAGCCTAATTTGAGGAGAAGAAGTATTTAGACTTTTTTGCTGTTTATGAACTAGTGACATTAGAGGTCAAGAGAGATAGATAATTACAGGTAAAGAAATGCAGGCCAGGTGCCGTGGCTCTCGCCTGTAATCCCAGCACTTTGGGAGGCTTAGGTGGGCAGATCACCTGAGATCAGGAGTTGGAGACCAGCATGGCCAACATGGCGAAACCCTGTCTCTACTAAAACTATAAAAATTAGCTGGGCATGATGGCACAAGCCTGTAATCCCAACTACTCAGGAGGCTGAGGCATGAGATCGATTGATCCTGCGAGGTAGAGGTTGCAGTGAGCTGAGATTGTGCCACTGCCCTACAGTCTGGGCAACAGAGTGACAAAATAAAAAAAAAAAAAAGAAAAGAAAAGAAAGGAAAGGAAAGGAAAGGAGAAAGAAAGGGAAGAAAGACTTTGGTATCAGGATGATGCTGGCCTCACAAAATGAGTTAGGGAGGATTCCCTTTTCTATTGATTGGAATAGTTTCAGAAGGAATGGTACCAGCTCCTCCTTGTACCTCTGGTAGCATTCGGCTGTGAGTCCATCTGGTCCTGGACTTTTTCTGGTTGGTAAGCTATTAATTATTGCCTCAATTTCAGAGCCTGTTATTGGTCTATTCAGAGATTCAACTTCTTCCTGGTTTAGTCTTGGGAGGGTGTATGTGTCGAGGAATTTATCCATTTCTTCTAGATTTTCTAGTTTTTTTGTGTAGAGTTGTTGATAGCATTCTCTGATGGTAGTTTGTATTTCTGTGGGATCGGTGGTGATATCCCCTTTATCATTTTTTATTGCATCTATTTGATTCTTCTCTCTTTTCTTCTTTATTAGTCTTGTTAGTGGTCTATCAATTTTGTTGAGCTTTTCAAAAAACCAGCTCCTGAATTCATTGATTTTTTGAAGAGTTTTTTGTGTCTCTATTTCCTTCAGTTCTGCTCTGATGTTAGTTATTTCTTGCCTTCTGCTAGCTTTTGAATGTGTTTGCTCTTGCTTCTCTAGTTCTTTTAATTGTGATGTTAGGGTGTCAATTTTAGATCTTTCCTGCTTTCTCTTTTGGGCATTTAGTGCAATAAATTTCCCTCCATGCATTGCTTTGAATGTGTCCCAGAGATTCTGGTATGTTGTGTCTTTGTTCTCCTTGGTTTCAAAATCCCTGATGAACATGGATGCAAAAATCCTCAATAAAATACTGGCAAACCGAATCCAGCAGCACATCAAAAAGCTTATCCACCATGATCAAGTGGGCTTCATCCCTGGGATGCAAGGCTGGTTCAACATACGCAAATCAATAAACATAATCCAGCATATAAACAGAACCAACGACAAAAAACATATGATTATCTCAACAGATGCAGAAAAGGCCTTTAACAAAATTCAACAACCCTTCATGCTAAAAACTCTCAATAAATTAGGTATTGATGGGACATATCTCAAAATAATCAGAGCTATCTATGACAAACCCACAACCAATATCATACTTAATTGGGCAAAAACTGAAAGCATTCCCTTTGAAAACTGGCACAAGACAGGGATGCCCTCTCTCACCACTCCTATTCAACATAGTGTTGGAAGTTCTGGCCAGGGCAATCAGGCAGGAGAAGGAAATAAGGGTATTCAATTAGGAAAAGAGGAAGTCAAATTGTCCCTGTTTGCAGATGACATGATTGTATATCTAGAAAACCCCATCGTTTCAGCCCAAAATCTCCTTAAGCTGATAGGCAAATTCAGCAAAGTCTCAGGATACAAAATCAATGTGCAAAAATCACAAGCATTATTATATGTCAATAACAGACACACAGCCAAATCATGAGTGAACTCCCATTCACAGTTGCTTCAAAGAGAATAAACTATCTAGGAATCCAACTTACAAGGGATATGAAGGACCTCTTCAAGGAGAACTACAAACCACTGCTCAATGAAATAAAAGAGGATACAAACAAATGGAAGAACATTCCATGCTCATGGTTTGGAAGAATCAATATCGTGAAAATGGCCATACTGCCCAAGGTAATTTATAGATTCAGTGCCATCCCCATCAAGCTACCAATGACTTTCTTCACAGAATTGGAAAAAACTAAAGTTCATATGGAATGAAAAAAGAGCCCGCATTGCCAAGTCAATCCTAAGCCAAAAGAACAAAGCTGGAGGCATCATGCTACCTGATTTCAAACTATACTACAAGGCTACAGTAACCAAAACAGCATGGTACTGGTACAAAAACAGAGATATAGACCAATGGAACAGAACAGAGCCCTCAGAAATAATGCCGCATACCTACAACCATCTGATCTTTGACAAACCTGACAAAAACAAGAAATGGGGAAATGATTCCCTATTTAATAAATGGTGCTGGGAAAACTGGCTAGCCATATGTAGAAAGCTGAAACTGGATCCCTTCCTTACACCTTATACAAAAATTAATTCAAGATGGATTAAAGACTTACATGTTAGACTTAAAACCATAAAAACTCTAGAAGAAAACCTAGGCAATACCATTCAGGACATAGGCATGGGCAAGGACTTCATGTCTAAAACGCCAAAAGCAATGGCAACAAAAGCCAAAATTGACAAATGGGATCTAATTAAACTAAAGAGCTTCTGCACAGCAAAAGAAACTACCATCAGAGTGAACAGGCAACATACAGAATGGGAGAAAATTTTTGCTATCTACTTATCTGACAAAGGGCTAATATCCAGAATCTACAATGAACTCAAATTTACAAGAAAAAAACAAACATCCCCATCAACAAGTGGGCGAAGGATATGAACAGACACTTATCAAAAGAAGACATTTATGCAGCCAAAAAACACATGAAAAAATGCTCATCATCACTGGCCATCAGAGAAATGCAAATCAAAACCACAATGAGATACCATCTAACCATCTCACACCAGTTAGAATGGCCATCATTAAAAAGTCAGTAAACAACAGGTGCTGGAGAGGATGTGGAGAAATAGGAACACTTTTACACTGTTGGTGGGACTGTAAACTCGTTCAACCATTGTGGATGTCAGTGTGGTGATTCCTCAGGGATCTAGAACTAGAAATACTATTTGACCCAGCCATCCCATTACTGGGTATATACCCAAAGGATTATAAATCATACTGCTGTAAAGACACATGCACACGCATGTTTATTGTGGCACTATTCACAATAGCAAAGACGTGGAACCAACCCAAATGTCCAACAACGATAGGCTGGATTAAGAAAATGTGGCACATATACACCATGGAATAGTACGCAGCCATAAAAAATGATGAGTCCATGTCCTTTGTAGGGACATGGATGAAGCTGGAAACCACCATTCTCAGCAAACTATCGCAAGGACAAAAAACCAAACACTGCATGTTCTCACTCATAGGTGGGAATTGAACAATGAGAACACATGGACACAGGAAGGGGAACATCACACATCAGGGCCTGTTGTGGGGTCGGGGGAGGGATAGTATTAGGAGATATACCTAATGTTAAATGATGAGTTAATGGGTGCAGCACACCAACATGGCACATGTATACACATGTAACTAACCTGCACGTTATGCACATGTACCCTAAAACTGAAAGCATAAAAAAAAAGCGAAGAAAGGCAAGGAATAAAGGGAAGGAAGGAAGGAAGGAAGGAAGGAAGGAAGGAAGGAAGGAAGGAAGAAAGAAAGAAAGAAAGAAAGAAAGAAAGAAAGAAAGAAAGAAAGAAAGAAAGAAAGAGAGAAAGAAGGAAGGAAAGAAGGAAAGAGAAAGAAAGAAATGCAGTACTTAAGAGCACAGCCTCTGGAATAAAACTTCGTGGTTTGAATTTGGTCCCCCTTATTTTCTGTGTGTGTGAAATTAGCCAAATGATGACTTAAGCTTCTGTTTTGCACATATAAAATGAAGGTAAAATGTCGAATTCATCAAGTTATTTAAGGTTTAAATAAGATAACTTGTCAAGTGTCTAACACATTTTCCTGGCTTATAGTAAAAATAAATAAATGCTTGCTATTATTATTATGTTGAAAGACCCAGGAAATATGGAAACCACTACCAAGATATTAAAATGTTAATTTTCACATTTAGTTAAAGAATTAAAAATATTTGAAAAAAGCATTAAAAATATTAACGATGTACTTGAAATATTTTCTTTATGGAATTTGTGGTTTTTAAACAATGTGCTAAATGTAATTGTAACAGCCTTCAAAACGTTTTAATCTTATCATTAGCACCAATAAACACACATTTATTAAGTCCTTATGCATGCTTAAAGCTCTGAATGTTAGAATTAAATAAGCATAATCTATTTTCTAGAAGGTCATACCATCTTAATATCTATGGTTCTGTGCATACTCATCTTTATGAAGGTTATTATACATTGGTGAAATTTTTAGCCAAAATTTAAATTTAAAATTTGGACAAACTTGGTACATTGATAGTTCAGTGAAAATATATATACACATTTATACAATATTTGGGGACTAACTTTCTATATTTGGGAGTTATATATAGCATTTTAATGTGATAAAATGTCACATATTTAAAATTAAGCATTTTAGAGATATTGACTACCGAGAACAAAAAAATCTTGGAATAGAATGTGAAAAATCAATGTTAGCATAATCCAGCTATCTTTCAATGACCACTTCTTTGAAATTGGCATCTCTACATTTCCCAGAATACATTCTAACTTTACCAAGAACTCTTGGAGAGCAGTGCCAATTTTAGTTAAGATTTTATGGAGCCTTGACATCACATAACCCTCAACACAAAACTAAATAAATCCTTTACATATCTCTTCTGCCAACTCTGTTAACTCTGCTTCCAATTGTGTTGCTCCTTATTCACCCTTCAGCTGTTAGAAAATCTAACACTGCCTGAGGGCCACTACTTAAGCTTGTCCCAGAATACATTTGTCTGACTGATGAAAGACTGACTTTTTAATGCCAGAAGAAGGTAAAGCAGGTTGTCTTTTCTCCAGATGATTGGATCTTTTAACAGAGACACCAATTCACAGAATATGGATAAAAACACACATGTGCAAATACTTATCTAATGTTGCGTTTCATTCCTCCTTAGTTTGAGCTAGAGAAGAACGCAGGAGTATAGCTTCTTTTCACTCCAAGCAGGGTAGGGTCACTCCTCTGGTACAGAAATGGGTTGGAGGAGAGGAAAACCACTGTTTCATGATTAGCTATGGGTCCTCAAAAAGCTATATCTTTTCTATTTCAGCAATAAAAGGAGCAGTTTTTATCAGTTTAGAGAAGAGGCAGTTTGGTATTGGGATAAAGTGCATAACCTTGGAGTCAGGCTGCCTGGCTTGAATCGAAACTCCATCATTTACTAGCTGTGTGAATTTGCAGTTACTTGAGTGCTTCAGATTTCTCATCTGTAAAAAAAAAAAATGTTAGCACCATCCTCAAAGTGATTATTTGATGTTTATATGAAGATTGATGTCTTGTACACTGCTTAAATCATAATGGAACAGAGTAAACACTCATTAAATGTTAGCCATTGTTATCAGATGTTTTCTTGGATTCCATCATGAAGAGGGCATAAGTCAGGTGTGTGTCTTGGAGAGTCAGCCAGTGGATCCTTTTCCTCATGGGGTCAGTTATTTTTAATCTGAGTCTTATTGGGAGTGGACAGGTAACAAGGATTGGGCAGCAGAACTACGATGTGATTGTTGGGTACTCATAAATCAGGCTATCTGAGCAACACAAAGGTATTTAGCCTTCTAGGGCCTTAATCAGTCTAGGTAAAAAAAATCCCTGAAGCTGTCTTAAAACACATCAGTAAAATATCCTCAAAAGAATACACAAGAAACTGTCTATTGGTTGCTTCTTGGAAGGGAAGCTAAGTCTAAGAGAGAGAGGTGGGAGGTAACATTTTTATTGTATTCTCTGCTTTGAGAATTTCCTACCTACCCAGAAAATAAATTGAAAATAAATTAATTAAAAGTTTTAAAACATAGCTAAAAGTTGATCACATACTTATTTTTACATAGCTTAGTTGCCTAAATTGAAAGTGCTATTACTGCAATTTGCTTACATCCATTGATTTTTATAGCTAAGGTCAAGGACTTTAACTCATCTCAGACCACTGGCTTTCCAACTATTCTGACCATGACTCATAGTAAGAAATATATCTAACATTGCAACTAGGAAATACATACTAGTTGGAAGCTAGGGATCAAATGCCACTTGACTGGTCCTCTGATAATACATCATGATGGATGCTCTTGGGGTGTCAGGCTTAAACTTTGCCCTGTCTGCAAGTACAACCAGATGCTGAATTGTGTTTTTGACTTTTGCATTCCCTCTTTGAGGCAAAGTTTTAAAAACTTATCTTTTCATCTTGGGCTTCATTTCTTCCATGGTATCTACCATGACAAAACTCCCTGCCCTCTTTTCACCACCACTATATGCCAATTAGACTTGAAGAAGCTATCAATGGAAAACAAGAGCTGTTCCTTTTTCAGAGCAGACATTTGCATCTCTGAAGTATTTCATATCACATGGTACTCAATGCTATAACACTTCACATATAAGAACCAAGTATGCATCCATTTCTCCCTTACCAAATTCTGCATCACTGTTTTCACACATTTCAATTCTGCATATGTTATAAATTCCATGATGCATTATTATTGCTGTTGCTTTAATCACTTGACTATAAAGAGTATTAAATAATAAGAAAAAAACTCTTTATATTTCCTCATATAGTTACTGATCCATGCTGTTCATTCCTTCCTGTAGAACCATATTTCCATGTGGTAATGTTTTGCTTCTACTTAAGAATTCCTTCAACATTTCTTATAATGTAGGTCTGCTAGTGTTACACTCATTTAGTCTTTGTCTGAAAAAAAAATCTTGATTTCATCTGTTTTTAAATGGTCTTTTTGGTAGGTGAAGAATTCTAGATTATGGTCTCTTTGTTTTGATATTTTAAAGATGTTGCTCCACTGTCTTTTAGCTTGCATTGTTTCCAAAGAAATCTGCTGTCATTGGTGTCTTTGTTCCTCTCTTCCAAAATGTGTCTTTTTTCCTTTGGCTGCTTTTAAGATTTTATCACTTCTTTTATTCAATTTGGTTGTAATGTGCTTTGGTGTGCTTTTTCATGTTTCTTATGTTTGTTGTTGAGGTTATTATATCTGCAGATGTATAGCTTTTATAAAATTTAGAAAATATTCAGCTAATATTTCTTGAGATATTTTTATGCCCTACCCCTTCTTCAGGCACTTCGTTTATACGTATTTTAGGCTACCCGAAGTTGTTTCACAACTCACCAACAATCTACTCATTTTTCTTTTCCAGGCTTTTTGCTTTATGTTTCACATCAGATATTTTCTACTGCTGTTTCCAAGTTCTCTAATATTTTCTTCTGCAATGTTTAATCTTCTGTTAATCTCAACCAGTGTATTTTTCATCTCAGACACTGAAACTTTTCATCTTTGGAAGCCTGATTTGAATCTTTTAAAAAACCTTTCATGACTATGTTTAGCATGTTCAACCTTTCCTCTACCTTTCTAAACATATAGAATACAGTTATAATAAATATTTTAATATAGTTTTACTAATTCTATAATCTGTGTCATTTATGGATTAGTTTTGAATGATTTTTGTTGTTTTTTGTTTGTTTGTTTTGCTTTTTTGTATGCTTGGTACTTCTTGTTTGAATGCCATTCATTGTAAATGTTTAAGTTATTGGGCAATAAATATTTTTTCTATAAATATTATTGATCTTTGCTCTATAGTATGTTTAAATTTCTTAGAAACAGTTTGTTCTTTTTGGATCTTGCTATTAAGTTTCTTAGGCATTTTGCCTAGGGTAAATTTTACCCCATTGGGGCAAAGATTTCTGAGAACTGTCCCCTGTAAATTACAAGATTTTTCACTCTGGTTGATGGGAATAGGACTATTCCCAGATGTTTCCGCTAATCCTTTTGGGTGTTTTTTCCATGAGTCTCAGATGATTTTCACATATACATGCACTGATCAGAACTCTACTGAATAATCACAGGAGACTGTATATAGATTTTCAGGTTTCTGTCTGTGTCTCTCTCACCTCTGATATTCTATTCTGCAAACTTTAGCCACCGTGTATTCTCTGGATGACCAGTTTTATCTCCTTAACTCCAAAAAAGAGCCAGGCTCTACGTGGGTTCCCTCTCCCCATGCTGTGCCTGGAAACTTTATCCAGGAAGTAAACTGAAGCCCTCACATGGCAGAGGCTCACCTTGCTTCTTTTTACCTAACAGGGATCTTTGCCCTCTTTGCCTAATGTAAAATGTCTTGAGAATTATTGTTTCCCATATTTTAACTTAAAAAGTTTATTTCAAATAGGAAGATACATCTAGTCTATTATCTGATATAGAATTTCTTCCTATTGTTTGAATCATTTAATCCGTCCTGGGCTTGTGGAAAAAAGTCTTTGCATGTATTTATACTCAGGTATTTTGCTGGTACATTTTTTATTATATTTATAATGAAAGGCAGAAGGAGGTCAAATTTTTTTCTCTAGGCCTGAATACAAGGAGAATTTAACTCCATAAATTTAAAATAATTTTGCCTTATTTTTAAACAAGGCAAAAATTTTTTTAAAATAATCTTGCAATTATTTTTTTAAATTTTCATATATTTAAGTGAGGCTTGAATGGAAATGTCCATCTATAAACACTAAAGACAAGCTTAAACTTTAAGAAAATTTACATTTAAATAAATTAATTAATAAAATTTAAATTTAAATTTTAAGAAGTAACTTTTAATTAGCTAGGTGTGGTGGCGGGCACCTGTGATCCCAGTTACTTGGGAGTCTGAGGCACAAGAATTACTTGAACTCAGGAGGTGGAGGTTGCAGTGAGCCAAGATCACGCCACTGTACTCCAGCCTAGGCAACAGAGTGAGACTCTGTCTCAAAAAAAATAAAAATAAAATAACTTTTAATACGGTAGTTTATACATTTACTAATCAGTTATTCATATCTTGTCACTCAATATTTATAATTAAAAATATAAAATGTTGGATTAAGCCCACCCTTTAAGCCCACTCTTCTCATTTTTCTTAATCTTTACTTCCTTAAAAAATAAAAAATAAATATTTTATTTTGAATAGATAAGACCCTTTCCTTCTACTCAGTTTTGATCTGAACTTTATTAGAATACTCTGTTCAATTTGAATCATGGTAAATGAAGTGAGATATGGAAAAATAAAATCGGAGAGTACAAAGGCAAGAGCAAAATAAATCACTGCAGTGTTGGGAAATGTGCCTGATGAGAAGAGGCTAAAGGACTAAGTGTACATACCCAAGAAAATTGAAAGGAAACTTAATAGCACGTTTCATGTATATAAAGGAATATTTTATGGGGAGCAGTGAGCAGCTATTTTGTTTGTAAATTGAGGGCAGAACTTCAATAGCCTCCTAGCTGATCACCCTGTCACATGCCTCATTTTCTTCATGCTATGATCTATCTAACACAGGGCTGGAAAAACAATATTACTCAAAGGCCACTTTCATCCATCTCTCTCCTGTTCAGGAACTTACAAGGACTTTTTCTAACCTACTGCATCAAATCTAAACTTCCAACAACTAGTATCCAAATCTCTTTGTCAATCAATGTTAAACTTTCCTGCCTCATGGCTCAGCACCTCCCATATTAGTTCCTCTATTTGTGTCACCATTTTATGACATAATTCTTGACCTTTCTTGTCCCCGAGACTTTTTCCCATTTTTTACCAATCTATACGCCCTTCTTAATCCTTTCTCCTAATCATGTCCATAATCTCTAAAATTAGACACTAACCTTGTTTTTTGTTCAAAAAAAAAAGAATGCATTTTCATATGAAACATCTCAATCTAAATATACAATCATTTCAGATTTCACAGTTTCTTCAGGTTTTATATCTGCAAAAAGGTTTCTTCCCTGAGACTGATGGTGCAGTCTGTTCGCTGCACAACTCCAGGAAAAACTAGGTGCACTGTAACCTCTGTGAGTGCACTCCTTAGCTGTGCCATTCACACCTATGCAGTTGTGTTTGGGCCTGCATCTTTCCTTTAATTTCTTCATCACTGATAATACTCATGCTACTCATTTGTTCCTGAAGCAGGTATTCAAAGCCATCCCAGCTCCTCCTTCTGCCCCCATAATGTGGACACTCTCTGCCTGTTCAGCTTCATCTCTTTTTATCACCTAAGCTTTCATGCTCTAACCCAGCATTTCTCAACCTTGATGTTATTGACATTCTGGCCTAGGTAATTATTTGCTGTGGAGGATGTCCTGTTTGTACCATAGGATGTTTTAGCAGCATCCCTGGTCTCTCCCTATCGGATGCTGTAGTACTGTTCCCCACTCCCTTTATGAAAGCCAAAAATGTTTCCAGCCATTGCCAAATTTCTCTATGGGGGCAAAATCACTTCTGATTGGAAACCATTGCTCTAGCCATACCAAATTAGTAATAATTCCCCAAACGCTATATGCTGATTCACGTCTGTGAATCATGGTTTTTCAACATGGTTCCTCCTCCCTTTTATATTATTCCTATATATGAAAGCTTAAAAAACTTGTATCCATATTAGAAAACAAACCAACTAAGAACCAAAGCAACTACTGAAAAACAACCACAACAAGAACAACCACAATAGTTTAGGTGTCACTACTTCAGGAAGCATAGCCAGGTCCTTAGACAGAATTTCTTTTTCTCTTCTCCATGCCAAGTACATTTAGATTTTGCATATTTCCCTACTGTTGCACTCATCACACTTTATCATAATTTATTTTATTAAAATTCATCTCACCTCATGGAATGCAAACATTGTGAAGATAATATGAGCCCCAACCATCCCTGTACCCCCACATCTAGATAACTTTAATTGAAGAAAATATTTAATATTACCTATTCCACTAATTCTCCTGATCAAGCCTGTGTAGACATTATTGCAAGTTTATTAAAAATCTCCTTTTATTTTATATTTTAATAATTCAGAAGGTTTTAAAATTAAGCTTAAAAATTAGTAGCTAAAGAAATGGTTTAAAAATTAAGCTTCTAAAGCTAAATATATTTTTTTTAAAAAGGAACCTCTTATTCAAGGAAGAAATATTTTGATTTCTTAACAAGGCATTGAAAACACAGTTTTTCTTAAACAAATATTTTTTGATGGAATATTAACATAATTGAGAAAAATGTTATGCTCACAGAATGAGACTGAATACTATCAGAGTGAAGAGAATTTTGCTGAAGAGTTTTCTCCTTTGCTTTTTCACTTCATTGATATATATTAATATTTTTCTTATATTTTCTAAAAGATAGTTAATTCTGCTAAATTTAATAAACTATTTACACTGAGAGTATCTTCAAGTATTCTAGATACCATGTCGAATTAAAAATAGTTTGCCAAAAATCAAAGGATTGTTTTCCATTTTCTTTGCTGCCATTTTCTATTTTCTTAGTTTCTGGAACAATAATTACTGCAGATCCTTAAGTAATTGTTAGTGTGTGTGTGTGTGTGTGTATACACATTTACATATGTATGTGTATATAATTACATATCAAATATATGTGTATATATTTATGTGTATATATACACTAATTGTGTGTGTATATACACATGTATGTATGTATGTGTATATAATTACATATCAAATATATGTGTATATATATTTATGTGTATATACACACTACTATATACATATACAACAACATATATATACACACACACATATGGTAGTCTCACATATATATATACACACATATATAAATATATATGGTAGTCTCACATATAGACATATACCCTTTTTTTGTTTTTCATCTTCTCACTGAAAAGAATGTGATACCAAAAAGGAAATGGGCCTCATTCTTCCTGTTCCTCCCTGGGCCTTAGGAAATAAGCATTGTGTGTAAGCAGTTTAGTTCCAATCCCAGGTTATTTTTCCCCACGTCATATCTGACTGTGCCAGGCCTCGAGGCATCTAAAGTCAATGTGTGGACAAATGTCTACTTACACACTCTGACTAGCACATCCCTGGTGGCACTGAGGAGATAACATATAACACTTGTCCTGAGGTGTTTCTTATCCCCCACTTTTCATTCCTCCTTTTTGTAGTGGCTCTATAAACTTCCAGAAAGCTAGAGATTATCTAGTTTCTCATTGGAATTGTTTTTTCATGAATATTCTTTTTTGGCAGATAGTTTTTTTCTACTTAGTTCAATAAGCATATCTAGTACCTACCAGTGACTCTGTGGGTGGTTTTACGGATGCAAAATGTATTAGACTCTGCTCCAGTAAATCATATTGCAAATAATGCTTATTTGAAAATTTAAAACAATGAGAGATGTATTGGAAATCAAGAGTTATGGCATTATTAAGTTAATGTCATAAGTAAATAAATTAAATTTTCAACTTAATGCAAAATGTTCTGCCAGTGTCAGCATATCTTTGACCACCAGTGCCTTTCTGCACTGGAAGCTGGTGATATTCCAAAGTCAGAGACTTAAATAAGGTCTCAGACTTCTATGTTGATTTCTCTCTCCCCTTTTCTTTCCTTTTCTTCTCTTTTCCAGTTTTACAGAAGGCTTACAATATTTTTTATCCATTAAACAAATATTTACTGCTTATTATAACCTAAGAACTAACAGAGATGAAAAGGACATGCCACCCAACTTTGAGGGCCTCTCACTTTAGGGAGGAAAACAATTATACCAACAATCAATTGCAAACTGGAAAGTTCTTGTGGTAAGACAGAAGAGAGGCTCAGGGAAGATTTTAGAGATGAGGTGACTTGTATTCTGATTTTGAAGGATAATTAAGATTTTCTCAAAGGAAGTGAGATCATGTCTCATAAAGAAAAAAGAAAATTTTTCCTGGCAGAAAAAGAAGGAAGAACAGTAGCAAGAGAAAAAAAAAATCCTGAGCAAAAGTCAGCAGCTTGAAATAGCCAGTTCCATTTGAAAAATAATAGAAACATTTTACAGACCATGCCTGTGGGTTACACTAGCAAATCATACATGGTTACCCATTGTCCCTCATCTGAAGAGGAGCTAGGGTCAGGATTTCCAGGCTCCTACACCATGTACTAAGGTCCAGGTGGACAAGAGGTGGCATATTTTGTTAAGTGTGTGTTGTTATTGTGTGTGTGTGTGTGTGTGCGTGCGTATGTGTATGCTTTTATTATTCTGTTTATACCTTTCTACCTTTTAAACCAAATGTTACACAGAATCAGAAGTTCAACACATAATAGATGAAAATGGAACTGATCTGGCTAAGGCAAGAGCTATTGCTACATGCTTTTCCATTGAACCACCCCTTGCCTTATTAAAGCGTCAATGTCTCCCTTTGTAAGTTTTCCAGAAGCAAATCCTGATCTTCTTGGAATTGGAAAGAAGGAGGAAACTAAGTTCTTTTAAAAATAAACCTACAGAAAAGGATTTCTATGATAGTTTTGCTTTAATGAGAGAACTTCCAGCTTGCAGATCCACAAATATTAAGAGCAGTTTCACATTTTAAAGAGGTTTATTCAAGAGATAAAATGGTCTGCAACAATTAAGGATTATTTAACTCCCCATATATCCTATTATAAATCTCAAAATTATGTGTTAAACCAGGGGAAATATAAGATTATGGTACTGGTATTACAGAGATTGGCATGAAACTAAAAATTAAAAATGTACAGCCTCCAGTTGCATTTTTCACAGCAAGATTCAGATGCAGAAGGGAAAAGCACAAATCTATCATGAAGGAATCATGCTGCAGCCACCTGAATTCCCAGATCACTCTTAGCAAAAGTAATAATGAAACAATTGGACATTGTATGCATCAGATGCAATGCAGTAGGTTTGCAGAATCACTTATGAAGAATTATTTCCAAAATACTATAATATGAATTTAACCAAGCAGCCAAATCTAACTTCTTGTTTATCAATAATACAGGGAGTAGAGAAACAGATTGGATGATACTATGAGGCCAAAGAAGCAATTAGACAAATAGGTGGAACTTTCTCTTCAACTAGTCAATGTCACAAAAAAGAGGGTTGGGGGTGATGCAGAAGCTAAAGAGACCAGAGAAACATACCAACTAAAAATAATGCCTTATTAATTGTATCTTGGTTTAAACAAGTTAACTTCAAAAGACATTCATGGTTAATTAATGAAACTGAAAAATGTGAAGGATATTAGACAATATTAAGGAAATATAGTTAACTTTTTTGGGTATAGTAATGATACTCTTTGGCATTGTAATGGGAGAAATGTTAAGTTGATAAAAAGTAGGTTTGAGGTATCATATCTGCAATTTATGTTAAAATAATTTAGCAAAAAGGTTACAGAAGCAAATTTGCAAAATATTAACATTTGTTAATTCTACATAATGGGTTTATGGGAGTCATGTTAGCATCTATATATTTTCCATGTGTTTGAACATTTTTATATTAAAAAAACAAGATTTTTTAATCTCTATAAACAATTAGAAGTTTACCGGGTATTGTTAAAAGAGTTTATTTTTTTCTAGATCAATGAATGGCAACAGTAGGGGTCTTTTTGCATAAATGTTTTTAGATTAGCTTAAAATATTACAATTGCCATTGTGATTTAGAAGATACAGTACGTTTGACATTGTCTTCATTTGTTATTTTATTATTTTTTTTTTCTTTTGAGACAGAGTCTCGCTCTGTCGCCCAGGCTGGAGTACAGTAGTGCAATCTTGGCTCACTGCAACCTCTACCTCCTGGGTTCAAGTGATTCTACTGCCTCAGCCTCCGAGTAGCTGGGACTACAGGCACGGGCCACCATGCCCACCTAATTTTTTGTATTTTTAGTAGAGACGGGGTTTGACCGTGTTAGCCAGGATGGGCTCGATCTCCTCACCTCGTGATCTGCCCACCTTGGTCTCCCAAAGTGCTGGGATTACAGGCATGAGCCACCACGCCCAGCCTTTGTTATTAATTATTTATTCTACTCATTTATAGTGACATCATAAAAAAAATTCTCGGGAAATTAATGAATTTTTTATTTTGATGCCCATAGATCTACTTAAGTTACCAAAATCATTTGAGTTTCAATTTCTTCATGTATGAGAATATTAATAAATTCCTCATAATTACATGAGGAATAAATGAGCTAATAAGTAAATAGTGCTAGAATTCAACAATAACTAAGTGAATGATGGAACTGTTGTACATAGGGGTACCACAAACACCAATAATACAATTTTAAATGTTCCCTTACTAGAGTATTTTCCAAAAGATACTTTCTACTACAAAGCATTCCTCAGGTTTTGTTTCTAACAGTTCTTCTACGGAAGAATCACAGCAAACTTTATTGCATGTGTCAAATTATTTATTAAAAAGCAGAATAAAAATTCTAATTTTTCTCCTATAATTTAAGGATTATAGAAATTATTATGAACATATTTCAATTAGAGATGTATTTTCTGTATTACAGAATCATGAATATTATTTCTATTAGTGAACAAGTAAAATAAAAATTATAAAATGCCCAAACGATTTGAGGATGAATCTCAACAAAGTTATATTACATTTTAAGAGGGTACCAGGTGAGTTTCTTCAACAAGCTTGGGTCAGGTTATACCATTTGTGCAAAGGAGTACAATTATTTCTTAAATTCTTAGTTCTTTTGAAGCAGCAGAGCCCAGTAAATCTCTGAACTATTTCTTCTAAGGAAAATTGCATGCTGTTGAAAAGTCTTAGTTTCCAGAAACATTTGATTTCAGAAACAGACTACCTAATTAAACAGATTATGTGCAGGGAGATCAGGTGGCAACTTTCCTTAATTGATTTTTAACAATTCTGTAGCTCTAGTGCTGCCACTTGTGCAGCTGTAATTAAAGGCACAGTGTTTCCATTTACACTCTTCATTTTCTGACCTGTTCATAAATGTCTGCTGCAGGCTGAAGCCCATAGTGCAAAGTTTTATTAATAATGGATTTGAGATATAACTGTGATATGATTTATGTTCTCCCAACAGAGTTGGCAGTGTTCCACTTCATGGGAGAGCTGGTTTCTGTAATTTCACTTCCCAATAAATGACAATGGCTGAAGCAGAATGAGTGGTAGCTAATCAAATGGAACCAGCTTATTTGGCTGGTTCAATTTATTTGTACAATTGATGAGGACATAACAAAATAATTAGTCTTGCTATTCACAGGTCATTAAGACAACCTTAGGGAAAATCAGACAGAAAAAAATACAAACTTTTATTTGATTTGCCTCATGCTAAAAAAATAAAAATTGAGATGGATTTAGACTAGAATATGAATATTTTACTTAAATATTTGTATTGAATCATTTAATGAAAAAGTATATATTGTTTAGTCCAATCAGAAAGCAGAGCATAGCTGAGATTATGACCTATCCCAATCAATGAAATACCTGGACTAAAAAAATAATCTTACATGTTAGCTAGACATGCCTAGTGGGCAACTGATAAATTCTGTATTACATGAGTGTTTGATTACCTCTTTCTGAGAAATATAATATGCCCAAAGTAACAGCAAAATTCTACTGAATATAATTTAGACTGAAAAAATTCAGAAGTCCATACAGGTTTTAGTGATGCTTATAATGTTTATTATGAATCCCTGGAGTTAACCAAACCGTGAGGTTTGAGAGCACAGTCCTCAACTGTCCTTACTTCTGACACCAACCAAAAGCTCAGGAGGGAGGGATCCCCAAATCACCCTCAGGTTGAATAATTTTCTAGAAGGATTTACACAACTCTCTGAAAGCTTTTGTACTTATGGTTACTGTTTATTACAGAGAAAGGACACAAACTGAAATCAGTCAAAGGAAGAGCTACAAAGAGTCTAGGAAGGTTCCAAATATAAATTTCCATTGTCTTCTCCCAGTGGAGTCAAGACATATTACCTTCCCAGCATTGATGTGTAACAATATGCACAGATTACCACTAAGAAAGCTCACCCAAGTTTCTACGTCCATAGTTTTTATTGTAGCTTTATTACGTGGGCTTACTTAATAGATTGATTGCCCATTGGTTGGACTCAGTCTCCAGACCAACTGATACGACGTGACCAAAAGTTCTCACTCTAAGTCACATTGTTGGTCTTTCTGGCATGAATAGCTCCCACTCTAAGACTATGGGGTGTGGCTGGCATCACCCTAAGATCCAGTGTAAATCCAGATCCAAATTCATCCTAAACAATGACATTCCTATTATGTATGATGTAAATAACCTCCCAAAAGCCTAGGGCAAAGGCCAGATCTTTCTTTGGACAGGCCAAATTCTGTGCTACACAATGAATATTAACAATCATTTCCTACCTAAGTGTGAAGTTAAAGAAGATAGATAAGAGTTAAGTGTAATAGAATATCTCTAGTTTTACCCATGTGATTATTTTAACTAGGACAGTATAATAATCTGCTATTAAATATTATATTCCCTAGCAGTCAATGAGTATATTTTAAGTATTTGGATGTATAACCTTTCCAGATTTGGGACTTATGAAAGCATTATAATCTCAAGTCATTTTATTTTATAGTCAGTCAATTTTGTTTATAGATCAATGTGTACTTTGAGCTGTTTTCTCACTCATTAAGAAAGCCTGTTCATCACACCTCTTAACACTTTATCCTACCTCCCCAAACACAAATACTACAATACTAATTATTGGTTTTCTGTATGTCCAATCTAGTGGCTTATTAGTTAATGTATTCAATTCAATCTCATCTCAGCTCAAAACTATCCTGGAAAAGTTAATCTGATAGAAAATGGGTTAATGGTTAATGTCCTACAAATGAAGCTGAGTTAAATATTTTGAGAATCTTGTTTACTGAGTTTGATAGGTTTCAACACAACTACTAATAACCCCAATTTTAAGGAGATTACTCAAAATAATACTTTTATCGATTGCTATTCTGAAGTAAATAAAATTCATGGCATTCTTATTTTACAGACAATTGTTGCATAAACAAGGCTAGATATTGTTACTCTTCCAAAAGAAGTTCCATTTAGAACATATTTATCCAGATGGGAAATACTCATTAGCAGAGGACCCGGTAATAGGAAATAATAAGCTGCCAATCAAGCAAATTACCTTCATGATGATGATCATTAGAAAGTAAATGCTTTAGATGAACAACTGATTGAAGGATGATGAGGTCAGAGCATAGCTTTGCCATGGACAGGGACAAAGAAACATGCTGGTGTCTGGGGAAGGCTACAGAACTCTGCCTCTGTGCCAGAACTTTGTTCTGGTCGGTGGGAACATTTTTCTCTAAAATATGCCTTCTCAGAGGATATCAATTTGTATTGTACTTTTCTACAGTATTATCTAAAATTCTTCGGCATCTACCATGAAGGGGCTATCACAAGAACCAGAGCTTTCAGAAACCTGGAGAACAAACGGCTTCTTTGCAAACTCTCTTCTAATGGAAAAGGGCTAGCACCCAAGGAGCCAAACTAAAAATAGTCCCAGTTAACAGGAGGTGAGATATTATATGTTGAATGCTTATTATATGCCATGTGCTATGTATAGATTGTTTGATTTAGTCCTCCTGACTATCCTGAGGTATAAATTATTATGCCTATTTTTGTTTTTAGATGAAGAAATGATGTGCACAAGAGTTGAAGAACCTGCTCTCGGTGAAGAACCTGCTCTCAGTTAAACTGCTAACATGGCTGGTTAAGGATTCAATCTTCACTTTATATGATTCCAAAGACTGTGTTATTCTCCATACTCCTGTCTCAACTGTTGCAGAATCACAGGATCCAATATTGCAAATAAGCTTATAGATGGATCTAATTATTTCTATTTCAATCTAATTATTTCAATTTCTTGAAGCTAAGAAAGTCAAAGTTGTTAGCTTTCAAAGGATGAGATGATCAGCCTGGCCTTAAATCTCAGATTTGCCACCTAATTGCTGTGTAACACTGAGCATATTACTCTACTTTCTGGACAGCAGTATTCCTCCTAAGGAAACTAGGAGGTATACCTTATGTTATATGTAAGGTAGGTTATATTTAGTCAGATAACATAACCAATTTATGGGTTTGCTATCTGACTAAATATAAAAAGGTATATAAAGCACTTAGCCTGGCACCTAATATTAAGGTGTGGACAACTTAGCAGCTTCTCAAGGTAATATAAGGGACTCCATCACGGGAATTGATCAGAGATAAGATGCTAGGAACCCAGGTTTTTCTATAACTCTTTAAATAGCAGGAAAAATAAACTGGTCTCAATCCTACTGGAAAAGGAGTGAGGATAAGCTAAGCATACACTAACCTTTTGGCTCAACTATTTTTATAAAGCTAACAAATTGACAGTTGCAATTATGCCAACTGTGTAGTTATCAGGCATTGAAGATGGAAAATACAGTTAACTGTAATTGTACGAGGTCTAGTTACATGTAGTAATAACTGAAATTATACATCAAAGGGTGCAAGTTATCATTCTACTTAAAAGACTTTATTTATGGAGGTTACATTTGTGACCGCCTAACACTATCTAGTTATTATAACAAGTATAGTTAAGTATTTATTGGAAGCCTTACCATGCTAAGGGCAGGTTTCTGAGACTTTTATATTTATTAGTTCAAGGAACTCACAAAAGTTCTTTACAAGATAGATTCTATTTCTCTCAGTTTTCAAGATTAAGAAACAGAGGCACAAAGACTTTACAGGGTTTGACCATGGCCCTACAATGTCAAATCAAGAAAGTCTGAGCCCCGGCTCTTACCACTGTAATGTACTCTCTAAATTAGGAGAAACTAAAAAATGTGTAATAAAAGATATTTAGTATGTTAAAATATACTTAATAGTATAGGTAACAAATCTATTTTGAGCTTTAAAAATAAGCAAACACTTTTTAACTATAGAAAACTAGTTTCAAGCCCCTTCCAAATAAATACTTCAAATAATTTTCCAAACACTTCAACAAGGATATCCCATGTGTTCTACTCTAAAATATTGAAACCACCGTAACATGTAACAAAACACTTAGCAGAATAATATAAAATGGTGTTTAAGAATACAAACTTGAGAGACAGTCTGCTTGTGTTTAAATTTTGACTTTTTTCACATTAGCTTATGATTTGGGAAAATTATGTCTCATTTTTCCATATCTATAAGGAGGCTATAATAGTATTTATCTTATTGTACTTTCCTTACAAACAAAAGAATTGAGCATATTTTAACAGAGCTTTGATAGGACCAGGCATGTGATACATACTTGAATAATGTTGGCTTTATCTGTATATTACAGTGATTAAAGAAGCAATTTTAAAATGTTGTTGTCTATGAATCCCTTAATATCCTAAAATTAATTGAAAATCCCAAAGATTTTTTAAGTCAGTTATATTTATCAATATTTCTCATAAAAGAAAAAGTTGAAAAATTAAAATACTTATTAATTTAAAACATATATTATATTTTTAAATAAATAACATATTTTAGTAGAAAGTAAATATATATTTCTTAAAAAACTTGGGGAAATTAGTGGTGGTATTTTACATTTTTGCACATCTCTTTAATAGATGGCCATCGAGAGTCAGCTAAATTCTCATATATACTTGTGAGTACAATCTGTTGCAATATGTTATTTTGAAGTACTTGAAGAAAATTCAGTCTCACATAGATAGACAGTTGGAAAAAGAGGAATATTTTAATATAATTTCCAGATAATTGTGAACATTCTCTCTTGATACTACACTAAAACTTGACAATTGGTGATTTATTAAAGCTTCACTACAATGTGCAATCTGAAACCCATTTATAAATATCATTATGCCCTGTTACATTAAATTGTATATTCCACTCTTTAAATGGTCTTTCACATTTGCATAATTTTCTACCATTGATCATTGAAAAATATGATTTCACTGAGTTATGCAGTTCTTCCAATATTAACATATTTTATTAAACAATAAAAAATTTATTTGTTAATATCACCACATTCTTATCAGAAAAATCTAAGTATTGGGAAGCTCTCAACTCACAGTGGATGTCGCATAAGTTTTCCAAAATTTTGATTTCATTTGAAAGCTCCAACTTTATCACTGGCAACAAATACTGATCACTTATTTTGTCTTGAAGTTACAGGATCACTTCTTTCATTTTAAAGTAAATGTTTGCCATATAGCCAAGTATGAATAACCATAATTTGTCTGTCAATTACTCTTTACAAAAAAAAATATATTGTGCACCATGAAGAAAGGGGATTGTTTAGCTCTCAACTCAATCAATTGGACAAGTGCTTTTTTGGGGGCAACCAACTTATTTTGATATGCAGCAGAAAAACTTTATGAGGACTTCCTATTTTGTTACAATAATATTAAACATATATGTCCTTTCTTGCTTGTGGCAAAGAAGGACTAACAGAAAATAGTTTTGCCCTCCCTGAAACAAACAAAAGAAAAACCAAAAACTATTAATCAAGGTTTTTCAAAACACTGGACATCAGCCAACAAAGAACAGAGTTCCTTGTCAGACAGGAAATAAATGAAGTGATTCCTACATCGGCCCCCTGTTCACTCCTCTGAATAAGGCTGATGGACTTCCAAAGGTGAGGAGACTTGGAATCCAGGTGGCAAGTGTTTGCAGGACAGAATACTGGGAAAGAGCGAGTTGCATAGAGAGAGAGAGAGAGAGAGATAGCATGCTCTGGAAATCTGCACAGAGACCCTCAAGTATTCAGTAGAATGTTGATCAACATTCATTTACTCATTTGTGCATTTACACATTTTTATGTGTTTATAATTTATTATTTCTAGTCTTATGCCCTCTAAAGGGTGAGTATTTGAAGTAGACACTTCGTTTGGCAACTTCCTAGAATGATAATAATTTTACTTAATTTAAAAATAGAACTCTATCTGAATGTAAATGTCATTGTTGTTCTTGCTTGACTACCAAGTGATTCTTTGTGTAGTCCAGAGTGATTTGATTTGCTGCCCATGGGACTTTTAAGTCCAAGCCTTTCACATCTTTTCCAGAAAATATGTGATCTCTACTTTTGAAATGATCAATACTACCTCATTATTCTTGTGTTGTTACCTAGTCACTTATTGTGATTCAAAACTTCTGTTGAATTTATCTATAACTTTCAACAGAATGAGAATCAAGGCAATTTATCTACCAGAAAATGAAGGTTCAAGTCTGCCCCAACAATTCTTCTTTTTGGAACCTGGCTAACCTATTATCTCAAAACATGATGTTAACTAATTAATGTGTATGACCGCCAGAGGTGATCAAAGGATCACCCTGATCCCTTGTATATACCTTGGCTGTCCCTTTGATATAGTATCTTTCTAAGTGGTTATCATATACCAGGATTGTTTAGTAAGAAAATATCTGCTACAACATCCTGTCATTAATAGAGTTTTTACCTTTACAGAGAATGTCTGGCTCACTCAAATTTAATCCTCTTTACTCTTTCCTATAGACTAGTTACACAAAGATGCACATACACATATATATGCACACAATCTGCATATGCAGAGCTTATATGAGCTCAAATATTTATATTTTCTTTTTCTTTTAGGTATTTGCTTTCATTTTGCTTATAATTAATAACTATATATATGAAACAATCTTAAACACTGAAAAAAGATATATGTATATGCATATATAGAATACCTGTACACACACATTCTACATAGTTGATAAAATAAATAAAAAGCAAGTATCTACTATCGAAGTTATCCTTTCTTGGCATCATAACTACACCATTGCAAATTTTATTGTAACTTTTCCTTTAAATTACATTTTGAACTCATGGCTCTTTACAGATTCAAATTATTTTCATTTGAATTCAAGCTTATTTAAACTTACATTTTTATCCATTGGCCAGTGATAGCCTTCTTCAGTGGGGTTCTTTGTCCATTCAGGAATAGGTTTGATATATTTAAAAACACTTTTTGCTTTTTGCAATAATAGAAAGTTCTGTGCTCATTCTGAATGATCTCTCCTCCAACAACAGAATGAGATCTCTGGGAAGGCCTGGTTCCCCTTTTTTGACTGAGATTAAAATTCAATATACAGACACGAGGAGGCAATCAGTAGTACTGGTGATGTGAAGATGTAGCTACTTCTATTGCCAGCTTCAGAAGCTTTCAGCAACAGAGATAGAAAAGTGACTTCATGATCTTGGGTTCATACTAACTTCTAAAAATTAAAGCAGTATGCTACTGTATCCTGATTTCCTTGCAGCATGTTATTTTATTACCACTAAAAAATGTTAATATTACCAATGTGTAAACTCCAATTTTAAAGTAATATAAAAATAGAAAAGAATTCCAATTGATTAAAACACAGTGAGTACTACAGTTCCGTTCATAGGAGATCACTGAAAGTTCAGTAGTGTCTTTTCTATATGAGCATTATTTCCTTGTACAAAAGAAAATGCTGCTGAAATCCAAAGAGGGCTGGTGCCTTTCATAGATGTCAAAATTCTGTCATATGTTGTTCTGGACATTTTGCAAGTGAGTATTTCATGATACTTTTATTAAGAATGTATTATTATTTTTTTTTCCCAAGAGCTACATTTCTAGTAACCAAAGTATAAAGAACAAGGAGATTGAATGAGGAAAAATAGTTTGGCAAACAGAGCATCTGACATTAATATAGCATCGTTCAACTTAAGGTGATGTTTTGTTCAAACTGCTTTATTGGGATATAACATATATATAGTAAAATATATACACAAAGTAAGTGTGTAGTTCAATAAATTTTGACAAATATAAAAACCCATAATACCATCATGCCAATCAAGATAATCTATAAATCATTATAAAGTAAATCTCAGAAGGGGTTCATAAGTTTCTTCAAGAACTTTCTATTACTTTAACTCCATTATCCATTATCATGTGCATTTTCAATTCTGCATTCACAAGATTATTAGAATTACTTGTCTTTTAATCAACTGGAGATGACTAGTTTTCTTGTATAGACTATATTCGAATTCTAAAGCACAAATTAATATGTGTGATCAGCTTATTGTCTTAATACATAATACTAGGTTTTTAGCTACATTCCTGGTTATAATAGCTGTAATAGTCACAATTCAAAAATAATTCGCAATATAGCCTACATTCCTTCATGTCATTTGTATATTATTACATTTCGTTAAAATAATAGTTACCTATAAAGGCATTTTGTGTAAAATTGTTTTAACAAAAAATAATTCCATATAGAACAGCCATTTACTCTCAAGGTAACTTTAATTTCTGGAGTTCTAATTCTTTCTGATTATAACCTCCCACTTGAGCTTATATTTCAAATACAGGCTAATCTGCTTGGAGTTCACTAGAATGCATTTAAATTCCAAATAGATGCTGAAAACTAGCCCCATTTCTGGATAAGAGCTTTCTCTGTAATTGTTTTTTCTTTTTTTAAGTGTACTCTACCTGAAAAAACATCTGATCTCATTTTCTGAAGAGTGTTTCTGATAAAAAGAAAATAAGCAATTTTGGCATAAGTATGAAAATGCACCAAGTTACACAAATCTACTGGAAATTTGGATCTAGCTTGATCTTGTCACTAAAGCCTTAAGAAAATCACCCCAAGTCTATGGTTCTCAATTTCCTCACCCTAGTACACAATCAAATTATTTGAGAAGCTTGGCTTTCTCACATGAGGTCAATAGAATTAAGGCTCTCCATTAAGTTAATAATAAAACAAACATTCAAATATGATGGTAACTGATTTTTTGCATTATATTATTAGCAGAAATAATGAATTGCTCTTCTATAACTAGTCTCTTTCAAACTCACAGACTCTAAATTTTCCTATCTTTTACTGGTCCTAAAATGTATTGAGGGCCAAGTCCCTGAGTTTCTACCTTCTTCATCTTAATATTGTAATTCCCTAGCAACATGCCAGATACATGTAATCACTTGACTTTTTTGTAATAGCTGAAGAACCTCAGTTAACCCTCACTACTGCCTTACAAGACAGCAGTTTTCAACCCATTTTATGGATTAGAAAAATAGAATCAGAAAAGTTAAGTAGTTTCCTCAGATTCTCACAGTAAATAACAGAGGTGAGATTGCATCCTCAAATATTCTAGTTAGAAAGGGGAGATAACTAGTTAAAAAAAACCTCTTTTTCCTATAATCCTTGAAACTGATTAATGTCAACAATACATTTTTAAGCAGAAGATAGAATAGCAAAAAAAACAGCAGAAAGGAAACATTGAAAGAGGATATAAAATATTAAATTGCAAATTTCTATTATGCAACTATAAATTTACAACAGGTTAAAAAATAAAAGCACTCACATGGATACATATGTAACAAACCTGCACATTGTGCACATGTACCCTAAAACCTAAAGTATAATAAAAAAGAAAAGTGAAATCACAAAAAAATAAATAAAATAAAATAAAATAAAAGCACTCAATAAAAACAATCAGATTTTAGCATGAAGACGACCATTCAAACTGCCCCGGCCTCACTGCACTGACACTGATGTATTTTCAAATCGATGGTCCAGCCTAAATTCCTCAGAGTTCATAGTCCAAGAAATGGCTAGATCAGATATGGTGCAACTATGCTTTTTTCAATTTGGCTATCAGGTCTGTTCCTAAGGACATTATTATGGGAGAAAGTTGATTTCTGTGCCAGTATTGTTTTGTTTTGCTTCCCCACAGGATGATAGTGCAAGCAGTGAGCTAGGCTAGGTTCAGCCTAACGGAAATTTCAAACAGCAATGACTGAAGTCAGTAACAGTTAAGATGCAACCAAACACATCTTTAACCAAACAATTTGATTCTGATTCAGGAAATGCCATTAAAAAAATCTATTTTAATCAATAATTCTTCCCTAGATTTTTTTTTTTTTTGCAGGACCAAGACTATTTGTATTCTAATTATAAACACAGAGCAGAAAGGAAAAACAAACAAAAAATAGCTCCTGCTTTTATCTCAGGTACAGGAGACTGTGTTGTGCAGGTCTAAAATTCTCTGATTTCTCCACAAAACTTAAGAACAAGCCATGCGCATCTTCCATATACAGATTCAAATCAATTTCAAATTACATTGAAATTAGCTTGGGTGGAAGGGTGTGCTGGTTGTCTGCATCTTTAAAACATTCAGTATGCGTTTTAAGGTATACAAAATATAATGATTAATGTTTGACATTCTAAGCAAATTATTAGCAATGTGCTGACTGAAATAACTTTAAGCACAGGCAAGTGATTATGATAATTGTTTGTATTTATGGCATAAGAGTACATTAGACAAATTTCACTGATTTTTTTCTGAGCAGAATAGTTCCTGTGGAAATGCATCACCATTGGCTTCTACAGAATGCATATGCCACAACTGCTTAATTGGGGAAACACAAAGCTCCACCTAATATTTATACAAGTCAATCAGTTCCACATATACTAATGGATAAAATAAAAATAAAGGAATTAGAAAAGGCTTTCCTTCAGGTGTATACATAATATGTGTAATTTTCAAGATTAAAACACAAAAGATTAGTATATTTATAAAAATGTTTTCACATCTATAGAACAAATAGAGCAGAAACAAAATTTTAAAAGGCAACAAACGGAGAAAAATTGGCAATATATTTGACAAAACTTGTGAATATAGTTCATATATAAGCTCTTAGAAATCAGTAAGAAATTATCATTTCAATTATAAATGGTCGAAGAGCATGGTCAGTCTGTCATAAGAATACCTAATAAATGTGATTATAAAAAATTTGAATTCCTGTTAATCAGACAGTTAGAAGCATCTTTCAAATAAGATAATTTTTTAAATAATCTCTAATTATAGTTTTTGGTAAAGGTTCAAGAATTATCCACTTTCAAAGTGAGTTCAAATTGAAAACATCTTTCAATTTTTTTTTTGTTTTTGGCAAAATGTGACAAAAGCTTTACAAATGTGCCCAGTCTTTGACCAAACGATTTGATTTCTCAAAATTTATCTTTAGAAAATGAACAGAAAAGTAGTCATAACTTAATCAAATGCATTCTTTATAAGGTGAAATTTGGAAACAACCAAAATATTTAATAATCATGATGGCTTAAATAAATATGGCAACATTTTACCATAGAATACAATGCAGCTTTTCAAAATATCATGATTGTTAGACCTATTAAGTCTTAGGATGTAAGGAGAAATTTCAAGAATAGGCAAATCCTTAGCAATAGAAAATAGGTTGGTCTTACCTAAAGTTGGAAAATTTGGGAAGGAAATAGTGACTGCTAATGGCTATAAGGTTTGTTTGTTTGCAGGAAAGAAGTGACAATAATATTCTAAAACTAATTGTGATGATGGTTGCACAACTCTGAATATACTGGAAAACATTCAAATGTCTGCTTTAGATGTGTGAAATATATGGTATATGAACTATATTTTAACACAACTGTTTTTTTCAAAAAAATTTTTTAATCTAAATACAACTGACAAACTAAAATATTTGCAACATATATCACAAATAAAGAGCTGATATTCCTAATGCTTAAAGAATTGTTAAAATTTGAGAAAAAGAATATGAAAACCAGATACAAAAGTGGGCAAATACATGAACAAATAATTCACATAAAAATATAAAAATTGTAATTAAACTTATGAAAAGATATTTAACTCATTCACCATAAAAGAAATGCAAATTAAAGCTATATTGAAGATAAAATTTCAAAGAATTACACACACATATGCACCCACACAAAAGGGGCATATATAAAAACTGGTGAAATCTAATTAAGGGCTATGGTGTAGACCAATAATGTTTTACCAATGTCAATTTCCTATTTCTGATCATTGTATTCTGGTTATGTAAAATGTTATCATTGGAAGAAGCTGGGTACACTGAAAACATACTATTTTTACAAATTTTATATGAGTCTAAAATTATTTCAAAATAAAAGTTTAAAAAAGATGTAAGGGTGTGTTAACATTTTGAGTATAAAAAGAAAGTTATAAACATGCATGAATATAGGATCCCAATATGTTGAAAAACATGGGTTTCAAAAGAAATAGAATGAAAAATTATCTTTATGTGGTGAGTTTTAAAGTGATTTTTATTTGTGTGTATATGTGTAGCAGGTAGATATTTCTGTTTTTTTGCTAAATTTCTAACTTGTACGTGTTAATAACTTTTGAATTAACTTGAATAACTTTTCATTTTTATTATGGATTGCTTTGTGCTCTGGCTAATTTGATCAACATAAACATTTTAATTACATAATTTGAGTTCTTAAATGCCCTTTGGCAACACAAGCCCCAGTCTAATTCTTTTTAGTAATCGAGTATGATTTGGTTTGTATGAAAGCCTTCAGCAGCATCTGCAGTATTTTCTCTTTCCTTCTTACTCTCATTTGAGCACACTCCCTAAACAAATCCTGCCAGGGCCACACCATGGCAAAATTTCAGTAGAAACACAAGAAATTGTAAAATAATAAACCAAGGGATAAAATAGCAGCTTAACTAGCTTTCTTCAACCAACTGAAATAAATGGTTTAGAAATGTATTTGAGATGTGAAAAATTTTGATTCAAGGTAAATAAAGAGGACTATAATCAACATAATTGATGATACTATTACAAACATTAGTACAATAACAAATATTCAGAGTAAAATATTATAGCACAATTTAAGATCAAAGCAAATAATCTTCCTTTATTTTCATCTCATAGAGGATTTTATATGAAATAATAAATATTTTGCTTTTTAGCATTTTAACAAATGAATGTTTCCAGGCTACACAAGGTCTTTGGAGAGCACATAAATACAAATCACATCAGTCACTAACATAACACACTTCCAATTCCTTCTCTTTAATTTTTTATCTTAAATTGTGGAAGAGTATCCAGCTTTATTATATGAGACTTTCTTCAACTTCCTTAGAAAAATAATTATTTTAAAATTTTTAATTTATTTACAAAGTTTAATGTCAGATTCTGGCTAAAGCGATTTTTCTCACTTTCCCTTTAATAGGATCACATTGGTTTAATAGCTGCTCCTTCAACTGTCTTCTTTGAGCTTTATGATTTATTAATCACCATAAGGGATATCCCACCAAGGAAGATTTCCTAAAATAATTATTGATATTTAATTAGAGAACAAGCTCACATCTCTGTGGCTTTGGGAGAATTAATCCAGAACTATAGCCTGGTCAATGTAGCCTTCACAGTGACATAATAGATCGTTTAAAAAAATTAAAAATGTTCAGGTGCAGAGACACACACCTGTAGTCCCAGCTACTTGGGAGGCTGAGATGGGAGAAGCCCAGGAGTTTGAGCACAGGAGTTCAAGGCTACAGTGAGCTATGATGGCACCAGTGCACCCCAGCCTGAGTGACAGAGAGAGATCTTGTCTTAAAAATAGAAAAAAGTATCACAACAATAGATATGTGATAATAGACAAAGGATAATGGATGGGATAAGCCCCAACAAAGCAATTACTTCCTTTTCTCTTTCTCTTCCACATAACAGTTCAGTAGCTGGGTAAACATAGAGCTTTTTTTGTGTATTAAGAACACAGAGTTAAGGCACGCTACAACTACAGAAGATATTATCTGTAAGGTGATCTAAGGGGTTTTTTCTCTAAATTCCACCTTTGATGGCATCTAAGAAAATGTATTGACCAATAACAGACTAAAGAAAAACACAGAGAGCTCTTCTGGTTTCAAGCAAATGTCAGAATGAACAATATGCCTGCATCAAAACTGTCTCACTTTGTAAATCATATGATCATCTCAATAGATGCAAATTAGTATTTTTATTCTAAATTGTTATCCATTGTGTTATAATTTTATTACAAAAAAACCAATAGGTTTCAAGCTACCAATTTATAATTCATTATAATAACTAACATTTCTTGAGTGCTTTATATGTGGCCAGGCACTCTTCCAAATTACTCAGAAAATGATATTTAAATTGAAAATGGATGGATAAGAGTTGGTTGGCAACTGGGTATGTGTTTGGCATTAGAGGCAGAGAGGAGGATCCCAGGCAGAGGAAACAACACTAGGGAAGACCCTGCATTGCATGAACATGTCAAAGACTCTTCCACTTAAACTGAAGAAAAAAAAAATACACTGAATCATAGAAACCAGAAAGGCCTGGGGTAGAGTTTGAATTTGACTGAGAAGGGGCCCAAGGGACCTTTCTGGTGTGATAGAAATGTCCTATACCTTAAATATATAAAGTTATAAATTTGTCAAAATGGTAAAATGTGCACTTAAAATGGTTGCATTTATTGCATATTAATTACAACTCTATAAAGTTGATTTTTAAAAAATAGAAAGGGGATATGGCATCAGAAAGCATTAGAGTGCAAATGTCACTGACAACCTTGTAGGCCATAGTAAGGACTTTGGCATTTTCTACAAAGGAAGAAGCTATGAGAGGCTATGAAGGGAAGAAAAGGTATGATCACATTTGTGTTTTAAATATTCATTGTGACAAAAAGAAAAATGAGCTTGGAAAAGTGTATGTGATGAATAATTAGGAGGCAATTACAATCATGCAGCAGAGATAGAAAAAAAGAAGATTTTTGTATTTGATACAGGAAAAGGCTCCAGTTTCATTCTTTTTCAGGTAGCTATCCATTAGCAAGTGAAATCAACAAGACTTACTAACTATTTGGCAATAATCAGTGGAGAAAGAAAGGAGTTCAGAATGGTCCTACGCTTCTGGCAGGGTGTGTTGCAGCACTGCTAATGGAAATATGGCATGCTGCAGAGAGAACACCTTTATGTGGTTTTGAGAGTGGAGGGAAAACGAAGGTGGGCAATGGATAAATAAATTAGGTTGAGCCAAATTCAGTTTTAGGTTATGAGAGTGAAGTAAGACAGTAAAGTACAGATACAAAGTAAACTGTTAAAAGCGCACCTAGAGCCCAAATGAGTGGCAAAAACTAAAGACATAACCTCAGAACCCAGACTGGAACACCATAAAGACAAATAGCACCATAAAAACAAACATTAACTAAAAGTTTTTCTGAATATATTCCCAAGTTGTCTTTTAGTTAAAAAAAAAACACACATATATGTAAATACAAAGACACATATATAGTTGCACAAGTAACTGCAACTACAAATATTTTAAGCTGAATGTTTTCCAAGATAGCATAATAGATCAGAATTTAAAATTTTATAGTACTCTTTCTTTATAATTATTATATATATTTTAATTTGTATCAAAAATTTTTAAAGTTCCCTAGTTAATGAGTTTATTTTTAAAATTGTGTATACTGTATCCTTCTCTTGGAAATTAACAGTAAATATCACACTAAAATATTAACGCTTCTAAAAGTTCTATAATTAAAATATGATTTAACTTTGTTTAAAATAGTGTTTCCCAAATTTGAATACAATGCCCATTTTTGAGCAATAGGTTTTTGCAGACATAATGTTCACAAAATATAATCTGAAAAATATTTATACAATTTTCAAAATTATTTTGTTTTGTTGCTTATTTCTCCACATGACATCTAGTAGGAATAATGGGGACAACTGTTTTATCTTGGAAACATATTCACTGTCATTATTTAATCCCAAAATATTTCTTTCTGTTAGAAAATTATCCATATAAATCTTCTGATTAATGAATCAGGTTCATGTATTTCCTTATTTCAGCACTGTTCTTATTCTAGTAATACTGCATAAATTTTCCAGGATCGCTTCTGGCCCCGAAATTACGTAACCTATGCAAAATATATTCATCATTTTTCATTTAAAAATAATTTCCATTGCCAAAGTCTTTCTACACTATGAACTTATAAATTAGTATGACTCTATTGAAAAGTAAAAATACTGCTATAAAATAAAGATGCTTTGGAATTCACCCAACCCCAATAATATTCTGTAAAGCCGCCACCCAACTAAGGCCCATGAGAAAGACCTTAGCATAAATTGAATTTATATCTAAAAGCTCCAATTAGACCCCTGCTGAAGTCATTATCATTAGGTTTTCGATTGCGCCTAGCCACTAAAATAGTTGTTCTCACTGTATACAATAAATGAGAAGCAAAATCGAATCATAACATTTTCAAACCGGAAGGCACTTTAGAGATTAGCTATTTCAAACTCTGCAGTTTACAGATGAGGAAAAGGAGTTGCAGGGAGGTTAAGTGACTTGTTTAGAAGCAGTTTTCAAAACTAAAATTTGTTATAAGTAGGATATATTATGTGAGTTAAAAGGTTTTGAAATGTTGTGGAATATTTTCTCTAATCAAATACATAATATCAGTTGTAGAACATTTTTTTAAAAGTACTAAAATTATTGAATTTATTCATGATGGCTGAGATTACAATGTTTTTCAGACAATTCTGTATCATTCGCTTTTAAGTATTTTCTTTTTCAACATAATTCGTTTATTACTTCAAGTGCATATATCATTAAACCTTTTAGTAATCTGGAATCATCTGTGTTATCAGAAATCTTCCTATTTTATTAAAAAGCAAACGGAGTTATTCACAGAAGATTTGCTGGTTTTTCAGTCAAAACTGACTTCACAAAAAGGAAATGTACACATAAAATAGGAACTATTTGTTCTATATTTCACCATCTTAGAGGAGGCAGGAATCACCCAAGCCAGCGGTGATACAAAGAGGAAACTGAGTCACACGGCACTTGGTGGATATTGGGAGAGACAGAGGAAGAGTTTAAGTGAGCAGCATCATCATACAGGTACAGATGGAACTGAGCAAAATTTTCTCAAATGATTTATAAATTTAAAAATTCAAAGTGTTGGGAAAGATGTGAGGAGTTATCCAGACTCAATCACTTTTATAAAAAGAAAAATGAGGACCAGCAAGGAAAAGTGATTTGGCCTTTGTATTAGCCAGGGATACAGTGATGCTGAAGGCCAGGCCTTCTGGATTCTGTTAGATTACTTTGACCTCTCTCTACTGTGGACACCAGCGGACACAGGTATCTGGGAAATGGTACATGTGAAGTCAGGGACAGAGTAGCAGGCCGGGGAGCATGCAGGCTGCAATCTGAGAGTGCTGCTGGGGTCTCAGAATGTCTGATTGGTATGTCTGGTTCTCCATATACTAGATGCTGAGAGACTAGTGACCTATGGTCTTTGGACTCTGTAAATTAAAGTCATTTTTCTAGTAAAATTCTCATTGTTAGTCGATTTTTGGAGATTATTGAGAGAGAGTCCATAGTACATAAGCTGTGGAGTTACCACCACCACTGCCAGGACCCTCTAGCTTCGCTGATAAAGTAGCTGGTATTTTGAGCAATGTGATTCTGGAAAATGAGATATGCACTTATGCACTATTGTCATCTCTCACAGGATCCCACTCAGCTCCTTCTGCACTCCCCAATCCACCCTTCCATCCAATTTTTTGAAATGGTGCTGCCTTTGAATACAGAACCAGATGAGAACAAAAATGTACCAGAAAATCTCTAATATGTCATTCACTTTGTGTAGGCTTAGAAGTTTATAAGGCCGTTTTCAAAGCCAGGATCATTTGGATTTTCCCTCAGTGATATAGCTATACATGGTTAAGATTGCCTTCTCCATTCAGAACTTTTATAACCCATTAGCTATTTATTCTAAACTTCCTTCATAGACCTGTTTGATCATTACTACTGATTGTCAGTCTTTATTCGTATTATTTTCTACTCCACACTTCTAAAGGCTAAGACAAACTTAACTTTAATTCTGGGATAGGGTTCCAAGATCTGGAATGCATCAGATGCAATGTTGAAATCAAGGACAGAGCCAGAAAGTCAATGATAACACAAAATGAGCTTTATTCACCGTCAAGTTTAGGGGAGATTGTGAAGAAACAGATGAAAGGGCAGGAACAGGTCAAGAAGTGGTGTTTAAACAACATTGATTTGAAGGTGCTAGATAAGGTAAAGTTTCTACATATGTTGATTTAGTATCCCTATGTATCAGTCTGTTCTCACAGTGCTATGAAGAAATACCTGAGACTGGGTAATTTATAAAAGAAAGAGGTTTAATTGACTCAAAGTTCTGAATGGCTGGGGAGGTCTCAGGAAACTTATAATCATGGTGGAAGGAAAAGGAAGCAAGTCCTTCTTCACATGGAGGCAGCAAGGAGAAATGTGGAGGAAGTGGGGAAAATGCCTCTTACGTAACCATCAAATATCACAAGAACAGCATGAGGCTAACCGCCCCCATGATTCAATTACTTCCCTCTGGGTCCCTCCCACAACATGTGGGGATTATGGGATTACAATTCAAGATGAGTTTTGGGTGGGGAAACAAAGGCAAACCATATCACCCTCATATACCAAATGCTTAGTGCTCCCATTTCTTTTGTCTTTTCTAATGCTCTCAGAAAAATTGGGATTGTAGAGAAGGCTAAACCAGACTAGTGTACTTTGACCTCTCTGCACCGTGGAGACCAGAGGACACAGGCTATTGTACATGTGAAGTCAGGGATAGAGTAGCAGGCCAGGGTGCATCTAGGCTGCAATCTGTGAGTTGCCAGCTGCAGCTGTCCCCAGGTGTTATGCTTCCATCAGCGCTTTTCTTTTTTACTGACATTTTCTTCCTTTTCTTCTCATTGTTCTCTCAAGCCAGTAAGCAAACACCTTCCCTTTCTAGTGTCCATCAGTGAGTGCATCCATAGACCCCAATAGCAGAAGCTGTCCTTGTCCAACTAGTGCTTTACAATTTGCCACATGCTCATGGTACCTGGGGACTGAGAAGGGTGCTAGCCAATTGTACTCAGCTCACTGCACTAGAAACCACTGCCATTCCCCACTGAAGTCTCGTACCTGCCGCCTTCCTTCCCACCATCTATGCCCTGATTCTGAGCCTGGCACCCCCTGTCAGACCCCTAACATTCTCCTGGTGACCTTTATCTATTAGAAAATCCTTTATCCCATCTTGAATTGTGGCATCAGTCAGGAGATAATTTGTCAAACACCTTTGTCAGTATAATACATCTGAATCTCAAGTACATCTAAGTTCATATTCTTGCATTCTCAGGAAAAATTACTGTCCAGGCTGTTTATACCTGTGCAAGAGGCATCATGGAGATCACTGAGCATTTTGTGTTTTGACTATTTTGCTCACTAGTGTATATATGCACTATGACTTCACTGAATGTATTTTTATATTTATATATTTATTGGGTTTTTTTTTTTTTTTAGACGGAGTCTCACCCTGTCACCTAGGCAGTGCAGTGATGTGATCTTGGCTCATTGCAACCTCTGCCTCCCAGGTTTAAGCGATTCTCCTGCCTCAGCCTCTCGAGTAGCTGGGATTACAGGCATCTGCCACCACACCAGGCTAATTTTTGTATTTTTTTTGTAGAGACGGGGTTTCACCAAATTGGCCAGGCTGGTCTTGAACTCCTGACCTTGTGATACACCTGCCTCAGCCTCCCAAAGTGCTGGCATTACAGGCATGAGCAACTGTGCCCGGCCTATTTATTGCATTTTTATAACTAGACTTACATAGAAAATTCTAACAATATATCTTGCCATCCCTCACACAATTCTTTGTACCAAGTAAATGCTTCATTAGAGGACTCTTGATTACTCAAAATAATGGACAAAACAAATGATGTGACTAAATCAAAGTGGAAAATAATTTAAATTGTATTTGTTTATTTTATTTGTATTTACTAGTGGCCATGAACAGAGCTATTCTTGGAATCTATGCCACTACAAGACTGTAGTGCTGCTGTCAAGTCCTATTGAATTGTACCATTTTCCACCTCACTTCTCTGCAGCATTACCTTTTTTTCTCTCTACACTATTGATCAAGAGAATCAATTTTACAATTGAGGAAAACCATCAGATTAAATAGAACTTTGTTCAATTGTTCTTATGCTAAAGTTCACTATCTTTCTGCCCATACTTTCCCAAGCTGAAAGAAGTAATTAAACATTATAGGATAAAAGGTCTTCCCTTTCAGCACCAACTGGCTTGTGGGCTGTATTTAGCGATAACTATGAACAGTAATGACAATAATGTTAATAAACTTTAAGTAGAGAAAATGACTCGATAAACAAGAAACCAAGATTAGTTGTATTTAAACAATCATGAGGTTAATCAAGGTTATCCATGTTTTTAGTTCCCATAAAAATAAAGCTGACTTTGGTTCTCACTTAGAAAAATTCTTCATACAACCAAGGCTATTTCAGAAGTTTCAACTAGTACTAATAAAAGATCTTTTCTATATAGTTGCATTGCCTTAAGAACTCTGATAAGAAAATCACTGTGGTAAAAAGAAAATGGATAAATATAATTAGTTGGTCTTACAGTCCCACAATCTTTCTAAACAGTGTTGCAGCTTAATTTGTACAGGAGTCAATGACCATTTATACTAGCACCATACCATAGAGAACATTTTGGATTCCCACCTTAAATTAATAACTGCATTACAATAACAGAATAGAATGTTTCCAAAAGCCAATGGTGCTCCAGCATTCCTCATACTTTTTGCTTCTATATGAAGTAAAGTGTTTCAAATAGAGCACAAATAGCATAAATTGCAACAAACTAAAATCAGTACTAGAACAGTAATAAAAATGCTACATATATAAGATGAATTATGTTACATGAGCTAAGTAATAACTGACTTTCTTCAACTAGCCAAAACAGATACTTTTAAAACTATAGTGGTTTCCTTTGATTTTTATAATTAGTTAGAAATGGTATTTTGAAAGAAAAGAAGCCAACATTTTTCTAAAAGAATGTTTGACTTTGGTATTTCTCCTTCAGAAGTACCTGTGAGAGATGGTTATAAGGTTTTAATTCTATAATTTCTGCAAGTTTACAATAACCTTGCATGTGGCCAAAGGATATTGTTTAAATATACTATATTCAATATTATATTCTCCTCCTTTCCATGGTGCTGCATATACAAGAAATACATTTTAAAAACTTAAAGTATATCTGTATTGGAAATATTGGGATTTTATGAACACCATTTGTAATTATTGGCAACACATAGAAAAACAACTGAAAATATCGAGTAAAGTCACATATAGATTCATCGTATCTATCTGGTCATTTATTTAATTCTTTTATTTAAAGTACGATTTAAGTAAATATAAACTACTTTGGAATTAATGTGGGCACTTAGCAATGCCCACTAGACTTGGACTTGATGTAGATTTGACTTGTTCAGGAGCTATTGTGACCAGGGAATTATGGTGTATGACAGTTTTTTTAATACACTCACATGGAAAAGGTGATTCTTGACATTTACATAATAGATATGTTTGTATATTATAAGTCATGCCCTAAACCACCTTCTGTAGGCCAAATTCAAAATTTTATGCCAGAATTGACTGAGAGTGATTTAGAGATACCCATGGAGGTTTGAGAAAGGGAAGAAAAGTCAGCCCTCATGAGGTAGCTGTGACACTTTTAGGCTATTACTTGTAGCAGCACCAGCCAAGCCAAAAAACAAACTGCTTTCTGACGATTCTCACTGCAGCATATTCACAGTCTTTTCTCCCCTCCCTTCTCTCTTCCATGCTGAGGGGTCCCATGCAGATTCCTAGGACTCTCAGACACCTATCAGTTCACACATTGTCACCGTCACTGCCAGCATCCCCTTCTCCAACTTAATCTCTTTCTTTCCAAATCCTTCCCTCCTCTTCAGTCCTCATTCAACTACAGGCAGTGAGAACAGCAATAAGAAAAGGCAACTTGCGGTGCTGCTTTAGAAGACAGCTAGAGAGTTTCCCACAGGCAGCCACATAATAAGCCTGGGATGTCCCACTCACTTTTCCCTTCACCGTGCTCCAGAACATTACAGGCATCTAGTTCAAGTGACTTAACAACTGCAAGCCACCCAGAGTTCAGATCAACGCCCCACGGAAAGAATCACACAGAGACAGCGTTCCTGTGAGAGAGGGAGGCTCATGGCTTGACTTCTCTTTTTCCCAGGAGAGAATGGGCAGGCAATCGCCTCTCCTGCTGCCTGTGAAGGTCTGAACCCACTCACTGAAACACCTGAACCCTAGGAGGCAAAGGCACTGCCAGTAGGGATGATGCTTAAGAAATGGTACTCATTGATAGCTTCTCAAAAGTGAAATATTATACCCATACCATAAAAAAGTCTACTGTATTATTTTAGACACTTGAGTTTTCAAACATATTTTTGTGGAACGTTTTATATCATGAAGTATGTGCTGGCTGTATCCTAAAAAAGATGTAACAAGTTATGAATCTATATGCCCTCCTTAGAATTCTTAAATTGCTTTGTAATTTAAAACATTCTCCCATTTCAGCAGGACTTGCTAAAAAATACGTGGCAAAAATACATATCTTTATTTATTATCTTGTCCTTGCAGGGGACAGCATTTGAGTAGAGCTTTCATTACAACTCAAATGACATTAAGTTCAACCAATTGATTTAAAATATTTATGTGTTCAAAAGTTACCTTTAAGAAGCTTCACAGGACAAACTATGCTTCCTGAGCAAAACTCTGAGCAGTTTTATGACCTTGCCAAAATATATGGATCAGTTCTTTTGAGGAATCTTCAATAAATGCCAGGGTTTCAAGCAGTGGAATCATAATTTCTTTTAATTTCCAGAACAATTTTGCTAAATTTTTTGGAAAAGAATGAAGCTGTTAAATGTATATATATATATATATATATATATATATATATATATATTTATAATGACTTTCTACCTAGAAACGCATGTTCTTCATATAATTATTGAGGTTGAAAATTTTTAATAGTTTATTTGTGGATTTTTTAAACTTATGATAAAAGTATATAGACTAAGCACTTTTGTGTCCCTAGGACAAGTCAGTAAGCAGGAAAGATTCAAGATGGGTATATATCTTCCAAGAGAGCAGGCAGAAAGAAGTTGGTGGGATCTATCATGAGGTGTCTGCCCCAAAACGCCTCAGGTACCCCCCTCTTCATTGGAACCATCAATAAATAAAGGAGACATAGAAAATGTGGACATACTGGCCAGGCACGGTGGCTCACACCTGTAATTCCAGCACTTTGGGAGGCTGAGGCAGGCTGATCACTTGAAGTCAGGAGTTCAAGGCCAGCCTCACCAACATGGTGAAATCTCGTCTCTACTAAAAATACAAGAAAAAAAAAATAGCCAGGTGTGGAGGCATGCACCAGTGGTCCTAGCTACTCAAGAGGCTGAGGCAGGAGAATTGCTTGAACCTGGGAGGTGGAGGTAACAGTGAGCCACGATCACGCCACTGCATTCCAGCCTCGGTGACAGAAAGAGACTAGGTCTCAAAAAACAAAACAAAACAAAATGTGGATATACTTTCACAGGGTATCACAATGGGCAGGGAAGAAAATACAGTCAATCACTCTACTATCTCCTGCTGCTGTTTATTTAAATAATCTGTATTTATCTAAAAATTGACATTGAAAGCTGTATGAGGAGCCTAAAATGTTCTAATTATATCAACCTCATTGGTTCTGACATACTTCTAAAGAAAGGACATAGTAGTACAACAACAAGAATCATGACAAGCAATTTCATCTAACATTGTGATAGACCTGACAGTTCACTGAGTGATTTCATGAGCAGTACTTTAGTGTTGATACACAGATATGATTAGCATTCCCACTATATAGATAATGATATCAAAGCTCTGAGGCAACATACAGCCTTCTAACATTAATGAGTAACTAAGTGGCAGAGGAGAAAGTCACCCAGGGCTTCTGACTGCAAGTCTAAGTTTATTTTTCCTATCTCCTATGCTATGGAATCCCCTCAAAATGAACTCAGATAATCAAATCTCCTGTTGGAATTTGCCAATGCATGCATTTTCTACATTATTATCTCATAATTCCCCATGATACAAAATATTTGTTTATAGAAGAAAGAAAGAGAAGTAAAATTTGCTGATCACTCACTATATTGTAGATGGGACATTTTAATGACTTTCATATGCATCATAACAGTATATTAAAATTGACTATCTTTCATTAATACATATTTTTCTAAGAAAAAATGGACATAATTATTATCCCCTTTGCTTCTAAAATTTTTGGCTATATGCTATTTATTTAATTACAATAATCCCTAATTTATCAGCAATGATTTTATGCCAACTTGAGATTTTTGGTGAAGAAAATCTAACCTACAGATTTTTTTTCAAGTATAATGACATTGTGACTACTAAGTTTAATAGCTCATGAAGTTGATATAATGTTATGCTTCATGGACATTTAATAAAACATTTATTCATTTATTATAGATTTTTGCCTTTTTAAAAATAGGTTCCAGGGACAATTTCTTTTCCTCATCTCAAATTTTTTCTTTTACAGTCACTGAAAAATCTATAGTCCCCTAGCACTCTGCTCCAGTGCCTGATAAATAAAGTGGCCTGAGCACAATGCCAAGCACTTTACAGACCTCATCTCACAAAATTATCTGTCCAGTAAAAAAGGAATGCTGGGCTGCAGGTTATAGGTTACAATAGCAACTCCCCACAAAAATCTATAAAAAGGAGGAGGACAATATCCTAGGGAATTCCTATCACATCAGTAATTTCAGTGTTCCTCTATTGGAATAACAGTTCAGTTCGGGGGGAATATTGTAACATATAGGATAAATGGAAAAAAATAGATGAAATCCTTTTCTCTTTAAAAATGTTACTGGAAATCATAGTCAATTATGGATGTTGATACAAAATGTACCATAATATTGGCTCATTAGTTGTGATGAATATATCATACCAATGGAAGATCTTAGGTATACTAGGCGCAGGGTATACCAGAACTCTCTGAACAACCTTTGCAAGCCTTCTGTAAACCTGAAGCTATTCTAGAATAAAATATTTATTTTTATAAATGCAATTAAATATTTAAAATAGAGAGCAAGTCACTAATAATCTTTTCTGTATCCTCTCCCTTTCTTTCCTTTCCCTTCATGGACAATACCATCATAAAGCCATTAGGTAGGGCAGCACTAACTGCCTATGGAGAGAGCAGCCTTAGGGATGGTGGAGTATTTTTTTTAATTTTTTTATTATACTTTAAGTTCTAGGGTACATGTGCACAACGTGCAGGTTTGTTACATATGTATACATGTGCCATATTGGTGTGCTGCACCCATTAACCCGTCATTTACATTAGGCATATCTCCTAATGCTATCCCTCCCCACTCCCCGCACCGCACCACAGGCCCCAGTGTGTGACGTTCGCCTTCCTGTGTCCAAGTGTTCTCATTGTTCAGTTCTCACTATGGGTGAGAACATGCGGTATATGGCTTTCTGTCCTTGTGATAGTTTGCTGAGAATGATGGTTTCCAGCTTCATCCATGACCCTACAAAGGACATGAACTCATCATTTTTTATGGCTGCATAGTATTCCATGGTGCATATATGCCACATTTTCTTAATCCAGTCTATCATTGATGGGCACTTGGGTTGGTTCCAAGTCTTTGCTATTGTGAATAGTGCCACAATAAACATACGTGTGCATGTGTCTCTATAGCAGCATGATTTATAATCCTTTGGGTATATACCCAGTAATGGGATGGCTGGGTCAAATGCTATTTCTAGTTCTAGATCCTTGAGGAATCGCCACATTGTCTTTCACAGTGGTTGAACTAGTTTACAGTCCCATCAACAGTGTAAAAGTGTTCCTATTTCTCCACATCCTCTCCAGCACCTGTTGTTTCCTGACTTTTTAATGATCACCATTCTAACTGGTGTGAGATGATATCTCATTGTGGTTTTGATTTGCATTTCTCTGAGGGCCAGTGATGATGAGCATTTTTTCATGTGTCTTTTGGCTGCATAAATGTCTTCTTTTGAGAAGTGGCTGTTCATATCCTTTGCCCACTTTTTGCTGGGGTTGTCTGATTTTTTTCTCGTAAATTTGTTTAAGTTCTTTGTAGATTCTGGATATTAGCCCTTTGTCAGATGAGTAGGTTGTGAAAATTTTCTCCCATTCTGTAGGTTGCCTGTTCACTCTGATGGTAGTTTCTTTTGCTGTGCAGAAGCTCTGTAGTTTAATTAGATCCCATTTGTCAATTTTGGCTTTTGTTGCCATTGCTTTTGGTGTTTTAGACATGAAGTCCTTGCCCATGCCTATGTCCTGAATGGTATTGCCTAGGTTTTCTTGTGGGGTTTTTGTGGTTTTAGGTCTAAGCAAGGTGAATGAAGCATCCACATGGGAAGAAGGCACAGCAAAGGGGATTTGGAACCCAGTGTAATAGGAAGGGCATCTGCCTGTGAGTGCAGCTTGGCATGGGGTAACAGAGTCTGAGCAGGGTGATGAGGGCATTCGTGCAAGAGGAAAGCTCAATGAGGAGTGTTAAATTTGAAGTTGGGTGAGGAGGATATCCTGCCAAAAGAGGGAGGAATTGCCTGGTGTGAAATATTTAGAGTCGGAGTAGGATAGCAAGAGCATTCACCAGCAAGAGGCCTGGTAAGGGGTGACAGAAACCAAGAAGGGTGGAAAGAGTGTCCACATTTTGAGAAAGAATGACCAAAATGGGATTCTGGAGCTTGACAAAGGTAAAGAGGGCTATGTGAATGGGTGTCCTAGAGTGTGTTGACAGAGCATGAGCAGGTTAAAGATGGTGACCATGCAGTGGGAGAGGAAGGCAGCTTGGCATGGGACGACACAGCCCCAAAAGAGCAGGGAGGTACACATATGCAAAAGAGGAAAGCTGAGTGTGGTGTGTGGGAACCTAAGCAGGCTGAGAAAGTGTTATCCAGTGGGTGGAACTACACAGTGAAAGTGTCAGAAAGGTGTCAGAGCCTGAGAAGGCGAAGGAGGACATTGGCAAGAAGGGGCTACCTTGCATGGGATATCAGAGCATGACCAAGTGGGGAAAGGTGCCCACAAGGGGGAAGGAATAGCCACAATGTGACACTGATTACATACAAGGGACATTATATATAATAATAATAATATATATAAAATATATATTCTAATAACATACCTAACATATAGTTATATACATATCCTAATAATAACATAGCCTCACACTAATTTTAACTGATATTCTAATATGGAAAGAACTTGACTTCAAAAACTGTACTGGGTTTCTGGTATTAAACACAATAAATTGTATTCAATGCCTAGCTTTTGTCCAAGTTATGCTTTGTTATACTGAGTTTCTACAGAATCATATGGATAGCATAGATAAGAGATTACAATTAAATAACTTTTTAAATGTTATATATAGAGAATATATAAAAATATATATTTTATATATTTTATTATATATAACATTTAGAATATTCTTTTATTGTAATTTATCTATGCCATATATACATATATGTGAGAATATGTGAGAATATACATAATACATATATGTATGAACACATATATACATATATGTAAGAATATATATATACACACATACACACACACACATATATATATTATTTTTAAACCAAAATTTGCAGGACAAGATTAATCCTCAGAAATAATTCCACTAAAAGCTCAGGATGCTAAACAGGGTACTATTCAAAACTTTTCTTATCTGTCTTCAATTATAAACTTGACATGTTTGTGTTTTTTCAACATGAAAGAAAAGTAAGGGGGAACAAAAGTAAAAAATTAAAGTCTTTCTGTAGGAAATGAAGAAGGAAGAAACTTTTATTGAATGTCAGAGTTTACATTAGGCACTTAATATTAATCATATTTTGCTCTACACAACAACTTTAGGTAGGCATTGACATCTATTCCCATTTTTTAAATTAGAAAATTATCTAACAGATTTCATTCATAGCTTAATGTTCCAATTATAATAAAATATAGAGGCCAAATTTAAACCCCAAATTGGCTTTACTCGAAATCCATGGTCTTTTCAATGAACTAAGTTGCCTCAACTGAGTCTCATCATAATCTATGGGTAGAAAAAGTGCTATTATCATTAAACTTTCTCGGTGTGTGTGTGTGTGTGTGTGTGTGTGTGTGTGTGTGTGTGTGTGTGTGAAGGGAGGTAAGTGAACCAGTGACTGGTTCATATGACTAGAAAGATTAAACATCAAACTTCAGAATGGAAATAAACTTGCTCTTTAACAGAGTCATGTAAGAATTAAAATAACACATTATTCTAAAGAGTCTACATTCTTTCATGTATTATTCAGTCTGGTTAAATAATAGCCAGATGTACACCTTTCTAAAGCTGTTTGATCTTTGGAAACATGTATAAAAGTACATATACTGTTCTTTTACCAGAAATATGAAAAGTCTTATTCACTTGACAAAACGTTTTCCAGATACAGCATTTACTGACATGATAATTAGCCAATATCCAAGAGCAGAATATGTAACATATTAGAGCCAGAAAATAAGTACTATAAATATCAATTCTGCATACATTTCTCTCAAATCAGAATTTTCACACTTCCAGAAATGTCTTACCTCTGTTTCTTCATGAGTACTATTTAGCCTGATGGTGCATTGGCTATGCATGTCAAGAATTCACTACAAAACCTAGTGAGTGCAAATTCACCATTTTTCTTTAGCATTTAAAAATCCAAGTAATTATGCATGGACTCTTGCTAAGGGTCTTAGAGCAGTGAAGTATATAACAACTATGTAACTAATTTAGCATCTTTAATAGATAAAATACCCTGTAGATAAGAAAATACATAAGTTTATGTAGATGTTAAGAATATTTCCAACTTACATTTTAAAAAGGACGGGTATGGCTTGAAAAATTGTCCTAAGTTTCTAGTATTTAACACAATAAACTTCTTTCCTATGTCTAGACTTTATCCAAGATACATTTTGTTATGTTGAATTTCAACAGAATAATATGGATCTCATATATTAGTAGAGAGAAAAGAGTTTATATCAAAAATATGAAGAAATTGATGCCATGTAAAAACAACTACAGTAAGAAACCTTAGTCTAGATAATAAAATATTATAACACTTAAAAATATTTAGCAAACCGCACATAGAGAATTAAACATGATTTTTTTGTTTGTTTTGTTTTTTGTTTTTTTAGACGTAGTCTCGCTTTTTGGCGCAGGTTGGAGTCAGGTGGCGCAATCTTGGCTCACTGCAAGCTCTGCCCCCCGGGTTCGCCATTTTCCTGCCTCAGCCTCCCGAGTAGCTGGGACTACAGGTGCCCGCCACCACGCCCGGCTAATTTTTTGTATTTTTAGTACAGACAGGGTTTCACCATGTTAACCAGGATGGTCTCAATCTCCTGACCTCATGATCCACCCGCCTCAGCCTCCCAAAGTGCTGGGATTATAGGCGTGAGAGAATTAAACATGTTTTTAAAACTCTACATAAGATTTATGGGAAACTATTTTTTTAATTTTAAAATTAAAATATAATTGACATTACATGTAATTCACCATTTTTTAATTGTGGAAAAAACCACCTAACATAAAATTTACCATTTTAATTATTTTTAAGTTTACAGTTCAATAGTGTGAGGTATATTCACATCTCCAGAACTTATTTTTTTTGCAAAATAGAAATGTTATATCCATTAAACAACTCCCCATTTTCTCCTCTCCTTGGTCCCTAGTAACCACCATTCTACTTTCTGTTTCTAGGAATTTGACTAATTTAGATACCTCATATATGTGGACTCAAACAGTATTTGGTTGTGTGTGTGACTGGCTTATTTCACTTGGCATAATGTCTTCCAGGTTCATTCATGTTGTAGGATGTGACAGGATTTCCTTCCTAAGGCTGAATAATATTCCATTGTGTATATGTATATATACATACATACACACATACATATATATACATACACACACATTTTTAAGTCCATTCATTCATCAATGTACAGTTGTGCTGCTTCCACTTCTTAGCTATTGTGAATAGTGCTGGTATAAACATGGGTGGGCAAATATCTCTTGGAGACCCTACTTTTGATTCTTTTGGCTACATATCTAGAAATGGGATTGTTGACTCACCTGGTAAATCTATTTTTGTGCTTTGAGGAACCTCCATACAGTTTTCCATGGTGGTTGCACCATTTTACAATCCCATCAACTGTGTACCAGCATTACAATGTTTCCACATTCTTGTCAACAGTTGTTATTTTCTTTTTTTTGATAGTAGCCATCGTAATGCACGTTAAGTGCACACTTATTTTTTACATGGGTAATGGACACCATATTACCAGAAATATTAAAGACAAAATTAAATGCCTTTTGGACTAGATAAAGGTCAATTTCTTTTGGAACGGATGAAGGACAATCTTCCTTGGATTCACAGGGATGGATTATTGGCTGGTGCCTAAGTACTCAACTATTATACCATGAAATCTATATTGGCTGTGTTAAGAAAGGTTCTGGCCAGGCACGGTGGCTCACGCTTGTAATCCCAGCACTTTGGGAGGCCGAGGCGGGCGGATCACGAGGTCAGGAGATCGAGACCACGGTGAAACCCCGTCTCTACTAAAAAATACAAAAAAAAAAAAAAAAAATTAGCCGGGCGCGGTGGCGGGCGCCTGTAGTCCCAGCTACTCGGAGGCTGAGGCAGGAGAATGGCGTGAACCCGGGAGGCGGAGCTTGCAGTGAGCCGAGATTGCGCCACTGCACTCCAGCCCGGGCGACAGAGCGAAACTCTGTCTCAAAAAAAAAAAAAAAAAAAAAGAAAGGTTCTACCACTCCTATATGATTTTAATTACTCTGGTACAGGCTACTGTAACAACAGCAGTGAGGAAAGAAGGGGAGATTTCCAGTGTATATGAGAATTTATCGACAAAAGATATTACATGGCATATGATCATCAAAAAGTTCTCAAATTTTTTTTTTTAAAGTTCTGGGGTACATGTGCAGGGTGTGCAGGCTTGTTACAGAGGTAAATGTGTACCATGGTGGTTTGCTGCACCTATCAACTCATCACCTAAGTATTAAGACCAGCATACATCAGCTATTTTTTTCTGATGCTCTCCCACCCCTGTCCCACAGGCCCCAGTGTGTGTTATTCCCCTTCCTGTGTCTATATGTTCTGATTGTTCAGCTCCTACTTATGAATGAGAACATATGGCATTTGGTTTTGTGTTCCTGTGTTAGTTTGCTGAGGATAATGGCTTCCAGTTCCATCTATGCCCCTGCAAATGACATGATTTCATTCCTTTTTATAGCTGCATAGTACTCCATGGTGTGTATGTACCACCTTTTCTTTATCCAATCTATCATTGATGGACATCTGGGTTGATTCCATATCTTTGGTATTGTAAATAGTGATGCAGTAAACATACATGTGCATGTGCCTTTATAATAGAATGGTTTATATTCGTTTGGGTATATACACAGTAATGGGATTGCTAGGTCAAATGGTATTTATGGTTCTTGGTCTTTGAGGAATCGCCACACTGTCTTCCACAGTAGTTGAACTAATTTACATGCCCACCAACAGTGTAAAAGTGTTCGTATCTCTCCACACCATCTGTTGTTCCTTGACTTTTTAATAATTGCCATTCTGACTGGTGTGAAATTGTATCTCATTGTGGTTTTAACTTTCTCTAAAGATCAGTGATGTTGAGCTTTTTTGCATGTGTTTGTTGGCTGCAAACCAACAGCCATACAGTTGGTATTTCTGACAACCCAAGTGCAACACTTTGATGTAATGGCAGGATCTTTGCTAGGTTTGGTCAGAATAAACATAATAAACTCAACTGTTTCTGATAACAAAACTAATATCTATTTAGTCTGTTTTTTAATGTTTTTTTTTTAAATTCTGAGATGTGGCATTCTAATTTTGGTGGGTTTCTCAGTTTATCCTATCAAGGGTTTAACCAAGAAGCAACTCCTGGGCATAAACTGGTTCATCTTTCTGTAGGATAACTTGAAAATATGTGTCAAACCCTTACAAAATACATAATCATTTTGCCACATATCTTACATCTGAAATTACTGAAACTGTAAAATGAATTAACTAAGATTCAAAGATGTTCATAGACTGTTGCTTATTTTAACAAAAAGTAGGCAATTTAAAATGCTGAAGATTGGAAGGTTATTTAATAAAGTGCATTTGTACATTGGAATTTATGCAGCCATTAAACATAAAGCTATTGCTTTATTGTTTATGATTTAATATTTTTATGCTTTTTTTTTAATGTGAGACAGGGTCTCACCCTGTTGCCCAGGCTAGAGTGCAGTGGAGCAATCACAGCTTACTGAAACTTGAATCTCCCTGGACTCAGGTGATCCTCCCACCTCAGCCTCTCGAGTAGCTGGGACTACAGGTGTGCAGTGCCACACCTTGATAATTTTTTTTTTTTTTGGATTTTTGTAGAGATGAGGTTTTGCCATATTGCCCAGGCTGGTCTCGAACTCCTGGGTTCAGGCAATCCACCTGCCTTGGCCTCCTAAAGTGCTGGGATTACAGGCATGAGGCCCCGGGCTCAGCTCTTTTTTATGATTTTTATATACTTTTACATTGTCTTTAAATAAATTTAAAGTACTTTTAGTTCTTATTTTTATTTTACTAATAACAGGAATTCATAATATGTTACTAAGTGGTAAAAGCAAGGTAGAAAACCATAATTATAATACAAGGCAGAAAAAAAAGCATGACTGTGTGAGTGAGAGTGTGCAACATTATCAGGGATACATGTTAACTAAACCTCATTATATTTCAAACTAAACACGTCTATACACAATTGGAATTACAGAGGAGCATCACGGAACATGGGTAGTGGTTAATTTATCTGGGTTATGAGATATAAGTGAATATCATCTTCTTGTTGCCTATGTTTGTTTTCTAAATTTTCTATAAGAAATGTATATTACCTGTGTCATATAAAACAATAAAGGAGTGGAAACTTGGCATGAATACATAAGAGCGATTTCTCAGGTTGGTCCATAGCTATTTGGCCTTTGGTCTCCGAAAGGTCAGGATGGTTACTGATATTGAAGATGGCCACCTTCCACTGCTAAGACAAGCAACTGGGCTGAAAAGCTGGGAACACTTGGGGCAGGAGGCATTCACTCTTAACTAACTGAATTTGCTGACTTCTATCTCCTCACATTCTCATAAGGGAGAAGACAAATCAATACTGTCAATAAAAAGTGTTTCTGTGTCCTTGAGAGAAGCTTTTATGCATGAAAAAATTCATCGGTTTACTTTGGTTTTAAAGCTTAACATAAATTTGTCAAATTAGCAAATTCAAAACCTGATTTACTCTTAAGTTTTTAAAATCAATTTACAAATTATTAGTCTAGCATATTTTAATAGTATGTTATAAGAGGATTTCAACTGATCATTGGCCCAATTTTTAAAAATCCTTCCTTTAAAGACAATTCCTTTAAAATTGCCTGGCTGACAAATCAAATAGCTCAGAAGGAAGGTAGATGGGTAGGTAGGTTGGTAGATAGGTAGGTAGGTTGGTAGATTGGTAAGTAGGTAGGTAGGTAGGTAGATAGAGAGATAGATAGATGATAGATGACAAACAATAGATTCTATATACATACATAAAATCTTAAATGTTATATAAAACTTGGTAAGATTTCTATTTAAAATAACAGATCTAAATCAATTACTCAGTTATGCATTTGAAGATGGAATTAAAAAGCTAACCTGTTACTTAGTAAGGCAGATTCTTTCACATTAGAAATCCTTAAAATACCAAGTGTGTACACCTCCTCTTAATACAAAAATATGCTGCCAAATTTAGTTATTTTAGATATTTCTACTGTAAATTATAAATCTTCCAGGGTTAAAAGAATTTTATCTAAGAAGGAAATAATAACATCACTACAAACAGTTTTGAGGTTACCTTCTTAGCCAACTGAAGATCTATACTGATCTGGGATTTCAACCCAGTTGCTGACTATTTTGTCAGTGCGACTAAGGGTCACCTTGAGCCCTATGCATAGTCTATAAAAGGGATTTCATAACTTACCAATGGTTGAGTTCTTAACTCTTATAAGCCACATAGCCTTACCTAATTTTTAAGTTAGGTTAACTTTCATCCTGCTATCAGTACCACTTAACTAAATCTAATATGTTGAGTCATTGCTCCATTCCTTTCTGAATTCCTTTTAGATGCTTTTCCAGGAGAACCAAAATTTCATTGTATTTTACATATTTTTCACAGCTTTTAATCACAGTGTCTAATGTCTACTGACAAATATTTGTATATCCACATATATTCTTGAGACATAATGCAAGAGTTAGAAGATGGTTAAATCCCAGTACACTGTTCAAATTAGAGGTGAGGAGATCTCACTTTCTTCTTGCTACTCTACCCTCTAGCCTAGACAAGATGATAATATAATACTTACTGACAATGCCTAGGAAAGAAGACCTACTTAAAAAAAAAATCCAGACTACTTTTCTGCTTTACATTTTTTTTTTTTTTTTTGAGATGACGTCTCACTCTTGTCCCCCAGCCTGGAGTGCAATGGCGCAATCTCGGCTCACTACAACCTCTGCCTCCTGGGTTCAAGTGATTCTCCTGCCTCAGCCTCCCGAGTAGTTGGGATTAAAGGTGCATGCCACCATGCCTGGCTAATTTTTAGTAGAGATGGGTTTTCACCATGTTGGCCAGATGGGTCTCGAACTCCTGACCTCAGGTGATCCACCTGCCTCAGCCTCCCAAAGTGCTGGGAATACAGGCATGAGCCACCATGCCCGGCCTGGTTTTCTTTTCAGAAGAGATAAAGCAAGTACATATTTGAATGTAAGCCTGATTGTTGGGCCTTCAACGTGATGTCATTTGAGGTTTGCTGCATCAGAGCCACCATGCTGCTCTTCACCCTATGGCTCACACTAACAGCAACCAGACAGTTTACAGCTTAGTGAAGCCTTTTCCACTTCAGTTGTAGGAACTCCTTTGACCATAGAATTTAACAATGAAGAAGAAAAATTGCTGCCTTATATTTAGAATACCTTGTTTATACTTTCCTGAGGGCAGAAAGGTAAAATAGACTTGATTATGCACAAGATTTTACTTTAAATACAATTATTTACTGATTCTCAATCCCAAAATCATGTTGAAAATCTATAAAGCTGTCTATAATCTTACAGAAGAGTTACAGCTTCAGACCTTCTGTACTGTAGAGCTCTCACCAATGTAGGAGTGCTCTAATCTATAGCATGAATAAAAAGACACTGGCACCCAGCACCAGGATCATCATCCACTTACTCAGAAAAAAAAAATGATTAATTTAAGATAAATAGATGCTGGCTTCAGACACACTGATTGTATTTCCCAAATATTGCTGCAGCAACATTCTCTCCTCTTAGAGGTTATAAAGTATTCAGAGCGATCATTCTTTTCTACTCACGTAACGCAAAGCATTCAGGATTTAATCTAGCTCTTCTATATGGTGTGGTTGAATTTTATTTGACTTTGCCATCACCCTACCCATACAAAATTCTTTCTCTTTCATTTTTTATAACATAAACTTATTTTTGTTCCTTTTATTGTTCACCTTTATATTTTATTATAGAAAAAAATGCTTAACTATTAAATAGTAAAATTATGCCAATTAAAACTAATTTGAAATTAAAATAGAAAACAGCAATCACAGCCTGAAACTAATGTTTTAAAAGTTTGCAGAGCATGGCTATGCTTTAGTTTTCCCTTAAAATATTTCATTTTTTCTAAAGATTGGCTTTTTGAAATATAGGTTAAAAGTATAAAGTCATCTTCAGTCAAAAAAGATATAGATTTTTTATTTTTTGAGTCACAAAGAAAACAGTTTTCTGAAGGCAGAGAAGACACACACTAGGCCAGAGACCTGCACTTGAATTCCAATATAATAACAGGACCATGAAGAATTTTCCTCTTTTTAAGAGGCATAGGTCTTGGAGAATGACCTTATAAAAAATGTAAAACTAGCCCAGTTCTCAAATAGATCACTGGAGGCAAATTTCTAACAACAAAGATGAGTCACTGAACACAGGTCACACCATTGGCCTTAACCTCTAGAAACTTATTAAATATCACCTCCCTGGACCCCGTGAGATCTAAAATGGGACTTCAGTTTGGTTAAGAGGCAAAGCTTAAAAGTATGCTTTCTTTCTACTATGATAATGGCTTATTACTGAAAAGTTTTAAGAAATTTTCTAACAACACACACACACACACACACCTCAAATGAGATAGGCATTAAATATGGGTCCATGGAAGATAGATGCATTATTTTGAGAAGTAGATGAGAGATTCAACCCATATAACAATGACTAGGCCAGGCTATTTCTCTACCTTATATTAAGGTAGAGAAAATACCAGACATGAAAGTTAACTTAACTTGCAACTCTGTTAATGATTAAAACGGAGTTACTCTTCCCAGGAAACCAAACCAAAAAAGTGTGGCTTCTCTTAAATCCAAACTATCCTTAATAAAAATGATAATTAGGAGCAAATACAATCACAGCAACTGCAATCTGTACTCAAGTCGTATAGCTAAAAGAATTGACAATTTTAAGGATTGAGTAATCCAAACAATTTTAATATTTGACTCTGAAACTAATTATATGATTTTGAGAACTTTGCCTTTATAGTTATGCTTTTATTCACCTTGTATGATTAATGTTTAGATTTTTCTGAGTATACCACAACTGAACAGTGGAAGGGATACAGCCAAGTTAAAATTAAAAAGTTTAAATAGAAAATACATAGAAATAACAATTTCTACTAGCTAAATCAATGGGTTAGAAATAAGGTCCTCATAGTTAGATCAGCCACTATCTTACAAAATGTGGCACTTAAAACTTCCTGAGTTAGGAAAAAGAAAAAAAAGCACAAAGCTATTATCTATATTTCAGCACGCAAGGCACACAGAGCCCAGAACAGCTTTGCCTGGGAACTCTTGGAACGTGTACCACCATTGAAATGGCTTCCATGAGGCCAACAGTGGCACATATGTAGTTAAGAGGTACTTGTCATTGAGACAAAGAACTATAATGACAGGTGAGACATGGACCAGAGAGGCATTCATGATGATGATGGAGGACAAGTGCCTATACTTCCCTTACCACTGCATTCTTACTCTAGACCCCTAGGAATGTGCTGTCCTTAATGAAGCAGGCACCATCAACACTGTTCTCTACTTCATCACCCTTTTATATTTTCACAAAATAGTCTTCACAAAAAAAGTGATTGTACCTTACGTACACATATATTAAAACAGTGATACAGAAGTCTCTCAATTGTCCACAACTGCTAGTGTTAGTAGGTACAGTTTCCAAAGAAATGTGGAGGTATCTTGGGTTAAAATGAGCAAAGGGGCTTTAAATCTAACGGATGCTGGGAAAGTTTCGGGATAATAAAGACTTCTTGGATAAATTAAAGGCAATCCGCTTAGACATCTAGGACATAGCTAATATTTAAAAATATTTTATTATGTTGTTTTTACTGTACTGCTACTCTAGTTACATGGAATAAAAACAGTATGTTATTTAGACTTGGATTAATATTACTGTTACTTTAAAAAGAAATACATTTTAAAGTTCTAAATTCTAGCCTAGACCCTCATTGCATATTTGGAATACAATAATGTTTTAGTAGGGCATACCTGACTATAAAATTTCTGTCTTCCCAAAACTAGTCACTATTAAATGTGTAACTCATCATATAACTTTACTGTTTAAAACATTTAATGGTTCTCAATATTAAGTGTCATAAAATTCAGATTCCTACAACTTCTTTCAGAATAGCTCTAGCACCACTTTATCCACTGAAACTTTTATAATATTTGAAAAAATACTCTACTGTGAAATATTATCTCCCTGTTTTAGTATTTCATGAGTACACATTTTTTGGCAACTTTACAAGTAAGCAACTTGAAGTCAGTAGTATCAATCTCTTTTTGCCATGGTTTTCTTAATTGCAAACGGAGTATGTTATATCAGTGGTACCAAGTTCCCCTCCAGCTCTAAACTTCTACTACTCAAATTTTCTCCATTCCATGTGACAATTGTTCAAAGCTAAACCAAAAGGAAGCACTAAAATAGATATTAGCTTATCGATAACACATTTTAGCATAATAGGTTATATGGGCCTGAATAATGAAATTGTGAAGATATTACTCCAATCATAATAAAATTTGTATATGTAAAGCAACTTTGCTATTACACAAAGATTTTAAGTCATAAAAAACTAAATTCAAATTTGTTGTGTTTATGTCACCCCATCATAATGTGCACTGTGTGTTAGTTAAGTCATAAAGCTTTAGCATTCTGTCTTGCAAAGAAGCTGAAAAAAAACTGATTAAAAGAAGGTAAAAGAAACATAACTGAGAGTTTAGTGCTATCTGTAGTCTCCAAATCTCTGTATAGAAGCTGACAATCTTAAAATATTTTCGAAGCATACCATACAGCACTCCATTTTCAGATTCCACCTTCCTGGCTGGACACAATGATAGAAAAGACAAAAAGAAACCCAGCATGCTAGTTTTTAATAGATAAAAACCTAGGATTACTATACTACTATTAATCTACTATCTTCCTCCTCCGTAGTTCACCATCAGAGTGCTTTCATTCTTCTTACCGACAAATGTGGAGGAGTGGTCGACCCTCTGACCACTTATTCTCCTTTGATCCACTCAATGCTTGCCACCTGGCTTCCCTCAACTATTTTACCAGATCTATTTTTCTTTAAACCCCTAGGAAATGTAATTGCCAATATTAAATGGTCACCCCAGCCCTTAGGCTTTTTTATCTTTGTTTAGAATTTTACCTCAACCAGCAACTTTTAAACCTTTCTCCTGCAGTGACCTTCATAAGCCTGTGTTTTCTTAATTCTCTACCTATTTCTGATTTGTTGTTGCCTCTTTCACTGCCTCTTATTTGCCTGCTCCCTAAAATGGGATGTTCCACAACGTGCTTCTCCACCTTCTTCTTTCCTTTCACTATCTCATGACTTCATTGTTTCCCAGGGTTTCAGTTCTACCCTCAATGCAGACAGCTAACAAATGTGCATCATAAGTCCAGACTTCCTCAGATCTTCAGATTCACAGTTACATTTATACCTGGATATTTCCATGGCCACTCCACTTCAAGATAATCTATACAAACTATTTTTCTTCCCAAATCTTGGCATCCTCCTGTATCTTCCATCTTTATTTAAAGAAAAAATGTTAGTCCTCCCAGTGACTGATATTCAAACCTGCAGTGTCATCTCTAAATCCTTGCATTCCTAACCTCCCATATCCAGGGGATCAAGTCTTGTCTACCTTAGTGATGGCTCGCACATTTTCAGTCTTAGCAACTGCCTTAGTTCAGACTGTATCCAACTGGAGCAAATTCTTTAAAGACTCACCTTTTACTCAGTAGTATGCAAGGTGTCTGGACTAAAATTCCTTGACTGTTTCTTAGTAATTTCCCTATCTTACACCCTTATATTTTCCTATCTTGACTCTTAGTCGGTAGGTCCAGATTTCCCTAAGTTTCTCTTTGTTCAGTTTGGTTCATGATCCATCATTCTACAAGTTCTACTCAATAGCAGGCTCTCAGGCTAGACTACCCTAGACTTACAAACAAAGCAACACATGTATCATCATTCACCAAACCATTGCAATAGCCTTATTTTTTAATGTTATTTTTTTCCGAACATAACAACATAAACACACTTGAAAAATTTGGAAAATACAAAACAAATGTCCATCCCAAATTCTACCAATTAACACACGGCTAGATTTCTCTCTATTCTTGTTTCTATGACCTTTTAAAAATAAGGTTGGGAATCCGATTTAAACTTAAAATGGTTTTCAGAAAACCATTTTAAAATTATGCACAGTTGCAGCCTGGAAAACTTAAGGTGGTGCCTTATAGTATCAGTGTTAGGAGCTTTACTTAGTGCATCATTTAACGTAACTGGCAATTGCAAAATCCACTTTGCCTGCATATGTGAAAAATATAGACGGTTATCTTGTTTGCCCTATGAAATTCTGCACTTGATATTCAGTATATACTCCACCTTCATTAATTTCTTCTGCCACAATGTTCTGCCTTAGCACACAGTTGCATTCTTTCCCTTTTTTTTTTCCTGTTCATTATGGTTTAAATGTGAGAACCATATGAGGGTAGAATACACTATCTTTAAAAAATTACGAAAAATTATATAGGCAAACTATTTTCTTAAATTTGATGGACAAATGTCAAAATGTTATTCTTCACATCATGTATAATCTTGTCCCAATCCACTTAACAAAGTTTGGTTAGATCTCAGAGAAAATTACATTCCAGAGTAGTTTTTTTTCTTTTCCCTGAGATAGGGGGCAACTTTACTACAATTAGTTAAGTGTGGTACAGAATTTCACGCAAATGAGGTGTGCCAGCAGTGTGACAATTTTAACATATTTTAACAAAAACAAAAATGAATGCATAAACTTGCTGCTGCTTAGACCACGGTAGCTTCTAAGGACCCAGTTTCTTTTACTGATTTAAAAACAAAACAGAAAAAAAGTTGTGCCTGAACAAAGATATTAGTTCACTTTTGCACTGTTATAAAGATACTACCTGAGACTGGGCGATTTATAAACAAAAGAGGTTTAATTAACTCACAGTTCTGCATGATTGAGGAGGTCTCAGGAAACTTACAGTCACGGCAGAAAGTGAAAGGGAACAAGCAGCTTCTTCACTTGAGGCGGGAGGGAGAGAGCACAGGAGATACCGCCATTTTTAAAGCCTTCAGGTTTCCTGAAAACTCCCTCGCTATCAAGAGAGCAGCACGAGGGAAACTGCCCCACGATCCAATCACCTCCCACCAAATCCCTCCCTCAACACATGGAGATTACAATTCGAAATGAGATTTGGGTGGGGCCACACAGCCAAACCATATCAGATCCAAATTTTATTTTTAAATATCTATAATTTTTTATATTATGCTATTCGTTTCAGTGAATAACTATTTTTTCTTCCCTTTAAATATTCTTCAAAATTAATTTCAAGGGCATCATAGTAGTTGTTCATTAATACATATATTCATTATTTTCAAAGTTCTTTTTTCTATAAAAACTATCTTTATATTTCAAATGTTTGTCAGTAATTTTATTTCTTTTTTAAAATTTTTTCTTCACTTAGCCTCAACTTGAAACTCATAATTTTACTTACCATGGGATCTAGAAGAGGCATTACTTAGTCAAAGAGTAGATTTTTAAGCTTATGATTTCCATTTGCAAATTGGTTTTCAGCAAAGTTGAAACAATTTACGGTTAAGCTGGCAGAAGATAAGAGGGATCACTTGCCAACTGCAGAGTTCTTAAAAGGGCTCTGGGTGCCTCTAGTATTTCTCATCTCCAATTCCTCTGCACTTCAGGGCAACTTCCTAAACACAGTTATAATTACAGGCACTCAGGAAATTCTCATGATTCTCTATTATCCACAGAGTAAAATTCAAACTTCGGAGCGTGGCATAGAAGTCCTCCACAAGCTGGTTCCAAGTTACTTTTTTTTTTTTTTTTTCCTTCCCCTCCCCACCACTCACCCTGTAGCAGTTCTGCTCCTGGCTACATTTAGAATCACCTGGAGAGGTTTTAACAAACTACACACCAGGGTTCCATTCCAGACTAATTAAGTAAGACTGGGAACTGGCTTTTTGGGTGCTGGGTGCGTGCACCAAAATCTTGCAAATCACCACTAAAGAGCTTACTCATGTAACCAAATACCACCTGTTCCCCAAAAACCTATGGAAATAAAATAAAATAAAATAAAGTAAATAAAAATTCTCCACTAGATTATTCTAATAGACAGTCAGGGTTTGAATCACTGTGAGTTAGCCTCTTCTTTCTTAAAGTGAGGTATGTAGAGAGACTGGGAGATTACTTGTCAAAAATGCAAATTCTTGGGTCTCACTTTAAGCCTACTAACAGACATTTTTGGCCTAGAGACCAGGAATCTTCAGTTTAACAAATTTGCAGATTCTGTGGTTTGAGGACTAGTGCTTTAGCCAGAACAGATTGTTTCCATTTTCTTAATGATGTGCCACACTTCCTATCTTTAATATATGCTCTCTGCTGTTTATGCTTTAAGCACACACACACACACACACACACACACACAAATCATATCTATTTTTTAATTCCCAGCTTAAATGCTCATTCTTCCAGCCAGATTTAAATGTTTCCAAATTTTGTGCTTTCATTGTTCATTGTTTATATCTTTGCACTCTTGTAGACGCCCATCCAGCCCTGTACTAAACATAGTCATGGGGATCTTAAGATCCACTAACAGAATTAAATTTTTCATATGCAGATAGAATATCTGATTCACAAGAATATTTCCATAGAGCCTGGCACATTTTTCTACAAATAGTAGATAGATGAAAACTATGTGAAATGTTGTAATCAAATAACTAAATGTTCCTAGCCTGTGCTCTCCTTGATAAGTAATTATCAAACACTGTTCCGTAATACTATTGGTGAAGAGAGTCAGTGCAAGAGAAAGTAATCTAGTTTGTTTTGTTTTTTTTCTTTTCTTGGAGGGGGAGTATCTTTTTCAATAAATATTCAAATACCTAGTGATTTGATAACTAATCTCACTCAGATTTGCTATGCTAAATCAAATATGTTTTTTTGTCTACTCAATAGCTTATTATATGTGCTCTTACTGAAAGGCTGTACCCAAGTTGTAAGCCATTTATTTAGATGATTAGTTCTCTTTGGCTGATCATTTTGATATAAGACATAAAGTGAAAGGAAATGATTTAGAGTGTTTTGTTTCGCTAGGACCTGAGCACAGGTGAGAGTTTAAAGTCTGGTATTCCAGATGGAAATCAAGTTTAGTAAGTGCACAACCTCACATTTTAAAGGAATGAATGTGAGACCAATTCATGAAGCTGTCCTTCAATCCTGTTTCTCTGAAGGCCATGCTCAAATGAGAACTCTTTCACTAAGGTTCCTAAGAAAACTCCAAAGTTACCCTTTCTAAATTGGTGTTTCTAAAGCACTAAACATCATTTGCATGGTACTTATTGTTTTTCCCTGCTCTGTCTCAAGAACATCTCAGATTCATGTACATTTCGTCACCTGTACCTGACTCTAAGCTCCTGAAATTAGGGAGTAGGTATTTTTCAGACTTACATTTCTTATAGTGCCTAATGATACCACCTGGCACACCAAAGGCGTCAATAAATCTGAAACAAATGAGTAGATAATAACAGTAGATAAATGTTGCTGAAACCTAGCTATAATGTAGAAGTTTTTCTTTAAATTTACTCTATCCAAACCACAAGCTATCCTTCACTTCAAGAGGAATTATCTCATAGACGGGGGAAGAATGACACTATGGTCATTGATAGAAATAGGAGATAATTTACCTCCTTTTTACCCAGGTAGACAGAATACAGAGGCTGCTGAGAGAAGATTTTAATTGTGTGCAAAATACTTAACTACTCTACATTTTAGTTTCCTTCTCTACAAATTGTAGAAAAGATTCTGTCTATCATATAGGGTTACTGTTAAAAGTAGCTTAGTTACTGTATATAAAAGTATCTAGTGCATGGCACATAGTAAATAATAAATGGTATTTAATTGTTTTAATCCTTTCTGTCTGGCTTACAAAAACAAAAAGGACATGATAAGTTTGTTTATTCAGAAGCATTTGGTTCTGAAAAAGGAAATCAGGGCATAAAGTATATCAGTAACAGTAAGGTATACTGTTTGACACGAGTTACAAGTATATGCTATGTATTAACGTGAGATAACTTGAATTAAAAAGGTAGATAAGTAGAATAATTGAAAGAAGACTTGGCATCCTAAGCTTCTATTAAGGTTTTGTGACTTATCGGTTGTTTGAACTTGAACTTGGATAGCTATTCTGAACAGATCACTCTGGGTAGAACAACACAAATGCTTCTTTATCCAGATACATAGACAGACAGATAGAAGAGTTCTCTTGAGTCACCATCTGAGGGTAAATAACTTGCCCTTAATAGATGGCACATAAGGATTGTGGCACCTGGGCACTTAAAGCTGAATGTCCATTGAGCAGAGAGTGTACAAGTCTAATTACACATGACAATGAATCAAAAACTGGCTGAATTGCATGTTGCTTCTATTTCTATCTAGTCAGAACTTACTCTTGACATTTCAGAGTGTGATTGATGAATGATAAGAAAATAAGTTGCCCTTTGGAAACTGAACAACCTGCTCCTGAATGACTATTGGGTACATACCAAAATGAAGGCAGAAATAAAAATATTCTTTGAAACCAAGGAGAACAAAGACACAACATACAAGAATCTCTGGGACACATTCAAAGCAGTGTGTAGAGGGAAATTTATAGCACTAAATGCCCACAAGAGAAAGCAGGAAAGATCCAAAATTGACACCCTAACATCACAATTAAAAGAACTAGAAAAGCAAGAGCAAACACATTCAAAAGCTAGCAGAAAGCTAGAAATAACTAAAATCAGAGCAGAACTGAAGGAAATAGAAACACAAAAAACCCTTCAAAAAATTAATGAATCCAGGAGCTGGTTTTTTGAAAAGATCAACAAAATTGATAGACCACTAGCAAGACTAATAAAGAAGAAAAGAGAGAAGAATCAAATAGATGCAATAAAAAGTGAAAAAGGGGATATCACCACCGATCCCACAGAAATACAATCTACCGTCAGAGAATACTACAAACACCTCTATGCAAATAAACTAGAAAATCTAGAAGAAATGGATAAATTCCTTGACAAATACACCCTCCCAAGACTAAACCAGGAAGAAGTTGAATCTCTGAATAGACCAATAACAGGTTCTGAAATTGTGGCAATAATCAATAGCTTACCAACCAAAAAGAGTCCAGGACCTGATGGATTCACAGCTGAATTCTACCAGAGGTACAAGGAGGAACTGGTACCATTCCTTCTGAAACTATTCCAATCGATAGAAAAAGAGGGAATCCTCCCTAACACATTTTATGAAGCCAGCATCGTCCTGATACAAAAGCCTGGCAGAGACATAACCAAAAAGGAGAATTTCAGACCAATATCCTTGATGAACATTGATGCAAAAATCCTCAAAAAAATACTGGCAAACCGAATCCAGCAGCACATCAAAAAGCTTATACACCATGATCAAGTGGGCTTCATCCCTGGGATGCAAGGCTGGTTCAACATACGCAAATCAATAAATGTAATCCAGCATATAAACAGAACCAAAGACAAAAACCACATGATTATCTCAATAGATGCAGAAAAGGCCTTTGACAAAATTCAACAACTGTTCATGCTAAAAACTCTCAATAAATTAGGTATTGATGGGACGTATCTCAAAATAATAAGAGCTATCTATGACAGACCCACAGCCAATATCATACTGAATGGGCATAAACTGGAAACATTCCCTTTGAAAACTGGCACAAGACAGGGATGCCCTCTCTCACCACTCCTATTCAACATAGTGCTGGAAGTTCTGGCCAGGGCAATCAGGCAGGAGAAGGAAATAAAGGGTATTCAATTAGGAAAAGAGGAAGTCAAATTGTCCCTGTTTGCAGATGACATGATTGTATATCTAGAAAACCCCATCGTCTCAACCCAAAATCTCCTTAAGCTGATTAGCAACTTCAGCAAAGTCTCAGGATACAAAATCAATGTACAAAAATCACAAGCATTCTTGTACACCAGTCACAGACAAACAGAGAGCCAAATCATGAGTGAACTCCCATTCACAATTGCTTCAAAGAGAATAAAATACCTAGGAATCCAACTTACAAGGGATGTGAAGGACCTCTTCAAGGAGAACTACAAACCACTGCTCAATGAAATAAACGAGGATACAAATAAATGGAAGAACATTCCATGCTCATGGGTTGGAAGAATCAATATAATGAAAATGGCCATACTGCCCAAGGTAATTTATAGATTCAATGCCATCCCCATCAAGCTACCAACGACTTTCTTCACAGAATTGGAAAAAACTACTTTAAAGTTCATATGGAACCAAAAAAGAGCCTGCATCGCCAAGTCAATCCTAAGCCAAAAGAACAAAGCTGGAGGCATCATGCTACCTGACTTCAAACTATACTACAAGGCTACAGTAACCAAAACAGCATGGTACTGGTACCACAACAGTGACATAGATCAACGGAACAGAACAGAGCCCTCAGAAATGTTGCCACATATCTACAACTATCTGATCTTTGACAAACCTGACAAAAACAAGAAATGGGGAAAGGATTCCCTTTTTAATAAATGGTGCTGGGAAAACTGGCTAGCCATATGTAGAAAGCTGAAACTGGATCCCTTCCTTACACCTTATACAAAAATTAATTCAAGATGGATTAAAGACTTACATGTTAGACCTAAAACCATTAAAGTCCTACATGAAAACCTAGGCAATACCATTCAGGACATAGGCATGGGCAAGGACTTCATGTCTAAAACACCAAAAGCAATGGCAACAAAAGCCAAAATTGACAAATGGGATCTAATTAAACTAAAGAGCTTCTGCACAGCAAATGAAACTACCATCAGAGTGAACAGGCAACCTACAGAATGGGAGAAAATTTTTGCAACCTACTCATCTGACAAAGGGCTAATATCCAGAATCTACAATGAACTCAAACAAATTTACAAGAAAAAAACAAACAACCCCATCAAAAAGTGGGCAAAGGACATGAACAGACACTTCTCAAAAGAAGACATTTATGCAGCCAAAAGACACATGAAAAAATGCTCATCATCACTGGCCATCAGAGAAATGCAAATCAAAACCACAATGAGATACCATCTCACACCAGTTAGAATGGCCATCATTAAAAAGTCAGGAAACAACAGGTGCTGGAGAGGATGTGGAGAAATAGGAACACTTTTACACTGTTGGTGGGAGTATAAACTAGTTCAACCATTGTGGAAGTCAGTGTGGCGATTTCTCAGGGATCTCGAACTAGAAATACCATTTGACCCAGCCATCCCATTACTGGGTATATACCCAAAGGACTATAAATCATGCTGCTATAAAGACACATGCACACGTATGTTTATTGTGGCACTGTTCACAATAGCAAAGAGTTGGAACCAACCCAAATGTCCAACAACGATAGACTTGATTAAGAAAATGGGCACATATACACCATGGAATACTATGCAGCCATAAAAAATGATGAGTTCATGTCCTTTGTAGGGACATGGATGAAACTGGAAACCATCATTCTCAGTAAACTATCACAAGGCCAAAAAACCAAACACCGCATGTTCTCACTCATAGGTGGGAATTGAACAATGAGAACTCATGGACACAGGAAGGGGAACATCACACTGGGGGGACTGTTGTGGGGTGGGGGGAGGAGGGAGGGACAGCATTAGGAGATATACCTAATGCTAAATGACGAGTTAATGGGTGCAGCAAAACAACATGGCACATGGATACATATGTAACAAACCTGCACATTGTGCACATGTACCCTAAAACCTAAAGTATAAGAATAAAAAATAAAAAATAAATAAATAATTTAAAAAAAGAAAATAAGTTGCCTTTAAACCTTTCAGATAGCCATGTGACAATGAAGCCAAAATTTTTAGGAAGCAACCCAACAGCAAAAAAATAATTTGAAAATGGAAAATTACATTGGGAAAATGGAATAAAGATGTCAAACCATCCATGGAGATTAAAAACTATTGCTTCTGAATGTATTAGTTTGAACCATACAACATTGTCTCTACTTGCCTTTTTTGACTTACAGAAATGATAGTTCATATATTTTTCGAGATAACAACAATCGGGCTTTGTTAAGATATTATCACTCTTTTGAAGAAAGGAGAGCTTAGTTGATTTTCTATAGAGTTTATATGTTTATCATGATGAAATATCATTCTTCTATTAGGTTTATATTGGAGGAATCTAGATATATGAAATAAAAGGAAAACAAAAAGCACACATGGTGAGAAAAGTTGACCACTAAGCTTCTTTTGATAGGAGTAAAAGGTAGAAAGACACAAGTGGTTATCAGAGAGATATTGTGTTGGAAGTATTGATCAGAGTCGGGAGCTATGATTTAGAATAAGGGGGAAGCCATCAAGGTTGTGATACCCATGGAAATAGAAATCTTAAAAAAGAGATTTGGAAAAAGCAGTGCACAATAACTAGACCTGGAGGAGAATGAGCAAAGCCAGAAGATAAAACAAGCAGAACTATGAAATAGTTTTTGTTATTTATTCTGAGATTCAGGGAATCCAAGAAGATAGTGGGAATCTGACCAGGTGAGTTAATAATCTTGTTCAAAACTTGATAGTACATCACTCTCATTTGCTGTGGCAATTCTTTGTATTTTGAGAACATAATTATAATAAAAATATGTAAATGAAGTCAACAGAAAGTTGAGGTGGAACAGTACATCCTGGGGTTAGCCTTGTCTTGAGGGATAGTTCTTGGCCATGTTTGGGAAGAAATTGGGCTGTCAGTAAGGAACAGTTTCATGAAGAGGAAGAATCTCACCTGTGTATAAAAGACTAATTTGAGTTTGTGCACTGAAAAGGTGCTCCTGGGTAGCAGTAACTCATAAATTCTCCTACTCACTTTGATCAGTAGCTGTGTTAGGTAACGAATCACACCGTTGCATGTCCCCATGTTCTCTCTGGTTTAATCCATCACTGGAAATTGGAAATAAATACTAGAAGTCACTCTGGATGTGGTGAAGGCAGAGGCTTTGCCTCCCAGCATTCTATGGAGGGGAAGTAAGCAGGGAGGACTTTGTAAAATGAGAATCTTTTTAACTTTATAAAGTAGATGTATCAAAGGGCTTATGGTTTCACACTCTTAGCTGAATTTGTGGGGTGGGGAAATCTAGAAATACTGTGGGTAGATACCCTTATTATAATCCAAATAAAGAAGTAGGACTATGAAAGAGGTAGTGTAAATCAAGAACCCTTAAGGCATAGTAAAGTGAGTAAAAAGACTTAGTAAAAAGAATAGAGTTGGAGTATATAACTTGGACGAAACATGAACAAATAATACCAAGGATTTTGGCCTGGGAACTGAGAGGAAAAAACGTGTTAATTTAGACACAAGTGGGGTATTTGTAAAGGGAAACATGTTTAATAAGGAAAATAATTGTTTAAATGTTTTCATTTTAAATTTGAAAAGACAGAGTTACATCCAAGGAGAGAAGAGTTGTGAATAAGTGACTGGAGATAATAATTTGAGAATTTTCTGTGCAAAAATAATCTAGAATGGGAGCTCAGTTTTTTCTTCTTTCTCAACCCCAATTAATTAGTTGTGTCTACCTTGAGCCTCAGATTGAAAAATATTTTTAGTCCACAGGTAAGCTCAGCAGGAAAGCCTCATGATCAATTTCCAATTTCAATCGTGCAATCTAGTGGCAAGAGTGGCTTTAAGGACCACTTACCTGCCCTCACAACAGAGACATATAGATGGTGCTGAGCTAATGGGCAAAGAAGTAGAGTGAGAGATCCATCCACATGATGAGCACAGAACCTCAATATTTTCCAGAGTTGTGTGTGAGAAGGTATTACCAGGCAAGGCCACATATAGAGATTTAGAAAGAAATCCAAGAAAGTGCAGTATCATAGAAACCAGGAGAGCAGAGAAGGCCATAATGAAGGCTCTGGTCAACATGGACACTTTCTTCCAGCAAAGCTGTAAGAAGAATGAGAGTGAGATAATAACTAGACTGGGCAATGACATGGTTTGGCACCATGGTTTACATCTTGGGAAAGATTGTATTGCTTCAGGGAGTGATAAAGTGAATCATAATGAAGAAGAATAGTCCATTTTTGTGTATTACACAATTAATGAATTATTAAGTCACCTCTCTGCCTTCATTTACTTGGATAATTTATCATTGTATTATCACTAAAATAAGATCATTAGTTTGGATAATACAGACCTCAGGGAAAAAATTACTCTTAGGTTTAATTGTTAAAAATTGAATAAACGTGTTTTCTAAACTTGTTTTAAAATTACTGTTTAGAACTCATGTGGATGCAATTTTAAGAGATGAATATCTTAAGACACAATTTTAAGAGGTATACATCTCTTAAATTCACATTAAGTTAAGTAAGCCAAATCTTACTATAGAACTTTCTCATCATATATTCACCATTACACACATTCAGATATGTGTTCCTAAAGTCTTTAGTTAGTGTCTAAGTAGAACAGAGGAGTTCTACAACCAAACTTTTTATTTATCAAAAGGAAAAAAAGAAAGGAAAAAGATGTCCAGATTCTCACCATCTGTCTGACTTACAAATGCACCTGACTAAAAATAAACCATTCAGGAATAAGCCATTCACACTTCCTCTGCAGTGACTTTGAAGTGTTTGTCGAGATACCCGTATTAAGAAACTTGGCGCTCTGGTCCTTTAATGGTGCTGACATTCTGACTCACGTATGCCCGAGGGAAGGCAGAACACAGGACAGCTGAGAACACCAGAGGACTGGCAGTTGGGAGCCTGATGGAGGACAAGTAGGGCCTTGAGGACAGGTACGTGACAGAAGCACAGGAAAAAAAAGAAAAATGGTAAGTTGACCTGGAAAAAAAAATTGAGGAGATTTGTAAGCAGAGTAAGTTAAAGTAGCAGAATACTTTCATGTAGCCGTTACAACAACAACAACAAGAAGAAAAAAATAAAGGGGGGAAAAATCATTGCTGAGATTTGTCGATAGGAGAAAAAACAAAGAACCAAAACTTTTCCCTTGAAATGTTTACTGTTATTATTCAAGGAACATTATTAACTATTAGTGTCCTGACTAAAGGTTACATAAGCTAATTAGGACTTAGAAAGCCTTGGATTTTTTTTTTAAAGTTATAGACCAGTTAGATTTGTAAAAGAACCTGGAAGAATTACCATAAAATACCATTTTTAAAAAAATTTGGCTTATAAAGGACAATCTGTAATCACCATTACATGACATTTACAAAGTTTTTTCCTAGGATATGATTTAGCTCTTTCATTGTAAACTTTAAAAAAACTCTATAGTTTGAGTATTGTTTTAACATTATCTTTCATTTCAAATACATTGTTTCCTGATAAAACTGGCAAAAGATTGGGATTTTACTATTTAGTAACATTTGACAAACTGTGATTTACTCTTTTTTTTTTGTCAGAAGAATTAAAAACACGACTTCATCACTAAAGAGGTACCCTGGCAGCATAAATATTATGAAAAGCTAAAAACTGGAATCATCTGGAAAAATAAATAAGACTCCTCATGTCCTTTTCGGTCCATAACCAGAAGGGCAGCAAAAGGCCTTTGCCACTGGAGCCTCTTCTTTTTCTCCAAGTCCCACGTAGCAATTACCTGCACTTTCAAGAAGAGAAACAACGACTACACCTAAAGAAATTCCTTCTTCATAGGATGTTTCTAGTGGCCAAGATACAAGCAAATGTAGAAAGAAAAGATGTTGCTGACTACTATGAACAAATGTTTCAGTCAGTTTTGAAACATCACCTAGGAGAAGCAGTGACAGGATTGCTGCTCATCTATCCCACTTCCATTCTGCATATCCTCGAGTCCTCCAGCGACACTCTCTACCAAGTTCTCTTAGATTATATTGGCCGTGACAAAGATGAAACAGTATTTTTTATTCAACAAATGAAAATTATAGTCATTTCTCATAACATTCCAATGAGGCTTTTTATGCAATGGCATGTTTCAGTGATAAAAGTTCCAGTTATGTATCTCGATGATGTGACACAGTCACAGTCCCTAAAAGAGGTCATCACAGATTTTCTCACACAAACTCATAAACTGTCACTCTACATTTGCAAGACTATGAAAGTAGGCACTAAAGGACCAGGCGATAACTTACACCAAGTTGCACCTGACCTACTCCTCCCAGAACAAATCATAAAGTACTTGTGCAAATCCGAAGAATTCATGGACCCAGCAACATTTATAAACATGTATGATAGACCCATACACATCACTCTGGATTCTGAGGTGGTATGGCCTGCTCCTTCATGTTTCTAGGATTCAGAGGGATAATGTGCCCATGTCTCTTAAGGAGTTTGTGCTACTTAAATAAAAAAGAAAACATTTTTAAAGTTACTTGTCTCTTTTAAAAGAAACAGAACATTGCAATATACACAGAGGTAATATATTAATCTTTACAGAGTATGTTGAGCTAAATTTTAAAATGTATCTATTTGTTGTGGTATGAAGTTCAATACATTATTTTACTAGGTAGATGGGTTTAATAAGTTTATAATAAGTTCTCAAATATTAACACCATTTTCATGAATTGACACTTTTCAAAAAAAGAGTGTGGCTGAAAAAAGACAAACAGAATTCAGATTATCATCCAATCCCTCAAGAGTTAATGAACAGTCACTACTACATAGCAGAAGTACAGTGTTCTGAGGGTACAAAATCGAGAAGAAAAATCCCACCCTAGAGTTGCTTGCAACCTAAGGTTAGAGGCAAGTACACGTAGAAGTAGTTATGATATGATATATAATGTAATATAATATATCATTATAGTAGCAGTATATAGGAAGGGCTTTGAGAGCACAAGTAAAGGAATAATCACTGTATAATTCCTGCATTCAGAAAACAAAATCTAATTGTTGAAAATATTTCCAAAGCCCACATATTCTGGCCTATATAATCAAGAATATTGAGACCATTATAAAGCTACAGAAAACAATAGCTATTTGGAATGACACGAAAATACATTATCAGATGGCATTGTGCTACTCCATGCAACATCATTTATTGAACATCCCTCTATGTTACAAACATTTGCCAGGCACTGAGGGATATGGCAGAGTACACAGAAAACATTATCTGCCCACTATTAAAACTTACTTCTAAGTGATTTTATGTAAAATAAACAATCTGGTTATTTTCTCAATTCACTTTCTAGAAAGCAACTAATTATATATAATTTCTATGTGACCAATTTCAAGTTGATCCCTTCTTTTATCCACATGAATATTTTTTGCATTGTTTAAAAGTTTTTAGCTTGTTTAAACAATTAATTGACATCAATATTTTGAATACTGCAATGATATTTGTCTCAAATCACCTTAATATCTTATGAAACTGACTTTGGAGTTAATGGAGAAAATACTTATCATTATAGTTTTATTTTTTATTATTTGTTTCATTTTTAGCTTCTTTGAGGACAAACCAATCTCAGTGTGCACCTCAAATTTTTCATTTGAAGAAAATTTTGTTCTGTATATGAAAATACTGACCAAATTTTATGTAACAAACAAAATATATATAATAAACAAAAATTATATGCATCATTGTTACATAATAGAATCAAATTTTAGGAAAGACCATTCTATTTCCCAAATTTTGTAATACTTCATTAATTATAATGGTATTTTTCACTTTTAACTGAAGTTTCTTTCAAGTTAGTAACAGAAAAAAAAGTTTTAGATAAAATGAGAATTCTTCTACCTAAGAAAGTATATAACTTTCAAAATTTATATCAATTTAGAAAGAAACACCTAATATTAAACAGCATTATACTGTCTATTCTTTGAACTGTGAAAAAGACACAGGAGCACATCAATAGTAAATGATTAGTGATAAACTGACTGGAAACGTAAGTAAATATTTTCCCAGCAAAAAAGGAATAGAGAAAACATTCGACAAAGATACAATCCTTGGTCCAAGATTAGAATGAATGTGAAAGTGGTTTGGGAGTGAAGACCAGCATATGTAAGAGAATAATGGATAATAAATGTTTATTGGATCAGATAGAATTTCTTTAGCAGGTTGAATTTTGTTTGGGAATATTATTTTCTAAAGTTATCTAGTGAATAGAAGTTTGAGTTTTGGATAAAAATTATATATTTATAAATAAGAAAGTATGGCATATTGTATTTTCCAGAAATGGTTACTGCAATATATCCAATCCCACATGCCTTTCTTACAACACGAGCTTGATATTCTTCCCATTGTGTAGTGGCTTCTAACTCTCTCCCCTTGAATGCAGGCAGACCTCTTCTGTGACTGCCTCAACCGATAAAATACAAAAGAAGTAATTCCGTGTGATCTCGAAGGCTAGGTCATAAAAATGTGCACTTTGCCTTGCTCACTTGAATGCTAGCTCCTGGAATTCAAACACTATGCTGTGAGCAATCCAGCAATTTCAGACAACATCCCCAGCTAAGGTCGCAGCCAACAGCCCCTATCATCCACTAGACATGTGAGTGAGTGAGTGAGACTTCAGGTGACCCCAGACCCCAGGCTTCCGGTAAACCTGGGAAGCCAGCTCAGCTGACATTGTGTGGAGAAGAAATGAGCTGTTTCCACTAAGTCCTGCCCAAACTGGAGTTCTGTGAACATTAGTGATTATTGTTTATTTAACCACTAAGGTTTGGGTGAATGATTATGCAGCACTGTGGAAAAATAATACACATGTAATGGGAAAAACAATATATATGTATATAAGCTCTTTGTATCACTTATTAGTCATTAATTTATGTACCAAAATTTATTGGATAGCTACTGGTAAAAATGTACTAGTAGGCCAATCACTGTGCTAGTCACTGGATGTACAAGTAGCAATAAGAGGTATATTCAACACACTGCCTGGCATAGATTTTTTATGGGTCTATAATACTTTTTGGTGTGAGAATACCAATAGAAACCTAATTCACTAAGCCAAAAAGAGAATTATTAACAATCTTAATCATTTTTGGAAGAAGTTATAGAATATCTCTCAACGATGAAATTGCTGATTTACTTAGTATTTCATAATTTTAAAGAATTCATGAAGGCTCACTATGAAAATAACTGGAAAATAAACACAGTGTGACTCGAAATAATTTCAGTTACTTAGTTATTTGTTCATTTTTGTGAACACATCAGAATGAATGTATTCAAATAAATTTACCCCTTATAGGAGTCACTTCAGGAAGATTTATATTTGTCCAGGCAGAAACACCATTGCTGAAAACATTTTGTGACCCTATGGCAGTTGAATAAAGGAGGTTTATAAATCAAAGGGAGCTTAAATATTTTAATTATATCTAATATTTGATCTCCAAATTATTGTTATACTCTAACTTAATTAGTAACTTTAAGATTTTATCTCCATTGATAGAAATTTTTTTTAATTTATACTCACTCTCAAAGACAGATCTGCTGTCACTGAACATATTAAAAAGAGCATTACAATGCTTCTAAGGGGAAGTACAAATTGTTTTCAGTAACAAATGAGTTATTGAGATACTTATATAGGTCACTAATATAATGTCTTTAAATTGGACTCATTTAGCTGTGTATGTTTGGGTATATTTGATAAAATGCAGGAATCTTACATTTATACCTTACAAATTTAGCTTAATGAAATCCAAAAATGTGAACTTTTAAGCCTTAGTATGACTGATAAGGTAATTCTTAACTCAATGAAAGTTATAATAGAATGAAGATACATGCATGCGTATGTTCATTGCAGCCCTATTCACAATAGCAAACACATGGAATCAACTCAAATGCCCATCAATGATAGACTGGATAAAGAAAATGTGATATATGTATATGTGATATGTGATATGGAATACTATGAATATATACTATACATAGAAAGGAGCAAGATCATGTCCTTTGCAGGGACATGGATGGAGCAGGGAGGGCATTATCCTTAGCAAACTAATGCAGGAACAGAAAACCAAATATCTCATGTTCTCACTTATAAATGGGAGCTGAACATTGAGAACACATAGACACAGGGAGGGAAGCAACACCCACTGGGGCCTGTCAGGGGTGCAAGAGGAGGGAGAGCATCAGGGTCAATAGCTAATGCACGTGGGGCTTGATACCTAAGGGATGGGAAGAGAGGTGCAGCAAACCACCATGGCATACATTTACCTATGTAACAAATCTGCACATCCTGCACATGTATCCAGAACTTAAAATAAAATATTTTAAAAATAAAGAAAGCTATAGTTGCCTTAAAATAAAATTTTAAATTAAATAAGAGTACATAACCCACAGAAAAATGAATATTTAAGTGTGAACATGTAATATTTAATATTCATATAACAATGAACATATATATAAAGCCAATGATCATATAACATTCAAATGATGTGACCAGCACCGTTCTAATTCTTTTCTTTTTATGTGGATACTTGAGTACAGACTGCCCTGTTGATAATCCTATGCTTGTTTCAGTGTTGACATTCAAGAAGGTAATAGATTTCTTGCAGAATAACTTAAATAACACTACTTGGGAAAGGAAAAACTCTTCCACGGTGAATTCTAACATTCTACTATCATAAATTTAATAAAAAAAGGCATCTGGATCCCTTCATGGAGCATTATTGCTTAATACAAATAGAATTTGACATCCAGTGACTGTATCATAACTCTACAAACACAAAACCACATTTCAATTAAGTTAAACCTATTGCTAGCAGTAGAATGCCCCAACTTCCACAAGGAAGTGTAAATGAAGCAGCCTATCACCAATCTCACATAGCCAAGTACTTTCAAATCATTTCATATTGTATTAAATAATTTAATGCAGAATTAAAGTTCTCCCCCTTGTGGTCAGTTACTTAAATTTCCTGATTACCTGTGGACAGGATGTACGTAGTAAATACAGTGCATAGATTTTAAGAGCATACAGAGAGAACCCAAAAAGTACCTTTCAAATATCTGTTTGACTCCTCTTATTCCACAGATAAAGATTCTGAGACCTAAAGACGTTAAGGTGTCTCGCCAATGGTAAAAGGAAATATAACAGTATACTGGTATAACAGTGTAACAACAGTAACAATAAAAGCAAGATAACAGTATTCTCCCATTTAGGGTCTTGTAATCGTTAACTTCACCACATTAATTATGCAGACCTTTATTCCTCTACAAGTAAGTAACTTTAAGCAAATTATGCCTGTCTAATTTATACTCACTCTAATTTATACTCATAACTTTAAGCAAATTATGCCTGTCACTTTTTCTCATTAGTTTAGAACTTCATATTGGTATAGGCAGTTTATAATATCTGAGAAAAATTTTATATTAGCTGACCTTATGTTGAGTTGCTATATAAAAAAAAACTAGTTGTTATTACCATTTCTGTGTTTCCTTATATTTTTGAAAGACCAAGTTCGATACATTTTATTTTGGTTATTTGTTTAGTTGTTAATTTCTAACAATGGTTGGACTTTGGATTTATTAAAATACTTTTGCTAGTATGTTTCTATATAGGCCAAAATGTAAAAGAGATTTTCCATATAATTTAGACCAAATATATTTTATTTAAGCAAAAGTAGATATAAATTTCAAATGAAAAAGAAACCATTTTTAACTGAATGTGAATATTTATAGAATTAGTTCACCTGTAATTTCAGTTGAAAAGATTACCATTATCCTTAAAGAGGATATGAAGAGAATAATAGTGTTGTCAAGGCATTCTTCTCTTTCCCTGATCACTCTAGTTGCATGCTTCTCTAATTCATTCTAATTAATGCCATGACCTCAACTCCCATCTAAGAGATAATGACTTCAAATACATATTTATATCTTCATTAATTTATTTAACAAATACGTATTATACAGCTATGTTGTTTGCATTCCCGTCTACACCCTGAAGATACAATGGTAAAAAAGACAAGGCCAGTGTTTCCAGTGAGCATATACTCTGAAAGAGGAAACAAAAAAACAAACAAATAGAGAAAATGATTTCAGATGGTTTCATGTGCTGTGAAAAAAGTCATAATGCTGACAGTAACTAATGGGTCTGGTTTACATTTGGTGGTCAGTGAAGCCTTCTCAAACTGAGATCTGAATGAAAAGAGGTGGGGTGGTAATGGTCAGAACATTCTATATGACAGAACAACAAGTGCAAAGGCTCTGGGGGTGGAGCAAGCTTGGTGTGTTGAAGGACAGAAGGAATACCAGAGAGACCAGAGTACTGGAAGCAAGAAGGGAGTGAGATTGGTAAGAGTGGCCAGGGTTACACTATGTAGGGCCTTGTTGCCATGATTAGGGGTTCTGGATTTAATTCCACATGTTTTCTTCACTACTACACCAAATTCCACCTGGCCTCCAGTCCTCATGCAGGGCCTTCTCAAGGAGTCCCACTGGAACCCTACAGGCATCTGCACCTCCACATGCACTAGATGAATGCATCATTCCCTGCCGCCGCTATTCCTTCAACCTACCCCTCCCCATACCCTCCTTGTTGCTATAAAATGGACCACTCTCCAAACAGCTGCTAAGTCAGAAATTAAAAAATTATCCTAGATTCCTTTCTTTCTTTTTATGATTGACAGCCAATCAATCCAATCCTCATCTGTTTTCCACAGTGTTCCCATTGTCTGATCTTGTTTCTGCACCCTGCTTAGGCATTTTCCTCACTCCAGTTTCTTCTTCCTACTCTCTGTACTCAGTTATGTCATGTTTCTATCAAACATAAAGACAGTATAGCATAAGGTTTAATCAAGAGAGCCACTCTGGTGTCAAATTGCTGAACTGAAACCGGGTTCTACAACTTTTTAGAAGTGTAATTTGTTTCTTTACCTTTCTGTACCTCAGTTTCCTCATCTGCACAATGAGAGTGACAACAGGATCTGTATTTTACGATTAGTTATTGGTGTTAACTCATAAAACAATGGTGTAAAGATCCCATCATATGGTGACATCTTTGAAGAAGAATGTTTAAACACTTCATTACAGAATTCACAGTTTGAAACAGTTAAATTCACTGCAATAAAACTGTGCAAACCTCATCTTTTAAGTAATATTCTCAGATTCATCTTTCACATATATATGTAAACTCCTAGTAATAAGGCCTTTAAACTCAATGGGAAGGAACGTCTTTAAAGAAGTGTGCATAAACACTTTCTCACAGAGTTCACTATTTGGTTAACAGGTAAATTCACAGTAATTTGGGTATAGTCAGCACTCAATAAATATTATTCCCCTGATCAAAATTATTCAATGGATTCCATTTCACCTTCAGGATAAAAAGCAAAATTCTGTAATAAATAATCTGCAAAGCCTTGATTCTCTGATCCATGCTTACTTTGCTACCCAGACTCACATTATGGTTTTCTCTTGTCTCTTTCTCCTTTCTCATTCTCTTTTCTCACACTTTGTTCTGTAACAGTTCCCTAATTTTTCCATGCTCTTGGCTTCTATCACCCTTCCTCACTTCTCTTAGCAAAATTCTGATATCAATCAAATTATGTCCTCTGTGAAGACTGGCAAACTCAAGGAACTTTTTTCTGTCCTCACTGTACATGGTACTCAACCACATTCTAGAAATTCTGCTGCCATGTTTGTGTGCATACTCATCTTCCTGCCAGCAACTTGTAAACAATTGTCATGGCCTTTTTTTCATTTGTATATTTAGTGCCTTATCACAAAAAGGAATCATTTAAAATATCTGTAAAAATTATTCCATAAGATTAATTTCACTTTTATCAAAAGTATTATGCAATCTCATAAACAGGCCATTATCAATATTTTCATTATTGAAATGGAAATCAAACAATTTTTGTTGGAATTATCAAGCAAAAATTGCTCCTTCCTGGTTGGATATCTCCAGTATTGATATCTTTAGATGAGGTGTAGGTCATATAAATTATATTAAATCTTATTCTTTGTTGAAATAGCTAGGTACTAACAGTATTTTCTGATATAAGTGAGGAACTCCTAGGAAAGAAAAACAGAATAAAAGCAGTTTGATAAATTAAAATAAATTAAGCTAAAGGAGGAAGTAGCCCAAAGATTATTCTTAGCCTGAAATCTCCTACCTCTCCCCTTAATCTTATATCTGCATTCAGTAAAGAGAAAAAAAAATCAGCAGTGCTTATTGAGCTTAATTTCTTTCTTTAGTCAAATAAAAGTCATTCAAACATTAATCCAAGAATTATTTATTGATTGCCCATTATATGCACAGTCATATCCTAGGGACTACGGAAGACACAAGCACATAATGGGCTCTCTATAGCTGTCCCCAAATTCACTGATATAGCATCTACTCTATTTGCAATTAAAATTTAGGTGCCAAGGTGTCCTTTGGTACTATATTGAAATAGCTTGCCCACTATTTCTCTCAAATGGTACTGGGAGTATATGACAAATATTACATTTTATTTTCTCTCTGCATTTAGTTATTCAGCAAGGATGAACTGAAAAACGGTGTCAGGCACTTTGCCAAGTATCAGCAGGGGTACAATCATAAGCAAAATAAGCATAATTTCTACCTTAGAGAGTATGCAGGATCTTTCTCCCTTCACCCCAGACATATAAAAGGAAATTAAACAATTATAATAAGTGTCGTCATCCTGGATATACAAGTTACAATGGTTTCCTAACTTCACCTAATTTAGAGGATCGGGAATGCCTCTAAGAGAACAAAGACACAGAGATTTCTGAAAGTTAAATAGAAGTAAGCCAATTAAAAGTCAAGGAGTAGGAGGAGAATGTTCCTGGCAGAGGAGATTTTATGTACTTATCTATATATGTATGTATTCTAGCAGAGGGATATTCTAAAATCTGAAGGCAAGAAGATGCATACTGTGTTGGGAGAACTGAAAGAATTTCTACAAGGCAGGGCCTCAAGTACAAAGGGGAGTCATAAGAGATGAGGCTGGATAGCAAGGTATGGGGCCAGATTATGCAAACATTTAAAGTGGAATAAAGAAGTACCATGACCTTATCTTAATAGAAATGGAAAGCAGTTTTATTTTTACAAGAGAAATACTATGGTCAGTTATGCATTATAGAAGGACCACTCTGAATTGTGGGAAACAGATAGGATGAGAACTAGGTAACGAGACTGTATAGATACACCTTAAGGGAAGAGGCCATTACAACAATCTAGGAAAGAGATAATAGAAGTCTGTACAAAAACAGACTCCTATAGTGTCCTTTAATGAACAGAAAGAGGTGGAAAGAATCAAGAGATGTGTCCAATATCTTGGTATTTGTCTGAAAATAGAATGTTAGGAAGAGGAAAGAGTCTAGGATGAAGTACTACGCAGGTGAAGATGCCATTCCCTAAGATCAAGAATATTGGAGGAGCAACAGTTTGGGTTTCACAGTGAGTGAGATGAGGTTTGTCATTTTGAACATGCCAAATTTGAGGTGTCTGAGAATCACCAACGTTATACTATCCAATACAGAGTTTGATGTATTTCCTCAAAGCTCATAGGTAGCTCTGACAAGAACATGAAGACTTGTAAATCAATTTCTGGATAATGACTGAGACTTCAGGAATGGTGCTATCACCCACACAAATATATAGAATAAGCAGAGAAGAAAACTTCATTCTAAACCTTGAGAAATGCCTATGGGAAAAAAAAAGAGCCATCTACAAAGAAATCTAAGATAACATAATTTAAATTGCCGAGAAGCAGAAAAAGAAAAGCAGAGAAAGAAAAGAACATTCCCTAAAGAGAATACTCAACAACATCAATTTCTGCCTCAAAGTCAAGTAAGAAAGAAATGTAAAAGTAAGTTTAATAACAAGAAGGTCACTGGTGACTTGGAGAGGGTGACCTATGCAAAGTAGTAGAGGCAGAAGCAGGATTTGGTAGGTTGAGGAGCGAGAGTCTGGTGAGGAAACAAGTATAGACAGTATTTCCAAAAGCTTGGCCATTGGCAATGAATGTGCAGAGTATATTTAAAAACATAAAGGTCACTTTTAGGATTCTAAAGTTTTTAGTAAAAGGAAGATCACCTCTTTATTCTGGTTTCCAGTGAGGTTGGTTCTGTCCTTTCATGTGAGATTCAATGTCCAACTGTGGCCCCAGGGTAAAAGGGCTCTATCCAGTTTTGAATGGCAGTGTATAATAATAATCTTGGACTTTAAAGGTCCCAGAGTGACTATGTGCACAGCTCAGGAACAGCATGTTGTCTTCTTAATAAACATTTGTTTAGATAAATAATTGCACTAATCTCTAGAAGAAACCTAGCTGTGCAGAAAGTGAGTTTAGAATATGTGTGAGCTCTAATGTTATAGCTCAAGCCTTGGGTTAATACAATGCTATTTCCATGGTCGAACTTTTACAATTAATTGCCGATTGTCTCCTGTGTTCTATATACTTTATGGATCAACCACGTTGTATTTATAAATTTTGCTCTGAAATTTGGCCCTTATCCAGGTCACTTCTTTTTTTGCCCACTTAGGGCATGCTAGCAAATTACAAATTATAATCAAATCTCAATTTTCCAAACTAATGACTTTAAAGAGCAATAATGCATGATCCAAAATGATGGTGAATTCATGAACCATTTATCTCTGTAATGTATATCCATTAATGTATATTCATGAAACTTGTAATGTATATTCATTAAATGTATATTCATTAAACTTGACTATGAATACGTCTTATATGACATTCATAACAAAATGATAAAGCATTTCAACCAAAATGACCCAAGCGGCCTTGGAAATTTTTCCAACTTCTCTGTTCCCATTTCCTACTACGTTCTACTGTTTATATCACGTTTTATGTTGCAGTAACTTCTTAGAATAAACTAACACATCATGTTTTTTAGGATGGAAGAGGCAAGGAAGTTCAATCTACTCTTTTACCATTCCCATATTATTGTAATGATTCTCTGCAGCTATGTTTCTCTTTCCCTGTTTCTCTGAACATTTTTACTCACAAAAGTGAAGACAGTAGCATAACAAACCTATTTACCCATCGCTCACCTTCGACAATGATCAGCATCTCTTTTCAAAATGTACTATTTTTTAAGAAATATGACTGTCATACCTCTAAGATATTATGTATGAAGACATCACACTAAGAGAACTTCTAATACTGTCTATTCCAGCCCGGTGCCTCAGTGAGGAAAACGAAGCATGTAGAGATGCGCCCAAAGTCACAGCACTAGTCAATAGGAATGTGGAAGCTAGATGTAGTCCCCATCTTTCTCATTCTCCCCTTGAAATCAGGACTACACTTCTACTGCCTTATTTTGGGTATAGATTTTTTCCCAAAATCCACATATTACTGTTACTTTCTACAGTCTCACAAAGCACAAACAACATGCAAAAACTTGAAGTATTTATAAGTCTGGCACTTTAGCCACGTGCCTATTGAGTTGACTTATTGGGGTGAGGGAGCTGAGTGATAGACTGTAAGAGACAAAGTTCTGAATTATTTTTAACCAAGATGATTTTTATGAAGGTACTCAATATTATCTTTTAATGAGATGATTTCCACAGTCTCTATATTCCTTTTACCACATAAAGGGAAGGTAATTATCAGTTTGACATTTGCACGTTTGGCCTTTTTGTGAAAGTGCCAGTGATTCTGTAACTGAAGAAATGTTTAGGGATCTCACATAACATTAAGTTGAAATAAGTACGATTTTTCCCCCAAGAGTCCTCTTGTACACAAATGCTTATTTGTGCGATGGTTCTTAGGAAGACCACTCACCCATGATTGCTGCTAAAGATATTTACACAGAGTACTGTACCATATCAGAGGAGCTGGAAAACCACAGCTAGGCAAGTTCTACTCACAGAAGCACAGTTTCTTATTTTTCACACTACCTTGTTCTTCCTGCTAATATTAACCAAGTGATGGTTGCATAAACATAAGTAATTACTTTACAAATGACAATAAGACAATGTTTTCCCACTATGTGTTTCTAGAAGAAGCATCAAAATATCTCTTCGATGAAGAAGACTCCTAGTTGATTAATGGAAATAAAATGCCTGTGTAAATAAAATTACATACATTTGCATATTTGAAATATAATTATATAGAGGTGGAGATATTACTGTATATAAGTACATGTGCATGTATGTACACATATGTATATATATATGTAACTATATTGAACTAAAGAAACCAATTAAGATTCATAAAATGGCTCCTAATTAAGTGGAAGAACCAGGGGGTTAACTATCAGTGTTTAACAGTGCTGTACAAGAAAGGTTTTGCATAAATAATGTAGATTATTTATATTAATTATGTCCTCCCTGTCCCTCCTCTGATCTCCTTCTGATAGAGCTGCCCATGGACTTTTCTCAGAGTGTATCTTTCCATAGTTCCCTGAGTGAGATACAGATGTGTGACCCTGTCACCCTCTCCTCCCCAACCCAATCTCTTTTTCTCTCCTCTCTTGCCCTATTACACAACAAACACACACACACACACGCGCGCGCACACACACACAAAAGCTGGAATAGTCACTACTTACAAATTGGTGTAGAAAGCCCTTTTGTAAGGCAGCAAATTATGAAACTAAAGTAAGAAGCAGAGATGAGATGTTTGGAAGTAGACTATAAACAATGAGTCACCTCAGCTCCCAATTTCCTTTCCCATCTTGGCCAAGGCCTGGAGACATTTTCTAACCCTGAGTCCTCTCAATCAATTAATTCTTTTATGCTTAAGTCAGGTAAAGCGTTGCAGGGTTTTTTGTCTCTTAAAGCTAATAAGAACCTGAGTAACCTGAGGATATTTTCAAAGGAACCTACTCACATATAGCAGAAAGAATCCCAGGTTTCACATTTGAGGATCTGTATTCAAATCTCAGATTTTCCACTCACTAACTGCGACTTTGAGTAGTTTAGCCTCTGGGTCTCAGCATTTTGTAAATTGAATGAGCACACAAATATTAAATAAAATAAATGATATAAGAAAATTATCAGCAACTCCATAAATATTTGTTGAATTAAGCTGTGTTTGGCATATAGTCTGTTGGCTCACACTTTCCATAATGCAGTTATGATGATCAGCTTTGTGACAAGGACATAAAAAAGTTTGAATTCTGACCAGTAGCCCTGGGTGACCTCAAGAATGTTAGACCAATTTGTCAAGCTGCTGATATATAATGTCTCTACAACAAGGAGTCAGTAGGCTGAAGATACTCTAGAATATGTCTTAGCAAGTCAAAGCCCAGGGTAAGTCCTTAAGCAGACTTCTGCTGCTGCTCTTAATATCCTCAGGAAGAATATGAGCTACACTTCAATAAACGCTTGAATGCCAATTCAGATAACCAGAACCTGATCATTTAATTAACTTCTATTAGTATGCATTATGGAAACCCTACTTATATTCTTCAATAATAATGTGAATATCAGAAAATTAACCCACTATTTCAATTAAATGGCTTAATATACATATGAAGGATTTTTTATTGTTAAAGAACTCAAATTCTAAGATTAAAATTGACTTGTGTCGGTTTTATGGGGTTTTGTTTCCATTATATGTTTCTAACAAGAAATGTGTTGCTTAACTACATGTGCCTAAAAGAAAGAGATAATAATACTACTGTGCCTTGTTGCCTGATGTATAAATTAGATTTTAATATTCATACCTATGAACAGAATTAGTATATTATAAAATAAGTAAAAGTGCACAATGATAAGGGAAGCAAAATACACATTTTTATTTCTTCCTGTGAAGAAGGATAACTAAGAGCTTTCAAATTATATCATTATTTGCAGTTTACGTGAGATAAAATTCTTGAAAAGTATTTGCTTCACTTTTGAATTTTTACACATTTTTGATGTCTTTGGGTTCTCAGAAAACGTCTTTATAGTTTTTTGTAATTGCCAATTAGAGTCTTTACCATTAGGACACATGCAGTGGCTTATGCCTGTAATCCTAGCATTTTGGTAGGCTGAAGTGGGTGGATCGTTTGAGCCCAGGTGTTTGAGACCAGTCTGGGCAATATGGTGGAACACTTTCTCTACAAAAAATCAAAAACTAGCCAGGCGTAGTGGTGCACCCGTAGTCCCAGCTACTCAGGAGGCTCAGGTGGGAGGATTACCTGAGTCCTGGGAGGTCAAGGCTGTAATGAGCCATGATCATGCCACTGCACTCCCTCCTGAGTGACAGAGTGAGATCCTCTCTCAAAAAGAAAAAGACAAAAAAGTATTTACTATTAATTTCTTACTAAAAAATAGTCTGAATATCAGTTAATTATACATACATATTAACTGCTGAAGATATGAATATGTGTCTAATTTTTAGTTTTTTGAGGAGCCTCCAAACTGTTTTTAGTGAATGTACTAATTTACATTCCCACCAACAGTGTACAAGGGTTCCCTTTTCTCCACATCCTCACCAGCATTTTGTATTCCCTGTCTTTTGGATATAAGCCATTTTAACTGGAGTGAGATGACATCTCATTGCAGTTTTGATTTGCATTTCTCTGATGATCAGTGATGTTGCACACCTTTTCATATAAGTTTTATCTTTTAATTTTGTTGATTATGTGCATATCCAAATTTTACTTTTACTTAATATTTACATTTTGACCCACTCTCAATCAACTGAGATTGAATGAATGAATGGCCAGTTTGACAGTTTATTGAGTATCTTCTAACCCATAGACCCTGCAGCACCTTAGGGCTATCATTTACTTGGATAAAGAAGACACTGATCCTATTGCTAGGGGGGGATCTAAGAAAGGAGAACAGATATGTGAACCAACAATTTAAATGCCATTATTCTGTAATAAAAGAATGTAAAAATTTTCATGGTGGCACAGAGAGGGAATAATAGTCAATTCTCAGAGAAGTAGTTTCACATTTGAGCTTTGTAATTTGAAAGCCCTGGAATGAAGCCCCAGCACTCTGCCATGCAATGTAGTTAAATGTGAAGTTAAAGTTCGATGTTTTATCTAATCTGCAGTATGAAAGATAACAGTGTCTCCAGCTTAAGGTTGTGTTAAGGATTAAATATGACGACATGTGAAAGGCTGACTTTAGCACCGTATGTCTGGCATATAGTGAGTGCTTCCTGCATGTTACTCTGATTGTGAACTGGGCACTAGGGAGATATTTAGTCACCATGGAAGCTTCACAGAGAATGTTCACAGGAGTTACTAGTGGAAAAAGGAGAGAACAGACAGTGAGCCAGCCATAAAACCTTCCTCATCCTCTGGCCTCAGTGTTATAAGTCCAGGGATTATTCATGAGTTGACATTGGTTAAATAATTTCATAATGTTAATGGGCACAAAAATTCATGGAATACTTGTTTAAAATGCATAGCTCAGGCCCTACTCTGGACATTCTGATTCATTAAGTCTAGTGTGGGGGCCTAAAGTCTTCAACTTAACCCCATTTAAACAACAATTGATGGAGATGAGCCCTAAAGCCATTCTAGCTTGATTTTATTAAAATTAAATTGCCATACTTGACGTGTCATTTAGTAGTCTTTTTTGCCATCTTTATATCTCAGAATCAGGGAAAAGTGACACACATGCACAAAAAGTACTTACTTTGATTACTTTTAAATAACACAAATTGTCCTCTCTCTAGAATATTCAGAAATTTTAAAACCCCAATTTTTGAAAATGGAACTGGGGAGCCATGAGCAGAAAGATCAGAAATGGACATTTGCCACAGATTTATTTGTTTAATGTGCACTTTCCATGCTAGACTGCACATTCCACTGGAGCAGACAACATGGATACCTTATGCACATCAGCTGCTCCACCAGCTAGTACAATGCTAGGCACCATTAATCAAGAAGTACTTTCAGGGTAATGACTGCATTCCTTGGCAGGATATAGGAGTGGTAAGAGAAGTGCATGGCAGGGGTAGATTGGAGATATATTTACGAATGAAAATTAGCAGATTTCCCAATCTAATGAGGGACTACAGAAAAATATTCTCAAGCTTCAAGCCTAGGCTGCTAGATGAAGACAATGTCCCCAACCAAGGGGGAGGAATATTTGTTGGAAGAGTAATTTTGTTTTAAAGATTACATGTTTGAGATTTCTAAGGAAAACGATAGCCAGTGAATAACTACAGATGTATATGAGTCTAAAATTCTGAGACATAGTAAGCAGAATAATGATCTTCATAGATGTCCATGATCAGGACCTGTGAGTGCTGTCTTGCATGTCAAAAGGGACTTTATAGATGTGATTAAAACTAAAGACCTTGAAATGGGAAGAGTATCCTGGCTTATCCAAGTGGGCCCAATCTAATCATGAGTTATTTGAAGCAAAGAGTTTTTCCCACTGCAGAGAATCATAAAGATGGCAGCATGAGAGGAAGTTTCCAGCTTGAAAATGGAGATAGGTTGCAATGAGCCTAAGAATATAGGGAACTTCTATCTAGAAGCTGGAAAAAAAAACATTAAAAATGAATTCTCTTTTGAGAGAATACCTCTAGAAAGCAGAGCACCTTTACCTATAACTTGATTATAGCCTAGTGACACTGACCCACAAAATGGCAAAATAATAAATTTATGTTATTTTTTTCACTAAATTTGTGGTAGTTCATTACAGTAGCAGTAGGAAACTAATACATGAGGTGTGAGTTGAACATAAATATTTGTACCCATTCTTTAGATGTCTGTATAACAGATATATATACATATATATTCAGAAAATAATTTCCTTCATTAGTTCATGCCACTTCCTCTCAGTTTCTGCAATTTTTTTTTTTTTTTTTTTTTTTAGATGGAGTGTCTTACTCTGTCACCCATGCTGGAGTGCAGTGGTGTGATCTCGGCTCACTGCAACCTCTGCCTCCGGGTCTCAGATTATTCTCGTCCCTCAGCCTCCAGAGTAGCTGGGATTAACAGACACATGCCACCACACCCAGCTAATTGTTAAATTTTTAGTAGAGATGGGGTTTCACTATGTTGGCCAGCCCAGGCTGATCTCGAATTCCTGACCTTAAGTGATCCACCCACCTTGGCCTCCCAAAGTGCTGGTATTACAGGCGTGAGCCACTGCGCCCGGACAGTTTCTGCAATCTACATTAAATGGTCTAAATACAGTGCTGGGTATTTGTCTGACAGCATTCAGCTCTGTTCTCACTCTTTCTACTTTACTCTGGGACTGCATGCCTGTAAACTGCTGGCTTGAAGCCAGTAAAGTACCTATCCCAGATCCCCTTGCCAGCTCGTTTCTGGTTGGGTCTTCCAAAGGAAACGACTGGTGGGAGAGTGGAGGTTAGGAGAAGAAAAGAAGCCATGATTAATTTTTTTCTGCTTCTGTGTCCAACTGCCTTAGCATCTTAGCACTCATGAGTTTTGGTGGTGGCAGAAGCAGCACCAGGCCAGTGGTTGCCTCTCTGCAATACCAGCATCATTATGGCAGCAGCCAGTGGTTGTAGGCACCAGTCGCTCACCTTGTCAATGAGTCCAGTAGCACCAGCAGGACTGTGGGCTCATGGGTGCCTGCAAAGCAAAGGTCAGGTGGTTTCAGCAGCAGCTGCAGCACTCCCAGGGTACATGCTTGTAAGGTCCACATAATACTGCTTATTCCACTTTCCCGTTTGCCCTTCCAACTCTAGGGGCAATAGTGACTTCCTGCAGTTACTAATTCTGGGTAATAGCAACTAACTCCTTTCTCTCTCTCAGGCTTTTTAACACATCGGTAAACAATTCCTTGGTATTGGATTCCCTCTGTTTGAAAAGCTGAGAATGATTTCTGTTATCTTGGCTAGACACTGATACAAATGTTTTTGTACTAATATTTGCTTATTTTAAATAAGGAAGTGAACAGGGTGGGGGTGGGGGTTTATGGGTACTAATTGGGGTTCATCAGAATTTCCAAAGACAGTAGACATTTAAACAGTAATGAGGTTGGATGCCTACCAGCACAGAGACAGTAGTTTTAGATTAAATCTCTAGCCTTATAGAAAAGAGGGAAAAAAATCCTTCCATGTGGCAGCAAGTTCATGAAAACAACTGGTCTACTTAACTCAATTTGCTCTGACAAAAAAAAAAAAAAACACCACGAGAAATAGAAAAGCCACTACAAATGTATCATTATCTTGAATTAAAGCTGTACCAGGAAAGTAGGGCACACACTGAACATTTTTTTATTACAAGAGTTGTGAAAACACTGGGCTGCTATTTGCAACAGTTGTGCTCAACATAATGCTAACTGGCCCTCATGCCTGAACTTCTCTTCCCAAGAAAAACCAACTACAGTATAATGCGATCTGATAGGGCATCCAGAAGAGCAATAATTTCAACAATTTGATACAAAAATTTTAAGTTCCCCATCACTACTGAGAATATTTTAAGGAGTCATGAAAACGTGTTTTTGACAGAACAAGCCAACTGTGATCAAAGTAATCATCAGCTCCTTTCATTGTACACTTACTATTGTGCAAGACCCTGTGTTAAGCCCTTTAATAAGAACATTAATAAGCTCATTCACTGCCTGCAAAGGCCCTATAAGACAAGTAACACCACAGGTGAACAACCTGAGCCTCATAATGGTGAAGCAGTCACACAGCTTGTCAGAGCTGGAATAGAAGGTCAAACCAGCTCATTCCAACTCTAAAATCAATACCCATAAGCACCTCTCTGTACTTAGTACAAGAAGGGAAAATTTCCATGTTCCCACCTTAAAATTGGAGGGACAACATGCAGAAATGCATGAATCAAGGCAACTTACATACATATACCACAAAGCCCTACACATATCACAATTTTATTTTCAAATTTTAAATAAATATAGGAAGAGACCCTTTGTCACCAAGCAACACTGGAAAGGATTCATATTTTAGTGGCCATACATGCTTTTCAGGAATGAGGAGTGTTGCCTCATCTGTTGACTCTTACAAGGAGAGAAGAACTGAAAATTAACTTTATAGAGCTATACACAGGAATGGATTCTGAATTTACTGCACATGTAACTAAATTAATGATGATTCAACTTTGGAACTCCTATTTTCTTGTTTATAAATTATTTCTGATTTTTGTTCCAAATAACAACAACCACAAAAAAGTCATGGTTACCTATCTCATTTGGCATGACTGAGAAGAAGTAAGTAGAAAAGCTTCTGTTGGGACAATGGAATGATCACGTTTAGTTCTGTAGTTGGATTAAAGGCCTTATATCTATCTACTTGAGATGATTTTCTTATTTCCTTGTTACAGGGCCTACAGGGTCCTGCATGGTTGTTCCTCACCTATCAGCCTTTGCTTTCTTGTTGCCCCTCGGCCTCTGAGCCAACCTCCAAAGAGCCGTTCCTTGGGTCCTGACTCAGAGCTCTATGAAAAGATAGCTCCTCCTCATTCTTCATGTCTCAGATTAGGCATCATTTACTCTGGGAAGTCTTACTCAATTCTAGGACTAGGTAGGGTCACCCTGTTTTTCCCTCTTTAGCATTAGTTACTTATCTTCACAAGAATTTTAAATTCTTATACATTTTTGTGTAAGGTATTAAGAAATAAAAATCTGTTTGTTGCCTATCTTCCTTAGTCTCCACTAACACAGACAGCATGTCTGTTATGTTGACTTCACTATCACCAGTACCTGTAACGGTGCCCAGTATGTAGTAAGGACCCCAAAATGTTTGTGAAAACTTACTATCTGAATCCCACCCAGCCTCAAGGCATAGCCATAATCCCCCTGAGATCTTTTCACTGGGAACATTGGTGACAGGGTCTGCCACACAGAGCAGCACAGAGCTCTTCCATCCAGTGTCCTTTAAGTCCTCATTTTTCTATTAGGAGCTTCCTTTTTGTGGTCTCCACAATTTAGAGGGCACTAAACCTACTCCATCAAAGCAGAACCTTACAATAACACTCATCTTCAGCTCTCATTTTTTTCAGTGGTCTCCCACTTTTTCTTTCAGAGACCCAACACCTGAGGTATTAGGTTAAGAGAATTGTTTCCAGATCCTTTATTCACGTTGAAGAATAAATACTTAGTAGGATGAATAGATACCTCTAATGTATAGTTTCATTTAGCAGCATCTAAATTGAGATGTCTGGCATCGACCACTAGGAACAGAGAAATCTCCATGGAGTAGAAACAGAACCTTCACTATGGACAGGGGCCAACTGTGCCTCTCTTACACACAGATACCCAATGAAAAAGAGGTACTCTGGCCCTCACACTAGACCAGGTCCAAACTAGTGCTCTAATGCTTTCTTTCCTCTCAGTCTTACATCTAGAACATCCCCTCAGCCCCTAACTGATCACACTTTTGGTACTGGCCCATAGGCTGTACCCCACAACCAAACTAAGAGGATTAACAGGAGCCCTTCAATTGCTGTAATCCCCTTGGTCACTTGGAGGTAGCTGAAGTTTCAAAATAAAAAAAAAAAAACTTAAAAAACAAAAGAGCAAAATTGAAAAGTCTCTAGATAAAAATTTAGAATTGTATAGATCTAAATTAAATTTAAACTCCAACCTAAGTGCTTTGTGCATGAGTCAACTGACCCATGACAACAGAGATAACTATCTCAGTCCATCCATTTCAGATGCCCCTTACCTCATTTTTTTTTTTTTTTTTTTTTTTCTGTTTTATCCAGAGGAGTTTGGTCACTGATACAGTTTGGATATTTGTTCCCACCCAAATCTCATGTTGAATTGTAATTTCCTGTACTGGAAGTGGGGCCTGGTGAGAGGTGTTCAGATCACGGGGGTGGATCCCTCATGGCCTTGTGCTGTCTTCATGATATGAGTTCTCAGGCGATCCGGTCATTTAAAAGAGAGTGGCATCTCCTTCACCCTCCTTTCTTGCCCCTGCTCTGACCATGTGATGTGCAGGTTCCTACTTTACCTTCCACCATGATTGTAGGCTTCCTAAAACCTCCCTAGAAGCCAAGCAGATGCCAGCACCATGCTACCTGTAAAGCCTGCAGAAGAGTGAGCCAATTAAATCTGTTTTCTTTATACATAACCCAGTCTCAGGTATTTCTTTATAGCAATACAAGAATGACCTAATACAGTCATTTATCAAAGTAGTGTTACTTCCCAGGATTATTTGGTTTATGGAAAACGTATCTTCTCTTCCCACAATGTGATTTATCTTTCAGTTTTGCTACATGGCCAGCAAGTGTCTGACAGACAATATACTCTTAAAAAATACTTGTTAAATATATGATTGATTGACTGACTGACAGAATGAATGAATGAATGAATGACTTTGACTCCTCAGTTGAAATATTTTTGTTTTTAATTCTAAACTCTTTGGCTTCTTCCAGATGATAGTTCTATATCCAAGTTTCTGACACACATACTGCTAATTCCTGCTTTACTCTTTAAAGTGGGCCTCCCCTCCTCCTTGAGCACTTAGCTCAGGGGAAAATTTCTTGTGCTTTCTTGAATTTACCCACTCAGGAGTTCCTGAGGGCTGAGCTCCCAAAGTCACTTTAACATTTTTCATAAAAACTGCAAACAGAATGAAACTAATATATAATCAACACTTAGAGATGGAATTAATTGGCAGTGTATCAGATAGCTAATTTAATTACTCCAGGTAAGATGTATGAATTTTAACCATGTTTTAGAAACAGCAGCTGCTTCCCCTTCATGGTCCATCTAAGTGTTATTCAGATCAAAGTATTCCGGGCTTATGCCAAAAGCACCTTTCCTGCCCAGATACAGAGGAAAAGGAAGAAGCTTTCACCATTCAAGAACTTCCTCCCATCTTTAAATAAAGTAGTTCTGCTTATGTCTATTTTGCCTGGCTCCTAGAATTTCCTTTGAACAAAGGATATCATAGCTTTAAAAATAAAACAACCACCACCTGAAATACACTGGTCAAGTATTAGTGAGTTGTTTCCAAACAGGGGAGTAAGAAATTTTGAGTTTGCTGTTCTTTCCTTGCCTCATGAAACATGGCACTCATCAAGATCAGAAATTAAATCCTAGGGCTAGCTTAATATTCATGACTTAATGAAGAATTTAGAACTTCATGTACCCGAATTTGTCATACAATCAGATCACATGTTGTATTCCAGTTACTATGTATTTGGTCTACTTCTAAGACCTTCAGGCTTAGGGATGCTTATGTACTATATAAATCCATCCAAGTCCACTCCTTATGAATATTTTAGGCCAATTATCATTTCTCTTTAACTGTGCTTTCTCACCTTCTCTATTCCCTGTGGAAGACTGGTCTGCTTTATCACTTCAGGGGTGGAATGCATCCTGATGATCATACAGATTTAAACAGAGTGTGATATATAAAAACAACAACAAATCCACCGTAAAGTGACCTACTATTCGAAGAAACACATAAAGAAGATTTATTGTTTTTTAGTAACACAATTTCACAAATCTTCTTTCAATGATGACAGGAAAGCAAATCATCAGTGGTGGTCACCAAGGATTCTCCCAGGGATATTATACACACTTCCTAAATGTATAGTATGTAGCACATGAATATTGAAAGAACATTAAACGTGGTTTAAAATACATGATCAATTCTTTAAATCTATTTAAATTCATTTAAATCAGCATTGTTTGGGCTTTATCTACAATCTTCTTGGCAATAACCCTGTTTCCATAGTGACAAAAATTTGTATTTTATCTTCATGCATGCTTGTGGAAGTATAACAACTTTGTAATAAAGTTTACATATTATTTGCACATAAATTTCATTTTTGTGAGAAGTCCAAGCTACAGGTTTCTTTCCTTTAATCATCTATTGCTGTCTTGCCATTAAATACATAATTCACATTTCCTCTCAAATAATGAAAACTCAACAGAGGGCCATTCCTAACCACTTGCAAAACAGTTCTGAATCTACATGATGATCAGATCTTTGAAAATTGACAGGTACTATTAAGGAAAAGATAATGAAATCCTTCACAGATGTCACTCTTCATATAATATATATGTTTTATTAGCATAAATCCATTCATTTGTGCCTAATCAGTATTCTCTTACTTAATTGTTTCAAATGGTTAGTAAGTTTGCTTTGGCCAGTCAAAGTGAAACAGAAAAGTGAAGCAACAGAGACATTGTCCAGTTACCTATCCGCACCCAGAAATGAGGGCTTTATTTCAATAGTTTGCTGTCAGTTGAGCTGCAAATGTGTGTTCTTTACTAAAATTCCTTTTAATATTAATTTTTAATATAAAGCTTCCAGGGCCTGTACTGTTCTCTGTTTACATTTGTGGCATCAAAAAGCTGTACACATATGATTAGTGATAATTTATATATTATTTTATTCTTTAATACAAAAGTTAAACATAACTTTCCATTTATATGCCACTATGTCCACAATAGAATTTTTTTATTTTATGAAATTATAGCTATTACTTCAATTCATACATCACATTTTATTTAAAACTAATGCTTTTTTCCCTAGGAATTCACAAATCTGTAACCAGAAGAGTAAAAAACCAAAAGAGAAAGCCTTAAAATATCCCTTTAAAATGATTTGATTTTTCTGTTTACCCTCTGGATACAGGATGTAGATGGTATGACAGGGAAACATCTGGGTAAAGTAGGCAATATTTAAAAATGTGAACAGTATTTTTCTTAATATATGATAGTGTTGTACTGAGTTTACCACCTTATCAAGAATATAAGAACCATCAGTATATTATATTTCAAACCTGTACTACATAAAATGTGTAGTAAAGCATTTTCAATTGCATAAATTTCAATTTATAAGGAAATAATGCAAATGATATACATTGCATAGGATGTTCTTTGTTCTCACAAATGTTTCAGTCCTTTTTATGTCTTAACAATGAAATTTACCAGCTGTCTCTGAATATTTAAAGGGATATTATGTTGAACAGAGAGCTCTTCTTGTTTCCCTACACTCTTGCTTCAAAAAGGCACACTAAAGTCCAGTGAGTAAAAGAAAGAAGGAGGAAGGGACATTTGGGCAGAGACAGGAGACTGGCATTAATTCATTCATCTCACAGGAGAAGAAATCACCTTGATAAGCAAAGAGCTCCCACACCATTGGAAATATTCATCCATGTTAAGGTTGAGTGAGGTTGAATTAACAGGCTTACTGGCTTAATGCAATATCAATTTATTATCTTATAGTACTCTAGGTCAGAAGCTCCACTGGGCACAAATCAACATGTTAGTAAGACTGTGATTTTTCTTGAGCCCCTATGGGAGAATCCATTTACTTGCCCTTTCCAGATTCAAGAAGTCACTTACATTCCCAGGCTTGTGGCTTCTTCCTCTAACTTCAGACCTGGAAGCGTAGCAACCTTAAAGCTTTGTCTCTGACATTCATGCCTCCCTCTTATGACGCTTGTGATTACCTTGGACCCCACTGTGTGATCCAGGATAATCATCTCATCCTCTTTAATTCAATCATAACTGGAAAGTCCCTTTTGTCATGTAAGATGTTGGATTTGTAGGTTTTGGGGATTCAAATATAAACATCTTTGGGGATATCATTAATCTGCCTACCATAGTGATTTAAAATATAGATTGGTAAATGAATCTAGATTGCTAAGGGTCTTTCCAATGTTTATATTCTATAAATAAGCCAAAGAATTTAACTATCTATTTAACTATCTATTATCTGATAAAAAGTTTATTTGGATTAAGAAACTGACCACATAAATAAACAGATTCTCTTCACTCCTAAGAGTATTACTTTCTTTCTGTATGTCCATCCTAGATTACTAAATATTTTAGATAAAATTTATTGTTTAGAAGAAGACCAAGCTTCTCTTACATACTGTGGTCCCATCCTAACTGGTCCGAGAAGGGACAATTGCTAACAAAACCTTGCTGAAAAGTATGTGACTGATAAATTCAGGCAATTGGAGATTCTTAACAATTATGCAACAGGAATTTGTGGCTTTTCCAGGATGTTGCTATCTCAAAGGCTGCAGTGGTCATTGGTCAGGGAATTTTTGTCTCTCTTTCAAAAAAAAAGAAAAAGATTAAAAAACACTATTTTTCCTTCTTCTTATGTACCTCCTATAAACTCCTAAATAGGAAAGAAATGATCAAGTTCCTAACTTGTAATTCATTTATCAGAAGCTGTTAAATATGCCACCAATGAAAAAATATGGCTTAACTAACTCATGTACGAATTACATCAACTTACATATACCAGTCTTCAGTTTCTTGTGGCCTTCAGCAAAAGATGTTCTGAAATGCTAAATAGAATAAAGCACTCTGCAATTTGGATTGATAGGAGACCTAAATTATACTTAAAGCAATTGACCAAATGATCTTGGTAGATCTTAAAGTGATAAACATTGCCATGAAAACAGTGACCACTTAATTCATCAGTAGAATAGTCTACATTCTAAAAAATTCTAACTGGGGAAAAAATATTCTATGGAAAAATCTTCTTTGTGGACCTACCACCAGGACAAAAGGGAACATATTTATACTAATTAAATTTCCATTGAAATCTATTTATTTTCTATTGAAATCATTAAATTAACTAAGACAAGGAAAATTATCCCAATTGGAGTTTGATAAAACTTGCTGGAAGTTTTCCCTCACTACAACATCAGGTGTATATATGCATGCACACATATCAACACACACAATCCGAGTAATAATCATTGTTAATGTTTACTGAACACTCAATGAATGTCAAGCACTAGGCTCAAAACACCATATTAGGAACCATTTTTTCCCACTGTGAAGAAGTTAAAACTGAAGTTAAGAGAAGCTATAAAATTACTAGTCAATGGCAAAACTAGAATTTGAAAATAGGCGGTTTAACTCCAGGGCCTACATTTTTGATCCTCATGTAATATTGTCCCTCTATCAGTGGCCAAAAGTAATACCCAAAGAGAGAAATACATTTAGGTATAATATATCACAGAAACTGAACACATAAAAATCAATATTTGTAAGTTTTGTTTGTTTGTTTTCTGAGACAGTCTCACTCTGTCGCCCAGGCTGGAGTGCAGTGGTGCTATCTCGGCTCACTGCAACTTCTGCCTCCCAGTTTCAAGTGATTCTCTGGCCTCAGCCTCCTGAGTAGCTGGAATTACAGGCTAGTGCCACCATGCCCAGCTAACTTTTTGTATTTTTAGTAGAGATGGGTTTCGCCATCTTGCCCAGGTTGATCTCAAATTCCTGAGCCCAGGCAACCTGCCCACCTGGGTCTCCCAAAGTGCTAGGATTAAAGGCATGAGCCACTGCACCTGGCCCAATATTTGTGAGTTAATGTTCTTAATGCCTAAATATATTCTTAAGATTTCCTTAAATTTCACTAATTTCAATATAAATATATAGCTAAACTGTAGAGTTAGCCCCAATTTTCTGGAGGCTTCTTGTGGCAAAATTGCATAAGAGGTATTCACAGCAATTCATTAAGTTTAAATGGCTTTTAAATCATAAGATAAACATTAAAGTCAATGACCAGATGGAAATTTCCAATACTCCTCATACCAGCTACACTATTGTCAAATATATCAGTGGGAACGTCCTGAATGATGAAGAATCTAATAATATATTGTTCATCATTCATTTTTATTCACACATCCATTCATTCATTCTACAGATATTTATTGAGTAAAATAAAGCAGAAGCTTTGCAGACGTAAGGATGACAGCAGACTTACCCCAAGGATTTCAATGGATGTGATCACAATTGATGGATGTAATGGCAGGCTATAAGAGATGCACTTGACCTGTGAAAGGAAACACAGGACTGAACTCCTTAGTTAAGTCTGTAAGAATATACAAGATATGGCCCAACAAATGAAGGGTAAAAAATTTTTGGGGGCAGAGGGAACAGCAACTGCAATGGCAGAAAGGTCTGCGAACATGTCATAGTCAAGAACTCTTCAGTATAAGTGGACAATAGTAGAATCATGTGGAAGAATACACAGTGAAAGCTGAAAATGTAGGTGCAGGCTGGATCATGCACCTACACTTAAAATATTATTCAAGGATTTTGAACGTTTTTAGGTAATGGGAATGCAACTAATATGGCCACCTCCATGCCTCTTCGTTTCATATCAGATGAAGCAAATGAATAGGACAAGTCTAATTTGAGGCATGCCTCTATCCTCCCTGTCATTTAAAAAAAGAGGCCCCATGGCCATTTTTGTTTAGAATATGGCATTTATTTCATTCACAAAAAGAAAATGCATATAGCCTTTGCTTGCCAAGGAAGGCGTTAGAGAATATAATTATTCACAGCAAAATAAAGAACTGGAAGGGACATATGTGAGTGGAAAGAGGGGAAGCTGACTGTATTTGCCTGGTGCTGAGAAGTACACAGGACAAGTGAAATGCTGAGTAATAGCTGTGGGAAGAAGGGCAGGGGAAGAACACTGGTAGGTGGGTTCTGAATGGAGATAAGGGGAAAGCTGTAAATTCTGAACTGAAGATGAAAGTTATGTGTGGATGGTGAATGGGAGAAACTTGTAAGGTTGGGTGAAAGAGCATACAGAATAGAGTAGTTCTTACCATTTGCAAGGGCTAGTATCTCTGGAGTTAGAAGTATATGCCAACATTTATGTGTGAACCAAAAAAGATATTGAAAAACTTGATAATTATGTGAATGAAATGAATAGGGATTGATGGCAAGAAGAATAGAGAGGAAGAAGATTGTTTAAGAAAAGAAAAAACTGGCAATATCCATTTCAAAATAAGCTATATTCTGCCTCTTACACCCACACAAAAGTGAAATAAAATTTGCCAAAAGGAAATTGTCAATTGTCAAAGAAAAAAAGAAAACTGGCAGTCCTAATTATACTTGCTAGAAATGAACAAACTGAATAATCTCTACGAATCATTCTCATTGCTGTCCAGTACAAAATCCTGAGTAGCATCCTTAATTTGGATATTCAATATTTTATTATTGATTTACAACCCAACTTGTTTTCACAACAGATCTAAGTCATCTGAAAGAAACTTTATACATTAAGACAGCAAAATATAAATGCAAAAATAACGAGAGTCATTGGAAATAGAATAAGAGCTGGACCAAGAACAGGAGATGAGCAGAGATGGGTATATCATGTTGCCTTTAAGGCCAACATTAATTCCTATCCCTTTGCTAAGCCACAGATTTGTCTTTTCCTCCCAGCCAAAGAAGAAAAGAAAATGATTCAACTATATGGTTATCCTTTTCTGTGAAGAGAAAAATGTATTATCAGTTCTTCAGAAGTATATGTTTAGAATTTAGATACCAAATTTGAATGAAATATTAGTTGAATACATGTTATCTGAGTGTCATCTCAGGAAAATTAATATCATTAGCGAATATTTTAAAAAGCAAATCAAAACCCCCTTTTCTGTTGTATTTATTTATTTTTGAGACAAGGCTTCCCTTCATTGCCTGGGAGCTGCAGTGAAGTGGCCTTATTATGGTTCACTGCAGCCTCCAGCTCCTGGGCTCAAGCTATCCTCCTTCCTCAGCCTTCCAAGTGGCTATGACTATAGGCATGAGCCACCGAGCCCAGCTAATTTTTTTTTTTTTTTTATAGAAATGGGGTCTTGCTTTGTTGCCCAACCTGGTCTAGAATACCTGGCTTCAAGCTCTAGCTTCAAGGGATCCTCACACCTCAGCCTCCCAAAGTGCTGGGATTACAGGTCCTTCTCCAATTTAAACACCATAATACTCTTTTGTATTTTTTATCTTCAATAAGTTTAGAGTGTCTTAGCTACAACTGAAAATGCTGTTTAAGGTAGAAAGTAATTTATTTTTCCAGAATTTCCTTCCAAGTTTAGTAAGTACTTCCAAAACAAGAGAGACTATGTAAGTTGGGAATTGGTATATCACTATTATCACTATAACTACACTTTTTCTTGAAAACATATCAAATATTTAATTTCTCTCTCCAGATCTTATTCTCTAAGTAAACCTGATTTGTAAAATCAATCTACAAACGGCTTTTTCAGCTGTCATTTTATAAGGATTACTTGAATTTTTATGAAAAACTACATTTGTTACAACCCAAAGGCATTTTCAAGCAAAGTAGCATTTTTACTTCAATTTTATTCAAATTATTTTATACAAACTATGTTCATATATACCAAAGAATTATGACAATGTGTATTTTGAAAAAATCAACTTCACACTGAGAGGCACTTGATAGTTATTTGAAATATATATTATTCTTCTTGCTCTCTGCTTCCAACACAGCCTAAAACCAACTGGCATTTCAAGCTCTGTTATTACTTAACACATAAAAATATGTATTTTAGTGCATACGCGTTATACAGCAAAAATTTCACAGTTACAACTAACGTTATGTTTTCTTTTAAGTCACAAATAGTTTAAGTTCTATGTTAAATGCCATGCACATTTAGCCTACCCATGATACCAAAATGTTTCATTTTTATTTTAGTTCCAAATTATGGAGCAGAAACCTGAAATAGAGAGTTCATTTTAGTCATATATCTAAAAGAAACTAATCAAGGTAGATGAGCCTTCTAATTTTAATTATGAAATAAATGTAGCATAATCTAATAAAAGCCAAAATTATAGCACTCAAATACCTATTTAAGTCTTCTTACTATGGAAACTTTCTGAAGTCAAATAAACAGAAATTCGTTTAGGTTCTGGAAAGTACCAACTAGCATAGGTGCTAACTACAAAGTTTTTGAAATCAGTTAGGGGAAAGAAGAAATGGTTGTAAAGGCAATGAGAAGAAAGGAGGTTACTTTATATGATACTTGACATAAAAAAGAACATGTATTATAAGAATTGTAACTAAGTCATCTTTACTGAAAACATCTGAAAGTTCCAACATGAAAGGCAGTATTATGTATTCATGAATTCAAGAAAAGGATGCAGGTGACTTCTCTACAGGAGGGCATGTCTTCATAATTATATTTGGCACTTGAAAAGTGCATCACTTTAAGAGCAATTTTGAATGTCTTTAATGTGTATTTATTAGGCATAATGAAAACATACACAATCGGATATTATAGGCATTAGAAAAAGAAGGACAAGGGTTTAACTGCACTCATTTCCTCATTTAAGAAGTTCTCTGGATGGATGCACCTTCAAGGTAGTTCATCTCTTCTAGAACTTCTTTCATTTATAGATATACATTTGTAATTTATCAAGGGAATTTTGTAGAAGATTTTGGTCCATTTAAAATGCTTGTTTATTTATATTCCACATCCTCCTATTAGCCAATTTAATCAGGTATATAACTTAAGATGAGAGAACATAAAACATCCAGTGGCCCTGATTTTTTACTTTGATGACAATCCCCAAAATTTCCTTTATACCCAATGCATTAAGACAATAGGCATTCCCAGAAAAAGATATTCCAGAATGTCTAACTATGGTGCTCCCAGGAATAAGCACTTCTTAAGAAATATAACCTTATCTAAACTTCAAAAGAGTAATAATAAGCTAAATATGTACCACAGATAAAATATATATCTACCATTATTATTAACAGGTAACCAATAGGTATCCCGAATGATAGTCTCACTATTAACCACACTACATTTGAATATAAACTTGAGATGCTATTTTAGATTACATAACTAAAAATCAAGTCAAATATATTTTTCTTGTTACATAGAAGGTATCTGTTTTATTGAATTCAAACATGGTGATAGAACTTAGAAGTTCATGAACACTGAATTCATCTATAGACTATGTTCTCAATGAATAGCTTAATTATTAAGTTATTAAATTTAATTATTAAATTGAGCAGCCACCTTTTCAGAGCAGCCCATGTGGACTGGCTTTCTTGGTCCCCTAAGTGCTCCTAATTATTCAAACAAAGTTTTACCATTAATATATTTGATGGTAGAAGACTGTATAATATAATATATAAAAAACTTCTTTGGCTTGAGCACAGATAGCAATGTGTATCTATCTATCTATCTATCTATTTTTCTATCTATAATGTATATATGTGTATCTCATAATGATTTTTAAAGTCATCATGTAGTCATATTATTTTAGAGTTTAGATAGAGTCAGGGATAAGTATAAATTGTGGTAGAATTTAGAAAATGCACAATTTCTAAAAATAGAGACTTTTAGCATTAAGCACCATAAAATCCTCTCTCATTTTTTTCTTTTACTTTCTTTAATATATCCCTGGATTTAAAGTAGTATAAACTATCTCCACTCAATTATTCACATTTTAATTAGGTTTAAAAAGCAGTATGCTATTTTTTCACACAGTCTCTAAAAAGAAGAGAGATGCAATAGATAAAAGACATTACCATGTTTTCACTTTGAAGATAGAAGCTGAATTTCACTCTGGGATTTTCAGTTTACTGATCTGCAAAAATTGTTTGGGGTAAAATGCTTTATTTCTCAAATAACTCATTAAGAATTTATTACAACAATTCCATATAATGATTCAACATGTTTTCCAAATGAAATCCTTTGAAATAAATATAATCATTCTTTTTTACTTTTAGCTTAATATTGCATGTTCGGATTTTACAGACATGCGATTTGAACATAAATGTACACAACTACTTTACCTATATAATTGAAGAATTATGTCTATAGGAAAGTGAAATGCTTTATCCATAATATCCAGATATCAGATATCCATAATATCAGAACTACAAAAGAAGAAATCCTTATTATGTCAAAAAGGGATTGTAGCTTTCTCCTTTCTGTAGCAGAGGTAGAAAGTAGTCTTAACCAATAATTGTTTTATTGAATATTAAGACCATGTCCTACATGTAAACAGTTCTAATAAAACAGAAAAATGTGGAGCAAAAGTAATAGGAGAGACACTTGGATAAAAAGGGCAAAGACCAAAGTTGAAGTATTGAAAATCTTAGTGAAAGTTAGCTAAGTCAACTAAGAATACCTCTATACTAAATAAACTGAGTTTCAGTGAGTGGAAATAATTAAAGTCATTGATGTAGAGGTCAATTTCAGGTCATTCCTAGCACTAAATTTGAAAAAAAATCAAAGTAGCTATTTTTTTAAATAAATGAATATATTTTATGGATCTCTGAGTTTAACGTTTATACTAAAGGAAAAAAATCAATAAAGTTATGTCAACCTGAAAATAACTGGGGAATGTGTATTGCTGAACTAAAAAAAGATCTATAACCCCAGTTTACAGTTTCATATTTTGCAATTAATTAATAAGGAAGGCAAACACACATTTATCTAGATTAGGAAAGTTTTCAAGTGTGTAAGGGTCTAAGGTCCAGAAGGTAGTGATCCATTTCAACTTAGGGAGAAAGGCTAAGTGTTATGTAATGGGAAGAGGACCTCAACTCGTTGGAAGACTCATCTCAACCACCTGCCAATGATAGAGAATGAATAAACACAAATTTTCACACAGTGCCCAGCTCACATGAGAAACCATTCAAATATTGAAAAAGCCATGCAAATTCCATAATAAAATGTAAAAGAAGACCAAGTAAATCAAACAGTGTTGAGAAAGTACATATATCATTTAATTTAGATATTTTTAAATGATGCATATGTAATTTAAGTACATCCAAATGTGTAAATAAATATTGGAGAGAACCTTCCAGTGAGTCAAAGTGTAGATTCTAGATAACAAAGTAAATTAATTTGTACTTTAGTAAAAACCAGCCCAGCAGTGAATAAAAATAGTGCCCTGAGGATGGGGAGTACCTGGTGAACCCTGGTCAACCAGCACAGCCATGTGGTCAATGGGCTGTCTTCTCCCATCCACATTCACACATCCAGTCTCTATGGTGTCAGTCAGGCTCTTGGGAGATGACTGAACAAAGTGGGAGAGAAAGGACACTTTTTGACCATGTAACAGAAATTCTTCTGCAAGCCCTACAGATTTGGGAAGATGAACACCATAGTCTAACCAACTTGAATAGAACTAAACCGTGTAAGATTATGAAGCAATTCTCCCTTTATACTGAGAAGTCTTAAGGCACAAACAGTACAATGCACTACCCAATTTAGTTTTCCATAACCAAAAGGAGGGCAAGGGAGACAGGCATGCAGATTACCAAAGCATTGAAAAATAATACCTATGAGAAAGGCAGAACATTGTATGTTTTCTAGATGAAATGGACTTAAAGGAGAATTTAAAGGATTTAAGTTTGCTGTAAGAAAGATTCTCCTGGCACTGTGAGTTGTTAAACATTACAGTGGTTTGCTGAGACTGCAGGAACTCCAATTCTGAGAATCTTTAGAAATGGGAAAGATTCAGACCTGCTACTTAGAGAGACTGAATGTGGGCTTTATTCAGCTAGAACTCTGCAAGTGCCTGCTAACCCTGTGAGTTTAATTGTTAAGTACTTATACGAACAGTATTTTCCATCTAACAGTTCTGACTCAGTACTGTATACAGTTGTTGGGGGAAGCAGTTGCAACAACCCACTTTTTATAGTACATAAAAGCGTGTGAAGGAATAGTTTGTCATGAGGAATCCTAGTGATATCTCTGGGCACCTGTACTTTCTGATCCTAGATTTCTCATGTAAATTTCATATAGCATTTATTAATAATCAAAGGCTTTTATAATATGTTGCAGTTTTGAATAATTCATGCTAATGAAGCATTAAACCATGATGGAAAATATCAAACATAAAAAAATTAAAATTGGGCAATTTCAGTTTTCCCTCTTGATATCATACAGACTTAAATACTGTTTTTTATGTGAAACCTCAAAAATTGGTCTTTAAGTTTGGATACTTAGTCACTAGTAGTCCAAAACTAATATATATATATATATTTATTATATATATATAAAAATTACACACACATACACATTCACACACATTTTCTTGAAACACATTTGAAGCCTTAAAACATAATAGTATGTACCAAGAAATGAATTAATAATATATTTAACTCATATAATCTGGATGAAATTATTTTATAAAAAGAATGTGAATAAATTGAATAGTAACTAAATTGAATAGTTTACTAAGTTAAAAAGTAATCACGCTAATTGCATGTTAATATATTTGTATATTATACAATAAATTATCCAACTCAGACTTCCACAAAGAATTATTTTACTTCCCCTTAAAGAATGTGCATAGTTGAGCATTAGATATAATCAAGTTTTCACTACCTATACCTTTCCTTTTGCCAATGATTTGAGGGAAAATCCTTGAGTTTTTCTCATAAAGTAACAGTAGCATTATTAAACTAATCTCAACTGATGACTTCACAAAAGCACATTATAACGTGCCACTCAAACTTTCTACACTGCCCAAATCAGCAGATTCATAAGTTGACATAGCACAGAGGAGCTACCTTCAGAGCCCTGCAGATAACCGCATTCACTAAGTATTTACATCCGTAGCACTATAGATCCTACTGACTGGATTGAAAATACACATGTAAATACACACCCCTCTCTGTGTCACAGTCTGTCAATAAATTGTATAAACGGACACGATGTATCTCCATACCTATGGATAAGCTTTACGTTTTAAATGTCCACCACCTACTCATTGTATCAGGATACTACCTCTCAATATCTTTTTGTTTGTGTTGAGTTGGAACGTTTGTGTATGTATGTGTGTGCGCGCGCACATTACCGGAGAGGGAGATCCGTTCTTGCAGAGGGGTCCCCTGAAGACTCCTTTAATGCCCCGGTAGTGCCCATTGCTGAGATGTCTCGAACTGATGACCAAGTAACAAGCCATGTGGGTCCGGGCGGAGGCGCAGAGTCTCAACTCCTCACTAGGCGACCAGCCGTGGAAAGCGGGCGGGTTTCTCAGCCGCAACAGCGACTGCCACCTCCCGAGAAGAAGCGGCCAGCAGGACGCAGAGGGAGGCGGCGGCAGCGCGTCCCTGCTCCGCGCCCCGTGCGGGGCTCCTGCTGCCGACAGCTGCTGCTCTGACAGAGGCGGCGGCGGCGACAGCACAGAGCACGGAGGGGACCCGGCGAGCCAGTCCACATGCTGCTCTGAGGAGGTGGCTGCTCAACCGCGGGCCAGCGATATATTTATTTAAGGACAACTTCCAGGGTCCTCCAGGGAATCAGGAATTCCCCCGCCCCTTTCCTCCCGCCCCCTGCCTTCGCGCCTGGCGCCTGCCCGGGGGATGCTCAGGCGCGGGTACCCATCGTCCGGCCGGGGGCGTCCTGGGCTGCAGGCTGCAGTGCCGGGATCCAGCAGCAGCCGCCGCCGCCGCCGCCGCTGCCTTTGTGGGGAGAGTGGCGGGGAGTCCTTGGGAGCGCCAAAGCGCTGCCCCCGCTGCAGTCGGGAGAGGGCGGAGGAGGCGACGGTCGGGCCGGGGTGAGGACAGGGAGTTGGGGACGCGGCGACCTGTGCTTGAGGAGGGCAGTTAGCGCCGCTGCTGGGAGCTGCGGGCTCGGGGCTGCCCAGGAGGCTCAGGTGTGCTGTGGGGCGAGGCCAGGGGATGACAGCTGCCGCGGCGGCCGCGAGGGGCTCTCGGGGCTGCGGGACCCGCCTCTCCCGCCTCCCGGCCTCAGCCGCCCAGCCCCCCGGTTCGTCTGCCCTATCTCTGAGCCAACTTTCTACTGTGTTTGGGAGTCACCTGGGAGGACTGGGGAGGCCATGGTGGAGGAGATGGGCAGGAGGAGAGCGTTTTCTTTACTCTTTCGTTGCCTGGTGGCCTTCAGCTTTTCTTCAGCGCTCTGGCTGACGGCGGCGTTGGCAGAAGCAACAGCTCCCCAGCCGGCTGCAAGAATGAGCTGTGAAGCCACAAATAGGGCAGACAGATTAGATGCGCCATGGTAGGGAACGCACGGACGAGGAAAGTTTTGGGCAGAAAACTTATATAAGGTATAGAAACGAGACATGCATACGTATATGTGCATATATATGCACGTACCCAGAGTTATGAAGATTCACTTACAAGCCTTTCCGTATCTTTAACGAGGCACATATTTTTGGTCTGTATAAGACCTCTGTGCTTTCAAAACCCCCAACAGTCATCCCCCTCAGAAGTGGTTTTTAACGGACGTTATTTCGTTTACCGTAATTTAAGCCACCAGAGAGCGAGCCGCACTGAGAATAAAAAAACCTGTGTAGAAATGTGCTCTGAAAGGAGAAGATAGCCCTCCCAAGGGTTTGGAGACACCCCGCACTCTCTTCCACCCCGCGGTTGCTTAATGGGGTTCTGCAATCCATCTCTGCCTCACCTCGCCTTGTCTGTGCCTCGGAGAAGGTAAAGGTTCACCTCCTCTCAGTCTGTTGCTTCAGCGCTGGAATTGAAAGGTTACCGCCAATGCTCTGAGTATTCTCCCCAGTATTGTCCTCCCCTGTCTCCCACAATACCTCATTGGCATCCCGGTTGACATTGACACAAAAGCAAAAACAGGTTAAAAGAAAAAAAAAAAAAACTGTTAATTTAATTTTTCCTATTCAGGCAACTCATAAAATTCTTAAGCAAAAAAGGAACAAAAAAGAATCTAATTGTAACTTTTGTAACTACCCAATAAAGGCTTGACTTTTTGTTTACATCATTCCAATGGCTTAATATCCTTAATATTTTATTTAAAAATACATAGATGTACTTCTCATTTTAAAGGTTTCATATAGTATTTTAAAGTGTTTGCAAAGCTTCTGAGTATATAAGGTAAAAAGGCCACTTCCTTGCAAACCTTCAGAATAAAAATTACTGAAACTGGGACAGTGCAATGTAAATCTTTTAGGAATTGTTTATTTTAAATAAATTGTTGGTAAGAACTTTTGAAATAAAAATAAATTTATAGAACAGTGGCAGTAGATGCAACAGATCCATCTTCTCCTTTCTATTGATGCATTTAACACCACATCAATGGCGTGTTTAGCAACATAGTGTTTATTCAACTTAACAGCTGTAAAGTGTTTCCTGAAGCTGAGAACAAGTAATATTACTCATGTATAGACATTAGATATATTTTATACAAAGAAAACAATGTATTTGCAAATAGTAAAACTTCAAAAATAGGTGAAATATTGACCAAAAAATGAATAAAGTGGAATTTTTAAAGAAGATAGTGTGGCTCAGTTGATAGCTACTATTTTACTCTGGATAAATAAATGTAGGTAGCAAACAGCATCGAGGACCAAGGCATAGGCAACTTAGAATGTATTAGAAAGATGAATGATATAATTTCTGTAAATAACAGCCCAAGGGTACTATGTCTTCTTCATTGAGTAAATATACTTCCTAATACTGCTTAATTATTTTTATGAATCAGCCATATTTTTATAAAATGAAAGTATGGATAAGAGTAATCAAAATATAAAATTCAAACACACTATTCTGTTTTATATCTTATTCAAAGTACTTGTTAGCCATCCTGACATTCTTGTCATTAGACCATTATCTTGTGTCTATTTGAGTTTTTCCCAGAGGAAACAAAATAATCTACTTTTTATAGTAATGTTTCAAAGACTACTGTAATTTTGCTGAATTTCTTAAAAATTTTTAAATTTCGAAGTATTTTTCCTTTAGAAATGGATAACACAGAATTTGTTCATTTGCCATATCTTAAACGTTAGGTTGTCCTTTTCTTTCTAATTTTTGCCATTCATCTTAAAATATTGAGGCAAAAAATTGGCACATTTGTCACATTTATCTAGTTTTAAGAATAATTCTAAAAACAAACAGAAAATGAAAGCAACTCCCTTCTTTTCCTTGCCAGATTTTGACTGATAACTATCAGTGTGGTGTCATCATATTTCACAACTCCCCATTTTTGCTAGCATATATTTTAGATGTGGCTCACCAAATATAAATAAAAGAAAGATGTGTATATTTATTTACATAGTTGCTAAAGATATCAAGTTGCTCAGTTGTCTTAACTTTTCTCTCTACTAAAAGAGATACTTTCTTTCCAACTCCAGTAATTAAAAATTTTCAGTGAAAAGTGAAAGAAAATTGGAAATATGTCTATGCTAAATGAGTTTTAGATATGAGTAAAATTCTATTACAGCAAACATTATGAAAAGCAAATATGTGCAATTTCACAAGGTCCATTTATTTAAAACAATATTTATCTGATGAGTCCTCATTCCATGGAAGAGGATTTGAACGGCAAAGGGCATGGACTTCAGCCTGTAACCAAGTTGATATTTCCATGTATTTCCAGATTCATAGCTGTGTCATAGATGATTGACACAGTGAGAAGTCCTCTCTTCTATTACCTTTATCAACATATCTTAAATACACCCCTGGCTCCACCTTAGTCCAAACCAGTATTATCTCCTGCTTGGGCCATTCTAATATCTTCCTAACTAGTCTTCCTGCCTCCAGTGTTGCCCCCATACACAATTTATTCTTTATATCCAAAGGCTATAGTGATATTTATTTTAATATATTATATCCTAGTACATCCCTGTTTAGCTATCTAATGATTTCATATCACACTCAGAATAACATCTAAACTATACTCTGTTTTAAAAGTCCTGTTTGATCAGGTCCCTGCCTGCCTCCTTCTTCTGCCTTCCCCTGGGAAATCCCTCTGCTCTTCACAGTGTTCCTCAGGCACATGCAGCTTTTCACTGCAGAGTCTCTTTTCCAGCTCTTCTTTTTACTAGAAATCCTCCTATCTGCACGTCACAAGGGAAACATCTTCTTGTCCTTCAGGTCAGATACAAAGGTTGTCTCTTCAAAGGGGCCCTTCCTTCTGACCAACGAAGCTAACGGAGCTACTTAGAACCTGGCACTTTTTTTTGTTGTTGTTAAATAAATTAATAGACTTTATTTTTAGAGTAGTTTTAGGTTTGCAGAAAAATTGAACAGAAAGTACAGAGAGATCCTATATATCCCCTTACTGCCCCAGCAGACAGGTTTTTCTATTATTAACATCTTGCATTTATGTGGTACATTGTTACAATTGAAGACCCAATGTTGATATAATATTATGAACAAAAGTTCATGGTTTACATTAGGGTTCACTCTTCGTATTGTAGAGTCTACAGGTTTTGACAAATGTATAACAACATGTATTAACCATTACAGTATCATACAGAATAGTTTCACAGCACTAATATTCCCTGTGCTCCGTCTGTTCATCCTTCTTTATCTCCCTCTGAATCCTTGGCAACCACTGATCTTTTTACTCTTTCCTTAATTTTACCTGTTCAAGAATGTTGTGTAGGTGGAATCATACAATAATTAGCTCTGTCAGACCGGCCTCTTTCATTCAGCAACAGACATTTAAATTTCTTCCATATCTTTTTAGTGGCTTGATTATCTCCTTAATTTTTGTTAATGAATAATATTCCACTATATTAGGGGTTGAATTCTGCACCCCCCCCCCCCCCACTTAAAATGGCAAAGTCCTAATCACCTGTGAATGCTACCTTATTTGGAAATACGGTTTTTGCAGATGATCAAGTTGAAATGATGTCATTGGGGTGGACCCTAATCCAAAATGACTCTTGTCTTTATACAAAAAAAAAAAAAAAAAAAAAAAAAAAAAAGGTTTGGGAAGGATTTGAATGCAGAGACAGAGGCACAAGGAGAATGTCATGTGAAGATTGTAGTCCTTATGCCATGAGCCAATGCCATGTACTAAAGAATGCCAGAAGATTGCTAGCAAACCATCAGATGTTAGGAAAGAGACAAGGAACAAATTATCCTTCAGAAGAACCAACCCTGCCAATACCTTGATTTCAGACTTCTAGCCTCCAGAATTGTGTTACAATTAATTTCTGTTGTTTAAGGCACCCAATTTGTGATACTTTGTTACAGCATCCCTAAGAAACTAATGCACCACAGTTTATCTATTTACCTACTGATTAATATTTTGGACTTTGAAGTTATGGCAATTATGAATAAAGCTGCTATAAATACTCATATGCTAGTTTTTGTGTGGACATAAGTTTTCAACTTCTTTGGCTAAATGCTAAGAAATACAATTGCTGAATCTTAGGTTTAGTTTTGTAAAATATTGCCAAATTGTCTCCCAATGTGGCTGTGCCATATTTCTTTTTTTTTTTTGAGACGGAGTCTCGCTCTGTCGCCCAGGCTGGAGTGCAGTGGCACAATCTCGGCTCACTGCAAGCTCTGTCTCCCGGGTTCACGCCATTCTCCTGCCTCAGCCTCTCCGAGTAGCTGGGACTACAGGCGCTCGCCACCATGCCCGGCTAATTTTTTTGTATTTGTAGTAGAGACGGGGTTTCACCATGGTCTCGATCTCCTGACCTCGTGATCTGCCCTCCTCGGCCTCCCAAAGTGCTGGGATTACAAGCGTGAGCCACCGCGCCCGGCCCGGCTGTGCCATATTTCAATCCCACCAATAGTGGATGAGAGTTCCTTTTGTTCCATGTGCTCATCAACATTTATTGTTGTCAATGTTTTGGATTTTGACAACTTAAATGGATATGTAATAGCATTGCACTGTTGTTTTAATTCACAATTTCCTTTGAACGTCTCTTAATATGCTTATTTGCCATCTGTATATCTTTTTTGCTGAGTTATCTGTTCATGTCATTTGCCCATTTTTAATTAAGTTGTTTGTTTCACTGTTGCTAACTTTTAAGAGTTCTTATATTTTAGATACCAATCCTTTATCAGATATGTTTTGCAATTATTTTCTCCAAGTCCATGGTTGATCTTTTCATTCTTTCAACTGTGTCTTTTGCAGAGCAGGTATTTTTAATTTGAGTTCAACTTACCAATTTTTTCTTTCCTGAATCATGTTTTCAGTGCTCTATTTAAAAAGTCATTACCAGACCCAAGGCCAACTAGATTTTTCTCTATATTTTCTTCTAGGGTCTTATGGTTTTGCCCTTAAAAGTAAAGGGCAAAGTCTATTATCCTTTTCGAGTTAAATTTTGTAAATGTGGAAAGTCTATGTCTAGATTCTTTTTCATTTTTTTTCATGTTGATCCAGTACCATTTGTTTAAAAGACTATACTTTCTCCATTAAACTGCCTTTCCTCTTTTGTCCAAGATCAATTGACTGCATTTGTGTGGGCTATTTCTGGGCTGTATTCAATTCAATTGATCTATTTGTCTATTCTTTCACAAATATCACACTGTCTTGATTACTGTAAAAACTTGTTTAGCAGCTTAAACTATTGTATATTTTAATATTTGCTTGTACATTTATGTATTGATTAATTATTTTTGAATTACAAGTCTATGAAAGCAGAGAACTTCTCTATTATGTCCACTTCTATGGTTCTAACACCTAAAGCAATACGGGGATATATATATGTGTGTTCATATACCTATATATGTATAATGTTTTAATGTTTTTCTTTATTATTGATTTGTAGGAGTTCTTTATATTTATATTCAAGATATAAGTTCTTTATATTCAAGGCATAAATTCTTTATTGTATCTCTATATTGTCTGTATGAACACACATATATAGGACAAATTCTGAAATTTAGGTTATGATATTTTTGCGTTTTTACATCTGCATCCTATGAAACACCTAATCAAATTCCACTGATTCTACTATTTAAACTCTATTTAAGCTAATTCCACTTTATTAAATTCTCATTTTCTCTATTTAAACTCTCAACTTCTCCTCCCAGATATGACGCTTTATATCCTGCCAGTTGAAAAATGAATTATTGTAAAAACTATGCATTCAATTATATTAAAGTTTTTATTACTTGGTAGTCAGAGATTTAGCATTCTTAAGTATGTATCATCCAAAAGGGACCTTCGTTGTCCCTTAAACTATTGAACCTGTCAGGCAAAAAACTCTGGTAGGTACAGCTCATAAATTTTAAAAAAGGAGACCTTAGATCAGGCTCTCACACTAGGCACCAACAGAACTGGGCTGGTATTATGAACCTGTGAAGTAGGTTGGTGTAGGAAGCAACAGGGACCATAGTAGGCATCTCATGGGAGTAGCTACCATGCAGCCTAAGGTATATGAGATCTCAAGCAAAATGCTGCAGGATCCTCCTACTACTTCAAACGAAATTAGAAATCCAGATTTTTCTATAAATCCTCCTAATATTTAAGTACTGGTAACTAACAGAGTATCTTTTTTTATATATACTGTGGTTTTTCTTTTGATCACAAATGAAAAAGCAAACTGCACTGGGAAAACATACAGACAATATAGAGATACAATAAAGAATTTATGCCTTGAATATAAAGAACTTATATCTTGAATATAAATATAAAGAACTCCTACAAATCAATAATAAAGAAAAACATTAAAAAGGAAAAGAAGAACTTCAAAGGCACTTCACGAAAGAGGATATTGAAACTCTTAATGTGAAGTGTAAGAAAAGATGCTCAATATATTTTTTCATCAGAGAAATGCAAATTTAAAAAGCAATGACAAATCTCTACCCACCCTTCAGAATGATTAAAACTAAAAAGACCAAACTACAAAATGATGACCAGGATCTGGAATTATCTCACATTGCTGGTGGGAGTTTAAATTGGAAAAACATGCTGTATGATAGCTCTCTTGAAGTTAGTCCTCCTATCTAAAACTCTGTATCCTTTGACCAACATCTCACCAGCTGCCCACAACCACTACCACTCCAGCCTCTGGTCACCACTATTCTACTCTCTACTTTTATGAGATCAACATTTTTAGATTCCACATGTAAGTGACATCATGTGGTATTTGTCCTTCTGTGCCTAGCTTATTTCCCTTAACATAATGTCTTCCAGATTTATCCATGTTGTCACAAATGACAGAATTTCCTTCTTTATTATGGCTGAATAATATTCCACTGTGTATGTATAACACATTTTCTTTATCCATTCATCCACTGACAGACACTTAAGTTGATTCAATTTCTTGGCTATTGTGAATAATGCAATAAACATGTGAGTGGTTATCTCTTTAACATACTGATTTTATTGCCTTTGGATGTATATACCCAGGACTGGGATTGCTGCATCATATTGTAGCTCTATTTTTAATTCTTTGAGGAATCTCCATGCTGTTTTCTATAGTGGCTGTACTAATTTCCATTCCTGCCAACAGTGTACCTTTCCTTCACATCCTCCCCAACACTTATCTTATGCCTTTTTTGTAAATAGTCATTCTAATAGGTGTAGGTGATATCTCATGGTGGTTTTAATTTGCATTTCCCTGATGATTAGTAAGGTGAAGCCTTTTTTTAACCTACCTGTTGATTATTTGTATCTCTTCTTTTGAGAAATGTCTATTCAAATACTTTGCCAATTTTTAATCAAGTTATTCAGGTTTTTTTCCTATTAAGTTGAATTCCTTATATATTTTGGATATTAAGTTTTTATCAGACATATGGTTTGCAAATATTTTCTCTCATGCCATAGGTTGTCTCTTTACTTTTTAATTATTTCCTTTGCTGTTCAGAAGCATTTTAGTTTAATGTAATCCCATTTGCCCATTTACTTGTTGCCTGTGCTTTGGGGGTTATAGCCACAAAAATCATTCCCCAGATCAGTGCCATAGAGCTTTTCCCTTATGTTTTCTTCTGGTAGTTTTATATTATAGTTTTGGGTCTTACATTTACTAATCTGATTCTTTTTATATAATATGACATAAGGATCTAATTTCAAATTTTAGTATTGACAAATGCTGAGAATGGGTTTTAAATATTCTTACCACAAAAATGATAACTGAGGTAATGCATATATTAATTAGCTCATTTTAGCATTCCATAATTAGTTCTATTTCAAAATATTATGTTGTGCACAATAAGTATATATAATTTTGTCAATTTAAATAAAATAAAATTAAGAATACAATGTTAAAAATAAACTGAAATCTTCCTAGTCCTCTCTTCTCAATAAATTAATTGCTGTTATAGAAAAAATATTCAAGTTGGAAAAACTCATTTGAGAAACTGCTTGGCAATATCTAGTAAAGCTAAACTTATATTATCCATTCCATGACCAGCAATCCTTTTCCTAGAAAAAAAGTAAACATAAATGTGTGTTTATACCCACTAAAGGCGCACATAGGAATATTTATAGCTGCTTTATTCCTAATAGCCAAAATTTGGAACAATGCAGTGTCCATGATCAAGAGGGGAAAAATAAAATGTAATATATCAATCAAGGGAATATTACACAGCAATATAAAATAAAACTTGCTTGCAATGTTCATCTCTTAACACATATTAATATCATAGACATAAAAATAAGCAAAAGAATTGAGACACAAATGGCTACAAACTGTCATTTCATTTACATATAATTCAAGAACAGGCAAAAATAATTTATGTTGATGGAAGTTGGGATAGCTATTATTTCTTGGGTGGGGTATATTGACTAGGAAGAGATAGGGGTATACTGACTAGGAAGATATGAGAGTGTTCTTGAATGCTGTCAATGCTCTATATGTTTATCTTGGGTGTGTGTGTGTGTGTGTGTGTGTGTGTGTGTGTGTGTGTGTATAAAAACTCTTTGAGAGGTATACTGAAGAGTCAATGAGGTAGCAAGATCCAACCAACAGAATGGCTACAATTAAAGACACTAATAGTACTAAGTGTTGGCAAGGATGAAAAATAATTTAAACTTTCATATAGCATGTACTGAGATTAGTGCAAGTATTCCAGAAAACTGTTGACAACATCTCCTAGAGCTGAATACTCACATACCCTATGACCCAGCAATTCCATGCCATGTGTGCATGCAGGTGATCACCAAAATACACATATAAGAATGTTTATTGAAGAAGTATTCATAGAAACCTCAAAACGGAAACAATCCAAATGTTCCTCAACCATAGCATGAATAGAAACAGTGGTATATTCATATAGTAAAATATTAGATAACAATAAAAGCAAGTAACTGCTACACAAAAGAAAATGAATGAATTTCATGGACATCAAGTTGAACAAAAGAAACCAGGCACAAAGAAGTATAAGATGTACGATTTCATTAATATAAATTTCAAAAATGTAAAAACTAATCTATGGTATTAGAAGTCAGGTTAGTGATTTCCTTTAGTGGGAAGTAAAGGAAAGGGAATAAAAGTGGAGTCTGGGGGCAAATATTATTCATGATATGATTTACTCATTTCCTTAACATATGTTACAAATCAGTTTTTAAAATATATTTTAAAAATTAACTCCATTTTAAAGATAAAATAACTAGGGCCTAGGGAAACTTAACAATATGCTTCGAGTCATTCAAATTGAGAATAGAGTTCATGTCCCACTACCTGATTCTCTGGTGTTTGTTTTATTTCCTCATGACCAATATAAGTTTATGTATTTATTTATGCCATCTCTTGCCATAAGCAAAGAGATGGAAGATCAGTACAGACAATACTTAACTTACAATGGGGTTATGGCCTGAGAAACTCATCCTAAATTGAAAATATTATAAGTCAAAAATGCATATAACACACCTGACTTACCAGACATTATAGCCTAGTCTGGCCTACCTTACCTGTGCTCAGAACACTTGCATTAGCCTAGAGTTGGGCAAAATCATCTAATATGATGCCTATTTTATAATAAAGTGTTGCCTATATCATGTAACTTATTGAATACTGTTCTGAAAACAAAGACCAGAATAAGTGTATGAATGCTCAAAGCACAGTTTCTACTTATTGGTATCATGTTCTTAATTTTTTTATTATTATTATACTTTAGGTTTTAGGGTACATGTGCACAATGTGCAGATTTGTTACATATGTATCCATGTGCCATGTTGTTTTGCTGCACCCATTAACTCGTCATTTAGCATTAGGTATATCTCCTAATGCTGTCCTTCCCCCTCCCCCCAACACACAACAGTCCCTGGAGTGTGATGTTCCCCTTCCTGTGTCCATGAGTTCTCATTGTTCAATTCCCACCTATGAGTGAGAACATGTGGTGTTTGGTTTTTTGTCCTTGCGATAGTTTACTGAGAATGATGGTTTCCAGTTTCATCCATGTCCCTACAAAGGACATGAACTCATCCTTTTTTATGGCTGCATAGTATTCCATGGTGTATATGTGCCACATTTTCTTAATCCAGTCTATTGTTGTTGGACATTTGGGTTGCTTCCAACTCTTTGCTATTGTGAATAGTGCCGCAATAAACATACGTGTGCATGTGTCTTTATAGCAGCATGATTTGTAGTCCTTTGGGTATATACCCAGTAATGGAATGGCTGGGTCAAATGGTATTTCTAGTTCTAGATCCCTGAGGAATCGCCACACTGACTTCCACAATGGTTGAACTAGTTTACAGTCCCACCAACAGTGTAAAAGTGTTCCTATTTCTCCACATCCTCTCCAGCACCTGTTGTTTCCTGATTTTTTTAATGATGGCCATTCTAACTGGTGTGAGATGGTATCTCACTGGGGTTTTGATTTGCATTTCTCTGATGGCCAGTGATGATGAGCATTTTTTCATGTTTTTTGGCTGCATAAATGTCTTCTTTTGAGAAGTGTCTGTTCATGTCCTCTGCCCACTTTTTGATGGGGTTGTTTGTTTTTTTCTTGTAAATTTGTTTGTGTTCATTGTAGATTCTGGATATTAGCCCTTTGTGAGATGAGTAGGTTGCAAAAACTTTCGCCCTTTCTGTAGGTTGCCTGTTCACTCTGATGGTAGTTTCTTTTGCTGTGCAGAAGCACTTTAGTTTAATTAGATCCCATTTGTCAATTTTGGCTTTTGTTGCCATTGCTTTTGGTGTTTTAGACATGAAGTCCTTGCCCACGCCTATGTCCTGAATGGTATTGCCTAGGTTTTCTTATAGGATTTTAATGGTTTTAGGTCTAACATTTAAGTCATTAAACCATCTTGAATTAATTTTTGTATAAGGTGTAAGGAAGGGATCCAGTTTTCCCAGCACCATTTATTAAATAGGGAATCCTTTCCCCATTGCTTGTTTTTGTCAGGTTTGTCAAAGATCAGATAGTTGTAGATATGTGGCTTCATTTCTGAGGACTCTGTTCTGTTCCATTGATCTATGTTTCTGTTGTGGTACCAGTACCATGCTGTTTTGGTTACTGTAGCCTTGTAGTATAGTTTGAAGTCAGGTAGCGTGATGCCTCCAGCTTTGTTCTTTTGGCTTACGATTGACTTGGCAATGCGGGCTCTTTTTTGGTTCCATATGAACTTTAAAGTAGTTTTTTCCAATTCTGTGAAGAAAGTCATTGGTAGCTTGATGGGGATGGCATTGAATCTATAAATTACCTTGGGCAGTATGGCCATTTTCATTATATTGATTCTTCCAACCCATGAGCATGGAATGTTCTTCCATTTGTTTGTATCTTCTTTTATTTCATTGAGCAGTGGTTTGTAGTTCTCCTTGAAGAGGTCCTTCACATCCCTTGTAAGTTGGATTCCTAGGTATTTTATCCTCTTTGAAGCAATTGTGAATGGGAGTTCACTCATGATTTTGCTCTCTGTTTGTCTGTGATTGGTGTACAATAATGCTTGTGATTTTTGTACATTGATTTTGTATCCTGAGACTTTGCTGAATTTGCTAATCAGCTTAAGGAGATTTTGGGCTAAGATGATGGGGTTTTCTAGATATACAATCATGTCATCTGCAAACAGGGACAATAAGACCTCCTCTTTTCCTAATTGAATACCCTTTATTTCCTTCTCCTGCCTGATTGCCCTGGCCAGAACTTCCAGCACTATGTTGAATAGGAGTGGTGAGAGAGGGCATCCCTGTCTTGTGCCAGTTTTCAAAGGGAATGCTTCCAGTTTATGCCCATTCAGTATGATATTGGCTGTGGGTTTGTCATACATAGCTCTTATTATTTTGAGATATGTCCCATCAATACCTAATTTATTGAGAGTTTTTAGCATGAAGGGTTGTTGAATTTTGTCAAAGGCCTTTTCTGCATCTATTGAGATAATCATGTGGTTTTTGTCTTTGCTTCTGTTTATATGCTGGATTACATTTATTGATTTGCGGATGTTGAACCAGCCTTGCGTCCCAGGGATGAAGCCCACTTGATCATGGTGTACAAGCTTTTTGATGTGCTGCTGGATTCGGTTTGCCAGTATTTTATTGAGGATTTTTGCATCAATGTTCATCAAGGATATTGGTCTGAAATTCTCCTTTTTGGTTATGTCTCTGCCAGGCTTTGGTATCAGGACGATGCTGGCTTCATAAAATGTGTTAGGGAGGATTCCCTCTTTTTCTATCCATTGGAGTAGTTTCAGAAGGAATGGTACCAGTTCCTCCTTGTACCTCTGGTAGAATTCGGCTGTGCATCCATCAGGTCCTGGACTCTTTTTGGTTGGTAAGCTATTGATTATTGCCACAATTTCAGAGCCTGTTATTGGTCTATTCAGAGATTCAACTTCTTCCTGGTTTAGTCTTGAGAGGGTGTATTTGTCGAGGAATTTATCCATTTCTTCTAGATTTTCTAGTTTATTTGCGTAGAGGTGTTTGTAGTATTCTCTGATGGTAGATTGTATTTCTGTGGGATCGGTGGTGATATCCCCTTTTTCATTTTTTATTGCATCTATTTGATTCTTCTCTCTTTTCTTATTAGTCTTGCTAGTGGTCTATCAATTTTGTTGATCTTTTCAAAAAACCAGCTCCTGGATTCATTAATTTTTTGAAGGGTTTTTTGTGTCTCTATTTCCTTCAGTTCTGCTCTGATTTTAGTTATTTCTAGCCTTCTGCTAGCTTTTGAATGTGTTTGCTCTTGCTTTTCTAGTTCTTTTAATTGTGATGTTAGGGTGTCAATTTTGGATCTTTCCTGCTTTCTCTTATGGGCATTTAGTGCTATAAATTTCCCTCTACACACTGCTTTGAATGTGTCTCAGAGATTCTGGTATGTTGTGTCTTTGTTCTCATTGGTTTCAAAGAACATCTTTATTTCTGCCTTCATTTCATTATGTACTCAATAGTCATTCAGGAGCAGGTTGTTCAGTTTCCATGTAGTTGAGCGGTTTTGAGTGAGTTTCTTAATCCTGAGTTCTAGTTTGATTGCACTGTGGTCTGAGAGACAGTTTGTTATAATTTCTGTTCTTTTACATTTGCTGAGGAGAGCTTTACTTCCAACTATGTGGTCAATTTTGGAATAGGTTTGGTGCAGTGCTGAAAAAAATGTATATTCTGTTGATTTGGGGTGGAGAGTTCTGTAGATGTCTATTAGGTCCACTTTGTGCAGAGCTGAGTTCAATTTCTGGATATCCTTGTTAACTTTCTGTCTCGTTGATCTGTCTAATGTTGACAGTGGGGTGTTAAAATCTCCCATTATTATTGTGTGGGAGTTTAAGTCCCTTTGTAGGTCACTCAGGACTTGCTTTATGAATCTGGGTGCTCCTGTGTTGGGTGCATATATATTTAGGATAGTTAGCTCTTCTTGTTGAATTGATCCCTTTACCATTATGTAATGGCCTTCTTTGTCTCTTTTGATCTTTGTTGGTTTAAAGTCTATTTTATCAGAAACTAGGATTGCAATCCCTGCCTTTTTTTGTTTTCCATTTGCTTGATAGATCTTCCTCCATCCCTTTATTTTGAGTCTATATGTGTCTCTGCAGGTGAGATGGGTTTCCTGAATACAGCACACTGATGGATCTAGACTCCTTATCCAGTTTGCCAGTCTGTGTCTTTTAATTGGAGCATTTAGCCCATTTATATTTAAAGTTAATATTGTTATGTGTGAATCTGAGCCTGTCATTATGATGTTAGTTGGTTATTTTGCTCATTAGTTGATGCAGTTTCTTCCTAGCCTCGATGGTCTTTACAATTTGGCATGTTTTTGCAGTGGCTGGTACCGGTTGTTCCTTTCCATGTTTAGTGCTTCCTTCAGGAGCTCTTTTAGGGCAGGCCTGGTGGTGACAAAATCACTCAGCGTTTGCTTGTCTGTAAAGTATTTTATTTCTCCTTCACTTATGAAGCTTAGTTTGGCTGGATATGTAATTCTGGGTTGAAAATTCTTTTCTTTAAGAATGTTGAATATCGGCCCCCACTCTCTTCTGGCTTGTAGAGTTTCTGCTGAGAGATCAGCTGTTAGTCTGATGGGCTTCCCTTTGTGGGTAACCCGACCTTTCTCTCTGGCCGCCCTTAACATTTTTTCCTTCGTTTCAACTTTGGTGAATCTGACAATTATGTGCCTTGGAGGTGCTCTTCTCGAAGAGTATCTTTGTGGCATTCTCTGTATTTCCTGAATCTGAATGTTGGCCTGCCTTGCTAGATTGGGGAAGCTCTCCTGCGTAATATCTTGAAGAGTGTTTTCCAACTTGGTTCCATTCTCCCTGTCATTTTCAGGTACACTAATCAGACGTAGGTTTGGTCTTTTCACATAGCCCCAAATTTCTTGGAGGCTTTGTTCGTTTCCTTTTATTGTTTTTTCTCTAATCTTCCCTTCTCGCTTCATTTCATTCATTTCATCTTCCATCACTGATACCCTTTCTTCCAGTTGATCGCATCAGCTACCGAGGCTTCTGCAATCTTCGTATAGTTCTCGAAACTTGGCTTTCAGCTCCATCAGCTCCTTTAAGCCCTTCTCTCCATTGGTTATTCTAGTTATCCATTCGTCTAATTTTTTTCAAAGTTTTTAACTTCTTTGCTATTGTTTTGAATTTCCTCCCATAGCTTGGAGTAGTTTGATCGTCTGAAGCCTTCTTCTCTCAACTCGTCAAAGTCATTCTCCGTCCAGCTTTGTTCTGTTGCTGGTGAGGAACTGCATTCCTTTGGAGGAGGAGAGGTGCTCTGCTTTTTAGAGTTTCCAGTTTTTCTGCTCTGTTTTTTCCCCATCTTTGTGGTTTTATCTACTTTTGGTCTTTGAAGATGGTGATGTACAGATGGGTTTTTGGTGTGGATGTCCTTTCTGTTTGTTAGTTTTCCTTCTACCAGACAGGACCCTCAGCTGCAGGTCTGTTGGAGTTTGCTAGAGGTCCACTCCAGACCCTGTTTGGCTAGGTGTCAGCAGCAGTGGCTGCAGAACAGCGGATTTTCGTGAGACCACAAATTCATCTGTCTGATAGTTCCTCTGGAAGTTTTGTCTCAGAGGAGTACTCGGCCGAGTGAGGTGTCAGTCTGTCCCTACTGGGGGGTGCCTCCCAGTTAGGCTGCTTGGGAGGTCAGGGCCCCACTTTAGGAGGCAGTCTGTCCGTTCTCAGATCTCCAGCTGAGTGCTGGGAGAACCACTACTCTCTTCAAAGCTGTCAGTCAGACAGGGAGATTTAAGTCTGCAGAGGTTCCTGCTGAGTTTTTGTTTGTCTGTGCCCTGCGCCCAGAGGTGGAGCCTACAGCAGCAGGCAGGCCTCCTTGAGCTGTGGAGGGCTCCACCCAGTTCGAGCTTCCTGGCTGCTTTGTTTACCTGAGCAAGCCTGGGCAATGGCGGGCGCCCCTCCCCCAGCCTCGCTGCCACCTTGCAGTTTGATCTCAGACTGCTGTGCTAGCAATCAGCGAGACTCCATGGGCACAGGACCCTCTGAGCCAGGTGCGGGACACAATCTCCTGGTGTGCCGTTTTCCAGGCCCATTGGATAAGCGCAGTATTAGGGTGGGACTGACCCGATTTTCCAGGTGCTGTCTGTTACCCCTTTCTTTGACTAGGAAAGGGAACTCCCTGACCCCTTGTGCTTCCCGAGTGAGGCAATGCCTCGCCCTGCTTCGGCTCGTGCGCAGTATGCTGCACCAACTGTCCTGCACCCACTGTTTGGCACTCCCTAGTGAGATGAACCCAGTACCTCAAACGGAAATGCAGAAATCACCCATCTTCTGTGCTGCTCACACTGGGAGCTGTAGACCGGAGCTGTTCCTATTCGGCCATCTTGGCTCCACCCCCACTTTCATAATATTGTACATTTGAAAGTAAAAAGATTTTAAGTCAAACCATCCTAAGTGGGGGACCATCTGTATACTGGTCACCACTTGATACAAGTAAAGAAAATGGGCACAAGGTCCCATACACTTTTCTAGCCCATATAGAAAGTAGTGGTCCAAATCAATGCGATCCCCTTTACAGCCAATCAGAAGCTGTATATAAGGGTTACGGAATAGAATTTGGTTACAATCTCACCAGGGAAAGAGCCTAGATCTGATGCAGGGATAGGGTAGGTAATGTTCCTGGATCTCAGTGTTCTTCACAGCGCTGCTTCAGGAAAGTATTAAGCATGCTCACTTTCCCCTAGGAAGGTGCAACAAATAGGTGAGGCCCTTCCACATGTAAGCTGAGCCCTCTTCCCTGGGGTACTACTGGACATAGATCTCCTCAGCTGTAGCTGGGACCAAGCCAGCAAGCCAGAAATCCAGGACCCAGCCACTGCCATTCTTGACCTGGGCTACACAGCACTGGAAACCAAAACAGTTCAGTGTTTTGAAAGTGTTTCAGATGTCTCTATAAAAGAGACTACAACACCTTGTGCTTCTGTCCTTCGTTAAAATAATCATGACAGTGTGACTATGAAAAGTTAGGAAAATTTTAAAATAACTTAATTGAACAAAATACTCTTTTGAGAAAGTCTTCAGAAACTACATATTTTAATCTAGTTTTTGTTTTTCCCTAACAGTTCTAAATTCTTTCACTCTAGGCTGCCTTATTGGCTTACTGATTGCACTCTTTCTTCATAGTGACCATTTTTCATTTTTGATAGATCTGTTCTGTTTTACCCTAATATTTAACTGAACAGAGGTTTAAAACTTTGAAATAAGAAAAAACAATGTTTTGCAATTACCTAATGTCTAACTCAGTTTAGGTTCCAAATAGAACTAAGAAAGGAAGGAAGGAGAGAAAGAAAGAAGGGAGAGAGGGAGGGACCGAGAAAAAGAGAAGGGATTTTTTAGCAGCAATTAAAAAATTCTTAAGATAGTGATGTGTACTCCTGAAATGAACCCAACAGGGTTAAAAAGTAGAGTGAGAGTGACTGTAGAGTCCTGAGGTCCCTAAGCAAAAGGTGCAATGTTTTTAGTACTGCCTCCTAGCAAATCAAGTAACAAAGACAGGGATGATGATTTAATCAAAGTCAAGAAAAGAATTTAGGATGAGGTTTTCTCAGACTGTTTCAATTACTTATTTTGCAAAAGCATATCAGTTAAGTCAGACAGTAAAGTTGTACAGTGATAGCTGAGAATGCACGGCAAATGATAAGAAACAAAACTGATTTCATGAGTTTATATGCCTTGAAATTTAAAAAGAAAAGTTTCGGTTCAATGATTTGGATTCATTAAGGCTACATAATCGAAGAGCCATTGATCCTGACTGATGTTGCTCTGAGTCATCAAGAGAAAGACACTGCCTTTCCAAAATAATCCATGGATTCACAACCAAGCAAATAAGACCTATCTATGAATCTCCAATAGTAGAGCATCCAATCCCATTCCACACTCCTCCCTCTCCTCAAAGAAGAATTCCATAAGCATAGGAGGTAGAAAAAGACTTCAGATGACAGAATGATAAAGAAAGAAAAACAGGAGTCTCTGCTGTTTACAGAGCACTTATGTGTTCTCATTTCACCGTTTGCAAAGTTATGGTGCCAGCTTGACAAAACCATGGAGAAGAGGGCCCAGCTCCTAGCAAATGCCAAGCAATGTGGTGGTCACCACCGTGTCTGCTGGCTCAGAGAATCCCAGTGAAGTCTGGAAGGATGGCAGTGTCATTCACTGCGGCTTGGACCCTCTTCTACTTTTCCTGGACCCTTCCCATGCCATATTCAAGGGAAGGAACCATTCATTTAAAGACAAAGTGTATATTCCAAATTTACCATTTCTGATTTCCAGATGCCACACTTATTTTAAAACACAACCTAATTGAACATACTTCTCACATTTAAAATAAATCTCAGTACACTGGGGCTATTATACAATCTGCTCTTATTACCTTGAAGATAATACAAGGCTTATAGGTTCTTAAGACCAGCAGACAGAAAATTTTCTTTCTTGTCTTTCCTTCAATTCCACACACCACATTGGAGAAAAAGAAAATATACCTACCTTCATCAAGCTTAACATCCTCTTCAGGAAAAATCACAAGTATAGATATTTTTTATTAAATTAGAGACATGTAAACCAAAGGTAATGCATAATTCTGGGTTGGATCCTAGAAGTTTTTTAAATCAATAAAAAATATTTGGGGACAATTGGAGAAATTTGAATTGAAATAATATTAGGTATACTTTATCAATATTAAATATTTTGGATGGCACTGAGGTCATGCAGGAGAATTTTCTTAAGAGATGCAAGCTGAAATATTTTGGAGTGAAATGTCAAAATACTTGTAATTTACTTTCAAACGAATCAGAAGAAAAATGTGTCTATGTGTGTGAGAGAGAGAGAGCAGGAGAGAATATATACAGAGAGAGACAAAGCAAATGGTGTAAATGTTAATAATCACTGAATCCAGATGAAGGGGATAAAAGTACTTACTATGTTATATATATTTTTTTGTCAGTGGAAGAAAATATGAGGCCACGTAATGCAGCTTGCAGCTGCAACAGCATTTACAACATTATCTGATTAATGCATTTTCTAAGAGGAAGAAAAGTGCAAGAGTTGTAGCCTAAAACCGAAAGTCATGTGATCAGAAAAATAAAACAATTCACACGTGCCAGTATTCCCCTAAATGATTTCTCTTTTTGAACTTTAAGGAAAAGAAAGTATACATAAAAAAAAAAAACAAGAAGAAAACCCCCCAAATATCAGAGGACTGTAGTCTTTTGCTTAAAGGGAATTGTAACACAAGAGGGTCTTGGCGATAGTATTTGGTTACAGACAGAACGAGCTATATAATTTTAGGATCCCAATGCAAAATAAAAAGGAGGTTTTTTTATTCAAATATTAAGAATTTCAAGAAAGCAATAGCAGAACATTAAAGTGTGGGTCCCTTCAGAGTGTGGATTCCTGGGCAACCACATTGGTGGCATGCCCATAGAGCCCACCCTTATTACAAGTAAAAATACTGAATATGCCACAGTTCTCTTCTTATAATTATAAAAAATCCATAGCCACTCAGCCAAAATAAAGGCTGTATTAAACCACTGTACCTGTGTCAAGAACCAAAGTTGAAATAAATGAGCTTTATAATACATTCACTCAATATATAAGTTCTATAATGTTAGCAATATTATTTTGAGTTGATAGCATTTATTATACTATCTTTTGTATTCTAAATATAAACTCATGTATTAACTATTCACATCACATGACCGAAGGCTTTTATATTTTATATTATATGGGAGACTTATAAAAACATTTATGCTGTCAGCCACATAAAACATTATGTGTGAGTTGTAAAATGGATTTGATTTTCTCAAAAGGATTCACCCTTTCAAAGTAATGAAACTGAGATTGTAATCTAGCAATTTAATAACAACATAACATGAATTTTTACTATGTTTAGTTTCATATCTTCAATTACTTATAGATGAACTGATTTGTAATGTTTGCATTTGTCTTGTCAAATTGTTTTGAACTGGTAATTTGCCTCATGACCTTGTGCAGTTTCTAGAAAGAAGTGGAACGTTAAGCCTTTGTCCTAGAAAACTCAAGCCTGGGGTAAACAAATCAAACTAATAGACACGGGCTAATAAGTTTATCTTATTACTAGTTCACATAGTTGTTTTATGTCACAAAATCGCAATGAATCATTTTTTAATGTTGAAATGCTTACCCTGTGAAGTGTTATTTTATGAGGATAATTTTTCATCTCCTTCTACCTGGTGAAACTATCTCTTTAGTTATCATTAATCATCCTGCATGCAAATCAGCTACACAGGCAAATCACCAACACAAAAACATCCTAATGAAAATTTAAATTTTTTTTTTTTTGCAAAATTCTTTCATTATGAATTAGATCATATTGGTTATAAGTCACAATATCTAATTAACTTCCAGATATAAATGTGGTTCCATTCCTCCAAAACAAAGCTATATTTCCTGACTTCTTGCAATACAGAACATTTCCCTTTAACTCCTGAGCTTTGTAAGGTATTTTATCTATTGCTGTAGGTTGCTAGACTCCCATGTTAAAAGAATGGCAGAATATAAAACCCATACAATTTTCAGGGATGATAGCCTGACATCCGGTGATATTTCAAGTAAGCCAGAATTCCTACAAAATACCTGTATATTTGAATTTAAAAACAAAAAAAGCCCCTAATATAGTACAGTAATATTAATTTTCATTTTATCTTAACCAATAAATAATCACATATTTCTTAGTCCCCACTTAAAAATACCTGTTTTAGTATGAAAATACTCCTTGGATATTTTCTAATTCTCCTATAATGCAAATATTGACTATTGACTAATACATTTTAAAGGTACTCTCACATAAGTTGCTCTGTGGGGTTGGCACACTACCCATTAAAATAGTCCTTAATTATTTTCTTGCCAATTCACAAAACTTTTTAAAATGCAAAAAAAAAGAAATATTATTTTTTAAATGTTTAATAGCATAACTGTGAGGTAGGGATGCCAGCTCTGCCAGATATCAAGTCACATTTTAAAACAGTGATAATCAAAACAGCATGCTATTAGAACAAAAATAAGTGTGATGATAAATAGAACATAGTGAAAATGCCTGAACAAAACTATATAACGAAATTTTTTAGACATAGGCAACATAAAGTAACAGAGAAGGACTACTAATAAATAAAGATTATTAATTAGCAATCTGTGGAAATTGACCTTATATCAATCTAAATTCCTTATAGACTACTAAATTGAGTAAAAACAAATCATGGGAAATTTAAATAGATAAAGATCACTAGAGGGATGATCTATCTGCAATAAAAACACAATTTATTCAAATTAAGCCCCCCAAAAATAAGTAGACAAAAATAAATTACATTAAGTGAATTTAAAGCTATTTAGGAACTTATATAAATTTCAATTTTGAGATAGAAGCAATGCAATTAAACTAATCTTATGGTAGAATTCTACTACTTTTATATTGAAAATACTGATGTTAATATCAAAATACAACAATCATAATGAACTTGGGGTAAAACCGGTTTACTCTTATACTCTGATGAAACTGTCTTCATATAACCCTTATAAAAGGCAAATTGCAATCTGTATGAAGACTAGATTTATTTCCACAATTTCTCTGAATACACACATTTCTGGGAAATTTATGTAAAAGAATAATTTAGCTGCAGAGAAATCAATATGTATAAACATAACAATAAAAAAATTAGAAATATATACAAGGTTTAATGATGAAACAATGCTTAAATTAATAATTTTGCATTCATTATAGCGTTAACATTATTTGCATCCATTGTAGCCTTAATAATCTCACTTAACACTTTTTAGGAAAATTGGCAACATGATAAAATAAGAGAATCTCTAGAAAGTGTTGTCAGACATTCTCTAATAAATATTAAAATTTATAATGTTTGATTCTAAGATTGTCATTACAATCTTGGTTAAGAAGCAGTAGGGATTATCATCAGTGCTTAGGCTTTGAGAAATGTCATTTAACAATACATTTCAAAACTTATAAAAACAAGTGTATTCATTCATAGAAGAGGTTGCAGTACTTTTTAAAAGACCACAAAATATGTAATAATTCAAAAAAAAATAGACGTTTATTTTTTAGTCAACTAGTTCCTGAGATGGGGTTATAGCCAAAACTATAAATAAATGTAGATACAGCTACAGATATAGATTCATACAAACATGAAGATATAATTAAATTAAAAAATACAGAGGCTGGGTGCAGTGGCTCACGCCTGTAATCCCAATACTTTGGGAGGCCAAGGCAGGTGGATCACAAGATCAGGAGATTGAGACCATCCTGGCCAACATGGTGAAACCCCGTCTCTACTAAAAATAAAAAAATTAGCTGGGTGTTGGGGCGCGTGCCTGTAATACCAGCTACTCAAGAGGCTGAAGCAGGAGAATCACTTGAACCCAGGAGGCAGAGCTTGCAGTGAGCTGAGATCGCACTGCTGCACTCCAGGCTAGCCACAGAGCGAGACTCCGTCTCAAAAACAAAACAAAACAAAACAAAAAAAACAGATGTATGTGTCTCCAGATTGGTTTTCTCTTTTAAAAGAATTTCAGGTGATTCATTTTTCTTTTAGTTTATTTGTATTTTCTACAATGACTAATACTTTCTTAAATCATTAAGATTAAAAAATTAAAAAGTGGTAAATTAAAACATATGTTAAAACATTGAAAAAACTTATTTAATATGCTAAGATTAAACACAATCTGCAGTTGTAAGTACATCATGATTGCAAGTATGTATTTATACATTCACATGTATATATACACACATATACACAAAGATTATAAAGGCATTTGTATAAATATGTAGTTGTGTTAAGTTTTTGATATTACAATTATTTTTCCGTCTTTTAAAATGTTAGGTCATTTTAACAATTTTTAAACAGAAATCTTTAAAATGAGAAGAAAAGCATTCCTTTAAATCTAACTGTAATTTGCTCTAAGAACTGGGCTGCAGAATTATTCTGAGAGACAGGAATACTGTTTTTATTTTTAAATTAAAAAAGAAAAATCATTTGATTGATTGTCTCTGTTAAAGCTGAGAAAACTGGAGTCTGTTCAGACTATGTCGTGCATTGAATGATGGCTCCCCAAAAGATATGCCTAAATCCTAATTCCCAGAACCCATGAATATGACCTTACTTGGCTAAGGGATCTTTGTAGATGTAATTAAATTAGGGGTCTTGGCATGAGATCATCCTGAATTACCTGAGTGGGCCCTGAATGCAACGAGATGTCCTTGTAAGAGAAAGGAGAAGACATGCGGAAGAAGAGCCACATGATCACGGAAGCAGAAAGTGATGCAGCCACAAGCCAAGGAGAATCAAAGAACGCCTGGAGCCACAAGAAGCTGGAGGGAGGCAGAAAAATGAATCTTCTCTAGAGCCTCTGAAAAGAGCATGGTCTTGCTGACACCTTGATTTCAGATTTCTGGCCTCCAAAACTGAGAAAAATAAATTTCTGTTGCTTTAAGCCACCCAGTTTGTAGTAACTTGTTAAGGCAGCCATGGGAAACTAACACACAATGGTTATACAAAATGAAATAAATTATTCTCCATAATGAAGTATTAAGAATATAAAATATTTTCCTGGTCACTGAAGAACATGCTTTGGGGTCCCTGAATGGGGAGGAGAGGTGTGGGAAACAGTTACTAGGAAAAAAATTATCTAGCACAAATTGGCAAGCAGGACTAAGGAGGGTCTGATCAAGAAGCTCTAAACTAAATAACAGTTTTACTTGTACATTTTCTCGCTGTGCTGTTCTGAGCTTACGCTCCATCTTTTATCCCCCATTCTTCAGTAAAAGTTTATTCTTAAAAGAACAGTGCTTTAAAGATCGAATAACCAGCATCTGTGTTTCATGCCAGGGATGAGAGGAGAAAGCAATGTCGAGAAGGCTAGAAACAGAGAAGGAGAGTGGAATTCAGCAGCACCATGAAAATAGCAATGAGCAGTGAGCAGAAGCAAACCTATGAAGGGATTTGGAGGAGGCAAGGGATGGGGCTTCAACAAATGCATTTGGATAATTAGAGAAGTGAGACTCCAAAGACTACTGAACTTGGCCACACACAAACAATAGAGGTTTGGATTGAATTACAGGAGAGGTCAATTTTAGCCAAAGTAAAATTTTAAGTTCCTTTTAAAATCAGCTATGTAGGGCTACATCTCTGACCTTTTGTTTTCTCTTCTTCCTCCATCTCTTCTGTGTCATGATATGGATTTTTCTTACCAGGCTGTAAGATAGGAATAGCCAAGTTAAATTAAGTAGAGTAAACACCAAGAACTTGCTACCCCACCCCAGGGTTGTTAACGTGAACAAACTATTAAAACAGAGACATGAGGACTCAAAGTGAGAAAAAATAATAAACACAACAATCTTTAAAACATCAAAGAGGTTTGTCTTTTTGTGCCTGGCTAATTTCACTTAACATAATGACCTTCAGTTTCATCCATGTTGTTGTAAATAACTGAAGGATAGTTATTAGAGGCAGGAAAGGCTAGTGGAGGGCTGAGGGGGAAGTGAGGATGGTTAATGGGTACAAAAAAATAGAATGAATGAATAGGGCCTAGTATTTGACAGCACAACAGGATGACTACAGTTAATAATAATTTAATTGTGCAATTTAAAATAAATAAAAGTATAATTATATTGTTTGTAACACAAAGGATAAATGCTTTAGGAGATGAATACCCCATTTACCCTGATGTGATTATTACTCATTGCATGCCTGTATCAAAACATCTCATGTACCTCATATATATGTACACATACTATGTACCCACAAAAATTAAAACTAAAGTATTATAAAATTAAAAAATATCAACAAGGGTGAACAAAAGGAGAGTGGTGCAAGCGGGAAAGGAAGACAAGTCGGTGAAAAATGGTCAGAGGGATGAAAAGATAGGAAAATAAAAGAATAAAATAGTGATGAGTATGTTTCAATCACATAAATAATGAGGTAAGAAAAAGATGAAAGAAATGGGGAAAGAATTTAGCAGGAAACGAAAGTAGAAAAAGCTTTGAATGCAGAACACAATATCACCATAACAAATCAGATTATATTAAACATGAGTGGTTTTAGAGCATATATAAAATCATTTCAACTTTCTGACTTTAATGAGAGGTATAATCAATTTTAAATTTTAATTTAAATGACACTTTCCAAAGATCATAAAATTTTAGAGCCAACAAAGATTTATTACACTCTGGGAGAAGTTAGAAATTTGGAAATGCATTAATTCTCTTATGACATTTGGAGTTGTTACAAAGTCAGTTGTTTGGTAAATAACTCCGTGACCTAAAAGAGCTCATTTATTTTTCAAAGTGAATATTCACTCTGAGGGAGCATCTTTCATAAAAGGAAGCTCCAGTTCAGGTTTTAGGAAAAAAGGCTAATGATGAAACAGCACTTTAGTGCTTCTATTTTGAATAAATTATTAGCCTTGTCCAGTTCCAACATTAATTTTGTTGTTTATGTGAATTAATATAAACTCTGAAGAAAAACTATCTAATGTTATTAATTTGAAAAATGTGGCTTTGGAAAACTTATAGTCTTCCATTTTAGTTTTATAGGAAAGAAGTTCTCGAAAAGATGAAATGTGAAGGTGATGAATATGTAATAATGTTTTCATACACTTGCCAATTTAATATGTTTGCATAAATATTTAATACATCAATCTTTTCAAGAAGAACATGTTCTGTATTTCAATGTGTCTTTTCTTTTTCATTAGATTGGCCTATTTCTAAAGTCCCCAGAGAAAATTGTATTATTTGGTGGACATTTGCAAAACAGTGATCAAACCTCCTTATTTTGTGAGTGCATAAGAAAATGTAATTTTTATTTGGACTCCATGCAGTCTCATTATTATACACATGTGTACATGATTTGTAAGAGTAAAATCTGCTTTAGTTGATTTGGCATTATATAAAATTATGAAAAACATAATTTGAATCAAATATTAAGAGTGAAGCAAGTGTGTTGAAAGTACCTTAAATTTCAATCAAAGTAGAAATGTTTGTGGCTAATTCCTGACATTACAACTTTCTCCAGGTTTGAGGTACTTGCATAAAATATGTAAGCTTTTATCTTGAAATTTAGTTTAACTCTATTAAATTGTTCTCATTTTAAGGTTCTGTTCAGCTAAACACAATTCTTTATTAAACTGCCCTCCTAAATCTCATTCAAATTTAATTACTTTTCCAATATACCTTCTCAAGTCATAAATATGCCTGACTACTCCATACATAGTTCCTCTCAATGACACCTTGAATCTGTTAGTTGATTTCTTTTTCTTTTTCTTTCTTTTTTATGGAGGGGGCAGTGGGGACAGTCTTGTTTTGTCTCCCACGCTGGCATACAGTGGCGTGATCTTAACTCACTGCAGCCTCAAACTCCTGGGATCAAGCAATCCTCCCAACCCAGCTTTCTGAGTATCTGAGACTATGGGTGTGCACCAACACACTGAGCTAATTTCTTTAATTTTTGTAAAGCGAAGGTCTTGCTATGCTTCTCAGGCTGGTCTCAAACTCATGGCCTCAAGCAATTCTCCTGCCTGGGCCTTCCAGTTTCTTTCTTTACATGTGCTCTTTGAGGTGATATTTTACATGTATGCACTTGCTGCATTAGAAAAACCATCTAATTTACCTCTGATGTTACTATTCTTGTCTCATGTTTCTACATACGTCTTTTACTGGTGTATATATTTTGAAACAATATTCAAAATTTTTATAAAACAAAACTACTGACCAGGAATCAACAACTGAGGATCTACTTAGGACTTACCAAGCTTATGAAGCGGTAGCCTTTCAGCTTTCAACTTTCTTGCAAGTCCTCAAGGTCTAGTAAGACATAGTTGATCTTCCCAGGACTCTGCACAAGCAGGTTAGCATGACTTTTCTCCAGCAGGGAAATCACAAGTACACAAGGGCTAATCACCTCTAAGAGTGGCAGAGAATACGTGCTATCTCTTTAGACAGACAAGTGATTGGGAGCTGAAGAGTTGATAAACACTCAGGCTGTCATTTTCTTCAGAATCCCCTAGCAAAACTTTTAAGTTGGTAGTTGTAAAATTTGAAGACATGAGCACTACAGGTGTAGAACATAAGCTCCTCTGGGGATGAAGATTTTTGTCTAGTTTACTATTTCTCTGTGGCTAGAAAAAGGGTCCTCCTGCATGTTAAGTGTTCAATAGTTAATTGTAAAATAAATGAATCAGAAGAGGACGATAATTTTAAAAGGAAAAAATAGGGACCAGTTTTTTAATGTTCCATTTACATGACTGAATAATGAAATGAATTGTTCAATGGGTGAAGCACATCAGGATGGGACAGGCCTAACCCCAGAGCACATTTGGCAAAATTATGGAGACTTGCTCTTCTCTGAGAATATGCTACCAAACAACAATCTTCTATTACCTTATACTCTGACAGCCTTGGTTTTCTATCACAGTAGTCAACAAACATTTCAACGTGAAATTAGAAGAAAACACAATATATGGAGTTTTCTCAAAAAAATTAGTAGAATTACCACTACCATATGCTCTAGCAATCCCACTTTTGAATATCCATCCAAAAGAATTGAAATCATGATCTTAAAGAGACATCTGAAGCCCCATCAATATTCACAACAGCCAAGATGTAGAAACAACCCAAATGTCCATAAACAGATGAATGAATAATTGCATTCTCAACTTTTGTTTTAGATTCAGGGATACATGTGCAGGCTTGTTATGTAGGTATATTGTGTGATGCTGAGGGTTGGGGTACAAATGATCCATCACTCAGGTAGTGAGCATAGTACTCAACCCCTCCCTCCCTCCCAATTCTAGAAGCCCCGAGTGTCTATTGTTGCCATATTTATGTATATAAGTACTCAATGTTTAGCTCCCACTTATAAGTGAAAAGACACAGTATTTGGTTTTCTGTTCCTGTGTTAATTTGCTTAGGATAATGACCTCCAGCTACATCTATGTTACTGCAAAGGACATAATTTTGTTCTTTTTTATGGCTACTTAGTAATTCATGGTGTATATGTACCAGATTTTCTTCATTCAATCCACCAGTGATGGGAACCTAGGTTGATTCCATGTCTTTACTATTGTGAAAGTGCCGTGATGAATGTGTGAGTGCACGTGTCATTTTAGTAGAATAATTTATTTTCTTTTGTATATATACCCAGTAACGGGATTGCTGGGTCAGAGAGTAATTCTGTTGTAAGTTCTTTGAGAAGTCTCCAAACTGCTTTCCACAGTAGTGGAACTAATTTACATTCCCACCAACAGTGTATAAGCATTCCCTTTTCTCCTGAGCCTGGTCAGCCCCTGTTGTTTTTTGACTTTCTGATAATAGTCATTCTGACTGGTGTGAGATGGTATCTCACTGTGATTTTGAAACACACTTCTCTGATGATTAGTGATGTTGGACTTGTTTTATATGTTTATTGACCACTTGCCAGTCTTCTTTTGAGAAGTGTTTGTTCATGTCTATTGCCCAATTTTTAATGGGATTATTATTTTTTTTGCTTGTTCAATTGCTTAAGTTCTTTACAGACTCTGGATATTGGTCGTTTGTTGGATGCACAGTTTGTGAATATTTTCTCTCAGTCTGTAGGGTATATTTTTACTCTGTTAATAGTTTCTTCTGCTGTGACAAAGCTCTTGAGTTTAATTAGGTTTCATTTTTCAGTTTTAATTTTTATTACAATTGCTTTTGAGGACTTAGTCATAAATTATTTCCCAGGCCGATGTCCAGAATGATATTTACTAGGTGCTCTTCTAGGATTCTTGTAGTTTGAGGTCTTACATTTATATCTTTAATCCTTCTTAAATTAATGTTTGTATGTGGTGAAAGCAAGGGTCCAGTTTTGTTCCTTTGCATATGGTCTTTATTGCAACTACTGAATTCTGCTGCCGGGTGAAAGCAGCCCTAGACAATGCATAAAAGAATGAGTGCCACTGCATTTTAATAAAACTACTTACAAAAAGAAGCAGCTGTCCAGAATGGGACCATGGGTTACTGTTGGCCAAATCCTGTATCATAACACATACAAATTCAAAATATAACAATATTTTCTATTATAATTTCACATTTGAAACACATGGGGCCATCCCTAATTTACTACTTGTTCATATTCTCTCTCCCTCCTCCCTTTCCCTCCTCTCCCAATCTCTCTCTCCCACCCTCTGTTCCAATCTCATCTCTCTCTTTCTCTCTTTCTTCCCCACTCTATTCCCAAGTGTTATAGGAACAACCTACCCCAGTGGGGAGAAGTATTTTATAACTGACATTGTTTAAATTGCCAGCTTACCATCATCATAAAAAGCAGACTGACCTTTAGTTGGTTTAATTATGCGTTGAAATTCTGTATCACTTTTCTTGCCCATATTGCCTGAATCCAAGGCAGGGAGTGCTCCCGCCATTGACCCTCTGTTGTTTACCACTGTCCTTTTGTTTCTTAAACAGAAAACGTAACTGCATATGTTGTACTTTTTAAAAAATAATAATAAATATTTAAAAACTGTTATGTAGAGGTAGTTGGACATATGCTAATTTATTTAATGAATCCTATTAATGAACATTTGTGCTATTTCCAATGTCCTTCACTAAATATACATGAACACTCACCTTTGCACATTTCTGAAAGTGTTTTGTTTGTACAAATTCCTAGAACTGAATCAATGACACACTTAAAATTTTAATAAATATTGCCACATTGCTTTTCAAAATTTCTGTCAATTTAAACTCTACCCTGGACTGAATGATAGTCTTTTTCTCTATACTCTCTTCAACAAAGAATACAATGATATTCTTAATTTTTGCCAAACCATTAACCCCAGAATGATAACACTTTATTCAAATAACACCTCTTTTCATAAATTATCAACCATTTCTATTTTTTTCCTTTGGAAATTCTCTTCATTATATAATGGTGCATGATTTGGGTTCAGGTGGAGTGAATATCCACAAAGGCAGACTTCCAAACACATAACATTTACTATATTCAGGTAGAGTCTTAAAATTGCACAGCTTGTTAAGTTAGATGAGTCTTGTGTGAGATTATTTAGTCTCTTTAGTGGAATACGTTCAGATATTTCTGTCCACACAAAAATCTCTCACAGGATCATCAGTAAATTATTTGTACTTTTGTCAATAAAAAATAATTATAAATATTTATGTTGGATGTGTAGTGCCAATCATTTCATTTTAATTTGAGTATGATATTTTCTGAAGACATACATAGTCCCCAGGAAACTATATTTCTCTTATCTAGGGGTAAAAATGGGGTGGATTCATCCACAATAACCCATAGTATTTAATAATAAAATTAACAATTTCAATCTAAATTCATATTTACATAATTTAGCCTATGTATTTCACTTTTCTATTTTCCTCACATACCTTTATTCAATCCATCAAAATGGATTTTTGAATTCATCATAGAATATTGCGTATTATTACTGATTTCTGTGAAAAACTTGAAATACATGAGATATTTTTTCATAAAAAATGTGTTTCGTTTGAGATGACAATGTTAGGCAATATAATAATGTTGAAACCATTTTGGATATTAATTTTTACAGGGAAAATATTTAAGATGTTTAAGTTTTAAAGTATCATCTAAACAAGACATGTGCACCCAGCCTTCCTATTTTTTGACAGGGGTACAGCACTTACCCTCCCTTCTTTCCATGGACCCTCCCCCTTAGTCTCTAACCACCACTGAGCCCTCTCCCCTCAAAGTGCCGAACTTTATTTCTCTCTGTATTTCCTTCCAATTCCAGATTAAGGAATCAGAGTCTAATAGTAATTATTCTCCTAAGTACTATACCTAAAAGGACAACATTTTACTCTAGAAAGTTTTCTCTGGCTGTATTATACCACTGGGCAAAATTTCTATACACAAATACTGTACTCTGTATTCTCCCCTGTTGGAATGAATGAAGTGTTAATTCTCCTATTTGAACTCAGATGTTCCTGAGTTTACTGGATGTCATGCACTATTCACTGGATACCATCCACTTATTGTCTACTCAGAGGCATAACTCTTGCATTTGTCCCCTTTCTTTCTCTCTTCCTTCATTATCTGCAACACTGATATTCCTTAGGACTCTTTTCCTGTACTCGTGTCCTCTTTATCTATGTTCACTCCCTAAGAGATCTCACGTAAACTCATAACTACAAATACTGTCAATCTCCTGAAAAATTGCTAACTTGCATCTCCAAGCCAAACCTGACTTGTGAACTCCAAATGAATATGTTCAAATTGTTTTCTTAACATCTGCCGCTAGGCAACTAAGAGGCAACATGTTTAAAACTGACTCTTGATCTCTTCCATATCTTTCCCTCTCATAGTCCTATATATCAGTAAATGGCAATTCTATTTTTTTCTAATTTCTGAGATCAAAACATTTATAGGCATAACTTAATTCTTGCTTTTCCTCATAACTATATACAACTAACTATAAATGCTCTCAACTTTTTCTTCAAATATCCAGAATCTAATAGTTGAAGATAATCTAATTCTAACTACCCCCATATCTACTACTCTAGTCTAAGCTACTGTTATGATCCACTTCAACTATCTCAGCTGCTTCTCTTACCTTTGTTTCAATGTAGTGTGATACAGTAATGACAGTTTTCTTTTTAAAACAAAATACAGATTATGTCATGTTTGCTTTAAAACCTTCAGTGGCTTTCTAGCTTCCTCTGAGTGAAAGCCAAAGCACAAGACCCTACATGATCTAGACAAATAAAATCTCTCTCTGATCTCATCTCTTACCACTCCCTCCTTGTTCACTTCCAGCCACACTGACAAATTTGCTATTGCTCAGGACGCATCTAGCCATCTCTCATCTCAGGAGTTTGTATTGCCTTTGTATCTCCTTTCTGTATAGATAACTTTGCAGGCACCTCCACTTTCTTCAATTTTTCTGTCATAGAGCCGTGGCATAAAATAGAACATCAACATTAATATTAATTCTATTAATAAAAATGTTAATATTAATGCAATAGAATATTAATAAAGACTAGGACATCCATAATAGCAAATGCATGCATGGGTAGCTAGATAAACATAGCTTCAATGTACAACTACATCTAGTAGATTACAAAACAGAATTCATATCTTCCATGTAACTGTGAAAGATAAATACTAATAGCTAACACTTAATAACTGATATTCTTTTGGACTGTATTGTGTGTGTCTTGTGCATATTAATTCACTTAGTCATCAAAACAGCCCTATGGAGCAGGTAATACTATTCTCATTTACAGATGAGACACTGAGGCAAGAGTGGTTAAATAACTTGCCCCATTTCACCTAAGTAGTAAGAGCTATGATTTAAGTCTAAATAATGGCTCTAAAATTATGCCCTTGATTATCATACTCTTAACCACTGTTCAAACTATCTTTATAGTATAAAGGTTTTTAATAAAGTAAAATTTCCTTAGAAAAAAATTAAGAGGCCTAAATAGATTGTAAAGTAAGATTACAAAAGTAAAGACAACTGTGCTGGGCATAATTCTAAGATGTTCCCATTATTCCCGCCTTTCAGTGTGCACCTCTGTATAAACCCCTCCATTGATGGTGGGCAGGCTTTGTGAATGTGATGGAATAGTCTCTTCCACGATTAGGGTATGATAACTGGCACAGCTGACCTTAATAAGGGCAGATTATCCTCAGTGGGCTTAACCTAGGTAGGTGAGCTCTGTTCGTAAAGAAGAGTTTCAAATTTGAGAATGGGTATTTGACATGCAGGAAGTTCCACATTGCTGTCTTTGAAGAGGAAGAGGGTCATGTGGCAAGGGACCTAGAGGACCTTTAAAGAGACGAGAGTGATACCTTAGCAGATACCCATTAAGGAACTGAACTCTGCCAACAATGTGAATGAGTTTGGAGGAGTACCCTGATCTTCAAATGAAAACACAGCCAGCTCGACAGTGAACAGAGAATCCAGTCACTCTATTCCTGACCTTATAACTACATAATAGTGAGATCATAAATTGGTATTGTTTTAAGCCATTATGTATGCAGTAATTTGTTACTCAGTGATTGAAAACTAGTACAACAGGAATCTGTTATATCAATGTATATGATTCATTTAAATTTATTTAAAAATTGATTTGTCTGATTTGGTTTAAAGATTAAAGGAATAGGAGGAGCAGGTGGAGCAAGATGTCTAGATTGAAGATTCCACCAATCATTCTCCCCACAGGAACACCAAATTGAACAACTACCTACAGAAAAAAGCACCTTTATGAGAATCAAAAATCAGGTGATTAATCACAGTACCTGGTTTTAGCTTCGTATCACTGAAAGAAGCACTGAAGAAGATAGCAAAGACCATTTTGAATTGCCGATGCTACCCCTCCCCCATGCCCTGGCAGCAGCCATGTGGTGTAGAGAGAGAATCTGTGCACTTAGGGGAGGAAGAGTGTAGTGATTACGGGACTTTGCCTTGGAAGTTAGTGCTGCCCTGTCAGGGTGGAAAGCAACATCAGACAGAACTCAGCTGATGTCCACAGAGGGAGCATTTAGAACAGCCTAGCCAGAGGGGAATCACCCATCTCAACAATAGGAACCTCACTTCTAGCAAGCATTGCTGCCACAGAGAAAGTGCTCTTGAGTCCCAGATAAACTTGAGAGGCAGTCTAGGCCACAAAGACTGCAATTCCTGGGAAAGTCCTGGTACTGTGCTGGACTTGGAGCCAGTGGACTTGGAGGGTACATGACCCTGTGAAACACCAACTGGGGTGGCCAAAGAAGTGCTTGCATCACCCTTCCCCTAACCCCAGGGAAGTAGCTCACAGCTCTGAGAGAGACTCCTTTCCTCTGCTTGAGGAAAGGGGAGGGGACAGTAAAGGGGACTTTGTCTTGCACCTTGGTCACCAGCTCAGCCACAGTAGAAGACAGTGCCAGGCAGAGTTCTGAGGCTCCCATTCCAGGCCCTTGCTCCTGGAAAACATTTCTAGACACATCCTGGGTCAGAAGGGAACCCTCTGCCTTGAAGGGAAGGATCCAGTCCTGGCAGGATTAATCACCTAATGACTGAAGAGCCCTTCGACTCTAAATAATCGGCAGTGGTAGTCGGGCAATACTCACCGTGGGCCTTGGATGAGACGTAGAGATGTGCTAGCTTCAGATATGACCCAGCACAATCCCAGCTGTGGTAGATATGTGGAGAGACTCCTTCTGCTTGAGAAAAACAGCGGGAAGAGTAAAGGGGACTTTGCCTTGCAGCTTAGGTACCCAGTGCAGCCACAGTGGTGTAAGGCATCAAACAGTTTCTTGGGGTCCCCATTTCCAGGTCTTGGCTCTTGCATGGCATTTTTGGACATTCCCTGGGTCAGAGGGGAGCCCACTTCCCTGAAGGGAGAGTCCCAGGCAGAGAAGCATTCACTAAAAGCTGACTGAAGAGTGAACATCAGTGATAGCTCGGTAGTTCTTGCCACAGGTCTTGGGTGATGGTGGCCACGGAGAGAGACTCTTCTGCTTGTGGAAATGGGAGGGAAGAGTCAGAAGAACTTTATCTTGAGGTTTTTATGCCAGCTGAGCCACAGTAGATTAGAGCATCAGGTAGATCCCTAAGGTTTCCAACCCCAGGCACTAGCTCCAAGATGGCACCTCTAGACCTGTCCAGGGCTGAGGGAACTCTCTGCCCTGAAAGGAAGGACACAAGCCTGGCTGGGCTTCACCACCTGTTGATTGTAGAGACCCAGCACCTTGAGTGAACATAAGTGGTCACCAGGCAGTGATTACCACAGGCCTTGGATAAGACCCAGTGCTGTGTTGGCTTCAGATCTGATCCAGCACACTCCCAGTGATGGTGGCCACAGGTATGCTTGTGTCACCCCTCCCACAGCTCCAGGCAGCTCAGCACAGAGAGAGAGACTCCATTTGTTTCGGAGAAAGTAAGAAAAGAAAGCAATACTCTCTGCCTGGTAATCCAGAGAATTCTTCCACATCTTATCCAAGACAACCAAGGTGGTACCTCTATGAGTCTATAAGAACCACAGCGTTACTGGGCTTAGGGTGCTCCCTCATGCAAATATGGCTGCAATGACAAAAAACTTAGGTCACAACACCCAGGTTTCTTGAAATACCTGGAAAGTCTTGACATGAAGAATAGTTACAAACAAGCCCAGACTGCAAAGACTACAATAAATACTTAACTCTTCAATGCCCAGACACTAATGAATACCCAAAAGAAAAATATGGCCTTACCAAATGAACTAAATAAGGCACCAGTAACCTCCTGGAGAAACAGAGATTTGTGACTTTTCAGACAGAGAATTCAAAATGGCTGTTTTAAGGAAACTCAAAGAAATTCAAGATAACACAAAAAAGGAATTCAGATTGGTATTAGATAAATTGAACAAGATTGAAATAATTTAGAAGAATCAAGCAGAAATTCTGAAGTTGAAAAGTGCAATTTACATATTGAGGAATGCATCAGAATCTCTTAATAGCAGAATTAATAAAGCAGAATAAAGAATTAGTGAGCTTGAAGACAGGTTATTTGAAAATATACAGCCAGAAGACACAAAAGAAAAAAGGCTAAAAAGAATGAAGCATAAATACAAGAGTTACTAGTTTTTGTGTTTTTTTTTTTTTTTTTTTTCGAGACAGAGTCTCGCTCTGTCGCCTAGGCTGGAGTGCAGTGGCGCGATCTCGGCTCACTGCAAGCTCCGCCTCCCGGGTTCACGCCATCCTCCTGCCTCAGCCTCCCGAGTGGGTGGGAATACAGACGCATGCCGCCACGCCCGGCTAATTTTTTTTGTATTTTTAGTAGAGATGGGGTTTCACCGTGTTAGCCAGGATGGTCTTGATCTCCTGACCTCATGATCTGCCCACCTTGGCCTCCCAAAGTACTGGGATTACAGGCGTGAGCCACTGCGCCCGGCGAGTTATTAGTCTTAAAGAGCAGAAAGAAAGAGAGAGAGAGAGAGACAGAGAGAGAGAGAAATTTTATTCAAAGGGACAACAAAAAAAACTTCCCAAACCCAGAGAAAGATATAACATTCAAGTACGAGAAGATTATAGAACAACAAGCAGATTTGAACTAAAGAAGACTACGTCAAGACATTTAACAGTCAAACTCCCAAGGATAAAGAAAGGATTATAAAAGCAGCAAGAAAAAAAGAAACAAATAACATACAATGGAGCTCTAATATGGCTGGCAGCAGACTTTTCAGTAGAAACCTTACAGGCCAGAAGAGAGAGAGGCATGACATATTTAAAGTACTGAAGAATAAAAATTGTTATCCTAGAATAGCACATGCTGCAAAAATATCCTTGAAATGTAAAAGAAAAACAAGGTCTTTTCCAAACAAAAGCTGAGGGCCATTATGAACACCAGACCTGTCCTACAAGAAATGCAAAAGGGAGTTCTTCAATCTGAAAGAAAAGGATGTTAATGAACAATAAGGAACCATCTGAACATACAAAACTCACTGGTAATAGTAAGTACACAGTAAAACACAGAATATTATAACACAGTAATTGTAGTATGTAAACTACTTATATCTTGAGTAAAAATACTGAAATATGAACCTATCAAAAAAATAACTACAGCAATTCTTCAACACAGTCAGTACAGTAAAATATAAATACAAACAATAAAGAGTTTTTAAAAAAAGCAGCGGGACCAAGTTTAAGTGTAGACTTTTTATTAGTTGTATCTTTGCTTGTTTTTTAGTTTGTTTATTGGTTCATGCAACAATTTGTTGTCATCAGTATAAAATAATGGCTTATATTATTTGCAAACCCCATGGTAACTTCAAATAAAAAATCAAACAGATGCAAAAAAAAAAAAAAGGAAAAAGGAAAAAATTAAAACATACAACTAGAGAAGATCACCTCTACTGAAAGAAAGACAGGAAGGAATGAAAGAAGGAAAAGCAGACCACAAAGCAACCAAAAAACAAATAACAAAATGGCAAGAGTAAGTCCTTACTTATCAATAACAATATTGAATGTAAATGGATTAAACTCTCCAATCAAAAGTCATAGAATGAATGAATGGACACAAACACAAGACCCAACAATTCGTTACCTAAAAGAAATACGCTTCACCTATAAAGACACACAGAGACTGAAAATAATGGAATGGAAAAAGATATTCCATGCCAAGGGAAATAAAAAAAAAAAAAAGAGCCATAGTAGCTATACTTATATCAGACAAAATAGATTAAAAACACTGTAAGAAGAGACAAAGAAAGTCATTATATAATGATAAAGGAATTAATTCAGCAAGAGGATATAGCAATTGTAAATATATATATGCACCCAACACTAGAACACCCAGATATATAAAGCAAATATTGTTAGAGCTAAAGAGGGACATAAATCCTGATACAGTAATAGCTGGAAACTTCAACACTTGATTTTCAGCATTAGACAGATCATCCAGACAGAGAATAAACAAGGAAACATCAGACTTAGTCTGCACTATAGGCCAAATGGACCTAATAGATATTTACAGAACATTTCATCAATGCCTGCAGAGCACACATGCTTTCCTCAGTACATGGATCATTCTCAAGGATAGACCGTATGTCAGGCCACAAAGTAAGTCTTAAAAAATTCAAAAAAAATGAAATTACATCCAATATCTTCTCTGACTGCAATGGAATAAAACCTGAAAAAATAACAAAAGGATTTTGGAAATTATAACAACAAATGGAAGTTAAACAATATGCTCCTGAATGACCCGTCGGTCAATGAAGAAATTAAGAAAAAAATTGAAAATTTTCTTAAAACCAATGATATTGGAAACACAACATACCAAAACCTATGAGATACAGTAAAAGCAGTAGCAAGAGGAAAGTTTATAGCTACAAATACCTACATGAGAAAAGAAAAATAACTTCAAATAAATAACGTAACCATGCACCTTAAAGAACTAGAAAAGCAAAAGCAATCCAAACCAAAAATTAGTAGAAGAAATAATAAAAATCAGAGTAGAAATAAATGAATTTGAAATGAAGAAAACAATACAAAAGATTGACGAAACAAAGTTTTTTTGAAAAAATAAAATTGACAAACTTTTAGGCAGACTAAAAAAAAAAGACAGAAGATTATAATAAATAAAATCAGAGACGAAAAAGGAGATATTATAATACAACTGATACTGCAGAAATTCAAAGGATCACTAGAGGCTTCTATGAGCAACTATATCGCAATAAATTGGAAAACCTAGAAGAAATGGATAATTTCCTAGACATAAACAACGTACAAAGATTGAACCACAAAGAAATCAAAAAACTGAATGGACCAATAATAAGATCAAACCCATAATAAAAAGTCTCACAGGAAAGAAAAGCCCAGGACCTGATGGCTTCACTGACAAATTTTACCAAGCATTTATAAAAGAAAGGAGGGAATACTTCAAAACTCACTTAATGAGTCCAGTATTACCCTGATATCAAAACCAAAGGAAGAACATTGAACAAAACAACTACTTCTAGATGAATATTGGCACAAAAATCCTCAACAAAATATTTGCAAACCAAATTCAAAAATACATTGAAAAGATCATGCAGCCAGGTGCAGTGGCTCACGCCTGTAATCCCAGAACTTTGGGAGGCCGAGGCAGGTGGATCACCAGGTCAGGAGATGGAGATCGTCCTGGATAACACAGTGAAACCCCATCTCTACTAAAAATACAAAAAATTATCCAGGCGTGGCGGCATGTATCTGTATTCCCCGCTACTCGGGAGGCTGAGGCAGGAGGATGGTGTGAACCCAGGAGGCAGAGCTTGCAGTGAGCCGAGACCATGCCACTGCACTCCAGCCTGGGCGACAGAGCAAGATTCCATCTCAAAAAAAAAAAAAAAAAAAAAAAAAACAAAAAAAAAAAACATTCACCATAACCAAGTGGGATTTATACTAGGATGCAAAGATGGTTCAACATATGTAAATCAATCAATGTGATACATCATATCAACAGAGAGAAGGACAAAAACCGTATGATCATTTCAATTGATGCTGAAAAATCATTTGATAAAATCCAACATCACTTCAGAATAAAAACTCTTAAAAAATTGGCTATAGAAGAAACATACCCTAACACAATAAAATCCATATACAACAGACCCACGGCTAGTATCATACTGAATAGGGAAAAACTGAAAGCCTCTCGTCTAAGATCTGGAACATGACAAGGATGCCCACTTTCACCACTGTTATTCAACATAGTTCTCGAAGTCCTAGCTAGAGCAATCAGACAAGAGAAAGAAATAAAGGGTATCCAAATTGAAAAGGAAGATATAAAATTATCCTTGTTTGCAGATGATATAGTCTTATATTTGGAAAAACCTAAAATCACCACCAAAAATCTATGAGAATAAACTAATTCAGTAAAGTTGCAGGATACACAATCAACATACACAAATCAGTAGCATGTTTGTAGCCAACAACAAACAATCTGAAAAAGAAATCAAGAAAGTAATCCCATTTACAATAGCTACAAATAAAATAAAATAACGGAATTCACTAAAGAAGTGAAAAATCTCTACAATGAAAACTATAAAACATTGATAAAAGAAATTGAACAGGTCACCATGTTCACGGATTAAAATAATCAATATTGTTAAAATGCCCATACTATCCAAAGCAATCTACAAATTCAATGCAATCCCTATTAAAATGCTAATACATTCTTCACAGAATACAAAAAACAATCCTAAAATTTACATGGAACCACAAAAGACCCAGAATAGTCAAAGCTATCTTGAGCAAAAGCAAAGCAAAACAAAAAAAACAAAACTGGAGGAATCACATTACCTGACCTCAAATTATTCTATATAGCTATAGTAACCAAAACAGCATGGTATTAACATGAAAACAGTATGGTATTATCCAACAGAATAGTTAGTGTTCACTGTAGATGTATGGATTTGTTTTTGGGTTCCCTTTTCTCTTCCAATGATCTTTTATTTTATTTTTGAATTTGGTTTGCAAATACTTTGTTGAGGATTTTTGCGCCAATATTCATCTAGAAGTAGTTTTCTGTTCCAGTGGAACAGAAAAAAGAACTCAGAAACAAATCCATCATCTACAGTTAACTCATTTTTGACAAAGGCGCCAAGAACATACACTGGGGAAATGACAGTCTCTTCAATAAATGGTGCTGGGAAAACTGGATATCCATATGCAAAAGAATGAAACTAGACCCCTGTCTCTCAACATATACAAAAATCAAATCAAAATGCATTAAAGACCTAAATATAAGACCTCAAGCTATGAAACTACTAAAAGAAAACATTAAGGAACCTCTCTGTTATATGGGACTGGGTAAAGATTTGTTGAGTAACACTCCATGGGTACAGGCAACCAAAGCAAAAATTGACAAATACGATCACATCAATTTAAAAAGCTTCTGCACTGCAAAGGAAACAGTCAGCAAAGTGAAGCGACAACCCACAGAGTGGGAGAAAATACTTGCAAACTATCCATCTGACAACAGATTAATAACCAGAATATATGAGTTCCAACAACCTTACAGAAAAAAGATCTAAAAATCTGATTAAAAAGGGATAAAATATTTGAATAGATATTTCTTTAAAAACGATATAAAAATGCCAAACAGCCATAGGAAAATGTGCTCTGCATCGTTGATCACTAGAAAAATGCAAATTAAAACTACAGTAAGATACCATCTCACCCCAATTAAAATGCCTTATATCCAAAAAGCAAGCAATAAAAAATGCTGGAGAGCATGTGGAGAAAGGTGAACCCTTGCACACTGTCGGTTCAAACGTTGTAATGTAAATTAGTACAACCACTATGGAGAACAGTTTGGAGGATCCTCAAAAAAATTAAAACAGAGCTACCATATAATCCAGACATCTCACTGCTAGGTATATCCCCAAAGAAAGGAAATCAGTATATCGAAGAGATATCTTCACTCTCATGTTTACTGCAACATTATTCATAATAGTGAAGATTTCAAAGTAACCTAAGCGTCCATCAACAGATGAATGAATAAAGAAAATGTGGTACATATTTACAATGAAGCCATCAAAAAGAATGAGATTCTATCATTTGCAAAAACATGGATGGAATTAGAGGTCATTATATTAAGTGTAATAAGCCAGGCACAGAAAGACAAACATAGAATGTTATCACTTATTTGTGGAAGCTAAAAATTAAAACAATTGAATTCATGGTAACAGAGAACAGAATGAAGTTACCCAAGGCTGTGAAGGGTAATGGTGGAGAGGGAAATGGGGATGGTTAATGGGCACAAAAATATAGCTAGATAGAATGAATAAAATTTGGTATTTGATAACATAACAGGGTGGCTACAGTCAACAATAATTTATTGTACATTTTCAAATAACTAAAAGAGTATAACTGGATTGTTTGTAACATAAAGAAAGGTTAAATGCCTGAGGTGATGGATACCCCATTTACCCTGATATGATTATTGCACATTGAATGCCTGTATCAAATATCTCATGTATTCTATAAATATATACACTCATAAACATATATCTCTACTATATACCAACAAAAATTTAAAATTTAAAAAATTTAAAAATATATTATGCCTAGAAGAGATATGTGTAAAACAAAATTATGCACAAATGTTAAAAATATAAGAATATATAAAAGTTTGCCAAATAAAAACCAGCATAAATGGTAGAAGTATTAATATTAACTGAGTGGACAGAAAAATTGCAGAGGCAGGGATTGTTTCTATTGACCAAAGGGTTATAATCAAAGGTTATTTCTATTGACCATGTAACTATGTGATGGTTAATTTCATGGGTCAACTTGACTGGGGTAAGGAATTCCCATATAGCTCTGGGTAAACATTATTTCTGGGTGTGTCTGTGAGGATGTTCCCACAGGGGATCAGTATTTGAACTAGTAGGATGAGTAAAGAAGATCACACTAGCCCATGTGAGCAGGCATCGTTCAATGTATTAAGGCCCCGTATACAAACAAAAAGGCAGAAATAGTGCAAATTTGATCACTCTGCCTGATCTGAGACATCTATTTTTCTCTCGCCCTTGGACTTCAGTGCTCCTGGTTCTCAGAGTTTTGGACTCCGACCAGCTCTAACACCATCACCAACCTCAACCACATTCTCCTCAGACCAAATTACTCCCTCTGCTTTCTCTGCTTTCCTGGTTCTCCAGCTTGCAGACAGAAGATTGTGGGACTCTATAACCATATGAGCCAACCCCGGTAATAAATCTGCTCTTATATATCTCTCTGTATATCCCGTTGGTGCTGTTTTTCTGGAGAACCCCAGCTGACACAAATTTTAACAGCCATTCACTTCTATGACATAAATAATATGTGTGTGTACTTTCTAAAAAATACATGATGAAGAGCATCAAATCATTGTGATATTTAGATGCAACTGGACATTTTTAAGTGAGTGATCTGGAGATAAATTTTTAAATGCCAATATTTGCAATATGTCAAAAACACATTATTTATAATAACTTATTTGTGATGAAAAAAATTTGGGTTTCAACTTAAACATGCATGAAGGGGAGCATAGTTTTCATAATTCATTCAGAGTATTCATATGATCAAAGAAATATGAAGATGCTACCATAAACCAAAGGGCTTTGCATTTTGGTATTGCTGGCATCTAATAATTTCTCTACTATTTCTTAACCATCAGCCTATATCGTCAGCTATAAAATGGAACTAATACCCCCTTCAACATTGTTGGGAATAAATAAAATAATATCTATAACTGACTAGCCCAGTACTTGGTGCCAGCATCTTCATATTTTCTACTACAGCCAGCATGGTACCTAACCTATGGTACTAGCCAGTAAATTTGTTGATTTGATTTCAAATAATCCGCTTTATCCATAATAATACCTGTTGAAAAAAAATGTCTTGGGATGACAAAGACAGTTCTGGTCTCTGACCAACATCCAACATCTGAAGACATGAATGTTATTAAAATAGACTCATTTTCTTTTTAAAACTAGTTTATCTCCCACCTAGATTAATTCATTAATTACACAGAGACTTTCTGAACTTCACATATATTATCCACACATCATAAAACATGCTTGTCATTAAAAATAATAAGAAGTCATTTTATAAGAAAGAACATGGGGATGTTTTCTTCAGGAATATTAGGCTGACCTTATAAAATGGCACATAAATACACTTATTTCTTGGAATTAGCATATTCTATTATGATTAGTGAATATTTCAATCCAGAATTTTTTTGAGCCTAATGCAGAAGTCAAAAATGATTATCTCTTTATATTTGGCAGTGAGGTTAGCATTTGCCTGAGACTGATCAATGTCATGTGTCAGTAATCTTTAAATAAATACAAGTAAAGAAAGAGATTGCAAATTTATCAGAAATATGAACAAACTTTAGGTTACAGAGTATCAGTAGGTCCTTAAAACTGATGAACCACCAGTGAGAGGCAAAACATGCTTCTCTGAATTTTATCTCTCAAATTAGAAATCAGAATAAAGAATTTAATAATCCTCAGAAGTGAATTAATAGGGGCCAAATCTATGGCCCAAAGGACTAAGATGTATACATAAACAATGGCATACCTATCTAATAATGGTTTTGATCATAACTATCAACTATAATTTATTAGCCTCTGTAAATCGGGGTGCTCTGTAAATTAATCCATCTAAAATAACCTCCAGGAAATGGTTCATAGATTAGTTTTCTGATTCATCATGACAGCTGAATGTCCTGTGCCTATTCTTGACTTTCATAGAGAGAATTTTTAAATCTTTCTGGTTGGATGGTCTCTTGGCAAATAGGAAGAAGGAATTCAGTATGTACAACTGCTGCTTAAACAGACAAAAGAAAAACTGTTCCTAAATCTACCTCATGCAAATAAACCTTTTTAAAAACTATTTCAGCATCCTTTTAAAGTTTTTCTTTTAAATGTAGACAAGTAAAATTGGGCTAGAACTGTGAGTTTAAATATTTGAAAGTATTATATGTATTATAAATCTATATATTTATAATAAACCTAATTATGGCTCAGTCTTAGGAAAATTAAAACACAGTTATGTATAGTTTACTTAATCATCTTTATTCACATATCTTTAATATTCCTTGTCTCTAGAATCTTTTTTAGAAATGATTTTGCAAAAGCAATCATTTAAGACAAAGCACTGGCAATGGCTGGAGTCAAGTGAGCCATTCAGTACCAGTAAAATGTTTTATTCCCAAAGATTCTACAACATTCATTTTCATGAAAAGATATAAAATATGTTAGCATATAAATTCAGCCTTCTTTTATGCACATTGTGGGTTCTAATTATAACAATCTAATTTATAAACAATACATGCTGTGGTTCTGACAGTGAGATTGTGATGAAACACAGAGTACAAATTTTAATTACATACAGTTCTAATACATTGAGCACGGCAGCATTTCTGTCATCTTTGAAATGGTAACAGAATGAAAAAAATTTTTTTGAAATATGAGCATGAAGGTAATGAGATCAATAAATGTCAGCTAGAAAAAGTAATCACAACTCCTGAGACTCACTGACCTTTCTACAAATTCCAGAGTAATAGAGTAGCTGGGGATGAGGAATTCTTTAACAATGAGAATCTGATACCATTATAAGAAGAAAGGGAAGCCAAGATTGCTCTATGACATCAAAAACACTGCCTGTAAGAGTAATTTTGACACAATAATTTATTCTCTTGATTTTTCTTCTATGATCACCACCAACATAGATCACAAATCTTTGGTCTCACAGAAACAAAATTCCCATTGAAGCTTTTGAATACTGAAAAAGCTGCTTTATAAACTTTAAGCTTGCTTCACAATGTATAGCATTCTAATAGAGTGTGATAATACATTTAGTTAATTTAAATGCCCAAAATGAAAAAATATTTTATTTTGGTACTTGTGAAATCACTCTATCAGTATTTGAGTATAATTTACAAAAATTCAGTTTGGGAAAGTGTCTAAAGGAATCTTTGGAAAGATTTAATTATCATGAAATAGTTTGTATTTGAATATAAAATGAAATCATGATATTGCGAAATTCTAAGTTATGATATTAAAATATTTTTTAAAGCCCACAACAGTTTAGACAATAATGCAAAATAAGGCTTCCAGTAAGGCTAAGATTCTATAGGGCCAAAAGGGACTAGAAATGGAGTGCATTTTCAGTTTTTATGGCTTTTCCCCTATGGGCAAACGGAAGTTGGAACCATAAAATACGCTAAAATTTCAACAGAAAAATCCACAGTCTTTCTATCCTAGAAAATCAGAGAAAAGTTCAGGTAAATTATAGATATTCATAAATAGGGGAGGAATCAGGGAAATGAAAAGGCACAGATCTGAGCCCCAAATTCTCCTCAGAAACCCTGTCCATATATTTGGCCCCTGAAACTACAAATGCACTAGGCAAACTCGGAGCAGCACAGGTTAAAGATGAAAAAAATGAACCAAGATCTGAGCTGCCAGTTAAGAGGCAGAGTTTACAATTTGACTCCAACCAATTAATTATATCAACATACTTCAGAGAAATACAGCCAAATTCAATCTCTATAACATTCACAATGCCCCAGACACAATTCTAAATTACTTGACACATGAAGAATCAGAAATGTCTAGCCCAGATCAAGAGAAAATACAATCAACTGAGACATATCACAAGAAAAACCAAGTAGTAAAATTATCACAAAAGGATTTTAAAAGAATTATTATAATTATTCTCAGTAAAAATAGTATCACAATGAGAAATTGTTTTAAAAAAAAATCTTGGAGAAGAATTAAAAAGTGATTTTTAAACCCCAAATGCAAATTTTAGAACTGAAAAGGACAATATTTGAGATTTCTTAAATTGGGTTTACTTAAAACCAGAATGGAGATGACACAAAAATAACTGAGCCTTAAAATGGATCAATACAAGTTACCTAATACCAAGACAGAACAAAAAAAGATAGATAAAAGGTGAATAGTAACTCAGAGAACTTTTGGACAAAAGCAAAAGTGCTAACGTACATAATTGCAGTTCCAGAAGAAGTAATTTTTTAAAGCACAAAAATATTTGAACAAATAGTGACGAAAACTTTCCCATATTTGGCAAAAAATAAATGTGCATATTCAAGAAGCTCTGTGAACCCCAAGCAGAATAAATATGAAGAGAACAACTCCTAAATACATCACAGTCAGATTTCTGAGTGATAAAATCATGAAAGCAGTCAGAGAAAAATGGTAAGGGAACAACAACTTGAATGGCCAATAACTCTTCATCAGAAATGGCTAAGTCAAAACATAGTGGAAAAGTATTATTTGAAGTACTGAAACTAAAAAAAAAAAAAACAATCAAAACTTCTATACTCAGTGAAAATATTCTTTAAGAATAAAAGTAAAAATATTTTATTCTAAAAGTAAAACTAAGAGAATTCATTGTCAACAGAAATTCACTACTATAACAAATGATGGGGAAAGCAGTTTGGAAATTTCTCAAAGAACTTAAAACAGAACTACCAATTGACCCAGCAGTCCCATTACTGGGTATATAAAAAGTAAATCATTCTACCAAAAGACAATAGATACTCATATGTTTATTGCAGCATCATTCACAATAGCAAAGACATGGAAGCAACCTAGGTGCCCATCAACAGGCCATTGGATTTTAAATATGTGGTACATAGAACACTAAGAAATACTATACACCCATAACAAGGAATAAAATCATGTCCTTTGCAGCAACATGGATGCAGCTGGAGGTTATTATGCTAGCTGGAGAAACAAACAAACAAAAAAAACAAATATTGCATGTTCTCACTTATAAGTGGTAGCTAACCATTGGGTACATGTGAACATAAAGATGAGAACGATAGACACTGAAGACTACCAGAGGAGGGGAAGGGCCGGAAATCTACCTATTGGATATTATGCTCACTACTTGGGTGAAGGGATCATTCGTATCCCAAATCTCAGAATCACATATTATACCCATGTAACATACCTGTACATGTACCACCTGAATCTAAAATAAAAGCTGAAATTATTTTTTAAAGTCTCAAATTAGATTAAAAAATAAATGCAGATGTCTGTTGTTTACAGAAAAACTATACACTTAAAACCAGTGGCCCAGAAACAATAAAAATAAGAAATATGAGTGGGGAAAAATAAAAATAAGTGATAAAGGGGGTTCCACAGGCTGAAGATACACCATATAAAAACCTGGATCTTTAGGAAGAAATAAAAAGCCTTAAAAGTGCTTTTATAAAAAGTGGGGAGCCAAATATAAAAAGCTACATTTCCTTTTAATTTCATTAAAATCCGCAGGACATTTTAAAGAAAATATATAGCATCATCCTGTGAGATTGTAAAATGTATGAAAATGTAATAAATATGACAACCTAGCACAGAGGATTACAGGAAGAACAATCAGATCTATATAGTTGCAAGTTTATTGCCCATTACATTAAGTGACAAATACTGTTTCTAAGTAGGTGCTTATGGTAATTTGTAGAAAAAGCACAAAAAAAAGAGTGCAAGAGATATAGCTAAAAAGTCAATAGTTACATTAAAATCATATGCAAAAATTACTACAGTAATCCAAGAGATGGCAGGAAAAAAACTGGTACAGAGCCCAAAGTCAATCCTTTCAGCAATAATTAATTGTTAACAAACTAAACATGCCAATTTTAAGACAGATATTATCAAAAATGGGTTAAAAAAAGAGCAAAACCCAAGTATATATTAGCTAGAAGAGATACATTTTAGTATAAAAATACAACTAGGCTGAAGGTAAATAAGCAAACAGGAAGGGTAAGAAAGCTTGTGTGGTTATACAAATATCAGAAAAAATAGACTACAAGCTAGAATATTACCAGCAGTAAAGTGGCACATTTCATAACAATGGTCAGGTCAATTCATCAGGAAGACATAATGATCATAAATACGTATGTGCCTAATAACAGAGCTTCAAAATACATGAAGTCAAAAGAAGAGACAAAACTCAAGAAAGAAATATATAATTCCACAATCATAGTAATTTTACCACCCCTCTCTCAGCAACTGATATTATAATAAAATTAAATTCATAGTCTGAAAAACACTATCAACAACTTTAACATAATTTTTATGTATAGGTTACAACATCTAACTTACCCTGCGAAGTGTACATTCTTTTTAAGTGCACATAGAATATTCACTGAGATGAGCCCTATTCTGTGCCATTTTAAAAGGTCTCAAATTTTGCAAAATGATTGTATTTGTCTGTTCTGACACTGCTAATAAAGGCATACCCAAGACTGGGTAATTTGTAAAGGAAAGAGGTTTAACTGACTCACATTTTCACATTGCTGGGGAGGCCTCACAATCGTGGTGGAAGGCGAAAGAGGAGCAGAGTCACATCTTACATGGCAGCGGGCAAGAGACCATGTACAAGGGAACTTCCCTTTATAAAACCGTCAGATTTCATGAGACTTATTCACCATCACAAGAACAGCATGGGAAAGACCCACCCCCATGACTGAATTACCTCCCACTGGGTCCCTCCCATGACATTTGAGAATTATGGGAGCTACAATTCAAGATGAGATTTGGGTGGGGACACAGCCAAACCATATCGATTATGAATCATTGAAGTGGCAGTCAAGACACCTGAATACAGCCATTTACCAGCTGAAATACCTTGGGAAGTTCACATTGTCTGTCTGAGAAGTAGTTTATTAATCTTACAGATAACAATACTATCTATCAGCCAGGTTTGTTTTGAGGACTGGAAGATAATAAAAGTTGGAAGACCCAGAATAGTGTTTAGTACCCAAATGGAATTTAAGAAATGTTTATTACATTTTTTGGACCAGAATTTTTACTATTCTTACCAATGCCTAAACCCAGGTGAGAAATGAACACTTGATAAACAGTAAGTAGTATGATAAGCAGAAAATATTGGTCATTTTTAATATTATTATTTAGGAAGCAATATGGCCCTTTGCATCTATTCGTCAGCTAAAATTCCAACTCGAAAGGGATTCTTCCCAAGAAAGGGGTCTTCCTGGTCACATCTATGTATCAAAAGCCAACACAAGAGCATACATTCAAGATCAAATGAAAGCTGCAGAGCCTGACAGACAGAAGTCAGTGCTGGGATTAATAGACAAACCAGGGAGCCAGCATTTTGTAGAGCATATTAGCAAGAAGAAAAATCACTGCAGAACTTACCTAAGCTACAGTATTAGACTCAACTTTGAGTACTTGTTGATGTAAAGATTGAAAATTTGGGGCAACTAATAATAAAAATAATGACTATCCAAGTATCAAAATGTAGTACAAAAAATGACATGGGATACATCTAAGTGGAATGAAGAGAACAGAATAATGCAAGATGTGCCATCTAAATACAATATGAGTTTACTGCCCTGGAAGTACCATATTTGAAAGATAAGAAGATAACTAGGTATTGATGTCAGAAATCATTCCGTTATATTCATGCATTTTATATATGTTTACATATGTATCAATGAATACTAAAAAAATTTATAGTTTTATTCCTAAATACATGCTCATTACCAATTCCCTTTTTTTTTTTTTTTTTTTTTGAGATGGAGTCTCGCTCTGTCACCCAGGCTGGAGTGCAATCTTGGCTCACTGCAAGCTCCGCCTCCCAGGTTCACGCCATTCTCCTGCCTCAGCCTCCCGAGTAGCTGGGACTACAGCCGCACGCCACCACGCCCGGCTAATTTTTTGTATTTTAGTAGAGACAGGGTTTCACTGTGTTAGCCAGGATAATCTAGATCTCCTGACCTCGTGATCCACCCACCTTAGCTTCCCAAAGTCCTGGGATTACAGGCGTGAGCCACCGCACCCGGCCCCCAATTACTATTTTTATTCTGCTATTAAATCCCCAAGATAGAAAATCCAGCCTACTATAGATATATCTGGATATTTGGCTCTGGCAAAAATCTAAATCCTTAAAACAGTAGATAGCAGTCTGATACTCAGAGTGGTCAGGAACAGAATAGAGCATCTTCACAACGTTTCTTTCTTTCTGGGGGTGCTACATATGCCACCTGCATTTTCTAAAAAGGATATTGCTAACACAAGGCTGTATGTTCCAGAGTCATGTCTGATATTTCCTACTCGAGTAAAATTATGAAAATTTAGCATTAAGGACAAGACACTGAGGCTTACACATAAACCAAAATTTCCTCGTGTTTCCAGAAACTTAAAAGCTTTTATAAAGCAATCTTTACTTTGCTATATAAAAGATAATTACTTGACATACATGCAACCTCTGAAAGATCTCAAGAAAAAAACACATGTATCAAACTGTCATACTTTGATTTCTTGATATGTCAAATTTCATTCCCAATGTTTTGCAAAATGGTGAGCATATTACAACCTGCTATGTAAGTGTAAAATAATATTAGCTTCAGTAATAACTCAGGATCTACCCATGACTTTGCAGGAAATCAAGCCATGACAACTTTTTCATGAATTAGAGTTATTCATTTAGAAAATTATGATTCTATCATAAATAATTTTACTATGCATATATATTATTATTTAATTCTTAATATACATATAGGCCATCATGATTGTACATATACACCATAGAATATTACACAGCCATAAAAAAGGATATCATATTCTTTGCAGCAAAATGGATGAAGCTGGAGGCTATTGTCCTAAGTGAATTAATTCAGAAACAGAAACCCAAATATCTCATGTTCTCACTTATAAGTATGAGCTAAACATTGAGCGCTCATGGACATAACATGGGAATAGACACTGAAGACTATGAAGGGGGGCTTGTAGCAGGGAAGGCATTGAAAATTTCCCTATTGGGTACTATGCTTACTACCTGGGTGACAGAATCCATACACCAAACTTCAGCATCACACAATATACCCATGTAACAAACCTACACATCTAACTCCTATATCTAAAATAAAATATGGAATTTAAAAAAATACGAAAAAGTCTTAGAAATATTAATGGAAGGCAAAAGGACCATAATGTGTTGCCACTCACCTGCCAAGTGGTAAATCAAAGAGGATTGTCCTAAATGTGGTAAATGTGAGAGAACTTATATTTCTGCTTGAGGTTAAAAGCCCACAAAAGAATCACTTGATCTGATTGACATAGCTGCTAAAAGCGTCCTATATGTGGCACCTACAGACCACACTGACAAGAGGAAAGCATAGACAGGGTAGTTGTGTTTGAGTGTAAATATCAGGCAGCTTGAAGGGCAGAGTCAGTACATTGTTAATAAGGGACTCCACAGGTAAGAGTAACATTCACTAAGTGGAGAGCTGGATTATAGGTCACTCACTGAGCATTTTAGACAGACCTGCAGGAAGTACCATTAGTAGGGATATTTCTGTATAGAACAGCAAAGTATATGCATAGATAAAATACTATGGAGTTTTATAATTGCCATTTATGATTTGGTGGAAGAAAATTAAGAAGGGTTAAATGACTTGTCCAATTTCACACAGCAAGGCAGTTATAAAGCTAAAACCATAACCCATGGTAGAGAAAATTTCCTGCTTTCAAATACCTAAAATATATCTGATGTTGTATATAATAGTTGTCTCATGCTGAGCTGCCATTTTATTCTTATTGTGTCACAGGAAAAAAAAAACACCAAATGCATTACAGCTTTAGGATTTCCTTAAGAGTATAACCACTGAAAATATATATTTCAGCAATAAAGAAGGCATGTTTCTCCCGTGTTCCCACTGCTTTTGTTTTGAAAAAAAGTCATACATTTTTACCATAGATGAGTCCTTAAATGAAGAAGAATGCACACATTTTTCTTACATGATTTAGTTCAAGTGGCATTAGGTATATAGTTACTCAAAAATAGAGTTTTTGTACATTCTCCAGTAACTGCTCTCTTAATAGTTGCTTGAGAAAAGGCTTAATGTAGCATTTTATATTTCAAAAATGAAAGAAATGGTTTTGTTTTTAGAGAGTTAACCAATAGTCTTTTGCCTATAATGAAAATGGTCAAACCACTTAGATTTATAACTGGATTATACTATTCTGACCCTCTAAGTTCATCTTTTTTTAATGTTGTTTTAATTCACTACATTTTAAAAATAAGGTAGCCAAAAGAGATCTGATTAGAAAACATAAGGAAAAGGCCGGGCTCAGTGGCTCACACCTGTAATCCCAGCACTTTGGGAGGCCAAGACAGGCAGAGGTCAAGAGTTTGAGACCAGCCTGGCCAACATGGTGAAACCCCATCTCTTCTAAAAATACAAAAAAAAATAGATGGGCATGGTGGTGTGCACCTGTAGTCCCAGCTCCTTGGGGGGTTGAGAGGAGAATTGCTTGAACCCAGAAGGCAGGGGTTGCAGTGAGCCGACTGCACCACTGCACTCCAACTTGGGCAACAGAGCAAGACTACGTTTCAAAAAAAAAAAGGAAAAATAACTTTATTATACTATAGTGGCAGCATTGTATTACTTTAGGAGTATATCCCAATTACCTCCATCCACCAACCACAAATATTTATGATTGCTATCCTTTAATGCAGTATTTGATACAGCATCCCATTATGGCATTTTCTCTTTTAATTAGTATCTTGATGCAAATTATTTGCAATTTTTTATCCTCTCTGTTGCAGTGAATGACAATATCTTATTGACAGGCAAAATGGAAGTGCACTGACTCTTTTCAAAGAAAAATCATTTTCATCAACGTATATAATAAAAGCATGCATTGTTGTATTTATGAGTATCCATTTAAAACATATTTTTAATTACCATCAATTATTCACTATATAGAGATATTTATGATTTCCATCTTAAATATGTAACATAGATCCTCAAAAATTTGGTCATTGACTTGATCTCTCTAAAATTATGCTTTAGATAATAAGAAATAATTGGCCAGCTATAATGGCTCAGGCCGGTAATGCCAGCATTTTAGGAGGCCAAGGTGAGATAATCACTGGAGGCCAGCAGTTCTAGACCAATCTGGACAAGATAGTGAGATCCAGTCTCTAAAAAAAAATCTTAAATTAACTGGGTGTGGTAGTACAAGCCCATAGTTCTAGCCACTCAGGAAGCTGAGGTGGGGAGATCCCTTGAGCCCAGGAGTTTCAAGAGCTATGATTGTGCCACTGCACTTCAACCTGGGCAACAGAGTGAGATCCTGTCTTTAAAAATAATAATAATTGATGAGTAATTACTTATGCACATATTATATTATAAATAGCTGATAGAAATATGCTCAACATTTACAAACCATTAGTAGTAAATTTTGATGTACTAAGAAATCAGCATATGACAGGTTGATCTTTGGGCAGATATTTATTTATTATAATTAAGAAAATGATATTTATGACTGATCCATGTAGTATACTATATATACTTTTCCTTTCCTACAAAAAATATTATTTTTATTGGCTTAATTTTTATGTAATTATTATTCTTCCTCCCTAAAAAATATCTCAGTTATATAAATCTTTATTCAATATATCCCAATACATCAGGAACCCTAACAATTCCATCTTTACAGAGACATCTCTTCCAAACACCTCTTACTTGCTTAGCCTGGTCAAGTTGCACTCTAGTTATCTTCCTCATATTCTCCTTTGCCGTCATCCTAGGAGTTCTCTTTACCTTTCCCTTGTACTAGATCTTCTATTCCCTGGATACCATATATTCCCTTTTATTGGTTTACTCTGTTTTGTGGGAGCATATGCTCCAGTAGTTTCCTAGAAAAGGATGCATGTGAGTTTTTTTCCACATTTTGTGTGTCTGAAAATGTTTATTTTTATGTTTACATTTGGTTGATAGTATAGAATTCTAGATTGGAAATCATTTTCACTGTGCATTTTCAGAACAGCCTTCTAGCTTTCAGTACTGCTAAAAAGTCTATGCTAATTCTTGATCTTTTAAAGGAAATTTTTTCTCTCTGTCTCTCTGGAAACTTGTACAATCTCCTCGGGGCTCAGGTATTCCTGCTTTGGCCTTATCTTTTATCAATGGTCTCTAGCTCATGATCTACCCATATTGCCCTGCTCAAATTGTTTGTGTACTTAAGGGAGAAGTCAAAGGAGTTCATTCATACCTTAAATATCACATTTTAAGAAAAGCAGTGATCTCAGAAGCAGTATTTCCTGATCAGAGATCTAATAAGTGTTTGTACCAGTTCTCCTAACCATTAAAAACAGGTCATATTCTTTCTTGGTCCACCTCTTACTAGGTTGTTACCTTGGGAGCAGGGACTTCATTTTCATTGGCTCATTTAAGATTCAAGCAGAGAGTAGAGGTCTATTTGTTTGTGGCTGAACATTTCATTATGCCTAAAGACATTAAGCTTAATAATATGGGAAACTAATAATTCATTTAGATGGCTAGGTCATGGTGAAGAATAAAAACTTATCTTTTAGTCATTATAATCACCATATTCTGATGATGACTTTCAGTGCCACTTCTCCCAAAGAGAAATATTTTTAAAATACTTTTTAAAGAAAACTCAGAGTAATATTATAAAAGAAGGCCACATAGATCTTTTACGTTAGATATTTGTTTATACCATCCTTTCCTCAATTATATCTCCAAAATTATGGATTTTATACAGCTTTCATAAGCTACAAGAATTCAATCAATGCTCAGGATAATGAATTAGAAGATAAGCTAGAGATATCTTTGAGATTCAGTATACTTTATTAGCTTGATTACAATTTTCTTTTAAAAAATTTCAGATGAGGTTTACAATGCATCTTAGAACTTTTAATCCATTGTCTCTATTATCTATTACGATTTGAAGATATTAAACCATTTTATCTTCTGTATATATTACCATGATGCCTTCTTGGGGCAAAACAGTAAACTTCACTCTCCATGTTTTTAGCAGATTTTTCTTGGTACTTGATTTTCCTATGCTTCACAGACATCTTTATGTGCATGAAGCAACATTAAGGAAGTCACTTTTAGAAAATTTTCTAGTTATCCAAAGGAGAGCATTTAAAAAAAAAAAAAAGAACAAATACTGTATAGTAGGCACTATAGTAGTCATCTTCATTTGTCTACCTCATAACGTTTAATTCTTACTTGACTATTGCATAGTAAATATACATACCCACATTTAAAAATGTTTTAAAAACTGAAGCTCAGAGGGAGTAATTTGCTTCACCTTCCAAAGTTGTAAGTGGCAACATCAAAATTTGCATACACGTTTTCTTCTAACTAAAAAAACCTTACATTTTTCCAATTTTGATGTGTAGGTTTAAATAGAAAATGATGATGTTTGCTTGTCTGCCAGGAATAAAACAGTCAAGGTTTAAAATGTTCTTCCTCTAAGGAGAAAAAAGGTATAAGCTTTAAAAAGATTGCTTTTAAAAACTTCACAATTATTAAAATTTAGATGTCTTTTACATATTAAATGGCCAAATATATCACTTTTATGACAGACAGCATTTCTTCTTCAGCTTCTGCTTCTGAAGACCAAGTAATTCAAGTAAGATCCTGGCTAAAGATCTAGACTGGAAAAAAACATCTGTCTCCATACATTCTAATGAAATGAAAGAACAGACATAACCATCAGGATATACTTGCGGAGTGTCACTAGTATGTCAAGAAGTTCAACAAATTTCTGGAAGACGGAAGGATAATTGGAGCATTTCTCAATAAAAACAGGAGAGACAGAATACACCGTATAAGAACTATAAGGCCAAAGTTGCCCAATCTGTTCATGGAAACCTAAAAGCAGCAGGTGTAATGGAGGATAGGAGTGAGATATAGGTTTGAAAACAGCAAAATCAACCAAAGACACGTGTACAGAACAACTGGAGCAGATGTCCCTCCATTCTTCCGCCATCACAACTCAGACATAGGCATGAGGCATTTATCCAAGCCCTATACCAATTCTAAATGGCTCCTCTCTAAAGAAATTATAAGGAAAACTACTGCAGATGTTTTCCTGATAATTTCTTTATTTTCCCCATTCTGGCATTTAAGGATCTATAGCCTGATTTCCAGTTCCCTACCTGCTCATTCTGTCTGTCTGATGTCAGTACTGAAACAAAAACAATTCTGGTTTTTTTAAAGCAACTCAAGATTAAATAAAGGGAATTAGGTGATTATAAAATCAATGGAAGTGATGGAGCAGCAGGATCTACAATTGGCTTTCAGAAATGATTTCCAGAGCAGTGCAGAACTGATCCGCAAGAGCAATTGCTACTTCTGTAACAACAGAACTATGAAAACTATTAAGCTCATGAACTCACAGGTCAAAAAACAGGACTCAGTAAAGAGTGCCTGCCTACACTCTGACAAACAGAAAGCTGGTGATTGGAGATTGGAACATTCCTGCAGAGATACGTCTCTAACATCTTTATTGCCAGCAGAAAAGAGCCATAAGACAGTAGGAAGATGGTTTTTTCTCTCTCCTACTTTACAAATCTGATACAATTGTATCTAATGCACAGAACCTACTTTACTCCCAAAATCATGTCTGCTGTGGAGTCTAGGGAATACGTAGTTGTTAGATTTTCAGCCAGTACATAGATAAATAAATAAATAAATAAATAAATAAATAAATAAGACTTACTAGAAAGAAGTGAATCCTGATGCTGAGAGCAATTAGACTACATCCACCAAACTCTCCCCCTAAGGAATAAAAATCATGCACTGGCACTCCCATGCCTCATTCCATAGAGAGCTCCTAGTCAGAATACCAATTAAGGCAGAGACCTGAAAGAAAACACACTTATTTACATAATAGCAAAGAACACCCCAAAGCACCTACTCACCCCATCACCTAATCATCTTTAAGGACAACCAAGGATCATTGGATAGAAGAGAAGAATCAAATAATGAAAGAGAATAATGACCAAAACAAGAAAATAGAAAATTTAACATCAGAGAAAAACAGATCACTCAGGAAGCAGAAGAGAAACCTCTGATATGATCAGAGAGATCAAATAAAGCTAGGATTCTTGGCAAAAGTATCAACTAGGGAATGTCAAAGCATTCTTACGGATTTATAATAATATTACTAGAATGAAAAAGCAATAATATATTTTAAAGTGTAGGAAAGAAAGTGTGGACAGAAAATATGAATGAAAAGAGGCAGATAAAAGAACATTCCAGGAGATACAGCCTTCGAATAGCAGGAGTTCCAGAAAAAAAAGGAGCATCCTCAAATGCAGCAGACCTCGAGAGTATCTAATCCAGACTGGAGCAGGAAATAGAAGACCTCCAAGGGGAGAAAATTCTAGGACAAGGGGAACTTTACATGCTAGCATTATGACGCAAAGGGTGCAAAGATGCTGGAAACGTTCTTCCTAGGAGCAACCCAAGTATGGTGACATTGTTCCTATAGAAAAGAAATCTAATCCTAGCACATTATTTGACAATGAAGAAACAGGATAAATACTGTTCACTTGCTCTTTAAGAGTAATCCTAAAATCATGTAGCTTTTAAATACTGACTCAAATGTATAAAATATTACCTATGCCAAATAAAACAAAACTACAGGGTAAGTCCAGGCCACAGTCCTCAGCTGACAACTCAGCAGATGATATTTAGCTGCTGGAACCTCTGAGATGGTAGTCTTAAACCAGTGGTTTCAAAAGTTTCATTTATTTGAACAGTTTGTAGCCATTATCACATTTGATCCTGAGACACAAGGGAGGAAAAGCATGGTTGTGGTTTCAGAAACAGAATATAAACGTCAATAAACTTAACAATATAAAAGTAAAGCTATAGAAGATAGATGCTGGGAAGCAGAAAGCAGGAAAAGGTAAAGGAAAGTCATGGGAGTCTTTATTGTATGAGTCAGGAGGTGAGTGATGCTGTTAGCAGTTGAGGGCACATACAATTTTTAAAAAATGGTGTAAACATAACATTTGAATTAGAGAAGAGATCAATAGACAAATTAAAAATAATAATTAAGCTATAAATATTTGAGAGCAGGGGTAAGAAAAGTAAGCCAAATCCTCATCTTTCACAGAAGAAGTCAATAAATGTTTATTAAATACCATCTCTGTGCCAGGCAGTATTCAAGCACTGAGGATGCAATGATGCACGTAAAAGAAGGGGAAAACTGATGCTTAAAATGCATCTCATTGTTGTTCACTGTATTAGCCCATTTTCACACTGTTGGTAAAGACACACCTGAGACTGGGCAATTTAAAAAGGAAACAGGTTTAATGGAAAACTCACAGTTCCACATGGCTGGGGAAGCCTCACATCATGGCAGAAGGCAAGGAGGAGCAAGTCACATCTTACGTGGATGATGGCAGGCAAAGAGAGAGCTTGTGCAGGGAAACTCTGCCTTATAAAGCCATCAGATCTAGTGAGACCTATTCACTATCACGAGACCAACATGGGAAAGACCCTCATGATTCACTCATCTCCCAGCGGGTCCCTCCCACAATACGTTGGAATTATGGGAGCTACAAGATGAGATTTGGGTGGGGACATAGAACCAAACCATATCATTCACCCTCTCTCTTTTTCCTAGAATGTTTTATGATTTTGATTTTCTGGTAAACTTTCATTCCTCCAACATAAACCCATGCTTACAAGCATGGAACCTGATCATGACTGCAGAAATACTGAAGAAATATAGGTAAAGGTATGTAATCTAGTGCTTAAGGACTAACCACTAGAAAATATCAAAACAGAAACCATAGAATAAGATTAGCTATGGGTAGCAGCACTGGTAATACAGAAAGGTGGAGAAGGAGACTACTCCTTTTTCTGAAGTGTTCTTTCTGTTATTTGATAGGCGACTATGGTAGGAATGGATGTGTGGCCCCTTCAGTGACAAACTTCTTGCCCTGGCTGCTGGAAGTGCTGTTGTCAGACTGCCTTTGGCTGTCAGACTCTTCAGGAATTATTTCAGATGCAGAAAGCCATTTCTCCCAAAGTAAAGCAGCTTTCCAGGCAGCTCACATTTAATGAACAACTGAGGCTGAAGATGGGCTTGGCCATCTCAACCAAACTTGGAACAGATGACTCTTAAGGGCCATTCTAGCTCCGGAGCACTCCTTGGGGTCAGCAGACACTGTCATTGGACCTGTGTCATAGCCTGACTTCTTCTTCTCCATTTCTGCTTTCTTCCATTCCTTTTCAAAGGGTTGATCCCACAATTTCTCACTCAATGAACTGTTAATTCCACAATTTCTCAGTAATCCCACAATTTTCTCACTAACAATAAATACTGCTTGCAAGTATTACATTGATTAATATAAGCTTAGATGCTAGAAAAGTGCCAGTGATGATTTATTCAATGTTATGTAGAACACAGGAATAACTAGTAAAACAAAGAATTCATGTGGCAATAAAATTCACTTTCACTTTTTATTAATGTAAGTTCCTCTTTATTTTATTCCATTTTGTTGCTTTCTTAAATTTGTATTTTTGCCAAGGATGGATAGCTTTCTACTCAATATCTAGCCCTTAACATAAAATTTTATGTTGCTCTTGCATATACACAAAATATTGCTACTTGTTTATTGCTGTGTTTCCTTTCTAATGTACATACACTTTGATCTCATCAGTGCTCATATCATGGCAAGGAAGTGTCACTGACCAGCCAAAAAACAACTTTTCTATTGATGTCTATGCGTGTATGTCACTTTCTCACCAAATGATACTGAATTATATTTACCTATGTTATTAAAAAGATAGTGATTTCTGGCATGCAAATATAATAAATAATGGTAATTTTATTGGTATAAAAATGCTAAAATTCCCTTAATTTTTAATGCTGATGTATGTCAACAGAGATAATTGCTTTGTTTTATTATCTAAGTAACAGCTTAATAGCTTTTATTTTTATAAATGCTGTCAGTAAATGCAATAATTTCTGTGACTTTATTCTTCAAAGGACTAGCTTAAAATATTTAAGGTCTATGTCTCTAATGCAGAGTCTAGCTCCATTATTTATATATCTCTGATTCTTAAATATTTTGTATAAGGCAAATGGTCAATAAATTTTTAAAGAATGTATGAATAAATGAATGAATGAGCTTGCTTTATATAATATTTTATCCAGAAATCTTTATTCATTTAATATTGTATACTGACTTCTTTATATTTTTCCAGTCATGTTCTAAGTTCTGTATATATCAGTTTCCTTATGGCCTCCTGGGCATTTAATAAATGAAAAGTCTCTGCTTTTCATTTATTAAATTCATAAGTATTTATTAAATACCTACTTCGTGCCAAGCAGCATGCCAGATGCTGAGGGTATAATAATGTACATGAAGTGGGAGAATAGATGCTTTAAATGCATTTTATTGTTTTTCACATTCTCTTTTCTGCCTGGGATGTTTTATTACTTTTATTTTCTGGCAAACTTCTATTTCTCCAAAATAAAGCCATGTATAGGATGGCCACAAGGGAACCCACCGTCTTGAAGGAAAGGACCCAGTCCTGAGAGCATTCATCACCTGCTATCTAAAGAGCCATTGGGCCCTGAATATCAGCATTGATACCCAGGTGCTATATCAAGGGCCTGGGGTGAGCCTCTGAGACTTGCTGGCTTCAGGTGAGACTCAGCACATTACCAGCTCTGGTGGTTATGGGGCAAAACTCCTTGTGCTCGAGATAAGGAGAGGAAAAAGTAAAGGAGAATTTGTCTTGTTCCATAGGTAACAGCAAGACCACAGTGGGGCAGAGAATCCAGCAGGGTCTTCGGGTGCTCAACTCTAGGACTTGATTTTTGGATGGCATTTCTGTACCTGCCCTGGGACAGAGGGGAGCCCACTGCCCTAAAAGGTGAGTCCCAGGCCAGAAAGAATTCACCACAAGCTTACTTAAGAGCCCACGGGCCTTAAGGAAATATTGACTGGTAGTCTGGCAGTATTCCTCATGGCCTGGGGTGGTGGTAGCTGCAGGATGAGGCTCTCTGCCTTTAGAAATGGAAGGCAAGAGTGAGGACTGAATCTTGTGGTTTAAGTGCCAGCTCAGCCCAATACAACAGAACACCAGGTAGACTTGTAACATTCTTGACTCTAGTCATTGACTCCTGGACAGCACCTCTGGACCCAGCTGGAGCCTGGGGCACCTTACCATCCTGAAATGAAGGACACAGACCTGGCTGGCTTTGCCACCTGCTGATTGTAGAGCCCCAGGACCTTGGGTGAACATTGGCAGTAGCCAGGAGTGGTTACAACAGGCCTTGCGTGAGACCCAGTGCTATGCTGGCTTCAGGTCTGACTCAGTGCAATCGTAGTGGTGGTGGACTGAAAGCCATTCCTCTATGATATCGAACAAGATGAGAATGCCCACTGTCACCACTGTTATTAAACATTGTACTGGAAGCTCTAGCTAGAGCAACCAGACAAGAGAAAGATATAAAGGACATCAAAATTGCAAAGGAAGATGTCAAATTATTCTTGTTTGCAGATGACATGATTTTATATTTGGAAAAAATTAAAGACTCCAACAAAAAACTATTAAAACTGATAAATTCTGTAAAGTTGCAGGATACAAAATCAACATACAAAAATTATAGCATTTCTATATATCAACAGTGAACAATGTGAAAAACAAATTTAAAAAGTAATCCCATTAAGATATTCACATATAAAATTAAATACCTAGAAATCAAACAAAGAATTAAAAGATCTCTACAATGAAAACTATAAAATATTTATGCAGGAAATTGAAGATGACACCAAAAAATGGATATTCCATGTTTATGTATCAGAAGAATCAATATTGTTAAAACATCCATACTACACAAAGAAATCTACAGATTCAATGCAATTTCCATCAAAATACCAATGACATTCTTCACAGAAATAGAAAAGAAATCTAAAATTTATATGTATCCACAAAAGTCCCAGAATAAGCAAAGCTATCCTGAGCAAAAAGAACAAAACTGGAGGAATCAGATTAACCGATTTCAAGTTATTCTGCATTATGGTACAGGGATAAAAAGAGACACACAAACCAATGGAACAGAATGGAGAACCTGGAAACAAATCCACACACATACACTGAATTAATTTTTGACAAAAGTGCCAAGAACATACACTGGGGAAAAGACAATCTCTTCAACAAATGGGGCTGGGAAAATTGGATATTCATATGCAGAAGAATAAATCTAGACCCCTATCTCTTGCCATACACAAAAATCAAATCAAAATGAATTAAAGAAGTAAATCTAAGGACTCAAGCTACGTAACTACTAAAAGAAAATATTGGGGAAAATCTCCAGGACATTGATCTGAGCAAAAATTTCTTGAGTAATATTCTACAAGCATAGACAACCAAAGCAAATATGGACAAATGTGGCCAGGTGGGGTGACTCATGCCTGTAATCCCAGCACTTTGGGAGGCCGAGGTGGGGTATTACCTGAGGTCAAAAGTTCAAGACCAGCCTGGCCAACATGGCAAAACCTAGTCTCTACTAAAAATACAAAAAATTAGCTGGACTGGACGTGGTGGCATGTGCCTGTAATCTCAGCTACGCAGGAGGCTGAAACAGGAGAATCACTTGAACCTGGGAGATGGAGGTTGCAGTGAGCTGCAATGGTGCCATTGCACTCCAGCCTGGCCCACAGAGTGAGGCTCTGTCTCAAAAAAAAAAAAAAAAAAAAGGGAAAATGGGATGACATCAGTTTGAAAAGCAAAGGAAACAACAAAGTGAAGAGACAACCTGCAGAATAGAAGAAAATATTTGCAAACCACCAATCTGACAAGGGATTAATAACCAGAATATATAAAGAGCTCGAACAATTCTACAGGAAAAAGCTAATAATCCAATTTTTAAATGGATAATAGACATTTCTCAAAAGAAGACATAAAATGGCAAACAGGGATAAGAAAATATGCTCAAGATCATTGATCATTGGCAAAATGCAAATCAAAACTACAATGAGATATCCTCTCACCTATCAGCAGGGTGACTATAGTCAATAATAACTTAATTGTATATTTAAAAGCGACTTAAAGAGTGTAATTGGATTGTTCATAATTCAAAGGATAAATAATTGAGGGGACAGATTCCCCCCCACCCCAAACTGATATCTTGGGTAATTTTCTGTTTATTCTATATGTAGTAGATGGGGAATATGTTTTTTTCTTGGTCTTCCTTTATTCCTAGGAAGGAATTATTTTCAGGTCTCAATGGACTGCTTCTTAAAGTTTACTGGAAATTTATTTCCATGCTGATTATACATTGCTATGGTTTGCATATTTGTCCCCTCCAAAACTCATGTTGAAATTTAATTTCCTTTGTAAAAGTATTAAGAGGTAGGACCTTTAGGAGGTGATTAGGCCATAAGAACTCCACCTTTATGAGTGGGATTTGTGCATTATAAAAGGGCAAGTTCAGTCCCCTCTTGCTATCTCTGTTGTCCTGTTGTTTTCTCCCCTGGAATGATGCAGAAGAAGGCCTTTGCCGGATGCTGCTAACTTTGTATTGGGACTTCCCAGCCTTCAGAACTGGGAGCCAATCAATTTCATTCATTATAAATTTTTTAAAAGATTAATAAGCTCTTTTTTTATAAAAATTCATTATAAATTTTTTAAAAGATTGATAAGCTCTCTATATATGTACACACACACACACACACACACACACAATGGAATACCATTCAGCCATGGAAAAGAATGAAATAAAATCATATATTTTGCAGAAACATGGATGGAATTAGAGGCCATCATCTTTAGTGAAAACTCAAAAACAGAAAGGCAAATACCACATCTTCTCACTTATAAGTGATAATTTATAAGTAGGAGCTAAATGATGTATATACATGGACATGGGGTTTGGAATAATAGACTTTGAAGACTTGGAATGGTGAGGGGTTGGGAGGTGGGTGAAGGATGAGAAATAATTTAATGGGTACAATATACATTATTGGGTGATGGTTATACTAAAAGTATAAACTTCATCACTATGCAATATATCAGCGTAACAAAAATACACTTGTGCCCCTTAAATTTATACAAATGGAGGAAAAAAGTTCTCTCCTGAGTCAAGTTTAAATGAGCTAAATGATTATTCTGATATCATATATTTGAGTGCATGGATGGTGCAACCTCTCTATCAAGATAGCACAGAGTCCACAGGAAGTATGACGTGGGCAAGATGCATTGTCAAGAAGATAGTGGATTTCTACCCCTTCTAGCTTCCTCTCCCAATTCAATCAAGTAATCACTCAGCAGCATGTATGAAGGACCAATCATGTTCTCAGGTTGTGGGTAAATTAAGATACTAAGCCTGACCTTAGTAACCTGAAATGGAATTTAATGGCAATGTTCTACCTATGAAACAACAATGAATAATGGTTCTTATGCTTTTGTGTCTTGACTGCAAGTATCATCTGTTGTAATATCTAACTCCCTGAGTTGTCGTGAGGATTAGTTGAGATATCATACGAAAATCACTAGCTCATCACTTAGCGCATAACAGGGGCTCGAAAAATAGTAAACTAGTGGCATGGGTAATAGCCAGTAAGAGCAGTATCTGTGGTAGTGGAGGACAGCTAAAATTTGAATACTTTGAAATTTATGGGTTCAAAGGAGAACGACATGTTCATGGGAATATTAGTTTGTATTAGTTTCATGTCTATTTTCAGAGGTAGAGTCAGAATCAGACCTTTTTCTCCTAAACAAATGAGCCTCATGTATTAGTTTGCTAGGGTTGCCAAAACAAAATACCACAGACTGGGTGGTTCAAACAACAGACATTTATTTTCTCACAGTTCTGGAGGCTAAAAATTTAAGATCAAGGGTTCAGCAGGTTTGATTTCTTCTCAGGCCCCTCTCACTGGCTTGCAGATGACTCCCTTCTCACTAAGTATTCATTTGGTCATCTCTCTGTGAGTGCATGTCTGCTATTTCTCTGCATGTACAAATTTTCTCTTCTGATAAGGGCACCTCTATTTTATTAAATGACCATCCACCCTAGACCTCATTTTAAGCTTAAACACCTCCTAAAAGACTTCATATCCAAATACTACTATACTCTATATTCCTAGGGGTAAGGACCTCAATATACATTTGTTGGGGACATAAGTCAGCCAATAACACCTTTTCTGGAGACACAGAGGCACAGAGATTGGTTAAGTACAATAAGCTGTAGTAATGCTTAGTTCAAGGACTCCAGTGGAAAAGAAGAGAAAGGATCCTTAGCCAAATGAGAGAGATAAGGGAACAATCTCTGATCATTGCAGAATAACCTGGCACATGTCAAAAATACAGAGGGGTGGACTGATCTGCGGACTTAGTTTGATTTTACATGGGAAAGAAGGATGGAATTTCTTTCAGTAGGTCTCAGAAGGTGTAACTGCAGGACACAGAATGAGTACATGCTTTAATATCTCAAAGTCTGGAGAGTGGTCATTGGAACAAGCCAGTCTGCAGCTTACAGGCCAGCTTTGTGGAATACTGATTTCTTTCCAGAGCAGTCAGGCAACAGAGAAGACGGGGCCTAATAATATTTCTGGTGTCCATGCACTCAGGGTCTATGAATACCCGGGCAAAGTGAATATGTCAATACTTTTAAAATGTGCTTACATTCCTAAGAGTTCATATTTATGGAAGTGCCATATGAACTGTGACTATCAAGTACTATTTTCTGGAGCAATCTTAGGGATCTGTGAAGGGTACGTTGCTCCACAGAAGCTATCATATGTAATGGTTAAAGCACTGGATACGAAGTCATTGGCTTGTACCCAGTAGTGACACTTACTAGCTTGGGCAAGTTCCTTGATATCTGCATCTCAACACACTTATGTTTAAAGTGAGATAATACTATTCTTACAGCATTGGATATATTTGAGGATTACTTGAATTAAGATATATAAAGTGCTAAGAATATTGTATTATTACCAAGAAATTCTGAGTGAATCGCACAACTTCATAGAAAGAAGCAAATTTCCAAAATGTTCCTTGCCAGATTTAAAAAATGAAAATACAGACTTCCCAGTTAAATTTTATTAACAAACAATTTTTGAATATAAATATGTCCCAAACATTTTATAAACACTCTTATACTAAAAATTTATTTGTTGTTTATCTTGAAATTCAAACTAACTGAGCATTCTATATTTTATTTGGCAACTGTAAAAAACACATTTTGAATGATATTGAAAGAGAATATCAGAAAGCAATACTTTAAATGTCATCAGTGTTTAATAAACACATATCTAATAACTATAATAACTGAATGAGTTGGTAGACCCAAGGGCTATAATGTGGACAGCCTTTATTGAAATATAAGCAGTCAAATTGACCTGAGGAATTAGGAGAAACGGGAGCTACTTAAGATTTGGGTAGAAAAATGAATTACTAAACCTCATGAAAATGGCAACTGAGTTATAATTTCAGCTCTCTACCAGAATTTATGGCATATAGAAGATATTTGACAAAAGTTTGATGTATGAAAAGATAGTGAATGATTAAACAAATAAATAAACAATGAACAAGTAAAAATGTAAATGGATCAACTATTTAAGAATGGTAAATTATAAAGGATGGGGTAAATGAAAAGAATCATAGGTTCAGAGAAATAAATTAAGAATGGCTTGTGGTAATCCCGTTAGAGGGAATGCGAAACAACCTAGAATAAATGAAGTTGAAATGGAGAGGAGAGAGAAAATTCTAAAAGCATGTCAAGACAAAAGTCATAGGATAGGAAGACTGTGCACAAACTAATATTACCATCTGTCAGCTGTGAATACTCCTCCATAGAAATAGCTAGGTTTTGTCTCCTCAGACTTTCTACAAAACATAGTCTGGAGGGAAACACTTCAAGGGAATCCATCAAGGCTTTCCATTTCAAGGAATCTGGGTAGACTGTAATACACCAAAAGAGGAAAGAGGAGGAGGAAGACGAGGAGGAGTAAAAAGAAAAGTTTCTGCTATTGTTGTATTTATTTTTTGTAAGCACAAAAAAAAGATAGCTTACTCATAATCTAAAGTAAATATTTATTAGACAATGAAGAGTCACATTGTCTCCAAGAGGATTTCTAAAAGTAAAAGATAGGATATGTATGCAAGGATTTGAAAGCTCAATATAAAGAAGTTTCATCTAAGATTATTGCACCTCTACACACAACAGAACACTTTCACTCTTTCCTCTTGAATATAATACAAAATAACAATATAATTCAGCCTATTCAAAGCAGCAAATCACAAAAGACTTTATCTTCCAACAGGTACACATGTAGTGCTTGGTATTGTTGCTCTACCATCGCAATTGCTGATGCATGAACCAACAAAGGAATAAAAAGAAATAAAATAAAGTCATAAGATTTATTTATATAAATGAAATATGCCTCTCATAAGTACATAGAGGTGTTGAATTTTTCAAATTAGTCAGAAATATGTGTAACTTTTCCTTAAACTTTATAACCATGGATAATCTGCAGTAGGAATAATTTTTATTTCTATTAAAAATAAGTATTATCATTAATATAATTGAATCTTTTAGAACTCAAGAAGTAATTGCAGTCATTTATTTTTTAAAACATTTGATGGTTTTGGCATATCATAAAACAATTTTGTAGGCATTATTCTATAATTTTCAAATTCATTTATTTCAAAAGAAATATAATCATGTTTTACGGTATAATTAACCTTAGCTCAAATTTTTGAACTCTTATTGATCTTATTAACACATTTTTAGCCCTATAATTAAAAGGGGATCAAAGTCTTTTCCAAAAATCTCCAAAACAATCATGGAGTTGAACTTTGAAAGTTTCTTTGTGGAAGTTCTAAAAGGAAAACAGTTGGCCTAATACCACACATATAGCTGGATGGTATAAAGCAATGATGTTCACAACCCCAAAATGATCAGGTCTTGCACTCACTTTTTCATTCTCCTCATGGTTTTGCTAAAAAATATTGTTCTTTCATTGCCTCATGATTAGAAATCCAGTCTCGTATTTTCTGGATAGTCTATAATCCAACACTTGAAGAGTGTAATTGCAATAAGGTTAGAACAGAATTAGAGGGGAGTGCCAAATGCAGATACCAACAAGACAGCACTAATTCTCCCTCAAAAGTCACACCAAATTAACAGTTTCTATTAAGGATATGAAAGTTTGAAGTTGAAGCTCAGCCTATATTCTATGATAAAATTGAATGTTGGATATTAATATCAGCCTACTAACTTTAGCAATATTCAAAATTAACAGCTAAGAATCAAAATAATACAAATAATTATTTTCAGATCCTTACTCTTGTTATAATCTTAACACTTAATAGGAATTCACCAAATGTTTAGTTTCCCTAAAAATGATTGATAATGTTGTTACAAGTGATTCATAAGGTAATAATAGCAATAAGCCAAACTTTATTTATTCATGCAATATTCATGGAACTATATAATTCAGTATGTCAGTAATTATATTATGTATATTAATATCATATCATTAATATACTTGCATTGTATTAAGTATGAGACATAAATAAATTTCTAAAATGGCTTCAAGAAGACTTTGACATAAGAAATATTATTAAAAGTACATGCATGATGGTGGTCATAGCCACCATTCTATGAATGCAGATGCTATGTGCTTACTTCTATGAAGTGTAGCTCTTAGCCTGTGATAAAGTAAGAATTTGTTACCTAAATTAACATGTCTTCCCAAATGAAACAACTTACCTTCCAGTAGAAAGATCAGGTTCCTATGATGTTAAGGACAAACATGCTAGGCCATGGGAAAAAATGAATAAATAAATAAAACATCTTCATCTGGAAAATATATATATAATATTCAATACTACCTTAAATCAGAATCATAAACCTGGCTTCAAGTCAGTATGAAATCTATCAGGGAAAGTACCTAATATCTAAATAGCAATAATCCAAAATAGAATATAATTAAATACCATAAAAGAGGACCAGACTATGAGATGATATTTCAAAGAAGGAAGAGAAGGTATCCAGCTGAATAATCTGGCATAATCCATTGAAGAGAAAGTATTTGAGTTGTGTGTTAAAGTATCTGGTAGGATTAGGACCCATGGAACTGAGAAGGATATTCTGGATAGAGGAAATATCATAAGCAAAGTTGGAGTGAAAATTCCTGAAACATATAAAATGTCCAGAGAATAGTCCCATTGGTCAAACATGCTGTATATGAAGGGCAGCCCTAAGTGATAATATTGAGAGGATGGTGAGAGCATGTGGGGAGATAAAACTTCCCTAGATTTCTCCTGTAAAAATTTTGAGCCACCTGAGACACATAAATGTATACAACATAAAAATAATGTTTGCTTTCCCTTTCCCTAGAAACATTTAACTATCCACATATTATGAGGATTAGATCTGCAGTCATTTGTCAAGTTAATCATGCTCATCCAAGAGTATGATAAAACTTCTCTTCTCTCTCCTACAGGAACAATTGGTTACAGCCTAGATTAGGCCCTTAGGTTAAGCAATCAAGATGTCAAGAAGACTGTCTTCCTAGGAATTTACATTTTTAAAAAGATGAAGCCCAAACCCTGGGGATATGTTTAGGTCATAAAAGCCATAGACACTAGGGCTTACTTGTTCCTTGGAAAGGTGTATTTACATATCAAAAAGAGTGAGTGCAATCCAGGATCCTATCTATCCCATCTTTCAGAAGGGAAGAGTGACAGCTGATAAATCCATTGTTGTTTCTGTTATCATCTCTCCTCTACCAGTAAAACTTAACCACTTGCCTGGAAAGTTTTCATTAGAACTCATCGTGTTGCCTATAGGTCTAGGTGTGAGGGACCAATGCAACAATGTTACTGTTGATGTGGTTGTGAGCTTCAATATAGAATGCTTTTCTCTACCCAAATGCCTTGTGTTTCTGCAGTATTCAGATAGACATAAAAGTATGTACAGACATACATGAATGAGATGGGTAACATCTCAGAAACCTCAAGGTTCATGACAAAACAGAGTCATATCATAAAGAATTTTAATTGTCAAGTGTCTAGTTTTCATTTTTAAATGTTTCCTTTTGAGCAGTGTCAATACCTTCCAAAAGCTTCTCCGGATTTCTCAGTGCTCCTGTAAAAAGGAAAGTGGTACATTATCCCCACAGACATTACAACTGCTTCCAGAGAAACAGCTCAGTAAAATAACAACTCTATAAAATGTTGCTGCAGCTCACAATAGAGAAAGTAGAAGGTGAGGAAAATCAAAAGGGTTGAAACCTGGGACAGCTTGGTTCAACAAAACTCAATTCTATGAGATTAACCTCCTTTTGGGAATTGGAGCATACTAAAGAAATATACAGTCATGTGTCACTCAACAACATGTATAGGTTCTGAGAAATGTATCCTTAGGCAATTTCATTATTACACAGGTATCATAGAGTGTACTTCTCAAAACCTAGATGGTATAGCTTACTACGTGCCTTGGATATATGCTATAGCCTATTGCTCATAGGCTACAAACCTGTACAGCATATTCTAGTGAATACTGTAGGCAATTAAAACACAATGGTAAGTATCTGTGTGTCTAAACATATCTAAACATGGAAAATGTATAGTAAAAATATAATATAATCTTCTGGGACCACTGTCAGATACGCAGTTTGTCGTTGATTAAAACGTTGCTATGTGGTGCATGACTGTATATATCAAGACTGCTGCCTTCAAAGAACTTTTCTGGTAAAACAAGACAAATACACATTTTAACTAGATTAGTGCTGAGATTTTTAGTTCAGATAATAGTTTTTATAGATGGTTAGGAAGGAAAAACTCAATATGGTTAGGATACTATATTTCTGAAGGAAAGATGAGTGTTCACAAAGACTCTTTTCCTTTGTCACTCTGTAATTAGTAATTTTGTTATTTTGCAATCTTCTAAATGGAACTGATAATTCTATACCGAGTTACCCGCCACCCTCAACACTCTCTCAAAGTCTCTAATGTCAAAGATCACAAGAATAGAAAAGCCTGGGTTAACCAGATTTAAAAATCATTTACAAGAGCATTCAGAATTTTCTTGCTTTTTCTCATATCATGTTCTTGCACTACGTGGCTTTGGATTAAGATAAGCTTGAATTTGTCTTGGAAAGCTCACCTAACCTCTTTGAGGCACAATGTTCTCTTCTGTGAAATAATAAGATGAAATTAGATGGTAGGTTTAAAATGTCCATCACAACATCTGACTCTTAGATACTCAATATTGTTCTCTGCCCTATTCAAGCCACTTGTCCCATATACCCTGGTTATAGAAGTGTCTTTGAAGTAAAACCAGAGATGTGGGACAATACAGATGTCATTGTGTTGGGCAGAGGTGGATAGTTAGCAGTATGTAAGGACATAAAATTGCTTGGGATTTTCAACTTCAGACACAGACATAGGAAAAAAATATTGAGAGGGTTCCCTAAGGTATGGCAAGCTACCAAGTCAGGGAACACATAAATTGTTCCTCCTCAATGAAGTAATACCAATGCTAACTATACAAGTGAGGACAGGGATCTAATTGAATTTTTAAAATATGTAAACAAACAGAAATGTATTCAGTTACAGGAGAAGTATCACCACCTCATAGGCTAATCAAAAATGTTTCCAGGTTAAGTGACAAAAAAATTTATAATAATTCCAAGGTCTCTTAGATATATTTTTGAAAAATGCAATAACATAATTGGCTCTAATTTTCAATAAACTGCATTTTCTTTCCAGGGAGAAAGAGCAAAGATTAGAAATTAACCAGATAGTAAAAAGTGAAATATGCCCCTAGTTGAACAACAGAATTGAATCTGAAAGCATTCTGGAAACTCAGGGAAGTCTGATTCACAATCAAATGATTTGCAGATTAATATCTGCAAATTAATAAAGATAATACCCCTTGTGCCTTTGTATTTTCCGGGTGTGGGATTACTGCCATCATTTGATGGAGAAGTTTTAACTACTAAGTCAGCATGTTTTCACGGTGCTGCCTGGTTGCAAATCTGGGATGACATAAGGCACCAGCTTTCTTTACAAACCTTCAAGCTTGGAGGAGGTACAAATCAAATTTGGTCTGAATATTGTAGTTTTGTTTTTCAAGAAGTACTATTTCTGTTTAAGAGTTTTTGTTTGTTTTATAGAGATCTCCTTGGTTAATCCTTTAGCCACACTGATTTGATGCCAAGTTATTGTTTTCCAAATAGTAAATTTTTAAACTTCTTATCTGATTAGTTTTACCTGTTGAGGACAGGTGTTTTGTGCCTCATAATTTTCCCCTCCATACTGATTTATACTTGAATAATTTTCAAGATTCTTGGTGAATTTCCCTTTGAAGGTGTCAAGTCCCTTTAATCCCCAGAATAAATTTATTAATTTATTAATGTTTCTCAAATAAAGAAAAAACCCTATTGGGAATATTGTGTTAATTATTTTTCTCAAGTACATCCACCAATATTGGTGCACACACTTCTCAGGAAATTAAATTTTCCATTAGTTCAACATGCTTGGAATGTTTGAAATAAAAAGAATTTTCCGAAAATGGTCCCAGGCTTCTTTTAAATGATGTTATTAAAAATATAAAGTTCATATTCTAATAGATTACCCAAGAAGTTTACTGCATACAAATTTACCTAAGTTCTTGTTTGTTATTATCTGTTTTCCTGTAGTCTTGCTTGGTTCTGGAGGGACAGTTTGGCTGAATATCAAATACTTAATTTACACGATTTTTTCTCATTGAGCATTTTTTTAAAGTACTGCTTTAAAATTGGATTATCAAAAGACCAATGTCAGTCCAATATATCTGTCATTGCAAGTTATATGTTTGTTTATTTAGGCCATGAGGTCATGAGAATTTTTCTTTTAACTCTGAAACCTATTGGTTATTAGAATATGTCTTAAAGTTTATCAGTCTGGGTTAATGATAAACTAGATTTTCTCATAAACTGTATTTTCCCAAGTACCCAGTGCGGTCTTCCAATTTTTAGGTTCAAACTTTTTATTAAATGTCTGGGAAGTTTTCTGTGATTATAATTTCAAATATTATTTTACAATGTTTTTGTTAATAGTTATTTTCTAATGTCTAATGTCCTCAAGTTTTGCTTTTCATTCTTTGTTTTGTTCAGGGATTGCAATAATATACATATTATTCCTTCTCTTTCTATCTTTGTATCATATCCACTTCTTCACTTATTTTTATTCTCTTAATTATTTTTCTGTTTTTCTTCAATGCTCCTTATTTAATTTTCTTAAATCAATTCTCTCATGGGCGTCTTAAAATCCATTCTTTATTTCTATGTTAATTTTGTCTTTTAATTCCATTTCTTTTTTGAATTCAATCAACTTTCTTTTAATTTTTACTGGTTTTTTCCATGTCTAGCCTCAGATTTTGAATTTCTAATTAAGATTTTTTTTTTCAAATCTTCATTTATTTGTGAGACTATCTCATTCCATTTATAGTTTTGACTTGGAGTTTTCTTCTGCTTCATGGTTATTAGTCTGAGGGAAAATTTCCTCAGTTAATATGTGTTGAATTTTGTTTTCAGATTTCTTTCAAAAGCTCATTTTGAATCTGTTAATCTTCTCTTGTCTATTTTTTTATGTGTGGTATTACAGTGTTTTACAAGATTTTTAATTTAATGATACTCCTGTCTCACAGTATTTCAAAACTCGAAAACTTCAATGGTTTTGTTTGTTTGCTTTTATGATAGGCAATGGGATTGTGAATTATCTAGTTTTGTGATTTAGATTGTGAATTATCCCTTTTGTCTTGTGGGATTCAAAAATGTCCTCTTTCATTTAATTCACTATCCCATTGGCCAGAGGTGACTTCTTTATGGTTTCTTTCTCCTCCAAAGAAGCTATGTGTTTTAAATTCTGCTTTTTTAAATTGTGAAACTCTTAAATAACTTTTCTGTGGCTCATGCTCTGTCTTACCTGGACATTATTTTAGTATTTTTAGAAAAGAGTGGACTTAGTTTTTCTGGCAGAGATTTTAGACCTTATGCCTCATTGTTTATTTCTTTATCTCTTTTTCTGTAGATTTTCTAGCTCTGTTTTCTTTCCAGAAATGTCTTGCAGTGGGGTTGGAGTGGGACAACTGTGTGAGAGACCACACACTAAAACATTTTACAGCTATTAAGAATGTAGGCATTCTCTGTATGCTAATTAGGTTTAGAAGTAGTTTTTTTCCATAACTTAATTTGTTCCTCTTATTTTCTATCTTAATATATAGAATATATATCCTAATATATAGAAAACGTTGGAATGAAATACTGAAAGACAAGAATATAGGGAAAAGCTACCATTGTCTTTGTGCATACTTAAGATTTTTAACCTAGCAATATATTTATATTTAAAATGTAGCTTTTAGGCCACATGCAGTGGCACTCACCTGTAATCTCAGCACTCTGGGAAGCCAAGACCAGCAGATCACTTGAGGTCAGGAGTTCGAGACCAGCCTGGCCAACATGGTGAAACCCCATCTCTACTAAAAATACAAAAATTAGCTGGGCGTGGTGGTGGGTGCCTGTAATCCCAGCTACTCAAGAAGCTGAGGCAGGAGAATCACTTGAACCAGGAGGCAGAAGTTGCAGTGAACTGAGATCGCATCACTGCCCTCCAGCCTGGATGACAGAGAGAGACTTCATCTCAAAAACAAAAAATAAAATAAAATAAAATAAAATAAAATAAAATAAAATGTGGTTTTTATAGACAGACTACAGTTAGGTCTTGCTTTTTTAACACATTATGACAATCTCTGCATTTTTATTGATTTTTAGATCATTCACATTTATTATAATTATTAATATGGCAGGGTTAAAATCTATTATATTGTTTGTTCTTCTATACTTGTTTTGTATATTCTTTATTCACTTTTTTCTTTTTACTGCCTGCTTTTGTATTAATTGAATGTTTGTTATGATGCCATTTTATTTTTACTACTGTCTTATTAATAATACTTCATTGTTAAAACAGTTGCATTAAGGTTTACAATTTATACCTTGGTTTTATCACAATCTATCTTTTAATATGAATAATGTTAGAACTTTACAACTGTATCCTTTCAATTCTTACTCAAATTCATTGTACTATTATTATGCATTTTATTTTACCTATACATATCACAATATGCTATTATTATTTTTGTTTTAAATATTTATTTATAGTTTAGAACTACTGAAAATTAGGGAAAATGTTTATATTCATTTTTACCATTTCTAGAGCTCTTTATTTTTGTGGTAAATTCAAGTTTCTATCTGGTCTCATAATCCTTTTGCCTGAAAAACTTCTTTGATCATTCCTTGTAGCATTAGTCCATTGGCAATAAATGCACTTACCTGTTGGTTTTTTTCTGAAAAACAAATCTTCATTTAGACTTTACTCTTGAAAGATATTTTAACTGTGAATAAATTTCTAGGATTACTTTTTTTGATACTTTAAAGATGTCACTTCATTGCTTTTCTGAATTGGGCAGTTTTTGACAATAACTCTGCTACAATTCTTATCTTTCATTCTTCCTGTGTAGTGTTTCTTTTTTCCTAGCTGCCTTTAGTGATTCTGCTTTATCTTTGCTTTTCAGCTGTTTCAGCTGTTGTAAATCAGACATTGTGAAAAATTACCAAGTACTCTTTGCAGATAAGTTTCTACATAATATTTACCCTAAAATACATCTAAGTATTTGAAATAATTTAATTTCTAGTAAGTATATTAAGACTCTGAGAATAAAATTGTTTACTTTAATTTAAAAATAATATGACGATTTTCATAGCTATGGTAGCATTTTACTTAACAATATTAAGAATTAAGTATCCCTTTAGAGTTTAGGATATTTTTTAATTTGTCTCCACTTAAAGACACAAGCTAATAACAGATTGTACCTTATACTAAAACACTCTGATAATAAGAAATGATCTTGGATATTCTAGAAGGGCATGTATGCAAAAGAGATTTAAAAAGAACTAAATCATATATTGAGAACAAAAAAACATACAATTTTCACTAGAAAGTATTCATTTTATTACCACATATGACTACTCTTTGTAGAATGATTTATAACATGCTAGAAAAACAATACTTATATCGTTATCTCTAACCTCATATTTCAGAGTTGCAGATAGCGTAGGTGTGATTTCAGGGTCTTACAATATGCTGATTATCTAGTTTTCTTTTTTTATTAACTTCTGTAGCACAACTGAATCTACATTAAGTGGGAACAGAGTTTTCCTTTCCACAAAGAGGTAAAGATAATTTTTAAGTCCTAAATTTTAAGAGAGGAAACACAGTTGAACATCCATTCTAATATATGCTCTTGTAAAATTTGTTGACAAGTTGAGGATTTATGTTGTGATTTCTTTTTAAATTAAGAATACAATGTAGTACTAGGCACCTGAAATTAAGACAGCGAAATAAAGATCACAATAGGTTACAAAAGAGTAATGAGTAGGAAGACAGGGAGGACCCTCAGAAAAGCTGAACTACAAAGAATTTTGCTTGGCATTAGTTTTGGTTTTTGGTATCACTAAAAAAGACTGTGGGAATTAGAGATGTATTTATTTCACTAATAGCCTTAAACCTAATTTTATATATGAAAATAAAGTTTTTCTACATTTAGCTGAGGAAAACCATATGTCTTCTACAATACAATTTTATAAAAGGCTATATGTATTTGCCAGAGCTATGTAACAAAAATACTACAAACTGAGTGGTTTACACAACGGATATGCATTATTTTACAGTTCTGAGAACTAGAAGTGTGAGATCAAGAAGTCAGAAGTATTGGTTCCTTCTGAGGGCTTCTGGTGGTAGGCTGGCAATCTTTAGCATCCCCAATCTCTGTCTATCTTCACATGGCACTTTCCCTATGTGTTTTTCTGTGTCCATATTGTCCCGTTTTTTGTAAGAATAGTTGTCTTATTGAATTAGGAGCACATCTTACTAGTATACCCTCATCCAAACTTAACTAATTACATCTTCAAAAACCCTATTTCCAAATAAGTTTAGATTCTGAGATATTGGGATTAGAGCTGAAATACATGAACCTATAAAAAAAACTATATCCATTTCACATTTAGAACAGTTTTGTTGAAGTTTTACCAAATATATTACTTACAGGATGATTGCTAACTGATGGATGTACATTTGTTTTTACATCCATCAGCAGTTTTAGTTCTTTATTAATGAGAAATTAAACTTGGAAGTACACTCTGTTATTTTTTAGTTTGAAAATATTTAAATTCTAAAATTAAGGGATCAACTTGATTCATAAACCTTATAATAATATGTTGATTTGCACTCATGATTTTGGAAATGCAGAGATAAGGTTTAAGGTTTAGCTTTACTGAGAATATATTCTCATCAAAGACATACATAACACCCAACCAGGCATCCTGAATCAAAAATAAGTATTAAGTACATATAACTAATGTTTAATTGTAATATAAATATTACTTTAACATAAATATCAAATAAACCATAGTACATGGAATTAAATTGAATTAATATTAAATTTTGATAAATTGCTATTTGAATGAATATTAATTAAATAATATATATTATAAATCAATATTATTGAGAAATTTTTATTATATTCTACATTGCCTATAAGTATCTGGAAAGGGGACTTGAGAATCAATAGGATTAGCTGGGTTTTCACCAAATAATGGGTGAGAAATATACATAGAAATGTCCAAATTGCATTTTCATGTCAAGGAAGAGTGAAGTTGTATCATGTAAGGGTCTGTTCTGTCTTGGTACTCTGTAATATACATTTATCCAGGCCACTTTTTCTTATGTAAGTAAAAAGTCAGGATGCTAATTATTCACCTTACATTCTCCTATCTCAAAAGTGACATACGTGTGGAAGGGTTAGTTATGAAGTACCTCCACTCTAAAAGTGGTTGGTTATATACATGGGAATAGTAAAAGTAAAAAAGGGTATGATAGAGTCCCTTGGCCATCTGTCCATTTACATTATAATAGAATGCCATTGCTTTTTATCTGTGTTTGAAACAAGTTTCAAACTTGTACAGACAGAATGTGTGGCCTCTTAGCAACCCTGCTTACTCAATTGTATCAACCCTGCTTACTCAATTGTAGATGTAACATGCTTGCCTTGTATTCCCTTTTAGTCTCACTGAGCCCCCACACATTGTTTCTCCACTGGAATTCTGTACTTACCAGGCATAGTAAATACTACATGCAGATTAAGACACAAGGAATGCTGAACATGCTATATTTCTTGTATTTCCTTTGCTTATACATATGCTCTATTGCTCCATAGTTCTTCTTGTAAAAATCATAAATTCATGCATCAGTGTCATGGGGAAAATTTTAAAAATTAAAATTCCACTATGGAGAATAGTTTGGAGGTTCTTCAGAAAACTAAAAATAAGGATACTGTAGGATCCAGCAATCCTACTATTAGGTATACACCCCCAAAAAAGTCAGGGTATCAAACAGATATCTGCAGTCCCATGTTTATTGCAGAACTATTCACAATACCCAAGATTTGGAAGCAACGTTAAGTGTCCATCAAGAGAAGAATGGATAAAGAAAATGTGGCACATATATACAATAGAGTACTATTCAGCCATAAAAAAGAATGAGATCCTGTCATTAGCAACAACATGGATGGAACTGGAGGTCATTATGTTAAGTGAAATAAGCCAGGTGCAGAAAGACAAACATCACATGTTCTAACTTATTTGTGGGAACTAAAAATTAAAACAGTTGAACTTATGGAGATAAGGAGTAGAAATGATGGTTACCAAAAGCTTGGAAGGATAGTAGAGGATGGGAGGGAAGTGGGGATGGTTTGTGGGTACAAAAAATAGTTACAAAGAATTCTAGTATTTGATAGCACAACAGAGTGACTACAGTCAATAATAATTTAATTGTACATTTTAAAATAACTAAAAGATTGTAATTGGATTGTTTATAATGCAACGACTAAAGGCTTAGGGTGATGGATACCCCATTTACCCTGATGTGATTATTACACATTGTATGCCTGTATCAAAATATCCCATATATCCCATAAATTCATATACCTGCTATCTACCTACAAAATTTAAAATTAAAAAAATTCAAAAGAAAAAATAGAAGATAAAAATTTTAAAAATAACAATTTCAAAGATAAATTAAGAATTTCAAGATGGCAATGGTAAAGAATTAAGCCAAGCCAAGCCAAGCATGGGGCCTTTCTGACTCTGGAGCTCTGTGCAGCTTCTTAGGTCATGTGCCTATGAAGTCATCTCTACTCCCAAGTCAGCTGTCCCTTCAGCCTTATGACATACCTTCATCCCTTCTACCAGGGAAGTGCTCCTGTCACACAGGGAATTTTGTGTGAGGAGCTGCAGTTTAAGGGACTTCACATTGTTGCTGGCACACTTGGGCTGTGACTTATCAAGTGCACATGTGATTCTTGTCATGTGTACATACAACTGCTTCCCACTGCTGCTTAGACCTATCTTCACCCCACATGTCTGCCTGAGGCCCAGGACTATGACCTTTGATTGGGGAGCTATAGAAGTGTGATCTCACCAGAATCTTGCATTTTCCTTCCTTTTCCACCAAAACCTTGTTCCATCTGATCTTCCAAGCACAACTACTTTCAAGCTGACTTACAAGTTTGTCCACACGCACCTGAAGGGAACATTAAATCAAAGAATGTGTATTGCCCATTTGTTTCATTAAAGTACCCATTTGCTGTTCCTTCATAGTCTGTGTTGGAAAAAATGATAAAAAAAAAATTTATACATCCTTCTCTAAAATTAAGGTGAGCGAGAAGGAGCAGTGGTGTTTTGACAGCTTTTCAATGACTGTCTCTCAGGGAAATGGGAGCCCTGCTTTGTTGTGTTTCCAGTGTCTGTGGTATAAAGCTCCCACCATGACTAATTTCAAGCCACCAAATGATGTTAAATAGGTCACAAAATTTCTGAAGATGTAACAGTGGAGATTTTTAAAAATTCTGTGTTGGAAAATATTTCACTTTGTTTGCAAATATTTATTAGGGATTTTTACCAAAATCACACAATTACTGGGGCAAGTAACTTCACCTTTTCATCCTTTTTCTTTCATTCTACAGAGCATTCCTGGAGAAACAAGAAACTAACTTGACCATTACTAGCTTTTCTAATTTCAACTGGACCTTCCCTTCCCTGCTATGCAGTCTAATTTTACTCATCTCTAATGATTCTCTTTAGTTCATTCAGCAACCCCCAAAGTGTTTCTAATCAAGTCAAGCCTTCAACCCCACATTTAATACCACTGGTTTTGGATGGTAACTTCACCTCCTACTTAAAAAGAGAGATGAGGGCTGGGTGCAGTGGCTCATGCTTGTAATCCCAGCACTTTGGGAGGCTGAGGCGGGAGGATCACAAGGTCAGGAGATCGAGACCATCCTGGCTAACATGGTGAAATCCCGTTTCTACTAAAAATAACAACGACAACAAAAAAAATTAGCTGGGCATGGTGGCAGGAGCTTGTAGTCCCCGCTACTCAGGAGGCTGAGGCAGGAGAATCGCTTGAACCCAGGAGGTGGCAGTTGCAGTGAGCCACGATTGCATCATTGCACTTCAGCCTGGGCAACAGAGCAAGACTCTGTTTCAAAAAAAAAAAAAGAGAGAGAGAGGTGACATGCATTTTCATTTTTGACATTAATTAAAGTTTAAACTATATGACGCTATTTTTTTCTCTCTTTCTTCCTGTAAACACAAATATGGACATGACTACCTGATTATTTGTGCTATTAATTCCCACCAATTATTTGTGTTCCAGTTATATCATTGTCCTTTCTTATTTCTATCTCCTCTACTGGAACTTTTCACTCAACCAACCACATATGCACAGACTTCCCATGTTTAAAAAAACACCTTATATCCGGTGCCCAGATCTTGGTTTTTAATACAATTCTCCATTTAAAAGAACCAGAGCTTCTTGGTTGATTTAGGAATGAACAGGGAAAATACAAGATGAGTCTGAAGTATCTTGAAGTATCAGAAATTAAAAAGCACTAAAATAACTCATAAAGCAATCTCAGAAGGACACAGACACCAACCTGAAAGAGCTCCTAATGTCCAAAGCTGGAAAATAAAATAAATAATGTAGTGTTAGAGTATAATCTAAAGTCTAAAACAAATATGCATAAGTCTGTATTGATTGAATAAATAGAGAAAAGAGACAAAGTTTCCTTATAAGATAATTCCAAAACACACACACACACACACACACATATATATATGGATACTCTTCCCTCCGAAGGTGAAGCTTAAGTCCCCCATCCCCACTTCCATTAAGTGTGGCAGATTTAGTAATTGACTTCAAAGACAAGAATCAGGAAAGGAAAACATAGTAACTTTACAGTGGAAACCCTGGAAAACACTACCTTAGCCAAGTGACCAAGGTTCACATGACCAATGATGTCATGTGGATTCCATGTACCCCCAATATGAAGTGATGAAATAGGCACATTATCTCTGTAGTATTCTTTCCAAAAGCCCATAACCCAATCTAATCACGAGGAATATGTCAGATAAACCCAAATTGAAGCACATTCTACAAAATGTCTGACTGGCAATCCTCAAAAGTGAAAAGGTCGGTACATACAAGGAAAAGTTGAAAAACTGTCACACATCAGAGGAGACTAAGGCGATGTGTTGACTAAATGGAATGTGATAGCCCAGATTGGATCTCGGAAGAGAAAAAGAATGTTAATGGAAAAACCAGTAAAATCCAAATAAAGTGAAGTATTTACTGATAGTAGTATACCAATGCTGGTTTCTTAGTGTTGACAAATGTACATGGTAATCTAAGTTAACAACACAGGAAACTGAAACTAGATGAAGGCTATGTAGCAGCCCACTATACTATCCATGCAATTCTGTAAATCTTAAATTATTCCCAAAATAAAAAGTTTATTTTTAGAAGTTATGTTATCTTACTCACACTCTCCCCCTACCTCCGCGCCGCCCCCCACAACTATTATTTCCTGTCTCCATCTGGCAAATACATAGTCGTAATGAGGCAGGCAAATAGGGTCTGGAGGAAACCTAAGGCTGACTCATGCTGACTGGATATCAGGAGCTACTCCCTTTTCAACCCCTCCTTTTTATGCGTGACAGTTGCTGCCTGGCAGCTGGAAAATGAAAGTACCTCTGATTGGTGCCCTTCAGCAACCAAGCCGACTGGTTGCAGGCCTAGTCTTCAACAATCAGACTGGTCACAGAGCACTAGAGGGAACCAATGAGAAACCTCTACAGGGTATATAAACCCTAGAAAACTCTGTAGCCTGTAGTGAGCACTCCTGAGCCTCTTGCTGGAGCTGGCTCCCATCTTGTGGGGTGTAGGCTCATTTAAAAGAAATCTTTGCCTTGGCTGCCTTGCTTGTGCATTTTGTCCAATTCTTTGCTCAAAATGCCAAGAATCTGGACAACTACCCTCAACTGGTAACAGTAGTAATGACCTTGTATTTTAAAATAAACTACCAGAATTTTAATGACAACTAAGCTACTAAAAAAGAAGTATAAGTGGCTGGGCATGGTGGCTCAGGTTTGTAATCCCAGCACTTTGGGAGGCCCAGGCAGGCGGATCACGAGTTCAGGAGATCGAGACCATCCTGACTAACATGGTGAAACCCCGTCTCTAGTAAAAATACAGAAAATTAGCTGGGCGTGGTGGCGGACGCCTGCAGTCCCAGCTACTCAGAAGGCTGAGGCAAGAGAATGGTGTGAACCCAGGAGGCGGAGCTTGCAGTGAGCAGAGATCGCACCATGCCACTGCACTCCAGCCTGGGTGACAGAGCGAGACTCCGTTTCAAAAAAAAAAAAAGTATAAGTTATAAAAGTTTTTTTTTTTTTTTTTTTTTTTTTAACGGGAGTTTCGCTGTGTTGCTCAGGCTGGAGTGCAGTGGTGCTATCTTGACTCACTGCAACCTCCACCTCCCTGGTTCAAGCTATTCTCCTGCTTCAGCCTCCCCAGTAGCTGGAATTACAGCCGCCCACCACCACGCCAGGCTAATTTTTGTTTTTTTAGTAGAGAAGGGGTTTCACCATGTTGGACCAGGCTGGTCTCGAACTCCCGACCTCAGGTGATCCACCTGCCTTGGCCTCCCAAAGTGCTGTGATTATAGGCGTGAGCCACCATGCCAGGCAAATATTTAAAATATTGATTTCCACTGAGGCTCCCAGTGGACAGTGACCTCAGGTCATGACTTGACACACCTGAGCAAGGCCAGAGGAGCAGGAGGACTGAATTTGACAAATATCTAAACACATTCTAATTGAGGCCTTCGAAAGGGACGCTTATCCTGATATTACTGTCATAGAAGAACTGGCCAGGAAACACAGATTCCCAAGCCATGAATCCAGGTTTGGTTTCAGAACCAGAGAGCTCGGATACCAAAGAGAAGCCAGGGAAGCCCCAGTGTGGATGGAGGCAGCCTGGGCGCAGGCCCCGATCCCACTTCCCAGTCAGCCCGCGGTGCTGGCCCCTGACTACTCCTGCCAGCACAGCTTCCCAGGGGTTCAGAGCAATGTGGGCAACTTCTCCTGGGAATCAGAGGAGGCTTGGGGCCACGCTCTCCTCTGAGGGCACGCTGGGGTCCCGGGACCAAATGCCCCGGCCACCACCACCTTGACCTGGAGATGGTAGCCAGTGTGCCAGGCCAGCCTTACACAAACGTCTCTTTCCACCCTTGGGCTCAGCGCTGCTTCCAGGTCCCGCTTGCCACCAGCCCTTCCCACAGCTAGAAGCTGTCAGTGCTAGGCCTCAAGTTCCTCCCAGGGCACCTGGCCTGCTCCCAGCATGCGGCAGGCCCCTGTGGGGACCTAAGCCGCGCCCTGTCACCGCAGAGCTGTAGCCATTGTGGGTCTGGCAGCCAGGGAAGTCGCCCAGATGGGGCGCGCGGGGACCTGAAAGCAGCCCTCTCCGCCACCGCCCGAGCAGCTTTGGCCGCATCCCGCCTCTCGGCCGCTTTCCTGGCCGCTGCGCAGCGGTTGTGCAGGGCCCTGCTAAGCGCTAGGAGCATTTTCCTTCTCTTGCTCTGTAACCCAACCGGCTCGGGAGGCCCCGGAGCACCCGCTGCAGTATCTGCACCTCTGGGGAAGCTGCAAGGCAAACCCGTGGAAATCACCTAAGTCTGTGTCCTGCGCTCATCTGTAGCGTTCACATTACGAAAATTGAAGAGGAATATCAAGATTTGTATACTTTATCGTGGAAGGGCCTCCAGACACACTTTCCAGGGAAACGAAGTTGTCAGAATGGAAGGGCCTCAGGATGCACCCGACTTTGGGGTTTTTCTTAGATGGGAGAAAAAAGGATTCGTGTTTCCTTCTGTTTATTAACCAAATAAACATGGCGCGTTTACAATGTACAAAATCTGCTAGAGAGAGGGGCTTGGCAAGATGAGGATTGTTTCGTAGAAATGTATTATTTTGTAATCAGTAAACCACAATCAGTTCTATTCTGGCCATTTCTGTGTCCCCATAACAGATTCTTCTCTTCTCTGTGCATAGTGATGACTTCCCCCAGCCTGGCTTTTGTGCTGCTCCCTGATCCGACCTTGCATCTCCAGCTCTATCCAGCCTTCTTTTCCCTGTGTCCAGCCAAATGGGGTTCTTTATGGAAGCTGAACCTGCACCTGTCCCTAGGCATTTTCCTGAAACAATCCCCTCCTTGCAACTCACCTTGCAGGGGGCTAGCAGCAAACTCCACAGTAAAATTCCTACCCAGCCTACATCTTTCTCCCATGCTGGACGCTTCCTGCCTTCAAAAGAAAGAAATTCATGTCTTCTGTCTAAGAGTTCACAGGGTCTAGCACAGAATGTTTCTCCCTACTCCAACATTTGCCCAGCCATGCTGAAAGAAAGAAAGAAGAAGGAGGATGGAGGATGGGGGCACACCAGCACAGAGGTGATTCACTCAAGGAGGGAAGGCAGACAGTGATCCCTCATGGTCCCAGAAATAAACACCCCTCTCATTTTGGGGGGATACTATATCTTTGGGGTTACTGAATAGGTATGTGGTGTAAGTTAGAAATGAAATTAGGGAGACAAATGGCCCAGTCTAAAACCAGAAGCCAAGTGCAGTGCTGCTTGTCCACAGAAGTGCTTGCCTGGTGGTTAATACTGAGTGTCAACAACTGGACTGAAGGACACAAACAATTGATTCTAGGTGTGTCTGTGAGGGTGTTGCCAAAAGAGATTAACATTTGAGTCAGTGGGCTGGGGAAGGCAGATCCACCCTGAATCTGGTGGGCTCAATCTAATCAGCTGCCAGCAAATATAAAGCAGGCAGAAAATGTGAAAAGGAGAGATGGGCCTAGCTATCCAGCCTACATCTTTCTCCTGTGCTGGATGCTTCCTGCCTTCGAACATCAGACTCCATGTTTTCAGTTTGGGGACTTGGACTGGCCCTCTTTGCTCCTCAGGTTGCAGAGAGCCTATTGTGGGACCTTGTGATTGTGTAAGTTAATACTTAATAAACTCCTCACCTTTTTTTTTTTTTTTTTTTTCTGAGGGGGAGTCTCACTGTGTCGCCCAGGCTGGAGTGCAGTGGTGCAATCTCGGTTCACTGCAACCTCTGCCTCCTGGATTCAAGCGATTCACCTGCCTCAGCCTCCCAAGTAGCTGGGATTACCGGTGCGCTCCATCACACCCAGCTAATTTTTGAATTTTTTTTTTTAGTAGAGTCAGGGTTTCACCATGTTTACCAGGCTGGTTTCGAACTCCTGACCTGGTGATCTGCCCACCTCAGCCTCCCAAAGTGCTGGGATTACTGTGCCCAGCCTTTTTTTTTTTTTTTTGAGACTGAGTTTCACTCTTGTTGCCCAGCTGGAGTGCAATGGCATGATCTCAACTCACCACAACCTCTGCTTCCTGGGTTCAAGCGAGTCTCAGCCTCCCAAGTAGCTGGGATTACAGGCATGAGCCACCACACCTGGATAATTTTGTATTTTTAGTAGAGACGGGGTTTCTCCATGAGGTCAGATCACCTGACCTCAGGTGATCTGCCCGCCTTGGCCTCCCAAAATGCTGGGATTATAGGTGTGACCACCATGCCCGGCCAAACTCCCCTATATATATATATACATATATATATATATATATGTATATATATATATAGTTCTGTCTCTCTAAGAGAACCCTGGCTAATATAGCTTGTCACATGTTTCATCCTCTGCATAACCTTATCAATCTGGGAAGTTAGGAAAGGGCCAACACATTTAGAAATTGAGCATGTGACTGTTGAGCATGTAACTGACATGGAAATGAGCATGTAGTCTATCTGTTCTCCCCATTTGTCTGATGCAAGGATTGGTAGTGGGGTGGGGGTGGAGATGGGCTCCTGGTTCTCATGCCCTGGCCACACAGCCTGAAGTCCAATACCAGACTACATCAGTGCTTCAGGCTCTGATGCCAAAAGCCTCCAGTGTTCATCAGTAGACTTCTTTGGGGCCTACAACTGCAGTTCCTGCACACCCATTGCCACTTACCTTCCTAAAATGATAGTCTAAACTGAAGAGGGCTATAGGATTTTCCAACAACCTGTGAGCTCCTGGAAGGCAAAGTCCCATAGTCCAGTATACCATGGTCACTGTGGGTGACCTATTGAGTGAGGGGAGGTTCTGGACATCCCATTGCCATTGCCAGAAGAAGGTATGAGAACAGAGCTGCCTGGCAGCGGAAGTGGGCAGTAGTCCTCCGTTGGCTTGCTCTTCCATGGCCCTTGTGAATTTTAACAGCCCCTTGAACTCTCCTCTTCACTTCTCAGGCCTCTTCTGGACTGTCTCTGGTCTAGGCAGCTGGCCTGAGAAAGACCCTTGCAGGCTCCTCCCTACATGGGACTGGGTTTCTATTCTGGCTCCCACACTTTCTTGAGGTAGGGACCTGGGCAAACTTTCTTCTCTCATGGATCCTGGTTTCTTAACTACAAGGTGGTCTGTGAGTGCCCAGCCCAGTCAGGGAGCAATAAAATCAAGAAATACATAAAAAGAGAAAAACATAAAAATAAAAACAATAGAAAAGAGCCAACTCTGCTGTTAATGTACGGAAGATAGGAAAAACAGAACTAGAAAGGCAAATGACAAGCTGGAAAAAAAAATTAGAACATTTACAATGGCAGATAAATTAGTAAGTTCATATAATGATTGTTAAACAAAAATCCTGAGAAGCAATTGTTTTAGTCTGAGCTCCTGAACTGGACCCCAGCAGACCAAACCAAATTGATATGGAGTCACTCAGGCTTAATGCCACATAATCAAACTGGAAAAGCAGATAGACCCCCAAAATACCAATTTTTCTTTGAAAACAGGATATTCCGGTCGACATGAGTCAGCATAATATGGAAGATTCCTCTGCTTTAGCTCTTACAAAAAACTAACCTGAAGTAACCTGACCTGATGTTAACAAGTCAGTTTATTTATTTATTTATTTATTTATTTATTTATTTATTTATTGTGGAGAAGGCATCTTGCTCTGTTGCCCAGGCTGGAGTGCAGTGGTGCCATCTGGGCTCACTGCAACCTCTGCCTCCCAGATTCAAGCAATTCTCTTGCCTCAGCCTCCCAAGTAGCTGGGACTACAGGCATATGCCGCCATGCCCGGCTAATTTTTTGTAGTTTCATAGAGACAGGGTTTCACTGTGCTGCCCGGACTGGTCTCACTCCTAAGCTCGGGCAATCCACCCGGTTCAGCCTCCCAAAGTGCTAGGATTACAGGCATGAGCCACCGCACCAGGACAGCTTTTTTTTTCTGTTGTTTTTCCCTGTTCCCACCTTACAGAACCCACTGTTCTGCCATTGCCCAGTGGGAACACTCGTTCTATTTTGTAGAATGAAGCCTGCACCAATTCATGAATTTCAAATAAAAGTCAACTAAATTTGTTGAAAAATAAAATAAAATATTATTAAATTATGCAGAGATAATAATCTATCACTAAAGGGAACTTTCCAAAACTTTAGCCTTCAAAATCTCCAAAATAGTCTATCAAATATCTTTATTAAAGAAAAAAATAGCATTTCTGTAAGAAACAATAGATTTTGTATGGATAATAAGTTCAGATCTAATGCAACACATTTTGGAAATTTACATTACTCATTATTGTTTAGCATTCTCCATCTTTGAAATGGCAAATTTCATGTTAATATCAAAATATATTAACAGCTTCATAGACCATTTTCATCTATTTTTCCACAAAAGCCATTGAGATAACTGTAATACACAAAAAAAAATACTGTTCAAGATTAAGGAGAAAAAATGTGGGACAAGGATAAAACCTTTGTGTCACCAAGTTATATGGCTGATAGCAGCTGGAAAACTACTGTGCAGACCTTCTCAAACTGGCATCTCAGAAAACTTTTGTGTATGACTAACTGCCTTGATAAACTACAATTACATTTATAGCAAAAGGTCCTGGAGAGGAAAGGTATTGACACAGAGAAAATGAAAAAATCCCAAGGCATTCTTTGAAGGCCATTTGTAGCCAAACTTAAATAATTACAATGTGAGCCCAGCTCCTTTAACCATATAGCTCTTGAATTCATTTGTGAAGCAACAAGTGCATAACGTAGGCTAATACTTTTTTAGTAAGAGTATAGCAAACAACACAGTAAAAGTCAAAACAAACTGTAATACAGAAATATTACACTACTGCAAATTGCAAGGTCGGCTGGATAATGCTAAAGAGCTACTTTTCTTTTGTGATAATGGAGTTTATTGGTAGTCATTTAAACATTTAAATTAGTGTTTATTTTTATCAAAGTTACACAGGTACATAGTCTCCAGAGTCAAATAGATATGTAAGGCGTATCATAAGAAACCATTTTCTGAATTACTTCGTCTCTGTTTCCCAATCTTGAAACAACCAAATTCAATCATTTTAGGTGATACTTCAATATATAATTCTGATAACCTTTTATATATCTATATGTACTTATTTTATTATAACAGTAAACATTAGTTTTCTGCATCAGAGGCAAACCTATTATTTACTTACAGAATATTTTGCTTTCTTTCTTCACACCCCATTATTCACACACTAGGTGAAAAGAAGATGGAGAATGTCACTTGCACATCCAGGAGATCTGTGTTAAAGTAGAGGACCCCCGAAATTATGAAAATGGGATATTATATAGGAGCTGTCACGTTCGTTCCTCCTCTTCTCCAGAAAGAGAGAGAGAGCACAAGAGTACGCCTTTTTGGCAGGTGCAGGAAAAGATCTCTACTCTCAAGTATAAGCATTAGGCTCTAGGGGAGACAAGAAAGATTTTGTTACCCTGTTACCCTTTGAGTGGGAGCAGATGGCTTCGCAATGAAGCAGATAAGTGGTTAGGAGCAAATGGAGTAAAGTGGTGTAAAGAGCAAATGGAGAGGTCAGGGAAAAAAAAGACATTATCTTTATCACATGTCAATTTCCATTGTTCAGAAAGCCTTGACCATGCAGAAACATGAAAATATTCCTGATATATTCAACATTTCTAAATGATATATTTATGTTGTTACTTCTTAACTTTAAAATTTTTAGTCATTGTTTATTGACACCTCACTCTTTCACCCTCCACCCCTAATTGCATACTCAGTGTATCATAATTTTTTAGCTCAGTATTCAAAATGTCTATCATTATTGCCTTGTAAGTGATATTCACTAATGAGGCATGTAAGAAACTATGACAATTTCTCATTATTGCTTAATAAATTTTTCCCTCAGAGTTAATAATTTTCTTTTTTCCTTATTACTTAGTATTCTATTTACTAATCACTAACTCATGCCCACTCTCTCCCCTCAGTTGTGTGTGACTTCACTTATTATGTTATAAAGTCAAGATAGTCCAATCATTTCAATTTGAAGTACTCTTTGAAGAATTATGACTTGCTTCTGTCACAGATGGCAGCTTGGTGGGCCTGAACCTATGGGCCTATAGCAGCCACCCTCTCTGTCTCACCTCATACTCTCTCCATCTCTGATTTCAGCTGTTGCTGGGGTAGAATGTGCCCTGAGATCTCAGACTAACGCCATCATCCCACCTCAAGTTCTCATGGTAGGGCTTTCTATTCTCTGCCTCACCTACTCCAGAATGAGGCCCAGAAGTAAGGAAGAGCTAACAATTCAGTGTTAATATTGAATAATTAGGAAGGTGGCCACTGGATTAATATTTCAGCCTCCTCTTACAAGGGAACAATTCTTGGGGTCATTAAAGATGCTTCTCACAGAGGTCCTCTGTAATTGAACCACGTTTGCTTACAATGTGAGACCAATAGAGGTATTCTTTTTAATTTTTTTTATTTATTTCAATAGGTTTTTGGGGAACAGGTGGTGTTTGGTTAACTGAATAAGTTATTTAGTGGTGATTTCTGAGATTTTGGTGCACCCATCACCTGAGCAGTAAACACTGTGCCCAACGTGTAGTCTTTTAACCCACAACCCCTTCCCACCCTTTCCCCCGAGTCCCCAAAGTCCATTGTATCATTCTTATGCCTTTGTGTCCTCACAGCATAGTTCTCAATTATGAGTGAGAACGTACAATATTTGGTTTTCCATTCCTGAGTTACTTCACTTGGAGTAATGGTTTCCAATTCCATCCAGGTTGATGTGAATGACATTATTTTGTTCCTTTTTATGGCTGAGCAGTACTCCATGGTAAATATATATACCATATTTTCTTTATCCACTTGTGATTGGTGGGAATTTGGGCTGGTTCCATATTTTTGCAATTGCAAATTGTGTTGCTATAAACATGCAAGCATTTTTTTTTCTTATAATGACTTCTTTTCCTCTGGATAGATACCCAGGAGTGGGATTACTGGACCAAATGGTCTTTAGCTCTTTAAAGAATCTCTACACTGTTTTCTATGGTGGTTGCTTATATTCCCACCATTAGTGTAAAAGTGTTCCCTTTTCACACCTGTAATCCCAACACTTTGGAAGGCCAAGGCGGGTGGATCACGAGGTCAGGGCATGGAGACCATCCTGGCGAACATGGTAAAACCCCGTCTCTACAAAAAATACAAAAATTAGCTGGGTGTGGTGACGCATGCCTGCAATCCCAGCTACTCAGGAGGCTCAGGCAGGAGAATCGCTTGAACCGGGGAGGCGGTTCAATCATTCGGGAGCAGATTATTTGATTTCCATGTATTTATATGATTTTGAGGGTTCCTTTTGGAGTTGATTTCCCACTTTATTCCACTCTGGTCTGAGAGAGTAGCTGATATAATTTCGATATTCTTAAATTTGTTGAGATTTGTTTTGTGGGCTATCATATGGTATATCTTGAAGAATGTTCCATATGCTGATGAATACAATGTATATTCTGCAGTTGTTGAGTAGAACGTTCTGTAAATACCTGTTAAGTCCATTTATTCTAGGGTATAGTTTGTTTCCCTCTTGACTTTGTCTTGTTTCTTTGTTGACTTTCTGTCTTGATGACTGTCTAGTGCTATCTATAGAGTACTGAAGTCCCCCACTATTGTGTTGCCATCTATCTTATTTCTTAGGTCTAGAAGTAATTGTTGTCTAAATTTGGGAGCTCCAGTGTTAGATGCATATATAATTAGGATGATGACATTTTCCTATTGGACTAGTCCCTTTATCATTATATAATGTCCCTCTGACTTTTTAAACTGCTGTTGCTTTAAAGTTTGTTTGTTCTGATATAAGAATAGCTACTTCTGCTCACTTTGGCTGTCCATTTGCATGGGATACCTTTTTCCACCCCTTTACCTTAAGTTTATGAGTCCTTAAGTGTCAAGTGAGTTTTTTGAAGACAGCAGATACTTGGTTGATGAGTTCTGAATCATTCTGCCATTCTGTATCTTTTAAGTGGAGCATTTAGTCCATTTACATTCAATGTCAGTATTGATATGTGAGGTACTATTCTATTCATTTGCTATTTGTTGCCTGAATACCTTTTTTTATCGTATTTTTATTTTATAGGTCCTATAAAATATATGCTTTAAAGAGATTCTATTTTGGTGTATTGTGAGGGTTTGTTTCAAGATTTAGATCTCCTTTTAGCAGTTTTTGTAGTGCTGGCTTGGTAGTGGCAAATTCTCTCAGCATCTGTTTGTCATAAAAAGACTATCTTTCCTTCATTTATAAAGCTTAGTTTCACTGGATAAAAATTCTTGGCTGATAATTGTTTTAAGGAGGCTGAAGATCGGACCCCAATCCCTTCTAGCCTGTAGGGTTTCTGCTGATAAATCTGCTGTTAATCAGATAGGTTTTCCTTTATAACTTGCCTGAAGCTTTTGCCTCACAGCTCTTAAGATTCTTTCCTTCCTCTTGACTTTAGATAACCTGATGACTATGTGCCTAGGCAATTATCTTTTTGCGATGTATTTCCTAGGTGTTCTTTGAGCGTTTTGTATTTGAATGTCTAGATCTCTAGCAAGGCCAAGGAAGTTTCCTCGATCATTCCCTCAAGTATATTTTCCAAACTTTTAGATTTCTCTTCTTCCTCAGGAACACCAATTATTCTAGGTTTGATCATTTAACATAATCACAAACTTCTTGGAGTCTTTGTTCATGTTTTAAAAATTCTTTTCTCTTTGTCTTTGATGGATTGGGTTAATTCAAAAGTCTTATCTTCAAGCTCTGAAATGATTTCTTCTACTTGTTTTATTCTATTGCTGAGAATTTCCAGGGCATTTTTAATTTCTCTAAGTGTGTCCTTGATTTCCTGAAATTGTTATTTTTTTAACTTATGCTATCAATTTCACTAGAGATTTTTCCATTCATATCCTGTATCATGTTTTTGATTTCTTTAAGTTGGACTTCACCTCTCTCTGGTGCCTCCTTAATTGGCTTAATAATCAACCTTCTGAACTCTTTTTCTGGAAATTCAGAAATTTCTTCTTGGTTGGATTCATTGTTGGTGAGCTACTGTGATCTTCTGGAGGCGTTAAAGAGCCTCGTTTTGTCATATCACCAGAATTGTTTTTCTGGTTTCTTCTCATTTGAGTAGACTATGTCAAAGGGAAGATCTGAGACTCAAGGCTGCTGCCCAGATTCTTTTGTCCCACAGGGGTTCTCCCTTGATACGATGCTCTTCCCTTTCCCCTAGGAATGGGGCTTCCTGAGAGCCAAACTGCAGTAATTGTTATTCCTCTTCTGGATCTAGCCACCCAGCAGAACTACCAGGCTCCAGGCTGGTACTTGGGAGTGTCCGCAAAGAGTTCTGTTATGTGATCCATCTTCAGGTCTCTCAGCCATGGACACCAGCACCTACTCTGGTGGAGGCAGCAAAGGAGTGAAGTGGACTCTGGGAAGATTCTTGGTTGTGTTTTTGTTAAGTGCTCTGGTTTTGTGTTGGTTGGCCTCCATCTAGGAGATGGCATTTTCAAGAGCACATCATCTGTGATTGTACAGGGTGGATGTAAACCTGCCCAACATTGCCTTTGGGTAAGTATTCAGGTTTCTCACATGGTGGGCAGGGCCATAGTGCTCCTAAGAGATTATGACCTTTGTCTTCAGCTACCAGGGTGGGTAGAGAAAGACCATCAGGTGGAGGAAGGGTTAGTTGTTTCTCAGCTCAGACTCTCCTTCAGTGAGGCTGGCTGTGGCTGCTGTAGGGGTCCAGCATGTGGTTCCCAGGCCAATGGAGTTATATTCTCAGAAGGATTATGGCCATCCCTGCTGCATCACACAGATTGCCAGGGAAGTGGGGGAAAGTGGCAGCCACAGGCCTCAGCCAGCTCCCACGCAGCCTGCAGTCCAAAAGGCCAGTCTCACTCTCACTGTGTCCCTGCAACAGCCCTGAGTTTTTTTCCAGGCAGCCGGTGAGCAGAGCTGAGAACTCACCCCAGGCTACAAGCTTCCCAGGTGAGAAAGCAGGCAGACTCACAGTTCCTTGGCTGTCCCATGGAGCCTGCAGCAGCAACCCACCTCCTTCAAAGGGTCTGTGGATTCTCTCAGCTGTCCTGGTATGTTCCTGCAGTAGTTCTTGGAGAATAAGTTCACAGTCTGGGTCTCCACACACTGCTGTGTAGCTCCAAGTGAGAACTACAAGTTAGTGCGGTCTCCTATCCACCATTTTCAATAATGTCTTCCCCCAGTAAAAGTATTCTTATATTGACTTTTCCTCTTTCTTTTTCTCACTCACCCTTTCCTTCATTCCTGTCTGCTGGGATTATCTCCCACATAAACCATACCCAAGTCCTTGTTGCAGGCTCTGCTTTGACAGAAACTAATCTGAGATTTTCCTCCACCATCATCCAGGGAATTTTCTCCCCTTTTCCCTTGGGTTGAGTCCCAAGTTTATGAATCACTTGTCTTTCTCTTTCTTGGTTTTACTCTCTTTTTTGTGGAGCACATCCCTCAGGACTGTCCTGAGTCACTATTTTCCTTAGAATTTTGAGGCCATTCTCCAGTATTTCTAGCTTCTAACAATGTTTCTAAGACATACCATGCCATTCTAATATGAGATACTTTGTATCACACTGATTGTTGTTTCAGAATCTTCTCATTTTCTTTAATGTTCTGAAATATATCAGTGATGTGCTTGGTCAGTTATTTTCATCCACTCAGGGAACTGATAGAAAATTCGGGAATCTCATATCCCTGTTCTAGAAAATTTACTCAAATCATTTTTTTTAATGATTTCTTTTCCTCCATTTACTTTTCTTTCTTTCTAGAACTCCTATTTTTTAGATGTTGGACTTCCTGGAATAGCCTTCTAATTTCCTTTGTATTTTCTCCTCTATTTCCCTTCTCTGTTTTAGAAACTGTTTTACTGTCTGGGAGATTTCCTCCATTTTTATCTTGCAGTTCTTTTATTGAGGTTTTTAGTTTTTTATTGCATATTTTAAATTTCCAAGAGCTCTTTCTGATCTTTGAATAATTCTTCTTTTAAACATCAGGGTGTTATTCACAGACTTTCTATATAATGTACAATTACATATAATTCATGGATTATGCACATAATAGTAATTGGGGGAGAGATTTTTTTACCTCCATAAATTTACTTCCTTAGAGCTGTTGTTATTGTTGATTTAACTTTGAAGCACTAGAAAGCTGACTGGGGCGTTTTTTTTTATCGACCATGGAATTTTCTGTATGGTAACCCATTTTGGTCAGTTTGCAGGAGCACTTTTCCTCTGACTGTTCAGTCTGCATAGAATAGTCAGCCATCTCTGCCTGGGAGGTATAAGCCTGGCTGCCAGTGCTAGAGACTGGAGTAGAGGAAGAAAACTAGAGATCTCATTTGAATTATGCAGAAATCGTCAGTACCTCAGTTTTACCATTTAAGAAAAGTAAATCACTCTTTTTTGCCAGTATGAGAGAAGAGTAGTGACCAAGTTAGGTGGAATGGGAGAAGGGAGCTTGGGTATGTAACTGTTTCTTAAAGAGTGTTTCAACCAATCATTTTGGTTTTAGCCCCGCCTTCATCTCTATTATCAGAGGTAACAAGTGCCACCAAAACCTCTGGTGAGCCTTTGGGAAAATTTCTTTTGCAAGTCAGGTGTCTTCTTAAGAGCTGCTTTAAAATCCAGCTTTCTTCAGTCTGCTGAAGCACTTGTCCATCTGTTTTCCAGCTAACAAGATTTTTTTACATCCCCCTACTCCGCTCCCAACTCTTTGTCCATGTGCCTTACACATTTTTTAAAAATCCCATTTCTGTCATTTTAGTGGTATTTCAGCAGGATGTGATATAAATTTGTGTGCTCAATGTCAAAGTTTTCACTGGATATATTGTATGTTTTCCAAGTTAATAAAATATTCTTACGTTATTTAGCAGAAACATTTATTCCCTTCTGTTTATTTTCTTAGTGTTTATCATAAAATAACTTTATCATTTTTGTCATTTGATGTATTAATTATAGTATTTTGGTACAGTAGATGATATCCTCAAGATTTTATTTTTTAAAATGTGAGGCTAGTTATCTTTAAATAACCCTCAATTTCTATCTTTTCTAAAATTTAATACCTGTATTCTATAATTCTTTGGTTTATTTTTAATAAACTTCTAATCCCATTGTTGACAGATGAATTAGTGGCTTCTATTCTACTTTATTTCACAAATAATTTTGAAGACTAAGGTGGCTCTATTTTAGAAAGTAAGAAAATATGAAAGCTTTTTGATAGCTATTTCTTTGGAGGCTCATAGCCCTCAATTTTTTCTCTCTTACTTATGGGTTGAGAACTATTTTTAATACGATTGATATTATTAAAATATAATATTCGAATTAATGTACCTTAATAACAAAAATAAAGATGATAATGGTAGCAATAGTAATTTCTAAAACTTATTGAGAACCTACTGAGTGTCAAGCACTGTTTTACATGCCTTATATGCATGGCTTATTACAACCCTATAAAATAGTCAAAATAATTATTTGTACTATTGTGTAGAAAAAAAAGAGAGAAGTAGAGGAATGATGTTGCCTGTTCCTAGAATATGAATCTATTATTTTACTTCCAGTTCAACTGACTCCAAAGTCTCCATTTTCTCATTACCATGCTATACTGACTCTGCAAAGTATTGCAGTAGATGTCATGAATGGACAATGTATATCATAAATTCACTTTTATATAGTTTATAAAGTTTGGTTCTTTATTATTTAGGTTACAGGCTAAGATTAAATTAGTGTCAGGAAGTTCAATAAAAAAAGACACTGAAGTCATGAGGGTGAATGCATATGTAGTGACTGCCAATACTCAATCTCGTAAGTCACAACCCTGCTCCCAGGCATAACATGGAATTTGATATAAAATGTTTAAAATCCTCTGTGATACTTCTTAAATCTAATCAAATTAATATGTGCTTATTAACAAGTCTCAGCATACTAAACTATGCATAGTAACTGTGAAAAATTGGGGATAAAAACAAAACAAGATATGTATCTTATTTTTCCCCAGGACTTACTGTTTATTTGGAAATATAAAACACATATGAAAATTCTAAGAACTTTACAATTTATTTTTAAAAGATTTGAAATGAATGTAATACAGCAATACTTCAAAGGAGAGAGCTTCATAGGGGATAGCTTGAGATAGCTGGTGGTTTGCAGCAGGTGATTCTCTAATACAGTCTGAAAGGTTATGCAGCTCTCAGATTGGCAAAAATGAGTTTCCAATCTGCTCATCAAGTGAAGATATCAGTAGATGAGAAATTAGAATCACGCAGATAATTGCAATAACATAGAGGAAGGGAAAGAGTAAGAAGGTTCTCTAGCTACAGCAGAGGAGTATGAGCAATGTAGTCACAGAAGAGAGGCAAGGTGATGTAGCGAAATGTCTTACCCAGGGATACATTCCATAAATACTGGTCAGAATGGAAGGCACCCAACAAACAGGATGAGGAAACTGAGCAGTGTCCTTTGACTAAAGGGAGCTATCTTATATGCTTTCTAGGAGGAATGACAATGAATCCTGAGAGTTATGAAGACTAATCAGTAAGTAAGGTGTTAGGAAGAAGGAAAAGGAGCCTGGCAGCTGATGAGGTATCAATTAGAAGAAAGTCACAGAAATCTGTGTTTGGGTTCAGATGACCTGGATATAAGAATGGAAGAATAGAGAAAGGGGAGATCTACTTATTTAAAAAGAAAGATTTGGAAGTTCTCCTGGATTTTTTTTTTTTTAAGTTAAAAAGACACCTTGGGTTTCAAAATAAAGTCTCCGGAAATATTTATGAAGTCCCCAGCACTCAGAATATATAACACTTAGTCATCACCATTGAACAAGTTCCATGCCTCTCTGAATTGATTTATTATTTTGATTTTGAGTGAGCTTGTGATTCTGGGACTTTTGCCAAAAGATCTAGAGACCAATTTAATAAGTATATGTTGGTTAGTGTATGTAATTTAAGAAAATAAATTGAAAAACTAAACAATATAGAATGAAATAAACCTTATTAATCACAGTAATACATTTAACTTAGATAATTTGAGTCTACTCTGGAAAAGAGAGTAAACTGTCATAATGAACTATATACAAAACCCAAAAAATATTCATTTAATTAATCAGGTAAGTAAATAACATATTCATTAAAAAATATTATGTTGAGTACCTACTATATGTAAGGAACTGTACCAGCTGCTAGAGGTAGAAATGATAATAGGACAATATCATTCCTTAAGAGACTTACAGGCCGGGTGCAGTGGCTCATGCCTGTAATCCCAGCACTTTGGGAGGCCGAGGTGGGCAGATCATGAGGTCAGGAGATCGAGACCATCCTTGCTTACACGGTGAAACCCCATCTCTACTAAAAATAAAAAAATTAGCCAGGCGTGGTGGTGGGCACCTGTAGTCCCAGCTACTCAGGAGGCTGAGGCAGGAGAATGGCAGGAACCTGGGAGGCGGAGCTTGCAGTGAGCAGAGATGGCACCACTGCTTTCCAGCCTGGGTGACAGAGTGAGACTCTGTCTCAAAAAAAAAAAAAAAAAAAAAAATAGAGACTTACAGATTGGTCAAAAGAATCACTCAGGACATCAGGGAATCACAGAGGTGTGGCCCCATACATGCTGCCTCAGACACCATGGAGAGGAATAGGACTCTGATGTGGGAGAACAAGAACAGGTATTGTATCATTTAAGTGAAGTTAACTTTGCTTTTTTCCTTTTAGAGTCATTTTTGACTTCTTTTTTTCTCTCATATCCAACATTCAATCCATCAGCAAATTCTGCTAGGTCTACCTTCACAATCTATCCCAAATCTCACGCTCCCTTGCTATGAACCTAGGTCAAATTCCAGTTACCTCATATGTGAAATCACTGGAATAGTCTCCTCACTGGTTGCCTTGCTTCCACCCTTGCCTTCCAGAATCTCTTCTCCATCCAACATCCAGAATGAGTTTTTGTAATTAAGTCAAGTCACATCACTTCTCTTGTCAAAGCCTACACTCCTTTAGAGAGCAATGCAAAGTACTGATAATGACCTATAGAGCCCTGCATAGACTGCATTTGTCTCCAATCTCCTTTCCATTCTCCTTGTAACTTTGCTTGTGCCATATGACCACCTTGCTGTTTCCCAGCAAATCAAGCATATGCTCACCCTAGGGATCCATTCTTACTCTTCCCTCTGTGAGGAATGCTTTTCCCTAGATTTCTTCTCTTACTTTTTTCTGTCTTCGTAGACATCACTTAATGTAAATGTCTTTTTCCAACTAACCTATAGAAAGTAGCATCACCCATCAATTTCGAGTCACCTGTTTTAATCCTCTTTGTTTATCATATATTTGTTTATTGTTTGTCTCTCCGTACTGGAATAAAAATGCCACAAGAAGAGAAACTCAGTATATTTTTGTCCTCTGCAGTATTCTTAGAAGAATGTTTGGTCCATATGGAATGTCCACAGTCACTATGTGTTGAATTAGTGAGTCAAATGTAACTGACATGAGCTTAAGGCTTTTGTTATTTTCATCCTACCTAAATGGGCATTTAAGCAAAAGATAACTATTAAAGAGATAGCCCCCCTTTACACCCAGTAAATCTTTTGTCTATAGTCCCTGAAAATGTTTAAGAAGCCCATGTATTACTACTTTTTATTTAAAATTTAAACAGGATTTCATAGAGATTTTGAGCAAAAAAGGTTATGTTAGTCATGCTAGGAAAATTCTAAAACATAGAAAAGTGTTCTTTAAAACATCACTTAAAAATTTTCACCCTGTTATCCATGACTAACTTTATATAGATATCATATTGTATGTAAAACTGTGCTCTGATTTTCAATACTTAATATTTAGGCTTTCGTTGTGCTATGTAGTTAAAGTTCTATGGGACTGTGATGTATGCATGCCTGTGTTTGTATATAAATTGTTTTTCAGACATGGTGTGTCAAAATATGCTCTGATGAGCACATGTGATATCTCTCTCACCTCATTCTGGCTAAGAGTTGAGGAGCAGGTAGTAGAAAGGTTGAGAGCTCAAAAGCAAAAGAGAAACTGTCCAAGTTCTGGTACCAGCTTCACCACTTGTTACCTTTGTGATCCTGGAAAGTATTTAATCTCTTAATGCCTCACTTTTTCTATCTGTAAAAAGGTAATAATAATGATACCAGTCTCATAGGGTTATTAAGAGAATTAAATTGAATATATGCAAAGTGCTTAGAATAGTTCCTAGCAAATATTGAGCACATATAAATGTTAGATGTTAACATGAAGAAAGTAAAATTCAATATCTTGTAAGAACATTTCAAATATTTACCAATATGAGTTAAAAAGTGATAATATTCAATTATTTCTTTTATTATAAATGAAATTAAATAAGTTTCCATTTCTTGACCATTTCAATTTCTTCTTTTGTAATTAGTCTGCTTAAGTCCTTTGCTTCTTTCTTATTCATTTATGAAGACTATTAATATATTAACTCTTTACATATTTATTAAAACTATTTCTCTAACTTATTACATACTTATTATTTTTGTATTGTACAGAAATTATTAAATTTACATTGTAAAACTTATCAACTTAGGGTTAAAATTTTTCCATTACTTTCTGCTTCTGAATTTTTTCCAGCATTTTATGATTTAAAATTTTACAGTTAGCTCTTTATCTGGAAATTATTTGAGTATGTGGTATGATGTGAGATTTTACTTTGAATTTCCCTGGAACCAATATTCTCAATATTATGTATTTAAAAATTCATCCATTTCCACTTTTACATTACTTCCCTTATATTGTTTTAATTTATGATATGTATACTTATGCACACACATATTTATATAGGAATATATACATCATATAAAATTAAATTCTGTATCTTAAAGATTATTTTTAATCTTATAGCAATACTGTGGAATAAACAAATAAATAGATACATTTGAGCTGAATTGACAGCAAGGATAAAAATTGCATTACTGTGGTTTTCTGTTGTCTGTCCAATTGAGACTAAATATTTCCTTCCCAGGGAACTCAATATAAAATTCCAATTAAAGCTGGAAAGCAATGTGTGAGTACCTCCTGCAGTGTTTGCTGCATGTGGATGATCTGTGCAATGCTAACAGCTTCATACACTCAGTGTGCTTGTGCATGAGCCTGTTACTAACAAGCCCACTCAAATAATCTGGCTAATGTATAGCACAATAAATAGAACAGTTAGAAATATCACAGTGTCAAACAAAGCATTTGTGAGATTCTAATCTTTGTTTCTAGCCATTTAAGCTAGTTTACCTGCTGTTGTTTTAAAAGCCCACACTCTCATTAACACTGAAAAAGACAGAGGTTTTCAAGAGTTATGTAGACCTGCTGCTCACCACTGGCCCTCATATTTTAATGAACTTGACATTTTTAAACTAAATAAATTTCAAGTACCATGTCTTTAACTCATCTCAAAATGAGCACGGAAATCTTGTTTCAAGTCTTTCAGTTATTAAAGATAGATGGGATAAATAAACACATGCATACATACATACATACATACATACATACATACATGGAATGGTGGCCCATTGCTGCCTAGAGCTTTGGGACTCGATGACTGCAGGTATGTTAGAGGTTCCTCCACTAGGGAGAAGCATAACCTCCTTCTGGGCAGCCAAGAAGAGAAATGCCAGGGCTGAGGCAAAGATTGCTTTTGGAATATCATAGAGCCCTTGGTGAATTTAGCAAAAAACAGTTAAGGACCCTTTCATCCACATCACATTGCCCTTTTTGATTGACTTTTGGCTAATTCTTCCTACTCAAACCTGCTGTAGTAAGATAAGCCAACCTCCTACATGAGTTTTCATGGCATGTAAGAGCTGATCCTAAACCACAAAATTCTGGCTTTCATTTTGTAGTGAAAGGTTCTGTGTTTTCAGTAGATTTATGCATGTCAGTAGATATTATTGGTCCTTTTTTTCATGTTTTACTTGTTTTTCTGCAAATATTTGTGGTAGATTTTCCAAAGAACTTTGTAGCAATAAAGGACTTATTTTGTTAAAAACTTGCTTACTCTTTGTTCCTTTGTGTAATTCAACATAATATTACCTGATAACAAGAATAGACTCTAATTAGGGAAGAAACTGGAGAACCTGTTTTAGAAGGTAAATATATACTGCGTAAACTCATGCTAACATACAACTTGTAAATCAGGAATACACAGTTTCAAAGGACAACTTGAAGAGATATAGTTACTCAAAGCTCCTTACAAAATGCAGAGACTTTACTACATTATATTCAAACAGTCCAGAGTAAGCTATAACAGAAAACTAGACCGTTGGTAGATGTGTCCATTAATGGCTAGGAGAAAAAGATTTAACTCATTCAAAGTTGTAATTTTCGAGACTCCTGAACCTATGCTCTTTCAGGGTACAGCCCACCGAAGATACAAGGTGAGAATATAGTGAAGGTTTTAAGCGAACTTCAAATAAGGCCTTTAAGAGACATTTCCAAAGGCTAAATCAAGCAAGAATTTTATTTTCCCAGGAGAAATGTAGTTAAATTATTAATCATGGCAAACCTATAAAGAATTGGTGATCAAGGCTCCTTCTACTAAGTTATCTCAGACCAAGGAACATTCCACATTTAAATATCTCTCATCAGAGTAACGTCATCTCTTACATTCTCCAATGTATCATCAAAGCTTTCTAGGATTCTAAATATGGTTGCTTATTTCAATGAGAGGCTAATCATCAGAGTAACTTTTTTTTTTTAATGTGGGAAGAATCATCCACAGAGTTTTTTACTACATCAAGAATCCAAGTGGAAAGAGGGAACTAGGAAATCGGACTTTCCAATAGAACCTTCTCAGTTAACCTCATCAGTGCAACTGTGGTTAAGGGACAGGATGCACAGTGCCGCACACTATGAACAACGCACAGGGTTAGCTCTCATAAGGTTGACTAGCAATGCAAGACCTCAACACAAAGATTCTCTGGTCCTTCATTGCTACTCCATGGAGGGAAGTGCTTTTGCTGCAGAGCTTGACGTGCTGGTGGAGGGAATGCAGTCCTGTGCCATTTGACATGTTCATGAGCTAGCTAAGGAGTGGGAAGGGGATACCCAGCTTTCTACATTACAAAGGATCTACTGCTCCAGGAAATAGCTTCAGTGTTACTCAGTATCTCATGATGTCAACACTGCTGACTTCAGCCAGAAGCTTTGCTTTCCTTCCTAGTCCTCACTATCAATCCACCAAAATTAAAATGTGGGAAGGGAGACACATGAGCTCTGAGACTAAAGATGCGTGTTTCCTCAGGAACAGAAACTCATATTTTTCCTACCCCCAGATTTAATAAATAATTTTTTTAAAAAACACCATACTCTGACTTCTCTGTTTTAACACTTTTAAGCTGCTTCACTGACCCCTGAAAAAAGGTATTTCTTGATGTTGGTCTCTCTGGCAGAAAGACATTTTTCAGAATGCCAAGAGGTTATGAACTTTTGTGTCTGTCCAACATTCTATAATAAATAATGACCACTGTTTTCTTCCCCTGATACTTCATACTACAGCAGTCTTTCATAGAAAGTTTTTCTTCATGGCACACTGAGAAAATCATGATACCTATACTACATAATGGACAAATTGGGATGAGTTCTGAAATAGTCAGAGGGAATTTGGTGTAAAAATTAATTACATGTTCTAACAAAAATAAATTATTAATAATTAATGGGCACATTTACTTGTGTATTTATATAACTTATAAAAAACTTTTATAATTTATATAACTTATAAATAACTTATAAAACTTCCAAAGGAAATCTTAAAACAAATTTAATGAGAAATTTGAGTTTGTTTTCATAATTTTTTTAACATTTGTAATGTCTACACACAATTTCTCATCAAGATATCTTAATAACAATATCTTCAAATTCTTGGTAGTTACCATGATAAGAAACTTTTTTCCACACATGATAGAAAATTGCAGAATATTTTTTGTGTTATTTAGCTGTGAATGAACACTTCTTTTTCTCCATTAACATGATTTTGGTTGGTTCCATCTCTTATCATTGTACTATAGAGTTTGATTATTCTTCAATATTAATAGTTCTTCCTTGTCTTTCACTGATATATACAATATTATAAAATTGTGTGATAATTCAAATGTATTTATATTCCTTTAGAAGTTTTTCAGATTAAATATTTTAAGAGACTTCCAGTTTCAGCTCTGACATGTAATGAGATTAGAAGTCATCACTCCCAACCTTAACAAGAAAAAGCTGGACAAACTGAAAATCAGTGACTGTTTTTGGATTCATCATAGAACTATACATCACTAGACAAACCAAAACCCCAAAATATGGAGAGACATGTGTACCTAAAGACACACAGGATAGACCTGCTTACCTGGAACCAAAGCCCCTGGAGCCATATACTGATAATTTTGAGGAATTGCTGGAGGACAACTAATCCTAGTTTGTGGAATATGGCAATAAAATGAAATAAAAGTTATACAGTTTGGAAACGAAGTAACAAAAACCATCTTTATTTAAAGATGGCATGATTTTCAATGTAACCATTCCCAAAGAATCTACAACAGCCTCCTTTAAGTAATAAGCAAGAAATAGCAAATTCACAGGATACAAGGTCAACGTACAGAAGTCAATTGCTTTACTTTACACTGGCATTGGACAATTGGCATTTGAAATTTAGAAAACAATATCATTTACAATAGCATCCCAAAATTGAAGTACTTTGATATAAAGGCCATATATTCTGTGCTTAAGGGGTAGAAGACTCAAAATTATTAAGATACCAGTTTTTCCTAACTTGACCTCAATCCTAATCATAATTCTGGTAGGCTATTCTGTAGATATTGACAAACTGATTTAAAATTTATACAAAAAAGCAAAGGATCTAAAATGGCCAACACAATACTGAAGAACAAAGTTGAAGAACTTATACTACCTAATTTCAATACTTATTACAAAGCTACAGTAATCAAGACAGCATGCTATTAGAGAAAAAGCAGACACGTAAATCAGTGGGACAGAAGAGAAGGTCTAGAAATAGAACCATATACATATATAAACTGATTTTGACAAAGGTGCAAAGGCAATTCAATGGAAAAAGGATAGTCTTTTCAAGAAATGGTGTTGGAACTGTAGATTAGATAAACTACATCTGTAACGCACCTGACAAGCTCGGATTTTAAGATGCTAGCCTGCCGATGCTCCCAGCTGATTAAAGCCACTCCCTTCACTATCTCAGTGTCTGAGGGGTTTTGTCTGCGGCTCGTCCTGCTACAGAACCTTTAGATATTCATATGGGAAAAAGAAAAAAGAAAAGGAAAAAAAAAACTTAGACACAGACCTTACACAAAAATATTTGGAAAATATATCTGATAAAGGACTTTTATACAAAATATATAAATATTTAAAACTCAACAATAAGAAAAAACAAAAAGTAGGCAAGAGTTTGAATAGACACCTCATCAAAGAAAAGCTACAAATGGCAAATATGCAAATGGGATGATATTCAACCTTATTTGGTATTAGAGAAATGTAAAATAAAACAATGAGATATCACTACACAAGTACTAGAATAACTACAGTCTAAAAATTGACAATAGCAATTGCTGGAGGAGATATAGAACAACAAGAACTCTCAGCCATTGTTGGTTGAAATGCAAATGATATGACCACATTGGAAGACCATTCAGCAGTTTCTTACAAGACCAAACATATTCACCATACAATCCAGCAATCATGTTCCTCATTATTTACCCAACTGATCTGAAAACACTTCCACTTAAAAATCTGCACTCCAGGTTAACAGTAGCTTTCATTCACAGTTGCCAAAAATGATGAGCAGTCAAAATGTTATTTAATAGGCGAATGGATAAACAAAGTATAGTAAATCTATATAATGGAATATTATTTAATAACTAAAAATAATCTATCAAGCCATGTGAATAACAAGGCTGAATCTTAAATTTATACTTCTAGTGAAAGAAGTCAGTCTGAAAAGGCTAGATACTCTATAATTATATTTACATGATATCCTTAAAAAAGGCAAAACAATAGAGATAGTAAACAGATCAGTGGTTGCAAGAGTTTGGAGGGGGGGAGGGCTAAACAGATGCAGTACAAGGAATTTTATAGGGTGGTGAAACTCTTCTGTGTGGTGCTGTAATAGATACATGACATTATACATTTGTAAAAATCATAGAACTTCACAGCACAAAGAGTGGACCCTAATAGATGCAAATTTTAAAAATCTTTTAGGAGGCTAGACATGATGGCTTGTGCCTGTACTTCCAGCACTTTCAGAGACCAAGGCAGGAAGATCACTGGATGCCAGGGTTTGACACTAGCCTGACTATATAGTAAGACCTCTTCTCTTAAAAAAAAATTAAATTAAATTAAATTAAATTAAATTAAATTAAATTATCTGGGTGTGGTGACATGTGCCTGTAGTTCTAACTACTTGGGAGGCTGAGGTGCAGGACTGCTGGAGCCCAGGAGTTCAAGGCTGCATAACATGGGCTATGATTGTGCCACTGCACTCCACCCTGGGCAACAGAGCAAACCTCGTCTCTAAAAAAACAAAAATAAAAAATAAAATTAAATCATTTAGGAGATTGAAGGATCCTAAGCCAAAATACAGATGGGGACAAAATAACATAACTGTATCACAAGTGTATGAAGCAATCTCAGAAGCAGCTTGGTGAAAATGAGGCTCACCTAAGTAATTTTGGAAGTGAGCAGAAACTGTAAGACTAAAATCAAAAGGGACAACACATAAACACTATACTACAGATGATAACATTGTTTCCCTCCACAGGGGTACAGTTTAACATTCTGCAACCATTATAAATCTGTACTGCACTTGAACAATAAAGTCCATGGCTGGCAGATGGTGGGAAGCCAGGTTTCTTAATGTTGGAATGGAAACAAGGGGCGAAGACTAAAATCATCCATGGAGTAATATAACAGAGCTAGAGACATCAGTATGAACTCGTATTTTGCTTAATATAGGTACAGATAGAAATAGTTATATATAAATACATTGGTTAGTATACATATATATATTTCCTTGCTCTGTCAGTTGACAGGTCTTAGAAACAAGGACATTCCAGTAGCAGAGAGCACACCTAGTGCTCAGACCTGGGTTTCTAATGCCATTCCCCAATAAAATGAACCAGGGCTTCTTAGAGCAATAGCTGATTCTAGGATTGGGGCAGGAAATATAAAACGTAAGCCTGGAAGATACTATAATGCCAGAAAGTAAGAAGGTGCATGAAGGAGGGGAGGAAAGAGGAAGGGATGTAAGGAGAGAGAGAAGAAAGGAGAAAAATACAATAATGAGAGTATGTCAATAATACATAAGAGCCAAGTAAAAGAGCTCTCCATAGCCAAGATGGACCCATTTGAGCTACCCATAAAGTATTATGGATACTTACTCAAAGTGTAAAGTAAGTAACCTGAATCCATGCTGATATGAAAATGATTGAATAATTAAAGAGAATAGTCCATGTAGATAAATTTAAATAATTTATGTATATACTCTGCCTTTACAGAGGTCAACCATAACCCCCTAATTCTTAAGCATGGACTGCATATAGCGACTTCCTTACATAATACTTTTAATTTACAAACTCTTGATAAATTTCTTTCTTTTTACTATCAGCATACTTCAGTATAAAACAGTGGAATGTTGTGTTCTGCTCCCATTGCTTTAAATAAAACTAAAAATAGAATTGGAGTGTAGAGGCTTGAATTTTAATAGATGTATCATTTTGACAACATTTTTATTATGGATTCCAGAACTCCAGGCAAACCTTTACATATAAAAGAGAGTCTGTGAATAGAAAAATGTACTACTTCAATTTTAGAGTTTTCAAATTGAACTTAACTGTGTAAAGCTTTTACACCTTCCTATCATTGCTGCTGAACCATCAATATACAAACTTATGCATTCTCAATATTATTATTTTTTTTTACAAAGGGATCATCTGCCATGTAAACATGTCATCTCCAAAAGTTGTTTTATTGTTTCTTTCAAATCACAGAATCGTTTCTCATTACATCTCTTCAGCAATTGTATAGTTTCTTTTTTTTAATTTTATGTTTTAAAAAGAGATGAGGTCTCACTATGTTGCTCAGGCTGGTCTGAAACTCCCAGGCTCAAGCAATCTGCCCACCTCAGCCTTCCAAAGTGCTCAGATTATGGGCATGAGCCACCGTGCCTGGCCTCTTCAGCAATACTGCATGAGAGGTAAGAAGAGTTAATTGTTTCTATAGCTGATCCCCTGCAAGTGGTCTTTCTGAGAAGGTGTGGACTGCTTACAGGGCAGAACCAACTGAAAACTCAAATTGCTCCACGGAAAAGAGATATAGCCAAGTACTAAAGATATTTAATTCTGTGAGGATGCTGTGCTAGTGGTGGATCAGGGTTGGAAGGCAGTGGCTTTTTTTGTCACATGTCTATAAGGGCAAGGCATGGGCCCCAATTCTTCATCACAGAAGAGGGACTTGTGCTCTCCTAGCCAAAAAATAAACAGATCAGTACTGATGGCCTAAGTTCTGTTACATTATACAGCTATGACTACATTATTTGGTCTACAATTCAAGTCATGCCATGGTGCTTTTTCAGCCAGAGACCCTCTCTCAGAAAATGACATCTAGCATTGTTAGATTCCTGTGGGCTTTTCCAGAGTGCTACAAATATACTAGTCCTCTTATTTCAGTAAGTTTCTCATTACAAACATTTGCTGTGTTTATACAACAGGTTTGCTGTGTGTGCTGCTAGGTTTTTGCTTTTTTTTTTAGTGAGGGGGAGGTTGTTTCTTTTGTGTAGAGACAGGGCCTCACTCTATCACCCAGGCTGGAGTGAAGGAGTACAGTGACCCAATCATAGCTCATGGTAACCTTAAATTCCTGAGCTCAAGTAATCCTTCCACCACTTCTGCCTCCAGAATAGCTAGGAATACAGGCACAGGCATCTATGCCCAGCTATTTTTGTTTGTTTTTAGAGGCAGGGTCTCACTGTGTTGCCCTGTCTGAACTCCTGGCCTCAGGCAATCCTCCCAACTAGGCATCCCCAGATGCTGGGGTTACAGACATGGGCCACTGTGCTTGGCCTACGTTATTTGCTCATTTGTTCTCATTTATTTTGCAATTTGGTACAGAAAGCTAGACATATGGTCTCAAAACCCACCCTAAGCTTCAGGAAAAGAACCAAGGCACTAGAGCAATAGCATATCCAGGGGAGTTTAAAAAGTCATCTTCTGGGGGCAGTGTAGTCAATCAATGTTAAGCATTTAAATTACAGTTTACTAATTTGATACATACCCCCTGTGATGACTCTACCATGAACCAAAGACCAAATATAACATTCTTTTATTATTATTAATAGTCTTGGAGGGAGTTTACTGGGAACGAACAAACTTCATTGGAGGGATTAGAGTTATACTTTAATAATCCTAATGGGAGACATTATGCCTTTTTTATTCCACCCTTAACCACCTTCTGAAACTGTGCAGGCTAGTGCAAGGCAGGATAGTGTTGCTAGGGTGCTGCACGCCTCATGTAAATAGAATTCTACTTGGAAAAGAGAAAAGACCAAAATCTCATGGACTGTGTGACAACCGCACCCCCTAAAAATAATTTAACCCCTGGATTACATTTATTGATTTGCATATGTTGAACCAGCCTTGCATCCCAGGGATGAAGCCCACTTGATTATGGTGGAAAAGCTTTTTGATGTGCTGCTCGAATCGGTTTGCCAGTATTTTATTGAGGATTTTTGCATCAATGTTCATCAAGGATATTGGTCTGAAATTCTCTTTTTTGGTTATGTCTCTGCCAGGCTTTGGTATCAGGACGATGCTGGCTTCATAAAATTTGTTAGAGAGGATTCCCTCTTTTTCTATCGATTAGAATACTTTAAGAAGGAATGGTACCAGTTCCTCCTTGTACCTCTGGGAGAATTCGGCTGTGAATCCATCAGGTCCTGGACTCTTTTTGGTTGGTAAGCTATTGATTATTGCCACAATTTCAGAACTTGTTACTGGTCTATTCAGAGATTCAACTTCTTCCTGATTTAGTCTTGGGAGGGTGTATTTGTCGAGGAATTTATCCATTTCTTCTAGATTTTCTAGTTTATTTGCATAGAGGTGTTTGTAGCGTTCTCTGACGGTAGATTGTATTTCTGTGGGATCGGTGGTGATATCCCCTTTTTCATTTTTTATTGCATCTATTTGATTCTTCTCTCTTTTCTTCTTTATCAGTCTTGCTAGCGGTCTATCAGTTTTGTTGATCGTTTCAAAAAACCAGCTCCTGGATTCATTAATTTTTTGAAGGGTTTTTTGTGTCTCTATTTCCTTCAGTTCTGCTCTGATTTTAGTTACTTCTAGCCTTCTGCTAGCTTTTGAATGTGTTTGCTCTTGCTTTTCTAGTTCTTTGAATTGTGATGTTAGGGTGTCAATTTTGGATCTTTCCTGCTTTCTCTTGTGGGCATTTAGTGCTATAAATTTCCCTCTACCCACTGCTTTGAATGTGTCCCAGAGATTCTGGTATGTTGTGTCTTTGTTCTCGTTGGTTTCAAAGAACATCTTTATTTCTGCCTTCATTTCATTATGTATCCAATAGTCATTCAGGAGCAGGTTGTTCAGTTTCCATGTAGTTGAGCGGTTTTGAGTGAGTTTCTTAATCCTGAGTTCTAGTTTGATTGCACTGTGGTCTGAGAGACAGTTTGTTATAATTTCTGTTCTTTTACATTTGCTGAGGAGAGCTTTACTTCCAACTATGTGGTCAATTTTAGAATAGGTGTGGTGTGGTGCTGAAAAAAATGTATATTCTGTTGATTTGGGGTGGAGAGTTCTGTAGATGTCTATTAGGCCCACTTTGTGTAGAGCTGAGTTCAATTCCTGGATATCCTTGTTAACTTTCTGTCTCATTGATCTGTCTAATGTTGACAGTGGGGTGTTAAAATCTCCCATTATTATTGTGTGGGAGTTTAAGTCCCTTTGTAGGTCAGTCAGGACTTGCTTTATGAATCTGGGTGCTCCTGTGTTGGGTGCATATACATTTAGGATAGTTAGCTCTTCTTGTTGAATTGATCCCTTTACCATTATGTAATGGCCTTCTTTGTCTCTTTTGATCATTGTTGGTTTAAAGTCTATTTTATCCGAGACTAGGATTGCAACCCCTGCCTTTTTTTGTTTTCCATTTGCTTGATAGATCTTCCTCCATCCCTTTATTTTGAGTCTATGTGTGTCTCTGCACGTGAGATGGGTTTCCTGAATACAGCACACTGATGGGTCCTGACTCCTTATCCAGTTTGCCAGTCTATGTCTTTTAATTGGAGCATTTAGCCCATTTACATTTAACGTTAATATTGTTATGTGTGAATTTGATCCTGTCATTATGATGTTAGTTGGTTATTTTGCTCGTTAGTTGATGCAGTTTCTGCCTAGCCTCGATGGTCTTTACAATTTGGCATGTTTTTACAGTGGCTGGTACCGGTTGTTCCTTTCCATGTTTAGTGCTTCCTTCAGGAGCTCTTTTAGGGTAGGCCTGGTGGTGACAAAATCACTCAGCGTTTGTTTGTCTGTAAAGCACTTTATTTCTCCTTCACTTATGAAGCTTAGTTTGGCTGGATATGAAATTCTGGGTTGAAAATTCTTTTCTTTAAGAATGTTGAATATTGGCCCCCACTCTCTTCTGGCTTGTAGAGTTTCTGCTGAGAGATCAGCTGTTAGTCTGATGGGCTTCCCTTTGTGGATAACCCGACCTTTCTCTCTGGCTGCCCTTAACATTTTTTCATATAAACAGAACCAAAGACAAAAACCACATGATTATCTCAATAGATGCAGAAAAGGCCTTTGACAAAATTCAACAACCCTTCATGCTAAAAACTCTCAATAAATTAGGTATTGATGGGACATATCTCAAAATAATAAGAGCTATCTATGACAAACCCACAGCCAATATCATACTGAATGGGCAAAAACTGGAAGCATTCTCTTTGAAAACTGGCACAAGACAGGGATGCCCTCTCTCACTGCTCCTATTCAACATAGTGCTGGAAGTTCTGGCCAGAGCAATCAGGCAGGAGAAGGAAATAAAGTGTATTCAATTAGGAAAAGAGGAAGTCAAATTGTCCCTGTTTGCAGATGACATGATTGTATGTCTAGAAAACACCATTGTCTCAGCCCAAAATCTCCTTAAACTGATTAGCAACTTCAGCAAACTCCCAGGATACAAAATCAATGTACAAAAATCACAAGCATTCTTGTACACCAATCACAAACAAACAGAGAGCCAAATCATGAGTGAACTCCCATTCACAATTGCTTCAAAGACAATCAAATACCTAGGAATCCAACTTACAAGGGATGTGAAGGACCTCTTCAAGGAGAACTACAAACCACTGCTCAATGAAATAAAAGAGGATACAAACAAATGGAAGAACATTCCATGCTCATGGGTTGGAAGAATCAATATCGTGAAAATGGCCATACTGCCCAAGGTAATTTTTAGATTCGATGCCATCCCCATCAAGCTACTAATGACTTTCTTCACAAAATTGGAAAAAACTACTTTCAAGTTCATATGGAACCAAAAAAGAGCCCGCATCGCCAAGTCAATCCTAAGCCAAAAGAACAAAGCTGGAGGCATCACGCTACCTGACTTCAAACTATACTACAAGGCTACAGTAACCAAAACAGCATGGTACTGGTACCACAACAGAGACATAGATCAGTGGAACAGAACAGAGACCTCAGAAATGATGCCGCATATCTACAACTATCTGATCTTTGACAAACCTGACAAAAACAAGAAATGGGGAAAGGATTCCCTATTTAATAAATGGTGCTGGGAAAACTGGCTAGCCATATATAGAAAGCTGCAACTGGATCCCTTCCTTACACCTTATACAAAAATTAATTCAAGATGGATTAAAGACTTAAATGTTAGACCTAAAACCATTAAAATCCTACAAGAAAACCTAGGCAATACCATTCAGGACATAGGCGTGGGCAAGGACTTCATGTCTAAAACACCAAAAGCAATGGCAACAAAAGCCAAAATTGACAAATGGGATCTAATTAAACTAAAGAGCTTCTGCACAGCAAAAGAAACTACCATCAGAGTGAACAGGCAACCTACAGAATGGGAGAAAATTTTTGCAACCTACTCATCTGACAAGGGGCTAATATCCAGAATCTACAATGAACTCAAACAAATTTACAAGAAAAAAACAAACAACCCCATCAAAAAGTGGGCAAAGGACATGAACAGACACTTCTCAAAAGAAGACATTTATGCAGCCAGAAAACACATGAAGAAATGCTCATCATCACTGGCCATCAGAGAAATGCAAATCAAAACCACAATGAGATACCATCTCACACCAGTTAGAATGGCCATCATTCAAAAGTCAGGAAACAACAGGTGCTGGAGAGGATGTGGAGAAATAGGAACACTTTTACACTGTTGGTGGGACTGTAAACTAGTTCAACCATTGTGGAAGTCAGTGTGGCGATTCCTCAGGGATCTAGAACTAGAAATACCATTTGACCCAGCCATCCCATTACTGGGTATATACCCAAAGGGCTATAAATCATGCTGCTATAAAGACACATGCACACGTATGTTTATTGCGGCACTATTCACAATAGCAAAGACTTGGAACCAACCCAAATGTCCAACAACGATAGACTGGATTAAGAAAATGTGGCACATATACACCATGGAATACTATGCAGCCATAAAAAAACGATGAGTTCATGTCCTTTGTAGGGACATGGATGAAACTGGAAAACGTCATTCTCAGTAAAGTATCGCAAGGACAAAAAATGAAACACCTCATGTTCTCACTCATAGGTGGGAATTGAACAATGAGAACTCATGGACACAGGAAGGGGAACATCACACTCTGGGGACTGTTGTGTGGTTGGGGGAGGGGGGAGAGACAGCATTAGGAGATATACCTAATGCTAAATGACGAGTTAATGGGTGCAGGAAATCAACATGGCACATGGATACATATGTAACAAACCTGCACACTGTGCACATGTACCCTAAAACCTAAAGTATAATAAAAAAAAAACTATGAAAAAAATGAAAATAATAATAATAATAATAATTTAACACCTAAGGGTGCAAAGTAATTTGACAAAGTTCCTAGATAGACTTTTAAAGAAATCTCCCTCTTATAAGGCTGTATAATTATGACTTTTAGATCAAAAAGCCAAATATGATGACATTGATGATGTTTCCATCTTTATTTTCTGTTAAAGGTTTTTTTTTAATACTGGGAGGTGGGAATGGGGATTTCTTGCAATTGACAAAAGACTGCTTAATACATATGATACAGAGCATATAAGTAGCCAGCTCAGAACTTTCCAGAAAAGGAGATAAAAAGGATGTCAAAACTGTAGCTTCTCCTTGTGCGATTTAGATCATAAATTGATTTATCCAACAGGGTAGCCCTTGAGGGGTTTCTAGCCAAGAGTCTCTGATACACAGAAAGGTTACCTATCCAACTGTAGATACAGCCCAACACAGTTTAAGCATCGGAGATATTATTCTGTCAAACATTGGAATATCTAGAGATCATCCAAACAAACAAGGAGACATTATTTTTGACCAGGAATTATAGTGTTTTAGTTCTGGTGTGAGATCTATTGTTATGTTTCTCATCAGCCACAGAATGCAATGCACAGGAAAAAAACTTACTCCAAAATCCTAGGAGTCTGTACTCTTGTTCTCTCTTTGCCATGAAGCAGAGGTTCTATGTAGCATCTCTTTCTATCCTTTAAGTACGATTGGATCTACTGGGTCAAGAAAGTTTGTCCTGAAACCTTGACCTATTGCAGATCCTTCTCTTCTGGTTCCCATTTAAAATCTGCAGTTTGGTCAGTAAATAGGTTGAAATAGCATTTCTAAATTTGAAATATGTTGACTTTAGTACTCAAAGAAGTCCACTAATTATTGTAATCTTTTTATGTGGAGCAGTACAAAGTACAGCAACCTCTTTCTCACATAAGAGAAGTTACCCTGACATTTCTGAGACCACTCAATCCTTAGAGATATCATCATGCAGCTGTCTCTAAAATTGTATCCTCCATCCTCTGGCTTAGATGTTCCTTGATGAGACATTTAGATATTTGCTCATTACTGGTCACCAAATCTAATTAGCATAATGTTATACATGCAATGGACCATAGTGAGGTTCTATAGGATGGTCACAGTCCCCATGGAGTGTTATGTTTATATTATGGCCAAGATCAAGAGCTTTCTTATCCTGGAGTTAAGAAAATGAAAGCATAAATTTAATCCTATTAGTCAAAGGCAAAGTACCTCTGATTGTCTCTTCTGACTGGTATGAAACAGGAAATTTTTGCTAAGACAATAGTTCCATAAAGCTGTTAGAAGCTGTGTTGATTTGATACAAGAAAGATACCGTAACAGACTACAGTTATAATTGTATTCACCACTGGATTAATAATACACAGGCATTCTACAGGGCCTATCTGGCTTCTTTATCAATCAAACAGGAGAGCTAAACATGCGTGTTTTAGAAATCACCATCTCTGTGTCTTATAAGTATTAAGTCCATTATTCCCTAACATCAGGGAACTCAATCCTCAGTAGCATCTTCCACTATCATCATATCTAAAAGAGGCTGCTTTTACTAGCAAGGAAAGTTCACAGAGATTTGGTGTTCAAAATGATCAGCTTCATATTTTCATCCCTCTTTTTGCCCAGTATTGCCTTTTTATTAGTATAATAGACTTGGAGGGTTTGTATATTTAACAGTTTTTTCAACTTATCAACCCAGACAATCAGGCTTTGCACTTGATTCTTAACCATGTCTTCCCTATTGCTACATGAGTCTAGGGAATTGGCCTCTCGAAAGATTTTATGATTATCTATAATGTCTTGAGTTGGGAGTTGAAAGAGTTTACATTATGTTTTTCTTTGTGTATGCCGTCTAGGAAAATCAGAAGTAGCATTCCCAGGACACAAGAAACAGCTTGCAGTCTATCAGCACACCATCATCTCACACTCCAACCAATGAAAATGAGTGTCATGGCATGCCAAAGATTACCTGTCTCCCATCTCCCATGGTGAAGAGGTATCCAGTTGCCTTCATTAAACAAAGGAATCTCATTTTGTGCACCTGTTTCCTCAGCCTACCCTTAAAATCAGTGGGGCAAGACAAGGCAGAGGTGTGAAGATTATTACAGAGCCCGTTGAGAGCTGGAGATTGAAGGGAAGCTTCACAATACATGCTGTGTAGACACTTCCAGAACTGCACAAGGCAAGAAAGAGCAGAGGGGATGAATACCACAGCCTTTCTCTCTCTCTCTCTCTTTCTGTTGTGCTTTATGTGCCTATGACTGGTTGAAATCAAGCAGAAGGCAAAGAGTTTCTAGGGGTCAGTTTCCCAGGACACAGAGAAGATCAGACGATGGATGGAGGGGACAAAGTTAAAAAAAAAAGTACAATAACTAAAGTCATAATTTCTCACATATGTGAAAATTGTTTGTCTTACCAGTTTCTATGGTAATTCTCAACTATATTTACAAATGAAAAAAGGTAAAGAAAATTTTCAAATGAGACTTTCAAAACTACTATTAATATAAGCTTTGATAAATGACAGGAGGAAATATTATTGAAGCAAAAAAGACTTCTGTAACAGCTTGATGAGTATAGAGACATCAGTAAGTATGGTAATATTAAACAAAAGATGGTTTAAAAGCAAAAGTGTATACATCTGACCTGAAACATGTAACTGATAAAGCTTACAGAGATGGGGACAATAGGAGTTATGTAGTCCTGGTATTGCCCAGGTGCCTTCTGGGATAGTGAAGAGAGACCCAGCAGAGCCCTCAGAGACAGAGAACAAGTCCATAAGTTGTGTAGCTTATAAACTGTAAAATGGGGAAGCACTAATCTCACCTGCCACACGATCAGCAGTGCAATTACAAATATATTGTGTATTACAAACTGAGCCTCCAATTCTGTTCTGCCATCTCAACATTCATGGTTAGGGACATAAAGCCACTCCCCTTATGTGATCAATATCTGGGATCTAGGTATTACAGTTGTAGCACTACGACACTGCAAATCACTGCCTTCCAGCCCCTATCTACCACCACCATCTCAGCATTTTCACAGGTTGGTTTCCATCTGAGTAAATAAATAGATTCTTCTCCAGTTGGTCCTGTATGGTATATTTGATGACTGGGTGCCAAAATTGTACCATTGTCCACTGGGCTTTTCAACATAAGGAGATGTAATGCATGCCAACTCTAACATATAGGGAGGAGGGTAAAGAGACTTATATAGTGGTAAGGTTTTAAATCCTGGTTGCAGTGTTCATTACACAAATCTATGTATGTGTTAAAATTCAGAGAACTTCACACCAAAAAGGTAAATTTTACAGTATAATTTTAAAAAATAAAAATTACAAAAAATATTTCTAAAAATGAAACCAGAGAGTCCATGATCTGGCCTAGTGTAGTCTCCTAGACAAGTAAATTTCCAGTATACCTTTGCACTACTGATGCCTTTTTAGAAATTGGCTCACATTTCTGCTTTACATCACTGATGCTTCTATATTTGTAAGTGAATGAATTAGTCTATCCTGGAGCCACTTGGAGTCTGGGACTTCTTATTTATTAGATCAATTCTGCTAATTGCCAAAGAAAGAAGAACCAATTGGAAATTCTGAAATGCATGTGTGTGTGCATGTGTGTCTGTATGTGTGTGTGAGTTCATAACATAACACCCCAAAAGATGAAATACAATCTAAAGTGGATACAATCATAAAGAGAATTAATCAGAAAATAGTGCTTGTCTTAATTAGAGTTCTCCCTGAAGATCCTGAACCAAGAGTTTGGTCTATCGGAATCCTCAAGGGAAGAAAGCTAAACAAATGAAACGTTTTATGAAATTCTAGACTCAGCCTGATCCAGGCTCTGAAAATAACTCAGGAAGCAATTAGCAGTAAAGCATTCAGAAAGTGGGGGATGGTGGCCATAGCTGGTTAAAAGGATTTGGTTTAATGGTCATCAACCATTAAATAATTAAATAATAATACTGTTAAATTCAGCCTGAATTCAGGTCAGGGAGATAAAATGATGAAAAATACGAACCAGTTTATTAAAAACTTGAAGGATAGAAAGATCATCTAATAAAAGTTTTAGAAGAAAAGAATAAGAAAAATGTTGGTGCAGCAAAATTTGAAAAGTTGATGACTGAAAATTTCCAGGACTAACAAAGTAATGATTCCTCAGACTAAAAGCGAAAACAGAGTGTTAAAAAGGATGAACAATAATAAATACACACAGAAATATGCCATTCTAAAATTTCAGTATATCAGGGATAAAAAAATACCTTTAAAATAACCTAAAAGACGGGCCAGATTAACTACAAAGGAGCAATCACTAGAATGACATGAGCTAAAATAGATGTGAGAACACAATGAGTTATTTTCAAAGTGCTAGAGAAAAGGATGTCAACCTAGAGTTCCATATCTAACTAAGCTACTTTAAAGAGAAATGGTGAAACGAAGACATTTCTAGATGCTCAAATGTTAAGAAGAGTTCAGGAATTACAGAGGTTTGCTCAAAGAGATACATACAAAAGGAAAAATTTAAGTCAGAAGAAAAGAGGTCCTAGAAGCCAAGAATAAAATGCAAAAAAAGATAAATATATTATTTGTCAGGATATTTAATTAACATCTGATTATGTTATGCTAAGGAAAGTTAGAACTAATATTTTAAAACAAATGATAAGGAAAACGGAAAGGCTTGGTGAAAAGTTTAAGTATACCTAAATTCTTATCTTTCTGGGGAGATGAATAATGATATTGTAGACAAATCTTACGTAGACTTGGAGAGAAAATATTATTTTTATTTTTTTAATTTCATTTTTAATTTTTGTGGGTACATCATAGGTATATATATTTATGGATTACTTGAAATATTTTGACATAGGCATGGAATGTGTAATAATCACATCAGGGTAAATGGGGTATTCATCGCCTCAAGAATTTATATTTTGTGTTACAAACAATTCAATTATACCCTTTTACTGTTGTTATAATGTACAATTAAATTCTTTTTTACTATAGTCACCCTGTTGTGCTAGAAATATTGGTTCTTATTCATTCTTTCTATTTATTTGTAACCATTAATCATCTCCACTTGCCACCCATTAACCATCCCCACTTGCCTCTGACTCCTCCACTACTGGTAACCATTGTTCTATTCTCTAACGTCATGAGTTCAATCGTTTTAAATTTTTGCTCTCACAAATAAGTGAGAATATGCAAATTTTGTCTTTCTTTGCCTGGCTTATTTCAATTAACACACTGATCTCCACTTCCATTCATGTTGTTGAAATGACTGGATCTCATTCTTTTTTAATCGCTGAATAATAGTACTCCATTATGAATATGTACAATTTTATTGATCTATTCATCTGTTGATGAACACTTAGGTTTCTTCCAAAGCATAGCTATTGTGAATAATGCTGCAATAAACATGAAAGTGCATATATCTCTTTGATACACTGATTTCCTTTATTTTGGGCACATATCTAGGAGTGGGATTGCTGGATCCTATAGTAGCTCTATTATTAGTTTTTTGGAGGATCCTCCAAACTGTTCTCCATAATAGCTGTATTAATTTACATTCTCATCAACAGTGTACAAGAGTTCCCTTTCCTCGACATCCTCACCAGCATTTGTTGTTGCCTGACATTTGGATGAAAGCCATTTTAACTAGGGTGAGATGACATCTCATTGTAGTTTTGATTTGTATTTCTCTGATGATCAGTGATGTTGAGCACATTTTCTTATGACTGTTTGCCATTTGTATGTCATCTTTTGAGAAATATCTATTCAGATATTTTGTTCATGCTTTAATTGGATGATTAGATTTTCTCCTATAGAGTTTTTTGAGCTACTTATATATTCTGGTTATTAATTTATTGTAAGACAAGTCATTTGCAAATATTTTCTCCCATTCTTTGGGTTGTCTCTTCACTTTGTTGTTTATTTCCTTGCTATACAGAAAATCTTTAACTTGATGTGACCCCATTTGTCCATTTTTCCTCTGGTTGCCTGTGCTTATGGGGTATTAACCAAAAAATCTTTGCCCAGACCAATGTCCTGAAGAATTTCCCCAATGTTTTCTTGTAGTAGCTTTATAGTTTGAGGTGTTAGATTTAAGACTTTGACTAATTTTGATTTGATTGTTGTATATTGCAAGAGATACATTGTAGAGATTCATTCTTTTCCATATGAATATACAGGTTTTACAGCACCGTTTATTAAAGAGACTGTTCTTTCTCTCAAAGTATGTTCTTGGCACCTTTCTCAAAAATGAGTTCACTGAAGATGTATGGATTTACCTCTGTGTTCTCCATTCTGTTCCACTAATCTGTATCTGTTTTTAGGCCAATACCATGCTGTTTTGGTTACTATAGCTCTGTGGTATAATTTAAAGTCAGAAATGTAATTCCTCCAGTTTTGTTCCTTTTGATCAGGATAGCTTTGCGTATTCTGGGTCTTTTGTGGTTCCATATAAATTTTAGGACTTCTTTTTTCTATTTCTGTGAAGAATGTCATTGGTATTTTGACGGGGTTTGTATTAAATCTGTAGATTGATTTAGGTAGTATGGATGCTTTAACAATATTGATTCTTCCCATCCATGAACATGAAATATATTTCCATTTCTTTCATCAATGTTTTATAGTTTTTATTGTAGAGAACTTTCACTTCTTTTGTTAAATTTAATTCTAGATATTTTATTTTGTGTGTAGCTATTGTAAATGGAATTACTTTCTTGATTTCTTTTTCAGATTGTTTACTGTTGGTGATAGAAATGCTACTGATTTTTGTAAGTTGATTTTGTATCCTGAAAATTTATTGATTTACTGAATTTATTTATCAGTTCAAATAGTTTCTTTGGTGGAATCTTTAATTTTTTTCAAATATAAGACCATATCATTTGCAAACAAGGACAATTTGACTTCTTTCTTTCCAATTTGGATGCCTTTTATTTTTTTCTCTTGTCTGATTGCTCTAGCTAGGACTTCCAGTACTATGTTGAATAACAGTTTGAAATTGTACATTTATATCATATTCCTGATCTTATAGGAAAGGCTTTCAGTTTTCCCCCATTCTGTATGATACTAGTTGTGGCTCCGTTGTATATGGATTTTATTATGTTGAGGTATGTTCCTTCTATAGACAGTTTCATAAGAGTTTTTTATTATGAAGAAATATTAAATTTTATGAAATGCTTTTTGGCATCAATTGAAATGATCATACGATTTTTTCCTTCATTCTGTTGATAGAACACATCATACTGTTTGATTTGATTTGCATATGTTGAACCATCTTTGCATCCCTATAATAAATTCCGCTTGGTCATGACTGACCTCTTTAATGTGTTGTTGAGTTTGGTTTGCTATTATTTTGTTGAGGATTTTTACATCAATATTCATTAGTGATATTGGCCTGTAGTTTTTCATTTTTTCAATGTACCTTTCTCTGGTTTTAGTATCAGGATAATACTGGCCTTGAAGAATTAGTTTGGAAGTATTCTCTGCTCGTTTATTTTTAAGAGTTTGAGTAGGATTGATACTAGTTCATCTTTTAAAGTTTGGTAGAACTCAGCAGTGAAGCCATCAGGTGCTGGGTTTTACTTGCTGTTGCTCTGGGAGACTTTTTATATTATAGTTTCAATCTCATTACTTGTTATTGGTCTGTTCAGATTTTGGATTTCTTCATGATTCAATCTTGGTAGATTGTATGTGTCAAGAAATTGTCCATTTTTTTCTAGATTTTTCAATTTATTGGCATATAGTAGCCACTAAGGATCCTCTAAATTTCTGTGGTAATGGTTGTATGTCTCAGTTTTTATCTCTGATTTTATTTATTTGAGTTTTTTTCCCTTTTTTTCTTAGTCTGCCTAAGGTTTCGTCAATTTTGTTACTCTTTCCAAAAAAACCACAACTTTTTGTTTCATTGATGTTTTGTACTGTTTTATTCACTTCAAATTTATTTATTTCTGCTTTAATCATTATTATTTCTCTTCTCCTACTAATTTTGGGTTTGGTTTCCTCTTGCTTTTTTAGTTCTTTAAGATGTGTCATTATGTTTTTTATCTAAAGTTGTTCTTGTTTTTTCATGTAGGCACTTACAGCTATAAACTTCCTACTTAGTACTGCTTTTCCTGTATCCCATAGGGTTTACTATATTGTGTTTACATTATCATTTGCTTGAAGAATTTTTTTAATTTCCTTCTAAATTTCTTCATTGACCCATTGGTCATTCAGCAGCATATTGTTTAATTTCCATTTGTTTGTATAGTTTCCAAAATTCCTCTTGTTATTGGTTTCTAGTTTTATTCCATCATGGTCAGAGAAGATGCTTGATATTATTTCAACTTTTTGTGAGTTTTTCAAGATTTGTTTTGTGACCAAACATATGGTCTATCCTTGATAATGACCCATGTACTGAAGAAAAGAATGAGTATTCTGCAGCCACTGGGTGAAACACTCTATAAATATCTACTGAGTCCACTTGTTCTATAGTGCAGATTAAGTCTGATGTTTCTTTTCTTGATTTTCTGCCTGGAAGAGCTGTCAAATGCTGAAAGTGGGATGTTGAAGTTACCAGCTATTTTTGTATTGGAATCTGTCTCTCTCTTTAGCTCTAATAATATTTGCTTTATATGTCTAGGAGCTCAAGTGTTAGGTATATATATTTAAAATTATTATATCTGCTGCTGAGTTGGCCCTTTTATCATTATATAATGACCTTCTCTGTTGCTTCTTATAGTTTCTTTCTTGAAATATGTTTTCTCTGATAAAAATGTAGCTACTCCTGCTGTTTTTGGGGTTTTGTTTGCATGGAATATCTTTTCTTATGCCTTTATTTTCAGTCTATGTGTGTGTTTATAGGTGAAATATGTTTCTTGTAGGCAAGGGATCACTGGGTTTTGTTTCCTAATTCATTCGTCCACTCCATGTGTTTTTTAAACTGAGGATTAAAGGAATGCAAAGGTAACTACTAAAAAATTCAGTCCATTTCATCAAACCAGTGCAGGAAATTAAAAGTTAGATTAGGAAATGATCACTAATCTAACACGAGTTAGAAAAGAAGTTCAAAGCATGTAAGAAAGAGCATAAAAAATAAGGAAAGGCTGGGCGCGGTGTTTCGCACCTGTAATCCCAGCACTTTGGGAGGCTGAGGCAGGTGGATCACGAGCTCAGGAGATCAAGACCATCCTGGCTAACACGGTGAAACCCCATCTCTACTAAAAAAATACAAAAAAATTAGCTGGGCGTGGTGGCAGTCACCTGTAGTCCCAGCTACTCAGGAGGCTGAGGCAGGAGAATGGCGTGAACCCAGGAGGTGGAGCTTCCAGTGAGCGGAGACAGAGCCACTGCACTGCAGCCTGGGTGACTGAACGAGACTTGGTCTCAAAAAATAAAAAAAAAGGAAAAAAATGGAGGAAATAGTACACATGTACAAGTAATAAAGATAATATAAGTGAACTAAGATGAGCCATGGAAGGATAAATTTCATCAGATAGAAAAAATAATTAGTCACTGAATTAATTACATCTTTTTTTTCTAACATCTCTGCTGGTGGTATCTTGACATAGAGACATGGCATGTCACTTAAATTATGTTAGCTAGGAGGGAAGGCTATATACTATGCATGTCAGGGGCACTATAGTTCAATGTAAATAACATAAATACATATTACAGTGTTTTAGTTTAGGTTTATCTAGAGTAACATTTTTGAGAAATGAAAGAACTGATATCAAAGGTCTATTATCCCCTCCCCAGTTAGCAGTAGTCAAAATAATTCATATTTAAATTATTAAATTGAAATTATATAAATGGCATTTGCTATATATATGTATATACACACACATATATATAAATACATATATATATAAAAATTTGAGTGTCACACTAATTGTACTGCTAATATTATCAAATAATTTTTCTGGATACAGTTACAGTGTTGTTTGTTTTAAAAAAGAAATTAAAGGGCTGAATAGGAACAGCTCCGGTCTACAGCTCCCAGTGTGAGCAACACAGAAGACGTGTGATTTCTGCACTTCCGTTTGAGGTACCAGGTTCATCTCACTAAGGAGTGCCAAACAGTGGGTGCAGGACAGTCGGTGCAGCGCACAGTGCAGGAGCCAAAGCAGGGCAAGGCAGTGCCTCACTCAGGAAGCGCAAGGAGTCAGGAAGTTCCCTTTCCTAGTCAAAGAAAGGGGTAACAGACGGCTCCTGGAAAATCGGGTCAGTCCCACCCTAATACTGCACTTTTCCAAAGGGCTTGGAAAATGGCACACCAGGAGATTGTGTCCCGCACCTGGCTCGGAGGGTCCTATGCCCAAAGAGTCTTGCTGACTGTTAGCACAGCAGTCTGAGATCAAACTGCAAGGTGGCAGCGAGGCTGGGGGAGGGGCGCCCGCCATTGCCCAGGCTTGCTTAGGTAAACAAAGCAGCCAGGAAGCTTGAACTGGGTGGAGCCCACCACAGCTCAAGGAGGCCTGCCTGCCTCTGTAGGCTCCACCTCTGGGGGCAGGGCACAAACAAACAAAAATTCAGCAGGAACCTCTGCAGACTTAAATGTCCCTGTCTGACTGACAGCATTGAAGAGAGTAGTGGTTCTCCCAGCACGCAGCTGGAGATCTGAGAATGGGCAGACTGCCTCCTAAAGTGGGTCCCTGAACCCCAAGCAGCCTAACTGGGGGGCAACCCCCGGTAGGGACACACTGACACCTCACTTGGCCAGGTACTCCTCTGAGACAAAACTTCCAGAGGAACTATCAGACAGCTGAATTTGTGGTCTCACAAAAATCCGCTGTTCTGCAGCCACTGCTGCTGACATCCAGCCAAACAGGGTCTGGAGTGGACCTCTAGCAAACTCCAACAGACCTGCAGCTGAGGGTCCTGTCTGGTAGAAGGAAAACTAACAAACAGAAAGGACATCCACACCAAAAACCCATCTGTACATCACCATCATCAAAGACCAAAAGTAGATAAAACCACAAAGATGGGGAAAAAACAGAGCAGAAAAACTGGAAACTCTAAAAAGCAGAGCACCTCTCCTCCTCCAAAGGAACGCAGTTCCTCACCAGCAACGGAACAAAGCTGGATGGAGAATGACTTTGACGAGTTGACAGAAGAAGGCTTCAGACAATCAAACTACTCCAAGCTATGGGAGGAAATTCAAAACAATAGCAAAGAAGTTAAAAACTTTGAAAAAAATTAGACAAATGGATAACTAGAATAACCAAGGAAGAGAATGGCTTAAAGGAACTGATGGAGGTGAAAGCCAAGTTTCGGGAACTACGCGAATATTGCAGAAGCCTCGGCAGCCAATGCGATCAAATGGAAGAAAGAGTCTCAGTGATGGAAGATGAAATGAATGAAATGAATTGAGAAGGGAAGTTTAGAGAAAAAAAAAAAAGAACAAAAAGAAACGAACAAAACCTCCAAGAAATTTGGGACTATGTGAAAAGATCAAACCGACGTCTGATTGGTGTACATGAAAATGATGGGGAGAATGGAACCAAGTTGGAAAACACTCTGCAAGATATTATCCAGGAGAACTTCCCCAATCTAGCAAGGCAGGCCAACTTTCAGGTTCAGGAAATACAGAGAACGCCACAAAGATACTCCTCAAGAAGAGCAACTCCAAGACACATAATTGTCAGATTCACCAAAGTTGAAATGAAGGAAAAAATGTTAAGGGCGGCCAGAGAGAAAGGTCGGGTTACCCACAAAGGGAAGCCCATCAGACTAACAGCTGATCTCTCAGCAGAAACTCTACAAGCCAGAAGGGAGTGGGGGCCGATATTCAACATTCTTAAAGAAAAGAATTTTCAACCCAGAATTTCATATCCACCCAAACTAAGCTTCATAAGTGAAAGAGAAATAAAATATTTTACAGACAAGCAAATGCTGAGTGATTTTGTCACCACCAGGCCTGCCCTAAAAGAGCTCCTGAAGGAAGCACTAAACATGGAAAGGAACAACCAGTACCAGCCACTGCAAAAACATGCCAAACTGTAAAGACCATCGAGGCTAGGAAGAAACTGCATCAACTAACGAGCAAAATAACCAACTAACACCATAATGACAGGATCAAATTCACACATAACAATATTAACTTTAAATGTAAATGGGCTAAATGCTCCAATTAAAAGACACAGACTGGCAAACTGGATAAGGAGTCAAGACCCATCAGTGTGCTGTATTCAGGAAACCCATCTCACGTGCAGAGACACACATAGACTGAAAATAAAGGGATGGAGGAAGATCTATCAAGCAACTGGAAAACAAAAAAAGGCAGGGGTTGCAATCCTAGTCTCGGATAAAATAGACTTTAAACCAACAAAGATCAAAAGAGACAAAGAAGGCCATTACATAATGGTAAAGGGATCAATTCAACAAGAAGAGCTAACTATCCTAAATATATATGCACCCAACACAGGAGCACCCAGATTCATAAAGCAAGTCCTCAGTGACCTACAAAGGGACTTAAACTCCCACACAATAATAATGGGAGATTTTAACACCCCACTGTCAACATTAGACAGATCAACGAGACAGAAAGTTAACAAGGATATCCAGGAATTGAACTCAGCTCTGCACAAAGTGGACCTAATAGACATCTACAGAACTCTCCACCCCAAATCAACAGAATATACATTTTTTTCAGCACCACACCACACCTATTCTAAAATTGACCACACAGTTGGAAGTAAAGCTCTCCTCAGCAAATGTAAAAGAACAGAAATTATAACAAACTGTCTCTCAGACCACAGTGCAATCAAACTAGAACTCAGGATTAAGAAACTCACTCAAAACCGCTCAACTACATGGAAACTGAACAACCTGCTCCTGAATGACTACTGGGTACATAATGAAATGAAGGCAGAAATAAAGATGTTCTTTGAAACCAACGAGAACAAAGACACAACATACCAGAATCTCTGGGACACATTCAAAGCAGTGGGTAGAGGGAAATTTATAGCACTAAATGCCCACAAGAGAAAGCAGGAAAGATCCAAAATTGACACCCTAACATCACAATTAAAAGAACTAGAAAAGCAAGAGCAAACACATTCAAAAGCTAGCAGAAGGCTAGAAATAACTAAAATCAGAGCAGAACTGAAGGAAATAGAGACACAAAAAACCCTTCAAAAAATTAATGAATCCAGGAGCTGGTTTTTTGAAAAGATCAACAAAATTGATAGACCGCTAGCAAGACTGATAAAGAAGAAAAGAGAGAAGAATCAAATAGATGCAATAAAAAATGAAAAAGGGGATATCACCACCGATCCCACAGAAATACAGTCTACTATCAGAGAATACTACAAACAGCTCTACGCAAATAAACTAAATAATCTAGAAGAAATGGATAAATTCCTCGACAAATACACCCTCCCAAGACTAAACCAGGAAGAAGTTGAATCTCTGAATACACCAATAACAGGCTCTGAAATTGTGGCAATAATCAATAGCTTACCAACCAAAAAGAGTCCAGGACCTGATGGATTCACAGCCGAATTCTACCAGAGGTACAAGGAGGAACTGGTACCATTCCTTCTGAAACTATTCCAATCTATGGAAAAAGAGGGAATCCTCCCTAACACATTTTATGAGGCCAGCATTGTCCTGATACGAAATCCTGGCAGAGACACAACCAAAAAAGAGAATTTCAGACCAATATCCTTGATGAACATTGATGCAAAAATCCTCAATAAAATACTGGCAAACTGAATCCAGCAGCACATCAAAAAGCTTATACACCATGATCAAGTGGGCTTCATCCTGGGATGCAAGGCTGGTTCAACATATGCAAATCAATAAATGTAATCCAGCATATAAACAGAACCAAAGACAAAAACCACATGATTATCTCAATAGATGCAGAAAGGCCTTTGACAAAATTCAACAATACTTCATGCTAAAAACTCTCAATAAATTAGGTATTGATGGGACGTATCTCAAAATAATAAGAGCTATCCATGACAAACCCACAGCCAATATCATACTGAATGGTCAAAAACTGGAAGCATTCCCCTTGAAAACTGGCACAAGACAGAGATGCCCTCTCTCACCACTCCTATTCAACATAGTGCTGGAAGTTCTGGCCAGGGCAATCAGGCAGGAGAAGGAAATAAAGGGTATTCAATTAGGAAAAGAGGAAGTCAAATTGTCCCTGTTTGCAGATGACACATGATTGTATATCTAGAAAACCCCACTGTCTCAGCCCAAAATCTCCTTAAGCTGATAAGGAACTTCAGCAAAGTCTCAGGATACAAAATCAATGTACAAAAATCACAAGCATTCTTGTACACCAATCACAGAAAAACAGAGAGCCAAATCATGAGTGAACTCCCATTCACAATTGCTTCAAAGAGAATAAAATATCTAGGAATCCAACTTACAAGGGATGTGAAGGACCTCTTCAAGGAGAACTACAAACCACTGCTCAATGAAATAAAACAGGATACAAACAAATGGAAGAACATTCCATGCTCATGGGTTGGAAGAATCAATATCGTGAAAATGGCCATACTGCCCAAGGTAATTTATAGATTCAATGTCATCCCCATCAAGCTACCAATGACTTTCTTCACAGAATTGGAAAAAACAACTTTCTAGTTCATATGGAACCAAAAAACAGCCCACATTGCCAAGTCCATCCTAAGCCAAAAGAACAAAGCTGGAGGCATCACGCTACCTGACTTCAAACTATACTACAAGGCTACAGTAACCAAAACAGCATGGTACTGGTACCACAACAGAGACATAGATCAATGGAACAGAACAGAGCCCTCAGAAATAATGCCGCATATCTACAACTATCTGATCTTTGACAAACCTGACAAAAATGAGCAATGGGGAAAGGATTCCCTATTTAATAAATGGTGCTGGGAAAACTGGCTAGCCATATGTAGAAAGCTGCAACTGGATCCCTTCCTTACACCTTATACAAAAATTAATTCAAGATGGATTAAAGACTTACATGTTAGACCTAAAACCATAAAAACCCTAGAAGAAAGCCTAGGCAATACCATTCAGGACATAGGCGTGGGCAAGGACTTCATGTCTAAAACACCAAAAGCAATGGCAACAAAAGCCAAAATTGACAAATGGGATCTAATTAAACTAAAGAGCTTCTGCACAGCAAAAGAAACTACCATCAGAGTGAACAGGCAACCTACAGAATGGGAGAAAATTTTTGCAACCTACACATCTAACAAAGGGCTAATATCCAGAATCTACAATGAACTCAAACAAATTTACAAGAAAAAAGCAAACAACCCCATCAAAAAGTGGGCAAAGGAGATGAACAGACACTTCTCAAAAGAAGACATTTATGCAGCCAAAAAACATATGAAAAAATGCTCATCATCACTGGCCCTCAGAGAAATGCAAATCAAAACCACAATGAGATACCATCTCACACCAGTTAGAATGGCCATCTTTAAAAAGTCAGGAAACAACAGGTGCTGGAGAGGATGTGGAGAAATAGGAACACTTTTACACTGTTAGTGGGACTGTAAACTTGTTCAACCATTGTGGAAGTCAGTGTGGTGATTCCTCAGGGATCTAGAACTAGAAATACCATTTGACCCAGCCATCCCATTACTGGCTATACACCCAAAGGACTATAAATCATGCTGCTATAAAGACACATGCACACGTATGTTTATTGCGGCACTATTCACAATAGCAAAGACTCGCAACCAACCCAAATGTCCAACAACGATAGACTGGATTAAGAAAATGTGGCACATATACACCATGGAATACTATGCAGCCATAAAAAATGATGAGTTCATGTCGTTTGTAGGGACACGGATGAAACTGGAAAACATCATTCTCAGTAAACTATCGCAAGGACAAAAAATCAAACACCACATGTTCTCACTCATAAGTGGGAATTGAACAATGAGAACTCATGGACACAGGAAGGGGAACATCACACTCCGCAGACTGTTGTGGGTTGGGGGGAGGGGGGAGGGACAGCATTAGGAGATATATCTAATGCTAAATGACGAGTTAATGGGTGCAGCAAACCAACACGGCACATGGATACATATGTAACAAACCTGCACATTGTGCACATGTACCCTAAAACCTAAAGTATAATAATAAAATAAAATAAAATAAAATAAAATAAAATAAATTAAAAAAATAAAATTTTACCCATACTTCATCTTTCATACTTCCTGCTACTTAGTCCTGTGGCTAATTGTCTGTGTTTTCATGTTTATACACATATACACATTAGCCTCTTTTGCTCATTAAATGTTATGTTCCTTGGAGTCTAAAAACACATATATTTTTCTTCCTACTGCAGAGCTTTGTTCATAATGGATTGCCTTTTTGTTTTTCTACAGGGGAATAATAACAACAATGCCAGTGCTGGTGGCAGGGTGTCCACCAGAAAGCCTCATGCTCTGTGAGACCTATTTCTATAAGCAGGCACCACCATCAGAATGATTTACTTACCTTGACTCTCCATGGGATTACACCCATGGGAATGAATATACATAAAACTCCTAAATAATGGCAGTAAATTTGCCTAGCAATTATGCATGTGGGTCGTGTAATGTTTTGGGGTACCTTAAATTCATCATAATAGGTTTGGATACCTTTTCACAATAATTTACTTAGAAAAAAACATTCAGATTTTCACATCCTCAGATAACGCAATTCATGTCAAAAGAAGGATTACTAATTCCCTTAATGATTCATTTTATACTCAACTTCACTGAATGCAGGAGTCTAGAAAAAGGTATTATTTTGCAATAAATGTCAAAAACAGGTTTTATCTAAATAGCTCAACATATATTACTGACAAAATTTAGTTAAAGATTATTTATACCCTTCTGTGGCCAAAGTCATCTATGGGTTTCCTCAATTTGCTTTTGTCTATAAAATAGACTCGATTTGCTTTACCACATGAAGCACAAATTTAAAACAATGTTTCATAAATCTCTGTCAGTGAAGATTAAAGTGATCCTTAATTTACGAATACCACTACCAGCCTATGAGCTCTATGTTGCCAGCTTTGAAAATTGAATTAGATAACAGAATGCTGATTTTCAACCTCACCTGCTAGTAAAGACAAGATTTCTAATAAAATAAGAATATGTAAGGCATTATTAAATGTCCCTAAAGATCTTATATGTACCCTAATATGATTCTAAACTTCTGTTTGTCCAAACAGGATTGTTTTAATAGAGCACTGAAGATAAGGCATTTAAGGTGCATTCATAGTTGTCTGTCATAATAACTCCACCTGGTACATTGTTCACATCTGCTGCATAATGTTAGGAGCTGTATAAGATCATTTAAACCTTGTTTGAGAAAATGCACATTACCAAGAGTAAATTCTCTAATTTTGGATGACTGTTTCAACACTATGTAACAGTCACAAAGAAGCCCAGTGTGAAATGTAATGAAATTAGACTTTATACTATATATTAAATTACTAATTGGCCAGTGTGTAGCTATTTCAAAAACTTCCACTTTAAAAATAGATGCTAGTATGTGACCTATAAAATTCTTCTTTCTCTTTAAAACATGCTTGAATACTTATAAGTACAAGGCATTGTGCTAAGTGTTACCAAGTGTTTTACCTGTATTATTGCATTTGATTCTCACAACTCTATAAGGTTGTTGTTCTGTTATTAGTCCCTTTTTACAGAGGAGAAAACCAAGCTACCAGAAAGACAAATCATTCAAGGACACACAGCTAGTAAATGTTGGATTACATTTTACTTTAATTAGTAGACTTCAGTTTTTTTTAACTACCCTGATTTGATTACTATGCCATGCATACATGATTGAAACTTCATACTGTACCCCGTAAATATGTACAACTATGCACAGAAAATGACATTATACCCTCTTGTTACATCTCCTTTCTCCCCTGCACACAGCTTTGCCTGTTATTAAAATCTTACAATAGTATGGTACATTTGTTACAGTTGATAAATGACTATTAACTAAAACACATAGTTTACATTAGGGCTTACTTTTTGAGTTGTACAGTTGCCGGGATTTAACACATGCATAATATCATGTATCTGCTATTAATTTATTACACAGAATAGTTTCACTGTCTTAAAAATTACCTGTGCTTCACATGTTCATCCTTCCTGCCAAATCCCTAGAAACCAGTGATCATTTTACTGTCTCTATAGTTTTGCTTTTTTCAGAATATAATATAGTTGGAATCATACAATATTTAGTCTTTTCAGACTGGCTTCTTTCACTAAGTAATATGCATTTAAGGTGCTTCTGTGTCTTTTCATGGCTGGATATCCATTTTTAAAAATCATTGAATAATATTCCGTTGCATTGTTCTATTACCAATGGAAGGGCATTTTGCTCGTTTTCAAGTTGTGGCAATTATGAATAAAGCTGCTAAGATATGTATCCAGGAGTTCTGTATTAGTTTTCTATGGCTGCCATAACAAAATATTACAAACTGAGAGGCTTAAAGCAATAGAAATGTATTGTGTCACAGTTGTGGAGGGTAGGAGTCTGAAGTCAAGATGTCAGCAGCATGGGTTTTTTCCTATGGCCATAATCATGCTTATCTAATAGTGTCCAGAGAATTATCAGCAATCTTTAGTGTTCCTTGGCTTGCAGATGCTAATCTCTGCCTTCATTTTACATGGAGTTCTCCCCCGTGTCATCACATAGTCTTTCCCTTGTGCATGTCTGTGTCTGTGTACAAACTTTCCATTTTTATAGGGACATTAGTTATGTTGAATTAGGGCTGACCCAAATGACCTCATTTTAACTTGGTAATCTCAGTAAAGATCTTATTTCTAAACAAGGTCATATTCTAAGGTACTTAGGACTTCAACATACTTTTCTGGGGAGACACAAATTAACCCGCAACAAATGCAATAGCTAGACCATGTGGTAAGACAATGCTTAGCTTCGTTTTGGGGGAAAAAAATCTGCCAGATTGTCTTTCAAAGTGGCTATACCATATTAAATTCCCACAAACAATGAGAGTTCCTGTTGCCCACATGCCCATCAGCATTTGGTGTTGTCAGGGTACTGGATTGTAGTTATTCTAGTAGATGTGTAGTGGTATCTTATTGCTGTTTTCATTCGCAATTCCCTGATTAAGTATGACATTGAGCATCATGTCACCCTATTTGCCATCTGTATATCTTCTTTGTTGAGTTGTCTATTTTCATAATTTGACTGTTTTTTTAATCGGACAGTTCATTTTCTTATTGTTGAGTTTTAAGCATTCTTTGTCTATTTTGGATATGAGTCCTTTATCAGATATTTGTTTTGCAAAGGTTTTTCTCCAAGTTTGTATCTTTTATTTTAATTTTCTTAACAGTATATCTTACAGATCCGAAGCCTTTAATTTTAATGAAGCCCAACTTATTATTTTTGTGTTTTTTTTATTATGTTTTTGGTTTGTATCTAAAAAGTCATCACTAAACACAAGATCACCTAGATTTTCTTCCATATTATCTTCTAGTAGCTTTATAGTTTGTTTTGCACTTAGATCTATGATCTGTTTTTAGTTAGTTTTTGCCAAAAACATAAGGTTTGAGTCTATGTTCAGTTTTTGTGTGTGAATAGACTACCATTTTTTTAAAGACTATGATTTTTGCATGAAATTCTGTTTGCTCCTTTGTCAAGGATCAGTTGACCTCATTTGTATTAACTGGGTCTATATCTAGTTTCTCTATTCTGTGCTATTCACCTATTTGTCTATTTTGCCAATATCACATTGTCTCTATTACTTACTATGCCATTATAGTAAGTCTTGAAGTCAGGTTGAATGAATCCTTGAATCCTCCAACTATTTCTCTTTGATATTGTTTTGGTTATTCTTTGTCTTTTGCATTTCTATTTCAACTTTCAAATCAGTTTGTCAATATCCACAAAATAATTTTCTAAGATTTTGATTGGGATTGCATTGACTCTGTAGACTAAGGTAGGAAGAACTGACATCTTAACAATATCGAATCTTTCTACACATTAACAGGGAATATTTTCATTTGTTTAAATTGTCTGATTTTTTATCAGAGTTTTATGATTTTTCTCATACAGTTTCCTATGTTTTTGATAAATTCATACCTAAGTATTTCATTTTTGGAAAAAATATTTTGTGTGGTTTTTAATTTTCATATAAATGACTTTGTGTTTTGTATTTCAAATGCAGTTGTTCACTGCTTGTATATAGGAAAGCAACTGCCTTTTCTATGTTAACAAAAGGAGATTTAATTGGACTCACACTTCCACCTTGCTGGGGAGGCCTCAGAATCATGGCGAGAGGTGAAAGGCACTTCTTACATGGTGGCAGCAAGAGAAAATGAGAGATAAGCAAAAGCAGAAACCCCTGATAAACCCATGAGATCTTGTGAGACTTATTCACTATCATAGGAATAACATGGGAAAGACTGGCTCCCATGATTCAATTACCTCCCCCTGGGTCCCTCCCACAACACATGGGAATTCTGGGAGATACAATTCAAGTTGAGATTTGGTGGGACACAGCTAAACCATATCACCTTGTATCCTGCAAACCTGCTATAATCACTTATAAGTTCTAAGGCTTGTTTGTTGATTCTCTGGGATTTTCTATATAAATAATGATATCTGTGAATAGAGATAATTTTATTTTTTCCTTCCCAGTTTGTGCACTTTTTATTTCCTTTTTTCTTTGCTTTCTTTTTGTTGTTTTATTGCATTAGCTGAGACTTCCAGTACAATATAGAATATGAGTAGTGAGAGAATATATTCTTGCTTTACTCCTAATCTTAGAGAGAAAGCTTCTAGTGTGTCACTGTTAAGTGTGATGCTAGCCATAGGTTTTTCTGTAAATGTTCTTTAGCAAATTGAGGAAGTCCACCAATATTTCTAGTTTGTAGAGTTTTTACCATAAATGAGTGTTCAATTTTTTCAAATACTTTTTCTACATCTATTGTTATGATTATGTGATTTTTCTTCTTTAACCTGTTAATGTGATGAATTACATTAATTAATTTTCAAATGTCGAACCAGTCTTGCATATCTAGGATAATTCCCACTTGGTCATAGTGTATAATTACTTTTATTTTATCCGCTAATATTTTGCTTAGGATAGTTGCACTGTATTCATGGGATACTGGTCTGTAGTTTTCCTCTTTTATAATGTCATTGTCTGGTTTTGGCATTGGAGTGCATTTGAAACCACAGTCTGATTCCAGAGTCTATAGTCCTAACTACTATATTCTACTGTCATACTGCTTTGAGTTTTAATACTTGAGTTTGTATCATGAACTAGGCACCGCTTGATGTTTTCGCACATATTATTGCATTTTTCTGGATCATATAGTAGTAGTAGAAAAGATAATCCTGGCAGAAGTAAGTAAATGTGCCTCATTTCTAAAATGGGTATAATAATAGTGTCTTCTCCATGAGATTTTTGTGAGGAATAAACTATGCAGTGAATGACAAACACCCAACAGTGCTTAAACACTTTACAGACACATCATGTGTTATTGAGATAAGTCAAATCACAGTTGAATTATTTTATGCTCCAAACTGATATACATATTGTACTATACTACTTATTAGCATAGTGCTTGCCACATAGCTAATATTTAACAAATCTTGTTGAAATGAATGCATAAATATTTTAGATAATTTTTCTAAATTTTTCTTTTCTGTTTTTAAAGCCAAATTAAGATTAGAAACTTCATATTTAGTATTACCAGTGATGACAGCTAAAGGAGAAATATAAAATATTTAGAACTTTAGTAATAGAAGAATAGTAGCAAATGATCACATCTTTATGATGCAAAATATATACATAAATTTAAACTCTCACTATAAATATAAAATATCTTTTTCAAATGAGCATAAATACCCTATAAGATGTTCCACTTCATTACATTAAATAGAGAATGTCTTTTTAGATTAATTATAATGATATTATAACAGAGCATGTGAATCTTTCATCAATATGTATTTTTAGTAATTTATTCATCTGAAAATGCCATGGACAAAAAGACTGATGCTTCCAAAGCAATCACATTGTAATACATTTTCTCAGGTAACACCATCCATGAGCACTGAGATTAAAAATATGGCCCTGCTCACCAGGGCATGGTAGAGGAAATCTACAGACCAATCACAGTTCTTAGCAGAGGTAGAAAGGATCATGCCCCTATTCTTTCTGAAATTTCAACGTGAGGCGTAAGTACCTATTTTAGGATCAAGAAAACCTTTGTAATCATGAACCTACCTCTGACCTAACCTGCTCTTCATTAGAAGAAAAGGATGAGATGTTCCAGAGCAGGGTTTAACTAACGGTGTCCAGCCTGTAAATTTTTATTGTACAATTCATGCGCTAATAATGTTTTTAACATTTGTAAAGGATGTGAAATAAATGGGAATATGAGACACAGATCATGGCCCACTAAGCCTAAAATACTTACTGTTGGCTTCTTTACCTAATACATCTTCTATAGTGATGAAAATGTTCTGTATCTCTGCCGTCCAATATGGTAGTCATGAAACAAACATAGCATTGTGTAGTTGAAATGTGACTAGTGCAACTGAGAAAATACATTTTAGTTGCATTTAATTTTAATTAATCCAAATTTAAATAGCCACATGTGTCTGGTGGCTACCAAATTGGACAGCACAGCTTTAGAGCACCATCTCTCCTGTCCCCAAAATTCTGAACCATCAAAAACCAAAAACAATAGGTGAGATAGAAGCTGCTATAACCTGACGTGTCCTTAGTTATTCAGTTCATCTAACTCCTGCGAAAACATTTTCCTTTTCTACCATTTCTTATCCCCTTTGATTCCATTTCTCTCATTTCTTTCCGATGTTTCTTCAGACACCTTACTATCCCAATTATCTTGTGTTTTAACTGAAATGCAGAACAGAATGGCAAGCTAAGATCCTGCTTCAGGCCCTTTTGCAAGACCAAGTCAAAACTCTAAATTATTGCCCTTAAAGGAGTGTGGCAAATGGATTCTTTTGGTACTTGATTGAAGGATATGGATATTTCTCTGATGGGTTATGAATTGATCACTATGTATAAAGCAATTTCTGTGGGAAATTCTGAGTTCCAAACAGTTGACTTAAAAAAACTGGCCACACACTTTTTGATAAATTAGGAATCAATTGTGTATTGTTTACAATAAGCAACTACTTATAAGTTGAGGTTTCTACTTTTTTTTTCTCACTAAACTTTGTTTTAATGGGTCTCAAAATTCTGTGACAGGTTTTTGGTCAAGTTGTTTCCATTAAAAAGTACTGATTTTAGTGAAACCCCGTCTCTACTAAAAATACAAAAAAATTAGCCAGGCGTGGTGGTGGGTGCCTGTAGTCCCAGCTACTCAGGGGGCTGAGGCAGGAGAATGGCGTGAATCCAGGAGGCAGAGCTTGCAGTGAGCTGAGATCGCACCACTGCACTCCAGTCTAGGCGACAGAGCGAGACTCCATCTCAAAAAAAAAAAAAAAAAAAAAAAAAAGTACTGATTTTAGGCTGGATGAGGCAGCTCACACCTGTAATCCCAGGAGGCTGAGGCTGGTGGATCACCTGAGGTCAGGAGTTGGAGACCAGCATGGCCAACATGGGAAAACCCCATCTATACTAAAACTACAAAAAAAAAAAAAAAAAAAAAAAAACACTAGCCGGGCATGGTGGCAAGCGCCTGTAGTCCCAGCTACTAGGGAGGCTGAGGCAGGAGATTCACTTGAACCCAGGAGGCAGAGGTTGCAGTGAGCTGAGGTCATGCCACTGCACTCCAACCTGGGCAACAGAGTGAGACTCTTGTCTCAAAAAAAAAAAAAGTAGTACAGATTTTAAAAACTAATAACTTAAAACTGCCACATGCCAAAAGAAAAAAAAGTGGTCCACGAAACATTCTTCTTTCCTTCTAAAGGTTTTATGAGGCATTGTTATCATTAACCAGTCTTTTACTATTAAACTTAAATGGCCAATTGAAACAAACAGTTCTGAGACCATTCTTCTACCATTGATTAAGACTGGGGTGGCAGGTTTTAGGGATAATATTCATTTAGCCTTCTGAACTTTCTGGGCAGATTTGGTGACCTTGCCAGCTCCAGCAGCTTTCTTGTCCACTGCTTTGATGACATCCATGGCAACTCTCTGTCTCATATCATGAATAGCAAAGCAACCCAAAGGAGGATAGTCTGAGAAGCTCTCAACACACATGGGCTTGCCAAGAACCATATCAAGTGATGGCAACATCACCAGACTTCAAGAATTTAGGGCCGTCTTTCAGCTTCTTAACAGAATGGCGATAAATCTTTTCCTTCAGCTCAGCAAATTTGCGTGCAATGTGAGCTGTGTGGCAATCCAGTACAGGGGAATAGCCAGCACTGATTTGGACTGAATGCTTCAGGATAATCACCTGAGCAGTGAAGCCAGTTGTTTCTGTTGGTGGATCATTTTTGTTGTCACCAGCAACATTGCCACAATGAACATTTTTGACAGACACATTCTTGACATTGAAGCCACATTGTTCTGAGGAAGAGAGTCACTCAAAGCTTCATGGTGCATTTCAACAGACTTTACTTCAGTTGTAACATTAACTGGAGCAAAGGTGATCACCATACCAGGTTTGAGAATACCAGTCACTACTCCTCCAATAGGCAGAGTAGCAACACTACCAATTTTGTAGACATCCTGGAGAGGCAGGGACAAGGGCTTGTCAGTTGGACAAGCCGGTGGTAGGATGCAGTCCAGAGCCTCAAGCAGCTTGGTTCCACTGGCATTGCCATCTTTATGAGTGACTTTCCATCCCTTGAACCAAGGCACGTTAGCACTTGGCTCCAGCATGTTGTCACCATTCCAACCAGAAACTGGCACAAATGCTACTGTGTCAGGGGCTGTAGTTAATTTTCTTAATGAAAGTGCTGACTTCTTTAATGATTTATTTGTATTTCTTCTTGCTGTAGAGTGGCTCAGTGGGATCCATTTTGTTATCAACAATTAGTTGTTTCCCACCCAGTGTGTAAGCCAGAAGGGCATGCTCATGGGTCCGCCCATTCTTGGAGATACCAGCTTCAAATTCACCAGCACCAGCAGCAACAATCAGGACAGCACGGTCAGCCTGAGATGTCCCTATAATCATGTTTTTGATAAAGTGTCTGTGTCCTGGGGAATCAATGATAGGCATGTAGTATTTGATGTCCCTATAATCATGTTTTTGATAAAGTGTCTGTGTCCTGGGGTATCAATGATAGGCATGTAGTACTTGCTGGTCTCAAATTTTGGCAGGGAGATATCAATGGTGATACCACGTTCACATTCAGCTTTCAGTTTATCCAAGACCCAGGCATACTTGAACGAGCCCATTCCCATCTCAGCAGCCTCTTTCTCAAATTTTTCAATGGTTCTTTTGTCGATGCCTCCTCATTTGTGGATCAGATGGCCAGTAGTGGTGGACTTGCCCCATCTACGTGTCCAATGACCACAATGCTGATATGAGTGTGTTCCTTTCCAATTTTGGCTCTTGGGGCTGTTTTCACAACCCTTGTTTTCTGGTGGCGAACCCACTGGGGGAAAAGAAACTCTACTATTTTTATAGAACACTTTTTGTTTCCTTGTTAATTCTATGGGAAAATACATTATACCAGCCTATCATTGTAAATATCAAAGAGGACTCCTTCAAAAAATGCAAATGTGCTCTGTTTCAGTAGGTCTTAGATGAAACCAAAAGCCTTTCTTTTTGACAAGTACACTTAAGCTAAGCTGATGTCGGCAGAGGAGATTGACAGCCCCACCATTCAGTAACATAGTATTAACAGATCCAGAGAAAGATTTGTTGAAAAGTAAGTCAGAACCATTCACTAAATAAATTTTAGGACTATCAGTTTTCTACATTATGACACCTTATGCTTTCATGGTTTGTACGTTCTGTTTCTTGGGTCTTATATTCCTAGAAAATGACTACTTTTAGTTTTTGTCATCTTCTTTCAGAAAGAACCAAATGTCCCTTCTTCTGTGAGACCTTCCTTGAATTCCCAAGAAAAATTTGGCTTTCTTTTTTAAATATTCTGAATTACACTTTGCATGTAAACTCTATTACAGTCTATCACATTGTGTTAAATTTGTTTCACATTAAGAGGAGTCATGTCTTATCATGTATGTAATTTCATACCTAAAATATTTTATAGTGCATAATTAATGCTCTATAAATGTTTGATAAACAGAAAATAAGAAAAAAATCAGAGCTGACTATAGTTAACTGACATTTTAGTTAAACATGATAAGTATTTACAATCTTTGCCAGTTTTTAAATCATAATTTTACTCATACAATTTAAGATATCAGATTTTAATCTTAAAAAGTCCTCAAGGCAAAATAAAAACATTAATTTAAAAAACTGCTGTAGAGTTAACTTTATGTCAGCTTTCATTCCAAGTATATAGACTAGGAATTAAAATTTTAAGCCAAGAAAACACATAAATGAAGAGAGATGCTATCTGTAATGAACTGGAAAACTGTAATCCCTCTCTATCTAATATAGGAGCTTCATGAGAGCAGGGACCTTCTATATTTCCAGTGCCTACATCAGTGACTGGCATATAATTAGTTTTCAATAAACATTTATTCACTAATTGGAAAGATGGATACATAAATAAATGGGCATATGAATGCCATGTGGGGCAGGGGGCCCAACACAGTTGGAGTTTCAATTTTTCAAGAAATACCAGACATCTGGATATTTAAATAAATATAATTTTTAAATGCTAACACATTTTAAAATTCAGAAAAATAACAAAGAAAAACAAAAATATATATACTGAACAAAACTTATTAAATGCAGCCTATGGATCACGAGTTCACAGTATTTAATAAAAACAAGTAGCAGGAACAAATATTTGTTCAGTACTACAAATCACAAAATATATTTAGTTAGGTTATGTGGGAATTCTTTACAACTTCATATATGATACAAATACTCTGCATGTAGAATCAGCTAGTGCTTTGGTACCTGTTTGCCCCTGACAATCTCTTCTTTTCTGAGGTGGCTTTATTCTATCAGAGTGACACTTTTGAAATCAATCACATTTTCCTCAACCTGACAGATTAAAAAGTTTACCGAGAAAGAATTGGAGCACAGTACTACATTTAAAACATTTTCCAAAGCTACATTTTTTTTCAATAGTTTATTTCATTAACTACAAGCTTCAGGGCAAGATTCTCTCTGTAATGCACGTGCATTATGTCTTAGGACTTAAAATTATAGTTCCGGTTTGCTGATTCCCAAATCAATTAATTCAAGAAGTGAAATAATAGTTTTTGTGCCAAAGTAATTGTTTCTCCTGGAGTTTCTTTTGAACTGTAAGTCTATCTTCAATGCATTTCTTTGTTAAGCAAAATATAAAATGGGTAATGGATAAACGTTGAGAATATCATCCAATCATTTTTTAAGTAGTTGTCAAATGCTCTCTTTAGAAAGCTTCTCAAGGGGAAATGCGTATGTCTAGAGTAAGTGACACAAAGCATCATAAAAATATGCCAAATGATTATTATCTGCCAAAATTGTCTAGTAAAGGAAGTGGAAATTCTACTCCTGAAAAAATGAAAAGAACAAAAAAGACCCATTCCTTTACAATCTTTGGAAGGAGTCTTTATGCAATAAAATTGTATGGGAAAATGAATGTTTGGAAACTCCAGGGTCCTTTTCATTAGAAAGACAATGTATCAGACAATTGACTCAATTTTTTCACTTTTTCAGAATATTTTACTATAATTTACATTCAGCCAAATTATCAATAAAAAAGAATGTATTAAAAATTCAACACAAACCCCTTAGATAGGATTTTAAAATACTAACTACTGCCAAATTATTGGGAGAAACTTTGTATATACAAACCAGTGATAATTTCAGTTATGAAAAATTTCTTCAGGAAGCTAAGGGCCTTCAAAGTTTCTATTGCTTTACATTACCTGCTAATTATGACTTTTTTCAACTGCATGTTAATTTGGGCAAACAGAGAGCTAGAAGACTTTTGTTTTTGTTTTGCATATGTTTAGGACAAATACATTCAAGGCCTAATACTTCATTTAATATTCTAACTAAATCTATGAAACAAAAACATGAGAATTCAAATGAATTATAACTAGCATTCAAGTAATAATAATTGAATAAGAAAGTAGTAATAACTTTGGCTGGACAGATGGCAAATCTAAATACTGTAAAGTTAAAAAGAGGGCCTTAAAGGTCAGTAATACTGTTTTTTCAACCAATTTATTGATTCTTTTGATTATGTCTTATATGAAGTTTCAGTTCAAATACTCTGATTAACAGAGAGTTCTCTACCTCCCAACCCAATCAATTCTACCTTTGGAACTTTCTAAATTAGAAAAAGTCTTTTTGACAAAGGTATAAATCTACCCACAATTTCGCCTTATTTTTCCCACCTTAAATTCTAGGTTAATTCTATTATACTCCAGCGATAATTTACAGAATTAACTGAAAGTCTGATATCGGATGTTATAGAGGCCCACTGTACATCATAACAGTCCTCCATGAAAATGATGGCTACAAGGATTCGAAGTATAAATATGGTCCATTTTGTGTCAGATTAACAAAGATTATGAAAACACTTGCAATTTAAAAATTTTCCATGTTTTTCTCACACATTTCTGTGGGAGGGGTGAGAATCAACGAGAGGTCTGACTCACATGTACATGGACACAGTATGCTTTCACCTTATGAATGGGGTTCATGGTGATTTCTTAAATGCACCTAATGAGTACGTCATCATAATCATAATAAACTCTGGTAAGATTAAACACTGGGATATCTTCTGCATCCCAACCATTTGCCATTATTATAGGGTTCTCATCAGTTTTCACAACTGAATCTCTGTTAATACTTGTGATCAAGATGGGCTTAAAGTTCCTTCCAGCTTGATTAAGCTTTAGACAGGCTCTTTCTTGACTCTAGCTAGGCCCCTTGACCTCCCTTTTCTTAGAGCATTTACTTGAGAAAACTTTAATTGTAAATCCTTTATCTGCCCCTTTGAGATGTAAATCTTTCTAAGAGCCTCTTACCAGTTTCACAACTCAGGATTGTCTTTCTCAAGGATCCAGGAGCCATCCCTTTGATATGTAATTATCAAGGAAGATAAAGTATTACCTTCAGGCCTCTGTAAGAACACTGGAGCTTAACTTCCTGAGTGGGTGGCTTGCTCCAAATTGTAAAATTACCTCCTGTCACAAAGATAAAAGAAAGTTTATTTGTCCTTTGGGTAAAGCCAATGAGCCAATACAAATGGCCTATGTTTTCCCTCTCACTCCAACGCTTAAAACTTTCTCACCCCTTGTTTCAGCAAAGGTGAGTTCAGAATGTATTATGGTCTTGCTCCCCTATTGTAACGGCCTTGAATAAAGTCTTCCTTACTTATTTAACTTTGTCCAGTGCAATTTTTGCATTGACACACACACAAAATACTTCTTCAGATTTGCAGTCATGCTTTCTAGGACAGAAAAAAATACTCCTTCAGATTTGCAATCATGAAAAAGCCGACTAGATAGAGCAGCATTTGATAAAGATATAAACAGAAGCTACTCTTTGAGTAAAGGCTGCTATCAGTCATATAAATTAGCATGAAACTTGCAATTCTTAATTTACAGAAGGTCTACATGTAATTAATCATGGGCAAGGAAAAAATTTAAGAAAAATTGTAACACTGCCCTGTAGAACTAGTACTATCTTTTCTAGACTGCCAAAACTCACTTGCCACAGGGCTAATAACAGGAGCTTTGGCCAACATTAAAAAATGCTAAAGAAAACGTTGCCATCTAGTAAAAGAGTGAAAGGTGTTGGGTTGTAGGCTTTTTCAATTTTTGTGAGACTTTACATATCCTGTTAAACTAAAATGAACATATCCAGGTTTTTAAATTCTATGTTTTTATCTTAATAAATTTAAATATAAAGGAATTCACTAGGTTATTGTACTCTTAGCATTTTTACATTATATTTAATAATTAAAACATGGTCTGGCATATATGCTGCTCTATGCAATTGTAGGGTGTAGCTGTAACTATTAGTATATCATGCTGCCTTTCCATTACTGTAATTTTATGTGGTCCTGCAAATAAATGTGCCTGATCAGTTTTAACTTGGCTGAAATATATTTCAAGCTATTTTAAAATTGTGTTTTAAAACACGTATACTTTTTTTTTTAAAGTGTTAAGCTATAGCATACAATCTCATTACTGTCTTGGCAGTTTGACTACTTGAAAACCATCTAACTTTTCCTCTTTTTGTTATGTTTAATTGGTAGGGAGAGTCATAGTTTACAGTTAAAGACTGTGTGTGACGAATATCCGTCATTACTAGATGTGACTGAATTTTTAAAATCAATAATCCTTTTATTTGTGGTAGATCTCCTTGCCTTAATTGCTGATTTAGTAGTTAATTGAGAAAATCCTTATTAATGATCTTATATAGCTCTAAGAAATGTTGAATGAATGAGATTCTTCTCCAGAAATAATTTTCCCAACTACCTATGTCAGATCTGCGGAAAGATGAGTAGAATGGGTAGAGAAATCCACTGGTTCGATGGTTTCGTTAGCCACACAATCACACATAACATACACATTAAAAAAATGTGTTAGGAATTCTTGATCTTAATGACAATTCTGAGCAATAGTATTCTCAAAAGTTGGAAAAAAAAGCTAAAAAATAATTTTTCCTATAACTTTTTTTGAGGGGAACATATGGAACATCTTTTGATATAGGGTACGTCTGTTCCTACTTTCTAAATCTAGCTGCCTTTTTCTTGACTTCTTGCTTCTCGGCCTTTCACTTTACTTGCCACTGAGATACCTGTTATTAGGGAAGAGATTTTTTTTTTAAATTATTATTATTATACTTTAAGTTCCAGGGTACATGTGCTCAACGTCAGGTTTGTTACATATGTATACATGTGCCATGTTTGTGTGCTGCACCCATTAACTCATCATTTACATTAGGTATATCTCCTAACGCTATCTCTCCCCCCTCCTCCCACCCCACAACAGGCCCTGGTGTGTGATGTTCCCCTTCCTGTGTCCAAGTGTTCTCATTGTGCAATTCTCACCTATGAGTGAGAACATGTGGTGTTTGGTTTTCTGTCCTTGCGATAGTTTGCTGAGAATGATGGTTTCTAGCTTCATCCATGTTCCTACAAAGGACATGAACTCATCCTTTTTATGGCTGCATAGTATTCCATGGTGTATATGTGCCACATTTTCTTAATCCAGTCTATCACTGATGGACATTTGGGTTGGTTCCAACTCTTTGCTATTGTGAATCATGCCGCAATAAACATGCATGTGCATGTGTCTTTATCACAGCATGATTTATAATCCTTTGGGTATATACCCAGTAATGCGATGGCTGGGTCAAATGGTATTTCTAGTTCTAGATTCTTGAGGAATTGCCACACTGACTTCCACAATGGTTGAACTAGTTTAGAGTCCCACCAACAGTGTAAAAGTGTTCCTAATTCTCCACATCCTCTCCAGCACCTGTTGTTTCCTGACTTTTTAATGATGGCCATTCTAACTGGTGGGAGATGGTATCTCATTGTGGTTTTGATTTGCATTTCTCTGATAGCCAGAGATGATGAGCATTTTTTCATAAGTCTGTTGGCTGCATAAATGTCTTCTTTTGAGAGGTGTCTGTTCATATCCTTCACCCACTTTTTGATGGGGTTGTTTGTTTTTTTCTTGTAAATTTGTTTAAGTTCTTTGTAGATTCTGGATATTAGCCCTTTGTCAGATGGGTAGATTGCAAAAGTTTTCTCCCATTCTGTAGGTTGCCTGTTCACTCTGATGGTGGTTTCTTTTGCTGTGCAGAAGCTCTTTAGTTTAATTAGATACCATTTGCCAGTTTTGGCTTTTGTTGCCATTGCTTTTGGTGTTTTAATCATGAAGTCCTTGCCCATGCCTACGTCCTGAATGGTATTGCCTACATTTTCTTCTAGGGTTTTTATGGTTTTAGGTCTAACATTTAAGTCTTTAATCCATCTTGAATTGATTTTTGTATAAGGTGTAAGGAAGGATTCAGTTTCAGCTTTCTACATATGGCTAGCCAGTTTTCCCAGCACCATTTATTAAATAGGGAATCCTTTCCCCATTTTTTGTTTTTGTCAGGTTTGTCAAAGATAAGATGGTTGTAGATGTGTGGTATTATTTCTGAGGGCTCTGTTCTGTTCCATTTGTCTATATCTCTGTTTTGGTACCAGTACCATGCTGTTGTGATTACTGTAGCCTTGTAGTATAGTTTGAAGTCAGGTAGCATGATGCCTCCAGCTTTGTTCTTTTGGCTTAGGATTGTCTTGGCAATGTGGGCTTTTTTTGGTTCCACATGAACTTTAAAGTAGTTTTTTCCAATTCTGTGAAGAAAGTTATTGGTAGCTTGATGGGGATGGCATTGAATCTACAAATTACCTTGGGCAGTATGGCCACCTTCCATGATATTGATTCTTCCTATCCATGAGGATGGAATGTTCTTCCATTTGTTTGTATCCTCTTTTATTTCACTGAGCAGTAGTTTGTAGTTCTCCTTGAAGAGGTCCTTCACCTTCCTTTTAAGTTGGATTCCTAGGTCTTTTATTCTCTTTGAAGCAACTGTGAATGGGAGTTCACTCATGATTTGGCTCTCTGTTTGTCTGTTATTGGTGTATAGGAATGCTTGTGATTTTTGCACATTGATTTTGTATCCTGAGACTTTGCCAAAGTTGCTTATCGGCTTAAGGAGATTTGGCGCTGAGACAATGGGGTTTTCTAGGTATACAATCATGTCATCTGTAAACAGAGACAATTTGACTTCCTCTTTTCCTAATTGAATACCTTTTCTCCTGCCTGAGTGCTCTGGCCAGAACTTCTAACACTATGTTGAATAGGAGTGGTGAGAGAGGGCATCCCTGTCTTGTGCCAGTTTTCAAAGGGAATGCTTCCAGTTTTTGCCCATTCAGTATGATATTGGCTGTTGGTTTGTCATAAATAGCTCGTATTATTTTGAGATACGTCCCATCAATATCTAGTTTATTGAGAATTTTTAGCATGAAGGGCTGTTGAATTTTGTCAAAGGCCTTTTCTGCATCTATTGAGATAATCATGTGGTTTTTGTCTTTGGTTCTGTTTATATGCTGGATTACATTTATTGATTTTCATATGTCAAACCAGCCTTGCATCCCAGGGATGAAGCCAACTTGATCATAGTGGATAAGCTTTTTGATGTGCTGCTGGATTTGGTTTGCCAGTATTTTATTGAGGATTTTTGCATCCATGTTCATCAGAGATATTGGTCTAAAATTCTCTTTTTTTGTTGTGTTTCTGCCAGGCTTTGGTATCAGGATGATGCTGGCCTCATAAAATGAGTTAGGAAGGATTCTCTGTTTTTCTATTGATTGGAATGGTTTCAGAAGGAATGGTACCAGCTCCTCCTTGTACATCTGGTAGAATTTGGCTGTGAATCCGTCTGGTCCTGGACTTTTTTTGGTTGGCAGCCTATTAATTATTGCCTCAATTTCAGAGCCTGTTATTGGTCTATTCAGGGATTCAACTTCTTCCTGGTTTAGTCTTAGGAGGGTGTATGCGTCTAGGAATTTATCCATTTATTCTAAATTTTCTAGTTTATTTGTGTAGAGGGGTTAAAGATGTTCTTTGAAACCAATGAGAACGAAGACACAAAATACCAGAATATCTGGGACACATTTAAAGCAGTGTGTAGACGGAACGGGAAATTCATAGCACCAAATGCCCACAAGAGAAAGCAGAAAAGATCTAAAATTGACACCCTAACATCACAATTAAAAGAACTAGAGAAGCAAGAGCAAACACATTCAAAAGCTAGCAGAAGGCAAGAAATAACTAAGATCAGAGCAGAACTGAAGGAAATAGAGACACAAAAAACCTTTCAAAAAATCAATGAATCCAGGAGCTGGTTTTTTGAAAAGATCAACAAAATTGATAGACTGCTAGCAAGACTCATAAAGAAGAAAAGAGAGAAGAATCAAATAGATGCAATTAAAAAATGATAAAGGGGATATCACCACCAATCCCACAGAAATACAAACTACCATCAGGGAAGACATTGTTAATGGTTGCAATGGCATAAATCTTCCAAATTAAACATCTGATCTCATATGTGTTAGTCTCCATTTTGCTAATTTACGAATCATTGCCCTCATGGTATTTACAGAAAGATTTCTCATTTTAAATATGTGTTATTCGAAACAGAAACTTGGTTAACTTCATAAGAAAATCTCTCTTTGTAGAGAAAATAAGAAGGAAAATAACATTCACTGTAGCCCCAAAGGTGCCAAATATTGTACTGGGTACTCAAAGTATAATATTGACTATAATTCTGACAACTACTATGACATGTGCTTATTATTATTATTTCCACATTATATATGAAGGAACTAGTCTCAAAGGTGTTAGGTAACTTGCTCAGAGACAAACTTCTAGCTAATAAATAGTGAAACAAGGATTTGAAACTTGATTTGAATCCATACTTTTAGTCCCTCGAACAACGTAATGCATCCATGGGATAATCTATCTGAAATAAAAACATCAGTGTTGGAATATGTGTTTTGAATCCAGTATGTTTGGATGCAAATTGAAATGTGTTCAGGTCAAATTCTTGAAATGTGCTGAATCATGTATACTGATGTTTCACTACCTGTGCAATTGTGTCTTGGGTTAAAACCACAAAATTCACACAGAACCATGGAATATTTTAAAGTTTTAAGGGAAACACAATGATACTTAACATCTGTCAGATATTGCAAACTACTAGGTTGAAGTAGTTCAGTTTTAACAGTGGTTTATACTACATTCCTTTCAATGGCATATCCTTGCAAAGTTTTGTTTTCAGTGATTATTACAATGATAAGCAAGTAAGCAGTAAAAAAAAACACAATGTAGCACAGATAAAATGGGGGTCCCGGCTGTGTCTAGTCTGGATCTAATATCTAAGAAGTTGTGCAGTATTCACTAGATACATACATATCACTAGTAAGTAATTGTGCTTATCTAAAAATTAAATGTCATATTATTTTTGTAATTTATGTGTATTATTTTCCCTAAACATTTAACAAATTGTTGGACATAGGCATTTATAAAGGTATTTAGACTTTATTGCTTAATAAATGAAACTCTATTCTTTTCAGTCTTATAACATTGTGAAAACATGACTAAGGTCCAATGAAATGAAAGGCTTGGGAATCTCTGGAAACACTGAGCTTCCTTTTCCTTGGCAATAAAGTTACTGAAACTTGTACATGTAAGTTAATCATGTGAGCAAACTACAAATAAATGAAGATTTGTCTAATTGTGCTTCAATCTGTTGTACTTTAGAATTCGGATCAAGGCAATCTTAGAGAAGATTGAATTTCAAAGAAATATTTATTTCAAAACATTTCTCAACACAGGTATATGATCAACCATTTTAAGGCTGTGAACTTTCCTTCTGAGCTGGGCACTGCCCCCAGGGCTGCAGATTGTTAAAGGAAAGAGAAGAATGAACTCTACATTTCAGTTCTTTATTTTGCTTATTATGGAATCCTCACAATTAGTCATACTGTTCTCAGAATGAATAGAATTCAGAGAAACCCTGTTTCATACCATTGTACTGTGAGGATTAAAAACAATGTGAACCAAAGTCTATGCCAGTCCCAAAATATATGTCTAACAAACATTACCAAACATTGCTAAACACTAATGTTTATTACTCCCTTTGGAGCCCATCTCCCACTGCAGAAAGGATCAATAATTAATACTCATACTCTTATGCAAAGAACTGCAAACTTGGCCTTCTATTTCATTTTACCCTAAATATACACTGTAGATGAGGAAACTAGAATCTCAGATTACTTCCTCAGTGCTTTCTTCACTATCTATCCAGTCAAGGTTCATAGTGATCCTGTTTGGGTTCTGTAAATTTAAGCAAGTTTCTTGTCCTCTCCATGCCTCAATTTCCTCATCTGAATACGGGAAAAATAATAGAATCTCCCTGAAATAGTGACTGCAAAGAGTAAATGAGCTAAGATAAATATTTAGGCCAGTATTTGGTGCACAGTCAACACTGTTTAAATGTTCAACAAACAGAATTGCATGATACTCTCTGAACAAATTCCACATTTTTGGATGCCTGTGATTTTTCTTATGTTTCTCCTACACTTAAATTTCCTTTCTAAGCTTATCTTTAGCCAAAATCTTTGCAAATTCTATCTAGCCTATTAAAATCTTCTCTAGAAATTTTTCCTTTTGCCTCTTTTGGAAATTTATTTCTATCTTCCACTTTACTGGTCATTTTCCACCCGATATGGCTATCTGCTCATTTTCTTCCCAGCCCTAATCACAGTTTATAAGCAAATATTTCTTTGGTGGCTAAACTATTTAGAGTCTATTATTAAAATTCTGGAAACCCATGTGTGTATTTGGTCACCCCACACACACAGATTAGAATGTCTAGCATATCATTGATTCAAAATAACAATTACATAATTAACAAATGAATGAATGAACATGTATCTACTCTCAAAGAGAGGTTTCCTTTCCGTCTAACATATACTACAGATTCTTTCACTCGTGGATTTTCCCCCAGTGTGTTCCAGTATTCTGTATCTTTAATAATGTCCATTTTGTTTACAAAATTATATGAAGATAATGTTAGATTAAAATATGGTTTCAAATTGTTAAATTATATAAAAATAGATAATAGTGAAACAAGACATAATGCCTATTTATTTTATGATTGAATAAATAGTGAATTAAAATCACTAAATCTAGCTCACATTGACAGCTTATGTTGAAATATTTATATATAACATTATCAGACATCTTTGAAGAATCTTTAAGAAAATGTGAATTGCTGTAGAATCTCAGCTTAAAAATATTGTGCTTCTTTTGACTATAGCCTCTATATGTTTTTTTCCATGATACAAATGTGCTAGCATATTACTGGATATTTTTTTCAAGTTTTCAGAGGAAACTTAATCGGTTGGCCAGGAAATACAAACAATAAGTTGGGTGTAAATATATTACACTAGATAATAAGAAAACTAAAACCAAAAAAATTAAATAATATATTGTTTAGGGATACTTGAGTATGTAATGAAATTGTAGCAGTGCCTCAAATAACATTGTTTTGTTCAATGTCGGTTACCTTTAAACTTGATGAGAAAAAAAATTCCACTCCTGGCAGGGCCACCATGAGGAGTCTGCAAATTTTCTCCACGTCTGCATAGGTTTTCTTGTGTACACCAGTTTTTTCCCACATCCTAAAGATGTGCACGGTTAGATGACTTGGCATGTCCAAATTGTCCCAATATAAATGAGTAGGGGTATGTGTGTGTACATGTGCACCCTGCAATGGATTGGCGTCTCCATCCAGGGTTGGTTTCCATCCTATGCCCTAAGCTTATGGGATAGGCTCTGGCCATCCTTGACCCTGAACTAAAATAAGCTGTTTGGGAAATGAATGAATAAACTAATACAAGTTATTGTAAAATAAAAATCTGCAAGATATACAATAAAAATACAAATGCATGACAATAAATGATGTGGTACAAAAGTGCTCAGCGAGCCTCCGATATTCATTATTGTATCTGTTTGAACTACACGGTTGTAGGAGGTATTCCTTAAAATTATTCTTTGCAAACACTTATTTCTTGATTTAACCCACCATCACTATGACCATCATCACTCACTTATCCACCAAAAATGGGATAAATGATTATCTTAATTCTTATTAATCTTTCTTAAATGTATGTAGAGCTCACATTCATTTATTTCAATGTTTAATATTAGAAGTGTTTGGGTCTTTATTAAGAAGTTTGGTGATGTTTTTGTGACCAGAAGTATGTCATGGAACTTGACTTGTTTAGATAAATTAGCCTAGATAAAATTGGTTTCATTATACGTCACTTTGTTTAGAGTCGTAGTTTCAAAGAACCTACCCCAACAAAGTTAAGTGAGGACTTACGTATCGGAAACATTCAAGGGAGGATAAACGGAAAATTCAGCATAGAGATTGCTCTGGGGGAGTGTCAGAGCAATGGGATGTGAGGGACACAGGACAAGAATAAAGTTATTGGTAACACTGAGTTCTTAGTTGTGTGATGGGTTCAGAGATGGCTTAATATTTTCTAATACACAAAAAATAAAGAGTATTATTACTCAAAATGTTAAATATTTAATAGATAAATTGAAAACAATTGAGTAACATTGAAAAAGTGAAGAAAAGAAAGATGATGAGAAAGAAAAATAAGGGAAGAATTGAATTAAAGCCACACAAAGCAAAAAAAGGAATTTTCCACTCTATAGAATAAAATTGGCATCTGAACAAGCCAGAAACCCAGGATTGCTTACATTTTATTCGTGTGTGATTACTCTCTATTATGGGAAGTGATTATGGGTTTTCCATTCATTAGTGTAAAATACAATTTTCTTTTAAAATAAATATACTTACTTAAAAATTTTAAACCACAGGTACTTTTTAAAACTGCTAGTAGTTTTTTTTAAGTGAAGAACCATTATATCAACAAATATTTTCAGGAGCCAGACTCTTACATACTCTTGACAGTAAGACTATACATATATTATATATACATATATATATGTGTGTGTATGTGTGTATGTATGTGTTTGTGTGTGTGTATATATATATGTATATGTATATATATAATATTTGTGATGGAGTCTCTCTCTGTCGCCCAGGCTGGAGAGCAGTGGCCCAATCTCGGCTAGCCGCAACGTTGACTTCTAGGCTCAAGCGATTCTCATGCCTCAGCCACCCGAGTAGCTGGGAATACAGGCGCGTGCCACCATGCCAGGCTAATTTTTGGATTTTTGTATTTTTAGTAGAGATGGAGTTTCACCATGCTGGCTAGGCTGATGACTCCTGACCTCAAGTGATCTGCCCGCCTCAGCCTTTCAAAGTGCTGGGATTACAGGTGTGAGCCCCCGTGCACGGCCAGTAAGACTATTTTTATACTAGGCAAATCGGTTTTCTTTAAAAAGAAGCCAGTGGAATTCTGTGGCATTTCAGAAATGGATACTTTTCTCTTAATATTTGCCCTTATTCTGAATTCATAGATTTCCCTCTAATATGTAGTTGGACCATGGTGTCCCAGAACAGAAGCCACAGTTCTCAGCCTACCTTGTAGCAATATGGAAGTAGACCTATGACTCCTGGCAATGTAGTGTAAACAGAAAAAAAGTATAAAATTTCTAGAACATGCCCTTTCAACTGGCTGGAATGAGGCTACAATGTTAGAACTGAAGCATTCATTTCCTGCCATGTGTTCATATTGGGAACCCTGGTCTTCATAGAGGGAAAAGAGAAAAGTAATGTGGTTTTCCGACACTGTGTAGCATCATAACATCCTTCAACTAACTTATTCCATACTCTTGATAAAAATATTGTCATGAAGTCTTTGCCCATGTCTATGTTCTGAATGGTATTGCCTAGGTTTTCTTCTAGGGTTTTTATGGTTTAAGGTCTTACATTTAAGTCTTTAATCCATCTTGAGTTAATTTTTGTATAAGGTATAAGGAAGGGGTCCAGTTTCAGTTTTCTGCATATGGCTAGCCAGTTTTCCCAGCACCATTTATCATTCTCAGCACACTAACACAAAAACAGAAAACCAAACACTGCATGTTCTCATTCATAAGTGGGAGCTGAACAATGAGAACACATGGACACAGGGAGGGGAACATCACACACTGGGGCCTGTTGGGGGATAGCATTAGGAAAAATACCTAATGTAGATGACAGGTTGATGGGTGCAGCAAACCATCATGGCACGTGTATACCTATGTAACAAACCTGCATGTTCTGCACATGTATCTCAGAACTTAAAGTATAATAATAAAAAATTTTAAATTTAAAAAAAGGAATAGACTTATCATTCTTACTAAAACCATTGTTGTATGGGTTTTTTTGTTAGCTTTAGTCAAACCTAATCCAATTAATACACATACACAAGAAATCAGATTACTTTATCCACTTTTTTTCTCTTTCTTTTTTGGACGACTTTGTAAATCTAAGACCAAAAGTGATAAATAGTCCCTTAAATTCCTACCCATGATGCAGTTATTATTTGACATCCAAAAATACAATTCTTTTAGATTTTGTTTAAATTTGGAAATATATTATCAATTATTTGAATTAAAATGAGATAATTATATTATACCAAATATGGATTAGAACAATTTTGGCCTACTTCAGTTTCATCTAGCAATTTTAAGAGAATGTTGACTCCTAGTGTTCTAAGCTGGACTGACCATATTATTTTGTTTTTTATGTAATTTCAACTTTTATTTTAGATTCAGGGTATATATTTGCAGGTTTGTTACCTGGGCATATTGAGTGCTACTAAAGTTTGGGATATGATTGCTCTCATCACCCAGGTAGTGAGCACAGTACCTAACAGTTATAGTTTTTCAACTCTTGCCTTCCTTCCTTCCTACTACCTCTGATAGTCCCCAGTGTCTGTTGTTGCCATTTTTACGTCCACGAGTATCCAATGTTTAGCTCCCACTTATAATAAGTGAGAACACGAGGTATTTGGTTTTCTGTTCCTGTACTAATTTGCTTAGAATGATGGCTTCCAGCTGCCTCCATGTTGCTGCAAAGGATATGATTTCATTCTTTTTTTTTGGCTGTGTAGTATCCCACGGTATATATGTACCACATTTTCTTTATTCAGTTTGCCACTGATGGGCGCTTAGGTTGATTCTACATCTTTACTATTGTGAATAGTACTGTGATGAATATTTTAGTACATGTGTCTTTTTGGTAGAAGAATTTATTTTCCACTGGGTATATGCCCAGTAATGTGATTGCTGCGTGAAATGACAGTTCTGCTATAGATTCTTGGAAAAATCTCCAAACAGTTTTCTACAGTGGCTGCACTAATTAACATTCCCACCAACAGTGTATCATGTTCCCTTTTCTCTGCAGCCTCACGAGCATCTGTTATTTTTTGACTTTTTAGTAATAGCCATTCTGACTTGTATGAGACTGTATCTCACTGTGGTTTTGATTTGCATTTCCCCAGTGATTAGTGATGTTGAACATTTTTTCATATGCTTCTTGGCCACTTGTCTGTCTTTTGAGAAGTATCTGTTCATGTCTTTTGCCTAATTTTTAATGCAATTATTTGCTTTTTGCTTCTTGAATTAAGTTTCTTTTAGATTCTCTATAGTAGACCTTTGTCACATGCCTAGTTTGCAAATATTTTCTCCCATTATACAGGTTGTCTCTTTCCTCTGTTGATTGTTTCGTTGTGCAGAGGCTATTGAGTTTATGAGGTCCCACTTGTCAAGTTTTTTGTTTTTGTTGCAATTGCTTTTGAGGGCTTAATCATAAATTCTTTCCCAAGACTGATGTCCAGAATAGTATTTCATAGCTTTTCTTCTAGGATTCTTATAATTTGAGATCTTATATTTAAATATTTAATCCATCTTCGTTAAATTTTGTATATAGTGAGAGATAGTGGTTCAGTTTAATTCTTGTGCATATGGCTAGCCAGCTATCCTAACATCATTTATTCAATAGGAAGTCCTTTCTCCATTGCTTGTTTTTGTCAAGTTTGTTGAAGATCAGATGACTGTAGCTGTGTGACTTTATTTCTGGGTTCTCTATTCTGTTCCATTTGTCTATGTGTCTTTGTTTTTGTACCAGTACCATGCTGTTTTGATTATGTGTTATAGCATAGTTTGAAGTCAGATAATGTGATGCCCCCATCTTTGTTCCTTTTGTTAGGAAAGCTCTAGCTGTTCAGGCTCTTTTTTTGTTCCATATGAATTTAGAATAGTTTTTCTATTTCTGTGAAAGATAACATTGCTGGGCTTGATAGGAATAGTATTGAGTCTGTAGATTGCTTTGAGCAGTATGGTCATTTTAATGATATTAATTCTTCCAACCCATGAGTATGGAATGCTTTTCCATTTGTTTGTGTCATCTATGATTTCTTTAAACAGTGATTTGTAGTTCTCCTTGTGGAGATCTTTCATCTCCTTGGTTAGAGGTACTCCTAGGTATTTTATTTTTTCTGCAGCTATTGTAAATGGGATTGCCTTCTTGATTTGGCTCTCAACTTGAATGCTATTGGTGTATAGAAATGCTACTGATAGTTTTACACTAATTTTGTATCCTGAAACTTTACTGAGCTTGTTTATTAGTTCCAGGAGCCTTTTGGTGGAGTCTTTAGGGTTTTCTAGGTATTGAATCATATTGTCAGTGAACAGACATAGTTTGACTTCTTCTTTCCTATTGGATGCCTTATATTTCTTCCTCTTGCCTGACTGCTCTGGCAAGGACTTCTAGTACTATGTTGAATAGAAGTGGTGAGAGAAGGCATCCTGTCTTGCTCCAATTCTTGAGGGGAATACTTCCAGCTTTTGCCCATTAACTCTGACGTTGTCAATCATATTTTTCTCCCAGGAACTATACAGTTGAGCAGAGTCACACAACCTTCATGCGATAGTTAATTTTATGTGTCAACTTGATTGGGTCATGTGATGCCCAAATATTTTTTAAACATCATTTTTGGGTATGTCTGGATGAAATTAACATTTAAATGGGTAGACAGTAAAGCAGATCGCCCTCCCCAATGTAGTGGGCCTCATCCCATGTTTTGAAGACCTAAATAGAATAGAATAAAAGGCTGAGTAAGAAATAATCTTCTGCTGCCTGACTGTCGTCAAACTAAGACATTGGTCTCCTCTTGCCTTCAGGCTCAGACTTCATTTGGAACAGTACCATTGACTCTCATGAATCTGGACTTCTCAGTCTCTGTAATGATGTGAGACAACTCCTTACAATAAATCTCTCTTTCTCCCTTTCTCTTTCTCTCTCTCTTTCTCTACACACACACACACACACACACACACACACACACACACAAGCTGAGTTATGCCAATGCAGCACTTTACAAAGGCTCCCAAGTTCCTGTTCCAACAGTCCCTAGGGATGCCCGGGCTCTTGTTGGTGGCAAACATTTGTGTGTGTGTGTGTGTGTGTGTGTGTGTGTGTGTGTTTCATTCATATATATATATATATAAAAATATATATTATACTTTAAGTTCTAGGGTACATGTGCACAACATGCAGGTTTGTTACATATGTATACATGTGTCATGTTGGTGTGCTGCACCCATTAACTTGTCATTTACATTAGGTATATCTCCTAATGCTATCCCTCCCCGCTCTCCCCACCCCACAACAGGCCCCAGTGTGTGATGTTCTCCTTTTTTGCTTGCCTCCCCAGCATCAGTTTTCCCCTTCTTAGCAGTATCTCAGTGTTCCATTCATGTGGTTTGGATGATATTATCTGACCACTAGTTCAAGGTTTGTCTTAATTTGCTAAAGTCAACAGCATAATCCACCCCCATGCCACAGTTTCTGAGTTTGGGGTGAGGACCTAACCTGCACCTCAGCCTACAGTGTACTAGAGCTAGCTCATACCAGCTCATGAGAGCCAATTGCTAAATTTCTTGAAAACTGGCAAGTCAGTTACTAAACACAGCCATTATTAAAAAAATTATATGAACTTATAACTAAAATATATTAAAGCAAAAATATATTAATTCAGACCTTTAAGATATTTTACTAAATTTTATAGTACTTATGATCTTGAAATTATTTATATTTACTTTAACAGTGAAAACAGAAGAAAATACTGTATAAAGGTATGCTACTGCACATCTTTTCCTAACTCTGGAGCCAGTGACATTGTATTGGTACGCAAACAAAATACATCTTTCTGTTATTTAAATATTATTGTCCAGATGAGCAAATAATTCTCTCACATTACCAATGAAAGAATCAATGAGATTTCCCAACAATTAGGATATTTTCAAATCATAGTTTAATTACAACCACCTTTGAGAGGCCAAGGTGGGCGGATCACCTGAGGCCAGGATTTTGAGAACAGCCTGCCAACATGGTGAAACCCTGTCTCTACTAAAAAATATAAAAAATTAGCTGGCTGTGGTAGTGTGTGCCTGTAGTCTCAGCTATTTGGGAGGCTGAGGCAGGAGAATCTCTTGAATGTGGGAGGTGGAGATTGCAGCAAGCTGAGATCACACCATGGCACTCCAGCCTGGGCAACAGAGCAAGACTCCATCTCAAAAAAGAAAAAAAAAAGAGTTTAGCCAATGTATTCTGGGGAATTAATTGGTCATATGGAATTTGCAGTGAAAGTACAGTATATTCTATTATTTTGTAAATTGAGAGCTAAATATATTTGACATCAATAAAAATTTTTGTATTTTTGGAAGACTGTTCTTATTATTTGTTTTAATTGACAAATATTGTATATATTTATGGTATATAACATGATGTTTTACAGTATGTGTACATTTTAGAATGACTAAATCAAGTTTAATTAACATATATATTACTTCGCATACTTACCATTTATTTGTGGTGAAAAAACTTAAAATCTACTCTCTTAGCAATGTTAAAATATAAAATGCATTACTATTGATTATATACATCAGTAAAATTTATAGTAAACTTGTGTATATATACATGCTTACTTTTTTGAGATATTATTTTAAACACTTACCAGCATACTAATTCCTATGTCAGCTAGTTAGTATTTGACATTCTATGAATGAACAAGTGCTAAATTAGTTCAGTTACAGTAAATCTCAGGACTTTTATTCAATGATTAAGGCAGAAATTTCTCTCTTTCTCTCTCTCTCTCTCTCTGAATAAGGAAGAATGTAGCTTTAGGAGCTTATGAATGTTATCCTATGACATGACAAAAGAAGTCAACTTTAGAATGAGATATGATACACGAAGGAGATATAGAAAGAAGCAAATTTCTAGGGGAAAGTTTTGAAGTGCTGGATAAAACCAATGCTAACGTGCTCCTATAGCAGCCACGTTAACCAATAAATTTTCTCATTGTCTAAGTTGTATTTTCTGCTCTTCCTGAGACCTGGTTGTCCAGCTATTTGATTGTAAACTATACCACTTTTCTTCCAAAAAAACACTATTTTTTAAATCATGTGAATCAAAGTTTCTGAATCAGTCCCTTAGAAGAGTTGGCGAGATAGAGATTGGGTGAAAAACAATTATGGCATAGCATTCTTATAGAAGTTGCAATTTATTATAAAAAATACAGAAGATGTGTTATCAAGAGGGAATACTAGGAGATACAAAAGTAGAAGATTTGGGATGAATGGTACTTTTCAAGACTCTCCAGCTTGTCAAGGATAATATTCTCAGGATGGTGGAGAAGATATTCTACTTAGGCCTCAGATTCTGAAAGGTCACAGGAAGCCACAAGAAGGGACTTACAGGCTTCTAACGCCATCAATTTATGGCCCCGAAATTACATAAAAATGACCTATTATGATGCTAAAATTATTTAGCAAGCCACCTCACCTGGATCTAATGCCTAAGCTCTATGTATAATTTTGCATTATGCCTCCAATGCCATGTTGCTATATTGTCAACAGGTTGTAAAGAAATGAAAATACATATTATTGGGTCCACATTACATGCAACATAACCATGTAATGATGGTCAATCTGTAGGAACTTAGGATCAGAAGGCACTATCACAGTGTGTCTATCGTTTGCAACCATAACACCTAAACACGTACAGAAGTAGATACTAGGAGCAGGGCAAGGGCCACAGATCCTCAGAGAAAGTTAACTTTCTTGAATTTTTCTTAGGTTGGTGTGAAGCAAAAAGCATCGAGATACTCTCTCATTTTTCCACGATAGGAAAATACCAGCCCATGGTACAATGCAGCAAATTAGCCAATCAATTTATTAACTGTGGTTACCAGAGAAAAAACAATGGATGAAAAATTTCTCAGCCACAGTAGTATCTTTGCTACATCCAATGGCATCAAGTAATTTAAAGTGAAAGCATGCTAAAAGCAAGTCTTAAAAATCTTACCTCAAGGCTCAGATTGATACTTGGGTACTGCATGTTAACCATGCTAGAAACAAACAAACAAATCTCCTATCTCTTTTAGCCATAGAGCTAAAGCTGCTAAAAGTCAAATGCAGATATTGATTCCATCAGTGGCTTAACTACAATATCAATTAAATTCACAATTCACTAATTATTTTATATGAAAGATATAATACCAGTAGGAAATTAGGAAAATTCTGGTAATTGAAATAAAGATATCTAGGAGCATTCATATGATTTAGAGAATCCCAACCCTTCAAACTTCTCTGAAATGTTCCCACTATACCTTTCTTGCTGTACAAATCTAATAATTTGCCCAATCCTGCCACTCATATCCCCAAAATTTCCCCAATTGGTGAAATGCAAAATTAGAGTAGAGAGTAAGTGCTACGCTCTGAAGAAGTTTCATGAATTTAAATTTTCTTATCTCTAAAAATGAAAATTCTAGATGGGTATTTTAAGAGTACCCAGTCATAAAGAGCAGAGTATGATTTGAGATCAAGCTTAATTCTTTGCTACAGATGAATACACGGAGATTTGGAATTCAACAGCTTTTAGACAGCTAACCATGAAGAGTGTAGCAATTTGTTGGGTTAGTTGAAGCAAAACTAGATCAAAAGGTAACCCAAGACATATAATATTAAAAAATCAGAAAGTCATTAATCTGATATAAAAGAAAGAATTTGAAAACTATAGGAGAAAATAATACTAGACTGGATTTATTCCATACTTTTCATCCATCCATTTCCTCCCTATTTTTATTACCAGGGTTCAGACAACTCTTCATTCTACTCTTCAGTTAGGAGCAGACATGACGTAAGTCCTAGTTTCTTTGAAAGATGCATCTCTAGGCTGATGATTCAGATGAGTAAGGCTAGGCTAAAAATGTGATCCATCTTTTTGCTAGGGATGGAGTAAATTCAGGGTGGCTAAGATTGTATTGACTATTACCCTCCAGAAATATTACACAGATCTTATGACCTCCATCTTCCAGATGACTCTGTTCAAATTCAAATCCCAGTGACAGCAAATCTGATTATTCATACACGGCTCTGGTGTCTACCCTAGAATTAATCACCTATGGCAAGAAGAAAGAGCTACATCATAGTCACTGAGGCATCACTTTGAACATGAAGGGTCACTCTACTTTGTCTATTATATTATTTTTTCCTTCCATTCTAGAAGAGCCAATTTCATATTATTTTTTACTTGGCTTCTCAACACATGTACCCTTACATACACATATGTGTGCACAAACACACACATACACATACACACAACCCACTGAAGACAGACTGGAACAATTTTCAAAGTACTATATATACTTTCAGTGTGATTATGATGGCATTTCTTTAATTAATTTATTCTACTTCAAAAATGCCACTACTTAATAAGATCTAATTATCCCTTGGCACATACTCTTCTTCTCCATAAGCACACACAATTTCTAGTTTATATCCCCCAACTAACCATAAATATTTGCCCTTTGGAAATATTCAAATAATATCCACTTTACCTTCCCAATATAATAGCTCATATTAAAAAAATAAATGGAGACAGTGTAGCAATTTGCTATTTGCCAATGATATTCATTCACAGTGCGTGCTGGCAAATTATTAATAACAGCGTTCTGGGAATGGAAGGTCATGATTTGTAGAATTTGCTGATTTCTATAAGCACTTCAAGTATGTCCGAGTTCAAACTACCAACATAAAGTCACTAAACCATGGAGTTGGAAAAAGATGCCCACAATCGGCTCCATGAGTAGATATAAGCTGGCTCCTGCACACCTATGTAGTTGTATTAATCAGGAACTCTAGAAACGGGAGTTCCATGTCCTGTTGATTCTGTCCTTAGGCTTACTTAGTTCACTTTCATGTCACTCCTGCCTACAAAAATCTCTCCTTCTTACTGGTAGAATTCAGTGATCTTCTGTGATACCAGGAATTAGTGCAAGTATAAAGTCAGGATTCAATAGTCTTCCCAAAGTTTTGATATTTGTTTCCCTAGATATGTAATAAATTAACTTATTGAAGACAGACTGGAACAAGTTTCACAGTATTATACATACTTTTACTGTTATTATAACTGCACTTTCTTAAGCTTCCTTTTTCAAAAAGGAGAGCTGCTCAGTTCAGAAAATTGGTAAAAAAAAAAAAAAAATTAGGAGTCTCTGGCTGTGTCTCAGGTCTCTTAGTCATACCGAAAATTCGTTAGCAGTTTTTCTGCAAATCAAGTAGGAGCTTAATAATAGTCCATTTTATTCCCTTCAAACACATAATTATTGACCAAAACAGACCATGCTCTACCCTGTTCAAATTGCACTGAACCTACTCACCTGCCATTAAGTAACCTTATGCTTATTTTGCTTCCATGTACCATCAATATAATGTAAGCTCTGCAAAGACAGAGATGTTGTATGTTTTCTTCCAAGAACAATTGCTGGCATCAAAAGGAAGGAGAGAAGAGAGAAAGGGAAAAAAGAAAGAGACAATGCTGAATAATTGATCAAACATGATAGATTCATAGAATCTTGGAGCTTGAAAGTGCCTGGTGTTAACTCATCCAACAGCCTCATTTACAGATTAGGAAACGGAAGCCTGATTAAATCAAAATACTTTTCCATGGGTAGTTCATTTGTAAACTCCAAGTCAGAATTTAGGTTGTATAAAGAACATAAATATCCTGATCCTCAGGAAAATATTTCAGTGATACTTAACATGGAGGTAATAAGAAAATCTGAAACAGGCCTGTTGAACCAGAAATACTTCTGCCCCCAAATTTTCCCCACCCACCCACACCTTTTTGGGCCTTCTATACACACACATCTAGAAGAATGATTAAAGAAGAGGTGGTGGGAAGAACTTTTAAAAATATACTAGAAAATAAAATTATTTAGCTCTTTCTGTATAGGAAAAAAAATCTGGGTTTATTTTGTTTTCAATTCAGCAAACATCCATTAATAACCTATGTGCAATTCTCTGAGCCTAAAGCTGTGATATATATAAAGTGTGGTAAGATGTTGGTCCTGCCCTCCAGGAACTCATAATCTAGTTAGGAAGATAGATGAGTACATAAGTAACGATCATAAAAAGGCACTCTGCTTTTAGGAAAAGGTGTGAAATTGAGACAGAGAGTGGGAAATTGCCATGAGGGGTACAAAGATAAGACAAATGGAGCAGGAGATAATAAATTTTTTTTCTTATGCACCACAGTTGTGTAAAAAAAAATCCCTTCTAATTAGAGTAGATAAAACACACTAAAACTCTTGAATTCCTTTCTCCTTTATGAATCCTGGCCTTCTAAGTGAATCTTACCATGATGAAGTTGACAATGGAGTGTCTTTTACCGAAGACAGATGACCTCCCCCCACATGACCACTAGTACATTCTATGAGGAAAGAGCATTCCAAACTGTCTGTGTTCTTTTGATAATTCACTGTGTGGAAGGTCAGAAACTATTCATAGAAGTAAGCAGATTCTACTTGTTTGTCTGAAAGACAAAGTTCATTCTTTTCTTTCATTTCTCCTAAGTATTCTGACTTTTTATACCTCATAAATGGAAAATAAAAGAATCATCTGATTATACTCAGCAAGACTGTTTCTTTGAAACACTAAACCTCTACTAAAATTTCACTAATATATTAAAACATTGGATTTTATTTGAATATTTTGATCTCTGGATATATAAGTCTTTCCTTATCAAAAGGCTAAATTAAGGAAAAACAGAAAGTAAACAACTTTGATTGAATATCAGAAAAGATCCAATTCTCTCATCTCATCTGATCATGAAATAAATCATTATAGGTTATAACAACCAATTAAGCTTTCTTGGAATTTTAGGAAGCTTCTTTTCTAGGCCATAGTTCTGTAATGACACCCAGTAAATGAAGCTTTTGCTTTCCGTAGTTAAAAGCTGCTTTTTTCCTAGAGAAGAAAATCATGCCAATCAAATTTGAATTTTTCTAGAACAAGTAGATGATTTAGGAAAAGGCCAGTGCATATCATTTGTAGCACTTTAAGAAATTATGTTATTTCAGTAATTCTTTCAATTACCTTAGAGGCACAGGCACCTAAAGATTCTAAACAACAACAAAAACCTGAATAAAAACAGTGACTGAATATGCCAAGTGAAGGACGGGTGAGTTATGGCTGACAAAGTTGACACCGTAGAATGAGTTAGATAACCTGCATAATAATTCACTCAATGGTTCTGTGATCCAGATAATCTAATTTATCATTCATAGAATGAAGATGAAGAGAGAGAGAGAGAATTATTAACCAAGCACATACTTTGCAAGGGACTGGGTAAGCTAAAAATCTCTGATTTTAATATAATCTATAAAGAAGATATGTCAAAAAGATATTAACAAAGAAGCAGCTTTGTGGGCTGATGTGTTCAGACAAAACTTAGCAGAAGACAAAAGATTGAGCTAATCCTTGTAGGTTCAGTAGGCTATACAAAACTAGTGAAGCAAAGGGAAAGGATGATAATATTACAGCTTGGAGAAAAATCTATCACACTGATATGGTTTGGGTCGGTGTCCCACCCAAATCTCATGTTGAACTGTAATCCCCAATGCTGGAAGTGGGGCCTGGTGGGAGGTGATTGGCTCATGGGGTGATTTCTACTGGTTTAGCACCATCCCCCTAGTGCTGCTCTCATGATACAGTTTTCAGGAGATCTGTTGTTTTTTTTCTTAAGTGTGCAGCACCTGCCCCACCCCTTCTTCCTGCTTTGGCCATATAAGATGTGCCGCGCCCCCTTCACCTTCCCTCATGATTGTAAGTTTCATGAGACCTCACCAGTCATGCCTCCGGTACAGTCCACAGAAACGTAAGCCAATTAAAACTCTTTTCTTTATAAATTACCCAGTCTCAGGTATTTTTTAACAGCAGTGTAAAAACGGACTAATACACACATGTACATGAATTTAGAGTCAGATTCAAGTGTCTGTGCTAACGCCTACAAGATAGAGGAACCTAGTTACTTAACTGCAATGTAAAATAACAAAAGCTGATAAATGCTAAGTGCTAATTACCTGCCAATGATTGTTTAAAATATTTTTACATGCATGAATTCATATTATCTTCACAAAACCTGTGAAAATATTGGTCTAATTATCTCTTTTACAGATCCTGGAATTAAGACATAGAGATGTTAAGAAATTTACCCAAGTTCAAATACAGCTAGTAAGTGATACAGCAATGATTCAAACACAGGTACTCAATAATGTAAGCTATTATTTATACTTAAAATACATTAGAATAATAAACTAAACAGCTTTATAAAACACTGGATGAAAGAACATTCCAAATAGCACAAACTTTGCAAACTCATCACATTCTTTTCTTTTCTTTTTTTTTTGAGACGGAGTCTCGTTCTGTTGCCCAGTCTGGAATGCAGTGGCATGATCTCAGCTCACTGCAACCTCCACCTCCCAGGTTCAACTGATTGTCCTGACTCAGCCTACTTGGGAGTCCCAAGTAGCTGGGATTACAGGTATGCACCACCATGCCCAGCTAATTTTTGTATTTTTAGTAGAGACAGGGGTTCACTATGTTGGTCAGCCTAGTTTTGAACTCCTGACCTCAAGTGATCCACTTGGCTCAGCCTCCCAAAGTGTTGGGATTACAGGCGTGAGCCACTGCACCTGGCCTCATCACATTTTTATTACAGGTTTTTCCCATTTTCTTGGCTCAGATTAGTGTAATATATATCTCTTATATCATGACAATTCAAAGGCAGAACAGGTTACACAGAAATGGAAAGCAGCCTAAAATGTTTGTTAGCCAGTAGTTATTGTTCTACTCAAAGTTACTAGATACAGTAAATTAAGCTAGGGCAATATTGCACTTCTGTGTTGAAATGATAAAAAATGTGAGTAACTTCATGAATCATTTATCAAGTGCAACTGAATAAATTACTAAGAATTCAGTTAAACTATAGGCCAGCACAAGTTAGGGAAAAATTAACAAATGCTTAAGAAAGAAAGGATTTAATATCATGTATATATATTTGTGGTGTGTGTATGTGTATAAATTCACAACAATCTGTATGCACATTATGGAATGTTTGCAAATTTTGATATTTTAAATATTTATAGCATATAGTGTTTTGTGTGTTTGCATTTGAAGTGCGATAATATTTTCAACAAAATGAACTAATAAAAAGTAACGCAATGAAGCAACTCAATTACATAAAAATATGTACAAAATATTTATAAAACCAATGTTTTCTTAATCGCTTCTGAACAAGGGTTCCAAAAGTAGCAGTCTTTTTTAATTTTCAGGTTTTATTACTTACAAAGATAAAATATGTCTCTTAGCTTAGGATACTTTTCTCATATTTAAGGCAAAGTGTAATTTCCTAGAAATGTCTATCATTTTACTATAGAAAATAGATTATATCTTTAATCATGGTGGTCTAAATAGGATTTCAGTATCTCCCTATAACTTTCAGGATAAAATTTAGAATATTCATCTATAACGAGACCCCTCCAGGACCTGGTCCTGGGACTATCTTTCTCAGCGTCAGCTCCACCACTCTTCCACAGTCACTTGTTAGAGTTCCTGCTTTGATGTAATATTTATAATTCCAAGTGTCATATTCATGAACCATGGCCCTGGCACATGCTCTTATGTCATTTTTGAAAAGTCCATCCTTCCCTTCTTTATAATCTACCTCAACCATACTCATTCCCTTACCAGTGTTAGCTTCCTCCAGAAGACTTTCCTTATCATCCAGGTATAATTCATCTATGGTTCTCAGAGACCTATATACCATAGCACTTATACAGTGCTGTGCCATAGTAGTTGATTATTTTTCTTTGTAGAACTAAGCTATCTAAGGGCAAATATGTCTTATTTGACTTTGCCCTATAGGGCACTTTGTTGTTGCAGAATGACTTATGGCCAATTTCAATAATTCATTGTCTGGTTTAGTTCTTCATAGTCGATCTATGGGGTTCAAATTAAGGCATGTTTTCACAGTGGATGTCCATTTACTCGGTATGTATATAAAAAGGAAAAGACAGAAATTGTACCACAGCAATTTCTCAATCTTTGCTCCCTCAGCATAACTCCCTTTCACCTTCTCTCATTGCCTGGTCCCAGGTTAGAAGGTGCTAATGAGTCTGAGAACACTCTCTGTGGGAACAATGTGACTTAGAGTAGATGTGATGTCAACTGCGTATGCTTGGTGCAAGGACTCACCTTTCTAATCGAAAGAGAAAATATACGGCTGACGTTTAAACAAAGCAAGGATTAGGGCTGCCTACCCCTGTGCAGCTGAAAATCCATGTATAACTTTTGACTCCCTGTAAACTTAACCACTAATAGCCTACCATTGACTCAAAGCCTTATTGATGATATAAAGTCATTTAAAACATATTATGTATGTTATATGTATTACATACTGTATTCTTACAATAAAGTAAGCTAGAGAAAAGAAAATGTTAGGAAAATCATAAAGGGCCCTGGCATGAAAGGACTGACAGACGAGCAGAGTGCACTGGCACAGTGAGAGGAGGTGGTGTTGGGTCCTGTTGGTAGAGAATTGTACAGAATAGCTGCAACAATGGGGACGTGGCTGTGGTGTGTAGTTGCAGGAGCCCGTGAGAATGGAGGGGCTTCTGCCAGGTGGACCTCAGGCATCCAGCAGGGCAGCACAGGTGTGTGGGCTGGGTTGGCCTCTGGTGCCCTTGCACCTGCTGGTTTCCTGGAGTCAACTGCAGCCATGGTCTTTAGAGGAGTGCTCCCATGTATCCGGCAGTACACTGAGGGGAGCACTCAAAATGCCAATGGCTTCTCTACCTGCTTGTGTCTAGTGAAACTAGTGGCCAATATTTTACGGATACTCTTCTGGTTCGGAAGTCATTTTGACTCACCTCTCCTGTGACAAAGCATAATCATGATCTTGACCATGTTGCTAATGTTGAAACTCTGCACTGAAGTCTGCGTGGCAGATAAGCTGAACAAAACTCGCTTCTTTGCAGACTTCTGGCCCCACCACTTACAGCACTGGAGCCAGAAGTTTAGGGGACTATAGGCAGTGCGTCTTGGCCTTCATAGCATGACAGGGTACGTCAGGTACCTGTCTAAGACTGGGCCCTGCTTGTGGAGACTCTGGGTTTCCCGGCGGCGCTGACGGAGGCCCTCCTGGGCGTGAGGCAGCCCTACTGCAACCACCACCGCCAGCCCACAGGGGCAGGAGCCTCAGGATGGCGCTCCTGCGGAAAAGCAGCAAGGCCTTCCAGATGGCCTGCCGCCTGCCTTGTGCCCTGCAGCTCTGCATCTGCTGGGCATGGCCATGCTGGGCAGGCATTCTTTTCACCCCACCTGCCACCCCAGATGCCGGTGCCCCACACGGCACACCCGCTAGTGCCAAGGCACTGAGGCAGCCAGGGAGGAAGAGGACCTGTGACGGCCGGAGGCCCCAAGAGTCTCCTGTACTCCCCACATGGCGGACGGCAGGCACCGCGGCATCCTGCAGAGGGATGGGCCCGTGTGGGGAGATGGTGTCAGGGGTCAGGTTCTCCACTTGCCTCTGCTGGGGCTCTCAGGGGGTGCGCTGGGGCAGGGCCTGACACCGGACACCTTGAGCTCAGCACCTCAAAGGCTGCCAAAGGGATTTGACACCCAAGGGCTGGCTTTCAGGTGTTTTTAAGGTGATGGAAAAGCAGGTGTCTTTTCCCATTCTCACAAATCACTCAGCCCGAACCTGAGATGTGTTCATAAACACCCCAGAAGGCAAACAAACCACCAGGCCCTCAGGACACTTCTCCAATCATGGCCGAATCTGGGCCCCAGCCTCCCGGATCCGCCTCAGCCTGCAAGCTAGCCTCGCCGGTGGTGGCCCACAGGGCCTGCAGGCTGGGATGAGCAGGATGCACGTACCAGGGGGTACGGGGAGCTCCAGGCTGGAGGTGGGACCGGGAAACAAGAAAGAGTAGTGTCAGGAAGACCCAGCAAGTCCCGTGGGCGGAGCCTTCAGACTCAGAACAACCCCGACCCAACACTCTGATTTCACTGGGTGGCCTCTGCTGCCCAGCTTGGTCAGCACAGACATCAGGGCTGGGATTGTCTCTGCCCCTGGTACACGTGGAAAGGAGGTGGTGAGGATGCCCTGGCACCTGTGCTCTCGATTTTCTGGATGGAGTTGGCATTTCGAGGGCCCTCAGAGTGGCTGCCTCCTGAGACTCGCCCCCGTCACATTGATGCCCAAGGCCCACACCCAGCACTGGGTCGCAGATGCCTTTTTGCTATGATGTCCTCTTCCTGGGAGAGGCTGGTGTAGACACTCCCAGGCGCCAGTATCAAGACCGTATCTGAGCCTGGCTAGGCATTGGTCAGAGCAAGCTCAAGGGTGTTTGAGTCAGAGCCCTCAGCTCTCTTCCAGTCCTAGGGAACATGTGTGATGCCAGGGACCCTCAGACAGAAAAGGAGGCCCTCCTGGGCAGTGGGGAAGGCTGCGGAGACCAAGGAAGGCTTTGTGGACACAGCCTGGGCCCCTACTTGTAGGGACTCCCTTCTTCTGGATTTGTACACACCAGCTGGACATAGCTTTGATGTCCATCTTCAAGGACAAGAGATGGCCTTGGGTAGGACAGAGGATGCCTAGGGCAGGCACCCTATGATATGCAGGGTCCTGGCTGCTGGGATGGCACCTGTCCCACACTCTGCTGCTGCTGCTCTGGGCTCTCAGGCCTGCACAACCTTTAGAGCTGTGAGCAGTGGCCTAGCTACAGGTGCCCCAGTCACTGTCCTCTGTCCATTGTCAACCGGGCATGTTGGGTGCCACAGTTCTGAGTCTGTTGCAGCTGTTATTCTGAAACTTTTCACCCCATATTCTGCTCCCCTTTAACAGGAGATCATACCGTGCTTAGCAGCCCTATACTGACCCATCGGCCCCTAGGCCCCAGAGTTCTACGTCCTTTGGAGTGGCTCCCACAGACAGTGTCTTCCCTCCTGCTGGCCAGAGGAGCCACTTTTCATGCAGATGTTGACGTTCTCTGTGCTAAAGCTCTATGACTTTAGTGTTTGTTGCTTACTGTGGCTGGTTGGAAAATCTTCAAAGCTGTTTCCTCCCCTGAGTTTTCCTCAGAGAAATTCTTGAGTATTTGAGTGAGGATCTTACTCAGCTCTTTGGCCTGTAAGATGCTTTGAAAATTTTTATATTTTTTAAGTGAAGTGAGATATCTGTAGTGGCCATTTCCTCCAAGGAAAAATGTCACCAATTGCAGGAATGGTGACTGGTGAATGCATGTATCCCCATGTGGTGACTTTGCATCAGCAAGAAAAAAAAAAAGAAAAGATAAAATGTTATAAGAGAGTGAAAATATATTTACTGTTTGTTAACTGGAAGTGTATCATCATAAAGATCTTCATCCTCATCATCTTCATTTTGAGTAGGTTAAGGAGGGAGAGGAAGAGGAGGGGTTCATCTTGCTGTCTCGGGGTGGCAAAGATGGAAAAAATCCACATATAAGTCAACTCTTGCAGCACAAATTTGTGTTGTTAAAGGGTAAATTGTAGATATTTTATGAGATATCACCATAATGGAATAAATGTAATGCTAAAGGCAGACAATTTTTATAACAATCCCTCAGAACTCTTGTACAGTCATGAACTGTATAAGGATGTTTCAGTCAACAACAGACCACATATATAACAGTGGTTCCAGGAGATTAAAATGGAGCTGAAAAGTTCCTATTGCTTAGTGATATCACGGACATCATAAAGTCCTAGCACAATGCATTACTCATGTGTTTGTGGGGATGCTGGCATAAACAAACCTACTGCACTGCCAGTCAAAGAAAAGTAACACACATATAATTATGTACAGTACGTAATACTCAATAATAAATTACTATGTTACTGGTTTATGCATTTATTATGCTGTATTTTTATCTTATTTTAGAATGTACTCATTTTACTTATTTAAAAAAAGTTAACTGTAAAACAGTCTCAGGAAGGTCCTTCTATTCCAAAAGAAGGCATTGTTATGATAGGAGATGACAGCTCTATGCATGTTATTTCTCTCAAAGACCATCCAGTAACACAGGATGTAAAGGTGGAAGACAGTGAAATTGATGATACTGACCCTAGGTAGGCCTGGGCTAATGTGTGTGTTTATGTCTTAGTTTTAACATAAAAGTTTCAAAAGTAAAAAAAAAAAAAAAAAGATAAGATACAAATTTTACAAGTAGAAAAAAGCTTATAGAATAAGGATCAAAGAAAGAAAACACTTTTGTAGAGCTGTACAATATGTTTCTGTTTTAATGTTATTATAAAAGATTCAAAAAGTTAAAAAAATAAAAATTTCTAAAGTTAAACTTACAGTAAGCCAAGGTTAATTTATTATTGAAGAAAGAAAAATAATTTTGTAGCCGAAGTGTACAGTGTTTATCAAGTCTACAGTAGTACACAGCAATGCCCTAGGCCCTCATTCAGTTACCACTCAATGACTTACCCAGAGCAATTTCCAGTCCTATAAGCTCCTGGTAAGTGCCCTATATAGGTGTGCCATTTTTTAACCCTTTATAATAGGTTTCTATGCTTAGCTATGTTTACATACATAAATACTTGCCATTGTGTTACAGTTGTCCACAGTATTCAGTAGAGTAACTTTCTGTACTGGTTTGTAGCCTAGGAGAAACAAGGTATACCATCTAGCCTGGATGTGTAGTAGGCTGTACTATAATGTTCACACAATGACAGAATAGCCTAACGGTGCATTTTTCAGAATGTATCCCTGTTGTTAAGCAATACGGACTGTACATCAAAGTATAGTTGGTTTCTCAACCAGTGTCTCAATCCAGTATTGTTACCTCAGAAGTAGCAGTTGAAATGGTTATTGGTTTTTGATGTATTTCCTCCTAAGACCTGTTGGTTCAACAACTTTATCAATGACTTCAACAGACAGATTTAATAAATGAGAACATTCTTCCAACCAGGGTCTTTTGAACTAGTATAAAATTATCTTTAGTTCCTAAACACATTTTGAGTCAAAATATGCTTGCAATTTAAATATTAATATGGTTTATTCTATCTTTTCCAAGACAGATAAAATTTCAAAAGAGATTCCTTACAAAGACTATTATCAACTTTTCTTTCTAATCCCCAAACTCAGATAATCACAAGCAGAATATAAAATAACATTATTTTCTCTACATATATTAGACACTGTTATTTTTCTAGATACTTTCTTGAGCTGTGAGATATCTTCTGAAAAAAATATCAATTTGGCATCTTTGTGGTTGTTGATTCAGTGTTTAATACCACACCATCAGAAAATAATTGTTAAAACAAGTCTTACTCAAAAACACCCCAGCTCCTTGTCAGTAATGTTGATATCATTAGTATTAAATAATGCCCCCCAAAACAGAGCAAGTGTAATTGCTTAAAAGTGTGAGTGATAAACTCAATACTTATTTCTTGAATAAAACCTAACTCAACTTACCAGATGGATTATAAATGAATTGCACTATAATTCCAAATCAATATACCTCATCTTATATATTAGCTTTTAAAATTTTTGTGATTAAATTCAACCATACTTTTTAAAAGAAAATAAAGGAAGACTTGTTTAAATAATTTTTAATGACCACTTTCGTAAAGCAAATAACTACTCCCTAATTTGTTTCCTTTACATAGTTTTTATCCTCAATTCTTACATTTATGATTATCCACCCTCTTCATTCACTACTAGGAGATAAGTAAACCTTCAGCCAAAATAATTTCTATTTGTCTTGTATAATTAGGTCAAGGATGGAAAAGGTCATAAAGTTTTGGGAGATGGCAAAGAAAATTTATGTTAACACGAACATTTTTTAGCACTTCAGGACACAGGAAGGGAATATATGATATTTGGGTTGTGGATCAGGATTTTTTTTCGTTTGAATAGGTCAACATGCATCCTTGAAAGAGTTATAACTTCTGGGATTTGAATGGCTCTCAAATGCCAGGATATTTTCATCTGTTTCAAACTTTATATATATTATACTACTTTTCCTTTTACATTATTTCTACAAGATAAAATTCTGTTACATTGTCATCGTTTTACATTCCAATCAGTATTATTCAGTCTTAGATTCTCACATGAAATTTAGACTAAAGTTAATTCTTGCTTATCAAAATTTGTTTTTCAGGAATGCCAAAGGGCATATATAATGCCTTAAGCAGTTTACTTTCCAAATAAGAGAAGGAAGCACCACACTAATTATACAAAAGCCAACAAGTCACACTGCTCAAGAATGAATATTAATAGTGGCTACATTAGGGACATAAAGCTATGGGTGATATTTATTTTTTCCACTTTCTGATTTCTCTAATTTTTACCAACAAAAGTAGAAAAATATGTGTTTTAAGCAATAATCTCTTGCATGTAGATGGTAAAAAGCAAATGTAGAATCAGTGTATAACTTGTATAAGCAATATGATAGAGATATTTGGAAGTCGCAATAAGAATATTGGCACAGGTCATGATCATGATTTCTATTGTCACTATATACATGAAAACACTAGAAACCATGTGGCAGATACTTGTACTAAGAAACCATCTCATGGTAGAAAAACAACAATAACAAAAAAGGAGAATATTCAAGTGAGAAGTGTCCACTGGAAATGCATAAAGACGATAATTTTGTGGCCAAAATACCATGCCTCAACAGTTAGAGATTTGTTGGATTTGTTACTGCCACTCCATTCATTTTTATTAATATGAACTATAAACAGTTAATACAACAATCATGATAATAATTAAAAATAGTGCAAATTACCAATTCCTCACACTCTGGTTTCTGTGGTTTTACATAAGTGTAAATAGCTAAAGATTTTTAAAGATGGTACTAATGATGAAAATTATTATTTTTAAGGGAAGTCCATGAGTCTTGTTTTTTTGAACAGAAAAATTCAAATTGTTGCCTTTCAACCGTGAGATCAGAAGAAAATGTTAAGCAGAAAAATTATTTTAAATTATTAACTTTAGAGAGTATATAACCCACAAGGGTATAATGAATAGGTTTTCAAAAGAAAAGAGCAAGATGATAACAATTGTCCAAGACAGAAATTAAATATTTTGTTTAGAAAAGAAAAAGGATAAGGTATCCCCACATTGTTTATGCATATACAATGAAATATCATGATGGGATTTATTTTGCTCAACATTTTTCAAATGAAATGGAAAATAACAGCGTTAGTTTTGCAACAAATAGAGATTTTCAAGGGGACTGAGTTGTGGTTCTATTCCACAAAAATGTATGTCAAATTAGTGCTGTCAAAGCTATTTTGTCACCTTTTATGTTCAAAATTAAAGTCTTCAGGGACAACTAAACCCAACTGGCACATATAGAAAATGATTGATTCTAGCTTCAGTTGATTTCTGGATATATAGAGGGATGAAACTATGTGAGGAAATAATATATAGTGTGTTGCCAGATAGACATAATAAAGCTAATTATCACCTTCCAATAAAAATGAGTAGCACCTGGAAGCTTCATATGTTGACTCATTAAATAACATGTATGGTAACCACAATAAAATATTTTATATCTTCAGATCCCACTTAGAATTATGTAGACTTAAATTAACAAAACTCAATAGGATCTTTGTAGGTTTCATTCATGTTGTCAGAAATTTATTAGAAAATAAATGAAGTGTGATAATAGTTTTAATGTGAATTTGACAGGTATCAAAGAGAAACGCAGTATCATTAAATAAATGAATTAAACATTTAAACTGTAGAATAATTCATTTTAGAGCTCAAGGAAACTTTAGAAATCGCTGGTGCTGATCTTCCTATTTTCCCATTGAGAAAACTAAGGACCACAGCGGTGAATTTACTTTGTCTAAGTCACATAATACACTTAGATCATCCAGATACTGTATACCAAGGGAGTAATAATAAAAAAAAAAAAAACATATTGGTCCATTTTCACACTCTTATGAACCACTGCGAAAGACAGGGTAATTTATAAAGAAAAGAGGTTTAAGTGACTCACAATTCCGCATGGCTGGGGAGGCCTCAGAAAACTTATGATCATGGCAGAAGGGGAAGCAGGCACAAATTACATGGTGGCATGCAAGAGAGAGTGTGAGTGTGAAAGAGGAATTGTCAAACACTTATAAAACCATCAAATCTCATGAGAACTCACTCCTATCACGAGAATACCATAGGGGAAACCATCCCCATGATCCAATCACTTCCCATCAGGTCCCTTCCTTGACACGTGGGGATTACAATTTGAGATGAGATTTCACTGGGGACACAGAGCCAAACCATATCACCAACCATTGAGAGAGTCCCTTCAGATATATCACATTTGTTAAAGCTTACTGTACTGAGCACTTTACATGCATTGGCTCATTTGGTTTTCAAAGAAGCTCTACAAGTTATGCATTATTATCTCCATTTGATCGGTGAGAAAACGGAGGGTCAAGCTATAAATAATTTTCTCTACAGTAGTGGTGGAGACAAGATTTGATCTCGCATATCTGACTGAACATTTCAGTCTTTCCACAACACCTTACTGACTGCTATAGAAGCTTACATTCTCTTTTTTGAAATTGAAATCACATTTATAAGCACCTACTTGCTGGCAGCAACCCTGTACCACACAGATAATGATTATAAAATTTAGGGTGTCCTAACAGTAAATCTTAAATGAAAGAAACTCTTTCATTAACATGACCCTAAAACAAGGAAAATTCACATGACTCCAAAACAAGACACTTCTAATCTGAGTGCAGGCTTCTTCATGTTAGATGCTTCTCCCTTTTATTAGGAGGACTGAAGAGAATTTGTTGTAGGGGGCGTATCCACTGTTTTAAAATATTAGTTCCCACCAATAGGCACAACTACCAGACAAGGCCTTGACTTTGGTCCAAATTCAGATTGCTTTTGTGGGGTCAGCAACCTCTCAGGAATCTACATACACTGATTTGTGTAAGAAGAAAAGGAGCCAGTGAGGAGTATTTATGCATGGATTCTGTGGCTGTAAAAGAGAGACAAAGGAAAATGAAGATGCCTTCACAGCTCAGGCCCCATGGGGTGAGTCCAAAGCCTCCTGTGGAAAAGGTGTTTCTAAACTAGTTCTAATGCAGTGACACCCCACCTACAAGAAACACAGCATGATTTTTGCCCCTCATGGGTCTCCAGGTTAGGAATTGCAGGAGACAGTAACTGGACAGGGTGGCAATTGGCTATCAGAGCAATAGCAAAGCTTGAAGAGCTTCGGCAGGCTGAGATTTATTCACAGGCATATGTAAGACATCTTAGCAACATCCAGAAATACAAAGGTGAACTTTTCAGAGGACTGAAGTCTGTTGTGAAAAGGTAAAAGAAACAATGCTCAGTGAAATGTGAGCAGAAATGCTAAAATAAACTTATTTATATCCACAGGCTGCTGAGGGAATCAAATTACTTTATAGGATTCTGATCTGCCAAGTAATACTGTAAAATATAGGTTTTATGGCCAGAGATTATTAAAGCTGAAATGGTGTTTACATGTTATCCAGCCTACTCCTTTTTATTTCCGATGAAGAAGTTGAGGTTTAGAGACATCATTTCCTGCTCAAGGTTATACAACTAGACAGTGATACGCCCAGAGCTTGTAATCACTCCTATCTCCTGAAACATGCTACAGCTTTTTCTCACTGCTGGTCTGTTTCACTATTTAAAATAGCTTTGCATTTAGCATTCTAGGGGTTCTTCAAATTTCTGAGAAGTGAGAATTTTTTTTAATATAACGTGGGCTTTGCAGTTTTAGAAATACTAGTTATTATAAATATCAAATGTTTTCCTGAACTAGCTCTTTGTAAAAGCTTTGATATAAAAAGTTCTTTCTAAAATGACTCATTTATGATGCCAGAAAGGGCACCTGAGGATAATTTATCTGTTCTATGCCATTCATCTAATACCCTTATATTTTAATTGCTGATACGGAGTTTTGATTACAAAACAAAAAATGTTGAAATAGAATGCATCATTTACCTAAAAATATGTCCAGTTAAATCTTGCTGCTGCCTCTGGTCTTTTTTATTCTTTTAGAATGAAATAGTTTAAAGTTATAAACAAGAATGTACACACTGACTGGGAAGTTAATGATAATTTTAACTTGTGTCATATGCTAATGTGTAGTTAAATATTGAATTGAGAAGGAAACGGTCAGAGTCTACCATGTATACACACAAGCTCATACTTCTACATTGTATAATTATTGGAAACCATCTTTCTTGTAAACATCAGAATAAGAGTAAGAGTTTTGAGTTCTAATTTTAGCTCTCTTTCTAATTGCTTTGTTTTCCTGTGTGATTTAATTGCTGTCTTCACTCTTTGGTTTTCAGAATAGTATGTGGCATTCCTAATCCTACAAAATACAGTGCCACAGATATATTCACAAAGACAATAAATTAGTTATTGATGTCCAATATAATACGGGCTGATATTGTTTCATACAGATTATGAGTTATAACCAGGGGATAGTGGCTGTAGTTTTCCTACCATATAAATTTACTATATAGTTCAAAATAATAAAATAATATATGTGAAAGATTGCTTTATATTTTAAATTTCCATAGATATATATGGTATTATTATTATTAGATTACGAGCTACTGAGTAAATGTTCCCATATAGCTGATAAGGCTACTGTGCTTGCAATTCCTTCTATCAGGGTGCTGATGGCTTACAGTTGAATAGCAGTACTCGGAGGTTGAGTTAGAAAGACCTATTATTTCTATTTCATATTCAAAGCATAAATGCTCCTCGATTTACAATGGGGTTTTGTCCCAATAAGTCCATTGTAAATAAAAAATACTGTAAGTTGAAAATGCACTTTATCCTGGCAACAGAGCAAACCATCCTCTATTTAGGATGGTTTGACTTACTATTTTTTCAATTTTATGGATGTGAATGCAATAACATTCAGTAGAAACAATAACCCCATTATAAGTCCTAAGGAGGTCCTTGACTTTTGATGGAGTTACATTCCAATAAACCCATTGTAAAGTTAAAAAATCCTAAGTCAAACCACGGTAAGTCAGAGACCATCTGTACTCTACAGGTTCCTGATAACTTGGCTACATTTTGTCTTGGCTGACAGACACTATTCTATTCTCCTCATCAAATCAACTCTGTGGTCACCTCTTCCTCTGTTAATCCAAATCCTAAAATTCTGTGTCAGCTTTGACTTTCAAAAGCCCTGTTTAGGGTAAATAATTGATGATTTTATCCCAAGACTACTTAAGAACTGAAGCAAAGACAAAGGAAGGCTCCTCTGAAATCAGTGTCCTACATTTCTATTTACTGAGAGAACACCACCACAACACAAAATAAAGGGATATAAGGAGGGAGAGGAAGGCGGCAGACAGATGATCTTTTAATTTTACTCATTGGCTTGAAGGAGAGACACCCACATTCCATCTCCCACCATACACACACACACACACACACACACACCCTACAATGTGGCAAGTCCAAACAAATGTCTTCCCAGGATGCCTAGACAAGTGACTAGAGAAGTTAAGAACTCACCTCACAGAATGCTAAGCTGGCTGTAGTCTGTATCTCTGTTTTATTTTGAAGTTGCTCTTTCCTCAACTGGACATCAGCTAATGCATAAAGTAACAATCATCAACGTCATTCTATAGACACACAATGTGACTTATTCGTCTATATATGGGGATGTCCTACCCATTTTCTTAGTCTTCTAAATCTTCTCAGTCTTGACAGATGGTTTTCATTATGTGCTAAAAGTAATTTTCTGTCTGTCAGTATGTCAGTACCTTATTCATGCTTAACATTTTTTAGCCAACCCCTGCTCTGTCATCATTCGGGAAGTTTAGAAGACAGCATGTGCAAATCACTCCCTATTCTGCATATATGTTTCCCTTATGTTTTCTGCAGGTATCAGCTTGTTCATTATCTTTAGTACAGTCCCAATGAGCCAGGCTAATTGCCTGAATTAATTCTTCTTCTTCACTTATTTTTAACGAAACCTCGCTGATTACAATCTTCAAAAAAGCAAATGAGAGATGAGAAACATACACCATGTAGGAAGTACATGTAGGAAGCGGCAAAAGTTAAATTCTCTAAAAGGGATAATATAACGCTAATAGAGGTAAGAAACAGCTTGAATTGAATTCACTCATCTGAACTCTCATAACTCTTTTTATCTGCCACTCTTCTGTTATCTACTGTGTTCTTTAAGCTTCAGTTGCTTGTGCGCTCACTTTGTCTCATTTATCAGCCTCATGGACAGTGGATACACTTTCATCATCCTAGGTAAGCCCACATAGCACTAGAAAAGCATCATATATTGTAATTATCTGATAAGTAGGAATCTAACCTTTTGCACTTAGAGTGAGAGCATGGATAAACAGCTCCTTATGTTGGACTTATAATAAGATTTCATATAAAGTTGTCTAGTGAGCTCTTTATCAAACAAAAATAAAATGCCCTTATTAAATAAAATAAATTAAAATAATAAAAACTCAGCCTACCCATTATGTTTCCATTTTGAAATGACTACTTTATAAATTGCCACCTGTGAGGTTTGGTGAACAATACCTCAGTGCCATGAATTAATTTGCATTCAACAAGTGAACAATTTTACTGCCTTCCAATTCATACTATCAGCAGTAATACCGTATCCAAGGGGAGAACAGCATAAAACATGTTGGATGTTATAATGAATTTGATTACAACAACAAATTAAGCCTATTTTCATTTTGATATTATAAAAAAAGCAGCAGGAGGTTTGACTAGATAACTTGCTTTTATTTTATTAAATTCCTTATGTTACAGTCAGCTGGATTGAGTGCTCCCTGGGAGTGAATTAAGAACATTTGAGCCTTGTCTTTACATTCAAAACAGTGTGGCTTCAAGTCTGGCTTTTACAATCCACCTTACTTGGTTTGCCAGAGGGAGATTAAGGAGAGCTTCCTAGTTTCTTAGCTGTTTATTGCCTTCTTTATGCAGGGACTTTTCCTCCTACCTTCAGGCCATGAAATATCATGCTGTGCCATTAGCCAAATGGAATACTGAAGCAAATACAATGATTGTCCACATCTCTGATCACTTTTAGAGGGAGCTAAAGCCCTGTTTCTTTTTGGTCAACAGGCATTCAAGGCTGTTTTGCTTCACCTCAACAACACTAATTAGTTAAATGTTTTCTTAGTGGCTTAAAAGAGTTAGTAATTTTGGTTATAAAAGCAAAAGACCCTCTAAAATAGTAGAATCCTTATTCATAATGGCAGGCTAGTACATAAAGGAAAAAAAGCACCTAAATAAACCTGAGTCAACTTAAATTATCCTTAAATGGTTCATACTACTACCATCAAACACATCCGCATCCTCAGCCAAGTCTAATGAAAGCTTGAATTTGTGGCTTTCCAATGGCCCTGCCACTTTCCCTTCTCAGCCTCCTGTTTTCCTTACATTGCGGTGTTCAAACCTATTTTTGTAGTTGGCTCATTACATTTTATTTCATAACAGTTGGCACATCCTGCCTGACTGCAGCCATGTTATGAAGTCAGCCACACACTATCCTATCATCAATCGCTGGGAATGTGAATCTCTTTGTCTATTGCTAAGGATTTGATTTCTTCTAGTATGATTTGCTTTCCTGCAGCAACCACAGAACAGTATTCATTGCACCTGAGAAGGAAAAAACAGAGGCAGGGCCACCTACCAACCCAAAAAGAACACTGGTGGGTCTAACGGGGCAGTTTTCTTTTCCAAGACAGCAACAGCATTTTCCTCAATGGTTTCCACTCAATGCCTGCCTTCTGGATTTTTCACAGGGCCAGATTCTGCACTGAAGAAAAACACTTTGTTCTGATCAAGAACAATCAGTTTTAAAACTCACTGGTTAAACTGATTGCAGAGAAAAGGTCCCTGGTACCCAGTAAGATAGTCCATAAATATTTATTGAAGTAAGCACAGAAAAAGCAATCCCAATTTATTGTAGTATATTCTACATGTTTGAAGGTGGGAAGAGCTCTACTAGAAAAAAATGAGACTGTTCACTTTGCTACCCATCAAAAATGATTATGCATTGATGGGACATTTTGGGTATATTATAAATTGTGCTGTGCAGGAATATTGACTGACATCATACATTTTCACATTATACAATAAAGTAGAATGTTCCCTATAATTGCTAATCACTGCTTTTCATATCCCCTCCACTTTCTTGTTCTTCTTTCTCTATGATAACCACTTGACAGAATGTGAGTTCAGGCTAAATCCAACTGTCTGGCTAATCCATTCCTGCATCTGAGCATCAGAGAATGGCAGAAGGAAAGCACTCAACCCTCCTGACTGAGTTTATCTAATATTTTTAAGCACAAATCTCAAGTCAGTTCTCAGCATGTGTCAAGTAATTTGGTTCTCCCACAAACCAAAATGTTATTTCAGAACTTCTCTCAATTCAAACTGCCAATATCCACACCCCCTCCTCCCTCTCAGTTAAAGATAATCTTCTCAGAGTCTAATCTGCCTGCTGGCCTCTCTACATGTATATGTAAATGTTCTCCTTTCTCTCCCATTCTAATAAAACACACTGTCCCTTATCCTGTGTAAATCCAAATACTCTCCTTATACCCTGGCTCCTTCCTTGTTCATTCAATGACTTTGCTGCTGCATCTAAGCCCTTCACCCAGGTACATCTTTCTGTCTCCCTCCCCTTCCTCCCTCCCTATCCTTGTCTCCATCTCTGTATTACCCAGTCCCATGGCTTAAGTATATGTGTTCAATGAAACCTCAATATTTGTATACTAAGCAATGATTTCTCTCCTGAACTATAGGTTTCTGTAAATAAAATAACAGTTGCATTAGTTGCACATGTTCTATATATAATAGCCAACTCATATGTATTATAACCAAAATTAATTATTTATTCTCTCCTCCGACATCCTCCTCATGACCATTCTCCTTCTCAAGAAATGGTACTATCATCGTTCCTATGGCTCACACCAAAAAACTTAGAGTCATTCTTTAAAAAAAAAAAAAAAAGATTCAGGGGGTACGTAGGCAGGTTTGTTATATAGATATACTGTGTAGTGGTGAGGTATGAGCTTTTGGTGTACCCATCACTTAATTGGTAAACAGTGTACCCAACAGATAGTTTTTCTTTGAGAGAGAGTCTTGCTTTGTCGCCCAGGCTTGGAGTGCAGTGGTGCCATCTCGGCTCACTGCAAGCTCCACCTCCCAGGTTCACACCATTCTCCAGCCTCAGCCTCCTGAGTAGCTGGGACTACAGGCGCCTGCCACCATGCCTGGCTAATTTTTTTTTGTATTTTTAGTAGAGACGGGGTTTCACCGTGTTAGCCAGGATGGTCTCAATCTCCTGACCTCATGAACCATCTGCCTTGGCCTCCCAAAGTGCTGGGATTACAAGCATGACCCACCGCGACCGGCCCCCAACAGATGACTTTTCAACCCTTACTCTGCTTCTGCCCTCCCCTTTGGAGTCTCCAGTGTCTGTTATTCCCCACTGTGTGTACACGTGCACCCATTTATTATCTCCCACTTATAAATGAGTATTTGATTTCTGTTTCTGAGTTATCTCACGTAAAATAATGACTTCCAGCTCCATCTGTGCTGCTGCAAAATACATGATTTCATTCTTTTTTATGACTCAGTAGTATTACATAATGTATATATATCATTGTTTCTTTATCCAATCATCCATTGATGGACACAGGTTGATTCTCTGATTTTGCTTTTGAGAATAGTGCTGTGATAAACATACAATGCAGGTGTACTTTTGATATAAAGATTCCTTTTCCTTTAGTTATATACCCAGAAGTGGGGTTGCTGGGTCAAATGGCAGTTTTAGTTTTAATTTTTTGAGAAATTTTTGTACTGTTTTCCAAGAGGTTGTACTAATTTACACTGCAACTAGCAGTGTATAAGCATTCCCTTTTCTTCACATCCTCACCAGCACTGGTTGTTTTTTGACTTTTTAATAAAAGCCATTCTGATTGGTTTGAGATGGCATCTCATTGTGATTTAAATGTGCATTTCTCTTATGATTATTAATGTTGAACATTTTTCCATATGTTTTTGGGCTTCTTGTATGTCTTCTTTTGAGAAGTGTTTGTTCATGTTATTTGCCCACTTTTTAATGGGGTTATTTGCAGTTCTTTTTGTTGTTGTTGAGTTGTTTGAGTTCCCTATGGATTCTGCATATTAGCCCTCTGTCAGATAACATACATTGCAAATATCTTCTCCCATTCTGTAGGTTGTTTACTGTGTTGATAGTTTCTTTTGTTATGCAGAAGCTTTTTAGCTTAATTAAGTCCCATTTGTCTACTTTTGTTTTTGGTGCATTTGCTTTTGAGGTCTTAGTCATAAATTCTTTGCATAGACCAATGTTCAGAAGAGGTTTTTCTAGAATTTCTTCCAGAATTTTTACAGTTTCAGGTCTTGCATTTAAACCTTTAATTCATCTTAGTTAATTATGTATATAGTGAGAGATAGAGGTCCAGTTTCATTCTTTTGCATATGGCTATCCAATTTTTCCAGCACCATTTATTGAATAGGTTGTCCTTTCTCCAGAATATATTTTTGCCAACTTTGTTAAATATCACTTGGTTGTAGGTATGTGGATTTATTTCTAGGGCATATATTTTATTTCATTGATCTATGTGTCTACTTTTATACCAGTACCATGCTATTTTGGTTATTATAGCCTTGTAGTATAATTTGAAGTCAGGTAATGTGACACCTGCAGCTTTGTTCTTTTTGCTTAAGGTTTCCATGGCTATTCAGGCTCTGTTTTGATTTCATATGAATTTTGGGATTGCTTTTGTCTAACTGTGAAAAATTGTTAGTAATTTAATAGGAATTGCATTGAATCTGTATATTGTTATGGTCAGTATTGTCATTTTAACAATATTGATTCTTCCAATTCATAAGCATGAGATTTTTTTTCATTTGTGTCATCTATGACTTCTTTATTATTGTTTTGTATTTCCACTTGTAGAGATCTTTCACTTCCTTGGTTAAATGTATTCCTAGGTATTTTATTATGTTGTGTGGCTATTGTAAATGGTATTGAGTTCTCGGTTTAGTTCACAGCTTTCACCTTATTGGTGTATAGAAATGCTACTGATTTTTGTACCTTGACTTTGTACCCTAAAACTTTACTAAAGTCATTTATCAAATCTGGGTGTCCTCTGACAGAGTCTTTAAAATTTTCTAGGTATAAGATTATCTTACTAGTGAACAGAAATAATTTGACTTCCTCTTTCTTAGTTTAGATGCCTTTTTTTTTTCTTTATCTTGAATGATTTCTCTGGCTAGGACTTCTAGTACTATATTGAATAGGAATGGTGAAAGTGGCATCCTTGTCTTGTTCCAGTTCTTAGGAGAAATGGTTTCTGCTTTTCCCCATTTAGTATGATTCTGGCTGTGGGTTTGTCATATATGCCTTTTATTATTTTCAGATATGTTCCTTTGATGCCTACTTTGTTGAAGGTTTTTGTCATGAAGGGATGTTGAATTTTCTCAAATGTTTTTCCCGCATCTATTGAGATGATCACATGGTTTTTGTTTTACTTCTACTTACGTAGTAAATCACATTTATTGATTTGGGTATGCTGAACTATCATTGCATCCCTAGGATAAAACACACCTGATCATGGTGAATTATCTATTTGATGTGCTGTTGGATTTGGTTTGCTAGTATTTGGTTAAGGATTTTTGCGTCTATGTTTATCAGATATATTGGCCTGTGATTTTCCTTTTTGTTGTCCCCTTGCTTGATTTTAATACCAGGGTAATACTGGTTTCATAGAATAAGGGAGGAATCTCTCTTTCTCAATTTTCTGGAACAACTCCAGCAAAATTGGCACCAGTCCTTGTACATCTGGTAAAATGTGGCTGTGAATATATTTGGCCCTGGGCTTTTTTTAATTGAGAGATTTTTATTACTGATTCCATGTCATTACTCATTATTGGTCTGTTAAGAATTTCTTCATGGTTTAATCTTTGGAGGTAGCATGTTTCCAGGAATTCATCCCTTTTTTCTAGCTTTTCTAGTTTCTGCACATAGAGATGCTCATAGCAGTCTGTGATAATCTTTTGTATTTCTGTGGTATCAGTGGTAATCTCTCCTTTATTATTTTTTACTGTGCTTATTTAAATCTTCTTCCTTTTTTTTCTTGGTAATCCAACTAGAGGTCTACCAATTTTACTCATCTTTTCAAAGAACAAACTTTTGTTTCATTGATCCTTTGTATAATTTTTTATTCTCAATATAATTTTGCTCTGATCTAATCTTTGTTATTTCTTTGCTTGTGCTAGCTTTCTGTTTGGTTTATTCTTGTTTTTCTAGTTCATTGAGGTGCAGCATTAGGTTGTTAATTTGAGATCTTTTTCATGTAGGCATTTAATGCTATAAACTTTTCTCTTAGCACTGCTTTTGCTGTATCCCAGAAGTTTTGGTGTGTTGTCGCCCTATTTTCATTTGTTTCATTTTGTTTTAATTTCTGCCTTAATTTCATCATTTACCTAAAGATCATTCGAGAGCACGTTGTTAAGTTTCTATATATTTGTATAGTTTTAAGAGTTCCTCTTAGTATTAATTTTTAATTTTATTCTATTGTAGTCTAAGAAGATATGCAATATGACTTTGAATTTTCTTACGGTATTAAGATGCTTTATGGCCAAGCATATGGTCTATTTTGGAGAATGTTTCATGAGTAGATTAGAAAAATGTATATTCTGCAATTGTTGGGTAAAGTGATCTGTAATAGTCTATTAGGTTTATTTTGTCTAGAGTCCAATTTCAGTCAGAGTTTCTTTGTCAATTTTCTCTCTCAGTGATTTATCTAATGCTGCCAGTGGAGTGTTGAAGTCTCCCACTATTATTGTATTGCTTTCTATCTTTTTTTGTGAGATTGTAGTATTTGTTTTATGAATCTTGGTGTTCTGGTGTTGGGTGCATATATATTCAGGATTGTTATGTATGTTCTTGTTGACTAGAACTCTTTATCATATAATGCCCTTGTCTTTTCTTCACTTTTTTTTTTATTTAAAATCTGTTTTATCTGATATTAGGATAGCTATTACTGCTTGCTCATTTTTAGTTTCCATTTCTATGGTATAACTTTTTTCACACCTATACTCTGAGTCTGTGGATGTCTTTACCTGTTAGGTGGGTTTACTGTAGGCAGTGTGGGGTTGGATCTTGTTGTTTTTTTTTTTGATCCAATTTGCAATTCTTTGTCTTTTAAGTGGAGCATTTAGACCATTTACATTGAAGGTTAATATTGATATATGAGGTTTTGTTCCTGTCATAATATGAATTGCTACTTCTTTTGTACTCTTAATTTTGTAATTGCTTTATGGGATCTGTGAACCTTGTTCTTTCATGTACTTTTATGATTGCTAGTATCATTGTTTCATTTTCACGTTTAGAACTCCTTTGAGCATTTCTTGTAGGACCAGTCTAGTGGTGATGAATTTCCTCAGTGTTTGCTTGTCTGGGAAAGAGTTCATTTCTCCATCATTTATGAAGCTTGGTTTAGCAGAATATAAAATTCATGGCTGATGTATTTTTTTTCTTTAAGAAAGATGAAAATAGGCCTCCACTCTCTTCTAGTTTATAAGGTTTCTGCTGAGAAGTCTGCTGTTAATCTGATAGGATTTCCTTTATAAGTAATTAAATGTGTCTCTCTTGCTGCTTTTATGATTCTTACTTTCACATTGACTTTGGATAATCTCATGACTATATGCTTCGATGAGGTTCATCTTGCAGAGTATCTCCCAGGCATTTTCTGAGCTTCATGTATCTGAATGTCCAATTCTTTAGCTACACCAGGGAACCTTTCCTGAATTATTCTATTAAATATGTTTTCCAAGCTTTTTACTTTTTCTTCTTCTCCCTCTGAATATCTATAATTCATAGGTTTGGTTGCTTTACATAATGCCCTATTTCCTGAATCCTTTGTTTAGTTTTAACTTCTTTTTTCTTTATTGTCATCTGACTGAGTTAATTGAAAGTACCAGTCTTCAAGCTCCGAAATTTTTCTTCTGCTCAGTCTAGCATCTGTCAACTATATTTTGCAATTCCTTCAATAAATAAATAAATAATAAATAGTTTATTTCCAGAAGATTTGTTTTAAGTGTATCCGTTTAGTAAATGTTTCATTTATATTCTGAATTATTTTTCTTATTTGTGTTAGTTTTCAACTTTCTCTTAGATCTCACTGAGATTCATTACAATTCATATTTTGAATTATCTGTCATTTCAAAATTTTTGTTTTGGTTAATATCAATTGCTAGAGAGCCAATGCAATTCTTTGGAGGTATCAAAACACTATTTTTTTCTAATGCTGGAATTCTTGCACTGATTCCTTCTCATCTGAATAAGCTGTTACTTCTTATTTTTTATTTTACTTTCATTTTGATGGGATTCTTTTCTCCCCTTGAGGGTGTGACTGTAATGTATGTTGTGTATGACTGTTTTGCTTTGATTACAGGTTCTTTCAGGGGGCCAAGGCTCTGTATAAGTTCCTTGGTTATCGATAGCTTCTGTGTAGTGGCTTTCTCAAATGTTAATTGTAGTAGCATTGTATTCAGAATATGAGCAGGTTCATTCTCTTCTTCAGGGCTGGGAGTATGGAGGTCTCAGGGAGCTTATCTTCTTCCTTATCACTATGCCCTCTGTCAGCAGGTTTTTTAATTTGGTGGTGTGGTTTGATCTCCAGTCTAGTAGGTGATGTTTATGAGTAAAAGCCAGCTTGCCTTCAGCTACCCAAAAGAGGAGCAGAAGCACATGTCCTGATGGGCATTACAGGGGGGAACTCATAGTCAGATGAGCTGAGGTCTCCACAGAGAGTGAGAAGGGGGCTGCAGCAGCCCCATATCCTTCGCAGGTAAGAAAGTGATCCTCTTCTCATCATACTCCTCTTCGAGGGTTCATGACTTTCAGTTCAGATAGACATTGTCCTTTATCTCCAGACAACAATGTAACTGAAGTCCCTGGAAAATGCCTGTCCTACAGCTACAACTGAAATGACTTCAGGGCAGAATCCCTTTTTTCTCACCCAAAACAGGCAGCTCTGTGGCTGGCCCACACTCCACTGCAGGAATACTGCTGCCCCATGTAGAGAGGGAGAGATGGGCCCTGTGCTTAATGGAAGCTCAGGCTGGTTCTAAATTTACAGAGCAAGACAATCTCCAAATCTGAGATGTGTGTATTGTATTCTGTTAATTTAACTTCAGAAGTAATCAAAGGGAAAGATTTCATTTAGAAAACCAGCCAGATCAGAGATAGTAGGGGATTTCTAGGTTGATTCTAAAACTACCATCAAGTTTGGGGCACCATTCATAAATATTAAGACATAGAAAACTCAAGCAAAAGCATGAAAACTTCAAATAAAATCAAAGGCCCTGTTAGAATGTAGTTTTACCACAGAACTACTGAACAGCCTGCAGTCATAAAAAGAAGCACCAGGGAACTGATTAACTAGAATTGTAGTGACAGTAGGCTAGAAAATACATTTGTCTTCAAAGGCAAAGCATCTGATGGCCCTGCATGATATACTGCAATGTCTTATGGCTCATGGACACCAATTTAAATCCAAGCAGGGTCAGCTGTCAGAGCAGAAGTCATTTGTGCCCAATAGTGTTTTATTAGCCAATGTGAAATGTTTCAAAATTCTGAACCTAGTTCTTAAGGGATGTGACTACATCATGAAGAATACTACTCCACTTGCTCTCAACTTGCACCACCAACAATAAACCATGTCCATGTAACACAAGAGAACACATTAACAAATAATCAGTAGCAGAGTAGTTCAATTTTATAATAATAATAACAGCAATAAGACACCTTGTATTCATGCAGCACTTTATATTTTATGATGCATTTTCATAGTAATTATTTTTTGTTTCTTATAACAACTATGAGATTAACTGGTTTATAAGGTATTATTGCTTTTATTTTTACAGAGGTAGAAAATTGAAGTTCAGTTTTGCCAAGTAACTTGTACCTTGTATTTATCACCTAAAATAAAAAACTAACCATGATCAGAATAGAAGTAGGGCTCTAACTCAGTCCTTCTGATTCCAAGATTACTGTTCTTCCTCTGGTAGCATGCTGTCTCTTTATAAGGGTATTTGTAACAACTCTGTTTTTTTTAGAAAGAAGTAATTTTCTCAATTGGACAATTTAGAAAATAAACAGTTGTCCAGATATATTTTTCCTAGTATAGAAACATGTTCTTTCACAGTATAGAAATTACGTGCTACTTTTAGAATAACTAGTTGAGCTCATTATGATTATTCACAGTAATAAATTTCCATGTGTTCTTTCTTCAAGTTAATAATAATAAAACTAATACATAACAGCAAATATTTACTAATTATTTGACAAGTTTTTTATTGTTTATTTTTAAGTTTGTTTTTAAAATTCATAGCAACTTAACAAAGTGGACATTATACCTTATTTTTCAGACAGAAACTCAGGCATAAAAAGGTTAAGTAACTTGAACAAGCTCAGAGAAACAGTGACAGAGCTGGGATACAACTCCTATTAGTCTGGTTTCAGAGTTTGTATTCTTAATCATTACACTTTCACCAAGATAAGCAGCACAAGGCAGAATCATAGAAGAACCTTCTCTGGATTGTACAAGGAAAACCAGACTGTGAAAAACTGCATTACTTTTTGAGGATTCATATGATCAAGAGAAAATATAGAACATTCTTTTCTCAAATACTAGGAAAATTATCAAATGGTATATGTTCCACAAATAATATTATATACTAACAGAGAGGACAAATTCAAATGTGATATCAGTTTAACAGCATTCATTGAGTTACTACTGAGTGCAAAATACTATGAACTCCATGGTCTTAGCAATATGAGGAATGCAGGATTCTAAAAATCGAATCATTCCATTTTTAGAATGTCTTATTCATTCTAAAAAATGAGTAAGACACACTTGCAGTCTTGGAGAGCCCTTGGAGGAATCACAGTAAAATGCAAACTATAACAAAATACAAGATGAAATACAAATTGTGGTAGCCATAGTTCTCAAACTTTAGTGGGCATTAGAATCACTTGAAGGACTTTCTAACAGATTATTGGACTCCATCCCCTGAGTTTCTGACTCAGGGGACTGTGGGGTGGACAAGTGGCTGTTTGAAAATTTGCATTTCTAGCAAGTTTTCAAGTGATGCTGATGTTGTTGATCCAGGGACCAGACTCTGTGAACCACTGAGATAGAAGTTCAACAGAATTTTAAGGGAGCATGGAGGAAGGTATAATAAGCCTTCTAAAGCAGAACACTTTATGCTGGGCTCAGTCTCTGAACTGTGCTTTGACAAAGGAGCAGAATTTCAGATTTTGAAAGATAATGTGCTTCAGGCTCAAGAAGAAATATAATCCTCCAGGCTCTTCCTTCTTTCATCCTAGTGATTTGGTGGCCTCACTCTACTCTTATAGAATGAAATAAAAATTATGAAATCCTTTCTCCTTGCCCCACAACCAAATATACATAAATGTTTTCTTTGGTTCAACCAGGGTCCTGACATTTCAGTAAGAAATGAAAGAGAAATTTTACCACATTTCAAGATCTGTTAAAATCTTTCTTTATTCTGTTTCAGGTCATTTCAATTTCCTCAAAAACTACGTTTTTTAAAAAAAAATTGGTCCTAACTAGACTCACACATTTTAGGGAAGATTAAGAATGAATGAAATGTTGGTCAAGTTTTCTTTCGTAGATTAGTTTTATTGATTGTAATGGGTGAAATAGTCACAACTTTCCCGGTAAATATTCTTTCCACCCTTATCATGGGAGAAGGAAAAATAAATGGAAACAATTCTAAAAGTATTTTATCTGTGTGCTAGAGCTGGAGAATAATCAAAGAAGTAATGCACTGACTCATGAGGATAATTTTATTTCCAGTTCCTCCATCAATTTACCACATCCTCCTAAATAACTAATTTAAATTCTCACTACTATAATTTTTGTATTTGTAAAAGGGGGATGATATTTGCCATGAGGCTTAGTTAATACTTGGAAATGCTCCTGAGTTCACCGAGAAAGGAGAGGAATAAAATACTATTACTCTACATTAAACTTTGGAACTTAAACTATAAAACAAGAGGTATCTACATTCCTTCAGCAAAAACCAATTGAAAAGACATTTTTCTACTACTAAGCTGCTCATTGTCATGACAAATGTGTATTAGATGCCAATATTGTCAAGTACTTTACAATAATTTCTTCTAATGGATTTTATTCCATTTCTCACATGGACGAAATAACTAAAGGGCAGATAATTCAAATGCTAACTGCCAGTCTAAACTTTTTCTATGAAGGGTCAGAGAGTAAATATTTTAGGCTTTGGAGGCCATGTGTGATCATATGATGACATATTATCATGTGCATAAGACATGTTTACAACTGGAATAAATAATTGCCACCAGTCATTATCATTTTTAGTTTTTTCTTTATTAGCAGCAGCACACTTTCCTTCTGTCATCTCATTTTATTACTTTTCAAAATTGGTTAGTAATAAATATTTAGGTAGAATTCATGGTTCTTCCTTGCTTTCTTTTAAAAAGTGGGCAAATTTTTGAAATAGTTCTGTTGTTTTCCAATTCCACTTGGCTTCTGCCAAATAAGTTATTAAATCAGCCTAGTTGATTTCAATACCCCAAACACAAGCCATTTTGTTTCGTTCACATTTTCTATTTTATTTTGCCTACTGCTTCATTACTTGTATTTCCTCATGTGCCTTTAGAGAAAATGTTATTTCTTCAGTTGCGCAAATTGGAAACCTATTTTTAAAGAGCTGTGTGTCAACCATTTTGATTCTTCTGCATTTTATTCCCCTTCTCATTTGTTTAAAAAAGGAGACAATACATAAGCCACCATCTCCCTCCTGAGTGTAATTGTAGTAGCCTGTTGTGGTCTCACTGACACTTTGCATACTTTTTATTTTGTTTCCCTATTACAATGAGAGTTTACCTTCCTGCTTAGTTTTCTGTTTGCGTCTCATTTGGGAATTCTTGTCTAAGGTGTTTTAGATAAAAATCTCTAATTAGACTTCTTTTTAAAATGATATAAAGTAGAAATAGAGAATTTCACAAATTAAGTTACAAGAGTTTACAAAATGGTAAGTAGCTTAAAGATTTTTGCTTCCTTCTGATTATAATTAAGATTTTAAAGATTAAGAACTCTTTCCTGTTTAACTGAGATGGCTTCTCCCTAAACATCCTCATAAATCTATATGCATCAATAAAATATTTGTAGTTACTTTAAAGTAATATAGAAGTAATTATATTTAGTATTATGTTATGGAAAATGGGAAAACGCATCTAATTTTAAAATTTAACTATAATTTCACAATGTAAGGTATTTAAAATCTCTTTTTTTTCAGGTTTTTCTCCCTCTGCAGTGTGCACTTCAGAGATAAGCCTGTCAGTTCTGACACATGGAAGTCTGTCATGCTTTCCTCAGGTTTATGCTGTAATTGGAAATCAATCAATTGTAGAAATGTCTTCACAGCACTTGATTTAGCCTTGTGTCCTCAGTATTTATTGAGGGCTGGTTTAATAAATGGTTCTAAGAAGAAACTCTCTGCAGTAGTTTGATGAAACTGCTACTGAAGTTACTGCCATTATATTGCTCAGTGTCTACACACAAATTCTGACATTTCATGTTTTACTCAATGTTCTAAGCAAAAAAGGAGGAGATCTCTCCCAATGATTTTATCTGATCCCCTTTCCCATAATTTAAAGAGTTATGAAACTTTGGGTTTTTTATGTTGGTGTTCAGAAAATTCAAAGCTAAGTTTTTATATGTTTTGTAATTTTGCCTATTTGTTCCAGTGTAGGTTTTCTGAGATTGAGAAGTATGTCATTACTGCCTCCTCTAATTTCTGCCCTTGTATCCTTGTAGGTCAGTTATAATTGTTTGTTCCAATTTTGTGCAAACAATTGCACAATTTTTTGCACAACTGTTTGCATAACTGTTTGCACAACTGCATAATTGTTTGCACAATTGTTCCAATTTTGTGCAAATTGGCTAATTTGCACAAAAAGCAAAATCATCAGAAATATCGAGGGTTCAGAAAATAAAGCTTGGTGGGAGGCAGGAACCAAGGCAACTCTACAGCCTTGAAAATAGGAATCACAACAATAATCTAGGAACAAGGACAGTCTGGTCAGAGGGAAATGAAGTTGCAAAAGCTTGGGTCCCGTGACTGACTTGTGGTTACAGGAACCTGATTTAATCTCTCTAGTGTGGATATAATGGGGAATAGATAATTCCAGGAACTGAAACAGCAATGCCATTAGGAAGTTAAGAGGAGAAAATAAAGTCTAGGCAAACTCAACAATATTTACTACATATTGTTTTATACTTTTGTTGGGGAAAGCAGTTGTATATATGTATGCTATTGTAAGTAATTCTACATTGCTTTTATAAGTGGATAAGAAGTTATTAGTAAATGATTAGAGGAAGAATTACTAATGAATAAAAAAGTTTTTTACAAACCACTGCTCAATGAAATAAAAGAGAATACAAACAAATGGAAGAACATTCCATACTCATAGATAGGAAGAATCAATATCGTGAAAATGGCCATACTGCCCAAGGTAATTTATAGATTCAGTGTCATCCACATCAAGCTACCAATGACTTTCTTCACAGAATTGGAAAAAACTACTTTAAAGTCCATATGGAACCAAAAAAGAACCCACATTGCCAAGTCAATCCTAAGCCAAAAGAACAAAGCTGGAGGCATCACGCTACCTGACTTCAAACTATACTACAAGGCTACAGTAATCAAAACAGCACGGTACTGGTACCAAAACAGAGATATAGACCAACGGAACACAACAGAGCCCTCAGAAATAATGCTGCATATCTACAACTATCTGATCTTTGACAAACCTGACAAAAACAAGAAATGGGGAAAGGATTCCCTATTTAATAAATGGTGCTGGGAAAACTGGCTGGCCATATGTAGAAAGCTGAAACTGGATCCCTTCCTTACACCTTATACAAAAATTAATTCAAGATGGATTAAAGACTTACATGTTAGACCTAAAACCATAAAAACCCTAGAAGAAAACCTAGGCAATACCATTCAGGACATAGGCATGGGCAAGGACTTCATGTCTAAAACACCAAAAGCAATGGCAACAAAAGCCAAAATTGACAAATGGGATCTAATTAAACTAAAGAGCTTCTGCACAGCAAAAGAAATTACCATCAGAGCAAACAGGCAACCTACAGAATGGGAGAAAATTTTTGCAATCTACTTATCTGACAAAGGGCTAATATCCAGAATCTACAATGAACTCAAACAAATTTACAAGATAAAACAACCCCGGCCGGGCGCGGTGGCTCACGCTCGTAATCCCAGCACTTTGGGAGGCTGAGGTGGGCAAATCACGAGGTCAGGAGATTGAGACCACAGTGAAACCCCATCTCTACTAAAAATACAAAAAATTAGCCGGGCGTGGTGGCAGGCGCCTGTAGTCCCAGCTACTCGGAGAGGCTGAGGCAGGAGAATGGCGTGAACCCGGGAGGTGGAGCTTGCAGTGAGCCGAGACTGCGCCACTGCACTCCAGCCTGGGCGACAGAGCGAGACTCTGTCTCAAAAAAAAAAAAAAAAAAAAAAAAAAAGAAAAAACAACCCCATCAACAAGCGGGCGAAGGATATGAACAGACACTTCTCAAAAGAAGACATTTATGCAGCCAAAAGACATATAAAAAAATGCTCATCATCACTGGCCATCAGAGAAATGCAAATCAAAACCACAATGAGATACCATCTCACACCAGTTAGAATGGCTATCATTACAAAGTCAGGAAACAACAGGTGCTGGAGAGGATGTGGAGAAATAGGAATACTTTTACACCGTTGGTGGGACTGCAAACTAGTTCAAACATTGTGGAAGTCAGTGTGGCGATTCCTCAGGGATCTAGAACTAGAAATATCATTTGACCCAGCCATCCCATTACTGGGTATATACCCAAAGGATTATAAATCATGCTGCTATAAAGACACATGCATATGTATGTTTATTGCAGCACTATTCACAATAGCAAAGACTTGGAACCAACCCCAATGTCCATCAATGATAGACTGGATTAAGAAAATGTGGCACACATACACCATGGAATACTATGCAGCCATAATAAATGATGAGTTCGTGTCTTTTGTAGGGACATAGATGAAGCTGGAAACCATCATTCTCAGCAAACTATCACAAGGACAGAAAACCAAACACTGCATGTTCTCACTCATAGGTGGGAATTGTACAGTGAGAACACATGGACACAGGAAGGGGAACATCACACAACGGGGCCTGTTGTGGGGTGGGGAGCTGGGGGAGGGATAGCATTAGGAGATATATCTAATGCTAAATGACGAATTAATGGGTGCAGCACGCCAACATGGCACATGTATACATATGTAACAAACTTGCACGTTGTGCACTTGTACCCTAAAACTTAAAGTATAAGTAAAAATAAATAAATAAAAAGTTTTTAAACTGAATATCTCTATGTTCAATTAATTACGCTGCAGTCCAGAATGGATTGTAAGGGATCTAAAAGTATACAAGGTGGTTCTGTCCACAAACAGCTTAATAACTATATGTAAAAAAAGATAAGCATACATAAAATAACAAATGATTAATACTATAGGAAATTAAGTATTAATTTTTTATCTAAGAGGCATTTAGCACAGAGATTAATAGAATAGCCTCTAGAATTAGACTGCCTTGGTTCCAATCCCAGCAACACTACTTAAAGTAACTTGGTGAAGTTACTTACTTAACATTTGCCATTTACAAAAATCAAGATATTAATTTCTGCGTCACAAGGCTATTTTGATAATACAGATAAAACATTTATAATTATATCTGACATGCAATGAGTGCTATATAAGTGTTAGCTAATATCGTGCACAGAAAAAGAAAAGGACATTATATAATCACCTTATACATTAAAGTACATTTATTCATTCAAATATATTTGGTATTAACTTCCTATATGACAAATATTACAGATGTTAGACACAAAGAGTGATGATTCACAATTGCACTCAGATGCCATATAAAATACAAAGTAGGATAAGAAAATATAGACTGATACTATGAAATTCCAACAGTAGAAAGTATTTAAACAAGCATTTTTATGAAAGATTTGGTTAGGAAGCGCTCTTTGAGCTTGGTGTTGTAATATATTGCCATGTGGAAATGGTAGAAAATATTTCAAGTGTAGGGAACAATATAAAAGCATACAGACACTCGAAAGGGTAGAACTTAATAATACAATGAACATAATGTAGTTTTATTGGCAGAAACATAAGGCTTAGAAAGGGAAACAATGAAAAAGAAGTTTGGAAAAACATGCTGGAGCTACAATATGGAGAATTTTACTTTATCGCATCAGATTATTGAATCAGACCTAATTACAAGCTTAAAAATCACACAAAGAAGCCTCAAGGTTTATAAAAATGAGAAGAGTATGTGTCAAGGGAGAGAGTATATAGAGCCCAACTTCCACCTCAATCAAAATAGTTGTTCTTATGTCCACACTTCTGTATGGAAATTCACTTACAAAATGCATATAAGTAGTTACAGAACAAATATATTATTAGAAATTCTTGTGCTGATTTCTGCTTCTGGAAAAGATGGAGTAACAGGGCCTAGATGTAACCTCTTGCCTGAAACAAAGAATTGGACAAAATACATGAAACAATAGTTTTAAATATTTGGTACATCAGGCAACATAGAACAGTAGCCACAAACAGAAAATAAACAAGACAACTCTAACGATGGTAACTTTACTGTCTGGAGAGAGATTTCCAGCTACAGTGCAAGGGAGGGGAACCCAGGTACCAGCAATGTCTCTGAGTTGCAGAGCTCTATCTAGAGCTAGGAGCCCAGGAAGGTCAAGGTGGCTAGAGTTCCTGGGGAGGAGCACTAGAGAAAAAAGAGATTCATTGAAAGAGGGAGAGAGAATATATGCATGCTTCAGAGATCTGCCGAAGTTGCTATTGCATTGTAAGCTAAGTAGTAATGAGCACAATTGTGTAAAAAAATTATTTAGGCCTGGAAAAAGAGCCATTTGAAAGGAATAAATGGAAAAATAACCACAACTCAAACAAGATCAAGAAGAGTTTCTGCTTATAGCAGTCATATTAGGTGGCTCACGCTTGTAATCCCAGCACTTTGGGAGGCCGAGGCGGGCGGATCACGAGGTCAGGAGATCGAGACCACGGTGAAACCCCGTCTCTACTAAAAATACAAAAAATTAGCCGGGCGTGGTGGCGGGCGCCTGTAGTCCCAGCTACTCGGAGAGGCTGAGGCAGGAGAATGGCGTGAACCCGGGAGGCGGAGCTTGCAGTGAGCCGAGATTGCGCCACTGCACTCCAGCCTGGGCGACAGAGCGAGACTCCGTCTCAAAAAAAAAAAAAAAAAAAAAAAAAAAAAAAAAGAAATCTCAATAATTCATAGAACATCAGAGAGAATTGTAGAAGAGATTTGTATCACAGATTGAGCAAAATTAGTGCTAAACAATGCTATAGCCCCAAAAAGAAGCATAAAGCCCAGATTCAAAAGGAACAAACTTCAAGTAACCTAAGTGAATTCTAGAAGAGAGCTCAAGGATATTTATGGGAACACAAAATATCCATCACTGTACAAGGTAAAATATCCAATGTTAGATGAAATAGAAAATAGAAAAACTCATTTAAGGACACAAACTACAAAAGATCACAAAAGAAGAAATAGATAACATGAGTACTTAATATCTATGATTGAATTTGTAGTTTAAAACTTTCCTACACAGAAGACTCCAGATCTATTTGGCTTTATGGGGAATTCTAAATTGTGAATGGAATAATATCTATTCTACAAAAACTCTTCCATAAATTGAAGAGGAAAGAATATTTCCAAACTTTCTATGAGGACAGTATTCCTCTGATACCAAAACCAAAGACATTATTTTAAAAACTGTGTAAAAAATTCTATTGAATCTACAAAAATAAAGCTCCTAGAACTAATAAGTCAGCTGAAAAAATTGTAAGATATAAGATCATAAACACAAATCAATTGTATTTCTACATATTAGCAAGGAACAGTAAGAAATTAATTATTTTAAAAATTTATAATAATATAATAAATATGAAATACTTAGGAATAAATCTGACAAAATATGTGCCAAAAATGTGCACTGAATTTTTGAGAGAAATCAAAGATGACTTGAATAAGTGGAGAGCTAAACTGTGTTAACAGTTCAAAGGCACAATAGTAATGAGATGTCAACTCATCAAAATTAATCTACAGAGTCATCATAATCCCAATCAAAGTAGAAACTGACATACCAGGATCAAAATTCATATGTAAATACAAAAGGCCTAGGAAAGCCAATACTCCTTTGACAAAAAATAACAAATCTATGGAATTTATATGCCTGGACTTCAATAAATATCATAAAACTATAGTAATCAAGAGAGTGTCATATTGTAGTAAGACATACTAATCGATCAGTGGAACAAAGAGTACATAAATAGACCCATACTTAAGTTTAGCAAAAAAAATACAACTGCAATTCAGTAGAGAAAGGATAATCTCTTACACAAATAGTGATTTTTTAAATGCTGTTTTCAGTGGACAATTGATAATCTCTTAAACAATTGATTATCCATATGAAGACAAAGAAGAGTAACAACAACAACTTCCCTGTGTATCTAATTGCATTTTTTAAAAACTAACTCAAGGGTTGTAAGAATAAATGCAAAAACTTAAAACAATAACATCAACAAGATAGTGGAATAGGAAGCCCCTGACTATCTCTCTCTCCCCACAGAGACATTGACTCAAAAATATATGGACCAATTCCCTTTATGGTAAATCCAGAAATCAGGTAAGAGGCTTTTGCATCCCAGATCATGTGAAAAAACAAACTTAAAATTTAGATGTAACCACAAAGGACCCCAAGTAACCAGACAATGTTGAGGAAAAAATACAAAGATGGAGGCATCATACTTCTTGACTTCAAAACATAATGCAAACCTACAGTAATCAAAATAGTATAGTATTGGTATAAAAATAGACACATAGACCAATGAAACAGAATAGAGTTCAGAAATAAATTCATGCATATAGGGTCTACTAATTTTTGACAAGGGTGCCAAGAATATACAGTAGGGGAAGGATGATCTCTTTAACAAATTGTGCTGGACAAATGGGATATCCACATGCAAAGAATTAAATTGGACCTTTATATCACACCAGGCACATAATTCAAAATGGCTTAAAGACTTAAATAAGATGTGAAACTCTAAAATTCCTAGAAGAAATCATAGGAGGAAGCTTTATAACATTGATCTTGGCAATAATTTCCTGGATATGACACCAACGGCACAGGCAAAAAATACAAAAATAGCCACGTAGGACTATATAAATTTAAAAGCTTATGTAGAGCAAAGGAAACAACAGAGTAAAAGGCAACCTATAAAACTAGAGAAGATGTTTCCAAATCATATATCTGATAAGTGATTAATATGCAAAGTACACCAGCAACTCCACAACTCAATAGCAAAAACTCCAAATAACCCAACTAAAAAATGAGCAAGGAACTTGAACAGATATTTCTCCAAAGAAGACAACAAAATGGCCAATGGGTATATGAGAAGATTCTTACTTCTAATCATCAGGGAAATGCAATTCAAAACTACTATGAGATATCAAATCAAACATACTAGGATGGCCATGATCAAAAGCAAACACAAAACAAGTGGTGTAAATGTGGAGAAACTGAAACTATTTTACACAATTGATGGAAAAATAAAGTGGTTCAGCCACTGTGGAAAACAGTATGTATGCTCCTTAAAAAAATTACATATATTATATTATATAAATATAACTACTATGTATGTGACCTAGCAATTCAACTCCTGAGTATTTCTCCAAAAGAATTTGAAACAGAATCTTCGAGAGATATTTGCACTTCCATGTTCATTGCAGCATTAGTCACAACAGCCAAGAGGTGAAAACAACCTACATGTCCATTGAAGAATGAAGAAAATGTGGTATATGCATACAATGGAATACTGTTTAGCCTTATAAAGGAAGGAAAACCTGTCAAATGCAACAACATGGATTAAACTTGAAGATATGCTAAGTGAAGCAAGCCAGTCACAGAAGGACAAATGATACTGCATAATTCTACCCATATGAGGTATCTAAAGTAGTCAAACTCATAGGAGTGGAATTGAGGCTTCCAGGCTGAGAAGGGATGGGGAGTTCATGTTCAATAGGTATAGAGTTTTACCCACTCAAAATAGTACTAGAGAACTGTTGTACCACAATACACATATAGTTAACAACAATGTACTGTACACTTAAAAATGCATTAATAGGGTAGATCGCATGTTGTATCTTTTTATTACAATAAAAAACTTAAAAGTGCAAAACTTCTACAGAAAAACACATTAGAAAATTTTGATTTAGAGATAGAAAAATATTAACAGATACAGATACACCACCAAAAGCATGATCCATCAAATAAAAACTTGATATTCAAACTTCATCAAAATTATGTATTTCTGCTCTTTGAAAGATGCTGCCAAGGGTATTAAAAGACCAGCCACAAACTGGAAGGAAATATTTACAAATATTTACAAATACATCTAATAAAAGATGTATATCCTGAATATATAAAGAATAAAAATTTACAAAAAATGGGGAAAAGACTTGAATAGACAGTCCACCAGACAAGATATTGAGATGGTAAATAAGGACACGAATGTATACTCAATGGAATTAGTCAGCCTCAAATTCCTGGGCTCAAGCAATCCTCCTGCCTTAGCCTCTCAAGTAGCCAGGACTACATCACACATCACTGCATCCAGCTGATTTTTTATTTTTATTTTTTGTAGTAACAGGGTCTCACTATATTGCCCAAGCTGGTCTCGAACTTCTGGCCTCAAGTGATCCTCCCACCTCAACCTCCCAAAGTGCTAGGATTATAGGAGTGAGTCATTGTGCCCAGCCAGAATTTTTTAAATTAAAAATTCTCACCATGCAAAGTGATAAGGCTGTGGAGTCACTAGAAGTCTCACATATTGCTGATGGGTATATAAAATGGCATAACCACTTTTGAAAACAGTTGGGAAATTTCTAAAAATAGTTAAATATACACATACCCCATGACCTAGCTATTTCAGCCCCTGTATTTACCTAAGAGAAATGAAAGAGTATGTCCACAGAAAGACTTGTACCTCATTTAGAGTAGCTTCATTAATATAAGCCAAAACTCAAAACATATGAAATGTCCATAACATTTATATGTTATCCATCAGCAAGCAAATGGATAAATAACTGAGGTATATTCATAGAATGGAATACCACTAACCTATACAAAAGAGGCTATTGGATGAATCTTGAAATAATTATGTTGAGTGAAAGAAGCCAGAAAAAGAGAGTACATACATTTGCTTCCACTTACATAGAACTCTATGAAATGCAAACTAATCTATAGTGACAGAAATCAGGTAAGTGGCTGGCTGGGGACAGGAGTGGGGTGGAATGAGGTGGGAAGGGTTAGAGGACTAGATTACAAAGGGGCAGAAAGAAGCTGTCCAGAGGTAGTGGTGATGTTCACTAACAACTATGGTGAAGAATTTGCAGATCAAAACTCACCAAATTGCACACTTTAAATATGTGCACTGTGTTGTATATCAATTATACTTCAATAAATCTGTTAAAAATTTTCCTCATGCAGCTCTCAAATGATCTGAGCTATGCTTAAAGAGAGCTAAGGAGATAATATTCTCTAAGGCAAGGTTGTCCAACCTGTGGCCCATGGGCCACATGCGGCCCAGGAGAGCTTCAAATGTGGCCCAAAACAAATTCTTCAACTTTCTTAAAACATTATGAGATTTTTTTCCTATTTCTTCCTTTTTTTTTTTTTTTTTTTAAGCTCATGAGCTATTGTTAGTGTTAGCATTTTTATGTATGGCCCAGGACAATTCTTCTTCCAGTGTGGCTCAGGGAAGCCAAAAGATTGGACACCCCTGCTCTAAGGTAAAGGAAAGACCTGAGGCTAGGACCTCAACAAAGAAGCAATTTGTAGCTGTCCAGTGAGAGTTAACAGGAGACTGGCTTGGGATAGTTTTTGCTGGGATGGAAAAGAATGAACTTGGTACCATTGGCTCACCTAAAAGGATATTTCCCTATCCCCCAAACAAAAGCTGAAAACTCATTTGACTACTAAAAGTTCACTGTAGTTTCATGAAGCATAAACATTTTTTTGCTCAGATTTGTCAGGTTCAGTCTCAGGGTTGGATAATTCTTCGAGTCTGGGAAGACATAGGAATGTTGCATAAAAAGTACCTTAGTAATTAGATTCACCGTCATATATTTTCACCAAGAAGTATCTTTTGATCATCTACTTCCCCTGTGAAAGGCTCTATACTAGTCACTAAGGTATAGGGGGTTTGACTGCCATTTACATTTACAAGGAAAAAAGACAGAATCAAATGATTGTCCTTCAGAGCTAGTAGTGAATTATGTGTCTGGTGTTGGTGTGCAAGATTTCCAGATTTGGCTTTTAACTTGTGTGCATGTAATTATATAATCATTAGGGTGGTGTAACTGTACCAATCACTGTGCTAACAGGTATTGTCCAAAAGGCCACCATCTATCTTGAGAAAAAGCCTTTGTTTCTCTGTAGTCAGCCTGGCCTCAGGACAATAAAATTACATATAAATGCAGCCCTGAGTTTTATTTCCCCCCATAGGTTACAAATAATTTGGCTGTAACTCTTTGGGGATGACGTTCATGAAAACTGTATAATCTTTGTTAATTGTATTTCTCAGCTGCAGGTACTTCCAAAGCTGTGATTTATCTAAATTGTATTCTTGTCAAAAGGTTATAAAGGGGATAATGTGAAAAGTCTGTTGGAATATTGTTAGTAAATTTATAAAATTACTTTTTGTATCCAGTTAGACCAAGTAATTTTTTTATTCATTGTTTTTAGGGCAGGCTTAAGTATCATTGAAGACTTTAAGGGAATAAAAGTTATACATCCAAACTAGAGATTCTTTGTCTAAAAATGTGTCTGTTAGGACAAAGTTATCATTTACAGGGCTTGGAGATAGTATTTAGATAAGTGAACAATCTAAGCCTAAAACTACAGAACTGCATGCAGATATTTTCAAAATTCTTTCTCTTGCCTACTTTATGCTGTTCCCTCAAATCCAGTAGTGAATTATTGGTCCTAGTGTCATATGCACCCCACTGGAGCACATTCTCACTGCTGCTTGATCTAAGGTCATAGCTCATATATTAGCATTAACTCCTAAAAGAAGTTTGTCTTGTACAAAGTGACACTCCTTAGCATTGTTATTCCATCCTATGGCCAGCAAGGAGCTGATGGTACTAAACACTGAAAGGGGTCTGCTGTCTTCTCATCTTGTGGACATGAAATCTACGGCATTTACATTGCTAGACCTCCGTGAAATTTTAGAATCCCATCTTACCATTTGACGTTATGTCGAATGGTGCCTCTGAAATGTTTTAGATTCTCAGTTCTGTAACCTCTAACCTTATTTACTTTATTAATAGTTATTTAATTAAAAGGCATAAACCTTTTAATTAAATTCATCCAGGAAATTACTGTGGACCCGGAAGAAATGGAAAAGGCCTATGAGCCAGAAGTAGCTAACATAAAGCCCAGAGGTAAAGTTGCTGGGACTGGTAGTCAGATCATTTGTATGTAGTGCAAAGCAGTGATTTTTAGTAGCAATTAGAAAATAAAGGGCAAATAGCAAAATGAGAATGCAGAAAAGCTACCAAACCCAGAATAATTTGTCTATTTTATCACTTATTTTACTATAGGTCACTTAGTTGCTGGGTTACAAAACAGAATAAGAAAAACAATGAAAAGCTGATAAATTGTCACAGATCAGAGGAAATAGAAAAATAACAACTAAATGCATTGTGGTATCCTGGATTGGATTCTGGAGCAGGAAGACTTTAACGGATAAACTGTTGAAATCTGGAAAAAAAAATGGAGTTAAGTTCATAGTAATGTATCAATGTTAATGTTAGTTTCTTAGTTTTGACAAATATATCAGTAATGTAAGATGATCACATTAAGGAAACTAAAATTGGGTGGAGATTTTACAGGAATTCTCTATACTATCTTTGCAACTTTTTTTGTAACTCAAACATTGGTACCCAAAACTGAGCAAAGTTTAAAACTAGCCCAGTCTGGGAGTTTAATGAAGAATACCTGAGATCAATTCTGAAAGATATGTAGGATTGTTCAGGAAAAGGAAAGAGTGACCAGAATTATGGGCAGAAGGAAGTGCATGAGGCATGTGGGGAACCGAGGTGATTTGGAAGACTAGAGATGGGCACAGATCAGGCCGTGTAAGGCTTGTGTGCCTCAGTAGGAAGCTAGACCTCTACCTGGGGGAGAGGAGATATAAAATGATCAGATCTGGAGGAGCTTATGGGATATATATTTTGGAGGCAGACCTGAAGATAGGGAGACAAATTAGGAATCTCATGATAGTCTGAATTAGGCAGAAACTGTAGCTACAGAGAGGAGAATACAAATTTGAAAAATACATAGAAAGTAAAATAAGCAGCTTTTAGTGATTTGACCAGAGGTTATTTAGCGGAAAGGGGAATTACTTAAAAAATGTTTTGAGAATACAACTGTGCTATTTCATGATACAATAATTAATTTTCAAACACAAATTACCTAACTTGTGAAGAAAAGTTGAAGTTATGGTTAGTATATTCTACTGAAGATATATAAAAACTTATAGTCAACAAGACATAATAAATTCATATTTTTAAACCCTGTGTTTGAAATACATAATGGTAATAGACAAAGCACAAAAAGAAAAAACCAAAAGCACATAGCTGATTTGAAAATAAGCTAAGCATCTCTGTGAACCCAAAACATCTCTGTGAACCCAAAACATCTCTGTGAACTCAAAACATCTCTGTGAACAAAAACCCAGCAAGTAGTAAGCAATGGTGAAGTCACAGTGGCTTACAGGGAGCTATGGCCCCCACCACGCAGAAACACAGCCTTACCATTTTAAATACTATCAGAAGACAGGACCACCAACCACCATTACAGAGCCTAATTCTGAACTGGCAGTCCTGAAGCCCAAATAAGGTGAAATCAAAGTCAAAAGATAGGGAAAACAAAGGGGAGAAACAAAAAGGTAGAGAAACAAAAATCCTCTAAGCAAAAATAAATCTGCAAAGGAAAATACATTTTTTAAAGTTACTGAAAAGAAAGTCAAACAAATTAACTATCAGAATATTGATTCATTCTAGATAAATTATAGTCCCGCCACTAAAATATCTATTCTGGAACACTCAAAGAGTGATAAAAATTAACATCACTTTTAAATTGAGAAACAAAATCAACAAGAAATGAAGCCAGAACTGTAGCTACCGAAAGAAATTTAAAAGATTAGAAAATTGACTTTAAACATATTAGCAGTAAGTATGAAAACAGTTTTCCTAATGTCAATATTTAATTAAATTTACTGAAATTTTAAAAAGTCAATTTCTGAATTATAGCATTATTCTTATACTCATGGTTTTTCAATGGGTTTACTTCCTTACTAATTATACCCTCGTTGAGAGTTTGTGGCTCTAAGTTCTATCAGCCTTTGCATACCTGATATTGTCTACATTTTGCCCTCATCTGGAAATATGATTTAGCTTAGAAAAAACTATAAATTGACAAATACATTCCCTCTAAACTTGGAATATTTAACTTCATTGTTTTCAGTTTTAGTATAACTGCTAAAAGACCTACTGTCAGAAAGTATAAATTTAAGTACTCATTTTCAAAAACTAAAAAATTCTATACATAAGTAAAATAGAAGAAAAACATGAACCAATATAAAAATCATATTAGTGATAAAGAAAGAATATTAACAAGGTGGTTTCTTAGAGAAAATTTTAAGAAGTAACAAATCTCTACAAGTATTGATAAAGCAAAAAGGCACAATAAGCAATATCAGAAGGGACAATGGGGATACATTATGGAAATAGAAATCGATGTTTAAACAATGAATTGTCATGAAATGAAAAACATGAAATAAGTTCTGGAAAAAATAAATTACAAAACCTGATTCAAGAAGAAATAAAACAGTTAAATTTAAAACTAAATAAACAAAATACCATTGAAAAATAGTAACTTCTACCTCTGAAACACATTATATCTAGATAATATTATAGACTAATTTTACTAAAACTTTTGGACTATTCTATTACAACCATAAGTATAAAATTTGAAAATCTGTGGTTTTTTAAAGTTCTGGCCAATGTAGTAAAATTTTTTTAAAAATGAAATTATAAAAATTGAAAAGAAATAAGCAAAATTGCCATTTTCCACAGGAGATATAATTGTCTGCATAGAAAATTCAAGATTACCCATGGAAAAATTATTAGAACTAATAACAGAGCTCAACAAGTTTACTGTATGTATACACGCATAACATAAAAATCAATAGCATGCCTCTACATCAGAGATATACAAATAGATTATCATAATGGAGAGAATGATTCTATTTATAATAGCAACGAATTTATATAGGACTTAGGAGTGAATTTTACAAATATTGCACAAGAGTTTTATAAAGAAATTGTGAAACATGATTAGAGGATGTAAAAGATTTAAGTAAATGCAGCATATTTGTGGATGGAAAGACTGGCTATGAAAAATGTCAATATTCATAAATAAATCACCAAAATGAATACGATAACAATAAAATCCTAACAAAAGTGTACATGGAATTTGACAGTCTAATCCTGAAATTTAAATGAAAAATAAAGGTACCAAGATTAATCAAGACAATTTTGAAGAAAAAATAGGATAATGTAGCTACTTTTCTACTTGATATCAAGATTCACTATAATGTCTGAGTCATTAAAACAACATGTTATTGGCTCATGAATGGAAAAAAAAGTAATAAAACGAGAATAGAGACTATAGACCTACATATATATGGAAACATATATACATAATAGTTTTGACATAAATCAGTGAGAAAGACTGAAACATTCAAGAAATTCATCTGCGGAATTATTTATCCACATAGACAAAATACTAGATTTCTACCTCATGCTATGTAAAAATAAATCAGTGGTTTAAGGGCAAAGTGGACCAAAAACAATGAAGAAGAAAAAATATAGATAAATTGGTGAATTGTTTTTGACACTAATGAAGAAAATAATTTCTTTATCAAGATAGAGAAAGTATAAGACTCAGAGAAAAAGGTTAATATATTTAAATACTATATTAATATGAAAATACTCTTTACAAAAAAGAGCAAAGTTAAAAAAAACTCAAGGAAATATTTGCAATAACCATAAATTGCAAAGGATTCAAATCCAGAATACCTAAAGACATTTTATGAGCCTATTTTTAAAAGATGATCAGTCTAACAGAGGAGTGGATAAAGGATCTCAATGGGCAATTCACAGAACAGAACTCAAATGGCCAAGAAAATCATGAAATGATACGTTACTCACTAATCAGGAAATTACAAATTAATAAGATTTCACACATATGTTGTCAAAATCTTTAGATCTTGGCAAAGCTGTCTAACAAAAGGAATGTCTATGCACTACCAGTGGGATTGTAAATCAGAACAACCATTTTGAAAAGCAATTTGATGATATGCAGAAAACTTGTGTGTGCATAGCCTAAAACTCAGAAAATTCCACTCCTAGATATATAGTCTAGAAAAATTTCTGCACATGTGCACAGAAAAATGTGCACAAAATGATTTGCTACAGTATTCTTTCTCTAAAAAAAGAAAACCATCTATGTATCTATCAACCAATTATGCATCCAACAAATAGGGAAATGAATTACAAAATTAACATTTACTTAACAATTAGCAGCATGAATAGATCTCAAAAACAACAAAGGAATAAGGTAGAAAGAGACCTACAATATACTATTTTTAGAACAATAATTTTCAGTACAATTCTATATATTCTATATATATAAATATCTATGACAGAAGACTATAAAAGCAAGTGAGAGAATGATAAGCACCAGACTCAGGATGAGGATCATATGATTATATCTGGGGAGGGAGGAGTGAATAAAAACATATGGGTACACTGAAGATTTTAACGTTATTTTTAAATTGGACAAATGTAGTAAATAACACAAGTTGTTAAACTTGAATGATGTCTACAAGTGCTTTTAAACATACTATCTAGAACTTTCTGTGGGTATAATTATTTTATAGTTTTTTATATTTTAAAAATATAAGAACTATATAAATAAAAAGTACATTTACTTGTATAAAAACTATAAAATTATAAATTTTATAAACATTTCAAGAAGATGAATTAAAAGGATAAAATGTTCTAATGTATAAATTCCAGTAACAGTTTAAAGCTGCCCTTGTGCACAACATGTTTTCCTACCCCCAAACTTGGCAGGACTATCTGCAATCAAACACACCATAGGGACTGGGCTTTTAAAAAGCAGTTCACACTGTAACACCAGTGTCCTGGTATGGAAACTTAAGTCTGCCTCATTCCATACTTATCCTAGGTTCAGCACTACCCCCATTACACATCCCTCCATCTCTTTCACAACTTGCTTCAAGGAGTGATAATTTATGTGCAGGCTTGATTCCATGATTTTAAGGTCAAGAATTGGATCTTGATCATCTTTGCATTCCCACTGCGTCATATGTAATTGAGTGTAATTCACAACTCAGTAAGGAAGTAAAGGCCATCACAATTTGCCTCCAATCTAACTTTACAACTGCTTCCTTCCATATTCTTTACATATTCTTCACTCTAATAATACTGGGATTAACATTGTTACGGAACCTGCAATAACCCTGGTACTGGACACATTCTTGTGAAATGAATGTATTATACCCAGTATTGGGATAAATGGGAAAACATAACCCATGATTCTTGCTAAGACACATTCCACTCCCGTGTAGAGGTGCTAATAAATCCAAGTTCAATAAATAAACAACACGAGTGGTGAAGGCAGATGACATTCATGTCTTCTGACTACCAACTATATACCTGGGATTATTCTATGTAGCTTATAGAGGTTAAATCATGTTTTCCTCATAACATAAAATCATAATATGCTATACATCTGTTCTATGTATAATACATGCCACAAAAGCAATTTTCTCCACTAGTATGTAAGCTTCATGAAGTTAGAAAACTACCTTTCTTGATCCTTTCTGCATGCCAGGGCCTATTAAAATATCTGGCATGCAGTAGCATATATACGTGTGCACGTGGAATACACATACACACAAAGACAAATTGTAACTTTTGAGCTTTTTTCAAATAACTGAAGTGACTGATACTAAAAAAGACACTGGGGATGGTTGATTAGGTGGAGCACAGAGGATGTTTTAGGGCAGTGAAGCCATTCTTTTTAGTACTGTAGTGGTTAATACATGACAATAAGCAAAACCCATAGAGCTCTATAGCACGAAGAGTGAACTATAATGTAAGCAATTTTAAAAACAATCATTCAGGAAGTCGGCAGATGTCAGAATGAAATGCAGAATATGGCAAAGACAGCAAAATTTATTACGAATGTGTGAAACCCCACTGAAGGGAGTAAGAGAGTAAGATGTTGATCTAAGTAACTTTGGAAATGAGTGGGTTATTTTAGACTAAAGGCAAAATGAAATGTTCATAAGCACTGTATATACTGTAATGGATAAAGGTTTTTTTTTTGCCCAAGGGTATGGGTTAACAATTATTGAATGACTATTCATGCATACTGGAATTGAAAAATTAAATTTATGAATGGTGAATGGTGAGAGTCAGATTTCTTATGGTCAGAGTAGAAAGAAATAAGAAATAAGATAAGCAAGAAAGGAGGCTAAAATGATCAATGTGGTACTAGATTAGAGTTGGAGATATCAGTACAAACTCATGCTTAATTAATATAGCTATAGATGGTTACACATAGAAAACATTATAGATATGGGCATATACATGGGTTAGTACATACACATACATCTCCTTGTTCTATTCATTGAAAGGGTACAGAAGCAATGACACACAGAAAGCAAGGAACACACCTAGTGTCCAGATACTGCTTTCTAATTGCTTTTTCCAATAAAAGGAATCAGGGCTCCTTGGATAAATTGTTGATTCTAAGACTATGGCAAAAAAAAAGTATTCAAGATGAACCCAAAGCCAGAAAAATACGAAAGTACTCACACACAAAAATGATAGTGGTAAGCCAAAGAGATACAAGAACCAACTGAAAAAGCTCCCAATGGCCAAACCTGGAACAATTTGAGCAATAAAATAAATAAATTATCATCCAAAATATAAACAATACCATTACTCCACACTGATATAACAAATAGTTGAACAAATAAATAAATGGAGGTGTATAGACAAATTTCTCATGCAGAAGAATTACAAATAATGTTTGTAGATACTCTGCTTTCAAGGAGGGGGAGCATAACTCCCCACTGCTTTTAGTGTGGGTTGTATGCACTGGCTTTCTTCCAAAGCATATAACATGAAAATGAATCAATTAAAAAGTAACTTTGCAGTGTAGATACCTACCAAATATGATCTCAGCCAGGTAATCAAGGTCAATGTAAACAGAGATAAGTCATGTAGATGGAATGTACCCTTGATGTGATGTGATGAGAATGACCCCTAATCATTGTGGTCTTCCTCACTAAGAACTCATAATCCCAGTCTAATAATGAGATAAATATCAAACAAATCCAAACTGAGAAACATTCTACAAAATAACTGGCCAGTCCAGTATTCCTCAAAACTGTCAAGATGATAAAAAACAAAGAATGACTAAGAAATTGTCACAACATAGAAGCTCCATGAAGCTGTGACAACTAAATGTAACACAGTACCCTGGGTGGGATCCTGAACAGAAAAATCACATTAGAGGAAAAATCTAGAAAAGTGTGAATAAAGTACGAACTTTAGATGCAAATAATATACTAATATGGGCTCATTAATTGTAACAAGCCTAATATACAAATGTATGATGTTAATAATAGAGGAAAGCAGGCGTGGGGTCTACAGGAGCTCTCTGTACTATCTTCACAATAATTCTGTAAACTTAAAACTATTATAAAATTAAAAGCTTGTATTTTTTTAAGAAAAGGAGATTGGAAGATAAGTTTCAGAGAAAATAGTTGCATGCGAAATCAGGATATGGGAGCCAAAACCACAATATATTATTATTATTAAAAACAAGAAATTAAGAGGCAAGTTTCAAATTCAACTTTTATTTTAGGTTCAGGGAGTACATGTGCAGGTTTGTTTCATGGGTAAATTACATGTTCCTGAGGTTCAGTGTATGTATGATCCTGTCATGTAGGTAGTGAGCATAGTAACTGACATGTAGGTTTTCTACTCTCGCCCCCCCAACCCCACTAGTAGTCCCAAGTTTCTCTGTTCCATCTTTATGTCCATGTATAATCTTATCTGCTTATTTCTTTTGGAAATTGATCATTCCCATATCTGATGGTTCCCTTGGGACATAATCAGTACCAGAATCTTTAATTGATAATAAATAACTGACTTCAGTAAGTTCCCTAAACTCACTGTCTTCTATTCCTTTTCTATAAAATAAGTATAATAGTACTACAGACTAAAGAATGCTGTCCTAAATTAAATGAGATGGTACATTTAGTGCACTCCCACGGTGCCTGGCACATAGTAAGCCCTCAATAATTTTATTAGTATTCCCCCAAGCACCAATGATATAAATTGTGATGATTGTTATTATTCAGGAGTGAGCATTTTGGAGATAATATACATTCTGTGGTAAACTATTTCCCGTCTTCACTATTTCACAATCTTCCATGAAATCCTACCTGCTTCTATTTTGTTTCTGAGACCCAAGGACCTCTGAATTTTTCTTTTTATTTGGTGTTACTTCCCTAAAGCACATTCATTGTGGAAATGTGGAAAGCACATTGTGCATTGAGGAAAGCACATTCATTTTTTCCTCATTGATCCCTTTATTTTCCCAATATTAAGATCATTTTGATTACTCTATTTTTTTAAATGGTGTCACCAATATTCCAGGCTTGAAACCTCAAACTAACCTTTTAATCTTCTATCTTCTTACTCAATCCAGTTAGCCATCATCCTCTGCCAAAAATTGTCCTTTAAATCTCTCTCACATCTGTCCTTTTTCCTTCTATTTCATCACAACCTTTAGGATTTTTAAAACTCATTCCTTGATAGCTGTTATTATATCCTATCTGACTTTCTTGTTTTCCATGTCTCCTCATACTGGACTCTTTCCCCTTCACACAACAATATGTAAATATTTTATTGAATCAGCTGGACTCAGTAGGATAAAAGCAGAAAACAGCTTTATTCTTTCTTCCATTCAACTTCAAACAAGCTCATGAACTAATTCCTTGGCTACATCTGCCACAAGTTTCAGGCAGATCCTCTCAATTGTCTAGGCCCTTTTGATCACAAACAGTCTCAATATGGTCTACCACAATTTACACACTTTCACTTTCCTTGTTTTATCCCCATGTCCCAGAAAAAGAACTCATAAAGCTTGTGCCTGCAATAAGGGTGACAGCTTTTTTACTCCTCTATTCCTCATTCTCCTTCTTCCCTAGTCCTGGCTATTCTGACTGATAACTTGAGGCACAGTACTGGGAGAAAAGGTAATTAGAGATAAACAAAGCATGTCACAGGGCTGATAGAAGAGTTCCTATTTCTGGATGTAATGAATGCACAAGTACTGTTTTGTTTCAACTCACTTCTCCTTTGAAAAGCACTTTTGTGTTTTGTTTTGTTTTTTAAATTTTCTCTGCTAGGACCTTTGACTGCAGTTCCCAGGACACATTCCACGTAATTCCCTCATGGAAGGCGACAGATAACACACAGGTACCTTTTTCCAGAAAAATCTTCTCTCTCTCTGGTCTCTTCCACTCCACACATTTAAAAGGTGGAAGTGGGAGGTCACAAACACTAGCAGTGGTAGGTTTCCAGTCTGCTGGCATGCTCAGTGCAGGGAGCCCTGCAGGATCCAAAGCAGGTGTTTGATCCCTATCAAGTCATTCTCAATTTGCACTGAAATTAAGGTTTAAAAAAAGTTTCATTTTTACAGTCTTTTAAGACCAGTTTTGTCAACTCATACTTTTATTAAAAAAAAAAAAACATCATTAAATGCTTATAAAGCCCATAGGCTGTTTTTTAAATCTGAGATTATTAATTTAAAGCCTTCTCTTATCTTTCCTGATCAGTCATTCTCATCCATTTCCTCTACTTAGCTAATCCAAAAATTATTTGCTCCCCCAAATGTAATTATTGTTTTCTAAATTTTTATTTTATTGCATCACCATCCTCCAGCCTACTCTCTACCCTGTCAGGATTCTTCTAGACAACTGAAACTAAATGCAGTTAATTCACACAGAAAAGGAATTAATTAGAAAGATATTGGAGAGTTTACAGAATCAGGTAGAAAGCTGGAGAACTGTATTGGGAATGAAATTTAAAAAAAGGTAACCATGATCTGTTGAAGAGGCCCCCAACTTCATCAAGCACTCATCATTATACCACCAGGCTCTCAACTGCTCTTCAGCTACAGCAAACAATCTCTCTCCCTGGCCTGTCTGTTGGCTTCACTTCCACAAGATTTAAAGTCGTAGGCAGGAGCTCACACTCAGCCATGGCTAAATCACATGCTCACAACTCAAAAACCATGAGGCAAGGGAAAGTGATTTAGCATCAGATGTAAGTCAAATTTGACACGGTCTTTGGGCTGCACTGAGGTGGACGTTTGAGTTCAGCCACCCCTCAGCTGCTGAGGCCTCTGTTGCCTCACATGGAAACCTGGGCCCCCTGTGCAGCTTTCTCCCTTTGTCTCATTTCCATGTCCACCAATGAGAATGCTAATACACACCAGCCACCCTACTTCACAGATTCAAGAACAAAGAAAAAGACAGTACAGAAATGAAGCATCGCAGAATAGAAGTCAATGTGGAGCTGAGGAAAGCTAAGAAGGAGAAATGTAAGCTCATTTCCTGATGATGCTACTTCTCCACTGCAGAAGAACTGTAACAACCAGGATACTGTAAGTCGGTCCGTTGATGACATTGTCAAAGGTATAAATAACAACAATGTGGAAAGTCAGCTGTAAGCTACTCAAGCTGCCAGGAAACTACCTTCTGGAGAAAACCAGCCCCCCATAGACAACATAATCCAGGCTGATTTGCTTCCAACATTTCCATCCTTCTTGGGAAGAACTGATTGTAGTCCCATTCAGTTTGAATCTGCTTGGGCACTCACTAACATTGCTTCTGGGGCATCAGAACAGACCAAGGCTGTGGTAGACGGAGGTGCCATCCCAGCATTCATTTCTCTGCTGGCATCTCCCCATGCTCACATCAGTGAACAAGCTGTATGGGCTCTAGGAAACATTGCAGGTGATGGTTCCATTTTCCGAGACTTGGTTATCAACTGTGGTGCAGTTGACCCACTGTTGGCTCTTCTTGCAGTTCCTGATATGTCATCTTTAGCATGCGGTTACTTATCTTACGTGGACACTTTCAAACCTTTGCCACAAGAATACTCGCACCTCCTTTAGATTCTTTTGAGCAAATTTTTCCTACGTTAGTTTGATTCCTGCATCAGGATGATCCAGAAATATTAGCAGATATCTGCTGGGTTATTCCTTACCTTTCTGGTGGTCCAAATGAATGAAGTGACATGGTCGTGAAAACGGGGGTTTTGCCCCAACTTGTGAAGTCTCTCGGAGCTTCTGAATTGCCATTTGTGACTCCAGCACTAAGAGCCATTGGGAATATTGTCACTGGTACAGATGAACAGACTCAGGTTGTGATTGATGCAGGAGCACTCACCATCTTTCCCAGCCTGCTAATCAACCCCAAAACTAACAGTCGAATATCACAGCTGGCCACCAGGAACAGATAGAGCAAGTTGTGAATCATGGATTAGTTCCATTCTTCGTCAATGTTCTCTCTAAGGCAGATTTTAAGACAAAAAAGGAAACTGTATGGGCTGTGATCAACTATTCCAGCGGTGGAACAGTTGAACAGATTGTATACCTCGTTCATTGTGGCATAATAAAGCCACTGATGAACCTCTTAACAGCAAGAGATACCAAGATTATTCTGGTTATCCTGGATGCCATTTCAAATATCTTTGAGGCTGCTGAGAAACTAGGTGAAACTGAGAAACCCAGTATGAGTAAAGAATGTGGAGGCTTAGAAAAAATTGAAGCTCTACAAAACCATGAAAATGAGTCTGTGTGTAAGGCTTTGTTAAGCTTAATTGAGAAGTATTTCTCTGTAGAGGGAGAGGAAGATCAGTTTCTCTGCCAGAAACTACCTCTGAAGGCTGTACCTTCAAAGTTCAGGGTGGGACTGCTGGGACCTTTAACTTTTAGATTACGTAACTGAGGCAAAAAGTTGTGTACTATGTTTGGTATAAGTTTGTTTTACTGTTTCTCTACTAAGAACTCTTTTTAAATGGGGTCTGTTATTGTACCACTTTTTATGCTGAAACTATACTTGAACAGTTCCAAATTGTACATACTGTATGAAGCTTGTCTTTTGAATGGGTTTCTTATTTCTATATGGAATTTCATATCGCTCAGTGTCCTGTAAATAAAGAGTAAAGTCTACCCTTTTATTTACTTCAAAAAAAGAAAGAAGTCAAATTTATTATGTTTTGTACATAATAAGACTGTTTACAAAAAAATATCCTAAGAGAATATATTAAAAATGATTAGACTTTATGGAAAATATCTGCAAAATGATTGGGAACAAGACTTTTATGCAAAAGGTGAATGTCTTCCATATACAAAAACAAAGAGAAAATATGAGAAAGTAATCATTTAAACAACAAGGACAAACATACCAAAATACCTAAATTAAAGTTAAATATAGACCCATATAAAAAAACTACAATTAAATTCAGATATGTAACCAAATAATTTAATAAATTAAGACACTCAATATTCTTTAATGGAAAGACTATTTTAAAGGAGCTCTTTTTTTTTTTTTACCTCACTTATAATCCTGGATGAATTTGGATTAATATTTGTAATCACATGCCTTACTAAATACTGGGAATTTAGCATGTGAATTAAATTTTGTTAATTTGATTGAGTCTACTCATTTTTTGGAGAGGGGTAGTATTTATTGGTTCTGTGTGTGTCTGTGTGTATGTTCTGAAAATGGTTTGAAGTCAGTTTATAGAGATATAGATTAGCTTATACAGAGTCTATATAGAGATATATAGAATTTGAGACTTATTATACTTAATATTAAACATAAAATAATCAGAAAAAATACCTAAGCTCATAGTAAAGTTATGGCATTCATATTTGTACCCAAATAGGTGTTCATATTTTAAATCTGAACTATCACTAAAAATTATGTTAATTTTAGCCTAATTCCAACCTGTCCTTATTAAATATATCTTATTCATTGATGCACTCCATTATATTTCTGTCTAATTCAGAAACTAGATTGTTAGATTATGCTTACTTTTTTGTACCATTTTGTTCTGCTGTTAGAGGTTGGGCAGATGACAAAATAGGTTAAGATGGCCAAATCTCAACTGGAAGAACCTCATGTCTAATAATCAGCTTATACCCCTAACACAATGCCATAATTCATCGAGATTTGAGGAGGGTAGAGAATTAAGGCAAAAATTAATAAAGTTGAGAACAATTAAGGAACTTTTGTCAAACTGCTGGCAAACAAGGAGTATACAGTGGATGCCTAGATTATTTTTTACTTACTTTTCATTTCCAGAATTATTTGCTGCAAATTGTAATCAGAAATTGCCATCACTAAAGAATATCAGACTGCCAAAATCCCCGCGTAACCATATGAAACCTTCGGATCCTGCCTGATACCACTATTACTGTCCTAAAATGCTTTAGCTACATCTCCAAATCCTCACACGTTGTCTGCTTGCTCTAGAGCCACCTTGACCCTAAATAACCCCACACTGCGTGCAACCCATTGTGCCCCAGTCCTTGTGTTCTCTCAAGAATATGTGGATGTGCTTTCATTATTCACTTCATCTTGGTAAAGTGAGGGGTGGGTTTGCTTACAAAAACAAAACAAAGAACAACAACAACAAAAATCTGAAGTATTTTTTAGCTAGAAAGTTCCCCTTCAGATACAGTTACAGTCAAATGGATCCATTGGTTACTTATATCCTTTTCGGTGATCTCTACTGACTGAAAAGATATTTTTGGTTTACTGAGAATGTTTAAGTTCCCATAGTCAAATTGCCTTCATTCCCAGTGTTACAAAGCAGCCTCATAAGTAGTTCCTGGTGTGGAAGGGATGTTTCCCAACATACTCATTCAGAAGGACAAAGCATCCATTCACTTATTCAACAAATATTTATTGAACCAGTACTGTGTGCCAAACACTGGGTATTTGGTGGTGAATTAAAAAGGACAAAACCCCACGTTTTCATAGATTCTTACACCTGGTAGGGAGAAACAAATAATAAACCAAATAAATAGGTAAGCCACTTTCTGGATCTATGTCAGACTATTTCAATGACATTGTTCCTTGAGGACACAAAGATTACAGTGTCCACTGACTTCTGGCTGGTCAAGATCTTATTTCTAGGAATTTTCTCTGCCACTTTTCCTTCTTGCTGGGTATAGCTGCTCCAGGGTTTTTCTTTGCTACTACACACAATTCCCGAAATGTCTACAATTTAATGAGTTTCTGCTAAAAACAGTCCTCCCCCCAGCAAGGCCCATTAAACACACAGAGGTACAATGATTGGAAAAGAATCACTGTTTATTATAATACAAGAAGAAGTAAGGTGAGAATGTATAATATTTATTAAATGTTTATGATATCATCCAAAAACTATCATAAACTATAATAAATACAGCAGCTGTTTCTTCCACCATTTCACTGCTCAACTGTTTTAACTGGCAATTCAGGTTTTAATATTTTCACTCTTTACCTTTTTATGATACTGATTGGCCTAGTGATACACTAATCAACCTTCATAAAAAATCTTATTACATGGCCAGTTAGATACAATAAATCATATGTTCAAGATGTAAAAAGATAACACACATTATTGAAACAACTTTATCAGAAATGAAAGTATGAAACTTTATTGGGCACTGTGAATCTGGCGGGTGTGAAGACTAAGCTCTGAGCTCAAAAGCTAAATTTTTAATTTGGCTGTTTTTGAAGTGATGGAGTTTCTGTCTGTTTTAACACTTGTGGTGTGAAGATAAGTTTTGCAGAATTAGAGATAAGTTAACATTGCTTTGAAAGTATTTGCACTTTATCTTTTTGATAAGTGTCTTTTAAGAACAATAAAGAGATTTATTTCTGTCAAGTACTAGTGAAAATATTATGAGTGTTCTCAACTGCTTTGGTATTTTATCAAAGGCATGGTGTATACGTGACAGTTGAAGTCTGAAAGATGGGATACTAGATAAAGTTTGACAAGTAATAGAGTAGAGGAGGGAGGGGAGAAGAAGAGAGGTAATAAATCTTCCATTTGTCTTTTTCTAATGGACTACATATTAAGAAAAATCAAACCAAGCATATCTGTAAGAGAATGTCAATTAACAAATTCATTGATTATGGTACTTTTTATAGTTCCATGAAGGGCAACCATTTTTTAGTTATAATTCTGTATCATAATCAGTGAGTTTGCTAATAGACACTCTCTTACAGATATGGTTAGTTTGCTTTATTGAAGATGTTGGCTTTTTATAAAATGTAAATTTACCCTTATAGTTAAACACTTACTGACTTATGATAGAGAAACTGGTAATGACCAGTTGACTATTTAGGAGTTGAAAATAGAAGGGTTATAAGTCATTCAAAACAAAAGATTTGTTCATATTTGTTTCTCTCTCTCTTTTTTTTTTTTTTTTTTTTGAGTGTTAACCTTCAAAACGCAATGACACCTTATCTAAGTCAGCACTCTGCACACTGTTGTCCATGACTGTTTGCTATTGGTCTACACAAGTAGAGGAACTGAGTGGATGGGTTTCTAAATCTTTAGAGCTATTTAACAGAGCAATTTAATGCCTGTTTAATAAAAATAGGAGCTATTAAACTTTATGTATTTCATTTTTCTAGTTATTTATTCTCACTATAGTTTACAAATGTATTTGTCTGCAACATGAGGAAGTTTTTCTTTTTAAAAAATGTTCCTTCACCAAAGATAGAAAACAAAATAAAAGACAGTAGGTATGGGGAAATGCAGGTTCAGTTTGTTTTCTTTTACTTGTAAAGGACAAGTTTTTCAAAAATTGCGCCATAGAGGTTAAGACAGTTTCTTAGAGGATCTTTTCTTCCTTTTATTTCCTTTTGCTTCCCCTTTTGCTTTCAAGTGTAAGTAATTTGCTCTAGCATTGATTTCATTGGGTCAAATATATTGCTTCCAAGGTCTTCTGCGAAGCAATTTTTTTTTACTTTACTTCATTTGTTCATTATTTCAAGAACTTTCCTTTAAATTTTTGACATATGCACATATTTTTAACAGCAATTTTACACCTTAACTAGAGCCAATTTCATACCCTTGGTAATACAGTAGTAATTGGTTGCTTATCTCTCTTTTTCATTCCCGCCATGGATTTATCCATGCTCAATGACTGTCGGTTGCAGAATGTGGCCTTTGTCAAGCTTTCTTTTCATAAGCTTTCAGTGGTTTAGAATTAGAAATAATGGAAAAATTCTTGCAGTCACAAAACTATACTCTCTCTGCTATCACATCAATTTAATGACAGAAGCAAACAGTTACGTATATTTAGGTTTCTCTACTTCTTCACCCTGTGCATTGCCACAGCTGTCTATGGATGATAAGGATATGCAAAAATATTCAAGGAGCAAAGAAAAAGAACAAGTAAGGAAAGCTCTTTATTTTCAGTCCTATGAAATAATCAAGTTATTCATCTTAGGAACAAATCCTGTTGTAGTGTTGACAACTGGAAGTTAGATTTCTAACAAACTAGAAAAGTACCCTCAAACGGCAGACTCTGACATATGGAAACTCAGTTAAAAATCTGCTTATAGCTTTTTTTCTATTTTGTTTAAAACTGTTATAGGTTAGTGTATTAGTCTGTTTTCACACTGCTGATAAAGACATATCTGAGACTGGGAAGAAAAAGAGGTTTAATTGGACTTACAGTTCCACACGGCTGAGGGGGCCTCAGGAACATAGTGAGAGGCAAAAGGCACTTCTTATATAGTGGTAGCAAGAGAAATAACAGTGAAGCAAAAGCAGAAACCCCTGATAAACCCATCAGATCTCATGAGACTTACTCACTATCACAAGAATAGCACGGCAAAGACGGGCTCCCACAATTCAATTACCTCCCCCTGGGTCCTTCCCACAACACGTGGTAATTCTGGGAGATAAAATTCAAGTCGAGATTTGGGTGAGGACACAGTCAAACCATATCATTCCACCTCTGCCCCTCCAAATCTTATGTCCTCACATAAAACCAATCATGCATTCTCCGCAGTCCCCCCAAGTCTTAACTCTTTCAGCATTAACCCAAAAGTTCACAGTCCAAAGTTTTATCTGAGACAAGGCAAGTCCCTTCCTCCTATGAGCCTGTAAAATTGAAAGCAAGCTAGTTACTTCCTAGATACAATGGGGGTACAGGTATTGGGTAAATACAGCCATTCCAAATGGGAAAACTTGGCCAAAACAAAGGGGTTACAGGGCCCATGCCAGTCCGAAATCCAGCGAGGCAGTCAAATTTTAAAGCTCCAAAATGATCTCCTTTGACTCCAGGTCTCACATCCAGGTCATGCTGTTATGAAATATGGGTTCCCATGGTCTTGGGCAGCTTTGCCCCTGTGGCTTTGTAGGGTACAGCCTCCCTCCTGGCTGCTTTCACGGGCTAGCATTGAGTGTCTGTGGCTTTTCCAGGCACACGGTGCAAGCTACCAGTGGATCTACCATTCTGGGATCTGGAGGACTGTGGCCCTCTTCTCACAGCTCCACTAGGCAGTGCCCCAGTAGGGACTCTGTGTGGGGTTCTGACCCCACATTTCCCTTCTGCACTGCCCTAGCAGAGGTTCTCCATGAGGGTGCTGGCCCTGCAGCAAACTTGTCTGGGAATACAGGCATTTCCATACATCTTCTGAAATCTAGGCAGAGGTTCCCAAACCTCAATTCTTGACTTCTGCATACCTGCAGGCTCAATACCACATGGAAGCTGCCAAGGCTTGGGGCTCCCACCCTCTGAAGCCACAGCCTGAGCTGTACATTGTCCCCTTTCGGCCATGGCTAGAGTGGCTGTGACATAGGGCACCAGGTTCCCAGACCGTGCACAGCACAGGGACCCAGGGCCCTGCCACGAAAACATATTTTCCTCCAAGGCCTCTGGGTCTGTGATGGGAGGGGCTTTTGTGAAGTTCTCTGATATGGCCTGGAGACATTTTCCCCATGGTCTTGGGATTTAACATTAGGCTTCTTGCTACTTATGCAAATTTCTGCTGCCAGATTGAATTTCTTCTCAAAAAATGGGTTTTTTCTTTTCTACTTCATCATCAGGCTGCAAATTTTCTGAACTTTTATGCTCTGTTTCCCTTTTAAAATTGAATGCTTTTAACAGCACCAAAGTCACCTTTTGAATGCTTTGCTGCTTAGAAATGTCTTCCACCACCTACTTAAATCATCTCTCTCAAGTTCACTGCTCTACAAATCTCTAGGGCAGGGGCAAAATGTCGCCAGTTTCATTGCTTAAATATAACAAGAGTCACCTTTGCTTCAATTCCCAATAAATTCCTTATCTCCATCTGAGACCACCTCAGCCTGGAACTTATTGTTCATCTCACTATCAGCATTTTTTTCAAAGCCATTCAACAAGTCCTTAGGAGGTTCCAAACTTTCCCACATTTTCCTGTCTTCTTCTGAGGCCTCCAAACTGTTCCAATTTCTGCCTGTTACCCAGTTCTAAAGTCACTTTTACATTTCAGGGTATCTTTTCAGCAATTTCCCACTCTACTGGTACCAATTTACTGTATTAGTTTGTTTTCATGCTGCCTAAAGATATACCCAAGACTAGGAAGAAAAAGAGGCTTAATAGGACTTACAGTTCCACATAGCTGAGGATGCCTCAGAATCATGGTGGGAGGCAAAATGTACTTATATGGTGGCAGCAAGAGAAAATGAGAGGGAAGCAAAAATAGTAACCCCTGATAAACCCATCAGATCTTGTGAGACTTATGCACTATCATGAGACTAGCATGGGAAAAACCAGCTCCCATGCTTCAATTACCTCCCCTTGGATCCCTCCCACAACACATAATTCTGGAAGATACAATTCAAGTTGAGATTTGAGTGGGGACACAGCCAAACCATATCAGTTAGCTTTACCCTTGAGCAGAGAAAGAAAGTGTCTTTGAGATATAAATTAAAGAGGCTCCTAAAAGGCAATTCTTGAAATGCATTCAGAAGCCAAGATAAATTGATAGAGGTGAGGATAGATGAAAAGATGTGTGATTAAGCAAATATAGCAAATATTAATTGTAGAATTTAGATAGTGGGACTATGGGTGTTCACCATACAATCTTTTCAACTTTTCTGCATGTCTGAACTTTTTTCATAATAAATGATTTGGTAGGAAAAAGGCAATTTTTCCTCCCTGGACCCAAAAGTATCTCTGCGGGCCCAAATGTGTCTTCCCAAAGTTCTGTCAGGCCCTCTGAAATGCCCCATTAAATACTATAAAGTCTTGTTAGATTATTTCACAGTATCTTTCTTTTGAAATGCTAACTCAGACAGGATATGAAAAAACATTGTTAGAAGAAAACTTATGATTAATCAACTTATACAGCTGATATTGGTATTATTTCATTTAATTCTTCTGAGAACTTTTTAAAATTAGGCATAATTTTGGTGTCAAGATCATATTTTTAGTAACAGTAGCTCCTTGGGTCCTATAATTTAACAGAAATCACAACACCATAGATTTTACTAATGTGTTAATGACTTTGGGGCAATGGGAGCAAAGAAATGAAAAGAAAGCTCCCAAGTAAACATTCTGAATAATTATTTAAGAAAGAGAATAATACCTTCCTCATCTTTCCATCATAATCCAATTACTAACCTTGTTAAAGCATACCTTAGGGGACCCTGTCCTGTCTTCTGGTGAGTTTCGGCATTTTGGTTTTTGTTTGTCTGTTTTTGCTCTGTTAGAGACAGAGCCTCGCTCTGGAGTGCAGTGGTGGAGTGCGGTGGTGCAATCTCAGCTCACTGCAACCTCCATATCCCAGGTTCAAGCTATTCTCCTGCCTTAGCCTCTCAAGTGGCTGGGTCTACAGGAGCACACCACCAATCCCGGTTAATGTTTGCATTTTAGTAGAGACGGGGTTTCACCATGTGGCCAGGCTGGTTTAAAACTCCTGACCTCAAGTGATTCACTCGCCTCAGCCTCCCAAAGTGCTGGGATTACAGGCATGAGGCACTGTACCTGGCATCTCAGCATTATGAAACATTAAACTCAACATCTTGGTACTGGGTGATCATAGTAAAGCCAAATATTAACTCTTAAAATGAAAGAATTACAATCATACAGTCTTTCCTCTATCTATATCTCAAATCACGGAGAACTACAAGTGACTTCAAGTAAAGGAGCAAAAGGAAAAGAAGGATCATTGTTGTATGACAAAATAACACTGTGGCTTGGGAGATAAAATGTCCTGTCTTTGGCTTAACCTCGTATAACAGGTAGAGAACAGATTCTGAAGTCCACAGCTCTTTGAGTCGGGTGTCTAGCAGAGCTCATCCCATTCTAACTGAACATACTCCTTTAAGCTCCTCAATAGATGGCATTATCCAGAAATTTAATCAAAAATAAGGAACAGAGTGGTTATGTAACTTGTCCAAAGCTACACAGCTAGAGAGTGGGGGAATGAAGCTCAAACACAGAACTGTTTGACATTAAAAATGTTCTTGTACTCTGCACCAAGTTATGATTTAAACTTAATATAAGCATTGAGGAGAATAGCAGCTTTCACCTGAAAAGGGAATAATATTCGTATGCACAACAGTACCTAGAGATAGCATCAAGACAACCCATGGGTAGGGTATCAAGAGAGCCTGAAGCACAATAAAAGATAAGGCATCAGAAGCAGTGAAAAGTACAAAGAAAGGAAAATGGGAAGGCATCAATAGTAACCTCACCTTTTCCCATTTTGTTAACCCTATGCATTATTTCAGTTATGTCCATGATAATATCATATAGTGTGGTTTTCCCAGGATAATTTATACCTATTGTCCTGCATAATTATTAGCAAAAATTTTCTGTTTAGATTATAATTTATATGTCCACTCTATTTAGACTGGAATGATGTGTATTAGCAAATGATTCATTAGAGAAAAAAAAATGTATCTACGAGAAGGATCCCTTTTAAGTTGGGTGTAATCATACTTAAATGGTAATCGAAAATATTTTGTGCAGCTATCATTTAAGTAACTCTGTAACTCATTGGCTTCTACTTTTTAGTAAATCAGTCCAACTAGGATGACTGTTTTATGAAGAATCCTTGAACTCATAGAAATATTGTTATTCTCATTTCAGAAAGTGGTCTCTCTGGTCTGGGCATATTGCCCACATTCACAGGTAATTGTTCTCCATCTATCACACTTACATGATTATGTAAATGGTAATTCTATGTTCAGTATAAATTTTCACTTGTGCTTTCAAATATGAAATAAAGCCTGTTTAGAGAATGAGAAACTACCAACTCTGATTCTTAAAGTTTAGTCCCCAATTTACCTTGTATTTATATCTTAATTTATATATGTGGTAAAATAAATGGTGACAATGCTCTTAAAATTAAATGGGCTAAAATATATTTAACTGCCTGCAAAAGCTAGTTAAAATTTCTAAGTTTGTTTAAATGTTATATAGTTACAGTTTATAATAAGTCATACTTTGTCAAACTGCTACACAAAAATATGTTATCTAGATCATGCAAAAGGAGCCTTTGGGCAGAGTTCAAAGTAAATTCTGATTGCGCATGTCAAGTCATTGATAAACCTAAGAGAGGAAATTGGGAAATATAGGTGCATATCTCCCTAAGAGATCTCTGTAAGAAATGGAGTCTCTCCTGTCAACATCAGATCACTAATTAACTATGCCACCTTGGACACATCATCTCACTTCATTAGAGCTGTTCCTTCATTTACAGAATTAAGATTTGTGGTTTAAGGCTTTTCTGGCTGTAAAATTCTAGAAAAAAATAATATTTTGACCACAGTTTGAAAAAAAAAAAAACTCATTATTCTATGTTAAGCTTTTTTTTTTTTTTTTTGAGACGGAGTCTTGCTCTGTCACCCAGGCTAGAGTGCAGTGGCGCAATCTCGGCTCACTGCAAGCTCCGCCTCCCGGGTTCACGCCATTCTACTGCCTCAGCCTCTCCGAGTAGCTGGGACTACAGGCGCCCACCACCACACCCGGCTAATTTTTTGTATTTTTTAGTAGAGACGGGGTTTCACCGTGGTCTTGATCTCCTGACCTTGTGATCCGCCCGCCTCAGCCTCCCAAAGTGCTAGGATTACAAGCGTGAGCCACCGTGCCCAGCCCCTATGTTAAGCTTTTTGAATCCTGAATAAAAGAAATCAGTACGACTGTAGGACACACTGAACGTTTAGTGTGCATCAAACACTGTGCCAGGTACTCTATGTTGTAGCTTTTGACACTTCAATAATCCTGTGAAGGGCTGAGGAGGAATGCTATACCTGAGAATAAGACACTGCTACAGAAGTTAAGAAGAAATCACTTAGGCAGGTAGCAAGGGCATGGGAGTCTTCAGTAAGGCTTTCTTTTTAATGAAAAGCAGCCCCAAACCATTTTCTAACAAAGAGCAGCCTGTAAAGTCCAGCTGTAGACATAGACAAGCAAGCTGGGAGTTTGCACAGGTGAATGCTGGCAGGAACCAGGGACTAGACATGTTCAAGAATGCAGCTCCATCTTCCCTCTCTGCCAGCCACGTGTACAGTAAGGAGCAGACAAGATGGTGCTGGCCAAGGGGAAAGTTCATTTCCATTATAGGATTAGGGTGGAGAGACCAGCCTTCCCCACATACTACATAAACGTCATACCTGATCAAACCAATCCATAAGCCCTACATAAATCAGACACCACCTCCTCAAGCTGAACTATAAAATCTGGCACGTGTGCCACCAGCTGGTCTTTTCCACTTTTCCATTCAAAGAACTCTCTCTCTAGAGAGAGAGAGAGCTGTTTTCCTTTTTCTTTTCTTCTGCCTATTAAACCTCCACTCCTAAACTCCTCATGTGTGTTCATGTCCTAAATTTTCCTGGTGAGAGACGATGAACCCTGGGTGTATACCCCAGAAAATGTAGCCACCTCATATGGGGGACCTCGTCTAGGATACCGAAGTACAACATTCACTGAAACAGTGAGTAGAGGAGCGGACTCCAACTTTGTCCTCTCTTTTCAGGGCTCTCAGCCTCTATTTTAGAAGCAAATCAAATCAATAATGGGCATCCGTTAGCCAGTTAAAAACACAGTTAGCATGGCTGTCATTCTTTAAGACTTGCATGTGAGGCTTGCTGGGGAGAACATGGAGAATCCCCCAGTACCCACGAGTTCCTGGGCATATTGGCCATGTTTGAACCAACTTACTTTCACGGAGGACTTAGATGTTGCGGGGGGCTGGAAGAGGTTTTGAAGTGACTGAAGATTTCTGGCTGGGGCTACTCCCCAGTGTTATCCAGAGGCTTCTGGACTGACCCCAGCCTCCGACCACCCAATGGGGTGTCAGCAACAGGATCTCCAACTTTCCTATCATAATTTCCTCCTTTCCTATCTGCAACTACCATGTCTCCCGTCCTCTCTGTGTATGCAATGTGTGGGAAGTTTTACAGTTCAGGGAAGTAATCTTGTTTGGCAAGATCAGGGAATGTCATAGTAACCAGGGATATAACTCAAAGGGTGTCTTTGTGAGTTTCTAGGAAGAGAGGGTGCCGCCTCCTACAGTGAGTATCACTCTCTGCCCTTGGTCTGGAGAGCACATGGAACTTCCAGGTCTCTCTCTGCCCTTGGTCTGGAGAGCGCATGGCATTTCAAGGTCAACAGCACCACCTAGTGGAATAGGGATCCTCTCCATGAGGCACATTGTGTAGGTCCTTTACCAAAACACTCTAGCTTCCCAATTCTCTTCTTTTTTGCACTTCTCTACTAGAAATCAGGCTTCATGTTGCTTCTGTAAACTGGAAAATTCTGCCTTCAACAACTAGGAGTAAAATATTCTCCAAAGCCAAATTTTAGTCTCTATACTGTCCCATCACCAGGAAAATAGCCATTTAGTCCCTATGTTCTTTGAAGGCACATATTCTGCCTCCAGTTAGAATGGTACTTAATTAATAAGGGGATTTTAAGTTCAGAAGTTAACCAGAACCATTCTCTAAGGGTGAAGGCTTTAGCATGGGCTGTAACAGCAGTATATAGAGCTCAAACTAGCACACTGCCTCTGTTAAGGAGGGAAGTGCAACAGTTGCCCAAATGCAACTGTCACATTGTCTCTCTCAAGATCCCTTTTTTTTTTTTTTCCCTGAGGAGCCAGGCAGGTCACAAAAGTCTAGGAAATCAAAGGGAAGTCACAGGCAGAGGACTAAAATCACATGGATGACTATGACTAATCCCAATCTCTTAGTTCCTCTGTTTCCATAGCTGGAGGTCATGCCTGCAACCATGGGCAGCACATTCAACAACATACCAGCCGCCAGGAACCACGGAGAAAAAACAGCAGGAGGGACACCCCCACTGTCTTCCCATCCACCCTGGGTCACATGAAAAGTAAGGAGACTAAAGGGATGCCTTTTTCTCACTTCTCTTTCTAAATGGGTAACAGACCATCTTCAGCTTGCACCTCTCTGGAGTGCATTCTGAAACACAAGGACTCTTTGACCCTGAGACTTTTAACAAAAAGCAGTTCATTTTCTTTTGCACAAGGGCATGGCCTTCTTATGCTCTTGAACCAGTCTCGCCTTTGGAAGGGAGCCTTAATTTTAATGTTATCCAACAATTAGATCTTTTCTGCAGACAGGAGGAAAATGGTCCAAGGTAACTTATGCATAAGCTTTCTTTGCCCTGCAAGACAACCCAGACCTTTGCAAGCATTGCACAATCAACCCAGCCCTTTTAGCAATCATATCTGGCAGGACCAAACTGAATGATTCCCCAAGACTAGAAAAGCAACTTCCAGGGAAACCATCTGAGGCAGCTATTGGGTATCCTAGCCCTTCCAGTTCCCCTTATCTGGGGCCACTTCCAACCACACCACCAGCTCTTCTACCTCCACCATCTCCAAAATTTCCCACTCCCCCACCTTCACTCTTACCCCTATAGGAAAGGCACAATGGAGGTGATGTCACTAGGGTTCAAGTTCCCTTCTCATTTTAGGACCTTGGGCAAGTAAAGGAAGACTTAGGCCAATTTTCCGATGACCCTAATAAATACATAAAAGCCTTCCAAAATTTAACTCAGGTATTTGACCTCTCATGGAGGGATGTTACGCTGCTCCTAAGCCAAACCCTAACCACAATTGAGAAGCAGGCAGCTCTGAGGGCGGCAGAGAAATTCAGAGATGAGCAATATGTCTCCTACAGTAGGTCTAAAAGGAAAAGAGAAAATAGGGAAGGGAAACACCATTCCCAATAGAAGCAGTTCCTCTTGACAACCCTAATTGGAATCCCAGTGGTGCTACAGATGAATGGAAAAGAAAACATTTTTTAATGTGCACACTGGAGGGCCTATAAAGAACTAGGGCCAAACCCCTTAATTACTCTAAACTGTCCATGAGAAGAGAATACTGCAGCCTTCATGGAATGACTGAGAGAGGCACTAATAAAGCACACAACTCTATTCCCTGAGTCAGCAGAGGGACAATTCATCCTAAAATAGAATTTTATTACACAGGCAGCTCCCAATATTAAAAGGAAACTTCAGAAGCAGGCTATAGAGACCAGATAGTACCTTAGAGAACCCTCTGAAGGTGGCCACCTCAGTCTTTTATAATAGGAACCAGGAGGAGAACCAAGAGAAAGAAAGGAAGAAAATGGAAGGACAGAGGCTCTAGTAGCTGCTTTGAAGCCTGGCAAAGTCCAGGATCCCCAAGGTGCATCCACTAGTTGCTATCAGTGTGGCAAGTCAGGGCACTTTAAGAAGGAGTGTCCAGGTAGCAAGAAGAAACCACCACGACCCTGTTCAGCATGTGGCAGGGACCACTGGAAATCAGACTGCCCTTGAAGATGAAGGTCACTGGGTTCAGAATCAGTCTCACAGATGGCCCAACAGGACTGATGGATCCCAGGGTTCAAACCCCTGGCTTTGGCAGCTCAAACTGCCATTACAGCACTGGAGCCTGAGATGATTCTGGAAATTGAAGGAATGAAGGTAGATCTCTTTCTGGACACTGAAGCCAGCCTCTCTCCTTTCCTCTCCAATCCAGGCCTCCCCTCTTCTTATAATACAACCATCAGGGACATCTCAAAAAAAACTCTAAATTGATATTTTTCTCAACTCAGTTGCAGATGAGGAAACCTAATGTTTACACATGGCTTTTTTTTAAATTTAAATAAAATATTTATTAATCAAAACATACAAAATACATTTAGGGTTATTTTTATTTTTTTAAATTTTATTATTATTATACTTTAAGTTTTAGGGTACATGTGCACAACATGCAGGTTTGTTACATATGTATACATGTGCCATGTTGGTGTGCTGCACCCATTAACTCATCATTTAGCATTAGGTATATCTCCTAATGCTATCCCTCCCCCTCACCCCACAACAGTCCCCGGTGTGTGATGTTCATGCCAGAAAGCCCCACTCATTTGTTAGGTAGAGACATTTTAGCTTGCATGGAGGCCAGCATCCTTATAGCCCCAGGACAATTGCTTTGTCTCCCACTGGTAGAAGCTGATATCAATCCATAAGTGTGGACAACTCAAGGGAAAATCGGTCAAGCTTTAACCACTAGCCAGTTCAGATATATCTTAAGGATCCCACTTCTTTTCCTAACCAGGAGCAATATTCCTTAAACACAGAGGATAGGAAAGGGCTAGAAGCTATTATTAATAATCTGAAGATGCAGGGTCCTCTCAAACCCTGTAACAGCTCCTGCAAAAACCTAATATTAGGAGTGCAAAAACCCAATGGGTAATGAAGAGTAGTTCAAGACCTCTGCCTCATTAATGCGGCCAAAGTCCCAATCCATCCAGTAGTACCTAATCTCTATACCTTGCTGACCCAAATATCTGAGGGAACTAAATGGTTTACAGTCCTAGATTTAAAGAATGCCTTCTTCTTTATACCATTACATCCTTACTCTCAATACCTGTTTGCCTTCAAAGATCCCTCTGACCAAACCATCCAGTTAACATGGATGGTGCTGCCTTGGGGATTTCGAGATATCCCTCATTTGTTTGGACAGGCATTATCAAAAGACCTCACTGAGTTTTCTCATCTTCAGATCAAGATTTTGCAATAAGTGGGTGATATACTGCTCTGTACCCCAACTGAGGAAGCTTCTCAGGAAGGCACTGAAGCTCTTTTTAATTTATTACCTGACAGAGGATATAAGGTTTCAAAATCTAAGGCCCAGCTTTGCAAAACCTCAGCGAAGTTTCTGGGTTTAGTGCTGTCTGAAGGGACCAAAGCACCAGAGGAAAAAAGGATTAAGCCCATTTCCTCCTTCCCCCTCCCCAAACCCTCCAGCAACTAAGAGGATTTTGGGGCATTACAGAATTTTTCAGGCTGAGTACAGTGAGATAGCTCATTCTCTGTATCACCTCATAAGAGAAAGTCCATCAGCTTAAAACTCATCTCCTAACCTGGGAACCTGAAGCTCAAAAGGCCTTTAACCAGCTAAAGCAGGCCTTACTTAAGGCACCAGCTCTCAGCCTTCCCATAGGAAGGGCCTTCAATCTATATGTATCAGAAAGGAAGGGGATGGCCCTGAGAGTCTTAACACAGGCCTGAGGATAAACTCAACAGCCAATGGGTTATTTGAGTAAGGAACTTGATTTGGTGGCTAAAGCATGGCCAGCATGCCTCTGAGCCATTGCCCCGGTGGCCCTATTGGTCCCAGAAGCCTCCAAATTAAACTTGGGAGATGACTTGACTGTTTATACCACACATAACATGGCGAGTTTCCTGTCCTCTAAGGGAAGCCTTTGGTGAACAGACAGCAGTTTCCTTAAATATCAAGCTCTACTGTTAGAGGGTTCCACCATCCAGTTAAAAACTTTCTCTCACTTAAACCCAGACACTTTCCTCCCCGAGGGAGCTGGAAAACCTAAATGTGACTGTGAACAAGTTGTGGTACAGACTTATGCAGCCAGGGAAGATCTCAGGGAAACTCCCCTAGAAAAATCCAGATTGGACCCTCTTCATGGATGGAAGCTCCTTTGTAGAGCAAAGAATCCATAGGCAGGATATGCAGTAGTCACTCTGAATGATGTTATTGAAAGCACATCTCTGTCTCTAGGCACAAGTGCTCAACTAACTGAACTGACAGCTCTTACACTTGAGTTGCACTTGAGTTAAGCAAGGGAAAGGTAGCTAACATTTACACTGACTCAAGTGTGCTTTCCTAGTTCTCCATGCTCATGCTACCATTTGGAAGGAAAGGTACTTTCTTACCACCAATGGGTCTTCTATTAAATATCATCAGGAAATTAACAAGTAATTATCCTCAGTTTTCCCTCCACAAGAGGTAGCAGTGATGCATTGTAAGGGACATCAGAAGGGAGTAAATGAAATAGCCTAAGGAAACAAGCTAGCTGATCAGGCAGCCAAGTCAGCAGCAAGGAAGTCTCATGACATCAACACACTTCAAGCCCCTCTACTCTGAGAAGGCTCCATAAGAGCAATCTAGCCTCAGTATTCCCCTGCAGAAATAGAATAGGCCACTTCTCAAGGGTACACCCTCCAGCCCTAAGAATGGCTGCAGTCAGAGGATTGCAAGGTCCACTTGCCAGCCTCCAGCCAGTGGAGTCTTTAAATTCCTTCACCAAGCTTTTCACTTGGGAAAGGATAAAACTTATCAATGTGCCCAAAGATTGTTTTCAGGAGAGAACTTATTAAGAACAGTAAAACAGGTTGTTAATGCTTGCGAAGTCTTTCTTAATAGTAATCCCATGAACAGACAGTCCCTTCCTCCTCAAATCCAAAGGATGGGATGCTCTCTAAGGGAGGACTGGTAGATAGACTTCACCCACATGCCAAAGACGAAGGACATCCAATACCTCCTGGTATGGGTATATACATTCACTAACTGGGTAGAAGCATTTCCATAGCATACAGAAAAGGCCTCTGAGGTAGTAAAGATGTTAGTTAATGAAATTATTCCCTGTGTTGGTCTACTTAAGTGCCTCCAAAGTGAAATGGCCCCTCATTTGAAGCAGCCATCACACAGGTAGCCTCAAAGGCACTAGGTATACAGTATCATCTCCGCTGAATTTGGAGACCCCAGTCCTCAGGAAAACTACAGAAGACATATGATGTCATCAAAAGACACCTCAGGAAACTGTCCCAAGAAACTCATCTTCCTTGGGTTACTCTTCTTCCTATGGCTTTACTGCAGGTAAGAAACACCCCTTCAATGTTAGATCTAAGCCCTTTTGAGATGTTGTATGGATGGCCTTTTCTCACCAATGATTTCTTATTAGACCAAGAGACCTCTGAATTGGGCAAGCATGTAAACTCTCTGGCTCGTTTTCAACAGGAATTAACTCAAGTAGCAGAAGCCCAACCCCAAGAAGTAGGACCATCTTTATTTAACCCAGGATATTTGGTACTGGTAAAGTCTCTACCTTCTCTCTCTCCTTCTCTAAGCCCAAGCAGGGAAGGGCCTTACACCATTCTCCTTTCAATGCTCTCGGCAGTAAAAGTTACAGGTATTGATTCCTGGATACATCACGCTCAAGTTAAAGCCTGGAAAACTGAGAGAGCAATCCCTGGCAGCCCAGAGGAATGTCTTGGATACCAATGTGAGGAAATAAGAGACCTTAAGCTGAAAATCAAAAGAGATAAGTAAATGAGCAAGGGCTACTTATCCTACTCACTTCCACCTCTACCATTCAGTCATCCAGCCTTTGGTACAACTGGTTAGCTCCATTATTAAGCCTCCTCCTGCTCATGTGTTTTATATTAATGTTTGGACCTTGTCTACTCAATACTATAACTCGAATTGTTTCCTCTCACCTAGAAGCAATCAAACTCCAAATGGTGCTACAGACTTAACCACACATGATACGCCTTTCTTCCAAGGACACTTAGAACAACCCCAGGAGCCCTAGCTGCTGTTCTCCACACAACACCCCTTTTCAACAGGAAGTAGCCAGAAAGAGTTGTCACCCAACACCCTCTAACAGCAGTTAGGGTTACCACTCCTGAGGAGGGGAATGATATCAAAGTTGATATGGTTTGGCTGTATCTACACCCAAATCTCATCTTGAATTCCCACGTGTTGTGGGAGGCACCCAGTGGTAGGTAATTGAATCATGGGGGCAGGTCTTTACCATGCTGTTCTCGTGATAATGAATATGTCTAATGAGATCTGATGGTTATAAAAAGGGAGCTTACCTGCACAAGCGCTCCTTTCTTTGCTTGCCGCCATCCACGTAAGATGTGACTTGCTCCTCCTGGCTTTCTGCCATGATTGTGAGGCAACCCCAGCCACATGAAACTGTAATTCTTTTTTTTTTTTTTTTTTTTTTTTTTTTTGAGATGGAGTCTCGCTCTGTCGCCCAGGCTGGAGTGCAGTGGCGCAATCTCGGCTCACTGCAAGCTCCGCCTCCCGGGTTCACGCCATTCTCCTGCCTCAGCCTCTCCGAGTAGCTGGGACTACAGGCGCCCGCCACCACGCCCGGCTAATTTTTCGTATTTTTAGTAGAGACGGGGTTTCACCGTGGTCTCGATCTCCTGAACTCGTGATCCACCCGCCTCGGCCTCCCAAAGTGCTGGGATTACAAGTGTGAGCCACCGCGCCTGGCTATGAAACTGTAATTCTAATTAAACCTCTTTCTTTTATGAATTGCCCAGTCTCTGGTATGTCTTTATCAGCAGTGTGAAAACAGACTAACACAGGAGTTAAGAAGAAATCACTTAGGCAGATAGTAAGGGTATGGGAGTCCTCAGTAAGGCTTTTCTTTTTAATGAAAAGCAGCCTCAAATCATTTTCTAACAAAGAGCAGCCCGTAAAGTCCAGCTGCAGACATAGACAAGCAAGCTGGGGGCTTGCACGGGTGAATGCTGGCAGGAACTAGGGACTAGACGTGTTCAAGATGGTAGCTTCATATTCCCTTCTCTGCCAGTCACATGTACAGTAGGGAGCAGACAAGATGGAGTTGGCCAAGGGGAAAGTTCATTTGCATAATAAGATTAGGGTGGAGAGACCAGCCTTCCCCATGCACTATGTAAATGTCATACTTGATTAAGCCAATCTGTGAGCCCTGCATAATCAGACACCACCTCCTCAAGCCAGACTATAAAATCTAGCACATCTGCCACCAGCCGGTCTTTTTCACTCAGAAGGCCCCTCTCTCTCTAGAGAGAGAGCTGTTTTTCTTTTGCTTTTCTTCTGCCTATTAAACCTCTGCTCCTAAGCTCCTCATGTTTGTTTGTGTCCAAAATTTTCCAGGCACAAGATGACAAACCCTGGGTATATACCCTAGACAATGTAGCCACTTCAATACTGAAGAGGAAATAGACCAGATAATTGTCCAAAACTATATCGTTAGTAAATGGAAGTGCCACTACTGCAGGAACATACCAGGAAAGCCAAGAGAATCAACAAACCTTTTGAAGGAGTTGGATTGCTGCTGCAGGCTCCATCGAACAGCCAAGGAACTGTGAGCCTGCCTGCTTTCTCCACAAGGAGGCTTATGGTCTAGGGCAAGTTCTCAGCTGGGGTTACTGGCTGCCTGGAAATAGACTCAGTGCTGTTGTGGGAGCACATTGGGAGTGAGACCAGCCTTTAGGACTGCAGTCTACATGGGAGTGGGGTGAGGCCTAAGCCTGCTGGCTTTCCCCCACTTCCTTGGCAACCCGCATTACTCAGCAGAGGCAGCCAAAATCCCCCTAGCAATATAACTCTATTGGACTGTGAACCACACCACCAACTCCCACAGTAGCTATAGCAAGCCCTGTCCAAGGAGAAGCTGAGCTCAGACATGCCTATCCCTGCCCTCACCAGGTGGTCTTTCTCTACCTGCCATGGTAACTGAAGACAAAGGTCATAATGTCTTGAGAGCTCTATGATCCTGCGCACTGCCAGAGAAAACTGAATACTTAACCAGGTGTCCATAGGGGAAGGCTGAATCCTCCCTTAGGACTGCAGCTGATGCTCTCTTGAAAGCGTGACCTCCCGGCTGTAGGCCAACTGATGGAAAACCAGCACACTTAACGAAAACACAAACAACTACCCTCATAGAGTCCACTTCACTCTCATGCTACTTCCACCAGAGTAGGTGCTGGTATCCATGGCTGCAAGACCTGAAGATGGATCACATCATGGGACTCCTTGCAGACACCATCAAGTACTAGCCCAGAGCCTGGTAGCTTCACTGAGTAGCTAGACCAAGAAGAGCAAAAACAATTACTACAGTTCAGCTCTCAGAAAGCCCCATTCCTAGAGGAAAGGGAGAACACCACATCAAAGGAGCACCCTGTGGGACAAAAGAATCTGAACAGCAGTCTTTGAATCCCAGATCTTCCCTCTGACATAGTCTACCCAAATGAGAAGGAACTAGACCAATAGTTCTAGTGCTATGACAAAACAAGGTTGTTTAACACCCCCAAAAGATCATACCAGCTAACTAGCAATGGATCCAAACCAAGAAGAAATCTCTGAATTGCCAAAAAAAAAAAAAAAGAATTTAGGAGGTTGATTAATAAGCTATCAAAGAGGCACCAGAGAAAGGTGAAGTCCAACTTAAAGAAGTCAAAAACATGATACAGGGCATGAAAGAAAAATTCTTCAGTGAAATAGATAGCATAAATAAAAAAAAAACACAACTTCTGGAAGTCAAGAATACACTTATAGAAGTGCAAAATGCACTGCAAAATCTCAGCAACAGAATTGAACAAGCAGAAGAAAGAACTTCAGAACTCCAAGACAAGGCTTTCAAATTAACCCAATCCATCAAAGACAGAAAAAAGAATTTTTAAAAATGAAGAAAGCCTCGAAGAAGTTTGGGACTATGGTAAGCACCCAAACCTAAGAATAATTGGTGTTCCTGAGAAAGAAGATAAATCTCAAAGTTTGGAAGATATATTTGAGGGAATAATCAAGGAAAACTTCCTTGGCCTTTCTGGAGATCTAGACATCTAAATACTAGAAGCTTAAAGAACACCTGTGAAATTTGTCACAAAAACATAATTGACTAGGTACATAATCATCAGGTTATCTAAAGTCAAGACAAAGAAAATAATCTTAAGATCTGTGAGGCAAAAACATCAGGTAACCTATAAAGGAAAACCTATCTGATTAACAGTAAATTTCTCAGCAGAAACCCTACAAGCTAGAAGGGATTGTGGTCCTATTTTTAGCCTCCTTAAACAAAACAATGATCAGCCAAGAATTATGTATCCAGCAAAACTAAGCTTCACAAATAAGGAAAGACACAGTCTTTTCCAGACAAAGAAGTGCTGAGAGAATTTGCCACTACCAAGCCAGCACTATAAGAACTGTTAAAAGCAGCTCTAAATCTTTAAATATATCCACGAAATACACCAAAATAGAACCTCCTTAAAGCATAAATCTCACAGGATCTATATAACAACAACAACAACCAAAAAAAAAAAAAAAAGGTATTCAGGCAACAAATAGCACAATGAATAGAATAGTACCTGACATATCAATACTAACATTGAATGTAAATGGCCTAAATGCTCCACCTGAAGGATACAGAATTGCAGAATGGATTAAAAACTAACCAAATTTCCGCTGTCTTCGGGATACTCACCTAACACCTAAGGACTCACATAAACTTAAGGTAAAGAGTTAGAAAAAGATATTCCATGCAAATGGACACCAAAATTGATCAGCAGTAGTTATTCTCATATCAGAGAAAACCAAACTTTAAAGCAACAGCTGTTTAAAAAGACAGAGAGCAACAAGGAATATTACATAATGTTAAAAGAACTAGTCCAACAGGAAAACATTATAATTCTAAATATATATGCAGCTAACACTGAGGCTCCCAAATTTATAAAACAATCACTACTAGATCTAAGAAATGAGATCTGCAGCAACATAATAATAGTGATGGGCTTTAATACTCTACTGGTAGCACTAGACCAGTCATCAAGACAGAAAGTCAACAAAGAAACAATGGACTTAAACTATACACTACAACAAATGGATTTAACAAATACTTACAGAACATTCTACCCAACAACTACAGAATATACATTCTATTCGTCAGCACATGTAACATTCTCCAAGATAGACCATATAATAGGCCCCAATCAAGTCAAATTATATAAAGTACTCCCTCTGATCACAGAGGAATGAAATTGGAAATCAACTTCAAAAGGAACTCTGGAAACCATGCAAATACAAAGAAATAAAATAACCTGCTTCTGAATCATCATTGGGTCCACAATGAAATCAAGATGGAAACAAAAAAATTCTTTGAACTGAATAACAGTGTCACAACCTATCAAAAACTCTGGGATACAGCAAAAGTAGTAGTACTAAGAGGAAAGTTCCTAGTGTAAATGCCTACATCAAAAAGTCTGAAAGAACACAAATAGACAATCTAAGGTCACGCCTCATGAAGCTGGAGAAACAACAATCCAAACTCAAACCCAGCAGAAAAAAATAAATAATGAAGATCATAGCAGAACTAAATGAAATTGAAACAAAAAAAAATACAAAAGATAAATGAAACAAAAAGCTGGTTCTTTGAAAAGATAAATAAAATTTATAGACCATTAGTGAAATTAACCAAGAAAAGAAGAGAGAAGATCCAAATAAGCTCCGTTAGAAACAAAACAAGAGATATTATAACTCATACCACAGAAATACATAAGATCAATCAAGGCTACTATGAACACCTTGATATGCATAAACTAGAAAACCTAGAGGAGATGGATAAATTCCTGGAAATATGCAACCCTCCTACATTAAACCAGGAAAATATGGAATCTCTGAACATACCAATAACAAGCAGTGAGATTGAAAGATTGATTTTTAAAATTGCCAACAAAAAACAAGTCCAGGACCAGACAGATTTGCAGCTGAATTCTATCAGACATTCAAAGAAGAATTGGTACCAATCCTATTGACATTATTCCACAAGATAGAGAAAGAGAAAATACCCCCTAAATCATTCTATGAAGCCATTCTATGTAAACTCCATGAAGAGAGATAATTTTTTTTGGTCCAACTATAGGTTCTTAGTTTCTGGCATTAAAAATGGCATTCAGAACATTTATTAACTTAATATTGGCTAAGTGTGTTTCCTGAACTATGAATTACTAGGTTAATATCAACTGTTATGATTAGTCATAACAAATATATTATTTATCTGTTGCTGCATAACAAACTACCCCAAAACTTAGCAGGGTCAAACAACAATTATTCAGTATTTCAGAGTTCCTATGGGTCAGAAACTTGGGCAGAGCTCAGCTGAATGCCTCCACTTCGAGTTCTCTCACAAGCTGCAATGAAAATGTTACCCAGGGATGCAGTTTCATCTGAAAGCTCAAATGGGGAGGATCTACTTCCAAGATCAATTTTTCTGGTTTCTGGCAAGATTCAGTTCCTCATGAATTGTAGGAATAAAGGCCTCTTTTCCTCACTGGTTGTTAAGTAGAGGCCTTTCTCAGTTTCTTGACACACAGGCCTCTCCATAAGGCAGCTCACAACATGGTAACTGGCTTCTACCAGAGAGAGTAAGAGAACAAAAGAGATGAGTTTATGTCAGTGTTGGCCCATAACCAAATCTCACAGTGATGTTTTTGGTGAATTTTGCTCATATTTGAGTAGGATGAGAAATAATGTCTATTTTAGGGAGTTTTTGTGAAGATAATATATTTGTGATTCTATTTGCTAGAAATAACTTACTAGGTCAAACTTTCACCCAAAGGTAGGGTTTTACACAAAGACATGAATACCAGGAGGCAGGAATTATTGGAAGCCATCTTAGAGCTGCTTACCATAACAATTTTGATGACTGTTCACATGCCTAATACTAGTATAGTCATGAAAACAATTACTTTATCAGTATTACTTTGAATATAATAAACATTCATTCATGTGTATAACAAAGTTAAATATAACACATAAAACAGAATTAAACACTATTTCATGGCACAGGTCATCCACTGTCCCACTTGAATCTACCAGAGAAAATCTGTAGTATTCCCTCTCAGACAAAAACAGTATTGCAAATGTGGATTGAGATGTGGGTAAAAGAAACATTGGTTTGCTGGATTCTTAATTTAAAAATGTTATGAATTAATAGTCTAAGAACATTTCTTACCATTTGTTCTACTGGGCTAATATCTAACATCTCAATCTGCACTATACAAATGTGTGATACACCCTTATATGTTGACCGATCATAATCAGGTATTCTGCACTTTTACAATGTTGCCTAACACAATGTGTGTTTTTACAAAGTAAATGAAACAGCCTAAGTCAAAGGTTTGGAGAAAGGGAGAGTTAGGAATGAACTCAAATCCTAATTCTCACTTCCTTCTGCTGTTGCCATAAAGTAGCGAATTACCTAGTGCCACTTTTAATAAAATATTTCTATATTGTAGTGTGCAATCTGTGTACAAATGTGATTTTTATGAATAAATTCACTAATTCAACAAATATTTAATTTGTGCCACTAATATAAAAGGCACCTTGCTAGACATTAGCAATACAGAGCATAACAAGATAAACAGGTTTTCTTCCATTTGAGAGTGTGCATACTAATGAAGGAGGCATATATCAAACAATTAGTCATATAAAATGGAATTAAGTGGCATGAAGAATAAGTACAAGGTGTCTATTATTCAGCCTGGGCTTCCATAACAAAGTATCAGCCGGCCGCAGTGGCTCACACCTGTAACCCCAGCACTTTGGGAGGCTGAGACGGGCAGATCACGAGGTCAAGAGATCGAGACCATCCTGGCCAACATGGTGAAACCCTGTCTCTACTAAAAAATACAAAAATTAGCTGGGTGTGGTGGCATGTGCCTGTGGTCCCAGCTACTTGGGAGGCTGAGGCAGGAGAATCGCTTGAACCTGCGAGGCAGAGGTTGCAGTGAGCCGAGATCACGCCACTGCACTCCAGCCTGGTGACAGAGTGAGACTCCATCTCAAAAAAAAAAAAAAAGTATCATCGACAGGTGGCTTAAACGACAGAAACTTATTTATTCACCATTATGGGGGCTGGAAGCCTAAGATCAGGGTGCCCCAGCATGGCGGGACTCTGGTGAGGGCTCTCTTCCTGGCTGGTAGATGGCCACCTTCTTGGTGTATCCTCATATGACAGAGAGAGAAGAAGATTGATCTTGCTTCCTCTCCCTATAAGGTCATTAAGTCTATCCGATTAGAACCTTACCCTTATGACCTCATTTAGCTTTAACTGCCTACTAAAATCCCTCTCTATACACAGTCATATTGGGAGTTAGAGCTTTGGCATATGAATTTTGGGGATACAGAATGCAGTCCATAGCAGGGTGCTATGAAACCAAATAATAAAATCACATGACTTAGCATTGGGTAGGAGAGGATGATTAATGAATTTTGAGCTCAGCTATGAAAATTAACACAGTATGGATAGAAAAATATCTGAGTAGAGGAAAGAGCATGTGTGTGGGGTGCAGGCCCTCAAGAGAAAAGGTAACCTCAGGCTCAAAGACATGCCAATAGGGTCAGTGAGCCTAGGTCACTGAGAATAAAAAAAAGTGGAATGACAAGTTCCTATGAAGACAGTAAGAACCAGAGCATGCAAGGTCTTGCAGGCAGGTTAAGGATTTGAGAGTTTTTCTCAATAGCATCAGGGAAAGGTGTCAGCAAGGAACTGATATTATCAGATTTGGGTTTTACAAAGATAGCTGTGCTGTAACATTGAGAATAGACATGAAAGGGGTTGGGTCACTAAGAGGCAAATGGTCAAGAGACTTTTTTTTTTCCAGAGAATTAGACAGATCCCATTCAATGGATACCTAGGAGATAAAATTGATTAAATATGGGGGGATGAGTGAGGGGAAATGGGGGTATTATGAATGGCCCCCATTTCTGTTAGTAGATTACTTAATACAGGAAAGTAGCAATGAGGAATAAGTTACAAAACTTGTAAATTTGAAGGATCTATAAGAAATCTGGGTGGAGGTAAAAGTTAGAGTCTTAAATATACATCTATGCTCAAAAAAGAAGTTCCTAGAAGAGCCGTAATTTGAGTCATAACACTTATTTAATTTTAACTATACAAGAGAACAAAATCATCTAGGAAAAAGTATACAGTGAAAAGAGAAGGCCCAGGATGGAGCTTGAGTTTCTCCAACCTATAATTGATAAGTAGAGGAAGAATAACTGGCAAAGTAGGAGAGGAGAAGATGGATAATCCAAGTCATGGGATGTCCCAGACACCAAAGGAAGAGTGTGTTTCAGAAGGAAGGCATAATTGATAGTGTTGAATGCAGCTCCTACTGCTGTTCTCTCCAGTAAGAATAATAGTAAGTCTTTTTTGCATTTAGGTATTAATATATGCATGTATGTGTGCATTTATTGCGCTCTTTGTACATTCATTTATTTGTACCAATATTTATTGAATGTCTACCTTGTCATAGTCATTGGAGAAACAGCAGTGAGTAGAATAGACATGGTGATAGAACTTACATGGTCTTTCCTCCAGAAATAAATTAAGAATCTCATTTAATCCAGTAACCCTAGTGAGGTAAGTAATATTTCCTATAATTAACGATGCAAAAAGAATTTTCTCCTGTATCTCTTAGAGCGACTTATTCCCACTGAGTTTGTGTACAGAAGGAATAAATCCTCTAAGCTCAGAGTCAAGAATATAAAAATATCAAGTGTTCTAATTTAGGAAACAGTTTGACTGAAATATGAGTCCCTGAAGGTACTAGGAAATGATGTTCAGGCAAGCATCTGAAGAAAAGAAGAGCTAGACATCCCACACAGGACAGAAAGGATAAGAAAATTTCCATTGATGCATATGGATGTGGGAACAGAAAGTCCTCTGTATCCTCAAACTCTTTTCTGAACATTCCCTTTACCTCTTGCTCTTCTACCTGACAATGCTGCTTTTCTTGCCCAGGTTTTCTATTCTACTCATGGGCCTTGAAGAGAAGTGTCTATCCTTTCTGTGCCTTATTTCTGCTTTAAGAACATTCTTATCTTCTGTTTGAATTTGTCATTAGACTCTACCTCCTACCATCCCATTTTGCTACAATCTTCTCCAGAACTCCTGGGAGCATATGCCCTCATTTTTTGAATAATTTAGCTTGTGGCCCCCTGCCACTTCATCCAATACTACTCATGTCATAATGACTGGTAACTTCAGTATTCATGAAGCGTTTTCTTCTAATATCCCAGCCTTTCATTTTTTTTAACTTCCACTCCTCCAATAAATCTGTCTTCCATTATTTTGTGGTGGCTGTTGTTAATTTTTTTTTTACATGTTCACAACAATGTAAGCCTCCTAATCTTAATCTCAATCCTTTCTCTTTCCAACTGCCCCCTTGCTTTCTGGGTGACCTCTTCCTTACTCCAACTCTAATAATTCTTCAACACCTTGAGACTCTACAATACATTGATCCTACCACCATTTCATTGTCATATACTCTTTTGTCTTCTCACATCCTTCCTTGCCAAATTTAAATCTCATTATCTCTCATTACAATAATTTCCCTGTAGCACTCGGAACTTAATTGCCCCATCTCTCTTCTTCACACTTACCTGAATAACTCCCCATTTGGTTAAACCCAACTCTCCATTTACATTCTCTCTGCTTCTATAGCGCTGGATATAGCTAGAAAATAAAACCATACAGCCATGTGTACTAGTCCATTTTCACGCTGTTGATAAAGACATACCTGAGACTGGGCAATTTACAAAAGAAAGAGGTTTATTGGACTTACAGTTCCACATGGCTGGGGAGGTCTCACAATCATGGCTGAAGGCAAGGAGGACCAAGTCACATCTTATGTGGACGGCACCAGGCAAAGAGAGAGAACTTGTGCAGAGAAACTCCCGTTTTAAAAACCATCAGATCTCATAAGACCCATTCACTATCACGAGACCAGCACAGGAAAGACCCACCCCCATGATTCAATCATCTCCCACTGGGTTCCTCCCACAGCAGGCGAGAATTATGGGAGCTACAGGATGAGATTTGGGTGGGGACACAGAGCCAAACCATATCACCATGCAAAACTATTAAGAGTAACTTAAGAGCAATTGGGTCCTCTGTGCTCCAAAAATCTGATCACCTCTACCTAATCCACTCATTCTTCTACTCTTCTACACAAATATCTCAAACCTTTTTTTTTTCCTCAAAAGTTCAATAACTCTTCCCCTATACTCGCTCTAATCTGATTCCTTGCTGTTTACTTTTCCAAGAAAATAAAAGCAATCAGAAGATAGCTTTCAGAAGCTTGGCTATTAAATTCTGTGCCTTTATTCTATATACAATATTCTATACCACACAATATTCTGTACCTTTATTCTCTGCCTTTTTTCCTATTACTCTGAATCAACAGTTTTATCTAAGCCCAGTCCCTCCATTTAAGCACCGTATCTCATCTGATCACACTCACTCACAAAAATTAGTTCATCAGAATCTTCCCTCTTCCACATCAATAATTTTTCTTTCTATTGGAACAACCTCATCAGTATACAAACATGTCATTATTTATTCCTTCTTAAAAACTCTCTTGACCCTATTCCTTCCTCTATTTACCACCCCTTTACCCTGTTCCCCTTTACAGCAAAACCTAAAAAGACTTACCTATACCCACTCTCTGTGATTCATGGTCTCCTTTTCTCTCTTGATGTAAAACCATTTGGCTTTTACCTCTATTCTCCACCAAAATTTATTTCATTAAAGTCAACAATAATTTCTATGCTTCTAAATCCAATGGTCAAGTGTCAGTCTTCTTTCTAGTTTTCTAGTTGGTCCCTAAGCTATATTTGACACAACTGGCTCCCTGAAGGCTTCCTTCACTTGGCTTCCAGGACATTCCATTCTCTTTCCACTTCAATGGCTGCTCTTTCCCAGTCTTCTTTTGCCAATTTTCTTTCATCTGTGCAACCCTAGTGTTTCTTCATCTTGCCTATAACTTAGAACTACACAGGGAGCTTTTTTTTTTTTGAGATGGAGTCTAGCTCTGTCACCGTGGCCAGAGTGCAGTGGTACAATCTTGGCTCACCGCAACCTCTGCCTCCTGTGTTCAAGCAACTCTTCTGCCTCAGCCTCCCTAGCAGCTGGGATTACAGGCACCCACCACCATGCCTGGCTAATTTTTTGTATTTTTAGTAGAGAAGGGGGTTTCACCATGTTGGCTAGGCTGGTTTCAAACTCCTGACCTCAGGTGATCTGCCCACCTTGGCATCCCAAAGTGCTGGGATTACATGTGTGAGCCACTGTGCTCGGCCGAGCACTTTGGGAGGCCGAGGCAGGCAGATCTTGAGGTCAGGAGATTGAAACCACCCTGGCTAAAACAGTGAAACCCCATCTCTACTAAAAATACAAAAAATTAGCTGGGTGTGGTGGTGTGCACCTGTAGTCCCAACTACTTGGGAGGCTGAGGCAGGAGAATTGCTTGAACCCAGGAGGCAGAGGTTGCAGCAAGCAGAGATCCCACCACTTTACTCTAGCCTGGGAAATAGAGTGAGGCTTTGTCTCAAAAAAAAAAAAAAAAAAAAAAATCCCAATACTCAGTCTACCCCAAACTGCACAATTAAATCCGATGAGTGGGATGCCAGCATCAATATTTTTTAAGGGTCTTCAGAAAATTCTGATGTGCATCTTAAGTTGAGAAATGCTATCTGAAATTTCGTAGTGAACCAGGGCACACTTAGAGCTTCTCTTTATCAATGATGATACCTTTAGTGATCTCAAAGTTTTACTGCTTTAAATATTTCCTATGTTCCCAAGACTGCTAATTTATATCTCCAGCCTAGATTTCTCCTCTGAAATCTAGATTCTTATATCCAACTAAAAACTCAATCAGATACTACCTCAAATTCAGTGTTATAAAACTGAACTATTGACCTTATCCCAAACTTGCTCCTCCATTCTCTCCCCTGACAGTAATTGGCAACTCCACTCTTCAAAAACTCAGAATATAAAAAGTATATCTCACATGTAATCTATCAGAAAATCATGTTGATTCTATTTTTAAAATATATCCAGAATTCCACCTCTTCCTGTCACCTCCACTACTACCACCTATGTCCACGTCACTATCACAACTCACCTGAAATCTCCAACCACCATCCTCAACCTGCTTTCTTTTTTGCCCCTTACTGTATATAACCCACACAGTGTCCAGGGCAATCCTTTCAAAATATTTTAGGCTATTTCACTTATGACAGCAATGGTTTTCACTCTTGCTTAAAAAGTCAAAAAGTCATTATGGTGACCTGTGAGGCTCTACAATATCTACTTTTCCCAGCTATAATCTCCCTAACTTCATTTTCTATTATACCCTCCAGCCACACCTGCCAACTTGACATTCATCAACTAAGGGTTGTTTTCTATTGCTTTCTATCAAAGAAACTTAGAGAATGTGTGGCCTTGGATGCTGTGGATCTAATTTTCATGGGTGTACTAAATTCATCTGTCCCAGATTGCACTGCTAGAACCACCCATGGAGTCAAACATTAAAATAAATCTGTATAAATGTTTGGTTATGGCTAGCTTCCCATTCCTGTCCTGTGAAATACATGTTTTGGTACAGTAAAGAAAAATAACATCCACACACTTTGTTACTAATTACTATTGGGTTTTTTTTTATTTGTCAGTAACATCATTTTTCAACCTGATGTGGTGGCACTCCAAGTAATCAAGCCATCTCCTAAATATGCACTTTACTTGTTTAGGTTCTAATATTCACAAATTAACTACTTAAATTTCTACCAAGTTCTCATCTAAGCACCAAAAAAATTGTGTTTCTGGTTCATTTAAATGAAATTTCTTTTTCCATATGTTAATGTTTAATAAGGACTTCTTTTTTTCTAAATGAAAATTTTGTTTTACAAAGTTGTTACTAAAAATCTATTTTAACACATAATTAAACAATCAAGTTGTGGTTTACATTGATAGGTTAGAGAAGGTTATTCCAAGATAAATGATTCTAAATAAAGCAAATTGACAGAATTCTTGTATCTTTGCCTTAAGCCTGAGACAAAGAGCAATCATTTATAATATGATAATGGCTACAATTTAGGAAGTGTTTAATAAGCCAGGACTGTCACATATGTTTACTCATATACCCCACACAATATTCTTTGAGATGGGTCTAATTGTCCCACATCATAATCACAAAAGGGATGAGGTTTGCCAAGATCACACAGCTGACAGGATACCAAAATTCCAACTCATTTTCTTTCAAAAAATAATTGCCCTTAGGTACTTCATTATGTTGATTTCATTGTCAAAATACAACAAACAATTCAAAAGCAGCTAAGAACAGACTTCACTCACTCAAAGTAAACTGTATGACTGTGATGTTATTAAAAATATTTGGATCAAAAAGTTGCCCCATAATTAAAATATTTTCAGGGGTCTCTGCAAAATTGAGGCTGCCATGATCCAACCAAAGTCAGCCCTGGACTTGGGCAGCATTCAAATCAGCTACTTTGATATTTTGCAAAAGGCAGAGGCTCTTCATTTATAATAATAGTGTCCTCACCATGACGCTTTCAGACATTGGATATGATTTTTCACAGATAGAATTCTATCAAGATTCCCTTCTGATTCTACTTCCTAGTAGATCTTTCTTTGTACTTTCCTCTCCTATTTCTGTCCAATTGTAACACTTACGGAGCCAGAGATAGTTGGAGTAGCATCAAAGAATTAGACTTTGCAAAGTGCATTTGAAGGGGGTCATATGGTTTTGCTGTTTCCCCACCCAAATCTCAGCTTGAATTGTATCTCCCAGAATTTTCACATGTTGTGGCAGGGACCCAAGGGGAGGTAATTGAATCATGGGGGCCGGTCTTTCCTGTGCTATTCTTGTGCTAGTGAATAACTATCATGAGATCTGATGGTCTATCAGGTATTTCTGCTTTTGCTGCTTCCTCATTTTTCTCTTGTCACCACCATGTAAAAAGTGGCTTTTGCCTCATGCCATGATTCTGAGGCCTTCTCAGCCATATGGAACTGTAAGTCCAATTAAACCTCTTTTTCTTCCCAGTCTCAGGTATGTCTTTATTAGCAGCATGAAAATGAATTAGTACAGTAAATTGGCACCAGTAGATTAGGGCATTGCTGAAAAGACATCTGAAAATGTGGAAGCGACTTTAGAAATGGGTAACAGGCAGAGGTTGGAACAGTTTGGAGGGCTCAGAAGAAGATAGGAAAATGTGGGAAAGTTTGGAACCTCCCAGAGACTTGTTGAATGGCTTTGACAAAATTGCTGATAGTGATACGAGCAATAAGGTCCAGGCTGAGGTGATCTCAGATGGAGATAAGGAACTTATTGGGAACTGGAGCAAAGGTGACTCTTGTTATGTTTTAACAAAGAGACTGGGAGCATTTTGCCCTTGCCCTAGAGATCCGTGAAACTTTGAACTTGAGAGAGATGATTTAGGGTATCTGGCGGAAGAAATTTCTAAGCAGCAAAGCATTCAAAAGGTGTCTTGGGTGCTGTTAAAAGCGTTCCATTTTAAAAGGGAAACAGCATAAAAGTTCAGAAACTTCTCAGCCTGATGATACAGTAGAAAAGAAAAACCCATTTTTGAGGAGAAATTCAAGCTGGCAGCAGAAATTTACATAAGTAGCAAGGAGCCTAATGTTAAATCCCAAGACCATGTGGAAAATGTCTCCAGGCCATATCAGAGACCTTCACAGAAGCCCCTCCCATCTCAGACCCAGAGGCCCAGGAGGAAAAAGTGATTCTGTGGGTCTGGCCTAGGGTCCCTGTGTTGTGCACAGCCTAGGGACTTGGTGCCCTATGTCTCAGCTGCTCCATCCATGGCTGAAAGGGGCCAACATAGAGCTTGGGCTATGGCTTCAGAGGATGGAAATCCAAAGCCTTGGTAGCTTCCACATCATGTTCAGCCTGCAGGTAGACAGAAGTCAAGAATTGGGAACCTCTGCCTAGATTTCAGAAGATGTATGGAAATGCCTGGATTCCCAGACAAAAGTTTGCTGCTGCAGGGGCAGGGCCTTCATGGAGAGCCTCCGTTAAGGCAGTGCAGACGGGAAATGTGGGGTCGAAGCCACAACATGGAGTCCCTACTGGGGCACTGCCTAGTGAAGCTGTGAGAAGAAGGCCACCATCCTCCAGACCTCAGAATAGTAGATCCACTGGCAGCTTGCACTGTGTGCCTGGAAAAGCCACAGACACTCAACACCAGCCTGTGAAAGCAGCCAGGAGGGAGGCTGTGTCCTGCAAAGCCACAGAGGCAGAGCTGCCCAAGACCGTGGGAACCCACCTATTGCATCAGCGTGACCTGGATATGAGACCTGGAGTCAAAGGAGATCATTTTGGAGCTTTAAAATTTGACTGCCCCATGAGACTTGGGACTTGCATGGGCCCTGTTACTTTTTTTTTTTTTTTTTTTTTTTGGCCAATTTCTCCCATTTGGAATGGCTGTATTTACCCAATACCTGTACCCACATTGTATCTAAGAAGTAACTAGCTTGCTTTTGATTTTACAGGCTCATAGGTAGAAAGAACTTGCCTTGTCTCAGATGAGACTTTGGATCGTGGACTTTTTAGTTAATACTGAAATAAGACTGTGTGGGACTGTTGGGAAGGCATAATTGGTTTTGAAATGTGAGGACACGAGATTTGGAGGAGCCAGGGGCTGAATGATATGGTTTGACTGTGTCCCCACCCAAATCTCAACTTGAACTGTATCTCCCAGAATTACCATGCATTGTGGGAGGGACCCAGGAGGAGGTAATTGAATCACGGGGGCCGGTCTTTCCTGTGCTATTCTTGTGACAGTGAATATGTCTCACAAGATCTGATGGGTTTATTAGGGATTTCTGCTTTTGCTTCTTCCTCATTTTTCTCTTGCTGCTGCCATGTAAGAAATGTCATTCACCTCTTGCAATTATTCTGTGGCCCCCCAGCCATGTGGAACTGTAAGTCCAATTAAAACTTTTTTCTTCCCATGTCTTTATCAGTGCATGAAAACAAACTAATACAGTGGGACTAATTGCTTCCCATTGTGTATTTTATCAATTAAGAGAAATAGAATAAGGCAGATGGGCATTTTGTTTGGCACTCCACAGCTCTCACCAACAGCAAGAATTTCCACCTGCAAAGACATGCTCCTTCTAATGGATTTCTACCAGCCATAGAGGCGAGCATATGATTGTCATTGAGCTCTAGGAGGCTTTATCACAAAGAATGCTGAGGCCTCATAAGAGGAAGCCAAGCTCAAAGCAGAAAGAACTGACCCAGTCAATGAGTGAGCCCCACTTACACTGGCTAGGAATGCAGTGTTCTGATAGTATCCAAAAAACATAATATTTTCTATATCTCCTACCAGATTTATGAGTACAAGTTGAACTGCTCCAGGAAGTTTTAGCTGGCCTTCCCTCATGGTTTCCATCGAATCAGGTCCCCCTCCCATTATAGAAATTATCATAGTCTAATAATAATAATAATAATAACATTGAGTATTTACCGTGTGCCAGATACTTCACTACATGGATTACCTCATTAGAGGGTCATAAGAGAGGTCTGAGATAAATATGGATAGTATCATATTTTACAGATAAGGACACCAAAGGAGCTTGTCTCAATTTACATAGCAAGAAAGTATTAGAGCCAGAATTTAAACTGTGGCTATCAAGTTGACTCCAGGGTCAAGCAATATGCTATATTATATATTGTACTGTATAGTATAGTACACTGTATAGGACTACAGTCTACTATAGTATATTGTATGTACTATTGTATAGTATACTATATAGTACAATATACTACAGTATAGTATATTCATTTCTCTGACTCAATATTATATTCATAGTATCTGGCAAAGAGCCTAGTAGGAATTCAATAAAGACCAACTGAATACATTAATGACAGAGATAGTATCTAGACCACAAAATTATTTATCAGACATGTTTGTCTATCAAAAAAACTTAAATGTAAAGTGTCAAAGTAAAAACTTTGCTGCTTTAAATAATTTAAGTCCACTAAAGAGCAATGAGAATGAAACTAAACATATGGTAACATAATATACCCAAGGACTACCTCTAAACCAGGCATCAGCAATGTTTTTCCATAAAGGACCAGAGAGTAAATATTTCAGGCTTTGCAGGCCATGCAGGTCTCTGTTACAACCGCTCAATTCTGATACTAAAAGGAGAAACCGCTCAGACAATATATAAGTGAGTGAGTGTGGTGTGTCACAAAAAAACTTTACTTGTGGACTCTAAAATTAGAATTTCCTATAATTTTCACTGGCCGTGAAATATTGTTGTTTCACTTCTGATTTTTTCGAGCATTTAGGAATGTAACACTCATTCTTAGCTTCTGGGCTGGATACACTGAGACCAGGCAGGCAGCAGTCTAGAGCTGGCACAAAGGCAGTGGTTTGTTGCCTCCTATGCAAAACTACTCCTGCAGTCTCCTTACACATAGTGAGATTTTGAAAGAGAAAGGAGATGTGATTCCAAACTGAAGGAGATTCACTCAAATGTGCTGTGTTTTGTTCCTGTCATTGTGGTTGGTGTTTCTGTGAAATCACATATAGGAAGTAGAGCCATTTAAAGATCAGAGTTGTGACAGATGAACAAGGCAAAGATCAGTGAAGTAGTGAAAATGGGAGGAAGAATTGCTATCCAGTTAACCAGCAAGAATTATGTCATTTATAAGATAATGACAGAGACAGGGGACACTTATTTTAAGCACCAGACATGTTCAGAAACAGATAGATCGGAAAGATAGCATCAGTCACCTAAGGCCTAATTACATCTCCTTCAGCTACCATCGCAATTAAATGATTCTTTTTAAATGAGCTGATTCAAATGCTTCATGCTCAATAGTTAAAATGTACCTAAAACAGTCAAAACGTACATAAGAAGAGATAATACAGATTTGGATGTTCTATATTTCCATTTACAGCAGAAGACTAAAGGAGCCTCCATTTCTAGCAAACCAGATTTTTTTTTCCTTTCAAAAGAATTTCTCCACCCAAACTGCTGACTGTTGCCAGAAAAAAAACCACACAATTGTGCAGGTGGGACTGACGAAAAACCTTTTATCCCTTGATGGCTAGAGCCTTCTCCGTGTCCTCAAAAGCCACACACAGTTCTTCACCCTTCTCAAGGGCTACTCTAGCCCCCTCCCTCTCTCCAGCTTTCCTTTCTGCCAATGACCTTGTTTCTGTTTCACGGAGAAATTGAAGCTGTCAGGAAGAATAGTCTTCAACTTCCTGCCCTCTGAGTGACAAACATCACGATCTTGTTTCCCTCCTTCTCTCAAGTCTCAGAAGATGAAACAGCCCTTTGTCTCATTTCAAGCCAGTCTCTCTTCCTGTGACCTTTATTCCAACTACCCTCTCCTGCTTCAAAGGGAGTAAGAACTTTGTTCATCTATTATTATCCTCTCTCTTCTGGATTTTCAAATCTCTTTTTCCCTGCTCCTTCTCCACAGCCTGTGAATACACTCAGCTCTATCCCGGGTTAAAAACAAATACATAATCTCCGATCTCCTCCAGCCTGGTGTCATCCTCCAGCTACCTGCCACCTTCTCTCTCAGCCTTCACACCAAGTCCCTCAAACATCGACATTCTCATTCCCCACGTCTCCACCTCCCATTCACCGTCATGGGCCCCCATGGTACACCACGGCACAGAAACATGTTGGGCAAATATTCCCAATATCCTTCCATCCTTTGCATTAAATGTGTAATTTTATTGTAATAATATAAAATTGTAAACATAAATATCCTTTATTCCTCAATGGTTTAGTTATCCTATTTTTAATTCTCATTAAATAAGTTCAAACTAAAATTTAAATTTCGGTATGACCGTCTTATAAAATCTCTGACAAAATGACATGCAATAAGAATGCAACATGTAAATTCATATATGTTTAAGACAATTTGGGGTTTAAACTGACCCAAATTTGGACTACACCAGTTTCACCATGAGATAATCAATCACTCATAATTCCAGTGCTTAAAACATGCAAAAGAAAAAAATTAAAATAAAAATTTATTTTCTCTTTTTAAACAATTTCTGTTATGTCTGTTTTTAAAGTAATAATTGAAATTCAGTAGAACTGTAGGAAGTAAGATTTTTTCATACTTTTATTTCCCACAGCTATTATAATTGCCACTAATTCTCCTAGACCTTTACCCATATATAACATATATGTGTAGGTATGTGTGTGTGTAACCTAGTTACAAATCATAACTAATTTTTTTCAGTTCACCTTCTACTTGGCACCTTCTTAACATTTGATGAAACTGTTTCTTATTTTTCTCTTGAAACTCTCATTTCTCTTATTTAATGACAGGGATCTTAAAAAGTTATCTTAAAGTCCTCCTTTCCTTTACCATCTTTAGTACCATATTTCCTTCAGTACTATACTTCAAACGATGAATAAAATCTGCAAATGCTACAATCTGCTTCTTCTCTTACACATTATACTCTAAAAGGTTAGTTTAGGCAGTCATTACAGCTCAGCTGGACAGCTACATTAGACTTCTGACTAGTGTCCCAGCCTTTATTCTTGTCCCTCTCTAATATATATTTCGTACTGCAACTAGCATAATATTTTTTTCTAATAAAATATAGTCATGGCACTTCTGCAGTTGAAGTCCTCCAATGACATTCTTGTGCCCACAGGATGAAGTTCAAACTAAAATGTAGGACTCTACGTGATTTGGCCCCTACCTAACTTGTCATTCTTACCTTTCACCAAGCCACTCTTTCATATCCTTGATGCAGCAATTTTAAACTACGTATAGTTTCAGATAGTACTTGCTCCTTCTACCTGGATTTCCACCATCACATCCTCTCCTTCCTGTCTCTAGAGTATGTTTAATAAGCATCTTATCTTTCAACACTCAGTTTAAGCATTATCATTTTTTACATGTTCCTGCCTTCAAGGATTTTTATTTTTTAATTATTTTTATTTCAATAGTTTTTTGGGGAACAAGTGGTGTTTGGTTACATAAATAGGTTCTTTAGCAGTGACTTCTGAGATTTTGGTACACTCATCACCCGAGCAGCATACACTGTACCTACTGTGTAGCCTTTCATCCCTCACCCCCTCCCAGCCTTTCCCCCGAGTCCCCAAAGTCCATTGTATCATTCTCACAAGCATTACCATTTAGATGAAAACTTTCTTTTCCCCTAAATCATCAGGTAAAATTCACCATTCCAGTTTCACAGTTTCATGTATTTTATTTTTATTTTCCTACCTATCTACACTTCATGAACTATAAGCTACTTGAAACAAGAGACTGAGACTGAGTTGTTGCTATAACCCCAGCAAAGATTTTCATGGAATACTGTCTTTCATCTTTCTCATAAAATACACCATTTACTGAGCATCTACTATGAGTTAGATATTATTCTAGATACTGTATATGTATGATATCATCTAATATCCACAATAATTTTTTCCCATCTTTATAGAATTAAAAACTGAAAGACTTAGATAGTGTAAGTTACTCATTCAAAGGTATACTGCTAGTAAATATAGAGCCACAATTCTAATTTAAGTATCACAGTTTCTCCCACAAGGTAGCTCTGATTTAGCATTTAATATTGTTATTGTTTATTCTACCCTATGTGAAATAACTAATTTATATACCATTGTCAATAAAAGAAAATGGATCCCACTATCTTTTTTCAGCTTGAGATATTATTCAATATTACAATCTTCTTTTTTTTTTTTTCACCAGATCTGCTTACATGAAAACCAGAAGAGAACAGTACCTCTTTTACCAATCAATGTTTTTAGGTTATTTTATCAAGTTTAGAAGAAAATATGAAACCAGTGAAGTCTAGGAGAATTTTCAGACCAATGAGCTCCTCTAAATGCATCCTGCCTTTTCTTCAGAACGCTTTTGTAGACGTGAAGGAAATGCTCCTTCATGCTGGTCCATTAATTATGTACTTACCCTGTTCTACCAAGCAAAACCATGTAGATTTACTAAGTTTGTGTTACCCTGGCTGTTTCAGTAAAATGTGATATCATTATAAAGTAATTTGTGATTTTCTAGCTATAATTCTAATGTTCTAAATATGTCCTAGCTTAGTCCTAATTTGTTAGCTATTTTTTTTTACCAGAAAAATAGCTGTAAGTTCCCAGTGAATGGAATTTTGTGTTCAGTTTATGTCATAATTTTGAACTCTGGGTAAAAAATAAATTGGAGCCACAGAAATATCTTTTATAACTCTCTTGGTGATTAATGTTTACCAAGTATAATTTCTCTAAAATTATATACTAACTCATCACACCTTTTATTCTAGTTAAATCATTTATATCATTGTCTATACCGCTGAACTTCCATCTTGAATCTTAATACTACAGTGTAGACGTTAAATTTATTTATCTTTGTGGGGCCAAGAGAATGAGAAAGTATTTATATTTGCAAACTGGAATTTCACATAGCATTGTTTACCTGCAATAAGGGACAATAATAATAGTGTGCCAAGAGAACACCAATTATGAACTAAGCAGGAAATATATCCTGTGAGTTGAACACTAAAATAATCCATTTTATTTATAAATATGTAGTGGAGTAATTTTCTTTAAATACAAAATTGAAAGTAAATTAGCAACAGTTCTTTTATTCATAAGAGAGAAGTTAAATACGTTATCTATAAATAAAAATGTAAGGCAATAATGGAAACAACAGCATAAAGAGGAAAAATACTGCCACCAGCACAGTGGATCTAGTCAAGGCTTGTGAAGCAAGTTTTTTTATACGCAACTTTATCTCTTTGCCTCAGGAATAACCATCCTATTCTAGAGAGGCAATACATTTTTCCAGAATAATCTGATTATCATTGTTGATTTAAAGGAATCATTTAAAATGGCCTATTCTTTAAAATGTGCTTTAACAATTTCTGAATAATTCCTTCTGTATGTTTGACTTGTTACGAAGTATTACATATAGAGCAATAACCATTTATTGAAAGCCTACTATAGGTCTAGAATTTATAAACCAATGCTTCTGTATACTTTCAATTACTTTATGTTAGTTCTAATTTTCTTTGATGTTGACTAAACATCATCTCAATAGACCCAACATAGTCAAATACCCTTGCGGTTAAAACATCAAAGTAAAAATATCCTGCTTTGGTCAACTACTGTGCAAGGGGCTAAGCTCATTATATATTATAAATCTTGCTATCCCAGAGCTCACAGTGTTGCTGGGAGGGAAGAGGCAAGGGATTATGGTAGTTGGCCATCACATATAGCCAGAAGAAATCCCACATGTTGCTCAGGTACTCAACTCATTAACCACTTTCAACTTGACTTGAATGAGAAATTCTAAGCTCTAATAAAATTAATTTTGAAAAAAATAATTTTCAAAGCCAAGACTATCGTCTGGACGGACCGTTTTATAGTAATCTACTTCATGAGTTCCATTTTGCCTCTATCATCAAGTAACTTGTTTAGAAACCCAGAGTTTTGGAGAAACTTTCTTAATGTAAGGTAAAAATTCTTCTTTTTAGAGATATATCTTTAAGAAAGTGTTTTACATCCCTAAATCCATATTCTTAAACCCTAAATCCATCACCTATTATCTATAAAATTCATAATTCTTAACCATAGCTTTAAAAAACAATGGGTAAAGTGCATTTATTCTGTTCCAGGAACTGTGCTATGAATTTTACCTCTAATTGCATATTTTGAACACTATACGAACTACATTAAATTGATTATACTATTACAATAATACTGTAATATTACAACCCCAATCTTATAGATGAGGAAACTGAACCAAAAGGCACAGAGATGATGTAAACTTAAAATTTGGTCTGAGCAATCTCGCTTCACAGCCCGTGCTATTAATAAATATATTATTTCTTCTGAAGAGTTGAACAAGGTATAGAGCGAAGTAGTTTTATAATACATGGCACATAGATAGATAGATGATTGACAAATAGATAGACAGCCTTACAATCCTTTAAATTTACTTAGATATTTCTATCATACATGAGCTTGACTGAGTTGCCATGATCTGCTAGAAAGTACTAGGTCCATGCTATCTATTGTATAATATACTAGAGAAACTATTGAACATCTGCTTTCTTCTTACCAAAGATTTTATGTTCTGAGTATTATCTACCTGGCCAAAATTAATACTGCAAATGGAAATGTTAATAACTCTTTTAATCTCATTTATATTTATTACCTAATATTACCTAATGTAAATTCTACATTCCAAATATTCATTCCAGAAAAGCTCCTTTTGTCATATCCAGGACTGAACTTTATTGAAAGAGAAATAAAAGAACCTACTCATTCTACATTAGAGGATAGATAATAATTATAACCAATTTTAGAAGCCAACTAAAAATTGGCAGTAAATATGAGTTTTAGCTGCCTCGTGCCATGCCCCAAGCTTATTTAAAGATCAAGTGTATGGGGAAATATCTTCCTGTCAGTTTTGTTTCTTAAAACCCTGTTTCAAAAATCTGATGCCTTTGCTAAAACTAACGTTAGTCCTCCTAAAACCGTACAGCCATCATCTAAAACCACGGTTATCAAAGTGTGGTTTTGGGACTCTCAGGACACTGTCTAGGGGTCTAGGAAGTTAAAACTACTTTCAAAATAATACTAAAACATCATTTGTGTTTTTTACTCATTCTTCCTTAAATGTACATGAAGTTTCATAGAGACTATGTAATGTGTGATATCATAACAGAGTGCAGAAGGTAATGTGAGAATTCAGCTGTCTTCTATCAGCCAGATATTAAAGAGAATTTCGAAAATATTTTAAAAAGCCCTCATCCTCGCTAATTGTTTTATTATCACTATAGTTATTTTTAATAAAAATGTATTATTTATGTTAACAGGTATGGGCTTATTGCTCTTTTTAGATTAATAAACACATAGGTGTATATTCAATTTTCCCAGCTCCTATTACCATAATAAAGATAGATCTTATATATATAAACAACAGCTGTTTTAAGAGTATAAAGGGGTGCTGAGAATGAAATGTTTGAGAACTACTGATGTAAAATATCCATAACCTGTTTTCTCTAGTTCCTTCTAGTCTTTGTCTTTAGCTTATTAACCATTATCATCCTTGGTATGTTGTTCCACTTTAGGTTTTCTGTTACTTTACAAAGTCTAAGATATTGCAGTATCTTCTGATTCTTACTTGTGAACAGACAAATTAGTCTCAGTCAACAATTCCACCCTAGGAAATGATATATCAGATGGTGCTATTACACAACAGACTTCACAGAATCTGTTCTGAAAAAATGTCATCATGAAAGTCTAGGAGCTTTCTTGTTAGAGAAAGAACTTCTTGGTATCTGACAATTTTCATGTTGTTACTGTGTAAGATGATGAGTTTTCTTAAAATTATTTAGACGCTTGGCAAATCAGACTCAATACTGGGCCTTCTGCAATTCCAATAAAAAATAAAGACTGGCCGAGACCATCTATGTGCCCTACTTGGAGTCTGGCCTGAACAAGCCAAACAGAAAGAAGTATTCCTTCACCTCTCAGCAGTTCTTAACATTCTTTCCTTGATTCTCCTTCTGAAACATTCTCTTGCTTTATAATTGTCCCACCACACCCTTCCAAGTCAACTGTAATCTCTAATTACAACTTGTCCATTCCTTGAACAAAGGCCTTCCACTCATTTCTCCTCAGCCCTTTTCACTACTCATCCCACACTGGTGTACATATATCAGCTATGTACAAATGACTCCCAAACCAGAAGTCAAGCTTTGACTTAGCTTATCAATGCAAGACCACAACTGTTAAATCACCCCAGATAAGAGTATTGCTAGCTCCTCTCCTAACATACACAATCAAAATCATTACTTTCACCATAAACAGCAAAACTTAAACTGTTTCTCTTACTCTATTCCAATAGTTCTCAACTGTGTGTGATTTTGCCCCCAGGGGACATTTGGCTATTTCTAGACTTTTTTTTTGTTTTCACAACCAAGAAATGGGGTTTCTACTGGCATCCAATGGATGGAGGCCACTGATGCTGCAAATATCCTACAATGTACAGGACAGACTCCCACAACAAAGAATTATCTGACCCACAGTGTTAACAGTGCTGAAGTTACAACACATTTCTCTATTCCCATCACTTCCCTATCTCCCCTCCAGCCAGGCAAATGATTCGCATCTCTGGCATAGATGTTGACACCAGGAACCTGTATAAGCTGGATTTGAAAGTAAAGTGGCTGGAGGTTTTGGATCAACAGGAACCTGAATACAGTAGAACAACCTCCAAGAAGAAAGTGGGCTTGGGAATCAAATGGACAATGATTGAAACCAATGTTAAATTTGGAAGTTTCAACTGAAATATCAAAATATTAAAAATTCTGCATTGGAAAGGGGGTGCTAAACCATATAAAAATTTTAATGAACTTGGTTAATGACTGATTCCATGATTCTCTCAAATGTCTCAGCCTTTTTGAAGTTTAAAAATAGTCATGAGAGCAAAAGTAAAAACTATCTTTGTACGGAAAATGTCTTTGCAGATTACTGCTTCCATCCTCAAGCCCCACCTCTTGAGGAACAAAGGAAAGTTGACAGCTGTTTGTGCCTCATCGCAAACTAGTGAGAGGGAGTTTATAGGGATTGCCTAGAGTTTGATAAGTCTTATGTATTATGGAGACATGGCAGCCTATTGCCTGACTCATACTCAGAAAATCTAGGGATTGGGATGGTCTGGCCTCCAGCTTTAGGAGCATGTTGCTGCTGATTTATTGTCTGCTAATTTATTATCTGCTGATTTACTGTCTGAGCCAAGAATGTGTTTATGCTTCCCACGGACCCGATGAGGGTCAGCCAGCATGTGAGTTGTATTAGAGCCTCCCCTATAAGGACTGCCTGTGCTGAGACCTCAGCAGACAAGAGTTCAAGGTGAACCAAAGAATTGCAAAGAGCTGCAGAGGAAGTAAGTGACCAGATAAGATGGGGAAACTTTTATCTGTATCAAGGGAACTATAGATGGATGATACACGAGGGTTTCCAATGACTCCCTCAAAGTGCCCACTAAAGAATTAACTTTTATCATCAGTCAGGCTCGAAGGGAGTAAAGTCATGTAAAATGAGAACAAAGATAACAACTTTTCCATCTCCCTTCTCTCTCCTCTCTTCCCATTAGTCTAACAAATTGAAGGAAGAGAAGAAATGCTAGGAGTTGAGTTGCCAACACCCATTGCAGAGCAGACCCCAGCTTGGGAAGGCGTGGTTGGAGAATGTTTTTATACTTTAAATGACGTTCTAAGTTTTGTTATTTGACTACACATTCTTTTTACCTAATTGAGAAAAGTCATTTAAAGTGGCTATAACTCTTTCTCTTACTTAAGGATGAACGGAAGAGTTATGGAGCTTGCTCAAGTCTGCATACAGTGGTAGGGAAAGTACTACTCCTACTGATCAGTGTTAAAAGATCACTGAGACACAGTTCTTTCATAAGGTTGCTTCTATGATTATAGACCCTATATGTACATCAATGCCAAAGCATGGGCAGTGAAGCAAAATCTGTATGCCCAACAATATGAATGAATTTAGGAAGGAAAAACAAAAGAAGAGACCAGGGACATTGACTGAATTTGGTGGAGTCATTGCATGACCCTCTAGTGGGAGGGGAGTAAACGCTGAGAAAATGTGAATATCACCCAAGTAAAAAACTCCCACCTCTCCTTTGCTGTCCATATGTAGGCAGTTGTCAAGTCCAATTGAGGCCACTTCCACAATATTCCGTATCAGTCCCTCTCCGTTCTCTCTGCCCTCCTGGTTTCTTTCTCACATTCTTATTTCTGGATCTCCTAGCTTGAATGTATTCCACAAGATCTAACTGTCATTCTATCAGTCTATCAATCACTATTCACTCAGCTTCAAGAGCTATATATATATGCTTAAAGCAAAAGTTTGCACATATCATTCCCTAGCTGGGCAACCTTTTAGGACATCTATTGTAAGGGATAAAATCTAAATACTTTAGAACGGCATTCAGGGCTCTTCATGGTTCAGTCACACACACACACACACAAACACACCCATACACACACACACAGACAAAATGTTTCTGTCATGTTAGACTGCTTGATATTGCCCAAATAGGCCATAAATTTTCTTACCACTATGATTTTTCTCATATTTTGACTCTAATCTGAAATATTTTTTCCTCTGCCCCAGCTTGCATACACCTCCCCTCCTCCTGCTTTTGAAACCCTACTCATTGTTCTAGGCCCAGCTTATATTACAGTTCTGTGAAACATTATCTGGTCCCCAAGTCAGAATATTATTCCTTCTCTTTCCCCAGATGTTTCTTTTATTGCACTTATTTCCACCACTTATTCTACTCTGACTTATAACATAGATCATTTTTGTTTGTATATCTCCTCCACTAGTTAGTAAGTCTTTTGATGCCTTACCTATAATAGACAGTCAATAGATGTTTGTTGAACTAAATTAAATGCTACTGACCAGCCTTGAGAGGTGGGAGAAAGAGGCCTTGGAAGCTAGCACAAGGATGTCGAGGCGTTTGAAGGCACTGCTGGGCCTCTCGGTGGTGATGCTGATGGCAACCACGTGGCCAGCATGCATCTGGAGCAATGGCAGGACCAGCAGAAGCTTCATGATGGAGTTATCAGAGACACTGAGAGAAAAAATTAGAAAAAAAGTAAACATTCATCTTTTGGGAGAACAGATTATTTTAACTGAGCAACTTGAAGCAGAAAGACAGATGTTATTCGCAAAAGGATTTCAAAAAACTTAACTTGAAATGAATGTGAAATATCAATGGGACAGATGACACTGGACACTGTGTGCGTGTGCGTGTGCGTGTGTGTGTGTGTGTGTGTGTGTGTATCTGTGCCTGTTGATGGAGAATAGCTTAGTGGTATCTTAATTTTTTTTTAGTCATTGTCTTTTTAAACTTGATCAAATAAAGGATAGTGGATCATATATTGTAAATTACTGCTTTCAAAGTTCCTTATGTCTGAATAAAGAAGTATAGGAGTACAGTCTCCTGAAGAGTTTCTGCCTGTGTGATCCTGGTAAAAGTCCTGTTAAGTTCATGGCCCAGAGCTTAGGATTGTGACTGAAGAGCGCTGCTTCTGTGAGAAGGAAGGAATAGATAGTTACATCTACCTGAGTAGTTTGATCAGTCAACATAGTAATGAAGCCACAATAACATCTACCTCAGAAGGGCTGGATGAAGGTGAAGTGGAGAGAGAGACTCCCCTGATTGTCCAATTGGAGGATCAGACATCAGTAGACTTGTGTCATGACTAGAGCAGGGATTCCCTAACAGCGATGAAGAAGATGTATTGTGGATGGAGAAGCAGCTGTCCTGCTTCTGTGGCAAGTACCAAAAATGGATACCAACCAGACAGCTGAGGGGACAGCTCAGTTATGTTAAGGGTGATAATTTTTTTTAGATTTACTTTTTCTGGTTGCTCAGCAGATGGCAAGGAACAGTATGAAAGGCTGAGGCTGACATGGCAGCAAAGTTATCATGTTGGCAATGTACAACTTGTCTCTGGAAGGAAGTGGACATCAAGGTTATTTCAGATAGAATGAAGATATCTGCATTTTTATTGGGAAATATTGGACTTTTTTACTAGGGAAAAATAAAAAGACTTCAGACTGGTGGAGCACAGTAGCAGGTTGCCTCAGTGTGGAAAATCCCATATACTTCTGTTCAGGTGCTCAGGAATTTGGATAACCAGGATGGTAGAAACTTGTTCATAAGAAACCTTCAACATTGAAACCCAATGGAAAAAAAGTTGTCTGCCTCAAGTTTGAAGTAAAAGCAGCCTCAAAACCAACTTTAGATTCCATCATTACTGTTCAGGGACTTAGAAAACAGGCAAGTTAGAATCCTGTGGAATCTGCCATGGAATTAAAAGAGAAAAGGTCTTGAGCTCAGGAAGCAAAAGACAGAAGAGGCCAGAAGGAAGTGGCTGGCTTTCTTGAGAGGAGTATGTCTTCTATCCCTGTAAAATCCATAAGCCAAGGCCACAGGCAGATGTGATTCTTGAAAAAGAAGAGGTTGACTTTTCATCTTTGAGCTCCGCTGACAACACCCTGTTGACAAGCCCATTTACTTCTCCTCTGGATTTCTCTGTGCGCCCCTGCCCCCCCAACGACAGCTGCCTCTCATTGGGCAATGCCTGGTTTTCTTTTAGAAACAGATCTGATTCCAGATGTAATGCCCCCACAAGCTTTGTTACACGATGATGATGAGATGGAAGGCAATGGAGCCATACACTCAAGGATGGCGTATGTCTACAACACTGACACGTTGCTTAGGTGAGCAGTAAAAAAAAAAGAGAGGATGTTCTTTTAAAGCCACTGAAACTTGGAGGTAATTTGTTAGCACAGCATAACTTACCCTATTTAACTGATACAGGTAGGCAAAATTTAATCAACAACACATTTAATCAATAACAAAACAATCTCAGAGAAACTAAGGGACATTTTCAAGATGGCATTTATTAGTCAGTTACTAGAAGGGTAGTAGGATTCATCACCGGATTTTCTGACTGAAAGTGTAAGACATTGTTTCATCAACTTTAAAGGGGAAAAAAATCTTTAAAATGTATTTATTTAAATTTTACATTGAACACAATTGTACACATATACATATGTATGTACATGCATATGATTGAAACAGCCTTTGCAAAAATTACGGCAGTGAGAGAAATCTGACATAGAAAAACAATGACAGTGAAAAAAAATGTGACCTGACTCCATCTTGCTTCTAGCCTCCAAGTTGCCCTTGTTCATTCCTTGGTGCAGGCTAAGGTAACTACAGGAGGAATTTATTTTATAGTTTAACCTTTAAGCAAAATGATAATAGCCCCTTCCCAAAACTATCCTCTTTTTGCTTGGTGACCAAAAACCACATTTGTAAAACTAACAAATTAGCCACAGGATTAGAATTATGGTCAGGAATTATACAGCCAGAGGTTACAAGATTCATATCCTTTCCAATTTTTTCTGTAGATAACGTTACTGTAAAACCTACAATTGCTGTTCGAGGTGGATTTTAGACTCTGCATTCTGATGGACGAGCTGGCAGCACCCAGATAAGTAACCCATACCAACAAACTGGCTCAACTGATCATGTGGTCCCACTCAGGAACTGACTCAGTGCAAGAAGACAGCTTTGACCTCCTATAATTTCATCCTCAACCCAATCAATCAGCATTCCCCATTCCCTAGTGCCCACCAGATTATCCTTGAAAAATCCTAACCTCTGAATTTTTGGGGAGGCTGATTCGAGTAATCATAACTCCAGTCCTTCCACTTGGCTGGCCTTGCAATTATTAAACTCTTTCTCTACTGCAATACCATTGTCTCAGAGAATTGGCTTTTTATCCGTGCAGCAAAGAAGAAGAATCTGCTGGGTGATAACACATACACACATATATAATTTTAGAATAGACACAAGAGAAAATGGAAGTAATACAAATGGTAAATATCAGTAAAATTATATTAAAATATTGTTTCATTTTGGTCTTCCTTAGTGAAAATTTTTACATTTATTTTTAAACCTAAATAATTTATAGTTTTACATAACAAAATGTCAAAAATTTATAATTGTTTATATATTATAACTTATCTTGAGCCTTTAAAATTATCTCTTCATAATGAATTAATGGCATTTTCAGCAAACTGGATGAGCCTGGAGACTATTATTTTAAGTGAAGTAACTCAGGAATGGAAAACCAAACATTGTGTGTTCCAGTGGGAGCTAGACTATGTGGATGCAAAGGCACAAGAATGACACAATGGACTTGGGGGACTCAAAGGGAAAGGGTGGGAAGAAAGTGAGGGATAAAAGAATACAAACTGGGGGCAGTGTATACTGCTCGGGTGATGGTGCACCAAAATCTCACAAATCACTAAAGAATTGACTCATGTAACCAAACACCACTTGTTCTCCAATAACCTATGGAAATAAATTTTTTAAAGTATCTCCTTGTTTAGAAAAATATATAGATTTTATTTGTATATAGACTTTGTTCTTGACAGGAATATGTCTTCTATCACTGTAAAATTCATAAGCCAAGGCTGCAAGACAGATGTGATTCTGGCTTGTGGTCTTGGCTGATGGATTTTACAGGGATAGAAAAGAAATGAACTTAGAGATGAGATGTTTGGAAATGAACTTAGAACTTGGAAAGAAAGGATTTGGAAAAGTACTTGATTTCTAGTTAAGCCATTTTCATGTACTTTAAAGTACTTAGACATCTTATATATTTGTGTCAAATTCGTATGTATTTTAGAAGTATTACCAAAATAACAAGAGATGTGTTATATATTTAAAATTATTAAACTCAATGTTATGTGTATTATGAACTAAAATAGCCTGTTTTGGGTTTTTATTTTAACCTTAAAGTTTACATTTTTCTTGTTGAAATTTGGGATGCTTTTTCTCCATCTTATTATGACAAATAATATATAAACAAGTGAATTATTCTTGGGCAATAAAATGTATTTTTTTATCTTTTTTTTATTATTATACTTTAGGTTTTAGGGTACATGCGCACAATGTGCAGGTTTGTTACATATGTATCCATGTGCCGTGTTGGTTTGCTGCACCCATTAACTCGTCATTTAGCATTAGGTATACCTCCTAATGCTGTCCCTCCCCACTCCCCCCAACCCACAACAGTCCCCGGAGTGTGATGTTCCCCTTCCTGTGTGCATGAGTTCTCATTGTTCAATTCCCACCTATGAGTGAGAACATGCGGTGTTTGGTTTTTTGTCCTTGCGATAGTTTACTGAGAATGATGTTTTCCAGTTTTATCCATGTCCCTACAAAGGACATGAACTCATCATTTTTTATGGCTGCATAGTATTCCCTGGTGTATATATGCCACATTTTCTTAATCCAGTCCATTATTGTTGGACATTTGGCTTGGTTCCAAGTCTTTGCTATTGTGAATAGTGCCACAACAAACATACGTGTGCATGTGTCTTTATAGCAGCATGATTTACAGTCCTTTGGGTATATACCCAGTAATGGGATGGCTGGGTCAAATGATATTTCTAGTTCTAGATCCCTGAGGAATCGCCACACTGACTTCCACAATGGTTGAACTAGTTTACAGTCCCCTAACAGTGTAAAAGTGTTCCTATTTCTCCACATCCTCTCCAGCACCTGTTGTTTCCTGACTTTTTAATGATGGCCATTCTAACTGGTGTGAGATGGTATCTCACTGTGGTTTTGATTTGCATTTCTCTGATGGCCAGTGATGATGAGCATTTTTTCATGTGTTTTTTGGCTGCATAAATGTCTTCTTTTGAGAAGTTTCTGTTCATGTCCTTCACCCACTTTTTGATGGGGTTGTTTGTTTTTTTCTTGTAAATTTGTTTGAGTTCATTGTAGATTCTGGATATTAGCCCTTTGTCAGATGTGTAGGTTGCAAAAATTTTCTCCCATTCTGTAGGTTGCCTGTTCACTCTGATGGTAGTTTCTTTTGCTGTGCAGAAGCTCTTTAGTTTAATTAGATCCCATTTGTCAATTTTGGATTTCGTTGTCATTGCTTTTGGTGTTTTAGACATGAAATCCTTGCCCATGCCTATGTCCTGAATGGTATTGCCTAGGCTTTCTTCTAGGGTTTTTATGGTTTTAGGTCTAACATGTAAGTCTTTAATCCATCTTGAATTAATTTTTGTATAAGGTGTAAGGAAGGGATCCAGTTGCAGCTTTCTACATATGGCTAGCCAGTTTTCCCAGCACCATTTATTAAATAGGGAATCCTTTCCCCATTGCTTGTTTTTGTCAGCTTTGTCAAAGATCAGATAGTTGTAGATATGCAGCATTATTTCTGAGGGCTCTGTTCTGTTCCATTGATCTATGTCTCTGTTGTGGTACCAGTACCATGCTCTTTTGGTTACTGTAGCCTTGTAGTATAGTTTGAAGTTAGGTAGCGTGATGCCTCCAGCTTTGTTCTTTTGGCTTAGGATTGACTTGGCGATGCGGGCTGTTTTTTGGTTCCATATGAACTTGAAAGTAGTTTTTTCCAATTCTGTGAAGAAAGCCATTGGTAGCTTGATGGGGATGGCATTGAATCTATAAATTACCTTGGGCAGTATGGCCATTTTCATGATATTGATTCTTCCAACCCATGAGCATGGAATGTTCTTCCATTTGTTTGTATCCTCTTTTATTTCATTGAGCAGTGGTTTGTAGTTCTCCTTGAAGAGGTCCTTCACATCCCTTGTAAGTTGGATTCCTAGGTATTTGATTCTCTTTGAAGCAATTGTGAATGGGAGTTCACTCATGATTTGGCTCTCTGTTTGTCTGTGATTGGTGTACAAGAATGCTTGTGATTTTTGTACATTGATTTTGTATCCTGAGACTTTGCTGAAGTTGCTAATCAGCTTAAGGAAATTTTGGGCTGAGATGATGGGGTTTTCTAGATATACAATCATGTCATCTGCAAACAGGGACAATTTGACTTCCTCTTTTCCTAATTGAATACCCTTTATTTCCTTCTCCTGCCTGATTGCCCTGGCCAGAACTTCCAGCACTATGTTGAATAGGAGTGGTGAGAGAGGGCATCCCTGCCTTGTGCCAGTTTTCAAAGGGAATGCTTCCGGTTTTTGCCCATTCAGTATGATATTGGTTGTGGGTTTGTCATAGATAGCTCTTATTATTTTGAGACACATCTCATCAATACCTAATTTATTGAGAGTTTTTAGCATGAAGGGTTGTTGAATTTTGTCAAAGGCCTTTTCTGCATCTATTGAGATAATCATGTGGTTTTTGTCTTTGGTTCTGTTTATATGCTGGATTACATTTATTGATTTGCATATGTTGAACCAGCCTTGCATCTAGGGATGAAGCCCACTTGATCATGGTGGATAAGCTTTTTGATGTGCTGCTGGATTCAGTTTGCCAGCATTTTATTGAGGATTTTTGCATCAATGTTCATCAAGGATATTGGTCTGAAATTCTCTTTTTTGGTTATGTCTCTGCCAGGCTTTGGTATCAGGACGATGCTGGCCTCATAAAATGTGTTAGAGAGGATTCCCTCTTTTTCTATCGATTGGAATAGTTTCAGAAGGAATGATACCAGTTCCTCCTTGTACCTCTCGTAGAATTTGGCTGTGAATCTATCAGGTCCTGGATTCTTTTTGGTTGATAAGCTATTGATTATTGCCACAATTTCAGAGCCTGTTATTGGTCTATTCAGAGATTCAACTTCTTCCTGGTTTAGTCTTGGGAGGGTGTATTTGTAGAGGAATTTATCCACTTCTTCTAGATTTTCTAGTTTATTTGCGTAGAGGTGTTTGTGGTATTCTCTGATGGTAGATTGTATTTCTGTGCGATCGGTGGTGATAACCCCTTTTTCATTTTTTATTGCATCTATTTGATTCTTCTCTCTTTTCTTCTTTATTAGTCTTGCTAGCAGTCTATCAATTTTGTTGATCTTTTCAAGAAACCAGCTCCTGGATTCATTAATTTTTTGAAGCGTTTTTTGCATCTCTATTTCCTTCAGTTCTGCTCTGATTTTAGTTATTTCTAGCCTTCTGCTAGCGTTTGAATGTGTTTGCTCTTGCTTTTATAGTTCTTTTAATTGTGATGTTAGGGTGTCAATTTTGGATCTTTCCTGCTTTCTCTTGTGGGCATTTAGTGCTATAAATTTCCCTCTACACACTGCTTTGAACGTGTCCCAGAGATTCTGGTATGTTGTGTCTTTGTTCTCGTTGGTTTCAAAGAACATCTTTATTTCCGCCTTCATTTCATTATGTACCCAGTAGTCATTCAGAAGCAGGTTGTTCAGTTTCCATGTACTTGAGCAGTTTTGAGTGAGTTTCTTAATCCTGAGTTCTAGTTTGATTGCACTGTGGTCTGAGAGACAGTTTGTTATAATTTCTGTTCTTTTACATTTGCTGAGGAGAGCTTTACTTCCAACTATGTGGTCAATTTTGGAATAGGTGTGGTGTGGTGCTGAAAAAAATGTATATTCTGTTGATTTGGGGTGGAGAGTTCTGTAGATGTCTATTAGGTCCACTTTGTGCAGAACTGAGTTCAATTCCTGGATATCCTTGTTAACTTTCTGTCTCATTGATCTGTCTAATGTTGACAGTGGGGTGTTAAAATCTCCCATTATTATTGTGTGGGAGTTTAAGTCCCTTTGTAGGTCACTCAGGACTTGCTTTATGAGTCTGGGTGCTCCTGTGTTGGGTGCATATATATTTAGGATAGTTAGCTCTTCTTGTTGAATTGATCCCTTTACCATTATGTAATGGCCTTCTTTGTCTCTTTTGATCTTTGTTGGTTTAAAGTCTATTTTATCAGAGACGAGGATTGCAACCCCTGCCTTTTTTTGTTTTCCATTTGCTTGATAGATCTTCCTCCATCCCTTTATTTTGAGTCTATGTGTGTCTCTGCACGTGAGATGTGTTTCCTGAATACAGCACACTGATGGGTCTTGACTCCTTATCCAGTTTGCCAGTCTGTGTCTTTTAATTGGAGCATTTAGCCCATTTACATTTAAAGTTAATATTGTTATGTGTGAATGTGATCCTGTCATTATGATGTTAGTTGATTATTTTGCTCGTTAGTTGATGCAGTTTCTTCCTAGCCTCGATGGGTCTTTACAATTTGGCATGTTTTTGCAGTGGCTGGTACCAGTTGTTCCTTTCCATGTTTAGTGCTTCCTTCAGGAGCTCTTTTAGGGCAGGCCTGGTGGTGACAAAATCACTCAGCATTTGCTTGTCTGTAAAGTATTTTATTTCTCCTTCACTTATGAAGCTTAGTTTGGCTGGATATGAAATTCTGGGTTGAAAATTCTTTTCTTTAAGAATGTTGAATATCGGCCCCCACTCTCTTCTGGCTTGCAGAGTTTCTGCAAGAGATCAGCTCTTAGTCTGATGGGCTTCCCTTTGTGGGTAACCCGACCTTTCTCTCTGGCCGCTGTTAACATTTTTTCCTTCATTTCAAATTTGGTGAATCTGACAATTATGTGTCTTGGAGGTGCTCTTCTCGAGGAGTATCTTTGTGGCATTCTCTGTATTTCCTGAATCTGAATGTTGGCCTGCCTTGCTAGATTGGGGAAGTTCTCCTGGATAATATCTTGCAGAGTGTTTTCCAACTTGGTTCCATTCTCCCCGTCATTTTCAGGTACACCAATCAGACATAGATTTGATCTTTTCACATTGTCCCAAATTTCTTGGAGGCTTTGTCCGTTTCTTTTTATTCTTTTTTCTCTAAACTTCCCTTCTCACTTCATTTCATTCATTTCATCTTCCATCACTGATACCCTTTCTTCCAGTTGATCGCATCGGCTACCGAGGCTTCTGCAATCTTCGCATAGTTCTCGAAACTTGGCTTTCAGCTCCATCAGCTCCTTTAAGCCCTTCTATCCATTAGTTATTCTAGTTATCCATTTGTCTAATTTTTTTTCAAAATTTTTAACTTCTTTGCTATTGTTTTGAATTTCCTCCTGTAGCTCGGAGTAGTTTGATCATCTGAAGCCTTCTTCTCTCAACTCATCAAAGTCATTCTCCATCCAGCTTTGTTCTGTTGCTGGTGAGGAACTGCGTTCCTTTGGAGGAGGAGAGGTGCTCTGTTTTTTAGAGTTTCCAGTTTTTCTGCTCTGTTTTTTCCCCCATCTTTGTGGTTTTATCTACTTTTTGTCTTTGATCATGGTGATGTACAGATGGGTTTTTGGTGTGGATGTCCTTTCTGTTTGTTAGTTTTCCTTCTACCAGAGAGGACCCTCAGCTGCAGGTCTGTTGGAGTTTGCTAGAGGTCCACTCCAGACCCTGTTTGGCCGAGTGTCAGCAGCAGTGGCTGCAGAACAGTGGATTTTCGTGAGACCACAAATTCAGCCGTCTGATAGTTCCTCTGGAAGTTTTGTCTCAGAGGAGTACCTGGCCGAATGAGGTGTCAGTCTGTGCCTACTGGGGGGTGCCTCCCAGTTAGGCTGCTCGGGGGTCAGGGACCCACTTTAGGAGGCAGTCTGTCTGTTCTCAGATATCCAGCTGCGTGCTGGGAGAACCACTAGTCTCTTCAAAGCTGTCAGACAGGGACATTTAAGTCTGCAGAGGTTCCTGCTGAATTTTTGTTTGTCTGTGCCCTGCCCCCAGAGGTGGAGCCTACAGCGGCAGGCAGGCCTCCTTGAGCTGTGGCGGGCTCCACCCAGTTCGAGCATCCTGGCTGCTTTGTTTACCTAAGCAAGCCTGGGCAATGGTGGGCGCCCCTCTCCCAGCCTCGCTGCTGCCTTGCAGTTTCATCTCAGACTGCTGTGCTGGCAATCAGCGAGATTCCGTGGGCATAGGACCCCCTGAGCCAGGTGCGGGACACAATCTCCTGGTGTGCCGTTTTCCAAGCCCGTTGGAAAAGCGCAGTATTAGGGTGGGACTGACCCGATTTTCCAGGTGCCGTCTGTTACCCCTTTCTTTCACTAGGAAAGGGAACCCCCTGACTCCTTGCGCTTCCTGAGTGAGGCAATGCCTCGTCCTGCTTTGGCTCGCGCACAGTGTGCTGCACCAACTGTCCTGCACCCACTGTTTGGCACTCCCTAGTGAGATGAACCCAGTACCTCAAATGGAAATGCAGAAGTCACCCGTCTTCTGTGCCACTCACGCTGGGAGCTGTAGACCAGAGCTGTTCCTATTCGGCCATCTTGGCTCCACAATAAAATGTATGTAAAAAAACATTAATTAAATATCATTTATATTATGCTGTACAGGCTACCATGAATGTCCTTCCCTTTTCCACCAGCAATTTTCATTTTCAGGGAATGGAAAACATTGCCTCTAGTTTTAATCTTATTCTTCAAGGACAGTGTACAAAGAGACTGAGGAACAATGTAAATTATTGAGAAGCCATTTAAATACAAAAGTATTTCCATACCCCAAAGTTAAAAACCTGTGTGGTTTTCATAATTATTATGTTTCAATGCAGAATTGAACCACTATTGATCCAGAGTTAATTGCTAAAGTACTTTACTTAGATGATTTTGAGGAAAAAAGTCTTGAAAACAATATTTATCAAATAAGTAATTTAAATGCCCTAGTACCGTTATTATCCCTAGAAATACCAGTATCAGAATACTAGAAAACTTTAAATGGGATGGTATGCTGAATTAGTTAAGAATCTTCAATTGAAAGCAGCAGAAAACAACACTTACTAACTCATGAAAATCTAATCCATTGGAAATTGAGTATTTCACTGCACCAAAAGAGAAGGTAAAGTCTTTGGAAAGACACAAACAGGCAATTCTGAGGCTCTTATAACCAGTAACTAAAGGACAGTCTTTTTAGGCCATCAACACCAAAATAAATTGATTCCAAATGTTTCTGTTCTTGTGACAAGATCCAAATTCCCACAAGAAAGCATCTGATTGTTTTAGCCTCTGTGACATGCACAAACCCTGGCAAGAGGAGGAGATGTGGGTCCTCCATTGACTGTCCCTCCAAGGCCAAGCAGGATGAGGAAGGGATCCTTTCCCAGGGAACACTTTGGTGTGGCCTTAGGAAAATAAAATAATAGATGCTGAGCACTCAAAAATCAGATGTCTGGCTGTTTTAGGGTCCAAATCTGTATAATAAACTCTGCTGGGGGGGCATTGTTATGCTCCCATCTTAATTCTTCTGAGATACCAACGAAGTTTTGTAAAACAAAACAGGGTAACAGGCAGAGTTGAGATGCAGAGATGAATTTTTTTAATGCCCCATCCCCTTCTCAAGATTTCACGTTTAGGATTTCATGAAAACGAATAAAAGGGGATAAGATGAGTATTGAGTCCTCCTTTTCACTGGATCAGTTTATCTATACATTCCGGGATCTTAGCTGTGGAAGCACCTTAGCTAAGTGCCAAGGAAAGTGAGTTTAGCAAATTATGTAGCTATATTGCATCCAATCCTCTGTGGACTTATTCTAGTTCACTGTTACATATGCTTATGCCAAGCTTCTCTTCATCCCTGTATCAGCCTCAGCAAGGTGAATGCATTACTTTGCTAGGGCTGTCATAACAAAATAACATAAACTGTGTTATTTGGATAACAGAAATATATTGTCTCATAGTTATGGAGGCTACAAGTTCTCAAGATGTTGGCAGGGCCATGCTTCCTCTGGATGTATTAAGGAAGGATCTGCCCCAAATTTATCTCCTAGCTTCTTCTAGTTCCTTGGCTTATGGCAGCATAACTCCAATATTTACATGGCTTTCTCCTTGTGTATGTGTCTGTGTTGAAATTTCCCCTTTTGTATGGTTCATCATGATGGACATATTGGAACAGGAGGCCCATCATACTTTAGTATGACCTCATCCTAACAAATTATATTTGCAATGATCCTATTTCTAAATAAGACACATTCCGAGGTACTTGGGAGTTAGGACTTTACTATATGAATAGCCTTAGGATAGACTAGTCGTTATAGTGGTTTTTGTTACCCAATTTCTAGCAGCTAAGCACTTGTCTCCTATTTCTGACAGCAAATATCTGTAACTTTCTGTATCTCATATTTTTCTAGGCATAAGCTTGAAACAACTTAATAGAATTTTACCCTTCCTACAATTCCCATGTTGTACCATAACTACTCTCACACAATACTTTGCTAGTGTACATGCACTGGCACCCCTTAAGTGCGTTAGTTAAATGCAGGGAGAAGGGCTAGAACTGGATTCAGGGAAAAGCAGTCACATGGTTCTGTGAGGCTGAGAAAGATCTGACTGCTTGCATTGAAAAAATGTCTAGTTTCTCAGAGCCACGCTACTACACAAGCTTCAGTTGCTCCCTATTCTGAAGTGTGAAAATTGCCGACCATCTCTGCCACCATTCAGAAATGCCCCATTTCCCTCATCATAGTCAATTCTGTCACAAATTTTATGATTTCTCAGGAATGTTTAGAGAGATAGGACTTCCTGCCAGATCTCCAAAAATATAAGAGTTGTTATTCTAGAAAGGAGCAGATGAATATTTAAGTATGTCATGAATACAGATATAATAAATGAACATGGTATTTCTACTTTATTTATATTGACTTCATTGTAGAGAAAATTTATCAAAAGTCCATACGTTGCTGTTCAATCAGTCTACATGCCTCTTCATATAATCTCTTAGTAACATGTGATCCTTTATTCTCCTATTAGAATGGTATCTCTAATTATATTTAATTTACTCTGGCTGCAAACAAATAACTTTGGTGACTAAACATATTGGGAGAAAAAAATTCTGTTTCCGTTTTAATGTGTTGACTATCTTCTAGTAGAACTTTTCCCTCCAAATTTTAAACTTAGTCTTATAAAAGCACTCTTGAACTCCTTTGTGTATAATTAATATTGTGTTCAAAATTTGTATGACCTCTTCCAGAATTAGAAGAAAAAGGAGAAACACAATGGAGGAAATAGTCTACTAATAATTAAACCCCTGTGAAACAATTTCACTAAAATTCAGCTTACTTGAAAAGATCCCTGCTTTGGCTTGCACTTGAATTTAAAATCAGGAACACTGCCTGATTAGTTTTAAAACAGAACTTCAGGATTAACTGCAATATTCAATAAGTTTTCAAGAGTAAAAGCCTCCACAAAATTACTTTGAAATGCAGAAGTATGTGTAAAAGTATATATCCTATATATTTTATATAGGTATACTTTTATACCTATATATGGGTCCATTCATGGGGAGTAATTTCAAGTCATCTTTGTCACATACAAATACGAAATATTGAGTTCAAATAAAATTGGGATCCATTTTATTCAGAAGCATTAAGAGTTAAATCACATAAATAATGTGTGTGTGACTTGGTTAATCATGTTTATTATTTTTGTGAGGTCAAAAAGAGGTAAAAGATATAGTGAAGTCTAATTCCGACTTCATTTTGTCATTTAAAGTGTTTTGAATAATTTTCCTTAGCTATTTCTTACCATCTAATTGTGTAGAGTTTAAATTCCTTTACCTTTAGCTTTTCTTAAATAAGTTTAGTAATATAATCACAAAGTAGGTTAAGAGTACTCTAATTTCTCCCTCCAGCTCCACTCTCTATTCTTTCTCTTTGCTCTGTGAAAGGTGGGTGTAGGAGACAAGTCATCTGTATCAACTGCATTAATATTTTCTAGTAGATCCGAACAACATTGAACACCATGGAGAGATAGAAGGAAGTAGTAGAATACGGTAGCAGTACTTACTCTGCTCATTCCTTAATGGAGGGTTGCTAGGGGCTGCCTGTGTCTATCCAGCTCAGTTTTTTCAGTAAATATTTTACAAAATAATGTTTACATATGATATTTCAAATGCTAAAGTTAGGATGAGAACTTCAATTTAATAAAATTTTTATTTAAATACAGATCTTTTTATTTTCTTGGAACACTTGTAAATATGTGTCAATAATTTGAGATCTCATAATTGCACTCCAGCCTGGGCTACAGAGCAAGACTCCATCTCAAAAAAAAAAAAAAAAAAAAAAAAAAAAAAAGAAAGAAAAAAGAAAAAGAAAAAGAAAATGGGGGTGGGTTGGGGGAGGGAGCAAGACAACTGAATAGAACACTGCCCTTGTGGTCCCCTCTAGGGACACCAAATTAAACAACTATCCACAGAAGAAAGCACCTTCATAGGAACTAAAAAATCAAGTGAGCAATCACAGTACCTGATTTTAACCTAATAACAAGGAAAGAGGCACTGGAGAAGGTAGGAAAGACAGTCTTGCACTGCCTTCACCACTCCTCTCCCAACCTCAGTCAGCAAAGCATGGAGAGAAAATCTGTGTATTTGGGGCAAAGAGAACAAAATGAATATGGGACTCTGCATTGAAACTCAGTGCTGCCCTGAGTAAAAGAAACTACAGGCCAATATCTCTGATCAACATTGAGGCCAAGTATCCCTGATGAACATTGAAGCAAAAATCTTCAACAAAATACTAGTAAACTAAATTCAACAACACATTAAAAAGGTCATTCATCATGATCAACTGGGATTCATCTCAGGGATGCAATGATGGTTCAACATATTCAAATCAATAAACATGATATATCATGTCAACATAGTGAAAGACGTAACCATATGATCATTTCAATAGATGCTGAAAAAGCATTCGGTAAATTTCATCATTCTTCATAACAAAAACTTTCAAAAAGTTTATAAAAAGAACATACTTCAATATGATAAAAGGTATACACGACAAACTCACAGATAGTATCATATACGGAAAAGGGAAAAACTAAAAGCTGTTCCTCTAAGATCTGGAATAAGACAAGGCTTTTGCCACTTTTGTTCAACATAGTACTAGAACTCCTAGCAAGAGTAATTAGACAAGAGAAGGGAATAAAGGACATCCAAATTGGAAAGGAAGAAGTCAAATTATCCTTGTTTGCAGATGACATGGTCTTATATTTAGTAAAACCTAAAGATTTCACCAAAGAAAACTATTAGAACTTATAAATTCAGTAAAGTTGCAGGACACAAAATCAACATGCAAAAGATCAATAGCATTTCTATATGTCAACAATGAACAGTCTGAAAAACAAACAAAGAATGTAATTCTATTTACATTAGTGACACTAAAATGAAATACTTAGGATTAAACTTAACAAAAGACATAAAAGATCTATATAATGAAAACCATAAAACATTGGTGAAATTGAAGAGGACACACAAAAAAAGGAATGATATTCCATGTTCATGGATTAAAAGTATAAATATTGTTAAAATGTCCATACTACCCAAAGCTATTTGCATACTCAATGCAATCTCTATCAAAATACCACTGACATTCTTCAGATAATTAGAAAAATTAATCCTAAAATTAATATGGAACCACAAAAGACCCAGAATAGCCAAAGCTATCCAGAGCAAAAACAACAAAGCTGGAAGCATTCCATTATCTGACTTTTAAATTACACTACAGAGCTACAGTAATGAAAATAACACGGCACTGTCATAGGAAAAAAAAACCACATAGACTAATGGAACAGAATAGAGAACCCAGAAATAAATCCATGCATTTACATTCAGCTCATTTTTAACAAAGCACCAAGAACATATATTAGGGAAAAGGCAGTCTCTTAAATAAACGGTGCTGTGAAAACCAGATATCTATATGCAAAGAATTAAACTTGACCCCTTTCTCTCACCATATAGAAAAACTGAATCAAAATGGATTAAAGACTTAAACCTAAGACCTCAAACTATTACAAGAAAACACTGGAGAAACACTCCAGGATATTAGCCTTGGCAAAGATTTCTTGAGTACTTGCACAGGAAACCAAAGCAAAAACGGACAAATGGAACCACATCAAGTTAAAAAGCTTCTGCACAGCAAAGGAAACAATCAACAAAGTAAAGAGACAATCTGTTAAAAGGGAGAAAATATTTGCAAATATCCATTTGACAAGGGATTGATTATTATAATATATGAGGAATCTAAACAAATCAATAGGAAAGATAAACAAATAATCCTATTTAAAAATGGGCAAAAGATCTGAATAGACATTTTTCAAAAGAAGACATGCAAATGGCAAACAGGCATATGAAAAATGCTCAACATCACTAATCATCAGGGAAATGCAAACCAAAACTACAATAAGTATCATCTCACCTCAATTAAAATGGCTTTTATCCAAAAGGCAAGCAATAATGAATGCTGCCAAGAATGTGGAGAAAGGGGAACCCTTGTGGGAATGTAAATTAATATAGTCACTGTGATGAACAGTATGAAGGTTTCTCAAAAGACTAAAAATAGAATTATCACATGATCCAGAAATCCCACTGCTGGGTATATATTCAAAAGACAGGAAATCAATATGTCAAAGAGATACCTGCAGTCCCATGTTTATTGCAGCACTGTTCACAATAGCCAAAATATGGAATCAGCCTAAGTGTCCATAAATGGATTAATGAATAAAGAAATGTAGCACATATGCACAATGGAATATTATTTACATATAAAAAATGAAATCCTATCATATGCAACAAGGATGGAACTGGAGGACATTAAGTGAAATAAGCCAGGCACAGAAAGACAAATACCACATTTTCTCACTCATACATGTGGCTACAAAGAAAATTGAACTCATAGAGAGTAGAAGAATGGTCACCAGAGGTTGGGAAGTATAGTGGAGAGGGGATCATAAAGGGTGAATATTTAATGGGTACAAAAATGCAGTTAGAAGGAATACAATCTAATATTTGGTAGCACAATAGGGCACCTGTAGTTAACAATAATTTATTTTACATATCAAAATAACTAAAAGGGTGGAATTGGGATGTTCCTAACACATAGAAATGATAAATGCTTGAGGTGATAGATATGTCAATTGCCTTGATTTGATCATCATACATTGTTTGCTTGTATCAAAGTATCACATGTGGCTGGGCACAGTGGCTTATGCCTGTAACCGTAGGACTTTGGGAGGCTGAGGCGGGCGGATTACCAGAGGTTGGGAGTTTAAGACCAGCCTGGCCAACATGGTGAAACCCTGTCTCTATTACAAAATACAAAAAAATTAGCCAAGTACAGTGGTGTGCACCTGTAATTCCAGCTACTCAGGAGGCTGAGGCAGGAGAATCACTTGAACTCAGGAGGCGGAGGTTGCAGTGAGCCGAGATTGTGCCACTGCACTCTAGCCTGGGCTACAGAGTGAGATTTCATCTCAAACAAACAAACAAAAAAATCACGTGTATTTCATATATATATGTACAATTATATATATTTATATATAAATATAAATATATATAATTATATATGTAAATATATATAATTATACATATAATTATATATTTTATATATAAATATATAATTATATATGTACAATTATTATGTATCCAGAACACTTTAAAATTTTTAAATGAAAAATAATATTAAAAAGTAAATCTAAAGGGAAAAATACTGAAAAACTGAATCCTAGGGCTGATAGTAGAATAAGCCAGGAAGAAATTTATTTACACAACATAATTTTAAAATATCTCTGATTATACAGGCAAAAATGGGCAAAAATAGGAGAAATGGTTGAAAAATCTGTTAAAGAACCATTTGGACTTCCAGATCCCATTTCCCCACTCCATGCAGCCTGTGACTGCCTTTCCTCAGCTCTGACAAAAAATCAGGGGTTAGTGCAAATCAGTCTCATTTAAAAGTTTATAGCACTTTATAGTAAACACAGGAATTAAGGGAAGATAAATATCTTGAATATTTACACTGAACTAACTTCTTAGATTTGGAAGAATCCTTCAGAAACGTGTGTAAAATAATACCCAGAGAATTCAAAAGTCTTCAGAGAAAAGACTCAAAGACACTGATATCAGGAATTTCTTAAGTAAATAACAACTAGAATCACTCTACAAGGAATTCCACAATTACCAAATCCCATCTATTAGAACACATTACCTGATATTGATGAAAATCTCTAATATGGAAAATAAGGATCAAAACAACCTGCAGAAATAAGCAACATGGAGATAACAAAAACTGTGCAGGGAGGTAAATGTCAAAAAACCTAACAGTAGTATCTTTAGATGGGTAAGAAAATATCTTGCATCCATGAACAATAACAAAATGCTATGAAAAATAAGTGTTCTGCAAATAAAAATATGAAGACTTGTCCATTTAAAAATTATAGCAGAAAAAGTGGATCATAAAAAGACCAAAGCATATTTATAACACTAGGAACAAAGGGAAAATACTACAAGCTTGTAGAAGGGGAAAAAGTGCTTTAAAAGTCTCAAAAATTATATGTCATAAGACTTCTCAACAACTCTAGATACTCACATATAAAAAAACAAGGCTTTTAACAGCATGAAAGAAAATGTTGTCCAGCCTAGAATTCTATATCCAGCCAAATTATTAATCAAATATAAGGGTAAACTAATGTCATTTTCAGGTCTGATAGATCTCTAAAATTCAACTGTGCCCTCTTATAAAGGGGCAGCCAATCTAGGCAGAAGCAAGTCAGAAGGCTTTGATAAAGACACTTCTTCAGCCGATGATGCTGGTAAAATGCTTGAAGGGAATATACATCATCTTGAAAAGAAGTTTACATATCTAACAGAAAATGAGAGACAAAATTACTGATAAATATATTTTTCAAAAATCAAGGAATACAGCACAGTCATTAATATCACAGAATAAGTGAGGTTATATTAGTGGTACATATATTTTAAAACTAAACAAAAACAAGATAATTATCAACTCCAATCGAGCAAGCAAGAAAGAATAATTATAGTTTACTACAAGGCTCCATTATAAATAATTTGCATTACTTAAGAAAGTTAATATGAATATTAATATAGTCAACGTGACAATAGAAATGTATTTGGGAAACTGGAGCTATGGAAAGTGTGTTTCTCAGTAGTCAGCAGAGGAGGATTTGGTAAAACACAGCTAAGTCTTTATTAGAAAGTCAATAGATAATGCCTGAACTTTTTAAAAACAATAAAATATCAATAAAAGTATGTTATTTAGAGCTAAAGAAGTCAATACCAAAAGAATCAACCAAATAAATTATAATTTTATTAACTGATTTATTATTTCCAGCTTGAAATCTTTAAGTAGTTCCTGCTTCAGTGTGTGCTCTACTCAACCACTTTTACTAACTTCAGAACAAGCAGTGGTTAATTCAGCCCATACGTTTCAATCCAAATTTTTATGGGCATAGATCCTTAATGAGTGTTATTCAACAAAAATTGAATTTGTTTATTCATTAACATACTCGCATGATGAAAATACATCTTCTCAACCTAAATTATTGTGAATTGTAAGCAAATGTGAAAAATCCAGATGAGATTTCTATCCTTTCCCCAGTTATCTGCTATCTGATTTTTCAGTTAGTATAACACTATCTGGGAGCTGGCTTCATCAATACATTTTTCAAAATTTCCTAAATCATGAGAAATATTTATATCTATCTTTTAAACGTTAATGGTTAGGGTTTGATGTAATATATATACATGAAATGTATGTTATATATATTATATATGTTATATATAAAATGTATAACTGAAAGTTCTATAATCCTTCATATAATAGTTTCAATATCAGAACAAGAAAAGGATTGTTTCTAATTCCCATACTAATAGGGTATTATGTCATCTATGAAGGGTTTTAACCAATAGTTAAAAGATGAGAGGTTTCTTAAGAGGATAAATGTTTCAGCTGTACACAAGTTATTCAGCTCCCGTCATCAACCACAAGTGTTACAGTGCCAGACTTCATGAGCACAAGATGAACAGCCTGGAATAAGCAATGCATAAGAACTTTCCCAGATGTATAGTCAATCCACTTTCTGCCTGCTCACAATTTTACATACCTTTCAGTTACTCTGAGTCCTAGATGTAAAATGCAGTAGTCAGGGATATCGCATGGATTTATGACCTTTTCTGGCATGCTGGGAGATTCCTGCCCTGGGCGAGGATTATAATCATTCATATATGTACGGTTTCTTTTTTCCTCTGTGGCAGATGTAGCATTGATGTCTTATTTCAGGAAGTCACTTCAAAATAATTCAAGTCAAAGATATACGTGAGAAATCCACTTAACTATTTCCTAGCCCAAGTACAAACATTAAACTAAATAAAATAGAGAATATGAGATTGCTTTGTAGCAGTTAGCAACGACTTTACTGAAGCAACTACATCGTAGTTCCCTGTAGGCAATGACCACTGGACACTTTCGCACAAAGTAATGCACTTTAGTCTCTGTGGTGACACAGAGGCTGGTGGAGGGAAGCAGGCTTATGGGTAGACTTAGAATTTGCCATGCTTTAAGATCAAACCAAATCCAAACATTCTGGATTTTGTAACACTTCCCTAAAAATCTCAGGGCCACATTTATGGCACTCGCACATTCATAATGCAGTGCTCCTGCAACAAGAGAAAAACACTGAATCATCCAGTCTATTACGATCCATTCCAGTTCCTCAGTTGATGTGCTAACAGCATTAACAGGTACAATTTATTGGGCGCCTACTAGATGGCAGACTCTGATCCAGACATTTCACCTACATTATCTCAAGGCATCATCACAATTCTTGAGGTAGGTACTGAGATGCCCACTCTCCAAATGAGAAAACTAAATTTATAGAGGTTAAGTACCTTGCTTGTAAGTGTCATGGCCATGATTAGAAATCACTTTGTTATATTGCCTACTCCTCACAAGACAGTGATTCCGTCTTCTAAGGAATAAAATGATAAATAACGTGGAGGTTTTGTGCTGAGAGAAGTCATGTGTGCTCTCATCTCCTTAGAAAACCATCTCTAGATCTTCTCACCTTAAACATCACCTCTCTTTCACCTCACTACCCCAAGAGCATAGGATATGACAAAGAAAGGGGAAAATAAGGTTGGTAGATACCAGGGATGGTGGGGAAAGGGATGAGGAGGTAGGACTTTGGTTTTATTTAAACGTGTAAATATAACAAAAATATGAGGCAAATATGGAAAATATCAATGAATTACAATTCTAATTAGCCAGTATATTGGTTTCTGTTACATAATCTTTATACTTATCTCTATGTTTGAAAAGTTTTATATTTAATTTAAAAAATTTTATTTAAAATTAAAAAGTAGGTCTGGGCAAAATCAGGACATAAATATTAACACCACACTACTGTTTTAGAGTTTGATCTGAAAGTGATAGTTACTGAAGTTTCTGACAAGTGAAACGACAGTCTTGAGACTGTGATAACTCTCAGAGCTGAGTGAAGAATGGATTGAAAAGGGAAGAGATGGATGAAGGTCAGGTGAGTAAGTAAAAGGCCACCTCCATAATTATGGAGGAAAGTAACTAGAGCTGTGCCCTGTTAAGGGCAGAGGAAGTTAAAGATGGGATGAAAGTGAGAGATTTCTGGTGGCAGGTTCTATGGAACTTTGTGGCCGACAGACTATCAAGGACAGGAGTACTGATAAAAATCGAATATAACTGCAAGCTTTCTGGGATAGTCAGTTAAACTGACACAAAAGCCACGAAGAAAGTGGTGCAGGTTTGGAAGGAAAAGTTATTAGTTCAGTTTGGGGCCCCTATTCAGATATGTTGACACAATATTAAAGTGAGATATCCACAGATAATACAAATAGGAGCCTAGAGCTCCAGAGAAAGACGAGGGCTAAAGACAGACACACCAGGGTCTTCTGTGGATGTCATCATCAAGGCCATGTAACTCAATAGGACTGACCAAAAAGGAGAGCAGAATGAAAGTAGAAAGGTATACAGAGAATGGGGGGAACAATTTAGACTCCAAAATACAATATAGCTAAGAAATATGGACCTTGTGTAAACACATCCTCAGCAAGGAAATTCTCAGGATCTTGAATAACTCCTCAGGGCATCCGGGTAGAAGAGAATTAACATTATATCTATTCCGTTCCAGAAACTACTGTAAGTATTAATGTAATACTACTTTTTTCCTCACAATAGCTCTCCAAGGTGATATAATGATGTCTGTTTTATAAAAAAGGAAACTGAAACTCAGAGATAGACAGCAATTTGCCCAAGTTCACACAGCAAGTGCCAGACCTAGGATTCAAATCCACATTTGAATAATCTCAAAGCAGATATTCTTTTGTTTATGCATTCTACAATGATCCATCTGGGGAGCAACGTACATGTTTCTAATGGGTCCTGTCTTTCAGAAGTACATGGAGTAATTCAAGTATGCTGAACTTCTTACGGCATAGTTGAGTATTTTATTATTACTCCAAATAACCAATTGTTTGAATTTAGATTGAGCCTGTTTATGACTTAATTACTTTGTATGTTTGAGATTTTTTTTTTCTGGGGAAGAGGAGAATAGTTGCAAAGAATTTATGCATTTGGGCCCAGATACTAATTTTTCTAACAAAGCAATAACATGAATACATGTGTTTCAAATCCATTTTCCTTCCATGCTAAAGTGTTTAGTCAAAGAAATAAATTAGCAGCAAACTTGGGAAGCCCTGTCTCAGCACCAGCTTTGTGCCTGCCAGTTGTGCATAACTAAGAAATGAGTAAAAAATGGAAAACTAAGATTTCTGAATCAGGAGAAGTTAATGGATAAACCCTGATGTAGCCTGATCTTTAGCAGATGCCTAGTGAGGTCACTATCCACTTTAACTCCCCCTAAACACTCTCTCTGCAATCCTTAGCACAAACAGAGTAGGTAAGAAATATGCTTTAGAAATAGTAGTATCGTGGATAAATCCTGTCTCTCACATACAGGACCCATGAGTGTCTGGGTTTTAAGCCTACCATTCCCATTTATAATTCACATCTTGATCCATTCCAAATGGTTCAAGATGTGAATTAGCAGCTTATAATCATAGAGGAGGAAAGAACTTAGGAGGTAAACAAAAACAAAAACAAAACAAAACAGAAACCAATATTGTTGTTCCCACTCTACCAATGAGCAAGATTCACTAAGAATTGGGATTTCTGAAAGATCAAAATAATTAATAAAATGAGTTAAGCTCCAAATCTGTGCTTAATTCATGCTTCTGCTCAAGAGATAGGATAATATTGACCAAGTCTACACTCTCCATGTTAGCACTCATGACACACAGTAACATCTTTTTAACCCAAAATATAAAAGTTTACACAAAAAGATAGCCTTTTAAAATCTGTCACACTCTTTGTAAATGGTTCCTTGATATTGTAATGTCATAAATAGCCTGACATATTGTGTCACTTATAACATTCAAAATCCCAGGACCCTTAACTAACCACATATAGAATACCTTTTGCATAGAAAAGCAGAAAATATTTTGTAACTTGGTCACTGACCTTGAAGGATAAAAATTTTTAGAAAACGAAAGTACTAGTGGATTGTCGCAAACACATATTTGTTTACTGCCATTCTGGGTAAGCCGCGTCAGATAGTACCATGCAAAATATTTAAAAGGCATAGGATCTGGCACAAGACTGTAAGATCTAGCTGTTGCCAGCACAATGTTAGTAAAGTGTACAAATCATTCCGGAGAGACTAAAGAACTATGCAAATGTTAAGTCACTTTTTTCTCTCCTCTGGTGTGAAAGTGATAAACAGACTGAAAATTAACCTTGTGTTGATTCCTTGCTTTAATGCACTGACTTGTTAATCTAACAGCTTAGTTTTATGGGCCAGCTATTTCAAATCAAGAGTCTCACTCCACGAACCCATATTTTATGATATCAACTGTGTACCAGATATAAATAAGAATGTTAAGCACATGAATCAATGAGACACATGAATAAACATGTCCATGTGGCAGTAGAGTACTATTAAAAGAAAAAGAAAGAGTAGTTGAAGAAAAAAAATAACTCTGCTTAGAGGAATTTATATTCAGTCTTTCTATTTAATGGCTTTGAAAATCGAGAGCAGAGAAGTACAATACATTACTAAAAGAGTAGTGATTCCTGTGTGATATTTTGCATAAAGTGTGTATATTCATTGTGGTTTCTTTAAATCTCTCATTCTTATAAGTTCTATCCAAATAAAAAAATACTGATACAATTAAGATGCTTTGCAGAGTTTATTTTAATCTTTTGGCTTTGCATTAAGAAGTAGCTTTTGTAAACTGTATGTTCTGCAAGCCAGTTCTGTAAACCACTGTGCATACACATCCAGGAGTATATGCTTCAAATGTTGAAAACAAAAACGTTTTGACTTGCTAGTGCCTTAGAAAGACATCAGAATTTGAATGTGGATTGAAATTCAGCAACTTCATACCGGTTTAGTTTTCTGGACATAGTTCATATCCATGACCAAGGAACACTTCTGTGGAATGAATGATCCATACTAATTTCCCAGATTTGGCCCATTTGGAGCAGAAGCGTATTTGTACTGCCAAGAGTGTCTTGGAAATCACTAATACACCTCAAAAATATGGAATGTCTTGCATGCTGCCTATCTGGTTTAATCTCAAACTATTCCAACTTATGGGTGAAAGGGAAAAATCAAACTCATTAATTTTATTACCATATTTCATCAGCTCTAAGACATTTTTTACATATTTAACCCTTTTGAAATTGTGATGCATCTTTAATCTATAGCATCTTGGAATTAATTAGAAGCATTTTTTTCTTAATAGCATAAAAATAAATGTGTATGCTACTATTAATGGCATTTTAGATTACATGAAATATGGTATGGTTAAGTCTCACAATTTTAGTATAATAAATATCACTTCACTAGTAAAAGCAAAAGATCTGAATTTTAGCATTTAAAAAATACAGTTGTAGTACTTTTACTTACTATAATAGCAATTTGCAATTTAAATAGCTTAAAAGAATTTTAAAGTATAAGTTTGCTAGAGGGATTATGTTAAAGTAATAATAATAAACATGACAAGTGCTTAATATTTACCAAGGTCTATGTTATAACCTTTCTATATCCATTTTTTTACTTAACCCTCTTAGCAACCCTATCTGTCAAGAATTTGAAGGGGGAAAAATATTTTCCATGCCTAAGTTATGAAACACTTGAGAAACAAAACAAATGATAAGACAGATGAAAGATCCAAATGCTAACTTTATTACTGATAGAGCTGATGTGTGAAAATATGGCCCATCTGTAGATAGCAGTGCTAATACAGAAAGAAGCGGCAAGGTTGGAAAATAATCTAACACATATGAGGCAGTAATATTATTCCCACTATAAAGAAGAAAACTGAGATGTAGAGAGGTCCAACTGTCGGGTATGAAGAGTAGTAGAATATGCCATGCCAAAATATGCCACATTGGCATCAGGATTATTTTGAGCTGAAGACGACTGAGAAGAAGCAAATACGAGAAAAGCTCTCTGCCTTTCCTCCTATTTGCCTAAAAGCGAGGCATACATTTACAAAGGTATCACTCCTACTCTCTCTACTAGAAAGGACAGCTTGATCACAAAGACAACTTTAGACCCTTATCAGCCTGGAGAAGGCAGCAGAGGATTCTACATAATAAGCTTTATTAATTAGCCTCAGAGGATTCTACTTAACAAGATTTATTAACTAGCTTTTATCTACCATTAGTTTCCTTATATTTGCCATCCCACAAGTTGGCATGCCTAGAGACTCAAGGTTGTTTTTTGTCTTGTCACTTCTCTAAAAGTTTATTGTTCATTTTAAAAGATGCTATATAAGCTGGAGTTCTAAGCTACCTTTTTGAGAATTACTCGTTTCCTAGGCATTTCCCATGTACATATGAAATATACATGTTAATAAACCTCAGTTTGTTAATCTATCTTTTGTTACAGGGGCTCAAGCTGAGAACTTGGAAAGGTGAAAATTATTTTTTCCTCCTCTGCCAATTGTTAGAATACAAAAACAAGACTGACTTTTCTTTTTTTTTATTTTATTATTATACTTTAGGTTTTAGGGTACATGTGCACAATGTGCAGGTTTGTTACATATGTATCCATGTGCCGTGTTGGTTTGCTGCACCTATTAACTCGTCATTTAGCATTAGGTATATCTCCTAATGCTGTCCCTCCCCGCTCCCCCTACCCCACAACAGTCCCCGGAGTGTGATGTTCCCCTTCCTGCGTCCATGAGTTCTCATTGTTCAATTCCCACCTATGAGTGAGAACATGTGGTGTTTGGTATTTTGTCCTTGCAATAGTTTACTGAGAATGATGTTTTCCAGTTTCATCCATGTCCCTACAAAGGACATGAACTCATCATTTTTTATGGCTGCATAGTATTCCATGGTGTATATGTGCCACATTTTCTTAATCCAGTCTATCGTTGTTGGACATTTGGGTTGGTTCCAAGTCTTTGCTATTGTGAATAGTGCCACAATAAACATACGTGTGCATGTGTCTTTATAGCAGCATGATTTATAGTCCTTTGGGTATATACCCAGTAATGGGATGGCTGGATCAAATGGTATTTCTAGTTCTAGATCCCTGAGGAATCGCCACACTGACTTCCACAATGGTTGAACTAGTTTACAGTCCCACCAACAGTGTAAAAGTAAAGGGATCAATTCAACAAGAAGAGCTAACTATCCTAAATATATATGCACCCAACACAGGAGCACCCAGATTCATAAAGCAAGTCCTGAGTGACCTACAAAGAGACCTAAACTCCCACACAATAATAATGGGAGATTTTAACACCCCACTGTCAACATTAGACAGATAACGAGACAGAAAGTTAACAAGGATATCCAGGAATTCAACTCAGCTAAGTTAACAAGGATATCCAGGAATTCAACTCAGCTCTGCACAAAGTAGACCTAATAGACATCTACAGAACTCTCCACCCCAAATCAACAGAATATACATTTTTTTCAGCACCACACCACACCTATTCCAAAATTGACCACATAGTTGGAAGTAAAGCTCTCCTCAGCAAATGTAAAAGAACAGAAATTATAACAAACTGTCTCTCAGATCACAGTGCAATCAAACTAGAACTCAGGATTAAGAAACTCACTCAAAACCGCTCAACTACATGGAAACTGAACAACCTGCTCCTGAATGACTATTGGGTACATAATGAAATGAAGGCAGAAATAAAGATGTTCTTTGAAACCAACGAGAACAAAGACACAACATACCAGAATCTCTGGGACACATTCAAAGCAGTGTGTAGAGGGAAATTTATAGCACTAAATGCCCACAAGAGAAAGCAAGACTGACTTTTCTAAAATCGTATAAACAGTCTCTCCAGTCATTAAGTGTTCTAATTTTTTCTTCACGAACACAATAAAGATAAATTTCATGCCATTCTCTTGTAATCCCTATGAAATGAACATTGTACAAGTTGCTTACCCTCTCTGTGCCTCAGTTTTCTAATCTATGAAATGGGGAATAGTAATAGTTCTCTCCTTAGAAGGATGTTACAAAAAAGATAACTGACACAAGTAACACCCATAGTGAAGAATCTGGCAGCAGTAAGTACTCAATATATGTTCACTGCTAACAGGCTGAACCATATGTACTTGCCATTTTCAAGTTGGAAATAGGCAAATGTGGGCAAGTTCAAGCCACTATTATCTGAAAGAATCATGTGTGGCTATTATTTTAGGGTTAAACATGGACTCACTGTGATTGCTTTAAAGAAAAAATGTTAGAGCCATGAAAAAATGCTTCAGTTAGCTAAATAGAAACTGGCAAAGCCAGGGTTCAAACATAACAAAAAGGAAGTTTCTCCGGTGTGATACAATCTTGTTCAAAAACCTCACCAGATGATGGTGGTGTTCTGATTAGTCGGGTTTCTCTTCTAATGTTTCTACAGATAAATTGGACAGGCATGAAAATTAAGTAAAGATAGTAAATTACCTTTTTGAAATGCTTAACAACTCTGAGTAACCTCTCTGGCTCCTTTTCACTTTAATATGCTTGTCAGCAAAATTACTGAACATGCAATGAAGCCACTGCCCATAATGTAGTATAACCCCTAATAATGTAATTAGCACACTAATGAGTATGCAAACCTTTCTGTTGGAACATTTTTAATTCCCCTGAGTTTAGGGAAGAAAATAAAATGTTATTATTTTGTATTTCTTATCTTTACCAAATTTGTAGAGGTTAAGTTAGATGAAATAAAAACACATAAAAATGCTTGGAATGTACTTAAAGCCCACCTCACCTCAATTGCCCTTTTCCAAACAGGGTGCTTGATTTTGTTTAATTTACTAATATCCAGTTTCATCTTCCAGTTGTTTACATTTCTTTTGAACATTAGAGGCTGGAAGCAACTATCTTGTGACTTAGATGAGCATTTACATCTTTGAATGCTTAAAGAAGAGTTATGTTCATCCCATTTTTCTAGTCATAATATTTCTTTATCTAGTTTTGTTGTTTTCATTAATTCCTTCAATTAAAGAAACCAATTCAACCATTTTATTAAATTGTTGGCGTGAGTGAAGTTCATTATAAATTCTGAGATACACAATAAATTTTTTTAAATCCCTCATTCCTTTGCGAACCCTAAATTCAGTATTTATTTAATGGAAGAAGAGTTTATTTTATGCCTACTCCTGGTAATTCTAGTACTTGTAAGCCATATTTAGGCCTTTGAGAGTAAGCTCTTAATGAAAATATCACATTAATATTCCCCCTTTTTACTCTCTTTGCTATACACACATTTCTTACCTACTTTTCTGATATTTATCACAACTCATTATGGCAAAGTTTAAAAAGTAGACATCTTTGAATATTTATTTTCCCCATAGAAATGAGCATAACTGCAGCATATTTTATATGTTCAATGCATAGTTGGTAAATGAATTCACCTCTGAAAAGATTCCACACAGCTGAAATCTCTTGGAGAATTTCATGCTATTTGAGTTCTGAGTTTACAAGGTGACATGGGGGTTGCTGTCCTGGAGGAAGTAATCTTTCAGTGCTATTTTTTATATATGGGAAGGAAATAGCCAAATACATGGGAAAGGAGGGAGGAAACCATTTAACTAAAGTAATGAGAATGACAACGTAGCCATGAAAAAATTAAAAATTACATTGTTATGAGGTGACTGGCCAAAAGTGTTAAAACAAGGAATCATTTAATGGAGGAAATAAGAGGCTATGGAATATAATGAGACCTGATCAGACAAACTTACCAGACACCCAGGATACTTAATACTTAGCATGCCCTACACGCTTTCAGCAGCAGCATTGATACACTGAATGCATGTTAGGCTAATTGGAGTAAACACCCATTCATTTTATTTGAGTAACATGGCTTTGATGACATTGTAAGATTTATGGGTGCTGCCATCTGGACTTTACCATGGTTCTTTTGTCGTATATTTCTAATAATTGGTGTGTTTCTCTGCTGAACTCACTCACAAATTTACTGATTTGGAGCTGTTAACAGGGCAATCTTTAAGATAGCATTGTCGGTCTATATATTAAACTGACAAATTAGTTTTGTGCATGTGGCTTTTTGTGCAGATGCAAAATGTAACTCAGATTCTTTGGAACAATTCCAGGTCTCAAGGCACTTACTAAAAGATTAAGGTTGTAGCCTAAAACTCTTGAAGCTCTAGCTTGAAGCACAGCTTTTGTTATAAAGTATGGACATAGCCAAAGCACTTTCTATGATCAACTATATAGAGTATCTAAATACTATTTACAATGCTACCTAGAGTATCTAAATATCTATTTCTTTAAAGAAATTACATGTAAAGACACATTTAATAAACCTTTATAGTCGTGTAGATTTATAGGTCTGAGAGATGTTTGATAGAAAGGTTCTTTATTTTAGGAAGAATAGCATTGAAGTATTTCAGAAAAAAAAAAAATGTTTTTAGTGAGCATTTATTTCTCCTGGTTGTATAACTCAAAATAGCACATGCAAAGTAATAAGAAGCATTGCTTACATAATGAATTAAACCAAAGAACTTCAGAAGCCAGCTGAACTTTGAACTTCCCCTCATGTTAATCCTTTTGGCTTTGAGGACAGCTCATGTTTATATACCAATTTTATTTCCTAAATTTAGTTAGGAAGCCCATGTCTCTAAATGCATACAGTAACTAAACCTGACAGAAGGGTTGTTTCATTATTTTATAATAATTTAAATGTAGTAAACTAAAACAGGAGAATTTTGAAAGTGACTGAGATAATAACCTCAAAGGCCAATACTTTAGCACTATTTTATTTTTGTCAGTTATAATAGCAGGGGTACAGTTACTGCCTAAAGAGATGTTCAAGGGGGGGCAGAGGAAATACAAATTTGTAGAAGCTGCATCATTGTTCAGCATTGATTCCTGCCTTTGTTCTTAGTTTGCTGTACAAGCCTGGCCAAATTATTTCAGTCCCTTTTACTAGGGTTCTTTCTCCACCAAATAGAGAATTGGAAGTTACCCTGTGAACTAGTACTATGTGGTCAGTAAATCAAAGAATTTTACTAAGATGTGGAATGTTAATCCTAGATAATACAGTGACCCTGTCTCTGTGTATGGAGATTTTGCTTAAGAATAGGGAAGAGCAATTAACTTTCACAGGACAGATGGCATTAGATTACAAATAACACCAGCGTCCTCTAAATAATGCAAGGAGGTTAGATCAAAGGACAGCACTATTTTAACCCCAATATCTTTTTTTTTTTTTTTTTTTTTTTGAGACCGAGTCTTGCTCTGTCGCCAGGCTGGAGTACAGTGGTGTGATCTCAGCTCACTGCAACCTCCGCCTCCCGGGTTCAAGCAATTCTCCTGCCTCAGCATCCTGAGTAGCTGGGACTACAGGTAAGCACCACCACGCCCAGCTAATTTTTGTATTTTTTAGTAGAGACGGGGTATCACCATGTTATCTTTAAAAGTCCTTGGAAATCAAGTAACCAGAAAAAAAATTCCTAACACTTGTATTTCTATATTTTAAGAAACCTCTAAATAATCAAAAAAGAGTTTACTCAGCTTGGTATTATTTATTTGGAAAGACTATGTAGTTTGTCTTCTGGCTGACCCTGGTTCCCCTGCCTCCACATGCCATTCGTCAGCATAGGTGAGTTCAGCCATAAGATGCAAGCTTCAGATGGGCCTTTCAGGAGCCTCACCCAAATATGCATGCGGTCATAACTCCCTCCCCAAACTCATATTGAGAACACACCATTCGCTAGGCTCTAGAAATACCAAAGTGAATAAGGAGCTCACATTTTAATCCTTTCCCATGTGTGTTATTTGAGACAACATTTGTTCTCCTAAGTGAAAAGACTGTAGCCCAACAGTTGAGTGCAGGAGGACATGGAGTCCTCTGATACAGCTGAATCAAAGTAGGCTCACAAATCAGTGCCATTGTGAAAAGAGTCTCCCTGGGTTAGGACCTGCAATGGGATTATGCAAAAACCTGGAGCTCTCTATGGCTACCTTACAGTGAAGGTTCCTATTACATTTTAGGATCATTTTTAATAAATATCTGCTGAGCCTATAGACACTAGATTCCTCATATATTCATTTGATAAATATCAATGGAGCAGGGACCATGTGCAAAGCATAGCACATATACTGGGTTTGGGAGCAGAGAATGCAGTAATGAATACAAATTAGGGTCCCTAATCACAAGGAAATTACATTTAAGGGAGAAGAAACAGATAAAAAATTATGTAATACACACTATTCCTTATGGATTACAGAGGAGAAAGCAAATGTATTTTTGTGGAGATTTGTGGGGTAGATTTATGAAAGCATTGGCATTGAACTGAGCATAGAGAAATGACAGAATTTTGTTTAGTAAATAAAGAAGAAGGAAATTCCAGGAAGAAAGAATGTCATAATTATATTCATGGAGCTATGGAGGTGAGACAGCACCAGATATTTTCAGAAAATACCAAATACTGTATTTCATTCCAGATGGTCAGATGGTGAGGAGGAAGGAGAAGAAGGAAGAGAAAGAGGAGAAGGAAGAAGAGGAGGAGGAAGAGGAGGAGATGGAGGAGGAGGAAAGAGGGAGGAGGGAGAAGGAGAAGGAGAAAAAGAAGAATAACAAGGAGGAGGGGGAGGAGGACAGAAAGTGGAAGAAGAAGGAAGAGGAGGAGGGGGAAATAATTCTGGAAATGCAGTTTGTGAGCAAAGCAGGAAGATCTTTGAATGTCATGCTTAGGGATATGTATGCACTATATAGCCAATGAGGAATCAAATTACAGAACTAATCTTTTTGCTAGGAGCATTCAGTCCTACTTCTCATGGTAGAGATTTGGAAACTAAAACAAGAGAAATTTAGTGACTTTTGTGATGCCACACAAATGATTAATAGTTGAATGACTGAATATTTGCCAGTAGGGGCTGTAATTATTTGTGTTCTGTTTCTGGAATGTTAATTTTGAAATGTGTTATAGAATTAAGGAGCACAGGAAGAGATTGAGAATGAGAGAAACCTGATAGAAGGTATCTATCAAAGGCCAAATAAGACATAATGAGAAACAGATTTTCCAAGGAAATGAAAAGATTATAGATAATGATTATGTATAAACTAATATACATGGTGATTACTATAATAGGTACTATTTTAAATACTTTACGTATGTCAATGTATTTAGTCATCACAACAACCCTATGGGTAGATGCTATCATTGTCCCACTTACAGAAGAGAAAATATAACCTTAGAAAGAGAAAGTGATAACCAAGACCACAGAAGTTCATTGTAGGAGCCAGGATTCAAACCCTAGCCTTCTGGTCAAAGTCTAATTTCCTAACCAATGGATGTGAGAAACCTCATGAAGTGAAGTCTACAGGTAGAAATAGGTACTTTGAAGATTCAAAGCAATGTCAACAGGTTCAAACTGGGAAAATGGCAGTTTTTTAAGTGAAAATAGGATGATCTCAAAGGAGTATTTGAGGTATGTTAGGTTTTAGATACTGTTGTGATATCAAGGGAGTAAGGGAGAAATTAAGAAATAAAAGTGTAACATTTGAGAGAGAGATTTTTAATTTAGAATAGATAACAGAGATAAACATTGGAAGAGAACCTTACAGAGGCGAGAGTCCAACTCACGGGCATGACCGAAAGCCTTAAGGAAAAAGACCTGAAAAGGACTTATCAATAAGAAGTCAATACACAAGGAGTTCATGATAGAGTCTAAGAGCCTTTCAGAGAACAATGAGGGGAACCAAGAAAGTGTAGTGTCATGGAACGCAGGAGAAGAGCAGGTCTTGTGATGAGCAAAGACCAATCAAAGAAGAGGAGAATGAGAAAGAGTGGTGTCATGGGTAGCTGAGAGTCACTGGTAATCTCTCACAGGGCTGGTACAGGACAGCTATAGGGGAATAAGTCAGATTAGAAACCATTAAGAAGAAATGGATAGGCCATGGTGTTGGATACCCTGGTGATAAAAGGAAGAAGAGTCTGGTAACTTAAGACTAGTGGAGAATCCCATGAGGTTTTGTGAATTTGCTGAAAGTCGATTATATCTGTAGACAAAAAAAATTATGATGTAATTTTTAATAACAGCATTAATATCCTTTCTAAAAAAATGGTACTCAAGTTACTGAATAAGTTCAGAGAAGGCCTAACATATCTAGGAATAAAGTGATTCAAAAAAGTAACCAGTGAAAACAATAATGATATTAATGCATAGCTGAAATATAAGGTCTCTAAAGCAATTTGAATTCTGAATTAATCAGTATTGTTCCTGCACATAAATATGATATCAAGGATACGGGACATAGAGGCTAATAGTTTTTTTAAATATATAATAAAACATAAAAATATTTAAGAGCAAAACTAAAATGGTGAATCATTCTCTTGTTTTCACCAACACCACCACAATCACCACCAACAGAATTTGTGTCATTCCTTCCTCTCTACCTTTATCATTCTTGTATTACTGCAGTTGTTTTTAGTTCTACTACTACTAGATTGTACTTTGAGCAAAAGTGTCTTTCTCATTCACAGTGAGATCCTGAGGAAGTGTTTACTGGGTTGAACTCTTCTAATTATTATAGATTTGAAAACACCAGCTTGAGCTGGAAAACATGAAAACAACAATTTCACTTTTCTGACGGCTTCAACTCCATCAAATATAGTATATAAAGTTTAAAAGTATGAGCCATGAACTCTGACAGACTTGGGCTCAAATTTTACCTCTCTTTTGCCCACATATGTGACCTTAGAAAAAGGTTGTGTCATAACCTCTACATTGCATCTAGGCATCATCTGATCATGTTTTCTTCTTCTAACTTCCTCTTTCTTTTTCTTCCTTCCCTTCTCCTTCTCCTCCTCTTTCTCCTTCTCTCTTTCCTTCTCTTTCTTCCCCACCCTCCTGCTTCTTTTCTCTCTCTCTCTCTCTCTCTCTCCCTCTTATCTTTTATTTTTTGAGATGGAGTCTCAATCTGTCACCCAGGCTGGAGTGCAGTGGCTCTGTCTCTGCTCACTGCAAGCTCTGCTTCCCGGGTTCAAGCCATTCTCCTGCCTCAACCTCCCAAGTAGCTGGGAATACAGGTGCCCGCCACCATGCCCAGCTAATTTTTTTGTATTTTTAGTAGAGACAGTGTTTCACTGTGTTAGCCAGGATGGTCTCCATCTCCTGACCTCGTGATCTGCCTGCCTCGGCCTCCCAAAGTGCTGGGATTACAGGCGTGGCCACCGTGCCTGGCCTTCTCACTCTTATCTTTTAAGGAGAATGAGTATCATCAAATTTCATTAAAGAAATAAAAGGGAGGGCATTTTTTGCTAGAACTTCCATAAAAGAATACCAAAGACTGGGTGGTTTGAACAATAGAGACATTATTATTATTATTATTATTACAGTTCTGAAAGATAGAAGTCAAAAATCAAGATATCAGCAGGTTTTATTTCTTTTGAGGTCTTGGAAAGCTTGCAGATGACCACCTTGCTGTCCTCACAGTAATGTGACCTTTCCTCTGTGAAAGCATACCTGGTAGCTCTTCCTCCTCTTATAAGAGCACCAGTCATATTAAATTAAGGCCTATAACCTATTTAACCTCATTTAACCTAAATTACCTGTTTAGAAATCCTATTTCTAAATACAGTCACATTTTAGGAAGTAGAACTTCAACATCGGAACTTTGGAGGGGTCGAGGACACAGCTCAGTTTTTACAGGGAGAATAAGTCATCCTTTTCTTTCATTGTGCATATACATTACTTTAAATTAGGGTGGAAGAATGCCACTTCTTAAAAATAACATTGAATATTGTTAAATAGATTATTTGTTTCCATGTAGTCATTGTTTATAAGAAAATATATAAAGAGATGAAATATAATTTCTCTATATTATAAAGAAGTATCCATTTTTACAATATGTTTTAATTTAAGCTGGTATTTACTTGGAAAAAGCATAATGGCATTAGCACATTCAGAACTATATTAAAGATATTTAGATGAATTCCTAAGTTCATAGTATAGACATTGGCATTTCACTTATACTTTGTTGAGAAGTGAAAACTAAATGCCAATGTAGGCATTGCTTAACTATAAAACATTGAAAAGGGATTCTTTTCTAATGTACAACAATTGGCAAAGTGTAAACACAGAATGTTGATATTTTTCATGTTTCTCTTAAAATGCTGACTCAAGTTCAGTGCCAGAAGCAGAGTGCCAGGCCATCAGCTTCCACAAGCTCAGCTGAAGTGAAGCCTGCCTTCCAAAATGGGAAGGGCAAGGTGCCCAGAAAAATACCTCATCCCTGAAACACATGAACATGTTTAGGTACTTGATTTTTTCTTGATACACAATAGCTTGGTTGCAAATCTACAGAAATTATTTTAGCAAATAAATTTGCTTATGTGAATTTTACAAATGTGCTTTGTATTTATTAAACACCAGGCATTAAATCAGTATGAAGTTTCCTTCTACTCTATACTGGGAAAAACAATCTTCAATCCAACATTTAGATTCTTCCATTATTTAACGGAAATTAACATTTTAATACACAGTATGTTTTGAATTACATTTTGATTCCCTTAAATATCATACTGAAGAACATCTTAAAAAATACTGAGATGTCCTAAAGGATGAGGCAAAATCATAGAATATGTAACTCTTGGCTGCTTATTAGTGTCAGAGCCAATTTGGCACACAACAAATGTAAAAAAGTAAACATAAAGACCATGTTATTGGATGGTAGATTTTAAAATATTGAATACAAACCAAGAATCTTTCTAAAAAAGTATAAAGGTCTAAATTTTATCTATTTTCTCTGTATATAAAATTATTCTAGATTTAAATTGAAGAAAGTTAAGAATAACGTCAAATGACATAAGACAAAATTCAGCTTGGAATTAACTCAACAGTTTTATGCAATAAACCCCACTCCTGTTAATTTAACTTTACAGTTAGAAAATTCAATCAAGTTATATATCCCTCAAATGATATTAAATATTGAGAGTTCAATTAGCAAAATAGATAAATTATTTAGTAGAACGGTCCTCTCATAACCACATTATCTTATTTCTCCACCTTCTTTCACTGATGCACTGAAGCTTTTCAAAGTAATTGAACTCTCTAAATGAATAGTAGGAGAAACCACCTTTACTGACAGGTAGTAATCAACCAAAATGGGATTGCCAAGGAAAAAAGTTTATCTGTCTCATCACATTCTTGATGTAGGAATGCAGTTTTGCAGTTTGTCTCATTGACCCAGCTATTGAACCAATAAAAAAGTGGAGGAGAGGAGTGGAAGGGAAGAGGAGAAGAGAAGCGAAAGGGAGAAAAAGCAAGTCTAAGGAACTCCAACATACAGAGCAAAAAGATGTGTAGAAAGGCACTAAGTCATCTGTGGACCTTGCCTTGCACATTCTCCAGGCTTGCTGGATGCTTAATATTTATAGAAATGAAATAAGGTACTTATGTGTACATGCTGTCAAAGGCAAAACTGAGGCTCCCTGGAAACAATCTTTAATCAGCAATTATGCTCAGGAATGTAAAGAGGACAGCATGTTAAAGCAACGTAGCTAATAATATGCACTCACTCAATGATTTATAATAGACCAGTTACAAACAATACCAATTCAATTTATTTAAGTGTCTGTGTGCCTCCTCAGGGAAAGGAAGACTTATAAACTTTGGTAAGCTGATAAGTGATGTGTACTTACTTAGAAGGTTGTGTTAAGTTGTGCATGATTATTTCCCCCAGATATTCCAATAGGAGCAACCTCGGCAAGTAGAATGCTTGGAATGTTCTTTCCTGTCGTCTTCCATATCTGAATTCAGGATACCCTACCAAGAATGGTAAAGCAGACTAGACTATATAGGAATTACTATATATATATATATATATAGTAATATAGTAATATAAGAATTACTATAGTAGGATTCCTGGTATACTCAATTTAGAAATGTAGATAGTTCTTGGTTCCAAATAAATTCTTCTTGAATATTTACTTGTGTGTATATACATATATATATGTATATACACACACATATATATATATATACACTCACACACATATCTATATCAGACATTTAAATGAACTTATGCTTTGTTCATTCAATAAGCATCTATTAAACATTTCTAGGTGTCAGAGAATGTACTAGTCGCTATGAATAAATTAATAAAACACAATTCCTGTCTTCAGAGAAGATGAAAGAGAAAGGAAATATAATTTATTGTGCACTTGTTATATACCTAATATAAGTGATCCTAAAACTGCTGTGAAGTTGGTACTATTTTCTCCATTTTACTGATAAAGAAACTAAGGCTTTAAAGAAAATTAAATGACTGTTTATTGTCAATTACCCAGTTACAAGTAGCGAAGTCAGTATTTAAACCAAGATCTGGCAGACTGCAAAGTCCAATCTCTCTTCCCTATTCTGCCATTAGTTTTAAGTAGGAAAGGTGGTCAAATAAATACTTTAGTAAGATATTTAATGTGACATAAATAAAATGTGTACAATGATAAGTGATGACCATAAAGAGTAGTAAAAATTCTACCTTGGGTAAAAGAAAGAAGAAAAGTTCTGAGAAGTCTTCTTCAAAAATATAATATGTGAGCAGTGTGTTTAAGAATGATCAGCAGTTCTCTAGTGAGTAGTGAGGCACATGGAGCCATGTCCCTATTAAACCCTTTATAGTCCCTAAAATACACTTTATTTTCACCCTCTTTTCCCTTTGTCCAATGTGATATATTTTTCCAGAAACATTTCGTCCTCTTTGTCTGCCTTGCAAATTCCCAGAATTAAATCTAATGGACTTAGAGATGTGGGAATTTATAGATATTGCCCAATAATTTATTCATTCAGAAAATATTTATGATTCCCTACTTACATACCAGATACTGAATGTTCAGGCAAAAACCAAATAGATATTGGCCTGCTTAAAATCTAGTTGGGGATACAGAAAACTGAAATTATGATTGCAACACAATATGTGCCACAATAAAGGGAATCACAAGTGGTTTAAGGGAACAGTGCAAGGCACTGAAGGAAGCTTCCCAAAGGAGACCCTGCTCTGTGTCTTAAAGGCTGAATGTTTGTTGTTATGTACAGAAAATAATTAAAACAAACAAAAAAAACACTTCTTGGTGTGTTTTGTATTGTTGAACAATATCATTAAAATCTTTGCAACACTGCAGTTGATTGCTAATTGTGTAATAAACAAAATAGCCGATTAAATGCAGAGGACCAGCAGAGGGACATAGAAATAACCGTTCTGTAGTGTAATTCATGTCTTCCATATGCACCAGTGAGAAGAAATTTGACAGTGATGTGCTCATTAGTGGAAAGATCATTCTGAACCTAAGACACCATCAGACTTAATTTATTAACAATATCAATCTCCTGATATAATCTCCAAACGAAAGGAAATTTAGTTGATTGGCATCAAAGAGGAAAAATAATCATGGCTACATTGACAATCGGAATGATAACTCTATTTTGACCTAAAATGTAAGCCAATGTGAAGAACTTTTCTAGACCTGCTTAGCCCAAGAGGGATATTTACTCCAGATTCTGCAGTCCTCTCTCTCAATACATATACATATATTTCTTTCTTCATATTTACTGAATCATTGTAATCAATAAAGTACCAGATATTGCACTATATGAAGCCTGTATCTGAGCTTACAATATCATTGATTGCTTTACTTCCCAATTTTCTCCACCTGAGATAGCATTTACTTTCTAGCTAAATAATTTTCTTCAGTATACAATGTACATGTTTTCAGAAGTACTAAAGGCTCCTTTTAAATGTCTAGTAATAAAATTATAATAAGTAATATTTAGAGAGCATTAACTTGTTATAGGACTTCTACTTGCATTAACTTGTAATCCATACAACCCAATTACGTAGGTACTCTTATCATCCCCATTCTAAAAGTAAGAGCCTGAGCTACAGAGTAGTTAAATAACTTTCCAAAGTCATACCACATTTCAAAAAGAAATTGGATATCATGCTCACTACCTTTCAGAACATGAAGTTTACTGAAGGGATGTATAGGAAACTTGTCCTTTTTAAGGTGTTAAAAAATAATCTTATTTTTAAAAATATATATGGATAATACATCAAGAAAAATGTTACAGTATTCTGAAAAGATAGACAATTCATATCCCATTGACAATAATTTCCTCTGAATTTCTCTTATTATCACAATTTAATTTTTAAAATTTTAATTTTTAATGCTGTATAGTCTCAAATATCTTTACCTTTTACATCTGAATTATAAGGACGCCTGCAATTTATCTAACTTCGTAGCTAAGCATAGCCTAGCTTTGAAGCCTTTTACCTTTGTATTTAGGTTTTCAATTATTATGGTCTTAATTCCATCTTTTAGTTTCTTTACTGGCAATAAATACTGTCCTATTTTTCAAGTCAAGTACTTTTCTAAATAAGTGTACAAATTTACCTGCAAAAACTCCTGTGTGTTGTAAGGACTATGGTAATAACATGTCATGATATTATAAGTGATATTCTCCATTTCATAATAAAATTTTCCCTGTATTCATGTCTATACTAGCAAAACAAAATATAGATATAAACTAATTCTAAAATTCAAAAGGGGACAAATAGCATGTAAGAGCTAGGAAGACCTAAAGGTAATACTTGAATTAAAATGCACATTTTGCTATAATATCTGGAAAATACATTCAAATCTTTGTTTTCTTTGCTGGTATACACCTACCCATATCTTTAGGAGCCTTTTACATGATTTTTTCATTAAACACTAATATTCTCATTATTTACGCTTATTTTTCAGATGTTTAAGACATAAAAGATAGAAATGTAAAGCCTCCATTTTAGGATTGTGGAAGACAAAATTAGCTAACTCCTCATTAAACAAGAAGTTTGTTTTACATTGTTATATTGTAATAACAGGACACCTGTTTGTTTACAGAAAAATGTTCCATTATCAGCTAGGCATCAAGCAACCACTATAGAATTTAAAACCTGGAAGAATTTCCACCAAAAAACTGAAGCCAAATAAAATGTTGGCATATTTTTCCCTATAATTTTAGCACTGAAGTATATTATATGCCCCTCTCAACATCTTCTACATGAGAGCAAAGGCACACATTTCTACTAATGTTTTCCAGAAATGCAAACTAAGACATGTTACTTGGCAGCTTCCTGGAAAGATGAAAGAGACTTTGCAGCCCAAGCTGTGCACCTGGCCAGATTCCAGGTAAGAGGTTTCTTCCTGAGATGAGGCTGAATCAGCCAAGAATAGCTTAAAAGCAGTAAAAGTGAATGGCAATTAAGCAAAATGTAGAAAAACGACAGTTGATTAAAGGACCACAAAATATTTGATCTCTAATTTTATACCAAAGACTTGTTAATTATGAGAATCTGATCCTTTGTGTTTATTGTATTTATGTTCAGAAATATTCTAAAGGAAGGAGAAATGTGTGTTACATAGTGAAACTCAATAAGCAATACATTTCTTTAAAATCCTCTTCTTTCAAAATGGAGCAATATTCATTCCAAGAAGCAAAACCACTTTACAAGAATAGGCCTGTGATGCCAGCAAAGAGTTTGTCTTCATTTGCTAAAATAGCTGTTAAAAAATCATTAACATGTGTATTAATCAAAGTTGTCTAGAGAAACATAACCAGTAAGATATATACGTAGAAAGAGATTTATTATAAGGAATTGGCTCACATGATTGTGGAAGCTGACAAGTCTCAAGATCTGCAGTCATCAAGCTGGAGACCCATAAGAGCCAATAATGTAGTTCCAGTCCAGGTCCAACACCCTGAGAATCAGGAGAGCAGATGGTACAGCTCCAGTCTGAAGGCCCGCAAGCTTGACACCTAGAAATTGCTCATGTTTCCATTTGAATCCAAAGACAGGAGAAATCTAATGTACCAGCTCAAGGCAGTCAGGCAGGAGGAAATTTTCTCTGACTTGCAGGAAGGTCAGCCTTTTTGTTCTATTCAGGCCTTCACTGGATTGAGTGAGTTCCTCCCACAACGCAGGGGGCAATCTGCTTTACTCAGTCTACCAATTCAAATGTTACTCTCATCCAGAAACATGCTCACAGACTCATCCAGAATAATGTTTGACCAAACGTCACTCAAAGATCTATTTTTCTAAATATTTATGAACAGCTTATTTAAAATGTGCCAAAAATTCATGTTCAGTTTACAAATCTGTAATTGATAGGGTTTGGGCAACATGACAGTCCAATAAAGAAAAAATGGAAATTTGGATTTGAATAGGAAGGCAATCCAACACCCAAAGAACTAATGTACAGAAGTTGAAAACAGTTCCCTTGATGTCCATCCTTTGCTTCACTCTCAGAGTATTAAGAATCTACTGTTTACCTACTGTTGACTGTGCAGAATAAAGACGAAATTCCTCCTTATCACTGACAGCAATAGTAGACCTTTGACAAAGGTCTGCCATGGCGATATAAGAGGAAGTAGATTGTGTAATTTCTAGATTACATCCTTAAAGGAAGATGCTTGTTCTTTTTCCATCCAGGACTTGAAACATAATCATGGTTGTAAACCATATTGGGCTGTGCAGATAATGGCGGCATCTAGCAGATCATGAAGACGGAAGGCATATGGCTCTCTGAAAGATTGACTGGTGCAGAGAAATCATATTAGCTGTGAGACAGACACCTCCTTACACATTTTTACATGTTTGAAAAAATGAACTTCTCTCAGTTTAACCACTGTTTTTGAGTTTCTTTTATGTTTAGCTGAACTTATATTTTAACCAGCACAAGAAGTTTACTTTTGACTTATTTTCTTAACTAGTCAAGAGTTTAATCAATGTCATGGGTACTCATGGAAATAGCATGTATATGAATTTCATCAGTTCTGGATGTTGCAATGGAAAACAAAGCACCATTGAAAGCACCTAGGTATTCTTCTATTGTTTTCTCACATTAGTGAAGCCAAATCATTTTGGGAGTTTTTTTTTTTCATTCTTTCTAGTTATTATGTATTTCTGTAGAATATGAACACAAAATAATTTAGCAATCTCACTAAGTCTTGCTTTCTTTAAGCAGTTAGTCATTCCCTTTTTTGTTACTATTATTGCTTACTATTAATACATAAAGTTATTATTAAATTTAAAATGTTACAACAATGTACTTTCAACTGTTATCATCATCATTTAACAGACTTTGTTTTAAACTGAGACCAAAAGATGCTAAATAATGTGTAAGCTTATTCATTAGAAAGTTTCAAATGCAGTTAAGACACAGACTCTTAGATCCTCACTCCTGAATCCTGGGTTTTTCTTGTTCCAAAAAACTCCTTTAAAGACTTCTTTTAAAATTTTTAAGCAACTTTTATAAGCCTTAAGTCTTAGGAATTATCTCCCTATTACCAGTCATTGATGGCTATGCCTTTTATATTTATTGAATAGGATTTTTACTTTGTTTATCAGGATGCTCACTACATATGTATATCCTATATAGTTAAATGATTTAAATATGTTCTGTCATGGACTTTGTATCCCTAGAATTTTCTAAGATTGAAATTAATGAAGGATATCACAAAGGAAATTCTATATATATAATTATCTACATTGAAAGTATACATTTTCTTTTATTAGCAATATGTAAAAGACAAGCAAAAAGTAAAAAAAATCAATATTTACGTTTAAAATGTTTGCATTAAAATGTCAGGAAATGTAACGGTATTCATAACAGATAAATAGCTCATATAAGTTAATTTAAAAAAACAAAGACCCAGAGGATAAGTGGGCAAAAGAATGAACAGATGTCTTTAAAACAGGACATCAGCCTGTGAAAAAAAATATTTACTCAACATAGTAGGAACTTCTGGTTCCTGCCCATATGGCAACTTAACATGGGGCTTCTGGCTTCCTCTGTAAAATTAAACCTGGAATAACTATAGAAGTTGGGGGGGAAATATATTACAGAAACAAATTTTCCATTGGGATGCTAAAGCTGATTTAAATAACATGTTGAGGGGAGGGCTTTGCCTGAAGCTTGGGACAGAGAACAGCTAGAGGAACAGTAAGAGGATCTGTTAGAGTAAAGCTTTGTAAATACTCCTCTAGCCTCTCCTCTGAGTGTGGGACAATCATTTCCTAGGCCTTCACCATAAAAACCAGTGCCAACCATTCATATTGCCAGTGCAGATGTTCCAAGGCATTATCAGGAGACTGCCAAAACCCTGCTGAGATATGTGATCTATATAAACAAGTGCCCATAAAACAGCTGCCCCCAGACATTCACATTTACCCACCCTGCAGTCAAATCACCCAGGACTAGTGAGTTACAACCTAGAGAAACAGAGTCCTAATGCTGTTTCTCTCTAAGCCTTTACAGGAGGCAGAACAGAGGTGATACATGCAATGCCTTGGAGGGAAATGAGGGTAATCAAGATTGTGTTTGTCTCCTCCACCCTTCTTAAATTCAACAGATTAGCAGGCCAGGTGCAGTGGCTCATGCCTATAATCCCAGCACTTTGGGAGGCCAAGGCCAGTGAATCATGAGGTCAAGAGATGGAGGCCATCCTGGCCAACATGGTGAAACCCCGTCTCTACGAAAAATACAAAAATTAGCCGGCCGCGTTGGTGTGCACCTGTAGTCCCAGCTAGTCAGGAGGCTGAGTCAGGGGAATTGCTTGAACCCGGAAGGCTGAGGTTTCAGTGAGCTGTGGGTGCGCCACTGCACTCTGGCCTGCTGACAGAGTGAGACTCTGTCTCAAAAAACAAAACAAAACAAAACAAAACAAACAAAACAGATTAGCAAACACTGGAAGCTGGCCTTCAACCTGCCCTCATCTCACATTACTAAACAAACGAGCTCATGTGCCACGTGATAATGAGTTCACAGGTCAGAATAAGATGTATAAGTATCTCCATGAAAATTCTTAAAGTAACTGGATAAAATATGTTTTCTTAGTGCATTCAGGCTGCTACAACAAAATATTATAGAGTTGGTGGCTTATAAACAAAAGGAATTTATTTCTCATAGTTCTGGAGTCTGGAAAGTTCAAGATCAAGGTACCAGCAGATTCAGTGTCCAATGAGGGCTGACTTTCTCATAGACAGCCTTCTTCCCACTCTCATCTCAGCAGGTGGAAGGGATGAGGCATCTTTTTTAGGCCTCTTTTAAAAGGGCACTAATCTCATTCATGATGGCTTCACCCCCGTGAACTAATCACCTACCAAAGGCCACACCTACCAATGCCATCACCTTGAGAGTGAGGATTTCAACATATGAATTTGGGAGGGACATAAACATTTAGACACTCACTCACACTCAGAATTCGAAATAAATATTTACAAAGGTCTATGTGGGAATACATACAAGGGTATCCTTCACATCATTTATTTATGATTGGTGGAAAATGGAAGGCACCCTGAAAATCTATCACAGGAAAAAAACAATGGCCAAAATATGGCACAGCCTTGAGAATTTAGACCATAGCATATGCCAACTGAATTTATCTGAAAAATTAAATCTTAAAATAAGCCTTAAAACGTACTAGGGAGCTAAAGAAAAAGTCACCTATATTTCAATAGAAGACTTCAGATTGAAAAGGCTTATAGGTGCTATGCTTTTAAAGCTAAGATCAAAAAGCAAGAAAATAGAACAGATAAACAACTCTCAAATTGATTGTGACTGACCTGGAGAATAATTGGGAAAGTAATAATGATCTTTCAAAAAACCACAATAGATAAAACACACGACAGAGATGAACAAGCAATTAAAAATGCACACATGTACACACAGAGTTAGCAAGCACATTATAAGATCCTAAAAATCATTGATATTTCAAAAATGCAAATTAAGTCACTGAGACAATACATGTTTCAGCATGGAAAATTAGAACACCAAGTGTTGATGAGAATATGGTGATATAGAAAGACTATTGCATTGCCTACAGATAGAAATCCTATGGCACTACTTAGTAAAATTATTACTTACACATGCTCAGAATTCCAAATAAATGTTTACAAAGTTCTATGTGGAATAGGTAGACAACATTTATTTATGATTGGTAGAAAATGGAAGGCACCCTGGAAATCTATCACAGGAGAAAAGTAATGGCCAAAATATGGCACACCATGGAGAATTTTGCAATAGAGCAAAAGATTTGCTATACAAATAACATGGACAGATTTTATAGCAACTCTTAGTGGGGAAAAAATGGGAAATAGAATGAGATGCATAACAATATTATTAACATAAATTATAATAAATGTTCATAAAATAATACACATTTTAGAAAACATTTGAGTCAGAAGCTATCCATGATACATAATAAAATGGTTACATTTAACAGTAAGAAAATGGGAGTGAAGTATGGAAATATATGGAAATAGATACATTGGTAGATAGAGATATATGATGGATGGATGGATGGATATATAAAGACAGGTAACATAGATGAACGGTGGGTAGATGGATGGATAAATAGCAGAGTCTTACATGTATACATAATAAGAGCGTTTCATGATCCAAGAAGTAAAATTAACTCAAAAACTTGCTTTTGCATTTCAAATGGAAAATGTCCCCACTTTCACTAATAAGAAAGGCAAAGTAAAATAAGGTTTCATTTTCTTCTTCTCCTTTTTAATTTGGTAAGGATAATAGCAATTTGACAGCAGAATAGAACAACTTTACTTATAAATACTCCTGGTAAAAGCATAAATTGGTGTAACCTTTTTAAAAAGATGACAATATGAAACAACAGCATTAGACATGATTATGCTCTGTGATATGGTAATTCATAAAATCTATCCTAAAAATTATCAAAAATTAAGAAAGCTTTAGGCACAAGGATGCTATTCCTGAAATATTTATATAATTGAAAGCTTTAGAGTAATCTAAATATCTAATAAAGTTTTTTTTTTTTTTTTTGAGACGGAGTCTCGCTCTGTCACCCAGGCTGGAGTGCAGTGGCGCAATCTCGGCTCACTGCAAGCTCTGCCTCCCGGGTTCACGCCATTCTCCTGCCTCAGCCTCTCCTAGTAGCTGGGATTACAGGTGCCCGCCACCACGCCCGGCTAATTTTTTGTATTTTTAGTAGAGACGGGGTTTCACCGTGGTCTCGATCTCCTGACCTCGGGATCCGCCCGCCTCGGCCTCCCAAAGTGCTGGGATTACAAGCGTGAGCCACCGCGCCTGGCCAATATCTAATAAAGTTTTAAAGTTTGATATGATTTTCCCCTAAATGGTACTATGGCAGTAAGGAGAAATGGCTGCTTCCACTTCTAGATAAGAAATACAAAAGAATAGGAATATTTTTCTTGTGTCAGAAAGCAAAACAAACATCCAACATAAATGGCATCATGTCAACGGGACACAGAAACCAACCTAAAGGGACTCCCACTAAACAAAGATGGCAGTTGAATAATCAAAAAACTCTAATATAAAAACTCATTCATTTATAATGAAATTAGAAAAGCAAAACACCTCTTTGGTTGCCATTAGAGACTGTTTGGGCACCAACTTATCATCATGAAAAGTAACAAATAAAGGGAAAGAATCAGACCTTACTCATTTGCACAAACTATCTTTGGGGGTGACAAAATTGTTAATGAGGGAAAGTTCTTTGGGGATAATAGATGCAGCAGGGAAATAAAAATTAGGAAATTAGCATTTTCAACCCCTAATGAAGTCATAGATCTAGTCAATATTCATCAATAGATGTCAAAATGATGAAAGAATGAGGGGGGACTTGTATGGAGCTGACAGCATCTGATCCATCTTAAGATCACTAAATGTGGGTAACTAGACACTATGGGCCTTTTTGTGCAATATAAGAAGTAACCAGCACAAACTATGACATTCTTGACAAAAAGAAATGGAAACTGACCCCAACGCAGGCTCTAGATATAACTAAATGTGTACAGAAAATATAGGGGGGACAGGAAGAAATATAACAAACTGTGAAGAATCAATTAGCCACATTAAGAATGTGGGACACACTAGGGGACAAACAGGACAAACAACAAGGTTCCTTTTCAAGTAAATGACATAAGAAGTGGGGGCTGGGAGCTTGTTGGAAACTAACTGAGGTTTAACAACTATGGCAACTGAATGCAGCATTTGGCTTCTATTTAAACAAGCCAACTATAAAAAAGATACTTATGAGGCCGGGCACAGTGGCTCACGCCTATAATCCTAGCACTTTGGGAGGCCAAGGTGGGTGGATCACCTGAACCCAGGAGGCGGAGGTCGCAGTGAGCTGAGATCACGCCACTGCACTCCAACCTTAGTGACAAAGCCAGACTTTGTCTCTATTAAAAAAAAATATATATATGTTGATGGAGACTATGGGGATATTTAAATATATACTAAGTATTGGATGAATTAAGAAATTAACTTTTTAAGATGTGCTAATGGCATTTTAGCTATACAAAAGAAAAAGTTTTATCAGATGTACATTTGGAAGTATTTACAAGTAAAATGATGTCTGATATTTAACATATCCTAGGTTTAAAAGAAAATACTTGACTTCTTAAGAATATATATATATATATCATTGGGATCGATGAAACAAGACTGGTTAAATGTGCCTAAATGCAGAAATTTGTTGATGAGTATTTGATGGGAATTTGTTATACCGTTTTCTCTATTTCTATATGTGTTTGATAATGTCCTTTAAAATAAAAAATAATAAAATTTAAAAGTGATGCATTAATTTGATAGCCTCATATGCTATCCAAAATGGCATTTTATCAACTTTCTAATAATATCATGAAATGTGTTTTTTATGGTATGGCAAAAAAAGGGCAGAAAACAAAATATTAGTATGTTCTCATGTGTATAACAAATTTACATTAGAACAAAAGGCCTAAAAAGAAATCTGGAAAATATTCTGCCTTGGATTAGTTGGATAATTTATAATGTGTTTTACTTACTAGATATGCAGGACAGTTCTTCAGGTAGGCTTGCACTGACCCAGTTTTTCTCCCTTTCTTGCTTGTAGCTCTCAAGAATAACTGTGTATGTGCTGGGAATGCAATATCCTGAGATAAGTAGAAGCTGCCTGAAACAGCTCAAGCCTTGTTCCTGCCCTTCCAACAACATCCTGAGTTGGAAAGGAACTTCTCAGGATAGCCTGGGCTTTGCTTCTCTCTTTCCTGGATGCAGGATGTCTGTCAAAACTTTGCCCAATGAATCACATGGTTCCTGAGGTAGGTAACCCACAGCAGGCTCACTTTCAGGGTCCCTCAGCTGTGCTGCAAGTGGAGCACACGCACTCAAGACTTCATCCACCATGGGCAGGTTTTTTGAGCACTGGGACACCAGCTCCCAATGGCTCCTAGACTTCTTTTGTCCTTTGCTGCCTATCTATAAGTAGCAAGCCAGCTTCATGTAACTTGTTGCGTATGAGTGTGTTCAATCTCAGCCAGCTCGAACAAGTTGGTAACCAGAGCACAGTGAACCTGTTCTACACTATACTTTTCTGTAGTTTCCAAATTTGGAAATTTCTTTTATCATCAAAAAATACTTTTAAGAATATATCCTTTCCTCTTTTTTTTCTCATTTGGTTGGATGAAGATTGCCCAATCAGGATTTTATTTTTAGAATTTCCTATACTTTAAGGGTCACATACATTCATGTGTCTCTTAAGGACAGAGACACTTTCTGAGAAATACATCCTTTGGCAATTTTGTCATTGTGCAAACATCATAGAGTGTACCACAAACATAGATGGTATAGCCTACTACACACCTACGCTTGATGGTATAACCTATTCCTTCTAAGCCACAAACCTGTACAGCATGTTATGGTACTGAATACCACAGGCATTTATAACACAATGGTAAGTATTTGTGTATCTAAACATAACTAAACAGAAAAGATACAGTAAAATATAGTATTATAATCTTATGGAACCACCATTGTATATGTGTTCTGTCATTAACCAAAATGTCATTATGCAGGGCATGACTGTACTTTTCAAAAAATCCTCATCATGACAACGTATCTATGTTTCTCAAGATTTTCTAAAGTCTGAGCTTTAAGTCAAAACATCTTTACAAATCTTTTATTAAGTGCACTGATCTTCAAAATTGCCTATTCGTTTCCTCCACAGACATCTATCACTTCGCATAGCAAGCAGTTTTCCACAGTAACTGACTGATTGAGCTGCAGCATCACAATGTCTACACGCTAGTACCTGAGACACCAAAATTGCAATAATTTGGTTTTGGTCAAAAGTCATCTATTGAGTCCCAGCTAAATAATTAATATACACTAATGATTAAAATGTTATGGGAAAACTAGCTGGGCATGGTGGTTCACATCTGTAATCCCAGCACTTTGGGATGCCAAGGCGGGTGGATCACTTGAGGTCAGGAGTTTGAGACCAGCCTGGCTAACATGGTGAAACCCCGTCTCTACTAAAAGCACAAAGCCGCGCGTGGTGGCACATGCCTGTAATCCCAGCTACTGGGGAGGCTGAGGCATGAGAATCGTTTGAATCCAGGAGACAGAGGTTGCACTGTGCCAAGATCATGCCACTGCACTCCAGCCTGGGTGATAGAGTAAGACTCTATCTCAAAAAAATAAAAAATAAAAATAAATAACATGTTATGTAAAAATAATAAACACAGTATCTGATAGAAGTCTATTCCTAATCAACTCTTCTTCATCAATAAGTTATGTAAGTTAGAATGTAAAACATATCTCAGAAATGATTGTACCAATTTATTTATTCCTTCTAGCAAAGCTGAAATTGCTAAATAACTTATCCCAAGGTAAGACTCTCCTCAACTTGTGGTCTCTCTACTCTTTGAAGAATAGCAATAAAATCCATCTTCTTCTTCTTCCTGAACTAAAAATCCCACTTGATATGTCAAGTTTGGTGCCATGAATTCTCCTGAATGGAGGAAATTAGGAAATATTATGAGAAAGTCTTTTAGACTTCATCACCCTACTGTAAGGCACCATCATTTCTCACATGTACAATTTAAAATAGTCTCCTAACCCATCATCTGGCATTTCTTCTTGCCTAATCCACTCTCCAGGGTAAAGATACAATAAAATAAAAAGCAAGTCTTACCATGTAAGCCTCCTTAAACTCCATTTCCATCCTCTTGCATTTAGGATAAAGCCCAATGTTTCAAGTATGACCTATCAGGCCACGCTGGACCTGGGCCTGATTGCCTATATGCTGTTTGATTTCTTGTCACACTTGCTTTTGCACTGTATACTGCCTGATGGTTTTAGCTTTTCCCAAATGCCAGGCGCCATTCCCTAGGTTTGGAAAACTACTCCCTATGCCTTCATCTCTAACAATTTGTCGTCTGCCTAACTTACATTCCAGGTTTAAGATTAAATATCGCTTCTTCAGAGGCCTCAGGAAAGTTTTCCACAGTCCTCCTTGTTTCTTGTTGTGTGGTCTCATAGCTGCATATTTCTCTTGATAAGTGGATTTTTAAACTATGCTTAAGTAATGGGTAAGTACATCTTCAGTTCTGTTCCCTCCTGCACACTATAAATGTAAATTCCTGAACTTGTTTAATTCTAGATCCCCAGTGTCTAGCACAGTTTCTAATGATGGTCAATCAAAATGCTTCTTCTATCCTTGCTAATTTTCCTCCAAAGTAAATTTCTTTGTGGATGAAATACGCAATCTTTGTGGTAGGAATAACTATGAAGGCACTCAAAGACCTAAGTTTATTAGGGAGAGACTTCAGGCAAAGACATTAAGAGGGTAGATGTCACCTGCGAAGATGTCATGTGCTATATCTTTCTCCCTACACTTAGATGCTGCTGAGTGAAATTTTGCAAACTTGCACTTTTGCAGCATCTCCGCAGACTGATGCCTGTGTGTATGTGTGCCCCCTTCTGCCCTTCTTTATCGTCAAAGGAAACTCTCAGCTAGCCAGGGAATTCTTCTCATACACAATCATTTTAATGACTCCATATCCAGTTTGGATGTGTTTTAGAAACATTGTTGGAGGGTAGGTTGTAGTGAGTATGTGAAAATGTATAGTAGGAAATAATTTATATTACTCAAAATGTACATGTTATATCTGTAATATAAATTTGCCATTCAAAACTGCCCAATACTAAAAAGAAAAGCATTAGGTAAGATGTGAAGTGTAAGTTGATGACTATGATAAACACTTTATTTAATAATAAGTTTTTAAAAATGAGCTTGGGAGAGAAGGAGAGAGAGAGGTGCCCAGAATACTGAGAAAATAATAAGATGGGCCCTTAAGTCAGAGAGTGGGGAAAGAAACAGGATTCTTGATATGGGATTGCTTTGAACAGGTGCATCTAAAAATCCTAGGCCCCTGGGTTTTGTTTCATATGTCAAATGATGCACTGTGGGAGGTATAAAAACCGTTAGCAACCAACACAAAAGGAAATCACTTTGTGAGACACTTTTACCTTGAAAAATTGCCTCTTCACCTCTTAGAATTGTTCTATAATTTTTGTGGCTTCTCGATTCCTTGAGCCAAGGATTTAAGCATGCACATGCGTGCATGTGCACACACACAAACACATCTTGCACTCTCTCCATCTCCATTTTAACTATCTTTCTCTATAAAAAGAAGAATGAGAGTAGAGAATATTGCAGGATTTAAGAATATTTTAAAGAAGGCTTAATCTTAGTTCTTAAGTAGTACAGGGTCAAAGTATCTTTTCAACAGGGAATTGTTTGTTCTAATCAGGATAATGGACTTTGAAGCTCAAATCCAGCTCAGGGAGACATAGAATATCTTTAAGGCAAAAAATATCACATAACCTTGCATATAAGTAGGTAGCTTGATATGGTTTGGAATGTTTGGTTTTGTTCGTTTTTGCCTGCAGTTTAGTTTTATTTGGTGTGACATTGTGTAATGTAGTTTGGTTTGTTTTTAATAAGAGAAGTTTTATACTTTATCTTGGGAATGGTCAATTAAGAAGTTAATATATTTATGCACATTTAAGGGGAACGCACTCCCTGTTGTGAATTGGGGCATGTTTGAAGGATACTACTACCATAGCTCTTGTACTCAGAAATTGTTGATAAGGCAAAATACGGTCAATGTGTGGGACCCAAGGATCTTTTAGAATAGAGAGTATTTAGATCCTAATGCCCACTCACTAAAACTTGAAACCAGGGAAAATTGCTAGAGTATATCAGATAACCCTGACCACAGTCTGGTAGCAGATTATGGTTACGAGAACCCTAAAATAATCAGACCATTTCAGCTGGTGATGATAATTTCATACTGAGTTCAGGGGGAGAACTGATTTCTGAAGAATGTATGTCCAGTGCTAGAAGACTCTCAGGGCCCAGCCTGCCTGGTGGAGCGACTGAGGACAATGAGAAACAATCGCTGGTCAAAAAGGGTAAACCATAGAGCTGGGGTCCTGGGAGGCCTAGTGTACAGATGCTTTGGCAGCACTCAGCACTTGGTAGTGTGATGAGGTCGGAGCGGAGGAGTGAATTTCAAGTTTCCCCCATAGAAAAGAAGCACATTTGCCTGCAGATGTGAGCCCAGGTTCCAATGGAGAAGTGTCCATAGGACTGTATAGACTAAGTGTATGATTTGTCTGTTCTCACACTGCTATGAAGAAATACCCAAGACTGGATAATTTTTAAAGAAAAGAGATTTAATTGACTCACAGTTCTGCATGGCTGGGGAGGCCTCAGGAAACTTACAATCATGGTGGAAGGCACCTCTTCACAGGGTAGCAGGAGAGAGAATGAGTGCCAAGCAAAGGGGAAGCCCCTTATAAAACCATCAAATCTCATGATAACTCACTCACTATCACGAGAACAGTATGGGGGAGCCACCCCATGATTCAATAATCTCCACCTGGTCCTGCCCTTGACACGAGGGGATTATAACAATTCAAGGTGAGATTTGGGTGGGGACACAGAGCCAAACCATATCACTAAGCATCAACAGTGACACCATGATTGATTTCCTAGGTCCTTAGATAGTTTGACAAAGGACAGTGTGCTCATGAGGGAAATGCTGGGCCTCCTGGCCAGTATGAAGGTGGAGTTCAAAGGAACTATTTAAAACTATAAAAGAAATGACCAAATTTGTCCTATAACTTTGAGAAGCAAACCATGCTTGTCATAAATATAATCTAGACTATTAAGGAGTCTTCAATATTATTCCTGGGACATTACTGAGCCTCTCTTTCATGATAATAATGGCTTTGAAAACTATTGGGACACGAACTTTGTATGTAATAGCATAATTTATGGGATGATACATGATATGGTTTGGATTTGTGTCCCTGCCCAAATCTCATGTCGAATTGTAATCTCCAGTGTTGGAGAAGAGGCCCAGTGGGAGGTGATGGTATCATGAGGGCAGATTTCCCTCTTGCTGTTCTCGCGATAGTGAGTGAGATCTCATGAGATCTGGTTGTTTAAAAGTGTGCAGCATCTCCCCCGATCTCTCTTCCTCGTCCCATCATGTAAGAAGTGCCTTGCTTCCCCTTCACCTTCTGCCACGACTATATGTTTCCTGAGGCTTCTCCAGCCATGCTTTCTGTGCAGCCCACAGAACCACGAACCAATTAAACCTCTTCTCCTGATAAATTACCCAGACCCAGGTAGTTCTTTATAGCAATGTGAGAACAGACTAATACAACATACTAGTGAATTCAAATGAGTTGATATTGGTAAAGACTTGACACTTGCCAGACACACAGTCCTGTAAAAGTATTTGCTATTCGATGCTACATTTATTTTCTCATACCATCATGGGTTGAAAACTGTCCACAATGCTCAATTATGTCACTGATGTGTTTTAAAATAGAAAGACATAAAACAAAATAGAGAGTCATAGAAACCCATCAGTTGTGCTCTGCTTTGCATATACTGGAGCATATCTTTATCATTAACATGGGTGGAATTGAGTGTGCCATGTAATCGGATAAATCAGTACCACTCAATAAAGTTCCATTCCATTATTTCTTAACAGGCACTGAAATAAACACAAAATATTTCCAAATGATTACCTAGGCTTTACCTTATCCTACCTAGGATTACCTTGTTTTTTAAATACACCAAAAATGTGTATGAGGAAAGAGAAACGAGTTCCTTCCAAATTTTAATTAACTTACACCAGAAAGGTAAAATCATCTCTGGACTATTGTACATTATGAACTATCTGTGAGTATCCTAAATGGAGGTAATAACCCTGGTATTAGATGAAAGATTTCATAATTTGCTGAAGTCCTAAAATGCTATATACAGATTTAGTTTTTAAATATATTTCCATTCACGGAAGATAATTATTTTTTAATATTTTCTGAATGCCTGATAATCCATGGTTCTAAACAAGGACTGGTCAAGTTATTTTTTTTAATGTGACTTCAGTCTAAGAAAATTAAATATTCCTAGGATATTAAAAATTCCTATAGCTACACATGCAGGAAGAAATGTTCAGTAATCAATTTAAAATATTTCCATTTTTATTAAATTTATTATCATAGCTTGTATTCTATATGAATTTGTGAAGATGTTTCTACAAGTTAGCTCCACACTATATTAAGTGGATGATACTGAAATAAAATATATGTAAGGATAAAGACAATTTTCCATTAACATAAATTTATCTTCCTCCACAGAAAATATGAATTCCTACCAAGGAGAATAATGTCACCACAACACAATACATAATTGTTACTTTTCTATAAATTGAGGTGCAGTAGGTTCTCCCTTTCCTGCATAAACTTCTACACAGTTCCTTCAAGGGTTTCTTTCCTCTATTTATGTTTATTTTCAAACCTCATGGCAACACAGGTGAAATTTCTAAAATGATAATCTGATAATGTCTCTTCCCTGCTTCTAATACATCACTGGATTCCAATCCCCTAGAGAACAAATTACAAATTTTTTAGCATCACAGGAAAAGCCCATCATGATACAGATGGATTGACTAACTTTCCAATCTTATCTCCTGCTATGCCTTTCTCACACTTTACGCTCCAGCAATTCTGAACAGCTTACAGCATCTCAAGCACACCATACTGTTTACATGTCAATGCCATTGGGCATCTCCCGTTATTTGCACATGATGTTGCCTGTACTGGAATGCCCACCTTCTTGTGCTCCTGCCTCAAACTACCTACACTTCTTGCAAGTGGAGCCTGTGTCTGATTGCTATTTATCCCAGGACCTAGCACAGGGGCACACAGATGGTACTCCATCAATATCTGCTTGATTGACTAGATTCAAGGGGATCTTCAAAGTATTTTCTTGCTTTTGTTCCTTTCAAAGTTAAAATATAAACCCTGAGTTCTCTGCAGGCCCCGTTGTTCTGTTTGAAAAGGCCTTTATCAATACTGAGGCATTTAAAAAAGAAGCTCTTTCTGAAAATATTAAACCATCTTCATTTATTTAAATTTACAGAAACCTGCAGTAGTAAGCAAACCTAACAGCAGTGCTTAAGCAAATGCACAACCTATTTCCATTTCTGAACTTTCATAATTTCTAAGGGCAGATGCAAGAAGAAAAAGAAAAATGCCTCTTCAGATAAAGGTTGTGAGCATGCTTTAAATCACTTAGAAACTCTGCATATCTATGGGGCAAAAAAATCATATTGAAACAAAATATTTTGACCAAAAATGGAAATTCTAAGATATTATACACTTCAAAATGACAATATAATGGTAAATTATGACCTAACAATCTCAGAGGAACAACATTATGTCTGAAGAAATACAGATTAAATCGATGCTAAGTAGTGAGCCTTTTTCATGGAAAATTAACAAGGTAATCACCCAGGCTCCTGGGAGCTGAATCACTTGCTCTCTGATGGAGTACCAGTCCTGAAGAACAGCATTGCATAATCTTAGACTGTCCCAGGGCAACCACGAGTTGATTTATCATGATTTAAAAAGTAATGACGGTGCCAGGTACAGTGGCTGACGCCTGTGGTCCCAGCACTTTAGGAGGCTGAAGCAGGAGAGTTGCTTGAGGCCAGGAGTTCAAGACCAGTTTGGACAACGTAGTGAGACCCTGTCTCTACAAAAAATAAAAATAAACTAGCCTGGTGCGGTAGTACACACCTGTAGCCTTAGCTACTTGGGAAGCTGAGGTGGGAGGATCACTTGAGCCCAAGAGGTTAAGACTGCAATGAGTTAAGATTGCAACATTGTACTCCAGCCTGGGCAATAGAGTGAGACCCTGTCTCCCCACCCCCCAAAAATAGTAATGATGGGGTCATCAATAATCATTAAGTATGTGTTTTTTGACCTCTCTCTATATATAGATATACTCTGAAGATGTCAGGAATCCTTGTATCCAAGTGATATAAAACCTAATCCCTGCCTTCAATGAGTTTATAGTCTGGAAAGGGAAACGAGGCTTAAGCAGAAAAAGCATAAGTGACACAGAAATGATGCGATTCTCAAACAAAATGCAAGGCAAAAAAAAAGATTGTTTCTGACTTATTCATGCAACTAATATTGATTGAATTTGATTGAATACTAATACTTTACCTCAAAGTGATACAGATAATAGAAACAATGAGAATGCAAAGAAAGGGGATCTGTACAGGTTAGACTGTTATCAGAAAATGTAAAGGAAAGACTTGTCCTATATATTCAGATGCCAATAATCTATAGATTTGTGGAGAAGAAGAGGAATGGCCCAGAGGTGGGAAAACAGGTGTGAACCAAAACATATTATGAAGTCACATTTCTCATTTTTAGTTAAATTCCAAAATGACTTGTGGTTTGATGTGTTTTAAGTCCTGGCTTTGTGCCTATATGTACAACAGCACTCTCCTTGCCTTCATGCTGAAGACTAATTCCTTGAGATTACTGTCTTCTCTCTATGATTCTACTCACTCTCCTGACTCTTAAACAAGTAACAGGAAAGGCATGCATGAAACCTGTCCTGAATAAGAGAAAATACAGTCTATAAAATGGTTTGTCCTCAAGTGTGTGAAGATAGAGGGACACACAAAGAATCTGGTTTGAACGTTTACTTGCTGAGAAGTTTTAAATTCCCCATGGCCAACTGGCTCATCTAATAAACATATTCAACACTTCAATAAATAGCATATATTTCTACTTGCTTCTTAGTGACTGCTTTTATCAGACTTACTCAAAGCTCTTCAAAGACTCTGAGCTGGATTTTTTCACAGTTCTAAGTCACTGCCTGGAGGTAATTTGAGCAGTTAAAGAGGTGCATTAATTCTTTCCGGCCACAAGTGGCCCATTTACTGAATATATAGTGAAAAACCAAGAGGGAAACAGTATTCCCCTGAGCTCCAGAGATGGGTGAGAGCCTTTCCCTGGGCTTGTCTGGAGCATCGTGCTCTCTGCAACATGTTAATTAGCACAGAGGGAGTGGAATTTTAATTTTAGTTTTACTGAACCCAAACAGAATGTTCATCAATGACACTCCTGTTATGAATTGAATTATTTCTTCACAATGTAAACATTATATAAAAGAAAGTGCCAGCTATTGCTATAACTTTAGCCACCAATCAAAAATAACAAAAATGGTGAATCAACATGACTCAATTGATAAATTGTATCCAAAGTTTAGAGATATCAATTTCTACTAATTGTTTTGTTCCTACCCTTCAATTTTATTTCTCCTTACTTAGATATGAGGCAGTTTGCAAAGATGATTACCTACTCCAGAGGTATCCTAAAGATATTTCTAGCGTTTGAGCCTTACTCAATTCTGATCTTGAAAGCACCTTGGGGGTATCATTTAACTTTGGTAAAACAAATCCAGGCAGGTAGCCACTGAGACAATAAAAAAAGTAAGATTCTCTCCTCTAGCTGGATTTGTGCATAACTCCTGATAAAGTCAGGGCAGATTTGCATCATAAGGAAGAAAAGCATGTCCTTCAACCAGCTTCTGGGGCAGAAGAAGCATTAAATTTGTAGTTCATTTTAGCCCTCTACTCTTGTCATATCTGTTTTACAATCCCTATTAGGAAAGAACTGTTAAGAATTTTTTCAGCTATATGGTCCAAATATTTATAAGTATTAATGAAACTGCTTAACTAGGAACAATTAGGAAAGAATGTGAGGGAAATGACAATTTTGCATTTACGTTTTGTAGTTTTTAATTCCATAAGATTTGATTACCAAAAATCATTTTAAGCTTTTTAGAATTAAGTTGTCCCATTTTTGGAAAATGTAATCTTATCAAAATAGTGACAAGAGTCATTATTTTCTATAAAGGTGTTTAAATGCATCTGCAAATTTTAGGCTTATTGAGTGTATCAGTTCAGGTGAAATGAAGAAAACATTATTCAATCCAAGTATCTCAATAAAGGAAACAATATGGGTAACTATTTAAAGACATATTGGAAGAACTGAATACATATAAAGTTAAAGCAAACAGAAAATAAACATAGCAGGATGTTGCTACCCTTTTTAGGGCAAGTGAACAAATGGAGCAGGTGATGTTATCAAAGGCAAAGAGTGGAGGTTTCACATATAAGCTGGAACCAACGATTAGGGACTATGGTGACAGGGGCTTTATGACTGAATCTAGAACCACAGAAGAGATGTAGCCACTGTCTTAAACACCACTGGAAGCACCATCAGCTTCTCCCCAACTTCTGCTTGCGGCAGTGCCTCCCATTAGCCAAAATATATAGTAAGCCAGTGGGAAGGGGGCCTGGGAAATCACAGGGAGGGGGAGGAAAGGGGGACTAGATCTGAGAGCAAATGGGCAAATGTCTACACAGCTTATCATGTTTGCTCTTCAGCATCAATCTCTACGATCTACTACATTTAAGTCTCATAGAGCAAAAACTGCTTGTATCTGCCTATCATGATGGAACCATCCTTCATACAAACTAAGCCAGATACCCTCACCCTCACCTTCAAACAGGGAGAAGATGCCCCATTAATGTTAATTTCTCATCTAGCTCAGTCAAAATCCTACCAGAGTATTCTGTAATCTAAAAACTAAATTGTAGGCTGGGCGTGGTGGCTCACACCTATAATCCCAGCACTTTGGGAGGCCGAGGTGGGCAGATCACTTGAGGTCAGGAGTCTGAGACCAGCCTGGCCAACGTGATGAAACCTGTCTCTACTTAAAAAAAAAAAAAAAACCTAAATTAAAGATAAGAACCCTTATGTGAAATAGTAGTAGTAGAAGAAGGGATGGAGGAAACAAATATGAGTGGTTAATATTGTTAACATTCTTCAGCGAAAGACCACCAGGTGAATAAGATGAACAAGTCAGACTTGTACTGTTGCAGAAGGGGAGCACACATACCACAGAGAATGCTTATCTGGGTGTCTCAGTAAGAGGGTGTTAGAAAGAACCTATTCTAGGAGAGGGTCTGGGCTTCAGGTCGGTGATTTGGATAGGACATGACAAAACAGGAGTTCACCAGAAATGAAATCCTGTCAGAAAGCAGGGGTAATTCTAAGATTGAGTATTTTAGTAAATCTTGTCTGTACAGAAAGCAGACTAGAGTGAGGACAAATCTGTAATTCAAGCAGCAGTCACTCGTACTATCTGGGAGAGGGAGATATTCAGTTGTTTGTGGCTTACTCAGTTTGTGGCTTACTCAGTTACCCTGCTGTTGTCTGACTTTAACATGGCCTCAGAGTGACCTTGTCTGATGGTGATGTTTCATGAGTTCATTCATGTCCAGCAGGAGAATAACATGGCCCAGCTGTGAGCATTAAACCAGTTACCAGATGTCAGGGGTTGCTTTTATTCTTTCTCAATATATACAAACCTTATATTCATAATATATACCCAAAATAACATATCTTTTCTGCTCTACCTTCTAGTAACTGATTAGGGTGGCAGTTACCACTTAAACACATTCTTTTCCCACCATCCATTTCACATCTGTAGCCAGCACCTTAACAGTAGAGATTCTCTACCTGGTGGAGTGATTGACACATTCTTCTTTAAAGAGGCTAAGCCTCCACTAGTCCAGCCTTTATTGGATTGTTCTAATCTCCCATTGACATTTGCTGTTCCATATAGAAGTACTAAGTGGATCCTCTGGGTCCCAGATGTCTTCAGATGCAAGAGCAATCCAACTTTTCCTTGTCAATTGGAATCAGTTTTCCCAGCCAGTTTAGCAACCTCATATCTGTCAGTTTAGTGGAATAAGAAGCCCAAAATAGCCAAGTGGTAATCTCAATTCCAATTCAATCCAATAATCAATCTTTATGCCACTCTACATCCTAACCCCAAAGGAAGCATTCTTCTCTGATAACAAAGACATTTCAAATATCTAAAACAAAGTTTGTGGGAATTAGGGCAAAACGTCACCAGAGACTTTTTGGAAAGGGAAAGGTCATCAAATATAATAGAGGAACTGTTCCTACTACTACCTCTACCCCTTGGATTTAGCTATGGGAGAAAGAGAACTATACACTTGCTGCCCATTCAAAGCATATACAGTATCCTGTAATACAGCATCACCAACTTATTGTCCTCAAGTGTGAATAATATTGAGTTTTTAGCAGGCCATTTCACATGTCTATGAGGCCAACTTTTTCTAGGTGATAAGGTATACGTATGACTAGTAGATTCTGTAGCCTATGGGCTCACTTCTACTGTGAAATGATTTCCTTTGCCAGAAATACTATTGTGTGAGATAACTTTAGGTTGAATGAAGTCATTCCAGGAGTCCATCAACTGTGCATTGTCAGAAGCATTTTTCAGAGGGAAGCTGGGTGAAGGGTATGCAGAACTCTGTATTATTTTTGCAGATTTTTGTAAGTTTAAAATTATTTCAAAATTAAAAGTTTAAAAAAGGGAGAAGTCATACAGGATAAAAGAATTTGCTTCTGCTGACAAGAAGATTCAAGAGGAAAGCAAGGATGTAATGTTTAACACAGACAGTGAAACTTTTTATATTAATCAAAATCATGTATCTTCTTTATGTTCAAAATAAGTAATTATTAAATATACTGATGCATCATAGCATTTTAACTTACTTGAAATTGGCTTGAATGAGAGTTGCTGGTCTTTTTCTTCAACAGGCCTATTCAAAATATGTTTTAATTTTTTTCTTTCATTTCCATGACAACAAAGTATTTTCACCTTTTCTGTAGATGTTGTTCTATATTTGGGTTTTTCTTAAATGTTTGAGGTTTTTAGAGAGGAAAGGTGTGTATTTTCCAAAAAAGAGTTTAAAATGTAAATACCAAACAAACACACTTATTATTAATAAATAATAATGTTTGAACTCTTCGGATTTAGAATTTCAACTAACTGCTTGTCTGGCTGTCCTCTGGGTTGGTAGTCTGTCCTATTGCTTCAGCTTGCAACTTGAATCTGTTTAACCTGTTGAGAAAGTGCTTAGTGGATAAATCAGTGTGTGGTGCCTATGCTAAGGGTTGTGTTTTTATTTCCACACACAAACACCATCCCTTTGGCAGGAGGAGGAACAATTTTTATTTTGTCCAATTATAAAACAAATTGTCCTTAGATATCTGAGTTAACTGATGTACCATACTTCTGATTTATTCTAATCACATTTTAGCAACCTCAATTAACAGGTAGTTGGAACAGCCAGGCAACTGACCTACTCCTTACATTACTCCTGACATTACTGACGACTGACCTACTCCTTATATTACTCCTGACATTACTGACAACTGACCTACTCCTGACATTAGCAGAGGTAAGAATATAATTGTGAGACTCAAACAGTCATGTCCTTGACATCATTTTTCCCTTAAAAAAAATGCCACCCTCAACTTATGTTACTTGGGGTTTCTTGGTAATTAAACTCTTAAAGAACAGAAGGACAAATGGTGTGAGATGAGGAAGGCAGGAGGGGAAAGAAAAGATGATCGAACGATGGTAAGCCTGGCAAGCAGTGCTAAATGCATTGGGAGTTTACAATTGAATTTGAGGCCCTGATGAACAAGAAAAGGGCACCAAGTAGGAAATTGGTTTCAACAAACTGGCATTTTCAAAAGTTATTTGAATTACAAACTTCTTTTTCAATATGCAAATATGCCTGAGAAAGTGAAGTCTGTCATTCACAACTTGCTGAGAGTTATTCTGATCAGCTAATCAGAGGGCAGCTGGAGAGGACTAGGTTTTGAGGAGGTGGAGGTGGACAGTGCCTAGAATAGATTTTGTCTAGAGCTATGCTGTCTGCTGTGTCACTCCTAAAAATTGTCCCGTCACCTTCAGCAAATGTCATAAGTTGCATATATCTTAGTGTTTAAGGCCAATACGCACAATTTTTCCCCGGGATATGGTTCTAAAACAACTATCTAGGCTCCATTTTTAATTAATTAATTGTGATATTAGAATAATTGGAAGGTGATTCAGTAAAAAATTCTCATGAGTGAGAGACTCTTTATATACAACACGGCCCAAAACAATACCTAATCTAACCTGTTCACACCACTTCTTCAAAAGAGTAAACCTTTCTCTGATCAAAAGTTACTAAATACACTACTGGAAAGAGAGAAAGAGCAGTGTACTTTTAAAAGCACAATTTCAAAAAAAAAAAAGCCAAGGTTTATCTGTTACTTAAATTGTCTTTTCCATCATTACTCTGCTAAACATTAAGGATGTGTAATATTTAAGTATTTATAAATATTTCTTATTTACTTCGTATACATCATTTCCTGAAAAAAAAAAAATGTCTCTGTGATGTCTTCATAAGCGGCTCCAGTTTTGAATTGGTGATTTGTGCATCCAGATTATGCTCAGCAGAGCATGAATCATATAGATCCCATTATGTGATTATGCAAATGCACACTAAACATATAATTACAAGCATATATGGGCAGTGAAATTTAATTAATTATTATGGCTTAGCTTACTTTCTGAGTGTAGTTTTTTTAACTAACAGTCCACAGATGTGTTTCCTATCTTGATTCATTTACATTTTAATACCATGTAGAAATGATAAATTATTGTAACAGCAGATGATAAAAACAGATGGAATAAACATAATTGAACCAAACTTGATTTACGTAGGTTTAAATTGAACAGTTTGTGTATTTAAGCCACTTTTAAATGCTTTATCCTTGCATTGTAGATATTTAGGAAGAACTTCACATACACACACACACACACACACACACACACAAAGACATTCAAACCAGCCAAGGGCATTTAGAAGTGCATATTTAAAGATTATTAAATAGCTCTGCAAATTGGTGAGTAATCAGTCATTATATTTTTTAAAGTGATCAAAAAAATCAGACATAGTAACCTGGATATTATAAAAATTATCAGTAAACACTAACGCTAAGTGAAGTGAATATTTGAGAAACTACTAGATATAATTGAAAATCTCAGCCACTTATAGATTACATTGTTCCCTAGAGGGCTGCATTCCAAGCTTAAATAATTGATTATCTTTCCAAAGAAGAAAACTGAAACCATTAGAATCACTTCTGTTCATCCAAAAAGAATATTTGTGTGTGTATGCACATACGAATCACCAATTCTTTTAACTGATATATATTTGAATTTATGTACATATGACTATTACTTCCATTTGTTTGTAATTCCTTCAGATAAAATTGCAATTACATTAGAAAATCAATATTTGGGGCATCAAATTTCTCTGGCGCCCAAAAAGGGAAAGAATTTGCTCCAGTTTGTCAAAAATGATTACAGAAATAGGATAGGACATGAACTGGTTACCATAAAATTATTGCTCAATGGTCTGTAGGAAGACTTCCTTCCCACTCTTTATCTCATATGGTATTTCTGGAAGAATCCTCCTCTAGCAGAAAATAAAATATTATAAATGGGTGGATTTCAAGCTACCTTTGCTCTTCTTGGACAGATATTTTAATCATAATTTATTTATCAAGGGGTATTTTCAACCCTAATGCTTCTAGTTTTATGTAAATCGTGCTAAAAGAATGAATCAAAATTGAGAAAAGGAAGAGTGTGTTTTCTAAAATCAAGTTATTTTATACTCAAATAAGCCAACTTTTTGAAAAGATTAAAACATATTTCTACTGACGACTTCATTGTGACACATGGCAAAAAATAATTCTTCAGCCTTAGCTTGCCTTTGGGAATCACAGATATGTGAGAACTAGGCTTACCCCTTGAGATTGAAAAGGCCAGGTTTATCTGATGGGAGGTCAGCAAAGCTGACCAATATTACAATGCCGGAAGTGGGCCTTTGAAGCTATACCGTCTAGGGAACAGGGGACTGGCTGGAGACCAGTCAGCTGCAAAGAACTAAGATACAACTTCATTAGAAGCAGCAGAACTGAAGTAAGATTCAACCACTTGCTGTCAACAGAGGGAAGCTTTTTGTTTGTTTTATTTTAAAACTTCCAAGAAATTTTAAAGCAAAGCGGGTACAGTGAAAGTATTCCTACTGGAGAAAGAATGATAATATTTATGCAATGAAATCATTTTATACCCTTGGTCATAGCCACCATTTGTGCTTGAAGTAACTATAGTGGTTTATTTCTTATGTCTAATTGTATCTCTGAGATAAAAGGATATAATGGAGATGGAAAATGAATGCCACACCTCTCCCCATACTCACACTCCAAGTCTGTATCACTGCCCTGGTAACCCTTGTCTTCACCACTTTTATGTTCTTATTAGTGTCATTGAGAAACTGCTATTACGGTTAAAAGTAAAACAGAATGGTTGTGATGAATCAGATATAAAAACCAGCTAAAACCTCATGAACAACTTAAAACCTGGTCATTCTTATGCTTTAGATTCAACCAAAGTTCTTGGCAAATATACATTTGCTGTCATTTCTTTCCTTAAGTAACTATAAGAAAGTCTCTTTTTTTTTTAGTTTGATAAGATCTTCTATGTATTAGAAGAATTATCTGTATTATATACTACTAAGCCACTGTTACCAGTAGCAATACAAATTTTTCATAAATATTTTATAAGAGCAAGTCTGTACTGTGTAAAGTTTATTTCTAATAATATTGATGCCGATAATGAACTAAACCTATTTGCGCTCAAAGTGTTTTCATTTGCTGTGCTTGTGCAAATTCACAACTGCACAATCCTCATTAATATTCTTACTACTATATCATGTGAAATACATTTGATGGTGCCAGTGCTCGAAATCTGGGCAAAGACCTCATGCAAATGGCCTGTATGATGGATTGATGCATTGCACAGGTTCATCAGGATAATGTTCTGTCTACATTTTGTCAATTGTGCCTACATTTGCAGCAGCAATTGTCATTTCCACTTTTCTATGATAAGTAAATATGTTCAAAATGGTTTTCATGTTTTCCATGGAAAAGACTGCCTTGCTACTTCCTGTTCACAAATATATTTCCACACATTTCTAACAAAGCAAATGAGTCATATTAATGGAATCCTGTTTTTGCCTTCATTCATTGAAATTTAAAATCTACTGCTGTAGCACCTTCACAAATTGTGACTCAAAACCTTAGTTGCTGTGCCAGGCTCCAGCAGTCAAGCAACTAGACTGCAGATTGCATTGAACATACAGCTTCTTTGGGCTCTGTAGATTTAATAGCTTGGTTAATTTGTTTTGATTTGTTTTGTTCTTGTCCTACTAAGTTCTTATAAGTTTTCTTTATTTCTGTTCAGAGCAAATTGCTTATATGTCAGATATCTTAGCTCTACATCTTCTATGATTTGAAATGCTAGTGTTTCTTGTTTATCGAACCCTTTATCAGCATTTTGAGATTTTTTTAAAAAATCCCTATAGAAGACCAAAAGAGATCCAACTCACCCATGTTCAGTGGGTTATGGACAGCCATGTGCCCTTGCTGGGCTTATTATGAGGCCTCTCATCCCAAATTATTTTGTCTGTGATACCTTGAGGGAAAATTGAGACATAATTATATAAACTTGTTTTCTATTTCAATTAGATGCATGTCCATTTGGCTAATTCCTAACCTTCAACTCAGCCATATGGAAACAGTTGTGACTCTTCAAACTCAGTGATGTAATTTTGTTTCTTATGTGCTAATGTTAGTACCTTCCCGGGTCTGTGTTAAGTGTTTAACATGCTTTATTTCATGACCTAACCGACCATTAGCTATCTCCAGAATTTACCTCTTGGTGCCCTCCTGCTACATTATGCTACATTATGCTCTGACCCCCTTTCCTTCTTCTAACAAAGGAGCTAACTTCTGAGGTAGTGCCCTTACTGTCACCATTCCTGGAAATCTCTGCTCCAAAATCTTCCAACTTGCACCTTCCTACCATTTCAATCTCTGATGAAATGTCACCTGTAAGTGAGATCTTGCTTTATCTCTCATTCTAAATTACTATCCCCACCCCCACATGCCCATCACACAAACAAGAACATTTCCAAAGAAACTATTGGTATGCGGTTTCCAATAGACCTTAAGAATGATAGGGAGCTTAAATTGGCAAATATGCCACCAATTTGTTAGGCTAAGACTCTGAGCATAAATATAAGATTAAAGTCTTTTATTTTCCACAATATGGTCTTGAAGTATCTTCTGTAACAGAATAATAATCATTTTCATGATGAGGGCATTCAATTTCATTTTAATTCTTCACAAAACAGCATTGTATATAAGAATTTTCATGAGATGGAGAATAAATCTGAAACAATTTGTGAAGGCACTTAGCACTGTGCCTAAAACATAGTACATGCTCAGCAATGCTTGTTGGCTGGACACGGCGGCTCACACCTGTAATCCCATCACTTTGGGAGGCTGAGGCAGGCGGATTACTTGAAGCCAGGAGTTCCAGACCAGGCTGGCCAACATGGCAAAACCACGTCTCTACTAAAATTACAAAAATTAGCTGATTTTGGTGGCACATGCCTCTAATCTCAGCTACTCAGGAGGCTGAGGCATGAAAATCGCTGGAACCCAAGAGGCAGAGGTTACAGTGAGCCGAGATTGGGCCACTGCACTCCAGCCTGGGTGACAGAGCGAGATGCTGTCAAAAAAAAAAAAAAAAAAAAAAAAAAAAGCTTGTTAATTGGCTACACATGTAGCATATTTTAAAAGCCCAGGGTTATTCAAGTCAACATCACAATATGAATTGAAGAGTGCTAAAATGCATAGCAACAAAATGTTTCTTATACTCTGATTCTACCAACAGTATATCATCTTGGAGTCATTTCCTTGCTTTCCATTAGGGACCTCTTTTTAAAATTCAAAGACTTCAGGAAAATTGTAGCAAACCTCTGTCAGGTTGTATATGCAGGCTCTGTTCTGCAGGAAATCCCACTTGACCCAACCAGCAATAGGGCTCCTGAAGACAACTGCCTGTGATTTTTGCCCTAACTAGGCCAGCCATACTTTTTCTTCCAGGAATTTAAAATTCTGACCTAAAGACACAAAAATTGGAAGTTTTAAATCTTGGTCAGATAAATAGCAGATTTCTAGGTCTATTCAACAAGGCAGCCACTAGTCACAGGTGGCTACTTAAAATTAAATTTACAATCCAATTAATTAAAATTCAAAATGCAGTTCCTCCATTGAATTAGCTATATTTCAAGTGCTCAATATTATAGAACGTTTCAACCATCACAGAAGTTTCTGTTAGATACAGGTCATTTAGAACAGGGGTCAACAAGCTGCAGGCCATAGGCCAAGTAGAACCCACGGCCTATTTTTGTATGAACCATGAGATAAAAATGTTTTTTTTTTTTTCATTTTCAAATGGTTGAGAAAAAAAGGATATTTTATGACATTTGAAAATTATGTGAAATTCAAATTTCAGAGTTCACAAGTGAACACAGCCATGCTCATTCATTTACAGATTGTTATGAGTGCATTTGAGTTACAACCATAGAGTCAACAGAAAGCATATGACCAGCAAGTTCAAAATGTTTACTATCTGGCCCTTTACAAGAAAACATTGCTGACCCCCCTGCTCTAGAGGTAGGTACTAAGGTCTCCATAGCTGCCCTGACACTTTCCCAGATTCTGAGAATTTATGAGTAGACCAGATAATCCTTACATTGAAGTGTTAATAACTTGTCCAGTATACAGAATGGCTTTTCACTTCTGTGCTGAAGATTGGAAAGGAGAAAAACCACTGTTAGAAATATGTTTTGGTGGAGGAGGGGAGACATTACAAGGAAAAGTGTCTTCTTCCCCAGTACAAACTGCCAGGTGCTAGAGCATCATACTTTACTGTGCTTACCCCGATGTATACCCAGGCCTGCCGCTGCCAAAAAAAGAGTGATAATAAAACAGAAGCCCTAGCATTTCTCTAGTCTAAATAAGGAACTCCTTGATATTCTCTGTGAGAGTCCACTAAATTCCCTGTAATTCAGCCCAGCACCAACTCTCCCTGCAGCTGCACAGCCAGACATCTGGGCCAGAGCTGATGGCATAATTAGGCCTCAAACCAGGTGTAAATGCAATCAGAGTGGAAAATATGTGACCATATCCTTGGTGAACCCTGTGCTCCTCCCTACACCGAAAGGAGGCACGCTGATTGTGTGTGAGTGTTTCTTGAAAAGATTTCATTACATAAGGGTAATTGTCACAAGTCAAAGAATGTACAGGGTCACCCACACTGTAGGAGTTACACTTTACTGGAACTTGCCATAAATTGACAGAGAAAGAGATCCCAGGCAGAAGGATAAAAGAGATCAAAATAGACTTCCTCAAATGAGGACAGAGAGGAACGTACCTAGGGGCTCAGAAGGGAGGCTGTGCTTCTCAGCAATTCTGGGTCACTTGCTATGACACGTAGTTCAATGCTCAGGATTCTCACATAGAAGACTCCAGAGATTCTTCTCTCTAGTAATAGCCTGACAAATAACATTTCATTTTCTCAAGGAGGGGTCAGGTAATCACTTTGCCTCTAGCTCTAATATAATTGCATGGACAGTTGGGGGATAGCAGTAGCGTGACATCAGATGGCTTTAGCCTGAATCCCATCTTCACCACCTATTAGCTGCCTCATTTTTCTGCACTGTAAAAAGGGGTACCTATTTATACTATTGTTTATTAATAATGAAGATAATTCAAGTAAAAGTGCTTACCACTGAGATAGGCAAGATTAACCAGTATGAAAGCTACTATAGAAGACATTGCTAATGGTCTGGCTAATGCCCATCCCTCCCCACATTTTATTTGAAAACAGATGCCTGAGAATGCTCAGAGTCAGTGCCCAGTTCCAAGCAAAAGAGCATGATCTGTTTAGACCAATTCTGACTACTCTATTCACCACTTTCCCAAGCTCCCTTGCAGTTGGTGCTTGCAGGTGCCCCATTTCTAGCCAATGAGACCTTTAGCAGAAAGTTCTTGGGTATGAGGGGAGGGAGGTGGGAAGGGTAGTTCTGAGTAAGCTTTTGTTTTCTCAGGCAGAAGGAAACAGACAAAGAGGTAACAAACATGAGGAAAAGGCCACAAGAATCTCAGAGTCAAAGTGCTGACACCCCTGAGCCACTGAACCAATACTCTAGATTCCCTAGGTTGTGAGCAAAGTAAAACTCTATCTGTTGTGCATTATCTTACTTTCAGCCATTTTTTAAAATGGATTAGACCAAATAAAAATATCAAATTATACTGATGAAAAATTATTTTTAATTTTCCTAGAAATTTGCTAGTCATCACTATGGGAATGGGAAAATAAAAAAGTGAAAAGGGTCCACTAGAGTTTCCTCACCTCAAAGTACACCCAAGCGAGTGTGTGTTTAGGCTCCCCTTCTCTCCTGCCCTGCTAGAAACTTACAATGCCATGAGAGGGAGTCCTGGCTGCCACAAGGAGCACATTTTCCTTTAAGGCTACAGGGATACAGACACAGGACAATAAAAAGTAGCTAACACTTTTTGAGTGCTTATGGTATGCTAGAGACTGTTCTAAAAGTATTACACAAATTGACCTATTTAATACAATCTTCTATCCACTGATATGGGTACTATTATGAACTCCATTTTACAAAACTCTGCTTAGAAACTGAAAAGACACAGAAAAATTAAGTTACTTGCCTAAGCTCACACAGCTAGAAAGTGCCTATGATTCAAACTCAAGCGCTGAGTCTATGAATTTAAGCACTACACATTAGTTCCTCTCCCTCTAAGAAGAATGGCAACAGGTCCAAGTTCAGCAAGATAAGGAGTTAAAATTGATCTGGAACATTGATCTGGCAAACCTTTTGAAAATCCCAGTCTCAAATTTTGCCAAGTCATCTATTTCTCTAGCTCTTAGAAGTATCCACCATGTGAGGAAATAGGTCAGTTGATTTAGAAAGATAAACAATCTAAATGCCTACAAACAAATAGAAAGTAGATGTTTAGGTTTGAAAAGAATGATGAAGAGACCCATTCAAGGGGAGAGAAATGTATGGAGAGATAAAGATATAAAAGTAGCAGTCCAGAATTTAGAAGTTTTGGGCAACATTTATTCCTGCCAGTACCAGCTCTCTTGGCTGTCAGGATGTGTGTTTACTCTCATATTTTCCTCCCAAATATTGAATTAAAATGTGCCGATCACAAGCATTCTAGCATCTAACCTGGGAAACTACCCATCTATCTACTTAAGCAACAGTCTAGAAATAGCCTAGAATTAGAGTAATCTTAAGTTCATCTGATCTTACATAAACCTATTATTGGACAGACGCTGTGGCTCACACTTGCAATCCCAGCACTTTGGGAGACCAAGGGTTGGGGGTGGCGGGCAGATCACTTGAGCCCAGGAGTTCAAGACCAGCCTGGCCAACATGGTGAAACCCATCTCTACCAAAAATACAAAAATTAGCCAGGCGTGGTGACACGCACCTTTAGTCCCAGCTACTTGGGAGGCTGAGGCAAGAGAATCCCTTGAATCCAGGAGGGGGAGGTTGCAGTGAGCTGAGATCATGCCACTGCACTCCAGTCTGGGTGACAGATTGAGACTGTCTCAAAAAAAAAAAAAACAACTTATTGGGGAAAAAACATACATTAGTGTGAGCTAAGCTGTCCTGCTTGGGATGAATAACAGGGTTAAATAAGACAATTTTAAAATTCCCTTTTCATATGGTACCTGAAGTAAATTATGTAAAATTTCATTGTAAGATAAATAAATGGCTTAAGTAATCAGTAAAAGCACCTTTTGTTTCTATTGGCCCTTGGTAACCATTGCAGTATTCCTAATGGAGACCAAATTCACGTTTGTTTGTATGCTCATCTGTTCAAGATATAAACTATTGAGTTCTTGCAAGGTGACAGACACTATGTAAAATCATTAACAAAGAAAGAGATGTGCCTCATATTCCTTCTATTTCTTCCTAGAGCTCTTAGGAGTAGAAAATAACTTGTATGCTGGTACATTAACGTGTCTTCTACTTGCCTGTACCCTATGAAACAGAACCATGAATTCTCTCATAATCACAATAGTGGCAGAGTTAACTCTTCCAGAAAGGGTCTGTTTGAAAAGTAATTAGCATTTGAATTGAGAAATGATTGATGACTTGAAGACAATAAAGTGTTTATTTATTTATTTTTTATTTTTTTGGTTTTAAGGAACAGAGAGTTTAATAGGCAAGAAAGAAGGGAGAAGACAGAAGGAAGAAGCTTCCCTGTACAGAGAGAGGGAGAGGGGCTCCAAAGCCGAAAGAGGAAGTCCTCACCTGCCACAGATACCAGCTAGGTATATATGCAGAGGCTGGAGGAGGCAATGTCTGATTTGCATAGGGCTCAGGGGATTGGTTTGACCAGGAATGTCATTGACATAGCTGCAAAAAAGCTGGCTCTCCCACTCTAGCCTTTTAATATGCAAATGCAGGGCGCCCTGGATGTTTTACACATGTGGAGATATGTGGGGAGATATGTTGAGAGCCAGGTAGGCAAACTTTGATATGCAAATGCAGCCCATTAGAAACTGGGTCCACCCGACATGGTGATTCCCATGGCCTTCATGCCCTTGCCTGACAATAAAGTGTTTAATTCAGGGACTCCATAAAGACAAGATTGACTTTCAAAATCATTTGATAAATGCCCAGAGGATTCACCTAATGGATTCTATTCTTGCTTGCTTTAAAACACATATTCCTATCCAAGGCGATTCCCTCTCCAAGGGGACATCCAGTACCCCTCTCAGAAAAGTAGCAACTTGGAATAGAATCTGGCATGCCTAAGGTCTTTGAGGAACAGGGATGCTTATTTCCTCTGCCTTCCTTGGCTGCCTACATGGATACCTAAGTGTCTTCCCTTCGGGATAGATTGTTCTCTGGTGCACATGCTGAAGAGTTGTCTTTCTTGACATAGGCCAGAGGCATTTTTGACATAGGCCAGTGTAGCAGGTTTCTTTAGTCATCAACTATGACCTTCTTACCAACAGGGAAAACTATAACTATAGAATTGGTTGAAGTGGACGGTTTGGCCGTAAGGATGTGGCTATTAACATGGTGACAGAAGAAGACAAGAGGACTCTTCAAGACATAGAGACCTTCTACAACACCCGCACTGAGGAAATCCCCCTCAATGTTGCTGACCTCATCTGAGGGGCTGTCCTGCTACCTAGCCCCAGTCAGGGTTCAATCTTGGGGGGCTGAGGAGCAGCAGGAGGCGAGAGGGAAGGGAGCCAAGGGATGGACATCTTGTCATTTTTTTTCTTTGAATAAATGTCACTTTTTGAGGCAAAAGAAGGAACCATGAACATTTTAGATACCCTTTCTTTAGGGTAGGATCTTGCCTCAGGTGCTGGCTCTTCTCCCAAAAAAACACTCATCCATTTCCCTAACCTAGTAACCTCCAGATCCCAGAGGCTCTCTTCACCTCAGCTGAGCTCCTTTGAAAGTGATTCAAGGGACTATGTCACTCAGCCTCACTTGCTGGACCAAATCTAGAGGGAGAACCCCTAAAACCCCAGAGTGAGTTTGTCCAGGGGATTGTCCCCAGGTCGAGGGAAGCTGGGGAGAGAAAATAGTAGCCATTTTTTACATTGTTTTGTATAGTATCTATTGATTCAGGAAACAAACACAAAATTTTGAATAAAAAGACTTGGAAGCTGCAAAAAAAAAGGAAAGAAAGAAAAAGAAAACCACCTATTCCTTCCTTTATTCCCTGGCATCCTCAGAACTGTCTACTGCCTTCGAGGACACACACACACACACACACACACACAGAATAAGGACTATCATCAACCACCCTAATCCTGTTCCCAAAAAAACACAGATTTAGAGTATTAAAAATTGTTTTCTCCCCACACACACCAAAAACAAGCCCACTGGATTAATGTCATCACTAAATTGCCTGTTCAGTGGGGGATAACTGTTCTGAAGAAAATTGTCTGCATGTATTTTATTGATCACCTTTAAGGAAACCAGCAGCCTACTGAATTTCAGCTACTTTTTAAGGAACCAAAACAGGTTATGTCATCCCAAAGCATAAGAGTCCACATTAGGGCTATATTTTTTATTTCAATTTTTATTGCAGATACAGGGAGTATATTGCAGATTTGTTACATGGGAACATTTTGTAATACTGAGGTTTGGAGTACAAATCCCATAACCCAGGTAGTGAGCACAGTATCCAATAGGTAGTTTTTTAACCCACCTCCTCTGACTCTCTAGCAGTCCACAGTGTCTATTGTTCACCAGGGCTATTTTCTAAGGCAAGAAAAAAAAAACATAACTGCCTACTATTAAAAAAAACAAATTTATGTCAATAAACCAGGTAAAAGCAGAACAAATTCAGATCCCTGTTGTTTCTCGACATCAAGAAAAGAAAAAGAGTCTAGGATCATGAAGAGCATAATTACCTCTTAATTCTGGAAGAATGACACTGAACGAGACATGAAGAGACTATGTGACAAGTTGGAACACAGGTTTATCTCCAATTTGGGGATGTTTCCTTCATTGCAGCCCTGTGACTATTACTTTGTCTAAAGTCTTATGAGCAGGCATTATTTCCTGACAGCATAACGTAAAGTATTTTTCATACTGACTCAGTGCAAGTCTCCAACTCTCACAGAAATGAAGGGGCGATTCAGAAAGAAAACTACAGGTGGTAACATGGTTCACCTCCGGATTCAAAACAATTACTTTGTGTTCAGGTTTTCAAGCCCTTGGCAGCACCACTTGCCAGAAACCCTCAATAGAGCAGAAGAGAAGCAAAACTCTCAGCTGCAATAGCAGGCCACAACAGATGAATAACATATTTCCAGATTAATTAAGAACATTTGGCCATGTCTGTCAGATTTATTTTATTGTATGATTTGCAGGCGAATAATGAAGACTGAGTTCTTAATTATAAGATTTGCATTCCTCCACTCTATTGTAAAAACTCATACAAGAGCTGTCTTTTCCTACATTGATACAAGAGTTTAAATACATGGTGGAAGAAAAGATGGGCTGGCAAACCACAAGCTTTCCTTCTAGTATTTTTAAGGATTCAGTTCCTCCTCAAGTTACTAAAAGCCATCAATGACAAATTTCATCTCCTGGCCTCATAATTCTAGATGTTCCATTTTCTGTACTACAGATGGACAAGAAAATGTGGTGTACTTTTTCATAGATGAAGTAATCCATGTCAAGTCATCATGGCTTAAGATACGCACTGTAAGCCAGTGCAGATTTTAGTTTGAGCTAACTGCCAAGTATAACTGATTTAGTAAGTGTGAGATTTGAGAGCAGACTACAAACTACAGCCCCAAATTACAAGACTGTAAATGAAACTAATGGGTCCAAAGCTAGAAAGAACTCAGGCTGCTAACTTCAAAAGCCCTTTGATGCAACATAACTGAGCAGTTGCATAAATTTCCAACTACCAGCTCTGACTTTTTGCAGGACAAGCTACAGCTTTATATAAATTCATGGAATAGACTAATTGTGATAGACCAAAGCATAGGGTTGACTACTGTCGATCTCTTACAACAACACAACAGAAGAGAACACAGATTGTTCCTGGCAAGGGGACTTCTTGGGGCCAGAGGACTGGAGAGAGGCCCTTACCCAAGAATGTTCTTGTGGGTAGAAGTTGGAGTTTGTAAATAGGCTCCATTTCAAACTTCAGCCACTGCTCAAAGAAAAAGGTTGAGTAGAAAGTAAGAATTCATATTTTTTAAAGTGACTGAAAAAGAAGATTTAAATATCTGTTTCAATGGTTTTCAAACATACATGCTTCAGAATCATCTGGAGTAATCAATTAAACACAAATGCTGGAGCCCACTCTGATTAAGAGGCCCAAGTTGAGACCCAACACTGTACATGTCTAAGTACCAGGAGACACTGATGCTGCTGGTCTGGGCATCACGTTGTGAGAGCCATTCATCTACACCAGGGTTTCTCATTTTCAATATGACTGACATTTTCGGACAGCTAATTCTTTGTTGTGGGGTACTGTCCTGTGCATTGTTGGATGTTTAACAGCACCTGTGGCCTCTATGCATTGGAGGCCAGTAGCAACATGGCCTCAGATATGACAACTAAACATGCCTCTGCAGAAAACAGAACTCCCCTTCACTCCCAAATGTTCTGCAGGAGGAATATTGCCCACTAAGAACCACTGATCTAGACAGATAACAAAAGAATATCACTTTATTGCTGAATTCAACTTTTTCTGATTTTTAAAAAGTGAAGAGGTTTACCTTGGTCTTATTTTAATTTTTTTGAAAACCTATTTAGTATTTGGTAACTGTAAATATTCCTCTTTTGTTTAAAGGTCAGATAGGAATATGCAGCAAATTCTTCAGACTAAGAAATAAGATTCATGTCTCAGTTCTGATTTATTAGGCAACAAGGACATAAAGCAACTTTTGGCTAGCCATTCTATGACATTTGATCTTCCCTAAATATCAGATATTTGTGTATGATTGAGGTGTGTTCTCTAAAGCGCTTTCAGATTCAAATATTTTACCCACCTCCATGGAGTAATCAGTAAAGAATAGGTTCCAGAGTCACCTTAAACAAAGAGAATAATGCTTAACACAACCATGACAAAAAAAAAGAAGGAATTAACATATTCTGGGTAAAAAAATCCCAGAGTGAAAAAATAATTCACAAAGACAGATGAAATGCCTCAGGAAGGTGGTGATGCCCTGACACTAAAAACAAATAATAGGCATCAGTTCATACACTAATATTTTATTCAAAAAATAAATCAAGTATGAGCATACACCTTTGGGACAGAGACACTACTGAACACATAAAAAAAAACCCCAACCAACTGCCTCAGGAAATGCAAAGTGTAAATATTTCTCCTTTAAAGTTCATGTAAATGCTGTTAATTTAATATGAAATTTAACATTAAAGATTTTAAAGATTCATATTTTTAAAAAGGGGCACAGAAAGTCATTCTAGCAGTTCATAGGCCAACAGCAGGCAAGATCTTCAATTCATCTCTCTATTCTTTCTGGCACAAATTTCTGTTTCTGTTTGTTAGAAAGAACTAATGAGGGTTTTTATTACTGGAGGAATTTAACATACAAATTATGGTAAAAGTAGCAGGAACTCCATTTCTAATTCAGTATCTTTCCAAGCATTACTTTTTTTTTCTTTACCGCGGAGCACTCCTATTCTGTAGATTTGCTATATTTTCCAGTATTTGTTCAGTCTGCTTAGTGTAAATCAACGTGTGCAAGCCACACATGGAAAATCCCTGTAACATTAAAAAGCAAATATAATCAAGCCAAGGTTTCAACACATGCCCTAAAGCCTTAAGATGTGCGCCTAAGCTACAGTTTTGTGACCTTTTATAGAGGAGAATTTTGGAGCGAGATTTACTTTTGTTTCCTACATATACAGATTGGCCACAAGGCCCAAAAAGAATGTTACAGTAGAGCAATGAGGACTATGCAGAGAAACTTATCAGACTTTTGAGAAAGAATAAGAAGACAGTGGATCAATGGACCTAAATGAGACTTGGACTTAGACGCCAGCCCTGCCCCACCATCCCCCAGATCACACTCCAATGATACAGGATTGAAAGTCAAAACTTATTCACATTTATGGCTCAAAATAATTGTTTTCGGCCGGGCGCGGTGGCTCACGCCTGTAATCCCAGCACTTTGGAAGGCCGAGGCGGGCAGATCACGAGGTCAGGAGATTGAGACCATCCTGGCTAACACTGTGAAACCCCGTCTCTACTAAAAATACAAAAAGTTAGCCGGGCGAGGTGGCGGGTGCCTGTAGTCCCACCTACTCGGTATGCTGAGGCAGGAGAATAGCGTGAACCTGGGAGGCGGAGCTTGCAGTGAGCTGAGATCATCGTGCCACTGCACGCCAGCCTGGGCGACAGTGTGAGACTCCGTCTCAAAAAAAAAAAAAAAAAAAAAAAAAAAATCAGGACTTTGTGTTAGTGTGCACCTCTTCAAATTGCAAAAGACATTTTATACATGCTATGCAATTGAATTATTTTTAAACATCTCACTTTATTTCAAAAACATCAAGAATCCTAACAGGTTTTTATCAGACATACCTGGAATTGAGGGGATCCCAGCAGCTGCCAGGTTACTATACTTTTTCACAGGAAGAACAGACTATCTGCTGGATGCAGTGGCTCATGCCTGTAATCCCAGCACCTTGGGAGACTGAGGCAGGTGGATCACTTGAGGTCAGGAATTCTAGACCAGCCTGGCCAAAATGGTGAAACCCCGTCTCCACTAAAAATACAGAAATTAGTCAGGCGTGGTGGTGGGTGCCTGTAATTGCAGCTACTCGGGAGGCTGAGGCAGGAGAATTGCTTGAGCCCAGAAGACCGAGGTTGCAGTGAGTGGAGATCATGCCACCCTACTCCAGCCTGGGTGACAAAGCAAGACTCCTCCTCAAAAAAACAAAAACAAACAGACTATCTATTTGCAACACTACCGTGTAAGTTTCCTCACACCAACCAATTCTCCAACTATCTAGAAACTAACTGGGTGTCCTACAATTCAATTCAATATTGATACTAGCTACCTGGAGTTCAAGTGAGACTACACAAGTTTAAGGGCTTAGCCCAACAAGAGTGCCCCCACTTCAGACGCTAGTCACAATATTGGGTCCCCAGGTTTCCACACTTCCATACTTCTGTCTGACTTGGCTACACATTGGAGATTCCCATGAACCACCCACTTGGGGCTCAGTGTTTTTGCTCAAACAGCTCACAGAACTCAGAAAAATTGTTTACTTACTATTAGCAGTTTTTTAATAAAAGATACAACTCAGAAACAACCAAATGAATAAGGTGCAGAGAACAATGTTTGGGAGTGGAAGGCAGGGTGGTGCAGAGCTTCCATGCCCTCTCCTAGAATGCCACCACCCTCCCAGAACCTCCATGTGTTCACCAATCTAGAAGCTCTCTGGACTCCACTGTTTAGTAGTTTTCATGGAGGTTTCATTACGTAGGCATGACTGATTAAATCATTCACCATTGGTGATTGAACTCAATCTGTGGTTGCTCTCGTTACCCCAGAGGTCAGGAGGTCGTGCTGGAAGTTCCAACCCTCTAATTACATGGTCTTTCTGGTGACCAGCTCCTATCCTGGTCACCAGAAAGAAACCAGCTAGAGACCCCAGCCACCAGTCATCTCATCAACCCACAAAAGATACTCTAGCTGTGCGCCAGGAACCAGGGACAAAGACCAAACATATATTTTGCATTGTACCACAACTACTTACTAGAGAGTAATGTGAGAACTATGGAATTTACCTCCAAATTACATATGCACCATATCCAACAAGTCCCATGTTCAGAATATTGTTTTAATACATTTTTGTTTTTGAGTCTCTTCCATGGAATGAAACTCTGTGGACTATTAGTAGATGTTCAGTTAAAAAGGTAAAACAAAATAAAATAAAGTTCCATTTTCAAGTGGGATTAATCTCTGGAATAAACTAATTAAAAAATATTTCTTTACTGCACATGTGTTCAGACTTTTAATATCTTACTGTCTAAAATGCTTTGAAATAAATATACATATATGATACCTATATATATATGTATAATGTAAAATTTACCAAAATCATAAGCCTCCATTTGTAACCAACAAAGCCTCTTGAGAGAGTAGATATCAGTAGAACACAGCTTGGGAAACACTAAAGGGCATGTCTTTCATTGTATTTTATATTTTAATGCCATAGTTACTTTTGGGACTAAGAATTATGATAGTGCATGTAGCAGTCAGTAATATTACCCATAACCCTCTTCTCTTTTCCACATGGAATTTCATCTCTGGACTTATTCTGATATTCCTGGGTGTGCAAGATTAGTGCTGAAGAAAGTGGGAATTTTGTCTGTGTAAGGTTTTCTAGATTGGACCCAGGGGTTTTTAACTGCTTTAGTCAATTACTTGTTCCTTAAAGCCTGGGGTATCACACCCAAATTGTTTAATTGAGTTGAAAAAGTTTATTTACAGTATTTTCCACACAACTGACTTTTTCAGCCAACTGATTTGCATAGAGTACAACATTGCTAATTTATACTAATGACTAAGAAAACACTGGAGATTACAAATTTAAGAATTAGCAAGTACTATAAGTGAAAGCATGCAATTAAAAGCAATTAGAGCTGTCTCATCACAAAAGGGACTTGATTAGTCCATGCTTATTATTTATGGTAGTGATTTATAATATGCTGTCATTTATTTTGTGATGAAACCTCCATAATGTGACATTTTATTATCATCCTACAAGAAAGATGGACAAAGCTGCCAGAGAGTTGGTAAAGCTTGTCAGCTTTTCTGATGGATCCATTTGTTCGCTCAGCACTTACTGTACTCTGCTCCTGCTCTGTGCGAAGTACCATCTTCAAGCACAATTTTAATGACTTTTTTCTAATACTATAATACTAATAGATTTCACCGGCACCTAGAAAGTACTGAAAATAGTAAGAAAAAGACAGAAAAAATACATTAATAAGTCCATCACCTAGAGATGACCACTGCTAAGATTTTCTGTGCTTACTTCCAATATTTTCTTACACATACATGTAAAGAAAATGTGATGAATGTAAATATGTTTGCATAATTGAGATTTTTTATTTTCAATTTTGTATTGTGATTTTTCACTTCGCTGTTGATGAAGGCATACCAAATTATATCAATAATTATTATTGCCTATTTAAAGTATATCATAAATTTATGTATTTATGTCCAGTTAATACTCAGAAATCAGCAGTTTAGTTGCTATTACATATTTTAAATAAATTAAAGTCAATAGGCTAAACTGGTTTTGCACCATTAGAGTTGGTTATTTGTATATTTTTCTGAATAGCTGAAAATAACTCATTTTGGAAGATGAGACAAACTCAATTTAAACCTGATATTAGTTATACTTGCTATTGGAGTGTTACCTTCCAGGTATAGGCAGCAGTAACTTCAGGCAAACAGGAACAAGTACTGGCTTAATCTATTTAGCCTTATACTGAAATGGAGCTTCCTCAGTCATTGAGTTGCATTACAATTTCCATAATCGATTTCAGCCCACTTCAATTTTGAGGAACTTCAATTAGAAGTTCCAGGAAAAATAATTTTTATTTTCATTGTTACTATTTCTGTTTCATAGGTGAAGTAATTGTAGCACTGAATGGGTAGATGATTTTTATAGGGCTTTGGGGAAATCTAATTTCTTAGCATTCCTAAAGGTTTTTTAATGCTGGTTCTCCTACACACTCCCTCAAATGAAGACTAAAGCTGTGCCTGAAGGAAACAGATGTGGTACAGTCATTCTCAACGGAAGCTATGGCTACCACATGAGAATAATTGGGATTAATTAATGCATCTAACAGCTTTAAGCTGACTATGCATTTGCACAACTCCCCTAAAAGCTTCCTAACAGGATCCTCTGAAGTGTATTAACAGTCTCTTAGAAGTCCCTCAGAAGCCCTTTCGCAGTCTTAATAGAAATATTTTGCCCAGTACTAGGAAGGCATATAACGTTTAAGCTAGCACTTTAGTAGTTCTGGAATCCACAAGTCTCACCTCTTCTAAGGTCAGTTCTACAAAACACCTAATGGCTGCTCACAGTAGATTCTCAATAAGTATTGATAATCACATATTCTTAGTAGGAATTTAAATAGCTACTGTGTTATTTTCATCTCCAGAATTGATGATTCATGATCCTTTTATTGATATTCCCTGAAAAGTTCCTACAGTCTTATAACATCTGTTGTAAATCTGAAGCATTCAGTTTGTAAAAGAGAGGCAAGAAGCCCTTTGTTCCATTTCTTCCAGTTTATAAATTAATCTTCTTAGTGTACAATCATGCATTGAGGCAAGTTAAATTCCTTTGTGATACCCAGGAAATGATATAATAGAAGTTAATGCAGATGATTCTTGCCTAGGGAAAGAAAAACACCCTTAGTGGTCCTGCTCTGTTCCTGCCCTGGGCTAGGAACTTTACACATAGTATCTCACTTGAGCCTCATAATGGCTTACAGTTGAAGGAAAGAGAAGCTTGGAGAAGTTAAGTCCAAGATCTGACCTGATCCTACAACTTCCTGACTTCAAGTTTGTGTTGTTTCCACCTCAACATGAATTATTTAAAAATCATTGCATCCTCCAATAGATTTCCAATGCCCCAGTATATGCCATGTGGCCATTAGGTCCAAGCTGGCCACAGAGGAGACCCAGCTGATTTCCTGGCCCTCTACTAAATATAATCTAGAACTCCTGTCACTTTACAAAACCACAAGGTCTACAAAAAGTCTGTGGCTTTGCTCCTCTATTTATTCATGTAACAGGTAAGATACTAAAGACATGGGTTAAAGGATATGAACAGACACTTCTCCAAAGCAGACATCTATGCAGCCAACAGACTCATGAAATAATGCTCATCATCACTGATCATCAGGGAAATGCAAATCAAAACCACAATGAGATACCGTCTCACACAAGTTAGAATGGCCATGATTAAAAAGTCAAGAAACAACAGGTGCTGGAGAGGATGTGGAGAAATAGGAACACTTTTACAGTGTTGTTGGGACTGTAAATTAGTTCAACCATTGTGGAAGAGAGTGTGGCGATTCTTCAAGGATCTAGAACTAGAATTACCACTTGACCCAGCAATCCCATTACTGGGTATATACCCAAAGGATTATAAATCATGCTACTATAAAGACACATGCACACGTACATTTATTGCGGCACTATTTACAATAGCAAAGACTTGGAACCAACCCAAATGTCCATCAATGATAGACTGGATTAAGAAAATGTGGTAAATATACACCATGGAATACTATGCAGCCATAAAAAAGGATGAGTTCATGTCCTTTGCAGGGACATGGATGACTGGAAACCATCATTCTAAGCAAACTATCACAAGGACAGAAAACCAAACACTGCGTGTTCTCACTCATAGGTGGGAATTGAACAATGAGATCACTTGGACACAGGGCGGGGAACATCACACACCAGTGCCTGTCAGGAGGTGCGGGGCTCGGGGAGGGATAGCATTAGGAGAAATACCTAATGTAAATGATGAGTTGACGGGTGCAGCAAACCCACAAGGCACATGTATACCTATGTATCAAACCTGCACATTGTGCACATATACCCTAGAACTTAAAGTATAATTTTTAAAAATTAAATAAAGACGTGGATTACTTTTGTAAAATCTCAGGAAAAGAGAATTTTGGAGTCCTCCAAATAAAATCTATACTGGGCCAATGATCCCCAAAACTCCCCCATAAAATATCTCTATTTTCTTCAACAAAGAATCATCTTGGCTTAGGAATACATAACCATAAATCCCAAAATGCTCTAATGTCACCCCTGTTTATAACTGTATCCCTAGGGCAGTGAGGTCTCTAAAGTCATTTATTCATTCAACAAATGTGCTTTGAGCATTCACTTTTTGCCAGGCACAATTGCAGAAACTTGGAATACATCAGTGAATAGAGCAAATGAAAATTCCAGCCCTCAGGGAGTCTACATTCTGGCAGGATAGAGAAGAGGAATAATAGATACAACAAGTAAGCAAATTATGCATTGTATATCAAGACATGATAAGAGCTATAGAAGGCAATCCAGTATTGCAAGCGGACTCAGGAATGTGCAGATGGCACAGATTGCAATTTTAAATAGGACCATCAGATTAGACTCCATTGAGAAGTCGATATTTAATTAAAAAAAAAAACTTAAATGAAGTCATGGATCAGCCATGTGCACATCTGGGGGAAGAAAGTTCCTGAGAGATGTATGAAAGACCAAGGACAGAAGCATGCTTGACACATTTGAAGAAGCAAGGGGGCCGGTGTGGCTGCAGTAGAGTATAGATGAGGGAGAGTAATGGGATATATAGAGAGAGATGGGGCCAGACTATGAAGGGCTTTGTAGAACAGTGGAGGTACTCTGAGTTTTAGTCCAAGTAGAATCTGTTTCTAGATTTCTATCATTGAAATGACATAATATGACTTACACATTTAAAAGGCTCACTCTGGGTGTTATATTGAGAGTAGGGAATAAAGGAGTGGGCAGTGGTTGAGGGGATAGGGTTGCAGCAGGAATGCCATGTTACAAGGCTATTATAGTAACCAAGGTGGAAGGTGATGGTGCCCCAGGCCAGTGGGAGCAGTACAGGTGATGAGAAGTGGTTGAATTCTAAAAATACATTGAAGAAAGAACTAAAAGTATTTTCTGATAAAATGAATATGGAATATGAGAGAAAGAAGAGTGAATGATGACTATTCTGGCCTGAGCCTGAACAGTTGGAAAGATGGATTTGCTATCACCTACAATGGGGGGAGCAGAGCTTATTAAGAGGGGATCAGGAGTTCTGTTTTAGATGTATTAAATTTGAAATGTCTATTAGATACCTAAGTAGAAAATAATTAAGCAGTCAAAGTATCACTTTCAAGTTAATGAGAGAGGTCTGATAAGGTGGGTGTCCTTCTTGGTTTGCTTGTTCATTGAAACCACAAGATTGCATGAGATGGAGTGAACGCAGATTGAGAAGGCATCCAAGGACTGATGGGAAGACCATGTTAAGAGGTCTGGAAATGAGGAGGCATCAGCAAAGGCACCTGAGAAAGAATAACCAGTGATATAAAAAGAAAAGCAGAGAATAGAGTGTCCTGGAAGCCAAGGGTAGAAGTTTACTAAGAAGAAGGGAGAGATCAATGTGTCAACTGCTGCAGAATTATGTAAGATGTGAAATGAGAATTCACCACTGAATTTAGCAACAAGGAAGACACTGGTGACACGGACAAGAGAAGTCTGAGTATGATAGTGGGGATAAAAGCCACACATTTGAATGCTAAAGAGAATGACCCAGTAGACCAGTTAAAACCAACCAAACAACCAACAGAAACCCTAACAATGTCAGAAAGTAGAATTGCTAAATGAGTCACCTAGAGAAAGTGAAAGAGGATAGGACTTGGTGTCTCAGATAGGGGTATAGATCACCTGTAGTCACAGGTAAGGAGGAAGAATATGTGGGTATAGATGCTGGAAGGCTTTGAAAGTAGATATCATGAGAGGCTATGGAAACCCTCTTCCAATGTTTCAATTTCCCATGTGAAAAATGGAGGTAGGGAAGAACGTGTTGAAGATTAGGGAGGAGCAAAGAGTGAAGTAGTTATCAAGTAGAGTAAAAGAGTGAATGAATTGTCAATGTTTGCCAATTCATGGCAAACATGAATAAGGTATGATTATCAGTGGAGCATTTAGAGCTCAACTTAGGTTCAAGGCCATGAATTTAAAGAGAGACTAGTCAGTGTGATTATTTTTCTTAAGCCACATGGGTACTGGCCTGGAGAAGTTAGTTGTACTTAACGTGAGTTGTGGTTTGGGAAAAAGAGTATGATGAAGGGCAAAGGAGAGGCTACAGCTCCTGGCCATGGAGGTTAAGCTGGATATGGGGACAGTAAAAATGGGAGATCACTGGTTGATTAATTTCTCCTCTTTAACAGATTCTGAGGAGGAGTCCCAAGGTGGTTTCTGTTACATTCTTGAATAGTGGCAGGTGACCCTATACATTCAGGCCCCTGAACCAAAACAATGAAGGCTTGGACAGAGCCAGCAAGAGCCAAATGAGTGGATATTTTAGTCTCTGCCTCTGATTTATTGGGTGAATTTGCTCAAATCACATTGTTTCTATATATCTTTTTTCCTCTCATCTCCAATTTAGACAAAATATCTTCCTCACGTGCTTCTGAAATGTTAATAAAAACATTGGTAAAGACTTCAAAATCCTTGAAAAAGGATTTTGCATTATACTAAATATGCATTATACTAAATTTTATTTAAAATGCTTTTATATTTGCATTGTTTGCAGAAGTGTGTTCCCCTCATAGTTTATACCAAAATACATTTATCCTTCTTATCTGGATAAATGAATCTTATTCTTGACATCAATTGTTTCAATTGCCCTTCTTTTAAATTTCTTTCATTTTTGTCACTTTAACACCTTGCTGATGTTAGTTGAGATGCCAAAATTGAATTTAGTATAGACATACAATTTTCCTGACAGATTTATTATATTAAAAAACAAGAGAATGGGGACTAGTGTTTTTTTGAGAGTCTACTATGTGGCAGACGCTACACATTAAATATTGATTTAATCTTCAAAACAATGCTATGAGTTTGTTATTATTATCAGCCTCATTTTACAATGATAAAACTAAGTTTAGAGAGATTATATAATTTACCCCAGTACACATAGATTGTAACTGGTAAGCTTAGATTTGAACACAGTTATGCATGATTCCAAATTACATGCTTTTAGATGTCATTCCATTATATTTCAATAAAACTCTAAATGCATGAAATGGATTAAAACCAATGTTGTCTCACTTTTTAAAACATGTTCCCAAAATGTAGACATTGTGAAATCTGAAGAAACCCTACTACAGCCCTCGGGGAAGCTTAAATTCTTATATTCTTTATATCCCTACACAGCATGAATTCTGATACTATCTTTCCCACCTCACCTGTATCACCCATATCCCTACCACAGGAGAAGTGGAGAAAAGGAAATACTCACAGAAAAGAAATTCAAAAAATTTCTCACTACAGGTGACATGGGAAGCTACAGGATTATTTGGTGGTGAGATGCACTCAGGAAAGTCAATGGAGAGTTTGGTAAAGGTATTCTTGACAGCAGTTGGCACTGAGTGCTTAGGGAAGGTCTGTTAAATGACTGAAGGGACCCATCACACTGGTGAAAAAGGTGAGGGGAAACACGAGTTCAACCTGTGTGAGTGAGCCAGGATGCTTCCATGAACTGAATTCTACTGTGACTTTGTTTTCATTGGTGTTTCCAAAGGGTGCTTTATGTCTTTTCATTTAAGGGCTCTGTATCATAGAAAAAACTCATAAATAAGAGAAGAGGGCAATGTCACCTTCAGGGCCAGCAAGTTTCCCAAATATCTGAAGCCAAATTGTGAAGTGTTTTTAGTTGCTAGAAGCCTAGAATTAAGGCTGGTGGTGGGGAGCTAGCCAAATATAGTACTTTACAGTAATATTTTAACAGTGCAACTATTTCTTGAAAATCAGAACTCTTTTCCTGAAGCAATGAACTTCCCCTAGTGAAAACATGCATATATCTGTAAATTCCTAAACATTTTGCCCTACAAATAATATCATTATATCTTTATAACAAAGTGCATTAAAAACAGATTCTATTTGAAAGAAGCAGAAGCGCTGACATAGAAGAAAACCACAGCTTTTTGAATTCCTTTTATCAGGCATCAAAGTAACAGAAAAATTGAAAGAATTCAGATTGTCAGGTTGCCACAGTTACACTGATTTTATAGAGCTAGAGTTTCCTTAGGAAATGTAGTATGGTAAAATGATTATTTTACTATAGTTCCCATCCATGCTAAGAGAATATATTTTCTTTCTTGATAGAAATTTTTTTTATTATACTTTAAGTTTTGGGTTACATGGGCAGAACATGCAGTTTTGTTACATAGGTACACATGTGCCATGGTGGTTTGCTGCACCCATCAATCCATCACCTACATTAGGCATTTCTCCTAACATTATCCGTCCCCTAGCCCCATACCCAAACAGGCCCCAGTGTGTGATGTTCCCCTCCCTGTGTCCATGTGTTCTCACTGTTCAACTCCCACTTATGAGTGAGAACATGTGGTGTTTGGTTTTCTGATCTTGTGATAGTTTGCTGAGAATGATGGTTTCCAGCTTCATCCATGTCCCTGAAAAGGACATGAACTCATCCTTTTTATGGCTGCATAGTATTCCATGGAGTATATGTGCCACATTTTCTTAATCCAGTCTATCATTGATGGACATTTGGGTTGGTTCCAAGTCTTTGCTATTGTAAATAGTGCCGCAATAAACATATGTGTGCATGTGTCTTTATAGTAGCATGATTTATAATCCTTTGGGTATATACCTAGTAATGGGATTGCTGGGTCAAATGGTATTTCTAGCTCTATATCCTAGAACTACCTAGCAAATTATCCCACAGCTCTCCAAAAGATAGAGCAGATGGGGCAAGTGAGTGTTTAAAGTCCCTTCCTGCTTAACTGCCCCTACTCGTGGACAATTATCTGCTATCCCACAGCCCAGCCACAGTGCCTATCTCTTCTGAAATAACATGTGGACCCACCATGTCAGCAAACTCACACCCTGTAATGTTCTCATCAACCAAGTAGACCATTTTACTCAATCAGCCTTGAAAGAGAGAGAACTGTGGTTTAAGCCCAACCACATCATTCTAATTATCAAACTTTGAGAAAACCTCTAGTGAAAAATAAATGTTCTTGGTTCAAAACTACTATCTCCTCATTCTTATTGACTGCAAGGGTGCTTCTCTCAGAATCTGTGCTCTAAGCAGAGAAGCATCTTTTCAGCACATCCTTGAATTAAATCAGCACATCAGTGCAAGCAGCCCAGGGAGCCATGAGCAACCACTTTGCCATCCTCATCACATTCTCCCCCAAATACATCCCCAGTGAGGGTCCAGAGCCCCCAAAAAATTGTTTTTGCAGTCAGTGTACAGTGCAAATTGGAATTCCTATCATTAAAAAGGAAGACACTCATTTCTTAACAGTTTCTCTGCATCTGAGGCCCCATTCCACGGGAGATGTCTCTTATCTTAAAGGAAAACAGTGTTAACTTAGAAACACCAAAGACAGTTTTCTGAGTCCAGTGGCAAATCTCAGTTTACACTATGTCTAGCCACAGACTTGGGTCATCTGCTCTAGGCAAAGCATTCTTGAGGCAGGAGTAACTTACTTGTTCCTTTCCATACCATAACAATCGGGTGTATGGTTTATTCCTAAGGTTTATAGCCACATGTATAGTTGAGTACAGTAAGGAATGATGAGGTCTGAAATTGCAGTAAAAACCCAGCCTCCTGTCCTTATTCCAGTCACTCAAGAGTTGAAGGTTTCCAGTGGTGCTTTGTTGATTGGTGTGTGATACTGTTTATTTTCTAAAAAGGCATAGTACAGCTATGTACTATGTTATCTTATATCACTGTTAAGAGACTTAAATAATTTAAGAGACTTTTATTCATAGCCAAACAGCAGTTCTTATAAAAGATGGAAGCATTCTACCAAAGACTATAAAGGCTGGGGGAAAAAAAGGTATTTCCAAAGGCTTGGATGACTTTGAGTATGAAAACCGACTAGAGGTAAAGTAGGAAAGTACTAAGATTACAGTAGGGTAGGGAAAGAAGAGAAAGAACATTCAACAAAGTCAACTGTTGGATGAAATCCAAACCTTTAATCCCTGAACTCAAAGATAAAAAAACAAAACTTTAACATCACTCGGCAATGACTACTCCAGCCAATATGGATGCGACACTCATGGACTTTGAATAAAATCAGATTGTCTGCGGGGAAGATTGGATTATGGCAAAGAAATACTCTGAAGGAAATGGGCAGCTGGAATAGGATAGTGATTCTCTAGAACTAAAGAAAAACTTTCCTGACTTCCTAAAAAGAAAAATATAGCACACAATAAGCACACAATGGATGTGCAGCTAGTAAATAGGGGTATACAAAAAGCCCAGAACTGCACATCAGATTATTTTACCAGTATTTTTTGGCTTTCTTGTAGCTCACTGTTCTCAGGGCAGCAAACACAGGGGAAGGCATTTTACAGATAGATGATAATGGCTTTCAGTGTTTCTCAAATCGGCTCAAAGCCCATACTGTGTAAATTGCTAAAAGCCCATATGTAATTCTGAACCTCTTGCAGGCTGAGACTCTGTGTGCTGGTAATAATTACATAGACTGGGATAATTAACTTCTGACATGAAAAGGGATGAAGGTGAGAGACAAAAATGCAAACCGTAACAACTTTTACTTAAAGCAAGGGCACAAATTGACAAAAACCCTGGGGCATTCACTTGGAAAAATTTACTGTAGTCTATGTCTCTAATGTTTTCCTATAAGAATAAGAAGAAATTTCTCCATGCTCACATGATTATTCTTTTCTGATATTTATGGGTTTTACAGCCTTATCCATTTTAATTTTTGTCGGGACAGTCTAGCCTTATCAATGTTAAGATTCTTAAGAGAAGACATAGGCCCAAGGCACACAAGCACATTCAGCACATGAAGCACTCCCACAGAAAAAGAATTGACCTCAGCCTGCAATAAGCAAGGCAGCTGAAATTGAGCCCCCTGCATAACATATGTGAGTGTTGAAGAGCTGTCGCTTCCACAAAAAAAAAATTAGAAAAGCCTGGGGAAAGGATGAGAAAGTTTGCCATCTGTCCAAGGCTCTCAGGGAGGATAAAAAGAAACTCATGAGACATCAAATCTAGGGTACTCAGGGTCTCCATCTACACTAATCACAGGGTAAGGGTCCTAAAGAGAAGAAATTAAGAGAGATCTATTTACAACCATTGAAAACATTAAGGCTCTTGCAGAAGTATCCTAAAACTTCTCTAGAAATATTTTCACAATTAGGGATTCAAGGAACTCCTATGCGGGAAAAGTAGCCCAGCTCAAACTAAAAATGTTAAATCACTCGAGAAAAGGAAGTGTCATGAGGGACAGAATAGATTTCAAAAACAGACCCAAATCCCTATAAGACAAACCTTTTAGCATAATTAAGGAGGTAAAAGAATAAATAGAAACTATAATGAAAGACCAGAACCTGTGATGAAAGCTCTGGCTGAGCTTTAATAACTAAATAAATGTCTGCAAATGTAAAAATGCAGTTATGATTTAAAATGTAATAATAATCATCTTCACAACAGATTGGAAAATATATATTTTCCTAAGTAAGAATAACAACCAGGTATAAAACAGAATGGAATAAGAAATCCAATATGTAGGCCAGACGTGGTGGCTCACACCCGTAATCCCAGCACTTTGGGAAAAGGAGGCCAGTGGATCTCCTGACGTTAGGAGTTCGAAACCAGCCTGGCCAACATGAGGAAACCCCATCTCCACTAAAAATATGAAATTAGGCTGGGCGCGGTGGCTCACGCTTGTAATCCCAGCACTGTGGGAGGCCGAGGCGGGCGGATCACGAGGTCAGGAGATCGAGACCACGGTGAAACCCCGTCTCTACTAAAAATACAAAAAAAATTAGCCGGGCATGGTGGCAGGCGCCTGTAGTCCCAGCTACTCGGAGAGGCTGAGGCAGGAAAATGGCGTGAACCCGGGAGGCGGAGCTTGCAGTGAGCCAAGATTGCGCCACTGCACTCTAGCCTGGGCGACAAAGCGAGACTCCGTCTCAAAAAAAAAAAAAAAAAAAGAAATTAGCCTGGCATGGTGGTGCACACCTGTAACCCCAGCTACTTGGGAGGCTGAGGCAGGAGAATCACTTGAACCTGGGAGGTGGAGGTTGCAGTGAGCCAAGACCACACCATTGCACAGCCTGAGCAAGAAGAGCAAGACTCCATGAAGAGGAGAGGAGAGGAGAGGAGAGGAGAGGAGAGGAGAGGAGAGGAGAGGAGAGGAGAGGAGAGGAGAGGAAGGAAAATCTAATATGTAATAGCATTGAAAAAGACAAAACAACTAAGATAACAGTATTAGAAATACACAAGATCATTATGAAAAAAACTTCCAAGCACTACTAAAAGACACAAAAGAAGATATGAACAAATGGAAAGATATGCCATGTTCTTGAGGAGAAAGACTCAATACCATTATCTTAATTCTCCTTGGGCTGATTCATAGATTTGCACAACCTAAAATATCAACCTTTTTAACTAGATGAGTTGATCATAAAGTTCATATAAAAAATCACATAGAACCATCAGTACACTTTATGTCTTTTGCAGAAACATGAATGGAGCTGGTGGCCGTTGTCCTAAGTGAACTAACACAGAAGCAGAAAATCAAATACCACATGTTCTCGTTTATAAGTGGGAGCTAAACAATGGGTAAATGTGGACGTACAGAGGAAAGTATTAGACACTGGGGACTGCATAAGTAGGGAGAGTGAGAAGGAGATGAGGGCTGAAACATTATCTACTGGGTACAATGTTCACTATTCGAGTAATAGTGAATAGAGTCTCACTAAAGCCCACACTTAATCACTATGCAATATATCCATTTTATAAAACTGCACTGGTACCCTCTAAATCCATAAAAATTTAAAAATTAAATAGAATAGTCAGGAAAACACTGAACAAAAAATCAAAAGGGGGATTACTACTACCAGATATTAAAACAATTTATTGTATATTAATAATCATATCAATGTTGTAATGGGACATGAACAGACCAGTGATGTAGAAAAGAAAATCCAGAAATTGACCCAGACCCTCATGATAATTCACAATATGATATAATAAAAACGGAGTTTCACACCAGTGGGGGAAGTAGACTAATCAAGAAGTAAAATCATGTTGGGACAATGTAATGGCCATGTGATTATTACTCATTGCATGCCTGTATCAGAACATCTCATGTAACCTATAAATATATACACCATTAAGTGTATAAAATTAAGAATAAATTTTTTAAAAATAATTTTCAACTGATATCAGAGACAAAGATAACCTATTTAATACTTACAAAGCTGTTATGATAAGGAAAATAACAACTCAATATAATGGTCAATAGATATGAAAAGAGTTCACATTAATACAATAGCTCTCAAACATATGAACAGATGCTCAGTTCACTTAAGGTAAAAGAGAATTAAGACAGAAATACCCTGAGAAAACTTTTTTTTTTTTTCTTATTTCACTTTTTTTTTTTTTTAATTTTTTTTTTTTTATACTTTAGGGTTTTAGGGTACATGTGCACAATGTGCAGGTTTGTTACATATGTATCCATGTGCCATGTTGATTTCCTGCACCCATTAACTCGTCATTTAGCATTAGGTGTATCTCCTAATGCTGTCCCTCCCCCCTCCCCCAACCCCACAACAGTCCCAGGAGCGTGATGTTCCCCTTCCTGTGTCCATGAGTTCTCATTGTTCAATTCCCACCTATGAGTGAGAACATGCGGTGTTTGGTTTTTTGTCCTTGCGATAGTTTACTGAGAATGATGTTTTCCAGTTTCATCCATGTCCCTACAAAGGACACGAACTCATCATTTTTTATGGCTGCATAGTATTCCATGGTGTATATGTGCCACATTTTCTTAATCCAGTCTATCGTTGTTGGACATTTGGGTTGGTTCCAACTCTTTGCTATTGTGAATAGTGCCGCAATAAACATACGTGTGCATGTGTCTTTATAGGAGCATGATTTATAGTCCTTTGGGTATATACCCAGTAATGGGATGGCTGGGTCAAATGGTATTTCTAGTTCTAGATCCCTGAGGAATCGCCACACTGACTTCCACAATGGTTGAACTAGTTTACAGTCCCACCAACAGTGTAAAAGTGTTCCTATTTCTCCACATCCTCTCCAGCACCTGTTGTTTCCTGCTTTTTTAATGATGGCCATTCTAACTGGTGTGAGATGGTATCTCACTGTGGTTTTGATTTGCATTTCTCTGATGGCCAGTGATGAGGAGCATTTCTTCATGTGTTTTTTGGCTGCATAAATGTCTTCTTTTGAGAAGTGTCTGTTCATGTCCTCTGCCCACTTTTTGATGGGGTTGTTTGTTTTTTTCTTGTAAATTTGTTTGAGTTCATTGTAGATTCTGGATATTAGCCCTTTGTCAGATGAGTAGGTTGCAAAAATTTTCTCCCATTGTGTAGGTTGCCTGTTCACTCTGATGATAGTTTCTTTTGCTGTGCAGAAGCTCTTTAGTTTAATGAGATCCCATTTGTCGATTTTGGCTTTTGTTGCCATTGCTTTTGGTGTTTTAGACATGAAGTCCTTGCCCACGCCTATGTCCTGAATGGTATTGCCTAGGTTTTCTTGTAGGATTTTAATGGTTTTAGGTCTAACATATAAGTCTTTAATCCATCTTGAATTAATTTTTGTATAAGGTGTAAGGAAGGGATCCAGTTGCAGCTTTCTACATATGGCTAGCCAGTTTTCCCAGCACCATTTATTAAATAGGGAATCCTTTCCCCATTTCTTGTTTTTGTCAGGTTTGTCAAAGATCAGATAGTTGTAGCTATGCAGCATCATTTCTGAGGGCTCTGTTCTGTTCCATTGATCTATGTCTCTGTTGTGGTACCAGTACCATGCTGTTTTGGTTACTGTAGCCTTGTAGTATAGTTTAAAGTCAGGTAGCGTGATGCCTCCAGCTTTGTTCTTTTGGCTTAGGATTGACTTGGCGATGCGGGCTCTTTTTTGCTTCCATATGAACTTTAAAGTAGTTTTTCCAATTCTGTGAAGAAAGTCATTGGTAGCTTGATGGGGATGGCATTGAATCTATAAATTACCTTGGGCAGTATGGCCATTTTCACGATATTGATTCTTCCAACCCATGAGCATGGAATGTTCTCCCATTTGTTTGTATCCTCTTTTATTTCATTGAGCAGTGGTTTGTAGTTCTCCTTGAAGAGGTCCTTCACATCCCTGGTAAGTTGGATTCCTAGGTATTTTATTCTCTTTGAAGCAATTGTGAATCGGAGTTCACTCATGATTTGGCTCTCTGTTTGTCTGTTATTGGTGTACAAGAATGCTTGTGATTTTTGTACATTAATTTTGTATCCTGAGACTTTGCTGAAGTTGCTAATCAGCTTAAGGAGATTTTGGGCTGAGACAATGGGGTTTTCTAGATATACAATCATGTCATCTGCAAACAGGGACAATTTGACTTCCTCTTTTCCTAATTGAATACCCTTTATTTCCTTCTCCTGCCTGATTGCTCTGGCCAGAACTTCCAGCACTATGTTGAATAGGAGTGGTGAGAGAGGGCATCCCTGTCTTGTGCCAGTTTTCAGAGGGAATGCTTCCAGCTTTTGCCCATTCAGTATGATATTGGCTGTGGGTTTGTTGTAGATAGCTCTTATTATTTTGAGATACGTCCCATCAATACCTAATTTATTGAGAGTTTTTAGCATGAAGGGTTGTTGAATTTTGTCAAAGGCCTTTTCTGCATCTATTGAGATAATCATGTGGTTTTTGTCTTTGGTTCTGTTTATATGCTGGATTACATTTATTGATTTGCGTATGTTGAACCAGCCTTGCATCCCAGGGATGAAGCCCACTTGATCATGGTGTATAAGCTTTTTGATGTGCTGCTGGATTCAGTTTGCCAGTATTTTATTGAGGATTTTTGCATCAATGTTCATCAAGGATATTGGTCTGAAATTCTCTTTTTTGGTTATGTCTCTGCCAGGTTTTGGTATCAGGACGATGCTGGCTTCGTAAAATGTGTTAGGGAGGATTCCCTCTTTTTCTATCAATTGGAATAGTTTCAGAAGGAATGGTACCAGTTCCTCCTTGTACCTCTGGTAGAATTCAGCTGTGAATCCATCAGGTCCTGGACTCTTTTTGGTTGGTAAGCTATTGATTATTGCCACAATTTCAGAACCTGTTATTGGTCTATTCAGAGATTCAACTTCTTCCTGGTTTAGTCTTGGGAGGGTGTATTTGTCAAGGAATTTATCCATTTCTTCTAGATTTTCTAGTTTATTTGAATAACCAATGGAGAGAGGGCTTAAAGGAGATGATGGAGCTGAAAGCCAAGTTTCGAGAACTACGCGAAGAATGCAGAAGCCTCAGTAGCAGATGCGATCAACTGGAAGAAAGGGTATCGCTGATAGAAGATGAAATGAATGAAATGAAGAGAGAAGGGAAGTTTAGAGAAAAAAGAATAAAAAGAAATGAACAAAGCCTCCAAGAAATTTGGGACTATGTGAAAAGACCAAACCTACGTCTGATTGGTGTACCTGAAAATGATGGGGAGAATGGAACCAAGTTGGAAAACACTCTGCAAGATATTATCCAGGAGAACTTCCCCAATCTAGCAAGGCAGGCCAGCATTCAGATTCAGGAAATACAGAGAACACCACAAAGATACTCCTCGAGAAGGGCAACTCCAAGACACATAATTGTCAGATTCACCAAAGTTGAAATGAAGGAAAAAATGTTAAGGGCAGCCAGAGAGAAAGGTCGGGTTACCCACAAAGGGAAGCCCATCAGACTAACAGCTGATCTCTCAGCAGAAACTCTACAAGCCAGAAGAGAGTGGGGGCCGATATTCAACATTCTTAAAGAAAAGAATTTTCAACCCAGAATTTCCTATCCCGCCAAACTAAGCTTCATAAGTGAAGGAGAAATAAAATACTTTACAGACAAGCAAACGCTGAGTGATTTTGTCACCACCAGGCCTGCCCTAAAAGAGCTCCTGAAGGAAGCACTAAACATGGAAAGGAACAACCGGTACCAGCCCCTGCAAAAACATGCCAAATTGTAAAGACCATCGAGGATAGGAAGAAACTATAGCAACTAACAAGCAAAATAACCAACTAACATCATAATGACAGGATCAGATTCACACATAACAATATTCACGTTAAATGTAAATGGGCTAAATGCTCCAATCAAAAGACACAGACTGGCAAACTGGATAAGGAGTCAGGACCCATCAGTGTGCTGTATTAAGGAAACCCATCTCACGTGCAGAGACACACATAGACTCAAAATAAAGGGATGGAGGAAGATCTATCAAGCAACTGGAAAACAAAAAAAGGCAGGGGTTGCAATCCTAGTCTCTGATAAAATAGACTTTAAACCAACAAAGATCAAAAGAGACAAAGAAGGCCATTACATAATGGTAAAGGGATCAATTCAACAAGAAGAGCTAACTATCCTAAATATATATGCACCCAACACAGGAGCACCCAGATTCATAAAGCAAGTCCTCAGTGACCTACAAAGGGACTTAAACTCCCACACAATAATAATGGGAGATTTTAACACCCCACTGTCAGCATTAGACAGATCAACGAGACAGAAAGTTAACAAGAATATCCAGGAATTGAACTCAGCTCTACATAAAGTGGACCTAATAGACATCTACAGAACTCTCCACCCCAAATCAACAGAATATACATTTTTTTCAGCACCACACCACACCTATTCCAAAATTGACCACATAGTTGGAAGTAAAGCTCTTCTCAGCAAATGTAAAAGAACAGAGATTATAACAAACTGTCTCTCAGACCACAGTGCAATCAAACTAGAACTCAGGATTAAGAAACTCAGTCAAAACCGCTCAACTACATGGAAACTGAACAACCTGCTCCTGAATGACTATTGGGTACATAATGAAATGAAGGCAGAAATAAAGATGTTCTTTGAAACCAACGAGAACAAAGACACAACATACCAGAATCTCTGGGACACGTTCAAAGCAGTGTGTAGAGGGAAATTTATAGCACTAAATGCCCACAAGAGAAAGCAGGAAAGATCCAAAATTGACACCCTAACATCACAATTAAAAGAACTAGAAAAGCAAGAGCAAACACATTCAAAAGCTAGCAGAAGGCTAGAAATAACTAAAATCAGAGCAGAACTGAAGGAAATAGAGACACAAAAAACCCTTCAAAAAATTAATGAATCCAGGAGCTGGTTTTTTGAAAAGATCAACAAAATTGATGGACCGCTAGCAAGACTAATAAAGAAGAAAAGAGAGAAGAATCAAATAGATGCAATAAAAAACGAAAAAGGGGATATCACCACCGATCCCACAGAAATACAATCTACCATCAGAGAATACTACAAACACCTCTATGCAAATAAACGAGAAAACTTTTTCCATCTATTGGATTGACCAGATTTCAAAAGTTTGATCACACCATGCCTAATTGGCTAGGAAAACAGATAGTCCATGCATTCTCTTTTGTTGTGTTTTAAATTTACATATACTTCATGCATTCTTGAGTAAATTGGTGCAACATCGAAGGAGGACAATATGACAATATCTATCAAAATTTTAGTGAATACACTATTTGACTCAGCAAATTCACTGTCACTCATTTGAAATGACACATGGAAAAGTCATGTTTAATAGCAAGAGCAAGAAAACAATATAAATATCCACCAATAGGGGCTATTTAAGTAAATTACAACACATGTGTGCAGCAGAATATTGTGCACCATAAAAAATTAAGCAAAGGAAATTTCCATGTACTATTATAGATACATCCCCAAGCTATATGGTAATGTGAAAAAATCGAGATACGGACAGTGAATAAATATGCCACCTTTGGAGTATCAAGGGTAAGAGAAGATAAAAATCTACTGAAATACTGATACTTGCCTGCACATGCATAAACAAACTCTGGAAATAGGCAAAATAACTAAAAAGCAGTAGTTAACTCTGGGGGGAGACGTCAAAGATAGAAGAGTGAATTTTCACTGTATACTTCCTGATTTTTTAACAATATGAATGTATTACTGTATTTAAAAAATTAGATTTAAAAATATATTTAAAATGTTCAAATTCAATTATAATAATTAAAATTAAAGTTCAAACAGTACCACCTACACCTATCAAATTGGGAATTATTGTTCATGACAAATTTCCAATTTGGCAATGGTCTAGCAGAAAAGAACACGCTGATATATAGCTGGCAATGGTATAAATTGATACCCTCTTTCTCTGAAGTAATTTTGGCAAGACTTTGAATGCTTACATCCTCCAACTCATCAATTAGAATTCTGGAAATGTATTCTAAGGAAAAAAACATGCATATTAATTAAGAATTGCAAGAATGTAAGGGGGGAATAGAAATTAGAGAGGTGAGGGTCCAAATGACACTTCAATTTTATCTACAATGTATTCTTAAAAATAAAAGAAATGTGATATAAATATAGCAACAAGGCAATGCTTAAATACAGGTGGTAGGTATCCAAGTATTTGTTATGTTATTTTCCCTAGTTTGCTGTATGTTTTCATTTCATTTTTAATTTATTGCACAAAATTACCCATGTAAGTGAACAACAGCTTTTTTTTAGTATATATAAGAAAATTTGCTCCAGCATGGAAAGAATTATATTATGTACATGTTTTATACGTTGTTTAATATTGTGTGAATACCTTTTACATTTTAGATACAACAATTAAGACATTAAAGTGTTGACTTCAAGCAAAAAGGAATTAAATAACTTGAAATTTATGGAGAAGATTAGAGATGACTTCATGCTATTGATCTCAGACATTGGTAAACATTATCACCAGGTATGTTTCTATGAATTCCAAGGTCCAATTTCAGATCTGTGAAGTGTGATTATTCAGAAGGAAGGCTAGGCAAATTTAGCAAACCCTATTCTAAAGTCTGGGGCTCACTGTTCTAAGGTATAGAGCAGTGCTTCTGCAAGTATGGAAAAGCCACCTCCTCCAGTGCTTGAGAACATTACAGATTCCTTGGTCCTACCCAAGATCTTTCTAATCTACAATTCTGCAGCTGGTGCCCTAGGAATCTGCATCCTAACAAGAACCTCAGGTTATTCTAATGCAAGCCTTTAGAAGCACTGATGTAGATCATTGATTTTTTTTTTTTTTTTTTTTCTTGCTCACATAGAAAGAACTGAACTCTGCTCAAGATACGGCTGGAGGGATGCAAGCTAAGTAGAAGGCAAGAACCAATTAAATGCCAAAAGTTGTTTCCAAAGGAGGTTATAAAATCTACTGTTCTGGAAATGATAAAAAATGTACTTTTGCCTGATAGCAGAAGGCTAAACTAATGACCCCTGAAAAGCTTTCATAGCCTTATAGTTTTAGATATAATTAAATGCCCAAAGGTAAAAGAGAATAAGAAATTGAATGGGTTTTGGATGATGAGTTAATAATACAATAATGGGCTAGGCAGGGACAATTTTGGTGCGCCTTTGAAGCTGTGCAATGAGATTTCAAAAACTTTAGGACTGAAGAAGTATGTGAGAGTAAAAATTATGGTGTCCTAAACTTCTTTAATGACCTCACTGAATAGTAGGTGAGAAGAACATGTGCTTTGCTTTATTTCAGCTGCACAAGTTGCCCTGGCCACTTTTAGCTTGCCTTCCCCTAAGCATTACCTCTGGTTCCAAGTAAACAGAGAATATACATCTGAATCTAATACATACACACATGCTTCAGCACTTTCTCACAAATACAATTTCTAGCCAAATAAAAATGGCCTGAAATTGAAAGAAGAAAGATGTTAATGTTTTTAAGCTCAGAGCCCATTTTTTTGCAGCCATACTCTGGCTATGTTAACAAGGTTATCAATTTTAAGCAATCCCTCGGCCCCTTTTGAAACTCCACAGCATCCCATGTGTGCAGGGTATACACATACACTCACACCAAGAAGTCTGTTTTTTGAAAAAGAAAATAAATTTACATTAGGTATATCTCCTAATACTATCCCTCCCCTCTCCTCCCACCCCACAACAGGCCCCGGTGTGTGATGTTCCCCACCCTGTGTCCAAGTGTTCTCATTGTTCAATTCCCACCTATGAGTGAGAACATGCGGTGTTTCATTTTCTGTCCTTGCGATAGTTTGCTCAGAATGCATGGCACATGTATACATATGTAACAAACCTGCACATTGTGCACATGTACCCTAGAACTTAAAGTATAATAATAAAAAATAACAACAAAAAGAAAAAAGAAAAATAAATAAATAATAATAAAAAGAAAATAAATTGCACTGAACTGAAACAACTACACATACCTTCCAATCTAACTGCTCATAGTTTCAGAGACTGCAGACAACAGTAAAGTGTGTCATAGAAGGAGATAAGACTGGACTTAGAATTGAAGCTCCGGGTTTAAACTCAGATTCTAACCTTCTAACACTTACTAGATGTATCTTTATATTGTGTGTGTGTGTGTGTGTGTATATATGTGTGTGTGTGTGTGTGTGTGTCTGTAGGAGCTTCCAAATGCGCTCAATACAAGATTATTTTCAAGAAAAAGTAAGTGGAGTAAAGATAATATACGAGCAGGAAATAAAATAAAATCACTATAAGATCAGTACTCAAATAATGAGCAATCACCTTAATACTTTATTATAGGCCACAAATGCAGCTCTGAGCTTTCTAGAAGGCACGTGAAAAAGCATGGTCCCTTACATGATTGACAGGGTCCATAAGACTAAAACAAAGTTTTTCATGAGAAGTGCAACCATTACTGGTGTTGAATTTAGGCAGAAATTTTTTCTATAAAGTTTTTATAATGAGGATTAATGTGGTGAACAATGTCCTCTAAATAGCCTTAGAATAAAAGTAAGAATTTGTTTCTTATCATGTACTTCACACATCTCAGTGTAAGTCAAAGTACAATGTTCCAAAAGCACAATGCCATAAAACCAGTTCTACAGAACAGATTAAGTGATACCTTAGGTACACAGTCCTTTGATGGAGGCTTAAAGTATCCAGAGTGGAAGTCACAAATGGGCAGCAAGTAGATCCATAGATGTACTTTCATTGGTTTCATGAGCTTTGGGGGGTTTCACCACATTTAAACTGGGAAATTTCAAATAAGATTCAATACTGGGGTTTGTTTTTATTTAGTAGCTCTAGCCCCACATGAAGCAATGATTGAGAACTAAAGACCAGCTATTGTCCCCTGTCTTCCCACTGCAGTCATCAACTCTGCCTGTTTGGTCCCTGTACTCACATGAGTTTGAATCTCCTGGCCTGGAAGAATGGGTAGAGTATGTTTACTAAACACAGTACAGCATCAATATTTCTCTCACGAAGCTTTGACTAGGTATTGAACAGCAGCAAAATTCACTGTGTGGCCTTAAGCAAGAGATTCTATTGTTCAGACTCCACTTCCTCATCTTGGAGTTATTGTGAGGATTAAATGAGATGTTTTCAAAAGCACTTGACTGCTAATTACTATTCCAATGAACCATATTATTACCAGAAATTATCCACAATACTAGTTTACTTCATCTTAATTATAATGGACTCAATAATATTTTCCTCACCATGTTACTTCTGGCTTTTTCATAAACTTCTAGGAATTCTGTTGCCTATTAGAATGGACATCTCTTGTATTACACCTCAAATTCTCTTGGTCCCACCTGTTAATCCAGCCACCGCTGAATGACAAGCTCAATGGAGGTTTAACCTGCATAATGTAGGTGCCACTGGACAGACTTTGCCTGGGGGTCTACAGAACACATCTCTTGCTTCCTGTCCCAGAGATCCTCTGACATACACATAAGATGCCATCAGAAACCAGCTTGGCACTCATCATACACATCCCAGAAGTTTAATGTCCTTGGAACCATCCTTGACAAGTGAGTGAATGAGGATTGATGGTTAAATATTCCCCCCGCCTTTGTGCTGCGGATGGACAGTTCTGAAACAGGTTTTATAAAACTCCTCAGAAAGTCCCAGCAATAATCAAATGCCAGTCACCCATGCCAGTGGCCACCTCAGTTACACATTATCCTTTTGTCTTTCCCTTCTTCCCTGGTTCAATCCCCCTGTACCTCACTCTAGCTCTCTAAAATCACTTCAAGAAAACCCCTTGTGTATAAACTTTGTCTCCAGCTTTGCTTTCGGAGAAGTTCAGGTACAGATATTATCCAAAATATGCTCTTAGATAGAAATCATCCTTTACAGGACCAAGCAAAATCTGAAAAGATAATCCACAGAATGAGTGAAAATTCTTGCAAATAATATACCTGATAAAAGATTTATAAGACATACAAATGGCCAATAAGCACATGAAAAGCTGTTCAACATCATTAGTCATTACGGAAGTGCAAATCAAAACCACAGTGAGATGATGGTTACACTAATAAAACCATTCTCAGCCACGAGAATGGTTACAATAAAAAAATCAAATAACAACAAGTGTTGACAAGGATATGGAAAAATTGGAGCCTTCATATACTGTTCCTGGGAATGTAAAATAGTACAGCCACTTTGGAAGACACTCTGGCAGTTCCTCAAAATTTAAAAATGCAGTTACCGTGTGATCCAACAATTCTACTCCTAGGTATATACTCAAGAGAAACAAAAACATATGTCCACACAAAAACTTGTAGACAAGTGTTCATAACAACATTATTCATAATAGTCAAAAAGTGGAAACAACCCAAATGTCCATCAACCAATGAATAAATAAAATGTGGTATATACATACAATGGAACATTTTTCAGAAAACAGTAATAATAAATAAGAAATACTGACACATGCTACAACATGGATGATACTTGAAACATTATGCTAAGTCCAAGAAACCAGCCACAGAGGACCATATATTGTTTGCTTCACTTATATGAAATGTCCAGAATAAGCAAATATATAGACAGAAAAATTAGTGGTTGCCTAGCTCTGGTGGGGATGAGGGATTGGGAGGTGCGGCTAAGGGACATGGGGTTTCTTTTGGGGATAATAAAAGTATTGTAAATTTGATTTGTGGTGTTGAATGCGCAACTCCATAAATATACTAAAAGCCGTTCAACCGTATACTTTAAATGGGCGAATTATATGGTTATGTAAATTATACATCAATAAACCTATTAAAATAGAAATAATCATATTTTTTAGCATATAACAGCTTATAAATTGTGGTTGCTCCTCCTTATTACAAAACACCACTGGATTATCCATTTACCCATTTCTTCAATTGCAGGGAAATTTTCAACTGGTTCAAAGAGCAGTATCCAGAGCAAAGAACATTTCTGCCACATTGTTCAGCTCTACCTTTCTGGCTTTCTCAAAATGTTACGGCAGTTCTGTCATCTATTGTATAGGGCATCTGTAGTTTGACCACAAACTCACCATGATTGTATGGTCATTTATAATAAATATACTAAAGACAGGCACATTTTACCACCCAGATCCCTGCCATGCCCATTTCCACAGTGACCATCCTTCCCTCCACATGGCCATGATTAAATTCATCTTCACATCATCACCCTTACACAACAACCATGTGATTAAATTCAGGCTTAGAATACTTTGAGGTTATCGTGACTGAGGACTGAAACTTTGGAAGTGAGTGGTAAGGTAGCCCCACACACAAACTTTGAATCATGAAACATGAAGCAAGATGGGCATCTCCATTTAGTCAACATCAAAAACAAAACAACATAGGAAGGATGGAAAGGATGATGAAAAATTCATCCATATTTGTTTCACTGTGAATCACTTTGAATATCCTATACTTTGGATTCTACTTTATGTCTCATTCTCAGGGAAAAAGAAAGAATGAGTGTTCATGCCTTTCTGGAAGAGTATATTTTACTGTGTTTCAGCATAACTATAGCCATTTCTGACATTTATGCTAGTCCAGTCCAAATCTTCTGAAGTTCCATTGATGAGTATTCTTAGCCTTACACTGTAAGAAATTTATACCAAGAAGTTATTGTCATGGTAACAGAAGTAGAAGATGTATTGCCTACGATCTTAGCTCTTGGTTAAAAGAGTAGCTGCATTTTTCAGAAAGAGTTTAAGAACGGCATTAGACCTAAATTTCTCAATTTTAACTTTAGAAAATATTATCCAGACAAACAGTGAATCCCATATAGCCAATGAATTGAAATAAGCTGACTTAATTGTCTGATGTCAGTATTGTGAGTAATGGAAGCCTGATCCAAGAGAGATGGTTCAAGAATTAAGGTAAGTTTCATTGGATGGTACCAGTTATTGCTACTATTATTCCTAGTTTTTGTATTTTCTTCCCTCTTGGACCTTAGGCCAGACGTGCCGGGAAACCGGAAGAGTAGAGAAACAAAACGTGCTTATCATAATCTCTTTTCAAGATGTGCATGGAGTTTTTGCAGTTTTAGTTCAGAAACAGGCTGACTTTAACTACAAAGAAGAGGCCTATCCCTCACTTCCTCCTTTCAATTTTCAGACAAGGCGGGCTTAGAAATAGAGACTTAGCTTTTCACCTTTTTCAAATTAAAAAAAATTAATTCACCCCATCAGAAAAAGAAACCTCACCCCACTAATATATTATATATATTTATTATTGTGCTCATATTATACACACTATAAACAGACACAGAAATAGAAATTATAAATGAAAAGATTAAGATGGAATAAGGAACATTTTTATCAGATTATTTTGTCTATTAGCAGTAGCAGAACTGTTTTCCTTACACTGAAAATAATAATGTTTTGTGAGGTAAAACCAGGGCAGTGTAATCACCTCATAACAGCAAAAAAGATAACTCATACTTAGAATAGTGTCTACTCTGCCACTTTCTTGCTGTTCATTTGTGTTAGGATAATCTTCAATCTACAGTTTCTTTCCTAGAATATTTTATATTCATTTACCCACATTGTAAAGGTCAGTTTAGTTAAATTTAGAAAATGTGATCTGTAACTCTTCTTAACCAGCACAAGTAACATGCTAAATATTGCAATATGCTAAAAAATAGACTGAGAATCTAGTCTGTGACCACTGAATCCTCCATTTTTAGATCTTCCCTTAGGATATACAATTGTTCCACATACAGAGTCAAGGTGCCACAGTCAATCTGTTAATTGAATGTGAATAAATCTTAATTTTTTTCTTATTAGATTATTATTAGACTTTTAAAAAAGGAAATGTTCTAATATTTCCTCCTATTTCCCCTTGGATCATCTTGTACATACTGTAGTATATACTGACCTCATTTTGGAGAATACTGCTTTAGAGGTCAGTCTAGTAAACAGCTCTTTGATTATATCAAATCCTTGGAATAAAAGTACACGTGTCATTAAAAATGGATTTTGCTGCATGTTACAAAAATCCCAAAATAGAGTGAGTTAAGGAAGATAGAAGCTTATTTCCTTTTCACATAAACAAAGTTTGAATATAAGCAACCAAGAGCTCTCTTGGCATCCTATGCTGTCAGGGTCCTTCTGTCTTGCTCCTCTACCATCGCTGCTGCACATGCTCCCCAGTCATGGTCTAAGATGGATCCTGAAGCCCCAGACATCATGTCTGTATTCCATTCCGCAATAAAGAGAAATGCACAAAGGACACTGGTCATGAATTTTGTACAACACTTTGATAACATCCCACTGGTGAGAAATTACTGGAAAGTCCACACCTAACTGTGAAGAATAGTCAGAGTCCTATTATGAAAGAGGACAGTGAAGGATCTCAGCCACAACGCATAAAGATGTATAAATATATATACAAAGGAACAAAGCAGCATTAACCTCTTACGCTACCACAATGGTCCATCTGGAAAAAAAAAAAAAAAAAAAAAAAAACGTGGTCTGCAATGACGATCTAGCCAAAATGGTCCATAGACTAACTAGCATGCTTCTCAAACACATAATATAACAATATATTTAGAAATGATCAAATTCCACAAAATACATTCATAGTTCTGATTACAATGTACTTTAAGAACTATGGAATTTCATGGTAACAGACAACCTTTTTCCCCCATAAACAACCTTATCAGCCTTCTAAGGAAAGTACAGAGCTTTGCTTTGATGAGCGCCTTTCTGAGTTTGTGTACACAATGTTACGGGTGGCAGTCAGATCAGAACTGAATTGATCTGTATAATAGAAGGCAAAAAGTATGAGTTGAAGGAGGGTAGGGAGCAGAATACAGAAAGGAAGAAGAGGGGGCATGAAAGCAGATTATTAATAGGAAAATGAAAGATTACATGGCAGAACTACTGAGATTTAATTTAAAATAGATTTTTAAACTGTTTTCTGCAGGGCGTAAGATATAAATATGCTACTTCCTCTTCTTTCTTTCAATAAAACCTATTGTGTTCATTCATGCATTTCTTGCAACTGCTTCTTGGTGAGTAACTTGAATTCTGAATTCTGAATTCTGCCTTCAGTTGACTTTGGGCTTTAATAGAACAGATGCACGGACCCAGGAATTAAAGGACAAGGAAGTGCAAGCATCAGAATGACAATAATAATGGGCAAATAAATAGAGATCAGGGCATTCTCGGTAATGCTGAACTTATATATGATTAGATAAAACTGATAAGAGATTTTCTTACCCTCCATATTTCCTCTACTAGAATTGGAATTTAAATCTAGATCCATTTATATGCCTTGATACATTTTTAAATGCCTTTCAAATTTACATTGAATATTTCGCTTGAGGTTAGATTCACCACACTGTAAAATCTTCAGAGTTCATTTGAGTAAATATACTGTAGTTTAAGGCATTGGATAAGAAACTTCCTATAAATAGGATCTGAGTGAACAAAGCAGAAGCAGGAGAAAATGGGTAGAGAAAATGATGCTGATTCAGAGTGAAGGGGAGCAGCAGCAGGCTTACTGCAGGGACTGAGCCAGGCAGCTCTACACCACTAAACCAAAGATTGAAGAACCCACTAATCTGTATACAATCAGGCTGGATCTTGGTCAGGAGAGAGGTCACTTCCAAGAGAGCTGAAATAAAAGGTCAGCACAGACAGACTCAGGCACAGTGGCCATGTAGACACTACTGACTGACTAACACAATTTCTATCCAGAGCACACTTATCCCATCCACAGAATGGGCTAATGGTGACCACATGGCCAATGACAAGTTAATCACATATAAGCAGAAGTTGCAGGTGGGACTTTTGGGAAAGCTTTCTGAAAGGGAGAGAAGCAGGTGACATCCACTTTGCCTTTCCCCTTCTCCCTAGAAGGAAAAAGCTACAGCAGTCATTTTACAATCACGAGACTGAAAAGTACACTTTAAAGATGGGAAATGGAGAACACAAAAGGAGCCTGGGCCACTGAGGATAACTTTGAGCAGCCGCACTAGCCCTGGACTATGAACTTCCAGACATGCTAAGTGAAAGAGAGAGAGATAGAAAGAAAGAAAGAAAGAAAGAAAGAAAGAAAGAAAGAAAGAAAGAAAGAAAGAAAGAAAGAAAGAGAGAAAGAGAGAAAGAGAGAAAGAAAGAGAGAAAGAAAGAGAGAGAGAAAGAGAGAGAGAAAGAGAGAAAGAAAGAGAGAAAGAAAGAGAGAAAGAAAGAAAGAAAGAAAGAAAGAAAGAAAGAAAGAAAGAGAGAAAGAAAGAAAGAAAGAGAGAGAAAGAAAGAAAGAAGGAAAGAAAGAAACCCTCACCTGTTTAAACTACTGCTGCTTTGGTTTTCCGTTACTAAGAGCTGAATGAATCAATAACTGATTAGGATACAATTTGGTTCCTGAAAGCAGGATACTGCAAGTAATAGAACCTAAAACATGAAGTTGCCTGAAAGGAGGAGCTACAACCAACTGTTGGAGACTCAGACATTCCATGCTGCAATATGGAAGCCTTTGCTATGTGGTGGCAGAACACTTGATCAAAGTGTGGCTTGACCATTCCAGATCACAGACTGGGAGTTCAACATAGGATGCAGTTTTTAAATTGTTGAGACATTTCAGAATGTGGGAATATGATGGTTAATTCTTGCAATTTTCAATCAAGTTCAACAACCAAAAAAAGATAAATTCAGACTAGAGTGAGCCAGTCTGCTTGCAGACATGGAAAGTAATACAGCATTACTGAGACACACTCCACTTTCAGCAAGCAATCTAGATTGACTGTGAGTTCCCAATTAGGATGCTTGCAGGGTGAAAAAGCCAATTGCTTCTGTATCCCATATTGAAACTCTTACAAGTTGTGAAGTGGCAGCCTTCACAGAAAATGAGGTTGGTGACCCTGGACTTACTTAAGCACTTTCCATTAAAAGTTCTCTGGCAGAAAAAGAACTTGGCCTACGGTAAGGATGGTCGCACCACCCAAGAGGATATTTCAAATTCCTGCAAAGCAGCAGCCTTTAAGCTAATGAGAATGTTCAAAACAGAAGCCAAATACCAACAATTCTCAGGCTTCAAACTTAGGCAAATTTGTTGTAGCTCCTTGCACTTAAATCTATTGGACACAGCTAGACTATAAACCTGCTAAGTTTCTGAGGGAACCAAAGTGCAAAATAAAACAAAAACAAAACCCAAACCCAAACCCAAACCCAAACCCAAGCCTGACTGGCAATGGGCAGTAACTAATCCTAAGACAATCAGTCATTAGAGCCATAGTGACAGCCGCATGCTATAAACAGAGAAACACTCAGAGAACCAAAAAAAAAAAAAAAGAGAGAGATCTTTAAATTAAAAATCTAGGCCGGGCGCGGTGGCTCACGCCTGTAATCCCAGCACTTTGGGAGGCCAAGACAGGCGGATCACAAGGTCAGGAGATCGAGACCGTGGTGAAACCCCGTCTCTACTAAAAACAAACAAACAAACAAAAATACAAAAAAGTAGCTGTAGTCCCAGCTATTAGGGAGGCTGGGGCAGGAGAATGGCATGAACCCAGGAGGCGGAGCTTGCAGTGAGCCGAGATCGCACCACTGCACTCCAGCCTGGGCTACAGAGCAAGACTCCGTCTCAAAAAATAAAAAAATAAAAAATAAAAAATCTAACAACATATTTTTAATTCATTAGAAGATCACAATTGGAAGATAAATTTGAGGAAATCAACCAAAAGAGATTAAAAATAAAAAAGAAGGAAAATAAATATGAAAAACAACATGGAGAAATAAACAAACTGGGAAAAAGATAAAATGAGAAAGCCCAGAGAATCCAACAGTCAAATAATAGGAAAATCAAAGAGAAAGCACTGAAGAGGGAGAAGAGTAGGAAAGAAATTGTTTTAAAAAGTTGTATGGGTCCAAATTAAACTGACCCATCAAGTTCTCAACACTAGATTTTATAAGTGGATCTCCAACAAGACATATTATTGCAAAATTTCAAAATAGTGGAAACAATGAGATCCCACAAGTGTCCAGAGGAAAAAAAAAAAAGCAGATCATAGTCAAATGATTAGGAGAAAGAAGCTTCAGATTAGAAACTGGAAGCAATTCTTCAAAATTCTTGTAAAGTTATTTCTGGCCCAGAATTCTCTATCCAGCCAATGATCCAGCCAAGTGTGAAGGTGGAAATAAAGACATTATTAGACCTGTAAAATCTAAAATTTTAACCTCATGCCCCCTCACTCTGGAAAATACAAAGGATGCACTGCATCAGAAATGAGGGAGCAAACAAATAATGAGAGATTTGAGGTATAGGAAATAAGAAATGCAACACAAAAGAAAAATGAAAGCAATCATATGGATGAGACTATAAGGAGATGCTGAGACACCATCTGTGCTACCAGTCCATATTGGGGTAGGTTATAACTTTCCAGGAAAGACTTTTTCGGGAAGATTAATTTGATAGAATATCTAATATAAATGAGAATAAAAACTTGGAAATATAATTTGGGGTTATTAATTAATAACTATTAAAGCAAATTAAATATGGTCTGAGAAGGACTTAGTAGTTCTATATTTGAGTCCTCGTGGATGAACTGTAACCTAGCTTAATAGACAAAACTGAAAACCTAACTTAATAGTATGCACCAGTAATAATAGCTGAGTGTTGGCCAATCCCAGCGGCCATACTTCAACCACTCATAGACTTCTGAATGCTCAAACTGTGTTCAAATAAGACAAACACTGAGCTGTAACCAATCTTGCTGTTTCTCTACCTCAATTCTGATTCCTGTATGTCACTTTACCTTTTTGTCTATAAATTTGTTCTGATCACAAGGCACCCCGGGAGTCTCTGAGAATCAGCCGTGATTCTGGGGGCTGCCTGATTCGCAAATCGTTCATAGCTCATAATATTACAAACCAAGCAAATAAACAAGCTAAAAAGGCAATTTTTAAAAAAGATGTTTAATCCAAGGGAAACAAAAAAAGTTGTGCGAAAAAGGAAAGAAATCATAGTTTAACATGGCTCTTCTCCAAAAATGTGTATCTATAAGAAACAATTGAATCTTAATTTAACCAAAATAAAGCTGTAGCTATATTATGAGAATGGAAAGATGAGAATTCACACGCTGGCGGGGAGGGAATAATGAGAAAAAGAGCTGAATCTTCATATTCCATAGTGGAAAATCAATTGAATCACATGTTTTAGAAATGTAGAGATACATTTCTAAGACATGTACAAGAAAAATCAACTCAAAGTATTAAAAGTGGTTGCCTCTAGGGAAAAGGAAATGGAGGTCAGGAGGAATGGGCACTACTGTCTTCATTAACAAACTTTATAGCTAGTGACTCCCTAAATTATGTGTAGTGTAACTTGAGTTAAAAATAAATAAACAGATATTCAATAATACAAACATTCTAATGGAAAAATAGGCAAAATGCATTGAGACATTGCAACACATAAATAATAATAAACACATTAAATGTTCTCAGTCACACCAGCAACTAAAGAAATGCTACAAGATATTTTTCAACTACTATTATTATTATTAGGAAAGACCAATACTAACAATGATAACCTGTTTGGGTAAGGTATATAGAAACACTATTACACTACTGACGTAAGTAGAAATTGAAACAACTCTCAGTAATGTTCTTTAGAGTAATTTCAAAAGTCTTAAAATGTTTACATCCTTTGACCTTGTAATTCCAGGCACTAGAATTTATTCTAAAGAAGTAATCAGAAATGTGCCAAAGATTTATATACAAGGATGTTTGTCATCAGTTTGTTCATGATAGCGAAAAACTGAAAACAACTATTATATCCAACAATAGTAGAATGCACATATACAATATAAAATGCAATATTTTGCTTTTGTTAAAAGTGATGATGTAGATCATATTGTAGATCATATAGGCCTGGAGAAATGATAACATGTATTTGAGGTGAAAAAAATTAGATTACAGAATAATATACCTAACAAGTTATTTTTGTTAAAAAAAAAACTGTGCCTTATTGCATAAGAAAAATCAAAAGATATAAAACAAAATTCTTTGTCTCTCTATATACGGTATTTAGATTTTTTCTAGTTGATACATGTATTAATAAAACACCAAGAAGAGTAGTCAATGTAGAGTATGCCCTGCCTATAAATGTTGACAATGATTAGTTATAATCATTATCCGTAATTTCTAATTTTTCTACAACTACTTTTTACTTAGGCATTTAAAACTCTAAATGGAAATTAAAAGAATACATTAAGGGTCTCAGTAACGGCCTAATTCCCACTTCAAAACTTTTGTGATACCCAGGCACAACACAGAGAGTCCTTATATGCATGAAAACCATGAAAGTCCTCAGAATAAAGGATGAATTTCACTTTGAGAGCTATGAGTCTTTTGAGAATGAAGACAAAGACTGCCCCCAGTGATTGTACTGGAAAAAAATAGATGGAGAAAGAAAAGTTGAAGAGGTAAGAAAATAGGTACCTCTAGTAGTCAGACCCCTAGTAGGAAAGAAAATGGCACTGTCTGATGGAGTAATTAAGGGTACTTTATTAAAGGAACCATTTACAAAAGTGTGAGCAGGCTCAGGGGAACCAACAAGGGGAGGTGCAGTGTTCACAGCCAGAAAGAGCAGAGTGCTTCTACTGTACTTCAGCCAGAAGGGACGATGAGAGTGACCAATTACTTCTCCCCTGAGAAAACGGCTGTCTAGAGACAGTCCATGTGACAAGCCGTGGCTTTGGGTAGACAGATGTAACCAACCCACAGCAACTTAGAAGCAATACAGCCAGTACACTACATACTTCTGCTTCACTGTCCTTTTATTCTTGATCTTCTGATGGAGTCTCCCATTGCCCAAACTTAATTAGCAGCCAGGGGACAAGGAAACTCATATAGCTCAGAGTTCCAGTGCAAATAATAGCATTAAAAAGGATGTAGAGTGCTTCGGGAGGAGCAAATGTAAAGTATTCAACCAAGTATCACACACTGGGGCATGGGTTGCATTAGAGAACAATGTATTTGTGCATCCCTCACCAGTGCTTTTACTCGCCACTCTAATCCTGTAGCAAGGATTATCAGATACTATATAAAAGAAATATTCTGCCACATGGCTAGGGTTTCTTACATGTCTGACCTTACTGGCATCCTAATAGTCACCCCATTTGTTTTCCCATCTTGGTGGTTAAAGACCACTGACATCATTTCAATGTCTTCAGCTTGATGTAGGACCCAGTTTCTCCTGGTCTTCTCCAGTTCTTGCCTAGCTACACCACCATCTCATCTTTTCATGGGTGATACTGCTCCTGGCCCAGTGGAAACCTTTTACAGGTAAATGGCAAAGTGGCCACTCCTACCCTTGTGCATTGAATGAGAACACGCTCTACTCTGTTGAATCAGCCAGTAAATGTAACTGCCTCAACAAACACCCAAATCTTTGTGAGTTTAAACGACAAAGTTTATTTCTTGTTCACACTATTATAGGTAAGTCAGGGACCCCAACTCAATATTACCACTTAGGAACCCAGCTAACAGAAGACTCTTTCTCAACAGATACTTTCCATAATCTCAGAGGCATGGGGAAAACATAGTGAAATATGAAATGGCTCTTAAAGCTTCTTCCTGGAAGTGGCACACATCAATCATCTCAGCTCACATTTTGTTGTCCAAAAGAAATCTCATGGCCAAGGCTGAGTTCAAATAGGCGGGGAAAAACAATTTGACCAATAAACCTGGAGTGAGAGAAATTTCATTTTTAAGCATCCCTAATGACTAACATGTATGTTCCAAGATATTTGTATCACATTCTTCTTAGGAGACCATAACACTGGAAAAATAAAACTACACTATGAGATCAAAAAATTATCCTTAAAGTAGCAAAGGTTATCATAACTTATTATAGATGCCAGCAAACTTTTGACACTACTGTACCAAGCTGAGAGATTTGTTAGAGGCTGTATAGGGCCAAAAGGCCCTCATAAAAAAGTTTCTGCTTTAATATTTCTCTTGAATTGAATAAATATTAACACCGTCCGTCACCCTACAAAGCAGCAAATCATGGGCAGAAAACGTGACCTTAGAAGTTAGGCCTTACAATAGAAACAGAAGGTGTCACATTACTCTTTCTGACTTGATAGGGTGTGGAAAAATATGGACATGTAATGATGGGACTCTCTTACTTTCTGTGGGTCTCAGCTGAAATGTCATTTGGTCAGAGACACCTAACCTGCACACTTTATACAGAATAGCATCGCCTACCCATCTCTTGATTCTGCTTACTGTTTTATCTTCATAGCACTTATCACCATCTGAAATGTCTTATATTTATTTATGTCTGCCTACCCACTAGAATTTAAACTTTAAAAGTAAGATTTTTGATATATCTCCATTGACTAGCACGTAGTAGGAACTTTGTAAACATTTGTGAACAAATGAATGTCTGCATGAGAGCTCTCCCAGGTGTTTGAAGGAAAGGCTAGACTCCTCCTCTGAGAGAGACTCAGCAAGGCCCTGGTGGGACTCGGAAAGAAGGCCTTTACCCTGGGAGGAAGCACGTGTGATGGGCCTGGAGCTCATGGACTCTGAGTGCATACATACTGCAAGTCCGATTGCTGTAAGAATTTCTGTAATGTACGTCCTTTTTGATAACTCCATGCCTTCACCATGGATGGCCTTGCTAAATGTTTTCTCCTGGTCTCTAGTATTACACTTCATTCATTTAATGGAGAATAAAGAGAGCATTATATATAAAATATTATATTATATTATATTTATATATATATATATAATTTTCTTCTTCTACTCCATAGGAAGTGGGTCTGAACTGGAGTTGGGTCTATGGGCACTGGCTGTCTTAGCACGATGCCCATTCTCCTATAACCTTCCTAAAACGCTCATCCTTCCAGTCTCAGATGAGTCATCACCTCAAGAAGCATTGCCTGACCTCTAAACTAGGCCAAGTACCACTACTAATGCCCTCTTAGTATCCTTTAAATTTCCTCCATTGCATATGTTATGTTCTCAGCTCCAAGAATTCAGGAACCTGCCTATCTAGCCTCTGCTGCATGTCCACTGCCTAACATGGGATCTGGCATGTGCTGTCAACATATGTTAAATGAAAAGTTAATGTTGCGAATGAATGAATGAATGAATGAAGTGGAATTACAGCAATTGAAAAGAATCCATAATCACATCAGGTATTGTCTACATACTGAACAAATAGTTCCTTTACATGTATGTACTACTGCTTCTCAAATGTGTGGAGATGCTTCTGACATTCATGAAATACAAATTTATTTAAAAGAGTTATTGAAATTGTGTATTTACTGAGTTAGTGAATTCTAAAAATACTACTATTATCATGTAGAAATTCCAGTAATGTTTTGTTTTAGAAAGATTCTTATACTTGAAGAAGTTGGAAAATTAGTGAGCTAGAAAAAGGTGATGAAATTAAATTCACATACAAAAACAGTGTGAGATAGGCTGTAAATATACTGGCTTCACTGCAGTAGGCATGTGGAGTATACAGAAAATTAATTCAGTCATGATTTTGATGGACTCAATATAAATAAAAAAGCAGATTCATGTTAATTCCTCCCACTAACTATAGATTTTCACTTCCTTTCGATGAAAGTCTCTCAGATGCATCACAATTATATATTGACTCCCAATAAAGGTGACAATCTCCTCACCTTTAGCATAGAAATACAAACACACAGCAGCAGACTCTTAGGTGATCTCACGTGCGTTATAACCAAACAGAAACTCCTAAAACGTTTACTCTATAAAGCAAGGAGATCCAGCCAGATGATCTTTAACATTTTTCCTTACGTTTTTAAATTTCAGAACTTTCTAAGAAACCTAGTTGCGAGGTTAATTTCAACTTTGCTCGGAGGAGTATATTAATTAAATCAACTAGAATATAGTCAATCTAAAATTACTGTAAAGCCTATGAAGACAACCATGTAGATTTTATTCATGACCACTTGTTGTTGCTTTCATAATAAGAGAGCACAGTCATTTTTTCAGAGAGGTGAGGGTATTTCTGCTTCATCAACTTCCTAACACATTTTATAACTTCAATGGGCTGTTGGAGTGAAGCAATTATGAGCACAAGTTTGGAATCATGCAGACCAAGATTGAACCCTACTTCTCTGTCACTTATAAATAATCGGTTATTGGACAAGTCACTCAAGCACTCTAGGACTATTTTCTTCACTATAAAATGTAGGTAACAATTTATACTTGACAGGATATAGCACAGTGCCTGGCACTTGGAAAACACTGAATAAATGACACCTTCTTGCACACTTACCAGATATATTTTGACCTCATCTTGAGCAGGCATAATTAGTACACGTTACCTGATCAAGCCCTCCATTTCTGAGCTACACAACAGGTCTGCCACTTTGGGGCCTTGAAATGAGTAACGATTGTTTTAATTTTCTCATCAATTATAAATAAATGAGTAGTGCTGGGCCCAAATCTTGTTAATGACAGGACGCTCGTCTGGACACTTGGATAAAAGGCCTACTTTGTGCTTGGCAGCAGGCATCCCCGACGTGTATATCTGATGGACAGAATGACAAGTTCTTTCCTAATAGTCTTCTCCAGTAGTCTGATTTTTTATCATTAAGAAAGGGAGGAAAAATCCTTCAGAACTTTTTATATAGAAGCCTAATATTGTAATGTGTGAGCTTATCCAGGAGCAATTACTATGTTCATATTTTGTTAATTTTAGGAGGATATATTTAAAGTCACATATACAAAGGTATGACACAGACTGCAAGTGCACTTCATCTCTACTGAATACAAATGTGGAATTTAGAGCAAATTAATTCAGTCATAATTTTCATAATTTACTCAATGTAAATGGAGACACAGACACATGTAGAATTAATTTAAATGCTTATATTTTCATATCTTAACAAAGTGGAGGTTTATTTACTTGTCTCTGGCTCTCTCTCTCTCTCTCTCTGACACACACACACACAAACACATTTCAAGGATTTTCTATAATAGCCCATAAGTCTATATGTACCAGGGAGTTGAAAGTTAAATACTCTAAGAGACAATTGTACATCCCAGGGATGTTTCTGCAGTTGCTCTGTTGAGATCCAAAAATTTGAAGCCACCACTGAAGGCCCAAAATTACATAAAGGAATCAACTAAGTGAAATCCTTTTTACAGAAGGCTCTGGCTGGACTACACTCATGGGAGCATCAATCTGAATTCTAACCCTAAGGCTAGAAGTGGAAAATAATAGAGCAATTTTTCCCTAGAGGAGAAAGCTTTTGATCCCACCACCTGTAAAATGCTATTGCCTCTGTTCTTTGCAGATTCTGATTTATCCAAGCTCCAAAAGGCCTGATTCTCACCAGAAATGAGGTAGCCAGGTTTATCAAATACATGATGTTCCTTTTTCCTGTGCTACCTGCACTCCAATGGGCTTCCTTTAATGGGTGAAAGTACTTAGGTGAGTTAAGAATAGATCCCAAGTTTATTTTGAGCCCAGAAGTTCTTAATTTGCTCTCTTTCTAACACATTATAATCTCTCTACCACTGCATTCTCTTGGAGTTTGCTAACAGTTCACACTCATTTAATCAAGTTCTAACTGTTATCCCACTGGGATTTTGAGCAAGAAAATATGGGGTGTGTGTTGGGGGGGTATTACTTAAACATATTCTAAGGGAATATTTTAGAGTTGCAAGTGCAAAATTTTTGTTCTGAAAGGATTCCTGTTTTTGGAGAAATTCTGTACAGAGAATATAGATTGCTAAAGGCAGTTAGTAAATAATGAAGGAGAAGGTGAAGAAAATTAGAGAATTCAAAGGTCAGGAAGTTAGCAAGTTGAACCTGCTATATCTTGCCATAAAGAGAAGCTGGTCATTTTACCAGAATAAGACTGTGTCAATGTCAGCTGAGTAAATGGGATTTGTAACAGAAACTATTGGGAAGAAAAGGTAACACTTCTGGACTAAAAGAGCATTTCAGAAAGAAATAAAACGTTTTTCCAGTTATCTAATTTGTTTAATGGATGTGGTTTCTCATCAAATCCATCTCACTGGTGATTATATAGTCATATATTTATTTAAAAATTAAAATATTAAATATAAAATATCCCTAAACATACTAGCCAGACAAAAAGTGAGAAACTCTTTTTAGTATTGATTTCAGTGACCGATCGCATATTGGAAAGGTTGTTTCATTTTAAGCATTAATGAAAGCGTACCATGTTTTACAAGGCTCCTACTCCATTATTGTCTGTTCTAAATGCAATATTTGTGACCCATGTGATGTACTGGTTGGCCGTATTGTCAATTGATAGGTGCATAATGTGCCATATTAATATGCATATGACATATTCAATTACAGTGAGTTATTTCTTATACACTGTCTACAATTTATGTTACCTAATTGCTCTATTTAAAAACATAGCTTGCCGGATGCGGTGGCTCACACCTGTAATCCCAGCCCTTTGGGAGGCCAAGACGAGTGGATCACCTGAGGTCAGGAGTTCAAGAACAGCCTGGCCAACATGGTGAAACCCCGTCTCTACGAAAAATACAAAAAATTAGCCAGACGTGGTGGTGGGCACCTGTAATCCCAGCTCCTTGGGTTGCTGAGGCAGGAGAATTGCTTGACCCCCGGAGGCGGAGGTTGCAGTGAGTCGAGATCACACCACTGCATTCCAGGTGGAGTGACAGAGCGAGACGAAAGAAAGAAAGAAAGAAAGAAAGAAAGAAAGAAAGAAAGAAAGAAAGAAAGAAAGAAAGAAAGAAAGAAAGAAAGAAAGAAAGAAAGAAAGGAAGGAAGGAAGGAAGGAAGGAAGGAAGGAAGGAAGGAAGGAAGGAAGGAAGGAAGGAAGGGAGAGAAAGAAAGAAAGAAAGAAAGAAAGAAAGAAAGAAAGAAAGAAAAAGAAAGAAAAGAAAGAAAGAAAGAAAAAGAAAAAAATAGGTGTATTTCCATGTATGTGTGGTTCTCATCACAAAATTTCAAAATAAGGTGCTGGGTACCTACTGGGCACAACACTAGTGGAAATAAACCTAACGTCTATTTCTCTATTAAAAGGGAAAAATGTATGTATACAAAATTGGTATAATAAATCTATGGATCTGAAACTCCACAATGTCTGGTCAGTTTAAATTGAACAAGGAACTGATTAAGCATGAAACAACTGGGCCCTATACTCATACTATTATGTGTACACATAGAACAAAAACTTTCCAGAAAGGTCACTGAACAGAGGTTGCTACATGGACTCACTATCAGAACAAAAATTCACAGAACCAACAGAATATAATTCACCAATTTTCTACTTATATATTGTGAATTCAATAGTGACCTTACTATTAAATGCATGGATATAGTTGAAGGTAATTAAAGAATTGCAGTTCCTACTGCTTTCTGCCATTAGATTGTCAATATAACTAACATCATTTAAACATAGACTTGTACTTACTGACAAACTTTAGTGATAAATCATGAAGTAAGTAGTCAGACTTTACATAACATACTTCATGGCAATGAACATCAGAATAGCTTTGATCGGCCACTTTTTGAAACCTCCAATCTTCAGCTTCCTTGAAAAACTAGGAACAACTCTTATGTAAGTAGAGTACGAATATGGTGAGGGAACAGACTCATCTAATTGTCATTTATTCTCCCAGGCAACTAGTACATTCAGATAAAAAATAACCTACTGTCATGGTAGCATACCTCTATGACAGAAGTTCGGGAATCTAAAATGTAATGTCAGCCTCTTTATTCTTGCTTTCTCCTCTTATCTAGTCTAGTCTTACACACAATGTAGGCTCCCCTAACCTCTCCACATTGCCCTAACCTCCACCACTGCCCACCCTCATACATGACTTTATTGTTTCCCATAATATGAATTACACTGATGATTTCTTTTATGTTTATGCAGAAGCATTTGTTCATTTGTAGTTCTCACCATTTGTTTATACACTCAACATATATGTATTTCATGAGTTGCACCTTTTTTCATCAACAAGAACACATGTAAACAAGAATCAAAAAGGCAAGCTATAACAACTGTTGGTGAAGACGTGGAGAAAGGGGAACCATTGTACACTGTTGGTGGGAATGTAAATTAGTACAGCCATTATGGAAAGAAGTATGGGGTTTCCTCAAAAAATAAAAATATAACTACCATATGATCTAGCAATCCCACTTCTGGGTATATATCCAAAGCAAATGAAATCAGTATGTTGAAGAGATACCTGAACTCTTACGTTTACTGCAGCTTTATTCACAATTGCCAACATATGGAAACAACCTAAGTGTACATGGATAGATGAATGGATTAAAAAAAAAAATGTGGCATATACACAATGGAATATTATTCAACCATGAAAAAGAAGTAAATTCTGTCACTTGTGACAACATGGATAAACTAGAAGGACATTATGTTAAGTGAAATAAGCCAGACACAGAAAGAAAAATGCATAATCTCACTTATATGAGGAATCCAAGAAAGTTGAACTCATAGAAGCAGAGGATAGAGCAGTGATTGCCAGATGCTGAGGCATAGAGAAAATGGGAAAGTGTTGATCAATAGATACAAACTTTCTGTTATAAAATTAATAAATTCTGGGAATCTGATAAAAAGCATGGTAACTGTAATTAATAATAATTCCATATTGTTTACTTGAAATTTACTAAAAGCAGATCTTAAATGTCCTCACTCACCACACACACACACACACACATACACACGTGTATGGTGATGGATATGTTGTTTAATTTTATTACAGTAATTATTACATAATGTATGTCTATATCAAGAGTATGTATATCAAAACATGGTACACCTTGAATATATACCATTTTTGTCAATTATACCTCAATAAAGCTTGGAGGAAGGAGAAAGAAACTTATGACTTGCTCTAATGCACTCAAAAATGCCACCATTCTGCCAGATATTATGGCAGCGGGGCTGAGAGAGGGAGGGGGGAACAGGAGAAGTGATTAATGGACCATGAGCCTCAGCCCCCAATCTACAGTGCTGAGAAGAAATTAGAGAGTAGTTGTATGAAAGAATCATCACTGCTGTTGGCTGGCTCCATCCTTTTTATCCATTGAGTTTCCAGGACAGATCTCTAGTGTCCATGAGAAATGGCACTTAGCAGCATCCTTACCCACAGCCATTTAGAATTATGCTAGCACTGGACTTCCTATTAAAAGAAAACATAAAATAGGTATCTCCTATTTTCTATTTTACGTTTAAACTGTGGCCCAAAAATGAACTGTCTTCAACTTCTTTGGTAACTTTCCAAGCAAATGTATTCAGTTCCCTACCCAAAAGGGAATATGATATATTTAACTAATCACTTTTTTCTTGGACTTAGTTGAGAAAAGGCTTGAACTAATTACATTTATTTCAAGATCCTGGAGTTTCTACTTGAAACAAAAATGTCTACCGAGTGACTGGATTTTGGTCGTTTTTCTTGGTGGGTCACATTTTATGCCTTGTGATTGCTTGAATTGAGCTGACAGTTTTACATATAACAGGAGATACATCCTATGGACCTCTTTTGTTTTGGAATGGTGTATATTAACCTGCTGTTAAAAGCATACTGGTGCTGACAGAAATGAATAGCTTGAAAGTCACAATTTCTTCTCTTATAATAAACATTAAAAGTTGAGACATACGAAAAAACATTTGGAAATGTGTTATATATACCCATCCTTCCTGCAGGCAAAATGACTAAAAGTACCTTTAAAATGTCATGAGTGGGCCACAATTTACATTTCCAAAAATCATGGATGTTTTCAAGCCTATGATAAACTTTATTTGGACGCTTAAAAAACAGCCCTCTATTCAAACTTTATCAACAATCCAAACTTGAATTTACATGTAGAAAGTTTCCTAATGTAGGAGCATTTTTTAAACCTATTGTTACTGTCTTTAGTCATGTATAAGCTGTAGGGAGAGTGAAAGAAGAGGAATGGATATTTCTAGTTACCTAATGTTTTGTGTTTTTATACCAATAACTTACAATATATGAGGAAACAGTAATTCCTGACATAAAATATTTGGGCTTTCACACAACATAATTTAGCTAGATCATCCATGCCAAAAGTGGCACAAAATATCTTTTACTTTTCTTTCTTAGGTTAGTTTTATCAAGGTATAATTTACATACAATAAAATGGAACTATATTATATGTACAAGTTCTATGAGTTTTGACAAACATGTACAACCATGTAACCAACTAATCAACCCTACAACCTAGATATAGAGCATTTCCATCCCACCAAAAGCTCATTCATACTCTCTTGCAATCAATCTCCCATTCCCCAGCCCCAGGCTACCACTAATCCACTCTTGTAATAGATTAGTTTTATCTATTCTACAATTTCATATAAATAGAGTCAAACAGTGTGTACATTGTATGTCTGGTTACTTCTACTCAACATAATATTGTTAAGATTCATCCATGCCATTGTACATAATGGTGGTTTATTCCTTTCCATTGGTGAGTGGCCTTCTATTATATGATACACCACAATTTGTTTATCCATTCATCTATCGATAGGCATTTGGGTTGTTAAAAGATATTTCTTAGTGGCACATTGTTATTGCTATTAGCACAGCTGTGTGTGCACATACATGTGTGCATGTTGTATTGTAGTGTGGTGTGTTTGGGGAGAGTTGGGGGGTGTGTAAAATGTGGTGTGTTTGGTTATACATATGCTGGAGGGAGAGTGAAAGAAGACTTAATATGCACCAAGCTCTAACATGGCGATGCCTGGATGATCACCCCTGACCCCCTTCTAAGATGGTCACTGGAGGGCATGACTAGTGAGTCAAAGACCACTAGAGCTTCTTCCCTGCCTCTAACTGGTCTTTCACGAAGACTATTTGAAAGGGAAAAATGGATAGTTTTTCATAAAGGAATCTCGCCAAGGACCTGAAGATGCTAACAAGGTGGCCTGCTGACTCTGGTGAAATTTTGTTTTTTTCTGAGACTCTTTAAAGTGAGTGTTTACAAATTTATTGGGCCTCTGTACTAGCTTCCTAGAGCTGCCATAACAAATTACCACAAACTGGGTGGCTTAAAACAATAGATAGTATTTGTTTTCTATATTAGACAGTATTTATGTATTAGTTATATAGGACAGAAGTCTAAAATCAAGGTGTTGGCAGGGATGCACTCTCTAGAGGGAGATCCATTCCTTGCTTCCTTTAACCTGTGGCAGCTGTCCTTAGCTGTGGCTGCAGCCCCCTCTGCTCCAAATTCACCTCATCTCCTCTATGTATCTCCTCCTCTATGTGTCTGTCATCTCCCTTTGCTCCTCTAAGGACATATATGGTGGCATTTAGGGCCCACCCAGATAATCCATAGTTGTCTCCTCATCTCAAGATTTTTAACTTAATGACATCTACAAAGACCCTTTTTCCAAACAAAATAACATCCAAAGTTCCAGGGATCAGGACTTGATAACTTTGGATGAGCATTATTCAACCTGCCACAGCCTCATCCATTCTCTTCTGTCTTGCCCAAGGGCTTGGTCTACCTGAGGCTCAATGTTCTCATATACAAAATATGACAGTATCATATAGTTCTTTACCCATCAACTAGTTAGATTTCAAGTTTACCTGTTTGTAGTCCAAAATGACAGGAAAGGATTAATCTTGCAGGCATCAATGCATTTCTACAACATGAGAGTATGAGTTTATTCCTTTGAAGTTTTAAATCAGCTATTTTCTTCTTTGTTGTCATATGTCTTTGTTTATTAATTCATTCAATAAATATTTATTCACCAGTCTTTCCCTGGAACACTTTGAGATACTAAACAAAGCCCCTGTCCTTATGGAGCTAATATTCTGAAGAAGAAGACAATCTCTAAGTAACTGTGCTATCAGGCAGTAGAGAAGGATAGGGAAGGAAGAAAAGCCAATAAAAGGGTTTATTACTGAACTAAGTGCTGTAGCACCAGGGACTCGCTTTGACCAGGACTCACAGGAATGATTTAAGAATTGTCTACTAGGCCAGGTGTGGTGGCTCATGTCTGTAATCCCAGCACTTTGGGAAGCTGAGGTGGGCGGATCACGGCATCAGGAGTTCAAGACCAGCCTGGCCAACATGGTGAAACCCTGTCTCTACTAAAAATACAAAAATTAGCCGGGTGTGGTGGCAAGAGCCTGTAATCCCAGCTGTTTGGGAGGCTAAGGCAGCAGAATTGCTTGAACCCAAGAGGCAGAGGTTGCAGTGAGCCAAGATCACGCCACTGCGCTCCAGCCTGGGTGACACAGCAAGACTCCATCTAGGAAAAAAAAAAGAATTGTCTACTGAAAGGACAAGAAGGTTTATCCATAGGCTCCTCCCAACATCAGTTGAGGGTTGCCTTCAATACATTAACTTCCCGGCACCCAAGAGGGCTGCACTTGTATGTGGTCTGAGTGAGCTTCTATCAGTCCAGAGAAGGCCCTGAAGCAGAATACAATGCAGGGTGTTGTATTGAGGGGTGACCCTGGTATGTGATAGATGTCTGTGCCTGCACAGAACTGTACACTATGGCTGCAGCTAACATCAAAAGCAGGCCAGGGGGACGTGATGGGGGCACCATCATGCTATAAACACCTTACCAACATTTGCCACATTCTCTCTGTCTTTGCACTTACTGTACATAACACAGTTAATAAAACAGTCATGTGCTGCATAAAGGACCTTTCAGTCAACAATAAACAGCATATATGGTGGTCTCACAAGATTATAATGCAGCTGAAAAATTCCTGTCACCTAGTGACATTGTATCCATTATAACATTACAGCATTCTTGGTGACACTGGTGTAAAGAAGCCCATTGTGTTGCCAGTCATATAAAAGTATACCACATACAATTACGTATAGTACATAATACTTGATAATAATAAGCAACTGTGTTACTGGTTTATGTACTTACTATACCTATTATTAGAAAGTATACTCCTTTTACATATATACATACACGTGTATATATATATATACATACATGTGTATATATACATGTGCATATACATGTACATACATGTATGTATACATGTGTATATACACATGTATACATGTATACATACACGTGTATGTATATATGTATGTATATGTATAAACATGTATATATGCGTATATATGTGTATACATGCATATATACATATATACATGCGTATATACATATAGGTATATATACACATATACATGCATATATACATATAGGTATATATACACATACATATATGTGTGTGTGCGTGTATATATATATATATATATATATATATGAGACAAAATCTCACTCTGTCACTCAGGCTGGAGTGCAGTGGTACGATCTTGGCTCACTACAACCTCCGTCTCCTGGGTTCAAACAATTCTCCTACCTCAGCCTCCAGAGTAGCTGGGATTATAGGTGCTCACCACCACACCCAGCTAATTTGCATTTTTAGTAGAGACAGGGTTTCACCAAGTTAGCCAGGCTGGTCTCGAACTCCTGACCTAAGGTGATCTGCTGGCCTTGGCCTCCCAAAGTGCTGAGATTACAGGCATGAGCCACTGCCCCTAGCCTACTTATATTTTTAAAAAGTTAACTGTAGAACAACCTCAGTCAGGTCCTTCAGGAAGTATTCCAGAAAAAGACCTTATTATCATAAGAGATGACAGCTCCATGCCTGTGGTTGTCCCTGAAGGTCCTCCAGTGGGACAAGACATACAGGTAGAAGACAGTGATATCAATGATCCTGACCCTGGGTAGACCTAGGTTAATGTGTATGTTTGTGTCTTAATTTTTAACAAAAGTAATTAAAGAAAAATTTAGGAAAAAGGCTTATAGCATAAGGATATTTTAAAAGATAACATTTTTGTACAGCTGTACAATGTGTTTGTGTTTTAAGTTATATTATTACAAAACAGTCAAAAAGTTGAAAATTAAAAGTGTATAAACTAGAAAAGTTACAGTAAGGTAAGGTTAATTTATTATTAATTAAAGAAAATATTTTATAAATGCAGTGTAGCCTAAGTGTACAGCATTTATAAAATCTACAGTAGTGTACAGTAATGTCCTAGGCCTTCACATTCACTCACCACTCAGTCACTGACTCACTCAGAGAAACTTCAAGTACTGCAAGCTCCATTCATGTTAAGTGCTCTATACAGGCATACTAGCTTTTATTTTCTATACCATATTTTGACTGTACATTTTCTATGTTTAGATACACAAATACTTACCATTGTATTACAACTGCCTGCAGTATTCAGTACAGTAACAAGTTTGTAGCCTAGGAACAATAGACTATACCCTCTAGCCTAGGTGTGTGGTAAGCTGTACCATCTAGGTTTGTGTAAGTACCCTCCGTGATGTTCGCAATTTGATGAAATGGACTAAGGAGGTATTTCTCAGAATGTATAACCATCATTAAGTGAAGCATGACTGTACTTGCGAAATACTTAAAACTAACACAAATGCTATGTATACAATTGATTATGAGCAAACTACAGAGGCCCAGAGTGGCTATCAACCATGTGCAACCACTATCGCCATCTGTTGGTAGCAAACAGAATTGATAGATTTTTATTCTGCAGAGGAACTGTATGGATTAGGAAACATTTCTAATCTGAATATACTGAAGCAAAAGGAATGTCTGTAATTCTTCACAGAATTTATGTGAGGGGTAAATGCTATAATTCATGGGAAAGCACTTTTCTATTATAAAACAATACATAAATGTTAGTTTACAGATTGATGGGAGAGATTTAATCCTCATCTCTGATGACAGATTAAGTCTTAGTGCATTGTAGCCAGATACCCAGCAGGTAATCTAAAGTTTATGGAATGTTGTTTTATTTTTTGACTTCTGCTGAAACAGCCTTTCCAGGTTTTCACCTGCTAAGATTCAAAGTCCAGTTCGGCTGTCACCCAAGAATAGAAATCATTTTTTCCTCACATTCTCTTTGCATTGGCACTAAGAGACCACTTACCACAAGAATTTTGGCTAATCATAAACAATTCTCTGGCCTCACTCAATAGTGAACCTCTTGAAAACAAGAACGATACCTGATTCCTCTTTGTATGCCTAGCACGTAGCATTATATTTGGTGTATAGTAGGCATTCGATAAATGTTTGTTGAAATTGTTGAATTAATTTGCTATCAGATAACAACACCCTCCCTTCCTACTTAGCTGTGTCTCACAGCAAGCAGCCGGGCCCAGCAGGGTGAAAGAGATGAAGGGAATTCATCTAAAATCAATTTATTTGGGGAGAAAATGTACTGTAGTCAATGAAATGATTCAGTTTCATCATTTTGTACATAGCTTTAGAGTTGTACATGATCATAATTTTATGTCAACAATCAAGTCCCTTAAGTCATGTGGTAATACGTTACTTTTTCATATTAATATATAGTATAACACTGTACAAGCAATATTAACAATTCCACAGGAACTAAATCTTGGCATAGAAAGTGACAGTACTAGCAGTTCACTGGGTAATGGCTAGGTTTTGTGCAGTTTGGAAAAAAAAAAAAAACTCCTACAGATTTATAGATACTTACAAAATGCATATGTTCATAAAATTATCAATTTTAAGAAAAAGAAAGACATCTCTTCCAAGAGAAAAACAGATGATTCATTTTGAAATCAGTAGGCTCCATTCCAATTAAACAGATTGCAAACCAGAAGACAGCTCAAGATTGTTGTGAGGACTTCATGAGGCCCTTTCCTTTCTTTTCCGAAACCAATGAGAAATACTCAGGATATGTGAAGCCATGAATCAGAAAAATATGCAAACCTGGCTGGGTGATAACTCCCCTGAACTGGAGAAAGGCCTTATTGAAATGAAGCATCCAAATGCACTGGAACAATGCCTCAGTGTGGTTAGTTCAATGGAGCCATGCTATAGATCATGCTTTCTTACCAGGAGATGAAAACAACTGCCAAATAGGATTCAGAAAACCAAAAAAAAAAAAAAAGCTTTTTTCACCCTTGAAGTTCAGCAGTGGTTCACTCTGCACAGATATCTGGGGTTTGACACTAGCTTGTTTACAATACCATTTTAATACAAGCAATACGAATGCTTAAAGAGTTACCCCACCCAAGACAAACCAGCTGGTCTTCTGGTCACTGCTCTCCCACTTCTGTGCCTTTATCTGCCACTTAGAGTCTGAGGTCCTCTGCTAAGGAGAGGGCAATTGCAAAGCCCCTCTGCACTTTGCTCACCATACTCTATCTCTCAAACCCTTCTACAAAATGTGCTAGCGTTGTTCACACCCTCAGCCCCTCAAACCCACAGCTCTCGCCCTGCACATACTATTTTCAAGCTGGTGTCTGGGTTAATATGCCACTGCCTCCAAGGTAACATTTCTTCTGAATAGAGGTTTTTCTGGTGACCATCCTTGGAAGCATTCTAATTGTGAAGACTGCCAGCTCCATGGCAAGCCAATGAGGAAGATACTATCTGACAGTCCTTTTAGCACCTCACAGGTCACACCATAAGCTTATCACTCCCCCTCTCCCAGGGGAAGCCTTCTTTGTCAACCAAAAGAACGATAAAAGTTCTCGGGTCTTGATGACCTTCCAAACGCACTTTGGGTAGCCGCTTGAACAGGAATCCCCATCTCCTGGTCCCCAAGAGTCTCTTTATCACTTTTATCCCACAGTCCTTGGAAACCATTCATGAGAAAACAGTGAAGCAGCTCCTGAAAACTTGGAAATAAGGTTGCAGTCAAGAGTTAGCCAGTAAAATTCATGCAATAATTTTGTTTGGGTTTTTGTTTGTTTGCTTTCCACAAAGTAGCATCTGAAATTATTTGGGGACAAAGGATATATACTTCCCTGTTTTCCCAGAAGAATAATGAATTTATTTTCTTGTAAATGGAACTATGTGGAAAGTTATCCCACGTTGAAAAATAATAGAGTTGGGAGAGAGTATCTTTTTTTCTCTCCTTGCAATTCCTTTAGGAGTTGTACCTCACTCACAGCCATGATCTGTTCTCTACAGCCATCTATCATTTATGTTCTTTCTCTCCAACTGCCTCTGCTTTCTTCATGTCATCCTTTAAAATTCTTGGAAAATGTTGGACAGGAAACAGACTTCTGGGATTAAGAAGAACAATCATGCTTTTTTATAGAATATTTGCTCAGGCCCAGGATCCCTTCCACAAAAGACTGGCTGACCTTTGCCAGTGGTTAGAAAAATTCTAAGGAGAATATCCACAAATGTGTAACTGGAGAGTCTTAAAATACCCCTGACTCAAACGCAGAGAAATAATTATCCTCCAAAGGAAAAGACTATGTAATTGAAGTCTACTAAACTGAAATTAACCAATTGCATTCTAACATCTCAGGAGAAAGACTATAAATAGAAGGCAGAGTCAACATAAACATGAAAGGAAAAAATGAAACCTGAGTAATTCCTGAGACCTTAAGGTGGTACTGTTTACCCAGCACTTTCCAGGTGAGGCTTACTCTGCGTGTGACCCAACGGAGCAAAGGAGCATATATAGTTACGTGGGTAGTGGAAATGAACTCATCAAGCCTCCCTTTTGAATGGCCTGAGATACTCTCTTCCTCTCTGAATTCATGATCCCAAGCATTTACTGATAAAGTTGAAATTGGTAGGTCCCTCAATACCAGAAAAATCAATGCTCTGGATAAGGGCCCCAGCACGCCATCATTGGAAAAAGTTATCACCCCTTGGGTACTAATAAATTACTCATAAGGATTATACATCTTTTCACACGCTTGATTAGTTTACATCTATTACTGTGATACTCTGTGTCCACCTAGTTCAAAGCCGAAGACCATACCTTTGTAACTTCCTCAACAAACAACAAAGGTTAACATACAATGTGTCCTTACCACATACCAGACATTTTCTAAGCAATTTATATGCATTAATGTATTTTAGCCTCACAATAATCCTACATGGTAGAAGTAGAAATTATTTTTACCCCCATTTTACAGATGAGGAAAATGGGGAACTTGCTTATGATTATACAGATGGTAGGTGGCAGAGTCTGTGCCCTTAAGCCTCACACAATGCTGCCTTTTAAAGTGGCATGCGCCCTGGAGAGCATGAATTAATTTGCTAGGGCTGCTACGACAAAATATCATAGATTGGGTGGCTTAAACAACAGACATGTATAGTTCCAGGGACTGGAAAATCCAAAATCAAGGTGCCAACTTATGAGCTTCCTGGTGAGGCCCTCTTGTTCACTTGCAAACGGCCACCTTCTCACTCTGTCCTCTCATGGCAGACAGAGAGCTCTCTTTCTTCCTCTTCTCATAAAGCCACTAATGCCATCATAAAGGCCCTACCCTCCAAGGCCTCATCTAACCCTAATTACCTCCCAAAGTTCCCATCTCCACATGCCATCACACTGAGGGTCAGGGCTTCAATATATTAATTGGATGAGGGTGTGGGGACGGGGACACAATTGAGTCCATAGCAGGAAGAAATGTGAACACTCCCATGTGATCATAATAGTCATTCAACACAAACTGTTAAACAAGTGTCTATGCTCTAATCAGCATTGCACACATAATATGAGTTCATCTCCAGGTCTGATTATTCTCGCCATGCAAAAAGCCCATCTCTAGGCTTTTATAATGTTAGGAAAATCCTGTAATTAGTCACCTGAACAAAGTTATTACTGAGTGAAAGTCTGCCTGTACCAAACAGCTTCCCATAGGTGACAGTTGTGGCTTCCAGGGTGAAATCCATTAACCAAACTCTTCAACACCCTTGTATATTAATAATTAAACACATTTTCTTATCTATAAGTGCAAACAGGACATACAAAGTTCTGATGGCAACTTCCAGTTTCTGTTCACTAAGGAATTGAGGAGGCCTCTCAGTCACAGTCATCACGAAAATATTGTATTCTCTGCTCAGTTCTATAGTCCTCTTCTTTCAGGTCTGGTGATCATGTGTACCCTATGTAAGTCCTGTTTTGATATTTCTAGCATATTGCACAAAATGTTTCATTGTCACTCATGCACTGCTTACAGTGAAATCGTTAAGCACTAGGTATTAACCACGGATTCTTACTTTGTTTTCCTCCATCATGTTCTGTGAGACACTGACTTCATCCTCTACTTGCTAAAGGAAAAGTCTGAATGAGTCAGTGACCTTCCTTTCTCCAAGTAACCTCAGTATGTTGGGTCTTTGTTCTCTCTGCTATGATCAACATCAATATTCTTCATATTTTGACAATATCATAGTATTTTTACTCTTTTTGCCAGAAATGTTACTTCTTGTTTAGCATCAAAACTGAAAATACCTTCTTCCACATGGTAAAGCCCCTAAATCTTTGCAAGTGACATCATTAGCCAACCCTCTGCCTGTAACACCCACCACCATCCCACATCTTGCCATTAGGGGCAACATGGCTTAATAAATTTCATTACTATATGTGTTAATATAAGTTTTATAAATAAGTTTTCTGTATCTCAAAATGTGTTAGACTTATTAATAACTTCATTCCTAGTATTGTGAGGCTACTTAGGTATGTGTTCTCACAACAACACATTGTTTTCAGACTTAGTCGAGCAACTTACTTTTGTTTTTTGTATGTTTTAATTCACTATTTTTTAAATTTTTCTAGACAGAGCTTTTGATTTCCACATTTCACTTTTCGGTGGTTATCTTTCTTAAGTTTCTTCCTGCTTTGGAATGTAATATTTTGCTACTTCCCCAGGATTCAGCCACAGCACAGATCTGACCTGCCCATCGTTCATGTCTTCCATTCTGAAGCAACTGCTGTTTCTTAAACTCATCAATTGCATCCATACTCTATTTCTCAAATACGTATCTGCAATGTAGTTATATGCCAAGTCTATTTTGTCACTGCCACGATTTGGTCATTTTGCAACTGATTTAGACCTAAACAGTGTCATTCATTTTGCAGAAGCATGGGGCTGTGGCAGCTTTTTGTAACAAAAACAACACTGCTTACTGGTTAAAAAAAATAATAATAGATTATAAAATATTGTTTCCTTTTTCTTGACTCTACTAATGCTTTTTAAAAAAACTGAAAATCAACTATCATAAATTTAACTATGTATTTTCTTAATTAAATGTGTTCATCCTTTTTGGTTTAAGTAATTGATGAGCAACTTTATTCCAAAGTTCTAGTTTTCACAATATCTGCTCCCATAATCATACATTACTATGCTCACTCTAATGATTGACTTTATTAATAAAATACAATATCACCCAGACCTTGGTTTCCAAATATCTTTCCCCACTAAAAGGAACCAGGGGTCCTTGGAAAAATGGTTAAATCCTAGGGCTGGGACATGGAAGGTATGAAATGAATCAGAAACATCTTCATGTTCCAGAATAAAAATAAGTGCTAAAAATTATAAGAGAATAACAAGAAGATATAGCAGCCAACTTGAAGGGACTCTCACTGGTCAAATCTAGAATAATTTTATTATCAAAATAAATATGAAGAGTGATACATTATAACTCATTGAGTTGAATAAGAATCCCTGGATCTTTATTGATAATAAATAGCCAAATAAATGGGAAAGTAAGAAACTTTCTTACAGTAGAATGTCAATAAATAAAGAAAGGAAAGCCGAGTTAGAAAAATCACTATTTTACAACCATCCTTGTAAAAACTGACTTAGGCAAGAATCGTCAGTGGGTGCTAATTCTAGTGGTGAAAACTTTAAAAAGAACAAAAATTTTAAAGTATCTTCCCACAGATTACTTCTTAGCTCCAAAACAAAATATAGGAATAACAGTACAGTGGGAAGACTGGCAACAACTTAACCAAGAGATCAAAATTAATGTCACCAATAAAATGTGCTTCTGGATAGGAGAAAAAATTATGGCTCATATGAAGTATTCCACCAAAAATATATAACCTGAATGTAATCATAAAGAAATATCACAGATACCCAAGTAGAAAGACATTCTGTAGAATAACTGTCCTGTGTTCTTCAAAAAAAATGTCAGTTATGTGAAAGACAAAGAAAGGCTGAGGAACTATTCCAGTTTAAAGAAGACTAAAGACATATGGATCTAAACACAGCCTACAATCTTGGACTGGATCCTGTGCTGGGGGGCGGTGGGGGGGAAACAACAACAACAACAACCACCTGTGGAGGAATACGTACAGTCAGTGTTCTCCAGAGAAGAACCAGCAGTCAGTCCTTTAAAATAAATCTGTTCCTGTATAGAAATAACGGAGGGTGACAAGTCCCAAGATCTGCAGAGTATGAGTAGTCACCAAACTGTAGAACTAAGACAGCCAATAGTGTAGCTCTAGTCTGAAGGCCAGCAGACTCAAGACCCAGGAAGAGCCAATGTTTCAGTTCTAATCTAATGGCAGGAAAAAGTCAATATTCCATTTCAGAGACCACCAGGCACGATGAATTATCTCTTACCTGGGAGGGAGGGTTAACAGCCTTTTTGATCTATTCAGGCCTTCAATTGATTGGATGGTGTCACCCACATTATGGAAGGCAATCTGCTGTACTAAGTCTCCTGATTTAAATGTTAATCTCATCCTAAAACACTCTAATAGAAATACTCAGAATGTTTGAACAAATACCCCCTGGCCCAGTCAAGCTGACACATAAATTAAACATCACAGACACTTATTGGGTCAGTTGACAAAATTAGAATTTGGTTTTCAGATTAAGGTATTGTATATTGATACAATACTTTTTGCCATAATAAGAAAGAATAAAGTCTACTAATTTAAAAACTATGTTTGTTAAGTTTCCTGAATTTGATCATTGTAATTTGGCTATGTAAAAGAATATTCTAATTCTTAGGAAATATACACTGAATAATCATTAGCTAAAGAGGCATATTGTATGCAATCTACTTTCAAACATTTCAGAAAAAAAAATCAAGATACATAAAATGATAAAGCAAATGTGAAAAACCTTAAAAATGGATGAAAGTAGGTAGCAGGTATACTTAAGTTCTTACAACTTTTCTTTAAGACATATATAATTTTAAACAAAAAATTATGAGAGAGACCCAGCCTTGCTAGATCAGACTTGCTAAACCAGAAATCCTAGAAGTTATAATCTGATCCAGGTTGAGGTCTGGATTTAGGATTTTTCAAAGCTCTCCAGGTGATTCAAACTACAATACGACCTAATCTCACAATATGTTACACTGAATTCAAACCCTGCATCTCTCCCCTAAATTTTTAAAATAAAGTCCAATTTAATCATAATTATAACCAATAAGTACTCATTGACATACTAATAAATCAAATATTAGTGAAGGCATTTCTGGGGTTTATTTTGCATATGAAATCCAGGGTCTATGCCCACTTAGCATCTATGTGTCTTCTCTCACGTCACCTATGGGGTCCCCACATACAAGCCAAGCACTGAAGCCACATGCTCTGAGTGGACTTTCATTCCCCAAATCACCCTTGCTTCAGGCTTTGTGAATACCAAGAGCTCTTCTTTCTAAGCATGAGTTAATCCTGAAAAAACCAGCTGCAGATAACCTAGTGAGTAATGAACTTGAGCAGGTAAGTAGAGGACCACATGATTTACATTCATTAAAACTAATTAAAATCACAAGCAGGAACTAAAAGCTGGTGACTTTTATAATCAACAATTATTGGACTATACCACGAGCTACTTCTAACAACTCCTTTAAAAACTTTTCTCTCTCAATTGTTAACTCTCTCTACTCCACACCCTAGATCAGAATTTAGTGTTGGATTTCATATTCTGCCTGGGAGGATATTTTATTATTCTGGAATAGGGACTCAGGATCATGACATTTATCTCCATTGTAAAATGTAAACAGTCTCAGCAGAGATTTGTGGCTTTATCTGATCCAGTGGAGATGCTGTGTTCTCCTATATCCCTTCATTCCTTTCACAAATATTTGTTGAACACATGCTCTCTGATAAGTACGATATAGGTTATGTTTGTGATCTAAGAACCACAATATTTGGAAGGTACACAGATAAAAAAAGCTCAACCTCCATGCGAAGCTATCTGCCAGAAATCTTACACTACTTTTCAGCCAGTGCTCCAAAGTAAGGCTCTGATTTAGTCTTTAGCCCAACTTCATAATCAATCCTCCAGTGAAGTTTTTTGACTAGATAAAATTAATAGCAGCTTCAATTCCAAGGTGTTTAATGAATGCTGTAACATTTATAAACTCAAATGGTGCATCCCAGCAAAAAAACTGAGTGACAAGCATAGATCAATTTCTAATCCAGCATTCAGTGATTATAGTTCTACATCCTTTAAATATATAGGGGGGTTATATAGGCAACACACTATAGGACTCATAAAAGGTAGGAAGCAGTCAATGAAGATGACCAAGCCCTTGGATTGTATCAAAAGTGGTGAACAGGCTATGTTATAATTTGCTACATGTTGGACTACACATTGTTTCCTTTTGGCAGTATGAACTGCCACACCTCTATACCTTGGCACGTTGTATACCTCAAGAATAGGAATCCCCTTTCCTCTTTCTCTGCCTGTAGAAAAATCTATCTCAACTAAATCAAGCCTCCATCTTTAATGTTTACTTTAGTCTAGTAAACCACCTTATGCTTAGCATGTTTGTTTTTGTTTTTAGAAGTCCATGTCACCCATATATTCTTAACTCCTTTAAGACTGGACTGAGCCATATTCACTTTTATAGCCCCAAGTACTTAACAATGTGCTTGGTACAGTGCAGGACCCCGATAAATGTTTGCTAAATTTGAAATAAATGCTATAATTCTGAACTACTATGAAAATGATTTTTCAGTTCATTGAGCAGTTGCTGTTAGAGAAGAAAAACATTTTTAAAAATTGTCTGCCCTTAGGTTTTGACCAAAAAAAAAAAAAAAGAAAAAAAAGATGCTATAGCAAATATTGCTTCTGTTCAACCCAACTAGTAAGACATATGGTCTATACACAACCCACTGCCTTTAGAGATTGCTTAAGGACTTATACAAGTTATTTTCCCAATGAGATGTAGCATATAGTTAGCTTTAAATGATAGTCACATTGTGGTCTGAGGCAAGATATAGCATTTAATAACACATATACTGCAGCAGGCTGCATTTCTTCAGCTTAAGGCTGCAGATTCAAATAAAGAAAAACAGTTCCATGTTCCCTCTGGGAATTCAAACCAAGTCAAAATTATTAACTTTTTGGTCCTGGAATGTTTACCAATGTACTGCTTCCCTTCAGTCAACAATGAGTATTTAGCTAGTCCCATAAAACTGACAATCCCTGTCAATCATAAGAGCTCTGTCAATAGTCAGAATGGTCAAACAGGAAGTTATCCTTTGCTTTTGTGTTTTTTTAAAAACCATTTATAATTCCAGTTTGCATACTTTCTGTCACTTTGGCCAAACACTGTCACTTTAGCCAAAGCTAAAGGAGTTGAGTCAAACCTACTTCTATGAATATTCTTTATTCCAAAAAGGATTATATCTAAGCATTTATTTTTAGTTTTTCCTGTTCAAGGTCATCCCCATAACCAATTCAATGGTCTGCATCATTTGGAAGCTTATATAGTCACATAAGAAAGCACTTTCATTTATTTCTAAGGAGTCTGCTTTCAATGCCAGGTGAGGGTATCATGCCCCCTTAAGAAACTAAAGTGCAGTTTCTACAATGTTACCTGGTTAGAATATTCATATTTAGAAATCAGATGAAAATAATTCAAACAGACTTTCAAAGATCTACCATTATTCAATAAGATAAAACAAATACTTTTAGTTATTCATAAATGTACTTGGTGTCATTATAATTTGGTACAAAACTGAATCTATTTTGCAATTTAAATTTTTTTAAACCTGAAGAATATGAGAGGTATGGTCAATAAATGACTTTAAATGCCAATGTTTAAGATGAAATAAACCGCTATAGGAAGAACATCCTATTCTTTGTCAATTTCATGCTAAAGAATGAGAATTTATTACTGCATTGCAATTGAAGCCAACATTGAATTTCTTTCTTCTGCTCAATTATTTTAATTATCTAAATGGACTTTCATTCTTTTTTCCATCCATTCCACTTCTGCAAATCAATATCAGACCATGGTGAAAAAAAGACTTAGAATGAGAGATTGAAATTTATATTCTTCACATATATTTTTGTGGTCTTCCAGATACTCTGACCTCAACTAGTAATTCAGATCACACAACAAAATTCAGTAATAAGAAAATTGTATTTTATCCAAATAATTCATATATATTTTTTCACTTCAAGTGTGAAATTAGAAAATGATCATTGTAGAATTTACTTCAATTAGAAAGTGGTTGAAGGGAGAGAGGAGAGTAAAACTAACTAGCAATTTATGTGATTTTAACTAAGGGTCACTATCAATTAATCAGAAGTTGAATTCTAGGAGAAAACATTCCAGTCCCAGAGGATCCATCTTAGTTCCTCATATGTTTGAAACATTTGGCTAGGCAGTATTTAATCACACATGGTAACAGTAATAACTAGAAACTCTAAATGTGATATAGTTTGGCTGTGTCCCTGCCTAAATCTCATCTTGAATTGTAGTTCCCATAATTCTCATGTGTAGTGGGGACCCAGCAGGGCCTCATGCTGTCTTGTGACAATGAGTTCTCATGCGATCTGATGGTTTTATAAGGGGCCTTTTCCTTTTTTGCTTGACACTTTTTTTCCTGCCACTACGTGAAGAAGGACGTGTTTGCTTCCCCTTTCGCCATGATTGTGAGTTTCCTAAGACCTCTCCAGCCATGCTGAACTGTAAGTCAATTAAACCTCTTTCCTTTATAAATTACCCAGTCTCAGGTATGTCTTTATTAGCAGTGTGAGAATGGACTACTACAAAATGCTTCACAACAACCAAAAAAGATAGGTACTATCATTACTCTTACGTTATATGTTAGAGAAACTGAAGTTCGGTGAGGCTAAATAAACTGTAAGTGAACTGAGATTCAAGGTCCAGGCATCTTATTTCAGTGCCTCCACTCCTTATCAGTCCTGTAAGCCCCTCCCAAAGAGCATATGTTCTTAGATCCAGCCCTCATCTATTGCCAAAGTCCCCGAGAGGACAAAGGTGGGGACTAGGAAGAGCACACTCAATAGAAAAAGAGAAAGTCATCTATTTCTTTTGGTGCTAACAATTCTAATCTTAGGTGATATGAACCAAGAATAATTAATTCTTTACATTTGTTTTCTACCCAATTCTAAAACTTGGTGTCTCTGAGTTTTTTTGAAACCCAGTATTTTATGTAGTTTTATGGATTGTGAATAAGGAGCCCCTTTCACTTCTAAGAAATATTTTATTCCAAAAATCTTTGATTTATTGATCCAAATCTGCATGTTGGCAATATGACACGAACTTACCTTTCATGGGGGAATTCAAACTAGCAAACTGCTGCCAAATAGAAGAGATTATTTTTAAGTGATACATAAGAATAGTAGAAGGAAGGAGGGAATTTCCAGAGTTTTTAGGGCAAGGATGAGAAAGAAGAAACAGATTTATGCTAATTAAGTTTATGAATGAAGAGATCTGAAGGGGTGTATTGGACCTATTATTGTTATTCTGCCGCATTTATGGTATGAGACATGTGAAAAAATGCAGTGGGACAGAGGAAATAAATGGACCTGATGCTCATAAAGCTGTTGTCAGGCATTTAATTCAATCCACTGCTGAAATTGACTATGTCTCTTTGAATAGACAAAAGGGTAGAATAGATGGTATTTTTAAAACAGGAAACAGAAAAACTGTCAGATCATTTCCTGACTTCACTACTGCTGCTTGTTGCTAAATTAACCGAATGTTTTATACATGAACAAATTATCAAATCTTTAAATACAATTAAAGCACATTTTAAAATAGTTCTAATTATATTTTCTTTTGACAAAGTAATTATACTTCGAGAAACTGTGATCAGAACAATTTTTCACTGCCAATTGTGAGAACAGAAGGTGGAAAAGGTGCTTTTAGATTATCTTAAAAAAAGCTAGCTAAACTTTTTATAACCTTATTTCCTAGCCTTATAAAAGAAAGGCTTAAAAATAGACTAACAAACACAAATTTTAATCTCCTTTCAAGTCACTCATTGATTTGTAATTTAATGTTATTTAGGACACCAGTGGTCACATTACTGTAGCTCGATTTTCCTTCCATGGACTTGTTTTCTTCATATTTAAAATCACAGGGTTGCTCTGGGAGCCTTTCTGTTATTAGTCCAAAACAAATGAATTGAACCTTAGGCCTCTTTTCCTCAAGAGGAAGCAATACAATGCCCTCGGCTGGTACTTTCAACTTCAGGTTCTCCTACAATATATCTTTCTAGGAATCTATAACTACTTCCTTTCTTCAGAGGTCTCTAGCCCCTTCTACTTCCTCTTCCCCCTAACTTATGTGTTAATGAATAAATATTTCTCTGTTCACCTGAACCGGATTCATTTTTCCTTTCTCTGCCCTGAAATTGCTCCCTCAGGATTCTACCTGACTTGCCTGCAAAAATCCTTCCCACAAAGGCTTAGGGGTAGCCTGCAGCTATGAGCCCTAATATTCCTCAGCTTTACCCTTTCATTTGTAGTTTGTCTTCCCCCATGAGGAAAAAAAATGTTCACAAAACGCAAATGCACTATGAATAAACCAAAGACTGCAGATACACCAGCAAATTTATTGGTACGGATTTTTTCTTTCTATAGTTAGGGAAATTGTCAATTTAATTCCCCAAGAGTTTTGCAGTGAATATTAAGAATAATCTATGTCTTCTGAATTAGGGAGGGCATTGTGGAAAAGGATAAAAGAAGCAAGTGCCACGCTGATGGCAAGAAGGCGGGAAGTAAGTAAAAAGAAATATAGTCTCTGCCCCCAGAAGACTTGCAATCTGGAAGGGTATATTTATATGCATGAAAAACTGAGAAGGGTAGAAGAAAGCATATAAACTGCCAACTTATGCAATACTTTGGCTTTTTTAGGTGGGTCTAGACATTTTAATAAGCCTCACTAAACTATCAGATGCTTCAGGGTTGAGTGTTCTCTGATAAAGATAGGAGGAATTGCGAATGACACAACCCTGAAAGTGGAAATAGAGGAGGAGTGATGTACAGATTTCAGTTCCAAGAATTTTATTCCCAGCTGAGAGCAAATCATTGGCTAGCATACCAATGACTTACAAGTAACACAGAGATCCCTAATTACATTGTTTCCATTCCATTCCTATACTGTTGAAATGACAGTGCATTTTTGTATATAGGCTAAGAATAAAATATCTTACGGTTGAAATATGGAAAGCTTACAGCACGCAAGGAACTTTGCCTTCTTATCTGACTCCTCCTAATCTTAGGAAATGAGTCCATTTTATTTTTAAAGACCTAGTGGTATCATTACCTTTTTCCTCTTTCTTTAAGTATCTACTGGTATTTTGTACATCAGAAAACAACTATAGTATTCTCATTTTATGGAACTGGTAACTCAATATTTTGGTCTGTCCTATCCTGAGAAGTCATATTACTTTAAAAAGTAATACTAAAACTTGAATTACATACTTGCTTTTCTCCTCTTCTGACATTTGTATATAACTTGTATTCAGGATGAACCACAAGAAAGTTCTATTATTCATTTTTTAAAAGTCTAGTGGAGAAGAATCTTACTTAAACTTATTCATATTCATTCTTCAATGCAAAACACAGCCCTAAAACTCTCCTTGATTTATTACATTATTTTATTACGTTCTGTGAGTTGGTCCTTTATGCAATAGTTAAATGACTAGGCCATCTAATTTCTCTCCTTGATAGCTAGGACTAGAAAAAACAATCTCCTTTCAGTGAGAATCATGAATATTGGGTGTGTCAAGAGGACTGCTGTGGTTTCTTGGTTAGATTACAGTATTATTTTCTACACATTCTGGAAATTCTAGCACAAGCCCTGATACAATAAACATTTTTTGACTTCTTTTACCTCCACCCAAAAAAGTTACTGACAAGTATAAGGAGATTAATTATGTAATCAAGAAGAATTCAGTGAGGCAGTATCTCAAGATACCTAAACACTCATAAGGTCATACATTAGCCACCTAGGGAAGCATCATGGAATCAGTTAAAGTCTCTAGGGTACTATACAGCAAATGGAAACATCAGTTTACTAACTAAAGGTCATACTAGACCTTTGGACAAGCCTACACATTTATTATCTTTTCTAATCCAGTTCCTAATATGTGTTTAACAGTGAGTACAATGCCTGACACAGCTGTGCTGCTTAGAGTTCTTTATTCCCTGGAAGTCTCCCTGAAGAAGTCTTGCCAGGCCCAGATAATCTATGCTCCTCTTCACCTTACTCTTACTTTGAATTCCTACCACACTTAAGAATTCTTCCCCTTCTTGACTATCAGGTACTTGCTTTGGAATCTTTCTCAGGTTATTCCATGGATTTCTGTCTTGTGTTCCTCAACTTGACTGTAACAGAGACAGAGATATCACGTATTTTGTCTTTCTCACAAATCCTAGCAGTATGGGCCCAGCAGTCATCACTAAATAAATGCATCTGAAATATTGAATGAGTAAACAGGGCAAAGGAACCGATTCATTACTTTACAACCCCTGTTGTTCTAGTAACATTGTTACTAGATTCTCTTAGAGGGACAAAACTAATAGGAGAGATATATATATATATCTCATATATATCATATATATAACTATGATATATATATCATATATATCATATATAACTATGATATATATATCACATATAACTGATATATATATCATATATATCATATATAACTATGATATATATATCATATATATCATATATATAACTATGATATATATATCATATATATCATATATAACTATGATATATCATATATATGACATATATATCATATATAACTATGATATATCATATATATGATATATATGTCATATATAACTATTATATATAATCTATGATATATATAACATATTATATATGATATATATATATATATATATATATCCAAGAACAAATCATTGGCTCTCTCTCTGTATATATATCAAGCTGAGGAGCAAGGAGAGCCAGTCTGAGTCTCAAAACTGGAGAACTTGAAGTCTGATGTTCAAGGGCAAGAAGCATCCAGCATGGAAGAAAGATATAGGCTGGGAGGCTAAGTACATCTTGCCTTTTTCACAATTTTCTGCCTACTTTACATTTGCCTGAAGCTGATTAGATTGTACCTACCAGATTAAGGGCAGATCTGCCTTCTTCAGCCCACTGACTCAAATATTAACCTCTTTTGACAACACTCTCACAGACATGCCCAGGATTAATACCTTGTATCCCTCAATCCAATCAAGTTGACACTCAGTTATTAACCATCACAAGTCCACCCCTTGTCAACTTGAACCCATACACATCTCCTGAGATGATACATAATCTTCAAATAAAGACAATAATGAGGTCATAATTACACCTAACATAATACAACTATCCTTTGTAAAACTGGAAATGCATCAATCCCCAACCCAAATACTATTTTAAAAAGTTAACAATACTTAAATGCTGATACGAAGTCAATAAATTTTATGTCACATGATAAAGGAAAAGGAAAAAAATGAAGCTATTTTCTTAGTGCAAGCGTATACATGCACAAACGCTTTTAACAAAAGAGGGAGGAAATATCATGACAGTTATAGTCCTCATTTCTGCAGCTGGTCACCTGGCCATATCTGGTATTGATGACTACCTTCTTCTATTACTCATTCTGTATTCCCTTTGCCTCCAGCAAGCACCTCAGCAGGTCATGGTTTTTTTTTTTTTTTTTGCTTGGTGGAGTGACGCAAAACTTCATTCCTGAAGGGTCTGAACCATTCATAGTCCTGCCTGGATTGAGCTGTTGTAGTTTTCCATTAACCTTAATCATAGTGCATGGTAATACTAAGAGATGCCCTAATGGATCTCCTGTATTTCATGTGTACTCTTCCTTACCTCCATTGTGGAGTACTAGACTGATTTTGTCTCGATAGCCTGGGTCAATCACCCCAGCCAACATTGTAAATCCCTTCTTAGCCTGTTGACTTAAAGGTAGAAGGAGCCCAAACTGTCTAGGTGGCAATCTTAATTTCCAGTTTAATGGAATCATTGTTGTGTCTCCTGGTGGCAGTGTTCCTCCCTCTGGAACTAAGACTTCTAGGCCAGCAGAACATAATGTCACGGGAACAGGAAGCAAAAATTTTACTAGTGGATCACTAGGGGTGATGGTGAATGGTGCCACTTCCATTTCCACCCCTTGATTCATGGATCGGTGAATCCTGACTATGGGAGAAACAGTACCGTATATTAGACGCTGATTCAGAACATACATGGCCTTCTGGAGAATTTTGCCCCAGCCCTGCAAAGTATTGTCACCTAGTTGGGGTTGTAATTGTGACTTCAAAAGGCCATTCCACCATTCTATCAATCCAGCTGCTTCAGGATGATGGGGAACATGGTAAGACCAGTGAATACCATGAGAAAGAACCCACTGCTGCACTTTTCTTTCTTTTTTTTTTTTTTTTTTGAGAGAGTCTCACTCTGCTACCAGACTGGAGTGCTGTGGTGCAATCTCAGCTAACTGCAACCTCCAACTCCCTTGGTCAAGCGATTCTCCTGCCTCAGCCTCTCAAGTTGCTGGGATTACAGGCACGCGTCACCACACCCAGCCAATTTTTGTATTTTTAGTAGAGATGGGGTTTCACCATGTTGGCCAGGATGGTCTCGATCTCCTGACCTCGTGATCCACCCGACTCAGCCTCACAAAGTGCTGGGATTACAGGTGTGAGCCACCATGCCTGGCCTTTAGCTGTAAAGTGAGTGCCTTGGTCACAGGCAATGCTGTGTGGAATACTATGATGGTGAATACGGCATTCCGTGAGTCCAGGATAGTAGTCTTGGCAGAAACATTGTGTGCAGGATAGGCAAACCCATATCCAGAGTAAGTGTCTATTCCAGTGAGTAGAAGTCTCTGCCCTTTCCATAATGGAAGAGGTCCAGTATAATCAACTTGCCACCAGGTAGCTGGCTGATCACCCCAAGAAATGGTGCTATATCGAGGGCTCAGTGTTGGTCTCTACTACTGGCAAATTGGGCACTCAGCAGTGGCTATAGCCAGATCAGCATTGGTGAGTGGAAGTCCATGTTGCTGAGCCCATGAGTAACTTCCATCCCTGCCACCATAGCCACTTTATTCATGAGCCCATTGGGCAATGACAGGGGTGGCTGGGTAAAGAGGCTGAGTGGTGTCCATAGAACGGGTCATCCTATCCACTTGATTATTAAACTCCTCCTCTGCTGAGGTCACCCGTTGGTGAGCACTCACATGGGACACAAATATCTTCAGTTTTTGACCACTCAGAGAGGTCCATCCACATACCTCTTCTCCAAATTTCTTTGTCACCAATTTTCCAATCATGTTTCTTCCAAGTCCCTGACCATCCAGTAAAACCATTGGCTACAGCCCATGAATCAGTATATAATCACACATCTGGCCATTTCTCCTTCCATGCAAAGTGCACAACCAGGTGCACTGCTCGAAGTTCTGCCCACTGGGAAGATTTCCCTTCACTGCTGTCCTTCAGGGATGTCCTAGAAAGGGGCTGCAGTGCTGCAGCTCTCCACTTTTGGGTGGTGCCTGCATATCGTGCAGAACCATTTGCGAACCAGGCCCTAGTCTTCTCTTCCTCTGTCAACTGATCATAGGGAACTCCCCATAAGGCCATTGGTGAAGGCTGGGGGAGAGAACGCAGGGTGGCAGGAGTGGAGACCATGGCCATTTGAGCCACTTCCTCATGTAACTTACTTGTGCCTTCTGGACCTGCTCGAGCCAGATCACACATCTACCACTTCCACTTGATGATGGAATGCTGCTGTGCATGACTCACTTTATGGCTAGATGGGTCAGAAAGCACCCAGTTCATGATAGGCAGTTCAGGTAGCCTGGTGACTTGATGACCCATAGTCAAACGTTCAGTTTCCACCAAAGCCCAGTAAAAGGCCAAGAGCTGTCTCTCAAAAGGAGAGTAGTTATCTGCAGAAGATGGTAGAGACTTGCTCCCAAATCCTAGAGGCCTCTGCTGTGATTCACCTATGAGAGCCTGCCAAATGCTCCAAACAGCATCCCTATCTGTCACTGTCACCTCGAGCACCATTGGATCTGCTGGGTCCTACAGCCCAAGTGGCAGAACAGCTTGCACAGCAGCCTGGACCTGTTGCAGAGCCTTCTCCTGTTCTGGATCCCACTCAAAACTGGCAGCCTTTAGGTCACTCAATAAATAGGCCAGCGTAACACACCCAAATGATGAATGTGTTGCCTCCAAAATCCAAATAGGCCCACTAGGCATTGTGTCTCTTTCTTGGTTGCAGGAAGGGCCAAATGCAGCAACTTATCCTTTACCTTAGAAGGAATATCTGGACAGGCCCCACACCACTGGACCCCTAGAAATTTTACTGAGGTAGAAAGTCCCAGAATGTTAGTCAGATTTATTTCCCATCCTCTGGCACACAAATGTCTCACCAATAAGTCCATTGTGTTTGCTACCTCTTACTCACTGGATCCAGTCAGCATAATGTTGTCAATGTAACGGACCAGTGGGATATCTTGCAGAAGTGAAAAGCGATTAAGGTCTCTCCGAATAAAATTGTGACACAAAGCCAGAGAGTTAATATACTCCTGAGGTAGGAGAGTAAAGGTTTATTGCTGGCCTTTCCAGCTGAAGACAAATTGTTTCTGGTGGGCCTTATGGAAAGGAATGGAGAAAAAGGCATATGCCAAGTCAGTGGCTACATACCAGGTACCAGGAGATGTGTTAATTTGCTCAAGCAGTGAAACCACATCTGGTACAGCAGCTCCAATTGGAGTCACTACTTGGTTAAGCTTACAATAATCCACTGTCATTCTCCAAGATCCATTTGTCTTCTGCATAGGCCCAATGGGATAGTTGAATGGGTATGTGATGGGTTTCACCACCCCTGCATCTTTCAAGTCCTTGATGGTGGTATTAATCTCCACAATCTCTCCAGGGATGTGATATTGTTTTTGATTTACTATTTGTCTAGGTAGAGGTAGCTCTAAAGGCTTCCATTTGGCCTTTCCCACCATAACAGCCCTCACCATACCAGTCAAGGAGCCAAAGCGGGGGTTCTGCCAGCTGCTAAGTATGTCTATGCCAATTATGAATTCTGGCACTGGGTAAGTGATCCACTGGACCCCCTGTAAGTCAGACCTGAACTCAAACTCTATTAATTACCTGACCTCCATAAGCCCCTACTTTAACTGGAGGACCACGATGATGTTTTGGATCCCCTGGAATCAATGTCAGCAGAGCCTGTGTCCAGTAGTCTCCAAAATATCTGATAATTTCCCTTTCCCCAATGCACAGTTACCATGGTAAAAGGCTGGAGGTCCCCTTGAGGAAGTATGGGAGAAAGATTCACTGTATAAATTGTCAGTAATGTAGTGGGGTCCTTCCTCAAGGGGACCCACCCTCCCCTTTATTCAAGGGGTTCTTGGTCTGTAAACTGGCTCAAGTCTGGAAGTTGATTGAAGGGCCATGATTCTCTGTTTTTATAACTCAAATCAGTCTTCTGTCCATTCGACCTAGAAGTTTTCTGTTTGTATAATTTAAGTAGAAATGCAGTAGGCTTCCTATCAATTTCACTTCTAGGAACACCATGATTAATTAGCCAATGCCAGAGCTCTACATGAGTCAGACTATTCTGATTGCTGCTTTACCTCTGCTGTTCATTATGGTAGCTACACCCACCTTGCCTTTGACAGTTGAGTGCTGCCACTTGGCCCCTGCCACCTCAGGATCCAATGATTCCCATTGTATGTAAATTTTGTAGTTGAGTGACTGCAGTTTCCACTGTTAGATCTGACATACAGAGAAGAGCAATTACAGGGCCCTTCAAAGATGCAGATACTGCCCTCATGAATCTATTTTGCAAGCCATTGGTCAAGGATATATATTCTGGACCCTCTCGGTTGGGATGAGTAGGTATAAAGTGAATAATCCACTCCACCATCCCAATCTCCCTAAGCCTTTGGATCCTTTCCTCTACATTAAACCAAGGGAGATCAGGCATTTCCAGCTCCCTCATAGCGGGCCATGTTTTAATCCATATTTCAGCTAACCAAGCAAATAAATTATTAGAACCTTTTTTAACTCTCTGAGCTGCAACATTAAATGCAGAGTCCCTACTTGGTGGGTCCAAATCAATAAAATCAGCCTGATCCAACTCAGTGACCAAGCTGAGAATCAAATCAAGATCTCAACTCCTTTTACAATCGCTGCAAAAAAATAAAATAGTTAGGAATATACCTAACCAAGGAGGTGAAACAGCTCTACAAAGAAAACTACAAAACACTGCTGAAAGGAATCACGGAAAACACAAATGGAAACACATCCCATGATCATGGATGGGTAGAAGCAATATTGTGAAAATGACCATACTGCCAAAAGCAATTTACAAATTAAATGCAATTCCCATCAAAATGCCATCATCATTATTCAAAGAACTAGAAAAAACAATCCTAAAATGCATATGGAACCAAAAAGGAACCCACATAGCCAAAGCAAGACTAACAAAAAGAACAAATCTGGAGGCACCACATTACCCAAGATCAAACTATACTATAAGGGCGTAATCATCAAAACGGCATGATACTGGTATAAAAATATGCATATAGACCAATGGAACAAAACAGAAAACCCAGAAATAAAGCCAAATACTTACAACAAACTGATTTTCAACAAAGCAAACAAAAACATAAAGTGGGGAAATCACACCCTCTTCAACAAATGGTGCTGGGATAATTGGCAAGCCACATGTAGAAGAATGAAACTGGATCCTCATCTATCACCTTATACAAAAACCAACTCAAGATTGATCAAAGACTTAATCTAAGACCTGAAACCATAAAAATTCTAGAAAATGACATCAGAAAAACTCTTCTAGATATTGGCTTAGGCAAAGACTTCATGACCAAGAACCCAAAAGCAAATGCAACAAAAACAAAGATAAATAGATGGGACTTACTTAAACCAAAAAGTTTCTGCACAGCAAAAGAAATAATCAGCAGAGCAAACAGACAACCCATAGACTGGGAGAAAACCGTCTCAAGCTATACTTTCAAGAATAGACTAATATCCAGAATCTACAAAGAACTCAAATCAGCAAGAAAAAAAAAACAATTTCATCAAAGAGTGGGCTAAGGACATGAATAGACAATTCTCAAAAGAAGATATACAAATGGCCAACAAACATGAAAAATGCTCAACATCACTAATTATCAGGGAAATGCAAAGCAAAACCACAATGCAATACCACTTTACTCCTGCAAGAATGGCCATAATCAAAAAATAATAGATGTTGGCATGGATGTGGTGTAATGGGAACACTTTCACACTGTTGGTGGGAATGTAAATTACTACAACCACTATGGAAAACAGTGTGCATATTCCTTGAAGAACTAAAAGTAGATCTACCATTTGATCCAGCAATCCCACTACTGGGTATCCACCCAGAGGAAAAGAAGTCATTATAGGATAAAGATACTTATACACACATGTTTATAGCAGCACAATTCACAATTGCAAGCATACAGAACCAGCCCAAATGCCCATCAATCAATGACTGGACAAAGAAAATGTGGTACATATATTATGTAATATTACTCAGCCATAAAAAGGAATGAAATAATAGCATTTGCAGCAACCCGGATGGAATTGGAGACCATTATTCTAAGTGAAGTAACTCAGGAGTGAAAAACCAAACATCGTTATGTTCTCACTCATAAGTGGGAGCTAAGATATGAGGATGTAAAGGCATAAGAATGATACACTGGACTTTGGGGACTTGGGAGAAAGGGTAGGAGGGGGTGAGGGATAAAAGACTACACATTAGGTACAGTGTGCACTACTCAGGTGGTGGGTCCACCAAAATCTCAGAAATCACTACGAAGGAACTTATTCATGGGCCAGGCACAGTGGTTCATGCCTGCAATCCCAGCACTTTGGGAGGCCAAGGCGGGTGGATCACTTGAGGTCAGGAGTTTGAGACCAGCCTGGCCACCATGGCAACACCCCATCCCTACTAAAAATACAAAACCTAGCTGTAGTACCAGCTATTCAGGAGGTTGAGGCACGAGAATTGCTTTACCTGGGAGGCAGATCACCAACATCGCTCCACTGCACTCCAGCAGGGGCTACAGAGTGGGACTCTGTTTCAAAAAAAAAAAAAAAAAAAAAAAAAGAACTTATTCATGTAAGCAAACACCACCTGTCCCCCACAAACCTATTGAAATTCAAAAAAAGTTAAATATAGATTTATTGAACATGACAACACATAATTAACTTTTCCTCTACTCTCTCTTTTCACATGTAAAATGTAGATGTACTGAAGCTAATGAGAACCTCACTGCCTAAATTCCCTTCTTTTTTTCCCCTCCTGCTTGCTCCTTTCCCTTTACATATTGCAGTTCCCAAAATCCCCTTTGGAAACAGCATAGGTCACAGGTGCTCCCGTGATTTGTGTTTTTTCCCAAGCATGTCCTCTCACGTCTAATCAATTAAGACCTGCCTCAGTCACTTTCCGGTTTACAGCATTTATACATTTATGAAGTTTCCTATTGAAGGAAGACAGACTTTTGACTTTGTCTTGGATTAACCAATGATCAAATAACAGTAATTTCATTAAGTTCTAGGAATTTATTTTTAAAGATTGTATCAGTTTCAGTACCATCACATCAAAACGTCAACTGTGGGTGTGTGTGTGTGTGTCTGTGTCTGGGCCCTGGACAGAGAGAGATTGGGTGAGGAAATCTACAAGTTGGCAGAAAGAGAAACTCTTGAGGGAGAAAAGAAATAACGCAAATGCCATTTTGCAGGTTTCCAAAATTAAAAAAAAAAAAAAAGAACTTCTGTTATGGGCCAAGTTTTCTGAGTTTTGTTGTTGCTTATTTTTGTGTGGTGTTTTGCACCCCCCACCCTCCAAAGAATTTCCATATTCAATCTTTTCCCTTAAAATACAAAACAAAACCTACCAGAGGAGAGTTCCGGAGAGAGGAAGCCAAAGGGCCCGTGACTCTGATAGGAAAGACTCCTAGGAAAGCCTCTGAAGCTCTAGGAAGGAGAGGCGCTGACTCAATCAAAGCCAGCCAGGGTAGATCTGATTTACAAGCTGAGCTGTCTCAGCTGAACCAACAATCTAAAGTTACTTGGTGGTTATGTTAGTGCTGCAGCTGTGACATTGTTGTTAATGAATCAGGATACCTGCTTAAGTTACTATCAGACGAAGAGGTTTTTTTAATTCAAAATGTCTCTGTAAGCTCCTGAAGAAGAAGTCTATTCAATGATGATTTGATAAAGATCACTTTTGCTTTGAGGTTTTGTTTTTTTTTTTGGTTTTTTCTTAAGTAAATAAAAATGTGTTTAATGTAGCTTTGTTTCCTAAAGGACTCATTAATTACCTTATTATGCTCTATTTCTTCTAGCTATGTTTGTTGAAAAATCAGTGTTATATATTCATGGATAAGCAAAAATGCTATCTGTGCTCATGGAGATTTTTAATCATTTAAGCCAACTTTATTATGATTGCTTTAATGTCTTTAAATTCATTCTATTTCCTATTCCAAGAAGAGTATTTATTAGAATTGTCAAACTTTATTCTTCTACTATGTCTGATTACTGTCTATTTAAAACTCAAAGTAGAATTCTAAGAAACTAAAGAAAAAAGAGAAATTCCTATTTAATAAAAGGGAAAATAATTTACCAATTATCCTATTAAAACAAAAGAGAAAAGATGAATATATTGACGATTTTTGAAGAAATGCACACTTTACTTGCAACTAAACAATTGCTAATCAAAATAATTTTCAGGTGTCATGACATAGTTATTAAACTAGAAAAAAGGAAATAAAATTTTATAACCAATGCTGGTACAGTTGGAGGGAATGAGAAGGGTTGAGTGTTTTGTAAATTGTTCACTCTCTGGAGAGCAACCTGGCACGTGTGACAAGACCTACAAAATTAAGGGCAAAAACTTTTTTTTATTTTTTAGTAATCACCACCATATGCCCAGCAGTGAACACGATTTCTGACATAAATTAAGAAATAAATAATAATTGATAAAAGAATAATGAATAAAATGGTTCATGCCCACTGACTTGTTAATTTCACTTTGAGGAAAATTAACAAAAATTAACCCCAAAATTAAGACTTTTCACCACTATTCATAGCAGGAAAAAAGTTGGACACATTCACATGTTTGATAATAGAGGAATATTTGAGCTTGATTAAATGTTTCATGTAGCATAGCATATAAGCCATGCTTAAACAACATAATGTGTGTGAGTTAATATTAAGCATCTTGCAGGGCACAGTGGCCCATGCCTGTAATCTCAGCACCTTGGAAGGCTGAGACAGGAGGGTCACTTGAGGCCAGGAGTTCTACACTAGCCTGGACAACATAGCAAGACCTCATCCCTGCAAAAAATAAAACAAACAAACAAAGTTTAACCGGGCGTGTTAGCATACACCTGTCATCCTAGCTACTCAGGATGCTGAGATGCTGAGGTGGGAGGATCACTTGAGCCCAAGAGTACAGCATAGAAACATTCATATACAAAATAGAAAACTCCTGGTCATTGAGGACAGCACAGAATGAAGAAGTGAGGCATCTGCATGACTCACATTACCCTGCAGTTTATAAAGATTTCTTACCTTTGATTACCTACCTCTGTATATAAAGCAATCTTAGAGATTTGAAAAGAAAATTTACAACTGAAAAACTAAAATTGAACTGCTTATAAGCTATCATCCATAATCAGCTCATTATTTAATATATCTTTTAAGACAAGTCAGTTTTTAGGCTGTATAAAGCAACGTCTTAGGTGCTGCAAGGAAAGCACTTACGGGGAAATCACAGTAAGGCTGCAAATACTTATTCCTCAAAGCAAACAGTGCCATATTTAAAGGGAATGCTAACGTTTTTTAAACAATCAATGTATTGAATTGTAATAATGGAGCTGGAGGCCAATTTTCAATTGATTTGATGTTAAAATCCTTAATATTTAAATAAATTTAGATAGGAATTTTTTGTTATTTTTGGCTTTAAGAAAATAAAAATGTCCGAGTCTAACAATAATGCAATACTAAATGTCATCATAATAGTTAGGTCTCTCGTGGCTATTCTGCATATTTGAGTTCAGTCATTCAAAATTTTTTTAAAAAAGAATAGATGTAAATAGTTTTGTACATGTAGAATTATTAACAATTTAAACATTTCTTTACGTTTGATAGTTATTAACCTGTCAAAATTCCATAATAATAGGCTAAATAATATTTTTCTAAGTTACTTCAAGTGGCCACACAATTTCTAAGCTCATTAAGGCACTTAAAATATTTTACTTTACCTCCTCAGTAAGTTAATGTAGATAACTTAATGAAGAATGAAAGTCTTCCGTTTATCTTTATTAACCTATAGCAGGTCTTAGGAAATTAGTTTATTTCCAGCCACAAGTGCTAATCCTTTACATTTTAGATAAATTGTCCGTTACAAACACACAAATAACAAGTTTAAGGCAAAGGAAAAGGAAAAGAAAAGGCATTTATAAAATTCAACTCCAAGGCCTTCAATATTCTGGAATTTTGTTCATGTTATGTGCTTCAGAGGGAAGGTAATTTGTTCCTATCTTGAGTAGATCCAGAAAAAAGAGAAATTTCTGTTATTTTAGTGTATGACTCCTATTTGAGAAAAAATGACTATTTACTCCAAAATCACCCCAAATCTTAAAATTTATAAGGCTAGAGAAAACATGCTAAAAGTCAGAGGTGGGAGGAATTGAATCAGTCAGTACTCAACTGTGAATAACAGAAACCTTTCTAGCACCACTGTATCTAGGAATGGATTTAGTGCTAGGAGCTAGGTTCTTAAAAAATTGTTGGAAGGGCCTGAGGAACATGAATGACTTCCAAAACACAGCCACAGAATTGCCCTGCTAAGGAACATCTTACCACTGCTGTAACCAAGAAGTTGTGCCAAGGATCACACCACAACAGCCATAACCCAGAGACAGAAAGCTGCCACCGGGACCGCAGCCTCCTGAGCCCACCCCACCTGATAGGTCTGTACTAGCAAACGGATGTTACGTTTCCAAATTTAAGTCTCCTGCAGGTGCTCCTGATTGGCAGAAACTAAACCACATGGGAATCCCCAGGTGCAAGGTTTTCTGGGAAATGAAATATTTAGCCTTCCAGCCTCTGCAGTACAGGAAGGCACTCTACAGAGAGACTGGAACAGATGCTGGCAGTCAAACCACCGTTTCTGCCACAAGTGGGCAGTTCCATCACTATGCTGAAGTTTTGAACATTCAGTTAGTCTTTCTTCAATGTTTAACAAATTTATAATAAAATATCATACCAGGGAAGGCTGAGAGAATATTATTCTCAAAATCAGTTGGATATATTTGAGAATAATATTCTCTCAACATTCCCCAGTATATATATATTAGCATATACATATGTCTATATATAAGTATATATGTATGTTTAGTATATATAAATAACAAAAATTCTATCTAAATATATATTACATTATATATACATAATATTTTATATATATGTCTCCAAACTTAGTTGTAGTCTTATGTTCACTACAACTAACAGGTTTTTTCTGTTTTTTAATAAGATTAAGAAAAACAGGGGGGTTGCTTCCAAGATGGCAGAATAGGGACAGCTCCAGTCTGCAGCTCCCAGCGAGATCAACGCAGAAGACAGGTGATTTCTGCATTTCCAACTGAGGTACCTGGTTCATCTCACTGGGACTGGTTGGACAGTGGTTGCAGCCTACGGAGGGCGAACCAAAGCAGGGCAGGGTGTTGTCTCACCGAGGAAGCACAAGAGGTCAGGGGATTTCCCTTTCCTAGCAAAGGGAAGCCATGACAGACTGTACCTAGCAAAACAGTACACTCCTGACAAAATACTGTAATTTTCCCATAGTCTAAGCAACTGGCAGACCAGGAGATACCCTCCCATGCCTGGCTCGGCGGGTCCCATGCCCATGGAGCCTTGCTCACTGCTAGTGCAGCAGTGTGAGATCGACCTGGGACCCTGAAGTTTGGCAGGGGGAGGGGCATCCACCGTTGCTGAGGCTTGAGTAGCTCACAGTGTAAACAAAGAGGCCAGGAAGCACGAACTGGGCAGAGCCCACCATATCTCAGCAAGGCCTACTGCCTCTATAGATTCCACCTCTGTGGGCAGGGCATAGTAGAACAAAAGCCAACAGACAGCTTCAGCAGACTTAAACGTCCCTGTCTAACAGCTCTGAAGAGAGCAGTGGTTGTCTCAGCACGGCATTTGAGCTCTGAGAACGGACAGACTGACTCCTCAAGTGGGTCCCTGACCCCCATGTAGCCTGACTGGAAGAAACCTCCCAGTAGGGGCCGACAGACACCTCAAATAGGTGGGTGCTCCTCTGGGACAAAGCCTCCAGAGGAAGGATCAGGCAGCAATATTTGCTGTTCTGCAGCCTCCACTGGTGATACCCAGGCAAACAGGGTCTGGAGTGGACCTCCGGCAAACTCCAACAGACCTGTAGCTGAGGGGTCTGACTGTTAGGAAAACTAACAAACAGAAAGGAATAGCATGAACGTCAACAAAAAGGACATCCACACCAAAACCCCATCTGTAGGTCACCAACATCAAAGACCAAAGGTAGATAAAACCACAAAGATAGGGTGGGTGTGGTGGCTCACGCCTGTAATCCCAGCACTTTGGGAGGCCGAGGCTGGTGGATCACGAGGTCAGGAGATCAAGACCATCCTGGTTAACACGGTGAAACCCCATCTCCACTAAAAATACAAAAAATTAGCCAGGCGTAGTGGCGGGTGCCTGTAGTCCCAGCTACTTGGGAGGCTGAGGCAGGAGAATGGCGTGAACCCGGGAGGTGGAGCTTGCAGTAAGCTGAGATCACACCACTGCACTCCATCCTGGGGGACAGAGCGAGACTGTCTCAAAAAAAAAAAAAAAAAAAACTAAATAAAACAAAATAAAGAAAATCCCATGGTCTCAGCCCCAAATCTCCTTAAGCTGATAAACAGCTATAGCAAAGTCTCAGGATACAAAATCAATGTGTAAAAATCACAAGCATTCCTATACACCAATAATAGACAGAGAGCCAAATCATGAGTGAACTCCCATTCACAATTACTACAAAGAGAATAAAATGCCTAGGAATCCAACTTACAAGGGATGTGAAGGACTTCTTCAAGGAGAACTACAAACCACTGCTCAACAAAATAAAAGAGAACACAAACAGAAAAACATTCCATGCTCATGGATAGGAAGAATCAATATAGTGAAAATGGCCATACTGCCCAAGGTAATTTATAGATTCAATGCCATCCCCGTCAAGCCACCAATCGCTTTCTTCACAGAATTGGAAAAAACTACTTTAATGTTCATATGGAACCAAAAAAGAGCCCGCACAGCCAAGACAATCCTAAGCAAAGAACAAAGCTGGAGGCATCACACTACCTGACTTCAAACTATACTACAAGGCTACAGTAACCAAAACAGCATGGTACTGGTACCAAAACAGAGATATAGACCAATGGAACAGAATAGAGCCCTCAGAAATAATACCACACATCTACAACCATCTGATATTTGACAAACCAGACAAAAACAAGCAATGGGGAAAGGATTCCCTATTTAATAAATGGTGCTGGGAAAACTGGCTAGCCATATGTAGAAAGCTGAAACTAGATCCCTTCCTTACATCTTATACAAAAATAAACTCAAGATGGATCAAAGACTTAAATGTAAGACCTAAAACCATAAAAAACCTAGAAGAAAACCTAGGCAATACCATTCAGGACACAGGCATGCGCAAAGACTTCATGACTAAAACACCAAAAGCAATGGCAACAAAAACCAAAATTGACAAAAATGGGATCTAATTAAACTAAAGAACTTCTGCACAGCAAAAGAAACCATCATTAGAGTGAACAGGCAACCTACAGAATGGGAGAAAATCTTTGCAATCTACCCATCTGACAAAGGGCTGATATCCAGAATCTGCAAAGAACTTAAACAAATTTACAAGAAAAAACAACAAACAACCCCATCAAAAAGTGGGCAAAGGATATGAACAGACACTTCTCAAAAGAAGACATTTATGCAGACAACAGACATATGAAAAAATGCTCATCATCACTGGTCATCAGAGAAATGCAAATCAAAACCACAATGAGATACTATCTCATGCCAGTTAGAATGGAGATCATTAAAAAGTCAAGAAACATCAGATGCTGGAGAGGATGTGGAGAAATAAGAACACTTTTACACTGTTGGTGGGAGTGTAAATTAGTTCCATTGTAGAAGACAGTGTGGCCATTCCTAAAGGATCTAGAACTGGAAATACCATTTGACCCAGCAATCCCATTACTGGGTACATACCCAAAGGATTATAAATCATGCTACTATAAAGACACATATGTTTATTGCAGCACTATTCACAATAGTAAAGACTTGTAACCAACCCAAATGTCCATCAATGATAGACTGGATTAAGAAAATGTGGCACGTATACACCATGGAATACTATGTAGCCATAAAAAGGATGAGTTCATGTCCTTTGCAGGGACATGGATGAAGCTGGAAACCATCATTCTAAGCAAACTATCACAAGGACAGAAAACCAAACACCGCATGTTCTCTCTCATAGGTGAGAGTTGAACAACGAGAACACATAGACAAAAGGTGAGGAACATCACACACTGGGGCCTGTTGGTGGGTGAGTGGCTGGGGGAGGGATAGCATTAGGAGAAATACCTAATGTAAATGATGAGTTGATGGGTGCAGCAAACCAACATGGCACATATATACCTATGTAACAAACCTGCACGTTGTGCACATGTACCCTAGAACTTGAAGTATAATTTAAAAAAAAAACATAAAAGAGAATTACAGAGTGGATAAAGAAATGTTATAATATGTATACATATATAAACCATAACAAAGGTAAATATAAAATGAAAAAACAGAACTTCTGAGCAGGAAAAGATCACCAATTCCACTTCTTTAGCTTGTAGCTAAGTATAGTAGAGTGGCTGCAAGCTTGGGCGTTAGGTAGAAACTCAGCCCCATCACATATTAGCTTTTGACCACGAGAAAGTTATTTCATCTCTTTTAGACTAAGACTCACTACCTAGTCTCATTTTAAAAGGGGGGATATAGTGATACCATATTGTAGGTCTTTTATGAAGGTTAAATAAGATGATAATATATTCTGTCTACTATTTCTTTAATTATAGGATGTACATTTATGATTTCTGAAATCTGGAATAATTTTTTTTATTTTAACACTTTTAAAAAAGTGAATGCATCCATGCAGAAGAATAACTGTCACTGCCAGGCACTTACAGTATCTGTTGATCCAACTGTCACTTCAATTGAGGCGTTTATTTGTTTGTTTGTTGGGTTTATTTGTTGTACCATTGAATTTTTTCCGAAGATTGCATCTTGTGTACTTCCTAAAAATGATTTCAAAAATATTACACCACTATAAAGCTTGAGGGAAGAAGATGATTGTGTGAAAGTTATTTTAAAGCTAGGAGTTGTTGGTATGTCTACTTTATATGTGGTGAAAGCCTGTCACAAAGCATTGAACATCTATTTAAGCAAAAGCTTCCAGCTGACTTTCAAGGGATGTTTACTGTCCAAGAAGACACAGTTCCATTAAGGAAAAAATGAAACCACAAGTTAACTAAATGGCAATGCCAAGAAAGCCCAAGTGCTTTTTGATATGCCTTATTGCAATAGTAGAGGTGCTTTAAAAGTCATAATCCTAAAAACTGATATCACAGAGTTGTGGCTTTTGGGGGAGGAATTACTTTTGACTAGCTGTAGTCATGCCCAATACTGCAGTACTGGTCAAAAGTAATTCCCCCCCCAAAAAATCTTTAGGTTATTGATTGTTTGCATGACCTAGATATAAACTCTGGATGAAATGCACTGAAGGAAAAAAAATAGGTCTATTGTTGTAGCGTTTCTTTCTTTCTTTTTCTTCCTTTTTTCCTTGTTATTCCAAAAGTTGCTATTACATTAATGGTAAATTACTGGCTATTTGGCGGTCATAGCATGGGAGATAAGCAGTCGCCGGTGATCAGTCCACTCCAACATTCCTATTCTCCCAAGTCTTTGGACTCTTTTCTTTATATTTCGGCAAGAAATTTTGGCCATCGGCTTCATTCAATGTAGGCCACATAGGTTTCAATCGGCCAACTAGCAGACAGGTTAGACCACTCCCAGCTGCTCAAGACAGTACACGTAATTCATAGAAATAAATTCAGCTCTATTTAAATTGTGTTTCCCCTTCCTCTCTCCAGTCTAGGCCCTCAGAATTCATATTTATGTATATTCTCAAGTCTCATAAATTTGTAAAATTTCATAAATGCAGGTGGGCACCATCCCATCTGTTGAGGGCCTGAACAGAACAAAAAGGCAGAGGAAAAGAAAAAATAAGATATATATATATATATATGATATTTATAAGATATATATATGAGATATATATATACACACATATATATATCCCATATATATGAGATATATATATACACACATATATATATCTCATATATATGTATCCTATTGGTTCTGTTTCTCTGGTGACTAATGTAAATGGCTTTCTCTGTTGCCTTATAATAATGGTGGTTATCAAGGAAATAATCAGAAGCCAAGACCCAAAGAAGCAGAACAATCTGACCCAGACAACACAGAGAGTTAATGGTAAACCCAAGCACGGTAGAGCTGGCCAATATGGATGTTGTCATTGCCCAGGCCCAGTGACAGAGGTGATTCTCCCAGCTAACTGCGAGGTAGACTGACCTCTTGTCTCCAACCTCTAGTCTCCAACTGGAAAATGTTCGTTATACTTCTCCAACTTTTATTTTTATTGCTAAATCTTTTCACTCTCAAGGCTATTTCAGTGTCAGTTTATGACTGATTCAATGCAATTTATTTTTATTTTTTAAAATACCTTGAGCACTCCATATAAGTTAGAAACTATGCTAGGCATAGGGCAGACAAATCACTACTAACAAACAAGATTCCATCACATTGCAAATTGTTTCTAGACTTCGAACCCCTCCAGGTTTATTACATTGTTTTTTAGCAGAAGTTTTTATTTTTTTAAGTTTAGAAAGAAAAAAACAAAAATTATGGTTTAGCCCTATATATAATTTTCATTTTTCCACCCCTCTGTATTTACTTACTAGTTGCTTACAGGTCAGAAAAAAATCATGCATCTTCGTTTACATTAAAAGGGACAATTTAGTGAATAAGTATTTATTAAAATCTCCCCAAATTTCAAATACAATTGATTCTTGTTATTCATGATAGTTATGTTCTATAAAGTCACTACAAACACTGAATTCGCAAATGCTGAACCATTACTCTTAGGAGAAATAGATGGTTCAATTCCTGCAAGCCTCTGGTCACAACATTTTTGTCAACCAATCAAAACATAATGTTGTCTTATGTGTGTTTCAGTATAAGGACACCTTTTAAAATACGTATTGTTGACTTATTAACATAGAAATCATGGCCAACATATCTGAACAAAGCTTATCTAACACATATTTCCTCCGTAAGACACATCACAGCCTTCTCGCACTTAGGAACACTAGGCAGCACTCCAGTTGTCTATGCTTAGGGATCATTCTAAATCTCCAAAGAAAAGCAAAAGAAAAACCGCAAAAAACATGACACTAAATACACCAAGTAAAAACACACACTTATAGTAGGAAAGCTGAATCAAGAAGGCAGCATCACTTGCTTAAGCCTCAGCTGGGAACATGTGAATGGCCCACCAAAATTTTCACCATTCTGTACATGTCTATGAATGACTACAAAAGTACCACAAGTATTGATTGGAGGAGGGGAGTTACAAATAAATTTTAGCAAGTAGGAAAATTATCAAAAATTGAATCCATGAACATTGAAGGTCAGCTGTACCTGTCCTAGAAGAAAGGAAAGTGGAACCTCATCCTGATTTTTAAAAACTTCTTATAACTCCAACATATAGTTAATAAATGCTTAAGAATTAATGAAGAACACTTGCTGATGGGGCATTAAAATGATAACAAAATGCACAGCTAAGAAAATGTAAGTTCATTCCTTCTTCTTATGAATGGCCTAGCACACAATCGCAATCATAAATACTTGTTGAATGAATGGCATTGGGAACACTGCTCCTCTTGCCCGTTTGCCCATAGAATATGAAGTTCATTATAAGGCCGGTGAACTTGGAATGTACAACAAAATCTCATTATTTGCAACGCCCACCAGATTTGGAATTCATAAAATCAAGAAAAATCATCTGGATGAATTTTATATTTAGACTCCATTAGAAAGCAGTTTAGAAAACATCTTTAGTTGTAAAGGGAAAACCTTCAAAGCCATCTAGTAAATAGGAGAAACAAGTTTTCAAAAATATTTAGATGTGACAGTTAATGTATTTAAAATGCGTATTCAATTAATCCTGACCTCGTTTCAAAAGAACAACTTTTTCGAAATTTTTGTTAGTCTAGTTATTTTTCTGTATGAGCTTTGAAAAAACAAGATATCATTTTCTAAAAAGTCATAATGAAAACTTTCTGCTGATTCAGATTTATTCACTAACCCTTGACCTAAAAAAAATGCATTTTCCTTATAATCTGTGTGCTCTGACATTTGATGATTCTATTATTTTTCTAGATCAGTGAGGTCAGTTTTACATTTACTATACATACCTACAATGAGTCTTCATCTTCTGCACAATGATCACTTTCTCTTTGTCTTTAGCCCCTGTTTGGGGTTGATTTTAGAGATATTCTCCTACTCCTTTTCTTCCTCTTTTTCGTCCTCCCTTTTCCTTCTTTCTAAATTTGAGATTAGAGCTAAAAGTACATATCCATTTTATTGCTAGTTTTAAAATAAGAACCTACAAGTTTTGAATTCAATACTTGTATTGAATTGATATTGTAATACCAATAGTTATGGGATTAATTCATATTAATAAAAACCACTTTCTTTCGATAGACACATACCTTATATGTCATCACAACAGTCCAAAAAGGTAGGTGGTATTCTTATCACCTCACTCTAAAGGTGAGAAATATGAGATTGGCATAGAAAGGTTAAAAAATTTGTTCTAGGCTTTCCAACTAGGAAGTAGAAGAACTGCCATAGGTTACAACAGTCATTTATTTAACCATTAAACCATTCAGCCTCTGACAGATACAGGACATGGGCATTAAAGGAATGCCTGACCCCAGTGCTTCATTAATATTCCTCCTACTAAGGAGATCATCATGATTTTATCTCCTCTTAACATATTACTTACAAGATTGTTTAAGTCCTTTAAAATATTAAATATTTAATTAGTCCTATTACAGCATCACCCTGAGGCAAATAGTTAGACTGTATAATTGTTATGTTGGTTAAAAAGAAGAGCAAAAGGAAGCTTGAGCATAAATTAACAATAATAAAACAGATCATTACATTTCATGCCTGGAGATTAACATGGATAACTCCCTTCAAGTAAAATTGTAAGGAGATTATTAAAATCAGTCTTTACAGATGACCTTAGTCATTACACTTTAACTGGGCGTCCACACAGCCAAAATGACCAGTCAATCCATTAAATATAAGGTTACCATTCTCATCCATTATTTCTCAAAGTGTCCACAAAGACTCCTGTATATAAGTCACCCGGAAGTTTTGTTTAAAATAGAGATTTTAGTATTTACATGAGTTATTTTCTGTTTTTTAGCAAGCATTGCCAAGTGATTTTGGGGCAAAAGATCAACCAAATTTTTAAGGCTTTGTTCTTATTCATAATGAACATATATAAAACATTATTTCTGCTGAAATAATAGTTCAGAGTTTTATTCCCTGACCATCTGCAAACACATTGAGAGTTGAGACCCCATGCTTTAATCAGTAATTATTCCACTCTCTGGGAAAGAAACAAACAACACTGGGCCTCAGAATCGTTTAATGCCTAATGACCTTGTGCTATAATCTTTAATCATCCTTAGCAATGCTAGGAAAGATACTTGAGATTTACTTTTTTTTTAGAGGGCTTAAGACTAACTCATGTGCTCTCAAAATCTGGTCTCCTCCATTATCTAATCAGAAGAAGTGTGCAACAGTGAGAGTTCCACTAAGAAGAGAAAAATGCTTTTCACAGTGGGATGTCAACATTCCTGCCGACATCCCTAATATTCTAAGCCTCTTTGAACCAATGGCAGAACATTTTATTACTTTAACACTCATCTGAAAATTCAAACTTATGGAGATCTAGCACTAGCCAAAAAAGCCCACTTCAAGTATATCTAATGCAAGAGGGAGGCTCAGTCTAAGCAAAATATTAAATTTCACATATAGACAAGACTCTCAAACTCTTTTCACTGTATTTGGTTTTTGAGCATCAAAAAATAATATACTCCATCAAATTATTTTCATTACCCCCAAAACCATTACATAAAATCTAAATTCAGTTATGACCTTAGCATTTATGGAAGACTGGCATGAGAAAGGTATATTTTTGTAATGCTTTTCATTTTCTTTGCAAAAAAGCACTATATTATGTGTTATGCTACCTTATGAACTTTTAGAAAAAGAGACTTCTAATATACTTCTCTTAGCATTCAGTCACAGGAAAACGTGTTTCTCTCCAGATGAACATGAATGATTCTATTCATCCCACTTTGAGAACTCGGCAGCCTCTTACATTTTCCTTTTGACTTCACAGCCTAGAAGATGAAAATTAAATTCGATTTTCAACTGTAGCAACTAATTAATTTCATATGCATGATGTAAGTATGTTTCACCTTCTTAAACTTGTTTCTATAATTTTTCTTTTTATCTTGTCTGTTTTAAGTGAGCTTTATCACTGGAAGTCACTTCTAATGTTTTGAAAGAGTAGACAAGGAGAAAGTCAAAATTTTTTTTTAAGAATTAAACAAGCAAAGGTAAATTTGGAGGAAAATGTGACAAGAAGATTACTCGGATACACGGAGAGATCAAACGGTTAGGACAGAATCAATTTTTCTTGTTTTATAACCACAAGGCTATTTAAACTGACAATAATACCAACAAAACAGATCACTAAGAAATGTCACAGAAGACAGCATCCGACATGACTCTTGTTAGACTAGCTCAAAGCCGATGTGAAAGCAGAACAGCTGAAGGATAATGAAATACAGTCTAGCTTGTAATTAAGTAAAAATCATAAAGGCCCAGAGACCAAAAAGCATCTCAAATGGAATTTTTTCAGTACCTTGTATTTAACTGCCTGAAACTACTTTTTAAGAACCATACTTCCAGTTGAAACTCTAATGTGCATATAGAACCATACTTGCAGTCTTAAACTTTAATGTGCATATAAGTCACCTGGGGAGCTCCTTAAAATGCAGATTCAATTTGGATCCCATAGTACTGGGGCTTGGGATTCTGCATTTTAGGTGACATGAGGCAGCTAGTTCAGGATAGCACTGTGGAGTGGCACCTTCAGAGCTAGACATGACTGAATCAAATCCCAGCTTTACTACTTAAAAGCTGTATGTCATTGGCCAAGTCCCTTAACATCTCAGACCTTCAGTTACCTTGTGGCAGGCCAGGTCTCACTAACAACTGTTTCAGTACTGACTGAGTGCTTAAGTTAAATATTAAAAGTCAGTGCCCTTATACAAAGGCTGAGATGTAACAAAAGCCCATCAAGAGTTTTGCCTAGGCCTTTCCTGGGCCTTATATCATGACAAAATAACAAAGGAATTCTTTAACAGGATCCATTTAGGATGAAACAAGTTTTATTGTGAGTCTGAAGAAACTCCCCAGGCTTCCACAAACAGGTTTATTGGGGGTCTGAAGGAAGTCCTCAAACCTCCGTGATTTAGCAAGAGACAAGATAAGGGTAATCACCCCAGCATCTCGACCCATTTAGATTAAGTAAATTTACTGAGCCTCCAGAGGAAGGTCTTCAGAAATCAGACCTTAGTCATAGATTAAAAGAAGTTAATCACTTACATCTTTAGATGAGCGCACAATTACATGTAGACATATAGCTTAGAAGGTATATAAGCTCTGGAAAACTTTGTAATTTTGAGTGGATCTGGTAATAATTTCCAGGCCTTCTCCCTGTAACCAGTTACAGAAATAAAAACTCTCTTGCTCTCCAGTTCATCTGCATCTCGTTATTGGGCCACAAGAAATGGCAGCCCGACCCTCAGTTTGGTCCAGGAACAACCTCATCATTTGCATGGCAATGACAGTATCTACCCTGCACAGTCTTTGGAAGGACTTAAAAACCTCCTAAGGCTTTTGACCATGATAAGAGCATGGTCAAATAATGCCCTTCATAAATATTCTTTGTTTTGGCTGTCCTTGTTATAATAGAACATTGCCTTTGGATTTGGAATGTTATAATTTGGATGTAAGTAGAAAAATAAGCGAAATGAAAACCCAGATTCTATGAAATGAATTTTAATGTTAAAGTCTGATGTGGATGTTTTTGTTTGTGCACATGTATGCATGTGTAAGTGAAGCTACCCTTAAAAGTTTCACACCCTTTGTACTGATTACTATATAACCAAAATCTGGGATATTTTCCCTCATTTTTATCTAATAACCAAGAATCTTTATATAAGGTAAAATGATCAAGGCCTGGAGAATAAATGAGAAAAAAAGGGGTTCACATTTGAAAGAAAAGACAGGCAGCAGAGGTTAGCAATCAAACAGTATTTTCAAACCTCTGGTTACTTTGCATGGCTGTTGAATCTAAATTCTCATCTTTAGTCTTAAAAAAAAAAAAGAGTAGGGGAAAACTAGCATAAAATGAGGCTTGTCACCTCGAATTCTTTGTAGGATCAGGGAAAGTGTAAACATTATATAAATAAATAAAATTTCTAAAATTCCACAAAACTATATTAATAGTTTAGGCAACTTAATTAAGAAATTTGTTAGTAATAACCAGAAAGCTGTTATGAAAAAAAGCTTTCTCACAGAACTCATGACAAACTTTTACTGGCTTTTCAATTGATTTTTGACATCAGGTTATATTCAGGGTCTAGGAAAACCTTCTTTTCTGTTTTAAAAAAATCAAGCCTTAGCCTAAAGTATAAAGAAACCTTGGAGAGTTTCATTCTAGTATGCAGAAATGGTGGTATTTTGCTATACCTAAACTATGATGAAATCTCTGAAAGTGCATAGCCAGAAGCAAAACCCTCGGAAGACTAATAACACTTTAACATTTCCAGTTCACGTGTGAATGTTAATTCCACTCTCTGAAGAGTACCACCAAAACGGCATTCATTAAGATTAAAGCCATACTACTATAGAATGGGAAATTTATATGTATGCTTCCTATAAAATGCAAATATTAACAAAGAATGGGTCTCCACTGAGTTCTCTCTGTATCTGTTCCTTTGCAAAGTTAAATCACACTGGTGAAGGCAATATAAAATTCTTAAGTAGCAGGCACTTGCCACTCTGGTGCCAAGGTAGCCCCTCAGGTTGTTGACAATTACCTGTACCCCTGATGAATGCCCACTCTTAAAGCAAGCACAAGGCCCTGGTAATAGAGGAAGACAGGAGATGTTTTAGAATTTCAGAGCCTGGAAAATGGAAGCGGCTTCTGCAAAACGAAACTTCTGTTTGGGGTTGTCTTGCCCTTGGATCAAACGTCTTACCTGGTTAAGTCCCTTCAAGAATGTGATTTGCAATGGCTTTTTTCCATGATTTGAAAAAAAAAAAAAAGTGTTACATAAAAACCAGAAAATGATAGAGCTGTATTTTTCTCACTGTTTTTTAAAGTAATATTTGTAACTGGTTTTCTGATAAACTACTGTACAAGAAAAATAATTTTTTTTTCCTCTGTACTCTCACAATACTTCTGACACCAAATATGTGGGATTTTTTCCACACGATGCAATTCTCTAACTATCCAAATGTCAGCTGGGTGTCCTGCAATTCAATTCAGTTCTAACACTATCTACTTGGAGTTAGCATCAAATCCCACATTAAAGGCTTAGTTCCACAAGACTGCCTCCCACTTCGGATACCGAATGCAAGTTCAGGCCTCTAGCACTTCTGACCAACTGGCTATAAATCAGTAGTTACCATGACCACCCCCCTCAGGTTTGAACATTTGTTAGGACTCACAGAATTCAGAGAAACACTTGTTTATGCTTCCTTGTGAGACAGACAGGTGGGAAGGGCTTCCTGGAAAAACTCCAGCTGGCCTGCACACCGGGCTGGAAGCATGGAAGTTAGCGCCCTTTCCATAGGGGAGGAGCCTGGCCCCTCCTCTTCCTCTGTGGAATCTGGGATTCAATCTGCGAGGCGGGAAGCCCACAGGCAGGAAGCACACTCTCACTTCGCTAAGAGTCTGTTTCCCATTTTTGCCCAATGAATCCCATTTTTCTCACTCTTCAAATCATCTGCGAGCCTAAATTTTCGCAGCTGTGTGATAAGGACCCCCATCTTTAGCTGAACTAAGAAAAAGCCCTGCAACATTTGTTTATTATGTAATAAAGGATATGATAAAGGGTACAACCAGCCACATGAATAGTTACATAGGATGAGTTACTACTGCAGGAGTTTCTGTCCCCATGGAGTTGGGGCGCATCCACCTCCCAGCACATGAAAGTGTTAATTAACCCAGAGGCTCTCCAAACCCTGTCTTTAAGGGATTGTTATGGAGGCTTCAACACATAGGCACAATCTATCATTAACTCAATCTCCAGCCCCCATGTCCTTTCTGGAAAATGTGAAAGTGGGGCTGAAACTTCCAAGCTTCTAATCATAGCTTGGTCTTCCTGGTGACCAACCCCAACCCTGAAGCTATCTAGGAACCCACCAAGAGTCACCTCACTAGAACAAAAGACACTTCTATCACCCAGAAAATTCCACAGGATTTAGGAATTCTGAATCAGGAACTGGGGTCAAAGACCAAATATTAGAACAAAAGATGCTCTTAACACTCCTATCTCTTAGGAAATTACAAGGGTTTCATGAACTCTGTGCCAGGAAATGGGGACAAAGACCAAATTTAAATTTCTTATATCACAATATTGCAACTACAATATTCAAGTTTTACACATGAGGAAACTGAGGCACAAGGTAGCTGAAGAGCCTCCATGAGGCCTCGCAGTGCAATTTGATTCCAGTCTGACTGCTGAAACACTTCACTCAAACACTACACTCTGCTGCCTCTCATTCACTATAGTATTCCTCAGTGTCTGTCACATATCAGTGCTCAATAAATATAAGTGAAATGAATGAGACATTTCATAACCCCTGTAGCTGTCACCTACTAGAAGTAAGGTCTTTGAGGGGAGAAACTGTCTTATTCATTTTATCCTAATCCCCAGTATCTAGCATAATGCCATAGGGTGGATGCTCAAAAGTTGTTTGATGGGTGAAAAATGAATAAATGTGTAAATACAGACTCAGATAGCTATAGGTAATATAAACCAGAAGTGGACAAATCACATGGTAAAATAGGGAAGAGCGGGTATAGTTCTCCGTCTTCTTGCAATTCCATGTAGTGGTCTAGAATAATGAACGCAGTGATCAATTGTATTATTTAGTTTCTCTTATCAAGCTGTTAGTAGGATACAGAATAGAACTGTGAATTCTTTTTTGTAAAAAATCCCCCATTTTTATGATGTATATAATAATGGGTCCCAGAAGAAGAGCTATATTAAAAAACAAAATGAAGACAAGAAAATAACCATATCAAAGTTGAATAAAAACTTAGATACACAAGCAGTGCTTCTGTCCAGTAAAGTAGTCTTAGTAGCAGAGGAAAGTAAATACTTTCCCCTGGAGCACAGCAAAAAGCAGCCTGCCACAGCACAAAATTTCATGGAAGTCTCTTTTTTTAATCTTAAAAATTCATCTTTATTTTCATTCTGAGGTATCCCGATTTTTGATTTACCACAAAAATAATGTTTGATTACTTACCATTATGTAAAATGGAAAGACCACCATCTTTTCCTTTAGCATTCAGTACTGTGGAATATCTTAGCCTATTTGAGAAATCAGGGACCATAGCATCTGGCAGAGACTTTCATTTAGAAGCCTAAATATTTAGAAGCACATTACAAATTCATTAAGTGAGATATAGAGAACCCAAATAAGCATAATGAAATTAGGTTAATTTGGCATGAGAAATAGTATCTGTGCATTCAGCAAATATACTTCCTTAATAACCGTACTGAACAACCATGTATAAAGGTAAACAAATACTAAAGCTAGCTATGATAGCTATTACTCAGGCTCAGAAATATTTGTTTCTCTTATGCAACATGGGTAGATTAAACTTCCTTGGGTCCCTGAATCTGGCCATGGTGTGTTATTTGTGAGGTGAATAGAATGTTATTGCAAGTCACCTGTGTCAATCCCATGTGAAAGCATTAGAGTTAACATGCAATTTCCCATGTTCTCTTTTCCCCACCAAACTGACTAATAAGGCCATCTGTTCCAAAAAGTGCAGTTCCAGGATGATGCCACCTTCCCCAGCTGGATTGCTGAGTTGTCCCACAGAGGCCGTTGTATGGGAGAGTTACTCTGAAGAAGAAATAAACTTTTGCTGTGTTAAAGCCACTGAGATGTTGTTACTGCAGCAGAACCTAACCTATCCCGGCTAACACCATCCCAGGTGTTAAACTCAAATAAACCAAGCTATATAAACATTAGATATCCCTAACTTATTTGTGCTTTATTAGTCCAGAGCTACAAGCAACAATCTACAGGCAATATGGTTATTTGTACTCTCTGCCCAACAGTTTTGGCTAAATTTATTAATGAACTGTTCTTTAAAAAAAATAAATCTGCCAAAGTGGTTATTCAGCAGTATGTAAACAGTCAATTGGTGCTTTTCTTTTAAAACCACTTTCACTGGTTGTAAAGAGAAAAACCCGTAGCAGACTATAAAGTTCTCTACTGACATAGATAATATTGGTGAATATGCTACATTAAATACTAAAACTATCAGCACATTATACCATGAAGCAAATACAAACCACCAAAAAATTCACAATAAATTCTTTTAATTATTAACTTTTAATTATTCATTAACTTTTAAAATTCTGATGTCGTATTATTTAACATCTCAACCAATTTTGGAAGTTGTACAAACTTTTTTTTTTTTTTTACTAGGCTCTATCCATCTATGCCAGGGTTTCTTAACCTTTGCACTATTAACATTTCAGACTTGATGGTTTTCATTGTGGTAAGGGACTGTCCTGTGCATCCCTGCCCTCTGTACACTAGATGTCAGTAGCACTTTTGCAATTGTGACAGTCAAAACTATCTCCAAACATTGATAAATGTCTAGTGGGGAGGGAGGACGTATCACGAAATTACCCCCAATTGAAAACTACTAACCTATTCCAGAGGTCCACAAAAAATAAAATATGAATTTCATCTGACAGTTCTATTGCTGCCTTACTGAAGTGATTTACTATAGTACATAGAGGTGATATAACAGGATTTTACTTTTATTATTGCACAAAGAAAACACAAGTATCAAAACTTAGATAATAAAAATTTGCAAAACTAACAAAATAATTACTAGAAATCCCATCTCGATTAGCATGTTTATAGGCATGTCTTTCTGGATTCATTCATTCAACAGCTAGTTATTGAATAATTGCTTCATGCTGGGCACTGTATATATACCAGAGATAGAGTGTTAAGCCAGACAGACAAGATTCCAGCCTTCCTGGAGCTTACAGCCTCATGGGAGAAACAGATTCAGAGCCTTAAATATCAATTGCAAATGAAGATGTGTCATAAAGAAAAGTGCAGATGCCTATGATACTACAGCACTGGGACTGGTTTAAGTGTGGCATCTTTGAAGAACTGTCGTCTTAATTGAATAGAAAGCTATGTCTAACTAGTTGGCACTCAAGTAGTATTTACTAACCACTAGGTATTTTTCTCACATTCTATTTTTTAAAACTCATTTAATCCTCTCAACAACTGCATGAGATAACTATAATTATTACTAAAATAATTATTTTAGTAATTATTACTAAAATAATTAATTTAGTAATTATTACTAAAATAAAATAACTGAAAATGAATATAGAGAGACCAGGTACCTTTTCCTAGATCACAAAGCTAGTGTGCGGAAGAGGCAAAATTTGAACTGGTTCATGTTCCTAAGGACTAACCCATCAGCCTTCCACCCCCAACGTGAGCCAAGCCCAGCAGAAGGAGGCAGTGTTGTCCTGTCCTGTTCACTTTGTCCACGGGCTGGCAGAGACTGTGTTTCTCTGTTTCCCTGGAAAGGAGGAGTGACCTTCCAGTCACCGAAGAGAGAGTACTGAAATCCACCTCATTATATATTTATGGTAGTTTCCTAGTTAAATGCAGCCTCCTTAAATTCTTTCTTGGGAGGAGATGAGGTATGCATTATTTATAAATTATTTAATTATTGTGGGAATTAAGCAACAGAACACTCTGACACTATAATTGAAGAGAGGTAGAAGGTTCCAAAAGGCTGAATTCACAACAGCAAATTGTTCAAATACATATTTTTGATTAGTCAGGAGGTTCGACAGAATTTCCAGGCTAACAAGCTAATATGCTCTCATCTGAAATGAATACTTTCATTTAGCATCTATATGTTGTACGTGTGTGCTTGCAATGAGCTGAAGTGAAATCTCCTCACTAAAATTATTTCTAATATCCTAAATGATCTAAGTCATACACTAGCTATGGTGATGATGATTAATCATATAAGTCTTATACATTATATAAGTATGATAAAAAGGATTTCAATACTTCTGAATATGTTCTTTTTATTGCTGTTCTTTTTTTGAGGTACTGTTGGTTTGATTTTTACATGACCATATTATATATAAATTCTAAATGTTTCTAAAGGGAATAATGAAGTGACTTTTGATTTTTAACTCACTTCCTATAAGGATGATCCCTCTTTTCAGAATTTATGATGTACATAATTATCTCAGTTGGTTAGAATGGGTCCCTCAACATAATCTATTATCAAATTTTTAAAAAGACTCAAAGACATTAGAGACTAATAATTTTATCTTCTTATGTGATGCACCTTTCAGACAGCAAAATCACAGGGAGTGGGGTACTCTGATTATTTCCATATTCTAGATAATTGACAATTGTCTAGGAAAGCCTTAGCATCTCATTTCTATAGTTGAAAATATTTGCAACATGTATCTGTACATGTTCGTGTTTTTGTAAGTAATACTTAAATATCTGTGTGTGATGGTTAATTTTACACATATGTGTCAACTTGACTGGGCCACAGGATGCCAGATCTGATTAAATATTATCTCTGGATGTATCTGTGAAGGTGTTTCAGAAAGATTCGCATTTGGATGGGTGGACTAAGTAAAGCAGATGACCCTCCCTAACATGGGAGGGCTTCATCCCATCTATCCAGGTGCTGAGTAGAACAAAAAGGAGGAGAAAGGTTGGATTTGCTCTCTCTCTGCCTAGCTTTTGAGCTGGGGCATCAATCTTCTCCTGCCTTCAACACTCTTGGTTCTCAGACCTTGAGACTGAGAATAATATCTACACCATTGGTTCTCTGGCTCTCAGGTCTTTGAATTACATCCCAGGCTTTCTTGGGTCTCCAGTTTGTAGACAGCAGATCTGGAACTACTTGACCTCCATAATTCACAGGACCAATACCCTATAATAAATGTCTTTATATGTGGGGTGTGTGTGTGTGTGTGTGTGTGTGTGTGTGTAAAGATTCTGGAGAATGGTGACTAATATACCATGTGGGGATGGATGATGGACGTCCCCATGATGTGGGGACAAAGGGTCATAGCGTGGAAATTTAAGATAATTTTACAATATTGCAAATGGAAGTGTCAGAATAGCACGAGATTGAGTTGAATGTGTACACACCTCAGGATATTCACTGACAATTGCTTTAAAAAATACTGATGTCAATTTATTCTATTATCACTTGCCTCATTAATCAAAAAGTGAACTGCAAAAGAAAATGGGCTTGACTCTGTTCAACTGTTATTGCATGATGAACAACTGGGAGGCACAAAAAGAATTTGTTTGATAATTTAATTCCCAGGATAGGTTTTTATTTTTTTCCCCCAACCAGAAAAAATAATCTTTACTTTCTATTACTATTGTTATAATTATCAGCTGTCTTGAAAATCACACAATAATATCTACTATAATTCTAATATTTTCTAAGTGTATTATTGGTTTTTTATCAGCCAATTAAGAAGAAGCGATACATTAGATTAAAAAGTGGTGTATGATATGTGTTCGTATTTTTAAACCACCTCACATGTGCTGCTTAAACCTAAGTCTTTTTGAAATTTTTGACAGGATTCTCTCTTGCCTTTATCCTTCTGAGTATTGTTTTTCTTTTTAAAGAAAAGGTATTAAGTAATTTTCCTGTAACTAACAAAAAATGTTAGTTCCCTTTTTCCTATTGTTTTGTAACCATTTCCTACCTACATATTACAGAAGTGACTTTCCAACTCAAAGAGCATTGTCATGTTTATAATTACCCCCTTAATTCATAAAATAGGATGTGGACATTATATATTCTTTAGCCCAGTGGTTCTTAAAGTTTTGCCGCAGACCCCCAGCATCAGCACCACCTAAGAACTTGTTAAAGTACACATTTTCAGGCACCATATCATCCTGCTAATTCAGAACCTCTGGGGATGGAGCCCAGCAATGTGCTACACCGAGTCCTCCAGGTGATTCTGATGCATCCTCAATTTTGAGAACCTCTGCTTTAGACTGAAGAATATTTTGAAAGTAAGGGGACTTACCCAAAGTTTTTCTTAGGTTAAGAGCTACCTTAAGACAGGTGCTCCTCACTTTCAATGTCCAGTTTCTACAGACTAACTCTCTGCTTTCTACTTTTTGAAACAACAGCATTGACCTCCCATCAATAAAATGGTCAGTGATTCCATTTAGTTTTATATTAAAACATTAGAAATTCCTTCTAATTTCTTACAGAAGGGATACCCAGATATTATCCAGAGTACCTGCTCTTATGATGTGAATTTTCTCCAATAACCCTGGGATAACTTGGTCATTCCCCTCACAGGTATATTCCCTGCAACTAACTCACTGTGGATGCCTCTGCTAGAACCACAGAAGAGTAGTGCTTCTGCCATACTTCAACCTGAGTTTCCTGGTTTGATCAGATTATTTTTAAATACTGCAAACTCATACATGTATTTTTCTCAAAAAGAAATACTAACATTTTACATTGCTTTATGCAAATAACATTGTTATTTCTTGAAAAAGGCAACTGATTTTCCTAACAAAATTGAGAAACAGCAAAATGCTTTTTTATATAAAATGAGCTGGAAATTGAGTCAGAAAAGAATTTCTGAAGGTTGCCATTTCAATAAATGTCAAATACTGAGAGTTATAAGCCAGCCGGGTAAGTGGCTTCCTTTCTTAACTCTTCTCCTCTTGCTTGCTAGTTGGAGAGACAGTGGAGGTGGGGAGAAGATGAACAGGCAGGATTCTAGGACTACTGAGAAGGAAGGGCATGAAATTAGGTGGATCTGGGAACTAGAAGGAGATTTATTAATGGCGTAGGGTTCATTATAAGACCAGAAGTAGGCAGGGACTTATCATGAAGGGCAAAGTGAGGATTAGTTCCTAAAAGTGGTCAGAGGCCATTAAAAGATTGTAAGTCAGTGAAATGATCACTCCAGCATTATAGAATGATCACTTTGCCAACAAGTGATAGAAGGATGGATTCTAGAGAGAAAATGCTGAAAAACAATTGCCACAAGGAGAAAGGCGATAAGGATCAAAACTAAATAGCAGTGCCAGTGGAAACAGAAGAAAATGGATTCAACAGCTACATTGGAAGTAGAATAAACAGATCATCCTTTCTACTACATAGGAGGTAGAATAAACAGATCTTCCATTCTACTATAGAACTCTACTTAAGAAATAACAATCATGTGCCTTACAGCCTGCTGTCAAGAGTCTCTGCACTAAAAAATTAAAAATGCTTAAATTTTTAATTAAATCACTCCTGAACCACACACACACACACACACACACACACACATATAAATGTATGCTTGGGAGGAAAGGGTACAGCAACCCACTGTCAAACAAAACCAGACTGTGAAACCCAGTTTATACTCAACTAAAGAAGCACCACTCTGCACACAAATGCATGTGCATGTGCACACATACACACACATACACATACACATACACGCATACACATACACATACACGCATACACATACACATACATCATTAGAATGTGGCCTTAAAATTGAGTCTGTGCACACTGTGGTTTTGTCATTCTCTCTCATCCTCCAACCCCTACTTCCAATCTAGTCCATTCTATAGGTGATCTACTAGAATTGCTTTCTAAATTGCCCATGCCACTACAGCAAGCATAGATTTTCCAATTCCTTCCAATTTAACTTGAAAAATTCCATTATTACTTCGAGGCAAAGAGCCTTCAGTGGACACCTTATTTTTTCAATCCCTTTGGCTCTTGTCTCCACCCAAGGTTATGTCCTCCATCTTTCCAACTTTTCCATGTCTCCATTCTTCATCTAGCTGTTTGGACGTTCCCTAGGTGAGGATGGGGCAGTTTCTATTTGTATTATTGTTCTACACTCCACAATTTCTAAGTACTATTTGGGCAGCACTGATAATTGGTTTCTAAGACATGGTTACCATAGTAACACCATTAGATAGTATTATTTAAAAAACAGCAACAAATTTAAAGTCTTCTGTAAGAGAAACAGTGAAAAAAATAGGCAGAGTCCAGTCAAGAACCCAGTTTCTTTGCTGAGTAATTCTCCTCTCCTAAGGACACAATATATTTTAAAAAGCAGGCATTTTCCAGGAGAACATTTCACTGGTTTATTTACTTACTTCATTATGTATTTTTTAGCAGGAAAGGTTTCTGATTTTTTCCATCATTAGACTTTGGTGTGGAAGGAATTGTGTCTGCTCCCCATAATGTTGTTGCTAATCTCTCTGAGCATTCCACTGAGGTCAGCATTGAATTTTGCAGTCCTCAAATCTCTCAGAGAAATTTGTTGAGATTTTCACTATTGTACCTACTCTCTCAGGACCTCATGTACAGATATCCCACTGTGGTAAAAATAGTGAAACCCATCAGTCCCCTGGTAGCTAATACTAATAGCCACGCTTATGCAAAACTAATTTATTAAGTTGAAATTGTTTTATTGCATGAGTTATGGCATTATATAATGTAATATTTCTCTGTCTTGTTTCAATAAAAAATTGTTCCTGTTCTTGGCAATTAAAAAAGTTTTATATTAAATTATGGAATTTTCATGGCTTTCAATTTCCTGCTTGCCAATGTTATAGAAAGCCCAATTTAAAATATAAATAAATAAGAGAGTGTGCATTTTGTACAAGTAGATATTCAGTAATGATCTGAACCTTTTTTCCTTTTAACGTATATGTCTTTTAAATGCACATGTGATGGATAGCTCCTGCATTTTCATAACATCTAGATTCCGAAGTTCTAAGCAGCAATCAAGGCTGCAGAAGCTGACCTACTGCAATTTTACTACCATGGCAAAATCAGCCCCCTTATTCTAAGCCGCACATTTTCAAACGCGGTCTCAGCAGTATACCCTTTTTATGACTCCAGTTTATGCAACTTTTCCTTAGGACCTTAGCTCATCCATATATCTGAGATTCCTAAATTCAGCAAGCTATCAAGTAACAGCATTGCTTTCTTTTTCATCAGTAAAGTATGAGTATAGAACAGACCATGAGGAATAAATTGGGGTCACAGAGACATGCCAGTCATGTATCCTCTATGACCTCCATTCAGAAGTTGTGAAAATGTGGAAGCAGACACTTGTACATTTAGAGATATGTACATCTAAAACGAAAAGGAAAAAGAAGAGTTCAAATCACTGCCAAACTAGGGTTCTTTGTGAGTGAAGGGCAAGCGGCCCTAATGAATGCCACAGACCAGGAGCTCACGTTTCACTGCAGAAATTAATAATGAGCCATTTCTAAACAGGACCTCCAAAGGGAATGATTCAAAAGAAGAAAACAAGACTGTATGCATTCTTTTACTCTTGCCAGATACCCTGAGTCTTATAAATACACCTAGACTTCCAACGAGAACACAACTGAGATTCTCCCACTTAGAGAAAAATCAAACATGGCCATATGGAAGGGATGAGACAGAGCCTCCTAATCAGGAATCATAGCACTGGACAGGACTATTCAGAAGTAGAGACAAAGACTATTTTTCAAAAATGTCTTCCTTTGAGCAATTGTGTATTATCTCGGTTGTTATGTTGCCTGGAGCTATAAAACTAATGCATACCAACAAAAATCCTACATATATTGTGAGACTTTTGCATTTTTATCTCTATCCTTGACTAAACATTCAGCAGCAAGTGTCTGTCTGAGTAGAACACTGGGAATATGAGCAAAAGCCCGTGATGCATGGTCTAGAGAACAGAATTGTACAGAAGAATTTAATTTAGTCCTTAATGCCAAATAGTTCCCCATCTCCCACATGAAGAACTCTCTGCTAAAATGTGGTTCGTGGGATACCATGGAGGGTTTCAAGGTAAAGGAGTTACTTATCAAACAGACAAGACAAGAATCCATTCAACTTGGTAATGTGAGAGCCTGGCTATTCGCGAGAGCAAGTAACTCAATGTGTCATAATTTTCGAGGAGCTTATAAAATTCAATTCCATCTTTCGTCAAAGTATAGTTATTAATGCTTGTCACCTAGATGGCCTACAGATGTGTCTTAAGGATAAAAAAAGTCACTGAATTTAATTTACATATTTCTCTAAAAACAAGAACTCCTTCTGAAATTAACAGAGAATATAGCTTACTGAAAAAGAGTAGACTTTTTCAGATACAGATAAATGTTAATCACATTAGCAAACCAAAGGAATTATTTATCTATTTAAGTTAAAATATCTGCCTTGGCCTCAATTTCTTTTTTTTTTTTTTTTTTTTTTGAGACGGAGTCTTTCTCTGTCCCCCAGGCTGGAGTGTGGTGGTGCGATCTCGGCTCACCGCAACCTCCACCTCCTGGGTTCACGCCATTCTCCTGCTTCAGCCTCCCGAGTAGCTGGGACCACAGGCGCCCGCCAGCACGCCTGGCTAATTTTTTTGTATTTTTTAGTAGAGACGGGGTTTCACTGTGTTAGCCAGGATGGTCTCGATCTCCTGACCTCGTGATCCACCCGCCTCGGCCTCCCAAAGTGCTGGGATTACAGGCTTGAGCCACCGCGCCCGGCCTGCCTTGGCCTCAATTTCGTAGCACACATAGATATATAATTGGTTGGAATTTTTGATAGAGTAATTCAAATAATTGCTTCAGTGACCTACTATCTTTTATTGCTCATTTGCCCTAAAGGCTGGGAAGAACTTTAAAAATCATATAGCTACCTTTTAATTATTCATGGAAAAAATGTTAACAATGTGACAATCTGTTTTACTTTCAGACTTTTGCTGCCATGATTAAATAGAGAAATTAACAGAATCATTTGCCCACTACTCTTCTGCTGTATTTGTATTTGTGTTCTCTTGCTTATCATTTTTAAACCAAAATATTGTATCACCCACTCTTACCTGATGAAATCGGTAGAGTTTGCCTTACAAATTTAGAAATTTGTATTTCTCTAAGAAATTACATTATCAAATTCCAGCATGAATTGGGAAGTATCTTAATGCTTGTCGTCTAGATGGCCTACACATGTGTTTTGTCCTACAGGATAAAAAAGGTACTGAATTTAATTTACATCTTTCTCTGAAAATGAGAGAGATCCTTCTGAAATTAACAGATATTATAGCTGAGTTGGTTTTCAGTTGGATGACTGGATTACTGTGTATAAAGTTTTGAATTCCCACACATTTGTTAAAGTCACTGATAACCAAATAAACTTAATAAACTTCTAAACACACATTAAGATGCCAGAAAAAAATACCTGTGGATTATCCATGCAAATGCTACTTTTCCTCAGGGAAGACAATCCAAAATTGACTTAACTATGTATGGATTGAGTACATACTCTGCATGAATGTCTAATACACTAAATGCTAAAACTTGTTTCCATTTGAAATCATTCTGGAAGAGGTAAATCATTGACTTACTCTGCACGAATAGAAAATTTAGTAGACTAAATGCTTATGTTAGTCCCATGACCTTTCTTCAACTAGAAGACTTCTTTTTAATTTCATGAAACTATCCCACCTTACTCAACTATGGTGATACTTTTGATAAATTGTGTTGTCATATTGCAATGAAAGGTTTATAATCAACAATTTTTTTACTCTTAAAAAAATGAAGATTTTTATTCCATATTTGTAGTAGCAGGAATGTATGTTTGCATCTGAGAACAAAAACTGAGCCAAATAAATAAATTTCCAGAATTGACAAATTAAACAATACATCTGTCCAGACATGGAAACAAATTGTTGAAAACAGTGTTATTTACTACAAAACCACATGCCTCATTTTGCAATGTCTGTGCTTGAGGAAGAAAGAAAAAAATGGATGTATTAATTATACATAATGAATGACCTGACACTTTCTGGGTGTTATGATGAAGATGAAGTTTTGAAAGGTTTTCCTGGAGGGTTGCTTCATGCTTCAGATGAATGTGTATTTCTTCATATTTTAGAATTTTTTTAACTTTTAAGAAACAGATATAGTTTCCATTATGTGTAACTTGCCCAGGTGCACCGAGAAGGCCTCATTGAGCTGGTCAAGAGTCAGAACTTCTGGTTCTCGGGAAGGGATCCCCAGTTCAGGTCCACAAGGCAGAAATACATTATGGTACATATGAATACATTTTGGCACATATGAATACACACACATGCACATACATACATATAAAGTGTGTATTCCTAATGTGTATTCCTACATATATGTGCGTGTGTGTGTGTGTGTGTGTATGCATTTGTGTTGCTTTCAACATCCAAAAGTCAATTTCTGGATTCCTGCAAACAAAAACAGATATTCCCCATTTATTCATGTATACCTATGGTAACCTAATGATTCTGTTTCTCCTTATATTCTAGATAGTAGCTTATGTCCTGTCAGTGTTTGATATTTCATTCAGAATAACATGAATAACACATTGCAATAATGTTAATGTGTACAGTAAAATTTTGACTACCTATGAGAAGGTGGATGGAAAACCAATAACCTCACATTTGAAAATGGCATTATCCTAAAAGCCCACTTCCAAACATTTTATCAATATTGACCTTTATTTTAAGATGCTTTGGGAATAGCAGCATTAAAAGACAATTACACCTATTTGTACATCTGCTATTTTCAAGGCTGTAAATTAAAACTATTCCAAAGCTTTTTCAATAATCATACATACCAGGTATTTATAGAATAAACCAGGCAATCTAAAATCCTTAAATCCTAAGCAATTTCCTTCTTCCTCCTTCTAGTTAAATAGAGAAATGAAAATGCTATTTCCTTCCTTGCGGTCTTGTCTCACGTTTCTGTAAGCACATCGTAACTATAATGATGGGTGTTCCAGACAGAGATACAGCAATTGACAAAGACAAAGTAATCATTCTGAGTTATCATGGATACTACAGATTGCCCCCAACATCCTGAAAGTAATTCACTAATAAAGTAGATTATAATATACAAGACCCAACTCCCCCCCTCTTTTTTTTTTGCTGAAGTGGTTGTTCTGTTCTATGTAATGCTAAAATAATCTTGACATAAACTATGAGGTTGAGATTTCTCCCTTTTTCTTCCCTTAAACCGGCACACCACCTGCACAATTAATTTATCACCAATCGCCACAGCTCTCAAAGAGAATGGCTCCAGGAAAACAGTAGGCCAATCATATACCAGGTGTGCAGGCAGTATAGTAACTTCTTTCTTTTGGCCCATCTCTCTCTCATTAATGTCTGAGGGCAGGAACCATGTCTTTCTTTGTTTTATATCTGTAGTATCCAGCAGGGCAGCTGGCACCAAATTGGCATAAAATAACTGCAATTTCAATGAATGAATTTAAGTCACTATTTATAGAAATATCTATTGAAGCCTATGTAATATCTCAAGTCTTCAAAACCTAAGGAAACAGATATAGTTTCCATTATGTGTAACTTGCCCAGGTGCACTGAGAAGGCCTCACTGAGCTGGGCAAGAGTCAGAACTTCTGGTTCTCAGGAAGGGATCCCCAGTTCAGGTCCACAAGGGACTGATCCTTTCACCAAGATGGGGAGAGGGCTAGAGGGGGAGGGCAGAAGCCAGTCAGCAGTGTGGCTAATTAGGGAAAAGGAGTCAGGCTGGCAGGACCAAGGGGAAGCAAACAGAAAAAGCAGATAAGCTATAAATCTGCCTTTCTTCATGGTTCAGGACATCTGGCCCCCCTGCGCAAATAAGTCAAAATCTACCTGTGCCCAACTTAGCACCAGACCCTCAGCTGACAGAAAAATGCAAGTTAGCTCACTGCAACCTTAACATTATCAGTACTGCACATAGCCCTCTCCAGCACCAGCACCATCCTATAAGTCCCCAGCAAGCTTTTATCTCCTCGCAGTCAGCTCCTCTCTTGCTGACTGTATCCTTAAAATGTATTTTTGTACTTTCTCCAATAAATCTGCCTTTCTTTACCTACAATTGTCTTGATAAATTCCTTTACCGCCCACACCACTGGTCCTAGTTAGTTACTATCCACAACTATTGTACAGTGTAAAGAGCAACACGACATTCCGCCAAGTACAGATGGCCCAGGAGAGGCTGTTGATCTGGAAAGTCCCACACCTACCCCAAGACGTGCCTATAACTATGTCACTTGGAGACTGAGCAGAGAAGAAAGCCCAGGTTTTTGTTTCTTCATTCCCCTGGGCACAGGGAACAGGGTTCAAGTTATATATTGATTTTTAGATCTGCTGCCCTTTCTGGGTAAGAATCAGAAGTGTATACGTTTTTTCTATTCTTTTTCAGGTAAAAAGGTGAGTATCTAGGAAAAATACATAAAGCTCTACTTCATTTGTCTTCTAACATCACCATCCATGTGTCTCCCAGTTAGTTTATGAGTGAAAGTTCATTGAGAACGAAAAAATTAGCCCAAAATATAAAAAGATGAGGATGGTGGGATTTAAAAAAAAAAAAAATTCACCTCTCAACACTTACTGCAATTATACTGGTTTAACATGTCATATTGTTCCCAAGAGGCCTGCATTTACATAACTAAAACACACTTCCTTTCGATTTGTGACAAACAAAATACTCAAAATATCACTTTCTGTGACATCTCTATGATTCCTTTGGTGGGTACATGTTTAGGTCACCAATTTTAACCAGAATCTGGTAGCATAAGGCTCTGTCCCAGGCATCAGAAAAAAACTCATCTTTTATCTTCTCTTTGAAAATCAACTATTGACAAGATTGTTTATGCTTTTAAAAGCACTAGAATCTACTGAGAAGCTGTGCCACAGGGGTGTGCATAAATCACACCCCTGAGCTTCCTGCCTGTCAGAACTTAGTAATCTCCTCCTCCTGTCCCGTCACTCCCATGCATTTTGTCAGAAAGAGACAGAGAATTAGGTACAGTCTCTCACTTAAACAGCAAGGTATAAAAAGCTCTTAGGAGGCCGGGCACGGTGGCTCACTCCTGTAATCCCAGCACTTTGGGACGCCAAAGCAGGAGGATCAGGAGGCCAGGTGTTTGAGACCAGGCTGGTCAACATAGGGAGACCTTGTCTCTAAAATAAATAAATAAATAAATAAATAATTTTTTAAAAAACTTAGCCAGGCATTGTGGTGCCACCTGTGGTCTCAGCCACTTGGGAAGTTGAGGCAGGAGAATCCCTGGAGGCTGCAGTGAGCTACGATCGCACCCCTGAACCCCAAGCCTGTGCAACAGAGTGAGACCTTGTCTCGAGAAAATAAAAAGTTCTTAGGATGCCTGCTCACTCCCTCGGATTCTAGTGATGTCTCACATTCCCACAACCTATGTTGTTCCACCTGAATAAGACAACCTAATTTGTATTAGTTCCTCATCAGGCTCAAAACCCACCATTTAGGGGTACTTAGGAGCTCTGTGCCAAATGTTTTACCTCAACTTGATTTTCTAATCTTTACAACCACTTAATGAGGTAGGCGCTGTCTATCTCCAGACCATACAAACCCAAACTCAGAGAGTGTATGCATCTTGCCGAAGGACACACGGTAAGCGGGAGAGCTGGGATTCAAACCCAGAACGTTCTGAGCTCTCATCTGGACTGCAACCACTCTGCTCTCAGGCTGCACCCTAACGCTCTCTCCACCCCCAAATGAAATCATTGCTTCAAAAACACTGAAAGGCCAATCTCATAAGAATGCTTTTCTTTTTAAAAATTGATTTGCTGCATTACACGCTACTACGTGCTCTCTTATATTTAAGAAATTATGTGTTTTTTTAAAGGGTTCACACTGGATTAAAAATATGAGTTAGGCATTTATGTTCAGAGCATAATTAATAACTTCAGTTAATTGGTATTGCAACGCTGACTACTCCGTCTGAGGGCTATTAAATCACCAGGGGTCTGAACTGCATCCTTGGGAAGCCTGCGCCCCTCCCCGCAGCGTTCCTCCGCCATCTAGAGGCGCGGCTCTGAAGCAAAGTGTTCAGGGCTGAGCTCTGAAATGCATCCCCGAGCCACTAAACCAGTCCTGAGGTTTTCAGTCTTCTTTTCTCTTCCTTTAAAAACAAAGTTGCCTTCTTCATAAATCTTCAAACAATACTAACAAAGACCAATTGTATTAAATAAAATATGATGTTGGCATTCTTATGGTAATAAGTTTGAGAATGGCAATCATGAGAAAAAATAGCTCATTAAAGACCTCTATTGTTGGCATTTTAGGAATACATGCGTACTGTCTATACACAGCGATCAATCACCAGATTATGAGAGCAGTGATTTATCTCTCCTTGAATTTGTCCAATATTTGAATATTCATCATATAAGTTGCTAGATGTTCTCAAACAGCAATAAGAAATAAATATTTCTCAAATACCATTAAGAAATAACGTGAAACAGCAAGATCTAATTTCCTAATCTTTGCCTTATAAAAAAAACAGAGGAAAAATTGCTAGTGGCATGTTATGTTATCTGATCGCTCATCATAATAATAATGATAAGACAACTAACGTTTATTGAGTTTCTACTGTGTTTCTATACTCTTATGTATTCATATATTATTTCTAATCTCATAACAATTTGAAAATTATTAAAATCATTATGTGAGAAATATACTGAGGCTCAGACAAATGATAAAATGGTAAATTGTAAGCGGTAACTGACGAAGCTGGCATTTAAAACAAAAACTTCAAATATCCATTCTCTTTTCACTACTTCATGTTAGTTTGACAATAATGAAGAGCTACTTATTTATGCAACGTGGAAGTAGTAAGTTAATATTGATATAAACTTACTATAAATATCTGAACATTTTGCGTTAGAGATAACCAATGAAATTATTTAACTTGTTTAAAATCTGTTTGAAAGTCATTGAGGCCAGGTGCAGTGACTCATGCCTGTAATTCCAGCGTTTTGAGAGACCAAGGCAGGAGGATTACTTGAGGTCAGGAGTTACAGACCAGCCTGGCCAACACGGTGAAACCCCCTCTCTACTAAAAATGCAAAGAATTGGCCAGGGGCGGTGGCTCATGCCTGTAATCCCAGCACTTTGTGATGCCGAGGTGGGTGGATTGCCTGAGATCAGGAGTCCAAGACCAGCCTGGGTAACACAGTGAAACCTAGTCTCTACTAAAAAAATACAAAAAATTAGCCAGGCATGGCGGCATGTACCTGTAATCCCAGCTACTCGGGAGGCTAAGGCAGGAGAATTGCTAGAAGCCGGGAGGCAGACGTTGCAGTGAGCCGAGATCGAGCCACTGCATTCTAGCCTGGGTGACAGAATGAGACTACGTCTCAAAAAAATAAAATAAAATAAAAAAAGCAAAGAATTAGCTAGGCATGGTGATGCCCGACTGTAATTCCAGCTACTCAGCAGGCTGAGACAGGAGAATCACTCGAGCCCCAAAAGGCGGAGGTTGCAGTGAGCCAAGATGGCACCTCTGCCCTCCAGCCTGGGCAACAGAGCAAGACTCCATCCAAAAAAAAAAAAGGAAAGAAGAAACGAAAAGAAAGAGACTTATTGAAAGAGGATAAATTTTAAAACTGACTTTACAATTTGACCTACTGCTATGACAGATGAAATTATTCAACCTGAAGAATACCCCAGGGCGAAGGTAATACAGAAGGATAATAAAAGAAGGATATGGACAAAGCAGAGGTGAGCATGACTTGATGACATAATTTTGTAGGATATTCTTAAGCATATTTAAAAAAAATTCACCACCTCCAAGTTCATAGGCAGGTAACCTGGTTCTAGATAAAGAGTTAAACCTGCATGCCAGTGGTCATGACCCTTCTTGGAGGAGCTCAATGGTCCTAAACAACATAGGCCAACATTGTAATGTCTTCTTCTAATCCATTCTCTAGTTATTTTTGGCTTCTCCAGAATCTGTCTATTGTTCAAGCTTTCTACTGAGGTTTATATTTGGTGACATTTTATTCACTTAGATATATTTGAACAGAATATGTCACAAATGTTGAATATTTAATGTCCTGGAAGGTTTTTAATGCAAATGCTTACAAATAATTATAATATATTCCTGTAGAAAATACATATACTGCTACCTCAAGATAGAAAGAGGAATGATTATGAATACTTGGTGGGGTAGGCACAAAAGAGAAAAGGCACAGTTGCCTGCCACATATAAGTGTGGATTCTTGGGTATTTTTTTAATTGTAAAAGTAGCATATGGGCATTGTGTTCTTCGAATGTTAAAACTAGATGGGATGTAAATATCATCTATTCTAGTCAACATTATATTTTTCACAGATGAGAAAGCTGAGGCCCACAGAGATGAAAGGATTTGCCCAATACGGCAAGATAATGACAGATCCAGGAATAGAACCAAGTGTCCCAATTGCCAGTCTTGATCTTTAGGTTGCACAATATGTGCAATACAGGCATATTTCTTCCTACTCACACACAATGTAGGTAAATCTGATGAATACCCAAATATGTGTCTTTGCTGGCTGTAGCAGAAATAGTAGGTGCCTAGAGCAGTGCCTGGTAGAAAGTCGGCACTCAGTGAATATTGCTTAAATGTTGAATGTCTACGTGAACACATTCACTTGTTGACATCTACTCTAGCCATTACTGTAGAAGAGAAGGCAGTGAAGAGAATGATACTCAGAGGACAATTTTTGGCATAAATATCTTCCATTTTTTGTCTTTCATGTGATGGAAATTGAGGAAGACTTTCAGGTGTGCCATATGGAAAAGCATTATCCTTTAGTCATAATTCCAAAGAACTTAACACAGGAAAGAGAAAATATTTGGCACCAAATATAAAGACAAATGATGTAATAAGACAGGTAGTCTTCGAATACACAAATTAGCAAAATACAAATTAGTAGTTTTTAAAAGTTAGTCATGTGATAGATAAATATTAGGCTCACTCTGAGAGAAATAACGTAGGTTAAGTACATTCTCTGAGCTGTGTCAACCTTGACATCTAGATAGTCAGTGGTAGCTAGAGGGTCTTATGTGGGGTCTTACCTTCTGAACAGCCCCCATATAATTTCATACTGCCTAAAATTATGAACGTTCAAGGACCACATCTAACAGGAATTCAAAAGGCCCATTCAAAACTCAACCATAAATAACCTCATCCATAAAAAGAGAAATGTGAATTAAAACCATACCATTTTTACCCATTACATTGTGAGAATTTAAAATTGTGTTAACACTCTGTTGTCCAGGCTGTGGGGAAATAGACATTCTTATATGTTGCTGCTCAGATTACACATATGGAGTGTAATTTTTCAATACCTATCAAAATGACAACGGCATCTACCCCTTGACCCTACAATTTCACTTCTGTGAGTTTATCCTACATACATACTTGCACTCATGTAAAAAAAATAGTTAAATGTTTTTAATTGCTAATTGTTTATGATAGTGAAAGAGTGGAAACAACTCAAGTGTCCATCTATAGGGGAATGTTTAAATAAATTATTGTACATTCATATAATTGAATGCCTATAAAAAAGAATAAGCAAGCTTCCTGTGGGCTACTCTGGAAAGATCCCCCAAGAAAAATTGCTAAGTGAAAAAAAGCCATGTGTTGTACATGATGTACAACACATTCCCTTTTGCATAAGAAAGAGAAGAAAACAATATGTCAGTATTTGTTTGTATATATACTTTTTTAATTCTGGAAAGGCACATAAAAAACTGACAACAGTGGTTAACTGTGGCTGGAGGAGGAAAGGAAATGGGCAGATGCAGGACAAGAATGGGATGCAGGATATTTCACTATGTACCTTTTATTTCCACTGAATTTTGAAAAATTTGAACTCTCTTCAACTTTAAATGGGGAGGGGGGTGTGGTAAACACTAATAGGGATTTTGCCAGGGTGCTCAGAGTTAACATGGGGCAGTTCCACAGAAAGTCCTGGGCAGGCAAGTGGCTGTAAGAGTGAATGGGTGTCCTGGAGGCCAGAACAGCACAAAGAGAGGAGAGGCAGCAGCTATCCAAGTCAGACTGCTGCATTCACAGCTGAACCCAAGACTGACAGGAGAGAAGAAGATGACTGGAAATTGTAATTTTTGGATCCTCTGACTTCTAAAATGCATTTTGATATAGAATCTGGTTCTGGCTGAATTAAAACTCAACAGATCTTGAAAATATTTTTGCTTTTAATGGACTGCATGCCTGCCCTAGGCAGATGACATGATGGGGAGGTGCTTGTAAATACACATAAGAACTAAGGCAAATGGGTGTCTTCCCAAAAGCCAATGCACAATACTTTCATATATGCATAAAAGTTATAAATCCTGCCGGGCGCGGTGGCTCACGCTTGTAATCCCAGCACTTTGGGAGGCCGAGGCGGGCGGATCACGAGGTCAGGAGATCGAGACCACGGTGAAACCCCGTCTCTACTAAAAATACAAAAAATTAGCCGGGCGTGGTGGCCGGCGCCTGTAGTCCCAGCTACTAGGAGAGGCTGAGGCAGGAGAATGGTGTGAACCCGGGAGGCAGAGCTTGCAGTGAGCCGAGACTGCGCCACTGCACTCCAGCCTGGGCAACAGAGCGAGACTCCGTCTCAAAAAAAAAAAAAAAAAAAAGTTATAAATCCTAAGGCTAATATATTGTGAATTCACTTTTATTTAACTCTAGAGAAATAGAAATAGAAATAAGCTTACCAAAAACAAAAAATGAAAAATAAAACAGGATACATGATGATTTGTTGACAGGAACATATTAACAATAATGATACTCTCAATGCTACACTTGGATACTATAAATAAGAAAATATGTGGACAAAAGAATGAATACATGATTTTCCACTGCCGCATTATTGTGCAGAGGCATAATTTTACTCCCAAGCTCTTTGGCATAAATATTTAGGTACACCCAGAGATTTCCCAAAACTATTGACAACCTGTTTCTCTCTAAATCTAAATGCTATTTTCCTGTTTGAGATGAAGTCAATATGAGAATTACTCAGTTTATACTTTCATTACTTTAACGATAATTTTAAAGATATGCCATTGAATTCTGTTGGCCTGAAAACAGAAAGCCTTTATAATCCCTATTCCTCTAAAAGTATCTGAATCATAGGCCTAGAAAGTTTGCAAGAAGACATTTTTTTCTGGCCGCTGTCTATCAGAGAGATGTATAGATACATAATATAGTCCTATTTTGGGGGGAATTTTCCCAGCGAAGAGATTTTTCCTACATTTTCCATAGGTGAATTCTGCCTCTAAAATTTAATAATGAATTAAACCGTGAAACCTAGGAAAGCTAGTCATGCACTGGTTCTCCACCGAGGACAATCTTGCCCCTCCCTGCACACCTGGATGGTTGGCAATGTCTGGGGATATTTTCCGTTGTCACAGCTGGTGAAGTAGGGAGGTTGGTAGTGCTATAGGCATCTCGTGGACAGAGGACAAGGATGCTTCTGAACATCCCACAGAGCACAGGACAGCACCCACAACAGAGAATTATCCAGCCCAAAATGTCAATAATGCCGAGGTTGAGAAGCTTGATCCTGTGTTTAAGATAGATAATTGTATTTACATTTCTCTGATTAAGTTTGGAATTCTGGCTAAAGCACACACACAAAGGATGCTTCTGTTATCATGTCCATTCCTAAGGTTAACTATTGTTTATATACTTCGGAAAGTGGAAATGAGATTGCATTTTTTTAATGTGCTTGACATAATGTGGTTTGCATTTTACACTAGAAAGCACTTTCATTTGTTTACAATTCTGAGTCAAAGGATAGTAATAGTCTTGGGAACAAAAAGGGAAAATAAAAACATGTTCAAAATTCACTAATTATTAATTAGTAAAATTATTAAGATTTATGAATTTTTTCTCTGCTACAAACTACAACCAGAATTGTCTTCAGTTGTGACGTGTATCAGTATTGCTTTACAATTTGATGTATTATGCCAGATCACATCCAAAACGTTCGCCAGGTCTATACATACAAAGCATAATTAAATGAGTCAGTCATTTACATCCACTGTGGCTCACAGAATGATAAGAATCACAGGCCTAATTGACACATTTTCATACCATGGTTGCAGCCAAGCAGTGAAATTGTGATTAAACAAACTAACCAAACCTGTTGGACTCCAATCTCTCCACAATTACGTAGGTAGAAATTTTAGATTCATTTTAACCATCACCAAAATGTTACAACTCCTTTTCAGATAATTTCTCTTACCAAAAAACCTTGACTTTTTAATCTAGGTCAAGTGGAGATAAAAAGAAAACAAACCAGTGACATGAGAATCCATTGACCTCTATGGCAGTGTACACTAGGGAATCTGGAATTTACTAAATGAATTCAGACTGGGGAAATAAATATGGGAAAACCTAGAACTTTAGACCTAATGTTTATGGAGCAATACCTCTGACCAAATAGTACACTCTAGTAACATTTGATTATTTTCCAGAAAGAAGAGAAAGTAAAAATACCATCTCAACATGCAATTTTCTAGCCAGGCAACTATACGATGAGTAAAAGTAGGCTTTCACAATAATGTGGAGACAGGCTATTTCAACTTAAATTTAAATGTGCTGTTGAGTTTGCATTAAGTTTCATGAATATGAATCATTTACAAAGTGATTTAAAATATGACTGCGATCATGTGTGGGTTCAAAACAACTTTGTGTCCTTTGGATTTTGTGTGTCATATAAAATACTTTCATGCCATTGGAAAAAGAAACCTCACATATAGAGACAGTCTTTTCAAATTGGTAGAGACAACACAGACTCATTATTTTCCATTACTTCTTCAACTTTTAAAAATTGGTCCTGAGGGCCAGGCACAGTGGCTTAGGCCTGTAATCCCAGCAGTTTGAGAGGCTGAGGTGGGCGGATCACTAGAGGTCAGGAGTTCGAGACCAACCTGGCCAACATCATGAAACCCCATCTCCACTAAAAATACAAAAATTAGCCAGGCGTGGTGATAGGTGCCTATAGTCACAGCTACTCAGGAGGCTGAGGCACGAGAATCGCTTGAGTGAGACTGTCTCAAATAAAAAAAAAAAAAAGATCCTGAGAATCAAAGCACACAAAGTTCAAAACCTAACTGGACATCTATGCTATAAGTCAACTGACAATTTAAGCATCAGATTAGACTCACAGAGCCTCCAAGCTTTGCTGGTGTTGCAAGGTTCTTGAAATATCCCTCTCCCTCCAGTATGTGGAGTTCTCTCACCGTCACCAATTGGTCTTATTTTTATCCCTGAAAGACAAAATTTCTTTCATGTCCTTCCCCTACAGCACAAACCCCATAAACTGCAGTTCAGAATATGTGAGCTGAATTTTTTAAGCTCTCGAAGAGTGAAGCGGAAGGGTCCAAATGTCAATTAAAGGGTCCAGTTGGAAACAGCACGATGCCCTGTGCCTTTTAGAGGTTGGCTGACAGAGATTTTCCAGGACCCCAGGTAAACTTTCCCTCACCTTTACAAGATTGATTAAACCATACTCATTTCTCATTGACGGAAAAAAGCAATTTTGAAGAACACTTATATTGACTCACTTTTTTTCTGCAAGTTATAATTTACAAATATCTTTCATTCAATCCTCCTAACAACCATATAAATTAAACATTATGTCATTACCAATATTAGTATTATTAATGTTATTTCTGTTGCTGAGAGGAGGCTCTAGCAAATTGACCAAAATAAGGACTTAATTTCAAAAGATCTGGAACTGCACTTTCTATATGTTTTTTTCCATATGAATTCAAGAAAACTGCTTTCACCTCTTTGAAGATCTGCCTCCTTATCCATAAAGTTGGCCTAAAACAGACATGCCACAGAGTTACAGGGAGAACTAAACAATATACCGTAAGTGAAAGTGTCCTCAACAGTGCTCACAACACTGTTTATGTAATCCTATTTTTAAAATGAGGTTAGTTGGTTTGGTTTGGTTCATAGGTTTTGAATGAGGCCATGATAACTCACAGAAAGGATTTGCCCAAGGTCTCACAGGCTAGTATAGTACAGCAGAATGGAATCTAAGTTTTTGGAATAGGTGCTATATGGAGACCAACCAGACCCTTCCTATCCCTACCCTGTCCATCATGAGCAAAGCACTCATTCTTTCAGCTGCTGGTAGGATGGGTGACAGACAGCTCACAGATGCATCCCTCTCTGGGCATTGCCTTAGGCCTAAGGGAGCTGCATCCCCCAGAGTTGTGCATCCTCCCCAGGGTTGGGTGCTATCCCGCAATTAGTCAGTCACTGTAAGATATAGAGGCCTGCCTCCTTGCCTCAACTCTGGGTAATATTGAAAGGCCTTCCTAGTTCCAGAGATCCCTTTAGGATCAGCTGAAGCATCTGTTGCAGTTGCATCATAGTTCAGTTTCTCCTTCTGCCCAGTCTTGCTTCCCTTTCCTCTTGTAGGTGCTGATCCCCAGACCACTCCCCAGTAAATAGCCTGCTCACAAATCTCCATCTTAGGGTTTCCCAGGAACCATACTTAAGACAGTCTCCTGACTCTAAATTCCATGTTCTTGGCACAACAGTACATGTGAAAGCAGGAAAACATTTCTTGGTAATAAAACTATATCTGCCTGCCGACTTGTCAACCAATCTTTTAAGAATATAAAATAGAACCTGCCGTTTTAGATCATTGCAGGACAGCTTCAGGATCATGAAGGATCACAGAGTGCAAAGCAAAATTAAACACCAAAAATATGTTCTGCTGTTTATTTCGTGGAAGAAAATACAAAATGGGATAAAACTGCCCCTTGCTATCAAGGAGAGGGCAATCAAAATGCCTAGGATATCAACTCTCTATAGAGAAAGACAGCAGAGAGACAAGAAAGCTGCATAGACACCACTGCATTAGGGGTCTTAACTCCATCAAAGTGTACACACACACACAAAGAATATTAGTTATTAGCCACAGAGTAGTCATGAGCCATCCCTAGAAGGTTGTCTGTACATGATGTGTCTTGTTGTCGGGAACCACACTTCACCCACAGAGGTCTTCTCAGAGTAGTTGTGTTTCTACTATCATTGCCCTCTTAAGGATGTTTGGGTTAAACTGAGCCAATCACATTCTTTCTCTCAACAATTTGGACTTTTAAATCAAAAGACCTAAAGATTGCTGGTCTCAATAACGTGAACTGCAGAAAAGGGACCACAACTGGCTGCTGCTGCAGCCTCAGAGCAACCCTGTCTCCCAAGACCTAGAAGCACCTCTTCCTTGGATTCTAAAAGACATGCAATTTTCCAAGGAGTCTGGTAAAGCAATCTGAATTGGGATTCTCTTACTTGAAGTCCAAAGAAACTTAACTACTCCAAGTTCTCTGTGAAGTTTTGTATAAAGCCCCAGAAATCTTAATTATGCCTTTGGCAGAGAGAGAATGTCTACCTGTGTAAACTGTCTCCCACATGCTAATGTTGCTAAAAGCAAAAGAAAGCTTGAAAAACTGTCACCTGTCGATGCTGCAGGATAGGACGACAAAGGCAGAAATAGAAAAAAAATCTACTTTAACAACAGAAGGTTCTTAATAGGTCATGTCATTTCTTTCTTAAAAGCCTCCAATAGCTTCACATCACATTTTAAATAAAATCTAGTCTTTACATTGGCAGAACCCTATATTACTTACCTTAGCTAACTCTTGGTCATCTCTGACCTCATATCCTTCTACCCTCCTCTTCATTTACTCCATCCAGACACACTGGTCTCTTTATTCTTCTCAAGCACACTCCCACCTCAGGGCCTTTGCACTTACTGTTTCTTGATTCGGACATCAATATGTCCTACAGATACCTGCATGGCTTATTCTCTCTCGTCCTTCAGGTCTCTGCTCAAATACCATCTTCTCAGAAAGGCCTTCCCTGACCTGTCATCTAGAAAACTAGCCCGGCTCGCTCTCTCTCTCTCACTCTCTCTCTCTTTATTCTCATATTCTTCTTAATTTTTCTTCATAGTACTTGTCACTACCTAACGTTACATGTTGTAACATGGATTGTATGTTACACCTAATATACATAGAAAACTTGCATATTTGCTAATTATCTATTCCTACTAGATTGTAATCTCCATTATGTTCATGAATTGGTATATTTTTGTTTATTGTAAAGTGACTGGCACATAGAAAGTTCTTAAATGATATTTATTAATTAGATGAATAAACAAATGATTAAAATCCAAGCACTTAGATATTTCATTTGGAGGGAGAGTATCAAGAGTGTGTGTTGAGGATTATGGATGACTTTCTTTCACCCCTCATGTCCCTCAAGTTGAACAATAACGCAGGCATAGCCCCCAGGAGAAGAATCGTGGTAGGCTAAAGCCCACAAAGCGAGCAGCTCTTCCTTCTGATGTCATGTTAGCACACACGTGCCATAGGACAAGGTAGTGAGCACCTTGAGCCTTTAAGAACAGGGAGAGTCTCTGTGAGATAGAAAGTCAGGTGGTTTTAACGGCTACAACCAGAGTAATGAGTACTGGCAAGGGCAGTCTCAGGCTGGGGTGCGGGAGGGAGACGAAACTCAGGAAGGAGGAAAAGATGGCAGGCTGGCTAGTTCTATTGAAGCATCTGCCCTGAAAATGCAAATAAGTATGATCTCTTCAAGAGAAAAATATATCAAAAGTCTCAAAAATGTAGTACTTTTTGATGTAGCAATTTTATTTATGGGAATTTAAGACTATAATAATAGATGACTAGAAAGATTTCATTACAAGGATGTCGGCATTGTGTGTAATCATAATCATGAAAATTTGGAAATGACGTAAATGTCTAGTAATAGGGGCTGAGTAAAACAAGTCATGAACATCCATGCAGGGAGATACAATGAAACCATTAACATGATGCTAAAGTGTTTAGAGGTTTGAAAAGTAATTAAAGTCCAGTTTTAAGTTTAAAATATATTCTAGCTTTTAAATATGGTATAATACCAGTTAAGTTTAAAATAAATGTACATTTTTACTTTAAAAATTTTGGAAGGAAATTTAGTTATTATTTAGTTATTAAGTTGCCCTTAGCTATTTGAAATACATATAATTTTGATTATTTTATTGCCATTATACCTTTACTCCAGAATCAGCTATAATGAATGCATATTACCTTTTAATAAAAATGCTATATATTTTGAAACTATATGCCAAGGAAAATGCACTTCGTGTGCCCCAGAAGATTGAAAAGAAAGCAGCTATTCATTGCAATGACAGAATAATGTGTGTGATACTTCTTAGAGGTATCATCCTATCTTGCCACCTTGAAATGATAATAAATAACAACCACTCTTACAATGAAGCAGTGTCAGAGGACTACAATGGGAAGCCAAAGTAATATTAATAGTCTCAAAGTCATACATCAAGCAAATGCGAAAGTTCTCTAGAAAAAGATGCTGGTAGAATAAATAATCAAGAACAGGAGACTGTACCTCTGGTAAATAGTGCTCTTTGTGAAGTGGCATAAACAGAACAGGTTTTAGAAGCATTAATAATTTTAATCCCTACACTAATTTTTGATGTACGGTAATAAATATTTTAAGAGTTACATTATTAGGTTCATATAATCACCACATAGTTTGTGAAAAAACAAAGATTTGGAAAAATTTGATTCACATAACCACATTTAAAATTATTTGGCTTGTATTAAAGGATTTATAAAATCAATGTATCTGCAAGTTAATAATATATCTGTCCTATAAGTGTATCTTCCTTTCTTTTATTTCTCACTATCTCAAGCTTTCCTGCTCCCCAATACACACACACACACACACACACACATGATGATATCAAAAACAACTAGTATTTCTTTGCAACTTTACCTGGTAAATTTTCTGCTTTCTGGCAATCTAGTTACAATACCTCTGTTTTCTGTTTTTTCTACCTAGAAAAAATCCAAAAGAAATTGTGTTTCATTGATTCATAAAACCACTGCTAAGCTTATAAACTTCTCCTTAAATTTCTCTCTAAATTTCTCTTTTTCATTCAAATCAAACTGAACATAAATTGGTTAAAGAAGAAGGGAATCATAGTGAAGCTTCACAGAAATAGCCACCTTTTCCTCATTCATTGCAAATAGGAATGTGATCAAATCTGCACTTCCACATAAGCCTAGGAAGACAAATTTTCCCAGATCTAATGGCTTATAAAGGATTTTTACCATTGTGCTGGAAAAGAACAAAAGGCATACATTACACTCTGATTTAGGGGAATTAGAGAGTGTAACATTCTAGGAGAGAACATTGCAACCTGTGAGCTCATCAAAGCTGACCACTGCAGAGTTGTTCAAAGAGGAAGCCTGTTTTTGCTCTATTTCTTGTTCAGTGTCTCTTAACAGCTCACAATTTCTACAGAGAATTCTTAAGGAAAAAGACTTCAGTGAGTATAAAAAATAATTAAAGACTATTTTAGCTTAGGTCCCCCAAGAAAGAGATCCTGAGGCAAGGATTTAAGTGAACATTTATTTTGGAGGTTCAGGAAACTCCAGTAGCAGAGTAGGAAAGGAAGGCAACCAATGGGGAGTAAGCTGGCAAGCAAATGTGTTAGTTTCTGATGCATAAAAAACCACTCCATCACTTACTGACTTTAAAAACAAACATGTATAGTCTCTCTCACTTCTGTGAGTCATCCAGGTGGTTCTTCCTACCTGGACTGTCTCAGCTGATATCTACATTCAGCTGGACACTCTACCAGGTCTACTTGTCTTCAATGGCCAGGCACATGTCTAACGGTTGGTCTAGGTGGCTTTAGTTAGAATAGCTGGTCTCTCAGTCTCCATCTCTCATCCTCCAACAGGCTAGCTTGGACTCCTTTAGGGGGCAGTCTCAGGTTCCAGAAAACAAACCCCAACATGCAAGCACTTTTCAAGCCTCTGATTGGGTCATGTTTGCTCATCTCCCAATGAACAAAGCAAGTCCATCTGGATTCAAGGTTGAGGAAATGGACTCTGTGTTTTGATGGGGCATGTGCAATATCACATGACAGGCAGGAGGAGAACTTGTGGTTAGTTTATAATTCACCACAACCACCTGCCATTCTGGGTTATTGGAATTTAATCTGGCAGGGAAATGATAAATTATGTTTCAGAAATAATCCATCTAATCCTAGGAATGAGGAAACTGAGATATTTATATATGAGTCTTATCAGTGATTGAAGGACTGTTTCAAGATTGTTAACACCTGAGCAATTCTGGCCAACTGCACAGGAGCAGCCAGAGTGGTTCAGGAACAGACCTCAGGCACACCGGTGCAGACACTGGCAGTGGGAAGTCTTCCGGAGCAACAAGAAATAATAAGTCCTGAGGATAATAATGAGGCCTTGTTTGTAAATGATACAACATTTACCATTCAAAATAATCCAGCCATCTAAGGCAGATCACTTCAAATAGTTCATGTTTAATTCTACCTCTACTTTGTTTGATTTTTTAAGTCTTAAGACAGTAAAATGCCAGAAAACTGTCATGCAATACCCCTTACCTGTTTTCTGGTTGAAAGAATGGCATAGTCACTCTCTGGACCCCATTAGGCAGATACTTGCCAATAGAAAACATCTAACTGAGACTTCAAACTAAAAATTAGCTTGTTTAATAAATACTATTCAATGTTCATGGATACTGTTTGTCTTCACATCCAGGAAAGTGAACTATAAGCTAGCCTAACTTTAGACAGTGGTCACACTGCATCTTTTTACCACACTGATGATTAAGGAAGAAGGCAAATATTTTCTAAAATGGAATTATCAGAAACAGTGATAACATTATTTTAATCACTTGAACCAGATGTTACCAAAGACTCAAGTCTATTGTGTGATACTATAAATGTAAGATTTTTTTTGTTTACAAAATACTTCTGTTTAGTATAGTAAAAGGTGGCATAGTGTAGTGGTCAAGGTCATGAACTCTGAAGTCAGATGCTTGGGTTGGAATCCCATCTGGCCACTTACCAGTTATGTCAACTTGGACAATTTACTTAAGCTCTCAAGGCCTCCATTTTTCCATCTGTAAAATGGGGATGATAATATTTCCTATCCCAAGGAATTGTAGTAAGGATCAATACATATAATACTCTTAGAACAAAACTGGGCAATATAGTAAATACTAGCTATTTTTAGTAGTGAATTACAATTCCCACATACTGGCTCATGCTCTATTATTAGCTTGAGTTAACAAGAATTATTTGTAACTGGAAGTATTCTGAGAAAAAAGTATACAGATATGCTTTAATTACACCCAGATGTTAGTTAATACCTTGGGGAAATTAGACTGTAAAAATTAGAAGCAAGTGGTTCCTGACCTCAGTGGATTTAAAGTTTTTTTCTCAGTGACTCTTGGTAAAAAATAAATGTTCCATTGCACACAAACACCCACTTACAATATCCATATCCACACCCACACATACATACAACTAAGAAAGTTTCATGAAGCAGTACTCATGATATTTTCTACTCTTTTCTATTTCAGTTTGTTATAATGTTTGCAGTAATATATTATTAATTTCATCATCATGACCTACAATTTTGAAAATACTATATAACCAATTCTTACAATGAGGCAATTACTTTGGGGAAAATATCTGCTCTTCTCATTTCCAGCCAATCTTAAGCTCAGTTCTGCCCTGTAGTACTAGCATCAAACTGTTACGGGATCTCTGGAGTGTCGAGTGTTGATTTTTCTAGCCAGAAACCTCTGTGTGGCCATGGTGCCTTTGCCTAAGTTCTTGTCCTGTGTCCAGGAAGAATGAAGCACACAGACAAGTGAAGGATGAAGAACAACAGTTTTATTTAGTGTTAGAACAACTCAGAGGAATGGGTAGCTCCTCTCTGTAGGCAGGTTGTCTAGTAGAGTGTTCAGCTCTCTGCAAAGAGGCGGCCCTGGAGGGTAGCTCCTCTCTGCAGGCAGGTCACCTCTGTTAGTCCTTCCATCCTCTCTAGCTATCAGCAGAGAAGGCACTCCTCTCTGCACCTGGTCGTCCTGTCCTGTCCTTTCTCTGCCATCTTCATCCTCTGGCCATTCTCTGCCCTGCTCTGGCTGAGCCCAGTGCTTTTATGGGCCTCAGAGGGGAGGAAGTGCTCTGATTGGTCCATGAGCAGCCAAGGGTGGGCCCAGAAGAGGCACCAGGAGTCCCCACTCTAGTCCGCAGGACTGGCAGCCTGGCTCCCAGTCTTCAGGCCCTACCTCACCTGAAGGTGGGGCCTTACTAGGGATCTGCCCCCTTCCAGCCAGGAATCAACCTGCCTCCTGCTGCCATTCATGGCCCCTGACATTGGCCCTGACTCCCGCTCGAAGATCAGAGCAGGCGCCTGGGGAGGGGAGAGAGGCCAGGCAGTGGAAGCAGACACCCTCGAGCTTGCAAGAAGTTGAGGGCCCTTCCTGGGGTCCCCGAGGGTGCGGGCTGCAGGCCGCAGCTGCACCCAGGAGCTCCTGCCCAGCCAACTTGGAAGGGGCAGGGCTCCCGAGCTTGTCACAGACTCCTGCCGCTTCCTGGAGTGGGAGGCCCAGGTCTGCAGCCACGGGTGGGGCGGCTGCAGCTGCACCAGGGAAGGCAGATCCTGCCTGTTCCCAACTCCCACAAGAGCACAGGGAGGCTCAGTCCTCACCTGCAGTCCCTCCTGGGTGGAGCTACTGCTTGCTCCCTAAAGCAGGAGGCCTGGGTCTGCAGCTGCAGTTTGGGTAGCTGCAGAAGCATGGGGAGCTCCCATCCCAATTCAGAAGGGGCAGGGCTCTCACTGGCTCCATGGAGTGTGCAGCCCCATCCATGATTCCCTGCTGCAGCCCATGGGCATGATGGCAGCAGCCACTGCCATCAAAACTCTGGCTTGGTATGAAGGGAAACAGAGACTCTTCCAGACCTTCTTGCATATTTCCAACTTCATTAGACTACCCTGATCTCTAATCCTGGTGTCAACTATTCACCGTTCTCAGCACTTCTCTAACCATGCAGAACATGGGAAAGTAAAGGCCTCTCTGTGACCTAAAGTTCTTCTGCCTATTATGGATATGGGAGGCATGAGGTTATAGCAAGAAGGGGTCATTAAACCTCTGGGAGCTAAGAAGAGCCAAGCCCCAGAACAGAAATAACAACCCCTGCCCTTTTATCCAATTTGTGGCCAAAGCAGCACACAGCACAGCATCTTATTTAATCCTTGACAATTAAACATTTACCAAGGTTTGAGGCATTGACATTTTGTATGGACATCAGATACCAGGCCAGATTAAGTGTATTTGTATATAAATAGTACTTATAGCATGAAATCACTTGAAATATGGTGGACCTGCCTGTTCATCTTTTTCTACTCATGCCAAATGTACGTCTGTAAGTTCTACCTTTAGTCATGATTCCCATTTCTTATATTCCTTAAGGTAGCTCTACTCTTTGATTTTCATAATTGGTGGGTTGAATGAGAGACAGAGGACTTTCACCTCAAAAAACAGTATTAAATAAGAGTTCTGGAGATGGATGGTGGTGAAGGTTGCACAACAATGTGCATGAACTTAGTGCCATTCATCTGTACAGTTAAAAACAATTAAAATGGTAAATTTGTTATGTGTATTTTGCCACAATTTAAAAACAAATTTTAAAAAGGTATTAAATAGAAGTTCTTTTGAATTCATACCTTCTCATTCTTCATCTGAACTTTTGGTTCATAAGCACGTACCATATTTTATAGTTTGTTAAGTCAAGTAAAATTTAGTTAGTTATTTAGATCTTTGAATCTGTTATTCATCACCACTTCCTGATTTTTGCAGTCATAGGAAATAACCAGAGAAAACAGAAATACCCTCTCAATCTCTTACTCGATGTAAGTTTCCATACGCCCCATCGCCTTACCACTGGTAAAGTTCTCCATAATGAACATGCATCCATAAACAGACTGATATTTTTACTAATTCCAGAGTTGATATATTAAATTTTGTGGCAAAAATCTACCAATCTACTCAAATTGGGCAGTTAAAAGTAATTTTAAAATATCTTTTAGGGAAATAGCAGATACTGGGGCCTACTCGAGGGTGGAGGGTGGAAGGAAGTAGAGGATCAGAAAAAAATATACCTATTGGGTACTATGCTTAATATTAATACCTGGGTAGTAAAATAATCTGTACATCAAACCCCCATGACACAAGTTTACCTATATAACAAACCTGAACATGTACCCCTGAACCTAAAATAAAAGTTAAAAGAAACAATATATCCCTTTAAATAATTAAATACACTATTCCAGAAAATATGAAAATGAAAGATTTGCTCAACGATTTCTGCTTGGATATTCTGAAAAAACTAAAGAAGACAAGGACATTCGATTTGGGTGCCTCTGTTAAATGAGGCATAGTTTGTAAGCAGGGCCTTGAAGAAAACCAGGAGAGCAGTTCATTTAAAATGTGTCTCACATTGACCTTGTGAGCCATCCCTTCAGCATCTTTAATAAAAGAACACTGTAAATAAGTATGCTCCCTTACCCTTGAGTTTTGATGGCCTTAGAAGCCACTCAAGCTTTACCTTTGAGGCTAATGTGTCATCAGAATCCATTTCCAGTCATGTGTGGATAGTTTTGTTGCAACTTCCAATTACCATAGTATATATGCTTCTCTCTCATGTTCATCTTATTCCCCAAAGCAAACACTCTACTTACTAAGCACAAAGTTACTTCATGTAAGATTTGCTTTATTTTTTTTTTAACTTTAGGCTTTTTTCCCAGTGCTTGAATAATGCATTTAGCATATCAGTCTTAATTCCAGACTTGAAATCTACCTCATCCAAACATAATTGCATGATAGCCACCCTTGTATTCTACCTCAGCCCTCTTGATTTCCCAAATAATTGATTATATAGAAAACACAGTATTACTTAAGGGATGAGGAAACACACTTAAAATTTAGGCTAACTATGTGAATACCTGTTTTTGTAATGAACTAACCTGGTTAAGCTAAAGGCATTAAAGAGGGCATATTTTGGCAATGTCCTCTCCTAGTACCAAAATGAATTTCTAGACAAAAATGGCAAACAAAATAAAAGTTTCTATTCAAGAATTCTATAGTTCTGGTCTATGGTATACAACGACTGTACTACAAGTAGTTAAAGAGAGACAGTCAAATATACCTAGAATTTCAAGGACAAAGCAATGCAAACAGCCCTGGCTACATCATATTTTATGTAACTACCAATGATCAAATTACAATCAACACAAAGAAGTTAAAATTTTGCCAAAAGAGATTTTAGGATTAACATAAAAATCAAAAAATGGAGAAGATTTATGGGTGCACACCTCGAAGTGTAAACCTTTTTATAATTAAGGGAATCTCAGCTTTGGAGCCCTGGATTCTTTCCTTTCATCTAGCTTTAGTTGGTTTCCCTTAGTTAAGGAAGTATAGCTTATCCAAAGTGTTAGTGGCATTTTATTTGCTTTAAGTAAAGAATGATGAAATAGCCAACAAGGGTAAAAGATATCAAATGTATTTCATCTCTTGGCCAATTCATATTCCTTTAATTTTTGTATACTCCTTCTGAAACCTTTTAGGCCCACATCCAGGAATCCTTTCCAAATGACTCCTATATATCAAATTCTTATTATTACTATAGTCTACTCTGCTTAATCTAGTGACTTCCAAGAATGATTGCTTTTTTAACTTCCAATTCTGACACTGATTATCACTAACACCTCCTCCCACTCAATTTAAGAAGAAGAAATAGAACAGGATTAGAAAAGTAAGAAGAGAAAGGGAAAGGTAAAAACATGTGAGGAAACTAATGGAAGGAAAAAATAAGTAAAGTCATTCTTAAAATGAGGCAAAATACCTGATTCCATTCTTTTCTTTTTCCTCAATTTACTAAATTCAGTAGCCATGTACCGAAAAATTCTCTAATAATAATTGCCAACATCTACTGGGAACCTTACAAATATCTCATTTAGTACAACTCTGTGATATATTAATATTCCATTTTACAGTCAAAGAAACTGAGGCACAGAGAGGCTAAGTAACTTACCCCAGTCACACAGCTAGTAAGTAGCAGATCCAGAATTCAACCCAACTAATGTAGTTCTGGAGCCCATATTTTTACCCACTGTTATGTTGCTTTTCTACATAATAGGACATACTAATCACACCACTGTAGGTTCCATTACAATACCACGCAGTCATGGGAAAGGGAGCACCTAGGGACTCATTCCTTAAATAAGCACTTACGATGAACAGTCTCAATGCCATGCCCTACTTGTCACCACAGGAAAGGACCACAAAAATGAATAAATCATGGTCCAAGCCTCAGATACATTCACAGTCTGGTGGAGAACATATTATTCCAACACAGTTAAAACAGTCCTTGTAAAGCTGTGTCTAAAGTGCCATTGAGGATACTGGGAGAGGGTGATTACTAGCTTCTTGCAGCATGTCAGGAAGATGTCACACACAAGGTGATAAATGATCAAAGTTTTTTAAAGAACAAGTAGGAGTCTTCAGAAAATAGGAAAGGCAAAAGGATGAAGTAGGTATCCATGTTTTAGATATTAATAATGAAGATTTATTTGTTAATAATTTTTGTTTTTATAGCTATACACAAGGCTTTATGCTGGGCATATGGAAGATTTAAAAATAAATAAAGTATAATCTCTTCTTTCCATAAATTTATAATCTGTGAGGGAAATAGCACACCAATGAATATTACAAGGCTCTATGTTTTTGTTAAAGAGCTTTAAGAATTCTAGGGGAAAATCTTTTAGATGGTTTACGAGCTTCTTAGTGTGAATCCAAAGAATTCTGGGGTACTGATGCCTATTCGGCTTCTACAGCCCTGAGTTCAAGAATGTGGTTGGATCAGCTGAATTAGTCTCAAGAGTCTCAGAGTAATGAATAAATGTACTGCCACAATTGTATTGTTTCATCAAATAATGCTGAGGTTGAAGAGGTATACCTGGACCAAGTGAAAAAGTACCAAGCACATATACAGACTAGACAATGTATAAGACTTCTCTAGCCTTATACATAAGCACTGGGCATGGAAGGGGACAAGTTACACTTGCAGAAGGACTTGTAATCTGTGCTCACAATTGTGTAACCCCTGGCTAGATAAAGTCATAGGAAGTTTGAATATTTGTCTCAGATGCTGCTGCTGATCTTGCTATCATTTATCAAAACAGTGTTTTCTACTGCATTCTTACTATGAGTAAAATGCATTTTATGTACTCAAAGGGTATTTATGTCTTGTCTTTCTGTCAATCCAAGCCTGCTAATGACATTATTTTAGTATGACAGTTGGACAAGGAGTTTAACAAATTACATAGGAGTTCAGAAACAGAGGCTACTGTTGATTAAATAATCAGAGAGTTCTTGAAGGAAGTAGCATTGGAGTTATGATTGATTGAATCCATCATCAATCAAGATTTCAGTCTGACTCATCCCCTTTCTGATTGGTACATTCACTTATTAGATAAGTTAAAATATTCAAAAATAATAGAGGTCAGTCTTGCTGGCCTAGAAGTCTTCCTGCCCTTCACAAGGACTAATTTTACAATTTATCTATAAAGAGAAAATTCTTAATTTCCTCATTCCCATGTTCTTAGAGGTATCTTACCAGACTGACCAAGTATGTCAGTAATAACAATAAACATCTATTGCATAGTTCTCTTCCATTTACATAGTATATTTTCATAATATAATCTCATTTGATTCCTCCAGTAATCACGTGAAGTATTAGTCAAGTTTAGTGACTTACCCCAAGCCACATAGCTAGTAAGTAGGGCAGTCAGTTTTTCTCTGTTACCCCACCATGAAGCCTGTATTCATCTGTTCTCACCTTGCTATAAAGAAATACCTGAAACTGGGTAATTTATAAAGAAAAGAGGTTTAATTGACTCATAGTTCTGTAGGTTGTGCAGGATGCATAGTGGCTTCTGCTCAACCTCTGGGGAGGCATCAGGAAACTTTCAATCATGGCAGAAGGCGAAGGGAAGCAGATACATCTTACAGGGCCAGAGCAGGAGCAAGAGAGAGTGGGAGAGGTACCACACACTTTTAAACAACCAGATTTCACGAGAACTCACAAATGTGACGATAGCACCAAGGTGGGATGGTGTTATACCATGAGAAACCATTCCCATAATCCAATCACCTCCCACCAAGCCCCATTTCCAACATTGAGGATTACATTTCAACATGAGATTTGGGTGGGGACACAGATCTAAACCATATCAGAGCCCCAGTTTTGAATGAACATATTTTGGAAACTCCTCTCAACTCACAAACTACTAGCCTCATCTCCTTTCACTGAAAATCACCCTCCCCGTCATCTTTCAGGGATGCCCAGCCTGGGCAGCCATGTTGTACCACATAGCATCTCCACTCAGGCCTCTGGTAATTGGGCCTCAAGTATACACTGAACCAAGATTTAAAAAAAAAAAAAAAAATCAGATTTTCTAAAGGAAGACTTTCGGAATTCGTACTGGGATATGGAAAGTTTGTCTCTCCCTATGCCAGGAAATAAAGCTTGTGAATTTAGGAGCTATGAATGGCTACATTCCACCCTAAGAACAAATGTTAGAGAAAGAGTCCACAGAGAGAAGGGTGAAGCAAAAACACAAGAAAATCAAGGAGCAAACACAAGAAGAGTACTCAATGACTTTGCAGTCCCTGTTCCCGTCCTTTGATATGTAACTACATTCTTAGCACTGTGTCTCATTTCCTTTCATCTAGCTTTAGTTGGTTTCCCTTAGTTAAAGCCAGGGTCTTAAATACTAATATTTTAGAATCTGTATAGGACCAGTTAACATTAGCCCATTCACTAGGATACAGTGGCCAAAAGGAAAAAAAAAAGTGAAAGAGGAAGGGAGGAAGGTAGAGGAGGTTATTTTCTATACCTGTTGTCGATAGCTGCAAACCCTCAAAACTCCTCCCCATTCTGCTCCACTGGAGGAAAGAGAGTAGTTTCAAGGCCTGGGTTTCAAATGAGGTATGCATGTGCTTGGTACAGGAACAGTCGATTTGTTGGCAGTTTTGTTTGTTTATTGTTTGTTTTTCCAGACTAGTCTTAACAGTGCATTTGGAAGGGAGTAGTGTATAGGATAGAGTGGGATTGGGAGGGAACAGGGAGAGGACAGATAAGAGGAATCAGGAATGAGAATGAGGCTTGACAAAGAAAAGGCTGTACAATTAGAAAGAGAAAACAGAATGGAAAATGCTGAGAAGGTAGACTGGATAAACTCAGTGAACAATTATGTGAGATAGTGGGAGAAAGAGTCAAAGATAACTGTCCCAAGTCTGGGGCCTGATGACTAGAAGCATGATAAGACCAGTAACTAAAACCTGAAATTAGGAGGAGGACTGGTATAAATAAGGAGGCATCTGCCTAGCATTGGTGAAAATGTCTATCAGCCCAGGAGGAAAGAAGACTGGAAGTACAGATATGGGATTTGTTCAATGGGCTGACAGTTGACATGAGCTTAAGTCTGTACCAAGAGAGGAAAAGAAAGACAAAAACAAACCCTTGAGGAGGGTCCACGTTTAGGAACAAATAGATGGGGGAAATACGACTAAAAACCCACACGAAAAGCAAAGGAGGTCAGGACAGCACACACTGGTGATGGTAAGGAGTTATATGGAGAGTGTGGTCACTGTTTTAAGCACCTCAGAGAGGTCGGAAAATTAAGTTTGAGAATAGTCACCAAAATTCACAATTGAAAAATGACTGAGCATTTTCAGTAGCTTGATGAGAGAGAATATCAGATTAGAAAGGAGAAGTCTTTCAAGTAAATTAGGAGAAGAAAAGCAGAAAAGAGAGGACTGACCATGAGCTTTTTTGTTTTTTTCTTTTTCCTTTTTTGATATTGGAGATCTGATTGTGGCAATAGGGGGTTTCAGGAGAAAGGACCAGTGAACCTAGAGTTTGAAAATGCTTAAAAGAGAGTAAAATTGTTAGAAACAGGATTCTGGAAGGGGATCTGAGGAGGAAAGTCATCCTGAGGAGGAAAATCTGATTTGGAGAAGAACATAGCTGACAGCACGATGTCTTCCAGCCTCTCTGTAAAGTTACAAAAGGCATCTATTGAGAAGGCTGATAGTGTTAGCTTATAAACCAACAGTCCACAGCACATGCCTAACAGATAGTCAGCACTTAACAAATGTTGTTGAATGAACATGATTCTGCTACTCAAACATTCATATGTAAATATGTACATAGATTTTATTACTGGTAGTTTTTAAAAACTAGTTCAGAAAAGAAAGAGCATTCTGCAGTCGTTAGCCCTAAAGAGAGGCAAAAATAATCAGCTCTGCTTGCCTTGAACATCAGAGGAGTGCAATTACATGACATATCAGAGTTAATCCAGCCACACCTATACACTCAGAAAGCCATTCCATCAGAATCATTTGCCATTATGAAAAGCACAGTAAAACAAATACAGAGCACTTTCATTTCCGTAAAGGAAATTCCGTGACACTCTTTCTACATGACCTTCCTTCCTCTATTGCCTCTCTTGTCTTATAAAATGACTTTGTGCCTTCCAGCACTAACATTCTGAGGGTAGCATGCTTCTTTTAATTTCCAGTGACAAATCAAATACAGTAGGTCAATATATGAGAAACGCAGAGTAAAGATTTTCACACATGCAAAACCAAAATTGAGAGCTGCCAATGATTGATGATTATAACCTAGTGCACCCTTTGGCAGAAAAGCTAATAAGTTTTGTTCAATGTGATAGCAAAAGAGTTGTTACATATAATACAAATAAAATGTAACATAATTTAAAAAAAAACAAAAGCTTAGATCATTTTGGAAAATGGAAATATTACTTATTGTCATTCACCTATGCCCTTAAAAGGAAATGTGCTAAATAACCCAGTCTTCTAAAGGAGTAAATGATTTACTGCCCTCAGATCTTAGTTGTCTTTCTGTCTAAGAACTAAGGCAAAAGTTCTTAAATTTTTCTGTGCCATAAACCTCTCTGGCAGTCGGTGAAGCCTATGAAGTCCTCGGAATAATGCTTAGAAATGCATAAAATAGGTTTACAAAAGCAACAAAATAATTAATTTAAATTGTAATTGAAAAGCAATTTAAATACAGCTATCAGAGTCTTAAAAGAAAGTTTTCTTATATAATAATATGCAACTTCTTTGTTAATATATTAAATAACTACTATAATTTCAGTATGGTAATTAGCATGTATAATATTTCAAGACAACTATACCACGTGAGGAAATTTTAAAAATCAGTAGAGGTTTCTAGTGTGACAGAGTCACAGGTATATACTAATACAATGTAGTACTCCATGGCTCTGTGGTTTAGAGCCTACTTTTACAGTTGGAAGAAATTCTCATTTTCAGTTTGAGTTTAATAAATATTCCCCTCCCCCCACATCTGAATACACAGACTCCAGATTAAGAACTCTTGGTTGTACCTTTTAGAAAAACTACAACTATAATTACTGTTCACCAACTGTGATTACTGACTAAATGAACACAAGCTTTCACTTTCTAGAACTATTAAGACCACTGAGAATTCAGAGAGCACAGAAATAGAACTGTGGCTGCAGCTGACAAGGGGAAGATTAAAGTCCATGAATGTGTAGAATCTCTGATACACTCTGAGAAGTAACATCCAATAAATTCACCATAAAACTGGCTCCCAGAAGGGCCCTAGAGAAGAACGGGTATAGGGGAGTTCCTTCAGCTATCCCAGCACAACATGGTTTTCTCTCTGTGTCCTGAAAACCCATAATGTACAAATGGCAATCTCAGGTCTCTAAGATCATGTTGCTAAGCATGTTTCCTCTCTGCACTATTTTCATTAAAACTTCTCTAGAAGGCTCCAGATTTTCCAAAAAAAAAAAAAAGATTTTAGTTTTACCAAAATCCTAAGTTGGTCATTGTTTATTGAAATATTACTAAACATATGATAACAATAGGAATTTTATAGTAAGTGTATATGTAAAGCACACACGGAGTATTTAAAAAGCAAAACCACAGAAGTGCAGATTAGTCTTTATTTATTTAGTTGTTTCTGAGTTGTTTTTACTATAAAGGGTGGGAGAAATAATCCTTAACACAGCCAAAGTGTACATTGACAAAATGTGTGTCCGCATGACAAATGCGTGTCCCTGTGAAGGGAGTCCACCAAACAGGCCGTGTCCGTGTGAAGGGAGTCCACCAAACAGGCCTTGTGTGAGCAACAAGGCTGTTTATTTCACCTGGGTGCAGGCGGGCTGAGTCCGAAAAAGGAGTCAGCAAAGGGTGGTGGGATTATCATTAGTTCTTATAGGTTTGGGATACGCGTACAAAGTACATTCTCAAGGGCGGGGAGAATATTACAAAGTACCTTCTTAAGGGTGGGGGGCGCAGAATATATCGTATCAGTTAGGGTGGGGCAGGAACAAATCACAATGCTGGAATGTCATCAGTTAAGGCTATTTGCACTTCTTTCGTGGATCTTCAGTTGCTTCAGGCCATCTGGATATATACAGGCAGGTTACAGGGGATATGATGGCTTAGCTTGGGCTCAGAGGCCTGACACATTTGATGATATATGACAGAAAATAACCATAAAGGATGCAATGGTCAGCAATAGGAGAGCATCTTCATGGCATTACTCAAGCCGGAACTTGTTATTTCCTCACCTATAACCAGGTATATTCACTTCCTAAAGCTACTGTAACAAATTACCACAAAATTGGTGGCTTAAAACAACAAAAATTTATTCTCTTACAGTTTTAGAGGCCAGAAGTCCAAAATCAAGATGCCTGCAGGGCTGGTTCCCTCTGGAAGCTTGGAGGGGCAATCTCTCCCCATGCCTCACTCCCACCTTCCAGTGTCTGCCAGCAACCCTTGACATTCTTTGCCTTGGGGCTACAAAAATCTAACCTCTGACTCTGTCTTCACATGGCCTTTTCTCTATGTCTCTGTATCTCAAATTTCCCTCTCCTTTCTCTTATAAGGACACCACTTATCGGATTTAGGGCCACTTTACATACAGAATTATCTCATCCCAAGATCCTTAACTAGTAACATCTGCAAAGACCCTGTTTCCAAATCAGGTCACATTCACAGGTATCAAGGGTTAGTGCTTAGACATTTCTTTTTGAGGGACACAATTTAACCTACTATAACAAAGATTCCTAAACTCCCACATATTCTAGCTACAGAAACTTAACTAAAAGATGATCTAACACAAAGCACAAAGGACTTATTTTTCTTACAGCCAGTGTAAAAGGGAAATAAATCTTGGGACCCCCAAACTCATTAACCCAAAGGGAAAAGTCAAGCTGGGAACTGGGTCATGCAAACCTGCCTCCCCTTTTTGGTTCCCAAATAAGATGGCTACAAGATGAAAAACTACACACCTCCCTAATATTTTGCCCACAAGGAAATTCCTAATGAGCTCCACGATGTTTACCCTAAAGCGTTTCTGTTAAAATTCACCAGGCAGTGTAAACTGATAGCTTATCTTTACAGATGCATTTACCCCTCTGCCCACCTGGCACAAATGCATATCTGATTGTTCCCCTGCCCCATTTGTGTTTGTTATCTTATGTAAAAATGCAGATTCCCTCAACCCTGTCCTATCTATGTTACCTTATGTAAAAATGCAGATTCACGGAACCAGACGAAGCCATGAATGACTATTTTCCCCCTACTCATCTCCTATATGAAAAAATGTGTACTTCTTGGCTAGGCACAGTGGCTCATGCCTGTAATCTCAGCACTTTAGGAGACCAAGGCAGGCAGATCATATGAGCCCAGGAGTTAGAGACCAGCCTGGACAACATGGCAAAACCCTGTCTCTACTGAAAACACAAAAATTAGCCCGGCATGGTGGTGCACATCTGTCATCCCAGCTACTTAGCAGGCTGAGGCATGAGAATCACTTGAACCCAGGAGGTGGAGGTTTCAGTAAGCCAAGATCACACCACTGCACTCTAGGCTGGGCATCAGAGTAAGACAGAGTAAGACTCTATCTCAAAGAAAAGAAAAAAGAAAATTGTGTACTTCCCAATATCCCTCCCTTACCTCCTTGAATTTAGAGCCCACAAAATCATCTTCAGAGAAAGGCATAGACCTGTCTCCCGGGCATGTCCTTAACTTTGGCAAATAAATCTCCTAAAATGATTAAGACTAGTCTCATTATTTTTCTCAATTGACAACACTATTAGTAGATAATACTATTTTTTAAAACTGCACATAATTACTGACATTTGTAGATCTGTACAAAAATCATAGGGAACATATTTAGCTACAGAACAAAAATGGAGTTGGTATAATCTGTAGCTAAGACAGAAAGTTAAAGTATTTTAGGGGTTTAACTCTGAGAAATTATAGACACAAACCAGGAATTCCCAGCAATTACCTCTGAAATCAGATGTGTCTAGACCAGCACTGAAGGGTGTGGGCCACTATGAGGTATAAAAACAAGATAAATACAGACGTCCCCTTAGTCACAACTGCCTAAGTGTGTTCCCAATTCTCTAGTGAAATAGGCTAAGTATCACCCAACCCATACTGGAGATATTACTGAAGGGTTTAAAATATGTTGTCTACATTTATGCTTAAATTAACTCTTTGTGTTTTAAATAATTTATAGTTCATCTATTGGCATGTAGCTAATTCTTCTAAACAAATGTTTTTATGTTTACAGTTAAAATTAACCTAAAATAATTGGAGAAAAGATTTAATGTAACACGAAGGAAAAAATGGTATCTGAACTAGGAATAGCCACTAATACTGGCAGTCACATTCTTCAGAAAGGGCAGACCGCATGAGCCCAAATATGGATATTCATTTTTTGATCCAACACTTTTCACTTATCTTAAGATTTTTAAAGCTAGGGGCCAATGTATGATGGTGTGGCCTTTATCCACAAATCCAACTTCATAAATATTTCCATGTCTTCAAAATAGAGAGCATATTGTCACCTAAAAATCAGAAGTATGCATGCAAAGGTGTAAATATTTTATCAATCTATCTGTTCATTGTATTTAGTGATATTATGCAGTGCTTTATAGATGTATAGTCCTTCTGAGATGTACTATTATACATAGAAGAATACCATGTCTTTCTAGGAAGGATTCTGTTTTATTCTTCTTAGGTAGCTCCCACAATGCCTAGCACAGTTCTTAGTAAATCCGCAATCAATGGTAGTGCCCAGATTTCCTAATACTTCCTATAAATAGTTGTTCCTTCTTGTGGAAAGTACCACTTACACATGAGAGGCTGCTGAAGGAATTCATGTAAGATAAACATGACTCGATATTTTTTGCATTTATAATCATACCTGCTTCACAAGGCTGTTGCTTAAATAAATTAATATTTATAAAGTGTTCAGAAGAGTGTCTGGCATACAGGAAGTTCTATATAAGAACTTTTATTAGTAGTAGTGTTATATTATAATTATTCACTACCCTTATAGAAATAGGTTTGTCTGAAGGAGTAAATACAATAATTACAATAATACATATTCTATTCAGCATTGTTGGGGAACAAAATCTTCCAAATTATTTTATTTTATTTTATTTTATTTTTTATTTTTTTTAGACAGAGTCTCACTCTGTTGCCCAGGCTGGAGTGCAGTGGCATGATCTCAGCTCACTGCAACCTCTGCCTCTCAGGTTTAAGCAATTCTCCTGCCTCAGCCTCCCTAGCAGCTGGGACTACAGGCGCCCACCACCATGCTGGGCTAATTTTTGTATTTTTAGTAGAGACGGGGTTTCACCATGTTGGCCAGGCTGGTCTTGAACTCCTGACCTCAAGTGATCAGCCCACCTCAGCCTCCCAAAGTGCTGGGATTACAGGTGTGAGCGAGCCACCATGCCCAGCCTAAATCATCCAAATCATTGACATTACTACCTTTAAATAGTCAATCCATTGGTCTAATAATATTTATTAAATATCTATTATTGTATGCCAGGCATGTTCTACAATAATAAAGAAGAGAAAGTCCATACTGTCAAGAAGCTTATACTCAAGTGAAAAATGAAACAAAACAAAACATGAACACATCAATAAAAAATGATACTTTCATAATATGAAAATTAAATAAAATTGTGCAATGTGACATACAGGGCCTGCTTGAAAAGTGGTGGATGAAAGAGCTAATTTGAACTAAGAAGACCAGTGAAGGCCACTAGTAGGGAAATTTAGCTGAAACCAGAGCAATGAGGCAGTCACTAGTAGATCTGAGCAAAGAGCTTTCCAAGCAGAAGCAATAGCAACCGCAACAGGCAAACATCCTGTGACAGAATGTTCCAGGTTGGTGCATTAAGTCACTGTGGCACACTGTTGGATATGGCCCAGTGGAAAGGAATGAACTGACAACTGAAAAAGTGACGGAAATTGGAGGAGTGAGTTGTTGTTGTTGTTGCTGTTGTTGTTGTTGTTGTTTAGACAGAGTCTCTCTCTCTCACCCAGGCTGGAGCAGTGGCACAATCTCTGCTCACTGCAGCCTCCACCTCCCAGGTTCAAGCAATTCGACTGCCTCAGCCTCCCAAGTAGCTGGGATCACAGGCGTATGCCACCATGCCCGGCTAATTTTTGTATTTTTAGAGGAGACAAGGTTTCACCATGTTGGCCATCCTGGTCTAGAAATCCTAACCTCAAGTGACCCACCCACCTCTGTGTCCCAAAGTGCTAGGATCACAAGGATGAACCACTGCATCTGGCCTGGAGGAGTGAATTATTTGTGATGGTATGGGGCGGGAATCCAAAGCCCATCAGGAGGAAATAGCCTTAGAGCAATGAGAGTTGGAAGAGTATGAATATAGTGAGCTGGTAGAACTAGAGGTGGGAAAATTAGATTATGGTGGGATCATAACCTGTGAGTGAGTGAGTAAAGGAACTAGAAGAGGTTTAAGAAATTATTCTAGAGAGTTAGAAATGGAATATGCTCCCCAGGTATAGTAGGATGCCACTAAGTGTAATATGCCCTGACATTTGTGGTCATGGTTTTGAAATAACTAAAGCTAGCAACAATTATTTTATTTTCTCCAGTAACATTTAGCTGCTTGGGTGAAGATGCAAAGTAGGCAGTCACTTCAATATAACTAGTGTTGAAATATTGCCAAGCAACGAAGTGGCAAAGAGATGGCCAAGGTAATCAAGAAACATCTGTAAGAAAATCGTCATAACAGTATGCGAAATCACAGCTTGTAAGAAGGAAGTGAAAGAGAATGTGATGAATATGATGAATATAAAAAATAAATAGCAAAGGCAGGGGATTAGAAGACTTTATAAGGTTGGTAACTTGCAAGAGTGGGATAAGCAGGGTAAGTGAGCTGGATGGACAAGAGAGAATGATCAGAAAATGAGACGTTTGAAATGAAAATGGGGCAGCTACTAGTAAGGAAAAGGTGGATGCTGTGACCACATGAGTAGCATCTAAGTGAGAAGGAAGGTGGATAAAAAAGATCAGTATCAAAAACTGACATTAGATTTTTTATTACTTTACAATCATTTGAGATCGAAATGCTATTAAGATTATTTTTACACCATTTCTTATATTATTGATGTAGACTAAACAATTTTGTTTTTTTCTGGTCATAAAGGGTGATCAATATAAAAATTAATTCTGGTATGACATATATGGCAATTTCCTCAGTATTTCCTGATTGTTTTGCTCATACAGTAAGTTATCCTAGACAATTGTATTTGGAGCCCTTGAGTCTGCTTTTTAGAGTTTTCCTGTCTTTTTCCTCTGTTCCTTTCAGGCATAGGAGGCTGAAAACCAGACTTCTTAGAATTAACTAAAGCATTTCTTAGTGAGAGTCTTGAGGGCATACCTAGATTGAAGTCCATGAACTTGACTGAATCTGTTTGGATTTCTCATGTCTTTTCCTTGGCTTCCTTCCCTCTAGACAAGTGAAGCTTTACTCTTTGAGGAGGAAAACGGGGCACCAGGGATGACAGAAGTCAACCACTGACAGTAATAATCCTTTATTTCTAGCCAATGGATTTTGACAAGATTTGACAAATTTCTGTATTTAAATTTCTAGTGTTCTATTAAGATACTTCTCTTGCTTATGAACAATCTTCTTGTGGAATAGTCATAAAGTTATGAATGGCCCAGGATTTAATTTCAATGTTAAAATAGTTCTGATTTGGGGTTTTAATTAATTCACATTTGAATAAAAATTTATAACCTACCTCCCCCTGCTTCTAAAGATTCTTTCCTGTGTGGCCTTTCTCATGTGTAAAATCTACGATATAATCACTGCTATACAAAATGCAAGAACGCACAAATTAAGACTATTCCCAAAGAGCCAACAGCCCAACCAAAGCAGATATCTAAAGAGGACTGGTAGAATAGCCATTTATTTGTTTTTCTTCACTTTCTTTTTTTACTGTTAAAAAATTTTTTTTTACTTACACTAATTGATAGTACATGTCCACATCCTCTTTCCTGTAGTCATTACACACACAAAATAAGATGACAGGTCTGAGGCATCAAAACTCTTTCGGCAGCTGCTGTACAGTTCTGTTATGTGAAGAGGGAAGTCTCCACTTCCTTCTATATAATGAATGCTGCACGTTCTTCCACAGACTGTTTATAACAGCTGACTCCTGGGACCTAGTAAGCAATATCTTACTACAGAGATCCTTTCCAAAAAAAAAGGGCTTAGGAACTCTATTATATTTTCACAGAATGCTATTACAGACATAGGAGATATGGAGTTGGGAAAGAAGTAATTAAATGAAAACGTTATAGATTAAAAAGGAGTCCAAAAAAAAAGCAGAACCCTAGGAATAGCAAGAGATAAAGTAGCTGGAGGCATCTGGCCTTTTCTGAACAAATTTAAGCAAAAACTGGCAATCAGCAGAGGCAGTTACTTGAGCATTCTGCTTTAGCTAGGGAAGCACTGGTTTAACCTCACCAATACATTTTTGACATGAATGGTTTCAAAGATCTTATATATCTGCATACTTATTTTATAGATTTCTACCAGTCCATCATTTTCCCTTCAAATCATTCATTCACTCATTCAACATATTTATTGAGACCCTACTATGTGCCGGTCACCATTGTAAGTGGTGCATATACAGTAGGGCGAAAATTACCCCAAAATATCTTCGTGCTCAGGGCTCTTGAGTTCCAGAGGAAAGAAAAACACTAAATGTAATAAATAAATAAAGGACAGTATGTCAGAAAGTAATGAGTGCCGTGGAAATAACGGAAAGCAGAGGAAAGGGCAGCAAGTGAAGGAGGTGGGCGTGGGTGCGTGCAGTTTGATATAGGACTGCCTTGACCACTCTGTTGTGAATGATCTCTAAGTTACAGTGTTAAGTGAAAAGAAGGAAGGTGTAGAAGAATGTGACTAGTAGGCTTCCGCTTATATTTTTGTTGCTGTTGTTGTTTTTGAGACAGGGTCTTGCTCTGTCACCCAGGCTTGAGTGCAGTGGCACGAATATGGCTGACTGCAGCCTCGACCTCCCAGACTCAAGTGATCCTCCCACCTCATCCTCCTGAGTAACTGGGACTGCAGGCTTGTGCCATCACACCTGGCTAGTTTTTGTGTTTTTGTAGAGACAGGGTCTCACCATGTTGCTCAGGCTTGTCTCAAACTCCTGGGCTAAAGCGATTTGCTCACCTTGGCCTCCCAGAGTGCTAGGATTACAGACATAAGCCACTATGCCTGGCCACCATTTGTAATTTTTAAGAACAAATATATATGCTTTTATATGCATAGTCTGTCTATGAAAGGAGCCCAGTAAATCATCAACATGGTTGTCTCCAGACAAGGGAGCTCAATGTCTGCAGAAAACAGCTTTTCAACATACCCCTTTTATATCTTGAATTTTGCATTAATTCTTTAAATATTTTAGTTAATTATTTAAACTAAAGTGTTATATAATGTAAAACAATCTACAGTAACTAAATCAATTGTTTAGCAAACACTCTGTGAACATAAATCATCTGTATTTGGTACTACAGAATCATCTATAGTTAATACTACCAGCACAAAAATAATATATGTAATTATCTTTAAAGAAACCCCAAGAAAGAAAATAACATTTAGCAAGTAATTGATCTTTACAGTTAGAAAATGAAAAAAAAAATAGCCTCATATTTTCAGTATTCTTGTCCTTTGCTTTTCCTCCTGTGACTGATTTTATACTATTTTCCCTGCTAATTCTATTTGAAAGTGAACAGGACTACATTCACTCTAATATTTTTAAATTTTTTTTTCTCCTCTTTAGCATGTGAAAAATCTAACTAACCTTCCTTTACTGGCACTAGGCACAAATTGCCTGGACTGGAATTGCCGTTGCCAATAATACTTCCAGTACTAACAGTAGCTACCAGCCAACTATTGATTCATAGCTCTGCTAGCAGCTTGATATATCATAGCGTGTACCAGAAGGCTGGGGTGAAAGGAGATGACACATCTTCAGTTTTTGAATTACAGAAAGAACATCTCTATTAATGCCAGCTGCATTTATCAAAAAATTAACTCAAATATTTCTCTGTCTCTTCAAACTATTTTGCACATCTTGTTCTTTGGTAACATCGTACTTAAGTGACCTCTTCTGAGGTCATCAGGTGTGGTCTTGGGCCGCCTCCAGATTCCTATTGGTGATAGTCAGTCCATAGCCCTGCCACTGCCCTAGAGGCTTCCAAAATTAACACAGACCTTGTGACCCAGGGAATCAGAGACCCAGATAAAGAGGAAAGGGTTTCCTTGCCTATTTTCAATTCCCAAAAGTAGCTGCAACTGTCTGTCACTTCTAGGCTTTGTCAGTGATGTTTTAAAATATTATTATTCACTTATCCCACATACTCATCTCTTCCTCTTCAAACTTCTCTTGAACCTAAAGTCAAGTTCTTTAGGTCTTATTTTTAAGTTCTTTATTGTCATTCCTGACATTATCCCTAGTCCAGACTCCAATACTGTCAGTGTCTGACGTATTTTCCCATCAGTACTTTTTTTGGGTGCAGGTGGGCAGCAAAATGTTGTTTGGTTTTGCTTCCTGGTCTGTGTTGGCAGGAGTCCTAGAAATTGGTTAAAACAAGGTCAATGGCCTGGCTTCTTCACTATACCCTTTGCAGTTTCAGGAAAAAGGAGGAGAAGGATTCTACCTGTCCACCCCCACTAGAATAGGAAAGAAGTAGAAAAAGAGTTTTCTGAGACAGGAAAATAAATTTCTGAATATACCAGGAAGTAGCTGAAAAACTTCAGCCACAGAAATTGATTATTTATCCAAGTCCCAAAGCTACTACAAGAAAACTCAGAAAGGCTTTTGTTTTGCTTTGTTTTTTTAACAACAAATGCCTTCCTCATTCTGACCACATGTTGTGATGAAGCCACCTCAGTAGGCATTACAATCACAGAAGTCTCACTGAGCAGGTGCCTTTCTCATCCTGCCCAATCCCATTTTATACAAATAACAGACATTCAATTATTGACTCATGTCACTAAAAAGCCCAGAGTATACAGCTTTCTTCAGATACGGCACTCTAACAATTGCAGAAATCTGTCTCTTCTCATCTCTTTGCTCTCTTTTCCCCTGAGGTGGCCTCTCTCAGGCGGACTTTCTCCTCACAGTGATCCAGGCTTGCTTTTTAGCAGTTCGACAACCCTCTGTAAAGAGTGTGCTGCTTCCAGGTTGTTCCAGGAAAGATTCCTATTGGCCCAACTCAGGTCACATGCCTTCACTGAACCAATCACTGTGGACAAGGCTTTGCGCTTTGAATGGCCCGGCCTAAGTCAGGTGCCTGATCCTGGAACCCCAGTGCCGTGGGTTCAACTTGAACCACGTGGATCAAGATTGTCCAAGGGCGTTTATCAAACGAAAATGAAGATATAATTAGCAAAGAGAAATGGATGCTGCAGGACCAGGACTAGAGCAGGCAAGGAAGGCACCAAAGGAAAAATATTTAAGAAGTCATTTATTTTCAGGATCTTGCAGACTGGGTTTTGAGAGTGAGCACCTCCACAAATTTGGTGCCCTAGCCTCCTCATTCACCTCACTTAGTCCTGGTCCTGGATGCTAGGTAAGCAAAAGACAAAATATTCCTTACACCAATATTCAAATATATCTCCCAGAGCGCCTGAAATCCCTGCCATAGAGATTCATTTCTGGGGGTTAGACAGAGACATCTCTAGGAGTCCTTCAAAAAAAAATTTTTTTTTTCAAAAACAGCTAGAGCAAATCTTTAAGTCAATAAGAGATTCGCATACACATGCTAATTATAGACTATCAAGTCAGTCACCTCCTGGTCCAGCACCTGTTGAAAGCTCCACTCCACCCCATAAGAAGGTGTGGAACACTGTAAGGAGAGGACTTGGGGAAGAGGGATAAATGCCCAAGACACAAGATAGCACAGAGGGGAGCCCCAGAAAAGGAGAAAAATGACATTGAAAGGGAGATACAAAATGTTAAAGGTAATTTTTATTCAATCACTTAATAACATTTATTGAACACTGGCTCTAGGCCTACTTCATCAGTTTGCCTAAATTCTGCCGTTTGGGGCCTTTGACATAGTAGGATGAGGAGAGAGGAAGTAGCAGGAAAGACTCAGGGGCCCAGTAAATGTGGAAATCCCTAAATAAGAACGCTTTGGTGGTGCACAACATCTGGGAAGGTTTATCTGGAGCTCTGAGTATAAAACTGCAGGAAGAAAGATGAATCCTGCCCACAGGAAGTCCTCGGGTACTCAGGTTGCTGACATCTTTGGGAAGCTTAATTTTCCCCTATGGCAAGGGTTTACAGAAAGACTGGGAGAGTTATGAATTGTGTGTCCCTCCTAGGCCCAAGGGGAAAATCAATCTTTAAACCACAAGATAAATATGTCAAGTGCCTCTTAAGTTTTGCAGTAATAAAGGCATTTTTTTCCATCCTTCATATCCCAGTAATTTAATCTTCCTTTTCTAGGACTCCAGTTGCCTTTGGCAAAGAAAATAACTTACAAACTGAAAAATATCTGCCTCTCATAAAAATCACATTTCAAAATTTTTTATCCACCTAATAATAATAAGTTTATAAAGCAATGATTCTGTTTTTACTCAGAGGATGCATCTGAGAATATGGTTGTCCATTATGTCAACTCATAATGGATCCAAACATCACCTAGAAACCAGAGTGACCTGGTCCACAGACCCCAGCTTGTGCTTCTAAATGGCATTCATCGATGTAGCTACTCTCTTAACCAGATGTCAGTAAACCTTGGAATTTTATAACTCACTCCTCTGTTTATCCAGCAGCTTCTGCATATAAAATAGCTTCCACAGGATATGTCTACATGGAGAGAATGTGATGGCCATAATGTCTGGTGCCCTTAGCAACTGTATTTTTACAGTAACTATTTGCTTTATATTCCATTAACAACTAACAAGTCACCATTTTGGTTGTTTCAGGCTCAGTGTCCTTATCAAGTTTCTGTGCCCATCAAGGCTTAAAACCAAATGGTAGACAAAAGGCAAGTCTCCTAAACTGTGTTGAACATCTATGAAGACTCTTAGGGACACACAGTGGATCTTCTTCCATGGGTGCACACCCCTCTTTTGCCTATTAGTCTGCAAGCTGGGAAAATCAGATGCTATAAAATCAATGAATATTTTAAGTTCTTCCCTGGCTAAAGAATACTATCGGATGAATTTTTTGCAAAATATAATAATTGGCAGTAGATTTATTAATTAATGAGTGCAATAAATATTAAGTACCAATTACACTCACGCACCACCTAACAATGTTTCAGTCAATGATGCACTGCATATATAATAACGGTCTCATAAAATTATAATGGAGCTGAAAAATTCCTCTTGCCTAGGGACACTGTAGCTGTTGTAACATCACAGAGCAATACATTACTCGCATTTGTGGTGATGCTGGCGTAAAGAAAACTACTACACTGACGGTCTTATAGAAGTATAGCACATACAATTATGTACAGTATGTAATACTTGATAATGATAATAAATAGCTACATTACTGGCTTATGTATTTATTATATGTACTTTTATAAAATTATTTTTGAGTGTACTCCTTCTACTTGTCTTTTTTAAAAAGTTAACTGTAAAACAGCCTCAGGAAGGTCTTTCAGCAGATATTCCAGAAAAGGCATTGCTGTCACAGAAGACAGCTCCATGCATGTTACTGCCCCTGAGGAATTTTCAGTAACAAAAGACATACAGGTAGAAGACAGTGATATCACATATCTTGATTCTGTTTAGGTCTATGCTAATAGCTGTGTTTGTGTCTTCATTTTTAGCAAAAAAATTAAAACTTTTAAAAATGGGACAAAAGCTTATAGAATAAGGATATAAAGACAAAAACTATTTTGTACACACTGTACAATATGTGTTTTAAGCTGTGTTATTACAAAACAGTCAAAAAGTTTTTTAAAACTTAAAAGTTTAAAAAGTAAAAATGTTACAGTAAGCTAAGGGTAATTTACCATTGAAGAAAGAAAAATATTTCTTATAATAGCATAGCCTAAATGTAGTGTTTATAAAGTCTACAGTAGTGTATAGTAATATCCTAGGCCTTCACACTCTCTCACTTACTCACCCAGAGCAACTTCCAGTCCTGCAAGCTCCATTCATGGTAAGTGTTCCATATAGGTATACCTTTTTTTATCTTTTATACCACATTTTTACTATACCTTTTCTATGCTTAGATACACAAATACCATTGTGTTACAACTGACTACAGTATTCAGTACAGTAGCGTACTGAACAGGTTTGTAGACTAGGAGCAATCAGCTATATACCCTCTAGCCTAGGCCTGTAGTAGATGATACCATCTAGGTTTGTGTAAGAGCACTCTATGATGCTCACACAATGACGAAATTGCTTGATGAGACATTCCTCAGAATATATTTTATAAATTGCTTAATGAGGCATTCCTCAGAATAAATCCCCATTGTTAAGTAATGCACTTTGCTAAGTGTTGTGGAAAATTCCAGACTGAAAAGACTAGGGTGTCATCTCTCGAAGACTGCAGTCCAGGACAAGACACACACACCTGATAATAACTCTTTTGAAAGGCAAATTGTCTTAATTGCTGTGCTGAAATTATAAACTACTGTATAGAGAAAGAAAATATTAATTGCAACTAATGGCTAAGAAAAGACCTCTTGAAAGACATGGGGTCTGACCAACCCCACAAGAAGCTATGAAGAGAGTTGCAATCCAGACAAAGGGAAGGTTGACTCAACGACCCCTTTCTATGGGAGGAACAGGCCTCCCATGTGACTGGGACTCTGGAGCTCGGCAAGCGTATGCTGTGGAATTTAAGACCCATGGCTGGGTGGAGATCATTGGGAAGACCCTGGGATTTAGATTACAGAGTTTGGGAGTGTATGGATGCTTTGCCCCATAGTTTATCAGGATTATTTCAATCTTAAACAACCATGGCTGTGGTTTTTGACCTTCTATGTAGAAAGATGCACCAATCCATTTGCATATATACTATAAGGTATCCCTATCTCTCTTTCATTTATTTCTTTAATCTACCTAAATTAAGACCTGAAAACTCAAGATCTTCCAAGTTATGAGCCCCATAATAACCCATGGCTTCCAGGCAGAGGGGAAAGATACCACCTTTTCTATAAACTGAGACAAGATGGCAAAAGAATTGCCTAGAAGCCTAGTCCAGGTGCTGTTTTCTCAGCTACTCAAAGAGATCCTTCTTGCTCCTTTAGGAAAGGGGGATTCCTAGACCTCTTCAAACCTCAATCACCCTGGGATGCACAGATGCCAAGGGCTCGGGTGAAACCCTTAAAATCCCTGCTTCCCAGGGGTCAGCGGCACCATCAGCAGCACCGCAGTATAGAAGTTCCGGTCCTTCCAGCTGCTGGGATTCTCAGCTTGAACTCTTCCAGGAAACAAGTTCTTCGCTTCTCTTGCGAAATTTAGCGGACTGTCCCGCCCTTCTCTGGCTTCTTATAGCAGCGAGAGCCACAAGCCGCAGCACTGAGCTGCAGGCGCGGCGAAACTTCGCTCTACCCGCCCGGCCCGCGGCGCGCACCGGCTGCGCTGGACGCTTCCTCCTTGGAAGCGCCTCTCCCACAGGTGGGTCACTTTTCGCCACAAGGCTCCCGTCCCTTATCTGCCTCAGCTCATCTCCAGTCCCTGCTGCTAGGACCCCACTCCCCAGCCCACTCGCACTGAGGAACAGGTGCTTGCAAACTCCCCGCCGCGCTCCGGCATCCCTTTAGAGGAAAGTCACCTGAGGCTGCTCCGCGATTCAGCAAGCTTCTAACTTCCTGGAGTTTAAGGCTCATCCCTACCCCAGGGTGCAGAGAAGCCCAAAGGGGGAAAATTAGGAGGTTAGATTCTTCTCTGCATCTTACTTCTGGATTGGCGCACTCTTGGGGCGCCCATCAAAAAATAGGCTGGAAGAATGTGGCTTTAGCGATCTCCAAGGCCTCAGATCCGAGACTGCTTCTTGACCAGGAACTAAAAATTTGTCCTGATACCTGCAACCACTTCCGTTTTTTATCTTGACTTAAATTTCCTCTTGCAATTTAAAGGTTATTTTTCTGGAGGAAGATTGTTCAGAATATAATTTATTGTGAAGAGTAAATTAAGCCTCAGTTCCGTTTGTTTGTCCAGAGACAGAATTTTATTATTCTTTTTCCCACCTCTAAATGGTAATTTAGGAACTTTCTTTAAAAGATTGGTGTGCTGAGGCTAGGTACGGTGGCTCAAGCCTGTAATCCCAACACTTTGGGAGGCCAAGGCCGGTGGATCACTTGAGGTCAGGAGTTCGAGACCAGCCTGGCCAACATAGTGCAACCCAATCTCTACTAAAAATACAAAAATTAGCCAGGCGTGGTGGCAGGTGCCTGTAATCCCAGCTACACAGGAAGCTGAGACAGGAAAATCACTTGAACCTGGGAGGCGGAGGTTGCAGTGAGCTGAGAAAGTGAATTGGATAGAGAATGGAGGAGGGGAGGAAGAATACTATTCCTAGTTCTATAATAACTAGAAGCTCAATATCTCAGCCTCAGTTTCCACAGATGTAAAATAAAAGGCTGGCTATTGGGCCAGATGATCCAGAAAGTTCAACTCTAACAAGGTGAAAAGCCATGACTAAAGATGCCTGCAAGTTTGAAATATATAGAAAATCTCCTTAATGCTACAACTATAATTCAGTGGTTACTTTTTTCATAATAATGCACGTTCCATTTTTATAAGGAAACTCTCCAGTTGTGGGGGGAGAGTCTCTTCCCACAGGAGCATCTTAAAGTTCTACCACATTTATCATTCAGAGAATACTCTCAGCTTTCGAAACCATTCTTCAGCCTTGCTATGTGAGAATGTCCTATTCCCTACAAATGGCAGTCATATAAATGTCACTTACATGAGAGAACATTTTCTTTTCTGATACAGTAGGTATAATTTTATAAAATGGCACATTTGAAGCCGTAACTTTTCTGAGATACGGCCTTTTGCAAGGTCCCAAGTTTTTCAGAATGCCGTGATTTAGCACAATATGAGATGTGACCTGCATGTATTCTACCTGCACGGCAAACACTGCCAACCCAGAAAACAGGATGAGACACTTCCTATTTATCAGGCTCCAAGGTTGCAAAGTAAATGGTACATGTGTACAGAGAAATTGGGTCATAGCAGTTTTTCTATTTGGTAGCATTTACGGTTCCACTAAGGTTCACGTTGTTCACATTGTTGAAGTTCACGTTGTTCAGAAACCAGGTGTACAAGGCCTGGCCTCTAGCTGAAGAACAATTTCCAGATTTCTGCCTTACTAAAGCTTGCTAACTGTTGTTCAGAAGGAACTAAATAGACTTTTTAAGCTTGTTAATAAATTAAAAACCCTAGGCTTTGCACTATGTGTGAACAATTTTAAGAAAAATAAGTTCATTTATTATGGAATTTTATATTCAAAGAAACTCAGAGTGGTCACTCTGCATTACTTTGTCTCTTGAAGGATTTCCCCTGAATCACCCTACTATTATTAATACTGTTATTAAAAGGATATAAATTCTCCTTTTAAAGGCTGGGTAGCTGATTCTGTTGTCACTCTCAGGAACACATTCCACTGTTTTAGGATCCTTACCATCTAGTTCTCTTCATAATTAATTTAGACATGTTTATCAAATGCTACTTAAAAATCTTTTTTTTTTGGAAAATCTTAGGGAAACTGATAAGTTGCTAGCAAACACACACACACACACAAACAGCAGCAACACAGTAGTCCTTCAAAACCTGAAGATTGGGCACTTTGCTAGGGCACTTTGTAGCTAGTTTTCTCTGGGTTGTCCTCTGAGAAGGTCATTTGCTAGTGCCTGCAGCTACATCTACCAAAAATTCTTACTATAACAATGCAGAATAGGATGGGGATAGTGAAGTTTTCTGGGTGGGTTTTTGTTTATTTGTTTGTTGTAAGTTTATGCCAGATAATAATAATGTAAGGTTTACAGAGATAAGACCTCTGAAGTTACCTATTTGTCTCTGTTCTTTACAGATTTAAAGAGAATGGTTTATTGGTTCATTATGAAAACTTCCTGAACAGTTCTATATACTGTGTTAACTCCACTCGAGATATTTCTGATGACTTTTAGGTCATTTCCAAAGTGATTTGAATTAGTATTTGTCCTTCTGTTAAGAAGAAATCAGTTCTGGAAGGAATCAAACTAAATAAATAAATAAGGAAAGAATAATTAATGCATAAAACAAGGCATGCTAAGAAAACATACTTGGCCTACATACATTAACAATTTGTTCTTCCCAAGTCATTAAGGAATAGAAAACAATGAATCCTTGTGCTCTTTAAAGATCCTCTTTCAGAAACATATCAGTGCAAAAGAACACACTATTCTACTAAGGAAGTATGTACACTCTAATTAACTAGGCAGGACATTGACATCCCAATCTAAATTCTTCTCCACAATGTTCTGTAAGAGTTTATTCAGCCATGTGTGGAGAGGTCTTACTGTACTGTAATTTGGCAGTCACATATTTCTGAAAAGCTACTTTGGGAGGACTTTTTTTTTTTTTTTTTTTTTTTTGAGACTGAGTCTTGCTCTGTCACCCAGGCTGGAGTACCTCACTGCAACCTCCGCTCCTTGGGTTCAAGCAATTCTCCTGCCTCAGCCTCCTGAGTAGCTGAGATTATAGATGTCCACCACCATGCCCAGCTAATTTTTGTATGTTTAGTAGAGATGGGGTTTCGCCGTATTGGCCAGGCTGGTCTTGAACTCCAAACCTCAGGTGATCCATCCGCCTTGGTCTACCAAAGTGCTAGGATTACAGGCATGAGCCACCGCACCCGGCCGGACTTTTTTTTCTTTTCAATGCGGATTATATGATCGATCCTAACTTCAGGATAAAGTTCCCTTTTCATCTTAAAAGGAAGGAAAATGTGTGCAAAGAGTAATTTTGAAAAGTTAGAAACTATAATTCTAAATAAAAAGAAGGCTAAAAGATAATAAAACCATATAGCACAGCTCTTGAAAGGTTATTAGTAGAATACAAGCTAGTCACTTTGGCCTCAGCACCCAATTTTTTTTTTCTTTTTTTTGAGACAGTCTCACTCCTTCACTCAGGCTGGAGTACAGTAGCGCGATGTCAGCTCACTGCAACCTCCATCGCCTGGGCTCAAGCAATTCTCCTGCCTCAGCCTCCTGAGTAGGTAGAATTACAGGCATGCACCACCAAGCCCACCTAATTTTTGCATTTTTAGTAGAGATGGGGTTTTGCCATTTTTGCCAGGCTGGTCTTGAACTCCTGACCTCAAGTGATCTGCCTGTCTTGGCCTCCCGAAGTGCTGGGATTACAGGCGTGAGTGACCACGCCTGGCCAGCACCCAATATTAAAGAAAAAAATGCATTAAGAACAGAGCCAGGGCTCAGAGAGCTGATGGCACCAGCACTGTGGAGCGTAGAAATAGGAAGGGATAATTAATGGTCATCGCTGATTGTTCATCTTTCATCTATACCTGCTCTTTTTACAGGGTGTGAAAACAGTTTTGAGCTCAAGTTAAATTGTGGCTGCAAAACTTTTGCACAGACTTTGGAAAACTTACCTGTTCTTCTTCCTGGCAGATTCAAGTCCCTCCTCCCCTGTAGGCTCCCATCCTCTCTACACATTCGTCTGCTCTGGCCCTTACACTATGCATTGCCACAATTTGATTATATGCTTCATCTTTCCCAAGACCAAAGCTCCTTGAGGACAGGGTCCATCTCATTTCTCACTTTATCCCTCTTAGTGTGGCTATTCAATAAATTTCTGTTGAAAACAAGACATTGCTAATAACACTGATTTTTATTTTTGGAAGATGCTTACCTTACGGACATAGTACATAATGAGTATGGATGCTGCCTGCATAATATTAGTTAACAGGGTCAAAGTGCAGTCGCAAAGTCCACATTTTAACTTCCTACCATTCAGGGAGAGGCATGAGGTTGCTTTGAACTGTATAGCACATATAAAGTGAATAGTTGAAATTATTATAACATTTTATTTAAAGTAGAAGAAACTGCAGGAACCTTGGTATTTTGTGATTTAGTGTCCCTATTATGTTGCTATACTATATTGTAGTTACAAATTTATTTGTAATATTTTGTATTCTAATTCGTTTTAAAGAGTGATATTGGGCCAAACACGGTGGCTCACGCCTGTAATCCCAGCACTGTGGGAGGCTGAGGCGGGTGGATCGCCTGAGCTCAGGAGTTCAAGACCAGCCTGGCCAACATGGTGAAACCACATCTCTACCAAAAACACAAAAATTAGCTGGGCGTGGTGGTGCATGCCTGTAGTCCCTGCTACCTGGGAGGCTGAGGTGGGAGAATAGTTTGAACCCAGGAGGCAGAGGATGACACCACTGCACTCCACCTGTCTGGAAAAAAAAAAAAAAAAGTGATATGGGGCCAGGTGCAGTGGCTCACGCCTATAATCCCAGCAGTTTAGGAGGCTGAGGTAGGAGAATCACTTGAAACCAGGAGTTCAAGATGAGCCTGGACAATGGTAAGACCCCATCTCTACAAAAAATAAAAATTAAAACATTAGCTAGGTGTAGTAGTGCATACATGTAGTCTCAGCTACTTGGGAGGCGGAAGTGGGAAGATCTCTTGAGCCTGGGAGGTCAAGGCTGCATGAGCCATGATCATGCCACTACACTCCTGCCTGGGTGACAGAGCAAGACCCTGTCTAAGAATGATATGCTTTTCTCCAGTACCAAAGTACTAACGTGATTTCTTCATCCTATTCAATTCCCTGACGTAAGTGGTACAAGAAATGGGAGGAGATTGAGGAGAAAGCAATTATCAGGTTGGTAAATGGTTCATTGCAGTTAATAATGAAAGTGTGCCAGTTGCCTCTGGTTTTCATAGTTGAGATCCTAAACTGCACTTACCCTAGTTCTGAGGTGTGTCTGAATAACTTTAAAATATGTGCTGGGGATGGTGGTACACAGATGGGTCCCTGTATCTATCTCCCTTAGGGAACCAAGAGTCTAAAGGTATCAGGTTTATAGCTAAAATTGTGTTGATGCCATGTGTGAGGTAGAGAGGGTCTGGAACCTTTGTTGGGGTAGGGAAACCACATGGATTCTGTTTTCCTAAAGAACTTAGGAGCCTTGTAAGAAGGGGAGGCCCTAAGAAAATAGATTTATGCTCAGATTCAGCCAGGACTGGGAAAATGGTATTATCCCATCAGCCCAATTATTTTCCCATTTTTGTGGTCACATTCCAGAGTCTTGGGGAAAAGGGTAAAAGAGGCAGGGGAAGAGCCAGCGGTATGTTGGTAAATGGCTCTCTAATGAAAAAAAAAGTCCTGATTTGTAGCACTTGGTGATTGTCATAAAGTAAAAACTCCTACCATGACTGATTTCAAGCTCTCAGCTGGCAAGCTGGCCACAGCCACACCACTGAAAGGCTGAGATTAAAAACCTGAAAACTAGGCCAGGCACAGTGGCTCATACCTGTAATTCTAGCACTTTGGGAGGCCGAAGGTGGGCAAGGTGGCATAGGGGATGTGGAGGGAGGGGCTGATCACTTGAGGCCAGGAGTTTGAAACCAGCCTGGCCACCATGGTGAAACCCCGTCTCTACTAAAAATACAAAAAAAAAAAAACGAGCTGGACATGGTGGCATGCACCTGTGATCCCAGCTACTCAGGAAGCTGAGGCATGAGAATCGCTTGAACCCGGGAGGCAGAGGTTGCAGTGAGCTAAGATCATACCACTGCACTCCAGCCTTGGCGACAGAGCAAGAGTATGTCTCAAAAACTAAAATAAAATAAAAACCTTGAAACTAAAAAGCAAGAGCTGTTTATTTTAAAATATTTATCAACTAGCAATGCTCTCAAGCTTGTATATCAGAATATTACAAAAGGTTAGAGGAGGGAATTTCAAGAGCACTTTCTCCCCTGAGGTCAGAAATGGAGCAGCTGCAAGGCCAGATTATACCCAGCAGCTCCATCTGATGGGTCTCAGCAAACATCAGAGGCATTGGGGCCATGGGGAGTTCTTGCCTCTGAGAGCCATATTAGAAGTTACCCAAAAGAAGATGAAGTAGGCTATATTCATAAGCATTGCGGACTGCCCCCGGAGATTTCTAAAAATGGTTGGGAGATACCTTAAAGCAGAATGGAGTTCCTCCAACAGCAAGGATTGGGGGTGGGGTCAAGATCCACAACAAAACTGCTCTCTCCAAACTAACTGGCAGTTACTGGTATTTAGATAATTCCTATTGGCCTTAATCTAAAGATAAATGCCCATTCTTAAGAAATTTTATTTGAACAAAGTTAATTCAAAATTGAAATTACAAATTACTTCCCAAATATCTCTGACCACAATAGACCTAGGAAAGCAAAACCCACTAATGAACACTAAATATTAGGGGAGTTGATGCAGATCATCAGACTAAGCAAATGCTTATGTAGTATGTACAAGCCAAATGCCACCAAAGCCATGAGATAGAGCTGTTTTTCTGATAGTGGCAATCCACTGGTCCCGGTCATGACCGGATGCCTAATCTTTTGTGACCCACAGATTTGTAAGAAGTTGTTCAGGATTTAAAATGTAAATGGAAGTTAAGGTAAATTAACCCGGAGACACGACTGAATCCCTGACCTTGTTGTCATGAGTCCTGGGCTTTAATCAGATAAACTAACCAGCTTGGACAGCAGATAATGAAACTACCTGATGAAATTCTTGGCCAGAGAATTATAAAACAATCTTAATTTATCTTGACAGATACTGCTGAGGTCGAAATGTGGCAACATGTATTAATGAGATTTTTAATTGAACTAGAATTTCAACAAAGAACCTAAATTTAAGATAAATAAGTTTATCCTAAAATACAATTAAAATAGTTAACATAGATCTCTATTACCTCACTTTCCTCATAATTTACAGAGTGTTAGTAAAATATTACTAACAATCACTTTAGTTGCCACGTATGACATAGTTAGTTCATAGCTAGTTGTTAGCAATTCATGTAGGATATATCTCCACAGAACATTAATGTAAAGATTGCCTTTAGTTATGCTCTTGTGACTTGATGAAACTGTGCAAGTTAAGATTGCTGTGTTTTTGTGTGCCATTCTATTGTCTAGCATAAAAACTAATCAGCAAATTCAGTTGCTATGGGATACAAAACATTTTCTCACAAAACAATTGAAATAATCAGTTTTTTAGCAACCAACCCGAAGTAGTTTCTTTATGTAGAAAAAGAGCTTTAAATGATATATTTATATTAATCTATAGCAATTAGCAACTTAAGTAGTTACTAGAACTTATTTTGGAAATCACAAGTTGATGATTTATCATGCTACAGTATTGCTTTAATTTTTACTTAAACTGATAGTAAGAGAATGGGCAGGAATATGAACTTATGAGAATTGCACATGTCTAAGAAATTAGATGTAGGTTCTGAAAATTAGTTTGGACAAGCTTTTACTCTCTTTAACTCAAGTTCCTCTCCCCCTGGAGTAAAACGTGTGTGTGTGTGTGTGTGTGTGTGTGTGTGTGTGTGTGTGTGTGTTTACAAGAACCAGTTTGATGTAATTAGAATTTAAATTTCCAATCAAATTATATTTTAATATCAGAAGAGTTTATCTTAGTTCTGGTTGGTATTCAATTAAAAAGGGATACTAATACACAAGCTTGAAGTTTCTTTCCAGTGGACCCTGTTCCTCTGACCACATTCTCCAATTCTCACTCAGTTAAAAAGAGCTGCAAATATATAAAAGCATTTCATAATCTTTCATTTCACATGACCCAGCTATTAAATTATTTTTAAATGTCAGTAATAGCTTCTTTACTAATCTAATTGCAAATTAGGCTATTTTAAATTGAGTACAGATTGTCCCCAACTTATGTAAGTTAATGGTTCAACTTAAGATTTTTTTACTTGACAATGGCACGATAGCAGTATGCACTCAGGAGAAACCATACTTTGAGTACCCAAGCAACCATTCTGTTTTTCACTTTCAATACAGTATTCAATAAATTACATGAGATAATCAACACTTTCTTATAAAATAGGCTTCATGTTAGATGATTTTGCCCAACTGTAAGCTAATTAAGTATTCTGAACATATTTAAGGTAGGCTTGGCCAAGCTAAAATGTGGGCAGTTTAGGTGTATAAATTGCATTTCTGTCACTATGTTTTCAACTTATTATGAGCTTATTGGGATGTAACCCCATCATAAATTGAGGAGCATCTATATTTTTGTAAGGGTTGCCCTTTGCTACCACAGTTAGTTCATACATGTGCACTCACTTTCCCCCTTCCCTGGAAAACTCACCTGCGAACTGCTTCTTGTCTGTCAGGTCTCAGCTTGATTTAAGGTTGGCAGATAAAATACATGATGCCCACTCAAACTTGAATTTCATATTAAAACACATTTGTGTTTTTAGTACAAATTTGTCCCAAATATTGCAGGGGATATACTTACACTAGAAAAGTATTCATTGTTTATCTGACATTTGAGTTTAATTGGCATTATGTATTTTTATTTGCTAAATCTGGCAACCCTCACTTGACTGGCACCTCCTTGGAGAGATTTATGCTAAACAGTTCTCAAAACTAGTCTCCCTCTCTGTCTCCTCCCAACATTCTCTATTCCATCACTCTGCTCTGAATTCTTGTGAACACTTACTACCAACTGAAATCATCTTATTTTTATGTGTGTGTTGTCCAACTTTCTTATAATAATATACACACACACTGTTTTTGAAGCACACAAATTCAGAGATCAGGCTTAGCACTTTGTAAGGAGACAACATTTCCAAACTCTGTATGAGATCTGTATTATTCATCTCTTTACCCTCAACCTATAGAATAGCATGTGGTACACAATAGGTGATCAATAATTATCTGATGAAGGAATGTGTTAATGTGTATATTAAAAGAAAGAATTTGAAAATTATACATGAATATCACCAGGAAGAAATTGCCCTTGCAAACAGCACTACTTCTAACTACAAAGCTAAATTTTAAAATATACATTTATATTTTCAAATGACTTATATATGGCTTAAAGATTGAACTGTCCAAAAAATGTTAGAAAAAGCCATTTATTATGGGCATATTTTTTAATAAACTGTTATCAGTGATCTTTTTAAACCAAGGTCTACTGATTTTGCTACAGTAATACATACCTGCCAATAAAAGAATATGTAGTTGAATGTGAATGTTTGTTATCCCTAGAGAGCCTTGATCTCACTAAATACAGAAATAGCTCAGTGAATAAATTGGATACGTTTGTGTTTTCATGGAAGGTTTTTATTTTTTTAAATATTTTTTGCTTTCTAATTGTCCCTGGGATATATTAAAACATATGCTGTGAATCACAAGAAGACTGATATAGTTGCAGAACCCCCTCCTGCCCTTTTGCCTTGTGATGAAAGGAAACATTTGATTGATGGGTTTTGGCTCATTACAAATATGTTATCAAGTCATCAAGGGCTTTTGGGTTGAAATTCAGAAAGAATAATAAAACAGAAGGAAGGACTTAAAAAAAAGCCCTCCTATTTACAGCTGTTAAATTAAAATAAAAAATCCTGTCACATCTTATACTGTTTGAAGGTGTTATTTGCATTCCAACCCTCTGGAATGTGCCAAGCCAGATCTCTGATTTGTGTGCTACAGTAGTGGTTGTATGTGTCCAGAGGGGATAATGTCTGAGGAATTCAGATGTTTGGATGAATGATTATTTCAGAATTCAAAACTGAATTCTCAAAAAGAGAAAGAGGCAGAATGATTTTATTAATGGCTTCACCCAACTGATTAGTGACACGTTATCACATTATGCTGTACTATGTGATAGTTGCTATTAGGGGTACAGAGTAGATGTATAAGTAGATCTGATCAAATTATAATTTCATGGCTCTTGGGAGACAACTCTTTAAGGTTTCCTTGAGAGAGTTATGGAACAAACCTTACCTACAGTTTGACAAGTCTTGAATCTGGCACACCTTGAACTCTCTCTTTTCTGAGGCCTGCACACTCAAACATACTCATTTTGCCTCCGGTTCTCAAAAAGAGAGGAATTCTAGCTTCTCAGCCAAAGAAGACTTAGAGGAAAAAATTGTAAGGAAGGTGAAGTTTCTGCAGCTCCTTACAACCTCAACATCCTGTTCTTCCTCTTATCTTTCCTCTACCTACCACACCTTTCCAAAATAAAAAGGAAAAGAAAAAGATAACTTTACCTTTTTCCACCTCCAGTGGTTCTCCAAAATGGGTGCTCTTTAGAATCGCTTAAGTTTGTTTTAGTTTGGTTTTTAAAACACAGATGCCTAGGCTCTACCTCAGATCAATTGATTCAGAATCTCAGGAGGTGGTTGCCTAGCATTCTAACGGCTCCCCAGCTGATTCTAATGTGTTACCAGGAAGAAGAAGCACTGTAGCAGGCCATTAAGTGAAAGCTAACATAAAAGCTGATAAAAGCTTTAAGGCAATGGTTCTCAAGCTTGGCTGTACATTTGAATCACCTGGGGGAGCTTTAAAAAAAATGCCCAGGCTCTACCCTAGACCAGTTGATTCAGACTCTCCAATAGTCTGGGCCTTCAGGCTCTCTACCTGATTCTCATGTGCCCCAGGGTTGAGAACCACTGGTTTCTAGTGTAACCGTTTGCAGAGGTATTTGCATTTTCATAAGCCTTAGTGTAGCCCTCTGCCGAGGTATTGTATTTTCATAAGCAACTAAGAAGTTGCTTCAATGATTAAAGACAGGAAAGGGTGCTAGGAAAACATCTGTATGTCTGTACCACCACCATGTCCTCTCTCTTTCTGAACCCTTCCAAACCAAACTTTGTAGATAGGTTCTTCTATGCCTACTTATCTAATGACAGATCCCAGCATACTATTTTCTGTTACTAAAAATTATGTTGTGATGATTGAAACTGATGAAAGACTGTTGTCTTTACAGTTGTTTTTATAATGATTACCTCCAAAATTTTCATATAAAACTTTTTTACATTTTAAATTTGTATATTTTTGTAAAATTAGGTGAGCTAAGAAACAAGTTAACTCCTAATGGTGTGCATAAACAATGGTTGAGTCTTTACATCAAGAAATCTATCTTCATTTGTATACTTTGTGTGTTTTTTAAAAATAAAAGAAATCAGAGGGATTCATGGAGGCTAATTTTCCCTTCCAGGCCTATCTGTACCAAAGAAAGGGGATGATTTTCTTGCCTTTTTCTACAAATGGCATTATATGCATAGGTATTTATATGTTTTTATCTTTATGAAATTTCAGGGGGAAACAATTGGCCCATTTTCCAAGTGTAAGAAAAGAAAGTACCACCATTTAGAAGAGATATGGTTAGGTTGCTGATCTTTGTTCTTATTACTAAAAGAAATGAGAAACAGGATCTATTCCAGGGAATGGGAGGGACAAAGGGACCATTTGGCCCCAGGCTGCTTACACACAAAGACCTTCAAAATTGATTTTTACTTATTATTTAAATAAGATCTATGCGTACAGTCCATCATATGACTTTAAACTTGTGCCCATTTATTAGATACAGGTTGGGTATCCCACAACCAAAATGCTTGGGACCAGAAATGTTTTGGATTTCAGATTTATTTATTTTTTTTTTTGCATTTTAAGATACTTGCATATACATAATGAGATATCTTGAGAATGAGACCCAAGTCTAAACACAAAATTTATGTTTCATATACACCTCATACACATAACCTAAAGGTAATTTTATACAAACTGTTTAATAGGTTTATGCATAAAACAGAGTTTTGACTGCTTTTGACTGCTTTTTACTGCAACCAGTCACATAAAGTCAGGTGTGGAATTTTCCAATGGTGGTATCATGTCTGAAAGTTTTGGATTTTGGAGCATTTCTGATTTTATATTTTTGGGTTAGGGATGCTTAACTGGTATCTACACACTGCTATTATGCTTTTGTATGAATTAATTTTTTAGCACAGTCATCTATATTTTTCTCCTAAAACATGAACTGCTTTGCATTGAAGTTTTGGAATATTTTTAAACATTTTTTTTAATTTAAGCATTTAAAGTACATTTTTTAAAATTTATGACAAGATTATTCTAAAATTTATAGGACTGAAAAGGAACTAGAGTAGCTATAATAGTTTTCAAAAAAAACATAGTGGGAAGAATCACTGTACCCAATTTTAAGACTTATTATAAAGCTACAGCCATCAACATTGTTGGTACTGGCAGAGGGATAGACACATAGATCAATGGAACAGAATAGAGAATGCAGAAATAGACCCCCACCTCTATGTATAACTGATATTTGACAAAAATGTGAAAGCAATTCAGCAAAAAATAAGGATAGTCTTTTCAACAAATGGTAGGAGAGTAGTTATGTATTCATAGGTCAAAAAATAAACCTTGTCCTAAACCTTACACTTTGTATGAAAATTACTTAAAATGGATCATAGACTTACAGGTAAAACTTTTAGAAGAAAATATTCAGGACCTAGGGTTTTGTGAAGAGTTTTTGGGTAAGATACTGAAAGCGCAATCCACAAAAGAAAAAAATTAAATAAATTGGACATCATCAAATTAAAAAATGTTTGTTTTATGACTTCGGATGTGTTAAGACATGAAAAGAAACAAGCTATAGGCTGGCAGAAAATGCTTGCAAATCACATATCTGACAAAAGACTCATATGTAGAATATATAAAGATTGTCAAACTCAACAGTAAATAAACCCGAACAGTCCAATTAGAAAATAAGCAAAATACATGAAGAGACTCCTCTCCAAAGAGGACACCCAGAGAGCAAATAAACACATTAAAAGATACGCAACATCATTAACCATTAGACAAATGCAAATTTAAACCACAGTGAAATATCAGAATGGCTAAAATAAAAAATCACGAATCATAAATACCTGGTAAGAGGTAAATTAGTACACATTCGAAGTCAGTATAGCCAAGTCTTATAATGCTAAACAAACACCATATGACCCAGAATTTGTATCCCGGGGTCTTTATCGCAGAGAAATGAAAACTTATTTTCACACAAAAACCTGTAGGTGAATACTCATAGAAGCTTTATTTGTAATAGCCAAAACTGGAAACAACCAAAATATCCTACTTTAGATGAAGAGTTAAACTTTAGTGTATCTATACTGTGGAATACCACTCAGCAATAAAATGGAAAAATTATTGATGGATCTTAAGGATGTTATGCTGAATGAAAAATGCCAGTCTCAAAAGGCTTATATTACTGTGTGATTTTATTCATTCTCAAAATGACCAAGTTGTAGTGATAAAGAACAGATTAATGACCTCCAGGGGTTAGGGTTGGTAGTGAGGAGGGCAGCATGAGGGATGGTCTAGTCTGTAACCTGATTGAAGTGATGGGTACATGAGCATACACATGAGATAAAATGACATGGAAATATACATGCATATGGCTCCAATGTCAATGTCCTGGTTTGGAGATTGTACTCTAGTGGCATAAAACTGGAGGAAACTGGGTGAAAGATGCACAGGGACCTCCTGTACTATCTTTACAACTTCCTTGGAATCTATAATTATTTCAAACAAAAGTTTGATTGATTCATTTTTTTAGTAAGCATTGACTTGTTAAGTATAAGAACTTAAAATAGATTATTTTCGTAATTCTCTTTGGACCTTTTTATGTTTCTACTATGCTGGAATCCTCAAAAGCTGGAAGAGGCCTGAGCTTCTCAGACCTCTTACCTCTGAGAGGTGAGAGAAGTAAAATTCACCAGCCAGGCTGGCTCTAACATCCTCATGGGAAGCCTAGTTGGAAACATCCCAGAAGAATACTGGCTCGGGTTTCCAAGGCCTGTGGGGTGGGATCTGCAAAGAGAGGGATGATAAGCAGGACTCCTCCTGACCCACACCTGGTCCCTCATATGACACACACACACACACACACACACACACACACACACACACACACGGTTTCTCAGAGTCAGCTGCTACCGTGGCCTTGGTCGTCATCTTTGCCACCTTTGTATCTGCGTCACTGATTGCTAATTCCTAATCTATGTAAACACCCTTGTGAGATCACTTTACCCATCTTGGCTGTCATCTCTGGGAAATGATTCCATAAGAGGCAAAACCAGTCCTGCGGATTTTCCAAACACAGAAATATTTCTGTTGTATTTCCTGTTACATAACTGAAGTTTGTGGAGAACCCATGAGACTGAAGGAAGGAGAGGAAACCCCTATGTTATGTTGTAACTATTTTAACCCACGTTTCCCTTAATAACTCTTCTTCCTGTTTACTACCTTTTTTATTATTTTCTTTATTATTTCTATCCTGGATATAAAAGTAAACTAGGACTAGAAAATTTTTTAAGTCTTTGAACAAGGAACCTCCATGAATGCATATTTACACACAGCTATTTTGAGTTTCAAGATGCCTGAAATGGGTGTAGCAGCATTCTTTATATAGTACTTAATGCAAAATGCACCCTCAACTTGATCTCCCTTGTGGTTGAGAGTATGCATACATCATTTCTTTTCTTTTCTTTTTTTTTTCTTTTTTCTTCTTGAGATGGAGTCTCACTCTGTTGCCCAGGCTGGAGTGCAGCAGTGAGATCTTGGCTCACTACAGCCTCCACCTCCCAGGCTGAAGCGATCTTTCCCCTTCAGCCTCTCCAATAGCTGGAATTACAAGCGTGTTCCACCACGCCTGGCTAATTTTTTTTTGTATTTTTAGTAGAGGCGGGGTGTCACCATGTTGGCTAGGCTGGTCTCGAACTCCTGACCTCAAGTGATCCTCAAAAGCCATTTTATATAGAGTTTTATTTATAAGAAATAAGTGGGACAAGTAGGAGATTCTTAAGAATCGTTGCACTCTAGTTAAGATATTTTTACGTATTTATATAATCATATAAGCATAATTAACCCTTAATTTGTAAAGTTTATATAAAGATTACATTAATTAGATACTTGATTCAATAACTAATAGATTGCCAATCTATTTAAAATAGTCATTTTCCTTTTTTTTTTTTTTTTTTTTGAGACAGAGTCTCGCTCTGTCGCCCAGGCTGGAGTTCAGTGGCGCGATCTCGGCTCACTGCAAGCTCCGCCTCCCGGGTTCACGCCATTCTCCTGCCTCAGCCTCTCCGAGTAGCTGGGACTACAGGCGCCCGCCACCATGCCCGGCTAATTTTTTATATTTTTAGTAGAGACGGGTTTCACCGTGGTCTCGATCTCCTGACCTCGTGATCCGCCCGCCTCGGCCTCCCAAAGTGCTGGGATTACAAGCGTGAGCCACCGCGCCCGGCCTAAAATAGCCATTTTCTTAAACACTTATTAGGTCTCAAGAACTGTTTTGAGATACAGGAATTCATCTAATTTTCACTGCCGGGCGAGGTGTGAGAGCCCCAGCATCTGAAAGTGGTCGACTTGCGGGTTGGTAAGAAGAATTTAATAACAACAGAATAGGTTTGAAAAAGGAAAGTGTTAGTAGAAAGAAAGAACACTGCAGAAGAGTGCGGCAGGGCGCCTTAGCAAGATAGAACGGAGTGGGCCATGGTGGATTCTCCTTAGGAGCATTTATGGACCTTAAGACAGAAGCTTGAGGGTAATTTGGACCGTATTAGCCAGACAGGTCATGATAAATAATGACATTTATAGTCATTTTGGTGCCTTTGTGTCAGCAAGGGTTGCACAATGAGTTTCAGCATAGAGTTCTGGAGATGTATAGAAATTTTAGTCACTTGGAAATTTTTTTGAAAGAGGCCTGGAACCAGATGCCTATTTAGATACTAGAGAACTTTAATTACTTCTAAATTCCCTCAATATGGAGTTTTGCCTCTGATGGCCTATTTGATGGTCACCAGGTGGTCTTTGCTTCCTTCATGATACTTCTAAATTCATCAGATACAGAGTTTTTTGTCTCCAGTACCTGTTCGTGGTCATTAGCTGATTTTTGCTGTCCTCACTCACAGTATCTCTCAAGTAGGTACTAGCAATCCCTCATTTTACAGATGATGAAACTGAGACACAAAGAGTTTGAGTAACTTGCTCAAGGTGACATTGCTGGTAAGAGGTGAAGCAAAAAATAGGATCATGTAGTTAATATCTTAATTTAAAAAATTTATGAAAGATTAGAATAAATGAATGTAGTGACCAAATAGTCAAAATAGTCTGGAATCACTCTCTCTTTGCAATGATTAAGATAATCCAAATGAGAATATTTCAGTTAACAAAATCCATCTCATTACAGGATACTGGCAACTGCATCAAATCTACATTTCGCTTGCATATGTTCATCCAGTATGAAAGAGAATAAAAATGTTAGGATAAAGTAATTTTTTTAAGTGAGGAGATAGGCAGTCAGACATTCTTTTGTGACACAAACCAGTTCTACAGTAGAATAATGAAGGCATTGTTCAGCAGCATGAAGGTTTGTTTTATAAAACTAGGTGTTAACTGATTGGCAATCAACCAATAGAAGGTAAATTGCTAAACTTTTCTGCATGTGCAGATGCTAGCAAGAAATTTTCAAAGGCACAGCTGCACTTTTATACAAAGGTCCCTGATCATCTACAGGTACTTTCCCACATGTGGTCATGACCTTTGATGACACCCATTCAGGATATCAGTCACCAGTTTGTTTATAAAATGATTCAGATGTTGTACTTAATTAGATTATTCAGAGTTTCTGTGGGAGTGCAGGAATGTCCTGTATTTCTTGTCCCTTTCTCCCATAACTTCTACCTCCCTACAAAGACCTAAATGCTCTGCTTGTGATAGAGGCATGCAACTTCAGATAAGCTCAGGTAAGAATATAGGTGTTTTTCAACAGGTGCTGGAGAGGATGTGGAGAAATAGGAACACTTTTACACTGTTGGTGGGACTGTAAACTAGTTCAACCATTGTGGAAGTCAGTGTGGCGATTCCTCAGGGATCTAGAACTAGAAATACCATTTGACCCAGCCATCCCATTACTGGGTATATACCCAAAGGACTATAAATCATGCTGCTATAAAGACACATGCACACGTATGTTTATTGCGGCACTATTCACAATAGCAAAGAGTTGGAACCAACCCAAATGTCCAACAACGATAGACTGGATTAAGAAAATGTGGCACATATACACCATGGAATACTATGCAGCCATAAAAAATGATGAGTTCGTGTCCTTTGTAGGGACATGGATGAAACTGGAAAACATCATTCTCAGTAAACTATCGCAAGGACAAAAAACCAAACACCGCATGTTCTCACTCATAGGTGGGAATTGAACAATGAGAACTCATGGACACAGGAAGGGGAACATCACGCTCCGGGGACTGTTGTGGGGTGGGGGGAGGGGGGAGGGACAGCATTAGGAGATACACCTAATGCTAAATGACGAGTTAATGGGTGCAGGAAATCAACATGGCACATGGATACATATGTAACAAACCTGCACATTGTGCACATGTACCCTAAAACCCTAAAGTATAATAAAAATAAAAATAAAAAAATAAAAAAAAAAAGAATATAGGTGTTTTTGATAGGCTAAAATGGAAAGCACAAATTTCTGAAACCCCAGGAAAAAGGTGCAAACTCTACATACACTGTGCAATCTGCATGAAATCCACTATAGGAGAATTGAGTAGTGATTATGTCTGGTTTGAAAATTCTGCATCAAATTCACAGAGTTTTACTTTCAACCCATTCAGGTGAAAGAAATAATGTCCTTACAACATCTCTTCCACTTCTTTCCTTCTTTCTTACTCTTCTCCATTAGTTACTCTTTAATCATTGAGCATTTTCCTTTTTATTTATCTCACACTGTGCCTGGGACACAGAGTAAACTTTTCTACTTCCAGCCCCTTCATCCCACCCTTTTAATATCGTTCAACGAATATTTATAAATTTTCTAGACTGTGGTAGTTAGTGCTTTTCTGAGCACCGAAGGTACATCGTTGAACAACAGACACACACACACACGCACGCATACACACATGCATGCGCCAAAAAAAAATAAAAGATTAACTGAAAGCTTAAACTAAATATTGGGAAAGAAACATTTTTGAGAAAAATTCAATACTGAAAGAAAAGATATTCTTCAAAAGTATAGAAAGCAACCTAGATTATTGCAGGAGATCATACAAACTGGTTTGTTTTTTATTTAAATTTTACAGTCACATGGTTCATAACAGTATTTCAGTTTAGTTTTAACTTGCATTTTTTTTTTTAGTTTTGGATAATATTAAGAATCTTTTACTGTGTTTAGAAGTCTTTTATATATTTCCTTAGGATAAACTATCAGCTCATATTCTTTGCCCAATTTTCTAATGGGCAATTGTTTTTTTCTCATTGATTTATATGAGTTGAAAAATAATTTTCCAGTTCGTTGATTAGCTTCATTATGACATTGCTTAGTGGTTTTGCATTGCAGAAGTTATTTATTTTTATGCAATCACATTTGTCCAACTATTTGTTAATGGTTTAATGATGTAGGAAAAGGACCTTCCCCTCTAAGATTATAAAAGAATGTTCCACAGTTTCTTCTAGTTCTGTTCTAGTTTCATTTTTTAAAAAATAAATCTTTAGCCAGGCGCGGTGGCTCATGCCTGTAATCCCAGCACTTTGGGAGGCTGAGGTGGGCAGATCACCTGAGGTCAGGAGTTCGAGACCAGCCTAACCAACATGGAGAAACCCCGTCTCTACTAAAAATACAAAATTAGCCAGGCATGGTGGCGCATGCCTATAATCCCAGCTACTCGGGAGGCTGAGGCAGGAGAATTGTTTCAACCTGGGAGGCAGAGGTTGCGGTGAGCCAAGATCAAGCCATTGCACTCCAACCTGGGCAACGAGAATGAAACTCTGTCTCAAAAAAATAAATAAATAAAACAAAATAAATCTTTATTTTGAATTTACCTTCCGGTGGAGTATAAGGTATAAATTTATTTTTTTCTTTCAGGTAACTGTTGAGTTGCCCCAACATTGAAACCATCTTTGCAAATTTCTAACTGAAGAAATTATGACAGTGAAAGAGATCAGACCTAACTGACTCCATCTTGCTTCTAACCTTTAAGCTGTCGTTGTTCATTCCTGGGTGTAGGCAGAACTAACCTTGGGAAGGAATTTAGTTTATGGTTTGACTCTGAAACAAAATTGATAATGTCCCTTTTCCCAAAAAGACCCACTTCTTGCCTGGGGACCAGTCTGCCTTTGTAGGACTAACAAATTAACTACAGGATTAGATATTACATATTAGGGGTCATGCAGTCTCTGGCTACAAGAGTCTCACCTTCCCCAAATTGCTCCTGTGGATAGCATTACTGTTGTAAAATCTAAGATCAGTGCTTGAGATATTTTGCAGACCCTGCACTGGATGGATCAGCTGACACCACTCAGATTGGTAATCTGGCTCAACCAGTTCTGCAACACCCTCTATGATTCCATCTCCAACCTGACCAATCAGCACTCCCCACTTCCGAGCTCCTACTTTAATGTAAATTATCTTTAAGAACGCTGATCTTCATGCTCCAGGAAACTGATTTGTGTAATAATAATACCCATGTCTCCCATACAGCCAGCTCTGCCTGAATTACTCCTTCTCCATTGCAATCCCCCTGTCATGATAAATTGGCTCTGTCTAGGCAGCAGGCAAGGTGAATCCATTGGGCAGTTACAAATCTGGGGGCTCGACCAGGATTGCCTTTGTTGTTACCTGCTCTGTAGCCCACCTCTGGTGATGGATCCAGAGGCCAGCCCAAGTGGCCGCCTAGTTCTCTTGGACTAGGGGCTGACTTGGGCACTCTCTGTCAGTGGGGTGCTGCTGACCCAATGTGCGTGGATTCAATTGCAGTGGAGAAGTAATGCTAGGGAGATATCCCATAACTGTAGCCTCATCACTGGGTGTCTGTAGCTGTAGCCTCAACGCAAGGTGTCTGATTTGGTGAGTATTCCAGGCAGCCACCAACAGCCCCTTCCTTCTCCTGATTTATTGGCCTCTCTGGAGGTGCTGCTGTCTCTTAGTAACCTCCCAGGGTGTCTATCTGTAGCCCCATCACAGGGTATCTGCCTGTAGCTCCATTACAAGGTGTCTGTAGTTGTAGCCCCATTACAGAGTGTCTGTCTGTAGCCCCATTAGGGGGTGTCTAATTGGATGAAGAATAAGGAACTTTTTTGGAGGACTACTCTTGGTTTCAGACTGGGTCTGGAATCTGTGTCTTGAAGGCCTTCTGTTCATCTTACATTGTGTACGTGTGTGTGTGTGTGTGTGTGTGTGTATTTATATGTATGAAGGAATTGCTCACAGCAATTTTCTGGGGGCAGGGGACAGAGTTTCGCTCTTTCGCCCAGGCTGGAGTGCAGTGGTGTGATCTCAGCTCACTGCAACCTCCACCTCCCAAGTTCAAGCAATTCTCTTACCTCAGCCTCAGAGTAGCTGGGACTATAGGCATGCGCCACCATGCCCAAACCTAAGTTATCATTTTGAGTAAATGAATGACTTATGGTGACACGGGACTCGATTTTGTGATATCCAGTGTTTTAAATCTTTGATATTTGACAAACCTTCCAAGATCAAATTCTGAGTTTAAAAAAAAAATTTGATCTCCTAAAGTTCAAAAAGATATATTGGGCTTATTTAATGTATTAAAATCATGCAGGAAACACTGTCAAATATAAAATGGTGTTTAACTTTCTTTGAGTTATAGTCATATAAATATGTTATTAGTGTGTGTGATAAAATTGTATAAGATTTCTATAATTCTAATATGCCTCAGTATATGTTATCAGTAATAATTATAATTGTTACGTTGAATTTTTGTGTGCCACAGAGGTAACAAATTTCCTTGTCAATTTCTTTCACTGTGGCTTCCCTAAAACATTTCTGTCATCTGCAGACAATTGTTGTCTTGATTTGGTCCTCTTTAGGAGATTGTTTTATAATCAGCTATAAAACTTTGACAGGTGCTCTTGAATGCAAGTTTCTGATAACCTTGGAGATTATGACATTAAAATGAAGGAAAATACTTTCGGGACTCTCATAAAGAGCCGAAATGTTCTTTCATATGAATAAATCAGCTCTGTCTAGGTAGCAGGCAAGGCAAACCTGTTGGGTCATTACAACGTTAGCTATTAAATAATCTGTTTTCTCATTGACCTGAGATGCTATTTTTATCATATGTGTTTGGGTCCATTTCTGAATTTTTTTAAAACTTATTCACTAAAATTTGTCTACTTTTCTTTTCTTTTTTTGAGACAAAGTCTCTCTCTGTCGCCCAGGCTGGAGTGCAGTGGCCTCCTGAGTAGCTGGGATTACAGGCATGTGTCAACACGCCCAGCTAATTTTTGTATTTTTAGTAGAGATGGGATTTCACTATGTTAGCCATGCTGGTTTCAAACTCCTGGCCTCAAGTGATCCATCTGCCTTGGCCTCCCAAAGTGCTGGGATTACAGGTATAAGCCACCGTGCCTGGCCAGAACTTTATCTATTTCTTTGATAGTACCACATTATTTAATTATTTTAGCTTTATAAAAATTTTAATATTTAATTTGACTAGCATCCCATTTATTAACCTACTTTTCAGAATTTATAGATTAAATTAGGGAAAACTGACATCGTGCGAGCCTTGCCATCCAAGAACATGCTGTACATTTTCATTTATATAAATTCTCTTCTCCTGATTCTTAAGAGCATTTAAAATATTTTTCATATATATGTTGCATATATCTTGCTATCTTGTTACATAATGTCTTTATTTTGTTGCAGCTATAAGTAGGATCCTTTCATGGATTAAACCTTCTTACTGGTTTCTTTTTTAATATATGAAGAATATTGATTTTAATTGAGTTCTCAGCCTAGATGTTGAATTGTTTTTGTATGTATGATACTTTTTTGGTTGATTTTCATAGTTTTTAAAGTTTGATCTAGTTTGATCATCTGGAATCCCTTTTGAATTTCTGTACCTCTGATTTCTTTCTCTGATCTAGTTATGTTAGTTAGAGCTTTCAGAACAGTAACTGAAGTGGTCATAGCAGACATATTTGTCTGGTTCCTGACTTTGTTGGAAATGTTTCTACTAATGTTTTTAGGCATAATGCTGAATTTTAGGTTAAGATCAATAATTTTTATATGTTAAGGAAATATCTATGTATTTCTCTTTCACTATGAATCAAGAATAAATGTTGAATTTTAACAGATGTCCTTTTAACATACACAGATATGACAGACTTTTTCCTTAAATCTTTTAATATAAAATTAAATTTTAATCTTTTAAGTTGTATTAATGAAGTTTCTAAAATTGAATTTATGGACCTCATCTTCACATCTGTAGAATAATCCCCATTTGATCAACATATACCTTCTATTAACAAGCTGCTGGATTCTGTTTGCTAATGTTTTATTTAGTTTTGTTTTTGTATCACTAAATAAGTGAATTTATCTATAATTTATTGGAGCACTTTTTTTGGTCAGATTTTGCCCTGTATCCTTTTATCAAACAGAAGCTTTTCACCAGTGATTTTGTTAAATAAGACACATATGAAAATACATATGATGACTTTTACTCCTTCCAAATTTGGGGGTAAATATAGTTAAGATAATTAGATTAGAACAAGTCAATTACATTGCTTCCTGGATGTAGCTCTCTTTAATTTTCCAAGCACAGAGCATTTATATTTTGTTGGGCATTTTGTTATTATTTTTCAGTTATGGAGAAAACTTGTATAGATGCACTTCCTCTTACTATGAATTCTTCAGAAAAGCAAGAGACTGTATGTATTTTTGGAACTGGTGATTTTGGAAGATCACTGGGATTGAAAATGCTCCAGTGTGGTTATTCTGTTGTTTTTGGAAGTCGAAACCCCCAGAAGACCACCCTGCTGCCCAATGGTGCAGAAGCCTTGAGCTATTCAGAAGCAGCCAAGAAGTCTGACATCATAATCATAGCAATCCACAGAGAGCATTATGATTTTCTCACAGAATTAACTGAGGTTCTCAATGGAAAAATATTGGTAGACATCAGCAACAACCTCAAAATCAATCAATATCCAGAATCTAATGCAGAGTACCTTGCTCAGTTGGTGCCAGGAGCCCACGTGGTGAAAGCATTTAACACCATCTCAGCCTGGGCTCTCCAGTCAGGAGCACTGGATGCAAGTCGGCAGGTAAGATTAAACAAATTTACATTCAATCTTTAAAACATGAATCATTAAATGTGCACTTGCCTCAAAGATTCCAAAATATAATTCCAAGATAAAATGCCCACTAAAAATTACATTTTGCTAATATGTGCTGTGAATATTTTTTTTTTTTTTTTTTTTTTTTGAGATGGAGTCTCGCTCTGTCACCCAGACTGGAGTGCAGCGGCGCAATCTCGGCTCACTGCAAACTCCGCCTCCCGGGTTCATGCCATTCTCCTGCCTCAGCCTCCCAAGTAGCTGGGACTACAGGCACCCGCCACCACGCCCAGCTAATTTTTTTTGTATTTTTTTAGTAGAGATGGTGTTTCACCGTGTTAGCCAGGATGGTCTCGATCTCCTGACCTCGTGATCTGCCTGCCTCGGCCTCCCAAAGTGCTGGGATTACAGGCGTGAGCCACCGTGCCCGGCCTGTGAATAATTTTCTTGAGCTTGACCAAGTAAGGTAGTCAACTGTTATATCTCCTACTGTCTGTACCCTCAGATTTTAGTTTGATGGAATCCCATGGTGTCAGCTTCTGGAGGCTTCTTGTCAGTACTAGAAACTAATACTTGGTGAATATCCTTTTCTGCTTCCATAACCTTGTATGAAACTGGTTCCATTTATGCACCGAGATTAGAAGCATTCATAAGTGATGCGGCACCACAAACACAGAAGAAAGATCAAACTACTCACAGTGTGGAGAACCAGGTCTTATATAAGTGTGATGTGCCTAAAACCATCATCAACTAAAAACCCTGGTACTTACCTATCTAGGACGCCACATACAAGTTTAAAGCATCTTGTTAGATATGTTAATTCTACATCCTTATTTTAAAATCGGTTCACTGTTATATGTCATCATTTGGCATGGTGCTGTTGCAGCCTTTCAAAATAATTATTAAATAAGGAAAAGGAGTAAATACAGCATTAATTAATTGTTTTTAAACCAGGTGTTTGTGTGTGGAAATGACAGCAAAGCCAAGCAAAGAGTGATGGATATTGTTCGTAATCTTGGACTTACTCCAATGGATCAAGGATCACTCATGGCAGCCAAAGAAATTGAAAAGTACCCCCTGCAACTATTTCCAATGTGGAGGTTCCCCTTCTATTTGTCTGCTGTGCTGTGTATCTTCTTGTTTTTCTATTGTGTTATAAGAGAAGTAATCTACCCTTATGTTTATGAAAAGAAAGATAATACATTTCGTATGGCTATTTCCATTCCAAATCGTATCTTTCCAATAACAGCACTTACACTGCTTGCTTTGGTTTACCTCCCTGGTGTTATTGCTGCCATTCTACAACTGTACCGAGGCACAAAATACCGTCGATTCCCAGACTGGCTTGACCACTGGATGCTTTGCCGAAAGCAGCTTGGCTTGGTAGCTCTGGGATTTGCCTTCCTTCATGTCCTCTACACACTTGTGATTCCTATTCGATATTATGTACGATGGAGACTGGGAAACTTAACCGTTACTCAGGTAAATCTCTTCTTATCTATTTTCCTCTACTCCTGAAATCAGAGACTATTGCTACGTCATATTCCATTTCATAATTATAGAAAGTCACTCTTCTAAGCATCTTCTTTTTTAAAGTAACTAGAATTAGAAATGTCATGTCAGTTTTTTAAAATGAATCCAGTTTAGATCTCATACAACTATTAAGGATAAAAGTTTGCCAGGTGCGGTGGCTCACTCCTATAATCCCAGCACTTTGGGATGCCAAGGCAGGTGAATCATGTGGTCAAGAGATCAAGACCATCCTGGCCAACACGGTGAAACCCTATCTCTACTAAAAATACAGAAATTAGCTGGGCATGGTGGTGGGCACCTGTAATCCCAGCTACCCGGGAGGCTGAGGCAGGAGAATTGCTTGAACCCAGGAGGCAGAGGTTGCAGTGAGCGGAGATCGTGCCACTGCACTCCAGCCAAGGTGACAGAGCAAGACTCCATCTCAAAAAAAATAAAATAAAATAAAAAAATAAAAATAATAAAAAAAAAGAATACAAGTTTACTTTCCAGGTTCACTTGGGTAGAGATATTGGCAAACTGACAGATTTCATGGCTCAAGAAACCTAAAGACACCTACTTGAATTCCTTTGGTTGGCAGTCAAATGTTAACTAATGTGTTTTCAAGCTTCTATTCTTATGCATGTTACTTCCTTTTGGAAGTCAAAACCAACCATCTTATAAGTAAGGGGGCTAACCAAACATGTGCCACACTAAAGCAAACAAATTCACAAAAGAGCGCTTATAATTCCCTTAATGTTTGACTTGGGGGAAGTTGGCCTCAATAACTAGAAAACCAAATAATTCTGAGCAAATATCAAATATTGTCTTACGCACAATCAAAAGATTCAGTGAGAATCAGCTGGAGGAGTTTTAAGACATTCTCATAGGAAGTGCGGTAAGTCAGTTCTAGTTTAGAAATAGCTAGTTTTGATAGATCTTACTTGTCTCAAAAATTATTAGTTAGTCATTAATGATGCTTCTATGGGTTTCTCTACATTATTTTCCCAACAAATATATGTAAGTTTCCTGGGTAAGAGTCACACTACAAGTGTCTGATTCCTCTCAACTTGTGGTGTAAGACTGATGTATTATATTATGACATAATAAACATGAAAGAACCCATTTTGAGAGTGTGAGTAATCCACATATAAAGCAGAAAAACAGAATTCTGATGTAATTGTTTGAGAACATCAAGTTTTGCTTGGGGAACAAAATGCAGATGGTAATGAAGGTTTAAGTGAGTGTTTACTGTCTTTTAGAATTTACAGGGAAAATCAAAACTTTCTACACAACTCCTAGAATCAAGTCCAAACAGAACCAATTACTTTTTTTGCCAAAAATGGTAATTTCTAAGTGTATTTTTCACTAAAGTTATTTTAAAATAATTTTTAAGAAATGCCATACAATTTGCTTAGAGCAAATAATTTGTGCCCACCTTCAAAGTATGGGCAGTTTGTAAAATGCAGTTTGTAAAAATGTAGTTTTGTAATTGCTTATAATTTTTCTTAGGCAATACTCAAGAAGGAGAATCCATTTAGCACCTCCTCAGCCTGGCTCAGTGATTCATATGTGGCTTTGGGAATACTTGGATTTTTTCTGTTTGTACTCTTGGGAATCACTTCTTTGCCATCTGTTAGCAATGCGGTCAACTGGAGAGAGTTCCGATTTGTCCAGGTAAGAACTTCAAGATCATTCCTAACTTTTCATTTTGCTCCATCACTTCCCTAGCAATCACATTTAAAAATTCAAATTAGAAAATGTTGAACCCAGGTACAAAAGGCAGAATCCATAATGATTTGATTTCTTAACACTCGCCAAGATTCCTGACTGCCTCCGTATCTACAGCTAAGACTATAGAGTGAAAAGTACCAAGAACTATTACAATTTATGTGTGGAGATATACTAGGTACAAGGTGAAAAGAAACCCCAAGACAAAATTTCACCATCTAAAAATTAACCTTACAACATGGACATATAGATATGGAAAACCAGGTGTTGAGATAAAGTTTAAAATCTTCACAGCAAGATTTGATAGACGTCATCACACCGGAAGACTTAATGCTCTTCTGTAAGAGGGAAAATTGTTTTCTCCCACACGTCAAGCACCAACCAACCCCTCTTTAAAGGCAGTTATAACTACACATTCTTGTAGACCAGTGGTCCTCAAAGTATGGCACCAGGACCAGCAGCATCTGCATCACCTGGAAACTTGTTAGATACACAAAGCCCCAGGCCATGCCCAGGCCTACTGAATCAGAAACTCTGAACCTGTGACCCAGAAATTTAATGAGCCTTCAAGATGATTCTGATGCATGCTTATTATGAGTATAATAGAAAAGAGCATTAGTCTTTAAAATTAGGTTAGAATTTTATAGAACTATTGGAATCTTAAGTCTTGCAATTTCTCCCAGGGACCAAATGCAGTCAACATGTTCTCATTAACACTTTTGTTCAAGGTATTAAGACAGAAATAAACAATAAGCTTTAAAATGTAGGCTGAAACAAGATTAGCTATTGCTCTTTATTGTGATAGAAATGAGCTAGGATCTGGTTTTAGTCAGAAACGTATACTAAGATGGTGTTTCTTGAGGTCATACTGTGTCATATTCATCTCTGACCTCTAGAAAAGATGATAAATAATAGAGTTTCACCTTTGGGAACCAAGACAAGTTACATTATTTATTCTAACTTGGAAGAGTTTACTCCTGGGAAACTTTTCCATCCAGCCAGGTTAAGGTGAAGATACTATGTCATTTGTAAGCAATAATCTTGTTTTAAATGAAGTATTTACCATCCTGAAGAAGGGTTAGTGCTTTTTTTCGTACTTGATAAAGTGTCCTAAACATTATAGGTCTCAAATGTTTATGGTTCTTGACAAATATCTGTCACTGGCTTAGAGTGTTTCACTTTAAGATGTAAATAATGTTAACTTACATATTTTTGTTTCTTGTTTATAGTCCAAACTGGGTTATTTGACCCTGATCTTGTGTACGGCCCACACCCTGGTGTACGGTGGGAAGAGATTCCTCAGCCCTTCAAATCTCAGATGGTATCTTCCTGCAGCCTACGTGTTAGGGCTTATCATTCCTTGCACCGTGCTGGTGATCAAGTTTGTCCTAATCATGCCATGTGTAGACAACACCCTTACAAGGATCCGCCAGGGCTGGGAAAGGAACTCAAAACACTAGAAAAAGCATTGAATGGAAAATCAGATATTTAAAACAAAGTTCAATTTAGCTGGAGTTCTGAACTATGGTTTTGAATGTTTAAAGAAGAATGATGGGTACAGTTAGGAAAGCTGTTTTCTTACACCGTGACTGAGGGAAACATTGCTTGTCTTTGAGAAATTGACATACTGGAAGAGAACACCATTTTATCTCAGGTTAGTGAAGAATCAGTGCAGGTCCCTGACTCTTATTTTCCCAGAGGCCATGGGGCTGAGATTGAGACTAGCCTTGTGGTTTCACACTAAAGAGTTTCCTTGTTATGGGCAACATGCATGACCTAATATCTTGCAAAATCCAATAGAATTATTGCAACTTCCTTCTCTGGCTCAAGGGCTGAGTTAAGTGAAAGGAAAAACAGCACAATGGTGACCACTGATAAAGGCTTTATTAGGTATATCTGAAGAAGTGTGTCACATGAAATGTAAAAAGGGAATGATTTTGTTGTTTTTTGGAAGTAAAGGCAAACATAAATATTACCATGATGAATTCTAGTGAAATGACCCCTTGACTTTGCTTTTCTCAATACAGATATTTACTGAGAGGAACTATTTTTATAACACAAGAAAAATTTACAATTGATTAAAAGTATCCATGTCTTGGATACATACAAATCTACAGAGCTGGCATATAATTCTTCCTCTATAAAGAATAGGTATAGGAAAGATTGAATAAAAATGGAGGGATATCCCCTTGGATTTCACTTGCATTGTGCAATAAGCAAAGAAGGGTTGATAAAAGTTCTTGATCAAAAAGTTCAAATAAACCAGAATTTTAGACAGCAAGCTAAATAAAAATTGTAAAATTGCACTATATTAGGTTAAGTATTATTTAGGTATTACAATATGCTTTGTAAATTTTATATTCCAAATATTGTTCAATATTTGTCATCTACTAAATTAATTTCTAGTATAAATAAGTAGCTTCTATATCTGTCTTAGTATATTATAATTGTAAGGAGTAAAATTAAATGAATAGTCTGCAGGTATAAATTTGAACAGTGCATAGATGATCGAAAATTACGGAAAGTCGTAGGGCAGAGAGGTGTGAAGATTCATCATTATGTGAAATTTGGATCTTTCTCAAATCCTTGCTGAAATTTAGGATGGTTTCTCACTGTTTTTCTGTGCTGATAGTACCCTTTCCAAGGTGACCTTCAGGGGAATTAACCTTCCTAGCTCAAGCAAGGAGCTAAAAGAAGCCTTATGCATGATCTTCCCACATGCGAAAATAACTAAAAGGCACTGAGTTTGGCATTTTTCTGCCTGCTCTACTAAGACCTTTTTTTTTTACTTTCATTATAACATATTATACATGACATTATACAAAAATGATTAAAATATATTCAAACAACATCAATAATCCAGGATATTTTTCTATAAAAAATTTTGAAAATAATTGTATCTATATATTCAATTTTACATCCTTTTTTAAAGGCTTTGTTTTTCTAAAGGCTTTGTTTCCCTTTTTTTGTTTTTCTTTTTTATTTTTTTGAGACAGTCTTGCTCTGTCGCTCAGGCTGGAGTGCAATGGCACAATCTCAGCTCACTGCAACCTCCTCCTCCCAGGTTCAGGTCATTCTTGTGCATCAGCCTCCCGAGTAGCTGGGACTACAGGCATGTGCCACTATGCCTAGCTAATTTTTGTACTTTTAGTAGAGACAGGGTTTTGCCACATTGGTGAGGCTGGTCTTGAATTGCTGGCCTCAAGTGATCTGCCTGCCTCCACCTCACAAAGCACTGGGATTACAGGCATGAGTCTGGCCTTAGTGATATATTTTCTTAATGGCTGCATAATATCACATCAAATCGGCATTTTTCAAACCTCTTTCCTTGTTAAACATGTAGACTATATCCATTTTTTACTAAAATAAATAACATTTCAGATAATATCTTTGCACTGATAATGTTGCCAAGTCATTTCTAAAGTGAACTTATCAATTTAATTACCATTGGATGAGGGTGTTGCTTTCATCACACCATTGTAGATTGTCTTTTTTATTTCAGTTTGTGTTTATTTATAATTGGTTGCAAAGGTACACAGAACACATGCTCCTTCAACTTATCTTTGATAAACCCAAGCAAAGATACAAAAAGTTGGACAACATTGAGTAGAGTCATGGTATATAGTGCTGACCCTACAGTATCAGTGGAAAAGATAGGGAAAATGTCACTACTCACCTATGTTATGCAAAACAGTCAGGTGTGCTGGGGATGGATACGCTCTTTTACTTGAGCATTGGTTGATTAAAGTTTAAGTACCATCCAGGCTGGTCTAGATAAGTCTTTGGAGTTAACCATGCTCTCTTTTTGTTAAAGAAAGGAGTAATGTGTTTATCCTGGCTCATAGGCCATCACCGAAAATAGAAAATGCCATACACAGGTAAAATGCTGACCTATAGAAAAAAATGAACTCTACTTTTATAGCCTAGTGAAAATGCTCTACCTGAGTAGTTAAAAGCAATTCATGAAGCCTGAAGCTAAAGAGCACTCTGGTGGTTTTGGCATAACAGCTGCATTGCCAGACCTGACCTTTGGCCCCAACCACAAGAGCTCCAAGCCCCACCAGCTGACCAAAGAAAGCCCAAGTTTTCCTTCTGTCCGTCCCACAACCTCCCTCCTCCCAAAACTATGAAATGAATTTGACCGTTATTAACACAGCTGACTTCTCCAGTTTACTTAAGGTAGAAAGAGTGAGTTTACAACAGATGAAAATAGGTGCTTTGGGCGAACTGTATTCCTTTTAACAGATCCAAACTATTTTACATTTAAAAAAAAAAGTTAAACTAAACTTCTTTACTGCTGATATGTTTCCTGTATTCTAGAAAAATTTTATACTTTCATATTATTTTTGTACACTTTCCCCATGTTAAGGGATGATGGCTTTTATAAATGTGTATTCATTAAATGTTACTTTAAAAATATTTTCTAGTTTTGTTTAATTCTGGTTTTAACTCATCAGCATCCCAAAGAAAGTTACTAAAAGGTTTTGAATCACAGTAGTTCCAGCATCTAGGACTAAAAATACTTCCCTTCAGGGATAAGGAAAAGAGAAGGCAGTGCATGGGTTTGAAAGTGCATTAATAGATCTGCAGCTTCTTGCAGTGTAAGCTTGAGCTCAGCGGGGTTGCACAGTCCAGTGTGCTGTGTGTGCTTCAGTATTACCCTCAGAGAGGGGAGAGCATCAGATGGCTAAATGCGGAGGACTGCACTATCCCACGCTGGATTCTTGTGAGAATTAGGAAGTAAAAAAGGCTTTTCTTCTCCATGCAGACGCCACAGGGATAAGGCTAATGGCTTAACAAGCAGACTTCAGGTTGGATTCAGACTGCATGACTGGGCATTAAATGCCTTGCACAACTGGACTGCTGCAGCTCTGATGGGTGTTATCCTGCTTTCAAAAATAGTATTAAAACTTATAAATAAAGAGAGGACTGACAACCTGGAGGAAGCTAGAAGCAAATGGAAAGCCCCTACTGAAAAAGCCATTTCAATTAGAAATTCATTCAGGAGCTCTTCATGCCTCTATTGTTCAGGGATCACAAAAGAGCCATGATAATGATAAATGTATATTATGCATTTCACCTCTGAGAGCATAAAAGCTTCTGGAACTCCATTCCAAAATTAAGGTGTAATGGCAGTCAAAGTACTGCACACAGTAGTTGCAATTTTCATTCTCCATCATCACAATCATCATCTTCACTACCACTTCTCCAACACACACACACACAGACACACACACACACACCCCACGAGAGCCCACAGATAGCCTTACAGGATCCTACTTTAATTTTCTATAATGAATTAGGTTTACATTCTAGAAAAATCCTTCACTGTTCTAAAGGTTTGTTCAGTAGAATTTGGGAAAAGAGCATAAGTTACTCTTCAATGTATCAGAAGCATTTGAAGCAGGTGACTCCATCTTTAATAGAGGCTGAGTAAAATAAGGCTGAGACTGGCCGGGCGCAGTGACTCACATCTGTAATCCCAGCACTTTGGGAGGCCGAGGCAGGTGGATCACCTGAGGTCAGGAGTTTGAGACCAGCCTGGCCAACATCATGAAACCCCATCGCTACTAAAAATACAAAAAATTAGCCAGCATGGTGGCGCATGCCTGTGATCCCAGCTACTCTGGAGGCTGAGGCAGGAGAAGTGCTTGAACCCAGGAAGCAGAGGTTACAATGAGCCAAGATCGCGCCATTGCACTCCAGCCTGGGTGACAAGAGTGAAACTCCATCTCAAAATAAATAAATAAATAAGACTGAGACCTACTGGGCTGCATTCCCAGGACAGCAGGTGTTCTTAGTCACAGGATGAGATAGGAGTAAGCACAAGGTACAGGTCACAAAGACCTTGCTGATAAAACAAAATGCAGTAAAGAAGCCGTCCAAAACCTACCAAAACCAAGATGGCAATGAAAGTGATCTTTGGCTGTCTCAGCTGTTCATTATATGCTAATTATAATGTATTAGTGGCCTAAAATACACTCCCACTAGCACCATGACAGTTTACAAATTCCATGGCCACGTCCAGAAGTTACCTTATATGTTCTAAAAGCAGGAGGAACCCTCAGTTCTGGGAATCATCTGCCCCTTTCCTGAACATCTCATGAATAATCTATCCCTTGTTTAGCATATAATCAAGAAATAACTATAACTATACTCAGCCAGGCAGCCCATGCCACTGCTCTGCCTATGAAATAGCCCTTTTATTCCTTTACAGTCTTAATAAATTTGCTTTTATTTTATGGATTCACCTCAAATTCTTTCTTATGCAAGATCCAAGAACTCTCTCTTGGGGTCTGGATTGGACCCCCTTTCTGGTAACATATACATTACCTCTCCTCAAGCTCGAGGCAAAGTCCTAAAGTTTCGGATAAGAGCCATATGAGGGAGGTGAAGGATGAAGGGATTGAGAGCAAAGGAATTGAGAAAAGGGGAGTGTGGAAGAGCAAGACAGTGCTCTTGCCATTACCCAGCAAAAGCCAAAAGGATCCAGTACTACTTGCTTTCTGCTGTAAGGGAATTTTGGAAGGCTTTAATAATATTTATTGCATAATGCCATGAGCAAAGCCTATGCTAACAATTTCACATGCATTATCTTATTTAATCCTCATAACAGTTCACTAAGGTTCTCTTCTTATCCTTATTTATCAGAAGAGGAAACTGAGCTTTGAAATCTCAGTACTTTGACTAAGTTCACATAACTAATAACAGGCAGAGCTGGGATCTAGGCAGTCTGACTCCAGGGCCATCTCCTTTTAACACAACAATATAATAGGGGACACCCATGCTGTCCTCTTAAGTGTCCCTTTGAATCCACAAAATAGACTAAGTGAACCAAACTACTGCAACTCTTCTTAAAAACATTTTTAAAGACAAGAAGCTTATTCGCATTTTAAATATTCCTGATTGCCCAGTTCTCAATACTCCAGGTTTACCTATGTTGATTTCAGTTTGTCCTCTAAGGTTGTAGAAACATAGGATCTGTGGTTCCCGCATTAAGTTCAATTCCATTGCAATTGCCATTTTAATCTTCCCACTCTAGTCTGGCCACAAGCTTTCCTAAACTCTAAAGGGAGCTTTGTTCTGGTGGAGGTAGGTAAAATCCCCAGACCTGAGGACTCAAAGGGGCAGTCAAGGAGAGGATAGCTCTTCTCCAGAGCTTAAAGGCAAATATTTTCTTTTTCCCTGGTGTCACCTTATTGCTTTGTGTACTGAGTGAACTTATTTGTTTTTGAGATCCAGTAACCCATGCAAGAAATTTCATAACACTTCTCATTTAGTACTTTAATAACAGTTGAAGAATCCAGGGTTACACACGCACACACACACACACAGCAGGCTTAGTTCCATTACCTATAGCAGTAAAAATGAGATTTTTTCTCAGTTTTGTAAAAATGAAAGGCTGCTGGACTGGAACTCACAGTATTGTATATCAAAAAGTATCAGATTGTGATAAAATAGAAAACTAGAATTAAACTTGACCTTATGATTTTTAGAAAGTCAACAGATTTTGAAGGAGCCCACCCAGTGTATTCATTTCATTTTTACTAATCCTTTCTTTCATGCTAAGATAGAGATAAAAAGAATGACAGAGTTCCTGTTCTCATTTCATTAGAGCAAAATAAATAAGTTTTAGTGTTCCATAGCTCTGTAGGATGACTATAGTTAACAATAACATATAATTTCAAATAGCCAGGAGGACATTGACTATTCCCAACACAAAGAAATGATAAATGTTTGTGATGATGGATAGGCTAATTACACTGATCTGATCACTATACATTGTACATACATAAACATGACTATGTACCTCATAACTGTGTACAACTGTTATTTGTCAGTATTAGAAAATAAAAAAGCGGAAGAGATCTGCTACCAAATGCAGGAATTTTCTATAGAGTCTCTTATAGCTAGCTTTCTACAGGCTTAACTCTTCTCATGATGGAGCACTGACCATCACCAAGAGGAAATCTTTCGTTTTAGGCACTCCAGGAAATTATCAGGGAGTTCTCTCTGTAGATAACCAAAGTTTTCCTAGTTGTACTTCTACCCATTTTTGTTAGTGTGATCATTTAAAGCAGTGCCTCACCAACTATCAGAGATGAGGGCCAGTAATTTTTGTTTCATTTTTTTCCAGTTCATTACAAATAAATGCATATGTCCATAAAACACAAAATCACACCCTTAAATATGATGGCAACATCAAATTGCCATAAAAGTTTCTAAACTTCTCACCCCAATTTCTGAATTTATCACAGACTGGTAACAAACAGCTCACAAGCCAGCACCACAGGCAGATCGCACTTTGCACAGTGCTCAAACGTCGGCCTAACAACCTGGCTTGGCTTGGCACTTCTAGAAACCGATCCTGAGGCAAGGCTTCTTGTAAAAGAGTTTATACTGGAAGTTAAAAATCATCAAATTATGAAATACTGGGAATGGAGTAGTAAAGTAGACAGAGCAGGGAAGGAACAGAGTATGAATTTTCAAGCTGGTTACCCATCTGGGCAACTGGAGCTCAATTTTGCTGGGAAAGTCTGGAAGACAGTGTCAGATATAACTAAGAGTTATTCCCATCAAGGGGAAAGGAAACTGTGCTTTTCATCCACCAAATCCTTGCTTAACATTGGAATACAGATGCTTCCAAGACATTAACTTTCTGGCACTTCTGGCTTTTCCTACACACTTATTGTGTATGCCACCATGTCTGGGGGGAAAAAGGCCCATAGGCAAAGAGGTACCAGCATTCATACAACCAGCTTTCAGCTTGTAGAGGTGGCTGTCAAGAGGAGCTTGTAGTTGGCAGTGCCAACTACAACTACTACACCATCCAGTTGGAAACTATACAAAGAGTATGAACAAAGTTCACAGGAGAAACAAGGCTCTGCAACATATGAAAATATATTCTACTTCATTCATAATGAGATGCGTGAAAATTCTAACTGTATCAATACCAGTTCTCACCTAGTAGATGAGCAAAATCCAAAAGTTTGAGCACACATTCTGTGGGTGAGGCTGTGGAAATGTAGGTACACATACACTGCTCTTGGATATGCAGATTAGGACCACTCCTATGGAGAGCAATTAGGCAATATCTTTCACAATTAAAAATGCAGAGTTAAGTTTTGATCCAGGAGTCTCACTCCTGAGAATTTATGCTATAGATATGCCTACAAGCATTTGCGACGAAAAATAAGCATTGCTATTTGTTTTTCTTGTTTTTCATGAATAACATTGTAAAAGTAGAACATGGACAGTGACTCAAGCATTCATCTTTGGGACTGGTTAACGAAACTATGATGCTTTCACAGAATGGAATTCTATGCAGCTGTTTAAAACAAACCAAGACATCTTCTTTTACATATATGGAAAGATGTCCAAAATATACTGTTAAGTTTTTAAAAAGGTACAAAATAACGTATATAGTATGATTCCTTTTGCATATGTGTATTTGCTTTTAATTGCCTAAAGAAACTCTCAGAAGGATTCAAAAGATCTATACCAAACAAGACGGGAGAACAGAGGAGTAGTGACAGGAGTAGAAGCACTGTAGACCTTTTCATATCATTTTGGTTTTTTAATTACATGAGTAGGTTACCTAATTATTAAAATAAATTTAATTTAAAAGGTAATGGGGGACAGGAAGAAATTTGTTAAAAGATACAAAATTACAGCTAGATAGGAAGATTAAGTTGTAGTGTTCTATAGCTCTGTAGAATGACTATAGTTAACAATAATATATATTTTAAATAGCTAGAAGGAGGATATTGAATGTTCTCAACAGAAAGAAATGATAAATTCTTAAGATGATGGAAATGCTAATTACCCTGATCTGATCACTATATATTTTATGTATTGCAATGTCACTATGTACCCCATAAATATGTATAATTATCGTGTGTCAATTAAAAATTTTTAATTAAAAAATTATAAACAAAAAAAATTTTTAAGTAATTGATTGCATATCCCTGCTAAATCTTATCTTACGATAAACCTCTCCAGCACATTCATTGTCTTCTCTTATATAAAGATTTCTAAATTTTTCATCTTTCTGGTGCCTCTTGTTCAGATCTACAAACATTTCGATGTTCCTTTTAAAACACAGTTCCCTAAACCAAAAACATGATATTTTTCCCTTCTTTCACATTCTGTAATTAAAATAGTATTTAAATTCCTAGTAGACATTTTAGGAATATTCAACAACAAAAAGTTGTCCATTATTTCATCTGTATTGGCATTTTTCTCCATATGTAAAAGACTTAAAATACTTTAATATAAAATAAATTTTCAATAAAAATAGTTTTTATAAAACTGGCTAAAAATAGCAAGTAGGCATCAAAAATATAACTCCAGATGAGGTGCAGGTTTAGAATATAACATGATTGTTGCTTCTGTTATTCTAACTTGTGAGTCTCTATTAATTTAGTGTACACGTTCACTGTAAGTTTTTATAGTCGCAAAATTTCAGGATCACATCAAATAATATGCCTAATTTCTTTTCACATAAAGCATTAATTTCAGTCTCTCCATAGTCTGCCCCTCTAGCCTCATCTCTGCCCCCTTCCACCACCAAACCATCCACCCTACACTGATTACCATTAATATTTTTAAACCTAAGTGCAAAGCAAAAATATCTTGCACTATCTGCACTCTTTGCAATAATGCTATAAATCTAAAATTATTTTAAAATACTATGACCCTAAAATTGTTTTAAAATAAAAGATTTGCTTAAAAAAAACACTCACAATATTCTTATTAAAGTTTATCTCATAGAAATTAACCTATCCTTCAGCATAGAAAATTGTTTTAAATATTAATTCCATTTTCCAAAATATATGCTCTACACATATTTCCTAAACATGGCCTCCATGTCTTTATTTTAGTTTTGGATAGGAAATACAGAAACTTTATCCATAACCTCCAACTCCAACTATAGTGTTTTTTAGACTACATGAAGCCTAGAGATTATCTAATAGTATAAATTCATTTCACAGATGTGGAAACTGAACCCAAGAGGGTGAAATAACTTCTGCAAGGTCACATAGCTACATTGCAACAAAGCAGAATTAGACCACAGATGACTGATTTTCAGGCTAGGGTTTTTTCTGATCCTTTTGAAATATGGTGATTAAGTTGAAAACAAGTTGGTTGAAGATCCAAAAAAAAAGGGGGTCAAAAGGACTGATCAGAAACAGTTACAATTTTGGACTTTTCAGTCTGTGATGAGTAGTTTGCCTTTAGAAAACATGACAGAGACTAAAGAAATAGAATTATCTAGTGGTATATTTAGGCTGACTGTGATTATTGGAATTCTAAAGAATGATACACAACATTTTCCCCTTCTTTCATGTTCTCTCATTAAAATAATATTTAAAGTCTTAGTAAACATTTTAGGAATATTCCACAACAGAAAGTTGTCCATTATTTCATCTCTGTTGGAATTCTTCCCCATATGAAGAAGACTGTTAAAACTGCTTTAATATAAAATAATTTTACAATAAAAATAGTTTTTATAAAACTGGCTAAAAATAGCAAGTAGACATCAGTGGCAGTCATGGAAGATGACCTACTCAGATGTTCCCTCAAGAGAACCTGCTGCAAGAAACATAACAAATAAACAGCCTTCAACTGGCCCACATTATTGATAAGCACCATGTTACTCACATGATCCACATTGCCCTTGGGCTGCTCCCAGGCAATGACCATGCATAACAGAGATACTTGAACAAAACCATCACTACCTCAAAAGAGCTTCCTCTAATGGGTCATTGCCTCATATGAGCTTCCTCTAATGGATCATTGCCTTATATGAGCTTCCTCTAATGGGCAGCATTTGCATAGATATTCCCACTGGGCCAACCAAGACTTTTTCACATCTGCACTATGACCTGGATCTCCTTCTATTCAATGTTTCCCTTGCCTTCATCTTTTGCACGTGTAAGACCAGCATTGCAATATGAAGGCTCCCTCCTCCTTTATCCTTTAAGTTATTTCCTCCAATAAATCTCCCATCCTATCTTGGTATCTGCTTCTTGGAGAACCTAACTGACAAGCATCACAGGCAGAAAAGCAGCAAAATAAATAACTTTTGTTAATAACATTAGATAATAATTACGACATTTATTAACCCTTTCACTGAAATATAACCCTCAACAGATAGTTTCGCCAATTGTTATGTCCTAAGATGTTAAGCATAAATAAGTGACAAATGTACATCACAGAGTGTGTTAGGGAAGCATATCTCTTTTTCCAAGTTCCAGTCCCCTACCTATGAAAGAGAAGAAAATAGGTGATTCTTAAGGTCTAAACATACATATGAAAGAAAAACACGTATTTCTGTTTCACTGAACGTTACGAAGCTGCTAGTCTCAGAGAAGGGTTAAACGTGGTAAAGAGATAGTGAAGAAAAGATGCTTGGGGATCAAAAGTTGAAAATGGCTGAATCTGAGAAAAAGGTATGGATTTAATCCCTCCACCACCCTGAATCTGAGGCAGAGGAACGAGGATTGCAGAATGAAGTATCCCAAATGCTGAGAGATGACTCACTACTTTAGTAAGACACAAAGCTTTTAGTAAGAATCTTCAGTCAATACAGTAAAGTTCTCTGAGAAACACTTAAAAGGCCACGCAAAGCAAAGTGACTAAATCGACCCAACTCTTAACGGCAGTATCATGTGGTCAGAAGAGCCAGAATAAAGATGTCAACCACCACAGGCACAGACCAGACCCCTCCCCCACCTTCTAGCCCTAATCAATTTCTGGACCCTGATTTGAGAGAAAAAAATACACAAAAATTAACTTAAATTGAATGTGATATTGGCTAGGTGCACAGTAGCTCCACAAAAAGTTATTCTGATGTACAGAATTACAAAATTGTAGCATTCCTTATACCTAGGAGTTGTGCCACAAGTTTATAGAAGAAAAGAAAATAAGAATTAACAGATGCCAAGAAAGAATTAGGAGAGTCAAAAGCAAACAATGAGAAATAAGAACTATACTTAAAGAAACACACAAACAGATGCCACAAGTGCAGAGTAAGGAAAATGGACAATGGAAGATGGAGAATAGTAAGTAATGGAAAATGGAGAATAGTAAGGAAAATGGAGAATGGAAGATGGAGAATAGTAAGCAACGGAAAATGGAGAATATTAAGGAAAATGGAGAATGGAAGATGAAGAACAGTAAGTAATGGAAAACGAAGAAGAGTAAGGAAAATGGAGAATTGAAGATGGAGAATAGTAATGGAAAACGGAGAATAGTAAGGAAAATGGAGAAGGGAAGAAAAAGGGTACATGAAAAGTAGAATGGATATCAGATATTAGCTTCCCACCTATATCTTTTAAGATACTTGATGGAAAAAAAAAATGTGAGCTAAGGATATCACTTGGAGCTGATAAACCAAATAGTATTTTGAGTATACTTAAGAGTACAAAGATTAAAATGAAGGCAAAACTGTCAGAATTGTTTGAACCAGAGCAACTTCATCTTCATTAGGGGCTGGATAAAATAAGGCTAAGATATGTGGGCTGCATTCCCAGACGGTTAAGGCATTCTAAGTCACAGAATGAGATAGGAGGTTGGCACAAGATACACGTCATGAAGACCTTGATGATAAACAGGCAGTAAAGAAGCCAGCTAAAACCCTCCAAAACCAAGATGGCCACGAGAGTGATTTCTGGTCGTTCTCACTGCTACACTCCCACCAGCGCCATGACAGTTTACTAATCCCATGGCAACATCAGGAAGTTACCCTATATGGTCTAAAAAGGGGAAGCATGAATAACCCACCCCTTGTTTAGCATATCATCAAGAAATAACCATAAAAAAGGGCAACCAGCAACCCTCCAGGGCTACTCTGTCTATGAAGTAGCCACTCTTTTATTCCTTTACTTTCCTAATAAACTTGCCCTGAATTCTTTCTTGCGCGAGATCCAAGAACCCTCTCTTGGGGTCTGAATAGGGACCCCTTTCCTGTAACGAAACTACTGAATAAAATTGAGTGGTAGGGGAAAAAGAGAAAGCAGTAGGTAGCTATTTTAAGCATTGATTCTCATAGGAAATCAACAGACAATAAAAAACGAGAAGATTAAGAGCATTATTACAATTCTTTTTTTTTTTTTTTTGAGACAGGGTCTCTCCCTGTCGCCCAGGCTGGAGTGCAGTGGCACAATCTTGGCTCACTGCAACCTCCACCTCCCGGGCTCAAGCGATTCTCCTGCCTCAGCCTCCTGAGTAGCTGGAATTACAGGGGTGCACCACCACGCCCAGCTAATTTTTGCATATTTTGTAGAGATGGGGTTTAGCCATGCTGGCCAGGCTGGTCTCAAACTCCTGAGCTCAACTGATCCACCTACCTCGGCCTCCCAAAGTGCTTGGATTACAGGAGTGAGCCACAGTACCAGACCAAAAGGAACAATTAGAATGAAAATGGGCTGGATGTGAAGCCTTAGTCTTTGACTCAGCAAAGTCAAAAGACGAATGATAAACTGAGAAAATATATTTGCAATTAAATGGCTAATATCCTTAATATATCAAGATTTCTTACAAATTGAGAAAAAACTAAAATCTGATAGAAAAGTGGCAAAATATATACGCAGACATTTCAAAGAAGAAACGGCACTAAATGCATGAAATAATGCTCAACCTTACTCTCACTAAGGGAAATGCAACTAAAAAGTGCAACAAGCTACAATTTCTCATTTATCAGATTGGCAAACATCCAAAAGTCTGACAACGTACTCTATCAGCAAGGTTGTAGAAGACAGCTGATGGGAATATAAAGTGGTACAACTGTTAGGCAAAGAAATTTGATAATGTCTAGGGGAAAAAATGTACAAGCAATCTGTATAGCAATCTCACTTCTAGGAATCTACTCCAAAGTATTCTGGTTAAAAGTACAAAATGATTTATACAAAATATATTTTTTTCCAATGGCAAGATGCAAGATATTCCAATATGCAACATGCAAGATTTTCCAATCAGCAAGATGCAGAGCAGTATACATAGCATGATACCACTTAGATAAGAAAAGTGATTGTTAATATATACATGAATGTGTTTTATGTGTAAAAAGAAAAACTAATAAAAAATGGATTACCAGATCAGTGGTTCTCAAACTTTAGTGTACATAAAAATTATCTTTAGGGCCTGATTCTCAAAGTTTCTAACCTAGAAGAAAATCGAGAACCTGAGAATTTATATTTTTAACAAGTTTTCAGGTGATACCGAAGCAACTGTTTTGGAGATCACACTTTGCTAAACTAAAAACAAATGAAAACAGTTGAACCTATTAATATATCAAATTAATTATATACAGATAATAGATTTGTTTTAAATGTCTTTTGAGTATTTCGAGCGTACATCTTAAATAGAAAGAGTTCCCATTGTAAACAGAGCTTAAGATGAATCTTAAACTTAATTGAGAAACTACTACTAATATTGACATTATTAATTTGAAACTAGTTTGTATGCAAACAAATACATACGTACATTTGTGCATGAAGATAAATCAAATAGGTTATATTGTCAATGTTGTTAAGAACCAAAATTGTCAGTATAAGAGAAAAGAGTTTCAAGTTAAGTTAAATGAAAATTCTATAATGTCAAATTTTGATCGGAAATATCCGTACTATTTCAAGATTTTGCTTTTCTTTCAACATTACGTTCCTTAGCACTATAATTGCAAAAATATGGAGGACAATGACCACCCAAAAGCAAGATTGCTCCTATTGCCCACATTTTGCCCTCTGATTAGGATTTCCCACAAAAAGCAACCAGAATTCTATGGCAGAGTTCTGATTCCAGATTTGGGGCAGAAAATACATGAAATGGGTCTGTGACGAATTGTTGTGCCAGAAAGCAAGGAGGGTAATTAACTAATGGGAGGCAGAGTACGGTGGCTCACGCCTGTAATTTTAATGCTTTGGGAGGCTGGGGCAGGAGGATTGCTTGAGGCCAGAAGTTCGAAACCAGACTGAGCAACATAGTGAAACCATGTCTCTACAAAAATTAAAATAGTCATGCATGGTGGCATGTGCCTACAGTCATAGCTGCTCAGGAGGCTGAGGTGGGAGGATTGCTTGAGCTCAAGAGTTCGAGGTTACAGTGGCTATGATTACACCAATGCGCTCCAGCCTGGGCAACAGCACAAGACTCCATTCTTAAAAAAATAAAATAAAAAACTAACAGGACATGTCCAAAGGCCATAGGAGCAAATAAATATGCAGGAGGAATCCATTGGCCAAATATGAGAATAATTAAAAGAATAATGGCTGCAACTAATTTGTTATAATCCGTCAGTTTTCATCACTAAAAAGCAAAACACACACACACAAATTTAGTTGGTCACCACTGTAAGTATTTAAACATTTCCTTACTTTACACATTGGCAGTAGAAAGAAAAGAATAAAGCATTCATCCTGCATTTTCTGTACTGCAGAGTGACTAAACAGTCCTAGTTGACAGTGAAAAGTTCTCTACAGAAAAATTCCAGTTAATAAAAGTGAAAAGAAAGTGAAAATTAGAAAATTGTCACTTTGCATTTTGTAACAAAATTATACAGGCAGCTTTTATCAGTAGATGAAATTACTACATGAAAAGCTGTTAGGAAATTGTATCCCGTTAGCATCACAAAAGTAGAATGACTGGACAGTAACACTATGTACATTTAATGAAGCACACAGCACCACAAGTGTGTGCCAATAAAGTTGAACCTGAATCTCATCTAACCTTGAATGCTAACTCCAATTATCAGGGATAATTGGGGATATAAGGGATAGAGTAACAAGTTAAATGTAACCAAGAGGAAACATATAGATTGATCCAGAGTTTGTGACATTCTACAGAATAAGTAAACCAATTTTTTTCAATAAGTCAACAACATTGATATAGAACAGCTCTAGATTAAAAGAGATTTAACAAAATGCAGTATGTGGACCTTGTGTGAGTTCCTTAATTGAACAAACCAAAAGTAAAAAGTTATTTCTGAGACATTCAAGAAAGTATAAGCATTGAATGTATTAGATTAAAGCAAGGAATTGCTCATTTTATTAGGGGTGATGATAGTTTCATAATTTTATTTTTTTTTTTTGAGACGGGGTCTTGCTCTGTCGCCCAGGCTAGAGTGCAGTGGTGCAATCTCAGCTCACTGCAAACTCTGCCTCCCGGGTTCATGCGATTCTCCAGCTTCAGCCTCCCAAGTAGGTGGAACTACAGGTGCCCACCACCATGCCCGCTTATTTTTGTATTTTTAGTAGAGACTGGGTTTCACCGTGCTAGCCAGAATGGTCTCAATCTCCTGACCTCGTGATCCGCCCGCCCCAGCCTCCCAAAGTGCTGGGATGGTTTCACAAATTTTTGAGTCTACTTTATAGCTTACTGAACTATGCCACTGGAGAATAACACAATGTTTTGGATTTAAAATATTTTAGCAAAAAATGAAAAAGAAAGGAATAGAGTAGATAACAAGTGAGATAAAATGATGATTATTGAATCTGTCATAGGAGCATTTATTATACTATCCTTTCCATTTTACGTATATTTAAAATTCAAAACATATTTAAAAGGTAGAAGTTGGCTCAAAGAAAAACTCTGTCAAATCTTTTTAAAAGTATTTCATGTTACTTTTCAAGAAATAGAATGGAAGATTCCAGATTACTGGTAGTTATATTTTTCAATAATTTGAGACTTTAATCTAAACCCCAGAGTAATAGAAAGTGTCCTAGAATACAAATCCAGTAGGAAATCTGGGGCCAGGCCAGGTTTTGGACAAAACCTTTTGAATTTGGGCAAATCATTTAATCTTTTCATATCTCGTCATCTGTAAATTAGGGACTTAATCCAGATGACTTTATGTCTTATCTTCACCTCTAATCACTAGAAAGTAATATGAATGCACTCTTGCTGGTAAGCAAAGGGCACAGAATTGAGTAACAACAACAACAAAAAGCATGAAAGAGCAGCTTAATCAGAATAACTTCCTTGAGGTTACTCACATATGTGAAATATGTGGATTAGATTAACTTATCTTTAAGATGTTCCCTATCCCTAAAATTCTATGAAATGTAATAGCTGTAGTCATGGGCCAGACAAATAATTGTTTTACATCAAATTCTAATTGCCGATGTTATCTCTCAGTTTCTGCAAGGCTATTGTATCTGTACTCTAGAAAGACAACATACTTATTAAACAATAAGATAGAAAAACATAGGTAGACCAGGTGTTCTCCAACCTTCTTATCCCTGGATATAATCTATGACCTGTATTAAGAAGGAGCCTATTAATAATGGAGAGGGAGCAAGTTAAGTTTTTTTCAGTGTTGTATTGCAATATCTCAAGAGACACTTAATACTGTAACCCCAGATGAGTGTCCTTTAGTATAAGCTCTCAGGAAAAAAAAGTTATGATTAAGACAGTAATTGATATTGAGCTGGAGAGTGTAGAGTGTCTACAATTTAAAAGGAAGACAAGGATTTAAAGCAACCTTGGTAAATGACCTTAAAATATTATATTTGATTAGTTGTCATAGTAGGTGGAGGGAAGTAAGGGGAAGCAGTTGACTAGGATCAACAGGTAAAAGTTATAGTGAACCATTTTTCACCAAACATGGACTCCTATGAAATGTACTTCATAAGGGCTACTGCAGTCTGAAGAAGGGATAGAATAAATCATTTTGAGAGTGAGGTCACTACACTGGAGATTATTGTGCATTTTTTAAAGGGCTTTCAAGCCTCAGGCATGACATAATTTACACAATTTTAAAATTATAGAATAATGGAAGTGGGACTCAAATAAGCCACTCCATCAATTTCTTAAATGTATGTTATGATACTGTCACAAAAGTATGATGAAGAGCTCTAGATTACTAGTAATTACTGTTTTCTATTTATCTGAGAAAATTTCAACTCCCAAGTAATGGAATTTATAACTGGAAATTCAAGTTTGGCTATTCTGTATACGAAATAAGGAGAATGGTTATAAATATTTGTTGAATGAACAAGTACATAAGAACTCACAATTGTGAAAGTTAGGAAGAAAATGCAATTCATTCATTCGTTCACCAAATAGATTTTGAAAGTCATCTCTGTGCCAGAAGTTGGCAAAATTCCTGCATTCATGGTGCTTTTATTCTAGCTGGAGGAGATGGATAATAAACAATAAAAAATAAATAAACGTCAGGTGGTAAGCTTTATGAAGTAAACAGTAAAGCAAATTAAGTGAACAGAATGGAGAAGCTACTGTTTAGACTGGGTTTCCAGGAAAGTATCTCTAATATGATAACATTCGAGCAAAGAGGCTTGAAAGAATTAAGAAAGTGGCCAGGCACAGTGGCTCACGCCTGTAATCCCAGCACTTTGGGAGGCCAAGGCAAGTGGATCACCTGAGGTCAGGAGTTTAAGACCAGCCTGACCAACATGGTGAAACCCTGTCTCAACTAAAAATACAAAAAAATTAGCTGGGTGTGGTGGCGGGCACCTGTAATCCCAGCTACTTCAGGAGGCTGAGACAGGAGAATCACTTGAACCCATGATGCAGAGGTTGCCGTGAGCCGAGATCACACCACTGTACTCCAGCCTAGGTGACAAGAGCGAAACTCCATCTAAAAAATAAAAATAAAAAAGAATTAAGAAAGTGAACCATATGGATACCTGATGGAAGAGCAAGTGCAAGGACCTCCAAGGCAGGATAGAGTCTGGTGCTCAAAATAGAGCCAAGAGGCAAGTATGGCAGGAGTAGAATGAGCATGAAGAAAAGCAGGTAGTGACAGATTAGGTAGGTAGCAGGGCCACTCAGCCTTTGAGCCCCATTAGACTAGGGTAAGGACTTGAGCTTTTTTGTCTCTACAAAGGCAAGTCATTGTAAGATTTTAAATGGAGGAGTAACATGTTTCGTTTCATTTCTTTTCTTTTTTCTTTTCTTTTTTTTTTTTTTGTTTTGACAAGATCTCACTCTGTCGCCCAAACTGGATGGAGTACAGTGACACAATCTCGACTCACTGCAACCTCTGCCTCACCAGTTCAAACAATCCTCACACCTCAGCCTTCCTGGTAGCTGGTACTGCAGGTGCATGCCACCACACCCAGCTAATTTTGTGTGTGTGTGTGTGTGTGTGTGTGTGTGTGTTTGACAGAGTCTCGCTCTGTCTGCCAGGCTGGAGTGTAGTGGCAAGATCTAGGCTCACTGCAACCTCCGCCTCCTGGGCTCAAGCAATTCTCCTGCCTCAGCCTCCCGAGTAGCTGGGATTACAGGCGTGTGCCACCAAGCTTGGCTAATTTTTGTATTTTTAGTAAAGACAAGGTTTCACCATGTTGGCCAGGCTGGAAGTGTCATGTTTCAAAAGGATTGCTCACTTTGCTGAATATAGAATAGACTGTGTAGGGGCAAGAGGAGAAAGAATGGGGAAATTAGAAGACAATGATCCAGGAATGAAAATGTAGTATTTTGGATTGGTGTTGTAGCAGTATAAATTGTAAAACATGATCCCAGGTTTTGAGGAAACAGTTTTGAGGTGAGAAAATTTCATTTTGGACAGGTCAACTGTAAGAAGTCTATTAGACATATGGGTGGAAATGTCAAGTACATAGGCAGATATATATGCATGAGAACCACGCTGGAGATGTAAATTTGGGAGTCCTCAATACACAGATCTGTATTTGAAGCCATGAGATTGAACAAGTCATCTGAGACATGAGTATAGATAGAGAATAAATCAGATCTAATGACTGAGACACAGAGCAGCCTAACCTTAAAGAGTAGAAAGAGGAGGAAGATCTAGCAAAGGGGATGAGAAGAAGTGACCAGCAAGGAAGTAAGGGAATCTGGAAAGAGTGGTGACCTACAGGTCATATGAAGACAGTCAAGCAGGAAGGAATGAGGGCTTCCAATATGCCCAGTAAGATAAAGGCTGAAAGTTGACCACTGAATTTGGCAACATGGAACACACAGGTGATTCTAATAACACCTCTTTCAGTGGAATAGTGGGGATGAAAGCTTTATTGCTGTAGGTTCAAGACAGAATGAGAGGAGAGAAAATGTTGAGAGTGAGTATGAACAAATTTAAGAAAACTTTTTATGGAGAGCAAACAGCTGAGTAGTACCTGGCAGTGGGGATGTAGATGATTGAAAGACAAGGGGAGGCAGATATTATGCCTAAGCTAAAGCCTAGGAGTGTTAGGAATGGTGAAAGCAAATGGTCTAGAAGTGATAATGTGGACTGAAGAGGACACCTATCCAACCTCCAGGTTTAGACATGTGAAATATTTCAGAAAAAACAGCCGCCATCCAAAAGTACAGCAGACAAAGCTGTGGTCTTAGATGACCATCAAGATACAATGAACAAAAAGATAAAGGGAGAGTACAGAGAACAAATTGCATAGGAGGGGTATAAGATGTAAGTTCTTGAAGGCACAGTGGAAAAGTGGAGTAGAGACAGGTATGAGATAGAATTAGTTTCAGCAAAATGCACAACCTCATGAAATATTCTCTTCAGGATCCTTGGATTTCATCGTGAAGCAGTCAAGTAGGATGAAACGTGATTCCTTAAAAGAAAGCCTCAGGGGGAATGTTTAATAAATGGAAATTATATAGACATTCTATAGACCAGTCTTTTAGTGATTAAAGTGGTTAAAAGAAGGAGCAGAGAGCACAGGAAAAAATGTTTGTGAAGAAACAAACTTTGCAAACCTAATAGGAGAAAAATCACCTCTTGTAAATATCTAAACATAAAATGAGGCTGAGTCATGCCTAGTTGGGGATACTTTTGAGAGGTAGAGAAGTTAGGCAACAAGTAGACCAGTGAACAGAGTTTCTCTTCACTAGATGTGGACACAATGGAACTCTCATACATTGCTGGAACATAAAATGGTGCAGCTCCTTTGGAAAATAGTTTGGCAGTTCCTCAAATGGTTAAATATAGAGTTTCCATATAATCCAGCAATTCTACTCCTACAGTTGAAAACATATGTCTACACAAAACCTCTTAAATGAATATACATAGCAGCATTATTTATGATAATCAAAAGGTGAAAACAGCCCAAATGTCTACCTATTGATAAATGGATAAACAAAATGTAGTATATCCACAAAATGGAATAGTTTTCTTCCATTAAAAGAAAGAAGTACTGATATAGGATACGACATGGTTGAACCTTGAAAACATTATGCTAAGTGAAAGAAGCCAGAAGTGAAAAGCCACATATTGTACCATCCCATTTACATGAAATTTCCAGAATAAGCAAATCTATATAGGGATAGAAAGTGGATTAGTGGTTGCCAGGGACAGAGGTGGGGGGGAAATGGAGAGTGACTGTAATGGGTTTGGTTTCTTTTTTGAGATGATGAAAATGTTTTTAAATCAAGTAGCAGAAATGTTGCATAGATCTGTAAATATGCTAGAAATCAATTAATTGTATACTTTAATAGGATGAATCTCATGGTCTATGAATTATATCTCAGTAAAGCTGTTACCAAAAACAAAAAAGCAAAAAAAAGAAGATATATTCTAGGTGTTTAATTACTGAAATAATTAACTTTGTTTTCAATCCAAAAATCAAAAAAAGAAAGCACCAGTAGGCAGAGCAGGATAGCTGACTAGAGGAGCATAATGCTGGTACACCCTACAAGACAGGATCAAAGCAATGAATGAAAATTACATTGGACTGGGGTGTTTGAGGGAGAACACCGCAGTACAGCAGGGAAGAGAGAAAACCTGTGGAGCAAGGAGACCTTTAGGGAGGGCCACATACAGAAGAGATAGAAACACTCTGCCTTCACCACGTGATCTTCTCAGCTGGAATTATCTAGGAACTAGAAGGCACTTGTTGGACAAAGGTATGTAGGAGGCCCGCAGCACCCCCCATTAATGTGATGAACGCCTGCAGTCTTTGCTTCCAGAGAAATCTTCAGTCCTCACAGTCCTTGAGCCCAGTTTAGGGAGGGGCCTGGTATCCATATAGCTGCACTGCCCCCAGAAAAGAAGCCCACACTGTGTGCCCTCTGACCCTCACAACCCCATGTGCAGCTATATAGGACCCATCTTGAAACCAGAACAACAGATAGAGTGCACCTTGCTCTTGGAACTGCATCTTTTCGTCTCTGAGGCTAAAATGCCATTATACCACCTTCACACAAAGAAGTGCACCATTCCATCACCAAATTGCTACAGATCCCCACACCCTGGGAACAAGTTGCCTAGGAGGCAATCTCTGCCTTTCACATCTTAGTGACTATAGCACCCTGACCCCAGCCTCTTGGAACCTAGGTCCAGCAACCTGGCCCCAGAGCCCATGCAGCTTACTGCCCCCAAAGTAATAGATAATTCTGCCCAGCAGAAAAACCTAGTCTGGGTCAGCCATATGCACAGTCAACACAATCACCAGCCAGGCATACTACTTCCAAGAGAGCCCTGCCTCGAGCCAATGGACTGGTCCTTGCATATCCCAAGGCACTCACCAGCCAGATACACCAATTCCAGGGGTGTCCTGCCACAAGCCAGTGAACCAGGCCCCCACAGACCATTTGCACACTCACCAGCCAAGCATGCTGCCTCGAGGGAGGCCCACCCTGAGCTGGCAAATCAGTCCCCGTGCACCAGTAGAGTGCTCACCAGAAAAGTGCACTGCTTATAGGGAGGCCCTCCTCTGAGTCAGCAAAGTGTGGTCCCCATGTACCCTGGCATGATCACCAGCTGGGCATGCTGCTTCCATAGAAACCCTGTCCAGAGCTGATAAGATGGCCTCTGTGTGTCACTGGCAAGCTCACAAGCTAGGCATGTTGATTCCAAATGGGCCCTGCCTCAAGCTGCGAGTCAGGCCCACAATCACCCCCCAGGTACTCCACTTCTAAGGGAGAGCCACTATAAGTCAGCAAACCTATCCACACATACTGCCAGCACACTCATCAGGCAGGCATGCTGTTCCTAAGGAAGCTCCACCCCAAACCAGAAGATTGCCCCTCGCATGCCACCAGTCCACTTACCAGCCAACTACTGTTCTCCCAGAAAGACTCCACCCTGAGTTGATGGACCAAGCCCTTCACTCACCAGGCAGGCATGTTGCTCCCAGAGGAAACACCCCATTCTGGCAGCTTAGCCACACAAACTCCTGCAGCCTATGCCACCAAGGCACTCAGGCATTACCAAAGTTGACTACAGCTGAAGAAACTGCATGGAGACCCCTACTGTGCCCACCCAGAACCAAAGCCAATACACATCCTACCCAACTGACACCCTCAGACACATCTGTAGGTGAAAGTCTGTCTGTAAAATACAAATGTCACTCCATAAAATTGGAAGAGGCAACTATTTGACCAGATGCACATATAACAACACAGGAGCACAAGAAACATGAAAAAGCAAGGAAACTTAACATCACCAAAGGAGCACAATAATGCTCTTGTAACTGACCCTAAAGAAATGGAAACATATAGGTTGCCTAAAAAGGAATTCAAATAACAATTCTAAGAAAACTTAGTGAGATGCAAGGGAATACAGGTAGACAATTCAATGAAATCAGAAAAACAATTCATGGCCTGAATGAGAAATTCAACAAGGACACAAATATAAAAAGAACCAAACAGCAATCTTAGAACTGAAGAACTCAATAAATGAGATAAAAGTATAACAGGGAGCTTCAACCTCAGACTAGATCAAACAGAAGAACATTTCTGAACTTGAAGACATTTCTTTTGAAATAACGAGGAAAAATGGGGAAAGAAGAATGGAAAAGAACCAAGAAGGCCTAGAGGATTTATGGGACACAATTAAATAAACAAATATTTACAATAAGAGAGTTAAAGACAGGGAAGAGATAAAGTCACAGAAAAAAGTTTTAAACAAAATAATAGCTGAAAACCTCTCAAGTATTGGGAGAGTTGTGGACATCCAGTTCCATTAAACTCAGAGAAACTCATATAGATTCAACCCAAAGGGGTCTTCTCTGAGGCACATTATAATCTAATGGTCAAAAGTCAAAGACAAAGAGAGATTTCTAAAAGCAGCAAGAGAAAAATGTCAACATATATGGGAAGCCCCGTTAGACTATCAGCAGATTTCTTAGCAGAAACTGCAGGCTAGGAGAGAGTGTAACGTATGTAATGTTATATTCAAAGTCATAAAAGAAAAAATACTTTCACCAGGAATACTACACCCAGCAAACCATCCTTTCGAAATGAAGAAGAAATAAATTCTTTCTCAAACAAGCAAAAGCTGAGGGAATTTGTCACCACAAGACCGACCTTACAAAAAATGCTTAAAGGAGTGCTTCAAGCAGAAGTGAAAAGATAATAACTAATAACATGAAAACATATGAAAAAAGTATAAACTTCATTGGAAGAGGTAAATTCATAATAAGTTCAGAATATTACATTACTGTGCTGGTACTATATAATTTTCAAATCTTCAGTATGAAGGTTAAAAGTCAAAATGGCCAATAATAATTATATCTATAAAGAGTTGTTAAGAAAGTTACAATACAAAGATATCTAAATTAAGGCAACAAAAATATAAATTGTGGGGAGAGGAAAAGTTGGAGTATTTGTATCCAACCAAAGTTAAGCTGTGGCTCAGATCTGTAATCTCAGCACTTTTGAAGACCGAGGTAGGTGGATCCCTTGAGCTCAGGGGTTTGAGACCAGCCTGGGCAACATGGCAAAACACTGTCTCTAAAAATAATACAAAAATTAGCCGGTTACAGTGGTGCACACCTGTAGTCCCAGCTACTCAGGAGGCTGAGGCAGGAGAATTGCTTGAGCTCAGGAGGCAGAGTTATGGTGAGCTGAGATCATGCCATTGCCCTCCAGCCTGGGCAACAGAGACCCCATCTCAAAAATAAATATATAAATAATAATTTTTAAAAAGGATCTAGAAAACAACAAAATGGCAAGAGTAAGTTGTTATAGATCAATAATCATCTTGAGCAGGCATGGTGGCTCATGCCTGTAATCCCAAAAGTTTGGGAGGTCAAAGCAGGAGGATTGCTTGAGCCCAGGAGTTTGAGACCAGCCTGGGCAACATAGAAAGACCCTGTCTCTACAAAAAAATTTTAAAAATTACCCAGGCCTGATGGTGTGTACCTGTAGTCCCAGCTACTTGGGAGGCTGTCATAGGAAGATCACTGGAGCCTGAAAGATCAAGACTGTAGTGAGCCAGGATTACACCACTATACTGCAGTCTGGGTGACAGAATGAGACCCTGTCTCTTAAGTAAATAAATAAATAATAAAAATTAAAAAATAATAACATTAAATGAGATGGATTAAATTCTTCATTTAAAACATATACAGTGACACTTTTCAACATAGTACTGGAAGCCCCAGCTAGAACAATTGGGCAAGAGAAAGAAATAAAAAGCATCCAAATTGGAAAGGAAAAAGTCAAATTATACTTGTTTGCAGATGATATAATCTTATATTCAGAAAAACATAAAGACTCTACCTTTGTTTATAAGCTCTAATACCAAAAAACTATTAGATTATATTAGAACTTTTAAACAAATTCAGTACATTGCAAGATAAAAAATCAATACATAAAAATCTGTAGCATTCTATATGCAAACAGTGAACAATCTGAAAAAGAAATAAAAACGTAACCCCATTTACAATAGCCACAAATAAAATTAAATACCTAGGAATTAACAGCCAAAGAAGTGAACAATCTCTACAATGAAAATGATATAATATTGATTAAAGAAATTGAAGAGGACACCACCAAAAAATCCAAACATATTCCATGTTCATGGATTAGAAAAATCAATATTGTTAAAATGTTCATACTACCCAAAGCAATCTACACATCCAATACAATCCTTATCAAAATACCAATGACATTATTTACAGAAATAGAAAAAATATTCTAAAATTTATATGGAAATATAAAAGACACGGAATAGTCATAGCTGTCCCAAGCAAAAAGAATGAAACTGGAGGAATCATATTACCTGACTTCAGATTATGCCTCAGAGCTACAGTAGCCAAAACAGCATAGTACTGGCATGAAAATACACACATAGGCCAATGGAACAGAACAGAGAATCCAGAAGCAAATTCATACACCTACAGTAAACATACTTTCAACAAAGGTGCCAAGAACATAAATTGGAGAAAAGATAGCCTCTTAAATAAATGGTGCTAGGAAAACTGGATATTCATATGCAGAAGAATGAAACTAGACCCCTATCTCTTGCCATATACAAAAATCAAATCAAACTGGATTAAAGACTTAAATCTAAGACTTCAATCTATTAAATTATTACAAGCAAACACTGGGGGAACTCTCCAGGACATTGGTCTAGGAAAAAATTTCTTGAGTAATACCCCACAAACACAAGCAGAAATGGATAAATGGGATCATATCAAGTTAAAAAATACTTCTGCACAGCAACAGAAACCATCAGAAAAGGGAAGACACAACCCACAGAATAGGAGAAAGTATTTGCAAACTGCCCATCTGATAAGGCATTAGTAAACAGAAAACATAAACAGCTCTAACTCCATAGGAAAAACTCTAATAATGTGATTTAAAAATGGGCAAAAGACTTGAATAGTTATTTCTCAAAATAAGACATGCAAATGGCAAACAGACATATGAAAAGGTGCTCAACATCACTGGTCATCAGAGAAATGTGAATGAAAGCCACAATGAGGTATCATCTCACCCCAGTTAAAATGTCTTTTATCCAAAAGACAGGCAGTAACAAATGCTAGCAAGGATGTAGTGAAAAGGAAACCCCTGTACACTGTTGGTGGAAATACAAATTAGTACAACCACTATGGAGAATCGTTTGGAGATTCCTCAAAAAACTAAAAATAGAGCTACCATATGATCCAGTAATCTCACTGCTGGGTATACACCCCCAAAAAGGGAAATCAGTATATTGAAGAGATATCTGTACTCCTATGTTTGTTGCAACAATGTTCACAATAACCAAGATGTGGAAGCGACCTCAGTGTCCATCTAAAGATGAATGGATGAATGGATAAGGAAAAGAAAATGTGGTACTTTTACGTAACGGGGGACTATGTAGCCATAAAAATGAATGAGATCCTGTCTTTTGTTTGTTTGTTTGTTTGTTTGCTTGTTTGAGACAGGGTCTTGTGCTGTCACCCAGCCTGGAGTGCAGTGGCATGCTCATGGCTCTCTGCATCCTCCACCTCCTGGGCCCAAGGGATCCTGCCACTTCAGTCTCCCTTGTTGCTGGGGTTGCAGTCATGCACCACCACATCCAGATTTTTGAGGGGGAATGGGGAGATGGCGTCTCGCTCTGTCACCAGGCTGGAGTACAGTGGCGCAATCTTGGCTCACTGCAATCTCCACCTTCCGGATTTAAGAGATTCTCCTGCCTCAGCCTCCTGAGTAGCCGGGACTACAGGTGCATGCCACCTCGTCCAGCTAATTTTTGTACTTTTAGTAGAGACGGCATTTCACCATGTTGATCAGGCTGTTCTCGATCTCTTGACCTCATGATCTGCCTGCCTCAGCCTCCCAAAGTGCTGGGATTACAGGTGTGAGCCACTGTGCCTGGCCAATTTTTGTATTTTTTATAGAGACAAGGCTTTACCATGTTGCTCAGGCTGGTCTAGAACTCTTGGGCTCTAGCAATGTGCCTACCTCGGCCTCCCAAAGTGCTGGGATTTTAGGCATAAGCTGTGCCCAGCCTAATCCTGTCATTTTAAACAACATGGATGGAACTAGAGGTCATTATGTTAAGTGAAATAAGCCAGGCACCAAAAGACAAACATCATTTGTTCCACTTATTTGTGTGAGATAAAAATTAAAGCAATTGGACTCGTGGAGATAGAGAGTAGAAGGATGGTTACCAGAAGCTGAGAAGGATAGTGGAGGTTGGGGGGTAGAAGAGTAGGGATGGTTAATGGGTTCAAAAAGTACTTAGAAAGAATGAATAAGACCTAGTATTTCATAGCACAACAAGGTACCCATAGTCGATAACAATTTAATTGTACATTTTAAAATAATTAAAATAGTGTAATTGGATTATTTGTAACACAATGGATAAATTCTTGAGGTGATGGATACCCCATTTACCATGATGTGATTATGGTACCAGGCATCAGGGATGTTTTCAACAGAGGAAAAATCATGAGAGGACACAGTAAGAAGGCAGCCATCCACAAACCAAGGAGAGAGGCTTCAGAATGAAGGCAATCCCAAAGATACCCTGATCTTTGATTTCTAGACTTCAGAATTGTAAGAAAATAAATTTATATTATTTAATCCTCTTTCTCTATCCACACCACAAAGTAAATTAATAAATAACAGGACCCAACTTTACACAGCCTACAGAGAACCCACTTTACCTATAAGGATACACATAGACTGAAAGTGAAGGAATGGAAAATGATATTCCATGCAAATGGAAACAAAAGAGAGCAAGAGTAGTTATGCTCATATTAGATAAAATAGACTTTAAGTCAAAACTGCAAAAAGAGACAAAGATGGTCTTTATATAATGATACAGATGTCAATTTAACAAGAGTGAATAATAATTGTAGATATATATGCATATAACAGTGGAACACCCAAATATATAAAGCAATTGTTTTTTAGATCTCAATGGAGAGATAGACTGCAATGCAATAATAGTAGGAAACTTCAACAGCCCACTCTCACTAATGGACAGATTATCCAGACAAAAAATAAACAAAGAAACATCAGATCTAAATCTCACTTTAGACCAAATGGGCCTAATAGAAATTCACAGAACATTACCCCCAACAGCTGTGGAATACACATTTTTCCCAATAGCATGTGGAGCGTTCTCCAGAATAGATCATGCATTAGGCCACAAAACAACCCTTAGTAAATTTAAGAAGTAAATTTAAGAAGATCACAATAATTTCAAGTGTGTTTTCTGACCACAATGTTATAAAACCAAAAATCAACAACAGGAGCAAATTCAGAAAATTCACAAGTGAATGAAAATTAAATAACATGATTGCGAACAATCAAAGTTTCAATGGAAAAATTAAAATTTAAAAATTTCTTGAGACAGGGCAGGGCACGGTGGCTCACACCTGTGATATCAGTATTTTAGAAGCCTAAATGAGAGAATTTCTCGAGGCCAAGAATTCAAGACCAACCTGGGCAACATACTGAAACCCCATCTCAACAAAATAAAAAATAATAAATAGATAAATAATTTTTGATACAAACAGAAATGAAACCAACATATCAGAACCTTTGAGATACAGCAAAAGAAGTTGTAAGTGGGAAGTTTACACCAATAAATTCCTACATCAAAAAAGAAGAAAGATCACAAACAACCTAATGATGTACCTTAAGGAACTAAAAAAAAAAAACAAGAACAAAATAAACCCCAAATTCACAGAAGAAAGGAAATAATAGACCAGAGCAGAAATTAATGAACTAGAGACTTAAAAATACAAAAGATCAATGGAACCAAGAGTTGGTTTTATAGAAAGATAAAATATACAAACCTTGAGCTAGACAAAGAAAAAAATAGAGAAGACTCAAATAAATAAATTCAAAATGGGGCATAACAACTGATACCACAGAAACACAAAAGATCAATTGCTGGTGAACAATTATACACCAACAAATTATTGAACATAGATAAATAACTAGATAAGTTTCTGGACACATAGAACCTACCAAGATTGAATAATGAAGAAATAGAAAATCTGAGCAGAATAATAAAAAATGAGGAAATTGAATAAGTTGTAAAACGTCTCCCATCAAAGAAAAACCCATGAGCTGGATAGCTTTTTTTGTTGCTGAAATCTACCAATCATTTAAGGAGGAACTAATACCAAATTATCGTCAGACTACTCAAGAAAATTGAAGGAGATGACTTAATTCCTCATTCATTCTACAAGGCCAGAATTACCCTGATACCAAAATCAGAGCAAAACACAACACAAAAAGAACACTATATCTCTGATGAACATAGATGCAAAACTCCTCAACAAAATACTTGCAAACTGAATTTAACAGCACATTAAAAAGATTATCTACGATGGTCAAGTGGTATTTATCCCAGTGATGCAAAGATGGTTCAATATATGCAAGTCAATAAATGTGATATATATCACATCAACAGAATGAAAGACCAAAACCATATGATCATTTTAATAAATGCAGAAAAAGCATTAAATGAAATTAAACATCACTTCTTGATTAAAAGATCAACAACTTAGGATTAGAAGGTACATACTACACAACAAGGACCATGTATGGTAAACCCACAGTTAACATGATACTAAATGAGAAAAAGTTGAAAGTTTTTTCTCTAAGTTCTAGAAGAAGACAGGGATGCTGATTTTCACCACTTCTATTCAACATAGTATTGGAAGTCTTAGCCATAGCAATTAGTCAAGAGAAGCAAATAAAGGGTATCCAAATTGGAAAATAAGAATTCAAACTGTCCTCATTTGCAGATGACATGACTGTATATGTAGACAACCCTAAAGACTCCACCAGAAACCATTAGCACTCTTAAACAAATTCAGTGAAGTTGTAGGATACAAAATCAACATAGCCAAATTAGTAGCATTTCTATACACCAATAATAAACTATCTTAAAAAGAAATCAAGAAAACAATACCATTCATGTAACTATTAATACAAAAAAGTACTTAGAAATAAATTTTAAAAGAAGGTGAAAGATCTCTACATCAAAAACTATAAAACATAAGTAAAAGAAGTTTAACAGAACACAAATAAATGGAAAGATATCCCATGTTCATGGATTGGAGTAGTTAATATTATTAAAATGTCCATACTACCCAAAGGGATCTACAGAGTCAGTGTAACTCCTATCAAAATATCAATGACATTCTTCACAGAAATAGAAAAAAAACTTACAATGTGTGTGGAACAACAAAATACACCAAATTTTTCATTAGCAAAAAAAAAAAAAAAAAAACGAACTGGTGGCAAGCTGGTGGCATCACAACAAAACAGTATGGCATAGGGATCACCCTATCACAACCAAAACACAGCACAACCAAAACAGGATGATATAAGGATTAAAAACAGACATACAGACCAATGGAAAGGAATAAAGACCACATAAATAAATTCATGTAACTGCAGCCAACTGATTTTCAACAAAGATGCCCATGTTGGGGAAAAGAGCAGTCTCTTCAATAAATGGTGCTGGGAAAATTAGATATCCATACACAGAAGATTGAAAGTAGACCCCTATCATTCACCATGTACAAAAATCACCACCAAATGGATTAAAGACTAAACATGAGACCTGACATTATGAAACTACTGGAAGAAAAACTTGGAGAAACATTTCAAGACAATGGCCTGGGAAATAATTTGCTGGATATGACTCCAAAAATTCTGGCAATAATATAAAAAATGGACAAAGGGAACAATCAAGAGAGAAGAGATAACCTACAGAATGGGAGAAAAATGTTTGCAAACTATACCTATGACAAGGGGTTAATATCCAGAATATCTAAAAATTCGAACAACTCAACAGCAAAACAAACAAATAATATGATTTAAAAATGGACAAAAGATCGTAATAGACACTTCTCAAAAGGAGGCATACACATGACCAGAAAGCATAGCAAAAGATGTTCAAATTACTAATCATAAGTGAAATGCAAACTAAAACCACAAGATATCACCTCACGCCTGTTAGAATGGCTATTATCAAAAACAAAAGATAACAAGTATTGGAGAGGATACGGAGAAAAGAGAACCCTTGTAACCTTTGGTGGGAATGTAAATTATTATGGCCATTATGGAAAACAGTATGGAGGTTCTTCAAAAAAATAAAAATAGAGCTACCATATTAGGATTAGAAGGTACATAGTACACAACAAAGAGATATCTGCATTTCCACGTTCATTGCAGCACTGTTCACAATAGTCAAGATATAAAATCAATTTATGTGTTAATCCATGGATGAATGGATAAAGAAAATGTGGTATATAAACATAATGGAATACTATTCATCTATAAAAAAGAATAAAATCCTGTCGTATAAGACAACATGAAAGAGATTGTGTTACTTGAAATAAACCAGACACTGAAAGACAAATGATCTCACTTACAAGTAGAATCTAAAAAGGTCATCTCATAAAAGGAGTGAATAGACCAGTGGTTACCAGCAAGTGGGGAAGGGAGAAAGTGGAGGGGAAATAGGGAGGAGTGGTCAATGCGTATAAAGTTACAATTAGGAAGAATGAGTTCTGTTGTCTTATTGCACAGTAGAGTGAATATAGTTAATAATAATGTATTGAATATTTCAAAATAGCTAGAAAGAACATTTTGAATGTTCTTACTACAAAAAAATGATAAATGTTTGAGATGATGGATATGCTAATTACCCTGATTTGATCATCACACAATGTATATGTGTATCAAAACATCGCATTGTACCAAATATGTGCACATATTTATGTACATATTTGTATCTTATGTACACAAATATGTACAATTATTTTGCGTCAATTGTTTTTTTAAAAAGCACCAAATGTATATCAATTACATTACTAATGATAGGATGTCTTCACGACAGGAATAGAGAAACAAACTACACATGTATGTATAATAGATGGAAATATTTAGAGCTATAAAGGGGCCTAAAGAGTTAAAAGGATACCTAAAAATATATGGAAGAATATACAAAATAAATGAAGGTACACAGTGAATAATAACTTTGTCTTGTCTATCCTATGCCCTCCCTGTACCTCTAAGACTATTCTACACATAGTCCGTGCTTGTAAATATTTGTTGAATAAAGAAATAAATGTAGATATATGCGTGTGTGTATATACAAGGGTATACACACATACACAAACACACATATAACATAATTCTGAAGTCTTTTAGAATTCAGTCATTGATCTGCTTTGAAATACAGGATAAAATAAGTTGTTTCTCTGATTTAGGAGAACAAAGGTACAAACAAAATAAAATCTATACTAACAGGTTGCCCAAATGTTAGAAATATACAAATGAAATTCTTCATATATGATTTAAAATAATTTTTAATGCTAACTATGTTTATGTAGTTGAATAATTTTTTCCATTAGAAAATAAAAATAAAAAGTCATAAATAGCCTGCGGGAGGAAATTGCATATATGACTAACATAAAAGCATTAGCTTCTGAGAGATACCTACAGAAAGGCTTTGCCGCTTCCAGGATGTCTAATCAATCAGATATCTCAGGATAGACTTTCCAAGTACCTGCTTGGAAATTTGATTATTTTTTCTGATCTGTTCCTGTGGTTTTAATTAAGCTAAAGATCACATCAATGTTTATACTTGACATAAATGATTCCATTTCCAACTGCTTTCCAGATTTCTAAGTAGCATGTGCATCAAGGATAGAAGACACTAAAGGTTACATATCATTTCACACAGAGACTATCCTTTCCCCATTATACTTTCTTGGCATCTTTGTTGAAAATCAACTAACTATAAATGTGTGGATTTAATTCTAGTTTCTCTATCTTGTTCCATTGGTTTGTATGTCTTTTTATGCCTGCATTATGCTATTTTGATAAATTAAATCTATTTTAACTGGAAAGTTCAATCCATTTAAATTGATTGTGATTACTAATATATTTGGATTTATTTCACATATCTCATTTTATTCATTTTATGTTGCTTTATAATAATAATTTCCCCTTTCTTGCCTTTTCTTGGATTAATAGACTATTTCCCCTCATCCCATTTTTTTTTTTTTTCCTGTTTCTGCTTTGAAAGTTTATTTTGGTCTTTATAGTAGGTACTCTAGAGATTGTAATATGCATATTTAACTTTTTTGAATTTTAAAGAGAATCAACATTTTTACTCTCCTTCTAAATAATACAAGGATTCCAACCACCATCCCCATCTACTTACATGGGGTATTGTTGCTTGACATATTTCTGCTGCCTACCAGACTTACTATCTCTCAGCTCCAATCCTACTCTGTTCTACTCTGCTCTGTGCTGGGACTCTGTGGAATATCTTTCCCAGACTCCCTTGCCCACTAACTGCCTATTGTGTTTTGTTACTAGGGTTACAAAATGGGAGTGAAAGGTGAGAAAAGAGGAAAACAACATTCCTTCCAATTGTTCCAGTTCTGGTCAGTGTTGCCCGTCAGTAGCTTCATTGGCCCAGCCTTCAGCTTTTTCAAAACTCCACTAGCTGGCCGGGGGCGGTGGCTCACGCCTGTAATCCCAGCACTTTGGGAGGCCGAGGCGGGTGGATCACGAGGTCAGGAGATCGAGACCACGGTGAAGCCCCGTCTCTACTAAAAATACAAAAAATTAGCCGGGCGCGGTGGTGGGCGCCTGTAGTCCCAGCTACTCCAGAGGCTGAGGCAGGAGAATGGCGTGAACCTGGGAGGCGGAGCTTGCAGTGAGCCGAGATCGCGCCACTGCACTCCAGCCTGGGCGACAGAGCGAGACTCCGTCTCAAAAAACAAAAAACAAACAAACAAAACACTCCACTAGCCTTGGCAATTTCCCTCAGAGCAACTAGCATCCTCCAGTGGCACCCACTGTGAAATGTCCAAGTTGAAGCTTACTGTAAATGGGAAAATGAATGAGTGAAAAACGCAAGGAAGGTTTCAAACCAAATATAATGTTATAATGACACCTTGTGGATATTAGCAGTATACCACTGACCAAGCTTCAGTGAAATGCAACATTAGCTGTAAAATCACCAAACATAAATTACTACACATTTTGAAACTAAAAAAAAAATTTTAAAAAGCTACTTAACGTAGAAAAAAATGAATAACAAATAAACATAGAGTAATAGAAACTACAAGTTGGTGATCTCTTTTCCATATTCCTGTGAGACACGCACTAGATCACTTAAAGACTTGTTTTCTTCCATTCAATTTACTGCCATTTTAACTTTCCCGAGTTTAAGGCCTCCTTTTTCTTTTCTTATAAATCAGTGTTTTTCATCCTTTTCTGAGAATTAAATTTTTTAATGTTCATTGTATATTTTTTTCTAGTAGTGTCTTGCAGAAGTCTACATTAAAAATTTCAATTTGTCAAAAAAAAAAATACCTGAGGTTTTAGCAACCTATCTTTGTAAATTAACTGTTTTTGTGTGAGGTAATGAAATTAGCCCTGACATAATCACAGTGTATTCATGACTTTTTCTGATTTTTCTAATGTTTGCCTTTTGCTAATAACTTGTTTTTTAATAACAACCTATTACTTGTTATGATGTTTGCGTCAGTTACCACTTAAGCAGAATCTAATCGCTTTCATGTTTTATATTTAAATTAATGTGGAAATTTAGTACACTATATAATATTATCAGAAAACAAGAGATTTGGTTTGAGAAGACCTAAATTCAAATCTAACTTGGCTATTTATTAGTGAAACCAGGGGCAAGTTACTTTCACTTAAATTAACCTGATTATAATCATCTGCAAAACAAAGATTATAAACATGACTAACAAATTTTAAAATATCCAGCAGTAAAATGTATATAAAACATTTATATACTGTAAAGCATTACACAGATACAAGTAGTTAAAATAGCATGTATGCATTACATTCAATATTTTATTCATAAGAGTCTACTTTAGAATTTTATGTGAAATTTAAAGTAGCTCATTCCATGCATCTGGCAAACAAAATCATTCCATAATTTCTGAGGATCTGTTTTTTACAAGATACTGTAAGATACATAGAGGCAAATATTACCAGTGACTGCCCTGAAAGTTTTATAATTTTATTGAGGATTCATGTATACTTGATAAGTTGTTGCAAAAAGAGATTTAATTCATCAAGACGTGATAAGAGCTGTAGTCTTGGGTGACATCATGGAAGAAGTATTCAGCTGGGTATGGAGTAGAACACAGATGAGGAAGGACATTTAATGAAGAAAATACAGCATGAACAAAGGAATTCTTTGGTTTTTCCTTTTCTTAGCACTGCTATAGTATTTCCTGTTAATACAACTCACTTTGTCTCCTAATTATCACTTGTATTGATAGTATTATTATATGTGTATTACATGTGTAGATGTCATGTTTCTCTGTATAAACTATATGTTTACAAAGTATACAGATGTCTAACATAAGTCACTTATTTTACCAGGTGCTGGAGATCTACCATATATGGGTGATTAACCCATTAACAGTGTATGAAAAAGCTGTACCAGAGCATGTACAAAGTACTTCAGGGTCCCAGAGGAGAGGTGATTAATTCTAAGCTTCAGAACAGCTCAAACTAACTTTTGCATTTTGTTCATATCACCCCAGAGCACCAAGCTTTATATTAGCTTTATAATAGGTACTCAAAACGTTAATAAACAGATGAATTAATGAACAAACAAAAAATGCAGACAAGAACAGGCTGACAATCTCATGGGAATTACCCAGACTTGTTGGAAGGAAAAAAAGTGGGAAAGTGAATTGGTGCCCAATTTTTGGAGACATGGAATCTTGGATGAAAAAGATTAGACTTGGGCCAGGCACAGTGACTCATGCCTGTAATCCCAGCATTTTGGGAGGCCCACGAGGGCAGATCACTTGAGGCTAGGAGTTCAAGGCCAGCCTGGACAACATGGCGAAATCCCATCCCTACTAAAAATACAAAAAAAAAAAAAAAAAATGAGCCGCACATGGTGGCACGTGCCTGTAATCCTAGCTACTAAGGAAGCTGAAGCATGAGAATTGCTTGAACCCAGGAGGCAGAGGTTGCAGTGAGCCAAGATCACGCTGCTGCACTCCAGCCTGGGCAACAGAGCAGAATCCATCTCAAAAAAAAAAAAAAAAAAAAAAAACAGAAAGAAAAAAAGGATTAGACTTGAAGTTCTTCAAAGTGTATGGTAAACACAACTCACTTTTATGTACTTCGGGGAAACAAGAAGTGAAAACTGTACATGATTCCAAAGAACTATCCCTTGTGGAATTTAACTTTTTAACAGCCCAGCACTCTGTACCTGACATGGAAAAGACAGCCAGTGTGTATTTGTTTTAACTAATTAGTGCATAGATGGATAGATGGATGAACGAATGGATGGATGGATGGATGGATGGATGGATGGATGGATGGGAGTAGTTTAGGCAACTAATAATACCAGTTAATAGGTCACTCAACAGAACTTTCACCTTTGAAAGGAAGACTTCAATTTACCAGGGATGTTGTCACCTTTTTTTTTTTTTTTTATTATACTTTAGGTTTTAGGGTACATGTGCATAATGTGCAGGTTTGTTACATATGTATCCATGTGCCATGTTGATTTCCTGCACCCATTAACTCGTCATTTAGCATTAGGTTTATCTCCTAATGCTGTCCCTCCCCCCTCCCCCCACCCCACAACAGTCCCCGGAGTGTGATGTTCCCCTTCCTGTGTCCATGAGTTCTCATTGTTCAATTCCCACCTATGAGTGAGAACATGCAGTGTTTGGTTTTTTGTCCTTGCGATAGTTTACTGAGAATGATGTTTTCCAATTTCATCCATGTCCCTACAAAGGACACGAACTCATCATTTTTTATGGCTGCATAGTATTCCATGGTGTATATGTGCCACATTTTCTTAATCCAGTCTATTGTTGTTGGACATTTGGGTTGGTTCCAAGTCTTTGCTATTGTGAATAGTGCCGCAATAAACATACGTGTGCATGTGTCTTTATAGCAGCATGATTTATAGTCCTTTGGGTATATACCCAGTAATGGGATGGCTGGGTCAAATGGTATTTATAGTTCTAGATCCCTGAGGAATCGCCACACTGACTTCCACAATGGTTGAACTAGTTTACAGTCCCACCAACAGTGTAAAAGTGTTCCTATTTCTCCACATCCTCTCCAGCACGTGTTGTTTCCTGATTTTTTAATGATGGCCATTCTAACTGGTGTGAGATGGTATCTCACTGTGGTTTTGATTTGCATTTCTCTGATGGCCAGTGATGATGAGCATTTCTTCATGTGTTTTTTGGCTGCATAAATGTCTTCTTTTGAGAAGTGTCTGTTCATGTCCTTTGCCCACTTTTTGATGGGGTTGTTTGTTTTTTTCTTGTAAATTTGTTTGAGTTCATTGTAGATTCTGGATATTAGCCCTTTGTCAGATGAGTAGATTGCAAAAATTTTCTCCCATTCTGTAGGTTGCCTGTTCACTCTGATGGTAGCAAACAAATGGAAGAACATTCCATGCTCATGGGTTGGAAGAATCAATATCGTGAAAATGGCCATACTGCCCAAGGTAATTTATAGATTCAATGCCATCCCCATCAAGCTACCAATGACTTTCTTCACAGAATTGGAAAAAACTACTTTCAAGTTCATATGGAACCAAAAAAGAGCCTGCATCGCCAAGTCAATCCTAAGCCAAAAGAACAAAGCTGGAGGCATCATGCTACCTGACTTCAAACTATACTACAAGGCTACAGTAACCAAAACAGCATGGTACTGGTACCACAACAGAGACATAGATCAATGGAACAGAACAGAGCCCTCAGAAATAACGCCACATATCTACAACTATCTGATCTTTGACAAACCTGACAAAAACAAGAAATGGGGAAAGGATTCCCTATTTAATAAATGGTGCTGGGAAAACTGGCTAGCCATATGTAGAAAGCTGAAACTGGATCCCTTCCTTACACCTTATACAAAAATTAATTCAAGATTTAATTAAAGACTTAAATGTTAGACCTAAAACCATTAAAATCCTACAAGAAAACCTAGGCAATACCATTCAGGACATAGGCATGGGCAAGGACTTCATGTCTAAAACACCAAAAGCAATGGCAACAAAAGCCAAAATTGACAAATAGGATCTAATTAAACTGAAGAGCTTCTGCACAGCAAAAGAAACCACCTGTTTTTTTTTAAATTGAAATTGGTAACAACTGCTTCATTTTGTAAAAGATCTAAGTATTTGATTCCATGGAGCAATGTTATTTCAGATTAAATGACTGTACTCTTGAAGAAAGGTAACATTCATATAACCAAGACTAAGTGCAATTTACGTCCTTTTGTTTATTTTGTTTTGTTTTGACAGGAAGTCTCGCTCTGTCGCCCAGGCTGGAGTGCAATGAGTCAATCTCGGCTCTTCGGCTCACTGCAGCTCCATCTCCCAGGTTCAAGAGATTCTCCTGCCTCAGCCTCCCAAGTAGCTGGAATTACAGGTGCCCACCACCACACTTGGCTAATTTTTCTTGTGTTTTTAGTACAGAAAGGGTTCTATGTGATGTATTTTTTTCTTTTGGCTGCTATTAGTGATACCTTAGGCTCTAATAATGTGTGTACAGTTTGAAGTGGACTAAGTTGTATTCAGTAGAATTAGAATATAAAGTACATTACAATTTCATAGATATTGTTAACCAAAATAGGTAGAACATCTTATTTTTTGAAATTTCCTGATAATATTATAACTGTTAGAGATGGGGTGCAATTTGTGGTTCATATCTTATGTATTATCTTGACTTCTCTCTTAATAAATGTAAGTTTAGTATTTTTTCACCTGTAAAAATTAATTGTAAGTAGTTTTTCTCCCTACGATTCTTGTAAGGTTTATGGATCTTCTATTCACATCTCTATAGATTTTTTAAATTATTTTTTGAAATGCAAGCTAATACTGCTACATTATAGTTTATTTAGGAAGTAAAAACAAAAAAAAAACACTCTTAATTGCATGAACTTCACTCAATCATTATCTTTTTGACATATTTCTTTTCAATCTTTTTTCTGCCTATGCATGCATTTTTCACACAAGTGTAATCATAGTATGAATATTATTTTGTATACTCCTTTTTTTGCTTTCAAGTATTGTAACAAGTTCTTATGGTGCTACCTAGGTTTCATAACCATGTACTAGTGGTTGCCTAATATTCCACTAAATAAATGTACAGTGCATTTAATACCATTTATTTAATCATACTCTTAATAGTTAGCATTAGATTGTTTTCGATTTTTGCTTATATAAACAATACTTTAATGAACGTCTTCCTCTGTGGCTTCTAGGTATGTATGTGATCACCAAACAAGACATGGGGCCTCCCACAAAGTGGACCAGCTAAAAAATATTCTTATGGGATTTATATTTCTATGACACATAATTGAGGCCCAGTTTTCCTTCAAGACCTCGGGGCCCCACTAATTATCTTTTCTTCCTCCACCTCCCAGTATAACTTATACTTATCCCCAGTATAAACTTATAGACAAACCACTACTTCATAAAGTATATTCATTTTCAGCTTTACCAAATATGGGCAAATTGCTTTACAAAGAGGTTGTAACAAACTATAATCTCACCAGCGTCAAATGGAAGTTGTAGGCCAAGCCCAGTGGCTCACGCCTGTAATTCCAGCACTTTAGGAGGCGAGGCAGGCAGATCACCCGAGGCCAGGATTTCTAGACCAGCCTGGTCAACATGGCGAAAGCACATCTCTACCAAAAATACAAAAATTAGCTGGGTGTGATGGTGGGCGCCTGTAATCCCAGCTACTCGGGAGGCTGAAGCGGGAGAATCACTTGAACCAGGGAGGCGGAGGTTGCAGTGAGTCAAGATTATGCTACTGCACTCCAGCCTGGGTGACAGAGCGAGACTCCGTCTCAAAAAAAAAAAAAAAAATTGTTTCCCCACATCTCTCCAACACTTGGTATTACCCAATTTATTATTTTTGACCAATCTGATGGCATAAAATAACTATTTTTTTGAATTAGTGTTTCTTTGATTTCTAATAAGATTAAATATTTTGTATTATTGTCCATTTGTAGTCCCTCTACTGTGAAAATCCCTATTTAGATGTTGTACACATTTTATTAGGTTAGTTTCTTCTCTGTCCATGGTTTACACAAGTTTTAAAAAATATATTCTAGACACTATTATATATGTTGAAAATATTTTTCACAGTTTGGCATTTTTGTTTAATTTTGTTCATGGCATCATCTACCAGAGAAAAGTGCCATCCTTGCACTTGTCATGGTCGTTCTTTCAGTTGACTGCTGGATTTGATTTGCCACTATTTAGTATTTCTGGCTGTAGGTACGTTAAGCTTGATCAATGATTTTCTTTTCTCTTTCTGTTCCAGTCTGGCATTGCTACCAATGTTATGCTACCTTTTTAAAAAAATGAATTGGATCATTTCTCACCATTTTTCCTGTTCTGTAATAGTTTATATAGGACAAGAATAATCTGTCTTTTCGAAGACATGTAGAACATGTCATTTGGTGCTGGTAGAACTTGGTATTAATTTTTCTTTTGTGTTAATTTCTTTGTTCAGATTTTCTATTTCTTCTTGGGACTATTTTGCCAAAATATTTTTCTAGAAAAATTATGTGTATATTCTGTTTTTTCCAATGTGTTGGTAACATAGTGTGCTAGTCAGCATAGCCACAATAATGCTTTGTAGTATACCACCCCAAACTAAGTGTAAAGCAACATTTAATCCAGTTTATACATCTGCAAGACAGTTGGGCATTGGCGGATCTATGCTGGGCTTGGCTGGTCTTGGTTCCACATCTGAAAATGTCAGATCTTTTTTGGATCAATTGGCTACCAGAGACACATTCTTCTCCTGGGGATGGAAGAAGTACAAGAGGGATAAGTGGAAATATGTGATACCCTTAAGGCCTAGATTCAGAACTGGCACTGGCACTTCTGCCAAAGTAAATCACATAGTCCAGCACAATATTATGAATGGAGGTGGATATATTTTACCATTACCAGGAGGAACTGCGAGTTTACATAACAAAGGACATGAATATAGGGAGATGCAAAGTATTGTGAACAATTATGCATTCTACCATAGATTGTACTGTATTAAAACATACTTTTAAATTTACTGTATCCTTTTCCTTTTGCTCTCCTTCATATAATAGGCCAAAGATGTTTCTATAGTATTAGACATCTTAAAGAACTAGCTTTGAATTTTGTTAAGCTCAAATTGATTTTTTTGTTTTATTTTTCTTCAATATTTATTTCTCAAAATCTCTTCATTCTACTTTATTTGGGCTTATTATGTTGTTTATTTCCCCAGCTTCTTGCTCATTTATACTCAATCTTTCTTTTCTAAAGCAAACATTTAAGAAAAATATAGGCTGGGCATGGTGGCTCATGCCTATAATCCCAGCACTTTGGGAGGCCGAGGCGGGTGGATCACCTGAGGTCAGGAGCTCTTGACCAGCCTGGCCAATATGGTGAAACCCTGTCTCTACCAAAAATACAAAAATTAACTGAGCGTGGTGGCGCGTGCCTATAATCCCAGCTACCCGGGAGGCTGAGGCAGGAGAATCACTTGAACCTGGGAGGTGGAGTTTGCAGTGAGCCAAGATTGCACTTTTGAAGTCTAGCTTGGGCGACAAAAGCAAAATTCTGTCTCAAAAAAAAAAAAAAGAAAGAAAGAAAAATGTAAATTTTCCACTGCACACTACTTTGGATGCATACTAATGTACTACTTTCATTATCTTATATCCAATTTTTTTTTTTTCAAGACAGAGTCTCATTCTGTCACCCAGGCTAGAGTACAGTGGTGCGATCTCGGCTCACTGCAACCTCTGCCTCCCGGGTTCAATCAATTCTCTCTGCCTCAGCCTTCCAAGTAGCTGGGATTACAGGTGCCTGCCACCATGCCTGGTTAATTTTTGTATATTTAGTAGAGATGGGGTTTCACCATGTTGGCCAGGCTGGTCTCAAACTCTTAACTTCAGGTAATCTGCCTACATTGGCCTCCCAAATTGCTGGGATTACAGGTGTGAGCCACCATGCCCAGTCTATTTCCACATTTTTATAGTTTAGTTTTATAGGCCTTGTTTAACAAAAAAGTTATTTAAACCCATATTTTAAAATTTTCAGCTATCTGTAGAACACTTTAAAATTTTTTTGTTGTTGAATCTTTTTCAATTCTATTGTGGAATTCAACAGATATGTTCAGTGTTCAGTGAACAAGGTATGTCATGTACATATGTGTTTGTGTTCCAGAATTTGTGAGCTACTTCCTTTGTGGTCTATTGCATGGTCAATTTTCAGAGATATTCTATATGAAAGACTGCGCATTTCCTTTTTTGTTGGGTGCAAAGTTGTATGTGTATGTTAGATCCTACTTGCTAATTGTGCTACATTAGTCTTCTGTATTCTTGTTTTCTGCCTAATTGATCTTTTGGTATCTAAAAGAGATGTGTAAAAGTCCTCCAGAAAGATTGTAGATTAATCCATTTTTCCTCATATTTCTGTCACTTTTCATAAAGTTTGAGACTGTGCTATTTTGGCATAAAAGCTAATAACTATTATGACTTCTTGATAATCTGTTTATTTTCAATATGAAATTTCTTTTATTTTGGGAAATAAGTGCCTATGAGCATTGAATTGAAAGCTCTGCAGGAAGGGTAAGGAGCACTAGGAGATGACAAATAGTGGCCTGGAAAATCAAGTGGAAGAAACCTTTCAAAGCACAGAGAAAAAAAGATGCAATTCATGAGGAAAAAATATTAGAGAATTAGAAGATACACACATATATCCACACACAATAAACCCCAAAGTAACATTCTAGAAATTCCTGAACTCCAAGGATAAAGAGAAAACCTTACAAGCATTCAGACAAAAGACACAAGTTTCCTATTAGTGAGATTGGCAACAAATGTCTCATCCGCAATAGTAGAAGATAGAGTGGCATCCACAGATGAGCAAGAGAAAAGACCTGTAGCCCAACTCTCCTATAACAACCACAGATTTGTGCATACACATGAATTCAGAAAATATATCTCATTTAAGAAAAACTCAAGAAAAGATCTCCAACAATAAATGAATGTGAACAGAGTACTCAAAATAAGGGTCTATGAAGAAAAGAGAAGAGCAATGAGCAATTAACTTTGAAAAGTAAATGTATTTACATTTAAATTGATAATGACAAACTGTCTGGGGCTATGGGGAATAAGTAAAAATAAGGAACATTGCAATAGAAGAGAAATAATGCCAGAGATACTCTAATAACAGTCCGGAACTAAAAGGACTAAAGGTGCTTAGCAATTCCTAGGAGCAGGGGGTTGAGGATAAGAACAAAGTAAAAACATTTCAAAGGCAATGAGAGGAGGCTAGGAGAGGAGCAGGGATGAAGAAATGTTTTAAAGATCTTATCTTACTGGGAATAAAGAGTGAGGAAATTAAGCATTCAGAAGGGAGAAAGATTGGGCACCATGTTTTTGAGAAACAGAGGTCTAAGTGCTAAAAATTGAAAAATATTGTGGGACTTACAAATTAATTCGCAGGAAAGAAATTGTGAACAACCAAGTAAAAATGAATAATATAGTACTATGGAAGGGGTATCAAGAATATGGTCAGTATATAATACTCCTACAAGTACGTTCATGAAAGACTCACCTTCAGATTCAACTGAAACAAAACCCAGGTACATGCTGTCTACAAGAAGAACAGGAAAAAGAACAAAGGAAGGCCAAGAAATGAAAGAATGGACCAAAAAATGCCAGAAAATACAAATGTTATCAAAACAAGAGAAGGAAAAATTAAGTCTAAACAAAGTGACAGAGTAGTGGCAATATGCATGTAGGATAAATATAAATAAGCTTTTACAAATTGTAAGAACAAATTTCTCATAGAAAAATGTCAAAGAGCAGAAGCAGAAAATTTCACAGAGAAGAAAATGGAAATAGGCTACAATCATTAAACAATGTACAGGCTCCACTAGTTGGGGAAATACAAATTAAACCACCAATGAGACATGAATTTACTCTCATCAGACTGGCAAACATTAAATGGAGCAATAACACTTATTTCTATCGGGGATACATAGAAACGGGTTTTGTGTCATTGTTGTTTTGACAATAATATAAATAGAAATGGAAACCATCATAGTTTTTCTAGAAAACTGTGTGGCAAATCTGTTAGAATTAGAAATATCCTTTGACCCGGTAATCCTGCTTCTTGGAAGTCTCCCACAGGAAAAAGAACTCTAGAAGGTAAGGATATTTGTACAGAGATGTTTATTCCAATAGAGCATGTTGAGGCAAAGAAAGATAATTAGGGAAATGGCATAGAAAATACAGTATATTCACTATATATAACAGGCAATATTACACCATTATTAAGAAGAACAAATTATAGCTGTACTATTTTGTTGAAGATATTTCCAGGTAGTATTGTTGGCTGAGAAAGGCAAAAACAGAAAAGTGCACAAAATACCACCCCATTAAAACACATGCACATTCAATCCTATAAATGTATCTTAAGAATATCATCGTATGATATGGCTATATATGTATGGGAGAATTGGAAGTAGCAAACAGAAAAAGAATTTCAAGTCTAGAGAGTTAGACTGGACACAGGTCACAAGGACAGCTTCCCAGAACCTACAAGAAAGATGCACCTAGAATCATTGGTCAAGTCATTTGCAATGTTAAGAAAAAGGGGCAGGGGTGAGGGGTGAAGAAGGGGGATCTCCAAAAAGGGAGAGTCTGGAAGCAATTCCTCAGCATTTTAAGTCCTCTGCTATAAAAACACGAGAATCAACTTGCTTTTGCTTTACAACAGCAACAGAAAATAAGATTATGAATTTCAAATGTGTGAATTGTGAGGGCACTTACCTCTAGGGCAGATGCCTGATTTTGGTGATTTTGCCCCCTTGGGTGATTTTGCCCCCAGGGACATTTGACACTATCTGGAGACACTTTTGATTGTGACAACTGGGAGTGGAGGGCATTACTGGCACCTAGTGGGTAGAGGTCACAAATGAGGCAATCATCCTACAATGCACATAACAGTCCCCCACAACAAAGAATGTCAATAGTTCCTAGGTTGAGAAATGTTGCTAGGGTGACCAACCATCCTGGTTTGCCCAGGACAGCAGAGTTTCCAGGACAGTTCTGGGTTATTGCAAATAAAAATGATAAACAAAAAAATATGGTTGTGGACAGAGCACTTTCTGGCACTCAAGATACCAATCTAGGCTGTGCACAGTGGCTCATACCTGTAATCCCAGCACTTTGGGAGGCCAAGGTGGGCAGATCACTTGAGGTTAGGAGTTCAAGACCAGCCTTAGGAGTTCAAGACCAGCCTGCCCAACATGGTGAAACCTTGTCTCTACTAAAAATACAAAAATTACCCAGGCATGGTGGCTGGTGCCTGTAATCCCAGCTACTCTGGAGGCTGAGGCAGGAGCATCGCTTGAACCCGGGAGGTGGAAGTAGCAATGAACCAAGTTCATACCACTGCACTCCAGCCTGGGCAACAGAGCAAGACTCTGTCTCAAAAAAAACAATACTGATCTAAATAGAACTCTTATCTCTATGTCTACAGATGTCTTCACAGCTCCTTTAGAAATTAAAGTGGTACCACCTATTTTAAAAGAGTTTACCCCATTTGGAGAGAACTTTCCTTAAATTAAAGCTGCAGTTACAATAGTTTCTTCATAATTATTTACTTGGTAAATGAGCATAAAGACTTATCCATAAAGAAATATGCATTTGCCAAAATCAAACTGTATATTTAAAGGAGGGAGGTTGCTGAATATAAATTATACCTCAATAAACCTGACTTTAAATGTTCTCCCTATATTTTTAAAGTAAGTAATCCCAATTCATAAATTAATTCTAGGTCTAATGTAGGTTTATTTTTTAAATAGACATATAGTTTAGATCACTTACCAGAATACCTAAAGAATAAAAATTATGCTTTAAAAGTTGTAACTGTTTTTCAGGGAAAGTGTTTCTGTGCTGCAGGTAACAAAACACTCAGCTAGATTAATAAGATCTACGTCTCAGAAGTATTGCAACTTAGGGGCAGCAAGTCAGTGGTCTGGTTTGTTCCTGTGAATCTCATGTGTTCATCCTCGGATTGGTAAGAAAATAGATGTAACGGTTCCAGACAATCATTTCTAAAATCACTTTCTTATGAGCAAGCAAAGATTTCCTAGCCCCCAACTGACTTCCCTTCCAATTTTACTGGTCAGAATTAGGCCAGATGCTCATTCTTTTTTGTTATTGTTATTTAATGTGGTAAAAACACATAACATTATCTTCTTAACAATTTTTTTTTTTTTCTGAGACAGAGTGTTGCTCTCTTGCCCAGGCTGAAGTGCAGTGGTGAGATCATAGCTTACGGTAACCTGGAACTTCTGGGCTCAAGGGATCCTCCCAACTCAGCCTCTCAAGTAGCTGGGACTACAGGCGTTTGCCACCATGACTGGCTATTTTTTATTTATTTATTTATTTATTTTATTTTTAGTAAAAATGAAGTCTTGCTATGTTGCCCAGGCTGGTCTCCAACTCCTGGGCTCAAGTGATCCTTCCACCTTGGCCTCCCAAAGTGCTGGATTACAGGGGTGAGCCACTGTGCCTGGCCCTCTTAACATTTTTTAGTGTACAGTTCAGTAATGTTAGTGATATGCACATTGTTGTACAACAGATCTCTAGAATGTTTTCAGCACGCATGACTGAAACTCTATACCCATTGAACAACATGGTGTTTTCCCCTCCCCCAGCCCCTGGTAACCACTATTCTACTTTCATTTCCATGAGTTTTATTACTTCAGATACCTCATGTAAGTAGGATCATCCAGCACTCATCTTTTTGTGATTGGCTCACTGCACTTACCATAATGTCCTCAAGGTTCATCCATGCTGTAGCATATGACAGGAATTCTCTTTTTTAGGCTAAGATTCCATTGTATGTATATACCACATTTCTTTATCTATTCATTCACTGATGGACATTTGAATCACCTCTACATCTTGGCTGTTGTGAATAATGCTGCATGAACATAGGAGAGCAGATATCTTTTCAAGATCCTGCTTTCAATTCTTTTGGATATATATGCAGTAGGAGATGATTGGATCATATGGGAATTCTAACTTCAGTTTTTTTAGGAACCTCCATACTGTTTTCCATAGTGGCTGCCCATTTTATAATCCCATCAACAGTGTGCAGGTGTTTCCTTACCAACACTTATTTTCTGTTTTTTTGAAAGCAGCCATCCTAACATCGTATGGGGTTTGAAATGATACCTCACTGTGTTATTGTGGTTTTGATTTGCATTTCCCTTGATGATTAGTGATGTTGAGTATCTTTTCACATGTGTGGTGGCCATCTTCGTTGGAGAAATGTCTATTTAAGTTCTGTGTCCATTTTTAGATTGGGGTGTTTTTGTTATCAAGTTGTAGGAATTCTTTATATATTCTGGATATTACTTTCGTCTCTGGTATATGGTTTCATATTTTCTCCCATTCTGAGTAGGTTGCCTTTTCAATCTGTTTGTTGATTGTCATGCTTGTTATTAAGTTAATCACCAGCAAGGGGGATGGGATTATTAGCTCTGGAAAAAAAAATCTTCTGGGTGGAATGGTTGTCAGGAAATCTATCACTTTGGCAATAACAGACCCATGTGCCTCAATTTGGTATTTGACCTCAAAGGTTGTTTCAAATAGATGTATGTAGACAGCTGTGATGTGAATGACAGAACATTGGACAGAGCTTCAGATACCTGTGTTCTTTTTGGGACTCTTAGAAACTGCTAGCAGTGTGACCTTGTTCAATTATTTAAACTTTTGAAACTTTATCTGTAAAATCAAATAGCAGTTTACTAATTCCAGCCTAAATCATGATGGTTTTTAAAAGTAGGGTTTATGAATCTTTCTAAAGTGTGGCATCAAACCGCTGGGTAGGTAGCTGTGGTCAGGTATGAATATGCGTGGATATAGGTTTGTAGGTGAGGGTGGGTATGTATGGGTGAAGGTGTGCATGTATATGCAGGATTGTAGAAGGGGGTAGGTGAGGGTGGGTAGGGCAGAGGTGTCTCTGTGCGTGCATGTGTGTGGGACTATAGATAAAGGTTGGTATGGGTGTGTGAGGGTAAGGCTCAGTGAGGGAATGCAGAAGTGTAAGAAGAATGAGTACTGAGGGCAGGTTGTACACGTGAATGTGGGTGGATACCAGATTGTAGGTGATGGTGGATGTGGGTAGGGCAAGAGGGAAAGGGTGTGTGTGTGTGTGTGTGTGTGTGTTTTGGGTTATAAGTGAGGGGGTGGTGGGGCAAAGCACAGAGTAGGCCAATGACAGGATTATTCTATCAAAAACATTCTCCATTTTACTGATTTATATTTTACATGTAGGATATAAACCCACTGTTAGAGATGTTGCAAATATTTTTTCTAGTCTGTCATTTATCTTTTAATTGTGTTAAGGGTAGAACTGTGTTAATGTAACAAATCTTATTTATTTGTTTCAATTAATAGTACTCCTCTTTTCTTTTAATGTTCAATGTAAAAAATACTACAAATTACACATAAGGAATAATAAAGAAAAACTGCACATAAACTCAAAACCCAGTGATAATCTTAACAACTCAGTCTACAATTCAAGTCTATAGAGGAAGATACGTGCAATGATGTCATTGCACATAACTGTGTACCTCTCTATGTATGGACCTAAATGCTCTGATATTCTACTGATGATAGGATAAATCGGTTACTAACTTCCTGGGAGGCGATTTGCAATAGCTATCCAGAATTTCTCAAAAACCTTGTCCCAGTAAATCTAGTTTTAAGAATATGTCTAAGAAAGCAATTCAAGATGTGAGCAAAATTTAAACTATGATGTTTTTATTTCAGCATTGTGTGTAATAATAAAAATTTAGTTACAATCTAAATAATTTGGCATTAACTAAAGTGTAAAAGGCTCATATGATTGAATACTCTGCAGCCATAAAAATAGTATGGACAAAGAATATATAATGAAATTAAAACATGCTTACATTTTGCAGTATTTATGTTTTAATCAAATTACTTTCAGTAATAAGCAGTCTTCTGCACCCAGTGAAGAGGAGTTTTAATGAGGCATGATGGTGATATTAAAGCTAAAGGGCTTTTCAAAGAAAGCTGAACTGGAAACAGGGACTTTGAACAGTCACAGAGGCACAAGAGGAACATTTAAGCACTTGTGATAGCTGCTTCCAGAACCTGGAAGATAGGAGCATGTGAAGGCCCTAAAGATTACCTGTTGAAATTTTTCCTAAATTACCTCTTGAAATATTTCCTAGATGTGCTTGAAAATCTCTATCCACAGCCTGAAGCCAAGATATATTTCCCTAAGTCCTTGAGTTCAAATGACACTTTCTTGCCCTTTAGTGGTGTGCTGGTAAATGTTTAACAAGTAGCTTTCCAAGATGGGGCAGGGTGGGACCTTATATCTATATATATATGTACATAAGGTTACTGTAAATTTCACTGACATAAAGGATGTTGTCTTAGTTCAGGCTGCTATAACAAAATGCCATAAACCAGGTGGCTTATACACAACAGAAATTTATTTCTCAAAGTCTGAAAGCTGCAGAATCCAAGATCAAGGCAGATTCAGTGTCTGGTGAAGACCTGCTTTCTGGTTCATAGATGGCATCTTCTAGCTGTGTCCTCATATGATGAAAGGACAAGGCTGCTCTCTGGGGCACTAATCTATTCGTGAGAACTCCACTAATTTACATTCCCTGATGATTAGTGATGTTGAGCATTTTAAACTATACCCGTTTGGCCATTTGTATGTCTTCTTTCAAGAAGTGTCTATTCATGTCTTTTGCCTACTTTTTAATGAGATTATTTGTTTTTTTCTTGTTGAGTGGTTTGAGTTCCTTGTATATTCTGGATATTAGTCCCATGTTGGATGAATAATTTTTGTAAATATTTTCTCCCATTCAACAAGTTGTCTCATTACTCTGTTGATTGTTTCCTTTGCTGAAAGTTTGAGTATAACATGTCATGAAGAAGATTTTCTTGAATTGTATCTATTTGGGGATTTCTGAACTTTTTGTATCTGGATATCTAAATCTGTTGCTAGACTTGGGAAGTTTACAGCTATTATTTCATTAAATAGGTTTTCTATTCCTTTGGTCCTCTCTTCACCTTCTGGAACACTGAAAACTTGAATATTTGATCACTTTATGGTGTCCCTTATGCTTTGTTCATTCTTTTCATTTTTTTCTTTATTTTTGTCTGACTGGATTATTTCAAAAGATCTGTTTTCAAGTTCTGAAGGTCTTTCTTCTGCTTGAGATAATCCATTGTTGAAGCTCTTGAATGTACTTTTTACTTCATTCAATAAAATAAAATCCAGGATTTCTGTTTGGTTACTATGATATCTCTCTTTGGTAAACTTTTCACTCATACTCCTAATTATTTCTCTAATTTCATTATATTGTTTATTTGTGTCCTCTTATGTCTCACTGAATTTCTCTAGTATCATTATTTTGAATTATTTTTCAAGGATTTTTCTAAATTTCTTTCTCATTGAAATCTGTTGCTGGATAATTAGTGTGTTCCTTTGTAGATGTCATATTTCTGGGAGAATATTTCCTTAACTGTTCATGCAATTCACAATGTAAGGGCTGTAGATACAACACACATTTTTTTTTTTTTTTTTTTTTTTTTTGAGATGGAGTCTTGCTCTGCCACCGGGGCTGGAGTGCAGTGGCGCAATCTCGGCTCACTGCAACCTCCACCTCCCGGGTTCATGCCATTCTCCTGCCTCAGCCTCTCGAATAGCTGGGACTACAGGTGCCCGCCACCATGCCCAGCTAATTTTTTGTATTTTTAGTAGAGACGGGATTTCACCGTGTTAGCCAGGATGGTCTTGATCTCCTGACCTTGTGATCCGCCCGTCTCGGCCTCCCAAAGTGCTGGGATTAGAGGTGTGAGCCACCGCGCCTGGCCACAACACACTTTTAACTTTAAACCCTATTAACATATTCTCCAAAATGCCGCCTCCAAATCTAGAGTGCCCAATTTAAAAATAATAATAAATTATTAAATAAATAAAAATAAATGAGTCTTTTGTTTGTAGTGCAAACTGATTTCCAGGGTGTAAATATTCCCAACATGGTGGAATAAACTACTAACTTTTCACAAATTCAAACTACTAACATGGTATGACTGAGTCTGGAATTGAGAGTTAACATCCAACAACACAAAATTACATACTACCCATATAGAAAAATCATTAAAAATTGATGCATTTGGAGTATTTATTATCTTGATTTTCAGTAAGTTAAAAAATTTCTAATTATACTATTGGCAGTGTTTAACAATAGGCTGGAAAAGGCCAGGCACGGTGGCTCACGCCTGTAATCCCAGCACTTTGGGAGGCTGAGGTGGGTGGATCATGAGGTCAGGAGTTCAAGACCAGCCTGGCCAAGATGGTGAAACCCTGTCTCTACTAAAAACACGAAAATTACCTGGGCATGGTGGGAGGTGCCTGTAATCCCAGCTACTCAGGAGGCTGAGACAGAGAATTGCCTGAACTGGGGAGGCAGAGGTCGCAGTGAACTGAGATTGCGCCACTGCACTCCAGTCTAGGACACAGGGCAAGACTCTTTCTCAAAAAAAAAAAAAAAAAAAAAAAAAAGGCTGGAAAAATGCCTGAAAATAGGCTCACTGGCCAGTATGAGCCAGCTCCCACATATGACTATTCCAACACAAAGCCCTACAGGTCTTCAGAATTCTCAGACAGAGATAATAATCCTGAAGGAATGTCACATATTTACCTGTACGTGTGTTTAATACTGTTGTTACTGGTTCCTAGCTGCCTTAGATAAGTCATTCTTTCTAACAATGAAATAAACATATTTCATAGAGGGCCTCTATAGGGCCAATTGGAAACCTGCCTACACTGTTGAGTATGTTTATAGTTGGTTACTGATTTCCAGAGGTCAAGAGGGCAATGTGATTCATCTGCTATTACAGTTTCTACTTCTTGATTCTTCTATTTGGCCACCCTGCAAAAAGGCAGTCCTCTAAGGATCACTAGCTTCTACCTATAAGACTTCAACTCAAGATGCAGGCAAGTAAACAATATGTATATAATATTAGACTATTCCATGCAGCTCCAGTGTTCTAATTCTACTAATCAGGAATAAGAAAGTTCCTAATCTTTGTAGTTCTACTGACCCATGGGTTTTCAAGCTGAGAATCAATTAATCCAGGTTCCTTTCTCAGCTTTGCCACTGATTTCCCAGCTATGGAAAAGAGGCAAGTAACTACTGAAAAATAATTATATAAAGTAAGAGATATCTTATTTTAATTAAGAAACTCCCAATTTACATGTAGCTGCCTTATAGATAAGCTTCATGAAATTTTGGCTTTCTGGAAATATCTACTGTACCTAGGCACCTAGGACTCAAGAACAGTCATTCTTCCTTCCCCAGAGCTGCAATACGAATAATTTGGAATTTTTCTTCCCAAATTCCCTCCTCTCCCATGCTTATTGAACAGATGGAGATTGTATTATCTTCCCCTCCTTTCTCCACAAGTCTGGCTTCTCTATGTATCTCTGGTTCTGTGTAAACTTTGCGACATCAGGATTGGCTGGATAGAGGGACTGAGATGGGAATGGGGATGGGCAATAACCAAGCCCTAGGTGCTCTTGGGTCCCTACCCTGCTCTACTCTGGCTCCAGGACTGCTTCTCTTTAGGAGAACACTGAAGGCTTTAAAGAATTTTCAAGGGCTTGCCTGAGAACCAGTCATAAAGTGACCTTTATGAAAAAATAGACCTAGGTTGCAAAAATTAGCTTTTAAACTAACACCCCCATAATATACTAATCCAATGTTCTTAGGAAGAGTCATCCTAAGAGAACACTGGTGCTGAACACAGGTGATTTTCTACCTGAGCATACAGGTCCAGTATTCAATATTCTGCTTTCTATGTGGTCCCAGACATGGTAATGGTCACAAGTAAAAGTTGTAGAGACCTAATAATCAGTACAAGCCTCAGACAAAAAGTAATTACAGCCAGCTCTTGCATTCATTTCTTGACCTCCCTTTAGCTACCCCTTTAGCCATGCATATTTACATCTTGCTCATCAAAAAATAATTATCTGCACTAAAATTAACTCATCATTGATAGTAATAGCATTACCTAGATGTACATTATTTTAGATAATTGGTTTAAATTTAATATTCTGATTTCTGAAACACATTCCATTCAGGAAAAAGAAAAAACAATGTCTCCAAATTCTTGATCCAATAGAAATTGCATAATCTTAAAAGGAAGAGTCCTGAGAGAATAGTGTGAGGTTGAGAAAAGATCTGAAGTGACAAGATGAGCAATTAATACTGGAATTGCTATTAGTCTGGTAACCTTCGGCAAGTCAGAGACTCAGTTTCTTCATCTTGTAAAGTAGGAAGAATCTAAGTGGAATGGCTGGGTAAAGTTTAAGTAGGCCATCAGAAAATACTTTGTAGTCTATAGAGCATTATCTCATCCAGGCTCCTACTCAAAGTACAAACCTGCCCTTTAGCATCACTGACAGCCTCTTCTTGATCACTTCTAGTGATGGGGAACTCATCTTTGGAAGGTCATTTTTGACAGCCCAAATGATAAGAAAGTATATATATAAAGTGTGTGTGTGTTTGTAAAAATACACACATATATTTACATATGTACACCAATATACATACATACACATATATGTATATAGGCATATATATTTAGCCATAATAAATTCCTCCAACATCAGCTTCCTGGTTAATCCTGATCATCAGCTCTAGCTCAGAGCTTCATTAAGGGAAGGAACAGGTCAGTAAGAATCTATTCTGTAGGAACAGGAACATGGGAACATTTGTCACAGCGCTGATGACTGCCCTTGCTGTGTTTTGTTAATAACTGATTTATATTGCTTATCATGCCTATTCCAGGCAAGTAGAATGAGTTTGCTTTCTCTGAGTTCCAGGGAGGAGGAAGCCAACACAGATGAAAGGGTCCCTGCTCTGTTCAAGAGGGTAGCACTAGCCACACAGCTATTCCATTTTAAATTAAACTGAATTAAAATTTTAGTTCCTCATTTCACAGGCTCAATAGCCATATGTGATTAGTTATTGTGTGGCATAGATATCAAACATTTCTATTGTAGCAGAAGTTGTTTGAAGAGCTGTGGTTGATGATTCATTACCATCTACAATATGCCAGGGACCAGTTAAACTCTACATGCAAGCACTAAAACATCAATAGTGGAAGTTTTCTATCCCTTGAAAAAATTACATAATAGCATGATTAACTGAGCTCTTACTCCGGACAGTTCAAGAAAAACGGTGGCTTTTATTCCCAAATGAACATCATAGGCTTCGCTCTCTTTCCCAACAATCTTAAGAAAGTGGAGATACTATTAATTGGTTACCTATGTTGTTATCAAATGCTCATTTCCACTTACATTTGGAGATCTGAGTTTCTCTCTAAGGCAGAGGTCTTTAAATCATGAGGTGCCATGCCCAGATCAGAACTAAACAAAAACTGAAACTTTGAATTGGCAAATGTCATTGCTCATTTCTTCCTAAAAAGTGAAGACCTATGGTTAATTCAGCTGCAGGGTATGGTGAAATAACTACAGTTATTTAGTTACACTATTTCTTTCACCACTTATCTGAGTGAAGACGTCCAGGTTGGATACTATATGTAGAGCTTTATATTAACTTTTCTCCAGGAATAAGAAAGTGTCCACACTGCCTTTTGTCTTGAAAACATAATTGGGGAAGGTGTACCACAAAAGAATGGGATTCTCTCTGAGAGCATGTTTAGCTACTGTCACAGCTTTAATTTGGAAGGGTGAAATATTTACATCTGGCTAAGTCTGCCCTTCAAGAGCTGGGGCCAGATATTTGCCACCTCTCAGCCTTGGTCTTTTCTTCTGTAAAACAGCAGGATTGGAGTATATGATCAGAAAGGTTTCTGTAATTCCAATGACTTCCCAAAATAATCATGACCCACATCCTATCTATAAACCTCACATAGTTCTCTCCCTAACCCATGCTGTTGTCACAACACTCCTACAGTCTTTTTTTTAGGACTTAGTAAACCGTTCCGACAAATTACTGTATTCTACTCATAGGCTTTATCTTACAGTCAGCAAATCATTTGCTAAAGTGCTAAACTCCCAGAGTCATAAGTCCACATTCTGGAGGGGCTTCCAGCAGCGGTTGGTAAACTACTGCCCAAAGGCCAAATCTGACCCACCTCCTATTTCTGTACACCCAAGAGCTCAGAATAATATTTACATTTTTAAATGGTTGGAAAAATAAAATTAAGCATAATATTTCATGTCATACGAAATTCAAATTTCAGTGTCTATAAAGTTGCATTGGAACTCAGTGACATCCATTCATTTATCTATTGTCTATGGATACTTGTGGCCTACACAGCACAGTTGAGTGGTATTTGGCCATACCACTATGACTACATAGTCTACATACCACTATGTATGTAGACTCTCTCATACAGAGACTGTATGGCCCACAGGCCTAAAATATTTACTACCTGGCCCTTTACCTGCCCCTGGGTGTAGAGCACAGAGTCTGGAGTCAGATGGCTTGGCAGTATAGCTCAGCTCTGTTCTGTTCCTTCCGCTTCCTCAACTGTATAATGGGAATGACAATAGTACCTATCCCATGGGTTTTTATTAAGATTAAGCAAATAAGTAAAATGCGACGAGGATCTGGCATACTTTTATTATTATATATATGTCTGATGTTATTATAAGTTGCCACAATTTTTTCCCGCAAATTAAAGTATTAGCAGCTGACCAATTTGTTAGCAATAATTGTAAGAACTGAATTTGCAACACTCCATTAAAATTCAATTCTTTAGCAGTAAAGCAGTAGGAAGATGTCTAAGGACAACTGATATACCAATTCGTATAGCCGTTTATCCACGAAGCTAATTCTGCAGTACTTAAAAATATTTTATATGCTTTATACTTCTTTCAAACTTGAGTCTTGAGCTTGTACTCAACATTGAGTTCAGCTCTGACATCTATTCCTTGTAGTCGGTTACCTCTTTCTGAACAAACAGGCTTCCAAAGAGAGACCAGGGGACTCATTAGATGTCTCATCTACCTTGATTGCTACCTTGATGATTGAAAACAGTAACCTGCTTCCTGAATCAAACACAAAACAGGCAACATGCAGTGTCTTTGCTATGCCACAACAGGGACTATTAGAATTTTTCTCACAATTCGGACTTTTGTTTTCAAAAGGGCTTGTGAGGGAAGTTACACACAAGAGAAAAACAATGAACCGAATGAGGACAATAGCCCACGAATTTAGAATGGAGGAAGCCCGTCCACCACAGCGAAAAAGCACAGTTCCACATTGGCGGGTCCTCCAATATTTGTGAAATGTTGATGACCCTTTACATGTTTCTGTGCAACCTCCACAACAAATACTGTGAATCTTGCTTATTAATGCGTTTCTCAATATGAAAATTCAGGAAATCATTAAGTCTAGTCCTTAACAGTGAAGGGCAAGCAATTTTCTGTCATTGAAATTACACAAAACAAAACAAAACAAAAAGCTCACGCTTGAATTGCTTCGGACTATTCAACTGGGAGATAGAAAAATATATGAAGTAAAGAAGAATAACCTACATCGAAGTTCCTATCTCTTATCTTCCTGAATACTTAGTAGCACACTATTAGTTTGTTCTAAACTTTTCTTGTATAAAAAGTAGCTGAATAATTTTAGGGAAATGGATTGCTTTATCTGAATCATCCAGATAATTCAAACAATTCATTTTCCTAAGAACGATCTGGGTGAGGCTGTCCTGCCCGGAAAATGCCCTCTGCCCTACTCAGGACACGAGCCACGCTCAGCTTAAACAGGCAAGGAATTGTCCCCTAGGAAGGAAATACGCCGTTGTCGTTCAATGAACTTTGCAACCAACAACAAGCTAAACTCTCCCTTGCACACAGTTCGTCAAGTTAATTCTTATTTTCCAAGGGCGCTTTCGTATTTCCATCTTTCAACGACTCCTTCACCCATTGGCACCTAAGGCTTACCCTAACGCATCCAAACCCCTGCCTCGCGATGGTGCGCTCCGCTTATAGTAGCTCCGTCCTGTCCAATAAAGTTGTTTATAATAAGAAATGTGCTAGATAATAGCCAAGTCCGAAGGAAAAAAAAAAATGAATTCCTGGGGTGCTGTACTGGTGTTGGAATGTGCCATTAGTTTTGGAGGGAGGAAAGTCCCTGGTCTGAATTGCCTCGCAGGTCGTAGGCCACCACTGGACCTTCAACCGTGCACTGCATTAGCACTGTAATGGCAAAGATACGAAGAAGCGCGCAGGCAGGACAGCCACGGCCGCGCGCACAGGCAAGAGCTGGAGACCGCTGCGGAGCGCGTCCCCCACGCCCGCGTGGTGCGCTCTGGGGCGGCCCCCTCGCAGCAGGGCGGGGCGGGGCAGGCGGCGGAAAGGCCTGGCGCACAGGGCGAGGGCGGCGGCGGCGCAGTCTGCAGCATGGCGTACCCGGGGCATCCTGGCGCCGGCGGCGGGTACTACCCAGGCGGGGTAAGTGCTGACTGCGCGGAATCGCGGCCCAGGCAGCTCCGAGGCGCTAAGAGGCCACCTTGGAGATGCTGCGGCCAGCGGAGTGAGGCGCTGCTGGGCGGCTGCCCGGGCTCCTTCCGCCTTCAGCTTCTCCCTGCGCTCGCGGCCTCGCCCTAGGCCCCTGCGATTCGGCCTCTCCCCTCGTTTCCCCCGTCCCTTCTCCTGGATGGCTCTGCGGGGCCAAGGTGAGGGTGGACTGGGACCCTAGAAGCCCACCCTGCGGCTTCTCGGATACGCGGCGTGAAATCGTGTTAATTGGGTGTTGGCTGACCCCCACCCCACCCCCGCCCTCTTGGTTGTCTCCCAAAGCAACAACAGTCATTTTATTCTAGAATGATATACCTTCCTCCGTTAAAAAAAAAAAAAAAAAAGAGAAGGGGGACGGAAAAAAAGGGAAAACCTGCTGAAGTAAAAGACCTGTAGGAAGGCAGCCTCGCCGGGCGTCTGGGATGCGCGTTGTCTTGGGAACTGTTTCCGAGACAGGCAATGTTCCCTCGCCACCCACGAGATACAGCCCGGCCAGACACGTTACTCTTCCCTAGGCTACACCCGTCTCAGAATGTTACCAACTCCAGCCTTCCATCGTTCATAAAACGCTCTTAAAATACCATAAATGCTGTAACAACAAAAGGAGAATTCGAAGCCCTGCCATTCATTGGCTTACCTAGTTTGCACTCACCTCAGTAACCTTCAGGTTAATAGGGGTTTTAAAAGTTGCTTTAAATATGTAGACATCACTTTCACAGCAAATCTTTATGGTCGAAGTTGCCAGTTTTTAAATTACGGGGTGTGAATGGAGGAGAGGGGTGGAGTGTTGGCAGAGTGTGCCCGGTGGTGGGGAGGTGAGCCTCGTGAAGGGCGGGCAGGCGGGCAGTTGTCTGGCCTTGCACAAAAGCCCTCAGTGGTGAAAGAAGAAAACTTGATTCGGCAGAATGACGTGTATGTGTTTCCTGTTTCACAGTATGGAGGGGCTCCCGGAGGGCCTGCGTTTCCCGGACAAACTCAGGATCCGCTGTATGGTTACTTCGCTGCTGTAGCTGGACAGGTTAGCTTTTCCCTTTAATATTAAAGAGCCGTTATTGTCTGCATTTGTGGTAGCTCTTTATATAGTGACACAGAAAAGCGAACTTCCTCTGGTACTGAGTCCCTTTGCTTCTGCAAAAGAAAAAAAAAGTTCTTTGTTTCTTATTTTAGTTTTTTATTTCTGAATGTTCAAAATAAATTAGGACAAAGTGTTACTCGTATTTATGTGAGTTCAGTTCGAAACCAAACTTGTGGTTGAATTAAAGGGTCCAGGATGGTTTCAAGCGAAGAAATTCAAGATCTGGTAAATATAAACCCTTGTTTGTACAACTTAAAGACATATATTAGTAATTACATAGCTCGATTCTAATGGCACTTTCTTTGGGTTGAACTTGATTGCTAATCATTCACCTCCTTAGGAAATCTGGTAAAAACCCACCAGCTTCTAAATAAGGAAGTTACTGTTCCCTTCTTAGTATCAGGAAGTTAATCTTGTGAACAATGTAGTTTCTCTTTGATGCAGATGCTGTTACTAGGTCAGCCCCTCCATGTCCTTATTAGGTGTTGTGGCCTGTTGACCCAGAGAAGCAGTTAAGGTCAGCTCCCCAAGACCTTTCACTTGTCTGCATTGAGTTGTATGACAGGTGCTATCTTACATTGACAGGTGCTATCTTACATTGAGAGGGGACACTTCCCTAGCTCATGAGGTCACTGTGTACAGTAAATATACTGTTGGTATAACCCAGACATGTCCAGAGGGGATGTTTGTTCTTAGGAATTCAACCTAGTCTTGTTTTGACCAAAAGCTAGAAATAGCAAAATCTTAATGTGAAAACTGTAGAATATTATGGGATAAAAAACCTAAGACCACTTTTTAAGGTAGTACTCTAAGAAATACAGCTTAAGAAATTGAATGGAAAATATAGTCTAAAACTGGAAGACCTTCCCCTTAAGTATCTACTTAATCTGTTAATGATCCGTATCTTTGAAACCACAAGACATCGCAAACCTCAAGACTAGCATTCTTAGATTGCCAGTACCTCCAGCATGTAAGTGACCCCACCTGCTTAGCTTTCAGCAGCCCTGGCCTGTATTCAGCATACCCATTGTCTTTCAAATTGCTGATCTTGCTCCTCATTTATAACTTATAATACCCAGTGACTTGAGGATTCAGGTATTTTATTTTAAAGTCCCTAAAAACCACATATATCTAGTTCTTTCCCAGTTCAGCCAGTGAATGGGCACTGGGAACCTAATGTGAATCTTCCAGATGTATTTGTGCTCTGAAGAAAATGATTCACTATATCATAAGAAAAAGTGACCAAGGAGGCCTTTTCCTGTTTGAACCAAGCCTTCTATTTACTGATGTCTGGTGTGTACCTTGCTCTCTCCACCCCCCTCAAAAAAAAATTATTTAAAAATGTTTAGCTGTAGCAGTTTCCTAGCTCAGATTGAGAGAAGAGTAGTTGCCAAGACAGACTCTTTCTTTCATCATTAAATTACTTTTGGAAGTGGGTTAAGGAAAAGAATGCCCACTTTTGGAAGGCATTCCTTTTAATAAAAAGTCATGCATGATGGCATGATGATACTGATTTTCTTTGTTGTTATTGCTTCATTGAATGCTGAAGGTAAACAGATAACTCGAAAGTACAAATCACTATTATGATTCCTCTAATTTTTTTTCAAAAGGATGGGCAGATAGATGCTGATGAATTGCAGAGATGTCTGACACAGTCTGGCATTGCTGGAGGATACAAACGTAAGTTGACAGTCCCAAAGTTTGTCCAAATGTACTTTCGTGTTTCCTATCTTAGCTGTTACTTGTGATTACAGCCTTCAAGAAAACTGAGCTTGTCTGATCTAGCAAAGTTTAGAATTCCAAAAGCTAAAATACAGTACTATTTCAAAATGTTGATTTGAAAACAGTTTTTAAATCACTCCAGGCTGGGCACAGTGGCTCAACACCTGTAATCCCAGTACTTCAGAGGCCCAGGCGGGAGGATTGCTTGAAGCCAAGAGATTTTGGCTGCAGTAATCTATGATTGTACCACTGCACTCCAGCCTGAGCAACAGAGCAAGACCTCGTGTCTAAAATAATAATAATAATAAATTATTCCATCCTACCTGCCAATTTAGTGGATTTCTCAGATTTGGATTTTGTGTACCTAGAACCAGTGAGACAGTTTGGGTGGCCTCCTTCACAGAGGACAAGGTAGGGTGCTGAAATGGAATCTGCCAGGTTAGGTGTCATTAACTGACATTAGGAACTGACATTTACTGTTACTTGCCAAGAGCCTACTCTGCCCTGACCTGGTGGCACTTAAGGCTTTGAGTGGCTGCTCCTGCTCCCCTGGTCCCTGAGTGGCCTATCCTGCACTCCTGGTCTCTTGAGCTTTGGCCATGCTCTTGCTAACATAAGTGGTTGCCATGACATCCCTCAGGTCTTTCCTCTTCTACTTCATAGAATGTATTCAGGCTAAGTGGGAAGTGCCCTTTCTACTTACTGGACCTGCTGCTCCATAATTCAGCCCTTGCCCTACCCCTGCCTTTTGAGCACTCTGCCATGAGCTGAGAGTAGTGAAATACTGCAAAGATGCCCCTTCCCTGGCAGGGCACAGTGGCTCACACCTGTAATCTCAGCACTTTAGGAGGCTGAGGTGGGAGGATTGCTTGAGCCCAGGAGTTCAAGACTAGCCTGGGCAACATAGTGAGACCTTGTCTCTGCAAAAAATTTAAAAATTAGCCAGGCATCGTGGCATGTACCTGTGGTCCCAGCTACTCAGGAGGCTGAGGTGGTAGGATTATAGGAGCCCAGGAGGCGGAGGTTGGAGTGAGCCAAGATTGTGCCACTGCACTCCAGCCTGGGTGATAGCCTGTCTCAAAAAATCCAAAAAATTGCTGCATCCCAATTGGGGGCTTCTCGTCATCCAACACACATGAAGTGGTTCGTCTTGAAATTAGATCTTGAACATGATAGATTTCCAGGGTAGAGAATAATGTCTTAGTTCAAATACATTACCTGCCAACTTCTTTGCCAGTTGTTAATTGAGACAAAACATGGAATTGAAGACCCAATTTCATGGTTAGCTGTGGATTAAAATGTTCAAACTAGAATTCACACTTGTGAATTTATAGTGGCCTTTTTTTTTAAACTATTTGACATGGCATGTATTAGATGGCTGTCTTTGAACCCTTTGCGTTTGTTTTCATCATCCTTTGTTTTGTGTGACTTTAGTATCGTATTACTCTTTCCTAATTGGAGGAATTAATACAAACAAAGAACCTTTCAAGTTCCTGTTATTTAATGTAGTCCTAAACAAAATAAGCACTTTTTGGCTTAGGGGATGTTTTTCTTTACTGTGTAGGCAGTACATTTAAATTGTTAATTGTTATGCAGTTGAGCTGGTAAACAAGGTAGGCCTGCCTATTAGCAGGGTTTACTAAAGTGCGTGAGATCACAGCATGTCCTGTTATTCTACATCCTTTCAGTAGATGAGGTGTGGCAGATTTTAGAATCTGACTAACAAAATGGGTTATATATTCTTAGAGAGCAGTCCTTTTAAAATTTCATTGAGAAAGCCACATTTAGTGATGGCCTTAGATCAACGCATTAAAGAGAAAGCATTTCCTGAGTCATGGGGACTATGTGATTGAACCCTTTGCCTACTCTCTGGTGGCTATACTGAACCACAGAACCATCCTCCATATGAGGTGTCAGGGTTTTGTAATACAGATATTATATGGCCATTAGTCTTTTAAACCCAGCTTCCGAACCAAAAAGCACAGATCCAAATTGGATGGGCAGGTGGGATACTCCAGTTCAGAGCCTATGGGCCCTTCTTAACCAGTTTAAAAGGAAGCAGTCATACCTAGAGGTGGAGTTGGTGAGAGAAGTTGTGTTCCAGTCAGTAAGATTGTAATTCAGCTTCTCTTTTTTCCTGAATTTAGTTGTTCGTCTGTGGTAAGGTTGAGAGAAACAGCTGGAGGTAGGGCTTTCCTTCTAGGTCCGTTATATTGTATGTTTCTGTGAGAAGAAAAGATGTTTGAGGCATTCTAGTAGAATGAACAGAAGAGAAGAAAAAGAGTAAAGGTAAATTACAGCAGAGATTCTTTGGAAATTATTAAAATTAACATTATTTAATTTAAATTAATTTATTTCAAAATGTTGAATTTTAATTATAATTTAGTTATAATTATATGTAGTTACGTTTATGTAACTATAATACTTATAATTTTAATTTTAAATATTTAATTAAAATAGAATTAACACTAATAAAAGTTATACTCTTAACAAAATTGAGAAAGAGTTTTCCTTACCAAAACGTATTGGACATCAGCGTTCTAGTTCATTGGAACTGTCTAGAATGGTGTATTTTTTGTTCATTCACTTTTGTTCACTGCCATCTCACTGCCCTTTCAGATCCTTCTCACAAAAGAGGACCAGATTCCTGATCTTCCTGATCTGTCCCTCTCCTCCTCAGTCTTTACTAACAGCTTAGAAGGAATTCAAGGTCCTCTGTAATGCACCCTCCCCTGACCAAACATATTTTCTCCCACTCCTTTTGTACTCTTTGAAAGTCATATTGAGCCATTCACTTACGCTTTGCCTGTCCTGGGCCTTCCACTTCTCTCTTTGCTTATGCTGGTCCTTAGCTGTCACCAAATGCCCCCATCATTCTTGTCATTCAAGGCTTGGCTTAAATTCTGTGTCTTCAATGAAGCCTTTCTTGATTCTCTTACTGGAAAGGAGCCTCTCACTTCTCAACCCTTCTGGTACTTTCTGGCCCTTCCATTATAATTTAGCACTCCACCATGATTAGGGTTGTATGTGTATGTGACTTATCTTTTCTTAGACTGTCAGCTAGGACAGTATGCAGTTTTACAATTTTATCTCCCAAGTTCCTGTTACCCTGAGCCCTGAACATAATAAGTACTTAACAGTGGCTGTTGAGTTAATGAATATGGAAAATTTTCTAAGTCAGAAAAATTATAGCCCTGTAGCCTCATTGGCATTTTAATTTAAGATTATACATTAATTTTTGAGCATTAGTAAAGATCAGAAAATTTTATTCAAAAAACATTCCTTCTTAGATGATCTGAGAGGGTTGTACATATAAAGTGCAGGGCTCTGCAGCTTCTTGCGTGGGGATGAGAATTTGGTGCCATCCAACCATACCAGTGCATTTTTAGTGAATACTTCCTATGAGCTAGGTGCTGGCTCTGTAGCCACAATCACTGCCTGGGTGTTGGGAAAACCACTGGGATAAGTAAGGAGAGAGGCTGTGGAATCACATAGGATGGGCACATAACCCAGACAGGAGTCAGGAAAGTTTTCCTTGCAGAATTGATACCTATGCTGAGCAGAAGTGAAAGTCCAGCAAAAATGAGGCCGACCATGAAGTGAGTGGGATGGGGAAGTTGTGTCCTAGGCTGTTAGAACAGCATGTGCAGAAGACCCAGAAATAGCATGGTTCAGTCAAGAAACTGAAAAATTCTCCATGAAGATAGTGTATGGGGTTGAACAAGCGTAAGAGATGAGCTTGACTGGCAAAATAAGTGTGTTACCTTATGTGCCAGTTAAGGTGCTTGGACTTTATCCTGAGAACAGTAGATCACTGATACTGGGTTTTACATAGGAGAGCACATACCACCCCTGACTGTAGGGTAAAGACTAACAAATTGGGGGACATGGAAGTAAAACAAGAGTCAGAGATGCCCATTAGGGAGCTGTTGGAGTCATACAGGTGAGAGAAATGCTAACTAAAGAGACAGTGGGGCTGGAAATGGACTCTGCAGCTGTTTAGAAGGTGATTGATTATTGGTGGAAAGGGAATTGAAGAGGCTCCCAGGTTTCTGGCTTGGGTGACTGCTGAGTGGATGGGGGTGCCATTCATTAACAGAGACAGAGAAGCTGTCTGCCTCATTGCCCCTTTAATACCTTCATATGAGCCCAACACAGTTGGCTCTGCCCCATGGTTTTCAAGCCGTCCCGAGCAGTAGTTCTTAAACTTGAGCAGCATTGGCATCACCTGGAAAGCTGACAAAAACCAGATTGCTGGGTCCTGCCCTGGAGTTTCTCATTCAGAGGTCTGGAGTGAGCCCTGAGAATTTCACCTCTAACAGGTTTCCATGCTGGTTCAGGTTGAGCCAGCTTCTTTAACATGAGTATGTATCACCTGCACATTTGCTAAAATTCAGTTTCTGATTTTATTGGTGTAGGTTAAGGGCTGAGACTCTGCAGTTCTTCAAGCTTCTGGGTGATGCTAATATGGCTGGTCCAGGAATCATACTTTGAGTAGAATGGTGGTCTCAGCCTTGGCTGCTCACTAGAATCATCTGAAAACCTTTTTAAAAATACAAATACCTGGGTCCCACACTCAGAGTTCCTGATTTAATTGTTCTATGGTGTAGCCCAGGTATCGGAATCTTTTAAAGCTTTGATTCTGATAAGCACCAGCATGGAGAACTACAGCTCCAGATTAGAGCGACTTCATACCTCCATACAACTTAAAAGTCAGAATGAAGAATCTACCAGCTCTTTCCCAAAAGTGTAAAAAGTGCTTCCTCCTCTTCTCACCTCAGAGGATATTATCTGTGGATCAAATGGAGATTGAAGGACCAAAATAGACACAGTCACTAGTCTTTTTATTTCCAGTAAAGCATATGCCAAACACAGGAATCTATTAAATGTGTGAAACCTATCATTTGCACTGTTGGGAGACATTACAGTAATTAGCACAGTTGTGTTTTAATTTCAGTTTGGTTAGAGAAAAAAATATGAAGCTAGAAAGAGCTGTAAAAAATGTTCTGTGTTAACAAACTTGCATAATTTATACCAGCTTTTCCCACATGACCCTTGTCACTTCTGCCATTTAGCCTTATAGCTTCTTTGTACCTATACAATTTCTTCAGTCATTGATTCCCATTAATACAATGTAAGAGGTTATTTGTTTTTAATTTCCTAATGCTTAGATTACCAGTAACCACACCCATATGTGTGCTCTGGTTTGGTTACATAAGTGAAGTACCAGAATGCCCTCGTAACACTCCTAAACTGTAGGTAAATTAAAAAGGCTTCTGAATAGTGGCCACCACTGAATTGGTCATGGGGTCTTCTTATCTAGAGTACTCTTATTTAACACATAATTCTAACAACCATATTTATCTGGTTTCATATATAAGCTAAGAGGTCATAGACTATTTGAGGTAGGAGGTTACTGCTCAGTACCTGACATTGAAGGGAAAATAGAAAAACAAGTAATCAGACACAAAATTAGCAAAACCAGCAATTTATAGTCATTTATGAGTAGGAACAAAGCAACCCTGACTTCCCACCCACCGTGTTGGATATAATACATTATGGTTCGTTATGGTGACTTGAACTTGCTATATTACAGTTTCAAAGCAAGAAAGTATGAACAGTACTATGTAATACTTTTTTCTTTTTTTTTGAGATGGAGTCTTGCCCTGTCACCCAGGCTGGAGTGCAGTGGCATGATCTCAGCTCACTGTAACCTCCTCCTCCCAGGTGCAAGCAATTCTCCTGCCTTAACCTCCTGAGTAGCTGAGATTACAGGTGTGTGCCACCACGCCTGGCTAATTTTTGTATTTTTAGTAGAGACAAGTTTTTGCCATGTTGGCCAGGCTGGTCTCAAACTCCTGACCTCACGTGATCCACCTGTCTTGGCGCCCCACAAAGTGCTGGGATTATAGGCGTGAGCCACCATACCCGGCCTATGTAATACTTTTTAAAAGGAATTCTATCAAATTTATTTAAATCAAATTTGGGTTCCTAGCGAAAAATCCTCTTTATGGAGAAAAGGCTACTTTGAAGGTCCATATGATTAGTCACACGTAAATTGAGTAGCATGTAAAAATAAAAGTGTAAATAATCATATTTCTAATTAATTTGAAAGTATCCAGTATAATGTGAATTTTTGGACTTGTGTTAATATGTATCTACTTTTCTTGATTCAACAGCTTTTAACCTGGAGACTTGCCGGCTTATGGTTTCAATGCTGGATGTATCCTTTACCTTGATGGTTGTCTGGAATAATTTTTTCTAAAATTCTAAAGGAATTCATCTTAGAATTAATATCTAGTAAACACAAAGTAATAAATGATCACTAAAAAGCTTTCTGAAATAATTAGCTTCAATTATAGGGTGGAATTTGGTGTGAATAAAGGAAGAAAAGAAATTTAGTAAACAGAATGTTGTTCAGGAATTCAAGGAAATATCAAAGTATTATAGAACAAGTATAGAGTCCAGAGTGTCAGGACAGCTTTTTTTTCTTTAAATTGATTCCTGTGCAAGCGATGGGATTTTTCACATCCCAGTTGTTGGACTGAGTTTAGGTAGTGCTGACTATCTAGTGCGTTCCATCCCACCTCATTTGTCTGGGGGTACTAAACAAGGGAATAATATTACCAGAGATGATGTTAGGACAGAAGGGCAAACAGCATAGCCTGAAGCACCCAGAAAGTACAGCCTAGTTCCAGTAACAAGACTGCTTTTTATAAGTGGTTCACAATGGCAGTGCTATTTCCTTATAATCAAGTCATGTAAGTTATCTTTTCCCCACAGTAAAAATAGGCACTTGAGCTTTTTCTCCATAGCCCCTTTTTATTCTATTTTTAAATCATTAATCTTACATCATACCAAGAATAATCTACAATAACTTTTTTAGCCATTGAATATTGAATTCCCCTTATCCTTGATCTTTCATTTAATCCTTAGAAAATATTGCAAAATACAGCTCTAATCCTTGATTAAAGTTCAGAGAGATATGTCTGGCACAATGGGTTTCAATGAATTTAAAGAACTCTGGGCTGTACTGAATGGCTGGAGACAACACTTTATCAGTTTTGACACTGACAGGAGTGGAACAGTAGATCCACAAGAATTGCAGAAGGCCCTGACAACAATGGGTGGGTATGGCTTACTAGAACTCTCCATTCATTGGTAGAAGTTAGTTGTTTTTTATTTTTAAAACTAGGCCGGGCGCAGTGGCTCACGCCTGTAATCCCAGCACTTTGGGAGGCTAAGGAAGGTGGATTGCCTGAGCTCAGGAGTTCAAGACCAGCCTGGGCAACACGGTAAAACCCCGTCTCTACTAAAATACAAAAACATTAGCCAGGCATGGCAGCATGCACCTTCAATCCCAGCTACTCGGGAGGCTGAGACAGGAGAATCGCTTGAACACAGGAGGCAGAGGTTGCAGTGAGCCAAGATCGCACCACTGCACTCCAGCCTGGGCAACAGAGTGAGACTCCCTCTCGTAAATAAATAAATAAATAAATAATTGCTACCTGAAGGCAGTTTCTGTTTTCTTAGAAATTATGTGTTCATAATTAATATGAGTTTGCAGTCTTAAAAAATAAAATAGTGCTTGTTTATTTTATTTTTTAATGAGCTTTTGCAATCCTTTAACCTTTTTACTGGATGACTTTTAGGATTTAGGTTGAGTCCCCAGGCTGTGAATTCAATTGCAAAACGATACAGCACCAATGGAAAGATCACCTTCGATGACTACATCGCCTGCTGCGTCAAACTGAGGGCTCTTACAGGTGAGTTCTATAAGGTCATGTCATCACCACAAGCCAAGACACAGTTTTTATTACATTGCATCTCTCAGTGCTTCTCAACTTTTATTCTTCCCAAATTTTTCTCTTGCTTTAGTAGTTTTTTCAGATTACTATTAAGCATATCTGGCAAAATAATTTTTTTTTCCAGAATTTATTTTAGATTAGTAAGTAATCTGCCATTAAAATAAACAATTAAATTTTACTAAAATGTTCTAAAACATAATCAGCTAACTTGTGCATTTTTGACCAGATTATAATGAATTTTTCCCTAGAATGTGAAATATTTGGAAAGAGTGAAATTAAAATAAAATCCTTTTCTATACGGCAGAGCCGAAATGGTAGAGAAACTGATCACAGCCCATTTGTTATACCGGAGACTCTATCTGTTTCTTAAGCAGTATCTTTTTTTATTGAGAAGCTAGAAATTCTGTGCTTTTATCACAATTAAGTAATGGCCATGGAAGTTGCACAGCTTTTACTGACTTTGGGTAAGGTATTTTCCGCCATGGAAGTTGCACAGCTTTTACTGACTTTGGATAAGGTATTTTCTCCAGATCTAAAAAAAAAAAAACCACAGTTGGGCAGCTTCTGCCTGTTACTTTGTTGCATATTAAATCTTTTACTATTCATATAGTTGGCTTCTTTGCTTTGGTCTTTTATGTTAATTGGTTGCACAATTTAAATGTTACTGCAATGTGAATTCAATGCCAAAATAACTAACTTTTATGATTTTAGAAAAACTGTTTAAAGAAAAACCATAAATTTTACTGTGTTGTTTTACAGACAGCTTTCGAAGACGGGATACTGCTCAGCAAGGTGTTGTGAATTTCCCATATGATGATGTAAGTCTTAGAAATTAAGAGATATAGTAGATGAAAAAGATGTAGACCAGATGGGTATCCCTTTGAAATTAGCTGTTAAGAATATCTTAAGGATGCCAGAGACATAAGGGATTCAAAAGTTAGAAAGTTATCATCCAGAATTTCATGTATTAGTCTTTACTATAGTTAGACCATAGTTTGATTTGCATTCAAAGACATGGGTTCAAGACCCAGCCTTGTATTTATTAGCTGGGTCACTTAAGCAGGTTTCTTAATTGCTGTGACACTGTATGAATAAAGAAGATATAGTAGTAATGCCTTTTTCACTGAGCTGTTGTAAGATTTCTATTAGAAATGCCCTTGAAAAACACTATGCAGATATCCTATCTGCGTTTGTCTTCTATAAACAAATCATGTCAGTCATTGAGAATAGATAACAGCTCAATAGCTTTACATACCTAATGTTCTTCATTGAGGGCATAAGGCAGGCACCAACTTAAATCACAATTTTTTTTTTTTGAGACAGAGTCTCGCTCTGTTGCCCAAGTTGGAGTGCAGTGGTGCGATCTCAGCTCACTGCAACCTCCGCCTCCGGGTTCTAGTGATTCTCCTGCCTCAGCCTCCTGAGTAGCTGGGACTACAGGCGTCTGTCACCACACTTGTATTTTTAGTAGAGACGGGGTTTCACTGTGTTAGCCAGGATGTCTCGATCTCCTGACCTTGTGATCTGTCCGCTTAGGCCTCCCAAAGTGCTGGGATTAGAGGTGTGAGCCACTGCTCCCAGCCAAATCACAATCTAAAACAAGTTATTTACTAAACAGCCACACTAAACAAGGGTAGGGTAAGGCCACGTAACCAGTGTGAACATAACCAAGTGCCATCTTTGATGGCATTAGCTGGATGTATATAACAAAGCTAGGGAGATTGGTTACTTGTTTCTTCAGTTTTTGCTCAGCCATTGATTTAAAAAAAAAAAAAAAATTGTAGAATTGAAATGACTGTAATCACTGAATATTCCATTCTCCATTACAAAATATAAGCTGCATGTATTTTTGGTTTAGCAGCTGCTGCAGTTATAAGTACACGTATGTGTGTGTGAATATGCTTATTTTACCTGCTTAAGGGTGTGTTCTCTTCAACATGCGTTAACTTCTTAGTTGACAGTCCCCTTGCTGTTTCTAAAGATCAGGAGGCTGCCTGGGGAATGGAAAGAAAGACCATGGGCTTTGACTTCAGATGGGGCTACTTAAAAGATTTCTAAACATCCTGATCCTTATTTTCCTTTTCTCTAAAATAGGGATAATCACCTTGACCTTGCAATAGAGCTGCAAGGGTTAGCAGTGTACAATACCTTAGTAGTGTAGGGAACACTGATAGAGCAGAATCTGTTGCTTTATGTTTAGTGAGGAAGCCAACATTTCACAGCAAGTACTGGTATTTCTAATCTCAGGTATCTGAAGGGTTAGCTGTTCTGTTTCTGTGCATACATATACTTGCATGCTACAGTTTATTTTAATAAAGCAGATTTTAAGGGAATAAACTGTTTAAGGTGTTCCATTAGAGTAATGGGGTAATACTGTGCAGTTTGGAAATCCCGTGATACAACAGTATAAACTCCAGTTATTTGTGTTTGTGGTAAGTGCCTTTGACCATGGCCATTTCTAGTCTTAGATATTATTTGGAAAAATAATTATTCAAATAATTATTTAAATTATTTATCCATTGAAGTTATATCTGCTTTCTCTAAGAAGTTTTGATGTGAGAAACCCTATGGATTTTATATTAGACTGCTTCCCTAAAAAAAGGAAACTTTTCCATCTATCATTTACTCATATCTTAGAAAGTTGTAGGGGTTGTTTTACCCACGTTCAAACTAGAAAACCCAATGTAAGCTGCCAGAAATAGGCTGTGCTGTATTAAGTGCTTTGAGGTCTGTCATATAACACTGATTTTTCTTTCAGTTCATTCAGTGTGTCATGAGTGTTTAAATCAAGAGGAAGCTGCATGAATGTAATCGACATTCCAACTGGAGCTCTCCTTTGCTTGTCCTCTTTGCCTTCGGTAATATGTGTAAACTTATATCGCGACTTTCTCTCAACAGCTGTTGTAAAGTTTATTACTTTATGTACAACTGAAGTTTTATTTTAGTTTTGATAATAAATTCTTCGGAACTTTAATAAGATCTAGTCTGTTACACCATTTAGAACTTTCCTGAGCCATTATCAGTCATGCCTTATTTTCTTGCTAAAACTCTATGTAAATTTAAGTATGCAAAATGTTTAAGTCACATTATTTATTTTTCATTGTGAGACACTAAAAACTGTTACTCAGACTACAGGTGTTATCTTTGTCTCCTAGAAAGAATACTCCACACATAAAAACTTAGGTAAATGACATAGACCCACTTGGGTACAATAAAACAACAAAAAAGGTAATCCAGTAATCCATGTCAGGATTCACCTTAGTAGAAGTTTAGCACAGGCCCTTCAAAACCTATTGAATAATTTGATTGGCAAATACTATCTGTCACCAAGTCCCTTTTTGTCATCTATTTAAACCTTTGTTAACTCTCCTTAAAAATCTTGTACATTATAGGCTTAACTATATAAAAAGAAAATTGATAGAAAAAGACTAAGGGAATATGTGAAAATATTAACAATGTTTATTTTTGATTAATAGAATTCTAGATGACTTTAATTTTCTTTATATATTTCAGTATTTTTCAGATTTTCTACATGCTTTCCGTTTAAAATCAGATTTTAGTTTTTAAAATACTGATACATCCATTTTGATATACCATGTATTCACACTTTAAAAAATATACATAGCAGAGTATTGGAAAGTATGTACCAAAACATTGATCTGGCTACCACTGGGAGTCAGGATCATGAGTTCATCTTCTCCCTTCTTACTGCTTTTCCAAACATTCTCCAGTAAGCAGGTACTACATTTATAATGGAAGGAATTTTTTTAAAAAAATTTTAAGCTGTACACTTTCAAGTAAGATCTGAATTCTAATGCTGGCTTGTGCCTCTTACTATGTGGTTTGGTCATTATAGATAATGCCAAGTTTCAGTTTCCCCATCTTTGAAAAGGAGATAATATGTTATCTCTTGGGAGTAGTTCTGAATATGAAAAGTGTGTTGATACAAGAAGCACTAACAATGTTAGTGTTTCTTAAATTTAAAACTGGCCTGGTTTGCCTTTTTTATCAAGAGAGCTTAACAGATAAAAAATGAAATTAGTCTATTTTCTACTTGCCAGCAGAGTATCTGTCTTATTTTAGGATGCAGTGTGAGACTTACCATTCAACTGAACAATTAGTTGTCAACTAATGAAAATAAAACATTTTCTCTAAGCATCTTTAGCCTCATTTCACTATTAATTTTTTAAAATATTGTTAAAATATATATTATTCAAACCTAACATATAACTATGGCAAGTTAGTTAGCCCAGGTTATATATCAGAATGTGAAGCAGCCTGCTATATATTACATGGTGACTATAGATGGCATCTCCGTATATTGTCTGTGAGGCCACAAAGCTCTGCTTGAGCCTGGGCTGTCTAGAAAAGGGCCAAAAAGGGGCTCAGAGGATTAGGAGGCAGGGAGCTCACCTTCAGTGTCCTAGCACCTGCTGTTTGGTTTCAACTCACCAGGGTCCTCTGAGGAAATCATAGTTTAAGGAAATGGTAATTTCCTGGTTGAGGATAAGCAGTAGAGAAGAAGGCCTTGCTGAAGGTTATGGGACATATTTGAACAAGTCCCAAGGTGTGCTGCATCAATTGTGGTTCCGAATTGGCTTTGGGATGAATATAAAACCATCCCTCTGACATTATATTAGTTTGTTCTCACACTACTATAAAGACACTACCCAAGACTGGGTAATTTATGAAGGAAAGAGGTTTGACTCACAGTTCCACATGGCTGGGGAGGCCTCCGGAAACTTATAATTATGGCGGGAGTTGAAGCAGGCACCTTCTTCACAAGGCAGCAGGAGAGAGAAATGCAAGCAGGGAAGTGCCAGATGCTTATAAAGCCATCAGATCTCATGAGAACTCACTATCACAAGAACTTCATGGGGGAAACCGCCCCCATGATCCAATCACTTCCCTCCCTCGATGTAAGGCTTACAGGTCCCTCCCTGGACACATGGGGATTACAATTCGAGATGAGATATGGGTGGGGACACAGAGCCAAACCATATCAGACATCATTCAGTTAATTCCGTTTTAATTATTGATACCTCAAAACGAATCTCTTTATCTCCTCCCCTTCTGCTTTCATTCTTTCCAAAAGCACGGAGCATAGTTTTCAGTATGTCCTTGCAGTTAGAAATTTTCCTTCCCCTTGACAAATTTGATGTATTCATCTCCTTTAATTACAGCCAGTCTTCATTACAAGTGAAATCTCCTGTTGCCTTATTTCTATTTTATGTTGGGTTGTGTTTAATTCATTGTATACTTCTAGTATAGCCTCATCCACTACTTTAAAATTATTTCCTGGTCTGTTTACTTTTTCTTAAAGAATCTAGTTGGAGCATGGTAAAGCTGTGAGTTCAAGCTTGAACACTTCAACTATTTGGAGAATTAAGCTCCTCAAATCACCCTCATTTAGGATTTAATTTTATTTTGGAGATGTGTGCTTTACTCTTGTGTTTCAAGAGATCCATGATTATGAAGTACTTTTAACACATTTCGTGCACTTCCATAGGAATGTGGCTGCTAGAGACCTGGGGATAGTTGGTGTAGATTTGCACCACAGCAGTCAAATTAAAGCTCTTGTGTCTACTGAGTCAAATTGGAGTTTGGACTCTCCTTCAGCCTGATGTTCCAGGTGGTACAAGTCCATGAGCTGGCTGCCATCTGTGAACTAGACTTTGCTTTGGCTCAGCCGAGTTACTGTTTCAGTGTTCATCTAAATGACTTATTATATGACTAAAATATTATAAATGCAAGAAATGGAGCTATATGTAATCACCATAAACTTTTAAAATCTCATAATAAATGTACAAACCCTTCATCAGTGACTTCTTCCTTCTCTTTTTCTCACATTAAAACAGTACCTTGACTACTTTTAACTTATTTCCTATGCAGCCTATGAGCGGATGGCAAGGACCCCGCAAATGCCAGAATAATGATGGATAGGTAAAATGCCTGCCTGGAAGATGAAAAGGCCAGGGTGGAACAGTTTTTAGGCAATGAACTCATGAGCCCATCCTAGGCTCAGTGCTTTAGAATGCAGCACAGGTGAGCTTATTAACTAAGCACCACTGCCCGGTCTACAGGACAGGATATAGGAAATTGATCCTCATTAGGGTGAGAGAGGAAGTGCTTACAAGGAGAGGCAAATTGATAAATAAGTAAACTACCTCTGCCATCCAGATGAGGAAACTGCAACAAATTGAGCACTCAGGCTTTGCTAAAGGGTTGTATTTCTCATCATGTTAGTGACCCCTTCTGGGACACCAGTGAACAGAAAAGAAACAGTTCCTTGACTGTACCCCTAACAAAGCTTCCGAAAGAGAAACTAGCTGGGAGAAAAAAAAGAGAGAAGAGAGTCGTGCATCAAAATAACATAAATCTTTTATTGAAAGTCACTTTACTAATGTTACAATGGGAGTAACATAGAAAACCATGGTATCTTATTAGCTTCCGAAGTGAATACTAATAAAACTCTGCCAGAAATTTGAACCTTAAGTTACAGTGACCTTTAAAAACATCAAGATTTTGTTTACCTACAATGTAAGAACAATTTTATAACTTGAAGAGCCATAAAACAAATCACACTTGCTCAGGAAAGCAGTTGCCATATACATTTCCATTGGTGTTTGCCATAACCCCAGTAATTATTAAAATAGCTTAACAAACCTGAAGTGCAGAGTAGCAGAGAAATGTTAAAATAATGCGAATCTAAGTATATACACATGATTACCTGATTACCAAAAGTGAAACCATGCTGCTATTAACACCTCCCCATGGGGTGGCTTCCACTATCTGTAGATGGACATCACCTGTCAAAGGTGATAACTGTGGAAAACACGAATGCCGACCTACTGCTGGCTAACATGTAAGCTACTATGTTTAGGTAAAACACCCTGTTTCTGAAAGAAGTTGCCTTTTGGGGGTGCTAGTTTGGAGGGGCAAGTCTTTCAGCAAGTTAAAAAAGGAGTACATGGTTATCTATCCTGAATAAACCTTTTTTTTAAGCACTTTTGCAGTCAGTGTAAAAAAAAAAAGTTTTCTATACAAAACAAAGGTGTTGAGTCATTTTTGCCCTTTCAAAAGACTGGTTGTAGAATCAGAGTTTGATTTTGTGCTGGATTAGAAAAGAAAAGTGGGGTTTTTAATCAGGCAGTGATACACATATATAATTTAGCAGGAACTTTTGTATTATTACTAAGTATTCATATCAGCATTTTCTGTATTGTGTTACTTGTTCAACTTAGCACCGCTATATTTAAAGATTGGAGCTATTTGCATTATTTTAGAGCTTAACCATCCAACATAAATCACAGCCTGAAAATTCATAAAATAAGAGGCTAAGCCCTAAGGTGAATGCAGATCAGCATATTATGTATATATAACATATTTTTTACAAGAAAGGAAAATACCTTTTCTTCATAAACTCTGAAACTTTATTGATGATTCTGTACATGCATTATCTTAAGAATTCGTCTCATTGTATGCCTTTTTGTAAAACAAAACCAAAAACACATATTGCCTGGTTTTGATTTCAGGGATACATAGGAACATGAAATGATGATTACTTGATGAAAAGCCTGCCAGCCTTGAAGCTTCCCCATATGATACAGGTTCTATGAACAATGCAACAGGGATGCATCAGGCAGGAGTGACTGGCCTATCATGGACGGGACCACAAAGTAGTCACAGAGTCAACACTCAGTCAATCTGCCAATCACACAAGTCTGTCTTAGGCATCCAGCACCTCTCTTGCCACCACATCCCTCGTGACAATGTGTGCTCTCCTGCATATCTGGCTTCAGGAATCTTCCTGTGGATATCCATTCTTGTCTATGCCAGGACTAAATGCCCCATGGTCTCCCAAAGTTCTCTGCTTCTTATTTCCTCCCCATCCTGAAATTCATGCTCTTGGGACTCATCTCCCAGTGACTTCATAAGTTGCATAAGCTGCTAATGTGCCAGTGGGCGAAGATAAAGATGACTGCCACCTCTACTCCCTAGAGCATCCTAGGGTTCTCCCAAGGGACAGCTTGGCTAAAGGAACTGACTTCCACATTAGAGAAAGTTCCTAGTCAGGAGGAAATAGCTGCACAACTACTGAAGGGGGAGCTACTTGGGAAGCAGGATGGTTCTGGAAGCATCCCTCAAAATCTCACCATGAGGATGCTTACTGTTTGTCAGACTAGGGATATAAAGGACAAAAGTACTAATTAGGTTTTTGGTTTTGAATGTTTTGTTTTTTCTGCTTACAAACAACCAGAAGATGCTCCATTTGCGGGACTAACAAAGCAATGAATAAAATGTCAGTAGAAACACTCCTGTTTTCTAAAGTCCTGCTGCATCTTTGCTCTGCATCTGCAGATGTGGGAGAAAAGCTCCTCTTGGAATTAAAAGCACCTCCCCCACAGAGCATATGCTATGAGCATGTGCCAACAATTCCCAGCAGGTGTACTTTTAACAGCAGGGCTACTCACACACAGCTGGGATGGGCCGCTGCCGCTCAGCCAATTTTCACAAGAGCAGACTGGGCCCCTCATTATATTATACTATCAATGGGAAACTGTTTATCAAAACCCCTAGTTCTTCCATGCCAGGAGAAAAGTTGCTGCATCCAAAACCAGAGTAGTCTTATCCATTCAAAAACATCTCAGGAGGAAAAAAACCAAAACATTTGAGCCCCAAATTAAGCCCTATTCCACAGAAGTGTTTACTTCTTACACATCTTAAACTGTAAAGCAAGAATGAGAAATTTATCTTGACTCCATACATTTAATGGGGTGGAAAGGTATTTAGGTGGCAGTTTTAGAAAAAAAAATCAAACATAAAAGTGAAAGGAAAAATATAATTAGGTGCATAAAAAGTAGATATGATGCTGCAAATGGGAGTCAAGAGTGTTTCATGGAAAATTCATGCCAACTTACCAACTGGTAGGGTGATATTTACAATATGCTGCCCATGTGGGCATTCAGTGGTAGCAGCCAGATGTGTCCTATCAGACTGTGCAGGCAGCTGTCTTGTCCCTCCTCACTCCTGCCAGTTCCTAACTCTCCCCTTCCATACACTCTACAAGCTACTCAATATCCTGCCAATAAATTCTCTTTCCTTTAAGTAAAATAAAGTAAAATAGTCTTTTCTTTAGATAAGAATTTATTATCGTGTTAAATAATAACATAAGAAAATATTTAAAGTACTATATATATATGGTTAGAACTACATGACAATAGGAAATGAATGGATAAAATGAATAAATGAACAAACCTTACTTTAAAACACTGAAAAAAGTGAATAAAAATACCATATATCTTCTGGTCCAAAGGTAACTGTAAAACATAAAGAACAAAATCCCAAAAAAGGTAATAGGTAAAGTAGCCACAAGAGATCTGGGACAATAGACAGGATTAAATTATGTAGATATGCAAGGGAATCAACAGAAAAGAAATGTAAGCCTGTTATGAAATTCAAACATAAATAGTCCTTCTCTGAAAGTGCAGAGAATATCTAATTTTGTCTTTCTGACAACTTCTTTAGAAACCCTATTAATGTTACTTTCAGAAATTCTATGCCAGACTGACCTTACATACAAACACAATTTTAAAATTCTTTTTAAAGTAACAGGGAAAAGACAGAGAAACTATGGTATCACTTAATAAAGCACCAATATCAAAGTGAAAAATAAGTTGGCATTTTAAGCCCACATTTGCTTTACCCATCAACATTTTTTAAAGGAACAATTCTAATGATAGGTTATTCCTAATCGAAGCTTCGGGTTTCTTGTTAAAAATACAGCAACCACAGCAAATTGAAAGCCCTCACCATGTTGCACTGTCCAATTTATTCCTTTCCACAGATTGCATGTGCCCTGGGGATCATTTCCAGCCTGCAGCGTTCAGAGGACCATGCCACTTCCCATCTAAATAAAGAGTGGCTAGATGCAGAGGACAGTTCATGCGGCCAGTCCACTCCATAAAGATTCCCTGCTATCCCATGCCTTCCTGTTGACACTTACTGGAGAGATTTAAATGTTCCTTTAAATGAGAGTTTACTGCACTGCAACGACTATGGATAAATGGAACATCTCGGAGCAGTGCCAATCTGTAGTCTTATCAATGCATAAAACTAGAAAGAGGGGGAAAAAGGCATACAATGGAACATAAAGGCTAAATAACTGCTCTCTTCTGCTTAGCAATGATTTTGTAGTGGATTGGGAAATATAAATATTAGTTGCATGATATAAACTGTTATATGGCCTCAAAGTTTCTCTCCAAAATAGATATTTAAAGAGAAATAATGCTGTGCTTGTATATTTAATGCTACCTACCTCGGTGGATGAAAAGTCATAAATATTTAGATGTAATGCCTCTAGAACCCCAACCATGAGTATACATATAGATACTTCTTGAAACTCTCCCTTGAGACTATAAATTTGTCAATGAATCCCACAAATGGCTCTAAGAATGTTTAAACATGGGAGATAGAGTAGATTCCAAGAATAGAACATTAAAGTTACTGTATACCTAAAATCATAATCTCTACAAATAAAACAGAAAAATTTTCATTCAGTTCCACAGGAAGGTTATTACCAAGGAGGGTAATTACAAACTATATACCTCTAGAGCAACCATGTCTCCCAAAAGGCACATGATAATGATTTTCATTTGAAATAATAATTTCATGTAAAAATACCTGTGGTGAGGGAAGAAAGACACACAGATGAATGATAGACAGAGATCTGTTAACTTCTCAGCCATTTGTGGATTCTTTCAAATTAGAGTTTGTGTACCTGTAACTAGGAAGCATATTTACATGAGGCACCTTATATTCAAATCTATAAACTCTTTTATAGTCAAAATAAACCTTATAGCATTAGCCTTTTATACACTCAGTACCAGGAAACATTCAGTGCATGTTACAGTGATCTTGGTAAAAAGTCACTTTATTTGCTACATCTTTCAGTCTGTCTGCCCTTCTGTTCTTGGCTTGAGCTATGTGGCAACACTGCCCAACACTCACCCAAACCTTGGCCTGATGGATCGCTTTATGGTCATATCAACAATCACATCCCTTCCTGTCATGAAAAATGCTGTTTTACATTATGTAATTTTGGATCATTAAATTGCTTTCCAAACATTTCAAAGACTTTAAAAGAGAGGTCCATTACAGAAGACATAAACACACAGTATAAAATGCTGCCTTCTAACTCGGCCCTTCAGTTTGGGCATGATATATAATCAAATTGATTACATATGAAGATGATATGGATTTTGTCCATGGATACTATGGGAGAGGATCAAATTTAGAGAGTATATCTGAAAACCTGTCTGCAGATTCCATTCCTCTTAAGAACACAGAGAAAATGAGGAAATCAGAAGTATACTTCAGAGCAGACCATGTGATTGAGCCCATCAATCTCCAGCCTCACTAGGGTAGCTAGCTTTCTTTTGGAATGACAGATCTGCCATTATAACAGCTATCGAACTTTGGTTTTAAAGAAGGGTCTTTTAAAATACTATCTTATTTTCCTATGGATTAAAAAATATATGTTTCAAAGCATCAGATTCTTTCCCTCGCCAGCTGTTAGTGTAGCTTCGCAGTTGCTGCATCCCTGTGGTTTAGATCTAACTTAACCCTTTATGAATGGTTGAAGCTGCCCAACTCAAAGAGTAGAATCTTCCGTCATCTTGCTTCAGAGTCAGTGCAGAATGACTTGTTGAGACTCACATCCCAGTGATGACAAATATTCTTAATCAACAGTGTCAAAGTTGTTTTTGTTAAAACAAGTCATTCATTTCACAGATAAGGGTGACTAAAAAGTTTTGCCAAGGAACAAAACTTCAGGCCACAAAGGGTTAGAGTATTGGCAAGCCAGAAGCTACCAGCTCACTGGCAGTACGTTGTCTCATGTGTCTTTGGTGCACTTGCTTAATCTCAGCAGCACACACTGCTGAGGGGCTGGCTCACTGGGATGAGATGGGATGGATGGATGGGATGGATGATTTCCAGGGAGCAGCCCATCAGCAGCAGAGTGGGCTCCTGCATCAGCAGACTGTGGAGGCCAGAAGTTTTGCTGGGCATTTTGTTCTGTCACTCAATTACTTACTCAATAAAACTGCCCCAGACTGTGCACAGGTTAGAGAGTATCACATGTTTTGGACAAATACCAATTATGGAGAGACACATTTACAGCATTGACCACTATATTTACAACATTACCTGCTTATAGTCTTTGAAGATCACTGGATGGATGACGATGATGTGACTGTGACTGAATTTTTAGGCATTTGGCAAAATACACTTGTGTGTAACAGCTGCATTTTTTTTAAATTTTAAAAATGTTACATATATACAATTGTCCTTGTATGCTAATATAAATATGAAAAGTAAAAAACAAAACAAAAATAAAAATACATGTTTAAAGTTAGCCTATGGGATATTGGCCTCTCAAAGCTTTAAAGTCCTGCAGAAAAATCCTATATGCCTTAGCCCTGCATGCTCATTTCTATTATGGGATGTTGTTTCCTTAAATATGGAAAACAATAAACAGAAGCTTCATGCATATAGCATTACTGTTTACAGTGAGGATGTGCTTCAGAACGTCAAGTTCTGAATCCACTATTGTCCCTTAGGAAACTTGCTACATTTGGGTCATGTGAGTTAACTTTATGAATATTTCTACATATTATCTGTCATGCGGATTATCCATTAACATACCAGTACCTTTATTGTTCCGTGTTATAGTGTAACATTTCAGTAGTTCTTTTCATGGTTCAGTTAAATCCTAAGCCAATGACAAAAAGAAAATGGTAACCAGATGTGAAACTCCGCTTCCTCTCCTCTGTAGCATCTCAGAGGTCTTCGTATTGTCTGAAGAGCAGATAGATTTGCAGTGATTCCATAAGCCTGGGTTTCTATAAAAGTTGAAGTAAACAGTTTTCGATGTATCACATGTAAACAGTTGATCTTAAATGGATGTCTCCCATAGCTGCACAACAGAAAAGAGCAAAATTGCACATTGTGAAAGCAGGAAGCAGATGTATTCTGAATAGGAGATGAAAAAGATTCAGTGGTTCCATCCATATGTATGTGATCGTGGATGCACACTCTTGCAAAGTCTAAAAAGTGGATAGAATAAACACTCCAACTTTTAGCTCTCTTTCCTCAAAAACTGTGTCTCAACCTTTTTAACAGCCATCTTTTGATACAAAAACCATCACATCCTCATTTAATGTTACTAAACATTTTGAATAGAGTCAATATTGTGTCTCAAATGAAATAAAAGAATTTAAAATATTATTTTTTAAGCTACACATGCCCTTCCTTTCCCCAGGATTCTGAGACAGCCAGCTAGAGCAGTGGTTCTCAACCTCAGCTGCACTTTACATTAATCTGGGGAGGTTTCTACAATTCCACTTCCCAGGCAGCGCACCAGACCAACTAAATCAAAATCTCTCTGGGTGGGACTCAGGCGTAAGAATATTTTAAAAGCTTTGCAGATGATTCCCTTGTGCAGCCACGACAGAAAACCACTGATATCAGGGAAGTGTGAGTCCAGCAATTCCACCATCACCCACTTGAAAATCACTGCCATACACTCCAATTCTATCACTACCTCCTTAAAAAATGGTTCTCTCAGCCAGGCACGGTGGCTCACGTCTGTAATCCCAGCACTTTGGGAGGCAGAGATGGGCGGATCACGAGGTCAGGAGATCGAGACCATCCTGGCTAACACGGTGAAACCCCGTCTCTACTAAAAATACAAAAATATTAGCTGGGCGTGGTGGCGGGCGCCTGTAGTCCCAGCTACTCGGGAGGCTGATACAGGAGAATGGCGTGAACCTGGGAGGTGGAGCTTGCAGTGAGCCGAGATCGCGCCATTGCACTCCAGCCTGGGCGACTGAGCGAGACTCCATCTCAAAAAAATAAAATAAAATAAAATAAATAAAAGGTTCTCTCTCACAAGCTGAGGTATCACAGTGGAAGGATACATTCAAGGCAGGATGTCCCTTCATTCATTCTGTCCCTCTTACCCTCTCCTTGCTTTTGCCATGAGCTCTTTATATTGGCCCTGTTTGGGACAAATTTCTACAACGCTCAGCAATCACCATAATGGACTAATAACAAGTGTGGCATGATCAGATATGAACGCAACTCAGTTCACCAGAAAAGGAAGACCAATTTAAAAAGAAGATCAAGCCGATGAAATATGTTCCCAGGCAATATAATTTAGATATAATTATTATAAACATAAACAAAGCCTATGAACAGAGTGACTTAGGTTGTATCCAATTTCCATCCAAATTCCATTTTTACTGGACATTTGGTACATGTCGCTGTATATATAATGAGTTTCTGGGAAAGAAAAAGGAGAAAAAGCCAAGTGAGTAAGTAGATGTTTCTATACAGGTTCCCTTAATACGTTCTCGCCAATCTTCATGGAAATCTTGTTCTGAATGCCCACGTCTGCCTATCCCACAGGACTGTGGTAAAGCCACCATGCTACCTTAGGTCTGCTTTATATGCCCTTTTTATTGAAAAGACACCAACCCCTTGTAAACCAAAGGAATATCTGAACTGTGAGGATCTTCGTGAATGGGTGACACTGGTGATGGAGAGGAGTTAAATGGGACTTGTGGTGGGTCTGGAGCAAAGACGATCTGAATTGATGCTCAGATAATGGTCTGGAGGGCTAAAGTGTTTAGACTCTGGCCTTGGAGAGCTGAAGTTTCCTCAATATTGTTTTATAAAGATTAAAAATAATATGTGACAGGAGCAAGGAGGGAGGCACAAATGAATAACATTGGGAAAAACTGATTACCCCAGTGAGAAAAAATGAGCAATTGCCGAACATCACTTTCAGCACTAGGCCCACATCTATGTGGTGGTAACAGAGGGGCTGCTGATAGGAAGATCTGCTTGTTCCACTCTCCACAGCCCACAGAGACAGCCCAGAGACAGGGGCTATATATTTGGTAGGATTCTGCCACATGCTTATGTGGCTGTTCCACAGTGCATAGAACAAATCAGACTTTTCAGGTAATAATCCCAGCAGCCAGAGTCTTTGTGGTCACCTGCTCAGCCCAGGGCCAGTCATTTTTTCTAGGGAGCTATCGTTTTTACAGGCTCTTGTGTGGTAACATCTCCAATAACCCAAACTCTGACATGACAACAGCTGAGGAAATGTCCCTAACTTGATGGAACAAAACAGGGATGCAGACAATTTAGCAGAAAGTAAGTGGGGTACTACACTTAGACAATTCTTTGAGGAGGGCAGGAATGACATCAGTTTCAGATTTCATTATCACACACATGACATCATGAACAACTAGGTATCTATCAAGAAGTCTTTTGTTAATTCAGAAAGCTGAGTGCTGGGAATCTGAATTGTCTTGTTATCTTTTACCATTTCTCATATTAACATATAATGGTAATTTTTTATGATTAACAAAACACTGCTGGTAGTTTTTAAAGACTTTTGGATTATAGTGATCTACACAGCTTTTAATTATTTGTGCCTTCTTACTGACTCTGAGTTAAATTAAAATTTGAATGATCCACGTTTACCTTGAACCACATAATTTAGGTTTGGGATCAAAGAGATTCTGAAACATCTCTGAAGACCAAAGAGTCTAACCAGCAGCTAAAGCTGCCAAGGCGTATAAGCTTTATTTTATTTTTTTGCAACATTATTTCTAAGAAGATCAACATTACAGTGTGAATGACCACAACAGAGCCTGGACATCAATAAAGGTAATTATTCTTTGGTTACATCTTTCACTTAAGTCTCTGAGGACCAGTCTGCCTCTCTAAACTCCACTGTATCTCGAATTTCACATACTGATATGTTTCAAGAATGTTGTGAGATGGTGGCAGTGTGATTAAAATGTAAAAGGTGATACAGAAAAATACACTGTTTTGTTTACTCTAGGTTTTAATATATTAGCTACAATAATAAAATATATAAATATATAACAATTAATTACACAAAACGTACCCAGACTATATCAATGCAGATTAGACTATTTGCAAATATAAATCTGAAGCCAAAAGTCCCAAGAATCTCCTTATTTTCAAGTTTGATTTTTTCATTTTCTTAGGAACAAGGGAGGAAAAATGGTTCTCTCTTTTAAAATATAAACTCATAGATAAATGATAATGACTGAACATGTAAGCACATGGAAGAGGTTTCCACATACCCTGGCACTTTGTCGGTTCACTTTCTTGTCCTCATCAGGAAGTGGAGGCATTGGGTAAGGGTATTTTCTGCTGGAGGCAATAGACCCAGTTGATGAAGAAGGAGACTTGGCAGGAGATAAAGTCCTGAGATGTTGATAACATGAAATAAGTATCATGTGATTGCCTAACATTTTTCAAATATCTGAAAAGTGGGTTCAGAACAAATCCTCTGACTTCTAACTTTCATATGCCACTACTGCAAAGATTTAACTACTGGGAAGATACTCTGTCATTCTCAACAGTGAAATGCTGCAATTTTATCTTCCTAATTTCATGACTGCAATGGATTATTTAAATGTTAGGACATAGAATGATACTTTTCAACTACAAGCCACTAAAAATGTATCCTATAGAATAGATAAAAAGCTAAAATGGAGAAGGGATGAAATTATTCTAAGAGCTTATAATGGTAAATTACGTGTATAAAATATTAATATTGTGCCTTATTTTTACCACTTAATGTAAAAATGTTTAAGTATAATAATTCCAATTTTCTCTTAAGATCTTAAAATCCATTACAATTGATATATTTAATAGTTGCTAAATCACACACCAGTTTACACAACACTCATGCATTCAGAGGCCAGTGTGTTAGTTGTGAAGGAACAAAGGCAAATACAGGGCTTTTAATAAATTAGTAAACATGCAAGCAGTAAGGAGTGCAGAGTTCCAGCCAAACAAAGTCTGATGAGAACATACAAAAATGGTCTAATTAGTCCCTACAATCAGCATTTCTATGTAAGCTGCTGGTGTATTATGCTGTACTTGATTGATTTTGCATGTGTAGTGGTAATTTGTGACTAAGCTGAACATACTAGACAAGCCCCTATCTATTGCTAATTTGTCTTTAAAGTGAAAAAAAAAAAGCTGAGTAAAAAATGTCTACTCATATCAATGAAAAACAGATGTGATAACTGTAGTAGCTATTCAATTCACAAACGTTACCACTACACATCCACTGCTCCTTAATCCCTGGTGCAAGGTGGTAAAAACCCACATTGCTGAACTGGTTACACTGCCACATTATAGCAAAAGTATTTATTTCAGTAGAATGTACCTCATCTGCTGTGACTGACCCAGCCTGGGAATGTTGGTGGGAGAGGCGGGGGTAGCATGGGTAGGTCAAGATCTACTGCCTACACTACATTCAATAGCATAAAGGTGTCTTTTTTCCTTCTTTGTTTTAAATTTTGGTTTGCATGCATATAATATCCTTTGCTCTGGTTCTGCCATAGTTTTCATACTAATTTCCATTTTATGGACACTGAATTCAAGCTAAAGTTTGAAAATAATTTTTCCTACACACCCTAAGATAGTAGTAGTGAACATTCTTGATAGATTTTAAGAATGAAGAATGGTACAATTCACTTTTAATCTGTAACTCCTATTTTTGAAAAATGGCTAGGACCACTCCTTTGCATGAACGTTTAGAACACAGCAGCTGTTTGATTTCTCCTATGTTAATGCTTTTCATTGCTGAGTGGATAGGTGTAACTAATACTAGTACTTCAAATTCTCTAAAGTTCTATTAAAGCAATGTACTTCATATTTTTTGAGAAATTAATTTTTTTATTTTAGTAAAACACTTTAGATAGGACTATGATCTTTAAGAAACAAATTTGGTACATGTAAGATGATGGCAAACTTCTGCATTTAGATATTTAAATGCATCTTTCTAAAATGAGGACTATTAACCTGGTGTCAGCTTTTTAGCCTAATCACTACTGATAAAATATCCAACTTTAGGAAAGCTAGTAAGGTACACAAACAAATAATTAAATCTTGTTTACTTTAGGGGATCATGCAAAACGAGGCATCTTTTTAATCTGCTGCAGCATGTGTGTCCACACCATTAGCTATTAGCTTTTAGCTTCACAGTCATTCCAGCTTTAACTTGGCCATGGGCCCAAATGGCCAGCCTGGTACATGTACAAAGCCATTCCAATGAGGGGTGCTGAAGGTCCAGTCTTCCCCTCAAATATCTATGGGCAAAGCCAATTAAGTTAGAACAAAAACAGGAGGTTTTCTCCAGAACCCCAAAGAAATTGCACATATACTACTTCTTAAAATAACACGCTAGTTAATTGACAACTTGGACCTTGAGGGGAAGAAGAGAAGCTGAGCAGGAAAGTTTTAGCAGGGGCAAGGGTCCTGGAGGCTGGTATAAAAGTGATTATCTTGGGGGGATGAGAGCACCAGAGCAGAAGTCAAAATAGACGTAAAGAATAGTAACACGCTTGTTAATTGACATCTTGGACCCTGATGGGAAGAGAAGCCCAGCAGAAAAGTTTTAGCAGGGGAAAGGGTCCTGGAGGCTGGGTGGTATGTGACAGCATAAAAGTGATTATTTTGGGAGGATGGAGAGCACCAAAGCAGGAGTCAAAATAGGAGTAGAGACCATGGTAGGGTAAAACACTCTAGGGAAAATAAACTCAAAATTTCTCACAAATGTCTAAGGAAGACATTTCTTCAAAACTATCACCAGGCTCTTTTCTGACGCTGACTGACTACTTGCCTGGCAGTTCCAGCCTGGCTTTCACTTAAAGCCAGGCACCAACCCAGCTCATTCACTTAAAAAGTGAAGTGCATCATTGGATACAAGTCAACCATTATTATTACTGCATTTTATTTTATTTTATTGTTCGAGATGGAGTCTCACACTGTCACCCAGTCTGAAGTGCAGTTGGTGTGATCTCAGCTCACCCCAGCCTCTGCCTCCCGGGTTCAAGCGATTCTCCTGCCTCAGCCTCTCAAGTAGCTGGGACTATAGGAGTGCGCCACCACGCCTGGCTAATTTTTGTATTTTCAGTAGAGACAGGGTCTCACCATGTTGGCCAGGCTGGTCTCAAACTCCTGACCTCAAATGATCCACCCATCTCGGCCTCCCAAAGTGCTAGAATTATAGGCACGAGCCACCCCACCCAGCCCATTACTGCATTTTAAAAAACTATAATTACCATAATGGATGCCCTATTAGAATTACACAATAAAGGTATGTTTGTGTGCCAATGGACTGTGGTGCCTCTTGGGGCTACATCAAACTTCCTGGGATTATCTTCTGTATATATGCCTGTAAGGCCAACCTCAGTTCAGTTCTGCACCCAAGGACAGGCTAAAAACAAGGCCAGTCACATGGAGAGGGACACAAGTCCATCTCTTATTCACTTGTGTTCATATGTGAGTTTTATAGTAGGTTGATCCAGGACAATTTGCTATTTTATTTTTATTTATTTATTTTTTTGAGACAGAGTCTCACTCTGTTGCCAGGCTAGAGTACAGTGGTGTGATCTCAGCTCACTACAACCTCTGCCTTCCAGGTTCAAGTGATTCTCCCGCCTCAGCCTCCCAAGTAGCTGGGATTACAAGCGCACACCACCATACCCAGCCAATTTTTGTATTTTTCGTAGGGATGGGGTTTCACCATGTTGGCCAGGATGGTCTCAATCTCCTGACCTCGTGATCCGCCCACCTTGGCCTCCCAAAGTGCTGGGATTACAGGCGTGAGCCACGGCGCCTGGCCTAGATCCAGGAGAATTTGTTAAGTGTACTAAGAGAGGATTCAAGTCATCAGTATCCACTCTGCTACTTTTAATTAAGGTGAAATGGAAAAGGTACAGATTTTGGATTCAGAGTCAGGCTCTAGTTCTGGTTCTGACACTTACTAGCTATGCCACCTTGAATTACTCTTTCTACCTGTTTCCTCCATCTACAGAAAGGTAATAAGAATGCTTACACCTTAGGATGTGAGGAATAAAGGTATATCGTAGGCACTTGATACACGATAGTTGTAATTATTCGTTTCTTTTCAGAGTCACCAAAAATTCCATAGAATCATGGAAGTGGCCTTGAAAACCCTGATGAAGTGATTAATCAATGGGATAATACCCGAGAGTAAGGATATCTTCTCTTTTTTTTTTTGAGACGGAGTCTCACTCTGTCACCCAGGCTGGAGTGCAGTGGCGCGATCTCGGCTCACTGCAAGCTCCGCCTCCCGGGTTCCCACCATTCTCCTGCCTCAGCCTCTCCGAGTAGCTGGGACTACAGGCGCCCGCCACCACGCCCGGCTAATTTTTTTGTATTTTTAGTAGAGACGGGGTTTCACCGCGGTCTCGATCTGTTGACCTCGTGATCCGCCCGCCTCGGCCTCCCAAAGTGCTGGGATTACACGCGTGAGCCACCACGCCCGGCCGAGTAAGGTGTCTTCTCAGAGCTTATAACAGAACTACATCCAGGGTCTGGGTGTGGGGAGATAATGCTCTTATCCTGATCTCACTTGGTCCTTCCTGGTGGCCCGAATTCATGCAGAGGACAATCTGAGCAACCACTATCATATCAAAACTGGATAAGGGGGCACAGCAGAGGCACTCTGATCACTCGATATCTATTTAGGCATTTGCTTTGCTCTCTCTAGCAGTGTGGCTACTATATTTTAAATGCTGGACTATATTTTGAACCAGTTTGCTGCAGATTGCATTTTGATAAGGATGCCACAAAGCCAACACCACATGGGTATAATCCCAGCACTCTGGGAGGCTGAGGCAGGTGGATTGCTTGAGCCAAGGAGTTTGAGACCAGCTTGAGCAACATGGTGAGATCCTGTCTCTACAAGAAACAATAAGGTGACTTTTTCCCTCACTAGTGGTTTTGACAGGAAGGGTAATCCTGAATGACCTGGCCACAGATGAAGCAAATCTGAGCCTAAGCATAGGGTTGAAAAGGCACAAGCCAAGGTGTGGATGCACTTTGGGCCTCCTATGTGAGGCTTGGCTTGGACAGAGGGTGGATGAAATTCTCCCTTGCATTAGAATCACTGTGTTAAACATTCTGGGCCATCTCAATTATTTACCACCACCACAGAAATTCTGTATTGAATTTCAAATCTTATCACCCTTATTAACTCAAAAATGACAAATTATAACTGTCCACAGAACTTTGTCTAACCTTTAAACATAAGTATGATTTTAATAATTAATTCTTAATTTCACTATCTACTGTAGGAATCAACATCTCATATTAGAAGAGAAAATAAAGGAACCCTCTAAAATTGTCCTTGCAGTTTTGCACGTGCAATCAGGGGTGCTGAAGCATTTCCCCATCCAAATTGCATTTAGTCATGCGGCTTCTGGGCAGACCTGGGTGCTGATTTTAAGAAACGTGACCTCTTTCTCTGAGAGCCACATAAACTACTCAGCTCACCCAGGGGAGGTGAATCAACTCTTCCGGGGTACCATTTCACAAATTATTGCTGCAAAAATGCTAAATCCGTTTGGGAATAAAAGCCCTAACCCATATAGGACAAAAGTCATTCTGTTTTGGTTCCATGGCTGGTACAAATTACAATCTGCCCACAAGCCTGAGGAAAATAGAAAGGAGAAATAGGACTGCAGGTGAGCCAAGATTCCAAATAACAGTCAAAATCATCTTACCTGTCTTCCTGATGTTGGCCATCTTGGGAGCTACAGATGAGGGTGGGATGTTTGAACGTGAGTGTATGTGTATGAGGTTCAGTGTGGGAAAGTGTGGGACAAGCAGAGGGACAGGGGAGGAGGGAAAGATGGGGTATAAAAGCAGGATATATTTTTGTGAGCAAGCAGGAGTTATGCTTTCCTTGGGGTATATGCAAATGTTATGGATAAAATTAAAAGGCAGGTAGGTCTAATCATTTTCTCAAACTATACATAACTAAACTAAATGGTACACTGGAAGAGAGAGTCCACCTTATACGGGTGCTGAGAGTTAAAAACACATACATATTTTGATATCTGTTCAATGTTGACCCAAGTCATGGCAATCAGTAACGTGAAAGTTTATTGTAAAATTATGTTCAGAAGAGGTAGTAATTGAGTACATATTTCTCCTTTACCTTTGTTGTCCATAAAGTAGTCAGATATAAAGTGGACATTTACCTCTAGGAAATCACTTTGATATTATAAAGGGTAAAAAATGCCATTAAGAACTCTTGGAAATTCTTTCTGACCTGTAATGTTACACAGAGCTGCAGTGAATTGAGTAAATTTGATAGTTTCTAAAATGTAGCGATATTCTTCTATTTTGTGAGTCAAGAATATATTTCCAGCTGCTTCCTGTTCTAAGTATTAGATGACAACATTTTTATTAGCATACAAAATTTCTTACATGCTTTGTTGAGAATCTGTAAAACACTTCTCAGCACAGCCTTTCTCTGGTAGGAAATGGATATACTGAACAAATAAAACCTAAACTCATTCCACATACTCCCATGTGGTCAGTGTTGTCTCAGTAATTTTCCAGTTAGACCAAATCATCGTTTCTACTCCAAGTAAAATCCCGTCACATTTCACTTAGTTTCTTTATATGTTTTCCCTTGAGTTTTTGTATGCACTATGCACTATTAGGCAGTAAGTAGGAAAAATGCATTATGAAACTGCTAGATTCTAGAAACTAAATTGTTCAGGTTAATAGCGCTTCTTTATTAGTGGAAAGTATGTTTCATGCCCATAGAACACTACACAGCATAAAATGAAGAGAAAGCTACTAAAAAGCTTAAGATGGTGATAGGGACATGCACTAAATGACAACCCTTTCAAATGGCTTTATTTGAAACATTCAGAAAAGAACCAGACTTGCTCACGAAGCAAAAACAGAGTCAAAAGGCAGCAAATAAACAAGGACCCCTTTCCACCTATAGGAACTTGTATTGGGAGATACAAGATAGAGAGCCAGTCACACTACAGTATTTGTATGTGCTGGGAGAGTTTGAGAAGGATATAAAAATTAATTTATAAAATACCTAAAGTATGGTCCTTCAGTGTTTTTATTCACATCTTCTACCCACTTAGCTACATTATAGTCTCTTTTGAACCATGGGTTTAAATACCTGCAGAAAGCAATGGAAGGAACAAAGAAAGCAGAACAAGATAGAAAATCTGAAAATACACAGCACAAGCTTAGCAAGGATGTCTTCACCCTCCAAATGCAAGTGACCATAGCAAATAAACCAGAATGGATGTTGGGTGATTATGAGGCAGTCTATACAATGACATGAGAATAATCTCAGCTACAACAAGGCTCAATCAAGGCATTCTACAATGTATTCAACATTTCTGGGAAAGCCTTTTCCAGTGGCTTCCCAAAGTGAATTAGAAGCTCCCTTTCAATCACAGTACAGTCAGCAGTCCCATTCACCCACCTCTAAAGTGGCTTTTTCCAGGCCACCTCTCATTTGGCTCTTTGGTTTTTAAATGATAATGATGCTTTTTGAAAATATTCAGATGGTTGCAATTCCAATCTGGCATTTGGGCATACAACACCCTAAGAACAATTAAAAGGAACAAAGTTCTCTTTCCAATATAAGAAGGCTTTTACATGACCACTGTCTTACTCCCTACAGAGGATCCCAAGCTGGAGTCAACATGAAAGTATGTTCCAGTTGGCTCTGGAAGGAGCAGATAGGGTCCCACTCTTCTGATCCTGAGCCTCAATGCACATTAAGTGTGGTCTAAATAGGCCTCCATGATCTTGGAGCTGGGTTTAGTAATTTAGTTGCAGCTGCAGTGTTCCTTCCTCTTCTTTGTGCACTCCAGAATAAAGTGCTCATGTTTTCATTAGGAACCAGCCCTCAGAGGTTGCCTTCCAAGTGTCTGACCATGAATTGTGTGAAAGACTGCCAGAGAATAATAATGACCTTAGTTAGCATTTCCCTGATGGATCTGGCAATGTTTCCATCAGAATTACTGTGCAAATTTTAAAGGTAAAAAAACTGGAGGGAGGTCTAAGTTGTTGGTTTTCCCCAGAGTTTCCTTGGATTTTTACCCTGGGAGCCAAGCAAAACTACATCTCCTTCAGAGTTTGCCCTTGTAAAATAATGTAGATTTAACAAACTCCATAATGGAAGAATTTGGAGGTTTTCTTTTTCTTTTTTTTTTTTTTTCATTTAAAAAGTAACTTCTAGAGATACTATAGACAATAAAGATTCAAGCTCTATAAAACATAAGTTATTTGTAAACAAACCAGAGGAAATTATAAAATACATTATTTATTTCTGGTTACATTTTCCTTCTTTCTCCCATATTTAGTTATTGAGCTGTTCATAAACATGGAAGACTACATTTCCAATTATATAAAAATATCAGGTTATTTTTTCCACAGCTCTTTCCCTCATTTTTAGCCATAATTGAGGTACTATGCAAAATAACATTGTGAAATTCCCTTCTGAAAGAAGGGTTCAGTTGCTTTTTCTGCTTATAAGACCATTTTTGGTAACAGAGTATCTCCTGACTCAGAAACAACTCACACTAGTTTCGCCTTTAGCCACAATCATTGCCAACTTGTGCTTTCACAGATAGCCAATTAAAACTTGCATAAAGATTTCCACTGAGACTCTCAACAAAAAGAAAAAGTCAAAAAGCCAAGTGCAGCCACAAATGAAGGCTAGTGAATGCTCCGGCCTGGGGAAAACCGTAGAAAAAGCCCATGCAGCTGTAATCAGGTGAAACATAGCCACACAGCGAAGTGAGTCACCTACAGGCAGACGGCCACTTCCGGGAGGAGACATTTGTTCCTTTCACTGACAATCTTAGAAACTCAAAGGACTGGTGCCACAGCTATTCCATGAATGCTACAACAACATGGCTTGACTTGCACTTGATGGACTTTTTCCTCTGTTTCAGGGAGCATTTCACAAGGCTGTGGTCACTTCACCAGAGAGTTCTTCACTGAAAAGAACTCTCAATTTTGTGTTCTTTCTGGGGATCTGCCCATGAAAATGTCTTCACGGTGAGCTTCCTGACATCTCAAGGTCATGGTTGGCTGGAGTGATGGGATTTTATCATATTGCAGTAAATCTACCTATGTGGCTTGACTTGGCATATAGCGCAACATGCAAAAAAAATGCGTTAGATGGGATAGGGGAGCTCTTTGTGTTTTCCAGGATGGAAAGGCAAAGGAAAATTAGCTGGTGTTGGCTGGACCAGGAGCACCTCTGAGCAAACATGGGGACTCGCTCAAAGATCAAATGACCCTGTTCTCAGCCAAGGAAAGGACTTGGAAGGAGATTAAGTGGCAGCCCAGAATGAAGGGGCAGGTGGAGACTGACCTGTGATCCAGACTCCCTGTCTGGGGGCTGTCAGAGCCCCCTGGGCTTATGCCTTGGGATGGGACTGTCTGGGCGAGGGAGTGCCCAGGCTCAGGTGCTTGGGGCTCCCTCCTGTAAAAACACAATATATAATACAAAGTCTAAGCCAAAAAATTTTTTTACATCATGTACAACAATGAGGAAGATGCAAAAGTTTTGACTGGAAAAACAGTGCAATATATGAGGACATTTTATTTTGTTAATTAGCAGAGCATGCATTTATGGTGCACGTTTTAATTCATGTCCCAATTTTTCATCATCTTTTGGAATAATGAGGTACTAAAGGGAATTTTGAGTAATGGACTTGAAATACCTCTTATTTGAAAAAAATAAAAGATATATTTGTCTGTGGTAATTCTGCTCCTCTTGTAGTCACACAAATGGTATTATACTATCAGAAGCAAATGGGATTACTTAAATATGGAAAGTATTAAAAGTTTGCAAACATAATTCTTGATATGCTACCTATCAGGAATCCTTGTAAGAAAGTATATACGCGTGTGTGTGTGTGTGTGTGTGTGTGTATATATATATATATATATATATATATATATATATATATATATGTATATATAGAGAGACAGTTCCTGTACAAGAAGGTATGTGAGAATCCTGGTCAGCTTTACAGACTTGGATACATTTAATTAACATGAGTCATGTAACCAAAATCAGAAAAGTCTGAAAAATCTGAGGAAGTCCCTAATACTTCTCCCTCACAAAGATGATCCTATTACAATGTCATATTAAATATTATAATTTAATTATCTCCTAGGCAAGATTTCTCAAAGGCCATCTGTAGTATTACAATTTTAATCACACAATGTGAGTGGAAATTATACATAACATTTAAAAAAATAAGTAACTGCTCTAGAAAACATTGTATGAATATTGTTAAACACTAAATGTGCTTTCGGTCCTAAGCTTATAGCTTTAACATAATACTGATTTTTTTTGTAACTTAGGAGTTTTTGAAGTCTTGTTATAGGAAATGCTGTTAGAACACTAAACAGTACACAAGAGAGTTCTAAAGAACATTTTGCAATTTTATCTGTACACCTGTGAGTAACTAAGTTAAGGAGCTCTTACTAGGTGACCTCATGCAAAACAAACCAAACAACATTCCAAGAAGAGTTTATCAACAATGAGCCCTACAGCATCCAAGTGCTTTGGGAATGTATAAGATAAACTCTAACACATTAGTTATTTATGATGGAATTCTATGATGGCATTCTGGACCATGCAATGGTATCACTTGAAATTGTCTATTGTGTCTATAAAGTATCCATGTTGACAAGCCACTTACAAGACAATACCATTCAGGTGCAAGGTCCAAATTTCAGGGCAATGTTATTATTCCTGGACTGAAAAAGGCAGGGTATATGACGGAAAAGCTAACGTAAGTTTTTGACAAGCAGTTAAAAAATACCTGCTATTCAGACTTTCCAAGTATTAAGGCATGAAGAAGCAATAGAGATCCTGGAAATAATAACTATCACTAGAGTGAGAAATAAGTAAAAAATTTTAGGAAGGATAAAACAGAATAGGTAAAAAAAATCAGGTGGCAAGTTCAGTCCAAAAGGATACTAAGGATGTGTTTTATTCCATGAAGGGAGATACAGCTTTGAGGAGGTTTTGTTTTGCTTGTACTTTCTTAAGTGGAGAAACAAACAAAACAAGTACATTATTTACTTCATTATAAATGACTTTAAATGTGACTTCTAAACCCACACCCCTTAAAAAAAAGTAAATGCATGGCTATCATTTAAAATGGATAATGTTGCATTTAGTGACAATGATTCAGTTAAAGAGCAAGTTTAGGAAAATGCCCTTTTAAATGTTCTCAGATAGAAAATTTAAAAGGGAAACTTATTCCATTAGTCTGAGAGAATGCTTAGATTGCAGCCATGAAGACCTCATAGTGGTGGTTTCAGATCATGAGCAATATCATGCTCTAGTACAATGGGCATTTTTCCCCAATGCTTACAAGGCTGTATGAGTACTGGGGAGAGGAAGGGTGACCCTTTGAAATGGTTGAATCCCAGATGATGAGAAGAAAGGAATGTTATCAAATTCCCTTCATACAGAACCAAGACCCCACAATGGCAGGTGACTGGAGGAAAAAGCCTGCAGCAAGGGTGAGACCCCCACTATCAATGAATATTGGTATGGGCACAGTTGCGGAGATGCCTATGTAAAAGAGAAAAGCCATGGTTAATTTTTAAAGGGCAAAAAATAATTTAAAAGACAAAACCAAGACCGGAGACATGGTTTACAGTTCTTTGACTATCTGCTTAATTTACTTTTGACACTATTTGCACAGGACCTTGGAGTGCCTTTTTCCGTTAGAGGTTCAGACTTACTCAGTTGAATTAGACCGAGGTCTAAATCTTTTGCCTCTGATTTTCTTTTTGTTGCCTCCCAGGTTACCTGAAAAAGATGGTTTAGAGCTAGATTTCCATGTAAATAAGTGATTGCCCTATGCCTAATTACGAGGCATTTCAAGTGGGTGTAATTGATAAGCAGCACCACTGTGGAACACCGAGTTTGTCACACTGTGCAGCTTTCTCAAATTAAATTTCACAAAGTGTCTAGTGTCCTGGTGCTGCCGAATCCCATCATTTCCCATCCAGATAAAAACTAGGCTCTCATTCTACAGATTCTCCTCTCTGTTGGGAGAAGAGCTAAAGAGCTTCCAAGAAATAAAAGTCTTTACAACCAGGGGCCACAGAATATAGAATTTGACTGTGTGGACAGACAGATTCAGAATGCCAGCCTCTACCTTGCCAAGAGTTACTTCGAGGTCGCCCATTTTCACAGATGTCTGAAATATGTTTTGTGTCTGGAATCCTTTCACTCCAAGAATGAGAGAGCCCATTTGACCTGAAATTGAAAATATTGATAAATTGTTCAAAAATGTAACCAAATAAATATTTGAGATCAGTAAACAAAACTTCTAAGCATTACTGTGCATTAAATAAAATAAATCAAGAAAGAAAAAATCTGAAATGAAAGAATGAAGAGAACATGAAAGTCTTCATGAAGAAGGCAGAATTACACAACATCCAATTTAAGAAAAGTCAAATACAATGGAACCCCATTACAATAGTATATAAATGAAAAGTGTCAAGACACAATGCAAGCCAATTTACATTCCCCAGAACGCAGCAACCACAGAGCAAATTCACTACGTATTTCAGCATCACCCCAGCAGCAGAGTTATAATGGGGTCCCACCATAAATGTTTCTTAATTGTAAAGCAATGGTTTCCACTCAAATATTATGAGAACATGGACTTCCAAGAGATTACATAAAGATTTGCTCAAGTGAACCTAGTTAACGTTTATCAAAGCATTATTTAGATTTTCTTAAGTAATAAAATTATTTTCTAAGAATTGGCATTTTTCTCCACAAATATGGTCCAAAAAGTGTAGTACACGTTGGCTAATTGTTCAATAACTGAACTGAATCAGATGTTTATCATGACAGTGCCTCTCACAAAGCCCATGTACCATTGAGCCCACCTATTTGTGTCCTACCATCTTTAAATGAATTATCTACAAGAAGCAAAATTTACACACCTACCTTGTACCACACAAGAATTTTAACAAGCTACATATACTTCAGAGAAGTCTTAAGAACTTTTAACTGCTTGAGAATCATAACCCACTGAGATTTTTCTAAAATCTGGGAATTATTCAAATGGATATTTTAAACTCTTTTATAGGTACTTTAGAAAATAGCACTATACTTAAAAATCTTTTCCACATATTATTCTAGTTAATGGTTAATAATTTCTATTTCAAAAGAAGCCTTCTACTGATGAGTGAAAATAAATGGAACTCAGCACAACTATCCCATATGAATTCCCTAGGTTGGAATTTTTCAACATCATTTGCTACTCACAGAATGACTCATATTTTGTACAAAAGAACAACAGAAATTCTGCTGGAAACCATTAATTTCTCCACTAATTTACCATGTTATTTAATTTAAAATTTAATATTCTATCAAGAAAATATTTGTATCAGAGAATTCAAGTAGAACCCTAGTCTTCTTCTCTTAGCCAACAAGCCCTCCATAAATTAAAAGGATACATTTTTTAAAACATTATTCTGTAGAACCATACTCCTTTGGCGACAACCAGTGTTTCTACTTTTGCTTGAAGCTACGTTACCTAAGTGAACATTATCCTTCATGCTTAAGAAAGTTCCACATAAAGTAGAGTTCCCAGGTCTCACTCATTCCTTCTATTCTCCTTCCTGATTAACGTTTACAAAGACTGAGAGACATGGCAGAATATTTACAGATGATCCACTCTATACAGAACTCCGGAACAGGTCATGTTTCCTCTCAGTAAACTAGCAACTTCCCCTTCACTCTGCAAAGTAGCTAATGTGCCCAAAGGCATGAGCAGGGCTACCAAACCTTTTTTTCTGTCCACTATACTCTTATTGGCAACTTTAAATAAATAAATTCTTCCACAAGAATATTTTTCCTTCCTTCAATGTGAATATAGGTCTCATTTCCTAAAACATGCCAACTATTTATTTCTTCTTTTTATTTATTTTATTAAGCAGTTACAAAGCATGCAGAATTTTAAATGGTGTCATACACCTTAAGATGCTAGAATAAGAATATAGCATCAGTGTCTAAGACATAGAAATAATATATTAATCCCACCTGTACTATTATAAAACTCAGGCAAAATTAAGCACACTTAATTTGTCAACTAAATTCTAATTTATAAAGTCTAGAAATAATCACCCCCCAAAAATGGCAAAATCATAATACTCAAATATATCATTCACAGAGAAGCAATCTTTGTTTCATAGCAAGCTTAGCTTTGATATATATAAGATTAAAAAATATTCAATGCAGCACTTATATTACCAATTTATTTAACAATTGCTTTTATTGAAGCATGACAGTAACCTTTTTCTTTGACTACCAAACATGACATAAAGCTCACCATTTAAATATTATTGAATACCATGTATAGTTTCTTAAGCCATATAAAGCAAGACTGAAAAACCCTGAGGTTTCTATATAGATTCAGAGTTATTGTTTGGTTTGCTTTGTTTCAATTTTGTGGCCTGATTTGTATAATGAGTGGTTCTGAGCATATGGCATTTTGAAGTAGAGTAATCAAAGAACAAAGGATACTATTTTTTAACATTCAAGAAAGAAGGAAGAAGTAATCAAACCTGCTGCAAAATAATGAAATGTTCTGACTAATGGAATAATGTGTGATGGAACAGGTAGAAATCTGAAAATGCGACAGAAAAGCAGACCTCTTCTTAGAACTAGATGCTGAGTTTGTGCTGACTCCGGGAGGAATGTCGCTATAAAAAGAGTCACCATCTCCAGGCTTTTTTACATAATCTCCCTGGGGTAACTGTCTAAGGCATAATAAACATTTCAGAGTCAGAAAACAAGACACACACATGAACACAGACATATACAAATATTATTTCAGGAAAAAAGAGAGGTAGGGATAATGATCTACATGAATCAAATCTATCACAACACATAAAATTATCAATAAATGAGACAAGTTAAAGTCATTCTAACTGTAGAGGCCAGAAATGCAATTACAAAAGTCTTTTATCGTTTGGATGAATAAAGCCTTGCTTTGGGGAAAAAATATGAAAATATAAGTGTTTTCATGGTAACTTCATTATACTTGAAAATGTTAAGTGCATTTTTGTCTTTTTTTAAAAAAAATTATGTCGCAGGTGTGTTAGGACAGATAGTCCCTACCCAGATTAAGCATAGCTTTTTTTTTCTTTGTGGTGAATAAACTATTTGTAATTTCTAAACATTACATAATGTAACCTGGATTTGGTCTTAAAAGAACTGATTGACTTTTAAACTATTCTAGAATTTAATCCAAATCACTATTAGAGTTTGATGTTCAATTTAGAGCTTCATTACTCATTTAACAGAAATACGAAGAAATGGAAAGATTCAAAGTTAAATCAAAAAGGTAATTTTATAACTGTTCAGTGGAATATGTGAAGGAAGATAATTTAGCAAAAGCAAGAAAAGGTTGAAAAAAAATAACTGAATTTTTGTTGAAACTATAGAAGCATATTTATAGGTAGTTGGTGGGTGACCTTAGTTCTCTCTCTCTACTGTAGTAGGAGTACCCAAGTGAAAATGTATTTAATCTGCACTGTTATTGACCCAAGTCATCTAATTTTCAATAAACTAAGATTGGAATAGATTTTTATTACTTCTCCTAAGGTAATCAGATAGAAACTTTTAGATAAGGCCCCCAGTTAACCCTCCTGCAATAGCTAATCTGGTCATTTGTCAGTGGTGTAGCCTCCAAATAGCCAACTGCACCTAAAACTTGATTCTTTTCTATTCAGTACTATTTTTGGAGGTGCCACAAACTAGTGCTGGACTGAGAATTTTTAACAAAGCTATGCTTAATTAAATCTCTAGCAAAAGCACAAATTTGCTAACTTTTCTTTTTCTTATTTGGTTTCTCCTTATTTACCATTATAATTTTGATTATTTGCTGATGCTGAATTTAATCCCCCCAAAATGCCATTTTCAGGTGTTTCCTTGCTTAAATTATTGCCATATTGTTGTAAATGTTTAAAATACTTGGTCATTCATTCTCTTGAATGATTGAATACTCTCATATTATTTTAATGCTATTTAGTTACACATGTCTGTGAATCTGAAAAAGATTTTTCAATTAGTATGAAGCATATATTTTAACTTGTGTGATTTAATCTACTCTCTTTTATGTTTACTAAAGAAAGTAGAATTTCTCATGAAATTAGTAATGTAGGATTAATTCCACCTATAACTTTTTGATATGATTCCTCCAAAATATTTTTAATTCTGTAAATGACTTCAGCTCATAATAGTTATCTTTTCCCCAGTATATAAAACATTAATTTTATAAGAAAATAATATGAAACTTCATATTTATACTGTTACATGACACCTGCTATATCTTCCCCTGTAAGAGATCTTTATTAGTATTTTCTATTTTACCTTGTATCAGTAAAATATTCCATTAATGCTTGAAAAAAATGCTGTCAATAAAATCAGAGTTCTCTTTTTTGCCTTGGGGAGAATACTTCCCTTTTGTATTATATTAATATTTGTAAAAGAATTCCATGAACACATTTCCAATAATAATATCTATGGTTAACAAATCCCATTTATCACTACTATCTTTACTGATAATCTTTATAAACTGATGAGATGTGCCTCACCAAATTCAAGTTAAAGACCAGGCTAGGTGTGGTGGCTCACGCCTGTAATCCCAGCACTATGGGAGGCCGAGGCAGGCAGATCACTTAAGGTCAGGAGTTGGAGACTAGCCTGGCCAATATGGTAAAACTCCATCTCTACGATAAATACAAAAATTAGCTGGGTGTGGTGGCACACACCTGTAATCCCAGCTACTCAGGTGGCTGAGGCACAAGAAGTGCTTGAACTTAGGGAGAGGTTGCAGTGAGCCGAGATCGCACCATTGCACTCCAGCCTGGTCAACAGAGCAAGACTCTGTCTCAAAAAATAAATAAAATAAATAAAAAATAAAGACAAGCTATTATGTAAGAGCACTGAACTACACTTGACCATTCCCAGTATTCTATCCCACAAATCGCCTTCTCTCTAACATTTAAATTTAAACATTAAGGCCTCACTTAGTTGACACTGAGGATGTAGACGGACTATGTTTCACAATGGATGGGGCCCAGTTTTGTTTTGTGTTTTTAACTGAACCAGTTTTATTATCCCTTCAATGTAACTTCTCTGAAGTCCATGGCCATTTTTTACACAGTGCCCAAACACCCTAAATGCTAAATATATCATAAACTGTGGGTTTTAGTCAGTTTCAGTTCAATGTACTTCTGGAGCACCACCTTGTTTTCATTACGTTGAGCAGATTAGATTCTTATCTATCACACTGCAAAGTCTCCAAAAGATAGAAATTCACTGGCTTTTCCTTAAAATTCCATGAGGAATGCACGTAACTTTCTTCACGCGGTAAACGTCAGTGATAGGTTATGAATTTCGTTAAAGATCTCTTAAGAATAATGTTTTTGGGAGGCTGAGGTGGGTGGATCACGAGGTCAGGAATTCGAGACCAGCCTGACCAACATGGTGAAACCCCATCTCCACTAAAAATACAAAAAAATTAGCCGAGCGTGGTGGCACGCACTTGTAATGCCAGCTACTCAGGAAGCTAAGTCAGGAGAATCGCTTGAACCTGGGAGGCGGAGGTTGCAGTGGGCCGAGATCGCGCCACTGCACTCCAGCTTGGGCGACAGAGCAAGACTCCATCTCAAAAAATAATAATAACAATACTACTACTAGTAATAATGTTTAACAACCTTCATTGTCTAGAAATTTGTCTTTTTTACATTTATTAATTACATATCATAACAAAGCTAATTCTTCTTGCTTTAATAGAGAATATCAAGCCCCCATGATAAATAAAATAACTTTTCATCATTTGTTGTTATAAATGACTAACTAAATTATCCTTTTAAAATTTTAAATCAAACTTGTTTTTCCAGTCCTTTTTCATCTTTACAGCTTTCTTCTTAAATATTGAGTGCTTTCTTATTTCATCAAATTTGGGAAACTAAAAGTGAACATCACCACAGTAGGTGGCCTGATTAGTACTAAATTTTATAATGGGAAAATTACCTCAAATTTCTCATATTACATGCAAATATTTTAGACATGTATGATTTTTAGTGAACAATAGCCAAAATATAATAAACAAGTAACTAGTTTTTTTCCCCCTCAAAACGTATCTCTCCCCACATTAATTACATGTTGTCTTTTTCTTCTCTGTACAACTTTGGCATTTCATTTTGTGTTTTGAATTGATGCATCCCATTAAATAACATTCTTTTGAAGGTATTTCCTATTCTCTAGGTAAGGATCAACCCCTGTAACTTAATGACTCTGGGGGAGCTAATCTATACAATTATTTCTCTCCAGGTCTACAATACTATGCTTTTTGCTTGCTTATTCTTATTCCACTTCAGAAGACAACTCTTAATGTGTTCATAATTATAAATCATCTAGTTGTTATGTTAGCATTCTAAATTTAAACATTAAGTAAGACTGTTTCTTTATCACCCCAAAACCTTTAGGCAAATGGTCCTGTTATGAGAGAAGTCTAATCTTTCCTAAAAGCATCAATTGAATTATATTTATCTTAATAATTCTTATGCATACTTAAAATGTTGGAGGAAAAACCATTTAACCAACTCTTAACTTTAGTGCTGAAGGAGGCATTTCTCCAATGCTTGGTTGGCATCTGGGTTATCTCTTATTAAATTGTCACTTTACTGTTTTAAGAAATACTGCATAATGTGTACCAAGTAACATTGACAGATGCAGGAATATCACCGAAATAATAATAATAATAATATAAAAACAAACTAATAAAGGTTTGGAAAAAAGATGAAAAGTTCACAAGTAGAAAATAAAGTGGCTAAAACAGGTGAGAGAGAAAAGAAATGGGGAAAGGGAGGGCATTCTGCTTAAAGTGAAACCATAGATGAAAAAGATATAATCTAATTATTTTTTATACTTCTCATCAATCATAATGGTGTGTGTTCACTTCAGACAAAGCAAGAGAATAAGATTTCAGCTAAATATGAATGTTTTATGTATCTAAGTTCAGTTGATGTTTCTTATTCTATTGCTATTTGCAAACTTACCCTAAAAACTAAAATCCACTTATAATTCTCATTACAAGTCATATAGCTTCTAAGTCCTAAAGCAATTGTGCTATAATATAAACAATAATATCAACTGAAAAAATTGGGGAAGTTTTCTTTCTTGAATATTTTAAATGAAAGGATAAATATAACCATCATTCTAATTACCTAATGTCTAAGGCTATGGCTCCTTTGTTCCACAGTTCTGCCCATCATAAGACACTGGCAGATTTAAAGTGATGCTGCACATATGTGGAGTTCTGCCTTCACTATGCCCCAGAACGGAGCTTCCAGTTTCTTTCTATTACGAGGTTTGTGAACAAAAAGAAAAAAAATGGGTCTGCTTCACATCTTTTTGTCAAACTTGCAAGAAAACATAGAATACAATCCTTCTCTATACTGAAAACCTTGAGGACTCATTCTCAGGAGAGAAAATTTATCTGGTTATCAAATTCAGTCACAGAATTACTTGCCTGTCCTCTCCAGGAACTGGAAAGTTATGCCCAGTTTGGTACTTCTGAGCCATTACAACAGTATTAAGAATCTGATAACAGGCTATTATACTTATTATGTCTTGCATTTAGTGTCAAAGCAAAAGTTTACATTCACCGACATTTCCATCACCTCAACCAGTATGTGTGAGCCTCAATCATGTCAATGAATGCTGCCTTCCTCTTTGAGAACAACTACATTCACCTCTTTCATTCAAAGATCAGAGAAATACAGTCTTCCAAGACCACATGCTAATAACTTCCCATCACCATAATGCTTTACAGATTACAAAGAACCTTACTTGATTTCAGAGTTGAGGTAAGTTTGATTTTCCAATACCACATACTAGCAGATTTCTGATTCCTTGTGGACTGGTCTCCCTACCATGGAACCTCAAAGAAAAACCTAATTTAAAATCAATAACAACTCAAAATCCTTAATTTTACTTCCTGGTATATTTTGGAATTGGGAAGATCTTTACCTGAATGTCCATAGATATTTTTATAAGATTGAACATTTTTTAATGCATGCTTTGGTCTGTTGGCCTTACCACTTTGTCTATAATCACTAACATATATTCTCAAAAAGGAAAATCATTTAGAAAACACTTATACATTCACAACTTCCTGATCTAAAGTCTATTCTTTGCCATTTCTCCACTTTGAGACCTACTGTACAAACCTAATATTCATTAGTTATGGGCAAGGACAAAAAAAAAGGTTGTGTTGACATATATCAAAATAAATATCCACTGAAGATGTGACAACTCTCAAAATATGATGGACTAGATTCCAAAAGAGCAGCCAGATCAATGAAATGATGACTCGGTAACACCAGGAGACATGAAATTATATCAGGCACATAAAGCAGATTCTTTATGTGAAAATGTTAACTATATCTCTCTACATATTGAGTTAGAACAAGAAATTTGTGCATACTTTTCAATATTAATCATTTTTCTAAAGTGTGGGCAATACCCTTATTCTGGATAGAATCCCTAATGAGAACACATCTTAGAGCACTGTGCTAGCTTTGCTTATGTTACCTATGAGACATTTCACTTTCATTTTCACATATTCAGCAATATTAAATTACATTATAGCCTTAGTTCCTGTGGAAATGAAGCTGAATCATTAACTTTTTAATCTTACTTGCCTAATTCTATTTTCCACTAAAGAAGCTCACCAAACTTAGATTTCTAATACGATCCATCAACCTCTACCCAACAGAAAGCCTAAACGGTGGCTCCTGCTCTACTCAAGCGCTTTTGGACACAAGAGTTTAAAACACGTCATGAAGAAATCTGGTTGTTCTTAAATTGTAATTTTATCCCAGTTTTACTTTTTCCATTAATGATGAGTTAGTCACTCTAGGGATAGGTCAATATCTTCTTTGTCTACACAAACTGACCAGGATTTCAAATGGTAACCCATGGACACCATATGATTTATACAGATTCTACAGATACTTACAGTTAAAGCCTTATGGGAATTTTAATTTATTTTAAAAAGAGTAAAGTTTAAATTTTTGATTTGTGAAAAAAATGAAAGTTGTGATGGAGCATGACAAACTACCACATTTATACACCTTATTCATAACCTGTCACAAGCATGCAACTCAACAATGGAAAAGGTTAAGTAAATAGGAATCTGCATAAATACCATGAGTATAGAACTAAATACCATTATCATGTGTAAGACCTGGTCTAGGTTATCAGTTTCCAGGATAATATTTTAATATTTTTTATCAATAGCTAACAGCACTAGTAACTTTTTAAGTGGGAAAAGTGAAGAGTGCATTCCAATATTATGTGCTAATTTAGATTCAGATAAAATAGGCAATTGTTATAGAATAACATGAACGTTTTGTATCTCTTTTTATGCTGTTGGTTAAACATAGATTTTTATGGTTATGCTATACAGGGTGTCTGACTTTCTCAAGAATATAGGCATTTTTATTATTCCAACTATGCAAATTCTTTCTTTAAATGTGCAGTTACCTAATCAATACAAAACAATTTCTTATGCAGAGATAAACAGGCTCATGAAATGCTAGAACATTCCCAACAGCAACACTGCCCAAATAAACTTTGTCACTTATGAATGGATATTATTAATATAAAAACAGTAATAAATAAATTCCCTCAGAAAGTATTAGGCAATAAGAGTGTTACAAACATGAAGAAAAGCTAATATTGATGTAAACAAATGGGACACCTTAACATAGAGGAAATTTGTTTTAGATGGAAAAAATCAATTTCTATATATATTACTATTAAAAAATAAGCAAGACTCTCCACTAATTGTAGTATCATTGGATAAAAGACCCATTAAAATTAAATGACAGATCTATTTTAAATTACTATATTTTACTGCACCATCATTAAAATTATCTCAAGATAATGAAAAATCAAGATTAGTGTATGATCATTATAGCATAAAAACAAAGTGAACTTAATTATAATTGCATGTATGAATTCCAACAATGCTAATATGAGTCAAACCTTTCAGTTTTATATTCACATTATTTGTATTACATACCTCTGTTCTCGGTAGTTTCTTTTCATGGACAAGAAGAGAAAGAGGGAGAAACACGAGAGTTAGTTACCTCTGGAAGGACATCAAGAGGGAGCTCTAAACATAAAAGCTCTAGCTTTCATTGAAAAGTCTTCACTAGAGGATTCTGAATTACAGAATTAAAATGGGAATGCACACACAAAAACGTCACCTCATCATCAGGAGAAGCAACAAAGAGTCACTGACAATATTGTCAAACAACTGTCCATTTTTAAAAACATAAATATACTGCAGTCATTAAAGAGTAACTGTTTTCTCAACATCAATCACTGCTCTAAAGTAAATCTTATTTCAAATACAGGTCTTCAAACATACATTAACTTAAATAATGAAATTAATGAATCAAGTTACTTATATAAATAACTATTTTTACAGAAATAAAATTATAATTCATTCCTAATGGAATATAAACCCCAAATTATAGTTATTCCTAAGAATTTCAAATAGGGGAATATAAATGAATACCAGGACATTTTATTTCATCAGGTATGATAAATAGGAGTGGGTCAATTCATGACTGTTAAGGATCTCCTAAGTGATTACTACTTACTCACTGAAGCTTCACATTGGAAATACTTGTTCAATGTTTAGTTTCTGTGTTTATCTAACCATAAGCTAAAATCGACTTAAATGAGTTTCCAACTAAGTGGATCTTATTAAAAAATTGCTCTACAGGGTGTGGTAGTCCAGTACCAGTGACTTTTCGAGAGTTCACTGCTAACTTTCTATCTTGACATAATTAAGTGTTAATATCTTGGAGACACGTTAGAAAGGTCATGCAACTGAGTAGTTTTGGGCTGCTTCCTCTAAGATCAAGGATAATGTTTTCATATGGATTTCATTGGTAACATCTTTATCTGCCAGTCCATTTCATCCACATTATACATATCACATTTGATAATGGACACATGATGGCAAAGGTACCAATTCGTTATTATTTTTCATTCTGGAAACTATCAAATGGGGGAAAAATAAGCCTGGTACTTTTCTATTCGAGATGTTTTACTTTTTATTCCTTCAATCTGATCTCCTGAGCCATACAGTTCCAAATGAGCATTCTACTTCTTTTTTTTATTTCCTGCTATTCTCCACCCCAAGGCTTGGAGAAGGGGTAGAAAGTTTAACTGGACAAACTAATGAGAAAATGAGTTCCTAGGTTCTAAATGTGGTTTTAAATTGCAAATAGAATAAGTAAAACATTATATTCATGAATTTAATTACTCTATTAAAATATCTACATTCCCACTATATTCCTAAGCATATTCTGAATAATTTTAGAAACATTAAAACTTTAGCTATTTGGACTAATTATTTATAAAGAAGATACTGTAGTATGCACAAGGTTTGTCTTTTTCCTCAAGCTAAAATCAACTTAAATGAGTTTCCAGCTAAGTGGATCTTATTAAAGTTGCAAAGTGCATATATTCAGGAATGAACAGATCTCAAAAGAATGCCATAAAATAAGAAGTCACATGCAGAAAAAAAGTGATTTTCATTCTAATCAATAAAGGCAAATAGACACATAATTTAATAAGTAATATGAGTGTTAAGGTTTCTAAAAGGTAGGTTTTTCCAAGATTGTAAAAATGAAATATCCACTTCCATCACTAGGTGGCAGAAAATCACACACTCCAGAATGAACAATTTTTTCTTTCCATTTTCACATAGCCAAATGAAACAACTGAGGTACTTCAACACAATAATGCTTGTGATGACAATTACTACTTAAATCGTGCATTAAGTTGGAGAAATGGGGTGATTCCAACAAACAGCTAATTTGCTTCTGGTGTGAGGAGAAATCAAATGACAAAAAGAAAAGCCTTCCTATCAGATACATGATTTTATAACTCCAAATGTTATGCTGAGGTGAAATATACCCAGTAACCTGCACACCAAAGAGGCCCATAGGTTTTAAGCATCTGCTATGAACTTAGTATTATCACCTAACATGGTCTTAAACCAACTGCGCCAAAGGTAACACCTTTATAAGTGTATATGGCAATTGCTTGTGAGGTCAAAATTATGAAAGAGTTTATTTAGCTGAAAAGGGAGAGCAATTAGTTTACTGCCAAGATAGGTTTTGTATGCTACAAGCGTTAATAATACAAGAATTTGTGGAATACTACATGGTACAGGGCTAGGTGCTCATTTAATCAGGGAAAAGCTTACTACTGTGCTGTCCTCTTCCTTCACTATGATATGCCATGTCAACCATGTTTTGCCAAACTATGCTATGCTCTCTGCGCTACTCATTAATACATAGTCTTCCACAAATGCCTGTATTATTAATGCTTGCAGCATACAAAGCTTATCCTGCCAGTAAACTAACTGCTCTCCCTTTTTAGCCAAAGAAACTCTTTCATGGTTTTGACCTCACAAGCAATTACCATGTACACTATAAAGGTGTTTCCTTTGGTGCAACTGGTTTAAGACCATGTTAAGTGATAATAATAATAGCAAACAATTACATAGTGCTTACTGTGGGCCAGGTACTACTTTGAGTGTTTGACATATATTAACTTATGGAACAAAGGCGAGTCCATTAAAAGGCATGGGGTAAAAGTCTAAAATTTTGATTCTAATTCCCAAAACTTTGAGTTACCTAAGTTTGATCTATGAAGAAAAATGTGCTATGAAATGAGGTAATGCCCAGAATGCCTAGCACAAGCTGCAGGCCTTCCAAATGGAGAAAAACCCCAGGCCTGTGGACTGGAACATCATCATCAAGGAACAGCAGAATATGATTTTAAGTTGAAATATTAAAGAAAATTTAAGGTTTACTATATTTAAGTTTTAACTTATTAAACAAATTAGTTATTTGAATACGAATAAATTTTTCATATCATAAGATTAAAGTACTTAAAAAGGAAATTGAATACTCTCTTTTCAGATTATATAAATCATAAAAAGAAAATTGAACACATTAAATAGATAAATAAGTTTACAACGTTTGAAGGCATTTACTGAGCAAAATGTTTAAGGCTATCAAATTCTCTTCAAAAGTTACAACTTACCAGTTTTTACAAATTTAGACTGGTTTCAATTCACTTCAAGGATTTTAAAATAATACTCAGTTCTTTTACAATAGAAGGAAGTTGTCTCGAAATCTAAAAAATGATGTTATTATCACTTCTCGCCATGCCAAGAGTAAGCATTGACTGGCTGCTGAGCCAAGCTGATTTTCATTGCAAGTATATTCAACCAATGATACAAAACTTTCTATATGTTTTCATGTAATCAAAATGTCTAGAAGTATATTTCAGTAGTAACAAGACTGAGACATTTCACTTACTTATAACCCCACGCAGTTATTCCTAATATGAGGGCCAGCACTAAAATGGTGCCAGCAATTATGCCTATTATGATATTGGTGCCAGCAACACCTGAGAGGAAAAAAAAGAAAGAAGGAAGATCAGTGGTATGAAATCCTCTCAGAAACTTTATTGTTCAGTTTTGTAATCATCACACTAACAACACTGTTTGTTTTAAAAAATGAGTATTTTTCAAAGGAAAGAAAAAATCAACCATAATTCAGCAATCCACATCAGTTGTCTTAAAAATAATGTTTGGTGTATGTCCTTTTTAATTCTTGTCCAAGTGCATTTTGCACAGTTGTATTTTCCAGAAAACATGATGTCATTTAGTTTAATGAGGGAAGAGTAATGAAACTTACGGAGGAACTTGTAGATCTGTGTTCCTTTTGATCCTTACCTCTTTCTCAGAAATTCTAGAAATGTTATTGTGCATATCACTCCATTTTGACAACTAATGCAAGGTCCTTATTGCTCTCAGTTTTGTGTGTGTGTTATATTTTGTCTCTCTCAAAATTAATACAACCTTCTTAAGGGAGAAAACATGTCCACAGACTTCTATGATTACTGCCCAGGTGATGTAGGTGATAAAAACACTGGGCTTGTAATTCCCCATCTGGGCAATGATGGCTGTGGCATTCTAGAGAAGGAAATCCCAGAGGAAAAAGAGTCGAGTGAGCTGGAGGATTGGAGCTAGTGTGGCAGGAGAGGCAGCACCACACTGGCAGAGAGAGAGGCAGGCAGAATCCAGGGTGGGGTTGAAGCTCAGAACACAGTGACGGCACTGTTGTGCCAGTATCCATTGTCAGGCAGGCTGAGATATAATCTTTAAGGGGATCATCACAGCAGAATGGCACCATGAGTTAAAGGCTTGGTCAATAAGCTCAAATGAGGGCTCAAAGGCAGAAAAGGCTGATCTGAATAAGGCCTGGCTCTGACACCAGAAGGCCTGTTTTGCTGATAATGATTTATGCCACATGGTTAACTGCAGAGCTTTCATCCAGAGCAGCTGAGATCCATCTTTGCCTGCTCCACTCCTGAGGCATTCTTTTACACATCAGAGGTCAGGAGTCATGGGCTACTTGAGAAGATTTCAATTCTCCATGATAGTAGTGGCAGTCTCTCTGTCTGGGAGCTCTCAGAATTCATGTCAGACAGCAGGGCTAGGTCATCTGAGCAGACTAGTGGACTCCAACCTCCCAGGTCCTCTGTGGGATGCACAGATGCAGATGCCAGAGGATTCCTTGGGTCACTAGGATTTTCTTACTCCAAGACCTAGCCTGTCTGCCCTCCCTTCCTTTTTTTCCAGGGACTTAACAGGGATCAATAAACTTAGATGTTAGTCTTGTTTATTTCTAAGTAATGGTATGGCTTTTGACACGTCATTTAAATCCATGTACCTAAATATTATTGTCTTTCAATTAATTACTGGAACAAGCACCACACTACCATTGCTAAGACTGGGGACTCTAAAATCTTAATCATCCTATGATTTTCTTTGTAAAAGTCATATTAGCTAAAACTGTTTACTCTTTCTAGATTATTAGAATGAACATATTCCTTTTTTCTCATCCTTTGAAAGTGAATGAACTTCAGGATTTGAGCATTATCTTGTATACTCAATAATGAAATGATGAAGTATTTTAAAGGGGGACATTTGCTCCAATGTTTGAGTTCTTTCAACTATCTGCATTTTATTTCTATACCCCAACTTGGGCCACCCTAGATTTTAGGACTGCACCTATTATTTCTTATCCATGTTCTTAAAGCCCCTCCAGGAACCTTGGCCAGGATTACTACCTGTAGCCAGTTCAGGCTACAGAACTGGGGTTGAACAACAATGAGATTCTATAATAAAGAATATTAAAATATTTTAAAACCAATTCTTCAAGTGTTTCTTCTTAATTATTTCAAATATATAAAATATAAAATTCTTTTTTATAAAATATAAAATTCAGTTCAAAAATATAAAATTCTTCCTCTAAATGCACACAGTTAAGAGTTATGACTACTTTCTTCATTTGAAAGAAATGTTAGGGTTTATTGACAGCCTCAGACAACTATACTTGAAAAATCTCAGAATGAAGTACGACAAGATAAGCCTAAATCAAATAGACTAAGTTATACATAATATTACATATCATTACAATTTAATGGACATAATCAGTTTCATAAAGTGGACCCCAGTTGTATAATTCATTATTATGAGAATATATTTCTGATTATCATAAAAATAACTCCAATAAAAGTATTCAGAGAGCAGTTTTCTCTTTGTGTATAAAGACTACATAATGTTACCAAATTAAGTACTTACCATTGCCAGACAGAGTGATACCAGTCTTTGCATCATCATTGTGAGGGAAGTAAGTGTTGCAGTCAGAACCTATCCAGTGTCTGTTACACACACACTTCAGCTCATTACTGCAAACCTGAAATCCAAAATCAAGCTAGAGTAAATGTCAACTCTGTGGTACAGAAGCATGAAAAATAAACACTAATTTCTTATTATCATATGCTTAGAATTTGGTAATTCCAAAAAATTATTAGTATGTTCTTCCTAATACTAATTACATTATTTCTCCCTCCAGTACCTCAAGCAAATGTTTCCTAGAGACAACAACTGACCCAAAGGAAATGATGAATTTTAACAGAGAAATTGATCTACATCTAAAAAAAAAAAAAAAAGAAATAATTGTTTTGATTTTCATTAACTTGAATTTTATGAGGAAGATTTAAAAAGCTAAGCAGAAATATAATCATCTGTCAATTATCTAATACAAAGGTTTCCTTCCTTCCATAGTAAGGGTCTTTATGCAAAAATGTTATTCATTTTTTAGGAAGCAAAATGAAATAAAAGTCTGATGAGGAGGGGAGACCTGACGTTTTGCAGTAGGCTGAGAAGAAAGTTCCACAAGGCTATACAACCTTGGCACTTCAACCCATGCTATAGATACTAGCTATGTCAGGGTCAGGGGAACTAAGAACTCCCATGAATAGAGTATAGAAAAAAGATTCACATAAAACTGACACCATTTTTTTATATTATAGGAAAATAATCTCTCTTCATTAGTCCACTCAAGAAACAGAATATACACCTAAATCTAATTCAAAACAACCTTGAATAGAGAAGCAGGAGAGAATTGTTAGGTTGAAGATCAGCAAAGTTCCTCCTGAGACAGGTTTTTACTACAGTGGTTTCTGTCTTGTCTGATCTAATTTTCAGGAAAACAACATACATCCACATCTAGATGTAACTATAACACAGCCTCAATCAGAGCTACAGATTAACAAATATGCAGAACGAAAAAGGTTTAGGCTTAAAATCAAAAGGCCTGGATTTGATTCACCATATCACTCCCATCTTACTAAGGGACCTCAATCAGGTCGCCTGGCTTCTTCAAGCATCAGTTGCTATATCATATGTCAGGTATCAGCGATATAGTGACAAGAACAGACAATGATGCCCAGTGTACAGTAATCATAATAAACAGCATAGCTTACATTTATTGAAAACTTACCATATCCCAGTCTTGTTTTAAGTGTTTTACAAGTTAACTCCATCTTCGCACAATTCTTTAAAGTGGGCACTATTATTATCTCCATTTTACAGAGGAAGAAATTGAGTCACAGAGGCTAAGAAATTTGCCCGATGTTACCCAGCTAATAAAAAGCAGAGTTGGGATTCAAACCCAGGCTATATGATTGCAAGCCCACACTCTTAACTACATGATATATAGTACAAAAAGAATATTTACTTGTATTAATTTTTCGTCACAAATACAGAGTTGCTGTAAGTTAAAATTACCCAATATAATTATGCATAATTATTGTGAATACATAATTATATTATGCATAATTGTTGTAAATTATCTGGATGCTGATTTGCCATCTGATTTATTTGTATTGATTATTCTTTTACCAATTAATTAAACAAATGTTTACTAAGCACAACTATGTTTGGTCTCTTGTGTTTTGTTTCAGAATCTTAAGATGGATAAGATATGCTTATTCATTAGCATAGATGATCAAGAAAAATTCCATTGTTCTTTTCCTCTGACCCCCTAACATCCTCTTAGATTAAGAAAAGAAGAGTTGGAAGACTCCTTCATAGGAGCAGAGCTACTTAGTACATGTCTGCTCTACTCTTACATGCCATGAGAATTCCTATGCTTTGGCAAGAAGTAATAATTAGTTACTTCCCTAAATAAGTTCTTGGAATATCCCTGAGGACAAGCATGGAAAGACCAGGAATGAAGGCTTACAATTCCAAAACAGGGATCTTTTATCTTAACTGGATAACACAACAGTTCAAGCAAAGGATCTGGAACAAAAATAAAAAGAATGCCATAGCACATGCTGAAAGAAATAGAACAAACTCTTTTTTGGTGGTATAGGAATTTCTAATTGAAACTGACAAAACTTTATCCCTAGTAGAGGATGAATATTTAACCTGTAAACTTACCTGTACAGGATACACATTATCTGATATATAACTGAAAGAATAGAATTAAAAGTCTTTCAAAAGCCATGTTTTTTTCTACTCATCTGTTAGAAACATTTCCCTAAGTTATTCTGTTTTTATTTCTAGAACTTATCCTCAGCTTGTACACGCTGGTGTGGCTACAGCAGTTAATAGTCTGTTCAGATTTGTCAGTGCCCAGACCACATCGTTTTTAAATACTGTGGCCATCACATCCGATTTTTATTCTCTTTCTTAAAATTCCATTATAGTTTGTTAAAATGTATATCCTAGTTCACTTGTAAAAAGTTGGCATTATATTATATGAGATCATAGTAACAGAGAAAAGAAGGATGGAAGAATTTGGTTAGAAAGATTATTTGTTTCCTTATTCCCAGGCTTTCTCAGATTATACAACAGAAATATTCAAATAACTATAATTGAATTAGTATTTATACACCAACTAGAAATATGAAAAATCATGTTTTTCCATAATTAAGAAAAATAAATAGTTTAGGGTCCTATCTATTTCTGTGATATAAAAGAAATAAATAGATTCTGACAAGGTACTGGATACTTACTCCATTTCCTGAGCAAATAGTGCCTTCTTTACTGCTCAAGCAAGTACTAAAGTTGAAAGAAGCCACAGGAAGACACCTGTGTTCTAAGCACATCATTTGGGGACCACAAGGCGTCCCATCTTCCACATAGCCAAGATCTACATCTTCTTCAAGCTTAACATGCCCACCACTAAAAACAAATTGAGAGCAAAAAATGAGTCTATTAATTCACCTTCATTTTGAAAACATGCTCAAAAACTTAAAAGCAGGCAATATTGCTTCCTCTATTCTATTTATTACTTATTAAAGACCAGTAGCATAAGCCAGTTCAATCTCTGAGAAAGCCATTGAATCTTTTGATCTAATTCCTTTTGGAGAAATTGATATAGTTTAGGATTTAAACATAATTATTATAACTGGGGCCTGAATTGAAACAGGTTTATCATTTCACCTGGGCAACAAGCAAAAGGTAAGTAAGGCATTATTACTAGCATGTAATTTGATAAGTTGGTTGACCCAAAAAGATTGCATATGTACCAATTACATTTGAGAATGACTAAACTATTGTACATCACTACTCAATATAGCAAACCTGCATATATTATTTAGAAATGTTTTTTAAAACCACGGTAAAAATTGAAAATGTATATTCATAATTTATTCATATGGGGCCATGTCAATGCGACTATGAAAGTCTCCATTTTTTTAACTTTTATTTTATGTTCAGGGTACATGTGCAGGATTGTAATATAGGTAAACTCATGTCATGAAGGTTCGTTGTGCAGAATATTTCATCATCCAGCTACTAAGCCTAGTACTCAATAGTTATTTTTTCTCATCCACTCCCTCCTCATCATCACATCCCTCAAATAGGTCCCAGTGTCTGTTGCTCCCTTCTTTGTGTCCACGTGTTCTCATCATTTAGCTCCCACTTATAAGTGAGAACATGTGATATTTGGTTTTCTGTTCCTGTGTTAGTTTACTAAGGATGATGGCCTCCAGCTCCCTGTGAAGGAAATGATCTTGTTCTTTTTTATGGCTGCATAGTATTCCATGGTGTGCATATGTGTGTGTGTGTGAGTGTGTGTATATATATATATATATATATATATATTCCACATTTTCTTTATCCAGCCTGCCATTGATGGGCATTTAGGTTGATTCCATGTCTTTGAGATTGTGAACAGTGCTGCAATGAACATACGTGTGCCTGTGTCTTTATGGTAGAATGATTTATATTCCTTTGGGTTTATACCCAGTACCAGGATTGCTGGGTTGAACAGTATTTGTTTTTAGGTCTTTAAAGAATCGCCACACTGCTTTCCACAATGGTTAAACTAATTTACACTCCCACCAAAGGTGTGTAAATGTTCCCCTTTGTCTGCGACCTCACCAGCATGTTATTTTTTGATGTTTTAATAATAACCATTCTGACTGCTGTGAGATGGTATCTTATGGTGGTTTTTATTTGAATTTCTCTAATGATCGGTGACATTGATCTTTTTTCATATGCTCTTTGACCACACGTATGTCTTCTTTTGAAAAGTGTCTGTTCATGTCCTTTGCCCACTTTTTAATGGGGTTGTTTTTTCTTGTAAATTTAAGCTCCTTATAGATGCTGGATATTAGACCTTTGTCAAATGTATAGTTTACAAAAAAATTTTCCCATTCTGTAGGTTGTCTGTTTACTCTGTTGATAGTTACTTTTGCTGTGCAGAAGCACTTTAGTTTAATTAGATTCTATTTGTCAATTTTTGCTTGTTATGATTGCTTCTGGTGTCTTCATAATCAAACCTTTGACTATTCTTATGTCCAAAATAGTATTGCCTAAGTTGTCTTCCAGGGTTTTTATAGTTTTGAGTTTTATATTTAAGTCTTCAATCTATCTTGAGTTGATTTTTGTACATGGTGTAAGAAAGGGGTCCAGTTTCAATCTTCTGCATATGGCTAGCCACTTATCCCACCACCATTTATTGAATAGGGAGTCCTTTCCCCATTGCTTCTTATTTTTTTTCCAAATATGTTGAATTTATTTGGGAATTAGAAATGAAGTGTTTTTTTTGGGGGGGTTGGTTTTTTATTATTATTATTCTTACACTTTAAGTTCTAGGGTACATGTGCACAATGTGCAGGTTTGTTACATATGTATATATGCACCATGTTGGTGTGCTGCAACCATTAACTCATCATTTACATTAGGTATATCTCCTAATGCTATCCCTCCCCCTTCCCCCTGCCCCATGACAGGCCCTGGTGTGTGATGTTCCCCTTCCTGTGTCCAAGTGTTCTCATTGTTCAATTCCCACCTATGAGTGAGAACACACGGTGTTTGGTTTTTTGTCCTTGTGATAGTTTGCTGAGAATGATGGTTTCCAGCTTCATCCATGTCCCTACAAAGGACATGAACTCATCATTTTTTATGGCTGCATAGTATTTCATGGTGTATATGTGCCACATTTTCTTAATCCAGTCTATCATTGATGGACATTTGGGTTGGTTCCAAGTCTTCGCTATTGTGAATAGTGCCACAATAAACATACGTGTGCATGTGTCTTTATAGCAGCATGATTTATAATCCTTTGGGTATATACCCAGTACCACATTACTTGTTTTTGTCAGCTTCATCGAAGATCGGATGGTTGCAGGTGTGTGACTTTATTTCCGGGTTCTCTATTCTGTTCCATTGGTCTGTGTATCTGTTTTTGTACCAGTACCATGCTGTTTTAGTTACTGTAGCCCTGTACTATAGTTTGAAGTTGAGCAACGTGATACCTCCAGCTTTTTAGTTCCCTGTGAATTTTAAGAGTTTTTTTCTAGTTCTATGAAGAATGTCATCGATAGTTTGATAGCAATAGCATTTAATCTGTAAATTGCTTTGGCAGTATGGCCATTTGAATAATATTGATTCTTCTGATTCACAAGAATGGAATGTTTTTCCTTTTGTTTGTGACCTCTCTGATTACAAGCATGGAATGTTTTTCCTTTTGTTTGTGGCATCTCTGATTTCTTTGAGCAGCGTTTTGTAATTCCCATTGCAGAGATTTTTTACCTCCCTGACTAGCTGTATTCCTGGGTACTTTATTATTTTTATGGCAATTGTGAATGGAACTGCATTCCTGATTTGACCCTCAGCTTGGCTATTGTTGGTGCATGAGAATGCTAGTGATTTTTGTATGCTGATTTTGTATCCTAAAACTTTGCTGAAGTTGTTTATCAGCTGGAAGAGCTTTTAGGTCGAGACTATGGGGTTTTCTAGATATAGAATCATGTCATCAGCAAAGAGCAATAGTTTGACTTCTTCTCTTCCTATTTGGATTTCCCTTATTTTTTACTCTTGCCTAATTGCTCTGGCCAGGACTTCCAATACTATGTTGAATAGGAGTGGTGAGAGAGGACATCTTTGTCCTGTATAAGTTTTGAAGAATGCTTCCACCTTTTGCCTATTCAGTATGATATTGGCTGTGGGTTTGTCATAGATGGCTCTTATTTTGAGGTATGTTCCTTTAATACCTAGTTTATTGAGAGTTTTTAACATGAAAGGATGTTGGATTTTATCAAAACCCTTTTTTGCATCTATTGAGATAATCATGTGATTTTTGTCTTTAGTTCTGTTTATGTGATAAATCACATTTACTAATTTGTGTATGTTGAACTAAACTTGGAACCCAGGAATAAAGCCTACCTGATTATGGTGGATATGATTTCTGATGTGCTACTCAATTTGGTTTGCAAGTATTTTGTTGAGGATTTTTGAATCAATGTTCATCAAGGATATTGGGCTGAAATTTTCTTTTTTTATAGAGTCTCTGCCATGTTTTCGTATGAGGATGACACTGGCCTCATGGAATGCAATAGGGAGGAGTTGCTCCTCCTCAATTTTTTTGAATAGTTTCAGTAGAAATGGTGCCAGCTCTTCTTCATACATCTTGTAGAATTTGGCTGTGAATCTTTCTGGTCCTGGCCTTTTTTTTGGTTGGTAGGCTATTTATTACTGGTTCAATTTTGGAGCTTGTTATTGGTTTGTTCAGGAAATCAATTTCTGGTTCAGTCTTGGGAACGTATACACATGTCCAGGCATTTATCCATCTCTTCTAGATTTTCTAGTTTGTGTGCCAGAGGTGTTCGTAGTACTCTCTGATGATTGTTTGTATTTCTGTTGGGTGAGTCGTAACATCCCCTTTGTCGTTTCTGATGTATTAATTTGGATCTTCTCCCTTTTCTTCTTCATTAGTCTATCTAGTGGCCTATCTTATTAATTTTTTCAAAAAATAAACTCCTAGATTTGTTGATATTTTACCTGGCTTTTCATGTCTCAGTTTCTTTCAGGTCAGCTCTGATTTTGGTTTTTTGTCTTCTGCTAGCTTTGGAGTTGGTTTGTTCTTGCTTCTCTAGTTCTTTTAGTTGCGATGTTAGATTGTTAATGTGAGAGCTTTCTAACTTTTTGATGAGGGCATTTAGGGCTATAAATTGCCCTCTTAACACTGCCTTAGCTGTGTCCCAGAGATTCTTGTATTTTGTATCTTTTTTCTCATTAGTTTCAAAGAACTCCTTGATTTCTGCCTTAATTTCATTATTTACCTAAAAGCCATTTCAGGACCAGGTTGCTTAATTTCCACATAATTGCATGGTTTTGAAAAAAATTTTAAGTCTCGGTTTCTATTTATATTGTGCTGTGGTCCAAGAGTGGGTCTGGTATGATTTCAGTTCTCTAGCTAGCATTTGCTGAGGATTGTTTTATGTCCAATTGTGTGGTCAATTTTAGAGTATGGGCCATGTGATGATTAGAAGAATATATACTGTGTTGTTTTTAGGTGGAGAGTTCTGTAGAGGTCTATCGGATCCATTTGGTCCAATATTGACTTCAGGTACTGAATATCTTTGTTAATTTTCTGCCTTGATGATCTATCTAATACTATCAGTGAAGTGTTGAGGTCTCCTACTGTTATTGTGAGGGAGTTTAAGTCTCTTTGTAGGTCTCTAAGACCTGGGTGTAGGTCTCTAAGAGCTGGGTGCTCCTGTGTTGGGTGCATATATATTTAGGATAGTTAGCTCTTCTTGTTGAATTGAACCCTCTACCATTACGTAATGCCCTTCTTTGTCTTTCTGTATCTTTGTTGGCTTAAAGTCTGTTTTGTCTGAAATTAGGATTGCAACCCTGCTTTTTTTCTGATTTCCATTTGCTTGCTAGATTTTCCTACATCCTTTCATTTTGAGTCTATAGATGTCACTACATATGAGATGGCTCTCTTGAAGACAGCATACCTTGGGGTCTTATTTTTCTCCAGCTTGTCACTCTGGTGCCTTTTAAATGGGGTATTTAGGCCATTTACATTCAATCCCCATTCACTTCATTTATTTTTATCAAAATTACATATGCATATAGTTTAAAGAATCAACAGATAAATTGTTTTAAACACAATAAAGCAGTTCTCTGCCTCTCTAGATATTCTTCCGGATACTCCTTCTAGGAGAAAACCATTTTCCACTCTTAATTCATTCTTTTGTTATTTATGAAGGTCTCCTGGAGTTTCTGGCCTGCTGTTGTCTGTGCTGACTGTCCACATGCCGGTTTCATAGCACTGTAAATCTTGACTTTCGCTTCACTATCAACTTGGGGATTGCCCAGTCTCTCTTTGTGGTATCTTGTTTCCTATATTCCCTGTCTTTCTCTTTCTTGGTTTACTTTGTTTTGGTGGAGTGCAATTTCTAGTACTTTCCTGAGAAATTTGTGGCATAACTAAACATGTCTTTATTTTCTACCCTCACACTTGTTTGATATTTTGCCAGAGTACAAAATTCTAGTTTGGAAATAATTTTCTCTATTGTCTTCTGACTCCCGGGGCTCCTGTTGCCAAATCCTAAACCATTTTAATTCTTAAGTCTTTGATTTTTTTCTCCTCTCTGGAAACTTCCAGAATTATCTGCTTTGTTCTAAGGTTCTAAAATTTCATAATGATATGTTTAGATGTACCTCTAATTTCACTCATTGTATTCAGCATTTGGTGAGCCTGTTGATATGGAAACTCAAGTCCTTTATTTCTAGACAATTCTCTTGTGTTACTCATTGAAATTTTCCTCCATGCTGTTTCCTCTGTTATTATTGCTATCCTAATGTGTAAGATTTTCTCTATGTTCCATTTCTTTGCCTTTTTACCCTACTTTCTGGACGATAATTTCAACTACTAAATTTTTTCTTTCTGAATGTTCTCTGTTTAAAAAACCAGCACCCTATTTTCTTGTTTCATGATAGAAGTCTCTTATCTCTCATAAATACTGGTAAGTGGTTTTGTTTTATTCTCCTTCATTGTCTCATTGGTTTTGTCTTTTTTTTTTCATGTTACAGACTTTTTTTTCACATCTCTGATAACCTGCTCATATGTGAGTTAGGAGACCAAATAGATGATTGGAAACTGGTACCATTGAGGTTGGACTACTTCCATACAACCCTTATATAAATATTGCTTGCTGTCCTCCAGCTTAGAAACCTCCTCTTTTATTCTCTATAGAGTATAAAGCTCCAATCTTCCATGGGAGGGTGGGAAATCCCCAGTTTAGCTGAGTTGGGGAAGTAATCTGAGTATCTAACTGCTTTTTTAACAGTCTTTCATCTATTTTCTGTATTTCAGCCCCTTCCCTCCACTCCTTCCCTCCCTCTTCCTAAAGTAGATGATGCTGCCAATTTCTGAGCCTGTGGGGGAAGTAAGAGTATATCTTGGATTGATTCTCAGTTTTCCCCATTACTGACTTAGGAATTCAGCTTTCTCAGCTTTGATAAGTCATGTGCCATACATCCATTTGCTTTCTATATAAGAAAATATTGTTGCTATTATCTTTTCTCTCTTTCTATGCCTCCCTGTGGATATATGAACTCTAAAAAAAGATACATTTGGTATCATTTTAGTGGGATTTCATAAGGGAGCAAAAGTAGATGCATATATTTAATACACTGATTTACCTAGAAGTCCTCATTCATTTTCCAAACTCTATAAGTTTGGAAACCAAACTCTATAAGACTTTACTGACCAATCTAAACCTAACTCTGGTAATCACATAATATTTTTCATTCAACTATTTTTTATCTTCTTTTTATCTCTTCTCTGTTAGGATTTACTCAATCGCCTCTATACACTAGATTATATTTCCACCTACTAACATGTACGTTAATTGAAAATGGAAGGAATCCTAAACTGCATTCTTGAGAAATAAGATGATTCAGGTTCTTACAGAATGGTTAGATAATTACCTGCAGTTTAATGTTCTTCCTTGCTGCACAACTAAAGTAGATGTGATTTCACCATCGAGTTCTCCAAGCCTTGGGATATTGCCAATATTGGTACACAAAAGGTAACCACAAAGCACATCCCTGTATCAAAAGATTACCAATTACTTCTTTTCCCAAAGATATAGCAAACCATGTACAGTTAGAATAATCTTCTCTCATTTTAGCATTTGGTTTTCATCAAGTATATTATCTACTCATATGCCAAGTAAAATAAAATAAGTCCAGATTAGTGCGCCACCTGCTCTAAAAAGTGTCTTCACTGAAACTCTTATTGACATACCAAAATCTCAATTGTTTTCTAGCTTTTTCTTTACTGTTCATTAGTTCAAGTATTTAAAGAATCCATCAAATTGGCTTCTTTTATATTGAAATCTCTTTTCCCATAACACAATACTGGATATACTATCTATCTCTTCTTCTTTTTTTTTTTCCTTAGAATCAGGGTCTTACTCTGTTGTCCAAGTTGGAGTGTAGTGGTGTGATCATGGCTCACTGTAGCCTCAAACTCCTGATTCAAGTGATCCTCCTGCCTCAGCCTCCCAGGTAGCTGGGACGACAGGTATATGCTACCAGACCCAACTAACTTTTAAATTTTTCATAGAGACAAGGTCTCACTACGTTGCCCAGGCTGACCTTGAATTCCTGACCCCAAGCAACCTCCCTCCTCACCCTCCCAAAGCACTGGGATTACAAGCATGACATGCTGTGCCCAGCCAATTTTTTTTTTTAATTGGTAATTGAATGATATTTGGATGAGCATTCTTTTGGAATACAGATGTTTTTTCAACCTGTTGCCCTAGAATTAAAGAAGAAATTATAGGCTGCATTTATTTTATAAATTGCCAACTACAAAGGCTCATTATCCTTTCTTCAATATATTTCACTACTTTCCCAACTATTACATACGATTCTAACTTAACTTATAAAATATCTTTACTGTTGTTAATACTATCTTATGTATTATTTATATACAACACATATTAATTATTAGTAGAGATAACAATAAACATTTTAAAAATATCTTGTGAAGAGTAATTAGTAAGTCAGCAAGATTATATACAAAAATATCAGACTTTACCACATGGAGAAAAAAGAAAAATTAGAACCTGTATTTTTCACCAACATAGAAAAGAATGTATTACTTTATTCTTTAAAAATGCTTTTTAAAATTATGTTATCACATTTTACTGTATCTATCATAAACAAAAATGCTTTCTCAACAGAGAAGAGATATTCATTCTAAACTTTTTTGAATCTCACTTATGTATATAAACCTAAGTAATTCAGAATATATAAAGACAATTAGATATGATCTTTATTCACAAGAAAATTATACTCTAAATGAGAAGCTAAATCACACACATAAACAACTTATAAAGCAAAATTGCAGACAAATAAGTACAAAGGGCTGTGGAAGTTCAAAGAAGAGAGAGATAATTTATTTCTTGAGTAAATCAGAAAGAAATTTATATATAGAAAGTGTTTTCCAAGCTGGGCTTTGAAGAATAGGTATATTTTTGGCTGATGATGGTATGAGTTAAAGGGTGCTTCTGGAGGATTATAGTGCATAAATGTAGGCACGGAGGTAGGGACATATTAGGAATGGTAAGGTTTGTTAGATTTGGAAGAATATAAATGAACTGACAAAAAGTGTAGGTTGGGGACAATTGTTGAATAGGTACAGTGCCCAGCTAAGGCTCCATTTAATTTGTTAACAAGACTATGACATTCAGCAAAGCGGTGAAGAGAGAGTTCTGAAATCATACTCTCCAAATTCTAATTCTGCTTATTATTACATCCCATATACATGACTTTGGGCAAATTAACTGTGTCTCGGTTTCCTCGTCCATAAAATGGGAGGACTGCCATAAAGATTAAATGGCATAGCTTATGTAAAGTGTGATACAGTGCTTAGCACACAGTGTTCACTCAATCAGAGCTGGGCACTGTTCTATTAATTAGTCATGTGGAACCAGTGAACTTTCAACAAAGAATTGACAGTAAAAAAGATCCAAAAGATTATTCTGATAGTAGTACACTAGGGAATGCTGGCACAGAAAACTGTTAAAAGAATTTTGTAATAGTTGAAGGATTAATATAGGTCTTAGTTCAGATAATGGCAATAGGAATGTAAGTGAATACATGAATTAAAGACAAATGGTGGCAAAGCAAAGGGAAGAATGGATGTAATTTGACACTTGGACAATGTGTAGAGGGAAGGATCACTTTAAGGCTTCTAGACAGAAGGACAGTGAAATATTGAGACCTTTGGCAAAAAGGGGGTGGTTTGGGAAAGTTAGAGCCAGTTAATTCAATTCAATAGCACTCAGTGCATATTCTGGTGGCTTTAAGTTCTTTTGCCTTTGAGATGCTAAAAGGTGTCTTCTAGGTAAGAAAATCCTGAGGTGGGGGCAAGTATGACCTGGGCCTTAGGAGAGAGGTGAGTACGCATGTCAAGATTTGGAAGCCCTCTGCATAGGTGATGCTGGAACACTGGGAAGAGATGAGGTTAAGGAGGCAAGAGCACACTTTGTGTGATGCAGAAAGCAGAAACTTCCTAGTCACTCAAAAAAGTACACTTGTAATTGACCAAGGGATGAATTCTGGGCTGACTTCTCCACCTCACCGTTTGTTGCACTGTATCCACGTATCTTTGTCTTTCCCACAGTTACCCTTCTCCGTCCCTTCAATATTCAGTTTCTCATAGCAATATTTGTCTGATGCTGTCACCTCTAAGGCAGAAAAAAATTTTCTATCAGTGAGGGAAGTACCACTTGGCTGCTCAAAAGCTTTGCAGAAAAGAAAAATTGTAATATAAGGACTCTTCATCACTACAGTGTTATCAATTCCAAAAATGTTACCAATGGTTCACAGTTTTACCATGGATCATATATATCCATGATTCAGATAGGTTTTCATTAAAGCTCATTTGAAATTTAGTAAACAAATATATTTAGTTCTCTGTTGGGACTCAGACTGTAGGCTACAAAAACAAACACTCCTTAGAATGTGGCCAATAATTCGGGCAGATCATGAGGTCAGGAGATCGAGACCATCCTGGCCAACATGGTGAAACCCCGTCTCTACTAAAATCCAAAAAAATTAGCCGGGTGTGGTGGCGTGCACCTGTAGTCCCAGCTACTTGGGAGGCTGAGGCAGGGAAATCGCTTGAACCCGGGAGGCAGAGGGTGTAGTGAGCTGAGATCACATCACTGCACTCCAGCCTGGCAACAAAGCAAGACTCCATCTCAACAACAACAACAACAACAAGAACAACAACAAAAAGAATTTGGCCGATAATTAGGGAAGGCAATAACAAATAGTTCCTTGAATATATACTTCATTCTTTAATCTCAGTGCTAAATATAATACATGAATTTCTCATTCAGCATATTTTGTTAATCATAAAGACAAGTTTATTATAATAGTTATATCCTGTAATTAGATTCAAGAAACAGTGGTACAATTTCTACCTTGCTCACCACTTCTTAGCAGCTATCAAAAGCAATTTTACTTTGCTTTAAGACAAGCTTGAATTCATGCTAAATCTCTGGAAGTCAAATAACATATTAAGGTACGTCAGTATCTTTTTCAGGCTTTTATCTTTTCTAAAACCAGGGACGGTTGATAGAGTTATCTAAGATTTAGGACAAAATGCAAACTAACCAAAGGATAATTGTTGGTATATTTAAAAAAAAAAATAGTTATGTTGGTAGTTACGTTTCCTACTTCTTGTTGTCAGCTACTATTTTTGCTCAAGTAGATAAAACAAAAATGATATCTTTTTTCAGAGTACAAACCTGCCTGACTAAATGTTTTCCCATCCCAATGTTTCCAATTGCTTAAAGAGGGCATACACTTCCCCTCCTAAAAGGATTGTGGCACCTACTTCTAACTATTAAGAATTATCACTATTTTTATAGCCTTTTTCCTACTACAAATTGTCTCCTGAAACAGTTTGAAACAAAAACTGCTTCCAAAACTTTGGGCTAGTAGTACTTCTAGGAAACAATACATTACTCAACATTTAAATAAACATTTAAATAGAGTATAATTTAAATCTAAATATTATATATTTTCCTTTGAAAATCTGACAGACTTTAAAGGCTAAACATTAACATTTCTTTCTGATACAGCAAAGCCACTTCAGCAGAAGTTCTTAACTAGGAAAGCCAACTAGAGTTTAAGAAAAATATCCAAGGAGGAAAAAAATGACTCTAGATGAAATGCTGCTGTTCTAAGTTAAGGACGTCCTGTCCAGCGTCTACGTCCATCCCATATGGTTGTGAAGCTTTAGCTTCAGGGCACTCAGCTGAGAAGAGTATACATGGAGCTGAAATCCAGGTTTGCTCTGTTCTCCAAGCTGTGTACCCTGGCATGAGCTCCATCTGCCTGGCAGCAAAGGCACTTTCTGTCTCGTCCACAGGCACTGCCAGCTAGCCAAGATGTGTGGGGCTATCTTCTCAAAGGGGTGCCTTACTCTAATTTCCAGAAACATGCCCCTGCTAAGACCTGCGGTAGCTATGAGAATCCCCCACTCATAAAGTAGTCAAAATTTTACTTCCAGCACACATGTCCTTGAGAAGTCTGCCTGATATCATGCTTTAACAATGATCAAGCCACACTATTTACTTACTTTGCCCCCAAATGTATTTGCATTGTCTATCCCTGGTTTTGCATCTTCCTCCAAAGCAAATTCCCTAAAACGGAAAAGCAAATACCCATTAGCGATGCAGTATCTGCTTATGTCAGATAACTGAAAAAGAAACTATGATTGGGAAAAATAATAGATGAATAGTAGAAAGGCCTTTTATCTTCAGAATTGATTACAAACATTTAAATTGATCTTCCTATTTTGATAAGATTTCAGTATTCCTTTTACGCTGGTACATGTGAAAAATATAGGTAAAAATGAAGTGACCTACCTGAACACCATCACATGAATATCCATCCATTTTATGAATATTAGGGGCACACTAGGAAAAAGAGAACAACTATGAACAAAATGCAGTGCAAAATATAAGGTTGAGCTAAACCCTTTAAAGTTTTCACTTTTAAAAACATATTTGTTAATATGGCTAGTCCCTTATACCATCTATAAAACAAAATGCAAAGGAGGTCAAGAGAAAGCAAGTGGATGTTCTTGAAGTCTGGGTATTTGGTAAAAAAGTAAATTAAAAAAAAAAAAGAGAAAGCAAGAGGAAAAACAATGGGTACACTTGCCCCTGAAAATATGAATCTACCAGAGGCAAAAAGTTGATTACATAGCAGCAAATAAAAAGAATGACTACAATAGACTCAATTAATGATACATTTACAAGCATCTTGATTCATACAGATACACTATTTTTCAGAGCAAGAAAGAGAAGGGGATAAAAAAAGAAATAAGGAGTAAGTCTGCATAAATGGAGCAATAACTACAGTTTCCTTTCTTTTGCCATGAGAAGAAACATAGCCCTTATACTAAAAATAATGACTTTCAAGCCAAAGTCCACTTTAAGAATGTCAGAAAAGGACACACTTTATAATCCTACTTTTTTCCTTGCAGCAATTATGAAAAATTATAAGGCATTATTGAATGAGTATAAACAGAGAGCAAAGCATGCAATTATGTTGCCTCTTTGTCTTCTGGTGATATCATGTGCCATTTTCCAAAAACGGAATACCAAGAGAGGAAACTGGCCAACAGAGATGAAAGTGCGGCCAAGAAAAGTGATGACACCAGAAGTGAAATGCAAGTTGAACTTGTAAATGGAGTTATAGAAAAAAAATGCTGACTGTGGGAATGTCAATACTGCAGTTCAGAGCCTCTAGACATGCAACCAGAGGAACTTGCTGAAGGAGGACTTAATGACTTCGGTGAATAAGGTGATTATGACATATAGGTGACGATGTCCCAGAGGGGGTAATGCCAGCAAGAAACTTCACATTCACATCTTCACGTCTCTCAGGGATATCTCATGACATTGAAAGCACAAAGAATAAAATGTTGAAAGCTGATCCAAACTTAGAAAAGAGTGACAGTTCAACAAGGCATAGAAAATATGCTCACTCTATATCATAAAGCTTATAAGAAGGCAAGCTCTATTCAAACTATTCCTAAGGTTTTTACGAAGAAATAAAATCCTTTAATTCTCAATGTTTCTCTTTTAATGTACAGTATGCTAAATCAATACTATTCTTTCACCTCCCTATCCATTTAAAACCAACAGTAAGAGAGTTTTTAATAATCTGACAGCATTTTTTGAAGACTGCAAAACAACTGCAATATTTTCCTTTGATTATTAAAATGACTTTGCATGGTCTCAGCTTGCATGGTCATTTTTATAGTTTGGCACTACCCTTCAAAGTGAAGACTGTCTGTATGTACAGTGACCATTTTGAAATCTGTGAACTCCCACCAAAGTTTATTCAATTTCTCTAGCTTGTCTATCTATAACTAAGTGCTATAAAATTCAAGAGCAGCTATTAATGGCTGAGGCGATGCAAGCTGTCATAGATAAGAGTCAAGAGAAAGAAAAGGGTCCTCTCTAAGAATCCAGTGTGCTTGTGAGTCCCTGCCTCCACTGACTTCTTGTTCAATCAGCTGAAGAGAAAGAGTTTTTTTGTTTCTTCCTTTACTAAGTAGATGAAAAGAAAATGCCTTGTACTACCTACTTAATACAAAAACAAAATAGTTAAGGCATGCACGCAGTCCAAGGTTAGTTCAACGTTAAGACAAAATTATGTTCGACATCTGCTCAAGCTTCAATCACTGAAACTTAAATTCCTAAAAAAAATAGAGAAATGATGTGAAAGAGACACGAGCATCTTGTTCATTTATATTTCTCTTTGAGGGTCAGTGCACTAAAGATACCCCCACTTTTTCCCACAAGGTTTAGAGCAGTTATTTTGTAAATTACCTGGCTTGAATTTCCTGAGCATGTTTCACGAATATCACAATCATTTACTGCTTCTCGGCACACAGTGCCCATAGGCTGAAACTAAAATGAACAAAAATCAATGTGTGAAACTGTAGGGAGAAAAAAAAAATCTTACAATATCATCTAAAAAAATAACAAAATGAAAATTGTTTGGCTAGAAATACCTTAAACTACTGTAAGATGGTAATCTGTCAAAACCACAGTTAATGAAAAAAATTTTATTTTAATAGTTTTAAGAAACAGTTTCTTGTGTATGATGTAATTTCATAGTCATTACACATAAGCCTTATATTATACTGCTAAATTCCACAAGACAGACTGGTTAGTCCAGGTTCTAGTAATTTTTCTGTACAAACAGCGAATTTACCCTTTACTCTTCATTCTCACTGACACTTTTATCACATTATCCTTTTTTGCCTTATCTACCAAGAATTTAAAAATTACATTTTGGGTTGAACCACAAAAATTAGATTTTCTGACAAAGCTATTTCCTCCCATGTTCTTCTACCCTTCTTCTCCCCTGCCTCATTTTTACATGGATTTAGATCTTAGTCTTTCATTCTTTTCTAGTGTTTCTATTATTTATGCCTTCGTATAGGCGTTTTTGTTTTTCTGTTTTCCGTCGTCTCAAATACTTCTTGCAAGTGTGAGAGTTACACAAATAAATGTGTAACTTTATTAGGTTAAAAATGTGAATTGCAGGAGTACTCATTAAAACGAAACAGACCTGAGATATATAGTTAAAGTACTTCCCCTTCCCTCCTCAATCCTTCTCTTTTTCTCTCTCCAAAATGCTAGCATTCAGGGCTGGATCCTTACATGCTTCATCTCTGCTCACACAAAGGCACATGTTATTCTGCTTCCCTCACTTTCTAGATAAGCTTTACCTTCTCTAGCTGCTCAGAACCCTACAGGCATTTGAGTCTCCTGCTGTTCCTAGAACATGCACTGCCCACTATAAACTCCAATCTAGATTTCAACAAGTATTTTTTTTTAGAAGATCCAAACAAAATATGTATTCATTCATCCATTCATCAAATATTTAATAATGTGCCAAGCACTGTTCTAACTACTGGGAACTCAATGGAGAACAAAACACAAGAACCCTGCTCCTCAGGAACCTGCATCTTAATGTGGGTTAAAAATAAGGAAATAAGAAAATTTAATTTCATATGTTTCTCTTCTTCCTTGGGACTGAGGCAAGCCAACATTTTAGAATATCTAGGGTAGAAATATGAGCAAATTTGGGGTAGTTTAGAGGAGTGCATAATATTCAAGAAGTTCCAGGAAACTTCTAAAAGAAAGAATAGTGAGGGAGGATTTGCACTAAGTGCTAGGATACAGCAGTATATAAATCAACCAAAATCCTTGCCCTACTGGAACTTGTATTATAATGGGAGAAGAAAAGTAATAAACAAGTAAACAAGCACTCTTTAACAGCAGTGGTCTGCAAACTGTGGCCCATGGGTCAAACTTCACTGACTGCCTATCTTTATAAATAAAGTTTTATTGGAACACAGCTATGCCCATTTGTTTCTATATTTTCAGTGGCTGCTTTCAAAGGTAGAGCTGAGCTGCAACAGAAACTTTATGATCACAAAGCCTAAACTATTTACTATCTGGCTCTTTATAGAAAAAGTATGCCAATGCTGGCTTATAGATACACTATTATATATATATGTAGAAAAAAATAGAGATACACACGGTTTCTTATCTTTTTCTTCTATTCTCTCTCCTCCATTCACTGTCCTGCCTCTGGCTGCCCTAGGAGTCTAGGGTGGCAGGTGAGAGTTAGGGAGGATGCTAAAGAAAGTGGCAAAAAAGATCTCACTTGACTCTTGACTGGTACAGCTATAACTTACTTTGAGGGATGGCAGTCATGCCATTTTATTTTATGTATTTTAATAGTATTATTTTCTACTTGTTCCTTGAAATAATTATATCACAGGGAGCCTAGCTGTATAAATCAAAGGGAAAATGGTGTAATTAAATACATTTTATAGATGGGCAGACTTAAAACATTGAGGATTAAGATAAATGATTCAGGATCTCTTGCTACGGCAGTGGAAAAAGCTGACAGAATAAACAGGGGTGGTAGCCAAAATCAAAGAATGTCTTTCACATTTGGTTTAATCTTCTTTTTAACAGAGTGCTTTCAGAGATCTCTGCCAGTGCCTGCTTGTCTTAAAAAGCTGCCAGGAGACACAGTGGTAGAGTGGAAACAACAGAAACTGCTGCCAGCAGATCTGGGGCATAACTGTACATCCATTCCTTACTGGATGAGTGAGCCTGTGTAGAGGTTATTTAACTTTCTTGAGACTGAGTTTGCTTAATTGTAAAAATCAAGATAATAATGCCCATCCCAAAAGTGTGCTTGTGAGCACTATCTCAGAGAGTGGTCTCAACCAGGGGTGATTTTACCCGCAAGGGAACATTTGGCAGTATCTGGAGACATTTTTGGCTGTCCCACCTAGGAGGGGTGCTGCTGGCACCTAATAGGTGGAATGCAGAGATACCGCTAAATATTCTACAATTCACAAGACATACCCTTACAACAAATGATTATCCAGCCAAAAATGTCAATAGTGCCAGAGTTGAGAAATTCAGATATAAGATGATACAAAAGTTCTTAGCATAATCTCTGGCACACAGTAGATACTTACTATGAGTTTCCTATCCCATCCTCCTTTAACTCATTAGACTAAAGTTACTCAATCAGCAAATTATCACTAAGAGAGTGCTGTGCATATTTATTCATTCAATCAACAAATATTCACTGAGAATGTACACCAATTACTGTCTAAGTGCCTGGCTCTGCTCCATGAAATGTACAGAGTAAAGTGAGAGACAGATAGAAATAATGTAGACTATTACACCAGATTTTGAATGAGAAAACAAGAATTAGATTTCTTTAGGGGAAGTAAGCCTCAAATGTTAGTCTTGTTGTAAAGGCTTAAATATTTGGAGATAGGTATGAGGATGCTGCTGGGAGGATGAAAACATAAAGTGTGTAAAGATGCATTCTAAACTTGCAGGACCAATAATATATGCATGGTATTATCATGTCTCAAAGTACTCCCTTGCTTCCTCAGCAGCTAGTGCAAGAGATACACCAAGCTGAGCAACAAGAAAAGACCTACTGAACGTCTCCTTGGCTTTACCAAGAAAGGTAAACATCATTTAAACATTAGTAACACCTGGTTTCATTTAATGTGCATGCTCCACAGAAAGTATGGAAAGGACAGCCTCTGAAGATTAACAGGGTTCAGGCCCTAGTTCCCCAACTTACTTGGTGTAAGACCCTGGGCAAACTACTTAACCACTATAAGCCTTAGTATTCTCATCTGTTAGATGGGAATAATAATAAGCAACTACACCTCATAAGATTTTGTGAGGATCCTATAAAGCACATGGCACTTAGTCATTTAATATATGTTAGATACTATTTTTGTTATTAGATTATATTTACCCAGGCTTAATGATTTAATCAAGTATGTCCTTTTTTTCTGTCAAATGGTCACTAATGTTTATTTACCTTGCACTTTTTACAGCAAAGACCGTCACTGCATTGAGAGTCTTGAGTCAAGGTGCATTTCTTACAACACTCTGCTCCTTCAAGGACACATTCCTAAGGAATATAAGCATTTTCAAAACATCAGAAAATGGTGTCACTTTCCTGAAAGTAACAGGATATTTTCTAAAATAAATGTACAAACTCACAATAATTTTTCTTCCACAAATCCTATAAAATTCCAGGCATGACATTTGTTCCATACATCTCAGTGTGTGGACCTGGAATGACCCTGAATTACCTAGAAAATATCATCAAAACCACCAGACACTTACGGCCGGGGTTCCACAGTCACACTCCTCTCCAGTTTCAATGAAGCCATTGCCACACTCAGGAGGATCAAGAAGCTGTGAGGAAAACCAAAAAGTGAACTAAAATATAGAAAAATCAACATCAAAGACTTTGAGAGACCATAAGTGCCATACCCAAATACACCTGCCCTGCCAGTCATTCTAAAATATAGTTTTATTTTCCTAAACTAGAAAGCATGAGCTCAGAACTTGGAACTTTAGAACAGAAGTGTCTACTTCTGTTTCCTTTTCATATTTAATATACATAGTATATAGTTTACCTATATATTTATATATATAACATACATACCACATAGGGTCTGGTAAATGTCATCAAAATTAAAGATGATCTAACCATTCACTAAAATCAAGCCAGACTCTCTCCTGAAAATTCATTTCAAACTGGAAGCAGGGGATTTGGAGTCAGATGTCTAGATTAAAATCTTGGCTCAAGTACTTATCTTGGGTAAACTATTTAACATCTCAGAGACCTTAATATCTAAAACAGGAATAATAATAGTTGTCCATCTACATCAGAAAATTGTTGAGGATTAAGTTTAGTCATCTGTGAAAAATGCTTTATTACTATATCTCCTTCTGATACAGGAAACTATTTCATAGACAACGAGAAAAGCATAAAAAAATTAGTACATCCATTGATCGACTTAATATAAAATACAGCTCATCCTATTAAGATAGTTTTGTAGCAAACTAAAATTAAATTTTCCCCAGAGATTGAAGCAAATTTTGGCCTGTCCAAGAGTATGTTTTAGGTCTGTTTTATTGTTTAGCTCTTCATCAGTTTTGTTCTCTTTTGAATATAATGTATCCTATGGTGACAGGCAAAATTAGTAAATAATTGTTATATGCCAGATACATAATATTGATTCAAAAGCTAATCAAAGTTTACATATTATAGAATGAAAATGTACACACACCAGGAAACAGATGGACATACACGTGCACACATACACTTTCATAACTAATTAGAGGAAAAAAACAACAAAATAAAGAATATATACAACAACAACAAAACCCATGTGATTTTAAATATTCTTTCTTCTACAAATGAGTCAACTTTTGTCTATATTTCATTTTTGGTTGAAACTGATCATAACAAATAAAAAACAGCAAAAATGGAAACTTATCCAAATGATAACCACACTTATTATCTTACTCTGGGTCTATAACAATCAATTATTTTGGTAAAAAGACGAACTGTTTAGTATTTATGGCAGCAGTGATACAGTTCAAATATTCTTTCCAATCTTTTGAAGAATCTTAAAATTGTCAATTTGCTTTGCAATTCAGTATGATACATTTTCTAAACTACACTGTAGTGAACAGAAAATTAAACCAGGTAAATTAAATGATTACAAAGGCAATGGTTCATATCCCTATGGTGCACAGAAGCATTTCACAGTTCACATAATTCACAAGGACAAAGCATTCTTTTTTAACATGCAAAGTCTTCAAAATGCAGGAGGAAGATCTTTCTAGTCAGTAACCAGAGGATGTGCTGCAAGCTGTAAAAGCCTGTGACAAAGTCCAAGACTTTCTCCATTTCTGCTTTAAGAAGACTTGCTTTTCATATTGAGAAATACTTGTAATTTTAACATACTACTCATTCTGAAAGGCAGTGGTAGGGAGTGATGAGGGTAGATATGCCCCCACCTTCTACGTGTATGGGTTGTGATTAGGTAACCAAAAAAAATAAGCATCAAGAAAACAAAAAAGAAAAGTAATAAAACCATTTTTGTAAACTAACTCTGAATCATCACTTGGCTATATAAAAAGAAAGTGGAAATTTTTCAGACAGCAAACACTGTTATTTCTACCTGCTTTCTATTCCCATCAGAATAGCCCAAAATGCCCAACATTAAAGCTGACTTTGAATATGCAGATATATAGCATATCTAGAATATGTACATATAGGGCAAGTTGAAAAGGTCTCTAAGATTCAATAGCTCAAAATGTGTATTTATAATATTTTAAAAAGGTTGATAGTTAATATTATAAACCTTATTAACCATACTTATTACCTTAGAAGGTTTGTTGAAAAGGCAGGCACCACCTCCACTATTCAGGAAGTCATGATACTCTTCAATATTACACTGGGTGAACTTTTTAGGAAGATAATAGCTATAAAAGAGAAGAAAATCAATAGCTGGGTTCAACTCATCTTTCTCGTTTGTGAATGTCTGTAAACTTAACACTTATAATTGTATATTACTCTTTAACATGGAATAAAGTCTACTTATGTATGACATTTATATTCAATCTATAAGAGTTTTGTTCAATCAATATTATTTCTTTTTTTTTTTTTTTTTCTGAGATGGAGTCTAGCTCTGTCATGCAGGCTGGAGTGCAGTGGCGTGATCTCGGCTCACTGCAAGCTCTGCCTCCCGGGTTCATGCCATTCTCCTGTCCCAGCCTCCTGAGTAGCTGGGACTACAGGCACCCGCCACCATGCCCAGCTAATTTTTTGTATTTTCAGTAGAGACGGGGTTTCACCGTGTTAGCCAGGATGGTCTCGATCTCCTGACTTTGTGATATGCCCACCTCGGCCTCCCAAAGTGCTGGTATTACAGGCATGAGCCACCGCGCCCGGCCAATCAATATTATTTCTAAATTCTTCATTTGGTGACTAATAGTTACTGTGGGTTTTTCATTATTTGCATGTACATTCAAGATAAATCAAGGAGGGTTGGGAAAAATTTATTTCATAATGAGTCTTCCCTAATATTAAAACTGAGCTAGAATCCAAACTGCAGAGCATTCCACAAAATAACTGACCTATAATACAAATGTGTCAGGTCTTAAAAGTCAAAGAAAGAGGAACTGTTCCAGACTGAAAGAAGCTAAAGAGACACAAAAACCAAATGTGATTCCTTTTGCTACAAATGACAGTATTGAAACCTGGCACAATCTTGCATGACGGCTAAGAATTAGATAATTTTACTGGTTGTATAGTGGTTATGTAGGAGGATGTACTTCTTTGTAGAAAATGCAAAGTAAGGTATTTAGGAGTAATGGCATACTAAGCAATTTATGATCCACCAGACAAAAAGTTTCTTTGTTATTAATCTTGCAACTCTTCTTCAGATTTGAGGTTGTTTTTTAAAAAATGTATTCTTAAAAAAACTAATAAAAGGTCAATAGAAAAAAGATCTTGATTAGAGAATAATTTGGCAACATGCATTAAGAATCTTCAAAAAGAGCACACCTTTGGATCTAGTAATTCTACTTTTAGAAATTTTTCTTTTTTTTTTTTTTTTTTTTTTTTTTTTGAGACGGAGTCTCGCTCTGTCTCCCAGGCTGGAGTGCAGTGGCGCAATCTCGGCTCACTGCAAGCTCCGCCTCCTGGGTTCACGCCATTCTCCTGCCTCAGCCTCTCCGAGTAGCTGGGACTACAGGTGCCTGCCACCACGCCCGGCTAATTTTTTGTATTTTTAGTAGAGACGGGGTTTCACCGTGGTCTCGATCTCCTGACCTCGTGATCCGCCCGCCTCGGCCTCCCAAAGTGCTGGGATTACAAGCGTGAGCCACCGCGCCCGGCTAGAAATTTTTCTTGAGGAAATAATTAGCTATGTGCACAAAGATGTATGAACAAAGATATTTGTGGTGGCATAATTTATATACAGGAAATAACAAAAGCATAACCTAAATGTTCAACAGTAAGAACTGTTAACTAAACTGTGATATATTAATAAAACAGAATACCATGTAGTTATTAATGATCACAGTGTTGAAGAACAGACTCAGAAAAATGCTGACTATACAGTGTTAAATACTGAATTAAAATACAGCAGTATTTTAATATCAACCATGGTTATTACTGGAGAAAAGCCACCAAAATTTTATTTTCTATATTTTTAAAACATTGTTTTACATTGAGCTTTGATAAAAAGGGAAAAAAAAAAAAAGATAAGAATGAGTAGTTTTTATAAAGTTTCCCAGTAGCCTGCAAAAACTGTCCATTTATATCCCTACTTCTTCTAAACACAGTAGTTAATACTTCATTATCAATTAATGGAATTTATAATGATTATTTACCCTAAACTCATTTTTAAAGTACTTCATGCCACACTCTCCAAATAAAGCTGTCTTGGGTTTAAGTGTCTGAACTCCTTTACTTCCTTCACCTCCACTTCCTCTAAGCAGACAAGGAGGGTTTCCAGATACTACAGGAATTTAATTAACTTGAGCAATCAGCCTGTTTTACAGCCTCCTGCCTTGCAGCCTGCTCTTTCCCACACTTTGTGTGAAATGTGGTCACCTAGTCAGCTGAAACCAGCTCCTGACAAACACTGACAATTTATAAATGAACCCAAGTAAACTTTCCTCATTACCATGCTAAAGTCTCCACCACAGGAGGAACTATAGCTTCATTACTATAACTTGAAACCTACCTGCAGGCATAATGATTCACTGCATCTGCACCACTGGGACCCCTCCTCTACATGCAATGACACACCCTCTCTCCCCTCCACCTCCCCATAAAACCCTCCTGTTGCTTTCCCTCAGGAAGACACTCGTCTAGAGAATACTCTCAGAGCTCTCTTTACTTGTGACTAGTAATAAAACTACCATTGATCAAAACCTGCATTTTTTTTTTTTTTGAGGCAGGAGTCTCACTCTGTTGCCCAGGCTGGAGTGCAGTGGTGTGATCTCCACTCACTGCAGCCTGGACCTCCTGGGCTCAAGTGATTCTCCCACCTCAGCCTCCCGAGTAGCTGGGACTACAGGCATGTGCCACCATGCCCAGCTAATTTTTAAGTTTGTACAAAGTTTCCCCATGTTGCCCAGGCTGGTCTCGAACTCCTGGGCTCAAGTGATCCTCTCAAAGTGCTGGGATTATAGGCATGAGCCACTGGGCCAGCCAAAACCTGCATTCCTGTGAAGAGTTGTTTGTTCTTGCCAGGCAAAGGAACCAGGTTTTTTTCAAGTAACAAATCCTGACAAGACATAAACTTTATTCTTCATTTGAAAGTTTCTTACACATATTGTAGCTGCACCAGACCAATCTGGTTCAACTTTTATGTAATAATGTTACGAATTGTTTTTCAGTTGCCATGGACCCTCAGGTCACATAGCCTGACCATGCTCAGATGAACCAATGGTGCAACCACAGGAGGAACCTAAGTGCTCAGCTGAGAAGCAGGGACTGAATTAAGCAGCAGACACAATGATAAAGTTTGTTGAGATTTGTCCCCTCCAAATCTCATGTTAAAATATGACCCCAATGTTGAGAGTGGGGTCTAATGAGAGAGTCCTCCCAAGAATGGCTTAGTGCCCTCCAAGAGGAAATGGCTGGTAATAAGTTTACACGAGATCTGGTTGTTAAAAAGAGCCTAGCACCCCCTCCCTTCTCCCCTGCTCCCTCTCTTGCCATGTGACACACCTGCTTCCCCTTGCCTTCTGCCATGAGTAAAAGCTTCCTGAGATCTCACCAGAAGCCAAGCAGATGCTGGTGCCATGCTTGTACAGCCTGCAGAACTGTGAGCCAAGTAAGGCTCTTTTCTTTATAAATTACCCAATCTCAGGTTTTCATTTATAACAATGAAAAACAAACTAACATACACTGAATGACAGGATATAGTATCCAATCAGATTGAGCTCTGGCATCCAGTCCGATCATGCCTCCAATCAGATCACACCTCATTACCCTATGCTTATAAAACCTGACACAGCCTCCAGCTCAGGGAGATACTGCTTTGGGAACTATCCATGGTATTCTACTTGCTTGTTAAAAGTAATAAAATCCCTTTCATTTAATCTTCCTTGGTTATGACAATTAAGTTGATAACCACTAAGTGAGCAACCAAGCCATCTGTTTTATGGTAACAATATTACTTCCTTTTTTCCTTGCAATGCTTTTACTCCAGCCAATGTTTTTATCACCTTTTCCTCTAATCTACCCAACATATCTCTGCCAGAGTTATCAAATTTAAATAGGTCTTTTTTCAAAGCCCCTCCTTTTATTTATTTATTTATTTATTTATTGATTGATTGATTGATTTAGAGATGGAGTCTCACTCTTGTCGCCCAGGCTGGAGTGCAGTGGCGTGATCCTGGCTCACTGCAACCTCTGCCTCCTGGGTTCAAGCAATTGTCCTGCCTCAGCCTCCTTAGTAGCTGGGATTACAGGCGCCCGCCATCATATCTGGCTAATTTTTGTACTTTTAGTAGAGACGGAGTTTTGCCATGTTGGCCAGGTTGGTCTCAAACTCCTGACCTCAGAGGATTCGCCCACCTCGGCCTCCCAAAGTGCTGGGATTACAGGCGTGAGCCACCATGCCCAGTCCCAAAGTCCCTCTTTATCCTACTGGTCAAAACCTGAGTTGGATCCATACTGCCAAAGTAAAAAGTCACTAACTCTTAGTATAGGATTCTTAGAAGTCAAAGTCTAGTTAAGCCTCCTACAAAGGCCTCTCTGTAAAAGCACCCTCAGGGGTCACAGCCACCCACGCTCCTGCCCACTGCAGAGCTGGGAGGAAGCTCAATCTGTTCTCCAAGACTTGGCAGTGACAGTAAACTACCCGACAGGGAAGCTTTTAAAATATATGAACAGTTGAAAATTTGTGGATTGTTCTTACCTTTATTTTGCCACATCTGACTTCTAACTTCTGAACGGTTCTGTATTCTTAACTATATAAAGCCTTATTCCTCTGCCTTAACATAGCCCCTTCAAATATCTGAAGGCAGATATCATGTCTCTCTCCTGCCTCTGCCCCCAAAACTTCTGTTTCACAGAATAATATAGCTATTGTATTCAGTGCATTCTTCAAATTTTAATTTTTATATCTTTAAATAGGACTGAAGGTATTCACTTCAACCCTGCTTTCTAATATTTAGCTGTACAGAACTTCAGAAAGTAGAAATGGTAGGGAATGTACCCATGGGAACAAATGTCCATAATTACTGCTATTTGGTGATATTTGGCATAATCAAATTATAGCATCATATCCCATAGTTTTATACAAATGGCTTTTCTCTTGCTTGCATCTCTTTAATGTAAGAAGAATTCCAATGTACACAGCTGTACGTATCTGAAGGTAGCCATTTGACTTTACTGTATATTATGCTTAGTGCTATGCAGATTATCTATTAAACATTTTAATAATCAGGATAATCAAATATACTATGTAGGATTTAAAAGACAAGAATCTCTAGTATGAAATTTAGTAATTGTAGAAACTGCAACTATAGAATTTTTATCATTCCTCTCATTACTAAACAAAAAGTCCAAAGATTTTTGGAGAAATATTTTACTTTATTATTACTGTTATCATTATTATTATTATCATTATTATTTGAGACAGGGTCTCATTCTGTCACCCATGCTGGCATTCAGTGGCACAATCATGGCTCACCACAGCCTCAACCTCCCCGGAATCAGGCGATCCTCCCATCTCAGCCTCCCAAGTAGCTGGGACTACAGGTGTGTGCCACCACACCTGGTTAATTTTTGTATTTTTTGTAGAGATGGGGTTTCGCCATGTTGCTCAGGTTGGTCTCAAACTCCTGGGCTCAAGTGATCTGCCTGCCTCAGCCTCTCAAAGTGATGGGATTACAGCCATGAGCCACCACGCCTGGCTGGAAAAATATTTTAAACAGATGTTTGCATATATATTCCCTCTATCATTTATTTTCCTTGTTATACATATCCTGCAAGTTCAAAATTCAAACACAATCAAGAAATATTTGTTGAAAATCAAGGCCGGGCGCGGTGGCTCACACTTGTAATCCCAGCACTTTGGGAGGCCGAGGCGGGCGGATCACGAGGTCAGGAGATCCAGACCACGGTGAAACCCCGTCTCTACTAAAAATACAAAAAATTAGCCGGGCGTGGTGGCGGGCGCCTGTAGTCCCAGCTACTCGGAGAGGCTGAGGCAGGAGAATGGCGTGAACCCGGGAGGCGGAGCTTGCAGTGAGCCGAGATTGCGCCACTGCACTCCAGCCTGGGTGGCAGAGTGAGACTCCGTCTCAAAAAAAAAAAAAAAAAAAAAAGAAAAAAGAAAAGAAAAGAAAATCAAGTTTGTACAAAGGATTATGGTTTGAGGTCTGAAATATGTGTTAGTATAATAAGTAATCCCTCAAAAATTTATAACTAATTTGTGAAAGGAAGCATAAGTACACATGATTAAATTCTAATGCAGGGGTTAAAATTACAACAAATCTCAGATGGTTAGAAATGTGGTTAGATAGAGAAAAAAGGGAAAGGCATTCCAGATAAATAGAATACACTGAGGAAATCAAATGAAGTTGGTAATTGATGTGCAATTACGGTGAGCAAGTATTTAAGAAGCTGAAAATCTATGTAGTATTATGGTTAGCAAATTGAGAAAACTAGAAACTCCTGTACAATTATGGTAAGCAAACCAATCATGAATAGTAGGGGAAAAGGAGATTGCAAATGAAAATGAAGAAAGATTACGGGCATCTAAATAATGAAGTTAAGATTATGAACCACATTCTTTAGACATCAGAGACTCACAAAATTTCTGAGCAGGAGAATGGCATTTAATGAACAAGAGTTGTATATTAACAGGATGGATAAATCTCGCAAACATCATGTTGATAAAAAAACAGCAAGTCACAGAAGAATACATACAGCATGATGTATTTCACATAAACTGAAAACATGCAAACCAAATGCTATGTTTTACTCCAACACACATACATACTGTACAGTAAAAGTATAAAGAATGACTTGAGAATGATAGGAACCAAACTTAGATGGTGGTTACCTTAGCTGGGGCTGGGGATTAATAATGGAGGACACAAGGGAGATTTAACCACAAATGCAGTATTTTACTTTTTAAAAGCTGGATAATGGGTGTGTAAGTGTCCACTGTTTTACTCTTCATACATCTTTAATGATGATGATTCCAAGCTTATCATTATTGTCCTAGTTTAAACTTTTATTATCTCTTGCTGTTACTATTTTAGTAACATTCAAAATTTTTTTATTTCCATAGATTTTGGGGGAACAGGTGGTATCTGGTTACAAGAGTAAGTTTTTTAGTGGCATTTTGTGAGATTTTGGTGCACCCATCACCCAAGCACTGAGCCCAATTTATACTCAGTATTTGAAGTGTTATTAAAATAATAACAGCAAAAGATGCTCAAAGTGTAAACTAGGGCAGTAGTAATAAGCTTGGAATAAAAGGAAAAACTGTAAAATTTATTTACAGGAATAAAAGACAAGCATTGATGACTGAGCGTGTGAAGGGGAGGCCAGTGATGGCTTGATATCAGCCATTGTGGGAATATTTACACCTCAGAAATGTGAGAAAGCTACAAATCCAGGCTGTTTTCTAATTTTTGTTTTTAAGAGTTAACTTACCAGCACACTACTGTTTATAAACCATTTAATTAGAATTGAAGGAAATAAAAGGAGAGGGAATTAGCAGGTAAGCCATCAAAAACAAAGTTGTCCCTCATTTCTTACATTTATAGCCTAGATGTAAGGCTAAAGAAAAAAAAATCTCTGAGGTCTACCAACTCAATTGACATCAATTGTTTTTATAAATAAGAGGTTATTTTGCAAAAATATTTTATAAGTGCTAGATTCCATGCACTAAGTTATTGAGTGTCATATTCCTAAGAAGACAACAGCACAGCAGGGAATGTAAGACTGAGTTATTTTCAAATACAAGTGGCTCACCCAGTGTCTCCCATTATGCACCCGGACCACGTGTCCTCACATTTACATTCACCTAAGAGAAAATTAATACACATGCCTTGTTACAAAGTGAACACAGTTGCATTAAAGTAGTTTCTGTTTTAAAATCATTATCTCCACTTTATTCCTTAAAATACCTTTTACAAAGTAATAACTTCTTTCTAATTCATCTTACAATAGTTTTTTATGTAATTAATATACAACAAAAATATACTTTGACCCTATCAAGATTATATAATTTTTGTCCAAAAAAACCCTTGTATTTTAACAAATGGCCACATTTAAACCATTTACTTAAAATGGCTTAAATGAAAGACAATCAAATACCAATGGAAGAATGAAGAACTTTATGGCACTATTACAGGATCTCAGTTTCACAGGCCTTTATGAGAACTATTATAATTTCTTGACCATTTTTGAAAGTCTCTGCACACACCAAGGTTTCTGGTAGAAGGCAGTGTAATATATTATTGGTTATGCAAAGGGCTTCAGAATCAGAAATACTAGGGTTCAAAACCTGAGTTTGCCATTTGACATATGTGTAATCTTAGAGACATTATACTTGTAAGATCTAGTCACTTCATCTGTAAAATGGGGCTAAAAATGGGTGTCCTGTAGAAGTATCTGGAGAATTAAATGAGTATCTAAATGGAAGTAATACTAGCACTCAATCATCTGGCATATAATAGGTACTCTATACATGGTAATAGCTTTTTGTTTTTTTTTGAGATGGAGTCTCGCTCTGTGGCCCAGGCTGAAGTGCAATGGTGCGATCTTGGCTCACTGCAACCTCCGCCTCCTGGGTTCAAGTGATTCTCCTGCCTCAGCCTCCCGAGTAGCTGGTACTACAAGAGCCTGCCACCACACCCGGCTAATTTTTCTATTTTTAGTATAGACAGGGTTTCACCATGTTGGCAAGGCTGAACTCGAACTCCTGACCTCAGGTGATCCACCTGCCTCAGCCTCCCAAAGTGCTGGGATTCCAGATTATAAAAATAATATTTATAATGTTTGTTACTGAAATAAAATGGAAATAATCAAATTTTTATGGTAAATACATAGTATTTGACCATTCAGTGTAAAGTGACTTTACCTACTTGAGAAAAGACATTCTTCATAGATACCAAACCTAGCATATTTTACTAGGTCCATATATTAACTAAGCTTTTTATCAGGTCTGATCCTGACAGGGAAATTCTACCTCTGTGGCCATGTTCAGAGATATTTTAAATAAAACATAAAAAAAAGTACATCTGAAACCTATATGCCTAGAATTCTCTACTAAACCATTAATGATGAACAAACTGGGCTTATTTTGTCCCTTATAAGGTTAAATTCAGCTTGAATTTATTATCACATGGCTTTAAAGTTTATCACAGTCATAGAAATTTCCACCTATAATGTAAATATTTCTTTGTATTACTTTGGAAAACAACAGTTTGTGCCCTGGATGTTTATCTTTTACTATCGTTCAAATTCTTTTCATAAAGCAACTAAATCAAAAAATTTTACTCTCCAAAATATTTCACAAATAGTCTATTTTAAATACAACTAACCACACATGTACTAAAACTTACCACTTGCTAACTTTCTTTTGTCTGAGATTATACCAATATTATGGGCTAATGACTGGGCAAGTGTAACAGCCATTAAATCAGTTTTCCCAAACTGAAAAACAAAAACAAAAATAAAATATATGTAAATCCAAATTGTCACTGACAAAGAACCAGAGAAAAATGTCACAATATCGCTGAAAATAAGTAATTTCTAAGCAATTTCTTTAGAAGAGGCTGAACACACTGTAGCCAGCACTGAATATGCATTTGGGAAAAAGTAGTAAGAAACAAAAATCCATGTTTGATTAGGTCTTACAGGGAATACTAGAAGTCAGGAAATAATCACAGCTTTTGGGTTTTGGAAATGTATATCTGAGTCCAAATTTCACCAGTGACATTCTTGAAAAATTCAATATTGGTATATAATTAAATCCATCTTTTGGATAATACAAAATAAAATTAAATCTGTAAATTTTTTTAGAACTTGTTCATCTTTGTGTCTAGTTGTAATCCTGAAATTCTCCTCAAGTGGAATGGAATGCAGCTTCAGAAAACAAATGAAATGAGTAACAGGAGGTAGTGATGATCTTTGGCCAATAGAAACTTAAGAAGAACTGAGGATATATTTTTCAATTTGTAGCCTCTCTTAAAAATGCAAGCATTTTCTTTTCGATCATCTCTAGTAGGTTTAGTGCCTTAGGAGTAAAAGAAACCCTTTGGAAAACCTACTCTATTTTTCTTATCCCCAAATCTGTTAAATACTAAGGAAAAAATATCCAGTTGGGTTGTTAGGTGACAACCTGATGCTTCAGGGAATTATTCAATTCCCTGGAACATCATTCAAAGTGATAAATAGGGCCTTATTTTCAATGAAGGTAAAGGTAAAGCTTCTCTCAATTTAATCTGTAAGTAGCTTAATCTGGAAATTATTCCAAGTATAACATGATTATATAATAATTATCCCATATTATCTGCCATTATTTCCCCAGTCTGTCCTCTGGTCACTTATAGTAACCATATTAGTTTTTTATATTTTTTATTTCATTTATTTATTTATTTATTTATTTAGAGACAGGGTCTCACTCTGTTGCCCAGGCTGGAATGCAGTGGTGCAATCCGGGCCCAATACAACCTCTGCCTCCCAGGCTCAAGCCATCCTCCCGCTTCAGCCTCTCCAGTAGGTGGGGCTACAGGCACACGCTACCACATCAAGCCTATTTTTGTATTTTTGATAAAGACGGGGTTTTGCCATGTTACCCAGGCTTGTCTCAAACTCCTCGTCCCAAGCAATTTGTCCACCTCAGCCTCCCAAAGTGCTGGAATTACAGAAATAAGCCATTGTGCCAGGCCACCATATTGATTTGTAATATAGCAATCTAACATCTGGAGTATGTGAATACTGAGAAATTATCTCTTAAGTATGAGGAAAACATTTTCAGCCATCATACCACTTTGTATTGTACAGATGTTCACACCTACTTCATTCACGCCTCCTCCTTTCAGCAACGAGCAAATCCCACCAATATAAGCTGCCCCGCTCCGGCTACTCTCAAATTGACTTCCCCTTTTAGAAAAGGAAATGAAAAATGCTTACTGTTCACAGTTCAAACATCATAGCACCTCTCATTATTAGTTTACTACATTTATTTTCTCAATATACATAAGATTTCTACACAATATATTCATGTTGCAAGAGAAGAATGTGAAAATTGTTTACACACGTAACCAAAGAAAAAGGTTTATGAGGGATGTTTTCTCACAAGATTAATAAATATCTTAAATTGAAGTTTATCTATTAAAAAATAATTGGTTGATATGATGTACTCTGATAAAGACACAAAATCACTTCTCTGGTATTTCTGCCAAAAATACGTATCTTAACATCAGGCATTCCCATAATGAGGAACAGTCAATAAAATAATTGGTCTATACTCTTCAAAAGTATTAAACTCAAAATAGACAAAGGAAAGCTGAGGATATCTTTCAGATTAAAGGAGACTAAAGAGACATGATGATTAAATGCAATGTGTGATCCTAGATTGGATTTGGATGAGGAAAATTAGCTTTAAAAGACATTATTGAGGTAATTGGTGAAATTTGAATATAGACCATGGGTTACATAAAAGTATTATGTTTGTGTTAAATTTTCTGGTTTTAATAATTTACTGTGGTTATATAAGAGAATGTCTTTTTACTCTTGGAGAATATATACTATTTAATAATAAATCCCCAGTAAGTGTCTTCAACTTACTTTCAAGAAGTTCAGGAAAAAAAACAAAAACAAACAAACAAACAAAAAACTGAAGGATGGATGAATGGAAGGAAGGGAGGGAGAATGGAAGAAAATTATGAAACAAATGGGGAAAATGTGAATAATTGATGAATCTGAATAGAGGGCATATGCAATTTCCTTGTAGTATTCTTGCAACTTTTCTCTAAATTTGAAATTATATATAAAGTTACCCCAAAATACATCTTTTCTTCCTTTTATAACTTTCTTCAACAGCTCTGACTTTAGATGATAGATTTTTAAAATTCTACTATATATAATTTGCTATTACGTCAAATATGCATGCTATCAAAAAAAGAACATAAGAGTGAGAAAAAATTAAAAATAAATTCCAGAAATACTAAGCTCTCATCTTAGAACCAAAAACAGAGAAAACATTAACATTTAAAAGACAGTAACTTTAAAGAATATAATTTATCTGCAGTTAAGAATACTATATATGAGTATTAGCAGTATTTTTACTCAGTAAATGCTCTATTTAAATATCTTGAAAAATTAAATAAAACAAACATTAAATAATAAAATAACTCAAAATTAAAACTTTTACATTTTCATGGCAATTTTAAACAATCTATACTTGAAAACTTTTTCCAAATCTATCTGCCATCTGCCATGTCAAATCCTAATTGTGTTATGTAGCAGAAAGGATACATTTCAGTCACAATAAAGCATTTAACATGGAATCAAAAAAAGTAATACATCATTACAGAAGTTACGTACGAAAAAAGGTGAACTGCATCACTTTTCTCTTTGATAAAATCCCTCCTGTATTTCATAAACTCACGTAGGGTGATCAATGGATTTTCAGATATGGCAAACTTGTTGTCAGTCGCCCAGGTTTCCATAGCAACCAATACTATCCTGGTCTTAAGTTGGTCTTTATATATCTAGTATATTAATAAAATGAACACATCAGCTGTACATGTGGTAAAATCAAATAGTTTATGAACAGGACTACAAAACTCCTTTCATGGAAACTTCTTTGAGTTTTAGTTAAAGGGAGATAACTTTCTAATTTACATGCATTTCCCTTGAGTAACAGAGAATGAAATTGTTGACTAATACCCAAAGAAAAGAGAGCTTTTTGGAAACAAAGGATCCCTTTTTGACAAATACCTGCACCCTATTCAAGGTTCCACCTGAATCTGTTTTCTGGTATCCTGGAAAAAGAATTCATGCATGCTTGAGTTCCCCTAGCCAAAAATGGAGCAATGAAGACTCTCCAAAGAAATAATTTCTATACAATCTGACTGGCTCTGATTAGACTTGTGAAGAAGTACTAGCACAGCCTCGTCAAGGGAAGATTTGGAAAGTATGGAGGTATAGTGGAATTATTTAGTTGCTTCACTGCCACAGCACCAGACACTCTTAAAGGCACAACTGTTGTACTGTTTCTCCACCGTTATAAGTCACTGTGAATACCTTTGTTAGGGGTATGACACAACTTTTGTTTTTACAGTGTGAAAAACATAGGATGGAATTTCAGGCATATCTATGGATAACTTCGACCAGTTCCTCTTCCCAGCCAGATATCAAAGTCAATAAAGTCTATTGCAAGGTCACCTGGGACTTACTAGACACCTTGGCTGAAGTGCAACATAGAGCAGTGAAACTATAAGAATCATATTATCCATTCTATTAGCAATTAGGAAATAAGAATCTTCTAGGGCAATAATGAACGGGGTTGATACTTACTACATCTGCCATGTTCACCACAGATTTCGCATAGGTATTGGTATGTACAACGGAAAGCCGATGTTTTTTAAACTGAAAGCAAAAGAAAACAAGTGAAGGTCTTCCAAAGTGATCAGAGAACAATCATCTCATCAGAGAAAACATGGTGCAATTGAAAGATCCCTAAAAATGTAAAAAAAAAAAAAAAAAAAAAATCTTTTCTGTAAAAATGTGCTGTCTGTAAAACAATGTCAGAGTCAGAGTTGAGATCAAGTTCTTTATCTGCTGTGTTGCCTGAGACAAGTCTCTTAAAGGATTGAGGCCTCAATTTATTCATCTGGGAGATGAAGTAAAAAATACCCAATCCATCCATTTCATAGGTTTATTTTTATCGGGATTGTTATTCAAAATGATAAAACATAGGAAAGTTGTCTATGAATTGCAAGACATACAAATCTAAGTAGGGGTATAGACAGTAAAGTGGATGCGAACACTGCTAAAAGCATACAAATTTAAAAGTTCTGCAAGACTTATTCAGCAAGAAGAAACCTCTAAGATAAACATCACAACAAGGTGGCATACAGGGCAGATGTGGATCACATATATCTTTGGTTGGTCTCAATTGTGTTTTAAAAATCAGGAAATATCATGTAAAATCCAATTTTTGGCTTCAGTTAAAATTAGCATTCCCACCCGGTAATAACTGGCAAACACTGAGAGGCAGTTGCTCCCCTTAGACAGGCCATGCACCATTCTTTTCACCACAGGCCTTACCCACCTATACTGTCTTATATCTGGTTCATTTCACTTATGTTATATGTCTACTGATGTCTATGGATATCTGAATTTGTGACTATCTAAAATGCTCAAAATATATGTTGTTATAACTTATTTTATAAAAATCCTGGGGAACAGTAACATTCACTGGATTCAAGTAGGTGGAAAGATAAAACTTAAACCTAGCTTGAACAAGGAAGCAGCACTCAATCCTGATTGTGTTGTTGTTATTATTATTAGCAACTATAATAATTAAGATCTAAATTATGTAATCATACATAAATAAATGATAATTTTTTCCTCAAATAAGTAGTTCAAAGTAAATTAAAATGCACTTGTACCTGAACTTAAGTAAAATTCAGCAATATGCACCATTAAACATTTTTAGTTTAAAACTTTGGTTACATAGAAGAATTGGCATTATAACTCATTGCTGTGCTATGAATGTAGTCATACTGCCTGCAATATGCCCATTAACTGAATATAAACACTATGGGTCAAAATAATTTGATTCAACAACATGAAAGTTGTGTCAAGTTCTTATCCTAAGAATCTTCACTGGTTAGCTATGTAAGCATTTCCATATGATTTCTGCACAGTAAGACCAAAATAGAAAAGCTGCTTTTCTTTTATTAAGATAAAGGTGTACCTTGCGAACTAAAATGTCACATAATTGGTGCCTCACTTTTTCAATATATAATGGAATTTCCATTTTTTTAAATCTTGTCATTTTAGTAAGTGGAGATTCAAATATTAGTACCTCTACTAATCAAGCAAACTCAAAAGTTGATACTATGAGTCACAAAGTATTTTTGAAAACTCAAGTTACTGCTAGTTATTTCCACCTATGAATATTTCCTAATTGCAGGTTGTTGCTAGTTAACAAATCTATTTGATTATACAAATACCTTCTCCAGGTTACAACTTGATGGGCTTCTGTTTTTTCTAAACATATTTTTGCACTCACCAGTTTTACCCTAGGCACAAACAGGCTTAAAAACAACAGCAAATCCTACCATAAGGTGATCATTCACAATCATCAGTTCAATGTATTTGGTTTCTTCTTCTACATTACGAGGATATCGACGAAGCTGTAACACAGGAAAAGAAACAGCACCTAATTCAGCCCTCTAAACTTGGCTGCAAAAAGCTAAAAAATATGGAAGAAACTGACAAAACAAAATTTTCCCTTTTTATTCCTTCAGCATTTAAAAAAATTTTCATCAATTTGCTTAGTTTCTGAGTTGGTAATAAATTTACATGACTCAGAAAATTTAAAAAGTATAAAAGGGCAGAAGATGAATGTCTTCCTCTCACCTCTATTCTCCACCTACTCAGTTCCTAGTCCTTCCCCCACAATGGATATAGCAAGTTACTGGTTCCTTCCAAAAACACTTTTGCACATAAAACTAAATGTGAATATGTCCTTTATTTTGTACTTCCATTTATTTCACTCCTTTCTGCATCCAGCGATTTTCATTTAACAGTCTATCTTGAAAATAGTAACATATGAAGAGCATTCTTTTGGGTTTAATTTCAGGTCCTCTGAGGATCTCCGAGAGGGTACAGGGACTGGAGTGATTGTCACTTTTATTATTTAATATCCAAACTGGGAGTGAGTCATGTGCCTTCATCTAGGATGTTTCAGGGGATCCCCAAATGACATGGGGTCTTTATTAGAATAGCTTTGAGAACTCCCAGGCAGTCTTGAGTTATCTATTACAGCTAGCTTTCTCTGCTTACCAACAAGTTTTCCCCTCTTTAGAAATAATGACCAATGAAAGTTACAGGGAAAAGCCACTAAAGCAGCCATTCTCTTTGTTCTCTACAGTTAGCCTATAATATAATCATTAACAAGGTTTGTTAAGCTAGCTTTTTCCTTTGTGCCATAGTTCAATATAAACTTTTCCAGAAAACGTTTTGCTCACTTGCCCAAGGTCCATTTTTGCGATAAGGGTATACAATCAAACTTAAATCAATACATATATGTTTGAGTGCTGCAGTTAAAACCAACTTTACAAATGCTCCCACATGGATTTTGTCATTGCTAACTGCATTCCTAAACTTAAAAACTTAAAAAAAAAACTCTTATAACACCAAGGTGATAGGGAATAACAGATACAATTCTGAGGTTGGAAACAAAGAATAACACTAAAGTGCATCCAATGACGAGAGTCTTTTTTTCTTTTTTAAGGGAGGGGGCTGTTTTTAGGGCAACAGGAGCTGCTTTGCTACTTGTGAGAGACTAGTTAATACAGCAAACTTTTCAACAAGTCCCAACATTTTGTTAATGTCAAAGAGTTGCCATATTAGCCACACAGTTTTATAGTACTTCACCTCTATGGGTCCATGGCTTTCTCAGAAAGACAAATCAAGGGTTTGTCTACTTAGCAAATGATTAGATGTTGAGATGTTTATGAGGAACTTCAGGGTACATGTCAAAAGAATATTGTCCTATTCTTTCAGTTTATAATTCAAAAAAATACTGTTTCACGTTAAATCCTGATGGTAATATTTTATCTAACTGGGCCTCAAGATACATGTCTCTACCTATTCATATATATATATATATATATATATATATATGTTTATATATGAGTTTATATATATATGTTTATATATGAGTTTATATATATATGTTTATATATGAGTTTATATATATATATAATATATAAACATTCACAACATTTATAAAGGTCGCAGTAGTAATTGATGGAACACATGGGTCTAAGAGGCAATATATGGCGTATATGCGGTTATAAGCACCTCTCTGAGACCAGGCTTCCTAGATCAGAATCCCAGCTCCACCACAGAGTCACCCTATGTGGCTTTGGGCAAGTTTCTTGATCCTTTTATGCTCAATGTCCTTATCAGTAAAATGAGGATATTATAGGTTAAGTATCTCTCATCTGAAAATCCAAAATCCCAAATGCTCCAAAATGAAAAACTTTTTGAGCACCAATATGACACTCAAAAGAAATGCTCACTGGAGCACTTCAGATTTCTAATTTTTGAATTAGGGATGCTGAACCACTAAGTATAATGTAAATATTCTGAAATCCTCCCCCCGCCAAAAAATAAATCAAAATCTGCAACACTTCCGGTCCCAAGCATTTTGGAAAAGGGATACTTAACCTGTGATAAAACCTTCCTTTTAAGGTTTTTCAGGGTTAAATGTGTTAATATAGTTAAAATTCTTATAATAGGGCCAGTTACAAGGTAAATATTCAATAAAATTTAGCAACAATTATTCACAATAAAAATCTGTCTGTAAACATATATTTTATTTCAAGGTAATAAAAAGAAGATACCTGGTTCCTTCAACTTCTTGATCTTACTAGAGATCTATTTCCTTCATCTCTCCTGCCCACACCACCACAGTGGTGATATCTTGATTCTGATGGCCACAACTCTTAATTTTGTCTAAACTATTTACCAGCTCTATGATTGAAGTAAGTCATTTTCACATGTCAGAGTCATCATTTTTCTTTCAGTGAAAGGGGAATAATAGTATCGACTTCATTTGGTTTAAAGCATCATATCAACAGTTATTATTACCCAGTCCAAGATCCAGTCGAACAATCATAAAGTCCATGACCTAATTTTATATCCTGGACTCCAAAGTTTTGCCCAAGTGAGACAAAAGCATTTTGTGGCTTCACAACCTGATTGATTCATTCCTAAGGGGTTATCTTCCAGGGAATAAATATAAGGATATAAACCATACAAGTGGATTCCACAATGTGGTACATATCTGGGCAAGGAAAGAAGCCTATGGTAGAAAGAACCCTAGATGCCACAAGCAGGAGCCTCATAACCCATAATATGATGAAGAAACATATTATCACCACTATCTTGAATCCTTTTTGCATCTGTGAAATAACATGGCCCCCTTTCTACTGATTCTTCAGATCCGTCACCCTTATGGTTTACCACACCCTGACAAATTCCCAAACTAATACTCACCCTCTCACACAGACTTACTATAGATTCAAATGATTGGCAGTTGACAATTGTTTTAAAATAACACGACATACCACTGTGAATACATACCTGCCGTTTACTCCTTTTTGGTCTTGGCTTCAAAATAAATTTTGGTGGAGTAATGTTTACTTGTTGAAATTCTAAAAGGAAATTAAATTTAATTTAACTTAGTGCATTTGTCAGATTTCTTCAATACAGGGCAAAGTTTTACCTGCTCTTCCTTCTTATGAATTTTATAATACATAATGTTGCACTTAATGATTACACAAAACATTAAGTAACTGTAGTATATTAATACTATAATAAACATATAAAGGATGAATATAATTTGCAAAATCTAGAACATTATTTCTGTTCTAATTTATCTCGAAAAATTTTCACATTTCTCCTATAAATATCATTACGTTATTTACTAGGAATCTTCCAAAAAGCCAACTTGACTTTCACTTCCATTACTAACCTTCTAGAGGCAGCAAAATAAAGAAGAGGAGCAATGAGAAGTAGAATAAATAATCACACATTCCCAAGTTCATAGTTTATTAAGAAATTGTTATAGGACACCAAAGTTTTGAGTTAATTTTTTCCAATTAATTTATATTCTTCTTTGCCCATAACCAAATTAATCTCAGGCGTTATCTGCTCTTGGTAGCAGATGTGAAAATTATACATCAACTGTTTATGCACATAGATTCATCTCTGAATATAAGATTAGGTTATTTACAAGGGAGGATTTTTCTATGAAGTGAAAGGAAAATTGCAATCTTTCCACAGGGTACAGATTTCCTAAAACTTTGATGATTGAACAACCTGAAGGGGCTTATTAGGAATAATGATATAAAACACTCAAGGTGAACCATTATCATTATCTTTGGATACTGTTCATAAAGGAGAAATAATCATGGTCAGAGAAATCTGTGACCAAGAAGCTGAATAATAAAATCAGGTAAGGAAATTAGTATTCTCTCTTTATTTCATGTTCAAATATTCTCCCATCATGTCGTTTTTCAGAATGCTATGGCCTGGGCATACAAGGGATTTGTTGAGAAAGGGAGTAAGTTCTTTTATAATTAACTAACAGGACAAATAGAAAAAGAAGATTACAAAAGTAACCCATCTCATGTCAATAATTACATTAAATGCAAATAGACAAAATGTTATGCCTAAAAGGCAAAGATGGCCAGACTGGATTTTTTTTTTTTTAATGCAAGATTTAACTACATGCTGTTTAGAAGACCGGCACTTCAAATTTAAAGTATGGAAGAAGATACACCTTACAAACATTAATCACAAGAGAACTGTGAAGGAAATATTAATATCAGACAATGTAACTTCAGGACAATAAGTATCTGAGAGAAAGGAAACTATTTCCTAATTATAAATGGGATGAGTCATCAAAAAGACACAATGCTCCTAAATGTTTATTCACCTAATAAGAGAGTTTCAAAATACATGAAGTAAAAAGTGACAGACCTGAAAGGAGAAACAGACAAATTCAAGGTTATAGTTAAGGATTTCAACAATTCTCCCTCAGTAATTGAAAGAAAAAAAAAGTAAACAGAATCATATGGATATAGAAGACTTAACACTATCAACCAATTGAACTAAGTTGGCATTTTTAACACTTTACCCAATAATTGAAGAATACATATCCTTTTCAAGAATACATGAAACATTCACCAAGACAGACATTATGATAGATCATAAAACAAGTCCCAATAAATTTTATTTAAAGAAAATGAAATGACACAGAGTATTTTCTCTTATTGCAATTCTATTAAATTTAAAAATCTATAATAAAAAGGTGCTTGCAAAAAACAACCAAGTATTTTGATACTGAGCTCTACATTTCTAAATAATCCATGGGACAAAGAAGAAATCACATGGTAATTTAGAAAATGTTTTGACCTAAAGTAAATAAAAATATGACAAGCCAAAACACAAGGGATGCAGGTAAGGCATTTAGTGCTTGAAGGGAAATGCATAGCTTTAAGTGGTTATGTTAGAAAAGAAAAAAAAAGTTTAAATTATGATCTAATCTTCCACCTTAAGAGCCCAGAAAAATAAGAGCAAATTAAACACAAATCAAATAGAAAAAAGTGAGACTCAAAACTTAAAAACAAAAATCAATAAAATTGATCAGCAGGGCTTGACCAATAAAGAAAGCAAATCACTACAGATTCTATATAGATATTAAAAAGATAATATGAGAATATTATGAAGAGCTTTATGCCAATAAATTTGTTAATTTAAATTCCTTGAACATGTGTATATATAGAAAATCTGAATAATCCTGTATCTATTAAATAACTTTAATTCTTAATTAAACTCTCCAAGAAAACCACAAGGCCAGATGGCTTCACTGATGAATTCTACCAAAGATTTAAGTAAGAAATAATACCACTTTTACACAAACTTAAAAAAAAAAAAAAAGAGTTGGAAACTTTTCCTAACACATCTTATAAGACCAGGCTTGACCAATAAAGAAAGCAAATCACTACAGATTCTATATAGATATTAAAAAGATAATATGAGAATATTATGAAGAGCTTTATGCCAATAAATTTGTTAATTTAAATTCCTTGAACATGTGTATATATAGAAAATCTGAATAATCCTGTATCTATTAAATAACTTTAATTCTTAATTAAACTCTCCAAGAAAACCACAAGGCCAGATGGCTTCACTGATGAATTCTACCAAAGATTTAAGTAAGAAATAATACCACTTTTACACAAACTTAAAAAAAAAAAAAAAGAGTTGGAAACTTTTCCTAACACATCTTATAAGACCAGTAAAACCCTGGTACTAAAACCAGAAAAGAAAACTACAGTCCAATATGCTTTCTGAACCTATATATTAAAAATGCTTAACAAAACATAGGCAAATCAAACCGAGTAATACACAGAAATATAATCTACCATAACCAATTGGGGCCCATTTAAGAATGCAAATTAGTTTCATATTCAAAATATCAATTTATACAATTCATCACATTAACAGACTAAAGGAGAAAATTATATGATCATCTCAATAGACATAGAAAAGCATTTGACAAAATTCAACACCTATTCTTGATAAAAACTCTTAGCAAACTAGAATAGCAGACTGATAAAACTACTCAGCTGCAAATATGTGCTACCTTTCATGGAAAAGGAATGATGAGCAGAATCAAGAGCTGAGAACACAGAGCCAAGAGTCATGGAGAATTATTTCCAGGCCTTGAAACCCAGTCAAGAAAGGGTCAACATTTGCCCAGCAGAATTTCAGAACTGCAATGTTAGTGTCTTTCTTGTTTCTCGAATTTTCCCTCTTTTGTAAGGGAATGTCTATAGCTGGTCCATTACTGTATCCTGGGACTACATAGGGCAGATAACTTGTCCTTTAGTTTTACACACAGAAAGACTAAGAGAAATTACACCCAAAGACCCTCATCCACTCCTGGACCTGATTTAGATAATGAGATTCCAGACTTTAGCAGATGCTATAACGGGATGAAATGCTTAGAGACCTAAGGAGGAAGAGAATGTATTTTGCAGGTAAAAGGGACAGGAATGACTGGGGGCCAAAGAAGAATTTGACAGACGTTAAGATGACCTCTAATAGTCTCCAACTCCTGGTACTCACGCCCTTTTGTAATGCCCTCTCTCTGAGTGTGAGTAAAACCTGTAACTTGCTTCCAACCAATGGAATACGGCAAAGGTGAAGAACTGTCATTTCTCAAGATAACATCATATAAGATTGTAATTCATCTTGCTAGAGACTCTCTTCCTTACTGGCTTTCATTACAAGAGCACCAGTATTGTGAGCTTCCCTATGGAGAGGCCTATGTGAGAAACAGAGCAACCATCAGCTAAAAGCCAGCAAGAAACCAAGGCCCTTGGTCTAAGAGACTAAGAAGAACTGAATTCTGCCATCGACCACTGCATATCCTTCCACAGTTGAGCCTTGAGATGAGATGCAGTCCTAGAAAACACCTTGACTGCAGCCTGTGGGGGACTCTGAAGCAGAAAACCCATCTAGAAAACACCTTGACTGCAGCCTGTGGGGGACTCTGAAGCAGAAAACCCATCTAAGATATCCTTGGACTCCTGATCCACAGAAACTGTGAGATAATAAGTGTGTATTGTCTTAAGAGGTGCATTTTGTGGTAATTTATTACTCAGCTACTTTCTAATTTTTCTGTACATAATAAAAACGAATTCCTCAGCAATAGATAACTAATACAATGCCACTGTATAATCTCATTCCCTTGAGAGAAGGCTGGACTCTGTGACTCATTTCTAATAAATACTATACAGCAAAAGTGATCAGATGTTACTTTTGAGATCAGGTTAACAAAAAGACTGTGGCTTCCATCTTAGGCATCCTGTCTCATTCTCTCTCTTCTCTTGGTCTCTCACTATCTCCTGGAACAAGTTAGCTACCAGGTTGGTGGGAGGAAGCCCCGTGGAGGGGCCCATGTGGTGAGGTACTGAGGCCTGACAACAATCATATGAGTGAGCTCAGAAGCTAATCCTTCCCAGTTGAGCCTTCAAATGAAACTGTAGTCCCAGCTGACAGTTACGCTACAAACTCATGACACCGTGGGCCACAGGCACCCAGCTAAACCACACCCAGGTTCCTGATTCTCAGAAATTATGAGATAATAAATGTTTGTTTATTAAAGCCACTAAGTTTTAGAGTAATTTGTTATACAGCAATAGATAATACAACATCTACACTAAAAATGACCAAACACTGAAATTTTAGTCTCACTACTAATAATAATGCTGTTTTCTCCCATTAATCCATACTTTTAACACAATTCTAATAAAAGTCCCAGAATTATAGAAATTGACAAGTAGGTTCTAAAATTTGCAGGGAAATGTAAAGGGCCCAGAATAGCCAAAAATTTTTAGAAAAAACAGAATTGGAGGATTTACGTTATTTGATTTCAAAACTTATACAAAGCCACAGTAAGCAAAACAAAGTGTGATAAGGGTAGCCAAATAAAATAAGACTCAAGAAATAGACTCATATTAATACTTTTAATACTTTTTGACAAAGACATCAAAACAATTCATTAATGAAAGGAAACTCTTTTCAACAAATGGTATTAGAATAATTGTGTATCCACATACAAAATAATAAAATAAAACTTAACCCCTACTTTTCACCATGCACAAAAAGTAATTTGAAGAGGATCCTAGCTCTAAACATAAAAAATAAAACTATAGACTTTTTAGAAGAAAATACTAGAGAATATCTTCAAAACTTGGGAGTTAGCAAAAATTACTTAGCATAGAGAAAGCAATAATGATAAAAACTAATGTTAAACTTCATGAAATTTAAAACATCTGCTCATCACAAGATGCCATTAAGTAAGTAAATGAGCAAGCCAAAGACTGGGAAAAATATATTCATAAAGCATATTTGGCAAAGGCCTTCTATCTAGAATACGTAAGTACTCCTACAACTTAACAACAAAAAGACAGAAATTCTGATTAGTGGCGAATAAGCATATACTACACATTATTAATCACAAGAAAAATGCAAATTTAAACCAAAGTGAGATACCACCACATACACTAGAATAGCTAAAATTAAAGAATGACAGAGCAAATGTTGGTCAAGATGTGGAACAATTAAAACTCTCATAGAGTGCTGACACAAGTATAAAAGAGTGTACCCACTTTGGAAAAAGGGTTCAGCAATTTCTTATAAAACACTGGTTCTTACTTGGACACAGGAAGGGGAACATCACACACCAGAGCCTGTTGTGGGGTGGGGGAGGGGGGAGGGATAGCATTAGGAGATATACCTAATGTAAATGACGAGTTAATGAGTGCAGCACACCAACATGGCACATGTATACGTATGTAACAAACCTGCACGTTGTACACATGTACCCTAGAACTTAAAGTATAATAAAAAAATATATATATTAAAAAAAAAAACAGTGGTTCTCAAAGTGTGATTCCAGCACCAGCAGCATTAGCATCACCTGGGAAGCATTGGAAATACAAACTCTCCAAACCCACCCAAGATATACTGAATTAAAACTCTCAAGATGGGGCCAGCAATCTGTGGTTACCAATCCTCCAGATGATTCTGCTGCATGCTAAAGTTTGAGGACACTGTCAACACAGTTAAACATGTACCTACCCTATGGCCTGGCAATTTTATTCCTAGGTATTTACTGGAAGAAATGAAAATATGTGCCCACAGAAAAGACTTGTACAATAACATGCATAGTTGCTTTTCTCATAATAGTCAAAAGCCGGAAACAACTCAAATGTCCATCAACTTAATAGGTTAAAAATTGTGGTATAGGCCAGGCGCAGTGGCTCATGCCAGTAATCCCAGCACTCTGGGAGGCCAAGGCAGGGGGATCACTTGAGGTCAGGAATTTGAGACCAGCCTGACCAACATGGTGAAACCCTGTCTCTACTAAAAATACAAAAATTAGCCAGGCATGATAGTGCATGCCTGTAGTCCCAGCTACTTGGGAGCCTGAGGCAAGAGAACTGCTTGAACCCGGGGGCAGAGGCTGCAGTGAAACGAGATCGCACTATTGCACTCCAGCCTGGCCAACACAGCAAGACCCCATCCCCCACCCCCGAAAAAAGTGATATATTCATAGGACACAACATATTCAGTAATTTAAAAGAATGAACTATTGCTACTCTTGACAACATAAACCTCACAAGCATGTGCTAAACAAAAGAAGCTGCACATAGTACATGATTCCATCTATATAAAGTTCTACAGCAGACAAAAGAAACAGCAGAGGTGGGAGGCACTGACTACAAAGGGTACAAAGGAAGTTATTGGGGTAACGGAAATGCTCTATCTCTCAACAAGAGTGTAGGTATGTAAAAGTTCATTGAATGGTACACAAGACTTTTATATTTCATTGCATATTTTTTTAACTGGGTGCATAAGTGTCCATAGGAAATAAGATTTTCCCAGAATATTTTCTCAGAAACACTAGTCCTGAGACAGGTACATGCCATGTAAAGCAAATGTTCCACAGTCCAACAAGTTTGGGGAATAGCTGATCCTATGTCTATCTCTGGGAAATACATAAAACATAACAAGATGATAATGTTGGTAACCTACAACCCAGTTAAATTTTATGCAATCTAAAATAAACTTACTTTTGAAACTATTTCACAGAAATTGCAGTTTTGACATTTATTTGTCTATTTCTTGTTTTCTTCTAATTTATCACAGTAAATCATAAGTAATGTTGGGAGACAAACTCTCTCAAAATTGACAGTGCCAACTTCTGATGAGAAAAGAAAACTAGAAACTAATTGAAACAGACCTGAGTTTTTAAAGAATGTGTCTAAAAATCATTTTAATAACAGCAAAACTGCCAAGTCACCATCTAAGTTTCTGCTCGAAAGAAACCCTGAACAATTTTCTCAAAAAAAAAAAAATATATATATATATATAAGGTTATAACCTAGCAAGCCTACAATCAAGTCTTTAGGGGAAAATCTTTATTTATTACTTTAAAGATTAATTAATGTTGACTGCTCCCAGTAATACCCATTAAATTATAGCTTTATTCCCACACAGCTAGTCATGACTTATTTTCTTATCAGAATAGGGATTGTAAAAAGTTTTGTAAGATCACTGAAAGAACAGTCTTAAAAGTCTGTGAGAGGTAAGAACATCTATATTCCCATTTGAAGATTTTTCAAAATAGTAAATTCTATTAAATCTTCTATCCCTCTGGCAGCAGGAGAGAAGGGCAGAGAATGTTCATTTCTCTTTAGGGAAATTACAGGAGGACAAGGAATTACAAACTTATTTAGAGAGAAAGGAACATTAGGAAACATTTATTTCATTTTCTGATGAAGAGACAACGTAAACTTCTAAGTGATTATCTAAGCATTAGTTTAGGATTACTCTCAGGCTGGCAATTTTTCCATTTCCCTCTGTGCTTCTCTACCATAGTACCTTTTCACAGTGTCATAATTCAAAACTCAGCTTTACCCCTTGCTAGCTGTGGGACCCTGGAAAAGACAAACTAACTGAGCTCTGTTTCTTCATCTACAAACCGGGAATAACATTAATCTTACAGGGCTGCTGCAAAGATTAAAATGAGATTAAAAATTAAAATAATCAGGCCGGGCATGGTGGCTCACGCCTGTAAACCCAGCACTTTGGGAGGGCGAGGCGGGTGGATCATGAGGTCAGGAGTTCGAGACCAGCCTACCCAATATGGTGAAACCCCTGTCTCTACTAAAAATACAAAAATTAGCCAGGCATAGTGGTGTGTGCCTGTAGTCCCAGCTACTCGGGAGGCTGAGGCAGAATTGCCTGAACCCAGGAGGCGGAGGTTGCAGTGAGCTGAGGTTGCGTCACTGCATTCCAGCCTGGGCGATAGAGCAAGACTTTGTCTCAAAAAAAAAAAAAAAAAAATTAAAATAAGGCTCACTAAACAGGGGAGGAAGCATCTCCATACCAGATATCCAGATATCTTCTGAATAAAGAGATTCAGAGTGCTGTCTGTCTTCAGAAGAAAATAAATGAGTGCAGCACAGCCAAAGACAAACACACCCTGCATAATCACTGCTCCACTAAGGAGGGCAAAGTATGCATGCACTGCCCTTCTTGTTATGTGAAGACTTGGAAGCAACTCTCGAAGCAACATAGATTGCTAGGTCCATTTATTCAATCTAAAATAAATAAGCTTACTTTTGAAAATATTTCACAAAATTTGTATTTTTGACATTTGTCTATTTCTTGTTTTCTTCTAACTTATTATAGTAAATCATAAATAATCTTGGGAGACAAACACTCTTAAAATTAACCTAGGTCCATTTAGGTATAGATGAGAAGAAAAGACTAATTTCACAAATAGCACATAATGGTAATAAAAGTTAACCTATAATAGTTCTTTCTTAAAATGCTAGAGCAAACAAGAGACAAGGAAAACAATAAATAGGGAAATGACTACGAGTTCATCCCTATGTTTACAAGACCAGTATTTCACAAAGAGTGAATTTGTATGTACTTTGTCTCACAGACCAATTCTTGCTCTAATCTTGTTTCTCCTTTAGTTCCTTATTTTGAATTTAAAAATTTTTTAAAGTTTTCCTCCACATCTTTCCAAACTCATCTGTGAGGCCAGTTTGCATTTTATTCTCCCTCTTGACATGACTTGGCTCTCCCTCTAAGAATGTCAAAAGCAGATGTGGGCTAATGATATTCCAAATATAGATTAGTTCTAAGGCATTAAATAAATTACTGAAGTTGTCTTTTAAACAAAAAGTCACTATATGAACATCATACCAGATGGAAGATCATCCAAGGAAAATTCAAACAGTCTGGATTTGTAAACTGAATGAAAATGGAAATCCTCCTGAAATGACACAAGCAACAGTGATTAAGCATGCACAACAGGATTATCTCCAGCCTTAGGCACACATAGCTGGAGACCCTTAAAAGAACCACAGCTTGCCTATGCATTCCCCTGGGTTTAGAGAGGTGATGAACCATTGCCCAACCCCTCCCATTCACTCCTGTATTCTCTCAGCACCAGAGCAATATCCAACGAGAAGAAAAATGCCTTTGCAGAGAAGCCAAAGCCTACAGTAATGGAAAACAAATGAATGAATCTATTCCCCCAAGGACAAATAAGACATTTGGCAAAATGACTTAATGTTTTTTTATTACTGATTCCTTTCACGGATCCCTGCACCCTTTTAAAGGTCAGAGAGCTTTGGTAGGCAGGCTACAGAGCTAACAATCTTCATAGTATAGGGGAGCAGGATGCCTGGTATAAGTAAATGTCCAAAGTGGACCCTGTTCTGAAATTCAAGTGTCATACAAGCTATATGAAAAAGCAAGAGATAAAAAGTCACATTTTTCTTCTAAAAAGTTAATAAACACTCAAATATAATTTCATCTGGCTTCATCCAATTACTAAAAAATTAGAATGTCATAGTCCGGTTTCATATTATCTTAAAAAAATCATACTGTCAAGCAAAGTGACAAGACAGGCAGCAGTAGGTACGCATAAAATAATACACAATACAGAGAATTTCTCAAACAAGATGGTTTATGGGTGACAAAGCCATGTATGTTTCTTGAAAGAATTTGCCTCTCTGCTTAAGTAATGTTGTGTAATACGAGGAAGAACATTTGTATGTACAGAGCAAGAATGAAAGTGTATTATGTTTCTGTGTAGTCTATAATATTAATTCAACTTCTTCTAATTTGTGGGGAATGAACGTTTCAGCTAAAGTGAGAGAGAGGATTAAGATGACTCAGGTTTCTCTAAACTTCATCAGCATAGAGCCTTAAAAGCAATAGACAACAGAGAAAAATCTGGAATCTAGAAAAGAGAGGAGGGGTGAAAAATCACAGATCTGTGGATTTGATTTGTTATGGACTGAATGTGTGTGTGTCCCCAGACTTCTCATATTGAGGCCCTGGCACCCAGGGTAACTTTGTCTGGAGATAAGGCCTGTGAGGAAGTGATAAATGTTACATGAAGTCATAAGGTGAGATCCTCATTCAGTATAGCTGGTACCCTTATAACAAGAGGAGACAACCAGAGTTCTCTCTCTCTCTCTGCCATGTGAGAACACAGTGAGAAGGTAGCCGTCTGCAACTCAAGCAAAGAGTCCTCACCAGATGTCAACCCTGCTGGCACCTTGGACTTTCAGTGCCCAGAACTGAGATAAAGTTTCTGTTGTTTAAGCAACCCAGTCTATAGCATTTTGTTACGGTAGCCAAGTCAAACTAAGACAGATCATAACACATTAGGGTTGAGATGGAAGTAGAGATTTCAGAACACCTCAGAGGGAAAGTATTATATTTCCAATATAAAAGAGAAACAAAAAAGGAATTTTTTGTTTGTTTTGGAGATGGAGTCTCATTCTGTCGCCCAAGCTGGAGTGCAGTGGCAGGAGGTTCAAGCAATACTTCTGCCTTAGCCTCCCAAGTAGCTGGGATTACAGGCGCATGCCACCACACCTGGCTAATTTTTGTATTTTAGTAGAGGGGGTTTCACCAAGTTGGCCAGGCTGGTCTCAAACTCCTGACCTCATGCCCGCCTCAGCCTCCAACAGTGCTGGGATTACAGGCATGAGCCACCACACCCGGCAAGAAATTTTTTAAAAAACACTTGTGGTTTTGACTTACTCAATATTTAGTTTAAAATATACAGACAGTCCCCAATATACGTGTTTTTGACTTTATGATGCATTTATCAGGGTATTAAATACATTTTTTACTTATAATATTTTAACTTATGATAGGTTTATCAGGACATAGACCCATCATAAGTCGAGGAGCATCTGTACATATGTTTACTATCTTAACCCTAAAAAATATAAAAATGAAATAAATTAGAGAGAAAAAAGGAGAGGAAAAAAGCTCTCAGCATAAACATTTCCATTTGCCACAACAAACAGAAGGAGCACTTACTTGAGTAGTGTCATTTTCTTCTGGCTCAATGAGATATGTGTGGTTCCCGTCATAGAACATCCCACTGCCAACGACAAAAAAAAAAATTAGGCATGGCCATCGACTCTCATCCCAGAACAAGATCATTTTAAAATCAGCAGCAGCCAGAGGGCCCATTTGCTTCTCAATGCCCATTTCCCAGTCCCATCCATCACCTCCAGACACACCACACACACCACTGAGAAAGAAGGCCCCTCCTTCTGATTCCTTATAGGTAGAGTCACCTCATCCTCACCTGACCCCATGCTCAGGATTGCCATGCTCTAGCTGTCGCCCATCACTCCTTCCTCTAACAGAGACTTCCAAGATTTTCATACGCAAAAAGTCATCTGGAGAGCTAGTAAAAACACAGGTCTTTCAGGACTCCTCTCAGATTTCTGGACTGGAACCCAGGAAATTGCATTTTAAATAAGCTCCAGGTGATCCTGATGCAGATTTTCAGGGACTATACTGAGAATGCCAGTATACATGGCAGTATACATGGCAACATGGAAGGTGTTCTAGTAACAACAGCTAACACATTTGAACTTGCCACAGGCTAAATACTTTACACTCATTTAATCTTTTCCACAAATCTACAAGAGAAGTACAACGACTATCCTTATTTTATAGGTAAGGAAACTGAAACCCAAAGAGGTAAAGTAACTTGTCAAACTATTTAACCAGTAAGAGCAGAAATAGGAATAGAGGTCAGACAGATGATGGGACCACGAACTGCCCATTTGCAACCTGCTACCTACCTCCATTCATGCATTCCTTGATTCAATCAACGTGTTTACAGAGCACCTACAATGCACTGTTCTAGGTGCTGGGGATACAATAGCAAACAAAACAGACCAATTCTCTGTTCTTGCGGTGCTGATAAGTATTCTAGGGAGGACATACAATAAATATATATATATTTATTTATAATACATATATTTATTTTATATACATATATATATGACAGTGATAAATTCTAGGGAAGAAAATAATCAGGTGAAGGGCAATAAATGGTGCCAGAGGGCCGTGGGGGCCATACTAGGTGGGCACTTCCTAGGGCCTTGGCTTTTACTCTAAGAGAGATGAAGAGCCACTGCAAAGTTCTAAGCAGAGGGGAAATACAATCTTCCTTAAGTTTTATAATGATCCTGACAGATACTATGTTACAATAATTTTTAGCACAGCAAGGATAGAAGCAGGGAAGTTACTGCAATAATCCAGGTGAAAGAAGATGCTGGCTTAGATCAGAGCAGTAATAGTGGAGGTGGTGAGAATTGGTCAAATTCCGGATATATATATATATATTTTTTTTTTATTGTTGTACATTTTCCTATTTTTATTTGTATATGTCCCTATTTCCCGTGAGTTTTTTTTTTTATTATTATACTTTAGGGTTTTAGGGTACATGTGCACAATGTGCAGGTTTGTTACATATGTATCCATGTGCCATGTTGATTTCCTGCACCCATTAACTAGTCATTTAGCATTAGGTGTATCTCCTAATGCTGTCCCTCCCCCCTCCCCCCACCCCACAACAGTCCCCGGAGTGTGATGTTCCCCTTCCTGTGTCCATGAGTTCTCACTGTTCAATTCCCACCTATGAGTGAGAACATGCGGTGTTTGGTTTTTTGTCCTTGCGATAGTTTACTGAGAATGATGTTTTCCAGTTTCATCCATGTCCCTACAAAGGACACGAACTCATCATTTTTTATGGCTGCATAGTATTCCATGGTGTATATGTGCCACATTTTCTTAATCCAGTCTATCGTTGTTGGACATTTGGGTTGGTTCCAACTCTTTGCTATTGTGAATAGTGCCGCAATAAACATACGTGTGCATGTGTCTTTATAGCAGCATGATTTATAGTCCTTTGGGTATATACCCAGTAATGGGATGGCTGGGTCAAACGGTATTTCTAGTTCTAGATCCCTGAGGAATCGCCACACTGACTTCCACAATGGTTGAACTAGTTTACAGTCCCACCAACAGTGTAAAAGTGTTCCTATTTCTCCACATCCTCGCCAGCACCTGTTGTTTCCTGATTTTTTAATGATGGCCATTCTAACTGGTGTGAGATGGTATCTCACTGTGGTTTTGATTTGCATTTCTCTGATGGCCAGTGATGAGGAGCATTTCTTCATGTGTTTTTTGGCTGCATAAATGTCTTCTTTTGAGAAGTGTCTGTTCATGTCCTCTGCCCACTTTTTGATGGGGTTGTTTGTTTTTTTCTTGTAAATTTGTTTGAGTTCATTGTAGATTCTGGATATTAGCCCTTTGTCAGAAGAGTAGGTTGCAAAAATTTTCTCCCATTGTGTAGGTTGCCTGTTCACTCTGATGATAGTTTCTTTTGCTGTGCAGAAGCTCTTTAGTTTAATGAGATCCCATTTGTCGATTTTGGCTTTTGTTGCCATTGCTTTTGGTGTTTTAGACATGAAGTCCTTGCCCACGCCTATGTCCTGAATGGTATTGCCTAGGTTTTCTTGTAGGATTTTAATGGTTTTAGGTCTAACATATAAGTCTTTAATCCATCTTGAATTAATTTTTGTATAAGGTGTAAGGAAGGGATCCAGTTGCAGCTTTCTACATATGGCTAGCCAGTTTTCCCAGCACCATTTATTAAATAGGGAATCCTTTCCCCATTTCTTGTTTTTGTCAGGTTTGTCAAAGATCAGATAGTTGTAGCTATGCGGCATCATTTCTGAGGGCTCTGTTCTGTTCCATTGATCTATGTCTCTGTTGTGGTACCAGTACCATGCTGTTTTGGTTACTGTAGCCTTGTAGTATAGTTTAAAGTCAGGTAGCGTGATGCCTCCAGCTTTGTTCTTTTGGCTTAGGATTGACTTGGCGATGCGGGCTCTTTTTTGGTTCCATATGAACTTTAAAGTAGTTTTTTCCAATTCTGTGAAGAAAGTCATTGGTAGCTTGATGGGGATGGCATTGAATCTATAAATTACCTTGGGCAGTATGGCCATTTTCACGACATTGATTCTTCCAACCCATGAGCATGGAATGTTCTTCCATTTGTTTGTATCCTCTTTTATTTCATTGAGCAGTGGTTTGTAGTTCTCCTTGAAGAGGTCCTTCACATCCCTTGTAAGTTGGATTCCTAGGTATTTTATTCTCTTTGAAGCAATTGTGAATGGGAGTTCACTCATGATTTGGCTCTCTGTTTGTCTGTTATTGGTGTACAAGAATGCTTGTGATTTTTGTACATTAATTTTGTATCCTGAGACTTTGCTGAAGTTGCTAATCAGCTTAAGGAGATTTTGGGCTGAGACAATGGGGTTTTCTAGATATACAATCATGTCATCTGCAAACAGGGACAATTTGACTTCCTCTTTTCCTAATTGAATGCCCTTTATTTCCTTCTCCTGCCTGATTGCTCTGGCCAGAACTTCCAGCACTATGTTGAATAGGAGCGGTGAGAGAGGGCATCCCTGTCTTGTGCCAGTTTTCAGAGGGAATGCTTCCAGTTTTTGCCCATTCAGTATGATATTGGCTGTGGGTTTGTCATGGATAGCTCTTATTATTTTGAGATATGTCCCATCAATACCTAATTTATTGAGAGTTTTTAGCATGAAGGGTTGTTGAATTTTGTCAAAGGCCTTTTCTGCATCTATTGAGATAATCATGTGGTTTTTGTCTTTGGTTCTGTTTATATGCTGGATTACATTTATTGATTTGCGTATGTTGAACCAGCCTTGCATCCCAGGGATGAAGCCCACTTGATCATGGTGGATAAGCTTTTTGATGTGCTGCTGGATTCGGTTTGCCAGTATTTTATTGACAAGGATATTGGTCTGAAATTCTCTTTTTTGGTTATGTCTCTGCCAGGTTTTGGTATCAGGACGATGCTGGCTTCGTAAAATGTGTTAGAGAGGATTCCCTCTTTTTCTATCGATTGGAATAGTTTCAGAAGGAATGGTACCAGTTCCTCCTTGTACCTCTGGTAGAATTCAGCTGTGAATCCATCAGGTCCTGGACTCTTTTTGGTTGGTAAGCTATTGATTATTGCCACAATTTCAGAACCTGTTATTGGTCTATTCAGAGATTCAACTTCTTCCTGGTTTAGTCTTGGGAGGGTGTATTTGTCGAGGAATTTATCCATTTCTTCTAGATTTTCTAGTTTATTTGCATAGAGGTGTTTGTAGTATTCTCTGATGGTAGATTGTATTTCTGTGGGATCGGTGGTGATATCCCCTTTTTCGTTTTTTATTGCATCTATTTGATTCTTCTCTCTTATCTTCTTTATTAGTCTTGCTAGCGGTCCATCAATTTTGTTGATCTTTTCAAAAAACCAGCTCCTGGATTCATTAATTTTTTGAAGGGTTTTTTGTGTCTCTATTTCCTTCAGTTCTGCTCTGATTTTAGTTATTTCTAGCCTTCTGCTAGCTTTTGAATGTGTTTGCTCTTGCTTTTCTAGTTCTTTTAATTGTGATGTTAGGGTGTCAATTTTGGATCTTTCCTGCTTTCTCTTGTGGGCATTTAGTGCTATAAATTTCCCTCTACACACTGCTTTGAACGTGTCCCAGAGATTCTGGCATGTTGTGTCTTTGTTCTCGTTGGTTTCAAAGAACATCTTTATTTCTGCCTTCATTTCATTATGTACCCAATAGTCATTCAGGAGCAGGTTGTTCAGTTTCCATGTAGTTGAGCGGTTTTGACTGAGTTTCTTAATCCTGAGTTCTAGTTTGATTGCACTGTGGTCTGAGAGACAGTTTGTTATAATCTCTGTTCTTTTACATTTGCTGAGAAGAGCTTTACTTCCAACTATGTGGTCAATTTTGGAATAGGTGTGGTGTGGTGCTGAAAAAAATGTATATTCTGTTGATTTGGGGTGGAGAGTTCTGTAGATGTCTATTAGGTCCACTTTATGTAGAGCTGAGTTCAATTCCTGGATATCCTTGTTAACTTTCTGTCTCGTTGATCTGTCTAATGCTGACAGTGGGGTGTTAAAATCTCCCATTATTATTGTGTGGGAGTTTAAGTCCCTTTGTAGGTCACTGAGGACTTGCTTTATGAATCTGGGTGCTCCTGTGTTGGGTGCATATATATTTAGGATAGTTAGCTCTTCTTGTTGAATTGATCCCTTTACCATTATGTAATGGCCTTCTTTGTCTCTTTTGATCTTTGTTGGTTTAAAGTCTATTTTATCAGAGACTAGGATTGCAACCCCTGCCTTTTTTTTGTTTTCCAGTTGCTTGATAGATCTTCCTCCATCCCTTTATTTTGAGTCTATGTGTGTCTCTGCACGTGAGATGGGTTTCCTGAATACAGCACACTGATGGGTCCTGACTCCTTATCCAGTTTGCCAGTCTGTGTCTTTTGATTGGAGCATTTAGCCCATTTACATTTAACGTGAATATTGTTATGTGTGAATCTGATCCTGTCATTATGCTATTAGTTGGTTATTTTGCTCGTTAGTTGCTATAGTTTCTTCCTAGCCTCGATGGTCTTTACAATTTGGCATGTTTTTGCAGGGGCTGGTACTGGTTGTTCCTTTCCATGTTTAGTGCTTCCTTCAGGAGCTCTTTTAGGGCAGGCCTGGTGGTGACAAAATCACTCAGCGTTTGCTTGTCTGTAAAGTATTTTATTTCTCCTTCACTTATGAAGCTTAGTTTGGCAGGATAGGAAATTCTGGGTTGAAAATTCTTTTCTTTAAGAATGTTGAATATCGGCCCCCACTCTCTTCTGGCTTGTAGAGTTTCTGCTGAGAGATCAGCTGTTAGTCTGATGGGCTTCCCTTTGTGGGTAACCCGACCTTTCTCTCTGGCTGCCCTTAACATTTTTTCCTTCATTTCAACTTTGGTGAATCTGACAATTATGTGTCTTGGAGTTGCCCTTCTTGAGGAGTATCTTTGTGGCGTTCTCTGTATTTCCTGAATCTGAATGCTGGCCTGCCTTGCTAGATTGGGGAAGTTCTCCTGGATAATATCTTGCAGAGTGTTTTCCAACTTGGTTCCATTCTCCCCATCATTTTCAGGTAAACCAATCAGACGTAGGTTTGGTCTTTTCACATAGTCCCAAATTTCTTGGAGGCTTTGTTCATTTCTTTTTATTCTTTTTTCTCTAAACTTCCCTTCTCTCTTCATTTCATTCATTTCATCTTCTATCAGCGATACCCTTTCTTCCAGTTGATCGCATCTGCTACTGAGGCTTCTGCATTCTTCGCGTAGTTCTCGAAACTTGGCTTTCAGCTCCATCATCTCCTTTAAGCCCTTCTCTCCATTGGTTATTCTAGTTATCCATTCTTCTAATTTTTTTTCAAAGTTTTTAACTTCTTTGCTATTGTTTTGAATTTCCTCTCGTAGCTCAGAGTAGTTTGATCGTCTGAAGCCTTCTTCTCTCAACTCATCAAAGTCATCCTCCATCCAGCTTTGTTCCGTTGCTGGTGAGGAACTGCGTTCCTTTGGAGGAGGAGAGGTGCTCTGTTTTTTAGAGTTTCCAGTTTTTTTGGTCTGTTTTTTCCCCATCTTTGTGGTTTTGTCTACTTTTTGTCTTCGATGATGGTGATGTACAGATGGGTTTTTGGTGTGGATGTCCTTTCTGTTTGTTAATTTTCCTTCTACCAGACAAGACCCTCAGCTGCAGGTCTGTTGGAGTTTACTAGAGGTCCACTCCAGACCCTGTTTGGCTGGGTGTCAGCACCGGTGGCTGCAGAACAGCGGATTTTCGTGAGACCACAAATTCAGCTGTCTGATAGTTCCTCTGAAAGTTTTGTCTCAGAGGAGTACCCGGTTGAATGAGGTGTCAGTCTGTCCCTACTGGGGGGGTGCCTCCCAGTTAGGCTGCTCAGGGGTGAGGGACCCACTTTAGGAGGCAGTCTGTCCGTTCTCAGATCTCCAGCTGCGTGCTGGGAGAACCACTACTCTCTTCAAAGCTCAAGCAGAAATGCAGAAATCACCCGTCTTCTGTGTCACTGGGGCTGGGAGCTGGAGACCGGAGCTGTTCCTATTCGGCCATCTTGGCTCCACCCCCAAATTCCGGATATATTTTGAAAGTACAACCAGTAGGATTTATTGATGGATTTGAAACAAAGTATGTAAAACAGAGAAGAGTTAGTGAAGACTCCAAGTTTTGACCTGAGCAACTGGGAAAATGGACGTGTCATTTAACAAGATAAAAAAAAGATGTAATGGAGTGAGACCCTGTCTCAAAAAAAAAAAAAAAAAAAAAAAGAGGGCGCGGGGGAAAGGGGGATGCAGAAAGAGCTTTTCAGGATGGGCCTAGGGAAGCAGGGAGCAGAGGGAAGGATGCAAATCCTTTAAGAGTTCAGTTTTGAGCTGGGCATGGGGCTCACATCTGGAATCCCAACACTTTGGAAAGCCAAGGCGGGGGGAATCACATGAGGCCAGGAGTTTGAGACCAGCCTGGGCAACGTAGTGAGTGGCAAGACTCTCTCTCTGCAAAAAATTTTTAAAAAGTTAGCTGGGCCTGGTGATGCACATACCTGTAGTCCCAGCTACTTGGGAGGCTGAAGTGGGAGGATCACCTGAGCCCAAGAGTTCAAGGCTGCAGTGATTGATGATTGTGCCACTGTAGTCCAGCCTGGGTGACAGAGCAAGACCCTATATTTCTTTAAAAATAAAAAATTCCATTTTGGACCTCGTAGGCTGGGGGTGGCTACCAGCCATCTGAGAAATCCTCTGGAGAGCATTTAAATATACAAATGGCCTCAGCTCCCACTCAGACAGATTCTGATAGCTGCTGCTTTTAGAAGAACAGGATGCTTTTACTGAGATCAGGCCCTTTATGATGTTAAAGAAACTTGTCTTATCATTCAGGCATCTGAGGGTAGCAAAGCTATGAGCTGTAGTAATTTTTTAGTTTTTGGTAGAAATGACTATATGACAGCCAAGCTCCTAAACATAAACTAGTATTTGTCTTTCATTGAAGACTTAGTGAAATTGGTAAAATTCCATGAGCTATAATTATAATGGCCTCCAAGTTCTGCCTCTATCCAAATTCTTTCATTCCTGCTATAACATCTTCCACATGTCCACAACTTCTATATACTCACAGAATGATTATTCTCACAGCTGCACTGTTTTCAGCCACATGTACTTTCTGAATTTGGATGACATTCTATTTGGAATTTAAAGATAAACAGATGCAGTTTGTAAGACATTACTGACAATATGTGCCGAAGGAGTCAGAGGGAGAGCCTTTCAAAAACGTAGACCAAATATGGCAGGGAGTATCTCTCTACCCTTGCTGAGAACTAGTCACATCCATCCAGAAAGTCATATGAAACCATCACAGTTTGCCAAAATTCACGTGGCAACACCAACAAAGTAGCAAGCAGATTATTTTGTTAACATAGTACTGAGTGTTATTTATCCTTATATTAGGTTAATGTCCAGTAGGAAAGTCATTTCTTTTTATTGGACTTAAACATCATGTAGGCAATATGAAGACAACAGATTCTGACACTATCTGTATCTCAGAAGACTCTAGATTGCTATATGATAATATGCCATTATTAATTCCTTAATAATGAAAAAATACATGTGTTTTATATGCTTTGAGAACTGCAATATTTTTGTTTTACTTATATAAATCCTAATTTTTATATTGAGTCCATAACAGTATACTTGATAAAAACCTATAGCTAAGACCAATTGAGCTAAAATTTCAAAAGGTTGTATCAAAATAAGATTTTGAAAGGAAAAAGCCATTCTTACAAATTTCCACAAGAGGGCAATAAACTCACACTTAACTCCATTCTTTAAGGTTCCCATAGTAACAAGATTTTTGCATTAACACCAAACACACCAAGACCAAAACATTGCCTATTAGTCCTTTGACTCCGAACAAATGTGACCTTGCAGGTTCTTTATGGGAAAGATATACGAATCTGATTCTCCCTTATTTATGTTATTCAACTGAATTTAATAAATAAAAAATAAAAAATAATACGCACTTGGTAATTTATAAAGGATGAGTCATGGATGACATAACATATCTCATATCTAAACCACTGTAACTGGGACAACATACATTATTCAATATTCCATAACATCCCCCCAAAATATTTCTTCCAGAAATTTTTGTTCAGAAGACAAAGTCAAGATGAGAAGTAATAATTACTAAATAACAAGATGATACAAGGGTATATTTATCCTATGTGCTCATAAAAGTCTAAGAAAGCCTAAAATGGTCCTACACAATTCTGACAACGTTCCAAGATGCACGATAGGTTTTCTGTTTATTTTTATTTAGTTTTAAATAAAAACGTCCTTAAAAGGAGAAGTAAAATTTACTTAATTAAAATAACCCTGTAATCCCAGCACTTTGGGAGGCTGAGGTGGGCGGATCATGAGGTCAGAAAATCGAGACCAACCTGGCCAACATGGCAAAACCCCATCTCTACTGAAAATACAAAAATTAGATGGGCATGCTGGCAGGCACCTGTAATCCCAGCTACTCAGTAGGCTGAGGCGCAAGAATGGCTTGAACCTGAGAGGTGGAGGTTGCAGTGAGCTGAGATCGTGCCACTACACTCCAACCTGGCGACAGAAAGAGACTCCATCTCAAAAATAAAATAAAATAAAAATAAAAATACATAACTAAGGCAGGATTCTGAGTTCTATTCCTGATCCAGTTACTATGCAATCTCCTAAAAGTTATTTTCCTTGGTTTTTTTTGTTTCTTTGTTTGTTTTTTGACATGGAGTCTTGCTCTGTCACCCAGGCTGGAGTGCAATGGCGTGATCTCAGCTCACTGCAAACTCTGCCTCCTGGGCTTAAGTGATTCTCCTGCCTCAGCCTCCCAAGTAGCTGGGATTACAGGCACCTGCCACCATGCCCAGCTAATTTTTGTATTTTTAGTAGAGACAGGGTTTCATCAGGTTGGCCAGGCTGGTCTCAAACTCCTGACCTCAGGTGATCCACCCGCCTCAGCCTCCCAAAGTGAAATACAAAATTAGCCAGCCATGGTGGCAGATGCCTATAATCCCAGCTACTTGGGAGGCTGAGGCAGGAGAATCACTTGATCCTGGGAGGCGGAGGCTGCAGTGAGCTGAGATCATACCGCTGCACTCCAGCCTGTGGGACAGAGTGAGACTCTGACAGAAAAGAATGAACGAAAGAATGAATGAATGAACAAACAAATGAATGAACGAATGAAAGAACAAAAGAAAAAAGAAGAGAAAAGAGAAGAGAAAAGAAAAGAAAAAAGAAAAGGAAAAAGAAAAGTGGGCATGGTGGCTCATGCCTGGGATTACAGGGGTGAGCCACCGTGCCTGGCCTAAAAGTTATTTTTCAATCCTTTACATGTCTATAGTAGGATTAGTAACAGGTATCATTCTTAGGTTCTCAGGTCCATTTATAGCCCTTAGAAGGCACAAATATCTTCTCTCTGATTCTCACAATATTGAGCCCATTTGGAAAACCAGAAGGCAGACTGGAACAAGTACTGAGAAAGATGCTGACACTATGAAGTTGGATTGAGATTTTAAGAGAGAGAAAAGGGAAAAAAAAAACCACTTCATTTTTTACCCTCCAATATACACTTGCTGTCACAAATGTGGACAGGTCTCACTGTGCTATTCCTAGGTACAGATGTGCTTGTCTTGAGCTCAGATGTAACAATTTTACCGCTGAAAAGGACTTCAATGTTTCTTTTTCCTAATAAGAAAACAGAGACTGTCCGATATTAAGCATGGATTCCATGTTTGTAAAAACCTCTTTCTTCAAATAATGTATTTAAAGTAAATAAATGTACACATTTATTCACAGTAGTCTTTTAGCACAAACAAGGAAATGGAAGTCTTCCATGCTCTCAGGCACATGGCCTCCTGTCTCTGGTTATTTAACTTACCCTTATATTCTTCTTTCCTTTCTGCCTAATATGCTTATTCCCAGATCCTGACCAGAGGTGTCACTCAGGCAGACTAGCTAGATTTTCTGGCCGCGTCCATTAGCTCTCTTTCCTAGATTTAAGATCTGTGAGTGTAACCCTCTCCCTTAGATAGGCTATTCCAACCTATTGCACTCCACCGTCTTCAGGTGGCATGTTTCCGGAGCCCTTAGGTGCCACCTGTTCTTCAGTGACAATGCTTAGCTTGCATTTTTCCCAGTTTTTTTTTTTCTTTCTCTCTCTCTCAAAAAAAAAGCAAATATACCTATCATGTTCCACATCAGGAAATGGGCTAGATTTGGCCTCCTCATGAGACTGTGAACTCCCAGGACTTGTGTTTCAATCGCCTTAATATTTCTAGGGCTGGCACACAGGAGACACCCAGTAACTGCTTGTTAGATGAAAAGCCACATCTCTAACTTGGTAACAAAAAGGAATTATTTTAAAGTTTCTCAACGAAAATTTAACAAAACTAAAGTGCTGGATTGTTCTGTGCCAAAAAGTAAAACAAAAAGAAGGAAATGAAACGATTTAGTTAAAACAGAATGCTGAGGAATGACATGGTAGCTTTATAAGGGGTTACCAAACAAGTAAGAAACAACCACCTGTGCATTATCATTCTCGACAGGATGGAGGAAGTGGATGTATTCCCATGTTAAACATCAGCAAACATTATTTGATAGAGAAGGTTATGAGAAAGGAAGCAAGGCCCTGAGGAAGGACGAACTTTGTTCCTTGGAGATCTCTGAGAAACGACAGACCCTCCCACAGATTTGCTATGAATTAGGTGGGATTCAGGCTGAAAAAAAGGGGCAAAGACATATGAGCTCTTGAGGTCACTAGCAGCCTTTTCTCTTTGTGTAAGGAGTCAAGAGTTTCCATTTACTGAAACTTCTATTATTTGACGAAAATATAAAAACTAAAATGAAGAAGGAGTAGGGAAGAATATCAAGGGGCTAAACATCCACAGAAACAGACACCGAAGTTAACCCAAACCACTCCTGTCTGAATTTGGATGAAACTAGAAAAATGTTTCAAATAATCATTTTAAGGTATCATTGTGAAATTCAAAAGCCTCTGTTTTCTGCAGCTCTAATCTTATTTAATTTAATTTTTTTGAGATGGAGTCTAGCATCTTCTTAATATATGCTTGTCTTTTTTCTTGACAATATATATTTTTTCTTTCTTTTGCAAAATGTAGGACTTTTATTTCTTTCTTTCTTTTTTTATTTTTTTTGAATCAGAGTCTCACTCTATCCCACAGGCTGGAGTGCAGTGGCATGGTCTCGGCTCACTGCAACCTCCGCCTCGCAGGTTCAAGTGATTCTCCTGCCTCAGCTTTCCAAGTAGTTGGGGTTACAGGTACCTGCCACCATGCCTGGCTAATTTTTGTATTTTTAGTAGAGATAGGGTTTCACCATGTTGGCGGGGCTAGTCTCGAACTCCTGACCACAGGTGATCTGCCTGCCTCGATCCCCCAAAGTGCTGGGATTATAGGCGTGAGCCACCACACCCGACCATTTGCAACCCTAATTTAAAAATCTGCTTGTTTTATAAAATACAAAAGAGAAAAAAAATCAGATCCATCACCAATTTAAAATTACTTCTTGACACAAAATAGGGATATCTACTATAGTGCATTCATAATAAAGAATATAAATTATTGAAAAAATAAACAGTAAAAATAACTTTTTGAACACTTACTGAAGTCCGTGGCATGTTGACAATGCAACAAATGAGGCAGGGTTTCCTCGGATATGGCCCTGGTAGTAACAGTGCTCTCCTCCCTGAAAACAGAAATAAAGAATGTAAGTCTTTGCATCACAAGGACAATCAGCTGCTTCATTTCATAGGAGGTTTCTACTCACAATGCACCTCCACATCTAGAACTCTGCATGATATTTCATTATTCAGATTAGCATTATCAAATCTTTTCTAACAGAATTATTCATAAACACTCCAAGTGAGCTGACTCCAAATCAAAATTCAGGGAAATAAAAGTTGACTTAACCTTTCTTTTATGTAGGTGATATTAGAGGAACAAAGAAAGAGATATTGAAATACACATGGGGAGTCAGGCACAGTGTCTCATGTCTACAATTTCAATGCTTTCAGAGGCGAGGCAGGAGCATCACTTAAGGCCAGAAGTTCAAGACCAGCCTGAGCAACATAGCAAGACCCTATCTCTACAAAAAAAAAAAAAAAAAAAAAAATTAAATTGGCTGGATGTGGTGGCATGCACCTGTAGTCCTAGCCTCTAGGGAGGTTAAGGCAGGAGGATCATTTGAACCCAGGAGTTCGAGGCTGCAGTGAGCTGTGACTGTGCTACTGCACTCCAGCCTGGACAAAAAGAGTGAAATTCTGTCTCAAAAGAAAAAAATGACAAAAAAAGAAAGAAAGGAAATACATAGGTGACCCTTGCACCAAAGTTTAATCATCTGCTTTCTTAGTTATAAGAAATTCAACCATGGGCCAGGTGCAGTGGCTTACGCCTGTAATCCCAGCACTTTGGGAGACTGAGATGGGTGGATCCCTTGAGGTCAGGAGTTCCAAACCAGCCCAGCCAATATGGTAAAACCCTGTCTCTTCTAAAAATACAAAAATTAGCTGGATGTGGTAGTGCATCCCTGTAATTCCAGTTACTCAGGAGGCTGAGGCAGGAGAATTGCTTGAACCAGGGAAGTGGAGGTCGCAGTGAGCTGAGATGGCACCACTGTACTCCATCCAGCCTGGGCGATAGAGACCCTGTCTCAAAAAAAAAAAAAAAAAAAAAACGAAACTCAATCATGAGCAGCAGCAAAGCAATACTCTTTTACATAAAGCTACGTAAAAATGAATATAAATCATTTGAGAGTCACTAAATTATATTGATGGAAGAAATGCTTGTTTTTACAGTGTTTATATTGATTACCAGATAAACAAGTTCATACCATTCTTTTCTCAAACCAGCAATGGCTTTAACTGGTAAGCAGTTTATGGGCAGGGTTTTAAATTGTGAAGTTTTTCTTAGCATCCAATTGCATTAATAAAATTCTACTAGGAGAGATTCATTTATTTGGATTCAATGTGCCTGGAAAGGTAAGAAGGTAAATCTTCTGCCATCTTAGGATGTCACCTTTAAATACTTACTACTCAGAGTGCAGTTCAGAGACAAGCAGCATTGACCTCACTAGGAGCTTGTTAAAAATGCAGAATCTCAGGCCCCGTCCCCGACCTACTGTAGAGAATCTGTATTTTAACAAGTCCCTAGATGATTCATATGCACATTAAAGTTCGAGAAGCTCTTCTCTAAATGACCTCTTTCCATTCTGTCACTAATCTTCTATTTCTTCAGTAGCTGAAAGCTTCTAATTAAATTGACTCACTGAGATATGAAAGAGTGAAACAGAAAGGACTGATAGGATAGGTGGTTTAAAGAGGCAAATGTTACCTACTTCACAGTATGACTTAAGGACTGACACTACTTCAAATGTTCAGTGTTTCACAAATGGAGGAGAGAAAACAGGATGACATGGAGATGTAACAGACTGAAGACATTTTCTTCACCAAAATTCCAAGGAAACCAGCCTAGCCTGAGACTACTGCTCCTTGTGAGATAATCCCACAGAAGCTGGTAACTCTCAGCTTTGGGGAGGGAGTGGAGAGCAGGTAAAATGGTACACAATGCAATCCCTGACCTTAAACTTCCCAGATTCCCAGGGGAGCCACTGACCATCATGAACTGAGGGTTGTGGTTGCATTTAATGGAGAAGATAGGGTGGTACTTCACATCTGGGTTGTACAGGGAATGGAACCCAGAAGGCCACAGAGTCTTGGGGGCTGAAACAAGTCCTAGACACTAGAACATAGGGCACTGACTTCACGTGGAGCTCCAGCGTAGTGTAGATGTTAACAACGTGAGCTACTGGCTCCTTCCCTTACCAGCTGTGTAATCTTAAGCAAATTACAGAGACTGCCTGTGCCTCCGTTTTCTCATCTGTCAATTGGAGATAATTATCTCATAGGGCTGCTATGAGGATTACATGAGCTAACAGACATAAAGAGTTTAGAGTAATGCTTGGCTCATAGGAAGTACTCAACAAATGTTTGCTGCTATTATAATTACTGCGTCTGTTACTGGTCTACTCAATTTACATACACAATCACACTAAATCTTCATATCAATCCTAAAAAGAAATATTCTTATCCCTCTTCTACATAGGAACCACAATCTCTGAGATTATGGTTGTCTACCTGGGGAGTTGCCAAGTAGGGATGAAAACTTTATGTGGATACAAGGCCTGTGTCCTATCCCCAATGCTGAACCTCGAACCTGTGAGTTATGCAAGGCAAATCTAACCTTTCCCCTAGGCGGGTTTATTCTTTTATTCTGTTGGGTTGTATTCTACTTTGTCATCAGGGCTAAGAGTAAATTTAACAAAAGTTACAATAGTGTGTGCTGGCCTGTTGGACTGGTGAACAGTCCATAGATTAGATTCTGAGTGTATGAGAGGACGTTATCACTTAGATGCCCCTGATTTCCTGGATACATCTGATTTGATCACAGATCAAAGTTCTAGCTTTGTGTTGGCCCGGCATAAAAGGTCAACAGTCAACAGATGCCCTGATAAAGACAGGACTCTGTCTATAAGTGTTTCCTTACATTGGACAGTGACTAACCAAATCAGACCTTCTCCTCTTAGAAGTCTGAGCCTCATAGTGAACAGTAACAAATGAAGATAGTAGAAACAAAGATAAAGAGAAATAGAAACAAAAAAAAAATCTCGAGAATTATGGTATCAGACTAGAAAACAATGGAAATTGATAGTCATGAGGATATATGCCAGTGTCAAAGCATACTATTTTATAAATTACTAAAGTTTTCTTCAAAAACCTAACTCTGGAAACACGTCATATTAAATCATAAAAAGGACAAATAATTCATTTTTTAAAAACATTCCTCCATTATATTGGGGAGAGTTATATAGATGATTCAATAATGGAAAACAATATTTCACTAATCTCTGATTTGAAAAAATAGGAGTCAAGCCAAAAACAGCAGATGATCAGGACTCATCTGTACAAAAGCCTAATGTGGCAAATGAAGCAAAGAGCTCAATATGGTTGAATCATTATTAAATGTTTCCATGACACTTCAGCAGAGGCATAAACACCAGGGGAAAAAAAAAATCTCAATTTGCATTACGAGAATTCAAATCTTGAGGTCTCAACTGGTGGCATATGTAATTATTAGAAATAATGGTGAAAGTTTATTTTTGTGCTGTAATATTTTTCAGGGACCATTAATCATAAGTCAATAATTATTTAAACTAAGAAGTAATGAAGATTTTATTTCCTTTAACATGCCCAGAAATGTTTTTTAGTCCAAGAGTTAGGCTGTTAAAGGGCTCTCTTAATTTATATAAACTATATTATTAAATATAAATTTAGTATTTTATTTTGTAAATAATTATTTTATGTGTTATTTTAAAATAATACACATGTGGTGTAAAAATTCTAAGAATTGAAAGGGTACATAGTGAAGAATAAAAATACTACCTTCACATATACTATTCAAGCTGCAGATGCCTTCTAAATGGTAAGCATTTTTGACACATTTTGTGTACCATGTCAAGAATAGTCTATGTACATTCAAGTAGATGCATACATACACACATACACACATACACATATATCCATATATCCTCTTCACTTCACGAATAGTTTTATACTATGTACACTGTTCAGCCACTTGACTTTTTTTTTCTTAAGGTAAGCTTGGCATCCTTCTACATCAATACTATATTTTTTCCAATGATGGCATACTATTCCATTATGGGGGTGAACTATAATTCATTTAAACAGTCCTGTACTAATGGACATTTAGATAATCTCCTTTTTTGCTGTCATAATATTGCAACAAACATCCTTTCATATATTCCTGTGCACTTCTATCAGTATATATGCAGGATAGAGTACTAGACATGGACCTGGGAGGTCAAAGAATAGGTGCATGTTAAATTTTAATAACTAATGGGACAGATATAATTGTATTTTTTGCACCTATATGTTTTAGAATATGCACTGCATTTGAAAATCATAAACTGCATTTTACTTAAAAATTATCTACTTCAATAAAGACCACTAACAAACCAACTTTCTCAAATCTTATCAATTATAAAGGTTCTCCATGTCTTCATATGACTTTTGAAGAAAAGTCAAAAGTATGCTATATGGAAGTAAGTATTATATACAATAATCTGAGACAGATGTTGCAGGAAAAGAGAAAAGCCTTTTGGGCTTTTCCTAACAGAATTGGGCTCTTTATCAGACTGCCAGTCATAGCTTTATTCCTTATTGTCTCTTTTGTTCCAGAAATAAATCCATTGTCCTTGAAACTTTCTTCATACTCCTTCATCTAATAACATAGCCATAAAAGTACAAATGTTTATTTTTAGCTAATTAGATAGTTATAGCTAAAAAAAACTACTTCTATAAAAATGAAGACGATAGTTTATATGTCTATTATTGGTTTATCTTCCTAATGGGAGAAAAATTTATTGTAATTTTTTATTCTAGGAACATCAAAATAATCATTTATTTATAAAATTCAAAGACATACCACATTTTTATTAAACAGATAGCAAAACCTCAAAAGAAAAATAGAATTTATTATAAATATGATGACATGATAACACAAAGGAAGTCACACAGCCTGGGCCATAAAATGAGGAAAACCTAATAAAGGGAAATAATTGGAGCATAGCTGTAAGGCCATAGTCACATGCCCTCTATCAAGATCCTCAAAGGAAACTAGACTTTGACAGCTCTAAAATGGGCCAGGACCACCTCCTCCAAATAGCCTTCTCAAATTCCCTTCTCATAAATGACTTCCTGCTAACCTCTCCTTCTCTGAATTTTCATAGTATTTTTCAACCATACTACAATCTCTTCCTACCTCAATGCCTGTTTCTATCTTACTTCTCCAATTGACTATTGTCTCCTTTCAGAGAAGCACATTTGCCTGATTTATGTTGATATACCCACAGGTGCTACTGGAGAGAAAACCTCCCTGAATATCCAATTCCTCACCAATAAACTAGAGATAACATCTACTCCAGCTGTCTCATAAGGATATGCAGGAGATTCCATGAGATAATGATGTAAAGTACATGGTAAAGTGCTATATAAACAGGTGAGGGAGGTGTAGTCAGGCAATATTTAGGGATGCTATAATGTTCCTTGGGCTGTAATTCTCAAACTTTGTTAAGAATAACAATTCAAGACATCGATTTATAATGCAGATACTGTCTCTTGCCCAGAGAGTTTGTGCAGGCAGCTCTGAGGTAAGACCTAAGAATCTGCATTGTAACAAGTACTCCGTGTTTTTCTTGTTCCAGGAATACCCTAGAGGGGAGGTTCTCAACCTTGGTTGCACTTCAGAATCACCTGGGAGCTTTTAAATTCCAACGTCCATGACTTACTCCCAAACATCTAAATCACCATCTCTGGGGTCCAGGCATCAGCATCTTTTAAAATCCTCCAAATGACTGAATACAAATTCAGTGCTTGAGAACCCTTGTACAAGAGAAATGCTCCTAAAAATAGCGGTTCCCAAAACTGACTCTCAGAAGTACCATGGTAGGCTTTCTAAACCAACTGATGCCCAGGCCTTCCCTCAGGCCTCCTGAATCAGAATCTCCAAGGAGGTAGGGCCCCAGGTTTCTTATAGTTGTAAAAAGTTCCTCTACATGATTTTGATGATCAAATCTAGAATTGTTAACTCTAAAAATATTCAATACCAAACTGTCCCCATGCAAAGGATACAGAAAGATCTTTCAGAGAATGGAAGAATCTACCATATCCTGGACATCCTATTTAGTGAATTACGTGATAGTTCATGATGACTGATGAGGTGAGTATTATTTCCCCCCTTTTACAAGTGAGAAACCATAGACTGAGAGAGATCATCCACACCCAGGTATGCCTGCTACAAAGTGAAGGTTATTTACACCAGTGGTTCTCAAAGAGTAGTTTTCAGACCAACAGCATCAGCTTGTTAGAAATGCAAATTTCTCAAGCCTCCCTATAGACTTCCTCAGAAGCTCGGAGGATGCGGCCTACCCACCTGTGATTCAGCCAAACCCTTCAAGTGATTTTACTGCACTCTAAAGTTTGAGAACAACTGCTTTACACTACTCCTGTTTCTGACTCCGAAGCTCCTCACTGCTGTGCTCACTGAAATCTTACGCTAGTTCCTGAGCTGACCCTTCCTGACACAGAATGTACTTCACTCTGTTTCTTGTTCCCCAAAAAACAGTTGGCTTTATCAGAAACATAATGGAAGGTAAGAGGTGAGATAAGAATATCAAGGAAGAGTAGAGCTGTATTTTTGTCAGTGCTGGTCATAGGATATCATGCAGGATGCTTTGGCCTCAATCAAAGGGGCTAGAATAACCAAACCTCCAGTTTGCCTGGGACAAAGGGGTTTCCCAGGATACTGGTATTTCAGTGCTATATCTATGAAAGTCACAGGCAGATAGGAATGGTTTGGTCATGCTAAAAGGGTCAGGGCCAGTGTAGGCACCTCCAGATCAAAACACCCGCCCCTGCAACTCTTGTTCTCCTGCTCTGTTCACTGAATCATAGCCTTCTCCCCCTCTATGGGCACTGGTCCTAGAACCAGCCTTCTGCCATGCAGTTTGGGAAGCTCATGCCAGTCACCCTCTTCCACAAGTGGGATCCTTTCTCACCCCACCCTAGCATAGTAGTTGCCAACCCTGGCAGCATATTGTAACACATGGGAAGCTCTTTTAAAAAATTCACAGCCTCACCCCATACCAACTGCACCACAATCTCTAGAGGGTGGGACCTGGGTATTTTACAAATCTGCCCAGATGTTTCCAATATGTTACCATAGTTGGGAACCTCTGCTCTAGCTGATACCACCTTGCAGGAACTAATGGCCTGCCCCTGAAGCCTACTGCATCCTAGACTCCCCCAGGTGTATACACTGTCCCGACACGTTGGTGGCCACATGGCTGCAATCTGGTGCTTTCCTACCAAAACCACATTTCTTGCCTGGTCTCAACTCCCTCTTGACTGGCATCAACATCAGGAACCTGCCCTCCTCCAATCCTCACTCCACCTTCCCAATTGTAAGTCTCCTTGGGAGGCTGGGCACGGTGGTTTACACCTGTAAGCCCAGCACTTTAGAAGGCCAAGGAGGGAGGATCGCTTCAGGCCAGGAGTTCAAGACAAGCCTGAGCAACACAGTGAGACCTCATCTCTAATACAAATTAAAATAAGAAAATAAATAAATAACAAAGTAAGTCTCCTTAGGGCCAGCTGCATAATGGAAATTCTTTAAAAAGCTAAATTTTATGTTAAAGGTGATCCACCAACCTATCCCGATTAAAATTCATAATCTGTGACTGTACAGAGTCAGACTGGATTCATAGAAAGGACATAGGCTAAATATCTGGTCAGGTACAAAGTACAATTGACTCTAAAGGTATCTGATTCTAAAGGCTAAGAAAAGTGAAAAGATTATTTCCTCTCATTTACAGTAAATTAAGTGAAGCTATCATGTGGTTCCCAAATGCCAATAATCCATGAATCTATACTAATGCATCTCAAAATCTTTACCAGTTCCTGTCAAAAAGATAAAAATAAGTATAGTGTACTTAATTTTTCATAAAGCTAAATGTATTTAATTTTTGAAAAACTGTCATTTGTTCTATGTTTACTTCATTATCTATATTATTTAAAATATCAACTGTTTTCCTTTTTTAAATAGACTTTTATTTTGGAATAATTCTGATACACAGAAAAGTTGCAAAGATGGTATAGAGAAGTATAGTATATCTATCACCCAGTTTTTCCCATTGTTAATATCTTACATTTCTTTACTATATTTGTCAAAACCAAGTAACTGACATTGGTATATTACCATTTACTAGACTCTGAACATTTAGACTTCATCAGTTTTTCCTTTAATTTCTTCTTTCTGTTCCAGGATCCAATCCATAGTGCCATATTGCATTAGTGGTTAGGTTCATTTTTTTTTAATTGGTAGCAATAGTAAGTAGTATTTAGATGTTTTGAGAGGGCTGTTTTCATATATGGCAAAACAGAAGAAATGGCCAACCCTATGTTGATCCTCAAAATTCATTTTGTTAGTATATGGATCTATGAAATATAAAAGTATAAGACCAAGAATACAAATGAATACTTCCTAGACTTTAACTTAGCGCTACAGGTTTTCAAAAGCCTTAAAAATAAAACTACCCTTACATCATCAGGCTTAATTTAAATAATTAAAATGTAATATTTAATGTGACCTATGGAAATGAATTCTGAAAGATTACTCAGTAACATTTCACTATAATAAGTATCTAGAACCCCTTAATGCCTGAGATTCTTCTGGACTATCCTTTCAATGATGTTTGTATAGGGAACAGCTTTGGAAGATGGAGACAATCTCCCTCTAAAGCAAAGGGCAGGCATGTTTACTTCCCACTATAAAAGATTCAGGTTTCCTAAATTCAGAATTTCTTTGTTGTAACACAATGCACTGTGTGCTCAGGTTAGCCGGCCCTTTCCTCTGTTACCCTCTGGGAATTAAGGCTCAAGATACCAGTGTAAGAAAATGTTGCTATTCTGGCTATTGTGAATGCCAGAGTAATAAAGTCCTTTGTCTCTGACCCAAGAGTCTCCTGTCTTCTGCCAGCATAGATAAAACTGCAGCAAGCTAATGCCTATTAACTTGTAAGTAGGATAAGATTTCAGACTTTCAGAGTTGTTGAACTTGGATTTCCATCTTCCCCTAAAAATTAAGAGTAAGACTCCATTACCACATTGCCATTTTCCTGCAAGACAAAAATCAGCTAAAGCTAAATAAGGCACATACTGCCCATCTTATCACAGGTAACTTAACTCTCATATACACTACTGGTTAACACCTTTGGGTTATACTTGCCAGTCCATTCCAGGGTACAAATGTTCAAACAGCATCCAACAACACAGTCATTAAAAATCTCTGTACTATTTCAACATTCATTGGTGAGCACTAGGATCTTGTAGTATCAATCAAAAACATTTTAAAAACCAAAAGGATTAGGCATATTATGGACTTAAAATTAAAAGGAAATAAAATGAGCTGACAAAAAAGAATAATTTCATTTAAAAGATACATGGTTACCACTGGAGAGGAAAAGATGTATAAGAATATTATTGTAGCAAAAGTTTCCACAAGAAAGGAAAAGAAAGACAGTAGAAAACCACTGGATAGGAATAAAAGTGATGAGGAAGGAGTTAATCTTATTAAAAGATGGTGAACACCATAAAATATAGGGGCCATAACTTTCTGTGTTTGTCTCTGTGTCTCTACGTCTACACCTTTCTCTGGTAAGGACACCAGCCACTGGATTAGGGCACACCCTAACCTAGTATGACTTCCTCTTAACTTGATTACATCTGAAAAGACTCTGTTTCTAAATAAGGTTATATTCATGGGTTCTAGGAATCATGAATTTTGGGGAACACTATTCAAACCAGTAAAATAATTCATCTCTTTATACACAGCTAAGTAAATTTTCATTCACAATCCAGGGATTTTCCTTTTAAGAAGCTTGGTTCAGTGGTAGAAACTGGAGGTGTCTACCATGGCATCACTCATTTAATAAAATTAACCTGTATCTTACCTATACAGCGTTCTAGTTTCCTATCTCTTAATTTTAAAATACTAATCATTATTTTTAAACAACATGGCAAACCTAATATTCCATATTACTAAGTCAAACACAGCTCCCTAAATTGCTTATTTATAACAGAATAGTCGAGAGAAATTATTTTGCAGCTGTCAAGTAATCATTAGACACCCACTAATATAACAAATATCTTATCAGACTACTAAAAATTTTAGGTTCCCACAAAATGCTCAGCAACAGATTACTGTAATGCAGAGAGGGGACTTATCAGATTCTCTGAGATGTAGTTCTAAATTGAGGGAATGGAAAATCGATGTGGACCACATAATATATTATTACTATATAATTACAAACTCATGAAATTATAACTCTTTCCAGGAAACCACTACAACATTGTACCTTTTTGCGAATAATAAAATTTAAATGCATTACTCTATATGGACTTTTTAGCATAAAGATTGTGAATTACCTAAAACCTTATTCTGTAGTTGATGTTTGACTAGTAACAGGAAAAAATATAACTGACTAGATGATTGTTGCACAAAGAGAAAACATATTTGTGCATTCCTAAAATATAGGAGGAATACTTTTTTTGTTATATCTGAAAACAATGTTTGTTGTTGTTTTCTTTTCTTTTTTTTTTTTTAAGGAAATACAACTATATGAGGGTCTGAGGTAAGGAAAAAAAGGAAATCGTTTTTTCTCCACTTTTACCATGAATGTAACCTCCTTTAGTTTCACTTCAATTCTATCCTCCATTCCTTTTTTGAAGAAGGAAGGATAAAGAGAAAATTTCTGGCCGCTAAAAGATTCTGTTGCAGCCAGGCGCAGAGGCTCATGCCTGTAATCCCAGAACTTTGGGAGACTGAGGTGGGTGGATCGCTTGAAGTCAGGAGTTTGAGACCTGGCTAACATGGTGAAACCCTGTCTCTACTAAAAATACAAAAATTAGCCGCGCATAATGGCACACACCTGTAATCCCAGCTACTGGGGAGGCTGAGGCACAAGAATCGCTTGAACCTGGGAGGTGGAGGTTGCAGTGAGCCGAGATGGTGCCACTGTACTCCAGCCTGGGTGACAGAGTGAGACTCTGTCTCAAAAAAAAAAAAAAAAAAAAAAGAAAAGAAAAAAAGATTCTGGTTGCAGCATGTAAGAGATCATGTAAGGCTCTCTTGCACCTTGAGCCTTACATGCTGAGCTCAAGCAGTTAATACTAGCATTCAGTGGTCATTTTTATCTCTGCATAAATGATTTTGGATTAGCCCAGGATTTATTAACAGGTAAAAAGAGTTAGATTACTAAAGAGGTCTCAAACAATATCCTTCATGGAAAGCAAATTAATATTTAAGGTTGTGTCTAATGAAAAGTGATGCTAACCATGAAAAAGTAAAGTGCTTTTTTTTTTTCCAGCAAGTGTTTCTATGAGAATAAGCTGATCATTCACTATTTCTGTCACTTACGTTTCCATAAATTAAGAAGGGAGTTGAACCACCAGAGTCCCTTCTTGTTACATGATTTGCAAACTTTTTTTTTAAATTTTATTATTATTATACTTTAAGTTTTAGGGTACATGTGCACAACGTGCAGGTTTGTTACATATGTATACATGTGCCATGTTGGTGTGCTGCACCCATTAACTCGTCATTTAGCATTAGGTGTATCTCCCAATGCCATCCCTCCCCCCTCCCCCCACCCCACAACAGGCCTTGGTGTGTGATGTTCCCCTTCCTGTGTCCATGAGTTCTCATTGTTCAATTCCCACCTATGAGTGAGAACATGCAGTGTTTGGTTTTTTTGTCCTTGCGATAGTTTGCTGAGAATGATGGTTTCCAGTTTCATCCATGTCCCTACAAAGGACATGAACTCATCATTTTTTATGGCTGCAAAGTGTTCCATGGTGTATATGTGCCACATTTTCTTAATCCAGTCAATCGTTGTTGGACATTTGGGTTGGTTCCAAGTCTTTGCTATTGTGAATAGTGCCACAATAAACATACGTGTGCATGTGTCTTTATAGCAGCATGATTTATAGTCCTTTGGGTATATACCCAGTAATGGGATGGCTGGGTCAAATGGTATTTCTAGTTCTAGATCCCTGAGGGATCACCACACTGACTTCCATAATGGTTGAACTAGTTTACAGTCCCACCAACAGTGTAAAAGTGTTCCTATTTCTCCACATTCTCTCCAGCACCTGTTGTTTCCTGACTTTTTAATGATTGCCATTCTAATTGCTGTGAGATGATATCTCATCGTGGTTTTGATTTGCATTTCTCTGATGGGCAGTGATGATGAGCATTTTTTCATGTGTCTTTTGGCTGCATAAATGTCTTCTTTTGAGAAGTGTCTGTTCATATCCTTCACCCACTTAATGGGGCTGTTTTTTTCTTGTAAATTTGTTTGAGTTCATTGTAGATTCTGGATATTAGCCCTTTGTCAGATGAGTAGGTTGCAAAAATTTTCTCCCATTTTGTAGGTTGCCTGTTCACTCTGATGGTAGTTTCTTTTGCTGTGCAGAAGCTCTTTAGTTTAATTAAATCCCATTTGTCAATTTTGGCTTTTGTTGCCGTTGCTTTTGGTGTTTTAGACATAAAATCCTTGCCCCATCAAGCTACCAATGACTTTCTTCACAGAATTGGAAAAAACTACTTTAAAGTTCATATGGAACCAAAAAAGAGCCTGCATCGCCAAGTCAATCCTAAGCCAAAAGAACAAAGATGGAGGCATCATGCTACCTGACTTCAAACTATACTACAAGGCTACAGTAACCAAAACAGCATAGTACTGGTACCAAAACAGAGATATAGACCAATGGAACAGAACAGAGCCCTCAGAAATAATGCCGCATATCTACAACTATCTGATCTTTGACAAACCTGACAAAAACAAGAAATGGGGAAAGGATTCCCTATTTAATAAATGGTGCTGGGAAAACTGGCTAGCCATATGTAGAAAGCTGAAACTGGATCCCTTCCTTACACCTTATACAAAAATTAATTCAAGATGGATTAAAGACTTAAATGTTAGACCTAAAACCATAAAATCCCTAGAAGAAAACCTAGGCAAACTGCTTTAAAAAATCAAAGGTTACTTTTCTTTTAAAGACCAGGCCAACTTCAAAAGAATCAATATCTTGTACACTGCACTTACCACAAAGGAATAGAATTTAAAACCAACAACAAAGATGCTCATATGTTTGGAAATTTTTTAAATACCAAATATACAATTTTAAAAAATAATTATATTATTTCTAAAAATATAAATAATTTATGAGTCATATAAAGTCATAGTATAAGTTATGGAATATATATGTGTGTGGACAACAGCAAAAAAAACTATGTAGCAGAGCTTCAGGATGCTGCTAAAATGGTACTTGAGTAAATTTTACATTTTTAGATGCATATAGAAGATTGGTAATTAATAAATTAAATATGTAACTAAATGAATTATGAAAAGAAAAGCAAAAATTTCAGAGTAGAAAAAAGGAAATTACAAAAGTAAGAGCAGAAATTATTGAAAAATATATTATGGTAAAGAAAGTAAAGCTGGTTCCTTGGGGGAAAAAAAAAGTATTTTCAGCCAGGCACAATGACTCATGCCTGTAATCCCAGCACTTTGGGATGCTGAGGTGAGAGGATTGCTTGAGGTCAGGAGTTTGAGACCAGTCTGGGAAACATAGTGAGACCTGGTCTCTACTAAAAGTAAAAATTAAAAAATTAGTGTGGCAGCACACGCCTATAGTCCCAGCTACTCAGGAGGCTGAGGGAGAAGTACTGCTAGGAGTTCGAGTTTACAGTGAGCTATGATCACACCACTGCACTCCAGCCTGAGCAACAGGCTCTTTAAAAAAAAGGGGGGGGGTGCGGGTGGGGAGAGAGTATTTACAAAAAATTCTAACAAGACTGATCAAGTAGAAGAGTGAAGGCAAGAATAAAAATAAAAACTAACAGGAGACATGCTGATACATAGTTAGTAGATTTTTAAAACCATGAAAAGATTTAAAAGCTAACATAGCAAAACACTGAACTATGTTAAATCTACACATGGATGTCTGTTAAGGTATTTTATACAATTTTTAACATGTTTAAAACATTTTGTGATTATAGAGATTTTTATCACAGGCTAATTGTTGATATATGGTGACTTGAAATTTAAAACTGATCAGATGTGGCTCTAAAATACCTTAGAAAGAAAACCCATGAATGTGAGCCTCTGCATGGAGGATGCGCTTAGCATCAGGGAAGCAGATTATAAGGCTCACTATCAGTTTTTATTTTTCCTGTTTATATTCACTGCACATTTTGATAGCAGGGGGAATAATATGCTCTCCCAGACCTGTCCAGGCTGGACTTTCCCCTACACATCTGACATACTGTTGGGTGAACAGGAGAAATCACTCAATTTTCTAATACCTGGATTAATTCATTCACTTATTTTTTTCATTCAGCAGATACTTATTGTCTTCTAGGAACAAATATTATGCTAAATGCTGAGAATATAGTATAAGTTCCCGTGGGTGCTTCTCTTGGAGCAACTTCTTACGGAATTTACAGTCTAGGGGCACAGAAGACTGTCTTACTATAAAGCAGGAAGTGAAGGACTGTCGCTGGTGATCCTGACATGCTTCCTGTCATGAGCGGAATCAGAAACTAGCAGTAAGAATGGGTAGAAGCCACCAAAGACTTTGCCAGAAATTCTTTACAAATTGCCACTTTACCTCAATAATGATATCAGAACTCGTATTTACGGAGCATTTCCCACACCCAAAGCTCTGAGCTACATGTTTGTCTTGTTTAACAGATGAGGAAAATGAAGTACAGGAAGGATAAGTAAATTGTCCAAGGACATACGTATATTAATTGGCAAAGTCAGGATTTGAGTTTAGGTCCTTCTAGCCTTCACAATATTCATGGTCTCTAAGCTTTACTGTCCTCAAACCACAGATCTGTCCTGGAGTTAGAAATAACAACCAAAAAATGGGTACCATTTGTTAACACAATTCAAGAAGTTTATTTTTTTTATTTAATCAGAAAGACAGCAGGACTTCAAGAAAATAGCACTTACTCTGTCCAAAAATCTAATTGCTATGTGAAATACCTATTGACCCCACTCAGAATTACCAAAGCAACCACTCTGCCATCCACAGAGTTAGAAAATCATTTCCAGATTTTCAAGAGAAGAGAAAACAAAGGCAAAAAGTGACCAATGTAGGAAATCCAGAAACACTGTTAGTCTGATTTCCTTTACATTGTACCTGATTCCTCTGAGTTGAGGCTCTGGTCAAATACCATCTTCCTACTTTCATCCCTTTTCTTCCTGTGCACTTGCTCCACCTCTTATTCTGTCCACATTCTCTGGTTTCTTTCTGCCCCTTTCACGCACCAAGATCCTGCATCAAGGCCTCTGGCCTTTGCACATGCTAATTTGACTACCTGAAAAGTTGTTCTGTTCCCATTTCATTCGCCTGTTATCTTTTGAACTTTGGAATTAATATCATTTCCTCAAGAAAGTCTTCCCTGACCAACCAGATGAGGTCAGGTCTCCCAGCAAGTGCCCTCAGAGCAACATGTAATTCTTTTCAACACTTACCATTTCTATCATTTACAAAGACTTCTCAGTAGTTGTCTGCATCATGCCTGTCTCTCCCACTAAAGGACAAGCTTCATGAGGGCAAGAAATGCATCATCTGTTGCTTATAGCTATATCCCTGTCACTGGCCCCTGGCAAGCACTCAACTCATATCTATTGAATAAATGAGGGTTGAGAACACACATTGAGTATCTGAGAATTATGGCTTTTTTTCTATTCCACTGTAAATCTCTCATGTCAGCTTTCTAGCCACTTAAACTCCACATGCCTGAGTTTTTATGAGTGGCTGTGGGGAAAATCAAGTCCATCTGCTCTTTTTCTGCCTCATAGGTGCAAAGAAAAGAGTGTTATGATAAAACATCGAATGTGGCCAGATGCAGTGGCTCATGCCTGTGATCCCAACACTCTGGGAGACTGAGGCAGGTAGATTACTTGAATTCGAGACCGGCCTGGGTAACGTGGTAAAACCCCATCTCAACTAAAAATACAAAAATTAGCTGGGCATGGTGACATGCGCCTGTAGTCCCAGCTACTTTTAGGACTCAGGTGGTAAAATCACTTGAGCCTGGGACTCTGAGGCTGCAGTGAGCCAAGATTGCACCACTGCACTCCAGCCTGGGAGACAGAGTGAGACCCTGTCTCAAAACAAACAAACAACGACAAAAAGAAAGAAAAAAAGAAACAAAACAAAACAAAAAACATCAAATGGAGCACTGATCAATTATCCTCCTTCAAAAAGGCTGTAAACACTCAAACCACTCAATACCAATAGTACATATACTCTGGTCTTTATTGCCTTTTCTGATTTTACAGTGGCCACACCTTATTCACTGGAAACTAAGGTATTTTTATTAATGAATAGGAAAATAATTGTAGTTTATGACAACACCAAGGGAATAATTTGTGATTTTTTTTTGCTTCAAACCAGTTTAAAGTCAAAAACAGTATTTCTACTACTTTCTGTTCAATTATAATTGCTCTAATAGTTCACTCTAGTTTCAAAAAAATTGCAAGAGTAGATTTGGAAAAGACATTCTATAATGAAAAGGTTAGTTCTATAATTAGAATTAAAATAGTAAATTCTATTATAAAATAGCTAATTAGTTCCATACATGGAAATATCATCAGTTAGTGATACTTTGATTTTTAAAAAAACTTATGGCTGAATATGTCTTTTAAGTTTATGGATAACATCTTGAACATTAACAGATGAAATAACTCTTTAGATACTTAATTGGGGGAAAAAATCTTATACCAGAAAGAAAATAAAGGACTTTCTACTCAAATAGGTTACAAACAGAGCTTAGGAACAGAACTCATGCTGACAGCAGCTGTCACTTTTCATTTTTCCTTTCTTCCAGCACGAAGACACCTGACCTGTATAAACTGGCAATGGGCCAACATATTTTCTTCAGGATACAGAGTTAAGACCACTTGCAATCTTAACAATGCGATCAAGGCAGTTGATGCATTATACATGATGATGGACCTACAGCAACCTTGCTTCAGTCCCAAGAGAAAGCAAAATTTACTTAATCTCCCCAAATTTTTTTCCTGTAATGCAAAGAGAATTAAATCATGAAATCCGAGACCTTCCTGAAACCACACTGATTACAAAATGGCAGAGGAGCATATGTCTGCATAAGCCTGCCAGGGGGGAAATGCACACATCATCAAGCTCATCCAGAAGATACTAAATGATGCCTAGTGGCAGATAAAAAGCAAAGTTAGGAAACATACCTGGAATAACTGATGTTACATGTAAAGTCAGGAAACATATCTGGAATAACTGATATTACATGTGAGGAAGAAAAACACTTTATCAGTTTCTTTGTTAGATCTGTATAGCTCTTTTACTCTCTTCCTGCTTGCAGGCTGTGTATGCTATGGAACGGAGGGTAAAAGAGGTAGGGGGGATGGGTATTTTGAAGCACTTTGGCAAAGATACAACCAAATATCTTCTAGTCTCTTGGCAGGATAATGGTATGTTTCAGCTTAGTTACTCTTGCTCATAAAACTTCACATTTACTCCAGATGCAGATAAATTTACACATAGGCAAAAGATAGGCATAAACTGAGCCATGTGTTTGCCATGTGCAAGACAGTAACATATTTCAAACTATAATAATTTGAAGCGATGGTGCTACCCTGTGCTGAACAATACACAATCCAACTTTTATGAAGAACAAAGAAGGACTAAAAATGAACTCCAAAATGAAATAGTTTTAAAAAAAACCAGGGGGAGTCTTTAGAAGGCATTGGTCTTTGGAATAAAGAAAATTTTATATTGGAATAATTGGGACTCACCTGAACTAAAACATCTTCAATTTTGGCCTATTAAAACAACTACTAAAAGAGATGGTGCATTACAAATGGTAAATTGTAGAAGTGCTGTAATTAAAATATTTGCATTCTAATTCCTCTGCTATTATGATCATTTATTTCTATAGGGAGGATAAACTACAGTAGATTATAGCACACATTCTGGTGCCAGACTTCCTTGCTTAAAATTCTTGGGCAAGTTAGTTAAACTTTCTGTGCCTTCATTTCCTCATCTGCAAAATGAGGATAACAGTGGTATTACTTGGGGATAAAATGACTTAACATATGTGAAACACTTAGACTGGCACCTAGCACATAGTAAATACCATACAAGTATTTGCTATTACTTCAACTACTACCAGTACTTTTATTAATCCTAAATCCAGTTACTAGTATTGATCTCATCTGAATACCATAGGATTGAAAGACATATAGATTGCATAAGACAGGAAATCCCTGGTGTTAAAGTGAGCACTTACAGGAATATATAATATTTATTTGTCAAAATACAAAACTTTGACAATGATGTAAAACAGAAATACAACAAGTCATTATATTTTTTAATTCCATTAAGATGAGTGTCATTAACTAAAAAGAATATTCCATCAGTAGCCTTAAGTAAGCAAAATGAGTTTGGATTTGTAAGGAGAAAAGGTTAACTCTTCCAAATGACTAACGGTAAACTACTGGCGGCAGTTATTTGCCCCTAAGACTGAGTTAGGGAGCTGAGTTAATAGACAGTATATGAAAGCATAATCTTTCTACAGGACAGCAATATACAGTAATTACTAATCAATGAAACTAGCTCACTATGACTTACATATACTAACCATCAAAACTATAATATTTCCAGATAAACTTTTGTTCAGTATTTAAAATACTTCTGTGAGAATATCACAGTTCTTGAACGAGTAACAGAGAAAATTAACGAGTCTTCCTCTGATACAATTCACTATTTAAAAATGAAAGTACTTAAAAATGGGCAACAGCTCAAACCCACAGGAACCAAGGGACACGGTTTCCTGTGTTGGCCCTATTTGCAATTACAGAATCATCTCTAAATCAGAAGATCCTAATATTGTTTCCCATAAGCACCATGAAATTCAATTCAATAATTTCTCATTAAATTACCATATGGTGAACCCTACTTACGGAATCACTTTCAGAAAGTTGAGCTCTTATTTTTGTAGGATCTTTATATCCTGAGGTTTTAAAAAAATCATTTTATTTCAGTAATTAGGGGACAATGAAGTCATTAAAATATAATAGTGTTTAAAGCTAGCCTACCTCCAGCTAACAACTAAATATTCATGTATGAAAATGTATTGATAAATATTTTTAAAGTCATTTTAGTTTCATTACTAGTCAATTTGACATTAAGTCGTGGCTAAACTGTTTTTCAGAGAATGGTCTTGAAAATAAATTTTTGCAAGTCATCTAATTTTAAAATCTGTGTATTTGTGGTTAACTTGGTTTTGATTAGCATAGAAAGACACCATGTTCATAGCTATACCATCCAAAATTTCCTCTCCTGTCTGAGAGAACCTATGTGAGGTACCTGCATGCTCATGCCACAACCTGTAACACCTGCACCTGAGGGTTCTCTTTGTTCCACACCAAAAGTTCTGCTCTCAAAGAGTTTAAGCTTAACAGTGAGAGTCCTTAACCTAAATCTCCCAGCAAGTGCAGCAAGGAAAACATAAAAACAGATTTTAACATACAGGTAGTCACATCTGCCAAACAACCCTATCATTGCTTCATTAATTGTTTGTGATCATTTTAATCAACTGTATTTACACAAACACCATTAAAGAATCTATGTTCCCTAGCAGACAAAATGGAGACCAAAACTCACCTCAGTTTACGGTATGTGAACTATACCTCAATATAGCTGTTCTTTTTAGAAAAAAAAATTCCAATTACCATGGCAGCAGGAGACCCTCCAATGACTGAAGGCCCTCAGTTGACACTGTGCCCATCAGCCGGCCCTTAAAATGCACATCACTGAGCTTGTTTACTTGGAAAGAAGCCTCCCCATCTCCACAGAGGCAAGGAAAATGCCTGAAACTTGGATTTGAAATTTGGTGATAAAATTAGGAGCTTAAGTGACAACTTCTATAAATAGATCTGTTTCAAAAGGAAAAACATCATTTCTAAAGCCATCTTCCTAAGCCATGTGACTTAATTACCGTCTAGGTGACGAAGTATTATCCAAGAGCCTTATCCAAGAGTTTCTGGAGAAGCTACTGAAGTGAGAATTCAAGACAGAAAGCATGTTTCTCAAATGCAAGGGAAAGCTGTAAATAAGGAAGGCACTTTGGAAGACAAATGCTGTTGCTGAGTTGTTCTATTGGAAAAGAAAAATGAAAATGAGAGTAAAGGAAAAAGCCTTAGTATAGATTACTTGGTAACAGTGGCTGTTGCTTACATTTTATCTCAAAGACTCCATCCAAAACAAAAGATAATCTAAAAATCTACTTGAAAAAACACACAAGTCTCTACTTCAGAAGATTCATCATTGATGCAATGGTATGGATAGCTCTGTACTAAGAATGCATGCAGCAAAATTTACTGCACACCAAGGTCTGTTTTTTTTTATATATATTTAATTGCGTACTCTTCTTACTCTTATAGAAAGAGCCAAGATTCTGTATGGTAATGCAGTTTTAAGAATCAATAAGGAAATTTTATACCCAGGGTAAGCAAAAGCAAATTAACCCCTGTGTTCGTCTTTTCTGTTGCAATAAATATGAGCCACTTTGACAGTTTAATAGCTACTTTTGTGCTTCCCATGGCCAAAAAAGAAACAATTCAAGCAATTCTTTACTATTCAATTTGCACTGGAGTTGGAAAAAAAATCTATGTCCCATAAGAGAATATGTTAAGTATAAGTACTGTCATTAAAAAAAAAAGAAATGGAATGCAGTCACTAAACCATAACCTATATCGTATATAAACTAAACTCTGTCACTAATGACAAACTGAGAACATATTTCACTTAAGAAAGGAGTCCACGGTGTTATATTGCACATATAATTTTGAAATGTTGTTGTTTTTACAAACAATACATTTTAAAAGATATCTTAAGAAACATTATTTCTCTAACATGTTGTGTACCTTTTGAGTTATTCAAGTATTGAGAAGTATGGTCCTTGTGGGGAAATCTAGAAGAGGTGACATGAGAAATCTTCAATACAATTTGAGATCGCAAGAAATTTTCTATCACTGCTGTTCAAGTTCACAGGAATTACAAAGTTAGCTAGGGAGGCATCTGTTGTCCTGACAGTCACTATATTTAAAATTTTCTAAGTGATTTCTTACAGCTGTCCTCTACTAGTGTCTTTTTTTTCCTGTCATTGACACATTCACTGGGGAAAACTAAACCATTAAGGCAGGATTTTTAAAAGGTACCCCTTTTTTAAGAAAGAAGAAATGAAAATCTGACTTAGAAAAATGAGCACAAAAGGCATCTAGAGACTCTGCTAGCAGCATAGGTGCCTGCTGGGAGATGGTATTGTGCTAGGTTAGAAATCTATCATGGAGCTCCCACCCCAGGGAGGGAAGACAGATGTGAACAGAAGCAGAAAACTATTCTGGATAAAAACTCAGGCTTCCTCCTTGCTACTAACTCAAATTCCTTGTTACTTTGTTTCCACAGATGATAGTGGCCATTTTCAGTTTTCCTAAATAAATGTAACTTTTATGTAATTGAATGTAACTATACTACCACCAGAGTAAAAGGTTCCCTAGAGTCATAATAACCTCTCCCACCCTTATGTATTCCTTTCTCCTCTGACAACTGCCCTTCAACACACAGCACTCTCTCCAATTCCTTTACTCATTTCCAGACTTCAATGGTGGCCCACACTCCTTTGCTTTCTTATTCATCTTTTTACCGCAACTATGAATACAATTAAGATTTTGATGCAATGATTCTTGAGTGCACTCAATTCAATCAAACGATGAGTAGTAAACAGTTAATTACCAGTCAAAAATCAATATTGTGTAATGGATGTCTCTGTACAAACTCATCGTTAAGGATTAGAAATCTAATTGAAAGAAAAGTTGGGAATGCTCATATACAGTAGTTTAGAAATAACTTGAGCTAATAAAAACAGATATTCAGTGCCCATTACTTTTTACTATAATCATGAGATCAAATAATTTAACCAAGAAATATTATCAGAACTATGCTAATAGTCAGAATATACCTGACTGTCATGATCTTTCATTGGTGATATAATAAATCATATCTCTACAAAGATGTCTACTTTTACTTTTTGGCCACAAGAAAATTTGTTCCCTGCCCTATCTACACATATTCCTGACATATATAAAGGATTTGACATTCCTCTCTTAGTTTTCTAAAATTCATACTATGGTTATTTTCCTCATATGTTCATTCAAACAAAAATAAAACAAGCTTTAGCCTGGAGTGTGTCTTTTACCATTCTTGCCCAAGGCAACTGATATTACAGAAAAACTACCTAAATGCATAACTGAATTTGAGAGAAATGCCTAAAGGGTCTTTATGTAGATCACCATTTCAGTTTAAGGATTAAAGAACATAAAGGAGAAATTGTTAGATACCAAAAATGACATAGATATGTATACCATGAGTATAAATAAAATACATTTCAATTTTTATGCCTATCTTGTTTTATATATTATAGAATGTACACCATACATTCGGTGTACATTCTATAGTATGTAAAATGTTATACATGTAAGCGTCAGCTCTGGAGTTAGAGAAACTAGATTCAAACTGCAGCTTTATTACTCTTTACTACGTTACTTTCGCAAGTTGTGTAACTGCTCTGTGTCTCGTTTCTGTAAATTAGGATAATAGTTATATTTACAGGATGTCTTGAGGATTGAATGGTACATACAAATTTATGTGACTATCACATCATACAATAAAAGTTATTACTGTAATAAATAGTTATTACTGTTAGTATAATACTGATTAACTAAAGCCTATATAACTGTTCATTTCAATTAACCCCATATATTAGCAGCTTTCTGTTTCAAGACAAGACAAGCTATAAACCAGCAAACTGCATGGCTGAGACTCTGTTGCCACTACTCATCAATTCCAATGTCCTTCGTCTTACGAATCCAGAACGATGGTTCTCCATAATCAGAATTAAAGTTGTATTCCCAAGGTATTCTGATTAGTTGAGACTTTACTTTAAAATTCTTTTAGAAGTCCATGTCAATCACATAAAAGTTCTCCCTAAACAGATGAGTAAATTAAGAATTTAATTTTTAAATGAATTGAAAATAAATGTAAGTGAAAGATTAATATGTCTCATTAAAGGAACAAAAAGTATCTTTCTTTTCTTGCATAAAGACTTTATCTTTGTAACCTTTGAAAAAAATTCTTTTAAAGTTTTAATATAACTTTTATATCAGAATTATGCACAGCTATGTGAACAAGATAAACTTTTATATCAGAATTATGCACAGCTATGTGTCAGTTGTATATTTATGCACAGCTATGTGAACAAGATAAACTAATTTCAATGAGGCTGATGATGTCCCTGCAGATAGCACAAATCATTATGTTAAGGAACAATCACCAAAATGTGTTTGTTTTTACATTAAATACAAAATTGCAATCAACATCAAAATCCAGATTGTAGAAAATTACATAGGATAAACAATCTGGTTTCTTCAACAAATAAATTGCAAGGGGGAACAAAAGCGAAAGATAATTTTTAAAACATTATTATTTTATTTTATTTTTGAGACAGAATCTTGCTCTGTCACCCAGGCTGGAGTGCAGTGGCACAATCTCGGCTCACTGCAACCTCTGCCTCCTGGGTTCAAGCGATTCTCCTGCCTCAGCCTCCTGAGTAGCTGGGATTACAGGTGCATGCCACCACGCCCAGCTAATTTTTTGTATTTTTAGTAGAGACTGGGTTTCACCGTGTTAGCCAGGATGGTCTCGATCTCCTGACGTCGTGATCCACCAGCCTCGGCCTCCCAAAGTGCTGGAATTACAGGCGTGAGCCACTGCGCCCAGCCAAAAATTATTTTTAAAACCTACACAGCCAAAATTAAACTATAGGGGTACATGCTTTGGTGATAAAACTATAAACAAAACCAAGGAAGGGATTACGATAAAAGTCAGGATAGTGTTTACAAATCTTACAAGAGGAAGATGAAAAGGGCTTGGGTTTGGGATGCAGCAAATAAACAGCTGGCCGAGCTCTATTGCTTGAACCGAATGGTCATTATAAAAACGTTTGCCTTTAGTATTTCATCAACCCATACATTGTTTTATGTGAATTTCTGTGTCAGTTGTATATTTTACCATATAGGTTTTTAAAAGTAAAATTGCAATCTAAAAGATTTATGATGGTTTTTTTGTTGTTGTTCAAGATAGTCTCTTGCTATGTTGCCCAGGCTGGCCTTGAACTCTTGAGCTCAAGTGATCCTCCCACCTCAGCCTCCTTGGTAGCTGCAAACAGGCGTGACACTGCATCCAGCTCTTTTTTAAAAATGTTTTTTCCTGAAAAATGTATGCCTTTACCAAAAGCTCAAAGACACCTGAGCACAGCCATTTATCAACTGGTTTCTAGCCATTGTTAAATTTGGAATAACACTTTAATTTTAAATTTGCATCCTTAGGATACATATGGCCATGCTTGTGCAAACTGACACAAGAAGCTCTTAGAGTTTAGCTTTGATTTCATATTTCCTTTCATTTACCTCAGTCCCAAGAGAAAAGCCAACTTTAAGAAAAAAGAAAAAAACCTTACAGGGCTCTTAAGGAAGCTGTTATAGGTGGATTGTGTTCCCCCAAAATGCATATGTTAAAGTCCTAACCCCTAATACCTCAGAATATAACTGTATGTAGAGGCTGGGTCTCTAAAGAGGTAATGCAGTTAAAACAGGGTTATTAGGTTGGGCCCTAGTTCAATAGGAATGATGTTCTCACATGAAGAGATTAGGATGCAGATATACACAGAGGGAAAGCCATATGAAGACACAGGAAGAAAACCATGTACAATCCAAGGAGAGAGGCCTCGGAAGAAACCAACCCTGTCAACATCTTGATCTGGGACTTCTAGCTTCCAGAATTGAGAGAACATACATTTCTACTGTTTAAGCCACCCAGTCTGTGGTACTTTAGCAAACTAACATGGAAGGTAAAGGAGAAGTAAAAGTTTTAAGAGTTGCTTTTTAAAAAGGTACTGCAGGGAAGGAAAAAAATATAAAATGTTACAACCTTGATTTATAATGTATTAATGAGTCATCAATAAAGAAAACAGACTTCTATCAGATTTCATGTAAAAAGAAACATCCCAAAGAGCTAAGCACAGAGGTCAAGACAGGAGGGAACAATTGGCTACTGTCTTAGAGAAATAATTGGCTACTGACTTTGGATTGATGGGCAGAATTCAGCACTTTCAATGTGGTTCCTGGAAAAACCCAGAGGAGAATTTTGAGTTAGATTTTTAAATGGAGTGGAAACAAATGGAGATGACAGGTGAGATCAAAGAGGTTTTCTTAAAGGGAAAAAGAAACAACCTCTGGCCCTTCAGTCTGGACAAAGTTTGTATTTATCATTTCCCTGGTATGACAGGCTTAGGGGTTGGAAAAACCATCAACAAAGAAACTGCAATTCTCAGGTTGGAAAATCAGCAAAGATTGTGCAGCAAAGTCAGCGTTTCATGTGTTATGTATACCCATGGAGCCTTAAGATCGCAGAGTGGAGTGCACTTTGCTGATTAGGTACAAGTTTTCTGAAAAAGGATACTACTGTAGAGACAGCAGAGAGCTGTCTGCTGGGTCCACCCTCCATGCTCTTTTTGCATTTCATCATTCCACTGACAGACATAGATGGAAATAGATAGTGAATGGCCTGTTTCCTTTCCTCTTTAATTTAACAAGGGAATAAGAGATACTCTACATCAGAAAAACATTATCATACAAAATAGAGAAGTGAAGCCAAATGAATAGGGATGGGAATAAAAGGACCTGGAGATTCTAGCCCTAGGTAATTTTTTTTCCCAACTATAAACAAAATGGCTCCATTCTCCCCTGTTATATCTAGAAGAATCCTGATATCCTTTCTGTAGGGAGGCAGTAATATAAATTAATCTACCATTCAATTCACCTATCTTTAGTTTAGAATAACTTTCTGGGGAGACAGGCATAATTATTACATCTAGGTCGCTTACAAGAATTACCAGATTTTAAGTCTTTATGAATTAGAAATGTATAGGTATACAGGATGTATTTACTGACAAAATGTCCTAATGTCTGGAATTTGCTTTAAAATACTACACATACACACACACACACACAAACACAAAGTAAAGAGAGAAAAAAAAGATAGTCAAAGTGTTGATAACTGTTGATGGTAGATGATGGGAATGAAGGGTTCCATTATAGCATTCTTTTCACTTCGAAATATGTTTAAACTTTTCCATAATGAAAAGTTTTCTTTTAGTTTATATATATATATATATATATATATATATATATATATATATAAAATTGAAAAACTCAGTTATCTTCAGATTGTCATTTGAATAGGACAATATAATTTATTTTGGTTACTGATAACAGTTTAGTTTAAATAAAGCTTTACTACAGTAATATATGTACATAAAAAACTGAACAAAGGCTTTATGGGAAAATAACTTGGCAAATGTTTACAAAATGATACAGAAGCAAGCAGATACAATATTGTAGCTATATATGATACTATGTAAATATCTATGTATATATACAAATGTGTGCATATGACAAAAAAACACTCAAATAACAAAATGAAAACATTTATCTCTCAGTGATGAGTTTAAGGATAAAGTGTTCCTTTTTTGTTCTCCTTTTCTCTGTTTACAAGTTTTCTAAAATGAGCATGTATCTAATTTGTAATTAGAAAAAGGAAATGCATATGAACAAGTGGGATTATAATTCAGATAAAGTAGAATAGATACTCTGAACACTATTCAGAAGAAAATAAACACTTGGCCAAAAGTCACTATACTAAACATTGAGCAGAAGGAAGCCCTATACTTGGGTGGCTTTTGTTTTCATATGCTCTCAGATTATACCATCTGCAGATCTGGGGGAAAAACCCCATATTCTTATGCCTCTAGCTGGTGGAGGCTTTTATTTTTGTGTTAATATTTTCACAGTTTACCTGTCATAACCAGTATCCTGAGATTTCTGTCTCCAGGTATTTTTAACTCCTTGATCTCCTGTAGATCTAACAATTTTACATTTTACCGGTGGAGGTGTGGGGTGGGGCGGGGTGGAGGGACGGCAGGGTTGGGAATCTTTCACAACTGAATGCAAAGGCAAACACCTACCCTGGACCCAAGTTTTCACCTCTTGGTTTTCAGTGGTAACCTTAAAGGCAAATTTCAAAAACTACTTTCAGTGACATAATCTAAGAAAGAACTATAGGTTGGTGTGAAAGTCACTGGGGTTTCCCAGGCGCGGTGGCTCATGCCTGTAATCCCAGCACTTTGAGAGGCCGGGGCGGGAGGATCGCCTGAGGTTAGAAGTTCGAGACTAGCCTGGCCAACATGGTGAAACCCCCTCTCTACTAAAAATACAAAAATTAGCCAGGTGTGGTGACAGGCGCCTGTAATCCCAGCTACTTGAGAGACTGAGGCAAGAGAATCACTTGAACCTGGGAGGCGGAAGTTGCAGTGAGCCAAGATCGTGCCATTGTACTCCAGCTGGGCGATAGGAGCGAGACTTTGTCTCAAAAAATAAAAATAAAAATAAAAATAATTGGGGTTTTTGCCATTAAAAGTAACGACAAAAACCACAAGGACTTTTGCACCAACCTAGTACTTGCAGTTACAGAAATCCTATAAAACATAAGTCTAACAATTCCTACAGTACCCTAAAAACTCTTTTTCTGATAACTAAAAGTAAAGTTTCATTTTTCCAAAGTAGGTGATAAAACTTCAAATTATAAAGTATTTTTAAAACCCTCAAAACTGTACATTAGAAATATCATTGAAAATTAAAATCATAATCAGTAGTATTAAAAGATTCTCAATAAATTTCCCCAAAAGTAGGAAAATTTCACTTACTTTAACTTCCACAGTCTTGCCTCCATGTTCAATGTGTCTCTCTATGTATTCAGAGGACAGCAAATCACTGCAACAACAAAAATAAATGATGACTAAAGAGGATCCCAAAAATGTAAAACATGAAAATCAGGATCTAGTTTACACATATCTGCTTTAACAATTCTTTAACCCTCCCCAAATCAACACTTTATAGGTCTCTCTCTCTCTCTCTCTCACACACACACACACACACACACACCCAGTATTTCTAAAAGGACATGAGGTTGAACTGCCTACACCACCTGTCACTCCATTGCTGAGCACAGCTGATTCTGCTGAACCAGTCAATAATTCCAGGAAACTACCGTAAGCACATCATTATTTTAAAGATATATTGTTCTTAATTTTTTACTTTAACTTTTTATCAAACAGTTTTAATTGTATATTATGCCTTACCATTTCTTTATGTGTTATATGTGATATTTTCATCTGACAAAATGTTAGTTTCCATCACAAAATAAAAAAAGGCAAAGAAAGTTAAAAGAAATGAAATGGAATATATACCATCAACATTTGAAAATAATTCTTTTTTGAAATCAATCCTAAACAACAATATTTACATGTTTCTATCATCTTAAATACGCTTCTCTTTAATTTCATATATGTGAAAAACTTTCCCTTTTAATGGAGGGGTCTCAAGACACAACTTCCATAACATATTTTTAATCTTTCAAAGCACTAAAATATAAATAAAACTATCATTAATAAATTTTTAAAAATGCATGAAGCTATAAATTTCTAGTGTTGCTCTATTAATAGACATTGAGCCAACTAAAAAGTCCTTAAGTAAACTGAAGGTCATCAAACAAAAACTGTTCCAATCATTTAAAAATGTGCATTTTTGAGCACAGAGGTTCATCATGATAAGCACCATGTTTACAATTGCTTGAAATGTAAACAGAACGATCAAACAAGCATTACATTAATGCAGGCACCATAATCCTGTACTATCTGATGCTTATATTACTATTCAGAAAACTTGTAATTATAGTCTAAGTCAATGCTTCATTTATCTTTAGAATAGATGTTCTTACTGACTTTATGTGAGAATCAGCTAGCATGCTCTCAGCTGCAAGCTGTAGAAAACACAACAAAAAGTATATTAAACAATCAGGACATTTATCATCTTATTTCTTCTTTGAAATTCCAGGACTAGTATAATATAAATTTGCTTCTGAGGATATTCAGTTCTATTTGATAAATAAATTTGAGGTTTATAAAATATAGGCAAACCCTTTTAAGATATTTTAAGTATGTATTTGCTAGTAAGACACGAACAGAATTCACAGATGTATAAAGTATAAAAAGATTGTGTATGTGTTACACACTGACAGAAAGGGCTGCAAGATCAACAAATGTCAATTACTCTTGAAGCATATGAGTAATAAATGTTCATGATATATTAAATATATAAGAGGCAGTAAATATCCAGGATACCCTAAATATACATATGCACTTAATATTCATGAGGGGGTGTTTCAGCTTCGACACAATTGATACTTTGGGCCAGATAATTCTTTGTCTTGGGAGGCTGTCTTGTTCACTGTAGCACACTTAACATCCCTGGATTCTACCTAATAGATGTCAGTAGCATCTCTTACATATACCAGTCATGACAATCAAAAATGTCTCCAGACATTGCTAAATGTACACTGGGGTACAAAATCACCCTGGTTAACAACAACTGCTGATACTCTTTCCTGCCCCATTTGTTATCTGTCCAATAAACACAACAGAACTCACCACTGTCTGTGAGGCTAACTGGCAAGCCACAGCCACTGACTAGGCATACTTGTCCCAGTATCTCTCAGACACTTGAGGAAGTGTTATTAGCTTGGGACAACTGCTATCTTTGAGGCTTGCCCAAACCTCAACTCTGGTCCTTGTAACCACACCATCAGCAGGGAAGGCATATGCAGATGTATGAACATGAACACTATGTATCCCAGGATTAGCTGGCACGGCCCCTCTACCCTACTTGCCCCTAACCCAGGTATACCAACCTAATAATCTTTCCTCTTGCCTCTCACTGTGCACTTTAAATTAATTTAGTGAATTATGTGATTTGAGGATTGGAATTTAGTCTGTGGGAGCTTTTGGTTCCCTCACCTCTAGGATAGCTCACCTAAGCATACTTGGAGGCTACCATTGCATCAAAGTAATTTTCCCACCTGACATCAGGGCAGTTCCAGGGTTGGCTCATGGGGTGGCTCAGTGCCATTAATGAGATGAGGGGTGTTTACAACTTTCTGCTCTGCCCTCAGCATGGTAGCTGGGGCCCTCTTAACTGGCTCCTCTCATGAACCTGATATGACGGCTGCAATTCTCAGCATCTTATAAAAAATACATTATTCCAAGATTTAAAAACGCCTTGTATTTATTTTTAAAAGTGAACAAGCCCTTTCAAAAATAGCTCTTAGCATTCATCTTCTCAAGTATCTGTTGCCAGAATTACATTATATGGCCACTCCTAAACCAATCCTTTGACAAGAACATTTGTCTTTGAACAATCAACATTCTCCTGCCAGGCCTCCCTTGACCATCATGCTTCTTTACAGAGAACTGAACAATATTGTTGGAAAGGAGAGTGATGAAGAAAGTACTTGTTGTACATCCAACTGAAAATTGTCTTTTTTTTTTGTCTTCATCATGAGTATATTATATATTTCACAAATTTCCAAGGGCTTATAACAAAAACGTGAAATTACATGGGAAAGACCTGCCTCAGGCAAAACTGGTAATTGCTCCAGCATCCGCATCACACCCTGTTTACCCAAAACAGGAGAGATACTAGCCAGGTGTTTGCAAAAGACTGTCCTCCAACCTTGCTATCAGTCTTAAAAACTTCCCCGGAAGTAGGAGAGAAACATCATCATACAGAGGCATGTTTATCAGCAGAGCCAGCCAGGTTCCCTCTCCTGGGAATCTGAACTTGTAAATTCAGAAAAAAATCATTCAGCTGATGAAGGAAAGAGAAACAGAAAGTCAAAAGTAAGCTGACACTTAAAACAAACTGAGCTGTACGGTGGTGAATACCAGAGTGAAAGCCCCACATCTCCACTGCTGAAGTCCCTGAATGCAGAACACCCTATCCCTGTGCTAGACATCTTTGGGATCCTTGCTCTAACACTGTCACATGAGTCAAACCCCCCTACTGGAGCCAGCATGAGTGAAATCAAAATCACCTAAGTCAAATATTCCTCAGAGGACTACTAGCTGTGGTGTAGGAATAGTAGTAGTAATAAGAATAATAAAATTTAAAAACAACGTTTGAGTCCTCCAGGTTTTCAAATTTCAAGGGAACGTTTCCCTTTGAATTATAAAATCTAGGCATTAAGAGAATATGAGTCACTGCACGAATGTAATTACAGCAAAGAAAAGCCCTCTGCTCAGGAATTATGCAGCTATTTCAATCAAGCCTCTATACACAAGTATTGCTGGAAAGCGCTTCGTGTAATTTTAAACCAAAAACAGCTCATGCAATTTGGTTTTGTTTGTTTGCATATTGTGAAAGTCTGCTAAGTATTGTTATTTTAATGATTAGGGTGAGAATCCTTAAATTTAAAGTTTCACTTTTCCCTCTACTAAACCATAAAATCTTTACTATCATCAAGTTAGAACCTAAGTTAATTTTCTTGAAGCTTCCTGAAGTAGAGATAATCAAATTATCTTGTTACTTTCTTTAGAACGTCATTGTTTATCATTATATAGGGATCTACTTAAATCATTTTAAGTGTAGGAAAATGGAAGACCTCCTTAACATAAAGGAAATTTTATATTAATGTAAATGGGTCAGGTAGAATTCACTCCATATTAATAGCTTAATAATGATGTGTGAATGCTTGTTTGTGAACTTTGAAATATAAAAGTAAAAATCATTTTCAACCGATTTCTAAAGGCCACTCATTCTCTAAAGGAAGTAAGTAGATGTTTACAAAATTAGAAATGTTTTCTGAGACCTTTTTTCATTTGCATGTCATAACAAGCCTAAAAAAGCAAAACAAATATAATGTAAACATTTTCAGTCATAATAATGATTATCCTTTGTGTAGTGGGCAACTGTCATGAATCAGAGACAGTTGGTATAGTATTATACAAAGGTTTGGGAGTTAAAAACAAAAACAAATATTTTAATTTTCCATCCAAGCTCTGCCATTTACTAATTGTGTACCCTTGGCCAAGTTGCTTAATCTTGATCAACATAATTTGCTTCTGTTTAAAATTGAGACAGTAAAAAAAAAAAAAAAAAAATCACTTCATAAAGCTGATATGGTATTAAACCAGAACATCGATGAAATGCATCCCACATCCTGATTTCAATCATTCACATACCCTATTCACCATCTCATATCTATTCATCTTTCTCTAGAACTCTCTCTCACTGTTTTGTAACTTAAAACCATTAAGCCTATCTACCACTTTTTCACTCTCCTCACCTCCTTCTTGTCTACTTAATCCAGTTTATCTTCCATGATCTGTTCTGATAAATCACCTCCCTGCACACACTCTAAACTAATTTACCCCTCTTTCCACTGTACTTGCTTGACCAAACCTCAATCACAGTAAAACTCCTTCTACTAATCAAAGTCTGACTCCAAGAAGTAGAACATCTTGAATGGTCATAGGCTGGTTTAGGATCACAGTTGTCAAACGGTCCCTCATCACAACACTGCCCTTAAGTCCACTATGCTTTTCCGGTCGATTTACTCTGAGAAGATCCTTCTAAATCTCTCTCCTCACATCTCTGCTGTGCTCCCTCATTATCACTCCCTTCAGATAATCTCATTTCTGTATTCACTGGAAAAATTAAAACAGGAATATCTCATCTTTCCAGTCTACCAGCACTCCTGTTTCTGAACCAGTCTCTACTAGGATGTCAAATAGGCATCTCAAATTCAACATGTCTAACGCATAACTCTCTCAGTCAAATCCGAACATTCAATTCTACCTTCAAAATGTATCCTAGTAACAACTTGACAGTGGAAAAAAAAACTGGAGACATTACCTTAACCAAGTTATCACAGTTAACATAACCAATAATAGAAAAAAACAAAATCATGTGCTTCTGAAGTGATGCTTGCATAAGAAGCAAACAAATGAACAAAGAAACTTGAATGTGCAATAGATTTTCAAAGAAACAGCCTCAGAGCAAAGATCTAATCCAAGGTGCTGCCAGTAAGATGTGACCTCAAGGTCAAGAGTAAGTCAAGGGTGTAGTTTTAAAACCCTTTGTTACAGCTCAGAAAGACTAAAGGCTGTTTCGCCTTGACCAAATCATCTATGTAAAAGAGTTCCGAAAACTATTAAGGGCCTCAGCTAGACAAAAGAGTTTCTAAGAATCTTGTAGGTTCTCATAGACGTTCTCACCTAAACAAAAAGGCTAGTATGAATCTTCAGGGCATTGTCCCATAGCATCTTAACTCACAGTAGAGAGGGACCTATCTCAAAAAGATCTGTGGATGTGGATTTCTCTAATGGGGTAAATGCCAATGAGATTCACATGAAACCTGTGAAGTTCTTAAGAGAATTGTATCACTGGAACCACACCAGCTTGGACCAAAATGGACAATCAGTTCAAACTTTTTATAGTCAGGAAACAGACCTAGAAAGATAGTTAGCTTTAAGCCCGGCACATTACTTTAAAAAAAAAAAAATGTTGACTCAGAGGATGAACCCAAGAACCACAAAAGGACTGCTCCCAGGAAGCAAAGCAGAGCTTTAAGCAACATATATTCCCTTCTGCCAAAGCAGGAGAAACCAGCGACATACCTGATTCAGTATCAGAAATTCAATGGACCAGGCCGGGCGCGGTGGCTCACGCTTGTAATCCCAGCACTTTGGGAGGCCGAGGCGGGCGGATCACGAGGTCAGGAGATCGAGACCACGGTGAAACCCCGTCTCTACTAAAAATACAAAAAAATTAGCCGGGCGTGGTGGCGGGCGCCTGTAGTCCCAGCTACTCGGAGAGGCTGAGGCAGGAGAATGGCGTGAACCCGGGAGGCGGAGCTTGCAGTGAGCCGAGATTGCGCCACTGCACTCCAGCCTGGGCGACAGAGCGAGACTCCGTCTCAAAAAAAAAAAAAAAGAAAAAAGAAATTCAATGGACCAGTGACTGCTGAGTAGCCATTTCCCACTTTTTGAACAGGAGTGTCTACTGCAGTCATCCTGCCCCTATCTACCCTGTATTTTAGGTTATCTTTTTGGTTCAAGGATCTACACCTGGGCTACCTCACCTAAGACGCCTTATCTACACCTGGACCTGATGCAGATGATGAGAACCTGAACCTTGCATTTGAGCCTGATACTATAATGGAATAAGATTTTTCAGAGGTCTCTGGAGGAATTCAATACATTCTGCATATGTGATAAATACAAATAATTTGTGGCCAAAGGACAAACTCTGGTTGATTAAAGAAGGCAACAAATTGTAACTCTTCTAATGGCAAAGTGGAAACCATTTCTTCTCCCCTTGAATCTGAGCTGGTCCTGTGAAAAATATGAGACAGAAGTGATATTGTGTGTCTTAGTCTGTTTTGTGCTGCTGTAACAGAATATCACAGACTAGGTAATGTAGAATGAACAGAAACATGTTGGCTCACAGTTCCAGAGGCTGGGAAGTCCAATATCAAGGTGCCAGCAACTTGTGAGGGCCTTTTTGCTGTGTCATCATATGGTAGAAGGAGAGAAAGAGAGAAGGAAAGCAGAAGGAGAGAGGGAGAGAGAAGGAAAGGGAGAAAAGGACAAAGAAAGGGAGGAAGGAGACAGGGAGAAGGGAAAGAGGTAGGGAGAGGGAGGAAGAGGGAGGGAAGGTAAGGGAAGGCAAGAGAGGGTGAGAGCGAGCCAGAGAGAGAGGGGAGAGCACACACAGAAGCAAGAGGGAATCAAACTTGCCCTTTAATAAGGCACCAATCCCAGGCCTGTGAGTGCAGCCAGCCCTCATGGCCTAATCACCCTTAAAAGGTCCCACCTCTTCATACTGTTACAATGGCAATTAAATTTCAACATGATATTTAGAGGTGACAAACATTCAAACTACAGCTCTGTGTAACATCTGAGATCTGCAGATTCCATTTTCATGCATGTAGAATTCTCCTTTGAATCCAGCCACCATGCTGTCAGGAAGACCAAGCAAACACATAAAAAGACCACGTGGAGGAGAATCATGTCCCTAGCTGACAGACCCAGTGAATTCCAAGCCAACACTGACACCAATTTCCAACCACGTCATTGAGGCAAGTTTGCATCTTCCAGATATAATAGCATCCCAGCTGACACTACATAAAGCATATCTGCCCAGTTGACCTACAGAATTGAGCAAAACAATATACACTGTAAAGATTATAATATACTGTAACAAGCTATGCCTTCTTATTCTAACATTCAATGATTGTTATGCTGCCCTAAATTACTATGTTTTCCTTAGAGCAGTCACCAAATATTAAATGTAACTTTCTGTGGACAATACAAAAGAATCATAAGCCTTCAAATATGATTATAATCCAACCAGTGAAAATAAGAGAAGCCCACAGATCATAGGTCACAATAGAAAATCAAAGATTTCATAAGGTCTTTAAACTATGAAAAGCTCTCCAGAAGAAGAGAACTGGAAAAAATGGAAGCTTTAAGGATCCAAATTTCATTATTTCATTTAAGAGGAATAACAAATTATGAGCTTAGAAAGGTTTTTTAAAGAAAACATTCTTCCCATTCTCTCCATTCTATGAATCCCTCCCCAACACCTCCATTTCATCTTCTTTATTTTCTTACTTTCTCTAGCCATGCACCAACCCTCCAGATCCTTTTGATATACTAGAGAATCCTCATTACAGAAAATGAATAAATATCACTGAGAATTAACCATCCATTTCTCAGCTTTTTTTAGAGTGCCAAAACTGTTAACTATACCCTCAGCATGTAATGAGTGGTATTTAAAATGTTTATGTTGTTTAAACTAAATTAAAAGGAAACTACAAAAGGGAATTAAGTTTATTAAATATCTGATTTTTGGACGAAAGTTTCACTTTATTACTTTCCCAATTTGTAAATATAATTCTTCTCTTGCTTATGCACATAAAAGAAATTTTCTGTGTACTCTTGTGTCTAAAGGTGAGGCTATTTTTGTTACTTCTATTGAGGAAGTCGCAATCTGATGAAAATTATCAGGGAGGTTTAAATGTGTATGCTAGGACTAGGGCACTTACAATAAATGTGATCAAGTAAAAGTTGAGCCTGGCACTATCATGAATGTTAGCTCTTATTTATAGACCCCTGTTCCTAATAAAGCAAAGTTTTCCAAGCCTGGCTTTGCAGCAAAATCAGTAAATTAAAAAAAAAAAAAAATGCCTAGACACCCTCAGGCCTACCAAATCAGAATCTCCTACGTTTATTCTGCTATAAAGAAAAGTTACCAAGACATGAAAGTTTAATCAAATTAACAGTCTACGAATATGCTAGTAAAATTCTATTAACATATAATGGCCTGTTGGCATATCTGATCATTGTGGCTGAATACCACTTCAAAAGCCAAGGTACCAGGGAACACACTACACTAAGGCAATTAAAATGAGTCCCTGGTGAATCTTATTGCAAATAATCAACAGAGGGAGACATGTTCCTCCCCATTACAGCCAAGTAAAGGACTAATGTTTTGTAGTTTTTTAAGGGTAAAATTGCCAGACTTACTTCAAAATTTACTTAGACTTCTTAGGAGTGCCCTAGAAATGGAGATTTGGGGCACTTGAAAAAAGTTGAATTATTGGGCATTTTTATAATATTAGTCACTTGAAAATCAGATCCTATCTAATCTGGTTTTCACCACACCACTTCACCAAACCTGTACTTTCATGGTCACTATTTAGCTACCTCTATATCGTTAAATCTAACAGTTAATTCTTAGTCTTAATCTTACTTGATGTATAAGCAGCATTTGACATAGCTGATCACCCTTCCTCTTGGAAATATTTCCTTCAATTTCCTACCAGGAACCACACAGTCCTGGTTTTTCTCCTTTCTCTTGCTGCTGCTTCTGTCTCCTTTGTAGGTTTCTTCTCATCGCTACAGTTTCTAAACATTGGAGTACCCCCAGGGATCAGTACTTGATCCTCCTCTTTTCTTTTGACACTCTCTTCCTCGGTGATTTCATCTAATGTTTTCTCTTAATTAATTATACAGCATATAATTATACTCAATTATATGCTGATGTCTCTTAGATTTATATCTCCAGCTTAGAATTCTCCTCTAAACACCGGAATCATATATCCAACTATGTACTCAACATCTCTTAATTATTAAATAAGCATCACACTTAACATGTCCAAACTTGGGCTCCTGATCTTGCTTGACAAACATGATTCTCCTAGAATCTTCCCAGCTTCTTAAATGGCTACTTCAATTTTCCAATTACCCTGGCCAAAAATCATAGTGATCATTGACTCTTTAATCTCTCTTACAAATCATATATGCAACTGATCAGAAAATTCTGTCAATAGTGTTTTCAAAAAAAATTTCCAGAATATGAACATTTCCATTGCCACCACCCTGGTCTGAGCCACCATGCTATCTTGCCTGGAGTACTGTAAGGCTTAAGATCTACTCTGTTAACCTGTCAACATTTCGCTTATCATCCACGTGAAGAATATAACAATCCCATCATTAGTGAGAAGACAGAGTAGCAGACATTATTATCCACTGTTAATCACAGTCAAATACTGTCCTCTTTTGATAAAGCAATTTTTCAAAACAGTAAAAGTCTTAAACTTCTAATATTCTTTGTACCTAAGAATCTAATGAAGAAAAATAACTCTAAATACAAGAGACATTTTATGGAATTAAAAAGATAATATCAGAAAACCTAGTGTTGACAAGGCTGTGAGCATAGAGTTTTGTAGAATTTTCATGGAGGGAAATTTGACAATACATATTAAATGTACACCTTTTGAACCTGCAATTCTGTTTCTAAGAATTTAAGGAATAATTTTGAATAATTTTAAAATAGATGTGTAACTGTAAAGATTTTCAATACACTATCATTGTGAAACACTGAAAAATTTTAAAGCAATTTAAAAAATAAGATCCCAAAATTTACAATTAAACATTCTGCTAACACTAACATGCCATAGAAGATATCAAAAGGTGGTCATACCATCTACAAGAAAAGTTCAACATTTTGCAAAAGAAATAAAAAATACATATTGTCAAGAAAAAAGACAAGAGGCATGCATTATGAAGATGCTAGCAGTGCTTATCTCTAGGTAAGAGTAGGTAATGTAATAGATTACTGTTACATTAATTTTACTGATCTTATTTTGGCACCTTAAAATGTCTATAATAAACATGTATTATATTTCTAATAAGAAAATTAAATTTTGAAATGTATTTTAGGAAAGCATCACCCAATGTTATTCACAAAGCAAACTAAATATATAAAAATAGATACTTGGTTAAATGAAAATTTTCCATACATTTAGTGGAAAATAATGAAGTCAACAAAAACTCTTTAATTAGTTTGTATTAACAGGTAATATGGTTCTTTTATGTTAAAAAATAAAAGCAGAACACAAAATTATATAGCGAGACTATAACAATTATATAAATAAAACAATGCACAGGGAAAAAGTACACCTACATGTTTAAAAATTTCACCTTTGAGTGGTGGCACTATAGGTCATTAAAAATGTTTTGTTTTGGGTTTATTATTTTAAACAGTTTCTTCTGGGTACTTATCACAAAATTTCTCAAGCAAAGTATTAAACATCTTAATTATTTTTCAATTTTAAAACTAATAGCAATAATAGAAATAATAGTTAACAATTTTGAGCACCTACTACTATTACCACTGCTACCACTACTACTACTATTAGTATGATTACTAGTACTATTTCTACTGATCTAATGGTTTTGCATATATTAGCTCATCTGACCCACACAACAACATACTAAGTAGGTGCTGTGGTTTGAATGGATGCATCCTCCCAAAGTTTTTACATTGGAACTTAACCCTCAAGTGGATGATATTAAGAGGTGAGGCCTTTGGGAGGTTATTGGGTCATGAAAGCTTTGCCCTCATAGAACAGATTAGTGCCTTTATAAAATCTTTAGAAAGTTAGTCCCATTTGCCCTTCCATCCTGTCTGCCACGTGAAGACAAAGCATTTGTCACCTCTGGAGGACACAGCACCAAGGCATCATCTTGGAAGCAGTGAATGACCCCTTACCAGACACTGAATCTGCCAGTGCCTTGATCTTGAACTTCCCAGGCTCCAGAACTGTGAGGAAAAAAAAATTCTATGATTTATAAATTACTCAGTCTGTGGTACTTTGTTACAGAAGCAGGAGTAGACTAAAGTGGTAGGTATGATTAGTATCTCCATACAGATGAGCAAACTGAAGGACAGAAGGGTAATTTACTCAAGAGTATGCAGTTAGTAGTAGTAAGTGTTATAGACAGCATTCAAATTCAGACAGCCTGACTACAAAGCTCATTCTCTGGACCACTAAACCCAACCTCAACCTGTATCTTTACTCCTCCCATAATTTTCTTCTGTTTTCATTTGTCTAGTTTTCTACATATGTAGCTACATCAGCACTAAACTTTTCTACATAACTATAAAGCCTTCAATATGGGCAAATATATTAGGTAATATATTAATTCCAATATTTTCCTGGCTACATCCCTCCTGTGGCCTTCCATCCTCCTGCTCACATCTGGACTAACCGCACCCTAGGCCTGTTGTACAGCCATAATCCTAGAATCTATGATCCTGGGAACTCCCTTGGCTTCCATCTTCATTGTAAACTGTTTCCTATATCTCACATTTTCTTGATCTTCTCCCTTTTATTTTGGTGGAGCTCAGTCTCCAATGCCTTCCAAATAAAGAATGCATGATGTTAATTTATTTTAAATCTTGCATTTACATTTTCTGAGAACTCATCTTTGATTGATGGTTTGGATTTGTAAGTACAGAAATCCTGCAGAACTTACACAGCATTGCTCCATTGTCTCCTAGTATGGCTAGTAAGAACTCTGTCTAATGCTATTCCATGTAACCTGCTTTTTCCTCTATGGAAGCCTTTGTGATCTTCTCTTTTATCTCCACCATTCTGAAACATCAAAATTACATGTCTTCATGTGGGTCTCCTTTCATTCACTGTCCTGGGCATTCAATGGGTACTTTCAATCTAGAAATTCCTGTCCTTCAGTTATGAAAAATTTTCTTAAAATTTTTTTTGATAATTTCCTCTCTGTCCTTTCTCTAGTGTCTTTCTGGGACTCCTACCAGTCAGATGTTTAGTCTCCTGAATGATCCTCTAAATTTTCTTTTCTTAGTATCACTACCATGGTGAATGATCCTCTAAGTTTTTATCTTGTCTCTCCTATATTCCACTTCTTCATCTTTTTTCCTGTTTTCTGGGAGAACTTTTATTTTTCAACCAAAGTATTCAAACGTCTACTGCTTTGTTATTGTTTCTACTATTTTTTCTAGGTGTTTTTCTCTGAATTTTTAAGTATGATTTTCTTTTTCCATAAATGCAGTAGTTATCTCTTTGAATACAGGCATACCTTGTTTTATTGTGCTTTGCTTTATCGTGCTTCACAGATACTGTGTTTTTGTTCTTGTTGTTGCTATTGTTGTTTTACAAATTGAAGGTTTGTAACAATCCGGCACCAAGCAAGTCTATCAGTGCCATTTTCCAACAGCATATGCTCACTTTGTGTCTGTGTCATATTTTGGTAATTCTCACAATATTTAAAACTTTTCATTAGTTTATCTGTTATGGTGATCTGTAATCAGTGACCTTTGATGTTACTATTATAATTGTTTGAGGGCACAATGAATCAAACCCATGTAAGAGAGCGAGCTTAATAAATGTTGTGTGTGTTCTCACTGCTCAACTGATTGGCCATTCCCCCATCTCCCTCCCTCTCCACAGGCATCCCTATTCCCTGAGACAAAACAATATGGAAATTAGGTCAATTAATAATCCTACATTGGCTTCTAAGTGTCCAAGAAAAGAAGGAGTTGCATGTCTCTTACTCTAAATCAAAAGCTAGACACAATTAAGCTTAGTGAGGAAGGCATGTTGAAAGCCAAGATAAGTCAAAAACTAAACCTCTTAATGCCAAACAGTTAGCCAAGTGGTGAATGCAAAGGAAAAGTTCTTGAAGGCAATTAAAAGTGCTGCTATACTGAACACATGAATGATAAAAAAGCAAAACAGCCTTATTGCTGATATGAAGAAAGTTTTAGTGGTATAGATAGAAGATCAAACCAGCCACATATTCCCTTAAGCCAAAACCTAACCCAGAATAAGGCCCTAACTCTCTTTAACTATATGAAGGCTGAGAGACATGAGGAAGTTGCAGGAGAAATGTTTGAAGCTAGCAGAGGCTGCTTTATGAGGTTTAAAGAAGGAAGCAGTCTCCACAATATAAAAGTACAAGGTAGAGCAGCAAGTGCTGATGGAGAAGCTGCCACAATTTATCTAGAAGATCTAGATAAGACAATTGATGAAGGTGGCTATAGCACAAAATAGATTTTCAACACAGACAAAACAGCCTTTTATTGAAAGAAGATGTCATCTAGGACTTTCCCAGCCAGAGAGGAGAAGTCAATACCTGGTTTCAAAGCTTCAAAAGAAGGGGTCAGGTGCAGTGGCTCATACCTGTAATTCCAGCACTTCAGGAGACTGAGGCAAGAGCATGGCTTGAGCTCAGGCATTTGAGACTAGCCTGGGCAACACAGCAGGACCCTGTCTCTACAAAAAAATTTAAAAAGCACCCAGGTGTGGTGGTACACGCCTGTAGTCCAAGCTATTTGGGAGGCTAGGCAGGTTGATCGCTTCAGCCCGGGAAGTTCAGGCTGCAGTGAGCTGTGATTGTGTCACTATACTCCAGCCTGGGCCACAACCTGTGACTCTGCCTTAAAAAAAAAAAAAAAAAAAAAAAAGAGAGAGAGAGAGAGAAAGAGAAAGGCTGACTCTTTTGTTTAGGGCTAATGCAGCTGGTGACTTTAAGCCAATACTCACTTACCATTCTGAGAACCCTAAGGCCCTTAGGAATTATCCTAAATCTACTCTGCCTGTGCTCTGTAAATGCAACAACAAAGCCTGGATGACAGCATATCTTTTGACAATGTGGTTTACTGAATATTTTCAGCCCATCACTGAGATCTACTGCTCAGGAAAAAAATATTTCTTTCAAAATATTGCTATTCATTGACAATGCATCTAGTCACCTAAGAGCTCTGACGGAGATGTACAAGGAGATTAATGTTGTTTTCATACTTTCTAACACCACATCCATTTTGCAGCCCATAGATCAAGAAGTAATTTCAACTTCAAGTCTTATTATTTAAGAAATACATTTCGTAAGGCTATTGCTGCCATAGACAGTGATTCCTCTGATGGATCTGGGCAAAGTAAATTGAAAACCTTTGCCCCATCTAGATGCCATTAAGAACATCCATATTCATAAGAGGAAGTCAAAATAGCAACACAAATATGAGTTTGGAAGAAGTTGATTTTGACTATCATGGATGGCTTAGGGTTAAAGACTTCAGCGGAGGAAGTCCTGCAGATGTGGTAGAAGTAGCAAGATAACTAGAATTAGAAATGTAATCTGAAGATGTGACTGAATGCTACAATCTCATGATCAAATCTGGATGGACGAGGAGTCTTTTTTTTTTTGAGACGGAGTCTTGCTCTGTCACCCAGGCTGGAGTGCAGTGGTGCAATCTCGGCTCACTGCAACCTTTGTCTCCTGGGTTCAAGTGATTCTCCTGCCTCAGCCTCCTGAGTAGATGGGACTACAGGTGCCTGCCACCACGCCAGGCTAAGTTTTGTACTTTTAGTAGAGACAGGGTTTCACCATGTTGGCCAGGCTGGTCTCGAATTCCTGACCTCAAGTGATTCGCCCTCCTCAGCCTCCCAAAGTGCTAGGGGCCGAGTCACTTTTTATGGATGAGCGAAAAAAAGTGGTTTTTTTTTTTTTTTTTTTTGAGACGGAGTCTCGCTCTGTCGCCCAGGCTGGAGTGCAGTGGCGCAATCTCGGCTCACTGCAAGCTCCGCCTCCCGGGTTCACGCCATTCTCCTGCCTCAGCCTCTCCGAGTAGCTGGGACTACAGGCGCCAGCCACCATGCCCGGCTAATTTTTTTGTATTTTTAGTAGAGACGGGGTTTCACCGTGGTCTCGATCTCCTGACCTCGTGATCCGCCCGCCTCGGCCTCCCAAAGTGCTGGGATTACAAGCGTGAGCCACCGCGCCCGGCCAAAAAGTGGTCTTTTTGTTTTTGTTTTTTTGAGATGGAGTCTCACTCTGTCGCCCAGGGTGGAGTGCAGTGGCACAGTCTTGGCTCACTGCAAGCTCTGCCTCCCGGGTTCATGCCATTCTCCTGCCTCAGCCTCCTGAGTAGCCTGAGACTACAGGCGCCCGCCACCACGCCTGGCTAATTTTTTTATTTTTAGTAGAGACAGGTTTCACCATTAGCCAGGATGGTCTCGATCTCCTGACCTCGTAATCCACCCGCCTCGGCCTCCCAAAGTGCTAGGATTACAGGCGTGAGCCACTGCACCCGGCCAAAAAAAGTGTATTTTTAAGGCAGAATCTACTCCTGGTGAAAATGTTGTGAACACTGTTGAAATAACAACAAAGATTTAAAATAATATAAACTTAGCTGATAAAGCAGTGGTAGAGTTCTAGAGGATTAAGTCCAAATCTGAAAGAAGTTCTGCTATGGGTAAATTGCTATCAAACAGCATCTCGTGCTATGGAGAAATCTTTTGTGAAAGTAATCAATGCAGCAAACTTAACTGTTATTTTATGAAATTGCCACAAATACCCCAACCTTCAGCAACCACAATTCTGATCAGTCAGCAGCCATCAACACTGAGGCAAGACCCTTCAGTGGCAAAAAGATGACAATTTGCCGAGGTCTAGGATGATCATTAGCATTTTTAGCAGTAAAGTATTTTTTAATTAGGGTATATACTTCTTTAGACATAATGCTGTTGCACACTTACTAGACTACAATACAGTGTAAACACAGTATTGGGGTTTTTTTAGATTCAGGGGGTGCATGTGTAGGTTTGTTACGTGGATATATTGTATAATTAAGAGGTTTGGCTTTTCCTGAACCCCTCAACCAAACAGTAAATATAGTACCCAGTAAGTAGTTTTTCAACGTTTGTCCCCATCCCTTTCTCCCCTTTCAGAGTCCCTAGTGTCTATTGTTTCTATCATTATGTCCACCATGTGTACCCAATGTTTAGCTTTCACTTATAAGTAAGAACATGCAGTATTTGTTTTTTTGTTTCTGCACTAATTCACTTAGGACAATGGCCTTCAGCTGTATTCACGTTCCTGCAAAAGACATGATTTCATTCTTTTATGACTGCATAGTATTCCGTGGTGTATATATGCCACATTTTTAAATCCAATCCACCATCAATCAGCGCCTAGGTTGAGTCCATTTTTCGCTGTTATGAGCAGTGCTTCATTGAACATATGAGTGCAGGTGTCTGAACATAACTTTTATATGAACTGGGAAACCATAAAATGTATGTGACTTGCTTTATTGTGATATTTGCTGTATTGAGGTAGTTTGGAATTGAATTCTCAATCTCTCCAAGGTAGGCCTATATATTATTATAGCTTTGAGCTTTAAATATTTTCTTCTGTTCCCAAATTTTTTATTGTTTCAACTGAATTCATTTGTTTCTCTGCTCTCTTTCTTTTTGGTTAGACAGCTGATCGTCCTTGGCTCTCCACTGTTCTTGAGAGTGAAGCATTACAACATTCCTGGAAGCTCTGTGAAGAACAGCAGGGTTGTGGATGGGTGGGCGTCTCTAGAGGGAGGCAGAAATTTCATTAGAAGGATTCCAAATGTCAGCATCCATAGATTCTTTACCATGGATTGATCACTTTGCCCAGAGAGTGAGCCTCCATTCTCCTGGTTGGACAGCATAAACTTGGTGTCAATGTTCAGAGAGCAACCTGGGGATGGGAACTAAGGATCTCTGATTCAACATATAGAAATCAGTACACCCTCCTGTTTTCAGTATATCACTTGCCCTCAGCTGACTATGCTCCCAATCCAGAAACGTGGGTTGTTTCTCCAGAAAGAGAACCTCCTATTTCTGCCAGGAAAGGAAGAAGCATATCCCTGCTTGCTGGAACTTAGCTGGGCTTCTAACTGCTCCTTAGGGAAATTCAAACACTAGAGGCAACACACTATATGTTCTATATTCCATTTATTAAAATTCTCTTTCTGACATTTTCATTTCACATTATAAGCTTTATGCTTTTCAGGCCTGCTTTTTTTCTAACTAGTGGAATTGCAATAGTTAGCTTTAACACTACAGGCCCTTCCAACTACTGGTGAAAGGAAGGCCATCAAGATGAAAAGAAAACATCCTATCTTTTAGATAATCAGGAAAGCAAGTACTAATCTATGTCACAGAACAGTCTTTGTGAACATTATTTCCAACAGTAGACCCTTTCCCATAATTCAGACATGAAAATGTGTTGTTATGTCCTATGAAGGTAAGTATAACTTCTGAAAAGTCTGTAATTCTGTTTGTTTCCTTAATAATCTGTTATCCTATTAAGAATATTTAAACAGACATCTCTGTTTGCTATAAAGCATAAATAACCATTAAGCCAAAAGAGTAGACTTGGCACTTTGCTTTTCTTCCATATGTTTATAGATGTGAAACAAAATAAAACAAAACTATGACTGTCAGGTTTCCCATTTTAAAACAAAGTTTTAGAGTTTAATATCTTACAAAACTAAGATAATCTTCTCTTCTCAGACCTATACCACCCAGTTTTCTGAGGTATCTCATCACCTCTATTTCTAGAACTTTTCCAAGTGCTACTTCTTGTTGAAATCAGAAGTCAGCTTTTTCCACTCTGGTAAGTCAGTTACCACTTGTCCATTCTTCTTGTATCTTCCAAAATTTTATTGATGTCTCCCATCTGTTTTATTCTTGTTAGTTTATTATACCCTCACTATCATTATAATGGAGCAAAGATATATGCAAGAGTTCACTCTGCTATACCTAGCCAGAAAATGTGGGTCATTTTTAAATGTTTATTTTTCTATCATGAGCATATAATCGTTATGATGGAAAATTACTGGATTAAACCTGAGCCAGGGAAATTTAAGTAATGGGGGCATGAAACAGGCACCAAAGAGTAGAAAATTATGTCTCACCATTTATCTCAAGACTCCAGCAGTAAGTCCTTAAAAGGTGACCTTTCCACTCTCTCACATTTCAGTCTATTCCATTAGCTGTCATTTCCTGACCTAGCTTTCCATTCCAAGGGCCATTTCCAGCAAATATCAGCCAACTTACAATTATTTTTGATGAACTAATAGTAATCACACCTAGACAAACTATTTTATTTTGATTCCACTAAAATGTCTTTGTGTTTTCACAATACCAGAATGTTATAATAAATAATGGAATGGGCTTTCTTCCTTATTATAACAGAACTAAATAGTCAGATGAGAGTTGTCATTTTTAAAACTGTCATCTTGAGATCTTCTTCATTTATGTCAATGATGCTGCCACAGTTCAAAACTTAATTAAAGTTTATCTTTTGGAATTAGCTTCAGAGACAATGTATGTGACACACAAGAAAAACCAGTCTCATTAATTCCTAACCATATTTTTGTGATTACCAAATAATTAGTCAGGCTAAACACTTAAACTAGTGAAAAGATGATCCTGAAGAGCTGTTGGCTACTTACAAAACTCAAATATACCCTATTGATGTTATTCCATCATTAAAAAGATTCAAAAATGTGGCCAGGCATGGTGGCTCATGCCTGTAATCCCAGAACTTTGGGAGGCCAATACAGGAGGATTGCTTGAGCCCAGGAGTTCAAAACCAGCCTGGACAACATAGCGAGACCCTGTCTTAAGAAAAAAAAAAAGATTAAAAAATGTGCTGTAGACATTAAAAGCAAATCCTACCTGCCCTACCGCCAATCTAACATTGGTTTGAGCAATACAGCTTTTATTGTAATAAATGCAATGTCCTCCTAGGGTAATAACTTTAAAGGGATAACTTACTTGGCTGTATAAGTTTTGAAAGGCCTGTTAAAAATTCTCATTGCCTCATAATCACTCCTAAAACTGGCTTAAATAAATAATAAATGGAAAGAAAACAAATCAAGACCTTGACACGATGACCTAACTTGAGTTAGTTTCTATATTTTGAGCTAATAATCATATCAAAACTACAAACATAAAAGTTAAATATGCTTTGCTCTCCTATTCTGCCAGATTTTACAAAACTGTTTCTAGGACAACCTTTTAGGAGTGAATTTTCTTGTGGAAAATTACTAAATTTTTTGCAACATCTGAAAATATGCAAAAGAAGATAAGATGGAAAAGGAGAAAACATCATATATATTATCAATTGTGAATGCCTATATGCCAGACACAGAGGATTGATTATCTAAGGCCTTTGGATGTGGCACCTCTTTTCACAATTATCTGATGAACCATTGTATTCCTCAATCTAAATTCAGCCAACAGCACAGCGAAAGGAAAAACAGTGTCTTCATTGCTGCTTTTCAGCCATAAACTTCAAATTATGTTTTTATAAAAGAAAAATCAACACATAATGGTAAGGCTTCATGTTAAGCTACTGAGGAATAGAAGAGATCCCGAAACAAAATAATCTCTATAGATGCATCCAAGTGAAAAGAATCCAAGATATATCTACATCACTGGCATATTCTTCTCATGGCTCTCTCAACTTTTTGCTCTAATTTTAGATTTCAATATTAAATGAATTAGGCATCTGTGGGGAATATTTTAATAAAAATTAAGCATTGTCCTTGTCTATGAAGTAAAGAGGATGGAGAAGAAAAAAGAACCTATAAATATTCTATGCAGATGTACCAAGAAGTCCAAAACTATGAGTTAATAGGGACTCCATAAACATTTTTAAAATTGCAATGAAATTAAATGGAAGCAGGAACTAGGTATTGCGCAGGACTAACAGAATATTTCCCAAAATGCCTCAGAATAATCTGAGGTTTTTCTTTTGTGCAGATTCCTGAGCCAGGAGTAATGGTATCACAGCTGTAAAAGTCTTGGGTGATGATTGGCAATCCAAAATAACAAGTAAAACATTTGTCATGATAGGGGTTGGAGATAAGAAAACTTGGTTACCACAATTCAAGGAGAGATAGCCAAAAGATGTCGAGATGAACTCCAAAACACACAAAAAAGTATGTACAATTAAAACAGCACATAAATAAATAAATGAAAAGCGTTATAAAAGATGTGTTAGGGAGCCTCTCCCTCGAGTGACTGGATTTCAGGTAGCGAAACTGGCACTGGCGTAACTTTCCTGGATTCTTACCCTCCCTATGGAGAAGGACTGAGTTATCTTCGGACCATGGTCCACATTTCTCAACTAGGTGCAATTAATATTTTTAAAGTTTGTAAACAGTGAAGACTCTCTCTTTTCTTTTCCTCTCTGCCCTAGATCAATGTGAATAGAGATTATGAGAATCTGTCTGCTCTACAGACCCAGATCGTTCCTAAAGATCAATGTCTAGACTGTAAAAAAGGAAACGGGGATGGGAGCACTAAGAGCATCATTTGGCCTTCACAGTCAAGGCACAATGCTTTTCACAGGTCCACCAGCAAAAAAAAAAAAAAAGCGATTTTTTTTTAGATGAGTTCTAGTTTCATGACCCAGACTGATCTCTAATTCCTGACCCCAAGAAACCCTGTCACCTTGGTCTCCTGAAATGCTGGGATTACAGACATGAGCCACTGCACCCAGCCAGAACAGTGATTCTTTGCTTTCAGCTTCCTTCCCTCTCAGTCTTTTCCAAACTTGGGCAGGTCTAGGGAGCAAGGTCCTGAGAACAAAGAATAGTTGAGCAAGAAGGAAAATGGGAAGAAACAAAAGATATATATATCTCTGATATGTGTTGAGTTTGAAGAAACAGCAGCATGTTCCATTGTAAAAACCCTGTACATTAAGGACTGTAATACTGGGGTATTGATTTGAACCCAGGGAGAAAAGAGTCACGGGCAAGTAAAAAACTACTGACTTTGATTAGTTTGTTTTTTTTCTTAAAGAAGTTTGAAACAATGAATTGTTGAATTTTGAATTTAAAACATTAAAATTTAAAAGTCCACTTTTCACTAATAAAGTAAACATATAAAATGATCACTAAGGCCCTATCTAATTCTAAAATTCTGAGCTGGATTTAAGTTATCTTATCCAAAAACATATTTACTGAGCCTCTACTACATGTTGACATAGGAAAAATGTTTTGGACAAAGAGATGAAAATGGCGAAAGAATGTACAAAGAACCCACGAACACAATTCACAGTGATGAGCACCATAATAGAAGCGTGCAAGAGAAATCGACCGTATGTGCAGAGGAATCACACACACATACACACACACACACACACACAGAAGGGCACCTAATCAGGCCTAGAAAGTTCTAGAGGAAGGGAACGGAATGGTGATTATGGAGCAAGGATGTTTCTAAGATGAATGTATGATAGATCTGAGTCTTGAAGGAAAACAGACTGGTGGGATGGAGGGAGCTGTGGTGGAACAGGCACATAATAGGCAGAGCTTTCTAATAATATAATAACAACAGAAAAACTGAGAGAAGTATGGGAGAACATCACCTCAGGGCCCTGCGGGGAAGCCAAAAACAGCTAGAGCAATGTTGCATGTGATGGAAACAGGGTATGAGAAAGGAACTTTCATATGTTTCTGGTGAGAATATAAATTATGTATTCCCTTTGACTCAGCAATTTCATTTCTGGAATTTACCCTACAGATATAATCCTATATGTGTAATATAATACACATATAAAAACATATGTGTACATGACATCACAGCACCACTTGTTTTTTGTTTTTGAGATGGAGTCTTGCTCTGTCGCTCAGGCTGAAGTGCGGTGGCATGATCTTGGCTCACTGCAACCTTCACCTCCTGGGTTCAAGTGATTCTCCTGCCTCAGCCTCCCAAGTAGCTGGGATTACAGGAGCACGCCATCAAGCCTGGCTAATTTTTTGTATTTTTAGTAGAGATGGGGTTTCACCATGTTGGCCAGGCTGGTCTTGAACTCCTGACCTCAGGTGATCTGCCCGCCTCGGCCTCCCAAATTGCTGGGATTACAGGCATAAACCACCATGCCCAGCCCACAGCGCCATTTGTAATAATAAAAAACTGTAAACAAACTTAATGAGCCTCAACAGAGGAATATTTAGTAAACTATGGTAAATCCATCAAATGGTATATACTATGTAGCCCTTAAAAAGAATGAAACATTTCTACATGTATTAGTAGGGAATTAGCTCTAAGATATTTTGCTAAGTGAGGATATCTTTTTTACTCGGTTACTTTTCTTTCTTTCTTTCTTTCCTTTCTTTCTCTCTTTCTTTCTTTCTTTCTTTCTTTCTTTCTTTCTTTCTTTCTCTTCCTTCCTTCCTTCCTTCCTTCCTTCCTTCCTTCCTTCCTTCCTTCCTTCCTTCCTTTCTTTCTTTTTTGAGTTATCCTGAAATCTCTAAGAATGCCTCTGAGCATTTCCTCTTCTCTTTAACTCTATTATTATTATTTTGCGAGAGAGATATTTGCTCTGTTCCCCTGGCTAGAGTGCAGTGGTGCAATCATGCCTCGCTGCAGCCTCAAACTCCCAGGCTCAAATGACCCTCCCACCTCGGCCTCCCAAGTAGCTGGGACTACAGGCATGCATACTATGATGCCCAGCTGAATTTTTTTTTTTTAGTGGAGAGGGTGTCTTGCTATGTTGCCCAAGCTGGTCTCCAACTCTTGGCTTTTGCTAAGAGATATCACAAGGGATGTACCTAATATGCCAACATCTGCATACAAAAAATACAATTATGTGTGTGTCTGTAAGTTTGTGTGTCTGTGTGTCTGTGTATATTCACATATACATGCATACATGAATACATGGGCTCCCTCAGGAAGGATACTGACAATAAATGCAATAACAGATATTGCTCAAAGGGGGAACTGGATAACTGGAGGACAGAGATGTAAAGGAAACTTTTTAAAATTCTGTACCTATACCCATATAATATTTTCAAAAAAATAAATACATTTAACCCACAATATACATTTAACAATGAAGTAAAACATAAAAGTCCACGCTGAACTTTTTTAACTGAAGAAAGATTCAACATGAATGATGGCAGCTGAGAAGGTATTTGAAGAGAGACAGTGTTTAGTGAAAAAGGCCTGAAAGTACCAACACAAGTGAAGAGCAATAGAATTTAAGGCAAACAGGATAGCTGACTGGGGAAGGACATGGGAAAGTTAACTTTTTTTCTCAGTCAACCATAAAGAAAATAAATGTCACATGGGTGTGTGGAAGGAACAATAGTGATAAACAAGGAAACTATCACATGCAGCTTCAATCTGTTTGGAAAAACAGCCAAAAATTATCACAAATTTTGTGATACCTGTACTGTGTACTTTGATTTTAGGTTATCTTTGCTAAAGATTCCAAAAGTATGCAAAATATGATAATCTAATCAAACAGCAGCATGCGGGAATTTTTTTTTTTTTTTTTTTGAGACGCAGTTTCTCTCTGTCACCCTGGCTGGAGTGCAGTGACATGATCTCCGCTCACTGCAGGCTACGCCTCCCGGGTTCACGCCATTCTCCTGCCTCAGCCTCCCTGGTAGCTGGGACTACAGGTGCCTGCCACCACGCCAGGCTAAATTTTTTTTTTTTTTTTTTTTGCATTTTTAGTAGAGACGGGGTTTCATCTTGTTAGCCAGGATGGTCTCGATCTCCTGACCTCATGATCTGCCTACCTCATCCTCCCAAAGTGCTGAGATTACAGGCGTGAGCCACCACGACTGGCCGGGAATTTTTTTTTTTATGTGCTAAAGCCCGAGGTCTTTGTTTTCTTCATGGTACTCAACTATCTTCCAATGTTTACAAAGTGAAGTGGATAGCAGGGACACCCCAAGTGGTGGGCAGTAAACGGCCCATGGTGGATGAGTGAAACAAACACATCAAAGTTGCAACAAATGATATATTTGGATAAATTCAATTAGCAAACAGCTTTAAGCAGTCTGGCAAGTTAAACTCAGCCTAAACCCATATTCTGAATTTGGAGGGATATTTAATGATGTCCTGTTGAAAGGCAAAGGTAAAAATCCAAAAAATAATTTTACCAAAATAAAAAGAACAAAATAACAACTTCATCTCATAACTCCTACTCAGTGGGCACAATGGGTCTAGTATGATAAGACCCTTTCAGTAGTCAATATGAAATAATATAAAAAGGCTAAGTCAAAGGCCAAGACTCTATAAACCTTGTTAAGAAATAGCAAAAAACAGACTACTGGAAATCCACATTCTTTTTTTTTTATTTATTATTATACTTTAAGTTCTAGGGTACATGTGCACAACGTGCAGGTTTGTTACATATGTATACGTGTGCCATGTTGATGTGCTGTACCCATTAACTCGTCATTTACATTAGGTATATCTCCTAATGCTATCCCTCCCCCCTCCCCCCACTCCACAACAGGCCCCGGTGTGTGGTGTTCCCCACCCTGTGTCCAAATGTTCTCATTGTTCAATTCCCACCTATGAATGAGAACATGTGGTGTTTGGTTCTCTGTCCTTGCAATAGTTTGCTCAGAATGATGGTTTCCAGCTTCATCCATGTCCCTACAAAGGACATGAACTCATCCTTTTTTATGGCTGTATAGTATTCCAGGGTGTATATGTGCCACATTTTCTTAATCCAGTCTATCATTGATGGACATTTAGGTTGGTTCCAAGTCTTTGCTATTGTGAATAGTGCCGCGATAAACATATGTGTACATGTGTCTTTATAGCAGCATGATTTATAATCCTTTGGGTATATATCCAGTAATGGGATGGCTGGGTCAAATGGTATTTCTAGTTCTAGATCCCTGAGGAATTGCCACACTGTCTTCTGCAATGGTTGAACTAGTTTACAGTCCCACCGACGTGCAAAAGTGTTCCTATTTCTCCACATCAGCACCTGTTGTTTCCTGACTTTTTAACGATCGCCATTCAAGATGGATTAAAGACTTAAATGTCAGAACTAAAGCCATACAAACCCTAGACGAAAACCTAGGCAATACCATTCAGGACATAGGCATGGGCAAGGACTTCATGTCTAAAATACCAAAAGCAATGGCAACAAAAGCCATAATTGACAAATGGGATCTAATTAAACTAAAGAGCTTCTGTACAGCAAAAGAAACTACCATCAGAGTGAACAGGCAACCTACAGAATGGGAGAAAATTTTTGCAATCTACTCATCTGATAAAGGGCTAATATCCAGAATCTACAAAGAACTTAAACAAATTTACAAGAAAAAAACAAACAACCCCATCAAAAAGTGGGTGAAGGATAAGAACTGACACTTCTCAAAAGAAGACATTTATGCAGCCAACAGACACATGAAAAAATGCTCATCATCACTGGCCATCAGAGAATGCAAATCAAAGCCACATTCTTTTCAAAGAAAAATCAGGTAAGTTAAGGTCTTTTCTAGCTCTGACTTCAGTGACTACAAACCATTCAATAATCTTTTTTACTTAGTTTCTTTCTTTCTTTTTTTTTTTTTTTTTTTTTTTTTTTGAGTTATCCTGAAATCGCTAAGACTGACTCTGGGCATTTTCTCATTTTCTCTGGTATAATTCTTTTAATTCCTTTTTTTGTTTTTTTGAGACAGGGTCTCACTCTGACACCCAGGCTGGAGTGCAGTGCAGTAGCACAATCATGGCTCACTGCAGCCTCAAACTCCTGGGCTCAAGTGATCCTACTGCCTCAGTTTTCTGAGGAGCTGGGACTACAGGCATGCACCCTATGATGCCCAGCTATTTTTTTTTTTAGTAGAGATGGAGTCTTGCTATGTTGCCCAAGCTGTTCTCAAACTCTTGGCTTCAAGTTATCTTCCTGCCTTGGCCTCCCAACGTGCTGGGATTACATGTGTGAGCCACTGCACCTGGCCTTCCTGTTTAATTCTTTATAAATCTTTCAAAAATTTACATTATATTTATTAAATAAGAAATCATCTTGAGGTTAGAGTTTTTAAACAAAATCAAAATAAAAACTATGTTTTGTATCTGTACTTTGATTTCTGAGTTAACATTTTCTTGTATTTTTTACAAAGTAACATTACTAATTCTTCTGAGAGCACTTCATATTTCCAAGTTTCTGTTATGAAAAGTATTTTATATAAAATAATATATTTCATCAACTTAAAATAACATCTGCTGACCAAAAATAAAAAAGAATCTATATACCATTCACCAACTCTAACCTTAGATTTCTCAATTTATGACCAGGTAAAAATCATCTCTTTCACCCCAAACTATAGTTATCTAAATGACACATGAAATAGTGTACACGGTAGGCCGAGCGCACTCACTCACGTCTGTAATCCCAGCACTTTGGGAGGCCGAGGCGGGCAGATCACCTGAGGTTGGGAGTTCGAGACCAGCCTGACCAACATGGAGAAACCCTGTCTCTACTAAAAATGCAAAATTAACCGGGTGTGGTGGCGCATGCCTGTAATCCCAGCTACCCGGGAGGCTGAGGCTGGAGAATTGCTTGAATCCGGGAAGTGGAGGTTGCAGTGAGCCGAGATTGTGCCATTGCACTCCAGCCTGGCCAACAAGAGTAAAAGAGCGAAACTCCATCTCAAAAAAAAAAAAAAGAAAAGAAAAAAAAAAGAAATAGTGTACAGGGTAAAGTTCTATTCCAAATGAGAAAAGATGTTAAACTCTGGACAAGTTATTTACCCTACATGGACTTCAATTTGAGATAAGAAATATTCTAACTCTCCATTTTACAAGTGAGAAAAGTGAGACTCAGAGATGTTAGGGATTTCCCAAGAGCTTGAAATCTGTTAGTTAGCAGTCATTAAAGCCTCAGGTGGAGGCCTCTTCTGAGAACAACCAGCAGGCCATTCTGAAAAATAAAGATGGAGCCTTACTTCACACTAACACCTATATAAATTCTAAGTGGGTTAAATGATCAATTATTTAAAATAAAGTAATAAAAGTCATGGGATAAAATTTGGGTGACTAATTCCTCAATGAGAAAGGCATTTCTAAAACCAAAGCCAAAACTGAAAATAAAACATCCCTATAAATTTGGCCACATTTTTAGATAAAAATCTAAATAATCCCTCTGACAAAACACACTAAACTCAGTTAATGATAAATGACATACTGGGAGGTAGGCAGAGAAAAGGGAATTATTTGTAGAATGTAGAGGGTAGCCATAAAATCTGGAAACAGGTATTATTTGATCATGAATTATAATATCTACAAACCATTTATTATATATTTTCCTGTGTTTCTAGACTTAGCGACCACCCTGTATATAAAAAATAGTTGATACTGTTAATGTATAAATTAATAAGAAAAGGTGAACATTCTAGTAGAAAATGGAAATGGTATATGAGGAAGCAATTCATAAAATGCCTACAAATGGCCAATATACATTTCAAAACATATGTTCAATCTTTCCAGAATCAAAGAATATTGAAAGATGAAATGTTTTACCTAATGTAAACAAGTATTTTAAAAGATTAATAAAAATTTAGGAACACAGGTTAATCTTCAGTGAATACATTGGTATAGACTTTATAGAAGGCAGTTTGACAATATGCAGCATAAATAGAGGATATATTTCTAGCCACCAAAATGCCTCTCCTAAGAAAAGGTCCAAAGAAAATAATTGGCCCAGAATACTAAAATATGTGAAGGATATTCATATAATAACAGCAAAATACTATAAACAATCTAACTATCCACTAATAAGTTAATTGTTAAATAAATTACAAAACAATCATACACTGGCATACTATGTAACTATTAAAAATACCATAGGGATCTACTTATGAAACATAAAAATTTTTATAAAATAAACTTAGTGAAAAAAGTAGGCTGCCGATCAGCACAAATATTGTCAGTTTCAATAATATAACAGGGAAAATATTTATTTCAAAAGTTGTGGAAGTCTAGCAACAGGGCAGGACATAAGAAGAAAACAGGGCCAGAGAGGTATTCCAGTGGCAGAGAATTTCAAGGAACTTCCATTTTTACTTTTATTTCACCTCTTTTTTATTGCTAATTTTATATTTTCATCTTTTTAAAAAATGTATTTAACTTTTCTTATATATATGTATATGTGAATAATTTTATTTAAATGTATATACATCTGATGCATTTATTTATTTGATCCATTTACTTATAAATTCAGTGCCCTGCATATGTGTAATCTAATCATGGCACTTTAAAAATAAATTTTTGTGAAAGATCCTGCTAAAATAAATAATAAAGGAAATTTGAATGTATCTGAGTGTATTACAAACTCATATAACTTAATAAAATTGTTAACAATTAAAATAATTAGTAGCATATTCAGTGTTCAGAATATATACAGTTCATGGTACATAACAAAAAATCATTTTTTAATAAAAGACAAAAAATCCAAAACATGCCTGTGTGCTCAATTTTTAGAAATATGTAAAAATTTAGAGAGCACTTGACTGCATGGAACTTTGAGTCTTATTAACAAAACAAGAAAATACAAAAATCAAATCCCAAAGTATCATTGAGAGTCACAATAAATGGAACTGACAGTAGACACATAGACTCCATGAAAAGAAATGATCTTGGTGAATTAGAACAGTCAAATCAGGATTCATGAAGACTTAATTGCTGGAAGATAGATTAAATGTCCATGGTTTGTAAAGAGGCACAGAGGAACATTTCAAATGAAAAGAATAACAACAGCAAAGCTGTGGCAGGGAAAAAACTACAGAGGTAGAGAAAAAAGTACAGAGGTAAAGAAAAGATAAGCCTGCCTGAGAGTTCAAGTTGAGGAAATAATACCACCAGCTACCATTTATGGTGTGCCAGGAACTGTACTAGGTATTTTAAATGCATCCAATAGATCACAGAAATAAACAGCCAATTGGGGAAGGTAGTTATAAATATGATCTCATTTGGTAGGCTAGGAAATAGATGCCTGAAGACAAATGGCAAGCCCAAAGAGGTACACAAGTGGCCAATGAAAGGAACAAGCACAAAGTTCCACAGCTGGTGAATGATTACACCAAGATGTATTCCCACGTAGGTCTAATTCCTGAGTCCACCATCTGAACAACCACATTCCACTGTTAATGAAAAAGAGTAAAACCAAGTTGCCAATGATTTTATATTGTATCAACAAGGTGGCCAGTGCACATTAAAGAACTATTCAAGATGAAAGTCCTATAAAAATTAACCTAACTGTAATAGTGTTGGAAAACTGGATATCCACATGCAAAAGAATAAAATCAGACTCTTAAATCATGACATATATAAAAAACACTCAAAATGGGCTAAAGACTTAAACACAGACCTGAAGCTATAAGACTTTTGGAAGAAAACGTAGGGTAAAAGCTCCCTGATATTGCTCTGGGCAATAATTGTTTTGGCTATAACCCCCAAAACACACGAAACAGAAGCAAAAATAAACAAATAGCATAATACCAAACTACAAAGCTTCTGCACAGGAACTATCAACAGAATGAAGAGGAAACCTACAAAATGCAAGGAAATATTTCTGAAACAAACATCTGATAAGGGGTTAACATCCAAAATATATGAGGAACTCAAAATACTCAATAGCAAGAAAACAAATAACATGATGGAAAAAATAGGCAAAGGACCTGAATAGACATTTTTCCAAAGAAGATATACAAATGGACAACAGGTAAATGAAAAAATACTCAACATCATTAATAATCAGGGAAATGCAAAGTGAAACCACAATGAGATATCATCTCACACAAGTAAGAATGGCTTTTATCAAAAAATAACAAAAAGATAGCAAGGGCTGGTGAGGACGTAGAGAAAAAGGAACTCTCACACACTGTTGGTGGGAATATAAATTAGTACAGCCATTAGGAAAAACAATCTGGAGGTTTCTCCAAGAATTAAAAATAGAACTACAATATGATCCAGCACTCCCACTTATGGGTATGCATCCAAAGAAAATGAAATCATTATGTCAAAGAGATATCTGCACTCTCATGTTTATTACAGCACTATTCGCAATACCTAAGATACGGGATCAAACTAAGTATTTATGGACGAATGAACGGATAAAGAAAACAAGGTGACATATATATATGTATATATGTATATGTAGATACATGTGTATATATATGTATCTACATATACATATATACATATATATGTATCTACATATACATATATACATATATATATGTATCTACATATATATATACACAATAGAATATGACTCGGCCTTAAACGAAGGAAATCCTGTCATTTGCAACAACACGAATGAACCTGGAGGACATTATAAATGAAATAAGCCAGGCACAGAAAGACAAATACTACATGATCTCATTTACATGTGGAATCTAAAAAAGTTGAACTCACGAAAGAGAAAGTAAAATGATGGTGCCAGACACTGGAGGAAGTGAGGAGGGTGCACAGAGAGACACTGGTTAAAAGGTACAAAAGTCCAATTATACTGGGGCAATAAGTTCTGGAGATCTATTGCACACTGTGGTGACTACATTTAGTAATGTATTATATACTTGGAAATGGTGAAATGTTCTCACCATAAAAACATGAAAAGTATGTGAGGTGACAGATAAAGTAATTCACTTGATGTAATCATTTCACAGTATGTACATACATCAAAACATCACGCATACCATAAATAAACACAATTTTTTTCAATTGTATATTAATAAAGCTGGGTGGGAAAGCAACAAGAAAAAAATAATAATAACCTAACTGCAAGACATAGAAAGGATTAACAAAGGAGATTCATGGTTGAAATATCTCTATTAGGCCGGATGCGGTGGCTCACACCTATAATCCCAGCATTTTGGGAGACTGAGGTGGACAGATTGCCTGAAGTCAGGAGTTTGAGACCAGCCTGGCCAACATGGTGAAACCCTATCTCTACTAAAAATACAAAAATTAGCCCGGTGTGGTGGCAGGTGCCTGTAATCCCAGGTACTCGGGAGGCTGAGGCAGGAGAGTCGCCTGAACCCGGGAGGCGGAGGTTGCAGTGAGCCGAGATCACGCCATTGTACTCCAGCCTGGGCGACAAGAGCGAAACTTCGTCTCAAGAAAAAAGGCCGGGTGCAGTGGCTCACACCTGGAATCCCAGCACTTTGGGAGGCTGAGGTGGGAGGATCACCTGAGGTCAGGAGTTCCAGACCAGCGTGGCCAACATGGTAAAACTCCGTCTCTACTAAAAATACAAAAATTAGCCAGGTGTGGTGGCAGGTGCCTCAATCCCAGGTACTTGGGAGGCTGAGGCAGGAGAATCACTTGAACCCAGGAGGCAGAGGTTGCAGTGAGCCGAGATCGCGCCACTGCACTCCAGCCTAAGTGACAAGAGCAAGACTTCCTCTCAAAAAAAAAAAAGGCCAGGCACCTGTAATCCCAGCACTTTGGGAGACCGAGGCGGGTGGATCATGAGGTCAGGAGATCGAGACCATCCTGGCTAATACAGTGAAACCCCATCTCTACTAAAAATACAAAAAATTAGCTGGGCGTGGTGGCACACACCTGTAGTCCCGGCTACTCAGGAGGCTGAGGCAGGAGAATTGCTTGAACCCGGGAAAGGGAGGTTGCAGTGAGCCGAGACCGCGCCACTGCACTCCAGCCTGGGAGACAGAGCGAGATTACATCTCAGAAACAAACAAGAAGTCTCCATTATATGAATTTAATAAATTTCTCCAAATCGAGGAGATTTTAGTTGAAAATTCCACGTATACATCCATCTGCATGTTATCATTATGGAACCACATAACAGAGCAGATAACACAGCAGTTCCTGAGCACTCTAAAGACATCATCATCATAATCATAGATGATATAATGCAGAATCTATTATCCAAAAGGGAAGAGTAACTTTTAAGTTAATTTTAAATCACTTTCTTCAAATAATTGAATTATCAATAGCTTAGCTAAGAGTTGAACTGCAATGTAATATTTGACAGCAGTCAAGGGCTATTATTTGACTACAATTTTGAAAACCATTTTAATCGCTTCTTGGCCTTTTGGCTAAGATCAAGTGAAAACCATTTTAAAAATCTACTTTTTAATAACTGACATATTGTTTAGCTTCCCTATTTTAATTTCAAGAACAAGTACTTCTCTTTGGATTTAATGTATGCCATATTGTAGCAATGAGAAGAATAGTTTATTTGATTTATATAATATACATTTATAAAAACAGATGAAAAGAAGTATCTTTGATGCTAAAAATGGAAATTATTTTCCCTAGGACCTCTTGTACTTTTAAATGGCATGCACACTGATTAAAAACTCTCCACAATTTACATCCACATATGGACTTGTGTGGATTTGCATGGATGTATCTGAAACAAATAATGTAAATGCTCTTTATTTTGTCTATACCTTTACTCAGCTTTTTCACTGACTCAAATTGGAAATAAATATAAATTTTTAAGTATACATTTTCTTCTCTTTTTTTTTAAGAGATGGAGTCTCACTATCCAGGCTTGCCCATGTTGGAGGGCACTCCACAATCGTAACATACTAGAACCTCTAACTCCTGGGCTTCAGTGATCCCCCAGCTTCCCAAATAGCTGGGACTACATGTGCATGCCACTGAGACTGGCTGGCATACATTTTCTATAATATGGAATAGCATAAATCTTACCCTGAAAAAGTAGAATAATCTTTTTTTTTTTTTTTTTTTGATACTGAGTCTCGCTCAGTCACCCAGGCTAGAGTGCAGTGGTGCGATCTCGGCTCACTGCAAGCTCCGCCACCCGGGTTTACACCATTCTCCTGCCTCAGCCTCCCAAGTAGCTGGGACTACAGGCACCCGCCACCACGCTGGGCTAATTTTTTGTATTTTTAGTAGAGACGGGGTTTCATCGTGTTAGCCAGGATGGTCTCGATCTCCTGACCTCATGATCTGCCCGTCTCGACCTCCCAAAGTGTAGAATATTCTTTATCCATATGTTCATTTATCTGCACTAATATATACAGTTAATAAAATAATAAAAAGAATCATTATTATTACTTTTCCAGCAGTCACTTCCCTGAGATCTATGTTTCAAAGAAGAAATGGCAATATTGTTTGAAGCTGCAGATTTGAAATGGGCAGCTAGCATCAAACCCTCAAGGAACAGAGAAAATAGGTAAGCTAACTGAAAAGTCACCACTGTGCAAGGAAGTTTGTGTCATCCACCTTCTTGCTACCGGAAGCAACTTTTTTTTCTTTTACAGCTATGGTGTATTTCTTTCCTTAGAAGGCTATTAATATATTCAAATTTTGATCTGGTATGCCAAGGAAATAGGAAGAAATATCAATGAATGAACAAGACAATCAGGACACCTTGAGATTAGGTTAGAAGCACATTAAGTCACACTCAAGAACAAGATATTATATTGTGGATTCCTAGCTATCATCGAGTCTCCCTTACTCAAGTGCAAAATGTCAGACTGACCTGAACAAGTTCAGGAAAGACTTGAATTGGAGGATGAATACAATTACTAACTGAGCCGCAAATCTATTTTTTTTCCTAAATAAAGAGAAATGCTAAGTCAATGGAGAGAAATGAAGACTGAATGTGCACGTGGGTAAAGGTAAAAATATTAATTTCCAATTTCATTTCAAACTTCAAATCAAGTATAAAGCTAAAGGCCGTATAACAGAGTAATCTCTTAATAAATACACAAAAGATTGTTGCATGTAATGATCTTGATAGCTATAAGCAGCTCCAAATTAAACAAGCAAACAAAACAGTTAAGTCTTTAAGTGTCAGTATTTAGTTTCATATCAGCTATATACCAGATCAACATAATCCACCAATTTGAAAATGAAACCAAAGTTCACTTCTCACATTTTTCCTCTCTACAAGATGCTCTAGCTAACATACCATATTTGGAAAATTTATAAATTTTCAAACCCTCTGTAAAATGGAAGTAAACTTGAATCTTTCTTTTTTTTTTGAGACATAGTCTTGCTCTGTCGCCCAGGCTGGAGTGCAGTGGCGCAACCTCGGCTCACTGCAAGCTCCGCCTCCCGGGTTCACGACATTCTCCTGCCTCAGCCTCTCCGAGTAGCTGGGACTACAGGTGCCCGCCACCACGCCCAGCTAATTTTTTTTTGTATTTTTTAGTAGAGACGGGGTTTCACCGTGGTCTCGATCTCCTGACCTCGTGATCCACCCGCCTCGGCCTCCCAAAGTGCTGGGATTACAAGCGTGAGCCACCGCGCCCGGCCTTGAATCTTTCTTATGGCCTACTAAATAAACAATCAAAAACTGGCAATAGATTCTCATGTATTCAAAATCAATGGAAAACAGTGAGAAAGCCCTCCCCTGAAGATAAACTTTCTTCTTAGACTGGAGAAATGATTTAGACAGTACAGCAAACAATACAATATAGATATGACTCAAAGAAAAGCTCTATCACCAATTTTAGCAATACCAGCAGAGAACAATTAACAACAAATTTCTGTATTTACATAGAAACAGGTGCTATTTATAAATACATTTTAAGAAACCAGAGAAAAACATTTTTCTCTCTATTCAAATAAGAAATCTACATTTTTATTTTGTTTCTCAACAGATTTGTTTCTAAGAAAAATTGCATTTCAAAATGTGGCTTGGCTCACACACATACACACAAAGGCAACTTAAAATAAAGGGAATGCTATTCCTTCAAAGGTCAGAGGATGAAAGCCATAATTTGATTATTCACCAGAAGCAATTATCCTTATCTGGGAAGACAGAGGAAGGCAGTCACTTTAGATTACACTTTACCTGGGCTAGGGAAAAAAGCATGTTAAATTGTCCAGAATTTTATAACAAAGGATAAAGGCAAAAGTACTGGCGTGTATCTCTCATTGAAAGCATAACATTTGCAAAATTAATCTTAAATTTCACATTCAAATATGGTTGAGTTGTGGGAAATGTTTACAAAGAGGTAACAAAGACAGATTTAAGATAAAATGAATGTACAGATCTAGATGAGTGTATATTAAAACATTTTTAGGTATGTTTTATATATATAAAATATACATGGATGTGTAATTAGTATAGCTTTCCACAAACATGCACATACTAATGTAAAACTCCAAGCTGGCATTCCATTGGCACCACCTATGTTAGTATAACTATTTTAACTTCCACACATAATTAATGATGGCACTCACTGACATTCTTGATTCCATCTGTCCTGTGGTAAGTAGAATTCTAAGATAGCCCCCAAGATTCCCACCCCAAGGTGTATACACTTTGCATAATTCCTTCCCCTTGAATATTGGTGGGACTGTAAATATGATGGGTTACCATCCATATAATGTTACACGGAAAAGGGGTTTTCACAGATGTAATTAAGGTCCTTTATCAGCTGACTTTGTGTTAATGAAAAGGGAGGTAACTTTGAGGGGCCTAATTTAATATCGTGAGCCCTTAATCAGGTCAGAAGCCATAGCAAAAGCTCTCTTGCTAGCCTGGAAAAAGCAGTTGCCATATTATAAACTGCCTATGGAAGGGGCCATTGGACAAGATCTGAGAATAACCTTTTGGGGCTAAGAGAAGTTTTGATCCAACTCTTAGCAAGAAAACAGGGACCTTAGTCATCGAGCCACAATGAATGCTGAATTCTGCCAGCAGAATGACTCTGAGAAAACCCCCAAACCTCAGATGTAAGCCAACACCTTTATTTCACCCTGAGCAGAGACCCAGATCATCTGAACAAGCAAACAGGCCAACACCTTTACTTCACCCTAAGCAGAGACCCAGCTCATCTGAAAACAAAATCCTGACCCACATAAAGTGTGAGATAATAAATTTGTGTTATTTTAAGCCACTAAGTTTGTGTTAATTTGTTACACAGCAATAGAAAAAAACAAAACAAAAAACTAAATAAAATTTTAATTTTCTCTTTACCACATCATCTGCAACAGATATTTAATAAACTTGGATGACAGGGGAAGTATAGACAGAACCACTTACAGATGTATGAAAATCTAGAAGACCTGATGGTGGTGGGGAGTAAGCTGATGAGTTTAACAATGGATGTGATGGCCGGGCTCAGTGGCTCACCCCTGTAATCCCAGCACTTTGGGAGGCTGAGGCGGGTGGATCACCTAAGGTCAGGAGTTCAAGACCAGCCTGGCCAACATGGTGAAACCTCGTCTCTACTAAAAATGCAAAAAGTAGCTGGGTATGATGGTGGGTTCCTGTAATCCCAGCTACTCAGGAGGCTGAGGCAGGAGAATACCTTGAACCTAAGAGGTGGAGGTTGTAGTGAGCCAAGATTGTACCACTGTACTTCAGCCTGGGTGACAGAGCAAGACTCCATCTCAAAAAATAAAAATTAAAAAAAAAACAATGGAAATGTTGATCTTGAAGTGATAACTGAAATCCTGACCCTTTGAGAAAGATGCAATGGGAACTGGTGGTGTGGGGAGAACACTCATGAAAGAGGTCAGGCTTAGCAAATATCTACAGAAATAGGGTTGAACTGTGATGAGTGGGAGAGTGAAAAGGACATTGACTCAGGCTTGGATATGTCTACATTTAGAGAGGGAAGATGTGCTAAAAAGAAGCTGGAGAAAAGGAAGAAGAATTACTATTAAGAGTTTTGAGGATGAGAGAATCAACCTTTTCAAGTACCTACAGAGAATCCAAGGACAAAAACGGTCATTAAGTTTGAAGACTAGTATGTTACTGGTGAAGTGGCGAGAGTATATTCAGTAGAATAACACAGATAGAAACAAGATAGTGAGAAAAAGAAAAGTGGCTCATTCTTTCTTTTTTTAGATAGGTAATAAATGCCAAAGAGTAATCACCACTGATCATACTAAACACAGACAGACACACACACACACACACACACACACACACGTGCACGCACACACACACACGCAAACATGAATGAAAAACATTTCAACCATAATTATATTATCTGTCCCTGTCCTTGGAATCCTCAATATTTGGAAAGATATAGAAACAAAATCAGGTTCAGATTATAGCCACCATACATGAAATATATATACACATTTTTTTTTTTTGAGACAGAATCTCACTCTGTTGCCCAGGCTGGAGTGCAGTGGTGCAATCTCAGCTCACTGCAACCTCCACCTTCCAGTTCAAGTGATTCTCCTGCCTCAGCCTCCCAAGTAGCTGGGACTACAGGCACGTGCCACCATGCCTGGCTAATTTTTTGTATTTTTAGTAGAGATGTGATTTCACCATGTTAGCCAGGATGGTCTCGATCTCCTGACCTCTTGATCCACCCGCCTCGGCCTCCAAAGTGCTGGGATTACAGGTGTGAGCTACCGCGCCTGGCCCATGAAATTGTTTTCTAATGTAAAACTTCTTCTCATAAACTTGATGATTATGACTACCATCCTTTGCAGATCCACAGTCTTGGAAAAATCTGGAGCTATTCAGTTGGGTTAAGAAATGTATTATGAGGCTAAGACAGGAGGATCACTTGAGCCCAGAAGTCTGAGACCAGCCTGGGCAACACAGTGAAAACCAATCTCTACAAAAAACTAAAAAATTAGCCAGGCATGGCCTCACATGCCTATAGGGCCAGCTACTCGAGAGGCTGAGGTGGGAGGATTGCTTGAGCCCAGAAGGTCAAGGCTACAGTAAGCAGTGATGGCACCACTGTGCTCCCGCCTGAGCAACAGAGCAAGACTCTGTCTAAAAAAGAAGAAGAAGAAGAAGAAGAAGAAGAAGAAGAAGAAGAAGAAGAAGAAGAAGAAGAAGAAGAAGAAGAAGAAGAAGAAGAAGAAGAAGAAGAAGGAGAAGAAGAAGAAGAAGGAGAAGGGAGAGGGAGAGGGAGAGGGAGAGGGAGAAGAAGAAGGAGAAGGAGAAGGAGAAGGAGAAGGAGAAGGAGAAGGAGAAGGAGAAGGAGAAGGAGAGGAAGAGGAAGAGGAAGAGGAAGAGGAAGAAGAAGAAGAAGAAGAAGAAGAAGAAGAAGAAGAAGAAGAAGAAGAAGAAGAAGAAGGAGATGGAAGAAGAAGAAGAGGAAGAAGAAGAAGAAGAAGAAGAAGAAGAAGAAGAAGAAGAAGAAGAAGAAGAAGAAGAAGAAGAAGAAGAAGAAATATCCACTATTCAGTTACTATGTAGAATAACAGAGATGTATCATTCTGTTTATGTGACTTTTTTTTTTAAAGCGTGCTTATATTTGGATGCTCCAGTCTAAGTTTAAATCCAGGGATTTTGTAGTTCATAAGGCAGTGAATATGTCTGACAATGATATGCCAAAACATTCTAAAATTTACACTATATGTAATAAATTTAGCTCATTGCTAATTTTTAATACATTTCTATCCTAAGTCAAAATAAGCCAATTATTCCTGAGACTTATCACTTCATAGTCTACATTCTCTCCCACAGAATAGATGGAGTATACTTATCTATCCACAGGACATGGAGAATGCTAAAAGTCACACTTGTCAGGAACTGAGCTAGGTCCTAGAGACACACAAAAAATTACAAGATGTTGTCTGGTTTCCCAACACTTACAATCAAGTAGCTCATAACTCCTGAATATTTCTAAGCTGGCTGAGATATATCACTATGCCCATGGGCTACAAAAAACTGCTTATGAGATACAAGTTCAGAATTAAATCCATTATCTTTGGTTTATCAAGCTGTACAACAGGCATTTAAGACTCTCTGAATATTGGCACAAAGTTTCCCAATGAAAGTCTTAAAGAGATAGTACATATGATTATATTATCACAGAAAATGAATGTGATCTAGTTTTATGAAAAACTCCTAGGAGAGAAAGTGAGTGTGTGTAAGGTGTAGAAAGCCGGTAAAATTGTCCAAAATCTTATTGTGAAGGGAAAGATGGTGGGGATGTTATCAAACATCATTCTTCATTGACCACAGCAGGGTTTAAAGGTTAACATACAGATACAGTTATGAGATAAGCTCTTACCCATAGGCAAAAACAAACAAACAAATAAAACACATCAAGGCAGATGTAATGGAAATTAGGTAGCAGGCCAACCTATGGGAAATTGGACAGCAGGCAGACTTAATGAAAATTAGACAACAGGGTGAAAAAATCAATATATGTCCTCTCATCTTTCCCTTTTATTTCTTGCATATGTAAATCTAGGCTTTAGATTTTCATTTTTTTCTCTATCATGTGAAACAGATAAAATGGAGATAATTTTGTAGAACGCATAGGATAGGTCCACTAAAGAATAGGAATTAAAATTACATTAAGAAAAAATTGCATTTTTAAGAGCTTTAATTTAAAATAAACTATCAAAACATCATCGCTAAATATTTCCAAATGTCAAAACATCTCAAATCCACTAGAAAACTGGGCTATAAAAAAATGTATCTACCCTTTGATCTACTAATTCGATTACTTAGAATTTTTCTCAAAGAAAGAATCCCAGAAGAGAGGCTCTGCTGCGCAAATATGTTCATAATAGCATCATTTATAAAGTTCAAGACTGAAAATAACATAAACGTCCAATGAAATTTTCAATTCTTTTGCATATTATGGAACATCAGCAAATATGTAGCCATAAATGAATGTGGAATACATGGAAATGTTTATGACAAATGTTAAATGGAGAGGGCAGACTACAAATTCTACCTAAGTATGATCACAATGACATGACATAAAATATATATATTCTCACTGGGAAAGGAAAAGAAAGAAAAGCCAATTGTTTTCTTCAGATGGTAAGATTATATAGGAGGAGGCTCTCTTTTTCTTTTTATTTCTGTTTTTGTTATAAATTGCAGTCACTTTGTACAAAATAATACTCAAAACTTTGTGAATGAATCAGACGAGTTTTCATTTTATTCTAATTCACAACTTTCTCACAGATTGGGCAGCAAGGAAGGATAAGGGAGAACAGTTATTAAAGTAAAAATAAACTAAGTATGGGCTCAATTTATCCAGAGGTTTTATATCAAAGGGGAAACAGATACAGTACTGTATTCCAGTGAAGTGCTAAAGTAAGGAAACTTCCTTATATGTGTGCTGTTATACTGTTAACATATTATTAACGATTGCCAAACATTATAAATAGTAATAAATGTGATAAAATGGGTTGCTATATTAAAAATACGATTGTGAAAAATATTTTACATCTTTACTCCCTTTTAGGTCCGTCCCCAGCCCTCATTAGAATGCTGCAACAGAAGAAAGATACTATTTTTTTCCATCAAAAGAATTAAGCAAATAAAAACATTCACACTAGAGGATTTCTGAACTTTGGGAGGGGCAATAAACCTTGCATCAATTACGACTCTGGGTTATTTTCTTTCTTTAGTGAAGGTTTTAGCACTTTCCAAAAGAAAAATGAAGGATTATATAGAAAAAAAAGCAGTGAAAGCCTATTGTGTTTTAAATACCCATGCAGAGATTAATTCCAAATGTGTGAGTAGCATAAAAAGTACTGTGATACTTATTTTTCATTTGCATTTATATTTAATTTTGCCAGCTAGTCAGCAACTTAAAAGCTTTCTGCAACAATAAAGATTATGTGATGATCATATGTAAGTATTATCTACTTGACTTTCTTCTACACAAAGACCAAGAACATGTGGAAATTAAACAGGTCCAGATTTTTCCTGACTTTTCCTGTGTTTTTACTGCTAGAAAAAGAAGTTTAATTCACAGCTTATGAAACTCAGAAGACAGCACTCTAGTTACTAATTTGGTAGCAGTATTTTCTGACACAACTACAATCATCCCTTGGTATCCTTGGGGGATTGGTTCCGGGACCCTGAGCAGATACCAAAAATCCATGGATACTCAAGTGTGTTATATAAAATGGTGTGGTATTTGCATATAGCCTATGCATTACTCTGGTCATCTCTAGATTACTTATAATATCTAATACAATGTGAATGCTATGTAAATGGTTGTAATACTGTATTGTTTAGAGAATAATAACAAGAACAAAGTCAATACATGTTCAGAACAGATGCAACCATCCATTTTTTAAAAAAAATATTTTTGATCCATGGTTGGTTGAATCTATGAATATGGAACCCACAGATGTGGAGGTCCAACTGTATACATAATACATTCTGCTGGAAATCTGCTGTCTATAACAGCCCAGCAACCTTACCTGCTTACTCTGATAATACTGCCCCCACCCCTTCCTTTGGGGAAAGGCTCCACTGTTTCATAAATGGACTGCTAAATGTGGGATAAGCTGCTGGTATAGCAATTGACACAACAACTGGATCTAGGGCCCAAGCCAAGGCAACAAACTCCTTTCTCTTGGATTTGTATATATTAATAAGTGAAAAGAAAGTTTTCTTTCCTACAGTGTTTGCTGGCTAGAGTATAACAAGTCTTGACCTTTCGGTGACCATAATCTGTTTCTCGGCATGAAGAAAAACCATATTAGGAGAATGAGGCAAACACAAACACAAGTAGAATCAAGAAATAAAGGAGGAAGAGAAGGAGGCAGAGCAAGATGGCCAAATAGAAGCTTCCATAGGTCATCGTCTCTGCAGGAACACCAAATTTACCAGCTATCTACATAGAAAAACACTTATATAAGAACCAAGAATCAGGTGAGAATCAGTAAATAGTTTAAACTTCTCATCACTGAAACAGGCACTGAAGACAGTAGGAAAGACAGTCTTCAATTGCCAACAGCAACCCTCCCTCACGCCCCAGCAGCAGTCGTATGGCACAGAGAGAGAAACTGTGCACTTAGGCGAGGGAGGGCACAGCAATTGTGTGACTTTGCATTGGAATTCAGTGCTGCAACACCAGGCAGAACTCAGCTGATGCCCACAGAAGGAGCATTTAAATGAGCTCTAGCCAAAGGGGAATCGACCATCCTAGTGGTCAGAACTTGAGTTTGGCAAGCCTCACTACCTGAGGCTAAAGTGCTTCAGTGCCCTAAATAAACCTGAAAGGCAGTCTAAGCCATAAGGACTGCAACTCCTAGGCAAGTCCTAGTGCTGTGCTGGGCTTAGGGGACTTGGGGGCACTCAAGTTACTGAGACACGAGCTAAGGTGCCTAAGGGAGTGCCTGTACCACACCTCCCCCAGTCCCTGGCAGCACAGCTTGCAGCTCCAAAAAAGACTTCTTCCTTCTGCTTCAAGAGAGGACAGGGAAGAGTAATGCAGACATCGTTTTGCAACTTGGATACCAGCTCAGCCACAGCAGAATATGGCACTGGGAAGAGTCGTGAGGCCCTCATTCCAGGGCCCAGCTCCCAGGCATTTCTAGACACACGCTCTCCCAAAAAGGAATCCACTACCTTAAAGGGAAGGACAAGTCCTGGCAGGATTCATCACCTGCTAAATATAGAGCCTTTGGGACCTGAATAATCAGCAGCAGTAGCCAAGCAGTACATGCCATGGGCCTGGGGTGAGACTCTAAGATGTGCTGACTTTACTAGCACATTCCCAGCTATGGTGGCCACAAGGAGGGACTCCATCTGCTTGAGAAAAGCAGAGGGAAGAGTAAAGGGGGCTTTGTCTTGCACCTTAGGTACCAGTTTGGCCACACTGAGGTGGAGCACCGAGCAGGTTCTTGAAGTATTAGGTTCCAGGCTTTGGCTCCTGGAAGGCATTTCTGGACCTGCTCTGGGCCAGAGGGGAGCTCACTGCCCTTAACAGTGAGCTCCAGGCCTAGAAGCATTCACTACAAACTGAATGAAGAGCCCCTGGGCCTTAAGTAAACATTAGTGGTAGCCTGGCAGTACTCCACGTGGGCCTGTGGGGTGGTGGACACGGGGAGAGAATCCTCTCCCTGTGGAAAGGGAAGAGTAGAAAGGATTTTGTCTTGTGGCTTGGGTGCCAGCTGAGCTACAGAATGGAGCACCAGGTAGATTTCTAAGTTTCTGACTCCAGGTCCTGATCTCCAGATGGTAGCTCTGGACCCACCCAAAGCCTGGGGAATCCCATTGCCCTGTAGGGAAGAACACAGGCCTGGCTGGCTTTGCCACCAGCTGATTGTAGACCCTTAGGGGCTTGAGCAAACATAGATGGTAGCAAGGCAGTGGTCACCACTGGCCTTGGGCAAGATGCAGTGCTATGTTGGCTCTGGGTCTGAATCATCACTGTGGTCCCAGTGATGGTGGCCACATAGGTGATTGTGTCACCCCCGAGACTCAGCCCCAGGCAGCCCAGCACAGTATGAGAGACTCTGTTTGATTGCCAGAAAGTAAGGGAAGAGAACAAGAGTCTCTGCCTGGATAAAGAGAATTCTTCAGGATCTCATCCAAGACCACCAAGGTTACACCTCTACAAGTCTGCAAGAGCCATATAATTACTGGGCTTGGGGTGCCCCCTAATGCAGCTACAGCTGCAGCAACCAAAAATGTATATCACAACACCCAAGCTTCATGCACCTGGAAAGCCTTCCCAAAGACAGGTACAAAGAAGCCCAGACTATGAAGACTACAGTAAATACCTAACTCTTCCACACCCAGAAACCAACGAACATCCACTAGTATCAAGACCAGTAAGACCAGAAAAACATGACTTAACCAAATGTGTTAGTCCATTCTTACACTGCTATAAAGAACTACCTGAGAATGGGTAATTTATAAAGAAAAGAGGTTTGATCGGCTCACAGTTCTGCAGGCTGTACAGGCTTCTGCTTCTGGGGAGGCCTCAGAAAACTTACAATCATGATGAAAAGCAAAAGAGAAACAAGCTCATCTTCATATGGCTAGCAAGAGAGAGACACGGGGCAAAGGGGGTGGTGCTACACACTTTCAAACAACCAGATTTTGTGAGAACTGTATCATGAGACAGCCCTAAAGGGATGGTGTTAAACCATTATGATCCAATCACCTCCCACCAGACCCCACCTCCAACACTGGGAATTATGATTCAACACGAGATTTGGGTGAAAATACAGAGCCAAGCCATATTATTCTGCCCCTGCCACCCCAAATCTCATGTCCTTTTCACATTTCAAAACACAATCATGCCTTCCTAACAGTCTCCCAAAGTCTTAACTCATTCCAGCATTAACTCAAAAGTCCAAGTCCAAAGTCACATCTGAGACAAGGCAGGTCCTTTCCACCTATGAGCCTGTATAATCAAAAACAAGATAGTTACTTCCAAATTACACTGGAGGTCTAGGCATTGGGCAAATGCTCCCTTTCCAAAAAGGAGAAATTGGCCAAAACCAAGGGGCTACAAGCCCCATGGAAGTCCAAAACCCAGCAGGGCAATCATTTAATCTCCTTTGACTCCATGTTTCATATCCAGGCCACACTGATGCAAAAAGTGGGCTCCCAAGTCCCTGAGCAGCTCCACCCTAGTTTTGCATAATACAGACCCAATGGCCACTTTCACAGGCTGGTGTTGAGTACCTACAGCTTTTCCAGGTGCATGGTGCAAGCTGTCAGTGGATCTATCATTCTGGGGATTGGAGAATGGTGGCCTTCTTCTCAGAGCTCCACTAGGAGTTCCCCAATGTGTGGGGCTCTAACCTCGCATTTCCCCTCTGTACTGCCCTAGTAGAGGTTCTCCCTGAGGTCTCTGTCCCTGCAGTAGACTTCTGCCTGGACATCCAGGTATTTCTATACATCCTCTGAAATCTAGGCAGAGGCACCCAAGCCTCAACTCTTGCCCTCTGTGTATCCACAGGCCTAACACCATCTGGAAGGCTTGGCAGCTCCAGCTTGCACCCTCTGGAGCAGCAGCCTGAGATGTATCTGGGGCCCTTTTAGCCACAGCTGGAGCTGGAGTGGCTGGGACAGAGGGAGCAGTGTCCTGAGGTTGCGCAGGGCAGTGGGACCCTGGGCCTGGCCCATAAAATCATTCTTCCCTTCCAGGCCTCCAGGCCTGTGACCGGAGGGGCTGCCATGAAGGTCTCTGAAACACCTTCCAGGCATGCTCTGCTTCCCTTTTAAATATATGTTCCAGGTTCAGATAATCTCTTTGTTCACACATCTGAGCATACACAGTAAGAAGAAGCCATATCTTGAATGCTTTGCTACTTAGAAATTTTGTCCACCAGATACCCTAAATCATCTCTTTCAAGTTCAAAGTTCAACTGATCCCTAGATCAGGGGCATAGTGCCATCAGTCTCTGCTAAAGCAAAGCAAGAGTGACCTTTACTCCAGTCCCCAATAAGTTCCTCAACTCCATCTAAGACCACTTAAACCTGAACTTCATTGTCCATATCACTATCAGCATTTTGGTCACAATTTAACAAGTCTCTAGGAATTTCCAAACTTCCTCTCATCTTCCTCTCTTCTTCTGAACCTTCAAACTGCTCCATCCTCTGCCCATTACCCAGTTTTAAAGCTGCTTCCACATTTTCAGGTATCCTTATAACAATATCCCACTCCTGGTACCAATTTTCTGTATTAGTCCATTCTCACATTACTACAAAGAACTGAGACTAGGTAATTTATACAGAAAAGAAGTTGGGTTTTTTTGTGTTTGTTTGTTTGTTTTTGAGATGGAGTCTTGCTCTGTTGCCCAGGCTGGAGTGCAGTGGCACAATCTCGGCTCACTGCAACCTCCACCTCCCGAGTTTACACCATTCTCCTGCCTCAGCCCCCCGAGTAGCTGGAACTACAGGCACCCGCCACCATGCCCAGCTAATTTTTTGTATTTTTAGTAGAGATGAGGTTTCACCGTGTTAGCCAGGATGGTCTCGATCTCCTGACCTTGTGATCCGCCCACCTCAGCCTCCCAAAGTGCTGGGATTACAGGCATGAGCCACCATGCCCAGCTGAGAAAAGAAGTTTAATCAGTTCATGGTTCTGCAGGCTGCACAGGCTTCTGCTTCTGGGGAAGCCTGGGAAAATTTACAATCATGGCCGAAGGCAAAGGGGAAACAAGCACATTTTCACTTGGCTGGCATGAGAGAGAGAGCAAAGAGGGAGGTGCTACACACTTTCAAACAACGAGGTCTCATGAGACCTCTATCACAAGAGAGCACTAGGTGGATGATGCTAACTATCAGAAACCAGACACACAATCCAATAACCTACCACCATGCACCACCTCCAAAATTAGGAATTACAATTCAACATGAGATTTGGGAGGAGACACAGAGCCAAGCCATATCACCAAATAATAAAATAAGGCACGAGGGACTAATCCCAGAGAGAGATATGTGACTTTTCAGACAGAGATTTCAAAAGGGCTGTTTTGAGTAAACTCAAAGAAATTAACGATAACATAGAGAAGGAATTCAAAATTCTATCAGATACATTTAACAAAGACACTGAAATAATTTTAAAAATCAAGCAGAAATTCTGGAGTTGAAAATGCAATTTTAACACACTGAAGAATACATCAGAGTCTCTCCATAGCAGAATTGATCAAGCAGAAGAAATAAGTAGTGAGCTTGAAGACAGGCTGTTTGTAAACATAATCAGAGGAGACAAATTTTTAAAAAAGGATAAAAAACAATGAATCACACCTAGAAGATCTAGAAAACAACCTCAAAGGGGCAAATTAAATTAAAGAGTTTTTGGCATTAGATAGGAGGTAGAGATGAGGGCAGGTAGAAAGTTTATTCAAAGGGATAATAACAGAACTTCCCAATCCTAGGGAAAGATATCAATACTTAACTACAAGAAGGTTACAGAACACCAAGAGGCTTTAACTCAAACAAGGCTACCTCAAGGTTTTTAATAATCAGACTCCCAAAAGTCAAGAAAAAAGAAAGGATCCTAAAAGTAGCAGGAGAAAAAAAAATACAATGAAGTTCCAATATGCCTGGCAGCAGATTTTTCCATGGAAATCTTACAGGCTAGAAGAGAGTGGCATGACATATTTAAAACTCTGAAAGAAAAAAATACTTTTACTCCAGAATAGTATATCCAGCAAAAATATCATTCATATATGAAGGAGAAATGAAGACATTCCCAGACAAACAAAATTGAGTGATTTCATCAACACCAGACCTGTCCTATAAGAAACACTAAAGAAAGTTATTCAATCTGAAAGAAAAGGACATTAATGAGCAGCAAAAAATCATCTGAAGGTACAAAACTTATTGATAATAGTAAGTACACAGAAAAACACAGACTATTATAGCACTAATTTTGGTGTGTAAACTACTCACATCTTACACAGAAAGACAAAAAGACGAACTGATTAAAAGTAATAATTATAATAACTTTTCAAGATACAGACAATACAATAAAATATAAATAGAAAAAACAAAAGTTAAACAGGGGGGACAAAATTAAAGTGCAGAGTTTTTATTAGCTTTCTTTTGTGAATTTATGCAATCAGTGTTAAGTTGGCATCAGTTTAAAATAGTGGATTATATTATTTACAAGCCTAGTGGTAACCTCATATTGAAAAACATATAACAAATACACAAAAAATAAAAAGCAAGAAATCAAAGCATACCACCAGAGAAAATCATAGTGATTAAAAAGAAGACAGAAAGGAAGAAAAGAAGACCATAAAACAACCAGAAAACAAATTTTAAAATAACAGAAATAAGCCCTTATTTATCAATAATAACATTGAATTTAAACGGACTGAACTCTCCAATCAAGACAGAGAATTAAACATCTCATATACCCAACAAATATATATACTGACTGTGTATCCACAAAAAATAAAATTAAAAAAATTAAAATGGCATAGAGTGGCTTAATGGATAAAAAAACGAGACTTCACATTCTATTGCCTATAAGACATATACTTCACCTATAAGAACACACATAGACTGAAAATAAAAGGATGGAAAAAGATATTCCATGCAAATACAAACTACAAATGAGCAGGAGTAGCTATACTTATGTCAGACAACATAGATTTCAAGACAAACACTACAAAAGAGACAAAGAATGTCATCATATAATGAGAAGGGGGTCAATTCAGCAAGAATACGTAACAATTAAAATATATACATATGTATATATATATATACACACTCAACACTGGTGCACCCAGATATATTAAAAAATATATATTAGAGCTAAAGACAGAACAGACCCCAATACAATAATAGCTGAAGACTTCAACACTCCACTTTCAGCATTGGACAGATAATCCAGACAGAAAATCAACAAGGAAACATCAGACTTAATCTGCATTATAGAACAAATGGACTTAATAGATATTTACAGAACATTTCATCCAATAGCTACAGAATACACATTCGTCTCCTCAGCACATGGATGATTCTCAAGAATAGACCATATATTAGGCCACAAAACAAGTCTTTAAAACATTCAAAAAAATGAAATCATATCAAATCTCTTCTCTGACCACAATGAAATCAAACTAGAAATCAATAACAAGAGGAATTTTGGAAACTATACAAACACATGGAAATTAAACATGCTTCTGAATGACGAGTAGGTCAATGAAGACCCAAAGAAGGAAATTTTAAAATTTCTTAAAGTAAGTGACAATGGCAAGACAATACACCAAAACCTATGAGATACAGCAAAAGCAGTACTAAGAGGGAAGCTCATAGCTATAATTGCTTAGATCAAAAAAGCAGAAAAAAGGCTGGGCACAGTGGCTCACGCCTGTAATCCCACCACTTTGGGAAGCCGTGGCAGGCAGATCACTTGAGGTCAGGAGTTCGAGACCAGCCAACATGGTGAAACCCTGCTTCTACTAAAAATACAAAATTAGCCGGGTGTGGTGGCAGATGCCCGTAACCCCAGCTACTCGGAAGGCCGAGGCAGGAGAATCACTTGAACCTGGGAAGTGAGGGTTGCAGTGAGCCAAGATAATGCCACTGGGCAACAGAGCAAGACTCTGTCTCAAAAAAAAAAAAAAAAAAAAAGGTAGAAAAGCTCAAATAAACAACCTAATGAAGCATCTTCAGAACTAGAAAAGCAAGAGCAAACCAAATCCAAAGTTAGTACAAGAAAAGACATAATAAAGATCAGAGCAGAAATAAATGAAATTGAAACAATACAAATAGTCATCAAAACAAAAGGTGTTTTTTTCTGAAAAGATAAAATGGACAAATCTTTAGCCAGCCTAATGGGGGAAAAAAGAGAAAAGAGCCAACTGATCCTGCAGAAATTCAAAGGATAATTAGAGGCTACTATTTGCAACTATATGCCAAGAAATTGGAAAAGCTAGAAGAAATGGATAAATTCCTATACACATACAACCTACCAAGATTGAACCATGAGGAAATCCAAAACCTGAACAGAGTAATAACAAGTAAAGAGATCAAAACTGTAATTAAAAAGTCTCTCAGCAAAAACAAAGCCTGCAAGCTTAGGGCTTCACTGCTGAATTTTACTAAACATTTAAAGAAGTACTAATACCAATTCTACTGAAACTATTCCAAATAATGGTGGAGGAGGGAATGCTTCCAAACTCTTTCTACAAAGCCAGTATTACCCTGATACTAAAACCAGACAAAAATGTGTCAAAAAAAGAAAATACAGGCCAACGTCCCCAATGAACATTGAGGCATAATTCCTCAACAAAATACTAGCAAACCAAATTCAACAATACATTAAAAAGGTCATTCATCACAACCAAGTAGGATTTATCCCAGGGATGCAAGGATGGCTCAACATACACAAATCTATCAATGTGATGCATCATATTAACAGAATGTAGAAGAAAATTCATATGATCATTTCATTTGATGCTGAAAAGCATTTCCTAAAATTCAGCACCCTTTCATGACAAAAAGCCCTCAAAAAACTGGCTATAGAAGAAACATACCACAACATGATAGAAACCATAACAACAGACCCACAGTTAGTACCATACTGAATGGAAAAAAACTGAAAGACTTTCCTCTAAGATTGGGAACACAACACAATGGATGCCCAATTTCATCACTGTTATTCAACATAGTACTGGAAGACCTAGCTAGAGCAATCAGACAAGAGAAATTAAAAACAGCAACCAAATTGGAAAGGGAGAAGTCAAATTATCCTTGTGTGCAGATTATATAATCTTGTATTTGGAAAAACCTGAAGATGCCACCAAAAAATGTTAGAACTAATAAATTCAGTAATATTGCAGGATATAAAAACAACATACAAAAATCAATAGCACTTCTACATGCTAATATGTTTGAATCTGTGTCTCCACCCAAATCTCATGTCAATTTGTAATTCCCAGTGTTGAAGGTGGGGCCTGGTGGGAAGTGACTGTATCATTGGGGTGGAATTCTCATGAATGGGTTAGCACCCTCCCTTCAGTCCTGTTTTCATGATAGTGGGTAAATGAGTTATTGTGACATCTCGTTGTTTAAAAGTATGTGGCACCTCTCCCTTCTCTGTCGGTCCTGCTCCTGCCATGTAAAATGCCTGCTCCCACTTTGCCTTCTGCCATGAGTAAAAGTTCCCTGAGGTCTCCCCAGAAGCAGATGATGCCATGTTTCTGTACAGTCTGTGGAACCATGAGCCAATGAACCCTCTTTTCTTTATGAATTATCCAGTCTGTACTAACACACATGCTAACAGCAATTACTGAAAAAGGAACCAAGAAAGTAATCCAATTTAGTAGATACTAATAAAACTAAATAGCTAGGAATTAACCAAAGAAACTAAAGATCTCTACAATAAAAAGTATAAAACATTCATCAAAGAAATTGAAGAGGACACACACAAAAAAATGAAAAGATATTGTTAAAATGACCATAATACCCAAAGCAATATACAGATTCAATGCAATCCTTACAAAATACCAATGACATTCTTCACAGAAATAGTAAAAACAATCCTAAAATTTATGTGGAACCACAAAAGCCCCTGAATAGCCAAAGCTATCTTGAGTAAAAAGAACAAAACTGAAGAAATCATATTACCTGTCTTCAAATTATTCTTCAGAGCTATAGTAACCAAAACAGCATGGTACTGACATAAAAACAGACAAATAGACCAATGTAAAAGAATAGAGAACCAAGAAACAAATCCATACATCTACAATGAACTTATTTTCAACAAAGGTGCCAAGAATATACATTGGGGAAAAGACAGTTTCTTTGATAAATGGTGCTGGGAAAACTGGATATCCATATACAGAGGAATGAAACTAGACCCCTATCTCTTGCCATACACAAAAATCAAATCAAAATGGATTGAAGACTCAAATCTAAGACCTTAAACTCTGAAACTACTAAAAGAAAATATTAGAGAATCTCTCCAGGATATCAGAGTCAGCAATACCAGTAATACCCCACATGCACAGCCAACCAAAGCAAAAATGGACAAATGGGATCACATCAAGTTAAAAAGCTTCTGCACAGCAAAGAAAACAATCAACAAAGTGAAGAGGTAATGCACAGAATGGGAAAAAATATTTGCAAATTAACCATCTGACAAGGGATTAATAACCAGAATATACAAGGAGCTCAAACAACTCTATAAGAAAAATCCTCGGCCGGGCGCGGTGGCTCACGCTTGTAATCCCAGCACTTTGGGAGGCCGAGGCGGGCGGATCATGAGGTCAGGAGATCGAGACCACGGTGAAACCCCGTCTCTACTAAAAATACAAAAAATTAGCCGGGCGTGGTGGCGGGCGCCTGTAGTCCCAGCTACTCGGAGAGGCTGAGGCAGGAGAATGGCATGAACCCGGGAGGCGGAGCTTGCAGTGAGCCGAGATTGCGCCACTGCACTCCAGCCTGGGCAACAGAGCGAGACTCCGTCTCAAAAAAAAAAAAAAAAAAAAAAAAAAAGAAAAATCCTCAGGGAACAACAGGTGCTGGAGAGGATGTGGAGAAATAGGAACACTTTTACACTGTTGGTGGGACTGTAAACTAGTTCAGCCATTGTGGAAATCAGTGTGGCGATTCCTCAGGGATCTAGAACTAGAAATACCATTTGACCCAGCCATCCCATTACTGGGTATATACCCAAAGGATTATAAATCATGCTGCTATAAAGACACATGCACACATATGTTTATTGCGGCACTATTCACAATAGCAAAGAATTGGAACCAACCCAAATGTCCAACAATGATAGACTGGATTAAGAAAATATGGCACATATACACCATGGAATACTATGCAGCCATAAAAAATGATGAGTTCATGTCCTTTGTAGAGACATGGATGAAGGTGGAAACCATCATTCTCAGCAAACTATCTCAAGGACAAAAAACCAGACACCGCATGTTCTCACTCACAGGTGGGAATTGAACAATGAGAACACATGGACACAGGAAGGGGAACATCACACACTGGGGCCTGTTGTGGGGTGCGGGGAGCGGGGAGGGATAGCATTAGGAGATATACCTAATGTAAATGATGAGTTAATGGGTGCAGCACACCAACATGGCACATGTATACATATGTAACAAACCTGCACATCGTGCACATGTACCCTAAAACTTCAAGTATAATTTAAAAAAAAGAAAGAAAAATCCAATAATTTAATTAAAATATTGGCAAAAAATCTGAATATACATTTATCCAAAGAAGACACACAAATGGCAAACAGGCATATTAAAAAGTGTTCAGCATCATTAATCATGACAGAAATGAAAGTCAAAACTACAATGAGGTATCATCTCACCCCAGTTAAAATGGCTTATATCCAAAAGTTAGGCAATAACAAATGCTGGTGAGGATATGGAGAAAAGGGAACCTGCATACGATGTTGGTGGGAATGTAAATTAGTATGACCACTATGGAGAACAGTTTAGAGGTTCCTCAAAAAACTAAAAATAGAGCTACCATATGATCCAGAAATCCCGTTATTAGGTATATAGTCAAAAGAAAGGAAGTCGGTATAACAAAGAGATATCTGTACTTCCATGTTTATGGAAGCACTATTCACAACAGTCAAGATTTGGAAGCAACCTAAGTGTCCAACCACAGATGAATGGATAAAGAAAATATGCTATATACACAGCAAGGAGTACTATTCAGCCATAAAAATGAATGAGATTTTTTCATTTGCAATAACTTGGATGAAATTGGAGATCATTATGTTAAGAGAAATAAGCCAGACACAGGAAGAGAAACTTCACATGTTCTCACTTATTTGTGGGATTTAAAAATTAAAACAATTTAACTCATAGAGAGCAGAATAATGGTTACCAGAGGCTGGGAAGGGTAACAGGAGGGTAGAGGCGAAGTGAGGGTAGCTAAGGAGTACCAAAAAATGGTTAGAAAAATCAATAAAATCTAATATTTGATAGCACAACAGGGTTACTATAGTCAATAACAATTTAATTGTACATTTTAAAATAACTAAGCCAGGGGCAGTGGCTCATGCCTGTCATCCCAGCACTTTGGTAGCTGAGGCAGGCAGGGTGTTCAAGACCAGCCTGATCCACATAGCAAAACCCAGTCTCTACTAAAAATGCAAAAATTAGCCAGGTGTGGTGGCTCATGCCTGTAATCCCAGCTACTCAGGAGACTGAGGCAGGAGAATCACTTGAACCTGGGAGGTGGAGGTTGCAATGAGCGAGATCACGCCATTGCATTCCAGCCTGGGTAATGGAGCATGACTCCATCTCTAAATAAATAAATAAAAGACTATAATTGGATTGTTTGTAACACAAAGGATAAATTCTTGAGGTGACAGATAATCCCGTTTACCCTGATATGATTATTACACATTGTATGCCTGTATCAAAGTATTTCATATAATCCTTGCATATATACACCTACTATGTACCCAGAAATTAAAAACAAAATCAATAAATAAATATAAAGAGATCTGATATAACTGAGATCCTAGATTCAGGCATACCTGAGGCCAGTTCCACCTCCATTGTTCTAAATATAATCCATCTAAATAATATTTCCTTGAAAGGAAGGAAGAAAAGAATGAAGAGAAGACCACGAAACAACCAGAAAACAAAAATCAGTAAATTCATTATTTTGGTTAAGTCAGGTTTCAGATCCTTGTAAACAGAAAGTCCTAAGCAAAAGAAAAGTGAAATAAGTAAAAGTAATGGATCAATGTATCTAATCTAGTCTAGCAATGTTTTACAAAGTGCAGCAAGAGCTATATTGCTCCACTAGTAGTTTCAATAGTTTGTGTGTGCCTTTTGAAAGAGAAAAGAAAAAGCCTTTAAATGCTGCTAAAATATCATTTATTGAACCTACCTAGTGATTGTTAACATTAAGTTATAATTTTTTTCTCAGAAAAATATTTGGCTAGAAGACAGAGTATATAAATATACAGCAGGAATAAAAACTATGGCAAACATTTAAAATCATCCTATGTAAAAGAATAATTTTATGATGAAATCAGAGGAAGTCTTAAATATGAGTGTAGTAGTATAATTCATGAACTCTACTTACTGATATGAAACAAATCAAATTTCACACACCAAAACAGATCATAAAATTTCCAGACAATTTTCTCTAGAAAAACAAAATGGTATGCACCTTTTTTCATTAACCCAAATCCTCTTTCCTATCACTTAAACTAAACACTGTTCTCTTGGTAAAATCTAATTGAAATAATCTCATTGAATATAAATCATCTTATTAACTGGTCAAAGTGGAATGTCTTGACCAAAATCTCACTGTTTTATATGATAAGAATCATTTAGCACATATTAATTCACCACAACATTGAATTTTAGTTTGCAAGTTACTGAGAACATTTGAATTGCAATGTCATGAACCATCTGGTATCATTCCCTCTGTCCAGCCTACTGAACTCTAAGAAAGCAGAGGTTACATTAATAGTTAAGTGACGGTTAAGTAATAGTAAATTAATAGTTAAGTAATAGTTAAGTGTAATGAGGCCAAGAGTGGTGGTTCATACCTGTAATCCTAGCACTTTGGGAGGCTGAGGCAGGAGGATCACTTGAGGCTCAGGGTTTGAGACCAGTCTGAGCAACACAGTGAGACTCCCTCTCTACAAAAAAAAAAAAAAAAAAAAATTTTTTAATTAGCCAGGCATGGTGGTACATGTCTGTAGTCCTCGACATTCGGGAGGCGGAGATGGGAGGATCACTTGAGCCCAGGAGTTCAAGGCTGCAGTGAGCTTTGGTCATACCACTGCACCCAGCCTGAGCGACAGAGCAAGACCCTGTCTCAAAAAGAAAAACAAAAGTAATGAGAGAAGGAGGAAATTCCAAATGAATTAAACTTTATACCATTGTCTCTGAGTCTTTTATGACTCGAAAACCTCTATCAGAATTTCCTGAAAGCCATGGCTCCACTCTCCTGAAAAATGCACAAGTGCACATACATAACATTTTGAATACAATTTCAGTCATTCCTGAAATTCAGCATCCATTCATGATCAGTGGGTCCGGAAACGGTGCTTTAGAATCACTGAAAAGTCCATTGAAGAAAAAAGGCTATAATCACTTGTCTGAAAACAGCCAATATATTTTTACATGTTTTATTTCTGAGCCAGATCGCTAATAGAAAACATAAGGCAATAACACAAAAACTTAACCTATTTATTATTTTTAAGGACAAAATGGAGTATACAAAGTGTCCAGAATACAGAAACAGGATATGTGTCATACTGTCTTTTGTGACCCTCAGCAAACCTTTGGCACATACCAAGGGTTTCTTCCCGCAAAAAGGTTTGATTTAGGCAAATTTAAAACTCTGTAAAAATAATCCCCACTCCTCAGTTTACTTGCAAAATAACAAGAGGGGATTAAGGTCTCTGGAAGGCTCTGGTGAAATGGTTGCTTTTGCAGAGGAGAACTAGGTGCCAAGGTAGGAAAGAGCCTTCACGTACTTCTTTTATGCTAGGAATTTCCATTTCCTTGTGATTCACTTGCCACACTGCCCTATGCCCCAAGAGGCTGACCTTTATGGTTCATAGCAAAGAGTTCCCTGCCTTCTGGTTTCTGGAAGGATTGGATGATGGAAGGCAGGACAGAAGATCAGTGGAGAAAAATCAGTGAAGACAAAGTATTTATTTCCTGGCTCTCTTGACCATGGTCCCCTGGAGTTGGCTGTCTCTCCAAAGAAGATTGTGGTTCCTCTCAGGGGTTTCTGACTCTAGAGTAAAATTCACTCCCTAAATTCCAGAACTCACCCCTTAAGTTCCAGTCCCCACTCCCTCTCCTCATCCCCAACTAGGGTACTAAAAGCCAGGTTTCTGCATTATCCATTGGGGTTCTCTTACTCCCATGCTTTTTGTAAATGGTCTCACTGCAAATAAACTTTCCTGGAATAATCCTATTTTGAATTACATAGTATGTGAATACAAAATACATAAAATTTAAAATTCTAAAAATATATGTTATCCTGGCACAAATAATCTGCTGATCTCAGGGACTGCCTGGGCCAATTCCACTGCAATGCAATGGAAGAGGTCAAAGGTTTAATGAGCATTCACCTAGTGGAATTTCAGAAGTGGTACTGTCAGGGTAGCTTGGAATAGTGAAGGAAGAAGTAAGGCCAAGGTCAATACACAATGGAGGAAACAAACCAAGACAAAAGTTGCCTCTGCTCTCCCGGTGAAAGCCCAGAAGTACAAATCACAAAACCCATCCCCTTGGCAAATATGCATCCTCCTCCAAGCACGGAAAGCCCCCTGTGGAGTATTGTCACATGATTGTGGCACCAGCCCTCCCTTCTCAACAAACCACAGATAAAGCGACTTAAAAACCCATTTTGTTAGGCCTTAGCCAACCAATCCCAAATTACAATTGAAAGAGATGGTGGTTCTGGCCTGAATGAGGTCCCAGGAAAAAAATATACTAATGAGCTTGTCATTGTCATTGTCAGTCTCTTCTACATTTGCAGTTAGAGAACCCACATTTGTCCCTTGCCATCACTAATACTCAATGCCTGCACATTAACACCACAATACCAATACTCATGAGAACGCAGTAAGTCACAGGTATATCAGCAAAGCCCATTCTGTTTAATCATTGCTATTACCCAGAAAAAAATTGCTATCCACATAAGAGATGGCTTTCACTATTTTTGTGAACTCTCATAAAGGTTCAGGAACTTGACCATTTTCATCTGTATTATGGAAGATGAGAGAACGCTAATGTAGTTTTTCATCATTTGAGGTTTAATCTTTTTAAGAAATATATCCATACACACACACACACACACACACATACACACACATGTATTTTGAGATGTAGTCTCGCTCTGTCGCCCAGGCTGAAGTGAAATGGCACAATCTCGGCTCACTGCAACCTGCGCCTCCCAGGTTCAGGTGATTCTCCTGCCTCAGCCTCCTGAGTAACTGGGATTACAGGTGCGCACCACAACCCCCAGCTAATTTTTGTATTTTTTTAGTAGACACAGGGTTTTACCATGTTGGCCAAGCTGGTCTCGAACTCCTGACCTCAGGTGATCCACCTGCCTTGGCCTCCCAAAGTGCTGGGATTACAGGCATGAGCCACCACACCCGGCCAGAACAAAATATATTTTGAAGCAAGTTTATACCATTATAAATTTCAAAGTCAGTATGCTAAACTTTGTTTATTTCTTTCTTTGTTTAGAGACAGAGTTTCACTCTGTCGCCCAGGCAGGAGTGTAGTGGCATGATCTCGGCTCACTGCAACCTCCACCTCCCAGATTCAAGCAATTCTCCTGCCTCAGCCTCCCAAGCAGCTGGGATTATAGGCGCCCACCACCATGCCCAACTAATTTTTTGTATTTTTAATAGAGACAGAGTTTCACCATGTTGGCCAGGCTGATCTCAAACTCCTGGCCTCAAGTGATCCACCCACCTTGGCCTCCCAAAATGCTGAGATTACAGGTGTGAGCCATGACACCTGGCCTAGCATACTCAATTTTCAGAAGGGCTAATGGATATTCTTTCTGGGTCAGTGCTAAATTGGTTGCAAGTTTATTTCACCAAATTAAAAAGGAATAGTTTTGAAGCTAATCTTTTTTTTTTTTTTTGGTTTAGTAGTTCACACATTTTTATAGATGGCAAAAAATAAAACCACTATATATAATATGTCATGAGATAAATACTCTTACATTATAACTAAAACTTTTTATATAAAAAAGCTATAGAGCTCATAAGCTATCTATGAAAAGCAATGTGTGCTGATACTACCTTTGTCCAAAGCTTTATGTAAACATTATTATATTCAGTTATTTATTGGAAATTAAGTACGCAATTTGCCTCCTATAGATTGCCATGTAAAATGCACATATTTATTCCTAAGGAGCCATTATTCACTGCTAAGAAACAATTTAAACAACATTTGACCTCCAGGGATTTTCATGTTCCAACTTTTGTGTGCCATAAGCAGTAAAATGGGAAGCAAACATACCATTGGGAATCTCAAAGAGTGAGTTCAATTGCAAAATCTTCTCTGGAAAGATTGGTTTCTTTCTTCACAATGTGCCTTACTGTCAACGAATGTTGCAAATAAGGAATAAAGCAGATGCTTTATATTTCTACCCAAATTCCAATCCCATCATCTATTTTATTAGATTTGGCTTCTTTGCTTTTTATACACCTACTATGTTTTCCTGCTCTACTCAGTGTGAAATGCAACCTTGGTAGAACAGTAATGGGGGAAAAAAATCTAGATTTTCTCATATTATTTACTTACAAAATAAAAGGTTCCTCACAGAAGAGTCCAATAATGACACTCTTTTTTAATTGTTCTTACAAAGTTTTAAGAAAGAAAAAAAGAAAAAGACACTGTGGCATCTCAAACAACACGAAACAACAAAGAGAATGGTAGTTTCTGGGTGCTACATCTGGACCTTTTATTTACAAAGGACAAAAAAGGAAGGCAAAACCACTTCTTTCTTGGCCACTTGATATCAATACTGTTTAGATAATCTACGAATGAATTAGCCCACAAACAGGATACACTATGTGATTTTTCAGGTCATTTTCATTAACATGGGATAATTAATACTGACCTTGAACAACAGATCTTTGCTAAAGGGTCTGGTTTAGACCTGAAACAAGAGAGGACCTAAGAACAAGATGAACTAGTAACTCAGTGGGACCATCTCAGAGTCTTTGGGGAGTCGAGAAGAATGTGGTAGTTTGTGAAGGTTTTCCTTCATTTCCTATATCTGTATGTGGAGAAAAAAAATGTAAAACAAATTTTTTTTATTCTTTGTGAAAAACTGAAGAGAAATAGGAATATATATATATGTATATATATGTATGTATTTATACACACACACACACATATATATACACACACACACACACGCTTGCATTTTTACAAAGAAACAGTGAAAGGAAAAGCTAGAAATTAATAAAAATGGTTAGCTATATGGGAGAAGGAGGTAGAAACTAGGTGGAAGGAATAGATGTAAATAAAACTTCTCTGAGTACATACTTTATATATTTATATCACTTTGGACATGCATATGCCTCATATATTTCAAGAATTAAATTTAATCAAAAAGAAAAAGTGCCAGTCCTAGGTGAAAACAAACTAAAATGAATAAAACCTACATATATAGCAAATTGATAATAAAACTATTCAGAGAGAGTAAGTATTTAAGGTAACTTATTTTAAGTATTTTAAGTTACTGACACAGCATAGGACTTTTGTCCTTTTATTTTTAGTTGACGCATAATAATTATACATATTTATGGGACGCAGTGACGTTCTGATATGTATACAATGTGTAATGATCAAATCAGGTAATTAACATATCCATCACCTTAAACATTTGCCATTTCTTTGTGTTGGGAACATTCCAAATCCTCTTCTCTGGATTTTTCAAAATATACAATAAATTATTGTTAAATATATTCACCCTAAGGTGCTATAAAGCACTAGAACTTATTCCTCTTATCTTGCTGTAAATTTGTATTTTTTTATTTTTTATTTTTATTTTTAGAGACAGGGTCTCACTCTGTTACCTAGGCCTGTCACCCAGGCTGGAGTACAGTGGTGCACTCATAGCTCACTTCAGCCTCAAGCTCCTGGACTGAAGCAATCCTCCTGCCTCAGCCTTCACAAGAAGCTGGGACTACAGGTGCATACCACCATGCCTGGCTAATATTTTAGTTCTCTGTAAAGACAAGGTCTCAGTATAATGCCCAGGCTGGCGTTGAACTCCTGGCTTCAAACAATACTCCTGCCTCAGCTTCCCAACGTGTTGGGATTACAGACATGAGCCACTATGCTGGCCTAGCTGTAATTTTGTATCCATTTACCAACCTCACCTTATCCTTCCCTTCCCACTACCTTTCCCAGTCTCTACCAACCACAATTATCCTCTCTACTTTTATGAGCTCAACTTTTTTTAGCTCCCACATATGAGTGAGAACACAGAGCATACTACTTTGACTACAGTTCCTTAGCGGGAAATATTCTAAAATCCAAAGGAGATGCGAAGTAATCTTAAACATCATACAGTGGTTTTACGATTAGCAGAAAATCATTATGTTACTGTTTTTAGGAAGTACAAATTTTCACATAAGAAAAAAAGACATATATAAGTTTAATAAATTATAAGGTACCCATTAATAATTCTAATTCAAAAATAACATAATTTTCAAATTTGTCCACTAAAGGGACCTAGAAGCATTAACTCAATAGCACTAAGCACATCTAGAACTCAGATTTCAGTCTCTAGGGACATTTCCCATTGTTCTAGAAAGGGTAAACTTACTACTTTGTCTTGTTTGGACTAACATCATTGGCAAAAGTTATACATTTGTTAGATAGGACCCTAACCAAATGACAATGGATATGAAAACAGAAATACAATTAGAAAATGTTACATTCCTAGAAAAAAAATCAAGAAGCTTTAGGAAAGTGACTTTCAAGCTTTAATTTGCATGAAGATTACTCAGAGATTGTTTAAAATACAAATGCCTAGAGCTCATACACTAGCAAGTCTGACTTATTAGGTCTGGAATGGGACCCAGGACTCCTCATTTGTAATAATCATATCAGCCAATTCCAGTGAAAGCAATCAGAAAACATACCTTGAGAAACACAGTTTTAGGGAAAAGGAAAATAATATTTTCTAGTTCAGTCATTCATATATACATTTGTTATATGAAGAAAAAGTAAAAAAAAAAAAGATTTGAAAGCAGTTGTCTCATGGGAAAAGTGTACCACAAATTAATTTACTAAAATATGTAAATACATAACTTTGATTAAAAACAAAAACTCAAAGAGAAAACACAATAAATGCCTTTGCTCCCCACAAATTTCACTATGCAAAATGAAATGTAGGTTCTTAAATTAGTAATAAAAGAACAAGATATGAGAATATTAAACTTCATCATTTGTTGGAACATAGGGCTTCCAAGAAAAATCCAAGCTGCCTGGCTTCTGAAGCCAAGCTTTTAGTATTTTCTGGGCTTTGCTTGGCTTTGGTAAAAAGACATTTAATGTACTAAGATGAAATGTGATGTTTGGAGGTCTGTTTCCATTTCCTCCTCCAGTTTCATGAATGCAGCTTTTTTATTTGATCAAACCATATTCCTTTTACCACTTAGCTTTTCTGAACCTCTTTCCTGAAACCACATGCTTGCAGCTATGCATGCCTGTGATGATTGATTCCAAATGTACAACTAAGGGCAGCAGGGATGGTGAATACAGCCTGGTTACATGAGCAGAGACAGAATCCACAGTTGCTTTATTTTGCTATAATATGGGATGAATTGGGGTAATTATTCAGGCATTTTACTGTTCTCTTTCCACCTCTGGAAGAGCAAGGCAAAATTTATTTACTTCATGATTAATATTTATTAAGTGCTCTCCAATCAACAGATAACATTTATTAGAGTTCAAATCAACTCAATCATCTTTAACCCCTAACTGCTTCTTAAATGGTTGTTAAAGTTCTTTTCATTGTCTTCTTCAGAACAAAGGTATTATTCAGTATCCACGATCCATTTCTTTTTCTCTTTATTAAACCTTTGTTACTTTATTTAAGATGAGAAGAAATGTCAGTGTATGTTGAACTCTTAAAGTTCTACCCTGTATCAATGATCACTGCATAGACCACAGCATACAGAGTCATGGCTCTGTAGCAGAATCACCTGGAGAGTTCTACAAACCTGTGGATTCCCAGGCTTCCTCCACCAGATCTACTCAGAATCTCTGTGGGTCGGACTTAGCTTAGGAATCATTTCTTCGAAAGTTATCTAAGTGATTCTGCTGCAGCCAATCTGAGGATCAGCATTTGAGAATCACTAGAATACCACATATCTCAATGGAATGATGACTTGGTAAATGTGACCTCTGCAAAAGCTCCTTCTGCCAGAAAGCTCTCAAAGCAACTTCTCAGTGTGATGTGGCAAATTCTTAGAGGGCCCAGTGTTGCCAGAAAGTATATAACTTTTTTTTTTTTTTTACCTCCTGCCTCAGCCTCCTGAGTAGCTGGGATTACAGGTGCCCGCCACCACGCCTGGCTAATTTTTGTATTTTTGGTAGAGATGGGTTTTTGCCATGTTGGCTAGGTTAGTCTCAAATTCCTGACCTCAGGTGCTCTGCTCGCCTCAGCCTCCCAAAGTGCTGGGATTACAGGCGTGAGCCACTTCACCCAGTCAAAAGTATATAACTTCTTGATAATGTGCCTGCTGGAAAAACTTCCTCACCTGACTTTCAGATTTAAAGAATGGTGCAATAAAATATTCTTATGAAATAAGTGTATATGATGGGGAGTTGGGAGAAAGTTGAACCTTCCTAGAATAGAAGCAGCATCGGGCCCATTATATTGTCACGCCTATGCAGAATCAGAGAGACTCTGAGTTTACTCCTGCCCTACTTGGGGCAACGTGTTTCTGTTTAACAGCTAATTTTTGAGAGAACTCATAAAAATCAGTATACAGCTACATGTTATATTCATCAGCTTAGAGGAGTGTTTTCCATCGTGGGTACACATGCCACTAGATAGATACAGGATGATTTTAGGAACCTTTTATTCTAATCTTTAGGAAATTATGCTAACATATATCAGAAAAAATAGACAATTAGCATATCAAATCTATGATTTCATAGATGTTACTCCTTAGAAGGAGAGGGCAGTAGGTATTTAAGATTTTAAAAGGGAATTAATTTCAAGAAAAAAGATAGTGGTACTCAGATACAACTAATATTTATCCTTTCCATGAATATTTTTGAGTACCCGTAATTCACGTCATTTGGGTAAAGAATCGAGACAAATCACTGTCATCATCAACCTTACACTCTAGTAAAGTTGAAACATGAGTGTGAGAAACACTTTTCCTATGAGTATGAACATAGCAACATCAGTGATGTTACTATGAAAATCACTCATCTCCATATAACATTTAGAAGGTTCAAGAAATGGCCAGGCATGGTGGCTCATGCCTGTAATCCCAACACTTTGGGAGGCAAGGCATGGATCACTTGAGGCCAAGAGTTTGAGACCAGCTTGAGCAACAGAGCAAGATCCTGACTACATAAAATAAAAATAAAAAATTTAGCCAGGCATGGTTCTGTGTACCTGTAATCCTAGCTACTCAGGAGGCTGATGCAGGAAGATCCCTTGAGCCCAGGAGTTTAAGGCTGCAGTTAGCTATGATTGTACCACTGCACTCCAGCCTGGGTGACACAGCAAGACTCTGTGACAAAAAATGAAATTAATAAGAAAGTTCAGAAAAAGTATAATCTATTGAAAATATAAAGATTTCCAGTTTCTGTTCCAGCATGTAAGGAGCTTAGAAGTCATTACCCTCATTTTCACAAGGAAAAAAGCTGAACAAACTAAAAATCAATGACTTTTCTTGAACCTATCAGAGAACAGAGTCACAGGGCAAACTGCCACCCCAAAATCTGGAAAAACAGGTGAACATAGAGAATAATACGTAAGATCAGTTTATCTGAAGCAGAAGCTACTGGATGCTATAAATTGGTGGAAGGCTTGGGCAATGGCTTTGATGCTTTGCTGGAGGCTGACTGTGGACTAGCATAAGCATGAGAGACATCTGGGGATTCCAGTCTTAGGGGGTGTTCCCATACTTTTGAGAGTTTTGCCTCCGGGAACCTTACCATGTTCTCATGGTGAAGATTTCCCTAGTCCCCCGAGCCCTTGGCTCTAGAGGGAAAGAGGAAAAGTAACCAATATGAATTACGTGAAATACACCTGGAACATTCCCCAGAACAAAACGGCTACTCTCCATGGGGAAGGACTTTACCAGAACTTTATCCTATCTAACAGAAGAGCATTTCCCCAACTACAGACTCCTCTAGCCTTCTGGTCTCAGCAAAGGGAGTGAGAGGGATAGTTCAGAAACACTGTGAAGGTCACAGCAGAGGGATGAGCCTACTTAAAAGACTGAGATTTAATCATGAAATTATAGAACACTTGTTCTTCCTCCATAACTTACCAGCACATGAACAGGGCTCTGGGGCTCTAGTATAATATTCACAGGTTACAGCTGAGAGGGCTGCAAAGTGTAGACTCTAAGAAGGTCTTAGGTTTTCACAAAGACAACAAGGAAAATTAAAACAAGAACATTAGAAGTACCTGAAACTTCTGGCACCTACAGCTAAAACAATCATTAAAACTGCACAACTAGCCAGATTAACATCAAACCAAACATTTCAAGACCTATATACCTTTGCTCCTAGTATCTGATACATCATGTCCAGCTTTCAACAAAAAATTACAAGGCATGTTAAAAGGCAAGAAAAAAACAGTCTGAAGAGACAAAGAAAGCATCAAAAGCAGACTCCGACATGACATAGATTTTGGAACTATCAGGGAATTTAACTATGATTACTAGGTTAGAGGCTTTAGTGGAAAAAGTAGACAACATCCAAGAGCTGATGAATAATGTAAGCAGAGAGGGAAAAATTCTAAGAAAGAATCAAAAGGAAAAGTTAGCAGTCAAAAACACTGTTAACAGTAATGAAGAATGCCTTCGATAGGCTCATCAGTAGACTGGACACAACTGAGGAAAGAATTAGTGAGTCTGAAGCTATGTCCACAAAAACTTCTCAGATTAAAATGCAAGGACAAAAAAAAAAAAACAGAACACAATACTCTACCAAGAACTATGGGACAATCTCCAAAGGTGTGACTTATGCATAATTAGAATAGCATAAAAACAAGCAAGAGAAAACAAAGAAGAAATATTTGAAACGATAACAGTCAAGAATTTTCCAAAGTTAATGACTAAACCACAGATCCAGGAAGCTCAGAGAACACCAAACAGAATAAATACCAAAATATCTACACCTAGGTATATCATTCCAACTGCAGCAAACCAAAGACAAAGAGAAAATCTTGAAAGAAGCTAGAGAGAAAGGAGAGAGAGCGGGGAGAGGGAGAGAGAGAGAGAGAGAAACACCTTACAGAGTGACATGAAGGGTTACTTTCAGAGTTCACCACTCATCTTCCCTCTAAAGACACATATTGCCAACTATTAATATTCTCCAACAAGTTGACTTAGGAAGAACAAAAATGCAAGAAGAACAAAAACATAGCGTTTTTCTTTTTCTTTTTTTTTTTTGAGACGGAGTCTCACTCTGTCGCCCAGGCTGGAGTGCAGTGCAGTAGCGCAATCTCGGCTCACTGCAAGCTCTGCCTCCCAGGTTCACACCATTCTCCTGCCTCAGCCTCTGGAGTACCTGGGACTACAGGTGCTTGCCACCATGCCCGGCTAATTTTTTGTATTTTTAGTAGAGACGGGTTTCACCCTGTTAGCCAGGATGATCTTGATCTCCTGAACTTGTGATCTGCCACCTTGGCCTCCCAAAGTGCTGGGATTACAGGCAGCGTTTTTAATTTCAATGTTCAATATCAATTGTCTTAATGAGTTTAAATAAATAATAGTTTTAGATTTAAACATTCCCTTTTTACCATTTTAGTGTAAACATTAACAATGTTGCTTCTGAAAGTCTCTGAGCCCTCTGATCCCTTTCTCAACTACTAGCTTTCCTGATTATATTCCAAGTTAAATGGGTCAGAGCCCCAAATGATTTTTAGAACTAATTTAGTCCCATTTTACTGACACTTTAATGAAGGACTGTGTGAATTAACTCTTAATATGCCATCACACACTTTAAAAAGCATACCACACTTCCTAATCACAAAAAATTACACTTTCTGAGACTTAGAGTGAATTTTGTGCCTAAATTATCTTCAAAATGGGGATAAGTTACTGTATATACGAGGAGTGGCACCCCACACAGTAGGTTGCATCAGTTGATGACTTCCATGCCACCTCCACACCAAGCCTTGGCCTCAGCTACTACAGTGGACGATTATGGTTTTGACTTACCAAAATGACACCCTGCTTTTCTGGGGGACCTGCTCTTCTATTCCAACCCACCACATGCCAATCACAATGTTCTATTGCTTGCTAGACTCATGGAGAGACACAGAAAAGTTGAGGTGGGCACATCACCCAAGCTGGCCAGAGTCATTCCCAAGGATGTTCCCATTAGGAGCTGGAAAAGAAGTTCCTTTAGGCCTTTCAGACTATAGAACCCCACACTGCCTGCAATCATTTTTTAAGAAAAAGGCCTTTTTCAGGAGTAGAGAATAAAACTAAGATAGAAAAAGAAAGAAACAGATTAATAGATATGACACTGTTCGAATATATAAATCCAGGTGACCTTTAGGCTACTTCCAACCTGCTTACCTTCCAGTGGTTTGTTACCTGAGCCAGTAAATTATTTCTACCAAAGCCATAACTAGTTAAAAGCGGGTGTCCATCACCTGCAAAAAAAGTCTTGAGGCAAATTCATAACAACCATTTCAGATGAAAAACCTGTGATAGTTTTATCAGACACATTTGAAATTTAGGTCAGTTTTGGCACCTTATAGCCAGTGTCCCATGGCCTGTCCTTTAATGGTTCTTTAGGTGATTTGTTCCAAGTGAAACACAGCCAGAAGTAGGCTCACCATGAACCTAAGAGCCTCTTCCAAGCACAGTTCCCTTACAAGTTCTACAGAGAGACCCTAGCAATATGTTCGCATGGTTCAAAAAAAGAGAAATTCAACCATAACGGGTTGGAATGGTTGTAGACATTTTTGGCATTCAGACAAATGAAAAGTAGAGTTAGGGAAACACGTGATTCACATCACTATTGTGTACAGTAAAGTTACTGCTGGCCTTAGCAGTGTAGAAATGACATCCAGATACATTCTTAGAGCCCACTGTGCTGACTCAATCAACAAAACAAGGTGCAGGGCCAAAGACCTCTTACCACAGGGATGCGCCCGATGATGTCTCCAACTGAAGGATAGGGTAGCCAGGATAAAAGGTTTAAAATAAAAGCTAGTCTATGGAAAATTTTTCCAGTCACCAGATGTCTAAAATAATAAGCAGAGAATTCCATTATCACAGGTACCTAATCAAAATTCAAAGTGCACTCCTGTCAAAAATAAACTCAATATAAATGCACACTTTTTTCTATTAGAATAGCATATTTGGTGAAGTTTGAATACACTATTTTAACTATGATTTAAAAAGACATTTCAAAAAAATAGTGAAAAATTATGATGCCTGATTTCTATATATACCAAGGACTACTTCTTTTGTCATTTTAGAAAAAATTCATTAAACAACTAAAATAAAATATTCAGATAAGAAATTAATGAAATATGAAACAAAAGTGACAAAAAACAGCCACGTAACCAATTGAAATTACTTTAATGAATAGGCTCTTGGGTTGTTTAACAATCTAATTATGAAGAGAAGTTAATCATACGAGCATACCAGAAAATTTAAATTTCTGACTGATTTGTCATGAAATACTGACATCAGTGAAGCTATCGGAAAACTCCTGGTATCCTAATGAATGAGGACACTGATGACAAACCGTGTCATGAGGGTCATTAATTCAGAGTATTTAAGATCATTCACTGTCCCCTCAAAACTTGAAATGCCATAAAATCTTAGAGTGCATTATGACAGAGGTTTTCCCAAATTTGACTAAAATCCACAAAATTTACATTACTAATAAGGTGAAAAGCTGAAATAAATTTTTCTGAACTATCAATAATTGAAAATAAATTTGAAACAACCATGCTAACTGAAAGATTGGATCTCTATATTCTCAATATAGACAGTGATATTTCAAAATGACTATTACCTTAAGAGAAATGATTGGAAAGTATGCAGCCACAACATATAAATTATAATGAAATATTACAGTAGTGTATCAAGCAATTCATTTTTAAATGTTATATTTCTAGGCTTTTGTGGTATTTATGTTACATTTCTAGGCTTTTGTGGTACTTGTCAGCTTTTAAAAATGTTATCACTTCTTTTTTCATTAGTTATAAATACATCCATACTTAACTTTGTAATTATAATATATTTTTTTCTTAAAAGTATCCCTTAAAATTAAATGATTTTCAGGCCTAATGAACCTGGATTCAACCTTGGACCTAGCCTTGTATTATATTAGTAAAATTCCAAGTTAAGCCTACATTAGTGAACTATGGTTAATGTGACAGATTTAGCATCTCTCTCTGCCCAATCCCTTCATCCACCCACCTTAAGCATCTGTGTATAATAGGTGCTCATTGGTCTCTGTGAGCTCACATCCATCTAGTCATAAGATCAAGATCTGACCCTGTCAATATACTGATACAAACCTCCACAAGAACAACTTGGGTATGGAAAGAATACTTTTCTGCTGCCTTAAAGCTAAAATTGTTTGAAGGTAGTAGATCCCACTGTGATGGTGATAGCATTGGGCCTGCAGCCTCCAAAATCTGCCTACTCCATAGGAACCATCTGCTTATCCAGATAGCTTCCACTACCCCTGCAATGCCCAGAATGCTCCCCACCTCCCCTGGCCCTGACATCCAGATCACAGTCTTATATTGTTTTCTAATAAGTTAAAGAGCTGCACCTGTTCCAAATCTCTTTCCAGGCAACCAGCTCAGGCAATCTCCTATCCCTATAATATACAAATTTAATGGGGAGTGAGTGGGTGAACACAGGGCACAATTATTTGTTTGTGTGTGTGTGTTTTGTTTAGAGACAGGGTCTCCCTATATTTCCCAGGTTGGCCTTGAACTCCTAGTCTTAAGCGATCCTCCCATCTCAGCCCCCCAAACAGCTGGGACTACTACAAGAATGCACCACTATGCCCAGCACACTTGGTGTTTTACAATAATATAGCATTAAATTGTCACATTTAGTGCTGGATTATCCAAAGTCAAACTACACTGATAATTAGGGCTCTGAAAAATCAAGACCCTCTCCATCAAGAAAATGAGAAAAAAAATTATTTGGAAAAATAGTCATTTTCTTCAGAAGCATCAAAATCATTAATCTGAGAGGCAGAATATATATTGTTTAAGAGTATTTAAGATCATTCACTGTCCCCTCAAAACTTGAAATGCCATAAAATCTTAGAGTGCATTATGACAGAGGTTTTCCCAAATTTGACTAAAATCCACAAAATTTACATTACTAATAATGTGAAAAGCTGAAATAAATTTTTGAGTTTTCTAGCCTCAAACTGTCTCTTTCTGAATCTCAGTTCTAGCACATATTCCAGGGGTGGCTTTACACAATTTACTTAAGCTCTTTGTGAGTTTTGAACACATTTATATATTGGAAGTTCTTGGAACAGTGCCTGGCATGGTAAATGCTAAGTGCTTTCATCATTTAGAAAATTAGAACCTTGTTCTGATTTTAGGCCAAGGAGCAGAACTGAAGGAAATAGAGACACAAAAAACCCTTCAAAAAATTAATGAATCCAGGAGCTGGTTTTTTGAAAAGATCAACAAAATTGATAGACCACTAGCAAGACTAATAAAGAAGATAAGAGAGAAGAATCAAATAGATGCAATAAAAAATGAAAAAGGGGATATCACCACCGATCCCACAGAAATACAATCTACCATCAGAGAATACTACAAACACCTCTATGCAAATAAACTAGAAAATCTAGAGGAAATGGATAAATTCCTCGACAAATACACCCTCCCAAGACTAAACCAGGAAGAAGTTGAATCTCTGAATAGACCAATAACAGGCTCTGAAATTGTGGCAATAATCAATAGCTTACCAACCAAAAACAGTCCAGGACCTGATGGATTCATAGCCGAATTCTACCAGAGGTACAAGGAGGAACTGGTACCATTCCTTCTGAAACTATTCCAATCGATAGAAAAAGAGGGAATCCTCCCTAACACATTTTATGAGGCCAACATTATCCTGATACCAAAGCCTGGCAGAGACATAACCAAAAAAGAGAATTTTAGACCAATATCCTTGATGAACATTGATGCAAAAATCCTCAATAAAATACTGGCAAACCGAATCCAGCAGCACATCAAAAAGCTTATCCACCATGATCAAGTGGGCTTCATCCCTCGGATGCAAGGCTGGTTCAACATACGCAAATCAATAAATGTAATCCAGCATATAAACAGAACCAAACACAAAAACCACATGATTATCTCAATAGATGCAGAAAAGGCCTTTGACAAAATTCAACAACCCTTCATGCTAAAAACTCTCAATGAATTAGGTATTGATGGGACATATCTCAAAATAATAAGAGCTATCTATGACAAACCCACAGCCAATATCATACTGAATGGGCAAAAACTGGAAGCATTCCCTTTGAAAACTGGCACAAGACAGGGATGCCCTCTCTCACCACTCCTATTCAACATAGTGCTGGAAGTTCTGGCCAGGGCAATCAGGCAGGAGAAGGAAATAAAGGGTATTCAATTAGGAAAAGAGGAAGTCAAATAGTCCCTGTTTGCAGATGACATGATTGTATATCTAGAAAACCCCATTGTCTCAGCCCAAAATCTCCTTAAGCTGATAAGCAACTTCAGCAAAGTCTCAGGATACAAAATCAATGTACAAAAATCACAAGCATTCTTGTACACCAATCACAGACAAACAGAGCCAAATCATGAGTGAACTCCCATTCACAATTGCTTCAAAGAGAATAAAATACCTAGGAATCCAACTTACAAGGGATGTGAAGGACCTCTTCAAGGAGAACTACAAACCACTGCTCAATGAAATAAAAGAGGATACAAACAAATGGAAGTACATTCCATGCTCATGGGTTGGAAGAATCAATATCGTGAAAATGGCCATACTGCCCAAGGTAATTTATAGATTCAATGCCATCCCCATCAAGCTACCAATGACTTTCTTCACAGAATTGGAAAAAAACTACTTTAAAGTTCATATGGAACCAAAAAAGAGCCCGCATCGCCAAGTCAATCCTAAGCCAAAAGAACAAAGCTGGAGGCATCACGCTACCTGACTTCAAACTATACTACAAGGCTACAGTAACCAAAACAGCATGGTACTGGTACCACAACAGAGACGTAGATCAATAGAACAGAACAGAGCCCTCAGAAATAATGCCGCATATCTACAACTATCTGATCTTTGACAAACCTGACAAAAACAAGAAATGGGGAAAGGATTCCCTATTTAATAAATGGTGCTGGGAAAACTGGCTAGCCATATGTAGAAAGCTGAAACTGGATCGCTTCCTTACACCTTATACAAAAATTAATTCAAGATGGATTAAAGACTTACATCTTAGACCTAAAACCATAAAAACCTAGAACAAAGCCTAGGCAATACTGTTCAGGACACAGGCATGGGCAAGGACTTCATGTCTAAAACACCAAAAGCAATGGCAACAAAAGCCAAAATTGACAAATGGGATCTAATTAAACTAAAGAGCTTCTGCACAGCAAAAGAAACTACCATCAGAGTGAACAGGCAACCTACAGAATGGGAAAAAATTTTTGCAACCTACTCATCTGACAAAGGGCTAATATCCAGAATCTACAATGAACTCAAACAAATTTACAAGAAAAAAACAAACAACCCCATCAAAAAGTGGGCAAAGGACATGAACAGACACTTCTCAAAAGAAGACATTTATGCAGCCAAAAAACACATGAAAAAATGCTCATCATCACTGGCCATCAGAGAAATGCAAATCAAAACCACGATGAGGTACCATCTCACACCAGTTAGAATGGTGATCATTAAAAAGTCAGGAAACAACAGGTGCTGGAGAGGATGTGGAGAAATAGGAACACTTTTACACTGTTGGTGGGACTGTAAACTAGTTCAACCATTGTGGAAGTCAGTGTGGCGATTCCTTAGGGATCTAGAACTAGAAATACCATTTGACCCAGCCATCCCATTACTGAGTATATACCCAAAGGACTATAAATCATGCTGCTATAAAGACACATGCACATGTATGTTTGTTGCGGCACTATTCACAATAGCAAAGACTTGGAACCAACCCAGATGTCCAACAACGATAGACTGGATTAAGAAAATGTGGCACATATACACCATGGAATACTATGCAGCCATAAAAAATGATGAGTTCATGTCCTTTGTAGGGACATGGATGAAACTGGAAAGCATCATTCTCAGTAAAGTATCGCAAGGACAAAAAACCAAACACCACATGTTCTCACTAGTAGGTGGGAATTGAACAATGAGAACTCATGGACACAGGAAGGAGAACATCACACTCCAGGGGCTGTTGTGGGGTGGGGGGAGGGGGGAGAGACAGCATTAGGAGATATACCTAATGCTAAATGACGAGTTAATGGGTGTAGCAAACCAACACGGCACATGGATACATATGTAACAAACCTGCACATTGTGCACATGTACCCTAAAACCTGAAGTATAATAATAAAATTTAAAAAAAAATTTTTAAAGCAGATGAAAAAAAAAAAGAAAATTAGAACCTTGTGAGACTTCTTTAACTTAGTTTATAATGTAGTGTTCTATTATTTTGAGTTACATTTGGCAAGGCCACCATTCTCTCTTCAGTACTTTGGCCCTCAAAGGTAATAACCTGACCCTGGTCATATCTTGAGCCTTATTCCCCTGACTATGGTCTAAAAGATGTTAAAAAAAATGACCAAGGAAGTTTATGAAATGCTGCATTAAGTAAGTTTATCTTAGGTGTTCTCAGAGCTTTTAACATGTGGGCATTTGTCACTGAGCTGATAGACTAACAGGTACCAAGTTACAGGAAAAGGGTTACAGGTCTCCACTGCCTGAACAGGCCTCTTAGTGCAGGCAATGCAGCAGTACTCCCAAGAAAGGAAGTCAGCTTCCCAGGACTTCAAATCCCCAAGAAGGCTCCAGCTACTGATGTTTCTGCTTACATGGTTAAAGATCCATTTAGATTTTCAGGTCTTTTTAAATATATTTCTTTTGAGATCCTCCTAACTGTTCTGCAGAGTCAGACCTTGTGTGTACTTCTCCATCAGGTGCAAGCAACCAGTAACAAGCCAGTTCATTCCTGAGTGTTCACTTGAGACTCAGTAGAGCAAGGGCAATCTCCCTGGTTCCATATGTTCATCTATATATGAGTCCAAGAGGCAGACATAATGCAGAGCTTTTCCCAAACTTTTCTGGCCTTAGAAACTTTTTTTTAGGAACACTTAAAATCATCTCAAGAAATACCAGTTGCCATTCAACAGTGACAAGTTTTTTTAAGGTTTCTGAAAATACTTGTCTTTTGACTCAGAGTTTCCTTTTCTTAAAGAACAAGATTCCCTTCCCTCCATTTGGAGATTGAAATCTGTCTTCTCTTTGCTTCCCAAATTTGAAATAGCTAAATATTTCACAATACCTTTCTTAATTCTGGCATGTAATTCTGTCTTTTGAAAAAAAATTCAAAAAGTGATTCTCAGGATACATCAAATTTGAGGGGAGAATCTTAATGTATAAAGTTCACTCTATTTTCTAATAAGTTTCAGGGAATACCTGAGTTGCAGCAGCAGCACCACTGAGCCTCTTGATTCCGTTAAAGCCCCACTTCTTATATTAAGCAATTGTAGAACCCTGAGCAAGTTATTTAACTCCTCTAAGCCTGAGTTTCCTCATTTGTAAAATAGAATTATCATGAGGTTTAAATGAGACAATGAATATAATGTTTCTGGAACAAAGAGGGCAATTTTAAATTGACAACTTATTTCCTGAGTTTTAGCTGTGTAACTTTCTTCCTTGTAAGTTTTTTTATTCCAGATCTCCTATGATTCCCTGCTCTCCTCTGGGGCAGCAACAACTTGCCTCCTGCAGCTGTCTTTCCCAGATAAAATTTTATTAGCGTTTTCATAATTTTCCCTGCTTCAACTCTTTTTATTCTGATCCCAGTTAGTCACTGAAAAACAGAATTCATTTCACAATTTGTGTAGCTACTTTTCTGACAATAACATATACATTTCTGACGAAGAATTGCTAGTTTTTACTTAGGTTCCAACACTTCACAAATTACATCCTCTTACTTCATCTAAGGATGAAGTTTTCCTAATCCCATTCCTTTGGACTGAGGCCAGCCTTCTTAAAAATGAATTCTGTCTTGGGTCAGGATCAAGGAGGAAGTGAAAACAGTCTCATAAAATGGTCACCCAATACAGTGGAGGTTAGTATCACTAACTATGATGATTCTCCTCCAAGATGCATAAAGGAAAAGGTTCTTCTTCACCCAGATCCTTGTACTGATCTGTCCTCATTAAATTTCTGGTCTCTTTCCTCTCTGGCTTATTAAATATAATCTCCCTTTGAAATATGATTCTTTCTTTACTTTTATGAATGCCCACCAACTATTATTTATTCACTTTCCTTTTAAGCCATTAAACATTTTCGTCACAGAGAAAGAAATAGCAGTATCTTGTTTAGTGATCAGCTGTTCTTGTGGCATCATATTCCCTGATGCTGGTAAAGGGGAAATCACCCCTCCCTCACATTCAGCTCACATGGTTTGGGAGGCATGGATTCCACAACCAGCTCCCAGTCTGCATGCTCCGGGTCTCAGCCAAGGGCCATGCCATATTTCCTGGTTAGGATGCCACAGGAATGGGTCTGTTATTCACTCGAAGCTGGTGCCAGACAGTGAGACTCACTGATACACTAGGACAGAGGCAGGCAGTCCTCCCTACTGAAATGATGCTTGAAGGTATCCTAGCCAGACACAATGAGATAGAAACTAAAGATAGAGACCAACAGAGTCCTAGAGACTGAAAACCAGAACTACTGGTACCACAACAGAGACATAGATCAATGGATCAGAACAGAGCCCTCAGAAAGAATGCCGCATATCTACAACTATCTGATCTTTGACAAACCTGACAAAAACAAGCAATGAGAAACGGATTCCCTGTTTAATAAATGGTGCTGGGAAAACTGGCTAGCCATATGTAGAAAGCTGAAACTGGATCCCTTCCTTACACCTTATACAAAAATTAATTCAAAATGGATTAAAGACTTACATCTTAGACCTAAAACCATAAAAAGCCTAGAAGAAAACCTAGGCAATACCATTCAGGACATAGGCATGGGCAAGGACTTCATGTCTAAAACACCAAAAGCAATGGCAACAAAAGCCAAAATTGACAAATGGGATCTAATTAAACTAAAGAGCTTCTGCACAGCAAAAGAAACTACCATCAGAGTGAACAGGCAACCTACAGAATGAGAGAAAATTTTTGCAACCTACTCATCTGACAAAGGGCTAATATCCAGAATCTACAATGAACTCAAACAAATTTACAAGAAAAAAACAAACAACCCCATCAAAAAGTGAGTGAAGGACATGAACAGACACTTCTCAAAAGAAGACATTTATGCAGCCAAAAAACACATGCAAAAATGCTCATCATCACTGGCTATCAGAGAAATGCAAATCAAAACCACAATGAGATACCATCTCACACCAGTCAGAATGGCGATCATTAAAAAGTCAGGAAACAACAGGTGTTGGAGAGGATGTGGAGAAATAGGAACATTTTTACACTGTTGGTGGGACTGTAAACTAGTTCAACCATTGTGGAAGTCAGTGTGGCGATTCCTCAGTGATCTAGAACTAGAAATACCATTTGACCCAGCCGTCCCATTACTGGATATATACCCAAAGGACTATAAATCATGCTGCTATAAAGACACATGCACACATATGTTTATTGTGGCACTATTCACAATAGCAAAGACTTGGAACCAACCCAAATGTCCAACAACGATAGACTGGATTAAGAAAATGTGGCACATATACACCATGGAATACTATGCAGCCATAAAAAATAATGAGTTCATGTCCTTTGTAGGGACATGGATGAAACTGGAAAGCATCATTCTCAGTAAAGTATCACAAGGACAAAAAACCAAACACCGCATGTTCTCACTCATAGGTGGGAATTGAACAATGAGAACTCATGGACACATGAAGGGGAACATCACACTCCGGGGACTGTTGTGGGGTGGGGGGAGGGGGGGGACAGCATTAGGAGATATACCTAATGGTAAACGATGAGTTAATGGGTGCAGCACACCAACATGGCACATGGATACATATGTAACAAACCTGCACATTGTGCACATGTACCCTAAAACTTAAAGTATAATAATAATAATAATAATAATAATAATAATAAAAGAAAAAAAGAAAAAAGAAAAAAAAAAGAAAACCAGAACTATGCCGGATTTCCGTCACAAGTCAATAAATTCCTTTTTCTTTTGCAAATTTGAGTTAAATTTTTGTTATTTGCGACTGAAAGATTCCCAAATGATATGCATCATATTTGACTACTTGGCAAAGTTGATAACATTAGGCTTTTGCAACAACTCTGCCAGGTCAAGCAGAACAAGAACATTTGCCATTTTAAAGTAAAAAAAAACCCTGACCTCCAGAGAGATGACACAGCATGGCCAAGGTTATGTAACTAGTAAGTTACAGAGCCGCAACTCAAGCCTGGGTCTTTTATATCCCTACTCAATCATAAGTTTTACTTTTCTATAAACATATTATAGAAACTTCCAGTATGCTTGCTCTTGCTTGTCTCACCTTGCTAGTTCTCACCTGGTAGTAACAGGAGAATTATAGGCATTATTAGGCCACAATGCCAAGGAGGAAATAATCACTATCCTAAAAACAAAGTTATTAAGTGGCAGCACATAGTGGGCCACACATCGGTTCTGACCTTAAACTTCAAAATGCCATCCTCTCATTTTGGAATAAGCACACTCCCCAGATATAAACACAGGCCTATAAAATTAGGGAGCCTTGATCCCATTCCCAAGAGACAATGATATGCCAGATCTCCAAATAAGAGATAATTACGTATTTCTCAATATTAGCTTTTGAGTTTCTACTGCTTTTCATACTGTCTTGGCCAAAAGCTTATGCAGATTGAGCATTCCTAACCCTAAAATCCAAAATTCAAAGCTTTTTGAGTGCCAACATGATACTACAAGTGTAAAATTCCACATGAAAGTACTTAACACAAACTTTGTTCCATGCACAAAACTATCAAAATGATTGTATAAAATTACCTTCAGGTTATGTTTGTAAGGTACATATAAATGAATTTCATGTTTAGAACTGGGTGCCATTTCCAAGGTATCTCATTATATATATATGCAAATCTTCCAAAATCTGAAAAAAATTAAAATCCAAACACTTCTGTCCCCAAGCTTTTTGGATAAGAAATATTTAAGCTGTATACTATTTTCCTGCATGTGTTTCTACACCTTTTGTCTGAAAGATAGATGTACCAGAGTATGAAGGAACTTTTTGGGAGGATATCACATAAAATCTAACCAATCTCAATTCTTCTTAGCCCCAAAAGATAGAAACAATTGCATGATAATGCAATCATAGTGCCTGAGCTAGAATTTGTCTATAAAACAAAAGCAAACCATAAACAGCAAACGAAAGAAATGGACAGAAACCTTCCTCAAGGCCAAGGTGAAAACAAAGCCTAGTTCTCTGCTCTTAGTCATTCCACTTCTTTACTTCCTAGCATATAAGTTAATAAAATTGTATTCATTCCTGCTGCAAAAAATATGAATGTTCCTAAGCTTCAGTCTAAATGGAAAAATATTCATATTCTCATCATCAGTACTGGTATCCATCTCAGAGCTTCATTTGTAATGTTATTTTTGTTAAGGAATTAATGTTATATAAGCTGTAATTTATTTCATTGAACCATAAAGTTGGTCCTGAAAAACCAAGATTTCAAAAATTTATTATAATAAATAATGCGAAACTAGAATATTGTCCTTGTGGCTATAAAAACAGAATAAAAGAACAGAATGAAGACATTAGTAAAATAACTAGTCTTTACTTCATATTTATGCATGCCTATTCCAGTTTTATTAATCCACTAGGACAATCATAAAATAAAAAACAATGAAATACAATTTTAGCAACAATTCAAAAGAAACTCCTATTGAGACACTTATTACAGCTGTGTTTCTCATGCCATAACTAAAATACTTAGCTTCTATACTGTGATTTGCTGCTCTAATTGATGTATATTTTTATCTCTCTGTACTGTTGCTGTCAACACTTTACTACATGGAGAAAACAGAGACCAAAACAGCGAGGAGGAGTTTAAACATAAAACAGCAGGGGAGCTGTTTATTTTTCAAAAGAGAATATTACATATAGAAAGAATAACAAACTAGATATCTAAAGAATAATGAGAGATTACTTAACACTGAATGTAGACATATTCCACTATTGGAAAATATATTATTTCCAGCATTTAATAATGAATGTCATATTGGTAAACTCTGTCATTTTGAGAGATGGAATTTTATGGCAAAGAATTTTTTTTTTTTTTAGAGATGTGCTCTCACTATATTGCCCAGGCTGGAGCACAATGGCTAATTCACAGGTGCAATTATGGAACACTACAGCCTGGAGCTCCTTGTCTCAAGTATCCTCCCACCTCAGCCTCCCAAATAGCTGGAACTACAAGTATGTGCCACTGCACCAAGCTGGCAAATAATTTTTAATAAAGAATTTATCCAAGAATAAAATATTCAATTGAGAATCTAATCTTAAGGTTTAAATAATTTTTTTAAAGATCCTGAAATAATGGAAAATTTTAATTCCATATAACTGATATCATAAATCCAAATCAATTCTGATAACAGAACAAGCGTCGTAAGTTTCCCCTCTAAGTTTTAAAATGTTGTAAATATTTCAGAAGGTACTTGTAAATCTGTAATTATGTATTAAAAACAACTATCTAGGTGTTTTTAGGGTGAGACAGAAGATTAGAGTTTAAATCCCAGATCTGCCACCATTCTTCGATGAATAGAGAAAGCAGATTTTTAAAGTCAGAACAAAGTTCAAATTCCAGTTCCACATGCTAACTAGCCATGTGACCCTTGGCAAATGAGTCTCCCTGATTCTTGATTCCAGCACATGTAAAATGGGGAAAATAACACCTCACATAAATCATAAGGATTAAATGACACATACACCCCACACAGAGCTATGTTGTGTGATTGTGTATAAGGTGAATAGCATACTGTTTCATAATTGTTATCTTCCATCTTTTTTCCTTCTTATCTGTAATATTGATACCTTTTTCTGAATCTTTAAAATAATGAGTCTGTCTCCCATATCCCTTTTAGTTCTCTAAATTTAAATCTGGAGAGCACATTAACATCCTTTCTCTCAAGTAGTGGGTGCTATACATGTACCACTTCACAGTATTTTAAAATATAAATATAAATGCTTTCAAAAATATCTTTCACCAGTAACTTTTTATAATGTGTCCACAATCTCTTCAACAACCCTTGGGGCCAGATGTGTTTTGGAGTTGAGAAATTGTTTAATTTTAGAAAGGTAATGATATGCACACATCATATATTATATAATGCTCCCAGCAGAATGAAGGATAACAACCTTTAATCAAACATATTAATATTTCTATACCAAATGATGTTCATGTTAAGTGGGATAAGTAAAGACTATAAATAGTCTAATGTATTATGGTAGGCAGAATTCTCAAGATGTCCCCCAAGATTCCCATTCCCTATTCAATCAAACACTAATTTGGGTGCTGCACGAAGAGACTTTGCAGATGGAATCAGGGATACTACCCAGCTGACTTTAAAATAGGGAGACTTTCGGCAGAGTGCGGTGGCCCACACCTGTAATCCCAGCACTTTGGGAGACCTAGGTGGGCAGATTACGAGGTCAAGAGTTCGAGATCAGCCTGGCCAACATAGTGAAACCCGGCCTCTACTAAAAATACAAAAATTAGCCAGGCATGGTGGCAGGTGCCTGTAGTCTCAGCTACTCGGGAGGCTGAGGCAGGAGAATAACCTGCACCTGGGAGGCAGAGGTTGCAGTGAGCTGAGATTGTCCCACTGTGTTCTACCTTGAGCAACAGAGCAAGACTGTCTCAAAAAAATAAATAAATAGGGATATTCTCCTGCATTGTCTGAAGGGGTCTAATGTAATCCCATGAACCCTGTGATGGTTAATATTGAGTGTCAACTTGACTGGATTGAAGGATGCAAAGTATTGTTCCTGGGTGTGTCTGTAAGGGTGTTGCCAAAGGATATTAACATTTGAGTCAGTGGAATGGGAGAGGCAGACCCACCCTCAGTCTGGGTGGGCACCATCTAATTAGCTGCAAATGTGCCTAGGATAAAAGCAGGCAGTGGAACCTGAAAGGACTAGACTGGCTAAGTCTTCCGGCCTCCATCTTCCTCCTGTGCTGGATGCTTCCTGCCTTCAAACATCAAACTCCAAGTTCTTCAGGTTTTGGACCCTTGGACATACACCAGTGGTTTGCCAGGGGCTCTCAGGCCTTCAGCCATAGACTGAAGGCTGCACTGTCAGCTTCCCTACTTTTGAGGTTTTGGGACTGGCACTGGTTTCCTTGCTCCTCAGCTTGCAGATGGCCTACTATGGGACTTCACCTTATGACTGTGAGTCAATACTCCTTAATAAACTCTCTTTCATATATACATCTATCCTATTAGTCCTGTCCCTGACTAATACAAGCCCTTAGAAGCAGAAGAGGAAGGCAGAAGAGTTGGTGGGAAAGATATGGTGGAAGAAAATAGCAGAAGAGAAATGAGGCAAAATGGGAGGTTTGAGAGATTCAAAGTCTGTGAAGGACCTGACTGACCACTGTTGCCTTTGAAAGTGGAGGAAGGGGATCACCACCCAGGGAATGCAGACAGCCCCTGCAACAATCCAGGGCCAACAGCCAGCAAGGGATTGGGAGCCTCAGCTATAATCTCAAGGAACTGAATTGTGCCAACAACCTAAAAAGGCTTGGAAGTAGATTCTTCTCCAGAGCCTCTACAAAGAAGCATAGACCAGATGACTTAGGCCTGTGAGACTCTATGCAGAGAATCCACCTGAGCTTCACTGTACCCAGACTTCTGACCCATGGAAAATATGAGATAATAAATGTGTATTGGTTTAAGCAGCTAAAGTTAACAGCAGCAATACAAAACTAATTCATGCGTATTAAGTGAGGCTTTTATTGCCAAATGAGGCGCTCCAAGTTTACAAAATGTTACCGCTTTCAGAGCTTTGGGGGTTTCTAAATTGCACTGAAGTGATTCAGAACTATTTATTTCTGTTTTTTAAATATGGTAAGTAGGTTTACCAAGTTAATAAACATGAATACGGCTTTGAAACTTTTAGTAAAACCTTATTAGATATGCTTTTAAGAAACAAACAAACTCCAATAGTAATCTCACTGCCTAACTCCCTTTTAGTCCTAAAGTTTTCAGAGTTAAACAGTTCCTTCAAGACAGCTGACCTCATGGCAACCCTTTAAAGGAAAGGGCCTCTGTTAGCTAATAATAACTAAACACTTACTGAGCACCTCCACATGCCAAGCACTGTTTTGGGTGTTTCATATGCATTAACTCATTAAACCTGCCAACTACCCAACAAAACAGGCACAGTTGCCACTCCTATTTTACAAGTGGATAAATCTAGGCAATGAGCAGTTAACTGACTTGCCCAAGGTCACACAGTTAGTAAGTGGTATAGAGCCAGGCAGCCTGGCTACAAAGTCTATGCTGCGAACCAACTTGGTAACACTGCCTCTCATGTTGATAGATACCATCTAACAAATATCTATAATCGGCACAACAAATACAAGGTATCATGATCTCAGAATTTATGGGGTAAAACTTTTTCTATAGGAACTCTTGCACTGATCACTTTGGCAGGCTGCATGTCCCAATAATATTCCCTTCAGTGTTATGAACTGAATGCTTGTCTCCCCCTCAAATTCAGATGTGGAAATCCTAACCTCCAATGTGATTACATAAGGAGCTGGGGACTTTCGGAGGTGATTAGGTCACGAGAGTAGATTGGAATTCATGCTCTTATAAGAAGAGACATGAAGAACTATTTTTCTCTCTGTCATCCGAGGGTACAGCAAGAGGGTAGCTATCTGCAAACTAGGAAGAAGGCCCTCAATAAGACAGAATCAGCCTTGATCTTGGACTCCTCAGCCTTTGGATCTGTAAGGAATACATTTCTGTTTTTAAGCTACCCAGTCCTTATGGTATTTTTGTTATGGCAGCCTGAGCTAAGACATCACAAAGTACACAGCACATTAACCAGCCAACCAGCACAATCTACTGCCGGAGGTTTCCTGTTAAGCTGCCTTTCCTGCTCCCATGATTACAAACTTCTACAAAGTTGTGCCTTCTACTGGATCTAAAATCCCAATAACCTGGTGCCATGGCTGTGTCCCTATTACTGCAAAATAAACCTACAGTGACTGAGTAGCTAATCAACAAATTTCCAGATCCAGAGTGCAGTATCTCAGGTCACAGAAAGTTACAGATGGCTCAGCAGGAATCTTCTTTGATGTAATTCATAATGACCAAACATGTTTAGAACAAACAAACATCTGGTCATGGTTTTCAATGGGATTTATCCAGAAGATATTATCTTTATTAGAATATGAGTGAGAACAGTTTTTAAGTATTGAAATTTAAAAACATTCCTATTCAAATATCTGTAAGGGAATGAGTGACATATCGGTGCAGGGTTGAGGTTTGGACTACCAAGATAGTGAGAAAAAACTATAGCAGGTGAATGTCATGCAGAAAAACACTAGATCAGTGGTTCTCAGACTTGGACCAAATAACCCAGAGAGCTTCTAAAAGCACAGTTTTTTAGGTCTCATCCATCAGCGATTCTGATTCAGTAGGTCTGGGTGAGAACCTTGAATGTGCATTTCTAACAAGTTTCCCACGATGATGCCGCTGGTCCCAGGGACCACTCTGGAAAACCACTGCACCATTTGGTCTATGGGAGTAGGAAGGGACCCAGGTATTGGTAGTTTTTAAAATTCCCCAGGTTATTATAATGTGTAGCCAGGGTTGAAACCACTGGGCTAGGAAAACAGTTAAATGAGGAAGACACGGTGGAAACTAACTTTGCATGGCTGGGATAACCTGTCACAAAAGGTAAGATGTCTTTGGGTTTGCAGGCTAATTTATGGCCTGTGTTAGCTTTGGAAAAGGATATCAAAAGGAAAGTCCTTCTAGACACTGCCCAGTAGCAGTCAACGGTGTGCATGAGAGAAAATCCTATGCCACTCCATCCGGGCACTGAGATTCCCAATATCATTTTTGCAGAGGGAAGGATAGATTAACATCTGTTATTTCTCTAAATCCTTTGGTATTCATATGCATACCTATGTGTTACCAGTTAACTCAAAGGCCTTAAAAAATACAATGCTAGAAAGCTGTTTCAAAGCCATTTCACCACAGGGGCATTGAAGAAGACCTACTTGTGTGATAAACTTTAACTAGGCAGTTTCTGTGATTACACACTTTAAATGCAAGGTACACAGCAAAGTGAGAACTGAAAGTTTCTGTGACCTCTATTAAGCTTTGTTGTCTGTTATAATCTGAGCTATAAGCTACAGGAGGAATCAGGTGGGATCAGAAAAAAAAAGAACACTTTAAAGAGAAGAGATATGAATTAGACCCACATCAAAATTAGATCCAGAAAGGGAGAAAGTAATGGGGAAAAAGGTTACTCAAGTGACAACAAGGCTATCAGATCTTCAGAGTCAAAGTTTGATATGATCATGGGCGGATCACGAGGTCAGGAGACTGAGACCATCCTGGCTAACATGGTGAAACCCCGTCTCTACTAAAAAATATAAAAAATTAGCCAGGCATGGTGGCGGGTGCCTGTAGTCCCAGCTACTCGGGAGGCTGAGGCAGGAGAATGGTGTGAACCAGGAGGCAGAGCTTGCAGTGAGCCGAGATCGCGCCACTGCACTCCAGCCTGGGTGACAGAGCGAGACTCCATCTCAAAAAAAAAAGAATGACAGTAGCTATTTTCACAATGTTAAAGAGACTTCAATTAACACAAAGCCACGATATGATTTTTGTAAAAAGAGGGATTTTTAGTGTATTCTCTATATCAGAAAATTCAGACACTTTCATGATTATTATTATTGATTATAAACAATTTTATTATTTATTAATAAGCTGATTTTGTTTTTTCTCTAAATGATTGTTGCTTGAATGTGTGGAATCTCTCTGAGAAGTCTAGTGTAAATATGGATTCATGGGCTCAAATAACTCTTTGAGTAGGGCTAGTTCTGTGTATATATTGCAGTGAAGTTTAAGAGATATCACAGTGCTCAAAATCCTGCCCTGTCCTAAAATACCACCTATTGGAGTCAATCCTTTGAGCTACCCCAAAGAGGCAAGAACATCTCTAAAAAGTCACATACACAGACTGAGAAGGGGGATAGAACCAGCCAATTTATCTTCATGGATTGATTTATCAGAGAAGAGGTAATCAACAGAACCAAGATATCAGGGTGACCACACGGCAAAGCAGAGGGAAGAAGAGAATGCACACGACAGGTAAGGTGCTGTAAGGACCTTTAGAATGGCCTGAGGCATACTGACTTTCCAACAGAAGGAAGCTATAGGTTCAGATGGTGTCCAGAGTAAGTCAGCTGAAGAACTGAATTTCACAGTGTGCCCAGGGCTATTATTGTGCAATCTGACATTCAATACTTCTAATTGAATTATTCTTCTATTTACAGCATAAGTTACTAAAATGAAAAAAAATTAAAGCAATTTATTACAGATCTCATTGGGGTTGAATAATAAGATGTATAAAGATTACCAGTGAATAAAATTCAATAAAAATTCCCAGGTTTTACTGTTACATGCCTCATTATTTTTGACAAAGGGAGCACCTGTTGGATCAAGTGTAAAGGGTGTACATTTAGTAGATAGAGGGTTCTCTTTTCAGCAAGGCTGTGGAATGAACTCAGCAGCAGTATCACAATAGCACTCAAGTCTATTTATTCCTCAAGGTTACCTTTACCAAAATTCTCTTTGGCAGACCCTCTGGCTATCTCTCCAATATCCACCCCATATGCCACTAGCCAATAGATCCCTTGTTTGGTCAGTGATCCTCTCTTCTCCTATATGACACGAGGAAAGGTGAACTCACCCCAGTTCTGGGGTGATCCTGACTAGTATCAACTAATCACACAGGTACCTTTTACTTTACCAAGGTTTAAGGGGAGTTTTGACCCAGTTCTAGCCAACGAGACCTCTCAAGTTTTGGTGAAAAGGTTCCCTGTTTCCCTACAACGAGTCAGAGGAAGAGGTGGTCTTTTTGTCTTTTCTGGACCCAAGAATGACAAAGCAGCATGGCTGGAGTCACACTTGGGGCTGCACAACCTTTGGATTTACAGTTATACGAGATCATGAATCTCCTTTTAAGATACTTGAGTCACACTTTTTTGTTACTTTCAGTCCAAAGCATTATCAAAATGCGCTATAGAAAAACAATTTATGAATAAGTAAGCAAGAATATGAATAAGCAAAATCTCCACTTACAGTAGACCTAAAAATGAATACTACCTATAGAAATCAGGAATTATTTTGATAATCAAAACCACTAATCAAAGTAAGCTTCTTATTCAATATTTCAAAACATATCAAGTGTCTATTTTCATGATTAATCAAACTTCCATACTGCTATCAAAGTTATCTTTATGAAAAACGTACTAACCTTAACATTCACTTAAAAACTTTGACAGTCCTCCATTACCAACGAAATGAAGTCCCCCTTTGTTAGTGGAGTCATTAACACCTTTGTTAGTGGAGTCATCAACACCTTCCCTAGGCCCCAACTAAACAAAGCATCTTAGTCTCCCAGCCCTCCCCAGCCCCCTGAACTTCATATAATTCTCTGGGGGCACTTTCATATCGCTATATCCTTATTCCATCTCTTTCCTCTGCTTTAAAAAACGCTACTGTAGCAAAATCTTACACAGCTTTGAAGCCCACAAAAAACACCAATTTTTCTATGAAGCTTTTATCAGAAGCCCTTTAACCAGGCAAGATTGTTCATTCTTTCCCTAGGTGGATACCATCTTGCACTATAGATCACCAGATAAATACTTGTTTCCTCTACATGGTCAAGAGTGGCTTGAACACAGAGATCATTTCTCTGATCTGAGCTGAATCTGATTAAGGTTCACTTATCTCTGATCAAATGTCTTTTAGTTGTGAGAGAAAAACAGATTAAGTATTTCACTAGTGAGTTTTAAGAGTGTTTCAATCTTGGGAAGAGTAAGAACTTACCCCTTTAGAATTCTAATGTTTCTTTAAAATTCTGATTATCACCTCAAACTCACTATGGTTAACTACCATGGCATTCTAAAAATAGCTATTTCTGAGATCATATATTTCACTCAATTTAATTAATATGTGCAAAGCAATCCTCCCGAAAGTCAAAGAATTGAAATGCTTGTCACTGATTTGTGTGTTGGTTCAATACTTGATTAAAAATAAGACTAGTGATAGCTGTCAGTCTTTGGCATTTTTTAATATAATAAGTTAAGATGATAATAAACAACTGAAATAGGGAAATGAAGACAAAGATTAGTCTATAAACTAGTCACCATAGAAAACTAGAAATCAATTCTAAGATATAATAAAAAGTCAATCTGATTGTCCCAGAAAGCAAAAGGCTCTCTTCCTGTCCCAGAATACAAAGAAGCACTTAAAGATTAATAGGGTCATGTCAAAAAAACACAGAAATCAAAAGGGCTTCTATGAACCAACTTTAGAAAAATTTGAATATCACAAAGAAAAATGATTGAAATTGAGTGTGAATATCACATAAATAAAAATCCACAAGTCCATTCTACATTCAATTATTTTAAAAGAGGGAGAAAGGCTGGGCACGGTGGCTCACATCTGTAATCCCAGCACTTTGGGAGGCCAAGGCAAGTGGATCACTTGAGGTCAGGATTTTGAGACCAGCCTGACCAACATGGCAAAACTCCATCTCTACTAAAAATACAAAAAAATTAGTTGGATGTGGTGGCAGGCGCCTGTAATCCCAGCTACTCGGGAGACTGAGGCATGAGAATCAATTGAACCTGGGAAGCGGAGGTTGCAGTGAGCTGAGATGGCACCACTGCCCTCCAGCCTGGGTACAGAGCAAGACTCTGTCTCAAAAAAAAAAAAGAAGAAAAGGGGAGAAATAAATGTACCTCTTGTTTAGGGATGGATATATAAGTGATAAAACTATAATTAAAAATCACTGAACTGATTATCACAGAAGTCAGGGTGATTGTTTCCAATAGTGGGGAGGGAAGGTGTACATTGGAGGGTTGTGGGATACTGGTAATGTTCTATACCCAGGTAGAGTTATATTAATAATTATTCTGGTTCTCTTAATAATTATTTTAAAATGTTCATGTATGTTACTTATTTGGTATGTATGTTAGACTTCAATATTTTAAAAGTATTTAAAATAAATGATTTTTAATCAGTTACAATGTAAAAACATAAAATGAGCAAAGGTTAGTATCTGTAGAAAAATGATCTATAATTATCTCCAGCAGATAGTATACTTCTGTTCAATAAAGCTCCGTTGCACTCCCAGTGCCACTGGCCATACCTCTTTTATGCTCCTTTACACACTGTCCCATCACTGTTTGCCTTTCTACTCAGACCACGTTGTCATGTCCTTGAGGATAGGGTCTTTATCTTTCTGTATCTATCACCTGAAAACCTGTCAGAGTGTCCAGCATGTGGTATATACTCCATATACACTTGATGGATGGATAGATGAGTGAATGAATGAATAAATGAGTAAATAAATCAACAAATGAGCAAGTAGGATGAAACAAATTCTCTTCTGATACTTTGAAACTTCAAGCTACTCAAGTAACAATCAGCAATAATACATTGAATTGGAATATAAAGAATTCTTGGCCGGGCGCGGTGGCTCACGCTTGTAATCCCAGCACTTTGGGAGGCCGAGGCGGGCAGACCACGAGGTCAGGAGATCGAGACCACGGTGAAACCCCGTCTCTACTAAAAAATACAAAAAATTAGCCGGGCGTGGTGGCGGGCGCCTGTAGTCCCAGCTACTCGGAGAGGCTGAGTCAGGAGAATGGCATGAACCCGGGAGGCAGAGCTTGCAGTGAGCCGAGATTGCGCCACTGCACTCCAGCCTGGGCGACAGAGCGAGACTCCGTCTCAAAAAAAAAAAAAAAAAGAATTCATTTTTTTTTCTTTGGGTCTCACTCTGTCACCCAGGCTGGATGGAGTGCAGTGGTGTGATCTCTGCTCACTGCAAACTCCGCTTCCCAGGTTCAAGCGATTCTCCTGCCTCAACCTCTTGAGTAGCTGGGATTACGGGTGTGTGCCACCAACCTGGAAAATTTTTGTGATTTTAGCAGAGACGAGGTTTCACCACGTTGGCCAGGCTGGTCTCGAACTCCTGGCCACAAGCGATCTGCCCGCCTCGGCCTCCCAAAGTACTGGGATTATAGGCGTGAGCCACGATGCCCAGTCAAGAATTCACTTTTTAAACTACATATCTCTGAAAACAGTGTTAATAATAGTAGCAAAGAAAAACAAATGTAATTAGTTTTCTACTAACCAGGCTATAGCATGAGTATGAATACTATACAGCAGAGAATCACTTGAGCAAAAGAGTTCAAGGCTGTAGTGTGATACAATCATGCCTGTGAACAGCCACTGCATTCCAGCCTGAGCAACATAGCAAGACCCCATCTCTAAATAAATAAATAAATAAATAAATAATATACAATAATATAGCCTGAAAAATTTAAATACCTAAAAAATACTAAATATGAATAAAAATAATCACTTGACAAAAATGAGTCAGGATAAAAATCAACTCTTTAAACTTTCCATCTGTTTCTATTCTATGTACCTGGAAACTTACCATAGCTTGTTTATATCTAAGAAGTAACGTTTTAATTAAAGAACCCATTCATAAATGATAGCATGATGGCATAAGGTCATTCAAATATCCTATATGTTATATTTCACCTTCAAAAACCAAACCTAAACTTTCATGTGGAAACATCTCTGATTAAGGCATAAAGCTTGACTATTTTAACTTTTGACTCTGGAAACAAAGCATACACAAAGAGTAGAATTAATCATTCATTTGCTAAATCTCGCCTGGGGACATTAACAGAGAAAGCACAATAAACCAATTTTTTAGTAAAAATCTTCCATTTTTCTTCCTGCAACTACAATTTCTCTTTTAAAAGAATACAGTGAAAAAGCTACTTCTCCAGACTAAGACTAAAGGGAAGTTGCCTGTAACAGAGTTATTTTACCATGTCTACTAGAGAGGGTTAGGGATATGTGTGTTTGTGAATTTAAGAGGCCTACTCACTACTTCTATCATTGCTAAAAAGCACACCTGAACCCCTGAGAACCAGAGAAAGTAAAAAGGGCAAAGGTAGCACAAAAAATAATCTTAAGGCCTCTACAGGCCCCATCTCTCCGATAATTTTGAATTGGATAAAACTGAAGTTAAGAAGAAATAATTATCAGTAAGTCAGTAAGTCATAAGATTTTCTTAAAATAAAATATGCAAATACGACTTGCTTTAAAATATCCAATTAATATGGAAATACCTTCCCATAAAACACTAACTTAATATATATCCTACTACAAGACAAGTTTCTGATTTTTTATCTCTGAGGGCCAAGTATGTGCTCTGGCAAAGGGGTGTGCTAAATGAATGAAACCCACATGTGGTTGTTACAGCATAGTCCTCACAGAGGTGCATCACAGTGCCTTTCTCTGGCAAAATCCCATAGTGTTATATTAGTACCTAGCTATAGTTCCTCCCAGGTACCACTGATATAACAGTGACCAAGATGCCATTCTGCAATAATGTGTATGACATCCTTCATAACATCAAACCATGATGCTATGCCTTGCTGCTTGTAGATTCTTTTCCAGTGCTTTCCAGACTATTTCCTCAAAGGAAGTTCAAGCTAAATTTCTATACTCCACCAGTTTCCAAGAAAAGCCTTCAGCTTCTCTAAAATTTTCATTTAAATAGCCACTGTTAATCCTTTTTTGTTTCTTTGCAGTATATCTAGTATTATCACTTCTGTACCATTATAGGTCAAAACTGTTTAATTTTATTATAGACAAAATAATAAAGGAGTCAACTGAGAATAAGGTAGCTACAGTCCCTGTCTGAGAATGATTATAGTTAACACTCATAGGACAAGGGTATACAGTACAATCTGCCACACACTCATTGGCTAAGAAGATATGCCAACAGGTGAAACACAAGCAAATATACCTATATTCAGAGTGTGAAGTAACAGATTGATATACAGACACACTGAGATAAATATTTCAGAGACAAAGTAACAAGCCAGCTCTGTGCAGATGGTATCACCAGGAGTAAGCATGCACCTTATACCTCACTCTAAAACACAGTCCTTACTATAAAACAAATATAACTATTAGAGAACAAGTTTCCAATTATTCAAATGGAATCTTTTATCTTGCAAAGATTTTGTTCATCCAATAGTTTAACAGCCATATCATAAACAAATTACATTAAACATGTCTGGGAACCCAATGTGTCACACCTGGCAAAGGTCCCTGTGGCTGGGCTGTACCACTATCCCTGCTAGATAATTTAACAAAGTTCAATAGTTTGACACCTGGGGCCAGGCGTGGTGGCTCACGCCTGTAATCCCAGCACTTTGGGAGGCAGAGGTGGGCAGATTGCCTTAGGTCAGGAGTTCGAGACCAGCCTGGCCGACATGGTGAAACTCTATCTCTACTAAAAATACAAAAATTAGCCAGGCATGGTGGCACACACCTGTAATCCCAGCTACTTGGGAGGCTGAGGCAGGAGAATTGCTTGAGCTCAGGAGGTGGAGGTTGCAGTGTGCTGAGATCGTGCCACTGCACTCCAGCCTGGCCAACAGAGTGAGACTGTCTCAAAAAAATAATTAAAATAATAATAGTAATTTGACACCTGGGAGAAAAATAGCAGTGAGCTCTGATGATTTAATCTTTAACACATCTCCTAATCACTGTAAAAATCTCAAAAGAACTTCTAGGGTTTTATGCAAAAACGTTTCATTACATTAAAGATCTCATTGTTGCACATTGAAAGTGTTGACTATATCTAGCAAATTACATTTTTCACTCGCCTGATAAATCTGTTGCACAAAAATATACAGCAATCATTTCAAATATAAAAATAGTATGTATATGGTATTTTCCTTGAAAAACTAAAAAACACAAATTGTCTAAGTTATATTAAATAATTCTGCAATTATTTTATTTACAATTTATATAATAGGCTCATAAGTATGCTAAAATCTCCAGATTCCCCCATTAAAAAAACAGGTAATACTAAAAATATCTAGAAGTCATATTAAACAATCATATGAAAGATAATGTGTCTGTACTAAGGCTGTACTTTTTAAAAACAAACAAGAAAGCAGAAAGCTTAAATAAACCAGTAACAAGAAGGTGTTATAGGGGCCTGACTCTACTCTAGTCAGCTCGGATCCATCCTTATAATAGGGCTAACTCAAGCCTGGCAGAGTATCCTCCTCACCCATGAGTTTGGCGTTTTGAATCCTGTAAGTCTCCAGTCCCTGGGGTCCTGTTGCCTCTCCAAATACCCCTTCAGAAACAATTTCCTAGGTCTTACCTTTAGTACTGGTCTCTTCCTTGGATCATTCTCTAGCTCTTTGCCAGACGCATCCATGGATCTTCCAGCACCTTCCAACACAGTTCCCCTTTGCTCTGGATTTTGCAGCCAAAAGCTGCCCCACTAACAACAAGGCCACCCTGGGCTGAGTACAAGAGACTTTGTGTCTGTGAGAAGAAGTTATAACTAGCCTTCCAAAAGTCTCGTTTTGGGATTCACAACTTTACCACTTCTCAGCTTAGAACAAACAAGAAGAATTGAATTATGCTTCAGCTAAAGAACAAGAAATGTAAGGTCTATATAAAGTTCCTTAAGGTATTCTACCAATAGTAGAATCCCAACCCTTAAAAAGTTTCAAAAGTTCAACGTAGATTTCAAAGGTAGAGTTTTATTATAAATCAAAAACATAAGATCGTAGCCATGAGAAGTATGGAACTCTTTCCAGACTTGCAGGAGACATGAAACTGAAAACCTGAAGCCTTAGTAACTATTTATACTTGACATCATCCCTCCTGCAAAATAGAATTTATAGAAAAACAACTGTTATAGCACCATTTAAAAAAATCAAAAGCCTACTTTGGAAAATAGCTTAGCATTTCTCAAATCATAAAACTACCATATGATCCAACCATTCCACTTCTAGGTATCTATCCAAGAGAAATGAAAATATACAGGCACGCAAAGACTTCACCGACAGATTGTTCATAGCAACATTATTCATAACAGCCAAACACTAGAAAAAACCCAAATGTCCACCATCAGGTGAATGGATAGTCACAATGTGATATATCAATACAATGAAATAATATTTAGTAATAAAAGGAATGAACTGACACATATAGCATAGATGAACTTTAAAAATATGCCAAGAAGCCACATACAAGAATACATAGTGTATGATTCGCTTTATAAGAAATGTCCAGAAAACACAAATTTATAAAGACGGAAAGTAGATTAGTGATTGCGCTGGGCTGGGACCAGGAATGAGGTTTACATGTAAATGGCAACAGACAATCTTGTTGAAAAATGAAAAGCATTTAAAAATTGAATTTTGGTGATTGCTGCACCACTCAGTAAAGGTACTGAAAATCACTGAATTGTATACTTGAAATGGATGACTTTTAAGAAATATAAAATAAATTCTTTTTTTTTTTTTTTGAGATGGAGTCTCACTCTGTCGCCCAGGCTGGAGTGCAGTGGTGCGATCTCGGCTCACTGCAAGCTCCGCCTCTTGGGTTCACGCCATTCTCTTGCCTCAGCCTCCCGAGTAGCTGGGACTACAGGCGCCTGCCACCACGCCTGGCTAATTTTTTGTATTTTTAGTAGAGACGGGGTTTCACCATGTTAGCCAGGATGGTCTCAATCTCCTGACCTCGTGATCCGCCCGCCTCCGCCTCCCAAAGTGCTGGGATTACACGTGTGAGCCACCGCACCCAGCCAATAAAATTCTTTAAAAAAATAAAAAGTATATCATTGTATGCAATAAATACGTTCCTAAGCTAGGTGTGGTAGCTCATGCCTGTAATCTCAACATTTTGGGACACTGAGGCAGGTGATCACTTGAGTTCGAAACCAGCCTCTGCAACATGGTGAAACCGTTTCCACTAAAAAGACAAAAATCAGCCGGGCATGGTGGTGCAGACCTGTAGTCCCAGCTACTCAGGAGGCTGAGATGGGAGGATTGCTTGAGCCCAGGGGATTGAGGACGTAGTAAGCCAAGATCACACCATTGCACTCCAGACTGGACAACAGAGCAAGAACCTGTCTCAAAAAAAAGTCCCTAAAAGTTTATATATTTGATAAGATAACCACAATAAAAATAGCATTCAGAAAGAGGAGTTAAGAATAGGAACAGGGGAAATTTTAGAAATTATTTTCTGAGAAGCACACATAGATAAATATGGATAAAGGTAAAACACCCCATGGTGTGGACAATTCCTTGCAAAACTATAATTTCTCAAAGTTGGGCTCAAAAACAAGTAGAAAACCTGAATACATCAATAGACATCAAAAAATTATTTATCAAAGATTTCCCTCTTAAAAAGCTTCCAGGACTAATCAGCTTTCCCATTGGTGACATCAACCCTCCACAACGAGGCCTATAGATAGGTTTGGGCTTGTGGGTTCTTCAAGAAACCACTCTGGCAGATGTTAGCGGGCATCACTAGTGAAGGGAAACTGCCTGGCAGAGCAGCTGTCTGTAGGTCACTGCAGGGGGATCTATCAGTGGCAGGAATGTAATTATAAGATTAAAAGCTAGAGACTAATCTCAGAAATAGTTAAAGGAAACACTTGGGGATAGAGTTAATTTACACCAAGAATGTCGGCAGGGGCTTGTGTCATAATAATTAAGATAAAAAATAGGAATTTTTAATTCTACTTTATAGTCACAACCAGAGAAGCCAGCAACATATGGGACAAAACAATGAATTATCCAACATGACAAAGTCAAGTTTATTATCGGCATTGAGAATAATTTTTAATAATGGGAAACATTAATATAATAAACCATAATAATAGGTCAAATAAGAAAATCCAAACCTATCTACAGGCTTTGTTGTGGAGGGTTGGTGTCACCAGTGGGAAAGCTGACTAGTCCTTTAAGCTTTAACTGACTAGAAAAACATTCAATAAAATCTAATACCTATTCCTTAAAATATAAGATAAAAGATATTGCTTTAACCCAATAAAGACTAGCTCTCACAAATCAATAATCAACACTCTACTTACTTAACAATGAACATTAGTTATTTTTATTACCAAAAAAACAAGATAAAAATGCTATTATCACCAAATTATACAGTTCAGAAACTTTTAGAAAAAGGATTAAGGTAGAAAATAGTAATAAGTAACATTTTGAAAAGAAAAACTCTAATTATTTGCCATTCATGTTATTGTCAAACTAGAATGTTACATCCAAACCTAAGAGAAACAATAAAAAGCCATTAGCAAAAATAAGAAAGTTCAATAAGGTGCAACACAAATCAGTGCCTTTCCTGTATAACATTAATAATTATAAAATATGATGGAAAAATATTACATCCACAGTGCAACAAAAACAAATACAATTTCTAGGAAAATACATGATATGTTCGGGGCCTATAAAAACAAAAATACTGAATTTTACTGACACATAAGAGAATGCTTAACATTTTAAAAAATACACTGTGATGTTGGATGGGAAGACTCAGCACTGTAAAAACGTCTATTTTTTCCAAATTAAAATATAAGTTTAGTGACAGTACAACAAATTCCAAAGGAAGAATGACAAAATTATTCCGAATTTCTATTTTAAAAGAGGCAAAAATATCTAAGAAAATTTTGCAAAAGAAAACTAATAATGGAACATATTTCCATACTAGTTATTAAAACACATTATAAAGCTACAATAAATAGTATGATGGTACTAAGCCCTAAAATCAGTGAAGAGATCTTCAGAAGAGATTGTTTTCAAAAAACATTAAAATATGTAATAACTGGGCCAGGCATGGTGGCTCACACCTGTAATCCCAGCACTTTGGGAGGCCGAGGCAGGTGGATCACCTGAGGTCAGGAGTTCGAGACCAGCCTGACCAACATGGAGAAACCCCATCTCTACTAAAAATACAAAATTAGCCGGGCATGGTGGTGCAATGTAATTCCAGCTACTCAGGAGGCTCAGGCAGGAGAATCACTTGAACCTAGGAGGCAGAGATTGTGGTGAGCCAAGACTGCACCATTGCACTCCAGCCTGGGCAACAAGAGCAAAACTCCGTCTCAAAAAAAAAAAATTATATATATATATATGTATATAATATATATATGTATATATGTATATTATATATGTATATATGTATATTATATATGTATATATGTATATAATATATATATGTATATATGTATATATGTATATTTTATATATATATATATATATATATATATATATGTAATAACTGAATCTGATGAATAAATGTTCATAAGCCAGTAGGGGAAGGAGTGAATAATGCAACAAATGGTGTGGGGAAAAATCAATAACCTCTGTTTAGACTTTCACCCAAAGTCCTTCTGTTGCCTACAAGGCCCTAGATATTTTGGTTCCTTCTACTTTTCCAACCGCATTTAACAACTTGGCTATCCCTATTCCAACCTCCTTAGCCACATTTCTGTCTCTCAAGCATGCTAAGCTTGTTCCTGCCTCAGGGCCCCGACCCTTGCTGTTCCCTCTGCATGGGGGCCCCTTACTTTCAAATGTCACCTCCTTAGAGATGGCCTGTCCCTGACAACCAATTCTCGAATGTGCTATTTTCATCCTCACACCAGACACTCTCTATAAATGGCACTGTCACTCTCTGAAATTACCTTATTTAACATGTTCATTGTTTGTTTCTCTGACTAGATGCAAATTCCCTAAGAGTAAAGTCTTTGTTTCCTTTCTTCTCAAGTCTGTCTTCAGGGTCTAGAGAAGCTTTTAGCATTACTAGAGGCTTAGAAAACTTGTGTATGTGTGTGTGTGGGGGGGTGCACATACATATATCTGTATGTATATATGTTTATATGTATATGTATATTCCTATATATGGGGTGTGTGTGCGTGTGTGTATGTGTGTGTGTATATATATATATATATATATATATATGAAATGAACATAAGGATTCCAAACTACTCCAAACACAGATTTGTCTTATACACAATAACTTTGTATTAAATGTACATGGGAACAAATATTCACCATAACGAATTTAGTGGAACAGCAAGGCATTCAGTTACAGATTTATTAATAACAGTGAGATATCTATTGTTATTCATTATTATCACATAACATCATCATTTAATTATAATGTTATCTTCATCACTTATTTTTATCATCATCATCAGCCACACTGTAAATATAGCATGATGAGACTCTTCCAGAGCTAACTTTCAATTCCAATTGAATTCAGATCCTATCTTTTACCCACGGTGATTTTTACTTTCCCTACAAATTCAAGGGCCACAGTATAAAGCAAGCAAGAGGTAACTAATTGGAAATGCTTTCTCTAAATGAGAGAAGGCAAGACTGAATGTGCTCTTTCGAACAGAATTTGGGTGTTCCTTGTCTAACCCTACTTCTGCTTCTCTCTCTCCCTCTCGCCTATCCCCACACCGCCTCCCATTCTTCATGGGCAACCCCATCTGCTGACATCTGTCATGTTTCAGTTCCTAGTTGTCCTCCCACCACTTACTGTAAAACTGGGGGAAAAGAAGACTGCTATAAGGATCACACAGTGAGAAAAACCATTTCGTTGTTATTGAAATAAGAAGACAAGAAGCTGAGAATCTGTAAAATACACTCAAAATTTAGGCACTGGATCATCCAAGATCTGAGAGCTGCACAACAGAATCCCTTCCAAAAAAAGCAGGCTATAAAAGATTTTTTTCCTAATTGTTAAATATTTCACATCATAAACAACCAACCACAGTCCACAGACAGTGCTTGCTTCTTTGTTAGGGGACTATGTGTGGTTTTTGTCAGGTCCTCTGTTGTAAAGGATCAAAGAATTCTGCTGAAAGGAAACGTTTTTCAACATCTTGCATTGTTTGGAGCAGTTTAATTATCCACTTCTTCAAGAACAGGAGATGTACAAGAAAAAAAAAATTGGACTGTCGCTCAGATAATAGAGTTACATGTCTTTATTGAGCTTTCTTCTTTCTGAGGAATGTTTCACAGTAAAGTATAAGACTCATTGCTGACCTCTGGAAAGGTCCAATGCAGCCTAGGACTAGTGTGGCCAGACCAGGCCGTATGTTTGGTTTTGTTAATACATCTGTCCTAAAGAGTGAAATTTCACAACTACGACCCCATGAAGAAAGACTGCTCCCCACCCTTTTCTTGATAATTTTGACAAAAGAGAAACTGGCTGTGCTTTTCATTTTTAACCTTTCCATATTCTTATCAGCCTCCTGTGGACGTTACTACTCAAAGGTTAAACTCTACTTATAGATATAATCTACTTACAGATAATTTTATTTACTGAACATTAAGAAGAAACATTATGTAATGATACTTTTCCATCCATTCCAATCAAAAAATACGTATTATTGGATCCATTCTGCAACCAGAAGCTAGCTACACAGACTTATTTAATTTTCCTCCAGTTAAAAAAATTTCCTATATGTTCCACAGCCCCAGAATTGCTTCATAAGAAAAAAAAAGTTTAAAGAACATACTGTTTTTCACGTTCCTGCTCCTTAACCAACTTAAGACAATACACAAACTGAAACCACGAAAAAAAAAATTCTACATTAAAAATAAAACATTTTTGTATCACATCATGATTTTTATAGTATAAAGATAACAGCTACCTGCCACCTATGTTTAATATCAATCCCAGGCAAAAAAAAAAAAAAAAAAAAAAAGAGCACACTGCATGTTTCTCAGCCCAGGCTACCTCCATTTATGCTCTTATTTAATCCTTTATATGTCTTGTAATTGCAAATTTGCACTGAAATAGAAAGAAAAATGCCCAATAGAGGTTTCTGCCAATATCTCAAAAGAAATTTCACTTCAACCCCAGTATTCTAAACTTCACGCTTTGATAAGTATGACCATATGTGTGTCTCCTTCAGGAACAGAAAGTCTTTGGACTCGGATGTCTCCAAAGTAAGCGAGGCAGTTTGGCCAGAATGGACATGAATAAACACCCCTTCTTTGCTTGAGTATTAAAAGTCAAGGAATTACAAACGTCAGGAAGCAGAAAACACAGACTACCAACAGGGACAATGATTCCAAAGAGGGATGGAGGGGAGTTATTGAAATAGAGACCTAAGAATCTGACTTTCCAAATCACACCTAGTATCTACATGCAGCTTTCAGAAGCTAGTCTCAAACATTTATCTTCTTTTTTGCTGTTTCACTCTTCCTCTCCTAGTCATCTCACCTGTCTCCTGGCTAATCCTATCATCTGGTTTCTGAGTCAATATGACTCCTTGCCTGGAGTTTAGCCCCTATACTGTGTTAAAGATACATCAGTGAAGCAAAGAAAATCTCTGCCCTCAAAGAGCTTACATTGTAGGGGTAGGAAAAATACCATAGACCAAATAAATAATCAAAATATCAAATATTAGATGGTCATACATCAATAATGGTAGTCAAACTTTTTTGACCTATAAAAATGGCAATGTTGTAAGAATTCATCTATATATTAAATGGTGATAAGTATTATTTTTAAAATGAAACAGAGAAGGAGACTAGGTATTAAGTAGATGAGGGAGTGAAGGCAGAGAGGGTTACTGAGCATTTAAAATGTGGCTAATGCAACTGAAGAACAGAATTTTTAATTTTATTTGAATGAATTAATTTAAATTTAAACAGCCACAAGTGGCTAATGGCTACCTATCCAGATAACATGGTCCTAAGTCTTGCCTCTTACGTGCCTTTTTAAATTAACTTCCATCTAGCTGGTTCCCCACTGCAGACAACTTAGGCTCTAATTCTCACTCTTGGTCTATTTGTCTGAATTTCTGGCCTCAGACTTTCTTCCTGAACTGTTGTAGAAATGCTTCCAGAAAACTATGGCCCAATGCTGCCCAGCTCAGAAGCATAGGCCTGGCAGAACCCTTGCCCATGATCAGAAGTAGGATAGAAACCCTTTTTTAAAAAAGTGAACAGTAACTAACCAGATTTATTAAACACTACACTGAGACCAAATGCAAGAGATTAAATCCAGCAACAAATCAAAAGCACCTTCCAAACCTAAAATTCTAGGTAGACAACTATTTCTAAAATTATATTGTATTCACAGGATAATCCCAGTACCAGAAACCTCACAGAAATCCACCACCACATCAAAGCATCTAATGAACACCAGGTACTATTTAACATCACATATCATGCAATCAGTCCTCTGAATCATTAATCAAAAAGTGCAACCTTCTCTTTCCTAATGTTCTCAAGGAAGATACTTCAATACCCAAAGCATTATTTTCATAATTTACTGTCATTCATAGGAAACTTAAGTTATAGATATTCTTACAAAAAATATTGGGGTAACTCTTGCCTTTCATTTTACATTCTTAAATCTATTATAGGTGCTCAATTTCAAATGAATATATATTTCTTGTTATCTGCCAGACTTTATAAACTACAGTAAATAAGTATAGTTTCAAATGTAGTATTTAACTGGTATAGGAAGATGAAGTAAAATATAGCAAGAAAAAACTTTACAAGTGGAAAATAAAGTGGATTCAATGTGTATCTGACAAAAGCAAGTGCAGCTCAACACTTACTGATTTAGCACGACATCGAGAATGAATGACGTTCCAAAGGCATCAACCTGGAAGCTTGCTTGGTCAACGTGAGTCAACTACAATATCAAAAAGAAAAAAGGTTATTTATTACTCAGCCATACTAATCAGACAATTAGTCTTTCTTATGATTATTTCAAAACACTTACAATATCATGAGAAAATAATTCAACATGGAGAATAAGTGAAAACATATTAAAGTAAAATTTACACCTTCTTAGAAGCCAAGCATTCACCAATGTGAAGTAAATTACCACCCAATCAAAGAGGACAAGTGCCCTACTTTTCTAGTTTACCTCAAGTGGTTAAGCATTTTATTTCCAAGATGACTGCATTTCATTCATCTTATGTGATTTTAAGTGACTAGCTCCTTTAAAATAAAGTTTTGTACATTTGGAAAGAAAATAAGTAACATATGCTCAATTCAAGAATAAAATAATACGGTGAATATGATCTATTTAGAAAGAAGATATCTAAACCCCCCCAAAAATCCTTTTTCGCTTATCACAAAGATATACTTTAAAAATAGTATTTCAGTTATAATTTACCAGACATAATTTCATCAAGGTTTCCACATCTTCCTAAAAGCAAAATTGAACCTCTGCACATCTACTGCCAATATCACCTATCAAAATGTTCTTGTGTTAGGAAAAAAAAATCACTATTTCCTATGCTATCCTAGGAACTCCCAGAGAAAACCACAAGGGACTCTAAACTAAAAAATAGTGTTTCCCATAGCCTTAATATTTGCATACTGAATAATCATGTGAATTAACTGAAAAGAAAGGAGGAAGAAAAACTGTGTGTTCCATTCGACTCACCAAATATGAACAGTAGCTATATCCAAACAGTAGGACTCCAAATTATTGGAATTTTTTGTTTATGTTTCTACAGAATCCAAATCTCTAAAATAAATATGTATAATCACTAAAATGAGAAATATATGACAAACATTATTTTAGAGATTAAAAGCCACATGAGCAACTGCACATAGTATGTGACGCCAACAGTGCTGCTGTTCCCTGAGAACCAGCACATCCCAGAAGGGACATATTAGGATTCTGTGGTGCCACAGGGGACCTCAACCATCCCTGGGATTTCACACACAGTAAACTATGAGATTAGGTGAAAGGAGAAAGTCTGATTAATAATAATAAGGCTTTTTGGAAAGAAAGGATAATTCTTCTGTTTTAAAGTCTATCCTACTAAAGAAGTAGGTATGGGAGAATCTTGTACTTCTGTTGCTAACACATTCTAATCCTCATAAAACCTCAAAAATTAAGAACTACCTGGGTACCTCTCAGCCTTACGAACCATTCAACTATAACTCCTAACTCTTCTCAACTAATACCCAGCCCCAACTAATCTTTGTTTTCTTTTTTTATGGTAGTTCTTGAAGCCACACCTTACTCTTCATTTCCACTTCTGCCATACATCATATCCCCCGATCTTTCTAAAGTTGACTCCTTATCAAAACCCCAAATGTAAGCCCTAAGTTTTCTACTGTATCAAAAAAAAAAAGGAAAAAAAAAAAAACCCTTCTCCCTGGATTTCAGGATCTTCCATAATCACCTTCCCCACCCCAGGCATAATGGTACATAAGCACCCCCCCATAGCCCACCTACACTCAGTTCTCTCTTCTGCTCTTTAGTTCAAAAGCTATGTTCATTCCAACATTTTATGTGGCTTTTTCATTCATTAATTTTGCTGAGCCCTTTCCTGAACTAGACCCTTCCCCAAAGCTGTTTCCCAGAAACAGCCCTACTCATCCTTCAAGATTTAGATCAAGTTCCACCTATAGTCGTCTAGGACTGCCAAAACAAAATACCACAGACTGGGTGGCTTAAATAGAAATTTATTTTCTTGCAGTTCTGGAGGCTGGAAGTCCAAGGTTAAGGTGTTGGTAGATTTGGATTCTCCTGAGGCCTGTCTCCTTGGCCTGCAGATGGCCGTTTTCTCTCTGTGTCCTCACATAGCCTTTTCTTTGTAAGTGCACATGCCTGGTGTCTCTTTCTCTTCTTATAAGGACACCAGTCATATTGGATTAGGGTCCCACACTTATGACCTCATGTAATCTTAATCACCTCTTAAAGGTCTCCCATCTCCAAACACAGTCATGTTAGGGGTTAGAGTTTCAATATTTGAATTTGCAGATGGCATAATTCAGTGCATAGCACCCCTCTTCCATGAAGCCTTTCCAACCTTGTCTAGCCTCCTCCTCTCCTCACTACAGGTCAATATCACATCAAGACCTCAGTACTTGACCAGCACCAGGTACTTAGTTGATCTTCTGATTGCCTGATTCATTCGAAGGTTGTTATCAATTCCCTGGATGTATAAATGAACAACAACTGAACAGCTATAAATTAACTGCTTATAGAAAGTAGAAAGGCACTCTTTCCATCAGAGTTGCTTTTAATGTGATGTCAATGGATAACATCACTCCCTCTACCTAAAGCTCTTTGAGTTTCCTAGAGTGCTAACAACCATGTTTTGGGAAGAGCCTCTGCTTACCAGAAATGATGTTTCAGTTAAAATGAACCTCTCCCTCCTCCATCCTTATTGTAGGACTATTAAAGCTCTTACCTCAATTTCCTTTGAATCAGAAATATTAATGTTGCAAATTTGTGGTGAAAAACACAAGGGCCACATGTTATTCACCTTGGTATCATGATTACAGCTTGGACTGAGGTAATGTTACAATTCTTCTTGGCAAGGTATTTACTGTCTGCATTAATTCTAATTCTTATCTTTTCTTTTTCCTGCAGCTCCATTTTACATCTGGTATCTTATTTTACTGATCTCAGTCATGTCCCAAAGAGAAACTCATGTACTTAAATTCAAAAGAAAATCCATTGACAGAATGCTTAACTACTACTTAGTAAGAATGTTTGCATTATTGATAGTAATAGGAACAGGAGTATGTTAACATAGTTTTAACATAAGGCAAGCTTCCTTAGACTGTGTACAGATTGATTCATTCAATAACCTTCTTCTGAGAGCCTACCAAGTGCTGGGAGCTATTTAGATTTGGGGGACAAAGTAGTGAAGAAAACTGATCATGTTTCTGCTCCTGTGGAGTTTATCTGATAGTAGAGGAGACAGAAAATGAACAATTAAGTTAAAAATAAGTTTAGAAAATAAACATAGTATTCTCAGACTTAATAAAACAGAGAAATGCTGTCGAGAATGACCAGGGAAGATAGAGGTCTAAGGCTGTCTCAGAAGACCTCCAGAAGGAGGTAACATCCAGGTAACAACATTAATAACTAGAAGAAATCTGTGGTAGTGAAAATAATGACCCCTAAATATGCCTACACCCTAATATCTAGAACCTACGAACATGTTACCTCACATGGAAAAAGGGACTGTGCAGATATTGTTAAGGACCTTGACTTGGGGAGATTATCCTGGATTATCTGGATGGGCTCAATCTAATTACGAGTCCTTTTAAGTGGAAGACAAGAAGGTTAAAACCAGAGAAGAAGGTATGATGGTGGAAGTAGAGATCAGAGTGCTAAGAGGAAGAAGGCAGGAACCAAGGAATGCAGGCAGCCTCTTTTATCTTCCTTAGGGCTTCCAAAAGGAGCAAAGCACTGCCAATACTTCATCTTATCCTTGTAAGAGCTATTTCAGGCTTCTGACCTCCACAGCTGTAAGACAATAAGTTGTTGTTGCTTCAGGCAACTAAGTTTCTGCTAATGTGTTATAGAGGCAACAGGAAACTAATACAGCATCACTGACACTGTCCCTGAACATTTTGAAAAGCAGCTCCAATGAGTTGATTGCACCAGTATTCAATGTCACTTTCCTCCACAGTTTGGCTAAAACCCAGACACTTTCAGCAGCAGGGCTGAAACTCATGAGGCCTCAAGGATCAAACACAAAACACAGGACTTCTCACCCAAACCAAACTTGCAGTGGTGGTCACTAAAATAAATGTGAGCCTGGTTTCTTTGCATTTTGTGTGGTCTTCCAACATTCAGGAACCTACCTTCCCCATGTTTCTGGCTGATAAATAGGCCAAAGAGAAGAAATATGGTTGCTTCTTTTATTTATTTATTTATTTTTTTGAGACAGAGTCTCGCTCTGTCGCCCAGGCTGGAGTGCAGTGGCATGATCTCAGCTCACTGCAAGCTCCGCCTCCCAGGCTCACGCCATTCTCCTGCCTCAGCCTCCTGAGTAGCTGGGACTACAGACGCCCGCCACCATGCCTGGCTAATTTTTTGTATTTATTTTTTTTAGTAGAGACAGGGTTTCACCGTGTTAGCCAGGATGGTCTCGATCTCCTGACCTTGTGATCCGCCCTCCTCGGCCTCCCAAAGTGCTGGGATTACAGGCGTGACCCACTGCACCCAGCCAATATGGTTGCTTCTTAAGATTATCTTGCAGAAGAAATAAAGTAAATGAATTACACTGAATTGCTATATCATCAGGCTTATTATTCAACACCACTGAAGTGAGCCAGGATGGCTCTCAGAAAGTTACTCTTAGACCCTGCCTTTTTAGTTTAAGGAAAAAGCTATGTTTGAAAAGAGAGAATCAGTATAATACCAAGATTTTCCTTTGGTGGGGGAAACAGGCTAAGATACTGTCAGGTAAAAATTCCAATATTTATTAACTTTAAGTTGAAGATTAAAAACTAGAAATACCTCTCTCAGAGATACTGGAAAAACATAATTTTGCAGAAATGCCGTTTTTCAAATTATTACATAAGAATGAATTGTGATTTTAAAAACTATTAAATAGGTACTTCAGGTATCACAGAATAATATTGAGAGATTCCTAGAGGTCACATAATACAATATCCTTAGTATGTAACTAGGGACACTGAGGCCAGTGTGGGCAAAAGTCACTTCCAAAGTCACATATTTGGTGGCAGAGTAGGCATCTCACCTCCTGGTAGGCCTTTTTCATCATATTTCAACTCCTTGCTTTCATTCTATAGCTTGGAGGTACTTGCAGCTTTTACTGTGTTCTAATGAATAATTATTATAATAGAAGTTGTTTCAGTATCATGAAAATGCTCTAAAGAGCATTTTTAGAAGATATGACAAGAAAACCAAAACATAAAAAAAATCTTTAGAATTCCATTTTCATCCAAAAGTTAATAACATGACCATAGCTGACACAGAGCACATGTCCTAAGGCCAATTTGATAACAACCTTACAAACTCAGAGTTATAGTTAAATGTATATACATATATTGAAATCCATCATTTAAGGAAAAGAAATTACACGGATATGGTAAAGTATGTGCTTGCAGTATGTATGTGTTTTAGGGATTGAGACAAGCAGTGAGGCTGACATTTATAGAAGCTGTGAAACAAAAGATTCAAGGGAAAAATGCAAAAATATAAAATAACTCTCCAGATGGCAGGAACTCTTAATAAATCAATATAATTACATAAAGATAATTCTAATTTCTAAATTCAAAAATGAATCATAGAATTTTAGGGCCATAAGAACATGATACAATCCCCAGATTGGAGCCTGTTTATTATTCATGGGCAATAGCTGAAATTAAAATGTGGAATTAATATAACACTCATGTTCCTCATGCATTTTGCTTCTTGACAGCCTGTCCTCTTCTCCTCATATCTTCTAGAGTCAATGAACCAGGGCCAACCTACCTATCCCAGAGATCAAACACAAAGGAACTTTTTAAGACTGCCTTTCTGATAACCAATTTTTAAAGCAAAGTTAGCAGTACAACATTCATAGTAGAATCAGAACTCTGACACAAGGAGAAAGACGAGGTACTTTAGGTTTTTAATCAAGTCCAACCTGAATAACGAATTGATGTTTACCAATGGGGTGGAAATATTACCAGTCAAATGGTAGTATACAATAAGATAACTGTGAAAGTAATTAATATTATTAAAAATAAGAGTTTAATGCATGTAACAGTATCTTTAGGTACTGCATCCTAAACACATATTGCTATTTGACGTTTCAGCTCAGTTTAAAAAAACTACCAGTATAATTCTTGGAAGTCTAACATCTTCATTTACATATATATATATATATATATATATATATATATACATATAAATATATATTTATAAATATATATATAAATATATATATATACACATACATATAGCAAACATGGCTTGTATATATGATCCCTCTTTTCTACATCAGAAAAGGCAACTGTAAAATCACCATAGCCTTATGAGAACTTCTGGCAAAAGGGCTGCAAAAGATTGATACTGCATCTCTATTCTGATGAAGGTTACTCATTCTAAAATTTGTTGTGGCCACATCAAGATATGGGATTAATTTTGTGAAGCAGAACTGTATTACAATGGCATCTGTTAACAGGGAGTTCTACCCAACAGGTCTACCTATATGTAAATTGGTATGATAAATGTAAGAACATTAGTGTTTTCTGTCTGTATTTCTATACTTATGACTCCATGTTACTCTCCCTTTTCCATCACCCATAGTTTTCATAAGCTGATTATATATTGTATCTAATTTACACATTATCTTTAAACCAAACTGTTCTTGAAATCCAACCATCTGCATTTAGTATTACAAGAACTAGAACAGTGCCTGGCAACAGGACATTTTAAAACAAAATGAAACAAAACAAAATAGCCAATTTTTTTTTTTTTTTTTTTTTTTTTAGTAGAGACGGGGTTTCATCATGTTAGCCAGGATGGTGTCAATCTCCTGACCTCGTGATCTGCCCGCCTCGGCCTCCCAAAGTGCTAGGATTACAGGCGTGAGCCACCGCACCCGGCCAAAATAGCACAATTTTTAAAGAACAAACTTTAAAGAGCTGAGGTACATTTGAATTCTAGGTCTTCCATTTACCAGTGGAATAAACTAGAGCAGGTTGTTTCATGTTTCTGAACTGAAAGTCCTCATCTCTTAAAGAGCAAAAATAATACACACTTTGTAGATTTGCTGTAATAATTAAATAAGTGATAGTCCATTCAACACTTTTAGAGTGCCGACCATACCAGGCTCTGGGAAAGAAAGATGAGTTGGATATGACTCTTGCACTCAGGAAACTCACAGTCACAAGAGGAAGGTACTAAACAAATTATTACAAAATGAGTATAAGTCTAACAGTAGATACATGTATAAAATACAACAGCAGTCCTTCAACTGTAGGGATACCGAGGAATGCATTGGTGCTCCTCAGATTGACAATGTAAGGGAAAGCACTCCAGGAAAAAGGAACAACAAAGGCACAAAAATGGCAAACAGCTCAGCACAATCAGGAAATTACAAGGCACACTATATATTACAAGGCACGCTATATATTACTGATCTATTATGGAAGATCAAGCTGGAACTAAAGACATCAAAGAACTTCTAAACTGGTTATTCTCAATCCTGGTTCCAAATTAGACTTCTTTGGTGATATGGTTTGGATTTGCATCCCCACCCAAATCACATGTAGAATTGTAATCCCCAGTGTTGGAGGAGAGGCCTGGTGCGCAGTGACTACATCATGGGGATGGACTTTCCTCCTTGCAGTTCTTGTGATAGTGAGTGAGTTCTCAGGAGCTCTGGTTGTTTGAAAGTGTGTAGCATCTCCCCCTTCTCTCTCTCTCTTCCTCTTGCTCTGACCATATAAGACATGCCAGCTTCCTCTTCATCTTCTGCCACGATTTTAAGTTTCCTGAGGTCTCCCCAGAAGCAAAAGCCTGTACAGCCTGCAGAACCATAAGCCAACTAACCCTCTTTTCTTAAAAATTACCCAGTTTCAGGTACTTCATTATAGCAGTATAAGAACAGACTAATACACTTGGGAAGCTTTTTTTTTTTTTTTTCCCCTTAGAGACAGGGTCATGGTCTTTTTCTCAGTCTGGAGTGCAGTTGCACAGTCACAGCTCACTGTAACCTCAAATTCCTGGGCTCAAGTGATCCTGCCACCTCAGCCCCCCTGTAGCTGGGACTATAGGCATGTGCCACCATACTCAGCTATTTTTACTTTTTTAATTTTTTGTAGAGACAGAATCTCACCATGTTGCCCAGGCTGGAGTGCAGTGGCTATTCAGAGATGCGATCATAGCTCACTGCAGCCTCAAACTCCTGGGCTCAAGCAATTCTCCTACCTCAGTCTCCTGATTAGTTGGGATTACAAGCACGAGCCACCATACCCAGACTACCTTAGGAAACTTTTAAAAAAATACTAATGCCCATGCCTCAAATTCAGCGATTCTGATACACTTGGTCTGCAGTGGATCCCAGGCATCAACATTTTTTAAAGAGCTATCCATGTCATTCTAAGGTATAGCCAACAGTTGAAAAGCGATATTCTAAACCAACCTAAGAAATGCCCTCCTTATCTTGAAAGCCATAAAAATGGATTAAAGACCTTTGTGATAATAGATGTCCAATAAACAATAGCTCTCTTCCCTTGCCTTCACTATTTATGACAAAATATGTTTAACTTTCAAAACTGAATATTTACTTACTAAATTCCTGCATTATTTCTTAAAAGTAAAATGTATGTTCTTATGACAATTTACTACCTACAGTTTGGTGTTGAGTTCAACCAAAATAATAAAAGTTTTTTCTAAAAGGAGGGAATGAGTAAGAGAAAGACAAAAGGAAGAAAAAGAAATTCAATCAGATAGTCTTTCCAGCTAAATTGAGGGCCAATATCTCTGTAAGCACCTTGGCACACTTTCTCACAAAGTAGAACCTCAATATACTTTTTTTTTTTCTTTTGAGACAGAGTCTCACTCTGTTGCCCAGGCTGGAGTGCAGTGGTGCGATCTTAGCTCACTGCAACCTCTGCCTCTAGGGCTCAAGCAATTCTCCTGCCTCAGCCTCCCGAGTAGCTGGGATTACAGGCACACCCCACCATACCCGGCTAATTCTTTGTATTTTTAGTAGAGACAGGGTTTCACTATCTGGCAAGGCTGGTCTCGAACTCCTGACCTCATGATCTGCCTGCCTCAGCCTCCCAAAGTGCTGGGATTACAGGCATGAGCCACCATGCCCAGCCTATACTGTTTTTTTAAATGAGGCAGGAAAAGGAGCAAAATATTGGAATTCCCATGGTATTTTTATTCTTTCTGAGACAGGACCTTACTACATTGCCCAGGCTGGTCTCAAACTCCTGAGCTCAAGCAATCTTTCTACTTTGGCCTCCAAGCCCATATTTTTTAAAGAGCTCCATGTGAGTCTAAAGTATGGCCAATTCTCATGGAATTCTCATCTACTTATACTTGCTTTCCAAGTCAAATTTCCATTCTTGCTGTTGATTTTATTTTATATGAAAAAAATTATAACTTGTATTAGTCTGTTCTCATGCTGCTATGAAGAAATACCTGAGACTGGGTAATTTATAAAGGAAAGAGGTTTAATTGACTCAGTTCACAGGGGTGGGGAGGCCTCAGAAAACTTACAGTCATGGCAGAAGGGGAAGCAAACACATCCTTCTTCACATGGCAGCAGCAAGAAGTATAGAGTGAAGTGAGGGAAAAGCCCCTTAGAAAACCATCAGATCTCGTGAGAACTCACTATCACGAGAATAGCATGGAGGTAACCATCCCCATCATTCAGTTACCTCCTACCAGGTCCCTCCCACGACATGTTGGGATTATGGGAACTACAATTCAAGATGAGATGTGGGCGGGGACACAGCCAAACCATATCACAACTGATGTAAACAATTTCTTGCCCTTGTTTTGGGATGCATTTTCCTAGGACAGAGATTACATCATGTAGATCTCACTACCCAGGAATTCCTAGATGAAGGCTACACATGCCGCAAAAAAAAAAAAAAAAAAAAGGCTTTCCTTCGATAAGATGAACTCCTGAGAGGCATTCCCTTAATTTACCTTGCTACATTTCCAGTTCTGAAGGCACTAAAAGCCCTGGACTCTTGTGATTCCCTGGCTGCCAAGGTGGCCCTGCTCCAACAAACCAGAGGCAAAGACAAAAAGACAGACTATGCTGACACTGGCACCAGCTCCTATTTTCTCATCTCCATTCAGGAAGTCAGGCAGCCTCATTACCTATTTATGCTTCAGCTATCTTCTGATAAATCAGTCTCTCCATCATCTTGGCCATTAACTGCCCATTACTAGGCCTTCAATTTAAGGCCTGAACAAGAAAATGCTTACTCACATAATCCTGAAAGTCAAAGCAGACCTTTAAGATACTTAGTAGTCTGAGAACAATACAATATAGTATAGTTGTATCGAGCTATAATTAAATCTGAGTGCAAGGAACCCTAACATTTAGATGCAACAAAATCAGGAGACAAAAATCCCTCAGACAAATCAGCCCTGGGAAATGGATACTCTTTTCTGGTACAGGAAAGGCCTGGGAGAAATGAGATGAGAGCTCTTCCCAGCCCCACTACTGGCTTGATATTTCATTTAGAGTAGAGTTAGGAAAACTTTCATCTTCATCTTGTTTTTCCCCATATGCAAACTGAAAATAGTCACAATTACAGAATGCTGTGAGAAAAACACTTGACATTTTTGTTTATGGTGAAGAGAGTATATAAAAGCTCATTGCAGAGACTAACGTAACTATCAAAAGCTAAATAAAAGGTAAAAAGTGGAGAAGAGGAAAAATGAGTAAATGGCTGTCAAGCCACTACACTCTCACATGAATAACTAGTCAGTTTAGCTCTAAATCAGGTAATTTTAAAAGCAGAATTAGAAATAAGAATTGTCTTTGCCAACTGGGTCACAATCTCTCCTGGAGGCAACTTCAGAAGCAGGCCATGTCCAAATAATAAAACTAAGAATGGTGAGTTCTTCACATCAAGGTTTACTTCACCCAGTTCTGTAATATCAATGGATTTTTCTTTCCCTGATTTCATTTGCTTGTATAGACATTAGATATACCTGAGAGTAAAGGCTCACTTTTACTAAAGGGCTAGCTCCAAGTGTCTGAAGAAAGAAAAATAGGAAACAACGTTGTACAAAATCCCATAATAAATAGCTAGCACATATAAATTCCATAGCATTTCCTTTGGGAAACAATTTCACATGGTGTATAAAGGCCTTTTCTCCTAGGACTAAAGAATGAAACTATATAATTCTAAAGGATGTTCTGCTCACACATTTACATATAATAAACTATGGAACCACTAGTTTATAATAAACTATGGAACTATGTTTCAAATTTTAAACATAGGACCATGTGCCTTCTTTACTAACATATCTCACTCGTCTAAAAGTTTTCCAAGGACATAGTCAAGAAATACTCTAAGAGCAAAGTACCTGCTAAAAAAGAAGAGAAAAATAAAAGCAGTTAAGTCCCTAATGTGAAGGATATGCAAACGACGGGTTTTCACCTATGACTTGACTGTCAAACACCAGAGACTTTCTTCCTTTCTTTCTTTTAACCAAAGGCTTTCTTTATTGGGACACCAAACAAGAGAATTCTAGAGACAAGAACCACTGCAAAAATATTTCATTATTTTGTTTGCTAGTGGGCTAGAACGAAGACTGGTAGGAAGAACACACTACCTATAGCTATCTTAATTACCACAGTAAAGAAAGAAGATGGGATTGTGGTGTGTGTCTGTGAGAGAAAGAAAGAAAGAGAGAAAACAGACTACCAGCCCTCTCTGAGAAAACCATGTCTTAAAACCATGTAGTCTTGCAATGCACACATAGGTTAGAAAATAGCAAGAATCTTTAACAGTGATTCAGTATGACATAAATCTGCCCCCAAATTCTTAAACTCAGAGGCTTCCACATACTACCAGCTGGTGTCTCCAAGCTGCTTTGAAGAGTAACTCCTTGCCCTTGAGTTCCAGGAAGGTTGAAAGAATCCATCCACAATTCATGTTTGAGAGAAAATACTAACATCCAAAATGAAAATTTTTGTTATAGGTACTGCATTACCTGTATCTGGTATATGGTCTTCTGGGATTCTGACTTCAAAAACATCTGAATCTAAAAAAAATTAAATGAGTACAATTTTTCAAACATGTTCTAATAAAAAACCTAAGGGGTTGAAAAATAATCAAATTATTCTGTTAGACAAAGGTAATGAAAGAGACTCTAGAAATTATTTTTATTTATGCTTCTATTATTTATTGGAGCTAGTGACTGTTAGCCCCTGTGATAAAAAAAAAAAAAAAAGATCAATCTTGTCACCTAATCCTTAGCATTAAACTTTCCCTAGAAAAGTGAAATGCCTTTTTAAAATACACTGACTCCAAATCATCTTTGAAAGTAGGAACTCCTAAGAGATACCATTTATTAGGAGACATAGAAAAACTGCACAAATCAAGTCACATTATCCATTGTACATCCAACCGTGCTTGTATGTGCATGTGTATACATTACGGCAGGAAAAGCTTGTAGCCAACTGTAACCTGGAAGATAATTACCACTTAAAACAAGCAAACTTTCTAGTGCAGAGCCCAGCTCAGAAGAGCTGGAAATAGGAGAAACAACTGCACTCTAAATGAGGGAGATAGGACATAGATCACCACTGAAGGGTCTTATAGACTTAAGACATAGTAACAGTGTCTAGTGATGTAAAGTCAGAATCACATGAAGACTACCCTTAGTTCTGAAATATATCTTACTACAAGAGAAAATATATATTAATACAACCTTGGTGATAGCTAATTAGTTTTACAGCCTCACATCTGAATATTTAAAAGAAATAAAACCCTTACTCTCAAAACTCTTTCTTCACTGGCATGAACTCAGCTCTTAATAGAAACAATTTCATATCAAAGGCTCATGGAACTTGACCCCAACAGTATCAGAAACATAAAAGATGAATAAAATTACAAGGAGCCATCACAGGACGGTGGAGCTCTGGAGCCACTAGCTGGAGGAGAGCCATTCATTCCTTCCCTCTGATTAGCTGCTCAGCCTTAACAAAACTGAGCATACAGGGGCTCAGATATTGTTTTCTGTATGTTCCATACGTGACTCAGGTCTCTGTGCTGTTGATGTGTTTGGATACAATGCTGAATAAATCAGACTCTGTAATTCTTGCCTCTACTGGAGGCAAATCAGTGCAGTTTAATGAGGATTCCATACATTTCACATGCTGGGTTAAAGAAAGGTTTCCTACAAGATATCTTGATTCTTTTTTACAAAGGAAAAAGGCCAGGCACAGTCATTCTTTCTATATTTTATAATAGTTTTTTTTAAACTTCTTGTTGCTCTGAGGCAAATGAATACTTTCAAAGTAACATGGAGGTCACTTTTTATTTAATTTATCAAATGATACCCTGGGAGAACTTATTCACTTCTGAAAACTGGGTGGGTTGTCGCTCTGAACTTCCCCCACTGGGTTTCTGGGAAGCTGCCTCCTGGCAAAGGCTCATGACTGAAACTTTCTCTGAAGGGCCATCCTTAGCAAACTGCTATCAGGCTGTCCTTTTTGTCCTTCTCTGGCCTTCCCTGCATGCCTCACCGTCTCCACCACCACCACCAAGTCCTGAACCCCTACTGTGTACACAGGTACCTCCAGGAGAACCAAAATGGACTCTGAGGAAGATATGGCCCTACCAACAGATTTTTATTATCTGTAATGTATACACATGCACATACAAGCACGGTTGGATGTACAATGGATAATGCGACTTAAAGACAATAATATAATGCCATGCTCAATTGCCTTGTCCAAGAGTTTTCCCTCTGTTTTAAAATTGTGAGCAGTCGCTTATGAAAAGTTGCATAGGATAGTGGTTAAAACTCCAGCTCTTCGAGACAAATTTCCTATGTTCAAATCCTAGCTCCATCCCTTCCTAAACTGAATGATCCTGGGCATTATTTAAGCTCTCTGTGCCTCAGTTTCACTATTTATTAAATGCGAAAAACAGTATCAACCTCTGAGGATTGCTGTGAAGACTGAATACATGTAAGATGCACAGAACGAGCTGGTGCAGTGGCTGGTGCTTGTTGTTGTAGCTACTGGGGAGGCTGAGGTGGGAGGAACACTTGAGCCCAGGAGTTTGACCCAGACTGAGCAACACAGCAGGATTCCATCTTCAAAAAAAAAAAAGTCCACGGAATGTTCTAGCTCCATAAACATTGGGCATATTATTCTGCCACATGATTAAAAAAAAGTATAAGCAGTGTGAACAGAATTTCGTGTTGTATTCAGGAATCAGAATTGTTTTGGCTTCCCTTGTCACTTCCAGATGACAATTCCTCTATCCCTCTCTCATTGAGGTGCATGGCTTATAGCTATACCGTCTTCCACTCTCAACACCATACCAAGTGCCTCTGTAGTCCCAATGTTTGGCACCTTGCTTAGCACAAAGAATGTGCTCACTTACAAATTTAAAACAAACCTGACAACTGTTAATCTGACAATAACATGAACAAAAGTTATTTTGCAAACTGTAATTAGCCAAAAGTGAAAAGTAGTTGTCAGGACTCACATAATAAAGGTTGCTTTCACATAGTTTAACTGCTTTACTGTTTCCTTGTGAGTTCTCTGGTAATTACAAGCACTATCATTGTTTTATAGAGTGTAACTCTCAACAGTATATGCATTACACTAATTCTCCTGAAATACTTCTGACCTGTGTTCCTGTGTTAATTATATTCATCTGACATTTGTTAGTGAGTTTGGTGGTCATTTGGCTACATGACTTGCATGAGTATTATCTATAAGGCAGACAGAGAAGAATGGAACTTTGAGCTTTAGGGAACCTCCATGAGTTATATGATTCATTCCTTCACTTGTAAGGAAACAAACATCTACACAAAACCATTCTGAAAAATGATTGTTGAACCTGTTTTATAAGTTCTTGAGACAGTTCCTCAACCCCCATTTATAGTCTGTTCCAATGCTGAATCATCTTACTTTTCCTTTTAAATCACTAACAAAACTCTGTCTTAATGCAATTTAGTCCTATTTCTCCCATTTGTGAAACTAGATATTAACATGTTCAAAGACAGCTTGGAAGTGTGCTGCTCATCTCTTAGGCACAGTAGAAAGTATCTGCTACTTAGTAAGCTTTACGGCAGGCTACTTCTAAAAATATCTGCCAACCACACCAGATAAAACAGCCTGCAAAAGGAGTAATTCATAACCATGCATGTACTAAACATAAAATACAACTACATTTGGCCGGGGGCGGTGGCTCACGCTTGTAATCCCAGCACTTTGGGAGGCCGAGGCGGGCAGATCACGAAGTCAGGAGATCGAGACCACGGTGAAACCCCGTCTCTACTAAAACTACAAAAAAATTAGCCGGGTGTGGTGGCGGGCGCCTGTAGTCCCAGCTACTCGGAGAGGCTGAGGCAGGCGAATGGCGTGAACCCGGGAGGCGGAGCTTGCAGTGAGCCAAGATTGCGCCACTGCACTCCAGCCTGGGCGACAGAGCGAGACTCCGTCTCAAAAAAAAAAAAAAAATACAACTACATTTAAGTGCATGGAAGTAATACTGTCTTGCAAAGAAGAATTCAAATGCATTACTTGGTGGGATTATAGGAAGAGGAGGGGAATAGATTGCATTTAGACACCATACTGAAAATCTGTATGTTCTTCCTTGGTGGGATAATCCAATACTGTGAGACTGCAGGATGAAACCAAAAATACCTCCAGAGATGTAGATGATTCCAAATACTTCCTCCCAGAACAGTTTCCAATAAGATCTTCCATGACCAGTCTTCTTTGGAGTAGTCATCTTGTTATTCATATTTGACCGGTACACTCTGGCCTTGGGGTCATCATACTGGTTGTTCTCTCTATATATAATGCTTTTCCTAAGATACCTGTATGACTCACTCCCCACATCCTTCAAGTCTTTTCCTAATGTCATTTTCTCTGAGGGCTAACGGACTACCCTATAGAAATTACAACGTATGCCCCCTACACTCCCCTGCACTACCAGTCTCCATTACGATACTATATTTTTTATTTTCCATAGTACTTAACACCTTTGAACATACCATATAATGTATTATTGCATCATTTACTATATTTTTGTCTATCTGCTAGAACATGCGCCCAGAAGAAAGAATTTTTTTTATTATTATTCACTGATGTATCCCAAAGGCACAGAACAGTGCCACATAGTAGGACCTCAATAAATGTTTGTGGAGTGAGTTAAAAGGATGTCAGTTCACAAACCAAATCACAGGAAATTGCAACACACATACAAACTGCATTAGTGTTACTCAAAACAGCTACTGAGCCTTAACCTGAAATAGAACCAATGGAAAAATTTTAATTGCAGAGCTGGCAAGTTTAAACTTTATAAGAAAAGGAACAAGAACCAAAGTCTATTAAATATTTGCCAATCCCCTCAGTTCCCTCATTATTCAAAGATAAGATGATAAAAAGAGAAATCAAGAATCTCTAGTTCTAGTGAAAACATACTGCAGAGAACAGGAGCTATAAAAAGGCATGATTAATAGCTCTAACAAAACTGAAATACCCAACTGCACAAGGGCCAGAAGGTTCAGAGAAAAGTATAACTGTTTCTCTTCTTGTCAAGTGAAATATAAGGACTAAGAGTGACCCAATGGCCTTATGGAGACGAGATGTAGAATACTCTACACACACACACACACACACACACACACACACACACACACACCACTACCACCAGCAGCAACAATACTATCTGCACTTGAGCTCTTTTCTTCCCTAACACTGAGCACTTTCATCAGTGAACATATGATGCTTAAAATGAAAGCATATGGACTTCTTCTAACCTAATTATTTCTTGAAAAAGAGAAATAACACAAACAATTAACTTCAGAATAACAGATTTTGGAAAGACCGTTTAAAACTGTTAGAAATTCAGAAACACATGGTTGATTGATAAGTATTAAAATATTTATTAAATATGGGAATCCACTGCAAGAACATAGAAGTTCTTTAGTTCTTTCCATTGATCTGAAGGCTACATCTAATGCTGGGCCCAGATTAATAAGAAGCTGAAAATTTTAAGATCACAACTACTCTACAATGGTACCAAAAACCGCACAATAGTAAAAAGAGAAGACTCCAAACAGAAAGGAAAAAACAATGAATTCAGAATGACAAACTTTTATTTAAAACTATATTTAAAACCACTGAATTGTATATTCTAAAAGAGTGAATTTTATGGTATATGAATATGTCAATAAAGCTATTGTTTTAAAAACTATATTAAAAATCGGTATTGTTGCCATACATATATTTCAAATGCAAAGCAATCTTAATTTTCACAGAAGACTCAACTTTTTTATAACAAATGCTACCATCTATAAAATTTTAGAAGCCCTTTCTCTTCCTTTTAGATCACCTGTCTGTTCCTTTTGATTTGCATATTGAAGTATTTCAGGCAAAACATGTTTTTTAAAAAGGAAATTAAAACAGACTATTAGAACGGAGCATCTTGTCCTCTAATCTGGTAGCTATGTTTTTGGAAACACCTGCAGTGAGACCAAAGCTAGATCCAAAACTAGCACCAGAGAGCAAATTGTTCTACCGTCCTGGAGCATTTGATACAAATCACAGCTCTTATGAAAACAGAGAAAACCAGTGATTTGCATATATGACAATGAGTATCAGTTTTATATCAAGAAATGATAATTATACGAGCTAAAAAAAAAGGAGCTAACATTTATTGAGCTCTTACTATATGCCAAACGCCCAGCTACAGCTTTACGTATATTATCTTTTTTAATCCTCACAACATATGAACTGGGTACTATTCTTATTCACATTTTATTGGTGTAAAAACCCAAGATTAAAGAAGTTAAGTGTTTGCCAAGTTCACACAGTGAGCTAGTGGCAGAGGTGAGCTTTAAATCCATGGAGTCTAATTCTAGGTCCTTTAACATTTAATCACTTTTCTATAATGCTTTTTTAAAAAGAAAACTACATTTGAGATTTATTTTGTGAAAAATTAAGATATTCTAAAACTATAGCAAATTCCACAGTGATAAAGTAATACACAGACAGACCAAGAATCATTAAGGATCTAAATAGGATAACATAAAAAAATTAAATCTGTTAAACCAAAGATACCATGAGAATGAAAAATAAGCCATAAACTAAAAAACAAATAAATATTTGCTATACAGATAATAGAGAATAATCCAGAATATTTTTAAATGCCAAAAATTGACAAGAAAAAGACAAAAATTCCAATTGAAAAATGGGGAACATATAATAGGCCAGTCAGAAGAGGAAATATAGATCACCAAAGGTGCTCTATCTCATCAGTCATCAGGAAAATGGAAAGTAAAATAACTAGATACCACTTCATACCCACAATATTCTTAAAAATTTTAAAGTCGGCCGGGCACAGTGGTTCACACCTGTAATCCCAGCACTTTGGGAGGTCGAGGGCGGATCACGAGGTCAAGAGATTGAGACCATCCTAGCCAACGTGGTGAAACCCCATCTCTACTAAAAATACAAAAATTAGCTGGGCATGGTGTTGCGTCCCTGTAATCCCAGGTACTCGGGAGGCTGAGGTAAGAGAATCACTTGAACCCGGGAGGCAGAGTTTGCAGTGAGCCGAGATCACGCCATTGCACTCCAGCACTCCAGCCTGGGAAACAAGAGCGAAGGTTCATCTCAAAAAAAAAAAAACTTTAAAGTCTTATGATTCCAGATAATGATGAAAAGGAGACTATACATAAATTCGCATACAGTGCTAGTGGAGTGTAAATTACTATATCACTATTTGATTTGGCAATATACAGGGAAATTGACAACGTACAAGCCCTAGGAATCAACAATTTCACTTCCAAATATATACTCCATAGAAACTCATGCAAATGTCAAATGTGTATGTCAAATGGTACATACTGCTTACAACAGCGAAACATAACAAATACTCTATAAATACTATTAATGGGAAAATGAATAAATGATAGGTTTATAAAATGGGAAGGCAGGCAGCAATAAAAAGAAATGAATTTAATTATTTTACCTATATCATCATAAGAGATCAAAAAGTTTAATTTTGAGGAGGGGTAAAAGGATATATATGCTATCAACGATAGACATTTAAATACACACAAAACAGTAATATAATTGTTATGGATATATATGTATGTATGAAAGTATGAAAACAGACTGGACAGGGTGGCTCATGCCTGTAATTCCAGCCCTTTGGGAGGCCGAGGTGGGCGGATCACCTGAGGTCAGGAGTTTGAGACCACCTGACTAACACGGTGAAACCCCATTTCTACTAAAAATACAAAAAATTAGCCAGGCATGGTGGCGCGCACCTGTAATCCCAGCTACTCAGGAGGCTGAGAGGCAGGAGAATTGCTTGAACCCGGGAGGCAGAGGCTGCAGTGAGTCGAGATGGCACCACTGCACTCCAGCTTGGGCAACAAGAGCGAAACTCCGTCTCAAAAAAAAAAAAAAAAAAAAAAAAAGAAGAGGAAAAGAAAACAAAGACGGAAAGGATGCACACGAATTGCAAGATAATGATTTCCTCTGAGAAGGAAGGGGAAAACAGAAGGGCAAGAGAGCATCAACTGAATCTATAACATTAGTTTCTTGCAAAACAAACAAACCACACTAAATTTTGTTCATTCTGGGTGGTGAGTACAAGGGTGTCCATTACATTATTCTATCTACCATTTTGTATGTTTGAATTATTTCAAAACTTAAGCTTTTTATATTAAACAAACTGAAGAAATTTTTACAAGCACCCTCACATGGTCAATTTCACTGATACCATATAACAGCTAAGGGATAAGTAACACAACCATCCAGATGTCCCTAATATTATTGCCAGGAAAACTACAAGAAACAAAAAGTAACAGACAGAACAGACAAGGAGGCACATGTTGATTCAACTTTCTAAAACCTTTTTAGCCAGAGATGTCTAAACAAAGGGCTGCCTCACAGGTACTGAGCTTACCTGTGAGGAATCCTGTAGGATAGTTTTTAAAGTTGTGGGTAAGATCATAGAAAGGACTCTGAAATCACTTGAGTGCACCATAGGCAGGGTTTTAAAGAAAATGAAATAGAACAGAACAGAATGAAATGTATACCACTGCATGTAATAAGGGTAAGTATTTTTTATGATACTTTGGTGTGTGTGTTTTCACATGTCCACACAAAAATTTTTTACACACATATTCACAGCACCATTATTTTAAATAGCCAAAGAATGGAAACAACTCAAATGTCCATCAAAATGAATGGATTGATAATGAAACATTATTCAGGAACGAAATACTGATACATGCTACAACATGAATGAAACTGGAAAACATTATGATAAGTGAAAAAAAGCCAGTCACAAAAGACTGGATAGTGTATGATTCCATTCATATGAAAGCTCGAGAGTAAGTAAATCTGTAGAGACAGAAAGTAGATCAGTGGGTGCCCAGGCTGAGGGTGAAAGGCAGTTAGGGAAAATGGGCATGAGGTTTCTTTTTGAAGTGATGAAAATGTTTCAAAATTGACAGTGGTGATCGCTGCACAATTCTCTAAATACACCAAAAACTCTCAATTGTATACCATTTTTAAATGGGTTAATTCTATGCTGTGCGAATTATATCTCAATAAACCTCTTATAAAAATACATGTAAGAAAGATAGGAACTATTTTGTTCCTGGGATTACGTTAGGTTAGCTAAAGTCACAACAGCTGTATTTGATCTTTATCTTTTAATGTAGGGCCTCCTCTCCACCACAAGTCCTCATTTTTTCATCTGGTCTTAAAGCTACTTTCAGAGCCTCCATTTACACTGAGATATAAATTCTTGAAGCTGATTATACTAATGTGCCTGTTCTCTACTGGTATATTTTTCTGATTTAAACCAATATATGAAGATCTTTTACAGGCATGAAGATTTCATGGAGTATGGGTAACATCCACTTCCTAACAAATAAAAAAGTTATAAAAGAATATAAATATTTTATATTAACATATTAATCAGTTATAATTTATATAATAGATGTTTAAACTTATATTTATTATCTCTATTTTATATTTACATATAAATTTATATTAACATAATCTATATTAAATAATATGAATATTTTAGATTAGGTTATAGATCCATAAAACTAAGATAAAAACTAGAAATTTATTTTCAATTTTTAGACAAAATATCTGGGGCTTAGCTATAGGAAAAAAAGAGGATGTTGTCCTTAGTTCAAAACCATAGTTTAAAAAAATCAAACCCTAAAAATAAATAGTAAGGGAAATCCTTGGCTGAATATGCCATATGAATTCAAATCCATCAGAAATACTAGATGTCACTCTCTCAGAAGACATACATCATTGTCTTAAAGAAAATGCAGCTCCAGGCAGCAAATGACAAAGTCTGATGAATAAAGTCACACAAAAAGGTTAAATAGCTTGAATTTATTTTTTGTTGGAAGAGACAGGGCTATAAAGTGACATGAATGATTTTGTCACAGTGATTATAGTGGCCTCAAGACAGCAAGGAGACTTTATGTGGTAGAATGTCAGTATGCCAATCATTGTCCAAGTTCCTGTCATTTTCTTTGGCCGTCTCCCTCCCCTTGTCATCATGGCCCTGCCTTTCCTAATAGGCCTTGCCTTTCCTAATAAATCCTGACTCAGATTTGAAGCAACAGGGACAGCTACTTCAATTCAAACACTCACCGTGAGAGCCCGGGCATACTAACACAGGCCCTGGCTCTGCTGGGCCAGGAGGGGTATATGTGCAGGAAGAGGAAGAAAGAATTTAGGGCTTTAGCCATAAAAGTAGAATGAGGTCCATGATCCTCTCCATGCCATCCCAACCAAAGCATTAAATAATCCAGAGAAAATAAATATTGTAACTCCGGGAACTATCTCAAAAGTACATACAATCACTAACAAATGGTCACAGAACTTTTTTCCTGCATTTTTGGTGACAGAAAATTGAAACAAAACCATAAATATTTACTGAGCACCAACTGTGTGTCAGGCACAGTGCTAAGCAGTGCACAAACAATAGTGAATATGAATAACCAATTGTGAGCCCAACATTACAATCTGTTTCATAAGAACACCTTCTACTAACACCCAAGTTATCGGCGCCCCAATCCCCTCCTTAATGGACACATAAGCATGCACAACTTTATGCCAAGCCTACGAGGCAAGTTTTACTTTTAGGATACCTATAAAAATGCCTGGTCATTCCTTTATACTGAATATGAATCCTATAGCAATGTAGCAATGGATCCCTATCCTGTAGCAATGGATTACTGTCAAAGACTTTGAGAAATGACATGATCAGCAAATGTAGAGGGTAAACTAAGCATATAATTTAAAGCTTAAATCCAGGGGATTATGAGCAATGAGAACTAGGAAAATGATTTTAGGAAGGAGATTATTCCAGCAATAAAGGGCAGAAGGGACACTAAAATCCACATCCACAGAGGAGAATGAATGAGGAGCAATTCAAGGGGCACAACAGAAATAAACGAATGGAAAAAAAGAAAAACCTCACAAAATATAGGTTTACAAGTAAGTAGTAAAATGGAAAGCGTGTTGAATTATAACACATTTTCTAAATCCCAAAATAAGTCCAGCAATGTGCTACAGGGATGGTTCCCAACACTGAATGTAAATAACCTTTCAGAGACTTGTTTTTACTTTAGTTGCTTAGAGAAAGAGACGCTTGACAGAAATAGAGTAGGGGGAAATACAAAATAAACCAAGGGTCATACCGAATGAGAAAAGAGCAAGGCTATGTACACAGCAAAATGGAAAAAGGCTGCAGGGAAGTGACAGAGCCTATACTGAGGGATGATGAAAGAAAGAGAAGAAGAAAAAAGAAAAGAAACAATTGTTCAGGGAAAACCTGATGTAATGATGGGGGTATGGGAGCATTAATGAAGAAACAGGGCCCTCTATAAGTCATGGCATCAACAATTTCATTCAGTCAACATTTGCTTGTTGAGCACTTGTTATGTACAAGGCTCTGTCTGTGCTCAACGACAGAAAGAAATACAAGTGAAGATGAGGGTCAATGCCTTCATTCCATGTTATTGCATGTAATTAAATTAAAATAATTTTTATTCCATAACCCTACAATAACTGCAAAGTTCATCATTTCATAATCAGAACACTTAAGAAAACGCCCAAAACACTCATCAAAGACCACAAGTATATTTCATATTAAATTGATTATGAATAAATAGTACTTTTCTCTCATTAACTATGAGAGAACATTGTCTATTCAAGATTATTAAGAACTATAAGAACATCATGCTAAACTTGTCTCAGAAATTAAGTGAAAATTCTTAGTATCTCCGCACCAATATCCTCTCCCCACCACTTTATTTTTTTTTTTACTTTAGAGAATTCTGAGAGTCAACGAAAACTGTTATACACTGTGGTTTGAAATAGTCGTACCTCTAGTCACTTACCTAGCCAGAATGGCTTCACCTTTGGTGACAGCAATGAACACTTCTTGAATTTCCCCTATCTTCTTATCAATCAATATCTGTCCAAGTTAGAAGGTACTTTCACGAGGAAATAATTCAGAAGAAGCTATGTACTATTTATAGCTAAACCAACTATACAGGATCATAAAAAGTGAGAACATTTTTGTAGTCCTGAATCAAAGCTTTCATAATCTTTTTTTTATAATTTCAACTTTTATTTTAGATTCAAGGGATACGTGTGCAGGTTTGTTACATTGGTATATTGAGTGATGCTGAGATTTGGGATATGAATGATACTATCACGCAGATGCTGAGCATAGTACTCAGCAGTTAGTTTTTCAACCCTTGCCCCTCTCCTTCCCTTCCTCTCTCTTAGTCCCCAGTATCTATCATTGCCATTTTGATGTCCATGAGTATACAATGTTTAGCTCCCACTTATACGTGAGAATATACAGTATTTGGTTTTCTGTTCCTGTATTAATTCACTTAATATAATGGCCTCCCGCCACATCCATGTGGCTGCAAAGGATATAATATCATTATTTTTAAGGCTGCATAGTATTCCATGGTATATATGTACCACATTTTCTTTATCCAGTCCACCATGAATGAGCACCTAGGTTGATTCCCTGACTTTGCTGTTGTGAATAGTGCAATGAACACGAGTGCATGTGTCTTTTTGGTAGAATGATTTATTTTCTTTTGGCTATACATAGACCAGTGGAACACAATAGAGAGCCAAGAAACAAAGCTGCATACCTCCAGCCATCTGATCTTCAACAAAGTGGACAAAAATAAGCCATGGGGAAAGAACTCCCTCTTCAATAAACAATGCTGGGATAGCTGGCTAGTTATATGCGGGAGAATGAAACTGGACCCCTAACTTTCACCATATATAAAAATTAACTCAAGATGCTTCAAACTATAAGAATCTTAGAAGAATACCTAGAGAACACCATTCTGGAAATCAGCCTTGAGGAAGAACTTATGACCAAGTCCTCAAAGCAATTGCGACGAAAACAAAATTGTCAAGTAGGACATAATTAATCTCAAGAGCTTCTGCACAGCAAAAGAAACTATCAACAGAGTAAACAGATAACTTACAGAATTCAACAAAATATTAGCAAACTATGCATCCAACAAAAGTGTAATATCCAGAATCTATAAGGAACTTAATTCAACAAGCAAAAAATAAATAATCCCATTAAAACATGGGCAAAAGACATAGACACTCCTCAAAAGCAGACATACAAGCAGCCAACAAACAAGTAAAAAAAAATGCTCAACATCACTAATCATCAGAGAAATGCAAATCAAAACCACAATGAGATACGATCTCACATCAGTCAGAATGGCTATTATTAAAAAGTCAAAAAAACAGATGCTGATGAGGGTAAGGTGAAAAGGGAACACTTATACACTCTTGGTCGGAATGAACTTATTCAGCCACTGTGGAAAGCAATTTGGAAATTTCTCAAAGAACTTACAACAGAACTACCATTCAATCCAGCAGTCTATTACTGGATATATATCCAAAACTTTCATCATCTTTGATGATGCTAAGGTTTCCACCAAAGTCAATAAAGTTCTTCCTAAGAAATAATGGCTTCAGCCAGGCGCGGTGTTTCACGCCTATAATCCTAGCACTTTGGGAGGCCAAGGCGGGTGGATCACGAGGTCAGGAGTTCAAGACCAGCCTGGCCAAGAAGGTGAAACCCCGTCTCTACTAAAAATACAAAAAATTAGCCGGGTGCAGTGGCAGGCGCCTGTAATCCCAGCTACTCGGGAGGCTGAGGCAGGAGAATCGCTTGAACTCAGAGGGTGGAGGTTGCAGTGAGCTGAGATCGTGCCACTGTACTCCAGCCTGGCGACAGAGTGAGACTCCGTCTCAAAAAAAAAAAAAAAAAAAAAAAAGAAGAGAAATAATTGGCTTCATTCTTCAGCATACTGGTAAATTTGTAAATATATCTGTTTTTCAAAATCCCATCCTTATCAAACACTTACTTCAAGTTTTTCTGGAAGGCACATGAAAGCATTCTTATTTGTAAGCTGCAGCTAATACTAACCTTGAAAATTCACAATCTATGGCAAACCATGACTGACACCAAAATTATCTATCTCAGTAAGAACAAATTTTCCAAATTCTAACTTAGGGACTCTTCATTTACACAACATACATTTATTTAACACATACCACATGCTATTCAAAATAAGATGTTGCTCATTTTGTACAAACTGATTTTTTAGAGTATGAAAAACTCCTGCATAAATTAGGAAATCAATATTTAACTGGGTCTCATCTCCTGATCCACGTAAGGCACAGTGTCTAAAGTCTAAACTGTAAAATGGGGAGAAGTGTGAAGCCCCTTAAAGCATTCTCTCACTAGCCTGCAGACGTTTACAAAGACCAACCAAGAAGAAGAAGAAAGAGGAGGTGAAAGACAAGAAGGTAAAGAAAGAGAAGGAAGAAATAATTTTAAAAAAGAAAAAAGAAAAACACACACACTCATAGAATAGGAAGGGAGAAGGAAGAAGGAGGAACCGAACACTTAAAGCTCATGTGTGGATGAGAACAAGACTGACTAAAAAAAAAAAAAAGAAAAAAGAAAAAAGAAAAAAAAACACAAGTTTCCCTTTAAAGACCTAAGACCCAGATCAAGGGTGGAGCCAGAAACTCGGAAAGTGCTTCAGACTCTTTCAGGTAGCTCTTTCTAGTTCAGCCAGAAGGATACTGACATGACCAGCCTAGTATCTTCTCTTGATAATTTGCTCTCTGATTTCCCTGAGCCTCACCTGCCACCACCCTTTTACCTACAGCCTATTCCTGACCATATCTGATGATCCTAGATCATTCCTCAGGTAACTGCTTGCCTCGCTCCCTCTCCAGCCTACTTTAGATTAATACCACCAAGCTATGTGTAACCTCAACTGCCACTTAAGCCTGCTGAGGAGCCACAGCTGAGTTCCTCAACAGACCACTAACAGGATATCCCAAAGGCATTAAAAATCCACTAGGGAAATCAAAGAAATCTGCAGAACCAGGTTCTGTCAAGTGGCAGCTCTTGCTGTAGCATCGTGCTGTTTAATCCAAAGAAAGAAAAACCACATAGAGAAAAAAGCTTGAGCTATGACCAAATTGTGTGTGCCAGCAAATTGTGTGTACCAGCCTGACCCCCAACATCCTAACCTCATCCTAACCTTGAAGTGCCTAGGTTCAAATCCCCTAACCTCACTAGTGGAGGAAATGAAGGCAATTCCTCTGAAACAAATCTACTTAAAAGGCAAATTGAGGCCGGGCGCGGTGGCTCACGCTTGTAATCCCAGCACTTTGGGAGGCCGAGGCGGGCGGATCACGAGGTCAGGAGATCGAGACCACGGTGAAACCCCGTCTCTACTAAAAATACAAAAAAATTAGCCGGGCATGGTGGCGGGCGCCTGTAGTCCCAGCTACTTGGAGAGGCTGACGCAGGAGAATGGCGTGAACCCGGGAGGCGGAGCTTGCAGTGAGCCGAGATTGCGCCACTGCACTCCAGCCTGGGCGACAGAGCGAGACTCCGTCTCAAAAAAAAAAAAAAAAAAAAAAAAGGCAAATTGAAAAAAAAAAAAAAAAGAACAGAAATTGACCAACTAGAGGTAAAAGCTAGAGACATGGGGCAGTGTGAAGCAGAATAAGTGGTCTCACAAAACTCAACCAGGAGTTCTGCCTCAGCTAGAAAATTTTAAAATCACTTGAAAAATGTGAGCTCTCAAGGCCTATCTGCAGAAAAGCACTATCGATTTCTCATCTTCAAAGAGTTATCTAACAATCTTTACGTGAGACAAAAAAACGCAACAAAAGGGCAATTATTGCTAAGTGCTAAAATCCCCTAGTACAAAATTAAATTTTAAAAAGGAGAAGAAAAATGTTCATTTAACCTTGCTGACACATGATTCTGAAAATCTCTTCAACGCAAGTAACAAGCATATTTAGGGGTAGGGGAGAATGATTTATGTTCTTTATTCCTTCCCTTTCCAGTTAGAACTGCTGATATTTCTGGATCATGGTACAACATTTTCAATTTTATTTTCAAAATCAAGTTACAGAGAACAGTCCGTCCTGGGGGAAACAAAACAAACTTCTATTTTAAAAGGAACTCTAATGATAAAATCAAAAGGAAGGGATAGCCAGAAGTCTAAAATCATTTTTATATAAAATATTTCTATTTTAAAAAATACAGCATGTTGTACTCTATTTTAATTATATGTAAAATAACTGCAAGTTAGCTAGGGAGGAGACCTGGGCAAGACCAAGAAATAATGTTAGGTATGTTCCAACACGGAGATAAATGGGAAACCACATGTCAAATAAGTAGTAGAGATTATAAAAGATTATTTTATGTTGATGTCTAACATTTTGAGAATCCTGTTCCCACTTCTACCACTTATTACCTGTATAACCTTAGGCAGGTTAATTAACTTCAGTTTCCTCATCTTCAAATGGGTATAACAGTATCTACCTCATAATAAGAGACAATGCATGTAAATCACTCAATACAATGCCTGGTACATGACAAAAAAAGTTATATATTATTTATATTTTGTATATATTATATATTTATACTTATATATTATGAATGTTTATATTTATGTAAGTTAATAAATACTAATCCTCATTTTTTCAACTATTTCCCCCAATGTTTGCTTGCAAGTACTTTTATTATCAAAGTAAACACATTCAACTACATGTTCTCAGAAGCTATCGTTTTTTGTTATTATTGATTATATATCTCTTTTACCTGAATGATATCACGTTTGGGACTCTGGTACTGCTAGTTCTATGAAGGCATAAAAGATATTTTGTATCTTTTCTTTTGGAGAAAAATATATGAATATGGATCCCTGCTTAGCAATTAATGTTTCTACCTATGAAACTTTGACCACAAAAAAGCATATACAATTTTGGTGTTGATTGCTGAATACTAATATGTGACTTACAATGAATGAGTGTAACAAACAGTGTACGTATCTACAAACAAATAGGACATGCATCCTTCAAGAGGTGTTTTTCACCATTTAAATGTCCGATATCCTCACAAAGTCCATTTTCATTTTCAAGATAATAAAAATGAAACATTCCTGTTGTGCTCTGCAAGCTTCTTCACTATTTTCTAACTTTAAAATGTATATATTTTTCAGGCACTAAAAGTCATATATAGTTCCAATGGGGTAAATGTAAGAAATCTGACTCCAGCGACATTGAATGGCATCTAAAGAATTGTTGGCGGCCCCCTTCCATAAGACCAGTCTAGAGTAGTAGTTAAGCACATAGGCAGTGCGGTGGAGCTGAAGTGCCTAGGTTCAAATCCCCTATCAGCTTTGTGACTTTACAGATAAGTATTACCTGTCACACATGATTTTTGTGAGGACGCAATGAATTAATGTACATCAAGTATTCAGAAGACCATTTGGCACATAAAAGGTAGCCATGTAAGTTACCATATATTTAACTATTTTAGTATATAACATATATAGTGACACTATTAAAAGTATTTTTCTCTTTTTATCATTTCCTTTTCCTTCCACCTTCTCACCATTCCCCTCAAGGACTCTACCTTTTCTTCTGCTCCATCCCCCAGCCCCACTTTTATGAACATCTATCTTCTTTCCCTTTGGGGCTTATCCATGCTACTTAATGATAAATATGGCCCTATCTAATTAGCCCCACTGGAGTTAGGGAATACTACTGACCTTACAGATTCCTGTTCTCAGTGTGTTGTGAGAAAAAAGCAGGCCTCTCTCCAAGTTCTTCTAAGGGACTCTATTTGTTAAAAATGACAGGAGAACTCTTGGCATTCTTTGCAATATGAGAAAGCAAATAAAAATAGGAACATTTTTTATCAACCTATAAGCTCTTAGAGTCATTCATAGTTAGTTTCCTATGTGTAGCTGTATAGAAGTGATGAAAGACTGATTCCTTCTGTGCACCATAACCTCATTAGGTAGAATTTTAAAGATACCAAAAATACATATATATACAAATTGGGATTTCATAGTGTAAAAACAAGACTAAAGGAAACTCCTACAATTCTGAATTTTACTTTTTTTTACAATTTAATTTGAAAAGAAGATGGTTGGTAGGAGAATAAAAATTCATTGTGAAATGCCTCCTATTTATAGCAGTAGAACAAAGTTCTGATTGGTGGCAAAACTTTATCAATATTGAGCCACTTACTTTAACAAATGCACAGTATAAAAAAAAAAAAAGATGTTTGTGCTACCCTTGCAAAATACTTCCAAAGTTGTAATTCCTAGGAGCCATTTTCCGCCAGGGAAGCAGTACTGCAGACAATTTACCATCAAGCTGACTCAGTGCTCGTCAATGAAACAGCACAATGCAAAGTACAGCTCATCCATGCACAGGCATATGTATAAATACATCTATAAAAATGGAGCACACCTACTGCTTGCCATCTTGCTGCCATTTGGCATTTTTCCCATTTGTTATTGGTTATCAAAACTATGACAAACTGTAGATCTATGTCCTTGGCACTTTGCTACTTGGGAAGCTTTAACACTTCCTAGGGAAAGAGCCAGAGGAAAAAAAGTAGCCCATCTATTCATTGACAACAAAGGCTTCCAACAAAAAGAAATTTTGCTGCTTGTAGAAATATATAATCACTGGGTAAAAAACAAAGTATTAAAAATGCATGGGGTGAAAACACAACAAAATAAACCACAAAATAACAACCTTGATATAAATCTGTGATGCTTAGTTGACAAAAAAGAATCATTAAGGTACTTATTCAAAAAATAGCAATTATGTGTATCAAACAATGAGTAGTATCAAACCATCAGTAAGACTCAGTAGGTGATACCTTGCCTACGCAGAAGTCCAGGTAAAAGTATAAGTTTTATCCTTTCACCTGCAAACATACAATTCTTTCAGCACAAATAATTTCAAGACAGAAGAAAGGCTCTCAATATTTTGAATATTCTAGGCCTGAATGCTATTTTCCAGGAATGAAATTACTTTAGACTAGGTAAACAACTTTGAAGATAGCAAGGCTACCCACAATCAAATATAATTACTTTGACTACCATTTCTAGGACTTTGTGGCATAATAAGCTTTCAGTAGTGGGCTGATCCTCCCACTTGTGATAAAAATAAAGTATATGCATTCAAGTAACCATACAGTAAAGAAATCATTTACAATATGTACTTATATCAACAGAATTACTATTTAAAAACCAATCAAATTGTCAGCATTTAAACAGAACTACAATGAAAATTTATTCTAAAATTTTTCTGTCCCAATTTAGGGATGAAAATTGAAACAAGGACACATTAAGAGTTAAATTAAGGTGGTTTATATCATTGTAGTTCTTGGAAGCTTTCTGAAACACTAAGTAATACATTGCTGATTTCCATACTCTTTTTAACCTTTTAAAAAACTGACATATACTAACTGTACATATTTATTGGGTACATAGTGATGTTTTGATGCATACAATGCATACTGATCAGATCAGGGTAATCAGCATATCCATCTTGGTGAATGGCTTTTTTTTTTTTTGAGATGAAGACTTGCTCTGTCGCCCAGGCTGGAGTGCAGTGGCACCATCTCTGCTCACTGCAACCTCCGCCTCCCAGGTTCAAGCGATTCTCGTGCCTCAGCCTCAGGACTACAGGTGCCCACCACCACACCGGGCTAATTTTTGTACCCTTAGTAGAGGCAGGGTTTCACCATATCGACCAGGCTGGTCTCTAATCCTGACATCAAATGATCCACCTACCTCGGCCTCCCAAAGTGCTGGGATTACAGGCGCGGGCCACCGTGCCCAGCCAATGGCTTGCTCTTACCAAGTGAAAAGTAATTCCTGAATTAGGTTAGATAACCTATAAAGTCTCTTCTATCTCTAGGACTATTTGATTCCACTTAGTTAAATATAAATTTGAGTAATTTGTAACATACTTCTGGGACTATGTTAAACTCAGGTAATTAAGGCACCATTTTGCATTCAAGTGATGTCATAAAATATCTAAATAGTACTCAAGCAGCCTGAGGGAGTTAATGTTATTTAACAAAGACTCATATAGTGCTTACTCTATGCCCAGCATTGTTGTAAGTGCATTATAAATATTAACTCATTTATAGTTGTTTTCAGTATATTTACTAAGTTCTTATGAATCTTAAAGATTATGTGAACATTTACTAGTGAACTAAAGTACACAGCTACAGTCACGTGCTCTTTGAAATTAAAATTATTCATTCTAACAATTAGGATTATCTGACAATAACATGAATCTGGTCAGTTAACTCGCCTAACTGAAATCCTTTGACTGCCTTCAAGACAAATTCCAAATTCCTCAGTAAGTCATGAAGGTGCCACAGCATCTACTCTTTGCTTTCCTGTTTTATCTTATCTGTCCCCGAAATCTTTACTATTTGCAATTAACAAAAACATATCCTAATTCCCATGTACCTATGTACTTACTGCCTCTTTGGTTGGATATGCTCACGCTTCCTTTTAATGAAGCAATTCCAAACTCACCCTTGAAACACGGCTTCCCCAGAGAGCCCACCCTGACTGCTCACCTGGGTTAAGTACTAGCCTTCTCTGCCTCCACCGGCCTCTGTGATCACCTCCAGAAAATCACAAGGCAAAGTATAACTGTTTATTCACCCACTCATTTTCCACATCTTTAAGAATTCCTTAAAGGAAAACTGTGTCTTTTATCTCTAAATGCCCACGGTCTTGCATAAAAATTGGTACAGAGTAGGAGCACAAGTAAATAAATGCCTTTTAGGCCGGCCGTGGTGGCTCACGCCTGTAATCCCAGCACTTTGGGATGCCAAGGCGGACGGATCACAAGGTCAGGAGATTGAGACCATCCTGGCTAACATGGTGAAACCCTGTCTCTACTAAAAATATAAAAAATTAGCCAGGTGTGGTGGCACGCGCCTGTAGTCCCAGCTACTCGGGAGGCTGAGGCAGGAGAATCGCTTGAACCAGGGATGTGGACCTTGCAATGAGTCGAGATTGTGCCACTATACTCCAGCCTGGGCAAGAGAGTGAGACTCCATCTCAAAAGAAAAAAAATAAAAATAAAAATAAATAAATGGCTTTTAAAGAAACAAATCAACAAATGTATATAAGCTTTTTGAGTTCACAGAAAATCACCCTGATTTTATTTATGAAGTAGGAAGGAAGTTGATAAAAAATATCTGTGGGTGGCCAGGCATGGTGGCTCATGTCTGTAATCCCAGCACTTTGGGTGGCCGAGGTGGGAGGATCACCTGAGGTCAGGAGTTCTAGACCAGCCTGGCCAAAATGGTGAAACCCCGTCTCTACTAAGAATACAAAAATTAGCTGGGCATGGTGGCGGGCGCCTGTAATCCCAGTTATTCAGGAGGCTGAGACAGGAGTATCGCTTGAACCTAGGAGGTGGAGGTTGCAATGAGCTGAGATCACACCATTGCACTCCAGGCTGGGTGACAGAGCAAGACACCATCTCAAAAAAAAAAAAAAAAATCTATGGGTATCTAAAATTAAAATGCCATAAATTAGATTATTTAAGTATTAGACAAGTAACAAGGGCCATAAAAAATCAACTTATGTTTTTCGATCCAATGATTACTCTTAGGGAAACTAGAAATGCCAGTAGTGCAAGAAAACTCCTCTGTTTCCTAACTGTAGGAAAAGTTGGCCTACCTAAGATAAATAGGTCTTTAAAATTTTGTCAGATTTGGTCCTAGTTATCAATGATTTCCACCTGTAGTTTAAGCAGCATGGTAAACTGCAGTGGCTCCCAAGTGATACAGACATCAACATGTACTATGTGTACCTTACTATGTGCCAGGCACTGGGATAACGTTTTGTAATAATTACTATAAGATGGTATCATTGCTTTCATTTCTGACTTGAATAAATAATCTATTCATACTGTTAAACCTAAATCTTACCAATTCATTCATACTTCACCAAAAACCAGTCATTCTTCTCTATTGTGACGTTTATTGCTATAGGGAGTAGAAGCTCTAAGAGCCCAAAATAGCTTTCCACCCCAAGTCAAGAGTCTTGTGAATCAAAAAACTGCACAAGTGGTGCTCCATAAATGGGGAGAAAAGGAGGACTGACCTCCTCCACTTTTTAAAAGTAGTGGTCTTTCACCAACACAGAAAAGGCAAGAGGTACCCGAAGACATTTCCAGCATGAGTCAGAGATTCTGTGAGTTTCCAGGTTCAATCCTGTCATTTTCTTTTTCTGTATCTCTACTTCCCTCAGTCTCTCTTCCTCTCCTAGAAAGTCTTTGTGAATTGTTTTGAAGCACTGGCTACAACAGCAAAATCTTGACTCTGAGAAACTCTACAAGATGAAAGACTCTATGTCTTCACTGAAAAAATCGCAAGGGTAAAAAAAGAGAAAATGAGGGGAAAGAACCATACATTAAAAGAGCTTTTAGAAAACAAAAAAACAGGCTAGGCCCCACAACTCACACCTGTAATCCCAGCATTTTGGGAGGGCGAGGCCAACAGATGGTTTGAGCCCAGGAGTTCAAGGCCAGCCTGCGCAACATGGTGAAATCCCATCTTTACAAAAACAAACTTTTAATTAGCCAGATAAGGCGGCACATGCCTGTAATCCAAGCTTCTCAGGAAGCTGAGGTGGAAGGATCACTGGGGCCCAAGAGGTCAAGGCTGCTGTGAGCCATAATAGTGCCACTGCACTCCTGTCTGGGTGACAGAGTGAGACCCTGTCACAAAAAATAAATAAATAAACTAATTGCAATTTACAGACATTATCTGGGTCCTAGTCCAGACAAACTTACTTAAATATATACTCTAAATATATACTCTCTCTCTATATATATATATACACACACACACACATATAAACATTCACACACATACATATACATATACATATATACATACATATTTATGAGAACTGGAAATTTGAAAAACAGGATATTTGATAGTAGTAAGAAATTACTACTAATTTTTGAAAATACAATAACATGGTTGCATTTTTAAAAGAATCCTTACCGTTTAGTGGTACATTCCTATAATTTTTATGAATGAAATGATATGATTTGCTTCAATATAATACAGAGAGGGAAAGAAAATAGAAAAAACAATAGGTAGGGTATAGACAGAACAAGATTGGCCATGAGTTGCTAATTGTTGGAGCTGGGGGTTCATTAACTTATCCTACTCTTTTGCGTTTGAAATTTTTTATAATAGAAGGTTGCAAATAGGTGTGAAAATATTCTTCCACAGAAATAATCTTAATGAATTGAAAAATACGATGACATAGGGAAACTATGGCCCCTGCTTCTTCAGTTTTACCACTGAAACAAGTCAAAATGGAAAAGGAAAATAGGCATTTACCAAACATTAATTCACATAAAAGAATCCTTCATTAAAAGCTTAACATATCGGGATTTTCTACTAAAATAATCTTTGATGGATATTATGTAGTCCTTTAAGCTAATTTCCCACCTTCTATTAACAAAATGTTAACAGTACCAACTATTTGGCTACAAATACAGATTTAAGTAATATTTTCTATTTTTACATATTTCACACATACAGATAAGTTAGCATAATTATCACATCATTAAGATATATCTTAAAGCACTGATGAATATATTTATACATGTGAAAAGGTTTGGCTTCCCGTTGCTTCAGTCAAGTTTACAAAAATTTTCAAGTACATGAACAAGTCCTATCTTAATATGTACTTACAGGTGGGTGAACTGCCTGATCAGCTGATGTGTAGAAATAACAAAATACACAGCCCCAGAAGTATTTACTTAAATTTGTTAATAAATTCACAGTAATTTTCAGGCATATCTGTGAATGTGTGATCTTGATTTAAATACAGATACAGTGATAAAAACTAGATTTTTTAAAACATAATTTATAAATGCTCAACAAACAGCACAGCCCTAATTAAACCAAGAGAACTGCTACCAATAAAGAAAGTGCGAGGAGGACACCTTTTCTAGAAGGTAGGGGTGAATGGGCATATATCTCTGGTGTCCACAAACTGTGTGCGAATAGAACCTTAAAGTTCAGCTTGTTTTTACAGTTTGGGTTTCTTAAGAACGTCTAGCCTTGTTTTTTTCCAATTTTTTCTTACAGTGTCAACCTTGGGTTAAATCACTTATGAAGTCTCTTTGAGGAGTAAAACAACAACAATGATGATTCCAACCCTGCCCAAATACTACCTCCCTTCTCCCTATGCATGCCTGGCTTTTGCTTGACAGATGTCAGAGGGCTCTCCGCCTGTTCTCTCAGGTCACCGCACTGCTGAAGGCACCCCGCACCAACTCCCCTCGGGCAAAGCCCTCGGCCTGTGGTTATTTTGGTTCTTTTTTGTACCCTTTTCCCCTTCTTTTTTGCACAGGGAGCGCCATGCATGACTCGCATCGGGACTGAGCTCATTTCACCCAAGAAGACATGGGATCTCCAGGGCAACCGAGCGCAATCGTGGGGTCTCGGGTGGGCCGGGAGGCACGGAGGACCACCTCCCGGACAGAGCCTCTCACCTGCCGGCCACCGGGGTCGCCCCGCACCCGCGTGTCGAGCGCGTCGTGCTGACTTTCGTCTTCGCCGCCCAAGCGGTAGATGAGGCGCAGCGGCACCATGCTCTGGCGCTCCAGGAAGCGGTTTTCCTTCCTCTTCTCTAGCTCCATCAATGAGGCGTCTCCTCCAGGCAGGAACGGGGAAAGGAGGGAGTGGAGAGAAAAGGCGAAAATAATGACCCTGACCCGCACTACTCCATCCTGCGGTCCTACGTCTCCCCTACGAAAATCCCCACCGCCCCCTCCCTCTCGGAACCCAACTGGGAAGGACGCAGAGACACCAGCCGGACAGCCTTGGACCAGCTCATCTGAGAGCATCCAGGAGCGGGGCCCAGAAGCAGGGCACCCCTTTCCCATTCTCCCCATTCCTCTTCAGAAGGAGAAAAATAGGCTTTGACCGAAGGCTTCTAGTGCATCTGCGCGCCTGCACACATATATTTTTGCTCCACTTCTCACCACCCTCCCGAATTAAAAAAAAAAAAAAAAAAGAAAAGAAAAAATCTCCCCGCGCACTCGGGAAATGGGGATGCCCCCTTTTCAATACGCCTGAGGGCTCCAAAGATTCCCGGGAAATGGTATGGCCCGAAGGCACAGAGGACGGCTAACTTACCTGCCTGGCCGCAGCGCGCCGGGGGGCAGGTCCCCAGGACGCAGAGCAGCAAGAAGGGCACGGACACAGCCACTACCGCCTGCATGGCGCTGCCGTCAGCCCGTCTCGCCCGAGACGCTCAGCTCCTCATGCCGGGGCCGCCGAGTCCGTTTCCCTCGCTCCGCGCCCCCGGGGTTCCCGCGGGCACCTCCTCCCAGCCCCGGCCGGTGCTGCGGCGGCCGTGGCGCTGCAACCTCCACCGCGGCTCAGTGCTGCATTGTGCTCCGCGGGCGCTTCCGCTGGCGGGGGGAGCGAGCGAGTGCTGCATTGGGCGGTTGGCTGTAGCTAAGTGGTTTCTAGCGCCTCCCACCTCATCCCCTGGCAAAGGCTCGGGCGGGCGACAAGCGCTCGGTAGGGAGCGAGCGCCCGGTGCACTCGCCCCCCGCGCGCAGGCAGGGGCGCGCGCAGGAGAGTCAGCTGGGAAATGTAGTTCTCTCTCCGTGTCCCGCTTGTCTCCACGACTGCACGGACTGTCGAGACCTCGTGACTGTGAAGTCCTCTATATCCCGCAGACTGGAGGGGCCGGAGGGAAGGGCAAAAGAAAGATCAGCACTGGACGGCCTCCTGGCATCCGAGATGCACCAACTGGGCCGTTACAGCAGCCGGTATTCATCTACATCGTCCTTAAAGAGCTGTTCTGTTTCCCACAGATTAGTAGTTACTTAAGTTATCGGGAGAACCACACCCTCACGAATACAGTGCAAGTGTATTCAGATTGAGGATATACTGGGTACCCAGCGGTTGACAACCGGAAGGACACGAGGATCAGAGGCACCTGTTCTTGGGTAAAGTTGAGCAGACAGACCACTTTTTTTACAATACAGTGTGAAAAGTGTCATGGTTATACCTAGAGGACCATTAATTCAGTCCAGGGAGTGAAAGAGGACCTCCCAGGGAAAGTCTCTGCAGGTAACTGAGGGATGATTTAGCTTAACTCTCCGGGATATTTTTGTTCTTTATTGCCAGACAGCCTCAAAACTCTACCAGATATGGGGAACTCAGTTTTCTCAAGTTGCTTATTCCATTTTCCTCTGATTCAAAATGATAGAAATTCTTGAGTATAAAACAATAATAAAATAGTTATCTACATAAAGTAATACTAGTGTTTTTTAGTTTTTCAAAGTTCACATGTATTATCTGATCCTTTGGTCAAGAATTTGATTATAACTATTACTCTGATTTTATATGTATGTATGTATGTATTTTTGAGATAGGGTCTTGCTCTGTTGCCCCAGCTGGAGTGCAAGTGATGAGAACACGGCTCACTGCAGCTCAAGCTCCTGGGCTCAAGCCATCCTCCTGCCTCAGCCTCCCAAATAGCTGGGACCACAGACACGTGCCACCACACTGGCTATTTTTTGTTGTTATTATTACTTTTTGTAGAGACAAGAGTCTCCCCATGATGGTCAGGATGCTCTTGAACTCTTGGGCTCCACTTTGGCCTCACAAAGTGCTGGGATTACAGATGTGAGCCACTGCACATGCCTACTCCCATTTTAGAAAGGAAAAAAATTAAGATTTAGAGGTGTGCCTTTCAAATATTGTAGCCAGTAGTTACTTGAGGCTATTTTTTTTTATTTTTTTCTGAGTGTTTATTTATTTTTGTATTTCAATCGCTTTTAGAGAACAGGTTGTGTTTGTTTACATGAATAAGTTCTTTAGTGGTGATTTCTGAGATTTTGGTGTACCCATCACCCGAGCAGTGTACACTGTACCCAATGTGTAGTCTGTTATCCCTTACCATCCCCCACCCTTTCCCCTGAGTCCCCAAGTCCAATGTATCATCATTCTTATGCCTTTGTGTCCTCATACTTATCTCCCACATATGAGTGAGAACATGCAACGTTTGGTTTTTCCTTCTTGAGTTACTTTACTTAGAACAATAGTCCCCAATTCCATCCAGACTGCTGCGAATGCCATTATTTGGTTCCTTTTTATGCCTGAATAGTATTCCATGGTATATATATGCCACATTTTCTTTATCCACTCGTTGATTGATGGGCATTTTGACTGGTGCCATATTTTTGCAATTGTAAATTGTGCTGCTATAAACATGCATGTGCAAGTTTCTTTTTTGTATAATGACTTATTTTCCTCTGGGTAGATACCTGGTAATGGGATTGCTGGATCAAACAGTAGATCTCCTTCTAGTTCTTTAAGGAATCTCCATATTGTTTTCCATAGTCATTGTACTAGTTTACATTCCCACAAACAGTGTAAAAGTGTTCCCTTTTCATTGCATCCATGCCAACATCTATTTTTTTTAATTTTTTTATTATGGCCGTTCTTGCAGGAGTAAGGTGGTATCGCATTGTGGTTTTGATTTGTATTTCCCTGATAATTAGTGATGTTGAGCATTTTTCCATATGTTTGTTGGCCATTTGTATATCTTCTTTTGAGAATTGTCTATTCATGTCCTTTTTTTAATGGGATTGTTTGTTGTTTTTTTTTTCTTGCTGATTTGTTTGAGTTCTTTGTAGATTCTGGATATTAGTCCTTTGTCAGATGCATAATTTATGAAAATTTTCTCCCACTCTGTGGGTTGTCTGTTTACTCTGCTGATTATCTCTTTTGCTGTGCTGAAGCTTTTTCGTTTAATTAGGTCCCATCTCTTTATCTTTCTTTTGTTGCATTTGCTTTTGGGTTCTTGCTCATGAAGTCTTTGCCTAAACCAATGTCTGGAAGGTTTTTCTGATGTTATCTTCCAGAATCTTTATGGTTTCAGGTCTTAGATTTAAGTCTTGATCCATCTTGAGTTGATTTTTGTATAAGATGAGAGATGAAGATCCAGTTTCATTCTTCTATATGTGGGTTGCCAATTATTCCAGCAACATTCGTTGAATAGGATGTGCTTTCCCCACTTTGTGTTTTTGTTTGCTTTATGAAAGATCAGTTGGCTGTATTTGGCTTTCTTTCTGGGTTTTCTATTCTGTTCCATTGGACTATGTGCCTATTTTTATACCAGTACCATGCTACTTTGGTGACTATGGCCTTATAGTATAGTTTGGAGTCGGATAATGTGATGCCTCCAGTTTGTTCTTTTTGCTTCGTCTTGCTTCGGCTATGTGGGTTTTGGCTCCATATGAATTTTAAGATTGTTTTTTCTAGCTCTGTGAAGGATAATGGTGGTATTTTGATGGGAATTGCATTGAATCTGTAAATTGTTTTTGGTGGTTTGTTCATTTTCACAATATTGCTCGTACCCATCCATGAGCAAGGGATGTGTTTTTTGTGTGTGTGTGTCGCTTATGATTTCTTTCAGCAGTGTTTTGTAGTTTTCCTTGTAGAGGTCTTTCACATCCTTGGTTAGGTATATTCCTAAGTATTTAATTTTTTTGCAGGTGTTGTAAAGGGAACTGAGTTCTTGATTTGATTCTCAGCTTGGTCATTGTTGGTGTACAGTAGAGCTACTGATTTGTGTACATTAATTTTGTATCCTGAAACCCTGCTGAATTCATTTACCAGTTCTAGGAGCTTTTTGGATGAATCTTTAGGGATTTCTAGATATACGATCATATCATCGAAAACAGTGACAATTTGACTTCCTCTTTACTGATTTGGGTGCCCTATATTTCTCTCTCTTGTCTGATTGCTCTGGCTAGGACTTCCAGTACTATGTTGAGTACAAGTGGTGAAAGTGAGCATCCTTGTCTTGTTCCAGTTCTCACTGGGAATGCTTTCAACTTTTCCCTGTTCAGTATAATGTTGACTGTCAGTTTGTCATAGATGGCTTTTATTACCTTAAGGTATGTCCCTTCTATGCCAATTTTGCTGACGATTTTGATGCTGGTTTTGTCAAATGCTTTTTCTGCATCTATTGAGATGACCATGTGATTTTTGTTTTTAGTTTTGTTTGTGTGGTGTATCACATTTATTGATTTATGTATGTTAAACCATCCCTGCATCCCTGGTATGAAAACTACTTGATCATGGTGGATTATCTTTTTAATATCCTGTTAGATTGAAGTAGCTAGTATTTTGTTGAAGATATTTGCATCTGTGTTCATCAGGGATATCAGCCCGTAGTTTTCTTTTTTTGTTATGTCCTTCCCTGGTTTTGGTATTCAGGTGATACTGGCTTCATAGAATGATTTAGGGAGGATTCTGTCTATCTTTTGGAATAGTGTCAATAGGATTGGTACCATTTCTTCTTTCAATATCTGATAGAATTAAGTTATGAATCCATCTGTTCCTGGACTTTTTTTTTGCTGGTTATTTTTCTATTACCATTTCAATCTCATTGCTTGTTATTGGTCTGTTCAGAGATTCTATGTCTTCCTGGTTTAATCTTGAAGGATTGTATATTTCCACAAATTTATCCATCCATCTCCTCTTGGTTTTCTAGTTTATGCATGTAAAGGTGTTTATAGCGGCCTCAATAATCCTTTGTATTTCTGTGTTTTCAGTTGTAATATCTCCCATTTCATTTCCGGTTGAGCTTATTTGGATCTTCTCTCTTCTTTTCTTGGTTAATCTCACTATGGTCTATCAATTTTGTTTATCTTTCCAAAGAGCCAGCTTTTTGTTTCATTAATCTTTTGTACTTTTGTTTGTTTGTTTTAATTTCATTTAGTTCTGCTCCGATCTTGGTTATTTCTTTTCTTCTGCTGGGTTTGGGTTTAGATCGTTCTTGTTTCTCCAGCTCCATGAGGTGTGACCTTAGATTGTCTATTTGTACTCTTTCGGACTTTTTGATATAGGCATTTAATGCTATGACCTTTCCTCTTAGCACTGCTTTTGCTGTATCTTAGAGGTTTTGATAGGTTGTGTCACTGTTATTGTTCAGTTCAAAGAATTTTTAAATTTCCATCTTGATTTCATTGTTGACCCAATGGTCATTCAGGAGCAGGTTCTTGAATTTTCATGTTATTGCATGGTTTTGAGGGTTCCTTTTGGAGTTGATTTCCAATTTTATTCCACTATGGTCTGAGAGAGTACTTGATGTAATTTCAATTTTCTTAAATTTACTGAGACTTATTTTGTGGCCTATCATATGGTCTATCTTGGAGAATGTTCTATGTAATGATGAATAGAATGTATATTCTGCAGTTGTTGAGTAGAATGTTTTGTAAAAATCTGTTAATTCTGTTTGTTGTAGGGTATACTTTAAGTCTATTGTTTCTTTTTTGACTTTCTGTCTTAATGACCTGTCTAGGGCTGTCAATGGAGTATTAAATTCCCCCACTAATATTGTGTTGCCATCCATTTCGTTTCTTAGGTCTAGTAGTAACTGTTTTATAAATTTGGAAGCGCCAGTGTTAGGTGCGTTCATATTTAGAATTGTGATATTTTCCTGTTGGACTAGTCCTTTTATCATTGTATAGTGTTCTTCTTAGTCTTTTTTAACTGCTATTGCTTTAAAGTTTGTTTTGTCCAATGTAGGAATAGCTATTCCTGCTTGCTTTTGGTGTCCATTTGCATGGAATATCTTTTTCTACTCCTTTACCTTAAGTTTATGTGAGTCCCTATGTGTTAGGTGAATCTCTCGAAGACAGCAGAAACTTGGTGAATTATTATCCATTCTGCCATTCTGTATCATTTAAGTGGAGCATTTAGGCCATTTATATTCAATGTTAGTATTGAGATGTGAGGTACTATTCTATTCATTGTGTTATTTGTTGTTTGAATACTTTAGGTTATTTTTCATTGTGTTATTGTTATATAGGTCCTGTGAGATTTATTCTTTAAGGAGGTTCTATTTTGGTGTATTTTGAGGATCTGTTTCAAGATTTTAGTTCCATTTAGCAGTTCTTGTAGTGCTGTCTTGGTAGTAGCGAATTCTCTCAGCATTTGTTTATCTGGAAAAGACTATATCTTTCCTTCATTTATGAAGCCTTACTTTCACTGCATACAAAATTCTTGGCTGACAATTTTTTTTTCTGAGATGGAGTCTCACTCTGTTGCCCCGGCTGGAGTGCAATGGCATGAGCTTGGCTCCTGCAACCTCTGCCTCCCGGGTTCAAGGGATTATCCTGTCTCAGCCTCCCAAGTAGCTGGGATTACAGGCTCGTGCCACCAGGCCCAGCTAATTTTTGTATTTTTAGCAGAGACAGGGTTTCACCATGTTGGTCAGGCTGGTCTCAAACTCCTGACCTCATGATCCACCCACCTCAGCCTCTCAAAGTGCTGGGATTACAAGTGTGAGCCACCACGCCTGGCTGATAATTTTTTTTAAGAAGGCTAAAAATGGGACCCCAGTCCCTTCTAGCTTGTAAGGTTTCTGATGAGAAATCTGCTGTTAATCTGATAGGCTTTCCTTTATATTACCTGATGCTTTTGCCTCAGTTCTTAAGATTCTTTCCTTCATCTTGACTTTAGATAACCTGGTGACCATGTGCCTAGGCAATTATCTTTTGGGACGAGTTTCCCAGGTGTTCTTTGAGCTTCTTGTATTTGGATGTCGAGATCTCTAGCAAGGCCAGGGACATTTTTATTGATTATTCCCTCAAATATATTTTCCAAGCTTTTAGATTTCTCTTCTTCCTTGTGAACACCAATTATTCTTAAGTTTGGACATTTAACATAGTCCTAAACTTCTTGGAGTCTTTGCTTATTTTTTAAAATTCTTTTTTCTTTGTCTTTGATGGATTGGGTTAATTTGAAATCCTTGTCTTCAAGCTCTGAAGTTCTTTCTTCTGCTTGTTTGATTCTATTGCTGAGACATTCCAGTGCATTTTGCATTTCTCTAAGTATGTCCTTGATTTCCAAAAGTTGTGATCATTTCTTATTTATGCTATTTCACTGAAGAATTTTCCTTTATATCCTGTATCATGGTTTTTTTTTTCTTTAAGTGGGACTTCACCTTTCTCAGGTGCCTCCTTGATTAGCTTAATAATCATCCTTCTAAACTCTTTCTGTCAATTCAGAGATTTCATCTCATTTTGGATCCATTGCTGGTGAGCTGGTATGATTTTCTGGGAATGTTAAAGAACCTGGTTTTGTCATATCACCAGAATTGTTTTTCTGGTCCTTCTCATTTGGGCAGACTATGTCAGAGGGAAGATCTTAGATTCAAGGGCTGCTGTTCAGAATATTTTGTCCCACAGTGTGCTCCTTTGATGTGGTGTTCTCCCCCTTCCCCTAGGAATGGGGCTTCCTGAATGCTGAACTGTAGTGATTGTTGTCCCTCTGGGTCTAGCCACCCTGCAGAGCTCCCAGGCTCCGGGCTGGTACTGGGGAGTGCCTGCAAAGAGTCCTGTGATGTGATCCAGCTTCAGGTCTTGCAGCCATGGATACCAGCACTTGCTTTGGTGGAGGTAGTAGGGGAGTGAAGTGGACCCTGTGAGGGTCCTTGGTTGTGTTTTTGTTTAGTGTACCTGGTTTTGTGTTGGTTGGCCTCCAGCCAGGAGGTGGCGCTTTCAAGAGCACATCAGCTGCAGTCCTATAGGGAAGATACAAACTTTGCCCTAGGGACACCTGGTTTAAGTATTCAGGTTTCGCAGGCAGTGGGCAGGGTCATCATGCTCCCAAGAGATTATGACCTTTGTCTTTAGCTACCAGGGAGGGTAGAGAAAGACCACCAGGTAGGGGCAGGGATAGGCATGTCTGAGCTCAGCCACTTCTTGGGTGGGGCTTGCTGCTGCTGCTGTGGGGTATTGGGGGTGTGGTTCCCAGTCCATAAAGTTATATTACCAGGGGGATTATGGCTGCCTCTGCTGAGTCATACAGGTCACCAGGGAAGTAGGGGAAAACTAGCAATCACAGACCTCACCCTGCTCCCACAGCCTGCAGTCCTAAAGGCTGGTTTCACTTCCACCAGGTCCCACAACAGCACTGTCTATTTCCAGGCTGCCGGTGACCAGAGCTGACAACTTGCCCAGACCACAAGCCTCCCTGTTGAGAAAGCAAGCGGACTCACAGTTTTTCAGTGTCTCAGGGATCCTGCAGCAGTGATCCAGTTCCTTCAAAAGGTCTGTGGATTCTCTTGGCTTTCCTGGTATGTTCCTGTGGTAGTTCTTGGAGCAAAAGTTCAAAATGTGAGTCTCCACACGCTGCTGTGTCCGTCTGAGCGGGAGCTACAAGCTAGTCCTGTCTCCTATCCACCATACTAATCTTTCAGAATTCTACTTGTGGCTCTTTTAATTTTAATTTAATTTAATTTAAAATTCAGATCCTCAACCAAACTAGCTGCATTTCAAATGCCGAACCTGTAGCTAGTAACTACTATATTGGACAGCTAAGATGTAGAACATTTCTATCATGCAGAAAAGTTCTGTTGGACAGACAGCACTGGGTTCCAGAGTTTAAACAACTTGCCCCCCAGACCCCATGGCGAGTAATAAAGTAGCCTAGGACCTAAATCTCCTGCTTTCAGGTATGAGTTTCTTTCCACAGTATCTCCCTGGTTGAAATCCGGGTTTGTGTAACCTTCACCTTGATCCTGATTCTGGTTTGGTAAAACATAACAAAAAATTTTCTACATGATGCTCTTTGGAGACGTTTTACTCATTCCCTATTTTCTTTTTAACCCCTGCCTCACGTGACATTGCTTCAGGTTCCTTCATCATCATCATGATCTGAAAATATACTCTAGTGTGTCAATGTCCCGGCTAAAGTGTAGTGTCCAGAATTAATGACGTAGCTTAGATATTGTTTCACAAGCAAACAATAGAGAGGAACTTTTTTCTTCCTTGTCCTAAATTCTTGCCTAAGGGGACATTCTATCATATTTTTGGTAAATAAATTTCATTGAGCTTACTGTCATTTCAAAAAAAATTCCCCACATCTTCAAAATGAGTGAAATAGTTAAGAATTGTTCAGGAAATTGTAGCCTGAACAAGATTTCAATAGTATACAATAGACTTTAATGCAGTATGTTCTGTGATAGTTACAGTCAAAGAGAATTAGAACCCTAGGACCTGGAAAAGTTCTTCACTTTCCTTCGCTATATGATGGAGCCAAATTCTTGACTCAGTTCTCTTCGTTGGAAAATGAACGTGAACAGATTTTATAATGATCGTGCTGCTCTACATATACTCTGTAATTGTTAATTTTTTAAGATGTTTGAAATGTTCAAAATAATTTCATAGGCCAAACACATCATCTTGATGTAATAAAAATTAAAATAGGTTTTTTATTTTTAGGAGGCTGTCTTAGCTCAGGCTACCATGTCAAAAATATCATAGACTCAGTTACTTAAACAATAAACATTGTTTCTTATAGTTCTGGAGGCTGGGAATTACAAAATGAAGGCCGTGGCAAATCTAGTATCTGGTGAGGACCAACTCCTAGCTTGTGGACAGCAACCTTCTTGCTGTATTCTCACATGGCCCAGAGTGCTAGTTCTCTCCCTATTTATATAAAGACACTAATTCCATCATAGTGGCTAGACCCTCATGACCTAATTACTTTCCAAAGGCCCTACCTTCAAATACCACCACATTAGGGCCTCAACATAGGGATTTGGAGGCAGGGGGACAAAAACATTCACATGTTAGCAGAGGTTAAGAAGATATCTTTTGTCAAATTTGTAAGTCTAACTTGTTAGGTGCTTGATATGTCTGAGAAAACAAGTATAAAGTTTTTTCCTCAGTTATATATAGAGTGTTTAATGTTGGGTAAAATTATTCTGTCAAATTTATGAATTAACTGAATATTAATCAAAGAACAGTGAAAGTGATGATCTTATTTTTATTTTAACAAAAAGTAAGATTGTAAACTAAGCCTAAAGACTTAAGGAAAACTACATTTTAAATTTTATGAGTTACCAAAATAGAATATCAATGAAATAAAAGAACGGCAAGTATTTCTTTTGTGAATTACTGCTTTCCTCTCTGTCTGTAATTTTCTTTTTTTGTTATGTCTGGTCTGTAGTTTCCTTTTTTTGTTATGTCCTTCCCTGGTTTTGGTATTGGGGTGATACTGGCATAAAGAATGATGTAGGGAGGATTCCCCCTTTCTTTATTTTTTGAAATCGTTTCAGTAAGATTGCTACCATTTCTTTTTTTATTTTTTATTTTTATTTTTTGAGACGGAGTCTTGCTCTGTCACCCAAACTGGAGTACAGTGGCGTGATCTCAGCTTCCTGCAACCTCCACCTACCGGGTTCAAGCAATTCTCCTGCCTCAGCCTCTCGAGTAGGCAGGACCACAGGGGTGTGCCACCATGCCCAGCTAAGTTTTTGTATTTTAGAGACAGACTTTCACCATGTTGGCCGCCCACCTCAGCCTCCCAAAGTGCTGGGATTACAGGCGTGAGCCACCACGTCCTGCCTAATTTTTTGTATTTTTAGTAGAGATGGGGTTTCACCATGCTGGCCAGGCTAGTCTCAAACTCCTGACCTCGTGATCCGCTTGTCTCGGCCTCCCAAAGTGTTGGGATTACAGGCATGAGCCCCCGCAGCCAGCTGATTGGTACCATTTCTTCTTTGAATGTCTGATAGAATTCAGCTGTGAATCCACCTGGTCCTGGACCTTTTTTCATTGGCTATTTTTAAAAATTACTGTTTCAATCTCACTACTTGTTATTGGTCTGTTCAGAGTTTCTATTTCTTCCTGATTTAATCTAGTAAGGTTGTATATTTCCAGGAATTTATCCATCTCTAGATTTTCTAGTTTGTGCATGTGACGGTATTCATAGCAGCCTTGAATGATCTTTTGTATTTCTGTGATATCAGTTGTAATGTCTCCCATTTCATTTCTAACTGAGCTTATTTGGATCTTCTCTCTTCTTGGTTAATCTTGCTAATGGTCTATCAGTTTTGTTTATCTTTTCAAAGAACCAGCTTTTTGTTTCATTTATCTTTTGTATTTTTTGTTTGTTTCAATTTCATTTAGTTGTGCTCTGATTTTGGTTATTTCTTTTTTCTGCTGGGTTTGAGTTTAGTTTTTTCTTGTTTCTCTAGTTCTTTGAGGTGTGACCTTAGATTGTCAATTTGTGCTCTTTCAGACTTTTTGATGTAGGCATTTAATGCTGTGAACTTTCCTCTTAGCACCACTTTTTGCTGCATCCCAGAGGTTTTGATAAGTTATGTCACTATTATTTAGTTCAAATAATTTTTTATTTCCATCTCGATCTCATTGTTGACTCAAAGTTCATTCAAGAGCAGATTATTTAATTTTCTTTTATTTGTATAGTTTTGAGGGTTCCTTTTGTAGTTGATGTACAGTTTTATTCTACTGTGATCTGAGAGGATAATTGTTGTAATTTCAATTTTCTTAAATTTACTGACACTTGTTTTGTGACCTGTTTGTGGTCTATCCGTATGGTCTGTCTTGGAGAATGTTCCATGTGCTGATGAATAGAAACTATATTCTTGGCTGGGCATAGTGGCTCATGCCTGTAATCCCAGCCAAAGCAGGAGGTTCACCTGAGGTCAGGAGTCTCTACTAAAAATACAAAAATAGCCAGGTGTAGTGGCCTGTAATCCCAGTTACTCAGGAGGCTGAGGCAGGAGAATCGCTTGAACCCAGGAGGTGGAGGTTGCAGTGAGCCGAGCTTGTGCCACTGCAGTCCAGCCTAAGCAACAGAGTGAGACTCCGTCTCAAAAAAAAAAAAAAAAAGAAAGAAAAAATAGAATGTCTATTCTGCAGTTGTTGGGTAGAATGTTCTGTAAATATCTGTGAAGTCCATTTGTTTTAGGGTGTAGTTCAAGTCTATTGTTTCTTTGTTGACTTTCTGTCTTGATGAACTATCTCTATCTAGTACTGTCAGTGGTGTATTGAAGTACCCACCATTATTGTGTTGCTATCTCATTTCGTAGGTCTAATAGTAATTGTCTTATGAATTTGGGAGCTCCAGTTTTAGGTGCATATATATTTAGGATTGTGCTAATTTTCTGTTGGAATAATCCTTTCATCATTATATAATGTCCCTCTTTGTCTTTTTTTTTTTTAACTGTTGTTTTAAAGTCTGTTTTGACTGATACCAGAATAGCTATTCCTGCTTGCTTTTGGTTTCCATTTGCATGGAATATCTTTTTCTATCCCTTTCCCTTAAGTTTATGTGAGTCCTTATGTGTCAGTTGAGTCTCTTGAAGACAGCACTTACTTGGTTAGTGAATTTTTATCCATTCTGCCATTCTGTGTTATTTAAGTGGAACATTTAGGCCATTTACATTTAACATTAGTATTGTGAGGTGAGGTATTGTTTATTTATCATGCTAGTTGTTGCCTAAATACCTGGTTATTTTTCATTGTGGTATTGTTTTACAGGCCCTGTGAGATTTATGCTTTAAGAAGGTTCTATTTTGGTGTATTTCAAAGATTTGTTTCAAGATTTAGAGTTCCTTTTAGCATTTCTTGTAGTGCTGGCTTGGAAATGGCAGATTCTCTCAGCATTTGTTTGTCTGAAAAAGACTATCTCTCCTGCATTTATGAAGATTAGTTTTGTAGGATACAGCATTCTTTTTTTTTTTTTTTGCCTTTGAGACGGAGTCTGGTGGCGGCTGTGTCGCCCAGGCTGGAGTGCAGTGGCATGATCTCAGCTCACTGCAACCTCCACCTCCTGGGTTCAAGTGATTCTCCTGTCTCAGCCTCCTGAGTAGCTGGGATTACAGGCGTGCACCACACCCAGCTAATTTTTTTTTTTTTTTTTTGTATTTTTAATAGAGACAGGGTTTCACCACGTTGCCCAGGCTGGTCTTGAACTCCTGACTTCAGGTGATCTGCCTGCCTCGGCCTCCCAAAGTGCTGGGATTACAGGGGTGAGCCAGCGCACGTCACCAGATACAAAATTCTTGACTGACAATTATTTTGTTTAAAGAGGCTAAAGATAGGACCCAAATCCCTTCTGGCTTGTAAGGTTTCAGCTGTTAATCCGATAGGTTTTCCTTTGTAGGTTACCTGATGCTTTTACCTCATAGCTCTTAAGATTCTTTCCTTCAGCTTGACTTCAGATAACCTGACAGTATGTGCCTAGGCAATGATCTTTTTGTGATGAATTTCCCAGGTGTTCTCTGAGCTTCTTTATTTGGATGTTTAGATCTCTAGTGAGGCCAGGGAAGTTTTCCCTGATTATTCCCTCAAATACATTTTCCAAACATTTAGATTTCTCTTCTTCCTCAGGAACACCAATTATTCTTGGTCATTTAACATAATCCCAAATTTCTTGGAGGCTTTGTTAATTTTTTAAATTCTTTTTTCTTTGTCTTTGTCTGATTTGATTAATTTAAAAGCCTTGTCTTCAAGCTGTGAAGTTTTTTCTTCTGCTTGTTCTAGTCTACTGTTGAAACTTTCCAGTGTATTTTGTAAGTGTGTCTTTCATTTCCAGAAGCTGTGGTTGTTTTTTCTTTATGATATCTATTTCTCTGGAGCATTTTTCATCCATATATTGTATTGTTTTTAAATTTCTTTAAGTTGGTTTTCACCTTTGTCTGGTGTCTCCTTGAGTAGCTTAATGGTCAACCTTCTGAATTCTTTATCTGGTAATTCAGAAATTTCTTCTTGGTTTGGATCCATAGCTGGGGAGCAAGTGTGATATTTTAGGGGTGATATAGAACCCTGTTTTGTCATATTACCAGAATTACTTTTCTGGTTCCCTCTCATTTGGGTATACTATTTCAGTGGAAAAATCTGGAACTCAAGGGCTGCTGTTCAGACTCTTTTGTCTCATGGAATGATCTCTTGATGTAGTGCTCTCCCCCTTCCCCTTGGGATGAGGTTTCCTGAGAGCTAGACTGCGGTGATTGTTATTGCTCTTCTGGGTCTAGCCACTCGGCGGGGCTACCAGGCTCTGAGCTGCTGCTGCGGAATGTCTGCAAAGAGTCCTGTGATGTCATCCATCTTTGGGTCTCCCAGCTGTGAATATCAGCACCTACTCTGGTGGAGGTGGCGGGGAGTGAAAGTGACTCTGTGAGAATCTTTGGCTGTAGGTATGTTTAGTGTGCTGGCTTTCTTGAATGCTGGTTATTCTAGTAGTAAAGTTGTCACGTGGATAGACTCAGGACCTCTGGTTAGCCAGGATGTTTCAGGCAGTGGTATTAGCTGTTGTGTTCTCCTTCTTGGGAGCAGGGTTATTCTGTCATGAGTTGCTGTAATGGCCTGAGTTGATTGGCCTCCAACCAAGAGGTGATGCTTTCAAGAGAGCACCAGCTGCGGTAGTTGTTGGGAATATAAGCTTGCCCTAAGTTGACCAGGGTAAGTGTTCTGGTTTCTCTGGCAATGGGCAGGGCCATAAAGCTTCCACAAGTTTTTGTCTTTTGTGTGTGGCTACCAGGGCAGGTAGAGAAATACCATCAGGTGGAGGCAGGGTTAGGCGGGTCTGAGCTCAGACTCTCCTTAGGTGGTGCTTGCCATAGCCACCGTGGGGATGGGGGTGTGGTTCTCAGACTGATGGGGTTATGTCCAGAGGGGATTATGGCTGCCTCTGCTGTGCCATATGGTTCACCAGGGAAGTAGGGGATAGCCAGTAGCAAAAGACCTCACCCAACTCTCATGTAGTTGGCAAGGCTGGTCTTGCCTCTGCGGTGTCCTGCTAGCAGGGCCAAGTTTAGTTAGATCCAGGAAGCCTGTGCATGGAACTCAGCCCTTTCCCCATGCTGTAAGCTTCCCAGGTGAGAAAGCAAACATGACTTTTAGGCCTTGCTCCTCTCCGTCTGCTCACAATGTTGGTAAAGGCTCCTGCACTCGTATCTGCAGCAGTTCCCCATTCACCCCCTGGATTCTGTTCAAGATAGTTCATACCCATTTGAAATTATTACAGAATTTCACTGGAAGCATCTTTCACCCTGTGACCCCTCCCTAATTTTGCTGTCTTCCTTGCCTGAGGGCCCCTGCAAAATCCAGTCAGGGGTAGTTTCCGTGGGCTCAAGCTGGAGACTTGGGTGTGCCTACAAGGCTCTTCCTGCTGCTGCTTCTACTTTTATATTTTACACAGCTCTCTAAATGTGTTTCAGTTCTAGGTAAGGTCAAATCTTTCTTCTGTAATCTGGATTTTCATATTCGCCAATAGGGATGTGTGTTCGGAGGCAGGTTTTCCTCTCTCACACTTTAGGAACTCAGTTTTTTGCCTGTCTCGCAGAATTCGCAGTGGCGTCAGTTGGGCAATTCAAAAATGAAATTGCAATATAAGAGGCTGAGGGTTAATGTTCTTCCCTAATTAATGTCACTGAGTCTCTTCCTTCTCCTGAAAATATGAAGTTTTCATTGTTTAAAAAATGTTTTTAGAAACTTAAAAAAATCCTATTTGAAATATGAATGTATATTCTGGCCAGAAAGAATGAATGCATATAAATGTGTTTGTATAGAAAGCTAAAATGTTATGGCCTTTATAATTTCTAAGCCAGCAAAACAAATTAAATTATGTTTGTAACAAATAAGTCTTTAAGTATAATCTTGCACATAAAAGATACTTTTTATTTTCTGTATTGCCAAGAACTAGCAACAATCCATGAATATACTAAGATATGATAATGGTAAAAAGCAAAGATGCTGAAAAGATAACATGTTTAAAGGAAATACAGTTTCTCCAAGATGTGTGTGGGGGTGGGGGTTGAGAATAGGGAAACAGTTTCCTTGGAATATGTTTGAAGTAGTGTGCTACAGGCCACATCTTGCCTATTTCATGTATAGATCTATATCTATTGTCATGCATTGCTTAATGATGGGGATACATTCTGAGGAATATACCCTTAGGCAACATCATTAATGTAACAATATCATAGAGTGTACTTAAACAAACCTAGATGGTGTAGCCTACTACACACCTAGGCTACATGGTATAGCCTATTGCTCCTAGGCTGTAAACCTGTTTATCATGTTATTGTACTGAATACTATAGGCAGTTATAATACATTGGTAAATATTTATGTATCTAAACATAGAAATGGTACAGTAAAAATACAATGTGAAAGATAAAAAATGGTACACCTATATAGGGTACTTACTATGAATAGAGGTAACAGGACTCAAAGTTGCTCTGGGTGAGTCAGTGAGTGAGTGGTGAGTGAATGTGAAGGCCTAGGACATTACTGTGTACTACTGTAGACTTTATAAACACTGTACACTTAGGCTGCACTAAACATTAAAAATTTAAGTAATTGTGCTACAAAATTATGGCAGCTACGATGTCAGTAGGTGATAGGAATTTTTCAGCTCTATTATAATTTTATGGGATTACCATCATATATGTGGTTCATCATTGAGTGAAACATCATTGTGCGGCACATGGCTGTATTTCTATACAATTGAATTAAACTACAAATCAATAACAGAATGATAGCTGGAAAACCTCAAAAATACTTGGATATTATCAACACACTTTTAATTAACATATGAGTCAGAGAAGAAATCTCAAGAGAAATGTTAAAATATTTTGAACTAAATCAAAATGAAAATACAACTTACCAGAATTTTGGAGATGCAGTGAGTACTTAGAGAGAAATGTATAGCATTGAATGCATATATTAGAAAACAATAAATATTTAAAATCAATAATATGTGTTTATCTTAAGGAACTAGAAAAAGAAGGGCAAATTAAATTTCAAGTAAGCAGCAGAAAAAAATAACCAAAATTAGAACAGAAATCAATTAAATTGAAAATAGGAAATCAAAAGAGAAAATCAATAAAACCAACAACTAGTTTTGGAAAATATCAATAAAGTTGCCAAACTTCCAGCCATGTCAACAAAGAAAAGAAAGAGAAGACACAAATTACTAATATCAGAAATGAAAGACAAGCTATGACTATTGATCGCATTGACATTAAAAGGATAATAAACGACTATCATAAACAACATTAAGTCTCCAAATTTGATAACCTAGCTGAAATGGACTGATTCCTTGAAAGACATACTATACCAAAGCTTACACAAGGAGAAATAGATAATCAAAATAGGCCTATGTCTGTTAAATAAATTGAATCAGGCCAGGCGCAGTGGTTCATGCCTATAATACCAGCACTTTGGGAGGCTGAGACAGGAAGATCACTTGAGGTCAGGAGTTTGAGATCAGCCTGGTCAATATGGTGAAACCCCGTCTCTACTAAAAATACAAAAATTAGCCATGCATGGTGATGGGCGCCTGTGGTCCCAGCTACTTGGGAGGCTGAGGCAGGAGAATCACTTGAACCCGGGAGACGGAGGTTGCAGTGAGCCGAGATCATGCCACTGGACTCCAGCCTGGGCGACAAGAGTGAAACTCCGTCTCAAAAAGTAAATAAATAAATAAATAAATTATAACTTTCCAAAACGAAAAGCACCAGGCCCAGGTTGTTTCACTAGTGAATTCTACCAATATTTTTAAGAATAAATTATACCAAATTCTTTGTAACCCCTTCCAGGAAATAGAAGCCAAGAGACTACATCCTAACTCATTCTATGCGACCAGCATTACCCTAACACCAAAAACAGAGGAAAACTACAGACAACATATCTCGTCAACATAGATGTGAACTCTTCGATGACATATTAGCAAATTGTACCCAAAAATGTAAGAAAAGACTGTTAGTCACATGTACCAAGAGGGATTTATTCTAGGTATGGAAAGCTGGTACAACATTTTAATTCCCATTAATATAATCCATCACATCAACCCATCACCATGCATGGCTAATTTTTGTATTTTTAGTAGAGACGGGGTTTCACCATATTGACCAGGCTGATCTCAAACTCCTGACCTCAAGTGATCTTCCTGTCTCAGCCTCCCAAAGTGCTGGTATTATAGGCATGAACCACTGCGCCTGGCCTGATTCAATTTATTTAACAGACATAGGCCTATTTTGATTATCTATTTCTCCTTGTGTAAGCTTTGGTATAGTATGTCTTTCAAGGAATCAGTCCATTTCAGCTAGGTTATCAAATTTGGAGACTTAATGTTGTTTATTTTTCTAAAGAAGAAAGATAATATGATCATATCAATCAGAAAAAGCATTTGACAAAGTCCAACCACAATTCATGATAAAAAAAAAAGACCCTCAGCAACTAGAAATGAAGGAGAGATTCCTCAACTTGAAAAAGAACATCTACAAAATGCTGTAGCTGTAAGCTAACATCATACTTAATGGTGAGATGCTAGATAATTTTATGTTAAGATCAGGAACGAGCCAAGGGCGTCTACTCGCACCTTCCTATTCAAGATTGTAAGAAAGGATAGTCTTTTCAGCAAGGGGTGCTGGAACAACTGGACATCTTCATGCAAGAAAGTTAATATAGACATAGACCTTACATCTTCCACAAACTTTAACTCAAAATGGACCATGGACCTAAGTGTAAACACAAAACTATAAAACTCCTAGACAATAACATAGAAGAAAATCTAGGTGGCCTTGAGTTTGGTGGTGATTTTTTAGACACAATACCATGATACACAAAAGAAAATATTGATGTTTGACTTCATTAAAATTAAAAACTTCTGCCATGTGAAAGACATCGTTAAAAGAATGAAAAGACAAGCCACAGACTGGAAGAAAACATTTGCATCTGAAAATAGTCTGGTATCCAAAATATACAAAAAACTCCTAAAACTCAACAATAAGAAAACAATACAATTTTTTTTTTTTTTTTTTTGAGACAGAGTCTTGCTCTTTCGCCCAGGCTGGAGTGCAGTGGGGCAATCTCGGCTCACTGCAAGCTCCGCCTCCTGGGTTCACGCCATTCTCCTGCCTCAGCCTCCCGAGTAGCTGGGACTACAGGTGCCCGCCACCACACCCGGCTAATTTTTTGTATTTTTAGTAGAGACGGGGTTTCACCGTGTTAACCAGGATGGTCTCAATCTCCTGACCACGTGATCCACCCGCCTCGGCCTCCCAAAGTGCTGGGATTATAGGCATGAGCCACCGTGCCCGGCTACAATTTTTAAAATGGACAAAAAATCTGAACAGACACTTCACCAAATAAGGTATACACATAGCAAATAAACATGAAAAGATGTTCAACATCGTATGTCATTAGGGAATGCAAATTAAAACAACAATCAGATACCACTACACGCATTAGGATGGCTAAAATCCGAAACAGCAAAACCAAATTCTGGTGAGAATGTGAAGTAACAGGAACTCCAACTCATTGCTAGTGGGAATGTAAAACAGTACAACAACTTTGGAAGACAGTTTGGCAGTTTCTTGCAAAACTAAACATACTTTAACCATATGACACAACAATCATGCCCCTTGGTATTTACTCTGATGAGTCAAAGACTTATGTCCACTCAAAGACCTTCATCTTATATTTAGATCTTTCTTCTTTTCTAATATAGGCATATAGTCCAGGCATGGTGGCTCATGCCTGTAATCCTAGCAGTTTGAGAGGCTGAGGCAGGTGGATTGCTTGAGCCCAGGAGGTCAAGACCAGCCTGGGCAACATGGTGAAACCCCATCTCTACAAAAAATACAAAAATTAGCCATGTGTGGTGGTGGGCACCTGTAGTCCTAGCTAGTTAGGAGGCTGAGGTGAGATGATCACCTGAGGCCAGTAGATCAAGGCTGTGGTGAGCCATGATTGTACCACTGCACTCCAGCCTGGGTGACAGAGTGAGACCCAGTCTCAAATAAATAACATTGAAGAGGTGGGCATGGTGGTTCACGCCTGTAATCCCAGCACTTTGGGAGGCCGAGGCAGGTGGATCATCTGAGTTCAGGAGTTCGAGACCAGCCTGACCAACATGGTGAAACCCCTATCTCTACTAAAAATACAAAACTAGCCAGGTGTGGTGGTGCATACCTGTAATCCCAGCGACTTGGGAAGCTGAGGCAAGAGAATCGCTTGAATCCAGAAGGTGGAGGTTGCAGTGAGCTGAGATCACGCCATTGCACTCCAATCTGGGCAACAAGAGTGAAACTCCATCTCAAAAAAAAAAATTAAAAAGATAAAAGATAAAAAATAAAAATAAGCGTACAATGCTATAAATTTCCTTCAAACTTTGCTTTAGCTACATTCCACAAATTTTATGTTTTTACTGCAAATTATTTTTAATTTTTCTTGAGACTATGTCTTTGACTCATGTGTTATTTAGAAGTGTGTCATTTTATTTATAACTACCTGGGGCTTTCTAGATATCTATTACTTGTTTCTAGTTTAATTCCACTGTGGTCTGAGAATATATTTTTTATTATTTCTATTCTTTTAAGTGTTGTAAACTTCCTTTTATGACTCAGAACATATCTACTTTGGCGAATGTGGTACTAAATTTTGAGGATACTTGATCGAGGGGATTTGCACAGAAGTTAGATAAAGGAAAGTAACTGATTTGGGAGGACTACAGAGACACAGGATTTAACACCCTGAGAATAATCTCAGGATATACTGTGAATGTGTTGATGGTATGTTAGAATTGATGGCTCATGCTAAGAGAAATAAAACTGCCACATTTCCATGGCAGATGGTGGAGAAAGAGTGGTGGACATACTTGAGTGAATATACTATATTAAGACTGGGGACTGGATACGGTGGCTCACACCTGTAATCCCAGCACTTTGCGAGGCCAAGGCAGGCAGATCACTTGAAGTCAGGAGTTCCAGACTAGCCTGGCCAACATGGCGAAATCCATCTCTACTAAAATACAAAAATTAGCCAAGCATGGTGGTGGGTGCCTGTAATCCCAGCTACTCGGGAGGCTGAGGCGGGAGAATCGCTTGAACCTGGGAGGCAGAGGTTGCAGTGAGCCAAGGTCGCACCACAGCACTCCAGCCCAGGTGACAGCACAAAACTCCATCTCCAAAAAAAAAAAAAAAAAAAAAAGACCCAAAAACCCACCAGGTCATTATATTCCATGGAAAGTTCCTGATGGTATGCTACTTACCAAGGCCATAAAGAATGCCCTAGAAGGAAGGCCAACAATAGTACTAAAATATGCAGTTGTGGCTCTTCTCAGTGTGCCAGAACCAATGGCAGGTAAGGCCATTATAGAACTAGGCTCACTAATAGCAGTGAGGTTGATAAGACCTGAAACAATAAAGACCAGATGGTGCCATTCAAGTATCAGAAGGTAAGTGCACATCATTATCATAATAAGTGGCAATGTCAAAGGGGCAGCCAGAGGAGGCTGAATCCTCTGAAGGTTATGGAGTTGGTTATTAGAACATAGCATCTTTAGGAGCAAAATGGATGGATAGCCAATAAGGTCATCATTCAATATGTACCATGAGTCAGCCTCAGGAGGCTAAGGGCAATTGCTCCAGTAGAAAGTCATGATCTCTTGTTCTGTTTCCAGATTTAAGTTAATTTTTCCACGTTGAAACCACTGACTAGAGAAGAGGCCATGACCCCAGGAGAAAGACCCTGCAACACATTTTAACTGCACATGGTAATTATTTCCTAGTCCTTTCCGAAAGGTACCAATCTCCCTTTACTTGGGTAGCTGTGCACTGGGAAAAGGGGACTACCCAGGTATTTGTTAGACACAAGGTCTGAATTGACATTGATACCTGGGACCCAAAGCACCTATTGTAGAGGGGGCATACGAGAGCCATGTAATAAACGGAGTCCTGGCTAAGGTTTGGCTGATAGTGAGTTATTTGTCTGATAATGTGTCATTTGTCCAGTCCCTGAATATATTATTAGAAGAGAAATAGTTATTACTTCATACACTCTCTCATACTGTGCCCCTGGCCTACAGAGTAAGACCTATATATGGGAAAAGACCAAGCGGGAACCTTGAAACTGCTTCTACCCTCTAGCCAAAATAATAAATCAAAAACAATATCTTAACTGGGTGGTGTTGGTGGAGGAAATTAGTGCCACTGTTAAATGTTTAAAAGATACAGGAATGGTTGATTCCCATTATATGCATATGGATTATAAAAAATGAGTAGACCACCAGAAGCTGCACTAAGTAGTAGTCTCAATTTCTGTTGTAGTGCCAGATACAATATATTTTCTGTTGCAAATGAACATGGCACCAGGTGCATGATGTGCAGCCATTGGTTGTGCAGATGCATAATTTTCCATCCCTAACAGAAAAAAGAGGGATCAGAAACAGTTCCTATTCACAGGGAAAAGATTATAGTATATACTTACAGTCTTACCACAGGGCTATTTAAACTTTCTTGTCCTTTGTTATAATTTGAACAATCTAGACCATCTGGATGCCATGGAGATTATCACATTAACCCTTTATACTGATGATATATTTATCAAATCAGATGAGCAAGAAGTTGCTAGTACATTGGAAACTTTGATAAGACACATGTTTTCCATAGGGTGAGAGATTCAGGAACCTGTTATATCAGTAACATTTTCAGAGTTCCACTGGTTAGGGACATGCTGGGAAATCCTATCCAAAGTAAAAGACAAATTATTGCCTACTGAACCTTCCAAACATGAAGGAAGCATGATGTCTGCTAGGCCTCTTCAGGTCCTGAAGGCAGTCAGTTCCAACTGGGAATACTGCTTCAACCCAGTGGCAGGAAAGGCTTCCAACTGTGAGTGGAGCTTCCAAGCAGAAAAGTGCTCTGCAGCCATATGATCAGGCAGGTTCAAAGGTTCTAGATTTAGCGGTAGGAAAAGATGCTGTGAGGAATTTATGGCAACTTCCCTGCCCACAGTAAAGGAATCACAGCCCAGAAACAAGGGATTTTAGAATAAGGCCAGTCCCTCTTTAATGGAGAGTCACATACTTTTTGAAAAGCAAAAATACTTTGTTGTATGAGATGATGATGTATGAGATGGAACACCTGACCATGAGGCAAAACCCACCATGTGGTCAACACTACCCATCATGAACTGGGGTTTTATAAGACCTACCAAGTCTTAGCACCAGGCAGATGCAGCACAATCCATTGTAAAATAGAATTGGTTTATTTAGGATTGAGCAAGAGCAGGACCAGAGAGCTCAAGGAAGTTGCATAAACACGCGGCTGAGATCCCCATGTCATTCATTGTTATATTAATGCCTCTCCCTCAGGTTGCACCTACAGATGTATGGGTCATCCCTTAATATCAGCTGAAAAATGAGGAAAGCCCAAATTTGGTTAATGGATGGGTTGCTTCTGTGGCTACAAGATGAAAATAGATGGCAACTGCCATATAGCTACTCAGTAGTGGCATTGAAAGCCAGTCACAAGGGAAAAATGTTCCCAATGGGCAGAATTTCAAGTGGGGTACCTGGTCATTGCTTTTGTGTGAAAAGAGAAGTAGGCTGAGCTTAGCATAAATGTACAGTCTTGGGGAGTGAGAAATAACTTGCACTGGCTATTAAGGGGCCTGGAAAGAGAAAGATTGGAAGACTCAGTAGAAAGTATAGAGGCATGTGACATATGGGAGTGGGCATGAAGTGTGGGCATCCTCATATTGCACGTTCATACTACCCTGATGCTGGCACAATGGACATATGAGTGAAGTGATCATGGTGGGCAGTGATGGAAGTTATTTCTGGGCTCCATAGCACAGGTTCCTATTCGCCAAAGCTGAGCTAGTGTTTTTGTCACTGCCAGATGTCCAAATTGCCAGAAACTAGGCATGAAGTGGCTAGTTGATTATACTGGACACAGTAATAGAAGACCCAGGTCTGAGTTTTGTTGTTGTTGTTCACATTGCATTTTTAAGACTTACAGAGTTTCACTGGCGTGGCATCATATATAACTTCGTATCAGACCAGGGGATGTCCTTTACAGCAAAGGAGGCATGGGGGTAGGCCCATGATCATGCAATCCACAAGTCTTATTATGTATTGAATCAACCAGAAGCTTCCTGATAGAGAGTATTGGAAGGGCCTGTTAAGTAGCATCAGCATGGAGGTGATATTCTTGAGAATAGGGTATCATTTAAGATGCAGTATAGAGTTGGGGTTCAAGATGTTTTTATGGTGCTATGCCCCCAACAAAATAAGTCTGGCAACCCATGAGTGGAACAGGAGTGGTCCTGCTTGCCATCACTTATTTGACCCTTTTGAATGTGTTTCCTACCTCAGTGACACCTGTTGAATTATAAGCTGCAACCACCACCCGGCCGTTTTGAGTTCCTTGTGCCAATAACCCAACAGGCAGAATCACTATGTGGGTAATTGATCCTGATCCCTCTTCAGTAACTTGTTGCCCCAGCTTCTGGGAGTACTGACAGTAAACAGCTTTCAACTTCTGTCAGCTCCTTCAGGGACTGTGTCAGCTGAGGAGTCATGCTCCTTCCTAGAGTGACCCATACTCAAATGACTTATTGGCCACCTTCACCTAGCAACTCTGAAAAGCTCCCTGGGGGGTCAACTGATGTCCAAAGGCACCCCTTATAAAACATCTGCATACCAAATTCCATCTCAGTCTGCCTCCTGTGGGAACCCAAAAGTCATACCATGAGGGCCTCGTGGTATGACTTTTTATAGACTTTTGTCTATAAGAAGTTTTTATACTGCCTGAAAGTGCTAAAACAGGGTAAACAAAATATTTTATGGGACTGGTATGAGGGGTACCTAATGTGGTCTTGAGGGCCTCAAAAGTTTTGGGTAGGGGAACACCAAACCATTCACTTTATACCTTCAAGTTAAATGTTAACAATATGTGAACAAACTGTTTTTGAAATGATCATAACATAGTGAGAGAATTTTGAAAAAAAATATTTGGAAATGTTTCCATTGGTTACATACGTTTATTACTGAAAATACATGTCACTGTAAGAACGCTCATACTTGTAAACGGAATTTTCTGTCCTGTTTAAAAATCTTCCAAAAGACCTTCTAATTGAAAACTGATTAATCTCAGGCATCTGAAAGCTTACTAACTAGATTTCAATGAATATTTGGGATTCCTGGGGAACTGGACTGTAAAATTAGTATTACAATTTAGCAAATGGAGCTAAGAATGTAGGATCCAAGTATTTTGTGTGTTTTTGTTTGAGCTATGACAACCATAAAAACCAAGTATTGAAATAACTGAATTTTTGACCGGGCGCAGTGGCTCACGCCTGTAATCCTAGCACTTCGGGAGGCTGAGGCGGGCAGATCACTTGAAGCCAGGAGTTCGAGACCAGCCTGACCAACGTGGCAAAACACTGTTTATACTTTATTTAAAAAAAAAAAAAAATAGCCAGGCACAGTGGCTCATGCTGAGCTGAGATTGCACCACTACACTCCATCCTGTGCGACAGAGCAGACTGTCTCAAAAAAAAAAAAAAAAAAAAAACAAACAAAACCCCCAAAACAAAAACCCCTGACTCTTCAAAATATTCAATCATAGAACATTTTCTAATGAGAATTTCTAATGAGAAGGCAAAAAGACTTGGCTATCTAGTTACTTTGAATAGTTTCTTTAACTCTTGGTCAAATATTTTAATGGCATTTTTGGTGAGAGCACAAAGGTATCAGTATCATTGGTGAAAAAATGTTGCATATATTTTATCCCTTAAAAATTAGCCAGGCGTGGTGATGCATGCCTGTAATCCCAGCTACTTGGGAGGCTGAGGCCCGAGAACCGCTTGAGCCTGGGAGGCAGAGTTTGCAGTGATATATAAGTAGAGTAACATACATGTGATACAACACACACATACATTGGAGCATGTGGTCAAAGTGATTTTTAAAACCAAAAACAAAGCTTTGTTAGAAATTTCTACAGATGGTGCCTTTCTTGGTTTTACTGAATTTCATAATTTGACTGGGTTCACCTATTCCCAATATCCTTTGAGATTTGAGGAAGTCAGCAGAACTGAAGACAACTAATCTTATACTATAGTACAAAAGCTAAATGCTACTGTACATTTAAGCATAACCAAGTAAAACAAAAATAATATAAAGGGACTTTGATAATTTTGACTTCTCATGAAGGAATTGGTCATATTCTTCAATAAGTATGGCTAAGTATATATGTGTGTTTTTTTTCCATCATGTTATCTCAGTGTTCAAAATTGGCATGCCTTTTCCTTGCAGAGGATTACTTTTTGCTGACACATTGTTTTTGCCTCTTTAATTGCCCAGAGCTGCTCCTAGATTTTTTTTTTTTTTTTTTTTTGCTATGGGATTTTAAAGAGGCTACTTTCCTCAAATGCTGCCTACAAAATTAATGCTAATTAAAAATATTGTTAGCAAGACCTAAGTTCTGACATTCCCTATAACTAATGCAGCTAAAAGGCTAAATGGCCATTTCGTTTGGTTTGTCTTTGTACTATGCCATTCTTCCTCCGCAGACTCTGACATCTTCCGTGGCAAATAATGTAATTATAGCACATGGCTCATGTATAGTATATTATTTGTCACACTATAACTTTAATACAGGCAAGTCCATAGTGGTTGTTATCTAGGGTAATTTGGGTCCCATTAATATCTCTTGAGCAAACTACTCTGTGACTGGCATTGTTTTAGACCTTTTTTACTTGGCAAACTCATGGTTTTAAGATTGAGGTTTAGTTTACATTCATTATTATGCTTAAGAACCTTTCCATCTCTTATAGGAAAAGGCCTATCATTCTTACATTTCACTTTATTAATGAAACAGCACTGGAATGATTTTTGATTGAAATGTAACATAAAACTGTCCTTGGTCTCACAATCAAAACTGCATTTATAGAAGCTGGTAATATTTAAATAACATGTATTAACCTGGGGTATTTTAATATATCCTTTAGATGGCAGAATAGAAGTACACATCCATCCTAGCAACTAAGTGCTTTAAAAAATCCTGGCCAGCGTGGTGAAACCCCGTCTCTACTAAAAATACAAAAAAAAATTAGCCAGGCGTGGTGGCGGGCGCCTGTAGTCCCAGGTACTCAGGAGGCTGAGGCAGGAGAATGGCGTGAACCCGGGAGGCGGGGCTTGCAGTGAGCCGAGATGGCGCCACCGCACTCCAGCCTGGGGGACAGAGCAAGACTCCATCTCAAAAAAAAAAAAGGAAAAAGAAAAAACCCCCCACAAAACCCCCAAATTCTGATAACACAGAATAATCCTACATTTCCAGAAATAAATGTTCAAATTCAACGGTTTTAGGTCAGAGTTTTACACATAAAATTATTTTCTACGCCTCCTTTAAACGTATATATTTTGCTTGCACATTCATTAGGGTTCTCTACATACAAATTACAAATTTTAGAATTAGAAGCATCTATATGATTCCACAAATTATTCTAGTATTAGACATAATACTAAACTATGCATGCAGAGAAGTCAGTGGCTTCAAAAACCATTTAAGAGATAATGATTTTTGTGAAATACACCTTTTGCTACAACTGTGTACTTGTATATCTTAGAAAAATAAACATTCATTTTTGAGTCGCAGTATCAAATTGTCTTCACTGGTGCTGCTCTGGGCACCCCTAGAAATATGGAATCATCAACTTTGAATGCTATACTACCTGTTACCTTTAGATGAAAGTTAATTAGGGTGCCTGTTTCTTTTCTTTCCTAACATCTTTTAACTTTGGTACTCTTGAAATCACAGAATTCTACTTTATCCTGTGCTTGCTGCGGATTTGTTGTCTGGACAATTTTGGCAATGCAGGTCACTTTCTATCAAGCAAACCAAGTTTCCTGTCTACCTTGCTGATCTCTGAAGATTCCTATTTTTCAAGATACCTTGCTACATTAAAGATTAAGTGTCCTTTTGTGAACAAATCAGGGAACTAAACCATAAGTGCTATTAGAAGATTAAAAACAAAAAAGGAGGATCACTTATGATTAGGTGTTTCAGACCAGCCTAGACAACACACCAAAAACCCATCCCTCAAAAAAAAAAAAACAAAGAAAAAAGAAAAAGTAAAAGAACTGGGCTCAAGCCAAGTGATCCTCCCATGTCAGCCACCTGAGTAGCTGGGGCTACAGGCGTATGCCACCAAACCTGCTATATATATATATATATATATATACACATATATATACGTGTGTATATATATATGTATACATATATATACGTGTGTATATATATGTATGCATATATACGTGTGTATATATGTATACATATATATACGTGTGTATATATGTATACATATATACGTGTGTATATATATGTATACATATATATACGTGTGTATATATGTATACATATATACGTGTGTATATATATGTATACATATATACGTGTATATATGTATACATATATATACACATACATATATGTATATATATATATATTTTTTTTTGCAAAAACAAAGTTTAGCTATGCTGCCCAGGCTGACCTTGAACTCCTGATCACAAGTGATCCTCCTATCTCAGCTTCCCAAAGTACTGGGATTACAGGCATGAGCCAGTGCCCAGCTAAGCCCAGGAGTCTGAGGCCACAATGAGCTGATTGCACCATGGTAACCAGGCCTGGACAAGAGACCTAGTATCAAAAAACAAAAAAAACAAAACAAAACAAAAAACCACACACACACACAACAAAAAACAAAAACAAAAAGGCAAAGCACCTTCTGGGTAAACACTACCTTGGCTGTGCCTTCCTAAAAATTAGGAAAAACTACCCCTACCCCTAGGTAGATGCACCTCATTGCCAGGACACACTACTTGCTGCAAATAACCTGCCTTCATCTCACTGGCTGGGTGCCCATCTGCATAGCTGCACAGCACAATCCAAACTGTATGTGGTGGCCCAAGTAAACTGAAATTATTCCAAGTAAACTGAAATTTAAGCACTTGAAAAAAGCTGAATACTCATTATGAAGACCTTGTGGTATTCTAAAATTCCAATATTCAGTGTCAAAATAGTTTAACAACTTTTACTGAAGGGTTCAGACTTTTTCTCCTTAATAACTTAATGTAAAATGATGCCGAGTACCACTGCAAGTTGAAGACACTTTTTTTTTTTCTTTGAGACGGAGTCTCGCTCTGTCGCCAGGCTGGAGTGCAGTGGCGCAATCTCGGCTCATTGCAATTTCCGCCTCCGGGGTTCAAGCGATTCTCCTGCCTCAGCCTCCCAAGTAGCTGGGATTACAGAAGCGCACCACCATGCCCAGCGAATTTTTTGTAGTTTAGAAAAGACAGGGTTTCATCATGTTGGCCAGGATGGTCTCGATCTCCTGACCTCGTGATCTGCCCTCGTGATCTGGCCTCTCAAAGTGCTGGGATTACAGGCATGAGTCACCGCGCCAGCCAGACACTGTTACTCTTAAAGTCAGAGGATCATACAGTGACTTTACATACCTTTCAGTTATCTGGAAAATTTGGGGAGCACGGATAACTAAAGGCAAATAAACCTGCAAATAATTTTCCAAGTTCCATTTAGATTTTTCAAAGGTTGTCTACGAAACCTTATGTATATTTACACATACATACATGTATTTGTAATAGAAAATGGATTGGCCGGGCGCGGTGGCTCAAGCCTGTAGTCCCAGCACTTTGGGAGGCCGAGGCGGGCGGATCACCAGGTCAGGAGATCGAGACCATCCTGGCTAACACAGTGAAACCCCGTCTCTACTAAAAATACAAAAAATTAGCCGGGCGTGTTGGCGGGCGCCTGTAGTACCAGCTACTCGGGAGGCTGAGGCAGGAGAATGGCGTGAACCCGGGAGGTGGAGCTTGCAGTGAGCCGAGATCGCGCCACTGCACTCCAGCCTGGGTGACACAGCAAGACTCCGTCTCAAAAAAAAAAAAAAAAATAGAAAATGGATTAATAATTTACAATGGAAACAGGGTTTGCATGTATGCACTGTAAAGACTCTTTTATTGAGCCTACTTCAGGTACTGGTGTGAAAAACAAAGGTATTAAAAAGCCAGTGTTCATTTTGTCCAAATATGGACATGGATGCTCATTATGTTGTCAACATAATGTATGCAGGAAAAGCATACGAATTAGTCCTGTACTGAGAATCATATATTTCAAAAAAATTAAGACTAGTAACCTAATTTTTAGTGACTATATATTCATGTACTATGCAATAGAACCAATTGAATGTCACTGGTGGTAGTCTTACTCCTACAAGAACATACTCAAAGGCAAATGCCTTATATCCACAGATTCGAATTGAAATTTTTTTTTGAGACGGAGTCTCGCTCTGTCGCCCAGGCTGGAGTGCAGTGGCGCGATCTCGGCTCACTGCAAGCTCCGCCTCCCAGGTTCATGCCATTCTCCTGCCTCAGCCTCTCCAAGTAGCTGGGACTACAGGCGCCCGCCACCACGCCCGGCTAATTTTTTTTAGTAGGGACGAGGTTTCACTGTGGTCTCGATCTCCTGACCTCGTGATCCGCCCACCTCAGACTCCCAAAGTGCTGGGATTACAAGCGTGAGCCACCGCACCCGGCCTTGAAATTTCTTACATTTGAATTTTCTCTTCTCCAAATGATTCTATCAGTAAGTGCCAGATCAAGGCAATCCTTGTATATATCCCAAAACTGCATCTGTAATTCAATGCCATCCTTTTCTCTTTCATCTCCTACCAAATTAGGGGGTAGAGTCAACTTTTTTTTTTTTGAGATGGAGTCTCTCTGTCACCCAGGCTGGAGTACAGTGGTGCAATCTTGGCTCACTGCAACCCCCACTTCCCAGGTTCAAGCAATTCTCAGCCTCTGGAGGGAGTAGCTGGGACTACAAGCGCATGCCACCACGCCCAGCTAATTTTTTGTATTTTTAGTAGACAAGGTTTCACCATGTTGGCCAGGATGGTCTTGATCTTCTGACCTCGTGATCAGCGTGCCTCGGCCTCCCAAGGTGCTGGGATTACAGGCGTGAGCCACCGGAAAGTCAACTTTTGAATATTCTCAAAGTTATTTACAAAGGTAAATAATTAAAAATAGCAGATAAATTATATTCCACTTGGTAGCCTGGTTAAGTCTTTCCTTCATGGCTTCCAGTTACCCCTATACATAATCTAATTACTCAGCACCAAAATACTAGCATGGTCCATCAGTGACCCTCAAGTGTCAATATTTCTGATGATTTCCAGAATTCAAACATAGAAATGTATTTTTCCTTTCTGTATGAAATTTAGGTTTTTCAAGGCAAGGTCATGTTATCCTGATAATCTTTTAAAATTTACAGTACAACTAGAATATCCAAATGTATAATGCTAAGTTTGATATTCCCCAAATTTCATTTCACTGGTGGTTCTCAGTGACAAAGCAAATTATTATTCATTGTAATTCTCAGGAAACAATTATGAACATATATATAATGTAAAATAAGACCAGTCACAAGTTTATTCTGTAATTTTTCTATAATAGGCATTCAATTCTGTAGAAAATTACAGACATTTACTTTTAATATTTACATTTGGGTCTGTAAACAAAGCTGGTAAAAAAAATCCTAAGAGTTTCCATACATATTTATAAAAATTTCAAGAATATGATCCTTATCACTTCTGAAAAATATGCATTTTTTAAATTCTAAAAGCCAGTAAATGTAGAAGTTGAAGGGGACGAGAAAAACGCTGTTAACAGATTATCTGAATTTTCCTCTTCCCAAATACCTAAAACATTGCATATACCACTCTTTTCCGTGTAGCTTGTGAAACCCAAAAACTCTGATTTCTCTTCACTAGTCTGAAACAAGTCTAGTAAAGACTGTACCGGTGAACTACAAATTCTGTTTTCTTCTTGTGTAATAAATTCAGTTCTTTTATCAAATTCAGCATTTGGTTCCAGATTTTCTTTTCTATTTCGTCCTAACAATATTTTCACTTTTCGATGTATTTTACCAGAAGGTAAACTATCCATGTTCTTGACGTCACATTCATTGGGTTCCTCAGGAGAATGGGATGGAGCCTTTGCCTGAACAGTTAGGTGCTCTTGTGAACTGTTTATTGTTATCAGACCAGAATCATGAGTAAATATTGAATGAAGGTCCTTTTCCTTGAGATCCTTTGCTGGAAAAAGCACAGTATCTGACTTTTGTTTTGGTTGAGATGCACTATTATCTGTACTGAAATCAGAAACATGCACAGATGCCTGTATGTTACATTTATAGTGATCTACCCTTAGTTCTTCTAAGTCATTTTCACTTAATGTGTGTTCGGAAATGTCAAGAATGCATTCCTGTTTGTTTTTATGTAGAGGTAGCTGTGTAAAATTCTGTCCTATGTCATTTTCAGCTGTACTTAACATGGAACATTTATTACTCATTTTCTCATTAAGCCCTCTCAATTCATTTGAAGGGTGGGGGACGGGCTCTGAAATTAACAGAAGCTTTTTTTCAGTTTCCTGGGTCTCTTTATACAGGAAATTCTGCTCCATCACTGTTATATCATCTTCCTGGCAATCTTTCTGAGAAATATGTTGCAATTCCACTTTTTCCTTTTGTTCAGTCTTTTTCAGGACACTTGCAGAAATAGGAGAAAGGGATCCAACACTGTATTTTATTCTTTGTAGGAAAAATAAAAGAAAAATATTAAAATAATTGCTATCAAAACAAATTCCTTAGTTAGAAATTAAATTAGCAAAAACATTATATAATCTTTAAGAAACCTATTTAACTTAGGAAATTTTACAAAAATACAAACATTTTAACATTTTGCCAAATTTACTTGAGCTGTTTTTAAACTAATACAACTTTTCAGATATCACTGAAAACTCTACTGTACCTCTCTTCTCCTCTACATTCCTTGCCTCCCTCCCAGAGATAACCAATATCCTGAATTTTGACATTTAAAATTACTTTAATCATGTAAATGAAAGAAAGATGATAGTAAAGGGATTTGAGTGTGCCCCTAATTTTGCTTTCATTATTCTGAACAATTTCATAACTTCTGTGCTTTGATTTACATTAATGCACATTTTACTCTTCATTTCACTTAGCAATGTGGAGAATAAGTATTTACTGAGAAACCTATGGCAAAAACATATATTTTAAATTTACATTTAAGAATATTTAATATCAAAGTGAGCTAGAAACTTAGTATCTTTATACTTTCAAAGGTGACAAAGTTGTAACTTTTAAGCTTCAAACATATTTGACCTAAAATTAGTTTCTTCATGGAGCATCTTGATATCCCTGAAATGCCAGTCTGTATTAGACAAACCTAAACAACATACAATTAGAGAAAAAGTTAATAGCTCACCAATTACATTTTATGTTCCGCATGTCACAGATTAACTGTGAGAAATAATACAATTTTTCCTGCCCCTTCAACCAGAATGTTCTTTTTTATTTATCTTGTTCATACATTTACTTACAATTCTCTTTGAACAAATGGGCAATAAAAAAATGTAAAAAAAAAAAAATAGTCTAACATGGCTTTTAAGTCCAAGATGTTTAGGAGACTTGCCCACAGAAGTGACAATTAAGGAACAACCAATACTAGAGCTCAGAATTTTGCTGCAGACTGAGTTCTTAGGGAATTATAAGTTCTTAGAGTAGCCCACTTAGTTGTTTTTTTTTTTTTTTTTTTTTGAGACAGTCTCTCTGTCAACCAGGCTGGAGTGCAGTGGCCTGATCTCAGCTCACTGCAACCTCCGCTTCTCGGGTTCAAGTGATTCTTGTGCCTCAGCCTCCTAAGTAGTTGGGACTACAGGCATGTGCCACCACCTAATTTTTTTTTTTTTTTTTTTTTTTCAGTGGAGACGGGCTTTCACCACGTTGGCTAGGCTGGTCTGGAACTCCTGGCCTCAAGTGATCTGCCCACCTCGGCCTCTCGTAGTGCTGGGACTACAGGTGTGAGACACCCCACCCAGCCACAGTAGCCCACATAGTTTTAATAGTTGGAAATATGCCTTCTCTTCAAATCCATATTAAGTCAATCATGAAACCATTCTGAATGTCACAGAAATATGGGATTTAAGAACTGTTCTACCTGAAGTAAAAAAACTTTCTGGTTAATTTTCAGAAGCTGTATCTTGGTATCACATTTCTAATCTTCTTTTTGTCTTAAGTAAGATTAGTCTAAGAATAAAGACTAAATGAGTTATTACCACCTCTAGGGTATATCCATATGAAAGCATTTCTCTTTGTAAGTTTATAGGAATGATCTAATCAGGACAATTTTTGTCTATGTGCAGTTGGTGTACATTGAGCAGTACTGTATTCACACTTAAAAGTCCTGTCAGTACCTTTAGTAAATATACCCATCATAAGGTTTAGGCAAAGATATTTAGTGAAAATATAAAGAAAGACCTAAGAGGCAAGTGGAGGAAGGTTTCTTAAAACTCTTCAATATTACCTAAAAGTTCAATAAAACGTTTTAGTCTGAGTAAATGGTAAACTTTATGGTTCTACAACAGGAGCTGATACACTGTATAGCCTGTGGGCAAAATCTAGACGTCAGTGTATTTTTCCAAATAAAATTGTATCAAAATACAGTCATATCCATTGTACAAAAAAGCTAATTAGCTGCAACAGAGATCTTAAGGCTCACAAAACCTAAAATATCAACTATCTGGCTCTTTACAGGAAAAGTCAGCCAACTCCTTCTAAACTACATTGTCAAGAATGAGACTAATTAGTGGGGTGTAGTGGCACACGCCTGTAATCCCAACTACTCAGGAGGCTAAGGTATGAGAATCTTTTGTACCTGGGAGGCAGAGGTTGCAGTGAGCCGAGATTACGCAACTGCACTCTGGCCTGGGTGATAGAGCGAGACTGTCTCAAAATAAAACAAAAAATTTTAAAACGGAAGTTTTAGATAAAAAGAAAATTTAAAAAGAATGGAACTAAAAGTAGTCTAAGGTAAGGATCTTTGATAGTAAGGAAGAAGGGAAGGGAAGAACTTACTGGTTTTTAACCATATTTACATCCTGAAAATACATATTCCTTCTAAGAACAGGCAAACTGTGTTTATTTTTAGTTTAATAGTTCAATATTGTAGTATAATTTATTTATTTATTTTTGAGACAGAGTCTGTCACCTAGGCTGGAATGCAGTGGTGCAATCTTGGCTCACCGCAACCTCTGCCTTCTGGGTTTCAAGTGATTCTTCTGCCTCAGCCTCCCGAGTAGCTGGGATTACAGGCGCGCACCACCACACCCAGCTAATTTTTTATTTTTTTAGTAGAGACGGGGTTTCACCATGTTGGCTAGGCTGGTCTCGAACTCCTGACCTCAGGGATCCACCTGCCTCAGCCTCCCAAAGTGCTGGGATTATAGGCATGAGCCACCACCCCTGGCCTTCTAGTAGAATTTAAAACTTAGGTTGATAAAACTAATTACCTTTTCTTTTTAGGTGTGTCCTTTTCATATTCCACAAAGTCAAAAACTAACTTAGATACAATATCATCAACAACTTGATACTGGTTACTCTGTGCAAAGTTTCTGTGTTGCTCACTTAGAAGGTGCTAAAACAAAATTAAAAACATGTATCAAAAAATTGTATTTTAAAACCAAGAGATGCCTTTTTAATTAAGGTTTTCTGACATTCTCATGCCCCTAAAATTAGGTTTCCAATAACTACTCCAAAGATAATACCCTTTACTAGACTTCAAAAGACGTTTAAAATAAAATAAAATAATAGTCATTTTTGAGAAGCCAGTAAAACTACTTTTGTTTTTAGTCTTCAGTAAGAAAAGACAAGTACTAATTTGTAGTTACAATGGAACTGAAAAGAATGAGCTATGACAGAAAATGAAGACACAGATCGAGCACAATGGCTCATGCCTGTAATCCCAGCACCTTGGGAGGCCGAGGTGGGCAGATCACCCGAGGTCAGGGGTTTGAGACCAGCTTGGCCAACATGGTGAAACCCTGTCTCTACTAAAAATACAAAAAATCAGCCGGGCGTGGTGGCACGTGCCTGTAGTCCCAGATACTTGGGAGGCTGAGGCAGAAGAATCACTTGAACCCAGGAGGTGGAGGTTACAGTGAGCCAAGTTGGCACCACTGTACTCAAGCTTGGGCAACAGAGCAAGATTCCGACTCAAAAAAAAAAAAAAAAAAAAAAAGATACAGAGAGAGACAACAGTAACATTTTGGAAAACATGTTTCCCTCTATTACTTTGTCTTTATTCAATTACCACTAAATAAGGCAGAGATTATAGAATAATAAATGAATGAAATATAAGTTAACATAAAAGAATCCAGAAAGTAGATTAAACACATGAATCACATTAGAAGTACTAAAAAAGCCAAGATTCATAATTGAAGAACACATTTCAGAATGAACAAAACAAATGATCTCAATTACCCAGTGCTCATAATAGGTTATACAGAAGTTATTCTCATTCTTAAGAGTAGTCAAAACCACCAGGCGCAGTGGCTCACGCCTGTAGTCCTAGCACTTTGGGTTGCCAAGGAGGGCGGATCACCTGAGGTCAGGAGCTCGAGACCTCCTGGCCAACATGGTGAAATCCCGTCTCTACTAAAAGTACAAAAATTAGCCAGGCGTGGAGGCGCATGCCTGTAGTCCCAACTACTAGAGACGCTGAGGCAGGAGAATCTCTGGAACTCATGAGATGGAGGTTACAGTGAGCTGAGATTGCACCACTGCACTCCAGCCTGGGTAACAGAGCGAAACTCCATCTCAAATAAAAACAAAAAACAAAACAAAGAGTGGTCAAAACCAAAAGTAAACAAGTTCACAGCAAAGTGAGATAAAATTCACAGGAAACAAAGTTCCTTGTGAATAGGTGGAATCTCTACCCTAACTTTATTATTTGTCTGTCAGCTGATCAGGGAGGGAATTGTACTTAGAAGCTTCCTCTAGATTACCATAAAAGAAACTAATTTCTATTTCCCTAGTTTCATGCAATTTTACATTTTGATAATTTGATTACATTTCCAAAAACTAGCATCCTGGAATATACATGTATTCCTTCCTTACTTGCAAACTTTACCATATACAAATTATATATACCCAGTAATAAGAATTATTAAAATTTCAAAGGAAACATCAAATCTGTAAGCTCAGATTCAGTCTATTAATGTTCTGGGAAGGAAAAATTTCCAACTTTTATTTAGTTCCCCTCTAATTTCCATTAAGTTCTTCTTACTCATTCTTAAAAGTCTTAATTTAAAAAGTCACTTGTGTTCAGTTGGGCCTTTTGAGACCCTCATTCTAGGTTAAATAACCTCATTATTTATTCCCATTGCACTTCATACTTTACTTTTGTGACACTCATCACACTTGCAAATACATATCTTGTATCTATCTACTCTGCCAGACCATAAGGTGCATAAGGGTAGGGATGTCCGCCTTATCTGTTGCTTTTTCCCCAGTACTCAAAAATATTTGTTAATTAATCCCTTGATACAAGTGGAATTGAATCATTATGAAACCTAACATTCAAAAAAAATTTCTTTACTCTTAGCAACTAAGAAACATATAAGTGAAAACTGTAAAAACATGACCTTAAATTTCAATCCCAACCTCTAATCTCAACATCTGCTTTCACTAGTTTTCTTCTTTGTGGCAACCATTGAACAATTTTTTCATTTTTTAGCCTCGACATTTTCTGAGCACCAAATTAAACATCCATTCCAGATTATTTTGTTGCTACATCAGCAAAGTAAAACTTCAGGACCAATCTGTAATTTTAATTTTCAAAATGATTTTCAGGAAGGGGAAATATTTCTGAGATACTTTAGCTTCTGATTAAAAGCAATTTTAGACTAACCATAGTTTTTTTCGTTTATTACATAAAAACAAAAAAAAACTGACACGAAACACTAATATATTTTGGTTTATAAAACAAACTTCAATTCAGAGTCTGAAGACAGATATGTTCAAGTATTATTCTTTCCCCTTAACTTTCCCACCATCTTTCTACCAAAACCAAACCAAACACCAAAACAAACCTATTACGTAAAAAATTATTCAAATAACAGCTAACAATAAGCACTTACTATGTGCCAAACACTGTCCAAGGTCACACAGCCAGGGGGCCAGGATTCAAACCTGGCAGCCTGAATCCATAGCTGTTGCTCTTTTCATCAGTCTACAAACTATAATAGTTCCCCTATTTTCATCCTATATACCCTTTGCAACTCTTCCATTTCTTTCTGCTACCTCAATGGTCTTTACTTCTTTCAACTCTTCTCTTCCCATTATAAATAATAAGCCCAGTTTTTAATTGCTAAGGTTCAAAATACTATAGTAACCCTTGACTACTATTTTCCCTCACTTGCAACATCCAATCCATTGGCAAATCCTCTTGGTCCCACCTTTAAAACAAATCCACCATCTGACCACGTTTCAGCAATTCTACTAGCACTTAGTCTGGACTACCAATATCTATTCCTTGGTCTCATCAATCGTTTTAAATTGGGACCTTTGCACTTGCATATCTCAATATCCAGGTCTCATTACTTCATTTGTCTCAGGTCTCTACTCAAATGTCACCTTATCAGTTATGTGTTCCTTGTCTAGGCTAAATAGCAACATCCCCATTCTTATGTTCTGTTTTTTCATAGCACTGATCTAATATTCTCTCTATACATTTTTATTATTCTTTTATCCTGTGGTTACCTATCTCCACCCCTACCCCACCCCCACCCTACAGAATATAATCTTCACAATGGCAAAAAATTAAGTCTGTTTTGTTCAATGCTGTTTGCCCAGAGTAGTGATCAGTATGTAGTAGATGCTCAGTATTTGCTGAATAAAAATTCATTTTCAATACTCATTTCCTCCCTTGAGTTCTTAAAATGTAAAATATCTCCATCAGAATAACAAGCTAAAATTTAAAACACAAGTATCAGAGTTTTCGAAAGAAGCCCCCAAAATATAAAATCACATTTACAGTTTCTAGGTCTTCATATTTCTGCAAGCAACATTCACAATATCCTTTTTTCTTCTTCTCTTTCAACTGGAGTTGAATTGAGGTTCCACCAAACTTATCGCCATCTGTTTGGATTCTGATGACAGAAATACATGGTAAAGAATTAACCGCTGAACCTAAGGAATAACTTTTAAAATTTATTGTCCTAAACTATCACAATCTGCATAATTTGCAGAGACTTATATCGGCAAGTACTTTTAATCATATTTCTTTATACTATATTGAGAAGCAAACTAAAGATTTAATGAATATTCTGGAGAATATTTCAGATCATTCAAGATAAACTACACATTTTCATTATTTACAAATATTTTAAGACCCTCCCCACCTCCATCTAAACAGATTCAGACTTATAAAAGTAATCAGTATAGTAATTACAAACACAAATAACCATTATGGCATAAACCAAACTATTTCAAATCTTTACAAAGAAAAATTGAGATGAAATTCTGAATATTCCTTCTAAAAGTAAAGATTCAAACCAACCTTAGTTTAACCTGAGTTTGCTTTTGCATACTAGATGGCTTGTCTACATCAAATGGACTGCAGGGCTTCTGAATAGAATAATTTATAAAAGGCATATTGGTCAGCTGAAGATAAAATGGCCTATAAAGTCTAAAAGAATAAAAAGACAAATACATGAGCTTCTTTATGATTAAAGAAAAAAGGTTTAAAGTTTTGTATTTCAAAATCATATAATTAAGCTGGAATCTGAAATAACAGAAATTATTTAGGCTTCCCTTCAAAAAACCAATTTCAGGCCTAACATTTTTAACATTTAAACATTTTTAAAATTGTGGTAAAATACACATAAAATTTATTACCTTAACCATTTTAAGTGTATAATTCAGTCACATTAAGTATTCACAATGCTGTGGTACCATCACTGCTACCGTCCATCTTTTGTAAGATGACGTATTTTTATCTTCAAAAACTGAAACTCTATACCCATCAAACAGTAACTTCCCAAATATCCTTTCTCCATATCCCCTGACAACCACCATTCTACTTCTTGTTATCAGTTTGACTAATGTAGGTGCTTCATGAGTGGAATCATGCAGTATTTTTCATCTTATTTCACTTAGCATAATGTCTTAAAGGTTTATCCATGTCGCATGTGTCAGAATTTCATTCCTTTTAAAGGCTGAATAATATTCCATTGAGTGTGTGTACACACATCCTGCATATTGTTTATCCATTAATTTGCTGATGGACTTGGATTACTTTCACTTTTTGGCTGCTTAATAGTAGCCATCCTAAATAATGTAAAGTGGTATCTCACTGTGGTTTAGATTTGCAATTCCCTAATGATTAGTAATGTTGAGCATCTTTTCATATGCTTATTGGCTATTTGTGTATCGCCTCTGGAAAAATGTCTATTCAGTGCTTTGCCCATTTTTAAAATTGGGTTGTTTCGTTGTTGACTTGTAATTCTTTATATATTCTGGATATTAACACTCTTATTAGATATATGACTTGTTCAACCTGAGAAAGCTGAAAAAAAGAAACAGATACATGACTTGCAGTATCTTCTTCCATCCTTTGGGATGCCTTTTTACTGTTATATCCCTTTAGGCACAGAAATTTATATTTTTGATATGGTCCAATTTAATTATTTTATCTTTTGTAATCTGTGTTTTTGGTGTCATGTCCAGGAAAGCACTGTAAATCCAATGTCATGAAGCATGAAGCTTTTCCCCTATGTTCTCTCCAAGAGTTTTACCATTTTAGGTCTTTGGTCCATTTTGAGTTAATTTTTGAACATGACGTGAGGTAGGAGTCTAATGCCATTCTTTTGCATGTATATATCCAGTTTTCTCAACACTGTTAAAAAGACTGTCCTTTCTCCATTAAATTATCTTCATATCCTTGTTGAAAATCATTTGGCCATATGTGTGATGGTTTATTTCTCGGCTCTCTATTCTATTCCATCGGCTTATATGTCTTTATTCCAATGCCAAATTGTTCTGATTTCTGTAGCATTACAGTAAGTTTTGAAATCAGAAAGTCTGAGACCTCTTACTTTTTTTTTTTTTGAGATGGAGTCTCGCTCTGTCCCCCAGGCTGGAGTGTAGTGGCGCGATCTCGGCTCACTGCAAGCTCTGCCTCCCAGGTTCACGCCATTCTCCTGCCTCAACCTCCTGAGTAGCTGGGACTACAGGTGCCCGCCACCAGGCCCGGCTAATTTTTTTTATTTCTAGTAAAGACGGGGTTTCACCGTATTAGCCAGGATGGTCTCCATCTCCTGACCTCGTGATCTGCCTGCCTTGGCCTCCCAAAGTGCTGGGATTACAGGAGTGAGCCACCGCGGCTGGCCTTTGTTGTTATTTTTAATGGTTGTCTTGGGTATCCTGTATCTGTTACAATTCCGTATGAATTCTAGGATACATTTTTACTATTTCTGCAAAAAACATCATTGGAATTTTGATAGGGATTGCCCTGAATCTGTAGATCACTTTGGGTGGTATTAACATCTTAACAATATTATGTCTTCCAATTCATGAACATGGTATATCCTTTCGCATACTAGTGTCTTTTCTAGGCCTCCTTTTGAATTGCACTTTTTTCTTCACAGCAACACATTTCATAAAAAGCAGTTTTCAATACACTTTTGTCACCTCAGTGTGAGTACCCAAGAGAATTAACCACAGATGTCTAAATGACTAAGTGGAAAGAAAAAAGAAAGTAATCTAATTCTCTCATGGCAGGCCTATTTATATCTGTGGTCTTCATTAAGATTATCCCACATGGCTGGGCGCAGTGGCTCACGCCTGTAATCCACGCACTTTGGGAGGCTGAGGTAGGCGGATCACTTGAGGTCAAGAGTTAGAGACTAGCCTGGCCAACATGGTGAAACCCCATCTCTACTAAAAATACAAAAATCAGCAGGGCATGGTGGCGTGGACCCATAATCCCAGCTACTTGGGAGGCTGAGGCAGGAGAACTGCTTGAACCGGGGGTGGGGTGGACGTTGCAGTGAGCCAAGATCGTGCCACTGCACTCTAGCCTGGGTGACAGAGCAAGACTCCATCTCAAAAAATCAAAACAAACAACAACAACAACAAAAAGACTATCCAACAATACTTCAGAGTTTTGGAAATCAACCATGTTAGATGTTATACTTAGATTTTCTGTTTCTAAATAGCATCTAATAATTTCTTTTTCGCAAATGAAGGCATAATCTTTCAGTAGTTCTAAATCATTTGGTACTGCATTTAGCCACAGAATAATTTAAATACTAAAAAATGGTGTCATGATTTTTCTAAACCAGCTATTTCAGGAGTATCTACGACATACTGAAACTAAATTTAGTCCTTGAGGACAAATGAATTAATGCTACTTTCGTTAACCTGTGCCGCATGCACATTAGTATAATATAAATCAAACACAAAGGAACCTAACAGTACTAATCGAGCTAGCCTAATTAGGTGATTTTCCCCTTTAGTACTGCACTTAAATCATACAGATTGGACTTAGATACTTACTGGCTCATATCTTCCACCTTTACAAAAGGCTTTTTGAGTCTTCCTGCTTGAGAACATAGAAAACATATTAGATACTTGCAAATCCAGGATTCTTTTCGTTTTTAATAAAACTACTGTGGCAAAACAAAACAAAACCCTCCAAACAAAAAACTATGTATCCACTTTAAAGTTTTAAGCCTCAGATGAGGTACTTCCATTATCACCTCATTTCCAAAAATAACAGAAGCTCTCTCCTATATTCTGAGATTCTTAAACTAAATGGAACCCTCAAATGAACAGGATTCAGGAGGGTCATAAATTAGAACAGGAGAAAAACTACACTATTGTTTTCACTAACCTCAAACTGAAATTTAGCATTTCTTCCAATTATAAATGTAACAAATCACAGTATTCACAGTACCTGCGACTTTGATGCTAATAGAAACAGCACATATTTTCATCAGTTATGAATTGCTTGAGCAGATATCTCAAAGCATTGTTTACGCTTATCAATTCAAAATGACAGTAGCAATTAGATTCACTGTTAGAATCTGTTCTGTGTAATAAAAAGCAAGTTATCACTATTTCATAATTAAAAACTATTTTGGTAACTACATTTTAATGTAATTCATTTTCTTGGTAGACTAATGATTTTTAAAAGAAACGTTTTAAAAAAATATCATTCTGGAAATGTGGTCCACAGGCTTCACCAAACTTCACCAAGGATCTATGTTCTATAAAGACCAAGAAAGCCTTGAATAAATCATTTAGAGGGTGGTTTATATGATTTTAGAAGATCTTTTATCATTTTTCAAATGCAAACCAAATACACTTAAAGATCACAAGATACTTACTTCTTGTTTTTTGTGCACCACTACCAACTCTTTTGCCCTAAAAAAAATATATAGTGAAAAGATTGGCTTTGAAAGTATAGTTAAAATACCAACTGCAATTGCTCAAAATCTTCAAGATAAAAAAACATGCAGAAAAGTACTTTATCAAAGAAGGATTATTCTTTGTTAAAAAAAACTATTCTTTTTAAAATCTGTTTTACAATACACTCAACAAGTACCTTGCATTCTAGCTATAATTGATTTTGACTTCATAAAAAGAAAACCAACAATGAAAAGGTAGTTAATGAAATATTTTTTAAAAAGTCATGTTATTTTTATGCCCTTATTCAGCAAAATCTTTGTGTTAAATTGAATAAATAGTCAACATTTATTAGTCTGTCAATTTAGGCAAAGATTCAATATATTCAAGATGGATAATCAACTCCACTGATTACAAGTAGAAACTCTGGACAACACTGAATAAGCAACTACCTGAAGAATGAAAAGTAAAATAAACAGGCAGATTGTGGAAGGAAGTCAAAACTGGAACCTTCAGTCATGCAGTTAGCAGCAGTGGCAGAGCCAACAGCTAAAAATCCGATCTTTCTGGCAGGAAGAACCAGGAATGATGTTCAAGTGGTCCAAAAATACCAAGAGAATCCCTGTATTATTTTCTTTTCTCCCACAGTTCTGCCCTGAGGGTGGTTCCCAATTAGGAGGCTGAGATTGTAAAGGTAGTACAAGCTTAAGCTAACATTGAGAAACCCTCACTTTCTGACTAGAAGACCTGGGAAAGAGGCCACTGTGAGCTGGAGATTGATCCATGAAAAGAGCAAGTTAGAGAAAGGGATCCCTAATTCCCTATATAAATCCATGCCAAGTGCAGGGCTTACCTCCAAGTTGCACATGCTAAGGATAGACCCAACGCAGCATAGCAAGGGCTTTGAAAATTGAAACTGAGATTAGATCCACCCCACCCACAACAATCAAGACAAAACAGTCTGAACAAAACTGGGATGACTGTCCGCTAAAACAATGGCAGAAACAAAATCAGTATTCTCCAGACTATTAGGATATAGGCCCTACACAACATTTAGAATGTCCAGTATACAGTCAAAACTTAAATTTCACATGTAAACAACCAGAAAAACATTATCAATTTTTGAGAGAAAAGGACAATCAGATGCCAACCCCAACACGTTCCTGATATTGTAATTATTAGAAAAAGACTTTAAAAGTAAAGGTAAACACACTTAAGATGAATGGAAAGAGACAAATTCTCAGCAGAAAAACTACAAATAAGAACTAAACAAAAATAATAGGACTGAAAAATATACTATCTGAGTGAGACACAAAATTCACTGGATAGGCTCAATAGCAGAACATGGATGACACAAGTATTAGTGAACTTCAAGACAAATGAATAGAAATCTCCAACTGGAAGAAAAGAGGAAACAAAAAAGACTAAGAAAAAAGAGGAAAAGAGCCACAGGGATCTGTGGAATAACACCAAGATGTCTAACTTTATTGTCAACTGGAATGGTGGAAAAAGAGGGGAGAGACTAGTGAAGAAAAAAAATTAACAATAGCTGAAAACTTTCCAAATATAAATTTACACAATAAGCTTAGTGAACCAAGTGTAGGCACAATCGAACTTCTGAAACCAAAGATAAAAGAAAAAATCTTAAAAGCAGCCAGAGAAAAATGATACAGTACATTTAAGTGAATACCAATTTGAATAACTGCAGATTTCTCGTCAGAATCCACGGAGACCAGAACACAGTTTTAGGACAGGAGTAAGGTGCTGAGACAAAGAACTCTCAATTCATGATTCTTTTTCCAGTGAAGATATGATCATATGAAGGATATCTAAGAGAATTCCTTGTGCCACCAGATTTGCTCTAAAACATGCGAAAGTAAGTTCTTCAGGCTAAAGGGATATATCCGAAGAAAACCTGTAATTTCAGGAAGGAAGAGTAATGGAAAGGTTAACATCTGGGTTGGGTTAATAGGACTATTTTCCTCCTGTTACTTTCTTTAAAATGCAACTTTTTTTTTTTTTTTCCTTGAGACAGGGTCTTGCTCTGTCGCAAGCAGTGCAAACAGTGGCATGATCTTGCCTCTGCAACCTCCGCCTCTTGGGCTCAGGCCATCATGCCACCTCAGCCTCCTAAGCAGGTGGGACTACAGGCGCATGTCACCGTGCCTGGCTAATTTTTATTTATTTTTGTAGAGATGGGGTTTCGCCATGTTGCCCAGGCTGGTCTCGAACTTCCAAGCTAAAGTGATCCACCCACCTTGGCCTCCCAAAGTGCTGGGATGACAGGTGTGAGCCACTAGGCCCAGCCCTAAAATATGACTTTTTCAAGCAAAAAGTTTAACATTCTCTGGTGACATTTTCATTATAAGAAGATGTAATAAACATTATGACATAAAGGTTGGTGGGGAAGGTAAAAGGGCTTGAATATTTTAAGGCTTCTACATTTTATTTGAAGAAGGTAAATATTAATTCAAGATAGATTGTGAAAGGTTATGCATGTATATCGTAAATCCTATAGCAACCACTAAAATAAAACAACAAAAATGAAGAGAGTTACAAAACTGGCAGATCAATCTGAAAGAAGGCAGGAAAGGGGGAAACAGGAATAAAATACAGAGGGCATCAACAGAAAACTAACAGTAAGTTGGTAGACCTAAATCCATGATCAATAATTACATTAAGTATAAATCACTTAAACTACCAATTAAAAGACAGATTGCCAAATTTGATGAAAAAGACAACATCTACAAGAAGTCCGTTTTAAATATATAGATATGTTAAATGCAAAAGACTGCAAAAAGTACTATGTAAATACTAATAAAAATAAAGCCAGAATGGTCTACATCAGAGAGCAGACTTCAGAATAAGAATTAACAGGGACAGAAGAGAGAGCATTATAGAGGAGAGAAGGGTCAATTCACCAGGAAGACATAAGAATATTAAATGTGTACATATCCAACAACAGGCTTCAAAATGACTCAAAACTGTACTAGAACTAAAAAAGGAAAACTAGAGAAATCCACAATTTTACTTGGTAATTTCAATAACCCTCTCTCTCAGTAGTGGACAGAACAAGGCCTGGGCAACATTTCTGTATCCTGGATACAGAAAACATGAGCAACGCTATCACTCAAGTTGATCTAACTGACATGTAAACAATACTCTACCCAACCACAGCAGAATATACATTTTCTTCAAGTGCACATGCAATGTTACCAAGACAGACTATATTCTGGGTAACTGATAAATTTTTTAAAACTAAAATAATAAAAAGCACATTACACGGCCATAACAGAATTAAAATAGAAATCAGTAACAGAAAGATAGCTGAAAAATTCCTATTTGGAAACAAATGATAAAAGTAACCCCACAGGACAATGAGTAAGTCACAAGAGAAATTTAAAAATATTTTTAATTGAATAAAGATGAAAATCCAACCTATCAGCAACAGGAACTCTCATTCATTGCTGGTGGGAATACAAAATGGCACAACTACTTTGGAAGACAGTTTGGCAGATTATAACAAAACTAAACTTGGTCTTACTATATGAAGCAGCAATCATACTCTTTGGTTATTTACCCAAATGAGTTGACAATATGTCCACAAAAAAACCCTGCACATGGATATTTAGATTAGCTTTACCCATAACTGCCAGAACTTGGAAGCAACCAAAATGTCCTTTAGTAGGTAAATGGATAAACTGTGGTACATACAGAAAATGAAATATTACTCAGATTTTAAAAAGAGCTGTCAAGCCATGAAAAGACATGGAGGAACCTTAAATAAGCATTACCAAGTGAAAGAAGCCAATCAAAAAAGGAAACACACTATATGATTCCAACTATATGACACTGTGGAAAAGGCAAAACCATGGTGAATGTAAAAGCATCAGGAGTTATCTGGGGTTTAAGGGAATGGGGGGATAAACATGGAAGATTTTTAGGGCAGTGGAACCATTCTGTATGATACTATAATGATGGATACACGTCATAATCATACTTGTCAAAACTCACAGAATGTACAACACCAAGAGTGAGCCAAAATGTGAACTATGAACTTTGGATGATAATGATGTGTCAATGTTAAGTTCATCGATTATAACAAATGTACCACTCTGGTGTGGGATGTTAGGACAAGGAGTATGTAAAACATCTCTGTACCTTTCATTGAATTTTACTGGGAACCAAAAACTTCTCTAAAAAAATAAAGTCTATTAAAAAAATATCCAGTGTAAAATGTGTGGGATGCAGCTAAAGGACAGCTTAAAGAAAATTTATAGCATTAAAATAAAAGAAAGGTCTCAAATCAATGATTCAAGCTTTTTACCTAAGAAACTACAAATAGAAATATAAACCCAAAATAGGCAGAAGAAATAAGAGCAGAAATCAATAAAACTGAAAACAGAAAACCACACACACACAAAAAATCAATGCCACTAAAGGCTGTTTCCTTGAAAATATTAATAACTGGTAAAACTCTAGCCGGATTGACTAAGAAAAAAAGGAATAGACACAAAATAGCATTATCAGGAATGGAAGAGGGGACATTATTATATTCCCATAGACATTACAAAGTTAATAGGGGAATATTAGAAACAACTCTTTGCCCATCAATTTGACAGCCAAGACACAATGGACAAATCCCTTGAAAAACAGACTACCAACATGCACTGAAGAGAAAATAACCTGAATTATCCTATATCTAATGAATAAATTGAATTCATAGTTAAGAATCTTCCAACAAAGAAAAACATCAGGGCTAGATAGCCTTGCTAGTAAATTCTACCAAACATTTAAAGAAATAAAAACAATTCTATAAAAACGTCTCTAGAAAATATAAACAGGAACACATATCAGTGTATTCTGAAAATAGGATTAAACATCCCACTAAAACCAAAGACATCAAAGAAAAAGACCAATATTCCTCCTGCACATGTATGTAAAAATTTCGACAAAATAAGTTTTGAGTAAACTGGAAAAGAAAAAAAAAAAAAAGAAAAGCCCAGGCCGGGCGTAGTGGCTCACGCTTGTAATCCCAGCACTTTGGGAGGCCAAGGCGGGCGGATCATGAGGTCAGGAGATCAAGACCATGTTGAAACCCCGTCTCTACTAAAAATACAAAAAATTAGCCAGGCGTGGTGGTGGGCCCTGTAGTCCCAGCTACTCGGAGAGGCTGAAGCGGGAGAATGGCGTGAACCCGGGAGGCGGAGCTTGCAGTGAGCAGAGATTGCTCCACTGCACTCCAGCCTGGGTGACAGAGCGAGACTCCGTCTCAAAAAAAAAAAAAAGAAAAGCCCAAACCTCAAAGAACTTTAAATACAGCAATGAGCAAAATACATTTATCCAATTATCATATTTTAAATAAGATACATACTAACAAGAACATTTATGAGAACCTAATAAACATTTTGAAATTTATACATGTCCATTCAAGACTCTTAAATGTAATTTCACTAAAAGGTTTTGTTTTAGTACTTGGCAAACTAAAAATTTTCCAGAAACATTCCTTTCTTATATACCAAAATGTTTCCAGTATGAGTATCAATTCAACCAGATATAGATTCTGGACTATCAAGATATTTGGTATTATTATCGTTTTTATTTTAGAAGATTAAGATCTGTTTCATAGCTATTTTATCTTTTCTTTGTTTTATGAGGGCTCCTACTGCATGACACATAGCAGGCATTTAATATTTGTTACTACTGAAGGAATGATGAAGACTAAACTTGGTCTTTATGATGTTAATAATCTAGTAAATACTAGATTCAAGACACTGACTAGGCACTGAAACCAATTAAGTATCTTTCAAATCTTCCCCTCCCCTTTGTTATTGCCTTAAGCCAGGCCTTGAACATTTCTCAGGATCACTGACATAACATTCCAGAATGCTATCTATCCATCCATCCATTTGTTTATTTATTTTGAGATGGAGTCTCACTCTGTCGCCCAGGCTGGACTGCAGTGGGGTGATCTCGGTTCACTGCTACCTCTGCCTCCCAGGTTCAAGTAATTCTCCCCTATCAGCCTTCCAAGTAGCTGGGATTACAGACATGCACCACCACACTCGGCATTTTTGTATTTTTAGTAGAGATGGGGGTTTCACCATGTCGGTCATGTTGGTATCCTGACCTCGTGTGATCTGCCCACCTTGGCCTCCCAAAGTGCTGGGATTAGAGGCGTAAGCCACCATGCTCAGCCCCCAGAATGCTTTTTAAACTGCAAACTGTGACCTATCAGTACGCTATAAAGTCAATTCAGAGAGTTATGATCAATATTTTTAAGAAATGAAAATACCATAGAAATATTAATATCCGGCACATTAAGAAGTGTAACTATTGTTCTATGAAACTTATTTCGGATATATATATATATACACACACATAATATTCATGAAGACAGACATAATTTGTGTATATACAGAGTGCATAAATGTCCTTATGAGTTTACATTTTTTTAAACATTTACTTCTATACACAGTCTAAACAATCTGCTAAGTGTGGTAGAGGTAATTTATATGCCATTTAGCACAGTCCAATATAGGAATATCCACTTATATTTTGTGAAAATTTGGAAATAGTCATTTAAATTTTTAACCCATACCTATTATCTAATCCTTGTAATTCCGCATCCAAAGTTCTCAGGTCTCTACTTTTATACTTCCCATTCACTTTTCAACCTACAAGGTATAAAACTTCTGACCAATTTTCCAAATCATTTTGACACTTTGATTGATAGTTTTATTTAAATACTACTTTGTTGCTTTCTGCAAATTATTATTCTTATATAAATGCGAATTTATTAAAAATGTGAAATGCATAAAAACTTTATGCAGCCTTATATACGGCATGTATATACCGAGTGGTCATCCTGTAAAATGTATTCAGTAAAAAATGAGGGCTGGGTGTGGTGGCTAATGGCTGTAATCTCAGCACTTTGGGAGGCTGAGGCGGGTGGATAGCTTGAGCTCAGGAGTTCGAGACCAGCCTGGGCAACATGGCAAAACCCCGTCTCTACAAAAAATACAAAAACTAGCCAGGTACGGTGGCTCATGCCTGTAGTCCCAGCTACTTGGCAGGCTGAGCTGGGTGGATTGCTTGAGCCCGGGAGGAGGAGGTTGCAGTGAGCTGAGATGGTACCACTGTACTCCAGCCTGGGTGACAGAGGGGGAGGGCCTGCCTCAAAAAAAAAAAAAAAAAAAAAAATTGTTCAGGAGTTCAAAAGCCATTTTCCAGTCTTGCCAAATAACTCATTCTTTACTGTCAACTAGAAGATCTGTCCAAAATGACTATCCAATCAGGTTACTCTATTTATAATCTTTCCATAATTTTCCAAACTCTCGAAGATAAAATCTAACTCCTTTATATAGTGCAAGGTACTTTATAATCTTAACATGCTGGTTTTTCCAGCTTTATCTTTTGTCACTGGCACACTCAAAGATCAGGCTGTATTATGGTATACAAGATTTCTAAAATATGCCATCCTACTATGGCTTCATGTCTTTATATACACTCTCTTATCAGTTTATTATTTTTAGATCCCTGTCATTTAAGTATTGAACAAAGGAAAAGCAGGCCACAAAAGAATGGTCTGGGAAACATGAAGAGACCAGGAGAAAGCTAAGAGATGAAATTTCAGAAGAGAATAGAAAAGTTTAAGGAAGAAATGGACAACAGCTGACAGAACCAATATGACTGGGTTTAAAAAGTATCAAAATGATTTCGAAAACTGGTCAGAAGTTTTATACCTTGTAGGTTGAAAAGTGAATGGGAAGTATAAAAGTAGAGATCTGAGAACTTTGGATGAGGAATTACAAGGATTAGATAATAGGTAGGTAGGGATGTGGGATCAAGGGAGATTTTACTGTATTTGTTTTAAAGGATGGAAAAAGCCTGAATCTGTATAGATGCTTCAAAGAAGCAACAAGGAAAAGGAAAGGGACTGAAGATAATGGGAATATTAGGTTTAACGAATGTTAACAACCAATGTGGTTGTTTAACAAGTATTTCAAGGTCAGGCCAGTTAGCCATGCTAAAATACGATTTTGTTATACCACCATCTAGAGCAACTGAAAAGGATAGTACATATTTATATTCCAAAAAGAAGTACATTACTTACATTAGGAATGTTTATACAATAGGCTGATTTTAGTGTTTTTTTCTACAGAATAAATAAAAGTACCTGTTACAAAACAGCAGTAACAAAAGGGGGCTGAGGAAGCGACCTATGCCACTATTCCAGGAACAACTTTTACCTGGTGAGTACAACCCTGAAGTTAAATGACACTCGATTTATTTGAATAACTGAAACAGGCACATCATACACAGGCTTGCCCCTAGGATATTTTCTGCTTGGGAGGAAAACTTTGCAAATACATAAATAAAAAAACCAAGCTTGGTTACTTTAAAAAATTACTTTAAAAATTAAAAAAGAAAACATACCCCATCTCTTACTGAAGTACTTGATTTCTTGAGTAAATACAACTCTTTTTTCTTTTGTTCAATGTAGTATCTAATGTCTTTATTAAAGGAAAGAAGGTTTTAAGATTAGCAATTTTACTCTTGGAGTTAAACAGTGATATTTTCTTGTAGTTAAATTAGATAAAGAATTTACCATTATAGGTATCCCTTATGCTATGGTGTGAATGTTTGTCTCCTCTAAAACTCATGTTGAAATTTAATCTCCAGTGTGACCGTACTTACTGAGAGGTGGGACCTTTAAGAGTGAATTCATGGATTAATGAGTTATCATGGGAGTGGACCTGATGTCTTTATAAAAAGAGAGAGAGAGACCTGAGCTAGCACACTCAGCCCCTCACCATGTGATACTCTGTGCTGCCTCAAGACTCTGCAGAGTCTCCATCAACAAGAAGGCCTTCACCAGATGCTTGGACTTCTTAGTCTCCATAACTGTAAGAAATAAATTCCTTTCCTTTGTACATTACCCAGTTTCGTGTATTCTGTTATAAGCAACAGGAAACAGATTAAGACATCCCTGCTATCAAAATGTCACTATGTAAAGTCAGGAACCAAACGACAGACATGGACACTTAAAACAAATATTGTCAAAAAACAATTATGAAATCCTTACCATCAATATGAAGAATTTTTACTCCCCATGACAAGGCATTTGATAATATACTATTTGAAGGAATAAAATCCTGTAAAAAAAAAAAAAAAAAAGTTTTACGGTTGTTCTAGGAAATTATTTAAGATGAGCTAAACTTTAATAAAAATTCAATTATTTGAAGCTTAATGTCACTAAGGCGGTTATTTGTAACAGACCCTATAGAGTTACAATAGCTAGGACATCAAGATTTTCTATAGAATTTCTAAAATCAATCCTACTTTATACCCACGTCCTTGGTAATTTAATGAAAACTATAAGGCAAGTTTTAAGTTTCCAGTAATATTTTAAAAGACCACAAGATGGGGATGTTTCTACATGAAAAGTAAGTTCTGTGATTTGTAAAATAAAATATATGCTGCGATTCAGGCTTTTGCCTAAAAATGTGGAAAGGAAAATTTCAAGAATATCTGAAATTTCCAGTTGAGTTTTTAATAACAAAATGTACAATGTGAATCTTTATAGTTCCTACTTACATGGTCCTTGATAGCTTTTTCAACTAATAATTTTCCTCTGCTTAAACACACCTATAAAAAGACCAGAAAAATATAAAACATAGTGCTTAACTGGAGAACAGGTTAAAAAGGTAAAGCAGCTAAGAAAAGAGAACTTCCGGGTCTCATATTAAAAAGTTTCTCTTTTTTTGGGTGACCTCTTTAGTTTTGTAGTAAATTCAACACGAAAAATAAAATAGCTAGGTTTCACTGGAATTCTTTATAATTAATTGGCTTACATTTTAGTTCCTATTAAATCAGAGATTTAAGAAAAACAATAAATTTTATATACTGTTTTTACATGTTATTTCACCTTTTTTTTTTTGGAGACAACGTCTCGCTGTGTCACCCAAGCTAGAGTGCAGTGGCGTGATCTCAGCTCACTGCAACCTCTGCCTCCCAGGTTCAAGTGATTCTCCTGCCTCAGCCTCCCAAGTAGCTGGGACTACAGGCACGCACCATCATGCCCGGCTAATTTTTGTATTTTTTTTTTAAGTAGAGATGGGGTTTCACTACGTTGGCTAGGCTGGTCTTGAACTTCTGACCTTGTGATGCACGCACCTCAGCCTCCCAAAGTGCTGGGATTACAGGCGTGAGCCACCGCACCCAGCCGTTACTTCACTTTTTAAATAAACTACTAGGAAAACTCGTTGAAATGCCATAAGCAACAATTATTTTGGAATTGCTAGTGTATTGTCTCCTTGCTCCAAAAAAGCATTAACTCAGAGAATGCATGGTCCTTCCTTGATCTCTTTTCCATTCTTTCTTCCATTTTATCTCTTTTTTCAAGTGATATCTCCTTTGTGACTCATTTCTTCTGTTTTCCCCTCATTTTCCTTAATTTTCAAATGGCTATAATAGGTAAGTCGAGGAGAATATTTTAAAATAATTTAATTACACTTCAACCTAAAAACTCAGATAAACATTTTATCTCTCATTTGATCTTATCCCACCTCACACCCAATTAAATCAATTTAATTTGTCCTTCCTTGCATCTTTCAATTTATTGGCCATGGAGTAGTAAGGATGTGATTTCAATAATTCTAAAATAGGGGCTGGCAACCTTTGTATGCAAAGGACCAGATAGTACAAATTTTAAGCTTTGCTGCCCATATGGTCTCTACAGCAACTATTCGATTCTGCCTAAAACACAAAAGCAACTCCAGATTATACCTAAACAAACAGGTATGGCTGTGTTCCAATAAAACATTATGGACAATGAAATCTGAATTTCATAAAATTTCTACTTGTCACAAAATATTCTTTTGATATTTTGACACAACTATTTGAAAATGTAAAAACCATGCTTAACCTGCAGGTTGTACAAAAAAGGCAACGGACTTTGGCCCATGGGCCAGAGTTTGCTGACTCCTGCTCTGAAAATTAAAAAGGTTTCTATTTCTTCTTCAAAGAATGATCGGCTGTTAACTTTTTAGTTATAAATTATTCTAAAAACTACAAGCCATCCCTAAATACAAGGGTATACCTAAGCAATCAGAGTATGATTACACGATAACTATTAGGAAAAAACCACCTTTCTAAAAGACAGCAACCTTATTAAGGACTGGAGAGCCACACATAATGTAACTTTGCAAATGTTCTACATAAGTAAACTCTACTGCCACCTTGCTATTAAAAACCATGAGATCTTCAGGATATAGCCCTTCTGAGTCTCAAAGCATATTTAAGAGACTTACTGTGTCTGGTGACTTAAATGAACTTCCATCATGGCTGGGATGAGGTGAAGTGGTTTCTGCAGTATATGCAGATTCTGGACTTGGTACAGGAGAAATTCGACCCAAGGTTTGTGCAAATTTAGCTTCCTTCTTATTTGAAATGAGATAACTGATATCTTTGCTGAGAAATTCTTCAACTCGCTAGAAGAAAACAAAATATTTTTACTTATAATTTTTTTTTAAGAAACACGGTCTCATTGTGTTATCCAGGCTAGAGTGCAGTGGCACAATCATAGCCCAGTGCAGCCTCAACCCCATGTTCTCAAGTGATCCTCCCGCCTCGGCCTTCTAAACAGCTGGCACTATAGGCACATGCCACCAAGGTATTTTCAACTAGGTCATAAAAACCATAAACTGTTTCATATGCCAAGCACAGTAAAAAATTAAAATTTGATGCAATTATTTCATAAATTGGTGGCTTTTATACTGTATTTTTCTGAACCTAAAACTCTGAGGAAGTATAAGAGCTCCTATAACAGCAGAACAGCAGCATGTGCTGGATACTATTCTTAAACACTTTATATATGTTAATTAACTTAATCTATGAACAGCCTCATGATACCATCTACATTTTCTGCAAGATAAAAAGTGAAGAGAGGTGACTTGCTTAATGTTACCCAGTAGCAAATAATATAATTTGAACATAGGCATTCTGACTCAAGCCCATGATCTAAAGCAGCAGTGTCCAATACAACTTACTTAAGCATTTGAAATGACCTTGGTAGTGTGATTAAGCCACTGAATTTTTTTTTTCTTAAGAGATGGGGTCTTGTTATGTTGCCCAGGTTGGCCTTGAACTCCTGGGCTCAAGAGAGCCTCCTGCCTCAGCCTCCCAAGTACCTGAGAGTACAGGCACACACTACTGTGCCTAGCTCAAGCCGTTGATTTATAAATTTGATTTTAAAGACTTTAAATTTAAGTAACCACATATCACTAATGGTTACCATAGCAGACAGTACAAGTCTAAATCAATGATTATTACACCTTCCCCTGAGGCTTCAACTTACAGGATGCAGGGAACCTTTACCCTTAAGAGTATAAGACTGTTTGAAAAGAATTTCTTTACTAAAATATTTAAAAACCACCGCCTAAGTATCTGAGTTTACTTATAAAGACATGTACCAAAGTGAAGGTTATTAAAGATCGCCAGGGTCAGGAAAATAAAAATAGGTAGAAGTAAATACTAAGTAGAATACTATTATTAGAAAAATATATAGTATAAATATGTATACTATAAATAAAAACCCATTAGGCAGAAGTAAATTGTGAATCATTAATAATCAGTAACAATTTACATCCATGAAGATTTCTTAAAATATTTTAAATAGCTGTATCTATTTTCTATAGGATCCCACACTATAAATGAGAATAAAAATGAAGTCAAGCGTGTAACAGATAAGTCAACTTCATCTAAGCATTAAGCAGAATTTGCTACTGAGACCACTGGCCTCCTTGGTTAAGTGCAAATCATTTCTTTTCTGACCAACATTCATTTTCATTGACCAGTAAATAATATACCTACATTTATTTATTCCAGGGATTACAGACTCAAATGCCTATAAGGGCCAGGCAATAATATAAATAATTCACACATCAAAAACTGCCTTCATTTTCATAAATATGAGGCCCTAGTAATGTCAGAGGTTCTAATTTTTCATAAGAAACCCAATCTCCTATACACTTTTATTGTGACAAATATAAAATTCACCATTTTAACCATTTTAAGTGTACAATTTAACGGCAGTAAGTACATTCACATTATGCAACCATCACTACTAAAACATTTCTATAACTTTTCCATGATCCCAAACTGAAAGTCTGTATCCATTAAATAATAACTCCTCATTCCTCATTTTTCCCAGCCTCTCATAACCTTTATTCTACTTTCCATCTCTGAAATTGGCTATTCTAGATAACTCATATAATGGAATCCTACATTTGTTCTTTTGTAACTGGCTTCCTTCACTTAGCACAATGTTTTTTGTGGTTCACCCATGTTGTAGCATGTATTAGAATTTCATTCCTTTTTAAAGCTGAATAATATTCTATTGTATGTATATACAACCTCTTCTTTATCTATTTACTTGTTGGACATTAAGGCTGTTCACACTTTTTGGCTATTGTGAATAATAAATATCTTTGAGACCCTGCTTTCAATTCTTTTGGATGTACAGTCAGAAATGGAATTGCAGAATCATATACTAAATCAATTTTTTACTTTTTTCAGAAACCACCCATACTATTTTGTATGCTGGCTATATGGTTTTACACTACCACCCACAGTGCACAAGGGTTCTACTTCTTCAAATCCTTGTTAACACTTGCTATTTTTCTGGTTAACAGTAACCATCCTAACAGGTGTTAAGTGATTACTGATTGACATTTCCCTAATGATCAGTGATGTTGAACATTTTTTCATGTACTTATCCGCCATTAGTATATCTTTTCTGAGTAAATGTCTTTTCAGTTCCTCTGTCCATTTTTAAATTGGGCCATTTGTCCTTTTGTTCTTGGGTCACACAAGTTCTTTATATAGGTATTCTGGATATTAATCCCTTAGCAGATGTATAATTTGCAAAGATTTCCTGCGATTCTGTGCATCTTTTCACTCCTGAAAATGTCCTTTGAGGCACAAAAGTTCTTAATCCTGATGAAGTCCAATTTTATACTTTTCATTTGTTGCACATGATTTTGGTATCATATCCAAGAAATCACTGCCAAATCCAATGTCATGAAGATTTCTCCCTATATTTTCCACTAAGAGTTTCAGTTCTTACAAATAAATCTTTGATCTATTTTGAGCTCATTTACGCGTATGACAGTAAAGGTCCAACTTCATTTTTCTGCATGTAGATATCCAGTTTTCCCAGCACCAGCTGTTGAAAAGATCATCTTTTCCCCAACGAATGGTCTTGGCACCGTTCTTGAAAGTCAATTAGCCATATATGCAAGGGTTTATTTCTGGGTTCTCTGTTCTATTCTATTGGTCTGTATGTCTGTTCTTATGTTAGTACCACTTATTTCCTTTGGTTTTTAATTTCTTACAGAGTTAAAACTCCTTAGTAGTGAATAAAATGCCCTTTGCAATCTAGCCCTAATATAATTTTGTTTTCTGCCACTTCCCCCACCTATATCCTAAGCTCAAATCCCACTGCAACATTAGTAGTTGTACAAACGAACCACATTGACATATATTTTAAATATGCTTTCCTCTATTTAGTATGTCTATTTGCCTTGCTAACTAAGACTTCAAGATCCAGCTCAAACTTTATCTCTGTTGATTCCTAACGGCAGAGTTAATCATTCCTATTGCTGTGTTCTAATAGCAATTTCTACATATTTCTGTCAAAGCATTGACAACACTCTAATATAAATTATTTAGTTGTCTGAGGTTTCCACTAGACTAAGAATACCTAGAGGGTTATATTTTACTTATTTTTGTATCTCTAGGATCTAAAACAGTGCTGATATACTAGAGACAGTGGTGGAATAATTTTTGAATGAATTCCCACATGCCCAAATCTTCATCATTCTTCAAAGCCGTGTTCCAACTGTGTGAACAAAACCCACAATTCCTCAGCTAGAACTAATCTCTCCTTTCTCTTGATGTTCTATGTTGTATTATTAACACAATTACTTGCACCAATGTCATCTCTACCTGGGTTAGAACGTGAAGATAGGACGGACATAAGGATTCATTTTTTATTTTTCTTTTGAGACACAGTCTCACTCTGTTGCCCAGGTGGAGTGCAGTGGCACAATCTTGGCTCACTGCAACCTCCACCTCCCAGGCTCAAGAGATTCTCCTGCCTCAGCCTCCCCAGTAGCTGGGATTACAAGTGTGTGCCACCATGCCCAGCTAAATTTTTGTATTTTTAGTAGAGATGGGGTTTCACCATGTGGGCCAGACTGGTCTCAAACTCCTGACCTCAAGTGATCTGCCTAACTCAGCCTCCCAAAGTGCTAGGATTACAGGCGTGAGCCTCCGAGCCCGGCTGGATTCATTTTTGAATCTACCAAAACACAAAGTGCAGTGCACATCATACTCAAACATTTGTTGAATCAGTTTTACCAGGGTCTTCAATGTATTAGACATTGTTGAATCTATGCCATTTAAAGAGTAAACTCAAAACGTATTTTCTGATGACTCAAGGTGATCATGACGAACATCAAACCTTTTACTGTTCAAGCTAATATGCCAAGGTATCAGCCTACATTTCTGTTCCTCTCCAATTGCCTTATTTTAGCCACAACTATTTAGACATGGACCTAACTGTGGCTGATCCCATGTCCTCCTTAGAAGGTTTTGTAACACCTACTTTTCTTGCACTATTAAAGGTATTTCCTCTTTATATCAGAATCTGGGTGCTGGGCTCTCAGTGGTTAAATTTGTCAGAAGCATACTCTGCAGATAAATGGGATATTAAGATGTTTTCACCGAGATTACAGAAACCAAAGTACATGAAGTGGTGAATTAAAAAGGCACCTAAAGTAATGATGTGAAGATAAAATAACTCATGTAGGAGATCTTTATGACAAAATCTTTTTTAGTAATAGAAACAGTAAATGTGTTGAAGACAGAAACCAGGACCTGAGGATTAAATATCATTAATTATAGAAAAGATAGTATGGGAAGATCAGAATTCAATAAATAAGACATTTTTTAGGAGAAAGTTAATAAATCAAATTCGGTTGAAAATCCACAGCTTTAGATTTTTGGGAAATCCAAAAGAAAATTTGGGAACTTACACCCTTAATATGCTCCTAACTTCACTGGTCTGCTTCAATCATTTCAGGGTAAAGACTAAGTATGTAAAACCAAAAGGTCCCTCAACTATTATGTATGGCAGAAGTAATTCAAAATTTGTTTCTTGCAATTACCTCAGGAACTGCTGTGGAGATAGGAGAAAGAAAGAAGGTGACAGGGCAAGTGGTTCTTGCTTTAGCCTCTGTACTGCTGTTTTAGCCCAAGGAGTTCCCTTTTTACAGGCTTTACACATTGGACTTCTGAATATTATTTTGTTCCAAGGGTTCTACTGATAAAAACACAAATCTAAATATCACTGATTGAGACCATTAGACCTAGAGTTAGTGGGTTGTTCTCAATTGTATCAGATAGCTACTTTGAGCTACCTTTTTTTTTTTTGGAGACAGGGTCTCACTGTCACTCAGGCTAGGGTACAGTGGCACAATCTTGGCTCACTGCAACTTCCGCCTCCCAGGTTCAAGCGAGGTTCATGCCTCGGCCTCCCGAGTAGCTGGGACTACAGGCATGCACCACCATGCTTGGCTAATTTTTGTATTTTTTAGTAGACATGGAGTTTTGCCATGTTGCCCAGGCTGGTCTTAAACTCCTGTCCTCAAGCCATCTACCTACCTCGGCCTCACAAACTGCTAGGATTACAGGTGTGAATTACCAGCCAGATAGCCATTTGTAGCCATTGATTGCTAGAGGAACAGAATGGTGCAGGTACTATGTTGCTGTGGGAATTAAGAAGCTAATACTGCTCTAATTGGACCATTTACTTTCTCTGGACCTCAAGTACTTTGTTTCTAAGATGAAGGGGTATTTTTTACTCAATGTCTAAGGTCCTTAACACATTAAGATACTCTTAACAGGTGTATAGTCAATAGGGTGGCAGGCCTAGAAAACATGACCTTTAAGAATGCTGTCGCATGATCATTATGATAAATACGACTATTACAAGCACGTGACAGTGTTTTAGTTTAACAAAATGAATAGTAAAAAAGTAGAAAAACTTTTCAGAGATAGGTAAATAAAATATCATATTAACAGTTCCAGGAAACCTGTTAGTGTATGTTCTTTTGATAAGTTTTCTAGTCTGGGAATCGGCTGGGCCTGGAGGGCTCATGCTTGTAATCCCAGCACTTTAGAAGGCTGAGGTGGGCACATCACCTGAGGTCAGAAGTTTGAGACCAGCCCGGGCAACATGGTGAAACCCTGACTCTACTAAAAATACAAAAATTACCCAGGAGTGGTGGCACAAGCCTGTAATCGTAGCTACTCAGGAGACGGAGGCTGAGGCACAAGAATCACTTGAACCTGGGAGGCGGAGGTTGCAGAGAGCTGAGATCGCACCACTGCACTCCAACCTAGGCTATATAAAACGAGACTCCGTCTCAAAATAAAAATAAAAATGAAAAGTTACTAGTCTGGGAATGAAAGGATCAGTTTAGACATTCAAAGACTCAGACCTTCAGAAAGTCAAAGTCCAGTATGAACCTTTTAAACAGAAAAAAATCTTAATTACCTCATTTGCTAAAATTCAGCCAATATCAACCTTAATCCTATTAAGGTCCTAGAATTTTGCCTGAGTTTTCTAATTTCCCAATCATCTAATCAGTGTATAAGGTAGGAAAGAAGGTATTCCACATTCTTAATGCAAATTTCTTTTCCTTTAGTAACATTCATTCTGTTGAAACAACATCTGTATCACTCAGGAACAATTTTAACTGTGTGGTTTGCATGGGTGTTCTGTAGTAACATTCTTAACTGTTACACTAGTCCAGACAAACTTATGTAGCTCCCCAAGATTCATAATCAAGAAACTGCTGTTGGGCCAGGCGCGGTGGCTCACGCTTGTAATCCCAGCACTTTGGGAGGCCGAGGCGGGTGGATCACGAGGTCAGGAGATCGAGACCACGGTGAAACCCCGTCTCTACTAAAAAATACAAAAAATTAGCCGGGCGTGGTGGCGGGCGCCTGTAGTCCCAGCTACTCGGAGAGGCTGAGGCAGGAGAATGGCGTGAACCCGGGAGGCGGAGCTTGCAGTGAGCCGAGATTGCGCCACTGCACTTCAGCCTGGGCGACAGAGCAAGACTCCGTCTCAAAATAAATAAATAAATAAATAAATAAATAAATAAATAAATAAATAAACAAACTGCTGTTATCTGGAGGACATTCCAACATTACAGTAAGCAGTCAATGAGCAGTTCCATAGGACAGGGGAGTCTTACACTCTAAGAACTTTATACTAGACTGCTAATCAGAGAAACCTGAAAGGTCAGTACACAAAAGGTTAAAACAAATGGTTTTTCGTTAACGATAAACAGCTGATAAAAATGTTAGGCTTGGTGCTAATAGAAGGGTTTAAGTTTTCCAAAATGAAAAATTTAAATGATTACATAGTAGAAAGTACTAGTTACAAATTTTTCCTTCTATGCCAGTGTAGAGTTTTCACTTACCCCTCCCAGATCCTTAATGTCCTTTTGAAGTTTTTCAGATATGGTGACAGAAGGTAAGTCAAGGTAAAATACTTTTCCCCAAAGTGGCTTACATTTGGATTTTTCTGGCCTGTTATCAGTTTTCAGAGATTTCAAAGATGGTCTGTTTTTTTCATTTTTGACTTGGATTCCACCTATTAAAGATGTTTAGAATCAGATGTTTTACAGACACTTTAACTATTTTTAAAATATTTCATTATGCAATATTACAGAATAAAAATTCTTACAACCTTACCAGTTTATTAGCATTGAAATGTATTTCTTTGTGGTACTACTTAGGATAAAGGCAAAATGCCCTATATACTTTCACAGACCGCATATTGTAAAATAATAGTTGACTCAGCAAGAAATATTCGTGTGTTTATTTCTGAGGCACGGAACTATATAAAACTCTTTTGAAAGATTTTCTTCTTTAGGATGTAAACTCCATGGGGGTATTTAATACTCATCTATTTATTGCGCATCTGCCATTCTGCTGAACATTCAAAACTGGTGTTTAAACTTCATTTAGCGATGAAAGAATCCTGTTACTCAGAATAGCCTAGTCCTCAAGGGTTTCAGACTGCTCAAGTTTTAGTTTCATATCAAGTTTGTCTGCATATTAACAACTAAACGGTCCATTTCACATACAGTTTGTCTACGTATTAAGAACTTAACGGTCCATTACGAAGAACTAAACCTTTCATTATTTTCATTAAGAACAGATCTGAGATCCAAGCAACTGCTTTAAAAATTAATTTTTCAAACGCAATCTGTTCTTAAATTGGTAGTTACTATACACACACAAACACCTGTACAAAAAACTTAGGTGCTGGAATGTTTCACCAAATAAAGTGATTGAAAATGGAAATTTGCTTTTGTTTCCCTGTTTGTAATGTTGAAACCAGCAAAGGAGTGATTGAAATACAATGCTTTCCCCCAACTTATGAGGAAAGGAAAATAAACTTTGAAGGGTAAGACCAAAAATCCACCCACAATCACTCAATCTAATCCTGAAGCGAAAAGCCACGAGCGCGTCTGACTTTAAATTGAGGATGCAGTCCGTCGCCTCCAAGGGCCCGGGCGGAGGCTTAGCATCTGCGAGAGCCCAGGAGGAGACAGCGCCGCAGTCCCGGCGAGGTCCCGGATCTGCACATTGTTTGCTAGTTTTCAACCGAAGGCACGGACGGGAATGAATCTGGGACCGCCGCTGTAAACGGCAGAGCGCTCCAGGGGCCGGGCCAGGATCCGTTCCTTCTTAGGCAAAACACTGAACGGAGGCCCCTTCCTTCAGACCCCAGAGGGCGGTCAGAAAAAAAGAAGCTGAGGACCCGACGGGAGAAGTCTGAAGAATCAATGGTGGAACCACGAGGGGAGGAAAGGATTAAAGGGACTGCAGGCGGAGGAGGGGCTTCTTACCCTGGAAATGTCCTTTACTGTGGATCCTCATGGCCCCGGAGTTCATGGCAGTCGCCCGGCACCTACATGCTGGGTCCGGAGAAAGTGTCGCGCCGGGCAGCCGGGAAAGCACGGCTTCCCCAGGCCTGTTGACAGGACGGCCACCTCTCTCCTTCCGCCGGCTACGGCCTCTACGCAGTAGAGGTACCGCGTCTGCGGGTCGGGTTTCCGGGGCCGGATCCGGCTCCAAGGCGCGGAGGAGGAAGGCGCAAAGCACAAACGAGTGGGCTGCGGCGGTTGAAGATTTGAAAACGCGTCACGCGGCCGCGGCGCCGATACGCGCGCCCCGCCCCGTCTCACGCCACGCGCCGTGCCCCGCCTCGCGCTCGCCCCTCGTGCCCGCCTTCTCGCGCTGCGCGCCCCGCCCCCTCACGCCGCTGTTCTCGCGCCTCGCTGCGTGCCCGCAGGATGTGTCTCCGCCTCTGCCCCGCCTCCATTCCGATGCTCTTTAAGCCTCAGACCCTGGCTCTCGGTCCGCCGCTTCAGGTCTTGGCGCAGCCTCAGAGAGTTGGCGCGGCTCTGTGTTGACCAAACCTAGTGGATGCAGTTAGTGCCGGAGCCGGGCCCCGCCCATCACCAGGGTTATTCCCGCCTTCTAGGTTTGCCAGGACTGCCGGCCCTCCTGCTGCCTTTTCCCCCAGGTATGCTAATTTTCCACTGGTCGGACGTCTGGGAAGCTGAAGGCGAGGGGCTTTGGCTGAGTCCGGACTCAGCTCTTGCCGGGGCCGGGGCGGGGGCCGGAGCCGGAGCCGGACAGCGGCGGCAGCCGCAGCCCCTGCTCAGCGCGCCCTGGGTCGCACAGCAAGCGGGGTTTTCCCGCGATCACTGCCGACCCCGCCGGCTGAGGACAGCTGCAGAGGGACTTGCGGGAGTGAGAGCGGACCCGGGGGGCGTCGGAGGGAGGGTCTGGCCAGGCGGCCCCCGGCCTTGACGGCAGCGCCACCCCAGAACGCGTCCAGGTCACTTCGTGTCCTTGGGTAGTTGGCTATTTGCGCTGCCCTGTTGACGTTTATTGTATCCAGACCTGTTTTCTTTTAGTTGAGTGTAAGTTTATTTCAACAATGAAGGAATGGAAAGTAACATCTCATTTTTTTTCCTGTAAAACAGATTAAAGATCAAATTAAAATGCTTGTGAATATATTTTAATTTTATAAGTTGGAACATGCCTCTCCAAAAAAAAAAAAAAAAAATCTGTTTCTTCAGGAGGAGGAGGATATTTTGAACTATTTTGCATTCCTTTACTCCAGGCCATAATAGGCACTCCTGTAATGGTTGATTTTTTTTTTACCTGGTAGCTCAAGGAAGTCAGAGTCTCAACGTTACGGTTTTGCAGGTGGGTACCTCAAAGAATAGAGAAGGGTGGGTTGTGACAAGATTAGCTGGAGGACGCAGAGAACAGGTTTGCTAAGGGAAATGAGAGTTTGGTTTCAGACAGGTTTATGTTGAAGGGCCTGGGGCGACAATCATGGAACTATGCTTATTAGACAGTTAAAGGTGTTTATGACTCGAGAGAAATGTCTAGCAGAAGTGGACATGCGAAGAGGAAATAGAGATTGATTTGATATCTCTCCAATAAAATATTTCTGCCTCAAGGTCTATTGATGTCAATCATGGGGCAGTTCATTAGAGGTTAACAGATCTTGAGTGGTGGAAGGAAGTGTAGTTTAAATAAACATATTCAATATTGTAATTTCTGTAGGAAAAAGAACTTATTTTCAAAATATAAGCTACAGAGAGCACAAAATGTTTATATTTACAGAAAGATTTAAAAAGTTGGGAAGCAGTAATATAGAATGTAGTTAAAGCTTTGGGAGGAAATGAAATTGCCAAGGAGAGCATGTGAAATAAGATAATTGATTATAAGCGTGGTTGATGAAATAGTGAAAGAGATGGAGAAAATGCCACAGAATTGGGAAGAGACTGCAAACATTGGAATCATATGGGTTGGCCTCTGGGTAATTTTGAGCCCCAATTTTAATCAGTTAAAAGGGGGTAATACTTCTCAGGGATGTTGTGAAGATTAAATGAACGTTTTTGAATGCTTAGTACAGTGCCTGGCACAGAGTAGAGCTCCTTAAGAGCTCCGTGATTACTATCATTCCTAGTGAACGCTGCACCAGTTCCTTCATCCCCAGGACAGATAAGGTTAAGACTTGAAAAATAAGTATTTGATTTTGGCGTTTCAGGTATCATTGGTTTCCTTAAGGGTAATTTGAGTAGGTGGCAGAGATAAGTACAGTACTAGATAAAAATTATAATCTTGAAGTTCAGACAGATCGAGTGTACTCTTTCAAAAAAATTTGTTACTGTAGGAAAGTATAATGAAGGGAAGACTGGATCTTTGGAAGGTTTAGAGGATGTGGGAAATATTTAAGCATGCTTCTACAGAGGATAATTTTTTTAAAAAAGGAAGTCTCATTTTATGGTCTTGTGAAAGACGAATTGTGTGTCTTATTTGCCGTGAAGAGGAAGGACAGTAACATAGTTGCACCCTATGCTGTTAGACTCACCCTCGACTGCACTGAAGATGGTAATTCCAAGCAATAAATAAGGAGGAAGTCCGCTTTACGCGATAGTTAGTAATTTTCTAATCTATTGTCCGAGGTTAGTTTTTAAAAATATTACTGGAACCGAAATCTCTTAGTAGCCACAGAAAGGACGTGGCTATAGTCAGTAAGGATAGAAACCTCCTTTTTCTTGTCCAGTAATCAGGTCTGTTGGTAAGAGGGTGGGGTTTGTCTTAAAGTAGGTCTTGAAAATATGCTTGAAAACATTTCTTCAGAGGAAGAGTAGACATTTAAGAAGAAGTGAATGGGGGTAGGGTTATTTATGGTGAGAAACTTTGTTCAAGAGTTACATTAGGCAAAATTGGAGAACATTGAGCAGAATCACGATCTAATTAAATGAATATGTGGCTGTGAATCAAGAGAAATGAATTTTATTCATTGCTGGCCCTGTCCGTAACTAGTTTTGTGACCATGGGCAAATGTTAACCTTTCTGGCTGGGCACGGTGGCTCAAGCCTGTAATCCCAGCACTTTGGGAGGCTGAGGTGGCGGATCACGAGGTCAGAAGTTGGCGACCAGCCTGGCCAACATGGTGAAACTCCGGCTCTACTAACAATACAAAAATTAGCTGGGCATGGTGGTCTCCGCCTGTAACCCCAGCTACTCAGGAGGCTGAGGCAGGAGAATCACTTGAACTCGGAAGGAGGTTGCAGTGAGCGGAAGTCGCGACATTGCACTCCAGCGTGGGCTACAGAGCGAGACTCCATCTCAAAAAAAAAAAAAAAAAGTTAATCTTTCTATGCTAGAATTTCCTTATCTATAAATGAAGATAATATTGTTCAGTCTACTCCACAACTTTTTGTGATTATCAGAGACCTAATCTGATCTTTCAGATTACCTCACACATCCAAATATAAATTTTTTATTCTAGAATCTAGACAAATTAATTTTGTAATACTTAACACGTTTTTTTTCTTTCTTTTGCCTAAGCCTCTTCACCTGGCTTAGCAATTATTTTTTCCTGTCCATAGCAAACCTAGCTTAGATTCAACCTTTATCTCCTGCTCATTTGGGTATAATCATTCCTGTTTGATTCATTTGCCAGCTATTGATATGTTGTTTTCTGAAATGTGTTCTGGTCTATTCTTAATATTTAATTTTCACATTTCATAGTCTCACTATCCTAGTGAATTGGAGGGCTTAAGGTTATGTAAGGTTAAATTCTTAGTTTTGCAGGCTAAGTGTATGAAAGGATAGGATTGGTTAGTGGCTGTGGCACTGTAGTTAATGTCTCAGGTGACTGTGGGCTGGGAAACCAGGGTAAATTCAGCATTATCAGGCCCTTGAACACATCCTAAGTGAAGGATCAAAAATGGAGAGGCTGGGCAAGGTGGCTTACGCCTGTAATACCAGCACTTTTGGAGGCCGTGGTGGGAGGATCACTTGAGTCCAGGAGTTTGAGACCAGCCTTGGCAACATAGGGAGACCCTGTCTCTACAGAAAATGAAAAAATTAGCCAGGAAGGGTAATGCACACTAGTGATTCCAGCTACTCGGGAGGCGGAGGTGGGAGGATCACTTGAGCCCAGGGGTCTAGGCTGCAGTGAGCTATGAGTGGCCACTATAGTCCAGAGTGAAACCTTGTCTCCAAAAAAAAAAAAAAAAGCAAGACAGGAGGATTCAGAATTTGGGAATACATTGGGAATGGATGCCCTGAAGCAACGTAATTCAGAGGCTACTTGGCACCTCCATCAGCTGTTAAAGATAATGAACCAGTTCACAGGTTATATCTTACATACTGAACTAAATTGTAAACTCCTTTAGGGTGGTATGAGGCACATACTTGGCCATGATTATAAAATAAGCCCTGAAGCAACGTAATTCAGAGGCTACTTGGCACCTCCATCAGCTGTTAAAGATAATAAACCAGTTCAGAGGTTATATCTTACATACTGAACTAAATTGTAAACTCCTTTAGGGTGGTATGAGGCACATACTTGGCCATGATTATAAAATAATCTACCTACCTGCCTCATCTCCTGCTTTCCTTCTGTTTTGATTGAGCGTTGACAATGTGCTATGCCCAGTGAAGCTTGTTTACTGTTATACCTGTAGAAGTCTTATCGTATACAATTTTAAAAATTCAAACATTTATCCACATGCAATAAAGTACAGCCATTTTAAACATTATATATCTAAATATGAATTGATGAATTCTAACAAATATGTATATCCATGTAGTTACCACTAAAATGAAAATACAAAACATTTTGCCATCTCAGAAAGATGCTTCATTCTTTCCAGTCTCCCTCCTTTCACCAGAAGTAACCAGTCTTCTGATTTTTATTATCATAGAATGGTTTTCTCTGTATTTCAGCATAATATAAATGGAATCATGTAATTTGTGTATTTTGGTGGTAATTATTTTTCATAATGTAATCTTTTTATGATTCATTTATGCTGTTACATTTATCAATCAGTAGTTCATTCTTTTTATTGCTGAGTAGTATTTCATTGTGCGAATATACCACAGTTTATCCATTCACCTGTTAATGGATATTTGGCTTGTTTCTATTTTTCTGACTGTTATAGATAATGCTGCTATGAACATTCGTACACAAGGTTTTTTTGGACATGTATTTTTACTTATTTTAGAATTGCTGGATCATATGGTAACATAATATTGACAGTATGAAACAGTATTGATGTTTTTGATTCTCCTTCCAGTAATGTATGAAGCACGATGTTGTTATTCACTGGGTATGAACTGGGATCTCATATAGTTTCAGTTTTTAAAATTCAGGTAAAATTCATATAACATAAAATTTGCCATTGTAACCATTTTGAAGTGTAGAATTCAGTGGCTTCCAGTATATTAACAATGTTGTGCAACCATCACCACTATCTAATTCTAGAACATCTTCAACATAGGAAAAAAACCTCTTATCCATTAAGCACTCATTCTCTTTCCTCCTCTCTCCTCAACCCCTGGCAACCACTCTTCTGCTTTCTATCCCTCTGGATTTGCCTATTCTGGACATTTCATAGAAATAGAATATGTGGGTTTTTTGTGTCTGGCTTTTATTGAGCATAATGTTTTCAAGGCTCATCTATTTTGTAGCATGTATCAGGTCTTCATTCATTTTTTAGAGATGAATAAAATTCTCTTGTAGGGATATACCACATTTTGTTTATCCTTTTATCAGTTGATGAACATTTGGTTTCTTTTTATTTTTAGCTATTATGAATAATCTCTGAAGATTTGTGTACAAGCAAGTGTTTGTTAGACTGTTATGTTTCCAGTTCTCTGGGGTATATACCTAGAATTATTACTGAGAATTTCTGGGTCATATGATAATTTTGTGTTTAAAATTTTGAGGAACTGCCAAACTATTTTCCATGTGGCTGCAGCATTTTACATTCTCATTAGCAGTGTAAAAGAGTTCCCATTTCTCCACGTCCTTGTCAACACATGTTATATTCTGTATTTTTAATTATAGCCTTCCTAGTGGGTGTGCAGTGGCATCTATTTCTGGTTTTGATTTTCATATTCCCAATAAGTGATGATGTTGAATACTTTTTTGTGTGCTTATTGGCCGTTAGTATATCTTCTTTAAATATTAGGTCCCTTGCCCCCTTTTTTGAGGGTTTTTTGTTGTTGTTGTTGTTGTTTAGTTTTAAGTTCTTTATATATTTTGGATACTAGACCCTTATCAGATATATGATTTACAAAAATTTTATTCTTTTCTATACCTGGTCTTTTCAATTTTTTGACAGTGTCCTTTGATACACAAAATTTTTTATTTTGATAAAATCTAATTTTATTTTTTCTTTTGTTACTTGTGCTTTTGGTATCATATCTAGGGCACTATTGCCAGATTCAGGGTCATACAGATTTATTCTTGTAAGAATTATCAACTTTGCCTGCATTTATGTCCTTGACCCACTTTGAGATAATTTTCTGTATATGATGTGAGTTGAGGGTCCACCTTCATTTTTCTGCATGTGGATATCCAGTTTTCCCAACACTGTCTGTTGAAAAGACTATTCGTTTTATCATGGAAAGGATTTTAAAACCTTGTTAAAAATCAATTGCCTGTAGATGTATAGGCTTGTTTTTGGACTTTCAGTTCTATTCCATTGATCTATATGTCTCTCCTTATGTCAGTACTACACAATTTTAATTACTGTAGATTTTTAGTAAATTTTGAAATTGGGAAGTATTAGTATTACAAATTTGTTCTTTTCCAAGATTGGCTGTTCAGAGTCTCTTAATATTCCATATGAATTCTAGGATCAGTATATCAATTTCCACAAAAAAAGTAGTTTGAAATTTGGTCACAGTTGCATTGAATTTGTAGAGTATTATCATCTACATAATATGTTTTCCAATTCATGAACACAAGGTGTCTTTCCATTTATTTAAGTCTTCTTTAATTTGAACAGTGTTTTGTGGTTTTCATTGTACAGGACTTACACCCCCTTGGTTGCATTTATTCCTAAGTATTTTATTCTTTTTGATGCTATTGTAAAGGAAACTGTTTTGTTAATTTCATTTTCAAATTGTTCATTGCTATTGTATAGAAATACAATTTATTATTATATATTGATCTTGTATTCTGCAACTTTGCTGAATTTATTAGCTTTAATAGGTTTTTGGTGGATTCTTTAGGATATTATAGATATAAAATCATATCATCTATTAGTAGAGATACTTTTACTTCTTTCTTTCAAATCTAGATGCCTTTTGTTTCTTTTTATTGCCTGATTGCCTCAGCTAGAACTTCTGGTATAATGTGTCATCAAAGTGATGAGAGAATGGACATAGTTTTTATTTTCCTGATCTTCGGGGGAAAGCTTTCAGTCTTTCTTTGTTAATATGTTATTTGTGAGTTTTTTTCATAGATGTCCTTTATCAGGTTGATGAAGTTCCCTTCTTTTCCTACTTTGTCACGTGTTTGTATCATGAAAGGGTGTTGGATTTTGTCAGATTTTTTCCTGCATCAATTGAGTTGATGATGTGTTTTTTTCCTTCATTTAATTAACATGGTATATTTCATTGATTGATTTTAATGTGTTGAGCCATCCTTGTATTCCTGGGGTAAATCTGACTTGGTCATGGTATATAATTGCTTTAATATGTGGTTGTATTTGGTTTACTAGTATTTTCTTGAGAATTTTTGCACCTTTCATACAAAGGGGATATTGGTCGCTAGTTTTCTTGTGAGGTCTTTGTCTGGCTTTGACATCAGAGTAATGCTGTACTGGCTTCATAAAATGAATTAGGAAGTGTTCCCTCCTTTATTTATTGGAAGAGTTTGAGAAGGATTGATGTTAATTCTTTCTTAAATATTGATAGAATTTATCTGTGACACCATCTGGTCCTGGACCTTTCTCTCTTGGGGAATTTTTGATTTTTGATAGAACAGTTTTCTAATAAGTGTATTTAGAAGTAAATAGACTATTGACTCAAGAACAAATAGACTATACTGGTAGTATTGTCTCCACTTTCATTCCTGATTTTAGTAATCTGAGTCGTCTTTTTTTTTCACTTGGCTGGTATACCTAAAAGATTGTTGATTTTGTTGATCCTTTAAACAACTTTTGGTTTTATTAATTCTCTGTGTAGTTTTTATATTCTATTTTTTATCTTCATTTTTATTTATAGTATTTTTTCCTTTTTCATCCTCATTTTATACTATTTTTTCCTTTTCTTTTTTTTTTTTTTTTTTTGAGACAGAGTCTTGCTCTGTCGCCTAGGCCGGAGTGCAGTGGCACAATCTTGGCTCACTGCAAGCTCCGCCTCCTGGGTTCACGCCATTCTTCTGCCTCAGCCTCTCCAAGTAGCTGGGACTACAGGCGCCCGCCACCATGCCCGGCTAATTTTTTGTATTTTTAGTAGAGACGGGGTTTCACCGTGGTCTCGATCTCCTGACCTCGTGATCCGCCCTCCTCGGCCTCCCAAAGTGCTGGGATTACAAGCGTGAGCCACCGCGCCTGGCTATTTTTTCCTTTTCATCTTCATTTTGATATGTAGTATTTTTTCCCTCTTACATGCTTTGGATTTAGTTCTTTTGATAGTTTTATAGGGAGAAGTTTAGGTTATTGTTTTAGAGGTCTTTCTTATTTCTTAATGTAGATTTTTATAACTGGAAATTTCCCTCTGAGCACTGCTTTGCTGTATCCCTTAAGTTTTGGTGTGTTGTGTTTTCATTTTCTCTCATCTGAAGACATTTTCAAGTTTCCATTGTAATTTCTTCTTTGACTCATTGGTTATTTGAGTATATTATTCAATTCCACATATTCAAGAATTTTCCAAATTTTCTCATTATTGATTTTACAGTTTCTCTTATTTTGGTCAAAAAATGATACTTTGTATTATTTTGATTTTATTAAGTAAGAATTGTTTTGTGGCCTAACAGAAGATCTGTCTTAAAGAACATTTCATGTTCACTTAAGAAGAATGTGTATTTTGCTGTTATTTGGTGGGGTGTTCAATATATGTCTGTTAGGTCTAACTGGTTTATAGTGTTGTTCTAGTCTTTCTGATTCATTGGTTATGTTTTGTCTGGTTCATTTCATTATGGAAAGTGTAATGATGAAGTTTCCAACTATTGTTGAACTATCTGTCTCTAGTTCTATCACTTCTGCTGTTTATATTTGGGGCTATATTTTTAGGTGTATATATGTTTATAATTTTTATATTTTCTTAATGGATTGACACCTGTATCGTTATGTAACATCTTTCTTTGCTCTTGTAACAATCTTTGTCTTAAAGTCTATTTTGTCTAATATTGGTACTACCACTCCAGCTCTCTTATAATTACCATTTTCATAAAATGTCTTTTACCACTTTCACCTTCAGCCTATGTGTGTCTTTGGGTCTAAAGTCTTTTTAGACAGCATATAGTTGAACTTTTAAAATTCATTCTTCTAGTCTCTACCTCTTAATTGGAGAGTTTATTTAATGAAATTACTCATGAGAGAACATATTTTGCCATTTTGCTGTTTTTTATATGTCATATCATTTTATTCCTCCATTCCTTCATTATCACCTTCTTTTGTGACAGATGTGTTCTGGTGTACCATTTTAATTCCCTTGTAATTTCTTTTAAAATATATATTTTAGGTATTTTCTTAATGGTTGTCTTGGGGATTGCAATTAACATCAAATTTATAACAGTTTAGTTCAGAATAATATCAGCTTGGTTTCAATAGTATACAAAACGTTTGCTCCTGAATACCTCCATCTCCCCATCCACTTTATGTTGTGATAAATTACATATTGTTATTGTAAGTAACATACATAATAGATGTAAATGATATAAGTCAATTTAGATTTATAACTATTTTATGTAATTGTATTTTAAATCATACGGGGAGGGGGGAGTGGTGTTGCTAACCAAAAATACACTAAAAATTCTGTTACTAACTAAAAATAAAAATACAGATTTTTACATTTATCTACATTGTTATGTTTATTGTTTCATTCTTTTACGTTCAACCTATTTGTATCTTTAAATATAAAGTGTCATGCTGGGTGTGGTGGCTCACTCCTGTAATCCCAGCTTCTCAGGAAGCTGAGGCAGGAGAATCTCTTGAGGCCAGGAGTTTGAGACCAGCCTAGGCAACATAGTGAGACCTGTCTGTAAAAAATTTAAAATAAAATTAGCTGAGCATGGTGGTGTGTGTCTGTGATTCCAGTTACTTGGGAGACTGAGGCAGGAGGATCACTTGAGCTCAGGAGTTTGAGGCTGCAGTGGGCTGTAATCATGCCACTGTACTCCAGCTTGGGTGACAGAGCAAGACTGTGTCTCATATTTTTTAAATAAAAATCTCTGGTAGCCAAGATATAGTTTGATTAATTTTTTAAATTGATTTTGCCAATCTCTGCCTTTTAGTTGTATATTTACATTATTGAGGTGGGATTTACATCTGCCATTTTGTTACTTGTTTTCTGTATTTCATTTATATACAGGTGCTCCTCAACTTATGATGGGGTTACATCCCAACAAACCCATCATAAATTGAAAATGTCATAAGTCAAAAATCCACTTATACACCTAATCTACTGGGCATCGTAGCTTAACCTAGTCTACCTTAAACATGCTCAGAACACTTACATTAGCCTACAGTTAGGCAACATGGTGTAACATAAAGCTTATTTTATAAAAGACTGTTGAATATCTCATGTAATTTATTGAATACTGTACTGAAAGTGAAAAACAGAAATGGAATGGTTGTATGGATACTCGAAGTATGATTTCTACTGAATGTATGTTGCTTTTGCACCATCATAAAGTTGAAAAATAGTAAGTGGCACCATTGTAAGTTGGGTATTGTGTATATTGTGCTTGTTTCACTGTCTCTTTACTGCCTCCTTTTATTTTAAATAGGTATTGTTGTATATTTTAATTTCATTGTTTCTTCTAATATATTTTAAAATTTTCTTTATGGTTGCTTGCGAGCTTTCAATTAACATCTTAGTTTATAAAATCTAGTTCAGATTAATGCCAACATAATTTCAATAGTTTATAAAAATTGGCTCTTGTATAGCTCCATTCCCCTTCCCCACCTTTGTGCTATTGTTGTCATATGTTATATCTTTACATATTGTATGCTCATAACAAAGATTCGTTTATTGCTTTATGCAGTTGCCTTTTATATCAGGAGCAAAAAGGAGTTACAAACAAAAAAAATACATGCCTATTATCACTACCTAACTTACTACTTTTGCTGGTACTCTATTTCTTCCTATGAATCCCAGTTACTATCTAATGCCTTTCATTTTAGCTTAAAGGACTTCTAGTGTTTGTTGTAGGGCAAGTCTGCCAGTGACAAATTCTCTGATTTTCTTTATCTAGAGATGTCTTAGTTTGGGTTTTTTTCTTTTAATTCTGAAGGATAATTTTGCTAAATACAGAATTCTTGTTTGACAGTCTTTTTCTTTTATTTGCATGTTATCTACTGCCTTGTGGCCTCCATGATTTTACATGTGAAATCAGCTGTTAATCTTATTAAGTATCCCTTCAGTATGATGAATTGCTTCTTTCTTGCTGCTTTCAGGATTCTCTCTGTTTGGCTTTCGTCAATTTCATTTAAATGTGTCTCTGTGAAAACTCAATCTCTGAGTTTCTCCTACTAGGGATTTGCTGAGCCTCTTGGATGTATAGATTCATTTCTTTCGTCAAATTTGGGAAGCTTTTGGCCATTATTCCTTCTGCCCTTTTCGTTTTTTTCTTTCTGGGACTTTCATTAGGTGTGTGTTGGTTTGCTTGATAATGTCCCACGAGTCTCTTAGGTTCTGTTCTTTTTTCTTTTTTTTTCTTTCTTTCTGTTCCTCAGATTGGATAATCTCAATAGACCTATCTTCAAGTTTGCTGATTCTTCTACCTGCTCAAGTCTGCTGTTGGATTGTCTAATGAATTTTTCATTTCAGTTATTGTAATTTTCAATTTTGGAATTTCTCTTTGGTCACTTTTTTGTAATTTCTGTTTCTTTATTAATAGTCTCTCCTTTATGAGACATTGTTCTCAGGATTTCCTTTAGTTCTTTTACATGATTTTCTTTCCTCTTTGTGTATATTTAAAATCATTGTTTTAAAGCCTTGGTCTTCTAAATCCAGTTTCTGGGGTTCCTCAGAGAGAATTTCTATTATGTTATCTTTTCCCTTTGTATGAGCCACATTTCTTTGCATGCCTCATAATTTTTTACTGAAGACTGGACGTTTTAAATATAATACAGCAACTTTGGAAACCAGATTCTTTGCCTCTCCAGGATTTGTTCTTGCTCACTGTGGTTGCTGTTGTTTGTTTAGTGACTTTTCTTAATTAATTTTGTCAAGTCCATATACATTGTCATTTGTGGCTAGTGAAGTTTCTGTTTCATTAGCTTACCAGTCAGCTAGTGATTTGATGAAAATTTGCTTAAATGCCTGGAATCCCCGCTAAAACAAACAAGTCTTAATGGGTGGGCTGTGTGTATGTGTGTTGGGGTTGGAAATATTTTCAACATTCAGATGAGCTATTTACATCTCTTTCTTTTTTTTTTTTTTTTTTTTTTTTTTTTTTTGAAACTGAGTCTCGCTCTGTCGCCCAGGCTGGAGTGCAGTGGCGCGATCTCGGCTCACTGCAAGCTCCGCCTCCTGGGTTCACGCCATACATCTCTTTCTTAACCTTTACTTCTGTTTGTGCAGAGCCTGGAGGTCAACCATGGGTTAGAGCTTAATGCCTTCTTGGGTATTCTTGGTGCATGTGCTCCTTTCTAAGTATGGATGTGGCCTTCTAGAGACCCAGAGATATATGGGAGCTTATTTCACAAAACATCTTCATTACCCAGCTTTTTCTCCCAAGCTCTTGTATGTGTCTTTTGTTTTCACCAATTTTTATCCCTTGTTCCAGGTAGCCACAACTGATAAATTTGCCTTTAAGTGTTTTTGACAAACATCCCCTGGGTAGTTGCCTTTATAGCCTTGTGGAGTTCTGAGTTTAGTGAAATAAAGGCAAGTCCCTTTCACTGGTCTTTAGGCAACCACCAGACAAGTAAAAACAGACAATAACAAATCTTTGAGAACAATGTTCACTCTGCTCCTCTGGCACCAGGAATCACCTTGGGAATTCAGGCTGCTCATTAAAAGTAATGCCATTAAAAGTAATGGCAAAAACCACAATTAGTTTACATTGTCTTCTTTTAATGCTACTTTTTTTTTTTTTTTTGGACAGAGTCTTACTCTCTTGTCCAGGCTGGAGTGCATTGGTACGGTCAGCCTTGAACTCCTGGGCTCAAGCGATCCTCCCACCTCAGCCTTCTTAGTACCTGGGACTACAGGCATGCATCACCATGCGTGGCTAATTTTTAAAAACTTTTGGCAGAGACAGAGTCTCCCTATGTTGCTCAGGCTGTAATGCTATCTTTTTTTTTTTTGAGACAGAGTCTCACTCTGTCACCCAGGCTGGAGTGCAGTGGCGCAGTCTCGGCTCCCTGCAACCTCCGCCTCCTGGGTTCAAGCAATTCTCCTGCCCCAGCCTCCCGAGTAGCTGGGATTACAGACATGCGCCACCACACCTGGCTAATTTTTTTTTTTTTTTTTTTTTTGAGACGGAGTCTCGCTCTGTCGCCCAGGCTGGAGTGCAGTGGTGCTATCGCGTCTCACTGCAAGCTCTGCCTCCCGGATTCAAGCCATTCTCCTTCCTCAGCCTCCCAGGTAGCTGGGACTACAGGTGCCCGCCTCCACGCCCGGCTAATTTTTTTGTATTTTTAGTAGAGACGGGGTTTCACCATATTAGCCAGGATGGTCTCCATCTCCTGACCTCGTGATCCACCTGCCTCGGCCTCCCAAAGTGCTGAGATTACAGGCGCAAGCCACCATGCCTGGCCTGTAATGCCATCTTTTTAAAGGTGATACACATATAATCAGTCTTGCCCCTATTAGTACATATACCTATGAGTTTTGACAAACATAGTGTAATCATCAGAATCAAGATTCACAACAGTTCTGTCACTTCTCCGTGACTGTTAGTCTTTTCCTCTTCTTCTCCACTTCCAATCCCTTGGCAATCCAATCTGTTTTATTATTTTGCCTTTGCAATAATGCCAGTTAAATGAAATAATGCCTTTTTAGTCAGGTTTCTTTTACATAGGATAATTTATTTGAGATTCATCCCTGTTGTTGGATGTATCAATACTTTCTTCCTTTTTATTGTGGAGTAGTGCTATATTTTATGCATACAAAAATTTGTTTACCCATTTACCAGTTGAGAGATGTTAGAGTAGATTCTAGTTTGGGGAAATTCATGAAGAAAGATCTTACAACTATTTGTGTACAAGTTTTTATATAAATGTAGATGTCTCATTTTACTTGTGTAAGTACATTGGATTGAGGGTGTTATATGATAAGTCTACTTAAACATTTTTCTTTCACTTTATTCTCTTAATGTTAACATTTTTCAAACTACAGTACATCAAAGTAATAAATTAACATTGGTACAAGACTTTTTCCTAAGCCACATTAACAATTTTATTCATATTTTATGAGTTTTTCCCACTGATGTCATTTTTCTATTCTAGGATCTACTCCAGGATCCCACATTATACTTAGTTTCATGTCTCTTCTGCCTTTAATTTGTGATGGTTCCTCAGTTTTTGTGTACCATGACCTTGAAGAATACTAGTCAGTTATTTTGTAGTATGTCATTTAATTTGGTTTTGTCGGATGTATCTTCATGATTAGATGGAGAGTATGCATTTTTGGCAAGAATATCACAAAAAAATCTTAATACATTGTGACGGGGTACATGATATTTACATTTCTTATTATTGATGATATTAACCTTAACCACTTGGTTAAGGTAATGTCTCGTGTCTGCAGAGTTTTCTACTGTTAAAGTACTATTTTTATATTTGTAATTAATAAGTATCTTAAGGAAGATACTTTGAGACTATGCAAATATCCTGTTTCTCCTCAATAATTTTAGCATCTATTGGTGGATTCTTATTACCGTGTTTTTACAGTGCTTATTACCCTGATGTTCTAATGGTGATTTTTTTACTTTCCTCATTCCTCATTAATGTAGAATTCATTAATAGGAATGCTTTTGTAAGGAAGAACTATCACTCATCTCCATCTCTTTATTCAATTGTTTATATAAATATCTACTGATGGATATTTATTTTATGCCATTAGTTATAATCCAGAACAATTATTTTGTGTTTTGTTGCTCAAATTGTTCTAACTTTGGCCTTTGGGAACTCTTTCAGTTTGGCTTCTTTGCCCTTCAATATGTCTTCTTACCACTGCGCTCATCCTTTTAAATCATTTTCTTATTTTTTACCACCATGGCAGTTTCATTTTGTATTTTCCCCACCCTAGGCCTTGGAAACAACCACTTCTGCAAGCATCACTGGTTCCTTTTATTGGAGAATTAAAGATTATGATCTGGATAATAGGTATATTTATTACTACTGAGTTGTTGCTACTGGGATATCATTGGTTCTATACTTCTTCAGCAGACAGCTTAGAAATATTTATATGTATACTAACTCATGCATTTATATAGATTTGTAATTATTTCTGTTTTTGTCCGTTTGTGTATATGCATTTTAAAGCTATGAGTTTGTTATGATAGCTTTGATTCAAATCCAACATCATAGGACAGGGTTTCTTCTAGCTTTCTTGTTTTCTTTATTTGTATCTTCATTCTGTGACAGTGATAAACCTGGCTGTTATTATTTGCTATACATTTACTTATTTGATCAACCTTATACACATATAAGAAACTGGCAAAATGTTTTCCTAAGTAGTTACAGTATTATACATTTCTACTAACAATTTTTGAGAGTTGTCTAGGTGCTTTGCGTCTTTGCTGGCACTTGATATCGTCAACATTTTTTAAAGCCATTCTAATAATTATGTTGTGGTATCTTATTATGGTTTAGTTTGATTTCCATGATGACTAACGATGTGGAGCATCATTTCATCTTCTTGTTTGGTATATCTTTGCCTATTTAAAAAAATGAGTTATTTGGCCAGGTGTGGTGGCTCGTGCCTGTAATCCCAGCATTTTGGGAGGTTGAGGCAGGTGGATCACCGGAGGTCAGGAGTTCGGAACATCCTGGCCAACATGGCGAAACCTCATCTCTCCTACAAATACAAAAATTAGGCAGGTGTAGGCCGGGCGCGGTGGCTCACGCTTGTAATCCCAGCACTCTGGGAGGCCGAGGCGGGCGGATCACGAGGTCAGGAGATCAAGACCACGGTGAAACCCCGTCTCTACTAAAAATACAAAAAATTAGCCGGGCGTGGTGGCGGGCGCCTGTAGTCCCAGCTACTCGGAGAGGCTGAGGCAGGAGAATGGCGTGAACCCGGGAGGCGGAGTTTGCAGTGAGCCGACATTGCGCCACTGCACTCCAGTCTGGGCGACAGAGCGAGACTCCGTCTCAAAAAAAAAAAAAAAAAAAAAAAATTAGGCAGGTGTAATGGCGGGTGCCTGTAATCCCAGCTACTCTGGAAGCTAAGGCAGGAGAATCACTTGAACCCAGGAGGTGGAGGTTGCAGTGAGCCGAGACTGCAGCACCATACTCCAACCTGGGTAACAGAGCGAGACTCTGTCTCACTCACACACACAAAAAAATTGGGTTATTCATTTTCTTATTGAGTTTTGAGAGTTATTTATGTGTTCTGGATATAAGTCCTTTATCAGATATGTGATATATGAAAATTTTCTTCCAGTCTATGGATTGTTTTTTGTTTGTTTGTTTTAAATTTTCTTACCAGTATCTTTCAAAGACTGAGAGTTCTTAAATTTGATGATACATAATTTATACTCTTTTTCTTTTATGGATTATGCCTTTGGTGTCGTATCTAAGTAATTACGTTTAATCCAAGGTCATAAACATACTTATGTTCACTTGTTAAAATTTTATTTTATTTTATTTTTATTTTTTTATTTTTTTGAGACAGAGTCTCACTCTTTCACCCAGGCTGGAGTGCAGTGGCATGATCTCGGCTCTCTACAGGCTCCGCCCCCTGGGGTTCACGCCATTCTCCTGCCTCAGCCTCCCGCGTAGCTGGGACTACAGGTGCCCGCCACCTCGCCTGGCTAATTTTTTTGTATTTTTTTAGTAGAGACGGGGTTTCACCGTGTTAGCCAGGATGGTCTCGATCTCCTGACCTCGTGATCCGCCCGCCTTGGCCTCCCAAAGTGCTGGGATTACAGGCGTGAGCCACCGCGCCCGGCCACTTGTTAAAATTTTATACTTGTACTTAGAGGTTTTACAGTTAGGTCTATATCCATTTTGAGTTAGCTTTTGTATCAAGTATGATGTTATAGATGGAGATTCTTTTTACATCTAATTATTCCAGCACAATTTATTGAAAAAGGCCATTCTTTCTCTATTTAATGGTCTTTTTGCCATGGTCACAAATAATTTGATCATATATATGTGGGTGTATTTTGTTTTTACCCTCTGTTCCATTCCATTGATCAATATGCCTGTTCTTTCTTCATTACCACGGTATCTTAACTACTGTAGCTTTACATTAAGTCAAGAAATCAGATAGTGTGAGGCTTCCAACTTTGTTATTCCTTTTCAAAATCATTTTGGTTATTCTGGTTTCTTTGCCTTTCTATATGAATTTTAGAATCAACTTGTCAATTTCTATGAAATGTTGTGCTAGGGTTTTATTCAGAATTGCTATGAATCTGTGTATCTGTTGGGGTAGAACAGATGACCTTATAATTTTGAGTCTTGCAATCTATGAATATGGAATATTTCTCATTTACTTAGGGCTTCTTTGATTTATTAGTGTCTTTTAGTTCTCAGTGTACAAAGCTTGTACATATTGTGCATAGATTTATACCTAAGTATTTCACATTTTTGGAGCTGTTTGACACATTGTTTCAAATAACTTTGTTGCTAATATATAGGAATACACTTTTGTATATTACCTTATCTCGCAGTCCTTCTAAACTAAGTTATTACTTCTAAGTGGCTTTTTCAATTTTGTAGATTCTTAGGGTTTTTCTACATTTTGTCTTGGCTAGCTAGACACTGCGTTCTTTTTTGTATGTGTTTAATTTCTTTTTTTTTTTTAATTTGAGACAGAGTCTAGTTCTGTCACCCAGGCTGGAGTGCAGTGGCACGATCTGGCTCACTGCAACCTCCACCTCCCGGGTTCAAGCGGTTCTCTTGCCTCAGCCTCCTGAGTAGCTGAAATTACAAGCGCCTGCCACCAAGCCCAGCCAATTTTTGTATTTTCAGTAGAGACAGGGTTTCACTGTGTTGAGCAGACTGGTCTTGATCTCCTGACCTCAGGTGATCCACCCACCTCGACCTCCCAAAGTGCTAGGATTACAAGCTGAGCCACTGTGCCCAGCCCGCATTTAATAATCTTGCTTTATTGTACTGGGTAAATTCTTCAGTACTTTGTTGAATAGAAATGATGAGAGTAGTAAATGGTTCTTATCAAACTGAGGAATTTCCCTTTCATTGAAAGGGATTGAAAGGCTTGCTCAAGCCTTTCAGTCATGGTGGGTGTGGGATGTTGTCAAAGGTTTTCTTCTTCCTCTATCATCTGACTGGACGTTTATTTATTTATTTTTTATTTTTATGTTTTTGCCTCAAGGGACCAGCCTTTATTTTTTTTCCTATTGTTTTTCAGCTTTCAATTTTATTGATTTTTATTTTCATTTCTTTCTTCTTCTTTTGGTTCTAATTTGTTCTTTTTTTTAGCTTAGATCATTAATTTTAGGCCTTCTCTAATACAAGCATGTAATGCTATAAATTTCATTGTAAATGCTGCTTTAGCTGCATCTCAAAACTTTAGGTAATTCTTGCCGTTTTCTACTTCCATGTAAGTTTTGGAAAATAGTTTGTCAAACCCACAAAAGTAAGAAGATTTGGAATTTTGGTTATGATTCCTGTGAATCTATAGATAAATTTGGAAGAATTTTTATCTTTATAGCATTTATTCTTCCAGTCTATGAAATGGTAGTATTTCTTCATTTATTAAGATCTTTAATAAATTAGTGAAAGGTACACAACTACAGAACCAATGGATGTTAAAATGACAACAAAGCAATATTATGAACAACCTTATGCTGATAAATTCAACAACTTAAATGAAATGAACAAATTACTTGAAATACACTAACTGTCAAAGCTTACAGGAGAAGAAATAACCTAAATATATCTACTAAAGAAAACTCCAGGCCTGGATAGCTTCACTGGTGAATTCTCTCACATGTGCATTTGAAGAAAGGCAAAGATGATACAAAAAATTATGGATCAGCATCCCTAATAAACATAGATGGTTAAATTCTTAGCAAAAATTTAACAAATGAAAACCAATTCTATATACAAAGGATAAAACATCATGAGTAAATGGAGGTTTATTCCAGGAATCAAGCAGTGTAAATCACCATGTAACCAGACCAAAAAGGAAAAACCATATGTTCATTTCAATAGATACTATCTGTTGCTGTATAACAAATTATTCCAAAATGTAGTTATCTTAAAATAACTAACCTTTATTATCTCACAGTTTTTGTGTGTCAGGAATCTGGATGCAGCTTAGTTAAGTAAGCTCAGGATCTCTCAGGACAGTGCAGTGAAGGTGTTGGCTGAGGTTGCATTTATCTCAAGGCTCAACCAGGGAGGGATCTAATTTAAAGCTCACTAGGGGTTGTTGGCAAGATTCACTTTCCTTTGGCTTGTTGGTCTGAAGGGCCTCAGTTCAATGCTATTATCTGGAGGCTGTTTTTGTTGCCCAAATGGCCTCCACATAGGGCAGTTCACAGCATGACACCCTGTATCATTGAATCACGGTATTTCCCTGACCCCTTCATGCATGGGAACTGGAGTGTATGAGCACTGGCAGGGGCACTTGCTGTTCCACCCCTCACATGATGGGGAGTGCAAGTGAGTGGGTGCAAGAGCTGGGGCGAGTGCTTTTGGGCACCAGCAAGAGCAAACTCTGTACCAGCTGCGTGGCAGCATCTAGGAGAGGGGTGCCTGTGACCCCTGAAGCCCCAGAGGAAATGATACAGTGCCCTTTCAGTTTTGCCATCCACGGACAGCTTAAGTGTTAGCAGCTTAGGAGGGTCAGTGTGATGGCCTTTTATATGCTCATTTGTGGCACCTGAGTTCTTGTCTGGCATCCAGGAAAAATGTCACATGAATGACTTCAATATGGTAAATGCAGGGGGTTTTATTGCTGATGAAAGTGGCTCTCAGCAAGAAGGGGAGCTGAAAAGGGGTTGGAGCAGGAAGGTAATCTTACCCTGAGGTCCAGCCGTCCCCAGCCAGACTCATCTCCAAAGCTACACCATCAAGCCATCACTCTGAAGTCAAGCTGCTTCTCTCAGACATCCAGCTGCTTCTTCTCTTCCCTGTGCTGGCTGAGCCTGCGGTTTTTATGGGCATAGGATGGGGGTGGGGCACGCCATAGGTAGTTTTGGAAAAGGCAGCATTCAAGTGGGAAGATGGGGATCTAAGTTCTCACTTTGGGCTGCAGTTCCAGGCTTGAGGGTGGGGTCCTCACTGGGGATCTGCCCTCTTCTGCCCAGAATTTATCTGCCTCTTGTCCTTATCATCATCAGATAAAGCTAGTGAAGAAAGCAGAGTCAGCTTTAGTGGACATCACAGTCTTTTATAAGTTAATCTTGAAAGTGACATTTTATCGTTTTTGTCCTTTGCTTCAGAAGGCCAACAACAGAAAAAATAGGCATATTGAGCTTTGTCTAAACTTAAAACTTTTGTATGTTGAAGAACACTATGAAGAAAGTGAAAAGACAGCCCACAAAATAAGCTATTTTGCGTCTTATATATCTGGTAAGGATCTAGTATCCAAAAAATATAAAGAACTATTATAACTCAATGATAAGAAGATGACCCAATTTAAAAATGACCGAAGGATCTAAATAGCTATTTCTCCAAAGAAGATATATTAGATGGGAACTAAAGACATGAAAAGATGCATAACATAACAATTCCTTAGAAAAATGCAAAGTAATACCACAATGAGATTTCACGATTCATATATTCAAAGGAATAAAATGTTAAAACTGACTATACCAAGTGTTGTTAAGGATGTGAAGCAACTGCAACTTGCATATAGTGCTGGTGAGTGTGTAAAATGGTTCAACTGCTTTGGAAAACATTTTCTGAATTTCTTTAAATGTTAAACATACATTTACCATTTGATCCAGCTATTCTACTTATGTATTTACTCAAGATTTAAACAGATAATCATAGTTGCTTTATTTGTAATAGCCCCCAAGTTGAAACAACCCAGATTTTCATCAACAGATACATGGATAAATTGTAGTATATTTATGCAATGGAATAGTATTCAGAAGTGGAAAGGAACCAAGTATCAATTCATGTAATAAAATGAATGAGTTTCAGAATAATTAGTGAGTAAAAGAAACCAGAAAAAAAGGGGGTACAAACTGGAATAGAATAAAGGGGAGAGGTTTTTTTGGTTTTTTTTTTTTTTTTGGAACAAGGTCTCACTTTGTCACTTTGACACCCAGGCTGGCATGTAGTGGCAGGATATAGCTCACAGCAGCCTTGACCTCCTGGGCTCAAGTGATCCTCCCATCTCAGCCCCCCATGTAGCTGGGACTAGAGGTGCACACCACTACACCTAGCTCATTTTTTGTATTTTTTTTCTAGAGGTGGAGTTTCACCACATTGCCCAGGTTGGTCTGAAACTCCTGAGGTCAAGCAATTTGCCTCACTTGTCCCTGCAAAGTGCTAGGAATACAGGCATGAGCCACCACATCCAGCCAGAGGGGAGAGTTTTCAATTCCAAAATTTCTCTTTAACAGAAAATTGAAAACAAATATACAGTGCCAAGATTACCACCAGCAATATCCCAGAACTCAAATAGGATGAGGCAGCTTTCAGAGCCACAGATAAATGAAAAAACTCTAAGCAGATGGTCTGATATTGTGAAATATATATTTGGCTTTCATCTCCATTTCCTGATGTACAACTCCTAAAATCCTTAGAATCTCCAAAGTCGTATATTTTTGTATGCTGATACTGACTGATAGCTTTAGGGTAGGGTTGGTCACCAGCAAAATGAAGGCATGATTAGAAGTTTGGGACTTACAGCTGTACCCTGAAACCTTCGGGGAGAGGAGAGGAGCTGAAGATCAAGTTGATCACTAATGACCAGTGGTTTAATTAAGTAGGCCTACATCATGAAGCCTTCATCAAAACCCGAGAGGACAGGGCTCAGAGAGCTTCTGGATATCTGAATATGTTGAGGTTCCTGCAGGGTGGCATGCCCAGGAAGGGAATGGAAGCACCACCTCCTTTCCCTATACCTTGCCCTGTACATTTCTTCACCTATTTCCTTTGCAATATCATTTATAAGGAACCAGAAAACCTGTTTTGCTGAGTTCTGTAATCCACTCTAGTAAATTGTTCAAACCCAGAGAGGGAGTTGTGGGAACCCCAACTCGAATCTGATTAGTCAGAAGTTCTGGAGGCATGGACTTGTGACTGAAGGTGGGGAGGCAGTCTTGGAGACAGCCCTCAACCTGTGGGATCAGATTCTTATTTCCAGGTAGGTAGTATCAGAATTAAATTGAAGGATATCCAGGTGGCAGGGTCCACTGCATATAGGTAGGGGGATCTCCTCACCCCCAAACATTTGGTCAGATAATTCTTTCTTGATTCTTCTGGTGTGAGAGCAGAGGAAAAACACGGTTTGAGAGTTTAACCTAAACAGGGAAAGTATCTGTGATACTTTTCCTCCGAGTCTTCCTGGCACCAAGTGCACAGAATAGTTCCCTTTAATTCATGGTTTCTATGCTGAAAGTTGTGAGATTGAGGTGGACAACCAGCTTCCCTATCATCTTGGGTTCCCTTTCAGGAGAATTCTTCCTCCCTCAACTCATTGGAAGCATTGGCAGTGCCTGAAGGTAGAAATATTGCTAAGGGCAGGCAGAGTAAAAGGTGGGGAGGTGGTACCGCCATCCCTGACCTTGCAAACTCTGCTGTATAACTCAACCAAAGGAGATGCCAAATCATAGTGGCTGTTCAGCACCACACTGTAAGAGGTATGTTCCACAGATCCCCTAGGCAGAAACGCCTAACCATCCTTCTCACACTGCTGTGATACATTCTTTGTGATTTCCCCTATTGAGGACAGGCAGCATTTAGATTGCTTACTGAAGCTTAGGCAATCCTGTGCTTAAGGTGCCATCTAGTACCAAAAAGGAGGCAGTGACCTAGTGGGAAACAATATTCAACAGATAAATCACGAAGAGTGTCTAAGCAAACATGCCCAGTAAACACCAAAACAATCCAGACCAAAAAGACTGGAATAAATGAATTATTCATTGCAAAGATATGGACATAAATCTATAGGAAATAACAAATAAGGAACAGTGACCTCCCCAAAAAGACGTAGCAAAACTCCAGTGACTGATCCTAAAGAGACACAGTACATGAGCTCTCCAACCAAGGATTTAAAATAACAGTTTTAAGTAAACTTAGTGATCTCCAAGATAAAACAAAAAAAAAAATTCAGAAATTTATCAAAGAAATTAAACAGATTGAAATTGTTTTTAAAAATGAAATCTGGAACTCAGCAATACATTTGTCCACTGAAAATTTGATTAGATACTGTGAACAGCAGAATGGATCAAGCAGAGAAAAGAATCAGTGAGCTTTTTAAAGGACAGGCTATTTGAAAACACACAGAGGAGAATGAAAAGGAATGAAGATTACCTACAAGATACAGAAAATTACTTCAAAAGACCAAATCTTAAGAATTATTGGTGTTCAAGAGGGAGTTGAGGTAGAAAACTTATTCAAAGAAATAATAACAGAAAACTTTCCCAAACTTGAGAAAGATATAAATATCCAGTTATAGGAAGGTCTGAGAACAATAAACAGATTTGATCCAAATAAGATTTCCCTAAGGCATATGTTGGGAAAACCAGCCCCACACCACCCAGTGGATACCCCAAGTCTGGCGGAGACAAAGGAGTTAGAAAGAGACAGAATAAGCACTTGAAAGGCGGGTCCAGGGGACCAGAGCGTCTGAGGCTTGCTCCTGGCCCAGAGCCCTTGGGCTCCGCCCAATTTATTGGTTTACAAGCTCTTTGTTCTTAGGGCAGATGGGAGGGATAGGAAGGGATAAGGAAAAGGATTAATCAGTGAAGGAACTTGTGAGTCATTCGTGGTTTCTGTGAATTTCCTTGAGCAAAGGCATGTGTCTTAACTAAGATCTTTAACTTATCAGGACTGAAACAGGTGGGAGTGGGTTTCAGGAGGAGCCAAGATGTTTGATTATACTTCACTGCTTCAAGGAGTGTTATCTCCCTGAGTAACCTGTGGAATGCCGCCCAGTGGTTATGCTCTCGGGGCATAAAGACATGAAGGCAATAAGGAGACATTTCTCCTCAGAGGCCGCTCATGGTTTCCCATGAGTGTCTCACGCAGGGGAGACCAACTCAACTGGCACCCCAGAAACTGTCTTTCCCACAGCATATAATAATCAAACTCTAAAAGGGCAAGGATAAAGAAAGGATTCTAAAAGCAGCAAAAGAAAAGAATCAAATAACATGTAAACAAACTCCAATTCGTCTGGCAACAGACTTCTCAACAGAAGCCATACAGGCCAGGAAGGAGTTAGATGACATTTTTAAAGGGCTGAATGAAAAAAATCTGCCATCCAAGAATACTGTATCCAGCAAATATACCCTTGAAATGTGAAGGCCAGATAAAGTTTTTCCTAGACAAAAGCTAGGAGGATTCACCACTGCCGTACCCATTTTACAAGAAACGCTGAAGGGAATTGTTTAACCTGGAAGAAAAAAAAGTGCAAAAAGAAAACATTTGAAGGTGCAAAACTGGCCAGTTAAAGTAAGTACACAGACCATTAATATTCATTCATTTTTTTTTTTTTTTTTCCTAGAGAGGGTTTTGTTCTATCGCCCAGGCTGGAGTGCAGTGGCATGATCTCAGCTCACCGAAACCTCTGCTTTGTGGGCTCAAGCGATCCTCCCACCTCTGCCTCCCAAGTAGCTGGAATTACAGGTGTGTGCGACCACACCTGGCTAATTTCTGTGTTTTTTTGTAGAGATGGGGTATCACCATGTTGCCCATGCTGGTCTTGAACTCCTGGGCTCAAGCAATCCACCTGCCTTGGCATTCCAAACTGCTGGGATTACAGGCATGGACCACTGTGCACAGACCCCAAGAATATGCTTCCCCCCACCCCCCAGAGAGACGGAGTCTCACTGTGTCACCCAAACTGGAGTGCAGTGGTGTGATCTTGGGTCACTGCAACCTCTGCCTCCCGGGTTCAAGCAATTCTCCTGCCTCAGCCTCCTGAGTAGCTGGAACTACAGGCATGCACCACTGCACCTGGCTAATCTTTATTTTTATTAACGGAGTTGGGGTTTCGCCCTCTTGTCCAGGCAGGTCTCAAACTTGTGGTCTTAAGTGATCCGCCCGCCTTGGCCTCCCAAAGTGCTGGGATTACAGGCCTCAGCCACCACACCTGGCCTCCCAAGAATATTCTAATGCTGTAATTGTGGTGTGCAATTCACTCATAACTGTAGTATGAAGCATAAGAGAAAAATCTATCAAAAACTGTAATAGCTACTGCAGCCTGTTGAGAGATAAGGAATATAAAAATATGTAAATTAAGACAAAGTCAAAATATGTGGAGGATGTAATTAAAGTGTAGAGCTTTTTTTTTTAGTTTTCTCTTTGTTTCTCTTCTTTATTATCTAAAATAAGTTTTCATCTTTTAAAAACAATTTGTTGTATTTACAAGATGATTCTTAAAATTCATGCTAACCACAATGGAAAAACTTATTGTAGATACACTAAAAATAACAAGCAATGCGTTAGACCAGTAGTGGTGGCTCGTGCCTGTAGTCCTAGATCTTCAAGAGGCTAAGGCAATAGGATTGCCTGAGCCCAGCAGCCTGAGGTTGCAGTTAGCTGTGATCCTGCCACTGCACTCCAGTTTGGGCACCAGAGCAGGACCTTGTCTCAAAAAAAGAAAAGAAAAAATCAACAAATCAAAACATACTAACAAAGAAAATCACTTAGCCACAAAGGAAAACAGTAAGAATGGAAGAAAAGGAGACAAGTTAGAAAACAGCCATTAAAGAAACAACAAAAGGGCAGTGGTAAGTTATTATTAGTACTAACACAGAATAAAAATAGATTCAGTTCTCAGCTTAAAGACACAGAATGGCTAAATGGATTAAGAAAACCAAGACCCAACCATATGCTGTCTACAAGAAACGTACTTAATCTATAAAGACACAATTTGAAAATGAAGGGATGGAGAAAGGTATTTATGCGAGTGGAAACCAAAAAGGATCTGGAGTAGCTATGCATATGTAAAATAGGCTACTAGTCAAAGACTGTAAAAAGAGACCAAGTCACTATAAAATGATGAAGGAGTCAATTCAGCAAGATGATATAACAATTATAAATATTTAACCAATGCAGGAACACCCCAATATATTAAGCAAACATTAATAGATCTAAAGGGAACAGTTTGGTAAAATAAATAAGACCATGTTTTTTTGATACATCAGTATGGTGGATATAGTTTACACTAATCTGTTGTGTATTTCAAAATAGCTAGAAGAGAATAATTCACATGTTTCTAACATAAATAAATAAGATGCTGGATATCCCAAGTACACTGATTTGACTTTATAAATTAAATGAATGTATTAAATTATCACATCCACCCTGAATATAGATGCACCTAATACATATCAATTAAATGTTTAAAATAGTCCTAAAGGGAGAGAGACTGCAATTCAGTATTAGTAGGGAGCTTCAGTAACACACTCTCAGTAATGGACAGATCATTCAGACATAATACCAACAAGGAAACACTGAAGTTAAACTACACAGGCCTAACCGACATTTACAGAACATTTGTGAAAAGAGAATGAAATTCTGTCACTTGTGACAACATGGATGAACCTAGAAGTCCTAGAAATCCTTATGTTAATTGAAATAAGCCAGACAGAGAAAGACAAACATCACATGTTCTCAGTCATATGTGGAGCTAAAAAAGTGGATCTCATGAAGATAGTAGATTGGTAATTACCAGAGGCCAGGAAGGTTTTGGGGAAGGAAACTGGGAAGAGAGGTTGATGAATGAGTACAACTTTCATTTAGAAGAAATAAGACCTAGTGTTTGATCGTTGAGTAAGCATACTTAATAATCTGTTGTACATTTCAAAATAACTGGAAGATAATAATTCGAATGTTCCTAACATAAGTAAAAGATAAATGTTTAAAATGATGGATATCCCAATTACCCTGATTTGATCTTGACACACTATATTAATGTATCAGATTATCACATGTACCCCCAAAACATGTACATCTAGTATGTATCAATAAAAATAAATAAATGTCTTAGTCCATTCTCACACTGCTAATAAAGACATACCTGAGACTGGGTTATTTATAAAGGAAAGTTGTTTAATTGACTCACAGTTCATTGTGGCTGGGGAGGCCTCAGGAAACCTACAATCACAGTGGAAGAGGAATCACACATGTCCTTCACGTGGTGGCAGCAAGAAGCAGTGCCAAGCAAAAGGGGGAAAAGCCCGTTATAAAACCATCACATCTTGTGAGAACTCACTATCACAAGAACATCATGAGGGTAACCACCCCCATGATTAAATTACTTCTCACTGGGTCCCTCTCATGACACATGGGGATTATGGGAACTACAATTTAAGATGAGATTTGGGTGGAGAGACAACCAAACCATATCATGCATTCCTAAGTATTTTTTTAAAAAATGGAATAAAGGATTTCTCAAACCAGTAAGGAAAGTATACATGCCTAAACATCAAAGTAGGTAAAAGATATAAATGGACATACTACAGAAGACGCAATATATACTACTGATAAAAATGTGAAGAGATGTTAAGCATCTTTATTGGCCAGGGGAAGGTGTTACAGTTTGGCTGTATCCCCACCCAGATCTCATCTTGAATTGTAGCTTCCACAGTCCCCACATATTGTAGGAGAGACCTGGTGGGAGGTAATTGAATCATGGGGGTGAGTCTTTCCTGTCCTATTCTTGCGATAGTGAATACCTCTCACGAAATCTGATAGTTCTATAAAGGGGAGTTTCCCCGCACAAGTTCTCTTCTCTGCCGCCATGTGAGACGTGCCTTTTACCTTCTGCCATGATTGCAAGGCCTCCCCAGGCATGTGGAACTGTGAGTTCATTAAAACTCATTTATTTGCTAATTGCCCGGTCTTGGGTATATCTTTATCAGTAGTGTGAAAACGGACTAATACAGAAGGTAAATCAAGATTATAGTAAGGTAGCATTTAACACATGTTTGTTTTGAAAAAATTGAAAATTCTGATGATACTGAGGAGATATTGTTCTATCTTCTGGCTTAAATGTAAGTTACTTTAATCCTTTTACTAAAGATTCTTCATTAATCTCCTGGTTAAGTGAATTTTGTTATTAAGTAACTTCTGTTTCTCAAGAAGGGCTCATGGGTTTTTCATGTTGGAGAATGCTTCTCATTTACACTTGAAGACCACGTTGGCTAGTTAGAGTAAATTGTTAATGGTTACTTCAGTAGCATACAGAAGCAGAAAAGGTATAGAAAAGAGGAATTTTGCAGGGAGTTGAGGGAGGAAAGCTGTTCTTGCAGAACATTTCTTTATGAGATGTTCTACTATTATAGGAAAGCCAAGAGATATTTTGTTAGAGTGAGTTCTTCCACTAGAATGTGTCCTCCCTAAAAAGGGACAGTGTCTGCACATAGGAGAATAGAAACTGGGACAGAAAAAAGATAAGTAGGTTGGTAAAACTGTAGGGAGTTTAAAACAGTGTTGAATACATTATGAATTCTAGGCAGTTCACTGATAATCACTTCTCAAATTTTCTACCTGTACTCCCAAGTCTCTGGGAGTAGAGTTTTGCCTTTTTTTCATTATTTTTGTAATAAATTGAAAAGGAGACTCATTTTTCAGTTCTCATTATAATTAGATAACATGATTTTAGGAGATAATTGATATAACTTATTTTTCTAAAACAGTATATATGTTATGAAACAATTTCATTAACTTTTCTAAAAAGTTATTTCTAAATTTCTGACTTGTTTCCTTACATTCTAATGGCTAGAAATATAATAAAGTTTTCTGGATTTAATTTCATGTGCGCATATTCAAGTTGTCAACCTTGCTGGCATCAGTGTCAACAATAAAGTACTGTGGACCATTTTACCATTCTGGAGGAGAAGTATACCTATATTCTAGCATGCATATATTATTTTTCCACTTAAAGGAGCTCATTTAAATGAATGTTACAAATATGTTCCCTAGACTTGAAGATTCTACATAAGTTTCAGGAACTAAAATATTTTTATTGTACATATTTTCACATATACAGAAAAATACAGAACAATGAAATATTTATGGTATATGTTTACATAGGTTTACCAAATCATAACATTTTAGTATATTTATGTTTTCGAAGTATTGTAAACTACAGTTATTAGAACATTATGGTCCTTAATAATTTAGAATGAACCTCTTAAAAGATACTTTTCTGTATACAAAATGAACAAGATTTCTGAAATATTATCTAATATCAAATTAGTATTATCTAATACCAGACCATGTTCACATATCACTAGTTACCCTCAAACTGGAAAAGTTTGTTTGTTTGAATCAGGGTTCTTTTGGTGGTTGACTCTTTTAAGATTCCTTTAATCTAGAACAGTTTACTCTCCCCTGCCACCTTTTTTCCCACCTTTGACTGAAAGAAATCAAGACAATAGTCCTGTAGGCTAAAAGAGTACAACTTCTACTGTTATGTGGCATCCATTACCTTGTTACACTAGTTGCTGAATTTCCTGTGACTTGGAAGTTAGACCTAAAGCTTGTTGCTTGTTTTGATTCAGATTAAAGGTTCTCCCTCTTACACTCCTCTCCCAAAAAAAAAAAAAAACCTTCATAGATGATGCTGGCCCTTTAATTTTGTGTTAAAAAATCTGGTTGTTCTACTGTAAAAGATGCTAAGATTGATCACTGTGTTTGGGCTCTAGAGTCATTTGCTTATTTGTTTTTAAAAGCAGAGTATATTAACTAGAATGACATGAGGTTTTTGTGAAAATGCTTCTGTAACTAATGCTTGCATTTATGGAGTGCTCTTTATATTCTTCAAGGCAATTAGTAGAAAGCATTTAATGAGTATTTGTCGATTTTTGTATTAAAGTTTTTATGTACTCCTTTCTTTTAGATTTATTATCCTTTTCCTGTGTGAAAAGATATGACAGTTACTTTCTTTTTAATTACAGGTTTTTGGCTACTGATGTTACAAACAATAAAATATTGGAGCATAGAGTTGAAGAAAAGACTTCAACCAGGTAGGTAGAAAATAAAAGTCTAAAGAAACAATAAAATTACCATTTATTTTTATAAAGGACATTATTGATATTATTGACAGAATTGGAATATGAACTGTAGAGTACTGTTCAAAATTAAGTTTCCTGAATTTGATAATTGTATTGTGATTATATAAGATAATATTCTGACATATTTATGGTGAAGGGACATAATGTATGCAGCCTACTTTTGAATGGTTCAGAAAAAAAAAGATAAGTAATTTGACAGATAATTTGGTAAGTCATGGATAAGTAGGAACTCTTATATTGCCAGTAGAAGTATAGATTGATCCAAGCTTTCTGGAAAGCATAATGGCAATTTGTATGAAGTTTTTATTGTCGTTTTGTTTTTGACATGGAGTCTCCTCTGTCACCTAGGCTGGAGTGCAGTAACGCGATCTTGGCTCACTGCAACTTCTGCCTCCTGGGTTAAAGGGATTCTTATACCTCAGTTCCCCACGGAGCTGGGACTACAAGTTTGCGCCACCATGCCTGGCTAATTTTTTGTGTTTTTAGTAGAGACTGGGTTTCACCATGTTGGCCAGGCTGGTCTGAAACTCCTGACCTCAGGTGACCCGCCTGCCTCGGCCTCCCAAAGTGCTGGGATTACAGGTATGAGCCACCACGCTTGGCCCTGTATCAAGTTTTAAAATAGCTTATCCTATCAATCTTACTATCCTTCCTACAGTAATTGTAGGAAAGTTACAAAAATATATATATGTATATATAAGAATATTATAGCAGAATATTTTACAGTTTGGAAATTGGCAACAAGCTGGTATCTAACAATCTGAAACTGATTAAATAAATATAATTAACTACTGTGCAAGCAATAAAAATGTAAATCTATTTTTATTGACACAATGTCTGTAATATATTTTTGAGTGTTAAAGCAGGCTACTAAACAAGCAAAATAGTATTGACCTGTTTTTCAGAAAAGCTGTATGTCCACAGACACGTAAGCGTACGTGTGTTTGATTAATATACAATATTTGGTTAGATGTAATGTGTGTGTATAGACATATACATATGTATGTGTGTATGTGCGTAGACATTTGGAAAGATGACACTCATGTTGCTGGTGATTATTATTATTATTTTTCGAGATGGAGTCTCGCTCTGTTGCCCAGGCTGGAGTGCAGTGGTGCGATCTCAGCTCACTGCAAGCTCTGCCTCCTGGGTTCACGCCATTCTCCTGCCTCAGCCTCCCGAGTAGCTGGGACTACAGACACCCAGCTAATTTTTTGTATTTTTAGTAGAGACAGGATTTCACCACGTTAGCCAGGTTGGTCTCGATCTCCCGATCTCATGATCTGCCCACCTTGGCCTCCAAAAGTGCTGGGGTTACAGGCGTGAGCCACCGCCCCTGGCCGGTGATTATTGAATAGTAAGTTCATAAGTTATTTTTATACTGTTTTGTATTATCTGACTTTTTAAAACTTTTTTTTTTTTTTTTTTTGAGACAGAGTCTTGCTCTGTCACCCAGGCTGGAGTGCAGTGGAGCGAACTCGGCTTACTGCAAGCTCCGCCTCCCGGGTTCACACCATTCTCCTGCCTCAGCCTCTCCGAGTAGCTGGGACTACAGGCGCTCGCCACCACGCCCGGCTAATTTTTTTGTATTTTTAGTAGAGACGGGGTTTCACCATGGCCTCGATCTCCTGACCTCGTGATCCGCCTGCCTCGGCCTCCCAAAGTGCTGGGATTACAAGCGTGAGCCACCGCGCCCGGCCTAAAACTTTTTTATGTTGCTTTTCTCATCAAATTTTTGTAAGATAAAACTTATTAAGGTTATGTGTTTTTATTTTACATCCGTACAATAACTACTGGTATACAATAAAGGGCTGTATTTGCTGATACCTCTGTACTCTATTGGGGAAGTTTTCTTAGTAGTGTTTATGAGGCTGAGTTCACAGACTCAGACGTATTGGTCAACTGCTTTCATTCTGTTATGTGGTCAGTATCTGTTTGGTTAATTCTCTCTTAGTTGTCTTACTAATGTGATGCTGCTCACCCAGCTTAGCTGAAGGACGTTATCATTTTTGAAAGATCAGAGGATGTGCTCTAATTTTATATTTTCTTTTTCTTTAACAGGTTTTTATTTAATTAGTTAAAAATATGGATCCTGAAACAAGGGGACAAGAGATGATCAAAGTGACACCTCTTCAACAAATGCTTGCCTCATGTACTGGAGCTATACTGACATCAATAATAGGTAAAATTATGTTACTGATGTAGATTATGTAACTTTGAATGAATCGGTGCTTCCATTTGAATTTTAGTATCAGTATTTCAACGTAGGTTCTTTCTATTTTCCATAAGTGTTGGCTGGCTGAGAAATAAAGAGAAAGAGTACGAAGAGAGGAATTTTACAGCTGGGCCTCTGGGGGTGACATCACATATTGGTAGGACCGTGATGCCCACCTGAGCCGCAAAACCAGCAAGTTTTATTAAGGATTTCAAAAGGGGAGGAGGTGCAAGTGTGTCCGGAATTGGTGGGTTCTTGGTCTCACCGACTTCAAGAATGAAGCCGCGGACCCTCGCGGTGAGTGTTACAGCTCTTAAGGTGGCGCGTCTGGAGTTGTTCGTTCCTTCCGATGTTCGGATGTGTTCGGAGTTTCTTCCTTCTGGTGGGTTCGTGGTCTCGCTGGCTCAGGAGTGAAGCTGCACACCTTCGCAGTGAGTGTTACAGCTCTTAAGGCGGCGTGTCTGGAGTTGTTCGTTCCTCCTGGTGGGCTCGTGGTCTTGCTGGCTTCAGGAGTGAAGCTGCAGACTTTCGCGGTGAGTGTTACAGTTCTTAAGGCGGCGCGTCTGGAGTTGTTTGTTCCTTCCGATGTTTGGATGTGTTCGGAATTTCTTCCTTCTGGTGGGTTCGTGGTCTCGCTGGCTCAGGAGTGAAGCTGCAGACCTTTGTGGTGAGTGTTACAGCTCTTAAGGCAGCGTGTCTGGAGTTGTTCGTTCCTCCTGGTGGGCTTGTGGTCTCGCTGGCTTCAGGAGTGAAGCTGCAGACCTTCGCGGTGAGTGTTACAGCTCATAAAAGCAGTGTGGACCCAAAGAGTGAGCAGTAGCAAGATTTATTGCAAAGAGTGAAAGAACAAAGCTTCCACAGTGTGGAAGGGGACCCGAACGGGTTGCTGGTGCTGGCTCAGGCAGCCTGCTTTTATTCTCTTATCTGGCCCCACCCACGTCCTGCTGATTGGTAGAGCCGAGTGGTCTGTTCTGACAGGGCGCTGATTGGTGTGTTTACCATCCCTGAGCTAGACATAAAAGTTCTCCACGTCCCCATCAGATCAGTTAGATACAGAGTATCGACACAAAGGTTCTCCAAGGCCCCACCAGAGCAGCCAGACACAGCGTCGACTGGTGCATCCACAAACCTCGAGCTAGACACAGGGTGCTGATTGGTGTGTTTACAATCCCTGAGCCAGACATAAAGGTTCTCCACATCTCCACCAGACTCTGGAGCCCAGCTGGCTTCACCCAGTGGATCCCGCACCGGGGCTGCAGGTGGAGCTGCCCACCAGTCCCGTGCCATGCGCTCGCACTCCTCAGCCCTTGGGTGGTTGATGGGACTGGGTGCCATGGAGCAGGGGGTGGCGCTCGTCCGGGAGGCTCGGGCCGCACAGCAGCCCATGGAGGGGGTGGGAGGCTCAGGCATAGTGGGCTGCAGGTCTCGAGCCCTGCCCTGCGGGAAGGCAGCTAAGGTCCGGTGAGAAATCGAGCACAGTGCCGGTGGGTCCGCACTGCTGGGGGACCCAGTACACCCTCCGCAGCCGCTGACCTGGGTGCTAAGCCCCTCATTGCCCAGGGCTGGCAGGGCTGGGTGGCTGCTCTGAGTGGGGGGCGCCCACCAAGCCCACGCTCACCCGGAACTCCAGCCAGCCCGCAAGCGCCTCACGCAGCCCCGGTTCCCGCTTGCGCCTCTCCCTCCACACCTCCCTGCAAGCTGAGGGAGCCAGCTCCTGCCTTGGCCAGCCCAGAAAGGGGCTCCCACAGTGTAGCGGTGGGCTGAAGGGCTCCTCAGGTGCCGCCAAAGTGGGAGCCCAGGCAGAGGAGGCGCTGAGAGCAAGCGAGGGCTGTGAGGACTGCCAGCACACTGTCACCTCTCACAAGAACAAGGAGTAGGTCACAAGATCACATGCTTCAAAGGGTAAAAGGGAGAACAAAGATCACATGCTTCTGAGGAAACAGGACAAGGGCAAAATCACAAACTCCTGATAAGGGTTCAGCAAAGATCACAAGGCAAAGGGCAAAAGCAGAATTACTGATAAGGGTCTATGTTCAGCGGTGCACATATTGTCTTGATAAACATCTTAAACAACAGAAAACAGGGTTTGAGAACACTGAACCAGTCTGACCTCAAATGTACCAGGGTGGAGTTGCCCAGTCCTAGTAAGCCTGAGGGCACTGCAGGAGACCAGGGCGTATTTCAGTCCTTACCTCAACCGCATAAGACAGACACTCCCAGAGCGGCCATTTATAGACCTCCCCCAGGAATGCATTCCTTCCCCAGGGTATGAATTATTAATATTCCTTGCTAGGAAAAGAATTTAGCAATATCTTCCCTACTTGCACGTCCGTTTATAGGCTATCTGCAAGAAGAAAAATATGGCCCTATTTTGCCCGACCCTGCATGCAGTCAGACCTTATGGTTGTCTTCCCTTGTTCCCTAAAATCACTGTTATTCTGTTCTTTTTCAAGGTGCACTGATTTCATATTGTTCAAACACACGTTTTACAATCAATTTGTACAGTTAACACAATTATCATAGTGGCCCTGAGGTGATGTACATCCTCAGCTTACAAAAATAACAGGATTAAGAAATTAAAGTAAGACAGGGTAAGAAATTATGAAAGTATTATTTGGGAACTGGTAAATGTCCATGAAATCTTCAGAATTTATGTTCCTCTGCTGCAGCTCCAGCCGGTCCCTCTGTTCAGGGTCCCTGACTTCCTGCAACACATACTATCATTTATGATCCGTGAATGTTTCATCATATTATTATATGAAAACAACCCTGGACAGAGATTCAAGAGACTTGAGTCCTTGCTTTGCCATTTTCAGGGTGAATACACTTGGGAACAGTATCTAACTTTTATTTGAACTTCATTATTTCATCTGTAAATTAGGGGCTTATAACTGGGATTTCTTTTGGGTCCCTATCAACGTTAAACTTTTCTGATTCCCCCTTTCTATAGTAGAAAGCAGGAAAATGGAATAAAATATTAGCATAATGAATAATACAGAATTTTTGCAATTTATGTTAATAACAATTACAAATAATCTTTACTTTGCATTAACAGAATTTCTTAAATTTCTCTGGTTCACAGTTTTCTCTTTCTTACAGTCAGCTTCTTGTAGATGTAGCCAAATGACATAGTTCGGTGATAGTTTAGCATTTTAATGATTTTTAAGTTGGCTAGTTTATGTAAATAACAAATGATTAGAACAAATAAATTAATTGCTTATGATATATTTTCAGGTCAGAATTTGAGTTATAAAGGTCATAGAGATCATCTCATATAATTGTCATCATTCTCAAGATGAGGAGAAGTTTTCTTAGAACCATTATTTGGCATTTGTTTCTACTTGGATAAAATATAGCATGCATATTAAAATTACTTTCGTTTGCTGTGCTATGCCCAAATGGAATAGCATAACTTAGTGCTAAAGATGTTTTATGGCCAGTTGACTCAAATTTTTATTATCTGTGCCTCTTATTTGATACAGGTAAATTTAACAGATTAGGAAGACTAATATCATCTGACTATTGATTACTTATAGAAAGTTATTCTTAAAGACTTTTGGAACTTTTACTTCTTATATTAGAAAGCATAAATACTAACTTTAATGCTAATGTAATGATAGTTGTAGGAATATTACGAATAACAGTTTAGTACTCATGAGAGAAATAATTCGTCTATCTTTCACTGATTAACAAAATTTAAGGGCCAAAAAATTAGAATGTTACATTCAAGACTACTTTAAGATAAATAAGCTTACCAATTATATAGCCATGAGGAAAAGTATGAATCAATGTATTTTGTGTTCTTTGTAAAACATCTATCCAATTTACAGATACCACTTGCTAATTGAAATTTACATATCTTCATAGTGACACCCCTGGATGTTGTTAAAATTAGACTGCAAGCCCAAAACAACCCACTCCCCAAAGGTATGTGTACTAATTACCCTAAAAATGTTATGTTTGATTTTTAAATGTTCCTGTGTTTATTTTTTTTGCATAACATTCATTTGCTAATTTATTAAAATTGATGCCTCTTTATCCTCATGAAAAACATTTTTTTTCACCATTTAGTTGTACGTGATGAGGTGTAGGCAAAAAGCAAATAAATATGTAACATTTGTATGGACCTACTAATTAAAGCAAAGGATGGTTATGTATTTGTATTTGTGCCTCAGAGGTAAGAACAGAATTATATTTGTGAGGGACCTTAGAATCCAGCTTACGCCTGTGTCCAAAAGTTGTGCCCATGTTCAAGTGTTCATGACCATCATACAACTATTGCTTGAATATAGTGATTGGAAATTTATTATTTTATCAGACAGCTTGGTTAATTTCTGGATAGTAGTTTATGTAGAATTTGAGACAAATAATGATGTATTTTTATAAGATAGGCAAGATTAGCAATTCCTTAGTATTTTATAGGTTTATAAAGATAATGGCATCGCAACCATATTTTAAGTGGCAGAAAACACACTGTTTGGACTGTGAGAAAATTGGCACAGATACAAAGCCACTGTGTTGAATACAGAGCAGTGAGATGGGATGAACAGCCCTGGTATTTTAGATGAATGAAAGGATAGATTGATTGTGGGAAGAGGCTAGAAAGGTAATTTCCTATACATTAAAGAAAGCTGTAAAAGCAGAAGGAAACACGTAGACTTAAGTATTACAAAGTTCACAGCTTTGTATTTTTACCTACTGTTGGGCAGAGAAGACAATTTTGGCAACAGTTAGTCCAGCAAGTGGGAAGAAGTTGGTATTAGAGAAAGTTGTACTACCTTAGGTGGAATGTGACAAATGGCTAGACTGAGCAGTACAGATACAGAAAAAGAGACAAAGCATAGCATTATGTACATTGAGAATGACATTTAAAAAAAAATTATATTTTTGTCTGAATTTCCCTTGCATACTACAGATTTTTCTTCTGGACAGATAGAGAAGATATGCGTCCATGTTCTCTTCTCTAAATGGGTTTTCGTCTTTTATCTTCCTGCTTCATTCCCTCAGATAACTTAAAAGAAGTTATTTTTGTGTCTTTCCTTTTTTTTTTTTTTTTTTTTTTTTTTTTTTTTAGACTGGGTCTTACTCTGTCACCCAGGTTGGAGTGCAGTAGTGTGATCATAACTCACTGCAGCCTTGACCTCCTGGGCTCAGGTGATCTTCCCACTTCAGCCTCCTGAGTAGCTGGGACTACAGGCATGTGCCATCGCACCCAGCTAATTTTTAAAATTTTTTTGTAGAGATAGAGGCTCACTGTGTAGCCCAGGCTGAAATCAAACTCCTGGCCTCAAGTGGTCCCCTGGCCTTGGCCTCCCAAAGTGCTGGGATTACAGACATGAGCTACCATGCCCAGCCATTTTCTTACTGCAGTGCTGAAAACATAATGTCCACTAATTCACAGTTACTTTTTTTTTTTTTTTTGAGACAGAGTCTCGCTGTGTCACCCAGGCTGGAGTGCAGTGGTGTGATCTTGGCTCACTGCAAGCTCTGCCTCCTGGGTTCACGCTATTCTCCTGCCTCAGCCTCCTGAGTAGCTGGGACTACAGGTGCCCGCCACCACGCCCTGCTAATTTTTTGTATTTTTAGTAGAGACGGGGTTTCACTGTGTTAGCCAGGATGGTCTGGATCTCCTGACCTCGTGATCTGCCCGCCTCGGCCTCCCAAAGTGCAGGGATTACACCAGCTTAATTTACAGTTACTTTTAACAACTCTGAGTTTAGAATGCACTGCAGTAGCATTAAGCAAATCAAATTAATTTTGTCTGTTTCATCCTAAAAAGTAGAGATAGTTATTTATCTTTTTCAAGATTGTTTCTCTTTTCGTAATTTTCTAGTTTCCTCATTGTTATGTCAATTTCTTCATCTGTAAAAGTAATAACACTTATGTGAGGTAATTGTTGGTTGTTGGAATCTTTTTTGTTAGGAAAATGTTTTGTATATAGTAATGGACTCATGGATCATCTATGTGTCTGTGAAGAGGGAGGCAACAAACTATGGTATAAGAAGCCAGGAAATTTCCAGGGAACATTGGTAAGGTGGTTATATTATTTAGAATCACAGTATATTTTCTATTTAATCTTATATGTGAAAGATTTTCTAATTGCAAGAGGGTTAAGAATCATACTAAACTGAGAACAAGGAACTACTTCTTTGCTTTTTAACCCTTTGTTATCCTTTTCATAGGTTCATGGTTTTGTGTAAAAAAGGGGGAGGTAACTTTTTAAAAAACTAAACATTTTTATTTTGCGATAATATAAAATGAAAAAAATATATACAGACAGATTTCATGTACTCTTTTCTTAGTTTCCCCCAGTGGTACCATCTTACAAAACTAATACAGTGTCACCACTAGGATTTTGACATTGATTGATACAATTAAAATAAAGAATAATTTCATTATCACAAGGATTCTTCCTGTTTCCTTTTTTAGAGCCACACCCATTTCCCTTGTGTTCTCACCAACTCCTTAAGCCCTGACAACTACTAATCTGTTCTTCATTTATATAATTTTGTCATTTCAAGAGTGTTATATAAATGGAATCATAACATATATAACCTTTCGGGGTTGGCATTTTTTACATAGCATAATTACCTGGTGATTCATCCAGGTTGTTGCATGTGTCAATCATTTGTTCCTTTTTATTGCTCATGATATAGATTATTTCATGGTGTACATATAATACAGTTTATTTTCAGAATTTTTTCCAGATTTTGGCTATTACGAATAAAGCGGCTACAAACATTCACTTACTCTGGGAAAAATGCCTTAGGGAATACAGTTGCTGAGTCATATGGTAGTTGCATGTTTAGAGTTTAAGCAACTCCTAACCTGTTTTCTACACTGGTTCTACCATTTTACATTTTCATTAGCACTGTGTGACTGATGCAATTTCTCCACGTCTTCACTAGTGTTTTGGTATTGTCACTACTTTTATTTTACCAATTATGATAGATGTGTAGAGATATCTCATTGTGGTTTTAATTTGCATTTCCCTAGTGGCTAATGATGTTGAACATCTTTTAATATGCTTATTTCCCTCTTCAGTAAAAAGGCTTTCATGTCTTTTGCCCATTTTCTAATTAAATTGTAGTTTTACTGTTGATCAAAATTCACAATGAGATACCATCTCACACCAGTTAGAATGGCAATCATTAAAAAGTCAAGAAACAACAGGTGCTGGAGAGGATGTGGAGAAATAGGAACACTTTTACACTGTTGGTGGGACTGTCAACTACTTCAACCATTGTGGAAGTCAGTGTGATGATTCCTCAGGGATCTAGAACTAGAAATACCCTTTGATCCAGCCATCCCATTACTGGGTATATACCCAAAGGATTATAAATCATGCTGCTATAAAGACACATACACACGTATGTTTATAGTGGCACTATTCGCAATAGCAAAGACTTGGAACCAACCTAAATATCCAACAACCATAGACTGGATTAAGAAAATGTGGCACATATACACCATGGAATACTATGCAGCCATAAAAAAGGATGAGTTCATGTTCTTTGTAGGGACATGGATGAAACTGGAAAACATCATTCTCAGCAAACTTTCACAAGGACAAAAAACCAAACACCGCATGTGCTCACTCATAGGTGGGAATTGAGCAATGAGAACACATGGACACAGGAAGGGGAACATCACACACCGGGGACTGCTGTGCAGTGGGGGGAGGGGGGAGGGATAGCATTAGGAGATATACCTAATGCTAAATGACAAGTTAATGGGTGCAGCACATCAACATGGCACATGCATACATATGTGACAAACCTACACGTTGTGCACATGTACCCTAAAACTTAAAGTATAATAACAATAAAATTAAAAAGAATTTTGATAGTTCTTCTTTGTTTATTTACTCATTTATTTATTATTATTATACTTTAAGTTTTAGGGTACATGTGCACAATGTGCAGGTTTGTCACATATGTATCCATGTGCCATGTTGGTGTACTGCACCAATTAACTCGTCATTTAGCCTTAGGTATATCTCCTAATGCTGTCCCTCCCCCATCCCCCCACCGCACAACAGTCCCTGGAGTGTGATGTTCCCCTTCCTGTGTCCATGTGTTCTCATTCTTCAATTCCCACCTATGAGTGAGAACATGCACTGTTTGGTTTTTTGTCCTTGTGATAGTTTACTGAGAATAATGGTTTCGAGTTTCATCCATGTCCCTACAAAGGACATGAACTCATCTTTTTTATGGCTGCATAGTATTCTATGGTGTATACATGCCACATTTTCTTAATCCAGTCTATCGTTGTCGGACATTTGGGTTGGTTCCAAGTCTTTGCTATTGTGAATAGTGCCTCAGTAAACATACGTGTGCATGTGTCTTTATAGCAGCATGATTTATAGTCCTTTGGGTATATACCCAGTAATGGGATGGCTGGGTCAAATGGTATTTCTAGTTCTAGATCCCTGAGGAATCGCCACACTGACTTCCACAATGGTTGAACTAGTTTACATTCCCACCAACAGTGTAAAAGTGTTCCTATTTCTCCACATCCCCTCCAGCACCTGTTGTTTCCTGACTTTTTAATGATCGCCATTCCAACTGATGTGAGATGGTATCTCATTGTGGTTTTGGTTTGCATTTCTCTGATGGCCAGTGATGATGAGCATTTTTTCACGTGTTTTTTGGCTGCATAAATGTCTTCTTTTGAGAAGTGTCTGTTCATGTCCTTCGCCCACTTTTTCATGGGGTTGTTTGTTTTTTTCTTGTAGATTTGTTTGAGTTCATTGTAGATTCTGGATATTAGCCCTTTGTCAGATGAGTAGGTTGCGAAAATTTTCTCCCATTCTGTAGGTTGCCTCTTCACTCTGATGGTAGTTTCTTTTGCTGTGCAGAAGCTCTTTAGTTTAATTAGATCCCATTTGTCAATTTTGGCTTTTGTTGCCATTGCTTTTGGTGTTTTAGACATGAAGTCCTTGCCCATGCCTATGTCCTGAATGGTATTGCCTAGGTTTTCTTCTAGAGTTTTTATGGTTTTAGGTCTAACATGTAAGTCTTTAATCCATCTTGAGTTAATTTTTGCATAAGGTGTAAGGAAGGGATCCAGTTTCAGCTTTCTACATATGGCTAGCCAGTTTTCCCAGCACCATTTATTAAATAGGGAATCTGTTTCCCATTGCTTGTTTTTGTCAGGTTAGTCAAAGATCAGATAGTTGTAGATATGTGGCATTATTTCTGAGGGCTCTGTTCTGTTCCATTGATCTATGTCTCTGTTTTGGTACCAGTACCATGCTGTTTTGGTTACTATAGCCTTGTAGTATAGTTTGAAGTCAGGTAGTGTGATGCCTCCAGCTTTGTTCTTTTGGCTTACAATTGACTTGGCAATGCGGGCTCTTTTTTGGTTCCATATGAACTTTATTTATTTATTTATTTATTTTTATTAATTTTTTTTGCACACAAAAACAATAAACATTTTCTAAAAATACATACAAACAAAAAGATGCGTATCAAACATATTAGGAAGGTTGCACATGGGAAGACGGGGAATAGAAATGGGGAGTGGGAATCAAAATAAATGAGAGAGGGACTTTATATGGATCAGTGATAATAACTCAATCCTCTATTTGACGAAGAAGGAAGAGGAAGAAAAAGAAAGTGGGATAAAGGATCAGAAAGGGAGGAAAATAGAAAAAATTAGAGTATGACTCCAGGATAGACCTGTTTTGTTGTCACTGAGTTGGTTGGTTGGTTTGTCTGTTGTATTTTTCATGTTTTGCCATGTTGGCCAGACTGGTCTCGAACTCCTAGCCCGAAGTGATGAACTCGCCTCGGCCCCCCAGAGTGCCGGGACCACAGGCGTGAGCCACCACATCCAGCCCCCAGATTGCTTCTGGCCTCCGTGGTATACCTCCCAGACGGGGCGGTCGGGCAGAGGCGCTCCCCACATCCCAGACGGGGCGGCCGGGCAGAGGCGCTCCTCACTTCCCAGACCGGGCGGCCAGGCAGAGACGCTCCTCACTTCTTCCCAGATGGGGCGGCCAGGCAGAGGTGCTCCTCACTTCTTCCCAGACGGGGCGGCCGGGCAGAGGTGCTCCTCATTTCTTCCCAGACGGGGCGGCCGGGCAGAGGCGCTCCTCACTTCCCAGACAGGGCGACCGGGTAGACGCGTTGCTCATTTCTTCCCGGACGGGGCGGCCGGGCAGAGACGCTCCTCACTTCTTCCCAGACGGGGCGGCCGGGCAGAGGCGCTCCTCCCTCCCCAGACGATGGGTGGCCGGGCAGAGGCGCGCCTCACTCCCCAGACGATGGGTGGCCGGGCAGAGGCGCGCCTCACTACCCAGACGATGGGTGGCCGGGCAGAGGCGCTCCTCACTTCCCAGACGATGGGTGGCCGGGCAGAGGCGCTCCTCACTTCCCAGACGATGGGTGGCCGGGCAGAGGCGCGCCTCACTTCCCAGACAGGGTGGCCAGGCAGAGGCGCTCATCACTTCTTCCCGGACGGGGCGGCCGGGCAGAGGCGCTCCTCACTTCTTCCCGGATGGGGCGGCCGGGCAGAGGCGCTCCTCACTTCCCAGACGGGGCGGCTGGGCAGAGGCGCTCCTCACTTCCCAAATGGGGCGGCCAGGCAGAGGCGCTCCTCACTTCCCAGACGGGGCGGCCGGGCAGAGGCGCTCCTCACTTCCCAGACGATGGGTGGCCGGGCAGAGGCGCTCCTCACTTCCCAGACGATGGGTGGCCGGGCAGAGGCGCTCCTCACTTCCCAGACGATGGGTGGCCGGGCAGAGGCGCTCCTCACTTCCCAGACGGGGCGGCCGGGCAGAGGCGCTCCTCACTTCCCAGACGGGGCGGCCGGGCAGAGGCGCCCCTCACTTCCCAGAGGATGGGTGGCCGGGCAGAGGCGCCCCTCACTTCCCAGAGGATGGGTGGCCGGGCAGAGGCGCTCCTCACCTCCCAGACGATGGGTGGCCGGGCAGAGGCGCTCCTCGCCTCCCAGACGATGGGTGGCTGGGCAGAGGCGCTCCTCACCTCCCAGACAGGGCGGCGGCCGGACAGGGGCTGCAATCCCAGCACCCTGGTAGGCCAAGGCAAGCGGCTGGGAGGCGGAGGCTGCCGCGAGCCAAGACCACGCCACCGCACTCCAGCCCGGGCCACACGGAGCACCGAGTGAGCGAGACTCCGCCCGCAGTCCCAGCACTTCTGGAGGCCGAGGCGGGCAGAGCACTCGGGGTCAGGAGCCAGAGAGCAGCGTGGCCAACATGGCGAAAACGCGACTGCAGCCAAAGGAGGAAAAGCAGGCTGGCGAGCTCTGGCAGTCCCAGGAGCAGCAGTGAGCCGAGTAGATGACATGCAGCCTGGCCCACAAAGGCAAAAGAAAGAAAGAAAGGGAAGGAAGGAGGGAGGGAGGGAGGGAAGGAAGGAAGGAAGGCCACATGAACTTTAAAGTAGTTTTTTCCAATTCTGTGAAGAAAGTCATTGGTAGCTTGATGGGGATGGCATTGAATCTATAAATTACCTTGGGCAATATGGCCATTTTCACGATATTGTTTCTTCCAACCCATGAGCATGGAATGTTCTTCCATTTGTTTGTATCCTCTTTTATTTCATTGAGCAGTGGTTTGTAGTTCTCCTTGAAGAGGTCCTTCACATCCCTTATAAGTTGGATTCCTAGGTATTTTATTCTCTTTGAAGCAATTGTGAGTGGGAGTTCACTCATGATTTGGCTTTCTGTTTGTCTGTTATTGGTGTACAAGAATGCTTGTGATTTTTGTACATTGATTTTGTATCCTGAGACTTTGCTGAAGTTGCTTATCAACTTAAGGAGATTTTGGGCTGAGACAGTGGGGTTTTCTAGATATACAATCATGTCATCTGCAAACAGGGACAATTTGACTTCCTCTTTTCCTAATTGAATACCCTTTATTTCCTTCTCCTGCCCGATTGCCCTGGCCAGAACTTCCAACACTATGTTGAATAGGAGTGGTGAGAGAGGGCATCCCTGTCTTGTGCCAGTTTTCAAAGGGAATGCTTCCAGTTTTTGCCCATTCAGTATGATACTGACTGTGGGTTTGTCATAGATAGCTCTTATTATTTTGAGATATGTCCCATCAATACCTAATTTATTGAGAGTTTTTAGCATGAAGGGTTGTTGAATTTTGTCAAAGGTCTTTTCTGCATCTATTGAGATAATCATGTGGTTTTTGTCTTTGGTTGTGTTTATATACTGGATTACTTTTATTGATTTGCGTATGTTGAACCAGCCTTGCATCCCAGGGATGAAGCCCACTTGATCATGGTGGATAAGCTTTTTGATGTGCTGCTGGATTTGGTTTGCCAGTATTTTATTGAGGATTTTTGCATCAATGTTCATCAAGGATATTGGTCTGAAATTCTCTTTTTTGGTTGTGTCTCTGTTAGGCTTTGGTATCAGCTTGATGCTTGCCTCATAAAATGTGTTAGAGAGTATTCCCTCTTTTTCTATTGATTGGAATAGTTTCATAAAGAATGGTACCAGTTCCTCCTCGCACCTCTGGTAGAATTTGGCTGTGAATCCATCTGGTCCTGGACTCTTTTTGGTTGGCAAACTATTGATTATTGCCACAATTTCAGAGCCTGTTATTGGTCTATTCAGAGATTCAGCTTCTTCCTGGTTTAGTCTTGGGAGGGTGTATTTGTTGAGGAATTTATCCATTTCTTCTAGATTTTCTAGTTTATTTGCATAGAGGTGTTTGTAGTATTCTCTGATGGTAGATTGTGTTTCTGTGGGATTCGTGGTGATATCCCCTTTATCATTTTTTATTGCATCTATTTGATTCTTCTCTCTTTTCTTCTTCATTAGTCTTGCTAGTGGTCTATCAGTTTTGTTGATCTTTTCAAAAAACCAGCTCTTGGATTCATTAATTTTTTGAAGGGTTTTTTGTGTCTCTATTTCCTTCAGTTCTGCTCTGATTTTAGTTATTTCTTGCCTTCTGCTAGCTTTTGAATGTGTTTGTTCTTGCTTTTCTAGTTCTTTTAATTGTGATGTTAGGGTGTCAATTTTGGATCCTTCCTGCTTTTTCTCGTGGGCATTTAGTGCTATAAATTTCCTTCTACACACTGCTTTGAATGTGTCCCAGAGATTCTGGTATGTTGTGTCTTTGTTCTCGTTGGTTTCAAAGAACATCTTTATTTCTGCCTTCATTTCATTATGTACCCAGTAGTCATTCAGGAGCAGGTTGTTCAGTTTCCATGTAGTTGAGCGGTTTTGAGTGAGTTTCTTAATCCTGAGTTCTAGTTTGATTGCACTGTGGTCTGAGAGACAGTTTGTTATAATTTCTGTTCTTTTACATTTGCTGAGGAGTGCTTTACTTCCAACTATGTGGTCAGTTTTGGAATAGGTGTGGTGTGGTGCTGAAAAAAGTGTATATTCTGTTGATGTGGGGTGGAGAGTTCTGTAGATGTCTATTAGGTCCACTTGGTGCAGAGCTGAGTTCAATTCCTGGGTATCCTTGTTAACTTTCTGTCTCGTTGATCTGTCTAATGTTGACAGTGGGGTGTTAAAGTCTCCCATTATTATTGTGTGGGAGTCTAAGTCTCTTTGTAGGTCACTCAGGACTTGCTTTATGAATCTGGGTGCTCCTGTATTGGGTGCATATATATTTTGGATAGTTAGCTCTTCTTGTTGAATTGATCCCTTTACCATTATGTAATGGCCTTCTTTGTCTCTTTTGATCTTTGTTGGTTTAAAGTCTATTTTATCAGAGACTAGGATTGCAACCCCTGCCTTTTTTTGTTTTCCATTTGCTTGGTAGATCTTCCTCCATCCCTTTATTTTGAGTCTATGTGTGTCTCTGCACGTGAGATGGGTTTCCTGAATACAGCACACTGATGGGTCTTGACTCCTTATCCAATTTGCCAGTCTGTGTCTTTTAATCGGAGCATTTAGCCCATTTACATTTAAAGTTAATATTGTTATGTGTGAATTTGATCCTGGCATTATGATGTTAGCTGGTTATTTTGCTCGTTAGTTGATGCAGTTTCTTCCTAGCCTCGATGGTCTTTACAATTTGTCACGTTTTTGCAGTGGCTGGTACCAGTTGTTCCTTTCCATGTTTAGTCCTTCCTTCAGGAGCTCTTTTAGAGCAGGCCTGGTGGTGACAAAATCTCTCAGCATTTGCTTGTCTGTAAAGTATTTTATTTCTCCTTCACTTATGAAGCTTAGTTTGGCTGGATATGAAATTCTGGGTTGAAAATTCTTTTCTTTAAGAATGTTGAATATTGGTCCCTACTCTCTTCTGGCTTGTAGAGTTTCTGCTGAGAGATCAGCTGTTAGTCTGATGGGCTTCCTTTTGTGGGTAACCCGACCTTTCTCTCTGGCTGCCCTTAACATTTTTTCCTTCATTTCAACTTTGGTGAATCTGACAATTATGTGTCTTGCAGTTGCTCTTCTCGAGAAGTATCTTTGTGGTGTTCTCAATATTTCCTGAATCTGAATGTTGGCCTGCTTTGCTAGATTGGGGAAGTTCTCCTGGATAATATCCTGCAGAGTGTTTTCCAACTTGGTTCCATTCTCCCCGTCACTTTCAGGTACACCAATCAGACGTAGATTTGGTCTTTTCACATAGTCCCATATTTCTTGGAGGCTTTGTTTGTTTTTTTTTATTCTTTTTTCTCTAAACTTCACTTCTCGCTTCATTTCATTCATTTGATCTTCAATCACTGATACCCTTTCTTCCAGTTGATTGCAACGGCTACTGAGGCTTCTGCATTCTTCACGTAGTTCTCGAAACTTGGCTTTCAGCTCCATCAGCTCCTTCAAGCACTTCTCTGCATTGATTATTTTAGTTATACATTCGTCTAATTTTTTTTCAAAGTTTTTAACTTCTTTGCCATTGGTTTGAATTTCCTCCTGTAGTTCGGAGTAGTTTGATTGTCTGAAGCCTTCTTCTCTCAACTCGTCAAAGTCATTCTCCGTCCAGCTTTGTTCCGTTGCTGATGAGGAACTGCATTCCTTTGGAGGAGAAGAGGTGCTCTGCTTTTTAGAGTTTCCAGCTTTTTAGAGTTTCCAGTTTTTCTGCTCTGTTTTCTCCCCATCTTTGTAGTTTTTTTCTACTTTTGGTCTTTGATGATGGTGATGTACAGATGGGTTTTTGGTGTGGGTGTCCTTTCTGTTTGTTAGTTTTCCTTCTACCAGACAGGACCCTCAGCTGCAGGTCTATTGGAGTTTGCTATAGGTCCACTCCAGACCCTGTTTGGCTGGGTGTCAGCCGTGGTGGCTGCAGAACAGCGGATTTTCGTGAACTGCAAATTCAGCTGTCTGATCATTCCTCTGGAAGTTTTGTCTCGGGAGTACCCGGCCGAGTGAGGTGTCAGTCTGTCCCTACTGCGGGGTGCCTCCCAGTTAGACTGCTTGGGGGTCAGGGACCCACTTTAGGAGGCAGTCTGCCCATTCTCAGATCTCCAGCTGCGTGCTGAGAGAACCACTACTCTCTTCAAAGCTTTCAGACAGGGACGTTTAAGTCTGCAGAGGTTACTGCTGACTTTTTGTTTGTCTGTGCCCTGCCCCCAGAGGTGGAGCCTACAGAGGCAGGCAGGCCTCCTTGAGCTGTGGTGGGCTCCACCCAGTTCGAGCTTCCTGGCTGCTTTGTTTACCTAAGCAAGCCTGGGCAATGGTGGGCGCCCCTCCCCCAGCCTCACTGCAGCCTTGCAGTTTGATCTCAGACTGCTGTGCTAGCAATCAGCGAGACTCCGTGGGCATAGGACCCTCCGAGCCAGGTGCAGGACACAATCTCCTGGTGTGCCATTTTCCAAGCCCGTTGGAAAAGCGCAGTATTAGGGTGGGAGTGACCCAATTTTCCAGGTGCCATCTGTCACCCCTTTCTTTGACTAGGAAAGGGAACTCCCTGATCCCTTGTGTTTCCCGAGTGAGGCAATGCCTCACCCTGCTTCGGCTTGCACACGGTGGGCTGCACCAACTGTCCTGCACCCACTGTTTGGCACTCCCTAGTGAGATGAACCCGGTACCTCAGATGGAAATGCAGAAATCACCTGTCTTCTGCATCGCTCACGCTGGGAGCTGTAGACCAGAGCTGTTCCTATTCGGCCATCTTGGCTCCACCCCCCGATAGTTCTTTATATATTCTAGATACTAGTATTTTGTTGAATGTGTGGTTTGCAAATATTTTTTTCCACTTCTAGTTTGTCTTTTCATCCTCTTAAACATGGTCTTTCACAGAGTAAAACTTTTTAATTTTTACAAAATTCAATTTATTAATATCTGTTATAGGTCATGCTTTTGGTGTCAAGGCTAAGAGCTTTTTATCTACTGTTACACTCTGAAGACTTTTTCATAAAAATTTTATTTAAGTCCTTGACCCATTTTGAGTTAGTTTTATGTAGGGCATGAAACTGTGGTTGAGATTTGTTTGTTGTTGCTGCCTATGGATGTCCACTTGCATTTGTGGAAATGGCTATATTTCTTCCATTGAGTTGCTTTTTGCAACTTTGTTAAAAATCAGTGGGGCAGGCCGGGCGCGGTGGCTCACGCTTGTAATCCCAGCACTTTGGGAGGCCGAGGCGGGTGGATCACGAGGTCAGGAGATCGAGACCACGGTGAAACCCCGTCTCTACTAAAAATACAAAAAATTAGCCAGGCGTGGTGGTGGGCGCCTGTAGTCCCAGCTACTCGGAGAGGCTGAGGCAGGAGAATGGCGTGAACCTGGGAGGCGGAGCTTGCAGTGAGCCGAGATTGCGCCACTGCACTCCAGCCTGGGTGACAGAGCGAGACTCCGTCTCAAAAAAAAAAAAAAAAAAAAAAAATCAGTGGGGCATATTGGGTGTGTCTGTTTCTGAGTTTTCTATTCTGTTCCATTTATCTCTGTGTCTTTCACTCTGTCAATACCACAGTCTTAATTATTGCACCTGCAAGTCTTGAAATTAGATACACTGATTCCTCTCACTTTATTTTTATGTTTCTTTTTCTTTTTTTGAGAAAAGGGCTCGCTCTGTCACCTAGGCTGGAGTGCAGTGGAGCAGTCATGACTCACTGCTTCTTCAATCTGTATGCCTCAAGAGATTTTCCCACCTCTGTCTCCCAGGTAGCTGGGACTATAGGCATGTGCCACTGTGATTTATTTTTTGTAGAGACAGGGTCTCACTGTGTTGCCCAGGCTGGTCTCACACTCCTGGGCTCAAGCAGTCCTCCTGCCGTGGCCTCCCAAAGTGCTGAGATACAGGCGTGAGACACAGCATCTGGTCCTTATTTTATTTTATTTTTCAAAGTTGTTTTCGCTATTCCCAAAGTTCCTTTGTCTTTCCACATAAATCTTAGCATAATCCTGTTTATATTTACAAAAAAAGTATTGCTAGCGTAATTATTGGAATGACATTCAACTTGTATGTTAATTTGGAGGGGAATAACATCTTTAATGTGTTGAGTCTTTCATTCCATTTTCAACCTGCTTATGACATTATAATTGAAGTGAATTTCTTTTAGACAGCATAAAATTGAGTCATGTTTTAACTTCTCTCTGTCAGTTTTTATCCTTTAATTAGTATACTTAGTTTAACTATTGTAATGGAATTACAGTTTAGGACTTAAGCCTATCTTTTTAAAAAAATTTTCTCTTTGTTGTGTTTTCTGTTTCTGTTTTGCTTTTCCTGCATTCCTTTGTAAGTTACTTGAACATTTTTTAGCATTCCATTAAACTCTTAATCTCACTTAAAACATTCTATTTTAGCTGTCTTTTTCTGACATTGCTTCCATGGGGAAGAAGGGATGTCATCTTGTTACTGCCAGGTAGAGTTAGAAGTCCAGGTTCCCCCCCCCCGCAGCCTCTATTGACACACAGTGTGAGGGAAGACCTGTTTTAGTCTTGAGCATGTGTGGGAGTTCTGGCTTTCTACATGGTTTCCACTGACGGTGTAGTGGGGTAGCCTCATTGCTGGGTGATGGTGAAAATACTGACTCCACTATTCCTCCTGTGACACCACCCTAGCAGAGGGATGAAGGAGCCTTACTGCTGACCTGGTAGGGGTAAAAATCTTGGTTCCTTATTGACCTTCTGTCAGCCTTACATTGGTGGAAGTCTAGGCTACCTACTTGGCCTTTGCTGATATGGGTCTGGGTGGTGCCACAAGTTTCACTTTGGTGTTTGGCTAGAGCAGATGGTTATTGTCTAAAAGTTTTCTGTCTTACTAGGGTTCCCTTACCTGGGAAAATATGCAGTCCTTTGTGACTGAGGTCTTTTACTTAGCACAGTGTTTTAAGATTCATCCATGTTGTAGTATGTATCAGTATTTTATTTCTTTTATTGCCAAGTAATATTGTGTGAATATATTGCATTTTATTTATTCATTCATCATTTGATAGACATTTGGATGGTTCTACTTTTTGGAATAATTAATTCTATGGACATTCATGTTTCTGTGTGAACATGTGTTTTAATTTCTCTTGGATATAACCTTATGTGAATATGTGTTTTAATTTCTCTCAGAATGTAACTGGAGTTGAAATTACTGAGTCATGTGATAACTATGTTTAACCTTCTGAGAAACTGCTAGGCTATTTTCTAAAGTAGCTACGCCATTCTGTATTCTCACCAGTAGTATCTAAGGGTTCCAATTTCTTCACATTTTCACCAGAATTTATTATTGTCTGTCTTTATAATTTTAGCTTATTTAGTAGGTATGAAGTCACATCTCATTTGTGGTTTTGCTTTGCATTTTCATAATAATCAATGATGAACATTTTTCCTTTTTCTATTTTTTCTTTTTTTTTTTTGAGACAGGGTCTCACTCTGTTGGCCAGGCTGGAGTGCAGTGGTGTGATCTCAGTTCAGTGCAGCCTCTCACTGCTGGCTGAAGCAGTCCTCCCACCGCAGACTCCCAAGTAGCTGGGACCACAGGAGTGCATCACCATGCCCAGCAAATTTTTTAGCTTTTTGTAGAGATAAGGTCTCACTATATTGCCCAGGCTGATGTCGACCTCCTGGGCTCAAGGGGTCTCCTGTCTTCGAAAGTGCTGGGATTACAGGCCTGAGCCACTGCATACAGCCAAACACTTTTTCGTGTGCTTATTGGCCATTTGTATGTATTCTTTGGAGAAATATATATTCAGATCCTTAGCCAATTTTTAATTACTTTATCTTTCTGTTATCAAATTGTAAGAGTGTTAATAGAAGATTTCTCTTCAGCTTTGCCTACTTTTGGTTCCTCTCCAAAGATTTCACTTAGCACATTTTAATATTTTCTGATTTCATACTTAGGCGAGTTTAGCCAATTCACTGCTTTTGCTCTACTTCCTTTCTTATAATAATCCTTTCAAAAGCTTTTTCTCTAAGCTCTTAGTAGAACAATCTACAGCTGAGTAATATAGACTTCATTCTGTAAGAAGTTAGTATCATCCAGAAATGCTTCATTTTAATTGTGTTAAAATTCCCTTTTTAAAAAGAATGGACACACATAAATCCAAAAAGCTTATTTTTTTAGATATAAATACCTGAAAGAATGAAATTACCAATCATCAGTATAAACTTTTGTATATCAGGTTTAAAGATATATTTTGATTACTTTTTTTCTATTATAATTTTAGGATGCCTTTTTTAAAATAATTCAAAATGAAGGCATTAAATCTCTATGGAGCGGCCTTCCTCCTACCCTGTAAGTTGAAATTTAATGTTTTTTCTACTAAATAATGGTTGTTATTTTATCCTATAATCAGCATGGTTGGACAAAGTCTTGCATTTTTAATATTAGAATGCTTTCATTTTCTGAGGTATTGTTTTTTAAGCCTCACAGGCACCCACATGTTTGATGATGTACTGGAAGGACTTGCAGGACCTGAAGAGGTTACATTCGCAGATACGGTTTGTTACAACAAAAGGATAGAAAACAGAATCAGTGAAGGAAAAAGGCACATCAGGAGTTGTCCAGAAATAGGCTTCCAAAGTCCTCCCTTATGGCATTGCACAGGATGTGCTTATCCTTCTATCAGTGAGCTGTAAAGTATACAAAGTGCTTCTGCCTTGGGAAACCCATTTGAGTTTTGAGTATAGGGCTTTTATTGATCATGGGTTATATGGATACATTCTGTCTTTGAGGCCAGTTGTGATGAGCAAAACTTCCAACCCACAGAAAGAAAGAAGTGTACTATAAATCGCAGTGTACAAATCAACCTGGACAAGTTGGTTTAGTGCTTCAGACATACAAAAAAACCTTCTAATGGGTAATACTCCAGGGGATACATTCCCACGAATTGTCCAGAGGTCAGGCATGCACATAGGCCCTCCTGAAGTTATACAAGGTTTGAGCAACCAAGCCTGCTGTGTTGTCTTTGCTACACAAGCATATGGTAATTTTTTTCATGTTCAGAAATAAAGACTTTGGTGTTTATTTGTTCATTTTACTAAAGCTGAATGATACATTGCAAAATGTGTACTTTCCTTTCTCCAGATAATTCTAATTGTCTACTGCCTGGCGATTACATGAATTAATATGATAAACTCTTAATATTGAATGTAAAAATGTAAAATAATAACTTGGCTTTTGCTGTCTCATTTATTCCCAAGAACTTTATACTTTTAATGGAGGAAATTAGTCAATTTGAGGCATTTATTTCAAACAATGTTTAAGGTTTAAAGTTAGTGGCAGATCCAGTACCCCACCAGTGAGTCCTGCTCCTAAATTGTCAGCAGCAAAGTCCACCGTATAACATCAGGCATTCCGAACTATGGTCTGTGAATATCCTTTAGTTACATCATAAACATGGACTAGTTTCTTGTTGCATTAATATTTATTGACATGGCAATACCTGCAACTTTGTGTTTAAATTTAATAATTCCCTTTTAATAATTTCTTTTAAAATAGTATGTCATTAGAATTCCCTTAAAATTAGTGTATGTAATTCTTATGATGTTAATTATAATTTATGTCTAGTTATAAGCAGGAGTGATATATGGTCCACAGTTCGAAAATGTTTTACAATTTCTCATGTACTTTTTATTTCGCTGATTCTGATGTTATGGTAATTATGAATGAGAAAGAAGATCTGGGAGACCAGAAACAGAGATGGAGATGAAGTGTGTGTCTTAATTTGTCTTTTCCTGTTTGTTTTATTTTTATTTTATTTATTTAGAGACAGAGTCTTGCTCTGTCCCTTAGGCTGGAGGCTGGAGTGCAGTGGCACGATCTCGGCTCATTGCAACCTCTGCCTCCCAGGTTCAAGTGATTCTCATTCCTCAGCCACCTGAGTAGCTGGGATTACGGCATGTGCCACCATGCTAGCACTTATTTAATGCTATTTATTGTAACTGTCTTTACAACTGGAATGAAAACTTTTGGATGGCAAATGCCTACTTTATGTCTTTTTACTGCCTACTAAGTTAAGTACTGATCATTTTTAAAATAAAAGAAAAATTGATCTCATAGGCTGATTTGTTGTGGTTTTTAGCTTACACAAAATATAAGAATTTTTTAGCTTATTAATAATATTTGAATTTAAGTTAAGACTATGTGGGATCTTTTGATAATTTTGAACAAATCTTTTTGTGTGATCTAACAGAGTGATGGCAGTTCCTGCCACAGTTATTTATTTTACCTGCTATGATCAATTAAGTGCTCTTCTGAGATCCAAGTTAGGAGAAAATGAAACCTACATACCAATTGTTGCTGGAATTATAGCCAGATGTGAGTAATAAATCTTTATTTTCATTTTGATTTCTGTTTAGAGCTTCTGTTTAAGTTGTGACATTCACAGAAAATTTGTACAATATATAGAGTATTAGTATGATATATTTCGTGTTATAGTTTATATTAATTTGTTAATATAGTATAGATACTCCAGAAGTCATATGGAATGGTGATTACCATCAGAATGAGATGGGCTCAGCCTATCTTGGTCAACTCATGGACAGAGTTTTTAGAGTGACATCAGAGTTGGTTGTGATTCACCTGAACTTCTGAGGTGTCATCTGGGATCATGTGTGATTCAGGCCAAAGTCCTGAATCACTTTCCTTATAAACTTTGCCATTCAGAGTTTTATCATAAGGAACGTTGACTCTATACAGAAGAACGTTTACTCTGCTAAATGGGAGTGGGATTTATTGGGGCAGTAACTGGAATGGGCTTTGGTTTTCATAGTTCTGGTTGATTATAACATTTCTGTAACTGCCCTTGAGAGAGTTGAAACCAGAAAAAGTAAGGTATATGAAAATAGACTTTTAAGAAATACTTTTATCAAGGGAAAAATCTGTGTCAATTATGTTGACATCATTAGACATTTAATTTTAAGGCTTTCAGACATTATAGACTAAAAGTTTAAAATATAAAATATGTGAATATTAATTTTTACAGTATATGTGTCTGCATAGTACATGGCTTTTTGTTTTCTTTTTTTTTAACTTGTTTGTATTAGTTGGTGCAGTAACTGTGATAAGTCCACTAGAATTGATTAGAACCAAGATGCAGTCCAAGAAGTTTTCTTACGTGGAACTGCATCAATTTGTCAGCAAGAAAGTATCTGAAGATGGTTGGATTTCCCTTTGGAGGGGCTGGGCTCCTACTGTTCTTAGAGATGTACCTTTCTCAGGTAGGATTTATCTTATTTGTAGCTACTAAATTTTACATAGCTTTGTCTCATTCAAATATTACTGTCACTAGATTTTTAACTCTTTACCATTAAAGGTAAGTTATTTTCTGTAGTGACCACAAACTCCTTTTTCACTGTTGGGCTCTCAGATCTTTCCAAGCGTTTATTGAATTAATAGTTTTTATTCAAGCTTTTTTTTTTCTTGTGATTAATTTGCTTTTACACATTAATTAGTGGGTATTCATATTCAGAGACTGCAAACTACCTTTAACATTCTAAACAAGTCATTTAATATTATTCTAAGCAATTAGTAAGATAAGTAAAACTACTGCAAATCAAAGGATAGAATCCATTTAAGACCACTTTGGAATTATATAGGCTCCTACTTTTTCAGTTATTAAAAACAAACATCTCCTCATTAAATGATTATCCTGTAAAAGACTATTACAAATCAAGTAGGGAATTGTACTAATTACTCAATTATGAAAAGGGAGAAAATTATGAAAAGTGAGAAGTAAATCTACCAGTAACTTATAGAATGTGCATACTTTAGTGTCATTTCCCTTGTGGATCATAGAAGTTTTAAGACCCAAAAGAAATACTTATCTAGAGAGAAACTGTCAATAAGAATATAAATATCTTTTAAAAATCATGAAACCACAAATACGTTCTTTCACTGTCACAACCCCAGTGGTAACCACTATCTTGAATGTCATTCATTTGATAAAAGAATTAGTTTTCTCACATATGTATTATTGCCAAATATGATATTGTTTAGTTTTGCCTATTTTTGAAAATCCCCTTTTACTAAAAAATTTTCCTAAGATTCATTCTTGTGTTACATGTAACTGTTTTCTTCATTTTTACTTGTTTATATGTGAGTAAACAAGTAAGACAATGCTGCTATGAAAATTTTTAATCAGTTTCTTGGTGTACCTTTGAAAGTTTATCCAGTATTGGATTTGTTGGTTCATATATATACATACATTTCAAATTTTACTAGGTAATATAGAACTCTTTTCCAAAGTGATTGTATGATCTACATACCTACTAGCAACATAAGAGATTTCCTGCTGCTTCACACCCTTTCCAACTTTTTTATTGTCAAAGTTCTTAATTTTTGTTTAATAATTTAAAGTGGTATCTCATTTTAATTTTCATTTCCCTGGTTATTAAGATTCGGCACTGTTTCATTGGCATTCATTTATTCATAATTGATTTGGAATTTTGGACTGAAATAGGTTTTCAATTTCATTTTTCTCCCACATGGATAGCTGGTTGTCCCAACATCACCTGTTGCAGTGATCTCCAACCTTTTGGGCACCAGGGACTGGTTTTGTGGAAGACAGTTTTTCCATGATTGGAAAAATTGTGCGTGTGTGTGTGTGTGTGCGCGTGCACGTGTGTGATTGGTTTCAGAACGAAACTTCCACCTCAGATCACCAGGCATTAAATTTTCATAAGGAGCATGCAACCCGTATCCTTCACATGCGCAGTTAACAACAGAGTTCTATGAGAATATATTGCTACTGCTGATCTGACAGGAGGTGGAGCTCAGGCAGTAATGCTCACTCACCCGCTGCTCACCTCCTGTTGTGTAGCCCAGTTCCTAACAGGACACAGATCAGTACCAATCCTCAGCCCTGGGGTCGTGGACCCCTGATCTATTGAATAACCATAATTGCTCCAAGGATCTGCAGTGTTATCTCTGTCATATAACATTTTCATGTATGCATGGATCTATTTCACTGGTTAATGTTTCTGACTTCAGGCCAGTACCACACTGAATTATTAGTGCTCTATGAAAAATCTTTTTTTTTTTTGGTCAGGGTCTCACTCTGTTGCCCAGGCTAGAGTGCGGTAGCACAATCAGGGCTCACTGTAGCCTTGATCTATCTACAAGGCTGTAGTAATCCTCCCACATCAACCTCCTGAGTAGCTGGGACTAAAGCCGTGTGCCACCATGCTTGGCTAAGAAAAATCTTGATGTCACCTTATTTTTCTTCCCTAGGAATATCATCTCTTTATGTTAATAATAAATCTTTAAGAAGTTGTTTTAGGAGAGATTCAAATTTTTCTTCATCAAGGTTGTATTCATCTCTTTTTTTTTGACATTTAGTTATAGGTATACCCCACTGCCCCCCAGCTTTTAGTAGCTATTTTTAAAGCTCTATTTTAATTTTTTTTAAATTAAATCTTCGTAGCTGGTGCAGTTGCAATTGATTTTTTTCTATTAGCCTGTATCCATCTATGTTTTAACATTCTGTTATGAATTCTGCTTTGTCTTACTATTTTTTTGGTTTGGATATATGTAAAAATATATGTGAATTTAACTATTTTATATCATCATTTGTAATCATAACTTTTCTTTCTTACTTGCTGCCCAGTGAATTTTTGAATTATAGTGACAATAATGAACATCCCCATCATTTTTCTCATTTTAAAGAAAATAGATCTCATTTAACCATTAATAATTATTTTTGGTATAGGTTTTTGATGCATGTTCTTTATCAAATTAAAGAAGTTTCTTTCTAGGTTTCCAAGAAATTTATTTCTTTTAAATGAAAGAGTGTTGAGTTTTATCAGATGCTTTTTCATTATCATTACATGATCCCATGGTTTTGTTAACACGGTAATATGACATTTAAAGATTTGTATTATATACCTTTGCATTTCTGGGGTAACCCAACTTAATCATAGTGTATGATGTTTTATGAAATATTTCTGACTTCAGTTTGTTTTTTATTATTATTTTTAAGAAGTCTATACCTATGATCATCAATAGATTGGCCTTTACTTTTTTCCTTTTTCCTGTTGTCCTTGTCAGGTTTTGGAATTATAGTCCTACTTTATTGATGCATAGTTTTTTTTTGTTTATAGGACTACTAGAATATTACTGAGAATTTTGCTTTAAAAAAAGAAATCCTACCCTAGTGGGTAACTAAGTAGAAAGCAAGGTATGTCAGGGTTAGAATTTGTCTATCCCCTGAATATATAACCTCATAACTCTTTTATTAAAGTCCACATTTTATTTCTAAATATGTGTTCATTTCATTCTCTGTTTTTATAGCAATGTACTGGTATAACTATGAAATTTTAAAGAAGTGGTTATGTGAGAAATCTGGTTTATATGAGCCAACATTTATGATCAACTTTACTTCAGGGGCATTGTCTGGTTCTGTAAGTTTATTCTTTTGTTGTTAATATTCCAGAAAAATAATAGTTGTATTAAAACAAAACAAAATATAGCCTCTCATGTATATTGAGATCCACTTTGGCTACACTGCTTGAAAATTTTTCTAAGTATTTTTCGTCTATTTTAAGGAAACAAATTATTAGCAAATAAAATAATTTAAATATACTGTATTTATGTTTTTATGTTACAAATACATATTTTTCTGAGGAACTTTTGGATTTGTTAGATCATTACAGTTATAATATTTTAGAGCTTTATTATTTAGAGCATTTTGTAATACATTAATTCAATAAATGCTCTGATTAGGTAATATTTCATGCAATGTCATCTCACATGCATTAAGCACTTCTAGCCTCTGCTGCTGATTCCTGTTTCTTTGGAAACATTTTGTCCTACTAAAGTACTTTTTAAAAGAATTTGAACAAAAATTACAGTCAGAAGGAAAGAATCTTAAGTTACCATTTTTGGGTAATAGGGAGTTTATCTTTTTCCACACCCCCCTGTAGAATGATATCAAAGTTCTGTAGTAGACTTTCATTATGCAGATTTATATCACCATGACGTTGGCAGTTCTTTTTATACCCACATACTTCCAAAAATGAATTTGTAATAACTTGTAGTGAGACAATAACACACTGGAACCACATAAAAACAATAGCGAAGGAGCAGAGTGAAGTGATGGAGACTTGCAGAAAAATATTGTAATAATATCTCAGAAAATCTAGGCCAAGGAAGTCACAGCAGTTGACTTTAAAGCTTAGATATAAATATTCCCAGGTCTAAGATCTTTCAAATTAATCCTAGTGGATTATAAGTCTGTTGAACAAAAAAAGCAATTAGTATTGTTGAATAATGGCTTTAGGATATTTACCAGTTTTGCAGAAATATGAAGGAAAGTCCTCTATTGTAATATTTCTATTTAACCTAGAAAATTTATTTTTTTAATGATTTTTTAAATGATCTAGAAAATTGCTGCATTTTGACAGCTTTCAAATAAAGGTTTGTCTCTGCAACAGAAAAAACACCTGAATGTGAGTGTCCAGGCTTTCTGTCAGAAAACAGAACAGCCTAAACCATCTCATTTTAGAAAGAGTTTCACAATGGCTTACATAACATTGTAGCTACTACATGATAGATAATGAAGATGGAGAAACAATCCTTGATTTTACCTTACCTGAAATCTTTGAAGCTGATTTCAAGAACATACATCAACAAATTGTTGGGGTGAAATAAAATATAAGTGATTTTGAGGGGCATTTTATGACCATATTGGCCAAATGTGAGTTGAGAAGCAAAAATACATACCAGTTTTAACCTTGCATGGCTGTTGTATCAAATATTGCAACAACATATCTAAAAGAATTAAATTATTAAAAAAAAAAACTCCCTTAAGGCATTGTGGAAATGTAAATTATTTTGAGAAAAGTTATTTAAAATGTGATTTTCATCCAGCTTTTATCATTAATAGGAAAAATGTGATTTGTGAACCATTGTAACTATATTTTAATATGTAAACATTTACATAACTATTTTAAAAGGCTTATAGAGCTAAAAGTTCAAAATTCATTTTCTTCAAATTTAATTTTTTATTCTATTTTAGAAGCGTTTGCTGGAAATTTTTAAATACTTACTAGATACTTGAGAATTTCTGCTCTGACCTATGTGTTGTATCTTCTTGTAATGTAAAGGACTAATAGAACACAAAGGAGCGTGAGAAATTGTGAATGCTGGTAGTGGAGTCAGAGAGGTTTGGTTGGAATTGTAGCTCTGCAGCTAGTAGCTGTGTGACCTCAGGAAAGTAAGGGAATTTTTCTGAGGCTTTTTACTTTTGAGTATAGTGAGAAATACATATCTATTTGCTTTAATGAAAACTTAAAAATATATATATTATTTCATTTTAAAGTTCAGTTATTATTTCATTATCCTTAAATAATGTATTAATTCGAAGAATGTAAAAATATTTTAGGAAAAATTAACAGGTTGATTGAAATTAATCAATTTTACTTTCTGATAGTTTGCAGCTGTTGCAACTTTACCATTTGATGTAGTAAAAACACAAAAGCAGACACAACTTTGGACATATGAAAGTCATAAAAGTAAGTTTAATTGAAAATATTTTTAAGATGCCATTTTTGTTTTTCCTTCCAGATATTGTAGGAATATCTAAAATAAGGAAAACAAGATTTTTTCTTCTGCATTATTCTTTGTGTATTTTACTGAAAGTAATATACTGTTAGAATGGAATACCCAGAAAAACTAAACAAAAACAAAAAATTTAAGAAAATGTAAAGTCTAATGTTTCTTGAATGCCATCAGTTAAGTCTCATACCTGCTTTGATAAAGAAGAAATAATCTTTGTCATTTAAAAGCTAAGTTGTTTTATGATGTTTTTTCCTAAAGTTTATTTTCAGATCTATTTCAAATTATTATGTTTATTGTCCTTGTAAGTCTTCTTTCAAATAAACCAATAAAATAAATTTAGACAAATCAGGATAAAGGATAGGAAATTACTGGAAACCTTTTTTCTCTTATTTTTTGATAGTGTATATATATATATATATACACACACACACATTTTGTTTGTTTTTAAGCTGTCTTGTAATTTTTTTCTACCTATTATCCCATCTATTTTTATTTCTTCATAACCTGTAATTTCTTCTAGAACAAAAGTATACTCCTATTTACTTCTACTAGGATCCCTCTGTCATCATTTATTCCCTTTAGAAAGTGTAGCAAACCAATGGGAAATTATCTATTACAAAATTATGTAAGTCTTGTGATAAGACTATTAAAATGTAAATAAAAATTCTTCTACCCATGATTATAATGGTTTGCATAAAAAGTAAAATAGGTATAATGTTAAAAGAATCTGGTTACAGACCTCTACAAATGAATCTGATGGATATTGGTGACATCTTTGTCTTTGACCTGTCAAATACCTATTCTCCTCTTGTATTAGAAGCTAATGAAAACCTGGGAGGTAATCAAAGTTTTATTATATTAGGGTTCTCCCACTTCCCTGTTTTAGGCATGAGCCTTCTAGAAACCTAAGCCCTATCTGTCCTCCTTTGACAGTTCAAAATTATTTTGTTTTGTTCTTCTTTTCTTCTCATCAGAATTTCTATTTCCCCTCTTAAGTATAATATTTAACATAGTAGGATTTCACCAATTTCTTTTTGTTGTAATTTAGCATAAATGATTACTGACTGTGGCATTGAGGTAGTGGTGGTCATGGTGGTTGATAAGGGAAAAGATGGGAATCTGTACAGGTAGATTCTAATGCACACTAAAGTTTGGGAGCCACTTACACGTTGGTAACTAATCATTGGAGTCACCTGAGGTGCTTATTCAATATACCTAAAGCTGGACATCACCTTCAATAGGATCTCATTTAATGAATCTGAGGTGGAACTCTAGCTTGTATATTTTGAAAATGATCCCTAAGTGATTGTGATATATATCTTCATTGAGACTGGCACCAGGGAGCCATCTTTCTTTATTAGATTTAACTCTTACCTATCACTGGCTTTTTCTAATTAATGTTTCCTCATTTAAACCCAAAAGGAAAAATCTTAATTAAGAGTTGGGTTTTAATTTTCCATGATTATCATTGGTAAATTTTAATCTGTTAGCCTACTTCAGCTATGAACCAGTTACTTAAAGGTTTACTAAGATACATTTCAGTTGAAATTGCACTTGTAATTTGAGTGATAATCAGCCCATACTTAATATTTTGGTTTACATTATTTATCCAAGAAGTAACTCAGCTCCATTTAGAAGTGACTTCCTTCGTTCCACAGCTCAACTATACCAAATCCCTTCTCTCTAAGCAAAAAAGAAAATATGAAGTGTTGCATCTATCATACTATAGAATGATAGTTCCATGCAAGTATATGATCTGTCAGCCTACTTTGACCACTTCTTCTATTCTTCATTCATTAGTCAATTACTGAGTGCCTATACTGTGTCAGGTACCATGCTGGTATATACAGATAAATGAGACAATTACCCAAATCCTCAAAGAGCTCATAATCTACTGGAAGAGAGGCTGCATTCAGAAGCACGTTAGCATGTAGTAAGTGCTATATCCTATAACAGAGATAACTTTTACCTAATTTATGAGTGTGTCATATATTATTAATTTTCAAAAATTTAATCTCTGATCTTAGCTTTTTAAACCTAGCCCAAATTTACTTGTTTTCCAGAGGTTAAACTTCTTTTTCTGTGAACACATTTAATATTTTTGAAACACTTCTTAACTGGACAATCGAACTATAGAAAAAAAACACTACTCAAGCAATATTTAAGTTTTAAACATTTTAAAATTTAAATATTTAATAGATTTAATAAATATTTCGTACATTGGTTTAATATTTAAGGCAATATTTTTTGTATTTCAATATTTCTATATTATATTTCTATTTTAAAATAGTAGAAATAAAAGTATCATGAAATGGTTATACTTGCCAAATAAACTTATTAAAAATGCTCAATTTTAGTAACACCAAGGAACAGCAGTGAGAGAACATTTTATATAAATTAGACAGTTGGGGAGGATGTAGCTCACTGGGAACTTTATGCCATGATGGTAAGAGTATTATTTTGGAACAGCTAGTTTGGAAAACAATCTGGCAGTAGCAAGGAGTCCATTCTGAGTTATCAGTTCTACTCCTAGATATGTGCCCTAGAGAAACTTTTGCACAGGCACAAAGATATCCATGGCAAGATTGTTAAAAACAGCGAAAAGTTAGAAATCACCTAAATGTCCCTTTACAGGAAAATGGATAAATCATTATAATCCATATAATGCAATACCATGCAGCAATTAAAATGAATAAAATATAGCTACACTTACCAACCTAGATAATTCTGAAAGCACATTGCAGAAGTAAGTATGCAGTGTGATATCATTTATATAAAGTTTAAAAGGAGGACAAAGAAGAGTATATATTGTTCTGTACATTCCAGATGTATACAAAGAAGAGTATACATCTGGATATGTTTAGATGTAAACATTAAATGCATGAGAAAGATGAAAAAAGAAAGATGAGAGTGATTACCTTTGAGAAGGAGGAAAAATAAAATTGGGGAGGAATATATAGCGGGCTTTAACTGGATCTGAAAAATAAGAGGTATTATGATATAATAAATTTGGATGTTCAGTAAATGACCATTTATTTTCTCTGTGCTTGAAATATTTAATAATAAAAGTGTTTCTTTACAATGTAAGAATTTGCTTATTACCTGTGGGAGTAGCTCTTTAATGTTGAAAAGTTAGGCAGGAGACACTTCTGAGGTTCCACTAGAGCTTGGCTTACCTTCAGTCGATACTCTTTGTCATTCTCTTAATTTCACCTTCCTGTTAAAATAGAAACTAGTTTGGGGCATGAGTTATACAAGATTAGAAACACCTGCTGCTTGATCACCATTATTTGACCTGTTTTTAAAATTTAAATGAAGTAATTTAAACATGAAGTAAAAATTGCCAACTTAGAAGGTCATTGACTTTTTTTAGAAAGTTAAATTTCATTCATATTTTGTAATCAGTGTTGATTTGCTGTAGTTAGTATGTTTATGCTTATGCTATTGCTAGTATAGCTTCTTAAATCATAAGGCTTCATTTATCTTAGTCTTTATTCATAGTCAGAGATTCTGATATTTTATATAAATGAAATTTGGAGATAATCACACTCCATTAAGTGGCAAAATTCTAGAAAGTCATTTTTGAAAGATACCATTTTATCTTAACTTTTCTTTCCCAGGCTTGCTTAGTGGTACATACTTTAATCTTGTTTAATGATTCAGGGTTGTCTTCCATATAAACATTGATTTTTGTAGAGTAGCCACTCTCAAAAGCTAGAGAGGGCAGTATAGGATTGTTTGCCCATCATCCAGCTGGTCTCAAAACAAGACATTGAAATCTTCATCCTGTTAGCTGTCATGTTGTTTACATGGTAGTGTGCCTGGTTCTTAGAATTTTTTTTTTTTTTATCTTATTGCATCTAGTAGTCTGTGGGCCAAGGCAGCTTTTTAGAATAGTGTGTAAACGAAAATAAACAAATTTTGTTTATAAACATTATATTCATAAGCTTTATGTTTATACTTCAGTGACATCTACTTTTGCTAAGTTTTTAAAAAGTTAGTTTTTTATTCACTTTCTTCCAGATATTTGAGTGGTTGCAAATAAGTGAGATGTTATTGTTAGCTAAAATAAACCCTTTGAAGGAGAGAGCACTGGTCTAATTTATTTCAAGACTAGCATATCCATTCAGAAAGGTAGTAATAACTCAGGACACTGCTAGGGAGAATGAGCTGTTTTCCTCAGAAACTCCTTTTAGAAAAAAAAAGTTTTAAAACTATTTACAATAAAATGTGAATGAAAAAATGGTTGTGAGGACTTTTCTTTGGCTTTGGATACCCCATGAAGGTTTCTATATATTTTTTAAGAGATGGGGGTCTCACTTAAGAGTTCAGGACCAGGCTGGTCTTGAACTCTTAAGCTCAAGAGATTGATCTTCCCACCTCAGCCTCCCAAGTAGCTGTCTATACATCTTTTAAAAATTTCATTATGAAAAATTTTTAAGACCTAGAAAAAGTTTAAAAAATACCACCATCAAGTTTAAGAAACAAGCATTATCAAGTCAGGAGACACCCTCAGTATATTCCTCCTTAATTGCATCCAGTCCTATACATCTTTAAACATGCAGCCTTTTTCTGTTTATTATTTTTAATGAATCTAACTATTAAAAATAAAACTTAAAGTAGCTTTTTAGGTAAACGAACCTCTTCTTATGGTAATGAAATGATATATCCCCAAGGGCCATGGACACTACTTTATGTTATCTGTATTAGGAATTATTAAATTGTTATTTATAATAGCATTATTTCTTTATTTTAACATTTAGTTTCTATGCCTTTGCATATGTCAACCTGGGTTATAATGAAGAACATTGTTGCTAAAAATGGATTTTCTGGATTATTTTCAGGTAAAAATACTTGCTTTACTGAATCATTGAATAGAATGATTACTTTTAAAATACTGCCTTCTAAAATTAACTTATAGGAGGAAGTTATAGGTAACATACTACATTTATTTTCTCCTAAATATCTTTAAGTTAAAATAAATGTTAAATAACAGATTTACTATCAATAAGATAAAAATTTCTCTGTAATGTAATATGGATTGAAGTGAGGACGTTGGAGGTGAGCAGTCTTTTCTACTAATTTATGGATTTTAACATATTACTTCATTTAATTTGATAATTATCAGAATAAAGCCAAAAAATAATATTTTTAAAAATAAGGTAAGAAAAAAATTTGTTTTGATTATTCCTATTCTTTTTTCAGGCCTAATTCCTCGCTTAATTAAAATTGCTCCCGCTTGTGCCATTATGATCAGTACGTATGAATTTGGAAAGGCTTTTTTCCAGAAACAAAATGTTCGAAGGCAGCAATACTAGTGATGCTGTTTCAACTTGAAACAACAACTATAGCCAAAGAAGATGGAGACTCTTAGGCAAGAATGTTTTTCACCATTATTCTGTCACAATGATTTTATGTCTTTCTTTCCTATAATTTAAATAAATAATTTCAGCTCTACCTCTAAATCATAATTTTAAAATAATTTTTTTCCTATTTTTGGTGATACTGAAAAAGATATTCTAGAAATCACCACCATTGAGCATTCTTGTAAAAAATAAGACAAATTACTCCTTAGCATCAAAAGCAATCTCTTGAGAGTTTAATATTATGTTTCAGTGTAACATAATCTTACCGGGAGTGTGTTGGATACACCAGAACTTTTTGAATTGTGTGCTGAGTGATGTACATAGTCTAGAAGAAAAAAGCCCAAGTCTTGTGTACATTTAAATCATGTACATAAGTGTTTCCATATTTCAGTAAAGTAGATAAAGCGGTCGTTAAATAGCATTGTTCACATTGACCAAATATTGCCTGTTTCCTTTAATTCAAATGCATTAGGTTCCCGCCTCCCCCTCCTTCCCCGCCATGTTGCTGTTTCAAGGCTTCATATGTATTAACATTTCTTTGATCAAAATTGTGGCTGTTTTCCTTACGAACCATAATATAAGCATTTGTGTAATGTACATTGTGCCATTTTTGATGACTAAATGTCTATATTTCTGCCATTCCTGTAAGAAAGGGAGTTTTTTACTGATAGCAGCAAATGTTCACTTCAGTCAAACTTGGGTGTTCAGTGGTAAACCATATAGTATTTAGACTGGTAAAAATAGTTTGCACACAGGAATAGCCTCTGATTTTTAGCTCTCTTGTAATCCAAGTATCATTGTTCACGGAATTCTCTAGGTCATTTTTACTGTGTTGTTCTAACAAGACAGATTATTGCTACAACAATAGTTACAAGATATTTCTAAAATATCCTTTTTTACTCTAAGTATGGTAGAGTAAGAGGCTAAACAAGAAGCCATTTCCTTGAAGACATTGCTTTCAGTCACCGTACATGTCTAAATAATTTAGCTTATCATTCATTCTATGCAGGAATGAGATAAGAAAGGATATGATGGCAGGAAAAGAAATGCTCTTCATTTTTTATACTTTAATTTCCTTAGGATCTATATCCTATTTTTTTTTTAAAAAAGCACTAATTTATTGCAGTCTTTATTTTAGGAAAATGTGAAGCATTTTTTTCTCCCCTAAAATGAATATATTTAGATGACAAGTCTTTAGTGCTGGTAGAGGAACTAATTGATTTTGTACTATAGTAGGAAAGCGTTTATATGTTTCACCAGAAATAAAGTATGTAGGGTTTGTATGTAATCTTCTGTCTTTATCCTATGTCGATTTACCTTAAATTTGCAACATACATATCTATATAAATATTCATGACTTTCTTATATTTCATTAAAATGTTTTATGGTTTCTTAAAATCATCACTGTGCTTCTAAATATTTTTATATAAAATCATTGTATAATGCTATACTGTGATATATATTGAAAGTTTATCTTGAACAGTGCTCTTTAACAATATTAAATTTATCTTGCTTTTGCTATGCTTATGGATAATTCATAGAAAAAAAGCAGAAAAACTTAATACTGTTCCAAAAGGCAGTTACATATTTCAGTTTAATATCACCTATAAGTATGAGAAAGGTTTCCATGTCTCCTACCCCTCACTGCACTTAGGAAAATTCTTATTTATGAATAAAGTAAGGTAAGTAAATCTAATTGCCAACTAGTTTTTCTAACACATATACATGCGATGTATCTGGATGAAAAGAAGGCTGAATTGAAGCTTTCTTTATACTTGAGGTAAAGAAACATTAATACTTTTAAAATATACTAACAACCAAAAAGTGTTCAGAATTTTGCCATAATAATAACTTAATTTGTATTAAAATAGTACCTAGAAAAATTCAGTCCATGGAATAGCTAAAACTTTAAAATTTTAATTTGCTCCCAGAGTTCTGTCTGATAAAACAATTGAACTATAACTGGCATGATGAATATTCCCAGGTTTTACTTCAGTATATAAATTTAACTGTCAGCCATATGGGCTTTCCAGACTTTTCAATACATATGTTGCAGGAATTGCAATATTTGCAAACATGTGCCACAGCAGTGTTCTTGGTGATGTTTCTAAAACAGTTTTTATTCTATTAATGTTACATTTTCTAACATAAACATTTAATTGATTAATGTAAAATTTTAGGAAGGAACATCTTTAATTTTAAATATGAGATGGTTTCAACCTTTAATGTAGTACGTTTGATTTTTTTTTTAAAGGCAATTTTGTTTCTAGGAAAACTATTCACTGTGGTTATTTAACTGCATATGTTTTTAAAATTTTTCCCTCTTGGAACAACATGTACTGGGGCCTATCAAAGGGTGGAGGGTGGGAGGAGGGAGAGGAACAGGAAAAATAACTAATGGGTACTAGGCTTAATACCTGGGTGATGAAATAATCTGTACAATAAACCTCCATGACACAAGTTTACCTATATACAAACCTGCACATGTACCCCTAAACTTAAAATTAAAAATAAATTCTTCCCTCTTTTTGTCTTGGGCAAAAGTTTTTGGGATGTGGGAAAGTTTATTGTATCCCTTTTGAATTTTCTTCTAAGATTACTGCTTTTATATTTAATCTGTCAACATTTATTGGGACATTTTATGTAGTAGGCAGTATATAAAAAGCACTGGAGATAAGACATTTCAGATATTGTTACTGGCCACAGGAGGTTTCAGAGCTATGATTGATTGATAGAAGCATGCAAAGGGAATCATGGGAAATATGGGGAGTTGTTCACTTAGCCTGGGGGCAGAGAAGGGGAGTGGTCAGAGTTGGACTGACAGGCAATCCAATTAGTAAACATGCAGGGAAGTGGGAGTCTCAATAAGGCAATAGAATTTAGTCCATATGGCTTGAACAAAGTATACATGGGAAAGTGTAGACATGGAAATGTAGTCAAAGGCCTTGTGCACTAAAGGAGGAACAAGAAGGCCGTGAGAAACCTAGGAAAAACTTTTTGGCACAGTTGTAACAGTTAGTTAGACTTGGGTTTTGGAAAGATAACTAGCAGTATGGAAAATGGGGCTTATGATAAGGTGAGTTATGTTAAAATCTAAAAGTTTTGGTTTGTATTAAAATATACTTTTTAAATACACCATAATGAAAAAGAGGTAATTTTATCTATCTTCCCTTTCCTATCAATCAATCAATCAGTTAAAATGACAAATGCTGAAGCTAAATCGAAGCTGCTTTGCTTTCAGAAGAGCAGAATGAACCACAGTCTTGTGACACTTAAGTTGTAATCCAATATATTAGTTTAGCAAAATCTGCACATTTCATCTAATGATAGGAACTTTAACAAAGCAGTTTTCTAAGTTGTAAATTTGGGACACATTTATAACCACTTAAAAACTGTATGTAAATCTAATGATTTAACCACTAAGTTATGATCTACTTTTTCTGCCAATCATCATAATTAGTAGTAGCTTGCATTTGGCATTTATCTCTTTAGAACTTTTATATATGATTTTATTTAATGCTTACATCATCCTGATGCCATCTTATAGGTGCCAAGAAGATAGTGATGATTCTTACAGGTGAGAAAACAAACATGACTATTTTATAATTAAATCAGTAACACTGCCAGAACCACTACTAAACTGTACTGATTCAATAGATGTTGTGTATTCTAAAGCATATCATGTTACTTTTTAAAAATAATAGGATATTTAACTTGATGTGAGTTGAAATAAAGATTTCTCTCATTCCATTTTCATGTTTGTTAGTATTTTAGGTGTGAAATAATATATATTTACCACATTTGCTGAAACAAAAGTTTAGTGTACTTAAATCAGGTAACTTTTTGTCAAGCAAAATAATAAGACCACCAATGCATAGTACAAAATTTTTAATATACATGCAACAAGTATAATACGCATCAAGGCAACAGAATACACATGGAAATATTGGCCTATAATTCAGCATTCTTTTGGAGGCAAGAGGGAGGGTGAACAATAAACACTACCACCTAAAATTAAATTAAAGATTGAGACATACATTGTTTCCTCATGCAAACAGTAACAAACTAACTTTAGTGTGAAATGAACTCTGTAGAAACCTGATTTTATAACAGCAGATGAATTTTATACCAAGATCTCCAAGAAAGGAGGAAAAGTCATGATCCTCAGATGTAATGTTTAAGTCTGCATTTAACAGCATGTGAAGATGCACAAATTATACATTAGACAAATCTGAAAAATTTTACGATTATGGAATCTTGAATTTCCTTCTACATTATAAAAATGTATGTAAAACCATTAATTACTAAAGAATAATAAATGTTAGTTGAGAGTGGACCATGAATGATAAAGCATTTAAACATTCTGATAGTTCATAGGAAAGCAGCAATAGTGCTCAAGTCCAACCTAAAATTTTCAAATTTCTCTTTATCCATTTCCTCACTCCCTTCTCCCAAAGTTTCCATTGTCCTCATATTATACCTACCTTCCATCCCCTATGCTGATGAAAACCTGCCTTGGCTACTTCACTCATAATCAGGTATATAGAATTGCGAAATTGAGAACAAAAATGTATCATTTCTCAAGAATATTTGCATTTCTACAAGTATTGAAGCCTTAAGCTTAAAGGAATAAAGCTCTGAATATATTCTGGCACATCTAAGATAACTTATTTTAAGGGCTTCCAGGCCTTTGTCCCTGAAGTGACACTGTTTGACTGTCTTACATAAAAGACTTGCCTTGTTACTACTTATTATCTTAAATTCCAAATTATGAGACTAAGCTCTCAATATTGCAGAAAACCACCACACTCCTACATTTCTAACACAAAGAATGAATGTGGTAACCTCGGCTCTTAACTCTTCTCAATAATAATAAACAAAAAAACCATATGAACTCCCCAATTAGTACTGTGGCCTCATCATGTAAACAATGTATAAAATTTCTTTGGCACAGCTAATCATGTTTTCCTCATATTACTTACTATAGAAAATACATGCCATACATTTTCAGTATGTTGGGATTTTAGGGATTAATGTAGCTGTTTCAAAAATTGCAAAAAAAAATAGAAAAGTACAGATTACAACTTAAAAAAAAAAACTAATTTTACCTGTATATAAGTGTGGGGATGTTTTAACATTAAAAATGTTTTAAAATGAGATTATGGTGTGATTAATGATAGAGGCTATAAAACACACATGACACAATTCATTGTTGCACAAACAGGAAAAAGAACCAGCACTGAATATCAGACATAAGTAAGTATGATAACTACCCTACTGATGCTTGTTTAAAAGCCTCTCAAATCCTTAACTGAACTTGAACTCCTTCCTGGCAAAACAATTTTTCAACGTTTGTTCTATATTTTGAAATGTTTCTAGCTTTTGAGGCATACTTGATGATACTTTTACATTGATAATCTTTTAAGAAAATCTTGGAAAACGGTTTATTCATTTTACCTAAATGGCATAAAATACTGTAAAATATTTTCCTTGTGGCACTAACAAATTAAGTCAGTAACTACCAAAACAGGCATATTCCTATGGAATTTATAAAATGTTAAGTGGAATGCTGAGTTGATACCAAATGGTAAATATTAAAGAAAAACTGAATAAGCCACTGTGAGAATGCAGCTGAGAACTTTCCCGTTATTAAAAACAAGGCATTTAAAGCATAGAACTTAGGAAGACATTAATGAAAAAATGAAATTAACTTTTTTTTTTTGAAAATCTGAAAGAATGAAAAAATACTTAGCTTAAGTCTCTGGAATAAAACCTTGAAGTCAGTCTCTGGCCACTAAGGTATATTTAAATATATAAAAATCAGCTGAACAATATGTACAATTTGCTATGAACGATTTGGTGGATCTTTGAAAGTTTTTTTTTTTTAAAGCCTATTCCATTCTGAACTTTCTCAATGACAAATATAAGAATTTTAAAAGTGAAAATGGCAGGATCATTATGTTTTTCACTCAAAATCTCTTATCTGGAGGGGATTCTCTCTAATCAATAGAATTTTAGACATGTACCAGAACAATATAAAATTTCAAAGGTCTTCCCAGCAGTCAAACATGTAAATTAAACATTTACAACATAAAAAGTTTTGGCTTTTACATAAAAATTTTCAGGATGGAGTTAGGCCTGGACTTGTCATCTCTGTTGTAGGACTTGCAAGGTAGTCATTAGATTTTAAGCTTGTTAGAGACTTGTAACTTGCCACTGACGTTAGAGATCCACAGAGGCCAAGTAATGAGGGAGTATCTTCTTTACCTGAAAATTAGAATTAAATAGCAAATAATTAATTGCCCTTCAAGAATGATACAAATAAGATCCTAAAACCATTAGAAACTGGAAGAATCAATACTGTGAAAATGACCATACTTCCCAAAGAAACCTACAGAACAAATTGCATGATTGACTGCTATCCCTATTAAAATACCAACATCATTTTTCATAGAATTAGAAAAAAAATCCTACAGTTCATGTGGAACCAAAAAGCACAAATACCAAAGCAATCCTAATCAAAAAGAAAGCTAGAGGCATCACATTAACTAACTTCAAGCTGTAACCAAAATAGAAAGGTGCTGTTATACAGACACAAAGACCAATGGAACAGAATAGAGAACCCAGAAATAAAGCTGCACATGTATAGCCATCTGATGTTTGAGAAAGTTGACAAAAGCAAGCAACGGGAAAAAGACTGTCTATTCAATGAATGGTGCTGGGATAGCTGTCTAGCCATATGCAGAAAAATAAAACATAAGGAAAGGAATTTATGACTCTAGCCATAATGCAGAAAAATAAAACATAAGGAAAAGAATTTATGACTAAGTCCTTAAAAGCAATTGCAACAAAACCAAAAATTGACAAGAGGGACCTAATTAAACTAAAGAGCTTCTGCACAGCAAAAGAAACTATCAACAGGGTAAACAGACAACCTACAGAATGGGAGAAAATATTTGTAAACTCTGCATCCAACAAATGTCTGATATCCAGAATCTATAAGGAACTTAAAAATTCAAGAAGCAAAAAATAACCCCATTAAGAGGTGAGCAAAAGACATGAAGACACTTCTCAAAAGAAGACACAGAAGTGGTCTACAATCATATGAATATATGCTCATCATCAGTAATCATCAGAGAAATGCAAATCAAAACCACAATGAGATACCATCTCACACCAGTCAGAATGGCTATTTTAAAAGTCAGAAAAGAAAAGATGTTGGCAAAGTGAGAACAGGGAATGCATTTCGGTTTAAAGTCTGATATTTTAAACCAAATGGCATGATATAAGGGTTGCTACGCTGCTTTCTTTGTGTTTCTATTTGCCTGTTACACATTTGTTAATCCCTTTATATTTACTAGCAAATTAGTTCAGCCACTGTGGAAAGCAATTTGAAGATTTCTCAAAGAACTTAAAACAGAATTACCATTCGACCCAGCAATCCCATTACTGGGTATATATCCAAAAGAAAATAACTCGTTCTGCCAAAAAGACACATGCACTCGTATGTTCATCATAGCACTATTCACAATGGTAAACACACGGAATCAACCTAGGAGCCCATCAGCAGTGGACTGGATAAAGAAAATGTGGTACATCTACACCATGGACTACTATGCAGCCATAAAAAATGAATGACAGGCCGGGCGCGGTGGCTCACGCTTGTAATCCCAGCACTTTGGGAGGCCAAGGCGGGTGGATCATGAGGTCAGGAGATCGAGACCACGGTGAAACCCCGTCTCTACTAAAAAAAATACAAAAAAAATTAGCCGGGCGTGGTGGTGGGCACCTAAGTCTGAGGCAGGAGAATGGTGTGAACCCGGGAGGCAGAGCTTGCAGTGAGCCGAGATTGCACCACTGCACTCCAGCCTGGGCAACAGAGCGAGACTCCGTCTCAAAAAAAAAAAAAAAATGAATGACATCATGTCCTTTGCAGCAACATGGATGAAACTAGAGACCATTATCCTAAGTGAATTAACACAGGAATAGAAAACCAAATACCACATATAATCTCTTATAAGTGAGAGCTAAACACTGAATACTCATGGACATAAAGATGGCAGTGGTAGACACTGGGGTCAACTAGAAGGGGAGGTGTTGGGGGGTGGGCAAGGGTGGAAAAACTACCTGTTGGGTACTATGCTCACTACTTGGGTGATGGGATCAATTGTACCCTAAACCTCAGCATCACACAATATACCCATGTAACAAACCTGCAAATACACCCCTTTGAATCTAAAATAAAAGTTGATATTAAAAAGACAGAGTATAATAATTACTGAAAATAATAATTTTAAAAAAGGAAATTTTAATTTCAGCTTATATTTCCCTGTTACCCACAAGTTGTTTGATGGGTTTATACCCAGGTGGAGGGGCCCTTTTGAACAAAAAAAAAAAAAGTTATCAATAATTTCTAGGGTTCTTTTGCACTGTGATTAGAAATTAGAGAATACTGTTTGTAATATTTTACTTTATAAATGTATTGCTTTCTTTTTTTCTTGAGATAGGTTCTAACTGTGTTGCCCAGAATGGTCAGGAACTCCTGGGCTCAAACAATCCACCCAGGTAGCTGGGGGATTACAGGCATGCACCACTGCACCCAGCTTATGTTTTCTTTATGAGCTAACTTCTGAACATTTTTGAGACTGTTCTATCTGTACTTAAGAAGAAGTTATATTATCTATTTTCAGGTTATAAAGTTCCGTAGAGCATAAGATACACCCTAGTGATTGTTGTTTAGGTGTATTATATTCTTTTTTGTCTATTTGATTTGTCTTAGAATAGTATGTCTCCAACTGTCACTGGATTTTTATCTATGTCTCCTTATATAAAGGCGGATGTCATTATTTGTGGTATAATCCTGTTATATCTTAATTTTTTTAGCATTAAAATGTATCTTTCCTTGTAATGCTTAATGCATTTTGGTTTAAAATCTACCCATCTGATATAAGGGTTGCTACCCTGCTTTCTTTGTGTTTTTTGGTTTTGTTTGTTTTTGAGACAGTCTCACTCTAGCACCCAGGCTTGAGTGCAGTGGCGCAATCTCAGCTCACTGCAATCTCGGCCTCCCAGGTTCAAGCAATTCACCTGCCTCAGCCTCCCCAGTAGCTGGGATTGCAGGGGCCCACCACCGCACCTGGCTAATTTTGTATTTTTAATAGAGACAGTGTTTCACCATGTTGGTCAGGCTGGTCTCGAATTCCTGACCTCAAGTGACCTGCCCGCCTCAGCCTCCCAAAGTGCTGGGATTACAGGCATGAGCCACCATGCCTGGCCCCTTCTTTGTATTTTTATTTGCCTGTTACACATTTGTCTATTCCTTTATATTTAGCCATTCAGAATAAATCATAATTTTGTTGTAATTTTATGTATATAGTTATATTTACTGTTTCTCCTTGGTATATGTTGTTTGCCATTTCATTAATTTCTTTTGATAGGCTGTCTGCTGTGAAAATTATTTTGCTTTGTTAAATTTGCTATGCTTCTCTTTCTAGATGACACATTTGCTTTAAAAAAATTATTTAGGAAGGTTTATATTTTAGTTCTAGTTGTTACCTTTATACAACTAGACAAATCTAGTGCCAACTTCATTCTTTTCTCCCTTTCTAGTTTGTTTCATCTTTTTGCCTGGAAGTCACCAGTATGTTTTCATTATTGTTACTATGTAATAATTTTAGTAGAATTTGTCTTGTAGGTGATTACTTCAGGTAAATTTTCTTTAGTACTTGGTTAGATCTTTCAATTTGTATATTATGTCTTCATTTACTTCCAAACGTTTTTCTTGAATGATAGATTTTGGTATTAGTTCTGTTCCACTATTTTATCTTCTCCAGTGACTCTATAAACATGTAAATTCGATATTCTTGCCTTTCCAATTCAACCACTTCCTAACTCATTTTACTTCTTTCTTTATCTCATTTTCATTCTCTTGGTTGTTTTCCCATTTTTCTTCAATGTTTTAGATTAAGTTTTCTTTCAAGTCCATTCTTCTTTAGATACCTTGTATTAGTCCATTTTCACGCTGCTGATAAGGCATACTTGATACTTGGAAATTTATGAAATAAAGAGGTTTAATGGATTCACACTTCCACGTGACTGGGGAAGCCTCACAATCATGGTGGAAGGTGAAAGGCACATCTCACATGGCAGCAGACAAGAGGAGACAGCTTATGCAGGGAAACTCCCCTTTTTAAAACCATCAGATTTCCTGAGACTCATTCACTATCATGAGAACAGCACACTAAAGATCTGCCCCCATAATTCAATCACCTCCCACCAGCTTCCTCCCATGATGTGGGAATTGTGAGAGTTACAATTCAAGATGAGATTTCGGTGGGGACAGCCAAACCATATGATTCTGCCCCTGGCCCCTCCCAAGTCTCATGTCTTAACATTTCAAAACTAATCATGCCTTCCCAACAGTCCCTCAAAGTCTTAACTCATTTCAGCATTAATTCAAAAGTCCACAGTCTGATGTCATCTGGGACAAGGCAAGTTCCCTCTACCTATGAGCCTGTAAATCAAAAGCAAGTTAGTTACTTCCTAGATACAATGAGGGTACAGGCACTTGGTAAATACAGTTGTTCCAAATGGGAGAAATTGGTCAAAACAAAGGGGCTACATACCCCAAGAAAGTCCAAAATCCAGCAGGGCAGACAAATCTTAAGGTTCCAAAGTGATCTCCTTTGACTCCATGTCTCAAATCCAGGTCATGCTGATGCAAGGGATGGGTTCCCATGGTCTTGGGCAGCTCCACCCCTGTGGCTTTGCAGAGTACAGCCTCACTTCCGGTTGCCTTCACTGGCTGGTGCTAAGTGTCTGTGGCTTTTCTGGGTGGATGATGCAAGATGTCAGTGGATCTACAATTCTGGGATCTGGAGGACAGTGGTCCTTTTCTCACAGCTCCACTACGTGGTGCCCCAGTAAGGACTCTGTGTGGGGGTTCTGACCCCACATTTCCCTTCTGCAGTGCCCTGGCAGAAGTTCTTCATGAGGGCCCCACCCCTGCAGCAAACTTCTGCCTGGGCATCCACGTATTTCCTTACATCTTCTGAAATCTAGGCAGAGGTTCCCAAACCCCAATTCTTGACTTCTGTGCACTTGCAGGCTCAACACCATGTGGAAGCTACCAAGGCTTGGGGCTTAGACATTTCTCCCATTGTCTTGGGGATTAACATTCGGCTCCTTGTTACTTATGCAAATCTCTGCTGGCTTGAGTTTCTCCTCAGAAAATGTTATTTTCTTTTTCTCTTTTTTTTTTTTTTTTGAGACAGAGTCTCGCTCTGTCACCCAGGCTGGAGTGCAGTGGTGCGATCTCGGCTCACTGCAAGCTCCACCTCCCAGGTTCACGCCATTCTCCTGCCTCAGCCTCCCAAGTGGCTGGGACTACAGGCACCTGCCACCACGCCCGGCTAATTTTTTTTGTATTTTAATAGAGACGGGGTTTCACCATGTGCAGGAGGTATTTTCTTTTCTATCATATTGTCAGGCTGCAAATTTTCTGAACTTTTGTGCTCTCCTTCCCTTATAAACTGAATGCCTTTAACAGCACCCAATCAGTCTTGAATGCTTTGTTGCTTAGAAATTTCTTCCACCAGATACCCTATATCATCTCTTTCAAGTTCAAAGTTCCACAAGTCTCTATGGCAGGGGCAAAATGCTGCCAGTCTCTTTGCTAAAATATAACAAGAGTCACCTTTGCTCCAGTTCCCAAGTTCTTCATCTCCATCTGAGACCACCTCAGCCTGGATTTCATTGTCCATATCATTATCAGCATTTTGGTCAAAGATATTCAACAAGTCTCTAGGAAGTTCCAAACTTTCCCACATTTTCCTATCTTCTTCTGAGCTCTCCAAACTGTTCCAACCTCTGCCTGTTAACCCAGTTCCAAAGTCCCTTCCACATTTTTGGGTATCTTTTTAGCAGTGCCCCACTCTACTGGTACCAATTTACTATATTAGTCCACTTTCACACTGCTGATAAGACATACCCAAGACTAGGCAATTTGTGAAAAAAAGAGGTTTAATGGACTCACAGTTCCACATAGCTGGGGATGCCTCACAATCATGGTGGAAGGTGAAAGGCACATCTCACATGGTGGCAGACAAGAGAGCTTGTGCAGGGAAACTCCCCTTTTTAAAACCATCAGATCTTGTGAGACTCATTCACTATCATGAGAACAACCTGGGAAAGACTCGCCCCAATAATGCAATCACCTCCCACTGGGTTCCTCACATGACACGTCATTTCTTCTTATTTCTTAGACATTGATGTTCTTAGGTTTTGATTTCCAATTTGAAATGTTTCTGTCTTATGATTAATTGCTTGTTGGAGGATATTTAATAAAATTATACGATTTTATTTTATGAAAGTATCAAATTATCACATGTACCCCCAAAATATGTATATCCATTATGTATCAATTTTAAAAGTTACTTTAATAGGATACAAAAATTATATGGCTTTATGACATTTTTTTCCTGCTTCACTATTGTTTTCCTGGGCGGTGAAGTTCATTGGCTTAATTATTTTTCTCAATTTATGTGATTTTTTAAATTAGTTTTACAAGGTATAACCAACCCAAATGCCCATCAATCAACGAGTGGATACAGAAACTGGCATGTATGTATGTATGTGTGTGTGTGTGTGTGTGTGTGTGTGTGTATGAAATGGAATACTACTCATTCATAAAAAGGCATGAATTAATGGCATTTGCAGCAACCTGGATGAGATTAGAGACTATTATTCTAACTGAAGTAACTCAGGAATGGAAAACCAAACATCGTATTTTCTTACTTATAAGTGGCAGCTGAGCTATGAGGATGCAAAGGCATAAGAATGAGACAAAGGACTTTGGGGACTCAGAGGAAAGGGGTGGGAAGGGGATGTGGGATAAAAGACTACAGTTGGGTGCAGTGTATACTGCTCAGGTGATAGGTGCACCAAAATCTCACAAATCACCACTAAAGAACTTACTCATGTAACCAAACATCACCTGTTTCCCAATAACTTATGGAGATAAAAAAATTAAAAAAATAATAAAGATACTCAATTTTAAAGAAAGAAAAAAATAGTTTTGCATAGACAGTGTGTTTGCTCCTCAGGATTTCTATGGAAAGGGCTATGTGATTTGGATGGTTTATGAAATTTTAAAAAGAGTACCTGTTGGGGTTCAATCAGGCTGGTGGGAAAAATATTAGAGATAGTTACAGAAAGAGACACAAATCTTCTTGGAAGGCCAGAGGTTTGCATAACTTCGGTAATAGATCTGGCTAAAGGTGGCCTGATCCCTTTACCTTTAGTTAAACAAATTAAAATAGTAATAAGGAAAGGCAGAGTAGTTTAGCTAGCTAGCTTGCTTACTCATGTGACCTTAAGACTAACCTTTGATGTACCCTGGGTGCTTAAGTGCCCTTTACTCCCCACAATGTCAATTACCCTCTAATGGTGTTGACTCAAGCTTTTGTTAATTAATCTTACTGAATAATCAGTCTGACTAGCTGATCAGGGCTGAGTCACAACTGTTTACAGGACTCAGCAGAGAGCCTGTAAGCAGCTGGGACCTTCAGCTGGACTGGCAGAGCAGAGTATCTGTGTGTCAGTGTACTTTATTCATCCATCACTGGGTCAGGGGTCTGCAAGGGACAGACTCCCCATAGCTCGTGCCCCCTCAAGAGGAGTGCTGCCGCAAGTACCTTCTTCTATCAGTGTGCCAAAGTATGTTGTTGTTGTTGTTTGTTTTTACTGTATGGCTTTTCTGGCTTTAAATTTACCTTCTTAACACTGCTTCTCTGCATCCTACATGTACTTTACCAGAATGCTGTTTTCATATGTTCACACTTAGGGTTGACTATCTTTCTAGAGGTGATTTTTGATCAATCAAAATTCACACATCCCAATTCCTTCTTTTGCACAGTTCAATTTTTCCTCCACCCCTGTGCTCACAGCTTGTTACAGGAGCATGAGAGCCTGCTTGTATTTGGTATTTATTTTTCTACTCCCAGGCAATTTGAAGTTTATTTCATGTCTGCTATTTATGCTAAAAGCTTGGGTTTTGTGTGGCTTTATTTGTTCTCTTTTTTTAATTATATTTGTTTAGGATATGCTGATTCAAACCTGCATCACTCCATTGCCTCAGCTGTCCAAAATTCCTCAGTTTTTTAAAATCAGAGTTGAGAATTCTAGGAGTCTTAACTCATGAGAACATGTTTCCTTCCTGATCACCAGTTTTTTATAGTCTATTATGCTTATCATGCAGCCTCCTTTCTTGTTGGGTGGCAGTTGATTTTCGGTTAATTTTTACTCATTTTATTAAATAATTGGGTATGGAAACTCTGTAAGTAACTTTTAATCTGTTATTAAACCTTGAATTATTGAAGACAATACAGTTGTTTTTATAGTGTCAAAATGTTCATTATTACTCTTGTCCTGTTGATATCAAAATACCTATAATTAAAAATTAGAATAAAATCCTAAATGTCTTTTAGATGAAGAGTCATCATAAATAAATTCATTCATACTATGAATTAGCTTTTAAAATATACTCATTATAGATTATGACAGTGAATCCAAGTTACTATTGGATTTATAAAAAAGTACTAAAATATTAAAATATTAAGATTAAGGCCCTTTGAGAACATTTCAACAACCAACTTAAAGAAAGCAGAAAATTCAGTTCAACACAATATTTACACTGCCTGAGCCTGCTGGTTAAATGAATTTCTACTTTATTCCTCACATCCTATGTCATTATATGGTTACTTGATCAATAAATGTTTAATAAGTTGCCTATTTTGTGTCAAGACTCTAGTCACACTGGTGAAAATGATGGATAAGATTTTTACCCTCATGAACCTTACAGTTCAGAGGGGGTTTACAGACAAGAATCATAATAAAATGCATGGCAGTATGATAGAGCATCCCTGGGATGGGCTGGGAACAGAGATGGGGATGGGGGTGGCTATTTACAGTATGGCAGGCAGTGAAAGCTTCTTTAGAAAGATGACATTTGAAGAGAATCTACCATGCAAAGGCCTTAAGAAAGAAGCTTTGGGGCAGTGGAAAAAGCAAGTGCAAAGACAGTCAAGGTAGGAACCAGCCTGAAGAAATAGCTAGGTCAGTTTGCTGTGGTACACAGAACAAGAAAAAGAATGGTATGAAATGAGGCAGATGCTGGCAAGAACAAGGTCAAGTAGGAGGCTAGGAAAAGCAGTTTGGATTTTATTCTAATTGCCATTGAAAGCCACTGGAGAGTTTTAAGCAGGCTTATAATATTTTCTGATTTAAGTTTTTAAAGGTCACCTGATTACTATGTGGAGAATGGACTGTGAGGGGGCAAGCATCTTGCTCCAAATGGCAGAGACTAAGGTTGTAGTAATAGAGAAGATTATGAGTAAATGTATACAGCATGTTTTATATGGGAGCTGACAGGACTTGTTTATAAATTGACTGTAATTGTAAGGAGAAAGAATAGAATCTAGGATAATGGCTATAGTGCCAATATTTATTGCAAGAGAGAAGGCAGGGTAAAAATTGGAGGCTTAAGGGAATGCAGGTTCCCCTGAGGTAGGGGATTATCTTTCTTCCCCTAGCTCTCATATATACCCGAAGTCATAAACTGGGAGGAAAGAAAGAAAGATAAAAGATTGAGAGCCAGATCATACCAGTGAACTCATCCAATCCAAAGTGCTGGAGTAACAGCTTTAACCTATGCTGACGGAGAGAAAGAAAAGAGCTTTGAACCGAATAGATGACTGGTTTTAAAACCAATAGGTTGAGTCTTAGAAACTGAAATGGGACCATATAATTCAAACTAGCCTGAAAAGTTAGGGAATTGGACCAAATGATGTTGGGAAGATGCAACCCAATGGGAAGACAGGCTGATATTGCATATCTGAAAGCAGTAATAGGAAAAAATAAAACACTTTTATGTTTGTTCCTGAAAATTTTTAAAATACTCAATAAACCAGGTACCATGAGTGATTCAAGAATGAGGGAAGTGGTCAGTTGTGTCAAAAGCTGCTGAGAAGTTTAATGGAATAAGATAGAACTGACTTTAGCAGTTCTCTGCAATATGTTAATAGCTGATTACCTTGATGAGTCCTTTTATTAAAGTGACACAAAAGCTAGATTGGCAGGGGTAAAAAAAGTACAGGAAGTGAGTAAATGAAGGTAACAAAGACAAGTGTTTTGAGAAGGTTAGCCACAAACACACATACGAGAAAGACACAAAGGCAGACCATTTTTAATCATAATGGCTGCTTAATTTCTAGCATGATTAACAGGGATGTCACTATTATTCTCTGGCAATCATCTACAACCAAAATATAGATGGTGCAGGAAAAGCGTAATTTTCAAATAGTTCTTTGTTTTCTTACCTTCACTCATTACATTTAATGTGTCTTGTTTTCCATCTCCTTCTTGTGACTGGCCTGGATCCAGTGAAGTCTGAGAAAGGCTAACTTCTGCTGATAACTGGTCAAGACTTTGATAACTTTTCCTGTAAAGCAAGGATGAAATACTACTTGAATTTCTTTTCACAAGAAAATAATTTCTTGAGTGGTTATTTAATGGTTTTCAATATGTTAAATTTCTGGTTAAAATTCTCCCCAGCATTTCTCCTAAATTTTGCTTCATATTCTTGGCTTCAGTATGATCTCCATTATACTTTCCCTCTATCCTCTTTCAAGGCATATCTATTTAATCCATTGGAAAACAGGAAAAAAAAAGACAATTTGTCAGACATAATCTTCATACCAATTTTTTATTACATAGATGGTTAAGAAATGGTAACTTCTGGTTATTACCAATTTTCAAAGAACAGAAAATCTTCAGATTACTCTTAATGAAGATATAAAATTGGCATAACAATAATGACCTAGTGTCTTTTAAGCACTTCAGAATTCTTCAGTGCCTGGACATTATTACAGATGGCCTTGACATTATTACAGATTATATAGCAACAAAAACAAATTATTATTACAAATTCCTGTAATTAAGAAGTTTAAAAACTGCTGGGTAATAAAATACCTGTTTGTATTAATATACATCAAGATGATTAAACTCCTCTCATCTAGTTGCTATTTTGAGGCCCATTTTCTATTAAGCTAATAAAAAGTTAATTATATTCGATGATAAATTAAGTTATAAATGGAAAATTAATGAAAGCTTATTATTAACCTTTCCTCATATTTGGTTCTTCAGGATAAAACCAACTCAAAAGATAATTGCAGCTTTGGTGTTACATTTTACATAATAGGACAGAATTATTATTTCCATATATAAGTAGTCTAGGGAAAGAATATGTTTTTCAGCCTCAATACCTATTTCCTAAGGTAGCCAAACACCATCTAATTTCCTAGAAATATATTTTACAATAATTTTTATAGGAATGCACATGTAATTTAAATTATCTATTTCACAGTTATCTCTAGTCACATACACAAAAGTAGACTTAGTTACAGGTTTTCAAAAATATGTATATTAAATGTGATTTGAATGCTTATATGTAGTCTCCATTTTATGTTAATTCACGACTCCATTCAAAATGGGGAGGAAGGGGGGGAAAGAATTTAGTAACTGAATAACAAACTAGATTGACCGTTTAAAAAAAAGGCAAAGCCCAATAGGTTTTACCAAAACATTTTTAATTGCTTTTGTATATATTCTCCATCAATTTTATTAAGATTTTATAGGATTTCATAATGAATGGATATATACAACAGGTAAATATTTGTCTTTCCCTCTAAGAAATGAAGAATGAGGTGACAGAATCACTTTACCAGCTTACAATACAGTTTTCTCACTTTATAATTTGATTACTTTTAAATGCTTATAGTATTAAAGTCCTTAGTTAAAATAATTTTTAACTACCAGGAAATTCTACTATTGCAGGAAACTCATGATGATTACAACAGATAACATTTATATGAGCTATGTAATGTGCAATAAAAATGATATCTAATATTTATATGGCATGTACTATATGTTGGGCACTTGTCTACATATATTATATATATGAACTTATTTCATCCTCACAACTACCATAAGAAGCTAGAATTATTACTATCTGCACTTTATGGCAGAATAAACTGGGTCACAAAGAGATTAGATTTAAACCTGTTAGTCTGGCTCTAATTCTCTCTCCTTAAATACTATGCTATCTACTCCCTAGTATAGGAAGAAAAGATTTGGCTTCCTATTTTATTAGAAATAATTATCTGGCCAGGCATGGTGGCTCACGCCTGTAATCCCAGCACTTTGGGAGGCCAAGGCGGGCAGATCACCTGAGGTCGGGAGTTCAAGACCAGCCTGACCAACATGGAGAAACCCCATCTCTACTAAAAATACAAAATTAGCTGGGTGTGGTGGCACATGCCTGTAATCCCAGCTACTTGGGAGGCTGAGGCAGGAGAATCTCTTGAACCTGATAGGCAGAGATTGCAGTGAGCCAAGATCACGCCACTGCACTCCAGCCTGAGCAACAAGAGCGAAACTCTATCTCAAAAAAAAAAAAAAAAAGGAAAGAAAAAATAAATCCTTCTCCAAGAATAGCCTTGTTTAATGAGATAGATCATGTAAACTATTTAATTGTATCACAGAAAATTTCACTTGATTTTCATTAAAATCTTTTTTTTTTTTTTGAGACAGAGTCTTGCTCTGTCGCCCAGGCTAGAGTGCAGTGGCGCAATCTCCACTCACTGCAACCTCCGCCTCCTGGGTTCACGCCATTCTCCTGCCTCAGCCTCCCAAGTAGCTGGGACTACAGGTGCCCGCCACCACGCCCGGCTAATTTTTTTTGTATTTTTAGTAGAGACGGGGTTTCACCGTGTTAGCCAGGACGGTCTCAACCTCCTGACCTCACGATCCTCCCGCCTCGGCCTCTCAAAGTGCTGGAGTTACAGGCGTGAGCCACTGTGCCCGGCCAAAATCTTACCTCTTTAGCTAGAAAGGAAAGCAGGAACATAGGAATTTAAAAAGTAGTTATAAATACATTTCCTTTCCAAATTATTTTTTGTGCCCAATAGGTAGGAGACTTACTTTTTAAGTTGAATGATAGCTCAAGATGAGTTTCTGACACTGATTTTTCATCATAAGAAAACTTGTTAGTATTTCTAAATTTAAAAAAATTGTATATAGAAATAGTTACAAAGAGTATAAAATACCCATAAGCAAAAAGACATAGAATTCATCCGAATATTGTTAAGGACTGAAAAAGTCTGACAGTGCACATTTACAATACTCTCCAACACTACCACCCACTACAGGGAAAAAACTCTGTAAAAGCAGCTTCTGACAATAGTAACATGAAATGAGCTTTCTGCGTGACCTACTGAGGTTCTTTTTAGAATATCGCTTTCTGAATCCAAAGTAGTGTTAGAGCCTTTCTCCCCTTTAATTTGTCACAGTTAGTGAACAATTACTGAGTTTATAACTTTGCTTAACCAAATGCCATTGAATATGGAAATAGAATTTGGTAGATGATGTTCTGAAGCAATAATAAAAATTACAACCCAAAATTAAGTACCTCATTCATAAAATATTAAGAACTGTACCTTACAATATGTTCTTTGCATGAGAATGACTACAAATCCACTATCTAGGAGGAAACGAATTCAGTTGTTTCAGTAATGGCTAAGAATGGGTTTGGTTTCCTCATTTTTACCTGATTTCCAATGTGACTGATAGCTCCATCTGACAAACATTTTGTAGTCATGCAGTAACGGTAACCGATCTGTAAGAGTTCTGTCTTTATAAGGCCATGACTAAGCCCTATCTTAGAATCCTAGACTCATTAACATCACACAGTAAGATCGAAAGTAACTCAACAGATACATTAATCCAATTAACAGCTATTACTCTTTCTCAGAAGATAATTTTTTACATACAAGTGGCTTAATCAAAATAAGAACCCAAGACAGTAAGAGTCATTCATTCTAATTACACAAAAATCTGTAGTTTAATCTTTACCTTTCCATTGTTAAATATAATATTTATTTACTTATTTATTTGAGATGGAGTCTCACTCTGTTGCCCAGGCTAGAGTGCAATGGCACGATCTTGGTTCACTGCAACCTCTGCCTCCCAGGTTCAAGTGATTCTCCTGCCTCAGCCTCCCAAGTAGCTGAGATTATAGGTGTCAGCCACCATGCCTGGCTAATTTTTGTAGTTTTAGTGGAGATGCGGTTTCACCATGTTGGCCAGGCTGGTCTCGAACTCCTGACCTCAAGTGATCTGCCCGCTGCGGCCTCCCAAAGTGCTAGGATTACAAATGTGAGCCACTGTGCCCAGCCATTGTTAAACATAATTTAAATTAAACTTGTAGGAATTATGTCATGGGCATTTGGGAAAATCTACTAAATTCAACATCTAACTATTTGACATTTTTAAACCTTAAATATAAACATCTATACATGAGATTGGATATCAAGTAAAGGCAAATCAAAAGGAAATTCAGAAATCTTGAATTTGTTAATTTTCTACAATCTTATATTTTGTATCAATGATCAGAAGTAATAAATGATTAATCTATGCATTTGCCCAGTATTGTGTTAATAATAATTTATCCAGTAGTCATTGGGCAACAGAGTGTGTGATACATAGAAGGAGATGAGCATTATCCAAAAAACAAATATATGTATGTTGTATATACAGAAGCACATGAATGTACATCGAGACAGATATATACTTTTTGTTCTTTGTTTTCACAGAAATATGTCTAAGGAACAAAATAATCATTTGCTACAGGAGAATATGTATATTCTCTTAATTTATTAAAATCAACAGAAGGATGCAAGGAAAGCCTAACAGGGAAGGGCATATATGAGTTATGTCAATGCCCAGTTTACAAGTTGTAAAAGATTTCTGCAGTTAGGGTCTCCTACTCCAAAAATATTTGAAAGACATAAATGGGAAGGAGAACTGTGAATACATATGAAGTGAAAGTCATTATAAAAAATTAAAAGCCAGCCGGGCACGGTGGCCCATGCCTGTAATCCCAGCACTTTGGAAGGCCAAAGCGGGTGGGTCGTGAGGTCAAGAGATCGAGGCCATCCTGGCCAATATGGTAAAACCCTATCTCTACTGAAAAATACAAAAAAAAATTAGCTGGGCATGGTGGCAGGCGCCTGCAGTCCCAGCTACTCGGGAGGCTGAGGCAGGAAAATCACTTCAACCTTGGAGGCAAAGGTTGCAGTGAGCCAAGATCGTGCCACTGCACTCTAGCCTGGCGACAGAGTGAGACTCCATTAAAAAAAAAAAAAAAAAAAAATTAAAAGCCTATATAGTAGATCATGAAAGCATATAAGAGCTCATGATTCTCAATAATTTTGCAATGTGAATTATGGCCAAATTGGGAAATGATAATTTGAAAAGACCAAAAAAGCTTAAGTAGAAAATATAAATATGATGACAACGAATCTGATCTTTTGGGATAAGAATGGGTGAGTTAGGCAATAATCTAATAAGATTATGAAGATTACGTAACAGACAACCTACCAGGATTATTTAACAAACTCATGTGACCTAGACTTTACATATATATAAAGATATTAAAACAGAACTTACTGGAAACAAATAAGTAAATAATTATTCTATGTGTGTGTTAAGGGAACATGTTTTATACACTTATTTATTGTTCGGTTTTTACAGTAAGCCTGTCATGCTTTAAATATTTAATATATCATGTTACATTGTTAAAGTATGACAGGCTTTTACAGTTAAAGTATTACAGGCTTTTACATGATATCATGTTAAATTGTTAAAGCATGTTAGGCTTACTATAAAAGCATGTATTTCAAACATGATATACATCAAACATGATATACATGTTTGAAATATAGGAAAAGATATAAAATCCAGCATAGCTTGCCGGGTCTAAGTAATCTTGCCAGGTCTAAGTAATCAATAAATAAACTGGAAATTATATTTTTAATATTTTATAAACAGCATAATAAAGAGAAATAAATTTAAGATCTTCAATTATGAGAGGGATCTATTTCCATGAGTAGGTGACAATATGACCAAATTATTCAATGGCTTGATTTAAGACTAACAAATTCATTAAATCAAACAACACACTATTGTTAAACAAACAAGACGCCATTAGCCTAAGGCTGTCTCCCTTCTCTGAGTTCCTAGTAACAAACTGCTACCTAACTTAGTAAACAAACCAAAGCCTAATTCAGGAGATTTTTTGTAACAAACAGCCTGGTTTCAGCTAATCACAAACAGCTGAGATTCAGCTAATCATAGACAGCAAACTAATCACACCATGCTAAATAAGGTATTTGCTTAGCTGTAGCCAATCAGATGATTTCTCTACTTTGCTTTTGTTTGGCCTATAAAAGCTTCCTACATCCACTGCTGGGCAGAGCTCTCTGAACTGTTTCCGGTTCTGAACGTTGCCTGATTCATGAATCCTTTGCTCAGATAAACTCTGTATAACTTAATTTGTCTAAAGTTTTTCTTTTAACACTCTCTTCTTAAATTGTCTTTTGCTAGCTGGTTGAATGAAGTTACAGAGTTCCTAGGGAAATAGCTATAGACATCACATATCTTTACCAGGAAGAATCATCTACTATCATTAAAACTGTAATGAATTATAGGGTCAGTTTCTTTCTCCAGATTGTCAAGAGAGCTAATGTTCCTTATTAAAAAGGTTTTAGCCACCTCCTTCATAATTTGTAGTTTCTCAATAAATGTCTGTTGAACTTACTTAAGATACTGGTCAAATCAAAAGGAGCCAGTGATCAGGTAGTTCAAGAGCCTCGGCTTATATTAAAAGTTTGAAGAGAGAAAAAACTGGATCCTGATGAAAAGCTGTGATTGGTTTCAAACATGATTTTTATGGTGAACTCCTCTATTCTGAACATCCAAAGCCTCCATTTTATATGCGACAGTTGGATTTATTTATTCAGAACAACTGGGCATGAGTTGTTCACTTTAATTTTACATAAGGTTCAGAAAGTTTAGAAGTTAGGTGGGTATACACTCTCCAAACAAGGAAGATACAGGATTACATTAGAGTAGGAACATAAGACTTTATAGAGTATAAATATTTACTGAGAAGCTAGCTATTAAATGCCAGCAACTTATTACCTCACTTGATCCTTATAATTCTGTTAGGTATTATCCCTAGTATTACATGTGCAGAAAGAAAAGGGCAAGGAGAGGAAGTATTGTTCAGTGTTACACAGTAAGTAAGTAGCAGAGATTACTTACCAGTCCTGACTTTAAACTCTACATAAAGTGATCTCTGTACAACACCCTAGCTGCATACACTTTTTTGTTTGGGGATAGCAGTTTTGAGACAGGGCCATACTAAAACAATACCAACATCTGAGGACAGGCCAGATTAAAGAATGATGCTAGGATGCCCCTTCTTAAGCTGGTGGAATAACTGAGTCAAGAAGTATAAAATCTAGATCCATGCTAAACAGATGAACAGGAAGTTTCCTTGCCTTCTTTTCTGAGACCACAATTACCTTATCTGCTGCTATAATACTTTGTAAAAACCAGCCATTATTGCAGATGCAGAAGTAAATTAAAAATAAATCTTCCACTTTAGACTTCTTACTGGCTCCTCAATAGATAACTCTGTAGATAGGAAGTGTACACATCTTCTGGCTAAAATATTTTACCTCTATCTAGTGTGACAATGTGGATATTACAATAAAAAGGCATAGTCTTTTAACTTATCAGGATTTAATGTTATACTATTTTTGCATTTAAAAAACAGGAGCATCTTATATGTCATATATAGATAAGGTAAGTGTACCAAGTATTGCAACAAATTTAATTTTTCAATCATAAATTAAAAATAGAAATAAAATAAATTCTTCATTAATTAAACCCACAGGAAGGTAAAATTATATACCAGGATGAGATATATTCTAGTTATTAATAACTTTCATAAGGGCATATAAGGGAACTAGATCCCAATTTTTGAAATATCAAAAGTCTTGAATCATACTAAGAAGTATGGTTTAGTAGATGTTGAAGAGATTCTACTGATTTATTCTGCAAATAATGTGTTCATCTTTTCCTACTTATCTCTAATAATCAATGAAACAAGAAAAAGCATTGAAGTCTCCAGTACTTGTTTTTAATAACAAATAGTCAAATTTACTTTGAACTCTGCCTTTGATAGACAAAACACATCACAGAGTAAAGCAGGTGGAAATTGTACTAAAATATTCCTTGTAGAAATATCTGGCTACTAATAACCTAGTGAAAGGTACCCAAACAAGCACACATAGATATGTGACTCTAACAGGGAAATTTACAAGCAAGGACTCTAAAAGAGTAGAGAAAGAAACAAAAAGAGATAGGAAAAAGGCAGGAAAGAGGAAAGACAAACTAGAGAAAATACGAGAAACGAGAGAAAGAGAGGGAAGGGAAAAAATCAAACAGAAGGGGATGAGAGAGAGAGATATCAGGAAAAACAGAAAATTAGCTTAAGATAGAAAAATAAAAATGGTGAAAAAATGATTAAGGTGGAAAGGTGGCTAAAAGCCAAAAGAGGGTAATACAACTTACAAGTTTCAAGATGAAGATTACCTACAGGAAAACAGACTAAGACTCTGCAGCTCTCTCAACATTAGGATACTGCAACTAAATGAAATAGTCCTGAACATTGGGACAAAGAAATAAGAAAAAGATCTTGTGGCCCATAGGTGAAGTGATTATATCTTCTACAGTTTCTAAAAATCAGATTTATTGAAAATGAATAGAACTCTTCAGACCCACCGGGAACAAGTAAATATCTTCTATTCCTTCAAATTGTGTTTTATGACAAGTGGGAAAATTAGTCCTAAGGCAAATACCACACCAATGATAGAATTCAAAAATAGATGGCTCATTAAACACAAGCTCATAGATTTAACTGAAGGACTGGCTGAAGATTCAACTAAAGGAAAAGTAGACAGCTGGTACAATATGGCATAAGAACTTCTCAGATAATCTAACCTTACCAAAGTAGTCCTAAATCTTGTCTTTGCTCTAAGATAATAATAAGTTCAGAAAGAATAACTGGGAAACCAAAGCAGATAGCCATATGTTTTGGTACAACTAACTATTAATTAGTTGGAAAAAAAGTATTACACTTACTCATACCACTGTTTATTGTGTTTTCGGTAAAGCAACGTATCCAAGGCAACAGCATTGACATCCAGAGCTCCTGGGGAAGGCCACTGGTTGGTGAGATGGGCAGTTAACTCTTGTCTCGATCTTAAATCATTATTCTTTAGCACAGTCCTGTGAATATTAAGATGGTGAGTGCTTTTGTCTTCACTGTTCTACAATGGCAGAGGAACCTAATGGTATCAATTTAGGCCCTCAAAATTTATCTTATAAAATTGGTTTGTTAATAGATTGTGAACAGAACTATAGCAAGGATGGTTGGGACAATGACTGTTCTTTCTCCTGCAATATGTGTTCTTCATTTTTTTCCCCGCTGGTTACAACAAATCACTACTTGTGAAATTTAGACTATCTTTTCACATTATTACTAAAGTACTAAAAGACCCAAGTAGCATTTTATATCTTAATTAAAAGGAAGTGATATCTTAAAGATACAGGTTATCAAGCCAATTAAAATATTTAATAAGTAAAGATTCCATGTGTATGATTTCCTAGCTTCAAAACTCAGACACAATCTATGAAAGTATTTTAATTCAAGTAAAGGAAAAGCGATTAAAATGAAAAAAAACTGACTGCAAAAAAAAAAAAAAATCCATGAGATTCTCATAACTATTTTTCCTTTTCTTTTTAACACACTGTTGCTGTTTTGAATCCCATCTGTTTTTGATGGAAGTGACTACTGATAAATCTTCATGAAAATGATTAAATCAATGACAACTACACTGAGCAGTATAATCCACTGTAAATGTTTTAACTACAGAATGAAGCCATTATAACAATCCATGGTTTTAATTTTTATAGAACTGTTACTTGCTTATATCAACTTAGAAAAGAATTTGCTTTTTGCCAAAATTTCAGATTTCAAAAACCAACTATCATTGTCACAGGATTAATTCAACATTTAAGTTGATGGTTAAAAAAGAATTTAAAAGCAAAGGTCTTACTCTACCTCTAAAAGGCCTTAAAGTGCCATTTAGGTAACCTGCATCCTCCAACAGGAGTCCATGGCTTTAGTGTGCCAATGTTCTGAGCCATCAATTCAGAAGCAGGGAAGTAATATGTGCCTGCCACTAACTTCCACAGATAAAAGTCCTGTTGTGGGTAACAGAGAGGTGAGTCAGTGAGGTAAGGGCAGCACAATACTGCACTAAAGAAAATCTGCCTGGCCGCCCCGTCTGGGAAGAAGTGAGGAGCGCCTCTGCCCGGTCGCCCCGTCTGGGAAGAAGTGAGGAGCGCCTCTGCCCGGCCGCCCCGTCTGGGAAGAAGTGAGGAGCGCCTCTGGCCGGCCGCCCATCCTCTGGGAAGTGAGGAGCGCCTCTGCCCAGCCGACTGTCGTCTGGGAAGTGAGGAGCGCCTCTGCCCGGCCGCCCCGTCTGGGAAGAAGTAAGGAGCGCCTCTGCCCGGCCGCCCCGTCTGGGAAGTGAGGAGCGCCTCTGCCCGGCCGCCCCGTCTGGGATGTGGGGAGCGCCTCTGCCTGGCCGCCCTGTCTGGGAGGTCTACCACGGAGGCCAGAAGCAATGTGGGGGCTGGACTTGGTGGCTCAGGCCTGTGTCCCAGCACTCTGGGAGGCCAAGGCGGGTTGATCACTTGAGGCTAGGAGTTCGAGACCAGCCTGGCCAACATGGCGAAACATATGAAAAATACAACAGACAAACCAACCAACCAACCCAGCGACAACAAAACAGGTCTACCCTGGAGTCATACTCTAATTTTTTCTATTTTCCTCCCTTTCTGATCCTTTATCCCACTTTCTTTTTCTTCCTCTTCCTTCTCCTTCTTCTTTGTCAAATAGAGGATTGAGTTATTATCATTGATCTATACAAAGTCCCTCTCTCATTTATTTTCTTTAATTCCCACTCCCCATTTCTATTCCCCGTCTTCCCATGTGCAACCTTCCTAATATGTTTGATATGCATCTTTTTGTTTGTATGTATTTTTAGAAAATGTTTATCGTTTTGTGTGCAAAAAAAAAATTAATAAAAAAATAAAGAAAATCAGCCTGCACGCCACCTCTGGCTGTTTACAATGATACTAATGGAATATCTATATTTCTTATGTCTCTAACAGGCTACAGATGGATATTTCTGATTTTATGGGGTATCTGTGTGCACTGAAAAATACTTGTTCCACTATGTCCACAAGGAAACATTATCTGATGTAAACACTAGATTCTGTCTCAGGATGGAATACTAAAATAGGCCAAAGTTAGTGAGAATGTATCCCATTAAGATATGATTTTAGCCTAGTGGCCACAATTTCATTTCAGTGGAAAAGAAATTTTTAAAAGGACTTTTAAAGTACTTAAACATTTTTCAAAAAATGAAAACAGTAAAGCTTTACAAAGAAAGTGACTGGGAAAATTTTAAGACTGACAGGAAAATCATGCAAAACAAAAATAGGAATTATTGGCCAGAGAATCTATTATGATAAACCACCATTATTTTGGATTCTCTTAGGTTTTTCTCTATCATATATTCCCTTTCTTGAGGGAATCTAGTGAACATTACTGGAAAACTCGATTTCAGTGTCATAATTGGCTTACAGGAAATATTCAGGCAGAATGTGAGAAAAGCAAAGGTGCATCTGTGAGGAAATGGCACTGGTAGAACACAGTTAATAATAGTAATTGAACAACCTCCAATTTAGAATATATTCTTTCTGCAAAGTGAAAAGTTTTATACCTCATTACATGGAAAAGAGAACTGAAGTTCCACAACTGTTTTTATATAACTGTTGTCCACGGAGATTTTTGCCTAATGACAAATTAAGGTACTGTCTTTAGACCTTTGTCCTTAGAAATCCTAATGATGTTTTCTATGAGCAGCTGCCTGGTCCTCTGAGACAGGAGATAAAAGATCTCAGCTAATGGAATAGGCATAGTTTTCCTCCCACACAGCATCTATTTCCCATCTTTTGTGAGGAATGTGGAGACAATAAATCCTGGCACTTGCTCTGCCACTATGAAGAGGAAAGGTTCCTGGAGAATCCTTGTGTAAGGCCATTTCTTTCATCACTCAAGTACACTATGGGACAGGCAAGTGAATTAAATTAAGTTGAGAACCTCATCCTTGTATTTTTGAATCTTGACTAGAGTCTGTTCAGAGTAATAAATAAACAGAGCAGTTTATTCACTTTAGTGGTGGGTCCCTGAACAGAATGTACCAGCAAAGAGACATTACTGCAGTTCCTGCTTCCAGCCCTCTGGGGTAGCTCAGTCTCCTTCTTTCTAAGCCTATTTATCCAGTCTTTCTATCCATTCTGTGAGTTGCTGATCTCTATAATGAATTCTATTTGTGCACAAGAATTGATTGTGGTTGTTTGCAACCAAAGAATCCTATCACGTACCCTAGAACAAGTGAAATATACCCAGTTAATATCAAAATCTACTCAAAGGTAATCCAATTAATGTTAATATGAATAATAATGATATTTTTCTTAATTGGCCAAGCTTAAAAATGGTTTCAACTTAAGTTACTCAATAATTGCTATTATTTAATGGTATTAAATCAGTGATAGTTAAAGGTGAAAATATGTGACATTTAATAACTTTAATTAAAACTCTAACCAATGCTGAAATTAGTCTGCTATCTAAAAACTGAATTATTTTATATGTGATAGATTCTATTTATCACTTATCTATATGTCAATTTCTCATTCCCTCATTAAGACAATGATTCTACAGAAGGTACACTGAAGGAAAATTGTTTAATTTATTATGAAAGTAGCAAGAGTAGAATTATCACAGCTAATTTTCAGAACTTCCCCGTGGTATCTACCTCTAAATTTCCAGATAGATAATTTCTCTTTAGATTCTCAGTAGGAATTATTTAGGAATTTGGCTTCTCAAAATAACATAATTTAATTTTATTACTGCAATGACTCAAAACCATTAAAGAAAGGATCTCTTTATATGGATTTTAAGCTACATATAATCCCAATCAAGCCTAACTATGAGGCAGGTTCCGACACTTGTAAAGCTTAAATACAGCAACTGAGACAGCAAGTTGCAAGGCTACTCTATTAGGGAAAAATATTTAAAACTCAGGTTTACTTATATACTGAAAGTATTATCATCTCCTTGTGTTTGCTCTCCCAGCATTAACTATATCCTTATTATTATTCAGAAGATCCAAATTCCATCCATCTTCCAAGGTTCTTTTGGTTTTCTACCTCATTCGAAAAGATCTTCAGACTACTTCTGTTCACAGTGATACAACTTGTATTGCTTTGTGGTGAGTCTCATACAGTTTAATAATCAATTATTTAAAAATTTTAATGTTTTATGGATCTTCTACTTTGATTATAAGCTACTTGGGAACAGTAGCTTTGTTTCATATTTATTCACTGTAAATGGTTATCATAATATTGGACATATTGCTGAATCTCCTCAACATACAATTCACATGACCACTAAATGAAAACTTTTCCAGCTTGAGGCCTTATATGGATTCTTGCTGATTTCCCATATACTACCTCATAACAAAAAGTAAAGTTTTAAACTAAAAATTTAGATTAAATCTGCAAAATATTCACAGACAGCATTTTCATGACAATCGAAAAAAATATATTCACAACTAATAACAAGTAAATGTATTAGGCAGTGGAGGACACACTTAAAATACGTGAAGAAGCAATCATCTAAAAGTCTTTGAGATTGTTGTATTTTTCATGAGAAACATCCTCATAGAAGAGGGAGTATAGAAAGCACAATTTAAATTCTCCTTCCTTATTATACTCTACCGCTTCTAATAATTGGCTTCTAGATCCTTGAGGAATCCCTATCTTGCTTTTGCATAAGGATCTTTTACTCTGCAGATAAAAATCTGTCATTTGAAAGTAAAGTTTGATTTCTTATATGTAATTATGTTGAAGTATGTGTCAGTTTATCAATTGACTATTTCATGTGATCTATAAATATATCCTCAATTTTTTGACCTGAATGTATCTTTGATGGATATATGTAAATTCAAAATACTGTGGATTTATAAATGCAAAACTTCTCAAGTGACGAATGGAGTCTAGCTCTCCTGCAAAATTGTTAGAAACAAAACTATAGTTTTGAGTTAAGGTTCAAAGAGCTGTTTTATTTTTCAAAGGAAAAATAGTTCCACATCTTAAGCAAGCCCTTCTGGGAATGACAGAAAAAGTCAATAAATACAATTTATTCTGTGGAACCTAGCTAACCCCTGAAAAGTTCCTATATCTTCTAAATATCTAATTCATAACTATGTATAAATATGTATTTTGCCACTGGCACTTTATTCTTTTTAGATTTATAATTTTTCTTGTTTTTGAAACATTTTTATCTTATTTTATTTTATTCATTATTTATTTTGAGTAGGGTCTCAATCTGTCACCCAGGGTGAAGTGCAGTGATACAATCATGGCTCTCTGCAGCCTCAAACTCCCGGAGTCAAGTGATCCTCCCACCTCCATCTCCCAAATAGCTGGGACTACAGGTGTGTACCACCACTCTTTGCTGAGGCGGGGTCTCCCTATGTTGCCCAGGCTGGTCTCAAACTCCTGGGATCAGGTGGCGCACCTACCTAGGCCTCCTAAAGTGCTGGGATTACAGGCGTGAGCCACTATGCCTTGCCTTAATTTGTATTTTTAATTTTTGTGGGTACATAATACGTGTGTATATTTATGAGTTACATGAGATATTTTGACAGAGGCATGTAATAATCACACCAGGGTAAATGGGGAATCCATCACCTCACGCATTTAACCTTTGTGTTACAAACAATGTGATAATACTCTTTTGGTTATTTTTAAATGTATAATTAAATTACTTTTGACTATAGTCACTCTCTTATGCCAGCAAACACTAGGTCTTATTCTTTCTAATTTTTTTTTGTATCCATTTACCCACTTTCCCTCCCTCGTAAGACTCGTATGATTATTGTTAATTTATCTTTTATTTTTTTTGAGACAGGGTGTTGCTCTGTCACCCAGGCTGGGGTGCAGTAGCACAATCATGGCTCGTTGCAGCCTCAACCTCTCATTCTCAAGTGATCCTTCCACCTCTCAGCCTCCCAGTAGCTGGACTACAAGCACGCAACCACCATGACCAGCTAAGTTTTGTATCTTTTATAGTGACCCAGGTTTTGCCCTGTTGTCCAGGCTGGTCTCAAACTCCTGGGCTCAGGTGATCCGCCAACCTTGGCCTCCCAAAGTGCTGGGATTACAGATGTGAGCCACTGCAGCCGGCCTATTAGTTTATCTTGACTAAGTACAGAGCAATACAATGCAATACAATATAATGCAATACAATAAGACTCTGGATTAATTATAAACACCAAGGACTTTTCATTATGGACGCTTTATATCGTTTCAGGAGGAAATTATTTTCTCATTGCTTTTGAAAAAACAAATTCAGCAAAAATGCAGTTATTTACTGTCTCTTTCAAAAACAGCTTTCCATATCTCACTTGTTCATTATGTAATTTGCTAAAATTCAATTTGTGAAGATTTATCACATGACTTTGAGGCATCAAGAAGGGTATATGTACCTCTCTCCTCTAATAATGAAGGGTGTTTTACAGAAATATTAATTTTTTTTGAAACAGAGTCTTGCTCTGTCGCCGAGGGAGTGCAGTGGCACCATCTCAGTCCACTGCAACCTCCGCCTCCCGGGTTCAAGCAATTCTCCTGCCTCAGCCTCCCAAGTAGCTGGGACTACAGGTATGTGCCACAACACCCAGCTAATTTTTTTTTTCTTTTGTATTTTTATTAGAGACAGGGTTTCACCATGTTGGCCGGGCTGGTCTCAAACTTCTGGTCTCAAGTGATCCACCCGCTTCAGCCTCCCAAAGTGTTGAGATTACAGTTGTGAGCCACCACGCCCAACCGGAATATTAATTTTTAAATAGAGGCTCATCCCAGGTAAAAATGGAACAGTCCCAATAAAAGTTATTTCAGTTTTCCCAGAAAAACGATTTGCTTCGAATAGTACTTGACTTAAAATTTTATCTCACTGGTCTTCCTCACATGATGTTTTGCATCCATGTTTCTGTATGTGCTATTCTCTGTACCCAGAATACCCTTTCTTTCTTCCTATCCCTTGGTCACGTGGGGAACTCCTGAAAAACCCTGCTCAAATATCAACTTCTTAGTGATGGTTTCCCTGGATCATCATTAGTGTGCTACTTCTATAGTGTATGTACAAGTTAAGCATTCCTAATTTGAAAATCCAAAATGCTCCAGAATCCACAACTTTCTCAGAAGCAATGTGACACCACAGTGAAAAATTCCACACCTGACCTCATGTGAAGTGTTGCAATTAAAACACACTCAAAATTTTGTATCATGCACAAAATTATTAAAAATATTGTATAAATTATCTTCAGACTTATGTGTATAAGGTGTACACAAAACATAAATGAATTTTGGCTGGGTACAGTGGCTCACACCTGTAATCTCAGCACTTTGGGAGGATCACTTGAGCCCAAATTTCAAGACCAGCCTGGACAACACAGTGAGACCCTATCTATACAAAAAAGTTTTAAAAATTAGCTGGGCAAGGTGGTACATGCCTGTAGTCCTAGCTACTCGAAAGGCTGAGGTGGGAGGATCACTTAAGCCTGGAGGTCAAGGCTGCAGTGAACCGTGATTGTGCCACTGCACTCCAGCCTGGATGACAGAGGCCTTGTCTCAAAAAAAAAAAAAAAAAAGAAAAGTGGAGAAATGAGGATGTTTGTACACTGTTGGTGGGAATGTAAATTAGTACATTCATTATGGAAAACTGCATGGTGGTTCCTCAAAAAACTAAAAATAGAATTACCATATGATCCAGCCATCCCACTTCTGGGTACCTGAATGATTTGAAATCAGTGTGTTGAAGAGATTCTGCACAATTATGTCCATTGCAGCACAATTCACAATAGCCAAGTTATGGAATAAACTTAAGTGCCCATCAATAATGAGTGAACAAAGAAAATGTGGCACAAGGTCTTCTAAAAGATCTAGAAATCCATATTCTAGACTTTGATAGTAATACTTAGCCAATTCAAAGTTGTTCTCTTGTTCATTTATTTGATTCTTTTTCTTGTGGCACCAGGCTTGAGGGTTATCCTCTCCCCTTTACTTTGCTTCTTCCTCACCCTAGGCACTGTGCCAATGCTCATGATGTAGTTATACTTTCAGCTGTTGGACACGTATAAGGATCTAACCCCTGAAATCTAAGGATGTAACATCTGTGGTTCCAAGTATTCCAATGCAACTCCAAAGGTCCATGACCTGAAGTAATTTTTAATTTTGATAAGACAATATATTTAAAGCCCTTGGGCTATGAGGAAAGTTTTGAAAGTGTGAGCGAGCAATTTTGATGCTAGAAAAATTCCTAGCATCAGCAACATAGCAAATTGTTGTAATTTTCCACTTACCACTTATTGTCTGATTTTTGTAATTCTTTTTTTTTTTTTTTTTTTTTTTTTTTTTTGCGACAGAGTCTCGCTCTGTCACCCAGGCTGGAATGCAGTGGCACGATCTTGGCTCGCTGCAACCTCCGCCTTCCGGGTTCAAGTGATTCTCTTGCCTCAGCCTCCTAAGTTGCTGGAACTACAGGCACATGCCACCATGCCCAGCTAATTTTTGTACTTTTAGTAGAGACGGGATTTCACCATGTTGGCCAGGATGGTCTTGATCTCTTGACCTCGTGATCCACCCGCCTCAGCCTCTCAAAGTGCTGGGATTACAGGCGTGAACCACCACGCCCGGCCTTGTGTAATTCTTACGATGTACTCCAGTATTGCTTGTGAGTACTTAAATGTGCTCCAGTACTATTTGTGACACGGCACACTGAGAAAATCATAGGCTATCAATCTTCATGAAAATAACTATAGTAATACAGAATTTCATGTTAATGGAAAGAATACCTAGGTAGCAATTACTGAAGGTAGCAATTACTGAAGGTCAAAGAAAGGGAAAGTCACCAAAGATAAAGGTGTTACATATATTCTAACCCCTGACTCCCTTAGGAAAAGCAGGAAAACAGAACCTCCTACCTCCAGCTTCTCTTTACTACTTTGGAAGAGGTATCTGACAGATGCTATCTGTTTATTGTTGGTCCTTGCCCTCTACTCAACATAAACTCTATAAGGGTAGGAACTATATGTTTAATTCATTCTTGAATCACCAGCACCTAGAACTGGGCCTGACTCACCATACTTTCTCAATAAATATCTGTTAATAAGACAATATCAGAGAACTTACAAAAGCAATTTAATACCAAGAGGAGTAAAGAGAATTTCTTCTTCTTTATTCATTTAAAGCTTCCTGGAATTGGAAAATGCACATATGGCTTGTGAATATCCTAAGTTCTTCATAATTAATATTAAAATGTTCGTCATTCATGTGTTATTTTCTTTTTTAACTTTAGACATAGTCATGGGATAAAGATTTACTTTATATAACTTTACAATTATTTCCCTTTAAAGAAAACACATTGAAAGAAGCAACCTTAAAAGGAGACAGATGTCCAAAAATTATAAGTTATTTACCTATTTACCAATGAAATATTCTTGCCCAAAAAGTTAAACCTAAATCTAACCTAAGTCTCTGAAAGCAGCAATGGATTTCAACCCTGGCTGCACTTTAGAACTTGACACTATCCTTTAAGAAGAAAGAGACATTAATGAGTAATTTAGAACTTAAAAAAAATCAAGTGACTCAATTACTTTCCCCATTTTAAAATGTAAAATAAACCCTGGCTCCTTAGAGGAGTGAATGATGCAGGTGTGGGGCACTAAATATACAAGATGAGCTTGGGATATCTTGTGCTAGAAAGTAAGAGTTATCAAAAACAAATGGTTCATATTAGAAGGACACAAGATTCAACATGAAGACAAAAATGGGGCAATTTGAGCATCAAAAATAAAAAGAAATGTAAGTGATAGAAGCACAATAAAAACATTTCTACTATAATGCAGGAACAAACAAAACCAACAAGAAGTGTTTTGCAATATCATACAGAAAATGGGTGGCCTATGGGGAGGTCAGGATCAGAAGATGACAATTCAAAACCTAATCATCTTTCTAACTAGAACACAGAGGAAAACAATAACAATCCTAATAAAATTACATACTCAATTTAAAAGGTTTGTTAAATTCCTATATAGAAAAGAAATATTGCAATAAATCTAGATTTCAACAGTAACAAACTGAAAGCCTTTGACAGAAGAGAGTAAGGAAGGGTTGAGGATGCTGGGGTTGAGGCTTGCCTTTGAAGGCAAGGGAAAAATGCACAAAGATGGAGTAAATACAGAGCAAGCACCTCCAAGTCTTAGCTAAATGAAACCAGTGGAATGCAAGGTGATAATTTACAATGAGAGAATGCCATCTGTTGGTGGCTTGTAGTATTTGACTGTATTCATGTATTTTGCATTCAGCTGGTGTCACTTGTTGAGACACATTAACCTATGAATCAAGGGATTTCCTTGCTACACTGACATCATCCATTTATTTATATATCTTGTGTAATTTAATTCGCACTGTAAAAGAAGTCTAACTGTAACAAGTTCAAAATAATAAAAGAAGGAAATATAAGAAACAAAAATCATCATCTCATTAGAAACCATTAAAAAGAAGCAGGACATCAGTGTCTTGCTCTAAAACTTAACAATATTCCATAAGAACTGAATTTCAGGGCAACCACCAAAAAACCCTGAGGAGGGAAAGTTCTTCTTTATAGTTAATTCCAGACAATAAGTATGAAATGACTAACAGGTGGGAAATCACCCTTTACAAACCCTAATTAATCACTGCTTTAGGCAATGCTCACCCAATTAAGCCATTAAATGAAAGGCTGACAGGAACTTTTACATAGGAGAAACTAGGCTGTCACCACCTGAATCCACTGCCTGATCTTATAATCACTAAAAGTGGGACAACCGGTGTGCTTCACAATATGATACAATGTGAAGTCCACAGCATCATCTATAAAATGCTCCTGCTAAAAAAATTTAAACTTAAATTTAACCTAGCCCCATAGAGCAGCAGTTCTCAGCCCTGACTGCCCATCAGAAACACCCAGAAACCCATCAGAAACTACTTTAAAAGTTTAATTTTATAGTACTCACATTAAAGAGAAACAGAAATTTTAATGTACTTATTTAACCAAATCTATTCAGGATATTATTTTATGATGCAGTCTATATATAAAGTTATTCATATTTTATATTCTTTAAACTCTGCTCCTTTACAGCTATGTCCCCAACCTTTTCTGTTACTGTCACAAAATTACATCTTTATACACTTTGTGCCCCCAAACATAAACTAATACTACCTTTAAACACATTAGTCCCATAAATTATGTAGAAAACAAAATGTGGAGTTACAAACCAAATTAGCTTTTAGACTAATAATTGTTTTCATTAAATGTATTAGTCTCTTAAAAACAAAAGTTGAGTTATGAACCATTGTCACAATACTACAAGATTTTATAATTATCCATGGTATAATCTTTATTGATATATTTATTTCTTCATACAGCTTTAAATTACTGTCTGGTGTTCTTTAATTTTACCTTGCAGGACTCCCTCTTGCAAGGCAGGTCTAGTAGTAATGAATTTCTTCAGCTTATATTTATCCAGGAACACCTTAACTTCTCTCTCATTTTTGAAGGGCAGTTTTGCTGGCTATATGAAACATGGTTGATAGTTTTTTTCTTTTAGCGCATTGAAAAATTTGCCCACTGCCTTCTGGCCTCCAGAATTTCTTTCTTTTTAAAATTTTTGTTGGTACAGAGTAGATGTTATGTTTTTATGGGGTACATGAGACATTTTGATACAAGCACACATTGTGTAATAATCACATCATGAAGAGTAGGGCCATCCCCTTAAACTTTTATCCTTTGTGTTACCAGCAATCCAATTTTACTTTTAGTTATTTTTAAATATAAGATTATTATTGACTATAATCTGTTGTACTATCAAATATTAGATCTTATTCATTCTAATTATTTTTGTTGTACCCATTAACCATCCCTACTTCCACCCCCAACCCCCCTCACTACTCTTCCCAGGCTCTGATAAACATCTTCCTACTCCCTATGTCCATTAGTTCAATTGTTTTGATTTTTATATACCAAAAATATGTGATAACATGGAATATTTTTCTTTCTCTGCCTGGCTTATTTTACTTAACACAGTGACCTCCAATTCCATCGATGTTGTTGCAAATAACAGGATCTCATTCTTTTTTATGGCTGAATAGTACTCCATTATGTATAAGTACCACATTTTCTTTATCCATTCATCTGTGTATGGGCACTTAGGTTGCTTCCTAATCTTGGCTATTGTAAATCATGAGGCAAAAACATGGGAGTGTAGATATTTCTTCAGTATACTGATTGCCTTTCTTTTGGGTATATATCAAGGGGTGGGATTGCTGGATCATATGGGGTAACATTATTTTTATTTATTTATTGTTTTGGAGACAAAGTCTCACTCTGACACTCAGGCTGGAGTGCAGTGGCATGATCTCGGCTCACTGCAACCTCTGCCTCCCAAGTTGAAGCAGTTCTCCCTACCTCAGCCTCCCGAGTGGCTGGGACTACAGGCATCCGCCATCATGCCTATTTTTTTTTTTTTTTTTTTTTTTTTGTATTTTTAGTAGAGACGGGGTTTCCCCGTGTTGGCCAGGCTGGTCTCAAACTCCTGACCTCAGGTGATCCACTTGCCTTGGACTCCTAAAGTGTTGGGATTACAGGCGTGAGCCACCATGCCCAGCCATTATTTTTAATTTCTTGAGGAACCTCCAAACTGTTCTTCATAGTGGTTGTACTAATTTACATTCCCACCAACAGTGTACAAGGGTTTAGTTTACTCCACATCTTTGTCAGCATTTGTTATTGCCTATCTTTTGGATAGAAGCCATTTTAACTGGGGTGAGATGATATCTCATTGTAATTTTGATTTGCATTTCTCTGATGATCAGTGATGTTGAGCACCTGTTCATATGCCTGTTTGCCATTTGTATGTCTTCTTTCGAGAAATATCAATTCAAATCTTTTGCCCACTTTTTAATCAGATAATTTGATTTTTTTCCTATTGAGTTGTTTGAATTCCTTATATTCTGATTATTAATCCTTTGTCAGATGGATAGCTTGCAAATATTTTCTCCCACTATGTGGGGTTGTGTGTTTACTTTGTTGATTGTTTTCTTTGCTATGCAGAGGCTTTTTAACTTGATGTGATCTCATTTGTCCATTTTTGCTTTGGTTGCCTATGCTTGTGGGACACTATTATTCAAGAAGTTTTTGCCCAGACCAATGTCCTGGAGAGTGTCTTCAAAGTTTTCCTGTAGTAGCTTCATAGTTTGAGGTCTTAGTTATTTAAGTCTTTGACTGATTTTGATTTGATTTTTGAATATGGTGAGAGATACAGGTCTAGTTTCATTCTTCAGTATATGGATATCTGGTTTATTTATAGAAAACACTGTCCTTTTCCCCAGTGTATATGTTTGGCAACTTTGTCAAAAATAGATCACTGTAGGTATGTGGATTTGTTTCTTGGTTGTCTATTATATTCCATTGGTCTACACTTTTTTAATGTCAATACCATGCTTTTTTGGTTATGATAGCTCTGTAGTATAATCTGGTCAGGTAATGTGATTCTTCCAGTGTTCTTTTTGTTCAAGATAGCTTTAGCTATTCTGGGTCCTTTGTGGTTCCATAAAAATGTTAGGATTTTTTTTTTCTATTTCTATAAAGACTCTCATTGGTATTTTGATAGGAATTGCATTGAATCTGCAGATTTCTTTGGGTACTGTGGACATTTTAATAATATTGATTCTCCTAATCCATGAACATGGAATCTCTTTCTATTTTTTGGTGTCCTCTTCAATTTCTTTCATTAGTGTTTTACAGGGTTTATTTTTTATTTTTTATTTTTTAGACAGAGTCTGGCTCTGTCATCAGGCTGGAGTGCAGTGGCATGATCTCAACTTACTGAACCCTCCACCTCCTGGCTTCAAGCAATTCTCCTGCTTCAGCCTCCTGAGTAGCTAGGACTACAGGCATGTGCCACCACTCCCAGCTAATTTTTGTATTTTCAGTAGAGATGGGGTTTCACCATGTTGGCCAAGATGATCTTGATCTCTTGACCTTGTGATCCACCCGCCTCTGCCTCCCAAAGTGCTGGGATTACAGGCTTAAGCCACTGTGCCTGGCCTGTTTTACAGTTTTTATTGTAGAGAACTTTCACTTCCTTGGGTAATTCCTAGGTATTTAACTTATGGCTATTGTAAATGGGATTACATTTCTTTATTTCATTTTTAGATAATTCATTGTTGGCATATAGAAATGCTCCCAATTTTTGTATGTTGATTTTGTATCCTGCAACTTTACTGAATTTGTTTATGAGTTTTAATAGTTTTTTGGTGGAGTCTTTAGTTTTTCCAAATATAAGATCATATCATCTGCAAAAAGGATAATTGGACCTTTTTCTTTCCAACTTGGATGACCTTTGTTTCCTTCCCTTCTCTGATTGCTCTAGCTAGGACTTCCAGTGCTATTACTGAATGACAGCAGTGAAAGTAAATATCCATGTGTGCTCCAGATCTTACAGAAAAGGTTTTCACTTTTCCCCCATTCAGCAGGATACTAGCTGTGGATCTGTTGTATATAGCTTTTATTATTTTGAGGTATGCTCCTTCTCAAAAAAAACTCAGTTTTTTGAGTTTTTTAAATCATGAAGGAATGTTGAATGTTATCGAATGCTTTTTCAGCAATGATTGAAATGATCATATGGTTTTTAATCCTTCATTCTGTTCATATGATGTATCACACTGATTGCTTTGCATATGTTGAACCATCCTTATATCCCTGAGATAAATCCCACTTGGTCATGATGAATGATCTTTTTAGTGTGTTGTTGAATTTGGTTTGCTAGTATACTTTTGAGGATTTCTGTGTCAATATTCTTCACAGACATTGGCCTGTAGTTTCCTTTTTTTGATATATCTTTGTCTGGTTTTGGTATCACAGAATGAATTTGGAAGTATTCCTTCCTCCTCTATATTTTGAAATAGTCTGAGTAGGATTGGTATTAGTTCTTCTTTAAATGTTTGGTGGAATTTAGCAGTGAAGCCATTGGGTCGTTGGGTTTTCCTTACTAAAAGACTTTTTATTATGGTTTAAATCTCATTACTAGTTATTGGTCTGTTCAGGTTTTGGATTTCTTCATGGTTCAATAATGGTAGGTTGTATGTGACTAGGAATTTATCCATTTCCTCTAGATTTTCCAATTTATTGACATAGAGTTGTTAATAGTAGCCACTAATGATCCTTTGAATTTCTGCAGAATCAGTTGTAATGTCTTCTCTTTTTAATCTCTGATTTTATTTATTTGGGTCTTCTCCCTTTTTTCTTCATTAGTCTGGCAAGGGTTTGTCCATTTTGTTTATCTTTTTAAAACAACTTTTTCTTTCACCAATCTTTTGTATAGTTTTCATTTCATTTCAATTTCATTTATTCTGCACTTTATTATTTCTTTTCTTCCATCAATTTTGGTTTGCTTTTGCCTTTCTAGTTCTTCAAGATGCATCATTAAGTTATTTATTTGAAGTTTTTCTTCTTTTATGATACAGGAACTTGTAGCTATGAAGTTCCCTCGTAGGACTGCTTTCAGTGTATCCCATAGGTTTTGATATCTTGTGCTTCCATTAACATTTGTTTCAATAAACTTTTTCATTTCCTTCTTAATTTCTTCCTGACCCACTGGTCATTCAGGAGTACATTAATTTCCATGTGTTTGTACAGTTTGCAAAAATTTCTCGTTATTGATTTCTAGTTATATTCCATTGTGGTTAGAGAAGATGCTTGATATTATTTCAATTTTTTGAATATTTTAAGACTTGTGACTTAACATAGGGTGTATCCTTGAGAACGATCCATGTGCTAAGGAAAAGAATACGTATTCTCTAGCCATTGGATGAAGTGTTCTGTAAATATCTATGAGATCCATTTGGTCTATAGTGCAGATTACATCCAGTGTTTCTTTGTTGATTTTGTATCTGAAAGATCTGTCCAATGCTGAAGATGGGGTTAAAGTCTCCAGCTATTATTGTATTCAGATCTCTCTGTTTAGCTCTAATAATATTTGCTTTACATATCTGAGTGCTCCAGTGTTGGCTGCATGTATATTTACAAATATTATAGCCCCTGACTGAATTGGCCTCTTTATCATTAAGGACTTTCTTTCTCGCTTCTTATAGTTTGGATTGGAATCTATTTTGTCTGATATAAGTACAGCTACTCCTGCTCTTTTTTCAGTTTCCATTTGCTTGGACTATCTCTTTCCATCCCTTAATTTTCATTCTGTGTGTATCTTTATAGGTAAAGTGTGTTTCTTATACATAACAGATCTTTGGGTCTTGTTTTTTCGTCCACTAAGCGACTCTATGTCTTTTCGTTGGAGAGTTTAGTCTCTTTACATTCAAAGTTGTTATCTATCAGAAGGGGATTACTCCTGTCATTTTGTTGTTTTCTGGTTGCTTTGTGGTCTTTTCTTTCTTCTTTCCATCCTTCCTGTATTCCTTTTTGTGAAAGTGATTTTCTCTGGTGTTATGGTTTGATTTCTTGCATTTTATTTTTTGTGTATCTGTTTTATGTTTTTCAATTTGTAGTTACCATCAGGCTTCCAAATTCTGTCTTGTAACCCATTATTTTAAACTGATGACATTCATTACATAAACACACACACACACACACACACACACACAAGCAAAAACTAATAAACACTCTACACTTTAACTTTATCCCCCTGCTTTTTACATTTTTGTTTCTCTTTATGTCTTACTGTACTATGTCTTGAAAAATTATTGTAGTTATTTTTTATTGGTTCATCATTTAGTCTTTTTACTTAAGAGTGGTTTGCATACCACAGTTATAGTACTATAATAGTCTGTGTTTTTCTGTGGCTATTACCAGTGAGTTTTATACCTTCTGATAATTTCCTCTTACTCATTAACATCCTTTTCATGAAGATTGAAGATCTCCCTCTAGCATTTGTGGTAGGACAGGTCTGGTGTTAGTGAAATCCCTCAGCTTTTGTGTGTCTGGGAAAGTCTATTTCTCCTTCATGTTTGAAGGATATTTTCATTGGATATACTATTTTAGGATAAGTTTTTTCTTTCAGTACTTTAAATATGTGATGCCACTCTCTTCTGACCTGTAAGATTTCCACTGAGAAGTCTGCTGCCAGACATATTGGAGCTCTTTGGATGTTATTTGTTCCTTTTTTCTTACTGCTTTTAGGACCCTTTCTTTATCCTTGACCTTTGCAAGTTTATTAAATGCCTCAAAGTAGTCTTCTTTGGGTTAAATCTGCCTGGTGTTCTATAACCTTCCTGTATTTGAATATTGATATCTTTCTCCAGGTTTGGGATGTTCTCTCTTATTACCCCTTTAAATAAACTTTCTAACCCAATCTCTCTGTCTACCTCCTCTTCAAGGTGAATGACTTAGATTTGCCCTTTTGAGGCTATTTGCTAAGTCTTGCAGGTGTGCTTTATTCTTTTTCTATTTTTTTTGTCTCCTCTGACTCTGCATTTTCAAATAGCCTGTATTCGAGTTCACTAATTCTTTCTTCTGCTTGATCAATTCTACTATTAAGAGACTCTGATGCATTCTTCAGTATATCAATTGCATTTTTCAGCTGTGGAATTTCTGTTTCTTTTTAATTATTTCAATCTCTTTGTTAAATTTATGATAGAATTCCAAATTACTTACGTGTATTATTTTAATTTCTTTGAGTTTCCTCAAAACAGCTATTTTGAATTCTCTCTCTGTAAGTTCACATATCCCTATTTCTTCAGGACTCCATGTTGATTTATTTAGGTCATTTGGTGAAGCCATGTTTTCCTGGATGGTCTGATGTTTGTAGACATTTGTCAGTCTTGGGGCATTGAAGAGTTAACTGTTTATTATAGTCTTTGCAGTCTTGGCATGTTTGTGCCCATTCTTTTTGAGAAGGCTTTCCAGGTAGTCAATGGGAGTTGGGCCCCAAGCCTAATAACACTGTGGTTTTTGTAGACTCGCAGAGGTACTGCCTTAGTGGTCTTGGATAAGATCTGGAAGAATTCTCTGGATTACCAGGAAAATACTATTGTCCTTTTCCCTTACTTTCTCTCAAACAAACAGAGTCTCTCTCTGTGTTGAGCCACCTGGAACTGGGGGTGTGGTGATGTAAGCCCTCCTATGGCCACCATCACTGGGACTGCACTAGGTCATACCTGAAGCTAGGACAGCACTGAGTCTCACCCAAGCACTGCTGCAACCACTACCAGACTACCACCTATGTTCACTCAAGGCCCTAGGGTTCCAGGATCAGCAGATAGTGAAGCCAGCCAGGCTTGTGTCCTTCCCTTCAGGGCAGTGAGTTGCCCAGGCCCTGGGTGGGTCCAGAGATGCTGTCTAGGGGCCAAGGATGGCAGTCAAAAACCTTAATAATTTACTTCATTTTCTATTATACTGAGGGTAAGCTGGCACTCAAACCACAATACAAAGTTGTTCTTGCTCTTTCTTCAGGCAGAGGAAATACTATCAATATCAAATTACTATGCTTTCCTGTTGTAATATCTAATTTCCAATTAATACCCAAGGAAGTGCAATATAACATGGTTTTACCCTTATGGGGCTTGGCATTTTTCTCTTCTGGATACATTTTCTTGATTTTTCATCCATATATGGGCAGTAGATTATATAATACATATTAACAAGATTTTAATTTTAAATTTTAATTAGAATTATTACCTGCCAAAATGAACACATGACCAGATGAGTAGGAACTGTCATAATCTGTCCATTATAATGTCATCATTGCACTCTTGTTAGGATTCATACCACTCATCTTAAACTTGTGCATCAGAATGGCATAGTATCACTGACTTATGGTTTGCAGGCTGATAGATCATGCCATCAGTACTCACTATGAATTACACCAAATTGGCTTTTCAACTGTAACAATGGCCTAATTTTAACAATGAATTATTCTTTACTTATATTTCACTATGAGTGACACTTCAGTTTCTTTACTAGGAAACCATATAGGACAGGTTACTGTTGCCACAATCTTTCAAACCATAAAGAGAAAAAACATTCATCAGCTAACTAGGAAAACAAAATAGAAAACAATTATTGGTGTTAAATATGACAAATGTGTTCAAGCTTTGCATGCTGTTCCACGGCTATTTATTCCTGAGGTTGCAATGCATGTTTCACAAAGAATCATTTGTACAACAGATCATCTATCTGACAGTCTATACCTCTAGATGTTGACAAAACCCCTCTCTTATATATGGCACCCTTCAAGTAACAATGTGATTGATGATGTTAAATCTAACTACTTCAGGAGATTTTGAATCCCATATAAAAAGAGAACATACCTTATTATTGTCGATATTCTCAACTACTTGGGCAATCTCAGGTACAAAGTATACGTTTAAATATATGTTTACTGAAAAATACTAAATTCAAAACTGAAGTTTTTCCACCAATTAGCATAAATAATTATGATAATAAGTTTTGAAAAGGCCATAAACAGAATACATTTTTAAATCTTTTAACAAACTTTCCATATACTGATCCAAAGTACAATTGGTACTTTAAGCTTGTTTATATTTCTTTTATTGAATAAAATTTAATATATAAATAAGAGTTAAAAGAGTTACTGGAGCAAACTAAAGTCAAGCTGTACACAGATTTCCATAAAACCATAAGAACCAACACCTAGAATAATCCTGTATCTCCCAATGAAATTATACTATTACTACTAATCATAATAGTAGAAGATTGAAATGACTCAACACTTAAATATTCTACCCACCAAAATCTTTTTCTCTTTGTTTTGGACACGGTGTCTCACTTTATTTCCCAGACTGGAATGCACTTATGCCATCATAGTTCCTCCCAAAAAACTAGGACTACAGGCACACAGCACCACACCCAACTAATTTTTCGTATTTTGTAGAGATGGGGTCTTGCCGTGTTTTCCAGGCTGGTCTTGAACTGCAGGCCTCCAGTGATTCTCTCACCTTGGCCTCTCAAAGCTCTGGGATTACTGGCATGAGCCACTGTGCTTGGCCCACCATAATCTTAATCATTCAAATATACCTTTGTCAATGCCTTTTAAAATACTTTAAATTAGTATTGCATCAAACATATGACTGATAAAAAGAATTATAGTTGCAAGTGATACCTGTTAAGAAGCAAACACGTATGTCTTACTCACATGCATGGTACATACAAATCTATTCTATTATTTTAAAGATTAATCCCATTGCCATTTGGAAATCAGAAAGTGAGTTTCTTGGAACTTGGGGATAATATGATAGAGTCAAAACTCATTGTTTGATCTGTAGCATTTTGACATAAGGTTTTAATTTTCTCCTTATCTCTCTGAGTGAATTTATGAAGGAGATTTTAAGGTTTCCATATATAAAAGCAGAGGAATAAACCTTCTTTGAATGCATTCTTCTTTATATACCTAACACCATTAATACTCATAATGATTCACAAAGTGAGTATGTTATCTCTGTTATATAGATGAAGAAACAGAGGCTCCAAAACATTAAGACCTCACAACTGGAAAGTGTAGAGCACAGTCCTGATTTTCCAGACAGCTTTAGAGTGCTCCTGTAATACTCCACACTAACTTGTACTCTGTTGCCCAAACTACAAAATGTATAGATTTTATGAGTATTCAAAGACATAATCAATAAGCATGTTAACAGTAATTCAAAATACATCTAATCATCAAGAAATACATAAAAATAAGTGACTCAGGATTTAAATTGCCCAGGAAAAAAAAATCAACACAATGTAGAAGCAAATATTACATGCCTCATATTCTACCTGTCAGTATTCCTTCTCTGGCCTTTTCCTTTACAATTTTAATTTTCTGAGGGCTACTTTTATCTTCTCAGGAGTAACAAAGGAAATTTCAATGCCCAACTTTGATTGTAGGCCTTCTTGACAGTTGATGTTTTAAAAATCTCAGCAAGATAAGGATAAAACATGTTCACTCTTTCACTATAGCTGCACAAATATCCACACTGTTCTGCATTTCTTAAAGCTGATTCTGATAAAGTAGTGAATAGTGAACATTCACAAAGAAATGCATCTTATGCTCCTGTTCAGTATCCTTGAAAGTGGTTTTTGTATGAAAGAATCTTATAAGACACATGAGCCTTATCCCTATCTAGAAATTGAAGCCATACTGTATGAAAGTAAATCTTTAACCTCTAAACTCAAGAAAATAGTCTAATTCTGATCAGTGGCCATAATTTTTTTTGTTGCTCTAGTAATATTTAATTAAAATTAAAGGTATTAAATTAAAGGTATTAAAGAAAATTGAAAGCTTCCTTTGCAAAAATCAAGAGGATCAATGGCACTCCTATATCCAGAAATATGACAAAATCATAACTCAGGTAGATTAATTTCTCAAACTTGAAAGTTTGAAAGTCTTTGTTTCCTTTCAATTATCCAAAGTAAGATAAATGTGATCCATTTAAATTTAATTTTTCAAATGAAAATATCCCTTTTGAAAAAATAAAGTGATTTCATAATTATTTTTATGTTAAAAGCATTTAAACTACCAGTATTGTTTGCAAAAGAAAAATGAAATTATATTCTTCATATTTTAATTGTAAAATTATAATTTTATATAACCAGAAATCTGGTTTTTAATAACCAGAAATCTCTACTGTTTGGCTCTTGATATTTTTCTCCCTGTGAATGGAAGCAAGGGGTTAAGAAAGGTGTTAACCTCTTCCCCACCCAGTGATGCCCCATAGGACAAACTCTCTTTAAAATACCATTAAAAAAAAACAGAAGAAAAAATATGTAAACATAATTCGTTTTTTGACATAATTCTTTTCATCAAAATCCAAATACCTAAAATTATTAAAATTTTTGTTCCTTAATAAAACTTTCTAACTTAAAAAAATCATCTTTTATATTTACTTAGTCTCAAAGTATCTCGTTACAAAATAACACTGGAAGGAGGAAGTGGAGCTGGGCTGCTACTGGGACAGCGTCTGCAGAGTCCAATTCTAGGAAAGTTTTTAGGAGGGAGGGGACAAGATGGCCAATTAGATACAGCCAGGAAACACATCTCCTTTCAAGAGAAACCAAAATATCACGTAAACCATCACATTTCAAACAGACTGTTTGAGAGAAAACACTGAAAGTTGAGAGAGAGGTGATGCAGACACCAAGGTTGAAAAGGAAGCTGGAAAGCCTGCACAGAATCTCTTAGCACAAGGACCAGCTCTCGGTCCTGAACAGAGCCAAAGCAAGGGGGGAGTGAAGGAACTACAGAACACCACACCTCTGGGATGCTAACTATAAAAGATCCCACAACCCACACAGACATTTGAATTGGCAAAGGAATTGCCCAGAGAGTATGCAGAGGCAGAGCTCAAACCTGTGCAGAGCTCAGAAGCGTTCGTGGAACATGAGACAGCTACAGCAAAATGCAACCATAGGTTCCCATCCCCTAAGTCTCTCCATCTTGCTCTGAGTGACTGTAGCCCCTACTGACTGCAGAGCCAGGAGAAAGTAGTGCTCCCTTTCTCATGGGATTGGGCAAGGCTGATCCACATGCCCCCTTGTCTTTCAGCTCCTCTCAAAGCCACCTGCCTGGCCATTCCTGTAAGAGGGTGCACAGAGCACAGCCTGCATTGCCCTGCCTGAGTGTTTTGCCAGTAACCTGGGAGCAGTTTAGCTTCCCCTGCACAGCTGGTGTTCAACCCCATGGGGCCAGAGGACCAAGCTGCAGGCCCAGTCCCAACCTCCCAGGGTTGGAGTACACTGCCCAGGGTTTCAGAACTGGAATCTGTCGTTAGAGCTCTAGTGAAGAGTGAGCCCCCACTCTGAGAACACAGGGAGGCGTGAGTTCATGTGCTGCCAAGGGAGCTGGGCATCCTTCCTTCCACAAGACCAGCCTGGGAAGGGTTCAGTCTGTTGACCAGTTGCACCTTCTGCTTGAGGGAGCCCCATGGCCTGGAACACCTGGGACAGCCCGGCAATTTCAGCACAGAAAGCTTGGGACAAATCTAGCTGGTTAGGTCTGTTCCTGGGGCAGAAACTGGAGGGAGATCTGCTTGGGGGATCCCACAGCCATTTGCCAGGCTAAAAACCCTGGGCTGCAGGCACCACATGAGCTATAAATCCGTGGCACGAACACCCTTCCTGGGGATCCTCTGCCCTTGACCCAGTTCATAACCAGACCACCAAAGACATATCCCACAACCTACTCTGACTCTGCCAAGCTCAGAGGACCAGTGGCTCCCCAGGGAGTTATGAGTCTCTGGTGATCTAAGCTTCAGCTTGAGAGGTCCCTTAGGGAGGGGGTATGCAGCCAACCAGCATCCCCCTTAGGGCTAAGGAAACATAGGCAGGACATCTATGACCGGAGGGGTTCCCCCAAAACCTAGGAACAGACTTAGTGAGGGGGTAATCTTCTACCCCCCAACAATATCTCCCCCCACTACATCTCCCCTCACTACATCTCCCCTACCACCACATCTCTCCCTCCCCCAAAGCACTGCTATGAAGGCACTGAAATACAAAGGAGGCTTATAGCTGAGTAAGCATATCTGCCAGCCCTTACTCTTATATGCCATCTACTGCATCACAGCCTGAATTACACCACCAAACAAAAATAAATTCCTTTAGCACACCATGCCTGTGAAACCCAATGAGGAAACTAGCCCAAACTAAGGAACCCCTACAGAACCTTGGCCCTCTGAAAAGACCCAAAAACAAAGCCAACCAACTATACACAACAGTCAAACCCTCAAGGGATTTAAAAAAAAGAAAATGAAAACAAGCCCCATCCAAATGTGAGCAGTTTATAAAAGAAAAAGAAACACTAGCCCCCTCAGATGAGATGAAATTAGCACAAGAACTCCAGCAATTCAAAAAGTCAGAGCATTTCCTTACCTCTAAAGGATCACACTAGCTCCCTAGCAATGAATCCTAATCAGAGTGAAATATCAGAAATGACATATATAGAATTCAAAATCTAGATGGCAATATTGAAAAGAAAGTTGAAATCCATTTCAAGGAAGCCAGTGAAATGATCTAAGAGTTGAATGACAACACAGTCATTTTAAGAAAGAACTAAAGTGAACTTCTGGAACTGAAAAATTTCCCTGATCTCACTAGATAGGTTGGCATACAAATTCAAAAAAATTCAGAGAAACTTTATGAGATACTATACAAGATGATCACCCCCAAGACACAATCTTCAGACTTTCCAGGTCAATGTGAAAGAAAAAATCTCAAAGGTAGCTACAGAAAAGGGTCACATCACTTACAAAGGGGATCCTATCAGGCTAACAGTAGACTTCCCAACAGAAACTACACATGCCAGAGAAGACTGGGAATATATTTTCAGCATTCTTTAAGAAAAGAAATACCAGTCAAGAATTTAATATCCCACCAAACTAAGCTTCATAAGAAAAGGAAATGTATAATATTTTCCAGACAAGCAATCACTATGAGAATTCATTATCAACAGACCAGCCTTGCAAGAGATCCTTGAGGGAGTTGTAGACACAGAAATGAAATAACAATATGTACTACCACAAAAACACACTTAAATACATAGCCTGCAGACCCTATTGAGACTACAAAATCGAGACTACAAAGCAACCAGCTAACAGCATGAGGATAGGATCAAAACATCACATAGCGATATTAACCATGAATGTAAATGGTCTAAATGCCCCACTTAAAAAACACAGAGAGGCAAGGTGGCTAACAGAACAAGACCCAACCACTTGCTATCTTCAAGAGAACCATCTCACATATAATGAAACCCACAGGCTCAAAGTAAAGACATGAAGAAAGATCTACCATGCAAACTAAAAACAAAAAAGAGCAGGGGGTCCTATTCTTATATCGCATAAAGCATACTTTAAAGAAACAACACTAAAAAAGGACAAAGAAGGTCATTACGGTCATTACATAATGATAAAGAGTTCAATACAACAAAAAGACTTAACTGTCATATATATATATATATATATATATACACAGACACACGAACATGCACACACACATACACACAGGCACTGACATTGGAGCACCCAGATTCATAAAGCAAGTACTTCTAGATCTACAAAAGACTTAGCCACACAGTAATAGTAGTGGACTTCAACACCCCATTAACAGCATTAGACGGATCATTAACGCAGAAAACTTAACAAACTCTAGATGTAAATTTGACTTGTCCAGTTGGACCTAATAGACATCTAAAGAATACTTTACCCATCAACCACACAATATACTTTATTTTCATTGGCACACTGAACATATTCTAAGTTTGACCACATGCTTGGCCATAAAGCAAGTCCAAATAAATTTTTAAAAACCTGAAATCATACCAAGCATATATGTGGACCACAGTGGAAGAAAAATTGAAGTGAATAGCAAGAAAATCTCTCAAAATCACACAATCACATTGGCACCAAACAACATACACCTGAATAACTTTTGAGTAAACAATGAACTTAAGACAGAAATTTAAAAATTCTTTAAAATAAATGAAAAAGAGATACAACATACCAAAATCTCTGGGATGCAGAAAAAATAGTATTAAGAGAAAAGTTTTTATCTCTAAATGTCTACATCAAGAAGTTAGAAAGATCTTAAATCAACACTCTAACATCGTACCTAGAGGAACTAAAAGAACAAAAATAAATTAACCCCAGAGCTAGAAGAGGAAAAGAAATAACTGAAATCAGAGCAGAATTGAACAAAACTGAGACACAAAAACCTATTCAAAGGATCAATAAAACCAAACATAATTTCTTTGAAAGGATAAACAAGATTGATAGACTGTTAGCTATTATCAAAGAAAAAAAGAAAGAAGATCCAAATAAGCACAATGAGAAATGACAGAGTTGACATTACAGCTAATCCCACAGAAATACAAAATATCTTCAGAGACTATTACGAACAGTTTTATGCACACAAACTAGAAAATCTAGAGGAAATTGATAAATTGCCAGAAACACACAACCTCCCAAGATTAAAGTGGCGAGAAATTGAGAACCTGATCAGAGCAATAAGCTCTGAAACAGTAATAAGAAACCTACCAACTAAGAAAAGTCCTGGACCAGATATATTCAGAGTTGTATTCTACCAGACAAACAAAGAAGAGCTGGTGTCAATCCTACTGAAACTATTCCAAAATGCCAAGGAGGATGGACTCTTCTGTAACACATTCTAGGAAGCCAGCATCATCTTGATACCAAAATGAAAGACAAAACAAAAAAGGAAAACTATAGGCCAATATCCCTAATGAAGACAGAGGCAAAGATACTCGATAAAATACTACCAAACTAAATCTAGCAGCACCTCTAAAAGTTAACTACGATCAAGTAGACTTTATTTCTGGATGCAAGGATGGCTCAAAATAAGCAAATCAAGAAATGTGATCTACCACATAAACAGAATAAAAAACAAAAACCATATGATCATATCAACAGACATAGAAAAAGCTTTCAATAAAATCCAACATCCCTTCATGATAAAAACCCTCAAAAAACTAGGTATTGAGGGAATGTATCTTAAAATAATAAGAGCCATCTATGACAAGCCCACAGCCAACATCATACTGAACGGGCAAAGGCTGGAAACATTCCCCTTGGGAAGTAGAACAAGACAAGGACACCCACTCTGGCCACTCCTATTCAACGTAGTACTAGAAGTCCTAGCCAGAGCAATAGGAAAAAGAAAGAAAAAGCATCCAAATAGGTAAAAGAGAAGTCATATTGTCTCTCTTTCCTGATGATATAATTATATACCTAGAAAACCATGACGACCACCAACAGGCTCCTAGAACTGAAGAACAACTTCAGTAAAGTTTCAGGGTATAAAATCAATGTAAAAAAATCAGTTGTACCTCTATACACCAATAACAGTCAAGCTGAGAGTCACCTCAAAAACACAATCCCACTCATAACAGCCACACATGGACAAAATACCTGGGAATACATCTAAGCAATTAGGTGAAAAATCTCTACAAGGCGAACTACAAAACGCTGCTGAAAGAAATCACAAATGACATAAACAAATGGAAAAACATTCCATGCTCATGAATTGGAAGAATCAATACTGTGAAAATGACCATACTGCCCAAAGCAACCTACAGAGCAAATTGCATGATTGACTGCTATCCCTATTAAAATACCAACATCATTTTTCACAGAATTAGAAAAGAAATTCTAAAATTCATATGGAACCAAAATAGCCAAATCAATCCTAATAAAAAATAACAAAGCTGGAGGCGTCGCGTTACCTGACTTTAAACTATATTACAAGGAAGTCTATAGTAACCAAAACAGAATGGTACTGTTACACAAATAGACACAAAGTCCAATGGAACAGAACAGAGAACTTAGAAATAAAGCTACATACCCACAATCCATCTTATCTTTGACAAAGTTGACAAAAATAAGCAATGGAGAAAGGACTCCCTATTCAATAAGTGGTGCTGTGATAGCTGGGTAGCCATATGCAGAATAATGTAACATATGGAAAAGAATTTATGACTAAGTCCTCAAAAGCAATTACAAAAACAAAAATTGACAAGTGGGACCTAATTAAACTAAAGAGCTTCTACAAAGCAAAAGAAATTATCAACAGAGTAAACAGACAACCTACAGATTGGGAAAAAATACTCACAAACTATGCATCCAACAAATGTCTAATATCTAGAACCTGCAAGGAACTTAAATCAACAAGAATAACCCCAGTAAAAAGTGGGCAAAGGACATGAACAGATACTTAAAAGAAGACATACAAGCAACCAACAAATGTGAAAAAATGCTCAACACAATAATCAGAGAAATGCAAATCAAAACCATTCTGACACCAGTCAGATGGCTATTATTAAAAAATTGCAAAACAACAGATGCTGATAAGGCTATGGAGAAAAGGGAATGCTTACACTCTGTTGATGGGAATCAATTAGTTCAGCCACTGTGGAAAGCAGTTTGGAGATTTCTCAAATAACTTAAAACAGAATTACCATTCAACCCAGCAATACCATTGCTAGGTATATATCCAAAAGAAAATAAATTGGTCTGCCAAATAGACATGCACTCCTATGTTCATCACAGCACTATTGACAATAGCAAAGTCATAGAATCAACCGAGGAGCTCATTCACAGTGGATTGGATAAAGAAAATGCAGTACATTAATACCATGGACTACTATGCAGCCATAAAAAAGAATGAACTCATGTCCTTTGTAGCAACATGGATGCAGCTAGAGGCCATTATCCTAAGTAAATTAATGCAGAAACAGAAAACCAAATACCTCATGTTCTCACTTATAGCTGGTAGTTAAATAATTGGTACACGTGGCCATAAAAGTGGCATTATTAGACACAGGGGACTACGAGAAGGGAGAGGAAGGGTGGGGGGTAAGGGTTGAAAAACTACCTGCTGGGTACTATGCTCACTACCTGGGTGACAGGATCAATCATACCACAAATCTCAGCATCATGTAACATATCCATGTAACAAACCTGCAAATATACCTCCTGAATACAAAATAAAAGTTGAAATTTTTAAAGTATCTACTTATAAATTACGTGTTAATTAATTTATAAGGAACAGAAGGAACAGCAGTAACTATACAGAAGAGAAAAACACCTTAACCAAATGATTAAAATTAGTATCATTAATAAAGGTCCAACAGACTATGTGCCTCTGGGTATCATATCCCCAACAGAACATAACTACTTATGTTGTAATCCAGCAAAGAATGGATAAGCTCATTCTAATCATAAGGAAAAAGTAAAGAAACACAAATTAAGGGGCATTCTATAAGAATTCTAGCTAGTTTTCTTTAGAAATATCAATCTCATGCAAGAAAAAGACAGAAAACTGTTCTAAGTTTAAAGTGGCTGACAACCACATGCGAACACAATCCTGAATTGGATCCAGTACCAAAGAAACAAAATTTGTAGTAAGGGACATTATTTAGACTTTTGACAAGACTGGAATATGAATTATGGGTGAAAGTATCATATCAATTTAAATATCTTTAATTGACAACTGAACTATGATCATATAAGAGAACATTTTAGTTCTTAAGAATGACACTGAAGCAGTAAGAAATGAAGGACCATAATGTATGCAACCTCTCAAGTGGTTAAAAAATGTATGTGTGTTTAGGGAAAGGGAGAGAATTATAAGGCAAATGTGGCAAAATGTTGAAAATAATGAATCTAGGAAATGTCATATGGGAATTCTTTGAACTGTCCTTATAACTTTTCTGAAAGTTTGAAATTATTTCAAAATAAAAAAATTTAAATTATTTTTTAAGATTAAATATTAATATGTGAAAATTTTCACAATAAATTGAACAAAGCAAGCCTGACAAAATATGATTAGTACAAGTGCTTTGAACAGTGACAAGAGGCTTGTACCAGAAAGTAGCTCATTATACTGCTTTCTTCATCAAAAGAAGTCTTGCTCTTAAAAAATAACTCGGCTATCCTAAACTCTGCTTAGTGACATTCTGGTACAACCTAGTAACAGTTAATACACCAGCACTATACTTTGAGTAGCACTAGTCTAAATACCATCTATTTGTAATCAGTCAATCAGTAACTACTTTAAGAATTATACATATGCATTTGGAATAATATACACCAAGTTATAACCAGTTTATGCTGGGTAACACAACTGAAGGTAATTTTTATTCTCTTCTTGTATTTTCTTACTTTTTTTTTTTTTTTGACAGAGTCTTGCTCTGTCACCCAGAGTGGAGTGCTGTGGCTCAATCAGGGCCCACTGCAGCCTTGACCTCCCGGACTCAAGCGATCCTCTTGCCTCAGCCTCCTGAGTAGCTGGGACCACAGACATATGCCACCATGCCTAGCTAATATTTTGTATTTTTAGTAGAGATGGGGTTTTGCCATGTCACCCAGGCTGGTCTCTAACTCCTGGGCTCAAGCAATCTGCCCAACTCAGCCTCCCCAGTGGGGGGATTACAGATATGAGCCACTGCACCCGGCCTTTTCTTGTATTTTTTTAAGTTTCTGCAATTAACATGGATTACTTTTGTAACAACAAACAAAAGTAAACTTTCAAAAAAGTGTAGGTGAAAAAGAATTTAACAGGCAATAAGATTTCTTGGAATTTGCCTCCTTTATCAAAACATGACATTTTGTCTTAATGTTTACATACTACCAACATTTTTCTAAAAGGCTTGTACTTACAGCTGATCTTGAAGCTCCACAATTATATATTCTAATTGTTCCTTCTCCAGTTTATGAGCCAGATCAGAATCTTCAATCCTTTGAAGTAGTATTTTATTCTGGGAGACAGATTCAGATAGTTGGTTCTCTCGAAGTCGTAAGAGTTCTTCAAGGTAACCCTGGAAATCCAGTATCATCAAGATATAGCAACTGCAAAATTCTAATACATATCCTGAAGATAAATGCTGAGTAGCTTAAATGCTATTCCTATTTATATTGTAATGAAACAATTTCAAAGCATTACTGATAAATTAGTAAAAAATTTGTTTTAATTGAATATAAAAATTTAACATATATTCTCCATTATTTAAAACTCTTCTCTAAAGTTTGAGAAACTGTAATTTGAGGCAAAACTTAGTTAAAACATTGTAATTTCTAAGCTTCACAACAATTGCATGACTCCTAGTTTCAAAATACAGACCTAAAAACAGAATGACCAATTAGAAAGTTGCCTCTTTGTGATTATTTTTCAAAAACACATAGACATTAACATTTTAGCATTAATATGTTAGTGAGAGGTAGTATAATGTTTTGGTTAGGCCTGCCAGCCTAGTGTCATATTCCAGTTTTACCACTTATCAGCTATGTGTCCTTGGGCAAGTTACTTAAGCTCTCTGTGCCACAGTTTCACCATCTAAAAAAGTAGGACCCATCAGAGTACCCTAGTTGGTAGGATTAAATGAATCAATACAGATAAATTGCTTAGAACAGTGTCTGGTACACTGCATGCAATGTATAATTACTAGCTATTATTATTAATAAACACATAATAGATATAAGACTTCTTGGAATGATCTCTTAACCTTTTACTCTTTACTTTCTCTTTGTCCTTCTGCCCTGCTTTCTGGGAAAACTTATTGAATTGATCCTCGAACCCTTTGTACTAAATTTCTGAATTCAGAAAATCATATATTTAATTTTCAAAATCTCTTTCCTGTTTTCTGATTGTTCTCTTCCCATGGCATTCTATTCTTTTTATTTGCAATGTACTTTCAAATTCCTCTAAGGATTATTAATTAGAATCTTTTTTAAGTATTCTTCTATTACATGTTACCCTATTCATGTGTCATTAATAAACTTTCACCTATTTTAGATTTATGATACATGTTAAGAGTAGGTAATACTATTCTTCAAGAGCTTATTTTTCATATTTTTTTCCTGATAATTCTCAAATGTTTGTTCTTCTATAATAAAATCTCAGAAGTTAAAGTTAATTTTTATAAATGAATATTTCATATATATACAGCTTAATATAAACAATATATATTCATAAAAATTAGTAATTAAAGAATACTCACATATCCACCACCTAGATTAATCACCAATACTTTAAAAGTCAATATAATGCCTTCCTTGATTGTCTCCTCTGCAAAGGTAACAATATCCTAGATTTGTGTTTATCATCTCTTTACTTTTCTTTCCAGTTTTACTACAAATATGTGTCATCTTAAACAATAAGTTGTTTAGTTTTGCTTGGTTTTGTCAACATCCTTTTGAAAATATTTTGTCTATATTGATGAGCCTAGCTATAGTTCATTTGCTCTAAAAACTGTATAATATTCCATTGTATGAATATTGCAGTTTATTCACTCTTCTGTCACTGTTCTCTCAATGACCATTTGGATCACTTTAGGTTTTTCTTAATATAAACAATATTGCTGTGAACACACTCTGTTATGTCTCCCGGTATGCACATCCAAGAGTTTCGTGGAGATATATCTAGGAGTAGAATTCCTAGGATATAGGCCATGCATATCTTCACATTTACTAGATACTGCTATTGATATTGCCATTGTAGTAACTGTTTTTTACTATTGGTTTTATACTAATCACATTCCCACTTGATACTATATTCACATGATCTTATGTTAGTATAAGAGTTATACTGGGGTTCATTAAATTCATTGAAAACTATTCCTTCTTTTTCTATTCTCAGGAACAGTCCATATAAAAAAGGGATCACTCATACAGTTGTGTGCCACTTAATGATGGGGATATGTTCTAAGAAATGTGTTGCTAGGCCATTTTGCCATTCTATGAACATTACAGAGTGTACTTACACCAACCTATGAACATTACAGAGTCTACTACACACCTAGGCTAGATGGTATAGCCTATTGTTCCTAGGCTACAAACCTGTACAGCATGTTACTATACTGGGTACTGTAGGCAACTGTAATACAATAGCAAGTATTTATATATCTAAACATAGAAAAGGGACAGTAAAAATATGGTATAAAAGATTTTTTTTAAAAAGGTACAACTTTGTAGGCCATTACTATGAAATGGAACTTGCAGGACTAGAAATTGCTCAAAGTGAGTCAGTGAGTGGGTAGTTAGTGAATGTAAAGGCCTACAACTACTGTACACTACTGTAGACTTTATAAATACTGTACACCTAGGCTACACTAAATTTATTTTTATAAGTTTTCTTTCTTCAGTAATAAAATTAACCTTAGCTTACTATAACATTTTTACTTTACAAACTTTTAAAAATCTTTTTGACTCTTTTGTAATAACAGTTTGAAACATACATTGTACAGCTATACAAAAATATTTTCTTTTTAACATCCTTGTTCTATAAGCTTTTTTTCTATTGAAACATTTTAAAAACTTTTTAACTTTTTAAACTTTTTTGTTAAAAACGGAGTCACAAACACACACATTAGCCTAGGCCTACACAGGGTCAGGATCATCAATATCACTGTCTTCCACCTCAACCTCTTGTCTGACTGCAAGGACTTCAGGAGCATTAACACATGGAGCTGTCATCTCCCATGATAACAATGGCTACTGCTGGACTACCTCCTAAAAGACCTGCCTGAAGCTGTTTTACATTTAACTTTTTGTTTTTTAAGTAGAAGGAGTACATTTAAAAATAATGACTAAAAAGTATTGTATAGTAAATACGTAAACCAGTAACATAGTATTTTATTATCATTATCAAGTATTATATACTTTCCATAATTGTATATGCTAGTTTTAAATGACTGGCAGGGCAATAGGTTTATTTACACCAGCATCACCACAAACACATGAGTAATGCCCTGTGTTACAACATCACCATGGCTACATCACTAAGTGATAGGAATTTTTCATCTCCATTATAATTTTATGGGACCACCTCATATACATGGCCCATTGTTGGCCAAAACATTATTATATAGTGTATGACTGTATTTGGTAGAGTCACCAAAACAATACATAATAGTTTTTTTTGGCGGGGGATTGGAAAGATTTTAAACTACTTATTCAATTTGTTAAATGGCTATACATCTATCAGTTTTGATAAGTATTATTTATAAAAATTCTTTGTTTTGCAAGGTATTATCATAAAATTATTAAAATATTCTCTAATAATTATTGGGAGAGTCTCTCCATTTATGTTGTGCTGTCTATTCTTCCATTCTTAAGATTATCTGTGCCTTAATTTTTTAAAAAAATTATTCTTGCTAGAATTTATTTCATTAATTTTTGCAAATAATTATCTCTTGGTTTTGTTAATTCTGTTTCTTTGTTTTTTACTTCACCAATATCTATTATTTTATTACTTTCCTTCTTTTTGAACTGGTTTGGTTGTTCTTTGACTACTTCTTGGATACTTATCTCTTTAATTTTCATTGTTTCTTTTCTAAATATCTAAGTATTTCTACAAGTACTGTACAAGTTGTGTGGCAACTTACAACTGTTAGTATGCATTATTTTCATTCTCATTCATTTTAAAGTATTCTATTTCCTCAATTTTTTTGACCTATAATTTAGACAATTTTTTTCTTTAATTTCATGAGTGGCGTGTGGGTGGTGCTAAACTTTTTGTATTGATATCTAACTTTACTGCACTATTCACATGACCTTACATTAGCATAAAAGTTAAACTAAAGTGATAATATTGTATCATTTCTTTGGTATTTGTGGACATTTGTTTTGTGACCTAGTGTGCTCCATAAAAAGATTGGCCACGTGCGGTGGCTCATGCCTATAATACCAGCACTTTGGGAGGCCGAGGTGGGCAGATCAATTGAGGTCAGGAGTTAGAGACCAGCCTAGCCAATGTCGTGAAACCCCATCGCTACTTAAAATACAAAAATTAGCCAGGCGTGGTGTCACATGCCTGTAGTCCCAGGTACTCGGGAGGCTGAGGCAGGAGAATCACTTGAACCCAGGAGGTGGAGGTTTCAGTAAGCCAAGATCATGCCACTGCACTCCAGCCTTGGTGACAAAGCGAGACTCCATCTCAAACAAAACAAAACAAAACAAAACAAACAAAACAAACAAACAAAAAAAACCCACTATAGCTGTTCCATATATGCTTGAAAAGGTTATATATTCTAATTGTTAACATTTAATATATTTTAGATCAGGTTTATTAAATGTGTTATCGAAGTTCACTATATCCATTCAATCTATAAATTACTCTGAAAGATGTTAAAATTTCTCATTATAATTATGGAATTGCCAATTTATTCTGGACATTTAATTAATTTTTGCTTCATATTTTTCATGGATATATTGTTAAATATATGTAAGTTCAGCACTGATATATATTCTTTGTGAATGCTTTTTTCTTTTCTTTTTTTTTTGAGACGGAGTCTCGTTCTATTGCCCAGGCTGGAGTGCAGTGGTGCGATCTCCCCTCACTGCAAGCTCCACCTCGTGGGTTCATGCCATTCTCCTGCCTCAGCCTCCCGAGTAGCTGGGACTACAGGCGCCTGCCATCACGCCCAGCTAATTTTTCGTATTTTTAGTAGAGACAGAGTTTCACTGTGTTAGCCAGGATGGTCTCCATCTCCTGACCTCGTGATCCACCCTCCTTGGCCTCCCAAAGTGCTAGGATTACAGGCATGAGCCACTGCGCCTGGCTGGTGAATACTTACTTTTTAAAAAAGGCAATGTCTTTCCTTAGTCTTAATAATGCTTTCTGCCTTAATGTCTATGTTTAATGATATTGACATAGAATTCTTTTAGTTAGTATCTGTCTAGTATATTTATCCCCCTAGTTTCAACTTTTTATGTCATTATGTGTTATGTGTCTCTCTTATCAATAGCATACAGCTAAATTTTATAATTATTTTTCAATAAATCTAAGAGTTTATCTTAACTGGCAAGTTTCTGCCATTTCCTTTTATGGTGGTGTTGACTCTTCTGGTTATATGTAATTTGCATTTTGTGTTCTCTTCTCACTATCCTTATTTCTAATGTGCTCCCTTCTATTATATTATCAAGCTTTCCTTATTTCTTTTCTTTCCCTCTACTAGTTTGAAAATTAAACATTCTACTTCTATTCTCTTAATTGCAACTTCTAAATGTTAATTTTGGAAACAGGCACACACATTAAAAAAATGTCTCTAACCTCTTTCACTATATTACAAAGACCTCAAAAGACTAGCTCAAAAGACTACTCAAAATTCATCACTTTCTAATTATTTCACCATATTTTAACTATTATCTCATGTTCTTACGGTTATTTACATCTATTTCATCTATCTTAGTAGAAATACTATGTAATGGTGTTCTACTGTGCATCTCTGACTCTTTCTGATATTTTTAGTCAGTGTTTTAGTTCTGCTCTGCTTTCATACTCCCAGTGGTGGCCTGTAGCTGGCTTGTATAGGCTCTCGAGAACTGATTGTTAAATTTCAGAAATTTAAGTCAGTTGTTAAACATTGCTGTTATTAAACATTAAATTATATAAATTTACAACTAAGTAAATTATATTAAACACAAAGGTAATAACTGCTCAAAATTCATCACTTTCTAATTATTTCACCATATTTTAACTATTATCTATGTTCTTACAGTCATTTACATCTATTTCATCTATCTTACTAGAAATACTATGGAATGCTCTTCTACTGTGCATCTCTTCCCAATTTTGCATTCAGTGATGTCATATTGGTAGCTTTAAATTGGCCATGATGGGAGTATTTATCCCAGAAAAATTGGCAAACACTACAAATGAGGGCTTCTGTCTCCATCTCCTCTAAAAGAGCCAGTTAAACATATTTCAGTGTACCAATGTCACCCCATATTGGTCATTATTTTTGCTATTTCATGTAATCAATGTTTCTCTACAAACTTATTTGTTTACTCTGCCATTTTGCACCTCACTCCTACATTCTAGGTTCAATTTCCACCTTGAATGACAGGGACCTATACCTGCTGTTTCCCTGTTGGTGTTAAAATGCAAGTTTCTAGGTTAAGGAATTATGCCTTCACCCCCATCCCTGGGGCCTACAGTTCTCTAATATATGCACATATTCTTCTTGTGTTAGTTCTATGTTTCTGATCCCTAATGAGTTCCTTTTCTTGAGAGAGTAGCTCTGAATGAATCTTTTAAAAAGTTGTATTCTACTCAGCATTTTCAGATTTTTGCAATGAAGATACTTTCAGATTATCTTAGTCTGAATTCTTGCTGGTACCACAAGTCTCCTTTAATAGCACATGAAAAGTTTTCTTCATATGCATTATGCAAATGTTTATAGCTATATAATATGGATTTAAAAATATTTTATAAGCAACAGCTATCTGTATAGATACAATTATTTATATTTATAAAATTATGACAACTTCCCCACTGCATTTTTAATTTTTTGAATACTTCTATCACTAATTCCACTGGGCTTTCCTTATATATATCATCTATGAATAATGATATTAAAAGAAGAAGAAAAGGGAAAAATAGAAAATACAGTAAAAAAGTAATGGTTACAAACTCCTTAAAATAATAGAGTTTGTTTTCTTTCTGTTATATACTCCACTTTGCCTACTACAGTGCTTAACACACAAGAGCTGCAAAAATATCTAATTTTCAAAAAAACAGATGTACGTGCTTAGGCAATCACTGCATTTTCACAAGCCAATAATCTTTTATAAAATTTATCATAGAAACTAGAATCTCAAATACATAAATTAAACTGCTTATTAAAATGGCTTGTTTTTATGTTAAAACATAAAATTGGAAAAAGTTCAACAAACAAAAGTATCTTCTACAGCTGCCTGATTTTTCATGAAGAGGAGGACAATTCAAAAACAGAAGAGAAGCAGCAATGGATAAATAATTTTATTCAGTTAAAAATATTTTGGCAGTCACAGTTCAGAGGCAATAACTAGAATAAAATTAAGTGTGTTTTGATAATTTTAAAATACCTTCTGTTCCAGTGTAAGCTGATACTTTTGTTTAACTCTCTTACACTTGTTGAACCAACTGTTCTCATCCATGAGGAAAGGAGGGCCGACATTCTCTGGAGTACTGCTTTCGCTACCACTGCTTCCCAAAGTCCTTAGCTCCTCCTCATCACTGCTGATACTATCAGAACTGGGAAGATCAAAATTTTAAAAAAAAGTTAAAAATACGTTCCAACTTGATTCTTAAACACTTTTACATTTGCGAGGTACAGTGAACAAATTCAAAAATATTTAGTACTAAATACAGAATTATAATGATATTATAAAGATTTTAGCTTCCTGAAAAAGAAAATGGCAAGTTAGCATGGGCTGCTGACTCCCTCTCGGAAACCAACCCTAGAGATACTACAGAAGTTCAAGTGGGTTTACAGATATAAGGTATTAAGATATAAACCAAGAATGCCCAAAAGAGAGAGAAAAGATTTCCAGAGAAGAGAAACAGAAACTCTAGATGCGCTGGAAACAGCCTTCTATCTGGGTTCTTTTTCACTGCCCAAGGTGGATTGCTGCCTGCTCAATCTTCAATACAAGGCAGACAACAGCAGTTCCAGCTAATAACAGTGGGGTATAATACAGGGTAGTGTGTCAAGATCAGCTCAGCTTTAGCAAAGGGAAGATAACAACAGGTTCAGAAGATCCAGTCACTCCTAAGCATTTCCTACTGAGGAGAACAAGGACAAGCAGAGGTAGAGCAGAGAGAACATCTATCACAATCCGTATCTAAAATTCCTCAGGATATGAGTATACGACAGAAGCAGAGCATAAGGTGAAAAAAATGGTAGAACAGAAACTCAATAGCGATAAAAATGTGCTAAGATGACGGTCCAATTTAGAAGAAAAATACTGGTGTTAATTCATGGACACAGGGAGGGGAACATCACACACCGGGGCCTGTCGGGGGTCAGGGGCAAGGGAAGGGAGAGCATTAGGACAAATACCTAATGCATGCAGGGCTTAAAACCTAGATAATGCGTTGATGGGTGCAGCAAACCACCATGGCACATGTATAACTATGTAACAAACCTGCACATTCTGCACATGTATCCCAGAACGTAAAGTATAATTAAAAAAAAAAGAAGAAAAATACTGGTGTTAATATACTTAAAAATAAACATGGAAAAATAAAATTTTAAATATGAGCAATTATATTAACAAATAAGAAGCAGAAGCATAAAAATAGTGTGTATTACCTTAAGAGTATTCAAAGAAACTATAATCTGTCAAACGGAGCAAACAAAACAAAACAAAACAAAAACAACCAAACCTGCCAAAGAAAATTCAAAACAAAAAAGGAGATGGCAGAAATAAACCCTAGTACAAAAGTAATCACACACAATTTAAATGAATTAAACTCAATAGCCAAAAGCCAGATGTTCAGGTCCAGTTAAGACAATTATATAAGGGGCTGGGCATATTGGCTCATTCCTGTAATACCAGCCCTTTGAGAGGCCAAGGTGGGTGGATCACTTGAGGCCAGAAGTTCAAGACCAGCCTGGGCAACATGGTGAAAACCTGTCTCTACTAAAAATAGAAAAAAAAAAATAGCTGGGTGTGGTGGCACATGCCTGTAATCCCAGCTACATGGGAGGCTGAGGCATAAGAATCATTTGAACCCAGGAGGTAGAGGTTGCAGTAAGCTGAGATTGTGCCACTGCACTCCAGCCTGGGTGACAGAGAGACTCTGTCTAAAAAAAAAAGGGGGTGGTGGTGGTTGGACAACAATGAGTTATCTATAAAATACACATGGTTTTTCTAAATATTTGAGATTTCTGATTCTTTCTATAATTGAAAAAAAGAAAAGAGTTCAAGTTTTTTCCCAAGATGGCTGACTAGATACATCAGCTGCCAGTTCTCCTCAGAAAGCAGATCAAATTTATAGGTGAATAATCACAGCCTGAGTGGAAAGTTGAGATAAGAGTGTCGAAACCTATTGGATACCATGCAGAAAACAGCTGGGAGGCAGAAAAGGAAGGCAGCAAGAGCCTGGGAGAGACTGACCATTAAGGAACTTGGAGTCCCATAGAAAGGGTAGGTAGGGGCATTTCTTTGCACCCCTCACCAATGTGACAAACTGCTGAGAAGTGAATTGTCAGAGAGCCCCTCTGCCCTTGCAAACCTGGGCAATTCTGCCAATAGTAATCTGGAAACATCCTGTGGGCAGAGCACCAGGTGGTCAGCTTGTGCAGCTGGGCTCACATTGCCCTCAAAACTGAGCTGAAGCAGTGGGTGCGATATTCGTTGTGCAACCACTGTGGGCTACTACCCTGCTTGGGGAATCTCAGCCCTTGTGTCACTGCATCACCAGATTCCCCACAAACATTTCCCAGAGCCTGCTCTGAATCTGCAACCAGAGGGGACCAGCAGGACCCTGGGGAGCTGCAGGATCCCTGGAGATCTAGTCCTTGGTGTGGGCCACTCCTAGGGGAGGGAGAGGTGCAGCCCACCAAAGCACTCATTGGGACAAAGGAACCAGATTGTAACTTCTCTCCTGCCTGAGAACCCCACATTTGTGACAAGACGGGTGACTGTGCCCTTCTCCTGTGCCCTGACCTACTACTGCAGATGCAGCGAAGGCTTTTCTTACTAGATGTTGACACAGGCACACTTGGAGACAGTACTATTCTCCACTAAAAGTGTACCTATCACCTGGGCTTAAATAAAAGGTAGGACTCACCTCCCTCTCCCTACACAGAGTGGCAGCATTCCTGCAATAGAGTACAGATTGCCAGCAGAGCCGTTTGTTTTTGGCTGGGTGAAAAGGTTTCTCCCATGGGCTATTTTGTTGGTAGTGGACAGACAGGCGTTTTCCACAAACCTCAGTTGCACTGTGGCCTAGAGATAAAGATTGTGTCTATCTAAACTGAAAGTTGCAAGCCCTGTGACAAGGGTGTGACAGGGAAGCTGATTGCATTCCTACCTGCCTAGGACAATGAGCTGATGCAGTCCTCTCAACTCCCATCCCCAGAGACCTCAGTGCATCCTATCATGAACTACCCCCGCCATATGTTGGGGCTGGTGCTACCACTTGTCATCAGCATACCCCAGGGAAAGCTGGCTCTTACTCTGAAGTGCAACTTACTGAACTGGAGATTGAACTGCATCACTAAATAAAGAAACCCGAGGATAGAAGGGTATAGTGCTAGGTTATGAGATAAGTGCCCTGGGACCTACACACTCAGCCTTGCAGAAGATATTGAGTTGGATCATATGACCAATACATTGCTATGACAAGTAGCATTTGAGAAAGCCACTGCAAAAAAAGCTATCTATAACCAAGGACTCATACAGAGTCTTGGCTTCCTGAAAGCAACTAGAAATGAAGCCAAATGATCTTAGACAATATACCTAACAGTCACATCCTTAAGGGAGCTTCCTCAGATTAGAAGGAATTAGTGTAAGAACTCTGGCAGCACAAAACGATACAGTGTTTTGACATCTCCAAAGGATTACATTAGTTCTCTAGGAATAGATCCTAACCAAAATGAAAATTCTGTTATGACAAATAAAGAATTCAAAATGTAGATTATAAGGAAGTTAAATGAGATCTAAGAGAAGGTTGGAAAACAACACAAAGAGATCAGAAAAACAATTCAGGATCTGAAAGATGAGTTAGGTATATATTTTTAAAAACCAAACAGAACTTGAGGAAATGAAAAATTCACTGAAGGAATTTCAAAATACATTTGAAAGTTTTAACGGTAGAAAAGACCAAGCAAAAGAAAGAATTTCAGAGCTTGAAGACTGATTTTTCTAATTAACACAGTCAGAAAAAAAAGAAAAAAAATTTAAAAATCAACAAAGCCTTCAAGAAATATTAGATTATGTAAAGCAACCAAACCTACAACTTTTGGGCATTCTTGAGAGAGAAGACGAAAAAGTAAAATGTTTGGAAAAAATATTTGAGGGAATAATTCAGGAAAATTTTCCTGATCTTGCTAGAGATACAGCCATTCAGATACAAGAAATTCAGAGAACACCTGAAAGATACTATACAAAATCAACACCACCAAGGCATATGATCATCAGACTATCCAAAGTCAATGTGAAAGAAAAACAAATCTTAAAAGCAGCTAGAGAGAAGCATCAAATCACCTATAAAGGAAATTCTATCAGATGAACAACGGACTTCTCAGAAGAAACCTTATGAGCCAGAAGAGACTGGGGTCTTTTTTCAGCCTTCTTAGAGAAAAAAACACTAGCCAAGAATTTTATATACTGCCAAACTAAGCTTCATCAATGAAGAAGAAATAAAGTCCTTCCCCAGACAAGCAAGCACGAAGGGAATTAATCACGATTAGACCTGTCCTACAAGAAATGATCAAAGGAGCTCTAAACATAAAAAAAGGACGATACTCACCATCATAAATGCATACATACGTCCAAAGCTCAGATGGCCAATAAAGCAATTACACAATTGAGATTACAAAGCAACTAGTTATCAACACTATGACAGGAACAGAACCTCACATAGCCTCACAAAGATATAGGCTGACAAGCTGGATTAAAAACAAGACCCAATCATCTTCGAAGACCCACCTAACAGGTAAATACACTTACAGACTCAAAATGAAGAGTTTGAAAAAGATGTATCATGCAACAGGAAAACAAAAATGATCAGGAGTAGCTATTCTTATATCATACAAAACAGACTTTAAATCAACAACAGTAAAAAAGACAAGGAAGGTCATTATATAATGATAAAGGGTTTGATTCAACAAGAAGATTTAACTGTTCTAAATATATATGCATCCAACACTGGAGCACCCAGATTCATAAAACAAATACTACTAGACATAAGAAATGATATAGGGCAATACAATAATAGTGAGGGAATTCAACACCCTACTAACAGCACTAGACAGATTACTGATGCAGAAAATCAACAAAGATACTCTGGACTTAAATTAGACTCTAGAGCAAATGGACCTAATAGATATTTACAGAACATGCTACCCAATAACCACAGAATATATATTTTTCTCATCTGTGCAGAGAACATTCTCCAAAACTGACCATATGGTTGGCCATAAAGCAAGTCTCAATAAATTTTTAAAAACTGAAATCATATCAAATATCTCCTCAGACCACAGTGGAATAAAATTAGAAGTCAATACCATGAAGAACCATCGAAATTACACAAGTATGTAGAACTAAACAACTTGCTCCTGGAAGACATTTGGGTAAACAAAATAAGGCAGAAATCTAACATTCTTTTTGAAACAAATGAAGAGAGACATAATATACCAAAACCTCTGGGATATGGCAAAAACAGGGCTAAGAGGAAAGTTTATAGCACTAAATGCCTACATCAAAAAGATAGAAAGATCTCAAATTAGCAACCAAACGTTACACTTCAAGGAACTAGTAAAACGAGGACAAATCATACCCAAAAGTAGCAGAAGACAGAAATAACAAACATCAGAGCAGAACTGAATGAAATGGAGACAAAAAAAATCAACCCAAAGGATTAATTAAATGAAAAGTTGGTTTTTTGAAAGGTTAAAAAAATTAATAGACCACTAGCTAGATTAACAACGGAAAAAAAACAAGAGAAAATTAAAATAACACAATCAGAAATGATAAAGGTTACATTACAGCTGATACTGCAGAAATACAAAAGATTATCAAAGATTTTTATGAGCCTCTTTATGCGCACAAACTAGAAAACCTAGACAAAAAATTTCTGAAACCTACACTTCCCAAGATTGAACCAGGAAGAAACAGAAATCCTGAACAGACCAATAAAAAGTAATTAAAATGAATCAGCAATTAAAAAAACATCTCCCAACAAAAAAGAGCATAGGACCAGATGAATTGGGATTTCCTACCCAAAGGAAAATAAATGATTGTATCAAAAAGACACTCTCCCTTGTATGTTTATCACAGCACTATTCACAATAGCAAATGTATGGAATCAACCTAAGTATTCATCAATAAAATACTGAATAAAGAAAATGTGGTATATATACATGATGGAATACTATTTAGCCATAAAGAAGAATGAAATTAATTGTGTCCTGTTTCAGCAACATAAATGGACCTGGAGGCCAATTATCCTAAGTGAAATAGCTCAGAAACAGAAAATCAAATACTACATATTCTCACATGGGTAAACATGGACATAAAGATGGAAATAATAAACACTAGGGACTCTAAAAGTGGGGAGACTGAGGAGGGGATAAAGGTCATATATTTACCTATTGGGTACAATGTTCATTATTTGAGAGATGGTTACACTAGAAGCCCAAAGCTCACCATTAAGCAATATATCCAAGTAACAAACCTGTACACATACCTGCCTCAATCTAATATTTTTTCAAAAGAGCTCATTCAAGAATAAAGATATTTATTTGAGACTTAAAGTTAATTAATAGCTAATAAAGCTATTGATTTGATACTTTAAATTAAATAAGCATGTTAAATTACCAAAATAATAAAAGACTAGACCCAGTATAACTGTCAACTCAGAAGACTGAAAATGAATGTAAGGAGCAAGTCTTATACGTGTCTTACAAAATCAGATACAATTGAAAGAACTTGTAAAATGGAAGATAGACAGAAAAAAAGTGTAATATTTATTAAATATTTTCAAAATACTAAAAAACCCCTGCCATACAAGGACACATATCCAGCAAAATTATCTTCCTAAAAAGAGGATGAGATAAGCATATTTTCAGAAAACTAAAACCTTAGAGATGTGCCAACAAATCCCCACTAAAACAACTTCTGATGGTTATAAGAAAAAGTAAAATGATCTAATAAGGAAGGTTGTTTTGCAAGAAGGTACACAAAGAAAATGGTAAACTTATGGGTAAACCTAAACAAATATCGAGAGTATAAAACAGTAACAATTATGCCTACTTTAGAAATTTTTAAATAAATCAATGTCAAATGTAAAATGCAGGACACCAAAAGCATATGTCAAAAAGGAAATATTTAGAGGCAAAGCAATGCAAGATTCTCATTTACTTGGATGGATGGTAAAGACATTAACCTTCAACTTTGTTAAATTTTAAATCTGCGTATTAAAATTAATGGGGTATCATAGAAGAAGAGAAGTTATGTGCATAACTTTTAAACTGGTAGAGGAATGAGGGAAAAGAGAAATTTGTAAAAGGCAAGAAAGAAGAAAGGATATAAAAAGAAATGCAAAGTCATAGGATAAGTAGAAGGCAAAAAATGCAATAGTAGATATCATTCCAAATATATCAGTAAATATCTTAAGCACTTCAGTTAAAAGACAAAGCCTGCCAGAGTAGATTTTTTTAATTCTAGGTAAGTAACATTTTTAAACACATACTTAAAGACATAAGGACACAGAAAGGTTGAAAACAAATGTATTTCATAAATTCTTGGTGTATATTTTTTAATATATTGACATCTGGAATCATAGTACAGCTTGTAATTGATAACAACTTACTATTGCTGTCATGCCATTTTCTTACATAATGTCTCTGAATTGAAACGCATTTACAATGGAAGGCATGATAGATTAGATGAAATACAGTTTTAAAAAGATAAGAATATACTAGAAAAATATTAAACAAAAGAAACTGGTGGGAATCTTAATATCATACAAAATGGACTTACAGTTTACAAGGAAAAAATTATCCCCAAATTCTTGGGGAGAGGATGATGTCACCAATATACCCTTGGTTTTTCAAGCAGACAGTACAAGAAAGGGAAATAAAGTCTATTTCACAGACTTTATTGAAATTCATACACATATAGATGTAAAATTCATACACATATGGATGTAAAAATTGTAAACAAAGTATTTAAAATGGAATACAACAAGGGCTTAAGATAATATACTATTGTTCACAATAGGTTTATTCCAGAAAGACAAGGAGATGTAAGGGCCATTAAACATTTCTATTAATGTAATTTACCACATGAACATATTAAAGGAGAAAAACTGTATGAATAATTTTAATAGATGCAGAAAAAGCGTGATACATTAACAAGACTCATTAATGATTTAAAAACAAACAAGAAACCAATTAGAAAAAGTACCCCATAGCACATTAAGAATAGAAGAAAATATTCTAAACCAAACAGAGTATTCATAACTAAAAACAAAAACAAAATACCCCAGTAAAACCCACAGCAAATACAATATTCAATGGTGAAACATCAAAAATATCTTTTAAGATCAAGCCCCAAAACAAGAATGCCCAGAATTATCTTATTTATTCATTGGTATACTTATATACACCTTTATATCTGTTTCATAAATTGTTTATATATAGTTAAAGAAATGGGAAATATATCATGTTAACAAAGAATGGTGGGAGAAATTCTGGTCTTCTTATAGTGATAAATTGCCATGCTCCCTTTTCCCCCAGGGGATAATCTGAAAACCAAAAAGAGAACAAGAAACAAAAACACAAAGTGTACTTTTGGGGAACTGAATCATAAAATATGTGGCTTTTGTGTTTGACGTCTTTCACCTATAATGTTTTCAAGGTTTATCCATGTTGTGGTAGGTATCAATGCTTCATCCCATTTTAAGTCTGAGTAATACTCCATTGTATGGATACATCACATTTTTAATTTATTCACCAACTGATGAACACTTGCATTGCGTCCACTTTTGGCTATTAAGAATAATGAACATTCATGTACAAGTTTCTGTTTGACCATATGTTTTCAGTTCTCTTGGGTGGAAAGAGAATTGATATCTAGGAGTAGAATTTCAGAATCACGTGGTAATTCTGTATTTAACTTAGAGAAATTATTAAACTTATTTCCACAGCAACTGCATCATTTTACATTTCCCCACCAGAAATGCAACTTCTCCACATCCTCACCAATACTTATTACGTTTTGTTGATTTTGGATACAGCTATCCCTGTGAGTATAAAGTGGTGTCTTACTGTGATTTCAATTTGCATTTCCCTAATGACTAATGATGTTGAGTATCATTTCATGTGCTTCTGGGCCACTGTACATCTTCTTTGGAGAAATGTTTATTTAAGTCCTTTGCCCATTTTAAAATCAGGTTGTTTATATTTGTGTTGCTAAGTTGTAACAGTTCTTTATGTATTCTAAATACTAGACCCTGATTTTGTGTATGATTTGCAAAAATTTTCTCCCAGTCTTTGGGTCACTCTTTCATTTTTTGATGGTATCTTTTAAAAGTTTTAAATTTTGACGAAGTCCAATTTATCTATTTTTTCTTTTGTTATTTACATTTTTGGTGTCATATTAAAAAACAATTGCCTAACTCAGGGTTATGAAAAATTTACACCTATGTTTCCTTATAAGATTGTATTATGTTAGCTCTTACATTTGGGTCTTAGATCCATTTTTGAATTAATTTTTGCATTTCATATGAGGTTAAGGTCCAAATTCACTCATTTGCATGTGGATATTCAGTTGTCCCAGCATCATTTGGTGAAAACACTATTCTTTATCCATTGAATGGTTTTGGTATCCTTTTCAAAACTCCACTCACCATAAATGTATGGGTTTATTTCCAGAATTTTAATTTAATTCTGTTGATTTGTATGTATATCCTTGTGCTAGCAGCATATTTTTTTGATTACTGGAGCTTTGTAGCAAATTCTGAAGTTAGGACGTATGAGTCCCCTGATTTTGTATTTCAAGATTGTTTTGGCTATTTAGAGTCCCTTGCAATTCCATACAAATTTTGGGATTAGCTTGTCCATTTCTACAAACAAAAAAGGATGTCGGAATATTGATAGCAACTGAATTGAATCTGCAGATCAATTCAGAAGTATTGCCATCTTAAGAATATGAAGTGTTTCAATTCATTAACAAGTATATCTTTTTATTTACTTACATATTCTTCAATTTCCCTAAACAATGTAGCATCAATTTTTAAGTTTAAATTAATTAAGATTAAATTTAAATGAAAAATTCCGTTCCTCAGTCACACTAGTTACATCTGAAGTACTGAATGCCACATGTGGCTAATGGCTACTGTATTGGATAACACCAGCTAAAGAACTAGGTATGTGTGGGCATTATAATTATAGCTATGGTAATTGATGTTATGAATCAGTAAGTGTGAATAGGCTAAAATCACCCATTAAGAAAAAAAAAAACCTGTATCACCGAACAAAACCCAACTATAAACTGCACAAGTGAAATCATCCAAAACCAAATTATTTATTTATAGTTTCTTTCAGAGCTTTGATGTAAAAAATTCAGCTATTTGAACTTTTAAATAATTTTTAAAATTTTTAATGGTTATGGGTACATAACAGGTGGGGTATATATTTATGGGGTACATACGATGTTTTGATACAGGCATTTAATATGTAATAATCACATAAGGGTAATTGAGGGTATCTATCACCTCAAGGACTTTTTTTTTTTTTTTTTTTGATACGGGATCTCACTGTTTCCCAGGCTGGAAAGCAAAGGCATGACCACAGATCACTGTAGCCTCAAACTCCTGAGCTTAAGCAATCCCCTCCCCTTAGTCTCCCAAGTAGCTAGGACTACAGGCAAGCACCACTACATCTGGCTAATTTTTAATTTTTTTTGTAGCAACTGAGTCTCACTATATTACTCAAGCTGGTCTGGAACTCCTGGCCTCAAGTGATCCCCGGGCCTCAGACTCCCTAAGTACTGGGATTACAGGCATGAGCCACCATGCCCAACCACATGTGTCATTTCTTTGTGTTAGGAACATTCCAATTCCACTCTTTTGGTTATTTTAAAATATACAATAAATTATTGTTGACTACAGCCATCCCGTTGGGCTATCAAATACCAGGTCTTATTCATTCTAACTATGTTTTTATACCCATTAATCATCCCGGCTTTTCTCCCTTCCCTTTGCTACCCTTTCCAGGATGTGCTAACCATCATTCTATTCTCTATCTTCATGAGCTTAACTATTTTAATTTTTAGCTCCCTCGTATGAGAATATGGGAAATTTGTCTTTCTATGCCTGGCTTATTTCACATAACATAATCTCCAGGCCCATCCATGTTGTTGCAGATGATAGGATTTCATTCTTTTTTGTGGCTGAATAATATTCCATTGTGTATATATACCACATTTTCTTTGGCCATTCATCCATCCATGGATACTTAGTATGATCCCACATCTTAGCTATTGTGAATAGTACTGCAATAAACATGAGAGTGCAGACATCTCTTTCATATACTTACTGATTTCCTTTCTTTTATATATATACCTAGCAGTGGGATTGCTGGATCATATGGTAGTTCTTTTTTAAGTGTTTTGAGAAACCTTCATACTGTTCTCCATAGTGGTTATACTAATTTACATTCCCACCAGCAGTGTAAAAGGGTTCCCCTTTCTCCATATCCTTGCCAGCATTCATTATTGCCTGTCTTTTGAATAAAAGACATTTCAACTAGAGTGAGATGATATCTCATTGTAGTTTTGATTTGCATTTCTCTGTTGATTAATGACGTTGTGTACTTTTTCACATACCTGTTAACCATTTGTATGTCTCCTCTTGATAAATGTCCATTCAGATCTTTTGCACACTTTTTAATTGGATTATTTGATATTTTTTTCCTATTGAGTTGTTTGAGCTCTTTACATATTCTGGTTATTAATCCCTTGTCAGATGAATAGCTTGCAAATATATTCTCTCACTCTGTGTGTTGTCTCTTCACTTTGTTGATTGCTTCCTTTGTTGTGAAGAAGCTTTTCAACTTGATGGAATCCCATTTGTCCATTTTTGCTTTGGTTGCCTGTACTTTTGAGGTATTACTCAGGAAATCTTTGCTCAGGACAATCAATGACCCCCCAGTTTTTGGTGGTATTTTCAAAGTTCCAGGTGTTCTTTTTTTTTTTTTTTTTTCAGTCTGGGTTTTGCTTTGTTGCTCAGGCTGGAGTGCAGTGGCACCATCATGAGTCACTGCAGCCTTGAACTCCTGGGCTCAAGTGATTCTCCCACCTTGGCCTTCCAAGTAGCTGGGACTGCAGGTGTGCAACACCATGTCCAGCTAAGTTTTCGAAAGATTTTTGTACAGAGAGCATCTCACTGTGTTGCCTAGGCTGGCCTCAAACTCCTGACTTCAAAAGATCCTCCTGCCTTGGCTTCCAAAGTGCTGAGATTAAAGGCATGAGCCACTGCACCTGGCCTCAAGTCTTAAATTTAAGTCTTTAATGCATTTTGATTTGATTTTTGTATACGATGAGAGATTGAGGCCTACTTTCATCCTTTTGCATACGAATATCCAGTTTTCCCAGCATCATTTGTTGAAGAGAGTGTCCTTCCCCGGTGCATATTCTTGACCTTTCTAGAAAATTAGTTTACTATAGATGCATGGATTTATTTCTGGATTTCTATTCTGTTCCATTGGTCTGTATGTCCATTTTTATGCTGGTATCATGCTGCTTTGGTTACTATAGTTCTATAGTATTTGCAGGTGATTTGATTCTTCCAGTTTTGTTTCTTTTTGTTCATGATAGCTTTGGCTATTCTGGGTCTTTTGTGGTTCCACATAATTTTGTATAATTTTTCTATTTCTGTGAAGAATGTCATTGGTATTTTGACAGCAAATACATTGGATCTATAGATTGCTTGGTGTGATGGGACACTGAATTTTCCAGTTAATGAAAACGAAATATCCTTCCTTTTTTTGGTATTCTCTTCAATTTCTTTCATCAGTATTTTATAATTTTCATTGTAGAAATCTTTTACTTCTTTGGTTAATTCTTAGGTATTTAATTTTACTTATGGCTATTGTAAATGGAATTGCTTTCTTTGTTTCTTTTTCATATTGTTCACTGTTGGCATATAGAAATGCTACTGACTTTTGTATGTTGATTTTGTATCCTGCAACTTTACTGAACTTGTTTATCAGTTCTAATAGTTTTTTGGTGGATTATTCCATTTATAGAAAGTAAAAATCAAGCATAACTATAGTATGTAGGAGGTATGGTACGTTCTTAGAGTAAAATAAAAAAGCAATGAAGTCACTACCAAAAATGTATTATTACAGTAACTATGTCTCAGGAGCTCGTGAGGAGTTGTGATTTTGAAGTGATAAAAGCAGGCCTTTCACAATGCTGACTATGTTTGCTTTATCTATACTTAGAGTGGTGATTAGCCAGTATACACTTCATACATTTTTTTATGCTCTACATTTATGTTTTACCTATTTTTCTTTGTGAGTTGTATTTCACAATAATAATAGGTTTAAATAGATCTAAACAGGACATCTAGTTAGAATTTTTGACAAAGCTCAATGTCATGGTCTGGGGATTGGAGGTGAGACCACGAGGAGGGAGAGGGTGTTATCTAATTATTATGATTTCTTCAAACAGTGCATAACCCACACAACATATATAACATATTTCATCAATTCCAGGACAAAATCAAATAAAAGATGCACAATTACTTTATGCACCAAGAAAGGAAAAACAATGCTGACAAACTATGGCACAACATTATTTGTCAGAAATATTGAAATGTAAAACAAAGAAGTATATCTTAAAATTGATGGAATATGGTATATAGAGAATAATTATTATACTTCTCACTTATTCAAACTACTACTTTTTGAATATAAAAATTTTTCATTTTTTAAGGGACTATATATAAGTAAAATAAGCCATAACCTACCAATCTGGTTTAAATGTAGTCCAAAGGCCTATAATAATCTAAATGAATTTAGGTACCTTTTGTCATTGAAATTATAAATATTTTGCTATATTGGACATGAAAAAATATTAGTAAGGTAAAAAACCTGACATCATCTTTATAGATAATGATTCACTTAGATTAATAAAAACTCAAATATATTCTAACTTTTTGGCCTTTTTTCCATATTAAATTTATATAAATAAAAATATCTTAACAGGACTTTCTATGAATAAAAAAGATTAAAGCAATTGTTCTACATGATTCCCTAAAAACAATGCCCTAAATACTAGAAAGTTAGAGCTCAGTAAAAAACCAAGAAAGAAGTAAAAGGATATCATAAAATCAAGGACTTAATACTTAATTTGGTAAAACTTACAAATACCCAAATTTTCATTAAAAAAGGAATACATCTCAGGTGTTTAATATGTATGCAACTGACTAAATCTTTACAAGTTATAATCCTGCCCTACCCTGCCCCCCACCCCAAAAAGGACTGTAAGTCTTAAAATGAAAAATAAGTGTCCTATCTCACTCTACCCTCCTCCAATTCTATTCTTACAGGACAATATTTTTTAAATTTTTTACTCTTCTTGTAAATTATCTCCATACCCTATCTTCCTATTTAGATGCCCTTTATTTCTTTCTCTTGCCTGATTGCTCTGGCTAGGACTTCCAATACGACTTTGAATAGAAGTGGTGAGAGAGGGCAACCTTGTCTTATGCCAGTTTTCAAGGGGAATACTTCTAGATTTTGCCCATTCAGTATAATGTTGGCTGTAGGTTTGACATAGATGGCTCTTATTATTTTGAATAATGTTCTTTCAATATGTAGTTTATTGAGAGTTTTTAATGCAAAGGGGTGTTGAATTTTATCAAAAGCTTTTTCTGTATCTATTGAGATAATCATTGGTTTTTGTCTTTATTTATGTTTATGTGATGAATCACATTTATTGATTACATATGTTGAACCAACCTTGCATTGATCATGGTGGATTAGCTTTTTGATGTGCTGCTGGATTCAGTTTGCCAGTATTTTGTTGAGGATTTTTGTATTAATGTTCATCAAGGATACTGGCCTGAAGCTTTCCTTTTTTGTTCTATCTCTAACACGTTTTGGTATCAGGATGATGCTGGCCTCATAGAATAAGTTGGGGTGGAGTCTTTCCTCTTCAATATTTTGGAATAGTTTCATCAGAAATGGTATCAGCTGGCCAGGCATGGTGGCTCACGCCTGTAATCCCAGCACTCTGGGAGGCCAAAACAGGAGGATCATGAGGTCAGGAGTTTGAGAACAGCCTGGCCAACATGATGAAACTCCGTATCTACTAATAATACAAAAATTAGCCAGGCGTGGTGGTGTGCACTTGTAGTCCCAGCTACTCAGGAGGCTGAGGCAGGAGAATCGCTCGAACCCAGGAGGCGGAGGTTGCAGTGAGCCGAGATCATTGCACTGCACTCCAGCCTAGGTGACAGAGTGAGACTCTGTCTCAAAAAAAAAAAAAAAAATGGTATCAGCTATTCCTTGTATATCTGGTATAATTTGGCTGTGAATCCATCAGGTTCTGGGCTTTTTTTTTTTTTTTTTTTTTGGTTGGTAGGCTATTTATTACTGATTCAATTTCAGAGCTCATTATTGGTCTGTTCAGGTAATCAATTTCTTCCTGGTTCACTCTTGGGAAAGTGTGTTTGTCAAAGAATTTATCTCTCTCCTGTAGGTTTTCTAGTTTGCCTGCATAGAGGTATTCACAGTTATTTTTGTTTCTGTGGGGTCTGTGGTAACATCCCCTTTGTCATTTCTAATTGTGTTTATTGGGATCTTCTCTCTTTTTTCTTTATTAGTCTAGCTTGGAACCTAACTATCTTATTTTTTCAAAAAAACAACTTCTGGATTCGTTGATGTTTTGAATTTTTTTGCGTGTGTCTTGATTTCCTTCAGTTTAGCTCTGATTTTGGTTATTGTCTTTTGCTAGCTTTGGGGTGCATTTGTTCTTGCTTCTTTAATTCTTTCCACTGTGATATTAGGTTGTTAATTTGAGATCTTTCCTACATTTTCATGTGGACATTTAGTGGTATGAATTTACCTCTTAACAGTGCCTTAGCTCTGTCCCACAGATTCTGGTATGTTGTATCTTTGTTCTCATTGGTTTCAAAGAACTTCATGATTTCCATCTTAATTTCATTATTTACCCAAAAGTCAATCAGGAGCATGATGTTTAATTCCTATGTAATTTCATGGTTTTGAGTGATTTTCAGAGTCTTGACTTCTATTTTAATTGTGCTGTGGTCCAAGAGTGTGTTTGGTAGGATTTTCGTTCTTTTGCATTTGTTGAGGATTATTTTATGTCCAATTATGTGGTCAATTTCAGAGTATGTGCCATGTGGTGATGAGAAGAATGTATATTCTATTATTTGGAGGTGGAAAGTTCAGTATCAGTACTGCACAAAGCCCTTTTCAGCACAAGCGCCATTCTATAAAATCCCCAGCAAGACTTTTCTTCTTGCAGTCAGGTCCCCTCCTGCTGACCTGCCTATTGCTTTCTTGGAATGTACTTTTATACCTTCTCTAATAAATGTGCCTTTCTATACATATAGCTGTCTTGGTAAATTCTTCTTACTGACTGCATGATACCAGCCCCAGACAGTCGCTACCTGTGACAAACATGATCTTACATTTCAGAAGGATCACTCTGGCTCCTCTATGTAGAATAAGTTACAGGAGTAAGAAGTACAGCTATGGAGACCAGTATACATTTCCAGGTTTAAATTGAGGTGGAGTTGCCAAAGAATTTGCTGATGGATCCTATTTGAGTTATAGCAGAGAATTTAAGGATGACTCCAAAGTTTTCAGTATAAGCAACTATAAAGATACAACTACTATTGTTGGACTGGGAAAGACTAAAGGAAGAAATGTTTGTAAGGGAGAATTTAGGAGTTTAATTTTGTATGTGTTACAGTCGAGGTGTTTATTACACATCCAAATGGAAATGTTAATTTGGAGGCCAGATGAAGGAGTCCTAGAGTTTACAGTGGTGTCGTAGGTGCACACTTGGAAAAGTGTAGCATATAGACAGTATTTAAAGTAATGAAACACTGAGTGGAAAACTACCTAGAGAGTGAGTGTAGACAGAGAAGATGGTTCAGGACCGATCCCTGAAATATTCCACATTTAAAGTTTGGGGAGATACAGAGAAATCAGGGAAGGAGAATGAGAAGGGGCAACCAGGAGGAAAACTAGAAGAGCTCTTAAGAGAGAAGTCATGTGTATCACTGCCAAATCCAATGGTGAGTCTCCTCGTCTTACTTGGATTTGGCAATGAGACATCACTGCTGACTTTGACATGAGCAGTTTCAGGGGTGGGGATAAAAGCTTAATGAATAGTTCAAGAGAGAATGGAGGCAAAGAAAAAAAAAACCTAGAGGCACAGTTTTGTAATAAAAGGAGGGGGAACAAAGAAACAGTGAATGTGGGGTTAGAAAAGTTTTGGGTTTTGTTTTTATGGTGGGGAAAATAACAACATACTTATATGCCGTGATATGTGGGAAGATTTAGAAAAGAGGGATAATTAATGGGAAGAGACAATTGCTAGAGCAAAGACCTTACCAAAAGATAAGGGATGGGATATAATGCACAGGTCCAAGGACTGGCCTTACATAGAAAATGATTAATTTATTTCTCCTAAGACCAAGGAGACAGAGTAAGGGCAATTTAACAGCATCCTTGGTCATGTCTAGTCTATTTAAGTCAGTGATTTTTGTTTGTAGAAGTTAGCCTTTTTAGGAAATAATCTGTTTAAGTAAAAGACTTAGCTATATGAATGGTGATAATACCATTAAGCTTAAAAGTGAAAAGTTGAAGGTATCTCAAAGACCCACAATCATTAGCTACTGGACTTGTCAGGCTTAAAATGTATTACAGAAACAATGTTTCAGAATGTTTAAAGTTATATTAAACAGTAACTCAGAGAAAAGCAACTGTTTCTCACTGGTACACATCCTGAAACTTGAACCAATATTAAATATAAACTATGTTTTAAGATGTTTTGTAAGTATATTTTATATACTTAGTTTTAGAAGAATAAACCCCCATTAAAAAAAAGACATTTTGATAAACATTTTTAAAAAGTATGACTCTGCCAGTAATCAAGTAAATGCAAATTAAAATAGTAGAATAACATTTTCACTTATAAAAACTACAGAACTGGCCATAACTAAACACTTTGTTGGAAAGAGTGGGGAGTAGGCATTCTCACTTACTGTTAATACAAACTGAATTTTCTGGAGGACAATCATAGTATATATCAAAAGCTTTAATAATATATATGTTATTTATCCCATAAATTCCACTTCTAGGAATTTAATTTAAAGAAATATTAGGAATGCTTTTACATTGTTGGTGGGAGTGTAAATTAGTTCAACCATTGTGGAAGACAGTGTGGCAATTCCTCAAGGATCTAGAACTAGAAATACCATTCAACCCAGCAATCCCATTACTGGGCATATACCCAAAGGATTATAAATCATTCTACAATAAAGACACATGCACTATTCACAATAGAAAAGACTTGGAACAAACCCAAATGTCCATCAATGATAGACTGAACTAAGAAAATGTGGCACACATACACCATGGAATACTATGCAGCCATGAAAAAGGATGAGCTCATGTCCTTTGCAGGGACATGGATGAAGCTGGAAACTATCATTCTTAGCAAACTATCACAAGATCAGAAAACCAAATATTGCATGTTCTCACTCATAAGTTGGAGTTGAACAATGAGAACACATGGAGAGAGGGAGGGGAACATCACACACTGGGGCCTGTCGAGGGGTAGGAGGCTAGGGGAGGGATAACATTAGGAGAAATACCTAATGTAGGTGACAGGTTGATGGGTGCAGCAAACAACCACAGCACATGTATACCTATGTAACAAAACTGCACATTCTGCATATGTAATCCAGAACTTAAGGTATAATAAATAAATAAATAATCTGAAAAAAAGAAATATTCATTGTTTTGTATAAAAAGATGTAGTTAGAAGGATATTAGCTACAACACTGTATATAACAGTGAATAATTAAATGTATTCTGAAGTTTCACGATAACTGTGTAAACATACTATACAGACAATGAAATTTTAGGACATGATACTGTAGAAACATTGTTAATGACATGTAAAAGGGACTTTATATAGTAGTAAGGGAAATAAACAGCTACATGTACCTTATGATTCCATTCTCATGAAAGAAAATAATGTATCTATGCATAGAAAAAGCTGGAAAGCCATCCATCAAAATGTTAAGAATGTTTCTAGCAGCTGCTTCTTGAAGGTAAGATAAGAAGCAACTTAAACTTTCTTCTTTCTATCTTTATTTTATAATTTTTCTACCATGAATATGTATTACTTCCTAAATAAATTAAAAGCAGCAATGTGGGGGGAGGGACTGATGGTTTCTTAAAATTAGAAATCTAGTAGATTTTTAAAAAATGTGTCTAATACAGGGATATTTCTGTGGATGCAATTTGATTTGTAAAGTATTGGTTCTTTATGACAATTAGGATAGTTTAAATTTTTCTAAAAATAAAAACTCCATGATTAGTAATGCTAACTGGCTTATGACTAGGTTGAATTGGTATTTCTATTCTCATTTTAGCATCCTTTGTACAACAAGATGTTAGAAATTCTTCATTTTATAAAGAAGCTATATATACATGTTTGGATTAGTGCATCACAAAGTTGTATTAAAAAATTCAGACAAAAAGTGACTATGCAGGATCTATATTACTAAATTAATTATAAGGGTACATCATGAGAAAGTTCCATTATTGTACCTTTCAAAAACACTGTAATAATTACTTCAGTATCTTACATGTAAGTAGGAGAGGAAAATTAGTGTGTGTGTATACATATCTCTTTATATTTTAAGTCATTTCCTAAATCACTGAATATAGCCTTTCTACCTACATATTGATTACTAAACTCTATCTCCAGATGACATCTTGCTCTTTAATTCCAGACTTGTATTTTACCCACTCTGCCATAAACTAGTTGTGTGAGTAAGGACAAGTTATTTAACCTCTCCGCATTTCAGTTTTCTCATTTGTAAAATACAGACAACGGTGCCTATTAATCCAACATATCCCAAAACAGTATAATTTTATGCCTGCTCATAACATCATCCTGCTGCATTTCTTTTCTAGACAGTGTACTACAATTATCCCTTTTCCCAAAGAATCCACTTACCCAAATTAGAAATCACGGTGTCATTACACTCTATTCTTCTTTTTCCCTCACCATCCAAAATACCTTCCCCGCTCACCTTTGAAATATTAGTGACTTCTCTTACTAGATGGTAATTATCTTGAGAATGGGGACTGTGTTCTTTTTTAGAAGTTCATAAAGTTCCTACTCTTGACATCTAAGTATCCCTGGCACCTAGGAAATTTTTTGTCCTATGGTTAGGCACTCAATAAATAGATTTTGAATGTGTGTGTGTGTGTATGTGTGACATATATACATATTTTATAGACATACAGAATACCTTATAGCTTTGCCATGATTATAAAATTTTAGAAGTGCATAAAGATTGGAGATCATCATGGAGGACAGAAGGCACGACTAGATTGCAGCTCTAGACAGAGCAGGCTGCAGAGGCTTGCATTGTGAATTTTAGCTCCAGATCGACTGTAAGAAAAAGCCTACGAATCCCGAGAGGACCCACAGACCCTCTGAAGGAGTGGACTGCTCCTGCAGGACCTGGGAGACCCCCTGCCAAATACTGTGGGTGCCCCAACTGCAGAAGTGGGAAAGGGAGAACCCCGCCTCTCCCAAACACACACCCACACTGGAGAAGCTGAAGGTCTGTTTGTGGGAGAAGTTTCCGACTTTACCAGGAGCTGAGTCAATCTGGAGAGCCCAGCAAAATACAGGGGTAGGGGAAGCAGCAGAAAGGCCCTGGGAGCTCGCTGGGTCCCTGAGCAGGCCATTCCTGCCTGTACCACAGGGATCCAAAGGGAGGCCAGCCAGATGAGCAGGGGCTAAAACTCCACAGGGAAAAGGAAATCTCCAGCTGAACTCTGTAACAATTTCAACGGGGTGAGAAGCCTCCTGGCCAGAACTAGGGGAAGAGCGCAAATCCAGTGTGCAGACTCTACAGGCAGGGGAAGAACCAAGCTCTTTTTTTTCGCACCTGGGAGGCGGGTAGCCTGTGGCAGGTTTTCAAGCCTGTCTCACCCTCTGCCTGGAAATGGACTCGGGCTGTTGGCAGGGGCATGGTGGGAGTGAGACTGGCCTTCCAGTTTGCATGGGAGCTGGGTGAAGCCTGTGACTGCCTGCTTTCCCCCACTTCCCTGACAACCTGCAGGTTTCAGCAGAGGCAGCCATAATCCTCCTAGGTACACAACTCCAGTGACCTGGGAATCTCACTCCCATCCCCCACAGCAGCCACAGCAAGACCCGCCCAAGGAAAGTCTGAGCTCAGACACGCCTAGCCCTGCCCCCACCTGATGGTCCTTCCCTTCCCACCCTGGCAGTGGAAGACAAAGGGCATATAATCTTGGGAGTTCTAGGGTCCTGCCCACCACTGGTTCCTCCCCATACTACCACAGTTGATGCTCTCTGGAATGCGCCACCTCCTGGCAAGAGGCCAACCAGCACAAAAATAGAGCATTAAACCACCAAAGCTAACAACCCTCACAGAGTACACTGCAACCCCTCATCCCCCTGCTACCTCCGCCAGAACAGGCACTGGTATCCACGGCTGAGAGACTCACAGATGGCTCACATCACAGGACTCTGTGCACACACCCCCCAGTAGCAGCCAAGAGCCAGGTAGACTCACTGAGTGGCTAGACCCAGAAGAGAGACAACAATCACTACAGCTAGGCTCACAGTAAGACACACCCATAGGAAAAGGGGGAGAGTACTACATCAAGGGAACACCCCGTGGGACAAAAGAATCTGAACAACAGCCATCAGCCCTAGACCTTCCCTCTGACAGAGGCTACCCAAATGAGAAGGAACCAGAAAACCAACCCTGGTAATATAACAAAGCAAGGCTCTTCAACACCCCGCAAAAATTGTACTAGCTCATGAGCAATGGATCCAAACCAAGAAGAAATCCCTGATTTACCTGAAAAAGAATTCAGGAGGTAAGTCATTATGCTAATCATGGAGGGACCAGAGAAAATTACAAGTTAAAACGCAAAAATAAAAAACAAACAAAAAACCAAAGTATACAGGCAACAAAGAGCACAATGAATGCAAGGGTACCTCACATTTCAATACTGACATTTAATGTAAATGGCCTAAAAGCTCCACTTAAATGATACAGAACTGCACAATGGATAAGAACTCACCAACCATCTGCTGCCTTCAGGAGACTCACCTAACGCATAGGGACTCACTTAAACTTAAAGTAAAGGGGTGGAAAAAGGCATTTCATGCAAAGGGACACCAAAAGTGAGCAGGAGTAGCTATTCTTATATCAGACAAAACAAACTTTAAGGCAACAGCAGGTAAAAGAGACAAAGAGGTACATTATACAATAGTAAAAGGCTTTGTCCAACAGGAAAATATCACAATCCTAAATGTATAAGCACCAAACACTGGAGCTCCCAAATGTATAAAACAATTACTAATAGACATAAGAAATGAGATAGACAGCAACACAATAATAGTTGCAGGGGTGGGGGGCTTCAATACTCCACTGACAGCACTAGAGAAGTCATCAAGATAGAAAGTCAACAAAGAAACAATGGATTTAAACTATACCTTGAAGCAAATGGGCTTAACAAATATATACAGAACATTTCATTCAACATCTGCAGGATACACATTCTATCCCATAGTACATGGAACTTTCTCCAAGATAGACCATGTGATAGGCCATAAAATGAACCTCAATAAATTTAAGAAAATTGAAATTATATCAAGCACTCTCAGACTACGTTGGAATAAAACTGGAAGTCAACTCCAAAAGGAACCTTCAAAACCATGCAAATACATGGAAATTAAATAACCTGCTCCTTAATGAGCATTGGGTCAAAAACGAAATAATGATGGAAATCAAAATATTCTTCAAACTGAACAACAATAATGACACAACCTATCAAAACCTCTTGGATACAGCAAAGGTGGTGCTAAAAGGAAAGTTCATAGCCCTAAATACCTGTATCAAAAAGACTGAAAGGGCGCAAACTGACATTCTAAGGTCATGCCTCAAGGCACTAGAGAAACAAGAATAAATCAAACCCAGACCTAGCAGAAGAAAGAAAATCACCAAGATCAGAGCAGAACTAAATGAAATTGAAACAAAAAAAATTACAAAAGATAAATGAAACAAAAAGCTGGTTCTTTGAAAAGATAAAATTGATAGACCACCAGCAAGATTATCTAAGAAAAGAGGATAGAAAATAATCTCATTAAGAAATGAAACAAGAGATATTACAACTGACACCACTGAAAACAAAAGATCGTTCAAGGCTACTATGAACACCTTTACGCATATAAACTAGAAAACCTAGATGAGATGAGTAAATTCATGGAAAAATACAACCCTCCTAGCTTAAATCAGGAAGAATTAGATACGCTGAACAGACCAATAACAAGCAGCAATATTGAAATAATAATTTAAAAATTACCAACAAAAAAGAAGTCAAGGACCAGATGGATTCACAGAATTTTACCAGACATTCAAAGAATTGGTACCAATCCTTTTGACACTATTCCGTAAGATAGAGAAAAAAGGAACCTTCCCTAATTCATTCTATGAAGCCAGCATCACCCTCATACCAAAACCAGGCAAGGATATAATCAAAAAAGAAAACTACAAACCTATATTCTTGATGAACATAGATGCTAAAATCCTTAACAAAATACTGGCTAACCGAATCCAACAACATATCAAAAAGATAATCCACCATGATCAAATGGGTTTCATACCAGGGATGCAGGGATGCTTTAACATATGCAAGTCAATAAATGTGATACACCACATAAACAGAATTAAAAACACAAATCACATGATCATCTCAATAGATGCAGAAAAAGCATTCGACAAAATCCAGCACATCCCTTTATGATTAAAACCCTCAGCAAAATCGGCATACAAGGGACCTACCTTGATGTAATAAAAGCCATCTATGACAAACCCACAGCCAACATAGTACTGAATGGGAAAAACCTAAAAGCATTCCCTCTGTGAACTGGAACAGGACAAAGATGTCCACTCTCACCACTCCTCTTCAACATAGTACTGGAAGTCCTAGCTAGAGCAATCAGGAGAAAGAAATAAAGGGCATCCAAATCGGTAAAGAGAAAGTCAAACTGTCACTGTTTGCTGATGATATGATCGTTTACCTTGAAAACCCTGAGGACTCCTCCAGAAAGTTCCTATGATTGATAAAAGAATTCAGCAAAGGTTCTAGACACAACATTAATGTACACAAATCAGTAGCTCTTCTATACACCAACAGCAACCAAGTGGAGAATCAAATCAAGAACTCAATCCCTTTTACAATAGCTGAAAAACAAAATAAAAATAAGTACTCAGGAATATACTCAACCAAGGAGTTGAAAGACCTCTATAAGGAAAACTATAAAACACTGCTGAAAGAAATCATAGACTACATGAACAAATGGAAACACATCCCATGCTCATGGATGGGTAGAATCAATATTGTGAATAATGACCATACTACCAAAAGCAATCTACAAACTCAATGCAATCGCCATCAAAATACCACCACCATTCTTTACAGAATTAGAAAAAAAAAATTCTAAAATTCATATGGAACCAAAAAAGAACCTGCACAGCCAAAGTAAGACTAAGCAAAAAGAACAAATTTGGAGACATAACCCTATCTGATTTCAAACTATACTATATGGCCCTAGTCACCAAAACAGTGTGGTACTGGTATTAAAATAGGCACATAGACCAGTGGAACAGAATAGAGAACCCAGAAATAAACCCAAATACTTACAGACAACTGATCTTCGACAAAGCAAACAAAAACATAAAGTGGGGAAAGGACACCCTTTTCAACAAATGATGCTGGGATAACTGGCTAGCCACATGAAGGAGAATGAAATTGGATCCTCATTGGATCCTCATCTCTCACCTTATACAAAAATCACTCAAGATGGATTAAGGACTAAAACCTAAGACCTGAAACTATAAAAATTCTAGAAGATAACTTTGGAAAAACCCTTCTAGATACTGGCTTAGGCAAGGATTTCATGACCATGAACCCAAAAGCAAATGCAATAAAAACAAAGATAAATAGCTGGGACCTAATTAAACTAAAGAGCTTTTGCACTGCAAAAGGAACAGTCAGCAGAGTAAAAAGACAACCCACAGAGGAGGAGAAAATCTTCACAATCTATACATCTGACAAAGGACTAATATCCAGAATCTACAAACAACTCAAACAAATCAGTATGAAAAAAACAAACAATCCCATCAAAAAGTGGGCTACGGACATGAATAGACCATTCTCAAAAGAATATATACAAATGGCAACAAACATATGAAAATGCTCAACATCACTAATGATCAGCAAAATGCAAATCAAAGAACAATGTGATACCACCTTACTCCTGCAAGAATGGCCATAATAAAAAAATAAAAAAACAGTAGATGTTGGCGTGGATGCAGCGAACAGGGAACACTTCTACACTGTTGGTGGTAATATAAACTAGTACAGCCACTATGGAAAACAGCGTGGAGATTCCTTAAGGAACTAAAAGTAGAACTACCATTTGATCCATCAATCCCACTACTGGGTATCTGCCCAGAGGAAAATAAGTTATTATTTGAAAAAGATACTTGCACATGCATGTTTATAGCAGCATAATTCACAATTGCAAAATCGTGCAACCAACCCAAATGCTCATCAATCAAGTGGATAAAGAAACTGTGTTATACAAGGAAGATTTGTTTTGAAGACACCTTGAGAACTATCAATATGTAATTACCTTAGCTCACTAATTTTTTTTTTTTTTTGAGACGGAATCTCGCTCTGTTGCCCAGGCTGGGGTGCAGTGGCATGATCTCAGCTCACTGCAACCTCCACCTCCCAGGTTCACACCATTCTCCTGCCTCAGCCTCCTGAGTGGTGGGGACTACAGGCACGTGCCACCACGCCTGGCTAATTTTTTTGTATTTTTAGTAGAGACGGGGTTTCACCGTGTTAGCCAGGATGGTCCCGATCTCCTGACCTCGTGATCTGCCCACCTCAGCCTCCCAAAGTGCTGGGATTACAGGTGTGAGCCACTGTGCCCGGCCTTAGTTCGCTAAATTTTCATCTTATATTCCACCCTGGGGATGAGAGGGAAAGGTGAAAAATTTGAATTCTTAACACTATCTGTAGTTTTTAGATTTAATAATCGTCCCAGATTTTTTTACTTTCAGATAATCCCTTGCTTATATTTTCCAACAATGCATGATAAATTATAGACAAATAAAAGCTCATTTTCTCAATAAAAAAAGAAACTGTGAGATATATATATATATGACAGAATACTACTCAGCCATAAAAAGGAATGCATTAACAGCATTTGCGATGACCTGGATGAGATTGGAGACTATTATTCTAAGTGAAGTAACTTAGGAATGGAAAACCAAACATCGTATGTTCTCACTGATACATGGGAGCTAAGCTATGAGGACGCAAAGGCATAAGAATGATACAATGGACTTTGGGGACTTGTGGGGAAGAGTGGGAGGGGGTGAGGGATAAAAGACAACAAATATGGTGCAGTGTACACTGCTCAGGTGATGGGTGCTCCAAAATCTCACAAATCACCACTGAAGAACTTACTCATGTAATCAAATACCACCTGTACCCCAATAATTTATGGAAAAATAAAGAAGTATATAAAGATCATCATTCTAGTCAGGAAATCAATCTTTCAAGTAGACCTTAGAAATATATATAGATGTCATTAATTATTATTTAATGCTGATGAGATTGTGGGAAATCCAGAATTCTCACACAGTATTGGTAATAGGATAAATTGTTACAACTCTTTAAAAGACGTATTTTAAGAGTCATCAGGCCGGGCGTGGTGTTTTACGCTTGTAATCCCAGCACTTTGGGAGGCCGAGGCAGGCGGATCACGAGGTCAGGAGATCGAGACCACGGTGAAACCCCGTCTCTAATAAAAATACAGAAAATTAGCCGGGCGTGGTGGCGGGTGCCTGTAGTCCCAGCTACTCGGAGAGGCTGAGGCAGGAGAATGGCGTGAACCCGGGAGGCGGAGCTTGCAGTGAGCCGAGATCGCGCCACTGCACTCCAGCCTGGGTGACAGAGCGAGACTCTGTCTCAAAAAAAAAAAAAAAAAAAAAGAGTCATCAGATTTTTCAGAGAATTTATCTGGATATCTCTGACAATTTACAATGAAAACAAAAGGAAAATTGATATGTATAAAATGTTATTTATCCTTTTTTATGAGAAAAAATGGAAAACAATCGAAATACTGAATTATAGTTTTGAGATCTCAGTAGACTATTTCAGAGCTATTAAAGTTATAATGACTACGGCAATATGAATAAACGCTTTTGTTATTTTAAAAAACTATATGCTAGGATTACAATTATGTTAAAAAGTGCATATTTACATAAAAAGTGTGTATTTTTTAAATAATAAATACTAAAAATGCAACTGAAGCTTGTACCCTATAATGATTTCTGATACTGGAACGAATATTTAGTACAAAGTAGTTTTAATCAGACAAACATTGTACAAGACATTCAATTTTAAATAAGATTTTAAAAAACATATCTCAAAATGTCACATACCTTTGGATATACTTCAAATACGGTGTATAGTCTATTACAGCAGGAAAACTGCCATCCAGTCCCTCTCCCTTTAGGCAGAAACTAAGACAATAGAAAATAAATATTTCCTATTAATATATAAAATTTTAAATCATAGTTAAGTTTTATGAAAAATCTCTTGCCAGAGACGTTTCTCTCATCAAATGGCAAGTGAACTTTTTTGTTTGCAATTTAATTGTTACTTGGCACAAATAAATGCCTGAATAAAATATTCTACCTTCAATACCAATGACAAGGCATTGTACAAATTAATACACTGTCAATGGGTTACATTAAACCAACAGTTAACATTCTTAATCCCAGTTTGTTTGTTTTTTTTGTTTTTTTTTTGAGAGGGAGTCTTGCTCTGTCACCCCCAGGCTGGAGTGCTGTGGCATGATCTTGGCTCACTGCAGCCTCTGCCTCCCGGGTTCCAGCGATTCTCCTGCCTCAGCCTTCTGGGTAGCTGGTATTATAGGCATCCACTACCATGCCCGGGTAATTTTTGTATTTTTAGTAGAGACAGGGTTTCACCATGTTGGCCAGGCTGGTCTTGAACTCCTGACCTTAGGTGATCCGCCCATCTCGGCCTCCTAAAGTGTTGGGATTACCGGTGTAAGCCACCGCGCTTTGGGATTACAGGTGTAAGCCACTGCACCTGGCCAGTTTTTTTAAAACAATAAAACAACAAACAAACAAAACAAGACTGTAACAAATTTAGACAGAGCTAGTGACATGTGATATAAAAAGTTAACATCCATAGAGGGATCAAAAAGACAACCTTCACATTCCATCTATCATGTTCATCCTCCACAATTAAGCTAATTAACCTAATACTAGCTTATTAAATTTTAATAAAATTAGACTTGTAAAATGACAAATATTTAGAAAAGGAAGTGCTTTACTAAAAAAGATAACTTCAGTGAAAATGAACAGCATTATTTTTATCAAGACTCAAAAGTAGAATTTCATTTGTCTTATACTTATTTTGTTAATATTCCTGAATTTTCAAATGTTATATTTCAATAAAAATATAATGTTTCCTTCATTCCTTGTGTTTGAGTTTTCTTATACACAAACCTTTTACTTTCAATATAATGTCAAATCTGGGATTGATTAAAGAAATGCAAAAAAAGTGTCTATAAATCTAAAAAGAACTTGTATTGCCCATTTTTAGCACTTGTTAGTGTGGAACCAGTTCATCTTGTTGATAAAGTAAATTTTAACAATTTTTTTTTATATTCTCCATACATAACATAAGAGACATAAGATATCCAAGATAGCCTCTCAGGATCTTCTTTATCTCAACACATGAAATAATGAGAATCCTTCTGGCTTTGAAACTACTTTAAGTCTATTTCTTTTAATTTTAAAGCAGTAGCTGAAAAATATTAAGAGATAAGATTCAAAGCCTTCCTTCATTAGGGAGGGGGCTGTTGGGGAATGGGATATAGTCTAAGTTTTCTTTTTATCCAAGCTACAGAGCAAGCCTATCAATTCGTTAAGTTTCAGGCAGTCTCTTTTTTGAGAGCAAACCCATTTATAAAACAAACTGATGTCATTTGAAAGAGAACAACATGAATCAAATAACAATATCCAACTGTGTGCTTTACTTAGAAAACTGAAAGAAAAAAATCATAAGTAGAAACTATTAAGATATAGAGTAATTTAAAAACTGAATGCATTTGGTTATATTAAGTACCTGAAATCAATAGCATTGAGTCCTAGAAGCATGCCAGCAAGCATATTTGCTTCTTCACCCAAGGCAATTGCTCCATCTTCATAAAATCTCCTAAAAAATGAAATGGGTGAATATATAAAATATTAAAAATAAATGGAAGTTTGATTGAGAGAAATCATTTAGAGCCCAAACTATTGTAGGAAGAGCTAAATTTTATTTAATTCATACTTTTTAAAAAAACATATTTCCATCACTGAAGTTTTGAAGATATTTAGACCAAAATAAAGAGACAAAAAAACAACAACAAACCCCTGAAGAAACTAAAACCTGCCAATATAACAAAAAGAATTCTCTGTTTCCATCTCTCCTAAAAAGAATCCCCAAAGTGAGTCTTTCGATGGGTCTAGAGTGCCAGCATTTTTCTTTAATAGTGAAGCAATATAAATGTAAAGTGAAAGGTGGCAAATTCAGAGACATTTGTATTGATCTATTTTCAAAATGAAGTAGACTTGAGTTCTAATAAATAAGATAAACATAATTTGTTTTTCTATAATTCCAAAGATTACTAAGTTAAGAATTTGGGAGGCATACTCATTAGTAATTTATGGTAACCTTAATAGTGCAATCCTAATAAAGCAGATGGGCTACCAAGGTGGCTGCATATGAAAAAGAAAGTATTCAATATCTCCTTGACAAAAACGGGAATGTGAATGTATCTTTGCTAATTCCTGTAAAGCTTTCCACTTTAGTTATCATTAGTTTTTAAAACATTTTTGAAAGAAAAATCATAATGTGGCCCTAAGGTATTTTTCCAAAAATGAATGTAAAATCATTTAATCTACTTATTTTAAAACGTAGTACTATGTAAAATCTAGTTTATATCAGTAACCAGGGATGATTACACTGCTATATGTATTTATATTACATACAAGAGAGTGAACACCACTCTATACCACCCCACTAACTAAAATGAAACATTTTAGTAAATCAAAGGTCTTGTTCTTTTCAGTATTTCTGAGTTTATAAATTCTGCAAAAAATTTCAGTATGCTCATAATCCTACCATCAATTTTGAATTGTTGTTCACAGCTTACTAAGTATTTTTACAAACATATTATTTGATACTTGCAAAAAAACCCATAAATTAAATGCAGAAGGAATCATTAGTTTCAAATTTACCATCAGGAAAAGTTTAAAACAATTTGCACAAGCTCATGTTAGATGAATTGCTTAAGAAGGCTACCCAATTCTTAAATCCTATATCTTCTATTAAATCTACGTTTTGTAAAACAAAAATATTTTAAAAGAACTTAATGTATGGTATGGTTCATAAGCAATATTAAATGAATAAAAAGTACAAAATGGAAAAAATGACAACTATTTACTCTCTGACAGATGTAAGGCTGCAAACAAATACAGTGGAGAGACCAGCTTGGAATAAATGTTTTTTATTTTCTTGGACCTACTGAAATTGCTTTTACTGATTTACATAAAAGGAGAAAAATGAAAACTTCTGGCCTAACAAAGATTAGTAAAATAAATGGAAGGATTGTTTTACATATTCTACTGAGGTGTCCTGCAGAAAGGTAAAATATTTAGACAAATATGTATGTTTGAGACTTTGTCCCTGGTCCAATAACTAAGTTGGCTATTGGCAGAATATATTATTAACCCCTGCAAGAACTATGCTTCTAATGGTTTCAGGCCACTAAATTCTATGAGATACATGAATTTGGAAAAGAATCTTGTTTTTTTGATACTGGCAATAACCCATTATTCCTAGTACTTCTTATATAAGAAAAGGTCTACTTTTTTTATTTCTCTTCTTGAACCTACCATTGTTTAAAAAATATATTCTAAAAATCAGCTCAAAACTATTCTTGCTTGCTTTCTAATGGCACCTTTGTACTAGGGAGTGTTGAAGTACACTACACCAAAAAATTAACTGGTTTGAGAAACTTTTTAAAATCTAAAGGTCTTTTACGTGTGTGCATATAATAATGTTTTAATGAGTTTTTCGCTTTAGTTTTACTCATTAGTAAATAAGTAAATTTTCTAAGCGAATGATTTAAGGTAAATAAAATGATTGCTATATGTAAAATCAATAATTCCACTGAAAAAAATCATATCTTAAGCATAAGGCCTGATTTAATATAACAGCAAAAGAGGAAAGGAAAAATGGAAGAGGAAGGGCTAGTTAAGAGGATTGCCCATTATATGCTGAACTTTTAAATTATTAGTTCTGGTTAAGAAAAAAATTATTTTTCAGAAGATGTACTTCTGAGCTTAAGATAATATATTTTAAAGTACTTCAGTATTTAGAAAACTGAATTGATCTGAGAAGATAATATTTTTATCATTTAATCAAAGACTTCATGTGTATGAAAGAGGTAGAAGCTGTCTTGAAAAATTATTCTCTTATGCAAACTAATATATCGATAATTTGACTAAAAATCTGATTCCTGTGGTCAATACTTTCAAATATTCCAAAAGATTGTAAAATTTCAACCTTTTCATTTTACCTCATTGAAAAATTGGAACATTAAACTTTGCTTATATAACCAAGGTCATAAAATAAATGATCCAGGAGTAAAGCCTGAGATGATTAATCCAATAATAGTAAGGTATATACTTAAAATTCCCTTTTTTTTTAGTTAAAAATATTTTTTGTTCTAAAGAAAACTTTTATGCTAGGCCTGGTGGCTCAAGCCTGTAATCCCAGCACTTCTGGAGCCTTAATAGGCAGATCCTTTGAGCCCAGGAGTTAAGAGATCAGCCTGGGCAACATGGTGAAACCCCATCTATATAAAAAATACAAAAAAATTAGCCAGATATGGTGGCACATGCCTGCAGTCCCAGCTACTTGGGAGGCTGAGGTGAGAGGATTGCTTGAGTCAGGAAGGCAGAGGTTGAAGTGAGCTGAGATGGCCCCACTGCACTCCAGCCTGGGTGACAGAGCAAAACCCTTTCTCAAAAAAAAAAAAAAATTTTATATATATATATATATATATATATACACACACACACATACATATATATATAACATATATAAATATAAATATATATAATACATATATGTATATGTATAAATGAGAAGAATCTAACCAAAACATTGTACTGGTTAATTTCAACATATTATAAATGTTGAAAGTACCAAAGTAAAAAACACATATGAAACTTCCATTTAAAGATTTATATATTAGAGGCTATACTTTAAATATAGTTTTATATTTCAGAAGTGAGGAAAAATTACAAGCAACTATTTGATACTACTGTGATCTGGGAAAAAAACTTCCTGATCTTATTAGGTATACCACCCTTTCCAAGTATTTATATGTTGATTAGAAAAACATTACTGACTAGAAAAGTATTTAAAATAATGCCCTTATAAGAACATGCTTTTCTTTTACCACATATAATTTAACTCTAATTGAAATATATTCCTATGATGCCACCTTGGTGTCCATTCTGTAAGAATATTTTAAGGAATTATAAGTAGTTCAATAACAAATATCCTTTGGATGGGATCCAAGGTGAATAATAAATATAAATTATGTCGATACTATCTAATGTCATGCTTCAAATTTTCCTTTTGTGGGAGTCAGAAGTTATTCTACACATTTGAAAGCATAATATTAAAATATGAGAAAGCTTGTCTTATAAACCAAAGAAATTTCATTATTGGCATGCTTGTTCTCTTCCCCCAATTTAATGTAAGAAACTACTGAAAGGGGATATAAGAAAATTCTCCCTCATGACATATAAAACAGATCCCTGCATTATAAACAGATGTTATATTCAAAGTCAAATTGAATCAAAATGAAAAAGTGATGAAAAAGTCAACCTCCAAAGGTCTTGCCAAGAATGTGAGATTCAGTAATTATTTTAATCAACAAATATATATTAAATTCCTTTTAAGTGACAAGAACTGTGCTAAGTACTATAGTTACAATGGTAAATAAGTTAGATTTAGATCCTCTCTATGGAGCATATAGTCTCGGGGAATAGAAAAGCAAGAAACAAAAGAAAAAGATAATTACAGATGATGATAAATATAAAGTAAATAAACAGGTTGTTGAGATAGATAGAGACAAATGGAAGGAAAGCCCAACTTTGGAAAGAGTCATTAAGTAAGGCATTCTCAAGTATTTAGCCTGATACCTTAGCCCACAGATGTCCGATCACACAGGGCTTTGCAGGCCACAGAACATTAATAATAATAATAACACTTATTGAGTGGCAGGCATAGTAATAACTTTATATGAATCATCTTAACTTTGCTGCTACATGTTATTCTCCGGAGAGATTAAACAACTTGTCCAAGATAGACACAGCTAGAGTAGGGAAATCAGGATCTGACTCCAGGAAATGTGACAGCCACAGAGCCTTCTGGCTAATGTAATAAGAAATCATTTCAATGTTTTAAGTAGGAGTTAACATAATCTCTTTTACTTTTAAGATCAGCTGGAAGCTAGATGGCTACTGAAAGGGGGCAAACTGGAAGGTAAGGAGGCCAATAGGTGAGCCTTGGGCAACAGATAAAAGAGTTCTAGATGACTGTAAGAGCCATGGAGATAAAGGTAAATAAATAGATTCAAAATAGATTTGGAGGTAGGATCAGTGAGACTTGCTTATGGATTAATTACAGGGAATGAGGGAGAAAGAGGAATCAGGTATGGTTTTCAGATTCTCGCTTAATCAAATATGTAGGTGGGCAGTGATACCATTTGCTAAGAAAGGGTGAACAGAGTTACAGGGGAAAAAAATAAGTATATCTGAACTATCTAGCTAGAGGTTTAAATGTGGTATCATGGTCATATGGATGGTATTTCAAGCCAGGAGAATGGATGAAACTCCAGGAAGAGAGAATAGAGAGAAAAATGAACAGAGGAAAAAAAGCAGAAAATGCAGGACTGAGCCTAGAGAATATGAACAGTCAGATGTTGTTAAGTGGAAAAGATGACAGAAAAAGAGACAGAGCAATTAAGGAAAAGCCATGGAATGTTGTATAACTTAAAGGTGAACAGATTTTTTCAAGAACGATGAAGTAGTCAACTTCTACTGGAAGTAGCTGGGAGATGGAGTACAGTGTGGACAGAGAAATAGCCATTACATTGGGTAGCTTGTAGATTATTGGTATTCTTTTAAAAATTCTTGGTGGAGTGATGAGGGGCAGAAACCAGACAAAAGTGGGTAAGAGAGTGACTCTAAAGTAAGAAAATGATGACAGTGTGAAGAAGTGCTTTGGAGAAGTCTGGTGATGAAGTGGAATCATGAAATTAGCATTGGTAGAGGGGAATTATAGGTTCAATGGAGAATCTTTTTTTTTAAGGTAGGAGGTACCAGTATATGTTCTATAACGATTGATCCAGCAGTAGTAAAGAGATTGAGGATGAGGAGACAGAAAGTTGGTAACTAAAGGAAGAGGGGAATCATATGCTATCTGGTCTTTGTGACTGGCTTCTTTGCTAAGCTTAGCAGGTTTTCAAGGTTCATCCATGTGGCAGCATGGATCAGTACTTCATTTCTTTTTATGCCTGAATAATATTCCGCTGTATGGATATAGACACACATGCACCTAGGAGTCATGTGCTGGGTCATATGGTAACTCTATGTTTAACCTTTCGAAAAATTGCCAGACTGTTTTCCAAAGTGACTGTACAATTTTCTTTTCCCACCAGCAATGTATGAAAGATTCAGTTTTTCAAAATCCTCACCAAGATTTGTTATTAAGTGATCTTTTGAACATACCCATCCTAGTTAGTATGCAGTGTTATTTCATTGTGGTTTTGCATTTCCCTGACGGCTAATGATGTCAAATAACATTTTAGTGTTTATTAGCCATCTGTATACTCCCTTTGGAGAAATGTATATTCAGATTCATTGCCCATTTTTAAATGAGTTGTCTTTTTGAGTTGTAGAAGTATTTTATATACATTGGAGATACAAAACCCTTATCACAGGGGTCCCCAACCCCTGGGCCATGAACAAGTACCTGTCCGTGGCCTGTTAGGAACTGGAGCTGCAGGGCAGGAGGTGAGTGGTGGGCCAGTGAACATTATCACCTAAGCTCCAACTCCTTCACTCAGGCATTAGATTCTCACAGGAGTAAGAATGCTCCTGTGAACTGCACATGTGAAGGATCCAGGTTGCATGCTCCTTATGATACTCTAACTAATGCCTGATGATCTGAGGTGGAACAGTTTCATCCTGAAACCATTCCCTGCCACCACAGTCCGTGGAAACACTGTCTTCCACAAAACCAGTCCCTGCTGCCAAAAAGGTTGGGGACCGCTGCCTTATCAGATTATGATCTGTAAAAGTTGTCTCCTATTCTGTTTGTCATCTTTTCACCTTCTTTATGCTGTCCTCTGAAACATAAAGTTTTAATTTTTATTATGTTCAATTTATCTTCTATCTTAATAGTGTAAAACTTTAATACATACTTGTAGAGAGACCCCTTGAAACTACTGCTACAGAATAAAAGATGAAATGCTCCTGATTATTGTAAATACAAAATTGCATGCAGGATTGTGTAAAGAGAATGCCAGGTTGGACTGCCAGAACAAGCCAACAGCACGTGATGTGCTTCCCCCTGCAGAGAGCCTATGAATGGACGTACAGTCAGGGAGGTTTCACATCACCAAGATTCCTATCCCAGAAAAGCAGATGTTCATAGCTCTAGGAATGGAATGCAACCTTTGTGGAGAGCCTATAAACAGACGCATGGGGGGCACCTGTCCATATGGATAAGACAGGGCTATAAACGCCCTCATCTTGCCATGGCTCTTCTAGGCCTCTTTAGGGTTAAGGCATACTCCTTTCTGAGAATTTCTGGTCTAACCCATTGTCTAGCTTCACATCCTGTTTCCATGGATTGCTTGTAACCAGTTTTGTTGCAATTGTTACTGCTGATTAATATCTTGCTAATCATAGGTTATGGAAAGATTGTGTTTCTATTTTAAGGCTCTGTTAGAAATTACTGACACACATATTATACTGTAAATTCTTATCTCTGTATACTGTACTTCTACATACAAATGTACTGTACTTCTACATACAAATGTTATGTTAAAGAATTACTTCATCCCCATGTGACCATCTCACCTCATAATCAAATGACCCTAAATCCCTCACTAACCTACCGCCGCTCTCACTAAACTTAATAATAAATGCTGGTATATCTAGTGCATCGTTGGCACCACAGGACCAGAAGGCAGTGACCCCCTGGACCCAGCTTTCACTATGTTGTGTGTGTCTATTGTTTCTCAACCTGCCGATCCGCCTAAGAACAGAAAGCCCTGTTGCATTGCAGGCTACTGGCCAGATCCCGCAATATCTGGCGCCCAATGTGGCCTTCTTTGTTCCTCGGCTCAGTGCACCCTGAGTGCCGTTCATGACGACTAGTCTTCAGTCTTGACGGTAAGGTCTCCAAGTACGCTTTTTTCGACTCTCCCCGCTTTTCAGGTTTTATTATTTCTTTTCCTTTACTGATTTTGGGTTTACTTTGCTCTTTCTTTTCTAGTTCTTTAAGAGGTATCATTAAGTAGTTTTTTGAAGTTTTTCTACCTTTTTGATTGAAGCACTTCTTGCTATAAACATTCTAAGTACTGCTTTTGATGAATACCACAGGTTTTGATATGTTGTGTTTCCATGTGCATTTTTTTGTTTTTTTTCTTTTTTTTATTTTCTTCTTAAATTTTGCACTGACCCACTAGTCATTTGGAAGAATATTATTTAATTTCCATGTGTTTGCATAGTTTCCAAAATTTCTCTGTTATTGATTTCCAGTTTTAGTGCCTTGTAGTCAGAAAAGATATTTAATATAATTTCAATGGAATTTTTAAGGCTAGCTTTGTGACATAACATACCCTTCAAAATGATCCATGGGCTGAGGAGAAGAATGTGAATTCTGCAGTCATTGGATAAAATATTCTGTGCAACATCTATTAGGTCCATTTGGTCTATAGTCCACCTTCAACCTGATGTTTCGTTGTTGATTTTCTGTCTGTATGATCTTTCCAATGCTGAAATGTGGTGTTGAAATCCCCAGCTATTATTTTACTGAGGTCTAGCTCTCTCTTTAGCTCTAATAATATTTGCTTTATATATCTGTGTGCTCCACTGTTGGGTGCACGTATATTTACAATTGTTATATTCTCTTGCTAAGCTGACCCCTTTATCATTATATTCTGACATTTGCCTCTTTTTATAGTTTTTGTCTTAAAATCTATTTTGTCCAATATAAATATAGACAACTTTTCTTCTATTTTTGGTTCCATTGGCATGGAATATCTTTTTCCATCTTTCTATTTTTAGTGGATGTATGTCTTTATAGCTGAAATATGCTTCTTGTAGGCAACATAATTTTGGGGCCTTGGTTTTCTTCATCCATTTCTCCTCTTTATGTCTTTCGATTGGAGAGTTTAGTCCATTTTCATTCAATGTGATTATTGATAAACAGGAATTGACTCCTGCCATTTTAAAATTTGTTTTCTGGTTGTTTTGTGATGTTTTCTTCCTGTCTTTATTTTAGTGAAGGCTATTTTTATTGTGATAAGCCTTAATTGTTTTATATTTTGTGTATATCTCTGTCTGTCTGGAATTGGTCACTGATATATAGTTCATTCGGTAAGATCATATTTTCCTGGATGGTCCTGATGCCTATGGATGTCCATTGTTTTTTTTTTTTCTTGGCATTGAAGAGTTAGATATTGATTGTAATTTTTGCAGTCTTGGATTGTTTATACATGTCCTTGGCAAGTTTTTCCAAGTATTAAAAGGGATTTGGGTGTTGGGACCTTAGTCTTTGGTCACTGTAGTCATGTAGGCATTAGGAAGCACCCCATGCACAAAAATACTGTGGCTCTTTCCGACAGGTACTGTCTTGGTGGTCTTAGGTAAGATATGGGAAAATGTCCCGGGATATCAGGTGGAAACTCTTGTTCTTTTCCTTTACTTTCCCCCAACCAAAGTGTCTATCTCTCTGTGTTGAGCTGCCTGAACCTGGGGTATAGGTGACACATGCACCCCTGTAAGCACCAGTATTGGGACTGTACTCAGTCAGATCCAAAGCCAGCATAACACTTGGTCTTGCCCAAGGCTTAAGGTGGCTACTGCCTGGCTACCACTTATGTTTTCTCAAGGCCCAAGGGCTCTACAATCAGCAGATGGCAAATCCCACCAGGTCTGTGTCCTTCCCTTCCAGGACACGAATTGCCTTTAGCCCTGGTTGGGTCCAGAGATGCCATCTGATAGACAGAACCTCATGAAAGGAAGCATGGGAATCTACCTGGTGCTCTATTCTACTGTGGCTGAGCTGGTACGCACACTGTAAGACAAAGTCCTTTTCACTCTTCCTCCCCTTTTCCTCAAGCAGCAGAGTCTCTTCCCATGGCCATCACCATCCCAGGTCTGTGGCAATTACTGCCTGGTTACTGCCAATGTTCACTATGGGGCCACTGAATCCTGCCTGGTCTGATTTTCTCTCTTCAGGTCAGCAGGCTCTCCTCTCACATAGGGCAGGCCCAGAAATGCTGTCCAAGAGCCAGGGCCTAGAATTGGGGACCCCATGAACCTACTTGTTTCTCTACATCACTGCGGCTGAGCTAGGAATTAATCTCTAAGACAAAGTCCCCTTCATTCATTCTCTGTTTCTCAAGCAGAAGGAGTCTCTCCCCATGGTTCCCACAGATGAGAATGTGCTGGGTCACTTCTGAAGCCAGCATGGCCCTGGGTCTCACTCAAGGCCTGTGGTGAGAACTGTCTGGGTACCACTGATGTTTATTGAAGGCCCAAGGGCTCTTAAGTCTGCAAATGATAAATCTTGCTGGGACTGGATCTTTCCCTTCAAGGAAATGGGTACCCTTCTGGCCCAGGCTGTGTCTAGAAATGTCAACCAGGAGCTAGGGCCTGGAATGGGGGCCTCAAGACTCTTCCTGATACCGTATTCTTCTGTAGCTACACTGATGTCCAAGTTTCAGTACAAAGTCCTCTTTACTTTCCCCTCTCCTCTCCTTAGGTGGAGGGAAGGAGTCTCTTCCAGAGCTGCAAACTGTGCTGCCTGTGTTTGGGGCAGCGATGATGCAAGCACTCTCTTGGTTGCACTAGCTGGTGTTTCACTAGGTCATCTCTACCCAATATCCACTAGTTTCAAGCCCAGCACATCACCAGGACTTGTCTAGGAATTGAAGTCTCTTTGGCCTAGACTGCTTTTTAAGTTTATTTAAGACCCCCGAGAACTTTAGCCCATACTGGTGGGTCTTGCCTGAACTCAGGCTCCTACCACTGAAATGGAGAATTTGCCTCTGGCTAGAGAAGCTCCCTCTGTAGGCACTGGCTGAGTTATGCCTTGTGTTGCTTTCTGCTGTGACAGGGCAGTACTGAGTTCCAACGTCAAGTCACACAATTACTGTTTGCTGCCTCCCCTGAATGCACAGATTGTCTTTCCATACCACTCAGCCATTGCTGGGGGATGAAGGAGGGCTGGTGTAGGTGATTCAAGATTGTCTTTCCCTCTTCAGTGCCTCTTTCCTTAATATAATGTTAAAACCACACACTGCGATTGCACTCCTGATTTTTGGTTCTTATGGAGGTGCTTTTTTTGTGCGGATAGTTCTTCAATTTGGTGTTCCTATAGGGAGGACAATTGTTGGAGCCTTCTTTTCATCCATCTTGCCCCACTTTCCTCAGTTATTATATATTATTGGCCTTCCTCAAATAGTAAGGTGTAAAATAGCATATTTTAATACATGGAAGTTATTATATTGAAAAATAGCAAACTTTAATAAGATAGATTTTAAAAAAGGATAAAATGTCTTTGTAGATAGACAAGATGGACAAATTAATGAAAATAAAATTGGTGAAAAACAGCCTTCATGAATAGAAAAATTAAAGGGGTCAAAATGAAAGAAGGCAAGTTTATTAGTCATTAGAGTCCCTGAAGAAAGAGAAGGAAGACCACATCACCTCCATCTGGAGATATGCGAAAATCTCACGAGGGGGTGACATTTGAACTTGGAACAGGAGGAATGACTACCAATTTTTTAGGTAGAAAAGATGTAGTAGGTAGCATAATGCCTTCTAAAATATGTCAATGTTCTGACTTGTAAATATGCTACTGAAAATGAAAAAGGGACTTTGCAAATGGCATTAAAATATCTAAAATGGATATTATCCCACCATATGGGCCTGATGTAATCAAGAACCCCAGAGAGAAGTGAGAGGATCAGCCTCAGAGAAGAAGTTGTGACAAAAGAGGCAGAGGTTGAATTGTTGCAAGGCCATGAGCCAAGTAATGCATACATCTTCTAGAAACTAGAAGAGGCAAGAAATTAATTCTCCCCTAGAATCTCGAGAGGAACTGTTGTCCTGCTGACCCATCTTAGACTTCTTCAGAATTGTAAAATAATAATTGGTGTTGTTTTCAAGCCACTAAGTTTGTGATAGTTTGTTACAGATAACAATAGGAAACTAACACAGATGGAGAAAGACATCCTAAGAATCTGAAAAATGCAAAACTTGATGTACAGCCTATTCAGAGAATGAGAGAAAGTTCGAAGTGTTTTGACTCTATGGTATTGCAGAAGAAGGTCTGGAGAAGAGATTTGTATAAATCAAAACAGGTAACATTACTTATAGCCAGACAAAGGATCCTGTGTGAGTTTTATAGCAGATTTCTATCATGGAAAATAATTCTAGCAGTAATGAGCTGTGAACACTGGAGTTATAAGACCTAGAAGATTTTTATATTCTATATAATTTTATTGTAATCTGGTCATATAAGCCCTTCACAAATGCTTAAATTAGATGAATGGAAGAAGATAGGTTTAGTTAACTTTAATAAAATTCTCTGCTATACTTTTTTCTTTGCTCATAATGATTCCTCATGTCCTCTTCTTTTATAAAAAAATGAGCATAATAAATCATTATAATAAGAGTAGAAGTGTACTGTGATTTCTCCTAGGAAGCTTACCATATGGTACCTGTCTCTTTGTTATTTAATTTAACTTGATTTGTCAAATATCAGACTTGTAAGAGCTCATGTGTCATACTCATTTAAGTGTCATATTCTTTTAAGGATCTAATCCCAAAGAGACATGCATCCTCTTGATAAGATAAAAAATATTTTTTATATGCCACAACTAAGAAATAAAAACGCAATACGTGCTCAAGGAATAAAAGGTATTTTAAAATAGTATTGTAGATATTTTTTTCCTACTCTTATCTTTGTTTTAGAAATTCATCTGGGAAAAAATGTAGCTAATGACAGATGCATGCAATTAGGTATTTAATTTGCCTACTCATAAGAATGAATAACTTAACAATTTCTCCAATGTAATTTACAAAAGTAAATAACATTGATGCTCACAAACATTAATAATCAAAGAAATACAAATAAACACAATTGGATTACTAAAGTGAACTATTTTAAAAAGTATCTAATTTTAAAAATATCACATTAAAGGCCTTTTCTGCATCTATAAGATAATCATGTGGTTTTTGTCTTTGTTTCTGTTTATGTGCTGGATTACGTTTACTGATTTGCATATGTTGAACCAGCCTTGCATCCCAGGGAGGAATTGATGGGATGTATCTCAAAATAATAAGAGCTATTTATGACAAACCCACAGCCAATATCATACTGAATGGGCAAAAACTGGAAGCATTCCCTTTGAAAACTGGCACAAGACAGGGATGCCCTCTCTCACCACTCCTATTCAACATAGTGTTGGAAGTTCTGGCCAGGACAATCAGGCAAATGAAAGAAATAAAGGGTATTCAATTAGGAAAAGAGGAAGTCAAATTTTCCCTGTTTGCAGATGACATGATTGTATATTTAGAAAACCCCATCGTCTCAGTCCAAAATCTTAAGCTGATAAGCAACTTCAGCAAAGTCTCAGGATACAAAATCAATGTGCAAAAATCACAAGCATTCTTATACACCAATAACAGACAGCCAAATCATGAGTGAACTCCCATTCACAATTGCTTCAAAGAGAATAAAATACCTAGGAATCCAACTTACAAGGGATATGAAGGACCTCTTCAAGGAGGTCCTTCAACGAAATAAAAGAGGACACAAACAAATGGAAGAACATTCCATGCTCATGGATACGAAGAATCAATATCGTGAAAATGGCCATACTGCCCAAGGTAATTTATAGATTCAATGCTGTCCCCATCCAGCTACCAATGACTTTCTTCACAGAATTGGAAAAAACTACTTTAAAGTTCATATGGAATCAAAAAAGAGCCTGCATTGCCAAGAAAATCCTAAGCCAAAAGAACAAAGCTGGAGGCCTCACACTACCTGACTTCAAACTATACTACAAGGCTACAGTAACCAAAACAGCATGATACTGGTACCAAAACAGAGATATAGACCAATGGAACAGAAAAGAGCCCTCAGAAATAATACTAGACATCTACAACCATCTGATCTTTGACAAACCTGATAAAAACAAGCAATGGGGAAAGGATTCCCTATTTAATAAATGGTGCTGGGAAAACTGGCTAGCCATATGTAGAACGCTGAAACTGGATCCCTTCCTTACACCTTATACAAGAATTAATTCAAGATGGATTAAAGACTGAAATGTTAGACCTAAAACCATAAAAATCCTAGAAGAAAACCTAGGCAATACCATTCAGGACATAGGCATGGGCAAGGACTTCATGTCTAAAACACCAAAAGCAATGGCAACAAAAGCCAAAATTGACAAAAATGGGATCTAATTAAACTAAAGAGCTTCTGCACAGCAAAAGAAACTACCATCAGAGTGAACAGACAACTTACAGAATGGGAGAAAATTTTTGCAATCTACCCATCTGACAAAGGGCTAATATCCAGAATCGACAAAGAACTCAGGAAAATTTACAAGAAAAAAACAACCCCATCAAAAAGTGGGCAAAGGACATGAACGGACACTTCTCAAAAGAAGACATTTATGCAGCCACAAGACACATGAAAAAATGCTCATCATCACTGGCCATCAGAGAAATGCAAATCAAAACCACAATGAGATACCATCTCACACCAGTTAGAATGGCCATCATTAAAAAGTCAGGAAACAACAGGTGCTGGAGAGCATGTGGAGAAGTAGGAACACTTTTTCACACTGTTGGTGGGACTGTAAACTAGTTCAACCATTGTGGAAGACAGTGTGGCAGTTCCTCAAGGATCTAGAACCAGAAATATCATTTGACCCAGCCATCCCATTACTGGCTATATACCCAAAGGATTATAAATCATGCTGCTATACAGACACATGTACATGTATGTTTACTGTGGCACTATTCACAATAGCAAAGACTTGGAACCAACCCAAATGTCCACCAATGATAGACTGGATTAAGAAAATGTGGCACACATACACCATGGAATACTACGCAGCCATAAAAAAGGATGAGTTCATGTCCTTTGTAGGGACATGGATGAAGCTAGAAACCATCATTCTCAGCCAATTAACACAAGAGCAGAAAACCAAACACCGCATGTTCTCCCTTATAGGTGAGAAATGAACAATGAGAACACTTGGACACGGGAAGGAGAACATCACACACCAGGGCCTGTTGTGGGGTGGGGGGATTGGGGAGGGAAAGCATTAGGAGATACACCTAATGTAAATGACGAGTTAATGGGTGCAGCACACCAATATGCCACATGTATACATATGTGACAAACCTGCACATTGTGCACATGTACCCTAGAACTTAAAGTATAATTAAAAAACACATTAAAATTAGTATAAATATTTACTTCAAGGGCTTATAAAATGCACAATTCTGTTATATAAAATGGCCTTGACTAGCAAGAGTCATAAGCCTTTGTTTTTTATTGATATGAAAATTAATTTATTATTGTAATATTAATAATTCAAATGAATAATTTCTATATTTTCAAAAAATCACTCAAAAACAAAATTATCACAAAAATATTACTCAATAATATGTATTAAGTAAAATTTGAAAATTCAAAGTAATCTAATGTTAAGAGTGTTAAATCATAATACACTAATACTATGAACTATTATACATGTAATTAAAATAATGATTATGAAGATCAGGTATAAAAATAGAAGTGTCCTACTGTAGTGAAATGAAAATGGCAGATTATTTTGATTACTATGACAAGAAACCTGGCTGTATGTGTGGATTTTAGGATGTCACAATGAAATGCATTCAAGGTGGTAGAATTTTTATTATTATTATTTTCTATTACAGATTCAGGAAGAAAATTTTTTAACTAATGAAATTTCATTTAAATCACAAGTGATTATTTTTTTCACTGTGAAATTGAGATTTATCTTGAAAATTCTGGTTTGTAAAACTAAGTATTAGTTATTTAAATATACAGAATATTGAAATAAACTTCCATATTTAATAATCTAAATATATTTTAGACTTAGCTTTAAATTTAGAAACAATCCAAAATATTGAAATAATATCCTGAAATGTTTTTCTATAAAATACACAACTATCCTTGCTTTTAGGCATAGCATTATCCTGGTCTTATAACCTGCTTCCCTGAAATCTAGGAAAGAGTTCTTAGTATCCCCACGGCAGGTGTCATGGTTTCAGGGGACTCAGAGAGACAGGGTCTCACTCTGTCACCCAGGCTGGAGTAAAATGGTGTGATCAAGGCTCGCTGTAGCCTTGACTTTCCAATCTGAAGCAATCCTCCCACTTCAGCCTCTTGAGTAGCTGAGAGTAGAGGCAGGCACTATCACACCCAGGTGGTTTTTAAATTTTTTTTACAGATAGGATCCCACTATGTTGCCCAGGCTGGTCTCCAACTCCTGGGCTCAAATGGTTCTCCTGCTTCAGCCTCCCAAAGTGCTGGAATTACAGGCATGAGCCACCATGCCTGGCCTTGAATTTAATGTTTTACTTTTATTATGATGTGTATGATTAAATGTTGGCAAAGATGCTTTATCATATTTGGACATTTTTCCTATATTCCAATTTCACTTTCTTTTAAATACTGGCTGATTTTTGTCAAATATTTTCAGCCCTTAACTATGTGTTTATAACATAACTGATTAATTTGTGTTAACAAGGCACCTGAAATAGGAAATATTTTTATATGAAATGCACAATCCTAGTCTTGTATTTATATCAGCTAAACCTTAGCTGAATATGGTGAATTACATTATTTAAACTCTTTTACCTTCAATTTGGTGTAATTTTACTAATTTCTAATAACTAAACTAATAACTAAAATGTATTTATATAGCATATGTATTATATTTGTCAACCTGTGACAATAGCCTAATGATGGTTTGGTATTTCTCTGTAGGCTGTGAACATTTGCATAGCATTGAACACTTCTGTTCTTTGAAACTTAACTAAAATTCTCAAAAGAATCATATGGTAGTTATAACTTATTTACTAATGGGCATTTCTAAACACCTTCCTGATGGAGGATATTGTTATTACTATATGTCTCGGTATTCTACATTTTTAAAAATTAACTAATTATTTTTTGAATATTATCCATTTTCTCTAAATTTCCAAATATTTTAGTCTTTATTCTATTGTGATTATATATCCCTTCTTCTGACAGTCATTTCTTTATTTTGGTTGAATTATTCTGTACTTATTAGGTATTTGCCTATTTTATTTATCTATTCAGGTCACTTAATTTCAATAGTTAAAAATCCATTAATTTTACTGTTTAGCTGAATTAATTGCATTCTCCTACTTTTATGTTTCATATTCTTGTGCTTAATTTGTTTCAATATTTTATTTTTCTTGTTAAAAGGAATCCATTATTATTCACATTATCATTGACAACTGTGAGAATCTGCAGAAAAAAACAATATGGAACTACAACTTCGCGTTCTTGAGAAAAGCTTGCAGTGTAAGATGCGTTTGTTTGTGGTGCCTGAGGAAGAGAGGTTGGTGAAATTGGAGTTGGACTCAGTGAATTGGAAATAGTTTTAACCCTCCAATGGAACACACAGTGAAGTTGTCAAGTCCCCTGATTTCTCAACGATACCAACTAGTTCAATAAGCAAAGAGAGTATGCTTGTGCCTACTTGTTGCCCAATGAAAGAATCAAATAATTTCATTGTTTCCAGCAGCAGAAAAGAGAGTTGGTAGTGCTGAGCTGCTGAAGGTTCATTACTGCTTAGCCTTGAGAATGGAGGCCCCACTCAGTACTCTTCATAAGAGATGCCCCAACTCGTCAAAGGAATTATGGTAATCTCCTTATTTTCTGTTGCACATTCTTCCCTCTGCTAATCTCAGTACACTCATATACTAAATTTCTTGTCTGTTAAGTGATCTCACATGTTTTGAAACCAAGTTCAGATAAACTCACAAGTGGGTTAAGGGGCCAGAATAGTTTAAAAGAAATACAATTACTTCACTATCTCACTTATATGTGAACTTTAAAATGTTGACCTTATAAAAGGAGAGAGCAGAATAGTGGTTACCAGAGGCTGGGGGGTAGGGGCATGGGAGGTGTTGATCAAAGGTACAAAATTTCAGTTAGGGAAGAGGAATAAGATTTTGAGATCTACTGTACAGAATGGTGACAATAGTTAATAATAATATATTGTATATTTCAAAGTTACTGAAAAAGTAGATTTTAAATGTCCTCACTACAAAAAATGATAAGTATAAGAGGTGATAGATATGTTACTTAACTTGATATAATCATTAAATGATGAATATATATCAAAACATCAAGTACAATTATTATTTATCAAGTAATTTTTAAAAAATATTAAAAGGAAAGACAGGCAGAAGGAATTATCACTGCTTTGTGAACAAAAGATAAATTTTGTTTCTGGAATTTAAAAATGAGAGTTTCTTAATTTAAAAAATGTGATTCTGTAAGACAAGACTTGGAAAGGCAAATAAAGATAACATTTTACAGAAATAATAAAAAATGCAACGCCATAAAATAACTAATAATATCCCATGAAATACATAGAAAATATTCCAAAAGTTCAAACAGAACTCAAAGAAACAGATGAGATGAGATCAGAGAGAGACAGAGAGAGAGAGAGAGAGAGAATGTTAGAATAGGAGCATAACTGAGAAATAAGATCTAATTATTCATGTTATATTTAACTGCTTGCTCAATCTTAGAAAGTGCAATAAAAAATTTCAGAAATGCTAACCTAAATTCTGCAAAAATCGTACTAACTAGACTTTAATATTTGTTTAAAAGTGTGTTTGTTTTGAGCTTGAGGGTATATAGTCCAAATGTAGTAGTTGGGTTAGTTCATTAGCCATTTCAGGGTGATCATATTATTTATTTGAATTTTGTTTGGTTCATCTATTTCTGTTTGAATTTTATTTATGGTACCTTTGCCATAATTATTGATTATTTTTGTTCTTTCACACTCTGTCATACGTGAAATATTTACATGGTTCCAATTATCAGAAGCATACCATAATGTATATTCAGAGAACTGACATGTTACCCCCTTCATTCTATTATTTTCACTATGTTCCCATCCACCTCTGCTCTCTGGCTTAGTATTCCCACTTTTGATTTTAGAGGAGCCACCAGAATGTTTTATTATCTCCTCCCATTTTTAAACACAACATAGAATGTAGTTTTTAATACTTTCATTTTACCTAAAAATAGCCTGCTACATATTATAATTACATATACAATTATAATGTAATCATACTATATTAACTTAAAGATAATTTTCTTTTTTTTTACAGTTACATAGTAGTCTGTGTCTGCATACATTTCTGATTTAGTCAATCTCCTTTGTTTTGACATTTAGCTAATTTTAACTATTTAAAATATTATAGTTAAAATTAGCTAAATGTCCAAACACGAGGGCTCACACCTGTAATCCCAGCACTTTGGGAGGCCAAGGCAGGTGGATCACGAGGTTAGGAGATCGAGACCATCCTGGCTAATATGGTGAAACCCTGTCTCTACTAAAAATACAAAAAATTAGCAGGGCGTGGTGGCACGCGTCTGCAGTCCCAGCTACTCGGGAGGCTGAAGCAGGAGAATCGTTTGAACCTGGGAGGTGGAGGCTGCAGTGAGTCAGAGCTCACCACTGCACTCTGGCCTGGGTGACACAGTGACAGTCTTAAAAAAAAAAAAAAAAAAAGAAAATAAGAAAATTATAATTATTGCATACACACACACACACACACACACACATATATATCCTATCTTCTGCTCAAATTTGTGATATCCTATCTTTTGCTTAGATTTGTGGAAGTGAAATTGCTTAGCCATAAGGTACTATGTAGATTTTTTGGATAAAACCAAATATTCTTCTTTAGGAATGTGCAAACTGGCATTTCCTCAAAAGTTCATGGGAGTGCATTTTCCACATATCCTCACCACAGAGTGCTGTAATTCCTCCATCAGCCTGTCTCTCTCTCATCTTTCTATCTAAACTTGGCTAAAATGACATAAAAGAAATAATATCTCAGTTTATATTTATAGTTCCCTTATAATAAGAAAAGTTAAATAAATGTTCATATGTCTAAGAGCTTTTGACATATTCTTGTGAGTTGTCAGTTTACATCTCTGCCCTTATGTTTCTATCAAATTTTTAGTCTTTTCCTCTCAATTTGTATTAATTAAAAAAGTCTTTTATTGTTAAAATAATGTTGCAAATATTTTCTCCCAGTTTTTCAATTGTATTTTGATGTTCCTATATGGTGTTTTTGCTTTGCAAAGTTTTTCTTTTTCTTTTCCTTTTTTTTTTTGGATGTAGTCTAATGTTCCACTAATTTTTTTCATTGCCTCTGAAATTTTATTCAGACTTAGAAGAATTTTACCTACATAGGGTTATATAGGAGTTCATCTCTGTTCTATCTCATCCTGGAATGTTTTGATTTCTTTAAAAAAGTAAATACTACATTTATTTTAATTATTATTTTATATAATGTGAGAAGTGATTTAATTATATCTTTTTCAAAATGGCAAACTGATTGATTTATCCCAGAGCCATGCATTGCAAATCTCCTCATCACCTCAGTGTTTTAAGATTCTGCCTTTATCATAAAGCTTATTTTTTACTTGCATTTATTTCTATTATATAAGTACTTCTTTATTCTATTTCACTGTGTGTCTGCATGCACCAATGCACAGTTTTAATTGTAAGGTTTTTATACAGTATGTTTAGTATTGGGTAAGGCTAATTTCTTCCCCTATACTACAGCTTTCTTTTTAGTATTTCCAAGTTAATTTTGTATATTTACTTGTGTATTTTTGTACATTTTGTATACTTTTATATGTTTATTATATTTCTTTTGTATATTTTATATATTTATTTTGTATGTTTATTTTTACATATAATTTCAGTATCAACTTGTCTAATTATGTAAAGAAACTTATTAACATATTATAGAGATTGCAGTCAAATTATAAATTAACTTACAGGGAGCTAAGCTATATTCTATAAAATTTAAGCATCTTACACAAAAGTAAAAGACTTCTTCCCATTTTAATAATTTTAATTTTATATTTTTCAAGCCTTTTAAATTTTTTCATGTAGATTTTACACATTTCTTCTTACACTTATCTCTTAGTATTTTATAGTTATTGTTGAATATTGATTTTATGTGTTATTATGTTACCTGTTATTGCTTATGTATATGTGTTAGATATGCTATTTTAATGTTTGCTGTACTGTTGAATTGTTCTATTTTAATTTAGTTTTATTACTGAATCTCTAGGGTTTTCTAGTTACAAGACCTTATCATCTGCAGATATAAATAGTTTTCCTTTTTGTTTCTGATTCTTATGTCTCTAAATGATTCATTTTGTCTAATTGAATTGGCTAACCTCTACTATTAAGTTGAACATTAGTAAGAAGAGTGCAATACATTCTTTAAAATCTTATTGGAAATACAAGTAGTGTTTCTGAATTAAGTAAAATACTGATTCTAGGACTAAGATTATATAAAATTCCCATATCATGTTAAGAAAGTAAACATCAATTACCAATTTTCTACTTTTTTTCATCTCTCAGGAATAAATTATACATTTTGCAAAGGACTTTCCATCTTCTATAGAGGAAAAATAGCTGGTTTTTACTTTTAGATGTATGAATATGGTGTGTAGAAAGAGTTAACATATAGCAGACCTGATTTCTATCCTTCGAAAGGCCTGATTAAAAGATTAGGCTTGGCTGATGCTGAGAACTTAGATTTTGGAAGCATTACCATCCCTCTGATGGATAAGAATGGCTCATTGTGCCTAAACTGCTTGTACAAACAATGTGGTTTATGCTAACCATTTTCTTTCCTTCTAGGAGTCTGGAATTTTGATAGGTGCTAGGCAGAAGGTGCCTCATGACTATTCCCTAATGAGCTTCCCTGGTGGACAACATTTCATATATGTTGTCAAAAGTTGCTGCTGAGGGAATCAAGCACAGCCTATATGATTCCACAGGGAAAGGACTCCTAGAAACTTTCATACCTGGTTTTCACTGGACATTGCCACATATGCCTTTTCCCTTTACTTATATGCTTTGCATCCTTTTACTGTAATATATGATAGCCATGAATAATACTACGAGTTCTCCTAGCAAATCATCAAACCAGAAGATTCGTATGGTTTTTATATCAATGGATTTCCTAATATTGTATCAATATCATATTCCCAGAATCACATTTGATCAAAATGTATCAGTTTCTTAATGATGTGTTATATTGTTACTAATATTTTTATATTTCAATCAATATTAATAACTGATATTTGTCCATAATTTTCTTTTCTAACTGTATTAGGTTTAGGTATAAATGTCATACTTACTTTACAAAAAGTATTAGATTTTCCTTAATTTTTTGAAATTTTCTTTTTTATAAGGTGCAAAAAATTTCAAAATCATTGGGACTATCCAGGCTTTGAAATTTTGATACAAGTCTTCCTTGAAATCATCTGGGCTTAATGATTGATTTTGAGGAAATGTCTTGATAAATTTTTCTTTACCTAATAGAGAAATTAGCTTATTTAAATTTTTTACATATAGTAGGGTCTATTTGGGCAAATTATATTTCTGTAGGAAATTATCATTATATCTTTCAAATATATAGCAGAGAGGTTGTAGGATTTTTTAAATGCATCGTATGTCATGTCAATGGTTACTTCCTTCTTGTCCTTTTATCATACATATACCTCGGTTAAGGTAGCTAGTAATTGGTCTCTCTTGAAAATTTTTTACCAAAAAATATTATTTTTATTTAGTAATTATATATTTTGTTTCTCAATTTAGATAAATTGATAAAGCAAATATTGTTTATTTTTTGCTTTATCTTTCCTTTATTTTTTCTGTTTGTTTTTCTTTTCTCATCTTGTTTCACATGAAAATTTCATTCATTTATAATTTTTATTTTTATTAATAAAAGGGTTTAGGGCTATAAAACTTTTTCTGGCTACATTCTTGAATGTATTACAGGTGTCCTGATATAGAATACCTCCATTATCCATGATTTTTATTAAAAAATACTTTTGGGTTGTATTTTACCTTTAACTCAAGAGTTTAATTTAAAAAGGGAAAGAAAAATGATAGAAGTAGGCCAGGCACAGTGGCTCACACCTGGAATTCCAGCACTTTGGAAGCTGAGGCAAGAGGATACTTGAGCACGGGAGTTACAAACTGGCCTGGGCAACATAGTGAGACTCCGTTTCCACAAACCAGTTTTAAAAGTTAGCCAGCTAATTTGGAAAGATGGCTTGAGCCTGAGAGGGTCAAGGCTATAGTGAGTCATGACTGTGCCACTGCACTGCAGCCTAGAAGACAGAGTGAGACCCTATCTTAAAAAATCATAGAAGTAATAATATCATAATTATACACAATTAAACTACATTGCAAATACCAAAAAATTTACTTGTTTTAAATTTCTACACTAATCATGTACAGCTGTAACAGTTGCACAGTAAACAGCTGTATATAGCCTTCACTTCTCACTAGACGTCTTATCAAAAAAGAACTTAAAATTTATGGGAAAACCTTGCACTTTGTGTTAGAAACTTAGTTTCTTGGCTTTCTTACTTCTATCTGATGGAGGGCAAAGAACTTCACTAGTTCGCAGGCTATGCTGAGACAAATTATAAAAGAAACATAAAACAGAAATATTTTGTGTATAGCACATTGCCCAAAGATGAGACAAATTGGTATTTATAAAAATGATATGCTGCAATGGAGACATTTAAGAGCTTGTTAGCAATTCCTACAGGTCCCAAGAGGTTCAAACAGTTCAGAAACAGAACAGAACATGATTTAGTATATTTTCAGAGAATTCAAAAGTTTTTGTAAAGCTCACTCAGGAAATCTTCAGGGAAAAACAAACTTTGCTACTCTTTTTATTTGGTAACTTTCTATATTCTCAGAATAAACTTGAAAACCATTTTATGTTGGCCCCAATATCCCACAAATCTGGCAACAGTGACAGGAGTCATGTCATTCTGAGAGTTGGACCTGACTAAACTAAGTTAGTGGCCACAAGTGTCTGTCAATTTTAATGATGGTAGGCAGATTTCCCAAAGTGATAATTACTCCGAACGTGGTTTATTTTTTTATTTTTTAAAAAACTAATTAATTAATCAATTAATTTTTGCCTGTTTTTGGCACTTGTAGCAAGTATTCTCTTAGTATTCTTTGTATTCCTACTCTTCCTTTTTGCAATTGCCTATATGCAATCATCAAGTATTTTAATGATAATTCCTGTCTTTATTTCCTTTATATTACTCTATTCTCTCCTTGTCAATGACTTTCCTTCCAATATCATGCACTTACTCCACACAGACCATTTCAAAACTTTTCCATTCTCCATTCCCTCCAGCTTCCCTTCAGTAATTGGTCAGTTAATAAGCCTTTCTGCTCAAGTCACCATCTCTCACTGGAATTGTTGCAATAGCCTCTTGACTGACCTTTCTGATTTTTGCCCTTGCCCTCTACAGTTTATTCCTAACAGGACAACTCGTGTGACAAAGCAATCAATCAATCAGTCAATATTGTCCTTCCTCTGATGAAATGCTTCTATTCCAATGGCTTCTGTTGTCTCTAAGAGTTAAAGAGAAATTATTAAAATATCTATTAATGCCCACATTCTAGTCCTTTAATATATGCCATATATTAAATGTTATATATTTATAATATTATATATATAATATTTATATTTCCCTCATCCTTTATAGCATTTCACACTACCTGTGGCTTCACTGGAGTTATTGCATTGAATTTGCTGCCTTTTACTTAAGTCAAACTTTTTGCTCATGGTGAAAGGAATAGAGAAAGATGTAGGGAGAACCCCTGAAACTACTGCTATGGAATAAAAGATGAAATGCTCCTGATTATTGTAAATACAAAATTGCATGCAGGATTGTGTAAAGAGAATGTCAGGTTGGACTGCCAGAACAAGCCAACAGCGCATGATGTGCTTCCCCCTGCAGAGAGCCTATGAATGGACATGCAGTCAGGGAGGTTTCACATCACCAAGATTCCTATCCAAGAAAAGCAGATATTCACAGCTCTGGGAATGGAATGCGACCCTTGTGGAGAGCCTATAAATGGATGCATGGGGGGCATCTGTCCATATGGATAAGACAGGGCTATAAACGCCCTCATCTTGCCATGGCTCTTCTAGGCCTCTTTAGGGTTAAGGCATACTCCTTTCTGAGAATTTCTGGTCTAACCCGTTGTCGAGCTTCACATCCTGTTTCCATAGATTGTTTGTAACCAGCTTTTGTGGCAACTGTTACTGCTGATTAATATCTTGCTAATCATAGGTTATGGAAAGATTGTGTTTCTGTTTTAAGGCTCTGTTAGAAATTACTGACACACACACTATATTGCAAATTCTTATCTCTGTACACTGTACTTCTACATACAAATGTACTGTACTTCTACATACAAATGTTATGTTAAAGAATTACTTCAGCCGGGCGCGGTGGCTCACGCTTGTAATCCCAGCACTTTGGGAGGCCGAGGCGGGCGGATCACGAGGTCAGGAGATCGAGACCACGGTGAAACCCCGTCTCTACTAAAAATACAAAAAATTAGCCGGGCGTGGTGGCGGGCGCCTGTAGTCCCAGCTACTCGGAGAGGCTGAGGCAGGAGAATGGTGTGAACCCGGGAGGCAGAGCTTGCAGTGAGCCGAGATAGCGCCACTGCACTCCAGCCTGGGCGACAGAGTGAGACTCCGTCTCAAAAAAAAAAAAAAAAAAAAAAAAAAAAAAAGAATTACTTCATCCCCATGTGACTATCTCACCTCATAATCAAATGACCCTAAATCCCTCACTAACCTGCCCCCTCCCTCACTAAACTTAATAATAAATGCTGGTATATCTAGTGCATCGTTGGCACCACGGGACCAGAAGGCTGTGACCCCCCCTGGACCCAGCTTTCACTATCTTGTGTGTGTCTATTATTTCTCAACCTGCCAATCCACCTAAAAACAAAGAGAGAGCCCCGTTGCATTGCAGGCTGCTGGCCAGATCCCACAATACATACTCAGATTCCAAAATGCATTCTTAACTCTTAAAAGATTTTGGTTACTTATCACTATTCTGTCTACTTTTCTGTAATTGAGAAAAGTGTTTGTCAACTCATTTTTTCTCTTTGTGACAGCTCAGTAATTTACAAAGTTTTATGTTATACTTTACTCCTTCCTTCAATTTGTGCTAAAACATTGTGAAAATTAATATTTCTTTGGAACACAAATTTTTCATTATAAATTAAATACTGTGATAAAATTGCAAAGTAAACAAATGAGTTTCCATAAAGCTAATTTATCTTTACTCTATATTTTCCATATTTATTACTTCAAATTCTTGTTACATTTTCAATTTTGTTTGAAATATCATATGGTATTTTTAATTTAAATTTACTAATTATTTTTTAGTCAGTGGGTAAAGAGAAATTAAAAATTTGAACAAATTAATTCAGTTTTTACTTCACTTCTCATTTGAAGGTCTTCCCAGTAACCTACCAAAACAAGTCTCTCTCTTTTTTTTTTTTTTTTTTAACTTAAATTCTAATCTTCACTCTGCCAACTTCTCAACTCTGGCTATTTTTCAATTATACCCCAATCCCTAAGCCATGTAACTCTCCGAGGTTTTTGTTTGTTTTTTCAACTGCTCATTAAGATGTCCTACACCTTAGCAAAAAGATCATACATATTTCTTCAATGCTTTGAAGCCATAGTCATGTACTCAAAATTTATTTTATCTCTACTCCCACCCTTCCTCCACCCAAACTTATCCTTGGGTTTTCACTGATTAGTGCTTTCAAGCCTGCCTGCCTTAGTTCATGTAGCTCCTCCTCTGGTACTGGGATAAACACTTGTATTACCATTTTAAAGGCTATCATTACTCTTTATCTGTGAAGAGTAGAACATGAAGAAATCTACTTTATTCAGATATTCTCTAGATTCCTAAAGATTAGAGATCATTTCTCATCCTTCTAGGAGTACTCACTTCAGGAAGCATCCAGATAAAAGGTAAGGTACAAATATTCTTTCTAATTGTTTGTATTTTACAAATCTAATCTTATGAATATATTTGTCTTGACTAGAAGTTTGCAATCAAATTTAATTAGAATTAAGAAATTTCCTTGGTTTCATCTCAGTAAAAAAACAAATAGTGTAAATAGGGGGAGAAAAAATAAGATTTTTTTTTCCTTTTTTTTTAGTTAACTTCTAAGATAAAAACCCTGAAATAACTCCCTACTTACTTCCTTTCTTGAGAGTTACAAAGCCATTATATTCACATTTAAATCCTATTATTCAATAAATGTATATGTGTAAATATTATATGCATGTGTGCATATATCTATGTATTAGATACATATATATAAACATCGTACGCTAAGCCGTGTTTCTGTTTGAAGACTGCATGTTTATGTATGGTTACAGGAATATTTTTACTTCATGTACTTTTTTAGAGCTGAATCATTTCCTTTCTACGAAAAAGCACGGCTAACACTTAAGAACAAGGCAGAAAGCATTTCCTTTAAATATTTAAACTACTTGTTCTAAAAATAATCTATTCAAGAATTATTTCTACCCCACCCAATCATTTAAACTAAGAAACAAGACTAACAATTTAGAGAGATTATTAATTATTTAATTTCTGTTTGGAAAAGACTATCATAACTTTGATTCAATATTGTGCTTGCATAGGAAATGATTACTATGCAAACGATTTTGATTTAATTAATGTAGGATTTTTAGATTTGAGCTACTCGATTCTGATACTATTCTTTGTTTTCATTTTCAAAGCCTTAGTATCCTCAATGCTTATTAAGTTTCATAATGAAACTCAGTAATGATAAATGTTTCATTTTATAAAGTTCATTTCAAATGTCTAAGGGTTTATCATCATCTCACTGTTTATCTTTAGAAATATCTCGAGTGTCATGTTGCTTGAAAAGAAGTTAAATAAGTATATATCAGATTTACTTTATGCAAATATTTCTTTTAGCCGAAAGTCTTTCTATCCTGGTCAAACTTATAATCACGACAATTATTTTCTTTGTATCTCAGAATTAAAAGTTTACTATTATATTACCAATAAAGATAGAGGCAACTAAATAAAGATACTTAATTAGTACCAGCTAGTTAGTTGAAAGAATGTGCCATAATAAATGCCCAGATTTTCTCAAAATCCAGAATGTCAAACCCTGCATTAGGATATGGAAGTTGAGATCTCAGAGATATGATTTCTTTGTGCTTATTTTTTTCTATCAAAACTAGTTTATAGTTGTAATTATTTTCTTTTCTTTCAGAAATATGATTAATGAGGTAGAAAAAAGAATGGTAATTTAGAAATATCTCAGGCAGCTTCACCCAGTAGAACCTTCTGTGATGAGGAAAACACTCTAAATCTGTCCGACTGGGTTACCATTAGCTACATGTGGCAATGGGACATCTGAAATGTGATACAGCACTTGAGAAACTAAATTTGTAATTTTGTGTAATATTAATTAATTTAAATTTATATATGGCATGTGTTAGTGGCTACTATATTAAACAGTTTATGTCTAAGTTATTAAAATTATTAAATCTTTTCATTTACAAATACGTTTGATATGAAGAAAAGTGGCTCTACAAATAAAGATCAGTAGATGAGTGCTAATTAGGAATGACTGTTGTCCTAATATGTACCTTTTTCTACCATCATAAAAAATTAACAAAGTCCTATTTTTCACATGGCACAGGATGTCATTTTATACAATCCAAGAAAAATAATGGTTTAGATTGTTCTAAAAAGATAAGCAATAATTAATTATACATATGAATTAAATAAGTAAATTATTAATTATATATATATATTTTTTTTTGAGACAGAGTTTCTCTCTTGTTGCCCAGGCTGGGGTGCAATGGCACGATCTCGGCTCACCACAACCTCTGCCTTCTGGGTTCAAACTATTCTCCTGCCTCAGCCTCCCGAGTAGCTGGGATTACAGGCATGCACCACCACGCCTGGCTAATGTATTTTTAGTAGAGACAGGGTTTCTCCATGTTGGTCAGGCTGGTCTTGAACTCCAGACCTCAGGTGATCTGCTCCCAAAGTGCTGGGATTATAGGTGTGAGCCACCGCACCCAGCCAATGTATATTCTTTACAAGCAAAAAAATAAGGAAACACTGAGGTGGTGAAAAGAAAAAAGATGCTATTGAAATTTCATACTTAAATCTTCAAATCCATCAGGGAACAGTCTATGGGGAGAATGAAGCTTCAAGAGTTGAAAGAGTACGAATCAGAAATGATTTAGAAAAAGGATATTCCAGGCATAATGTGTATCTTTTTACAGAAAGGTAGATGTATGTTTAGTTGACAAATTACATTTTCCTAAGAAGACAGTGGATTTATCTGAGTAGTAACAAAAGGAGGAAATAAAACAGTTGAAGATTTTAGAAACTGATTCTTCATCCTATTCTGATTTCTAAGTCTTTAGGTGATTCTTTCAAATATATATTAGAAAATTAAAAGGACTTTTAAACCTGGTTGTTTTGAAGTCTCTCAGAGCTGTAGAGATGTATTCAGATAAATGTTTTTCCATGAGTGCTACTCTGATCCAGGCTCTACCCTAAAAGGAAGAAGAAAGAATCAAATATAAAAAAAATTAAAAAAATATTTTCCCACTGTGCCATCAAAAATATAAGTATTTTAATATGTAAAGAACAGCCATTCAAAATATACATTTGATAACGACTAAGAAAAATGTTTAAGTAGATAAAAATAGGTAAATTTTGATTATCTAGAGTATATATTTTGTTTCTCTGAATATGTGGGGTACAGCATGTCAAACTAACTTTCTATCCTCTGAAGGGACAGAACATTAATACTGAGTTACTTGGGTTAGAGACTTCTTTTGAATTACATGATGTAATTATATAAGATATAACTCTACTTCAATACCGCAGATCAACAAACTAATTAAAATGAGCCCTCCCATAAATCGTGAAAAACAAGAGTTCTCTCTCATTAATAAAAATAATCAGTCTAACATCACTTATTTAAGAAAATTTTCAATCCTATCCTTCCAGTGGGAGGTTTTATACAACTAGTAATAAAATCCAAATTTCATGATTTATCATGAATCCAAATCATGAGCTATTGAATTTGGTGTCCCCAGAGAATTCTAAAAGCTATTACCAAATATTTAAACTAGAAAAACAAACAACAACAAAAAACAGAAGCCAGTATATTCTAGCACAGAATCACAGAAACAGACAATTCTTGCTAAAAGTAATTAATTTTCTTATGGACTTTCTATTTAGAACTAGAGAATATAAGAGATCATATTTGTAGTAAGAACTTCATAATTCAATCATTTTCATTTTCACTCAACTCTTTCACAAATCTCTAATTAACTTCATGAAGACTAAATACATAGAAAATCAAAACACTGTAATGGCTGTATAAAGGCGACACTAATCAATATACATGATTGGCAACTACCAGAAAGGGAAAAAAACATACTCTAGAAATGTCTGCAAGTCTAGTGAATTCACCAAACTATGGGATAGGAAAGGTCACAAGGGAGTCAATATAGGCAGTGGTTAAAATCTGTCAGGCTAGAAGCAGCAGTACTACTGGGAAGAAAATGAATGATAAGGGTGTGGTTAGCATGCGAGTCAATTTATCTACCAAGCTCAACACCCCTTTTAGCTTGTCCTGTGCTCAGTCCATTGTTCCTTCTGAGTAAGCCTAGGGGAACCTGCAGTTAGCTGTCGCTGATTGGAACAGAGGAAGGAAGAGGCAAGCTACTGGCTGGCCAGTAGTCTCAAAATTCTCTCTTGAAATTTCATCTAAAAGACACAGAAATTAGCAGTGCTGTCTTGAATCAAAAGGCTACAATTTCACCAATGAAGTCAGGAAAGTTGCTCTCCAGAGACAATTCAGCACAGGAGACTATGCTGTTACTAGATAAGAAATGTAGGGAAAATCTTGCTTCCTGATTTATTAATTTCAATCCATACAAAACTGGGCTGCATTTAGTTTCCTGCATTTGAATGTGTATGGAATCCTGTTATATTATCGTAAGGATAAGTTGTGCTAATTTTAACGGTTTCTTTTCTTTAACAAAGGAACTTTTACTAGAACAGAAGACAAACAGACTTATAAAGATTGTCTGGGCCAAGAAGTAGAACAACTTAAAAACTATATTAAGGAATTTAGACCTTTTCAGTTGATAATGGTGATCCATAAAATGAAGGTTTACGAAAAAATAAGTAAAAGCAATCAACATTTAAAAATGTAATTAATATGTGCTAAGCCCTGTTTTAAGAGCTTTATATACATTAAGAAGATAAGTAATCCTCCCAATAATTGTGTGAGTTAGGTTACAATACTATCCCTACTTTATGCACAAATGAAAAACACACAATTAGAAGAGAAGAAATTCATTTCACCACCACCAAACTGACCAGCCTAATTATGTTAATACCTATACACTCCACCTTCTTTCCTGTTTCAGGGAATGAGCTGTCAGAATTTAAGAGAGTTTAAAAAAAGAAAAAAAAAAGCATAGAGTGGGAAAATTAAAATTAAATTATAAATATCTGACAGACAACTCTTATCCATAAAACACAATGAATTCTTAAAAACCCATAAGAAGAAAACAATTTAAAAATGGGCTTGCAATGGGATGATTTTTAACTATAGATTACATTTCTTTAGCAAATATCAGATATTCAGATATTTCCATCCTTTTTGTGTTAGTTATGGTGAGCAATTTTTTAAAATAAATTTCCCATTTCTTCTAAATTTTCAAATTTGTATAGTAGATGTGAAGTTATTCGTAATATCCTCTTTTAGGATTTTTAATGTCTGTGAGATATACACACTTGGCCTCTTCTTCATTCCTCACATTGGTAATTTATATTATCTTTTGATCTTCTTGAATAGTTTTGCTAGAAGCTTATCAATTGCATTAATCTTTTTAAAAATACTTTTAGTTTGCTTTATTTTCTTATATCGTATATTTGTTTCAATTTTATTGAATTTTTACTGCTATTTCTTTCCTTCTACTTTGACTTTAATGTATTCCTTTTTTCATAGCTTCTTAAGATGAAAGTTTTGGTAACCAATTTCCAGCCTCTATTCTTTTTTAAAATACACAAAAGCCTATTTAAGCCTATTCCTCTAAGCACAAGTTTTTATATGTTATATTTTCATTATCAGTACTTTCCAAATATTTTTCAATTTCAATTGTGATTTTTTTTTTCATCCATGGGTTATTTAGAAATTCTCCTCAGTTTCACTCATATAAACATTTTCTAGTCATTTTTTCTTATTTTTGATTCTAGCTTAATTCCACTGTGGTTAGAGAACATACTTTACACAATTTAAATCCTCTGAAATTCACTGAGATAAATTATGGCTCAGAAAACAGTTAATTTAATATAACTCCTCTGGGTGTATGATAAGAATGTATATTTTGCAGTTTTATGTTTTTTTGTTTTGTTTTTCTTTTCTTTTCTTTTATTAGTTTTTATTTTACTTCACTTATTTTTTTATTTTATTTTATTTTATTTTATTTTATTTTATTTTATTTTTGAGACAGGGTCTTGCCCTGTCACCCAGGTTGGAGTGCAGTGGTGCGATCTAAGCTCACTGCAATCTCTTTACTTTAATTTATTTTATTATTTTATTTTATTTTATTTTATTTTAATTTTTGAGACAGGGTCTTGCTCTTGTCACCCAGGTTGGAGTGCAGTGGTGCGATCTAAGCTCACTGCAATCTCTGCCTCACAGGCTCAAGTGATCCTCCCACCTCAGCCACCCAAGTAGCTGGGGCTACAGGTGTGTGCCACCACACCTGGCTAATTTTTGTATTTTTTATGGAGACTGGGTTTCGTCATGTTGCCCAGACTGGTTTTGAAATTCTGAGCTCAAGTGATCTGCTCACCTTGGTCTCCCAAAGTGCTGAGATTACAGGTGTGAGCCATCACACCCAGCCTTTGAATTTTAACATATTCCAATAATCTAGTAATTTTATGTATTTCAGTTCTCTAGTAATATTCATATTTATTTCCATTTTCTTGAACCTATTATAATTGCTTAAAAGTCCAAAATCTCTATCACCCATAAGTTTGTTTCAATTGTCTTTTTCATTTTTCTTGATTTCAGTCATTCAATCTTGTTTCTTGATGTGCCTGATGATTTTTTACTGTATACTAGACATTCTGTATGAAAATTTATAGCAACTCTGAGGCTACCTTTCTGCAGAGTAGATTTTTCTTTTGGCAGTCAGTCAGAGTACTAGAAAATCACCTCACACAATTTAGGGGACTACTTTTAGGCCTTTTTTTGTATTAATCTTCTGAATTTCCCTTACTCCAAAGATAATGTCTTTCAGGGGTCTCAAGTAAAAACCTGGAGTGTTTACAGTTCCCCTTCACCTTGTTTGCCCTTGAACTCTAACCTCTATCTCTCCAGGACTAGACTGTGAAATTGTCAATCAGCTGTTTTACCTCTTCCCTGCTGCTTTCAGCTTTGTTTATGGGACTGTGCTTTGAGCTACAGATGACTTAGAGTTGGCAACGACCGTATAGGAAAACTGCATGCACAACTCCAGGCACATTTGTCTGTTGTTCAGTGGCAGTTCCAAGCTCCAACTTCTGCCCAAGGAAATAAAAATCCCCACCTCCACAACTTTCTGCTTAGTATCTACACCTAGGATGTGAATAGACAAACAACTTTAGGCTAAAGTCAAGATGGACATGCGGCACAGCTCGTGTAATATCCATCTCTCCAGGACTGTGGCCACTCAAGTTCTCACGCCTTGGTTGCTCCCTTATATCTTAAATTTGTTACTTCACATATTTTATTCAACTTTTGTAGTTGTTCTCAGCAGTAGGTCCCTCTGATACAAGATATTCTGTTATCACTGGAACATGATTGTTTTCTTACCTCTGGGATTGACTCTGTTTTAGATTCCAATTACACCCTTCTAAATAAATTCTCTGCTTCTACTCCTCCCTTCAATTTATTATCCCTACAGCACCAAGTTGATCTTACAAAATAGAAATCAGATTACCGTATTCTATCACTTTAAAAAAAAAAAGAAAAAACTCTCAAGTAGCTCCCCCACTGCACTGAGAATAACATCTGAACTTTTAATCATGGCCATATCTTGTACTCTTCAGCTTGCTTAGCCCGGTCAATATTTGCACAGCAAATTTATTGGATGGAAGGATGCATGGATATATGGATGGCTGATGTAACTAGCATATTCTGAAACTGGTCTAATTCAACAACAGAAGGAATGTACAGGATAAGCAACCAGAAACCTAAGAAAGCCAAATCTAGCTAAAAACAAGAAATGCTATTAAAAACAAAGAAAATGGGGGGACAATCTCTCACAAAATATGCAAGAAGACAGGAAGAACTCAGGAACAATAAGGTTCATATTTTGGGGCCAGGAAAATGAAAAAGCAAGAAGGAGAAGGGATTTCTTGAACTTGAAATCAGTTGGAATATCATGAAAACCCAATGTAAATATCTGCAAGGTTAGTAACAGTAGTAACTAAAGATTCAACTGGGAGTGGTTTTTTTCAGGGATCGTATAATATGTTTATAAGAGCATATGCCCCAAGAGCAGATGGGGAAGATGGGTGAATTCAGAAAAGAATGAGATAAGTCAGTGCCTGCTGAGATAAAGTCATTTTTCTAAGAGTGCTGATTCTAGTGTGAAACCTAAGTAATTTATGTAATAAAAGTCTCATGTTCCATAACACCTGCATATGACAGAAATAATAGCTGCAAATGTACTGGAGACACAAAGATTACAAACATGATCCTCAACTCAAATATTTTATTCTATTGTTAGGCTATGTTTAAGTCTTATGAAAGGCTAAACTAGTCAAGACTTAGCAGAGAAAGGGAATGGTTAGCATTTCATTTTGTTTTTTGTTTTTGTTTTTTGGTTTTTGTTTTTTTTTTTTAGATGGAGTCTCACTGTTGCCCAGGCTGCAGTGCAATGGCATGATCTCGGCTCACTGCAACCTCTGCCTCCTAAGTTCAAGCGATTCTCCTGCCTCAGCCTCCTGAGCAGCTGGGATTACAGGCATGCGCTACCACTCCTGGCTAATTTTTCATATTTTAAGTAGAGACAGGGTTTTACCATGTTAGCCAGGCTGATCTCGAACTGCTGACCTCAGGTGATCCACCTGCCTCGGCCTCCCAAAGTGTTGGGATTATAGGCGTGAGCCACCACACCTGGCCCATTGATCTTAACCTAGACTAAAGTATGAGATTGTCCATGGTGACAAGCTTCTACAATATGAATCTAAGTGGTACCAGGACAGAAATTGTGATACAATTGTGATACAAGTGTACTGAGCTGTATACTGTTCACCAGGCAAATTTAGTGCTTCAGTTCTGAAATATCTTTTCACATGTGTCAAGGCAAAATGACACTATGCTCGTAGTCATTCAAGATTGCAGCTCTAAGCCTCAATAAACCTGCCATCTGAGGCATTTGTTTAATCCTTCAATCCAGAGACGTGACAGATGTGACTTACTGAGTAGATTAACTACTCTTTTCATTGTAATGAATAAAGATAGAGGTAATCTTTCTCCACAGACTCTTCCCAGCATAACCAGACAACTCGAAGAATTCTCTTTCCTCACTAAATGGAATCTGTTTGAGGCCTGAGCAAAACAAAGATATAAATGCAGGATTTGGAACATGATTGTTCTGTGGTGTTTTGATACTCAATACCAGCACTGCACAGAATAAATATTAACTCTCTGCTAGATAACATATTGCTGTGCAGGGATTAGCTCCAAGAGCCTTGTTAAGAGAGTTGGTCAGCTATGGTTTGGGTTTCTTTGGTCCACCCAGGTCCAAATGCTACATTTCTAATGTTTGTTAACTTCTTAATTACTTTTTGTATTTTGGGATATGCTAGTTTTACAAATATATCCTCCCCTCTATTGAAAGGGGTTTAGAATATACTGTTATGTTCCTCTCTCCTACTTTTGATTTGAAAATGAGAATGTTTATGTAGCATCTAGAATACTTTTTATAGATTTGATTCATTCAAATTACAGCTAATCTTTAACCTTAGCCTAAACCTTAGCCAAAAGAAACGTAGATATACTTCTTAAGCCATAAAGAAAACATGAAGGGAAAACTGAGGCTGGGTGCTGTGGCTCATGCCTATAATCCCAGCACTTTGCGAGGCTGAGGCGGGCGGATCACTTGAACTCAGGAGTTTGAGACCAGCCTGGCCAATATGGTGAAACCCCGTATCTACTAAAAATACAAAAATTAGCCAGGTGTGGTGGCACATGCCTGTAGTTTCAGCTACCTGGGAGGTTGAGGCAGGAGAATTGCTTGAGCCTGGGAGGTGGAGGTTGCAGTGAGCTGAGATCGTGCCATTGTACTCCAGCCTGGGCGACAGAACTAGACTGTCTCAAAAAAAAAAAAAAAAAAAAAGGAAAACCGATAAAACTCACCTAAGATGCAAAGGGGAATTCACATTGCATATTTTAAAAATCTGTAGTTCAAAAATTAAAAAGTAAATGAATTAAAAATTCAGTAGTTTGAGGAAACAGAGGTCAAAGGACAATAGTTGGGACAAAAAAGACATCTGTTAATATGTAATAAAAATAGGATTTAAATATCTGAGGGAAAAATTTAATTAAAAAAAGAAAATCTATAATTAATCTACAAATGAAGAAATTTACTGGTTTAAAAACGTGAGACAGAGAAGAAAACTGATCCAACCTGAGAGAGTTGAAAGATACTGAAGCAGGAAGTTCCTTGTTGCTACAACCTGTTGGTTGAAGACTGGCAGGAGGGAGCAGTGGCTTTAACAAATGAACTTTATAGTTATAGTCTTGAAAAGGTGACAAAAATCATAGCTATTAACTGTATCCAAAAGTATACTTTCATATTAAGGAGGTAAAAATGTTTTACCTGTGTTTCTAATTATGTCACTGTATTTAAACATAATAGATTTTGGTTTTTAAAACATATACTCAGTTCGTGCTTAAAAAATATTTAATTTGAACATATCTTCATCAGTTTTGCTGAACAAAAATTTTCCAAAAGAAAAAAAAAATCCTAAATAAAAAGGATGCAAGAACAAAAAACTTGGAAACTATAATTTGGAAAGATAATTGTTGTTCGGTTATTACATAGATATATAATTTATAATTCTATAATTGTGAAATAATGAATTATGTCTTCATCTTAAAACTGTAAATATCAATTTTCAATCTTTATTTTCTACTTAATGTTTCATTCTGTAATTTCTAAATGTCAAAATAGTAAAACTACTCTGACAATTCAATAAAAATAAATAAAACTACTACATTAAAGCTGATACCTGAGTTGAGTTAGTTATTTGATACCTGAGTTGAGTTAATTGGTTGAGTTAGTTAGGTATACTCAACTTTCTGTTGAGTATACCTTTTCCAAAATGCTTGGGACAAGAGTATTTCAGATTTTGAGTATTTTCTGATTTTGGAATATTTGCATTAAATGCTCCATTTAGCATTTTCTTTGAACATCATGGTGGTGCTCAAAAAGTTTTAGTTTTGAGATCATTTGAGATTTCACATTTTCAGTTTTGGGATGTTCAATCCATTTGACTCAATAGTTCAGACATTTTATAATCCTAAAAATTACTGAGGACCCCAAGGAAGTTTTATGTAGGCTATATCTACCAAATTTACTGTATCGCAAGTCAAAACTGGAAACTTAAATATTAGGTAATTCAAAAATAACAAGTTGGTCATGGTGACTCAACGCCTGTAATCCAGCACTTTGGGAGGCTGCAGCAGAAAAACTGCTCGAAGCCAGGAGTTCTAGACTAGCCCGGGCAACAAAGAGAGATACTATCTCTACAAAAAATTTAAAAAATTTGCCAGGCATGGTGGCATGCACCTGTAGTCCCAGCTACTCAAGAAGTTGAGGTCGGAGGATCACTTGATCCTAGGGGTTCTAGCCTGCAGTGAGCTATGATAGTACCACTGTACTCCAATCTGGGCAACAGAGCAAGACCCTGTCCCTGAGATAAAATAAAATAAAATACCCATTACCTGTTAACCTAAATAACACATTTTTATGAAAAATTACTATTTTTCCTAAACAAAAATATTAGTGAGAAAAGTATCTCTGTTTTACATTTTTTTCTAATCTCTTTCATGTCTTTACAAGAGAATCAGATATCTGCTTCTGCATTCCATCTGTTACAATGTGTTGTTTTGGTTGAAGTACATGAAGAAAATCTAGCTTCACACAGATATATGGTTGGAAAGGGAATCTTTTAATAGTCTTTTCAGATAAGTGTAGATATTTTCTTTTGTTCTAGATCAAAACTCACTAAATGGTAAGTTTCTGTAATCATATTAATGACTTTTTCATACTATAGTACATTAAATCTACTGACCTACCTTGCACTTTGAATTGATCTTTTTACCCATACATGATTTTGTAATTCCACGAATGGATCATTTGGAAAATACAAGTTATGCAGTTCCATCAAATGTTGACACATTTCATTAAATAATTAAAAAATACATTTGTTGATATCAACATCAATGTTTTAAAAAAGCTTTTCTATATTGGGAAGCTATGAAGCTTAAGATGGTGAACACAAGTTTCTAAAATTCTAGTTTTTACTTAAAAGCTTTGATTTCACCATTGGCAACAAATACTGTCAGCTGCTTCCTTGAAGTAATAGGCTAACTTCTTCTTTTTTTGAGAAAATATCTGTCAAATGCCTAAGTCCAAAAAATTATGATTTATAAGTTTTTCTTTTCAATAAAATCATATTACATTAAAAAGTATCTAGTTCAGCTCACAATTCAAAGAATTGTACAAGTGTTTTTCTTGAAGCAACCATCATATTTCAGTATGTTGCAGAAATTCTTTATGCATACTTCCCATTTTATTACTCAGGATATTAAAAAGACAGATCCTCAAAGTTGAGATTTAATAAGAATTAATGTTTCCCGCACCATCATGGTCATTCTTAAGTTGAAACTGCCTTTAAAAGAAAATACTGAGTGCATGGTGGGGAAGAACTCAAGACTGCTTGCACAGTTTGATGTCACTGCATTAATTCGTGCTAAGGTTCCAACAGTTTTATCCACCATTGTGTCTGTATTGGCAGTGCAAATATCAACACAGTGAAAAGGCAAATAACATGTTGATATTATATAAAAATATTTTTGACATTATGTACCCATTAAAGAAAGGGTCTTGGACATCTTCAGGGTTCTGCTGAACATTATTTGAGAGCCACTAGTTTAGATAATTCAAGAAATGTAGAAACATCACAGAACAGGAAGTATTTTATTATGCTTCTTAAGAAAAGGAAATTCATAGTAAGTAGCTTCACACCTTCCTGCTATTCCAAATACATGCAATGAAAAAAAAAAAAATAGAAATGAGCCTCTGACCAATGTCTTACCTTAGCTCTAGAAGAACTGACATTTTCCATATTTTCAATGCTGCAGATACAATTCTGTGAAACTTTCCGGCAAGCCACTCTGATATAGTCCCAGAAGCTACGAGGACTTTCATAACCAAACCAGGTTACTTGACCTTCAGGAGACAAATTGCGATATAAAATCTTAAAAAGTAAAATAAAACCAGACTTGAAAATGCAAGAATAAAATTCTGAAAAATAAAGGTAATATAGTGCAAGGGCACCACCAATCTAGGTGTCAAAAAGCCGCAAATCTAGTCCTATTCTATCTTTAACTAGTGGTGTTACTTTGGAAAATTTACTTAATTTACTTAATGAGTCTGGATCATAGTCTTAACAATAAAATCAAACTAAATGAAAAGGACTAGACACTAGAAATATCTTGCCATTTAACATCCTATTTGTCTAACACAGTCGCTTAAACAGCACACAGGAACCTTCCTGCGCTTCTAGTTAAGCATTAATAAATGTCACCAATTGAATTCTAAACCTTTCTCTACTTAAAAAAACAGAAAAAAAACCCCACCACCATAATTCTTTTCTCCTCTTCATAAGGATACTTCAAAAAAGGTATACAATGTGTGGTTTACTTTATAAATAAATAAAATCAATTAGCATCCTATAGTCACTAATAATGCAAAACCACCTACCCAACCATTCTCATCTATAAAGCTCCCCTTTAACTGTCATTTGTTTGCTCTCTTCCAGTTAAGAACTCATGAAAAACTTGTAATCTTTCAGATTTGGCTAACTATGTATCCGTTCATGACCAAATGTTCTATTGTGCATAGGTTATACTAGTATTAATATTTCTATGGTTGGGCATGGTAGCTCACGCTTGTAATCTCAGCACTTTGGAAGGCCAAGGTGGGTGGATCACCTGAGGCCAGGAGTTCGAGGCCAGCCTGGCCAACATGGTGAAACCCCATCTCTACTAAAAATACAAAAACTAGCTGGGCATGGTGGTGTGTGCCCGTAATCCCAGCTACTTGAGAGAGGCTGAGGCGGGATGATCACTTGAACACAAGAGGTGAAGGTTGCAGTGAGCTGAGATTGAGCCACTGCACTCCAGCCTGGGTGACAGAGAAGGACTCTGTAAAAAAAAAATTCTATACAGGACTCTGAATATTAGTTTCACAGGAAACATTTTCTACACTCACTATTTTTAAGTGGAATATGAGAGACATCTTAATACTTTCTTTAGTTGTCTAGAATGACTAGTCTTCCCTAGGAAAGTTGTTTAATCTTCATGTAGAAAGATTTGCTTTCATATTTTGAAATAAGTGCTTTTTTCATCATGAATTAATTATTTATTTTAAATCCTCCCTTCCTCAGTAATTACTTCTCTACAGCAACATCAAGAAGTGTTCTTGTCAGCAAGCACCATTTTAGGACCAATGTCTGAGATAATATCTGAGTGGTTCCAAACCATGGCAGAACATTAGTGTAACTGGACTGCTTTTAAAAAATACTCATGTCTAGCCTCCCCACAAACTGAATAATCAAAATCTTTAGGGGAAGATGTAGGCATTTGAATTTTTAAAAATCGCCCCCTAGTACTTCTAGTGATGTACTTATTATTAATCAACCAACAGAAATCCTACAAGTCATGATAGGTAACTTCTATTCATTATTCAGGGCATTTTAAAGGCCTCTTCCAGAAACCCTGTATGATCCCAAGAGCTAGTCCCTCTGCTGGCACAGGACCCTGTGCTTACTTCTCCTCAAAAGTATTTCTTTACTTGATTATTTCACATATTAGGTGGTAAGATCACTAAGGCAGGAATTTCGTCTTATTTTAGATCAATTTCTAACACTTGACACAGTGCTTGCTTGGCTCACAATAGGCACTCGATAAATACTTGCTGAAAAATTAAATTGATAAATCAGCACAACACAGATAATCTTAATTGCAATGAACACAAAAACTTAAATTTAAAAAAATCCAATTAGTATATTTTTATAGCAATAGTTTTGATAACAGTCTGCTAGTGTTTGCATGATAGATTACAAACATCAAATATTTTGCACAAATATATTTTTCTTTATATAAATAAAAACAAATGCATCTATAAATCTTTATTCTAATAACTATATAATTCAATGTCTCTTTAAAAATAAAATTTTGCGGCCGGGTGCAGTGGCTCATGCCTGTAATCCCAGCACTTTGGGAGGCCGAGGTGGGAGGATCACGAGGTCAAGAGATCGAGACCATCCTGACTAACACGGTGAAACCCCCTCTCTACTAAAAATGCAAAGAAATTAGCCGGGCATGGTGGCGGGCGCCTGTAGTCCCGGCTACTCGGGTGGCTGAGGCAGGAGAATGGCGTGAACCTGGGAGGTGGAGCTTGCAGTGAGCCGAGATCGTGCCACTGCACTCCAGCCTGGGTGACAGAGAGAGACTCAGTCTCAAAAAATAATCAATAAAAAATTAAAAATTAAATAAAATTTTGCTACTTAGAAATCTACAGACTTCTCCCTCTTAATCTCTCTCCATCACTTTCTTCTGCTCCCTCTCTTCTTTTAACTAAAAGTTTCCTGATACAATACCTCAATATAGTTTGTCTCTAGGGCACTTTTCATGTCTTCAATTTGTTAGCCATTTGGAGGGGAAGCAGGATGACTGGTGGTTAAGAACATGGGCTTTGAGTCTGGGCCTCTTCTGTAAATTTAAAATAACGACAGTACCTACTGGATAGTACTGTTGTAAGGATTAGATGAGATCATGTATGTGCAGCAAGTAGCAAAGAGTCTAGTGCATACTAAATTCAAAATAAGTGTTATTACTACCGTTATTACTGTAATCATACAAGTAGTTACAGGGACCAAGCTCTCCTTGCATCACAAAATGAAGTAGGAATGAGATGCAAAGTTAAATTCTTCACATTACTTGCTTTGGAATCTAGAGAAATCTTCCAAACTTACTCCCTAATCCAAATTTACTCCCATCATCAACCATTCTAAAGTTACTTCCTCAAATGTTTCTAACTTCAACTCATTTTCCTTGACTTCTATTATTTGGGATCATTCTATAATTTCAAAATGAGAGCTACAGCTGCCAGACTTCCCTCAAGAAATGAAGTACTACACACTGGAAAGAATCTTAAGGAAAGAGTACCACCAAGATTCTGTGGCAAGTTTAAGTCTCTCTAAAAGGACAATATGGGAAACAGAAGTCAGAGAAATAGGCAAGGGAAAATACAACATTGCATTAGCCAATGGCAACCACCTATAGTGGTAATCCAAATAGGTAACCACGGAGAAAGATAAAGCATAGGTTGTCCATGAACAAGAAGACTTTCCTTTTTAAGGAAATGTACAAGGGTCCAGGACTTTGGCAAAGGACATGGTTTGCTTTTCTGTAATGTCATTTTAAACCTTCTCTTTAGTTTCAGATGGCTGAAGAAAACAACTGTAGGATGTTTCAAAGTAGAGCTGTTGAAAACCAAAGAGTATAGGGGCCAGGCGCGGTGGCTCACGCCTGTAATCCCAGCACTTTGGGAGGCCGAGGCGGGCGGATCACGAGGTCAGGAGATCGAGACCATCCTGGCTAACACGGTGAAACTAAAATGTCAGTTCTTTAGTATTTTGTACTAAAAATACAAAAAATTAGCCGGATGCGGTGGCGGGCGCCTGTAGTCCCAGCTACTCGGGAGGCTGAGGCAGAAGAATGGCGTGAACCCGGGAGGCGGAGCTTGCAGTGAGCCGAGATCGCACCACTGCACTCTGGCCTGGGAGAAAGAGCAAGACTCCGTCTCAAAAAAAAAAAAAAGAAAACCAAAGAATATTAAAAAAAGCCCTGTTTTGGAGAAGAGAAAACAGAGACAGAAAAACTAGAAAACTAGAGTTAGGTTAAGCAGACAGGAGTGGGCACTAAATCCTTGGAACTCCTGTTATAGGTGGGGCACACTATCTACAAGGACTTTTACCCAAAAGATAATGAAAAGATTTCCCAGATTACAAACTGAGAAACTAAGCAATTGACAGGATAGCATATCATCATGACTTGCAGAGCCATAAATCAACCACCAAGATCTTCATAACACATTTATCTGCTCTACAAATTAGATGTGAGGATGACTTGGCTTGATTCTGGCTTCCTTCCTTTTCCATGTGCATCACTTCCAAAGTGAAGCTTTTAATTCAAGACACTGAATTTTTCATATTCAGAAAGATATTCTTCAAGAGAAGGTAGATTGTCTTGCTAGAACCTCCAAACAAGCTTTCATGTAAATTGTCTGTATATCCTAGGATTTCATCTAAATAATTAATTTCTGCATCTATAGAAAGGTTTAATTTAGTTCAATATAATAGATGTGTTCAATGAGTTATCTGTGATATTATTCGAACATCACTTTTATGTAAATACAGATTAACCGCTAGTAAAAGTCTATAACCTGTACTTAACAGGAAAATTAAAAAACAAAGTTACAAGCTACTCATGCCTTTAAAAATAAATATTGAAGTAATAAATAAGCACTCCACAAATACTTTGACTTCCTTTAAAAATAACCACAAAAGACAATCATATAGCAAGAAACTGACTACTCTATATCTTGAAGAAATGTTATTCCAAAGATGAGATATGCTGTCATTAACAGAATTCCCTTTTTAAAGTTCTCAATGAATATACGTATACAACATGCTTTCAATTATAAGTGTTCTTGGAAGTTAACATTTTCCCAATGAGAAAGTTAAACAAGCTTTTTAAAACATATTCCCATCCCATCAATCCAACTCTATTCATCTTTAGGCACAGAAACAAATGGTGAAAAGTTTGCTAGACTAAAAGACAATCTGTTACTGACCAGCTATGTGATTATCTTTCCAACTAAATTGCCTCATCTTCAGGACCTAAAAATTGCCTGTGATCTCTAGGGTCCAAAGTTACTCTAAAATTACTCTTCTATACTCTTTAAGTGAGATACTTATTTACACTTTGCAATATGTCTGTGTTTTGTTTGTATCTTATTTTATGGCCAGAATAAGACCTTCTAAGAACAGAAATTAATTTTTCTAAAGTGGTTCTCTACTAAGCAGTAGCTGATACAAGAGCTTTGCATAATATAATAAAAATATAAATGAATCTGTTAAGTGACTTAATTCCCCATCTTTAGTAATAGTGCTTAGCTATGTAAATAGTGAATGAAAAACTGATTTCACAAATGAAAGTTCTGTTAGAGTTAAAATATATCACCTACTTGACAATATTAAAGACTATTACCTTTGAGCTATTATTCATCTAGACAATCAACAAAAGACAAGATAGTACTACCACATTTTAATAAACCACTCTGATGTCATTGCAAAAGCTTTCAGATACTTAAAGAAAATTGGTTCCTTTAAAAAACTTGTGGAGTTCTCACTTTAAACTTTGTAGCAGCAATCCCAAGTTTCTTACTGCTAATTTATAAAAGCCAGTTTAATATTATCCACTATTTTATCAAACAGAGAAAATTTCCATTTCTGTAAAAGGTCAGAAACTTTTCCTTTAAAAAAGTACTATTATTAGTTGAGGTTTATATTTATTAGACCATCCAGCTTTGAAGGTAAAATTATGACACTAATCCATTTTCTAACTAAAATCTCAAATTAATGTTCTAAAAAATAGAACAAGTATAAACACTTAAAAATAATTAGTTACACTTTAAATTGAATCTGAGGAAGTCAGAATCTACATTAGATACTCAATTGTACTTACATTGCTAGTTCTACATGCTACTTACAGGACACTTCAAGTATATCATTTAGGCACTAAGAATCAGTTACTCACCTATAAAATGTAACTATTATCCTTTGGTATTGACAATGTAATGTCTAGTTCACTAGTAAGGAATTTATCACAAACATACAAATATCTAAAGTATGTGTCTATACCATAACAATTAGTCAACTCTTAATTTTCCAAAACAAAAAGATTAAGATGACCAGGTTCAGCAAAAATCTGAATATTGAATCAATTTACTAGGCTTTTTTATCCCAGTAATTTTACTCTCTCTGAAATGGAGAACAAACGTTTTGTTTTTTTCCTTCCACCAGTATTATTAACATAAGGCTTAAAGTATTGGTGGAATGAAATCATACATGACAGCTGAAGTCCACACAGAGAGCTACACATAAATGTGCACCCCTGAAGAAATCAAGTATAATGTGTGTCAGTAGTGATTAAGACTATAGGTACAGAACATAAAACAGATAAAATTGCTTGAAAGGATTAATTGTGGGAATTAGAATTAAGGAAATGACATTTGTTTTTTACTTTTTCTCTTTTGTTCTACTATTTAAAAATAATGACTATATTGCTTTTCTAAGCAAAAAATATAGAAAGCTAGATCATTAAGTACAGAGGTCCAGCAGTGTTTTGCATATAGCAGAAACTCAATTTAAAAAAAGGTTTGAATAAGTAAATAAAGGTATGCATTCTATTTGGGAGAAAGGAAACTAACAAATACATTCCCACTAATGGTTCAAGAATGAAAAAGCAGTTATTGTTTACAGTGCCACATCTATGTTTTACTGAGACTGGAATATTCATACAGCTTCCCTGAGCTCCTACTTCACATGTAATATTTATTATTATACAGCACTCAAAAAGTAAATAGGTTATTATATTGTGTGGATTTACAAGATTTTAATTTTAAAATTAGCATAAGCATACTTGTGCTCTCTGGATTTAAAAAAACAAAAACACACAAAAAAGAAGGCTTTACAAAACCCATGCAATGTACTAAAAAAGATCACTTAACTGATACAGCCCTCCCCCGAAAGTCAATTCCATGCTCCCGTGCAGCTCAGTGGCGGGAGACATCACCAGCATAGAGTACCTTGAAGAGGTATTTGGAGATAAGCCAGCCATCTGCAACTTTGGGAAATCTCTTTAAAAAAAAAATAACAACAACAACACACAGATATTTAAGAAACCTGCCATCATGTTTACAGTTCCAAACTGAATAGCCCAACTAAGATGGCTACATATAATTTTGAAGCACTAAACACTACTTTTACCTACTAAATAAATGAACTCTGTTAAGATAAATATGAGCTACACTTGGTAAGTAAATGAAGCTAGTTCCTTGTAGCTTATTCTATTGGAGAGGCTAAGGTGTCTGTAAGTCATAGAAATATGTGAGCAGAAATTGTTTCCTGTTTACTTTTACTTCCATCATTCTTTCTCAGATATAATAAACTGATGAGTATAATAGAACTCAAAGGAGCAACAGCTTGACTGAACTTGCCGGCCATGCACCTCAGAACTTATAAGATTGGTTAGGAAAAAAATCACTCACTTTGGAACTATATGGCTCAGAAAATTTCCAAGTTTAAAAATAAATACACATTTTTTAATGTTAACTTTTCTAAAAGTTATAAACAAATATATTTTGAAATGTAGCCATTCATTTTTTGCCTAAGAATTGTTAAAACTTTTATGTTTTCTTCCCTGTAGAGAGCAGCACTTAGATATTATATAAAATGTTGGTCAGTTTAACCAGTGTTGACTAAATGCCTACTCTATCAAAAACACTGTTTTATTTGTTACAGCTTCCAACTCGTGTTTAACAATCACCAACTGGAAAAGTACTAGAAATTTCTGCTATATTTTTTGGAAATTGCTAGTATAACAATATGGGAAAACTCCAAAGCCAAATTTCTGAAATAACATTCCCAAAAAATAACATTTCCTTCTCTCATAGTCAAACACTGAAATCTCCAATAGTACATGGTCCCACATCTTTCCAAACACTTAGATCCTTTATAAAACCAATAAAAGACAAACACATACAGCTAGTAATGTGACATGAAAAATGAAAGGAAGGAGATACATACAGTTGTGCCACATCTACGCATCTGCCATTCACTCTATCCTCTTACTTCCATAACATTTTAAACAAATATTAAATTTGGAAAAACATATCCAAAAGGATCTATAACTTGGTACGCTAGTTAAAGCTCATATTAGAACATAATGTTCTTGCTATAACTACAACAAACAAAAATGAAATTTCTCAACATTGAAATGTAAATCAGAATAGAATGCTTTTCATTGCAAATAATATCAATTCCTAATATTTAAACCACATTTACTATCTCTGTCCTAAAACAAAGTTCTCTATATCATTTGTGATTTATAGATCTAAAAACTTATCAAAGTAAAAACAATTTCCATGAAAATCTGACTTAAAGAAATTTTACTACAAAAAATTTACCAAATAAGCATATCATGACCAGATTTATGGCATTTCTTAACCAATTCCTCATATAAGGTGGGAAACAATTACTGAAAATAGCACAAAACTCAGTTTATAGGGTTTTTGTGTTTGATTTTTTAAGAGACAGGTTCTCACTTTGTCACCCTGGCTGGAGCTCAGTGATGCATTCATAGCTCGCTGCAACCTCAAATTCTTGAGCTCAAGCGATCCTCCTGCCTTCGCCTTGTGAGTAGCTAAGACTACAGGCGCATGTCACCAGGATCAACTAACGTTTTTACGTTTTTTTTTTGTAGAGACCAGATCTTGCTATGTTGCCCAGGCTGGTCTCAAACTCCTGGGCTCAATGGATTATCCTGCTGTGGTTTCCCAAAGCACTGGGATTACAGTTGTGAGCCACCATGTCTGGCCTAGATTATGTTTGTTATTTTTTTAAAAAGCTGTTAGTATGCTAGCCTCTGTGCCCTGATTTTCATTTTGGCTGTGAAAGACCATGGGAAAATTTTCTTAAATTTTTCACTTATTTGTAGTATGTAATTGCTTTAATTATAATTTAATACGATTAAACCATCCTAGACAAGTTAAAATCAACCAGAAATATCTGGACCAAACAACAATCCACTATATTCCAAGTTATCTGTAGTCAAATTTCAACAACTCTCATTTTACAGATGAGAAAAGCAGGCCCAGAGACAAGGCTGCCAAGACCCAGCGATCGGTTTTCTCTGTCACTTCAAGCTGACCTACTCCTTAGGAGATAGGCAGGACCTGACTGATGGAGGATAATTAGTCAGTTGGTTTTTCTGGTTGGTTAGAGTTCTCACTGACAACCCCAGAAGGAAGGGGGAAAAACATGAGGTAGTGAAACATGTAATGGGAAGGAATATAAATATTTTTTATATAAAATGTAAATCCTTAGGAAGTAGAAGTGCTGCTCTTTAAACAAGTGTATGACAAATCTCACATTATTTCAAAGTGGCCCAGGGCTTGTTTGTAGAAGGGGTTCTTATTTGAGATGGAAACAAAACCTTTTGTTATAAAATATATAACGTTAAAAGAAAGTGAAACAGTATTTAACACTATGTAGCTTAGAAAAATAGTTGAGACAAGACCAAAGAAACCAGGTTCAGAAAGCGTTTTGCTCAAGAACAAAATGCATTCAAATACAACAGTATAATTATACCATATAGTTATTACAGGAGTAAGTTTCTGAAATTTCAGGCAAAGGCAGAATCAACTCAGAGATGGATATGCAATAGAAGAATGCTTCTATACTGAATACTGAAGACAGACAGCATTTCCTGACCCAAAAAGCATGTACTTTTCAATATCAAATAATTGATTCATAATTTTATTAATATTGAAATTAGCCCTCACACAGAAAAGACTACTGGCCACTGTTTTAAACAAATAAATTTTCCTTGATAAGACTGAATATGTTTCTAATTCATGAATATGATATTTATTCTTCTATATTTTTCATGTCAGCCATGTTCCAACTTTGTTTTCTATTCATTTCCATTTCTTTGATCATTGAATCACTATCGTGATTGATATAATTGATGAACTTTAACACTTATGCAAAAAGTAAACCTTTAGCTTTTGCTATATTTATTCTATTTTTTTCTCTCTCTCTGCATATATATTTTTTTCTAATAAAGTTGCAGGTAGATACCTTTATATAAATGTACCAAGATGGATTATGGAAAAGACTCCTAGATAAAATGGTCTGTAAATGGATTACCATTTGTAAAACAAATAAAACTAACTATAAGTGATCAGATAATAATTCAAATTTTTCACAAGTCTTGTCTATAAATTGGCAGTATCATATAGAACATATTCTATTACTAATATTGTTAAGGCGAGTTGCTTAAAATCTTCCACTTTGTATTTATATACGAGGAAAATGTTTCAGTGAAGCAACAGTTAAAAATGCTACAGTACTGTAATTCAGCTAACAATGAGACTATCTTTTATACAGCATTTTTCATCTATTAACAGGTTCTGAAGTTAAAATGTAGTATTATATATAACTTTTCTTAAGCTTTAAAAATACTGCTTTAAAATGCCATTTACAGTAGGTGGTAGGTATTAACACCTTAGAAACAAAGCATTTGTTCATTGATTTAATAATTTTTGAAATATTGAGTACCAAAATTGTGCAAATCTTTTGAAGTTTATTAAGTGCAAATCTTTTGAAGTTTAAAAGTCATAACTTTAAAGAAAAGAAAATGTAAAAAATTTTTAATAAAATAAAAATATAGATCACATGAACAATGGCAATCAACTAAACAGTGACAACTATTAATGAAAATACCCTTCATCAAATTAAAGTATTTGAATTTATGGATAATAAGAGTAATAAAAATATTTTAAATTATATCAAATATATCTGTACTATGGGGTCATCTCAGGTTCTTATACCAAGAAATCTAAGCCCCAGGCTTAGTGGCTTACACCTGTATTCCTGGCCCTTTAGGAGTGGAAGCAGAAGGATCATTTGAGCTCAGGGGTTCAAGATCAGACTGGGCAACACAGTGAGACTGTCTCTATAAAAAATTTAAAAATTTAAAAAAAAAATCTATGAGAGCTATTTAAAAATTCAAAGATTTAAAATAAAAATATAGTGTATATGCAAACACACATAAATATTTGGCATTCAAAATTCTAACATACTTCAGTCAACTCTTAATTAGGCTATACATTAGAACAAATAATACATCAGAATGGGAATTTATCATTAGACTTCTAGCAAAGCAGCTTGCAGCGATATTGTTCACCTTAAGGAAAAGAGGTAATAATACCATAAAATGATTTTGAAAAGGACAACTCAATGAAATTAGAACATCAGAAAGATGTAGGAACTGAGATTATTATTATGATACCCTCCTAAAATGAACAAAGTCCACTAAATTGTGCAATCTTTCCCCTCTTCTATAAAATGAGAAATATTTACTTTCTTTAGATGAGCAATATTAGAGCAATAAAGTAAGTAAAAATGTTGAATTATGTAGCAAAATTAATAAGAAAGCAATTTTCCATGATTAAAAATAAAGTATGACTTGCTCACTACAAGTACTGAAAATTGCTCTATGCTAATTTGCAAAAATCACAAGGTCAAACTGGAAATGTCTTATTAATTTTCTGACAGAAACTCAAAGGGCTACAAACAGATAAATAAACATAAACATGAACTACCATCAGAGATCATCAATTTCTGTTAAAGACATGAAATTGGATTATACTGTAGACTAAAACATTTCTTTAACTCTCTTACTGTAAAGAAGACATTCAAAAATATCTCAGATAATTTTATCAATAGTAGAATTTATTTAACTCTTTTCATAGTATTATCTTCTTTGTGATAATTCTCCTTCCCCAGAAGCCAAATGTAAATTTTGAATCATTTTGTTTGAAGAGATTTTGAAAGTGATGTTCATGTAAAATAAACCTGAAAAATTCCCCAGCGTACAAAAGTTTAGAACCATTAATAAATCTCTCATTCTGTAAATAAGTAAATATTTAAATTGGGAAATGAAAATGATTCCTTGAAAATTCTAGTTTGGTTATAAAATATAAAGATCATTTTGTCTATATTTCCTTATAAATAAATATAAATAATAAGATTTTGTTCACCCAGAAATACCTATAACAAACATAGTAATTAAGAGTGCTACAATAATGTGACTCAAACAGAAGCAAGTAACCAAGTATATGAGAATTGTGTTATAAAATTTTAGATATTCAAAACAATATAAAACATTACAGAACTAAGATAAGAAAAATATTTCATATGTTTTAAAACAGAAATCATAAAGTCTCAAATGAAAATTATAAAATAACAAACTACCAACAGTAATCACGTATGAAGACTAATCAACGGAGAAAAAAGGTCACTACTGATCAAAATGGGTTTATATAAAAATTAGTTCCACATGATAATAAATAGTTTTTTTCCTATTTTAAGGTAATTAAAAACTCTCTCCACAAAAGAAACAGGCAAAAGTCATGAACAGAAAATGAAAAAAAAAACATGAAAATATATTCAATTTCATTTCTAAATAAATATAAGTTAACATAACAAGATTATGTGTATATATATATGTATATGTTATATTATATAAAATGTGTAACTCTCTGTTTTTAGAAACTATGTAGTTATTCTTTTCTCCCAAATTTTAAATGTATTATAAAACATTAATATAAGATTCATTTTATTCCATATGCAATTTAAAACATTGAATCAAATTTACTAAGGTATACATAACCCCGGATGCTTTGAGAGTTACATGAATACGATGATTTTCTGAGATACAATATCTGCTTCAGCTTTCCTAAATTTCCAAGTACATAACTTAAAAGGGTGTTTCTCAGAGTGGCCTCTCCCATTGTCTAAAAGCCAAACTCTGGTGACCTTAAGAGCCAATTTCTTATCTCTGGTATCACGTTTTGGCCTGAGTATATGGGATTTTATTGGATGAATTGTGTTCATATGTTACTACAGAAACAATTTAAGTCTCATTTTCCAACAAAAGTTGGAAAATCTTCAAAAATGAACAAAGAAAACTCAAAAGCCAAATGAACAGGTTTATGATTATCCATTGTTTCTAACAGTGTTTACACTGTACTTCAAAAGATGGCCTCATGGGGAGGTAACTGTTTATCATCTAAGTCAGGAAGAGCTTTGAGGTTCAAGCCAGAGTTCCTGAGCAATGCTTAGGTATCATAATAGTTCAATTGGATTAGAGAAATTCTAAAATGTCAAGTCACAGGAGTTCTAACTCGTTTTAAGAGTCCAAATCTAAGTCCTATCAGAAAAAAAATATAGAAAATATTACTCTTACATCAATTTTTCTACAAATAATGACTGAGTTTCTGCCATATCGTAGGCACTGCTCTAGAGATTTGGGGCACACCAATGAACAAAACAGATGAAGATCTTAGCCCTGGTAAAGCTTACATTTTAGTGGAGGTGAAGAAAGATAATAAACAATAATCATAATAAGTACATAACATAATATGCTAGAAGTTAAGACTTAATGTAACTCAGGGGAAAGAGGTCAGGAGTGCTTGAGGTTGAAAGGAGGGGAGGTGATTTATTATTTCAAATATAGTGGAAGGGTTAAACCTCACTGAGCAGTTTTCAAATGGATGAGGGTGTTAACCATTCAGATACTAGAAGAAGTGTGCTCCTTACACAGGAAACAGCCAGTGCAATGGTGCCTTGTGGTAGAATGTGCCTGATATAGTCAAGAAAAATCAAAAGACTGATAAGGGTAGAGAACAGTAACTTGTGGGGGAAAAATTAGCTGTACACAAATATAACTGGAAAAAATATTAAGAATCAATATAAAATCTAAGCTGAATGTGAGTCAGCAAGCCAAATGTTAATAAGTATAATTAGCAGATTAAATTATAGGCAATTTAACAGTGTCTTACATTTAATCATTTTTTCTTTAATAAGTGCTACATTTCTAATTGACAGTCGATATTGTCTGGTATACTCAGCTTTTTCTTTTCTTTCATTTTTTTTTTTTTTTTTTTTTGGAGATAGAATCTCACTCTGTTGTTCAGGCTGGAGTGGAGTGACACAATCATGCCTCACTGCAGCCTTGGTCTCCTTGGGCTCAGGTGATCCTCCCACCTTAGCCTCCCAAGTAGCTGGGACTACAGATGCACGCCTACATGCTCAGTCAATTCTTTTTTTTTTTTTTTTTTTCTAGAGGCGGGGTTTCACCATGTTGCCCAGGTGGGTCTCAAACTCCTGGGGCTCAAGTGATCTGCCCGCCTTGGCTCCCAAAGTGCTGGGATTACAGGCATGAGCCACTGCACCTGGCTAACTTTTTCATTTTAATCAGTTATTTTCCATATAAACTTTACAAAAATCACTAATACATCCCATCTTCATGTCACCAAGCTGAAGTTTACAATGTTGTCTCTGATGACTTTACTGCTAAATTTCTATTTTTCTTAATCTACGTGGCCTACTAGTCAGTCCATAAATAATCAAAGTCACAGATGACATTTTAAAGAATTGTAATTTTCATTTGAGGTACTTCTATGCCTCTTTCTTGCATAAAGCCTTCCCTCACCCATCCAAGAAAAAGATTTACTCCTTTGTGTTACATCATGCTCGTTAATATATTTCTATTATGACTTGATGACATTAGTACACACAATTACTTGTTAATGTGTCCTTATTCTACCTTTCAAGACTGAGTTTCATGTGAAAGCATACCTTATTAATCTCATATCCTGGGCCCCCATCACAGGGCCTAATTTGTTGTTGAATAAGAGAATGAATGAGGTAAAGAGAATAGAAAAATTGTAAGAAAAAAAATTTGTGGGTGGAGGGAAGCCAAAAAAAGCAGAAAGTATACATCAAGTGTCAAATTTAAGGCATCTGTTTCAGCAAAAGAACAGGGAACTCAGATTATGATTCATTTCCAAAGCAGAGAAAAAGTAGAAGTAATACTTGGCCAAGAAAAATATGGAGGGGTGATGGTAAAGGAGTATTCCTTGGGACTTCTTTTTATGGTGCTCTGTGACAATTGTCCAGCTTTCTAAAGTAAGTGAGGATCAAGGAGTTAGAATCTTATATATTATAATCAGAAAGTGGGATCCTCCCCATTTTAAAATGTTCTAATGGGAAGCAATAGAATTTGGGGGAGTTATACATTTATTCTTTAAATTTGCTGTTGCTATGAGTTTTGAAAAACAGATGGAGTCACATAACCATGATTATGAGACACATAACAGTTTCATCATGCAAAGAAACTCCTTCATCATGATGATTGTCAACCCCCACCCTGCAACCTTTAATCCCTAGTACCACTTATCTATTCTCTGATACTACAGTTTGGTCTTTCCTAGAATGTCATATAAATGGAATCATACGTAACCTTTAGGGTTTTGCTTCTTTCATTTAGCCATAATGTATCTGACATTTATACATGTTGTTGTGTGTGGAAATTTTTTTTCCTTTTTATTACTGAGCTTGTCCAGTGTATGAACATACAACAGTTTATCCAGGCATCACATGAAAGATACTTGGGTTGTTTCCAGTTTTTGACAGTTTTGAATAAAGCTGCTATAAACAGGTTTTTGTGTGAACTTATGTTTTCCTTTCTCTTTAGTAAAAGTGTGGGATTTGGTACTACTGGGAAATAAAAGTATATTTAACATTATAAGAAACTGACAAGCTGTTTTCCAAAGAGGTTCTACCATTTTGCACTCCCACCAGCAAGGTATAAGAGTTCAAATTTGCTCCTCACCCCCAAAAGAGCTTGATAAAGGTGTGTAGTGCCACCTAATATGGTTTGAATTTGCATTTTCCTAATTACTAATGATGTTGAACATCTTTTCATTTGTTTACTTGCCATATGCGCATCTTCTTTGATGAAATATCTGTTCAACTCTTTGAACATTTTAAAATTGGATTGGTTTTCATATTATTAAGGTTTTTATAGCAATTCTTTGTATATTATGCATACAATCATTTTGTCAAACACGTGATTTGCAAATATTTTTTCCTAGTCTATGCCTTGTCTTATCATTAACAGTGTCTTTCAGGGAGTAAAAGCTTTTAATTTTGATGAGGTCCACTTTATCAATTTTTTTTGTTTTATGGATTGTACTTTTGTTGTTATATCTAAAATCTGTTTGCCTAATTAAACAAAGACATTCTACATGTTTAAGAGTTTTATACTTTTACATTTTGTGTTTACGCCTATAACCCACCTTGAGCTAAATGTGAGGTAAGCAACAAGGTTCACTTTTTTTTTGCACACAGGTATTCAATTAATCCTAGCCTATTATTCTTAAAGGTTATCACTTTTCCATTAAATTGTCTTTGCATTAGCAAAATGAATCAAGCATATTTATGTGTATCTTTTTCCAAACTCTCTATTCTATCCTTTTTTTTTTTTTTTTGAGATGGAGTCTCACTTTGTCGCCAGGCTGGAGTGCAGTGGCACGATCTTGACTCACTGCAATCTCTGCCTCCTGGGTTCAAGCAATCTTCCTGCCTCAGCCTCCTGCGTAGCTGGGACTACAGGCACATGCCACCATGCCCAACTAATTTTTTGTATTTTTAGTAGAGACGTGATTTCACCATGTTGGCCAGGATGGTCTCGATCTCTTGACCTCATGATCCGCCCGCCTCGGCCTCCCAAAGTGCTGGGTCTATTCTATTTATCTATATGTATAAGCTTTTACCAATAACACACTGATTACTGCATCTTAACAGTAAGTCTTAAAATCAGATAATTTGAGTTTCCAACTTAGTTCTTCCTTCATGAAAGTGTTTTGCCTATTCTAGTTACTTTGCCTAGCCATATAAATTTTAGAGTAAGTTTTATATCTACAAAAAAAGTTTCTAAAACTTTGAGATTGCATTGAACCTATAGAACAATATGAAAAGAACTGACATCTGAACAACGAGTTTTCCAATCTGTAATGAAGAATTATCCATCCAAAATATCAACAGTATCAATGTTGAGAAACCGTGTTGTAAACTTCTGTAGATGCCCTTTAAGGAACTTTTCTTCTAATGCCTAGGTGTAAAGATTTTTTTAATATGAATTAAAGTTGAATTTTGTCAAATGCTTTTCTATGCACCTATTAGTAGGATCCTATGATTTTTATTCTTTAGTCTGCTAATGAAATGAAATACATCCATTTTCAAGTACTGAAGCATTCTTGCATTCCAGTTTGATCTGTCAATATTTATTGAAGATTCTGATGTCTGTGTCCACGAGGTGTATTGGTATGTACAGTCATTTCTTGTTTTAATGTATTTCACTTTATTGTGCTTTGCAGATACTGTATTTTTTACACGTTGAAGGTTTGTGTCAACCCTGCATCCAGCAAGTCTTTCAGTGCAATTTTTCCAATAGCATGTGCTTACTTTGTGTCTCCCTGTCATGTTTTGGTAATTCTCACAGTATTTCAAACGTTTTCATTATTATTGTATCTGTTATGGTGAACTGTGATCAGTGATCTTTGATGTTACTATTGTAATAATTTTGGGGTGCCATGAACCACACCTGTACAAAATGGCAAGCTTAATTGATAGATGTGTGTGTTCTGAATGCTCCAGGTACCGGCCATTTCCCATCTCTCTCTTTCTCCTCAGGTCTCCCTATTCCCTTGAGACACAACAATATTGAAATTAGGCCAATTATTAATCCTATAATGGCCTCTAAGTGAAGAGTGGCATGTATCTCACTTTAAATCAAAAGCTGTACATGATTAATCTTATTGAGGAAGGCATGTCAAAAACTGAGATAGCCAAAACCTAGGCCTCTTGTGCCAGTTAGCCAAGTGGTGAATACAAACAAAAAGTTCAAAGGAAATTAAAAGTACTACTCCAGTGAACATATGAAGGAAGTGAAAGAGCCTTACTGCTGATATGAAGAAAGTTTGAGTGGTCTGAATAGAAGACCAAACCAGCCACAACATTCTCTAAAGCCAAAGCCTAATCCACAGTAAAGTCCTCTCTTTAATGCTAAGAAGGATGAGAGAGGCAAAGACGCTGCAGAAGAAAAGTTTGAAGCTAGCAGAGGTTGGTTCATGAAGTTTCAGAAAAAAAGCCATCTCTGTACATAAAAAAAATAATAATAATAAAAGAAAAAGGTGAAGCAGCAAGTGCTGATGGAGAAGTTGTGGTAACTTATCCAGAAGACTGAACTAAGATAACTGATGAAGGTGGCTACACTAAACAACAGATTTTCAATTTAGACCTAACAGCTTTATATTGGAAGAAGATGCCATCTAAACCTTTCATAGTAAAAGAAGAGAAGTTAATGCCTGGCTTTAATGCTTCAAAGGACAAGCTGACTCTCTTATTAGGGGCTAACACAGCTGGTGTCTTTAAGTTGAAGCCAATTCTTATTTACCATTCCAAAAAATCCTAGGGTACTTAAGAATTATGCTAAATCTACTCTGCCTGAGCTCTATAAAAGGAGCAACAAAGCCTGGATGACAGCTCCTCTATTTACAGTTTGGCTTACTAAATATTCAAAGCCCATTGTTTTGATCCACTACTCAGTAAAAAGATTCCTTTCAAAGTATTACTGCTCACTCACAATGCACCTAGTCACCCAAGAACTATGACAGAGATGTACCAGGAGATTAATGTTGTTTTCATGGCTTCTAACACAACATCCAATCTGTAGCCCAGGGATCAGGGAGTAATTTAGACTCAAGTCTTACTATTGAAAAAGTATATTTCTGGGGGTGGAGCCAAGATGGCCGAATAGGAACAGCTCCGGTCTCCAGCTCCCAGCCCCAGCGACACAGAAGACGGGTGATTTCTGCATTTCTGCTTGAGGTACCGGTTTCATCTCACTAGGGAGTGCCAAACAGTGGGTGCAGGACAGTCGGTGAAGCGCACTGTGTGCGAGCCGAAGCAGGGCGAGGCATTGCCTCACTCGGGAAGCGCAAGGGGTCAGGGAGTTCCCTTTCCTAGTCAAAGAAAGGGGAAACAGAGGGCACCTGGAATATCGGGTCAGTCCCATCCTAATACTGCGCTTTTCCAACGGGCCTGGAAAACGGCACACTAGGAGATTGTGTCCCGCACCTGGCTCGGAGGGTCCTATGCCCACAGAGTCTCGCTGATTGCTAGCACAGCAGTCTGAGATCACGCTGCAAGGCGGCAACGAGGCTGGGGGAGGGGCGCCTGCCATTGCCCAGGCTTGCTTAGGTAAACAAAGCAGCCAGGAAGCTCCAACTGGGTGGACCCCACCACAGCTCAAGGAGGCCTGCCTGCCTCTGTAGACTCCACCTCTGGGGGCAGGGCACAGACAAACAAAAACTCAGCAAGAACCTCCACAGACTTAAATGTCCCTGTCTGACTGACAGCTTTGAAGAGAGTAGTGGTTCTCCCAGCAGGCAGCTGGAGATCTGAGAACGGACAGACTGCCTCCTAAAGTGGGTCCCTCACCCCTGAGCAGCCTAACTGGGAGGCACCCCCCCAGTAGGGACAGACTGACACCTCATTCAACCGGGTACTCCTCTGAGACAAAACTTTCAGAGGAACTATCAGACAGCTGAATTTGTGGTCTCACGAAAATCCGCTGTTCTGCAGCCACCGCTGCTGACACCCAGCCAAACAGGGTCTGGAGTGGACCTCTAGTAAACTCCAACAGACTTGCAGCTGAAGGTCCTGTCTGGTAGAAGGAAAACTAACAAACAGAAAGGACATCCACACCAAAAACCCATCTGTACATCAAAGACAAAAAGTAGATAAAACCACAAAGATGGGGAAAAAACAGAGCAAAAAAACTGGAAACTCCAAAAAACAGAGCACCTCTCCTCCTCCAAAGGAATGCAGTTCCTCACCAGCAACAGAACAAAGCTGGATGGAGGATGACTTTGATGAGTTGAGAGAAGGCTTCAGACGATCAAACTACTCTGAGCTACGAGAGGAAATTCAAAACAATAGCAAAGAAGTTAAAAACTTTGAAAAAAAATTAGAAGAATGGATAACTAGAATAACCAATGGAGAGAAGGGCTTCAAGGAGCTGATGGAGCTGAAAGCCAAGTTTCGAGAACTACGCGAAGATTGCAGAAGCCTCAGTAGCAGATGCGATCAACTGGAAGAAAGAGTATCGCTGATGGAAGATGAAATGAATGAAATGAAGAGAGAAGGGAAGTTTAGAGAAAAAAGAATAAAAAGAAATGAACAAAGCCTCCAAGAAATTTGGGACTATGTGAAAAGACCAAACCTACGTCTGATTGGTGTACCTGAAAATGATGGGGAGAATGGAACCAAGTTGGAAAACACTCTGCAAGATATTATCCAGGAGAACTTCCCCAATCTAGCAAGACAGGCCAGCATTCAGATTCAGGAAATACAGAGAACGCCACAAAGATACTCCTCGAGAAGGGCAACTCCAAGACACATAATTGTCAGATTCACCAAAGTTGAAATGAAGGAAAAAATGTTAAGGCAGCCAGAGAGAAAGGTCGGGTTACCCACAAAGGGAAGCCCATCAGACTAACAGCTGATCTCTCAGCAGAAACTCTACAAGCCAGAAGAGAGTGGGGGCCGATATTCAACATTCTTAAAGAAAAGAATTTTCAATCCAGAATTTCCTATCCCGCCAAACTAAGCTTCATAAGTGAAGGAGAAATAAAATACGTTACAGACAAGCAAACGCTGAGTGATTTTGTCACCACCAGGCCTGCCCTAAAAGAGCTCCTGAAGGAAGCACTAAACATGGAAAGGAACAACCGGTACCAGCCACTGCAAAAACATGCCAAATTGTAAAGACCATCGAGGCTAGGAAGAAACTATAGCAACTAACGAGCAAAATAACCAACTAACATCATAATGACAGGATCAGATTCACACATAACAATATTCACGTTAAATGTAAATGGGCTAAATGCTCCAATCAAAAGACACAGACTGGCAAACTGGATAAGGAGTCAGGACCCATCAGTGTGCTGTATTCAGGAAACCCATCTCACGTGCAGAGACACACATAGACTCAAAATAAAGGGATGGAGGAAGAACTATCAAGCAACTGGAAAACAAAAAAAGGCAGGGGTTGCAATCCTAGTCTCTGATAAAATAGACTTTAAACCAACAAAGATCAAAAGAGACAAAGAAGGCCATTACATAATGGTAAAGGGATCAATTCAACAAGAAGAGCTAACTATCCTAAATATATATGCACCCAAAACAGGAGCACCCAGATTCATAAAGCAATTCCTCAGTGACCTACAAAGGGACTTAAACTCCCACACAATAATAATGGGAGATTTTAACACCCCACTGTCAACATTAGACAGATCAATGAGACAGAAAGTTAACAAGGATATCCAGGAATTGAACTCAGCTCTACATAAAGTGGACCTAATAGACATCTACAGAACTCTCCACCCCAAGTCAACAGAATATATATTTTTTTCAGCACCACACCACACCTATTCCAAAATTGACCACATAGTTGGAAGTAAACCTCTCCTCAGCAAATGTAAAAGAACAGAAATTATAACAAACTGTCTCTCAGACCACAGTGCAATCAAACTAGAACTCAGGATTAAGAAACTCACTCAAAACCGCTCAACTACATGGAAACTGAACAACCTGCTCCTGAATGACTATTGGGTACATAATGAAATGAAGGCAGAAATAAAGATGTTCTTTGAAACCAACGAGAACAAAGACACAACATATCAGAATCTCTGGGACACATTCAAAGCAGTGTGTAGAGGGAAATTTATAGCACTAAATGCCCACAAGAGAAAGCAGGAAGGATCCAAAATTGACACCTTAACATCACAATTAAAAGAACTAGAAAGGCAAGAGCAAACACATTCAAAAGCTAGCAGAAGGCTAGAAATAACTAAAATCAGAGCAGAACTGAAGGAAATAGAGACACAAAAAACCCTTCAAAAAATTAATGAATCCAGGAGCTGGTTTTTTGAAAAGATCAACAAAATTGATGGACCGCTAGCAAGACTAATAAAGAAGAAAAGAGAGAAGAATCAAATAGATGCAATAAAAAACGAAAAAGGGGATATTGCCACTGATCCCACAGAAATACAATCTACCATCAGAGAATACTACAAACACCTCTATGCAAATAAACTAGAAAATCTAGAAGAAATGGATAAATTCCTTGACAAATACACCCTCCCAAGACTAAACCAGGAAGAAGTTGAATCTCTGAATAGACCAATAACAGGCTCTGAAATTGTGGCAATAATCAATAGCTTACCAACCAAAAAGAGTCCAGGACCTGATGGATTCACAGCTGAATTCTACCAGAGGTACAAGGAGGAACTGGTACCATTCCTTCTGAAACTATTCCAATCGATAGAAAAAGAGGGAATCCTCCCTAACACATTTTACGAAGCCAGCATCATCCTGATACCAAAACCCGGCAGAGACATAACCAAAAAAGAGAATTTCAGAGCAATATCCTTGATGAACATTGATGCAAAAATCCTCAATAAAATACTGGCAAACCGAATCCAGCAGCACATCAAAAAGCTTATCCACCATGATCAAGTGGGCTTCATCCCTGGGATGCAAGGCTGGTTCAACATACGCAAATCAATAAATGTAATCCAGCATATAAACAGAACCAAAGACAAAAACCACATGATTATCTCAATAGATGCAGAAAAGGCCTTTGACAAAATTCAACAACCCTTCATGCTAAAAACTCTCAATAAATTAGGTATTGATGGGACGTATCTCAAAATAATAAGAGCTATCTATGACAAACCCACAGCCAATATCATACTGAATGGGCAAAAACTGGAAGCATTCCCTCTGAAAACTGGCACAAGACAGGGATGCCCTCTCTCACCGCTCCTATTCAACATAGTGCTGGAAGTTCTGGCCAGAGCAATCCGGCAGGAGAAGGAAATAAAGGGTATTCAATTAGGAAAAGAGGAGGTCAAATTGTCCCTGTTTGCAGATGACATGATTGTATATCTAGAAAACCCCATCGTCTCAGCCCAAAATCTCCTTAAGCTGATTAGCAACTTCAGCAGTCTCAGGATACAAAATTAATGTACAAAAATCACAAGCATTCTTGTACACCAATCACAGACAAACAGAGAGCCAAATCATGAGTGAACTCCCATTCACAATTGCTTCAAAGAGAATAAAATACCTAGGAATCCAACTTACAAGGGATGTGAAGGACCTCTTCAAGGAGAACTACAAACCACTGCTCAATGAAATAAAAGAGGATACAAACAAATGGAAGAACATTCCGTGCTCATGGGTTGGAAGAATCAATATCGTGAAAATGGCCATACTGCCCAAGGTAATTTATAGATTCAATGCCATCCCCATCAAGCTACTAATGACTTTCTTCACAGAATTGGAAAAAACTACTTTAAAGTTCATATGGAACCAAAAAAGAGCCCGCATCGCCAAGTCAATCCTAAGCCAAAAGAACAAAGCTGGAGGCATCACGCTACCTGACTTTAAACTATACTACAAGGCTACAGTAACCAAAACAGCATGGTACTGGTACCACAACAGAGACATAGATCAAGGGAACAGAACAGAGCCCTCAGAAATGATGCCGCATATCTACAACTATCTGATCTTTGACAAACCTGACAAAAACAAGAAATGGGGAAAGGATTCCCTATTTAATAAATGGTGCTGGGAAAACTGGCTAGCCATATGTACAAAGCTGAAACTGGATCCCTTCCTTACACCTTATACAAAAATTAATTCAAGATGGATTAAAGACTTATATGTTAGACCTAAAACCATTAAAATCCTACAAGAAAACCTAGGCAATACCATTCAGGACATAGGCGTGGGCAAGGACTTCATGTCTAAAACACCAAAAGCAATGGCAACAAAAGCCAAAATCGACAAATGGGATCTTATTAAACTAAAGAGCTTCTGCACAGCAAAAGAAACTACCATCAGAGTGAACAGGCAACCTACAGAATGGGAGAAAATTTTTGCAACCTACTCATCTGACAAAGGGCTAATATCCAGAATCTACAATGAATTGAAACAAATTTACAAGAAAAAAACAAACAACCCCATCAAAAAGTGGGCAGAGGACATGAACAGACACTTCTCAAAAGAAGACATTTATGCAGCCAAAAAACACATGAAGAAATGCTCATCATCACTGGCCATCAGAGAATGCAAATCAAAATCACAGTGAGATACCATCTCACACCAGTTAGAATGGCCATCATTAAAAAATCAGGAAACAACAGGTGCTGGAGAGGATGTGGAGAAATAGGAACACTTTTACACTGTTGGTGGGACTGTAAACTAGTTCAACCATTGTGGAAGTCAGTGTGGCGATTCCTCAGGGATCTCGAACTAGAAATACCATTTGACCCAGCCATCCCATTACTGGGTATATACCCAAAGGACTATAAATCATCCTGCTATAAAGACACATGCACACGTATGTTTATTGCGGCACTATTCACAATAGCAAAGAGTTGGAACCAACCCAAATGTCCAACAATGATAGACTGGATTAAGAAAATGTGGCACATATACACCATGGAATACTATGCAGCCATAAAAAATGATGAGTTCGTGTCCTTTGTAGGGACATGGATGAAACTGGAAAACATCATTCTCAGTAAACTATCGCAAGGACAAAAAACCAAACACCGCATGTTCTCACTCATAGGTGGGAATTGAACAATGAGAACTCATGGACACAGGAAGGGGAACATCACACTCCGGGGACTGTTGTGGGGTGGGGGGAGGGGGCAGGGACAGCATTAGGAGATATACCTAATGCTAAATGACGAGTTAATGGGTGCAGGAAATCAACATGGCACATGGATACATATGTAACAAACCTGCACATTGTGCACATGTACCCTAAAACCCTAAAGTATAATAAAAAAAAAAAATAAAGAAAAAAAATAAAAAATAAAAAATAAAAAAAAATAAAAAAAAAAAAAAAGAAAAGAAAATCAGTGGCTCAAGTCTCAAATGAGCCTGATTTTACATTCTTAGCTTTTCTATTTAGTAGTTGTGTGCCTTTGGGCACACTTCTCTGAAACTCTGTTGTCTCATCTTGAAAGTGGGAATAGTAGCAGTTTTCTAGCAGGGGTATTTTATCCTATGAGGAAAAGTATGCCAGCCGGCTAAGACAGTACAAAGTGAGGATGATAATTATTACTTGATTGATAAACCCAGGATAAAGTTCATTAAAGACAGCTTACTGCAAAAAAAAAAAAAAAAAAAAAAAGAAAAAGTATATTTCTTAAGGCTCTAGCTTCCATAGACAATGAGTCTTCTGATGGATCTGGGCAAAGTAAATTGAAAATCTTCTGGAAAAGATTCATCAAGAACATTCGAGATTTATGAGAAGAGGTTAAAATATCAACATTAACAGAATATCAACATTAACAGGAATTTGGAAAAAGTTGATTCCAACTCTCATGGATGACTTAGAGGGGTTCAAGACTTTGATGGAAGAAGTCACTGCAGATAACATGGAAATAGCAAGAGAACTAGAAGTGAAACTTGAAGATGTGACTGAATTATTCCAATCTTATGACCAAACTTGAACAGATGAGGAGTTCCTTCTTATGGATGAGCAAAGAAACTGGTTTCTTGAAATGGAATGTACTCCTGGTGAAGACACTGTGAACATTACTGAAATGACAACAACAGAAGATTTAAGATATTAAATGAACTTAGTTGATAAAGCAGTGGCAGGGTTTGAGAGTATTGACTCCAATTTTGAAAGAAGTTCTACTGTGGGTAGAATGCTACCAAATAACTTTGCATGCTACAGAGAAACCTTTCGTGAAAGGAAGAGTCCATGGATGCAGCAAAATTCACTGCTGTCTCTTTGTTGTTGTTGTTGAGATGGGGTCTTGCTATATTGCCCAGACTGGTCTGGAACTCAAGTGATCCTCCTGCCTTGGCTCCCAAGTGCTGGGATTATAGCTGTAAGCCACTGTGCCCAGCCCACTGTTGTCTTAAGACATTGTCATATCCACCCCATCCTTCAGCAACCAGCACATCAATCAGTCAGTAGCCATCAATATTGAGGCAAGACCCTCCACCAGCAAAAACGTAATGACTTGCTGAAGGCTCAGAAGATTGTTAGCATTTTTAGCAGTAAAGTATTTTAATTAAGATATGTACATTTTTTAGACATAATGCTATTACACACTTAATAGATTACAGTGTACTGTAAATACAACTTTTAATACGCACTGGGAAAACCAAAAATTTTGTGTGACTTGCTTTATAGCAATATTTACTTTATTGAATTAGTCTTGAACTGAACCAGCAATATACCTCAGTATGAGTAGAGTTTCCTTTTCTTGTAATATTTTGTCTAATTTTGTATCAGGCTAATAGTTACCTTATAAAATGAGTTGAGAAATGTTATCGCCTATTTTCTGAGATGAATTGAATAGGATTACTATTATTACCTTAATGGCTGGTTGCAATCAACAGCAAAAATATCTAGGCCTGGAGTTTTCATTGTCGGAAGGTTTTAAATACTGATTCAACTTCTTTAATAGATACAGGACCATTTCTGTTATCTATTTCTTTATGAGTTTTGTTAGGATTTGTCTTTCAAGAAATTGGCCCATTTCCTCCACAATTAACTTATTATCCTTTGAACGTAGGGTCTGTAGTTATATGACCTCTTTCATTCCTGATATTGGAAATTTGTATCCTCTCACATTTTCTTGGTCAGTCTAACCAGAAGTTTATGAATTTTATTAATGATTTCAAGCGATCATCCTTTCATATCACCAATTATTGTTTTTGTTTTTAATTTCATTGATTTCTGCTTTTATCTATTATTTCCTTCATTTTGCTTGTTTTGAGTTTTTCTCTTCTTTATTTAGTTTCTTTTTCTGTTTTCTTTTCTTTTCTTTTTTTTGAGATGGAGTTTCACTCTTGTTGCCCAAGCTGGAGTGCAATGGCATGATCTTGGCTCACTGCACCCTCTGCCTCCCGGGTTCAAGTGACTCTCCTGCCTCAGCCTCCTAAGTAGCTGGGATTACAGGCACGCACCACCATGCCTGGCTAATTTTTTGTATTTTTGGCAGAAACGGGGTTTCACCATGTTAGCCAGGCTGGCCTTAAACTCCTGACCTAGGGTGATCCACTCGCCTTGGCCTCCCTAAGTGCTGGGATTACAGGCGTGAGCCACCGTGCCCGGCCCCTTTTTTAGTTTCTTAAGGTGAAAAGCTTAGATTACTGATTTCAGACCATTCTTTCTAAGTAAGTTTTTAATGTTTTAAATTTCCTTCTAAGTGCTGCTTTAACTGCATGCTACACATTTTGATGCCGCGCATTTTAGCTTTTCATTCAGTTCAAAAGACTAATTTTCCTCAAGAATCCCTCTTTGATCCAAGAGTTATTAGCAAAGACTTGGAACCAACCCAAATATCTATCAATGATAGACCGAATTAAGAAGATGTGGCACATACACACCATGGAATACTACACAGCCACAAAAAGGGATGAGGTCATGTCCTTTGCAGGGATATGGATGAAGCTGGAAACCATCATTCTCAGCAAACTATTACAAGATCAGAAAACCAAACACTGCATATTCTCACTCATAAGTGGAAGTTGAAAAATGAGAACACATGGACACAGGGTGGGGAACGTCATATACTGGGGCCTGTCTGGGGGTGGGTGGCTAGGGTAGGGATAACATTAGGAGAAATACCTAATGTAGGTGACAGGTTGATGGGTGCAGCAAACCACCATGGCACATGTATACCTAAGTAACAAAACTGCACCTTCTGTACATGTAACCCAGAACTTAAAGTATAATTTGTTTAAAAAAGTGTATTTTTACATTTTCGAACATTTGGTGATTTTTGAGATATCTTCTGTTCTTGATATCCAGTTTCATTCCATTACAGAGAACATACTTTATGTGATTTCAATTCTTTTAAATTTGCTAAGGTTTCTTTTATGGCTCAGAATAAGATCTCTTTTTTAATGTTCCACTTGCCCTTGAAAAGAATATACATTCTGCCACTGAGGAGTATTTTATAAATGTTAATTATAAATGTTGGGGTGGCCAGGCACAGTGGTTCACACTTGTAATCTCAGCACTTTGAAAGGCTGAAGTGAGAGGACCGCTTGAGCCCAGTAGTTCGAAACCAGCCAGGACAACATAGTGAGACCTAGCCTCTACAAAAAAATCAAAAAATTAGCTGGGTGTAGTGGTGTGTGCCTGTAGTCCCAGCTACTCAGGAACCTGAGGTGGGAGAATCATTTGAGCCTGGGGATGTGGAGGCTGCAGTGAGCCATGATTGTGCCATTGCACTCCAACCCGGGTGACAGGGTGAGATCCTGTCTTAAAAAGAAGTTGGGGGCCAGGCACAGTGGCTCACGCTTGTAATCCCAGCACTTTGGGAGGCCGAGGCAGGCGGATCACGAGGTCAGGAGATGGAGACCATCCTGGCTAACACTGTGAAACTCCATCTCTACTAAAAATACAAAAAAAAATTAGCCGGGCATGGTGGCGGGCACCTGTAGTCCCAGCTTCTTGGGAAGCTGAGGCAGGAGAATGGTGTGAACCCAGGAGGCAGAGCTTGCAGTGAGCCAAGATTGTGCCACTGCACTCCAGCCTGGGAGAAAGAGCAGGACTCTGTCTCAAAAAAAAAAAAAAAAAAAAAAAAAAAGAGTTGGGGTGTTTTATAAATGTCAGTTGGCTGATAATATTGCCAAGATCTTTTGTACCCTTACTAATTTTCTGTTTACTTGATCTACTATTATGAGAGGAGTGTTGACATTGCTAAGTATAATGTAGATTTTTCTATTTTCTCCTCTCAGTTCTGTTAGCTTTTGCTTTTCAGATTCTGTTATCAGCTGCATACATACTTTGGTTTTGTTCTGTCTTCTTGGCAAATTAATCTGCTTTTTAATATGTAAATGTCCAACTTCATCCCTGTCAGTTTTCTTTGTTCTGAAATCTACTTTGATATATAATTAAATCTACTCCAACTTTCTTTCAATTACTTTCTGCATGGAATAACTTTTTCTATCCTTTTAACCTATCTTTATCACTATAATTAAAATGGGTTTCTGTATATATTGAGTCCTTTTTTTACTCAGTCAAAAAATCTCTTTTAATTGGTGTGCTTAGGTCATTTATATTTAATATATCTATTAATAAGGTTTGATTTAGGTCTACATTTTATTGTTTGTTTTCTGTTTATCCCTTTTTTCACCACCTTCTTTTTGGATAACTTTCATGTTTTAATGTTCCATTTTAATTTATTTATTGGCTTTTTTGGCTAAAACTCTTAGTATCTTTATAGTCACTACTTTATGAAATACAATACCTAATATTTAATAGTCTACAGTTAACATTTTACCATTTCAACTAAATATATATAATCACATAGTTCCCTTTACTCTGTAGCCTTTGCTTTAAAAGTCACTTGTACTATATATGCAAACCAGGAAACCTTCCCCAGCAATGCCATAATTTTGCTTTCAAGAGTAGAGTCAGGACCAGGCATGGTGGCTCACACCTGTAATCCCAGAACTTTTGGAAGCTGAAATGGGAGGATTGCTTGAGTAGTCATATTGAAAGACCTTAATAGAGGAGAAAAACTCTGCTGTATTTATTTAGATATTCACAGTTTCTGTTGCTCTTTCTTCATTCATGAAGTTCCAAGTTTTCTGATATCATCTCCCTTTAGCCTGAAGAACTTTTGTTAGCATTTCTTTTAGACCAGATTTGCTAGTAATAATTCTCAGTTTTCCTTTTTCTGGGAATTTCTTTATTTTGTCCTCATCTCTGAAGTAGATTTTCACTGAATACAGAATTCTGGGTTAGCAGTGCTTTTCTTTTAGAACTCTAAAGATGCTATTTCACTGTCATCTGTCCTCCATGGTTCCTGTTGAAAACCCTGCATTCACTTGAACTGTTGTTCCCTATATGTAATAAATTATATTTCTCTGGCTGGTTTCAAGATTTTTTGCTTTAATATTTTATGTTTAGAAGTTTGATTATGATGTGTTTAGGAGCAGTTAACTTTAAGTTTATCCCTTTTGAGGTTTTGTTGGGTTTTTTGTTTTGTTCTATTTTGGATTTTTGTGTGTGTATGTATGGTGAGAACACTTGAGATCTACTATCATAGCAATTTTCAAGTACACAATATAGGTCTCCAGCACTTAATCATCTTATAACTGAAGGCTTGTACACTTTGACCAATATCTCCCCTTTTCTCCTATCCCCCAGCCTCTGGTAATCAACATTTTACTCTCTGTTACTATAAGTTTGACTCTTTTTAGGCTCCATATCTAATACATGAGATCACGTGGTATTTGTCTTTCTGTGTCTTGCATATTTCATGTAGCTTAGTGTCCTCCAGGCTCATCTGTTACTGCAAATCGAAGGATTTCCTTTTTTTTTTTTTTTAAATCTGAAATGGTATTCCATTGTGGTGTGTGTGTGTGTGTGTGTGTGTGTGTGTTATATACACTGTAGTTTATTAATCCATCCTTCTGTTGACAGCCACTTAGGTTGTCTTAATATCTTGGCTACTGTTAAAAATCCTGCAATAAACATAGAAGTGCAAATATCTCTCCCAAATACTGATTTTATTTTCTTTCAATAAATAACCCAGAAGTAGAACTGCTGGATCATATGGCAGTTCTACTTGTAATTTTTTGAGGAACCTCCATACTGTTTTCCATAATGGGTGTCCTAATCTACATTCCCACCAATAGAGTAGGAAGGTTCCCTTTTCTCCACATCCTTGCCAACACTTGTTATATTTTGATTGTTTTTTATACTAGCCATCTAGACAGATGTAAGGCATTATTAAATTTTGTGGTTTAGATTTGCATTTCTCTGATGAGTAGTGACATCGAGTGTCTTTTCATATATCAGTTGGCGATCTGTACGCTTTCTGATCCTCTGCCCATTTTTATTATTTAGTAGAAAGGAATATGAGTGATTTTAAGATTAGGCAAGGAGTTATGATCCAGGTAATGGCACATGGTAAAGGCATTTATCTTTTTTTTTTTTGAGACAGGGTCTTGCTCTGTTGCCCAGGCTGGAGTGCAATGGCATGAACTTGGCTCACTGCAACCTCTGCCTCCTAGGTTCAGGCAATTCTCGGGCCTCAGCCTCCCGAGTAGCTGGGACTACAGGCGTACACCACTACACCTGGCTAATTACTGTGTTTTTAGTAGAGATGGGGTTTCACCATGTTGGCCAGGCTGGTTGTCTTGAACTCCTGACCTCAAGCAATCCACCTGCCTTGGCCTCCCAAAGTGATGGAATTATAGGTGTGAGCCACTGCACCTGGCCTCTTTGCCCATTTTTTAATTGCTGTTGTTGTTGTTTTCTACTGAGTTTCTTAAATATTCTGGATATTAACACCTTATTGGATACATGGTTTACACATGTTATCTCTCATTCTGTAAGTTGCCTTTTCATTTTGTTAATTGTTTCCTTTGCTGTGCAGAAACTTCATTTGTTTGTTTGTTTGTTTGTTTAGACAGGGTCTTGTTCTATCACCCAGCCTGGAATATAGTGATGAGGTGATAGCTCACTGAAGCCTCAAACTCCTGGGTTCAACCAACCCTCCTGCTTCAGCCTTATGAGTAGCTGGGACTACAGGTGCATGCCACCACGTGTGGCTAATTTTTTAACTTTTTGTAGAGATGGGAATCTCACTATGTTGCCCAGGTAGGTCTCAAAGTCCTGGCACTCCTGACCTCAAACAATCCTCCAGTGTCAGTGTTGCAAAGCACTGGGATTACAAGTATGAGCTACTACACTTGGCTTGAAACTTCTCAGTTTAATGTCGTTCCACTTATTTATCTTTTCTTTGTTGCCTGTACTTTGGGTGTTAAGTCCAAAAATATCTTTGCCAAGAGCAATGTCAATTAGCTTTTCCCCTATATTTGCTTTTAGTAATTTTACAGTTTCAGGTCTTATGTTAAATTATTTAATTTGTTTTGAGTTGATTTTTGTGTATGATATAAGAGAAAGGTCTGATTTCTCTCTCTTTCTTTGTTTTCTTTCTTTCCTTCTTTCTTTTTCTTTTTTTTTTTTGCATGTGAATATTCAGTTTTCTGAACACTATTTACTGAAAAGATTATCCTTTCCCTATTGTGTACTCTTGATGTCTTCTCAAAAATAAGTTGACTATAATATGCATACATTAATTTCTGGGTTCTCTAGTTTGTTCCATTGGTCTATGTATCTGTTTTTGTTTTAGTACCAAGTTGTTTCAATTACTATAGCATTGTAACATAGTTTAAAATCAGAAAGCATAATGCCTTCAGCTTTGTTTCTTTTGCTCAGGGTTGCTTTGGCTACTCAAGATTGGAGGTTTGATATAAATTTTAGGAAACATTTTCATTTTCTATGAAAAATGTCATTAAAATTTTGAAAAAGATTGTATTGATAAGAGACTTGGACATCAGGAAGACTGGCAGACTCTGCACAGATCTTTGGAGGGAAGGCACTTAGAGTGGACGGAGGGAGGAAGCAGATACTGGGTGGAAGAGGGAGGAAGCAGGGAACCCAGCATGGGGAGGCTAAGCACAGGGACTTGTTCCTAGCCCTCAGCATCTTCTGGGGAAAAGGCAAGTTGAACAAGTGAGGAGCAGCCCGCTCTCACCACAGACTGCCAGGATCCTAGCAGCAGGAGATCATTTCCCCAACAGACACTTGAGCTGGCAGGGAGAGATGCCTGAAAAGGCTGTAGGTACAGGGCTCCAGCCTGTGCAAAACCAAGAGGGCTTGGAACAGGAAGAGCTGCACTGGAGCACATCCAAGGATGCCCCTCCCCCAAGGCTTACCATGCTCATCTGGGAGCCTTTAGCCTTAGGGTGACCGTCAGACCTGGACAGAGAAGGCACTCTTGCCTGTAGGACGAAGCCAGTCTGATCTAAGCACCTTCCTGTCAGCTAGCCTCTCCTTGGGCGCCAGCCTACCACGCCCACTTGCAATACGGCCTCAGATGCCCAACCAGGGTGCTTCCTGGGGGCCTTATCATGTCTCCTTTGTTGGCAGACAATTCTTGACCATCACAGAGTTCCAACAGATCAGCCCCTGCCAATACATACTAGCCCACACACAGCTTACCCCCAAGGCAGACTTGCCTCACCTACTTTACTGGCATACACTACTTGCCCATGCCCTGACTCCCCACTGCTTTGCTGGCACATGTCATCCTCCTCTCCCATCCCATGCTGGTGCATGTATGTGTGTGCACCCTAACACCCTAGAACTGCCAGCAGGAGTGTACCCTGCCATTATTCCCCCACTGATGTGTGGGCACAGAGATACACTGCCACCGATGTGAATGCACACAATGATACCGGCAACCACACCCCTGCCAGCACCCTGCCCCTGCCATGATAGCAGCAAGAGAGCATGCATGGATGCCAGTACCCCCACCCCTGCCACAACTGCATAAGTACCTGCATGTACATCACTGCCCCGCTTCCACTGGTACCCTGCCCCAGCCAATGAGGGTGTACCTCACTATACTTCTGAAGATGCTGGCACACATGAAGGAGCATGAATCCCACTGCCACCACCTCGATGAAGTGCTTTGGCCAGTACCACCCATAGGAGTATTGTGACCAGTGGACTGAAAACACCTTGGCCCTTCCAGTGCAGCATCTTCCTAACCTTGAGGGGCCAGAGAACAAAGCCAGGGGCCGGGTACCAGTTCCCCAGAGTTATAGCACACAGCCTAGGAGTGCTGAGCTAAGCCTTGGCCCACTAAAATCTTCCAGAAATGAAGCCAGTTGACTGAACCTACCTTATATCATAATCAAACACCCAAGGGCATCAAAGAATATAAAAGCAAAAAAACCCATCCAAGGACAGCAACATCAAAGGTTGAAGGAACATCAGCCCACACATGAGAAAGAACCAGCACAAGACCTCTGGCAAATCAAACAGTCAAAGTGTCTTATTACCTCCAAACAACTACCTAGTTTCCCAGCAATGGTTCTTAACCAGGCTGAAATGGCTGAAATGAGTGACATAGAATTCAGAACATGGATAGGAATGAAGATCATCAAGATTCAACAGAATGTCAAAACTCAATCCAAGGAATCTAAGGAATATGACAAACTGATACAGAAGCCGAAATATAGAAGGGCCATTTTAAGAAAGAAGCAAACTGACCTGACAGAGATGCACACTTCGAGAATTTCAAAATGTAATCGCAAGTATTAATAGCAGATTTGACCAAACTGAGGAAAGAATCTCAGTGCTTGAAGACTGGTTCTTGAAATTAGCTCAGTCAGAAAAAGAAAAAAGAATAAAAAGGAATGAACAAAACCTCTGAGAAATATGGGATTATGTAAAGAGACAAAATATATGGTTCATTGCCATCCCTGAAAGAGAGGGAGACAAAGCAAGGAAACTGGGAAACATATTTGAGGATAACAACCATGAAAATGTCCCAAACCTCTCTAGAGAAGTCAACATTCAAATTCAAGATATGCAGAGAATCCTGCAAAATACTATACAAGATGACCATTCCCCAAGACATATATCGTCATTAGATTTGCCAAAGTCAAAATGAAAGAAAAAATGTTACAGGCAGCAAAACAAAAGGGGAAGGTCACCTACAAAGGGAACCCCATCAGGCAAACAGCAAACCTTTCAGCAGAAACCCTACAAACCAGAAGAGTTTGGGGTCCTAAACGCAGCATTCTTATAGAAAAGGAATTCCAGGGGAGTAGCCAGGATGGCCGACTAGAAGCAGCCAGTGTGCATGGCTCTCATGGAGAAAGACAAGTTAATACAGCACCTTCAATTGAAACATCCAGGTACTCGCATTGGGATTAATCAAGGAAACAACTTGACCCATGGAGAATAAAGAAAAGCAAGACAGGACAACAGCCCACCCAGGAGCAACACAGAGCCAGGGGAACCTCCCCTGCCCAGGGAAGCAGTGAGTCAATGTGTGACCTCAGGAAACCACACTTCTCCCATGAATATCTGCAAACCTTGGGTCAGGAGATCTCCTTGTGAACCCACTCCACCAGGGCCTTCAGTCTCACAGACAGAGCTACATGGAGTCTTGGCAGAGCTGCTGCTCAGACATGCATGGAAACCCTGGAGGCTTAGATACTGGGCTTTCCAGCAAAAGAAGCTGCAGCTCTGGCAAAGTGGAAGGTTAGACCCCTGTACATACCCCTTGGAAAGAGGCTGAATCTAGAGGGCTAAGCAGCCAAAACCAACAGGCCCCACTTCCACGGCACCCCACAAGATAAGACCCACTGGCTTGGAATTCTACCCAGCCACCGGTAGCACTGCACCTCCCTACGGAGGAGCGCCCAGGGGAGGGGTGGGCCACCATCTATGCTGTTTGGGCACCTTAGCCATTCCAGCCTCTGGGCTTTGGGGAGTCCAAGCTGACCAGAGGTGGAAAGGATCCCCCAGCATAGCACAACTGCTCTACCAAAATGTGGCTAGACTGCTACTTTAAGCAGGTACCTGATCCTGTTCCTCCTATGGGTGGAATCTCCCAAGTGGGGCCTCTAGCCATCCCTGCCTGTGTTCTCCAGACAACACAGATTTGAATTCTCCCTGGGATGGTGCTCCCAGGGGGAGAGGCAGGTCACCATCTTTGCTGTCTGGGTGACTCAGTCATTCCTACCTTGGAATTTGGAGAGTCTGAGCTGACCAGGGGCAGAAAAGACTCCACAGAAAGCACAGCTGCTCTACCAAAATGTGGCCAAACTGCTTAAGTGGGTCCCCAGTCCCACTCCTCTTCACTGGGCAGGACCTCCCAACCAGGGCCTCTGGCACTCCTGCCTGTGTTCTCCAGCCAACAGAGAACTGAATTCTCCCTGGACAGTGCTCCCGGGGGAAGTGGCAGGCACCATCTTTGCTGTTTTCATGACTTAGCTGTTCCAGCCTTCAGGTTTCAGCGTGTCTGAGGCAACCAGGGGCTGAAGAGGACCTCCAGCACAGCACAGCACAGCACAGCTGCTCTACCAACACATGGCAAGACTGCATTTTTAAGTGGGTCCTCAATCTTGCTCCTTCTTACTGGGTGGGACCTCCAAGGTCTCCATTCACCTCTTACAGGTGCCTTTGGGCCAGCAACAGGCCTGTACCTCCCTGGGACAAAGCTCCCAGAGGGAGGGACAGGCTCTCATCTTTGCTGTTTTGTGGCCTTCACTGGTGATACCTCCAGGTACTAGAAAATCCGAGGCAACTAGGTACTGGAGCAAACATACCACAGCAGCTCTATGGAAAATTGGCCAGGTGTTAAGTAGGTGCCCATTCTCATTATCTCCTCACCAGACAGGTCTTCCAGGCTTGGGTCTCCAGTCACCCCCCACTAGAGCTACTGAGCAAGTAGCAACTTGGCAACTTCCTGGACAGGGCCTCTAGGGAAAACTGAAAGTCTCTCTGAGACTGCCTCTGCAGTGGATCTGCCCTTGCCGGACCAATAAGAGAGTAAAAACCCTAAGTGTCGTATCCACACCTCCAACCAGCTGTAATCAGCCCAAGGAGAGGAGGCCAGTACGTCTCCCACAGGTCTCACACACCCCACAGTGCTTGTGACTAGACAGGGAACCCTTGGCTTGGGGCCACAGTACAGACCCTCCATTCTGGGCTGATTGCCCTGAGGTGCTGCTGACCTATATCTCTCTGGGTTGGAGCCCCCAGGAAACAAGCAAATGATCCTCAGTCACAACTACTACTAAGATCCCTTTCTCTGCTGCCTCCAACTTGAGAAAGAAACATAAACACTGAGATTGCCCCAAAGCTGCAGTGGGCAGCCCAGAAGTACCAAATCACAATCTACAGCCAGCATTTAAGGGGGAGAGAAACTCACACTTTCAGAACATTGAGAGAAAATAAAGCTGCAATTGTGAGGAAACATAGGGGAGCCACACAACCAAACAAGAGTCTACCAACTGACCAAAAAGCCTAAGCCACCTGCTGGATCACACCCCAAGGCTTTGACATCAAAAATACCTCACTAATGTATCCACCTCTGAAACCAGAGTCAAGAAGTCAGCTTCAAATAAAGACACTGCACAAAGCCTTGGCCTGGTGAAAACATCCAAAAGAGAAGTCTGTTGACTATACTTAATCTACAATGCAGATAAAGGAACACCCACACACAGAGATGAGAAAGAACCAGTGCAAGAGCTCCAGTAACTCAAATAGTCAGAGTATTGTATGCCATCCAAATGACCACACCCATTCCCCAACAAGAGTTTTTAATCAGGCTGTACTGGCTGAAATAACAGAAATACAATCCAGACTATGGATAGGTACAAAGATCACTGAGACTCAGGAAGATGGCAAAACCCAATCCAAGGAAAATGAGAATCACAATAAAGTGATACAGGAGCTGAAGGATGAAATAGCTGGTATAAAAACAGAACCCAGTGGGTCTGACAGAGCTGAATAACACAATACAATAATTTCACAATGCAATTACAAGTATTGACAGCAGAAGAAACCAAGCTAACAAAAGAATCTCAGCACCTGAAGACTAGTTCTCTGCAATAAGAAAGTCAGATGAAAATAATGAAAGAGGAATAAAAAGGAATAAACAAAACCTGTGAGAAGTATTGGATCATGTAAAGAGGTCAAATCTACAAATCACTGGCATTCCTGAAAGGGAGGGGGAGAAAGCAAACAACTTCGAAAACATATTTCAGGAAATTGTCCGTGAAAACTTCCCCAACTGAGCTATAGGGCCTAACAGTTAAATTCAGAAAATACAAAGAACTCCTGAAAGATTCTATACAAGATCACCCCCAAAACACATATCATCAGCTATTCCAAGGTTAAAATGAAAGAAAGACTTTTAAAGGCAGCTAGAGAGAAAGGGCACATGACCTACAAAGGGAACCCCATTAGGCTAACAGTGGACCTCTCAGCTGAAACCCTACAAGCCAGAAGAGATTGGGGGCCCATATTCAACATTCTTAAAGAAAAAAAATCTTCAACCAAGAATTTCATATACAGCCAAAGTGAGCTTCCCAAGTGAAGGAGAAATAAGATCCTTTTCAGATAAACAACTCTTGAGGGAATCCATTACCACCAGACTTGCCTTACAAGAGATTTTGAAAGGAGCACTATATAGAAAGGAAAGACCAATACCAGCTAATACAAAAACATGCTTAAACACAGACCAGTGTCACTGTAAAACAACCACAGAAAAAGTCAACATAATAATCAGTTAACAAGACAATGACAGGATCAAATCCACACAGATCAATACTAACCTTGAATGTAAACGGGCTAAATGCCCCACTTAAAAGGCACAGTGACAAGCTGGATAAAAAAGCAAGACCCAATGGTATGCTGTGTTCAAGAGACCCATCTCACATGTAATGACACTCATAGGCTCAAAATAAAGGGATAAAGAAAAATCTACTAAGCAAATGGAAAACAGGAAAAAGCAGGGATTGCAATCTGAATTCAGACAAAAGAGATTTCAAATAAACAAACATCAAAAAAGAGAAAGAGGGCATTACTTAATGGTAAAGGGTTCAATTCAACAATAAAACCTAAATACCCTAAATATATATGTACCCAACACACAAGCACCCAGATTCATAAAGCAAGTTCTTAGAGACCTACAAAGAGGCACAAACTCCCACGGAAAAAATAGTGGGAGACTTCAACACTCCACAGACAGTATTAAACAGATCACTGAGGCAGACAATTAACAAAGATATTCAGGATCTACACTCAATGTTAAACCAAATGGCTCTGATAGACCTCTACAGAACTCTCCACCCAAAAACACCAGAATATACATTCTTCTCCTCACCGCATGGCACATACTCTAAAACTGACCAAATAATTGGACATAAAACAATCCTCAACAAATGTAAAAGAACTGAAATCATACCAAACACACTCTTGGATCACAGAGCAATAAAAATAGAAGCCAAGACTATGAAAATCATTCAGAACCATGCAATTACACAGAAATTAAACATCATGCTCTTGAGTGGCTTTGGGGTAAATAATGAAATTAAGACAGAAATCAAGAAGTTCTTTGAAAATAATGAGAACAAAAATACAACATACCAGAATCTCTGAGACACAGCTAAGGCAGTGTTAAGAAAGAACTTCATTGCACTAAATGCCCACATCAAAAAGTTAGAGAGATCTCAAATTAACAACCTACCTTCACAACTGAAAGAATTAGGCAAGAACAAATCAACCCCAATACTAGCGGAAGACAAGAAATAAAAATCAGAGCTGAACTGAAGGAAATTGAGACACAAAAAAAAAATCAAAAGATCAATTAATCCAAGGGCTGTTGTTTTGAAAAAACTAATAAAATAGGCCACTAGTTAGACTAATAAAGAAGAAGGGAGAAAAGCTCCAAATAAACACAATCAGAAATGACAAAGAGAATGTTACTACTGACCCCAAAGAAACAAAAACAACCAAGAGAAACTACTATGAACACCTCTACACACACAAACTAGAAAACCTAGAAGAGATGAGTAAGTTCCTGGATGTATACACTCTTCCAACACAGAGCCAGGAAGAAACTGATTCCCGGAGCAGACCAATAATGAGCTCTGAAATCAAATCAGTAATAAATAGCCTACCAAAAAAAAAAAGCCAAGGGCCTGATGCATTCATAACTGAATTCTACCAGACATACAAATGAGAGCTGGTACCATTTCTACTGAAATAATTCCAAAAAAATGAGGAGGAGGGACTCCTCCCCAACTCGTTCTATAAGGCCAACATCATCTTAATACTCAAACCTGGAAGAGACACAACAAAAAAAGAAAACTTCAGGCCAATATCCTTGATGAACATCAATACAAAAATCCTCAACAAAATACTGGGAAACCAAATCCAGCAGCACATCAAAAAGCTAATCCATCAAGATTGAATAGGCTTCAACCCCAGGATGCAAGGTTGGCTCAACATACTTAAATCAATAAGCGTGATTCATCACATAAACAGAACTAAAGACAAAAACTATATGATTATCTCAATAGACACAGAAAAGGCCTTTGATAAAATTCAACACTGCTTCATGTTAAAAACTCTCAATGAACTAGGTATTGAAGGAACAGACTTCAAAATAATAAGAGCCATCTATGACAAACCCACAGCCAACTTTATACTGAATGGGCAAAAGCTGGATGCATTTCCCCTTGAAAACTGACAAGGATGCCCTCTCTCACCACTACTACTAAAAATAGTAATGGAAGTCCTAGCCAGAGCCATCATGCAAGAGAAACAAAGGACATCCAAATAGGAAAAGAGAAAGTTAAACTATCCCTGTTTGCAGATGACATGGTTCTATAACTAGAGAAAAAAAAACATAGTCTTGGCCCCAAAGTTCCTCCATCTGATAACTCCAGCAAAGTTGCAGGACACAAAATCAATGTACAAAAATCACTTGCATTCCTATACACCAACAACAGCCAAACTTAGAGCCAAATCAGAACAGCAATCCGATTCACAACTGCCAGAAAAAGAATAAACTTCATAGCAATACAGCTACCCAGAGAGGTGAAAAATCTCTACAATAAGAATTACAAAACCCTGCTCAAAGAAATCAGAGAAGACACAAATGGATAAACATTCCATGTTCATGAATAGGAGGAATCAATATCACTAAAATGGCTATACTGCCCAAAGAAATTTATAGATTCAATGCTATTCCTATCAAACTACCAATGACATTCTTCACAGAACTAGAAAAAAACCATTTTAAAATTCATATTGAACCAAAATAGAACCCAAATAACCAGAAGCAATCCTAAGCAAAAATAGCAAAGGTAGAGGCATCACATTACCTGACTTCAAACTATACCACAAGGCTACAGTGACCAAAACAGCATGGTACTGATACAAAAACAGGCACATAGACCAATGGAACAGAATAGAGAGCCTAGAAATAAGGCTACACACCTATGACCATCTGATATTTGACAAAGACAACAAAAACAAGCAATAGGGAAAATACCCCTAATCAATAAATGGTGCTGGGAAAATTGGATAGCCATACGCGGAAGATTGAAGCTGGACCTCTTCCTTACACTATACACAAAAATAAACTCAAGATGGATTAAAGACCTAAATGTAAAACCTCAAACTATTAAAGCCGTGGAAGATTACATAGGAAATACCATCCTGGACATAGGAATGGGCAGAGATTTCATGAAAAAGAAACCAAAAGCAACTGCAACAAAATTAAAAATTGACAAATGGATCTAATTAAACTTAAGAGCTTCTGTGCAGCAAAGGAAACTATCCATAAAGAGACAACCTACAGAATGGGAAAAAATATTTATAAACTATGCATCTGGCATGGTCTAATATCCAGCATCTATAAGGAGCTTAAGAAAATTTACAAGGAAAAAACAAACCACTCCATAAAAATGTGGGCAAAAGACATGAACAGACACTTTTCAAAGGAGGCATACACACAGCCCACAAGCATATGAAAAGAAAGCTCAGTATCACTGATCATTAGAAAAATGCAAGTCAAAACCACAATGAGATACCATCTCACACCAGTCAGAATGGCTATTACTAAAAAGTCAAAAATAACAGGTGCTGGAGATGTTGCAGAGAAAAGGGGATGCTTATACACTGCTGTTAGAAATGTAAATTAGGTCAGTCATCAGTCATTGTGGAAGACAGTATGGCAATTCCTCAAAGAGCTAAAAGAACTACCATTCGACCCAGCAATCCCATTACTGGGTATATACCCAGAGGAATATAAGTCATTCTACCATAAAGACACATGTACACGTATGTTCACTGCAGCACTAAAGAAAATGTGATACATATATGCCATGGAGTACTATACAGCTATAAAAAAGAATGAGATCATTTCTATTGCAATGACATGGGTCAAGCTGGAGATCATCATTCCTAAGTGAAATAATGCAGGAACAGAAAACCAAATATCTCACGTTATCACTTGTAAGTGGGAGCTAAACACTGACTACACATGGAAAGAAGGATGAAAACAACAAACTCTGAGGTCTACTTGACAGTGAAGGGTGAGAGGAAGGAGAGGATCAAAAAACTACCTTTCAGGTACTATGCTCATTACCTGGGTAATAAAATTATCTGTACACCAAATCCCATGAAATGCAATTTACCTAGATGACAAACCTGCACATGTACCCTTGAACCTAAAAGTTTAAAAAAGGAAATATTGCATTGAATCTATAGGTCACTTTGGGTAGTATGGACATTTAACAATAAAAATTCTTCCAACCCATGAGCATGAGATATATTTCTATTTATTTGTGTCTTCTTCAATTTATTTAATCAATGTTTAGTAATTTTCAGTGTACAGAGGTTTCACTTTCTTGGCTAAATTTCCTTCTAAGTATATTATTCTTTTCTGATGGAAATGGAACTGTTTTCTTAATTTCTATTTTTGGATAGTTCATTTTTAGTACATAAAAATGTAACTTATTTTTGTATGTTGATTTTGTATCATACAACTTCACTGATTAATTCTAACCATTTTTTTTTGTATTTAGGGTCTTATACGTGTAAGATAATTTAATCTGCAAACAGAGATCATTGAACTTCTTATGTTCTAACTTGGATACCTTTTGTTTATTTTTCTTGCATAATTGCTCTAGCTAGGAGATCCAGAATGATGTTGAGTAGAAGTGGTAGGAATGGACTCGCTTGTCATGTTCTTGATCTTAGAGAGCTTTCAGCTTTTTACCACTAATATGATGCTTACTGTGTGCTTGTTATATATGACCTTTATTATGTTGAGGTACATTACTTCTATATTTTATTGTTGAGAACTTTTATTAAGAAAGGATGTTAAATTTTGTGAAATGCTTTGCTAAGCTTCTTGAATCTATAAATTTGTCTTCCCCCAATCTAGGAACTTATAGCTATTATTTTGTCAAATGTATTTTCTGTATTAATCTCTTCCTCCTCTCCTTCTAAGACTCCAATGACACAAACTTATATATTTTGCTATAAATTTTTAAATTTCTTCCTGTTCTGTTCTTCAGATTGGATCATTTCTATTGATTTACTCTGAAATTCACATACGCACCTCTAACATCTCCATTCTGCTTTAGAGCTTCATCTGGTGAATGTTTTATTTCAGACATCATATTTTTAAATTTCCATGGTTCTTCCTGAAGATTTTATTTCTCTACTCAGAATTTCCATTTTTCTATTCAATTAAAGAGTTACACCTTACATCATGGAGCAGGGTTACAATGGCTGCTTTGATGTCTTTGCCTGATTATTCCAACATCTGGGTCATCTCACAATAAGCATCTTTATTCCTTTGAGAATTGATCACATTTTCCTGCTTCCTTGTAAGTAAAGTAATTTTGGTTTTACCTTAGATTTTATATTTTTTTTTTTTAGAGATGGTATCTTGCTGTGTTGCCCAGGCTTGAGTGCAGCTGCTATCCCCAGGTACTATAATAGTGTACTACAGCCTTAAACTCCTGGCCTCAAGTGACCCTCCTGCCTCAGCTTCCTGGGTAGCTTGGACTACAGAAGTGTGCCACCATGCCCGGCTATCCTGTATATTTTTAATTTAATATTATTTTAAAAGTGAATGACAGCATCTTTCCTCAAAGTGCACAGAGACTAGAAGATATAAATATGTAAGCCAATAGCTACAACACATTGATAAATGCTGTATGAAGTGAATTGCATGCCTCCAAAATTCACATGTTCAAGTTGTATCCCCAATATACCTGTATTTCAAGACAGGCACTATAAGGAGTTAATTAAGGTGAAATGAGGTATAAGGGTGGGGCCTTCATCCAGTAGGATCATACAAAAAGACACCAGAGAGCTCTCATTCTCTGTCTACACCAAGTGAGGACACAGTGAGAAGACGACCAACCACCTACAAACCAGAAGGAGAATGCTTGCCAGAAAGCAAATCAGCCAATATCTTGATCTTGGACTTCCCATCCTCCAGAACTGAGAAATAAATTTCTGTTACTTAAGCCTCTCAGTATGTAGTATTTTGTTACAGTACTCTAAGAACACTCAGAGAGTTAGGTTATTATTGGACTTACTCTACCTTGTCTAACATCCTAAGTTCAGTAAGATTTTTCAACAGTAGCTTTTAAAGGCAATAATGTGGAAAAGTATACAGTATTTTAAAAGATTAAAGATAAATAAAATCTATGCTGTATCAGAAAGATAGAGTAGAAAAATAATGGAAGTTTTCTTGAGAAATTTACTGAAAATAAAAATGTATACAAAGAACACAGAATTCAATAATACACAGTAGTGGTAGAAGAAAAGCCAACTGTAGGGAAAGCTTAATAAGTACTGACTAGATAGATGGAAATAGAGAGAAAACAGGGGAAGAATGCAGCTGAACTGGACAATGGGATGGTTAGTTAATAGCGTCAATGGATAATAAACACAAGGAATAGATCTCGTCATGCTTAAGTAGAAAAGAACTTTGTATTTACAATAAAATAAGAGGGATTAACAGACAAGAGAAAGAAATAAAGGGCATCCAAACTGAAAAGGAAAAAGTCAAATTATCCTTGTTTTCAGATGATATGATCTTATATTTGGGATAACCTAAAGAATTCATCAAAAAGCTATTAGAACTGATAAACAAATTCAGTAAAGTTGCAGGATACAAAATCAACATACAAAAAGTCAGCAGCTTTCCTATATGCCAACAGTGAACAATCTGAAAAAGAAATCAAGTACTATTATTTATAATTGCTATAAGTAAAATACCTAGAAATAAACTTTACCAAAGAAGTGAAAGATCTCTACAATGAAAACTATAAAACATTGACGCCAGAAATTTAAGAGGACACAAAAAAATTGAAAGATATTCCATGTTAGTGAATTGGAAGACTATTGTTAAAATGCCCATACTACTCAAAGCAATATACATATTCAATGCAATCCCTATCAAAATACCAATGACATTTTTCACAGAAATAGAAAAACCAATCCTAAAATTCATATGGAACCACAAAGACCCAGAATAGCCAAAGCTATCCTGAGCAAAAGAAACAAAACTGGAGGAATCACATTCCCTGACTTCAAAGTATACTACAGAGCTATTGTAATCAAAACACCATGGTACTGGCATAAAAAGAGATACATAGACCAATGGAACAGAATAGAGAATGCAGACATAAATCCATAAAACTACAGTTAACTCATTTTTGACAAAGATTCTGAAAATGTATATTGGGGAAAGGACAGTCTTTTCAATAAATGGTGCTGGGAAAACTGGTTATCCATATGCAGAAGAATGAAACTAGACCCCTCTCTCTCACTGTATACAAAAATCAAATCAAAATGGATTAAATACTTAAATCTAAAACCTGAAAGTGTGAAATTATTAAAAGAAAACATTGTGGAAAGTCTCCAGGACATTGGACTGGGCAGGGATTTCTTGACTGACACCCCATAAGAACAGGGAACCAAAGCAAAAACGGACAAGTGAGATCACATCAAGTTAAAAAGCTTCTGCACTGCAAAGTAAACAATCAACAAAGTGAAGAGATAACCCACAGTATGGGAGAAAATATTTGCAGACTACTCATCTGACAAGGGATTAATAAGCAGAATATATAAGGTGCTCAAACAACTCTACAGGAAAAAACTAATAATTAAAATGGGCAAAAGATCAGAATAGATGTTTCTCAAAAGAAGACCTATAAATGGCAAACAGATATATGAAATGGTGCTCAACATCATTGATCATCAGATAAATGCAAATCAAAAGAACAATGATATATTATTTCACTCCAGTTAAAATGGCTTTTATCCGAAAGACAAGCAATAATGAATACTGGTGAAGGTGTGGAGAAAAGGGAACTCTTATACACTGTTGGTGGGAATGTAAATTAGTACAGCCACTATGGAGAAAAGTATAGAGGTTTCTTATAAAACTTAAAATTAAACTACCATATGATCCAGCTATCCCAGTGCTAGATATATACCCAAAAGAAAGGAAACCAGTATACTGAAGAGATAGCTGCACTCCAATGTTTATTGCAGCACTATTCACAATAGCCAAGACTTGGAAGAAACAGACAAATGAATAAAGAAAATGTGGTAAATATACACAAGGGAGTACTATTCAGCCATAAAAAAATGAGATCCTATCATTTGCAAAAACATGGATGGAACTGGAGGACATTATGTTAAGTGACAAAAGACAGGCACAGAAAGACAAACTTTGCTCATTTTCACTTATTTGTGGGAACTAAAAATTAAAAACAGTTAAACTTATAGAGATAGAGAGTAAAATAACGGTTACCAGAGGCTGGGGAGGGTAGTGAAGGTGGGGGGCAGTTACTGGGGATGGTTAATGGGTACAAAAATATAGTTAGATAGAATTAATAAGATCTAGTATTTGATCACACAACAGGGTGACTACAGTTAACAATAACTTATTGCACATTTAAAAATAACTAAAAGAGTATAATTGAATTGTTTGTAATGCAAAAAAAAGAATGCTTGAAGTGGTGGATACCCTATTTATGCTGATGTGATTATTACACATTGTGTGCCTGTAAAAAACATCTCATGTACTCCATAATATATACACCTACTATGTACCCGTAAAATTAAAAATTTTAAAAATGAAATCCATCAGAATAAATCATTTAAAATATCTAATATCAATAAATAAAGCCAAAAAATGTAAATAACATTTGAAAAAAGATAATCAACAATTAAGAATACATCTTCTTCTCAAGATGGGACATTTATTAAAGTAACTATAAACTAGGCCCTTAAGTAAGTCTTACAAATTTCAACAAAATCTCCCATACAAACCAAATTCTGACTATAACTCAATTAACATAGAAGTAAATATGAAAAGGTAAAATCTCTTATTTTCAGAAACATAAAAAAAACTTCCAAATTACTCATAAGACAAAGAAATGATCAGAACAAGTAGAAATTACTTAAAAATGAGTATTAATGAAAATATTACATTACTCAAACATAAATATAGCCAAACCAGTAGTTGGAGGAAAAATTTGAAAATTAATCTGCTAAGAGTCCAACATAAATATAATAGAGCCAAAGAAGATATAACAGAGGAAACAATAATGCTATTAATATAAATGATCAGCAAAGCCATAAATTAGTTATTTGAAAGACTAACAAAACAGACAAATCTCTGGCAATACTAGTTAAGAAAAAAAGAAAAAGGAACTAATGATCATAAAATAAAAACAAAGAACTAAAAAAGTTTTAGACTTTACATCTCTTTAGAGAGCTTTAATTTTTAAAAACCATTCAGCTGAATTCATCTACTTTAAGTGTCACATTAAAGGAAATACTACAACTAACTAGAGATTTTAAAATTGAGAGTATATGGGATAGAAGACATTGACAACTTTAAGGAGAATACAAAATAGAATAACATCAAAGAAATCAACAACCTGAATAGAGCTGAAAGCATAAAGTGAATTAGTAGTTGAAGTGCATGTACACACACATATACACTCACTCACACTCACCATTTGACCCAGAGAGTTTTTACTGGTAACTTCTACCTAATAGATCATGATTCCAAACTTACGCAAAATTCTCTCAAAGAATGAAAAAAAGACAAAACACCTACAACGCATCTTTTGAGGCTAGGATAACCTTGAGAACAAAACCCAAAAAAGCAAAAAACAGACTAATTTTACTCATAAACACAGAACCCAAACGTCTAAAATGTTATCAAACCTAAATCCTAAATCTGGCAAAGTAGATTAAAACAATATATGAGGCTCAAGTTGGATTTATCCTAAGAATATTTAGGTGATTTAACATGAGAAAAACAATTGATGTAATTCTTCACATTAAAAAATAAAGGCAACTTCTGGGATAGAACAAAATTAAGTAGATGTATTTTCCTCCTGCTAAATACAACTAAAAACTCTGGCTATTTTATGAAAACAAACATTAAAAGATTCTGAAGGTGGAGATAAAAAGGAAGACTGGCTAGAAACCTCAGAAACCAGAGAATGACACAGCAGTAAGTTCCCTGGGTTTCTTTCTACCTCTTATACCCCGGACTGTGTGCTAGACAAATTAGCAAACTGTATCTACACTATAAATACAGGAACAACAAACTTGCTTTATCCTTCTCCTCTTGAGTGTTCTAAATTATCTTTGGTGGTGGAGAAAAAAATTATAACACTGTCTAATGTGGTCCTATATGTATGTAGAGGAAATATTTAAAACAACTATGCTATACACACAGGGTAGAATAAAGGGACATAAAGAAAGGTAAGATTTTTAAACTTCACACTGGAAAATGATACCAGTAGACTGGTATAATATAATACTGCAACCACTGAAAAATCTATACAAAGAGATACACTAAAAAACATGTAAATAAAAATGGAATTCTAAAAAGTATTCAAACAGCCCCCTAGAAGACAGAAAAAAGAAAACAGAGAAACCAAGAACAGGGGGAACAAACAGAAAACTAAAAGTAAAATGGAAAGCCTAATGTATTTACCCATATTCTTGTTTACTGTATCCTTTCTTCCTGTTATTCCAAAGTTTTGTTGTTGTTTGTTTGTTTTGAGACAGGGTCTCATTCTATTGCCCAGGCTGGACTGCAGTGGCATGATGGCACAATCACAGCTCACTGCAGCCTCAACTTCCTGGGCTTAAGTGATCCTCCCACCTCAGCCACCCAAATAGGTGGGACCCACAGACGCATATCACCATGTCTGGCTAATTTTTTGTATTTTTTGTAGAGACAGGGTTTTGCCATGTTGCCCAGGCTGGTCTTGAACTCAAGTGATCTGCTTGCCTTGGCCTCCCAGCCTAAAATTCTTTCTTTTATCATTTCCTTTCTGCTTAACGAATGTTCTTTAACCATTATTTGAGGGTAAGTCTGCCAGCAACACATTTCCTTAGTTGTCTTTCCTGTGAGAAGGTCTTAATGTTTCCTTCATTGCTGAAGAATAATTCTGCTGTGTTGACATTTATCTTTCAGCACCTGAAATACGTTTTACCACTTCCTCCTGGCCTCCATGGTTTCTGATCAGAAATCTACTGTCATTCAATTGTTTTTTACTTGTAGGCAAGTTGTCATTTTTCTCTATTTGCAACATTTTTTCTTTGTCTTTATTTATTGGTTTCATTATCGTGCCTTTGGCATCAATTTCTTTGAATTTTTCCTATTTGTGGTTTGCTCTGTTTCTTGAATCTGTTTGCTTATGTCTCTTACTAACTTTGGGAAATTTTCAGCTGTTGAGTACTTTTTCAGTCCCACCTTCTTTCTTCTCTCCTTCAAGAATTCTGACAGGTGTCATCTTTTGTTATTGTCCCACAGGTCCCTGAAGCTCTGTTCATTTTTTAACAAGTCTAATTCTCTCTGTTGTTCAGATTAGGAAATTTCTATTGCTTTGTCTTTCAGTTCACTGGTTCTTTCCCCTGTAACTCCCATTTTCCTGTTGGGTCCATCCACTGAACTTTTTCAGTTTCATATTTTTTCAGCACCAAATTTCCATTTTGGTCTTCTTTGCATCTTCCATTTCTTTGCTGTGGATTTCTACTTTTTCATTTGTTTCTCACATGTATTGCTCAAAGTATTTTAATCATGGATGCTTTAAAATCTTTGTCAGCGATTCTAACACCTCTGTCATCTCAGTGTTGACATCTATTGACTATCTTTTATTATGCAATCTGAGATCTTCCTGGTTCTTGGTATGACAAATGGTTTCAATGGAAAGCTGGACATATTCATATTATGTTATGAGACTCTGGATCTTATTTTAAACCTTCTGTTTTAACTAGCTTTTTGTGACACTGCTCCCACAGGGGAAGGTGGGAGGGGGGCATTGCTTCATTATTGCCAAGTGGAGGATGAAGTTCAAGTTTCCCAATTGGCTTCCATTGACACCCAATAAGGGCATCCTCATTACTACTGTGTGGGACTTGGAGTCCAGGCTTCCCACATAGTTTCCATTGGCCTGGTACTTGGGGTGGCCTCCTTACCACTGGGTGACAGTGAAAGACATAACTCTCTAACAGGCCTCTTCTGACCCCACTCCAGTATGGCCAGGAACCAGCACATTACTTTTGGATGAAGATGGCAGCCTAGGCTCCACAGTGTGGTGTTCCATCAACATTGTGGGAAGGGGGGTGTTGGGGAAGAGAGAGAGAGTTTTTGACCAGCCAAGAGGGAAGAAATCTTATCTCTCTGGCCTTCTCTGATACCACCCTAATGGTGGTACTGGGACACTTTGTTATAGCCTCAGGAGGGTGGAATTCTAAGCTTCCCATTCAGCCTTTTTTAAGGGTAGGTGGTACTACGGTTTTTTTGTGTGATGTTTAAAGTAGAGCAGATACTGCTGAAAAGTTTTCTGTCTTGCTAGGCTGTTCTTTCTCTGCTCCTTTGGCTAGAGAGAATAGTATCTTGCGGAGAGGTTTTCATTGTTGTTGTTTTTTTCCCTTTGCCTGTTGAAATTTGCAGGTTCCTGGCTTATCCAACACCCAGTCTGGGATATATGAGGTAAAAAGTAAGTCCAGGCAACCCACTACTGTGTCATTCCTAAGGTTCTAGTGTCCTTAATCAGTCTTTCTTCTACTCTCTACCTTTCAGAGTCTTTTTGTGTTTGTTTTATGTATAATGCCCAGGTTTTATTATTGTACTTAGTGAGAGAAATAAGGGAAAGTATGTCACGTTAATCTTTCCAGAGGTAGAAGTCTTCCTAAATTGCATTTCCCTCCCACCATTTGATATGATAGAAGCTATGAATGAGGGCAGGGATTTTTGTTTAATTCCCTACTGTATGCCCAGCGCTTACAACAGTGCTAGGCATATAGTAGATACTCAATAAATATAGTTGAATAAATAAATGAAAAAAATGCATTTATAGTGACCCATTACATTATGTTTTTGAATAAGTAACTTGAAATTTAAGTAGCTTAGTGATGGATAAATAAGTTTAGAAGAAAAATAGTGGTGAACTATAATAGAACTGACAAGTTAAAAAACAAATCAATTGATTTTCCTCTATAAATGAAATTAAATAATTAGGTTTTTTTAAACTACCAATTAAGTCTACCAACTTAGACTAAATCTAACTCTGTTTTGGAAAATGAGTATCCTCTAACTTCTTTCTCTTCTTTATTCTATTTTCCTCCTCCCCTTTTCTCTTCCCTTGCTTTCTCTTTCTTCTCCTATCATTTTTTCTCAAGTGTCCAAAACAAACCTTGATATTTTCTCTTTTCCTAAACATGTTCTTTTTCAGTCACCCTGGGTAATGACCACATCCAGACTGGAATCTCTGCATCTTTCCAGTCCTCAGCTTTCTCCTACCCACATCCAACCAATTCCTAAGATTTCTTAATACTACTAATGCATACCATCTTTTTTAGCTTCACTGGTTAGTCTCTTCTTTCTTCTTTTTTCTTTGAATAAACTTATAACTGTATTTTTTCTTTTTAAAAATTATTTAAAATTTTTTAAATTGGCAAATACAAATTGTATATATGATGGACATGTTTTGAAATTTGTATATATTGTGGAATGGCTAAATTGTACTAATTAACAAATTAACATATGTATTACCTTACTTTCTTAGTCCATTTTTGTATTGCTATAACAATACCTGAAACTGGGTCATTTATAGAGAACTGAAATTTATTTCTAATAGTTCTAGAGGCTGAGAAGTCCAAGAACAAAGCATCATCAGATTTGGGGTCTAGTGAGGGTCCTGTCTCTGCTTCCAAGGTGGTACCTTGAACACTACAACCTCTAGAGTGAAGGAATGTTGTGTCTCCAAATGGCAGAAAGCAAAATGGCAAAAAAGGACAAACTCCCACTGTCAAGGCCTTTTATAGAGGTATTAATCCATTCATGAGGGCTCTGCCCTTATGAGCTAAGAACACCTCCCAAAAAGCCACACTTCCCAACACTGTTGGACAGGGGGTTAAGTTTCCAGCATATGAATTTGAGGGGACACATTTAAACCATAGCCCTCACATACTTATCATTTTTTGGTGAGAACACTGAAAATATGCTCTTTTAGGAATTTTCAAATATCCAATACACTTTAACTATAGTCAACATTTTGTATAATAGATCTCTTGAACTTATTCCTATTTAACTGAATTTTTATATCCTTTAACCAACATCTCTCAGATCCCTCTCCTTCCAGCACATGGTAACCACCATTCTACTCTCTACTTCTATGAGTTCAACTTTTTTAGATGCCATGTATAAGGAAGTCATGCAGTATTTGTCTTTATGTGTCTGGTTTATTTCACTCAACATAATGTCTTCTGGGTCATCCATGTTGTCACAAATGACAGGATTTTCTTCCTCTTAAAGGCTGAATAGCATTCCATTGTTTATATATGCAACTTTTTTTTTTTTATCAACTCATCAGTAGATGGACAATTAGGTTGAGTCCTCATCTTGGCTAGTGTGAATAATCCTGCAACGAACATGAGAGTAGAGGTAACTCTTCGAGACACTGATTACATTTCCTTGGCTATGTACCTAGAAGTGGGATTGCTGGTTTTCATGGCAGTTCTATTTTTATTTTTATTTAATCACATAGAAGACTAATGGCAGTTCTATTTTTATTTTTTTGAGGAACCTCCATTATGTTTTCTGTAATGGCTGTTCTAAATTTACATTCCTACTGCAAGGGTTCTCTTTTCTCCACATCTTCTCCAGCACTTGTTATCCTTCGGCTGTTTGATAATATGCATTCTAACGAGGGGATATCTCAATATGGCTTTAATTTTCATTTATTTGCTGTATAGTGATTTTGAGCACCTTTTTATATACCTGTTGGCCATTTGCATGTCTTATTTGGGAATGTCTATTCAGGTTCTTTGCCTAAATCAGGCTATTTATTTTCTTACTATTGATTTGTTTGAGTTCCTTATATATTTTGGATATTAGCCCCTTATCCAATGTGTGGTTTTTAAATATTTCTTCCCTTTTTGTAAATTGTCTCTTTACTCTGAAGATGTAATTTAGTTTGATGTAATTCCACTTATTTTCCTTTAGTTGCCTGTGCTTGTGGTGTCAAATCCAAAAATGTCATCACCCAGATCAATGTCATGGAGCTTTTTCCCTATGTTTTCTTCTAGTAATTTTGCAGTTGTAGTAGATAGATCTTACATTTAATACATTTTGAGTTGATTTTCTTCTGTAGTGTGAAGGGTCTAATTTCATTCTTCTACATGTGGCTAACCAGTTGTCTCAACACCCTTTATTAAAGAGACTGTCCTTTCCCTAGTGTGTGTTTTGGCACTTTTGTTGAAAATTAATAGACCATAAATGCATGGATTTATTTGTGGGTTCTCTATTCTATTCTATTAGTTTGTCTGTTTTTATGCTAGTAACATCCTGTTTTAACTAATACAGCATTGCAGTATATTTTGAAGTCAAGTATTTTGATGCCTCCAGCTTTGTTCTTTTTGCTCAAGATTGCTTTGATCAGGGTCTTTTGTGGTTCCATATTAATTTTCAGGATTGTCTTTTTTATTTCTGTGAAAAATGACCCTGAAATTTTGGTAGAGATTTCAGTGAACCTGTAGATTACGTTGGGTACATTGTTAATACAAACATTTTAACAATATTAATTTTTCAATCAATGAACACATATATCTTTCCACTTACTTGTATCCTTATCTCTGAAGTGGATAAAGAAGGAAAAAAAATACTGCATTTATCTCTATCAAACTTCAGCTCAGGCAAACTAATTTAGAGAAATAAAATATAAGCTATAGTTCAATTTTTTAAAAGCCTTGGGATTTTACTCAGCCTCAATGTCAATGTGAACCAAAAGTCTATGTAATCTTAAATTCTGACTAATACAGGGTTTAGCCTATCTGAAGCACTTTACTCAGCTCTAAGAACCAGATTTTTAAGAGCAATACTAACAAATCAGTGGTAAGCCAGAATACTAAGTAAGACTGTGGTGGTTCCAGAAGATTAAAGAAACTAAGGATACCTTACCTGGGAGAAATAAAAGAGGGAACTTGGGAAAAGGATTATAAAATAGCTATATTTTAATATTTATTGGTATTAGGCTCGCATTTGAAAAAAAAGTAGCAGAGAAAAGTCCAAAGCACAGTATGATAGGTTGGTTTCATATACATAAGAATTTTCAAATAATCTAACCTGTCCAATAACGTGATGGACTGCTTTATTTAGTTCTCAGAGATCAGAAGTGTTAAGGCAAAGACTATATATTCCCCTGTTAGAAATACTGTTGAGTAGGTTGCTTCAGCAGGAAAGAGGCTAGAAAACAGTAGTGCTTCTCAATCTGTGATCCTTTGCGCTACCTGAAGTGGTACTATGGAGTTTTGAATAGGTTGCAATTGTTGCTGAGCAGGCAAAATGCCTAACTTCTCCATCCTGGCTTCAACAAAATGTTCTACATATTTGTCCAGCTTTTGCAGTGGCTTTTATTAGGAGTGGTAGGGTTAGGGTGGAGAGATTATGTTTTAAATAAATAAATAAAAGTTCAAAAATTACTGAAGGACCTGAACGAAGATCTCTTTCAATTCTAATATGGTTATTAATTCCTATTTCTCAGCTATATCCTAGGAAAGTAAGATCAACATCTTATTGAGAGATTGCTGCAAATAAGATTAATATATATGATTTTAAAAGCCTTCTTTTCTTCAATAATGGGGCTTTTAGAGTAAAGTAACTGTCTCAGCTCTTCACTTTGCCTGTATCAGCACAGCCTATACTGTGTCTAGGGGAGATTTTATCTTTCTCTGGAAAAGTTTAATGTTGAAAACAAATGTCCTTTTACTTCAAAAATAACCAGTAGTTGTAGAAAAGTAGATCTTAGAAACACACAAAGTTATAAAATTTTAATTTGTACTTCTATAAAGGAAAACACTGGAAAAATTAGTTGCTATATAACTAAATCATAAGTGAAGAGTGTACTATCAAAATAATCATATGACTTCTCCAAAAGTAAAAGCAATTAGTTATATATTAAAATACCAAAAAATAGGAAATAATATATGAAAGTCCCGGATGCTTACATCTTTAAAATACCTCATCTCAAAAGTTAATTATTTCATACTTCCTAATATATATATATATATATATATATATATATATATATATATCAGTGACCACAAGAGTCAATTGATAGAAATTTTTAAATTAACTTACCTAGCTTAAAAAATTAACACAAATCTTGCTGTATCAGCTTTCTTACTATATCTTAGTCACACAAGTAGAATTCTTATCCATAAATCACCTGGGGATTCTATTTTCATTATAGTATTATTCAGAAATAACATTAATGGATTTGATTGTTTAGAAATAATTCTGAAGGGGTGTGATCTATATTTTGCTGAAGCACAACTCAGAAGACGGCAGATTGGTGTGCAGGAGGCATCCACTTACATAGTAGTGAGTCTGCCCAACCACTTGGCATGGGAGTCTCAACATAGCCTTACTGTTCATTTGCTATTGATAGTTTTCTATTGATAGTTTTTGTGAGAGAATCATATGCTAAATGGTATACCAGATCAAGGGAATTAGGTTTTAAGGTAAAATTCTCACGAACATCAAGGTACATCAGAGTCTATTCTATTCCATATGCTTTTTAGTCAGGCATTGTTTATAAATTTATGTATAAAATTTAAAAATACGATCATCACATAATATAGTATCTAATAATATCTCAAAATACTTCCATATCCTTTGCTTTTATAAAAATTTTATTTTCTTATAAAAGGTAACATTAATGGCAGAAAATTTAGGAAACACAGAACAGCAAAAAGGAGAAAAAAAAACCCTTTTAAAATGCAAAACAACCAAATTTAACAGAAAAAAGCATTAGCAATTTTAGGAACCCCATTTTAAATTGCAGAGGGATAAATGAATTCATATTTTTTCACCCATGTAGTTTAAATTTAATCCTTTGCTCTGGGCCCACAGTACTGCTCAACTCATTTAAACACTTATATTAAAACCTGGATGCTTTCAGCATCAAAAAGTACAGAATAGAATTAATCTTCAGATTATGCCTGAGATTCTCATAAGTTATGTTACCAAAGCAAGTTACTACTACTGATGTGAAACTATATCATTAAGATTGTAAAGATAATAAAAAACTTAAGTGAAAATATCTGATGATCAAGTTTGCTTTAGGAAGACCAGATAGTTGGATTAATGTGATAAAGTTAGTACTTATTGTTGCTAAGATTTATACTATATAATACTTCTTGAATTTTAGCAACTATATTTTATAGATCTTTTTAATTTAAAAAATCTAAAATTCAGAGAGAATATAGCTTCCACATTCCCCTTTAAATTGTTGAGAATTATATTTCTAATGTAAGTATACTTTTTGATTTAAGAAAACCAAAGACAAGCATGTCTCTTACATACCTCTTTTTTAACCTACTACCTGCTAAAACATTTACAAAGATACCTAAGTTTAAGAAAGTAGATGCTAAACAAATAAACAGAATGCCTGGAATGCTTCTCTGTAAATTGATTAAAACACCATCTAGTAACCTTTGGGATGGGCTTCCTTTCAATTTAAGCTTTTATTTTAATTACTTACAGAAAGTCACTTTTCTCCTTGTATGTGGCAATTAACACAACATTTTCAATGCATCCCAGAAATAGGTGTAAATCTGAGAACAGAGGCTCTTTCGTAGTCACACAGGCCAAAAGATTTGACATTTCACATTGTAGAATGTTGGCTATCTAAGTCACACAGACTGTATGATTTCTAAAATTTCAAGCTTATTATAAAGACAGCTGGTGGGAGAATAAATAGTACGTTAGTTCTTTTACCTTTTAGCCGGTGGCTTAAAATCTGTTCCAAAATAGCTGCAAAATTGTTAAATTCAGGAGAAGAATCATCAATAGTCTCAAAGCAAGACCGATCAATCAGGGTCTTCACAGAAAACCTATGAAAAAAAGATTATTGTTGCTTTTAGGCAGAGTTGATTCATTCCCTAAGTATGAAAAAAATGGGAGGAAGGCAATTTGGGAAGAATTGTAAAAATATTTTATAAGAGTATAACTTCTGAAAAAGCCCATTTATTCAAATTTACTCTGTAAATGGAAATTTTTACAGAAAGAGGAGTCTTTTTATTGATATATTTCCTATCTCCTCTGGTCAGAATGTTTGTGTACTCCCAAAATTCATATGTTGATACCTAATCCCCAAAGCAATAGTATTAAGGGTTAGAGCCTTTGGGAGGTGATTAGATAATGAGGGCAGAGCTTTCATGTACAGAATTAGTACTCTTATAAAAGAGGCCTGAGGGAACTTGTTTGCCTCTTCTGCCATGTAAAGACACACAGAAGGTGTCATCTATGAGGAATGGGCTCTCACCAGACACCCAATCTGATGGTTCCCCGATCTCGGCCTTCCCAGCATGCAGAACTGTGAGCAATAAATTTCTGTTTATAAATTACCTGGTTTAAGGCAATTTGTTAAAGCAGCCTGAAAGGACTAAGAGAGTATCTATTGAAAAAACTAAGACTTAGAAATAGCTAATTGTCCCCATTAAAATCAAAATGTGACCTAACTAAATTAACTCCAAAATACTCAAAAACAATACTACTACTTGTAAGAAATTTGAGCTGCAGACTCAAATGCTTTTGAGAGTTTCTGAGCACAAAATAGAATAAAATACGATGTGAGCATTAATGAGAAGAATATGTCTGTATTAGTCTGTTTTCACACTGCTAATAAAGACTTACCCGTGACTGAGTAATTTACAAAGGAAAGAGATTTAATTGACTCATAGTTCTACATGGCTGGGGAGGCCTCACAATCATGGCAGAAGATGAAGGAAGAGTAAAGGGTTGTCTTACATGGCAGCAGGCAAGAGAGCATGTGTAAGGGAACTCTCCTTTATAAAACTATCAAATCTTGTGAGACTTATTCACCACTACAAGAACAGCATGGGAAAGGCCCGCCCCCATTATTCAATTACCTACCACTGGGTCCCTCCCACAACACATAGGAATTATGGGAGCTACAATTCAAGATGAGATTTGGATGGGGTCACAGACAAATCATTTCAACATCCAAAGTTTTAATGAGCTTATAAATAGCAAAACCTGCAAATCTGTAAAGTGTACTATATTTTTCCTTATCAGAATGCCCCTTGTCTCTATTTTTGACTGTCAAAAGTCAACGTATTTTCCAAGTCTCAACTCAAATGTCATCTTCTCAATGGAGAATTATCCACCTGCATATTCCTAGCACAAACAAACATTTTATTTGTATTTATTTCCCTTAAGAGACAATTACAATTTATCTTACTGCTATCATTTGTGTTTTCAATCTTTATCTTATTAGAACACAATTCCTTCAGGCAGAAACATGCTTTCTGAACTATGTATCTCTCAGCACCTAGGACAATGATTTGAATGTTGTACTCATGTACCTGTTGATTTATTTGTAAGCTCTATTTTGAAAGAATGGTAAATAAATGTTTAAATGTCCTATCATGGCAAGACCCAACATATAGTTTATGGGTTTTAACATGTGTAGATTCATATAACCACCATCAAAATCAGGATACAAAACAGTCCTGTCACCTCAAACAACTCCCTCATGCTCTTTATAGTCATATCCTATGAAGGATGGTATATAAGTGCCTAAGACAGTGGGGAATCAAGAAGATAAGGGGAGCTGTTAAAGGATTAGAAATAAGAACTATAAAGGAGATAAAAGAGTACAAGCTTTTTTTTTTTTTTTTTTTGAGACGGAGTCTCGCTCTGTCGCCCAGGCTGGAGTGCAGTGGTGCAATCTTGGCTCACTGCAAGCTCCGCCTCCCGGGTTCACGCCATTCTCCTGCCTCAGCCTCTCCGAGTAGCTGGGACTACAGGCACCCGCCACCACGCCCGGCTAATTTTTTTGTATTTTTAGTAGAGACGGGGTTTCACCGTGGTCTCGATCTCCTGACCTCGTGATCCGCCTGCCTCGGCCTCCCAAAGTGCTGGGATTACAAGCGTGAGCCACCGTGCCCAGACACAAGCTTTTTTTTAGGTTTTACTCTTGATAGTTATGCTATTCAATCAGGACAGAAGATACAGGAGACAGGCATAAAGGGAAATATAGAAAGATTTGTTTATATAGGTTATATCTAGTATTTACCATATTAGAAATTGAACTAAAAGATTTTAAATACAGACAGTCCTCACTTAGCACAGCAGTACAGGACCATAACAGTAACTCTGCAAGTTGAAACCATGCAAAATAATCTTTATAATTAATTAAAAATTATAATTTTCCTGTGACCTTTATAAATTTTTGTCAAAACATTAAAAACTTTCTTACAACCAGTTATATCGGGAAATAAAAAATACTAAAACAGATTTATTTAGTACACTATACTTGAAAACATTAGAAACACTGAGAATTCAAGTGTTTTACTTCTCTGTAAGAAACTTATGAAGAGTAGTCTGAACAGTGCTTGCCTCATTCTTCTCATTTAGTACAACTTAAGATATAGTGTAAGCCTCTTTTTTTTGTCTTTTGGCAAACTGCCATATTTCTTGAACTAGCTTCCAATATGTTTTCCTTTACACTTTCAATGCTGTGAAATACCTCTGAGAAGCCCTTTAATGTGAAGTGTTCTGTCAGTGTCACTTCCTCTGGGACATTTTCATCCTTTCTGTTGCAACCACTTTCCTCATTTTTATATAACATTTGCCTCCACTAAGTTCCTTTGGCTGCATATCTAGATTCTCTTAAACAGGAGAAATGTGCACATTCCCATGATCAACGATTTCTTCTGTAACTCCCTTTATATTCACACAAATCTCACTTTGAGCATTATCATTTTCCATTTCTTTTTTTTTTTTTTTTTCTTTTTTTTTTTTTTTTTTTTTTGAGACAGAGTCTCAGTCTGTCAACCAGGCTGGAATGCAATGGTGCGATCTTGGCTCACTGTAAGCTATGCCTCCCCGGTTCACGCCATTCTCCTGCCTCAGGCTCCTGAGTAGTAGCTAGGACTACAGGCGCCCACCACCAAGCCCAGCTAATTTTTTGTATTTTTTAGTAGAGACGGGGTTTCACCATGTTAGCCAGGATGGTCTCGATTTCCTGACCTCATGATCCACCCGCCTCGGCCTCCCAAAGTGCTGGGATTACAGGCGTGAGCCACCGTGCCCGGCCTATCGTTTTCCATTTCTTTTCTGTACTTTAATCTCTGCAAGTTGGCCAATTTACTCTTTGATTATCCATTTTCAGATGCATAGGGATCAATCCTAGACAGACTTTGAAAGAAGTGATATTATTGGTGTCTGATTATGATGTGTATTTGTTAGTTATGTAATGGTTTGTGGACTAAAGAGCTAGTGGCAAAATGTGTATTTTATGCAACTACTCACAGCTGAATTACAATGGTAATTCAAATTGAAACCATGTTATTGTAGGACTGATGTTACTTAACTAAATTATGAAATACTGGAACCATGCAAAGTAAGAACTGCCTGTATTTATTTACTAATTATAAACAAAATAAATTCATTACATGTTGCATAAAAATATATTTTTATGAAAATTGTATTTTCCAAAAGAAAAATGTAGCAAGAATAGCACTGTTTACATGTTTGCAAATATCTTTAATGTGTTTAATAGAAGACAATTAGATTATATTACTGCAAATTCAAGCTATAATAGCACACATTATGTAGCTTCTGGAAAACTCCAGCATACACTGCTTAGAAAATGGGAATCTTTAATAAAAAAGACAAAGAAAATGACAATAACAACAACAACAAAAGAGAATGGAAATTTTAAAAGGCAAATAATGTTTTAGAATACTTAAGAAAATAATTTTGACTTTGTGGACCTCTGAAAGCATCTGGGTCCAGAAGTACACTTTCAGAAATGCCACCCTATGGCATTCTTGGTGTGTAATGAAATAACTCTCCTATGAAATGAGAATGATACAAATTATATACCATTACATATATTTGGGATAATGGAAAATATAATCACTCAAATAATTTTCAGTCTTCTTTGATTCAGATGAACCCTGATTGAGAAATGCTGAGATAGATTAATGTTCGACTACATAGTATTATCTACAACAGCAACTGGAGCTCAATGGAGTAAATTATCATGCAATAACGGGAAATAACATATAGGAAGTAACACTGATAAAGTTAGTTTCTTGTACCTAACGGATAGTCAAGTTAGACAAATGCCAGATGTAACGCATAGTAAATGGATAGAAACAAAAAGATAAAGAGAAAACATATTTAAAAGGGACTTGAAAACTTTTATTTCCTATGTCCATCTCAGTGACAATACATGAGAATAATGCTGCCAATCCTTGGCAAACATTTAATAAGAAATAATAAGTACAATGTTTAGGAAAAGGAAATGAGAATGTTTCTAAAGGATAAATAAAAAGCACACAATCTCCACCTCCACCTTTGACCTGAATAGAAGGAAATTTCTGAATGTATTTCTCTAATCTTCATTCAGTAGAATGGAATAAGAAAGCTAACTCTGCAACCACACTGCTCAAGGAAGGAATAATCTACTGCTTGTAAAAATTATGCCATTTAAGATAGTAATGCACCTTCATAAAATAAACCAAAATTTATATTTGAAAACAAAATTAACAAAGTGCTTAATTCATCAAAAATAAAAATCTAGGTTAGAACTCAATTTCCACCTTTAACAGTCTGATAAGATTGTAGTCACTATGTTGTCCAGGAATAACACTAAATTACCTAACAAACTATTTACTTTGTAAAATGTAGTGGGAAGAAAAAGCCATGGCTATTAGTGCATATATTTTCATATCATCAAGAGACCTATATGGATCAATCAGTAGTCAACAAAATGCACAAATATTTTTCTACATTACCCGTAGGTTACGTTCCTACAGAAGATACTATCTGTGTCATAAAAATATAAAATGTCAAATACAGAGCACTAAATTACTTTAAACTCAACAGCTAACTAAAAACTAAAACAAAAGCAAAGTCCAAATATCCCAAAGCATATCCCGAGACACAATTTCTATGATTTTCAAGCATAAAGACATTTAAGGGTGAGAAAGCACTACAAAAATTTCTATTATATCAAAATCAGTAATGAAGAAAAACAATGTTCTCCAGCTTTGCTTCATCATTCATATCCTGCTCTCCTCCCTCCAACACAACCCAAAATTTCAGAAGGCAAATCAGTCCCTTAGAGTCTATGCTTCACTTTCAGCTAACTGATTCTTCCCAGTCAATACTCACTTCTCTAAAATATATAGCTAGTCATGAATATATACCAGAGTAATGAGAATCTGTCCTCCATAACACAGTAACTAAGATGTGCTATAAAAATCAAACCTGTAAAAAGAATTTTAATGTATCTAAGAAATATCACACAGATGCTGAGCTATTTCCTGATAATGATGACATTAATATTAGTCATCTGTTTCCTAAAAAGGAATGATTTTTAAACAATGAAATGACAATTTGATGAATGTCTAAAAATATCAAATCAAGCGTAACAGCTTTTACATAAAAATTAAAAATCGAAAGTTTACATAAAAGAGACTTATAATTAAGATTTTGAAATGCAGTTTTTGAAATGTCTCTATTTAAAAAGATTCTCTTTCCCACCTTCAAAGTCCAAGGAAATTTTTGTTAGCTTAGAAATAAGAAAGAATGGGCTGGGCGTGGTGGCTCAAGCCTGTAATCCCCGCAGTTTGGGAGGCCGAGGCAGGTGGACAACCTGAGGTCAGGAGTTCAAGACCTGCCTGGCCAACATGATGAAACCCCGTCTCTACTAAAAATACAAAAAATTAGCTGAGTGTGGTGGTGCATGCCTGTAATCTCAGCTACTCAAGAGGCTGAGGTAGGAGAATCACTTGAACCCAGGAGGTGGAGGTTGCAGTGATCCGAGATCGTGCCACTGCACTCCGGCCTGAGCAACAAGAGCAAAATTCCGTCTCAAAAGAAAGAATGATTGTGACTAAAACCTTAAAACCTAAGAAAGCATGGACTACCTTTTTCCCTTTGTCAACATAGCAAGAGAAATGAGATAGTTACCAAAACTGTTTAAAACATATTAATTACATCTATATTACATTAATTCCTTCCATAGTTTATAGATTTGTAACATAATAATTAAAAATAATTTAAAAATTTTAAATGAGGACAAATCAAAAATAATTTTCTTAAATGTCTATAGTTTCTATTAGAAATTATTTTTATAGTGAAAATTCATCTTTAATATTTAATGTTCTACATTAATAATATATATATATCCATATATACACAGAGAGAATAGGAAAAAAACATTCCTATCCCTTTACAACAAGCATATATTATTTGGCAATTTATCCAATATGCTTCAGGAAAAAAAGATGTTCAAATAAAATAGATTTTCTTATCTACACCATGTTATATCCCCTTATATGGAATGATATCTGAAGATAACTAATGTACATGAAAACATCTAGAATCATCACATTTCAAAACTTAAAAGGGCTCACAAAGGTTAAAGTCATTAATAAGAGTGATGTTTTTAATAGAACGTAAGTATCCAAAATATGAGACAGAGAACTCTCCACTATTGCAAACCAAATTTACAATATTCCTTATTATATGTCATTGCTGTTAGTAGTCTCTAACACAGGGGTGAGGTAATTATCCTCTGCCATTAAAATAACAGTCAGCATCAATGATCAACAAAGAGATGGCTTCCAAGAGATATGACACAATCCACACCAAACATAATATAAGCAGTGACTACAGGTGATAATAAGCACAATACCCAGAGATATCTGTTCACTGGAAGGCCTATTTTCTCTCTCATATTTTACATCAGAAACACAAGAGAATTTTTCAGAATCAACAATTTGCAGGTCTGGGCATGGTGGCTCACGCCTGTAATCCCAACACTTTGGGAGGCCAAGGCGGGTGGATCACCTGAGGTCAGGAGTTTGAGACCAGCCTGGCCAACATGGTGAAACTCCATCTCTACTAAAAATATAAAAATTAGCCAGATGTGGTGGCACACACTTGTAGTCCCAGCTACTCAGGAGGCTGAGGCAGGTGTATCACTTGAACCTGGGAGGAACAGGTTGCAGTGAGCCAAGATGGTGCCAGTGCACTCCAGCCTGGGTGAAAGAGCAGAAACAAACAAACAAACAAAGTAATTTCCCTTCTTTTTTCAAATATTATGCAACTTACAAATTCTCAGCTGGGCGTGTTGGCTCATGCCTGTAATCCTAGCACTTTGGGAGGCTGAGGCAGACAGATTGCCTGAGCTCAGGAGTTCGAGACTAGCCTGGGCAACATGGTGAAACCCTGTCTCTACTAAAATACAAAAAAAAAAAAAAATCAGCTGAGCATGGCGGCATGCACCTGTAGTCCCAGCTACTCAGGAGGCTGAGGCAGGAAAATTGCTTGAACCTGGGAGGCAGAGGTTGCAGTAAGCCGAGATCATGCCACTGCACTCCAGCCTGGCAACAGAGCGAGACTCCCTGCCCCGCACCCACACACCCAAAAAAGAATTCTCAAACATCATGTGTATTTTCCTCTTTCTTTTCTAATATAATTTTAACATATTTAAAATATTTTATAATGAGAAAAAATACCTTTCACATATCCTTTAAGCAGGGGTCTACAGACTGTTGTCCACAGGCCTAATCCAACTAGTTAAATGTTTTTGTAAATAAACTTTTATTGGAACCAAAAAAAGTCCCAACCATCTTCCCTGAAATTTGTACCCTGAAACATGAAACTCTCTTTGTGATATTTTATTATTTCAAAAAATTTTACCCAATGTAAAAATCAACTTAAAAATAAAGGAAGAAAGCAGGGCCAGGTGTGGTGGCTCACACCTGTAATCCCAACACTTTGCAAAGCTGAGGCCACAGGATGGCTTGAGGTCAGGAGTTTGAGCAACAAAGCGAGACCCCATCTCTATAAAGAAATGTAAAAATTAGTCAGGCATGGTGGAAAGAGGCTGTTATTTTAAGCAACTCAGAAGGCTGAGGCAAGAGGATAACTTGAGCCCAGGAATTCAAGGTCACAGTGGGCTATGGTCATGCGTCCGCACTCCAGCCTGTGTAACAGAGCAAGACGCTGTCTCTAAAAAGGAAAATTTTAGAAATTAAATAAAGAGACAGATGTGTATTTAAAATATTTTCTCAATCTGTACTGTCAAAATTTATTTTAAAAGAGAATTGTTAATCTAGACACTTAAGAATGGAAATACTATATTATTAACATCTTGTATTGCTATATAAGCAGACTGATGACAGCAGATTGCCAAACATAAAAAATAACGTTACAAGCACACTCTTAAAATAAAAAAGACAGTTTGCTGAGAATGATGGTTTCCAGCTTCATGCACATGTACCCTAGAACCTAAAGTATAATAAAAATATATATATATAAAATAAATATATAAATAAGACAAAATTTTCCAAAAAGATTCATCTAAAATTAGTAAGCTATCAAACCAAGAAAACTTCCTATCTTAAAATAAATTGGTTTAATCTCATATGAAAGAACTCCGAATTAAAATTATTTTAGTAAAGAACACTTTATATACTTGGATCACATATCCCTTGGGAATCCAATTGTTCTTTATCCAAGAACAAATAAAAATATTCAAATAGAATACTTTAACATAAGTGAGCTTCCTAGTAAGCTAGGACATTAAAAGCAGCAATAGAACAATATGAAGAACAGAAAAAAACCATAACATATAGTCTTCATGTTTTATCAACACTAGAATGCTAAGAAAATGAAAGTTCCCAGTTTCTGTCTATGCAAACACACACATAAGCTGACTTGTATCACAGACAATCAAGACAGCACAGTATTAAAATATATATATATGTTTTGAAGCCAGATATATCTGGGTTTGAATTCTGGCAATGTTAGCCTTAACTATAAAATAAATCTAATTTAAATAAAAATTAAATTAATTAATTAAAATTTCCATTATTCATCATAAAGGCTGAATCTAATATTTTTCCTCCAAAAAGCGTATTGTCCTGTATAAATTAAATATATTTTCTTATCATGTTAAGATATAGATGTTTTGTGGTTGATTTATTAAAATTTTAAATTGTTATTAATATTAATTTTGAGATTAGACCTGATATATAACAGAAGATTTGGTTTTGTAAATATTAAGATTTAAAAATCACAAAATCTAATGTTAAATATGAATCTTTGGAGGATATTGTTTTCCTAACCTCTTCTAAAGACGATCACCATCACTGGAGATAACAGACAATAAATCATTTTACTTAGCTAAAACAACAAAATGTGTGCATTATATCCACTTTCTATCTTTCATAAAATATTTTCAAAACAATATGTATTTTGGAGGATTTGTTTTTGAATGTGCAATCTAGTGTCAGAGTAAAAGCGGAAGGCAGGGAAGAAGAGCTCTTTCATTTAGTGCACATTCAGCTGTCGGCCAGCTTTTGGTAAACAGTAGTTACCGTGATTGTTTACTGTCGCCCCCAAATCAGTGCATTTTGTTGTTTTGGCTTGCTGGAGGAAGGGTGCTAGAAAATATACCAAATCTAAGTTGAAAACCCTGAAAGGCCAGGAGCAAACTGTAGGTTGTTCAAGACTAACCATGGTTAAAACCTAGTCTGGATTCAGCACAGTCCCTGACTGGATGAAAGCAATCAGCTACTACTCTATCTTATGGTGGAAGATGAACACTAGTAAAGCAAAGTGGTCATTAACCTACACTATTGGCCATGGGTACTAGTAAACTGTTGGCGATATCTTTCTAAAATTGAGTGGTGCATTCCATCTGTTTACTCCACTGTGGTCTATTTCTATTGTATACTATGTTCTTATGAATACTTTGACACATAATGGTTGACAAAAGCGTAAACATGACAGTACTAAAAGAACAACAAAACTATTAAAGAAAGAACTTAATAAACATTGTGTGGCATTCAATAACAGTCTAGATGTGACAAAAGATAGGACTACATGACAAAGAAAGGAGTAAGAGAGAGAAAAAACAGACCATAAAAGTAGATATAAAGATAATTCAAAATTCTAAATTAATAAGAACTTTAAGATAAATGTGAGTAATATGTTCAAGAGATGAGAAGAAATGAAGGACATAGGTAAAAAGACAGGTTTTTAAAATCAGAGGGTTAGAGTCTATTTTAAAAAATCAAATAAAAATTCTAGAACTACCTGAAATTAAAAACTCATTCAATGGATTAAACAGTAGAATAGACAAAGCATAAGACATAATTAATGAACTAGAAAAGGAGTCAATAGAAAACATACAAGCTGAAGCATAAAGAGAAAGAAGAATAGAAACCATGGGAAAGAATATGAATCAAGTGAGGCCTGGTAAAGTTTAACATAATGTAATTGGAGTGTAAAAAGATAATGGAGACACATGTGGTGGCTCATGCCTGTCATTCCAACACTTTTGGAGGCTCAGGCAGGAGGAATGCCTGAGGCCAGCAGTTTGAGACCAGCCTGGGCAACACAGCAAGATCCTGTATCTACAAATTAAAAAAAAAAAATTAGCTGGGTGTGGTGGTGCATGTTTGCAGTCCTAGCTACTCAGGAGGCTGAGGATCACTGGAACCCAGGAGTTCAGGGTTGCAGTGAGCTATGATCGCACTACTGCACTCCAGCCTGGGCAACACAGCAAGACCCGACCTCTAAAAAATAAAAATAAAAAGTAAAAAGAAGATAATAACCAAAATTTTTCCAAAACTGAGGAAGGGAAAATGGAAAGGGTAAATATGTGGATAAATATAAATGTGTATTTCCTAAATATCTACTGTAAAATATGGTAATAAAATAATGTTGTAAGATTTAATATATATATATATATATATATATATATATACACACACATATATATGTAAGTATGTTTTAGGATGTGGGGGAATAAATTGTTCTAACACTATTGGAGAAGTAGTAAAAGTTACAATTTGCACTAAACTGTAATAAATCAAAGGTAACTGCCAAAAGAATAGAAATATATATAAACATATATAAAGAAATGGAATATATGACTCACAAGTTCATGAAGTAAAAAACTGGAATCATGGAATAAGTGGAACTATAAAAATATTAATATTTAATAAGACAAGAAAGGAGAAAAAAGCAAACATACAATGAACAGTAAGATAGCTATAAATCCAAATATAATAGTAACAACATTAATTAAAATGAGCTAAATAAAAGACTAAGATTATCAGACTACATAAAATGCAAAATTCAATCCTATCTTACCTACAAGGACACTCTAAATATAAGAGCCCAGAAAGAGCAAAAGTGAAAGTAAAAGATGGAAAAAGAGACATCGTATGAACATTAGCTAAAAGAAAGCTATTATAACTGTATTAATAGCAGATAAAACAGACTTTAAGGCACTAGCATTATTAGAGATAATGAGGGACATTTCATGATGACAATGAATCAAACTACTAGGAAGAGACCACAATTCTAAATCTCCATAAAACTAGTAATAAAACAAAATATTTATAGTAAAAATCACAAAACTAAAAGGAGAAACAGACAAATCTACAGTCATAGAGGTAGACTTTAACACATCTCTCTCAATACTAAATAGCATACAAAAAACAGTAAGAATACAGAGGATATGAACAAGGCAATTAAAACACTAGACTTAACTGACATATAAATCATGCAATCAACAATGACAGAATACACATTATTTCCAAATGCATATGAAATATATGTTGAAATTAACCATATACTGCATCATAAAGCAAGCATCAACAAATTTCAAAAGCTCGAAATCTTTCAGAATATGTTCTCTGCACAACAGAATTCATTCAAAATCAACAAACAAAAGGTAACTAAAAAACCTTCAACTGTTTGAAAGTTAGACAATAGATTTTTTTTTTTTTTTTTTTTTGAGAAGGAGTCTCGCTCTGTCACCCAGGCTGGAGTGCAGTGGTGTGCGGTCTCTTCTCACTGCAAGCTCAGCCTCCTGGGTTCACGCCATTCTCCTGCCTCAGCCTCCCAAGTAGCAGGGACTACAGGCGCCTGCCACCACGCCTGGCTAATTTTTTGTATTTTCAGTAGAGATGGGGTTTCACCATGTCAGCCAGGATAGTCTCGATCTCCTGACCTCGTGATCCACCCGCCTCGGCCTCCCAAAGTGCTGAGATTACAGGTGTGAGCCACCATGCCCGGCCGACAATAGATTTTTAAGTAAACAGGAATCGACAGAGAAAATTAACAAAGTCATAACACGAGTCGACAGAGAAACTCAACAAAGTCAAATGCTGGTTCTTTGAAAAAGTTGGTAAAATTAATAAATGCCTAGCAAAATAAATGGGGAAAATGGAGATTATAATATCAGGAAAGAAAAATGGGAAATCACTACAGATCTTTCAAACAATAAAAAGACATTAAGAGGATATTAAGAAAAGTCTTAGCAAAAAAAAAAAATTGACAATGTAAATGAAATAGGTATGTTCCTTGAAAAACCTACTGAAACTCATACCAGAAGACACAGGAAATCTGAATTGTTCAGTATTTATTAAATGAATTGATTCCATTACTAAATGATTTCCCACAAAGACAATTTGCGGTTCACATTGCTTCCCTGGTGAATTCTTCCAAATGTTTAAGAAAGAAATATCAGTCTTACACAAACTTTTCTACAGAACAGGGGAGGAAAGACATACACACACAGACACACACACACACACATACACACAAACACACACTTCCTAACTTGTTTTATAAAGCCAAATAACCTTAATGACAAAACCAGACAAGAACATTATAAGAAAGGACAATTACATACCAATCTCTACCATGAATAAATATGCAAAAATCTCAAACAAAATATTAACTCCCTGAATGCAAAGATATGTCAAAAAGACAATACATCACAACTGTTTTTTTATTCTAGAGTGGTTTAACATGCAAAAGTCAACATAATTCACTATGAAAACAATAAAAGAGAGAAAAATCATGTTTATCTTGAAAGACAAAAAAATTAATAATACAATAATCAGCATCCATTTATGATAAAAATTCTCAGCAATTTAGAAATAGAAGGAAACTAAGAAAAACCTACTGCAAACATCCTATTTAATAATAAAATTTTGAATGTTTTCTGCAACACTGCATTAGTGGTCCTAGCCAGTGCAATAAGACAAAAAAGAAAAGCCATAAAGATTGTAAAAGGAAGAAATAAAATAAGTAAATGACATGACCGTGTACTCAGAAAAAAAATTTTTAACTGCAAAAAATCTGTTAGAATTAATAAAGAAATCTGGTAAGACTGTTATATATAAGACCAGTATTTTAAAAGGTCAAATTTATATCAATATACCAACAACCACAAGAAAATGAAAAGTTTTCAATGATTTCAGTTACCATAATATAAAAATATATCAAATATGCAAGAATAAATAAGAGATTTAAAATATCTATATATGCAAAACTACATTATTGAGAAAAATTCTAGAATATTTAAACATATAAAGAAATAGATTATGTTCATGGGTTGCACGTAAGTCTTAATATTATAAAGATGACAGTTTTCCCAAAACTGATTTATAGTACCAGTGCAAGCTTAATGAAAATCCCAGAAAAATATTTTAACAGAAATTGACAAGTTGATTCTAAAATTTAGTTTGTAAAAGGCCAAGAATAGCCAAGATAATCTTGAAAAATAAAGCTAGATAACTCATATTACCAAACATCAAGACATAATATAAAGTTATAGGTATTAATTTAGTATGATATTAGCTCAGGATAGACAAATAGACTATTGGAAAAAAGAAAGTCTAGAAATAGACCACAAATTATCCAGTCACCTAAGATAAATGTGATGCATGAGTGTAGTAGAGAAAGTATGGTTGATATAGTTTGGCTGTGTCCCCACCCAAATCTCATCTTGAATTGTAGTTCCCATAATCCCCACATATCATGTGAGGGAGCAGATGGGAGGTAATTGAATCATGGGGATGGTTCCCCCCATGCTAGTCTCATGATAGTAAGTAAGCGCTCACGAGAGCTGATGGTTTTATAAGGGGCTTCCCCCTTTGCTTGGTTCTCATGTTCTCATTTTTCTCTCTCCTGCTACCTTGTGAAGAAGGACATGTTTGCTTCCCCTTCTACCATGCTTGTAAGTTTCCTGAGGCCTCCTCAGCCCTGCAGACCAATGAATCAATTAAACCTCTTTCCTTCATAAATTACCCAGTCTCGGGTGTGTCCTCATAGCAGCAGGAGAACAAACTAATACAATGGTCTTTCCAATAAATGGTACTAGGTCAGTTGATTTTCCTTAAGGGAAATATTTAATCTTGACTCCTGTACTTCACACCATAAATAAACTACAGATGGACTGTTGATATAAATGTAAAAATAAAACAATAAAGCTTTAGAAGAAAAAAGAATATTTTCATTACTTTGGAGTAGGCTGGCTTCTTAAAGACATTACAATAAGCATTAACCATGAAGGAAATACATGGGCCATTTTACAATCAGAAATTTCTACTCATCAAAACATACTACAGAGTGAAAAATAAAGCCACCAAATGGAAGACATTTGCATTACACGTATCCAACAAAAGATTCCCATACAGAATGTACAAAGAACTGCACATCTAAAAAATAAACTAAAAGCAGAGATTCCAGTTGCTAAGTGACTTGAATTGACATTTTATGAAAGAAAATCTCCAAATGGCCTATAGACTTACGGAAAGGTGCTTGACTTCATTAGACATCAAGAAAATGCAAACTAAAACCACCATGTGACACCCCAACAAACATACAAGATTGGCTAAAATGAAAGAAAATGTCAAGCATTAGTTAGGATACAGAACAACTGGAACTCCTACACACTGCTTACTAGTATGAGTGTTGGTACAACTCCTTTTGAAAACTTTCACATCTACTGAAGCTGAATATCTGCATGCCATATGACTCATCAATTCCACTCCAAGCTAATATCGGACAGAAAAATGTACATATCGTCACAAAAATAAATATGAATGTTTAGTTAGTAGTAGTCAAAAAGTAGAAACAACTCAAATGACAACCAGTGACAGAATGGAAATATTGTGGTATATTCATCCAATGGAATAAGATACAGCAATGAAAATGAACAAACTACAGCAACATGCAACAAAACGGATGAACCTCACAAACATAATGTTGAACAAAATAAGCTAAACACAAAAAGGTATATACTGTATTATTCCATTCATTTAAAATATTTAAAAAGGCAAAACAAACCATGGTGTTAAAAACCAGGGTATTAACTACAAGAAAGCAAGGAGGAGGTCTTGATATTTGAACAGTTCTTTCTCTTGACCTGGGTGCTAGTTACAACATTGTGCCTTACCACAAAAATGAATTGAGCTGCATAGTTATGCTACGTATGCTTTTCTATATGGAAAGTATAAGTCAATAAAAATTTATATTAAAAGAATAGTGGCATAGTAGAGCTAGAAATAAGGCTAAAAGCATTATCACAATGTCCTACATATCTCGTAGTGGTTGACTACAGACTTGACACTAAGATTTCTAACAGATGCATGAGAAAAAGATAAAGTTGTCAGTTATACATTCGTGTCCAGTAAATACAAATAAATCAATTGCTTGAAAATACAAATTGTTGGCACTAAACACAGAGATTTCTCACAGAAGTCTTCACAAAAAAGAAGCCCCTTTTGACATAATAATGTCCTTGACAATAACTTCAAGACCCTCTGTGACTGCTTCTTATGATGACCTTCAATGCAGACTGATAGAATCTTTCCAATATACAACTGGGTAAAAGCAATTGGGGATAGAAGAGTGTGGAGCAATGCAGTCTACATACCCAATTCTCTCTGATGCTTTGGACTGACCCAGGGATATATTTTATAAACCTGTAAGAGGGAATAGAAGAGTGGGTAAGCTTCAAATATTCCCCCTTGAATATCATCTCTCAACTGAAATTTTGACAATTATCAAGCAGCAACAGCAAAGTTAAAATAAATACCCCCTAGTAAAGGACTGGGGGATAGCTAGTCTCTGTTGTCAATTAATATGAATGCAGTTTGGTTGGGGGAAGAGATAATGACCTTTTGTGAATGCTGAAATGTCTACTCTAGGACTAGTGGTTGAAAAGAGGATCACCCTACCTCCACTGTGAGCATCTACTAATTAGAGCATGAAGAATCCTTAGAAATATTTAATAATACTGAACCTGCTTCCAAGGTATATAACTAATGTTGAATCCAAACTCAAAGTTCTACTACATATAAAATGACTAAAAGAGCTTTAGCCCAAAATATTATAATCACTATAGCCAAGGTATGAATAATCTTATGAGGCATACTCAAGCATACTCAAGCAAATAGTAACAAAAAAAGTAAATCACTGGATTTAAAGTTCTTTTTTTTTCTTTTCTTTTCTTTTTTTTGAGACAAGAGTCTCACTCTTTCTCCCAGGCTGGAGTGAAGTAGTGAATCTCGGCTCACTGCAACCTCCGCCCCGGGGTTCAAGCGATTCTCCTGTCTTAGCCTCCCGCTGGAATTACAGGTGCCCCCCCACCCCCAACCCCCGCCACTGCACCTGACTAATGTTTGTATTTTTAGTAGAGATGGGGTTTCACCATGTTGGCCAGGCTGGTCTCGAACTCTTGACCTCAGGTGATCCATCTGCCTCAGCCTCCCAAAGTCCTAGGATTACAGGCATGAGCCACCACACCCAGCCAACAAATTTAAAGTTCTTTAAAGGATTATGCTGCAATCTGTATATGGTTGGTCTGTCCCCATCAAATGACATGTTGAAATTTGATCCCCAATGTGATGGTGTTGGGAGGTGGGGCCTAGCAGGAAGTATTCGGGTAATCATGGGGGTGGATACCTCATGAATGGCTTGGTACTCATCTCCCAGTAGTGAGCCAGTTCTCACTCTAGCAAGGCTGGATTGGTCTCAAGGAAGAATGGATCAGTTCCTAGAAGAGTAGGTTGATATAAAACCAGAATGCCCTTTAGGTTTGGTCTCTCTTCACATCTGCCTGCTTCCCCTTTGACTCTCTCCACCATGTTTTGATGAAGCACAAAAGCCCTCACCAGAAGCCCAGCAGATGCTGGGGCCACAGTTTTTGTACAGCCTACAGAAGTGTTAGCTAAATCAACCTCTTTTCTTTATAAACTACCCCGCCTCAGGTATTCCTTTATAGCAACACAAAACAGGGTAAGACAGATTATACTGTCATTAATATTCAATAACATTTCACATATCTGCATTTCTCCCACCAAGTTCAAGCATAGACTAGACAGTTTTTCTGATTAGTTAGCACCAGAATGTTAAGAAGTTCAGATTGCTAAAGCTCACTAAACTTAACTCAGGCCTCTGGGTGCTTTTTTTTTTTTTTTTTTTTTTTTTTTTAAATTAAACACCTAATAAGTTTAGTTATATACTTTCCCAGGTCACAACCAATTATAATCTGCAAGTCAGAATGGGAAGTACAAAGAAAAGAACTGCTAGAAATAGAAAGCGTTGTAAGAAATAACAAATAACTTGGTAGGAAGAAACAGAAGGATGCAAAAGCTCAAAGAACTCCAAACACATAATCTTCTGGGGCCACTTAGGCAAAAGCTCTACATGCCGCAAGAGTCTCCAAGGGCAACCACTGCACAGTGGGCATATTCATAGAGGAAGATACAGAGTAAAGTCAGCAATAAGGATTACATTATTCTATGTATAGTCTTTTTCAAGAAGGTAGGGAAAAGTGTAATCATTTTTTTAAAGCAATCCATTCAAAATACTGTAAATATTACGTGTTGTGGATTAAATTTGCATGCTTAAATAAATTTCAGTTATACAAATCCTGCACTCCAAAATAAATGCTGAGTAAAGCACTACAGTTGATGAAGGATTTTAAGCTTAACTCAAATATTAGTTATGTATAAAAATATAAGCTTCTCATTCCCTGACTATAATGGAAAAACTGAGGTGCTAATGTAATTTGAAATAATATTCAGGTTCTGAAATAATATCATGACCTATAGAAAACTAAGACTATGCATACGTTATTAAAAACACTTGAATTGTGAAATCATCACTTGTCTCCACCATGCTTATCACACTACTCTTTATATTCCTCTTAGTCCTTTATATTCCTTTAGTCCTTCCCAGCCACAAAACAGGAAAATTATGACTTTGCAGGGGAAGTTTCTCTTAAAAGTATTGACTTAAAAGTTTGACAAGTGTTATTCTGAAATGTTTATATGTGTATATTTTAATAATTTGCTCATAAGACATTAAGCCATAGAAAGCGAATTTAGATTTTAATACTCTGCCACCAAAACCAAAATCAAAGGAATATATAAGGTTTTCTGTAAACAATGAAGCTTATAAAGGACAGAAAGTGACTAATATCTGATTATCCATGGATAAAAATGCAAGTTTAAAAAATCTGAAGGGCTTTAACAACTTAATTTTCTGAAGTTCTAAACGATAGAGAATACACAGGGAAAATACTAGTTGGTTCTCAGTGCCAAAGTCAAGTGTATGAATATTTTGAAGGTGAGTGGGTAAGATTTAGAGTCCTCAAATGACCTACTATTTCTTCACCAAAATCTATGAAAAATATGAAAAAATAGTACTTATCTGATGAAATAAGGACCATGCAAATGTTTTTAGTCTATGACACGTAAATGTTCACTAAAAAAACTGATGAATTACATACACATATACAATCACAATGAGCCAAAATTCAATTCAGCTCTTTATCTGACTATCTCACCTATCCAAACAACCCATTTTCAAAGTTCAAAACTATATATTGCACTTGAATAAAGCTTTAAACATAAAGAATTGTGTACTCACATAAGAAGACTTTAAACCTAAACTGAGCATACATCTAAATTGTTTAAGGGGTAAGGAAAAACATTACTGTGTAAGTATAAGTGGATACACTAGAATGATATATGCTGGTGACTTTTTTTTTTTGGTTTTGTAAATGGTTCAATTTTTTCCAGAACATCAGCAGAGAATTACAAAATCAAAGGCACAGTCCAAAATATTTTTGTTTATAGAGAAAAATGCATATACCGAATTTAGCTATTATAAATATTTATCTTATCATTATTACCCTGCTCATATTTGGAAAAATTCAAAACTAAATATAAACATATTTTGCTTGGAAGCCATTATTAATTTTAGGCCTATAATTGAAGTGTTAACAATGATCTAGTCCAATATTATTTTACAGACAACAAAAATGAACAAATGGAAAGGTTGCATGGCTTGTGAAAGTGCACACCAGTTAATGATAAAGTCAACCTAGAACCCAGTTATATTTCCACCAAATCAACTTCTTTCCAACTTAATTATCAAATCATCTCTGATTTGAAATATAAAAATAAAAAGGCCAGGCGCAAGGTGGCTCACGCCTGTAATCTCAGCACTTTGGGAGGCCAAGGCGGGCAGATCACGAGGTCAGCAGATCGAGACCATCCTGGCTAATACGGTAGAACCCCGTCTGTACTAAACAAAATACAAAAAATTAGCCGGGCGTGGTGGCAGGCGCCTGTAGTCCCAGCTACTCAGGAGGCTGAGGCAGGGTGAACCCGGGAGGCGGAGCTTGCAGTGAGCCGAGGTCGCGCCACTGCTCTCCAGCCGGGGAGACAGAGCGAGACTCCGTCTCAAAAATAAATAAATAAATAAAGAATTCATAAGAGACATGAGTGAAATACCCAGGGTTTGGTGACTCTGGAAAGTAAACTAGCAATAAATGCATAAATGCTGTTTTATTCATTTTTTTAAATTTGTAATGGGGATACTTAAAATATACAAATGGCCTCTAGTGACTTTCTTCCAAAAAGTAAAAGTCATTCAGACAAAGTCTATCATATAGACCCCATTACTACAAACGGATAATTTACATGCACCATCAACTATTTGGATCAGAAGAACAGCCTTAATATTATCCATATAAATAACAATACAAATGAAATCCAGAGCAGAAACCACAACTTATTTTAGCTATTACACTAAATCTATGTGTAAACTGTAACTAAAGTTAGCACATACTCATTTCACAGTAGAAAATAATAATTATGTAAATTACAATCATGAAAATACAACTAATACAGAGAGCTGTCCCCAGAAATCAGTGTGACGTTCCTAAAATTTCTTAAAGATAATTTAAAATTTAATTTAAATAAGGTTGAAATACAAATCCTTTTCTTTTCAACTGTCTCTGATAAGGGCACACATGATCATTACATGACCTAAAGCCAGCCAAAACAAAAATGGAGAAGCCAAAGGAACAGTACCCATCACTGAATTTATTCATTCAATAAATATTTTTTGAGTGTTAGATGCTATACTGAGAATTTGAAAAAAAAAAGAAGACTAAGCAAAAAGCAGATAGAATCACTGCCCTTGTGAAGTTTAACAAAAGCTGACAGAGCTTTTATTAAATATGTTACCCCCCAAGAAGCACTGTATATGTTGAAACTATCCTTATTTTTAAAGCAATTTTTAACGTCTGTATATTATGGTTAAAAAATTAGCCTTGCTTATTGTTCCACTTACCTACTTTAAAGATATTTACCTATATTTTAAAACACCTAACAGCCTATTTGTCTCAAAAAGTTACATCCTAGACAGCACAAATGGCAAATTAAACAGATACCATATTACTTTACCATTTACAACTCAAAGTGCTGTAATAATTACATACACATATACAATTACAGTCAATGAAGAAGGTCTTCTTGCTAAACATTTGTAATAATTCAAGTATTTTTTTAAAAAGTCACTGTGAGTTATTGCATTTAAGTCCTGGAATAATTATCTGTATTCCACTTAGGACGCTAGACACATTTTTACACAAGAAAAATAACGGAAAAATACAGAGAAATTGCAAAGGAAGAAAAAGTTTCATCATCATCTGATTCTTAAGAGGAATATCACTAGGTGATGATTAGGAGTCTGATGGAAGAAAGTAATTTTAAAACAACTTAATGGTTCAGAGAAGTAAGAAATTGACGCTTAGAGTTTCAATTTTTCTTAATACTCAGATATAAGACTTTAAGAAAATATATCAGCATGTTAAAAACCAGTTATCTCTGAATACTAGGCTTACTATAGATAGTAGTTATCCTTTTTTTTTTTTTTTTTGACGGAGTCTCCCACTGTGGCCCCGGCTGGAGTGCAATGACATTATCTCAGCTCATTGCAACCGCCTCCCGGGTTCAAGCGATTCTCCTGCCTCACCCTCCCGAGTAGCTGGGATTACAGGCGCCCGCCACCACGCCCGGCTAATTTTTTGTATTTTTAGTAGAGATGAGGTTTCACTATGTTGGCCAGGCTGGTCTCGAACTACTGACCTCGTGATCCGCCTGCCTCAGCCTCCCAAAGTGCTAGGATTACAGGCGTAAGCCACCGCGCCCGGCCCAATAGTAATTATTCTTTTATTGTTTCTATATTTTTCTGAAGTAAGAAAATACTACATTTACAGTTATAAAGCATTAAGGAAAGGCAGGCCTTAAAATAAATCATTGACATAAAGACTAGGTATCCTCCACAGTCCCACTCTTAATAACAACTGCAGAACCAGCACTAACACTGTAGCTGAAAAGTGGATAGTACACACACGCTCACATACACAATGGCTGGCATGTAGTAGGCACTCAACTAACGTGTGAAATGAAATGGGTGAAGATAATGTAAACAAGCCAAAACAACGAAATGCACTCTGATTTGGGGGCAACACAGTAAACAATCACAGTAACTACCACTTTATCAAAAGCTGGCTGACAGCTGAATGGGCATTAAATGAAAGAGCTCTTCTTCCTTGCCCTCCTCTTTCACTCTGACACTAGATTGCACATTCAAAACAAATCCTCCCCCAGCCCCGCCCCAAGCTCTATCCTCTGGTATCTCCAGCACTGGAACCGACACAAAGTCCAGGGCTGCGGCGGTGTCCAGACCCGGGCCCCTGTCCAAGGAGCTGCGCGCTCACAGATTTGGCTGGCGCAACATAAGCGGGGGCATTGGGCGGCAGCCCATCATGCCCGGGACCCCCAGGGACCCTCGCGGACGCCCAGGGCTCTCAGCCCCGGCCGGAGGCTGGTTCCTCTCGCCCTGCGCTGCCGTACCTGCACACTGTGATCAGGTTCCTCCTCTCCACCGCAGCATTGCGGGCGCTCAGGCTTTTCTTGCCGCCTCCGCCGCCACCGCCGCGGATCCCGCTCAGGCCCCCCAGGCTCCGGGAGGCCATGGCGGGCTTACCCCCGTGCCCCTTTTGTCTCGTGCCACCCCGCACGCCCCCCACACCTGCTTAAGGGGTTCTCGCTCGGTCCGCAACCGTGGGGGCGCGGGAAGGATGTAGGAAAGGAGCCTGGAGGGAGGAAGGGTGTGGAAGACAGCCGGGACTCGCACCCGGGGACTGATGGCTCGCCCTTGGCACCCGAGCTACACACACACACACACACACACACACACACACACACACACGCACCACCTCCGCCCTCGGCGCGCCGCCGACTGCCGGGCTGCGCGTGCGGGTCGGCGTCGGGCGCTCTCCTCCTTCCCGAGGGACCTCAGCAGACGGCGCGCGCGCGAGCCCGCGGCCCCTCACGCCCAACCACCCACACTCCGCAGCCACTCGTGCCCCAGCCCCGGAGGCAGCGGCAAGGCCCCCCGCCTCGCGTGCGCAGCCCCACCCTCTCTGCGCCTATCAAATCAACGCTACCCCCGCCGGATCCAATCGCGGCACCAGAGGGGCGGGGCCGGCCGCGCGGACCTTTTAAAGCAGCGGGCTCAAGCCCCGCCTCGACGCGTGGGCTGCTGTCAAGACGCCGGGCTCGCTTTCGCAGCCCGCTAGCTGTCGCCAGTAGCCACGCAGGCTAGCCGCGGGGATTGTGGGATGCGGGGCCCCACAGCGCCAGGGGCCGATTGCCACCCCTTGCCTGTAGCCAAGCTTTAACGGCTGATACCTATTTCCGTGGCTGCCGTACCTTCAGTGCCTGCCTAGAAAGCAGCGCGCCGGCAGCCACACCCGACCTTGGGCCTGAGTACTAAGAAGGGAGGAGGGTTCCTTTTGTCCTGACGCCCTCCCAGGGGCTAATAAACAGCAACACAGTGGCCCGAGGGGGGAATTGCTCTTAGAATCTCCTTGGCGCATGTGGTGCCGACATTTCTTGCCCCTCCACACCATGTCGCTCCCACCTCAGCCTCCAGCGCAGCCCGCACCCGGGACTGACCGCCCGCCTAAAGAGGAGCGCGGTGCCAGTGTAGAGTCTTTTCGCGTCCTGGGCCGTGACTCGGAATCGGGAGTCCGGGTCTGGGAATAGTAAGCGCAGGAACGACGCGGCCTCGGTCCAGCCGGGCTGCTCCCTCAGAGTCCTGGAGCGCCCTCCTCGACGCGCGTGTTCGGAAGCGGCCCCTTCCTAGAGCTTCTCACTACCCTCCGTTTTATGTGCAGGAGGGTCCCGGCTTGGGCCAGGTCCTCTGACACTCACCCACGCCTGCTGTTTACCTCCTTTTGCACCAATATGCCCAGATTTTAGAGCGCAATCCTAAATGACTTACTCTCCCTGTGGGACCTAGCACAGTGCTGTACATAGAACAGGTTCTCAATAAATGTTTCTCGAATTTAATTTGAAGTCACATTTGACATAATTTTTACTGAAATTTCACGGCTTCAGTGGCTCCAAAATCCATGTATCTTTCACCTCTGCTTTTGAAGTTTCTGTCAAAGAATGTTGTAGAATATATAGTTTTGTGTGGCTATCTCTATTTTTCTTATATATTATCCCTATTAATACAGGACATACTGTTACTCTTGAATGTTTTAACAACGCACGTTTGTGTAATAAAGTTGTAAATTCCTAATTTCTGAGGTTTTTAAAGTTTAAAAATCTCTTTAAAATAATCAAAGAATCATCCTTTTCAGCTACCATGTCTAATTTTATTCTACTATTCTGTTTAGTGGAATAGAAATATATGGGCTGGGCGCGGTGGCTCACGCCTGTAATCCCAGCACTTTGGGAGGCTGAGGAGGGCGGATCAAGAGGTCAGGAGTTCGAGACCAGCCTGACCAACATAGTGAAACCCCGTCTCTACTAAAAATACAAAAATTAGCCGGGTGTGGTGGCACGCGCCTGTAGCGGCAGCTACTCGGTAGGCTGAGGCAGGAGAATCGTTTGAACCCGGGAGGCGGAGGTTGCAGTGAGTGGAGACTGCACCAGTGCACTCCAGCCTGGGCGACAGAGTGAGACTCCATATCTCTCTCTCTTTCTCTCTCTCTTTCTCTCTCTCTCTCTCTCTCTATATATATATACACACACACATATATATGTATATATATTCCTCTCTCTCTCGCCATACGTATGTAGTGTCGGTCTTAACTAATGTGCTACGATAAATATTCACTCATACATTAAAATTTTAAGAAAACAATTTAGTCAGACTTTACACTTTATCTTTCAAGTTAATAAAAGCAGGGGAGTTTTCTATATGTGGATGTTTGTGACTAGTCAGCGCACTTCTTCCAGAACATTATGTGTCTGCTCTCCTGTCACACGGAGGCTTATAAAAAGTCTTCTTCTAGGAGCTACAACTTAACTTGTCTCTTCTTGCTAGTCCAACAGTTTGGATTCAGAAGTAGCCATCAGGAAACAGATGCACTGGCTATGCAGGGAGTCTCTGCAAAATATTTGCACTGGCAATAACAAATACTACTCAAATTGATGTTATTATTTAACCGCAGATAAAACTGCAGAAGGAAAAGAGTGGAAAGCCATTAGTTATCAAGAAGATTTCTAAAAACCCATGCTTGGGTGTGTCGTGAGTGAGGGAGAGAACACACAGGCCTCTGAAGCATTTATCAAGAAGATAAAAGTGAGTGATCATGACAGAACGAGAAAAGTGAGATGTTACTATCCTCAAAATTGGCTTCCTAGCCTCCAGTACATTTTCATGTTATTTGCACTGCGAACTATGACTGAAAACTTAGTAAAACTCCATCTTAAATGATGAGGTAATCATGTTATTTCCCTTTTTTCTTTTTTCTTTGTGAGTCGCTGGGACTACAGGCGCCCGCCACCATGCCCCGCTAATTTTTTTGTATTTTTAGTAGAGAGGGGGTTTCACCGTGTTAGCCAGGATAGTCTCGATTTCCTGACCTCGTGATCCGCCCGGCTCGGCCTCCCAACGTTCTGGGATTACAGGCGTGAGCCGCCGCGCCCGACCATAATGTTATTTTTCAAATGTCACTCTTAGAAGGATTTAGTTGACATGTTAGTACTTGCTTACCAAGACTTTGCCATAAACAAGCTATGTTTTTGTCTTTTGTTTTGTTTTGTTTTGTTTTGTTTTATGTATGGAGTGTCATTACACTGCCACATGGGGGCCTTATTTGATAAGGCTTTTTCTCACTTTAATCCCAAGTGGTATGTCCTGGGTCTCTTTCTCCCTCTAGATTACTAATCTGGATATTGTCAATCAATTTATTCAGTACACAGCATAATACTATTATAGAACTCCATGAGTCCACGTTACTTTTTGGACTTCTTTTGGCACCTATTTCAATTATTTTTATTTATTTAAGTATTGCACAAAGGTATTCAAAGATTTTACAAAGAGCCACAGTAAAAATTATGAAAACAGTAGATACCTAAATTAACTTATAGGAATTCTGTAGAACCGAATGGGCAGAACATACCCATTCACCGTTTTCCCAAATTCCTTCTTCTAATCGAAACAGACAAAATTACAAGTGCAACATATAAAATGTCCTCAAATATAAAATACTATAAAATGTAAATATAAAGTGCTATAAACCAGAGAGATTACCAAACCATAGTTTATTCTAGTCTCAGAGAAGTGGACTTTTTAAATATGCCATAAACCCAGCATCTGTACAGAAGAAACTAGAAACATTGAAGATGTAATTTTTTTAATTTTTATTTACTTTGACGTCAGATGGGTAATATGCTGACATCATAACAAGGATTGAGTGAGGCACATCTCACATGTGTGTAAAAGCTCAATCATCATGCTTATGAACCACAAATGGATAGATACAAATTTTTTCAAATCCACAAATCAAGTATCATCATAAGCAAAATCAAAAGTAAATGAGACCGAGAAAACATTTTTAAAACTCAAATCATAGACAAAGAGCTAATTTCCTCTATAAAGTACTCCTGCAGATCAATAAGCACTGTTTCAGTGGCACAATGAATGTGAAAGCCAAATTGCAGTGAGAAAAAAGTCAGTGGGAAATGAGTATCACACAATCTCAAAAAGTTATGAAAGAGGAGAAAAAGAGTGGTGGTGTGGGGGAACATTGAACAGAGGGACGTTGGTGTTTTATTGCTATCATGACGTTATTTTTCACAGAAGTGACTTGAGCATCTTTTGAAGCTGATGCAATGAATCTACTGAGAGGGAAAGGTTAGTAATGCAAGAGAGAAAAAAAAAAACTATCAAAAGTGAGCATGAAGAAAATGTATGAAAATTGCTTTTTAAAAAAAAAGTCCATTTGAGATTAAGTCAAGAGAAACAGAACACTCAGGGGAGGTATGGGTTTCCGTTGAGAAGAGGAAGCAGAAAGACCATTCCAAAGAATTGGAGAATGCAAGGTAGTATTGGTCATAGAGCAAAAGTTCCAGAGAGCATCAGGGAAGGGAGTGCAGACAGGGTCATGGGCAAGGAAGCGCAAAGCATGCTCATTAATAGGGTATGGGTAGTGAGGTGGGTATTACAGGCTATGATAGACACATAGTGAAGAGTACCTTGATGGGTCTCCCACACTGTTCTCTGTAAAAAGTCAATGGGTAAAGGCTGATCGAAACAAAGTGGATTTGGTCCTACAGTTTCTTTGAGGAGGGCAAATACCCTCAGTTCGAACAGAGGATATTTTTCTTTTTAAATTTTTTTATCATGTAGAAGGGCGTTAACAAACCAGAAATTATAGACTCCAGACATTGTATGGATTGCATCAATTAATCATCAGAACCATTCTCTAAAGTAAGTATTATTATATTCTCCCATTTACAAACAAGGAAACAGAGACTTGGAGACATTAAGTAACATATAGAAAGTCACATAGTAAATGGAAGAGCCAGGATTGAAATCTAAATCATCAGCTAGAAAATCTATTTTTTCTTAAGTTTATTATTTTAAAGACAGGGTCTTACTCTGTGGCCCAAGATGGAGTACAGTGGGTAATCATGGCTTACCTCGGCCTTGAACTCCTGGGCTCAAGGGATACTCAAGGGCTCAGCCTCCTAAGTAGCTGGGACTACAGGCATGCACCACCACAGCTGCCTAGTTGTTTTTATTTTAAAAAATGTTTTATTGAGACAAGGTCTCACTATGTTGCACAGATTGCTCATGAACTCCTGGTCTCATGCGATCCTCCCTTCTTGGCCTCCCCAAGTGTGGGGATTACAGGCATGCACCACCATGACTGGCCCAAAATTTATTGTTTTTTTTTTAACATGTTTCACTGCCTTTTTTAAGAAAGTAACTCCAGATAAGGCTTAAACACAAAACTCCCATACTGTACACATGGTTCTTAAGAATCAAGAAGGATTTTACACACTGACCAACTGTATCACTCATGGAATGTAGTCTCTAGATAATTCTGGAGCTCAGGCTTTCATTTTTTATTCAGCAAGTGTATTCTGAATCAAAAGATATGCATAATTTTAACCACAAATTAAATTTTTTCCTAGAGATGTTTTACCAATTTACATCCTACTAACAGTACATAAGTTTTCTTACACTCTTGCTCACTCTAGGAACTATCGTTCTTCTTATTGTTTTTCTGCATAACAAGCAAAGAGCAATATCTTTTTGATATTTTAACTTGTTTTTTGTTAGTAATGAAAATGCACATTTATTTTGTGCGCTTATTGTTCATTTATGTTTTGCCCGTTCATGCCCTTTACCCATATTTTCCAAAAAATATTGGTCTTCATTATAGTGGCTCATCATCATATTTGTTTATTGTATGTATGACAAATACTTTTCCCAGTTCATTGTTTGCCTTACCTATGGTGTTAGTTATTTATAAGGAGATGTTTAAAATATTTTATATAAATGAAATTCATCAATATTTTCCTTTATTGGTTTTTCCTTTGATCATTTTAGAATAGCCTTTGCCACCTCCAAGATTATATACTTTATGGTTTCTTTTTTATATCAAAAATAATTAACCTATTTGCACTATATGAAGGTATGAAATTAGAATATAACTTCATTGTTCCAATGATTAACCACTGTCCCAATTCTATTTATTAAATGATCCATCTTTGCCTTACTGCCAATATTAAATTTATCATGAAATAATTAAATAACAAGGTTGCATTTTAATAAAGAATTGTGCCCATGATAATAAATCCATAGAAACAGCTAACATTAATGTTTCACAACAACTTTTTTTCTGGATAGGTCTCCAGACATACAAAAGAGAAATATATACTTAATTTTACCTAAATCAGTTTATTCTACACACAGTCAATATATTTTCTCACCAATCTGTTACTATGTGTTTGTATTTGTTTATGTTTTGCTTCTCATAGAAATTTTGATTTTTTATGCAATCAAATTTTCGTTTTTTAAATAATTTCTGGTTTTCACACAATGCTTAGAAAAGCTTCTGTATGCTAAGATAATAAAAGTGTTTGCCAACTTTTCTGTAGTGTTTTTCTTTTTGCGTTTGCATATTTGATATTTATAGAGTTATCTTTGTGTAAGAGTCAATTGGTGAAAGAGCCTAATTTTTCCAAACAGTCAATAGTTATCCAATGCTAGTATTAAATAATGCATCCTTTCCCACTGATATAAAATGCTACCTTTGTCAGGTACTAAATGTATACAATTTTAGTCTACTGCTGGATTTTCTATTTTCATCCATTGATTTATCATTTATGAGCTAGTGGTACCAAAATCTAATAAGTGGCAAAGCCTGGTAATTATTTTTAACATCTTGTAAAGTTAGTATTCCCTAATTATTCTCTTTCAGAATGTTCTTAGGTAATTCTGGAATGTCTGTTCTTCCATAGAAACGTAAGAATCGTTTTGACACATCTTTCTCACCAAGAAAAGCCTATAAGGATTCTGATTAGAATTGCATGATCTTTATAGATTAGGTAAAATTAACATCTTCCCAATATTTACAATGATCTAAGATGACAATGTGTATTTCTTCACTTTTTTTTTTATTTCACTTGGTGGCGTTTCATAGTTTTATCATGGAGTTTCAGACTGGTATTATGAGTAAGGTTTTTTGTATGAGTAGAGTTCTTTTTTTCCACTACACTTCCTAAATAGTTGCAATATTTACACAGGAAAGCTATACATTTTTGCACAATCATCTTTTAACATGTATTTATTATTTTTATTAGATTTTCAGATTCTATTGGTTTGATTTTTATGCAGTCAAATTTTTGTATTTTTACTTTTATCATTTTTGGTTTTCACATGAATCTTAGAAAAGCTTTTGTATGCTTAGATTATAAAAGTGTTTACTCATTTTTTGTTATGATTCTGTTGGTTTTCCAGGCACTAGCTCAGAAAAATAAAGATTAATGGTGAAGTTAGTGGAACAACACGTAAATCTCTTTAACACTAAGAATTTGCTTTCATAACTAAAATATTGGAATACCAATTCCACAAAGTAATTTTCTGTAAATTATCTCATGCAACGGATTCAAATGTAAACGCTTTAGAAAAAAAATCCTATTGAAGATATCTTGGCAAAGACTAAACACCAGTTAGAAATGAGTTACTTGCCTGTAATCCCAGCACTTTGTGAGGCCGAGGCGGGTGGATCGTGAGGTCGGAGTTCGAGACCAGCCTGACCACCATGGTGAAACACCATCTCTACTAAAAATACAAAAATTAGCTGGGCGTGGTGGCACACGCCTGTAGTCCCAGCTACTCAGGAGGCTGAGCAGAAGAACTACTTGAACCCGCAAGGTGGAGGTTGCAGTGAGCCAAGATCATGCCATTGAACTCCAGCCTGGGCAACAGAGTGAGACTCTGTCTAAAAAAAAAAAAAAAGAAAGAAAGAAAAGAAAAATATGAGTTACTCACGAACGTCTAAACAGGATTTTCAGCCATGATATCAAGAAAAATCTTGTTTTGATTTTTCCTATGGATAGACTAAATGAGACTTTTTCTCATAAAATAATTTTTAAGAAAATGTTCCCTCGGTAATCCACAAGTAATCTCTCAGTAATCCACAAGTAATCTTTAAGATGATTAAAAGACATTTCAGTACCAATTTACTATATCCACGACTGAATTCTGCTTATGCAAGCTTAAAATATAACAAAATGACAATGATATTAATGATCGCCACTTGAACTTTCAGGATCAAAATACGTCAAAATGACAATGGCATTAATGATTCCCCTTGAAATCTCAAGGTCAATTTATTCATTTATATATATACACACACACACGTGTTTGTGTGTATGTATATATAAAAATAAGTTTACAGTCACTACAATTTCTGCTTAGTGTTCAAAAATTGGACAGCAGCAATCTTCAACTCATAAATTTGGCCAAGTATATTTACCTGTGTCAACCAATAAACCTTAGTAAGAAAAAGAAGAATGTTGTGGTTATCATTCAGATATTTGTCAAGCTTACTTTTTTTTTTTTTTGAGATGGAGTTTTGCTCTATCACCCAGGCTGGAGTACAGTGGCACAATCTTGGCTCACTGCAACGTCTGCCTCCTGGGTTCAAGTGATTCTCCTGCCTCAGCCTCCTGAGTATCTGGGATTACAGGCATGTGCCACCATACCCAGCTAATTTTTGTATTTTTTGTAGAGATGGGGTTCTGGCATGTTGGCCAGGCTGGTCTCAAACCCATGACCTCAAGTGATCTGCCCACTTGGCCTCCCAAAGTGCTGAGATTATGGGTGTGAGCCACTGTGCCCAGCCAAGCTTAATTTCATTCATTGTGGTTTATATAATTGACCTTGATAGTAAGGTTAATATCTTCTCAAATATTTACTGACAAATTTGGAAGCCAATGTTTAACGGTTATATTAGTTTTCTATTGTTGTATAACAAATTACACAAACAGAATGGTTTAAAGATACCCATTTATTAGCTGAAAGTTCTGTAGGTCAGAAGTCTGGCACAGTACAGGTGAGTTTTCTGCTCAGGGGTTCCTAAGGCTGAAATCAAGGTTTCAGTTAAGCTATGTCCTCAACTGGAGACTCTGAGAAAGAATCTACTTCCAAGCTCATTCAAATTGTTGGTAGAATCCCGTTGTAGTTGTAAGAGTGAGGTCCCTGATTTCTGGCTGGCTCTTGACTGAGTGTTGCTGTGAAGCCCATTGCATATGGCTTCCTCCATCTATCAAATTTCATGATTCAAATTTCTGACTTCTTCTACCCCTAACTAAAGAATTCTCTCTGCTTTTAAAGGGCTCATGTGATTAGATTTCACCTACCTAGATAATCTCCCTATCTCAAAGTCAACTGATTAGTAACCTTAATTACATCTGCAAGATCCCTTTGCTGTGCAAAGTAATGTAATCACAGGAGTAATACCAGGGAGCCAAGATGATAAGGACCATTTTAGAAATCTGTGAACCACAGTGGTGAAAGAAGGAACACGTTCTCTACAGAGATGTATTTTAAGTGTCTGTTAACCTGGCATTGTCCTCCCCAACCCAAACTATTTCTATTGGTAGGTTTATAGGAATTTGGATACAGCTAAATTCAAAGAGACTATTAACCTCCTGGTAGTCTCCAAGACTATCAGCCTACTGGTAGTCTCTAAATATTTGTTGTATTTACTTATTCAATAAATATTTTTTAGTTGCCAATTATGTGACAGACACTATGCTAGACTGTGGGTGTACAATGGTGAGCAAAAATTCCTGCTCTCATAGAGCTTAAGATTTAGATAGGAGAGAGAGGTATCAAAACCTAAATAAATCAACACATACATATTTATACAGTATGATAAATGTTCCAAAGGAGAGGAGAACATATAAAAGAAGTTGGGGCAGGACTCCAGGAGAGACTATTCCTACAGAAGATAATGTCAACAGGGCCCCTGGGATTAGACAACACTGTTGCCCTGCAAGGGTGCCAGGGAAGGAAGTAATGATTGAACTCTGGTATGAAGGAAGAATAGGAGTGAACTAGGTAAAGCAGCTCGAGGTAGGAGAAACTATCCAGGCAGAGGAAGGGTATGTACAAATGGCCTGTGGCTGGAGGAAATACACTGTGCCTGAAGTTAATGTGGCTGGAGCTCAGAGATTTAGGAGGATCGGGAGGGTATGGCTAGACAGACGGCCAGAGAGGAAGATAGGATTTGTTTTATTCACAGGCTCACTGATCACATTAAACATTTTCATCTTTATCCTAAGAATGTTGAGAAGCCCTTGGAACAGTTCGAAACCAAAGGCTCACAAGATCAGATCTGAGTTTTGAAATGCTCATTCTGGCTGCCATGTGGAGAATGGTGGAGAACATTAAGTAGAAAGCGCTGCCCCAAAATGATTTGACAGCACTCCGAATGCAAGATTTCTTTAGTTTCCCTAAAGACTTAGGACTACAGTCTTTGTGAATGGAAGCTCTAGTTCTTGTTTTAAAACTTTGGTACGTTCCTGATAATAGGTGGCAGTGATGTGCAATCTCATGTACTGAGCCTAGTTGTACTCTAGAGAAGAAGACAAACAATAATCACTCTGCTCCTTTTTCAACAATGTGCTGTTTTTTGCCTCAGATGAGAAGGACATATGTTGTCATTGTTAAATGTTTTCTAACCTTTAACACAGTGAGGTTCTCAGAAAACATCTCCTTTATCATATATGGGGATCCTTGACATACATATTACCAAAGTTTTGGTTTTCTGGGACATAGTTATCTTCTATCAAAAAGAAAAATACATTGGAGAACAGATAAGAATTTTTTTGACAACTGACAATTTTTAAAGGGGATATCTGAGTATAAGATTGCCTGGTTATGCGTGAGTTCTCTCTTCCCTTAAGTGAAATTTAGCAAACAGATCCACGTCTTCAACCACTTAAAGGTCCAAGTCAACAGATCTAGATAATCTCATTTTACTAATTTTGTGATTCCCAGATTGCAGGCCCAGGCAGAACTCTAATTTCACGGGCTACATAGAATATATAACCCAAATCAACCTATATCCCACTCCCATTAGCTCATCTCCCCTCCCCTTGCCACACAAACCCATTCCCTACTAGGCCTCACCAATAATTTGTGCAAGTTTTCTTGCTATCTCTTAGAAGAAGAGACAGAGCAATTCTAGCTGCCCTTATCACAAGGGAAGAGACCAGTTGGTCTCTAGACCAATTCTAGCTGCCCTTATCACAAGGGAAGAGCATATACAAATGGCTCTCATCTTTGCTCTTCATGAATTATATGACCTTGGGAAAACTGTATAATTTCTATGTACTTCGGTTTTCTGATCTCTAAGGTTGGGATAATAATGATAGTACATATGGTAATTTCACAGGAGCTGGGACAAGATAAATGAGTAACAAATGAAACTCTTGATATTTACCTGATGGGGAGATACCATGATCATAAACGAAACTCTTAGGGCATGATGTGTAGCAAGTGCTGCACGATTGTTAGCTATTATCATTAATTGTCCTTCCTTAAGATATTCCGGTGAATATCAAGTCTGGTGGTTTGGCAAGAGCTCCATGATTTTGACCTTAACATTGTTTCTGCTTAAAACAAAACAAAACCAAGAAATTGTGTCAGCTCCAGATTGCACAAAACATCCATCACTCCTTATCACATATTTCCCCTTCTTCATAGTCTTATAACAAATGCTTTATAGTCTTTCAGGTTTGACAAAAAGGATTTCTTGGATTATCTTCATCCTTTTCTTATATATATTCACTCTGCACAGATGTCCAAAGCCTCACAATGCAGAAATCACAACAAACTAACAGTAGCCCAGAATACTGATATTGAAGATATCTTATTATTCTGAGTAATAGACAATACCATTTTGGATATAAATAACACTCAGGTACATAATTTTAGAAGATAGATGCTTATTATTTTATACCACTACTATAAAATATAACTTTATGTTAAAATCTACCTTAAAGCATCTTATACTAGGCAATAGCTATAAAGGTAGAAATTGTACCTTCTATTTACTATGAACTTAAGTATTAGCAAAGCCACGCATGAGGTTGTTATGCTCTCCTCAATGCTTGCTTTCTCAATCTTCTGAATATCTCACCATCCCCATCAGGAAAAAATATTTGGTAGATTTTTACTTTCTGTAGTTTGTGTTCAAAAATCATTTTTTTCCAATAGAAAATCAGATTAAATGCACCTTTCAAACTTAAACCCTAGAGATTCTGATATGGCTTCTTACCCTTCTTTTCCTTCCTCCTTTGATCACTTCTTATTAATAGGCTATTTTAACAACTGTATCACAAAGTCTACAAATTACATTATCATGGCATGTAAGGCCTTTTGCAATCTTGTTGGTGCTACCCTCAAAATATATCCAGAATCTAAGCACTTTTCATTATTCCCACTATTACATTCCCCTGGGCTCACCTGGATCATTGGAACAGCTTCCCAGCTTCCAGCTGTTTCTGCCCTTGGCTCCCTACAGTCTGATTTCAATTTAGTAGCCATAGTGATGAGATTATGTTACTTCTCTGCTCCAAACTCTTCAGTGGTTTTCTCTCTCACTCAGTGACGAAGTCCTCAAGATAGCCTACACACCCTGCAGGATCTAACCATATGTCACTTCTCTGACATCATCTCCTACTGCTCTTTTCCTTTGGTTACTCCACTCCAGCCACACGGGCCTCTTGTTAACTCTCAGTGGAATAAACACACAGCACAACCTTATTTATCCATTAATTGAACCAATATTGATGAAGCCCTTACTCTGTGCAGAGGCTTTTGGGGATTATAGAAGTGGACAAGATAGACAGAACTCCTTCCTTTGTGAATGTATAGTGTAGTAGGAGAGATAAGAAACAATGCAATAAGAACAAAAGGCAAGGCTGGGCGCAGGGGCTCACACCTGTAATTCCATCACTTTGGGAGGCTGAGGCGGGTGGGTCAGGAGATCAAGACCATCCTGGCTAACACGGTGAAACCCCGTCTCTACTAAAAATACAAAAAAAAATTAGCAGGGCATGGTGGCGGGCACCTCTAGTCCAGCTACTCAGGAGGCTGAGGCAGGAGAATGGCATGAACCTGGGAGGCAGAGCTTGCAGTGAGCCGAGATGGTGCCACTGAACTCCAGCCTGGGCAGCAGAGCATGAATCTGTCCCCCCACCCAAAACAAACAAACAAACAAACAAAAAAAACCACACACAAACAAACAAAAAGAATAAAAGGCAAAACCATTAGTAATTATTATAAGTACCTAAGCATGCTATTAAACTGGATATTAGCAGGAGAGACAGGAAACAATGTAACAAGAACAAAAGCCAAAGCCAATAGTAATTCTAAATATCTAAACAGGCTATCTATTAACACATCTCAGTTTGCTTTATTTTAGATTGCAACACTCTTGTTACACAAGATTCATCTTGAAAAATATCTTTATTTAATCTGATGCTTTGTGATGCAAGGTCATGAACTGAAATGCCATAAACTAGAAAATGCTGTAATCTATCACACATAAATATCAGCCAAGCTTGTTTCTTTCCCTTTCTTTCTTTCTCTTTCTCTCTTTCTTCTTTCTTTCTTTCCTTTTTTCTTTCTTTTCTGAGATAGAATCTTGCTCTGTTGCTCAGGCTGTAGTGCAGTGGCATGATTGCTCACTGTAACCTCAAATTTCTGGCTTAAGTAATCTTCCTGCCTCAGCATCCCTAGTAGCTAAGAATACAGGTGCATGCCACCACATCTGGCTAATTTGTTAATTTTTCTTTAGAGACAGGGTCTCACTATGTTGCCCAGGCTTGTCTTGAACTCCTGGCCTCAAGCAATCTTCCTGCTTTGGCCTCTCAAAGCACTGGGATTACAGGCATGAGATTCTTCACTCATCATGTTATAATTATTTGGTTTATAGTAGAGAACTAGCTTCATAAAGTAAAAAAAATAAAAATAAAAGATTTAGAATTGTTTGTCCAAAAATAGAGGATATTAAATATTATCATAAAACCAAAGGATAATTTAACACAAACCAAGTTTGTCCAGATTAATAAATAAGAATAAACTTTCCAAAACTGGTAGTTTCCTTTTGTAGATCCATTTTTGACTAAAGGAACATAGGTTTTATGGCTAAGGGAAGTATTTTAAAAATAATCTCAACTTTTCTTTTAGATACGGAGGGTATATGTGCAGGTTTGTTACATGGGTATATTGTATAATGCTGAGGTTAAGGTTATGAAAGATCCCATCACCCAGGTTGTGAGCATAGTTCCCAATAGATCAACTCTTGCTCCCCTCCCTCTCTCACTCTCTAGTAGACTCCAGTATCTGTTGTTGACATCTTTATGTCTATTGAGTACCCAATATTTGGCTCCCATTTATAAATGAAAGCATGTGGTATTTGGTTTTCTGTTTCTGTGTTAATTCACTTAGGATAATGGCCTTGTTGCAGCAAAAGACATGATTTTGTTCTTTTTTATGGCTGTGTAGTATTCCATGGTGTATATGTGTCACATTTTCTTTATTCAGCCCACCTTTGATGGGCATCTTGGTTGATCCTATGTCTTTGTTATTGTGAATAGCACTGCAATGAACATGTAAGCACATATGTCTTTTTGGTAGAACAATTTATTCTCCTTTGTGTATATACCTGGTAATGGGATTGCTGGGCCAATTCGTAGTTCTGTTTTAAATTTTGAGAAATCGAAAGTCCTAGCCAGAGCAATCAGGCAAAAAGAAAGAAATAAAGGACATTCAAATTGGAAAAGAGGAAGCCAAATTATCTCTTCAATGGTATGGTCTTATGCCTAGAAAACCCTAAAGACTCCTCCAAAATATTCTACATCTGATAAATAAATTTAGTAAAGTCTCAGGTTACAAAATCAATGTAAATAAATCAGTAGCACTGCTATGCACCAATGACCAAGCTGAGAATCAAATCAAGAACCCAATCAGCCTTACAATAGATACAAAAAAAACCCCACCAAAACCTAGGAACATTCTTAACCAAGGAGGTGAAAGATCTCTAAAGGAACAACTATGAAACACTGCTGAAAGAAATCATAGATGGCACAAACAAATGGAAATACATCCCATGCTCATGGATTAGAAAAATCAATACTGTGAAAATGACCATACTGCCCAAAGTAATCTAAAAGTTCAGTGCAATTCCTATCAAAATACTAACATCACTTTTCACAGAATTAGGAAAAACAATCCTAAAATTTATATGAAACCAAAAAGGAATACAAATAGCCAAAGCAATCCTAAGCAAAAAGAACAAATCTGGAAGCATCATATTACCCAACTTCAAATTATACTATATGATTATAGTAACCAAAACAGCATGGTACTGGTATAAAAGTAGATATATTGACCAATAGAACAGAATAGAGACCCCAGAAATAAAGCCAAATACTTGCAACCAAATGATCTTTGACAAAGCACACAAAATCGTGACTGGGGAAAGGACACCCTATTCAATAAATGGTGCTGAGAAAATTGGATAGTCACATGCAGAAGAATGAAACTGGGTCCCTATCTCTCACCATATATATAAAAATTAACTCAACGTGGATTAAATACTTACGTTTAGGACCTGAAACCATAAAAATTCTAGAAGGAAACCTAGGAAAAACTCTTCTGGACATTGGCCTAGGCAAAGAATTTATGACTAAGACCCTAAAAGCAAATTCAACTAAAATGAAAACAAATAAATGGTACGTAATTAAACTAAAAATCTTCTGCACAGCAAAAGAAACAATCATCAGAATAAACAGACAACCTACAGAATGGGAGAAAATATTTGTAAATTATGCTTTCAACAGAGGACTAATATCCAGAATCTATAAGGAGCTCAAACAAATCAGTCCTGCCACTCACTTTGTAACTCATTGAATCTTAGTTCCCTCTTCTTTAAAATGAAGATAATCATAATACTACCCATGCCAAGATTCAGTGGGAAAACCTGACTTTAGAGCTCAATAAAAATTAGTTGTTTTATTTTCTCTCCTCAGGTGTGTTAGAAGCTCCTTTAAGGTCAATAATTAAATTTATCTCTATATCTAGCATGCTCAGTGCAATTGCTCTATAAATATTTGTTAAATTTAGTTGTTATAAAATTATTAGAACTGGAGTGCAGAAGCCATCTACAGCATACTATGAAAATCTAAAATAAAATAATATAATAAAAAACAATTCCTTTGAGAAACTTCATACCCTGATTATTTTATTTGCAACAGATGCATACAACTAAAACTCAAATCTGCATAAATCAAGTAATTCAGACTTGCTGTAAGCATTTAAAAATATATTTTTAAAACACATGCTGTTTTCTGGCAAAGACATGTAATCAACCTAGGTGCTTATTAACAGTGGATTGGATAAAGAAAATGTGGTACATCTAAACCACAGAATTCTACACAGCCCTAAAAAAAAAATAAAATCATGTCCTTTGCAGAAATGCGGATGCAGCTGGAGGCCATTATCCTAAGCAAATTAATGCAGAAAAAGAAAATCAAATTATCACATGTTCTTATTTGTAAGTTGGAGCTAAACCTTGGGTCTTCATAGACATAAAGATGAAAACAGTAGAGACTTGGAACCTCAAGAGGAGGGAGGAAGGGAGGAGAGCAAGGGCTGAAAAACATCCTAATGGGCACTCTGGGTGATAGGATCAATAGAAGCCCAAACCTCAGCATTATGCAATATAGAGCCTAGCAAAGCTCCAAGGAGCTGACAGAAGACTGGTGTGGCTGGATCATGAAGGAATAAGGGGAGAACTGGCCTGAGGCTATAGAGGTAAGCAGAAGACAGATTATTGTGGACCTTTGGAATTGAACTTGAGAGCAGTGGGAAGCCCTTGCAGGCCTTACCCATGGATATGATATGGTCCTATGTAGATTTTACAAATTACTTTGGCTGTTACAAAGGGAGTGAATTAGAAGAAGACCAGAGTAAATGTGGAAAAACTGGTTAAAGTAGCCCAAGTAAGAGAAAATGGATGGTGGATATAGTGGTTTGGACAAAGTTATTGTCATTGTTGAGAAGATGCTGGATTCAAATTGGATATAGAGAGTAAGGGAAAAGGGGATGCTGGCAATAACCTCTCCCCCTCCTCCAGGTTTCTGACACAAAGTAAATAGTGGTGTTATGTACTTAGATATGCATGCTGAATGAGAAGCCAATGTGGGGGCAGGATTAAGAGTTCTGTTTGGGCAGTTCTCAAATATGAGATGCATAGAGCCACTCTAGTGGCAATTTCTGCGACATAATTTTTATAATTATTTGTCTTAAACAGTAACAAAGATGATGGAGAATAAGGAAAACTTGACTATAGTAGAGTAAGAAGGTTTGCCTTTGCCACATGATGAAATGGTAATAAGGATAAACCCGGTCTGCATGACTACTTTGATTGTAATGCATAGTATTCAAGTAAAACAAAAAGAACAGGCCAGATGCAGTGGCTGACTCCTGTAATCTCAGCATTTTGGGAGCCTGAAGCAGGATGAACACTTGAAAGAGGGTTGCCAGAATTTCAAGACCAGCCTGGGCTACACAGGAAGACTCTTATCTCTGGAAAAAAAAAAAAAAAAAAAAGCCAGGTGTGGTAGTATGTAGTCCTAGCTACTCTGGAGGCCAAGATGGGAGGATCGCTTAAGCTCAACAGTTGGAGGCTGCAGAGAGCAATGACTGCACCATAGCAATACAGCCTGGGTGACCAAGCAAGACCCTGGCTGAGAAAAAAAAAAAAAAAAGAAAGAAAAACTAGTTCCTATATAAGAACACTGCAGTATGACTTGTTGCCAATTAGAAGGAACACAACTACAAGGTCAGGGCATATTATTCAAACAGTAGAGACAATAGTCAAATATTTGGCAGAATTACAAAATATCTCACTGGAAAAGACACGCAACGGAAATCAACAAAAAGATATGAATCAGAATTCATCTGTGTCTCAAGAAAAGGTTGTGCGATAAATTAAGTTTTGCTAGTGTCTCTACACTACCATTAGCCTCATTCCCTTATTTTCTAAGTGTTAATATAGTTTTAGGTATTTTACATAAATTTTATTATTAATTACAATCAAAGTGCAACTTGTAATAGCAATTCCTGCACTTTTTTTTTTTTTTTTTTTTTTTCAAATCTTGCACCTTAAAATCCACCTCGGGCTTCAGTTGGCCAGCTTTGGTATCTCAGATATTTGGACTACAGATACCACTACGGCAAGTAGATAAAATGTACTCTAGGACCTTCTGCTGGATCCTGAAGAATGATCATTAAAACAAGCTGGTCTGGCTGGTCAAGAGCAAAAATAAAATCAAGATGACAGAAAATTGATGCAAAAGTGAAGTAAAATAGCTAGAGAATATATTTGCGCCTGTCCCCTTAGCATGGATTCCCATGCTAGCCAATCTAAAATCCTCGCTGTTAGAATCCTCCTGTCAATATGATAGAATCAACAGCAAGCTCGGTGTCAGAAAACCTGTATTGTTAACTTGGCCCTCTTTGTAGCTGAATGTGTGGTTTTGGTCAAGTTCTTTGGCATTTCAGAGACTCAGAGTAGTGAAGGAAGTGGATAAGATGACCTCTACATTCTCTTGCAGGCTCAAACATCTATGAATCCAGAGAGAAAAACTAGAGCATGAAATTACCCTATGCTAGAAATCATTTTAAAGAAATAACTTTAAAATTATTAGTATTCAAGGATCTCCAATGTAATAATGGCACCACTCAAAACTTTCCTTCAGCTCTATCCTGTCTTGGCTCAAAGTTATCTCCCTAATGAGGTCTGCCCTGACTATCCTACTTAAAATTGTAAACTTTGCCCACGTGGTACTTCCACTCTCCTTCCCCTGCTCTGTTTTTCACCATAACGCTTTACTCTTTTTAACATACAAAATCACTTATTTACTGTGTTGTTATCTATCTGCCTACTCTTACCACCAAATATAAGTTCTACCTAGGCAGGGATTTTTGTGTGTTTTGCTCATGGATATATACCAAGCACTTAGAGTAATACATGACATATACAGCGTACTTGATTAATACTGTTGAGTGAATGAATTTCCAATAAAAATTTAAAATAAAATATTTCCTAACTTAAAATTGTAAAGTCAGATCTAACCAACTGTTCATTGGTCTGCTAGCAGTGTTTCTTGTATATGGAAGTATATTTTAAATAGATATGTCCTGTGAAATAATACTAAATGTTCTAAAGAAATAAGTGAGTGAACATTACCTCATTGAACTAATTTGACCTTGCTCCTGGGAGAGAGTTCATTTGAGATTAAACAAGTTCAAAGTCTATGAATCATAAAACAATAAAAAAAAACTAAAAGGGAAATGGTGTTTTTATAAGCTCTGCAATTCAAAAGCCATTTCAGGTAATATTGTTATTTTTATGTCAGGAATTCCTCAGTGATGATATCTTAGGGCAAAGGGTTTGGTTATAAATTAAGAGAATGAGGAGATAGGTACATAGTTGGGTTGCTCCAACCAAATATGTGTTGAATGTCAAAGGAATTTCCCTGAGGAATAATCTTCAGAATAATTTACTAAGCACAGGAGAAAATATGGCTCAGTACTTTATAGCCAGATTTCATTTTTAATTGAAACTTTTTTAAGCAAATCACTTGCTAGTCTATTAACAATAACAACATAAACACAAGTAAACATTCAGAATATAGACATCCAGGTACTAAGCTAATTGCTTTACATTCACTGTCTTATTTTACAAATGAGGAGTTTTAGTTGCAGCAAAAGAAACAAATTTTCCAATGTCAAATGACCAGAACTTAAACCCAATCTGTTTGATGCCAAAGCCAATGTTCTTCACTGCAATGTTGGGTTATCTTGTTTCTAAAATTTAAATTTAGCAGTAAAAGGCAAAATTTGCGATTATTGAGGACATTAAAATCATATTTCTGTAGACTCTGAGACAAATCCAACAAAAAAGTTCAAGCTATTTCTTGGCAGGCATCATTGAAATTGGTATATAGCTTCCTTGGGTATTGACTTTGAAAACGAAGTTGGTCACTTTAGATATATAAGTTCAGTTTGTTTGTAAAAACAAAATGAAAACAAAACAGTTGCCTTATATGCTAAAATTATCCTAATAGTTTTCGCCTCTAACAACATATACACACAGAACTTCAGGAACTTTACATGGCTCATCTTTATATTGTCAGCATCTAGCAAAGTACTTGCCACATAGTGATCAGTAAAAGTTTTAGCCAGCCTGGGCAACATAGTGAGATCCTATCTCTACAAAAAAAAAAATTAGCCAGGCATGGTGGTGCACAACTTTGGTCCCAGCTACTTGAGAGGATGATGTGGGGAGATCCTTTGAATGCAGGAGGTTGAGGCTGCAGTGAGCTGTGATTGCGCCACTGTGCTTCAAACTTGGTGACAGAGCAAGACCCTGTCTCACACACACACACAAATTAAGTAAAGAAAAAAAAAAGAATCAAAGAAAAAAAATAATTCCCCCAGCTTAAGTCCATCTTTATTTGTTTGGATAAGCTATAAAATGTCAAATAATGCTGCTAATGGACATTTCTAAGTCTCCCAAAGGAGAAACTGAGCACATAGTATGTGCTGCATTTTGTATACAGAATAAAAACAGAGACAAGATTTCTACCCTCACAGAACTTAAATTCTTCAGGAGAATGACACTGAAGTCCTTAATTGGACTTCTCTCTTCTGTATTATGTTCCTCAAGTGGAGGTATATGGTGCTTAGTTATGAAAAGTACCTCCGGGGCTTTGATCTTCTCAATAACTCTTTGAGGCTGATATGAAAACAGTAATTAGAAAAAAAAACAACATGCATCCAACTTATATAGACAGTTGATGACCAAAGCTAGAATCCAGTTATTTCAGTCTCCCATGTATTTTCTTATTACTTAAGAAGAGTCTCTATCTCTACCTCTTTCTCTCTTCTTTCTCTCTCACTTTTCTTAGAAACATGGGTAAGATTTTCAGAAATAAGAGAAACTTATTAATAAATGAAAAATACTAGGAATTCTCAATGTTTCTTGTTTTAGCCAGTTAATTTTGGCCTTCATTCAATGTGACTGTCCCTTAATAAGCAGCAAACTCCACTGAGAGATAGACACTAATAATCAGGATTCTGAAAATTCATTCTCATCCCCGTCTCCAAACTTTTATAAAAATTATTATAAAATCATACACTTTTAATATAGGAAATTTCTCAAATACAGAAAAATTTAAAGTAAAAAACTCACACCTAACTTTCATCACTAAAATATAATCACTCTTGACACTTTGATATCTTTCTCTCTAATATTACACCAATTAATTTGCTTGATATAGTGAATATTATGCTGTTATAATTGTCCCCTGCCTTTTTTCCTTGCATATTAGCATAGATATTTTCTGAGGTTATCACAAACTCTGTAAGCACGTTTTATATTACTACTTTTTTAAAGAGGATGTATAATTAATTCATCCATATATATGTGATTAAATATTCAGGTCACTGCTCATTTTTCACTGTTATAAAATAAAGCAGCAATGAATACCTTTGGCTGATATTTTTTCCTGTACTTGGAATTATTTCTGTAAGATAGATTTCCTAAAATTGAATTCATGAGTCAAACAGACTTAAGTTTTCCTTATGTATGTTTCCTTATTCATTTGAATAATTTTCGACTCCCACTTGTTTTATTTAACCCTTGTGAGCATGTGATAGTCTCATTTTTCAAAATATCTTTGCTGTTGTAATTTGCATTTCTTTGTAGTTAGCATGAATATTTCAGTATGTCTTCTTCTGCGTACCAGTATACTACATACTTTTTTGTATGAATTGCCTATTTGCATCTTTTGCTCAGTTCTATCAGACCTTTGAATTTTTTCTTATCCATTTATATGAGCTCTTTATATATTAAGAATATTAACCTATTGTGATATTTGCAATAAATAGCTATATGGTTTGTTGTTGGCTTTAAATGTGAATTTATTCAATTTTCTTCATAATTTTGTTGTTTTTATAGATTTCTTTAAAAGTAATACTTACAATTATTTCCATATTATTATTTATTTTCAATGTCCATTACTAGCTCTTTCCAGTCATCACTTTTACTCTCATGTTCTTAATTTTTATTCATATCTTGGCTCCATTGACCATCTTTATTAGGATATTTGGGAAATAATACAATTTATACCAAACACACATCAAATCTTACCTTATTTTCTTCTTACAAAAACCCTAGGAAGAAGCAGTTTTTGTCTTTATTTGAATGACACAGAAATCAAGGTTTTTGAGCAGTGGAGTATTTCTTCAAAGCCACACAGCTAGTAAGTCATGAAGCTGGAATTCCAAGAGTTGCCACTTCATTTTCTTCTTTCCCTTTATCTTACTCAGTTGTCTTCTCTCCTCTTAATTTTGTCATTCATTTAAAAACATTTCTTGTGCTATTATGGTAGATTTATTTTAATAGAGGGCAGTGACTTACTCAGAGAGATGATTCTCTAATGGAGTTTTAAAGATATTAGAAGTTGATAGAGGAGGCCGGGCGTGGTGGCTCATGCCTATAATCCCAGCACTTTGGGAGGCTGAAGTGGGTGGATCACTTGATGCCAGAAGTTCAAGATCAACCTAGCCAATGTGGTGAAACCCCATTTCTACTAAAATTACAAAAATTAGCCTGGTGTGCTGGTGCAATCCTGTAATCCCAGCTACTCAGGAGGCTGAGGCATGAGAATTGCTGGAACCCAGGAGGTGGCGGTTGCAGTGAGCCTGGATTGTTAACACTACACTCCAGCCTGGGCGACAGAGTAAGACTCCATCTCAATAAAAAGAAGTTGATAAGGGAGATAGTTCATGGCAACGGATCTTTCAAGGCACACTAATGATAACTTATGCATTTAGCTTACTAGTGTAATTTCCATAAATCTGCCTCTGATGTCATATTCTCAGCACTTAATATTTTCTACAAACATTTGTTGAAACTTTATTTTGTATAAGTCTCTGTCCAGTTTGAATATTAAAAAAATTCATAATCATATGAAACATTAATAATAAATACAAAATGAGAGATGCTGATACTGAAAAGTAGGATTGCAGAGCGGTAGAAAATATTTCTGGCTGGAGTAGATGGGGAAGGGTTCGAAGAGGAGTATAATTCAGGTTTCTATTTGCCATCAACTTATCACATGGCTAAGTCACTAAGCGACTTAATTAAAATTAAATTAGTTTATCATCATCTGATCACCATTTCACACAAGTCATGTCTGTTGCTGTATTGGCTAAATGATGGCAAGACAAACAACCTCTGAAAATGATCATATGGACCTTCAGAATCTGGATTTTTTTTTCATTGCAGGGTCCATAGAAGCAATCTGATGTAATCTGACATGAGTTCAAGTACAGTCATTTAATATCCCCTATCATTACATCAATCACATGTCCTTCATACATAAAAATCATTACACATGAAAGGGTGGAGAGTGTGTGGATCCCTTATTATTGTTAACACAAGTGAGTCATATGTCTTGCTCTTTGGACTGGGTGGAAACTTGTATTCTTTCTCTTCCTCAGGTCAATTAAGTTCATTGAGGTGAGTTGCATTCCTTCTTTAAGCATGTTGAACCTTCAATTTGGACTCAGATGGGCTAAATAGAGGAGCTAGGAAAAATAGAGAAAATAAATTATTAGAAAGATCAGAGAAAGATACATAAGATTTACAATAAGAGTTATGAGAAGAACATTCAAAAGAAAAACCGTAGGAGAAGGAAAAATAGGTGAATGCCTTTTTAATTTATATAAATGTGTTGTTAATACTCATAATAAAGGACTCAGAGAGCTGGGATATGAGAATAATAGGTCAAACATATATGGATAAATAGATGTGACTACATACATGAGTTGCAAAGAATGCTAAGGAGGGCAAAAAGAGATTGAGAAGAGGGCATTATTACTAATATATAGCAATGTTGAATGTTTAGGGTGTTTCAGGCACTGTACAAATCTTTTAAATATACAAATCACTTAATCTTGCCATAACATTAGAAGATACTATCTACTCTTTACCAAAAAGGTAACTGTGGGATAGCGGAGTTAAGTAACCCATTCAAACCTACGCATAATAATCAGCAGAGATGGTCCTTATCTAAGTTTTTCTGCCTTTGAAGTCCAAATAGTTTAATGGAGCCAGGTACCAAAGAAGAAAACTTTTGTAAATTAATTTACTTTAATGATTTACATGTGGAAAAGCACAGAGTGAAAAGAGCATATCATCTGAGAAGCCCAGTGAGTTTGGCTGAAATGGAGTGAACATGTACATGTTGAGGGTGAGGAAGATGATTAGAGAGAAGCGATGTGTTGTGGTTCTTAAAAGCTAAGAGGAAACTGTTAGATATGATATAGTCTGTGGCAGGGAGCCATTGCAGGTTTTCCAAGATGGACTCATAAGGAGAAAACACTTCATGGGGCTGGAAAAGGCAGTGAAGTGGAGTGTCCTATGATAATGTACTACAGTGTAGGGTAGTGGTTAAGAGTACAGTTATGAGAGAGGGACTATTGGTTAGCAGCTTACCTGCTGTGTGACTGGGCAAACAATGCAAACCTCAGTGTCTTTTATTGTAATGTGGGCGTAACAACAATAGTAACTACTTCATAGGATTCTTGTAAAGATTAAATGACTTAATCTCTTTGAAGTGCTTGGCAGTTCCTGATAAATGACCAGTAGTTAATAAATGTTAGTTGTTATGATTATCATTATCTATTATTACTCCCACAGATACATATAGAACAGACTGCAGCAGAGAGGCAAATCTTTAATGTTGTGAGACTATAGACAAGTTGGTGAAACGGCTACATGAGGGCGGAGGACAAGAAGGTGCAGATTGTGGCAGTCACTTCAAATGGAAATATCACTGCTTGAATGAAGGTATGTGAGTGTCAACTTGCAAGGGGACCAGGTAGGTTTCACCAGAAATTAAGGAAGCTTAAGGAGAACAGCCAAGTTCAGCTTGACAGGAGTGGTGGTGGCACAAATGCAAGACTGGTGTCTTTCAAGAAATCAAGGACTGTTGAAAGTAGCAAGAGCTAGTTTGTTTTAGGTCCATTATGTTTTATATTCACACTTTGATGTCAGTGGAGCAAAGAAATTGAATACAATATAATAGAATGGTAGAATCTTATTTTTAAAATCTGTGTTATTCTGATCTTTAACTTACTTATATCCTTGATAGAGATCTTTACCTGATGCTCAAGATTGTAGAAATAGTATAATCAACATAACAATATAGCACTGTATTTATATCCTGCACTGTTTAGGGAGGGTTTAAGGCCATTCAAAAGGATACATACAATACAACAAGATTACATAAATGAAAGGTGAGATAAAGGAACAAAGCAAAACAAAAGTGAAAACAGAGGTCATAGGCACAAATAAGATTAAAATGCATGTGATGAAGATGAAAGCTTATACATTTACCCCAGATGGACCACAGGGTTGTTGTTAAGCCTTTAAACAGTGAACAATGCTGTACACATGCATATGCAATTAGAACATGTGGAAAAAATAGTGGCCTGTTAGAAGCCTAATTAACAATTTGTAAAAAAAAAAAAAAAGAGGTCAGGCGCAGTGGCTCACGCCTGTAATCCCAGCACTTTGGGAGGCCCAGGCAGGTGGATCATGAGGTCAGGAGATCAAGACCATCCTGGCTAACACAGTGAAACCCCGTCTCTACTAAAAGTACAAAAAATTAGCCGGGCATGGTGGCGGGCACCTGTAATCCCAGCTACCTGGGAGGCTGAGGCAGGAGAATGGCATGAACCCAGGAGGCGGAGCTTGCAGCGAGCCCAGATCCCAGATCGTGCCACTGCACTCCAGCCTGGGCGACAAAGCAAGACTCCGTCGCAAAAAAAAAAAAAAAAAAAAAAGAAAGAAAAACAAAAGAAAACTTAATTGTATTGTAAGGCCAAGAACAAAGTATATCAAGGTAAGGAAAATTTGTAGTCAAGAATAGAAAAAAATTATGGCTTTGAAGTATGAGTTATTTAAAGAAAGTGGAAACATCCTCAGACTGCAGTAAAAAACAAAGTGATTTTCTTCTTCTAAACTTATGCAATAAACTGATAGGTAATATGTGAAAGTCATAGAATGTAGACTAGAGGATACAACAAACCTATTTCCTCTATGTTTGTAAGAAGCAAGAAAAGCTCTGATGTGAGTTAGCATTGCTTTACAATTTTGAATTGTGCAGATTGCACGTACTTTTCCTCAGTTTGAAGCAAATAGTAGACAGGAAAAAATATTAAATGTTGGCAGTAAATATGGAAGGAAATTACAACTAATGTAATATGCTAAAACATGCTCTGTTTATTTTACTAATTTGAATTAAAATGTAAGAATTTGAAATGCCCTGGAAAAACACGGGCATTGATCTGACTTCTGAAGTTTTAAAATATTACACACTTTGAAATAGCATTTGTACCTTGAAATACCTGTCTCCATATATTTTTTAAAACTTCCTTTTTCTTTCATTCCATTTATCATCAAATAGAGGATGAACAGATATAACTCAGAAACTGTCAAACATGCTGAAGAAAGACCACTGCAGAAAAATTTTTCCTAGCCTTTTCAAAGGTGTTAGGAAGCAGAAAGGTGATACAGAATTGGAGAGGTCGGAGTTTTTGTATTAACTGTATTAAATACGAATTACGAGAAAATTTCCCTTCACTACGTCATGTAGTTATACGGATATGAAGACTTATGTGAACTTTGAAAGACGTGTCTATATAAGTTGAAACGTGCCCAATGATTCAGCTGATGGGCGTTTCTCTACTTGCCCTTTCTAGAGAGGGGCAACGGAAGCGAGAATATTCCTCCTGGAAATTCAACCTGTTTCGCAATTTCTCGAGGAATCAACATTCAGTCAATCTGGGCCGGGAGCAGTCATTTGTGGTGAGGCTGATTGGCTGGGCAGGAACAGCGCCGGGGCGTGGGCTGAGCACAGCCGCTTCGCTCTCTTTGCCACAGGAAGCCTGAGCTCATTCCAGCAGCGGCTCTTCCAAGCTCAAAGGAGCAGAGGCCGCTGTTCGTTTCCGCTAGGTCTTTCCACTAAAGTCGGAGTATCTTCTCCCAAAATTTCACGTCTTGGTAGCCGTTCCAAGGAACGCGAGGTAGGGGCACGCAGAGCTGGGAGCTACTGTGGGACAGTTCCCAAGTGTCAGGCTTTCAGATTTCCTGAACTTGGTCTTCACGGGAGAAGGGCTTCTTGAGGCGTGGATAGTGTGGAGTCCTCTGGCAAGTCCATGGGGACCAAGTGGGGTGAGATCTAGACACAGGAGCTCCTGGAGCAGCGCCCAAACCGTAGTGGCACTGGACCATGTTGCCCGGTGCGCGCACAGGCCGCGCGGTGCGGGGACCTGGTCTCTGAGCCCGCGGGCGGTGGGTGGGAGGAAGCATCGTCCGCGGCGACTGGAACCGGGAGGGAGAACCGCACTGGTGGCGGGCAAAGTCCAGAACGCGCTGCCAGACCCCTAACTCTGCTTTCGTGGAGATGCTGGAGACCCCGCGCACAGGAAAGCCCCTGCAGTGCCCATCCCGGCCAGAGCAGCTGGGGCATCACAGCGAGCGCTCCCTTTTACTGCTCTCTGGGTTCGACGGGGGACTAGAGGTTAGTCTCACCTCCGGCGCGCCTGAAGGTCATGCATTTGGCTAATGAGCTGCGGTTTCTCTTCAGGTCGGGATGGATCTTGAAGGGGACCGCAATGGAGGAGCAGAGAAGAAGAACTTTTATAAATTCAACAATAAAAGGTAACTAGTTTGTTTCATTTTCATAGTTTACATAGTTGCGAGATTTGAGTAATTTATTTCTAGCCTCCAGCTCTGAAATAAATGACATATTGTTGTTGTTTTTAATTATTTTTATTTTAAGAAACGCAAGCCAGCCTTAGGCATCAATATCCCTGCCTAGAGCAGAAGTTTTTTGGCTGCGTGGAGCACAGCATATGCATTTTCCCTGTCTTTTTTGTTCTTTCTTTTAATGATACATAATAGTTTACATATTTATGAAATGGGGTACATGGAAGCGTTTTTTACATGCACGGAATGTGTAATGATCAAGTCCGGGTATTTGGAGGATACATCACCTTAGGTATATTTCATTTCTATGTGTTGATAACATTTTAAGTCTTCTAGCTACTTTGAAATATACAATATATTGCTAACTATAGTCACCCTCGTCTGCTATCGAACATTGGAACTTATTTGTCCTATCCAACCGTTCTTAGTCATTCACCAACCTCTTTTCATTTCACCCTTTTACCCTTCCCGGCCTCTTTCCCTTAGTCTTGGTGTGCCTCTTTCTCAGCTTTCCTGCCCCAGACAGGCGGATGCTCATATGTGTTTCTGTCTTATGAACTTCTGCTTTTCAAGTGGTGTTGGTTGCGCACACGTGAGCCATATGCTGCTGGTGATCTGCTCTGTGGTCCAGGCTCTTGCTTCCGGTAAATGGCTATGTAAACATCGCGTGTTTGTGGCCTGGCTGAGACAGAAGGTCAAAAGTACATTTAGGTTGTTAACTGGCAATAAATATCTGTATATAATATTGGTAATGTAATCATATAGGGAAAATAATTATTTAAAGTAAATTTTGATCATGGTGCTCTGCCTTTATAAAAAATTTAAAACTTCACTAAATAGATTCATTGTTAGTAGTTAATTGTAAGATAAACTAGTAAGTTTAATAATATTGGAAACTCTAACGTAAATTATAAGATAAATTAGTAAACACATTAATATTATAAGAAACCAAGCTTTTCAGTGTAAGAGAAAAAATACAAATGTGGAAATCAAATACATTTTTAAAAATAATGTTAAGTTTGAATTGGAAATTTCAATATGAATTCATAATCTTTTAATAGTTCATTTTCAGTCCACTGAAAGGGACAGTAACAACGAGCACTGTTAGTACCAGATCTTGGTTTCTAAATACCATTCCTCCCTAAAAGAAATGAACACCTCAATAGCTAATTTCAGCCAGGTCTGGGGCAGGAAAAATGGAAAGTGAGCCTGGAGTATCTTGTGGTACCTGAAAATAAGGAAGTGGAGTTTAATGGAGTAGTCAAAAGCACACTGAAGCTGTCTGGAAGATGCTTCCAATGGCCAACTCTGGGACAATTTGAGCATCAAAGAACATCATAACTGTAATCGATTTTGAGATACTGAATTCTACTGCTGAATGCTTAATATTCTGAGAGGAGGGAAACTGAAAGAAAGTGTGAGAGGTAGAGAAAATAAAGCAATGATCTTCAGAGAAAAATTCCAGCTATCGTTTTGGAACTTCCATTGTTATAATAGATTCAGGCAAGGATTGTCAATGTACTTAAACCATCAGAAAAATGTTGTATCTAAGAATTTTCTTCTAATGGGTGCAGCACACCAACATGGCACATGTATACATATGTAACAAACCTGCACATTGTGCACATGTACCCTAAAACTTAAAGTATAATAATAATAAAATTAAAAAAAGAATTTTCTTCAGAATGTTTACTAATTGGAAGGAGAATGTGCTTTTCCAATTAAAGATTTTGCAGTTAGCACCTTAACCGAGTGATCAGACCTGGTATCTCTCACGGTAGAATAAACTGTAGTAAATGACTCATCACTTGGATTCTGAGTAAACAACATTACCTAGCAAATATTAATATATCTGGAAAAACATTTAGTCTGAGTACAATTAAACTTGTAGACTGGGGCTGTCCAATAGATATATCATGTGAGCCACATTTGTAATTTAAAATTTTCTAGTAGCAACAGTAAAAAATAAAAATAAAAAGATAAACTAATTTCGTAAATATTTTATAGAGCTCAATATATCCAAAAGATTGGATTTTCTACATGTAATCAAAATGATTAATAAGATAGGTTACATTCTCTTTTATGCTAAATCTCCTATTTGATGTGTATTTTACATTTATTGCACCTCCCATTTGTATTCAGTTTGATACCCAAGATGTGGGACATTCTACAAGACAGCTGTTCTTATTCCTTTACAAAAGTCAATGTTAAAAAAATAAAAGGAGGACTTCTAGATTAAGAAAGACTAAAGAGATATAACTACCAAATGTAGTGTGTGAACATTACAAAACAAAACAAAAGCAACCTAAAAGTTCAACAAGGAAAAAATCCTATGGAAAACATTCATGGGAGATTTTAATGTGCATTAGATATTAGCCAATATCAGAATTGTAATCACTTTTCTTAGATGTGATAATGGTAGGAGAACATGTGATTGAAATTGAAAATTTTTGTAACAAAAATGTTCATATAAACCATGAAAAAGGCTCCATAGAGTGGAGGGTAGGTATTCCACTTTTTGTTTTTAACTTTTTATTTTTGAAATCTTGATAGCTTAAAGAATTATGTACTTATGATAAAAACATTTAGGTAGATTTAACTAAGAAATATTGAGGGTATGTGAAGAGAAACAGTAAAGAAACTTGTATGATCTTTCACGTATTTCTATTACTGGTTCTATCATGGCCTATAGACTTTTTTTTTCAAATTAGAGATTATATTTTAGATAAGTAGTTCTTATTACATTGTGTTCATTGCCATTGATTTAAGTCTATTTTAACATGGGATTGTAAAGAAGCATATGGCTTTGGTAATAGATAATGCTGGGATAATAGTCCTATTTGGAATATGACTATTAGCAAAGATTCTTTATTAAAATGATGTTTGATGAATGACTTGTCTTTCTAAGCACTGTTTTTTGTGCTAATGGGGATAAGTAAGTTATCTAGTAGGGGTGAGAGTTTGTGTGAAAGTGCATTTTAGTGTGATGCAGTGTCTCAGAAATCTGAGGTTGCACCTTATAGTTTGGTGGTCAGGGAACAGACTTGGCATTTAAATATTGGCTTAGTTATAGCTGTGGACCTTGGACAAGTTAAGTTAACTCTTCTCACTCTTCTATGTCTCTAAAAGAACAAAAATGTGTCTTCCTCATAGAATTGTTTATGAATTGTGTGTGGGAAGTGCTTACTTAGCCAGTGCTTGGAACATTATAACTTCTCCAGAGTAGCAGCAGTTTTAGAGAACAAAAAAATAAATAAAAAGCTTAGAGCTAAAACTTAACTATTTATGGCTATTTTTCTCCTTTCATCCTGGTTCCAGGGATACCGAAACCATGCCTTTACTGGGAATTGGGTGGGACCAAACCTGAAGAGTTATGTTTGTGTATTTTATGTCTGTCTAACATTACTCCAAAGCCAAATGGGTAAACTCTGGATTTTTTTCTTTAGAAGTCTCCTCACCTCTTTTGACCTCACTTAGTGTAAAGAACAAAGACAAAGATGAATTTACCTTATGAACTTAAAAACCGTGTAAAAAATAACACAAATCTTTTCTAAAATAGTTTTTATTTTATACCTACAAAAATACAGATGAGGCAGATTTGTCACGGTTGGTTTGCTTTCACATCCTAGGTGGCAGTTACACAGAGTAGAAAATGGGCTACAGAGTTAGATTCATTTGTATCTGGGCTCAAAATAATAGTTGACCTTATGCCTGAGGACAACTTTTTGACAATTTATAGCACATCATTTTTGATCATAGCTTTCTAGCGTGCATTTATTTCATAATGGTCCATTTAGGACTCCAGACATTTTTTTCACAATTAGATTTGCTCATAAAGAGTAATTTAATTTTCTTCTTAGGCTAGTTATGCCCAGCATCTAATTGCCACTACTCTTCACTAGAAAGGGAATGATTAAGAATAATATCTGGATACTAGATGGATAAAATATCTACTGCCATCATTACTCAAATGACAATTAGGGGATTCATAATTAAGGGGAAGCATGAAGGATTTTCTAATTAGAATAAAAACAGGGAACTCTTTTTTCAGTATGTATATTTTTCTAATTGCAAAGGGTGTATGTATGTATTCATCATAGAAAATCAGGAAATGTCAAAGGCACAAGGAAGAAAATATTTTTAGAGAGATTCCAGCACTCAGTGATAACCATGTATGTAGATTTCTAAGATATATGTAAACATATTTAAACATTATAAATGGGGTCATACTATTATTATCCTGTTTTTTAACTGTATAATATAGACATATTTCTTCTTCCTATTTGTCATTAAATATATGTTCTATGTTAATTTGGGTAATTTAAAAAAGTATGTAATTTTTAAAGTTTTATGTAATTCCATTGCTGTTTTGCAGTGAGAAAGATAAGAAGGAAAAGAAACCAACTGTCAGTGTATTTTCAATGGTGAGTTTTGAATTTATTAACTATTCAAAATACTTTGGAAATTTGACATCTCCTTACATGGAAAAGAGATATTTCATCTGATGTAAGATTTTCTTATAGGGTATGTTAATGGAGATGCAAAATAAATTGGTTTGATTTAGCTTATTTTCAGGAGAATGCTGATCATAACTTGCTATGTATATTACTAATCTACAGCTACCATTCCTGACTTAGATTTCAATTCTTCTAATGAATTATGTTGCCAGTGATCCATTACCTACACAAGCACCTCTCCCATCTGCGTAGAGGAAACCAATCACATAGAATTCTGTCTTTAATGGCTCTGAAATTCTGGCAGGTTTTCTAGGTCAAAGTCCGTTGCTATCAATAAAAGGTAGCAATGGATTATTTAATACTATGCAAATTTTAGTTCATTTAGGTTAGTCCATTGCAAATTTTAGTTCAAAATCCATTACTAACAATAAAAGGTAGCAATGGATTATTTATTACTATGATTTCAAATATGTCATATGCCATTATTCCCCTGTGCTAAATAGATGAAAATCTAGAACTCGAAAACCTTATTGTAACTCTTTATTTCATTTTCTGGTTGCACAGTGGTTTTTTAGAAGCTTTTCTTTAATCACACTTGGAATCAGACAGGTATCATCTACGTGTGGTTGGTTGATGACCTCAGTGATGAGATCTTGGCTCACTGCAACCTCTGCCTAGTTATTGACCTCTTATCTACCTGGATTCTTACTTCCTTTTTTCTAAGAGTACAAATTTAGGTGAACTGTTAGGTGAAAGATTCCAGAGATTAGAACCTGGAAGACTACTAAACCAATTAAGTCTAACAGCACATGCTTTATAATTCAGTTATAACACAGCAATTTTTTTAAGGTAAGGGAGTGGATAGATTGTCTTGCGAAATGGATTTTAATAAATTGACTATAAAAATAGTTGTAGGTAGGGAAAAAACAGTCATGTGACTTTTACACTGAGGACTCTATGGTTCCCTTATGTGATCTTCGTTTCTCTGTGCTACTGTTGCTCTTGCCATGACTCCTGAATTTATTCTATCTCTACGCCCTTTGGAATTTTGGTGAGATGAGACTATGTACTTGAGTCATTCTTAGACTACTTGAGTAACCAAGTGACAGTTTTCATTGTTACTTTCTTGTATGGAAAGAAGCGTTTAGGTTAAAGTTGTGTTTATCCCCAGTATTTCAGTGCTCTCACTTTGAGACTTTCAGTTTTTATTATTTGTAGTTAAATTTTTTAAAACCTTAGGAGTCTTATATTTTAGAAAATTTAACAGACCTACTATATAGAGGCAATGTTATCAATAATTCATTTTAAGGCACAAAAGAATAAAAATATGGAGCTTTAATATAAGGTAGTAGTAATAGCACACATAAAGCACTATGTGCCAAGCATTGTCCTAAGTATTTCATATTTAGTCTCATTTAATCCTTACAACTCCTTTTGAGAAAGATACTATCATTATTCCAATTTTACACATGAAGAAACTGGAGCCAGACATGTTCACTTGTCTGAGGATGTACAATGGGGCCAGGATAGAGAGAATATATTCTAAGCCTCTTGATGAAGTACTCTACTACTTAGATAGATTTTCCTCACATCTTTTTCCTGAAAAGTCAACATAGAAAACATTGAATGTAACTTCAATATAAAACTTATAAACACAAGAACATAATAAAAGTTTAACAATATATTGGTGATGTCACTGGCATTGCTTATTAGTAATAGTTTTCAGTGAAGACAAAAAACATTGTGTGTTCAGGGTTTCCAAGAAGCCCAGCTTCAGTGATTCACACTAGGAGGACCCAGAGGATTTATGGCTAAGGTTTATTACAACAAAAAGATACAAGGCAAAATCAGCCATGGTAAAAGGCGAGTGGGGTCAAGTCCAGAAGAAACCAGGTGCAAGCTCCTAGAGTTCTCTCCTAATGGAGTCACAGGGCACACTGAATTTCCCCAAGCAATGAGTTAAGACAGCACTTGCAGAATGCTGTTTATCAGAGAAGCTCATTAGAGACTCAGTGCCCAAGGATTTTATTAGCTACTGATCATGTAGGCACCTACCCAGCATGCACGAAAATTTCAGACTCATACAAGGAAGGCAGAACTGCAGAAGGAAGAATCATATTGTTTATACAGATAGTTTGACCATACTTATCAGTTAGAATGGTGGTAATCCTCCCCAAATCCAAGTTCCAGCCAAGGGCCAACCTTTGTATACAGGCCTTTCTAAACATAGCAGCCTCAGAGCTGCTGTGTTAGCTCTTGTCTGCACACAATGTCTGTTAATTTATTTCCACTATGAGACTTTTTAGCAATCTTAAAAAAGTGATGAAAGAAGTAAGGAATAGATTCAAAATTTTATACTAGCTTTTTAAATTTATATCAGACCTTGTTTCAACATTTACAGAAACACAAAATTAGAATAAAATCTAAAGCAAGTGAGGAAATGCGACCCATAGAGCTGGGCTGCAGTTTCTACACAAAATGAACTTCTTAAAGATTATAGACTCTTGGTCAGGTGCTGTGGCTCATGCCTGTAATCCCAGCACTTTGGAAGGCTAAGGTGGGCAGATCACTTGAGCCCTGAAGTTCAAGACCAGCCTGGGCAACATGACAAAACCCTGTCTACATGAAAAGTACAAAAATTAGCTGGGCATGGTGGCACATGCCTGTAGTCTCAGCTACTCGGGAGGCTGAGGTAGGAGGATCACTTGAACCCAGGAGGTGGAGATGCAGTGAGCCAAGATTGTGCCACTGCACTCTAGCCTGGGTGACAGAGTGAGATACTGTCTCAAAAAAAAAAAGATTATATATTCTTGCAAGAATTGTGCACTGTAGATTGAACTCTGAGCTTTCTATTGTGTGTGTCTTATGGAAACATTAATTTTTTTTCTAAATAGATAATACCTAACGATGTTAAGTGTTTCCCTTGTACCAGGCATTTGTTAAATACCCTATGTTTATTGTGGGACATAATCTTCATATAGGGACATAAGTCCCTGCAATTTAGGAACTTGTGTTATTCTTGTGTTCCAGATGAAGAAATTGACTTAGAGAAGTTAAGTAATGCATTCAAAATCACAGGGTCACATAGCTAGTAAGCAGGGTAGACTCAGATACGCCCAGTTGCTTTTAACAACTGTAATCATTTATGATTGGTTAAACTGTTATCTCTCTGGAATTGAAGAGTTCTTTATTGCTGCTATCTTTTGATCTTCTGACCATCTGATCATCAAAGACTATGCCACCTGGCTCAGTATCCTCCCTTTCCACTTTGCTGCTCCAACCAACTTGGGTGACTTTTATGGTTATATGGATAATCACTCCTTGATCTTCACAGCTGCAATAATCATAAAAACCTACCTGTATCTGAATCTGTTTCCTCCTCCTTCTTTCCAGTTGCGACAGAGTTTTAGTCTTAAGACTAATCACTCGTACTTTCGCTCCTGTCTCCTCTGCCTTCTCAGGGACCTTACATCATTATTACCACTCATTCTCTTCTGTATCTTCCATCTTTCCCTCTCAACTGGATCTGTCCCATTGGCATTGACACATCAAGGCACTGTGATCTTACTGGTGCCCTTCGTGGAGTCACCTCTGCCAGCTCCCTTCACACACAAAAGTGGCCTTTGCGTTCTGTCTCGATTTCACCATTGACTTAGTTCTCAACCTGTTGAAGTTTGGCTCCTGTTCCTGCCTCTCTCTACATTCAGTGGACAGTTTAAAATTCTATCTTGATCTCTCAGCAGCACTTAGACTATTCTCCTGTATTTTTTGTATTTGCTTCTGTTATGTCACAGTTTGCTGATTTTCCTCCAGCTCTTTGGCTTTTTCTTGTGTTGCCCTCACTTGTAAAGTTAAGTTCCTGAACCCGTTATCACAGGAGTCAGAGATGATGTGGACATTCCTATAGTTCCACAAAGCCATTTTCAAATTATTTTTTATTCTCATGCAAACTCCTTTGTCATTTGAGTTTCACTCTGCATAATTATACTATCTTCTATCTATTTTCAGTGGTATCCTCGAATTATACCCCCACCCCCATTCCTTGAGGACTTTGGCATTTGATTGCTTCTACTTTATTCACCTTATGTTCCTGTTATTCTTCTGAGTATTTTGGTAACCTTACAAATAAGTCTCAACATTCTCTGACTTCTTCAGTTCCAACAACCGCGCCCCATAAATTACATGAGTACCTTAGTAAATTGCACGTGTGGACAGGATCTTGGGCTTATTGTCTGGGTGAGCTTTCCTCTATGAAGGTATAAACACACACACACGTGTATCAGTCTTTGACCACAACCTGTGATTCCTTCCAGCTCTGCCCTGCCTCTTCATCATCCCTCTTTTGACATTGTGTATTCATTTCCTGTTGCTGCTGTAGGAAAATAGCACTCGCTTAGTGGCTTAAAACAACACAAGTTTATTATCTTACTGTTCTGGAATCGAATGTTTTACTGGGCTAAAGTCAAGGTATCAGCAGGATTGCATTTCTTCTGGAGGCTCTGATTCCTTCCCCTTTTCAGCTTCTAGAGGACACTTGCATTTCTAGACTCACAGGCCCTTCCTTGCGTCACTCCAACCTCTTACTTCAATCATCACATCTCCTACTGACTCCGGGCCCCCTCCTCCCTCTTATAAGCACCTTGTGATTACATTTGCCCTCCTAGATAATCCAGGGTAATCCCCCATCTGGAGATTTTTTAAATCCGCAAAGTCCCTTTTATCATGTAAAGAAATATATTCACAGGTTCCTGGGATTAGGATTTGGACAGGCTGTGTGGGGAGAATTATTCTGTCTACCACACCTGGTCAAGACTTTACTCTCTCAACTGCTCTTTCATCTCCTAGTATCCCTCCTTCCGTTTTGCTCTTCTAAAAATTTACCCACAGCAGCCACATCATACCACCTTGGTCCCTACCTTAAAACCATTAAATGCTTTCCTTTCTGCTTACACAGGAAGTTCAGTGTAAAACCCAGACTCCTTCCTGTCACAAAATGCCCTACATATCTGACCTCTGTTATTTCTGACTTTACTGCAGACAAATATTCTCCCTCACTCTGCTCTTGCCATAGTGTTCATTCTATTTGGTCCTTGGGACACAGAAAGCTGGTTTTTACCTAAGTACCTTTGCATTGGCTCTTCCTGCCTGGAATGCACTGTCCCCAGATCATCACAGGATGAACTGTATCCTTCCTCTCACTGAAGTCTCATCATGGATGTTACCTCCTGAGAAAGACATTCTCTGACCAGCCAATCTAAACCAGGTGACCCTGCCTGTCTCTGTGTCATACCATGTATGGCTTTTCTCCTGAATATTTATCACTGTCTGATTTCTTTTTTGTGTGTTTTCTCTCTGAAGGTAGGCTCCATGGAGACAGGAGATTTTTTGTATATTTTGTTCTCTACTATAACCCAAATGCCCTAGAACAGTGCCTGGAACTTTCATAGGAACTTAAATATTGAATGAATGTTGAATACATCTATTCCCCCTTTTACTGTATGCACTAGAATGTATGCTTTGTGAGGCTAGGTAGCTTGTCTTACTCACTGTTGTTACCAGTACCTAGAACCAAGCCTGACCTTATTAGGTTCTTTCAAATATTTGAAAGATATTTTAAGATGTTCACATATCCCTTGAATGTTAAATGAATAAATGAATGAATGAATACTCTCTCCAATCCAAGTCATGTTTGCCATCTAACCTGCTGAATGTTACCTAAACCTCTCTCCTGTCAGTACCTTCTACTTCTTTGCCCTGGGAAGCCCAGTCTTTGGCATTAGACACTGATCAACATGCCTTTTATGTGGTTCTGGTTCACCTTCTCTCTCTTTCCTTTTAGCATCTAATCAAACTCTCTTTCTTTCTTTGTTTCTCTCTCTCTCTCACTTTCTTTTTTTAGGTCTTACTCTGTCACCCAGACTGGAGTACAGTGGCATGATCACAGCTCACTGCAGGTTCAACCACCCAGGCTTAGGTGATCCTCCCACCCCAGCCTCTGGAGTAGCTAGGACCCCAAGCACATGCCATCACACCCAAACAATTTTTAAAATTTGGTAGAGAGAGGGTCTCCCTATGTTGCCTAGGCTCTACCAAACTCCTGGGCTCAAGCGATCCTCCTGCCCTCAGCCTCCCAAAGTGTTGGGATTACCGGCATGAGCCATCATGCCCAGCGCATTTCCTTTTTTAAAAGCTCCAATTACAATTAGTTTATACTTCTATTTTACATTTCACCTGTGTTACAATGTTTTTTGGTCTGCCTGCTCTTTGACTTTATGAGACTGAAAAGTCTTGTTATTATATTTTCAAAACCAGTAACAGTACCTGCTTATATCATATATTTGCATATTGTATGCTCAATAAGTTTCTTGTATTCTCATTTTTACCCTCATAACAGCTATGTAAGGTTTTCTGTGTGTATGAATATTTTCCTCATTTTGTAAATTCAGAAACTGAGGCTCAAGGTTATTAAGATTTGTTTCCCCTAAAGTCTCCTTCCTAATAAACTACAGAGCGAGGGCATTTGACTGAGGCTTTTGTCCTACTCAGCATTATGTTACCACTTTCTCAAATCTTCTCACCCCCTTCTCTCTAGAAATCAATCTTGCTTCATGGCACTAAGAAATATGAGGTTCTAGCATCTATAAGGAACTTAAACAAATTTACAAAGAAAAAACAAACAACCCAATAAAAAGGTGGGCAAAGGACATGAATAGAGACTTCTTAAAAGACATGTGGCCAACAATTATATAAAAAAAGCTCAACATCACTGGTCATTAGAGAAATGCATATCAAAACCACTATGAGAAACCATTTAACACCAGTCAGAATGGCTATTATTACAAAGTAAAAAAATAACAGATGCTGACAAGGTTGTGGAGAAAAAGGAACATTTATACACTGTTCAGCCATTGTGGAAGACAGTGTGGTGATTCCTCAAAGACCTAAAGACAGAAATACCATTTGACCTATTACTGGGTATATACCCAAAGGAATATAAATCATTATATTATAAAGACACAGGCATTGTATGTTCATTGCAGCACTATTCACAATAACAAAGACATGGAATCAACCTAAATGGCCATCAATTATAGACTGGATAAAGAAAATGTGGTACACATAGAGCATTGAACACCATGCAGCCATAAAAAGAAATGAGATCATGTCCTTTGTAGGGCATGGCTGGAGCTGGAGGCCATTATCCTTAGCAAACTAATACGGGAACAGAAAACCAAACACCACATGTTGTCACTTAGAAGTGGGAGCTAAATGATGAGAACACATGGACACATAGAGGGGAACAACACACACTGGGGTTTTTCGGAGGGTGGAGTGTGGCAGGAGGGAGAGGATCAGGAAAATAACTAACGAGTACTAGGCTTAATACCTGGGTGATGAAATAATCTGTACAACAACCCCCCATGAAACAAGTTTACGTATGTAACAAGCCTGCATTTGTACCCCTGAACTTTAAAGTTAAAATAAACAAATAAAATATAAAAAAAATACAAAAGGAAATATGAGGATCTGAACTCTTTCAATTTTCTGTCTTTATTCCTGGAAAATTAGTACTCACTTTAATCTCCTTCCTTCTAGTCTAAGATTAAGAGATGTGATTCCAATTTTCCCAGCTCAGCGAGGGGTGTCTTTTGATCAGTCAGCTATTTCTGTTTCCACACTTTACACCCCAAACTTGAGGTTCCCCAGTCTTTTTTAAGCACATTGTGCTCTTTTCTATCTCAGTGTACTGTTCTTTTTGGCTTAAATGCCTTTTTTTAAAAAAATTTTTCCTAACACTTGGTCAACTTTCTTTTTTTTTTTTTTTTTGAGACGAAGTCTCACTCTGTCGCCCAGGCTGGAGTGCAGTGGTGTGATCTCGGCTCACTGCAGGCTCTGCCTCCCAGGTTCACGACATTCTCCTGCCTCAGCCTCCCAAGTAGCTGGGATTATAGGCGCCCGCCACCACGCCCGGCTAATTTTTTTTTTTGTATTTTTAATAGAGACGGGGTTTCACTGTGTTAGCCAGGATGGTCTCGATCTCCTGACCTTGTGATCCGCCTGCCTCGGCCTCCCAAAGTGCTGGGATTACAGGCGTGAGCCACTGCGCCCGGCTACACTTGGTAAACTTTCAAAGCTGGAAGGAAGCATCACCTCTTTTATTGTATGAAGCCTTTTCACAAAGGAGGGAATGATGATTGACTCAGTTTTATGTCTGTTCTATACACTGTGCTGTCAAAGCATGCAGAGTATGTATTGCATATATATTTTTCTTTAATCTCTCTGAAGGCAGGATTATATCTTCGGCATTTATCTCTGGATTTTATCTGTCATTGAAGAGGCATTCAGTAAATGTCCACTCTCATGATCCACTTATTTTTTTATTTTTTTATTATTATACTTTAGGTTTTAGGGTACATGTGCACAATGTGCAGGTTTGTTACATATGTATCTGTGTGCCACGTTGTTTTGCTGCACCCATTAACTCGTCATTTAGCATTAGGTATATCTCCTAATGCTGTCCCTCCCCCCTCCCTCCACCCCGCAACAGTTCCTGGAGTGTGATGTTCCCCTTCCTGTGTCCATGAGTTCTCATTGTTCAGTTCCCACCGATGAGTGAGAACATGTGGTGTTTGGTTTTTTGTCCTTGCGATAGTTTACTGAGAATGATGGTTTCCAGCTTCATCCATGTCCCTACAAAGGACATGAACTCATCATTTTTTATGGCTGCATGGTATTCCATGGTGTATATGTGCCACATTTTCTTAATCCAGTCTATTGTTGTTGGACATTTGGGTTGGTTCCAAGTCTTTGCTATTGTGTGGCCAGTGACAGTTCTGGAGGCAAAATGTCCTGTGTTGGTGGTGATGGGAGAAATTTTTTCATATCAACTACCTTCTCCTTCTGTACTGAGGAGTTTGATATTTTGTCCACTTTAATATAATCTCTGAAAGAAGACCTCTTCCCCTTCATTTTTGTTTAAGGAAGCAGATGAATTCTTATCTAAGACAAAGTACATAGTGCAAAATTTAGCTAGTGTTTCAATGAAATATGAAAAAATATGCCAAAACATGATTCTCCCATTGTTTTAATCTGTAAATATGATGATGTTTTTAGGTCATCAACCCATAACTAACATGGACCCAAACTTAAGCTCATTTGATTACACTTTCAAGAGCTAGAAAAAGGGTAAATGCAAATACTTAAGTATCTATTAGATACTCTTTTTTACATACCATATCTTAATTTTCATTAATTATTTCATAATTTGACTTTACTTTTTATCTCCTGCTTTATGGACTGCCATTCATTACTGGTAATAACCATTCTTTATTTCTCCACTTAGCAGTCCAGTACCAAATCCCCAAGTTGCTACTGTAAGATTCGTGTAAGCTAACTTTAGGATTGGTTTCTATCCCCTTGTGAAGTATATGTAAGTTCTAAAATCTTGCTGTCTGTGGCTATGTCTTTTTTGCTGCCTAATCTCTGTTTTGGTTTATATTTCCTGCCTAGGCCTATGATTTTTTTACCCAGTTTCCTCCCTGTATTACAAACCTGTTGCCTACAGCTACACCTTGCATCCACATGATAACCTTCTGCCCTGGGATTTATCCATAGACACCCACAGCTGGCTTTATCTCATTTCTGTTTTTTTTTCCTTTGGTTTTCTTTAAATCCTTAGCTAGTTCCTTGAGTTATAGGGGAGCAGTATTAATCACTTCTCAAGGGGGCCCTGAGCCCATTCCTCTTAACTGTGTCCTCTTCCTGTAACTTTTTGGGTTCAGAGAAGCTTTTCTTTCCTTCCTGTGACCTGCCTACATTTAAAGAGATTATGCAGATCTCCACTGGGGGTCATTCATTATTGCCATATTCTGTCTTCTCAGAAAAAATGCTCCTTGACAAGTATGCATCAGACTCATTCCTTTCTTTTTTTCTGCTCATTATTGAGGCCTAATTATCTTCAAATCAGTTTACATTTATACCAGTTCCATTGTGTGGCAGGCCTTTAAACCGAACCACTTTCTTAAAGCAACACAATGTTTCCTCCATGGTATCCTCAGAGGGGCCTTTGGCATTCAAGTTTTTGCCCATGAGATGATAAGCGGCTTCTATTCTTAGAAACTAGAGCAACAAATACTGTATTATAGTACCATTAAATACTTTTACAGTTTCCCAGAATATCCCATCCTTCTCATTGGACTTCATATAAGAAGACAGACCAAGTCCAATATGAAGAATTAGGCCAGAACTCAATGGAAGAATCAAATGTCCATTTCTAATTAGACTATTGCAATAATTTAACAAAGGTAGAGGGTGTCTTGGACTAGGGTGGTATCAGTAGTAGTCTGAAAAGTGTTTGGATTTTGGATATATTTTGAAGGGAAAGCAAATCATCCATGAAACTGTACTAATTGTTCCTCTGCTATTCTTTTTTTTTCTCTTTTTAGTTTCGCTATTCAAACTGGCTTGACAAGTTGTATATGGTGGTGGGAACTTTGGCTGCCGTCATCCATGGGGCTGGACTTCCTCTCATGATGCTGGTGTTTGGAGAAATGACAGATACCTTTGCAAATGCAGGAAATTTAGAAGATCTGTTGTCAAACATCACTAATAAAAGTAAGTATTGTTTGTGTACCAATTTTATTGGAAACTTGCAGCAAAAACAAGCACTTAGAGTGATGTTTGTGGATTCTTTACTAAATACACATTAGTGTGTTTAGTCCTGTAGGAGGCAGACAGTCTGAGCTATAGTTCATATTTGTAGTGAGTTAGAAAAGATAATATTTACAAGCATTACAACACACAACTGAAATGCCAGCAGAGATATGTAGAAAAAGAGAGAGCCCTGTGAAGTAAGAAATATTCTGGAAAGCTTCAAGAAGAAATATAGGAACTTAATTAGAACCTTGAATGATAAGTAGGAATCAGTTGTGAGATTTCCTAACAGATTGAACATGGGTGCTAAGAAGAAAAGTCCGGGATGATTCTAAAGTTTTTAGCCCTAGGAACTGGGAGGATGCAGTTACTATCAACAGAAATGAGAAATGGAGAAGGAGAGTGGATTTGAGCAATAAATGCCAGAAATTTAGTTTTGGGCATTGTTATGTGCTGGGCTTTCTGGAAGCAGATGCAGGAATGGAAAAGTGGGGCAAAATTGTGTGTGTGTTTGCGAGGGGGAGGGTATTTTAGGATAGGACGAATACTAGCTTGTAGCTTGTTTTGTGTGTTAATGGAAATGATGCAAAAGAAAGGAGAAAGTGATGTTTGAACGAGAGATGGAAGAGATTTGCTAGAGTGATATCCTTGAGAAAGAATGAATCCAATGCTGAGGAGGAAAACAGTAACAGGTGGGAAAAATGAATTTGAGTGTCAGTACTCAGTGGTGGGTAGATCAGAAGGTGAGAATCTGTGGAAGTTTCCTCCTGATAACTTTAGTTTTCTCAGTGAAGTAGGAAGCAGGAGAATTGGCTAATAGAGACAGAGAAAACAGATATAACGTAGCTCTCAAGGAAAGTGGGAAAGTGAATAGACTAAAGAAATAATCTGGGTGTAACATACATTTTCTCTTTCTCTCTCTCTCTCTCTTTCTCGATTGGGGAGGAATGGATTGATATCTCTGAGTTTCCTAGGTTACCTCTGGTCAAGCCTAAATTGATTTAAACCAAGCAACTCAAAAACTTACAATCCAGTTTGCAGTCATGTGGTCAAATGTTGAAAATGCCTGTTCGAGAATGTACTTGAAAATGTAGTGATCCCACTTAGCTTACAAGGACCTTTTGACTTTTGAACTTTCAAGTTTCTGATGAATGCAATGAATTGCTTCCCCAGAAACATGCACATGAATATTCATACCAATCTCGGGTATATACGGATCTTTTGATATTTGTCAGTGGGTCCTCGGAACAACTTTGTGACCCTAAAAAGTACATTGTTTACCCTAAGGTAGAACTACTTCAATTCTGTGGATGCAGGTAATGAGTTGGGCCAGAAAAGTTTTTGTATGTTTGAGTTATGTAAAATTCTTATGCGTTTATTGCATCCTTTCATGGCATTCAAAGGGACCTGCAGAAAGATGCTGCACCACCTCTGAACTGGTACCTTTCTTTTACACCATTCACCAAAGGAAGTCCTCAATCCTTTCTGAATTTATTGGTTCCTATACTTGCTATATTGGGCAATATTCTGTGGCATTAGCTCTCTTACTGCTTCATAGTGGAAGAATCAAATATTTCATCACTCTCTGGTGGCTCAGCCGACCTAATGGGTACATCTCTGTCCATCCAGATCTTGCTCACTTTTTAATGACTTCCCAGCCTTCAGAACTGTGGGAAATAAATTTCTATTGTTTGTATGTTAATACATACAGTTTATGTATTTTGGTATATCATCCCAAATGGACTAAGACACATAGTAAATTCACTTACTTAATAGCATGCATGAGTTCCCAACAGATGATGATCTAGTTGTGAAGACTAGCTCCTTTCTGGATAGGCCCATGTGTCTGTATGCCTATCAAAATCTCCTAGGCTAAACAGGGGTCATATCACCACAGCTTGCAAGCTGGTAATTTAGATTTCCATCTTCATAGGTATCTAGTTTCCAGCTGAGGTTGTAGTTCACATTGTACTCCTTGCCAATCATTCCCATTCAGCTCACTCTTCTAGTCTTGAGAATGGGAAAGGGAAAGCTTATAGAAATATTTGAAAGTTTACTTTTGTTATCCTCTTAAGAGGTGGTATATTTAGTGGTTAGCAAACATACTTTGGAGTTGGACTGCCTGGCTCAAAAACCATACCCTTACCAATTTTTAGTTTTGAGGTTTAGGGAAGTTATTCATACTTTAGTTATTAAGTTGGATAACAATAGAACCTACTTCTCAGGATGGTTGTGATATTTAAGTGGATTCATTCATTGAAGAATCACAGAACAAAGTCTAGTCATAAAAAGTACTCAACAAATATTAGTTACTGTTATTATCAACAGGCTTTCATGTTCCTCACAAATGAAATTACATAACTTGCAATGATGATATGGTTCCTTATATAATTTCTTCTTTACAAAATTCTGTGATACTACCTCAATTTTCATAGTTGTTGAAAGTTTAGGACATACTCAGAGTTACTCAGTACCTATTATAGATGTGAATAATCATCGCTTTAAGTAGAATTTCCTTGTTACCGAATCACTAGCCATGCCTTTCAGGGAAGGTAGGTGTCCTCCAACTATGACCCTTGGGCTAATTTGGCCTGCTGCCTCTTTTTGTACAGCCTGTGAACTAAGAATGGATTTTACATTTTGAAATCATTGAAAAAAATCAAAAGAAGAAATTATATTTTGTGACACATGGAAATTATGTGAAATTTAAATTTCAGTACCTGTAAATAAAGTTTAATGAAATGTAGCTACACCTATTCATTTACATTTTATGAATGTAGGCAGCCTATGGCTGCTTCTATGCCACAATGGCACAGTAGAGTAGTTGTACAAACCGTATGGTCTGCAGAGCCTAAGATATTTACTATCTGGCCCTTTATAGAAAAAGGTTGGCAATCTCTGAGGTAGGGTATTGAGTGAGGGGTTGTATCTTCAGTCAATCCATCAATTAATTTGTATTAGAGCATTCTGTGTGCCAGTCATAGTACATGCCCTCATCATTCCCAACTCTTGAGAAGCTTAGTGTAGTGGGAGGGATGGAAAAGTGAACCAATAAATACAGTTGAATATGATTAGTGATATAATACAGAGATAAATAAAATGCATTGGAAAAACAGAGAAAGGACACCTGACTCCATATAGAGGAAGCATGGGAGGCTTCCAAGAGGAGGTGATAACCAAATATGGTCAGTATCTATCTCCTACACAAAATGTACATATTCTGTGTAACATATGGAACCATTTTAAAATAAAGATTAAATAAGTAAGATTAATACCCTTCCCTCACTGCCACTCCTTATTTCCACTCCCCCCACCATTGTGTATCCTTCCATGCCTTTCCAAAGACAGCATGCTATCTTTACTATGACTTTCACTTTAGGACACTTACTACACTATCACTAATCTGCTTGTCTGCAGATTCAGACTGCCAGATACCCTCAAGTCTGCCTGGAAAGGGGGGGAATAGCATCAAATGTTTTGATGCTTGTTCCACAGATGAGGGCAAACATGCTCTGTCATGCCTGTGGAGGGAGAACCAGCCTACTAAATTCTTGGGGCCCCGGATACTGTCAGATCATTCTTCTTTTTGCCCTTCCCTAGGCAGAACCTCATTATCTCTCCAAGGGAGTGGACTAGATACCAGAGCCTCCTTATTGGAGAAGTAGTCCTTGCTTAAGGGGACTTGGATTTGCGGAGCCTCTTGAAAGCCTGGGGGTTTTTACACTAAACATAGGATCTAATTAGACAGCTCTAAAACCTTCTTCAGTAAGCAGATCCTTCTCTGTTGATGCAATAGAACCCTCGTAAGTTTTCTCGTCTCAATACTTTGCCTTAATTAACAGACATCAGCTTTTGTTCTGCTGTTTTACTGTGGACCAGATTTCCTGACAGCCACTCCCATCTATCTCTGGTTTAATTACAGAATATGTGTAACCTTTGCCTTAAAATCTCTGATGACTGAAGCCTAGGGAACTCTCTGGTTCTGTCATTTCACTTTTTTTGTGAACAAAGCTTAATCACTGATGAATTTCTGTAGTATTCTGTGAATTCTCATCTTCCTTATGAGACTGGCCACTATCTGGAAATGATCCTAGATAAAAGCGATTGTGGTTTTAAACGTGTTGTGGTGAAGATGGCAGGTGGGGTGCCTGTAAAATGACATCCAGGCAGTTGAAGAAATGACACTAAAACTTGGTATAAAGAATAGGACTAAAAGCTGGGTGTGGTGGTGTGTGCCTGTAGTCCCAGCTACTGGAGAGGCTGAGGTGGGAGGATCACTTGAGGTCAGAACTTCAAGGCTAGCCTGGGCAAGATAGTGAGACTTTGTCTCTAATAAAACTTAAAAGATTAAAAAATAATAAAATGTAAGGAGGAGGTGGAACAAGATAGCCAAACAAAAGCCTCCAGAAATCATCACCCTTGCCCCCATCCCTACAGGAACACCAAATTGAACAACGATTCACAAAACAAAGCACCATCATAAGAACTAAAAACCAGGTGAGTGACCACACTATTTGGTTTTAACATCATATTAAGGAAAGAGGCACTGAAGAAGGTAGGAAAGAGAGTCTTGAATTGCCTGCACCACTCTTCCCCTCCCCCACCAGCAGCACATACTGAAGAATGAATCACAGTCTCTTAATAGCAAAATTGACCAAGCAGAAGAAAGAATTAGTGAGCTTGAAGACAGGCTATTTGAAATACACACACTCAGAGGAGACAAAAGAAAAAAGAATAAAAAAGAATGAAGCACACCCAAAGACCTACAAAATATCCTTAAAAGGGTAAATCCAAGAGTTATTGGCCTTAAAGAGGAGGTAGACAGAGAGATTAGAGTAGAAAGTTTATTTAAAAGGATAATAACAGAGAACTTCCCAAACCTAAAGAAAGATATCAGTATTCAAGTACAAGAATGTTGTGGGACACCAAGCATGTTTAACTCAAATAAGACTACCTCAAGACATTTAACAATCAAATTCCCAAAAGTCAAGGATAAAGAAAGAATCCTAAAAGGAGCAAGAGAAGAGGAACAAAGAACATACAAAGGAGCTCCAATATGTCTGGAAGCAGACTTCTCAGTGGAAACCTTACAGGTCTGAAGAGAGTAGCATGACATATTTAAAGTGCTGAAAGAAAAACACTTTTTATCCTAAAATAGTATATCCAATGAAAATATCCTTCAAACATGAAGGAGAAATAAAGACTTTCCCAGATGAACAAAAGCTGAGGGATTTATTCAACACCAGACCTGTCTAGACAAGAAATGCTAAAGGGAGTTCTTTAATCAGAAAGAAAATGATGTTAATGAACAATAAGAAATCATCTGAAGGTGCAAAACTCACTGGTAATAGTAAGTACTCAGAAAAACACAGAATATTACAACACTGTAATTGTGGTGTATAAATTACTCGTATCTTGAGTAGAAAGGCTAAAAAATGAACCTATCAAAAATAATAACTACAATAACTGTTCAAGACACAGTCTAATAAGATATAAACAGATACAGATATAAAAAGTAGGGAGATGAAGTTAAAGTGTAGAGTTTGTATTAGTTTTTCCTTTGCTTGTTTGTGTATGTAATCAGCATTAAGTTGCCATCAGTTTAAAAATGGGTTATATGATATCATTTGCACAACTAATGGTAACCTCAAATAAAGTAACATACAGCAGATACATAAAAAATTAAAAGCAAGACATTAAAACATACCGCCAGAGAAGATCACCTTCACTAAAAGGAAGACAAGAAGGAAGGAAAGAAGGAAGAGAAGATCACAAAAAACAACAAACAAAATGGCAAGAGTAAGTCTTTACTTATCAATAATAACATTGAATCTAAATGGACTAAATTCTCCAATCAAAAGACAGAGTGGCTGAATGGATAAAAAAAACAACACATTAAAATATTATTCAAGACCAAATGGGATTTATCCCAGGGATGCAAGGATTGTTCATCATATGCAAACTAATCAATGTGATATGTCATATCAACAGAATGAAGAATATAAAATATATGATAATTTCAGTTGATGATGAAAAGGCCTTTGATAAAATTCAACAACCCTTCATGATAAAAACTTTAAAAAACTGGGTATAGAAGTAACATTCATAAACAAAGTAAAAGCCACATACAGCAGACCCACAGCTAGTATCATACTAAATGAGGAAAAACTGAAAGCCTTTCCTTCAAGATCTGGAACAAGACAAGGATGCTCACTTTCACTAGTTTTTCAACATAATACTGAAAGTCCTAGCGAAGGCAATCAGACAAGAGAAAGAAAAAAAAAGGCATCTGAATTGGAAAGGAAGAAGTCAAATTATCCCTGTTGGCAGATGATACAATCTTATATTTGGAGAAACCTAAAGACTCCAACAAATAACTATTAGGAGTGATAAATAAATTCAGTAAATTTGCAAGATACAAAATCAACGTACAACAATCAGTAGCATTTCTACATGGCGACAGCAAACAATCTGAAAAGAAAGAAAGAAAGTAATCTCATTTACTCTTGCTACAAATGAAATAAATACCTAGGAATAACTTTTACTCAAGAAATGAGAGATCTCTGCAATGAAAACTGTAAAACATTGATGCAAAAAATTGAAGAGGACACAAAAGATGGAAAGATACTCCATGTTCATTGATCGGAAGAATGGGTATTTTAAAAATGTCCGGACTACCAAAGCAATCTACAGACAGTGCAATCGCTACCAAAATACCAGTGACATTCTTCACAGAAATAGAAAAAAGTATCCTAAAATTTACATGGAACCACGAAAAAACCAGAATAGCCAAAGCTATCCTGAGCAAAAAGAACAAAACTGGAGAAATCACATTGCCTGACTTCAAATTATACTACAGAGCTAGTAACCAAAACATCATGGTACAAAGAAAAAAGACACATAGACCAATGGAACAGAATAGAGAATGCAGACATAAATCCATAAATCTACAGTGAACTAATTTTCGACGAAGTTTCTACGAATGTATATTGGGGAAAAGACCATCTCTTCAAAAAATGGTGGTGGGAAAACTGGATATCCATATGCAGAAAAATGAAACGAGATCCCTTTCTCTCACCATATACAAAAATAAAATCAATATGGATTAAAGACTTAAATCTATGACCTGAAACTATGAAAATACTAAAAGAAGACACTGGAGAAACTCTCTAGGACATTAGATTGGGCAAAGATTTCTTGAGTAATACCCCTACAAGCACAAGGAACCAAAACAAAAATGGACGAATGGATCACATCAAGTTAAAAACCTTCTGGACTGCAGAGGAAACAATCAGTAAAGTGAAGAGACAACCGGCAGAATGGGAAAAGGTATTTGCAAGCTGTCCATCTGACATCAGATTAATAACCAGGATATATGGGGAACTCAAACAACTCAATAGGAAAAAACTCCAATTAACAAATGGGCAAAAGATCTGAATAGATATTTCTCAAAAGAAGCTATACAAATGGCAAACCGGTATATGAAAATATGCTCAACATCATTGATCATCAGAGAAATGCAAGTCAAAACTACAATGCGATATCATTTCACCCCAGTTAAAATGGCTTTTATCCAAAGATAGGCAATAACAAATGCTGGCGAGGATGTGGAGAAAAGAAAACCCTTGTACACTGTTTCACAACTTGTACATTTTTGAGAATGTAAATTAGTACAACCATGATGGAGAACAGTATGGGGGTTCCTCAAAAAATGGAAAATTAAACTACCATATGATCCAGCTATCCCTCTGCTGGGGAAATACTCAAAAGAAAGGAAACCAATATACGGAACCTGCACTCTCATGTTTATTGCATCACTATTCACAATAGCCAGGATTTGGGTGCTCCCCTAACTGTCCATCAGCAAGTAAATGGATGAAGAAATTGTGATACATACACGCAATGGAGTACTATTCATCCTTAAGAAAATGAGATCCTGTCATTTGCAACAACAAAAATGGAACCGGAGGAGATTATATTAAGTGAAATAAGCCAGGCACAGAAAGACAAACTTCACATTTCTCACTTATTTGTAGGAGCTAAAAAATTAAAACAATTGAAACAATTGGACTTATGGAGATAGACAGTAGAATGACATTTACCAGAGGCCAAGAAGTGTAGTGGGGTGGCAGAGGTAGAAGTGGAGATGGTTGATGGATACAAAAATATATAGTTAACTAGAATGAATATCATCTAGTATTTGATCACACAACAGGGTGACTACAGTCAACAACAATTTATTGCACATTTAAAAATAACTAAAAGGGTATAACTGGAGTGTTTGTAACACAAAGAAAGGATACATTTTTGAGGTGATAGATACCCCATTTACCCTAATGTGATTATTATCCATTGTATGCCTATGTCAAAATATCTCATACACCCTGTAAATATATACATCTACTATGTACCACCCAAATTAAAAATAAATTAAAATTAAAATTAAATAAATTTAAAAGTAAAGCTAAAAAAACCAGGACTATCAACTTGGCTTTATTTAAGTTGAATGCGATGTTAAATCCTCTGGGATAGATTATGGAGAAAAGTAGAAGGAATGGGAGCCCCAAGCCTTAAGGAAGAACTCAACTGTTAGCAATAACTAAAGCCAGCCCTCGTTGAACATTTACTATGTGCTGGGTCTTGTTCTTAGAGCTTTACATGCAGTAACTCTTTTAATTCTTAAATACACATGAGATTAATACTATTATATATGTGTGTAAAAGTATCTATATATACTTACATATAATTATATTTTATATATAATATATACTTACACACACACTTATATATAGTGTGTGTGTATATGTATAGCTCTGTGACACCATTTGTAAATTTTTTGAATAAGCTAAGTTATAGCAGATACAACAGGTTGGGCACTGGTTATATAAAGAGAAACAAAATATAGTACAGCTTTCTAAGACCATAATAATATATGATATGATAATATTTTTGGTTAATGATTTTCAAGCCAAAAGTAGAATTAGTTACAATGTAATCTCTACAATATATTAGAAAAACAGCAAAAAATAAAGATCAATATACAGATAGTACCTAACCCATTCTAGGTGCTTAAGAAATTGGATGAATAAATAAAAGACTGAACAATAGAATTTTGTAGGTGAAAAGGGGCTTAGATGTTATCTAGCCTGAACCCATAATTTATAGAAGTACATGCCCAGGAAGTTGAATTAATGTGGCCATAATGGAATTGCTTGCAGGTTGACAGAGATGAATTCCTGGGCCAGGAATCCTACTTTTTAGTCTGGTATCTTTTTCACTCTACTAGTGGTTTTCACACTCTGCCTAAATTGGAAGCAAATGCCAGCACTTGGTCTTTTAAATCTCTTGGATGCTGCCCTGTAAGTTTGATTTTTAGTGTGTCAGGAAGGTCAGGCAAGAGGCACAGCTCTTCAGGCCAGAAGTGTATAAACAGCTCACATAAAAAGACTGTAGTTCCTGGAATCATCTCTGTCACCTGCAGTAAGCCCAACTACACTGAGTCACAGGCTTCAGTTTGGGCCAATGCCATAGGGATTTATCATTTAGGCAAAAGATCCAAATTCCCCTTCCCTGTGGCTGATGGAGCTTTCTGCACAAGAAGAGTAGTTTATTGGTTTATTAGAGCTTCTTAAATGGGTAGAAAAGCTAAATGAAAAAAAACGGAAGTTCCTGGGAAAAACTGTGCTAAATAGGTCAGCAGTGTTACCCTGTCACCTGAAGTTTGAGGCCTAAAAGTGAAAGGATTTCTTGCTTGAACAGAAATCCGATGATATTAGAGAAAGTGGCTCATTCTGGGTTGTATCTTCAGTGTCTGGAATTATACCTGGCATGAAGTCTCTGTGGAAGACAGTTTGAAAACCACCTTTTCAATATAATCTCAGTTTACCAATTAGGGAATTATCAATGCATCATCAAAGGATAAGACTATACCAATGTATCCATGTTATATATTTTTTATTCATACTGTTCTTAAGTGTTCAGTTATTAAAGTTACTAAATGTACTGAAGTATTTAGGTCAGATAAAAAATCCCTAAATGGTACAGTCTTATCCTTTAAAGTCTTGCTTGGGTTTAGAAAAGGCTTTTCTTGCCAGGTAGAATGGTCTAATGTATCTCTCTTTAATCTAAAAATATGTGAGACACTTGTATACAAAGTAGGAGAATGGTTGGATGGAATATTTTGATAAATGGTCTGGCTTGTGTAGTAGCTCTGTGAAACCACTTGTAAATTTTTTGAATATGCTAAGTTATAGCAGATACAACAGGTTGGGCACTGGACATATAAAGATAAACTAGATACAGTTCAGTTTTCTATGACCTCACACCAATGGGCGTGGGAGGAAGAGATAGGTGTAAATAGTCATACTTCTATTTTTGTATGACTTAGTAAGTTGAATCATCTGTCAATTACTATGGAGTTCTACTGCAGGATAAGTCACTCTGCTAGGGGTAAGATGATGTAATCCTTTAGCTTATTCATGGAGGAAGAGTATATTCCAGGAGAAAAATTTTGATAAAGGGCATTCCAGTTAGAGAAAGCAGAATGGATAAAGCCTTGAAGGAAGCAAATAGGATAGTTAGGGAACAGTAAACTCTTCGGTGTGCTTACAGCCAGGGCTACACAGAAGTGGGGAAAGCTGGTGAAGATGGGGATGGGGGAGTGAAGTGAGTTGACACTAGAAAGGGATGTAGCAAATGTAACTATGATTCCAGAATCCAAGTGTGCAAAAATCATAACTTTTATTTTGTATAACATAATTTCTATTTTGAGTCCCTCTTCAGCAAATGTGGCAAAAACCCAATCTCAGTTATTTTGGGGTAGCCCTCACCTTTCCCTAGGGTGTGTCTTGTAGGCCAACATAGTTTCAGATGAATGAAAAGACCAACTGTTGTTCAGCATCATCATCTACACAGGCATTCCGTCAAGCTCTCTCGTCCTCCTCTCTTAGAAGCTTTGATGTCATTCTGTTCCTTCCGTATCTCTCTAGGTCCAAAGAGACTCTTGGAAGCTGTTCTAAAGCTGTCCCTTCAACTCACTACACATTTCCTTTTCTGAGGTCTTGCTCTAGGGTCTGCTTAGGTGGCAGGAGGCAGGCTTCTTTTTCCTGGATCCTCCAGTGCCTATGTAGTCAGCAATTCTCAACTACTTATTTTCTTCTCAGCATGTGGAAAATATTTTTTCAGTCTAAAGGGTGGAGCTTAATCTCATGAAATTTAAACAAAATATTCTGTTATGCTCAGTTTCCTCTCTAACCCTCAAAGGCATAGGCTTTGGGAACATTATATATATAGTGCAGGTTTCTTCTTGGCTTTTATTATGTATATAAATTTTTTTAATGCAGCAGCAGCCCTCTCTGAAGACTGAAGACAGTGACTGCACAGTGCTCTAGCTACTGAAATGATGAGATAGGTGTGGGGATAAAGAAAATATCTGGGAAATCATCGTTGGTACTTCAAACATATTTTCTTTCATGTGTATATTGTGGCAAGATTGCAAAGGAACTAATGTGATGTATCATAGATCTTGATCTTTATCCTTTATGCAGTGGACTGTCATTGAAGGTTATCAGTGGAAACACTATGATTATACTTTTGCTTTCAAATATAAAATCTGGGGACAATATGAAGACCTAACTGGGGTAGAAAGATTAGTTACAGTAGTCTTGTTACAGGAGAGGTAAAAAATGATGGGGACTTGAACCAGAGTGTTAACTGTGAAGAGGGAGCGGATTTGAATAGCTCTAGATATCTTTTGGGGTCACTGAAGCTGTGGAAGTGGCAGAGGTCAGCCTGAAGCCTGCATAGAGTTCTGGGAAACACCACTGTGTAGGAAAGAGGGAGAGCATAAGGGGTCAGTAACTGAGATTAAGGGAGAAGCATCAGAGTGATAGAAGTAGGAGAACCAGGATAATGAGGTCCTACAAACTGGTGATAACCTTCAATGACAGTCCACTGCATAAAGGATGATGGTTTTATTAATGGGAGTTCCCCTGCATGTGCCCTCTTGACTGTCGTCATGTAAGACATGCCTTTGCCCCTCCTTTGCCTTCTGCCATGATTGTGAGGCCTCTCCAGCCATGTGGAACTGTGAGTGCATTAAACCTCTTTTTCTTTATAAATTACCCAGTCTCACGTATGTTTTTATCAGCAGCATATGAACAGACTAATATAGTTACATAGGTAAACGTGTGTCATGGGGTTTTTTTGTAGAGATTATTTCATCACCCAGGTATTAAGCCTAGTACCCACTAGTTATTTTTCCGATTCTCTCCCTCCCCCCGCCCTCCACACTCCAAAAGGCTCCGGTGTGTGTTGTTTCCCTCTGTGTGTCCATGTGTTCTCATCATTTAGATCCTACTTGTAAGTGAAAACGTGGTATTTGGTTTTCTCTTCCTGTGTTAGTTTGCTAAGGATAATGGCCTCCAGCTCCCTCCCTGTCCCTGCAAAGGACATGATCTCATTCTTTTTTATGGCTGCATAGTATTCCGTGGCATCTATGTACCACGTTTTCTTTATCCAGTCTGTCATTGATTGGCACTTAGGTTTATTCCATGTCCTTGCTATTGTGAATAGTGCTACAATGAACATATGCATGCATATGTCTTTATAATAGAATTATTTATACTTCTTTGTTGAATGCCCAATTTTTATTTTGACTGGTACACTTTGAAAGGTGAAGCACAAATAAAAGGAACTTGGTGCTAGACTTGTTTTCTATGTATTTTGATGGCTGAAGCTATAGGTATGGTGTAATTGGACACACAAATATAAAGGAGGCAATTTTGACCTTAAACAAAATTTTTTACTTTTTGAGCTATTTAGAAATGACTGTAGACTTAGAAGACATCATTGCTGAAGAACGTTTGTTTAAATTATCTTGGCTTCTTATCTTAAGAATTGAGAAAACTGGTAGAAACAATGAGTAGAAAACAGATATTTAGTTAGACTTGAAAACTGGTCTTCATTTGGTAGTGACATACTGGCAACAATTAATACTATATAGAGACATTTCCTGGTAAATAGAGAAGATAGGTAATGTAAGGTTTCCCAAGATTGATTTGGAGAAAAATCCTCACCTGACTATTCAATGTCCTGTTTCATTTTTGAAAACGTGGAGCAGAAGAAATCTCACAACTGATTTAAATAAAAATTCAATCTGAAAAAGTTTATTGTTGTATTGACATAAGGCAAAGCAGTCAAGAATCCCTCTTGCATGTTTTTCTATGCTTCTGCATCTCTTTGTTTCTTCCCTACCTTCTGTCTTACCCTTTAATGGATTTTCTCCAGGATTCTGTGCTTGGCCTGCTGTTTTCTCCCTATCTGCTGGCCTGTCCTTATGGGTAAGGAGAGATGGATTTAGCTATGGCCTCTAGCACATGAATCCTAAATCTTTAGATCTGAACTCTCTCTAAAACTGGAAAGTTACAGTCTGAATACTTATTGGACATCTTCAATTGAATGTGCCAGGCACTGCAAAACAAAAATGTTCAAGACCAAACTAATAATCTCTCCTCTGACCAGAGTAGCTCTTTTTGCTGACTTCTTATTTCCCACCATGACACTAGCGTTCTCCAAATGCTTAGGCTTGATGTCTTGATCATTTTTAAAATTTTTACTCTCTCTACTTCTATTCTATCAGTTGCTAAGTCCTGTAACTTCTTCCTCTATAAATCTTGTAAGTACTTGCTTTCTTTTCTATTCTCATTTAGACTCTCTTTCCCTACATAGTTATAGTAGCTCAAGTCCCTTAGTCTCTCCACATTCCAGTTAATCGTATACATTGCTGGTGGCTAAACTCTCGTAGAACATACTTCTAATTATATCCTATTTTGCTCAAAACTGTTGAACAACTGCTGGTCTGTTTTCTTGCACCATACCTGCAGGACCCAGATTATCTTTCCAGCTACATAACCACCTCCCTCCATCCACACAACACACTTCCTACGCCTGTCAAAAACAGGCTTACCCATTCTTCAAACTTGCCGTTGACTTTTGTCCATATTGTTCACTTTGCTGGAAATAGTTTTTCCCCTCTTTTCCACACCTGTCGAAATCAGACTCAACTGAAACAGGTGCTTTCATTTTAACATAACTTTTTGCAGTCTCAATTGTGATAATTTATCCTAGAAAATATTTACTGTTTGTACGTTTATAACGTATGTATATAAGTATGTTTAACACAGCATTGCTTGTAACAGTAAAATATTGGAAACAAGTGAAATAGTTGCAACATTGAAAAAATAGATACACACATATATATACTGATAGGAAAAAATCTGGCCACTGAATGTAAACTATGACTCCATTGTTAAAAAATAAGTATGTGTGTTTATGTGTATATACATGCACACATAAAAGAAAATCTGAAAATGTACACACCAAAATGTTGAACAGTGCTTGTGTGTGTGTATGTGTCTGTGTGTGCGTGTGTGTGTCTGTGTGTTAGGGGTAAAGTTATGAAATACTTTTATAATGTACTTTTTATCCAAAAATGTTAGCATTTGCTAATATTGGGCGATGAGCTCACTGGTGTTTATTACACTGTTCTTTGTATTTGATATTTTTAAATAAGAATAAAACTGGAAAAATGCTCAGATTTTAAATATATACCTTAGTACCAAGTACTCAGTGGCATTTATCAGGACAAAAGATTTTTCTTTAATGGGATCTTGGAGTGATATTCCAAAAAATATTTTAATTCAAGGACACTGATATTTCTGCTGACAGACTACCTCTTACCAAATGTGGATTTCTTCTTGCAAATAAACATCATTGAGTTAGTGTATATGTGGTTGCACAGTCAGCAGAGAAGTATTTGAATGAATGCCATAATGCTTACACACAATTAAAACTGAGTCAGTTCGACCTATTTTTGTGTAAATCATTAAGTGCAGTGAGTTCGATTCATTTTCACATGTTTATTTTTAATGGAGACTAAAGAGACATAAATGGTATATGTTTGTTTTGTGGTGGTCTAGGTGATATCAATGATACAGGGCTCTTCATGAATCTGGAGGAAAACATGACCAGGTAATTAGACATTCTCCTTACTATTGTTAAGCTTTTCTATATTCATCAAGTTGTAGAAATGTTTAAAACTTTGCATTAGCATCACAGAAATTTTGAGGAGAACAACACTCTTGTTAGTTTTTACAAGAGTATATGTAGACTTTTTTTTTTTTTTTTTTTTTTTTTGAGACGGAGTCTCGCTCTGTCACCCAGGCTGGAGTGCGGTGGCGCGATCTCGGCTCACTGCAAGCTCCACCTCCCGGGTTCACGCCATTCTCCTGCCTCAGCCTCTCCGAGTAGCTGGGACTACAGGCGCCCACCACCACGCCCGGCTAATTTTTTGTATTTTTTTTTAGTAGAGACGGGGTTTCACCGTGGTCTCGATCTCCTGACCTCGTGATTCGCCCGCCTCGGCCTCCCAAAGTGCTGGGATTACAAGCGTGAGCCACCGCGCCCGGCCATATGTAGACTTTTTAAGAAAAGAATTAGCTGCATAAAGTATACAAAAGTTAGGGTTAAGCTTAAAATGGACATATATGATCAATGTAGAATATCATATTAATATACAAGGAAATTAGAGGAGTTTAAGGTAGCTTTTTAAAATATAGTTGAATTAAGAATCATTATTTTCTATAATATATATGTGCCAGGTGTGGTGGCACATAGCTACAGTCCTAGGTACTTGGGAGGCTGATGTGAGAGGATCGCTTGAGCCCAGGAGTTCAAAGCTGCAGTGAGCTATGATCACATCACTGCACTCCAGCCTGGGGGAAAGAGCAGGACCCTGTCCCCCACCCCCCCCAAAAAAAAAGAGAGAGAGAGAGAATAATTATTTTCAATGGCTTATGATTATTTATTTGTTTCCTGGATGTTTTCAGACATGATGTGATAATGAAAGCAGCCAAAAGGAATTTTTTTAATCTCAACATCTGATTCTGAACAATAAAATAAAACATCCCAGAAAAAATATAGTCTCTCTAATTCTTAACTCATACTGGGGAAGCTTTTGGTTAATGATTTACATATCTTGAAGTTTATTCCCCAGAACAGTTTATAACAGATGTCCAAAGGTACGTGTAGGTGAATCAGAAGAAAATGATTCTACATTATGGCGTAAATGATCTGGGTACGTTTGAAAAAAATAGATTTTTTTTTTTTTTTTGAGACAGAATCTCACTCTGTCCCCCAGGCTGGAGTGCAGTGGTGCGATCTCGGCTCACTGCGACCTTCAATTCCTGGTTTCAAGCGATTCTCGTGCCTCAGCTTCCCAAGTGGCTGGGATTACAGGCGTGTGCCACTACACCCAGCTAATTTTTGTATTTTTAGTAGAGATTGGGTTTCACCATGTTACCCAGGCTGGCCTTGAACTTCTGACCTCAGGTGATCCACCCGCCTTGGCCTCCCAAAGTGCTGAGATTACGGGTGTGAGCCGCCATGCCCTGCCAAAAATGGAGACACTTTATCATATTTTGAAAGTTGAGGAGCAAATACTTCCAAATATTCCTGTGGAGAGGCATTGTTTTTTCCATTGGGGAAAATGAAACAGAATGTCTTTTAATCATCATGTACATGCTTTTGAGTAAACATACACTGACAGTTTAAAATACATTAACTTATTCTCAAAGCATGAGTTCTACTTGTGATGTGGGGTTTCTATTTGCTATCTCTTGCTATATAATGAACACTTAGATAGAATACTATCTCTTACTGTATCATGAACACTTAGATAGTAATTAGTTATTGAGTTATCTGTTAACTAAAACTTAGTGTTCTAATTACATCTTCCTTGATAAATGCGTTGTAAGTTACAAGGTAGAGTTTGGGGAAAACTTGCTTCCCAAGATTCCTGATGGGCTGAGTACTGAATTGTGAACAGCAATGTCAGAGACTGTCTGCTTGTTACCTAGCCATCTTTATAGCTTCTGCATGATTCAAGCACACAGTTTAATTTGAAGATGGTAAGTAGTGAAGTTCAAAAAGTGAGAATATTGGAATACTGTATGTCATTTTAGAATGTTTGCCTTTAACCTAAAAATTAATTGTTTGGTGAAGCCCAAGAATTGTTTTCTTTTTCTTTTTTTTTTTTTTGAGATGGAGTTTTGCTTTGTTGCCCAGGTTGGAGTGTAGTGGCACAATCTCTGTGCACTGCAACTTCGGCCTTCAAACGATTCTCATGCCTCAGCCTCCTCAGTAGCTGGGATTACAGGTGTGCACCACCACACACAGCTAATTTTATTATTATTATTATTATTATTATTATTATTATTATTGTATTTTTAGTAGAGATGGGATTTCACCACGTTGGTCAGGCTGGTCTCGAACTCGTGACCTTGTGATCCGCCCACCTCGGCCTCCCAAAGTGCTGGGATTACAGGCGTGAATTGTTTGCTTTTTTTTTTTTTTTTTTGAGATGAAGTCTAGCTCTGTCGCCCAGGCTGGAGTGCAGTGGCACGATCTCGGCTCCCGGGAACCTCCGCCCCCCGGGCTCAAGCGATTCTTCTGCCTCAGCCTCCCAAGTAGCCATGTAGCTGGGACTACAGTTGCATGCCACCACGCCTGGCTAATTTTTTTGTATTTTTTGTAGAGACAGGGTTTCACCATATTGGCCAGGCTGGTCTCCAACTCCTGACCTCGTGATCTGTCTGCCTCGGCCTCCCAAAGTGCTGGGATTATAGGCGTGAGCCACCACACCCTGCCTGTTTGCTTTTTTAAATATGAAAACTCAGAGCAAGGAAACATTAATTCAGCATTTCTAGATTGATTAAGGGTCTGTTTTTTAAGACAATACTCGTGTTTTTTAATGCTAGAATTTAAATTGGAAGGGCCACTATTTGATTCGTTAGGCATTTTAGGATAACTCACGATGGCCAGTTGGGCAAATGAAATAAAACCACTTTTTAAAAATTTCAGTTTTCTCTTGGCATCTAAACTCTACTAGATTAATAGCCCAAGGGATAATCCCTAGCCCCAAAGGCCAAGGGATTATTTCCATTTATTGATCCCACTTTCTGACAAGTTCTGTCACTTCTTTTCATCCCCAATGTACAGAGACCAACCCAATGCACTTATCAACCGATGCTGATGTAATAAAAGTAGACAATATTACAGTGGTGGGTCTTACCTGATGCTGTGATTCCCCAATACACCACCCATCTTTCACAGTAACTGGCATTCTCTGAGTGCTTACTATGTGCTGGGCACTGGTCCAAGTGTATTTCATGCATGAGTATTTTTATCTCTGTTTTACTATAATTAGAAAACTGAGGCTTAGAAGAGTTAAGCAGCTTGCCTAAGATTACACAGCAGTGAAGTGAAGAGCTGGGATTTGAGCCAAAGCAGAAATCATTCTTAACCATTCCACCATATTGGTGCAAACATAGTTGGATGGTGACTATCAACTCTGCTTGTTACAACCCCTTCTTATTTGTTAAGTATGGCGAGATACCCAGATAAGTGAAAAAATAGGAATGAGTGGTCTCTTTGGAAAAGGTACATTGATTAGGAAACAGAGAGCATGTGCAGTGTTCTTGTTGTTTTTCAGGTATGCCTATTATTACAGTGGAATTGGTGCTGGGGTGCTGGTTGCTGCTTACATTCAGGTTTCATTTTGGTGCCTGGCAGCTGGAAGACAAATATACAAAATTAGAAAACAGTTTTTTCATGCTATAATGCGACAGGAGATAGGCTGGTTTGATGTGCACGATGTTGGGGAGCTTAACACCCGACTTACAGAGTAAGTATTTAGTTTTATGCTGAACTTGGATGTGGTTCTTATTCTTAGTAAAATGAAATAGATGTCATCACATCTGTTAGGAGATGTTAGTGTATCATTCAAAGGTACTTATGAGACAAAATTCCTTCTAAGCAGCAACCACGTTGTGTGCATCCTTTTGTTCCTAGTGCCTTGACAGGGTATGAGGGGACCTGCATGACTAGCATTAAATGAAGGACTGACTTTGCCAGAATGAAGAAATCCTCTGAGAATGTGCAGTAGAGCAAAACAAGATACTTTCTGAGGAAATTTCTGAGCAATTTGAAATTCCTAGGTTGAATACTTCTTGTGTACACGATGTCCATTTCCTGGGGCCATGTGGGCTATGGATTTTTGTTGTTAATGACAAATATCCTAGTAGAAACTTGTACCCTGCTAAATAAAACAAAGCATAGGCACAAAATACTCTAGCTATAAACTACCCTACACTCAAAACAGGCTTGATGAGAAAAGTTGTTGTTTACAATTCTGACATTTATTTCTAACACTATCTGTTCTTTTAGTGATGTCTCCAAGATTAATGAAGGAATTGGTGACAAAATTGGAATGTTCTTTCAGTCAATGGCAACATTTTTCACTGGGTTTATAGTAGGATTTACACGTGGTTGGAAGCTAACCCTTGTGATTTTGGCCATCAGTCCTGTTCTTGGACTGTCAGCTGCTGTCTGGGCAAAGGTAGGTGAAGCCTGTGAATCCAGATTTTGAACTGCACCTTCTCCCTTCCTGCTCTCACCCTACGGAAAGGTCTTTTTACTACATGATGACTCTGATTCTGTACTTGTTATTTTTATGTTTTCTGTTCAAAATCAGCTGGATAAGCATATCCAGCCTCACAGAGTACCACCCCTGCCAAGACTCCATGCTGCTCTTGGCCATGTGATTATTTGGGGAAAGGATGAGAAAGAAGAATGTAGCTCTCATATCTATCTTCTGCCTTTGTAAGAAAACAAGCAAATAAACAAACAAAAACAAAAACAAAACAAACAAACAAAAAACTTGCTGAACTCCAAAGAACCATGCTTTCTAGTGGATGATGCCCTATTCACACGGCAAGTAGAGACTCAAGTTTAGTGAACAACAGATGTCCCATTCAATTAACATTTTTTTTACTTTAATGATTTTGGCTTTCTAGATTTTTGTTTAAGTTTTAAATTGATTTTACAGTTTTGTCAGCATTCATACATAGTTAAATTTTTGGTTATAAAATAGTTTAAGAAAATAGATACTTTCTAGTCCCTAAGGATGCATATAAATCCTTGGCCTTCAGCTCTCTCTCCTGTCATGAAGGCAGACAGGTAGAAATGGCCCTCTACCCCAGCACACGTTTCCAGTGATCTTTTAAAACTTATTTTCCATTTCAAGGTGAACATGGTGTTAATTTCAAACTGATTTTATATGAGTGTGTTTTCAGTAGAGAAATTGGCCCAGTATGTAATTTTTGTGGAGTTCAACACAACTTAGAGAAGGCAATATAAATTCATGTAGCAAAAGTAATGAATGGACAACCAAAGCCAAGCATCACACAAAATAAGTCAGGCTGTAGGTATTAAGAAACTTTAGAAATTTTAACCTGTATAATGGATATTATTTTGTTTCTGCAAATAATAATTATCATTTATTGAGCATTTATTGTCAGTCAAATGCCTGTGTGATCTTTCTGAAGTATAGTTATTATCGCATTTTACAGAGAAAGAAACTGAAGTTCTGAGGTCTCTGTTAATTTTTTGCTCAGAGTAACATAGAGTTCAAATAATGTTTCTGGGGATTATCAGTTAACTAAAATATTTGGCAAAAGCTTCTTGTCAATTGATTTTTCTGTATACTAGACTGTTAAGCAAGTTAGGTGGCAAACTCTTCACATCAGTATTTGTTGAAAAACTACTTAAAATGTTTTGATGTCTGTTTTAAGTTAAGATTAAAAACAGACCATGAGTTAATCTTTTAATGATTAATTATGCATTGCTTCACATGCTATTTATTTAGTAAAAGGAGCCCCAGGCTGGCTGCTAGAGACCTAAGCTTTAATCCCCACTCAGCATTATACTTTTGGTATCATTTCAAACAAATTTCTTAAATTCTTTGGATGTCAATCATATTAAAAAAGAAATGTAGTTCACTCTGGGTCTGGGAAGCCTCTTTGTGTCTGTGAGCCTGAGGCTCTACCTTCAAACCTAGAGACACAGAAGCAAATAGACATAGCAGAAAGGGACCCAATCACAGCAAGTGACCTGGCCCAGGAAGCCTCTTTTGTACTTTGTGCCCAAGACTGTCTTCCCAGCGCCCAGAGACACTGCGCCACTAGAGGGCATTGGTACAGGAAACCACCACACTCTTTCCGACCTGGCAGTCTGATCTTGAAAAACCACTTTCACTCCCTCAAGCAGCAGAAGCAGGGGCCAGTGGGAGCCCTAGAAGCTTCACATAAATCAAGCCGACCAAAATAATACTACAAACACTCTGAATATTAAACCGCTCCTGGAACCACAGCTCACAAAAGTAGGCCAATACTATCATGCTAAACTTAAATAGAACAACTGCCGGCTAGAGTAAGGCAGGTTTATTTTATTTTAACTTTTTAAAACTTTTATTTTAAGTTCAGGGGTATATGTACAGGTTTGTTACATAGCAAACTTGTGTCATGGGGCTTTGTTATACAGATTATTTCATCACCCAAGTATTAAGCCTAGTACCCATTAGTTATTTTTAATGACTGTCTCCCTCCTCCCACTCTCCACCCTCTAATAGGCCCCAGTGTGTGTTGTTCCCCTTTATGTATCCATGTGTTCTCATCATTTAGCTCCCACTTATAAGTGAGAACATGCAGTATTTAGTTTTCTGTTCCTGAGTTAGTTTGCTAAGGATAATGGCCTCCAGCTCCATCCATGTCCCTGCAAAGGACATGATCTCATTCTTTTTTATGGCTGCATAGTATTCCATAGTGTCTATGTACCACATTTTTTTTTTTTTTATCCAGTCTATCATTGATGGGCATTTAGGTTGATTCCATCCTTGTCTTGTGCCAGTTTTCAAGGGGAATGCTTCCAGCTTTTGTCCATTCAGTATAACGTTAGCTGAAAGTTTGTCATAGATGGCTTTTATTATTTTCAGGTGTGTTCCTTTAATACCTTGTTTGTTGAGAGTTTTGATCATGAGTGGATGTTGCATTTTATTGAAAGCCTTTTTGTATCTATTGAGATAAGCATGTGCTTTTGTTTATGTGATGAATCACATTTATTGATTTACATCTGTTGAGCCAGTCTTGCATCCTGAGGATAAAGCCTACTTGATCATGGTAGATAAGCTTTTGATGTGCTGCTGAATTCAGTTTGCCAGGATTTTGTTGAGGATATTTGTATCAATGTTCATCAAGGATACTGGCCCAAAGTTTTTTTGTGGTTGTATCTCTGCCAGGTTTTGGTATCAGGATTATGCTGGCCTCATAGAATGGGTCAGAGAGGAGTCCCTCCACCTTAATTTTTTGGAACATTTTCAGTAGGAATGGTATCAGCTCTTCTTTTTACATTTGGCAGAATTCAGCCATGAATTCATCTGGTCCTGGGCTTTTTTAGGGGGTCATAAGCTATTATTACTGCCTCAATTTCAGAACTCTTTATTGGTCTGTTCAGGGATTCTATTTCTTCCTGTTTCAGTCTTGGGAGGATGTATGTGTTCAGTAATTTATCCATTTATTCTAGATTTTCTAGTTTATGTGCACAGAAGCATTCATAATATTCTCTGGTGGGATCCTTGTGATTGAATTGTTCTGCATCATGACTGTGTTGTGTACTACCATGTCCAGTTAGTTTTTAATTTTTTTGTAGAGATGGGGTTTCTATGTGTTGCCCAGGCTAGTCTTGAACTCTTGGCCTCAAGTGATTCTCCCACTTGTCACCCCAAAGTGCTGGGACTATAGGTGTGAGTCATCACACCTGGCCTTTTCATATCCTTGATAATAGGATAGGTTAGAAGGTCTTTTTTTTTTTTCTTTTCACAGACATGATCTCCTGAAAAACACAACACTTAATGAAGATTCAACAATACTTTTGTCTGCTTATAATGATGGAAGGTCATAGAAGGAAAAGGGAGCTAGATTTGTAGAATTCATTGTGGTATTTGATATATTAATAATAAATTAAAATAACATTTTTAAAAACGCCTAACTTTAAAGTATTTCTTTAAAGTATCACTTTGAAGTGATCTTCCTATTGTTGGTTGCCTCCATTGTGGCAATTGTTGTGGCACCATAAGGTTTCAGAAGGAGCAGAAAAACATTCCTAAAGCATGTTGTAGGCGCCTCCTCTATTCTACAGATGTTTGTTAAGGGATGGCGCTGGCCACCCTATCTCAGACCTTCTACCGTGAATGGTTTTGCAAATATGGTGGGATGGCCCCAGGAAGATTGCTTTGAGAAGTCAGGAATGTCTAGTGAATCAATGGAATATTATTTTGGGTACTAAAGAGGCTAGGTACGTGCAGCACAATGTCTGCACTTAGAATATAACTAATCAATGTTCATTTGCCTTCATCCACCCATTCCTCTAGCTGTCATAGCTCCTTTTACTTTCACACACAAGAAAGGGAGAAATCCACTGTTAAAACCCAAACAACTTTGAGCTTTTTATGCCAAGAAGGGATAGACCAATGTTACTTACATAAATGAGTCCACAAGTGCCTATGAATTTTTTATTGAAAGAATATAATTCTATTTAATCAAAATTTTTAAAATAAATTGGTTTTGTGTAATTTTGGGGGAGGGGTGGGGAGGACAGGGTCTCATTCTGTTGCCCAGGCTGGACTGCAGTGGCACAACCACTGCTCACAGCAGCCTCGACCTCCTAGGCTCAAATGATCCTCCCACCTCAGCCTCCTGAGTAGCTGAGACAATAGGCATGTGCCACCATACCTAGCTAATTTTTAAATTTTTTGTAGAGGTGGGGTCTTGCCATGTTGCCCAGGCTGGTCTAGAATTCCTGGGCTCAAGCAATTATTCGTCTTTGGCATCCTAAAATGTTAGGATTACAGGTGTGAGCCACCACACCTGGCCTGTCATGTGTAATCTTTATTTAGGTAGTTGACCACTTCAGCATTCTAGGTACAATAGCGTTAGTCCTTTTCCCACTGCAATTGATCCACCTTTCATAATAGGACCCTCTGGGACCCAAGTTCATGCATCAATGGCTGGTTTCAGGGAGAGGTTTACTCCAGTGGCTGTTAATACAGACCAAAGGCAAGTAAAAGACAGACTTTGCTCTACACATGCATTAATGTACAAGCAGCATTTATGTATACATTTATTTTTACTTTACAAAAGATAAAATTGATGTGTTTTTTTCATGATCCAAAATTGTATTTTTATACAGATACTATCTTCATTTACTGATAAAGAACTCTTAGCTTATGCAAAAGCTGGAGCAGTAGCTGAAGAGGTCTTGGCAGCAATTAGAACTGTGATTGCATTTGGAGGACAAAAGAAAGAACTTGAAAGGTTTGAGTTTCTTTTTTAAATGGATAGATATGTTAAATTCTGTCTTCTCAAATGCCCTTCAGATTGATAGTGTTAGTTATAAGCATTTTCTCCCATATATATGTTTTCTTAAATAGCTTAATGGATATATTACAGCATAACTAATATTTTAGAGAAGTTGCAATTCTAATTGTACTTTTCTTTTATCTGCTAATTCAAAGAGTTTTCTAGATGGGCAATAACATAAAAATAGTTTCCTAAGGCTGAAATATATTTTATACCTCTGACTTTTTTTCCTCTATCAAGTTAATTAGTGATTCTCTAAGATTGACTGAGTATTTGATGTAAGATCTATGCGGACGTTTTAATCTGTGGTTCATTTTCCTTTCTGCCCCTATTCAGCTGGCATATGCTTTATCTTCCATATGATTTGGAAGATAACAATATAACCAAAAAGCACTTATGTGTACAAAAGTTCAAAATCTTTTATATTATGTGTTGTTTAGTAGTGTGCTTGCAACTGTTCCCTTTTGTTAGATTTCTGAAAGCATAGGTGGTAATTTATTGAAATTTATAATATAAATCAGATTACTGATTTCTAAGCAGAAACAGATTTTATTTAAAATTGAATATAAATTATAATATTCTGATGCTATAACATTTCAATCTTATGAATATATATATATCTTTGAAAGTATGAAAAAGTAAACTGTGTTGGTTAAGGGGGTTTTACATTGTGTGGTACAGCCATAAAGAAAACCAAGGGAATTTTCAGAAATCAGAATAATGGTTAGCTCTGGGGAAGAAAAGAAGTTGTGTGAGGACAGCCGAACACACAGCAGGGGATTCTGTGGTTCTGGCAGTGTTCTGTTTCTTGATCTCAGGTATACTCACATGAGTATTCATTGCATAATTTTTTTAACTGTGCATATGTGTTTGGAGTACTCTTGTTCTATGGTATATTCACACATATAAAGATATGTCCTCTGAGAATAATTTATAATGGTTAAGTGACATAGTTCAAAGGAAAGCAATATCCATGTTCCATTTTGATTTTTGCTAAAGTCTTTGCTTTTGCTTTAAAAGATGTCTGGCTAATAAAATGAGGAGTCCTGCTTAATGACTGAGCAAATATTCAATGAAATAAATCCCCGGCTCTCATGGAGCTTAAATTCTAATGGGGGTGGGTAAGGTTACAGACAACCACAAATAATCGAATAGGTAATACACCAGTTGGGGTAAATATTATTTGGGGAAATAAAATAAGAGAATCATGAGGATACTATTTAGATAAGTTATTCAGAAAAATATTTTCTGATTAGTTGTTATTTGAGCAGAGACATAATGAAGTTTTGAGTTTGGAATTCTTTTCCAGTTTTCCTCAGAGAAAAGGTGGACCAGAAAAATAATATGCCCAACAGCCCAACAGCATTGGAAGACAGACAAAACTTAACAGCTTCTTCCTGGTTTCTCAGCTGGAGGAAAACATCTCCCCATAGAAGTTAGATTCTCAGGCCTGACTGCTATCTGCAGTTGGGGTCTGAATTTATACTACTCTGTGAACTAGGAAACAATCTCTTTCCAAAGCTGAGGATTTCACATTAAAAATGAGTCCTAATCCAGTGATACCAGAGTATCTGGTAGAAGAAATATAAAATTATTGAAAATTAAAGAACTAAACATCTAAATCAAGAAGTTAGAGAAAGAACAATAAAATATTAGAAGGAAATAATAAAAGTAAGAGCAAAAATTAATTTAATAGAAAATAAAGGCAAAAGAGTGGAAGACTGACAAATCCATAAACTAATTCTTTAAAAAGACTTATAAATAACCATTTTATATGTTTAATCAGGAACAAAAAAAGAATGAATAGGGAAAACTTGTAACAGATTTAAAAATCTATTTTTAAATTGCAGCTTTATACCAATAAATTTAAAAACCCTCATGATATAGATAATATGCTAGAAAATTGTAGGTTAAAACCCTCACTTAAGAAGGAGAAAATCTGAGTAAACCCATAATCATGAAAAGAATTGAATTCAAAGTTAAAAATCTCCATTTTCCACTGCTTCTCTCCTACAAGCAGAAATCACAAGTCTGGATAATTTTGTAGGCAAGTCCTACCACAACTTCAAGAAAGAGATAACCCTATCTTACATAAATTGTTGTAGAAAATGGAAAAAAAAGTTGTGAGTTCATTTTATGGGGCTACTGTAACTTTGATACTATACTACCAGGCAGGTATAATATGAGAAAGGAAAACTAAAGGACAGTATCACCTAAAACATAGATGCAGAAATTATAAACAAATAAATAATTAGCTAAATAAATCCATGGAAAAATATCAAATTGAAAACATCCTGAACATGTTGGCTTTATCCTATGAATGGAAAGATGGTTTTAACATTAGGAAATCTGTTAATATAATTAACCATATTAATAGATTAAAAGAAAAAATTTGTTGTGATGTAAGGGGAAAAGCATGAATTATATACGATTCATGACAAAAACTCGTAAAACTAGGAATAAGAAACAACCTTCTTAATATATTAGAGACCCACAGGAAACATTTAGTGGTGAAACATTAAAAACATTTTAACACTTAAAATAATGAATGAAATAAATACATACTATTTTGTCTGTCAATTTAAAAAAACAAATAATGAATGAGGCAAATCTGTTTACTATCATTTCTATGTACTGTTGTACTAGTACTAGATAATAAGACCAACAAAACAAATAAGAGTAAGAATGAAAAAAAGAAAACAAAAAAGAAAAGCAGTAAGGATTGGAAAACAGGAAGAAAACTGTTGTTATTCACAGACGATAAGATTGTCTACACAGAAATTCCAGTAGGTTTTATAAGCTAACAAAATGCAATAAGATCTCTGGGTATGTATCATTATTCAGAATAAATGGCATTCCTGTAAACCAGGAATGAACAATCAGAAAATATATAGTATTTCATCCATTCAGAATGAATCCATCATCGCTGAAATCAAAATAAACCTATCAGTCAGTGCCATCTTACATTTGCTGTGGATCTGGATTGAAGTCCAATTCTTTCAGGCAGGATTTATGTTTGCTTCTGCTATTCACCAAGGGCACTGCTAACCTGAGACCACCTTACATTAAATTCTGTGTCTAATTGTTTTTGGACAACACTGGTAGTGTGAATTCATGCTCAGACCTGCATGAGTCCTACTTTGTGGTCCAGATTCTCAGGGAGGTTATTTTTTCCTTCCTTCACCTGGTTGGTGCCAAGATTGAGACATGAAAGTTCTGCTGTGTGTTGCTTAATATACTGAGGTATAGCCCTTTGAGTCCTAGCCGCATATGGAATGTCCTATTAAACTCATTTCTTAATGCTTTATAAAATGACAGAATACCAGTACTTGTTACAATTAAAGACATCTTAAATTTGAGGAACTGACAATATTTTTAAGGACATTATTAGCAACAAAAACTATAATGATGGATGGATAAAACCTGAGAAGGAGGAAATGGACATTGTGGGAGTGAAGCCCAACATTTATAACTTAGATAAATCTGATAATTTTAGTTCACTGAAAGTTTAAAGGAATTCAGATTTAATGGAGTGCTTTAATTAGTTAGATATGAAAATATTTTTCTAGAGAAAATGATCAGATTTTAATTATAAGAATAAACAAATGGACTTACAAAGCTATATCCAGAGATTCCTATATTTGCTCTAAGTAGTATTTTACATATGGAATAATTTCTTCAGAAAATATAAGTTACTGGAATGTATCTTTGAAAGGACAGTCTCCTTCAGAGAACTGAAATTAATTTTGCTTGGAGATCAAGAGTTGACGTAAGACTACAAACTGGTGGCCTAATGTCCTTCCCAAGTTGGCCATTTCTTAAAAGTTTATTTATTTGACAAATTTATTCAGCACCTACAACATGCCAGGCACTGTGCTAGGTTCTAGGTTTTCCTTTTCTTTTCTTTTTTATTTTAGAAAGGTCTAAACAAAGCTAGGGCTGTAGGTTTTCAGCTGTGAATCAGAAACAGAGGATGTTGTGTGATCTTCAGTCAAAATAGTAAGATGGATAAAAATGGAAGGAATGGAGAAAGGGAGGAAGAAATATAAGGAATTGTCAAAGAAAAAAATAAAAATATTGATTTAAAAATGTGATCTGAAAGAATCAAAGAGTGTAAGGATGATGAATGGTCAAGTTAACTTTAAATACAGTGGTTGGGGCAGGCCTCTTTGAGGAGGTTTCATCTCAGCTGAGACCTGAGGGATGAGAAAAAGCAAGCCGTGGTGGGGACAGAGATGGGATGGGTTTGAAGAAGAGTCTTCCAAATTTCCTGGGGTGGCCAAGACTTTAGTATGTTCTAGGAAATGTAAGGCTTGCATGACTGAAGCTCAGTTGAGTGAGGGGAGATTGGGGTGGGCAGGGGCCAGAATGTGGGGATGGTAGGCCATGATGAAGAGTTAGGATTGTATTCTAAGGGCACAGGGGAGTGGTTGATGGTGTTAAAAAGTGGAATGACTATCCACATTATGTTTTCAGATTGTTTCTTTGTCTGTAATGGGTCTCATGAATGGATGTGAGAAGTCAAAGGGTGGAAGCAGGGAGACCAGTGGGGAGGCTGGCAGAGTGGTCCAGGCCAGAGCACCTCTCTGATCTGGAGCTGAGGCAGGAGAGGGGTGACAGGTACCTAGATTTGGGATATAATTTGGAAGTAGAATTGATGACTATTCTTAGACCAGACATAATCAGTTTTCTTTCCAGTTCTTCTCCTTCCCTTCTCTGCTTCTGCATAAAGTAATCGAGGTCTTAATCTGGCTTTCTCTTCAAATTAGCAGTGCAGGAGGGAAGCTGGCTCTCTTTGAATGGAAATTTAACCAGAAGTTAAAATAAATTCCATTCAATCGTAAGGAGTAGTTTTGTTCCTTTTCACTTAAAAATGTTTTTCTCTCTTTTATGTGCCTTGAAAATATATTTATCTATTAATATTTATTTCCGTTTGCTTAACCAAAATTGTTCCTTACTCTTAGTTACTTGTATTATTGATAAATATTTTCATAATATTTAAGAAGAGTCATGTTTCCTACATACCAATGGTTTTGTTATATAACTTTAGTCTCTTTTAGTCATTCCTACTTTCATGACCATTTCTATACTAAAGCTTTTGATGAATGGATGATTTTAATATCTGGTTTTTTGTATGGCATTTTTATCGAAAAACAACAAAGAGCTTATGGAAAAGGAGTATTGTTTATGTCTCATTTCCCTTTACCCCATTCTTTCCTTTATTTCTCCTTTCTGATGTCTAAATGATTTTCTTCCTTGTGCTTCTGTGCAAATGTTTCCTCTGGCTGCATAGGACAACATCAGACTGGTTTCTACGTTAGTCTCGGTAAGCGAGAACTGAAATAAAGGAGATAACAGAGTATAGTACATATGTATTAAACTACCTTAAATATATTCTTACATAAGTTATGCCCAGTGGTAGCTTTCACCTTAGATCAACTCATAAAGTGAGAGATATGTATGTGTCTGCGTGTTGTGTGTGTGTGCGTGTGTGTATATAAACCATTGAAACTTTATTTCTCAAAAATTATTTTTCTGTTCAGATGATAACTGGCAAGTTGAGGATTTACATTTTAGGGGGGTAGAAACTATGATGTGTTGATATGTTGTCACTATGAAGTTCTGTTTAAATTTCATCTTTAGCGAACACGGTAGTGATGTAAATTTCACTTGGCATGCTTTTGTAACTCTGTAATGTACCTAGTTAAAGTAGTCATGAAAGCAAGAAACAATGCATGTTCATATCTGGACAGTGCTTGAGCTCTGCTGTACATACTAATGGAACAAGTTCTCCAAAGGAAATTAATATAATAGTATATAATATTTATATTGTTGTGAATTTATGGATCAAAGACCTTAAAGTATGACTTTTATATGGAAGAAAGTTCATGAATTTCAACAATTATTAGCTCTTCCTCTATCCAAGGCAATGCTCTAGGTTCTGCAGGGAGATGCGATTAAGAAAATACAGACAGATTTAAGACAATCTGTCCTGTTTCTCTAATCCTTTTACCTTGGTTCTATATTTGCAAAATTCCTTATTTTCCTTTAACTCTGGGCTCCATTAGCTTATCTCCACAGCTATCCTCTTAAACAGAGTAGTCTTCTCTGTTCCTTTCAAATGAAGGTCGAGTTATAGACATCATCTCCTTTAGCTTTACCGTCAAAAATTGACCACTCTCTGAGGGTTTAAAAAATATTTGAATTATCAGTTGGGAATAACTTTAAGTCATTAGAACTGCAGAAATAGAATCTGTCAGTGACTCCAACATTGTTTTTCGATTTTTTTTCATTTGCTCATTTTTGCCCCTTTTGTATAATTTCCTATATTTGCTCTAAGAAGTATTAATGGGTGCTCACCAGGTTTGGTTAATGTAGGGTAGGCCTTTGTGCTATGAATGGGTTCAGGGCTATACATATGCTAATAATTTAATTTTTCTCAGCCCTTGAATTAGCCAGAAGCCCTGGATGGCCCAAGCCACCAGGTCGGAGCCTGTTAGTTCAGCAGCAGGCAGCTATGGCATGACAAGTGTTGGGAGCATTAACAGAGGGAAGGACACATAGTCAATATGTAGGAAGGAGAAGGAAGAGAGGGAATTCTGATGAATAATGATGTGCTTTTATAAACCTGTAAGCCAAATAATTTTTGTAGGTCAGTGATTTTTTAAATAAATATCTATGGAAATAAGATAAATTGTACAGCTTATTTAAATGTAAAAAGTATTACATGGAAATTCAGAACTCTCAAAATGCTCTCACACATGTAACCTCTCAGTTGGTCATTCCGACAGTCCTAGAGGAAGGCAGGACAGAGAGCAAACTGTCTCCAAACTTCCTTAATGTTCAGAGATTTAAACGACTATCCCCCCCTTTTTTTTTAGCACTTTCTAACATTATCTCTCCATTTTATTACTTAATTAAAGAGGCATGCAGATTTTGAAGGAAAGGCACAGGTTTTTTCCATGGCTTTTACTTTGTCTTGTGTACAAAACAATGTAAGTTCTAGAAGTTTGCTAAATATTGCTTCACTTATTTTGCTATTGCTAAAGCCAGAGAAGGAAATTTTAGAAGACTCCCCCACAAATAAGTTAATCTCTATAAATTTCAGTTTCTTCTTCTGCAAAAAGGGAGTAAAACAGTACTACTATATAGGGTCAATGTATGAGCAGCAGGACAAAATGCATGTATCTCACAGGACTGAGCACATCCTAGCCACTCTGTAACTATCATGCTATATTGACATGTTTTCATACAATGTATGAGTATATGTGATCATTTTTGTTCTTTTTCCCAGGTACAACAAAAATTTAGAAGAAGCTAAAAGAATTGGGATAAAGAAAGCTATTACAGCCAATATTTCTATAGGTGCTGCTTTCCTGCTGATCTATGCATCTTATGCTCTGGCCTTCTGGTATGGGACCACCTTGGTCCTCTCAGGGGAATATTCTATAGGACAAGTACTCACAGTAAGTGGTTTATATTGAGAAATGAACCATTATTATAAAATGCCAATGAAATCCAATAATGTTGGCTTGACTTTAGAAGAATATATTTTGAACAACTATTGAATACTACAGACACATGCACTACTAGGTTAAAAAGTGGAAGGCCAGGCGTGGTGGCTCACACCTGTAATCCCAGCACTTTGGGAGGCCGAAGTGGGCGGATCACGAGGTCAGGAGATTGAGACCATCCTGGCTAACATGGTGAAACCCCATCTCTACTAAAAATACAAAAAATTAGCCGGGTGTGGTGGCGGGCACCTGTGGTCCCAGCTACTCAGGAGGCTGAGGCAAGAGAATGGCGTTAACCCGGGAGGCGGAGCTTGCAGTGAGCCCAGATTGCGCTACTGCACTGCAGCCTGGGTGACAGAGCGAGACTCTGTTTCAAAAAAAAAAAAAGGTGGGGGGGGGGAATTAGATGCATCTGACAACCAGTTTTTTGTTTGTTTATTTGTTTGTTTTTGCAGATATCTTGCACAATTTATCCTGTAGCCTAAATAATATTAACATTAGCAATCTCAATAGCATGAACTTTTATTTGTTGAGATTATTTGTGCCAAACTTGATGCTAAACACTTCACTTTTATTTTCTGACTTACTATTCACAAAAATGGCAGAATACACGTTTTGACTTCTTTTCAAATTGTTGCGAATGGCAGCTAATCCACCTCACAAATTATGGAAGTATAAATTGTTCCTCTTCCTAAAAGATTGTTTGGAAGTTTTCTGCATTATAGGCCTTTGTGCAAGCACAGAAGTCTTGCCATTTAATTTTATCCTCTTTTATTTTAAAGACAATGAAATAATTTGCAAACCAAACTCAATTCTTATCTGGATCTAATAAAATACACTGTTAGAAGAATCACTTAGTTCTTTTTTCATAGGTCAAGCAGAAATAGATTGAGGCAATGAGAGATGATATTTTGGAAAATCCCTTAAAACAATTCCCTTTTTCAGGAGCCAGATTTGTAATATGGATTCAATAATCACTTCTTTTGTTTTTTCAAATTTGCCTTATCCAACATTACCCAGTGAGGAATGACTTTTCCCATGAAGTTTTTTTTTTTTAGGATAGTGATGCTGTGGGTGATCCTTAGTTGTCGTAACAGATGTTTTCTGTTTAACTGTGATTGAGATAAGCAGTTTAAATCCAGTGTTCACTGGGCATGAATATACCTCACAAACTGGAGGCATCGAAAATAGGGAGTGTGGGGTTTGATATCGGACCAACTTGATTCAAATGGCAGCTGTGTCACTTATTAGCTGTATGATTTAGGGCAGCCAGCTGAACTTTTCAAGCCTCTGCTACCTCTTCTGCCAAATGACATGACAGGAATGAGCCCTAACTTTCAGTGTGTTTTGAGGACTAATTGAGATAATGAATATAGAATCACTTAGCAAAGTTCCTTCTGTGTAAATTATTAAGCATTATAATTCCATGTGATTTAGAAAAAATGAATAATGACATTAATTCTCATCAACCCCAAAGAGAAACACAGTTAAGTCTTTACCAATAAGAAACTGATTTGCACGAAACAAAAAAACAAAAGGCCTAACGAGAACACGGCCTTGTGGCAACAAAAGACAACCTGATAAAGGATCGATGCCTTAGGTGTGTGTGCTTTATAATTAACAAAAATTGTTCATATACACTGTTTTATCATGATACAACATCTCTATGATTGCTGGGTAGGGGGAACAGATAGAATCTTGCCTGTTTTTGCCAATGAAGAAATTGAAGCCAAAGATTCTAAGAGAACGGCCTAACAACATATAACTTGTTATTACTAATTTAGGATTCAGAACTTGGTCTTCTGACTCCTCTGCTAGTGTTTATTTCCACTTTACCTTACTGATGATCTAAATAAAAAAAATTAGACATTGAAGAAATATAAAAATATCCTATTATAATATTCTAGCCCTATAAAATTTAAATCATTGTTTTATTGAGCAAGTAAGATTAATTCTGCATTCTAAATTGAAAAGTATTTAAATTTCTAAAATATTTTTAATATGGGCAACATAGTGAGATCTCATCTCTGTAATTTTTTTTTTCATTAGCCATATGTGGTGGCACTTGTCTGTAGTCCCAGCTACTTCGGAGACTGAGGTGGGAGGGTTGTCTGAGCCCAAGAGGTTGAAGTTGCAGTGAGCCAAGATTGCACCACTGCAGTCCAGACTGGGCAACAAAGCAAGACCTTGTCTTAAAATTTTTTAAAAAAATTTTATGCTATTTTTAATTGACAAATCATAATTGCATTACACTTATGGAGTACAATGTGATGTTTATGTATATACACACATACACACAAAATGTGGAGTGATCAGATCAAGCTAATTCACATATCCATCACCTCACTTGACACTTTTTGAGGTGACATATTTGAAATTTACTCTTGACTGGGTGTGGTGGCCCATGCCTGTGATCCCAGCACTTTTGGAGGCTGAAGCAGGAGGATTGCTTGAGGCCAGGAGACCAGCCTGGGACACGTAGCGAGACCCTGTCTCTAGAAAAAATAAAAAAAATTAGGTGTGATGGTGCATGCTTGTAGTCCTAGCTACTTGGGAGACTGAGGCAGGAAGATTGCTTGAGCCCAGGAGGTAGAGGTTATGACGAGCTAAGATTGTACCACTGCACTCCATCCTGGGTGACAGAATGAGACCCTGTCTCTTAAAAAAGAAAAAAAATGAAAAAAGGAATTAAATGTACTGTTAGTTACAAACTTTTAAAATATTTTTAACACCTAGTATTTATATGTTGCCTTGCCATTTTAAATTTTAATTATCTATGTTAGAAAAAGATAGAAGAAGTGTGAAAAAAAATTGCTATCACTAAGTAGCCTGATGGTTTTTCTTCACATTCCTCAGGTATTCTTTTCTGTATTAATTGGGGCTTTTAGTGTTGGACAGGCATCTCCAAGCATTGAAGCATTTGCAAATGCAAGAGGAGCAGCTTATGAAATCTTCAAGATAATTGATAATGTAAGTCTGAGTTGGCCATTTATCCATCTATCTAAAAGATTGTCCAGTTAAGAGTCAATTTCTTTGTCACTTTATCCAGCTCTTCACAAAATATCACTAAAAGTAGTTATTGTAACCTAGTAATCTCTTAAAATTTGATTCTGTTTAGAAGCCAAGTATTGACAGCTATTCGAACAGTGGGCACAAACCAGATAATATTAAGGGAAATTTGGAATTCAGAAATGTTCACTTCAGTTACCCATCTCGAAAAGAAGTTAAGGTACAGTGATAAATGATTCATCAACAATTAATCTATTGAATGAAGGGTTTCTGATGTTTTCTTGTAGAGATTATAAAAAAGTGCATGTATATTTAAACCTAGTATTGAATGGTTAGTTCCTATACCCTGTGTCTGTGTATTGCCTTGAAGTTTTTTTCTCACTTGTCCTGGTAGATCTTGAAGGGCCTCAACCTGAAGGTGCAGAGTGGGCAGACGGTGGCCCTGGTTGGAAACAGTGGTTGTGGGAAGAGCACAACGGTCCAGCTGATGCAGAGGCTCTATGACCCCACAGAGGGGATGGTGAGATGACCCATGCTGAGTTAGACCCTGCAGCAATCAGCAGTCACATTGCACATCTTTCTGATGTTGCCCTTTCAATTACAAATGTATGAAAGTCACACTTACATTTTATTCCAGGTCAGTGTTGATGGACAGGATATTAGGACCATAAACGTAAGGTTTCTCCGGGAGATCATCGGTGTGGTGAGTCAGGAACCTGTATTGTTTGCCACCACGATAGCTGAAAACATTCGCTATGGCCGTGAAAATGTCACCATGGATGAGATTGAGAAAGCTGTCAAGGAAGCCAATGCCTATGACTTTATCATGAAACTGCCTCATGTAAGTTGTCCTTGCCCTTTGCCTTTCTAGAGGTGCAAAAATAAAATGCAGGCCTACTACGTAGGAAGTTAGGAAACTACTGTAAATCGGAGGAAGAGAAATCCTAAGAAGGGAAAATAAGATTACTTCAGATTTGAAAGCTCTAGCAGTATCAACTGGTCGTAGACACATTTTTAAAAACTGAGGTTGGTTATTGTGCTAAATAAGATTTAAAGAACTGGACCTGTATTACTTGTGAGACTTGGGCTGTGTATGGGATTCCTTACCGATTTAAAACATGAGCTGAGATAGCTTGTCCTTATGCTAAATCATTCTGGGTTTTCTGTGGTAGAAATTTGACACCCTGGTTGGAGAGAGAGGGGCCCAGCTGAGTGGTGGGCAGAAGCAGAGGATCGCCATTGCACGTGCCCTGGTTCGCAACCCCAAGATCCTCCTGCTGGACGAGGCCACGTCAGCCTTGGACACAGAAAGTGAAGCAGTGGTTCAGGTGGCTCTGGATAAGGTCAGTGAGGCTTAGTTCAAACCAACCTGATTTATAAGCATAAGAACATTCTACTATTAATTCTTGTTAATATTGGTCTTAGAAAAGGAAATTTCTGATAGCTTCTAGGTGATTCCTTCAGCTATTAAAATAAAACCAAAAAATCTTTTTCTATTTGTTTGTTTTATTGTTCAATTGTATTCATTTCTCTGATCTTATTTTAAGTGATGATGAATACATTTTCATTTAAAGACACTTGCTCATCTTTTAAATTAAAAAATAGAAATATAGACACAAGTGAAAATTCATCTTCATTGTGATCTTCAAAACTTGATTATGTGGATAACCCTATTATTTAGGTTTTGAGAGTTTGTAATATTGCCAAGAAGAGAAAAATACAACCTGAAGGTCCATATATAATTTTCAAGGTGTTGAATGCCACTTGAAATAAGAAACCTCTTATTTCCAGGAGAGGGGCAGATAGCCTGTGATGCTGAAAACCTACCTAAGCCATGACAGGTTATTGACTGTCAGCAGAGTTTGACTGTCCTGCAATTCTGGAGCCCATATGACTCATTCACCAAACAGCATTTGAGTGTTTGCCCTGTGCCAGGCACTGTGCGTTTGATCTCCAGCACGTGATAGTAATGGGGATAATTCTGTGAGGACTGAGAATGTGGAGATGGAGACCTTATAACCAAAGGTGTTCCAAGTTGAGGTGTCACAGTAGTAGAATTCAAAGATGAACTCATATTTGTTTCAACTCTCCCTGTCTCTAATAAAACAACACTTGAATGTTCCTTAAACATCCTGTCAATGTGCTTCATAAATTTTTGAGAGAGAAAAAAAGCAGCTTACTAAACATTCTGTGAACCGAAATAGAGGCAGATGGGATTGTGGTTACTATTTTTCCCCTCATTTTGCTTAATCTGTGATTTCACCTCTGTGTTTTTCTTTTTCTTCATTTCCTTCCTTCCTTCCTTCTTTCCTTCCTTCCTTCCTTCTCTCCCTCCCTCAATCCCTCCCTCTCTTCCTCTCCCTTCCCTTCCCTTCCCTTCCCCTCCCCTCCCCTCCCCTCCCCTTCCCTTCCCCTCCCCTCCCCTTCCCTTCCCCTCCCCTCCCCTCCTTTCCCCTCCCCTCCCCTCCCTTCCCCTCCCCTCCCTCCCTCCCTCACCTCCCCTCCCTTTTCTTTTCTTTTCTTTTCTTTTCTTTTCTTTTCTTTTCTTTTCTTTTCTTTTCCTTTTCTTTTCTTTTCTCTTTTCTCTTCTCTTCTCTTCTCTTCTCTTCTCTTCTCTTCTCTTCTCTTCTCTTCTCTTCTTCTCTTCCTCTCCTCTCCTCTTCTGTCTTTTCTTTTCTTTTCCTGTTTCTTCTCTCACTCTGTCACCAGACTGAAGTGCAGTGGTGCCATCACAGCCACTGCAACCTCTGCTGCCCAGGCTCAAGTGATCCGTCCACCTCAGCCTCACGAGTAGCTGGGAACATAGGTGTGTGCCACCATGCCAAGCTTTCTTTCTTTTTTTTTTTTGAGATGGAGTCTCGCTCTGTCACCCAGGCTGGAGTGCAGTGGGACAATCTTGGCTCACTGCAACCTCTGCCTCCTGCCTCAGCCTCCTGAGTAGCTGGGATTACAGGCATGCACCACCACACCCGGCTAATTTTTGTATTTTTAGTAAAGACAGGGTTTCGTCATGTGGCCCACGCTGGTCTTGAACTCCTGACATGAGGTGATCCACCTTCCTCGGCCCCCCAAAGGGCTGGGATTACACGCGTGAGCTACCATGCCTAGCCCCCAGCTATTTTTTTATATATTTTGTAGAGATGAGGTCTCACTATCTCGCCCCGACTGGTCTAGGACTCCTGGGCTCAAGCAATCCTCATGCCTCAGCCTCCCAAAGTGCTGGAATTACAGGTGTGAGGCACTGCTTATTGGTTTGCTTATCTGTGTTTCCTTATTAATCTATAGTGAAACTATGTATTAAATTATAAATAAAAACAATTTTAAAAGGTTATATTTTAAAATACTTTAGGGTGTAAAATTTGAGGGGAAATTCCCCATACCCCCTTTTTCTTAAAAAGATACAAAGAATAGATCTATTTTCTTCTGTATTTTCTAGTTTCTAAACCTAATTTTTCTCTTGTGTATTTTTTTTTTTTTTTTGAAGTTTTCCACTTCTACTTATCCTAGTGATCCTGAAAATGTTGTGTGTTGGTTTTGAGAATTGTATTGCTAGTTACTGGAGAGAAATATAGAGTAACAAAAATTATGAGCATTGGGAAAGTTACAAAGGTTAGAGAAGTCTCAGACAAGGCCTGGATATCTGGCTCTGTTCCTTTGTGAAAATAAAAAAGACTTACATGACTCTTTGACTTTTCCATAATTCTTCTACCTAGGAATAAGTATCACTTATTAAGCACTAACTATGGATAAGGCACAGTGTTGAGTACTTTATGTGCATTATTTTATTTAGTTATCACAACTACTCTAAGAAGTAAATACTATTATTATCCCCATTTTACATATGAATTAATTGAGTCTCACACAGGCTCCTTGGATAAAATATTTTATTGGATGAAATGAATTCATAAATTTATTTCAGGTCAGTGTGACACTGAGGTCTGGACTTTGCTGCCTCACATTTATTGTCTGTCTTGTTCATCCAGGGGGTCATGCAGGATAGGATATTATGATTCCTAGGGCTGATTCCTAGCTGGTGTGTAACAGTACAGCACAATGGCCTATGTTTGTTTTGATTGGCCAACGCCTGGACTGTAGGAATTTGTTGGTTTGTACAAGCCCCTGATTATTATTTATTTTTTTTTGAGATGGAGTCTCGCTCTGTCACCCAGGCTGGAGTGCAGTGGTGTGATCTTGGCTCACTGCAAGCTCCACCTCCCAAGTAGCTGGGACTACAGGCGCCCGCCACCATGCCCAGCTAATTTTTTTGTATTTTTAGTAGAGACGGGGTTTCACCGTGTTAGCCAGGATGGTCTCGATCTCCTGACCTCATGATCCGCCTGCCTCAGCCTCCCAAAGCGCTGGGACTATAGGCGTGAGCCACCACGCCTGGCCCAAGCCGCTGATTATTATTGCAAATTTAGGTTTAATAAAATATTTGGGGGCTTACATAATATTAATATGTGACTGTTATATTTGTGTTTGTATTTATTACAAGGAAACATCATTTTTAACTATTATCAATTGTCTATACATTTATTAAAGTCAGAGGCTATCTTATATAGATTTGATGGTTTTACAATGCCCACAGCATTGGTTCAGTAAATATATGTTGAATGGTTAAGTTTCTTCATGTAATTGTCAATGTATTCAAAAACCAAATTTCTCTCTTTTTAGGCCAGAAAAGGTCGGACCACCATTGTGATAGCTCATCGTTTGTCTACAGTTCGTAATGCTGACGTCATCGCTGGTTTCGATGATGGAGTCATTGTGGAGAAAGGAAATCATGATGAACTCATGAAAGAGAAAGGCATTTACTTCAAACTTGTTACAATGCAGGTATAGTTTAACTTTAGAATTTTCCTAAATCATCTCAGTGATAAACTGATTTTGCATTTAATGCTAAAAATAAATATTATTTGATTTGATTATCTTAAAAAGTAGGAAACAACACCTGGGGGATTCAGGATGAGACCAGTGTTTAAGATTTTTTTTCTCTCTTGAAAGAGGGGAAAATAAAGAAGGATAAACAGATAAAAAAATTAAAAGGTTTCAAGGTGAGTTATCCGTTATAGTAGTCAGTAGCCACATGTGCCTGTAGAGCATTTAAACAGTAGTGAATCTGAATTGGAATGTTTTAAGTAGAGTGTGCACATCTTGTTCTGAAGACTTAGTACAAAAAATGCAAAATATCTCAATTTTTATATTGATTACATGTTGAAATGATATCATGGGATATCAATAATATATTGGATATATTAGGTGAAATAAAATATATAATTAAAATTAATTTCACTTCTTTCTTTTTACATTTGTTAACATGGCTTCTAGAAAATTTAAAATAACATGGCTCACAGTATGGCTTGCACTATATTTCTGTTGACAGCACTGATCCAGAGTAAACTTGATTGAGTCAAAATGCCCACAAAAAATGGCGTGAGAAGATAAGATACATGGAATGAATGCCAGGTTATTTCAGTATATGCAGTGGGAATTCTTCTTTGGTGGTTTTCGTTTTCAAATATCACACACACACACAGACACACACACACACACAAAACAACACAGCAGATTAGCTTTATCTTTTTCTGCAGTTAATAAACAAATTACTATTTTCCTTGATAGCTGACATTCAGTGATTAGCTTTCATTGGTTAACACAGCCTAATGAGCTTTTGCATATTTATTTATTTTAGACAGCAGGAAATGAAGTTGAATTAGAAAATGCAGCTGATGAATCCAAAAGTGAAATTGATGCCTTGGAAATGTCTTCAAATGATTCAGGATCCAGTCTAATAAGAAAAAGATCAACTCGTAGGAGTGTCCGTGGATCACAAGCCCAAGACAGAAAGCTTAGTACCAAAGAGGCTCTGGTATGAAGGGAGATGCAGAGTTTGTTTTCATCTCACCAACTCTGGTTCCCTAGTTTGGTGGGCTAGGGCTACAGTAGGAGTGGGAACAAGAAAGGTTATCCAGAATCTTCCTGTCCTATCCCCCAGAATGTCAACATTTTAGAATCAGGTTAGAATTTAAGAGTGTTAATTTACACAGCAGAATTTTTAGAATTAAAATTTATAGTGTAAAGAGACTATAGCGGGTCTTCAAATATCAAAATTTCTATTCTGTTTACTCCTGCTTATAAATACTCTTGTCAGGTTCTGAGTACCAAATAAAAGTTAAGTATTTGTGGAAACATCATTTATTTTTTAAAAAATAAAGGAGTATTGTAGCAAAATTTTTCAGCATTTTTTTGAAGCTAAATAATAATCACTATGACATTTTTTAAAGCAAAATTGTCATCACTTATTCATTGATAAGGAATAAGGATAGGATATATTCCTTTACAAATTTTGTGCATATGCAAGAATTGTACATTATAAAAGTTTTTAACTAGCCTGTTGTAATAATTTGTGTTTTCTAGGATGAAAGTATACCTCCAGTTTCCTTTTGGAGGATTATGAAGCTAAATTTAACTGAATGGCCTTATTTTGTTGTTGGTGTATTTTGTGCCATTATAAATGGAGGTCTGCAACCAGCATTTGCAGTAATATTTTCAAAGATTATAGGGGTAAGTGTGATGCCCATTTGTGTGATTTACTTGTGAATGAATGAATAAACTGCTTGTGTTTGAACTGGGATACAAAAGCAACAAAATCCATGTATCTCCATATGAAACTAATTGGCTTGAAGACGCAAGAATAGAAGTCTGGTTTGTGATAGGAAAGCTAACTTTGTAAACCTTCCTTTGTCATCACAGTTGGTTTCTAACCTGGGCAACTAAAGACCAGCTTCCTGAAGTAGTCAATGAAAGTGATGAGATGACTTTCTCATACCTGCCAACATTTGGCTCTGAACAAACCTTGTGAACTCTCATTTCACCAATGTGCAAAGAGAGTTCCTCAAATGTTTGTCAGGCTGGCTTGAGAATGCACTGTTCTCTAACATACATACTTTCCAGGACATGAGTAAGCCTAGCATGCTACTTTTGTAAGAAGTAATTTTCATCCCACTTGCTAAGATTAAAACAAATAGGAACAGCTTCCTAAAGATCGAGGTTGACATATGTTAGTTACACCTCATCTTAATGGTGGCATTTTCAACAATAAAGTTACAATCTGAAAGGAATAGTCTCTGGTTAGTGACATATGTCAAAACATCAAGCTGAGGACACCCTTGCCGTAACTGCTGAAGACATTGTGGAGAAAGAGATTGATCACCACAAGAAGTATAAGCTAAACACTGACTTTTGATTCTACAAAATATATATGACTATTCAGGTCTACTCATGCCTGGTTAGCTTATTTCAGTTTAATATATTCATTCATGAATTCATGTTTAATGACATTCATGCTTAATATTAAATATATTTATTCAAGAATTATTATTTTTTGAGTCTTGCTCACTCTCACCCAGGCTAGAGTGCAGTGGTGAGAACTCGGCTCACTGCAGCCTCTGCCTCCTGGGTTCAAGCGATTCTCCTGCCTCAGCCTCCTGTGTAGCTGGGATTATAGGGCTGCACCACCATGCCTGGCTAATTTTTGTATTTTTAGTAGAGATAGGGCTTCACCATGTTGGCCAGGCTGGTCTCAAACTCCTAACCTCAAGTGATCCACCTGCCTCGGCCTCCCAAAGTGCTGGATTACTGGCATGAGCTGCCATGCCTGGCCTCTAGAATTATTTTTTGCATCTGCTCTGTGCCAGATATTTTTCTAGTTGTTGAAAAAAATTCTGAGAATGTGATCAAATGTCTGATTTTGTAGAGTATATGGTCCAGGGCAGGAGTCAGCAAACTTTTTCTATTAACAGTAAGGTGGTAAATATTTTAGGCTTTGCATGCCACATGATTGCTGTTGCAGATACTCAACTCTGACCTAGTAGTACACAAGGGCAATGTGGAAATGAATGAAGATGACTGTGTTGCATTAAAACTTTATATAAACATTTGGCCAGTGGCCCATAGTTTGCTGATCCTTACACTAACATGTGTCTTGCAGGTTTTGGGGGTTGGCGGGGGTAGACTGTGGTGTCATCAGAGAAAAAAAAAAGGAAATGGTTAAGTTAGGAATGGGTTTGGTTGTAACAAAACCCCAACTTATGATTTTATACTTTTCTCATTCTTCGTATAACAATAAGTCTGGAGGTAAGTGACCCAGGTTGGGATATTACCTCTTAGATATTGAGTAGGCAACCAGATATCTGCCTCATTGAAGATAGTGGGCTCTGCATCGGATTGCTTGGATTTATATCCTTGAGTCATCCCTTGCTGGCTGTGTTAACTTGAGCAAATTAATTACCTTCGCTGTACTTCAGTTTCTATCTGTGTAAAACCCTGATGATAATAAATCATACTTCTGGAGATGGTTGCCAGGATTAGAGGAATAGTATATATGAATTTGCTTAGAATAATGCCTGGCATAGAGTAAGAATTTGGTAATTGTTATGATTTTTGTTGGACTGACTAGTCAAAAAAATTATTTAATCTCTTCAAAAATCCTTTTTGTTGTTTGTTTTTTTTATGAAGGATAAAGTTGTCTGTCCTGGACTAGGAATGTGACTATCTTACATGACTGATTTTGGCCCACTGTGAAGGGAGATACGTGTTTTCTTTCCCGAGGAATGGTTATTCTCTGTGTTCCTTGAGTCCAAAACATCCTATTAGCCCTTATAACTATCTCTGGAAAGAATTTCATGTATGGTGCTAGGTCAGGTAGCTGTAGTTTCCAACTGGCTCTCTTAAATGGCCATCCTACCAAGAAGGCAGGCTCAAGGAAATTCCTTTCTTTTTGAAAGGCCTGGGCTGAGTGAATGACCACCACTCTGTGGTTCACCAAAAAACCACATCAGGTTTTCCCCAGACACCTTGGGACAGTTTGAAATGTCCAAAGAGTAAAGCAATGACCTGCCATAAATGTAGTTCCCCACCAAGGGAAGAGGAGAGTATTTGTTCTGATTTCAACTTTACACAGTTGAGGTGGCACTCATAACTCCAAGAGGGAATCTGAACAGAAAAAATATTGGATCAATTTATGAATGATAGACCTATCCTTGGCCTCCACAGAAGGCAGAATGCAGACATCTTCAAGGCTGGCAATAGGAAAGCCAACCCCGATTTCCAGTGTACTAAGGCTCTCCTGACCCCTGAGTACTGGGCCAGATGGGAAATGGGTCAGGTCCAGGATGGGTTCTTCACTGATTGAACTAAAAATCCTTTAAATGTTTTCTCACAGGTTTTTACAAGAAATGATGATCCTGAAACAAAACGACAGAATAGTAACTTGTTTTCACTATTGTTTCTAGTCCTTGGAATTATTTCTTTTATTACATTTTTCCTTCAGGTAAGTGGTTCCATTTTCACTATATTCATTTTGAGAAATGCATCATTATTCAACTGGGGGGGGATTTATAAACATCAGTGTAATTGGCCTTTTAGTAGAACTTCTTTATTAACATGGCTACTAACAGCCAAGTTTTTCCGACATAGTGAAAAAAGATGTTTGCCTCCTCTGGCTCCCTTGCTTACCTTCTCCTCTCCACCCTTATGTCCCACAATGAAACCAGAGGGAACAGAGTGTTTGGCCTAATATGATGATTGGAGGTGAAAGGCAGGGACTTAAAAATGGGGTGTGGGGGAGCCCTGGATATAAGTTTGGATATAAGTATTGCCAGTAAATGTAATACTCAAAGGAATGTCTTCCCATGTTCTGAAAGCAACAAAAAACAAACAAAACCCCATAAGTGGGTCACGTGGGTTTAAAAAGAGTTTGAAAAGTTTATCATTCAACTTTTGTTCAAGGAGAAAGAATCATTTCAGTGATGGAAGAATGTCAATCCTCCAACAAAAAATGTAGGAAACATTTGTAAAGAGTCAGATTTTTACAGCTTGCAAATCATTTGGCTGAAATGAAATGGCAATGAATTAAGTACTCTAAAAGTTTAGTATGAGGGCCAGGTGTGGTGGCTTATGCTTATAATCCCAGCACTTTGGGAGGCCGAGGTGAGTGGATCACCTGAGATCAGGAGTTTGAGACCAGACTGGCCAACATGGCGGAACTCTGTCTCTGCTAAAAATACAAAAATTAACAGGGCATGGTGGTGCACACCTGTAGTCTCAGCTACTCAGGAGGCTGAAGCAGGAAATGTCTCAGGAACCCAAGAGGCCAGGAGGAGGAGGTTGCTGTGAGCCATGATCGTGCCACTGCACTCCAGCCTGGGCAATAGAGTGAGTCCCTGTCTGTAAATAAATAAATAAATACTGTTTGGTATGGCAAGACAGTATTGGTTTTGGTTCAAGTGCTCCTTGTACCTGTTTCTGATTTTGTGTCCTTGGGCACATAAGTAAACTGTCTAAGCGTCTGTTTCCTTAGCTGTAAACTAGGGATACTGGTACCTGCCTCTTGATGATTAAAAGGATCATGTGACCAAGTGCTCAGGCCTGCATGAGGCAGTAGTAGGTAATCACTTATTAATTGAACGATTAGCCGCCTGTAATTTTTAAAGATAAAACTGTGAATAGATCTCTTTATTTAACATGTAAGCGTGTATTACATTTTTAAAAAATAGAATATTGTTCTGGACATTATAAGAGGTGCAAAAGAAAAAACAGACTGAATTCTTTCTTTACTAAGTACTTACAGTCTCACTGGTTAATTTGACCTTGCTAGAATAAATGTGACACTAACTACTTACAGGATTTCCATACCAACTATTCATACCACAGGTGTTTGGAGGAGGTAAAGATTGCTCAATGTAAATTTAGTTAAGAAAGTTGGAGTGAGGTAGGCTTTGAGCTGGTCCCTTAAATGTTGACAATTTGAATTGGTGAAGCAAAAGAAGTTAGAGGACTACCTTCATAACATCATGGTGTTTTGGGGGACTGGAACCTAGCTTGCCTAGAAAACAGGTGAGAACAAAGTCTATGAGTTATAGGACCTTAGAAGTCTAGAGATAGCAAAACGCCTAAAGATGTTAGACCACCCAACTCCTCATCTTAGTAACATGGGGAGGGAGTCCAGTGGGTAATTAAAAGCTCAGGCTCTGGATTCCCATTCTGGTTAGGATTCTCATAGATCTGGATTAAGATTCCAACTCTGTGACCTTATAACTGTGGCCTATGGATCTTATCAGGCTCTCTAAACCTCAGTTTCTTCTGTAAAGTGGGCTTTTCTGTCTACACCACCCGTACAGCCTTGTGCCATGGCACACAGTCACAGAAACATAGCAAGCCCTTGAAATCAGGCTTTCTGACTTTGTCTAATCTCCTGCTTTAGCAAAGACATCAATTCTCCCTCCTTTTATTTAACTGGTGTCTGGGTCCCTGACAAGGCATGTTCTTGCCCACAGGGTTTCACATTTGGCAAAGCTGGAGAGATCCTCACCAAGCGGCTCCGATACATGGTTTTCCGATCCATGCTCAGACAGGTATGTCTATGGAGGGCTGTGCCCTGGGATGTGTAGAACTCCCCATGTGTGCCCCTTGGATTCAGACAGTAGGAGCTCTGTCGTGTTTCCCAGGCCTAGCTCCTATATTCGTTGTCCCTCAGTCTCACACCAGAGATTCGGCTGAACCACTCCCTAGGCACAGGCAAGGCTCTACTGTCTGTCTGGTCTGGGTGGGCACAAGGAACTGGACCAGTTTGAGACAGAGCCTCCAGAGTGGATTCACCTCCAGCCTGTGTCTCAGCAGTGGTGGGCAGTGCAGGCAGAAGGCATCTTTGATACCCCTCATCCCTTTCCTCTCTTTCCTTCTTTCTCCTGGCAAACCCAGGGCACGAGTGTTTCTCTCCACCAAGAGATGCCCTCTGTACTCCTTTCCTCAAATCAGAACTCATCCCTGTGGCCTATTCCTCACTGCCCATTTTCTTTTCTGAGGCTAGTCTGAAATACTAGTTCAAGCTGCAGTGTTACTGGCTGATAATGGGTTTAATGGAATGCTTCTCACATTTTGCAGCTTCAAAACCCTAACCATTGACACATGTGAATGTTTTCCTGGGGAAATGGGGAAGGAAATTAGAGGAATGTAACTCAGAGCAGCCTGATTCAAAGGGGAAATTTCCTTTAACAATCATGAAAATTTTGTATGTGACCTAATAACTTTCCATTTTAAAAATAACTAATCACTTGCCATTGAGTAAAATGATGCTTTAGAAGTCTGCCCCAGATGTGCCAGGGGTACTCAAACCCTGGCTAAGAGGCATCAGTTTGGTGTGTTAGGCTTTCTAGAGGGCATTCACATTCACACCAGCTGTCTCTGGTTGCTCAATTCTTCCCCATTCCACCCATCACCATTTAAAAAGAAAATGTATTTATGGGAATTGCTAGCTAGTCACTGACAGAGCCAGGACTGAATCTGAGTGAGAGAGCACAGTTTGATGGGAAACCCTGTCCTTGGACTCTCAGGTCAAACTGTATTTATAACTCAGATTCCACTTAGGTCTACACTGACCTTGCTCCCGGGCCAAATTTCCCATTACCCAACCAGCCTCCAGGCCAACTGCTACGTCCATTATACTTTGGCAGCTGAGCTGATGGTTTGTGGAATGCCTCCTCCATAAATTGTTAAGTAGGGCAAGCATTCATTAAGTGCTTTCTGCTTACAAGGTCTAGTACTTAGTATTGTAAGGCATTCAAACCTGAATGGTCCCTGTGTTCAAGGAAGTTACATTCCTGTGCGGAGACACTTTTAACCACTTAAGAATATTGAAAAGCAAGTTGACACATACTATAATAAATTATAGTACTACTTTTTTCTTAAATATTTTTGGGAAAAATGATAGATACTTCTTTAATGTAAGTAACCAGTTTAGATAACTTCTCAGGGACCACAGTTATTTGTAAAACACATAAATTCATACTTCAAATCACAATCATGTTAGTATCTGTGCATTTAAAAATATAAATGGTTTTACAAAGAAAATCTTATTTTACGGTGAATGTTATATTTTAATCTGGATTACTTTTGTTGATTTGTTTTTGACTCAAATCATTTATACTGCCCTGAACTACATTTATCCAACTGCTTATTCAACCTCTCTATTGGATGTCTAATAAGAGTTTCACTGTTTAACATTTCCAAAATTGAGCTTTTGACTCTTCCCCTCCCCACCAGCCTTATTCCTTACCCACTCTTCCCGCATATCAGTAAGCGACAGCTCCGTTCTACCAGTTGTTTGGGCTAAAAACCTTGAAGCCATCTTTGACTCTTCTCTTTCTGTTAACATTGCAAAAGCTTCCTAACTGATCTCCCTGCCTCCATTTTTATCCCAATCCTGTAGGTTCACTTTAAAACAGCCACAGCCACAGTCATTTTTCTAAAATAGAAATCAAATCATATCCCACTGCCCAAACCTGCTGAAGGCTTCCTGTAGCTCACAGGGTAAGGTCTGGAATCTTGACAGTTGCCTATAAGACCATACACTATGTGGCCCCCACTCTCTCTCAAATCTCATCTCCTATAACCGCCTTTTTCCAACACACCATCTACTCCATACACAGTGGCTCACTGCCCAAGGGTAGGGGAGGGGAGGATCAGAGGAGCCAAATCAGAACACAAATCTGTCCAGAGGAAGGGGGCGGCTTTTACAAATTCACACAAAGGTTCTTTTTAGGCTGCTGGCAGCCTTTAAGGCTTTCTTGCTGGTGTATGAACAGATCAGGTATGCCTTTGCCTCAGGGTCTTTGCACATGCTGTTTCTGCTTTCCCTGAGGTATTCTCATCCTTTCCTTCATTCAAGCCTCTGTTCAGATGTCCCCTTAGACAGGCCTTCTGTTTCCCCTCCCCAGTCTAAAATAGCACCTCCCCTCACTTTTCTATTCTTCTTACTCTGCTCAATTTTCCTTTTATTTGTACCTTCCATCTCTAGAATCTAAGCTTCGTGAAAGCAGCTACTTTGTCTCTTTTGTTCGTACAGGTCCAACACTTAGAAATCATGCGTAGGACAAAGGAGGCACTCAGAAATTTTTTTGACAAATGAAATGATCTATTTATGTGTTTTTATATTGTTTCTTTCTTGTGTATTGAATGTCATATCCTGAGTACTAAATGCAGGGGATATAAGTATAAACAAAACTGACCCTGTCGCTGCCCTCTTGGAGCTGAGAGTCTCATAAACAGAGCATTAAGGTAATAAAATCATTTTCTGTGCCACAGGATGTGAGCTGGTTTGATGACCCTAAAAACACCACTGGAGCATTGACTACCAGGCTCGCCAATGATGCTGCTCAAGTCAAAGGGGTACGTGCCTCCTTTCTACTGGTGTTTGTCTTAATTGGCCATTTTGGACCCCAGCATGAAACTAATTTTCTCCTTACAGGTGTTAGTTATCATCATTAAGAAAATGTTGAATAAATATCTAACCTACGAACATATCATATGCTTTTTGCAGCAACATGTTAACTATTTAAACATTATATACTGTAGAGCATGTAGATAACTTATAAACCTTTTGCTATTGCTGTTATTCACACTATTAACAAGATGCATGTAGAATAGTTATTTAAAAAAGGGAGTATAAAGTGCTCAATCAACATAAAACAGTAATTGCTACTGAAGAAAGGATGTATTTAATTGCTGTAAGAAAGTTTAGGGTCACTGTGGTTACAGAAGGGAGGGAAGACAATCCTCTAAAATATAGGTTGAAAGAAATGAAAAGTACATTAAAAAATTAAGGCAAGGATAGAATAACTTTAGTCTTTATCTTTAATAACTTTAAACTTTAATAATTTTATTTATTTTATTTATTTATTTTTTTTGAGACGGAGTCTTGCTCTGTCGCCCAGGCTGGAGTGCAGTGGTGCAATCTCGACTCACTGCAAGCTCCGCCTCCCGGGTTCACGCCATTCTCCTGCCTCAGCCTCTCCAAGTAGCTAGGACTACAGGCGCCTGCCACCACGCCCGGCTAATTTTTTGTATTTTTAGTAGAGATGGGGTTTCACCGTGGTCTCAATCTCCTGACTTCGTGATCCGCCCGCCTCGGCCTCCCAAAGTGCTGGGATTACAAGCGTGAGCCACCGCGCCCGGCCTTAATAATTTTAATAAATTAAATTTTGCTACTGTATGAATCTCTTGATATAACTAGATACTATTGAACCAGCAGGTTTTGATTTTTGGCTGAAGTGACAATTTCTTCTACAACTGTTTATGGCAAAAGTCCACAAAATGATGTAGAATTTGAAAAAATTCATGTGATCTCTGGTGTATCTTTTCCCCTCTTGAACCTTATCCATCTTTATCTTTAAATCTTTCTGTAAGATAGTAGTATGCTAACATTTCTTCTATCTAATATATGGGGCTTCTTTAAGAATAAATTAAGCTATAAATGAGGAAACACATAGAGTTATAACATTGAAATAGAAACCTTAGGAGTCCCTCTTTTTCTATTGTTTGGAATAGTTTCAGAAGGAATGGTACCAGCTCCTCTTTGTAATTGTTGTTTTAATACAAACTTCTTTGCTTAAAGCAAACAAAACAATAAAAATCAAGGTTTAAATCAAGTTGTATAGAATGTAATTACAGGTGCACGCCTGTAATCCCAGCTACTCGGGAGGCTGAGGCACGAGAATTACTTGAACTCAGGAGGTGGAGGTTGTGAGCTGAGATTGCACCACTGCACTCCAGCCTGGGTGACAGAGCAAGACTATGTCTCAAAAAAAAAAAAAAAAAAAAAAAAAAAAAAAAAAAGAAAGAAGACAGAGTGGCTGGAATAAAGTGAGTGAAAAGAAGAGTCATAAGTGTGTTAAGGACAGCATTATATCCAGAAGTAGATGGAAAACCACTGTAGACTTTTGAACACAGAAGTGACATTATCTGAAATTTTGAAAGGATCACTATAGAAACTGTGTGAATAGGCCGAAGGGGGCAAGCATAGAAGGAGTCTGTTGCAGTAATCCAGGAGGAGATGATAGTGTTTTAGACTAATGTGGTTATACAAAAGGCTATAAGATATTATTAATTCTGGATATATTTTAGATGTACAGCCAACAGAATGTGTTGGTTGGATTAGATGATGGATATGAGAGAAAGGGAATTTAAAGATGACTCCAAATTCTTTTACCTGCACAATGGAAAAAAATGGAGTTGTTTTTTTTTTTTTTTTTTTAAAGAGACAGGGTCTCTCTTTGTAGCCCAGGCCAGACTGCAGTGGCATGATTATAGCTCACTATAACCTAGAACTCATGGGCTCAAGCAATCCTCCCTTTTCAGCCTCCCTGGTAGCTAGGACCACAGGTGTGCACCACCATGTCCAGCTAATTTTTAAATTTTTTGTAGAGACAGGGTCTCCCTATGCTGCCCAGTCTGGTCTTGAACTCCTGGGCTCAAGTGATCCTCCCTGCCTCAGCCTCCCAAAGTGTTGAGATTACAGGTGTGAGCCGCCGTGCCCAGCTGGAGTTGATCTTAATGAAATTCAGAAGCCTGTTGGAGAAGCAGGCTTGGGGGAGAATGGAGAGTTCTGTATGAGACATGGTAAGTTTGTGATGTCTGTATTAGACATCCATGTGTAGATGTCAAGAAGCCTGAAATTTGCACTGCTAACTTTAGTAAACCTTTTATATAACTGGTTTACTAAATAAGTTTTACTATGCTTCTCCATTCATTTTGGTCCTCACAACTCTATAGACTCCTACTCTGTAGGAGGAATATACGTGGGACAGTGAGCATTAGTCTTTGGAATAAAGGAACAGTAACCAGTGCAATGTGACATTGCACAATATGACACAGACCCTGTGGTATGGGCTCATGTGCTTTGATGGACAAATATCCCGCATCACATTTGACGTGGAAGACACAATCCTGGAGGCAACTCAGTCTTTTGCAGCAGAACCCAGAGCAGATGTATTCAGGGCATTCTGTATTGCAGTTTTTCTTCCTGCCTCTCAAATTCCTTTGGTGTTATGACCTGCCTTAGGCCACAGTGAGTTCCTATATTTGTAAAATGGGTGGTCACTTTTTCCCTCCATAGTGCTGTTTGTGAGGCCCTTTGCCATATTCACTGTCTCTAATTGCCTGCTGGGGTCAACCTTCTGCTTTTCACTTGTTTCCTCAAAGACACCTCGAACTTGGCCCTGCCAAGATGGCTGCACTCACCTTATGTGAGCCACTCAAGCAAAACTGTTTTCCAGAACTTAAAACAGTGGCTAAAAAGGAAGGACCAGGGAAGAGGAAATGAGCAGGTTGGCAAACATTGTCAACCTAGGAAAGCTCAATGTAGCTGTTATCACAGATTGGCTGAGAGAGGACTGTTGGATCTACTTTACACCACTAGCTGACCTGTTTTTGGCTGACAGGTTTTGGTTCCTCCCCTCAACCCTAGTCTTTACAATGAAAATTTTCTGGCTACTAATTTGTGCTCTTCCATTCATCTTAGTCCTCATATTTCTATAGACTCCTACTCTGTAGGAATAGATGTAGGACAGTGAGTGTTAATCTTTAGAATAAAGGAATAGTAATCAGTGTAATGCCTGAAGTGCTAAATCAAATGAAGCCGAGGGGTTAAATTTCCTTGCAGTTTAAGGTCTTAGACTTCTTAGTTACTCTTTTTGGTATATTAAAGAATTTGCCATCTTTGATCCATCTTATTTATTTCTGTGGCCCTTCACTACTATCCAAAGCTGCACATTTATATGTCTGAAAGGTTAAATAGCCAGGTAATTCCTCTGCCATGAACTGACGCCTAGAAGTGATTCTAGGTGATATTCTAAGAGCTTCTCTCACAAGCACATAAGTCAGTAGCTGCAGTGGGAAATGAGCTCTGAGTAGAACTTGTAGATACTGAGAACAGGAGCAACTTACATCATCCCTGTGCCACAGCCATTCTCCAGCTTGCATCCTTTGACCTTCAAACTAAAGATGTGAAAAGCAGAGAGCTGGCTTTGAAAACCATTCCAGTCTGATTTATCCCAAATTTGGCAAATTATCCCTTTAATATAAGCTCAATGATTGCATCAACTAAATATGTAGGTGTTCTATTATTTATGATACTTCTTTCAGCCCTCGTGCAGCTCCATGGTAAGGAATTTAATGTATTTAAAGGCTACTGATAGTTATAGCACTCTTTTCCTAAGTACTAGTCTGGTGTTTATATCAGACAAGTGTTAAATGATTTTGTAGGGATTAATGTAAGGAATTATAAAGGATTCTATTGTTACTAGAAAGGGGTCCCGATGCAGAACCTGAAAGAGGGTTCTTGGATCTTGTGCAAGGAAGAATTCAAGGTGAATCCACAGAGTAAAGTGAAAGCAAGTTTATTAAGAAAGTGAAAAAATAAAGAATGGTTACTTCCTAGGCAGAACAGCAGCATGGGATGCTCAGCTGCTTATACTTATTGTTACTTCTTGATTACATGCTAAACAAAGGGTGGATTATTCATGAGTTTCCTAGGAAAACGGGTGGGCTCTTCCCAGAACTGAGGGTTCCTCCCTTTTTTAGACCATATAGGGTAATGTTGCCATGGCATTTGTAAATTGTCATGGCGCTGGTGTGTCTTTGAGCATGCTAATACATTATAATTAGTGTATAATGAGCAGTGAGAACAACCAGAGGTCACTTTTGTCACCATCTTGATTTTGGTAAGATTTGGCTGGCTTCTTTACCACAGCTTGTTTTATCAGAAAGGTCTTAGCAACCTGTGTCTTGTGCTGACCTCCTGTCACATCCTGTGACTTAGAATGCCTAACCTCCTGGGAATGTAGCCCAGTAGGTCTCAGCCTTATTTTACCCAGCCCCTATTCAGAAAAAGCAGGTCTGGGGCCAGAGCAGGCATTTGGAATGGCTTGAGGGCACAGAATATTTCCAGGGTAGAGGAGATGTGCTGGACTAAATTATAGAGTGATGGACTAAACTGACTTTGTAGCTTGACTTTTGGTTTCAGAGTTGGAAATCTGGTTTACAGCTGGATATCATACAGTGGTGGATTACATTCACTTTGTAGTTTGACTTCTGGCTTTAGAGCTGGAAATCAGCGCACACTAGTGAAAGTCATGCTTCAGACTCCCTCTGGAATTCAAGGGGAAGATAATAATGCCCGCTTACTATCTTAAATTAAATTCCATAATTTTCAACTCCGTATTTTTTCCAAATTAAACATTATATCTCAAACAGACCCAGATATATTTGAATATTATTAATGGAAAATGTTAGGTTTAAATTACAAGTAATTATATACCTAACATTGGAAATTTCCATCGTTCCTAGTTTGTCAGACTCCTTTATCTTGCTGATTTGCAGATATTGCTTTAGTAATGTTGCTGTGATTAATGAAGGTTTTCGTGGTATTAAAAGATCCGAAGAGATAGGAATATGTAATTGAACTCTAGATTGTTGATAGTCTACTTTCAGCATTCTGAAGTCATGGAAATTCTTACTGTAGAAACTCAATAAACTTATAAGTAGACCTTTACTTTTTGGTTCATTACTGAGAAAATAACGAATATAGTCTCATGAAGGTGAGTTTTCAGAAAACAGAAGCATGAATTGTGAAGATAATATTTTTAAAGTTTCTCTAATTTGTTTTGTTTTGCAGGCTATAGGTTCCAGGCTTGCTGTAATTACCCAGAATATAGCAAATCTTGGGACAGGAATAATTATATCCTTCATCTATGGTTGGCAACTAACACTGTTACTCTTAGCAATTGTACCCATCATTGCAATAGCAGGAGTTGTTGAAATGAAAATGTTGTCTGGACAAGCACTGAAAGATAAGAAAGAACTAGAAGGTGCTGGGAAGGTGAGTCAAACTAAATATGATTGATTGCTTAAGTAGAGTAAAATATTCTAATCAGTGTTGTTTTGTTACTCCCTACTGCTTACTATGCTCTAAGAATGTGTTTATAACCATTCCTCAAAGCAATCTTTTTTATGCTTATTCAGTAAATTAGAAACTTACAGAAAGTAGCAAAGCCAGTTCTTGGACTCAAAAACTGATAATTAACTTTAACAGACTTTTTCAGTTTTCAGGCCATTGTCTTCACACTGTTCTTCCTTCCTCCCCACTTTCCTCCTTCCCTTATTTTCTTCTTTCTTTTCTCTCACTTTCACTCTTTCTCCCCTTCCTTCCTTCCTTCCTTCCTTCCTTCCTTCCTTCCTTCCTTCCTTCCTTCTTTCCTTTTTTCCTTCTTTCCCTTCTTCCTTCTTTTCTCTCTTTTCTTTCAAGCTTAAATCCATTCCTTTATTGAGGAAAGTAAGCCCACTTTATTTGTACATGTGAGGGGGGAGATTAAATATGGAAAAACGCTAGGGGTATTTATTATATCTGTTTTATATTACTACCACTCTTTCTTTTTTTTATCATGCTCCTCCCTTCATCCTATTTCTGTTTATCTTTACCCATTTTTTACTTTTTTTTTTCCCCCTGCATGCTTGTCTGTTTTTTCCCATTATTTAACAAATGCTTATGTGGCATTTACTGTGTTTCCTGGCAAATGTCTTATTCCTTATAGCAACCATATGGGGTCTATTATCTTATTTTTTCTGGTGGGGCTGAGGCACAGGCAGGTCATGGCTCTGGACTTTAGAGCTGACAGGTCTTGGAGCTGGGATTCAAACTCAGACAGTTGTGCTCCAAAGTTGTTTCTCTTTCTGTTATAAAACGAAGAGTTCCTCTGATGGCAGAATGCAGTCTGATATCACATGATCTGTATCATAGTGGAAATGAGAGGTTAGAGCAGGGCTGACTGCCATAACTAACATTTAGGACAGGGATATATGTGTGATGAACATTCTGAGGTTCCCAGGAGTTAGGGCAGGGACTCACACAGATCAGAGTGGCTCTGGTTGTCAGTAGGCCCAGCTACCTTACCAAGTGAATGATGAAGAAGGCCCCAGATGTTGGTCATTGCCACTAATGCTTGTCCTTTACCTCTCTGCTATCTCTTCAGACTCTTTATCCCATTTTTGGAGGGTTCCCTCTGGAAAATCTTTTGGGCCAGCTGTAGTGCCTCCCCAGCCAGTGTCTGTAGGGGACAAACCTCATGCGAGGCATCCTATCAGGCTCCCAGAGGCCTATTTCTGGAGGTACATCAGGATGGTGCTGACCCACAGGGGTCTATTGTGGTCTGGCTCAAGTAATGTTGGCCCCTGCCAGGGAATACATTCTGTGCCAATGACTTCATTTAATACTGTACTTTGGGGGTCTCCCCCATGGTGTTGACTCTTCCCCTGAGAAGATGGAAAAATCTAGGACAAAATATAAAAAAAGGAGAAAGCATTCTCGTTAACAGTGTCATTATTTAATGAGGTATTTGAAATGTCCCAGAAGGGAGTCTTAGATTGCTTTTAGGAAGAAGATGATCCAATCTGATCCTAAGCCAATTCATGCAAACCACAGGTTAGCACCTTTGAAGTGAAACATGAGATTTGAGACTCTTGGAGTCCTGTCAGAGGGGCCAAAGGAAGGGGAGCAGACGGAAATGAATTATGTGTGGATATGGCAGATTTTCTGAGTAAAGGTCAGGGATGTGATACATTTTCTAATTCAGGGGTGGCTCATGAGAGGGACAGAAGTAGGTAGGGAAAGTAGTGGATCTGCACCAACCAATCCACATAATATTGAAAATCAACTTCCACCTGATCACAATTCTCAAGCTGCTATTTAGTACTTCTTATATAACAAGTATCATACTAACAGCTCTAAATACATGATCTAATTTAATGCTCTCAATAACCCTGTTGAATTATCCCTGTTGGATAGATAATGAAATCCAAGATTCAGAGAGATCAAGTAACTTGCTCACAGTCACACAGCAACAGCCTCCTAACCAATCTCCCTGCTTCAACTCCTTCCATTCTTGTCCAACTATATTCTACATTCTTACAGAAGTCATTCTGATCTCTCATAAATAAAAATCTGATAATGCCAACCCTTACTTAAAACTCCCAAATGGCTTCTGATCGTATTTGGAACAAAATCTAATCTTTTATCATGGATTATCAAACTCTGTATGATCTAACTCCTGATGACCTTTATGGCCTTATCTGGCATCACAGTCTCTTATGCCTATGTGCCCTGGCCCAGTGGGCATTCTTGCAATTCCTGGAATGTTTTAAGCTGATTGCCTCTGATCTTCTCTTGGCTGATTTTACATTATTCATATCCCAAAATTATTACCTCTTCAGAGAGGCCTTTCCTGACACCTGAATTAATTCATGATACTTCGTGGCCCTTGATGTTTCTTTCCTATTTCTTTGTTTATTGGTTAATGGTGTACCATTTGTTTATTGATTAATGGTGTATGTGACATTAGAGCCCACACTTATTCTGACTGCATGATGTCAAAATCTGCTCATAACCTCTACCCTGCCTGTGATCTGTACTCTGCGGTTTTCCAGCACATTATTGTGGACTAGTGAGCATTTTTATAAAATACAGGTGACCCTTGAACAGCACGGGTTTGAACTGAGTGGGTCCACTTATATGTAGGTTTTTTTCAATAAATGTGTTGGAAAATTTTTTGAAGATTTGCAACAATTTGAAAAAACTCACAAGCCATGTAGCCTAGAAATATCAAAAAATTAAGAAAAAGTTAAGTATGTTATAAATGCATAAAATATATGTAATTACTAGTCTTATTATTTACTACCATAAGATATACACAAACCTATTATAAAAAAAGTTAAAAGTGATCAAATTTTTTGCACACAAACACTTACAGACCATATAAGGCACCATTCACAGTCAAGACACATGTCAACAACTGTAAAGATACAGTGTGACATGTTTTGGCTCTGTGTCCTCATCCAAATCTCACCTTGAATGGTAATAATCTTCACATGTTATGGGAGGCACCCAGTGGGAGGTAATTGAATCATGGGAGTGGGTTTTTCCCATGCTATTCTCATGATAGTGAATAAGTTTCATGAGATCTGGTGATTTTATCAAGGGGAGTTCCCCTGCATATGCTGTCTTGCCTGCTGCCATGTGAGATGTCCCTCTGCTCTTCCTTCATCTTCCGCCATGATTGTGAGGCCTCTCCAGCTATGTGGAACTGTGAGTCCATTAAACCTGTTTCCTTCATAAATTACCCAATCTTGGGCATGTCTTTATTAGCAGCATGAGAAAAGACTAATACATAGTGTTAAATCATAAAATAAAACCATAGTATGTACTGTACTACCCCAGTAATTTTGTAGCCACTTCCTGTTGCTACTGCAGTACAGCTCAAGTGTTGTATCTGCTTAAAATGCAGTGACACTAATCATCTCAGCAGGAGCAGTTCATCTCTCCAGTAAATTGCATATTGCAATAAAAAGTGATCTCTCATGGTTCTTGCATATTTTAAAAATCATGTTTAGTGCAATATCATAAACATTAAATAACACCAGGGAACCCACATCAAGTGACACTAGTGTTGCTGGAAGTGCTCCCAACAAGCAGAGAAAAGTCATGACATTACAGGAAAAAGTTGAACTGCTTGATATATACTATAGATGTAAGGTCTGCAGCTGCAGTTAGTTGCCTGCCATTTCAAGATAAATGAATCTAGCATAAGCAAAAGAAACTATCATTAGAGTGAACAGGCAACCTACACAATGGGAGAAAATTTTTGCAACCTACTCATCTGACAAAGGGCTAATATCCAGAATCTACAATGAACTCAAACAAATTTACAAGAAAAAAACAAACAACCCCATCAAAAAGTGGGCAGAGGACATGAACAGACACTTCTCAAAAGAAGACATTTATGCAGCCAAAAAACACATGAAGAAATGCTCATCATCACTGGCCATCAGAGAAATGCAAATCAAAACCACAGTGAGATACCATCTCACACCAGTTAGAATGGCCATCATTAAAAAATCAGGAAACAACAGGTGCTGGAGAGGATGTGGAGAAATAGGAACACTTTTACACTGTTGGTGGGACTGTAAACTAGTTCAACCATTGTGGAAGTCAGTGTGGTGATTCCTCAGGGATCTAGAACTAGAAATACCATTTGACCCAGCCATCCCATTACTGGGTATATACCCAAAGGACTATAAATCATGCTGCTATAAAGACACATGCACACGTATGTTTATTGCGGCACTATTCACAATAGCAAGAGTTGGAACCAACCCAAATGTCCAACAACGATAGACTGGATTAAGAAAATGTGGCACATATACACCATGGAATACTATGCAGCCATAAAAAATGATGAGTTCGTGTCCTTTGTAGGGACATGGATGAAACTGGAAAACATCATTCTCAGTAAACTATCGCAAGGACAAAAAACCAAACACCGCATGTTCTCACTCATAGGTGGGAATTGAACAATGAGAACTCATGGACACAGGAAGGGGAACATCACACTCCGGGGACTGTTGTGGGGTGGGGGGAGGGGGGAGGGACAGCATTAGGAGATACACCTAATGCTAAATGACGAGTTAATGGGTGCAGGAAATCAACATGGCACATGGATACATATGTAACAAACCTGCACATTGTGCACATGTACCCTAAAACCCTAAAGTATAATAAAAAAAAAAAAAAAAAAGAACCATTGTAAAAGAAAACAAACAAAAAAAAAAAACAAAATTCGTAAAAGCCATCACTGCAGCTACAACAGCAGGTGCAAAAACCTTGCACTTTTTGTACAATACTTTTATCTCATATTGAAAATGCAGCTTTTACATGGGTGCAGGATTTCTGTAAGAAAGGCATACCTATAGACTGTAATATGATTAGAGGAAAAGCAAAGTCAATTCAAATTAAAAGTAAGATGAAGGATCTAGAGCTGGATAATTTAATGCCAGCAAAGGATGGTTTGATAATTTTAGAAAGATATTTGGCTTTAAAAAAATGTCAAGATAGCAGGATAAGCAGCTTCTGCCAATCAAGAGGCAGCAGAAATGTTCCTAGATGCTGTTAAAGAAAATCATTGGGAAGAAAGGATATCTGCCTGAAAAGGTTTTTAATGCAGTTGAAAGTGCCCTATTTTAGAAAAAAAAAAACGCCACAAAGGACTTTTATTAATAAGGAAGAGAAGCAAGTCCAAGCATTTATGTCAGAAAGGAATAGGCTAACTCTACTGTTTTGTGTAAATGCAATCCGGTTTAGGATGAGTCCATATCTATAGATATGCTCTTATGTGTAAAGCTGCTCATCCCTGATCCTTGAAGGGAAAAGATAAGCCTCAGCTGCCAGTATTTTGGTTGTACAACAAGAAGGTGTGGACAATGAGAGCACTTTTTCCGAATTGGTTACATTGATGCTTTGTTCTTGAAGTCAGAAAGTACCTAGACAGTAACGGACTGCCTTTTAAAGTTCTTTTGATATTAGACAATGCTCCTGGCCACCCAGAACCCATGAGTTTAACATCAAAGGTATTGAAGTGGTCTGCTTGCCTCCCAAACATGTCTCTAATTCAGCCTTTAGATGAGGGGGTTATAAGAATCTTTTTTTTTTAATAAATTTTTTGTAGACATGAGGTCTCACTGTGTTGCCTGGGCTGGTCTCGAACTCCTGAGCTCAAGCAATCCTCCTGCCTTAGTCTCCCAAAGTGCTAGGATTACAGGTGTGAGCCACTGTGCCTCGCCACTCATAAGGATTTTTAAGTCTCATCACAAAGCACATGGTACTCTACAGAAAGGATTGTTAATGCTGTGGTAGAGAGCCACCATAGAGAAGAACATCATGCAAGTCTGTAATCCTAAAACGATAAATTTCTGCTGGAGAAAACTGTGTCTAGATGTACATGATTTCACAGGATTTATGACAGAGCCAATCAAGGAAACCACAAGAAGAAATAGGAGATATGAAAAAAGAAAAAGGTGGTGGGTGAAGGCTTTCAAGGTATAGATTTTGGAGAAATTCAAGAGCAAATAAACATCACACCAGAGGAATTAACAGAAGATGACTTGATAAAGACGAGTGTTTCCAAACCACTGCCAAACAATGCGGAAGAAGATATAGGAGAAGCAGTGCCAGAAAACTAACTTTACCCAATCTGGCAAAAGAGTTTCAGTTATTCAGGACTGCTTTTAACTTCTTTTATGACAGGGACCCTTCTGTGATACAGGCACTGAAACTGAAGCAAACAGTGGAGGAAGGATTGGTACCATAGTGAAACATTTTTAGAGAAATGAAAAAGCAAAAAGTCAGAGGCCACAATGCATGTCAGTTACACCAGATGTGCCTGCCTTTCCCACCTCCCCTTCCACTTCCTCTGCCTCTTCCCCTCTGCCATCCGTGAGACAGCAAGACCAATCCCTCTTCTTCCTCCTTTTCCTTAGCCTATTCAATATAAAGATGATGAAGATAAAGACCTTTAAATGATCCACTTCTGCTTAATGAATAGTAAATATATTTTCTCTTCCTTGCGATTTTCTTAATAACATTTTCTTCCCTCTAGCTTACTTTATTATAAAAATACAAATATATATTACATATAACATACAAAATACATGTTAATTGACTGTTTATGTTATTGGTAAGACTTCTGGTTGACAGCAGGCTATTAGTAGTTACGTTTCTGGGGAGTCAGAAGTTATATGTGAATTTTCAACTGCACGAGGGGTCAGTCTCCCTAACCCCCATGTTATCCAAGGCTCCATTGTAGATGCTTTTTTCCTTTTCAGAAATAAAAGCCATAAACTTGTTTATTTGAGGGTAGGAAGAGTAATGTCAGGAGGCTGTTTTTTCTTTCTAGAAACATACATTTTTATTTCTTCAAAATTATTTAGTACACAACAGTTTCCGAGGGAAACTCGATGCTATTTGTTCTTGGATTAGAAGTTCTCTCTCCTGATGGAGATTACTGAGTCTCCATTTAAAACTCTTGGAATAAACGAAGCTGTGAGGATGCGGGGTGCTAATTAAGCCTTTTACTAATTGCTTCATTGTGCGTCAAGATGAAGACAGTCTTGAAGTTATTATACTGTTTTACTCACCACTTTTAGGTCTGTGACTCAAACTCCCACTTTTATTGGGCTATATACACACTAAAAAGCAATGACATTTACAAACCAATCTCAGACAAGACACTCCTGCCTTAGAAAATGGTGCACAGAAAATATTTCTTAAAACCATTACACTGAAATATACAATAAAATCTGTTTTTCAGCAGACATTGTTATAGTCTGTTGAATTTTCTTACTAATCTAGAAAACCTGTTTGTTAGAATTCTGATAATTAGAAATATATATATGTATTTTTGCTTGTGAAACTTCAGCTTTTATTTATTTTTATTTTTGTATTTTTATTATACTTTAAGTTTTAGGATACATGTGCACAACGTGCAGGTTAGTTACATATGTATCCATGTGCCATGTTGGTATGCTGCACCCACCAACTCGTCATTTAACGTTAGGTATATCTCCTAATGCTATCCCTCCCCACTCCCCCCATGCCACAACAGGCCCCGGTGTGTGATGTTCCCCTTCCTGTGTCCATGTGTTCTCATTGTTCAGTTCCCACCTATGAGTGAGAACATGCGGTGTTTGGTTTTTCGTCCTTGCGATAGTTTGCTGAGAGTGATGGCTCTAATGTGTCTGACAAAAGGATTGTCTTTGGGAATTTGAAGGTGAATTTTTTCTCCTCACCTTTTGCTTTCTGCACTTTTACAATTTTCTAAAATGACTATATATCATTTTTATAATGTGTAAAAGAAGTTTATACAATATTTTAAAACAAACCTGACATTTTCCTAACTTTCTAAGTATCTTATGATAAACATAATTCAATCTTCTTGGCCTGTCAGTGTAAGAATAATATTTTAAATTTTATTTTTAAATAAGTTTTTGTTTCTAAGAATGTTACTAATTTTTTTTACTTCTAATAGCTTTTGATATTAGTCTTCAAAACTGACTTAATGTCTTATGAAATGCTTGCTGTTATGTTTGAAGTTAGGTAATTTATGTAAGATTCAGTGAAGAATAAGTGGAATTTCACATTTATGATTTTAAGCTTTAAAACACTCTAAATTAAATGTGTCTTTATTAGAATCTGTTCTGACCAGTGTAGAGGCCAAAGAGAGGAAGAACATCTTAAATAATAAAGAGTCATTTCTCTTGGTGACCTATAATTCTGGAAATTATTTCTCTTAGAATCATAGCATTAGAAGAGACTTTAGAGACCCTCTAGTCCATCTTCCTTATTTTGCAAATGAGGAAAATGAGACAGCATGTTGGTTCAAGGTGGTGCGCTGATGTAGGCTGAAATCTCATCTTGTACACTGGTGTTCTTTGCTTTTTCCATATCCCTTTACTCAGATTCCAGAGGTGATGAAGGATGTATGTTTCCTAATCAAATTGCCTTGCTGGAAGTAACATTCAATTACAACGTAATTGAATGATGGAAACTTTCTTTTTAAGATGGAGTCTCACTCTGTTGCCCAGGCTAGAGTGCAGTGACGCCATCTTGACTCACTGCAACCTCCGTCTCGCAGGTTCAAGCGCTTCCACTGCCTCCCAGTAGCCTGGGATTAAGGCATGTGCCACCATGCCCAGCTAATTTTGTATTTTTAGTGGAGATGGGATTTCACCATGTTGACGGTGGCTGGTCTCAAACTCCTTACTTCAAATGATCCACCTGCCTCGATCTCCAAAAATGCTGGGATTACGGGCATGAGCCACCATACCCAGCCCAAAACTTTCTGGAAAACAGATTGATAGGATGTGCCACATTCCTTAAAGAATTAAAAAATTTAATTCAAGCCAGGTGTAGTGCCACATGCTTGTAGTCCTAGCTACTTGGCAGACTGAGGCAGGAGGATTGCTTACCCAGGTGTGTGAGGCTGCAGTGAGCTATGATGATCACACCTGTGAATAGCCACTGCACTCCAGCCTGGGCAACAGAACAAGACCCCGTCTCTAAAAAAAAAAGTTAGTTTTCTTTGACCTATTAATTTCACCTTAAGAAATTTTCCTAATAAACCAATTCAATATGGGCAAATGTTTAGGTACAAAGATGTTTATCTCACCATTATTTTTAACAAAAAGAATGGAAAACCTGGCTCAACAATAAAGGAATACTTAATTGGTTATGATATTAAAGGACTCATTACACATCTCATTATTAATGTGTATTTAATAAACTTGGAAAATGCTTTTGATATGAAGGTAAAAAATAATGATATAGAGCTAAATACAGAGTTTCATTCCAATCTTGTTAAATATATTTATGCACTTAGGAAAAAAACAATATGGAAATGTGTAAAATATACCTTTTTATTTTTTTTTTAAAAAGGACACATTTATTCAGCATCATGATCAGACTATTACATTTAACAATCAACAGCATGGGTGCAAAAAAAAAATCTACATTAAAACCTTTTGTTGTAATGCTTTACACTTTCCACAGAACAGAAACTAAAATAACCTGTTATACAATTAGTCACAAATATAGTCCTCGAGCTTTTACCCATACACATGAGTATTTGTCGAAAACACGTCTTCTTGTAGCAGCTAGGCCCCGCCACCACTGTGCTTGTCTGAGTTCACAAATCTGTTGTAAACTGTAGCTTCCCTGTCACTTCTCTGGCTCTTATCTCCTGCTAAGCTTTGTTTCCTGGCAGTAATTTAAAATCTTCTGCCACTGCTGTAGCTACTGCTGCTACTGGAACTGTCATAGCCACCTTGGTTTCATGGTTTGGCAAAGTACTGGCCTCTACCAGCATAGGGGCCAGAGCTTCTGCCTCCAAAGTTTCCTCCCTTCATGGGTCCAAAATGTAAAGACTAATTGTTGTAATTGCCAAAATCACTGTAGCTTTCGCCACCTCCAAAATTGCTTCCATCATTACCAAATCCATTATAGCCATCCCCATTGCCACTATATCCACCACCACCACAGCTGCCACCAAAGCCACCATGACCGCTGAAGTTTCCTCCACGACGAAAGTTGTCATTCCCACCAAAACCACCTCCACGACCACCACCAAAGTTCCCAGAGCCACTTCGGCCTCTTTGGCTGGATGAAGCACTCACCATCTCTTGCTTTGACAGGGCTTTCCTAACTTCACAGATGTGGCCATTCACAGTATGGGTATTTCTCAGTGACAGTCTTATCCACAGAGTCATGGTCGTCAAAAGTTACAAAAGCAAAGCCCCTTTTCTTGCCACTGCCTTGGTCAGTCATGATTTCAATCACTTCAACTTTTCCATACTATTCAAAATAATTTCCTAGGTGATGTTCTTCAGTGTCTTCTTTAATGCCACCAACAAATATCTTTTTCACAGTTGGGTGGGCATCTGGTCTTTGAGAATCTTCTCTTGAGATAGCTCTCTTTGGTTCCACAACTCTTCCATCCACCTTGTATGGCCTTGCATTCATGGCTGCATACACCTCCTCCACAGTGGCACATGTGACAAACCCAAAGTCCCTTGAGCACTTGGTATTTGGATCTCTCATTACCACACAATCCATGAGCATTCCCCATTGCTCAGAATGGCTTCTCAGTCTCTCATTGGTCAACCAATGAAGAGCTCAACCTCCAATGAAGAACTTCCTCAGCTGTTTGGGCTCATTAGGAGACTCTGACTTAGACATGATGGCAGGGGAAAGAGAGACTTTAAGGATGCTTCCTCGGCGGCGTCCACAGGCAGAAAGGAGTAAGCGTCCACAGGCAGAAAGGAGTAAGCCTTCGAACGTATCTAAAATTTACTTTTTATTGCCTTCATTCTTTCACTATTTTCCAAACATTCTTCAATAGTCACAAATGGCAATGATAAAGAGAAAAATATAAACATCACATTTTAAAAATACGTGTAAAATAACTGTGAACTTAAAATGTCATCATCATAGAAGAAAGAGCACTGCAATAGAAGTACTGTGAGTTCTCTGGTTAATTTCACGAAGCCACGTAAAGCTATGTGGCTTTAAGCAATGCCTTAATCCATTTAAGTTTTAGATTCTCTTTCTGCAAAGGAGAAGTTTGAATTAGTCAATCTTCCTTCCAGATCCATAACTCAGTTTGATAAATTACTTAGTATCTTTTTCTACAGAGAAAATTCTCATACATAATAATAAATATGTAATCATAAAATTATTTTCATTAGTCTGTTTTATAGAATTCAAATTAATCACCACTGTTTACCCTTGTGCCTCTTGGTGATCGGTGCTGTCTGTTACAGATCGCTACTGAAGCAATAGAAAACTTCCGAACCGTTGTTTCTTTGACTCAGGAGCAGAAGTTTGAACATACGTATGCTCAGAGTTTGCAGGTACCATACAGGTAATAACAGCTGAAGAGTGGGAGGGGAGTGTGAATAATTTTTCAATCATCATATTTGTTTTCAGAGGGATTACTTTGGCTAGAAGGTAGGGAGCAAGTGGAGAAAGTACTTGAAGGTAACCCATTGAGAAACAGTTGTAATTATGCAGGAGAGAAATTACAAGACCCTGAACTAAGGCAGGGACATCTCTGAGGTAGAACCTGTAAGAATGGGTCACTGATGAGAAGGGAGGGAGACGTGATGCTGAGAATGACTATCTGATGTCCAGGTAGGATATGACCCTACAATTTGCTCTAGTTGAAAATGAGTTATTTATGGAACCTGAAATTTGAGGTTCCTGTGGGACACAGAAAGGATGGTGCTTCCTGGGTTTACCTGTCTTTCTGCTTTTTACCCCTTCTCCAGTGCAGACCTTCTTCCTTTAACACAGTCATCCCAGTGAGGGCTCTAATAAGTGGTGTGAACATAAGCAAGCCCAAACTTTCTGAGTCTGTTTCTTATAATAAAAGGAGAGAGCTCGACCTTATTGATGGATTTTTAAGCTTTTATTTTTAAAAAATGATAGTAGAGCCTTTTTGTCTAAAAAAAAAATTTATTTGAAATCTTCATATGTGATGAAGATAAAAGCAGAGTTGATCTGGTGGCAGGAGGGGTTGGAAGCCCAGGGCTGCCCACTTGCTAACCTGCCCCCACCCACACCTCCATATCACTGAGCTGGATCCATATCATGATTCTAGAATGTCAACCCCTTTTTAAAGCCTTCTCTAAGACCCCCCAAAAATTTAGTGCTTCTCCTTTCTTCCTATAACAGATTATTCATAAGGCACCTCCAATGCATAAATAGTAATTCAACTCAATCAGGTCTCCTAAGTCAAGAATATGCCTGTTTCCTCTATGTCAACCCATCATGGCCCCTGCACCTTGTAGGTGTTGGGTAAACGTGTGCGGAATGAATATTTACATAGAGTACTTCCATGTTGTGTATCCAAAAGTGGGGGGAAAGGGAGATAACTTTTACTTATTGATCCCTAACCGGCTCTTTACAGTCATTGGATTATTTTCGCTTTACATCAACACTTCAAGGTGTAGTTAATTCTACATTAAAGATAAAGACACTGAGTCTCAGAGGTTAGGCAGTTTCCCAAATTTGCACAACTATTAAGTACAAAGTGAGGATCAAACTTAGTTCTTTGGAAACGAAACCCATTTTTGTTGGTCATGCCTCTGTGCCCTACTGCCAACCTATCAAAAGTTACATTTTAAGGAATGAGAAATGAAAGTGGAATGAGTTTTCAAATGTCTTCTTTTTCAGAAACTCTTTGAAGAAAGCACACATCTTTGGAATTACGTTTTCCTTCACCCAGGCAATGATGTATTTTTCCTATGCTGGATGTTTCCGGTTTGGAGCCTACTTGGTGGCACATAGACTCATGAGCTTTGAGGATGTTCTGTTGTAAGTATTAGGCTATTATTTAGTTAAACTCTAAAAATAAAACTGGGATGAACATGCTTCATGTCTAGATAGGAAACCCTACTGTGAAGCCTCATGAAGAGATTCTGGTGATTCCTAAAGTGGCATTTTTGCCTCTGAGTCTTCATGTGCCACCATTGAAGCACCCCCTTTCATTTGGAGGAGCACTAACTTCTTTCCTCATTGCTGGCTCACCCATAGCTGACCTTTCCAAATCTGTGACTGAGTGGAGTGATTCCATTCGGAGATTTTGAGAAGGCCTTGGCATTTGGGAAGAAGCCTAGCCCTGAGCAAGGAGTCTGACTGGCTCCTTTTAAAGGACTTTCTTACAGAGCAAGTAAAGTACAGATGTGTTGTACTAAATTCTGCAAGCCTTTGGCGATTCCAGGATAGGTTTACTTTCCCTTGATAAGAGAGGAGTTGGAAGGTAAGAGCCAAATGAATTCAGAAATGACAAAGGAAAAGTTATATTGGGATTTTTCTGCTACATTGTTCTGAATATAGATAATTGTACCTCGGTTAGAGGAAGATAAGCCTGAAGCAATTATACTACAAAAGTACCCAAATATGCTGTTTGGTGGTCAAAAGTATGTGTAATCTTTCTGAGCTTCTAGATTTGGAGGTGGGTAAGATTTTGCCTCTTGATAGCATAACATAATTAGTAGCAATATAGTTTTACATTTAAACCAGAATCATATAAGCCTGGCAGTGTAATGTGTTAGTATAGTATTTCTGTCCCTTTTAAACATTGAGTTGTTCATGCATTACAGTTTGCTCAGGATGACCCCCAAAAAGACATCTAAATTTCCATTAAAGATGTACATTGGACAAATGATATGCAGGTGCTATTTATGATTATGACCTAGAGATCAAAACCAAGTATCACTGGCATTGGGACTTTGAGTAGATAATTATTTGATATATTGCTTTACTCCAAAAAATTGAATTGATGGAAGTTGCTGATATTGGGGCATTTAGGTTTGCAAAATCAACCTTCCAAGTTAAGGAAAAGGAAGACCTGTCTGAAGAGCAGTGCATTAGAAAAAGGTCCCACAGGTTTAAATGATCACGAGTCCAAGATTAACTATTGGTGTATCTTATTTAGTGCTAGTTAAACAAACAAACAAACAAAAACTAGTGACACAATATGCTACATAAACATAGGCATAGAGTCCAGAGGAAAGAAAGTGATGAATTCCCTGTATTCTGGGAGGGTTCCCAAGTATTATGTCTGTTCCAGGCTTGCTGTTTAAAAAAAGCATATTAATAAATGTGTCTAGAGAAGGGCAGTGAAAGGAGTTATCAAAGAAGCAAAGGAGTTTTTAGCAATATTTCAAGACTTGTAGGCCTGTCTTATGTAAAAGGAAGTAAATTTTTTCTTCAGTTTGAAAAAGAACTGTTTAACAATAGACAATCAAACATGCTACTTCCAAAAACAGAGGATGGAAGCCAATTTAGGGGAGGTGTCCAGGCACGAACATGGAGAGCTGGACTTGATACCTGTAAGGTCCTTCCCAACTTTAAGTTTATGATTAATCATAAAGTTTAACTTTATATTTATGATTAATCATAAAGTTTAACTTTATGTTTATGATTAATCATAAAGTTTAACTTTATGATTCCCATGTCATAGATAAGAACGTCAATGCATCTTAGGAGCAACATGATATCTGACTCTGTAAGAAACTTTCTTTTTGTTGCACAATTCATAGGTTTTTAAGAATCTGATGTAATTCCAACATCACTGACTGTATCCATTGTGGATCACCACAATAATGCTGTGTAACAACCAGCCACTAAACCTCAGAGACGTACATATTTTTGCCCACAAACCTGTGGGTTAGCTGTGAGGTTCTACTGATCTGGATTAGGCATAGTGGATCTCAGCTGGACTTACTCATGTGTCTGTAGTGGGTTGTGTCTGTAGCTTGTTGGTTGGGGTTCACACAGCTCTCCTCCATGTGTGCCTCATCCTCCAGCAGGCTAGCCTGGGTTTGAGACAGTGGCAGAATTCTGAGAGAGAGAGAGAGAGAGAGAGAAAGAGAGAGAGAACACATGCATGCATGCTCACAAAGCATATAAGGCCCCCTGAGTCATAGGCTTGGAACTGGCAAAAGTGATTTCCACCGTATCCTGTTGGCCAAAGCAAGTCACAAGGCCAGCCCAGATCCAAAGGGTGCTGCAAAGGTCACAGTGCAAGAAGATGAGGATACAGAGAGAGGTGGAAAAAAAATGGGCCATTTTTCAATCAATCTATCACATTTACATGAACTTATAAGGAAATGTGTTTGTTTTATTTTTAACATCTGTTTTATAACTATTAGAGGCAAAGCTCTCTGGTTACAGAAGTGTAAACTTTTGCCCAACCATGGTGGCTCACACCTATAATCCCAGCACTTTTGGAGGCTGAAGGAGGAGGTTTACTTCAGCCCAGTAGTTCGAGACCAGCCTGGGCAATATAGGGAGACCCCCATCTCTACAAAAAATAAAATGATTAGCTGGTGTGGTCATGCACAGTTGTAGTCCCAGCTACTACAAGGCTGAGTTGGGAAGATCGCTTAAGCCCTGGAGATCATATCTTTAATGAGCTCTGATTGCACTACTGCACTCCACTCCAGCCTGGGCAACACAGGAAGACCCCACCTCAAAAAAAAAAAAAAAAAAAAAAAAAAAAAAAAAGGAGTGTCAGCTTTCTAGCATTGTGATCGTAACGCTGTGCACATGTTTTGTGTTTGTGCTTTCCAGAGTATTTTCAGCTGTTGTCTTTGGTGCCATGGCCGTGGGGCAAGTCAGTTCATTTGCTCCTGACTATGCCAAAGCCAAAGTATCAGCAGCCCACATCATCCTGATCATTGAAAAATCACCTTTGATTGACAGCTATAGCACGGAAGGCCTAAAGCCGGTGAGTTTGATGTTTCAACTGTTTGATCTACTCCTGACTCCTGAATGAAAGCATTTTAAGTGGAAACTTAATAAAATTTGTACTTTCGAATATGCTGATGATAAAATAAAACTTCCTAGATCATAGATTCCTTTCAATAACTGCTAATAATATACATCAACATTCAGTACTTTTACATAGCAAAGGTTATAGGGAAATAGGAATACTGCTCACTTTATAAGCAAAACCTATTAATCAGGTTTTTTAAAAACAATTTTTTTAGAGACAGAGTCTTACTCTGTCATCCAGGCTGGAGTGCAGTAGTATGATCATAGCTCACTGCAGCCTTGACCTTATGGGATCAAGTGATCCTCCTGCCTCAGCCTCCCAAGTAACTGGGACTACAAGCACGTGCCATCATGCCCAGCTAATTTTTTAATTATTTGTAGAGACAGGGTCTCATTATGTTGCCCAGGCTGGTTACCAGATTTTATTGTATGCAAGTTACTGTATTCCTGAGGAACAGATTTGAGTTATTGTAGCTGTATTGCATATTCACATTGTCTTAACAATACATGCTATGAAAGCTTTTACTCTTTTAGATCTCATTTATTAAATTCTAGCAGTCTGAGGTCAAGCACAGTGGCTCATGTCTGTAATCCCAGCACTTTGGGAGACCGAGGTGGGTGGATCACTTGAGGTCAGGAGTTCAAGACCAGCCTGGCCAATATGGTGAAACCCCATCTCAAATAAAAATAATAAAAAAAAAAGATTAGCTGGGTGTGGTGGCACATGCCTGCAATTCCAGCTACTTGGGAGGCTGAGGTACGAGAATTGCTTGAACCTGGGGGGTGGAGGTTGCAGTGAGCTGAGATCATGCCACTGCACTCCAGCCTGGGTGACAGAGTGAGACTCTGTCTCAAAAAAACAAAAAATAAATAAATAAAATAAAATAAATACTAGCAGTTTGAAGAGAAGCCAATTGTAACACAAATTAATTATCTTCTGACACCTGGTAATCGAGGGAGTTAGCTATACACTTTATTTTCAGTATTGCAGCATTCAAATTTACTGTTATTCTTCTCATTGCAGAACACATTGGAAGGAAATGTCACATTTAGTGAAGTTGTATTCAACTATCCCACCCGACCGGACATCCCAGTGCTTCAGGGACTGAGCCTGGAGGTGAAGAAGGGCCAGACGCTGGCCCTGGTGGGCAGCAGTGGCTGTGGGAAGAGCACGGTGGTCCAGCTCCTGGAGCGGTTCTACGACCCCTTGGCAGGGAAAGTGGTGAGCACACTTTCACATTTAGCTCAGTTCAGGTTTTCATCATCCAAATGTCTGAATGTATTTAATTCTCAACTATAAGCCATGTTTTTTCAAACCTTTAAACAACAGTCCCACTTGGATAAAGTCTGACAGCCTAAATATGGTCTCCAAGTGGTGTCATCTGTCCCAGCCAACTTCTCCAGGCTCCCCTCAATACTACCCCTCTACCCTCCTTTGCAAGCACCCTTTGTACCACCCATCTCCCTTGCTGTACTTAGGTTTCAGCTGACTTGAGAAGAACAAACAAAAATGGAAGTAGCCAGAAAGATACAGGACAGGTGCGAGGAGTGAGATGAAAGCCAAGGATAGAGACTGTTTCAAAGATGGTGGTCAGCAATGACAGATGGTATAGAGAGATTGGGTAAGGAGGAGACTGAGAAGACATGATAGAATCTAGCAATGAATGGGCTATTTCTGACATTTTAAAATATTCTTAGTGAAGTAGTGATGGTAGGAAACAGTTAAGGGTGGCTGAAGTATGGTTAGGGGGAGAAATGGAGATGTAAGTGAGCATAGATTATCAACAAGATGGAAAGTAAAAGAAAGGCAAATAAGGACAGCACTCGAGTGGGGAGGCAGAGTCCAGGGAAAATGTTTAGGGGGTGAACTCTTGAGCATTTTTATGGTTGGGGATGAGACAAAATCACTGATGGAGAGAGGGCATTGAAACATCATCTAAGGAAAAAAAAAGTAGAATCAACAAATTTGAGAAATGTATAAAGAACATGGAAGTATGCCCTTTTGTCTTAGTTGCTGGGGATGAGAGAGGTGTCTGGCAGGGAGTAGTGAGTTTAAATGACTATGATGGGGGATAGGAAAGAAGAGAAACTAGGAAGGAGTAGAACTAAGAGCAAGACATTTTCATTATGTAGGCATGTAATTAGTTGTACTGAGAAGTGATATTTAAAATTCTTAACAATGGGAACAGCATGGACACTGACCAATCAGAATGGGCGCCTGCTGGTACAAGTCAGATGGATGCCCACCCGCTGTGTATGGACCCTAGTAGCATTTAATAACTCAAATGAAAAGAGGGTTTTCAATCTTAGTCTAGGACTCTTTTTACTTCCTCACAGCAGTCACTGTTACTCATAAATGTTTGTTATTGTATTCAAAGACAGTTATGCCTTTATTCAGTTTACTCTTAAATCATTACAAGCTTGTTCCCTACTTTTACTTTCTTGCTTTATATTTTCTGTGAACTCTGATTTTGTCCTTCAATTTTGTGGTGAGCTTAAAAACAGGACTCTAAATAAAGACGTTGCTGACAGCCAAAGCAATTAGAGGAGGAAATGTTAGCTCTCAGACACTGATTATGGCCCTCAACAGACAGTTATTAAGTGGTGTGTTAAAGATTGTGCTATAATGAATTGTAGGGCATGATATCTGTTCTCAAATACTTTAACTGAGGAGATGGGGCATATACTTTTGTGAGTTAAAGAAGATAGGCCTAGAGCTAGTTCTTAAGAGATAAAGATTTGCATATGGGTGAACAGTAGGGATGACATTCAATGTAAGAGAAAATACAAGCTGTGATCAGTGATTTGTTCCCAATGCAGCAAATAGGACACTTTGGCTGAAATGGGAGTTTAGTTTGAGTAGTGGTTCTCAAACTTTTCTGATGATAACTCATATAGGAAAGATTTAAAAATGTCACCATCCACTAATGTACTCATAGTCCCTTTCCAGTGGGAAAAACACTTGGTGATAACAAAATGTTGGAGTTGAAAACAACAATACAGTACAGCACAATAATGATGCAATAAAGAATAATTAATGATTATTCTGCAAGTATATAAACACAAGCAGAACATAATAAAACATGGACAGCATCAGTTACAGTTCAGAGTAGGAAACAGAAACCACACTAGGTATTTCAAGTAGATAAGTATTTAATAAAGGGAATTACATGCTTACAAAATCTTTGGAAGGGCTGGAAGAGTGAAAGAAAAGGAGGCTACTTGCTCCCAGACTTCCAAATCACAGCACTGCAGCTGTGATTCTGTAACCAAGAAGCTGCAGAAAATTATGCCGATGTCACAGCTGTTCCAAATTTAAAGACACGAGACTAGAATCTGGCTGTTGCAGAAATTTTTGTCTGCCAAAGATGAGTTAAGCCGTTAGCTTACCACAGCTGCTGAAGGAGAGCTGGCGTCTACCTCCCAGATTTTACACTGTGCATCTCCCGTAGACCCTGACTTACTTCCAGAACCAAGGGAAACTGGGAAATAGTTTTTACCCTTCTTGTCCCTTGATGTATAAAAGGTCAGACACAGAAGTATTTGAAAATGAATGCTGAGTGCGTAGGACAGTAAGCATCCCACGACATTATTGATAATGCACTGAAAACAAAGTGTCCTCATTTATTGCAGGAATATCCATTATCTTCTCCTGTGCATTTGCACTAGGGCTTGGAAATACTGCCAGATGGTGCACTGCAGCCAGACTTCTTAGCAGAAAGTGTCCACAATAAACTCTAGTAAATGTACAAAGTTTTGTTTATGGACATCAATGAGTAGCCCTGAATAACTCAGTGGATTACTACTAATTAGTTTTTATTGCCATGTAAAAATGAGTCTGTGGATTTGAGCATAAGAATTAAAGAAAGGATTGAACCCTGAGGACCCCCTGAAGTCAGGAAATTCTCGTGACCGCCAGTGGACCTTGAATCCCACGTTGAAAAACATTGACCGGAAGTGGTGGTTCTCAAGCTTCGGTGAATATTAGAATGGCCTAAAGAGCTAGTAAAAAACACAGCCAGCCTGGATTATTCAAGTAGGCTAGGGTTTGGCCTTTTATTTTTATAATATTCCGAGGTGATTCTGATGCCAACCATCATTTGAGAGCCATTGAACAGGTAAACTTGAAGAAAGATTTAGGCTAAATTGTGGAGAGTCTTGAATAATTAAGCTATGAAATTGTGAAGATGGGAGGATCCTCCAAGTTTTGAGGGACCTGAAGGTTATACAATTGTAGGGATTCAACTTAAAGTAAAAAAAAATTTTTTGAATGCAAAATTAGATACAAAAGTGGATATTTACTTCAAATGAAAAAAAATCATAACCAAATACTGGAAGCTTAAAGATTCTGGTCTCTTTCATTTTTAGGCAATTTATCATCAACACTTATAGGGAAGAGCTTCCTGACTACAGCCTTGCCTCCCTCCCACCCAGAAAACTGTTCGACTTCCCAGAATTTACATGTAATTGAGGGCTCTTGAAGCTTAACCTTCATCAGCGTCACTGTTAAATCACCCCTGCTTTGAGTCTTCCCCTTACCTTTCCTTTCTCCCATTTCCAGTCTCTCCCATATACAATAGTCAGAGCCCCCTTTGGGATACAGTTAGAAGCTGCTTGTCATTGTCTGGTTATTACCCAAGAAGTGCCTGGGCCAAGATAGGGGCATTTCCCTTTCAAGGGGGGACACAAAGTATCTTTCAGTTGTGGGGTATTAGTGTTACCAAAACCCAACCTATAGTGTTTAGATCCAGTCGTGGTTTTCCCCCAATTACTAATTGTGTGACCTTGTATAAGTTACTTAACTTTGCTCATTTCCTTATCAGTAAAATGGGAATTAACATCACAGTGACCTTATAAGTGTTGCTGTGAAGGTTAAACAAGAGACTGTATGAGACATGCTTATCACAGAAACTACAACGTTGTCAGTGCTTGATTTTTAAAAATCAATTATTATTTCACAGTAAATATGCATAGAAGAATACACATTTAACATTTACATTTTTGCACTAATGGAAGCAAGCAATAGATTTCACAATCTACAATAGAGATAGCCGATCATTTTAATCTGGCCTTTCATTATTTCTTACCAATATGTTTACTTTCCTAGTTATATTTTTATTTAGGCCAGGATTTTTTGAGCACTTCTCATAGATACCCCAGAGTTCCTTGGTCCTCCCTCAGACCAACACCATTCCTCAGCCAAAGAAGCTCTGCTTCTTTGATCTGTTTTACATTCTAGGCATCTAAACTTGTTTTACTTAAAGAAAGAATTCTTCAATCAACACAGGTTTTAAATAGTTTGCAATTCTAGGGTATTATGCGGAGACGAGGAGGCCGAAGAATGTATTCAGTGTAGGGAAGAAACTCATTATAACTTGCTGAGATCATTCAGATTTGCCTGTGATTATATTAGTTAGGCAGTGTCTGTTTTCCTCCCAGGGGTATAAACCTGGAAAATTAAAACAAAAGCAAAAACCAAACTCCTCCTTTCCTTAAATTTCCACTTCTCAAGTACAGTGTTTTATCTAACAAGATCTGCTGCTTAGCCACATCCTTGTTTGGCTTTTACTGTCTCTCTCCACCCTCTACTTTCCACCTTCATTTATTAACATTGTAAGGAAGCCTGGAGCATACATGTGTGGAATAGTCTCCATGGCAACTCAGCTTGGAACTAATAAGGTTATGGGAGAGCTTCCATCCCCGCACCTGCCACTGTCACAAGCAGAAGCCATGTTCCTGTAGCAAAGATTGTACCCTACTGCTAGCCAGCTGTCCCCTTGAGGCACCCAGCCACGCACATGGGATACAGAGAGTATATGGCTCAGTACACATTTGTCACTACTATTAGAAAAGCTCGAAGCTGAGTCACTGGTGCCTTCTTCAGAAGGGATGAACAGCTCTCTCACTTGAATGCCAGAAAATTCTCTTGCAAAGCAGACCTATCTGGCAGACATATTTGAATCAGAGTAGGGCTTGTTATCAGCAAGGCTGTAAGGTGCCCTCCCCAGTCTTCTGCAGGATAATCCAGGGAGCTGGATTATAGAGAAAGGGCAGCTTTCTCTTCCTACTCATCTGGATCAGTATTTAGGATCTCCATTCACCCTTTCCTACCCCTGTTCACCTATCCATCCCCCGTAGTTCCTGACCTGCAAACCTATTATGTGGTCATAGTTGTTATTTATTTCCATGCTAATCCTGGGCATTGTGTCTCGTGTCTCTGAAAAATGGAGATTTAAGAATAAGGCTGTCAGGATACATCTCAGAAGTATTAGGCATTGTATTAGTGTGGCTGCTATAACCACTTGCCACAAATTCAGTGGCTTAAAACAACACCAATTTATGACTTTACACTTTTGGAGGTCAGAAGTCTAAAATAGGTCTCAGTGGGCTCATATCAAGTGTCAGGAGGGCTGTGTCGCTTCTAGAGGCTCCAAAAGATGATCTGTTTTCTTGCTTGTGGCCCCTTCCTCCATTTTCAAAACCAGCAGTGGCTGGTTGAGTCTTTCTCACACTGCATTTGCTGATACCCTCCTCCCTCCTTCTTCTTCAGTTAAGAGCCCTTATGATTACATTAGGTTCACCAAGATAATTCAGGATAATTTTATTTTACAGTCAGCTGATTAGCAACCTTACACCTACTATTTTAGTTTCTTTTTGCCATGTAACATAACACATTCACAGGATCCAGGGATTAGGACATAGATGTCTTGTGGGAGAGGGAACATTATTCTGCCTACCACATGCATACATCAGAAACCATGGTTGAAACACAGGAAACATGACAGTTCCTCAAAGCATACAATTATGACCTTGTTGCACTAACCTGAACTATCCAAATTTTAGTCCACAAACTTTTCCTTAATCTCACAGTAACTAGGCAGTTTCAATGTAAGAAATAATGATGTTAATTGTGCTACATTCAAAGTGTGCTGGTCCTGAAGTTGATCTGTGAACTCTTGTTTTCAGCTGCTTGATGGCAAAGAAATAAAGCAACTGAATGTCCAGTGGCTCCGAGCACACCTAGGCATCGTGTCCCAGGAGCCCATCCTGTTTGACTGCAGCATTGCTGAGAACATTGCCTATGGAGACAACAGCCGGGTGGTGTCACAGGAAGAGATTGTGAGGGCGGCCAAGGAGGCCAACATACATGCCTTCATCGAGTCACTGCCTAATGTAAGTCTCTCTCCAAATAAACAGCCTGGGAGCATGTGGCAGCCTCCCTGGCCTACAGTTTGATTTATAAGGGGCTGGTTTCCCAGAAGTGAAGAGAAATTAGCAACCAAATCACACCCTTACCTGTATACAAGCATCTGGCCACACTTCCTATTTGGGTTAGATGTTACCTTTACCTGATCGCCTGACCCTCCTTGTGAGGAAGGGATGAAAGTGTTTGACCACTTCAGGTTTAGGAGAGAGGAACATTTCTGGGATAGGATAGCTGGAACAATTGTCTCGATCCAAAGCTATAGGCTTGAGGCTCCACCTTTTTCAGCCTTAGGGATAAGTACAATATCTGGGAAACCTTTCCCTTCAAGTCCAAGTACAGAGTCTGGGTCTCCACCTGCACATGCTGCTTCTGGCCTGCTGAGGAAGTAGGCATGACTGTCTCTCCCCATGTCTCTCCCCTATTTCTCTTCCTTCTTCCTTCTTGCAGCTCTCTCCCAAGCCTCAAACCTCACTGTGGAGTCAGTCCAGTCCAGAGGGCTGAACCCATGCCAGAAAGAGTGCTCTCTCTGAATAAGGGTTGAGCCATTAAGGTGACCATGGTATCACGTAATCTCTCATCATCATACATTTCATGGGCCCCAAACTTTGTTTACAGTGAATGGTTGAAATCTTTTCTAGGGCTCCCTGGGCTGTTGTCCTATGGGTGTCCTCTGAATTCCTCCTAGGAAGTTGGATAAATGGAACCTCTCACCCTCTCTTAAGCCCTCTTAGGTCCTGTATATTAGTTTTTGTGTTTTGTTTTGTTTTGGAATACAAGTTGAATATTCCTTGTACAAAATACTTGGGACCAGAAGTGTTTTGGATTTTGGAATATTTGCATATACATAATTCACTTATATTTCATGTATACCTTATATACATAGCCAGAAGGCAATTTTGTACAAATTTTTAATAACTTTGAGCATGAAACAAAGTTTTGACTGTGTTTTGACTGTGACCTGTCACATGAGATCAGGTGTGAAATTTTCCACTTGTGGCATCATGTTGGTGCTCAAAAAGTTTCAGAATTTCAGATTTTGAATTTTTTGAATTATGGATGCTCAACCTGTATTAAAAGTCCAAAATTAGATTTTTTCCAACTTTTATTTTAGATTTAGGGGGTACATGTACAGGTTTATTATACCTGGATATACTGCATGATGCTGAGGTTTCAGGATACAAATGATCCTGTCACCCAGGTATGGAGCACAGAACCCAATAGGTGGTTTTTCAACCCTTATGCCCCTTCCCTTCCTACTCTAATAGTCCTCAGTTTCTATTGTTGCCACTTTTCATCTATGAGTACCTGATGTTTAGCTCCCACTTATAAGTGAGAACACACAGCATTTGGCTTTCTGTTCCTGCATTACTTTGCTTGGGATAATGGCCTCCAGCTGCATCCATGTTGCTGCAAAAGTTAGGTCTTATATTTTAAAGTGCTTCTCAACCTAGATAATCTACCTCACCCATTATCACCAGTTATGCTCTTTATTCTAAGGAAGTGCCCCCTAAAACAAAGCTCAGGAGCCTCAACCCGGCAGGGAAGACAGTTTCCTCAGGAGGCAGGCAAGCAACAGCAGGTGGCTCTCTTTCCCAAGATTCCCTTCTTCCATAGGCTCTTCTTTGGATAACTGCTGACACCAATCTCATTAAATCTCAGGGAGGTGGCCTTGTCTCCCACCCTTCTTTCACAGTCTAGCCCAACTGGATAATTGACCCTTCTCCAGGTTCAAACATTTAAAACAGAAAGCTCCAATCCCCTTTACTGTTGAGAGGATAGTGGTTCTCAAGTATAGACACGGATCAGCATCACCTGAGAACCTGTTAGGACTGCAGATCCAGCAATCCACGTTTTAAGAGCCCAGGTAATACTGATGCAGGCTCAAGTTGGGGAACCACTGGGCTAGGGGTTAATAAAACACAAACACAGAGAGTAACTATTATCTATCTTCTTAAATATACTTTGCCCCTCTGGCATTTGTCTACCACAGGGACTTCAACCTTTCTGGGATCCTGGTCTCTAATCTGTCACACAGAACACACCTGTAGACACCATAATTCTCTTCCTCAGTGTCTAGAGCAGGAGAGAAAAGGTAAACCCCCTAAGTCCTATTACCTAAGGATCCACTTCTCCTAAGTGATTAATACTAGGATTTACCTCACCCTGTAGGTGGCTGGTTTAGTTACCTCCTTGTAAGATTGCCGCACTGCCTTTATCTGCCTCAACAGTATCAGTACTATATCAAGAGTGCAACTAGTAAACCCTCCACTCACATGAGACACACTTCAGTGCTCCTGCCTTCTGAGACAGCCACAGCTCTGGGGTAGAGTCAGTTCCAAGCATCTGCCAAAACCTCATCTGGTGTCTTCTCCCTCTATTTACAGGGGGAACCCAGGGCTGAGTGCCACAAAACTAGGGTCACCAGATACAGCAAATAAAAATAGGCAACGCTGTACTAAAATTTCAGCCTGGCAAGGGCCTGGAAATAATAAGATAGTATTGTTTTCTAGGTTACAAGTGCAGTCACTCCTGTTTCTGCTCTCTCCTGAGTAACCTTTAACTGCTGTCCCTGTCATCATAGTGAATAGTTGGTGACAATTATCCATTGTGGGAAACAATATAGGAAGAATTTTGGGAGCACTCTAACAGCAAAAATGTTTAAAAAGGAGATGTTCATTTTCAAAGTTAGATATCAAAATGGAATCCTTTAAGTAGCATCCATTAAAATTGTTTAAGTGTTGGAGATACTTTCATAAAAACAGACACTAAAAGGCTAACATCCCAAGAATGTCTTTCCTCAATTTAAAATCATGCAGAGAGTGTCACCTGCTGGTTACAAGTAAGATGAGCTTCAATTATTTTATTATGAATACTTTGTTCAAATCAAATTTCCTTTCTCCTGCCAATCTTTGTCCCAAATATAATGAAACCAGAAGATGGAAGATACTAATGTTGCAACAATATTCTTCTTCGTTAAAATACTGACCTGTTTACACTAAAACATATCATCTTAAGGTCCAAACATTTATTTTCAAATAGATAGTAAACCTGCCATTTTGGGCTTTTTTACTGTTCTTTCCTTAATTATTCATGAACCATTTTTAGCTTCTGAACCTAAATTTTTGGAGTGTATAGAATCGTCTATTCTACTTTCTATAAGCAAGCTGTTAGAACTTTCCTTTCAGTTCTACTTTCTTAACAACAAAACCTTATTTACAGAAATACAGCACTAGAGTAGGAGACAAAGGAACTCAGCTCTCTGGTGGCCAGAAACAACGCATTGCCATAGCTCGTGCCCTTGTTAGACAGCCTCATATTTTGCTTTTGGATGAAGCCACATCAGCTCTGGATACAGAAAGTGAAAAGGTAAGAATTTAAATTGGGTTCATCCATACTTCAATCAGTCATCCTTAAAAATGCTGTGTTCTCCATAGTAAAGAACAAAATGTAGCCAGATTATTGATTGTTACTTACATCGCCTTTCAGTAAAATGTAAACACCTTCTGTAGCTGTTATTCAGGAGAGTAAAGATGACACAAGGCAGATTAGTCTTAGAGCACATATGCTTCATAAACCATCACTAGATCACTTTGCGTTGACCTAAGAAGCTGCTTTCAGGAGCCGTATTTCCTACTTCTACTGGCAGCATCTCTTCAGCAACCATAAGGAAAAGTGGTAGGGTAAGACAATGTTAAAATCTGCTGTACCTTTTAAGATAAATATTAGCAATCATTTCTAGTCAGAGAAAAGGTTAAGAATTCAGATTATCTGAAAGACGAACTCAGTATGAGGTATTCTCTACTTTACAATAAAAAAATTCGGGGTCGGGAGTCTGTATTTGGCCTTTGCTCAGGCTTCTTGAATTTGCTGTGAGCTGGATTTGAGGTCTGTTTTCAAGGATGTTGTAACATCCTTGAAACTAAGGTAAACACATTAGTAAATGTTTTTAAATGAGTCAGTGAACCGTATTTACTGCCTTAACTTTAGAGTAGATGACTGCTGGCCAGCACCTACTGCCATGGCTCACACCTGTAACCCCAACACTTTGGAAGGCTGAGGTGGGAGGATCACTTGAGCCCAGGAGTTTTGAGACTAGCCTGGGCAACATAGAAAGACCTTGTCTCTACAAAAAATAAAATAATTAGCTAGGCATGGCGGTGGGAACCTGTAATCTCAGGAGGCTGAGGTGGAAGAATCGCTTGGGCCCAGGAGGTTGAGGCTGCAGTAAGCCATGATTGCGCCACTACACTCCACCCTGGTGACAGAGTGAGGCCGTTTCAAATAAAGAAAAAAAAATGTTAGGGGTAGATAACTGCTGCCTCGGAACTAACCCAAATTAGGGTTCAGTCATCTTCTGATATGACAAATCCTTTGTTTTCAAAAACCTGTTCTATTTCACTGACACCTTGTTAAGAAGGATCTATTGTTGTATCGTTGTGGAGCTTTTTTTTTTTTTGAGATGGAGTCTCGCTCTGTCACCCAGGCTGGAGCACAGTGGCGCAGTCTTGGCTCCCTGCAAGCTCTGCCTCCCGGGTTCATGCCATTCTCCTGCCTCAGCCTCCCAACTAGCTGGGACTACAGGCGCCCACCACCACGCCTGGCTAATTTTTTGTATTTTTAGTAGAGACGGGGTTTCACTGTGTTAGCCAGGATGGTCTCGATCTGACCTCGTGATCTGCCTGCCTTGGCCTCCCAAAGTGCTGGGATTACAGGCATGAGCAACTGCGCCCGTCCTGTTGTGGACTTTTTATGGAAGAGGAATTAGGGAAAATAACTATTATGAGAATTAATCTATGTGATTATGGAATAGGTTGTCCAAGAAGCCCTGGACAAAGCCAGAGAAGGCCGCACCTGCATTGTGATTGCTCACCGCCTGTCCACCATCCAGAATGCAGACTTAATAGTGGTGTTTCAGAATGGCAGAGTCAAGGAGCACGGCACACATCAGCAGCTGCTGGCACAGAAAGGCATCTATTTTTCAATGGTCAGTGTCCAGGCTGGAACAAAGCGCCAGTGAACTGTGACTGTATGAGATGTTAAATACTTTTTAATATTTGTTTAGATATGGCATTTATTCAAAGTTAAAAGCAAGCACTTACAGAATTATGAAGAGGTATCTGTTTAACATTTCCTCAATCAAGTTCAGAGTCTTCAGAGACTTCGTAATTAAAGGAACAGAGTGAGAGACAACATCAAGTGGAGAGAAATCATAGTTTAAACTGCACTATAAATTTTATAACAGAATTAAAGTAGATTTTTAAAGATAAAATGTGCAATTTTGTTTATATTTTCTCATTTGGACTGTAACTGACTGCCTTGCTGAAAGATTATAGAAGTAGCAAAAAGTATTGAAATGTTTGCGTAAAGTGTCTATAATAAAACTAAACTTTCATATGACCGGAAGTCATCTTGTCCAAACTGCCTGTGAATATATCTTCTCTCAATTGGAATATTGTAGATAACTTCTGCTTTAAAAAAGTTTTCTTTAACTATATCTACTCATTTTTGTGGGAATGGTTAAGCAGTTTAAATAATTCCTGTTGTATATGTCTATTCACATTGGGTCTTACAGAACCATCTGGCTTCATTCTTCTTGGACTTGATCCTGCTGATTCTTGCATTTCCATATTAAGGTGGCTCTCAAACCCAAAACACAGATCAATATAAGATTTTAGGAGGTGGGGTGAGGCACAATTATGAAGCGCATATTATTCAGATGTACAGTAAATACTTTGCATTGCTTTTATAAAGGGTTCTTTAAGGATTTTTAAAGATTTTTACACTTCGAAAGTACATTTACTTTTTGTCTTGATAATGAATCACTTTTGCCAGTAATTGGCCTCTTCCAAAAGTGATCCTTCTGACTTACAGATGTTTAAAATGTGCCATGAGTTTAACTACATCTTGATACAAACATGATGAAAAAAGAAAAAAATATATTCCAAAGGTTGGTACTCTGGATGAAAAATTTTTTAAAATTAGCCAAAAAGCATTATTAACATTATAAACTATATTTACTATAAACAATTGCTATCTTAAATAAGGAACTTCTAAGAATAAAAAAAAGAAGCCATCACCTCCAGGAAAAAAAATAGGAAAGGATATAATCAGGTAATTCTCAAAGAAGAAATGCATGAGAAAAATGTATACAGTTTCAACAATCAAATAAATGCAAATTAAAACAAAATACCATTTTTTGTCTTGTAATTTAATGATGAATAAAAAAATCTAATGTGACATTCCTTGTTAGTTGAATTGGTCATTGATATAAACTTCTCTGTTATTTGATAATGTAAGTAAAAATTATAAATGTATATCCTTCAAGACAGCAATTGTAATTCTAAGGATTTAAGAGATATGTAAAAGGATACTTTTAGTAGCATTACTTATAATATTGAAAATTGGAAAGATCTAAATATTTAACAGTAAGAGATCATACATTAAATTTTGGTGTATTCACAAAATGGAATACCATATAATCATTAGAAAATTAAGTTGAAGAATATTACAAAATATAATTTGTATGAAGAAAAAATGGTTGCCAAATGGCTTGAAAAATATGGTGGCTTCTTTTATATTATATATATAATATAAATCTATATTTATGTATCTATAGTTATCTATCTATATTTATATATCTGTAACTATAGATACAGTTTACATATATCTAATTTTATATATATTATATATAATTTTATATATAATATATATATTTAAACTTCTGAGAGACAGTCAAAAATAAACCAGAATTAGAAATGATTTTATCTCCTAAGTTTTCAGCTGTTGTTTTAAAATTTTAAGGCTTTAAAAAGTGTGCTTAGTTTAGGAAATTTTGATAAATTTATGTGAATAGAAGCATAAAACCATGTCACTTGGTTTGACTTCTTAAAAATTTTTCCCCCAACTCTTTGTATGTCTGCTGTAAGGACACTTTCTTTCTTTTTTTTTTTTTTTTGAAGCGTAGTCTTGCTCTGTTGACCAGGCTAGACTAGAGTGCAGTGGTGATCTCGGCTCGCTGCAACCTCCACCTCCGGGTTCAAGCGATTCTCTTGCCTCAGCCTCCTGAGTAGCTGGGATAAAATTTCTTAGATGTCTATAAAAAGAAAAATAAAAGTATTTTTTACTGTCATTTGCACAGTCTAGTTGCTGTAGTTGATGACACTCGTTGGCTGTCTCTGAACCATGTTTCCCTGTTCACTGTTTTGCCCTGGCTGGAGTTGCATGGAGGTGGAGCCCCACCCAGGGCCTCCAGCTTTTTCTGCTTGAGTATATTGCTGCCCCTTTAACATTAAAGGCTGGCAGAGAGGGGGGTGCTCTTTTTCACACCATTTATTTTCTCCAAATTTACCTCACAGTGTCAATTACCATATTCAACCAGTGATCTCAGATGCAACAAATGATTTTAGTACAAGCAAAGTCTCACTCAGAGACATGTACGCCATTATTTCTAACACTCTTATAGTAACTCTGGTAAAAAGTAAGAGAAGCAGAAGTTCTTATGTTTAAGAAACATTTTCTTGAGTGACACAAAAGGTGATTACAGTAGTGAAGCTGTGGGACTATGTGATTAAGTGTCACACATCATGGATAATAGTTAAAAGCATGTGATATGGTTTGGCTCTGTGCCTCCACCCAAATCTCATGTTGAATTGTAATCCCCAACGTTGGGGAATGGACCTGGTGGGAGGTGATTGGATTGTGGCAGCAGATTTTCCCCTTGCTGTTCTCATGATAGTGAGTGAGTTCTCACAAGATCTGGTTGTTTAAAAGTGTGTAGCACTTCCTGCTTCCCTCTCTCTCTCTCCTGCCACCATGGGAAGATGTTTTTCCTTCCCCTTCACCCTTCTGCCATGATTATAAGCTCCCTGAGGCCTCCCCACCCATGCCTGCTGTACAGCCTGTGGAATTGTGAGTCAATTAAACCTCTTTTCTTTATACATGACCAAGTGTTGGGTAGTTCTTCACAGCAGTGTGAGAATGGATGAATGCAGCAGAGTAGCGGGAGTGTGCATAGCACAGAGGCTGCCTGGTGGGAAGGGACTGTATTGTTTGTTGTGTTGTGTTTCATAGTCAGCTGTGTACATTTGTCTCCTCAGCAGGGCCACATGCTCTGTGAAGGCTGGGTGACACTGTATTTATCTTGGTGTCCCCAAAAGCCTAGAAACAGTGTCTTAGGCATAGTAGACACTCACTAAATGTCTGGTGAAGTAAATTATGGGATGTTGGTGAGGTACCAAATTTAGGTGGGGCCAAATTGTGGTAAGCCTAGAATGCCAGGAAGAGGAATTCAGATTTGAAGAGAGAGAAAATGAAAAACCATTGATGACTCTGAATAGGAGCATAATGTGGTGAAAATACTGGTACCCACCCAGAGGGATTGGACAGGAAAAGCCCTGCAGTGAGTTGAATGGTGGCCTCCAAAAAGGCATCTCCGCATCCTAATCCTCAGAACCTATGAATGTGACTTAACTTGGAGAAAAGGTCTTTACAGATATAAAGATCTTGAGGAGATCATCCTGGATTATTCTGGTGGGCCCTAAATCCAAGGTCCAGTGTCCTTATAAAAGTGAGGCACAAGAAGGTTTCACACAGAAGAAGAGGAGGTGATGTGATCATGGGAGCAGAAATCGGAGTGATGCAGCCACAGGTCAAGAAATGCCAGCAGCCACCAAAAGCTGGAAGAGACAAAAAAAATGGATTATCCCCTAGAGTCCATGAAGGAATTGTAGTCCTGCTGGATTTTGGATTTCTGGCTTCCAGAACTAGGAGAGAAGAATCTTCTGTTGTTTTAACCCACCATGCTTGTGGTAATTTGTCACAGTAGTCTCAGGAAACTAATACGTGCCTCAAATCAGTGAAGCTAAATAAGATGCTTTTATTTAAGAGAAAACATGCAAGTGGCAAGGGTAATGTGGCTCTGAGTTGGGTTAGTAAGAACAGAGAACAGGTAGCTATGAGAAACACACACAGCCTAGTAAGAGGGGGAGGGAGGATAGAGGCCGGCTGGGAAATGCTGTGACAGTGAGGGAGATGAGGAACTCTTTAGAAGGAGGAGGATTTGTTCATATGGCTTGAAGACATCAAAGCAATAGATGTTTGAGGTGTGGCCCTCAAGATATAGACAAAACACAGATGAATCCCAGCATGTGTGACTTGTTTGAGTTCAATCCTTTTCTAGCCCAGGCTTCTTTATTTTCTTAGTTCCACCCCTGATTATCCAGTTATACCCAACTTTAACAATGATGGTTCTTCTGTTTGGTTCACCAGAATCAACTCCTGATGTTAGGACAAAATGTGCTTCAGTCTCTTTCCTGACACATAATGCAGCCATTTGTCCCCAGGTCTCAATAAGAGGTCTTTTTTAGAAATGCATTTTTCTTATATCTCAGCTTAAGGCTCATGCTCTGATGTGTGAACCCTTTGAGAGAGGACTGTCTTTGCGTCACTGTGTTCCGGTGTTTGGCAAAGTCCTTGGCATATAGCAAAGGCTCAATAAGTGTCTGTTCTTTTGCCAATTTTATTTCTGTGTGTGAAAAATTGTGTACTTTTTCTGGGTCCATTTCATTTTATCACAAATTAATATCTAAAAAGGCTTTTGTTAATATAAAATATATAAAGAAGATTCTTATCTAAAGCCATGTAATTGTACATGAAAAATAGGGGAGCCCATCACTATATATTGTAATACCTGAGGACTGAGCCTTACACACTATACAGAATAAAAGAGAAAAGACTTATGTAAATTGTATGCTCTTAATTTTAGAAAAGAAAATATATATATATGAAAGTTGTAGTAGTACAGTAACAGTATTGTACCAGTTTCAGTGTTCTGGATTTGATTTTGAACTACAGTCACTACATGTCATCATTGAAGGAAGTTGGGTTACAGGTACACAGGATGCTATGTAGAAGCCCCCTCCTCACCTCACCTCCCAGAAGGAAGTAAAGAACAAGCCTAGCCATGGCAGGAGGGGGAGGGGTAAGACATGGAGGAAGAGACATAACAAGGTGTGGGCAGGAGGGGAGGGAGTTTCTGCTTCACTACCCTTGTTCAAAAAGCACAGCCATCAACAGCAGATGTCTGACACCCTGTAAGTCTGAACAAACAGATGATATATATGAAAGTCATTTGTAAAAGTTTTAAGAGTTACATAATACAAAGAATGTTATACAACACAGATATTTATTGAATCCCCCTTGCACAAAGAGAAGAGAGCACTTTTCAAGACAGCGTTTTCTTCCTGAATCTGTTCCAGAAGGAGCCTCAGTGACATTCCTCGAGGCCACTTAACCCTTGCTCCAAGGTCAGAACCAGATGCAAGACCCTTCAAAGAAGCCTCCAAAACAAAGGTCTTCAAAGGCATCAACCGATTTTTACGACTTCTTTCCAAGGGTGAACTTGGCCCTGCTGATTCACACGTAATGGAAAAGCCAGTGGCTGCTGGGCATGCACCTGTTGATGCCCAGTTCAAAGTCACCCTCCGCTTTCCCAGGGCACCAGGCTGTTCCATTCCTTGCCACCTCAAGATCCACTTCAGCCTGGGGAGAAACCACAGCCTCAGGTCCAAGTGTACCTGCTCACTTGCTCCAGCTTTCAAGGGACAACCAGCTTCTTTGCAGCCCCCACCTGAGGGCCCCGAGCTGGACGCATGGGTCACAGGACCAGGGGGGAGTCTCCCGGTGAAGTTTCTGCTGCTCCTGTCCTGTGCTCACCATCTTCAGGGTCTCCCTCTGAGACCCCTGCTTGACAAAATAGGTTTCAGAGTATTTTAAGCCAAGGACCAGATCCTGAACTGTGATGATCCCACACTGTCAGAATCCAGTCACTATTCTATGAAAAGCCCATGTTACATGGGGTGACTATGTAACCTGACCTAGCCCACTGCCAGCATCAAGTGACAGCCCCCAAGATGGACCCAATAAGCATCTGACTGCAACCTCATGAGATGAGAACCCTCAGCAGAGCCCAGTCAATCTATACAACTAGAAGATATCATAAAAACCATTTGTTTTAAGCCAATCCATAACCAAAACAAGTAATAACCCTCCTAGTTCCAGAGCCTATCAAGGACTTTCAGTGACCTTAACTCTCTTGATCTTCAAAAAAATCCCTCTTAGCTGCAATATCGTGGTGGGCACCTGGTTTATCATTGTATACATCAATACCTCTATCAATACTTGGCATATCAAAAGTCTTCAATAAAAAATATTTGTTAAATGAAAAAAAAGAGATTTGTTGCTCTTGGGAAAAAAAAAAGATTAAACACAAGATTTTCAGGGAGCACTTCCTGCAAATGTAGTCCTTTGTCCCAGCTGGAACTTCCGACACTGAGATGAAAGACCTCTGCCCTTGCAGTTTGGAGAAATCAGAATAGCAAAGAGAAAAGCGGGAATGCTTACAGATATGTGAAAGGGCAAAGATATATGATGAAATATTTTTACCTGGGCTCTTTCAAAAGAGTCAGTTTGGGTCAAAAGGAAAAGCGACCTTTGAGTTGAAACCCAGTTTTCGCTTTCTCAACTGGGTGGCTAAATTTAAATGATTTCCTTCTCTACACAGGACGCTATGTAAGAGTATGATTATGCTTGGTGTATAGCCAAGCTCCTAGGCTCTCCAGTCAGAGAAACCTGGGCTTCTGTTCTGGCTGCCAGTTTGCTAACATGTGTGGCTTCTTGGGCAAGTTACTTACTTTTTTTAAGCCCCTATTTCTGCATTGGAAAAAATGGAATTTCAATACCTACCTCATTGAATTAGTTGAGCACTAAATACTGTAATGAAGTATTTAAGACAATACCCAATACATAAGATATAAGCAAAAAAAAAGCTGATTACCTTCATTTCATATTTTTCTTGCTCTTCAAAGCTACCACTTCTCTTGCATGAAAAGGAATTTTTATATTTATCCATTTAGCGATTATTTTAAGTGCCTACTGGACTAGATATTGGGAGCATAATGATTAGACAAGGAGCTTACATCTTAGGAAACAGGACATGAGTTTAGTAATGTGCGTTGATGCCATGATGCAAGATGGTGGGGTGTGGTAGCGGGGACAAAGAAAAGAGCAGTTACCTCTCTGGAGAGTGGTTTAGGGGCTAAAAAAGATTCCAGGGCAACCAAGATGTCCTTTGGAAAGTGAATAGATGAAAAACTGTGGTACATCAAGACAATGAAATATCACACAGTACTAAAGAGAAATGAGCCATGAAAAGCCACAGAGGAAAATTAAATGCATATCACTAAGTGAAAGAACCCAATCTGAAAAGTTCAGACTGTATAATTGCAACTACATCACATTCTGGAAAAGGCAAAACTACGGAGATAGTAAAAGATCAGTGGTTGCTAGAGATTGGGGGAGTGAGGGATGAAGCACAGATAATATTTTAGGGCAGTGAAACTATAAGATACTACAGTGGTGGACACATATCATTATGCATTTGTCCAAACCCACTGAATGTGCAATACCAAGAGTGAACCCTAAAATAAACTATCTGGACTTTGGGTGACAATGTGTCAGTGTAGAGTCATCATTGTAACAAATGTGCCACGGTGGTGGGGAGGCAATCAATGTGTAGAAATAGGAGGTACTTGGGAATTCTCTGTACCTTCCACTCAATTTTGCTGTGAATCTAAAAATGGCTCTAAAAAAGAAAGTCTATTAAATAAAAAGCTTCCTGGATAATGGAATAGATGCATGTCAGATGGACAATAGAGGAGGAGTGTGGATGTGGAGAGCAGTATAGAACAGTTTGGAAGGCTGGAACCAGAAGTGATTCAGTGTGGTCAGAGTTTTAGATGTTGGGTGTGGGGAAGAGTGGATAGAGGCCACCAAGGAATGGGGCTGGGCCAGGCAGGACCTGAGCCTGAAGGATAGTGTGTGACAGAATAGCTTTTATTATTTTTATTTTTGTTGTGATTCTTTTGAAATAATGTGAGTGTTGAGATATGCCTCACTTTAGAGTGGCCTCATTCTTTCAAATGTACCTGTGCAGTGAAATTTTGTAAAATAAATCACATTTTACTTTTTCCATTTTCATTATAAAGATGAAAATATAACCCTTTACAAATTCCATAAGTAGAGGGAAAAAAGGACCAACTTCAGAAACCTGTCTTGTGACTCCTGAATGTGTGGGTAGACTGCAAGAGAGCTTTTGTGTCTGTAGAATTTCAACCACAAGCATGGGGGTTGGTGCACACAACATTCTAACATCATAGGCAGGGAATCACATTGTTCTATTTGGGGTTGGGGGGAAAGGCAAGGTGAGGGAAGGAATATATATGTATTATTTTAAATCAAGAATAGAAAGACAAAACTAAACAATATTATCAAAGTCATAAATATAATATTTTAGTTATATATTCAAGCCAGTTTGCAGTTGAGGCTTTCTATTTCTATCAAGATTTTAGTACAAATTATTTTTTAATTTCCGAAAGAGTTCATTGTCCCTTGTCAACTCTCTCTTGTGCAAAACGTGTCTACCAGCATGGGCAATGACACCGTTATCGCAATTCTTCAGTTTAAAGAGATGACTCACGCAGGACTTATCAATGATTTTCCATGTTATTTTGGGATAGTGCCAGATCTAGCCAAAATACGGCTGAGACTTCTCGAATTATTTGAAAAACCCCATGACCACAATATTCTACCTCTTTTAATTAAAGAATGGTATAAAGTTCTTTGGATTCAGAGAGCCCAGGTCAAGAACATATGCATATAGACAAAGCCTGGAGAGAAATATGCCAAAAAGGAAATAGGTTAAAGTTTATTTAAAACAATACTAAGGATTTCCTTTATGAGAACAAATATTTTAAGGACTGTTTAAAAGTGTCAGAGACTAAACACAAAATGCTGGTGTTTCACAAAAAAATTAGCATTTATGAATTTGTGTTTATCATATACTTTACTTCAGAAAGCAACTTTTTTGAGTAGCTAAAACTTTGATTACGGATTATTTTTTGTTATAATAATGAAATTAAATTCATTCATTGATAGCTGAAATTAGATTTAAATACTTCTTTTAAAATTCTTGATATTTGCATTTATGCTAGAAAGGCTACCTTAGCCAACAATTTTATTGCATTGCACATCAAGGCTAAAGTCATAAGTTAGCTGTGAAAATTCTCTGCACTGAACTCCCTTATGCTTTCTATATTGCTTTATGTTTCACTGTATATTTTAATTATTTCCTATTTTCACTCTGTTTATAGCTATTTTACATACCTAAGGGCTAGACTCTATCTTACTGTCTTTGTCTTCACTGTCTCAACACAATGTCTTGACACAATGGGTGCTGTCTTTCAAAGTGTTGCATAAAGCACTAGTCACTATAGCAAAGACATGGAATCAATGGAGATGCCCATCAGTGTTGGATTGGATAGCAAAAATTTGATAAATATATACTATGGAATACTATGCAGCCATAAAAAAATGAAGTCATGTCCTTTGCAGCAACATGGATGCAGGTGGAAGCCCTTATCCTGAGCAAACTAACGCAGGAACAGAAAACCAAATACCGCACATTCTCACTTATAATTTGTAGCTAAGCATTGAATATACATGAACACAAAGATGGGAACAATAGACACTGGGGCCTACTTGAGAGGGAAAGGTGGGGGCATATGTGCGTTGGAAGACTACCTATTGGGTACTATGCTCACTAGCTAGATGACAGGATCATTTGTACACCAAGCCTCAGCAACACAAAATTTACCCATGTAGGAAATCTACACATGTACCCCTGGAACCTAAAGTAAAAATAGAGGAAGAAGGAAGGACAAAACAAATAAAAGTGTTGTGTTGCATGAATCATGAACAGACATAGCTAGTCAGGAAATGGTAGAGTTAAAATACCTGCTGGCAGTTTCCAGATTCTTCAGCTTCAGACATATGCCAGATAGCTTCCTTTGGCCATTCCATATCTATTCTCCACCCTCCTCTCCACATTGCTGTTTACTTTAGGAAGTTGACTTCTGTGGGTTCAGCTGAAGGGGGGGGCCGGGAGACAGCTGGGGTGGATCACTGCTATTCTTGAAGCAGTTTTATCTACATGATGCTAATATGGCTTCTGGGAACTGCTCCTTCCCCTCATCCATGCTGGCCTAGGGAAGGCCATACACCTCCCCAGTGTTTGTGGCCCCAAGATATTTTGCTATCCATTACAGTATATCCACTATGCCCTATGTTCTACTCCTACCTTTCTAAATAGTTCCTTCATTACATCCTCCTTGAATATCCTAATTTGAATATGCCATTTTTTTCATGCTGAGACCTTGACTGATACATGACAATTCAAATTATGGCAAAAGAATCCACCATTCTTGACCAGTATAATCATTGCTTTCTCAAAATCCTCTCAATAAACTCTGAAAGTCTAAATTCCTCCTAGTTTTTAGCCTCTACTATGTAGAATCTCTTTTATATTCCACCATATCCTTATCTACTTTTTGACTCAGTCAAATTAACATCACACCTTCTTTATTCCATGTCTCCATTCTTCACCTGCATCTGTCTTTGGCATTGTTTCCCTGCTCTTGGAATTTTTAGGATTATTTCTCTTAGGAGTAGCTTTATGAGTAAGTTTAAGGAAACTATTAATATTGTGCTTTCAGTGAGTATTTTGTGGTGTCGGGAAGGGGGGAAACACTGGAAACAAAGTTAAAAGATTTTTTTTAACTATAGAGCTTCTCAGAATCTGTGATGTGCATTGTGATCTTCTGAGTGTGGTAAGCAGCATTTCTCAAACTTACTTCATCATGGAACACTCGTTATCACTAAGCACCTGTTGGCATTCCTCAGGTCACAGTTTGGAAAACCTTGCCTGTGGGTATGCTTTTCACTCCATCCTGCTCTTCCTCCATAAGTATTTATTGTACAAATGAATAAATATTGACAAAATTGGCCAGAACTCTTAAACAGGGAAGTGGAAGACAGGGTACCGCAACCCTTCCTTCCAATCATTGGTGTCTGCATAAATCAGGATCTCCAAAGATGTATGAGGTCAGGTGGATGTGGCCAGCACCTCCTGCAAGATCCAGCTTGAGGGACTGATGGAGACCTACCTGGTTATTCATTCAGAGATCTTCTTCAAGCCTTCAAGCCTAGATTAGTTGTGGATGTTTCTCCCCTGGTCTTTCTGCCTTAATTCCTGAACTAGCTGGCAGTGGAAAAGGGAGTGGGCAAGAAGAGAAAGAAGAGCATTTATCAGGTGCTTGCAATGCTCCAGATAACCGATTTGGTTCATCCTCTTCCCTGAAGGAGCTCGTTGTCAAATAGAAGAGTAAAGGTGCAAACTAGGTATAAGAATGTAGTATAATATAATGTAACATCATACAATTAATGCAATTAATGTAGTTAGTATATAAATTACGGCTACACAAATGAAGAGCACATCCTCTCATTTTTTAACATTGTCTATTGTCCTGCTATGGAGAGGTCTATAATTACTGGCATCTGATTTCATGTTTTATTGTGGAGTAAGCATGAGGCTGGACTGAGACAATGTCCACCCACCTTCATGTCTTATCTAGAAAAATACACAGATTTGTATAAGTAGCTGAAATAGACAGGATGTTACTGAGAGGGTAAGAGAGTGAGGAGGAAAATGAGCAGACGACTTAGAGAAATCCTGTTATCTAATACTTTGCAGCCCTTTTTCTATTGATGAACAAACTCGAAGATTGGCTAATTTGATTTTAGAATATTCATCCTTTGCCTCTGTACCCTATTAGAGAAATGTGGATTTAAAAAATTAGGCAGCAACTTCTGGGAAAATGGAGTAGACATACTTTTTTCTATTTGTCCTACTAAGTACAATTAAAAACACTGAACATTATAAATAAAACAAACATAAGACAACGGAAATGTGGAGAGAATAAGACAGACTAGCTAAGGATCCTGGGATCCAAGGAATGACACATGGTGGTGAGTTTCTGGTTTGTTTGTTTGCCTCCTATATCTCAGACTTGGAGCAAAAGAAGGCAAAAATCCAAAAATGCCAATGTACACATACAAAAAAGTCCTGCCCTTCCTAGTAAAAGGACCCAGAAAGGGACAGCCTAGCAAGAGAGAACACGTTGAAACAGCAGTCACTCTACTCTAGCTAAACATTGTAGAAAAAACTGTGACACCACCCAGACCCACTCCAGCAAAAGCAAAGTAGGGAGACTTGATTTCCTCCCTTGCTAGGCATGTCAACCTCACTCTCTGTCTACCCCCACCCCAGGGTAGTGTCAGACAAGGCCAAGTAGAGAGCAGATGTTTCATTCCCACCTTGTAGTAGTTAGGCACCCCACCCACTTCCCTCTGGGGTAATGGAAGAGGAAGCCTAGTGGAGACTTAGGACTTACCACACTACCTAATGGTAACAGGATCATCTCCCCAACATCATAGAGGCCACGTGGTGGGAGTAACAGTGCACTTTTACTCCTTCCAGCCAGAAAGACATCAGTAGAGGGCCAGTGGGGAGTCACAACTGTCACTTCTGCCCAGCAATAACAAGGATCACCCCCCTCAACCCCAAGTGTCAATGGAGATCATGCGAGAAACCTGAACTTCTACCCCGACATGTGGAAATGAGGCAGTACACTTCTTTCACTGCTGAAGCAGTGTAAAAAAAAATCCATTTTGATTTATCTGTGGTGCTCATTTTTTTATTTTTTAATTTTGTGTGTACATAGTGGGGGTATAAATTTATTATTTTTTGATACAGACATGCAATATGTAACAATCACATCAGGGTGAATGGGGAATCCATTCCCTCAAGCATTTATCTTTTGTGTTACAATAAAATTATACTCTTTTGTTATTTTAAAATGTACAATTAAATTATTTTGACTATAATCACCCTATTGTGCTATCAAATACTAGGTTTTATTTATTCTTTCTAACTCTCTTTATATATACATTAACTGCCCCAATTTCCCATAATACTGTCTTCCACTACCCTTCATAGCCTCCGGTAGTCATCCTTCTACTTCCTACCTCCATGAGTTCAATTGTCTCATTTTTTAGCTTCCTCAAATATGTGAGAACATGCTAAGTTTGTCTTTCTGTGCCTGGCTTATTTCATTCAACGTAACAACTTCTAGTTCCGTCCATGTTGTTACAAATGACAGAATCTCATTTTTTATGGTTGAATAGTACTCCATTTTGTATATGTACCACAGTTTCTTTTTTTTTTTTTTTTGAGATGGAGTCTTGCTTTGTCACCCAGGCTGGAGTGCAGTGGCGCAATCTTGGCTCACTGCAAGCTCCGCCTCCCAGGTTCACGCCATTCTCCTGCCTCAGCCTCTCCGAGTAGCTGGGACTACAGGCGCCCGCCACCTCGCCCGGCTAATTTTTTGTATTTTTAGTAGAGACGGGGTTTCACCGTGGTCTCAATCTCCTGACCTAGTGATCCGCCCGCCTCGGCCTCCCAAAGTGCTGGGATTACAAGCGTGAGCCACCGCGCCTGGCCCACTTAGGTTGCTGCCAAATCTTCTCTATTGTGAATTGTGCTGCAGTAAACTTGAAAGTGCAAATATCTCTTTGATATACTGATTTCCTTTCCTTTGTGTATATTCCTGGGAGTGGGATTGCTGTATCATATTTTAGTTCTAATTTTAGTTTTCAGAGATACCTCCATACTGTTTTCCATAGTGGCTGTACCAATTCCCTCCAACAGTATACAAGAGTTGCCTTTTCTCCACATCCTCACCAGCATTCATTATTATCTGTCATCTGGATAAAAGTCATTTTAACTGGGGTAAGATGATATCACATTGTAGTTTTGATTTGCTTTTCTCTGATGACAGTGATGCTCATATGTCTCTTTGCCATTTGTGTGCCTTCTTTTGAGAAATGTCTATTCAGATCTTTCGCCCATTTTAAAATCGGATTATGAGTTTTTTTCCTATAGGTTTGTTTGAACTTCTTATATATTCTGGTTATTAATCCCTTGTCAGATGGATAGTTTGCAGATATTTTCTACCATTCTGTGGGTGTCTCATCACTTTTTAGATTGTTTCCTATGCTCTGGAGAAGCTTTTTAACTTGATGTGATCCTATTTATACATTTTTGCTTTGGTTGACTGTGCTTATGGAATATTACTAAAAAAAATCTTTGCCCAGTCCAGTGTTTGGACAGTTTCCCCAGTGCTTTCTTTTAGTAGTTTCCTAGTTTCATTTCTTAGATTTAAGTCTTTAGTCCACTTTGATTTGATTTTTGCCTAAGGTGAGAGATAGAGGCCTTTATTCTTTCTTCTACATATGGATATCCAGTTTTCCCAGACCATTTATTGAAAAGACTGTCCTTTCTCCAGTGTATATTCTTGGCATCTTTGCTGAAAATGAGTTCCCTGTAGATGTATAGATTTATTTTTGGGTTCTCTATTCTGTTCCAGTGCTGTATGTGGCCAGTTTTCATGCCAGTACCATGTTGCTTTGGTTACTTTAGCTCTGTAGTATAATTTGAAGTCAGGTAATGTGATTCCTCCAGTTTTGTTCTGTTTGCTCAGGATAGCTTTGGCTATTCTGGGTCTTGTGTTTCCATATGAATTTTAGGATTTTTTTTTCTGTGAAGAATTTCACTGGTGTTTTGATAGAGATTGCATTAAATCTGTAGATCACTTTAGGTAGCATGGGCATTTTAATAATATTGATTCTTCCAATCCATAAACATGGGGTATCTTTTCATTTTTTGGTGTCCTTTTCAATTTCTTGCATTGATGATTTATAACACTTATTTTAGAGATCTTTCACTTCTTAAGTTACTTTTTAGGTGTTTGATTTTATTTGTAGCTGTCGTAAATGGGATTGCTTTCTTGATTTCTTTTTCAGATTGTTTGCAGTTGGCATATAGAAATGTTACTGATTTTTGTATGTTGATTTTGTATGCTGCAACTTTACTGAATTTGTTTATCAGTTTGAATAGTTTTTTAGTGGACCCTTTAGGTTTTCCCAAATATAAAATCATACCATCTGCAAACAAGGACAATTTGACTTCTTCCTTTCCAACTTGGATGTCCTTTCTTTTCCTTGTCTGATTGCTCTAGCTAGGACTTCCAGTACTAGTTGAATAACAGTGGGGAAAGTGGGCATCCTTGTCTTGTTCCACGTCTTAGAGGAAAGATTTTCAGTTTTTCCCCATTCAGTATGATACTAGCCATGCATCTGTCACATATGGCTTTTGTGTGTGTGTTGAGGTATGTTTCTTCTATACCCAATGTTTTGATGGTTTTTGTCATGAAGGGATGTTGAAATTTGTCAAATGCTTTTTCAGTATCAATTAAAATGATCATATAGCTTTTCTTCATTCTGTTGATATGACGTATCACATTGATTTGTGTATGTTGAACCATCTTTCTTCCCCGGGAAAAATACCACTTGGTCATGATGAATGATCTCTTTAATGTGTTGTTAAACTCAGTTTGCTAGTATTTTGTTGAGGATTTTTTTCATCAATACTCATCAGTGATGTTGGCCTGTAGTTTTTTTTTTTTTTTTTTTTATGTGTCTTTGGTTTTGGTAGCAGAATAATACTGGCCTCGTAGAATGAGTTTGGAAGTATTCCCTCCTCCTTATTTTTCAGGATAGTTTAAATAGAATTGGTATTAGTTATTCTTTAAATGCTTGGCAGAATTTAGCACTGAAGCCATTGGGTCCCAAGATTTTCTTTGCTGAGAGACTTTCTATTACGGCTTTAATCTCATTACTTATTATTGATCTGTTCAGGTTTTGGATTTCTTTACGGTTCAATCTTGGTAGGTTCTGTCTAGGAACTTATCTATTTTTATTTTAGATTTTCCAATTTATTGGCATGTAGTTGCTCCTAGTAGCCAGTAATGATCCTTTGAATTTCTATGGTATAGTTGTAATATTGCCCTTTTCGTCTCTGATTTTGTTTGCTTGGATCTTCTTTTTTCTTAGTCTGGCTAAACGTTTGTCAATTTTGTTTATTTTTTCAAAAAACTAATTTTTGTGTTTCATTGATCTTTTTTTCATTGTTTTCTTCATCTCGGTTTCATTTATTTTTGCTCTCATCTTTATTATCTCTTTTCTTCTACTAATTTTTGGTTTGGTGTGCTCATTTCTCTAGTTCTTTAAGATGCACCATTAGGTTACTTATTTGAAGTTTTTCCTTTTTTTGATATGGGTACTTACAGCTTCAAACTTCCCTCTTAGTACTACTTTTGCTGTATCCCATAGGTTTTGGTATGTTGTGTTTCCATTTTCATTTGTTTAATAAATTTTTCAATTTATTTCTTAATTTCTTCATTGATCCATTAGTCTTTCAAGAGCATACTGTTTAATTTCTATGTGTTTGCACAGTTTCCAAAATTCCTGTTGTTATTGATTTCTAGTTTTATTCCATCATGGTCAGAGAAGATGCTTAATATTATTTCAATGTTTTTGAATGTTTTAAGACTTATTTTGTGATCTAACATATGGTCTATCCTTGAATGATCCATGTGCTGAGAAGAAGAATGTGTATTCTGCACCTGTTGGATGAAATGTTCTGTAACTATTAGGTCCATTTGGTCCATAGTGCAGATTAAGTCCAATGTTTCTTTGTTAATTTTCTGTCTGGAAGTTCTGTTCAATGCTGAAAGTGGGGAGTTGAAATCTTCAAGTATTATTGTATTAGGACCTATCTCTCTCTTCCGTTCTAAAGATATGTGCTTTATATATCTGGATGCTCCAGTGTTGGGTGCATATATATTTAAAATTGTTATATCCTCTTGCTGAATCAACCCCTTTATCATTATATAGTAACCTTGTTTCTTCTTATAGTTTTCATCTTGACATCTATTTTGTCTGATACGTGTATAGCTACTCCTCCTCTTTTTTTTTTGTTTCCATTGGCATGGAATATCTTTTTCCATCCCTTAATTTTCAGTCTATGTGTATCTTTATGGATTAAGTGTGTTTCTTGTGGGCAACAGATCATTCGGTCTTGTTTTGTGTTGTTTTGTTTTAATCCATTCAGTAACTCTATGACTTTTGATTGGAGAGTTTAGGCCATTTATATTCAATGTTATTATTGATAAGTAAGGACTTACTCCTGCCATTTTATTATTTGTTTTCTGGTTGTTTTGTGATCTTCTCTTTATTCTTTCCTATCTTCCTTTTGGCTAAGGTAGTTTCTCTGAAGGTATGTTTTAATTTCTTGCTTTATATCTTTTTTGTACCTGTTGTAGGTTTGTTGATTTGAGGTTACTCTAGGGCTTGTAAATACTGTCTTGTAACCGATTATTTTAAGCTGATAACAACTTAACACTCTTTGCATAAACAAATAAGCAAAAAGAAAACTGAAAAAACCTTTACACCTTAAACTCATTCTCTGCTTTTTAATTTTTTGTTGTTTCTATTTATATGTTATTGTACTGCCTATGTCTTGAAAAAAGATTGGTTCATCTTTTAGTCTTTCTACTTGAGATAAGAGTAGTTTACACACCACAGTTACATTGTTAAAATAGTCTGTGTTCTACAGCTTATTATTACCGTGAGTTTTGTAGCTTCAGATGATCTTATTGCTCATTAATATCCCTTTCTTTCTGATTGTAGTACTCCCTTCAGCATTTCTTGTGGGACAGATCCAGTGTTGATGAAATACCTCTTATAATTCCTTTGAATAAACTTTCTACCCCATCACTCTCTCTACCTCCTTTTTAAGGCCAATAACTCTTAGATTTGCCCTTTTGATGCTATTTTCTAGATCTTATAGTTGTGTTTCATTTTTAAAATTCTTTTTGTGTGTGTAGTTTTGTGTATTCACTGTGTATTTTCAAATAACTCACTAATTCTTTCTTCTGCTTGATCAATTCTGCCATTAAAAGACCTCAATGCATTTTCAGTATGTCAATTGCATTTTTCAACTCCAGAATTTCTGCTTGACTCTTTTAAATTATTTCAATCTCTTTGTTAACTTTATCTGATAGAAATCTGAATTCCTTCTCTGTGTTATCTTGAATTTCTTTGAGTTTTCTCAAAATAGCTATTTTATTTATTTATTTTTTACTTTAAGTTCTGGGAGATAAGTACAGAATGTGTAGGTCTGTAACACAGGTGTAAGTATGCCATGGTGGTTTGCTGCACCTATCAATCCATCATTCTAGGTTTTAAGTCCTGCATGCATTAGCTATTTGTCCTAATACACTCCCTCTCCTCACTCCCCACCCCCAATTGGCTCTGGTGTGTGTTGTTCCCCTTCCTGTGTCCATGTGTTCTCATCGTTCAACTCTGACTTATGAGTGAGAATATGCAGTGTTTAGTTTTCTGTTCCTATGTTAGTTTGCTGAGAATGATGGCTTCCAGCTTCATCCATGTCCCTGCAAAGGACATGATCTCATTCCTTTTTATGGTTGTATAGTATTCCATGGTGCATATGTTCCACATTTTCTTTATCCAGTCTATTATTAATGGGCATTTGGGTTGGTTCCATGTCTTTGCTATTGTAACTAGTGCTGCAGTAAACATATGTGTGCATGTGTCTTTATAGTAGAATGATTTATATTCCTTTGGGTGTATACCTAGTAACGGGATTGCTGGGTCAAATGGTATTTCTGGTTCTAGATCCTTGAGGAATCACCACACTGTCTTCCACAATGATTGAACTAATTTACATTCTCACCAACAGTGTAAAAGTGTTCCTATTTCTCCACAGCCTCACTAGCATCTATTGTCTCTTGACTTTTTAATGATCACTATTCAGACTGGCATGAGATGGTATCTCCTTGTGGTTTTGATTTGCATTTCTCTAATGATCAGTGATGTTGAGCTTCTTTTTATATGTTTGTTGGCTGCATAAATGTCTTCTTTGGAGAAGTGTCTGTTCATATCCTTTGCCAACTTTTTTATGGGGTTATTTGTTTTTTTCTTGTAAATTTGTTTAAGTTCCTTGTAGATTCTGGATATTTGACCTTTGTCAGATTCTATAGATTGCCTGTTAACTCTGATGATAGTTTCTTTTGCTGTGCAGAGCTCTTTAGTTTAATTAGATTCCATTTGTTAGTTTTGGCTTTTGTGGCAATTCCTTTTGGCATTTTCATCATGAAGTCTTTGCCCATGCCTATGTCCTGAATGGTATTGCCTAGGTTTTCTTCTAGTGTCTTATGGTTTTGGGTTTTAAGTCTTTAATCCATCTTGAGTTAACTTTCGTATAAGTTGTAAGGAAGGAGTCCATTTTCAGTTTTCTGCATATGGCTAGCCAGTTTTCCCAGCACCATTTATTGAATAGGAGATCCTTTCCCCTATGGCTTGTTTTTGTCAGGTTTGTCAGATGGTTGTAGATGTGCAATGTTATTTCTGAGGTCTCTGTTCTGTTTCATTGGTGTATAAGTCAAAACAGCTATTTTGAATTCTCTGTCTGACAGGACACGTATCTCTTTCTTCAGTATTGTTCCCTGGTGACTTATTTAGTTCATTTGGTGAGGTCATGTTTTCCTAGATGGTATTGATACTGGTAGGTATCTGTCAGTATATGGGCATTGAAGTGTTAGGTATTTATTTTGGTCTTTGCAGCCTGAGCTTGTTTGTACCCGTCTTTCTTGGGAAGGCTTGTGTTTGAAAGTGCTTGGGCATTTTGGTCTAAGCTGTATCTGCATTAGGGAGCACCCTAAGCCCAGTAACACTGTGGTTCTTACAGGCTTATAGAGGTACTGCCTTGATGGTCTTGGATAAGATCCAGAAAAATTCTTACCAGGCAAAGACTCTTGTTCTCTTCTTTTACTTTCTCCCAAACAAACAAATTCTCTCTCTCTCTCTCTCTCTCTCTCTCTCTCCCCCTTTCTCTGCTGGACATCCTGGAGCTTGGGGTGGGATGACACAAGTTCCTCTGTGGCTACCACCACTGGGGCTGCACTAGGACAGACCTGAAATCAGTACTGTGTCTTGCTCAAGGCCTGATGTAACCACTACCTGGCTACCAATATTTGCTCAAGACCCTGGGGCTCTATAATCAGCTGGTAGTAAATCCAGCCAGGTTTGTATCCTTCCCTTCAGGGTGGTGAGTTCCCCCAGGCCCTGGGTAGGTTGAGAGGTGCAGTCTGAGAGCCAGAGACTGGAGTCAGAATCCTTAGAAATCTACTTGGTGTGCAGCTTAGTTGGCACTCAAACCACGAGACCCATTCTTCCCTCCCCTTTCCACAGGCAGGAGAGCCTCGCCCCCTGGCCTTCATCACCACAGGCCCGAGGGAGTACTTCCAGGCTACTGCCACGGTTTACTTAAGGCCCAAAGGCTTTTCAGTCAGCTTGTGGTGAATGCTGCCCGGCCTGGAACTCATTCTTTAGGGCAGTGGGCACCCTCTGCTCATGGTGGGTCCAGAAATGCAATAAAAGAGCCAAGGCCTGGATCCCAAGAGCCTGTTTGGTGCTTTGACCTCTGTGGCTGAATTGGTACCTAAGGTGCAATACAAAGTCTCCTTTACTTTTCCACCTGCTTTTCTCAAGCAAAGAGTCTCTCACCACAGCCACCGTAGCTGGTAATGTGCTGGATCTTACCTGAAGCCAGCACATCTCAAGAGTCCTACCCAAGGTCCATGTCCATGGCATACTATCTGGGCATCACTGATGGTTATTCAGGGCCCAAAGGTCAGCAAGCAATGAGTCCTACTAGGACTGGTTCCTTCCCTTCAAAGCAGTAGGTTCCCTTCTTGTCCAGCGTGTGTCTAGAAATGTCCAGGAGCTAGGACCTGGGATGGGAGTCTCATGACTCTGACCAGTCCCCTATCCTACTGTGGCTAAGCTGGTAACCAAGATGCAAAATAAAGTCCTCTTTACTCTTTCCTCTACTCTTCTCAAGCAGAAGGAATGAATCCCTTTTGGAGCCATGAGCTATGCTGCCTGGGGTTGGGGGAAGGGTGGTGCAAGCCATTTCCTTAGCTGCCCCAGCTGATGTCTCCGTAGGTCATGTGCCTCTCCAAGTCCACTGGCTCTGAGCCCAGCTTAGCACTAGAAATCACCTAGGAGTTGCAGTCCTTGTGGCCTACACAGACTTTCAAGTTTATTTAGAGCCCCAAGGCATTTTAGCCCACAGTGATGAGGCTTGATGGAACTCAAGTTCCAACAGCTGGGATGGGTGATTCCCTTTTGGCTAGAACTGATCTAAGTGATCCCTCTGTGGGCAGGTGTCAACTGAATTAAGCCCAGCTTTGCTTTCTGCTGTGACAGGGAAGCACTGAGTTCAATGCAAAGTCTCACAATCTCTGCGCTCTCCCTCTCCCAAACACACAGGTTTTCTCTCCGCACAATGTGGCCACTGCTGGGAGGATGAAGGGTGGTATCAGCAATTCAAGACTGTCTTTCCTACCCTCTTCAATGCCTCTTTCAGTGATATGAAGTTAAAACTAGGTACTATGAGTGCTCACCTGATTTTTGGCTTTTAGAAAGGTGCTTTTTGGCCGGGCGCGGTGGCTCACGCTTGTAATCCCAGCACTTTGGGAGGCCGAGGCGGGCGGATCACAAGGTCAGGAGATCGAGACCATGGTGAAACCCCGTCTCTACTAAAAACACAAAAAAATTAGCCGGGCGTGGTGGCGGGAGCCTGTAGTCCCAGCTACTCGGAGAGGCTGAGGCAGGAGAATGGCGTGAACCCGGGAGGCGGAGCTTGCAGTGAGCCGAGATTGCACCACTGCACTCCAGCCTGGGCGACAGAGCAAGACCCCGTCTCAAAAAAAAAAAAAAAAAAAAAAGGTGCTTTTTGTGTATAGATAGTTGTTTAAATTTAGTGTTCTTGCAGAGGGGGACAATCAGTAGATCCTTCTATTCAGCCATCTTGCTCTGCCCTTCTTCTCTACCTGTGGTAGTCTTGACTATATCTATTTGTGTAGATTTTTTAGTGGTCCTCTGAGTATTGCATTATATATAAATAACTTATCATACTTTACTATTTTCATCGTTTTACCTGTTTGAGTGAAGTGTAGAAATCTTATCTCCCTTATATCCCTTTACTCTCTCTCATTCACTTATAATTGTCATATGTATTTCCCTTACTTATATTTAGAACCACATCAGACAGTGGTATAATTTTTGTTTCGCCCATAAAAATAATTTAGAAAACTCAATAGGAAGAGGAAAGTTTCTTGTATTTACCAATATTTTTCTTGACCATGTTCTTTCTTCTAGATATTCTAAGTTTCTCCTGTTTATAATTTTCTATTTAGAGAACTTCCTTTAGTCATTCTTTTATTTTGAAAAGCGTTAGCTTTAGAATAACTTTAAGAGTTAGTAAATGTCAATAACCTTAAGCATAGTGACCCTACTTTTGCTTATCCATTTCATCGTTGGCCTTGGCACCTTGCAGCCCTCCCTGTCCACCCCGTGGTTCTCATTACTCTCACAGAACACAAGAATTTCATTAGGCAATGTGACCTTGGAACTCTCAATGTGCCCATTAATCCACGTTGGCAGAAATGATATAACATAGTGATTAACAGCAAATTCTTCTAACTACTTCTTGTCATGGTAGCTTTGCAAGTCCACCCTAGTTTATGAAGGTATGAGGAAGAGTTTAGTGGAAAACAGAGAGAGAGAGAGAGAGCTGAATCAGTATTACCCTTGTCTTCAACATCTTCATGAGTGCCTTTGGGTGTGCTGGGCTGAATTAGATGAATTTTATAATGAACAAAAGAAGAATGAAACCAAAAGGAAATAATATTTTTAGGAGAAAGGTCAAAGGCAAAGCAAAATTTTTCTGAGTCAAGCAATGAGAAGTTTTTTTAGAAAAAGAAAAAAAAACTTTGGGAGAAGTATAAGATGTAACATGGGTTGAAGGAAGTAAAGGCAGGAAAAATTAAGATCTATAAACTCTGAGAAGGTAGTTTGAGCATAAGTAAAAAACATTAATGACAGAAAGTTTGGAAATGATTCAAGAGTAGTTAGGTGTGGCCAAGTGCAAACACAATAGTCAAATTTTCACTATCTTCAGACATGAAAATTTGGAGAATTGTTAGATAGCCACAAATACAATATAGTGGGGGAAAAGACTACAGAGCATATTTGTCAAGCTATAAGTCAACAGGACAGAGAATAGAGTCCATCATAGCACCCTCTTTAGGAAAAACTGTTGCTAATTAATTTATATTTGAATATAATTTGAAAATACTTTGGTAGATGGAATTTGTTATTCTCTGTTGACTCTTACTTATAGGAAATTCTTTTTTTACAAACCCTTTTATGCTATAGTTCAAAAATATTGATCTATTCAATACACATTTATTGAGCCCGCTGGTGCTGTGGGGACTAGAAATACAACAGGTAAGGCTTCTGCCTAACAATGGTCTTCCATAGGGATACAGAATGAGAAGCTGCAGTTACATGGCCAGAGTTGGAAGCCTAATTCCATTGTTTACTAGCCGTGTAAAATTCACTTTGATATCCCCACCTCTAAACTGAGAATAATAGTTCCTCACTTGTCTACCTTGAACATGCTCCTTGTTTTGAGAATAAATGAGATGACATACATGTGTGATAAGCTCTGTAAATTCATAAAATACTATATAATCTGAGTAATTTTTGTATTAGCCTTGTTTAAATCCTTCTTTATATGCCTAAAACTTTTTATCCTAAAGCCTTAGCCCAGGTCCTTGCACATAGTAAGTGTGGGTAGCAATTATTGGATATTCCAGCAAATGAAATGAAAACATATTAATATTTTTACTCTCACGGCTCTTACGTGCTACTAAGATAACAAGAGACAATAAGCATAATAAATTATTTAATTATATAGTATGCTAGAAGATGATGAATGCTGTGGAAAAGAAAATCAAAGTAGGATAAGAGGAACTGAGAGTCCTGAGTGTACAAGATCCAACTTCTAATTGAGAAGAGATTTTTAGGAGGTGAGAGTGTCCTCCATATCAGTATTTTGGGGAGGATAATTTTGGACAGGGGGGGCAACTAGTACAAACACCCTGAGGTGGAGTGCTGCCTCTCTTGTTTGAGTAATATCCAAGACGCCAGTGTGGCTGGAGTGGAGTTAGGCAAAGACAAAATGAATAAAAATGAGATCAGAGAGGTCATGGAGAGGGCACAGCATTGTAGGCCATGACTGAGTGAATTGGGGGCCACCACAGAAATGTGAAGAGAAGAGTGACGTGATGTGACTCACATTTCAAAAGAATCATCCAGGCCGTGCTTTTGACAATGGACAAAGGCAGAAGAGGAGGAAAGGGCAGAGGCAGAGAGACAGTTAACAAGCTATTATAGAAAATCAGGTGAGAGATGATAGCGGCTTGCATGATGGTGGCAGAGCTGGAGGTGCAGGGCAAAGGTCAGATTCTGGATATCTTTTTAAAGTAAAGGCAACAGGATTTCCTGACAGACTGACTATGGTGTGTCGAAGAAAGAGAGAAATGCAGGATGATTCCAATGTTTTTATTGACAACTGTAAGTCTGGAGCTGCCAACTGGATGCAGAAGTTCACTGGAGGGCCCAGCCTGGGGAAAGGATCAGGAGTAGGTTGGGCATGTTAAGTTTGAGATGTCTATTAAACATCCAGATAGGAATGTCAAAGATGCACTTGTGTTTAAGAGTCAGGAATGCAAGAGGGAATTTTAGGCTAGAAACAAAAAGTTAGAAATTATTCGATACAGATGGTACTTTTTTTTTTTTTTTTTTTCTGTTATGCCTCTATTACCATGGGCTTTTCATTTCTATTTATTTATTTATTTATTTTTTTATTATACTTTAGGGTTTTAGGGTACATGTGCACAATGTGCAGGTTTGTTACATATGTATCCATGTGCCATGTTGATTTCCTGCACCCATTAATTCGTCATTTAGCATTAGGTGTATCTCCTAATGCTGTCCCTCCCCCCTCCCCCCACCCCACACAGATGGTACTTAAAGCTGTGTGACTGACTGACATGACAGAGGTGGCGAGAATAGACAGCGAAGTCCAAGGAATGAGCCTTGGACCACTCCAGGGTTAGGTAAGAAGTTGAAAAAAAAGAGAGAGAGAGAGAAGGCATCAAAGGAGACTGAGGAAGAGTGATCAGGAAAGCATAGGAAAATCCAAGAAACATATGGTGTCCTGGAATCTATGTGAAAAAGATATATTCAGAAAGACAGAGTGATAAATCTGTCAAATTCTTGAATTTGTCAGGTAAGATAAGAACAGAGAATTGATCTTTGGACTTAGCAAAGCAGAGGTTACCAGTGACCTTTATAAAAGTAGTTTCGGTAGTGTGAAAAGATCAAACTTCTGTTTAGAGTGGGTTTCAGAGAGAACAGAACAGGATTGAAGAAAGTAATAAACTTTGTCAAGTAGTTTAGCTGCAAAGGAAAAGAGGGAAATGTGATGGTAGCTGGCAGGGGAAGTGTGGTCAAGAGAGGTTTTTTGTTTGTTTTTCAAGATGGAAGAAATAACAGCATGTATGTAAGCTCACATGAGGGATCCAGCAGGGATGGGGAAATTGATGATATAGGACAGAAAGGGAAGAAGGGCTCCTTGTGAAAGTGAGAGGGGATGGGATCTACAGGATGAACATGCAAACAAAGACTGGCTGCAAAGAGGGACATGAATAGTTCATTTACAGAAACAACAAAGGCAGAGTGTTGGTACAGATGCTGCTAAGTGGAAAAATATCATGATGGGAGGTTATGGAGTTCCATTCTAAACACTTCAATTTCATCAGTGAAATAAGCACAGTAATTTAGCAGAATGTGAAGATGAAAAAGAACAGAATTTAAGAAAACAGAAGATATGAAATAATTATTAGAAAAGCAGGTGAGTGAATGAACTAAGAAAACATCTTACGACTATTGGGCAGTAAACGTTTTTAAAAAATCTTTGCCTTCATAAGTCTTGCATCACACAGAGTGGGCAATAAATAATAAACATAATAAGTATGTTATGTATATAGTATAGGGCCGTTTAAGTTCATGGTGAGGCGAGTCAGATGACTTTGTATTTTTCTTCAGACATGTTCTGCTGCATGGTGTAGGTTCACAGTAGCTCAGTAACTTGAATTATCCAGGATTGTGGTTTTACTAAGCAAGCCTGATAAAGAGAGAGGGCTAGAGGGTTGTGGGTGTTTTCAGGCTGAGTTAAGAGAGAAGACATGAAGGAGGTGAGGAACAGTAAAAAGGTGGTAAGATCAGTGGACTGAAGGATGCATTAAAGAATGACTGTGTTTAACTCTATGATACATCTGACATATGTTCTCCACTTCCCTGCTAGTCATAGTGGATAAGAATACTCCCTGGATTCGAATTCTAGTTCCATCAATTATAAGATATTGATTCTGTTTTACTTTGTCTATCTCATTCCAAAACAATGTCCCTAATTACCATAGTTTGATAATGAGTTTTCATATTTATTTAGTAAGGCAAACCCATAAATAACTGATAATTTTTCAAGAAAAAAGTGAAATAAATTTTCAGGAAAAAGAAGCTGAGAAAATTTGTCACAAACTGAAGAAAACAAGAGAGACAGTAGATGAAAGAGTGCTCATTAGGTGAAAGGGAAATGATCCAAGAGGGTAGCTTTCAGATGTAGGAAGAAACAAAAAGCAAGAAAATGATAAATGTCTTGATAAAGCTAAATAAGTAGCAACTCATAAAGAAATAATATTCCCAGAAGAGTCATGAATATACAGAGAAAATTAAAGTACATGACAATGGCAATGTAAAAGGGGTGAATAAAAAACAGACTTAAAAGTTCTAAAATCCTTGCATTGTCCTGGAAGAGGAAAAAGTACAATGGTTAATCAAAGATACATGTCATAATCCCTAGAAAGGAGATAATTATTAAATAGAAAATAAAAGAATACATCTTATAGAAAGGAAATCTAAATGATAATATTAAAATGATCTAAAATAAGGCAAAAGTGAGGATAAAAAAGAAAGATGGAATTAATGGGGCAAATAGAAAAAGTAAGATAGCATGGTAGGGCATTAATTCCAGTCTCACATCAATGCATAAGTATCTCAATATTCTACTGTAAAGGGAAAGTAAAGATTTCTTACAGCCTGAGTGTAATGGAGAAATCCAGTTTATCATAGTGCTTTAAATATTGTAAGTCTTCAACTTCTAGTTGATGAATAAATGATGAAATTCTCAGTGATACTGCATTGTTATCAAATAAATATAAAAGGAGCTCCTGGAATTGGCTCTAATACAGGTAAAGAAGTAAACACAGCCATATAGGCATGGCTTCTTGCAGGGACAACTTTGTGAATGGGCTCAGACAGACAGACAGGCAGGCAAATACACCTCATTGCCTCATACATGTTTTTATTTGCTTTAATTTTTGTTCTGAACCTTCCTACTCCTTCAAGTATCTGCATTTACTTTCTCAAATTCTCTTTTATTAGAGACTGAAGAAACTGTCATCTCTTTTTGTGCTAATGAGTTTAATAATGTCCTCCAGTCACCACAAGCCTTCTTTCAAACTACACAATTCCAACTGCTTCAGTCTCAGCGTATCTTGAAATAATGATCTGACCGCCTGTTAGACTAGTGAAGGGAAGGAATTTGGGTTGATTTAAGAAGAGAATCCTCATGGTCATGGTAGACTGATATGGAGAGAAAACATTTTGAGGAAAAATACTCAACTAAATTCATTTCTACTCCAGCATGCAGTTTCAAGTCAAGTTCCACCTTAGCTCCAGGTGGCAGGCAGAGCAGGCTGCAGAGGCACAGCACAAGTAAGGGGTGAGTGACGGAGCTGCTGGCTCCTGTTCCAGTCTTTCTTCCTTGGCCTTGCCTGAACTTTTACTATAATAATAGTCACCATTTATTAGGTGTCTCCTATGTGCAGGACACTTTACACACAGTATCCCTAATCCTAATAACACCCTTATTTTATAGATTCAATGACTGAGTCAAGAATTACATAACCTGGCCAGACAGCTGGTACATGGGAAAGGTGAGATTCACACCAGCGTCCACCCAGCATCTCTGCTTATACCATGCTCTGCTTTAAGGTTCTCTGAGAACTCGAACAAGCCTTGGGCTAACAATTGTGTTAACAGGACACATAGCAGGTGCAAGGACTCACTGGTCATCCTGCTACCTGATCAGAAGGAAGGGAAATTGTACTTGTTGGTCACCTACTATGTTTTAGGCATAGTGCTAGATGCTTTTACCTAGTACTTAATTCACTTATCCTCCACTCATTTATTTCCTGTAATAACCTGATAAGGGAGATGTTTTTATCCTCATTTTACGTATAAGGAAACAGGCCTAGAGAAATGAGAACAGTGTCCAAAGTCACATAGTTAATAAGATGTGAAGCTCTGAGTTTGAAAGTCTCTGGTTTCAAAGCCATGAAACTTATGGCTCCCCGTTTTAGACACTTCCTTTTGGGAAGAGTGTGGAGGAATTAATCAGAAAGGAGAAGAAAGTCATACTCAAATAGGTGGTAGGAGTAGAGACAATTCAATACAGACAGAAGTCTTAGATGAGGGCAGTGAGCCAGGGCACTGGACTGGGACTCAGGAGGCTTCCCCTAGACTCTGGTTCCACCGATGCAGCCTCAGGCAGGACTTCACCTCTCTGGGCATCGGTTTCTTCATATGTTAAACATACGGGGTTTTAATTAGGTGATTGCTGAAGACCCTTCTAGCCCTAAAGCTCTGTGTCTCTAAGTGCTAAGAGGGCACCAACATTGATCCTCCTCCCCAAGGAGCATAATGTGATGGTTCCGGCTGGCCCTGGCTGACTCTCGCCGTCCCTGGAGATAATTGGGTTCAGTGCCACCTGGACCAGAATTGGGGATGCGGAAGCAAGAGGAGAGTCCATTGCTCTCTCTGGGTCCTGGGCCGCCCTATGATTGTTGGGCGTCCGGAAACAGTCTCCCCTATGGGTTTAAAAACAAAACTGAGCGCCCAGGGGGTGTGACAGTCATCTGCAGGAGCTTGGGTGGCCCATCAGGCGAGGCTCTCTCTCAGCACCTGAGGCTCCAGGCTGATCTCGGTCTTATCCTGCGGCCGGGCTGGTGCTGGCGGGTCGCCAGGGTGGGCGGCGGCCCCAGCCGGGCGCCCTGGCGGCGAGAGCGGCAGGCTGGGCCCCTGGACCGCGCTTGGCCTGGGGAGAGAGCTGGACGGGCGGCGGGGGCTGCTCTTGCGGGCCGCGGCCCTCGCCCTGGCTGCAACGGGAGGCGTTTCCGGGGCCGGACGCGCGTGGGGGGCGAGGGCGGGGGCGGGGGCGGGGGCGGGGGCGGGGGCGAGGCCGCGGCGAGCAAAGTCCCGGCCCCTCTGCTGCAGCACCCGCGCGCCCAGAGGCCCTGCCAGACACGCGCGAGGTCCGAGGTGAGAGAGGCCCGGGCGCGCCTGGCCTCGAAGGGAGACCCGGGACCTGGGGCGAGGGGCGGGAGTGGCGGGACCTCCACCCAGTGCCCCCGGGCCCCGCGACCCGTGCGCCAGGCTGGACGCCCCGCGCCAGAGAGGGTGCACTTGGTTCTGAGGCTATGGTTTCTCCTCAGGCTGAGATGGATCTTGAGGCGGCAAAGAACGGAACAGCCCGGCACCCCAGGAGCGCAGAGGGCGACTTTGAACTGGGCATCAGCAGGTACATCCCCAGCAGCCACTGGCTTTTCCGTTACACGCCAATCAGCAGGACCAAGTTCACCCTTGGAAAGAAGTTGTAAAAATCGGTTGATGCCTTTGAAGACCTTTGTTTTGGAGGCTTCTTTGAAGGGCCTTGCATCCGGCTCTGACCTTGGGGCAAACGTGTTATGTGGCCTCAAAGAATGTCACTGAGGCTCCTTTTGGAACAGATTCAGGAAGAAAAGACTGTCTTGAAAAGTGCTCCCTTCCCTTTGTGCAGGGGGGATTCAATGAATATCTGTATCGTATAACATTCCTTGTATTATGTAACTCTTGAAACTTTTACAAATGACTTTCATATCCATCATCTGATCGTTGAGACTTAAAGGGTGTCAGACATCTGCTATTGATGGCTGTGCTTTTTGAACAAGGGCAGTGAAGCAAAAACTCCTTCCCCTCCTGCCCATCCCCTGTTATGTCTCTTCCTCCTTGTCTTACCCCTCCCCCTCCTCTCATCGCCAGGCTTGTTTGTATTTCTCCTTTCTGGGAGGTTAGGTGGGGAGGGGGAACTTCTGTACATCCGAATCAATTTTGTTCAAGTGCTGGGGGGAAACAGCGCTTCCTTTGCCTGCGCATCCTTCTCGGTTCCCCTGACCGTTGTTAAACTCACTTCACAGGCTTTATGAGCGGGCAGAAGTTCCCAGTCAATGGCATGTGTCTTTGTTTCCTCTTTCACTGTGGGAATAGTGAATCATTTTCGCCTTTAGCCTGAAATAGTTTATGAGGCTATTACAGTCTCTGAGTTCATGCCAGGCTACCCAGAAAAAATTGACCTGTGTCAAGTGATCACCCAGAGGGACAAATTTATCAGTTTCTGTAGTTTGTCCTCAAGCTGCTAGGGGCTTGATTAGCTAACATGCCTATCTGATGCTTAAACTGAAGCATTATTTTAGCCTGTTAACGTGGTTGTGCAGTAACCTTGCCATATTTCTTCTAAGTACCATTGTATTTTTTCATAGAAAATTTAGTTTTGCCATATAGAATTGAAAAAGTGATAGATGGTGTTACTTCCAATGGAAGTACTTACACACGCAATAGAAAAATATGGTTTTCATCAGCTGGCTGTTTAGGCAGGGATTGACTGTGAGTCTATTAATAGATGGCATTTTCATGAAGAAGTCTATTTATGTATTGCACTGGCTTAACATTTGATGCGTGTACAAAGGAGCTATTCCTACAAAAGGTGTAGTAACACTTCAGAACCCAGGAAAGTCCTCAGAGGGGAAGCCCACAGCTTCTGCTGGAAAGAAGAAAGCAGCTCAAAAGAGAAATACAGAAAGTTAACAATAAGTTAAGACCACAAGATTATGAAATCAAATGTAGTGAAACTAATTTTTATAAAAGCAGACCAAAGATAATATATTTAAAGGAAGTTAAGCCTGCTTCAATCAAGTTAGTTATATTCTTGTTCTAATTATGTTGCTATTGCCCATGCACATTCTTTTGAACATATTTAGTGGCAGATGTTTGTCCAGTGATTTTAGTCAATACTTTACATAATTTGGAATCATCTTTTAAGTAAAACTTGATCATTTACCTGGATAAATGCATCATATATATGTAAAAATCATTATATATGAAAACATCATACACACACACACACACACACACACACACACACACACACACACACACTCCCTCATGGAGTTTATATTATAGTATGGAGGACAGACATAAATAATGCACATACTAAATAAGTAAACCACAGCCAATGTTAGAAGGTAATTAATGCCATGGAAAAAAAACATTAATCCAGGTTAAGGGGATCAGGAGTACAAAAGGGGAGTACTTTGCAATTTTAAGTAGGGTGGTTAGGGTAGATCTTATTTTAAAGGTAATATTTGAGCAAAGACTTGAAAGAAATGAGAGGAGACAGCTGTGTGGGTATCTAAGGGGAGAGCATTCCTGGAAAAGGTAACTGGCAATGCAAAGACCCTGAGTCAGGTACATGTTTGGTGAGTTCATGGAACAGCAGAGAGTCCAGGCTGGTTGGAGCAGAGTAAGCAGGTTAGGGAGTAGGGATGTGGTCAGAGAGGAAATAAGCAAACAGATCGCGTAGGACCTCAGAGGTTAATGCAAGGATTTTGGCTTTTATTGTAAGAAAAAGGAAAGCCATTGTAGGTTTTTGAGCAAAGAAGTAGTGTATGGCTTGCGTTTTGAAATGATTACTCTGACTGCTAGTTGAAGATAGACCGAAGCAGCATAGGTAGAAGTGGAGAGACTAGGCAGGAGGCTGTCCTACTGGGGACAGCAATGAAACTGGTGACAAGTGGTTAAATTCTAGATGTACTTTGAATGTATCACCAACAAGATTCCCTGACACCACTCTCCACAATCCTTCAGAAGAATGGACATTCCTAATTTTAAATCATGATTTTTTTTTAATTTTAGAAAGCAAATAACTTAATTGACTTAGGACACTGTTAACATACTTAACTTTCCTGCGTATGTGAGCTCTGTAAGGCAGGCGACCATTTGTTATGTATCCATATATCCTTGTAGTACCTTCGACAGTTACTTTTGTGCTTGCTATGTTTGTTGAACTGAATAATTTTGACATTTTGTAAACATCACTCTTATATTTGAAAATATTATAATAGTTGAATATTGTAACTAAACATATTTATGTTCAATTGATTGTAAAACATTTTGTAACAGTTTTAAATTGAAGCAATTCTATTTTTTACAGCAAACAAAAAAGGAAAAAAACGAAGAAAGTGAAAATGATTGGAGTATTAACATTGGTAAGCTGTGAAATGTTAAATGTGAATAATACTACCTTTTATTCAAATTTGAGATATTGAATCAATTACCTTTAAAGCAAGTACTTTAAGATTGTCTAGCTAGGCAAGTTGACTCACACTTCTAATCCCAGCACTTTGGGAGGCTGTGGTGGGAGGGTTGCTTGAGCACAAGAGTTTGAGACCAGCCTGTACAATATAGTGAGATCTCATCTCTACAAAATAACAAAAATAAAAATCTTTAAAAAATAGCCATATGGCATGGCATGAGCCTGTAGTCCCAGCTACTTGGGAGGCTGAGGCAGGAGGGTCTTAGGAGTCTGAGGCTGCAGTGAGCTATGATCACACCACTGCACTCCAGCCTGGGTGGCAGAGCAAGACCCTGTCTCAAAAACAACAACAACAAAAAAAACTGTCTGCAGGCAGCAATAAATTGTCCTTGCTGCACCTGTGCTGTCTAAGTTTGGCTTATTATAGTCAATGACCCACATTCTCAAGATGGATGATTTTTTGAAAAGTAGAGACGGGCTGGCGATGACACAGGGCAGAGCTAACTGGTGTGCAAGGAAAGTGAAAATGGGAACTGTGTTAGTAGCACAATGCAAACTCAACAATTTCAGGAAAATGCATTTTTGCATTTGCTTCACAAACCCCCACCCCAAATTTAGCTTAAAATAAGCTTTCATTTCAAGAAAGTAATTGTTAAGTATATACATTTTAATTTAAGGAATATACATTCACATTTGGTTTCCAAAAAATTGGCTAAATAGGGGGTAACTATTAGGGATTCTGATTATGCTTAAAACAGTTTTTGGTGCTTTTCTGTTGGTACAAGATAAGACAGTATTTTGAGAAGACGTCTCCTAATCTGGTTTTCATTTGAAATATGTCTTACAGAGGCAGCTCAAGAAAGCATTTGCCCATTTTTGGTAAATATGATGTGTTTCAAACTGTGACAGCCATTATTTGATAGCAAAGAAGTTAGAATTAAGTGTCATGTCGGCTGAAATCCAACTTCGTAATTAAATGGATAAAAAGACACCAAAACATCCATGCTCTCAAACACTGCTGCATACTTCTCATGTAACCACAAAGCCCCTATTCATTGTCTTCTGTCCTCTTTTTTTATTTGTTTAAAAAGGCTCAGTAAGGGCAATTTAAAAGAAAAATTAGCACTTTGGAGAATAAATTGTTTATCAAATGAAAGCTGGTTTTATTTATTTTTTTTAGAAGTTTTTTTTTTTAATTTTTTAAAATTATACTTTAAGTTCTAGGGTGCATGTGTACAACGTGCAGGTTTGTTACATATGTATACATGTGCCATGTTGGTGTGCTGCACCCATTAAATCGTCATTTACATTAGGTATATCTCCTAATGCTACCCCTCCCCCCTCCCCCCACCCCACAATAGGTCCTGGTGTGTGATGTTCCCCTTCATGTGTCCAAGTGTTCTCATTATTCAGTTCCCACCTCATGAGTGAGAACATGAGGTGTTTGGTTTTTTGTCCTTGCAATAGTTTGCTGAGAATGATGGTTTCCAGCTTCATCCATGTCCCTACAAGGGACATGAACTCATCATTTTTTATGGCTGCATAGTATTCCATGGTGTATATGTGCCACATTTTCTTAATCCAGTCTATCATTGTTGGACATTTGGGTTGGTTCCAAGTCTTTGCTATTGTGAATAGTGCCGCAATAAACACACGTGTGCATGTGTCTGTATAGCAGCATGATTTATATTCCTTTGGGTATATACCCAGTAATGGGATGGCTGGGTCAAATGATATTTCTAGTTCTAGATCCTTGAGGAATCGCCACACTGTCTTCCACAATGGTTGAACTAGTTTACAGTCCCACCAATAGTGTAAAAGTGTTCCTATTTCTCCACATCCTCTCCAGTACCTGTTGTTTCCTGACTTTTTAATGATTGCCATTCTAACTGGTGTGAGATGGTAACTCATTGTGGTTTTGATTTGCATTTCTCTGATGGCCAGTGATGATGAGCATTTTTTCGTGTGTCTGTTGGCTGCATGAATGTCTTCTTTTAAGAAGTGTCTGTTCATGTCCTTCACCCACTTGTTAGTGGGGTTGTTTGTTTTTTCTTGTAAATTTGTTTGAGTTCTTTGTAGATTCTGGATATTAGCCCTTTGTCAGATGAGTAGATTGCAAAAATTTTCTCCCATTCTGTAGGTTGCCTGTTCACTCTAATGATAGTTTCTTTTGCTGTGCAGAAGCTCTTTAGTTTAATTAGATCCTATTTTTTGTTAATTTTGGCTTTTGTTGCCATTGCTTTTGGTGTTTTAGACATGAAGTCCTTGCCCATGCCTATGTCCTGAATGGTATTGCCTAGGTTTTCTTCTAGGGTTTTTATGGTTTTAGGTCTAACATTTAAGTCTTTACTCCATCTTGAATTAATGTTTGTATAAGGTATAAGGAAGGGATCCAGTTTCAGCTTTCTACATATGGCTAGCCAGTTTTCCCAGCACCATTTGTTAAATAGGGAATGCTTTTCCCGTTTCTTGTTTATGTCAGGTTTGTCAAAGGTCAGATGGTTGTAGATGTGTGGTATTATTTCTGAGGGCTCTGTTCTGTTCCATTGGTATGTATCTCTGTTTTGGTACCAGTACCATGCTGTTTTGGATACTGTAGCCTTGTAGTATAGTTTGAAATCAGGTAGCATGATGCCTCCAGCTTTGTTCTTTTGGCTTAGGATTGACTTGCCAATGAGGGCTCTTTTTTGGTTCCATATGAACTTTAAAGTAGTTTTTTCCAATTCTGTGAAGAAAGTCATTGGTAGCTTGATGGGAATGGCATTGAATCTATAAATTACCTTGGGCAGTATGGCCATTTTCACAATATTGATTCTTCCTATCCATGAGCATGGAATGTTCATCCATTTGTTTGTATCCTCTTTTATTTCATTGAGCAATGGTTTGTAGTTCTCCTTGAAGAGGTCCTTCACTTCCCTTGTAAATTGGATTCCTAGGTATTTTATTCTCTTTGAAGCAATTGTGAATGGGAGTTCACTCATGATTTGGCTCTCTGTTTGTCTGTTATTGATGTGTAAGAATGCTTGTGATTTTTGTACATCGATTTTGTGTCCTGAGACTTTGCTGAAGTTGCTTATCAGCTTAAGGAGATTTTTGGCTGAGACCATGGGGTTTTCTAGATATACAATCATGTCATCTGCAAACAGGGACAATTTGGCTTCCTCTTTTCCTAATTGAATACCCTTTATTTCTTTCTCCTGCCTGATTGCCCTGGCCAGAACTTCCAACACTATGTTGAATAGGAGTGGTGAGAGAGGGCATCCTGTCTTGTGCCAGTTTTCAAAGGGACTGGTTCCAGTTTTTGCCCATTTAGTATGATATGGGCTATGGGTTTGTCATAAATAGCTCTTATTATTTTTAGATACCTCCCATCAATACCTAATTTATTGAGAGTTTTTAGCATGAAAATACAAGGGCTGTTGAATTTTGTCAAAGGCCTTTTCTGCATCTATTGAGATAATCATGTGGTTTTTGTCTTTGGTTCTGTTTATATGCTGGATTATGTTTATTGATTTGTGTATGTTGAACCAGCCTTGCATCCCAGGGATGAAGCCCACTTGATCATGGTGGATAAGCTTTTTGATGTGCTGCTGGATTCGGTTTGCCAGTATTTTATTTTATTTTATTTTATTTTTTTTTTTTTGAGATGGAGTTGCGCTCTTTCTCCCAGGCCAGACTGTAGTGGCACTATCTGGGCTCACTGCAAGCTGCGCCTCCTGGGTTCACGCCATTCTCCTGCCTCAGCCTCTCAGTTAGCTGAGGCTACAGGTGCCCACCACCACGCCTGGCTAATTTTTGTATTTTTGGTAGAGACGGGGTTTCACCGTGTTAGCCAGGATGGCCTCGATCTCCTGACCTCGTGATCTGCCCGCCTCGGCTTCCCAAAGTGCTGAGATTACAGGCGTGAGCCACAGCGCCCACGGTTTGCCAATATTTTATTGAGGATTTTTGCATCGATGTTCATCAGGGATATTGGTCTAAAATTCTCCTTTTTTGTTGTACCTCTGCCAAGCTTTGGTATCAGGATGATGCTGGCCTCATAAAATGAGTTAGGGAGGATTCCCTCTTTTTCTATTGATTGGAATAGTTTCAGAAGGAATGGTACCAGCTCCTCCTTGTATCTCTGGTGGAATTTGGCTGTGAATCCGTCTGGTCCTGGACTTTTTTGGGTTGGTAAGCTATTAATTATTGCCTCAATTTCAGAGACTGTTATTGGTCTATTCAGAGATTCAACTTCTTCCTGGTTTAGTCTTGGGAGGGTGTATGTGTTGAGGAATTTATCCATTTCTTCCAGATTTTCTAGTTTATTTGCGTAGAGGTGTTTGTAGTATTCTCTGATGGTAGTTTGTATTTCTGTGGGATCAGTGGTGATATCCCCTTTATCATTTTTTATTGCATCTATTTGATTCTTCTCTGTTTTCTTCTTTATTGGTCTTGCTAGCGGTCTATCAATTTTGTTGATCTTTTCAAAAAACCAGCTCCTGGATTCATTGATTTTTTGGAAGGGTTTTTTGTGTCTCTATCTCCTTCAATTCTGCTCTGATCTTAGTTATTTCTTGCCTTCTGCTAGCTTTTGAATGTGTTTGCTCATGCTTCTCTAGTTCTTTTAATTGTGATGTTAGGGTATCAATTTTAGATTTTTCCTGCTTTCTCTTATGGGCATTTAGTGCTATAAATTTCCCTCCACCCACTGCTTTAAATGCGCCCCAGTGATTCTGGTATGTTGTGTCTTTGTTCTCGTTGGTTTCAAAGAACATCTTTATTTCTACCTTCATTTTGTTATGTACCCAGTAGTCATTCAGGAGCAGGTTGTTCAGTTTCCATGTAGTTGAGTGGTTTTGAGTGAGTTTCTTAAACCTGAGTTCTAGTTTAATTGCACTGTGGTCTGAGAGACAGTTTGTTATAATTTCTGTTGTTTTACATTTGCTGAGGAGTGCTTTACTTACAACTATGTGGTCAATTTTGGAGTAAGTGCGGTGTGGTGCTGAGAAGAATGTATATTCTGTTGATTTGGGGTGGAGAGTTCTGTAGATGTCTATTAGGTCCACTTTGTGCAGAGCTGAGTTCAATTCCTGGATATCCTTGTTAACTTTCTGTCTCATTGATCTGTCTAATGCTGACAGTGGGGTGTTAAAGTCTCCCATCATTATTGTGTGGGAGTCTCTTTGTAGGTCTCTAAGGACTTGCTTTGTGAACCTGGGTGCTCCTGTATTGGGTGCATATATATTTAGGAGAGTTAGTTCTTCTTGTTGAATTGATCCCTTTACCATTATGTATTGGCCTTCTTTGTCTCTTTTGATCTTTATTGGTTTAAAGTCTGTTTTATCCCAAACTAGGATTGCAATCCCTGCCTTTTTTTGTTTTCCGTTTGCTTGGTAGATCTTCTTCCATCCCTTTATTTTGAGCCTATGTGTGTCTCTGCACGTGAGATGGGTTTCCTGAATACAGCACACTGATGGGTCTTGATTCTTTATCCAATTTGACAGTCTGTGTCTTTTAATTGGAACATTTAGCCCATTTACGTTTAAGGTTAATATTGTTATGTGTGAATTTGATCTTGTCATTATAATGTTAGCTGGTTATTTTGCTCATTAGTTGATGCAGTTTCTTCCTAGCCTCAATGGTCTTTACAATTTGGCATGTTTTTGCAGTGGCTGGTAGTGCTTGTTCCTTTCCATGTTTAGTGCTTCCGTCAGGAGCTCTTTTAGGGCATGCCTGGTGGTGACAAAATCTCTCAGCATTTGCTTGTCTGTAAAGTATTTTATTTCTCCTTCACTTATGAAGCTTAGTTTGGCTGGATGTGAAATTCTGGGTTGAAAATTCTTTTCTTTAAGAGTGTTGAATATTGGCCCTCTCTCTCCTCTGGCTTGTAGAGTTTGTGCTGAGAGATCAGCTGTTAGTGTGATAGGCTTCCCTTTGTGGGTAACCCGACCTTTCTGTCTGGATGCTCTTAACATTTTTTCCTTCATTTCAACTTTGGTGAATCTGACAATTATGTTTCTTGGAGTTGCTGTTCTCGAGGAGTATCTTTGTGGCGTTCTCTGTGTTTCCTGAATTTGAATGTTGGCCTGCCTTGCTAGGTTGGGGAAGTTCTCCTGGATAATATCCTGAAGAGTGTTTTCCAACTTGGTTCCATTCTCTCCGTCACTTTCAGGTACACCAATCAGACATAGATTTGGTCTTTTCACATAGTCCCATATTTCTTGGAGGCTTTGCTTGTTTCTTTTCATTCTTTTTTCTCTAAACTCCTCTTCTTGTTTCGTTTCATTCATTTGATCTTCAATCACTGATACCCTTTCTTCCAGTTGATCAAATCAGCTACTGAGGCTTGTGCTTTTGTCACGTAGTTCTCGTGCCATGGTTTTCAGCTCCATCAGATCCTTTAAGGACTTCTCTGCATTGGTTATTCTAGTTAGCCATTCGTCTATTCTTTTTTCTAGGTTTTTAACTTCTTTGCCATGGGTTCGAACTTCCTCCTTTAGCTCAGAAAAGTTTGATCATCTGTAGCCTTCTTCTCTCAACTCATAAAAGTCATTCTCCGTCCTGCTTTGTTCCATTGCTGGTGAGGAGCTATGTTCCTTTGGAGGAAGAGAGGTGCTCTGATTTTTAGAATTTTCAGTTTTTCTGCTGTTTTTTCCTCTTCTTTGTGGTTTTATCTACCTTTGGTCTTTGATGATGGTGACGTACAGATAGGGTTTTGGTGTGGATGTCCTTTCTGTTTGTTAGTTTTCCTTCTAACGGTCAGGACCCTCAGCTGCAGGTCTGTTGGAGTTTGCTGGAGGTCCACTCCAGACGCTGTTTTCCTGGGTATCAGCAGCAGAGGCTGCAGAACAGTGAATATTGGTGAACATTGAATGTTGCTGCCTGATCGTTCCTCTGGAAGTTTCGTCTCAGAGGGCTGCCTGGCCATGTGAGGTGTCAGTCTGCCCCTATTGGGTGGTGCCTCCCAGTTAGGCTACTTGGGGGTCAGGGACCCACTTGAGGAGGCAGGCAGTCTGTCCATTCTCAGATCTCAAATGCCATGCTGGGAGAACCACTACTCTCTTCAAAGCTGTCAGACAGGGACATTTAAGTCTGCAGAGGTTTCTGCTGCCTTTTGTTCAGCTATGCCCTGCCCGCAGAAGTGGAGTCTACAGTGGCAGGCAGGTCTCCTTGAGCTGCGGTGGGCTCCACCCAGTTCGAGCTTCCTGGCCACTTTGTTTACCTACTCAAGCCTCAGCAATGGCAGGCGCCCCTCCCCCAGCCTCGCTGCCGCCATGCAGATTGATCTCAGACTGCTGTGCTAGCAATGAGCGAGGCTCCATGGGCGTGGGACCCTCTGAGCCAGACGTGGGATATGATCTCCTGGTGTGCCGTTTGCTAAGACCATTGGAAAAGCGCAGTATTAGGGTGAGAGTGACCCGATTTTCCAGGTGCTGTCTGTCACAGCTTTGCTTGGCTAGGAAAGGGAATTCCCTGATCCCTTGCACTTCCCAGGTGAGGGGATGCCTCGCCCTGCTTTGGCTCATGCTGGGTGCGCTGCACCCACTGTCCTGCACCCGCTGTCCAACAAGTCCCAGTGAGATGAACCCGGTACCTCAGTAGGAAATGCAGAAATCACCTGTGTTTTGTGTCGCTTGCACTGGGAGCTGTAGACTGGAGCTGTTCCTATTCAGCTATCTTGGAACCGCCTCTGAAAGCTGGTTTTAATGCATAGGTTTTAAATCTGCCTCCTACAGAAAATAAAATCCTACAAACCTTAATGTAGAAACAGAAATTTTCATTTGAATTTAAAAGTTTTGGCTTAAGTTAAACTTAAATTTAATCTTTATTTTCACCTCTTACTAGATATCTTAATAGATATTTTTTGTCCTGAAAGAGGTTGAGGATAAAATTGTGCTCTAACAGGAGTTAGAAATATATTATTTTCTGGATATATTTCTAACTCCTAAATCACTGAAAACAAACCTAGGTTTACTTAGAATGTTGCTGTGAAATTCACCTCGTTTTAAATTTATGCTTAGAGACTGTAAAATTGTATTCAATTAATATGAAAACATTTAAAATGCTTTTTAATGTTAACAACCTGACCCTGTGCTTTTAACTGTAGCTGACAGACTCAAGTGTTCTGTTTTCCTTTTCCCAGAATCACTAAAAATGAACCTTTGGGACACTGGTCCCTTTGTGACAATTTTAGGGACCCAGCTCCATTGGCTCTTGACTTTACCTGCTCCCATTATTTTATCCAAGCTCTGCCTGGCTTCTGACCCTTTGTCTCTTTCGGTTCTCTTGCTTGCCCTGTGTGTTTGATGATGGAGTTTGTCCCTGTCCCTGAAACCTTGCCTGAACTCCTGGAACTCTTTGAGAATGGTTTACACACATATCCACTTTCCACCGTGTGCCTCTAACCTCAGTCTCACCCGGGTTATTGACCCAGTCTGACCTAGCTTCAGCCCTCAAAGGTTCTACTGTGCCAAGCCTGGCTCATCATCCTCTCTCCCAATAACTGTTCCTTGTCCCCAAAAGGGGCTGAGGTGGGGGGAATGGGCAGAGTAAAGCATTTTAAAAGAGAGGAGAGAAACAAAAAAAGACAGGAAGCTATAGAAATGGAAATGTAAGAGGAGGAAAATGTAGTCTAGAAGGCAGAGGAGGAAAGAAGAACAAAGAGAAAGAGAGCCATAAATGGGTCAATCAAAAACAGAAAGAAAAGGTGAGAAATGGAAGAGGACTAATAAGACAGTAACAAAGTCCTTTGAGGTGTTAGGACACTGATCTGCTGGTTAGTTCTTGAGGGTTGTGCACTTCACTGTGACAACTGGTATCACCCTTCCCCTCTGTAGGTAGTACTGTGTCCAAGATTCTTGGTGTGGCCCACCAGCGCAGGCCTTCTATCTCTCTCTAACATCCTCTCCCACACTTTGTACTGTGCCCTTCAGGAATTCCACTGCCAGGGGTTACTTAAGCATTCCATGTAGTTTCTAGTTACCTTCTTATTCTAAGCCTAAATTCTTCCTACTTCTTCTACACTCGCCAATTCTTCTCCAGCGAACTCCCTCTTACCCTTCAAGGTTCTGCATACTTGGCAGGTGACACTGGTGAAAACTAAATTTTTAAAAAAGGTTCTGCATAAGGATCTCCATGAGCAAGACTTTCCTAAGGTGCACATATAGACACACTATAATGTTTGTTGTGCTTCACTACTGAGTTGCCTTTTTAAATCTAACTTAAACCTTTTAAAGGGATCTTATCTCAAAACTCAGAGCATCTATTTTCCTCTATTTTAAATTCTCCCTCTGAAATATTCTGAATGCTTTTTTAAAGGATGTGGTGTGTGTGTGTGTGTGTGTGTGTGTTTGTGTAAACTTAATGTCTTTCCCTAGCCGTTCTTTATTATCACAGGAGCTCTGGGAGATCAAATAATATTTCTTAAACCTTTATCCCTTTTGATTGTATATTAATTATTTATTCAAATCAGATACCAATTAAACATAATTAGATTGATTTCTTCACGGAATACAAAATAAACAGAAACATGAAATTAAGCTGTTAATGATTTGAAGGCCTCCTTTTCTAAGACATTCATTTACAACTCTTAAAAAAGTACTGACTTTAAATAAAAATCCAAAGAATATATAATTATGGAAGAGGAGAAATTCCATTCCACAGCTAAGTATTATTTTATTTCCTTTTTTTAGTTTCGATACTCCGATTGGCAGGATAAATTGTTTATGTTGCTGGGTACCATCATGGCCATAGCTCACGGATCAGGTCTCCCCCTCATGATGATAGTATTTGGAGAGATGACTGACAAATTTGTTGATACCGCAGGAAACTTCTACTTTCCAGGTAAGCATTTCTTTACCTTTTAAAAAAAATCCACAGCATTTCTTTAACTGGGTAAAAGTTTGGGAGTTGATTTTGCTATTCATTACTGTCTTATTTAATGATTTGGATATCTGGTTGACTCCAGATATCATAGAAGGGGTTGTAAAATTCTCAGAAACTTGTTCAAGTACTCATTTAAATTTAAAGAAACACGTGTATTGTTGTTTGACTTTTAATACAGGTGAAGGAAATACACAGGAAGCTTCTAAATAAAGTAAGGAAGTCACTCTACTTGAGAACAGTGGAAATGTAATGAGAGTATCTCTATGCAGTATCCATCCCGTTAGTAATTGCTGATGAGTTTCAAAGCACATCAGTTAAACATGGCAGTACTTCTTAGCTGTGTTTAGCTTGTAGATCTGTTTCTGGGTTTTCTTTTCTTCTCTCCCCTTCACCTTAAAAAAAAATTATACCCATTTTCTGTCTCTAATTTTGGATCAACCAGATTGACTGGAACTTGAGATGGCATTTCATGAAAGAGTGAATGGATTCAATATGTCCCTTGGAATTCACCCAAAGGACTATAATTACTGAAGAGCCAAAAGAGTCCCATAAGTTAATATTATCGATACTAGAGGCCCTGACAATAGCATTAGGGTGGGATTCCAATAGACATGGTTATTTTCACAGTAACCAAATTCAACATAGAAAGGAAAATTTTCATGCTTTCTACCAAGCCTGAAACCTCTTTTCTCTAAGAGACCTTGTGGGCACTGGGCTGGAGAAGACTGAGTGAAGCTTTACTGTTGCACAGATGGTAGAATATTTTCAAAACACTGGTAAAAGGAAAGGCAGCTTTCTTAGCAAAGACATGTAAGAAAAATTACTCTGTCATTTAGACAGCACTGAATAAGAATTTACAGTGTTCACTGACTGAGAACTACATATTTAGTTACTATTGTAGGCCTCATGTATAATTCCTAAAAGAATAGGATTGCTTAATTAATACAACAGAATATGTTTACATAAATATTGATAAATATTAATGCCTTTTAAAAATCCAGTAAAAGCATCCTTTGAATATTTAAAGCAAACTCCTATAAAAGTTTATTTATTTATTCTCAAGTAATATTGTTTCTGAAAAAAACCTCTTCATAATAAAAATAACAATAATGGTGATTTTTCATTGTGCTTACTATGTGCTAGGTCCTATGCTGAGCACTTTACATACATTATTCCACTTTACCCTCACAAGAACAATACTACACAGTAAGTAATGTTATCTTCTGTGATAGATGACAAAACCAAGGCTTGGAGAGGGCAAATAACTTGTCCATAGTTACACTGCTGGTCTTTCTGCCATCCAAACCATGCTCATTATCATATATAGTATAGTGTCAATATAGATGATTAGGAAAAAAAAGTGCTTGGGAAAGTTTTAAATGGATTGCTTATTTGTGACTAGTGACCAAAACTTTAACATAAACACTGTGAAGTTGTGGTAGGACAGATAGTTTAAAAAGTCTTTAAAGAGGCCGGGTGTGGTGGTTCACACCTGTAATCCCAGCACTTTGGGAGGCCAAGGTGGTGGCAATTAAGTTTTGAGTTTGGGAGTTCGAGACCAGCCTGACCATTGTGGAGAAACCCCATCTCTACTAAAAATACAAAATTAGCCAGGCATGGTGGCTCATGCCTGCAATCCCAGCTACTCTGGAGGCTGAGGCAGGAGAATCGCTTGAACCCAGGAGGTGGAGGTTGCGGTGGGCTGAGATCGTGCCATTGCACTCCAGCCTGGGCAACAAGAGCAAAACTCTGTCTCAAGAAAAAAAAAAAAAGTCTTTAAAGAAATGAGAGAGGTAGGAATTTTCTATTGTCTATTTGTTTTCCTAGAAAATCTACAGATCTACAACATATTCATGTTATATACATATAGAGCAGGATGATGCCCATATTAAGACACCTCAGTTAAAAATCTATTTTTTATGGAATACTACACACCTATAAAAAGTACAAAATCACCAGCTACTTGGGAAGTTGAGGCTGGAGAATTGCTTGAACCCAGGAGGTGGAAGTTGTAGTGAGCCGAGATGGTGCCACTGCACTCCAGCCTGGGTGACAGTGCAAGACCTTGTCTCAAAATAAATAAATAAATAAATAAATAAATAAATAAATATAAAATTTTGTCCTTTCCAGCAACATGGATACAGCTGGAGGCAATTATCCTAAGCAAATTAACACAAGAACAGAAAACCAAATACTGCATATTCTCACTAATAAATGGGAGCTAAGCATTGGGTAACACATTGACATAAAGATGAGAACAATAGACACTGAGATCTACTAGAGAGGGGAGGGAGGGCAGGAAGTGTTGAAAAACCAAATACTAGGTACTATGCTCAATACCTGGGTGACACAATCGTTCATATCCCAAACCTCAGCATCACACAGTATCCCCATGTAACAGACCTGCACATATACCCCCTGAATCTAAAATAAAAATTGAAATTATTTTAAAAAGAAAATAAAAAAGAAATGCAGACCCCCAGGCCACATCCTGGACCCACTGAATTAGCAATGGTATTTTAGCGAGACCTTTCCTTCCCCACAGGGAATCAGAGATGCATTTATACACATTAATGCTCAAGGGTCTATTAAGTGGTCTGACCTTCCAGATGTGGAGCTGGGTTTCTCACCCATCCCTTTAGTGGCAGGACAATGACTGTATAGGAACTTATACCAGCTGCCTTTGATTTCCATCTTATTTCATCTGGAAAAAAAAATCAAAGAAACTACAAAGATGCTTCTCCAACTCCTGAATTGTCAGCAGCATATCTCCACTGCCCCTACTTTGAAATTATCTTTGGGTTTCACATTTCCTGATTTTCAAACCATAAAGCGCCATTTATTAGAGCACCAATGGAATATTTTTGTGGAATAAGACCCAACTTTATCTGTTCATGTATGGTCTAGCACCTCTTTTCAAGTGTCGCAGATATTATCTCTTGGCGACTCACATTAGCCTTCCAGCCAAGCACTTGTATGTCCATAAAATATCTGTGAAATAATGTAGAGAAACTGATGATTACTTCTAGGGAGGGAAAGTGAGTGGCTTTGAAAATGGGTGGGTGTGATGTCTTCCCGTGTTCTCACTTGTAACTGTTGACGTATACACCTTTACCAAGAAAAAATAAATTTAAAGTAAAAAATTTTTTTAAATGGCTTCTACACAGTGTTAAAAAAATCAGATTAACAGATGAATGGAAAAATAAGATATAGTAGATACATACAATGGAATATTATTCAGCCTTTTAAAGGGAAATAACTTCTGACACATGTTACGTCATAGATGAACCTTGAGGACATGACGCTAAATAAAATAAGCCACTCAAAAAAAGATAAATACTGTTCGATTCTACTTTTATGAGGTATCTAGAGTAAAATTCATAAGAACGCAAGTGGAATGGTGGTTAATAGGGGTTGTGGGGAGGAGCAGTGGGGAGCTGTGGTTTAATGGGTATAGAATTTCAATTTTGCAAGATGAAAAAGTTCTGGAGGTTGGCTGGACAACAGTGTGAATATACTTAACAGTACTGAACTGTACACTTAAAAATAGTTAACATGGCAAACTTTATGTAATGTATTTTATCACAATTAAAATTTTTAAAGTCAGATTAAAGCAATGCAATTCACTTATCACACATCATTTCTCTTTTGGACCAATTTTATTAGTTCTTTTGTTTTTACTAATACCAGAATAATTCCTAACTTTCTTATTTGGAGCAATTTGCTTTTTTTTTTTTTTAACTTGTGCCTAATTATGAAACCAAATGGCTTTAAGCTGGACATGGCAGAGAGGTGCCAAATTCAAGGTCTCTCTGGGGAATGGCACAAGCAAGTCACTTACAGAACTGTGGTTGACGCAGAGATAAACTCGTGAGAGTTGCCAACTTTGTTTTGGTAGCCTCCGAATTATAAACACTCCTGTAGCCATGTTTCTCATTAGGCTTACTGGATGCTGTGGACTATTTAGAATGGGAAGTTCCTCAAATGTTATGAATTTCCAGTATCCACTCTTTGGTCATTTGTAAAAATAATATTCTCATACCTCTTTGAAGACAATGAAATCTTTAAAGGATACTCACTCTAAATCCAGACTGTTTATTGATGTGTTGAGAGTTGTAGAGTTTAACAAAAATCATTGGGGTTGGGAACAGATAGAGTGAGGTACTTAGCTGAGGTTCCAGCGTATCTCATAGAGATGTTTACTTAGTCTATTCTTTAGAATTGTTGGATGCTTGGACAACCAGACTTAATAGGAGCCAAATGAGAAAGGCATGTTAGAAGAAAAAAGGTTTATATTACAAGAGGGTCTGACAATGACTTATTGTGAGCAAAGCTCGTCCTTGTCAACAGAATAAAGCCACTCCAGGACAGGGTTGTTCCCTCACAATGAGTCAGTTGTGCAGAAACTATGCACACAACATTCTGCATCCAAAACATTAAGGACAGAGTTGGAGAAAACAGTTTTTCCGCAGAGTGTCAAGGACTTGATATCTTTTATGCTGTCTCTTTGACTATAATAGTCTAGAAAATTCTGCGGGGAAATAGCTGCACCCTGATTGTCCTTGCATTGCCTCTTGGTTGAGGGGAAAAATGCCATTTTGAGTCTCCAAGATATCTTCGTAACTGTCCATAGTGCCTAGGGTGCCTGAACAAACACCAGCTCTTTATTTTATGATGAATAGTTCTATGTGGTAAAAGTCCTAGGCAACATTTAAAAATAACTAAAAGAATATAATTGGATTGTGTGTAACACAAAGAAAGGAGAGATGCTTGAGGTGATGGATACCTCTCTTTCTTCCCCTTTGAAAAAAAAAGAAGTCTTGGGCAGAATCAGGGAAGGCAGACATTGATTTACTTTGAGACTCAAAAGTGAAAATGAGGACTATGTTGCCCTATCTAATCCTTAATGTATACACTGCTTATTCAGACCCTTCACCCATGAGCTGTGTGACCATGAGCAAGTCTCTTATCCTCTATAATCCTTACTGTTCTCACCTTTGAAAGGTAAGCATAAATTTACTGATAGAATTAAGTGAGATGATTTGTGTAAAGTGTCTGGAACATAGTAAATGATCAATAAATATTGGGAGAAACTAGCTATAAGAACTTGGAAATGAAACAACCCACTCTGTCTCTTCATCTGTAAAATAGATAGTTAATATAGGTACTCTCTAAAATGAACAGGCAGCTTCAGGAGTTCCCCAGTTCCTTACTATGGGAGGCATTCAGGTGGACTGGGGTATAAGTTCTCCATCCTGGCATATTAGAATCAACCAGGGTACTTTTTCTTTTTTGAGACAGGATCTTGCTCTGTTGCCCAGGCTAGAGCACAGTGAAGTGATCAAAGCTCACTCCAGCCTTGAGCTGGAGTAATCCTCCTGCTTCAGCCTCCTGAGTAGCTGGGACTACAGGCACCTGCCACCATGCCCGGTCAACTTTTTGTAAAGGTGGGTTTCACCACGTTGCCCAGGCTGGTCTCAAACTCCTGGCCTCAAGCGATCCTCCCGCCTCAGCCTCCCAAAGTGCCATAATTACAGGTGTGAGCCACCGGGCCTGGCGGGAGACACTTTATAAAAATGTGATGCTCTGGACTCAACCAGAGATTCTGGCTGCATTGGGCTTGAGTGGAGCCTGAACATCTGTAATTCTTAAGCTCCCCATGTAATTCTAATGCACAGACAGCATTAAGAACCACCAAGCCAAATGACCATGTAGATATCATTTATGAGACTGAAGCAGAACAGGTAGCATCTGACAAGACCAGGACTAGGTTCTTTTCAGATCTAGCATGCCATGACTTTTCAGGCAACACACCAACATACATTTAGTTCACCTTTGTCCCAGGCAGCAGAAACTCTGATTTTCCCCAGGGACTCTGGGGCTCCTCGGGTTACTAACCCAGCACTAGATTTCCATTCTTGGGACTCTTGAGAAATGAGCGGGTCCAATCTGGAACTCTCATAGATTCTTTCCTAGGAGGAAGAGTCAGTTTGAGTTGGTATCTGTGTTAGTCCATTTTATGTTGCTATGAAGGAATACCTGAGACTGGGTAATTTATAAAGAAAATATATTTATTTGGCTCATGGTTTGGCAGGCTGTAAAAGTACGGTACCCACATCTGTTTGGGGCTTCTGGCGAAGCCTCAGGAAGCTTTTACTCAATGAGGGAAGGTGAATGGGGAGCAGATGGGTCACATGGAGAGAGAGGGAGCAGGAGGGAGAGGCCAGGCTCTTCTTAACAACCAGCTGTCACATGAACTGAGTGAGAACTCGCTCATTATCTCAGGGAGGGCACCAAGCCATTCATGTGGGATCTGTCCCCTTGACCCAAACACCTCCCATCAGGCCCCACCTCCAACACTGAGGATCACGTTTCAACGTGAGATTTGGAGGGAACAAACATCCAAACCATATCAGTATCCTTATTGAGAGAATTTAAAAGTTTGAGGTAGGTGTTGAAAGAGAGGAAAAACTTATGTAAGATTTCACCCAATTTTTCAGTTCAGGGAAATAAACCACAGTGATTTTTACAAATGCCACAGCTTTAGAATAGCTTACCTGCCTCTAGTTCCAAACACTGTTCCAATTTGCCTTATTTAAAACTTCAGGATGGAAATGAACACACAGAAATGAACTGACAAGATGAAAAGTAAAATAGGGTATGAATCTTCATGGTTCTGATAGCTTATAAAGAGCTAGATTAATAATCAGAAATTTCACTGTGAACATCAGTAGAAATTATAATCCTGGGGGAAAGATTATGCTGCAGTTGGGGCCAGATGCCTGGTAATTGATCCTGACAGTAGTTTGAGTTTTAAATAAGTTTCGACCTTATCTTTCTTTGTAAAAAGATAAGGAGGATACACAGCACCATGAAAACATGACCCCTGGGCTATTTACACATGGCAAAGGAACAAAGAGACCAATTTCTCTCCTAGGACCGTGGAAAATAAGAAATATGTACCCTGATGTGTTTTCTCAACAATGCTGTGGTGATATTTTATCCTATTATTTTGTGAATGCGGTAGAGGTAGGCTGTTTCTTATTTTTTCATTTGTGTTTTCTAAAAAGTAAAAATAAGTCATCGTCACATGACTAAATCAGTATAGTATAGTGTTACGAACATAGGCCAAATTGCCTGGGCTGACTTTCAGCTCTGCCACTTACTAGCTGTATGACATTGAATAAGTTACTTTATTTATCTGTGCCTCCATTTCCTCTTCTATAAAATGGGGTTTGTAAAATAGTCTCACCTCATAAGATAATTAAATGAATTAACACACCTAAAGTATTCAGAGCAGTGCCTGGTATTGAACAAATGCTCAATAAACATTAGCTATTATTAAAACATGAAAATCAGGAAAGATACATTGACATTTTATCAAATTAGCTCAAATTAATAGACAATAGATTTCTTTCCAATTAATACTGCTTCAAAAATACTAGAATACAGCAGTGCTGGTAAACAAGAGGCGGAATGCAGGATGTTCACCAATTGCCAGTGATCACTGACCTGCCTTTGAGCAACTAAGTTATCTTCCCTGTCTAGTTTTTTCTCCTTTGTGATGGATGTAACTTAGCCTTTCCCTTACTTATGTCATATGAGACGTGTAAAGAAAAAATACACAGATATAAAAATAAAATTTATTGAAGTATCTATAAAGTGCTTTGAGCCACCAAAAAAAAAATGCCTCTTAAATCCTGTGTTTTCTATTTTAAATATTTCTTATTCCCTCCTCTGTCTTCTGTGTGTTTTGTGGCTTCCTTGTCTCTTCAGTGGCTCCTCTGTGCCTCCTTAGAAGGCTGCTTTGCTAAAGGCTGAGACCGCCAGGAGGGGGGAAAGACCTGGGAGGGCTTATCTTCCCCTTTCTTGGCCCTTAATGTCCAGTACCTAAACCCTTGGGCTCTTTACTTGAGTAAAGTGAAAAGAATGCACTTAAGTGTGCAAAGAAAAGTGTTTTTTACAGAGAAACTTTATAACAGCATCTTCTAGCTTTCATACATTTAAATTATTAACAGATTTTTTAAAACCTGGCAATGCCTATTAATAGTTTGATCTTTTAACATGTTTTATTTTATTTTTTAATTTAGTGAACTTTTCATTGTCGCTGCTAAATCCAGGCAAAATTCTGGAAGAAGAAATGACTAGGTAACTCATATATATGGTGTACTTTTTTAAAGTTTCATTTGAATATAATTTCCAATTACAGTTATAAGAATATACAAATAACGTGTACTCTTTACCCAGATTCACCTATTGTTATCATTTTTGCTCCCAAATCCCAATTTAAAGTAAGATGCACACATCATGGCCCTTTACTGCAGTATGACTCCTAAGAATAAGGATATTTTCTTACATAATCACGGTACAGCTATTGGCTTCAGTAAATTTCAATACTTTTATCTAATATAACATCTATATTCCAATTTTGTCATTTGATCCAATAATATCATTTATGGCATTTTCTCCTCCTTCTAGTTTCTCAATAGAAATCTCTAAAGCCTGTAAGCATGATGTTTGTATGTCTGCATAGCAATGTTGCTGATTGTAACGAATGCTGTCTGTACGCTAAAAGGCCTGAAAGGTGTCTATCTGGAAGCAGTTTGTAAAATTAGATAATAAAAATTTGAAAGTATTGATATGTACTTATTATTTTTAAAAATACTAACTTTCTACTAATTTGGTAAAACCTTCATTCCAAATTCGTTTGAATTCATGACATTTTATTATAACTTTTTTTAAATATTTCAAATTCTGACAAATAGGAACAAAGTTTTTTGGTTCTTTTTATAAAGAATGCAGAAAAACCAATATGGAAAGGGCGATTTCACATGTTCAATCTGCTTATTACTATATGTAAATAGTAGTGAACTTTTCAGTACAATAAGATATACAAGTCTAGAATATAATTATGAAAGAGGAGTTAAATTGTATCCACAAGTTATCAATATCAGTTAAAAACAAATCGTTAACTTTTCTGCAGTTAACAACAAAAATTTATCCATTTTCTTTGGCTAACAGTTCAAGTAAATAGATTTGCCATCATGGAGCTCATCATTTTATAATTTAAAAAAAGAAAAATGTAATGTCTGTTTGTTATAAGGTCCTATATAGTTTTTGTTATCAGTTTAGTAAATTGATTAATTTCTAGTTCTGAAAATTTCTCCTGAAAGAGATGAATAAAGATGGTGGGGGCGGTGGCTCATGCTGTAATCCCAGCACTTTGGGAGGCCAAGGTGAGCAGATCACCTGAGGTCAGGAGTTCGAGACCAGCCTGGCCAACATGGTGAAACCCCATCTCCACTAAAAATACAAAAATTAGCCAGGTATGGTGGTGCATGCCTGTAATGCCAGCTACTTGGGAGGCTGAGGCAGGAGAATCACTTGAATCCAGGAGGCGGAGGTTGCAGTGAGCTGAGATGGTGCCACTGCACTCCAGCCTGGGTGACAGAGTGAGACTCAGTCTCAAGAAAAGAAAAGAAAAGAAAAGAAAAGAAAAGAAAAGAAAAGAAAAGAAAAGAAAAGAAAAGAAAAGAGAAAAGAAAAGAAGAAAAGAAAAGAGAAAAGAAAAGAAAAGAAAGAAAAGAAAAGAAAAGAAAAGAGAAGGTATTTAATAGAGCCTTTCTCTTTTTTTTTCAGATATGCATATTACTACTCAGGATTGGGTGCTGGAGTTCTTGTTGCTGCCTATATACAAGTTTCATTTTGGACTTTGGCAGCTGGTCGACAGATCAGGAAAATTAGGCAAAAGTTTTTTCATGCTATTCTACGACAGGAAATAGGATGGTTTGACATCAACAACACCACTGAACTCAATACGCGGCTAACAGAGTAGGTACATTGTTAATGTCACACTTTCATATAGAAATTAATTACTGTGTGAAAATGTCAAGGAAAGATTTTAAATGAAAAATGTTACTAGACTGAGCATCTGATCTATATTAGAAATCAATCATCTGGCAGCCATGTCTAGCAGCATCTGTAGCCTATGCCATTGCATGTTGGCTTTCCCCCAAGGTGCACAGTAGGTTTATTTGAGGACTGAACTCACATCTTATACCTGTTTATTTCTCATGGAACTTTCTACTGGGGGACCTGACAGGTGCTAGACTCTCAGTAAAGATGGTTGAATGAATGAATAGTTGATTGAATTAATTTACAAAGAGACTTGCTTTAGTAATTGTCGACTCTTCACTTATTCAACAAATATTTGAGGGTGTTTCATGTGCTAAGTACCATTCTATGTGTTCATAATGTATCAGTGAACAAAGCACAGATCTCTGTCCTTTTGGTGCTTACATTCCAGTAGGGGGAGATAGATGATAAACTTTCCTGACTGGGAGTCCTGGCAAGGGCATCCTGAGCAAATAAGTCAAAAAAAAAAAAAAAAAAAAGAGGGAAGAGCAAGACATTTAGGGCCTTGTAAACCTCCACAAAGACTTCAGCTTTCACCCAATGAAATGGCAGCTGTTGGAAGTGTCTGAGGTGAGGAGTAACATGGTCAGACTTGCATTTTCAAAGCATCCCACTGGCTGCTGTGTTGAGAATAGACTGGGTTGAGAATAGGGACAAGAGTAGAAGCAAAGATCTCTTCCCTATTACTTCCCTGTAAGAAGAAATGCAGTAATATTTCCCTATTACTGTTGCTTATTATTGTTGCAATGTTCTTCTTAATTCTTGCTTTTAAACAGATAGATTTGTATGCTCAAAATGTTAATGCTTCTCTCATAGGAATGACTCATTTAATAGTATCAACTTAATGATACTTATTAGAAGCATTGATTAATCCTGAATTTCTTCCTTTGTGCGGTGTTTAGGTGGGGAAGATGTTATTCAAGAGGCTAAGACTCTGAAAGAGGCTTGCAGTCAGTGAACAAATTTTACTTGTCTATGTGTTTGTTGGATGTCTACTTCATCTTTCTAACTGAAACCTCCTGCCTGTAACCACTTAGGTGTGATCTTTTTTAGTGACATCTCCAAAATCAGTGAAGGAATTGGTGACAAGGTTGGAATGTTCTTTCAAGCAGTAGCCACGTTTTTTGCAGGATTCATAGTGGGATTCATCAGAGGATGGAAGCTCACCCTTGTGGTAATGGCCATCAGTCCTATTCTGGGACTCTCTGCAGCCATTTGGGCAAAGGTATGTGAAAGCTGGGCATTTTTATGTGTGTTAACCCCTGCACACAGTAATCTTTAATATGCAGAAGTCTCATACTTGTACCTGTGCAGGTCTACATTAAATGTCAGTTGAAACTACATCCAGTAACATGGTGTTAATATGATGCTTTAGTAAGGAAATTAATTTTTAACATAATCCAAAATGTCACAGGCTGGGTGTGGTGACTCATTCCTGTATCCCGGTTCTTTGGGAGGCCAAGGTACATAGATCACTTGAGGTCAGGAGTTTGAGACCAGCCTGGACAACATGGCAAAACTCTGTCTCTACTAAAAATAAGAAAAACTAGCCTTGCGTGGTGGCACATGACTGTAATCCCAGCTACTCAGGAGGCTGAGACAGGAGAATCGCTGAACCCAGGAGGTGGAGGTCGCAGTGAGCCAAGATCATGCCACTTCACTCCAGCTTGGGTGACAGAGTGAGACTTCGTCTCAAAAAAAAAAAAAAAATTCACAGTTCTTACTTCAGTTACCGTTGGTTAAGGAATTACCCTCAAATTATTGCATGAACATAAAAATTTTAAATAGAGTTTGGATTTGTTCTATTTATTTTAATCATTACCTGTGATGGTTAAGTGGCATTCTGCCAGTTTTGCCTTGCAATAAAATACACAAAATGTATTCTGCTTTAGCCAACACTTCAGAGTTGAAAAATTTTACTGGCAATTTTTGTTCATTCTGGGGTTGATGATTTACACAGTGAACTACTTGTATCTCTTTTGTTTTGATTCTTCCTTTGCTTTTCTCCTGCAACATCTTGTCTGGCTATCTTATTATTTAGCAGAATGCCCATGAGGAGGTCTGGAAGTATTGTTTTTATAGTAATTAAAAATTGTGACACAAGGCCAAAGTGGGTGGATCACGAGGTCAGGAGATTGAGACCATCCTGGCTAACACAGTGAAACCCTGTCTCTACTAAAAATACAAAGAATTATCCAGGCATGGTGGTGTGCACTTGTAGTCCCAGCTACTTGGGAGGCTGAGGCAGAAGAATCGCTTGAAACCGGGAGGTGGAGGTTACAGTGAGCCGCGATCGTGCCACTGCACTCCAGTCTGGGCAACAGAGTGAGACTCTGTCTCAAAAAAAAAAAAAATTGTGTCACAGTAAAGTAAAGAATGGTAAATCCTTTCAAAGCAGTGAAGTTTTATTTTATTTTACCTTACAACTAACAGAGAAAAACAGTAGATGTGGAACTTGACAGTGTTCCCAAGAATGCTATTTAGAGAATTATGTGTGGATTTTCTTTTTTCCTAAGTACTCTTGGGGAGTCTATCACCAGGGTGGGTCAGATATAGCCTTTGAGGGATGTGGACACAGCCATTGGATCCAGAACACTGGCATTTGCTACGCGACTTTAATATTTGGTAAAGGAGAGGGTTTGGGAAGAAAAAGTAGGTTAAAGAGTTGACCAGAATGCCTTTAAACTTTTCTCCCTATACAAAAGTGATCACTGTTTCTTTTCTGTCCAGATACTCTCGGCATTTAGTGACAGAGAACTAGCTGCTTATGCAAAAGCAGGCGCCGTGGCAGAAGAGGCTCTGGGGGCCATCAGGACTGTGATAGCTTTTGGGGGCCAGAACAAAGAGCTGGAAAGGTCAGGAAGGTTCTTTAGCCACTGGTTTAAGGAATGTGTTTTTACATTTTGTTGCTTCTTCTTTTGTGGTATGTGTTTATTATCTTCCCTTTCCTAATATTAACCCTTCTCCCATAAATTATAAGCACCCTTTACTGATGGCTATAGTTGAATGTCAGACTCGAAAGCAAGGTTCTTAACCTTTTGTGCTCCATGGACTCTTTTGGCTATGTGATAATACAAATGGACCCCCTTGTTTTTAAATGCAAAAACCAAAATATGCTAGCCCTTTGGGAAGCCAAGACAGGAGGATAGCTGGAATCCAGGAGTTTAAGACCAGCCTAGGCAATGTAGTAAGACCCTGGCTCTACAATTTTTTTGTTTAATAAGCTGGGTGTGGTGGTGTGCACCTGTGGTCCCAGCTACTCAGGAGGCTGAGGCAGGAGAATCGCTTGAGCCCAGAATGTCAAGGGTGCAGTGAGCTGAACTCCAGCCTGGATGATAGAGTGAGCCTCTGTCTCAAAAAAAGAGTAAAAATTTTTTAAAAACCAAAAAATAAATAAGTAACCCCCCCAAAAAATAAGTAGGGTTACAAAGGAAAATAATTATATTAAAAATACTTATCAAAATATTTTTTATTTTATTTTACTCCCTTAATGACTATGAAGTGGAATATATAAGAGAAAAACCTGAGAAAACATTGACTTCCCAGTTATAGCCCAGAATTCTTTGTAGGGCCTTGTGGGTCCTCCATAACAATGAGGCAGGACTTCCCACCCAGGCCTCTGGCTTTCAACTTTAATGATCCAGGATAAGCTTGGAAAATTGACCAGTATCTGGAGGCATATTGCAGACTCTTCTCTGAAAAAATTATCAAGGCATGATTGACATATGAAAAGCTGTGTATACATCTTTAACGTGTATATCTCAATGAGTTTGGGGATAAGAACACACCTATGAAAAAGGCCATTCTGCTCTACTTAAATGAAAATAATTACTTAGGGTTTTATTTAAATAACAATATCCCCTACTATAGTTGAAGTATGATTCCATATAAAGTATTTTCTTTGGCTATTCTATGGGACTCTTGATACTCACAACTCTTGGATATAAAAATTCTCTGGAAATTCTCTAGCATTAAAAACAAAGTTTCCCTTAATCCCCCCATTTAATTTTCTACTTTTCTATTCCTTAATCCCTCTTCAAAGCCAACATGTTTCTGGTCCTCTAACCTCTTCCTTTTTTCTCTCTCACTGCTGCTTCCTGTACACAATAGTCCACACAGACCACACTAACCCTCAGTTGGACCTCAGGATGTCAGTGTAATCTGTGCCACTCCGTTAGTCCCGGTAAGCGAGCCACCTAAGCAAAGGTAATTACAGTGTGTCCGCTGCTGTCACTGGAGCTGTGTGTCACACTGGGCAGACGCAAGTCTTCCTGCCACACCTTGAGGCTCAGCCACACAGGAGAAATCACAGCGCTGGCTGTGGCCTGCTGGCTACCCCCAGAGATGCAGCTGTGCTCTGTGAACACAGCCCCCAACCAGAGGAAAGCACCCTGAAGACCTGGGTGCTTTACGCAATAAAAAAGACAAACCTTCTGATGGCAGAATATGTTTTTTAAAAGACTGATGAATTCTCATGTTTTATTTGGTTCAACACTTAAAGTGGTGTTGCTGTGTTTTTTTTTGTCACAAAGAAAAATATCCTAATTTGTGTGATATTTTCCCCTCGAAGTGTCATTGCATACCCATTGGATTTTTCTTTAAATTTCAGGGAGCCCAAATTAAATTTTACATACCCTCTGGGTCTAGTATGGAAAAGTAGATTTGAGTCAACTTGATGAAAAAAATACTGTAATTTAACAGAATCATTCTAGATATTTTAAACTTTATATCAAATGCCAGCAGCCAGTAATAATGCATTTGAATTATGATTCAAAGATATGATAGTAATAGAATGAGCAAAACTCAGGAAGAGATAACAATTGAACATACTAATATAATAGTAAGAGAAATGATCAGGCTTGCTAACTACGAACCAGCTACTGTACTGCTTTCTACAATTATCTACCAACCTCACAATTATCTTGCAAATTAGGCATTATTAAATCTATTTTTCATATGATGAAACTAAAGTCTGGAAAAATTGAATAAGAACTCATATTCCATAAGTAGTGACTACCTTATAACCTGTATCTAGCTTGACAGATGAAGGTCAGCCTGATTTTTTAAAAAGTCAAAGAGAGAAGCCTATGTTTATGTACAACAACATGTAAAATTTTCATCCTTCACCCAGTAGACAATACAGGGAGGATTTTCTGTTCTCCAGAGAAGAGACATTGACCAGGGTTAAGAATCTAACTGTTTATGAGTTCCAGTAGCATTTACAATCAATTCTGGTTTGGCTTGGTTTCTCTCATTCCCTCTTAACCCTGACTTGTGATATTGCCGTGAAGGTGATGGAGAAGCTCTTCCATATCCCAGGGTGAACCCTCAATTCTGGAATAGCCACAGGAAAGTTGGTTGGCTTGGAAGGGATGAAGGGAAATGGAACCGGGCCAGTAAAGAGAAGGCATGGATCTGTTCTAGGCCTGGCTGATCCTGAATTAGTTCAATTCCCAAAGAGCTGGGTCTCACCATGGGTTCATTACCTTGACTGACTTTGTTACTTAAACCTCCAACTATATAGGAGCCGAGTGTGACTCAGACTATGGATTGTTATTCTTAATTATAACGTTTTCCCTCTTATTTTTCTCGTAGGTATCAGAAACATTTAGAAAATGCCAAAGAGATTGGAATTAAAAAAGCTATTTCAGCAAACATTTCCATGGGTATTGCCTTCCTGTTAATATATGCATCATATGCACTGGCCTTCTGGTATGGATCCACTCTAGTCATATCAAAAGAATATACTATTGGAAATGCAATGACAGTAAGTAGTTCTCCTAACATTTATGAAGAATATGAAAATCTTATTTCTCCATCTACCTTCTCTTTTCTTTGATATCCCTCCTTTTTGAAAGATGAACATGATTATAGGTTTTTGTTTTTGGTGAATCTTTCCACTGTCCAGTGGGCTGAGCTGACTTTCTAGAATATACAAGTCATAATTATGAGTGTGGATAAGAAAATAGCATGTGGTTAGACCATTTGTGAAACATATACAGTGTATAAAAGGAAATAAAAATGGGATGAATTTAGGAATAAACAAATATAGATGGGAGCCATCCTCCCTCTGCCGTTGAGTTTTATTGTATAAGAAAGTAAGCATCATTATTATAGAATAGGTCATTGCACAAGAGAATGTTACATTTCTATCACTTAAAACAATCAGCTCTCTGAAATACAAGAAGAGATATTATGTTAGTTTTTCTTATTTATCAAAATGAAGATAGCTTCATTTTATGATTGTTAAAAGAATATATACTAATTTTACAAAGGATTAGGATACAGAATTTTTAAAATTAAAATTACTTATAATCTAATAATTTATATTCTCTTGATGATAATTTTTGGCATATATCTTCCAGGTCATTTTCTATATATATATATATATATATACACATTATTTTCTTTCAAAACTGGGATCATACTATATATATCTTTTTGTAACCACATTTATGAACTACCAATATTTTGTGACCATCTTTTCATGTCAGAGACTCAGAACAATATGTAACTATTTAAATAGAAATCTTTTAAAATCTGTACTTCCCTATCTTGCTGAAGTGAGGATACTGAGCATAATTTGGCCCTTTGATGATGACTTGGGGTCATTATGAAAGTGAGTATTTTCAGAATGCTTTATGCAGTGGTATCTTCAGATTTCATTGAGAGGTCGTGGGTGTTCGACTTGGTGAGCCCTCATTAATGCTGAGTCTAATTTTTCTCACTTCCATCTTCTCTCTGGCAGTTAGTTTGGAAGCTTGCCACCCTTTCTTCACGTCCTCATTTACTATTGATGTTTTATGAAGAAGGGAGGTCGAATCCTGACTACCGTTCACCTTTGGTGATGAGTTTGTCCTCTCGGACCTTAATTTCCTCATTTGTAGTATGTGGATAACGACACCTATCCCATAGGGCTGAGAGTGCTATCCCCAGAGGGAGCCCAAGGAAAGCCCTCTGCATAAAGGTCAGGGACTCTATTGCATTAACCTTATAGCATCTATTTTGGTCAACATTATTTTTCTTTCTTACTGGTCCTTCCTTATCTGTATTGCAGATGGGGGATAGGTATTTAACTGATATTTGAGTTATGGGTCACATGAAGTATTGCTGTGTTTTGAGAAAAGCCAAATTATATGTAGAAGTTTTACCATGCCCTGAGAGAAAAAAAATAATTTATCTTCACTTATGTTTTTCTCAGTGAAGTTATGCTAATAATCTGGATTCCTGAAGCTGTATTCTGAACTTCTTTATATCAATTCATTTTCCTAGTGAAAAAATACTGTGAAGGGAAATGTGTTAAGTGTTGTATGCTATAGTACAGAATAACTGTGTAAAGGAATTGCTAACCAGTGCACACTGGAGTGATTTTATGTTTTATGATGTGCAAACTGTTACTTTTTATGTTAAAAGTCTTTAAAAATATATGTGACATGGTGCTTTTTAGGAGCATTACATGGGGCCAAAATCTGCCATGTTTTATATTGAACCGTCTATGTAATTCCATGCATAGTTAGAGAAAATCATATAGGATGGAATAATAATACTGATTGAAAATGTTTCTCTCTGGTGGCGTTTGCGAGTGAGTCAATGAAATAGGTTGGAAAAATCTTTTTAACTGTATATATTCAGGAGAACAACAGGTAGTTTGAGAAAATAGACCCATTCAGGCAATAAAATGCTATATTAGCCTTGCAAATGTTGCTCTTCTGAGAAACAAAAGTAAAGGATAAACCTAAACTTAATCCTTTATGTAGTATGTTACATATAAATCACATTTTAGATAATAAGGAATGCCAGAATGTGACTTAAACTTTTCCTCATGTTATTTTGCTCAGGTTTTTTTTTCAATCCTAATTGGAGCTTTCAGTGTTGGTCAGGCTGCCCCATGTATTGATGCTTTTGCCAATGCAAGAGGAGCAGCATATGTGATCTTTGATATTATTGATAATGTAAGTCATTTATTATTTTAATGCCAAAAGAAGTCTTTGAGCTTGTATAATTAAATCTGGCTTTAGGTTGCATATTTTTGAATCAACTACATTGAATAAGTTGTACTGACTAAAGTGACATTTAATTATATGAAATGAATGACCTCTTAGTAATAAATGAAAGAAAATACCTCTTATTAATATTTTTTAAATGTATCTTTAGATAATATAATAATACTGATCTCATTTTGGAAAAGGACATCTGCACTAGTGCAGAGCAAAGATGTTTCTCTTCCTAGTTTTTATCTTTTTCACTTTCATATTGTAGCCAGACTGAGAATCATAATTTCTATATAGGATGGAGGGTAGATAAATTATCGGTGGGACCAAAATTGACAGTATATTTTGCTGTGGGTTGCCCCTCTCCAAAAAATTATCACTGCATGTTTGGTATTATTTTAAATAAACTACATTAAATAACTTAAACTGACTACAGTGAAAAAGAAAAAGTTTTAATGTAAAAAAGTAAGTCACTGCATTCAAATATTGCAAAGTAGATAACTGAAATTTGATCATTTAATCTAAGCAACATTTCCTTTTTCATTGATCCAAGTCATGAGAAAATTGCTCAGTTTCTGATTGTATTAAAAGTTTACATTATTCCTAAATAACTGCTATAATCAACCATTCAATCTTCTCAATTCAATCTATTACATTTATTATTTAGGAATGAGCTAATTTTCACTAAATGCTGAAATACTTGGCTATAATATATATCAATTATAGTATATTTTTGTTATTGCACTTGTATAAATATGCTTATCTGACCATTTAGAAAATTTATGAGGATATGCCAAAAGCTTAAAGGGAAATATTGTATGAAATGAGATGAATATCTCTTATGTACTTTTCAGGAAAAGACTATTTTCTGAAAAGGAGTATTTCTTTAAACAGCATGCATACATATACACACAATCTTCATCTTGGGTTTTTCTTATGTAAAGGGGATTGTGACATTCCAGGTCCTATTTTTGGAATTTGCTGAATCATATTCCTTAAAAATGCAACTTGTTTGTGTTATGATGGAATAGTCATTACATTTTGTTTTATTTAGAAGCCTAAAATTGACAGTTTTTCAGAGAGAGGACACAAACCAGACAGCATCAAAGGGAATTTGGAGTTCAGTGATGTTCACTTTTCTTACCCTTCTCGAGCTAATGTCAAGGTACTGTAAGTAATATTTATAGGAATTCCTAACTGAGGTTGATTGTTGAATCATTTTAAAGAATAAAGTCTCTATTATTTTAATACTTATGTGCCTTTTCCTTTGGGGGTTATATTCCCTTATTTGATACTTTTTTTTCAAATTTCAAACGGAATTGAATTATTCCCATTTTAGGGCTTTGTTGTGAAGTGTGTTCTTTTTTCTCATTTTCCTTACAGATCTTGAAGGGCCTCAACCTGAAGGTGCAGAGTGGGCAGACGGTGGCCCTGGTTGGAAGCAGTGGCTGTGGGAAGAGCACAGCGGTCCAGCTGATACAGAGGCTCTATGACCCTGATGAGGGCACGGTAAGTGGGAAGAACCAAGCTTTCCAGGGTGGGAAATTGGCCCTTTGGAATTGGTTTTTCAGTAACAAATTTGCATGTGAATCCAGTTTTGGTAAAAAGCCTACAAAATGGCAATGCCTATGGCTAATGCCTTCACACCCTTGGGCTGGTTTCACAAATGTATTAAATAAAAGTCATAAAAGCTGTGGAAGCTGGACAAAGCTCTCCTCTGTTCTGACTAAGCTTTCATAACACATTAAATTACCGCAAAGCAGTCTACAAACCACTGAGAGGATTACTTTCAATGAGTTAGGGTTTGGTCAAACATATTCCATATAGCAATTGTTGGCAACAATTGATGACAATTAGGGTCACCAGATATTTTAGGACAGCAATTAAATTCATCCAAGACAGTTGAGTTTTCTTAAACTTTGGAATATCTAAGGGGGAAAGTGGGATGGTCTCTTAAGAAACTAGTCTCTTGAGAAACTTCTAGAAACACAGAGATAGTAATAGCCTAGGGTATGTTTTTTGCCATTTAAAAGTTTTGTTATAAATTTGAATTTACAGAAAATTGTAACTAGAGAACTCACAGATCCTTCACCCAGATTTAGATTGTTTATATTTTGACCCACTTGCTTTATCATCTTCTCTTTCTCCGTGTGTGTGTGTGTGTGTGTGTGTGTGTGCATTATGTATACCCTTATACTTCAGAATACATTCCTAAAAAGGACATTCTCTTAGATAACCATAAAACAACGATAAAAATCAGTAAATTTAACATTAATGCAATACAAGTCCACAAGCTATATTCAGAATTTCCTCAGTTGTCCCAATTTTAGAGCATTGAGTTTATCTGATATTAAAATGGATTATAATTCAATAATTGTGAAAACAGAAGATTATAAGGTAAAAAGTAAAAATAATGGCATGCCAAACCAAAAATCATAAAAAGGCATTGGGACAGAACAGAGATCTCCAGAATTAATATATAATTTTCTACAATATATGGAACTATTTATTTAATTTGATAAAATTAATATTATTGGAAAAATCTGATATTACTATGGGGGAACATAGGCCCATTCTCATTTACTAAAGTAAATTCTGGGTTGGTTCAAGTATAAATATTTTCTTAATTTTTTAAAAAGAACCTGGTAAAATACCAACCATTGAGAATTAAATTATTATTGAAACAATCCACATTTTTAAAGAAAGCATATGTTAACAGAAAAAAAAGATCTTCAGAAATTCTATAACTCAGAGATATTCACTGTTAACATCATGATTTAACAATTTTCTTACCACTAAAATAATAAAAAAAAGTCCAGTGGTATAATTTATTAATTCAGTTGTTCCTTAAGCCTCTTTCCAATAAAAACCAATAAAACTATGATGAAAGAAAGCAATAAAGGCCTGACATGGTGGCTAATGCTTGTGATCTCAGCACTTTGGGAGGTTGAGGTGGGAGGTTTACTTGAGGCCAGGAGTTTGAGATCATCCTGGGCAACTAATGACAATCTGTCTCTACAAAATATTTTTTAAAATAGCCACGCCTGGTGGTGTGCACCCATAGTCCTAGCTACTTGGGAGGCTGAGGCAGGAGGATCACTTGAGCTCAGGAATTCAAGGCTGCAGTGAGCTATTGTTGCACCAGTGGTTCCATCACTATGCTCCTCCAAAGCCTGGGTGACAGAATGAAACTCTGTCTCTAAATTTAAAAAAAAAAAAAAAGGAAGAAAATAAAGTAATAAATTGGAGCAAAAGATTTATTATATATTGAAAAAGTATTATATTTATTATTAGAGAAGTTAATATGAATATATGAAGGCAACCCTGCTCATTATGAACATGCGACTTTCTGGAATATATACAGATTTGTAAAAAGTTTCAAGAAATGGTCAACTTTATTTATAAATATGTACAAATGAAAACAGATATAAGCTATCACCTCATACCTATTAATTGGAAGAAAACAGATTAAAATGATAAAACCCAGTGCTAGTAAATTACAATGAAACAGATATATTTATATATTCCAGTTGACATTGTAAGTTATTAAAATGTTTTAAGATAATTATTTAGCCTTTTATTAACAAGCAACAAATGCCCAGCAAATCCAGTCATTGTACATGTAAGCAATTGTTGTCAAGGGAGAAAAAATAAACCATAATCTTCAACTTAGTAATTCTCTACTCTTGCAATAAATATTGAAGTAAGCCAAATATTTAAGGGATTGGAAATGAAGTAAATTAAAGCATGTAAAAAATAGCAAAACATTGGCCGGGTGCAGTGGCTCATGCCTGTAATCCTGTAATCCCAGCACTTTGGGAGGCCAAGGCAGGTGGTCACGAGGTCAGGAGATCAAGATCATCCTGGCTAACATGGTGAAACCCCGTCTCTACTAAAAATACAAAAAAATTAGCTGGGCATGGTGGTGGGCGCATGTAGTCCCAGCTACTCGCGAGGCTGAGGCAGGAGAACGGTGTGAACCCGGGAGGTGGAGCTTGCAGTGAGCGGAGATGGTGCCACTGCACTCCAGCCTGGGCGACAGAGCAAGACTCCATTTAAAAAAAAAAAAAATAGCAAAACACCATAATGCCATCAAAATTATATGTAGACCAGGAAGGTAAGTGTACATTTTTATTTAAATTTAATATTGGAACATAAAAATAATGGTATGCCAAAAACATAAAACCCAAAATAGTTTATGGCAAATAATCCTTCCATGAAAAAAACTGTATATATGAAAATAAATATCAGGAGAGAGCATAAGCTTTTTATTTTTGTTCTTGCATATTGCTGTTTATTTCTAATTATTATTTCTAAACACTGAACTAAGTTAAATATTAGGTAGGATGTTTTTCATAAATGGTCCTGATACTTCAGCTAGTAGATGGTTAAATACTTAATAGGAAATATTTCTTTCTTTCAGATTAACATTGATGGGCAGGATATTAGGAACTTTAATGTAAGCTATCTGAGGGAAATCATCGGTGTGGTGAGTCAGGAGCCGGTGCTATTTTCCACCACAATTGCTGAAAATATTCGTTATGGCCGTGGAAATGTAACCATGGATGAGATAAAGAAAGCTGTCAAAGAGGCCAACGCCTATGAGTTTATCATGAAATTACCACAGGTAAAGGCTCTGATAAAGTAGTTGTCCTTGAAATTAGAATTTCACCTCATAGGACTGAGTTTGTTCTTCAAAGGTTTAGCTAATAATGCTTGAGATGCAAGATTGTCCAACTTTGCTAGATAAGTCCCCTGAATGACTCAGTTAGGGGTTAAAGAATTATAGCCTGGTAGATGAGTAATATAAAATTTTATACAGAAGGTGTCAGCTTTTTTATAATTCAGAATTCATTTATCTTATCATACTTTATGATACATTAAAATAGTTAAGACAAAGCTCCATGTTGTCTTTATGTAGTTCTATAGAATTCCTGGCCTTTTTAAATTTGCTTCAAGAGCTGATCCATGTTTTCTGTGGTAGAAATTTGACACCCTGGTTGGAGAGAGAGGAGCCCAGCTGAGTGGTGGGCAGAAGCAGAGGATCGCTATTGCACGTGCCCTGGTTCGCAACCCCAAGATCCTCCTGCTGGATGAGGCCACGTCAGCATTGGACACAGAAAGTGAAGCTGAGGTACAGGCAGCTCTGGATAAGGTCAGTAGACCCTAAACAGCTGAAGGACCACCACATTGAAACCTATTGAAAATTCTTGCCAATGCTTCCAGAGTCTGGATTGAGAAACAGAAACATAGCAAATGAAGCTACCACATGGAGCTGTATTGATTTCTCCTTTCTGTCAGGTTACATTGTCTTCAGAGAGAGGTGAAGGGTATTGACTTGTTTTGACCATGGTGCAGTAAGCCCAGATCCAGGTCTGTGCAACAAGCCATTTAGCTTTGTTTATTTCTTGCACGTGGGCTATTGCAAGACTACTTTTGACCAAAAGTAGTCAAGTTAAAATATATATATTTTTAAATCCGGTTACCCAGACACTGGTCCAGCTGAAAACTAATTCAAAATACTCACCCTATTTTGTAGGCAGTGACATCATCTTTATCTATTCATGTAGGTGACCAGGTGCTTTTCTGGAAATAAAGTTCAACTCTGTACTTGTCTAAGCATATAAATAAGCAATTCATTTTAAGGGTGCTGAGTTCATCTGTCCAGCTCAGGTATTTCTAAGTCTCTCATTAGCATCTTTACTAAGCTGAAGTGTCACAGGAACGACCTTATCTTGGTACACTTTTGGGGGTAATGCTGATGTCATCTGTATTAACAACACAATGTAAATACCAGAGTCAGATGACACCATAGAAATTAGTTTCAAACACATAAATATCATAAATATATTTGATTTAAAACAGTTTAGTAATAACATGTGCAAGTTCCTTAAGGAATTCTATCTGAACCACCTCTTACAATTTAAGAGACAAGCTGCACGAACCTTATTTTCTCAGGAAAATTTATATCTGAATCCTAAGTTAACATAACTCCTTTTTATGCTGTAAACTGTAGTTAATTAATGCCTCATAGTTTATCAGCTTAATATCTTGACTCTTTTTGTTGTTTTTAAGACAGGGTCTTGCTCTGTCACCCAGGGTGGAGTGCAGTGGTGTGATCACAGCTCCCTGCAGCCTCCACCTCCTGGGCTCAAGCCATCCTTCCACCTCAGCCTCCTGAGTAGCTGGGACTACAGGTGTGCGCCACCACACCTAGCTAATTTTTGTATTTTTGGTAGAGATGGGTTTTTGCCATGTTGCCCAGGCTGGTCTCAAACTCCTGAGTTCAAGTGATCATCCTGCCTCAACCTCCCAAAGTGCTAGCATTATAGATGTGAGCCACTGCACCCAGCCAATATCTTGACTTATTTTATATAATTTAATAATGATTAATAAGACAATAATAATTATTCCTTACAAATTCTTGCACTGAATTATACTGCTTTTGTGTATATTAAACCATGATATTAAGGAGTCAAAATATAATGCATATGAGACTGGTATATGGTTGGTTATTCTGAAGTTACTTAAAGCAGTACATCATAAAGTAATACACGCATAAGTTAAACCATTCTAACTTAAAAATATAATTAGACATTCATGTATTGACATAGACTTTTTAGAGTAAAGTCAGGTAGAATGAGAGATATATTTACCAAAAAATCAAAAACAAAAAAGCGTCCTATTCCGCCCTGGAGTCTAGGTTCCAATCATTTCCAGGATACAGATATTCAATATACAATATAGTTCTTGCTGTGCTAAAAGAATAGAATTATTGGAGATGACCAGTATGTATTGTTTTTCATAATATGACCTCTGCCAGAAAAACTTTGACCTTGCAAATTTTAGTACGTATTTGGACAAGTCAATTCATTCAATTTTAGCAGTTTCTTTGTGTTCCATAGGATCATAGCACACTCCTCAGCTGATAACCTTTTATATATTTACTTTAAAAATAGCTGATGAACCACTCATAATTTTTTAAAGTCTCCAAGAAAAGCCATTAGCAGCTTAGGGTGATGGTTAAGAGCACAAGCTTTGATGCTAGGCTGGGATTGGAGTCCTGGCTCTGCTCTTTTCTAGCTGTGTCCTTGGGCACATTAACTAACCTCTCTAAGCCTGAGACATCTCTGAAGTAATGGGGGAAGAGGGGACAGAAATAGTATTAAAGAGGCGGGCGGATCACGAGGTCAGGAGATCGAGACCACGGTGAAACCCCGTCTCTACTAAAAATACAAAAAATTAGCCGGGCGTGGTGGCGGGCGCCTGTAGTCCCAGCTACTCGGAGAGGCTGAGGCAGGAGAATGGCGTGAACCCGGGAGGAGGAGGTTGCAGTGAGCCGAGATTGCGCCACTGCACTCCAGCCTGGGCGACAGAGCGAGACTCTGTCTCAAAAAAAAAAAAAAAAAAAAAAAAAAAAAAAGAAATAGTATTAAAGGATTATTTAAAGAATAACCAAGATACTGCATGTAAAGTTATTAGCACATGACTAGCACATAGGAAACACTTGATATTGTTGGCTGCTGCAATTATTATGGTGATTACCATTACCAGGATTATTATTATTATTATTATTATTTGGTTGCTAAATTGGTTACCTATTGCTATGTAACAAACCGTCTTGAGTCCAGGCTTAAAACAATTCAGTGTATTGGCTGAGTAGATCCTCTGTTCTTTCCACCTGAGCACATGGCTGCATTTACCTGGAGGGCTGCCTTCATTTAAATGGTCCATAGTGGCCTCACTCACATGATGGCTGTTGGCTGGCCATCTCAATTCTCCATGTGACTTCTCACACTCGTACAATAGGCTAACCTGGCTTCCTTACATGAAAGTTTCAGGGCAGTGTACCCAGAGAGCAAAGATCAATGTGTGAAGTGTCCAGAGGATTAGACTCCAGAACTCATCTTGTTGGTCACAGCAAGTCACAGGCTAGCCCAGATTTGAGGAGAGATAACAGACTGTGCCTCTTAATGGGTGAGCAGTAAAAAATCTGTGACCATATTGAATCTTGTAAAGCATGCCCTCTGTCACAATTATTTACATTTCTTCCACATGCAAAAGAAGGTCACCTCTTCCTCAGACCCTCAAAATTTTCATACAGTGATAGCATCTGGCTCAAAGACCAGTATCTGAAGATCTGCATGTAGTCTAATACAGATGAGGGTCTTCATTTTCAGCTCATCTTGACCCAGAGACCTATGAAAAAGACAAGTTATCATCAACACATACTCTCAACATAGAGTGGTGGTGCAGGGACAGGATAATCATAGCAGATACTCGTTCAAAAAGGATGAGAACAGGAAACTCATAGCAGTCCTTGGCCATAGCGATTCTGACATGCAGCCAATTACCCCACTACTCCAGGGAAATGGGATGTTTCTTGATTAAGGCCTGATTCTGCTCCCCAGGAGTGGGTTCCCTAGTTCATTGTTCTCTTTAGTTCCAGGGTCTTTTACCTTCCCTTTGAGAGGGCTTTCCTTTTTCATAAGAAGTGATCTGTATCTGCAGCTGAGTGGCTTTCTTAGCATGTTTCTGCTCATAGAAATTTGGGGCCCTTTTCATTTTGTATTTTTTTCAGTCTCTTTTAGACCAAGCTGAAGGACTCTCTTAAAGACGTTGTGAGTTTACTTAGAATCTAGCTGTCATTTATTCAAGCCCCAGAAGTTATGCCTATATATTTTATTTTGAGACAGGCTCCTCTCTTCTTTAGGCTGCAAGTGAACCTGCCATCAGAAAACTCTTAAATAGTTTTTAAGGCTTTTTTTTTTTTTTTTTTTTTTTATAGCTGAAAGTGTCTACTAGGCTCTGCCTAAAATCTTTCAGAGATTTTTGCTAAAAATCTTACATCCACACACGCTGATTCTTGCCCTGATTTTATTGGATGACTAACAACTTCATTTTCCAACTGAGTACTGGGGTCTGCTTTATTGTCTTTAAATTCTCCTTGTAACCAAGTAGCTCATTCTTTAGCTGATCATTCTCTTCCCAAACCTCATTATACACAGCTAGGGGAATCCACTTATCTCTCCTATAGTCTGTCTAGAGATGTCTGAAATCTCCTCAGCCAGATGTACAGGTTCATTAAGTAAAATGTCTTTCTTCCAAGTCACTGCAGGAAATATTTTTGTCAAGTTTTCCAAGGTTACATAATGAAGGTACTCCTTTTCTATCCTCTAATAGCAATTTCTTTACTCTTCTTTCAGTCTCCACTAACAATATTATCACCTTCCTTTCAACCACCACCTCCCACTCAATCCCAAAGCCAATGCCACATGTTTTAAGTTTTTGGTTACAGCAGCATCCCAATCTAATTACTAATTTCCATATCAGTTGTTTTAAGCCAAGAATTTAGTGGCTTAAAATACAACTTGTATTGCCCACAAATTTGTGGGTTGGTAAAGTGGTTTTTCTGTTGGTTTTGTTTAGTCTTATTTCAGCTCAGGGTCACCTGGGCTGGAATATTCAAGGTGGCCTCACTCATGTGCCTGGCAGTTGGGGATGGCTGTTGCCTAAGGCAGGTTGTTTTTCCTCCCTGAAGCCAGTTATCCTTCAGGAGGCTAGAGAAACTTCCTTTCACTGTGTTTCCAGGGTAACATCCGAAGATGGCAAACAGACGAGCTGTGTGAGATCCCTGGAGGCCTGGGCTCCAGAAATTGTAGAAATCAATTTCTTTACATTTTTTTTGTCCAAACAAGTTACAGGGCCTGCCCAGATATGAGGAGGCAGAGAAATTGGCTCCACCTCTGTATAGGAGAAGCCGCAAAGTGTTTGTGGCCATATTAATCTGCCGTAGTTGCTATGAAAATAGTTTATAATCTACACTAATTGGCTCCATACTGCAAGGTAACTATGCTAATATTTTTACAGATAATAAACCATACCTTTAAAGATAAGCCCTTTATTACTATGTCCCCAAAGATGATACCAATCAATCAGTTAGCCAGTCACTCTAACTTACAAGCCAACTCTGTTTTTAATGATGAAAAGTTGAATTTCATAAATTGTAGTCTTGCCTCTGAGGACCGTAAGGATATATCACTATTATATCTACTGTTATTTCTACCCAATTATCCATCCTGGAAGAATAATATTTTTCTTTTGTGGATCCTTTATACATTGATCAGTCCTTCCTTGTGTGGCAACAGCTTACTGTAGTTACCTACTTATTTTTATGCCTTCTCTTTCCTAGGAAGAATAAACCACCCCAGGAGGCAGAATTAATAAAAAGATTCATATTTGAATCTCTACAATAGCCCAGTGCCTTGCACATAGTACAGGCTAAATAAATATTTACTAAATTTTGGTCCAGCTCATTGAGAAAATATGTCTACATTAAAATAATTTTTTTTTTGAGACGGAGTCTCGCCCTGTCTACAGGCCGGAGTGCAGTGGTGTGATCTTGGCTCACTGCCACCTCCGCTTCCCAGGTTCAGGCAGTTCTCCTGCCTCAGCCTCCTGAGTATCTGGGACTACAGGCACATGGAACCACACCCAGCTAATTTCTGTATTTTTAGTAGAGATGGGGTTTCCCCATGTTGGCCAGGATGGTCTCAATCTCTTGATCTCGTGATTCACCTGCCTCGGCCTCCCAAAGTGCTGGGATTACAGGCGTGAGTCACTGGGCCTGGCCCTAAAATAAATTTTAATAGTGATGACCATATTAGCTTTTGACTCTACAGATAGCAACTATTTGTCAAAATAAATAAAATGCTATTACATGTAAGATCTTGAAGAAAGATATAACAGCAGATTTTGTATTTTGGCGCTTTTAAAGAAAGGCAATACAGTTTCATACCTACACGCACACTCCTGATCATGGTGTTATCATAGAAGGACAGGAAAAGAAACAAAATTGTGGCCGGGTGTGGTGGCTCACGCCTGTAATCCCACAACTTTGGGAGGCCGAGGCTGGCGGATCACGAGGTCAGGAGATTGAGCCCATCCTGGCCAACATGCTGAAACCCCGTCTCTACTAAAATACAAAAAAAAAGGCCGGGCGCGGTGGCTCACGCTTGTAATCCCAGCACTTTGGGAGGCCGAGGCGGGCGGATCACGAGGTCAGGAGATCGAGACCACGGTGAAACCCCGTCTCTACTAAAAAATACAAAAAATTAGCCGGGCGCGGTGGCGGGCGCCTGTAGTCCCAGCTACTCGGAGGCTGAGGCAGGAGAATGGCGTGAACCCGGGAGGCGGAGCTTGCAGTGAGCCGAGATTGCGCCACTGCACTCCAGCCCGGGCGACAGAGCGAGACTCTGTCTCAAAAAAAAAAAAAAAAAAAAAAAAAAAAATTAGCTGGGCGTGGTGGCAGGCACTTGTAGTCCCAGCTACTGGGGAGGCTGAGGCAGGGTAATTGCTTGAACCCAGGAGGTGGAGGTTGCATGAGCCAAGATGGTGCCACTGCATTCCAGCCTGGCGACAGAGCAAGACTCCATCTCAAAAAAAAAAAAAAAAAAAAAACAAAGAACGAAAATGGTGATTCTATGGTGATTTTTATAAAAAGATTCCAAAAGGTTTCATTTTGATGCTGTTTTACCAAAGTTCCAGAAAGGCTAGTAGATTAGTCCTCTCTTTGTTTAGGCCCGCCTTTCATCCCTGCACATCCCAAATTAGTCAAAGTTCTAAATTTCATAATAGTTGGTGTCCCTAAATCTAGGATATTTATTTGTCAATGTCCTGTCATCATCAGGGTGTCTGAGAGCTCTGAAAAAAAACAAAAAACAAAAAAACAATTTTTTGTGTCAAAGCTCTACTTTGGCCAACTTCTCTTGGTCAAAGGTGACAGTTGCTTACTTCTAAATTGATGAACACATACTTTATTTCTTTTACATAGCAATCATTCACTCATACATCTGATTCCAATTCCTTTGTGTATATATGTTGACATATCATCAACCTATTATCATCATCATGATAATATAGTCATTGTTAGCAATTTATTCATCACTATTAGCATCATGAATATAATTATAGTAATCAAATTATTTTTTATATGCCTTATTATATATGGACTAAACCCAGCTTCCATATAAGTAAATATTTGTGAGTGCTTCTTTGGGGCTTATATACTAAAAATCAAAGAATAGTCTTAAATGTTGTCCAAGAGAGCTGTGTTCTAGCCTCTCTCTCTTTTCAGTGATGTTTCTCTTTTATATTTACTTAAAAACAATTGATTCATCTGGATTTATTTTAGTGTAAGGACTAAAGTAGAAATACCACATTACTTTAATAAGTGGCTACACAATTGTCCCAATACCATTTATTGTATAATTCACCTTTTCTTTACCAATAGATAGTACCATATTTATTATAATTAAATTCTTAGATGGTTTATGTCTATTTCTGGACTCTCCATTTGGTTCTATTGATCAAATTACCCATTCACGTGCTGGTTTTTCCTAGGTTTTACTATTTTAATTGCTGTAGCTTTTTATCTACTAACATCTGTTAGAGATATTTCCTTCTCATTACTCCTCTCATTAACTTCCTTTTCAGAATTTTCATGGCTATTTTTTAAAAATTGAGATACAAACCACATGCCATAAAACTCACCCTTTAAAAATATACAATTCCAGAGTTTTTAGAATATTCACAAGGTTGTGCAACCATCACCGCTATCGAATTCCAGAACATTTTCACCACATCATTAAGAAACCCATCACTCTGCATTCCACCCTCACTCTAGCCCTTGGCAACCCTGAATCTACCTTCTGTCTCTATGAATTTGCCTATTCTTAGATATCTCATATAAATAAAATCATACCATGTGTCATCTTTTGTGACTGGCTTCTTTCACTTAGCACAGTGTTTTCAAAGTTCATCTATGTTGTGACGTGAATCAAAATGCATTCTATTTTATGGCCTAACAATATTCCATTGTATGGATATACCACATTTTAAATCTGTTTGCCAATTGATGAATATTTGGATTGTTTCCACTTTTTGCCTATTATGAATCTAGCCTCTCATTTTTAATTTATATGTTAACCACTTAGGTGAATTAGACTATTCTCTAATAACCATCCTAATGATGTGGTTTGGTTGTCTCAGAGTAGGAGTGATCTTAAGCTATTGGGTAAAAGAGCTAATGAGTGTCAGAAAGAGTAGCCATTATTAATGATATAATATCAATACTTTTATTGGCATTATCCAGGGTTTAAATGCCCACTTATAAATCCACCAAGCAAACATATGAAGCCACTAAACTAGTTAGACAGGTGATTTGTAGATTTTAGCATGCATAAAAATCACCTAGGGCACTTGTTAAAGAGCAGATTTACTTGCCTTCCTCTAGAGATTATGTTTTGGATGGTTTTTGAACCATAATTTTAACAGTCCTGATCCCGAGGTACATTTTCACCTAAGCTGCCTGCCTTCAGTTCATCAGAATTAGTTAAGACCAGGCTGTTAAAAAGGGACCCTACAGCAGTGCTCTGGAAAAGGCTATCACTTGGCAGTAACTTCCCTAAAATATTTCTGGTAATGTCTCTAGCATTCCATATAACTAAGAGCTAGGGCTTCTGAGACAAGTGTGAAAACACTGAAGAAGGATCAAACCCTTGTTTTTCTTAAGTAAACACTGACACTACCATAGGTTTCTGGAGAAATCATCCATCCTCCTACTGAAGGGGTTAGCCACTTGTCTGGTCCCAAACTCAAGTCTGACTTTAATTTTTCACGAAGAGTGATACCTTTGTCATAATCACACAGAGATCTGGAGTATAAACTACTCTCTAATCATCTACAAACAGCATTCATGCAAGTGCTTAACTGTGCATGTTAATTGACAGTGTGCCAATACTGTAACCCTGATGCACCACACTTTTGTTCTTTTAGGCCAGAGAAGGCCGGACCACCATTGTGGTAGCACACCGACTGTCTACGGTCCGAAATGCAGATGTCATCGCTGGGTTTGAGGATGGAGTAATTGTGGAGCAAGGAAGCCACAGCGAACTGATGAAGAAGGAAGGGGTATACTTTAAACTTGTCAAAATGCAGGTACTTGCTTTTCAGCAATTTTTTCTGCTATTTACTCCTCAATATAATGTTCTTTAAATATTAAAATATGATCCAGTGAATGCTATACTGAGCAAGAAGAAACTTCAACAAGACGCCTAAAAGTGTATATCTGAGACTTTAAATCAGAATCTGTAAAGAGGTGGCAAGTGAGAAAATAGGGGAAAGTGCCAAAAACATCATGGATATATTCCTTAGGACAGATTCCTAATTGCCTGGGGAATACGGTCAAACTAAAAGGTCCTTTCTACCATAATGGGATGATCAGAGTTTTGGGAGTCAGAGGACGAGAGAAGTGTTTCACACTTATCTGAGGAGTCCTGGCTCTGAGTTATATGGAATGCTAGAGACTTTACCAGAAACATTTTAGGGAAGTCATTGACAAGTGACAGCCTTTTCCAGAGCACTGCTGTAGGGTTCCTTTTGACCAGCCAGGATCTCTAGTGGTTGAGGGAGGTCTCATGTGATCTAAAACTGTTTCCCAGTTGATCCTAATAAGACCATCATCAAGATTTGTGACTCTAGGAAGTGAATAGTTTGTCTTTTAAAAGGAAAGAGCAGGCCAGGTGCAGTGGCTCATGCCTGTAATCCCAGCACTTTGGGAGGCCGAGGTGGGCAGATCACCTGAGGTCAGGAGTCCAAGACAAGCCTGGCCAACATTGTGAAACCCCATCTTTACTAAAAATACAAAAATTAGCTGGGCATGGTGGCACACACCTGTATTCCCAGCTACTTGGGAGGCTGAGGCAGGAGAATCACTTGAATCCGGGAGGTGGAGATTGCAATGAGCTGAGACTACACCACTGCACTCCAGCCTGGGTGACAGAGCGAGACTCCATCTCAGAGAAAAAAGAAAGGAAAGAGCACTCATTCACTCTAGTTCCTAAAACAGCTTACATTGGTAACTATTGGTTTTTCTTATTATTAAGACATGTTATTATACTCAGTCACTTGAGCAACATTGCAGAATAAATAACCTAAGAATATTTTATCCTATGAACGATTCTATTTGTGAAAGCATATACATTTGCTTTGATACAACTGTAATTAGTATGTACACATATATTTTTGTTCTTTTTTCTTAACATTTCAGATATACGTCATCTGCATACTATTATTTTAATGGGTGCTCAGAATTTCATTTTATTAATGTGTGAAATTAGTCATTTTTCTAAAGTTAGATATTTGGTCTGTTTCCAGTATTTCTCTGTTTTAAATATTGCCACTGTGAGCACAAGTAGATCAAAAAAGGTTGTCAAAATTTTGCCTTGCTTTCTGACAAGTAACTTAACTCTTCTGAGCCTTCGTTTCTACATTTGGAATACCAAACCTACCATGAGAGGTTGCTGTAAGTTTAGAAAAATAAGCATCTGAATATTTGTGCACTAAAAACAACCCACTAAAATGTTTAAAAGGGTGGATTTTGTGAATGTGAATTATATTTCAAAAAAGCTGTTTTTCTTTTTTCTTTTTTTTTTTTAAAAAAAGACCTGACACAAATTAGATGATGATAAATGGTGGTTACTAAAATTTGCAAATTCCCCCAAATGAAAATACCAAATGAAATGATGAAAAGTTTTATAACTCAGGCTTGCACTTGCCAGAGGGTGTTCTCCAGTGGAGGGAATAAATCATAGTGTCTTTGCTGAATGCTACCATATGGCCTAGCCACCATAAAGGGTCTTTGTCATTTCACTAGTTAGGAATGCATAAAATGTTACTTTAAATCCATTTTAGTTTTCATTTCATGAGTGGTTACCAAGGGTCTGTGATTTTGCCCATGACATGTTGAATCCTCAAGTGAGATAACCACTTGGCTGTCCTGTTGCCATAAGCTCTGTAAGAATGACCTCTGCTTCCATCAGGACTTGGATTGGGGGACTGCTAAAGAGATACAGACAGCTTTGACCTTTCTCTATCATATTCCCAAGCTTACTTTCTTAGGAAAAGTTGTACATTTGAAGACTGAACAGTGAGTGGTCTGGCATGATAGAAATCTGTCACCAACTAGGCAATAGCTTTGAGCAAGTCATTTAACCAAATTGGGTTTTGTTATCCTCACTTGCTAAATGAGCAGGGGCTTGAGGTAAGATGACCTCTGATATTTCTACCAGCTCTGGCATTCTGTGATTCTCAGCCCCTTTGAATGGTTCCACCTGGGTACCCGACATTTCCCATTTCTGATTTGAGTTTTGCCCTCCCACTTACTTGGAGAGGCTGGAGAAATGAGGAAAAGACCCATTGTGAGCCTGAGAGTCAGCAGATGCTCAAGCTAATGCAGTACTCTTTTCTCAAGTCTCAAAGACCAACCTGGTTTTCATTCAACCTTGTTTTGGTGTTGTTTCTAAGAAGAAGTATCACTGCTTTTCCATTAGGTAGACTGTTGGCTCTTAGTTGTTTCTTTTAAGTGTATCTTAATTTTTTTCTGATTATAAAGGTAATGCATCTTTTTAAAAATCAAGCATTTTTTAAAAATCCAAACATGGACATTCTAGAAACTTGAAAGTCATCATAAGCCAAATCCCTACAAATAGCCACTGATAGCCATTTCATATTTATTTTTCATCTTTGCCAGCTTAAGAGTTAAACAGTATCTTCAAATTTAACTGTTTATAAGATTGAGGTTATTTCCACATTTTTATTGGCCATTTATATTTTTCTTCCTCTGTGAAAGTATTTGTTCCTGTATTAGGACATTTTTCTGTTGTGTTGTTCATAATATTCTCACTGATTTTTAAGAACTCTTTACATAAAAAGGAAATACACTCTTCTCTTGCATGTATTGGAGAGATTTTTTTTTTCCTGCTTTGTTCCTTTCAATTTCACTTTGTTGTATTTGGCTGCCATAAAGAAGCTTTAAAATTGTATGTAATTAGGTTGTCAGTTTTTTCCTCCATGTCTTCAGGATTCGAGGTTGTTCTCCAAAAGGATATTCACCCCATTTCCTTTCAGCATTTATTGTTCTGCTTTTTTGCAATTAAATCTTTGAGACAACTGTCGTATATCTGGGTGGAAGAAATGAGGGCTATTGGTTTTAAATACCTTTTAACACCTGGTGGAAAAGTGGCTATCTTGGCTTGGAGCTCCATGACCTTTCAGCTGAAGCATCCAACACCAACTGAGTGTTTTAGGTAAGGCACAGAAAAAATATTATGAAAGAGACAGGTAATGTTCATTTGGTCATAGAAGGAAGCTAAAATCTGAATGGGCTTATTGGAAGAACTGTCCATTGAGATGGACCTCTTGATAGCATGGATGAGATTACAAAAAGAGGAAAAGTTCTGGGGAGGTATTCATGAGAGGTGGTCTGGTTTGACTTGCCATGAGCTAGATTTTTGGGGATCCAGGCTTGGGCAGGTAGTGGGAAGCTGGAGATGATTTTGAGCTGCCCTTTAGGAAAATAAATCTGGTAGCAGTGTGGGAACAGATGGCAGTGAGAATGCAAGGGATCAATTACAAGGTCTGTAGCCTAGGTTGGTTTTTGTTGAGAGATGGTATAAAATTGATTCAGTAATAAGCAAATAAGGAAGTCCACCAAGCAGAACATATCACTGCAATGTGGTTCAAGGCAATATATAAGCACATGGGCAGTGTTCTGTCAGATGTTGAATGAGCAACTGGAAAACTAAGAGATCATGATTGGCTATTGTATGTACAGTAAGGCACTAGCCAAAGGATTGGGTTCAGGGCAGGTCTTGAAGGGAGGAGCAAGAACAAGACACTACTACAAGGACTAAGACCCTGAACAAACTATTAAGATGTGTAGTTGGACATGGAGGAAGCAAATAGGGAACCAGACCGAAGTCAACTCCAGCAGGGCTTGATGTTCCCTCACCCTTACTAGGCAGTGAACTAGAAGTCCTTAGATCACCACCCCCGCCCCCATTCCCATTAAAAAGAGAACTGATCTCACAGCCAGCAATGAGGCTGAGCCTGCATGTTGGGTCTGGTGGGCCGAGGTGTGCATCAGAGCAGGACTGTGAAGAAGGAAGATGACCATACTCAGCCAGTCGAGGAAGACAGTTTTACCTCCTGTGGGTAGTGACCAGGCCCTTTGATTCAGTTTTCCTTGTTTGTAGCTTTAATTCTTCCCTTTCTTGGTAGCCATGACTTGTTCGCTGGATTATTGCATATTAAGTAAATTCCTATATACCTTCTGGATTATGAAAAATGTGTCTTTAAATTTTTAGAAAATATTCTTATACTCCAATTTTCTTATTGTTCAAATTGAATTTAACCTTTCTATACTTTCTAGTTTTCTAGCTATCCTTGATTGAGAAGCAGTTAGGAAATCTGGAAAGCTTGATACATGTAATATTCCAAATTTGTTTATGATTCTAAACTTGGAGGTTACATCCATGTGGAGACACACACACACACACACACACACACACACACACTTTAATGTCTTGATATTCTTTCAGACATCAGGAAGCCAGATCCAGTCAGAAGAATTTGAACTAAATGATGAAAAGGCTGCCACTGGAATGGCCCCAAGTGGCTGGAAATCTCGCCTATTTAGGCATTCTACTCAGAAAAACCTTAAAAATTCACAAATGTGTCAGAATAGCCTTGATGTGGAAACCGATGGACTTGTAAGTTGTTTTTCACTTAAATTAAGTCTTTTACTTTGTAGTTTTGCTACAATTGTGGAAATTCCTTTTTTTTTTTTTTTTTTTTTGAGACGGAGTCTCGCTGTCGCCCAGGCTGGAGTGCAGTGGCGCGATTTCGGCTCACTGCATGCTCCGTCCCCCGGGGTTCACGCCATTCTCCTGCCTCAGCCTCCCGAGTAGCTGGGACTACAGGCGCCCGCCACCTCTCCCGGCTAATTTTTTTTTTTTTTTTTTTTTTGTATTTTTAGTAGAGACGGGGTTTCACCATGTTAGCCAGGATGGTCTCGATCTCCTGACCTCGTGATCTGCCCGCCTCAGCCTCCCAAAGTGCTGGGATTACAGGCGTGAGCCACCGCGCCCGGCCCAATTGTTGAAATTCTTAGCCTTGCAAATATTTTTCCGGCACAGATGACTGCTACTACGAGCCATACGCTTTGTAAAGAAAAAAACTTTCAAATTTTAAATGTACTTGACAATGAATTGAAATCAGTTCCAATTATAAATGGATTTTCAAAGGAAAAAAATCCAGAAATGTAGTCTTTATGCTGAGATGCTTAATATTAAAATGAAATTTGACATTCATCTTTGAGGTCCAGAGGTAATAAGACTGGTCCAAAATGAGAGGCCCTGATATTTGCATACTCTATTGGGTAGGATTACATTTGATTATCTATATTAGGAAACCCAGAATAGCATCCATTTAAGCAACTTAAGAGTTTTCATTTCTGTTTCACATACCAAAATCTTAGAGGTGAAAAACCCAAGGCTAGAGCAGTAGCTCTACAGTTCCCATAGACACAAGCTCCCTTCATCTTTATCTGCACTACCCTGGCATCAGGTTTCCATCCTCAGGGTCACTTATGATCTAAGGTGCCTCCTGAAGCCCTACCTATCACATCTGTGGTCCAAGCAACAGAAAGAAACAAAGAGGTTTTCCAGAATTCCCACACAATACTATTACTTATAAGTCATTGGTCATAATTCAATCACATGGCCATACTTAGCAATGAGTATGGAAAATTCAATTTTTTTTTTTGCTGTATGCATTGACATTCTAAATTAGATTGGAATTCTCTTACTTAGAAAAAGAGGAGAATGGTGAGAAATAGCAACGTTGGATTTAGGAGATTATTAATTCCAGTTAACAAATAATTTTATTTATTTATTTATTTTTAATTTTATTTTTTGAGACAGGGTCTTGCTGTGTTGCCCAGGCTGAAGTGCAGTGGTGCAATCTTGGCTCACTGCAACCTCCACTTCCTGGGCTCAACTGATTGTCCCACTTCAGCCTCCTGAGTAGCCGGGACTACAGGTGTGTGCCACCACACCTGGCTAATTTTTTTGTGCTTTTTGTAGAGATGAGGTTTTACCATGTTGCCCAGGTTGGAACAAACAATTTTATTATAGAGAGGGAATCCATTCCAAAAAAGATTTCCTTATTTCAAGATATAGTTTTGATATATTTTGATGTTATTTGTTGATGAAGGCTGAGTTTATTTTTACTCTTGTGTTGGCCTGAGAAAACTAATTCTACCAATAATTCATTGCATCTGTTTTTATCTGTGCACACTATTACTGCAGAAATTACAAGGACTCTATTAGAGGTCTTAATCTTGGTATATTTATAGAAAGAAGAATAATAATTGTACCATTTTGGAGCTTCATTATTATAAGTAAGATAAGCAATTTCCCCTCTTTTGGCTATGGAATTGTCCACTTTTCATTTCCTCATTTATTTTGAGAGTCATTTTGCTCTCTCTTTAAACTCCAGTATTTTACAGGAGCGCGTCTCTTGAAGAAATGCACAGAGAAGAGGGGGAGGTAGGAAATGCTGCAATCAACAAGATTGTCCCAAGTACCATCATAGGGAGAAAACAACGTGCCAAAAGAGAGGGAGAGATTAAGTCTGATTAGAGGGACCTGTTTGTGTGCTGAAGAGCAGTAACCCAAGAAAAAGATTGATTCATTATGCTGGAGATAGGGACTTAAAGATAATGTTAACTAGGGAGGGAAAAAAAAACCCTGAAATACAGAAAAAATGGGTAATGTGAAAGAAGGCTCAGTAAAACCTACTTCTATATTCTCTGTTTTATAGAGATATAAATATAACCTTTCTCAGTGACCTCAAGCTTTTGAGATTCCATAGTCACCTCTGTCTCAAGTTTAATGTTAAACTGCTTCTATCATCAGAACATTCTTTATGAGACCTAAATCCTGCATGCTTGGCCAGACATTTAATTAAACATTTGCTGAGAATCTTGTATGTGCCAGGAATTGGACTACTTTCTAGGAATATAAAGACATAATCTTTACCTTAAAAAAAAGTTACATACTAGAAATGGAGATATGTAAACAAAAAAATCACAAACAAGCTAAGCTATGAAATAAGAGAAGTCTGCACAGGGAAAAGTGTGATAAGAGAAAAGGAATGTAATTAATTTGGTTTTGTGAGTTGGAAATATGGCACAGAAAAGGCAAGGTTTTGGGGTGAGGAGGCCAAGCCCATGTTCTCCAGTTAGTAATGGTTTCCTACATTTACAAAGATGTTTATCCATATACTCAGGTGTATTGTCTCATTTGACCCAGATATCATCCCTGTTAGAGAGGCAGGACTGTATCATAATATATGAGAAAACTGCAGCTTAGCTCATGTGGCCCAGCCATGACTGTCACACCAACACAGTGTTGTGCAACTCCAGAGCTGGATGCCAAGGTATTTGTGCCCAGATCCTGCTACCTCGCAGTCTGCTGAGGCCAGAATAGGGACGGGCTAAGCACCCCATGAAGGTTGTTTCTTGGCAGAACAACCCATACTCAGCTTATGATGTGTAATCAGTAAACATTGTTAACATGTTATCATATACTGTCCTACTCTCTAATAGTTTGCTTATCATTCTCTGCACCTAGTTTGCGAGTCCTTTGAGGGCAACGGCCATGCCTTTTCTATGTCTACAGACTCTAGTAACTGTTGTGTCATCACCAGTTTGCCCTGATGTTTATATGTTCTAGGAAGCAAATGTGCCACCAGTGTCCTTTCTGAAGGTCCTGAAACTGAATAAAACAGAATGGCCGTACTTTGTCGTGGGAACAGTATGTGCCATTGTCAATGGGGGGCTTCAGCCGGCATTTTCAGTCATATTCTCAGAGATCATAGCGGTAAGTTTGCAAACATCACATAACAGCCTGAATTAAATCAATTCATCAGCTGCTGCTTCTCCCAACCTCACTGACTGGCTCCATTCTGGGATTAAGTAACCTTAAATTAAACTAAGCCAAAGTCCTTAAATCCCTTTTGAGAAAAGCTGTGAGGGAAAAGATAAGTAGCCTTTGAATCACTTTAAGTTATGATATTAATGAAATTATAAAATGTAAAATCAATGAAGAAGGCATTCTAAGGCTCTCTTGATTTGGCGAAACTGGTGTCAGACAACGATCCCCAATCTGTTTGTGTAGAGAAGCTGGTACATGTCGCACAGTGAGGTGGAGAGAGAGTGGAGCAGGGAGGGGTTAAAGTCATAGAGTTTAATGATAGTCCAGGCACTGGGTATAGACTGGCCTCACCACTCCATAGCTCTCGGTACCTCAGTTTCTTTATCTATACAATAAATCTACTTCATAACATGGCTGAGGATTAAGAGATTATACAGGTAACTATCTGGAAAGCATTTAAGAGTGCGTGCCTTGTAGTAAGTATTCAAAAGGCAATAGCCACCACATTTTAGCAATACTTCCGAGGCTTGGGGGGTCCAAGACTAAGAAAGAAAACATACTAGCCAATCATTCAATTAATTGGGGGATATTTAAAGGAAGTTATCACAAATATAAAGCCTCCATCAATTCCATGAAATCCAGAATTCATATTCTACAATTTTAGTCAAGCTCTAACATTATTGGAGAGACTTTGTTGTGGAGGATAAATAATTCTCCATCATGTTACGAGTTTATTATTTTTGTGATGTTGGACAGTGATCCACAATTAAGACCACAAGCCAAAAAATAAATAAATTAGAAAAGATCCTCCTCCAAATCTTTTAAAGTTTCAAAACAAAGCAAGCTCTGGCTCTCTTGCAATTCAAGGCAATGTGGACTATATATTTTGGGGCATCTATCTGCCTAGTGCTGCTCCAGGCACTGGAGATACAGTGGTATACAAATAAACCAAGTTGTGCCCTCAAACAGCATGGTTTCTGTCGGGGAAGACATGCAACAGACAAATAAAAAAATAGCCCCACAAACATGTAATGTGTTGAGGGATAACAAGTGTTTTAAAAGATGGGTAGGGTAATAGGTGTTAGCTGGGGGTGCTGTTTAAGAGAGGATGCTCAGGAAAGGCCCTTCTGGGTGGAAGCCTGATGGAATGAGAAGCAGAGGGCTGGGGCAGGGAGGAGTCACAGGGAGCAAGGGACATATAGGAAGAGGAACAAATGCTAAAATGTGCAACCACTCACAGTCCATATGCAGTATGTCAACCTATGTTAACAACCATGCGGTCAGAAAGTGGAATAGAAATTACCAGGAGCTGGGAGGAGGAGGGAATGGGGAGTCATTGTAATGGTAAAAAGTTTGGGAAGTTTGGGAAGGTGAAAAGTTCTGTAGATGGATACTGGTGAAGGTTGCCCAACAATGTGACTGTACTTAATGCCACTGAATTATACACTTAAAAATGGTTAAAATGGTAAATTTTGTGTTATGTATATTTTACCACAATTATCAAAACCCTACATATTTGAAGCCTAGTTTTAAACATGTGACACTCAAGCCACTATTTATGAGAGGAATGAACAAGGATCAATTATGTAATCCAAGTGGGCGTTTTAAATATTCTTTTGTAGATTTTTGGACCAGGCGACGATGCAGTAAAGCAGCAGAAGTGCAACATATTCTCTTTGCTTTTCTTATGTCTGGGAATTATTTCTTTTTTTACTTTCTTCCTTCAGGTAGGTACCCATGATTTGCCTTTCTCATCAAGTTTATAATTTAATTAGAGAAATTAAATTAAACCTAATGGAGCTTCCAAATTCTTACAGTGAAATAAATTGCAAACACGATTGGCATAAGGCTCTGCTGGAGGGTAGACTCCTTGTCAGGGGGAACTGTGACTTCCCTGTGTCCTAAATTATATTACATTACAAGTTTGCCCTCAGCAAACATTCATTACCAAGGACAAGAGACCTCAGTTTACTGCAGAACATAAGAGTAACTTAAATTCAGTAGGTTGGGAAATGGGAAAGTACAGTCCAATAGCATTCTCTTTTCTGTTGTTACTCTTTATAGAAAATCAAGTAACTTCTCTGATCTTTTCCTACTTAATTGATGAACTATTTGAAAGAACATAATATTTTGTATTCTAATGTTGTAGACCTGGCCAAAATAAACTAGTCAAACTCTCTAATTGTACTTTTCTACCCAGTTAGACTTCTCTGTAATTTCTTTTGTCTCTTTAACCCAGTGGGCAGGCACCACATAGGCCTTTCAAATATAATACAATCCATCAAGTCAGCAAAATAGTGTTTCCTAGTCGTGCCAGCATGCTTCTCTTTTATTATTGTTGAGCCAATGGCAAAGTAAACCAAGTTTTTTATTTAGAAATCATTGCCCTACTAGATGCAACTCAATGATCTGATCCAGCCCCAATCCCTGGCATGCTAGGGAGTGCAGCTAGAAAATGTGTTTCAGGGGCCGCAGGAACAGTGGGCTGATGCATAGAACCTGTAGCAATCCGCCAGCAAATGGAGGGGGAGGGAAGCCTGGTCCTGGACGAGGAACACCTGGGGCTGATTCACGGGGTGCACTGATCATCATCCCCCTGGCTTAGTAAACAGTTCTGATGTGCACTCCCCCGTGTGCCCTCGGCACGGCTACCCCAACACTCACACTGTGGCTGGAGACTCACACATCCCAGAAGTAAGCCCACTTCTAGACATCTGGACTCCTCTCCAGTTTGGATGTGGTAATTAGAAAGTAGGAAATTGTCCCAAAGAGGCTGGGGAAGGAAGAGTACCCTGATTGTTCCCCAATCTGGCTGCAGGTGGAGCTGTGACCAGGAACCAGCATACTCATTTGGATCTTGTTTCTAAGGACATCCTTCCTCTACACTGCATGAGCCAAAATGAATTCCTGTGTAGGACTTTGTTACTTCTGTATTTAACTGGTTTATAGGAAGTAGTAGGAACACACTGAATGTTGTAGTTAAACACAGTATCTTTGTCACTGAGATGTTGTCCTTCAAAGTTTTGAAAAATAAACCTATTTAGAATGGTTTAGAAGCCAGAACTGTACACCTTTAAGATTTTTGGCCTTTGATTCTAATGCATACTGATGATTTTGCAGTACATGAATTTGACGTGGGGGCTTTGAATTCGTATTTGGTCCTGGACTTTTGTTATTTAAATAATTAACATACAAATAATGTAAAATCAATGTGAATATATGCACCTGTGTCAGAATACTAGCCACTGTTACCCACACAACGGGCAGGTGTGGTCACTTGGTGGGTTTCAACCCAATGACCACATCAAGGAGGATTTAGCAAAGGAATTTTATAACTTGTCACAAGTGAGGAGCTCACAGGGCATAGATCCCAAAGCAGTATCTCCCCAAGCTGGAGGCTGGGTCAGGTTTTATAAGCGTATGGTAATGAAGTGTGATCTGATTGGATCTTGTAATGATGTGATGCCGGGAAGCACCATCTGACTGGATCCTGCCATGGGGTAGTGTCAGAGCTCAATCTGATTGAATCCTGCATCCTGCCATGTGGTGTCTGCTTCTTAATTCAGTCCCTAATTCTTGTCGGAGCACTTAGGTTTCTGCTATGGTTGCATGCTTGATTCATCTGGGGCTGCTCAGGTTATTAACATGACTTGAGGATCCGTGGCAACTGTAAAACAACTCATAACTTTACTACATAAAAGTTGAACATGATTGGTCTGGTGCAATTACATACATAAAGATCAAAAGAGACCATAGCCTTTTTTCTCAACCAGGGTTTCATGTTTGGGAAAGCTGGCGAGATCCTCACCAGGAGACTGCGGTCAATGGCTTTTAAAGCAATGCTAAGACAGGTAGGAGTGTGCGCCGGAGAATGCCTTCTGATCGTTCACATTTCTTCCATATTAAGCTTCTTACTGTTCTTATTGGTATGTCGATATGCATGTTTTCCCCCCAGGGTATTCATGCAAGGATGGGGCAGAGTCCTGCAAATTGTCCTGGTCCTTCAAGAGCTAAAGACCTCTCATGTTTTTTGTTTTTTTTTGTTTTTTTTTTTCATAGAAATAGGCTTTATTTGGGTGGCTTTGGCTTATTCTGTAAATATCTCTCTCCATGTAGACACTATCATTTCGAAGACCTGTATCTATTTGCTGGATCCTGTGCAGGCCCTGGTGAGTCCATTGAGACTCCAGGATATCTTTAAACCAAGAAAAAGCTAGTTGGTAGCATTTAATCTCATGTACCACGATCTACCATACTAACTGTAGGTATCCTCAAATGTTAATAATTGAGTTTTGTTTATTTCTTATTTGAGGTCTATTTTCACATTAATTCACTTGTTTGTTTATTCAAACATTACTTATCATGTATCAGACACTGTGCTGGTGGCTGGTACTATACAATCCGTTATTTGCTCTCCTGGTAAGTTCACATTCTAGTGCATGACGTAGGAAAATATGCAAACATGAATTATCTATTTTTATAGAAAATGCCTAAGAGAGGGCCAGAATATTATCCATTCAATTGACAGGAACTGATTACATTTCTGTTCACAAATGAGCACATAGTAGGTAGTATATTCTGATTAAATCTGTTTACAAATCCTATTTCAGTATCTCCTAAACTCTTGCTATGCAGGAAAAATTATTTTATGTGAAGGTAAAAGATGCCATGGATGAGTAGCTTACAATTAAAATCAAGTCTCAGACATGCTTCTTTTTTTATCCCTGTGGCTAACTGGAGATCAGACACACTTTTAATCAGTGTTTAAAAAAAAAACAAAAGCTTGGTGAGAAACCAGGGCTTATTTTCTCCTGCCTAGAATCTATCAGAACAACATGTCCAAGACAGCTCCACCACCCTTTATGACAGACAACACCATATCAGGGCAGAAGTGTCCAAGTGAAAGACGTGATGATTGGGTGAATGGAATGCCTACCAGCCTCCCAGCCTTGGGTGGAGCTGGCAAAGAGCATGGCAGCCATCTGGGTGAGCCCTGCCCCCCTAGACCAGAGATGCTCTCCCTGCTACCACAGAGCAGTCAGGAAGCTGGGTTCTGCCAGATTCTGGGGGTGTGTGCTCAGAGCAAGGCCAGGGACTCTACACTGCATATGAGGTCTCCCCTAAATTTCCTCAGCATTGGAGCTTTGGGAGGCTTTGTCTGGTTTTCTTTGCTTGTTTTAATTTTGAACTAATATAAAAGTGTATTTTATGCCATAGGACATGAGCTGGTTTGATGACCATAAAAACAGTACCGGTGCACTTTCTACAAGACTTGCCACGGATGCTGCCCAAGTCCAAGGAGTATGTAGACTGCACTCTACTTGTAATTTTTTACATAACATGGTTTTAGATAAGCATACAGGATACCCACACTTGTTAAGATGCTTCCAGCTAGAAATAGCAGATAGCTCAAATCAAAACTGCTGTAAACAATAAGCAGAAGATTAAACTTCAAGGTTGATAGACTCACTGCCCCCTCCAGATTTAATCCAGAATCCAGGTTCCCATCATTGGCTTTGGTTTTATCCCAAGGCTGATTCCCTGCAGTCACAGGATGGCTGCTAATAGTAATTAGAACTACAAACTTCCTTATTTCCCATCCAGGGAAAGAGAGCACACACCTCTACCTCAACCACCAAACAAAAACCCTTTGCTGAAATCTAATTTGGACTAATTTGGGTCACATGCCCTACCCTGAACCACTGTCTCCAGGGGATGGCGGTGTTCTGAGTGGCCTACATCCCCACCCCTTTAGCTGAGGTGGATTACTTTGCAGCTCACTGCTTCCACACAACAGGAGAAGAAGGAATGGATGCAGAGAGCCAACTGCAATGTTGCTACAGCCACCTTTGTTTTCTGAGCGGTACAACACTAATTCATCCTTATATGTGCTTTGTGGTGGATTGTCTCTTAGGACACGTACCCTTTGTCACAACAGATGGTCTCTTTCCCTTTTACATTTTTGAATTAAATGGTATTTAAAATTGCCCAGGTACATTGGAGTTAGTTTCCTCTTTGAACATTGCATCTATGAAAAAATACATGCACCCGCAGTGCCCATCCACAAAGCAGAGAAGTTGATTACTTGGTTCTAGAATGTTGGTTCAGGTGGGCAGGAGAGGAGTGAGAGTGTAAAGGCACAATGAAGAAAAGTCTGCAGAGCCTCATGAGTTAAGCACAGGTGTTGTGGGTTTATTGTAATGAAAGTAAGCCAATGTAGCTCAGGCACAGAACCCACTCATCATTCTGACCAAGAGGCTAAGGCTGGAGCACATGCATTTGGAGCTTAAAACTACAGTTGCTTTGTGCTTTTTCTCTTCCAGGCCACAGGAACCAGGTTGGCTTTAATTGCACAGAATATAGCTAACCTTGGAACTGGTATCATCATATCATTTATCTACGGTTGGCAGTTAACCCTATTGCTGTTAGCAGTTGTTCCAATTATTGCTGTATCAGGAATTGTTGAAATGAAATTGTTGGCTGGAAATGCCAAAAGAGATAAAAAAGAACTGGAAGCTGCTGGAAAGGTAGGTCAAATAAGGTTTCAATTGGTGTAAGTGTTGTTTTTAGACATGTGTTTTATTTGAATTATTTATCATGATATGCAGGCTTTAATAATTAAATGTTTGTGCTCACTACAACTAATAATTGTCAATTGTGTATGAAATATTTTACTGTATTAATGTCTAGAACTTAAATATAAGGTGATTAACATAAAACGTTTAGCCTATAGAAAGCACTTAACATAGTTATGATAAAGAACTTCTGAATATTCAAAGTGCATTTCATTTTACTTCATGTCCCAATGCTACTGTTTGGACAAATGTCATCCCTGTTTCACAAACCTTCATGCAGAAGACTGTAAGTGAATTGTTCAGGGTCGGACATGGGCTGGCATTTAAGAGATCCTCTTCTTGGCTGTGTTTTCTATAATTAAGATGGAAGCCACCAGATGGGAGTAATGCCTCGATTTTTGTGGTTCTCACTATAATGGCAATTGGGCTTAACATTTACTTGAGCCTTACTATGTGCCAGTTATTGTGCTAAGTATTTATATGCACCAATTTATTACATCTTCACAGTAATCCTATAAGGCAGGCACTATTGTTATCCCAATTTTAGAAATGCAGAACCTGAGATTCAAACAGAAGTTAGAGATTTGGCTGGGATTTAAGTTCAGGTCTAGTTTCAAAGCTCTTACCTCTACCATATGGTCTCTTTATATGTGTTTAAGTGTCTAAATCTACACATAAACATTTTATTTACACGTACATGCACTGAAATGTTCAAATGTAGATAATACCCATGAACATTTTTAGTCTTATTTATGTAATTATTATCCTTTATTGAAACATGAGGAAGTGAAGCAGATAATAAATATAAATTGTGATATAGGTTTCGTAGCATTGCACTTTGCAAAGCCCTTTTACAAGCATTACTGCAAATGACCTTCACTAGTTATGAGAAGTGGAACAGACAGTATCTCTATAGGGAAGAAGGCGTCAGAGACTGGGTGAGTGACTAGCTTCAGAGGCGCCATATTAAGGGGAAAGATTAACATTCGGACCAACCGTGTTTCCACTAAACCAATTATGTCTCGTGAAATCCTTTCCTCTCCTCTTGTAATCAGCATCAGCTGCCGCTGCATGCAGCATTAGGTATAAGAGTATCTCCAGGTTCCCATAAGAATGCACTCTCCTCATTTTCACGCTGCATCCTCTCCAGGACTTGGAGCTTGCTAGGACAATATGTGGTTCCCAGGACTTGGGAACCCCTGGGTGTCCAGAGTTCTTGAAGATTCTCTTGGCTGCTGGCTGTAGGTACTTTAGGGCATCATTTCCTTGACTTCTGAGTATCTCAACTAACTGCTGAAGAAACACTGTGTAGCTCTGTTTCCTCCTCTACCCCTCAATCCTGCTTCTTTCCACATTTCATATGGGAGAATGGTCAGTTGGATGGAATGAAAATAAACTTTTCTTAGACAAGTTACATGATAGAAAACATCTTGAATCTAGTTAATAGTCCTAACTCCATTAATTGTTAGAATTTTGTCAGAGTAGAGCAGGTAGAATTGAGCAGTATTGAAACAAAACAAAATCTTGGGTTATTAGCTTTGGTCTTGCTACTCACAGTGTGTGAGGCTGGAGAAGATCCCCAACTTCTCTGGTCCTCACGTTCTACCTTAGTAAAATGAAAAATTATACCAGATACTGTCACATGTTCCTTCCAGCTAAAACCCTGTTATTCTAAGGATCAGAGATTGAATAACTCAGACTGGCCAGTTTAATTTTTTTTAGTAGCTACTTTAACCTAATAGAGTTATGAAACATGAAAGATTAAATATGAAATATGAAATATTTTAAATATGAAAGATTAAAAATTTTTTAAATGTTAATAGCAGCAGCTCAATCATAGTTCAATATTGTTAGTCAGCACTTGATTGAGAATAAGAGTTGGAAAGAAGGTTCTAGAAAAACCCCAAATCACTGTTTATTTAAAAAGAAACGCTCTCATTTACCTGGGTACAGTTTCATCATCGTTAAAGTACAACAGGGTTTGAGGTATTCCCATCCCAATTTTCCAAAAAGGGCTTGGTAGTGAGGGTGTTGGTAACTGGGCAGGGAGTGGGGAGGGAAGACTGCCTCATAACCATCTTGACCCAGGCCCTGTCTGGTCACTGAGATTAAGGGCCCTCTGTGCCAGAGCTAACCCGCAAAGCAGTTGACCCATGACTAGAATGTCAAGAGAAGTGTCAAGTCATTACTGGTTTCTCCTTGTGTAAATTACACAGCAGGGGTAGCAGAATGGCATAATGGCTTAGGAACATGGACTCCACATCAGATAGCCTGGGTTGGAATTCTTGCTTTGCTACTTACTAACTTTAGAACTTAAGGCAATTCAGTCAACTTCTCTGTGCCTCGGTTCTGTTATCTGTGTAAATAGGAATACTATTTATCTTTCAAGGTTGTGAGACTAAATGAGATCATATCGGTGAATGAGGTGATACTTGGACATAGTAAAAGCTCAGTAATTTTTCTCTATTCTCGTAATTGCTATCTGTTTATCTTTATTACAAACAAAAAATCTATGGTTATTCAGTCTCAAGCATCAAATATCTTCCTTTCAGCTCATTACAGAAGCAAGAACTGAGGTAAAAAAAAAAGTCTTAAAGCTGTTAAAAGCCTAAAATTAAGATCTTATGCTCTGTGTGCTGATGGTTTAGATGACTCAACTACAGAACTAAGATTTAGACTAAATAGCTAAGTCACAGACGATGAACATTTGTCAAGGGCGGTTTGGCTATAAGAATCAGAAAACTGCTCTGGCTGGTTTGGATAAAAGCGATTTGATATAAGGACACTCCAAAGTGCAAGAAATACAGGCAGTTTGTGTTTAACTGGCTCTTACAGCCACAGGCTCTAATATCTGAGTCTTCCTATACATCTATTCCATTCCTCGGATGCTGTATATTCAGACCAGCTTCTTACACATACCCAATGTGACATCAGCCTCTGGAGCCACAGGGCCTCATGGTTCAAACTTGTGTCCCAGGGCCAGGAAACCAAATCTGATTGACCCAGATTAGTCAGATGTCTGCCTCTGATTTAATCATGGATTTAAAGCATGCTCATGTTGTTTATAATTGGGATCTCCTTCCCATTGTGGGTGGACAGCTTTTATAAGAAGTTATACTCAGGGAGGAAATAATTGGCAGCTCCAATAGGCCCTTAGAAATCACAGCCTAATCCTTTCTTCTAGGACTCTGCCTTTTGAAGAAAGCCAGGCGACAAAGGGATTGTGACTAAGGCCAGTCATGTAACTGCCTGGTGGCAGGCTGGGAATAGAACCAGGCCCTTGGTTCCCAGGCCACAGTTCTTGCCCTTAGCTAATCAGCCTTCCTGAGCATACAAAGACTTGCCTACCATACTTAGCACAGCCAGAAGTACCAGTTTTGTCATAAAGCTAGTCTTGAACAGATTATGCCTTTTGTTTTTAATTTAAAGGAAATTAAAGCTTATCAATGTAACCATCAGGATACTTTTGACAGAGCCCTAGGGCTTATTTTTCATTATTTCAGAAGTAAAAACACCACTTCTAATGAAGGTCTATTCTGTGTTACAGATTGCAACAGAGGCAATAGAAAATATTAGGACAGTTGTGTCTTTGACCCAGGAAAGAAAATTTGAATCAATGTATGTTGAAAAATTGTATGGACCTTACAGGTAATGAACCATATGATTCCTGCTAAGAACCTAGTGCTTTCCTAAGGCTGAATTATTGTCCCAAAAAGATAATAAAAGCTCTGCTGCTCTAAACAATGATATGACTATAAGGGTGACCTTTTTTCAATAATTCTGTCACTGAAAATAAGTAGCTTTTTGATGTGACTAGGACACAGAATTACATTTTTTACATCTTATGCAAACAATAAGAATAGGTCTCCAAGAGGTAAAAGATATAGAGAATTGCACAGTCTTTGGTTATCAGTGCAGGCAACATAAATAACCTATCTGGGTGGCTTAAGACAAACATTCCTTTGAGGAATTGCTCAAACCTTTCTTTGCAGTGTGTAGACTGAACCAAAAGTGAGACTTGCTATTGGGTATGTTCCAGAGGAAAGTATTTCATTTGTTCTCTGAATGAGGACCAGATCCAACCTACTCTGAAGATAAAGAAACACAGCCTATTTCAGTGGTTTATAGTTGAGCAATTCAAGAAACTCCTAATGGCACCATTTGCCACTCATTTCCACTGCAGCCTGATTTTATAAATGAGTATGTTTTAACACAAACAAAGTTGAACACAACTTAGATTACAATTTTGCAGACTGGAACAGTAGTTTTGAACACTTGCAAATTTGAACAGATATCTTCGAAAGTCTCAATTTATGCCATCTCCTCAGTTATACACACTTCATATGATACTAAAGAACATGCAGCTACATCTTCGTGTCCATTTGATGTTTGACATATAAACATGTATGCACCATTAATGATGACCTATTTTAAACTTCAAGGAGGGTTAAGGAAGAATAGAAAGCTGAAGCTAATTATGAACTTCGTTATAATTTAAAGATTCAATAGCATCACAGAATGCTCAAGTTTTGTAACACCATGTTCACAGCACATAAGTTAAACCATCCAAATTAGTAATACTTTGAATTTTTCCTTTTGCCAAAAATGCCCTCATATTTGAGAGTAACGCAATTATAGTTCTTTTGGAGGATTCAGAAGCCAATAAAGTATAGCATGAGGTCAAATTAGAAACTGTGCAAAATAAATTATATACAGGGGCTGGCAGGATCTAGTTTGGGAAAGGACTTCTGGTGTATGTCTATGTAAACTTCAGGCACTCAACTCGACTTTTGTGAATCTGAAACATGAATTTTAACCTAACAGCGTACAATTAGTTACAGGAAACAACATAATAGTAGTAAATCACATTTAGATAATTCAAACTTAAATTCAGATTCTGACATTTTAGGTATTTTTGAAACAACAACTATGCTTACATAATAGGAGTTGAACATTGGAGTCATCAGATATTAATATGTAATAATATCAGTTATCATTTGAGGAACCACTGTGAACTAGGCACTGTGCTAGACATTTATATGGTTTTTAATTGTCAGAACAATTCTACATTACAGTGATTATTTCCATGGTATAAATGTTTAGAGAAGTTACCATTTACCCAAACTAATATAACTGGAGGTGGAACTTAAACCCACTCGGCCAGACTTAGAAGCCATGCTCTTTCCACTACACAGCGCTAAGGGAGGCTGAAGAGATGGTTACAAGTATACTGATTTGCTTTTCAGGAATTCCGTGCAGAAGGCACACATCTATGGAATTACTTTTAGTATCTCACAAGCATTTATGTATTTTTCCTATGCCGGTTGTTTTCGATTTGGTGCGTATCTCATTGTGAATGGACATATGCGCTTCAGAGATGTTATTCTGTAAGTAGCTTTAGAAATATTAAGATTATTCTATAATACGGTTTTAGTAGGTTTATACAAAAGTTTAGAGTAGGAAAAAAACGACTCCTGTGTCCAAAGATGAGGTCAGGGATTTAAATTTACCACAGTTTCCATCCTGGCAGGCACGGAGATCTGATCTTGTTAATACTCCAAGTGCAGTTTCATTTTGCAGGCTACAATTAAGCTTATGAAAATGATCAGAAAGCACAGTTTTAGTTGTACATATAATCCTGGTCAGGATGATGCAAATTTTCTCATTATAGAATATAGGCAGAAAAAATCATAATTAGAAAGTTGCTGGTGACCATGGACTCAAAACAGGGTTATATAGCTTACTATTATCTACAACCAAAACATGGCCTGGAAAATGAGATGGGAATACTTGATGGAAGCCTGGCAAAGGCACTCTCTCCCTAACCAGGCCTGAGATGAGACAGCCCTGCCAACCTTTGCCTCTCAGCCTCTCCTTTTTCCTTGGTTTCCAAGGTGAACTACTTTCTGTTTGATGCCTTCTTTTTAAAATGTGCGCAGCACATTCCCTTAGGTTGCAATCTAGGATTGAAAAACGGAAGCCACTCTTTTTAAGATCATTTGGTATGTTTCCACTCTGATGGGATGATTTTAAAGCAGTGGTGACCAGCCATTTTTGAAACAGGGTCAAGACAAAAAAGCGAAAGTGTGTAAGAGCTGGGGTTTTTTTCATCCAAAATTAAAATTACCATGAAAAAATGTATCTATATAGTCTTTGTGTTAGGATCCCAGCAGGAAACAAATGGCACAGCAAATGGGTTAATTGATGAGTTTGCTAAAGGGTCTATTTACAAAGGCCTGGGAAGTGTTAAGGTAAGCAGTACCCAAGAAGGAAGTTAACACCCCAGCAATACCCAGCTAGAAACTGCTACCACCCTAAGCCTAAAGGCAAGAGGAGGGAAAGATAGCCAGAACTCAGCATAGGTGCTTTCTGTGGTCTTTGATGGAAGGACAGCAACTGCACAAGCAATCTGACAAGAAAGAAGCCAAAGAAACAAATACCCTGGCCTCACTCCCTTCCAGCCTCCCTATCCTCTGCTGTGCCTTCCATTGGCCACATCCTATGAAACCAGAGGACAAGAAAACCTTTTGATTCAGTTCATGATAGTTGGAATCCCCAGACATGGAGCAGGGGATAGAAGGTAGAGATGGGTAAAAAGTGAGGAGTGATTTTGAGGGATAAATGGAACTAGCAGCTGGGGATTACAACTTAGAATACAACTACTTATTGTATAAAAAATATTGAGAACATTTCTGAAAGTGAAAACTGTTGGAAAGTTACATTAATCCTGCTTCCTTTCTTTTTTTAAAATCATTGAAATGTTAAATTATGGAAACCTAGAAGACAGCTTTAGGCAGTACAGGGAAGCTATGCAGCCACATGTGGGTTGTTCATCACTATTTTAAAACTTAGTTTTTGGCAGCTCACCTTTTCATCAAGTATTTAAAGGAAAGCTTTACTATACCTCTCATCCCAGCCCCTAGGTATTAAAACCCATTTTTAATGTCTTAGCTTTAGAAGTTTGGAGGTGAAAACTTAAAGTTCTCCATTATTACTAGAGAACTCCCACTCCTTTCTCTGGGGTAGTGCTGGTATCAGAAGTAAATTGCTTTGTGAAGTTGTAGATCTCAGGATCTTTAGCCCTTCCTAAAAGTTGTCATAATCAATATCCATCTTTAAACAGCATATAATTAGAAAATAGAACTTTAGTTTAAGGTAACTTTTTTTTTTTCCAGAGTGCTGTCAAGTTATTTCAACTTTTATTTTAGGTTCAGGGATACATATGCAGGTTTGTTAATACAGGCAAACTCATATCATGGGGGTTTGGTGTATAGACCATGTCATCAGCCAGGTACTAAGCATAATAACCGATAGCATAGTTATTTTATTTATAAATAAAAAGCTATTTCTAGTAAAGGCTAATTTTCCCTAACAAAAATTCTTTACAGTGATGATGATTATCATTTGTGTGGTAGTATAGAAGAAACCACAAACTGGAAGTCAGGGCCGGAGCTTTATTAGAAAAAGCTTACTTGGAACTGATCCAAGGCCCTTACACACTTTGTGCTTCAATTCCCTCAACTCTAAAAAGAGTATAACCAGCAACTAAAATTAGCTGAGCTCACAGATCAGATTCAGTTATAAGCCTCTTCTTGAAAGTAAAAACCTTTGGGAAGTCACAGTAGTCCTAAGAAATTAGGCACTACTATGCAAAGGGAAATCAGAAAGCAAGTCGAGAAAAGGCAAACCCTCAGGAAGTGGATCTTGCCCCTCTCCTAGATTTCTCTTGTTACTAGAATTTTATGAAAATGCATATCGGGGAGAAAGGGAATGATTAAGGAGTAAAGGGAAAAAATACTGGTAAGCACTGTACCTTTAGACTTTCAAACATCATGGAGTTAATTATAAAAGCTAATTTTTGAATTCCTCTACTTCTGTCTAGGGTGTTTTCTGCAATTGTGTTTGGTGCAGTGGCTCTAGGACATGCCAGTTCATTTGCTCCAGACTATGCTAAAGCTAAGCTGTCTGCAGCCCACTTATTCATGCTGTTTGAAAGACAACCTTTGATTGACAGCTACAGTGAAGAGGGGCTGAAGCCTGTAAGTTCTCTGATGCCTGATGATGTTTGATCAATTTTTCCCTAAGGTTTGCTGTCTGCTAGATTATAGCTACAGGATAAGTTTGTGATGATTATACCAACCTGTGTTTCATTTAATTTGTAATATTTATATAGCTAATATTTGGGCAACTTGACTGGCATTTAAAAATTTTATAGGTGGTTTCAAGGATCCTGAAGTTTAGCACATCAAAATTTAAAAAAAAGGAAAACCAGATATATTAGAACTGAATAGTTTCCACAAAAATTTAGTCATTTCTACATAAAGGTATAATTCTGCCATGTTAACGCAATTAGCAATTTGACTTTAATCACTTTTATAATAGTTTAGGTGTAATTGGTAAGAAGGGCAGTTCGTTCACAATGAGAATAATAATCCTATGGTTTATTATCTATAAAGGTAACTTAAACTCACATCTGAGTGTTCTTTGTATGACACAAGATGCTACACACTGTGATATACAAGCAGCTGTGTAGGTAAAGGGACTGGGACTCACACAGTCTTTCCAGGACTTTCCCAGGTATTTCATGTTCTGATAAAATTGCTGTGCCCAGTGAGTGAGATAAAGAAAGTGAACTTAAGAAACTGCCAGGGTTTGCCATCAGAGCTGTCCACTGAAACTTTAGGTAGAAACTGTTGCTAAATTTCCAAGCCTTTAGAGTCTTTTGGACACTGGCTTGATTCCAGCTTCAGAATAAGCAGTTGGGAAAGCTAAATGAATATCTTAAAGAAGTCAGAAACTAAGTTAGATAACAACTCATGGTAATGACTTTCTGTCTAATCTCACCTATACCCCTATCTCTCACCTTCATTTCACACCGTAATAGCTTGCTATCAATATTAACTGGCACCAGAACTATACCAAATGTGAATTTTATGTTTCTCTACTACAGTCTTTGGTAAAGTTTCCTTGAAATAATATTTCTTATTCCAATAATTATCAGGCCAATTATAATAGCAACATTTCAACATTTATTCAGGATAAATTTGAAGGAAATATAACATTTAATGAAGTCGTGTTCAACTATCCCACCCGACCAAACGTGCCAGTGCTTCAGGGGCTGAGCCTGGAGGTGAAGAAAGGCCAGACACTGGCCCTGGTGGGCAGCAGTGGCTGTGGGAAGAGCACGGTGGTCCAGCTCCTGGAGCGGTTCTATGACCCCTTGGCGGGGACAGTGGTGAGCACATTTCCTTATAACTTGATTGAAGGCTATATTTTAATTGGCCCAACCAATATTGTCATAATGTAAAATATTGGACAAACGTAGACCTAGAATCCTGTTTGATATAATGACCACATTCTATAAACCCCAAACTGGCACCATATCTGAGAAATATATGGGGACAATAGGACAGAATGTCTGGAATTCAGGCTAGCTCAGAAAATACTGAATATAAGGTTAATTTTTACCCTGTCATGGGCCTTTCCAGTCAGCCTGATTTTTCTAAGCAAATACTGACTTACCGGCTTATAAAGATGAACTACAGACTCCTGCCCAAATTCAAAGCTGACTTCCAAAACAGGGTGCTACCTGCTTATTGCCTCCCCACCGCTTTCAGTTTTGCTGCCTTCTCTTACCTTGAATTCTAGGCTTTCGAACTTTGACTTTGATCCTCAACCTCTAGCCCTTTCATATTTGGCTTTTGTCATTGATTTTCTAGCATGTAGCCCCTGGCTCTCTTCCTTGAGTGGAGACCCACTCTTACCGATAATGCTTGTATCTGCCATAACCTTGGGACAGCACCCACGACAGAGCCCTGGGAGCCTGTCCCCATTAGACAGTCATCGAAGTGTTAAGCCTTGTTCAAGTTGTTTTATTAATAGTTGTTAAGCCCAAATCAGCCTTGTTAAGCCTAATTTAGTTGTTTCTCCCTGGAAATCTTCTGCTTTGCTATTATAACTATTCTGCAGGAAACATGGGCAAACCAGCTCACCAAAACTCTGTAAATATGATGTGCTGATACTATGGTGGGAATTTTTTTCTTTATTGAGATCAAGACTAGCTGGACTTGTGTCTATTCCTTTGCCTGTAACCTTTACGTTACAGAAGGCTGTATTTTCAAGTACATATTACAACACTTCCCTAGGAGCACCATGCCTCCCGCCTACAGCAAGTAAAACAAAAACAAAACCATCACTGCCAGCAAAAAGAATCCTCCCAAAGACACTGCCCTTTGTAACTTGTTCCTTTTCCATGGGATTCTTGTCCTTAGTGCTATCAGAGAGGTGAGGGAAAGTTAAGGCTAGTAGTTTTCAGGGAAAAGAGAGGTAGAGGTAGGACCTGAGTCAACCAACTTTTGGAATCTGGGGGCCCTGCTTCTGATCAGCTTTTTCACTGCTGTGCATGGGGGAAGGGGAAATCAAGTCAAGGTGAAGGGTTAGAATTATTCTGGGGACAGCAGACCTGAGTGGGACACCTTGATGCAGGCTTCTTTAAGGCAGAGTAGGACACAGATGGCTGGAGGAGGGCAGACAAGGACAAACAGAAGTGTGAAAAAAGAGGGTCAAATCTGCTACCATTTTGCCAATTAGACCAAGATAGGGATGGTTTAATCACCATAAAAATCATCATGTTGGCCATGCTGGCCTCAATGGTGTAAGTCTTGGAGGGTTGTTGTTTTGCAGCTGCTGATGCCCTCATGCAACAGTCCTCCAAATGGACAATCTAGTAACTTTTTAGTTTTTTTTTTCTTTTTTAAACCCTTCTTATAGTTTGTGGACTTTGGTTTTCAGCTTCTCGATGGTCAAGAAGCAAAGAAACTCAATGTCCAGTGGCTCAGAGCTCAACTCGGAATCGTGTCCCAGGAGCCCATCCTATTTGACTGCAGCATTGCCGAGAATATTGCCTATGGAGACAACAGCCGGGTTGTATCACAGGATGAAATTGTGAGTGCAGCCAAAGCTGCCAACATACATCCTTTCATCGAGACGTTACCCCACGTAAGTTAACGGGTAGCTGAAATCAGAAGAGACTATTTTTTATCCCCCAAACAATTACCAAAGTTATGCCAACAAAATCTTATAACAGAATATGTTGATTTACTAACATTAACAACTTGGACAAGGCACTTCAGGATACCAAGCTTCCTTATTTGTAAATGGGAATACATTATGCCTACCTCATACAAGTGTAGTGAGAAGCTCAAAACCACCATACTTCAGGTTACAGACTGGTGGTTGAGGGGTGCATTTAGACTGCAGTCATGTTTGGTTTAGCCCTATGGTACTTTTAAAACAATTATAGTTTTTATTTTGAGATAATTATGGATTTACATGTAGTTGTAAGGAATACAGAGATCTTATGTACCCTTTACCTAGTTTCTGCCAATGACAATATCTTGCAAAACTAGTATACAGTATCACAAGCAGGATACCGATATTGATACACTCCACTCATCTTATTCAGACTTCCCTTGTTTTACTTGTATTCATTTGCATATGGATTTAGTTCTGTGCAGCTATATTGCAGAAGGGGATTCATATATCCACTAATTAAGAACACTGGCCAGGCATGGTGGCTCACACCTGTAATCCCAGCACTTTGGGAGGCCAAGGTGGGTGGATCACGAGGTCAGGAGATCGAGACCATCCTGTCCAACATGGTGAAACCCTGTCTCTACTAAAAACACAAAAATTAACCAGGCGTGGTGGTGGGCACCTGTAGTTGCAGCTACTCAGGAGGCTGAGGCGGGAGAATCGCTTGAACCTGAGAGATGGAGGTTGCAGTGATCCAGGATCGCACCATTGCACTCCAGCCTGGGCGACAGAGTAAGACTCCATCTCAAAAAAAAAAAAAGATACAGAACATTCTCATCTCCATAAAGATCCCTCATATTGCCCTTTTAGAGTCATGCATATATCCCTTCCTCCCACGCTCACTCCTCCCAAACTCTGGCAAACATGAATCTGTTCTCCATTTGTATAATTTTATATTTTAAAAATGTTTTATAAAAATATATACAGTATGTAAACTTTTGGGATTATCTTCTGTCATTCAGCTAATTCCCTGAAGTTGTGTATATTCATAGGCATTGCTTTTTATTACTGAGTAGTGTTCCATAGTGTGGATGTATCACAGTTTAACCATTCACCTGCTGAAGGATAGCTGGGTTATTTCCTGTTTCTGGCTATTGCAAATAAAGCTGCTATAAATACTTGTATACAGGTTTCTGTATGAATTCAAGTTTTTATTTCTTTGGGATAAACACCCAGGAGTAGAATTATGAAGCAGTATGGCAATTTCATGTTTAGTTTATAAGCCACTGCTAAACTGTTTTCCAGAGTGGCCATCCCATTTTACATTCCTACCAGCAATGTCTAAGTGATGTAGTTTCTCTGAATCTTTGCCAGCATTTTACTGTTGTCATTAGTTTTTATTTTTACCACTCTGATAAGAGTGTAGTGATACACCACTGTGGCTTTAATATGCATTTCCCAATGGCAAATGATGTTGAACATAGTTTTTTATATGCTTATTTGCCGTCTATTTATCCTCTTTGGTGAAATGTCTCCATATTGTTTGCCCATATTCTAACTGGATTTTTATCTTTTACTGCTGAGTTTTCGGAAGTTTTTTTGTTTAACCTATTGTAATTACTGTTGGATATGTAGTTTGTAAATGTTTTCTCCCAGTCTGTAGCTTGTTTATTCATCCTATAAGAGGGTCTTTTGCAGAGCAAAAGTTTTACTTTTGATGAGGTCCAATTTACCAATTCTTCCTTTTATGGATTATGTTTTCAGTGTCAAGTCTAAGAACTCGTTGCCTAGCCCTAGGCCCAAAATATTTTCTCTACGTTTTTTTCTAAAAGTTTTATAGCTTTATATTTTAAATTTCAGTCCACGATCCATTTTGAGTCCACTTTAAACATGTGTAGCCCTGGAAGGATGGCTTGAGGTCCCTAAAAGTGATGGTAGGGACAATTCATTTTATGGCATTCTTCCAGCATTGACGTTCCACTGGGTTACACTGATGTAGAGTTTAATTATTTTTGCTTTTATTTTCTGCTATAGTTAGAAATCACTCACACCCACAAATAAAATTTTAGAAACCTTTCATTTTGGTTAGCCTTACCAACCTTTAATGCACATTGACCTGAATTAAATATTGGATTTGACTGTGAATAGAAAACTTACAGCTTCAGCTCTTAATATAAGTGACCACTGGACCTTAGGAAATTAATTCACATGATATACATCACTGCATAAGCCCTGCAAACTGAACTGACTCAATTTACATCTCTATTCATATGTTCTTTCTCAGTCTAGAATGCTATCTCAAAATCTAGCTTCCCAAACTTCTCTAAAAAGGATTCTTTCATTTATTTCCCCTTTTTTTCCTCCGTCCACCCTGTCTCCACAACAACTTCTATCTCCCTGTTCTGATCTTTCATAGTGTGTTGTGTATACTACTATAGTCATGTGTTACATAACAACATTTTGGCCAATGACAGACTGCATATACCACAGTGGTTCCCATAGACTATAATGGAACTGAAAAATTCCTATTGCCTAGTGACATAGCTGTCATAATATCATAGTGCAACACAAAATTCATGTGTTTGTGGTGATGCTGGCATAACAAAGCTACTGCGCTGCCAGGTGTATAAGAGTGTAGCACATACTATGTACAGTGCATAATACTTGATAATGACAACAAATGGCTTATTGGTTCATGTATCCGTTATACCATTTGTTGTTATTTTAGAGTATACTCCTCCTATTTTAAAGAAAGTTAATTATAAGATAGCCTCAGGCAGGTCCTTCAGGAGGTATTCCAGAAGGCAGGCATTACTATTGTAGGAGATGACAGCTCTGTGTGTATTATTGCTCCTGAAGACCTTCCAGTGGGATAAAACATGGAGGTGGAAGACAGCGTTCTTGATTATCTTGATCTTGTATAGACCTGGGCTAATGTATGTTTGTATCTTAGTTTATAACATAAAAGTGTGAAAAGTAAAAAATAAAAAATTATTATTATTTTTTTTTTTTGAGAAATCTGCTCTGTTGCCTAGGCTGGAGTGCAGTGGCATGATCATGGCTCACCGCAACCTCTGCCTCCTGGGCTCAAGTGATCCTCCCACCTCAGCCTCCGGAGTAGCTGAGACAGGTGCATGCCACCACGCACAGCTATTTTTTTGTATTTTTGGTAGAGACGGAGTTTCACCATGTTGCCCAGGCTGGTCTCGAACTCCTGACCTCAAGTGATTCACTTGCCTCAGCCTCCCAAAGTGCTGGATTACAGGTGTGAGCCAGTGTGCCCAGCCATAAAAAATTTTAAACTGAAACCTTATATAATAAGGACATAAAGAAAGAAAATATCTTTGTAAAGCCATACAATCAATGTGTGTTTTAAGCTAAGTGTTATTACAAAAGAGCCCAAAAGTTTGACAAATTTAAAAGTTGATGCCTGTAGTCTTAGCACTTTGGGAGGCCGAGATGAGAGGATTGCTTGAGGCAAGCCCAGCTTGGGCAACACAGGGAGTTCTAGTTTCTACAAAAACAAAAACAAAATTAGCCAGGCTTGGTGGCACACTCTTGTAGTCTCAGCTACTTGAGCGCCAGAGTCCAAGGTTGCCATGAGCTATGATCACACCCTGGCACTCTGGCCTGGGTGAAAGAGCGAAAACCTATCTCTAAAATAATAATAATAATAATTTAAAAATTTATAAAGTAAAAAATTCAAAGTAAGCTAAGGTTAATTTATTGTTAAAAATTATGAAATTGAGTGTAGCCTAAGTGTACAGTGTTCATAAAGTCTACAGTAGTATACAATAAGGCCTTCACATTCACTCACCAGTCACTTACTGACTTACCCAGGCAACTTCCAGTCCTGCAAGCTCCATTCATGGTAAGTGCCCTATATAGGTGTACCATTTTTTAATCTATTTTATTTTATTTTATTTTATTATTATACTTTAGGTTTTAGGGTACATGTGCACAATGTGCAGGTTTGTTACATATGTATCCATGTGCCATGTTGGTTTGCTGCACCCATTAACTCGTCATTTAGCATTAGGTATATCTCCTAATGCTGTCCCTCCCCCCTCCCCCCACCCCCTCAAAAGTCCCCGGAGTGTGATGTTCCCCTTCCTGTGTCCATGAGTTCTCATTGTTCAATTCTCACCAGTGAGTGAGAACATGCGGTGTTTGGTTTTTGTCCTTGCAATAGTTTACTGAGAATGATGTTTTCCAGTTTCATCCATGTCCCTACAAAGGACATGGACTCATCATGATTTATGGCTGCATAGTATTCCATGGTGTATATGTGCCACATTTTCTTAATCCAGTCTGTCGTTGTTGGACATTTGGGTTGGTTCCAAGTCTTTGCTATTGCGAATAGTGCCACAATAAACATACATGTGCATCTGTCTTTACAGCAGCATGATTTATAGTCCTTTGGGTATATACCCAGTAATGGGATGGCTGGGTCAAATGGTATTTCTAGTTCTAGATCCTTGAGGAATCGCCACACTGACTTCCACAATGGTTGAACTAGTTTACAGTCCCACCAACAGTGTAAAAGTGTTGCTATTTCTCCACATCCTCTCCAGCACCTGTTGTTTCCTGACTTTTTAATGATGGCCATTCTAACTGGTGTGAGGTGGTATCTCATTGTGATTTTGATTTGCATTTCTCTGATGGCCAGTGATGATGAGGATTTTTGCATGTGTTTTTTGGCTGCATAAATGTCTTCTTTTGAGAAGTGTCTGTTCATGTCCTTCACCCACTTTTTGATGAGGTTGTTTGTCTTTTCTTGTAAATTTGTTTGAGTTCATTGTAGATTCTGGATATTAGCCCTTTGTCAGATGAGTAGGTTGCAAAAATTTTCTCCCATTCTGTAGGTTGCCTATTCACTCTGATGGTAGTTTCTTTTGCTATGCAGAAGCTCTTTAGTTTAATTAGATCCCATTTGTCAATTTTGGCTTTTGTTGCCATTGCTTTTGGTGTTTTAGACATGAAGTCCTTGCCCATGCCTATGTCCTGAATGGTATTGCCCAGGTTTTCTTCTAGGGTTTTTATGGTTTTAGGTCTAACATTTAAGTCTTTAATCCATCTTGAATTAATTTTTGTATAAGGTGTAAGGAAGGGATCCAGTTTCAGCGTTCTACATATGGCTAGCCAGTTTTCCCAGCATCATTTATTAAATAGGGAATCCCTTCCCCATTGCTTGTTTTTGTCAGGTTTGTCAAAGATCAGATAGTTGTAGATATGCGGCATTATTTCTGAGGGCTCTGTTCTGTTCCATTGATCTATGTCTCTGTCATGGTACCAGTACCATGCTGTTTTGGTTACTGTAGCCTTGTAGTATAGTTTCAAGTCAGGTAGTGTGATGCCTCCAGCTTTGTTCTTTTGGCTTAGGATTGACTTGGCGATGCAGGCTGTTTTTTGGTTCAATGTGAACTTTAAAGTAGTTTTTTCCAATTCTGTGAAGAAAGTCATTGGTAGCTTGATGGGGATGGCATTGAATCTATAAATTACCTTGGGCAGTATGGCCATTTTCACGATATTGATTCTTCCAACCCATGAGCATGGAATGTACTTCCATTTGTTTGTATCCTCTTTTATTTCATTGAGCAGTGGTTTGTAGTTCTCCTTGAAGAGGTCCTTCACATCCCTTGTAAGTTGGATTCCTAGGTATTTTATTCTCTTTGAAGCAGTTGTGAATGGGAGTTCACTCATGATTTGGCTCTCTGTTGGTCTGTTATTGGTGTACAAGAATGCTTGTGATTTTTGTACATTGATTTTGTATCCTGAGACTTTGCTGAAGTTGCTATCAGCTTAAGGAGATTTTGGGCTGTGACAATGGGGTGTTCTAGATATACAATCATGTCATCTGCAAACAGGGACAATTTGACTTCCTCCTTTCCTAATTGAATACCCTTTATTTCCTTCTCCTGCCTGATTGCCCTGGCCAGAACTGCCAGCACTATGTTGAATAGGAGTGGTGAAAGAGGGCATCCCTGTCTTGTGCCAGTTTTCAGAGGGAATGCTTCCAGTATTTGCCCATTCAGTATGATATTGGCTGTGGGTTTGTCATAGATAGCTCTTATTATTTTGAGATACATCCCATCAATACCTAATTTATTGAGAGTTTTTAGCATGAAGGGTTGTTGAATTTTGTCAAAGGCCTTTTCTGCATCTATTGAGATAATCATGTGGTTTTTGTCTTTGGTTCTGTTTATATGCTGGATTACATTTATTGATTTGCATATGTTGAACCAGCCTTGCATCCCAGGGATGAAGCCCACTTGATCATGGTGTATAAGCTTTTTGATGTCCTGCTGGATTCAGTTTGCCAGTATTTTATTGAGGATATTTGCATCAATGTTCATCAAGGATATTGGTCTGAAATTCTCTTTTTTGGTTATGTCTCTGCCAGGCTTTGGTATCAGGACGATGCTGGCCTCATAAAATGTGTTAGGGAGAATTCCCTCTTTTTCTATCAATTGGAATAGTTTCAGAAGGAATGGTACCAGATCCTCCTTGTACCTCTGGTAGAATTTGGCTGTGAATCCATCAGGTCCTGGACTGTTTTTGGTTGGTAAGCTGTTGATTATTGCCACAATTTCAGAGCCTCTTATTGGTCTATTCAGAAATTCAGCTTCTTCCTGGTTTAGTCTTGGGAGGGTGTATTTGTTGAGGAATTTATCCATTTCTTCTAGATTTTCTAGTTTATTTGCGTAGAGGTGTTTGTAGTATTCTCTGATGGTAGATTGTATTTCTGTGGGATCGGTGGTGGTATCCCCTTTTTCATTTTTTATTGCATCTACTTGATTCTTCTCTCTTTTCTTCTTTATTAGTCTTGCTAGCGGTTTATCAATTTTGTTGATCTTTTCAAAAAACCAGCTCCTGGCTGGGCGCGGTGGCTCATGCTTGTAATCCCAGCACTTAGGGAGGCCGAGGCGGGCGTATCCCGAGGTCAGGAGATCGAGACCACGGTGAAACGCCGTCTCTACTAAAGAAATTACAAAAAATTAGCCAGGCATGGTGGCGGGCGCCTGTCGTCCCAGCTACTCAGAGAGGCTGAGGCAGGAGAATGGCGTGAACCCAGGAGGCGGAGCTTGCAGTGAGCCGAGATTGCGCCACTGCACTCCAGCCTGGGCGACAGAGCGAGACTACGTCTCAAAAAAAAAAAAAAAACCAGCTCCTGGATTCATTAATTTATTGAAGGGTTTTTTGTGTCTCTATTTCCTTCAGTTCTGCTCTGATTTTAGTTATTTCTAGCCTTCTGCTAGCTTTTGAATGTGTTTGCTCTTGCTTTTCTAGTTCTTTTAATTGTGACATTAGGGTGTCAATTTTGGATTTTTCCTGCTTTCTCTTGTGGGCATTTAGTGCTATAAATTTCCCTCTACACACTGCTTTGAATGTGTCCCACAGATTCTGGTATGTTGTGTCTTTGTTCTCGTTGGTTTCAAAGAACATCTTTATTTCCACCTTCATTTCATTATGTACCCAGTAGTCATTCAGGAGCAGGTTGTTCAGTTTCCATGTAGTTGAGTGGTTTTGAGTGAGTTTCTTAATCCTGAGTTCTAGTTTGATTGCACTGTGGTCTGAGAGACAGTTTGTTATAATTTCTGTTCTTTTACATTTGCTGAGGAGAGCTTTACTTCCAACTATGTGGTCAATTTTGGAATAGGTGTGGTGTGGTGCTGAAAAAAAGGTATATTCTGTTGATTTTGGGTGGAGAGTTCTATAGATGTCTATGAGGTCCACTTGGTGCAGAGCTGAGTTCAATTCCTGGATATCCTTGTTATCTTTCTGTCTCATTGATCTGTCTAATGTTGACAGTGGGGTGTTAAAATCTCCCATTATTATTGTGTGGGAGTTTAAGTCCCTTTGTAGGTCACTCAGGACTTGCTTTATGAATCTGGGTGCTCCTGTGTTGGGTGCATATATATTTAGGATAGTTAGCTCTTCTTGTTGAATTGATTCCTTTACCATTATGTAATGGCCTTCTTTGTCTCTTTTGATCTTTGTTGGTTTAAAGTCTATTTTATCAGAGACTCGGATTGCAACCCCTGCCTTTTTTTGTTTTCCATTTGCTTGATAGATCTTCCTCCATCCTTTTATTTTGAGTCTATGTGTGTCTCTGCACGTGAGATGGGTTTCCTGAATACAGCACACTGATGATTCTTGACTCCTTATCCAATTTGCCAGTCTGTGTCTTTTAATTGGAGCATTTAGCCCATTTACATTTAAAGTTAATATTGTTGTGTGTGAATTTGATCCTGCCATTATGATGTTAGCTGGTTATTTTGCTCTTTAGTTGATGCAGTTTTTTCCTAGCCTCGATGGTCTTTACAATTTGGCATGTTTTTGCAGTGGCTGGTACCGGTTGTTCTTTTCCATGTTTAGTGCTTCCTTCAGGAGCTCTTTTAGGGAAGGCCTGGTGGTTACAAAATCACTCAGCATTTGCTTGTCTGTAAAGTATTTTATTTCTCCTTCACTTATGAAGCTTAGTTTGGCTGGATATGAAATTCTGGGTTGAATATTCTTTTCTTTAAGAATGTTGAATATTGGCCCCCACTCTCTTCTGGCTTGTAGAGTTTCTGCCGAGAGATCAGCTGTTAGTCTGATGGGCTTCCATTTGTGGGTAACCCGACCTTTCTCTCTGGCCGCCCTTAACATTTTTTCCTTCATTTCAACTTTGGTGAATCTGACAATTATGTGTCTTGGAGTTGCTCTTCTCGAGGAGTATCTTTGTGGCGTTCTCTGTATTTCCTGAATCTGAATGTTGGCCTGCCTTGCTAGATTGGGGAAGTTCTCCTGGATAATATCTTGCAGAGTGTTTTCCAACTTGGTTCCATTCTCCCCGTCATTTTCAGGTACACCAATCAGACGTAGGTTTGGTCTTTTCACATAGTCCCATATTTCTTGGAGGCTTTGTTTGTTTCTTTTTATTCTTTTTTCTCTAAACTTCCCTTCTCACTTCATTTCATTCATTTCATCTTCCATCACTGATACCCTTTCTTCCAGTTGATCGCATCAGCTACCGAGGCTTCCGCAATCTTCACGTAGTTCTCGAAACTTGGCTTTCAGCTCCATCAGCTCCTTTAAGCACTTCTCTTCGTTGGTTATTCTAGTTATCCATTCGTCTAATTTTTTTTCAAAGTTTTTAACTTCTTTGCTATTGTTCTGAATTTCCTCCTGTAGCTCAGAGTAGTTTGATCGTCTGAAGCCTTCTTCTCTCAACTTGTCAAAGTCATTCTCTGTCCAGCTTTGTTCCGTTGCTGGTGAGGAACTGCATTCCTTTGGAGGAGGAGAGGTGCTCTGCTTTTTAGAGTTTCCAGTTTTTCTGCTCTGTTTTTTCCCTATCTTTGTGGTTTTATCTACTTTTAGTGTTTGATGATGGTGAGGTACAGATGGGTTTTTGGTGTGGATGTCCTTTCTATTTGTTAGTTTTCCTTCTACCAGACAGGACCCTCAGCTGCAGGTCTGTTGGAGTTTGCTAGAGGTCCATTCCAGACCCTGTTTGACTGGGTGTCAGCAGTAGTGGCTGCAGAACAGCGGATTTTCATGAAACCACAAATTCAGCTGTCTGATAGTTCCTCTGGAAGTTTTGTCTTAGAGAAGTACCTGGCCGAGTGAGGTGTCAGTCTGTCCCTACTGGTGGGTGCCTCCCAGTTAGGCTGCTCGGGGGTCAGGGACCCACTTTAGGAGGCAGTCTGTCTGTTTTCAGATCTCCAGCTGTGTGGTGGTAGAACCACTACTCTCTTCAAAGCTGTCAGACAGGGACATTTAAGTCTGCAGAGGTTCCTGCTGAATTTTTGTTTGTCTGTGCCCTGCCCCCAGAGGTGGAGCCTACAGAGGCAGGCAGGCCTCCTTGAGCTGTGGTGGGCTCCACCCAGTTCGAGTTTCCTGGCTGCTTTGTTTACCTAAGCAAGCCTGGGCAATGGCGGGTGCCCCTCCCCCAGCCTCGCTGCCGCCTTGCAGTTTGATCTCAGACTGCTGTGCTAGCAATCAGGGAGACTCCGTGGGTGTAGGACCCTTTGGGCCAGGTGCGGGACACAATCTCCTGGTGTGCCGTTTTCCAAGCCCGTTGGAAAAGCGCAGTATTAGGGTGGGACTGACCCGATTTTCCAGGTGCCATCTGTTACCCCTTTCTTTGACTAGGAAAGGGAACTCCCTGACCCCTTGCGCTTCCCGAGTGAGGCAATGCCTCGCCTTGCTTCGGCTTATGCACAGTGCACTGCACCAACTGTCCAGCACCCACTGTTTGGCACTCCCTAGTGAGATGAACCCAGTACCTCAAACGGAAATGCAGAAATCACCTGTCTTCTGTGTCACTCACGCTGGGAGCTGTAGACCGGAGCTGTTCCTATTTGGCCATCTTGGCTCCACCCCCCCATTTTTTAATCTTTTATACTGTATTTTTACTGTTCCTTTTCTATGTTTAGATACACACATACTTACCATTGTGTTACAACTGCCAGTATTCAGTATAGTAACATGCTGTATAGGTTCGTAGACTAGGAGCAATAGGCCATACCACATAGCCTAAGTGTGTAGTACCTGATACCGTCTAGTTTTGTGTAAGTACTGTATAATATTTGTACAACAATAACATTGCCTAGTAATGCAGTTTTCAGACATATCCCAGTCATTAAGCAATGCATAATTGTAATTTGGTCCTTACTTGACCTTACATTGAATGATTTATATGTATTGTTTTTCTCTGTAGATTATAAATTCCTTTAGGGCAGGAACAAAGCCGAATTCATTTTCATATTTTTCACAGTTCTAGGCACAGCATATGCTCAGTAAATATTTAAGGGAATAAATAAGTTTGATAGGATAAACTAGTATCTACATGGATCATATGAACATTTGAAATTTAAAAAAAGACTTTGAAAGTATTTACATTTAATCTTTATAGGACTCCAATGACATCAGATTAACTGGCATTATAACAGTAGGAACTCGAAAATTTGCTCAACTTTCTATTGTAGAATACCATTGAGAATTAAAGTCACTAGTTTTCTAGTTTGATTTTGAAAATAAACACTCTGTTAAGTTGAAACAACGTTATAGAAATTGTTATTGACTCTAAATGTTTTTCTTGTAAATAGAACTGTCAACTGTTAAGCAACAGTTCATTCAACATCTTTATAACTTGGTTAACTTGCAGAAATACGAAACAAGAGTGGGAGACAAGGGGACTCAGCTCTCAGGAGGTCAAAAACAGAGGATTGCTATTGCCCGAGCCCTCATCAGACAACCTCAAATCCTCCTGTTGGATGAAGCTACATCAGCTCTGGATACTGAAAGTGAAAAGGTGTGTGTAGCCTCCCAACTTATGTCCTATTTAATTTATGAAATAGAAGGGATTTTGCTGTCAACCATGACAAAAACACACACAAGCACAGGGGGAAAAGCACAGAACGTTAGATAGTGTTTTTTTTTATTTTTATTTTTTTGAGACAGGGTCTCGCTCTGTTGCCTGGGCTGTAGTGCAGTGGTGCAATCCAGCTCACTGTAACCTCTGCCTCCCTGGTTCAAGCAATTCTCTTGCCTCAGCCTCCCAAGTAGCTGGGACTACAGGTGCCTGCCACTATGCCCAGCTAATTTTTGTATTTTTAGTAGAGACAGGGTTTCATTATGTTGGCCAGGCTGGTCTTGAATCCTGACCTCGTGATCCGCCTGCCTCGGCCTCCCAAAGTGCTGGGATTACAGGCGTGAGCCACCTTGCCCGGCTGATAGTGGTTATTTTGAAGTAATGGAATATTTTATTCTAAATTTTCTAAAATGATTATATATTTTATAAAGTAAAGCATTCAAAAGAAAACAGCTGTACAAATTACATTTTTAGCACATTAGGAATGAAAAACTGCAAAATACTCAAAAGGGAACTAGTTAAACAGAAGATTAGAAAATTTAAATACTTATGAATTTTTTTACAGCATGGGAACCCATTTGTGTTATATTTAAAAAGCAGAACATAACTATGTAGATTAAATGTTGATTATACAAAATACACATGCATAAAGTTCAAAGATTCTAAGATATTAGAAATTAAAAGTTGATTGGTAACATTTTCAAATTTACTTGAATGTTAAAACTAATTTATACAATTTTTAGGATAAGGTGTCTGTCTGATTTATCAATAGGTTGTCCAAGAAGCCCTGGACAAAGCCAGAGAAGGCCGCACCTGCATTGTGATTGCTCACCGCCTGTCCACCATCCAGAATGCAGACTTAATAGTGGTGTTTCAGAATGGCAGAGTCAAGGAGCACGGCACGCATCAGCAGCTGCTGGCACAGAAAGGCATCTATTTTTCAATGGTCAGTGTCCAGGCTGGGACACAGAACTTATGAACTTTTGCTACAGTATATTTTTAAAATAAATTCAAATTATTCTAGAATTTTATCTGACTTGTAAAATAAGTGTCTGGCTTGTCATCATAAAACATAGGTATATCTTATTCTAGATCAATTTAGAAGACCCAATTTGGGGTTTATTACGGCATTTGAAATTTGAGAGTTAGAAGTGACACCTGTCTTGATGAAGTATTAAAACAACAGACTGGCTCTCCCTAAGTTATTAGAAACATCCAGAAAAAGAACAAAATTTAAGATAAGTACAGGTGTAGAAATATAGAAGGGAAATGGTCTTATGGTACTGAATGGGTTGGGTAGACAGGAAAGTTTGGGAATAATTTTCCCAAGTACAAAAGAAAAATAAATTGTTCAATAGCCTCATCTCTCTTGATAATTTTCTAAATAATTCTATTGTGGAATCAAAGCTTTTTAAATGAATGAATTTCCAGCTTTATCATCCAACATCAAGAGCAAATGAAATTGCCCCTACCTAGCTAACTCTGAAAGCACATATCGGTTCCATAAAGCAAGAAATAGCCCTATCATTAAGTATTTTTTTAAAGTTTTAAACTCGTTAATTTAAAATGTACAATTATCAATATAATTTCAAACATCAAACATCAACGATACATGCTGAGTTTCTATAGCAACTGTGTTCTCTTTTATAAATATACTACTTTTCCCAGAAAATCCATTTTTCCTACAAGGAAAGGTATGTTTAGATGGAAAGCAAAAAATATTATAGACAACCCCTAGAAACTAACCACACTGAAATGTTTCCATAATTTTCCCTTTGTTTTCTCCACAATTTTCTGCAACAAATTAGTTCTTAGCGCTCTATCAGGTTGTTAAATTCAGTAAATTATCCAAAGTTCTTCTTTTTTTTAAAGTGCATTCTTTTTTATTATTATCATTATTATACTTTAAGTTTTAGGGTACATGTGCACAATGTACAGGTTTGTTACATATGTATCCATGTGCCATGTTGGTGTGCTGCACCCATTAACTCGTCATTTAAGATTAGGTATATCTCCTAATGCTGTCCCTCCCCCCTCCCCCCACCCCATAACAGTCCCCAGAGTGTGATGTTCCCCTTCCTGTGTCCATGTGTTCTCATTGTTCAATTCCCACCTATGAGTGAGAACATGCAGTGTTTGGTTTTTTGTCCTTGCGATAGTTTACTGAAAATGATGGTTTCCAGTTTCATCAACGTCCCTACAAAGGACATGAACTCATCATTTTTTATGGCTGCATAGTATTCCATGGTGTATATGTGCCACATTTTCTTAATCCAGTCTATCGTTGTTGGACATTTGGGTTGGTTCCAAGTCTTTGCTATTGTGAATAGTGCGGCAATAAACATACGTGTGCATGTGTCTTTATAGCAGCATGATTTATAGTCCTTTGGGTATATACCCAGTAATGGGATGGCTGGGTCAAATGGTATTTCTAGTTCTAGATCCCTGAGGAATCGCCACACTGACTTCCACAATGGTTGAACTAGTGTACAGTCCCACCAACAGTGTAAAAGTGTTGCTATTTCTCCACATCCTCTCCAGCACCTGTTGTTTCCTGACTTTTTAATGATGGCCATTCTAACTGGTGTGAGATGGTATCTCATTGTGGTTTTGATTTGCATTTCTGATGGCCAGTGATGATGAGCATTTTTTCATGTGTTCTTTGGCTGCATAAATGTCTTCTTTTGAGAAGTGTCTGTTCATGTACTTTGCCCACTTTTTGATGGGGTTGTTTGTTTTTTTCTTGGAAATTTGAGTTCATTGTAGATTCTGGATATTAGCCCTTTGTCAGATGAGTAGGTTGCAAAAATTTTCTCCCATTCTGTAGGCTGCCTGTTTACTCTGATGATAGTTTCTTTTGCTGTGCAGAAGCTCTTTAGTTTAATTAGATCCCATTTGTCAATTTTGGCTTTTGTTGCCATTGTTTTTGATGTTTTAGACATGAAGTTCTTGCCCATGCCTATGTCCTGAATGATATTGCCTAGGTTTTCTTCTAGGGTTTTTATGGTTTTAGGTCTAACATGTAAGTCTTTAATCCATCTTGAATTAATGTTTGTATAAGGTGTAAGGAAGGGATCCAGTTTCAGCGTTCTACATATGGCTAGCCAGTTTTCCCAGCACCATTTATTAAATAGGGAATCCTTTCCCCATTTTGTTTTCGTCAGGTTTGTCAAAGATCAGATAGTTGTAGATATGTGGCATTATTTCTGAGGGGTCTGTTCTGTTCCATTGATCTGTATCTCTGTTTTGGTACCAGTACCATGCTGTTTTGGTTACTGTAGCCTTGTAGTATAGTTTGAAGTCAGGTAGCATGATGCCTCCAGCTTTGTTCTTTTGGCTTAGGATTGACTTGGGGATGCAGGCTCTTTTTTGGTTCCACATGAACTTTAAAGTAGTTTTTTCCAATTCTGTGAAGAAAGTCATTGGTAGCTTGATGGAGATGGCATTGAATCTATAAATTACCTTGGGAAGTATGGCCATTTTCACAATATTGATTCTTCGAACCCATGAGCATGGAATGTACTTCCATTTGTTTGTATCCTCTTTTATTTCATTGAGCAGTGGTTTGTAGTTCTCCTTGAAGACATACTTCCATCCCTTGTAAGTTGGATTCCTAGGTATTTTATTCTCTTTGAAGCAATTGTGAATGGGAGTTCACTCATGATTTGGCTCTCTGTTGGTCTGTTATTGGTGTACAAGAATGCTTGTGATTTTTGTACATTGATTTTGTATCCTGAGACTTTGCTGAAGTTGCTTATCAGCTTGAGGAGATTTTGGGCTGAGACAATGGGGTTTTCTAGATATACAATCATGTCATCTGCAAATAGGGACAGTTTGACTTCCTCTTTTCCTAATTGAATACCCTTTATTTACTTCTCCTGTCTGATTGCCCTGGCCAGAACTTCCAGCACTATGTTGAATAGGAGTGGTGAGAGAGGGCATCCCTGCCTTGTGCCAGTTTTCAAAGGGAATGCTTCCAGTTTTTGCCCATTCAGTATGATATTGGCTGCGGTTTTGTCATAGATAGCTCTTATTATTTTGAGATACATCCCATCGATACCTAATTTATTGAGAGTTTTTAGCATGAAGGGTTGTTGAATTTTGTCAAAGGCCTTTTCTGCATCTATTGAGATAATCATGTGGTTTTTGTCTTTGGTTCTGTTTATATGCTGGATTATATTTATTGATTTGCATACGTTGAACCAGCCTTGCATCCCAGGGATGAAGCCCACTTGATCATGATGGATAAGCTTTTTGATGTGCTGCTGGATTTGGTTTGCCAGTGTTTTATTGAGGATTTTTGCATCAATGTTCATCAAGGATATTGGTCTGAAATTCTCTTTTTTGGTTGTGTCTCTGCCAGGCTTTGGTATCAGGACGATGCTGGCCTCATAAAATGTATTAAGGAGGATTCCCTCTTTTTCTATTGATTGGAATAGTTTCAGAAGGAATGGTACCAGTTCCTCCTTGTACCTCTGGCAGAATTCGGCTGTGAATCCATCAGGTCCTGGACTCTTTTTGGTTGGTAAGCTATTGATTATTGCCACAATTTCAGAGTCTGTTATTGGTCTATTCAGAGATTCAACTTCTTCCTGGTTTAGTCTTGGGAGGGTGTATGTGTCGAGGAATTTATCCATTTCTTCTAGATTTTCTAGTTTATTTGCGTAGAGGTGTTTGTAGTATTCTCTGATGGTAGATTGTATTTCTATGAGATCAGTGGTGATATCCCCTTTTTCATTTTTTATTGTGTCTATTTGATTCTTCTCTCTTTTCTTCTTTATTAGTCTTGCTAGCGGTCTATCAATTTTGTTGATCTTTTCAAAAAACCAGCTCCTGGATTCATTAATATTTTGAAGGGTTTTTTGTGTCTCTATTTCCTTCAGTTCTGCTCTGATTTTAGTTATTTCTAGCCTTCTGCTAGCTTTTGAATGTGTTTGCTCTTGCTTTTCTAGTTCTTTTAATTTTGATGTTAGGGTGTCAATTTTGGATCTTTCTTGCTTTCTCTTGTGGGCATTTAGTGCTATAAATTTCCCTCTACACACTGCTTTGAATGTGTCCCACACATTCTGGTATGTTCTGTGTTTGTTCTCGTTGGTTTCAAAGAACATCTTTATTTCCGCCTTCATTTTGTTATGTACCCAGTAGTCATTCAGGAGCAGGTTGTTCAGTTTCCATGTAGTTGAGCGGTTTTGAGTGAGTTTCTTAATCCTGAGTTCATTCTCCATCCAGCTTTGTTCCCTTGCTGGTGAGGAACTGCATTCCTCTGGAGGAGGAGAGGCGCTTTGCTTTTTAGAATTTCCAGTTTTTCTGCTCTGTTTTCTCCCCATCTTTGTAGTTTTTTCTACTTTTGTTCTTTGATGATGGTGATGTACAGATGGGTTTTTGGTGTCAGTGTCCTTTCTGTTTGTTAGTTTTCCTTCTAGCAGACAGGACCCTCAGCTGCAGGTGTGTTGGAGTTTGCTAGAGGTCCACTCCAGACCCTGTTTGGCTGGGTGTCAGCAGCGGTGGCTGCAGAACAGCAGATTTTCGTGAACCGCAAATTCAGCTGTCTGATAGTTCCTCTGGAAGTTTTGTCTCAGAGGAGTACCCGGCCGAGTGAGGTGTCAGTCTGTCCCTACTGGTGGGTGCCTCCCAGTTGGGCTGCTCTGGGGTCAGGGTCCCTCTTTAGGAGGCAGTCTGTCCTTTCTCAGATCTCCAGCTGCGTGCTGGGAGAACCACTACTCTCTTCAAAGCTGTCAGACAGGGACATTTAAGTCTGCAGAGGTTACTGCTGAAATTTTGTTTGTCTGTGCCCTGCCCCCAGAGGTGGAGCCTACAGAGGCAGGCAGGCCTCCTTGAGCTGTGGTGGACTCCACCCAGTTCGAGCTTCCTGGCTGCTTTGTTTACCTAAGCAAGCCTGGGCAATGGTGGGTGCCCCTCCCCCAGCCTCGCTGCCACCTTCCAGTTTGATCTCAGACTGCTGTGCTAGCAATCAGGGAGACTCTGTGGTTGTAGAACCCTCGGAGCCAGGTGCGGGACACAATCTCCTGGTGTGCCGTTTTCCAAGCCCGTTGGAAAAGCGCAGTATTAGGGTGGGAGTGACCCAATTTTCCAGGTGCCGTCTGTCACCCCTTTGACTAGGAAAGGGAACTCCCTGACCCCTTGCGCTTCCTGAGTGAGGCAATGCCTCTCTCTGCTTCGGCTCACGCAGGGTGCACTGCACCCACTGTCCTGCACCCACTGTTTGGCACTCCCTAGTGAGATGAACCTGGTACCTCAGATGGAAATGCAGAAATCACCCGTCTTCTGCGTTGCTCACGCTGGGAGTTGTACCTATGCGGCCATCTTGGCTCCACCCCCACCAAGTTCCTCTAACTGTAATAAGCCATATTACCAAAGAATTTTTCAAATGTGACCACTGTGTGAGTGGATCAAATTTCACATTAACCAAGACAAAAGTGGGGCAAAAAGTACGTTACTGCAGTGACCCAAGGTAGTGTTTGACCTATTCCTGTATAATGATTTCCAGACTTGCCTGATCAGAATCATGGGGCATCTATTCCTAAACAAAATAATTGATTCAGTAGGTCTCGGTTGAGGCCCAGGAATCTGTTTTTTAAAATGCACTCTAGGTGATTACTCACATCAGGCAAGTTAGGAAAAGTGGTGAGGTGTGAGTGAGAGGAGGTTTCTGTGCAGGTGATGTAGTTTCCAAAATACCCAACTCGTTACACATTATAGGTTGAGTATTCTTATCTAAAATGCTTGGGATCAGAAGTGTTTCATATTTCAGAATATTTGCATTATACTCACTGGCGGAGCATCCCAAGTCCAGAAATCCTAAATGTTCCAATGAGCATTTCCTTATGTCAGCACTCAAAATGTTTTAGATTTTGGAGCATTTCTGGTGTTCAGATTTGGGATGCTCAACCTGTATTTATAAACCAACCAAATGATTCTAAATGCCCTCGCTATCTAGTTTAAAACCCTGCACTAGAGTGAGGGGAAAAGGTTCTTAGTTCAGATCTCATCTTCCTTTTCTATATCAACCGTGAAGAAATGTATCAAATGCCACAGAAGCCAACTCTGAATGTTTTCACAGAGAAATGGTACTGGTGCTTTTCAGGACAAAGGCTGGCACAGTGCAAAGGGCTTAACTGTTAGTAATAAACCAGTCTTATCAAATTCAGAGCGTACATGTTTTTTAAAAGGGATGCACAGAATCAGTACCCTGAGTATGATGTAATCGTTACATATATTAAAATGTCTGGCAGATTGCTATAGTACCCATAATCATGTCCTCTGTGCCCACTCTTTTACAAAGTGACTTTCTCTTATCAAGATATTACTTTTTCCCCAGTCCTTGAATCTGGACTTCCCTTGTGACTTGGTTTAATCAACAAAATGCAGCCAAGTGATGGCATGTGACTTCACGGCCTAGGCGTCAAGGAACCTTCACCTCTCAGAACACTCTCACTACCAAGTAAGAAAGCTCAGTTCTGAATACTGGATGATCAGAGACCACGTCAGGAGAGACGGTCACAGCCACCAAATTTACAGATAGTTGGTGATGTGATCTTAAACTTTCCAGCCTCAGTCCTGGCTGCCTGATGATTATAGCTGTACAAATAAACACAGGCAAGATGAGCAGAAGAACTGTCTAGCTGTTATCAATCAACTGACAAAGTAATGAGAAACAATAAACGGATTCAAGACACTAAGTTTTGGATGGTTAATTACACAGCAATATATAACTGAGGTCAAAAAGCACAAGAAAAGCCAACAGGAATGAATCATTTATTCAAACATAAAAAGCTATATAATTTTGAGAATTTCATTTTTTGAGAGTAAAAACTACAAAACTGAACAGCGAGGAGGAAAAAATTCTGACAATCTGATTCAACATTAATCCTTTAAAAATCACTGTAACAAATTTAAATATAAGTGCTTTATTTTTCTATTCACAAAACTAATTATAATACACCACAATGAATTTTGTTACGGTTTTATGTGTGTGTGATAGAGGGTATACATCTCCATACTACTACCTAATTTGTCTGTTTGTTCAAAAGAGTTATTTTTCTCTTTTTTTTTTTTTGAGACAGGGTCTCACTCTGTTGCCCAGGCTATAGCATAAGGGCACCATCACAGCTCACTGCAGCCACAACCTCCTGGGCTCAACCGATCCTCCTGTCTCAGCCTTCAAGTAGCTTGGACTACAGGCACACATGCACCACCACACCCGGCTAATTTTTTGATCTCATAGAGACAGGACCTTACCCTGTTGCCCAGGCTGGTCTCAAACTCCTAGCTTCAAGCAATCCTCCTACCTTGGCCTCCCAAAGTCCTAAGATTATAGGCATGAGCCACTGCACCCAGCCCAAAAAAGTTATTTTAGATCACCATTAAATTGTAGCGGTCTTTCCCATCAAACATAACAGGCTTGTATCTCTGCGGTGAACATAGAAGTCATTGATTTCAGGGAAATTAGCATACAATAATGTAATTCATACCCTTTGGCAGCTAAAAAAATTAAAGTGCTTGAAAGATGGACTCTACATTGATGTCCAGAGAGAGGATTTATAACCCATGTAAGTACCAACAAAAATACTTAAAAATTAGAGTAAGACTTGCATTGTTAAAATTTGTAGATTTGGATTGTTGAGGCTTAAATACTGCATAGTTCTATATTCACTATGTCATAATTTGCATTGCTGCTGCATCAGAGGAGCTTAAAAATATTTCTACCTTCTATGGCAGAATACATTTAGAGAGCATGATTCTACTAATTTCTGCATTTAACAAGTTTTCTTAACTTGTTAAAGGAATGTTAGCAAGTCAACATTCCTTCCCATCTCATATTACCAACTCACTCCCAGCACTCAGTTTAATGATATGTTTTGGTAAGTGCTTAATAGATGATTCATCTCTAAAGATGAGTAGTGTTCATCAGCTGTATCATATCATGAAAAGCACAAAAAGTCAGCTGAACTAGCTTTTCCGCATCAGTCTCGGGACAGGATTTCCAGGCTGAACAGGCCACAACAAACCTGTGAAGCATAAATAATGATTAATGATTACACAAAAGGCTCCAAATAGTGACGGTGAATACAACCAGGACTTTATTTCATCTGGATATTCATACATGAAATGTGAAATCTTGCTGACATTAGGTAAATGTAACCTGACACAATTGAAGGTAAAGCCGTATCTGTAGATAATGCTAAGGGACACCTCATTCATTAGATGACTAGAGCCTAGGGACAAAGGGGAACAAATTAGCTAGAGCCCTAGAGTGCTCTGAAGCTAGGTCTTACTATGTTTAAAACAGAACAAAAAACCTCCTTCCTAGAAAAGTCCTTCCTAAACTGCTACTGGAATGAGTTGGAATATGAATTCATGCTACAGTTTTTAATGAAATTTATACTGTTTTTAAAGAGTATAGTACTTGAAGAAAGTTTGAAAAAAAAAAAAAGGGAGAGAATGATAATAGGTGAGAAAGGCTATTTCTAGGAGTCAAAAAGAGAAACTCTTGGGATCAAGTCGTGCCTTCCACCATCTTTCTCGAGATACTCCTAATAAGAAATCCTGGATCTGGCAACTGAGAAAAGTGGCCCTGGGAAGCTGAAATAAATAGGAGAGAAGCCTGACTTAGAGCTAGTCTTCCACTTTACAGAGAGAAGTTTCTATAGCGAAATATGAATTAGGCTCAAAATTAAAATGTGCAATGTAATGCTTCTGGAAAACCATGCAAGTTTCACATCACTTAAAAAAAAGAGTAAATTATGTCTTCAACATGTGCTTTAAGTTTAACAAAAAGAAATAAAAATAAGAACATGCTCTAGCCCAGTATATAATGATGAAACCAATGTCTGAGTGGATTATATTTGCAGAAAAGTAATACAGAAACCTTTAGGAAGTTCTGCCTTGTTTTCACCTAGTGATTCATGATCACGAATCATTCTCCAGCTACACTGGGCATGGAATTCCCAGATATTTAGCAGCATCTAAACAAGTTTCTCTCCACAGATTAACCATTCTTATTCAAGTGTCAATTTTTAAAAAAAATTTCAGTTATCTTTCTAAAGAACAGCCTTTCCTACATGAACAGACAATTCATGAAAGAAACACAATGCCAAAAACAATGAAAACATGTTTTACTTCATAGGTAAACAAGTAATTTATGTTATTTTTTGCCTATCAAATGGGTAAAGACTTTTTTTTTTTTTTTTGAGTAAGAGTCTCGCTCTGTTGCCCAGACTGGAGTGCAGTGGCATGATCTCAGCTCACTGCAACCTCCGTCTCCCAGTGTGAAGCAATTCTCGTGCCTCAGTTTCCCAAGTAACTCAGACTACAGGTGTGTGCCACCACACCAGCTAATTTTTGTATTTTTAGTAGAAATGGGGTTTCACCATGTTGGCCAGACTGGTCTTGAAATCCTGGCCTCAAGTAGTCTACCCACCTTGGCCTCCCAAAGCGCTGGGATTACAGGTGTGAGCCACCATGTCTAGCCTACAGAATTTTTAGAATAACTAGAGTTAGCAATGGTGTGATGAAATGAGAAAGGATACCTTTATAACCTTATACATTACTTGTAATGATGGAAAAACAAAATAGTAGACAAGCAGTTAGATAAATCATAGGAATCCAAAGACTGGAAATTATACAACCATCAAAATATTTCAAAGCATACTTAATGGCATTGGAAACTGCTTGAAATAATAAGCAAGAATGAAATTCACAAAAAAGGACACAAATATTTACAGTGTAAATATACAATCTACATACATTATAGGTTGGGAGCATCATATAATTATAGTCTTATGCCATGTAATGGAAATGTAGATAACTTTGTTCTGATGTAGTTTTTATATTTAACAATTTTTTTTTTTTTTTTTACAATCAGCATGTAATACATTTAAAATGCAGTGGTCTAGTCTTGGGGTAGAAGAGATGAAAGGAGAGGCAGGGGAGGCTGGCACACTCAGTGTAACTTTATGTAAATCATTGTAGTTTCTATCTTTTTGCTTTTCATTTCTCTAAAAATGTTTCTATACTGTACCAACCCTTGCCCCACTTGCTTTAGTTTCAATGTTCCTATCATAGAAGGGTCCAGTGCATGTCATAAAAGCCATCAAAAACAGTCTTGAATAATCAGAACGCTTCTGTGAGATTAACATCAGTTCTGGCACTGCTTCTACTGTGTCTTCCTCCTTGTCATTTGGCTCTGGTTCAGAAGCACTCATCTCCTTCAAGCCACCTTCCGTTAATTCCTCTGGTGTGGTGACTATTAGTGCTTGATTTTTTAAATTTTTTAATAGAGATGAGGTCTTACTGTATTGCTCAGGATGGTCTCAAACTCCTGGCCTCAAGCAATCTTCCCACCTTGGCCTTCCAAACTGCTGGAAATACAGGCATAAGCCACTGAAACTGTCCCAACATCCATACCTTGAAATCCTTCACCCTCCGCTTTTTTTTTTTTGCCATATCGACAATCTCTTTCATGATTTCCTAGACCGGCTCTGTCGTAAATCCTGTGAAATCATGTACATCTGGACATAGTTTTCTCTAGTAGAAATTTTTTGTTTTGGGCTTGACTGCTTTCATGACTTCTTCTATAACGACAATGGCATCTTCAATGGTGTAATCCTTCCAGACTTTCATGATGTTCTCTTCCATTGGGGTAAAAGACAATCCTTGGTGACAATCCTTTCTATTGAGTCCTGCATGTAATGAGCCTTAAAGGTCCTTATGACCCCCGATCTAGAGCCTGAATTAGAGACATGTCTGGGGGCAAGTAGACCATTTTGACACCTTGGGTGTTTAAATCATGGGGTTCTGGGTGGCCAGGGTCACTGTCGAAAATCAAAACAACTTTAAAAGGCAGTCCCTTACTGGCTAGGTACTTCCTGACTTCAATGACAAAGCATCAAATAAACCGATCCAGAAAAAAAGGTTATCATTGTCCAGGCATTCTTGTAAACTAGCAGCTGATGTTTATCTTTTCCCTTCAAGGCTCAAAGTTAACAGCTTTATAGAAAGGCAGTCCTGATCATAAACCCTACTGCATTTGCACAAAACAGTAGTGTTGGCCTATCCCTTTCTGCCTTAAAGCCTGATGCTTGCTTCTTGCGATGGTTAATACTGAGTGTCAACTTGATTTGATTGAAGGATGCAAAGTATTGATCCTGGGTGTGTCTGAGACAGTGTTGCCAAAGGAGATTAACATTTGAGTCAGTGGACTGGGAAAGTCAGACCCACCGTTAATCTGGGAGGGCACCATCTAATCAGCTGCCAGTGCAGCCAGAATATAAAGCAGGCAGAAAAACGTGAAAAGACCAGACTGGCTTAGCCTCCCAGCCTACATCTTTCTCCTGTGCTAGATGCTTCCTGGCCTTGAACATCGGACTCTTCTGCAGCTGTGGGACTCAAACTGGCTTCCTTGCTCCTCAGCTTGCAGCTGGCCTATTGTGGACCTTGTGATCATGTGAGTTAATGCTTCTTATATATTTCTTATATATCCTATTAGTTCTATCCCTGTAGAGAACCCTGACTAATACACTTCTCTTCCTTACTAACAAATGTCCTTTGTGGCATTTTTTTTTTTTTCAGAATAGGGCACATTTGTCTGCATTAAAAACCTGCTCAGGCAGCTATCCTTTGTCCTCAGTGATTTTCTCGATGGTGTCTGGGAACTTGTCTGCTGCCTCTACTTCTCCTGTTATCCTGACATTTTTAAAGCCAAACCTCTTTCTAAAATTATCAAATTATCCTTTGCTGGCATTAAATTCTCCAGCTTTAGATCCTTCACCTTCCTTTAAAGTTGTCATATAATAACTTCGCTTTTTCTAGAATCATAGTAGTCTATAGGTATGCCTTTTTATAGCAATCCTGTACCCACAAAAAAGCTGCATTTTTAATTGGAGATTAAAAGGCATTTTGCAAAAAGGGCAAAGTTTTAATGCCTGCCAGTGTAGCTGCAGCAATAGCTTCACAAATTTCCTTTTTTAAAAATAGTACTTATACTAGATTTATTTATGTTGAAAGGATGGGCAAATGCAGCTACAGATCTCAATCTATGATACTTATCAAGCAAATCAACTCTTTCTTGTAATGTCATGACTTTTGTCTGCTTCTTGGGAGCACTTCCAGTATCACTAGAAGCCCTACATATGGGTCCCATGGTATTATTCAATGTTTACAATACTGTACTACCCACAATGAAAAATACATCAGAATAGAACCACAAAGAGACAAACTGCTTATGCAGAGATGATTAGCATTATATGACATCTTAAGGAGATACTTGCAACTCTTTAGCTCACCACAGTAGCAACATGAGGTGGCTACAAAATTATTATAGTAGTACAGTATGTACCACAGTTAATTTAATGCAATTATGATTGAAAACTGCATCTTTACATTTGTTTACATTTCTCTTGACTCCAAATGGCACCATATAAAGTCTGTAAGGGCTTATGTTCATACGTTTTGATAAATTTCAACTTTTTATAGTAGATTTGTGTATATTTTATGGTAGTAAATGATGAAATAGACTAGTATCTGTATATATTTTATGCATTCATGAATACTTTACTTTTTGAATATTTCTAAGCTACACAGTTTTGAGTTTTTTTCAAATTGTCTCAATCTCCAAAAAGTTTTCTCATTTATTTAAAATCTGCATAAGTGTACCCATGCAGTTCAAACCCATGTTGTTCGAGGGTCAATTGTATTAGAAACTGAAATATGTCATGCATATTACCATTCCAATTTTTCACATTCTATCTGAAGTGCCTCCAAGCCTGCCCTCTTCTTATTCACAGTGCTAAATGTAGTCACACAATTTTTACAAAGCCAACTATGCTTTGAAGGGCCCCTGTAAAGAGACTGCCAGACTGTAAATAAGGACCTTACAAGCCTTGCTACCACTTTCATTTTATCTTGTTCTCTGCCACTCTTTTTTATACCAGGTTTTGATCTTTTCTTTCTCATTCTTTCCATAAATGAAAGTCAAACTCCACACAGCCCAAATGAACTGCATCTGAATTGGTAAAATATGTTTTAGAAAGTATAATTTACCCAATCTCTTTTCTCTATCTTATTAATATTGTCTATGACTACATGAACCACCATATATTTAAACATTTTATCTGAGCTTACTATAAAATACCTTGTACAAACCAAATATGTTCATGGGTGTACTGATTTTGAGGATGATATGATTGCCGAATCGACTTGAAACAGTGTTCTGCATAAAGACACCTAAGGGACCGGTCTGACAAGTGTCTCAAAAGCAGGACAGAGAAACATGAATATACATTAAATGCCTAAGTGGAAAAAATAGTTACTTAAGTAGCAAGTGACAGATGGCAATATAAGAATCACAGTGTAGGGAAGGCATTTAAATAACAAAAGTGATACCTTTCTTACTCTATAGCACAGTAAGAATAAAAAAGAGAAGCCTCACCTGTCATCTCTGATGTGGTAGAAAAATCCATAACCATTGTGTACCATGGGAACTACCACACCCTGGACTCGTAAATAGCCAACCAAACTTGTTGAGAGAACAAAATTTCCACCTCCTCCGCTGTGTGGCACAATAAAAGAACATTTTACTAGGCCTACAGATGCTTGTATTGTTTCTAAAAAGCATTTAACATACAAAAAAAAAGAAGCCAATTGATGAAGTTGTAAAACACTACACTATATTACCTTTTGGAAAAAAGTGGGTCCGTAAAGAGTTCTGGAACAGGAAGACCTTCCTCTTTTGCTATGAGTAAGAGACCTAAAAGGTGACGATCAAATCCTGCAAAGAAACCCCAAATCTGAAGTTAGAAAAAAAATTTTCACCATGAGAGATTTTTAAGTCAGAAAAATTTTAACATAAGTACCTTTTCCAGCTGAACAATCTTTCATCATTTTATTATGCTTTGCAAAAGCTTGTAACATCTTTTGCTGCCGCTCATGAAGCTATATTAAAAATTGAGAGACATTTCAATAACACACTGTGCAAAACCCAACTAGAAAAAAATCCTAAGCTCATTGTAATTAGGACTGGGGTAATTTGGGAGAGGAAAGAAGATTCTAGGAAGATCTATAACACATACTCCTATATCTTTCCCTCAGTTATTCTATCGCCTATTCTTCCCTGTGTGTCCTGCTTCTTATTTCTTTCCTGGAATAGGAAACTATGAACTTGTGGGCAGCACTGAAGTGACATTAACAAGTATAAAGATAGAAGCAACCGAGATTTCAAAAATGAAAGCATAACTAAACAAATGACAATAAAGCAGTTTTATAAAATTAAGATGCAGGCACTCATATATAACCACATCTAGCAAAACTAAAGAAATAAATATAGTACTAAAATAACAGTGAGAAGGAAATTTGCTGTTGTCTAAATGCTTCAAAAAAGGAGTATGAAACAAAGCATACAACTGTCCTGATTCCAGTATATGAAACAAGAATCTGTGATTTCAAAAACATTCAACCACATCAAGAAAACCTTCCTTTTAATGGCACCTTGGGACTTCTGCACTTTATTGGTGTTGTTCTAAAGGTAGATTAGAAGTCCTTAAATACCTAAAGTACTGAAGACCCTTTGCCTAGAAAATAACATAAATGGGGTCCTTTTCCCGCCTTCCCTGTTTCTTAGTCTTTCCAAGTACACACTTCACTGGTGAATGAACAAATGCTTTAAAAACCTCAGAAAAGATGTCTCAAAGTATTTTAATGATCCAGGAAAACTCAAGCAAAGAAGTTAGTTACTCAAAGACCATGGTTCCTTTAGAACAATTAAACAAATCTTGCGAGTTTTTTTCTTTTCCAATACTCACACTGACAGAAGGATCCTGCATGGACTGGCACCACCTGACTGCTTCAACTGTGCATGATCGCATAGTCTCTGTACGGCCATGATAAAAATATCTTGTCATAGCTGTTTCATAGCAACAACCAGGGCTACAAGAAAAAATTAAAAGAGTGTATCATAAGAAAGAAAATGCTCTAATATCATTACAGATATAGTTGCCTAATAAAGCTAGCTTTGTTCAGAGACTAAGCCCTTTAACACAGATAGGTTGGAGACTTTCAATAAAAAAGAGCCTATTTTCAATACCAAAGAGCAAAAAGTACTCTGATAATGTGGGCTGTTTCAAAGGCGTGGCTGCTGTCGGGTCATATATATTACAGTCTCTAAGATGGCCCCCGTGATTCCTGCCTCCTGCTATTTATGCCGTGCTGTAACCCCTCACTTTTGAGCACAGGCTAGACAGTGACTTGCATCTAATGGGAAGAGTACAGCACAAGTGATGGGATATCACATCTGAAATTAGGTTACAAAGAGAGCTCTCTCTTGTTCTCTTATTTCTCACATGAAGAAAGCCAGCTGCCATGCTGAGGGCTGCCCGATGGAGAGGCCCTAGTGGCAGAAAACTGAGGACGGCCCTCTGGACAACAGCTAGGGAGGAACTGAATCCTACTAGTTCCCATGGGTGAGCTGAGAAGTGGACCTACCCTCAGGAGAGCAGGAGAAAACAGTCTTGGCTGATACTGACTACAACCTCATTAAAAACCTTAAGTCAGAGGTACTCAACTAAGCTGCATCACAAAAAATGACCCACAAAATTGTGATATAAAATTACTGACCCACAAAATATGTGATATAAAAAATGTATGTGTTTTAAGCCACTACATTCTGGGGTAATTTATTACACAGAAATAGGTAATACAGAGTCCTTGACCTTTAGTGCCTCCATATAGAACATGAAGGACTAGAATAAAGTAGAAGTATAATTTAAGAAGTTCCCCAGAGTGATATCTGTTTTCCTGGGTTGGAGAATGATATAGCCATTTTAGGTATAAAACTCTCTTACTTTCTTGTTGGTTAGAATTTGGAGTCAAAGAGATCAAATGAAGTGAGAGTGAAAAGTCTCTGAATGTGGGTACTAGGAGGGCTCAGTTTTCAAGCTCTTCTGTTCAGTGTTTCTGTCTCTCTGGAGTGAAATGGTATCCCTTCAAAGTGTGAAGGAGAAAGTGTGAATAATATTTTTAAATGGCACTCAAATAACATTCTTTCAGGCAAACAAATTAAAAATAAAAGTAGTAAAAATGAGAAATAAAATATTACCACTGTAACCTCAAATGAAATAATGAATCTTAGCAATGTCTTCAATGACTACTAAAACGTTACGTAAAAAATTCAGGGAGTAAACTTTTTATAATAGATGCTGGCTGACAATTAAACACGCTCTCAATCTTAAAAGATGGAGTAGAAAGCAAAGAGCATTAACTATTTGATTTATTATTGTAAAACATAACCAAAATAAGAACTGATGCTTACTATCAATCCTCTAGCTCTAACTACCAGTTTATAAGACATACAGGAGACTGAGCAACATGTTAAATATCACCATGGGAATACAATCAGGAAAATTCAGAAAACTCTACAGGATAAATGACCCAGTTTCTTCACCAAATCAAATACAATAAGAGAAAGTTAGGAAAAAGATTCCCATATTTAAAAAAGACTTAAGAAGCGTATCAATCAAATGCAATGTGTAAAATTTATTTGGAACCTGATCTGAACATATCTTCTGTATAAAAAAAATACTACGTGAAATTTCCACTGCCAGCTATGATGAGCTAGCTTGTAGCAAGCCAGTCTTAATGCTGGGAACAACAACAAAAACTGGATTTTAAAAACATCTATTTGAAGGCTTTGCAGAATTTTTTTTTAGTTATACTTTTAAGTTCTGGGATACATGTGCAAAACATGCAGGTTTATTACATAGGTATACATGTGCCATGGTGGTTTGCTGCACCCCTCAACCCGTCATCTACATTAGGCATTTCTCCTAATGCTATCCCTCCCCTAACCCCCCACCCCATGACAGCCCCCCATGTGTGATGTTCCCCTTCCTGTGTCCATGTATTCTCATTGTTCGACTCCCACTTATGAGTGAGAACATGTGGTGTTTGGTTTTCTGTTCCTGTGTTAGTTTGTTGAGAATGATGGTATCCAGTTTCATCCATGTCTCTGCAAAGGACATGAACTCATCCTCTTTTATGGCTGCATAGTATTCCATGGTGTATATGTGCCATATTTTCTTTATCTAGTCTATCACTGATGGGCACTTGGGTTGGTTCCAAGTCTTTGCTATTGTGAACAGTGCTGCAGTAAACATACGTGTGCATGTATCTTTATAGTAGAATGATTTATAATCCTTTGGGTATATACCTAGTAATGGGATTGCTGGGTCAAATGGTATTTCTGGTTCTAGATCCTTGGGGAATTGCCACACTGTCTTCCGCAATGGTTGAACTAATTTACACTCCCACCAACAGTGTAAAAGTGTTCCTATTTCTCCACATCCTCTCCAGCACCTGTTGTTTCCTGACTTTTTAATGATCGCCATTCTAACTGGCATGAGATGGTATCTCATTGTGATTTTGATTTGCATTTCTCTAATGACCAATGATGATGAGCTTTTTTTCTCATGTTTGTTGGCCACATAAATGTCTTCTTTTGAGAAGTGTCTGTTCATATCTTTTGCCCACTTTTTGATGGGTTTTTTTTTTCTTGTAAATTTGTTTAAGTTCCTTGTAGATTCTGGATATTAGCCCTTTGTCACGTGGTTAGATTGCTAAAATTTTCTCCCATTCTATAGGTTGCCTGTTCACTTTGATGATAGTTTCATTTGCTGTGCAGAAGCTCTTTCGTTTAATTAGGTCCCATTTGTCAATTTTGGCTTTTGTTGCCATTGATTTTGGTGTTTTAGTCATGAAGTCTTTGCCCATGCCTATGTCCTGAATGGTATTGCCTAGGTTTTCTTCTAGAGTTTTTATAGGTTTAGGTCTTACATTTAAGTCTTTAATCCACCTTGAGTTAATTTTTGTATATGGTGTAAGGAAGGGGTCCAGTTTCAGTTTTCTGCGTATGGCTAACCAGTTTTCCCAACACCATTTATTAAATAGGGAATCCTTTCCCCATTGCTTGTTTTTCTCAGGTTTGTTACAGATCAGATGGTTGTAGGTGTGTGGCATTATTTCTGAGGCCTCTGTTCTGTTCCATTGGTCTATATATCTGTGTTGGTACCAGTACCATGCTGTTTTGGTTACTGTAGCCTTGTAGTATAGTCTGAAGTCAGGTACCATGATGCCTCCAGCTTTTTTCTTTTTGCTTAGGATTGTTTTGGCTATACAGGCTCTTTTTTGGTTCTGTATGAAATTTAAAGTAGTTTTTTTTTTTTTTAATTCTGTGAAGAAAGTCAGTGGTAGCTTGATCGAGATAGCATTGAATCTATAAATTACTTTGGGCAACTGTTAAAGCAGACAGGATATGGGGGCCAAGATCTGGAGAGAAGAGCAGCTCTTTGAAGTGAGGTACCTTGGAGTCTTGGCTCCAGGCCTGCTTGTCTGGGTAATCTTGGAGGAAGTCCCATCTGTCTAGGGACCTGGAAGGTATCACACCCACCTGCTCCCCAGTAATAGACCCACCAAAACTGTGCATTTGACTGTGGACACAGAAGCAGCCCTTTAACCCAGCTCCAGTCCTACTCAATGGTGGTCCTAGAGACAGTCCCATCTGTCCAGGGATCAGGTAGGAGCCATGCCAACCTGCACTCTCATAATAGCCTGCTGGCCGTCTAATACATAAGCAGTCCCATGACCTGGCTGCAGCCCCAGTCAACTGTAGTTCTGGAGGCAGTCCTGTCCACTCAGGGACCAGGCAGGAGAGAGTCCTTACCTGCTGAAACAAGTCTATAAAAACTGGAAGTGACTTCTTTAAATGCATAGACATCAATACAGGACTACAAGGATAGGCAAGCCTGACCCCACTGAAGAAAACTAATAAAGAAATAAAAATGGCATACTAACAAATTCAATAGAAAGAGTAGTAATAGAGTAATTAAGGAACAAAAACCATACAAGACCTAAATGAAACATATAACTAAAGGGTAGCAGTAAGTTCTTCCTTATCAGTAATTATTTCAAATGTAAACAATTTCAAATGTAACTCTGCAATCAAAGAAAGAGATTGGTAGACTGGACTGAAAAAACCTGAAAAAACATGGTCCATCTACAGGCATACCTCACAGATATGGCAGGCTCAGTTCCAGACCACCGCAATAAACTGAATATTGCAATAAAGTGAGTAACACAAAGTTTTTGGTTTCCCAGTATATACAAAAGTTGTATTTGCATGATACTGTAGTCTATCAAGTGTAAAATTCAATATGTGTAAAAGCCTATTGGTTCTGCTTTTCTGAAGAACTCCAATACAGATCCTTACCTTACACCATATACAAAAATTAACTCAAAAATGGGTCAAAGACCTAAAGTAATAGCTAAAATTATAAAAATCTTAGAGGAAAACACAGGGAAAAGCCTTCATGACACTGAATTTGGCAATGACTTCTTATATATGACACCAAAAGCACAAGCAACAAAAGAAAAAAATAGATGAACATCATAAAAACTTAAAACTTTATACATCAAAGGATACTATTATAACAGCAAAAAAAGAACCCGCACAATGGGAGAAAATATTTGCAAGTCATATATGCGATAAAGGTTTCATATCTAGAAAATATAAAGAACTTCTACAATTCTAAAACAAAAAGAGAAACAACCCAATTAACAAACATGTGATGGACTTGAATAGACATTTTGTCAAAGAAGATAAATAAATGACCAATGAAAAAGCATGAAAAGATACTCAACATCATAAGTCGTTACAGAATTATAAATCAAAACCATAAGGAATTACGCCACTTCACAAATGACTAGGATAGTTATTATTTTTTTTTCATGGGAAAACAAGTGTTGGCAAGGACATGGAAATGTACAATGTTATAGCTACCATGGAAAATAGTTTGCAGTTCCTCAGTTCCTCAAAAAGTTAAAGAATTATCATACAAACCAGCAATTCCACTCCTCAAAAGACTTGAAAATGGGGACTGAAACAGATACTTGGATATAAATGATCATAGCAGCATTATTCACAATAGCCTAAAGGTGGAAACAACATAAGTATCCATCAACAAATGAATGGATAAACAAAATGTGGTATACATCCAATAATGGAACGTTATTCGGCCATAAATAGGAATGATGTTTTGATTCTACAACATGGATGAACCTTGAGAATATTATCCTAAGTGAAATAAATCAGACACAAAAGGATAAATTGTAAGATTCCACTTATTTGAAATATCTACATCAGGCAAATTCATAGAGACAAAGAGATTAGAGGTAACCAGGAACTGAGGAATCGGAAAGTTATTGCTTATGGGGCACAGAGTTTCTGTTTGTGGTGATGAAAAAATTTTGAAAATAGTGGTGAAGTCTGTAAAACATTATGAATGTAATTAATGCCACTGTATTATATACTTAAAAATATTTAAAAAGGCAAATTTTATTAAAAATTAACTGGCTGCTTAACAAATATATTAAAGGGTATTGTATTTATAACACATGTAGAAGTACAATGTATGATAGCAGCACAAAGAATGGGAGAAGGAAATAGAGGCATTCTATTTTAAGGTTCTTACATCATACTTAAAATGGAAAATATTATTTGATTGTGTAGACTATGATTTTAAAAAAAGTATTTTGTAAACCCTAGGGCAACCACAGTTGATCCGTGAACAACAAAGGTTTAAACTCTGTGGGTCCACTTAAATGGGAATTTTCTTCCACCTCTGCTACCCTTGAGACAGCAAGACCAAGCCCTCATCTTCCTACTCCTCCTCTGCCTAACTCAAGGTGAAGATGAGGCTACAGACCTTTATGATGAGCCATTTAATTAATAGTAAATATATTTTCTCCTTCTTATGGTTTTCTTTTTCTTTTTTCTTTTCTTTTTTTTTTTTTTTTTTGAGTCAAAATCTTGCTCTCTCGCCCAGGCTGGTGGAGTGCAGTGGCATGATCTTGGCTCACTGCAACCTCTACCTCCTGGGTTCAAGCAATTCTCCTGTCTCAGCCTCCCGAGTAGCTGGAATTACAGGCATGCACCACAATACCCAGCTAATTTTTGTATTTTCCGTAGAGATGGGGTTTTACCATGTTGGCCAGGCTAGTCTCGAACTCCTGACCTCAAGTGATCTGCCTGCCTCAGCCTCCCAAAGTGCTGGGTTTACAGGTGTGAGCCACCATGCCCAGCCTCCTTATGATTTTCTTAACAAAATTTTCCTTTCTCTAGTTTACTTTATTGTAAGAATACAATATATAATACATATACAAAATGTGTGTTAATTGTTTATGTTATTGGTAAGACTTCTGGTCACACACTTGGATTTTGTAATGCACTGGGGGCTTGGGGACTCCTAACCTCCATGATGTTGAAGGGTCAACTGTACAAAAAAAAAAAAGTATAGCTGATGTTGGAAATAAAATGAAGCAATTTTTTTAAAGCTCTAAAAATTCAAAAGAAAAAGAAAAAAGTACAGATGGGATAACTAGAAAATAAAGAGCAAGATGGTAGACTTAAACACAAATTTACTGATAATTATACAGAATTTAATGATCTAAATAACATATTTAAAGACAGATATTCTCAGACTGGATAAAAAAGCAAAATTGAGAGGAGTCATGTTACCACAATGGCAGAGTAGAAGCAATCTGGCTTCAGTCTTCCCCACAGAAAACCAAAACAACTATCCAGTACCAATTATCCTCAGGAGTATCCCAGAAACCAAAATGGAGGCTGTGATGATCCCAGCGGCCAGAGAGAAGCAAAAAACTCCAAGCAGAAGTTAAGAGAAACAGACCACTCTATCCACAACACCCCACCCTCAAGCTGCCGGGCTGCATGTGGAAAAACTCCCATGGACTCACAATACTACACTGAAAGAAGTGAGATCAAGGCAGACAGACACCTTTATCTCCATGACGGGTTCCTTCACAGAAAAATTATTCCTGCTTCAACCTAAGGGAAGCATCTTTGCCTATAGGGTAAAAAAATCCTAAAGGCAGCCACAGACAGTGGGTAGAGATGGGGTTAGCAATCCCCAATGAACAAAACTCAGTGATCACTCTTCATCTCAGCCAAAAAAGACACTAAATTGAAGAGGTTGTTCAGCAATATTATGGTGTAGGGAGCATGCTCCATGAGTCCATGAGGTTATGAAGCCCTAGCCAGCCTTCCCACGCAGCCAGAGTATCCTTTCGTTGTAGACACTCCCAGTCCACAACAGTAAGCATTCTGAACTTTTACAAGAGCTCCAAAAGTTAATTTTTTGACAAGATAAACAATATTGACAAACCTGTAGGTAGAATAAGGAAAAAAGAAAAGACTCAAATAAATAAATTCAGAGATGAAAGGAGATATGGTAACCAATACCACAGAAATATAAAGGATCATTAGACACTATTATGAGTAACTATATGCCAACAAATTGGAAAACCTAGAAGGAATGGATAAATTCCTGGACACATACAACCTGAGATTGAAACATAAAGACATAGAAAACCTAAACAGACCAATAACAAGTAATATGATTGAAGCAATAAAAAGTCTCCCATTAAGAAAAAGCTTAGGACCTGCTGGCTTCACTGCTGAATTCTAATAAACCTTTAAAAAAAGAACTAATACCAATTATACTCAAACTATTCCAAAAAATTGAAGAGGGCAGAATATTTTCAATCTCATTCTATGAAGACAGCATTATCCTAATACCAAAACCAGAAAAGGACACAACTAAAGAAGTAAACTACAGAGCAGTATCCCAGATGAACACAGATGCAGAAATCCTCAACAAAATACTAGCAAACTGAACTCAATGGCACATTAAAAAGATCACTCACCATGATTAAGTGGGTTTCAGATGGTTCAACATATGCAAATTAATAAGCATGATACATCACATCAACAGAATAAAGGACAAAAACCATGTAATCATTTTAATAGATGCTGAAAAGCATTTGATAAAATTAAACATACCTTCATGATAAAAATTTTCAACAAACTCAGTAAAGAAGAAATATACATCAAAACAATAAAAGCCACATATGACAAATCCAGAGCTAACATCATACTGAATATGGAAAAACTGCAAGACTTTCCTCTAAGATCTAGAACATGACAAAGATGCCTACTTTCACCACTTTTATGCAACATAGTATTGGAAGTCCTAGCCAAAGCAATTAGGAAAGAGAATGAAATAAAGAGCACTCAAATTGCAAAGGAAAAAGTCAAATTGTCCTGTCTGCAGATGACATGATCTAATACTTAAGATACCAACAAACAGCCATTAGAGTGATAAACAAATTCAGTAAAGTTGCAAGATATAAAATCAACATATTAAAATCAGTAGCATTTCTATATGCCAAAAGCAAACAATCTGAAAAACAAATGAAGAAAGCAATCCCATTTACAATAGCTACAAAGAATATAAAATACCTAGGAATCAACTGAACCAAAAAAGTAAAAAAATCTTTACAAGGAAAACTATAAGACACTGATGAAAGAGAGAGGACACCAAAAAATGGAAAGACAGCCCATGTTCATTAATTAGAAGAATATTGTTAAAATGTCCATCCTACCCAAAGCAATCTACAGATTCAATGCAATTCCTATCAAAATACCAATGATATTCTTCACAAAGATAGGAAAAAAAATCCAAAAATTCATATGGAACCACAAAAGAATAGCCAATGCAATCTCAGGAAAAAAAAAAAAAAAAAGCTTGAGGCATCACATTACCTAACTTCAAAATATACTGCAAAACTATAGTAACCAAAACAGCATGTTACTGGCATAAAAACAGACATACAGACCAATGGAACAGAACAGAGAACCAAGAAATAAATCCGTGTATTTACAGGCATCTCCTTTTCAGCAAAGGAAAGGATAGGCTCTTCAATAAATGGCTCTGTGAAAACTGGATATCCATATGCAGAAGAATGAAACTGGACCACTATCTCTTACTGTGTACAAAATTCAAATCAAAATGGATTAAAGGCTTACATATAAGACCTGAAACTATAAAACTACTAAAAGAAAACATTGGGGAAGTTCTGTAAGACACTGAACTGGGCAAATATTTCTTGAGTAATACCCTACAAGCATGGAAGCCAAAGCAGAAATGGACAAATGAGATCATATGAAGTTAAAAATCTTCTGCACTGCAGAGGAAACAATCAGCAAAGTGAAGAGGCAACCCACAGAATGGGAGAAAATATCTGCAAACTATCCATCTCCCAAGAAATTAATAATCAGAATATATAAGGAACTTAAAAAACTCAATAGCAACACACAAATTTATCTGATTTAAAATGGACAAATAATCTTTTTTGTTGTTGTTGTTAGACAGTGTCTTGCTCTGTCGCTCAGGCTGGAGCGCAGTGGCACAATCTCAGCTCACTGCAACCTCTGCCTCCCAGGTTCAAGGGATTCTCGTGCCTCAGCCTCCTGAGTAGGTAGAGTTACAGACATGTGCCCCCACATCAGGCTAATTTTTGTATTTTTAGTAGAGACAGGGTTTCATTATGTTGGCCAGGCTGGTCTCAAACTCCTGACCTCAGGTGATCTGCCCACCTCGGCCTCCCAAATTGCTGGAACTACAGGTGTGAGCCATGCACCCGATGACAAATGATCTTAATAGACATTTCTCAAAAGAAGACATACAAACAGCCAACAAGTATATGAAAAATGCTCAACATCACTAATCATCGGGAAATGCAAATTAAAACTACAATAAGACATCACTTCACCCTAGTTAAAAATCACTTTTATGAAAAAGATAGGCAATAGCAGATGCTAGCAAGGATGTGGAGAAAAGGGAACCCTTATACACTGTTGGTGGAAATGTAAATTAGTACAGCCACTATGGCAAACAGTCTGAAAGTGCCTCACAAAACTAAAAAAATAGAACTACTCTACAATCTGATATCTCACTGCTAGGTATATATCCAAGAGAAAGGAAATCAATATATCAAAGAGATACCCGCACTCCAATGTTTATTGCAGCACTATTTACAATAGTCAAGATATAGAATGAACCTAAGTGTCCAGCAGATGTATGGATAAAGAAAATGTGGGCTGGGCGTGGTGGCTCACACCTCTAATCCCAGCACTTTGGGAGGCTGAGGCACGCAGATCACCCGAGCTCCGGAGTTAGAGACCAGCCTGGCCAACATGACGAAACCCCATCTCTACTAAAACTATAAAAATTAGCCAGGCATGGTGGCAGGCACCTGTAATCCCAGCTACTCAGGAGGCTGAGGCAGGGAGAATTGTTTGAACCCAGGAGGTGGAGGTTGCAGGGAACAAAGACCATGCCACTGCACTCCAACCTGGGCGACAGAGCAAGACTCTGACTCGAAAAAAAAAAAAAAAGAAAATGTAATATATATACACAATGGAATATTACTCAGCCAAAATAATAAAAAAAAAATGAAATCCCTTCATTTGCAGCAACATGGGTAAGGCTGGATAACTTTTTGTTAAGTGAAATAAGCCAGAAATAGAAAGACAAGTATTGCAGGTTCTCACCTATATATGGGAGTTAAAAAAAATTGATCTCGTGGAGGTAGACAGTAAAATGGTGGTTAATAGAGATTGGGATGAGTAGGGGGGAGAGGAGAATGAACAGAAGTTAGCTAATGGGTATAATGGTACAGTTAGATGGAATAACTTCTAGTGTTTGATAGCACAGTAGGTTGAATATAGTTAACAATAATTTGTTGTATATTTCAAAATACCTAGAAGAGAAGACTTGGAACATTCCCCACATGAAGACATAATAAATGGTTGAAGCAGTAGACATCCCAATTACCGTGATTTGACCATTACACATTTTATGCATGTATCAAAAAAATCACACGTATCTGATAAATATGTTCAATTATAACTTATTTATCAATGAAAAAGCAACATTGAGGGACTTCTACTTCTTCTTAGGATGTATTAAGTCACAACATTAATGTCGCTCCTATTCTAAAAATGAGTAAAGGCTGGATAATTTATAACATCACAACTTTTCATGAACCCATCAGAAAACTGACGTTGCAAGAAAACCAAGCGATCTGAATGCCAAAGAATGACCAATCCTCTTTCAGATGAGAATAGACACGTCAAAACTTATCAAGTGGATACTGTGATACAGTAACAAGGAAAAACTGTGAAACCACCACAGATCAGAAATCTAATACTCTATCGATGGAAGTACAAATAGGACACAGTACCAGCTGGGAAAAAAGTGAGCAAAAACACTGAGGAGTTAGGATGAAATAGCTACAGAAAAAGATATACCCTTGGACTTCAAGACTGTGAAAATAGAAACTGAATGGTCCTTACTGTCCATGAAGTCTGTAATAGGCCAGCTGAAGTGCAAGCTGAATAAATGTATCCGGGTGAAGCATCTTGTTCTTGGTTAGCTTTTTGCCAAAAGATGTAAAGGCATAAGCCGCAATCTGTAAATCAGATGCCTAACAAGAAGAATTAAATGAGAACGGTGAAAAATCACCTAAGGAGAATACACCAAAGAGAACCAAATTATCACCTGCATTAAAGTAATCACCAGACATAAAGAATTAAAGGTGTTAAAGGCATAATTTTAAAATGTTTTGTGCAGACACGCTTGGATGACCGCCAAATTTTTACATATGGTTGTTAAAAGAAAAAATCATTATTATTTAAGAGAAAAGTGAAAAATATACCTCCCTGAGATACTGGGCTTTAGCTTGGTTGATGTCATTTAAAACTTTCTCATCCACAGTGAAAATGAGCTCTTTTGGAAGTGGTATATCTCGTACCTTCTCTGAACCCTGAAAATAGGGAAGACTTAAAAATATTTTACGTATAAAATTATTAGGAGAAAAAAGATGAAATATTTATTCAAACATACCTTCCATCTTCCTTCATTCTGAAAAATTTTCTCATCCACATAATAACTGATGTTCACCATAATCATTGCATCAAAAGGAGCATGCTAAAATGAGAACACACAAGATTTCTGAATGCTTTGTCAACTTAAAACTTGACCCAATATTTTATTTTCACTTTGTGTTCATTCTTAACAGATAATAAAGCATAGAGTCTTCAAATACCTCACCTCCTGATGATAAGATATAAGATTCCCTACAGTTCAGTAACTGCTGTATTTTATTTTTTGGAAAAAAATTGTTTAAATTTGGAAGCACCTAGTAGGGCTCCTGGTGGGGCTTGGGGTCATGAGGGTGTATAAAGGAACAGATAAACAATCTAGATAAATTAATTGCTATTTTTACTATAAGTCAAAGCAAGTGTATATATGCAACATGAAGACGTTCTGGAATTGTAAGAACAGGGTGGAAAAGCAGATGGGGATGGCAACCTACCTGAAAGCATTTGGGACGGGCATGAACTTCTTTAGGTAAGGACTTAGGCCACTTAGTGAATATTAGAACGCATAACCATTTTGTGTTTTTTATACATATGAGTGTCCTGATGTGATAATTCTCAGTTTAAGAAATGTGGGAAAGATAGGCTGTGTGTTACAGGGGTGTTTCAGGTTTGCCAGGTATATTTAGAGAAAGAAATTGCAGTTAGTGAATTTTCCCATCATCTATTTTGAAAAACAAAGTTTTTGCCTGCATTTTCCCCATGCTCCTTAGATGAGAGTTACATTAGACGGTTCCTTGTGACTGTCACCACTTTACATTAGACACAGATATCATTCATGATCTGAACGTGACACTGCGAGCTCGGGAGGGAAAGAAGGGAAGTCGCAAGATATGGGCCCAGTTTCAGAGGAGTAATTAGGTGTCTTAAATGTCACCCTAACACTATAGCTCTGTAGCCTGTATCACGGCCCAGTGGAGCCTATAGACACAATTTATTGTTACCAACCAGGCAACAACTACATCAGGAAAGGCTCTTGAGGGAGGTCAGTATAAGATGCCTGAGCAGTTTATCTGCCAACAACAGCACACATGACAAGACTCACAGGTCACTGACAAACCCATTTGCTAACCGTATCTCACAACTGTGTGGTACTTTACAATTTTACAAAGAATTTTCAGATATTATCAAATATATTGTTTCATTTAAGACAAACAGTATCAGTTTCCAACTATTTTACTGGAGCCAGTAGGAAACAGCAAGAGTGAAGGATGTCTCTTTGAGCTATAATTCTAAGCACCCATCTCCTAATGGAAAGCTAATAATCTCAAAAAAGTTAGAAAATATATAAAATTCCAATGCTATCCTGATGCTTTATTTGTTCACATAATTTTTACCTTTCATTTCTTGCACTTACACAGAGGCAATATGTATTGACATAGTGTTTAAGAATGTAGGCTTTGGTTCTGAGTTCAAACTACTTCCTAGCTGTGCAATAGTAAGAAAGTTACTTTGTTTTCTAATTAAACTGCCTTATTTCCCTGTAGAGATAATGCATGCATACATACAGATTCTGTGAAAAATGATTTTTATACCACTTACACAGTACTTACTAAGGATCTGGCTCACAGCAATAATTAGTAACTATTATTATTATTAACTAAAGTTTTTACATGCTTCCTGTGCACCCTCTGCAAAGCCTTACAATAAAGCCTACAATATAGAGAAGACAATATAGTTGACTTCAGGTTTATAAAATAGGAGGGATATGGAATTAATATAATCACAAAATAACATATTCAAACAATTATAATTATGGAACGGCAACACAGCTTTAGGGTAAAATAAGCTTTATTTTACAGTACATATACTTATTTTTCTTCTTATTCTTCTTATGTTTGAGACAGGGTCTTGTTCTGTTGCCTGGGTGGGAATGCAGTGGTACAACCATGGCTCACTGCAACCTGGACCTCCTAGGCTCAAGTGATCCTCCCACCTCAGCCTCCCAAGTAGTTGGGAGTATAGGTATGCATTACCAGGCCCAGCTAATTTTTTATTTTTTGTAGAGATGGGGGTCTCACTATGTTGCCCAAGCTGGTGTTGAACTGCTGGAATCAAATCCTCCCACCTTGGTCTCCCAAAGTGCTGGGATTATAGGCATGAGCTCCCATGTTTGGCCTACAGCATATGTATTTCACTAATGATGATTTACAAAGGTTAAACTGCAGTCTGTATAATCATCTTAGGTTAGAGGGGAAACCTCCATGGAATTTAATGCAAATTATCAGGTGGAGATAATCAGATCAATTTTATAAATATATGCATGTTAATGCACACACATAAAACATGTCCACACACTATAAAAAAGCATCTCAGTTGTGCTGAGAGATATGCTCATTATGAGCCCAATATTCTTTATTCAGAGACAGACAAGATTATCAAAATTATTTTCATCTTGAATTTGTGTGAACAGCAAGATCCTGGTGCTATTAGTAAAAATCAGTTTAGCAAAAGGTGTTTTTTGGTGGGCTTGGGGATGAGGGACGGAAAGCAAGATGAGTTATTCTTGATGAGATTGACTTCCTCTTATATAACAATATAACATCCAATTTGAACAATTTAACATATAATGAAACACAACTCTCAAATGAGAATAATAGGTAAAAGCTAGAAAAGTATAGCTGCAAGTTACATATATAACAATAGGTCAATAAAACTATTTAAATTAGGGAAGAAAATGGTCAGAGGGGGAAAAGTGTGATGAATATTAAGGTCAGTTTCAGAATCAGTAGATAGGAAAATACTGCTAAGAGGAAAGAGGCAGTGTCAAAATACGTATGAAGAGGGTAGCCAACTGCAGCAGACATGTCAAAGAGAAATCAAGGGAAGAAGCCAGAGGGCAGTTAACCACCTTACAAAGGGTAGTTTGCAAGGAATGGTAAGGACATAAACCAGACTGAGGAAAGTCAAGGAGAATCAAATGAGGAGCTGAAGAGAAGAAAACTGAGGCAATTAACAAGAACTATTCTGTCAACAGTAGACTCAAAGGAAGAGTAAAGAGAACATCTTCAAAATGACTCGTGGCAACCTTTCACTGTAGCTCTGATGAGATGAGATACTCCAATAGACATTTACTTTCAGTACCTATTAACCAATCCACCTTGTTCTGAAATAACAGCTACTTTACTGTTCTTTAGGCAACCAAGCACCACTCTGTAGTGGTTTGAATGAGACTGATTCTACCCACTAGATTCCAAGGTTGGGCATGTGACCCAGGCCAAGCTCATCCAAGCACCTGATTCCCCAGGATGGGGACATGAATCACACAGGCCAATCACAACTGATGAGGATTATTCCAGGACTTTTGCTGGAACCGTTGGAAACAAAGAAGCTGGCTATTTCCTTTGGGAGTCTATGAAGAAAGCTATGAAGACATGAGACTGTTGGTACAACAATCACATTGGGCAGTCTACCTAAATATGAGGCCAAACAAAGGAAAGAAGTACCAAAAAATGGGGAGAGATTTCTAATGAAAGCATTTGCACATTGAAGTCAGCTTTACCCAAATTTAGCTACACTCCTTGCCAACAAATATCTTCTTAAGCTAATGCTAGTTTGATTTAGGTTTCTATCACCTAAACCTGAATACAGATTAATACAACTACTGACTCGACTCCCCTGCTTTTTTTTTTTTTTTTTTTTGGAGACAAGAGTCTCATTCTGTTGCCCAGGCTGAAGTGTACTGGCCCAAACACCGTTCACTGCACCCTCAACCTCCCAGGTTCAAGCAATCCTCCTAGACCTCAGCCTCCCAAGTAGCTGGGACCACAGGCACACAACACCATGTGAGGCTAATTTTGGTATTTTTTGTAGAGATGGGGTTTCATGACATTGCCCAGACCAGTCTCCATCTCCTGAGCTCAAGTGATTCACCTGCCTTGGCCTCCCAAAGTGCTGGGATTACAGGTATCAGCCATCATGCCCAGCCCTAAACCCCTTTAGAAACAATTTTCTTGGTTCATAGACCTCCTGAATGCCTATCAGACAGTTAGTAGACAGAGCTAGTAAAGATGTCCATGGGAGGGGAACAGAGGAGAAACAAGAAAAGTTGTTTATTTTTTATGAAAATGGTCAAAATGGTAGTAACTGCCATTTTAATATCCACAGCCTAAATAGTGTTCCAAAGATCATGTGTCATTTTAGGAAAATAGTTACCTAGTTACTAGGTGAATCTTGAACTCTATAAATATATCCATATGCATTGCTCTGTGCATAGAACACATACATAATGCCATATAATACCTTTTGAAATAGGTATTCTCAGCAAGCAGATAATACTGTGTTTTAAGAGCTTATATTACATAAATATTATATGCAAATTCCACTTTGCAGATATAGTACACAACAAACTGGCCTTACTACAGAAGAAAATAACTTGTCCTATACTCTACTTTCACTGAGAATTCATAACTAAACTTTTCACCAAAGTGCCATAAAACTAAATTACTGTTCACTTACACTGTTCCCCAGCACAAGTATTTATGATTTATTGTCATTAATTTAACCTAAAAGATCAAAAGAGAAAAAAATTTCAGTAGTTTACTTACATCACAATTACAGCCAAATACTCCATTAGAAAAGGAAATCAAGTTATAGGATTTGTCACCCCAGCGTACTGTTGGATCTCCAATAAGGATGGCTGCAATAATCTAAAATAAATTTAATTTTTCCAAATTAAAAGGGTTTAATATTGGTTTGTAAGAATTTACATCTTAAACACATATATTATCTCACCATTCCTCTTCAGGTCAACCAAATTTAATAAAATCATAATACAGTTATACTCGAGAGAGTAATTCTGGCCCTGACTTTAGGGGTTTCTCAAAATCTCAAGTTAAGAAAGTCCTACCAGAAGAGAAAATGCTGGTACAATATTCATGAATGTTTACAGAACATAGAATTGAGAGGATAAGGGTTTTGTAACTTGAATAGGATAAAAGATCTTGATAAAAGTTTAGTCATTAAAGTCTCGTTAGGAGGAAATATTTTAAGAATTCATTTCCTACTAAACCTGTTTTTCAAACTGTATACTTTGGCCTATTAATGGATCATGAAATCAGTTCAGTGCATCATAATCAATATTCCTTACAAAAAAGGAGAATAAAATAGACTGGAAATATCAGTGTACCTCACAGACAATAAAAGTAATTAGTGCTCTGTGAAACTCCTATTTTATATATGTGTTTGCATGCATATACACATGTATATATAATGGGCTGCAATCTAAATGTATTTGTAACTAAAAATTGTGGTCAAAAAAGTTTTCAGCACACCAACATGGCACTTGGATACACATGTAACAAACCTGCACATTGTGCACGTGTACCCTAAAACTTAAAGTATAATAATAAAAAAAAAAAGTTTGAACGACACTGCATTAAAATACATTCTTCCTTAAAAAGAAGTCTGGTGATTCTCAAAAAAAAAACAAAACAAAACAAAACAAAAAAATCTCCCTCCTTGCTACAAGGTTTTTCAATCCTTGATATTTTTTCCTATTATTTAATACCGATTAATTCATTATAAAATAATTAAGTATTTTCATAAGACTATGAGATTTCTAATACAATTACTATCTTTTATTATTTCCTGGAAAACTGAAATGTCACCCTGGGGGTGGCAGGGGAGCATAAAATAAGGCCATATTTACCCTTAACGTCACTGACATCAACGTGTTCAGTAATTAACCAAATGATAAAATAAATGACTTACAAGGGTGACATAATTCTTAGGAGAGACAGTCCCAACTATGGTGTCAAGATACACTGATGCAGGTTATGATTAGGTTCTCATTTCACCTTTGGCAAGAAAAGTTCATTAACTTAGTGCTCTGTGTAAATTTTCTGAGTATGCAAGCAATGAAAAGGTTGAGCAACACTGACATGTGATATGCAAAGTCATACTTCTTTAAACAAAGTATAATATATAGCTAAACAAACTTAAACAATGCGGCAAGGATTTACCAATTTACTATCTACTTTATAAGCTTCAACTTGGAACAAGTATATTGTATAACTAAGAAAAAGTTTCAAGAGCCTAAATGTAGAAAAAGAATAAAAACCTCCATGTTCAATAAATATGAGTCTTCCAGAAAAATCTGCAATTAAAAAAAAAAAACAGAAGGTAGTTAAGTACCTCAGAATAATCCTCTGGTGTTACATGTGGACTGCTATCCTCCATGGAATATACCAATAAACTACTCTGAATTTTTTCTAACAAAGCCAAGTTCTCTGGATCAAGGCCAATCAGATATTCTCGTGCCTAAAGGGCAAGGAGATGATGATCAAATATTCCAACTGAAATGCAATACATCAAAAGAGTTTGTTAGAGAAAAGCTTCATTAAGAAAAGTGTAAATCAGAACCTTAGCCCATCGAGTTCGCTCCTCACTAGTTAATGCTGCAATCCCAGGTCCATCAGGTTCACTGTGGCACTTCTTGTGGATATACGTCAGTTGTCTTATGGAAGATGAAAAGAAGATTCAAAAAGAGTACAGGCAGAAAGTAACTACTTTGGCCTTTAAAACGTCATAACATTGATCAATATTTAAATGTTTGGATATATTACCCAAAGAAACCACTTATGATGCCAATAGATTTCCTACATCACATATTGTTTAAGTGATTGTGTTCTATTAACACCAAAAGCATATTTGACAATAATTTAATTTCAGTAAATAAATTTAGTTATTGGCTAAATTTAGTTTGGCTGATATATACTTTGGAAATATGCATGCACTTCTAGGTTACAAGTAAATATCCTTTTTACTGTAAATATCCTGACAATGGAGAACTTGAAAAATATCCTGGTAATCAATTGCACAAATATAATGTACGTCTTATCTAACTAAAATCTATGTGCGTATATATTTAACCAGAGGACTTACTGTATACTCAATTAATATTTGTGTTTTACCAAAAAAAATAGAAATACCATATAATCAGTTTTAAGTATTTTCATATGTGCCACTTTGTTACTTCTAATCATTATATTTTTAAAGACTCTATTAGCTAAGGATAAACTACTCCCCCTCCATAGTATTTTATGCTCCCAGATTGCTGAGTTTCATGTATCTTTAAACATACAGCAGATAAATAACTGGGTTCTCCCATAAAGAAACTTTCATCAGTCAAAAATCCACAGAGCTTTAATTTAGCTCTACTTCATGGCACATGTTAATAAATTACTTCAATTTAAAAGCTTTCAAAGATTTCTCAGGAAGTGAGCTAATGTAGCTTAATAAATGGTCAAAAAACGCCACTAGTAGCCATCAGTTCTGACTTCATCATTCAAAATTGGAATTCATCATTTATCTACTGATTCACATACTCTCCTCTGTTTGTTCATTATATCTGTAACACTGATAAAGAAATACGTTTCTTGCTGAAAAATTCCCCCCTTTTTATTTGCAAATTAATGGTGTCCTGAGGAACAGAATAAGGGTTTCTTCACCAATCTGCATCTATAGCGAGAGCAACTTGCCTTGCCTCTCTTCCTGCTTACTTTCTTTAGTAACTACTGATTTTGCTCCAATTATAAATAGAGCTTTTTCAGTTTGTGGTTACTAGCGTAAACTCTGAATTTCTAAATAAAATCAACCTGTTTCTCTCCATATGGTACTTGTTGCTACCTTTCCCTTACCAACTACCTTAAAGCACGAGTTTTGACTATGAAACTTTTTCTTCCTCCCTGAAATAATCATTTTCATGTTCGTTTTACAAGGTGGTCATTAGTAGGGAGAAATTACAAAGGAAAATGTGTTAAACCTGAAATGAAATTTTACGTTTGATAATAAAAGGTCACATAACTGCCCAAATAGTTGCCATTAAGAGATACAGATTTGGTAACAAGATAATCCCTCTTTTCCTTTAATTTGGCTAACTATGCACCTGTTTTTCAGCTACACATCTAATTTTTTATATTTCAAAGCACAAAGATTGGTATTAAAAATATCTGCATTACAGAATCATACATTTTAAAAAATATTCTATAATCCACATTAAAAATATCTGCATTACAGAATCATATATTTTTAAAAATATTCTATACTCCACACAATCTGGTTTCTGCTTCATCGCTTTCCATTCACTCTTTAATTTACTGTCCTCAATTTTTGTTCTCCAGTGATTATCTTGAAAGTCACCAATAATGTCCCATTAAGGAAACCTAGTAGCTTTATTTAAGTCTAATTTTCCTCATTATAGAATGTTTGACACTCAGGTATGAATGTTAAAATTATCTTCTTATTTGATTTTTTCACACGGTCCCATTGTGGTCTCCGTACCTCATTGAAGTGTTTTTCATTGACCATTTGTTCTCCTTACACTGCTGAATGTGTCTTTTCCCAAATTTCTGTCACCGGCCTTTCCAAGCTCCTCTTATAAGTTTCTCCCTTGGTAATCTCGTCTACTTCTTTAATAGTTTCAATTATCACCTTTATGTAAGAGGCAACCAACTCTCTAACTTCAACACCATTTTTTCTCTCAATCTCTGTTACCAAAGTTCCAAAAGCTTGTTGGATATCTCTACTTCAATTCCTGCCAACATTTCCAACTAAATGTATATTTAAACATTATCTCCCCCTTCCCACAAATTTTTTTAAAAAGATCTTAAAAGATAATATATGTGTAAATCTTCATGTCCTCAGATTAGGCAATGGTTTCTTAGATACAATTCCAAAAGCACATGTAACAACAAAAAAAGAGATAAAATTGGATTTTGTCAAAATGAAAAATATTGTGCATCAAAAGAGGCCATCAAGAAAGTGAAAAGCCCTCGGAGAGGCTGAGGCAGGAGAATGGCGTGAACCCAGGAGGCGGAGCTTGCAGTGAGCCGAGATTGTGCCACTGCACTCCAGCCTGGGCAACAGAGCGAGACTCCGTCTCAAAAAAAAAAAAAAGAAAGTGAAAAGCCAAGCCTAGGACATATAATTTGCAAAATTATATATCTGTAAAAAGACTTATATCTAAAGAACGATTACAATTCAATAATAAAAAGACAACCTAATTTAAAAATTGGCCAAGTATCTGATTAGACATCTCTCCAAGGAAGATATATACAAACGGCCAAAAGGCATGTGAAAAAATCTTCAACATCATTATCAAATATAAACTACAATGAGATCCCACTTTTACTAGCATGGCTACAATAAAAAATGCAGACAATAAGTGTTGGTGAAGATGTGGAGAAACTGGAACCCTAATATACTGCACCATTTTGGAAAACTCTCTGGTAGTTTCTCAATAGTTAAACATAGAATTACCATATGACCTGGCGGCAATTCTACCCCTAAAATATACCCAAGAGAAATGAAAACATATGTTTACATGAAAACCTGTATACAATATTCATGGAAGCATTATGAATAATTTACTATTTGTCTATTATTCATAATAGACAAAAAGTAGATTTACAACTCAAATGTCCATCAGCTGATGAATAGTTAATAAAATGTGGCATATCTGTAAAATAGAATGTTATTCAGCAATAAAAAGGAATAAAGTATTCATACATGCTAAAACATGGATGAACCTTGAAAACATTATGCTAAGTGAAAGAAGCTACACACAAAAGGCTACATGTTGTAAGATGCCATTCCTATATTAATAAAATGTATAAAATAGGCACATTTATAGAGGCAGAAAGTACATTGGTGGTTGTCAGAACTTTGGGGTTTTTTTCAAGGCAAAAACAGAAATCCAGATGTTTATCTAAATTTTCCTGATTTTTAAACAGTGATTCAAATTCTGCTATCCAAGCAAAATAGGTCACAGGCTGAATGTAGCCCATGAAGCACATGTGTTCAATTTCTGGAAGAGTGGCTTTGAATAATTCAATTAATAAGCCTGATCTAATAATTATATGTCAAATTTAAAACACTCTAACTAAAACATGTAATGGGAAGACACACAAATATTATCCAAGATACAAAAGCAAATGATTAAAAAGATACATTTGCCTATATCAAAATTAAGATTGAACAATTTCCAAAATTTGTTTCAAGTTAACTGGAAGAAAATGTTTGCAACACACATAATCTATAAAGGATTAATGTAGAGACTATATAAATAATTGCTATAAATCAATAAGGATAAAGTAAAATAGCCAACAGAAAAATAGGCAAAAGTAACTCACAGAAAACACAAATAAATGGCCTATAAAACATATAAAAATGCTCAACCTCACTTGTAATGAGGGATCTGCCAATTCAAACAACAATGAAAACCACTTTTCACCTGTCAGTTCACTAGATATAGCTTTTTTTTTTTTTTTGAGACAGCGTCTTGCTCTGTCACCCAGGCTGGAGTGCAGTGGTGTAATCACAGCTCACTGTAGCCTTGACCTCCTGGGCTCAAGTGATCCTCCCACCCCAGCCTTCCAAGTAGCTGGGAGCACTCCCAAGTAGCACTATCATGTCCAGCTAATTTTTTAACTTTTTATAGATACAGGGTCCCCCTATGTTGCCGAGGCTGGTCTTCAACTCCTGGCCATAAGTGATCCTCCAGCCTCAGCCTCCCAAAATGTTGCAATTACAGGCATGAGCCACTGTGTCCCCTCCTCACCAGATATGTTTTAATAGTACCATGTCAACAATGATTAGGAGAAGTGGGTGTCCTCACATAATGCTGGCAGAAAAAATCAATGCCACTGTGGATGACAATTTGACTTAGTCAAAAATTTTAAATGTATACATCAGACGATGTGAAAATTTCACTTCTAATATCAAACCATAGATATTTTATCTAAATACACAAAGAGGCATGTTTGAATATGTTAATTATTTGTTATAGCAACAAATGGAAACAACTTTAATGTCATATCACAGAGAAATGGTTACATCAACTATAATATATCCATTTGATGGAATTTTATGTAATAGTTTAAAAGAATATGGTAGATGTATTTGTACCAATATGAAAAGATTACATTTATTGTTGATTAAAAGAAACTAACTAGAAAAATAACACTATTTTTTAAATGTGCAACTACCCCTGTGCCTCATGTCAAACACAAAAATCAATTAACTCTAGGAAGACTATAAATACAAACGTAAAAGGCAAAACAAAATTCTAGAACATAGGAAATTATCTTCTTGGCACTGAGTTAGGGAAAAACTTTTTAAAACAGAACACAAAATGTATAATCTGCATGGTAAAGATTAAAAGATTAATAAACTGGACTACATTCAGTTAAGAACTTCTGTTCATCAGGAAGATGTGTTTAATAGAACAAAAGGTCAATTATAAACATCTTGTATTCTGTGTATTGCAACACACACAACCAAGTAAGAACTCTTACCCAGAATGTACAAGGAACTCCTACAACACTCACACACTAGTAGACATAACTACTTTGGAAAACTGGCATTATCTAATGAAGCTGAACAATACACATATCCTATGACTCAGCAAATTCTCTCCTGGGTGTGTTCCAGACAGAAATACATGCATGTGTACACCAAAAGACTTACACAGGGATTTTCACAGCAGCCTTTTTCAAATAATAATGCAAACTGTAAACAACCTAAATGACTGCCCCTGGGAAGGCGTGAAAGTATGGAAGAGGGATGAGGGGAATCTTCTGGAATATTAGAAATGTTCTAATTTTTGACCTGGGTGCAGGTTACATGAGTATTTAGTTGTACATTTCTGTGTGCAGTTTTGTACATGTTTGCAATATTTAATAAAAATAATTTAAGTTATAAATAGATATATATATCCAACAATTAGGAAACAATTAGAACAATTGATTGTCTGTTAATGATATTAAAACACTGTTTATTTGGCTGGGTGTGGTGGCTCAGGCCTGTAATCCCAGCACTTTGGGAGGCCAAGGCAGGTGAATTATTTAAGCCCAGGAGTTCAAGACCAGCTTGGCCAACATGGCGAAACCCCATCCCTACTAAAAATACAAAAGTTAGCTGGCCATGGTGGTGGGCACCTGTAATCCTGGCTACTTGGGAGGCTGAGGCAGAAGAATCACTTGAACCTGGAAGGTGGAGGTTGCAGTGAGCCGAGATTGTGCCTCTACACTCCAGCCTGGACACAGAGCAAGACTCTGTCTCAAAAAAAAAATTTATTTTTTAGAAGTCATTAGGTATGATAATGGTACTAAATGTGTATTTTAAGAGTCCTTCTATTTTAGAGATGTATACTGAAATATCTATAATGAAACGATATTATGTCAGATTATCTTCAAAATAATCCATGGGAAAGTGAGGGAAAAGACAAAAGAGGTATAGTTGAAATGGCACTGACTATGAGTTTATAACTGTTGATGCTAGGAGTTGGTAACTGTTGAAGTTAGAAGATGGGTACATGGGAGTTATCATTATATAATCCCCTATACATTCTGAAATTTTCCATAATATACTTTAAAACATATACACAGAAAATGTATACCATATGTATGTATATACATATATAATACATATTATATATTATATATAATATATAATACGTATTATATATTATATATATATAATACATATTATATATTATATATAATATATAATACGTATTATATATTATATATATATAATACATATTATATATTATATATACATATATAATACGTATTATATATTATATATACAATATATAATACATATTATATATTATATATATACATATAATACATATTATTGGTATGCATATTTACATGCATACCTAGCTTAAAATATATATATATACATATAATATGTATTATATATGTATATATATATATATTTTAAGCTAGGTATGCATGTAAATTCATTGCAACAGGTATGGAATGATGGAACACACTAAACTAGTAAGAGTGATTAATTCTGGGGCAGGGAATGGAATTGGTAATATATGTAATGTTTTTCTTTTCTCCAAGTGAACATACTTATATATGTCTAGTAAAATTTAAAAATAATTTAAATAAAAAATACAAATAGATTTTTTTTAAAAAAGCATGCATAAAATTCTTATTTTTCAGCTTACTATCACCTTGAAAGGCAATTCTAAACATGTATATTTTAATTCAAGCAACACCATAAGACCTAATGAGACTCAAGAAAGTAGTCTGAAAACCTGAGAAGCTCTGGCGGGGTGACCAAACATCCTTCATGTATTACATCAAAGACAAAAGCTCGGCCTCGACACAGCACTACAATGTGGTTTGGGGAACGCCCTTCACTCTCTGGAAACAGAAACAGAAAACACAAGACTCAAATCTAAGGTTAAACAGGAGTAAAAATGCATATATCCAATAGAAGAAAAGTAGGCATTCTTCCAATATTTTATTTATCATATAGTCATCAAATATATCACATAACAAAAATAATATATTAATGGAATTGCAGTTACTATGATATAAATATATATTCCTGACACTTGTTCCATGTGAGACATCTAGAAATCCATGAGTTTCAAATACCCTGAAAACCACATAAATCCCAAACTACTACAGACCTTTCTAATTTTACTTAGGAACAGAAATGGGAAGGGGAGAAGACCAGTGGAATCTTGGAGGAGAGCCATTTGAATTAACAGGTTTCTCTTTTGGATTATTTTAATGTTAATTACTCATCAGGTAATTTAACTGCAGTAATATCTAGCTATGATAACTCAATAAAATAATTTTCAGTAGAAAAGGATACAGTATGCCTGAGTGGCAAAGGAAAAGAATTTTGTCCAGTCTGGTAACACCTGGTAAGCCACTGACAATGGATTATCTCCGATTTCTTTGGCACACCTTAACTCCCCAAGAACTGTTTGTTTGCTGTAAACCTCAGACTATTCTGATATAGCCCTATCTTTAGGTACTTGTCTTTTTGCCAAGGATCTTCTTATACGATCCCCGCCCCTACCTTCTAAGAAAAGAAAATGGAAAAAGAGGAAGAAAGAGAAGATATACACTGCCGCTTGAAGGAAATATACTGTTGGGTATTATTTACGGGTCACTATTAAGTGCTTTACATACATTATCTCATGAAATCTTTTCATCAACTATGAGGAAGAATAGTCTCCTGATAACATTACTCTTTTTTCTCTTATACCTTATTTCCTCAAGACCTAGGGGATGAGGTATGTATTTTCCTTGTTCCTCATGGCTACCTCCAAACCATTTCTTCTTTCTTCCCCTTCAAAAACATCCAGATACTTTCACCTCTACCACCACTACTCTTTTATTGCTGTCATCTCCTGACCATACCCCTTTCAAAGTTTAGGGCTGGAAAAGAAAAAAGAAAATAAACCTGATGCCAAATTTATCAATAAATGGTTGGAAAGGGTGAGGGTGGCAGAAGGGTGCTACCTCAGGATAAACCTGGGGGATATTTGAGCAGAAAACTGAATGGAGTGAGAAAGTATGCCATGGAAACAACCGCAGAAGAGTGTTTCAGGCAGAGGAAACAGCAAGCACAAAGGCATTAGAATAAATATGAGTTGATCTGCTTAAAGGAAAACAAGGTCAGTGCAGCTGAGGCAGAGAGAAAAGGGTAGAGTGGTAGATAAGGTTGAGACCCGATTATACTGGCCTCAGAAAGTGGTTTCCAGTAGATGGGAAGGAAACCAATGGATGGTTTTAAGCAAGGGAATGATAATGTGGTCTAACTAAAAAGGTCACTCCAGCTGTTACACGGAGAACAGATTACAAGGGTGAAGAGAAGGTATGGCAAGTTAGGAGGTGACTAAAGTGGTCCAGGTGAGAACAATCTAAGAGAGATGGGATGATGGCTTCGACTGGGGCCTGATACTTGAAGGAGACAAGAGGTGAATTGTTTTCCTTTTAAGATGGAAGATGTTACAGACTGGAATAATCAAGTAAAGAAAGAAAACTGATAAGCAGCAGAGAGAGAGGATAATGCAAAAGCAATGTCCTTGACTAGGCAAGAGGAAGCGGGACTCAGCACAGACACAGAAGAGTTGTCCTTAGGAGTCAGAGGAGTTCATTTATATTTTAAAAAGAAAAGAAAAGTATATGAATTTGCAGTAACATATTGCAAGGGGGTAGAAAATGGGCAAATATTTGAATTAGTATATTTTCACTGGTTGCAAAAACAAGTTACTACTGACTTAGTAGCTTAAAACAACACAAATTTATTATCTTACAGGTCTAAGGACCAGAAATCTGAAATGTGTCTTACTGGGCTAAAACGAAGGTGCCATCAGGGCTGTGTTCCTTCTAGAGGCTCTAGAAGAAAATTGGTTTCCTTCCTTTTTCCAGCTTTTAGAGGCTATCCACATTCCTTGGGCTCATGAACCCCTTCTTCCATCTTCAAAGCCATTAAGGGAAGACCATAACCTTCTCATACTGCCATCTCTTTGGTTCTCTCCTTTGCCTCCCTCTTCCATGAATAAGGACCCTTGTGATTATATACTTTGGGCACATGTGAATAATCCAGGATAACATCCCCATTTCAAGGTCAACTGACTAGCAACCTTAATTCCTCTTTACCATGTAACCTAACATATTAACAATTTCAGGGATTAGAAAGTAGACATCTAGGGGGGACCATTATTCTGCCCATCGCTGAAAGGCCGGTAAATGTCATGATAGGAAGATTGCTCATATCTGTTGTGAAAAACAAGAGTTTTTTAGCTAACAAGAAGGAGAGCGAAAGGCATAAAACAGTCTTCTCTGGAAGTGAAAGAATAAGCTAACCAAGGAAGATAGCACAGTAGTGCTGGGGGCCAACTTGAGATTTAACTGAGATCATTAAGTGAGGTTTTATGGTTTTCTCTGGCCAAGTAAATTGCTAGAGTAGGTATCTTTGATATGTAGAGAAAAGACAAATTAAATTTTAAACAATGTTTAGGTTTTACCACATTAGTACTGGGGAGAGGTGACAAAGATTTGAATGTGTATGCCTGGGAGTAATGATGGTGAAGAACCAGAAAGAAGTGAAGACGGGGAAGTAGGAATGGAGCTGTGAAGAGAGCAGTAGCATCATTAAACTGTAAATCACAATGTGGCCAAAGGAACAGCTGAGTTGGAGTACTGAAAGATGTAGTTTCCTAGAGCTATAAACTGAAGGAAATGAGAGCCTATGGATCGTCTACAATTGAAAGCTAAAATCATCAAGAATATGACTGAGGTAGTAATGGAAAGAAAGACAGGCACTGGAGCTAAAGCAATCAATAGATGAAGGGGAATGGGCAAGAGGAAAGTCACTGCAACAATGTAGTGGTGATATAACCTGAAGGCATTTTTTTCCCCAAAAAGGCTAAAATTGTTAAGGAAGAAGGGAAAACAGAAAGGGCAAAGGGAAACAAAAAGGATACCAACACCTCCCACAGGCCCTGTAGTGCTATATAAAAGAAAAAAAATTCCCCCCTTGGGAGGGTACAGGGGAAGTAGTAAGCTTAATGAATAATCAAGCTTTAGTAACATCTTTTAGAGAAAAGGTTGAGGATATAATGGATTTTGCTGATGGTGAGCTCCAGAAAGTACAGCAGAAGGGTTTGGGGAAGTCGTGAGGGTAGATCAGAGCAATGGGAGATTTGGATCAAATTAGACCATGCACAAATCCGTGAATCCAGCTGACAAGGGATAACATGAGCAGTCTGGGATTTTTGTGTAAATGTGGTAAACAGGGATGAAAGGTATAACTGAGTTAGTCTTAATGGGCTCCTAGGGGGTAGGTAAAAACAAACAACAAGCCAGGTGCTGTGGCTCACACATGTAATCCCAACACTTTGGGGGCTGAGGCGGGCAGATTGCTTGAGCTCAGGAGTTCGAGACTAGCCTGGGCAACATGGCAAAACCGGGTCTCTACAAAAAATACAAAAATTAGCCAGGTGTGGTGGCATGTGCCTGGTCCCAGCTACTCAGGAGGCTGAAGTGGGAGGACTGCTAGAGCCCAGGAGGTCGAGGTTGCAGTGAGCCATGATCACACCGCTGCATTCCACCCTAGGTGATAGACCAAAAAAAAAAAGAGACAAAAAACAAAAACTAGTTCTAATTATAGTCTCCTTATTGAGACTAACCTCAGTGGCTTAAATTCTGCCCATCCCATCAACACACATCATTTTTTCAATTTTCTCTCCCCCCTTTTATTTTTTTGAAGATGAAGTCTCACTCTGTCGCCTAGGCCGGAGTGCAGTGGCATGATCTCAGCTCACTGCAACCTCTCACTCATCAGCTCAAGCGATTCTCCTGCCTCAGCTTCCCATGTAGCTAGGATTACAGGCACGAGCCACTGTGCCCAGCTAAATTTTTGTATTTTTAGTAGAGATGGGGTTTCACCATGTTGGCCAGGCTGGTCTCAAATTCCTGACCTCAGGTGATCTGCCCACCTAGGCCTTCCAAAGTGCTGGGATTACAGGCATGAGCCACCAGGCCTGGCCCAATTTTCACTTTACCCATGATAGATTCAATGGCCTCAAATTATTTCTCCCTTGCAAAAAGCTTTAATCCTTCAGCCCCTCTTCCTTTGCACCTGCCCCTCCTGCCCCTCACTGATACTGAAGAAAAAAAACACAACACGTCATCTCGTCTAATTTTAAATGCATGAACACACATCTCAAATGGGCACTCAGCAGTGTTCAGTAACTGCATTATTTCCACAGCATGTTTGTTTTTCCCACTTTCCAAAAAGACTATTTCAAACCTCCTTTCTCCTCAAATCATCCACCCCAGTGGATGACCTCAGTTCTTATTTCACTAAAAACATAAGCAATACAAAGTACCTCCTCATCTTCCTACAACAAAACTGTCCAATCTGTTTGCTTCTAGATTCACACTTTCTGCATTCCCTCCTATTGCCTCTCTTCTTTGATCCTGTCAAAGACCAACCCCTCCACCTTTCTGCTCTTGATCCTCTTGGCTTTTACCTTCTCAATGACTTTGGCTCCTTATCTTCTCCCCTGCAAGATTATTTTTCCTCCTTTCCTGTATCAATGCCTATGATGTAATATCACAATCTTTAAAAAATTATTTTTGATCTCCCAGTGCACATCAAAACTTTTCTTGCAAGCATTATTTCCAAATGTTACCACCATTTCATCAATCTGCTTTCATCTCTTCCAGCTGGGGTTCCCTCTTCAACTTTCATTAAAACTGCTCTTGTCAAGGGCAACCTCTGTCCACATCATGTTGACATATCCAATGGTCACATTTTTACCTCATTTGACTTCTCAGAAGCATTAAACACTTCCTTCTCTTGGCCTCTGGGAGACCACTGTCCTTGTTTTCTTCCTACTTCCCTTGGTCTCCTTTGCTGGCTCCTCCTCCTCTGATTGGAAAATACAGTATTGAACCTGTGATAAGGATCAGCACTGATCATCTTTACATATGTCCCAAAAGTAACCTTGGCAACTCTTATGGATTTACAATTGCTTTCTATGCCTGGTAGTGATGACTCCTAAGTCTGTAATTTGCAGTCCTGAGCTACTCCCAAAACTACAAATCTTGAATCCAACTGCCTACTTACAGTTCCACTTAGATGTCTAAAAGGCATCTTAAATTCAAGACGGTTTAAAAACCACTTGCTTCTCCTCCCTAAATCATCTCCTCCCAATATTTCCCACCTCATGAATCTACCTACGCACCCATCTACCCTGTTAGCTGCTCAAGCCAAATATGTTGAAGTAATCTGATTCCTATTTTTCTCTTATATCTTGCAACCAATATATGAATATTCCTGCTAACCCCAAATCCAAAATATATCCAGCGTATAACTTCTCACCACTCCAATGCCATCATCCTAGTACAAGCCATTATCATGACTCACTTGGAATACAAGAACAACTTTCTAATTGACCTCCCTGCTTATAAACTTGTCTCACCTCTAAAAGTCTATTCTTCAAACAGTACGTAGAATGATCTTTTTTAAAGCATAAATCCGGTCACATCATTCTTTTTCTCAAAACTCACTAATAGTTTCTGCTCACATTCTGAATGCAAGCCAAAAACCTTACCTTGGTTTATAAAGTACTATATGATCTACCTTCTAGTCAACTTTCCAATCTGGCCATCCAGCTCCCTCCTGTGTACTCTGCTCCATCCATACTGCCCTTTGAACCTGCCAAGTTTATTCCTGCCCAGGGCATTCTGCCCTCAACATGCACAAAAAGTAACAACAACAACAAAAGTGAACTAAACAAAAGAAAGCCAAAAAACTCTGCAGGTTCATCTTATCATTCAGATCCTTGGAGAGGCCTTCCCTGACTATCTAATATAAAACAGCCATGAAGTTACTAATCTTATTTGAACTCTCTGTATACTATTTGCCATGAATTCAGATTTTTTCATGTCTACCTCACACTTTATCCCTATCTCTACATGTCTTCACATGTAAGCCCCAAAATATAATAACTATGTCAGCTTCAACCACCATATCAAGAGATGCATTATTAATGAATCCCCATTTTACAAACTATAACTCAAAAGAGTTACCTTATCTAAGGATATACCTACTAAGCGATAAAGACAATTCAAAACCAGGTCTATTGATATTAGTTCTTAACTGATATGCACATTTTCTCTTTTTGCTATTGCTCTTCTTACATTAATTTTATTTTGTTCATCTTTTCCATTCATATTTGCACATTAAACTTTAGACCATGAATAACTCAGTTTCCCTAATCCTTTAATTGTTTCACTGGTAACATCAAGGTAAATATATGTGGGCTTGAGGATATTAAATATCTCAAACATGTAAAGAAGTTTACAAAGAAGAGTTGAGTTCTACATGAAAGTAAGCTCATACCCCTCATACTATGAGCATGATTGGCTATAAATATTTTACTTTTAAATAACATTTTATGTAAGAAAAAAAATCCATTCACAATTATACTCTTCAGTAAGTGTAAACTGTGAAAAAAACAGTTACCACAGCAGAATTTTCCATTTCAAGATAAGCTAGGACACCAAGCAGAAACTACCATTAAACTGCCAGTTTAAAAAAAAAATTGATGAGTCAATCTGAACTCATGTGTCTCTAAGAAGAGTGACTCCAAGCCGGGCATGGTGGCCCATGCCTGTAATCTCAGCACTTCTGGAGGCTGAGGCGGACAGACTGCTTGAGCCCAGGAGTTCGAGACTAGCCTGGGCATCATGGTGAAACTCCATCTCTACAAAAAATACACAGTTAGCCAGGTATGGCAGTGCCTGCCTATAGTCCCAGCCACTCAGGAGACTGAGGCAGGAGGACCACTTGTGCCCAGGAGGTGGAGGTTGCAGTGAGCTGAGATTGCAACCTGGGCAACAGAGTGAGACCCTGTCTCAAACAAAATAAAGAAAAAAAAGGAAGAGTGACTCCCAGATTTTATCTTATATAAGGTGGAGGGACAAGCAGACTCACAGGGAGACTGTGGCATGATAAGCACATATAAGCAAACACTCAAAAAGACAATTCAGGTAATAAAAAATGAAGATAGAAAGAGAAGCATCCATATCATACGTTTCAGGATTTTCTTAATACTCTGATTCTACTCTTCAACTAAACTTTAAACTTTCAAATGATGAAATATAAGCATCAGGTTTGTGTTGAACCATGTAAGATACATTTAGAAAATCCATTCCCATAAATTACATCTAATCAGAATGATTCAAATATAAGGCTCACAGAAAACCTTTCTTTGTCAAAGTCCCAACAGTAATATTCTTCAAAAGTGTATGTTCCATCACGTCATAGTAGGCTACCCAAATTCCAGTACCTTTACTAAAAACGATACCTGCAGTTTTACTTACCAGTCCTAAAATAATTCATAATTGAGTCTCTAGTAATTCCTGGAACCTTGCAGGTAGAAAATAGCATTCGGAATTGATTCATATCTAGAGGAGTATTTCCAACTTTATGAACAGGCACTTTTTCTCTATAAAAAAAAGATTTTGATCAAAAAGTCATTATAAAATTTAAAAACCAGCCACAACTGAAGTATTCATCCCCAAATAAGTAAATTAAGCTTCTCAACATTTTGCTGCCTAAGACTTCAGGTAAGCCTGTTACTAAATTCACATGTGTCCTTACTTTCTTAATAGCTGCCAGTAGTTCAAGTTATGCCAAAGAATTATACTTCCTCTTTCTAATTGAGTCCCTTCCTTTGGAGGCCAGTAGTGTTCAAAATGAGCTGCAGGACCCGCAAAGTTGACATTCAATTGTGATGGTATACGAACATCCAGATAGGCAACATTCAGCCACCACTCTTCCAGCTAAAAGAAATTGAGAACATCAGCTTAATGTTCTTCATAATACATGAATGTGTAACTACTGGGAATTTTAAAAAGCAAGCTACATTTGTTCTTTAATTATTCTTAAACATTTAAAAACATGTTTTTTTGGCTGGGTAAGGTGACTCACACCTATAATCCCAGCACTTTGGGAGGCCAAGGTGGGAGGGTTGCTTGAGTCCAGGACCTAGAGGCCAGCCTGGGCAACATAGAGAGACCTTATCTCTACAAAAACAAAACAAAACAAAACAAAACAAAACAAAACAAACAAACAAACAAAAATTAATTAATTAGCTGGGCCTGCATGTAGTCTTAGCTACTCAAGAGGCTGAGGCAGGAGGATCACCTGAGCCCAGGAGTTCAAGGCTGCAGTGAGCTATGATTGCACCACTGCACTCCAGCCTTGGTGACAGAGAAAGACCCTGTCTCAAAAATAAATAAATAAAAACATGTTTTCTTGTTTTAAATCATCATAGATATTAAGAAATGTTATTGTCATAATTTCTTTTCAGCGGGGAGCTGTAGGATCTTAGGTATTATTTGTTTTAACTATACTATCAAAAACAAGTAGCAAGAAAGCACCAAAAGATACCTTCAGAAATATCATTGTATTGTAGTCACAAGTATGCAACACAGTACATAGGTGTTTCTTCAGAGTATTTGGGGCATAATAGATAATCAATAAATCCTTACCTAATAATAACAGTTATTAAGGCATTAACAATTTTCCTTTTCCAAACAAAAACTGCAATACTAAATCAGAAATATAAAACCTGGCTGGGCATAGTGGCTCACACCTATAATCCCAGCACTTTGGGAGGCGGAGGCAGGCAGACCACTTGAGGCCAGGAATTTGAGACCTGCCTGGCCAACATGGCAAAACCCCATCTCTACAAAAAAAACAAAAATCAGTTGGGTGTGGTGGTGTACACCTGCAATTCCAGGTACATGGGAGACTGAGGCATGAGAATAGCTTGAACCCAGGAGGCAGAGGTTGCAGTGAGCCGAGATGGCACCACTGCACTTAAGCCTGGGCAACAGAGTGAGACTGTTTCCAAAAAATAAATAAATAAAACAAATAAATAAAAGTTTTCAGTAGGCTTCAAAGTAATTTAGATTTTTCACAGACACTGTTCTATGTGTCCCTCTTTCACAATATGCAATTGAATTCCATGCATAAGTAAACACATCTTATCAAATTATCTGGAGTCTTGTTTGAAGAAAGTGATGTTATAAACTAGAATTAGTAATTCAGAAAGAGACATAAACAAAAAAGATACAGATAAAACAACAACTTCTTTACCTTTACCCCACTTTAATTAAAATAACTCAAGGCTCAAAATTGAGAACAAAGGAATCCGGAAGTGTGAAATTTTATTATTCCATCACAGATATAAATGGTTCATCAAAAAATATCAGCTTTCTTTTTATTTCTAAAACTAAATGATAGGTTCAATAATTATTTCTAGACTAAGGCAATGCTTTTGAATTATACAACCTCATCCTCTGATTCATAGTAGAGAAGTACAGAAATGGTTGAGCTGAAGAAGTTAAAGAATTTTGTGGAAAATTATTGAGACCTTCAATAATTATTATACTAGCTTCCTCAATTTATCTAACTGAAATATACAATATACATAACCATTCTCCACTCTGATTTTTAATGATTCCCTTTCTCCATTGTACTACGAAAATATTTCTATGCCACCTATGTGACATGTCTATTTTAGTGTTTCTGATTTTTCAAGCTAGTCACCTGGACAAAATGTTTTTCTTAAGCATGGTCTACAGATTACCTGCAGCCAAACCACATGAAGTGATTGTTAAAATAAGAATCTCTGGGCCTCATTCCAGCCATGTGAATCAGAATCACTTATACCAGCAAATCTGCATTTTAACAAGTTCCTGAATCCACCCACTGAAAACTCCCAAAGTTAAGTGATTCATTCCTTCTTTTGGATTATGAAAATGACAATAATAACTGTAAAAATTTTTGTAGCAATAATTTAAAAGTAAAAACTATACACTTTTTATTTATCATTCTTTAAACTCATCAATTATTCAATTATAACAACAAATACCCAATTTCTTTTTCCTTTTGCTCTTTCAAGCAATTTCTGGTGCAATTTTTCTCCAATCCCACTTTGAAATTTTTGAACTATTTCTTCAGTTTTCTTATATTCTTCTTGATTTGCAAATGGTTTCACTAGAAAAGAAAAATATGTATTAAGGTATTTAGACCAAGTACCCCCAACTCACCTCTATTATTACTAACTTACGCAAATCTTAAGACTCAGACATGTAAAACACAGTACTGTATTAAATATCAGAGCAGAACAATAAAATTAAGAGTTGACAACATGAAAGTGGCGGAAAAGAAACATAAAAGATTTGGAAATCCTTGCTTGAGAGAATGGGATTAGCAAGTCAGGAAGGAGCCAGGGAGATGGGGCAAAGGACTGCATTTTTCATCACAAGCCTATTTACACTATGTGGCTTTTCAAACTCTGGAAAAATTAACATAAAGAGAGAAAAAAAAGTTGGATATTTTAAGGACATGGTTGACTGGAACAACATGAGTTTGAACTGCACAGGTCCATTTATACCTAATAAAAGTTGATAATGAGTGTGCTTGCCTCTCCTGCCCCTACTTCCACCTCCTCTACCACCTCTGAGACAGCAAGACCAGTCCCTCCTCTTCCTCCACCTACTCAACATGAAAACTATCAGGATGAAGATTTTTATGATGATCCACTTCCACTTAATGGATAATAAATATATTTTTCTCTTCCTTATCATTTTTTAATAACATTTGCTTTACTCTAACTTAAACAATACAGAAAATAATACATATAAATATATCTGTTAATCAACTGTTTATGTTATAAAGTTGTACTTGGATTTCTTTTCTTTTCTTCTTTTTTTTTGAGATGGAGTCTCGCTCTGTCGCCCAGGCTGGAGTGCAGTGGCGCAATCTCAGCTCACTGCAAGCTCTGCCTCCTGGGTTCACACCATTCTCCTGCCTCAGCCTCCTGAGTAGTTGGGAATACAGGCTCCCGCCACCACTCCCGGCTATTTTTTTTTTTTTTTTTTTTTGTATTTTTAGTAGAGACGAGGTTTCACTGTGTTAGCCAGGATGGTCTCCATCTCCTGACCTCGTGATCCGCCCGCCTCAGCCTCCCAAAGTGCTAGGATTACAGGCGTGAGGCACCACGCATGGCCTGTACTTGGATTTTCTAATACACATGGGTCAGCACCGCGAGCCCTGCATTGTTCAAGAGTCACCTATACTTTATTACAAGTCTAGATAAAGAAGCAATTAAACCTTCAACTTCTAACAGTGTTGTTAAGGAAGCAGGAGCTTAGGAGAGCCCGAGGAATGCCATTTTAGTTTCAGCTCCATCTGGAGACTAACGAGGCACAATTCCTTGCTGGTCATGACCCACATTCAGAAGATATTTACAGTTGAGTGAACAGCCTACAGATACCTACAAGGACACACTCCTAAACACCAGAAAGTCCAGGTGTCCCAATACCCATAACAATATATGTTTTCAAGATAATTACAGTTATGTTTGGATGTATTTACACACTAAAATGTCAAGGATAGTTTTATTTAAATCAATAGAATAATAAATTGTGTCATGTTGTCTGCTCACCCTCATGTAGATGTAGCTTAGTTTAGTCTTTACATAGATAAAGGCTCCATATAAGAAAAACTTAAAATAAGGATGGTGCCTTCCTTTGCTTGCCCTCTGAGGACGCTCTACTCCGCAATGGAGTAGCTTTCAATAAGCTGCCTCTTCTCACTGCACTCTGCAACTCACCTTGAATTCCTTCCTGCGTGAGATCCAAGAACCCTCTCTTAGGGTCTGGATCAAGACCCCTTATCTGGTAACATGTTCTAGTGACTACAAAGGGACATTAGGATGAGATCCCATGCTGAGGAAATTCAGCCTGCACAGCACTAATTGGCCACCTCTGATAAGTGGGGTCTGTCTTGGCATCCTATCAATGATAATATTTCTAGCCCAATGGGGTTAGAGTCTCTAGGGTATAATATTTGGGTTAGAGTCCCAACCCAATGGGGTGAGAGTCCCTGGGGTATAATAAAAATTAAAGTAGCCTTGCAAGATGTATACCAGTATATGCTTTGGACTAATCCACTTTGTCCCCTTTGCCAGATATGGGAAAGCTATAGTTCTCATCATGTCCCAACTTGTTGCCTTTGCTTTACTGCAGCCTTACAGTGGCCCCTATGGCCAGCCCAGAGGTTTACTACATTCACTTTCCACACTTGCCTTCTGACTGTCACCTTTTTGTTTGCTTTGTCATGTCTCAGGATAGCATGGGGAACTGAGGACTTACAAGATTTGTTCTTGATATATATATTTTGAGACAGAGTCTCTCTCTATTGCCCAGGCTGGAGTGCAATGGTGCAATCTTGGCTCACAGCAACCTCTGCCTCCCAGGTTCAGGCGATTCTCCTGCCTCAGCCTCCCAAGTGGCTAGAATTACAGGCGCCCACCACCACGCCCAGCTAATTTTTGTATTTTTAGTAGAGACAGGGTTTCATCATGTTGGCCAGGCTGGTCTTGAATCCTTACCTCAGGTGATCTGCCCACTTTGGCCTCCCAAAGTACTGGGATTACAGATGTAAGCCACTGTGCCCAGCCTGTTCTTGCTATATCTTAAACATTGCAGGACTCAGATGCTTTTTCACCCCACGTTAAAACAGGCAGAAATCTTTATCTGCTTGCCCCCTGTGGAAACCTGGAGTCTCATTCTCTTGTCTGAAGTTTCAGCCTGTTAGCATTCTGGTGGTTACTTTTGCCCTGCAACTATGAAATTAAATACAGTCTTCTAAAGCTCTCTATTTTTCTCTTCTTTTCTGCCTGATTTGAATCTGTTATTATTAGACTACTAGTATTGAAATAAAACTTGCTGTTTAGGTTACTTGGCGATTTTGTTTTCCTTGTACAGTTCAACCAGAACTGTAAAAGAAATGTACATGTTAGAAACTCATTTGAAACTGAATAACAAAATGTGAAAAGGCAAAACAAATAAACAAAAACAAAAACAAAAAACCCTCAAACTTCCATGAAGACTACTTTACCCAAAATTTTGGTCCATGGCTTTCCTGGCATGACTCACTGGATGTCTGGATCATTTCCAATTAAGAAATGTTTATAATATGGGAAACGTTTCTAAAATTTTGGCAGCCTGGGCAACCTGGCAAAACCCCATCTCTACAAAAGATACAAAAATTAGCAGGGCATGGTGGCACCTGCCTGCAGTCCCAGCTACTCAGGAGGCTGAGGTTGGAGGATCACCTGAGCTGGGGAGGTCAAGGCTGCAGTGACCTGTGACTACACCACTGCACTCCAGCCTGGGTGACAGTGAGATCTCATCTCAGAAAAATAAAATAAAATAAAATTGTGGAATGATTTTATCTATAAAATGCTAACATCTGACAAATAGTTCTAGGTTTCTTGCTTCCTAAGTTTTTGGATTCATGTATAGGTGAGTGCTCTTTGTTGTCTATTCCTTTCCCTTTGTTGTCCCTTTTCCTTTTTGCAATATACTCAGCCTTCTAAGCCCCAGGAGACACAGGAATACTCATATGCCCCAGGTTGAGGTTAGAGGCCCCACCCAGAGTTGGATAACCTATTTGAGTCTCAGAGTTGTATTTGCCAGTACCTACTGTTTCTTAGTCGGCTCTTATTTGCTGTCTATGCCTTGCTAGTGACACATGTCGCCCTGTGCTTGCATGCCCTGAAGTTTACGCCTATCATTTTTTTCTGGTTTTGATGATTTTCATTCTTTGGGTTATTTAATTCAGCATCTGTCAATTGAGGGAAGTGAACATTCTCCAAGTTGAAAAATAATAATAATTTTATATCATTTAGAGCTTATTTAAAATTTACCTATGAAAGAAGGTAAAAAGGAGCAAGTAGGGAGAGAGAGATGTGAAGAAAGTTATGAATATAAAAATGTATTTTTGGCCGGGCCCAGTGGCTCATGTCTGTAACACCAGCACGTTGGGAGGCCAAGGCAGGTGGATCACTTGAGGCCAGGAGTTCAAGACCAGCCTGGGCAACATGGCAAAGCTCCATTTCTACAAAAAATACAAAAATTAGCCCAGTGTGGTGGTACATGACTATAATCCCAGCTACTTGGAAGGCTGAGGTGGGAGGATCACTTGAGCCCGGGCTGTCAAGGCTGCAATGAGCCATGAATTTGCCACTGCACTCTAGCCTGGGCAAGAGAGCGAGGCCCTATCTCAAAAATAATAATAATACATATTTTTGGTAAGAAAGGTTATACAGAAGAGAATACTTTTGTATGAAAAAGTATCTTGTATGGCAAATTTCTGTCCTAAAGTAAAATAACTGATTATTTAGGAAAGAGAGAAGTTTAGAACAAGTCAGAAAGTCCAAGCATGTCATAGACGGTTTGTGTAAGTCATGATAAGATTTGTGAAGGGGAATTCATGAAAGGAATTTTGTATGTGATTAAATTGGTTACAGTGAAAAGAAAATCATTTATAAATAAGTCTTTCTAAATTTTGGTCCCCAATGTTAAAACAAGATTTTCTTAAGGTATTAACCTGCTCTTAATAAAATTACAAGAAATTTTACTTTTACTTTTATAAACTGTTTCTTTTAAAAAGTCTCAGAATCATATCCCAGAAGTTCAGCTTTTACTGTGTCTCACTGCTTTTTGCTTTTTTGAGGTCTGAGATAATTCTTTCCTTCAGCTTTCTCATAACTTTTTTTTCCTCCAGTTCTAATTTTACTGTTGTTATGACCTAATGCTAAAATATTTTATCTTGAGGGTCTAGAAAAGCAATGTTTCCCTCTAGTATAACTTGATTCTGTACTTTTGGGTTTAAAATATATCTAAATTGTCAATGTAATCAAAAAACTAATGCTGTTCCTAAGAGTGAGGTAATCCTATGCTATACTCATAACCTTGAATATACTCTTCCCAGGTCCAGTTAAATCCAAGCACTTTTTTCATCAGGTTTGATGTCCAGGTTATCTAAATGGGCTTCCCATAAGGAGAAGTAGTCACACTGCAGAATTTTTTTTTGTCTTTTTGGTAACTGTCTTAAGAAACAAGATTTTATAATTCCTATGCTGTCTTTATTAGTTTTTTTGTGTGTTGCTAAAACAACTAAGATTTAAAAGGCTTAAGGTTTTTACATCATGTAACCTTCTGTATTGCTTCTAAAGCATTTTCATTATCACTTTGGCTAAATGAGTAACTATTATTTTACAATGACCTCTGCTTCTGTTTTGATCAAATGTTTTCAGCCTTTTAACATGTTTAATAAACAGCCTCAAAATCAAAATCCTAAATTAAATCTCTGACTTAGTCTTATTGCTGGGATTTATTAAAGCCTTAAAAATTAATCACTACAAGACTGTAGAATCTTTTTACAGCTTTTAGTCAGACCATGAACTCCATTATCACCATAATATAGTTTGGATGTCCCCTCCAAATCTCATGTTGAGATGTAACGCCCAGTGTTGGAGGTGGGGCCTGGTGGGAAGTGGCTGGATCATGGGAGCAGAGCCCTCATGAATGGCTTGGGCTGTCTCCTTGGTGACAAGTGAGCCCTCACTCTGATTTCACACCAGATCTGGTTGTTTAAAAGTGTGTGGCACCTCTTCCTCCCTGTCACTCTCTCTTTCTTGCTCCTGTTTTCACCATGTGAAATGCCTGCTCCTGCTTCACCTTCTGCCATGATTGTAAGGTTCCTGAGGACTTTCCAGAAGCAGATGCCAGCACTATGCTTCCTGTATAGCCTGCAGAACTGTGAGCCAATCAAACTTCTTTTTTGAAAATAAATTACCCAGTCTCAGGTATTTCTTTATATCAATGCAAAAACGGCCTAACACATACCACCTCCAGCCTGAAAATTATATATACTAGAAAAAAAATCAGTTAAAGGGCCAGGCATAGTGGCTCACACCTGTAATCCCAGCACATTGGGAAGTGGAGGCAGGTGGATCACTTGAGGTCAGGAGTTTGAGACTAGCCTGGCCAACTTGGTAAAACCCCATCTCTACTAAAACTACAAAAAGTTAGCTGGGCATGGTGGTGCATGACTGTAATTCCAGCTACTCAGGATGCTAAGTTGGGAGAATTGCTTAAGCCTAGGGAGCAGAGGTTGCCGTGAGCTGAGATTGCACCAGTGCACTCCAGCCTGGGCAACAGAAAGAGACCGTGTTTCAAAAAAAAAATAAAAATAAAAGAAAAAAAATCTGTTAAAGGACTCCCTCTAGTTCCTTAAAAGGGTCCTTATCAAGTGCTATTAACTAATCCTTGTGCCTTACAGTTACAGGGCTTTGACTCCTGGGTACATATAGCTCATCTAAAGAAGGCACTGACTCCTGCCAGTATCTGATAGCAAGCTGAAGCTAATCAAAGCCTTGTCTTTAGACCTGGACAATCAAAGTAAACTGTTTTCATGAGACCTACAGACAGAGACATAGGGACAGGCCTGTATTCAAAACATTAAAATTCATTTAATAATTTTGCCTATATCTGAATATAATTTTCTATGCCTTGATATTAAATAATTTAAGTATTTGGGCTTCTTTTCCTGTCATTCTGATAACTAGGTAGGGCTTATGACATTTTTGTTTAAAACATTAATTCCTTATGTTTTGTTTTCCTCCATAATTTGAAACTATTTAGTCCTTCCAGGCCCAAAGGCTACCACATGAGATTGTAAGGGCTTGTTGTGGGGAATAAAATCAATTCAGACCTTCCAAATCAAGGTCAGGCAAACTGCCTCTAAAGCTGAACAAAATGTTGTATTTTATATGGCTAATTGCTACTAGTCAAGATTAAAATAGCTTAATGTATAGAATTCATAAATAAGTAAATTTTGTAATCCTGCCATTTGGCCTTTGGCTCTTATGTTGCTTAAAAGGGGTTTTAAGGTTAAGGAGTACCTGCCCACCTCCATTCCCATCTGGCCTAGAAAGTTTAATTGGCCATAAGTCTTTTGTTTAAGTCCCTTGGCCATAGTGGTCCCACCAAGGGACATGATGGATCCAGGGCAGGTAGCACACCACCCTGACATCAATACTGGACAAAATAAGAGCTTGGCCATTGATGGCATACCTTAACAAAAAAAGGGGGAACTATAAACTAAAATAAATAAATTTTAAAAAGTTCTAAGCCCTTTCCCAACAAAATGGACCCTCTTCTTGGCCAAAGGGCGTCCAAAACACCTGAAAAACTAATTCAGGCCATGAGGGGAAGCAGGGAGATTGGACACGCCCTGCTATATCTTTCCTCTTCTTGGAATTCAGTCACAACTGACTAGCTTAGCATTAAAATAGAAATCATAAGATTGACAAAACAGATTCTTTATGGCAATAAAATACCAAATTATAAATAGAATCTAAGATCACGTCAGGCAAGGGTTAAGTCTCTATCGCAGGGTAAACAGTCATATGTTACATGCACGTTTGTTCAATATTCATGTGTCAGAACCACCTCCATAAATATTCATAACTCTGCTGTTCAACCAGGTGACTTAGTCATATTAAAGACTTGGAAAGAAGGACCTCCTATAGACAACTTTCTCCAAAGTGGAAAGGACCCTATCAAGTGCTTCTAAGTACCTCTAGTGGAGTAAGGGAATACACACTTGGGTACATTCATCCAAAATTAAACCTGCCTCTCATAAAGTCCTACAGGCATTCAACGTGGTGACCACTGTTCCAGCACACTCTTGTGAGCCAATAAAGAACCCTGTGGCTTCTCTTCAAAAAAAGAATCCATCCAGTGGATAAGTACTACTCTCAAAATGAAATTACTAGTTTTAATATTAAACTTGATCTATTATAATATTGGAGCTAATTTGTTTACAGAATGGGCACAAACTATGGCCTCCCTTCTAAACCAGAAAAACTGTTGGGTACACAGTGAATTACCTCTTTCATCAACCTCAGGCTTACCTTGGCATATCAAATAGGCTAATTTAAGCCATTCCAATGAATGGTTTATAAGAGATAAATGCTTTCTTTTTCTTTTTTTTTTTTTTTTGAGATGGAGTCTCGCTCTGTTGTCCAGGCTAGAGTGCAATGGCACAATCTTGGCTCACTGCAAGCTCTGCCTCCCGGGTTCACGCCATTCTCCTGTCTCAGGCGCCCGAGTAGCTGGGACTACAAGTGCCTGCCACCATGCCCGGCTAATTTTTTTGTATTTTTAGTAGAGACGGGGTTACACCATGTTAGCCAGGATGATCTCAATCTCCTGACCCCGTGATCCACCCACCTCAGTCACCCAAAGTGCTGGGATTACAGGTGTGAGCCACCACGCCTAGCCAATACTTCCTTTTCTAATGTATCAAAAAGACACCAGCCACTATCCTTCTCTTCCTCTACTGAAACAAACAAAAAAAAACACCTTTTTCAATTATTCTGCAGATAACGAAATAACATCACCACTTTAGGCTATACCATTTTTGATGGGCTTAGTTGATTAATGGCTACCCAAATTCAGGTGACAGGTAAAGTACTCTTATGCCTTGAGAGACATGACACCAGCCACTTCCAGGCTGAAACCTATAACATGGGGTGGTTGCCACCCAACAATGCAATCGGACCCTGGTCTTAACTAATCAAATGTGGACAGAATGGCAAAATAAATCTCTAAGATTGGGTGCCCATCCTTCTCCTTGGGGATGGTTATGGGCACATGGGTCTCACAATTGGCTATACCTACCTTACGACTGGACTGGACAATGTACTAGGGGTCATCACTACCTTCTATGACATATTGTTATACATCTAAATTCCTTCCTCACCAACTGAAAAACAGTCAAGGCCCACCATAGTTGATGACAAAACAGGCTTCTTGGTGGTTTTATCCTATGGCCATATTCTCCCCTCAAGCAGCAGCTATAGACATTGAATTACAAATAAAAGCCCTAGCAAAACATATTGGTGCAGCTTTCAATGACACTCATCAGGCTATCACCCTTCTGACAGGAGAAACTTCCCAAATAAGACCAGTGGCCTAAAACCATATGGCCTTATACATTTTTTAACTGCAGCCAAGGGAGGAACTTGTGTCTTGAACAAAACTGAATATTATATTCCTGATTACTTCCATAATATATCCCAGAACATGAGTTCTCTGGAAACTTGTATTTTGGCGATGGATTCCCGGTCTTATGACCCCGTAACAGCATAGTTTCATGAGCTTTCCAGCACTTGGAAAACATTTCTCTTCAGTATGCTTGGTAGTATAATATCCATTATTATTAGTTATTGTGGTTTTATTTCTGTTGTGCTTATTGTATAGGGCTGCAAGATAAAATAGCTTAGCAGCTGTTTCACCTTTCTATTTGTTAACCTAGTATATTAACTTTCTAGAAACAATTGGGACATCATGCAAGCAAGGAGCTCCCTGACTCCCTGAAAAGGCTCACTGCACACTATTATGAGAAGACCCTGTCCCAACAATCAACATCCACTGCCTCCAGGAAGGAGTTACAAAAGAACAACCTTCACCCTTTATCTCCCCTTAAGGTTAAGGGTTCTCTCATAAGTAGAGGGGGGAAATGTTGGGGAAGCAGGAGCCCCAGAAAGCCAGAGCAACACCATTTTAAATTCAGCTCCATCTTGAGACTAGCAAGGCACATTCCTTGCCAGTCATGACCCAGTCATAAGATATTTACAGTTGAGGAAACAACTTAAAGATACTTACAATGACACACTCCTACAACAGTAGAAAGTCCAGATGTCTCAACACCCATACCAATATATGTTTTTGAGATGATTAACATTATTCTTTGATGTATTCATGCACTAAAATGTCAAGGATTGTTTTCTTTAAATCAACAGAATAATAAATTTTGTCATGCTGTCTGCTCACCCTCACATAGACACAGCTTAGTTTTTACATCGATAAGACCCCTATGTAAGAAAGACTTAAAGAGAGTCTGCTTGCTTTCTGAGGATGCCCTACTCTATAATGGAGAAGCTTTCAATAAACTGTCTCTTCTCACTGCACTCTGCGACTCACCTTGAAATCCTTCCTGCAAGAGATCCAAGAACTCTAATTCTCTCTTAGAGTCTAGATCGAGACCCCTTCTCCAGCAACAGTATCACAGTTTTCTAAGTTACTAATAATATTAATATATACTAAAAGATTATTAACATACCTGATTCAAGGTATTTTTTTAATGATTCTTTAAGTGAAGGAACAGGCAGTGATGGAAGAGAATCCTGGTACTGAAATGTTCGTTCTTCAGTTGATTTAGCCAGTTGATTTTCCATGATAAAATCACAACAGGAAAACTAAAGAAAAGAGAGACAGCCCTCACAACTTCAATCTCATAGATATTCTTATGTATCCTAGGTGCAATTCACAATTCACTAAACCAGTATTTAGGGACCACAGCATATCTAGGACTTGGTACTAGCTCTTATAAAATTTATAAATCTGTCAGATAGAGAAAACCAACTTAAAAAGAATGTGTAGACGCAAAGTGCTATAAGTAAAGAGTGATCAATGGGACTGGTATAATTAGTTACCATTTATTGAACACCTAGCATTTGCCAGGTACTCCAGTTTACATTACAGAAAACATGTGTTAGCTCTCTAACTTTTATGTTATCTCTGAAAGGTGGCATTCTTTGCCATTTTACATATGAATATATCAAAACTCAGAAATTTAGTAAATTACCTAATATCAAACGCAGGACCCAAACCCAGATCTGTTAAGACTACAGTCTTTCCCCTATACAAAATAACATGATAGAAGGTGAGGGAACCTGCAGTAAATCTTAGTGGGTAGATAGTATTTGATGTATAGAAAAGGATTATGCGTTGATATAGAAAACTTTGGAGCGCAAAGTACAAAGAGATGTGGAAGGGTCCAACTGTAGAAGATTATTATAGAATACATAAATCATATGGCAAGCTGCTTTAATTGCACAGGTGGTATGAGGCCTACACAGAATGGTCTCAAGTGTTCCAAAGCAATCTTGAACATATTGACATGTGTATTAATTGTTATCAAAGAAATCTAACCCAAAATGTGAATAAGGTATACAAATGCTAAATAAAAAATGAGATTTCTCAAAGCCTTTGTAAATTATCATATATTAATTATATTAAATAATGTAATATATTAAATATAATTATATATTAAAATAGCAACTGAGAAATCAAAGAACGTTAATATTGAATTCGAACCTCCTATTCTTTCAAAAACTACTTTTTAAAACTGATAGCAATGCTAAACAAAATATTCCACCCATAGGTTACAGAATTGAACACTATCAAAAACATGGACACAGCAGAGACTGTTTTCAGCGAATACCTTTTTTCCTCTGCTTTAACAGAATCCTGAGTTGTAGCTGTGCATACAGCCCCCAGTTATATCTTTCCTACCCTCTCTTGGAGTTCAGTGTGGCTTTGTGATGACCTTGTGTGTGTCACTTCCAGGTCATGCTCCCGAAAAGGAATGCATGTGTTCTCCTTGCGCTTTCCCTCCTTTTCACTACCTGCTAGGTAGTGACGAACTAAACAGCACTGTGGCCCCATTTATGGAAGGCATGTATGCAGGATGTCAGAATCTCCCTACTAGTCCTGGACTCTTACCTCTAGATGTATGGGAAAAAAAAAAAACTTCTATTTTATTCATACCATTGTATTTTGGGCTTTCTATTGTAGGGAGAAGAGCTTAGCCTATACCGCTAATATAAAAAGATAATTTGAAAATGAGAAATACTAATTAACTCAAAGTTCTTTAGCTTCTTTCTATCTATTGACTTTGGCTGCACACCATTTTGACCATCCATAATCATGGGTTTGTACCTAATGGAAATGTAGATGTGGATCCAAGTACAGACTCTGCCACTTTCTAGCAATGTGCCCCTAGGGCAACTAACTTTAAGTGAATTTCCTTATCTTAGAGTGGTTCAATAAAGTCAGAATTTGTTTTCAATGCCTGTGAAAGCACATTATAAAAACAAAATAATTCTGCCTGAAACCACCATATTGTGGTAGGCACAATTACTATGAATGGCCCCCAAGATTCCACCCCTGCTAATCCCCAGAACCTGTGAATATGGTGAGATCATTACTCCTGTGATTGTGATATTCTCTACAGAATTGACCTTAAAATAGGGATATTATCCAAGTGGAACTAATCTAATCACTTGAGTCCATAAGAGCAGAGAGCTTTCTCCAGCCAGTGGCAGACAGATAAGACTGCTTTAATGCTTGAGAAGAATTCGTGGTGTCTTTGAAGATGCAGATGGCCTTAAAGAACTGAAAGAGGCTCAGGCTGACAGACAGTAAGGATATGGAGATGTCAGTGTGAATTCTGCCAACAACCTGAAATAGCCTGGAGGTGGATTCTCCCCTAGAGCCTCCAGAAAAGAACCCGAATCTATAGAAACCTTGGTTTCAGTTTTGTGAAATTCTAAGCCAAGTACTCAGCTAAGCCCACCCAAACTTCACATCTACAGAAGCTATGAGATAATACATTTGTGTTGTTTTAACTGTTGCATTTGTGGTAATTGATTAAGGCAGCAATAGAAGACTAGTACACACATACAGAGAAGATAAGCTATTCTGTTTACCTCTGTGCCACTTAATAGACTCTAGAAAACTGGAAACAAGAGTATTAGTTACATACCCACTATAGTGCTTAACCCACCAACCGGTACACATTAAAAATATAAATTATCAGATTCTTTCTTGAAGAGTTTCCTTGAATTCTCAACCACAAAGATTAAGTTAAACAAGATGGTTCCAATGGCGCTAAGAAAATGATTATGCTAGATTTAATTAGAATTGACTTTCTGGGGGCAATTAGATATGAATTCACAGAAAGTGGAAAAGAACCACGAACAATACATGAAGGAATTGTCACATACCAGTACACCAAGAAGATGAACTGCTTAAGACTGCCAGGAGCCTGCTGCAACAATTGTTTTGAGATCGCAGGGAACTGAACTAAGTCGGTGACTGTGGGAAGAAAGAAACAAGCTTAACAAACATTTAAGAGGGAAAAAGAAATGAACATCTAGTGAAAGAGGGTGGAATGCAGACAATCTAGGAGCTGGGAGTTCCCAAGACAAACTTTTTGTTAATCACTGCAAACACACGCAAATAGTCCACCTGCTAGAGAGGAGGAGTAAATGATCATACAATTAATTAGGTTTCAGACAAGTACACCTTCCATTAGGCGGGTTCAAAGGGTAGAGGATATCATTTCAGTGGCTGGGTAGCAGGTTCGTCGCAGAGTGGCAAGGGGTGGAAGCAGGAGCAGAGGGCAATGAGAGCTCGGAGGCTCCTCCCACCAACCCAAGAGCAACTCTGCACTCAAGAGGCCATCAAATGAGAGAAATTCAAGCACCACAAGGGAGCAGCCCCGCGGCCCAACCTTGGGGGTATCCCTCGGACCCCAGCAGGCGAGATGCTTGATGACACTACTCCCCCGCCAAATCCGCAGAACCTTTGCGGTTCTGCACGACTTAACTCTGTTCTGCACGACTTAACTTTCCCCGCCCCCGAGTTGAAGGATTAGGGGAGGGAGGGAACGCTGCTTCAACGGACCTGTCCGTCCTCACCGCCCGCGCCTCGCCGCCTCTGCCGCAGCCTCAGCCTACAGCAGCACCGCCTTGCTCCCCCTTGGGCCTTAACGGTGCGGGAATTGGACCGAAGGCCGCTAGGGTCCCGCCCCGCATTCGCCAGGGAACAGGATTGGATAGAAAGCCGCTAGGGTCCCGCCCCGCACTTGCCGGGGAACGGGATTGGACGGACAGCTGCAAGAGTCCCGCCCCGTGCCTGAGGTCAGGAGCGGGCCGGGCCTGCGCGGTAGTGGGACCCGACCCTGTCTCTAGTGGGCGTCTTGGGCCCCGGCTCTATTCTGGGCTGCGGGCCTGGGAAAGGCTCCCCGGGTGCCAAGTGAGCTGTCCTAACTCTGCGGGGCTGCAGCTTTCTGCATGATGCTGGGGAGCTTGGCGCCTGACCCAGGATATAGAAGGCACTGTGGGCAGGCCGCGCTCCGCTCTCGAAGGTACCTAACCCTCTGGGATAGATGCAGGAACCGATGGCTAGGACCCATTTTCACCCAACTTCTCGCCGCAGCTCTGACTAACCACACGCTCCTCCCCATTCCCAAGGAGCCGCTTTTTGCAGCACCAGGCAAACACTTACACCAGTGCTTTGTAAAGGAATCTTATTGTCCACCCCGTGTCTTGGCAAAAGAACAGTGATCACACAGATTCCTACTTGGGCTCTTTTCTTTAATCTTCGGAGGCTGAGTTTGTCCAACTCAGGTATGCCGCAGCACACTACTTCATCTCGGGTCTCCTTGCCCTTCTGCAGCTCTTCATTGCTATCCAAGGTATTTGAATACCCCAGGGATGCTTACCTTGCAAGCTTGGGGGCCTATCCGATGTCTTTTGCTGTTGTGCCGAGAAATGGAATCTTTAACCAGAGAGGAGCTACCCAAGTTCTAGAAGATCATAATGTGATTGACTTAGTTTCACAGATTAATTCATTTTGCTTTTACCTTCTTAAATAAAATATACTGAGTTTCATTTTTAATTTTAAATACACTGTTTCATTTTTTTGTGGAAGGAAAGACCAAATGTTTACACTGACTCTGAACTAGTTATCAAACATGAAGATTTAGATTTCAAATTAATATGTCATGACAGGCCCCATTCCTTTGTTTGTCGTTTCTAACTCCTTTAGCAGTAAAGTTTGACCTGAAGGGAAGTGAGGCTATGTGTAACTGAATGTTCACTTTGTGTACATATTCATAAGTTTTCTACAGAAATACTGTGTTTGATTACAGTACAGCTTGCTGGAAGTGTTTCATAATATATGGCAGACCTACTATTCTAAGAAAAGTTCTGAATTTTGAAACATATCTATCCAAAAAGATTTTAAATAAGGGATTAGGAATTTGTAGTTGTAATTTCTGAAGGTGTGATAAAGAACTTTTTCTTTCATATATAAGTGTGATGCTCTGGATGATGTTAAAGTTTGCTTACAAGATAAAGTTCTTAAATTGAGTAACTAAAAACTACTCAGAAACCGCTGTACTTTTTTTCTCCTTTTTAGTGAGTCTTGGCATCTCTTGAAAAGTTTATGCATGTTTAATGCCTGTTGGTGCATGGAATTTAGAACCATTTCACTTCACTCTTTTTCCTACTCTTGTTGTTTATTTCAATGGAAACAAGATGTTTCTGCAAAGATTCCTGAATTCTTGGATAGACAAAAGTTGTGGGAGTGAAAAAATGAATAGAACACAGATTTGAGTATGTAGAAAAAAATCTTTTAAAATATGTTATATTGATAAGCATATGTACCCCAAATCACCAAAAAAACAGGTATCTTAAAATATGTTTGGCTTCATAATCTGTGGTATATATTTTAATGAAAGATTCCAAATTATGTTGCATTCAAGTTAATCTTGAAAGAGTGCATTTCTTAGAGTGGAGCGGGAGATACTGGCTGGTAAGGAAGATGTTTTAGACATTTGAAGTATTTCTGATAGCAAGAAGTTGTTCCAAGATTAAAAACTGACTATGAGTCAAAATAATTTTCTGGAGGAAAATTTGTAAGTAATACAAGTGGTGATAGTTTTTTAAGTTGCCATTAAAAAAATCTTTTATTTTTGTTCTTCTGTAGTTCTTACTCAGCATACCACAAATTGCAAAAGACTTTATAGATAAGTCTAGATAAATTTCACCATTAAAAAGTATTAAAATGCTAGACTAAGAAGTTCATATTTCAATCTGCATAACTGGCTTCCTGCTAAGATTTGTGACTCTAATAAGTAAGGAGATACAGTAAATAGCCCTAATCTATGGGAGATCTGTAACCTCCTTTCATCCTGATGTATAAAATGAACATATTGAAGAAATAATTTTGTGATGTTTCTTCTTTTTAATGGGGGGCAGTAGAAATATGGTCATTTTGGGAAGCAGCGAACAGCAAATTAAAGTACACTGGACGCAAAGAGGGCAATGTAGCATTAAAAATGAACTCCACTGCCAACAGCAGCTGAACAGTGTTTGATACAAAAGATCTCTTTTTAGTACTAATCATTGATTTGGGGTTGCTTTTAACGATATTTACTGTATATGAAAAGTTGCCACCAAAATCTGAGGGTAAGAGTTAAGATGACTATGATGTTTTTACATCTCAGAAAAAAATGCCTTCTTACTAAACAAAATATAACATTTAAAAATTTTGTTAACATCTTTGTTGAAATATAATTTACATACCTTAAGTTCGGCCATTTAAAGTCCACAAATCAATGGTTTTACTATATTCACAGAGTTATGCAGTCACCGTAATCTAATTTTAGAACATTTGGTTCAAATATTTAAAAAGATTATTTTCTACATACTCAAATCTCTGTTCCACTCATTTTTTTCAGTCCCACAACTTTTTCTATATCCAAAAATCCAGGCTTCTTCACAGGAACATTTTGTTTCCATTAAAATAAATAACAAGACTAGGAAAAGAGTGAAGCAAAGTGGCTCTAAATTCTGTGCTACCAACAGGCATTAAACATGATTCATCAACTGATGAATGGATGAACCACTTTTTGTTTGTCCATTCATCAGTTCATGGACATTTAGGTTGTTTCTACCTTTTGTCTATTTAAATAATGCTACTGTAAACATTTGTGTACAGGCTTTCAATTATCTTAGTATTTTAGGAGTGCAGTTGTTCAGTCATATGTTAACTCTATGTTTAACATTTTCAAAACCCGTCAAACTGATTTCCAAAGGAACTGTACCATTTTTACATATCTGCCAGCAATATGAGTTTCAATTTCTCTGTGCCTTTAGTTACAATAACAATATAACAGCCGCTTGTTATTGTCTTTTAAAAAAAATACACCCACTCTAATGAGTGTGAAGTGGTGTCTTATGGTTTTGATGTACATTTTTTTGTGAAGACTAAGAGTGTTGAGTATTTTTTCATGTGCTTATTGGCCATTTATATATCCTCTTTGGAGAAATGTTTATTAAGATCCTTTTCCCATTTTTTAATTAATGCACACATTTTAAAATTATGTTAAAATTAGGCAATGGTCTGACCATAAAAAGGCTGCTTATGGAATACTGTTATGTTAAACTTCACTTACAGGATTTTAAATCCTTAGAACTGAGGTTTTCCCCAGAAAAAGATTAATGGAAACATCAGTTGCTTTTCAGACTTGATTCTGCTTCAAAAGATGATTTTACACAAATAATTAAAAAAAACTTTAGTACACAACGAATCACTTTGTTTGGTATGCATCCACATTTCAGCATTTAGTGGTGGTCCTGAACAGAAAGTGGAAAACACGGCAATTTTCCAGGAGGTCAAGTCTGCCAATTTCAGGGATCTGCTGTGTACCCCAATTTCTTTCTTAATCCCTGCTGAGGATCTTGGGAAGCAGGAGCAGCACCAAAGCCAAGGCATGCACTGGATCCAAGGTTCTTTTTGTTCCAGTTGTGAGATTCCAAACTAGACCCCAGTGGATTGCAAGGATGACCAAATGAGACCCCTGTTTAAAACTTCTTCAATTTTTAAAAGCAAAAGCAATTACAAGAAAATAAAACAATGCAGAGGGATCATGTGTGCTTTCAAGTGTCTTCATGTGCTCTTTCTCCAGGTTTAACCACCAAGGACTCTGAGAGCTGGCAGGTCTGAGTAACCCTGGTAACAATTCTCTTCACCTTATCAAAACCTGAGCTGAAACCAATGCATCAGCTGATGATGACAGCAGGGAGTAGCAGGGCTGAGGACCCAATATTCATTTCCCAGGCTGGTGGAGAGTGAGTAAATGAGATTCTAAAACTAAACAAGGGAGGTCAGAGACTCTTTCCAACCTTACCTGATGGCTTCTGGCCAAAGCAAGGAAGTGTCTTGGAAGGTGTTGGTTGGTGATGGTGCAAAAAGACACTTGAGGAGGAGGGAAGAAAAAGCAGCACCCCTTGATAAAGGCAGGGGAGAGAAGATGTGGGGAAAGCCCTGAATTCCTCACCAAAGGCCAATCTCAGAGAGTAGCGGAGAGGTTACAATCTATGCTTTGGCCAAGGGCGGGAGTGGAGGAGTGGGGGTTAGGATGATGGCTTGGAGGGGGCATCATTTAAGACTTAAAGAAACCAGGGGTGCAGGCAAAGCACCCCACACACTAAGCAGTAGTCCCACAGGCTGCGACCTGAAACCTTCACATCTACTCTTAACAAGCCCCAAGGCTAGAGGGCTATTGCAAGGGGAGAAGGCAGAGACCCCAGACCATGTAATCAACAGCAAGGTGATTGTGTGATGTGTCTTTTCCCATATTTAGGAGGGTGAGTTTTATGAATGACTTTAAATATTATGCACTTAATGGTTATGTTTATTACTTCATACGAAATATTTTTGAGGGCCAGGCACAGTGGCTCTTGCCTGTAATCCCAGCACTTTGGGAGCCCAAGGTGGGTGGACCGCTTGAGCCCAGGAATTTGAAACCAGCCTGGGCAACATGGCAAAACCTTGTCTCTGCAAAAAAAATTTTTTAAAAATTAGCCTAGTATGGTGGTGCACACCAGTAGCCCAGCTATTTGGCAGGGTGATGTGGGAGGATCACTTGAGCCTAGGAGGTCAAGGCTGCAGCAAGCCATGATCATGCCACTGCACTCCCACCTGGGTGACAGAGTGAAACTCGGTCTCAAAAATAATAATAATGTTTGAGGAACCATTCAATTTAAGCAAGTACTAAAGAAGAAATTAAGGGTTCTATCTTACTGAAAGTTTTTCCCTGAGAAATAGGAACTTGGCAACTTTATGCAAAACTTCAAATGACTTATTATTAGGTCAATAAACATAAAATAATGTTGAAGTGCTAAGATTGTTCAGCTTAAAGATATTGTTATCATATTAGTGTTTACACAATAATGTGTCAACTTTTATTCAACATTATCTCCTTGCTTTTTGAGGCAAATATATTTTGTATAAAGTATTGAGAAAGTCTGAGGTGTTTCCTGTACCTCTTCTGGGCTCTCAGTCTTATCTTGGCATATAAAACCATTCAGGCTTAAGGGGCATCGTTTTTTTCCAGATAGAATTTTCCAGATGAGCCTATAATATTCTGGAATAAATAACAAACCGTTGTTTATAAAATTTAGAACAACCTTGATAAGCCTCAAGATTCCATAACAGGACCATTGCAATTCAGATAATTGGATGAGGCGTGGTAACATACAGTGCTGAAGGGGAGGTCTAGAAACTTAATTCTGTTGCTAAAAGACATGTGGTCTTGGGCTAATCATTTAAACCCTACTAGTTAGACCTCAGCATTCTCTTGGAAATAAAATTATTGCTCTCTGTTCTCCAGAATCCCTACCTATTTTATAGCTCTCAGAAACTCCCAGTGAGCTTCATAAGGTATCTCCAAGCAGAGTTCACTGTGGCATTGTCTCCTGCAGGGCAGAAATCCCATGAGAAAGTGTAGTCATGACAAGTGCGTGATTTACAATCCACCACAGGAAACTTGTAGGATTCCTTAGAAAACAAAGTGGGTTCCACCATCTCTTGGGTCTGTTATTCCCTCTTGAGAAACCTGTCTTATTATTCTCCCTTTTTTCCTCTTCTCGGCTCTTCACTAGCAACCCAGGCTGACTACACAACCTGTTTCCTCAAAGATCGTTTTCACTGCCTGTCTTTTTCACAACCATTATGACCTCTTCTCAGCTGCAGTTTCACCCTGAGGCCTTGCGCAACTGAAGTTGTCCAACCGGGACAGTTAACTGTGCCTGGGCAACTTGATACACTTACCACAGGCTGCCTAATATTGTTTTCTTAGCATTTTAACTACTTTGGACTCTGCTTTGGATTGCACAAGGTTCACTTCTTTTTCTTTTTGTTTAATAGAAGCTGTTGTGTGATTAGTTAAAGAGGTAAAAGGCTATACAAATAAGTATTTATTGAACACTGTTCCTTGCCCAGCATTATGTTAAATACAGATACAAATCAATGAGACAATTCTGAATTTCCCAGTTTTCTGTTTCCATGGATATGACAGCTCATAGAAGGTGAGAGTCCTTAGGTATACTTCATTGTATTTTATGGTGAAGCAAGGATACTGTGAAAAATAATCATAAACTGTCCAAGTATGTAACTTCTATACACAGTGCATTTGACATTCTGCTTGTATAAATATAAGTACTGCACTTATGTATCTTTTCATTACTTATACAGTTCTCAATGCTATCCCTTGCATTAATATTTACTTTTGAATAAAAATCCAACATATGGCACATATCATTTTATTAGACATACATTGCATGTCTCTAAGACAATGCCAAGCCAAAGTGGATGCAGCTTGAATTTTTATGTGTTAAAAAAACACACTGGATAAGAGCTTTTACCTCTGAGTTATAAGAATATAGGATATTTTTTTTCTTTGCACTCCTGCATTTTCCAATGGCCTAACATGAATAATAATAATTTTATATAAATATATATGTATCTATGTATACATATAATTGTATGTTTGTGAATATGTATATCCATATTTCTAATGGACCTCAGGATATCATAAATTTCTGCATCCTGCCTTCAAAAGTGTTATGTGCCATTATCTCTAAAAGAGGTCAATCATCAGAAGCCCAGTAATATTAAGTGACTTATCTAGAATTATTTAAGCAGGAAGTGATGGAAGAGAGATCAGAACCAAGATTTATCTACTAGTCTTGTGCTTTTCCTGTTTAAATGCAAATGGCGGGTGGAATTTTGGGACTACCCTTTCCTCCAGCATTATAGATGTGTGCTGCCTACTTTATGTTAAAACTAGCATTCCAGAACTTAAAGTGTGTAATCCAGGTTTGTGTGTTTTTGTGTCTACTGTCCTTAGTCAATTTAAACATTTTTATCTTTTTTTGTATACCGAAGAATGTCTTACAGAGTAAAATGCTTATATTAGACTCAGTAATAATACCTTAAAGAAAATTATAACAAAAAACATTAGCAGCGGTTGCTTCTGGGTTATTGGGTAATATTTGTCTTCTCATTTACACTTTCCTATGTTTTTTCTTATTTTCTATAATGACTACTTCATAGTTTACCAAGTCATCAAAATTGATTTATTTATAAAAAGGAGATTGATATTTCTGAGTTCATGCTTTTTTCTTTTTCTTCAAGTAAGGAAAAAGTTTTATTCAACAAAGCCAAATATATATATTTATGGTAAATATTTAACATTATATAGTGTTGCTTTTTAAAAAAATTATATCATAGACTCCTTTAATAATCTGTTGAAAGTTATGAAACCTTTCCTTAGAAAAATACAAATATATGTAAAGCCACAAAATGTTTTGAAGAATTTCTGGAGGTTCACAGACCCCTGAAGCTCATTCATTTAAACCTCCAGTATTGCTGAAAGGATGGGCTATGATTTTTATCAGAATACTTGGGATGTTTGTATTAAATGCAGATTTCCAGCATTGCCCCTGACTGCCTGAATTGGATGGGAGGAGTGGGGCCCAGGAATCTGCCCCTTTAATAAGATAGTCCTTTCCTACCCTCTAAGCAAATGGAATGCAAAGCAAGTAAGAAAATCTCAGGACCTACATGTCTAGAGAGCTCGTATTAAGAATCCTAAGTAAGAATAACACAAACTAAAATAATAGAGAATGTCCAGTGCCAGTCCTTGAAATTAGGATTCTGAGCAGGAGTTTGTTAGGTAGAGAATGGGAAAAGGATGTGTCCAGCTGAGGAAAGGGCAGAGTTGAACAGGTGGAAGCATGGGCACAGTGGGAAGTATGGACTAATAACAAGTTTGCCTGGGAACCAGAAATAATTAAATAAAGGCAGCTGGAAAGGCTCATACTTAATCAGGATCCTACAGGTGTTGTGCCCAGGGGTGTTAGAGAGAACGCCACACTTTGAGACAAATTAAGAGTCCTTTATTAAGCCGGCGGCCAAAGAGATGGCTAACGCTCAAAATTCTCTCAGCCCCGAGGAAGCGGCTTGTTTAACTTTTATACCTAGGTTTAGGAAGGGGAGGGGAACTCAAATGCAACAATTCTACAGAAGTAAAAACATGCAAGAATCAAAAAACAAATGGTTACAAAGAGATAAATAATTTAAAAGACAAATGGTTACAAGAAGAGCAACGGTACCAGGTGCAAGGCTCTAAAGCTTTCATTATAATTAGATACAGGGGGTATGCCGGGCACGAACTCAAGGCTTTATGTTATTATCTCCTTGAGAAAAATCCTGGGAACTTCATACACTGTTGGTGCTAGTACCTTATCAGTTAATTGGGCTTCTTTGAAATGCTGAGGATCTGTTTACACAGGTCAACTCCTTATGGAAGGGGGTTGGGTAAGGAGCCCTTAGTGTCTTGTAAATTAAGGGGTCAATTGGAGTTTGTCCAGCTTTTCCAGCTAGAGAGAGTCTTATTTACATGAGAAGCAAGGCTAGGTGATTAAAGAGACAAGCAGGATAAAATTCAAAGTAACAAGTTAGAGTAAAAACAAGGTTAGGCATTTCACAGGAGCGGCATATAGAGGTCATGAGGCCAAAAATAGTGATGCCAGACTCAGGCTTGTATTGTCTTGGGAAAATAATACTTAAAGCAGTCTCAATAACATGTAGCTCTGTTAAGTTTCTCATTGTGAGAGTGGAATGGGATCCCATGGACAAGTATAGAAATAGTATTTACCTGGAGAAAAGATAGAGGCACTCATGAGAACTTCGGACTGTTCCAGAATTATAAAATGTTAAAAATAGAAGAGACTTTATTTATTATCTCTTTCAACTTTCTGAATTAAAAAAGTAAAATTCTTTGGAGTTTATCAAATCTTGTTTATTACTACTTGAGTTATTAATTCTGTAAAGTAAGATAACAAGTTAATACAGCCACCAAAAAGAACAAGGTCATGTCCAAGATCATGTCCTTTGCAGGGACATGGATAGAGCTGGAGGCCATTATCCTTAGCAAACTAACACAAGAACAGAAAACCAAATACTGCATGTTCTCACTTATAAGTGGGAGCTAAATGATGAGAACATATGGACACATAGAGGGGAACAACACATACTGGGGGCTTTTGGAGAATGGCGGGGGGTAGCAGGGGGAGGATCAGGAATAATAACTAATGATATTAGGTTTAATACCTGTGTGATGAAATAATCTCTACAACAAACCCACATGACACAAGTTTACCCATGTAACATACCTGAACATGTACCCCTGAACTTAAAAGCATAAAACAGTTATTATAATGCATATTTCCTTATTTTATGGTTGAAATGGCAAATAATGATGTGATTTGCCTCCAGGTCACACACTGGCAGAGCTGAATTTAGAAACAGTTTTATTACTTAATTTCTTCTTTTCAAAAACATTTTAGAGACAGGGCCTTGCTGTGTCACCAGGCTAGAATGCAGTGGCACAAACATAGCTCGCCGCAGCCTTGAACTTCTGGCTCAAGTGATCCTCTCACCTCAGCCTCTTGAGGAGCTAGGACTATAGGCATGTGCCACCATACCTAGTTAATTTTAAAAAAAATTGTAGAGACGTGGTCTATGTCATCCACACTGTTCTTGAATCCCTAGGCTTAAGCAATCCTCCCACCTCAACCTCCCAAGGAGCTGAGATTACTAGCATGAGCCACTCTGTCTGGCTAGATTACTTCTTAAATTACACAATGCCCAACCCAGAGCAGCAATAATTGTGTGTTTGTACATTGTACTATGTATCCATAAGCAATCTTTGTTCAGATGTATGACAGTGAGAACGAGCATTGGGAAAGCTATAACAACAGGCTGAAGCCTAGTACCTGGCACCAGTGAAGGGGTGGGTTGCCCCTCCACACCTGTGGGCATTTCTCATTAGGTGGAACGAGAGACTTGGAAAAGAAAGAGACACAGAGACAAAGTATAGAGAAAGAATAAGGGGGCCCAGGGGAACAGCGTTCAGCATACGGAGGATCCCGCTGGCCTCTGAGTTCCCTTAGCATTTATTGATCATTCTTGGGTGTTTCTCAGAGAGGGGGATGTGGCAGGGTCAAAGGATAATAGTGGAGAAAAGGTCAGCAGATAAACATGTGAACAAAGATCTCTGCATCATGAACAAGGTAAAGAATTAAGTGCTGTGCTTTAGATATGCATACACATAAACATCTCAATGCCTTAAAGAGCAGTATTGCTGCCCGCCTGTCCCACCTCCAGTCCTAAGGCAGTTTTCCCCTATCTCAGTAGATGGAACATACAGTCGGGTTTTATACCCAGACATTCCATTGCCCAGGGACGGTCAGGAGACAGATGCCTTCCTCTTGTCTCAACTGCAAAGAGGCAGAGGCGTCCCTTCCTCTTCTACTAATCCTCCTCAGCACAGACCCTTTATGGGTGTCGGGCTGGGGGATGGTCAGGTCTTTCCCTTCCCAGGAGGCCATATTTCAGACTATCACATGGGGAGAAACCTTGGACAACATCTGGCTTTCCTAGGCAGAGGTCCCTGTGGCCTTCCGCAGTGTTTGTGTCCCTGGGTACCTGAGATTAGGGAGTGGCGATGACTCTTAACAAGCATGCTGCCTTCAAGCATTTGTTTAACAAAGCACATCTTGCACAGCCCTTAATCCATTTAACCCTGAGTTGACACAGCACAGGTTTCAGGGAGCACAGGGTTGGGGTAACGTTACAGATTAACAGCATCTCAAGGCAGAAGGATTTTTCTTAGTACAGAACAAAATGGAGTCTCCTGTGTCTACTTCTTTCTACACAGGCACAGCAAGAATCTGATTTATCTTTCTTTTCCCCACAACTAGGAACCAGATAAACACCATGGTAGTGCTTTGGAAACACCGAAATTTGATAGCTCATGAGGAAAAAAGGAGTAATAGTATACAGAACGTTAAGTGTTTTCAGAAAATATGAAATCAATGAGTTGGATTATATTTGTGATAAGTGAAACCTAGACTTTGGAAATGACATTCGGGCATTAGGAATATTGGTAGTTCTAGATAAATGTCACAAGCCCATAAGCAAGTGAAAGTTTTTGTCTTGGTTAAATACCCTAATATGGTACATTTTAATTTTCTTGTTTGTTCATTCAACAATAGTTACTGTTGCCATCACGGTACTAAGTGCAGGAAATAAATTAAGAGAATAAGACTGATATGCTTTCTAGTCTCATGGAACTCACAGGCTAGACACGGAGATAGCCATTAAAAAATGAAATACACAAATTTAAAATCAAAGCATTTAACATGCTCTTCCATCTATTTCAAGGACACTTCCCACCATCTCCACCTGGCAACACTTATTCATCCTTCAGATCTCAGCTTATATGTGATCTCTTTAGTCTTCCTTTACCACCAAATACAAATTAATATTTTATTTCACCTAACAAACATTTTTAAATGATTTTTACCCCAAAGAAAGGCAATAACCAATGCTGGCAAGGATGTGGAGAAAATGGAACTCTTGTACCTTGTTGGTGGGAATGTCAATTAGTACAGCCACTATGGAGAATAGTATGGAGGTTCCTTAAATTAAAAATAGAAATACCACATGATCCAGCAATCGCACTGCTAGGTATATACTCAAAAGAAAGGAAATCAGTATATCAAAGAGATGTCTGCATCCAATGTTTATTGCAGCACTATTCACAATAGCTAAGATTTGGAGGCAACTTAAATTGCTTCCTAAGTGTACATCAACAGATGAATGGATTGAAAAATGTGGTACACAATGGAGTACTAATTAGCCATAAAAAAGAATAGGATCCCATCATCTGCAACAACATGGATGGAATTGGAATTGGAGGTCATTATGTGAAGGGAAATAAGCCTGGCACAGAAAGACAAACTTCACATATTTTCACTTATTCATGGGAGCTGATAATTAAAACAGTTGAACTTATGGAGATAGAAAGTAGAAGGATGGTTATCAGAGGCTGGGAAGGGTAGTAGGGGTGAGGAGCTAGTGGGGATGGTTAATGGGTACAAACACAGATAGGATGAATAATATCTAGTATTTGATAGCACAAGGTTACTACAGTCAACAAATAATACATTGTACATTTAAAAATAAGAGTATAATTGGAATGTTTGTAACACAAAAAAATGATAAATGTTTGAGGTGATGGATACCCCAGTTACCCTGATGTAATTTTTAGGCATTGAATGCCTGTATCAAAATTTCTCATGTATGCTATAAATTATATGCACCTACCCACAAAAATTAAAAATAAAAAAACACCTACACAGTGGGAAAATATATATTTTCTAATGATATATAAAATAAGACAGGGGTCTCCAACCCCAAAGCCATGGGCCAGTATCTGTCCATGGCCCATTAGGACCTTGGCCACACTGTAGGAGGTAAGCAGTGGAGCAAGTATTACTGCCTGAGCTCTGCCTCGTGGCAGAACAGTGGTTGTTTTAGATTCTCATAGGAGTGCAAACCCTATTGTGAACTGTGCATGCAAGGGGTCTAGGTTGTGCACTCCTTATGAGAGAGAATCTAATGCCTGATGATCTGAGGTGGAGCAGTTTCATCCTGAAACCATCCTTCCCAGCCCCCATCCATGGAAAAACTGTCTTCCACGAAACCAGTTCTTGGTTCCCAAAAGGTTGAGGACCACTGAAATAAGGCTCTAATATCTAGAATATATGAAAAGAAACTCTTACAAATCAACAGCAAAAATACAAATAACCTGATTATAAAAATTGGCAAAGGACTTGAAAAGACAATTCTCTAAAGAAGATAGACAAATGTCCAACAAGCAGATGACAGATGATCAATGTCATTTGTCACTAAGGGACTGCAAATCCAAACCACAATGAGATACTGCTTCATACCTAGGATGGGTATTAGAAAAAGTAAAGTAAGTGTTAGAGAGGATGGTCTAGTCATAGATGTGAAGAAATTGGAATCCTTATATATTGCTGGTGGGAAGTAAAATTGTGCAGCTTCTATGGAAAAAATGGGCAATTCCTCAAAATGTTAACATAGAATTTATGGCCCAGCAATTCCACTTCTAGGTCTGTATACCCAAGGAATTCAACAGGCACTCATACAAATACTTGTACAGAAATATCCATTGCAGTACTAGTCACAATAGGCAACAGGTAGAAACAACCCAAATGACTATAAACAGATAGATAAATTTTGCTATATCCATACAATGGAACATTATTCAGTCACAAAAGGGAGCAAAGTATTGATACATGCTACAACATGCATTTACCTTGTAAATAATACAATAAGTAAAAGAAGCCAAGCTCAAAAAGTCACATATTGTAAGATTCCATTTCTACGAAACATCTAAAGGAAGCAAATCCATAGGAACAGAAAACTGAGAGGAGAGTGGAATGGTGAGTGACTGCTAATGAGTATGCAGTTTCTTTTTGGATTAATTAAAATATCCCAGAATTAGATATTAGTGACTATTGGCCAAATTTGTGAATATATTAATATATTTTTAAAACTACTGAATGTATAACCAAAAGGGTAAATGCTATGATGTGTAAATTATTTCTCAATTTCATAATGAAAAAATATTATTAAATATAGGCATCTGCAAAATTTTTGTTTCTGTTTCTCACAACATTCTTATTTTTTAGTTTTAAAAATACAAGATAAAATAATTTCAAACTTAAACTGGCTAATTTCCAAACCCATATTTATAAACAATCTGGATTTATAGAAGGATGCGATTTCAACAGTAAATTTAATTTTATGGAAAAGAGAAAACTTTTAGGAGAATAAAAGGATGTTCAAAAAATAGAAAAAAAGCAGCCTATATATCTTAAAGAAAAAAGATAAGCCACATTTTACAGATTTTGAATCTGTAAAATACAGGTTTTGGGCCAGGCACAGTGGCTCAAGCCTGTAATCCTAGCACTTTGGGAGGCTGAGGTGGGCAGATCACGAGGTCAGGAGTTCGAGACCATCCTGGCCAACATAATGAAACCCTGTCTCTACTAAAAATACAAAAAAAATTAGCAGGGCGTGGTGGCGGGTGCCTGTAGTCCCAGCTACTCGGGAGGCTGAGGCAGGAGAATGGCGTGAACCCAGGAGGCAGAGCTTGCAGTAAGCCGATATGGTGCCACTGCACTCCAGCCTGGGGGACAGAGCCAGACTCTGTCTCAAAAAAAAAAAAAAAAAAAAAAAAACAGGTTTTGAATATTCTTGATTGAAGAGATAATTAGTTAATAAAAATTTTTTTGTTAATTTTTTTTTGAGACAGTCTTGTTCTATTGCCCAGGCTCAAGTGCAGTGGCACCACATACCTCACTGTAGCCTCAAACTCCATGGCCCCACCTGGGAACATACGTATGCAAAACCACACACAGCTAATTTTATAAATTCATTTTTTTCTAAAACTTGCTTGCAGGACAAAATAAAAATTTTAAAAATATATTTTTTGTAGAAACCAGGTTTCCCTATGTTGCCCAGGCTGGTCTCAAACTCCTGGGCCCAAGTGATCCTCCTGCCTCAGCTTCCCAGTGCTGGGATTACAGGTGTGAGCCACAGTGCCTGGCCTTAACAGAAATTTCTAAAACATCAAAAGATACTTCTAAAAGCAGTCATTCATGAGCAGTTTTGCCGAACCTTTAGAATCCATGTTGGAACAAATTTTCATTTCAAAAGGAAGTTTAAATATAGAAGCAGCCAAGTCATTTTACCAAATATTCTTCTGAAAGAGTATAGAAATCCTATTTCTAGGGAAACAGAATACTGAACTTAAATAAATATTTGTGTTCCAAAGGGCAGTCATAACTTAATGATTCTCCTTAAATGATTAACAAAAACATTCAATTTAAAGTCAACTTGTTTACAACAGAAACTTGAAATACATTTTTTTAACAGAACAGGGAAAAAATGTTCACATAAATACTAACCTGAGCTGCCATTACTGTCTAGCGATAGAACAGAATTCAAATGAATTACCATTGGTAGCCTAGTGAATTATGTGAGAGAAAAAGTCCTCCCACATCTCCTGAAGAAGGGGAGCTTCAACAAACTTCACTAATTTGAATGAGAAAGACTGGAGAGATTTGTATCATTTATCTCCATATATAACATTAATAGAAAAACACTAGCAACATATAGTCAGTTACTTGAAATAGCCTATTTCTGTAACCATCCAACAGGTTCTTTCTGCCCACCGCACAAACAAAATCAACTCACAGAGACCATGGCATTATAGTAAAGAAAGACTTTGATGCTGGTGATGCCATGTCGGAGACAGAGTTATTACTCAAATCAATCTCATTCAAGGCTTTTAGGTGAGGGCTTTTCAAAGGTAGTTTGATGGGCAGGGGGCTAGGGTATAGGGAGTGCTGATTGGTTGGGTTGGAGATGAAATCATAGGGAGCAGAAGCTGTCCTCTTGCTCTGCATCCCTTCTGAGTGGGGTCACAGGAGTGGTTGGCCGATCCAGGTGGAGCCACTGGTCAATAGACTTGCCAAAAATCCTGGAAAAAAAATCTCAAAAGGCCAAACTTAGGTTCTACAATAGTGATGTTCTCTGCAGGAATAATTGGGGATATTACATATTTTGTGACCTCCAGAATAATGGCTGGTTTACGTCTACACCTTAGCAGAATTCAGGCACCTCTGTCCTCCTAGCCTGGTGTTCTCTCATTAGCTTTAAGGCAGTTGTATTTTGGAGAAGGGCTATTATCATTTAAACTGTAAACTAAATGTCTCTCAAAGTTATCTTGACCTAAGCCCAGTAATAATTAAGGGCAGCTAAAAGTAAATTGGGGGTTGGTGAAATCAGATCTGTTTCACTGCCATAATTTTCTCACTGCTATAATTTTTGCAAAAGCAGTTCATTTTGACTTTCATCTAATTATTGAGCCTGATATCATAAATATATTAAACAGTGATTTCTGACAATGTGATGATCATCAACATCTTGGTCCTCAAATGTCAGTGAGACTAAATAATGCTTCAATCCTGTTGGTGTCACTGAGATTGAAGAAAGGAAGAAACCAGTCAGACAGGCAGTTAGGGCGGGTCCTTGGTTGAATTCTTTCACACAAAAGAACAGCCTGCAGGCTCAGATAAGGGAACTTGCACAGGAGGGCTTGCCTAAGACGTGCCCACAGCTGCACAGATAAGAAAGGGTAAACAGGTGACTTGGCCAGACAAGCCCACAATGGAAAATTCCATCCCCTAACACATGCACAGTAAGGGGAACAAAGCAATATGGAGTAACTCAAGCTAAGGGCCTGCCTGTGCACTAGAAGGACAGGGTGGAGCTACCAGAAATTCATGCCTTATGGAGATGAGATGTCCAGCTATCGTCAGTTTCTTATAAAAGCCTTTGCATTCAACTATAAAAACAGCAACCCTCTTCCAGGCCCCCTCTTGGTGGTGGAGAGCTTTCTTCTTTTGCTTATTAAACTTTTGCTCCAACCTCACCCTTTGTGTCCATGCTCGTTAATTCTCTTGATCCTGAGACAAAGAGTTCTGGGTGATACCTCACAGTGAGAGACTTCTACACTGTGGTGCATTGGCAAGACTAACATTTTGGTGCATTGGCTGGGAAAGGAAAGATCAGAAGAATGAGTAGGAGTGGACCTCCAACTCTACTTTCATTTCTGAGGCTTTTCACCCTCATTTAAAAAAGTTAAACAAAACACTGGGCCCCTGTCAGCCAGTTAAAACTTTTAGAGTGGCTGCCAGCCTTACAAGACTCAGGGGACAGGCTTGCTTTAGAGGACTTTGTCAATCCCCGATTGCCCTCCTGTGGTGGGAATGTTGGCTTTGTTCCAATCCAGTTTCCTTTCACAGAGGACCTAGCCATCTATGGGATTGGAAGTGAGAGACAGGACTAGCTGGATTTCCTAGGCTAAGCATTCCTAAGCATAGCTGGAGAAGGTGACTGCACCCACCCTTAAACATGGGTCTTGTAACTCAGCTCACACCCAACCAATCAGGTAGTAAAGAGAGCTCACTAAAATACCAATTAGGCTAAAAACAGGAGGTAAAGAAATAATCAAATCTTCTACCACCTGAGAGCACAGGGGAAAGGACAATGATTGGGATATAAACCCAGGCATTCAAGCCGGATCAGGCAACCCCCTTTAGGTCCCCTCCCCTTGTATCAGAGCTCTCTCTCTTTTCACTCTATTAAATCTTGCAACTGCACATTCTTCTCGTCCGTGTTTGTTCCAGCTCGAGCTAAGCTATTGCTCACCATCACAGGCCCGCCGCTGACTCCCACCCCTCTGGATCCAGCAGGTGTCTGCTGCACTCCTGATCCAGTGAGGCACCCATTGCCGCTCCTGATTGGGCTAGAGGCTTGCCAGTGTTCCTGCATGGCTAAGTGCCTGGGTTTGTCCTAATCGAGCTGAACACTAGTCGCTGGGTTCCATAGTTCTCTTCCGTGACCCACGGCTTCTAATAGAGCTATAACACTCACCACATGGCCCAAGGTTCCAGTCTTTGGAATCCGTGAGGCCAAGAACCCCAGGACAGAGAACAAAAGGCTTGCCACCATCTTGGGAGTGCCTCCCCCATCTTGGGAGCTGCCCACCACCATCTTGGGAGCTCTAAGAACAAAGACCCCCCCAGTAACAGAAGGAGACTCTGGGCAGCTGAAGACATCTGGTTGAGGCTACACCTCGGTGTTACCTGAAGACTCCTGGATTAACTCTGGCCCCCAACAGCCCATCAGGGTATTGGCACCACAACTTCCAGACTTTCCTATCACATGTCCTTCCTTTCTTTTCATGGCTATCATATCTGCTATCCCTTCTTCGCATGCTATGTTAAGGGACTTTGTAAAGCCTGGGGAGATAGCTTGTTGGGGAAAGTTAGCAAGTGCCTTAGTAACCAGGAATGTAACTCAAAAAAATTGCTGCTTCTGTGATTTCCTTGAGATGGGGGAATTTCAATATTTCAGTCTAGACTTTCACCTATTAAGGGCTTTCTTGTCCCCTAATAATAAGCATTCATGGCACTGTGTGGGAGGATATTTTACCCTGAGTGAATACCCTCCTCTCCATTTGGGTTGTTTTTTCTCAGTGTAAGAGCTCAGAACCGCCCAGTGAGTTTAAGCAGTTCCTTTATAAGATAAGTTTTTCTTGCTAGGAGGCATATTATGCGGACAGCCTATTAAGCCCAAAACCTCTCTTTCTAACCTCTGCTTGGAAAGTCAGTTTTTCCCTAACATTTCAAACCCTACGGCTCCACCTAGTGGGATGGGATTTTTCTCTGTGGGGAGCCTTGTCAGCCCTTTGCCCCAAAACTCTAGTTCCCTGATTCCTTTCCCTCTTACATCCCTCTCCCAGTAATCAGTCCCTATGGCCTATTTGTAATCAGAAAATCTCCCCTTTCAGCAGCCAGGAGGAAGCTACTCTAGCAAGACAGGTTTTAGCCTCAGTGCTAAAATCATCAGAGGGAGGATGGCCAGTCAATTCTTACATTATTTTGAGGCATTTGTTCTGCATCCAGCTATATTGGCATCTAAGTGAGAAAGGGATCTTATGTTTAGAAGTCAATTGGTCCCATTCTCTAGGAATTCATAACTTTGCCTGGGTGGTAGTAAGAGGATGTAAGGGATAGATTTAAGACACTCCCCCCTTTAAAGGGCCTTGCCCAAATTCAACTACCATACAGTCTCTTTTGAGCCCCTGGGGTACCCTCGGAGCCTTATGGGCCAACTGGATCTAGGAAATCGGCAGGACAGAGAGCTAGGGTCTCACACAGGTAAACATGGCTACTCCTGCTGACTAGCTCCTCCAGATCTATGGGTGAAGGTCATGCTTGCATCCACGGGTGGCACCTATGATGGTTGCCAGGACCCAGAGGAGATGGGAGGGAAGAGGAGAATGGGGATGTCCTTTCTGTCTTTCCACTCTGGGTCACTCCAAAAGGAGGAAGGAGACTTCTTCTCCCCTCTTTCCTAGATAGGTAACAACCCATCTTCAAGCCTGCACTCCCCTTGAGTGCAGCCTGGATCTTCTTTAAACCTTAGACTCTAAAGTTCACTCTGGGAAAGCCCCAACATCACTCACATATAGAGGCCTTCCAGGATTTATCCCAAGTATTTAAAGTCTCCTGGAAGGATGTGATGTTACTCTTAAATCAAACCCTAACTGCTGCTGAGAAACAGGCAGCCCTACAGGTAGCAGAGAAATTCAGAGACAAACAGCATGTCTCTTATAGCCAGTCAAAAAAGAAAGCCAGTCAAAAAGGGAAAGGGTGAGAAAGAGACAGAATCCCCATTCATAGTAGAAAGAGGGACAGTGTCTCTTAAACAACCTAATTGAGACCCCAGTGATACCTTAGATAAGTGCAAATTAAAACATTTTCAAATGTGCATATTAGAGGGCTTATGGAGGACCACAGCCAAGCCTCTTAATTACTCCAAACTTTCCATGATAGATCAAAAACTAGATGAAAATCCCTTAGCCTTTTTGGAAATGCTGAGAGAGTCTTTAGTGAAACACACCTCCCTGTCTCCTGATTCAATTGAGGGAAAAGGTAGAGAGAGGGGTATCTTAGAATGGAATGCAAGCTTGGGGCTCCATAAGCTTGCAGTTCAATCTAGCCTGGTAAACTGGTCAGTTACAAACTTTGCTGCAGGACTCCATCTTGTTTTACATTTTGACCTATAACCACACGGCAGCACTTTGTTTTAGACTCTGCCATTTTACAATGGCAGCCCAGGTTCAGTCCTAGCTTGGAGAATGAATACTTGCAAGTTAATAGCTGTGGGACTTTTGCCATTTGCTGATTCTCTTCCCCTCCATGAACAACTTCTAGCTCCTTTCTTAAATCTTCGTTCTCTGAGTTTCCTTTAAAGGTTCTAGATTTTGTAAAAGTGTAACCACACAATGGGTTCACCCTGCCCGCTGCCTAGACAGAGCTGATTTATCAGGACGGGGAAATTGCAATGGAGAGGGGGTGATTCGTGTGGGACTGGCTGTGCAGGAGATGGAGTTCTGTTATTGCTTGGGTCTCTCTCCCTGAGAATTTGTGGAGCAGAGTTTTTGAGGATGGCTGGTTGATAGGGGAGGCCAGTGAGCTGGGAGTGCTGATAGGTCAAGTCAGAGATCAAATCACAGGGAGTTGAGGCTACCTTCTTGTGCTGAGTCAGTTCCTGGTTTGGGGTCACAAGAGATGAGCCAGTTTATCAGTCTGAGTGGTGCCAGCTGATCCATCAAGTGCAGGGTCTGCAAAATATCTGAAGTGCTGATCTTAGGAGCAGTTTAGGGAGGGTCAGAATCTTGTGGCCTCTAGCTGCATGACTCCTAACCCATAGTTTCTAATCTTGTGGCTGGTTTCTTGGTCCTACAAAAGCATTCTGGTCCCCCAGGCAAGAAGGGGGTTTGTTTTGGGAAAGGGCTATTATTGTTTTTGTTTTGGACTATAAACTATAAGTTCCTCCCAGAGTTGGTTCAGCCTATGCCCAGGAATGAACAAGGATAGCTTGGAGGCTAGAAGCAAGATGGAGTTGGTTAGGACAGATTTCTTTTGCTGTCTCAGTTACAATTTTGCAATGGTGGTTTCAAAAGCCACTTACCACCCCTTTGAAAGTACCTCGTACACTCATGTTTAAATCATAACCTTAATTGAGGCTTCTTGGTTTCACCTGTTAGGTTACTTTTGGTAAAGTTCAAAAACCAGAAATGTTAATTGCTTGATGTGGCTGAAGTCAGGTAATATGAGATTTAAAAGGATTTTCTTAAAGAGTGCTCAGCTTAATTAAAACTGGATATCCAATCTACAGGTATATGTACAAGGCCTTTATGTTTTTCTCTTCTTGGATCTTGTTTTTCTGGAACAGGTTTTTTTTCTCAGTCAACTGAATTCTTTTTTTCCACTTTGTCTTGCCACTCTTAATGCATGCATGAGAGGCCCTAAGATAATTTCTGATGGCCTGGGACTCCTTGGGAAAAAAATGAAAAGGCACCACAGATTCTATTTTGGGAGAAACCTCCATTTTCCTCATGAAACCCCAGGAATTAGAGGCAAGTAGATCCCTCTCAAAATCTGTTTTTGTCCTCCAGAAATACCTGTTTATTAGACCCTAGAAACTGCATGCTTTCCTAGCCCTGCTCTTAAACAGCATCACCCAGAGGCCAATAATTCAATTAGGCGATTGATGAACAAAAATATCTAATAAATACTGGATCTGCTTCTGTTTGCTTGTGTAGTTATATATGTGTTGTGTATGATGCCTATAAAAAGAGCTCTAATTGACTGGCTTAAAGAAAAATAAGCGCTTAAATCAAATTTTTAAAGGAAATATAAAAGCTGTAATGCATTTTAGTTCACATAACTTTAATCTTTAAGAAATAAAAATAGTTTTAAAAATAATTGGTAAAATGCAGATGTCAAAATGTAAATAGGTGGCCTAAATCATGTAAGTCAGATACTAGGCTTGCTAAATGTTTCAAGGTTGTAAACTGCCTGCTTTACAAGTTGGTAAGGGCTGCGTACATAGAAAATTAACCCCACCCCTAACTATGCTGGAAAAATCAGATGTTATCTGTGCCTAGTACATAATCAAAACAATGTACCAGTTTTACATTAAAGTTAAAAATTGCCAAGAGTTACCATTATAACATGTAAATGAGACTACTAAAAATAGATTTACATGAAAGGTGTGTAAGGACAGTAAAATGTGTTTGTGGTAAAAGAGTGTAAAAAGACATAGAAATGTAAATCTTGCCTAGGGATAAAGGATTGTTTTAAAACCAATGTAAGAGTAAAATTTGGCTTTCTCTCCCTTGTACAAGATTTTCATGTAATAGTGAAGGATAATGAAAATTTTTTATTTGCCTTGCAGATAAACTGCCAAGGAGAAGAATGAGAAGACAGGAGATAAACTGTTTGGAAAGCTGAATCTTCCCTCTTAATGAGTAAAGGTTTTTGCCTTGTCTTAAAGTTTCTGGGTCCTAATTTTGGCAAAATAAATAACTTATGGTAATCTGGAATTGTAGTTTGTAATATTAAGTGTTTTGAACCTCTAACATTTACTTCCCAAAATCAAACTTCAGTTTCAAAATTGTCTCTCTTGACTCCTAGCTTTTGGATGCTACAGAAGGCCCCTGAAGCATCCAGAAGAGAGGTAAACAGGATTATTTAACATGTTTAGGTACATGGGATTGGCCAAATGGTGTTTAATGATCTTCAGGTTATATTTTAGTGAATAATATTAATATATTTTCCAAAATTGTATGGAATTTCTAAAATTCTAATGTCTGAGTATATGCTAGAAATCATAATTAAGGTTATTATGTTGTTATTATAAACCACAGAAATAATAAAATTTGTCAGTCATGTTCTTGACTAACTACCTTGGACATTTCACCATTCAAAATCATCTTGTTTTAATCCTCTTTAAAGGATGGTTTATAATCAGCTATAGGACTTTGACACATGCTCTCAAATGCAAGTTTCTGATAACTTTGGAGATCATGACATTGGAATAAAGGAAAAATGTACAGGACTCATGAAGAGCTAAAATATTAATGAATATCAAGCAAAACAAGAGTTAACAAAATGGACTTTTTAACCTTTTTGCTTAAAATGTTGCTGATCCTTGTTTTGTTTTTCAGAGTCAAGGAAACTTATTTTAAGCTATGTACAGCCTTTAATAATTATATAAGGTATACTTCTGTAAACAAAGTTCAGAGCATATTTATTTGTTTCTCTCTGGTTCCTCTAGAACTTGGAAAGTATTTGTGAGTATTAACTCATGGCAATATAATTATTTGCATCAGCACAATGAGAATCATTTTCTTTTACAAGAGGACACAATTGGAGAAACTGGTTGTTTTCTCAAGGTTTTGACTAAAGGCTGTGCTTCCCTTTAAGGAATCAAGCTTGACTTGCAGAGCCAATAAAAGCCCCTTGGGAAAACTGCCTCATACTTTGTCTACGCAGCCCCCGAACAGGGTTCTTAACCTGTGGCAAGTAAAGAATATCACCTTCTACAGGCCCAGGAACACCATGTTCTTGGGACCTCAAGGAGAGAGGAATTCACCCAACTCATAGGTATTTGAGGGTACAAACCCATGGCTGGGCTCAACTTTAAAAAGTTCTATCTGAGATTCCTGTGGAACAGTTTCATCAAAGCCAATCTAAAAACCTATGTAAAAATAATTATTCTTGCTGAGCTTTGTACAAATAATCAGGCCAAGTATAAAACTAAAGTTGATTTTGCAAACAACTCAGTCCTATCATGATTTGTTTTTTAACAAAAATGACAAGTAGGAGAGAAAAATTATGTTTCAAAACATATCATATGCTTGTCATTAATTCTAATCCCATTGATTGTTTTTAAGTTTTTGCCTACATTTTAAACTAATCCCGCTTATTCCTATAAGCCAACTAGCAATCTCTGGCTGCAGCTCAGAAAGTACAAAGAGGGATGGGCGATGTACAAATCTGAATATTCTAGTTTTTGGCAATTATCCTACAAATCCTATCAGGTGATGGGAGTAAATAGGGTGCCCATAACCCAGAGGTTTCTTTGGGAAAATAAAACCAAGGAAGTTAACCAAAGCCAAGCCCCTTGCACTCAAATCTTAGCAGGCATAACTGGGCCACCAGTTATCTGTACATGTCAGCAGTGTTGGGATTTTTAAGCTGTCCTTATCCCCTGCTTGTTTCCTCTAATAACCCAAATTGTTTCTTCTTGCCTAAAGACTATCAAACTCCAAATGGTAATGCAAATGAAACAATACATGGATGTGCCTTTCTTCCAGGAAGCCTTAGACCAGCCCCAGGAGAAACCCTAGCTGCTGTTCCCCACACAGTGCCCCTTTCCAGCAGGAAGTAGCTAGAAGAATCATTGCCCCATTCCCTCTAACAGCAGTTAGGGTCTCCACCCCTGAGGAGGGAAATAAGATAGGAGAAAAGAAGAAACAGGTTAGGCAGGCAGTTAAAGTGGGTCATAGGTTGAATTCTTTCAAACAAAAGAATAGCCTGAAGGCACATATAAGGGAACTTGCACAGGGCAGCTTGCCTAAGACATGGCCACAGCCACACAGATAAGAAAGGCTACACAGGTGACTTGCCCAGACATGCTCAGCAAAATTCTGCCCCCTGATGCATACTTTCAGGAACAAAGCAATTTGGAGTACCTCAAGCTAAGGGCCTGCATGTACACTAGGAGGACAGGGTAGAGCTAGCAGAAATTCATGCTCTATGCAGATGAAATGCCCAGCTATCATCAGTTTCTTATAAAAGCTTTTGCATTCAACTGTAAAAATGGCAACTCTCTTCCAGGCCCCCTCTCAGTGGTGGAGAGCTTTCTTCTTTTATTTTTTTTTTTTTGAGATGGAGTCTCACTCATCACCCATGCTGGAGTGCAGTGGTGCAGTCTTGGCTCACTGCAAGCTCCACCTCCTGGGTTCATGCCAGTCTCCTGCCTCAGCCTCCCGAGTAGCTGGGACTACAGGCGCCCACCACCACGCCCGGCTAACTTTTTGTATTTTTAGTAGAGACAGGGTTTCACTGTGTTAGCCAGGATGGTCTCGATCTCCTGACCTCATGATCCTCCTGCCTTGGCCTCCCAAAGTGCTGGGATTACAGGCGTGAGACACCGTGCCCGGCCAAGAGAGCTTTCTTCTTTTGCTTATTAAACTTTATTAAACTTTTGCTCCAACCTCACCCTTTGTGTCCATGCTTCTTAATTTTCTTAGTCCTGAGACAAAGAGCTCTGGGTGATACCTCAAAATGAGAGATTGCTACATTGTGGTGCACTGCAAGACTGTAACATCCCTTAAAGGCAAAAAGTAAAAAAAAATAAAGATACAATTTTTCAAGAGATAGTGATAAGAAAGAAGGATATGGAAGAAATGAAAATGAGTGGGTGGAATGCCAGCAGCACTTTTCTTAAATGCCACTGAAGGGAAAATGCACAGAGGACCCCCACCTAGCAACTTTTAAGTATCCCCATTAAACCACTTGATGAAAAAACACCTCGAAAAACATACTTCAGAATATTAACAATGATGATTACTGAGTGGTAAAACCATGTGTGATTTCTTTCTACATTTTCATATTCTCCATGTTTTCAATAATAAGACATTTTATAAGTTAAAGCTATCAACAGATTGGGTAATTTTTTTTCTTTTTTTTTTTATTTTGAGATGGATTCTCACTCTGTTGCCCAGGCTGGAGAGCAGTGGTGCGATCTCGGATCACTGCAAGCTCCGCTTCCTTGGTTCACGCCATTTTCCTGCCTCAGACTCCCGAGTAGCTGGGACTACAGGCGACTACCACCATGCCTAGCTAATTTTTTGTATTTTTTAGTAAAGAGAGAGTTTCACCACATTAGCCAGGATGGTCCTGATCTCCTGACCTCATGATCCACCCATCTTGTCTTTTTTTAAATTATACTTTAAGTTCTGGGGTACATGTGCAGAACGTGCAGGTTTGTTACATAGCTATACATGTGCCATGGTGGTTTGCTGTACCCATCAACCTATCATCTAAATTACATATTTCTCCTAATGCTATCCCTACCCTAGCCCCCCATCCCCCAACAGGCCCCAGTGTGTGATGTTCCCCTCCCTGTATCCATGTGTTCTCATTGTTCAACACCCACTTATGAGTGAGAACATGTGGTGTTTGGTTTTCTGTTCCTGTGTTAGTTTGCTGAGAATGATGGTTTCCAAATTCATCCATGTCCCTGCAAAGGACATGAACTCATCCGTGTTTATGGCTGCATAGTATTCCATGGTGTATATGTGCCACATTTTCTTTATCCGGTCTATCATTGATGGGCATTTGGGTTGGTTCCAAGTCTTTGCTGTTATAAACAGTGCTGCGATAAACATACATGTGCATATGTCTTTATAGTAGAATGATTTATAATCCTTTGGGTATAAACCTAATAATGGGATTACAGGGTCAAATGGTATTTCTGGTTCTACATCCTTGAGGAATTGCCACACTGTCTTCCACAATGGATTAACTAATTCACACTCCCACCAACAGTGTAAAAGCATTCCTATTTCTCCATATCCTCTCCAGCATCTGTTGTTTCCTGACTTTTTAATGATCGCCATTCTAACTGGCATGAGATGATATCTCATTGTGGTTTTGATTTATATTTCTCTAATGACCAGTGATGATGAGCTTCTTTTTATATGTTTGTTGGCTGCATAAAAGTCTTATTTTGAGAAGTGTCTGTTCATATCCTTCACCCACTTTTTGATGTTTTTTTTTTCTTGTAAATTTGTTTAAGTTCTTTGTAGATTCTGGATATTAGCCCTTTGTCAGATAAATAGATTGCAAACATTTTCTTCCATTCTGTAGGTTGCCTGTTCACTCTGGTGATAGCTTCTTTTGCTGTGCAGAAGCTCTTTAGTTTAATTAGATCCCATTTGTCAATTTTAGCTTTTGTTGCCATTGGTTTTGGTGTTTTAGTTATGAAGTCTTTGCCCCTGTGTATGTCCTGAATAGTATTGCCTAGGTTTTCTCCTAGGGTTTTTATGGTTTTAGGTCTTATATTTAATTCTCTAATCCATCTTGAGTTAATTTGTATATAAGGTGTAAGGAAAAGGTCCAGTTTCAATTTTCTGAATATGGCTAGCCAGTTTTCCCAGCACAATTTATTAAATAGGGAATCCTATCCCCATTGCTTTTTTTTGTCAAGTTTGTCAAAGATCAGATTGTTGAAGATGTGTAGTGTTATTTCTGAGGCCTCTGTTCTGTTCTATTGATCTATATATCTGTTTTGGTACGAGTACCATGCGGTGTTGGTTACTGTAGCCTTGTAGTATAGTTTGCAGTCAGGTAGCATGATGCCTCCAACTTTGTTCTTTTTGCTTAGGATTGTCTTGCCTCTGTGGGCTCTTTTTCTGTTCCATATGAAATTTAAAGTAGTTTTTTGTAATTCTGTGAAGAAAGTCAAGGTAGCTTGTTGGGGATAGCACTGAATCTATAAATTGTTTTGGGCAGTATAGCCATTTTCACAATATTGATTCTTCCTACCCGTGAGCATGGAATGTTTTTCCATTTGTTTGTGTCCTCTCTTACTTCCTTGAACACTGGTTTGTAGTTCTGCTTGAATAGGTCCTTCACATCCCTTGAAAGTTGTATTCCTATCTATTTTATTTTCTTTGTAGCAATTGTGAATGGGAGTTCACTCATGATTTGGCTCTCTGTTGGTCTATTATTTGTGTATAGGAATGCTTGTGATTTTTACACATTGATTTTATATCCTGAGACTTTGCTGAAGTTGCTCATCCACTTAAGGAGATTTTGGACTGAGACGATGGGGTTTTGTAAATATACAATCATGTCATCTGCAAACAGAGACAATTTGACTTCCTCTTTCCCTATTTGAATACCTTTTATTTCTTTCTCTTGCCTGATTGCCCTGGCCAGAACTTTCAATACTATATTGAATATAAGTTGTGAGACAGGGCATCCTTGTCTTGTGGCGGGTTTCAAAGGGAATGCTTCCAGCTTTTGCCCATTCAGTATGATATTGGCTGTGGGTTTGACATAAATACCTCTTCTATTTTGAGATACGTTCCCTCAATACCTAGTTGATTGAGAGTTTTTAGTGTGAAGGGGTGTTGAATTTTATCGAAGGCCTTTTCTGCATCTATTGAGATAATGATGTGGTTTTTGTCATTGGTTCTGTTTATGTGATGGATTATGTTTATTGATTTGTTTATGTTGAACCAGCCTTTCATCCCAGGGATGAAGCTGACTTGATCATGGTAGATAAGATATTGATGTGCTGCTGGATTTGGTTTGCCAGTAATTTATTGAGGATTTTCGCATCAATATTTATCAGGGACATTGGCTTGAAGTTTTCTTTCTTTGTTGTGTCTCTGCCAGGTTTTGGTATCAGGATGATGCTGGCCTCATAAAATGCATTAGGGAGAGTCCCTTTTTTTCTATTGTTTGAAATACTTTCAGAAGGAACAGTACCAGCTCCTCTTTGTACTTCTGGTAGAATTCGGCTGTGAATACATCTGGTCCTGCTAGCTGCAGGAGTTTTTTTTCATACCCCAGTGGCACCTGGAACACCAGCAAGACAGAACCATTCACTCCCCTGAAAGGGGGCTTAAGCCAGGGAGTCAAGTGGTCTAGCTAAGCAGATCCCACCCCCATGGAGCCCAGCAAGCTAAGACCCACTGGCTTGAAATTCTCACTGCGAGCACAGCAGTCTGGGGTTGACCTGGGACGTTCGAGCTTTGTGGCAGGAGAAGCATCCACCATTACTGAAGCTTGAGTAGGCAGTTTTCTCCTCACAGTGTAAACAAAGCCGCCAGGAAGTCTGAACTGGGTAGAGCCCACCGCAGCTTGGCAAAGCCGCTGTGGCAAAACTGCATCTCTAGATTCCTCCTCTCTGGGCAGGACATCTCTGAAAAGAAGGCAGCAGCCTCAGTCAGGGGCTTATAGATCAAACTCCCATCTCCCTAGGACAGAGCACCTGGGGGAAGGGGCAGCTGTGGGTACAGCTTCAGTAGATTTAAATGTCCCTGCATGCTAGCTCTGTGCAGCGGATCTCCCAGCACATTGCTCCACCTCTGCTAAGGGTCAGACTGCTTCCTCAAATGGATGCCTGACCCCGTGTCTCCTGACTGGGAGACACCTCACAGCAGGGGCCAACAGACACCTCATACAGGAGAGCTCCAGATGGCATCTGATGAATGCCACTCTGGGATAAAGCTTCCAGAGGAAGAAACAGGCATCAATTTTTTTGCTGTTGTGCAGCATCTGCTGGTGATACAAGCAAACAGGGTCTGCAGTGGACCTCCAGCAAACTCCAGCAACCTGCAGCAGAGGAGCCTGGCTGTTAGAAGAAAAACTAACAAACAGAAAGGAATAGCATCAACATCAACAAAAAGGATGTCCACTCAGAAACCCCATCCAAAGGTCACCAACATCAAAGACCAAAGGTAGATAAATCCACAAAGATGGGGAGAAACTGGTGCAAAAAGGCTGAAAATTCCAAAAACCAGAACGCCTCTTCTCCTCCAAAGGATCACAACACCTCGCCAGCAAGGAAAAAACTGGATGGAGAATAAATTGGACGAATTGACAGAAGTAGGCTTCAGAAGGTGAGTAACAATAAAAAGCAAAAAACATGCTAAAGGAGCATGTTCTAACCAAATGCAAGAAAGCTAATAACCTTGAAAAAAGGTTAGAGGAATTGCTAACTAGAATAACCAAAAAATAAATTTGTACTAAAAATAATTTGTTGGTTATATCTGAAATTCAGATTTAACTATGTGTCCTATAGTTTTGTTGTCAAAATCTTGCAATTCTAGTTATGAACAACATTGAAGGGTAGGTGAATAATCCTAATTTCACAGTTGATGAAACCAAATGAAACAAAGAGATAAATTCCCCAAAGTCACATAATTGAAAAAGGGGCAGAGACATGATCTGAACCCAGACTTGATTCATTGTCACCTCTTCAGTCTCAGTAACCATGAGCAATGTTGAGAAAATGATAGCAAGGAGATAGAGGCATAATTTGTGGACCTGAGGATGGCACTAGCCACCCCCACTTTACATCTACAAATATAAGTGGGCACTACAGAGGCACCCTGCTCACCCCTGCCCAGGCTTCCCCTACACATCTGTGAGTCTGCTCTGCATGAAAAAACCAGCTCCATACTTGACTTCATGTTTGTGTTGGTTTTTGAACTTGCTGAGACCTGTCTGACACATCACTTGCCTTTCATTGTGGCTGTGTTCTCTGAGGTCTTACATCCAGCCTGCCCTTTAGATCTCAATACCTGGCAGGCCACCTCCACCCAAGCTTCTTGATAGCGTGGGAAGAGGGAGGTAAATGAGAGACCCCAAGATTGGGCTAGCTGGCTGCTGGCTGTTGAGACATTCCCAGCAGGGATTAATAGTATGAATACTAATACAAAGAATAGCTACTATTCATTAATACTTGATAGTATTAATACAAACAGCAGCTTCCCCATCTTTGCACTGTTGAATCTTTTATGTACATTATCACATGTAATCCTCTCAGTAGTCCTAGCAGATGATACTATTATCCTCATTGTACAGGTTTAGGAAAGTGAGCAACTTGCCCCAAATCATCCATCAGAGCTAAAATTCCTGTCTAATTTGTCCTGCCCCCAAATCTCTGCTCCTACCTTTGATGTACAGCTTTGTCAGCTGTCCCAGAATGTGAGGAAACAACCCAGAGGCGGTGGCTGCTGCTGACTGCTACTCCAGCTTCCTGGTACTTCAGAGAGCACAAGGAAGGTCAGGAATTTAAATAAGCTCCTCTCTGCCTGGGCTTGCCATCCCTGCATGTGAAGAGGTTGCGGAAGAGAAGCAGTCCTCACCCGTGTCATTGCAATTTTTTCTTTCTTTTCTAATTAATCATAGGTGCCATGAGTAGAACGGTACCTCTTTTTAAAAACCATCCACCAGTTTCCAAAGTGTCCTGTCCTCTAGGATAGGCTTTGTGCCTCCTGCTGCCCCCAGGGTGAATGAATAAGATCTTATTATTTGGATTTTTACTTAGTGAGTAAAGCAAATACAATTTACTTATAAACAAGTGCTGCAGCTAATTCTTTGGCAATCAAAGCACAAGATGAAACTTGAGTTCTGTCATGCCAAGGACTCCAGGACGAGTCACTCTAACTCCATATCAAATCAGGAAATAAGCGTAAACATTGTATTAAGAATGCAAAAAGAATTTAATTAGATTCATCCTCTTATTTAAGAAGTTGGAAACTTTTCACCAGAAGAGCGCCATGGAAAGGAAAGTCCAAGGAATAAAGGATAGTGTTCAAAGATAATTACTGATACTGACATAAGACTTCCTAGAATTTATAGCTGTATTTTAAGGGAGTGTTTAGGAATAAATCTTTCCGTTTATGAATGTTTGTTGTCATGGTTAAATTTATAAAGTGTCAAAAACCCATTTTAGAAAATGCTGGTCCAGACCGTTGCTACTCACTGTGGTCCAGGAACCAGTAGTATTGATGTCACCTGGGAACTTATTAGACTCTAGGGCCTCACCCCAGAACTACTGAATCAGAATCTTCATTTTCACAAGATCCCCAGGTGATTTCTATGCAGTGGTCTAGACTGGCAAATAATAGCAGCTGGGAGTTTTGGTGGTCGGTGGAACTTAAAGTGATACTGAGGCCCATCCTGAAAGAAGTTACTGGGCAGGCAAGGGGAGCAGGTGGACTTTCCGTGGAGTGAATGTCCTGCAGCAAAAGGGTAGGTGGCACTTCCAGCTGGGCAGGGGACTCATATCTGTGGCAGCAACGCTCCCTTTTATTGAGTCCATTATGCCTAGTGAGGGAAGCCTCGTGAAATAATTTAACCAACTTCTGCAGATTCACTGCCCCATACGGTCCACTAACAAAACCTTTCTATATTTTTCAGAACTGCTACAGATTTTGTGTGTGTATGTGTGTATACATGTACATACATGTGTATACGTGTGTGTGTGTATATATATATGTAAAATAATTGCAATATTATGGTTGTGAGAAAGGTGCTGATTTGCCTTTTTAAAGCCACACTTTCAGCCAATAAAACAAAAACTTCCCTGAAATATTTCAACCCAAAATTTCGTTTTCAGAAACCAGATACCTATCTAAGTTATAGAACTGACATTTAGAAGTGCTTATAAATGAGCTTCTAAATGAAAAATAATGTTGAGTAATGGAAAATCTGGAATCCTTTATTTAAATTCAGCATCTTCTTCTGGGAAATAGGGATAATGATACTGGTGAGTTGTAGTAAGATACATAGTGAGATACACGGTTTGTTGTTGTTGTTGTTGTTGTTGTTGTTGTTGTTTTTGGAGATGGAGTCTCTCTCTGTCGCCCAGGCTGCAGTGCAGTGGCACGATCTCGGCTCACTGCAACCTCCACCACCCGGGTTCAAGCAATTCTCCTGCCTCAGCCTCCTGAGTAGCTGGGACTACAGGCATCCGCCACCATGCCCGGCTAATTTTTGTATTTTAGTAGAGACAGGGTTTCACTGTGTTGCCCAGGCTGGCCTTGAACTCCTGAGCTCAGGCAATCCACCCAGCTTAGCCTCCCAAAGTGCTGGGATTACAGGCATGAGCCACCATGCCTGGCCAATACAAGATATGTTTTCTAAACTGATAAAATTATTAGAATCAGCATTCATTTACACCAGTGTAAACACAGCATTAGCCTCACTATCTACATACGAAACCAGTGAGAATCCAGGTTCCAGGCAAGGTACATCTGACTCTTGAAAGCAGCAGAGCTTGACTCAATGTTAAGTTCTCAATTGTATGAACTTCAAAGCTTATTTGTGACCATATACGATAAGGAGAGTTAAAAGTGAATGAGTATAGAGGAGATAAGTGGGAGACCCCTTTTATAAAAGGGACAGTTGTCACCCATCTTGCCAGGAATGATGACAAGGAAGGATGGAAATTCCCATGATCCTAACAATTCACTGGACCCAGGGTCAACCCAAGCCAATAATACCAGAATTTCTTCATATTGTCCTGCCAAAGAGGATATTTTAGATGAATATAGAGCAGGCCCAGCCCAGACCTATTGCTCTTCATAACAAGCTTTATATAGCCCAAGAGCTGTCTCCTCAGCTCCCCACCATGGCCCCCTCCCAAACTGTTTAGTTACCTTTTGCTGCATAACAAACTATCCTACACTTAGTGGCTTACTAGAGCAAGTCATTATTTCTCATGAATCTATGGTTTAATTGGGCCCTTCCAGACAACCCCATTATCCAGGTTGTTTTTTCTTTTCTTCTCTTTTCTTTTCTTTCTTCTTTCCTTTCTTTCTTTCTTTTTTTTTTTTTTTTTTTTTTTTTTTTTTTTTTTTTTGATGTAGTCTCACTCTGTTGCCCAGGCTTGAGTGTAGTGGCACAATCTGGGCTCACTGTAACCTTCACCTCCCAGGTTCAAGCAATTCTCCTGCCTCAGCCTCCCAAGTAGCTGGGATTATAGGTGCCTGCCACCATGCCCGGGTAATTTTTGTATTTTTAGTAGAGACAGAGTTTCACCATGTTGGCCGGGCTGGTCTCAAACTCCTGGCCTCAGGTGATCTGGCTGTCTTGGCCTCTCAAAGTGCTGGGATTAGAGGTGTGAGCCACTGTGCCCAGCCTCAAGGTCAGTTTATGTTTTTGTTTTTGTTTTTGAGATGGAGTTTCACCCTTGTTGCCTAGGCTGGAGTGCAATGGCATGATCTTGGCTCACTGCAACCTCTTCCTCCTGGGTTCAAGCAATTCTCCTGCCTCAGCCTCCCAAGTAGCTGGGATTACAGGCGTGAGCCACCACTCCCACCTAATTTTGTGTTTTTAGTAGAGATGGGGTTTTTCCATGTTGGTCAGGCTCGTCTCGAACTCCCAACCTCAAGTGATCCACCCGCCTCAGCCTCTCAAAGTGCTGGGATTACAGGCATGCGCCACCACACCTGGCCTGGGTCAGTTTTTTAGTACTAGAGCTGCTATCTGATCTCCACTTGTCCTTTTATAGTGCTTCATTTCTGGGGTGGTCAGAATTTCAGAGGCGATGATAATATCACCAACAAAAGACTGTTTGTGTAATCTGTAACCAACTTTACTAAAGAGCCATGAGTGACTAGAGGAAATGTCAATATAGGGGGAAATAAACTTAAGTTGTATATTAATTATAAATGTTCCCATTATAGACTTTTAAAAAATAGTTAAGCCTTTCCCTGGACACAATCCATCTCCAGTCGGCAAAAGTGTAGGTGGCACTTACTACCTTCTTCAGAAAGGTCTTGGTGTTCACTCTCTTCAAAAAGAGAATAAATGGAGTTTCTTCAGTATCGCATAGTAGAAATCAAACCCTATCCTTCAGGAAACCCCTTAACAGAGATAAATGTATTTCCCATCCCTTCTCCAAGAGGCATCTTAAGACAATAACTTGCCAGAAACAATTTCCCAAATCTTAACATAGAGTGAGGAGAGGAGCTTTGCCAGATTGGCCCCACTGGGACTTTGACACTCCAAGTCTCCTGGTATCCTTTGAGAAATCTCTACAGGTATGAAATGAGGATGTGTCTCTTCCTCATTCTTCCTGCAAGCTCCTAACGGATGTCTTCTCCCAGGCCCACATATACATCCTTTAAGGATAAACAATCAGAGATGGAAGAGTCTAAGTTCATATGAGGAATGAGAACCATTTCTCTAAGTTCAACCTCTCCAGCATATTTCTCTTCCCTCAACTGAGAGAGTGCTTCACTTTGCAGATCAAGATCTATTCTTCTTTGTTGATTTTCTGTTTCCAGGCCTTACCCAGAAACCTATTGTTTTAATATATATATATTTAAAATCAGACCCATTAGAGTGTCTTTCCAACAATAGGTGGTATAACTCTGATGGCTGCTTCTTAGCAACATAAACTCCAAGCAGAAGCACTGATTGTCAGTTCACCTTTACTTTGAACAAAATGAAATTCTTGGAGATTAGTCTTTATAAGCAGTAGATGAGCAGTTTAAAGAATTAACTTCTGTCTGTCCAGAGCACACCCCAAAAGGGCTGGGTTGCGGAGGTGTGTTTTTCTTTCTGCATATATAACTCTATATTTATGAAGGTCATTAATTATGATCATTTTTCCCCCAGTGGAAGAGAATAATCTAAGGAAAAGTGTGCCATATACCTAGATAGCAGTCAAATATACCTTTAGAGCCTGTTTCCTGCCTACCTCTGTGCACTATTTTCCTCCCCCATCAGATCACCTAGTGAAGGCAGTCAGTCTCCATGGCTCCAGTCTATGAAGCAGTCCCTTAAATGCCAAGTGTTGGCTTTACTTTTTCAAAAATTTTGAAAGATTTCTTCTTGGAGACTAGATCTCTAGAACAACTTTATCCTGAAACAAAGCAAGACATACATTGCCCCCTACTCCCACTTTGAAAAGTTCCTAGCATATCCACACATTTTACTAAGAATATTAAAATACCTGACTGTAAGATAAATTAATTTTAAAACGACCTCAATAATTTAATCATAAATTGAATAGCTGAGCATATCTTCTCTGGGTAATGACATGAGGAAAATACCACAGCCGGCTAACTACTTGGTCTTAGATTTAAAAGAAATGGATTTAGTGAGGAGCAGGGCTTTGTTTCCAGTACCAGCTGTGATGGAGCGACACCTTCTGGCTCACATGGAGTACTGCATGCTAGCGGGCTCCCCTTCTAGGAGGCCCTCTTCAGGAGATCTCAGTCAATTCCACTGACCCAAGTTCGGTTCCATCAAAAGGGTCAAAGGTAGGTGACAGTGTTGGCTAGACAGTTAATAATTTCCATTGCTCTCTTTACACATCATTCCTGGCTGGCCATTGGCCTTTTAGAAAAAAACAAAGCAGCCTAAAGTACCGAGATCATCTAACATTGTTAGAAATATCGGCCACATCCTCCCCACTCTTCACTCCATGTTCCCCCCAAGAGGAAACTTCATATGACCAAAAAGTCAACGGAATCTTTGCAACAATGATCAGATCATTTTGGGTGATACAGGTAACAAACCAGTTGTTAAAAGGCATTTCATCTCATGTTATTCTGGTGGGCCCCAAGGCAATGGTGTCTGGGGGTGGAATGGAGGGGCATAGAGAACACAAACACAGTGATGGAATTCCTAATTTCAGAGGAGAAAAGCAGTGTATGGACACTTAAGTGTGTTAGTTTTCTAGGGCTGCCATTACAAAGTACCACAAACTAGGTGGCTTAAACAGTAGAAATGTCTTATCTGACAGTCCTGGAGGCTAGAAGCCCCAGATCAAGGTGTCAGTAGGGCTTTTCCCTCAGAGGGCTGTGCAGAAGAACCTGTTCTATGGCTCTCTGCCAATTTCTAGTGATTTTCTGGAAATCTTTGGTGTTTCTTGGCTTGTAAAGATTTTTGCCTTCATCCTCCCTGTGTGTGTCTGTCTCAGTCATGGCATTCTTTTGTAAAGACACCAGTCATATTGGATTGGGGCCCACCCTACTCTTGTATGACCTCATCTCATCTAAGTATGTCTGCAATGACAGATATATTCCAAATAAAGTAACATTTGGAGGTACTGGGGGTTAGGACTTTCATATATGTGTTTTGGGGGAGATACAATTCAACTCATAACATTAAGGAAATATTTTCCTGTTTAATCTCTTCTCCAAAAAGTACAATAACTGTCTATGAGAAATATGCATGTGCTTATTCTAATAGGTCTCATGCTTAAAGAACATAATGATAAGCCAACAGGTTATACTGGAGATCATATTGAGAAGCAAATCAGGACGTAAGACCACAGTAGTCCTCAATATCTAGAGCAGCAGTGATTGTTGCATGCTCCTGCAGTATAAGCTGAGTAGAGGATTGCTAAAAGCCTAGCCACATCCCTGCCCTCCAGACTGAATGATGCAGACTTGGGTTAAGTACACAGTTGGAATGAGAATGGATTCAAGACTTATGACTCTTCCCTCTGGGTAGGGGCTGGCTGCCTGAGGGAGATGGTTGGGATTGATCTGGAAAGACCATGGACCAGGCTCTTTGGGATGGGGGATACATAGGAGAAGGGCCCTCCAGGCTCTGATGCTAGACCTGCAGGACTCTGGCAAAGTCCCAGTTAGAAAGGACTTTGTCCCTGTTTCCATGGTATTAATCCCTTTGAAAATTTCCCTAACCTTTCAAAGAAAACGTGTATACACCCTTACAGGAGTGCCTCAGTGAGACGGAAGGAATCAGAAGGTCAGGGAAGGAGAGGCCAGAATTCCTCATTTTATCCCTAGCTCCAACAGAGAAGGGATATTAGCTGGTTAAGAGGGCTATTTAATGCGTGGTGAGAAGTGCAGCCAGCAGTGACCCAGTAAGAGCAGTGGGGAAAACCATCTGATCCGACAGTGTGCTCAAGCCAAGAGGGACTGTGACACTATAATGTATATCTGCTTATGCATACACATTAGAGAAAGCTGGGAAAAAGGGTAGACATCTGACTTATAATTACAAGGGGAGTCTAGCTTGAAATAAATCGCTGCCTTTTCCTGGAACCCTTATTTTGTAAAACATAGAGGGTGGCTTTCTTTTTTTTCTTTTTTTTTTATTATACTTTAAGTTCCGAGATACATGTGTAGAACGTGCAGTTTTGTTACATAGGTATACACGTGCCATGGTGGTTGGCTGAACCCATCAACCCATCACCTACATTAGATATTTATCCTAATGCTATCCCTCCCCTGGTCCCCAATCCCCTGACAGGACCTGGTGTGTGATGTTCCCCTCCCTGTGTCCACGTGTTCTCATTGTTCAACTCCCACTTACGAGTGAGATCATGAGATATTTGGTTTTCTGTTCCTGTGTTAGTTTGCTGAGAATGATGGTTTCCAGCTTCATCCATGTCCCCGCAAAGGACATGAACTCATCCTTTTCTATAGCTGCATAGTATTCCGTGGTGTATATGTGCTACATTTTCTTTATCCAGTCTATCACTGATGGGCATTTGAGTTGGTTCCAAGTCTTTGCTATTGTGAACAGTAATGCAGTAAACATACGTGTGCATGTGTCTTCATAGTAGAATGATTTATAATCCTTTGGGTATATACCCAGTAATGGAATTGCTGGGTCAAATGTATTTCTGGTTCTAGATCCTTGATCTAAATCCCTGTCTTCCACAATGGTTGAACTAATTTACAATCCTGCCACGAGTGTGAAAGCATTCCTATTTCTCCACATCCTCTCCAGCATCTGTTGTTTCCTGACTTTTTAATGATTGCCCTTCTAACTGGCATGAGATAGTATCTCATTGTGGTATGATTGGCATTTATCTAATGACCAGTGATGATGAGTTTTTTTCATGTTTGTTGGCTGCATAAATGTCTTACTTTGAGGAGTGTCTGTTCATATCCTTTGCCCACTTTTTGATGGGGTTGTTTTCTTGTAAATTTGTTTAAGTACTTTGTAGATTCTGGATATTAGCCCTTTGTTAAATGGATAGATTACAAACATTTTCTTGCATTCTGTAGGTTGCCTGTTCACTCTGATGATAGTTTCTTTTGCTGTGCAGAAACTCTTTAGTATAATTAGGTCCCATTTGTCAATTTTGGCTTTTGTTGCTATTGCTTTTGGTGTTTTTTGCCCATGCCTATGTCCTGAATGGTATTGCCTACGTTTTCTTCTAGGGTTTTTATGGTTTTACATCTTACGTTTTATTCTTTAATCCATCTTGAGTTAATTTTTGTATAAGGTTTAAGGAAAAGGTCCAGTTTCAGTTTTCTGCGTATGGCTAGCCAGTTTTCCCCACACCATTTATTAAATAGGGAATCTTTTCCCCATTTTTTTTTGTCAGGTTTGTTAAAGACTGGATGGTTGTAGCTGTGTGGTGTTATTTCCGAGGCCTCTGTTCTGTTCCATTGGTCTACATGTCTGTTTTGGTACAAGTACCATGCTGTTTTTGTTACTTTAGCCTTGTAGTATAGTTTGAAGTCAGGTGGCATGATGCCTCCAGCTTTGTTCTTTTTGCTTAGGATGGTCTTGGCTATGCGAACTCTTTTTTGGTTCCATATGAAGTTTAAAGTAGTTTTTTCCAATTTTGTGAAGAAAGTCAGTGGTAGCTTAATGGGGATAGCATTGAATCTATAAATTACTGTGGGCAGTTTGGCCATTTTCACGATATTGATTCTTCCTATCCATAAGCATGGAATGTTTTTCTATTTGTTTGTGTCCTCTCTTATTTCCTTGAGCAATGGTTTGTAGTTCTCCCTGAAGAGGTCCTTCACATCCTTTGAAAGTTGTATTCCTAACTATTTTATTCTCTTTGTAGCAATTGTAAATGGGACTTCACCCATGATTTGGCTCTCTGTCTGTCATTCGTGTATAGGAATGCTTGTGATTTTTGCACATTGATTTTCTATCCTGAGACTTTGCTGAAGTTGTTTATCAGCTTAAGGAGATTTTGGACAGAGACGACGGGATTTGTAAATATACAATCATGTCATCTGCAAACAGAGAAAATTTGACATCCTCTCTTCTTATTTGAATATGCTTTATTTCTTTCTCTTGCCAGATTGCCCAGTCCAGAACTTCCAATACTATATTGAATAGGAGTAGTGATAGAGGGCATCCTTGCCTTGTGCCAGTTTTCAAAGGGACTGCTTCCAACAGTTGCCCATTCAGTATGATATTGGCTGTGGGTTTGTCATAAATAGCTCTTATTATTTTGAGATATGTTCCCTCAATACCTAGTCTATTGAGAGTTTTCAGCGTGAAGGGTGTTGAATTTTATCGAAGGCCTTTTCTGCATCTATTGAGATAATCATGTGGTTTTTGTCATTGGTTCTGCTTATGTGATGGATTATGTTCATTGATTTGCGTTTGTTGAACCAGCCTTTCATCCCAGGGATGATCTTTGTGGATAAGCTTTTTGATGTGCAGCTGGATTTGGTTTACCAGTATTTTATTGAGGATTTTCACATCAATGTTAAACAGGTATATTAGCCTGAAATTTTCTTTTTTGTTGTGTCTCTGCCAGGTTTTGGTATCAAATGATACTGGCTTCATAAAATGAGTTAGGAAGGAGTCCCTCTTTTTCTATTGTTTGGAGTAGTTTCAGAAGGAATGATACCAGCTCCTCTTTGTACCTCTGAATTCTGGTAGAATTCAGCTGTGAATACATCTGGTCCTGGGTTTCTTTGGTTAGTAGGCTATTAATTACTGCCTCAATTTCAGAACTTGTTATCAGTCTCTTCAGGGATTTGACTTCTTCCTGGTTTAGTCTTGGGAGGGTGTATGTGTCCAGGAATTTATCCATTTCTTCTAGATTTTCTAGTTTATTCGTGTAGAGGTGTTTATAGCATTCTGTGATGGTAGTTTGTATTTCTGTGGGATCAGTGGTGGTATCCCCTTTTTCATTTTTATTGAGTCAATTTGATTCTTCTCTCTTTTCTTCTTTATTTGTCTGGCTAGTAGTCTATCTATTCTGTTGATCTTTAAAAAAAAAATCCAGCTCCTGGATTCATTGATTTTTTTGAAGGCTTCTTTTGGGGGTCTTTACCTTCTTCAGTTCTGCTCTGATCTTAGTTATTTCTTGCCTTCTGCTAGCTTTTGAATTTGTTTGCTCTTGTTTCTCTAGTTCTTTTCATTGTGATGTTAGGGTGTCGATTTTAGATCTTTCCTGCTTTCTCTTGTGGGCATTTAGTGCTATAAATTTCCCTCTAAACACTGCTTTAAATGTGTCCCAGAGATTCTGGTACATTGTGTCTTTGTTCTCATTGGTTTCAAAGAACTTACTTATTTTGTTATTCATTTTGTTATTTACCCAGTAGTCACACATGAGCAAGTTGTTCAGTTTCCATGTAGTTGTGCAGTTTTGAGTGAGTTTCTTAATCCTGAGTACTAATTTGATTACACTGTGGTCCGGGAGACAGTTTGTTGTGATTTCTGTTCTTTTACATTTGCTGAGGAGTGTTTTACTTCCAATTATGTGGTCAATTTTAGAATAAGCGTGATGTGGTGCTGAGAAGAATGTATATTCTGTTGATTTGGGGTGGAGAGTTCTGTAGATGTCTATTTGGTCCACTTGGTCAAGAGCTGAGTTCAAGTCCTGAATATCCTTGTGAATTTTCTGTCTCATTGATCTGTTTAATATCGACAGTGGGGTGTTAAAATCTCCTGCTATTATTGTGTGGGAGTCTAAGTCTCTTTGTAGGTCTCTAAGAGCTTACTTTATGAATCTGGGTGCTCCTGTATTGGGTGCATATATATTTAGGGTAGTTAGCTCTTCTTGTTGCATTGATCCCTCTACCACTATGTAATGCCCTTCTTTGTCTCTTTTGATCTTTGTTGGTTTAAAGTCTGTTTTATCAGAGATTAGGATTGCAACCCCTGCTTTTTTTTTTTTTTTTTTTTTTTTTTTGCTTTCCATTTGCTTGGTAAATATTCCTCCATCCCTTTATTTTGAGCCTATGTGTGTCTTTGCACGTGAGATGGAGCTCCTGAATACAGCATACTGAGGGGTCTTAACTGTTTATCCAATTTGCCAGTCTGTGTCTTTTAACTGGGGCATTTAGCCCATTTACATTTAAGGTTAATATTGTTATGTGTAAATTTAATCTTGTCATTATGATGCTAGCAGATTGTTTTGCCCATTAATTAATGCGGTTTCTTCATAGAGTTGAAATTCTTTACAATTTGGCATGTTTTTGCAGTGGCTGGTACTGGCGGTTCCTTTCCATGTTTCGTGCTTCCTTCAGGAGCTCTTGTAAGGCAGGTCCGATGGTAACAAAACCTCTCAGCATTTGCTTGTCTGTAAAGGATTTTATTTCTCCTTCGCTTATGAAGCTTAGTTTGGCTGGTTATGAAATTCTGGGTTGAAAATTCTTTTATTTAAGAATGTCGAATATTGGCCCCCACACCTTTCTGGCTTGTAGGATTTCTGCAGAGAGATCTGCCATTAGTCTGATGGGCTTCCCTTTGTGGGTAACTCAGCTTTTCTCTTTGGCTGCCCTTAACATTTTTTCCTTCACTTTAACCTTGGTGAATCTGACAATTATGTGTCTTGGGGTTGCTCTTCTTGAGCAGTACCTTTGTGGTGTTCTCTGTATTTCCTGAGTTTGAATGTTGGCCTGTCTTGCTAGATTGGGGAAGTTCTCCTGGATAATATCCTGAAGAGTGTTTTCCAACTTGGTTCCGTTCTACCCATCACTTTTAGGTACACCAATCAAACATAGGTTTGGTCTTTTCACATAGTCCCATAGTTTTTGGAGCCTTTGTTCGTTTCTTTTCATTCTTTTTTCTCTAAACTTGTCTTCCACTTTATTTCATCAAATTGATCCTCAATCTCTGGTATCCTTTCTTCCACTTGATCTATTCGGCTATTGATACTTGTGTATGTTTCATGAAGTTCTCATGCTGTGTTTCTCAGTTCCATCAGGTCATTTATGTTCTTCTGGTTATTCTAGTTAGCAATCCTTCTAACCTTTTTTCAAGGTTTTTAGCTGCCTTGCATTGGGTTAGAACATGCTTCTTTAGTTCAGGGGAGTTTATTATTATCCACCTTCTGAAGCCTACTTCTGTCAGTTCATCAAACTCATTCTCTATCCTGTTTTGTTCCCTTGCTGGCAAGGAGTTGTGATCATTTGGAGGAGAAGAGGCATTCTGGTTTTTGGGATTTTCAGCCTTTTTGTGCTGGTTTTTCCTCATCTTTGTGGATTTCGCTTCCTTTGGTCTTTGATGTTGGTGAAGTTCAGATGGAGTTTCTGTGTGGATGTCCTTTTGGTTGATGTTGATGCTATTACTTTCTGTTTGTTAGTTTTTCTTCTAACAGTCAGGCCCCTCTGCTGCAGGTCTGCTAGAGTTTGCTGGAGGTCCACTCCAGACCTTGTTGGTCTGTGTCACCAGCAGAGGCTGCACAACAGCAAAGATTGTTGCCTGTTCCTTCCTCTAGAAGCTTTGTCCCAGAGGAGCACCCACAGATGCCATCCGGAGCTCTCCTGTATGAGGTGTCTGTTGGCCCCTGCTGTGAGGTGTCTCCCAGTCAGTAGGCACAGGGGTCAGGGACCCACTTGAGGAGGCCATCTGTCCCTTAGCAGAGGTCAAGATCTGTGCTGGGAGATCTGCTGCTCTTTTCAGAGCCAGCAGGCAGGAACGTTTAAGTCTGCTGAAGCTGTGCCCACAGCCACCCCTTCCCCCAGGTGCTCTGTCCCAGGGAGATGGGAGTTTGATCTATAAGCCCCTGACTGGGGCTGCTGCCTTTTTTTCAGAGATGCCCTGCCCAGAGAGGAGGAATCTAGAGAGGCAGTCTGGCCACCGTGGCTTTGCCCAGCTGCAGTGGGCTCCACCCAGTTTGAACTTCCTGGCAGCTTTTTTTACACTGTGAGGGGAAAACCTCCTACTCAAGCCTCAGTAATGGTGGACGCTTGTCCCCCAACCAAGCTCAAATGTCCCAGGTAGACTGCAGACTGCTGTACTGGCATTGAGAATTTCAAGCCAGTGGGTCTTAGCTTGCTGGGCCCCATGGGGGTGGGATCCGCTGAGCTAGACCACTCGGCTCCCTGGCTTCAGCACCCTTTCCAGGGGAGTGAATGGTTCTGTCTTGCTGGTGTTCCAGGTGCCACTGGGGTATGAAAAAAAACTCCTGCAGCTAGCACAGTGTCTGCCCAAACAGCCACCCAGTTTTGTGCTTGAAACCCAGGGCCATGTTGGCATAGGCACCAGAGGGAATCTCCTGTTCTACAGGTTGTGAAGGCTGTGGGAGAGACGTGGTATCTGGGCTGGAGTGCACTGTTCCTCACGGCTTCCCTTGGCTAGACGAGGGATTTCCCCGACCCCTTGTGCTTCCTGGGTGAGGCAACACTCCAGCCTGTGCTCCCCCTCCATGCTCTGCACCCACTGTCTAACAATTCCCAATGAGATGACCCGTGTACCTCAGTTGGAAATACAGAAATCACCTGCCTTCTGCGTTGATCTTGCTGGGAGCTGCAGACTGGAGTTGTTCCTATTTGGCTGGCCATCTTGCCAGCCACCAAGACTGAGGGTAGCTTTCTAAATAGGAGATATATGCCTTTCTGTTTATAAAAGGAAATAAGGCTTCTTCTGAATATTTTGTGGATGCCTCTTTCTAATTGGAATTTCTTTGTAATTTTAAAGTTAGGAAATGATTTCAGAAGGAAAAGAGTCACTGACTTTTGCAAAAATGTTTTCAAGTTCATCTTTGACAAAGGATTCCTCAAATTAGCACCTTTCTCATTAAAGAATAATAGTAAAAAATGTCATAGAAATCATTTATGGCAATTTAGTCTTGTTTTTGTACAGGGGCATTAAGTTCATAATTGTTGGTTTCAGTAAAGGAGTTAATGGAAGACAAACACTTTTTTTTAGAGGAAAATCTTTTTATGATATAATAAAACAAGGCCAAACAAACAAAAAGCTCAACAAGTATAGAGCTCCACAGGTAAAACATGCAGATAGATGCAGCTGCCTCGACTGGCTCAGGTTGTTAAGAGTGGGGCATTAGGACACCTCGCCCTCCACAATAACAAGTGGTTTCATTTGAAAAGGTCCCCAGATGAAAGCTGGAGGATTCTGAGGAAGGATGAGATGAAAGAACAAGTCCTATGACCTGAACCAACTCTGTACAGCACCTTAAATTATGGAGACCTCATCTTCTGGTCCCAATCTTCCAGGTCTGACCCTTCAGTGTCCAAATAACAACCAACACCTGCCTGGCAGGGACATGTGGGCAGCAACATGGAGTGATAGTGCACAAGCACGCTGGACACTGGAGAGCAGACACCAGGCGGTAGTCTTTAGGCTCAGCCTGTTACACATGTGCATTCTCAGAGCTCCCCAGACAGCACCCTGCTGCTTTAAGACAAATGCATCTCAGCAGTTCTGGGTAATGGATGGAAAGTAATGTAGAGCATATTTGAAATTGAACATCTAGAAAATGTCAATAAAAGTGTTACTGCCTCAACCATTCTCTTAATATATCCTTTCAAATCAAATGTTACATTTCCAAATCAAATTTCACGAGATTACAAAATTTGACCTTGGAAGTGTCTTTAGAAAACATTTCTGGTCTCCTTATTTTGCAAATGAGGAAAAAGGCTCAAAGAGAAGGGTTTGGCCTACATTCTGCCTCTAATTACTGGCTGCTTTAGTTAATGTGTCTAGGACAGTGGTTCCTAAATATTAAGTGCATGAGAATCACCTGTAGGGCTTGTTAAAAATGCAGACTGCTAGGTCTCAACTCCAGAGTTTCTGGTTTAGTACGTTTTGTATAAGAATGAAGAATTTGCATCCCAGGCAATGCTGATGCTGCAGGTCTGGGGTGCCCAGTTTAAGAACTGCTGGCCCAGAAATTGCAAGCATGAAGAAAAAGAAAATGGAAATTAAAAGTTTAGATTTTTTATTGTGTTGAATAGTCTCTTTGGGTTATAAGGACAGAAACTGGTAAGTTAACTTAGTTAATAAAAGCCTGTTGTGAAGCTGTAGAATATTGTATGAACTTAAGATATTTTGAGGCTATAAGTAGACATTTCCTTTTTTTTTTTTTTTAAGACAGAGTCTCACCATGTTGCCCAGGCTGATCTTGAACTCCTAGGCTTAAGCAGTCTCCTCATCTCAGCCAGGGATATACTTTTAAAAGGCAGAGGATGTGAACACAAAGACAGCCCTGGAAAAACAAGTACTGCAGCTCAGCTAGGCTTCAAAATGTACTGTAGTTTAGAGCATAAAGTTTAATCATTCAGAATCCAGTGAATGATTTAGTTGACACTTTGCTCCCAGTGGATGAATAAAATGTGTTTGCCACAATGAAATGGAAACTTTGACTACACAGTGAAGCCACCTGGGAAACTTAAACAAACAAACAAACAAACAAACAAAGAAAAACAACCTGAAGCCTGGATCCTACACCAGTAGTTCTGAAATAATTGATTTGTTGTATGGCCTGGACACTGGTATTTTTTAAAGCTTCCCAGGTGATTTTAATGTGCTTCACCGTTAAGGTGACTTATCACCTCTCTCTCATTCTGTGACACCCCAAAAGAATACAATAATTCTCCAGTAACAGAGTCCAATGAAAAAGAAATTCATGAAATGCCTGAAAAAGAATCCAAAATAATAATATTAAAGAAGCTCAGTGAGATGTAAGAGAACACAAATAAGTAATACAAAGAAATCAGAAAAACAAGTCAGGATATAAATAAGAAACTAACCAGAGATATAGATATATAATAAAAAAGAACCAAATAGAAATTCTGAAACTAAATAATTTAATGAAAGAAATAAAAAATACATTTATTTGATTCAGAAATGTAATCTCTGATTTGAAAGGATATATTAAGAGAATGATTGAGGCAGTAATGTTTTTATTGACATTTTTTAGATGTTCTTAATAAAGAACTTCAATAATAGACTAGCTCAAACAAGAAAAAATTTCAGAATTTGAAGACAGTTCTTTTGAAATAACCCAGTCAGACAGATAAAAAAGAAATAAAGAATAAAAGAGAGAGGGTGGGAGAGAGGTGAAGATTGAAAAATTACCTGTTGGGTACAATGTTCACTATTTGGGTGATGGGTACATCAGAAGCCTGGTCCCCACCAGTATGCAATATATCCATGTAACAAAGGTGCACGTGTATCTCTTGAATCTATAAAAATTTTAAAAATTAAAAAAACCATGCTTACATTTGCCTTTTGTAGCTGCATATGTGAAACCATATTATATGAAGAAATATAGACAGAAACATATTCTAATAGCATTCTCTTTTTAAATACTTTTTAAACTTTTATTTTAGTTTCAGGGGTACACGTGCAGGTTTGTTATATAGGTAAACTGCATATCACAGGGGTTTGGTGTACAGATAATTACATCACTCAGGTAATAAGCGTAGTACCCGATAGGTATTTTTTCTGATCCTCTCCTTCCTCCTTCCCTCTACCCTCAAGTAGGCCCCAGTGTCTATTGTTCCCTCCTAGCATATGTGTATTCTCATTGTTTATCTCCCACTTACAAATGAGAACATGTGGCATTTGTTTTTTCTGCTCCTGTTTTAGTTTGCTTAGGATAATGGACTCTAGCTCCATCCATGTTACTGCAAAGGACATGATCTCATTCAATCTCATTCCTTTTTATGGCTACATAATATTCCATGGTGTATATGTACCATATTTACTTTATGCAGTATAATGTTGATGGGCATTTAGGTTGATTTTATGTCTTTGCTATTGTGAACAGGGCTGTAATAAACATACACATGCATGTGTCTTTATGGAAGAACAATTTATATTCCTTTGAGTATATACCCAATAATGGGATTGCTGGGTCGAATGGTAATTATGTTTTTAGCTTTTTGAGGAATTGCCACACTGCTTTCCACAACGGCTGAACTAATTTACACACTCACCAGCAGTCTATAAGTTTTTCATTTTTTTCCACAACCTTCTGAGCATCTGTTATTTTTTGACTCTTTAATAATAGTCATTCTGACTGGTGTGAGATGGTTATCTCATTGTGGTTTTGATTTGCATTTCTGTAATGATTAGTGATGTTGAACATTCTTTCATATGCTTGTTGGCCACATGTATGTCTTCTTTTGAAAAGTGTCTGTTCATGTTCTTTACCTAGTTTTTAATGGAGTTGGATTTTTTTTTTGCTTATAAATCTCTTTAACTTCCTTATAAATTCTGAATATTAGCCTTTTATCAAATGCCTACGTTGCAAATATTTTCTCCCATTCTGTGGGTTGTCTGTTTACTCTGTTGATTATTTTGCTGTGCAGAAGCTTTTTCATTTAATGAGCTCACATTTGTGAATTTCTGTTTTTGTTGCAATTGCTTTTGTTTCCTTCATTATGAAATCTTTGCCAAGCTCTATGTCCAGAATGGTATTTCCTAGGTGATTGATATGATTTGGCTCTGTGTTTCCACCCAAATCTCATCTTGAATTGTACTTCCATATTCCCAGGTATTGTGGGACGGACCTGGTGGGAGATAATTGAGTCATGGGGGTGGTTTCTCCCATACTGTTCTCATGGTAGTGAATAAGTCTCACGAGATCTAATGGTTTTGTAAGGGGAAAGCCCTTTCACATGGCTTTCATTCTCTCTCTTGCTGCCACCATGTAAGAAGTGTCTTTTGCCTTCCACCATGATGGTGAGGCCTTCCCAGCTACATGGAACTGTAAGTCCATTAAAGCTCTTTCTTTTGTAAATTGCCCAGTCTCAGGTATGTCTTTATCAGCAGCATGAAAATAGACTAATACAGTAAATTGGTACCAGGAGTGGGGCACTGCTGAAAAGATACCTGAAAATGTGGAAGCGACTTTGGAACTGGGTAACAGGCTGAGGTTGGAACACTTTAGAGGACTCAGAAGAAGACAGGAAAATGTGGGAAAGTTTGGAACTTTCTAGGGACTTATTGAATGGCTTTGCCCAAAATGCTGATAGTGATATGGACAATAATATCCAGGCTGAGGTGGTCTCAGGTGGAGATGAGGAACTTGTTGGGAACTGGAGCAAAGGTGACTCTTGTTATGTTTTAGCAAAGAGACTGCAGCATTTGGCCCCTGCCCTAGAGATTTGTGGAACTTTGAACTTGGGAGAGATGATTTAGGGTGTCTGGCAGAAGAAATTTCTAAGCAGCAAAGCATTCAAGAGGTGACTTGGCTACTCTTAAAGGCATTCAGTTTTAAAAAGAAAATGGAGTGTAAAAGTTTGGAAAATTCATAGCCTGAAAATGTGATGGAAAATAAAATCCTGTTTTCTGGGGAGAAATTCAAGATGGCTGCAGAAATTTGCAAAAGTAACGAGAAGCCTAATGTTAATCCCCAAGACAATGGGAAACATGTCTCCAGGGCATGTCAGAGGTCTTCACAGCAGCCACTCCCATCTCAGGACCGGAGACCTAGGAGGAAAAGATGGTTTCATGAGTCGAACCCAGGACTCCCTGCTTTGTGCAGCCTAGGGACTTGGTACCCTGTGTTCCAGCAGCTCCAACCATGGCTAAAAGGGGCCAAAGTATGGCTCAAGCTGCTGCTTCAGGGGGTGGAAGCCCCAAGCCTTGGCAGCTTTCATGTGGTTTTGAGCCTGTGGGTGCACAGAAGTCAAGAATTGAGGTTTGGGAACCTCTGCCTAGATTTCAGAGAATGTATGGAAACACCTGGATGACTTGACAGAAGTTTGCTGCAGGGCTGGGGCCCTCATGCAGAAGCTCTGCTAGGGCAGTGCAGAAGGGAAATGTGAGGTTGAAGCCCCCACACAGAGTTCCTACTGGGGCACCACCTAGTGGAGCTGTGAGAAGAGGGCCACTGTCTTCCAGAGCCCAGAATGGTAGATCCACCAACAGCTTGCACCATTTGCCTGGAAAAGCCACAGACATCCAATGCCAGCTTGTAAAAGCAGCCAGGAGTGGGGCTCTAACCTGCAAAGCCACAGGGATAGAGCTGCCCAAGACCATGGGAATCCACCTCTTGCATCAGCATGACCTGGATGTGAGACATGGATTCAAAGGACATCATTTTGGAGCTTTAAGATTTGACTGCCCTGCTGGATTTCAGACTTGCATGGGGACTGTAGCCTCTTTGTTTTGCTCAATTTCTCCCATTTGGAACAGCTGTATTAACCCGATGTCTGTACCTTCATTGTATCTCGGAAGTAACTAACTTGCTTTTGATTTTACAGGCTCAAGGTGGAAGGAACATGCTTTGTCTCAGATGAGTCTGTGGACTGTGGACTTTTGAGTTAATGCTGAAATGAGTTAAGACTGGGGGACTGTAAGGATGGCATGAGATTGGTTTTGAAATGTGAGGACATGAGATTTGGGAGGAGCCAGATGTGGAATGATATGGTTTGGCTCTGTGTCCCCACCCAAATATCATCTTGAATTCCCATCTAGAATTCCCACATGTTGTGGGAGGGACCCAATGGGAGATAAATGAATCATTGGAATAGTTTCTCTCATACTGTTCTCATGGTAATGAATAAGTCTCAAGAAATCTAATGGTTTTATAAAGGGAAACCCCTTTTGCTTGGCTCTCATTCTGTCTTGCTGCTGCCATGTAAGGAGTGATTTTTGCCTTCTGCCATAACTTTGAGGCCTTCCCAGCCACATGGAACTATAAGTCTATTTAAGCTCTTTCTTTTGTAAATTACCCAGTCTTGGGGATGCCTTTATCAGCAGCATGAAAACACACTAATATAGTTATCTTCTAGGGTATTTTTTTAAATGGTTTTAGCTTTTATATTTAAGTCTTAAATCCATCTTGAGCTGATTTTTGTATGCGGTTTAAGGTAAGGGTCCAATTTCAATCTTCTGCATATGGCCAGCCAGTGATCCCAGCACCGTTTATTGAATGAGGTGTCTTTTCCCTATGGCTTGTTTTTGTCAACTTTGTCAAAGATCAGATGATTTTAGGTGTGTGGCATTATTTCTGAGACCTCTATTCTGTTCTATTGGTCTATGTATCTGTTTTTATATCAGTACTATGCTGTTTAGGTTACTGTAGCTCTGTAGTATAGTTTGAAGTTTGGTAATGTAACACTTCCTGCTTTTTTCTTTTTATTTAGAATTGCCTTGGGTATTTGGGCTCTTTTTAGGTTCCATGTAAAATTTAAAATCTTTTTTTCCAATTCTATGAATAATGTCATTGGTAGTTTAAAAGGAATAGCACTGAATTTGTAAATCACTTTGGGCAGTATGGCTTTTTTAACAATGTTGATTCTTCCTAACCATAAGCACGGAATGTTTTTTCATTTGTTTGTGTTGTCTCTGGTTTCTTTGAGCAGTGTTTTGTAATTATTGTTGTAGAGATCATTCACTCTCCTGGTTAGCTGTATTCTTAGGTTTTGTTTTTTTTTCATGGCAGTTGTTAATGGAATTGCAATCCTGATTTGGCTCTCAGCTTGGATGTTGTTTGTGTATAGGAATGTTACCGATATTTGAATGTTGATTTTGCTTCCTGAAACTTTGCTAAAATTGTTTGTCAGATCAAGGAGCTTTTGGGAAGAGACTGAAGTCATCTTCGCAAAATTTTGGCAGTGATATGTATGGTTCTGTGTCCCCACCCAAATCTCATCTTGAATTGTAACTCCCACAGTTCCCACATGTAATGAGAAGAGCCTGGTGGGAGGTGATTGAATTATAGGGGTGTGTCTTTCCTGCACTGCCCTCATGATAGTGACTGAGTCTCAAAGATCTAATGGTTTTAAAAAAAGAAAGTTTTCCTGCAGAAGCTCTCTCTTTGCCTGCCACCATCCATGTAAGATGTGACTTGCTCCTCCTTGTCTTCCACCATGATTGTGAGGCTTCCCCAGCCACATAGAACTGTGAGTTATCCATTAAACCTTTTTCCTTAATAAATTGCCCAGTCTTGGGTATGTCTTTATCAGCAGCATGTAAATGAACTAATACAGACAGTAAGAGAAATCTGACATGGCTGATTTCAACTTGCTTAAAATCTCACAGGTTGGCTGTCTTTGCTTATTCCTAGGTGTGGACCAAGCTAGCTTTGGTAGAAATTTAGTTTATAGTTTAAATGATAATAATAGCCCTTCCCCAAAACTAAGCTATTCTTGTATAACAAATGAAAGGCCACCTAGTTAGGGAGGATAAGAGAGGCTTGAATTCTAAATAATTGCCAGCCATTATTCCAGAGGTCATAAGATTTGCAATTTCCCAATTATTCTTCTAGATAACACCACCATTGTAGTATCTACAATTGGTCTTTTAAGATGTCTTTTGAGGTTTTTGCATGTCTGACAACTGGATGGTCTCATCTGGACCCGCCAACCAGTCCTATGGCCCCCATCCAGGAACTGACTCAGCAGAAGGTGACAGCTTTGATTCCATATGATTTCATCTCCAACCCAACCAATCAGCATGCTCCCTACCTTAGACCCCTGCCCACCAAACTATATTTGAAGGACCCCTAAATTCCAAGCCTTTGGAAAGATTGATTCGAGTAATAACTCTATCTCCCATGTGGCATGGGTGGCTTTGCATTTATTAAACTCTCTATGTACTGCAATGTCACAGTCTCATTGCATCAATTTCATTTGTGCAGCCAAAAGGAAGGACTCGTTGGGCAGTTATAAGACTATGGGGTTTTCTAACTATAGAATCATGTTGTCTGCAAACAGTGGTAGTTTGACTTCCTCTCTTCCTATTTGGTTGCTTTTTATTTCTTTCTCTTGCCTGATTGCTCTGGCCAGGAATTCCAATACTATGTTGAATAAGAGTGGTGAGACAGGACATTTTTGTCTTGTGCTTGCTGGTTTTCAGGGGGAATGCTTTCAGCTTTTGCTCATTCGGTACTATGTTGGCTGTGGTTTTATCACAGATGGTTCTTATTATAAGACATGTTCTTTCAATGCCTAGTTTTTTGAGGTTCTTTTTTTTAACATGAAGGAATGTTGAGTTTTATAAAAAGGCTTTTCTGTATCGAGATAATCATGTGGTTTTTGTTTTTAGTTCTGTTTATGTGATGAATCACATTTATTGATTTTTGTGTATTAAACCAACTTTGCATTCCAGAAATAAAGCCTACTTGATAGTGTGGATTAGCTTTTTGATGTTCTGATGAATTAGGTTTGCTTGTATTTTCTTGAGGATTTTTGCATCTATGTTCACTAAGGATATTGGCCTGAAGTTTTCTTTTTTTGCCGTGTATCCATTAGGTTTTAGAATCAAGATAATGCTGGCCTCACAGAAAGAGTTGGGGAGGAGTCCCTCATTCTCAATTTTTAAAATAGTTTCAGTAGGAATAACACCAGCTCTTCTTTATACATCTGGTAGAATTTGGCTGTGAATCTGTCTAGACCTGGGCATTTTTTTTTTGGGGTTGCTCTGTCCAGGAATTCAATTTATTCCTGTTCAGTCTTGACAGGGTATATGTGTCCAGGAATTTATCCATTTCTTCTAGGTTTTCTATTTTGTGTACATACAGGTGTTCATAATATTTCCTGATGGTTATTTGTATTTCTGTGGAGTAAGTGGTAATATCCCTTTTTTCATTTCTAATGTGTTTATTTGGATTTTCTCTCTTCTTTTATATTAGTCTAGCTAGTGGTCTATTTTATTATTTTTTTCAAAAAGACTCCTGGATTTGTTGATCTTTTAAATTTTTTTAAAAATTGTTAATGTCCTTCAGTTCAGCTCTAATTCTGGTTATTTCTTGTCTTCTGCTAGCTTTGGGGTTGATTTGCTCTTGCTTCTCTAGTTCGTCTACTTGTGATATTAGGTTGTTAATTTGAGATCTTTTTGACTTTCTGATGTGGATATTTAGGGCTATAAAATTCCCTCTTAACATTGCCTTATCAGTGTCCTAGAGGTTTTGTATGTTGTATCTTTGTTCTCATTAGTTTCAACTTTTTTTTCATTTCTACCTTAATTTTATTGTTCACCTAAAAGTCATTAAAGAGCAGGTGGTTTAATTCCCATGTTATTGTATGGTTTTGATTGATTTTCTTAGTATTAATTTCTATTTTTATTGTGTTGTGCCCTGAGAGTGTAATTTAGATTTTTTTTTTTTTTTGAGACAGTGTCTCACTCTGTCACCCAGGCTGGAGTGCAGTGGCGTGATCTCAGCTCACTGCAAGCTCTGCCTCCCTGGTTCATGCCATTCTCCTGCCTCAGCCTCCTGAGTAGCTGGGACTATAGGCACCTGCCACCACACCTGGCTAATTTTTTGTATTTTTAGTAGAGACGGAGTTTCACCATGTTAGCCAGGATGGTCTTGATCCTCTGACCTCGTGATCCACCTGCCTTGGCCTCCCAAAGTGCTGGGATTACAGGCGTGAGCCACCGCACCTGGCCAATTTTGATTTTTTTGACTTTGCCAAGTATTGCTTTATGTACTGTTGTGTGGCCAATTCTAGTGTATGCTCCATGTGGCAATGAGAAGAATGTATGTTCTGTTGTTTTGGGGTGAAAAATTCTGTAGATGTCTATTAAGTCCATTTGTTCAAGTGTTGAGTACAGGTCCTGAATATCTTTTTTAATTTTCTCCCTCAATGATCTATCTAATATGGTCAGTGGGGTGTTGAAGTCTCGCACTATTATTGTGTGGTCTCTTTGTAGGTCTCTTTGTAGGTCTCTAAGAACTTGCTTTATGAATCTGTGTGCTCCTGTGTTGGGTGTGTATATATTTGGGATAGTTTTGTCTTCTTATTGAATTGAACCGTTTACTATTATATAATGGATGACTTTCTTTTATGTTTTAATTTTTATTGGTTTAAAGTCTGTTTTGTCTGAAATTAGGATTGCAACCCATGCTTTTTTCTGTTCTCTGTCATTGCATGTGAAATGGGTCTCTCTCTCTTTTTTATTTTATTGCATGCATATCAAGCATGAAATTTTCCTTTATTTTTTTTCTTTTTTTAAATTATTATTATTATACTTTAAGTTTCAGGGTACATGTGCACAATGTGCAGGTTTGTTACATACGTATCCATGTGCCATGTTGGTGTGCTGCACCCATTAACTCGTCATTTAGCATTAGGTATATCTCCTAATGCTGTCCCTCCCCCCTCCCCCCACCCCACAACAGTCCCTGGAGTGTGATGTTCCCCTTCCTGTGTCTATGTGTTCTCATTGTTCAATTCCCACCTATGAGTGAGAACATGCGATGTTTGGTTTTTTGTCCTTGCGATAGTTTACTGAGAATGGTGGTTTCCAGTTTCATCCATGTCCCTACAAAGGACATGAACTCATCCTTTCTTATGGCTGCATAGTATTCCATGGTGTGTATGTGCCACATTTTCTTAATCCAGTCTATCGTTGTTGGACATTTGGGTTGGTTCCAAGTCTTTGCTATTGTGAATAGTGCCACAATAAACATACGTGTGCATGTGTCTCTATAGCAGCATGATTTATAGTCCTTTGGGTATATACCCAGTAATGGGATGGCTGGGTCAAATGGTACTTCTAGTTCTAGATCCCTGAGGAATCGCCACACTGACTTCCACAATGCTTGAACTAGTTTATATTCCCACCAACAGTGTAAAAGTGTTCCTATTTCTCCACATCCTCTCCAGCACCTGTTGTTTCCTGACTTTTTAATGATGGCCATTCTAACTGGTGTGAGATGGTATCTCATTGTGGTTTTGATTTGCATTTCTCTGATGGCCAGTGATGATGAGCATTTTTTCATGTGTTTTTTGGCTGCATTTTTTTGAGACAGAACCCCACTCTTTGCCCAGGTTGGAGTGCAGTGGCAGATCTCAGCTCACTGCAGCCTCCATCTCCAAGGTTCAAGGAATTCTCCCACCTCAGCCTCCTGAGTAGCTGGGATTACAGGTGTGTGCCACCATGCCCAGCTAATTTTTGTATTTTTAGTAGAGATGGAGTCTTGCCATGTTGGCCAAGCTGGGCTCAAACTCCCGACCTCAGGTGATCCACCCGCCTTGGACTCCCGTAGTGCTGGGATTACAGGTGTGAGCCACCACACCCAGCACCCAAGATGGGTCTCTGGAAGACAGTATAACACTGGGTCTTTCTTCTTTATCCAGCTTGCCACTCTGTGCTTTTTAATTGGGGCATTTAGCCCATTTACATTCAAGGTTAATATTCATCTGTGCAAATTTGATTCTGTCATCATGTTGTTAGCTAGTTATTATGCAGATCTGTTTGTGTGGTTGCTTTGTAGTGTCACTGGTCTGTGTATTTAAGTGTGTTTTTGTAGCAGCTGGTCATGATCTTTCCTATTTAGCACTCCTTTCAGGAGCACTTGTAGGGCAGGTCTGATGGTAATGAATTTCCTCAGCATTTGCTTGTCTGATAAGGATTGTCTTTCTCTTTCACTTTTGAAACTTAGTTTGGCCAGATATGAAATTCTTGGTTTGAGATTTTTTTTTTTTCCTTAAAAATGTTGAATATAGGCCCCCAATCTCTTTTGGCTGGTAGGGTTTCTGCTGAAAAGTCTACTTTTAGCCTGATAGGATTCCCTTTGTAGATGATCTGCCCTTTTTCTCTACCTGCCTTTAACATTTTTTCTTTTATTTCAACCTTGGAGAATATGATGAGTATGTTTCTTGGGGATGGTCTTCTTGCATAGTATCTTTCAGGGGTTCTCTGCATTTCCTGAATTTGAATGTTGACCTCTCTAGTGAGGATGGGAAAGTTTTCATTTTATATCCTGAAATATGTTTCCTATGTTGCTTAGTTTCTCCCCTTCTCTTTCTGGAACACTAATGAGTCATAGATTTGGTCTCTTTACATAATACCTTATTTCTCAGGGGTTTTGTTCATTCCTTTCTTTTCCATTTTTAAAAAAAATTTGTCCGACTGTCTTATTTCAGAAAGCCAGTCTTTAAGCTCTGAGATTCTTTCCTCAGCTTTGTCCATTCTGCTGTTAATACTTCCATTCTTGTGCTGGTTCCTTCTCATCTGTGTAGGCTGGTGTTCCTTCTATTTTGAGGTTGCCATCTTTGGATGGATTTTTTTTCTTCTTTCTTCTTTGATGTCCTTGGGGGTTAGATTATGGTATATGGTAGGCTTGATTGATTGGTTTTGATTCTAGTCTGCTCTTGGATCTTGGAGGAGTCCCATCCAATTACTGTCTGTGCCAACATTTCTTCTTTTGAGTGTTCTGGTCTATGGGGCTCCATCAGGCAGGGGCCAGAGTTGGCATACAAGATGTATCCTTGCCGGGTTGCCCTTAATCTGCTGTGTGTGTGCTTCCTGGAGAAACACAGGGTTGCACCCCCTACAGAGTTCTGGCAAAAGTAGGACTGCTGGGTTGGAAGCTCTCACAGGTGTGGCCTGTCTGGTTGTGGGAGGTAGGGGTGGGTGGAATTGCCTACCCTGTGATCACAGGGTGTCCAGAGCAACAGGGGGACTGTGCCTCTCTGCAATTTCAGGCAGAAGTAGGACTGCTGGGCCAGAAATTCTAGCAGGCATGGCTCGCCTGGCTACCAGCAGTGGTAGTGGGTGCAAACACCTGTCCTGCCACCTAGGTGCTTCCTGGGACAACAGGAGGCTGCATCTGCCAGCTGAATTCCCATAGAAGTGAGACCACTGAGCCAGAAGCTCTAGCTGGTGTTTCCTGCCTGGCTACCAGTGGCAGAGGTGTGGGGTCACGCGCCCTGTTGTCCAGGTGTTTACTGGGACAACAGGAAGCTGTGCCCTCTAGCTGAACTCACACAGAGGTGGGGCCACTGATCCAAAAACTCCATCAGGTGTTGCCCTCCTGGCTACCAGTGGCAGGGATGGGTGGGGTCACATGCTCTGCCATACACATGCTTCCCAGGACAGCAAGAAGCTGCTCCCTCTAGTTGAGCTCACACAGAAGTGGGGCTGCTGGACTGAATGTTCTAGAAGGCATTGCCTGCCTGGCTATCAATGGTGGTGTAGGTGGGGTCACGTGCTCTGCCATCTGGGTATTTCCTCTGACAATTGGCAGCTGCACCCTCCAGTTGAGTTCACACAGAAACAAAGCCACTGGACCAGAATCTCTAGCAAGAGTTGTCTGCCTGGCTATCAATAGTGTGGTTGGGTGGGGTAATGTGCCCTGCCATGTAGGTGTTTCCTGGGACAGCAGAAAGCTATGCCTTCCAGCAGAGTTCACACAGAAGTGGCCTACTGAGCCAGAAGCTCTAGCAAGCATCACCTACCTGGCTATCAATAACAGAGGTGGGTAGGATCACATGCCCAGCTATCCAGGTGCTTCCCAGGACAGCAGGAAGCTGTGCTCTCTGGCTGGGTTCACACAAAAGTAGGTTTATTAGTCCCTTTTCATGTTCCTGATAAAGACATACCCAAGACTGGGAAGAAAAAGAGGTTTTATTGGACTTAAAGTTCCACATGGCTGGGGAGCCCTCAGGATCATGGCGGGAGGTGAAAGACACTTCTTACATGGTGATGGCAAGAGAAAATGAGGAAGGAGCAAAAGCAGAAACCCCTAATAAACCCACCAGATCTCATGAAACTTATTCACTATCATGAGAATAGCATGAGAAAGACCAGCTCCCATGATTCAATTACCTCCCCCTGGCTCCCTCCCACAACATGTGGAAATTGTGGGAGATACACTTCAAGTTGAGATTTGGGTGGGGAAACAGCCAAACCATATAATTCTGCTCCTGGCCCCTCCAAATTTCATGTCATCACATTTCAAAACCAATCACACCTTCCCAACAGTCTCCCAAAGTCTTAACTCATTTCAGCATTAACCCAAAAGTCCACAGTTGATGGTCTCATCTGAGACAAAGAAAGTCCCTTTTGCCTATGAGCCTGTAAAATCAAAAGCAAGCTAGTTACTTCCTAATATGATGGGGTATTGGGTAAATACACCATTCCAATGGAAGAAATTGGCCAAAACAAAGGGGTTACAGGGCCCATGCAAGTCTGAAATCCAGCAGGGCCATCAAATTTTAAAGCTCAAAAATAGGCTGGGTCTGGTGGCTCACTCCTGTAATCCCAGCATTTTGGGAGACTGAGGTGGGCAGACCACCTCATGTCAGGAGTTCAAGACCAGCCTGGCCAACATGGTGAAACCCCATCTCTACAAAAATAGAAAGATTAGCTGGGCATGATGGTGGGTGCCTATAATCCCAGCTATTCAGGAGGCCGAGGTGGGAGATTCAGTTGAACGCAGGAGGCAGAAGTTGCAGTGAGCCAATATTGCACCACTGCTCTTCAGCCTGGGTAACAGAGGGAGACACCACCTAAAAAAAAAAAAAAAAAAATCTCCTGTTTTTTGGGGGCTGGCAAAATGGCTAAATAGGGACAGTTCAGGTTTGCAGCTTGCAGCAAGATCAATGCAGAAGGTGGATGATTTCTGCATTTCCAACTGAGGTACCCAGCTCATCTCACTGGTTAGACAGTGGGTGCAGCCCACGGAGGGTGAGCCAAAGCAGGGTGGGGTGTCACCTCACCTGGGAAGCAAAAAGTGTCGGAGAACTCCATCCCCTAGCCAAGGGAAGCCATGAGGGACTGTGCCATGAGGAATGGTGCACTCCAGTCCAGATACTACGCTGGTCCCATGGTCTTCACAACCCACAGACCAGGAAATTCCCTCCAGTGCCTATGTGTCCGGAATTGGTGGGTTCTTGGTCTCACTGACTTCAAGAATGAAGCCATGGACCCTCGTGGTGAGTGTTACAGTTCTTAAAGGTGGCGTGTTCAGAGTTTGTTCCTTCTGATGTTCGGATGTGCTCGGAGTTTCTTCCTTCTGATGGGATTCATGGCCTCACCAGCTCAGGAGTGAAGCTGCGGACCTTCGCAGTGAGTGTTACAGCTCTTAAGGTGGCGCGTCTGGAGTCGTTCATTCCTCCTGGTGGGTTTGTGGTCTTGCTGGCTTTAGGAGTGAAGCTGCAGAACTTTGCGGTGAGCATTACAGCTCATAAAAGCAGTGTGGACCCAAAGAGTGAGTAGCAGCAAGATTTATTGCAAAGAGCAAAAGAACAAAGCTTTCATGGTGTGGAAGGGGACCTAAGCGGGTTGCCACTGCTGGCTCGGGCAGCCTGCTTTTATTCTCTCATCTGGCCCCACCCACATCCTGCTGATTGGTAGAGCCAAGTGGTCTGTTTTGACAGGGCGCTGGTTGGTGCCTTTACAATCCCTGAGCTAGACACAAAGGTTCTCCATGTCCGCACCAGATTAGCTACATACAGAGTGTCAACACAAAGGTTCTCCAAGTCCCCACCAGAGTAGCTAGATACAGAGTGTCGATTGGTGCATTCACAAACCCTGAGCTAGACAGAGGGTGCTGATTGGTGTGTTTACAAACCTTGAGCTAGATACAGAGTGCCAATTGGTGTATTTACAATCCCTTAGCTAGACATAAAGGTTCTCCAAGTCCCCACCAGTCAGGAGCCCAGCTGGCTTCACACAGTGTATCCTGCACCAGGGCCACAGGTGGAGCTGCCTGCCAGTCCTGCACCATGTGCCCACACTCCTCAGCCCTTGGGTGGTCAATAGGACTGGGCGCCATGGAGCAGGGGGTGGTGCTCGTCGGGGAGGCTCGGGCTGCACAGGAGCCCATGGAGCGGGGAGAGGCTCAGGCATAGCGAGCTGAAGGTCCCGAGCCCTGCCCCGTGGGAAGGCAGCTAAGGCCCGGCAAGAAATTGAGTGCAGCGCTGGTGGGCCAGCACTGCTGGGGGACCCAGCACACCCTCCGCAGCTGCTGGCCCGGCTGCTAAGATCCTCACTGCCTGGGGCCGGCAGGGCCAGCTGGCATCTCTGAGTGCAGGGCCCGCCAAGCCCACACCCACCCGGAACTCCAGTTGGCCCGCAAGCGCCATGTGCAGCCCCAGTTCCCACTCACACCTCTCCCTCCACACCTCCCTGTAAGCTGAGGGAGGCAGCTCTGACCTTGGCCAGACCAGAAAGGGGCTCCCACAGTGCAGCAGCAGGCTGAAGGGCTCCTCAAGTGCTGCCAAAGTGGGAGTCCAGGCAGAGGAGGTGCCGAGTGTGAGTGAAAGCTGTGAGGGCTGCCAGCACGCTGTCACCTTTCACCTACGCCACAAGGGCCCTGGGTTTCAAGCACAAAACTGGGCGGCCATTAGGGCAGACACTGAGCTAGCTGCAGGAGTTTTTTCATACCCCAGTGGCCCCTGGAAAGCCAGTGAGACAGAACTGTTTCACTCCCCTGGAAAGGGGGCTGGAGCTGGGGAGCCAAGTGGTCTAGCTCAGCAGATCCCACCTGCATGGATCCTAGCAAGTTAAGACCCACTGGCTTGAAATTCTTCCTGCCAGCACAGCAGTCTGAAGTCAATCTGGGATGCTCAAGCTTAATGGGGGTAGGGACATCTGCCATTACTGAGGCTTGAGTAGGCAGTTTTCCCCTCATGGTGTAAACAAAGCCACTGGGGAGTTTGAACTTGTCGGAGCCCACTGCAGCTCCATGAAGCCACTGTAGCCAGACTGCCTCTCTAGATTACTCCTCTCTGGGCAGGGCATCTCTGAAAGAAAGGCAGCAGCCCCAGTCAGGAGCTTATAAATCAAACTCCTATCTCCCAGGGACAGAGCACCTAGGGGAAGGAGTGGCTACGGGTGCAGCTTCAGCAGACTTAAACACTCATGCCTGCCAGCACTGAAGAGAGCAGCAGATTCCCCAGCACAGCACTCGAGCTCTGCTAAGGGACAGACTACCTCCTCAAGTGGATCACTGACCCCTCTGCCTCCTGACTGGGAGACACCTCCCAGCAGGGGTCAACATACACCTTATAGAGAAGAGCTACAACTGGCACCTGGCAGGTGCCCCCCTGGGATTAAGCTTCCAGAAAAAGGAACAAGCAGCAATCTCTGCTGTTCTGCAGCCTCCACTGGTGAAACCTAGACAAACAGAGTCTAGAGTACACCTCCAGTGAATTCCAGCAGGCCTGCAGCAGAGGGGCCTGACTGTTAGAAGCAAAACTAACAAACAGAAAGGAATAGCATCAACATCAACCAAAAGGATTTCCACACAGAAACTCCATCTGAACCTCACCAACATCAAAGACCAAAGATAAATCCACAGAGATAAGGAAAAACCAGTGCAAAAAGGCTGAAAATTCCAAAATCCAGAAGACCTCTTCTCCAAAGGATCACAACTCCTTGCCAGCAAGGGAACAAAACTGGATGGAGAATGAGTTTGATCAATTGACAGCAGTAGGCCTCAGAAGATGGGTAACAAACTCCCCTGAGCTAAAAGAGCATGTTCTAACCCAAGGCAAGGAAGCTGAGAACCTTGAAAAAAGGTTAGAGGAAATGCTAACCAGAATAACCAGTTTAGAGAAGAATGTAAATGATCTGACCAAGTTGGAAAACACTCTTCAGGATATCATACAGGAGAACTTCCCCAATCTAGCAAGACAGGCCAACATTCAAATTCAGGAAATACAGAGAACACCACAAAAATACTCCTCAAGAAGAGCAACCCCAAGACAAATAATCATCAGATTCACCAAGGTTGAAATGAAGAAAAAAATGTTAAGGACAGCCAGAGAGAAAGGTCAAGTTACCCACAAAGGGAAGCCCATCAGACTAACAGCAGATCTCTCTGCAGAAACCCTGCAAACCAAAGAGAGTGGAGGCCAATACTCAACATTCTTAAAGAGAAAAATTTTCAACCCAGAATTTCAACCCAGCCAAACTAAACTTCATAAGTGAAGGAGAAATAAAATCCTTTACAGACAAGCAAATGCTGAGAGATTTTGGCACCACCAGGCCTGCCTTACAAGAGATACTGAAGGAAGCACTAAACATGGAAAGGAAAAATCAGTACCAGCCACTGCAAAAACATACCACATTGTAAAGACCATCAACACTATGAAAAAATCTTCAATAATTAACTGGCAAAATAACCAGCTAGATCATAATGACAGGATCAAATTCACACATAACAATATTAACCTTAAATGTAAATGGGCTAAATGCCCCAATTAAAAGACACAGACTGGCAAATTGGATAAACAGTCAAGACCCATCACTATGCTATATTCAAGAGAGCCATCTCAAGTGCAAAGACACACATAGTCTCAAAATAAAGGGATGGAGGAATATTTACCAAGTAAATGGAAAGCAAAAAAAAAAAAAAAGCAGGTGTTGCAATCCTAGTCTCTGATAAAACAGACTTTAAACCAACAAAGATCAAAAAAGACAAAAGGGTCATTACATAATGGTAGAGGGATCAATGCAACAAGAAAAACTAACTATCCTAAATATATATGAACCCAGTACAGGAGCAACCACATTCATACAACAAGTTTTTAGAGACTACAAAGAGACTTAGACTCCCACACAATAATAGTGGGAGGCTTTAACACCCCCCTGTCAATATTAGACAGGTCAATGAGACAGGAAATTAATAAGGATATTCAGGACTTGAACCCAGCTCTTGACCAAGCAGACCTAATAGACATCTACCAAACTCTCCACCCCAAATTGACAGAATATACATTCTTTTCAGCCCCAAATCGCACTTATTCTAAAATTCACCACATAATTGGAAGTAAAACATTGCTCAGCAAACCCAAAAGAATGGAAATCATAACAGTCTCTCAGACCACAGTGCAATGAAATTAGAACTCAGGATTAAGAAACTCACTCAAAACTGCACAACTACATGGAAACTGAAAAACTTTCTCCTGAATGACTACTAAGTAAACAACAAAATGAAGGCAGAAATAAATAAGTTACTTGAAACCAATGTGAACACGGACACAACATACCAGAATATCTGGAACGCAGCCACAGCAGTGTTTAGAGGGAAATTTATAGCATGAAATGCCCAGAGGAGAAAGCAGGAAAGATCTAAAATTGACGCCCTAACATCACAATTAAAAGAACAAAGAAGCAAGAACAAGCAAATTCAAAAGCTAGCAGAAGGTAAGAAATAACTAAGATCAGAGCAGAACAGAGGTAGAGATATGAAAAACCCTTCAAAAAAATCAGTGAATCCAGGAGCTGGTTTTTTCAAAAGATCAACAAAATAGGTAGACCGCTAGCCAGACTAATAAAAAGGAAAAGAGAGAAGAATCAAATTGACACAATAAAAAATGATCTAGAGGATATCACCACTGATCCCACAGAAATACAAACTACCATCAGAGAATACTATAAAGAACTCTATGCACGTAAACAAGAAAATCTAGAAGAAATGGATATTTCCTGGACACATACACCCTGCCAAGACTAAACCAGGAAGAAGTCAAATCCCTGAATAGACCAATAAGAAGTTCTGAAAGTGAGGCAGTAATTAATAGCCTAGCAACCAAAAAAAAAAAAAAGCTTAGGACCAGACAGATTCACAGCCGAATTCTACCAGAAGTACAAAGAGGAGCTGTACCATTTCTTCTGAAACTATCCCAAACAATAGGAAAAGAGCGAATCCTCCCTAACTCATTTTATGAGGCCAGCATCATCCTGATACCAAAACACAAACAAAAAAGAAAATTTCAGGCCAATATCCCTGATGAACATCGATGTAAAAATCCTCAATAAGATACTAGCAAACCGAATCCAGCAGCACATCATAAAGCTTATCTACCATGGTAAAGTCGGCTTCATCCCTGGGATGCAAGGCTAGTTCAACATACACAAATCAATAAACGTAATCCATCACATAAACAGAACAAGTGAAAAAACCACATTATTATCTCAATGCATGCAGAAAAGGCCTTTGATAAAATTCAACAATGCTCATGCTAAAAATTCTCAATAAACTAGGTATTGATGGAACATATCTCAAAATAATAAGAGTTATTTATGACAAACCCATAACCAATATCATACTGAATGGGCAAAACCTGGACACATTCCCTTTGAACACGAGCACAAGACAAGGATGCCCTCTCTCACCACTCCTATTCAACATACTGTTGGAAATCTGGCCAAGGCAATCAGGCAAGACAAAGAAATAAAGGGTATTCAAATAGGAAGAGAAGAAGTCAAATTGTCTCTGTTTGCAGGTGGCATAATTGTATATTTAGAAAACCCCATCATCTCAGCCCCAAATCTCCTTAAGCTGATAAGCAACTTCAGCAAAGTCTCAGGATACAAAATTAATGTGCAAAAATCACAAGCATTTCTATACGCCAATAACAGAAAAACAGAGAGCCAAATCATGAGTGAACTCCCATTCACAATTGCTACAAAGAGAATAAAATACCTAGGAATCCAACTTACAAGGGATATAAAGGACCTATTCAAGGAGAACTACAAACCATTGCTCAAGGAGATAAGAAAGGACACAAACAAATGGAAAAACATTCCATACTCATGGATAGGAAAAATCAATATTGTGAAAATGGCTATACTGTCCAGAGTAATATATAGATTCAATGCTATCACCATCAAGCTACAATTGACTTTCTTCACAGAATTAGAAAAAAGTATTTTAAATTTCATATGGAACAAAAAAAAAGCCTGCATACCCAAGAAAATCCTAAGCAAAAGGAACAAAGCTGGAAGCATTATGCTACCTGACTTCAAACTATACTACAAGGCTATAGTAACCAAAACAGCATGGTACTGGTACCAAAACAGACATATAGACCAATGGAACAGAACAGAGGCCTCAGAAATAACACCACACATCTAGAACCATCTGATCTTTGACAAACCTGACAAAAACAAGCAATGGGGAAAGGATTCCCTATTTAATAAACGTGTTGGGAAAACTGGCTAGCCATATGCGGAAAACTGAAACTGGACCTTTTCCTTACACCTTATACAAAAATTTACTCAAGATGGATTAAAGACTTAAACATAAGGCCTAAAACTATAAAAACCCTAGAAGAAAACCCAGGCAATACCATTCAGGACATAGGCATGGGCAAAGACTTCATGACTAAAACACCAAAAGCAATAGCAACAAAAGCCAAAATTGACAAATGAGATCTAATTAAACTAAAGAGTTTCTGCACAGCAAAAGAAACTGTCATCAGAGTGAACAGGCAACCTACAGAATGGGAAAAAATTTTTGCAATCTATTTATCTGACAAAGGGCTAATATCCAGAATCTGCAAGGAACTTAAACAAATTTACAAGAAAAAAAAACGCTATCAAAAAGTGGGCATAGGATATGAACAGACACTTATCAAAAGAAGACATTTATGCAGCCAAAAAAAGTATGAAAAAAAGCTCATCATCACTGGTCATTAGAGAAATGCAAATCAAAACCAAAACAAGATACCATTTCATGCAAGTTAGAATGGCTATCATTAAAAAGTCAGGGAATAACAGATGCTATAGAGGATGTGGAGAAGTAGGAATGTTTTTACACTGTTGGTGGGAGTGTAAATTAGTTCAACCACTGTGGAAGATAGTGTGGTGATTCCTCAAGGATCTAGAACCAGAAATACCATTTGACCCAGCAATCTCATTACTGGGTATATACCCAAAAGATTATAAATCATGCTGCTATAAAGACACATGCACACATATGTTTATTACAGCACTGTTCACAATAGCAAAGACTTGGAACCAACCCAAATGCCCACCAATGATAGACTGGATTAAGAAAATGTGGATCATATACACCATGGAATACTATGCAGCTATAGAAAAAGATGAGTTCATGTCCCTCACAAGGATGTGAATAAAACTGGAAACCATCATTCTCAGCAAACTAACACAGGAACAGAAAATCAAACATTGTGTGTTCTCACTCATAAGTGGGAGTTGAACAATGAAAACAGATGGGCACAGGGAGGGAAACATCACACACCAGGGCCTGTCAGGGTGTGGGGGTCCAGGGTAGGGACAGCATTAGGAGAAATACCTAATGTAGATGGCAGGTTGATGGATTTGGCAAACCACCATGGCACGTGTATACCTATGTAACAAACCTTCACGTTCTGCACTTGAATCCCAGAACTTAAAGTATATATATAAAAAAAAAATCACCTTTGACTCCATGTCTCACATCCAGGTCATGCTGATGCAAGAGGTGGGTTCCCATGGTCTTGGGCAGTTCTAACCCTGTGGCTTTGCAGGTACAGCCTCCCTTCTGGCTGTTTTCATGGGCTGGTATTGAGTGTCTGAGGCTTTTCCAGGTGCACTGTGCAGGGTGTCAGTGGATCTACCATTCTGGGGTCTGGAGGATGGTGGCCCTCTTCTCATAGCTCCACTAGGCAGTGCCCCAGTAAGGACTCTGTGTGGGGGCTTCAACCCCACATTTCCCTTCTGCACTGCCCTAGCAGACGTTCTCCATAAGGGCCCTGCCCCTGCAGCAAACTTTTGCCTGGGGCAAAAGATGTATTTCCATACATCTTCTGAAATCTAGGCAGAGGTTCCCAAACCTTAATTTTGACTTCTGTTTACCTGCAAGGTCAACACCATGTGAAAGCTGCCAAGGCTTGGGGCTTCTACCCACTGAAGCCAAAGCCCAAGCTGTACATTGGCCCCTTTCTGCCACAGCTGGAGCAGCCAGGATGCAGGGCACCAAGTCCCTAGGCTGCACACAGCACAAGGACCCTGGGACCAGCCCAGGAAACCACTTTTTCCTCCTGAGCCTCCAGGCCTGTGATGGGAGGGTCTGCCTTGAAGACCTCTGACATGCCCTGGAAACATATTCCCCGTGGTCTTGGGGATTAACATAGGCTCCTTTCTGCTTATGCAAATTTCTGCAACTAGCTTTAATTTCTCTCCAGAAAATGGCTTTTTCATTTCTATAGAATAGTCAGTCTGCAAATTTTCTGAACTTTTATGCTCTGTTTCCTTTTTAAAACTGAATGCCCCTAACAGTACCCAAGTCACCTCTTGAATGCTTTGCTGCTTAGAAATTTCTTCTGCCAGATACCCTAAATAATCTCTCTCAAGTTCAAGATTCCACCAATCTCTAGGGCAGGGGCAAAATGCTGCCAGTCTCTTTGCTAAAACATAACAAGAGTCATCTTTGCTCCAGTTTCTGAGTTCCTCATCTCCATCTGAGACCAGCTCAGCTTGGACATTATTGTCTATATCACTATCAGCATTTTGGGCAAAGCCGTTCAACAAGTCTCCAGGAAGTTCCAAACTTTTTCACATTTTCCTGTCTTCTTCCGAGCCCTCCAAACTGTTCTAATTTCTGCCTGTTATCCAGTTCCAAAGTCACTTTCACATTTTTGGGTATCTTTTCAGCAGCACCCCACCCTACTGGCACCAATTTGCTGTATTAGTCCATTGTCATGCTGCTGATAAAGACATACCTGAGACTGGAAAGAAAAACAGTTTTAACTGGACTTACAGTTCCACATGGCTGGGGAGGCCTCAGAATCATGGCAGGAGGCAAAAGGCATTTCTTACATGGCTGAGGCAAGAGAAAATGAAAAAGAAGCAAAAGCAGAAACCCTGATAAACCCATCAGACCTCATGAGACTTATTCACTATCATGATAATAGCACAAGAAAGACCAGCCCCCAGGATTCAATTACCTCCCCCTGGGTCCCTCCCACAACACATGGGAATTATGGGAGACACAGTTCAAGCTGAGACTTGGGTAGGGACATAGCCAAACAATATCAATGAGACTACTGGGCTTGGAAACTCTAACAAGCAATTGTTGGCCTGGCTACCAGTGGTGTTGGTGGGTGGAGTGGCTAGCCAATTTCAGGCTGAAGCAGGACCATTGGACTAGAAACTGGCACCAAGCCCTGTCTGGCAAGAGGGGATGGAGCAGTGTTGCTGCTTGCAGTCACTGCAACTGTGGCACTGGTTCTGATTTGCTCCAGGCCCAAGGGTTGTAGAGACCCCCTTGGACTTGAGAGTTTCCTCCACAAAACATCTGGGTGGCTCTCTGCCTCAGCCTAGAAGTTCAATAGAGAGGTTTGGAGGGGGTCCCAGAAGATGCTCCTATTCCTAGTTTTTTCCAGTTCCCTATGGAGAACACAAATCCCCCTTGGGGCTCTCGCTCACTCACCCTTTGCTGTGTTAGAGAGGTTCTCCTGGCTCTGTGCTGGGCCCAGACAGGTTGGTGCCCAACTTTGTTCCTCTCTGCTCACTGTGTTCCCCTGCTGCCTTGATGGATCCTGATGTGGTTCTTCAGATGATCAGCCTGCAAGGTCAGTGTTCACTAGGCCTTTTGTTTCCTCTCCATGAGAGTTGCTCACATGAGCTGCTTCTAGTCTGTCATCTTGGCCTCTCCACATGTTCTCACTTTTACTTACAAAGGTGTTTCTCTGTGAATCTCTTCCATTCACTGAGAGAAAACAGTTTACAATTCATCTTAATAAAAGCATGCTTACATTTGTTTATTTTTGCTGGATTCCTTTACTTGGTCTTTTAGGGTCCAATGGAGACATGAACATGTTCTAATAATATGTTCTAAAAGTTAGACTTCAAAAGTATTTATTTGTCAGTCATTTTCATTCACCTAAAGAAAACAGTTTATGATAAATCCTTAGGAAACCATGTTTATATTTGCCTTTTATAGCTGCATATGTAATCTTGTGTAATATAAACCAATGGAGAAAGAAAAATGTTCTATTAACATATTCTCAATGCTTAACAAGCATTTCTCTGTCAAACTCTGCCATTCAATCAAAGAAAACAGTTTATGACGCATCTTAAAGAAAGCATGCTTATCTTTGCCTATTAGTGCTGGATTTCTCTACTTGACCTATTAGCACCCAATGGAGAAAGAAACATGTTCTAATAACATATTTTCAATGTTTTCTTATAAAGGTGTTTCTCTGTCAAACTCTGCCATTCACTGAAAGAAAAGAGTTTATGATGCATCTTAAATAAGGCATGGTTACATTTGCCATTTAGTGCTGGATTTTGCTACTGGGCCTCTGTATTAGTCTAGGTTCTCTAGAAGGACAGAACTGTATATATATATATATATATATCATATATATATGAGTTTATTAAGTATTAACTCATGCAGTCACAAGGTATCTGCAGGCTGAGGAGCAAAGAAAGCCTATCTGGATTCCAAAACTGAAGAACTTGGAGTTCGATGTTCGGGGGCAGTAAGCATCTAGCAAGGGAGAAAGATGTAGGCTGGAAGTCTAGGCCAGTCTCTCCTTTCACATTTTTCTGCCTGCTTATATTCTAGCTGTGCTGGCAGCTGATTAGATTGTACCCACCCAGATTAAGGGTGAGTCTGCCTTTCCCAGCCCACTGACTCAAATGTTAATCTCCTTTGGCAACACCCTCACAGACACACCCAGGATCGATACTTTGTATCCTTCAATCCAATCAAGCTGCAACTCAGTATTAATCATCACAAGTCCATCCCTTGTCAAGGTGAACTCATACATATCTCCTGAGATTATACATAATCTTCAAACAAAGAGAATAATAAGGTCATAATTACACCTAACATAATACAACTATCCTTTGTATAACCAGAAACACACCAATCCCCAATCAAAATACTATTACATAAAGTTAATAATACTTAAATTCTGATGTGAAGTCAATAAATCTTATATCACATGACAATTGAGATGGAAATAAAATGAAGATCATTTCTTAGTACAAGTGTATATGTGCACAAGCATGTCTTTAACAATAGAAAGAGGAAATACTAATGACAATTACAGACCTCGTTTCTGCAGCTAGTCACGTGGTTGTAGCTGGTGTTGATGACTACCTTCTTCTACTACCCATTCTGTATTTCCTTTGCCTTCAGCAAGCAACTCAGGAGGTCCAGTTTTTTTTTCCTGGTGGAATGACTGAAACCTTCATTCCTGAAGGGTCTGTGTCATTTGTAGTCCTTCCTGGATTGAGCTGTTGTAGTTTCCCATTGACCTTAATCACAGGGCATGGTAATACTAAGAGACACCCTAACGGATCTCCTGTATTCCATTCATAGTCTTCCTTACCTCCATTGTGAAGTAGTAGACTGCTTTCGTCTTGATAGTCTGGGTTAATCACCCCAGCCAACACTGTAACTCCCCTCTTAGCCTGTTGACTTAAAGGTAGGAGGAGCCCAAAGTGCCCAGGTGGCAATCTTAACTTCCAGTTTAGTGGAATTATTATTGTGTCTCCTGGCAGCAGCGTTCCTCCCTCTGGAACTCTGGCCTAGAGGAACTCAGACCTCTAGGCGAGCAGAATGTAATTTTGTGGGAACAGGGAGCAAAAATTTTGCTAGTGATCACTAGGGTTGATGGTGAGTAGTGCCACTTCCACTTCCACCCCTTGATTCCTGGACCCGTGAATCCATATACTAGACGCTGATTCAGATCATACACGGCCTTCTGGAGAACCTTGCCCCAGCCCTGCAAAGTATTGTCACCTAGTTGGTGTTTTAATTGTGACAAAAAAAAAAGGCCATTCCACCATTCTATCAATCCAGCTGCTTCAGGATGATAGGGAACATGGTGGGACCAGCGAGATCCATGAGCAGTGGAAGAATGAAACAATAGCACCTCTGAATGAATCTGGCTCATGAGCATGAGCCCACTGTTGCACTTCTTCAGCCATGTGACCAAGTGCCTTGGTGAGAGGCAGTGCTGTGTGGAATACCATGACAATGGTTAAGGCATTCCGTGAGTCCACAGATGGTAGTCTTGGCAGTAGCATTGTGTGCAAGATAAGCAAATCCATAGCTAGAGTAAGTGTCTATTCCAGTGAGGGCAAACCTCTGCCCTTTCCATAATGGAAGAGTTCCAATATAATCAACCTACCACCAGGTAGCTGGCTGATCACCTCAAGGAATGGTGCTATATTGAGGGCTCACTGTTGGTCTTTGCTGCTGGCAGATTGGGCATTCAGACTCAGCAGTGGCCATAGCCAGGTCAGCCTTGGTGAGTGGAAGTCCATGTTGCTGAGCCTATGCATAACCTCCATCCCTGCCACCATGGCCACTTTGTTCATGGGCCCATTGGGAGATGACAGGGGTGGCTGGTGAAAGAGGCTGAGTAGTGTTCACAGAACAGCTCATCCTATCTACTTGATTATTAAAATCCTCCTCTGCTGAGGTCACCCATTGGTGAGCACTCACATGGGATACAAATATCTTCACAGTTTTTGACCACTCAGAGAGGTTCATCCACAAACCTCTTCTCCAAATTTCTTGGCCACCAATTTTCTAATCATGCTTCTTCCAAGTCCCTGACCACCCAGCCAAACCATTGGCTACAGCCCATGAATCAGTATGTAATTGTACATCTGGTCATTTCTCCTTCCATGAAAAATGCACAACGAGGTGCACTGCTCAAAGTTCTGCCCACTGGGAAGATTTTCCTTCACAACCATCCTTCAGGGATGTCCTAGAAAGGGGCTATAGTGCTGCAGCTCTCCACTTTTGGGTTGTACCTGCATATCGTACAAAGCCATCTGTGAACTAGACCCTAGTCTTCTCTTCTCTGTCAACTGATCATAGGGAACTCCCCATGAGGCCATCAGTGCAGGTTGGGGGATGGAAGGCAGGGTGGCAGGAGTGGAGACCATAGGCATTTGAGCCTCTTCCTCAGGTAACTTACTTGTGCCTTCAGGACCTGCTTGAGCACAATCACATATAGCCACTTCCATTTGATAATGGAATGCTGCTGTGCATGACCCACTTTATGCTAGATGGGTCAGAAAGCATCCAGTTCATGACTGGCAGTTCAGGTCACGTGATGACTTGATGACCCATAGTCAAAGATTCAGTTTCCACCAAATCCCAATAACAGGCCTATCAGGGAACCTGCCCCCGATAGTCACGTAGGTTCTTTTCTATTTTCCCTAAGCATCAGCCGGTTTGAGAAATAAAGGGACAGAGTACAAAAGAGAGAAATTTTAAAGCTGGGCATCTGGGGGAGACATCACATGTCGGTAGGTTCCATGATGCCCCTGATCCATAAAACCAGCAAGTTTTTATTAGGGATTTTCAAAAGGGGTGGGAGTGTACGAATAGAGTGTGGATCACAGAGATCACATACTTCACAAGGTAATAGAATATCACAAGGCAAATGGAGGCAGGGCGAGATCACAGGACCACAGGACGGGGAAAAATTAAAATTGCTAATGAAGTTTCGAGCACCATTGTCATTGATAACATCTTATCAGGAGACAGGGTTTGAGAGCAACCGGTCTGACCAAAATTTATTAGGTGGGAATTTTCTCATCCTAATAAGCCTGGGAGCACTATGGGAGACTGGGGCTTATTTCATCCCTGCAGTCTCAACCATACAAGACGTCCACACCCAAGGGGAACATATTAGAGGCCCACCATCAGGGGCACATTCTCTTTCTCAGGGATGTTCCTTGCTGAGAAAAAGAATTCAGTGATATTTCTCCCATTTGCTTTTGAAAGAAGAGAAATATGGCTGTGTTCCACCTGGCTCACTGGCGGTCAGAGTTTAAGGTTATCTCTCTTATTCCCTGAACATTGCTGTTACCCTGTTCTTTTGTCAAGGTGCCCAGATTTCATATTGCTCAAACACACATGCTCTACAATTTGTGCAGTTAACGCAATTATCACAGAGTCCTGAGGTGACATACATCCTCCTCAGCTGACAGGATTAAGAGATTAAAGTAAAGACAGGCATAGGAAATCAGAAGGGTATCGATTGGGGAAGTGATAAGTGTCCATGAAATCTTCACAATTTATGTTTAGAGATTGCAGTAAAGACAGGCATAAGAAATTATAAAAGTATTAATTTGGGGAACTAATAAATGTCCATGAAATCTTCACAATCCACATTCTTCTGCCATGGCTTCAGCCGGTCCCTCCGTTCGGGGTCCCTGACTTCCCGCAACACAGGCCAAGAGCTGTCTCTTAAAAGGAGAGTAGTTATCTTCAGAAGATGGCAGAGCCTTGCTCCAAAATCCTAGAGGCCTCTGCTGTGATTCACCTATGGGAGCCTGCCAAAGGCTCCAAATAGCATCCCTGTCTGCCACTGACACCTCAAGCACCATTGGTTCTGCTGGGTCATGTGGCCCAAGTGGCACAGCAGGTTGTACAACAGCAAGGACCTGTTGCAGAGCCTTCTCCTGTTCTGGACTCCACTCAAAACCGGCAGCTTTTTGGGTCACTTGATAAATGGGCTGGAGTAACACACCTAAATGAGGAGTGTGTTGCCTCCAAAATCCAAATAGATCCACTAGGCATTTTGCCTATTTTGGTTGTAGGAGGGGCCAAATGCAGCAACTTATCAGTCACCTTAGAAGGAATATCTCGACAGCCCCCACACCACTGGACTGCTAGAAATTTTACTGAGGTAGAAGCTCCCTGAATTTTAGTTGGATTTATTCCCATCCTATGGCACACAAATATCTCACCAGTAAGTCCAGTGTGTTTGCTACTTCTTGCTCACTGGATCCAATCAGCATAATGTCATCAATGTAACAAACCCAGTGTGATATCTTGCAGAAGTGAAAAGTGATCAGAGTCTCTCCGAATAAGATTATGATACAAAGCTGGAGAGTTGGTTAACCCCAGAGGTAGGACAGTAAAAGTATATTTCTGGCCTTACCAACTGAAAGCAAATTGCTTCTCATAGGCCTTATGGACAGTAATGGAGAAAAATGCATTTGCCAAGTCAATGGCTGCATACCAGATACAAGGAGATGTGTTAATTTGCTCAAGCAATGAGCAGGTGCAATTTGAACAGCTGCAATTTGAGTCATCACTTAGTTAAGCTTATGATAATCCACTGTCATTCTGCAAGATCTGTCTGTCTTCTGCACAGGCCAAATGGGAGAGTTGAATGAGGATGTAGTGGGAATCACCACCCCTGCTTCTTTCAAGTCCTTGATGGTGGCACTAATCTCCACAATCCCTCCAAGGATGCAATATTGTTTTTGATTTACTATTTTTCTAGGTAGATGCAGCTCTAATGGCTTCCATTTGGCCTTTCCCATCTCAGATAGCCCTCACCTTACAGGCCAAGGAGCCAATGTGGGGGTTCTGCCAGCTGCTAAGTATGTTTATGCCAATTGTGCATTCTGGCACTGGGGAAATGACCACAGGATGAGTCCAGGGACCCACTTAACCCACTGTAAGTCAGATCTGAGCTAAAACTCCATTAATTACCTGATCTCCATAAGCCCCTACTTTAACTGGAAAATAACAATAACTTTGGGTCCCCTGGAATCAACATCAGCTCAGAGTCAGTGTCCAGTACTCCTCAAAATGTCTGATCATTTCTTTTTCCCCAATGCCCGGTTATCCTGGTAAAAAGCCAAAAGTCTCCTTGGGGAAGGATAGGAGAAAGATTCACTGCATAAATTGTTGGTAATATAGTTGGGCCCTTCCTCAAGGGGACCCAGCCTTCCCTTCATTCAAGGGGTTCTGGGTCTGTAAACTGGCTCAAGTCTGGAAATTGATTGAGGGGCTGTGATTCTGTTTTTATAATTCAAATTAGTCTTTCATCCATTTGACCTAGAAGTTTTCTGCTTTTATAAATTAAATAGGAATGGAGTATGCTTCCTATCAGTTTCATTTCTAGGAACACCATTATCAATTAGCCAATGCCAGAGCTCTACACGAGTCAGACTATTCTGGTTGCCACTTTGCCTCTGGTGTCCATTATGGTAGCTGTCCCCACCTTGCGTTTGATGGTTTAGTGTTGTCACTTGGCCCCTGCCACCTCGGGATCCAATTATTTCCATTGTACTTAAATTTTGTAGTTGAATGACTGTGGTTCCCACTCTTAGATCTGACATACAGAGAAGAGCAATTGCAGGGCTCTTGAAAGATGCAGATGCTGCCCTCAAATCTATTTCACAAGGCATTGGTTAAGGATATATCTTCTGGGCCCTCCCAGCTGAGATGAGTAGGTCTAAAGAGATTAATCCAGTCCACCATCCCAATCTCCCTAAGCCTTTTGATACCTTCCTCTACATTAAACCAAGGGAGATCAGGCATTTCCAGCTCGTTCACAGTGAGACATCTTTCAATCCATATTTCAGCTAACCAAGCAAATAAACTATTAGAATCTTTTTTAACTCCCCAAGCTGCAACATTAAATGCAGAGTCCCTACTTAGGGGGCTCAAATCAATAAATTCATCCAATTCTATGTTCCTTCCACCATTATCCCACACCCTTAATATTCATTCCCATGCCTGTTCTCCAGATTTCTGTTTATATAAATTAGAAAATTCAAGCAATTCTTTTTGAGTGTAGTGCACGTCCTCATGGGTCACAGTCTCAACCTCACTTGTCTCTAGGGGCCTGCTGGGACTTTAGTTATAGATCTAGGAGCAAACAGAGGTGTTGGGGTGGCTCTTGAGGAGAACCAACATTATCTTGCCTGGCAACTGCCTCAGGGGAGGCCATCACTATTCCCTCAGGCAGTGCAGGGTTTATCTTTTCAGACAAAGGTGGAAAGGCTGTTGGCAGCATGGGTTGGGGAGGGGATGTTGCCACTACTGGGGATGGGGAAGCTGTTTCTTCTGGCAAAAGAAGGTTCATCAGAGTTTATAAACTCAGTGTTCCCAGCTTCATCAGGTCCTCTTGCATGTCCCTATTCCAAGTTGCAGGGTTCCATTCTTTTCCAATCTATGCCCTCACTTTTACAGCAGATACCTGGTGAGGCTGTGCATGCACATTTTGTTGCAGGCCACTTGCATGATAAGAGCTTGTGTCTGTTTTTCCACAGTTTCAGCTCTTTCTCTACAGGAGATATCTACAGGCCAATCTTAGCAGATTTGAGGCTCAGTATTTGCTTCTGAGACCAGGAGATAGAATCCCTGAGTTCATCATTTTCTTTCATCACTATCCACTGAACTTAGGAGCAATGAACTAGCTTCATTATGTTCCTTGGTTGTCCACATATGGTCAAAGATATTATGTATAGAGTCACTAAACTCCTTGCCTCTCATGACCAATGAATCAGGAGTGTCGAATGCATTTATTTTGCATAACTCTTTAAATAATTCACACCAAGGACTACCAGTGTTCTCCATACTATTAGAAGCAGTGTCCTTAGCATTTTTGGGTCTAATCATATTAAGCAGCCAATTCCAGAAATCCCCAAACCAACAAAAAACCTCCAACCTTAATATTCTGTTCCTCTAGAACCACTCCTGGCACCAAAATCTGTATTGGTCAGGATTCTCTAGAGGGACAGAACTAATGGAATATACATATATATAGGAGATTATTAAGTATTAACTCACATGATCACAAGGTCCCACAATAGGCCATCTGCAGACTGAGGAGCAAGGAGAGCTAGTCCAAGTTCTAAAACTGAAGAACTTGGAGTTTGATGTTTGAAGGCAGGAAGCATCCAGCACAGGAGAAAAATGTAGCCTGGGAGGCTATGCCAGTCTCTCTTTTTCACATTTTTCTGCCTGCTTATATTCTACCAGCGCTAACAGCTGATTAGATTGTACCCATTCAGATTAACAGTGGGTCTCCTTTCGCAGCCCACTGACTCAAATGTTAATCTCCTTTGGCAACACCCTCAAAGACACACTCAGGAACAATACTTTGTATTGTTCAATACAGTCAAGTTGACACTCGGTATTAACCATCACAGCCTATTAGGGCCCAATGGAGATATTCACATGTTCTTATACTCTAAAGATTAGTTAGAAGTGGTATTGATTTGTCAAAAACTTTTATTCACTGAAAAGAAAAGCAGTTTATGGTGAATTTTTAAGAAGTAATGCTTACATTTCATATATATATATTTCCTTTACATATTTATATATTCTTTATATATATATATACACACATATACGTATCCATGTGTGTGTGTGTGTATATATATATATATTTATAAACCTGTGTAATACAAACTGAAGGGGAGACATGTTATAAAGATATAATCTCAATGTTTACCTACAAAGCTATTTCTCTGTCAAATTCTGCCATTTACTGAAATTAAAGTTTACGATGCATATTAGAAAAATAATAAGAATAAAGAATGAAGAAAGCTTACATGACATATATAATACTATGTAGCAACCAAAGAAAATTTTAATTTTGGGTGTTTCAGAAGGTGAAGAAAAGAGCAAATGCATGTAAAACCTATATTATGAAATAATAGCTGGAAACCTCCCAAGTCTAGCAAGAGATTGAGATATACAGATACAGGAAGCTCAAAAATCTCCAAATTGACACAAACCCAAAAAAATCTTCTTTAAGACACATTATAGTCAAATTATCAAAAGTCAAAGACAAAGAAACTATTCCCTAAACAGCAAGAGAAAGATATCTAGTCACATATAAGGAACTCTCATCAGATTAACAGTTGATTTCTCAGCAAAAACCTTACAGGCTCAGGAAGAATGAGATGATGTATTCAAAGCACTGAAAGAAAACAACACTATCAGCCAAGAATACAACAACCAGCAAAATTATCATTCAAAAATGAAGAAGCAATAAAGTCTTTCATAGATTAGCAAAAACTGAGGGAATTCTTCACTAGACTGGTCCTGTAAGAAATGCTTAAGGGACTCCTATATCTGGCAGCCAAAGAAAAATATATATGATCATAATAACACACAAAAGCATGAAACTCATGGGTAGAGGAGGCATGCAAATGAGGAAGAAAAAGGACTCAGATCAATCAATTCAGTTGATTGATCAGATCAGTCAATATATTTCATATTATGATCAAATATATATGATCATAATAACACACGAAAGTATAAAACTCACTGGTAGAGCAGGCATGCAAATGAGGAAGAAAAAGGACATCAGATGTTACCACTACAGAAAATCACACACCACAATGATAAACAATAACAGAGAAAGAAGGTAGCAAAGGATATACAAAACAACCAGAAAACAATGAACAAAATAACAAGAATAAGTTCTCACATATTAATAAGAGCCTTGAATATAAACATATTAGATTTTCAACTTAAAGGACAGAAAACTGGCTGAATGGATTAAAAAATTAAATTTAATCCATTAAATTAAGTGGATTTTTAAAAAATGACCCAACTATATGCTGCCCACAAGAAACTCACTTTAGTTGTAAAGACATGCAGACTGAAAATAAACGGATGGAAAAAGATATTTCACACAAGTGAAAACCAAAACTGATCAGGAGTAGCCATAATTGTATCAAATAAAACAGGCTTTAAGTCAAAAACAGTAAAAAGAGTCAAAAATGTCACTACATAATGATAAAACAATCAAATCAGCAGGAGATAACAATTGTAAGTATATATGCACTCAACAACTGGGCACTGCTTATATATATAGCAAATATTAGATTTAAATAGAGATTGGCTACAATGCAATAGTAGTTGGGAACTTCAGCAACACACTCTCAGCACGAGACAAAATATCTAGCCTAAAAGTTAACAAGAAACATTGAATTTAAACTGCACTTTAGAGCACAAGGGCCTGACAGACATGTACAAAACATATTACTCAAGAGCTGCAAAATATATATGATTCTTATCAGCATAAGGAGCATTCACCAAGATAGACCCTATTTGAGGCCACAAAACAAGTCTCAACAAATTTTAAAAAACTGAAGTCATATCAAATATCTTCTCAGATCCCAATGGAATAAAATTAAAAATCAATAACAAGAGGAACTTTGAAAATGGTACAAATTCATGGAAATTAAACAGCATGCTCCTGAATGACTATTGAGTCAATGAAAATATTAGGAAGGACATAAACAAAACTTTCGTGTAAAAAATGAAAATGGAAATACAACATACCAAAACCTATGGAATATAGCAAAACCAGTGCTACCAGGGAAATATATAGCAGTAAACACCTTTCACAACTAAGAAGATTTCAAATAAATGATCTAACAATGCACCTCAAGGAAATAGAGAAGGAAGAACAAACCAAACCTTAAGTTAGTAAAAGGAAAGAAATAAAGATCAATGTAGAACTAAACAAAATAGGGGCTAAAAATAAAAGCAATATAAATGATCAATAAAATGAAAAGTTGGCCTTTTGAAAAGGTTAAGTCAATAAGTGATATGGTTTGGCTGTGTCCTTACTCAAATCTCGTGTTGAATTGTAATCCTCAATGTTGGAGGAGGGGCCTGGTGGGAGGTGATTGAATCATGCAGGCAGACTTCCCCCTTCCTGTTCTTGTGATAGAGTTCTCCTGAGAACTGCTTGTTTAAAAGTATGTAGCACCTTGCCCTGCTTCCCTTCTCTAGTCATGTGAAGATGTGCCTGCTTCCCCTTCCCCTTCTGCCTCCTGAGGCCTCCCCAGCCATGAGGAACTGTGAGTCAATTAAACCTATTATCTTCATACCTTACCCAGTCTCATGTATGTCTTTATAGCAGTGTGAGAATGGACTAATATAGAAAATTGGTACTGAGAAAATTGGGGCATTGCTATAAAGATACCTGAAAATGTGGAAGCGACTTTGGAACTGGGTAACAGGCAGAGGTTGGAACAATTTGGAGGGCTCAGAAGAAGATAAGAAGGTGAGGGAAAGTTTGTAACTTCCTAGACACTTGTTAAATTGTTGTGACCAAAGTGTTGATAGTAACATGGATAATGAAGTCCAAGCTGAGGTGATCTCAGATGGAGATGAGGAACTTATTAGGAACTGGAGTAAAGGTCACTCTTGATATGCTTTAGCAAAGAGACTGGTGGCATTGTGCCCCTGCTCTAGAGATCTGTTGAACTTTGATCTTCAGAGAGGTGATTTAGGTTACCTGGGAGAAGAAATTTCTTTCTTTCTTTTTTTTTTTTTTTGAGACAGAGTTTCACTCTTGTCACCCAGGCTGGAGTGCAATGCCGTGATCTCAGCTCATTGCAACCTCCGCCTCCCAGGTTCAGGTGATTCTCCTGCCTCAGCCTCCCAAGTCACTGGGATTACAGGCGGCCACCACCCCACCTAGTTAATTTTTGTATTGTTAGTAGAGAAGGGGTTTCACCATGTTGGCCAGGCTGGTTTCGAACTCCTGACCTCAGGTGATCCACCCGCCTCAGCCTCCCAAAGTGCTGGGATTATAGGCATGAGCCACCACACCCAGCCTGGCAGAAGAAATTTCTAAGCTGCAAAGCATTCAAGATGTGGCCTGGCTGCTTCTGAAGCCTAATCTTATTTACATAAACAAAGAAATGACCTGAAACTGTAACTTATATTTAAAACAGAAGCAGAGCATAAAAGTTTGGAAAATGTGCAGCCAGACCATGTGGTAGCAAAGAAAAACCTCTTTTCTGGGGAGGAATTCAAGCCGGCTATAGAAATTTGCATAAGTAAAGAGGAGCCCAATGTTAATTGCCAAGTATTTGGTGAAAATGCTTCCAAGGCATTTCAGAGACATTTGCAGCAGGCCCTCCCATCACAGACCTGGAGGCCAAGGGAGGGAAAAATGGTTTCATCACCTGTCCCAGGGCCCCACTGCTCTTTGCAGCTTCAGGATATGGCACCCTGCATTGTGGTCACTCCAGCTCCAGCTGTGTCCAAGAGTGGTCAAAGTACAGCTCAGGCCATTGCTTCAGAGGGTGAAAACCCTGAGCCTTGGTGGCTTCCACATGGTGTTAAGCCTGCAGTTGGGTGCTGAGAGGGCAAGGGAGCCTCCACCTAGGTTTCAGAGGATGTATGGAAATGCCTGGATGTCCAGGTAGCAGTCTACCGCAGGGGAAGGGCCCTCATGGAGAACTTCTACTATGGCAGTGTGGAGGGAAAATGTGAAGTTGGAGCACCCAGACAGGGTCCCCACTGGGGCACTGCCTAGTGGAGCTGTGAGAAGAGGGCCACAATCCTCCAGGCCTCAGAATGGTAGATCCACCTACTGCTTGCACTGTAAGCCTGGAAAAGCCACAGGCACTCAATGCCAGTCCACGAAAGCAGACATGGGAGATATACCCTGCAAAGCCACAGGGATGGAGACACCCAAGGCCTTGGCAGCCCACCCCTTGCATCACTGTGGCCTGGATATGAGAATGGAGTCAAAAGAGATTATTCTGGAGCTTTAAGATTTAATGACTGCCTTACTTTGTGTTGGACTTGCATGGGGCCTGTAGCCCCTTTGTTTTGGTCAATTTCTCCCTTTTGGAAAGGCAGTATTTACCCAATGCCTGTACTTCCATTGTATCTTGGAAGTAACTAAGTTGTTTTGATTTTACAGGCTCACAGGCAGAAGGGACTGGCCTTGTCTCAGATGAGAGTTTGGACTATGGTCTGGATTTTTGAGTTAATGCTGGAATGAGTTAAGACTTCGGGGGACTGTTGGGAAAGCATACTTGTATTTTGAAATGTGAGAAGGACATGAGATTTTGGATGGGCTAAGGGTGGAATGGTATGGTTGGCTGTGTCCCCACCCAAATCTCATGTTGAATTGTAATCCTCAATGTTGGAGGAGGGGCTTGGTGGGAAGTGATTAAATCATAAATGTGGACTTCCCCCTTGCTGTGATAGAGTTCTCCCAAGAACTGCTTGTTTAACAGTGTGTAGCACCTCTCCCTTCTCTCTCTATCTCTCTCCTCCAGCCATATGAATATGTGCCTGCTTCCCCTTCACCTTCTGCCATGACTGTAAGTTTCCTGAGGGCTCCCTGGCCCTACAAAACTGTGAGTCAATTAAACCTCTTTTCTTCATAATCTCAGGTATGTATTTATAGCAGTCCATTTGAGAATGGACTAATACAATAAGGCACTAGCTAGACTGACCAGAAAAAGAAGAGAGAAGACCAAAATAAACAAAATTAGAAATGAAAAAGGAGACATTACAACTTACATCACAGAAATACAAAAGATCATCAGAGACTATTATGAACACTAACAAAATGAAAAACCTGGAAGACATGGATAAGTTCCTGGACGTATACAACCTACCAAGATTGAATCAGAAATAAATAGGAAACCTAATCAGACCAATAATGAGTAACAATATTGAATCAGTAACTTAAAAGTTTTACAAAAAAGGAAAGTCCCAGACCAAATGGCTTCACTGCCAAAATTTTACCAAACTTATAAAGAAGACCTAACACCATTCTCCTCAAACTATTCAAAAAAATTATAGAGAATTCTTCCTTTACCCTTCTACAAGGCCAGCATTACTCTGATATCAAAACCAAAGACACAAAAAAGGAAAACTACAAGTCAATATCCCTGATAAACATAGACACAAAAAATCCCCAAAATAATCCTAGCAATCTGAATCCAACAGCACATCAAAACAATAATACAACATGATCAAGTGGGATTTCTTCCAGGGATGCAAGGATAGTTCAACATATGCAAATCAATAAATGTGATCCATCACATTAACAGAATTAAGGACTAAAACCTTATGATCATTTCAATATACACAGAAAAACCATCTGATAAAATTCAAAATCCCTTCATGATAAAACAAACTCCCAACAAACCAGATGTAGAAGGAAAATACCTCAACATAATGCAGACCAAATATGACAGACCCACAGCTAACATCATACTGAATGGGGAAAGGCTGAAAGTTTTTCCTTTAAGAACTGGAACAAGACAAGAATGCCCATCCCATTTTCACCACTCCTATTCAACATAGTGCTGGAAGTATAGCCAGAGCAATTAGTCAAGATAAATAAATAAAAGGCACCCCAATTGGAAAAGAGAAAGTTAAACTATCCCTCGTTGCGGATGACATAATCTTATATTTAGAAAAACCCAAGAACTCCACCGAGAAACTCTTAGATTTGATAAAAAACTTAAATAAAATTTCAGTATACAAAATTAACATACAATAGTCATAGCATTTCTATACACTAATAATGAACTAAAAGAAAAAGAAATCAAGAAGGCAATCCTATTTACAATAGCTACAAAAAAACCCTAGGAATAAATTTAACCAAGAAAGTAAAAGGATTCTACAAGGAAAACTACAAAATGCTGATGAAAGAAATTGAAGAGAACACAAAGCAATAGAAAGATAATTCATGCTCATGGATTGGAAAAAATAATATTGTTAAAATGACCATCCTATAAAAAGCAATCTGCAGATTCAATATAATCTCTATCAAAATACTGATGACATTCTTCACATATAGAAAAAACAATCTTAAAATTCATATGGAACTAAAAAAGAGCCCAAATAGCCAAAGGAATTCTGAGCAAAATGAACAAAGCTGGAAGCATTGCATGCCCTGACTTTAAAATATATCGCAAGGTTATAGTGTCCAATACCAAGTAGCATGGTATTGGTATAAAAACAGGCACATAGACCAATGGAAAAGATTAGAGAACCCAGAAATAAATCCATGTATTTATAGCCAACTGATTTTTGATAATAGTCTCAAGAACATACATTAGGGAAAGGACACTATTTTCAGTAAATGGTGCTGGGAAAACTGGATATTCTTATGCAGAAGCATGAAACTAAGCCCCTATCTCCCACCACATACAAAAATCAATTCAGAATGGATTAAAGACTTAAATATAAGACCTGAAACTAACTACTGGAGGAAAACATAGAGGAAACACTTCAGGACATTGGTCTAAGCAAAGATTTTATAGCTAAGACCTCAAAACCCCAGGCAATGAAAACAAAAATGGATAAATGAAACTATATTAAATTAAATGCTTCTTCACAGCAAAGGAGGCAATCAACATAGTGAAGAGACATCCTGTGGAATGGAACAAAATATTTGCAAACCATCCACCTAACAAGGGACTAATATCCAGAATATAAAGGAGGTCAAACAACTCAATAGCAAAAAATCAAATAATCTCATTAAAAAATAGGCAAAAGATCTGAATAGATATTTTTCAAAAAAAGACATACAAATGGCCAACAGTTATATGAAAAAATGCACATCACTATTCATCAAGGAAATGCAGTAATCAAAACCACAATGAGATATCATCCTATCCCAGTTAGAATGGCTGTTATCAAAAAAATAAAATAAAACAAAACAAAACAGATGCTGACAAGGATGTGGAGAAGAGGGAACTCTTATATACTGTTGGTAGGAACATAAATTAATACAGCCATTATGGAAACTGTATGGAGATTTGTCAAAAACTAAAAAACAGAGCTACAATATGATCCAGCAATTCTGTCCTGGGTATTTATCCAAAGGAAAGGAAATCAGTATATTAAAGTAATACCTGCACCCCCATTTTTATTGCAACACTGTTCACAATAGCAAAGATATGGAATCAACCCAAGTATCTATCAATGGTTGAATAGATAAAGAAAATATGGCATATATACACAATGGAATATTATTCAGCCGTGAAAAAAGAATGGAATTCTGTCATGTGCAGCAACATGGATGGAACTGGAGGTCATTATGTTAAGTGAAATAAACCAGGCATAGAAAGACAAATATTTCATGGTCTCACTCATATGTGGGAGCTAAAAACGTTCATCTCATGGGGGTAGGAAGTAGAATGTAGTTACCAGAGGGCAGGAAGTTTATGTGTAGGGGTAGGGAAACGAAGAAGTGATAGTACAAACATAGAGTTTGATAGAAGGAATAATTTTTTATGTTCGATAGCAAACTAGGATGTTTATAGTTAACAATGCATTATATATTACAAAATAGCAAGAGAGGAAGGCTTGAAATGTTCCCAACACATGGTAATGATCAATGCTCAAGGTGATGAATATCCTAAATACCGTGACTTGATCATTACACATTTTATGGATGTAATAGAATATCAAGTGTACTCCATAAATGTGTATAATTATTATCTATTACTAAAAATTAATAAATTTATATAAAATTTACTAAAATTTTATTTTTATAAAATTTTATTTATATAAATTTTATAAAATAATTTTAGTAAATTTATATAATTTTATTTATATTATTTATAAATAAGTATATATTTATTTATATATATTTATATATAATTTTATTTATATAAATTTTATTTTATTAAAATTTTTATAATTTTTATAAAATGTATTAAATTTTAATAAAATAAAAATTAAAATTAATAAAAATATATAACTTATCTAATTGTAAATTGTTGTACTTTAATGTTTAATAATGGCTAGTTTAATCAACTGGCTAATGGAATTCCTGAAAAATTAACAATTGGCTCTCATAAGTTGGTAGGAGCTAACTGAAGCTCATCACTAAAAGTGTGAGAATATTTCAGGAAGAAAATGGCTTCCTAAGGCCAAACACTGCTTCAGGGAGCAGAAGGGAAATTACAGTGGATAAAAAGAAAAGTACCTTATGTACATTATAGTATTTTATGTCTTTATTTGAACTGTCATAAATGTGAGATGGTTAGGATTCATATTAATGCACAATCCCTAATGTAGTAAAATTGATTTTAAGTACACTACAAAGTCTTAAGGATTCAAGAGAAAAATAGCTCTACCTCTAAAGTGGTTTGGCAGAAATGACTCACAGTTGAATAAGTCCTGTATATCTTGATATATTTTAACAAACTTTCCGTCATATCTATCAGTAACAATACCATTTATTGTCAGTAACAATACCTTTTATTGTCAAGTGCTACATGTTCTAAGCATAATTTCTATGGCCATTGATTTCCCAGAACTATTAGAATCTTTTGCCACACAAAAGTAATGCAGGCTATGTAGTTTATTATCTTGTAATTCCGCTGAATATTTTGAACAAATTTAGAAGAATTATAAAACTAAAAATGCAGTACTTGGTACCAACACTTTACTGTGGAGGTATAAAGCACCAGGAGTTCTATTATAATGAAAATTGTTCCTGTGACATTTGGAAAACAATTTAGCACTAGACAGAAAATGAGTAATTTTGAAGTGGCCAGTTCTCAGTACCATGATCTGAAATTCTTAGAAGCATGCTGGTTTCCTAACCAGCCTTAAAACTCTTCCTTTGTTATAACCTTTCTAACCTAGCACATATTTTTTTCCTATATTTTTGAAACATATGAAATGAGGAGGAAGGAACCCTAAGCTCACTTAATTGTTGGACCTGACATTGGTGTAACCAGGGAAATATACAAGCAAAATTAAAATATACTAGGTCTTCATCAGTTGAATTTTCTAAAATTCAAAAAGGACTTTCGTGTGCTGAAAAACTACTCATCATTGCTTGTATTTAAATTAATATTAAATTTATTAAAGTCAAAAATGATTTTGTTGTTGTTTGTTTTTTGTTGTCGTTCTTTTATTTTTTTATTTTTTTTTCAGTTTTTTATTATTATTATACTTTAGGTTTTAAGGTACATGTGCACAACGTGCAGGTTTGTTACATATGTATCCATGTGCCGTGTTGGATTGCTGCACCCCTTAACTCGTCATTTAGCGTTAGGTATATCTCCTAATGCTGTCCCTCCCGCTCCCCCCAAACCAAAACAGTCTCCGGAGTGTGATGTTCCCCTTCCTGTGTCCATGAGTTCTCATTGTTCAATTCCCACCTATGAGTGAGAACATGCGGTGTTTGGTTTCTTGTCCTTGCGATAGTTTACTGAGAATGATGCTTTCCAGTTTCATCCATGTCCCTACAAAGGACATGAACTCATCATCTTTTATGGCTGCATAGTATTCCATGGTGTGTATGTGCCACATTTTCTTAATCCAGTCTATCGTTGTTAGACATTTGGGTTGGTTCCAAGTCTTTACTATTGTGAATAGTGCTGCAATAAACATACATGTGCATGTGTCTTTATAGCAGCATGATTTATAGTCCTTTGGGTATATACCCAGTAATGGGATGGCTGGGTCAAATGGTATTTCTAGTTCTAGATCCCTGAGGAATCGCCACACTGACTTCCACAATGGTTGAACTAGTTTACAGTCCCACCAACAGTGTGAAAATGTTCCTATTTCTCCACATCCTCTCCAGCACCTGTTGTTTCCTGACTTTTTAATGATCGCCATTCTAACTGGTGTGAGATGGTATCACATTGTGGTTTTGATTTGCATTTCTCTGATGGCCAGTAATGATGAGCATTTTTTCATGTGTTTTTTGGCTGCATAAATGTCTTCTTTTGAGAAGTGTCTGTTCATGTCCTTTGCCCACTTTTTGATGGGGTTGTTTGTTATTTTCTTGTAAATTTGTTTGAGTTCACTGTAGATTCTGGATATTAGCCCTTTGTCAGATGAGTAGGTTGCAAAAATTTTCTCCCATTGTGTAGGTTGCCTGTTCACTCTGATAGTAGTTTCTTTTGCTGTGCAGAATCTCTTTAGTTTAATTAGATCCCATTTGTCAATTTTGGCTTTTGTTGCCATTGCTTTTTGGTGTTTTAGACATGAAGTCCTTGCCCATGCCTATGTCCTGAATGGTATTGCCTAGGCTTTCTTCTAGGGTTTTTATGGTTTTAGGTCAAACATGTAAGTCTTTAATCCATCTTGAATTAATTTTTTATAAGGTGTAAGGAAGGGATCCAGTTTCAGCTTTCTACATATGGCTAGCCAGTTTTCCGAGCACCATTTATTAAATAGAGAATCCTTTCCCTATTGCTTGTTTTTGTCAGGTTTGTCAAAGATCAGATAGTTGTAGATATGCGGCATTATTTCTGAGGGCTCTGTTCTGTTCCATTGATCTATGTCTCTGTTGTGGTACCAGTACCATGCTGTTTTGGTTACTGTAGCCTTGTAGTATGGTTTGAAGTCAGGTAGCGTGATGCCTCCAGCTTTGTTCTTTTGGCTTAGGATTGACTTGGCAATGTGGGCTCTTTTTTGGTTCCATATGAACTTTAAAGTAGTTTTTTCCAATTCTCTGAAGAAAGTCTTTGGTAGCTTGATGGGGATGCCATTGAATCTGTAAATTACCTTGGGCAATATGGCCATTTTCATGATATTGATTCTTCCAACCCATGAGCATGGAGTGTTCTTCCATTTGTTTGTATCCTCTTTTATTTCATTGAGCAGTGGTTTGTAGTTCTCCTTGAAGAGGTCCTTCACATCCCTTGTAAGTTGGATTCCTAGGTATTTTATTCTCTTTGAAGCAATTGTGAATGGGAGTTCACTCGTGATTTGGCTCTCTGTTTGTCTGTGATTGGTGTACAAGAATGCTTGTGATTTTTGTACATTGATTTTGTATCCTGAGACTTTGCTGAAGTTGCTAATCAGCTTAAGGAGATTTTGGGCTGAGACAATGGGGTGTTCTAGATATACAATCATGTCATCTGCAAACAGGGATAATTTGACTTCCTCTTTTCCTAATTAAATATCCTTTATTTCCTTCTCCTGCCTGATTGCCCTGGCCAGAACTGCCAGCACTATGTTGAATAGGAGTGGTGAGAGAGGGCATCTCTGTCTTGTACCAGTTTTCAGAGGGAATGCTTCCAGTTTTTGCCCATTCAGTATGATATTGGCTGTGGGTTTGTCATAGATAGCTCTTATTATTTTGAGATACGTCCCATCAATACGTAATTTATTGAGGGTTTTTAACATGAAGAGCTATTGAATTTTGTCAAAGGCCTTTTCTGCATCTATTGAGATAATCATGTGGTTTTTGTCTTTGGTTCTGTTTATATGCTGGATTACATTTATTGATTTGCATATGTTTAACCAGCCTTGCATCCCAGGGATGAAGCCCACTTGATCATGGTGTATAAGCTTTTTGATGTGATGCTGGATTCAGTTTGCCAGTATTTTATTGAGGATATTTGCATCAATATTCATCAAGGATATTGGTCTGAAATTCTCTTTTTTGGTTATGTTTCTGCCAGGCTTTGGTATCAGGACGATGCTGGCCTCATAAAATGTGTTAGGGAGGATTCCCTCTTTATCTATCAATTGGAATAGTTTCAGAAGGAATGGTACCAGTTCCTCCTTGTACCTCTGGTAGAATTCGGCTGTGAATCCATCAGCTCCTGGACTCTCTTTGGTTGGTAAGCTATTGATTATTGCCACAATTTCAGAGCCTGTTATTGGTCTATTCAGAGATTCAACTTCTTCCTGGTTTAGTCTTGGGAGGGTGTATTTGTCGAGGAATTTATCCATTTCTTCTAGATTTTCTAGTTTATTTGCATAGAGGTGTTTGTAGTATTCTCTGATGGTAGATTGTATTTCTGTGCGATTGGTGGTGATATCCCCTTTTTCGTTTTTTATTGCATCTATTTGATTCTTCTCTCTTTTCTTCTTTATTAGTCTTGCTAGCGGTCTATCAATTTTGTTGATCTTTTCAAAAAACCAGCTCCTGGATTAATTAATTTTTTGAAGGGTTTTTTGTGTCTCTATTTCCTTCAGTTCTTCTCTGATTTTAGTTATTTCTAGCCTTCTGCTAGCTTTTGAATGTGTTTGCTCTTGCTTTTCTAGTTCTTTTAATTATGATGTTAGGGTGTCAATTTTGGATCTTTACTGCTCTCTCTTGTGGGCATTTAGTGCTATAAATTTCCCTCTACACACTGCTTTGAATGTGTCCCAGAGATTCTGGTATGTTGTGTCTTTGTTCTCGTTGGTTTCAAAGAACATCTTTATTTCTGCCTCCATTTCATTATGTACCCAATAGTCATTCAGGAGCAGGTTGTTCAGTTTCCATGTAGTTGAGCAGTTTTGAATGAGTTTCTTAATCCTGAGTTCTAGTAAGATTGCACTGTGGTCTGAGAGACAGTTTGTTATAATTTCTGTTCTTTTACATTTGCTGAGGAGAGCTTTACTTCCAACTATGTGGTCAATTTTGGAATAGGTGTGGTGTGGTGCTGAAAAAAATGTATATTCTGTTGATTTGGGGTGGAGTGTTCTGTAGATGTCTATTAGGTCCACTTTGTGCAGAGCTGAGTTCAATTCCTGGATATCCTTGTTAACTTTCTGTCTCGTTGATCTGTCTAATGTTGACAGTGGGGTGTTAAAATCTCCCATTATTACTGTGTGGGAGTTTCAGTCCCTTTGTAGGTCACTCAGGAGTTGCTTCATGAATCTGGGTGCTCCTGTGTTGGGTGCATATGTATTTAGGATAGTTAGCTCTTCTTGTTGAATTGACCCCCTTACCATTATGTAATGGCCTTCTTTGTCTCTTTTGATGTTTGTTGGTTTAAAGTCTATTTTATCAGAGACTAGGATTGCAACCCCTGCCTTTTTTTGTTTTCCATTTGCTTGATAGATCTTCCTCCATCCCTTTCTTTTGAGTCTATGTGTGTCTGTGCATGTGAGATGGGTTTCCTGAATACAGCACACTGATGGGTCTTGACTCCTCATCCAGTTTGCCAGTCTGTGTCTTTTAATTGGAACATTTAGCCCATTTACATTTAAAGTTAATATTGTTATGTGTGAATTTGATCCTGTCATTATGATGTTAGCTGGTTATTTTGCTCATTAGTTGATGCGGTTTCTTCCTAGCCTCGATGGTCTTTACAATTTGGCATGTTTTTGCAGTGGCTGGTACCGGTTGTTCCTTTCCATGTTTAGTGCTTCCTTCAGGAGCTCTTTTAGGGCAGGCCTGGTGGTGACAAAATCACTCAGCATTTGCTTGTCTGTAAAGTATTTTATTTCTCCTTCACTTATGAAGCTTAGTTTGGCTGGATATGAAATTCTGAGTTGAAAATTCTTTTCTTTAAGAATGTTGAATATTGGCCCCCACTCTCTTCTGGCCCCCCACTCTCTTCTGGCTTGTAGAGTTTCTGCCGAGAGATCAGCTGTTAGTCTGATGGGCTTCCCTTTGTGGGTAACCTGACCTTTCTCTCTGGCCGCCCTTAATATTTTTTCCTTCATTTCAACTTTGGTGAATCTGACAATTATGTGTCTTGGGGTTGCTCTTCTCGAGGAGTATCTCTGTGGCATTCTCTGTATTTCCTGAATCTGAATGTTGGCCTGCCTTGCTATATTGGGGAAGTTTTCCTGGATAATATCTTGCAGAGTGTTTTCCAACTTTGTTCCATTCTCCCCATCATTTTCAGGTACACCAATCAGACGTCAGTTTGGTCTTTTCATATAGTCCCAAATTTCTTGGAGGCTTTGCTTGTTTCTTTTTATTCTTTTTTCTCTAAACTTCCCTTCTCACTTCATTTCATTCATTTCATCTTCCATCACTGATACCCTTTCTTCCAGTTGATCACATCGGCTCCCGAGGCTTCTGCAATCTTCGCATCGTTCTCGAAACTTGGCTTTCAGCTCCATCAGCTCCTTTAAGCCCTTCTCTCCATTGGTTATTCTAGTTATCCATTCGTCTAATTTTTTTTCAAAGTTTTTAACTTCTTTGCTATTGTTTTGAATTTCCTCCCATAGCTCGGAGTAGTTTGATCATCTGAAGCCTTCTTCTCTCAACTCGTCAAAGTCATGCTCCATCCAGCTTTGTTCTGTTGGTGGTGAGGAACTGTGTTCCTTTGGAGGAGGAGAGGTGCTCTGCTTTTTAGAGTTTCCAGTTTTTCTGCTCTGTTTTTTCCCCATCTTTGTGGTTTTATCTACTTTTGGTCTTTGATGATGGTGATGTACAGATGGGTTTTTGGTGTGGATGTCCTTTCTGTTTGTTAGTTTTCCTTCTACCAGACAGGACCCTCAGCTGCAGGTCTGTTGGAGTTTGCTAGAGGTCCACTCCAGACCCTGTTTGGCTGAGTGTCAGCAGCGGCGGCTGCAGAACAGTGGATTTCCATGAGACCACAAATTCAGCTGTCTGATAGTTTCTCTGGAAGTTTTGTCTCAGAGGAGTACCTGGCCAAGTGAGGTGTCAGTCTGTCCCTACTGGGGGTTGCCCCCCAGTTAGGCTGCTCGGGGTTCAGGGACCCATTTTAAGAGGCAGTCTGTCCTTTCTCAGATCTCCAGCTGTGTGCTGGTAGAACCACTACTCTCTTCAAAGCTGTCAGACAGGGACATTTAAGTCTGCAGATGTTCCTGGTGAATTTTTGTTTGTCTTGCCTTGCCCCCAGAGGTGGAACCTACAGAGGCAGGCAGGCCTCCTTGAGCTGTGGTGGTCTCCACCCAGTTCGAGCTTCCTGGCTGCTTTGTTTACCTAAGCAAGCCTCGGCAATGGTGGGCACCCCTCCCCCAGCCTCGCTGCTGCCTTGCAGTTTGATCTCAGACTGCTGTGCTAGCAATCAGTGAGATTCTGTGGGCATAGGACCCTCTGAGCCAGGTGCGGGACACAATCTCCTGGTGTGCCATTTTCCAAGCCCATTGGAAAGGCTCAGTATTAGGGTGGGACTGACCCAATTTTCCTGGTGCTTTCTGTTACCCCTTTCTTTGACTAGGAAAGGGAACTCCCTGACCCCTTGCACTTCCCAAGTGAGGCAATGCCTCGCCCTGCTTCGGTCGCACACAGTGTGCTGCACCGACTGCCCTGCACCCACAGTTTGGCACTCCCTAGTGAGATGAACCCGGTACCTCAAATGGAAATGCAGAAATCACCGGTCTTCTGTGCCGCTCACGCTGGGAGCTGTAGACCAGAGCTGTTCCTATTCGGCCATCTTGGCTCCACCCCCCATCAATAATGTTAAAACCTAGTTTTTTAAGGCATTGGGTTCAACTAAAAACATCATGATTTTCCATTTATAAATAATATAATTTTAAATCTCTAAAGAAAAATCAAACACTTTTTTTTTTTGAGACAGAGTCTCGCTCTGTTGTCCAGGCTGGAGTGCAGTGGCACAGTCTCTGCTCACTGCAACCTCTGCCTCTCAGGTTCAAGCTATTCTCCTCCCTCAGCCTCCCAAGTAGCCAGGATTACAGGCACGTGCCACCATGCCCAGCTAATTTTTTGTATTTTTAGTAGAGATGGGGTTTCACCATGATGGCCAGTGCAGTCTCGAACTCCTGACCTCATGATCTGCCTGCCTTGGCCTCCCAAAGTGCTGGGATGACAGGTGTGAGCCAAAGCGCCTGGCCTCAAATACTCTTTAACTAATGTTCCCCTAACAGTTTAAATTCCCCTGAATGAATAACCTATTTACAAACTAATTTAATTAAGTTACCTTAAGCCAGTGGTTCTCAAACATCTAGCGAGTTTATTAAAACACAAACTGCTGGACTCCATCCCTACAGTTTCTGATATAGTAAGTCTGAGGTTAAATATGCACATTTAACACTTTTCCAGATGATGCTGATGCCACTGATGTAATCACGGGAACCACACTTGGAGAATTACAACCTTTATCATTTAAAGCAACAAGTACAGATATAATGTATTTGACCTTCTTGAACACTTCAAATATAGATTGAGGTAGCCAAACAAAACACATCAGCAAGATCATTCTTAGTACTTAACTCTTGTAAATTCAATTCTCTTAAACATTCAGAATCAGTTTACAGATTTAATAAAATTCTACACATGCTAATCCAAATCACAAATGTAACATAAATTATACATTTCAGATAAAAAATCACATGTTTGGAATATCAGATGCTCTAACAGGTTAGCTTTTGCAAACACCTTAAGTAACAAAATATGCAGGGCTCATCCCAATGAATACAAATTTTATCATCAGAGTTAACATCTAAGATGGGCTGAGGTTGCTAGATAGAATATTTTGGGCCGTGAAATAATTACTTATGTTAAGGAAATACTCAGAAACAAAAGCATTGAGAAAATAAAATGATTCTTACTTCCAAACTTCAGATTTAAAAAGAATTAGTTCACCAAATCAAAAATACAGCAATACTCTAAAAGTTACCAAAGTTAATCTGTTCATGGCAGGAAAGCAAAATTTTTTCCCCTTCTTTTGATTAGTATCTCCTAGAATCATCGTTATCGGTAGAAGTCAGCTATGCAAATTTCAGGGTCACATTTATTTTTGTAAGAGAATCAGTTTCACCTATTGCTAAAGATACTACCTTTTTAAAGTTTTTATTTTAAATAGCAAAGAACTTTTGTTTTTTTCTGACTGTGATATATGATGTTGCAGCAGGACAAGGGGTAAGTTCATCTTCTTCACTTAGTGAGCAGCAGTTGGATACCAGGACATGAAACATGGGCACTACATATTTCCTGGGTAAATTTACCTGAGCTAGAAGTGAACATGTCAAGCCCTTTCCTACAGTTAGGAATGGCCAGCCAGATAAATGGGGGACCCTAATGCTGTGTTTAAGCTAGGTCTCAGCTATGCAAGTCTGCAATGTCATAGATCTCTGAGCATCTTCCAGTTTCATTCATGTTAAGATTTTATCTGATTTTTATTCTTCTTTTATCTTCTGATTTGATTTCATAGATTCTATACTCCATCCCTTTCAGATTGCTGCTAATTTCCTTCACCAAGGATTCAACTAATCTCTTTACTACCTGATTGCTTTTACATTCTTTTCTTATTTAAAAAATAACTGGGTCTAAAGTACTTATTCGTAGTTTTTACTATATAAATCAATAATCAAAACTCCATGGATTTACTAAAAGAAATGAAACCATAAAGAAAATAGTTCAACATAGCAACAGCAAAACAATAATTAATCTTATTTTACCTCTTGGAAAAAAATACTTCATTTGTAATGTGATTTAGAAATATTAACAAATCTATGTAAAATACAAGATTAAAATTGGAAGTGTTTCCATTGCCTTACTTGGCACTCTAATGTTCACTTGGCATTTTTTCTTAAAAGCTTTTTACATTCTAGGGGTCATTACGTTAAAAGGATTACAACAGCATTTCCAGGTATACTAGAAAAGTTTGGTATTTAGGCATACCAGGTAGGGCACTCAGCAGTGAAGATGGTAGCTGTGATCTTGTTTTAATGGTAAATATTAAATAAATAAATATATATATACAGCTATTAATAAGCACAAAATGAAAACATCAATTGAAATACATATCAAATAAAAAATACATCAATTGAAACACAGATTTGTTTCTTATTAAAAAGAGCAAGAGCTATTAGATAAACTTGGTAGAGAGATTGAAGTTGTGCATCTTTTGAATCAAAGGCTGAATATATTGAAAATATAGATATTAATAACATTTGCAATAATACTGAATTATATCAGGCATAATCCACTCCTGAAATCTATTACTGATTTTTTTATAGTTTCTTTTTTTTATTATAATTTAAGTTCTGGGGTCCATGTGCAGAATATGCACTTTTGTTACATAGGTATAAACGTGTCATGGTGGTTTGCTACACCCATCAACCTATCACCTACATTAGGTATTTCTCCTGTTATCCCTCACCTAGGCCCCCACCCTTTGACAGACCCCAGTGTGTGATGATCTCCTCCCTCTATCCATGTGTTCTCATCGTTCAACTCCTACTTATGAGTGAGAACATGCAGTGTTTGGTTTTCTACTCTTGTGATAGTTTGCTGAGAATGATGGTTTCCACTTCACCCATGTCCCTGCAAAGGACATGAATTCATCCTTTTTTATAGCTGCATGTATTCCATGGTGTATATGTGCCACATTTTCTGAATCCAGTCTATCATTGATGGACATTTGGGTTGGTTTCAAGTCTTTGTTATTGTGAATAGTGCCACAATAAACATACATGTGCATGTGTCTTTATAGTAGAATGATTTATAATCCTTTGGGTATATACCCAGTAATGGGATCGCTGGGTCAAATGGTATTTCTAGTTCTAGATCCTTGAGGAATCACCACACTGTCTTCCACAATGTTTGAACTAATTTACACTCCCACCAACACTGTAAAAGCATTCCTACTTCTCCACATCCTCTGCAGCATCTGTTGTTTCCTGACTTTTTAATGATCACCATTCTAACTGGTGTGTATGGTATCTCATTTTGGTTTTGGTTTGCATTTCTCTGATTACCAGTGATGATTAGCATTTTTTCATATGTCTGTTGGCTGCATAAATGTCTTCTTTTGAGAAGTGTCTATTCATATACTTTGCCTACTTTTTGATGGGGTTGGTTGTTTTTTTCTTGTAAATTTGTTTAAGTTCTTTGTAGATTCTGGATATTAGCTCTTTGTCAGATAAATAGATTGTAAAAACTTTCTCCCTTTCTGTAGGGTGCCTGTTCACTCTGACGATAGTTTCTCTTGCTGTGCAGAAGCTCTTTAGTTTAATTAGATCCCATTTGTCAATTTTGGCTTTTGTTGCCATTGCTTTTGGTGTTTTAGTCATGAAGTCTTTGCCCATGCCTATGTCCTGAATGGTATTGCCCAGGTCTTCTAGTATTTTTATAGTCCTGGGTCTTACGTTTAAGTCTTTGATCCATCTTGAGTTGATTTTATATAAGGCATAAGGAAGGGATCCAGTTTCAGTTTTCTGCATATGGCTAACCAATTTTCTCAACACCATTTATTAAATGGGGAATCCTTTCCCCTTTGCTTGTGTCTGGTTTGTCAAAGATGAGAAGGTTGTAGATGTGTGGTGTTATTTCTGAGGCCTCTGTTCTGTTCCATTGGTCTATAAATCTGTTTTGGCACAAGTACCACGCTGTTTTGGTTACTGTACCCTTGTAGTATAGCTTGAAGTCAGGTAGCATGATGCCTCCAGCTTTGTTCTTGCCCAGGATTGTCTTGGCTATGTAGGCTCTTTTTTGGTTCCATATAAATATTAAAGTTATTTTTTTCCAATTCTGCTAAGTCATTGGTAGCTTGATGGGGATAGCACTGAATCTATAAATTACTTTGGGCAATGTGGCCATTTTCATGATATTGATTCTTCTTATCCATGATCATGAAATGTTTTTCCATTTGTTTGTGTCCTCTCTTATTTTCTTGAGCAATGGTTTGTAGTTCTCTTTGAAGAGGTCCTTCACATCCCTTGTAAGTTGTATTCCTAGATATTTTATTCCATTTGTAGCAATTGTGAATGGGAGTTCACTCGTGATTTGGCTCTCTGTCTGTGTGTTATTGGTGTGTAGGGATGCTTCTGATTTTTGCACATTGATTTTGTATCCTGAGACTTTGCTGAAGTTGCTTGTTAGCATAAGGGGATTTTGGGCTGAGATGATGGGGTTTTCTAAATATACAATCATGTCATCTGCAAGCAAGAACAATTTGACTTCCTCACTTCCTACTTCAGTACCCTTTATTTCTTTGTCTTGCCTGATTGCCCTGACCAGAACTTCCAATCCTATGTTGAATAGGAGTGGTGACAGAGGGCATCCTTGTCTTCTGCTGGTTTTCAAAAGAAATGCTTCCAGTTTTTGCCCATTCAGTATGATACTGGCTGTGAGTTTGTCATAAATAGCTCTTATTATTTTGAGATACATTCCATTGATACCTAGTTTATTGAGAGTTTTTAGAATGAAGGGCTGTTGAATTTTGCCAAAGGCCTTTTCTGCATCTATTGAAATAATCTTGTGTTTTTTGTCATTGGTTCTGTTTATGTGATGGATTATGTTTATTCATTTGTGTATGTTGAACCACCTTTGCATCCAAGGGATGAAGCTGACTTGATCGTGGTAGATACGTTTTTTGATGTGCTGCTGGATTTGCTTTGCCAGTATTTTATTGAGGATTTTTGCATTGATGTTCATTAGGCATATTGGCCTGAAATTCTCTTTTTTTGTTGTGTCTCTGCCAGATTTTGGTATCAGGATGATGCTATCCTCATAAAATGGGTTAGGAGGGTTGCTTCCAAGATGGCCGAATATGAACAGCTCCAGTCTGCAGCTCCCAGCGAGATCGATGCAGAAGATGGATGATTTCTGCATTTCCAATGGAGGTACATGGTTTATCTCATTGTGACTGGTTGGACAGTGGGTGCTGCCCACGGAGGGTAAGCTGAAGCAGGGTGGGGAGTCGCTTCACCCGGGTAGCACAAGGGGTCAGGGAATTTCCCTTTTCTGGCCAAGGAAAGACATGACAGACTGCACCTAGAGGAATGGTACACTCCTGTCCAAATACTGCACTTTTCTCATGGTCTTAGCAACTGGCAGACCAGGAGATTCCCTCCCATGCCTGGCTTAGGCGTCCCATGCCCATGGAGCCTTGCTCACTGCTAGTGCAGCAGTCTGAGATTGACCTGTGACACTGTAGCCTGGCAAGGGGAGGGCATTCGCCATTGCTGAGGCTTGAGTAGGTAAACAGAGTGGCCGGGAAGCTCGAATTGGGTGGAACCCACTGCAGCTCAGCAAGGCCGACCGACTCTCTAGACTTCACCTCAGTGGGCAGGGCATAGCTGAACAAAAGGCAGCAGACAACCTCTGCAGACTTAAACATCCCTGTCTGACAGCTCTGAAGAGAGTGGTGGTTCTCCCAGCACAGTATTCAAGCTCTGAGAATGGACAGACTACCTTCTCAAGTGGATCCCTGACTCACATGTAGACTGACTGGGAGACACCTCCCAGTAGGGGCCGACAGACACCTCATACAGGCAAGTGCCCCTCTGGGACAAGGCAACCAGAGGGAGGATCAGGCAGCAACATTTGCTGTTCTGAAATATTTGCTGTTCTGCAGCCTCCACTGGTGATGCCCAGGCAAACAGAGTCTGGAGTGGACGTCCAACAAACACCAACAGACCTGCAGCTGAGGGGCCTGACCTTTAGAAGGAAAACTAACAAACAGAAAGGAATAGCATCCACATTAACAAAAAGGACATCCACATCAAAATCCCATCTGTAGGTAACCAACATCAAAGACCAAAGGTAGATAAAACCACAAAGATGGGGAGAAACCAGAGCAGAAAAGCTGACAATTCCAAAAACCAGAGAACCTCTTCTCTTCCAAAGGATCACAGCTCCCCACTATCAGTGGATCAAAACTGGATGGAGAAGTTTATGAGTTTACAGAAGTAGGCTTCAGAAGGTCAGTAATAACAAACTTCTCTGAGCTAAAGGAGCATGTTTTAACCCATTGCAAGGAAGCTAAAAACCTTGAAAAAAAGTTAGACAAATTGCTAACTAGAATAAAGAGTGTAAAGAAGACCTTAAATGACCTGATGGAGCTGAAAACCACAGCACGAGAACTTTGTGATGCATGCACAAGCTTCAATAGCTGATTCGATTAAGTGGAAGAAAGGATCTCAGTGATTGAAGATCAAATCAATGAAGTAAAGTGAGAAGACAAGATTAGAGAAAAAAGAGTGAAAAGAAAAGAAGAAAGCCACCAAGAAATATAGGACTATGTGAAAAGACCAAATCTACATTTGATTGGTGTACCTGAAAGTGACGGGGAGAATGGAACCAAGTTGGAAAACACTCTGCAGGTTATTATCCGGGAGAACTTCCCCAACCTAGCAAGGCAGGCCAACATTCAAATTCAGGAAATACAGAGAACACCACAAAGATACTCCTCAAGAAGAGCAACCCCAAGACACATAATTATCAGATTCCCCAAGGCTGAAATGAGGGAAAAAATATTAAGGGCAGCCAGAAAAAGGTCAGGTTACCCACAAGGGGAAGCCCATTAAATTAACAGCACATCTCTCAGCAGAAACCCTACAAGCCAGAAGAGAGTGGGGGCCAATATTCAACATTCTTAAAGAAAAGAATTTTCAACCCAGAATTTCATATCCAGCCAAACTAAACTTCATAAGCGAAGGAGAAATAAAATGCTTTACAGACAAGCAAATGCTGAGAGATTTTGTCATCACCAGGCCTGCCTTACAAGAACTCCTGAAGGAAGCACTAAACATGGAAAGGAATAACCGGTACAAGCCATGGCAAAAACATACCAAATTGTAAACCCATCAATGCTATTAAGAAACTGCATCAGTTAATGGGCAAAATAACTAGCTAACATCATAATGACAGGATCAAATTCACACATAACTGTATTAATCTTAAATGTAAATGGGCTAAATGCAATTAAAAGACACAGACTGCCAAATTCGATAAAGAGTCAAGACCCATCAGTGTGCTGCATTCAGGAGACACATCTCACGTGCAGAGGCACATGTAGGCTCAAAATAAAGGGATGGAGGAAGATCTACCAAGCAAATGGAAAGCAAAAAAAAAAACAGGGGTTGCAATCCTAGTCTATGATAAAACAGACTTTAAACCAACAAAGATCAAAAGAGACAAAGAAGACCACTACATAATGGTAAAAGGATTAAGATGTCAAGAAGAGCTAACTATCCTAAATATGTATGCACCCAATACAGGAGCACCTAGATTCATAAAGCAAGTCCTTAGAGACCTACAAAGAGACTTAGACTCCCACACAATAATAGCAGGAGACTTTAAAACCCCACTGTCAATATTAAACAGATCAACAAGACAGGAGGTTAACAAGGATATCCAGGTCTTGAAATCAGCTCTGCATCAAGCAGACCTAATAGACATCTACAGAACTCTCCACCCCAAATCAACAGAATATACATTCTTCTCACCACCACATCACATTTATTCTAAAATTGACCACATAATTGGAAGTAAAACACTCCTCAGCCAATGTAAAAGAACAGAAATCACTGCAAACTATCTCTCAGACCACAGTGCAATCAAATTAGTACTCAGGATTAAGAAACTCACTCAAAACCACACAACTACATGAAAACTGAACAACCTGCTCCTGAATGACTACTGGATAAATAATGAAATGAAGGCGGAAATAAAGATGTTCTTTGAAACCAGTCAGAATGAAGACACAATGTACCAGAATTTCTGGGACACATTTAAAGCAGTGTGTAGAGGGAAATTTATAGCACTAAATGCCCACAAGAGAAAGCAGGAATTATCTAAAATTGTCACCCTAACATCACACTTAAAAGAACTAGAGAAGCAAGAGCAAACAAATTCAAAACCTAGCAGAAGGCAAGAAATAACTAAGATCAGAGCAGAACTGAAGGAGATGAGACACAAAAAACCCTTCAAAAAAATCAATGAATCCAGGAGGTGTTTTTTAGAAAAGACCAACAAAATAGATACACCACTAGCAAGACTAATAAACAAGAAAAGAGAGAAGAATCAAATAGACAGAGTAAAAAATGATAAAGGGGATATCACCACCGATCCCAAAGAAATACAAACTACCATCAGAGTATACTATAAACACCTCTACATGAATAAACTGGAAAATCTAGAAGAAATGGATATTCCCTGGACACATACACCCTCCCAAGACTAAACCAGGAAGAAGTTGAATCTCTCAATAGACCAATAACAGGTTCTGAAATTGAGGCAATAATTAATAGCCTACCAACCAAAAAAAGTCCATGACCAGATGGATTCACAGCTGAACTCTACCAGAGGTACAAAGGGGAGCTGGTATCATTCCTTCTGAAACTATTCCAAACAATAGACAAAGAGGGAATCCTCCCTAACTCATTTTATGAGGCCAGCATCATCCTGATACCAAAGTCTGGCAGAGACACAACAAAAAAAAGAGAATTTTAGACAAATATCCATGATGAACATCGATGCAAAAATCCGCAATAAAATACTGGCAAAGTGAATCCAGCAGCACATCAAAAAACTCATCCACCACGATCAAGTTGGCTTCATCCCTGGGATGCAAGCCTGGTTCAACATATGCGTAATCCAGCATACAAACAGAACCAATGACAAAAACCACATGATTATCTCAGTAGATGCAGAAAAGGCCTTCAAAAAATTCAACAGCCCTTCATTCTAAAAACATATCTCAAAATAATAACAGCTATTTATGACAAACCCACAGCTAATATCATACTGAATGGGAAAAAACTGGAAGCATTCCCTTTGAAAACTGGCATTGGCAAGGTGGCCCTCTCTCACCACTCCTATTCAACATAGGATTGGAAGTTCTGGCCAGGGCAATCAGGCAAGAGAAAGAAATGAAGACTATTCAATTAGGAAAAGAGGAAGTCAAATTGTTCCTGTTTGCAGATGACATGATTGTATATTTAGAAAACCCCATTGTCTCAGCCCAAAATCTCCATATGCTGATAAGCAACTTCAGCAAAGTCTCAAGATGCAAAATCAATGTGCAAAAATCACAAGCATTCCTATACAATAATAACAGACAGAGAGCCAAATCACGAGTGAACTCTCATTCACAATTGCTTCAAAGAGAATAAAATACCTAGGAATACAACTTACGAGGCATGTGAAGGACCTCTTTAAGGAGAACTACAAACCATTGCTCAATGATATAAAAGAGGACACAAACAAATGGAAAATCATTTCATGCTCATGGATAGGAAGAATCAATATCGTCAAAATGGCCATACTGCCCAAGGTAATTTATAGATTCAATGCCATCCCCATCAAGCTACCAATGACTTTCTTAGCAGAATTGGAAAAAACTACTTTAAAGTTTATATGGAACCAAAAAAGAGCCTGCATAGCCAAGACAATCCTAAGCAAAAAGAACAAAGCTGGAGGCATCACGCTACCTGACTTCAAACTATACTACAAGACCACAGTAACCAAAACAGCATGGTACTGGTGCCAAAACAGATTTATAGACCAATGGAACAGAACAGAGGCCTCAGAAATAATATCACACATCTACAACCTTCTGATCTTTGACAAACCAGACACAAGCAAAGGGGAAAGGATTTCCTATTTAATAAATGGTGTTGAGAAAATTGGCTAGCCATATGCAGAAAACTGAAACTGGATCCCTTCCTTACACCTTATACAAAATCAACTCAAGATGGATGAAAGACTTAAACGTAAGACCCAGGACTATAAAAATACTAGAAGAAGACCTGGGCAATACCATTCAGGACATAGGCATGGGCAAAGACTTCATGTCTAAAACACCAAAAGCAATGGCAACAAAAGCCAAAATTGACAAATGGGATCTAATTAAACTAAAGAGCTTCTGCACAGCAAAAGAAACTGTCACCAGAGTCAACAGGCAGCCTACAGAATGGGAGAAAGTTTTTGCACTCTACCCATCTGACAAAGAGCTAATATCCAGAATCTACAAAGAACTTAAACAAATTTACAAGAAAAAAATAAATCCCATCAAAAAGTGAGCAAAGAATATGAACTGACACTTCTCAAAAGAAGACATTTATGCAGCCAACAGACACAAAAAAATGTTCATCATCACTGGTCATCAGAGAAATGCAAATCAAAACCACAATGAGATACCATCTCACACCAATTAGAATGGCAATCATTAAAAAGTCAGGAAACAACAGATGCTGCAGAGGATGTGGAGAAGTAGGAATGCTTTTACAGTGTTGATGGGAGTGTAAATTAGTTCAAACGTTGTGGAAGACAGTGTGGCAATTCCGCAAGGAACTAGAACTAGAAATACCATTTGACCCAGCGATCCCATTACTGCGTATATACTCTAAGGATTATAAATCATTCTACTATAAAGACACATGCGCATGTATGTTTATTGCAGCACTATTCACAATAGCAAAGACTTGGAACCAAGCCAAATGTCCATCAATGATAGACTGGATTCAGAAAATGTGGCACATATACACCATGGAATACTATGCAGCTATAAAAAAGGATGAGTTCATGTCCTTTGCAGGGACATGGATGAAGCTGGAAACCATCATTCTCAGCAAAGTATCACAAGGATAGAAAACCAAATACCACATCTTCTCAGTCATAGGTGGGAGTTGAACAATGAAAACGCATGGACACAGGGCAGGGAACATCACACACCAGGGCCTGCTGGGGAAGGGGAGGGCTGGAGGAGGGATAGTATTAGGAGAAATACCTAATGTAAATGTCGAGTTGATAGGTGCAGCAAACCAACATGGCACATGTATACCTATGTAACAAACCTGCATGTTGTGCACATGTACCCTAGAAGTTAAAGTATAATAAAAAATTTTAAAAATAACAAATAAAAATAAATACAATGGGTTAGGGAGGATTCCCTCTTTTTCCATGGTTTGGAATAGTTTCAGAAGGAGTGGTACCAGCTCCTCTTTATACCTCTGATAGAATTCATCTGTGAATCTGTCTGGTGCTGGACTTTTTCTGGTTGGTAGGCTGTTAATTACTGCCTCAATTTCAGAATTGTTATTGTTTTATTCATGGATTTGACTTCTTCCTGGTTTAGACATTGGAGAGTGTATGTGTCCAGGAATTTATCCATTTCTTCTAGGTTTTCCTAGCTTATTTGCATAGAGGTGTTTATAATATTCTCTGATGGTAGTTTGTAATTCTGTGGGATCAGTGGTGATAGCCTCTATATCATTTTTTATTGCATTTGTTTGATTCTTCTCTCTTTTCTTATTTATTTGTCTGGCTAGAGGTCTATATATTTTGTTGATCTTTTCAAAA